>NC_140583.1:890707651-900560912 GCF_964204655.1 Triturus cristatus | reverse complement strand
GGTGTTGTTTTCCGTTTTACGAATGGATGTACTGTATTGTGAATTATTTATTATAAGAGTAACCAGTGACCATACTAAATGATATTGTGTTGTTTGTACTACTAATTGAACTGCAACAATGCCACATTTCTCTGACTTTTAGAAGCACAACAGACCTCACTCAGAGTACTGCCAGAAAGAAGGCCTGTGCATGAGGTGACTCGTGACCCACACATCACAGAGATCTCTTCAACTTGTGAAGCTAAGTGCCACTGATAACTAACAGCTTCAAGATGGCCACAAAGAAAGGTGCTGCTAAGAAAGAGACCAGTGAGAAGAAAGAGCTTACAACCACCACTGGTATGTCACCCCAGATCTTTTTGGGAAAAAGAAACTGTGCCTGCCACACCGGCCTCTGGGAAGCAAGCTGGGAGCAGCCCCCCCACATCAGTGGACCCAACCCAATCTAGGCCCATGTCTGTCACAGAGGCGTCTAATCACAGCAACACTGATGAGCAGTGATGTTGAAATTGACTTATCTCTATCGCAAAGTAGTACCCAAGCATTTCATCAGAGAAGTGGACAACAACAGTCTCAACCACCAATAGTAGTTCCTCCTGAAGTAGGAGCAGTTCAAGAGATTCTTGCTGAGGAAGTACAGTAAGCTGCTCTTTCAGAAGATCCATCGTCTTCCAGATCTCCATCTAGAAAAAGGAGAGTTAGAGGTACATCATGTTCTTCTTCAAGCGCCCTTCTGATGATCTAGACACCACTTGGATCCTGCCTCAGTCTGAGAGTGAGACATGCCACGAGACGCGGCTAGGGAAAAGGAAGGTTACAGAAAGCATCAGAAAGTTGAGCTCCCCAATTTGGCACTTCTTTTCGATTAGCCAGAAGGAGGTGACCATTGCAATATGCTCCCTTTGTGGAGCAAGTGTTATTCTAGGTAAGCTTGGTACAAACTATGGTACCGGGGCCAAGCAACTCATTTGAGAAAGCACCATCTGATCCATTGGAAGGCACACCTTAGTGGCCAAAAAACTGAAAGTGTTGGTGAAGGGGGCGAAAGCCAGCTGAGCAGGGAATCCAAATTCGATCTGATCATGGTGGAAGGTGAAGAAGAGGAAGACATATTCATTACGCAAAGCAGTAGCATCCACATTAGCAACATCGCAATGGCACAGGGCTCGGGTAAAGACACCAAGGCAACAGAGGACAGTGACTGCCCTTCTGATAAGCACATTGAGCCTAATATCGCCTGCTCTCAAGAAGTCACCTGCATCAGTGGCATCAGAAAAGAAAACAATCCAGGCTACTATTCCTGCCATGTTTAGGCTGGAGGTGCAGTATGAACGCAACCACGCAATGGCACGTTTGTGCAATGCGAAGCTGGCAAAAATGTTAGAAATGGAACTCCTCCCTTTATCTTTTGTGGAAGGGGTGGGTTTTCTTGAATTTGTGGCAGCCATCTACCCAAAATGGAAGGTTCCCAGCCGGTCCTAGTTTAGCAGAGTTGCTGTTGCAGCGCTACATCACGATGTGCTGGAATAATTACTTAGAAAAAGCTTTGCAGCAGAGTGCTGTCCACAGTATCCACCTGACAACAGACATGTGGACCAGTTGCCAAATGACACTGCTGAGATTCTTAATGCTGCTCGGAAGCATGCAACAGTAGCCATGTTCACCATGGAAAATCCTATACAGCTGCAAACATTTTGGTGGACATTAACAACAAGATTTTTGAACAGCAAGAGGGGTTAACATTGTATTGTTGCCATGGACAATGGCAGTAATATAGTTAAGGCCATGGCTGTTGGTGGCTGTATCAGGGTCCTTTGTTTGCCGCACTGCATCAACATTATTGTAGAGGACTTTAAAAAAAAAGAGACCAAGTAAGCAACTTAACCTTCCACATGCAGAAGAATTGGCACTCATTTCAGCCGTTCATTTAAAGCCCGGAAACAGATGAGGGTCATTCAGCGTGATAATAGAATGTCAGTTGAATTACTCATACAGGAGGTGCCAAAACATTGGAACTCAACTTATTACATGATTGAACGCCTGTTTGAGTAGTACAGACCTATTAGTGAATATGTCATGCAAAGAGGGGATGCAACTGTGAAAGGCATGGTCCTAGAGATGGACGAATGGGGCCTAGTCAGATACTTGACAGAGATGCTGCTTTCTTTTGAGGTGTTCAAACGGGTAGTCAGCAAAGAGGACAGTACCATGGGCCAAGCTATCCTGTTGTTGAGCATGCTACAGGTACAGCTAAAGGAGGTGTCTGCAATGTACACAGGATTGGAGGAAAAAAAGATGCGTATGACTTGGTAGAGAGTTTAATCCTTCACTTGTCTGCTAATATAAGGGTGCAAAGAGACATTGTGTCATCCAAACATTACATCTGTGCCACAATTCTTTATCCACGGTACAAACCATGACTGTCCACTTTCATTCCTTTTTCAGACGGGGAGGTTAGAAAATACAAAACATGGATAGCTGAGCAAGGAAATGAGATAGAAAAAGAATGGCAAGGAACTAGAGGCCCACTACTCCAGGGCACAAGTCCTGCATGGCAGCCTTCAAGTTCAGAGCCAGAGGGCAGTGCTGTTGGCTCACAGCAGCCAAAACCAACAACAAGAACAGGAGCATCAGCCCCAAAATATGCACCTGAGTGGTTTCTACTGGCAGGACTTAAGCCCAGTGCAGAGGCAAAGGCAAAAGATGTCAAGCAAGGTGGAGCACCAGCAATGACTATGACTATTGAGCGGATGGCCCAGGCCTATCTGGATGATGCAACGGAAGTCTACCTTGATCAAAATCCAATGGTGCATTGGTGTGGAAAGAGTTGCCAATGGTCAGGCTCATCCGTCTGGCAATAAACTATCTGGCTTGCCTGGTAGCCAGTGTCTCCACTGGGCATGTTTTCAGTGCTGCTGGTGTCACATTGAAAAGGACCTGTCTCTCACCCCAAAAAGTGGGGTGATTAACCATGATCAAAACGAATCAGCACTTTATACCACCGGGTTACTCCATACCTGAAGTACGACAGGAGGAAGTTGAGGGAGACCCAAGTCTTGGAAGTAGTGTGTTAGATGACCTACTTCTGGCTGAACCACAAGAGTTTGAGGACAATCTCTACTTCCCTGGCTAGTACTAGGCCTGGGCCAACAACCATAGAATTTTCTCTTGCAATCTCTAGTCTATCACTAATCTGCTTTCTTTCTTTCTTTCTTTCTTTGAAACCAACAAAAATAAAAATAAGATATAGCTAGGGGAACATTAGTGTTTACTTTTGTTTGTTTGTGTTTGGTTGACTAATTCATCCCCACTGACTTACTCTTACAAACATTTTATTGCCGGATTGGAGTTGCAACTGTGTGCAGTGAAGAAGTCTCGACTACCCCCACACCCATTTTCCTCAAGGGCATTGGATGGAGAATACAAACAAATGTGTGCCTCCCTCCAACCCTGGGCCATGACTATCTATCCTTTCCTACCCAAGACGGACTGCCCACATGTGACATTATTTCATTTACACTGCCCAATCTCTGCTTCATAAACAATTGAATCTGCATTTTGCAATGTACCACGAATCGATCACGGTGAGCATGCAGGAAAAACAGGTAAATGGCATGCATTGCACGCTGAGGGATTGTTATTTGTTGTGAACTTGTGATGTGTGTTGAGAGATGATTCATGTGGTGGCAGGCAATGTGACACTGGGTGTTTGTTTATCTGTAACAATTACACTTAAAATGTGTTTGTGATGATTTACAATATTGGTCGCCTACCGAAGGCTGATCAATTTGACCCTGAAGGTGATTTTCTTTCCTTCCCCCTTGGGAGATAGTCAGATTTCCTCACCGGGTCCATTCCACTCTGCTTTATACTCCTCAAAGAGTCAGACCAGACCAGTTCCTTGGATAACGCAAACACAAATCTAGTCTACAGAAAAATGTACTCAATGTTTCTCTTGTTGTGCTACAACAAAATTGTAGTACAGGTCAATCTATTGCATTTGAGTTGGGACTCGGGACACAGTTGGTACGAAATCGGACACCACACTCGGAGTCAGGCTCAGGAGGATCAGAGATGATGGAATGACTTAGGGTGTGGGCGTGGCTACTTAGAGAACTGCTACCAGAAGATGGAAGTTTTCAAATTGACTGAAACCAACCAATTTGTTGATGACTTTGAAGTGGCCTAAAGAAAAAAAACACACCTACACAGTGTAGTGGTGGTGGGTGGTGAGTGATAGCGGTGCATTGATTTTACTTGATTGGGAAAATGCTATGTTGCATTGTGTGTGTGCTCAGTGCTGTCTGGCTCAAATTTGAAGCTCAGTGGTGGTTGGGTGGGGGGGCCTCTTGTTGAAGGTAACTGGAAACAGACATTTAGTCTTCTCGGTGCACTCCTTATGCAGTTCAACTTTTTGGTCCTTGATTCTTCAATATAATTTTTGTTTTTCAATCAACAGTCCCTCTTACCCTGCACCATACTTGAAAAATAATATAACATACTCACGCTTCTCTTACCTTACCTAACTGCATCCCTAGGCTCCCAAGATTGACGGACAGTCCAAGAGGAATGCAGTTGCCTCTCCCAATTTGGAAATACAGTTTCATTTTTTCTTTTAGTAATCATTAGAACTCTTTGTGCTGTTTATGTAAACTTGACACCTACAGACATTTTAATGTGATGTATTTGCTATCGTTCAAAGCTCGGTACCACAGAACATAATATAAATTAGGTCTCTCTGGGGGCAGATGGACAATTTAATTTGGTTTAATTGCACTACTCATCATTCATCCATTTCCTTTTCCTCCCATAACAGATTTATGATGGTCTGCTGCTCTTTGCAGAGATGAATGTTGTCCCTGTGTAGTGTTTGTCTTTGTCATACCTTTCCCTCAAATCCTCCTTCCCATCAATCCATCAAGCTCCTAACCCTCTTCCACTGTGTGATTTATTGAGGTGTGACTAAATTTACACCCTTGATTGATCACGCACTTGGTGGGGTGAATGTGGTGAAAGGAACACCAGCACGCTGCAGGGCGAGGATTTTCTTCAGCTCTAAGTATAGCCCACACTGGCAATATTATATTTATATTAACAATCCTTGCACAGTATTCAATGTTTTTCAGTGGAACATAATTTAATTGCCAGCATCATCCTTCAGGCACTTTTTTGCGTCAAAAGTCACGCTCGTCCACTTCGTAGCTCAAGCCGAGTTAATTTTGTAACCTTTTCTAGCTCACCATTCTGGTTAATTTAATTTATGGTTGCTTCTCATATTTTCTCTATTGTCTCTGTTCTTCTTGTGTACTAGTATTCTAGTCCCTGGTGACTCTCATTTTTTTTAAAGCTTGCATATAACAACGGCATTAACTCAGTTTTTATTTTAATTTGTTTAGTTCCCTGCAATGAATATTCCTTATCCTACAGTTTGAGTTTGGCTAGGAGGGAGTGGGACCTCGCTTATGAATCTGGTGCTTTCACTGTTAGACGAGTGCACTAGCATGCTGCTACTACTACCACCACCATGGCACCTTGGGAAACCATGCAGCCATCGCTTCATCTAATCAGGTAAAAGAAGAACTGTGGGTGATTCATTGTTGAACTGCAATAATTTTATATAAAATGGAAATTCTCACACCCACACCCTCTGAGTCCTTAGGGGTTAATATAGTTGCAGACTACAGAGACTAGGAGGAGAGAGAAGAAGGACAAGGGAGGGTACCGCCTAACTATTTTGTTGTCGTTACACCATCAGCAGATTTTTAAAACTGGCTGCGGCAATTGCAGCAGTGCACAGTAAAACAGTAACCCCCACAAAATGGTTGAAATCATAATGTACAACTATAAAAAATGTATTTCTGTAACAAATATATATAAAATAGTAAACCCACAACTGGCCCACCCCTCTCTCTAACCCGAAACAATGTCCAATGTAGTTTAAAAGTCCAAAAATGAAATTGTCTATAAAGAAATAGGAAAATCCCCAAAATGCCCCAACTCTCACATTCCCACCCTCTCCCCAACAAGTACCACCCACCAAAAAAAGATTTAAAAAGTGTCAGAAGATGCCTAATGGCTGATTTCACCTCCTCCTCTTCCTCCTCGAGCACCAGCCACTGATATCCGGCCCTGAATGCCTCCAGCTTCCCCTGCCGGGTCCTGGCTGCTACCTCCTGTCTGTTAAGTTGTGTCGGATTGGCAGGAGTAGCTATATCAAGAAAGAAAAAAGACATATTGTAAACAATACTCTTAGCAAAACACATAAAATTATATAGTGGCACAGTAGCAGTACATTTGCTGGTAGCCTCGGGCCATTCAATTTTGGTGTGATAGAGTTTCAGGCATTATGCACTATGTACTATACAAATATTCTTCTCCCTCTTGTTAAGCTAAATTAATGTAGGCATGCCAGCTCAGCTGGCACCCTAGACAGACATACTCATGTTGCGTTCCTTTGCTACTGTCTGCAGGTCTGACAGCTGTACTAGACAATTATCTATTTTCCTATCATGGCCATGCTCTGTTAAATGCCTCAATTTCACCCTGAATACAAGGCAGATGAATAGTTACTATGAATGATATACGTCACGTAAGGTACCACTAATAATAAAGAAGACAATTATGCAGACAGACATCCTCCTGTCTGCCCATGGGAAATGCAATGCACTACAGTACAGGAAAAGTATTAAGGAACAGGATATTGTGTTTGGCATGTTTATCACAGACTATCCCCCTCACAAAATGCAAAGTCACCCACTCTTACCTAAGCCTGGGCGGAGTTTGCAGAGTTACGCGTGCAAAAAAACGCGGAGCTCCTCGAGCAGCGAAGTGCGTTAGACAAATGCAATTTGCGGTGATTTTCAATGCCATTTGTTTGTCCGCACGGTGCAATCATTGCGAACGGCATCATGCATAGTGCAAGCGGGTGTTGCTTCCTTTCTGCTGCCCGAGTAGATTTTTACTCGAGCGGCAGCTTTCTCAACGCGAACAGACGGTTTCTCAACATGAACGGTCAAGAGCATACCGACTATTTGCAATGAGAAATCTGACTGCCCACATTGAGAAATCTCGCCAGGAGGTTGATTTTCCATGCTCAAGTTCGCCAACTTGATGTTGACAATCGCAAACAAGAAAAAATCTCACCAGGAGGTGGATTGTCCGTGCTCGACAACTTGATGTTGAGAAACGCAAGTTGAGTTTTTCGGTACTCCACGAGCTCCGCATAACGCGGAGTGCAGAAAACTCCGCAAACTCCATGAGCGGAGTGGAGTTCACTGCCCAGACTTACTCTTAGCCCAACTTTACTCCCTGGCCTCACCCTCCATCACCACATTTGACATTACTTTATCCAACAAAATAGATGTGCTTGGTAGGAAGGAAAATATTTACAAACTTAAGGGCCTATTGGTATGGCGGTCGGAAATTCTCCACGACCGCCATGGTAGCGGGAAATGACCACCCGCAAGGACCGTAGCATAACCACCGGTCCAATTAGAATGCTCCGCAGTCGAAATCCAACCGCGGCGCTCGGATTCTGGCGATTAACATTGCGGAGGTTGCTGCTACCAGCAGCACCGCCACGGTGTGAAAAGGAGCATGTCATGCACGTCACTGCACTGCATGGCAGGTACTGCACAGTGACTGCCACCTGGTAAAGGGACATGTAAGTACCCACCAGTGCACCAACACACTCCCCAACATATTGTGGGCCCGCAATGGGTCCCCGGAGACATTCTCCGCATGCCTTTCCATGGCGGTTCCACCATCGCGGAAAGGCTGGCTACTGCCAGCATCATAATCATGCAGGCGGAGTATGGCCCTGCACCGGCATCATTGTAGCGGTCCAGTTCCGCCCGCTAGGCATGTGTGTGGACTGGTACTGGCGGAAAAGTGGCGGGCGGAGATTGTCACAGCCGCAATCGTCACCGCCATGCTAATGGGACCGGCGGTTTTCAGGGTTGCGATCGCGGGTGGATGCCTGCCGCCAGTCCGGCAGTTGCCACCGCTGGCCCGGCGGCGGCCATCCATCCGCCATCCTAATAGACCCCTTAGTCTACTGCCAGTAAGTTAGAGAGATTAGGCCAGATAGGTAGACGTGTCACTGATCATCATCATCATTAAGTGCCTAAGCTTTTGCTAGTAGTGAGTCACTTTGTTTGGCAATTGTTGAAAAGGAAATATTTGAACTGACCTAGTCCGTTATGGAAGCAATAATAAAATATATCACTTGGCCAGAGGAAAGTGGTGAATGCAAAGAATGTATTTTTTTAAATTTTATGGAAGGCTGGGACAGAAGAACAAGGAAGTTAGTAAAGGATTTCATTGTGTACTAGGAAGTGAATGAGTGGGCACTGGGAGTAAAGGTAAACACAACTATTATTTTTCGCAATGCCATGACATTTTGTAAAGGGATCTACACATTAACTGAAGCAGACACTCATTGCACAGCCAACAATGCAGTGTCGCTGAAGTAACTATGCAACCGATAGGTCATCCATGGCTGTCACTGGTGAAATGCCAAGGGTAGGAACTCAGAAAGAGGCAATTGATGATGATGGGTGGACACCTGGAAAAATACATAACATATATTGCACTTGAAAAATACTGTGAGTCAAGGGAGCAGTCTGAAATATCAACTCAACACTTTGAATCTAAAACCTTGATAAAAAAAACAGTCCAAGCAAGTAAAGGAATTTTTTCCATTCGTCATTGCATTGTTCTTCTAGTATTTTTGTTCTTCACCCTTGGCATTGCCACTCAGCATTTAAGTTTAACATTCTCTCCATTCAGTCTTCATCTAGAAAACCATGCATCCATACATTATCCATCCATCCAAACATGGCTCTCATTCTCAGCGAACCTTTCACCAACATACATTTGTCATTTACCCACCCTTGCATCCTTGGCTTTGACCCATCAAACCCACTGGAGGATTCCTTTCTCCCACCCGAGCCGGCACCCTTTCACTCATACACTTTCTCCCACACAGGAAGGCATCTTTTCACCTTTCATTCATCCTTCACCCACTCATGCATCCTATCAGCCACATATAGTATATGCATCCTTTCACCCATGCATCCTTCTCTGACAGTCATATTACATTTCACCCATACTTTCTACTTCCATCCTTCATTCCCTTTTCCATCAACCCATCAAGGTCAGACTCTTCATGAAACTTTCTCTGCTGAGTTGAAGATAGAAGAGGCCATTATTTATTCAACTCCCACTGTATCTGCTAAAGAGGGGTGTGTTCAACTGTTCACAAGACAACAGTACACCCTTGCAGTGCATATATAGTTAATTGTCAATAAGCAAGCAATATGACTTACCACCGACCACCCCTGCTGCTGACCCCTTTTACCGCTTTCGCATCTGCTGACTGGATGGTGCTGTCACTCGTGGCCCCAGCACTTGTGGTCGGTGCAGCTTGAAATAACATTACACATTTTTTAGATGCCAGATACGCCTACCTCTGTGAATTTTTTTAAAAGCAAAACACAACCAAACACATCACTACAATGCAGTTACAGTATCTTTGATCAAAAATTTCAGGTTGGAAATTTTGTTGGTGGCAATTTCTGAAAAGCCTCAAGACAAACTGTAATGTAGTGGCAAAGTTATTGATAAATCTAAGTGTTTAAAAATAAATAAAAGAGAGGACAACTGGACATATGGTCTTGGTTGGCAAATGCAATGGGGTCGTCCTCTTCATACTTCCTCCCAGCGATGGTGCACGGTCATCACTAACTGCTGCTAATACTAGGCCTAGCTAATACACAACTTTGGGGTGTCCAACGTAACTATTGCCATCTCAACAGACATGTGTAGAATACCTTACTTGGACATGTAATCTTCATGACAGAGTAGTAGTACATGACCAAAGGGTTCTCTGAGTCTTACAGTACCACCATTAGGCAGTTCACACATATATAAGGGGAGAGGGAAAGCTGACTGACAAAGCAGAAGAAAGGAAGCTACAAACAGACTAGTACAGAGACAGTTTGAAGTAAAGTACAGAACTTTGGAATATAGAAAATAAGTAAATAGGATAGTACACGGATCACAGAATTTAGAACTGGATATATAGAAGAGTATTTGGAAAAAAATAGGACATAGGTAGAAATAATAATTCAAAATGAGGAGGGGTAAATGTTAGGGAAATAAATATTAATGTTAACAACAGGAGGACTTACTAGGGCCAAAAGAGCCTTCAGCAGAGGAACTTTGGGAGGCACCTCCAGCAGCTCCCTCACCCGCCTCATCCCTCTTCTTGCCCCTGGATGCTGATGTAAGACATAAAGACAAAAAAAGATTAATAGTAAATAAAATATTCTTTCCAAAAGTTTTTTTGGGGCAGGAAAAGGCAATCGCATATAACATTGAAATTTTCTAAATCAGATCGAATAGTAGTGGCCCGGAGCCGTCCTATCTGATTTCAAATTTCCTAAATTTACCTAGCCTTATTCCAAATTTAGCAAACTAGATTTTGGAATTGCTAATGAATTGCAACAAATGATGTTTATCCCGTGACCTCCACTCCTAGCAGGTCAAGCAGGTGGAGCAGGTCCTTGTTTCGGTCCAGGATGTCAGACCACCGGTGTATCAGCTGATGCTCAGTGCGTTGGACCCTAGAGTAGTGGTGCACTGCCCGGCGCACTCTTGCCCAACGCTGCCAGCTACTAGGATGGAGGGGAGGTGACACTGGACATAAAAGACCAGCGCTGCCACCTCCACCTCTGAAAACAAGGCGCGGGGCTGCACTCCGTCCTGGTGCTGCCTTCCGCAAGAAAGGCGGCCGCTGCCCATTTTTTGCGCCCTGCTTTGCAACCGCTCTGGTGGGGGGGGGAGAGAAAAAAAGAAACTGGAAAAAGAACTAAGGAAGGTAAAAATAAGAAAGTAAAGCAAAAAAATAAAAATGTATAAAACGCACAAAAAACACACCAACAAGTAGAAAAAACTTAAAATACACACTCACAAAGACAAAAGGTAAGGTAATGAATAAATATGAGGAAAAGGTTTTATAAGACTTGGCGTTCAAACAGTCGTGGTCGAGAGTGGGCCTCAAATCCCATGGGGCATAGGTAGACTTTCTTCACTTCTGCAGAAACCTGGATTTTAGGTGAGTAATTTGGAACCTTGAAATCACCCTCAATCCCACCTCATTATTCACTGAACTATGATTGGAAAAAAGTAGATGAATCGCAGTCCCTAACGTAACAAAAAAGAAATGAAGATGATCTTCAGTTCCATGTTTAGTGTTTCAATTGGGATATTGAAGTGTGGTAGGATTATTTTTTTCTCATCAAATATCTACTAATCAATATCCATTTATAAATTTGAGGGGCGCAGTTTAACTAACCTTCTAGAAAATGTAGACCAATCATCAAAGCCAGAGGAATCCATTTCTGTCAAAGAAATATTGAAATCTACAACAACAAGTACAGTTTTTAACTGAGTGATTGCATCAGAATCATCAGATTTGGGACCCTATTATGACACTAAAGTAGAACACAACTTTTATAACTTTACAAATTGATCTGAATGACGATCCAACTCCCCTTAATATCTATCTAATTTTCTCAATAAGTAGGCCCTACATCCCTGGAAAAAAATTAGCAATGCATTTATCAGTTGCCAAGCACATGAAAATTGCACATCCTCAGCCTGGGTCAATCAATGCCTTGGCTAGACTTTAGCCCTTCTTTCCTGATTATTTGAGTATCCTTTTCTCATTGCATGATTATTCACACCTGACTGTGTCTCAAATATTAAAACAGAAAGCTACATCCCCTGGCATTAGAATGGCAATTTACTTTAATTGTCAGAAACTGCATCAAGCTCCCATTTCTCCTTAATTCTATTTAAATAAAAACATTTAGAATTGTATTTTTTGCTTTCATCCTCCTTCCACTTACCCCCACTTCCATGGTACTGCCCACGCACACAATTATTTCCCTAAGGGCTAAGATGTAGAAGTTGAGATCAACCACCCTATCCTGCCCGTCCGTCCCATTTCTAGGCCAGATTGCAAAAGAAAATTATCATACAGAGCTTCCCAATCACCACCGCTGACGTTGGGGCTATAATAAGCAAACAATACTTCTGTGTGGGATGCAATTTAACGTTATTCTTCTAACTTCTCAGTTTTGTTAGATTATCCAAACATCCTCACAATTCTTGATCTAATTAATCCTTCAGATTTCTGCAGTAGTAGGGCTGTTAATGGTCACAGAACAAAAAACATAATTAGATTGGGCCCGATTCACAAAAGTAATCTGAGACAAAAACCTAACTTTATGACTTTTGGTATTCACAAAGGGCATTTAGGAGTGGTAAAGTTAGGAATCCTAACTAAAGGATTAGGAAAGCCAGGTTGGCCCTGGAAGAAAATAAATTAATGGTGGCTCAGGAGTTGAGCCTTAGTGAGCTGGACATCAAAGCCAGGCAGGTAGAGTACAGCAGTGATGGTGGCACCATTTCTTCCTTGCCTTCTGAGAGGAGGGTTCACATACCCAAAGGTTTGGTGTCTAATTTTGTGGTGCAAGACAACATAAACAGGTTTGAGGCCTACGAAATTGCCCTGCACATTGTCCCTGAGGTAGATGGAGGCACATTCCTAGTGAGAGGAGGGACACTCTACTGTCCCTAGAAGTGAGTGACAGGAAAAAGTATCCTCCCATGAAGGAGGCTCTGATCAGAAAGTTTGGTCTGACCTCAGAGAAATACATAGAGAAATTCTGGGACAATCAGAAGATTTATCAAAGACCTGGGTGGAATGTGTAGATTGTTTCTCGCAAGGCAATGAATGATTATGTGAAGGGCAGTGAGGTAAAAGATTATCACGGGGTGTAAACTTTGTTTGCGACATAGCATTTGTTCATTCTTTGTTTTCTATATCTACACCAGCACCTAGTTGATAGTAATCTCACTGACTCCAGAGAGCTTGCTAAGGAGGCAGACTGCTTGGTCAGCACCAGGATCCACATTAAGGTATCTAGTGGGGGGTCACCACAAGGGTGGGTAGGTTCTCCAACAGAAGAATGTGGGGACAAAAAGGGCAAGGATTTCTCTAAAGGGCCCCAAACTAGTTCTGAGGGTCAGTGATCCCATCCCACTGCTGAGAAGAAGAAGTGGTTCCCTGTTAGTGAGCCTGCAGGAAAGGCTCCTGTGAATTGCCATGAGTGTCAGCAAGGCCACTACAAAGGGGATGCCAAGCGTCCCAAGTGGGCACCTGCCTCCTTCGGTAGTCAGTCGTTGGAGTTGGCTAGTGTAGCGTTTGGGAAGGAGATGGCCCTAGATAGTGCTGGGGAGAGTGTACAGTTGACTGCAGTGTCCCTGGGTTATGGAGAGATGGTACTGAGAACCCACATGCCTGAAAATACTCTAAAGTACCATCAGTGGGTGTCCATCAATGGACAGAGGATGGAGACTCTCAGAGACACAGGAGCCTGCATGTCTACCATCTCGTACCATGTGGTGTCTTCCGAGCAGGTAGTTCTTAAAACATACCATCAGATTGTTGCTGCTGACAGCCATGAGAGCTACTACCCTGTGGATTTGGTTCTCGTTGATTGGAGGGGTCTTAGGTCTGCAGAAGGCATCTGTGAGTCCATCCATGTATGTGGATTGTCTGCTGGGCAATGACCTGGAGCACACCATCTGGAAGGAGGTGGAGCTCAGGTCACACATGGAGATGATGGGGCTGCCCGAGTGGGTGTGTCTGACCACATGGTCCACAGCAGCTGGTGAGGGTGGTCAGAAGGACCTGGAACAATGGCCCAGGTGCCTGCCAAAAAGAGGAGTAGCAAGGAGTGCAGGAAACCCACATCTGAAATTCCCATGAGGAGGTGGAACCTGAGGTGGACTCCCCGGTACATGCAGGGAAAGATGTGGCGGAACTGGGGAACCTGCCTGAACTGACCATCAACTGGTCTTTTTCAACTGACTGATTGGCATCAGGAAGGGGTTTCCTACAGGGAAGAATTCTGCAAGGAGTAGAAAGAGTGCCCTACTCTTGAGGGTCATCGGCACGCCAAAGCCCAGGCAGCTGTTGACGTCTCTGGGCACACCTGATTTACTGGGAAAAATGGTCTCCTCTATAGGGACCCTAAGCTTCCTGAGCATGGTGCAACCCGTGTCTTGGTGGTACTCCTGCACTTCAGGGACTTTTTACTGGGTCTGGCTCATGATGTGACACTGATAGGTCATATGGTGCAAGACAAGGCCTTTGACAGATTTGTTGTCCACTTTGATTGGCCTCAAATGAGGAAGGCCTCAGATGTGTTCTGTAGGTCCTGTCATACCTGCCAGGTAAGTAGCAAGTCAGGGGGAGGTGCAAGGCCCCCCTGAAACATTTTCCTGTCATTAGCATCCCTTTTGAGCAGGTTGGCATCAACATGGTTGGTTGTGCTTCTGGATACCAGACAGCCATATGCAACAGATTCACTCTGGTCTTGGTGGACCATGCCACCCGGTACCCAGAAGCTATCCCTCAAGGACAGTGACAGCACTGGGCACTGATGGGGATCTTTACCCATGTGGGGTTCCCCAAGGAGGTGGGATCTGACCAGGGTACCAACTTCATGTCCAATTACACGAGGGCTATGTGGAAGGACTGTGGAATGACCTATAAGTTCACTGCTAGACCTGGCATCATTGGCGTGGGTTTACCCCTGTATTTTCGCCTTTGCCTCCTGTGTTTTTGCTGTGTGTTAGACTCCATTCTGCTGGTCTAGATGCTTTGGGCACTTTGCCACTGCTGTTCAGTGCCAAAGTGCAAGTGCTCCCTTTGTAAATTGTTTTTATGGATTAGTGTTTCCATAATTGGCTTATTTGATTTTTAGTCAGTCCCTAGTCCCATGCACTGTGTGTGCCTAGGGCCTGTAAATCAAATGCTGCTAGCGGGCCTGAAGCACTGGTTGTGCCACCCACATAAGCAGCCTATAAGTGTAACTCAGGCCTGCCATTGCAGTGCCGGTGTGGAGTCTAGTACTGCCATGTCGACTTGGCAAGTGCACCCACTTGCCAGGCCCTAACCTTCCCTTTTCTTACATGTTAGTCACCCCTAAGGTAGGCCCAAGTTACCCCTGTGGGCAGGCAGCAGCATATGTGAAAGGTAGGACATGCCCAGATGTGCGTGGCACGTCCTGATAGTGAAATACTGCGAATTTCGTTTTTCACTATTGGAAGGCTATCTGTTCCCATGGGATGGAATTGGAGTTTGCTTTTAACATCTTATAAACATAACTAAGCCTGGGAACAAGGTGGGAACGTAAAGTTTAGTATGCCTGAAGTCAGAATGTTAAAATGAATTTTTTAGTGAGGGTGATTTTTACATTCTGTGTTTGAAAATACCACTTTTAGAAAGTAGGTATTTTCTTGCTTAGCCATCCAGTGTGCCTCTGCTAGGATGTGTATTGACTGTCTGGTTTTAGAATGAGAGGGGCTGGGGATGTGTAGTGACTCCAGAGAGTCTGGATGAGTCAGGGCTGGTCTGAATAAACCTGGGCTTCATTTAGAGTAGGGGGAGGAGATTTCCTTCTGCCTGAATGGGCCTGGTTTGCCTTCCTCAATGCTGTCTCTACCTCCTGCCAGGAAGTTGCACCAGAGAGGACTGAGCTGGTTTTGTCTGAGCACAGGGCTTCTATGCCACCAGAGAACAAAGGAATTTGCTGTATAAATATTGGGTCCCAGACCCAAGAACTTTAGATCACTTCTGGGAATCAAGAGGAACCTTTACCAAGGAGAAGACCCGGAGAAACTGAGGAGGAATACTGCCCCTGTGCTGTTTGCTGTCTGGGGTTGGCCTACAGTGGCTACTTGCTGCCAACGAAAGGAGAAAGGACTTTGCTATTTTCTGTGTCCCCTGCATGAGGAAGATCTCCAAGAGCTTGAATTGAGCTTGCCTCCTGTTCTGAAGTTCCAAGGAGTCAAAGAATTCACTACCAGTCTTCCCTGAACTCTTTTGCTTGGTGTTCTGACCTGCTGAGAGGTGCCTGCTTTGTCCTGGGCCTCTGGAGGTTGTTTTGGGACTGGAAGCTGCAAGAACTATGAAAATCAGGGCATCGGCTGTTTCCAATGCATCGAAGCCATGTGAGAGAAGATTTCTGGCGCATCACTGCTGCCGAAGAATTGATGCAGTGCCTGCTCACTGCTGAAGTGTCTACCGTGCGACAAATTCTGTGCACCGATCTCCGACAGCTGAGACCAATATACCGATTCTGACGCAGGCCCGGTTGGAGAAGAACCGACGCATCCCACCGGATCGTCACAGATCGCATTGAAGTACTAAGTCTGTAACATCCTTGCGGGACGCAGTAAGAAACCAACGCATCACTTTCCCACGCAGTAAGAAACCAACGCATTACCTTCCTTGAGTCACCTTCACTGTGACACTTTTTGCTTGCATTTTTCGACGCATCCAAGGTGCTTTGTATAAAAATGTCACATCTCACATTTTCTTGGAACTGAACTGTTTCTACCTTTTAGGAATCTTATGTTTAGCACTATATTGTGTATTTTTGTCATTTGGTCTTGTTTTGATTTAGATAAAGATTACTTATTTTTCTAAAGTGATGTGGTGTCTATTCGCAGTGTTTTCACTGTAATACTATATGTGTTCACAAATGCTTTACACACTGCCTCTGAGATGAGCCTGTCTGCTCATGCCAAGCTACCAAGGGGGTGAGCAGGGGTTATTTTAGAAGTGTATCCCCCTTACCCTGACTAGGAAGAAGGGTCCCTCCTATATGTGTTCATGGCCTGTAAAATAAATGCTACTACTGGGTCTGTAGCACTGATTGTACCACCCATTCAGTAGCCCTTTAATGATGGTTCAGGCTTGTCAGTGCATAGCCTGTGTGTGGAATTGTAAACTGTCATTTCAACCTGGCAAGTTAAACTACTTGCCAGGCCTAAACTTTCACTTTTGTTACATATAGGTCCCCCCAAAGGTAGGCCCTCCGTAGCCCATGGACAAGGCGCAGTGTATTTAAAAGATAGGGCATGTACTTGTGAGTTTTCCATGTCCCGGTCGGGAAAAACAGCTACATTTGTTTTTCACTACTGCAAGGCCTATCTCTCCCATAGGTTAACATAGGAATTGCCTTAAAGTATCTTTTAGGTGTACTTTCCCATTGGCAGCAGAGAGAAAATTCGAGTTTGGTGTCTCTGGACTCACAATTTAAAAACACACCTGTTACAAATGGGGTTTCTGGTTGGCTAGGGTATACACCTAAGCCAGGCAGAACCCACCACTTTAGTCTGGGTAAGGGAGTTACACACCCAAGATAACTCTTCTCAGCCCCTAGGTACCTTGGCAGAGTTGTCAGGCTTATCCCATAGGCAATGTGTAAAGCATTTGTGCAACACACACACCAGTGACACACTAGGCACAACACAAAAGAGACTGCACACACGGATATCTCAAAAATATCCTTTCTATTGTATATACATCAAAACACATTAGACCATAAATCACTGTGTAGCATGTAAAGCACATTTAGACCACATAACATAACTCACTGTGCCACAAGGCGCTTTTCATAAAGAAAGCATGTAAACATATTTAGACCACATAACCTAAATTGCTGCGCCACTGGGTGCTTGTCATAAAGGTGCAGATGTAGCTAAAACACATCAGACCACCATTACACCAATCCCTTTTGCCACTAGGCATTTTTCATCAAAATGCGTAAACCATAAGACACATAAAGCGCTTTGCATCAGCTTAGGCGATAGCACATAAGTTAATGGTTATAATTTCACATGTAGTGTATATAAGTTGCAAAACATACTGTCACTTTGCTCAACATGAGGCCTAAGATTACTTTGCTCTCCAGGCAAAACATATTAGGCAAATATCATGCAAGTCAAGTCACTACTACATGAGGAGAACCTTCTGCTCTCCAAGTACTGAACACAATAGTGTGGGCCTGAAGCATCTGAGCCCCTGTCATGGGCTATCTGACAGCTGGAGCCAGATTGTGACCTCCATCGAGTATTAACCACCTGTCCACTCTGTGACGCCGCGGGGGCACGTCCTGGTCTTGCCCCGCAATGGTCGGACGAATAAGCAGTGCTCCCAAGATACATATGGAGAAGGGGGGCTGTCACGCTCTGCCCCGCCAGTGACGAGACCTGTCTTGGTCCTCCCCTGTAGGAAGAACGGCCTCTTACTTAGAGCTGCCCACGCGTGTGGTGCAGCCACAACACAGAGAATGAGGCAGCTCAATCTGCCCCGTGCCCTACACCGACCAGGTTTCTGGTGAGGGTTGCCGCTGCCAGCAAAAGAAATAATTACCCCTGGTGGAATCCCCGAGAGGACAGGGGCGGCACCCAACTGCCGTGCTGGGAGCCCTCCCCGGATCTTTGCAGCGCAAGGCGCCGCTCCCTCCGGCAGATATAGCTCTGGATGGCTGGTGCGATGGGGGCAGGGCTCCTGCTTCTTGGGGAGCGCCCTCCGCCGGATCTTTGCGGTGACGCGGTCACTCTCACCGCACAGTACCCCTACCTATGTTAACGCCTCTACTTGCAGCTTCCTGGGCGTTTGCCATTGCCAGGCAATGCCTGGACTTGGAAAACAAAACACTGTTTCATGCTGGTGAGTGGTCGGGCAGGGACGCAGAAGGCCACCTCTTCCCCAGGGGTCTTGCTCCATCTGTAAATCGAGCCCAAGCCTCGGGCTCCTGACATCAGGATTTAAAAAGCCCTACCCACATGCTCTGCTCAATAAAATGATGATAATTTAAAGAAGGAAAAGAAGGGAGTGGATCACACAGCGGTAACCATGCGCTGTTGTGGGTGCACAGCTGAACTGGCTGCCCGGTGGGAGGGGAGAGCAATTCCTTAGTAACAGCTCTCCCCTCCTGCTTCCCCACACACAAGGAGCCCTCCAACAGTGCTCCCAAGGAGATTGTAGCATACTAAAGCGCTCACCATGCGCAAGTAGGATACTAAAGCAGGGCAAAAAGTCAGTTCTTTTCTTCCACCAGGAACAGCAACTGCAGGCCAACCCACCCCTCACTCAGAAAAGGCAACGCTCCTCACACAGTCCTTCAATCTTCTTCTTGGCAGGGGCCTCTTGTTTCTTGAAGCAATCCAAAGTCCTGGGGTTTTAGGTGTAATACTTATACCCCAAAATGTATTTGTTCTCTTTGTGGCAAGGGTCTCTGAACCCATTCCAAACCAGTTCTGCATTCACTGGTGCTTCAGGGCCACAAGGGGTGGAGACAGCATTGTGCAAAAGGAGACACAGCCTATTCAGGTGTAAGCAACCCTCCTCCCACCGCTCTAAAAGCAGACCAGGTCAAATCAGCCCTGCGCTGAGTCACCCAGGCAAGGCAGGGCACACCTCAACCCCCCTCAGTGACTGTCTAGAGTGAATGTACATCTCAGCTCTTTTCCCTCACACACTAGATGCTGAAAACACAAACAGCCAGAGCCACACAGAATGGAAAAGTAAGAAAATTCCCACTTTCTAAAAGTGGCATTTTCAAACACAGGATATAAAAAACACCTTTACCAAAACATGCGTTAACAAATTCTGAGTTCAGAGAGTCCAAACATCAGCTTCCTATCTTGACCCGATGGAAATTTACACATGTAAACATGGTACAGTGCAACCCCAATTATGAGCCTATGGGACAGATAGCCTTTCAACAGTGAAAAATGAAATACACTGTATTGCACTATTGGGAAATGTCGCACACACTAGTACATGTCCTACCTTTCACATACACTACACACTGCCCATGGGGTTACCTTGGGTCTACCTTAGGGGTGTGTGCCTTACATGTAAGAAAAGAGAAGGTTTGGGCCTGGCAAGTGGGTGCACTTGTCAGGACAACATGGCAATTTACAACTGCGCACGCAGACACTACAGTGTTAGGTCTGAGATACATTTACAGGGCTACTCATGTGGGTGGCACAACCAGTGCTGCAGACCCAGTAGTAGCATTTGATTTACAGGCCCTGGCACACACGGCACACATTACTAGGGGCTTACCTGTAAATCCAATATGGCAATCATGGATAACAAATCACTGTCACAATTTATAGAGAAAGAATATGCATTTTAGCAATGATTAGCAGTGGCATAGTGCCCAGGATCCTACAACCAACGAAAACAGGGTCAGAAAAATAATAGGCAAAAAGCTAAATATTTGGGGAGAAACCTGTCAAAAGGGCCAGGTCTAACAACACGTTTCAGTGAAGTTAGGTCTGAAAATGGCACTTTTAGAAAGTTGGCTTTTTCTTACTTAATACGCGTCTGGGTTTGGTTGACAGCTGGGCATTGTGTATTCCCTCTAGACAGTCACACAAAGGGAGCTGGGGTGTGACATATTCATCCTGATGGTCCATCACCATGCTCATGGGTCTTCCTTAGGAAGATTGGGAGGGAGAAGCTGAAACTTGCACCTGATTAGTACTGTGCCTGCCCCCACACAAAGAGATGCATACCCCCCTGTACTGTGTCTGGAGCCAGAGCAGGAAATTCAGGGACCTTGTGATCTTCAAAAGCCTCTTTAATATCTCCCCCACTTCAAGGGCACATTAGGTATATGTACTGGACACCACCAAATCAGAACTCTACTGGAAGTAAGGACATTCTCCCTGGAAAAAGAGCTACTCTTCTGCAGGAGGGACTGCCACTTTGGAATTTGCTCTGCTGTGTTGGCCTGCTGCCTGCTGATTGCAGGAGGGACTGCCACTTTGCAACTTGCTCTTTCGTGTTGGCCTTCTGCTTCTTGCCTGGGAGTGAGAGGGACTGGACCTGCTCCCTGCATCCTTGAAGATTTGAGTCTCTAAGGGCTAGCTAACTTGCCTCCTGTTTACTCATAATCTTAATCACCAAAATTTGCACGAAAATGATGCATCACCCTTCGACGCTGACACAGTGGCCCCTGAACGACAGTGACTCTACAGCCAGCACTGCTCATAGACAGCAGAATGCGCTGCCCGATGGCGATGCAATACCTGCATCATGCAGAGGTTCGTCAACACAGCTCCCATCGACGTCGAGAACAGGTGTCAACACTCGCCTCCATCCATGGATCGAAGAGGACGCTCGCCTCCATTCATGGATTTATGACGTGGCACCTCCTTGACTCCTCGCCTTGAGTCCTCAACATTAACCCTTTGCTCCATCCAAGGTACTTTTTCAGTGGGACCTATCTGTGTCCTGTAGCTGGCCTGCCATCTATTGCGGTCAGCCTTAACTTTGAATTTTCACCAGTATCGCACAGCTTGTAGTAACCTTTTGACTGCTAGTGACATCTAAGCACTATTTTCCCATTTAATCTCTAAAAATTCATATCTCGACTTCTACTTATTGGATTTTAGTCATGTTGGTCTTGGTTTAATCAGATAAATATTGTCTATTTGTCTAAGCTGATGTGAATTCTTTTTGTGGTGTTGTCACTGTCCTACTATAATTAAAGTGTGCACAAATACTTTACTCATTGCCTCTTAAGTTAAGCCTGACTGCTCTGTGCCATGCTACCTCTAGGGTGCACACAGGTTAATTTCCCCACCCTACATCTATGTTTTGACTATCTATCGCCGAGTCAGTTAAGATAGCAATGTGTGTTGCCTTGTGTATTTCCAGATAAGTAATGCAGAGGCACACTATGTGGACTTGTTTGATGTAACTCATTTCACACATGTTGATAAACAAAAGACAAACCAATTTGCATGATACAGTAGAAAAACCAAAGTCTCCATATCTGGACCATGCGTCTTGTTCCATATGGACACATCATCATGCTTGCAACTCAGTGTCAGGAAGAATATGGTTATAAGTGAATTTGGGACTACATTGCCATATCGTACACCTACTTTGCCAACACTTGAGACAGTTTGGCTTGTTTGATTAGTAGATGTATTTGCACATAAGGGATATTCTTCTTTTCTCTTTCTCAATAGTTGATGCTGGCCTGGCCTCCCACATGTAATTGTAAGACAATAAAAATCTATTATTTGGACATCATGTATATTTGCAACTTGAGATTATATGTTATTCCTTTACCTCCCTTACAACATGACAGATGAAGAGGCCAATTATCAGCACATCCGTTTGGAGCTCTACCGCCAAATTCAGCATGTCGCCAAAGTCTATAAGAAGATGGGGATGAAATATGAAGAAGGCAAGGCTGCAGGGACATGGAATTCAGGAAGGCTGGCACAGCAACAACACAGCAATGAGCACAAACAACTGGAAGTGCCCAACAGCAGACTGACGATCTTCAGACTATCCCAGGCTCTTCTACAGCCCATCATGTACCAGTCACACAGGCCATACAGTCAGCAAATGCAACAGGATCATTATTTGTGCTGCTGGCCCTCAAAGTCCTTCAAGAACTAAAAAATAAGGATACATGAGATTGAGGAGAAGCTGGCAAGCCTCTGTGCCATACAGCTCACCATTCAGGAGGCCATGTAGCATATCAGTGAGCAAACATGACTCTCCCTCATACATTTCCCGTTCCCTGATATTGTTCATGTTCTTTTTATTGTTTTAGTAATTTAGGTATGGTGTTAGTTAGGATTTAACATAGTGATAGTGTAGGCAAGTGTCAGTGTTAGTTTTTTACATGTTTAAACAGGGAGTAGGGTTTAGGTGTGTTTTTAGACTGATTGGGTTTTAAGTGGGTGGAAGGTTGATGTTTAATGTGTGTTTTAAATATATATATTTGTTTAGATTTACATATATAGGTAGTGTATGTTTAGGGTGTGGTAGTTGTCGGTATTGGGGTATAGAGGTTTAACTTGTCATTTGTGTATAGTTGGTAAAATAGCTTAGGAAAAGTTAGGAAACTGTAAAGTAGAATTAGGGTTAGTTAGTTTAGGCTAAATAGATGTGGGTAGATTAGATAGTTTTTATATATTAAATTTGTTTCTACTTTCACTAATTTGTCATCATTTCATATTTAGAATTGTGTAAGTTGAGTTCAGTACATGATGTAACTATTGACCTGCAGACTTTGTAGGTTAGTGTTGTTTTGTTACAGGCCTAAGGCAAATTAATAGCCTACCCGGCAATTGAGACAAGTGTGGTAGCTTATAAAACTTAAGCCATTGTAAGTGGACTTATTGTGTAAATTTTACACACAAGACAACACAGGCAGCACACTACTATTGCAATCTGCGTGCAAGTGATAGATGAATTATAGTTAGTATAGTTTTGCCACTTCAGATTACAGATTCCGGGCTGCGTGGGATACATTGGTGCCTGCCAGTGCCTGACACACCCTTGCATCATTGTGCAAATTGGTCATTGTTGTTGGCTGTTTACAACTCGTGAATGTATCTACACCTGCCTGTAGACCCCCCCTTCATCATTGGCATTGACTACTTGGCAAGTGATGCACCACATGCAGTTTACTTTGTGTAGCTACTGTCAATGATTCATGCCCGTAAATCACCCATGTCATCTTCCTCTGAGGAGCCGCTGCTTTGAGCTTACCTCTGTGCTCTGGCTCTCATGCAGAAATGTGTGTGCAACGTACCATAAATGTAATATGTAGTTACATTTGCACTCAAAACATATGAAGTCTCTATGGGGCATGAAAAAAATTACCCTATTTACCCCAAAGTATCATTATTCTTCATTTACCCATTGACACTGGGCACCAACAGTAAGCACTGGTATTTCTTGCATACAGATATGCAAGGAATTTAATAGCATTTGTGAATCCTTGTGTGGCACAGGTATGTTGCTAATTCAGAAGGAGTCTGGGTATGACTATCTGCCTATCATTATTGCATGCACGATAATTTATGTACTTTAGGATCTCTTCAGTCTGAACATTGAGGCTATCATATGTGTTTAATCACGTCGTCATGTTCATTGAGCCAGAAATATGTGGATGAGTGTAACAGTGTTATTGGCTCACACGGCTCACAGACCCCATTTTAGAAGGTAGACGTGTGTGTGTTTGGTTTGAGCTTTACACTGTGTGTCACACCCTGATATTCCATGGAAAGCAACACATTCCTCGTTATGCCATGACAATGTAAGTACTTGTTTTTCCTGTATATCCAAAGAGAGCAGGTGCTAATGACTTTTGCTCACTCTTCTTGAGATGCTATGAAGGGAGTTATGTTTATACACATCCCCCATAGTACAAGTAGTATATTTATCAACAAACATGCACATTTCTGGTTTATAGTAGTGAATTTATTTACAATATTTGATTGGTTAAGCATGAGCTTTTTTCAGTGTTTGGGCCAACAGCACCATCATTGATTGTGAGCAAAAGATGCCCAGGCAGAATCCATTTGGGAGATATGTCATGCAAAATGTAGAGTTGAGGAGAATTTCATTGAGGAGGTACAAATTGCCATTGGAAAGATAGGCTTCTTAAAAAGTCCACAAGTGGATGAGATTAACAGGCTCACAAATAAAAAGGTACAATGCTGGGTGACAAAGGAGGGGGCATGATGGCAGGCACAAGACCACTGATGAAGTCCACATCTTCCTTCCCTGGTGGGTGTTGTGCCTCTCCTTTAGCTGCTGGTATTTGTGTGGGAGGCATCTGAGGCACATACACATCAGAGGCAGAATATATGTCTCCCCTTTTTCCGGCTGCATTCGTCTGTGCCAGCAAGGAAGGAAGCACAGTGCTGATAAGGGACTGACGGCTTCTCAACAATGCAACAACGTTGTTATGGAGAGCAGCCATTGTTGTTGTGTAGGAGTGCAAATTGTGCTCCATAACTGCCATGATGTTAATGATGGTCTCCAGCCTGGTGGCTCCGGTCCGATTCGTTTCACCTGAGGCTTTACTTTTCGGTTTTCGGTTTTCGGTTAGAGCCCTCTGGACTGACAACTCGTGCGACATCAGCCTCGGTCTAATCCTATCACGACGAGCCTCTCCGTGTTATTTACCAGGATGCATCCACATTATTTCTCCATGGCTCATTAAAGCCCCGTTTTTCAATCAGGTTCGTCAGCCTTATTATCTCTTGCCTGGCATTCTATCTTTCAGGGATTCGCCTCCGACTCCGATAGTTCAGGGATTCGTTTTTTACTCCGAGAGCGCCCTTTTCTTCGCCCAGGCAGATTTATTTCAAGCAAATGCATCGATTGATCGCTTTTTAACCTGAGCTATCTTGCTCATACCTTCTATGTGACTTCACAGGTCCCAGCTTTAACCCATTCTAAGACTTTTGATTTCTGTTTGCCCTGAGGAAGGTGGCACCAACATTTCGGTGCATTCACCGAAACGCGCGTCGGCGCCTACATGTGGCCCACTCAAGCCCTAATTCCTCTATTTTGAACACGTGTCACTTGACATAATATTGAATATTCATATGATTCTGTGTCCATATCGATTTTTGTTTACATATTTTATTTTTTGGAATTTATTACATCTTGCAATTGTGAATGTGTGAATGTAATGTCTATGGTGTTGAATGATTTCGGTATGAATGTATAAGTTTGTGTGTGATTGAGCACATCTGGGACCATGATTAGTATGTTTATTTTTATTTGAAAGGTTACTCTGCATTTATAGCAAATCAGCAAATGTACTGAATTTATCCCTCCAAAATTAATCTAATTTAAAAATAAAACTCTTATAAATTTGATTCTTGTTTATGTTTTGAACTTAATTGTCTGTATTTTTCTCTGCTGTCTTAGTCCAAGTTGTGATATACCAAAAAACGATACTTTGTACATTTCGAAATCTATAGGTAGAGATATCCCCCTTTTTTCGTATTTTTTCGTATTTATTCGGCAACCTCACTGGTGTCAGAGTTTGACGCCTGTTGTTCTTGCCTGTCCCTCATGACACCAGCAATGTCAGCCAGGGACTCACCCTTCCTATAAAGCCAAGGGTAGCCTTTATTTGCCGCAGATGTATCCTTATTAGGACTGAGGCACTTACAGATTCCCTCTAGACTGCCAAAAATGGTCTCCATCCCCACCCGCAACACATCAACTATCCTCTGCTGGACTCCTACCACTTATCATTGGAAGACAACTTTGGGATCTTTGGAGACCACAGCTGGGCTTGGACTGGCAGATTGAGCATGTTCTGTGGGTGGTGGTTCCTCTGGAGACACTGCAATGCTGTCATCCCTTGCCATGACAGAAGACAGAGATTCTATGGATCAGGAGTTGTTGGAATGTGTCATCGTCGATTGGGGGCAGGAAGATCCGGGCCGAGCAGGACTGATCCAGGTATCTTGCGGGAGTGTGCGAGCATGGAAATACTATAGCTCACTACCCCCCTCTCGGACCCATGACGCAACAAATACTGGTTTACTGAGCGTTGCTAGCCCCTTAATTACAGGATGGCTCTTGCGGTAAAACAGTGAGTCTTACCGCTCAAACACACCACTGGTCAGGGTGCACCTTAGCGTGTGCATACCGCCGTGGTGTTCCCTATGGTCCTGATGAATGCTTAGCCGACTGGGCTCATTAAGCAGAAACATGTTGACCTTCCCCCCTTTTGGATAAGCCTTGTCCCACCTAATTGGCCGGCTTCTGTCCAACCCACTTGTTTTTATTTCGGTATTTGGCTTGCCAGGATTAAATTGGTTATTGGTTAAAACCACTCACCTTTTAAAATTTTCACTTCCCTTTCCATCAAAAACCAGCTCCGCTGTAGTTCAGGCGTTGTAGCACACCAGAGAGGCATTCGGCCTCTCTGGTGGAACCCGATGATGAAGCATGTCACCAACTAGGTTGGTGAGTGAGGGTTCTCTTAAAAACACCATTTTTTGCTCACGCTGTTACTCCTAGTTTGCTCCTTACATTGTTCACTCTTTTGTTGTTGATGTATCATTAACCAGGGGGATCAAGAGTGACTGTCCCTCACCCTCTCGTTGTTATTGTGATATTTGGCAGCGCACAGCTGCGAGGGTATTTTCCCTTCTTTTTGCCTTGATATCTAGCGACTCTTCAACACAACATCATGGATAACCTGGGCCTCTCTTACTCCAATGAGGAAGTAGATGCCCTTTTGGCAGATCCCTCACTGTTTTCTGATCCTTCTATTGCTCAAACTATTTCACAAACCACTGAGTGGGATAAATTAAGTGAGCAGAAACGGGGACGGATACGCACTATTCTTCACGGCACAATTCTTACAGAATATCTCAGGAACAATATAGCACCCAAAGGTTTACTGGTCACCAATGCCCCCCGAATTTTCCTAGATGATGCACAGTTTAGGAAGGAATGGGCCCAAATTGCCTGGCACTGCACCAGGGATTGGCTGGTGCTGATTATTAAAACAGCACTGAGGCTCTCAGAGGCCATAATGGTGGAAATCCAACTAACGGAAACCCATTTCAAGTCGACACTAGTGGGATTTAAGAAACGACTTGAAGAACTCAACAGAGAAATGACTGAATACAAAGACTCTCTCACTCACTCAAAAGCCCAAAAATTCCAGAAAGATCTGTCCAAATGGTCCTATGTGCGAGCATATCCTTATACTAGCCCAGACTACACTCCGCCGACCAAAAATGATTTCGGCACTGACAGTTCAGCTGATGAATCCACTGGTAGTGATTCAAGCAGTGGCAGCTACAAGGCTCGACAGCGGGGGAGAGGAAGAAACAGACGACAATACAATAACCAGTCTTGGCTTCCATACCAACAACCCCCTTTTCAACCACCCCCGTTCCACCCGATGATGGGTTGGAACCCTGGTTTCTTTCCACCTCCACAGTTCCAGCAGAACCAATACCGCCCTCCTTTTTTAGAGAGGGGCAGGAGAGGCAGGGGCCGAAGAAGAGGCTCCACCCAAGTCCATTGGCAGCAAGACGAAGCAGTGGGGGACAACACGAGGAGCAAGACACAACGGGCAGGCCCCAGCAACCAATGAGTCTGATCACTAATTTATCATCCATAACACTTACGACCGATGAAACTTCAGTCCTGGAGAAGGGGCTAGGTTTTATACCCACAGCTAACTTTGATCGCTTTAAAGTGAGATGCGAACTCTCCAACTTTTTCAGGAAACTCAAGCTCAAGAGTTTTTTTGAGAAAATACCTTCGGACAGTACCGATTCTCCGTCAAGTGATACTGGATTCAAGATCAAATCCAATTTTACACCTCCCCCACACTCTATACCGCCCGAAATCACAGCATTCGAACAGGCGGTTTCTAACGATGTCGAAGCCTTCATCGAACTCGACCGTTTCAAGAACATGACGGCAGGCGAATTTCAAGCGCTACTCTCTCTGCAATCAAACACGGACATCGTGATAAAACCAGCAGACAAGGGTGGAGGAGTAGTTATTCAGGATTCCACTGCCTACGACAGGGAATGTAGACGTCTCCTTAATGATCCCATTAGCTATAAACCTCTGACTACGGATCCGTCCTTGGAACTCCAAGGTATCATTCATGATTTGATCAATGACGCCGAAACTAATGGCGATATCACCAAACAAGAAGCGACTTTCCTCACTGCTAGTGAGGGGAAGATCCCTTATTTCTATACCCTACCAAAAACGCATAAGAACAAGATACCACCTCCTGGCAGACCAATTGTGTCAGGGATTGGCTCATTGCTGGAACCCCTGTCACGTTACTGTGATTTTTTTCTGAAGCCGCTGATTCAATCAACAAGCACTTATCTCAAAGACACCAAAAGTCTGTTATCACTACTCCAAGGGATGGTTCTCCCGGAAGGTGTATCCTTACTTGTGACAATGGATATTGAAAGTTTGTACACCTGCATCCCCCAGGATGACACCATCAATGTCGTGAGACGCACCCTTGAGTCCAGTGTTTGGAACTACACGACCCCGCGAGAATTCATTGTCAGCTGTGCCACTCTCGCACTGAAAAGGAACTTCTTCGAATATAAGGGTGACCTTTTTCAACAGATCACAGGAACTTCAATGGGCAGCACTTTTGCGCCTTCGGTAGCCGGGTTGTATGTTTTCGACTTCGAAGGAAAATTCATTTTGGCCCCCAACAACCCTTTTCTGTCAAACCTCTTCTTTTGGAAAAGGTACATTGACGATGTGCTGATCATTTGGCAGGGCTCTGAGGACCGCCTCCAAGATTTCTTTGGATGGATAAATACTTGCGATCCCCATCTCAGATTCACCCACACGTATGACAAGGATGAGATGATCTTCCTTGATGTGGTAATCACTAGAACAGGTGATACCCTCCAAACCAGAACTCATCATAAACCGACGGCAAAGAATAATCTGTTACACTTTTCCAGCTACCACCCCCGCCCTCTGAGGGAAAACCTCCCCTTCGGGCAATTTTTGCGGCTCCGACGGAACTGCAGCGAAGTGTCTACATACAAGAAACAAGCACAAGAACTCACATTGAAATTGAAATCTCGGGGTTACCCTGACAGGATCCTTTCCAGGAGCAACAAGCGGGCCCGGAATCAAAATCGAGACGCTCTACTAGAAGACCATGTGAGAGATGACCAGGATTCCATACCTCTCACTTGTGTAACGACTTTCAATGCAGCATCAAACGCAGTCAGTAAGTCCATTAAAAAACACTGGAATATCCTGACGAGCAATAAGAACAACTGGGAAAAACCTTTATTCTCTTACAAAAGAGCAAGGAGTTTAAAGGATGCCTTGGTCCATACTCGCCCTAAGATACCAGACAAAGATCAATATCAGTCTATTACTAGTGCGTGGGGCCTTCCTCCTATTATTGGCCACTACCCTTGCGGTTCATGTAGCGTCTGCCACCTGACTTCCCCCTCGAAATACCTTGAACTTGAACCAGGGAAACAATGGGTGCAGAGAACGCACACAAACTGCAACTCTACAGACGTTGTTTACCTCATCACTTGTCCCTGCGGACTAAGATACGTCGGGATGACAGGGAGGAAAATCAAGCAGCGCATATGCGAACATCGCAGTACCATTCGCTGTCGAAAACTAAGCATGAAATTGACAGAACATTTTCTCTTGGCCAATCATACCACGAACGATATGACTTGGTCAATCATTGAAAAACTAAAACCAGGACAAAACACCCAGCAGCTACTCTTTGAAAAAGAGCAAAGGTGGGTCTATCGCCTTTCTACTCACCTCACAGGTCTTAATGATAACATTCCGTGGAACTCCGTCTTGAAGAATAGAAATATGGGTTAATTTCCACTATTGGGACTAACGCCTTGATGGCCTCTTTGTAGCACAGCCTAGGTTTTCTTTAGACCCCCTCCGTCGTGTTTCTCATCCGAACTGACCAATGCAGTTGGTCACCAATAGATGCAAAACACAAAGCGCCTCTCTTTAATGTCCTCATGAAAACATTTGTCGCTTAGGGGACCCTCCCAAAATGTGTAATCCTTTGGAAAAGTTTTCAGGCATTACGTGGCATGTTTTAAGTAGGCAACAGTCACCGGCTATTTACAAACACTAATAAACATGACGAAGTTTTTTCGCCATTATTTGTCAATTTCTCTGAAAAAACTAGCATGTCCTACTTCAGCTCACCACATCTTAATCAACCAATCCCAATGGGACTAGGTCCGGGGGCACGTCCGCTAACACATGCCCCTGATGATGATGTCATGCGTTTACGGACGCTGTTGCGATCACGTGACACGCGTCTTCGCATCACGTGATAGGTTTGTTTTTGTATTTCTTCCGGCTCCCACTTCATACTCACCAAGATCCGGGCCGAGCAGGACTGATCCAGGTATCTTGCGGGAGTGTGCGAGCATGGAAGTAAGTAGTTTCCCTTCACCATCGCGTCCCTCTGGTCCCAGTGAGTTTCTTTTACGAGTACCCAGACCAACAAGGTTCTCTTGTTTATCTACTCCCATAGATACTATAGCTCACTACCCCCCTCTCGGACCCATGACGCAACAAATACTGGTTTACTGAGTAAGAGTTCAGCCCTCTTTTTTCCATGGTGTTGTTGTTTTTAAATACCTAATTGATAGTCATGCACTGGAGCAACGGCGCCTGGCAAACACCATGTGTGCTCATTTCAGCATGTACTCCACTTGCACGAGTCCGCTATATGTATGTATGTATATATTTTTAAAGGCAAAACACTCCGGCTAATACAGCCTATGCCGACAGCACATCGCTGGCCGGCCAGTCAATACATTGTTCTATTGTCTTCACTGACACAATTAGTGCGCAGGACCACAACGAAAACACGATGATAAAAGTACAGGTCCTATAGCTCTCACAGAGCACCACTCTTTATTTGTGGGAGTCTTGATAACCACTTAACGTTATTTGACACCCACTCCCCCTTCACAGCATGGGCCTACCAATTGTGTTCACCTGAATCACGTAAAGCATAAGATATTCAAGTGACACAATGTGTCTATCTGTATATGTCTTTATGTGTGTTATGTCTGTTTTTTTTTTTTTTTTTTTTTTTTCCCCTTACAGGCGTTGCTAGCCCCTTAATTACAGGATGGCTCTTGCGGTAAAACAGTGAGTCTTACCGCTCAAACACACCACTGGTCAGGGTGCACCTTAGCGTGTGCATACCGCCGTGGTGTTCCCTATGGTCCTGATGAATGCTTAGCCGACTGGGCTCATTAAGCAGAAACATGTTGACCTTCCCCCCTTTTGGATAAGCCTTGTCCCACCTAATTGGCCGGCTTCTGTCCAACCCACTTGTTTTTATTTCGGTATTTGGTTTGCCAGGATTAAATTGGTTATTGGTTAAAACCACTCACCTTTTAAAATTTTCACTTCCCTTTCCATCAAAAACCAGCTCCGCTGTAGTTCAGGCGTTGTAGCACACCAGAGAGGCATTCGGCCTCTCTGGTGGAACCCGATGATGAAGCATGTCACCAACTAGGTTGGTGAGTGAGGGTTCTCTTAAAAACACCATTTTTTGCTCACGCTGTTACTCCTAGTTTGCTCCTTACATTGTTCACTCTTTTGTTGTTGATGTATCATTAACCAGGGGGATCAAGAGTGACTGTCCCTCACCCTCTCGTTGTTATTGTGGCAGGAAGTCATCACCAACAGATTGGTCATATAGGACAACTTCTGGACAGGAGGTGTTATTTGTCCCTCTGCAATGAAATCGAAATATGTTCAAGATTTTCTGACAAAAACAAAGTGCTTTGAATGAGATAAGTAGCCAATGGAGCTTAGAGAGCTGAACTATTAGAAGAGTACCTGGAAAAGTTCAAAAGTAACAGTGTGGCCACATTTTGAACTCTCTGAAGCATTTTCAATCTACCTTGGGAAGCCCCAAGATATAGCACATTGCAGTAGTCCAATCGGGACATCAAGAGAGCCTGTCTTTTCCACTGATTCAGGTAGGAAACCCAGCATTTTTAAAATGCCAAAGCAGGTTCTGACCAGAGCAGAGATCTGACTATCAAAGGACAGGGTACATCAAAAACAATACCATGATTTGTGACTTTTTTGGGGGGGATGAGTGTTGGACCTAGATCATCTGGCTACTAGGCCAAATACCATATTGAGGGCTGTTTCCCCACCACCATGAATTCAGTTTTTTCAGCAGTAAGTCTAAGACAGTTCAGATCCGTTCATTCGGCTAGATCCACCAGACAAGATCTAAAGCTAGCTGCTGCGGTGCCTTCATCCTGCGCCAGAGTGATGATTAACTGAGTATCATTGACATATGACACAAACTTGGCCCCATGAAGCTTGATCGCCTCAGCAAAAGGGTGTATATAGAGGTTGAATAGAGTCAGACTCAGGGCCGAGCCCTGTGGCACTCCCTGCAATAGAGGAAGGATCTAAGAGGTGCATGGCTGCTGTAGCACTTGGGAGGTGCGGTTCTGGAGATAATCTGCCAGCCACTCAGTAGCAGGACCCCCTATGCCGTGTTGCTGCAGCCGGTTCAGTAGAAGGCCATGGGACACAGTGTTGAAGGCCGCACTTAGGTCCAACATGTTCAGGGCTGAGATCTTGCCCACATCTCAATAAATCTCAGAGACTCTGATGCCAACAAATGTGCAGATTCTATGCTAAAATGAGGTCAGAATCCTGACTGAGTTTCAGGCAGAATCTCTTTCTCGTCAATATATCTCATTAGCTGCTGGGTGGTGTGTTGTCTGCAATCTTAGCAAAGAAAAGTAGCAGAGATATAGGTTTGAAGTTCTCTGGCTTATATGGATCTAAGGAGCGCTTCTTCAAGAGTGGAACAACAGTTGAATGCTTCCAATTAGCAGGGACCTGACCAGTACTGAAAGACAGGTGGAACAAATCCCAGAGGGTAGGAAGTATAGCTTCCATTCATTGTTCTAACATGGCAGGTGAGGCAGAGCCCTGAGGGAACCAGATATTACTTAGGCAGCAAACGTATGTATCACAGTTACTGATAAAGTAGGTATAGCCATCTCAATTTTCCGGGCATTAAATTGGGTCAGTGTGCTTCTGATTTGTTTGTGGCATTTTTTCAAGGCACTAAGATAAGTAGTTTTATCTGTGGAGTTTTATTTCCTGCACCCTAAACGTTTCAAATGCTTTCAGAAGCGTTACCTTATCTAAGGTCTCATTTATCCAGGCATCTACCTGGAGATTAGCTATCTGGGGGAGTGACTCAGTGATGGAGGGTTCAAGTTCAGAGCCGATGTGAGCAAAGACCATTTGCAATTTTTATTGCAGCTCACTCTGGGAACTGATGGAACTGAGAGACTTGTAGTTACTTGGAGAGGGACTATAAAATGGTCCAGCCATAAAATAGGTATGGGAAGAGCATAACTAACGTGGGCCGAGTTCACAAAGACAGGGTCAAAAATATGACGTAATATGTGAGTAGGAACCTAAACCAGCTGATTGAGGTGTAACAACCCAATGTCCTCAGTAAGAAAGGATGCAATGCAGCAGGTAGTGTCTTTAAAATGTAAATAAAGGTTGCCCAAAATCAGAAAGTTAGATAAGCGAATGGCATAGGCAGGTATTGTATCCATTAACGAGGTTACTTACAAACTGAGTAGTGGGACCGGGCGGGTGGTAGATGAAGAAGCCTACTAAAGTGCAGTTACTAGATAACCCTAAGGAAAAACAGGCCACTTCACAGCCAACAATATTTACTCCCTCAAAGCTGCACTGCAGTTGGCATTTGAAAATGACAGCGACCACCCCCCTCCTTTTTGGTTAGTTCTATCTATTCTCAAGATGGCATAGTCCTGTGGAACGGCATCCAGAACATCTGAAGCTGAATGAGTGGTGAGCCAAGTTTCTACAAGAAAGAGAGCTTCAGGCTGTTGGTCGTACGAACACTCAGGGATCTTCATTTTATGTTTTGGTAGGGAGTGACAGTTAAGAAGGAAGCACTTTGCAGGCTTCAGGCTTAGGTGATGCTTAATTCCAATGGTGACGTTACAAAGGTGAACCCACACTTACCACAGTTTCCAGCACTCAGGAGAACTTCCATAGAGTGCCTACAACTTTCCTGAATGGCCGGAGCGAGTCATAGCATCTCCCTTGCTGTGTACTTCCGATGAGCTGGGGCAGAACAGGCTGGTCCCTGGCACCATCCAGGTGTGGATGGGCACAAGTGGGCTTGTCCTAGTTGCGCCTTTGGCGTGGCTGGGGTGCTTCCTCACAGTTCCCATATTTATATAGCTGGTCTACAAGTGGGCATGGCTAATCGCCAAAGAATTAGGGGGGTACCCAATTACAAACGGAGCCCCGAAGCTCCACTCCTACCTTTCACATGGAAATATCTTTACATTGTTCACTCAACCACTATGTGACAAGGGGTCCTTTTTGTGTCATACCACACACTACAAGGCTGTTACGCAGCTTGCTGGCCTGCACAGCCTGAAATGGTGAGTGTAGATAAGAGCACCATTTACCAAGTTGATTAGCAGATTGTATCTTTTAAGGACTAGATTGATGTAAGGTTCAGTTATTGATTATATAGAAACAAAGGGGTTCCCCAAAACAACTAAGCATTGGAGCAGGACAGGGAAGTAAACCAAAGCACAAAGAAAAATGCATTGATAATTCTATACTTAGAGAAGATTTTGGATGTAGGTTTTTTACTTTGTGCTTAGGTTCAATTATTGACACCACTGCTGAGAACATTGTACAATCTCACCTTGGTTCCTGCACTGCCTGTAGGCATGAGTTAGCCCACAGCTCCAGAAGAAAATAATGTTATTTTGTCATCTGTTAGATTTGTTCCTGCACTATGCCTTTCACCATGCAAATCTGCCTTGCTCTGCTGTCATGTGTGCAATTCGTGCATTCATGAGATTGAGGGGTCATATTTGACACTCATCCAAGCAACTGTACACAGCAAGCTGCCTTGGTACACTGCAGGAATGGGTAAGGGCATGTACACACCGTAGTGTGCTTATATGTGTGGACTCCTGTTGTTTCCTAGTACACACAGTCATCTCCAGAGTCCAGAACAACAGGCACTGTGCACCATCTCTAAAGGGGATAGGCACTGCCACGCTTGTAAATATGCAACAACTCAAGCTCACTCCATTTCCTCATTATCGAAGTTGTGCATCTACAGAGAGACACACATCTCTTCACTCAGCCCCACTCACTCATAGCTGTAACTGATTCCTCTGTCAGTCATCATTCAGACCAAGGAACTAAACTTTCTCTCACACACTGATGACATCCCGATCAGACATTGACTCTCAGTGAACACCTACACCACCTACATTTATCATATCATGCAATTGACAACCATGCCTACCTGTATTTGAGAGCTATGACTCATGCTGAATTGCACCAATTAGTAGTGAGGACATTTTGTAACATGCACCTACCCTGGTTGCCCACACAGCTAGATTCAAGCACCTCACCCTCCAACCATCCAAAAAACTTGCCCATCATCCTGAACACCCAACTCACCTTCCACTTCACAATTCTCTGTTTCACATCCTTCAGCTTTGACATATGTAGCATAGATAGACTTTTCTTTTTATGGCTCCCTCCTGACACCATCCACACCATCACCCAAGCCCATATCACATGTAGAATGTAGTACTCCAATTCCCTCCTTTATATTATAATTTACAGCTGCTACCCAAGTGGGAAACTATCACACACAGCAGTGCATGACTATCACTTAAGCTACTTTGTGGGATGCACATCACATCTACCCTCCTTGACATTCAATGGCTCCAAATCTAACACACTGCTAGTTGAATGTGCTCAGCCACATCCAACATGGCAGTACACTAACAGGAGCCTAGCAAGCTCACACACCATTTATGCTGCTAAAAAACACTCATCTACCTCTGGTGTGTTTCACTTGCATTCAGCCCCACACCCAAAATGTATTTCTACAAGACAGGAGGTAGTGTGGTGTTTGACATGGCAGGCAATACCTGTGTAATCTCACCAAGCACATCAGGAAAGCTGCATGAAATATGTTTCAATGCTGGTAACTGTACACATGACTCTTCACATGATCTTACTCAGCACCTCGATCCCCTCTTAGGTGAGAAGTTATTCCTCTGGCAATCCCAGTCCAGACCATAACTCATGTCCTACATTACACTACAAGTCACAGTACTCAAAGGACAACCTGAACTGAGACCACACATTGCATGAACATGACAAACTTTGTCAGGGCTAGGCTGGGCTGTGCAATTTGTCACTCGGCAAACCAAATTACATTAATGTGACGTATGAGTTAACATGTGAGACACTATTATTCACTATGAACTGTCAAATGGCTTTTTTCTTTCCTAATGGAAATTTGGAGGCGACAAAGAAGTGTTCATTTTTTGTCACCTCAGATATTAACATTTGGTTCTCATACTCACTGATAACATAACCTAATATGGCATGTGTATTTGTAAAGCGCACGTTCACTCAAGGGTATCTTGGTGCTGAATAACAGATGTTTATTATTACCCACTTCCACTTCCCCTGGGATTCTGTCTCAATATCGTGGCTGGTGTTGGGGTTGTTGCCCTCAGAGCTTGTGCTTTCAGCTCCCTCCATTTCTTACATTTCTTACATTTGGTGAATTCCAAAGGTTTTTTTGTTTGCAATGTGTCAATTTTTGAGTCTTTTTGATGCGCAACACACTCCAGTGTGACGCAAAGCTGATTTGCAGCATGTAAATATTGCTTTAAGGACCGCAAATCAGCTTTGCACCATATTGGGAGCTAATGTGTAATGTGTAATGCCTGTCGTTGAACATTTGTAATCCTAGAAAGAAAATAGCCATTGATGATTCCTTAATCTCTTACAAGGGGAGGCTGCTGTTCAGGCAAAACATATTGAGCAAATGAGCGCCTCATAGCATTAAAATGTATATGCTGTGTAAGATCTCTACTGGTTATGTATAATGCTCTGAATCCTGTAGGTTGCCCTTCTATGCTGGGTGTGACAGCAAAGATTGTAGAGGAGCTTGTCCAACCACTCCTTCATAAAGGTTATAACTTTTCTGTGGGCTTGAATGTGGGGTAGAGCTGCTCAGCGAGCTGTACAAAGCTGGCTTTGTGGCATGCGATACAATTTGATGTCGCTGTAAGGGATTCCCCAAGGTGCTTGCATGGTAGAAGCCCCACAAATCCCAGAGTACTGCATTGCATTCCAATGAAAGACTCATAGTCAAATTCTCCAGTAGGCGAGATTTGCACATGCTCATCATAATCCATGATGAGAGAGCTTTTGAGGTCATGGTTTGGGGGTCAATTAACCGAATTTCACAAGCCCATCTACACTTAGTTTTAACAAATACTAGGGAGAAGTGGATGAGAATGAGCAGGTACTTCAGACATGCAAACTGAATCCTAAAACTCACACATGGTATAGGAAGCTGTTTAAATCCTGATCCAAATGGCAATATACAATCCATACGCTGTTTACCGTCAGACCACCACAGGAAGACCGATATCTTTCCTTGAGTTTCATTTGACTATCATTGAAAGCCTTACTGCTGAAGAAGCAGTAGCTCCACTTCAACTGCTGTAGAGGACACGGCAGGGCTGCTGGCTCAGCACTTTCCTGACTGCATTCCAGCAACAGTGAGAAAGACTCAAGCAGGTTGTCATTGCAGAGTCTTCTCTAAGTAAGGAAAGAGGCAGGAGACTTGCTGTTACTGTATGTAGTACCCATCTGAGTCAGGCCTATGTTTACAACTTGCTTTACATTGTACCAGTATTGGTAAATTGACTGAGGCGGATCTGCCATTATATATATCTTTCAAAGGGTGTGCATGAATAAATGCGTTCCCTGGTCCACTACTTCACTAGGCAAGTGGCTTTAGAATTTTATTCCTCTACTTAAGAAAAACATGGACTTGCTTATGGCCTGCTCGACACATTAATTTGATGCAGGTATTCTGTTCACTATATGTCAAGTGCATTACAGTCCCCACACTGCACAAAATGGTGGATGGAACATAGGCCATGTTGTCTCAGAGAATCCTGTGTGGCAAAACCTAGTCTTTAGTAGTTTTTGAGGTGCTGTGTAGGGAACTTTGCCAGTCTTCCTCAGCATGTTTACCTTACTTTCAAAGAAAAATATGTTCTCTCAGTTCAAGGGATGTGGGCCTCATAAGGCTTTTTTCCACACCGACCAACTTGCATCGATAAACTAGAAGGAGTTAGATTTCGCACAGCGAGGGGCATATTTATGAGGACTTTGCATCATGATTGCACCACACAACGTTGTATAAGCATGACGCAAACATCTCAGTCATAATTATGAAGCCGTGCAAAGCCACTTTGCATGGCTTTGAATGGCTCCACAAATATACAGTAATTCAACGCAGTGCAATGCAAATCACTGCTTTGCCTTACAAGGGAGATGTTCCATGGGTGTTGCGATGGGTGTTCCCATATAACTCCTATGTTTTTTGATGCATTCCCAGACTTATAAGGTCTTGTAAACCTGGGAATGCGTCAAAATCTTACGCCTCTCCAAGTGAGGCATAACAATGAGAAATATCTTTATTTTTCCTTGTTTTTTCCTCTTTCTATGTGTGCTGCATTTTGGGATAAAAGCGTTACAACAAACAAATGATGGACGGAATGCTGACAATGCAGACATTCTCCCCCAGTCAAGAGATCTGGGTTAAATCCATCGTTCTTTTGCCCACTAAGCCACCCCAGTTCAGACATAGCCATATGCAAATCAGTCTTGACCCTGTGCCTCATGGGAACAGTCCAGCCCGAACTGCCAAGCCATGTCTTCCCTGGACCGGAATCAAGCATCCTAGGACCGGTTTCTGGCTATCAGCCGTCATCAGCCAGGATAGCTTGACTCCAGTGGCGTAGTGAGCACGGGACCCACGTCTGGGCATACCCATCCCACTTAGGGCGAAAAGCGTTACAACAAACAAATGATGGACGGAATGATGACAATGCAGACATTCTCCCCCAGTCAAGAGATCTGGGTTAAATCCATTGTTCTTTTGCCCACTACGCCACCCCAGTTCAGACATGGCCATATGCAAATCAGTCTTGACCCTGTGCCTCATGGGAACAGTCCAGCCCGAACTGCCAAGCCATGTCTTCCCTGGACCGGAATCAAGCATCCTAGGACCGGTTTCTGGCTATCAGCCGTCATCAGCCAGGATAGCTTGACTCCAGTGGCGTAGTGAGCACGGGACCCACGTCTGGGCATACCCATCCCACTTAGGGCGAAAAGCGTTACAACAAACAAATGATGGACGGAATGCTGACAATGCAGACATTCTCCCCCAGTCAAGAGATCTGGGTTAAATCCATCGTTCTTTTGCCCACTACGCCACCCCAGTTCAGACATGGCCATATGCAAATCAGTCTTGACCCTGTGCCTTATGGGAACAGTCCAGCCCGAACTGCCAAGCCATGTCTTCCATGGACCGGAATCAAGCATCCTAGGACCGGTTTCTGGCTATCAGCCGTCATCAGCCAGGATAGCTTGACTCCAGTGGCGTAGTGAGCACGGGACCCACGTCTGGGCATACCCATCCCATTTAGGGCGAAAAGCGTTACAACAAACAAATGATGGACGGAATGCTGACAATGCAGACATTCTCCCCCAGTCAAGAGATCTGGGTTAAATCCATCGTTCTTTTTCCCACTACGCCACCCCAGTTCAGACATGGCCATATGCAAATCAGTCTTGACCCTGTGCCTCATGGGAACAGTCCAGCCCGAATTGCCAAGCCATGTCTTCCCTGGACCGGAATCAAGCATCCTAGGACTGGTTTCTGGCTATCAGCCGTCATCAGCCAGGATAGCTTGACTCCAGTGGCGTAGTGAGCACGGGACCCACGTCTGGGCATACCCATCCCACTTAGGACGAAAAGCGTTACAACAAACAAATGATGGACGGAATGCTGACAATGCAGACATTCTCCCCCAGTCAAGAGATCTGGGTTAAATCCATCGTTCTTTTGCCCACTACGCCACCCCAGTTCAGACATGGCCATATGCAAATGAGTCTTGACCCTGTGCCTCATGGGAACAGTCCAGCCCGAACTGCCAAGCCATGTCTTCCCTGGACCGGAATCAAGCATCCTAGGACCGGTTTCCGGCTATCAGCCGTCATCAGCCAGGATAGCTTGACTCCAGTGGCGTAGTGAGCACGGGACCCACGTCTGGGCATACCCATCCCACTTAGGGCGAAAAGCATTACAACAAACAAATGATGGACGGAATGCTGACAATGCAGACATTCTCCCCCAGTCAAGAGATCTGGGTTAAATCCATCGTTCTTTTGCCCACTACACCACCCCAGTTCAGACATGGCCATATGCAAATCAGTCTTGACCCTGTGCCTCTTGGGAACAGTCCAGCCCGAACTGCCAAGCCATGTCTTCCCTGGACCAACATTGTCAGCATTCCGTCCATCATTTGTTTGTTGTAACGCTTTTCGCCCTAAGTGGGATGGGTATTCCCAGACGTGGGACCCGTGCTCACTACGCCACTGGAGTCAAGCTATCCTGGCTGATGACGGCTGATAGCCAGAAACCGGTCCTAGGATGCTTGATTCCGGTCCAGGGAAGACATGGCTTGGCAGTTCGGGCTGGACTGTTCCCATGAGGCACAGGGTCAAGACTGATTTGCATATGGCCATGTCTGAACTGGGGTGGTGTAGTGGGCAAAAGAACGATGGATTTAACCCAGATCTCTTGACTGGGGGAGAATGTATGCATTGTCAGCATTCCGTCCATCATTTGTTTGTTGTAACGCTTTTCGCCCTAAGTGGGATGGGTATTCCCAGACGTGGGACCCGTGCTCACTACGCCACTGGAGTCAATCTATCCTGGCTGATGATGGCTGATAGCCAGAAACCAGTCCTAGGATGCTTGATTCGGGTCCAGGGAAGACATGGCTTGGCAGTTCGGGCTGGACTGTTCCCATGAGGCACAGGGTCAAGACCGATTTGCATATGGCCATGTCTGAACTGGGGTGGTGTAGGGGGCAAAAGAACGATGGATTTAACCCAGATCTCTTGACTGGGGGAGAATGTATGCATTGTCAGCATTCCGTCCATCATTTGTTTGTTGTAACGCTTTTCGCCCTAAGTGGGATGGGTATTCCCAGACGTGGGACCCGTGCTCACTACGCCACTGGAGTCAAGCTATCCTGGCTGAAGACGGCTGGTAGCCAGAAACCGGTCCTAGGATGCTTGATTCCGGTCCAGGGAAGACATGGCTTGGCAGTTCGGGCTGGACTGTTCCCATGAGGCACAAGGTCAACACTGATTTGCATATGGCCATGTCTGAACTGGGGTGGTGTAGTGGGCAAAAGAACGATGGATTTAACCCAGATCTCTTGACTGGGGGAGAATGTATGCATTGTCAGCATTCCGTCCATCATTTGTTTGTTATAACGCTTTTCGCCCTAAGTGGGATGGGTATTCCCAGACGTGGGACCCGTGCTCACTACGCCACTGGAGTCAAGCTATCCTGGCTGATGACGGCTGATAGCCAGAAACCGGTCCTAGGATGCTTGATTCCGGTCCAGGGAAGACATGGCTTGGCAGTTCGGGCTGGACTGTTCCCATGAGGCACAGGGTCAAGACTGATTTGCATATGGCCATGTCTGAACTGGGGTGGTGTAGTGGGCAAAAGAACGATGGATTTAACCCAGATCTCTTGACTGGGGGAGAATGTATGCATTGTCAGCATTCCGTCCATCATTTGTTTGTTGTAATGCATTTTGGGATGTCACATATATAGATGGCAGAAAGTTATGGTTGTAGATATACATAGGGAATCACTTCATCTACACTTCACTTCACTTCATCTACACCAAAAGACTCCCCCGATCAGTGCAGCACTCACCCCAATACTCTATTACTTCCCGCACTCATCTGAGGAGATGAATCCAAACCATACAGTATGCAGCAGCCAGGCTCCCCCTCAACCTCCTAACACGCACATGCCCTGCACCTCAAAGAGCTTCACTGGCTCCCCATCTACAGCAGTCTTCAAACTACTGACACACACACTCAAAACTGTGCACAATACTGGCCCAGTGTACCTCAAAACTGCCTCAAATTTCAGAAACAGACAGACTCTTACTGGCACAGATTCCAGGCATATGTAGCACAAAGAATATGTAGTAGTGACTTGCTCTGGAAGGCTTGAATGACCTGCTGATACACATCTGTGCTGCCTCCAAATTTTTGCATTACACATGAAGCTGAAGAGTTAGCTCCTCAATTAGGTGAGTTCATGGATCTGCCCTGACTGCTCCTGTGTCAGCGACAGGATACCCTCTTGCTTGATAGTGCACTTTACAAATCTACATAACATTTCAAAGAACTCTGCACCCAACACTACAATAATGGGTCATATTCGTGTCCTGCATGCTATGATCATCCTCTGTCACAACATAGCCGATGTTCAGTTAACCATATGACAAGTGCATTACAGTCACAGCCCTGCACATAACGGTGGACGCAACATATGCTACGTTCTCACTGACTACCCTGTTTACCAAAGACTAATGTCCTTTGTACTTTAGGACATGGTCTTTGGGGAACTTAGGAAAGTCTTTCCCAGTATGTTTACCTTAGTTTCAAAGGTAGATATGCTCACTCAGTTTGAGGAATCTAGGCATCGATGCATCCTCAGACACCTCCAACTTACATCCACAAAATGGAAAAAGTTGGATTAAGCACAGTGAGTGCGCTAAAAGCACATTAAAGGCATGTCTTTTTGGGTCTTATGTGGTTTTATGGGAGGAGTTAGTAAATGTTTACTAGGCACATGTTTAGTAATACTTAGAATGACAAAAAAGGCAGATATTTGATAGGTAGTCAAAATGTAGTCATGCTTTCTTTCATTTTTGAAGAGTGTTGGGGCACCAGCCGTCAACATGTCTGGCCATATGTGTATAGAGGTTTGCATGTAGTGTATTTGTATTCAGATTGGTTGATGACTGGGTGAGAGGTTTGATTAGGGATTCCATCCTGTGGCTTTTGAATGTGATTGGCCCTTGAATGGAGGTGGAATATTGATGAGAGTGCACTAAGGTTTTGAATTGGGCCCGTGGCTTGCGGTATGAAAGTCTTATGTGTGGTGCATGGAAGTCATGTGAATGGCCTATAAAGTGGTTGGTGCCTTGTCAAGGCTTGATAAATCACCTTCAGTAGGCTTGTTTTCAATATTCTGATACTGTGATTAGCATTTGTTCTTTTAACCTAACACTTCAGGAAGTGACAAAACCAACTCATATGAGTGGTGGTTTCACTTTTAAAGTTCAATAACAACCCCTCATTTTTTGAGAACTGAACACCTAGAGGTGTCCAGGGTACTGTAACTTACATTGATCAGACTCATGTTCCTAGTATGCCCTGCAAAACGTCAAAGTTTGTGTAAATGTCTAAGATCCCTTTTTCATTTTCTTTTTGTGATAGATTTTCCTGAAATATCTTGTGATCCACAAATTTCTATCAATCAATCAGTGAACTTTATTCGTTTGCAGCATATAAAACCATAGCAGTTATCAATACATAAAAAAGAATCATAAAATCATAACACATTTCATCACACAATAAATTAGATTCCACATGAGTCAATAATAATCCTGAGTCGGAGGTACAAAGTTAAATACATATTCCCTTGGCCCTCAATTAAAAATGTAAACGATTATAAGGAATAAGTCGCAGAACCTTGTCTAATATATATATATATATATATATTGTCGTAGTAAAAGTAAACCCTGACCAATACTAACAATTAATCAAGGCAGGCCCTGACCTTCACCGCAGATTTCAGGAAACTAAGAATAAAAAGAATACCAGGCGCCCCTCCGCGACCCCTGCTCGCCAGGATCTTCAATTTTCGGGATAGGGATATCATCCTTCAAACGGAATGGCCACTCCACCCCTTAAATTTGAAAACTCTTTGGTGCAGTCTAAAGGGCGGTGCTCCCTACAAAGTCATTTGGGTCGTCAATATTGTGTCTCTGTATTTTCCCGTGTTCAAACGTGTCTTACCTCCATTAAGGTGTCATATGGTCTAGGGTCAAGTGTATTTACGGTTGTTCCTTGTTTGCTGAGGAAAGGGGGGCCCTGATTACCATATCTAAATGAGTGTGGATCATAATACTACACCACCAATGGGTCACCTTAAACTACTCTCGTGGAATGTGAATGGGCTAGGAGATCGAGTCAAGAGGGGCATAGTACTACAATATTTCAAACGACAATCCCCGACCTGGTTTTGCTCCAGGAAACGCACATCCATGGTAATTCCTACAGCACACTTAATAGATGGGGTTTCAAATTGATTGCTCATGTGAGTTATACACAAGGGTCCAGAAGGGAGGGCATTCTGGTACATACCTCCCTCACACTCCAGGTGCATAAAGTTACACGAGATCCTCATGGAAGATTCGTTGCAATATCTGGGCAATCGGAGGGTAGATCCCTCAATGCAACTTCTATCTATGTGCGCCCCAAACTCCATTCTTTTACTCTGACTGACTTTGGCCGACATATGCTTAGCCTGCCTGAGGGAGATACGCTGGTGGGTTGAGACTGTAATGCGGCCCTAAACGGCAACCTGGATCATCTACCATCTAGGCACAGGGAATCACCTGGTAAGTTATTGATGGAATTTCTAGAGGCCATGGGATGTATGCGCGATCTGCAATCCTACCACTAGGCAATACACCTTCCATTCGGGGTACACAGGAGTATGTCCCGCATAGACTATCTCTTCTGAAAGGCTAACCCAACTTCCCATGTTCGGCGAGATTTCCTTTCTCCCCAGGGGTATTTCTGACCATTCCCCGATTGTGACATACTATGGCGGCGTACCACCCCCTAATGGCTGCAAAATGGTGCTCAATCCATGGTACCTTCGCATACCAATGATACATGACAAATTGATGGTAACCACCCACATTGTTTTTGCTGAAAATGAGGGCTCGGTAGACTTTGACGTAACATTGTGGGAGGCATTCAATGATACAGGTTTGCGGAGTGGCAACAGTGGCAGGGCACAAGCAAGAGAAGCGTAAGCAACTTGAAGACATACAGAGGGAGGTGGCACTACTTGAAACTGACATGAGCACATCTACATCCCCGGAAGCCTCACATAAATTAGCCATAAAACAAAAAGAATATAGAGATTTGTCGGAAGATGCTGCCAGATCTCTGAATCGGTCTTCTCAGCGCTGTGTATATGACATCGGTGATAAAGCCAGCAAGTTGTTGGCTCGGTTAGATAAGAGAGAGTTGGCCAATAGGTGGGTGGCAGAAATTTCAGATTTGCAGGGCTCCCGTCATCACGATAGAGTCGGCATTGCGGAAGCATTCGCCAATCATTTAAAAAACATTTATGCCCCCCCGCCCACTTCTACCCAAGACGAATACGGCGGAATTGCTTTTCACTCTGCCATGACTAGACCCCCATGAGGTGACAGAACTTGATGCCGACCTGACTCCTGAGGAGGTGTCCAAAGCGATTGGCGCTTTGCAATCCGGGAAAACTATGGGCCCGAGCGGCCTCCCAATCGAGCTCTACAAGACTAGTGCCTCAGTTATCTCACCATTTCTAGTGTGTATGTATGCTGAGAGTGTGACCTGGGGAATTCTGCCTGAAACGCAGAGGTTAGCCAATATAGTTGTCATACATAAAAAGGGCAAACCCCCGGGTCAGTGCTCCTCATACAGACCTATCTCCCTTCTAGACCCGGTGGTCAAGATATTGGCTAAAATTCTGGACCTTTGTCTCTCTCCCTATCTCCATAAATAGATTAATCCAGATCAATCCGGCTTTATGCCAGCCAGAAACACCGCACTTAATCTTCACCGCCTGTTTGGAGTGCTGGGTCGGGCCTCTACCATCCAGGAAGACTCTGTGATCATGTTATTGGACGCCAAAATGGCTTTTGACATGATAGAGTGGCCCTTCCTGTTTGCCACACTAGAAAGGTATGGATTTGGTGGACGGTTCTTATCCTAGGCACGTCTGCTTTATTCGAGTCCCCTGGCCCGGATGACGGTTAATGGCGGCCGTTCGGCAATCTTTGAGTTGGAGAAGGGTACGAGACAGGGTTGTCCCCTGTCACCTCCTCTTTTTGCTTTGGCCCCTGAACCTCTGGCTATATGGATTAGAGGGGATCCCCTTATTTGCGGGCTCAATTGGTGACTGGAGTGGACAGATAAAATCTCCCTCTATGCGGATGACCTTTTACTCTATTTGGCCCGACCCTGATTTTCGATTCACAGGGTACTTCATATATTTGCCCTCTTCCAAAAATACTCTGGTTATGCCATTAACTGGGACAAATCCCTGGTCAACATTCTGAGTGGAGTAAGCCTGATACTTCCTTTAGGTTGTGAGGCCCGGATAGTCATTGAAGGTTTTCAATATCTAGGCATGTACATTACTAGAGATGCAAGAGTCTTCCACCAAGAAAATCTCGTCCCTCCCCTCCATTGTTTCAGTGCTGATATTCAGCACTGGAAATCACTACCTCTCACACTCCTGGGAAGAGCAAAAATGATGGCACTTCCCCGCTTACTTTATGCCCTGCAAAACACGCCATTTTTGGTCCCACCTCAATATTTTCTATCTATTGATTCCGAGGTACGTTCCTTACTGTGGACCAATGGAACACCCCGAATCGCCCTAGCCAAGCTTACCAAAAGTTGGTATGATGGTGGTATTGCTTTGCCTGCCATCAGATCCTATTACTGGGCTTCACAGCTGGTGGTTCTTAACCACTGGATGCATCGACCCATCACAGACCGGCATATAGGATGGATAGGCACAATATGTCTTCTGGCAATTACTTGAGAGCACTGTATGGTGGGAAAAAATTCACACCTAGACACACCCCGACTTTCACTAGGGTTTCTATATGGCACACTGCAACTGCTGCTTTGAGCTGGAGAGGCAAGATTACAAAGGCCACTCCGCGGCTCGAGTCCAGTCAACTAGGTATGCTCTCACAACAGCCGGGGTTTGACAAATGGGTCCTAATTGGCCTTTCAAATGTAGGAGACCTATGGACTAGAGGGGGGGTGGTACAGTTTGGAGACTTACAAACTCAATACCAACATCATGTGGGGGAAACATTCCGATACCTTCAGGCACAAAGTGCACTACACAAAGTAATGCCCTGAGGCTCTGACTTACCAGCCTACTCTCCTTTGGAAGATAGGCTACTGGATGATTATCTCCCAGAAAAAGCGATCTCATTGACGTATCGTAAAATTCTCAACAGTTCGCCTGAGACCCACGATAAAATACGCATAAAATGGGCTGAGGAGGTTGGAGATCTTGACGACGAGGAGTGGAGGGAGGCACTGGCATCACCCTGGGAGGTGGCTATCCGCTCCCGCTTCAAGCTGATTCAACTTAAAATACTCCACAGAGCCTATTATACCAGCTCAGCGCTCGTTAAGATGGGTCTTCGAGCCTCCTCGGCCCGTCCCCACGGCTGTGGACACACAGGTAATTTTTTACACCAATGGTGGGAATGACCCAGCCTTCAGCAAATATTGGGAAAGGGTGGTTCCAGTCATTTCCCAGATATGTCATAAAACTATTGAAGCTTCCCCAGGGCTCTGTCTTTTAAATATTTGGAAGGCAACTGACTTAACGAGACTTGAACAGCTTTGGGTTTCATTGGGCTGCATGGTGGCAAAACACAATATTGCTAGAACATGGAAGGGAGGGGTAGAATTGCGATACACTGATTGGGAATCAGACATGGATTGGTGTATGCAAGTGGAGAGAGCGGTGTATGAAAGCAGGGGATGCCCAGGTAAATGGATCAAAATATGGGACCCCTGGAATGAGAGTAGAGGGGTTTTTTTGAACCCCATTTAAGGATGCGTCCCCATTTATGGTGGAGAATGAGACACTGTAGGTTTTTAGCTACATGGGACTACGATACAATTGATTTTCGTTGACCCAATATATTGATTTACTTTGAATGTTCTTTCTATTTTTTCAGGGCTTTGACTCCTGCTAGTGACTGCACCTGTTTTCTTTTATATTGTATTATGTTTATTTTTTCAATAACAAAGATTTATAAAAAAAAAAGAATACATTTTTCATGCACAATTGTAAATAGATAAGAGCTGGACGGGCAGGCTTAAAATTCATCCTCTTTAAAATAGGGACAACTAACATTTTCCAGGGGACCTCGTAGAATTTGCAGAATAATATAAACTGTAGCAAATCCTGTGGGGACTCACCGTTGCAGCCGCATGGTTTTAACAACTGTCCTCTTCTACTCCCCTTGGCACAGCCAACATAAAATGAAAAAAGTCCAGGCGAAACCTGGTCAATGAAAAGCGTTCATAAGTACTAAAAGACCCCAGGAGATATGGCTCGGATGATAGTGTCGTTTTCAGCATTAAGAAATTACAGCCACTGGGTTTCCTTAGGTCCAGCTCTTTCCTCTCTAATTTCCTTAAACTGCTAAATGACTCCCTTATCAGCCCCACATACTTTTTGGTTACCGATTCAGGATTCATGTATAGTTCATTTCTTCCTAAGCTTCAAAGCTCCTCTTAATATATCGGAGCCAAGGTATGTGGAGGGACATGATCAAGGTTCATACACTCTTTCAATATCATTTGGCTTAATGATGATCCTTCACTCAGCCAAATTTTCATCCAGAAAGTTAGAGGGCGGACGGTCAATAGGTCACTTAGGTAAGGCACCCCCAATTCTTCGTGTACTGATACATTAGATGTGCCGCAAGGGATACCTAATCAGCCCTTCAGGAATGCATTCTCAGCTACTTGTAGGTCGTCTGTGGTAACATGCCCCCATATTTCGCTACCAGAAGAGACCTTTGCAAAACTCTTGGCCTGATAGATCTTTAAAAGCGCTGCAATCGGCCTCTTACATAATTTCAAAGCAAAGTTAAAAATAGCTGCATTCACCCGCACCAGATCTCCCCTCTTTCTTTGTTTTAGAGGGGCCCATTTCAACTGCTCGTCCATTATGACCCCCAAATACGAGAAGACATCAGTGCGTGGAACGTGAGCAGATCCTACCCTAAATTGAAAAGACTTTATTGGGTGAAGACCCACCTCCATAACATAAGATTTAGAGTCATTTATATATACGTCCCAATCCAACATAAAGGTGGAGAAAGCATCAAGCAGAGTTTGTAGCCCCCTAGCGATCCTAGATATAAGGACCGCATAATCTGCATATAATAGCACTGGCAGACCACGTCAACCTACCTGCGGGTAATCTACCCCTGTCATCAATAGAGCTTTATCCAGATCGTTAATATATAGGTTAAACAAGATGGGGGCTAGAATAGCCCTTTGACGTGCTCCTCAACTTATGTCGAAATCACGCAAGACTTTTAGATCCTGCGAGAATCTAACATGGGCTTAGTTGCCATCTACCCCAATATTCAACATGGACTGCCAAAGTTTGACCCTATTCACGCGATCAAACGTGGAGGACAGATCCCTGAATGCTAAATAGATTGTGCCAGGACGGGCGACTGTGTATTTATTAAGGAGCATGTTTAGATTAAGGCCCTGAGCCAATGTTGACCTCCCTGGGTGGAACCCATACTGAACGTCTGATAAGATGGTACTTTCCGGCGCCCAGCTAGTCAGCCTATCTAGGAGTACTCGGCCCACCACCTTAACCACTGAGTCCAACAACAAAATCGGTCTATAGCAATGTGTGCTATCTCGGTCACCTTTTTTTAAAACAGACACTATAGTCGAGGTAGCCCAGGACTCAGGGCATCCGGTTATTACTGCAGCATTAATTACTGCAGCAAAGACCGGAGCCCATAAAGTTGGATCTGATTTAAAATGCTTCGGCGGGATACCATCTGGTCCCGGAGCTTTTTTACTTGTCAACCCGGCAATACCCTCCTCGACCTCTTCTATACTAAAGACCAAATCCGGGATGTCTTCCTCACAATCAGGCAGGCAGTTTAGCTCAGGGGGGCTCTCAAACATGGTTTCAAAATGGAGCACCACACTCCTCCTCTATGATATGTGCAGCTACTGCACTTCCCTCCTCATGATTTAGAAAAGGGCTATTAATAATGCACCAAAATCTAGAGCTATTGCTCAGCGTACTAGCCTCAATTTATCCCCTTCAGGCTACCTCCTTCAAAGCGGACTTACGTTTTGGGAGTTCTAATTTATAATCTCTCCAACACGATATGACCAAAATCTGGTTTCTTTGGCTCCTCTTTAAGGCTTCCCGCACTTTTCATGCAGCCTGTGAGCAAGAGGAGTCAAACCATCTAGGTGTCTGAATACCAGTTCATCGGGCTGGAATGCTTAGGAAATCAGCTAATTTAATGGAAATGATTTTAAAAGCACTGCTAACCTCCCCTGGGGGTGTAAATGATGAGGCACACAAGGCTAGCTCACTAGCACATGAACTTATTACTGACTCGTAAAATGCATCTGGGGAGATCTGTGTCCACTTTAGCTGTCTTTTACCGTCTGTTGGTATCACTGTCCCACTGCGCCCAGCCCCTCCTTTGAGCAACAGTAAGGGTCCACGGATATCAACACACAGAGGATTGTGGTCACTGTGGATGCTAGCTTGAATAGTGAATCCTGCAAATAAAACTTGTGAAGGAGATCATTCACATGTCCCCCTGTAGGGAGTGTTCAAAGTGAATTCCCCTCACACGTGAGCAACTGATATCGGCCAATCTTGAGATCCTGGGGTCTCCACATGGGTGGATGTTAAAATCCCCTGCAATCATGGGGTTTTGACGGACAGCATCACAATGTTGTCTTATGAAAGAGCCTAACATAGTGATGTTACACCCACCCTTAGAGCATGATGATGAGTTATAAAAATTGATGAGACCCACTTTGTTTGACCCCTTCCTTAGTACCAAAGACTGTAAACATGAACTCAATATGCGCAGGACCAATATCTTGCATTCTACTGCCAGAGAGATATAAATTGCAAGACCACCCTTTGGTCTGCCAACTGAAGAAGAGGAGGCTGGGATGAAAAAGGACATGTTTCCTGCAAACATATCACACTAAATTGTTTCACAAATGCAATCACAACGGGTCAGAAAACGTATTGGCTAATCCCACGATATTCCAGGATATGAAGTTTTTATCCCTTTAACCAAAGACCCATAGCTTTGCACTAGAAAATCCAGCTGGTCATTCGATTTCTCTGGATCCATGAAAGAGAGTCCACTAAGTCAATCACAGGCGTCCATAGCAGCCAGGGAGGTGAAACGGGTTGACAACTCCAAAAAGGGCAGACCATGATCCTGTCGACCCTGGGGCATCTGATTCAGGTGAGTTGAATTAGGAGGCAGATTTGAATAAACATTTCTGATAGGTAAATATAATGGTGTCAGTCCACTGTATGGGTCCCTGTTAGCATTATTAAAGTGGAGTCTCCCCGATGACTCCGGTTTATAAAAAAAAAAGCCAAGAGGTACGGCCATTATAGACGACTTGAGACGAAAAGGAGCAAGGTGCAGGTCTGTAACCAGAATCCTTACGCGATATGGGGTCTATTGAAATTTATGATGACACAATCACCCTTACAAGACTTAAAGGAGCCACCAATCCAATTAACCCTTCACACCATATTAATGTTTTTCTCCACCCTCATTCCTAGGGTGGTGTTACACAATAGCCAATGTAGGACTTTGTTCTTTAGTTGGGAAAAGTCCTCCTTACCACCCTGGGGGAGAGTTGGTTACATTCCCCAATATCATGACATAGGGAGTTGATTCGACTGGCAGATGAATAACAAGTAGGTTCTGCGTAGGAGCCTCCCTTCCACTCTGTGATTGCCTCCCAGGTAAATGACTCTCCAAGGCAGGTAAACTTTGTGTGGCCATTCTATCCATATATCCATGGTTTACACCCTGAATTGTCGCTGGGTGGTGAGGGGGTACCTGACCCCCTGATGGCTGTAGTTGTTCCCCAGTGTTTGGTAGTGAGGCTGTCACAATGGGGCAATCTGTGACTGAGGGAGCTATTGATGGTCCTGGTTCTAAGTCAAACTTTGGATTGACACAATTTGGAGTCCAACAAAGTCTTCATAAAGTCTGCCTTGGTCAGTGCTTTTGGGATTGGTGGCTCTTGGGATATCAGGTTAGGTCTTAATCTTTTGGCCTTGCCCCCTGTTGTTTGGGTCTTTCATTTGTGCCTGTTCCTTGGCTGACAGGCTCAACAACAGCTGAGCTCCCTCGCGTAGTACAACCAGCAGCTTTCAAATTACCGGATGCTTACTAGAGGCGACTGCCACGTGCCCTTGGCTTAAGAGTACTTTTTCAGCCCTCTGATTGTTAACTATAATGGCAGGAGAAAGGCGTAACTGTTGGGCCATTGTATGACTATTTAACCCAATGAGATCCTGCACATCCTCTTGCAACCCGGGGTTATTTAAGGGATCATCGGCGCTGGCCAAAGACGATTGTGTATGTGCGAGCATCAGGGATAAGGCAATAACAGGGGACCTGGAAAGGCATCGATTCACCAGCTCAATCTCCTTGTCCAGTACTGCTGCGGTTCACTGCATAAACGAGTTCATGGTTACCACAGAGGCTGTAGTACCTGCCAGGTCCCTCCCAGGAGAAAGGGTCACTTTATGCTCCCCCATATTGTACCCGGATCAATGCGCTAAGTAAGTAAGAGGTCTCTGGTCCAGAAAGCAGGCAAAATTTATAACTGATTGACTACTATACTACGGAACGTGACCAAGGTGTGTTCAAGATGTTCAAACTACAGAGACCCTCAGCTTGCAGGGGCCCTATTACCAACGTGCATGGTTCCAATGTCAATAAAGTTAAAATAAGGCAAGCTGCCTTCCTACCTGCTCCTCTACCACTGCCGCTGTCACTGTAGATGGGACTATAGGAAGCTTGAACTAGTTGTATCAGGGCTCTGAGGTGTTTTCCAAGATGAAATAAAAGGAGAACATCCAAAAACAAAGACTACCATGAGGGTAGGCCCAGCCCAGCCTCCTCCGGTCTCGGCCCAGGGTTTGCCCGGGCATGGCCCGCACTGTGGGAGCCCAGCGGGCCTACTAAGTGCCTCCAGGCATGTCCCCTCGACGTGGCAACCACTAGGTAGACTGGATGCTGAAGTCCTCTACTAGCGGCTTTCTGGCGGCGTGTGGCGGCATTGGGCAAACTTCTCCTCTCTCTGCTGCAGTTAAGGCTCCCGCGCTGCAATAGCCCAGTGGGCCTCTGAAGCACCTCCAGGTGTGTGTCCCTGATGTGGCAGCCGCTAGGAAGGCTGGATGCTGAAGTTCTCTACTTGTGGCTTTCTGGCGGCTGGCGGCGGCACTGGACAAACTTCTCCTCTCTCTGCTGCAGTTAAGGCTCCCCAAATTGCCAAACGCTCAGCATTCCTGCATGTCTCTAAATCAAAATAGATCCCACATTTTTTGGGTGGTACTGTGATACGAAAGGGCACCAAATGAAACATGGAAGCATCACATTTTTTCACTGAAATCCACCCTTTTTTTGCAATGTGGGTAGCTGTGGATTTTGGGGCTTGGATGTGCCACCACCCAGGGAAACCTACTAAATCTTTCAGAAAATGAGATAAGCAGGAGAGTTCAGGCTGTTGGACGTGTGTGGCTCCATGAGGTTTCTCACCCAGAGGCCCATGCAAAACTCAAACTTTGGCTAAAAAAAAAACACACAGTATACTCACATATCTGTGCGAGAAAATTCCTGGATCTGCAGGAATCCACAAAAATGGCCTTAAAGTGCTATGTATAGAGAGAAGTGACAGAGGTAGCTGCTGTATTCAGGACCATGCTATGGCACCACCCATGCAAACCTACGAAACACAGATATTTTTGAAATTTAGGAAAACAGGGGACTCTAGGGTTGTGTGTCTTGTGTGGATCCCATAAGGTTTTCTTACCCACAATGCCCTGCATATGAACAACTTACCCTAAAATCACACATTTTCATTACATTTCTGTGAATGAAACTTTCGAAATCAGAAGGAATCCACAAAAGTCCTACAACCCAGCGTTAGCCCTCTTGTCCCTATAAAAACACTGCCCCGCTTGTGTGGCTGGGTCTACTGCCTGCGAAAGAACTAGGGTCAATGAGAGTCATTGTGCGACACAATGAACTACTGTTGAAATACAGTTAAGCACTATGCTCTGCAAATCTCCCAAAGAAATGTACTAACACTTTTACATTTCCCCTTTGTGCTCCATCTCGCATCAAAATATTTAATTCCTTCAGTTAATTATGAGTTTCTCTTTTCATACCGATTTTAGGTTATGACCTTCATTATGATCCTCAGCCAAATAAAGGAGACATTTTCACTTTTTAATGCATATTTCGAAATACAGATATATATTTTTATTTCTCGTCGATTGTACTATTTTCTCTGGTGTTTATTTCATTTTCTAACCAACTGTTCTGTGAGTCAACTTTACATGTGTCCCCCCCCTGACCCCCACAAAAAATAATTATTTTTTCCCTCCGAAAGTAAGGTAAGGTTTTGTAAACACCTCAGTACTATATAATCCCCTCCATTTCAGGACTATTTTTTAAGCACTGCAATACTCCAGAGCACTTTATTGAACGTGAAAACGTAACAATAGCTACAAGCAAACTTCTGGAGCCGGAGGCATGCATAATAACAATAACGAGAAAAAAAAATATAGACAAAGATATAGAACAAGTATGTTGTTCAATTTTATAAGTTTTTTTTTAAAAAAAATGTAAATTTGTGCACTTCAATGCATTTTGCCAAAGGACGAGACAATTCCTTGGTAAGTCCAAATCTTTTTAAAAGTTTGATTTTTGTATCTCATTTTCCCTCTGGTAATACTTATTGTGGACTATCTGCTTTAGTTACAATCAAAGAGAAGCCCCGGCTCGGGTCACGGAAACTCAAAACTCCCTCAACTAGCCATAACGCAGCCCTAGAACATGTTTCATGAAATAATTCTCCAGTCGTTCAGTGGCTAATGTTTTTCTTCTGTGCCCTTTCGGCAACCCTCATTTTCCCAGTGCCACACTTCAATGTTAAATACAACTGTCAGGGAGAAACTGATGCGGATAGCCTCCAGTTATAAAATGCGATTTGAAGGGTATGCTTTACCAACAATTATCCGAAGTGTCTTTCTTATCGTATAACCTGCCCTTTCCCTTGATGGTTTACAATCAGTGCTGTGAAAAAACACAGAGCATTCCAACAGCTGTTTAAGCGACTGGATTTTACGTCTCGAATTAAAAGAAAAATTGGCCTTACAGGAGTGAAGTATATTAATCACGAGCTTTCAAAAGAGAAAACATGCATGAAGAAAAAGTATTTCTTACTTTGCAAATCTGTAATTTGCCCCCCAAACCTGCCATTGGTGCTCTAAAAAGATCTCACTGAAATTTAGAAAAGCAATACACAAAGAGAAAGTGAGATACTGTTTTTATGACTGATAGCGCTCACAGAGAAAATAATTCACATTCACTTTAGTCAGGAGGAAGAAGTCTGTGCGGAAAAAAAACAATTATCAAGATATAGGAAGGCATAAAGAAGGCAGGAAAGAAAGTACAAAACGACAATGGTACTGAAACGAAAATAAAACTATCATCAGAAACTAAAATGTTAACGGCACGAAAGGAAATTATCTCACAGTAATTCTTCAAACTTGCTCTCTAAAACTTAATTGGAACGATTTTGCATAAACATAATAAATTGGCAAACTATGGAAGTATTTTGCAAGCTAAAGAATAATTCAAAGCAAAGCAGCTTTGCTGATCTAAACATTTGGAAACAGGCGATGACAACACTAATTCACATTTACTGCAACAACACCTGGATGAAAGTGACTTCTCTTTAGCATACTCTAATCTGACTCCAGTCACAAACTATTTTTGGTATGATCGGTACAACATGTATCAAGTTGCAGCCATCTGGCACGAACACCGGATCAGTTCATGGTTGATCAGAGCAGGTTTGTCATTTTGTGATTCAGACACTCTCAGGTTCCTTTTTGTAGGAGTAACCGAGAACAAGGGCGGCCACAGTGCAATATGAAGGTCGAACAAATGCCATTTTAGTGAAATTAAGGAATAAAACCATGTAAAATACATCTCTTTGTCTGCCACCTGCTTTTTTTTATGTGAGAAAGAATGGGAACAGTCTAAGGAAGAAATGATCATATGTTTAGTTACATTTGAATATATCTGCAATATAATCAAAAATAAACATAATTTCAAAATATTAAGCTCTAGATACGGTATTTCTGCAGAATCCACGTGTTGTAGATAACAGACGCTACTGTTCCAGTTATGGCTATTAATTTACTCACCTTGCAATAATTGAAGGCTCACTCTGAGATCTGATGTCTTGAAACTTTCGCCCGAAGAGCGCTGCATTTGTTCAGCTCCCTGAGTAGTTGATGTTCATTTACAAAATGCTAATTTATTGTACCTGGATCTAAGTGTGGATTTCAATTCTGATCCCTGTGCAGACAAGAGTTTGAATTCTGAGTAGTGTTGTAGACATCACACCTTTAGAATTCTGAGTTTTGTAGTAAACACCACACTCTCATAATCTTCCATGAAAACATTAAGGTTAATCCTGACGAAATGTATCAGAGGAGAATGGTCTGAAATTCTTCAATAAATATGAAATTTGATGACGCCGATATTGAATCCTCATGTAATTTTATATTTTATCCACCAATGTTCGGAATAGGAGGTCTGTCCTAACCCTGGGCTGAGTTGGCGTAGTGTCACTACGTGGAGATCCACGGAGTTATGAAAAAAATCTGTGGAACAGGAGCCCACATCCTGCGGCCAGGTGAGGGGCTGTTTGCCCGGGACAGGGTCTCTCGTCCTCGGGCAGCCTCCCAGATCCCCTCGGCCTGGCTGGGTTGAGAAGTAGGGACAGGGCCCGGGGCCTGGGTTTCGGGCAGGGCCTGGGGTGTGGGAGCCCCAGTCCTGCGGAGTGCCAAGGGTCCGTCTGCCCGAGACAGGGGTCCCTGGTGCCCAGTGAAACTCCCCCCTCCCCACCCTAGCTGGGTTCAAAAGCGGGGACCGGTTCTGGGGCCTGGGCTCCGGCAGGCCCTGGGGTGTGAGACCCACGTCCTGTGGCCAGCCGAGGGTCTGGGTGCCCATCATGGGGGTCCATCGGGCCAGGGCAGACCTCCCCTGCTTCGCCTGCGGGCCCCGGGTCAGAGCTCCATCGGGTGCCCCCCTTGCAGCCCCATGCCCGAGACTCAGCTAAGGGCTCTGATGAGCCCCCGGGAAGCAGAGCCCCCAAACCCTCCAAAGGACAAGCGGGAGCCCTCCTGGGAAGGCTCGGCGGGCAGATTAGAGTTCTTCGGGCCAGGCCATCTTGTTGTGCCTTTCCCCTCGGCCATCTGGTCGCGCACAATGCTTTCCAATGGGGTGACCAGATGGCCGGGCTGGCCGGGCTGGCCTGGAAGTCCCGATAAGCCTCAACCGCCTCCCGGATCCCAGCAAGGGCTCCAGGAGGTCTGGCGCCTCCGTGCCCTGGGTCCCCTCCATCACTCGGTACGCACAGGTTACCTAGAAAGAAGGGTAGCTTTCCTCCGGATTTGTAGGTACAGGGTATGCCGGAACGTCTCCTGGGCTGGCGGTTCTCAGCCGGGGACCAGGTGGGCTGGGACTGGGCACCACCTTCCCCCATGTCCGGGGCTCCGTCCTCCGGTCTGCCGCATGGCAAAGTGCCTGGGACTTGCTCCATTGGGCCTGGGCAGTCCTCCCTTGGGCGTCCGGGCCCGAGAGCTCTGGCTGGGAGCTCCCTACACTGGGCTCTGTCCTCCGCTCCGCCATGGGCCGGGGCCCTTAGGGCATTACCCAGCTTGGTTTGGGTTCAGAAGCTCCGTCAGTGGCCCTCGGTTACCCCGGGCTCCCTCCTCGGGCCTGCCACGTGGGATGGCGCCTGGGACGTGGGCCTTGAGGATGCCTCCCCTGCACGTACCGGCCTGAGACCTCCAGCCGGGCTTAGGGGACCGGGCTCTGTCCCCCTGCCCAGCCATGGTCCCAGGACAGGGGTCTGTCGGGCCCAGTCAGGCCTCCCTCCTGCTTTGCCCGCCTGTCAAGGTGCCTGGGGGACCCCTGGTCGGAGGTTCATCAGGGAACCCCATCCACAGCCCCGGGACTCAGGCCCTTCTGGGCTCTCCGAGCACCCGGGACACAGTGCCCCCGAGCCCTCTGAAGGGCAGAGGGGTACCCTCCTGCGAAGGCTCGGACGTGCAGTTTGGCATCCTTCGGGCCCCGCCCTCTGGTCGCACCTTCCCCCTCGGCCATCTGGTCGGTTACACTGCTTTCCAATGGGGGACCAGATGGCCAGGCTGCCCTGGAAGTCCCAGCAAGGGCTCCAGTAGGTCGGGCATCCGCGCCTTGGGTCCCCTCAGTCTCGTGGTGTGCATGTGTTACCAGAAAGGGGGCTATCCTCTCGGCCTAGTGGTCCTTAGCTGGCAGCCGGACAGGCCAGGATACCCCCCCAGCCCGGGCCTCCGCTCAACGTGTGACGTGGTGCCCAGGATGGGGGCCCAGGGAGGTCTCACCTCTGTCCAGGAGCCCCGAAGGGTTCCAGGCACCCCAGGCTCAGTCTCCTGGGTTGCCACTCTGCCAGGGGCCCAAAACAGGGTTCTGCTGGGCCCGGGGAGGGTCCCACTGCTTGACTGGGTTCAGGAGCTCCAGCCAGGGCCCTGGGATGGCGGCCTCCCCACCCCAGGCTCCGTCCTCAGGTCTGCCGTGTGGCAGGGTGCCCAGGATGGAGTCCCGCGGACCCAGGAAGGCTTCCCCTGTGCCTCTGGGCCCAGGAGCCCTGACTGGGACCAGGGGCCCCACTGCCCCGGGTCAGGTGCACCAGCCCTGGGGCCGTACCCTGGCTTGCCACTATACCAAAGGCCCGAGACGAGATTCCATGGTGCCCGGGGAGCCCCCCTCGTTTGGCTGGTTTCAGAAGCTCTGTCTTGGGCCCCTGAGGGCCCCGGGGAGTGTGGCCTTCCCTTCCCGGGCTCCGTCTTCAGGCGTGCCGTATGGCAGGGTGTCCGGGACAGGGTCCCATGGGCCTGGGGAGGCTATCCCTGGGCCTCTGGGCCTGGGAGCCCCAGTTGGGTCCAGGGGCCCGCCAGGCCCCAGGTCGGGTGCTCCAGCTCTGGGCCCTGTCCCCGGCCTGCCACTATGCCAAAAGCCCGAGACTGGTTCCGTCATGCCCGGGGAGCCTCTCCTCGCTTGGCTGGGTTCAGAAGCTCCTTCCGGAGCCCCTGAGGGTCCCAGGGAGGGCGGCCTCCCCACCCTGGGCTCCGTCCTCAGGCCTGCAGCATGGCAGGGTGCCCGGGACGGGGTCTTGCAGGCCCTGTGAAGCTTCCCCTGCGTCTCTGTAACTGGGACCCTGATGGTGTCTAGGGGCCCCGCCGGGCCCTGGATCGGGTGCTCTATCCCAGGGCCCCATCCTCCCGCCTGCCGCTCTGACAAGGGCCCGGGACGGGGGTCCATTGGTCCCATACAAACCACCCCCACTTCGACTGCTTGTCAAGGTGTCTGCAGGCCTCGTGTCGGAGGGCCTGTTGGATCCCCCCTCGCGGCCCCATTGCTGAGGCCCAGCTGGGGGCCCGGGCCTCTGGCACCCGCTCGCACTTTCGTTAGGGCACAGAGCGACCAAATGGCCGCCCTGTGAGCCCGGCCATCCGCCCTTCGAGCCCGGCCATTGGGTCGCACCTTTCCCCTCAGCCATCTGGTCACGCAGGTGACCAGATGGCCGGACTTCCCTGAAAGTACCGATGAAGGCTCCAGGATGTTGGGCACGTTCACGCCTTGGGTCCTCTCCATCACTCGGTGCACACAGATTACAAGAAAGGGGGGTAATTTTCCTCCGGATTACTAGGGAGAGGGTCAGTCAGACCTCCATGAGGTCCGGCGATTCTGAGACAGGGGAAGGCAGGACCAGGGTCCGCCCGCCAGGGCCCCCAGTGGCCCAGGTCCACGCCTGCCTTTCAGCCCCTTCCTGTTGGGCCTTTCCTCTGAGCCCGCTCGCCCCGTGAGAAGGCAGGGACGCAAAGCCGGTATTCCCCGCGCAGGGCGGCCTGGCAGGGGAGGTGTCAAAGCTCTTTTAGTACTCACTATAGTCGATACTCCCAGGAGCAAATGTAGAGATTTTGCAAATTCCCACCACAGACCTTCCCACAATCACCAAACGCAACTGGTGGCCATTCGAACCCTGCCAGGGGAAAGGGGAATGGGACAGAGAAGAGACCGCCTGGCTTCCTTTAGTTTTCCACGCTCTCTTCTTCCTTCCTTTCTTGCTCTCTCTCTCTCTTCCTATTGCTTAATGTGGATAAACTGTAAAAAAGCACACTGTTATTACTTCTCTTTCATTGCCTCCCTATTTCTCTCCTTTACATCTTCCCTCTACTCCTTCCTTCCCCAACTAGCTTAAGGCTTTTGCTCCTCTTCTATTCAAGGTATTTACATCAGGTGTCCTGTTATTGCAAATCAAGCCTTAGAATTCTCAACTATTGGAATTGTTAAACCTTTAATATTTTACTTTCTCTCACTCTGTCTCTTACTTGTAATCTTCGGTAACCACCTTTAATTTTCTTCCACAGGAGGATATACATGCTGTTCTCAGTCGACTGTCCAGCGGAGAAACCAGGATCTGCAGCAATCGGTAAGGGAATATTCTGCAATTGTTAAACTTTTTAACATTTCTTTTTAAATACTAAATTCCTAATTAGAATGCCTATTTCCTATCTAACTATCCGATGCAACGAAGTGTACTATACTACGCCTAAGCCTAGCAAGAACAAACTACACTAAATCCCTGACTAACTGAAACCAGATACAGAACATCTTCTCTCTGAAACTCCGTTGGTGAAGTGCGCAGTTTGGAATTAAACCGACGCACTTCACAGCTGATCTAGACCTTGCGCCCGTGCCCAGGTGTGAGAAACTAGACCAGCAACTGCCTGATCTTTCCCCCCTTTTGGGAGTAATCAGTAGGTTGTTTTGTTAAGTGCAATGATCACCCGCCATTTATTTTGAGCGGGTGTTCTTTTCTGAACAAGCTCTTACCAAGCTACTGAGGCAATTCGGAGTTTGTGAACTCCTTTCTTCAGAACCCTGACGGGAGGCACCAGCCGTACTCTGATCAATTAGGCACCCTCAGTCCATTTAGGGATGGACTTCTTGGCCAGCCTCAGCTGTTGTTCCAAGCAAAGAGCTCCCACCCCTCATGGACTGTCCGACTCGAGGACATGCCGCCTGGCGGGAGGCCCTTCCCCCTACCCAGCAGAGCGAAGGCCGAGCAGCCCTGGCAGCTCGTGCCTCCCAGTGGTCTGACCCGAGCGGAAGGGGTCGGGTTGTACCAGGCCCTGAGACACTGCCGCTCAGCAGGTCCGTAGGCCCTGTGCACCACGACTTCACCCCTCTCTGCCCAGCGCATTTCCACAGCAGCTCGGAATGACCATTCTGAGAGGTACTGCTGCTGCCAGGCTTCGGTACCTTGCGTCTCTTCAGGGCGAGACGGCTGGGCCCGCCGGTGCGACCACAATCCTCCTCCCCTCCAGCGAGCCCTCCCACCCATCCTGTATCTTGTTATATCTCAAATTTCCTGCTGAATATGCTGCAATTCATGACGACAGTTTAAGATATCTTTTTAACACTGAGAGGTGTAGGTTAGATGACGTAAATAGTGAAGAGTTTGCAGAAGTTTCTTACATACATTTACTAAAATATTATAGGGAGATGATTAATGTGTTTGTTACATATGGTTTGTCTTATTCAGTAATCTATTCTGTTATTAATCAAAAAGATTATTCAGAAGAAACTAGCAGAGATTCTAATCTTCCAACTGATAAAATACCTGTGCTTGAAAATTATGAAGTAACTGATCTTTTTAGGATGGTGTATATGCAAACATTGCCATTACCACACTGGTAATGTTCATTTACTGGGTTTGTGTTCCATAACATCAGATTATTTGTTGCTTTAATGATTTTTGATCAGTCCCGCAAGCTGGCATTTTATCTGAACACAAACATAGGTTTTTGTATCTGCATGGTACTGCAGCACAATATGCCCCAAATATTTTTTGATCACCCTCTTAACTGTGTTAGATACTGTAATGTATAATGTAACACAGATTAACCTGTCTTGTTTGGTTCTTTGGTGGTCCTCTGACAGTGCTTCCCTATGGTTATTCTTTACTCTACTGGAAGCTCTGATTACCATACGTGTGGGGTTTTCTCTATTAATTAGTTTGTCTTTTAGCGCCTTTGCCTCTGTGTCAAAGTCTTTGATATATGTACATTTGTGAGGTGACATAAGAAATGTTCTACGTGGAGGTTCTTTCAAAGGGCTTTGTAGTGGAAGCTATTATACTTCAATAAAAGACTTTGTCAGTAGGTTTGTGGTATGTCTTAGTTATTAGCACATTGTTTTGAGGTATGACCTCCATGTCTAGTAATAGTAATGATGTCCTTGTAATAGTGAAAGTGAATTGCATTCATTTATTGCAGGTCTTGATCAAACCAATACATTATTTTGACCTTTTTTTTCTCATCTCAATATCACCAACATTTCATCAATATATCTTCTCCATAGTTTTATATTATTTCTAAAAGGTTACTTCTCATAATATATAAACCTGGTCTCTTGAACATATAGGCATGCCATGCTGGGAGCAAATGTGCTCCTCATTAAAGTTCCAGATGACTGAAAATATGACTGGTCCAAAAACCTGTCAGGGCAATCTTTGCTAGGGTGATAATGAATTCTCTTGGTGCATATATTCTCCATCTTGGTTGCTTAGAATCTCTTCTCTTACACTGATGGTTTCGTCTTGTGGCATACTTGTATAAAGAGACTCTATATCAAGACCAATGAAAATTTCTACTTTTTGAATGTTTGGTGTTTGGTCTATTTGGTTTATAGTCTCCTTGGTATATTTTATGTATGATGCCATACTCTGTACATATGCTCTAAGGTGGTGCTCACAATCTTTTGACAAAGATTCAAGCACCAACCCTATTCCCTATGCAATAGTTTTTCCTGGTGGTGGTGCATTCTTTCAAATTATTGATACCGTATGAAAAAATAAAGGGTCTTGGGGTTGTTGTTAATCAAAAATGAATCCTCTTTTTTCATTATCCAACCTTATTCCAAGACCTTTGAGATCATTTTCTTAATGTTTTTTTTTAATCCGAGATGTTGGGTCCCTTGATATATTATTGTAGGTCCTGTTATCACAGAGTTGGTTTGGACATTCGCTGTGATGTCTTGTAGGACTGTCACTCTCCTTTTTCTGCCAGCTTTAGTATTATGTATTTCATATCACTAAGTTCTTTCAAGGCTGTTTTACCACCCTGGGTGAGGTTGTGGTGTCTTCTAGATGTTGTTGTGTCCATGTTCTTGATATCATGTATGACTGCGTGTTTGAATACCATTACTTCTGGTGGTATTTTATCAGTTGGTGGTAGAAAAATGGATGTCTTGTGCAGTCCTGTGTCAATTCCATGTTGTTGGAGAGATGGCTTGTCACTGAAAAATGCTTTTAAAGGTATCTTACTATGTATTCAGCCAAATTGTATCCATGTAGTCAGTCAGTACAAAATATAGTCCTTTGTTCAAAACACTCAGTTGTGATAGTGTTAATTGATAGTTGGTATGATTTACCACTAGCTTGTGATCCTACTTGTGGTGGGTAAGAATTCTTTGGTCATGACCGTCATTACTATTTGGTTCTGATCCACTCATTGGACTTTCTGGTCCTTTTGTGAGCCTCTTCCTCATCCCCTGCCTTCGCCGAAAGAAGGTTGCTGGTTGTACTGAGGAAGGGGTGTGATGGGGGGAACATTTTGTGGCAGTCCATTTACTGGTGGCCATCCTCAGAAAGGATCGATGCTAGGGTCTGGGGAAAAATATCTGTGGTTGTAATAATCTTTGATATTTTCCTGTCCTCTGGGATTTTTCTGCTACTTCCATACCCTGAACTCAAAGACCAGTGTATTCCATTGGGTGTCTGCATGGTGTTTTGCATCGAACAACTGGCTTGGCAGTTTGGATGAACTATTCCTATTGGAAATTGACCAACATTGGTTTCAATATTGATGGATCTCATCATAGGTGGCATGTTGGGCAAAAGAACGATGGGTTGGAATGCTACCTCAAGCAATTTCCAATGATCTGACATATTGCAAGCATTCCTCCCATCAGCTTTTGTGTGTTTGAATATACTTCAGACTGCACAGCATCCACTTTCATCCTGCTCTTGCTCTGTGACTACTTAAAATATCTCTATTTCTTGTGACTATTTTGCACCCTTTTTTATTCCGTTGCTTACAAAAGTGACACAAGATACTGGCCAGGCCGGGGTGAAATTTTGATTAGGCTGGTAAAATTTAGAAAATTCCAGAATTTTCCAGTATAAAATATATTAAATTTCTCACCAAGAGGCATTCTTTTTACAGGAGCCAGTATTGTGCTGGAATTCCGTAGGAATTTGTAATGTGAGGTGTGCGCTAGAGTAAAACAAATGATTTGAGATACCAACAATTCACAATGCACTTCAAAAATGGAATTTCATGAAATGTTTATGGAATTGTGAGAATTTTACATCAGAAAGCTGTGCGAGTGCACCTAGCCCAAATAGTCAAAAACACATTTCATGCTAAATATCATTACATTTTGGGAAATTAATGAAAAATGTATTCAATCTCAAACACCCCTGTTACTGACACATGGCTTGGGTATGCCTCGGTATGTCAAGGCTAGGAAATGGTTCGAACCTCTCATGCATTTTGATGTTTAAAAATGTACCTTAGTAAGGGTGTTATCCGTAATATTAGCTGTTGATGCTTTGGGGAATACATGTCCTCAGTAGGCCAGCTGAACATTAGTTTTATGACCTCTCTGACAATTGGCCATGTGTTACATTTACCCTTGTAAAGTTGGTGAGACATAGTGTAAATGTTCCAGTTTAATGTTCAGCTGTCAAATAAGCATATTATTTGTATCACATGATGAGATCCCTACCCACACTGATGGATCCTTCTCTCTCAAACGTTTTTCTCAGCGTGCAGCATACAGGCAGACACAGAATAGCACAACTGGGTGCAGTGGAGTAAAACTTTAACAGTAGAGCGGGCACCAACTACAACAATGGAGCAGAAGGAATCCTCCATCTCTGGAGGAGATCATTATTAAGGCAGAGATGCACATGGTCGGTTAGATGGCATCAAGTGGCTGATACACAGGAGGAAGAGGTAGTGGTCCTGGAAACGACTGTATGCCAGGAAGGTAGTACAGAAGGTGATTCTCCTTGCCAGTAAGATCAGATGGTGTCCAAGGATAAGGTTATTTCAACATCAAAGCATATGCCTTCCTCTCTTGTACCTTCTCCTCCCACAGGCAAAGCCCACATAACTGCCCAACAACAGCTGAGGGTCTATTTTGCCCTACACACTTCTTTCAACCAGCCCGGCACTGTTGAGGCAGATGATGGCAGAATGCCATCCTGCATGCGCTCGTAAAGGCAATTGTAACATTGCTCATTCCTCGTGCCACAAACCAATCCAACACACACATCTGTATCTTTCTGGGGACATAGGAGATGGCGGAAGGGCTGGATCCAGAGGGGAGTTACAAGACCAACAATGAACAATGAATTAGAGAGGTCCATTGATCACTGAGGGATTTTGTTTGTGTGATGCTGGAGAGAACACTGGAGTGCACATGAGTCAGAAGGTCAGAAAAGTGATATTTCTACGGGATCAGTAATATTAGTGTCGAGGAGGTTTAGGGGGGGGGGGGTCCGGCACACTTGAGCAGGACACCCTTAGCCTTCGTCCTGGCACCTGAGACTTGCAATATGGAAGGGATCTCAATGAGTCAGAATCGTGACCAGCATTTATGTGATGGTAGGAAGTTCAGTCTTCATACGGTCATCAATTCCCTCGTCCTCTGTGATGTTGTGAAAGCTGGAATGGCAGCCTTCAAGATCAAGAGTACTATTCCGGAATCACATGTGGGCCTCTGCTCATGAATGGAGCACCAACAACGACCTGTTGTTAGTCATAAGCTAAGAATGTGTGAGAGAGCGAGAGAGAGAGAGAGAGAGAGAGACTTGTTGGCCTATGTACTCGTGGTACAGTAGAGATATAAACAATTTCATACTCCATTGCACACCATTTTGTAACTTGGATAGTGCACATATAAAAGAGTGATGTAGGAAATTTCCATCTAAAATGGAAGTTACAGGTTTTATGGTGCTTGAAAGGGGCCCAGTAACTTTAGTAAGTGACACGTCTTACCTGCCAGTGCCACGTGTGCGCTGAAGGTGGACAGAACCTATGTTATCAGCTGCTCGCAAACAGTGTGGCCTTGGAGGTGAGGACATGTGGGCCCAGCAGGAAGAGCTGCTATTTTAAAGTAGAGAAGAAAATTACTAAGAAGGTACAGGATAAGATTTCACAATTCACTTATCTGAGACTTCGATGCATGCATAGGTTCTGACACATGAATGATGTTGTCCCGAGTCCTGCCCAACAACTTTAATTTGTATTCATGTATTAGTTGTTGTCAGTTAACATTGTAGTGAAGGAGGTTACACAGTGCTACCTGGCTGATGGATAAAAAGTAATTGCCTTGCTTCCCGTGGCCCCCTGATTCAATGTGTTGGGTGGTTCGTTTTGTTGTGCCTAGTGGACAATAAGTGACTGCTGCCGAGAGCACACATATGTTTGAACATGTGAATAGCTCCAGATACATACCGGTGATGTTGGAAAAATAGCTAACTGATGCAAGGCACTGCCTGACTGATAGTTACACGAAAAAGCTGTCTCCTTTAGATTAAAATGGCATATCACACATTACGTTTATTGGTGTGTTGATATATATTTTTTGAAAGGTGTCAAGTCTTACAAAACAAGACTTTCATGATGAGGCATAACAGTCATGTAGATGTTGCTCTCAGATACCAGACATCCACAGTCTGTGATGTTACATTTGGGCAATGCTTTATTTTGTGAGATTAAGCAGTGCAGGAATTCTGTTGCTCCTACAATGGAGTGCATTATTGGATATCTTTGAACATACACACTACTTCAGTGCATAGGAATGGGTAGATGACAGCACTGTGGACATGACAAGGGTGAGTACATTATGAGGCCAATGTGTGCATAAGATTGAGAGTCCACTGACAACACACATGAGACATTCTTTGCGTGAGGTGGTGTGTCAGCAAGGAACATCGAAGTGCATATTTAAGTGTAGGTTTACCACACCATATGGAAAAAGAATGTGCCAGGCTCTGTACTTTCTCCTGTCTCTGTGGCCAGTTCATACAACATTGCAGGAAGGGCCACAGTAGTGCAGACTGTGGCAGATTGATGAAAGGCTGTCAACAACGTTCCAGCACTGCCGCAAGAAACAAACAAGTTATGAGTGTAAATGGTTATACATTTCTGTGCGTTTTCGCATGGCATTATTAGATGTTCACAGATAGTCTCCAGGTATTGTGGGACCTAAGAGTTGCGGTGGACGTTTCTCGTGGCACCTATCTTCTGTGTGTAGTTCGAACTGGCATTGGCATGTACTTGGGTGGGTGTGGTGGTTGGGCCAGTATTCAGAGGGTATCAGATAACAGAGGGTTATCACTGCTCCTGGCCTTTGCAATGGTGCTTGTCCAGAAACTAGGATAAATATCAGAGGAGGTTCTGGATATGTGTGTTAGTTTCCTTTAAGTAGTGATGTGGATGAACAGTCAGGTATGCTAATCCATTTTTGAGTGCATGTGTTTTGTATTCATGTGAATTATTTAACTTCTGTCCATGAACTTTTTCATTTATGAATTTCTCATTACATTTAATAGAAGAAATTCTGTGAGTTTTGTAAATGCAATATTTAGCAACTTTTTTCACTGTTTCTTTTTTTTTTTGCTTTAGCAGAAAATGATTCTCTTCTTTATCTTTTGACCGCTGTGCTCGTCCTCGAACTCAAATTGTACGCAAGATAATAAAAAAATCATCTTGTATTATTTTCGCGAAATTACAATAAAAATAATCACGATTCTGAATACTCACAGTGCTGTGCTGTAATAATTTGGCTCTATGTGCGTGTAAATGTTTTGAATGATGTTTATAGAAAGGGTGACAGTGGCAGGGTTTGAGATGAGTTGTTCCATTGAGTATGTGTGCATCTTACTTAGCAAGGTGATGGTGGTACTCAGAACTGGCAAACCATGTACCATACAGGGGTGCATGACCTTAAGAACAGGTTGCGGCACAGATGCGGTTGAGTCAAAGTCTTGATACTGGTTCTCAACAGGTACTAAAGCTGCCACCTATATTGTTAGACCTGGCAACCCTTTTGTTCTTTTAACTTTGTGTTTGCTGGCTATAGAACTTTGCACATCCTTTGTCAACCATTAGAGGACATGGCGGCCCATCACTCACCGATTATATTTTTGTTACTAGGAATCTTACACATCGATTTACCAAGGAGGAGGTTGAGCAGACAGAGTAGAGGGACCATAATGCCTTGTCTGTTTTAGGGCAGTTGCTGCTAAGTAGGCTCAAACCCACCCCTTAATATAATTCTTACACAGCAATCTACTAGACTTGTTTGGCACCTTAAAGACCCCATAGATAACTCTCTTTTGAATCAATATCATGGGTTATTTCTCAACTGCCTGCTCGAAGTTTACGGAAATGTCATGTCAGCTCATTGTGATGCCCTAAGCCAGGTCATCAGACAATTTCTTCATAAACCAGTGTGGGCAGATAAGAGGGACCAGTGATAGTTTGATGAGCATTGTTTGTCAGCAAATCAGCGACTTAGGCTGTCATTGGCTGTCACTCCGAGAATCACGGATGAGGTACGGTCTGCTCGCCTGCACTTAAAGCCAAGAAGGAAGCCCTGCATAAGCAGAACTGGGAATCATTGGAGTCAGCAGCGGTGGGCAATAAAAGAAAAATCTTTAGGGACACTGTCAACAGAATTAGGTCAAGAAGCACCCTTGATAGCTCTCTGTTGCAATGTAACATTGTAGGCTGTGACTGGGTGGCCCACTTCATGTCACTTTGCCATCTAGAGGAAAACACAGAGTCGACTAAATCTCTACATATTAGGTTAAATAATCTAGCGGCAGTAACAGTACCACTGTCAGAAGTGGAACAGGCCATATTCCAGAGCTTAGGTGGCACAGCACCCGGCCCTAATGGTACCCCAATTGATCTTATAAGATGTAATATAGCCCTCTGAGGCCCCTTGATCACCAATGTTTTTAACAGCTCTCTCAACATCCGCATCCCACTCTCGTGGAAACTATCAACCATCGTCCCCAATTTTAAAAAAGGTGATTGCATGTCCTTGAAGTGCTATAGACCAATTTCTTTAATGGACAGTCTAGTTCAAATTATTGGCAGAGTGATCTACAACCGTCTATCTGCATGGGCTCAAGAGCGTGATATTATCTCTCCCTTCCAATTTGGGTTTTGTCCAGGAATTGGGCCTGAAGTTGCTCTGCAACCCTATCTGTGGATCCAGCAGAACTGGTGCATCTCTTCTGCTGCAAAGCGCAATTCCGAGAAGAACCGCAGCATCGTCTCTGATGTGAGGATTCTCTCCGCGCGTGAACTCCACATCAACCTCAAAGCCTGCATCAAAACCACCACTGTGGGAAGCATCCCTGAAGTTGCCCTCATATCATAAACCTTGCATTGATGGCAGCCTCGATGTTGAGGCAGGTTCTCGGCAATGGAGCCTCACAGCTCCTCAGAACTGACGCATCGCCTCAATTGCGTGATACGTTCTCCATGCCAGACTTTGAATTGTGAGCCCTCATCTACTGGATCCTCGACGATGATGCAGGACCTCGCACAGCAGTCCCTCAGGAACAGCGCATTGTCTCTGCTGTGCAACGCATCCTTGAAGTGGGACCTCGAAATACTTCATAAACAGGATTTAAGGTGCTCTTGGTCAGCTGCCTAACTGAGTCCCTATAGCCAGTCCGCACTCCATGATCGCTGGCCTGAACTTGTGACTGTTGCAGTCGTCCCCGAGCAGTGACGCTTTGCGTTCCAGCTGCGGGGAAGTGCACCTACCTTCCGGTTCTTCGAGGCATTTCCGGGTCGTTGGGTCTCCTCGTCAGCGTCCCGTTCATGACGGTGCCATTCTTCTACCTGGATCTTGTCCGCTCCTCGGCAATCCTGCTCCGCGTTCCTCCTACGTTCGACGGACTTTGTTTTTTCCTGTAATACCTTATGCCTACAATACAACAGAAGAAGACAAAAGGCTACATAACTGTAGTGATGGTAACAGCGCTTTGCGCTGACAATCATTTATATATTTGTGCCCCTATATATATAAACTTATCTGATCTAGCGTTTTCTGACACTGTGGTCATCCGCTCTTTCTGTTTGGCCGGCTACCTGTTACAAGTGGAAAAAGAACATTAGTTATTTACAACTGAAGATAAGGTGGCACTATTTTGTTTCACTTTTAGTTTACATTCTCATTTTCGGATTCACATGATTTTGAAGAAGTGGTAGCAAGATGGGTTCATTAGCATAAGTGTTTCTACTGTTCTATTCCATGTATGTTAGTCTCCCTCTTGCTAAGTAGTCTTTGTTTATTCTTCCAGAACCAGACACATGCCTGTCAATGTCAGTACATTGAATGATTTAGAAGAAAGAACGCCTAAGGTATGAGATAGCACCTTAAGAAGGGAATAGGAAGAGAAGATGTACCTTTCTACTTACTTACCAGTTCTCTGTTCTTCTCTCTGTCTACAGCTTTAAAGCCCTGTCTCTGCCTGGTTTTGTTGCACCCTGGGGTTCTACGAGGGACCCTTATCTCTCCTTGGTTTGTTTCCCTTCTTCCCCGGGTTGCCATTCTCACTTTGACCGTTGTTGGGTGCAATAGGTGATTTAGGGACATTGCAGACTCTTCCTCATGTCAATGGCGTTCCAACGGAAACATTATTGAGACCTTGACAGAATGCGAAGCCAAAAAATTGAAAAGTTTTCTTTTCCGCCCGAACGTCATGGAGATGAATCAGGTGTCTCTAGCAGATTTAGCCTACATGTTGGGTAATCTACAGAAGGAAACCTAAGCCCTGTCAGCACAGGTGGATTCCATGCAGCAGGGTATGAGGTCTGACTCAGGTGTAGGGACTCAGAATCCTGGTACTAGTTTCCCGGTGATACAAGTCACCGCACCACCATCCATTCCCTTGGCCACCCCCTAGCGTTGTTTGGGAGATCCTACTAAGTTTGCAGCCATCATCAGTCAGTGCCAGCTGCACTTCATGTGTAAGGCTGCTTGCTTTCCAACAGACCAAGCAAAGGTGGGATTTGTTTTATCCCATCTAGGCGGGTATGCTGCCAATTGGACTATACCACTATTAGAAAGGAACGATCCACTGCTACAGGCCTATAAAACCTTTAAGAGAGAACTCAGGAAGTTATTCGACAGGCTTTCCTTCATGCAGTCAGTAGACACTGAACTCTTGAATTTAAAACAGGGAACTAAAGATTTAACCTTATATATATCCAAGTTTAACAGATTGGTAGCAGAATCTGGATGGCCCGAGGAGAAGCGTAGCACCTTGTTTTATAGGAGTTTGAGAAATGACTTAAAAGACTTGTTAGCACAAGTGGTTGACCCTCCTGAGTCTTGCACTGCCCTTATTGATCTGGTGGTCAAATTAGACCATAGAATCAGTGAAAGGAATAGAGAAAGAGGCAGGCCAGAGGGGCGTGTCTTTGCGAATAGAGAAAGAAAGTCTGACCCCGAAAAAAAGGTTGAGGAACCAGAACCAATGCAAATAGGGAGTATAAGAGGGCCCCTTAGCGTAGAAGAGATTCAGAGAAGGCAAGACAAGAAATTGTGCTTGTATTGGGGAAAGCAGGGCCACTTCCCTAAAAATTGCCCTGTAAAGCCAAAACAGACAAGGCGTTTGGAAAACTTGTGAGCTTGGAGTCCCAGGAGACAAGGACTTAGGGTAATTCAGGATTGATTGTCTCGCAAACTGAGGTACCGGCATCTCTGCCACATCACTTCTTTCTCTCCTCACGTTTGATATGGGGGCACCAGGTTGCAGACGTTCAACTAATGGTGGATTCTGCTGCTTCAGGTAACTTCATGGATTCACAGTGGGCTCAGAGCAAAAATATTCCTTGGGTGTCTAAATCCTCTTGGGAGGAAGTCACAACCATTGATCGTAGCAACCTGAAGTCTGGTCCCATTACACATGCCACTATCGATTTAACTTTAATCATTGAAGAGAAACATCATGAACTCATCACATTTGATCTCATACAATCCCCTCAGTTTCCAGCTATTTTAGGGCTGCCCTGGTTATGTCAACATAGTCCATTTATTGATTGGAAGACGATGACGTTAACTTTTAACCACGACTATTGTATGGAACATATTGTTTGTGACACAAGCAATCCAGAGAAAGTCATTGCACTCACCAGTACAGACGAATCTGCGTTGCCTTCCATTTATCAGGACCTCAGGGAAATATTTGATGTGGAAAAAGCCACTAGCCTTCCACCCCACAGGGACTATGACTGTTGGATAGATCAGCAACCTGGAGCTCACATTCCCTGTAGTAGGGTTTACTCCTTAACAGAAAAGGAGAACGTGTATTTGGAAGAATATCTAGACGAAATGTTGAGGATTGCATTTATCCGTCACTCCAGGTCACCGGCATCATCATCTCTCTTTTTTATACCGAAAAGAGAGGGGGGTCTTAGATGCTGTATAGACTATAGGGCGTTGAATGCCTTCACTATCAAGAACAGATTTCCCCTGCCGCTGATATCTTCCCTCCTTGATCAAATAAAAGACGCTCAAGTTTTCACTAAGTTGGATTTGCGAGGGGCCTACCATCTTGTGAGAATCAAGGAGGGAGATGAGTGGAAAACGGCTTTCTGTACTCAGTATGGTTTATTAGAATAACTAGTGATGCCCTTCGGGCTGTGTAATGCCCCTTCGGCTTTTCAGCTTTTTATCAAGGAAGTCTTAAAGGACATGCTGGATCTGTTTGTCATCACTTACATTGATGACCTCTTGATTTATTCCTCATCCATGCAAGAACAGGAAATTCAAGTCAGGAAGGTCCTCAAACGTTTGAGAGACAACCACTTGTATTGTAAGTTAGAGAAGTGTTATTTTCATAAGCAACATGTAAGCATCCTCTGAGTTGTGGTGTCCCCACAGGGAATCAGTATGGACCCTCAGAAGGTAGAAGCCATTACTTGTTGGCAAGCACCACAATCTGTCAAAGAGATCCAGAGTTTCCTTGGCTTTGCCAATTTCTACAGACGTTATATCAGCAATTTTTCCGATTTAGCCTCCCCAATAACTAGCCTTTTGGAAAAAGAGGTTAAGTTTCAATGGACCCCTGAAGCAGAGAAGTCCTTCATTAAACTGAAGAAAGCCTTCACACAAGCGCCCATACTAAGGCATCCAGATCATTCACGGCCTTTTGCAGTTGAGGCAGATGCATCTCAGTTGGCAGTTGGAGGAGTCCTTGCAGATCCAAGCACAGGACGTCTTCATCCCGTAGCGTATTATTCATGGAACCTGACCCCGGCTGAAATGAATTGCACTATAGGAGATAAGGAACTATTGGCCATAAAAAGGGTTTTTGAAGACTGGAGACAGTTAGGGGCCAATCACAGGATAACATTCCTAAAGGATCACCGCAATTTGCAGTTCTTCAAATCCGCAAGAGCTCTATCCATGCGACAACTACATTGGACTAAGTTTTTCAGTGATTAGGATCTCCTTATACAGTTCCAAGCAGGGAAACAGAATGGGAACGCAGATGCCCTATCCCGCTTAGCTTATGAACCCACAGAACTACAAAGTGAGCCTCTCCCTATAATAGCCAGAGAATGAATAATTGGTGCTCTGTATTCTGAAGACAAATTCCTAAAGACAGTTAAGGAGGTAGAAGCGTCTGCAGCTATGAAAGAGACAGTCGGAAACCTAGAAGTTAGTAAAATTCAAGACCTGTTCTATTTGCAAGGGGGTTTAGTGCTTCTCACACTCGAACTGAGGCTACAGGCTTTAGAGTGGAGCCATGCTCATCCTCTTGCTGGACACTGAGGGTATAAGAAAACGCTAGAGTTGCTAAAGAGACACTTTTGGTGGCCTAGTATGGGGAGGGGCACAAAGCACTATATTCAGACATGTCATGTGTGTGCCCAAGGGAAAACCTCTCACCAAGCTCCCGTGGGTTTATTACAGCCATTACGTACTCCACCCCCTCCCTGGCATACAGTATCCTTAGACTTCATATTAGATTTACCAAGAACGGCACGAGGGAACACTACTCTCCTTGTTGTAGTAGACCTATTGACCAAGAAGACCCATTTTATTCTGTTGAAAGCTCTTCCCACATCTAGAGTGTTGACTTCTGTGTTTGTTTAACATGTTGTGCGCTTACATGGCCTCCCCTCGTATTGGTGTCTGACAGGGGGCTCAATTCATTTCTAGATTTTGGAGGAGGTTAGGAGCCCTACTGCAGATAGATGTTCGGTTGTCCTCAAGCCACCACCCACATACTAAGAGAGTAAATCAGTGTTTTGAGCAGTATATCAGATGCCAAGTTTTACACTCTCTAACTGAGTGGGATGAGATGGTGTGGATTGCTGAGTTTTCATATAACAACAGTTGTCACTTTTCCACTGCTTTCTCCCCTTTTTTCTGTACTTACGGTTTTCACCCTCGAACCATGCTATCCCTACTTCCTTCCTCTGGTTCTACCCCTGCAGCCATAGACTTTGTAAAAGAGATACAAGATATTGACAGGACAGCTCAAGTAAATCTAGACAAAGCTAAGGCAAGCTATAAGGAGGGAGCGAGCAGATCTCCACAGATGCGCAGAGCCTGGATATATCCATGGGGATGAGGTGTGGCTATCAACAAAGAATCTTACGCTGAGAGGGTTTTGCAAGTTCAAGCCCCGGTATATAGTCCCAAACAAGATATGTAAAGTGGTGAACCCTGTCGCAATGAAGCTAGATCTTCCGGCTTCCTTAAAAACACATCTGGTATTTCATTTTTCTCTTCTGAAACTGGTAGCACCTGGTATGCGTCTCCCTACAGTCCCAGCCCCTGTGGCAGTGGACAACGAACCATCATCAGTTCACGTAGAGTACAACCAGACTCCAGTATTTGATACATTGGAAGGGTTATGATGTTGAGGAATGCACTTGGGAGCCAGCTCGTCAGGTACACACCCCTCGGTTGTTGCGACATCTTGATAAACCCAAGCCGGTGGGGGTCCGTGGAGGGGGTGTACTGTCACGGTTGCTGATCCCGGGGACTGTTGCGGACAACAAACATGGCCACCACGTGGGGACACGCATGAGCTGCGGTCGACCAGAAAAGCGCAGCCGTCCCCGAGCAGTGACGTTTCTAGCTGCGGCGCAGTGCACCTACCTTCCGGTTCTTCGAGGCATTTCCGGGTCATCAGGTCTCCTTGTCCCTTTATTGACGGTGCCATTCTTCTACCTGGATCTCGTCCGCTCCTCGGCGTTCCTGCTCCGCGTTCCTAATCCATTTGATTGACTTGTTTTTTTCCTGGCATACCTTATACCTACAAAACAACATAAGAAGACAAAAGGCTACATAACTGTAGTGACGGTAACAGCGCTTTGCGCTGATAATCATTTATATATTTGTGCCCCTGTTTATATATACTTATCTGATCCAGCGTTTTCTGACACTGTGGTCATCCGCTCTTTCTGTTTGGCCGGCTATCTGTTACAAGGGGAATAAGTAAAACATTAGTTATTTACACCTGTTCTTCTCTCTGTCTACAGCTTTAAAGCCCTGTCTCTGCCTGGTTTTGTCGCAGCCTGGGGTTCGATGAGGGACCCTTATCTCTCCTTGTTTTGTTTCCCTTCTTCCCCCAGTTTACATTGTCATTTTGACCGTTGTTGGGTGCAATAGGTGATTTAGGGAAGTTGCGGACCCTTCCTCATGTCCATGGTGTTCCTACGGAAACATTATTGAGACCTTGATAGTGACTTTGTCCTGGTCTTGCATGGCCAGATATCTACAGTTGACGCTTTGTGCTTTGTGGTGCTATCTTCACTAAAAATCTTTTTATTTGCATATCTCCGGTTCTACTGATTCGACTTTTGTCATTTTGTTCTTGTTTTATTTATTAAATCTTGCTCTAAATATTTTTACATTGGTGTGGTATTTTTCTTGTGCTGTATTTCCACTTTATTAATGTTTGAAGTACTGCATAAATACTTTTCACATTGCCTCTAAGTTAAGCCTAAATGCTCTATGCCAAGCTACCAGAGGGTGGAGCATAGGTTAACTTGGGCTTTGCTTGGGCCTCACCCTGACAAGAATTGTGGTTGCTGCCTAAGTAGGGTTTCAACCCTCCCAACCAGTAACCCAATTTTTTACATGTATCCTTGTGAACCTTTCCTTTAAGTGTTTTGTCTTATTTTGCTATTTCATTTCCGTTTTCCACTCAGTGCTTGCATCAATCTCAATGCATTAATCTATGAGAATCTCACAAGTAGAAGACCTCTGTCCCCTCCAGGACTGTACAGAGGCAGATCAGGTAGGCCTCTGTAGTGGTCAACTGTAAACCAAACCACAAGTTCTGCCTCCGCCTCAGTGAGGTTTCCCTTCATCTTGGGTTGTATGGTATGCATCCTGTTAGATGTTGTAGCACTTTGTCACAGGGCATAAGGAGAAGAGGGTAGAGTCCTAGGTTTTAATTGCATTTCTGTACTTTGGGTGGCTATTACTGCTTCGTGTGTGTCACTTGGCTCAAGTGTTGGGGTTTCCCTATTTCTCCTATTCAGAGTATTACAGAGTGTAGGTGAAACATTCCACCTGTGTGGCATAAGTGATGGTACGTCAATCTACGAATGTAATGTTATGTGTCATAGTTTTAGATTGGTACTTTCAGGCATGCAACAACTCACCCTGATTGTCATAGTTGCAAGTGGATGAGCTATAATGCAGTTGCACATTGAGGTATTTCTAGCCCTTACTTTTGTGAATCGCCTATGTTTTAAGAAGGTATATGGTGTTGTAGACGTGCATAATATTACATTTTTACTTTCCCTTTTTGCACTGGGCCCAAGTCATAGAAAACTGTAAATCTATGCATCACATATTTTCAACTTAAATTTGCTTGGATTTTTGCCTTTTTCAGAATTGACAACACTCCTACAATTGCACTTCGGAAATCTATACTAGTCAAAGATTTACATACATATTTAAGGAGTAAATGTGTAGTTGCACGATGTATTTCTCCCATTCATTTATTCACTACATGGAAAAGATTTGTATGTGGACAAAGGCATTTATACACACCCCCTAAAAATATGGAATCTGTGGGGTATATTTACAAGGGGATAGGGCCACAAGAGCATCACTTTTAGCGACGTTCTGGTGGCCACACGCCCTTCTCCATATTTACAAAGTGGAGTGAAGCCACTTTTTGTGGCTTAATGACGCCTTGTAAACATGGCTCCATTACATGCATCACTTTGCGTGAAAGCGGCGTGAATGAGTGTTGCAGTGGAACACCCACAGCATCACCCACTGCACGGCCCTTTCATACAAAGTGAGGTGTGTGAGCAATCCACCTGAACACCCATTGCTTTTTGGCGCTGCCACAGATTTACAAGGATTTGTAAATCTGTGGCAGCGCCAAAAGCTAATGCCATGCAATAGCACACAATAGAATGGTGAAACAAGGAGAAATATTTTAATTTTTTCTCCTTTTTGCTTTTTTTATGTGTGCTACATTCTGCAGCACACATAGAAAGAGCAAAACGCCATTAATGACTGTTTAGGTGCAGGAAGGTGACCCCTCCTGCACATAAACAATCAATAAATAATGATGATTTGCTACTTCTGTGTATGCTGCATTCTTCACCACACATAGAAGTAACAAATCGCCATTATTGATAGTTCATGTGCAGGGAGGGACATTTTCCGCACATAAACAATCATTCCCCACAATGCAGGCAACCTTGCACTATAGTGCAAGGATGCCTGCGTTGGTGCTAAGCAGCTAATTTTTACGCCAGTGCTAGGAAAAACACAGGGGTGCACTGTTGCGCTGTAGTCTTGTAAATATGGCGCATCTCTGCGTTTTGTAAATGTCAGAGCATGGCGCTGCCAAATTTGGCTAAGCTCCGAGCTCTGATATTTCCTTTTAAATATGCATCTTTGTGTCTCTTTCCCATTCTGTTTGTGCAGAGATCAAGTTCTGTGTAAGGTGGCAATTGTCATAATGTATGTTAGTAAAAACTCACAAAGTTGTGACTGGATCTTCCCGACATTCTTTATTGCCAGGAGCATGGTACACCCCTTTCCAGACACTTAATCAGACTGGGGGGGGGGGGGGGGCAATTCCATAAATGCTGTTTCTAGGAATCGTAATTTGGAAAATTATTGCAATAAATTCCAGTGTTTTCAGTCATAAGTTCCTTTTATGCCCATAACATTAGTGAATAGGCCCCATTGTACTTTTATTAGTAATATGACCATAGCGACATACTGTGTTATTAGAGTTATATTAATGTGATATTACAAGTACTAATATGCACAAATGTTAAAAGAATTTGTGGAAAGATAGAGAAGTGACACAAAGCTTCGTTCAAAATTTTAAGTTGTGTTTTTTATTTAATTTTTAGCATTTCTGGTTAACATTGATCCTCCCCATTCTACAATTAAATGAACGTAGATTCAATTGTCATAAAACAGCAATGTGGTAACCGTATATACAACCAGTTGCATGCTATTGATCTTTACCTGTAAACTATAAAATCTCAGAAGAAAGCTATTTTAGTGATATACAACGCTTCGTTTGACGTTTTGAAAACAATAAACATCCCTACAAATACTGTTGTAGAAAATATACATATTTTCCACATTGAACATTTTTCAGAAAAAGTGTCAAAATAAATTCGCCGCACTGGCAGTTTCATCGATGCTTCATAACAGTTATGTGATGTATACTTTATCTCATTTGCTTTAAAATATGATGTGCCAACACGATAATTACATGCAAAAACGTCTTATAAATAGTTTACTTTTATACCTGATTAACCTTAGCGACCATTCCGAAATTTGAATAACTTGGTTGTAAGTGTGCCTGTGAATGGTTATTAATTAATTTGCCGGCAGGTGGCACAGTGAGTTAACCCTCCCTGCTGGCATTTGCAGTAACTTTAGGTGATGGACTGGAATTTTTGGAAGGCAAACTCACCTTGTGAACTCGCTAAATTGAGGGCCAATAAATCGGGTAACATTAACACCTGTTATTCACATCGCTTAGAAACGTCTGACATGCGATATGAATTGCTATAGAATAAACAGCTATGATTATAAATCTACATATGCAACAACTATTTTCACCTAGCCCCTATGTAAATTGCACAAAGTGCAAAAAATAAAAATGTTGTGAAGCACACAAAAAACCTTGCCCACGGCCCTGATCACATTGGAACTGGAAGTCGAGCCCTTGAAATATGTTTATGACCAATAGCTATGAGAAAAAAAAAGGTTGGAATATTGCTGTGAATAGGGGGTCCACATAAGCAGAGGAAGACCGACTTTATTATATAAAAAATTATAATAACATTCTATGGTAAGTTTTTTTTTATTTTCCCCCTTTCGATTTCTTATTTATGGCGGGTTGAAAATGTGGTTACTTACTGTCGAAATCTCATCTGCATTTGGGAGCGAGGGGAGGCCTCGATGCAAGGTTCCAACCTCCCTATGGACAGAGATGACCCAACAGTAATTAAAGTCCAGCTGACTGAATGGGAAGAGGGGAAACAAGCATTTGCAATGTAATAGGTCTCGCTGTAACAAAGTTTAAAGTTGTTGGTATTGCAAATGGCATTGTTTTTTTTATCTATTTTGTTTTAAAAGCAATAAATATATACAAGGTTATTTATAATGTAGTATGTGATAGTGGGGTTATAGGAAATACAGTCTATGCACATGGGATAAGACGCTATCAACTACTGCCACTCCCTATAGCCATGGATTAATATGATGTTTTGTCAAGTGTGTTTTCTGTTGCAGAACACCTACCATGATTGCCAACTGATGCTGAAAATAATTCCCCAACAAAAAATGCAGACAACCAGCTTTCAGAATGAAATCAGTTGGATGTGTGAATAGCACAGGCGCTGCATACTGTGTTTCGTAGCTTCTTATGTAATTGGCACATGCTTCTTTCCAGAGTAAAGAGTGTGTGCTCTGACCTGACCCCCACCCACCAAAGCTTGCCGGGGTCACCTTAGTTGATGAAACAACTAGGATTTCATCGCCAATCACGCCTCTGTGTTTGCACACAGCAGCGATACCTAGTGGCACAGGACAATCATTGGCAGCACAGAGACAGCTGACATGGTTAGGTGTTGCTGCTTTTATAAATCATCCTACCAATAGAGGGCAGTGACAACAGTCAGTAGTGCTGCTAAACCAGCCAAAGTGGGGTAGTGGTGTCCAACCCAGCAGGACTAACAGCAGTTCTACAACCACAGCAACACCTATGCACCCACACTACCACCACAGCGCACAAACATACTGACTGCACCAGCAGAGGGAATGGGTGTGTTGTATACTGGTACACACCCACCACAGACCACACAAAACAAACACAATGGCAGCGCCGGCCAAAAGAAAGGCCGCTCTGCATACCAGCAGGCTACCACCACAGAGAGCACCATGATAACGCCACCAACACAGAGGGTACAAAGATAGAGGCGACATCACACACCACCACCACCCAAGTATACTGACAACACTGGACTCCACTGCACACTGCCACCACATAGCGCAAAAATAACGATACTGAGCACCACTTAGAGCAGATTTACACTTTCCAGCACATTGCCACCAGAGAATTGAGCGAGCCCATCAGCAACACACTAGCACCAGGCAAAGCAATGAGTGCTATGCAAACACATCTGAGTGCGCAAAGATTGCTGTGATGCTAGGAACACCATTGAGAACAGGTACTCAATATACTAGGGCACTATCGCTAACCTCACAAAGCTAAAGACACTAGCACCACTGAGAGAACAAATGTCTATGCTGACAGGAGCACCATTGAGAATAAGTGTGCACTAAGCCAGCACAGCCAAGAACAGCTGTTTTCAGCAACAGTTAAGTTTTCCCTTACATCACTGGCAGTTCGTAGCTTGGGAAACAATGTTTTGAGTCTTGCTATGAGGGCTCCCTGCCCAGCACGCCTGACCTATCAACTACACGCATCACCACTGATAAAACCCCTTCATAGAGACCAGGTGCCTTGTTTACAGTTTGGCAGGCTGGTTACCCAGTAACAAACATTATGGATATCTGACACCTTATTACAAGTGCATATTTGGGGCCACTGGAATTATGTGATTTTGCGGCCACTGCCTTTCCGCAAAATTACAGATCTGCCCCAGTTGCCACAAAACGCATATTTTGACACAAAAAAATCCAGCTCACATGGATCAAAAATAAGTCAACTGAAGCAAAACCTGTTGCTGCGTAGTGGAGAGGAAGGCGCAATGGTTTCACCCTTCTGCTGACTATTGCTATATTATATTTTGGTGTCAGACTAGTACTGATGGTATGTACAAAATTAAAAAGATAACAAGGTAACACCATTAGAAAATAAGTCACATTACGCCTCATAATTTACCTTTTCTTGTTGGCATATTATTGTAAACCCTGCCACATAATTTTATCCTCTACTTCCGCATAATTCAAGTTGCCCGATAATATTTTACGGCATTTGTAAAGATAATCTGTCACGTTTTTTTCGGAGTATCAATCAGCCAACCTCTAAGTAAGCCCCAGGTGTTCAGGGTGCGAGTTCTTGGTGCGTGCACGCAGACGATGCGCAGGCAGGACTGTGGTTCCCAGAGAACTGCCTGGATTGAATAGGAAGCCAGATTCCTTTCTATTTAAAGCATTTCGTCATCCCGGAGTTTAACCCTAATCTCCCCATTACAAACAAATTAAAGGCTGGCCTGTTAATTTCCGCCCATTCAACTTTGCCAGCACACTTGGCATGACACCTGCCTATCGGCCAATCTGTGCACCTATGCGGCTACGGGGTGGAGTTGTTTGGCACCATTTATGTACCACCAGGCCATGAGATTTGGTACTCGAGGCCTGGGTTTACCACTGAAATTGTTTCAAGCACTTCCTAAAGCCATCTGAAAACGCTAATCCGCAGAACGACCGGGGGCTGCTGGAGTAAGAAAAGGTATTTTACATTTTATAGAAAACACTTCCAAATTTGGACAACGCCTGTTTTTTTCTATTTCTAAAAATAATAAGTATGCAGTGAAGAGCAGAGGCCCGGAGGAGACTGCCGTTTCTATGGGGTTCTCTTTTTGATGCGCATCCTTCCACCCCCACATCAGATACCTCGGTCTCTCTCAGGAACATGAAACCGCCACAAAAAGAACACATCTTTCCTTCATCTGAGGGACCCTGGCCGTGTGGACAAGAGACTGCCCCAACTGAACTACTCATGTATGAAAAAACAACCATCTGCCCGGCTGGCTGGCCTTCCCACTGGGGGGTGGGGCGACTATGAGGTTTGTTAAGCAGAAGCACTGCATTTTTTTTTACCATCCATATTGCGCTACGAAGAAAAAAAAACAATAACATTACAAGAATACAATTATTGTAATTTATGCCCCGACTACAGCTCCCAGAATGCATTAGTGTACTAAATGAAAGCGGAGTCGAACAGTGTTAAGATGACTGTTGTGCCAACTTTGTGTTGGAGACAACGCAAGGAGAATTAGCAGAACTAGGAAAGAGGGTGTCAGCACAAAGGTGCAGGGTATCATGGGAAATAAAAAAGTGTTTATTGTATCCGCTCATAGCATTTCAACAATAAAATGTGTACCAGAAACCAGTTACATAAGAAGCTTTCTTTATGTGACCTCAGAACAGGATGTAGTTGCTATGGATGGCCCTGATTACTTTAACTTTTATCACTTCTATTGTTCAAAAACCACGCAGTGTTTTGCATGCCCTATGACACCGGGGAGCGAGTAGGTGAAGGGGGAAGGTCTGCACCATGCAGTGCAAAAACGGGCCAAGTGGCCATGTTAGGGACCATGGTGGGGTGCTCAGGAACAGGGTCTGAAAAGCAAAAGGGTGACAGTGGCTGACATTGATTTAAGGTGATGTTCAGTACCTCCCCGAAGATGCTGAGCAAGGAGGAAACCTGTGCCTCGCGACATATGACCGCCTCCTCCAGTGTTCAGAGCTCGGCATCGGAGTATCCCTGATGTTGAAATGCCATTTGCTCTTATGTCTTGCACGGGGTAGGTTGAGGCAGCTGACGCATACCACATCAACACACGTGAAAACACAACATCGGTGCCTCCTTTCAAAGCCAGGCGGGCTGTCAGCTCCAGAAGCCACAACCGATCTAACCCCACTTCCTACTGTACTTCCTCGCATCACGTGCCATGCATGGGCGATGCGAGTCTCCGTGCAATTAAAATTACGGAGTGACTGGTAGTCTCTGAGTAAGTACTCATGCCTTCTTGGAAAAACATGGCGGCCGCCAGCTAGAGCGGTTCGCGCGCTCCTACCAGCCTCCTGAGACCCCTGCTGCTTTAGTGAAAAATGCCGACATACAAACGGGCTTGGAATACCAGTGTAGTCCGTTAACATTCCGACGATCATAGGCACTCACGGATGTGTCTACCGGTGACTTTTCAAGAACCGGCGTCTGTTCCGGTGCCCCTCCCGAACTGGAGACGGGCAGCCGTGGAGCTCAGGCGCGGCCGCGCGGCCGCGGCTCGGGGGATTTTCACGGCGTCTTCCCTTGGCAGGGGAATAGGAGCAGGGATCTCTCCGGTGACGAAGCCGAGGGACACAGTGCTGCAGAGGTTCCGTCTCGTCGGGGAGACCTTGGAATTGGAGGCGGATCAAGTAGCGGCAGACCCGGAGGAACCAGCGGGAGATACAGCCTTGGCTGAAAGTAAGGTCTCCACTCCTAGTGGAGGGGTGAGCAAGACGGGGTCAAAAAAGAGTAGGAAAAATACTGTTAATCCTCGTCTAGGGTGTATAAGAAGTAGGAATAAGAGTCAGGGTAGGGAGCCCTGGCTGGATGGAAATAAACTACAGCTCCCAGAGTGCACCTTGGGGCAGGTCTCTAAATCAACTTCGGGGGAGACTACAGGGGGGTTAATCAACAAACAAAAAAATAACATTAAACAAAAAAAACCTAAAAACAGGAATTTGAGAGCACCTGGGGATATAGCCCCCTCATTGCGCTCCTATTTTAAAGTATCACCCCAGATACTAGAGGTCACGCAGGAAATGGCTACTTCTCAGGGAGGCAATAGGCAATCCAATAAGCAACAGACTGTTCCCAACGTTACCCCTAGCGTAAGTCCCTCTTCTGGGCCTCCTGCTAAGGTGGCACTGCCTGAGTGTCCATCGGAAGCTATTTCATCGGACCTGGCTGTGGTCATCAGTTCGGAGACTGCTATTTCTAATGAACCATCTAACCAACAAGCTGAGGTGCTATCTGAAGGATCGCCAGGGTCAATTGTAACGGAGGTGAGGACAGAGGATGGAATGGATCGGGGTCATGAATCTTTGAAGGGGGGAGACACGTTGGAGGTTCTAGTCAGCTCAATTAATGCAATGAGGGAAGAGATAAGGCATGACTTTGCAGTGTCGAAGTCTAACCAGAATGACATAAGGGCAACTTGTGAGCTCCTAGGTCAAAAGGTAGAGGGCCTATGCGAAAGGACTGGCGCATTGGAAAGCTCAGTTGGTGTTCTTACAACTGATTTAGAGGCTGCCAAGTCCAAAATACAAGCCCTTTAAAGAGATGGGGACGACATGAGAGAGAGGGTCGAGGTCTTGGAAAATTACTCAAGGCACAATAATATCCGACTCTTAAAAATCCCAGAAGGGAAAGAAGGAGCAGATCTCAAAGGCTTCATAATCCGATCTCTGAAGGATTCCCTTAACTTAGTAGAAACAGCGGAAGAATTAGATAAGGACATTCAGCGAATACACAGAGACCCTTTCCGTTTAAATCCGGCGAGATCCAAACCCAGGAAGGTGTTAATCAACTTCTTGACCTATGCACTCAAGGAAAAGATCTTAAACCTTGCTCTAAAGGCTAGAGTATTGAAGTGCGCAGACTTCTCCTTCGAAATTCGTTCTGATTTGTCCAAAACTACACTGGACAGACAGTGGGAGTTGGGGCAACGCATGGATAAGTTCAAATCCTTAGGAGCCACAGTGCAGATGAGGTTTCCTGCTTTTTTTACGGATTATGCATAATAACAAAATGCACAACATTCGCTCTGTACGTGACGCTGATGATCTACTAAATCTTATTAGGGAACAGGCCCAGAATACAAAATGATGGGTTGAGAGAATTTCCTTTCTTGCTTTCCCGGGTCTTCACACATAAGTGTTAACGGTGATGCCTCCAATTCAACTTCTGGCCTCTCCCCTCTATGGAGCTTAGAATAAGATATACTTCTACACATGGGGGTGGTTTTTTTCTTTTTTCATACTTAGAAAGTAAGTTTAATAGATCCTTCGGTGTCACTTAAATTCTTTTTTTTAGGATTTTGGAGTCTTCCTTTGCATTTACAATAGTTGGCACAGGTAATTTGCTAGTATACAATATAAGCAGCAGGGGGGGGGGGGTAGGGCAAGGCTGTAGGTGGGCGTAATTTGGCCAGTCATCAGGCCAGAATAGTTAGGGGTGGGTTTTTCCAGGGGGGTGGGTTGGGACTGGGGGTGGTGGTGGGAGGGATGGGTATCGCATCAAAAACTCTCATTTGTCTAGCGTCTTTATTTTCTCAGGCCAAGCTCTGTTTATATAAGACTCTCCAATTTATAAATCTAAATACTAAACATAGGGAGGAGCGAAACAACGAAGGTGCTGGATTAAAAAATATAAAATGACATCAACACATTACATCTCCTGGAATGTTAATGGCCTGCGTGGGAGAGGTAGACGTGACTGTATTTTACAATATCTGAGAGACTCTCAGGCGCAGGTGATAGCTCTCCAGGAGACACATCTTCTTAAAATAGAGGCCACAGCTTTGTTAAAGAAACATAAGTGGGTTGACAAATTTTGCTCAACAGATCATAATGCCAATATTAGGGGGGTCATATTTATTTTTAAAAAATCTGCCAAAGCCCAAATTTTGGAATGTAGAGAAGATCACTCAGGGAGATGGCTATTAGTGAGAGTTGCGCTGGATGCTCAGATGTTTACCTTAGTTGGCTATTATGGCCCCAACGCTGATGACCCATCATATTTGGAAGTGATCAGGAACCATCTAACATTAATTCAAGATCCAGTAATTTGGATGGGGGATTTTAATATCGTTCTCAATCCTAGGTTGGACAAATCGGGGAAATCTAGAGTTTGTAGTTCTGTCAAATCCAGGTGCTCCATCGTATCAATTATGACACAACTTGGGTTGGCGGATGTATGGAGAGAGAGGGCGGGTAATAAATTAGGGGTGTCACTTCGGAATAGCCGTTTTAAACATAAGTCAAGAATTGACTACGCACTTTTTAGCTATTGCCTAAAGGACACTCTTGTTACGATAGATTATCTTCCCTCGCACCTCTCAGACCATTCTGCAATGGTATTTTCTTTAAAACAGGGAAACTCTACAAAACACTCATCCTGGTCCTTTGACCGGACTCTCTTGCTTGAGGATGAAGAGGTTAAATTTTTAATAACCGAGTCCTTAATTTTCTTTGATATCAATAGGGACTCGGCCGGCTCTACCGCTGTATGGGAAACTTTTAAGGCCTTTTTAAGAGGTCAGATTACCAACAGAGCGTCTTTTAGGCAGAAGACATATAGAGAGCAGGTCGCCAGTCTTGAACAAGAGATGAAACATCTAGTGTCAAGGACTGACTCTCCCCTAGGAACAATACAGGATCAAGATAAACTGGCCGTTTTAAATTCACAACTTAATAACATCTTACAGGAGAGAGTAAATAAAAGATGGGAAGCATTTAAAACCTCCCAATTCGAATTTGGTGAAGCCTCAGGAAAAGTATTAGCTTGGAAAATAAAAGCAGATCAAGCTAATAAATTCATCAAAGAAATTAGGATAGAAGGTGAGGTTGTGACAAGATCCACCCAATTAGAAATTGGGAGAGCCTTCTTTGAATTTTTCGAAGAGATATACAAGGAGGCTCTCCCCAATGACAAGCAAGCAAGAGACAGCTGGCTGGAAGCCATTACCCTCCCATCTCTCTCGATAATTCAAAGTAAGGCCTTGGAGTCCGATATCACAGAGGCGGAGGTAATTAAAGCCATACATCAACAAAAAAAAGGGAAAGCGGCTGGTCCAGATGGGCTACCAGGGGAGATATATAGATCCCTGGAAAATGTCTTAGCCCCCGTATTGATGTCCCTATTTAATGGCATCTTAATAGATGGGGAGTCGCCGCCCAAATCTTGGGGGGAGGCCACAATTATACTTATCCCGAAGCCGGGGAAATCTCCCCTCGAGTGCGGGTCATATAGACCGATATCACTACTAAATAACGATTATAAAATCTTTACAACAATCATGTCAGCTAGATTGGCGAGTGTTATTGGTACTATAGTCCATCAGGATCAAAAAGGGTTCATCAAAGGTCGACAATTAGCCGACTTAACACACCAACTAATAGGAGCTATTGATATCGCTACTGCCTTCTCCCTACCTATGGCCACTTTAACTCTGGATGCAACTAAAGCATTTGATAGAGTCAACTGGCTCTACCTCATAGACGTACTCAAAAAATTTAATTGTGGGGAAGGTTTTTGTAGAACTATAAAGCAGCTCTATACCACTCCTTCGGCCAGACTATTGATCAATGGGGTTCTGACAGACTCCTTTAATATAACCAGAGGTACGAGGCAGGGCTGCCCGCTTTCCCCTCTCCTATTCAATCTATACATAGAACCATTTGCCCAACTTTTGCGTGAGGAGGCTAATATTCCATCTTTTAGCTTTGGAGAGTGGGAAGGACGGGTGGCTCTCTATGCGGATGACATTTTGATCTTTACTTCAGATCCAGTAAAGGCTTTTCCCGTAGTCATCAAACGAGCAGAAGAGTTTGGTCTTATCTCTGGTTACGACATTAACTCCAGTAAGAGCGAAATAATGGTCTGGAACTTACCGGATATACAGCTGGGGGTAAATATTTCCACATCTATGCGATATCTGGGCATAAGAATTACTCAAGAAATGGACAGTATAGGACAAACCAATCTAAATAGATTATATATCGAGACTAAAAAACTTTTAAAATCTTGGTCTCATCTGCCACTTTCTATAACAGGTAGGGTGAACCTGGTAAAAATGTCCATACTCCCTAAGTTTACGTTTATTTTTAATGCGATCCCTCTGGCATTTGATCCCAAATTAATTGAAAAATGTCAACAAGAGATAAACTCCTTCATATGGAACTATAAATCAACCAGAATAGCTTGGAAGAAGTTGAGGAGAAGAAGGGAGAAGGGTGGGCTCGCCTTGCCAGATCTACTGTATTACGCCTGGGCATTCATGTTGGCACATTCTAGGATGCTTTTAAAAATGCCATCTAACCTTCAACCTGGGTCGATATACAAAGCAATGTTAATGGGGGTGAATTTGTCGGCAGAGGGGTTTTTGTTCAAATTTGGGAGCCAGAAATTCTTCAAAAAAATCAAGCTAAACATTTTACACTCATGGGCTAAAACATGGTTCAGCATCAGGAAGAGACTAGGGATGTCTTACTACTCGGATTTTTCTCCAATCTGGGACTCGCCGGGCCTCCCTCTATGCCTAAAGGATAGTCTGTCTTCCATAATACAACAAGCAGGTATCAGGAGATGGGGTCAGCTATTTAAGGAAGGGGCTCTAATAGCTTGGCCCCAACTATATGAATGTGTAGGACCCGGGCTTTCCAGATTCAAATTTATTCAATTGGAAAGTTGGGCTAGATCCCAAAAGCGTACTGACCCTCACCTAGGGAAGGTAAGCATCCTAGAACAACAACTAGTGGAACTTCCAGTGGGAGGGAAAGAAGTAGCCAAATGGTATTGGCAATTGTTGGAGGAAAGTGATGGAGAGTTCCTTCTCCCAGACCAGCTATGGGGGGGGTGCCTGGCCTACATTGTGAAGAGCTCTGGCTAAAATCCTTTGATTTACTTCATAAATTAGTAAAACCATCATGGCTAAAACGAAATCATCTATTTTCAGTACATCGTGCATATATAACCCCGCTGAGACTCTCCAAATTTCTCCCAGATAAAAAGTGCAACAAATGTAATTACAGCGAGGCCTGCGATGTACATATGTTCTTGGACTGCCCGGTCATCGCCGGCTTCTGGGAAGAAGTGAAGAACACCCTAAATTCCATATTAAACGCATCCTTGTCAATAACCTTACCACTCGTCATCTTTGGTTTGGATAACAACATCACTGGCAAGGCACGGTCCTTCCTCTTCTATGCAATGCTATTGGCCAGAAGACAAATCTGTATTCACTGGACGGAGAAAACAACCCCATTACATTCAGGGTGGCTTTCATCTCTATACGAAACATCTAGAGCGGACCTTAATAGATCATGCAGTAAACACAATCTAATTTTTTGGAACTTGCTGATCGAATGGCGATAGTGACCGGGGTTTTTTTTTTCCCCGGGTCCTATGATTATGCCTTGAACACTCCCTGGACCGGGCTCTTGTGTGTCTTGGTCCACTAATGGTCCTGTAGGCTGTAACATGCCTAGTTGGAGTTGGTGAAAGCCCCTCGCATATTGGAGTTGGTAGGCCACCACTACACTAATCTGTGTTCGAGTGGGGCGGTCGGCCTGTCCATTATTGTGGGTTAGGCAAATGAGGACAAAAAAAAAAGAAAAAAGAAAAAAAAAAGTACTCATGCCTTTCCTACGGCCCACTAAAGACCGCAGCAAGAGACTGCGATACATGAGAAAGACACCCGTTTATGAGCACTCCTTATAAATAACCAAGCAATTGCTGCACGGCTGTGAAAGTGACACCGCCGTGCGGCGGGAAAGTGAAAGGAGAACAGTGGTGCGCGCGCAAAAGGAGCGGGGGCGAGGGAGCGCGGAGCAAAGGCGGGACGTGTGCCCACCTTGCCAAATCGCGTGCTGCCTTTTTTTTTAAAAGCAAAAACCAAAGGAAATGATGGACGGAGTGTTGAACATTGCAAGCACTCACCCCCAGTCAACTGATCTGGGTTTAATCCATCACCGTTCTTTAGCCCACTCTGCCACCCCAGTTCAGACATGGCCATATGCAAATCAGCCTGACCCTGTGCCTCATGGGAACAGTCCAGCCCGAACTGCCAAGCCATGTCTTCCCTGGACCAGAAACAAGCTTCCTAGGACCGGTTTCTGGCATTTTTTTTAAAGCACGCGAAAGCCAATGGCAGCCACAGAAAGCTGCTCACACGCATGAGCGTGTGAAGCTGCTTTCAAAACCCCATACAAAAGGGCTCTTGCAGCGCGAGCAGTGCTACGCACTGCCACGCAGGCGCGAGCCCTAGAAAGAGGAAGTCCACTGATGACTGTGCTGAAGGAGTTGTGTTTATCTGGGCCATCTAAGACTCCTGATAAAGATAATCGAAAAGTGCATCAGAGAAAATACCCATAAGCATGTCTCAAATATTTCCTACCAGGTGTAAACATCAAATAATAACCTAATACCTGTCTGAATCCCCTCTTCCATCTAAGTGTAGATATATCAAGGTCAGCTGGTAATATCACATATCTAAGGGTAAAAAGGAGAAGCTGACGACTAGGAAATAGACAACACAATAGAACTTCCTGAATATTTAGTGTACATCAAGTATAGCATACCTCATGCGTTATTTATGTCTTCTTGTTTTAGGCTCATAGGACATGGCTGGAAAATCAAATACATAGAGAGAGAATAAAAATATACAGCTTCAGAGTATTACTTCATGTGCATTCCTTCTCAGCTATCTCAACAAGTTCAAAAACACAAAATATGAAAAAAGATTTAGCTTTCATAAACAGCAAGCTATAATCCTGACTGTTCAATATAGTATTATGTAAATGACCAATCCAATATGATCAATAATAATGTTAGTTTCTGTGTAGCTCCTTTAGATAAGAAAAAAGAATATATATTTCCCTCCTGGACTGTGCAGCAAAGTTCAGAGTCATATAGGTATAGCCATTTAAAGCAGTCTTTGAGTTACCCAGACACAGTTTATAGCGATTTGATTCTTGTTTGTCTGTCTGTTCTTTTCAGAAGTGACAGCATAGATTTTATCCAGATTTACGGAGAAGGAGGAAATTCCACCTTGAGGAAGTGGCCACCGATGTGCCACAACGGAATGCAGCCTGAAGAGAAGAGCCAACAGAGGATGCCACACTCAGCAAGGAAAACCCGGAAGTTCAGGTAGGAGATGTAATGGCAGAAAGCTGCACGCTGAAAACAACTAGAAAGCCAAGCAGCTTCCTGACCTTCAGTGCTATCTTTATTTAGTTTGCGCTCTGCCCCAGACACACTCCTAAGACTGCTCTGGGTATCAGCAGGCATGACAGTACAACCCCCCTACAGCACCCCCACCTGGTTTGGGCTTGTTCAGGTATCTGCTATGGAATTGTCTAAGTAGACAATGGGTCTGCACGTAGCCGGCGGTTTCCCAAGTGCGATCCTCAGTGCCATATCCCTTCCACTGTATGAAATGATGCGATTTAAGTTGCATCCTTTTGAAGTCCAATATGAAGCCTGACTTAAAACTCAGGTTCATCATCGAATAATGCAGGCAATGGTTTCGCAGGGTTTTGAGCTCCAGGCGTTGCTGGCTTCAGCAAAGAGAAATGAAACACAGGATGTATCCGTAATGTTGTGGGCAGCTCCACTTTCATTGCGACCTCATTTATTTTCTTTGTGATTTTGAAGGGCCCGTTGAATAGAGGTCTAAATTTCTGTGACCTACTCAAGGCTTGTACTGTGTGGATAACCACACTTTGTCTCTGATTTTGTAGTCAGGACTGGGCCAGCAATGTTGGTCAGCATACCTTTTGTACACCTCTGTAGCGTGCTTTAGACTCTCGTTTCCTGCTTGTTGTATCTCATGTACATGATCAACAAAGTCCTATACAGCAGGAATGCTTGGTGTAAGAGAGGAAGGAAGCAATAGAAAGTAGAGATGATACACATAATTACAGAAAAACAACTAATAGTTGGTAGAACTGTGAACAACATTATTATAGGCAACTTCTGCCACCCATAAATATACATCACAGTCTGTGGTGTTCTGTAACAGTTGCCATCATAGATATTCTTCTAGGCATTGAGTCACCCTTTCCGTTTGTCTGTCTGTCTGTGGGTAGTGGCTCGGGGACAAACATATGTCTATCTGTAATGTTTCACCCAACCCTCTCTAGAATTTAGAAACAAACTGAGAATAACGATCTGAAATGATGATGGATGGGAGACCATGGAGGTACGCTATGTTTGAAAAGAAAACTGCAGACAGTTTTTTTGAGCTGGCTAAACCTTCATAGGGATAAAATGGGACATCTTGGTAAAAAGATCCACGATAACCTGGATCGTGGCATAACACTGCTCTGTTTTGATTAATTCAGCAATAAAATCAATTAACATGGTATACCAAGGTGCAGTAGGAGTGGGTTATTAGTCCTGCGGGTGCTTGATGGAAGCTTTTACTTTGTGCACAGTTACTGCAACTCTGTATGTACTGTGTAGTGTCAGTGGTGAGAGTAGACCACCAAAAACATCTCTTAAGGAGTTTCAAGGTTTTCTTTTTGCCAGGATTCCCAGTTAGAAAATGTGTATGGAAAAATGCTACTGCTTGTTGCTGAAGAGGGACAGTGGGAACATACAACCCCCCTTGAATATATATCAGATTGTGTACCCTTTGGCCATTATGTGTATGAGCACCAACCTCTGCTTCTTTGGGTTTCTGTGTCTTAGATATTTCCTGAGTTAACTGCTCTCCTGAATACAAGGCCGCTAGGATTAGTTCAACCGGTATGATGTTTGGATGTTCTGTCATGGTTTTGTTTCCCAAACGAGAGAGGGCATTGTCCTTACCATTTTGTCAGCCTGATTGAAACTGAATAACAAAGTAAAGTAATTAAAAGGTCCAGTGCAATTACTGGATGAATGGGGCACGTCTGGTTTTTGTGATCTGTCAGGACTCAGAGAGTATGTAAGTTACCGAACAAGTAACATTGCCACTCATCAAAATCCCTCTCTATGTCCAACATCTCCATATCACCCACTGCGTAATTGGTTTCAGCTGGACACAATTTATGGAAGAACAATGCACAGGATGTAGATTCCCAGTAGCCCTATACGTTTGTGACTACATTCCAACCAGACGTACCTGGGAGGCGTCTGCTTCAACAATGAATGGTTGGGTGGGATCTGTGTGTTGTAGAATGGGGGTGGTAGCAAAAGACTTCTTTAGTTGTTGGAATGCTTTCTCTGCTTCCTCAGTCCACTGAAACGGCATACCTTTGCATAGTAACCTGGCAATGGGGAGGATAAGGTGGAGAAATAATTTTAAAAAATTGACGTTAGAAGTTAGCAAATCCCAGAATGCTCTGCACTTCTTTTACTGTCTGGGATAGTTTCCACTGTGTGATAACCATTACTTTATGAGGATCCATACTATTGCCCTGTGCTGACACTGACAAAACATAGCCCAAAAAGGAGACCGTGGTCAAATTAAATTCGCATTTCTCCAATATGACAAACAAACTGTGCTCCCTCAATCTATGTAATATGGCTCTGACGTGCTTTTCATGTTCTTGTACAGAGGAGGAATATATCAGAATGTCATCAATATAGGCTACAGTGCATATATCCAGATATTCCCTCGAGGGCTCATTAATGAAGAATTGAAATGCAGCTGGGGCATCGCAGAGGTGGATGGGCATGACCAAGCATTCATATAAACCAAATTTTGTATGAAAGACTGTTTTCCATTTATCTCCCTCTCTAATGTTTACCAAATCATACGGCCCCCTCAAGTCCAGTTTAGTGAAGATTTTAGCATTCTTGACTTGACCTAACAATGATTGTGTCAATGATAGAGTGTAATGCTTTTTAATGGTCACATTGTTGAGGACTCGATAGTCAATGCATGAACATAGCTCTCCACTCTTCTTTGGCATGAAAAGTAAACACAAAGAGGCAGGAGATGAGAAAAGTCTAATAAAACCTATTCGAAGCATTTCAGCAATGTATTCATGAAGATAGACATTCTCCTTCTAACTCACGGTGTATATTCTACTGCAGGGAAAAGGTTAATTTGTCAATTGTAAGGCAGATGAGGGGAAAGCACTGTAGCCTTTTTTTTATTTAACACCTCTGCAAGGTCCTGGTAGCATGGAGGCATAATCGGAGTAGCATCTTCCGTGGCTGCCCTACCTCTTTCTAGGAACCAAAAATAGGAGTACCAGATACACAATGTTTGATACAGAAAGTCAGGGTATGCTTAGTCCAATCAATGTCGGAGTTGTGCTTCTATAGCCAGGGAATTGTGAGTATAGCTTGGAACTGAGGACCCTGAATCAAATCAAATCATATTACTTCTTTGTGGATTTCCTGAATATGCAACAGCAAGTCCCCGATGGAATGGGTATTGGGCACTGACTTTAAAGCACTCCCATCGATAGTCTTGACTTCATCTACCATAGCCTTAAATAAGGTAGGAATGCCATATTCATTGGCTAAGGCTATGTCCATGAAATTCCCAGTTTCATCAAAATCAATCAATATATGTAGATTGGTGGAGTGTTCCCCCAAATTCACCTGTGTGCGGACTAAAAAATGAAGACAGGCATGCATAGAAGTGAATTGTGCCATGGATTTTAAGACTGTAGGACTAGGACAACTGAAATACTCATCGGCACGGCAACCCACAGTCTGTCTTTACAAATGAGCAATTGGCCCCCTGGACAGATGCTGGGCTGGATAATTTGGGGGATTGTCTCCTAGACAAGTCTCTACTCCCATATGACGGCCTCATGGAGGATTGCGGTCCACCCCCAGGCCAATTCCTGCATTATGAGGCCCTGACTCGTACCTTTGGGCAGTTATGGGGTGCTGGCAGAAATGAACTGGAGACGCACCCGGTGCTCCATGCCCTGTTCACGCTTGAGATGGCGGGGCATCTAGTGAAATGGTTTTATGTGGCCCTCCAGGAGGCCTCGGTACGCCCCTTGGTTAAGTTGTGTGCAAAATGGGATGAGACTGGGGGCAGGGTTTTAATGGATGTGGAATGGTGGAGGGTTTTGCAGTACCCCAAGAGGATCTCCCGTAGTTCACGTCTTAAATATATACAGCTTAACTACACACATATGTATTATATGACCCCACATCGCATCAATGTGACATATGGAGGGGAGGTTCGTTCCTGTTCCCGGTGCTCCCACCTGGACGCGGACTCAGGCCATATGGTTTGGGATTGTGGAAATCTGCAGCCTTATTGGGAGGCTGTGCTTAGTAAGCTAGCAGCAGTGCTGGGCAGAGAATTATCTTTCACATTACAGATGTGCATTCTGGGTCTTTAGCCCAGGCCGTCAAAGCCTATGGTAGGGAATAGGCTCATAGACCTGGCGCTGGGATTAGCGAAACGCCGCATTGCAATGGAATGGAAATCCAATAGGGGACTGCAATTTGAGACCTGGAACAGATATGTCGTTGTGTGGGCTGGGGCGGAAGGCATGAGGAAGCTCCCAATTGCAGACCAGTGGAGGGAAGTGCTGGTGACCTGGGAGAATCCTGAGCGACAGGGGTCTGGTGAGATGGGTTAAGGCTCTGATTCAGGTCAGGACGATACCCAGGGGGGATTTAGACTGCACCGCCTATTGAATCTTTGGTGAGTACGGGGGGGCAACTTTGCCTGTTGTCAAACTCTTATATGTGGGACTACTTGCAGGCCACTTGCGGCCCGGATGGGGCAACCTTACCTGTAGATCTAGGTCCCTCCCTGTGTTGTACCTCTTGCCCCCCTCTGTGACGCTTCATTATATTGTGTCTTCATCACACGCTTGTACAGATGTTTACAATATATTTCCCCCCTCTGCATCAGGTCTTTTTTCTGTTCCTTTATTTATTTAGGTTGGGTTAATTGTTCTTTTGTTTTTCATTTTGTTAGAATTGTTTTCAGACTAATGAAGTAGCTTTATGTAAATCACAGATGTTATACTAGTATTTTGACCCGATGGTGGGTACTCTCACATGTGTATGAGGTGACAGCTCTCTGTTAAAATCTTAGCTATGCAGCACCTCCCTAGGTCCAACGTCATGCATATTGTTAATCAGATTCATCTGTTTGATCCTTTACTTGGACTCTGAATGATGTATTTCAGTACTGTACTATTGCTGCCATTTGATTTTAAGATTGTTTTGCTTACATATACAAACTGTATTACAAACATTGAAAGTGCCAATAAAGATATGTAAAAAAAAATGGAAATACTCATCTTGGCAGGTTTCGGGGTCGCTAGTTTCCTGAGTACCCTCTTATTTTAGGCTTCAAGGTACAGTCACATAAGAAGTGGCCTTTCATGCCACAATATAAACACAGCTCCATATCCTTACATATCTGTCACTCTTCCTCTCCTAATGGACCTCTTAGGCTTCCTATTTGCATAGGTTCTGGCTCTTCTATGCTTCTCTCTGGCCTTCTTTCTGTATACACAAGCACTTTGTATTAGTACGCACCCTATCTGGACGTCTTTCTGAAAGGTGTGGTCCAGCCTTACGGCTATGTCTCTGAAATCACTACAGGTTTTAGGGGGGAATTTACCACTTGAGTTAATAGATCTGTCATCTCGTCTTTCAAGCCTCTGTAAAACAAAGAACTGCTTTTACCTTCAGGCCAACCTGCTTCCGCAACTAAACTATTAAAATTGGAGATATAAATAATGAGGTCCTTGTTACCCAGCTGTGAATTCAGTAGCTCTATGACGACTGATTGCATAAAAGAGTGACGATCAAACAGCCTTTTAGTTTGGTTTTGAAGGCACCATGGCCATATAATAAAGGATCATTTTGTTCAACTAATGGGCCATGTATCGACTGTGCCTCCTAAGTATGATTACATGAAGGCTACCTTTGCCTGTTCATTAGGGAAGCGGGGCACCATGCACATACATTTTAATGGACATTTGTTGATAAAGAAAGCAAACTTCACAGGATCCCCTGTGAACCTTTTGGGAGGAGCTAACGGAATACTGGGAGGGGTAGTGACATGTATAACTTGTGCTCCTGAACTATGGCTGATTCCTGTTGTGGTGGATGTGGGAAAAGTATCACGCATAGCCCTTGTATCTTCTTCTGACATTTGTCCACTATTTCCAGCAGCCTCCAGTCCCTGTAATGTGCCTATTGTTTGGGTCAATGTCTGCATTTCTCTCTGTAGATTGCCTAGCATATGGGCCAGGTCTGCTAGAGTTATATCCGGTGCCTCCATTTTGCTCAGTCAGAAACTCTGCATGGGCTTGACATTCTGCTGGATTCTCACCTGGATTGTCTGCAAGAGGAGGCCATGATATAAGGTCCCAACCTCCATATCGAACGAGATGACACAACAGTAGGAAAAGAAGGAAACGGAAGAGGAAAAAGAGAATGGCCTCCGATGACTGTCTGCTAGAGGTATGTTTACCTGGGCCCATCAGTTAAAGAGAACCGAAAAGTGTGTCTGAGAAAATACCCATACGTGTGCCTCTAATACTTCCTACCAGGTGTAAATTTCAAATAGTAGCCTGATACATGTATGAAACCCCTCTTCTGTCTTAGTGCAGATATATCAAGATCAGTTAGTAATATCACATATCTAAGGGTAAAAGGGAGAGGCTGGTATATAGGAAATAGACAACACAATGGAACTTCTGGAATATTTAGTGTAAATCAATCATAGCATACTTCATGCATTACTTATGTCGTCATGATTTAGGCTCATAGGACATAGCTGGAAAATCAAATACCTAAAGAGAGAACAACAACATACAGCTTAAGTGCATTGATCTATGCACCTCCTACTCAGGTATCTAAACAAGGTCACACAAAAAAAGATTAGGGGGTGATTAGGATGGCGGGCTAACTTAAGTCTGCCCGCCACCCTAGCAGAAACGGGACTGCCCATCTGCCATGCGGCGGTCCCGCCACCCCAATCATGATGCGACCTCCACCGCGGCAGTCGCATCAGGCGTTTTAACATTGCCGCAATGTCAAATTGCCATGGTGTGCATTTCCATGCACAACATGGCAGGCACCGCATGGTGCCTGCCACCTAGTGCATGGACCCCCTGTTCAACCCCCCCGACCCTCCGGGGTCCCGCAACGGGCCCCCAACGCAACTCCCCGCCAGCCTCATGAAAAAGCCTTTCTCCGCACACATCCTAATATGGATGGCGGGGCCTGCTAGGCACCGCCACCATATGAGTGGCCCAGCTCTGCCCGACCGGCAATCGTAACGATTGCCAACCGGCGGAAACGCGGCGGACGGACTCTCCATCCACCGCGTTACCCACCGCCATTGTAATCTGGCAGTGGGTAAATCAGGTTGCGATGGCGGGTGGATCCGCCCAGCATCCTAATTACCCCCTAAGCCCTTCTAAACAGCAAGCTATAATGCTGAGAATTCAATGTAGTATTAAGTAAATACCCAATCCAATATGATCAATAATAATGTTAGTTTCTCTGTGGTTCTTTTAGATAAGAAAAATAATATATATTTTCCTCCTTGACCCACAGTAGCGTGTAGCAAAGCTCAGAGTCAGATAAGTATAGCCTTTTAAAGCAGTCTTTGTAATGCATGTAGAGCGCACTAGTGCATTATTCAGACACACCGTGCAGTGACTTGATACTTGTTTGTCTTTTTGTTCTTTTCAGGAGTGTCGGCAGAGATTTTATCTGGATTTGAAGTGAAGCAGGAGAAGCAGGAGAATCCACCCCAAGGAAGTGGCAACTGACGCGCCATGACGGGATGCAGCCCGAAAAGCTGACGGAGGATGCCGTGATCAGTGAGGAAAACCCAAAACGTCCAGGTAGGAGATGCGACAGGAGGAAGCTACAGGCCCAAAACAGCTAAAACGGCAAGCAGCTTCTTGCCTGTTGGCGCTGTTTTTATTCAGTACGCGCTTCGGCCCTGCCACACTCGGAAGAAGGCTCGGGGTATCTGCAGTCATGACACATACAACCAACCTAAGGGTCATAAAAGATGTGTCCTTCTTTGTGAATTAACCAAAATCTGAGTTGGATTTGATCCATTATGGGTACAAGTATAAACTGATTTTTGCATACGTGGTTTATTCCTTGGTCACTTGAACTTTGCACATATGTAGATGTGCTATTTTAAAATTTTGAAGCATTTATCTTCCCATTCCACACATTTCTTATGCAACAGTAATACATAATTTGCAAATGTGCAGTGGTGGGTATGCATTATACATGCTTAGATTAATTTCTTTTTCAATCTTCAATCTTTATTGCATCATTCAAAAACTATCACAAGAGAGTATCTTTGAAAAAATCATGAAAAAGACATAATTAAAACATATTAACAAGACATTGAAAATATTAATTATTCAGAAAAGTACACAGAATTAGATCGATTGGTCACCAAGAAACACAGTCAAAAAAGCAAGCTTCTATGATGGTGCACAGCTGACTTAAAAAAGAGGCCAACCTTCCCGCAGATCTTTGGGGAGGAGAGCATAAGAAAGTAAAGAAACACTGGCCTACACCTTGCAAACCTGTGCTTCCTTAAAATCGGAAAGAGATGTCTCCTAGATAAAGGCAAATGAAATTTTTAAAAAAAAACAGGAAGTGAGGGAAAGTCTGTGATGAAAATTCATCACAAGAGCAACAACATATGGATTTTGTATAATGTTGCCTCAGAGAAAAACACATCTGCCACGTTGTTGAGCCCTTTCTCAACCTAGTTAGGAGAGACCACTCTCAGCTGTGAATAACCTACTCAAGGTATGGTTCAAGACTTGGGTGGGTCTGTATTAAAATATATTCCTTAATGGAGGCTTCCATGAGATCCATAAGCTCCTTCTCTCTACATCTAGCATTCAAAACACCATTCATCATTATAGTTTTGCCTAAGCAGGGAAGGGAACAGAGAAGGTCTGCCCAGGCTCTCTGCCATGGTGTTTACACAGAGGAGCCAGGGAATAGTGGTCATAATCACAAGAGAGGCAATTCTCAATTAGTAACTCATACAGGGTTGTGTACTCATTTTGCCATATATAAATCCCTGCTAGCAAAGGAGCCAACTTGAAATGGTCCTCTACAAAGCATAAGCCCAATTCCTCGTGAATTAGCAAAATAGGGGCAACACATAGTAAATTACATGAACAGCATTTGATTCTTCATGCAATGTCTAACTGACTAATGCACAACTCAATTTTGTGATTTTGGAAATAATAAGAATTTCAGTAACACATTTGTGATTATAAAAAGCTTTGTACATGACGGCCTTAACGTCCGAGGTGTTGTACTGATGTATATATTAGCCATTCTGTCATCTTTGCCAGCTCTTCCCAAACCATATCTTTACACCCCATACTATTTTTTAAATACCCTTGCCCTGCGAAATCCGTGTTCTACTCTCCCATCATTTGATACTTTTTTGTTCATTCTGTTAAAATATATTATAACTTAATGTTGCTCTGAGGAGAATAGTGAGATAATACAGACACACAGCTGTTCTGCTTGGATGACAGTGTATCTGTAAATCGCACGTTCCTCCAGAAGGGTATCTTTGTTTAGAAATATAGATGTTTGTTATTACCCAACTCAATGGTGTCGATTGTATCCACCTCAAAATGATGAAAGACGAGGTGGACCAGCCAGGATTCGAACTTGTAAGATCATGAGGTCAGGCACAGAGTCCCCTCGGCGAAATCACTAGTCAAGTGGGCCACAAGAGAGCTAATAACGAGGGAGCAGCAGCCAATTATTGACTTATGTTTTCACTTCCACATGGGGCCTGATCACGAGTAGGTAATAAATAAAGCATTTGATAAAAATCCGACACCAAGATGTTTGGGATTTATCAGATAATTATCAGCTAATACGACTATTTTTTAGAATAACCTATAGATTTTGGTGTATACTGCTCCAAAGGTCCCAGGTAAAAATGGACTTTTTCCCTTGATAATTTTTGGCAGATTTAAAATTGCCGAAATTTAACAAAAGACTGTGATGGTAATTAAAGGGTGCGATGCATATTCCAGCATCTCCAATTGCAATTGGCTCCCTATTCAACGGGCCATTTTTAATCATCGCCATGGATTAGAGAACTATTTTCTGTTTCTGTAAGTCTGCTTTTCTGATTGTCTCCAAACACACCTTCAATGCCTCCTAAGTCTCTCTGGCGTTGGCTATTGGCAGCCTCCTAAGTCTATTATACACAACATTTCCTGTTTTCGCCCCACACCATCCAGTCGGTGCTATTACTGGATTCTGCCTCAAACCCGAGCCTCTCTTTGTAAGTATTTTAGGTTCTTGAAGATTCTCGAGTTCCTGCGCCTTTCCCTGCAAGGTGGCTCTTAACTGGTGCCTTCCTCCTTTGATATGGTCTAATTCGGTTTTCAAGCTGGGAAGAAATCAATCTCTTCTTCCCAACACTCTGTTTCTAACCTTAATGTTTGCTCAACATCTTCTTTTAAGCACATTTCTGCTTGACATTTTCCCTTTAACAATAGAATTTCAGCTTTCAGTTTGTCTTCAAGGTGCGGGGCTGCCGCGCGGGCACTAATGATGTCCTCTTGGTACTTTAACACCACTCCAGAGAAATCTTCCGCGGATTCGGCCAGGGAGCGGTGTTCTTCCGCGATGAGGCGTGCAGGCCGCGGTTTCCTAGGAGACTCGCGTTATTTTGATGTAATCCTATTAAGCCTTCCGAGACCCGTTCCACTCAGCCTCAAGAGTGAGGGCTCTTCTCGAACATTCTTTGCTTGAGATGTTGCCTGGTGCAATGCCTTCAGGAAGCCCTTGGAAACCCGCTCGGAAGCACCGGATCAGGTTTCCTGGTGTGTCTAGTAGGCTTTTCTGGTTCTTGTTATTCTACAATAGTTTTAGTCGCAGCCTGCCTCGGCCTACCTCCCTTACTACAATTCTTGAACCTGGTCATTTATTTGGGACGCTTCCACCTGAATACCCGGTAAATGTGTATATGTTGAGGTATTGCGGAGTGGGTGTGGCTTGTTGACACAGTTAAGCATCTCTTTCAAACAGAGCAGGCTCAGAACCGCCTGCTATGTGGGTCCTTACTAGGGTGGATGGAGTATGGTAAACAGAAGTCCTATATGTTTGTTCTGGAGTCTGAGGTAATTTTAGTTGTTCACCTCTCCTGCTCTCTTGTTTGTCTTTATCTATCAGACGTTTGCAGCAATCCCCTGCAGGTGGTAGCAATGTTCTGAGGAGATATATCTTGCACTCACCAGTCCTCCAAACTTTGAGTCATGGAGATTTAAAGCATTTGGTCCTCTGTTATTGTACACCTTTCTGACTGGCAATACATTTTAAAGCGTCTCAAAACACTTCATGCATTGCCTGTCTGAATCCTTATTTAAACATTTCAAAATGAGTACCTATTTTATGAACAAGCAATACAACTCGGCTGCTTGGTTCTTTGACTTTGTATGCTCAAGCTCCTCTGATCACTGTTGGTGGGTCTTAAGGCACGTTCCCCACCTGGATAACTTAATTAGCTGCACCCCCAGCAGTCCTACATATTGCCCCTCATTGACTCTGGGGAAATCTAAGGAGCTTTGGCTATGGATCGATTTCTCCCATGCATGCCTGTAGTTCACTCACTAACACTGACAAACTGACTCTTTAAATACCTTACTTTCGGCTGTTGAGATCGCCGAATTGACTGCTAATGGCGTGTCCTTGCTTGCCACTCTCCGATTGGCCCGGGGATTATTCAGAGCATCACCACCACTGCCTGTATCCAGTGCATGCCATGGACCGCTTCGGTGTTTGTTCCTGGGTGGACTTCATAGAGAGCAGCCCAATCATTCATAGCAAACTAATTCATGTTCTGTGCCTTCGTTCTATCTCTCACTGCTGTTTTCACCACTATACACACGACCTGATTAGGATAAGCATCACCCAAGTCATTCACTGACCCCACAAAAACCCTTTCACTCCTGGCCACACTGCAATTCAACATTCTCCCAAATAAGCGCTTCCCATGTAAAAGCATGCTATATGTGCGCTTAGGCACTTCAAGCCTTATCAGGCGTGCTACATAAAGGCAACTACACGAAACTAGAATTATTTAAGAGACTTGTAAAGTGAAGAGCAGTGATTCAGCATCGTGTGACTGCAGAGAGTCGTGCGGGCTGTCCATAGCAGCACTTAAGGACTGCACTGGTGGTATTGTTCTTCCTCTTCAGATGTGCTGTTCATTTTCTGCTTGCTCCTATATGATTTTGTCTTCCACTTGTCGCTGTTGCTTCAGCATCAGCATTATTTCTGTGAGGGGCAAGCCCTCAACATAAGCATCTCTGTTTTCCTGAGCCTGTTCTTTATTTTCTATCATGTGTGTTATAAAGCATGGTTTGGCTGTTGCTCTAAAACAAGATAAATATCATGCAACCTTTTCTGCAGCTTGTCTGCACCACCTTGTAGGGCAGTGGAATGCACGTTTACTTGGGCACAGACATCTCTGAATCTATCCTTCCTGGGTTACCTACACTCAAAAAGTGGAAGGTGGAAAAAACTGTACGATCATTGATACTTGGGGGCACATTTACAATAGAATTTCAGAGCGCGGAGCTACGCCAAATTTAGCAGCGCTGTGCTCTGATATTTTCAAAATGCAGGGATGCATTGTATTCACAAGAATAAGGCGCACCCCTGTGTTTCACCTGGCACTGGTGCCCATAAAGCTGCCAAGCACAAATGCATGCACCCTGCCGTCATGCTGCAAGGGGTGCCTGTGCTTCAGGGACAATTGTTTATGTGCAGGAAGGGACATGTTCCTTATTTATTTCTTCAGTGCCGCTATTGTAACCGTCAAAGCCACGTTCACCATCATCATTATCTTCTCAACATGGTTTTGTACCCTCTCCTTTAATTGTCAAGATTTTTCATTAGCTGCTCACTGAAAACGCCTGATCTTATTAGTACTTTCTTCTGTTCACTTCAAAGTTGATAACCCTTTCAAATAGGGATGTCATTGCATGTATTGTTGCTCACATATTTGCTTCCTAGTAATTTTCAGGAGGTGAAAGTTGTGTCAATATATTTATTGATTGACAGTTTTTGAAAAGGACCCCACACAGCTTTGCATAGTAAAGAATAAAGCACCTGGAGGACAGGTGGCCTAAGCAGACCACTGTGGGCAGCCAGCCAATTAGTTCAGGCATATGAAGTCTTGTTATGTCCTACTTGAATATTTCAAGCCGGCAGAAGTTAAACAAATGAGCTAGGCATGCCCATACAGGCTAAGACCTGCATCACCATCCCCCTGCACCTCAGAGCCTTAGCATCGCTCCAACAGTTCAGGAAGGACCTCAAGACCTGAATGTTCAACCAATGCGAACAGACAATGTGATCCCGCAGCATGACCCAACAGCACCTCAAGTCCCTTCCCAGTGATGCAGCTGCACTATACAAATCTTGACTGAGTGATTGATTTACAGGACTGGCCTCATGCTGGGCAACATGGCTGGCTTCATGGTTCTATCTAACCATTTTGAACTGGACGAGCTCTTGCAATGCTTATGGCCCAAAAATGTTACCTCATAATGGGCTCCAAAACAAATCATAGGACATGAGTATTTAATCTTCTGCTGAAGCATAAGACATCTTCTTTGAGTCTCGGGTGTTGTGCACAGAAAGACTAGGGCCCTTATTATGTACGTATAACAATCTTCCTTTTATTTATTTTAATTTGGTGGTGGTTGGACAGGACATTCAGAGAGATGCACCTTAGGCAGAAGGCAGTTTTAGGAGGCCATAGGACCCTGGCCAAAGATACCAGGAAACTTGTAGTTTCTGTTCAGAGTCCTAAACAACACCTTTTCTTCAAACAGCAGGTCTAGTGTATTGTGATGTGTGTTGTGGAGACAACACTTGATATAGGTTTATTTTTTATGAAGTTTGAACATTTCCTTTTTTGCAATTGCCTACTAAGTAAATTGTGTAATCTACTCTGCAGGTCTCTGAGATGTTTGTGAGAGTGGGAGAACCCCCCATGCCCCACCATGATTAAGATGTGATTTTTATGTTCTTTCATAATTTGAAGTGTAAAGGAAAGGACATTATAGGAGAAAACCTCCCGGGTTCAAGCCTTATCAAAAGGTGCTACAAAGGGGCCTAATATATTCAGCAAATTAAAGGGGAGGCATACTGTAGCAACTGATCCCATAAACAAGGTTAAGGCAGATCCCATTTCATGGCATTCAAAGCTAGACATGATTCACGCATTCACACTTAGTGGTTAGTCTACAAAGCCCTCTTGTAGGTTCAGATGTATTGTGTGCATAAACACTTAAATTGATGCATGGTGTAATTATGCTAGCCATTTATGCCATGTAAATAATAAAGTGAGACATTTACTGAGGCAAATCCAAGGTATGCTTTAGTCAATATTCCACCTTATACCGAGCAAAAAGTCCAGACTGATTTATTAAGTGCAGAATTGTAGGATGTGGTTCCTCCAGTTCCTACAGATTCTGCTAAGAGGTCTTTCAGAAAAACCTAGACAATGGTGTGAATAGCAGATGAGTGGTCCAGTAATATCAGTGCCCAAGCGCGGTCTAGCTCTCTGACACTCATGTTTTCTTTACTGCTGTTTAAGAGAATCATTTTCATGCTGTGATGGGTACCTAATGCTTACTGAAGGTCATAGAGTAGGCCAGTCCTCTCCATCTATGGAAAGAGTTGTTTGATTTGTCTGTACAGAGTTGACTAAAAAAGCAAAGTAATATTGGGACAAAAACAAGGCCCGGGCACGCAAAACAAAATTGGCTCACAATTGCAGATCAGATCCTTTTCCTTAAACATTGCCTGATAATGTGTCTTGGAGCTACATTTGGAAAAAGTGCATGGCAAATAAAGTCTTTTATAGCTTGGAGGGTCAGTAACATTGGTCAGGAATGAAAACTCTGTTAATCCACTGCATTTTACCCACTGGTCTCCTGACAGTCTCATCTTCAGGTACATGAACCTCTCTTAGCCAATGCTCTCCATCAAATCCCTCAGTGCTTCAAGCCATGAGGACACAAAGCTCCTACTTGTTTGTATGGATTCTCACTTTCAACAGACCAACAGGGCATCAGAAGCTTGTGTTCACCCTTGGGTTAACTTCTATTCACTCTCAAGGACCTGGATGCCCTGATAACCTGAAGGCAGTGAGGCTCTTGGGCATCATAAGTTGGTCCTAAGACTACCCACTCACCCTCAGGAGTTCATTTCCAGCCCCTAGTTACCTATTGCTACTGCTCAGACTCACCTCCCTGAGGGTTCTGATAACACTAAGATCCCATGAGGCTCTTGCTCACTCTCACATGCCCTTACAATTCTGCTCACCATCAGGTCTGCTTAGATCCCTGTTCACCCTTAGGCCCTTTATCTCTGACTCACACTTACTAGATCTCCGGCTCACTTTTAGGTCAGAAAAGTCCATGTTGAACATGAGATTTCTTGTGGCTTCGGTTTATTCTCAGCTCTTCCGATGTGTTGCACAGACTATGGCCCTGAGGATCCCACTCACCGATAGAGCTATCCAACTCACCGATAGATCTCTAAAGCTCCTGGTCCCTCCTAAGAACCACAGTCTCTATTTCTCTCTTAGGTTCCCAGTAAAGCCCATGCTCACTTTAGTTCCTCAAGGCTCCAGCTTACACTCAGGTCTCCACGTGTCTGGCCTCAATCTTAATTTCCACTAGCTACAGTTAACCCTCAGTTTCAAGAAACTCCTGCTCAGCCTGCTTGCCCTCAGGTCCCCTAGAACCTCCCACCCCTAGGTTCCTGTTCACCTTGCAGATCATTGAACTTCCTGGTTGCACACAGGTACCCAAACATTTGCTTATGCATTTTTTATTGAAGTCTTTCCGTGGTCTCCTGATTTAACTTTACTAACTTTCCAGGACTTGCCCTGCTCATCTCCAAGTGTTAGCTTCTATCATTTCCCCCTTGTACTTGGCTGCGTGCAGCCTGAAACTTCCCAAGACTCCTATTCAAGGTACTTGAGTATCTGGGAGTGCCCAGATATGAGGCTGGCCATCATGCCATTTAAAGACCCAAAACAAGTGTCAGGGTGCACTTAGCAAGCTGTACAAAAACCCAATGCAAACAATCAGACATAATAGACTGCAACTCTCTCACCTATGAGTAAACAGGAGACCGGGACAGGTTAATTCCATTATTGAAGAGGGCTGCAAAATCACCGAACAATTTAAGTGTCTGTTGTAGACGTTTGTGTGTATACTTCAGGGCAGAGTTTGGACTCTGACAGGGCCAATTAAGCATTTCATCCTTTAAGAATGTTCAAATGGGTGCCATTGAGTTGGATAATGACAAGATATACTTCAGTTTGTGGTGTCCATTATATAAATAATCAATATATATGTAAACTGTAGTAAACCCCCCAACAACAGTAATACCAGACACAGTACTGGCAGGAAAGAAGCATAGTGAAATGGGGGTCTGCTTTCCAGAAAAGAGTGATTAGAGTAAACATACTCCTAGTGGTATTCACACATTCCTTTCTCAGTTATCCTTTAAAATTGTATGAAACACATATCACAGCAGGCTTTGAGTTTGTGTTTCCAAGCAAAAAGAAATGTTTAATTGGTGAAGAGGGGGTTGTAACTATTGGCCTCACTTCCTGTGATTAATAAGAAGATGAGAAGAATATGTGTTCGCTTAAGGAAAGGTGAATATTGAACTATTTATTGGTGACGGTTAGGGCCATGTGTTACCTAGTTGCTTTGTTCCCTTGATCCCAACTCCCTTTTGCATCAAGAGTTGTGGGATTATTCCTAGAGTTACCTGTAATTCCAACACACTACATGCCTGCAGCAGAATGACCTCCTGTAAATCAGAAGCACTTGCACCTTGAACACAGTAGGCCATACTTGGGGCGCAACTGGCCTCTTACACCCCTGGGACCTGATGCCACTGTACCTACTGCACTATTGATTGGTGTGCCTCTGTATTAGAAATATCTCTGTTTGCAATTCAACCAAGATGAGGGTACCAGCAAGGTGTTTTCCCATTGAGCTTTGCAGCACTGGCAAAGAATATAACAACATTTAGACTAACAAGGCCACTTCAGGCCATCAATGGTACACCCTAACAGCCAACAATGTTTTTCAGCACTCAATATCAGCTATGTAGGAGAAACAACCTTGTTTCCCTGCTCTTATTTATTTGGACTAAACACCAACATCTGAGCTAAAATAAAAAGCGGAAAAAGTGTTAGCTCAGTGGTAGAATGAGGCTGTGGCGTTAGAGGATTAGGTAAAGCACATATCTGAGACATATAAAAGATTGCAGTAAAAACAAAATGAGTTTAAGGCAATTATAAAATGATTCTAGTCATTTTAAAGAAAGTAGTGTTTGCAGCCAACATAAATGGTCTACACAGGTTGGAGAGAAAGGAAATGTTTCTGCTATCTTAAATCTGTCTTTACTTGAAGTGTGCTGTACTTTTTTAACTTAAACTGAAAACACTTTTCTGAAGTCTGGAACCAGCTCCGGGCTCTCCCTTTTGCAATACCATCGTGAACTCTCCTGCTCTGTAGCAGCTTTTCCCATGGTGAGACCTCCCATATATGGTCTAACAGGGTGGGAAGAGGTCACCACATGCTCTCACTACTTGGGCTGGCCCATTGTCATTCTGTATGTCACAATGGGTCAACCATTAGTCTGTGCTTTGTTAAGGATGAGCTGGTGCAGCCATTCAAATTCTAAGGAGCAGTACCAACTGTCCCTAACATCAATAAATGTGGGAGACAAAAACCAGCCTACAGCTGGCCTCAACCAAGGGGCCTTGGATACCGGCTGAATGGCCAATTTCCTCACCCTGTATTTGTTAACCGGGGTCAAGGGTTTTCATTTTTATTAGGGCAGTGACATACTTAAACATCTGAGGAATGGCACTTTAACTGGTCCTAGTCAATGCATACATGCAAGCTCTAGAAAACTCTAGTAAACTATGTAGTAGGGTTTCACACTGATGTTTCTCACACACAGTTCTACATCCGTCCTGTTAGCTCTTGCCCCATCCCTTGGGTTCAAATATATGACACCGAGAATTCCACTGAAATATGGATGCCTGATAAACAGTCTCTGCCTAAGTGTGAACATAACATATTTCCTAACTCCGGTGTAGGAACGTGACTGTTTTTGCGTGGTTGCCCCAAATTGTTTGTGGACTGATGCTACTGATTTTGTGACTATGTACAGCAGGACTCTACTAACCAGGCCCCAGTGCATGTGCCCTAACCCCAAAAGCAAGTTGACATTATTTATACCCAGAATTGACATCATTACCTACTTATAAGTTCCTAGTATATGGTACATGGTGTACCCAGGACCTGAAAGTTAAATATCAGTAGTGGACTACAGCATCTATTGTGCCATGCAATATAGTGACAGTGGCTCCTGGTCTACGATTGTAGTCTGACTGTGCCAGCATACAAACTGCAACACAGCATGTAAAATAAAAAAGCCTTGATAGGTCAAAACCCTTCTTTTTAAATGTTACTAAATCCTTTCCTATGTAGACCTTATAGTCCATAAGACAGGGTGCATGGTATTTAAAAATAGGACATGTAGACATTAAATGTTACACACATCCTTCTAATGACTAGCATCTATATGCTGTTGTTGGACATGGCTTTTTCGGTGGGTTTATCCCCCAGACTTTTTGCTTCATGGCCTCCTGTTGTTGACCTTGTTTTTGTTGGTTTTAGGACTCTGGGCACTTTATCACTACTATTCAGTGCTAAAGTGCATATGCTCACCAAGTAAATTGTGTTCATGGATTGGTGTTTCCATGATTGGCTTATTTGATTTACTACTAACTCCCTAGTACAGTGCACTATGTGTGCCCAGGGCCTGTAAATCAAATGCTGCAAGTGGGCCTGCAGTACTGATTGTGCCACCCACACAGGTAGCCCTTCAAAGGTGTTTCAGAACTGCCACTACAGTGTCTGCATGCAGTTTTTACTGCCATATTGACCTGGCAAGTGCACCTAATTGCTAGGCCTAGCCTTCTCTTTTCTAACATATAAGACACCCCTAAGGTAGGCCCAAGGTACCCCTGTGGGCAGGGTGTAGTGCGGGGGAGAGGTAGGACATGTACTGTTGTTTGTGATTTGTGTGAAATACTGAGTATTTCATTTTTCACTATTAAAAGGCTATCTGTCCCATAGGTTAACATGGCAGTTTATATGTGACATCTTACAAGTATGACTTTCCAATGGGACACAATAGAAAAATTGAGTTTAGACTCTCTACACTCAGAATTCAATAATACATCTTTTAGTAAAGGTGGATTTTAAATTGTGTGTTTAAAAATTCCACTTTTAGAAAGTGAGTATTTTCTTGTCTAACCATTCTGTGTGCCTCTGCTGGTTTGTGTGTGTTGACAGTCTGGTTTTGGAGTGACAGAGGCTGGGGATGTGCATTCACTGTAGGCAGCCACAATGGGGGTGAGGTGTGTCCTGCCTTTCCTGGGCGACTCATTGTTGGGCTGAATAGGCCTGGTCTGCGTTTAGAGTGGAGGGAAGAGTTTTCACTAGCACCAGACTAGGCAGTGTGTCCTCTGCACAATGCTGTCTCCACCTCCTGCAGTGAAGCTGGGCTAGAGAGGGCAGAACTGGTTTGGACTGGGCTCAGAGACCCTTGCCACAAAGAGAACAACGAGTAAATGTGGTATAAATATTGGAGCCCTGACCCTAGAGAAGTAGAACTCTTTTGGATAAAGGAACCTGCCAAGAAGAAGAGCTGGAGAAGCTGTGAGGAGCCTGCAGTGGCTGCTTCTGTCTTGGGCAGAGGAAGGACTGGACTGAACTCTCTGCAACTTCTTTGTTTGAGTTTCTCCAAGGGCTTGAGGTCGAACTTGCCCGCTGTTCGAGAAGTCACAGGTACAGCAAAGACGTCAAGTTCATCTGCTCCCACCACTGGGAGCTTTGTGTTTTGTGCTGCACCAGAAGAAAAAGCAACCCGACACCATCAACAATGCCGCTGCTGGCTCTGTGTCCTGAAGACACCTCAGATGGCATCGCCACACTTTGCACCGCAACCCTGGTCTCACCGACAAAGACGCCCGACACTGCCATCGAGCCGCTGCTTGCACCGCAACCTGTGGGTACTGCACTTCGCACTGCCTCACTTCACGCTACCTCACTGGTATCCCCACTACCCACACTCCACACCAGCATTGACGCTGCTGCTTGCACTGTGGTTTGAGGGCACCGATCATAAGTTGCACAACACACCACCACGTCCCACAATGCAGTTTTGGCCTACCAACCCCGGCGCCATTGACTCCAGTTGGTCAGCCGACTACAGCAACGATGACGCCGATGCTTGCGCCGTGACCTGGCAGCACCATGACGATCACGGCACCACTTCACACCACAACCCTGATCTTACCGATGCTGACTGCCTGCACTGCAAGCGGAAGGCACTGTACAGAGCAGCACTGAACTTGCACTGTAGCACCGACACCCAATGACACCGGCACTCCCACCTTCAACCGCACAGAGTTTGATCTGCAACACGTATGACTTCAAGGGGCTGATGACTCCTGCACCGACTTCCAGAGCTGACAACTGCCATTGCAAGCTCTTCGGAGCGCATTGCGAGGTCCCCTATGCTCTGCATTTCTAAAGGTACTGTTTTGCGGGTCTTCCCGACACTGTAGCTGGCCCGCAATGCTGCTGTCAGCCAGAACTGTTTGGATTTGTTGTTCACGACGCCATGATAGCCTTGGACAGAGCTATCGACTTCAAAGAACTGTATTTTAAGTCTATTTGTGCTTATCGATATTTCTAAGAACTGTGTGGGGGATTTTTATATTTTTCTGTCTGTGTTTGCACAGATTAAATATTGGATAGTTTTCTTAGACTGGTGTGGTGTCCTTTTGTAGTGTTTCCGTTCTATTACAGTATGTTATGTGCAGATGCTTTACACACTCCCTCTGAGATAAGCCTGATTGCTCGTGCCAAACTACTAGGGGGTGAGCAGGGGTTATTTCAGTAGTGTATCCTCCTTACCCTGACTAGGAAGAAGGACCCCTACTTGGAGAGGGTAACAACCTGCCAACTAGAGACCCCCATTTCTAACAGCTGTTTTCACTGCAGCAAGCATGGCTATTCCTACGAGAACACTAGGATACACTATTACATTCAATAATGATATCTTCAGCTAGAAAACACCTAGAAGCGTCATTCTTGGACTGTTTGTAATATTTAGTAACATCTCAATTTACTGGTAATGTTGAATTTTTAATAAAGTAAAAGGTACTTATAGAAAGTTACCTTTTCATTGACTACAGCCTCTGGAGGATAATATGCATTATCCTCCAGCTGCAAACCTCTGAATACACAATCCCTGAGTGAGGTGTTTTAGCTGCTCCTAGGGCAAATACAAAAGCGTTGTGTTTCTGCTTCTATGGCAGAGTGACCATAATTTAGCAGTGCTCAGAAACATAATGAACTTCAAAAAGGCCTCCCTTATCACAGGTAGATGTCAGATGAGCCCGGGCACTGCTCTTTCCTTGTTCTTTGATTCAGGCAGGGTCCATTCACAGTGGGAAGGGAGCTGCCCCCAAAACTGGTTTCAAGTAACCATAGAGGAGGGGTTGCTCATTATCAGGGCCATATCTCTGGGTGGGCTCACACGTTGTTCACATGGCAAAAAGGGTGTCTCCATCCTGTATTTAGGAGGGAGGGGCGCTGTTCTCACTTGGTTAGGGAGGAACCAGGAGTCACTTCTGCCGCACGCTCCTGCCAGACATATATGTGGCAAACCTGGCCACCTTCTTCAGAACACTATGGACTTGTGGAAGAACTGAAGAAGGACTGTATCAGCTGTTGGAGACCTGTGAGAAGACAGAAAGGAATGTACTTGTTCCTACTAATACTCAGGACAAAGGAGTGGACTCCAGGGGCCAGTTGACTCATTGATTGTTTCCTACAGGGCCACAACATTCAGCAAGAAGACACCTGAACCTGCCCTTGGCCCTGCTGGTGGCTTCTGCTGAAGGGATTCAAGAACTCCAGTTACTGTTTCTGAGGTCCTGGGCCACTTTAAGGTGTCAAAGTGTACCCTTCCCAACATCCTGAAAAAACAGAGAGTTAAAATCTTTGTGGCTCCAAAGACTTACAGAGGATGAGGACAAACCACACCAGTTGTCCACTCATGGTACAATCTCACTGGTGTAAGAAAACAGGCACTTGGAGCTTTGCCGCAACAGCAATACTAATTTAGCAGTCCCTCAGCAAGAAGGAATAGAGCCTCATGAAAATCATTGTCAAATAGAACTTGCAGTCTTGCCTCACTGGAGGATTCTGAGTTTCAAAAAAGGAGACTGAGTACAAAGGCAAAGATATGGATGGGGGGAATGGCTCCAAAGTTTCCAGCTGATGAAAGAACTTCCCAGTGATCGAAATTTGAATTTATCCCACTCTAAGCTTTTCCCACCAAGACCCATGACTTCAGTGTGATGGTGTCCAATGCCTATCTGATCTTGTAAGGACTTCTTTGGATACAGCTTGCTGTCTTGCCCCTGTGAGGGATTTTGGCTTGCAAAAAAGGAGACAGGGGGCCTAATTTAGAGTTCAGTTGACAGAGACTTTGTCACAAATGTGACGGATATCCCATACATTGAATTACAATGGCACTATATCCAATGGCACTTGTAATACATTGGACAGGATATTAATAATATTTGTGATGGAGTACCCCATCTGTGGAACTCTAAATCAGGCCCTGAGTCCCAAGGTAAAACCGCCAATTAGGTCGAAAATAGTTACTGTATCTGACCCACTCTAAAATTCTGCCTAGGTCCCGGTCTACTGCAACCATTGACAACCATTGACTCATTGTGCTTTTTACCACTATTGTCCCTTAAATCTTTAAAAACTCATATTACCAGTTCCCTTTCTTGGTTTTTTAGAAGGACCATAACTAGGCATTTATTTTCCAATTTTGCGCCGAGGGTCTTCCTTGGACCACTGAATAAGTCGAGGGTATCAGGGTATTGTTACACTGCTCCCTTCTATATATTTTTAAAAATACTTTCAGAACTCAGGGACCATGTGCTCCAGTCCTGCAATGGCTGACACAACATCTATCCTTATGCTGTGGCCACCAATCTCATAGCTGGGTCCCATGGGACATCTGCAGGCCCAACCAATGAGAATGCTTTTTTAATTGTTTTGTCCCACATGACTGCCTCTAGAGTCCTGCGGCAACAGATATCAATAAGTTTTGAACCTTAAATTCACCAAAACGGCCAAAGAGATTAACACCAGATCACAAAAAACACACTTTTTGGATAAATGTCTTGGTTTCTGCTAACGTTTGTATAATCCCGTTCAGCCGTTTACTCTGTACCTTTGTCTACTTTTTCCCATGAGAGTTGCATGACTAAGTAAAGCAATACAAATTAACTTTACTATGAAGTAAAGGCCTGGGACTTTATAATGCTGAAAAAGTACTTGCAATGTATAGACTCCTGCTGTATTGGCTGCAGTGCAATGGCCCCTGATGTAACTCCCATGCTGTAACAGTAACATAGCTGATAGAAGTGCTTTGTGAGAAAAAATATATATCAAATATGTAAGGGAGCATTGAAAAAATGAGCAACCTTCTGCAGGACAGCATTGCATTCATGGTGTCTCAGCATATTTGAAAGAAAAAATATATGTTAATTTAACAGAGGAGATGCAGCTTACGCCTTTCACAGAAATCCCAGAGAGTAAGAGGATATGCTTGGGAGTCTGAAAAACTCAAATATCCAGCTTTGTGATCTTTAGGACCTCTGTAAAAATAAAAAGTTAAACATATTGTACTGATTTAATGGCCATTAACTCTTTATCCTGTCCTGTGCCATTTGACAGTATCTGATTTGTCCTTGAAATGGCCTGTGTGTAATGTTCTGCATGTATCCAAATTAGGATTGAACACAAACCAGGAGAAAATCCCCTAGTTCCCAGTACCTTCCAAAGACTTTTCTCACTGGACAAGATCTAAGGCAGTTTTCAGATCAATGAAGGCCACATAGAGATGCACACAGGATAGATCAGTTGTTTTCCATTAAGTCATAAGGAAACAGAAGACCTCACCAAGGTTACTAACTCTTGACCTAAATCCCTCTTGCAAGTGGGACAGTATTTGATTTTCATCCATCCATTGCTTTAACTTGTCTAATACCTGCTTGCAGAATATCTTCTGCAGGTTATCAATAAGGTTTATTGGCCAACAGTGTCCTGGCTAGTTGGGAGAGTCTTTTTTGTGGATGGGTATTATCTCAGGCCTTGCCATGTATCAGGATTTGGGTCACCAGAAGCTATTGCATTTGAAAGTTTGTTTACATATAGACACCCCGGACAAATGGGTGTGTTCGAAACAGATTACAGGGGATCTTATCCAGGGCTGGGGCCTTGCCTGTATTTTGGGATTTAATGGAGTTGAGAGTGTCATACAGGCTGAATTGAATTCCAGTGACATCACCCTGTTTGGTTATAGCTAAAGCAGCTATGGTTAGAGGAGCACTATGCAAATCAACTCAGCGCAACTGGTGTTCTATAGACAGGAATAATGAGAAACCCACTTGAGCGATTGAAAATATATTTCAGGTTTTTGAAATTGCCCCTTTCCCCATGGGCATTAATGCACCAAAACACCTTTGTGTCCTTTGATGTAAATGCTTCCTACAGATCACCTCAAAGCTTATTCTCACAGCTGTTTTTGGTCAGAGTTTAAATCTTCTTATAGTTGCCCCATATTTTTGCTTTCCCAATTTTCTCGCCCTTCTTTCTTGCAAATAACAAAGCTTTTTTGTGGCTCTGAATCTCTTATCATGTCATTCATTTTTGCAGTAAATGGTTGGTGAACGCCTCTGTCTTTTGTAAAAAAGTTGCTTCAAATATTCAAATATTTGCCAGTGGGATTCCATCCCACTGTTAATAGTGTCATCGTGGCCATATAATAATAGTAGCAGAACAAGGGTTTCATACATTGTGTAACTTCCTGTGGCAAAGTTATGTCATACCATTTAAATGTTTTCCTGTTAAATGAAACTGTAATTGAGTCAGTATCAAACAATTGGCCTAATTCTTCTACTAGGAGAGCAATCAGATATTTTTTTTAGTTTTGACACCAGGGGCTCATGATCACTTTCGACCCTTGGATGCATGGCCATGTCCTCCATTTTTGCCAACTGTGCATGTCCAGCATTATATAACATGAGGACCCGCTTAGAGGTGTGCTGCCAGCAGCGGTTCCTCTGCTATGGCGGAAGAGCGTTGCTTCATCTGCCAGCAGCCCAAAAAATGTAAATCAAATTATAATGAACTCTTGATAATTATTGTTTTATTTTTTCTCTCGGAGCCGAAGCATGGGGTGGGGCCACAGTTATGACAGACTGGTGGAGGAGTGGTTGCACTGCTATTCAGTGCATATGGCGGTCTGGCCCGCCGTCTCATGCCAACCAAACCCAGCTGCGTTGCCGAGTTAGAGAGACAGGCACAGGCTCCCAGTCTAACTGGGAGTGCAAATAATCTGAGCTCAGACCAATCCTGATGCTGCTTTCAGCAGGACTGGCCGCTGTGCACTCTGGGAGCCTGTGTCTGCAGAAGAGAGGGGTGCGATGTGGCAGGTATGTGTTTAAAAAAATTATTATTATTGTCTCATCTGTCCCCCTCATGTGTCCTCCTTGCCACACCACTCTACCAACATAAATGCCGCTACGGGGTACTGCACCAGACTGTCATATTTAGACTGCCCATTACAGGTGCAGAGGCCATATCTCAATGTGTTTTTTTTTTTTTTTTTTTTTTTTAAAAACCTTTATTCGTGCATCTTAAAAGAACAAATACGGGCCTACAACCGTCAGGCCGGCCACGATACAGTAAAGCACTGATACCCACATTACAGCCCCCGTGCATCAACGGTCAGGATTAACAACAGGTTATGAGTCACATACTGGAGATATCTTTGAAACCCGGGGAAGGAGAGGTGAAGGTTAATTTTAAGTTTTTTGATAATTTTATCAGAGAAAAAAGTCAATGAAGGATAAGAGCAAAGTAGATTCGAGTCCGCAAGATAGCTTCACCACACGGGCGAGCAGCAACATCAGTAAGAACAACAATGGGAGTAAAATCTCAATCAGTGAGGCGGTGCAGAGATATATCAGGATAGTCACATGAGCAAGTACGCGCCCCTCCAGAGCCGCCCCCACTCGATCCACCCCACACCCGGACCCCGAATCGAAGAAAGTAGAGCACAGAGACATAAAAGAAGAAAGGCCCATAGAACTAATTGAGAACAGAGTATTACCCCCCCACCCTACACCAATGCGGAGGCTACGGCCTACCCCCCCCCCAGCATAGTGCCTGTCGCCCAATGAACCCGAAATATAGAGAAGAGAGAAAGTAGGAACAGAGTAAAGAAGGGAAGAAAACAGAAAAGAAGGTGGGGAGGAGCCCACTGGACACCAGAGCGCCCCGAACCATCAGCCAGTTATGGCCCCCACACACTGAGAGCCCTCCACGCCAAAAAACGGCATGCAAAGATACCATGGCACCACAGTTTAAGCAAGGGATACAAGTCGCGACGAGTGCGCGCAAAACATACATACAGTCCCAGTCCCAGGCCAGCCCGTCCATAAACCATAGCGATAGAAGTCAGTCTAGCCCTGGCCCGATCGCGGGCTTGGGATTAAACCAGCTCCTGCGTGAAGGCCCCGTGTCCCGAGCAGACAAAGACAAGATGGCCGCTTGTGAGAGGATGGTGAAGTAGGATCACGAAATGGCCGCCGACCACCGATTGAGGTCCCTCGTTGCACCACATAAAATCCAAACCTGGCAAGTAAGGTACAGGAGTTCCACAAAAAGGCAGCAGTGGGCCACCGCGGACGGTCCCTCGAAGCCGTTAGGTATCGCTCAGCAGGATAGCCTCGCGGACGCGGTGAGGCAGGGAACAATGAAGCAGGCAGCCATGACCAGGGGGACAAAGTATCCGCAGTTGAGGTGGAGAGCGGTGGACCCCGGGCACCGGGAGCGCTAGATGAAGGCACCAGTGTAGCACAATCATACACCGCCGCTGCGTCCCCGCAAGAGGACAAGAGCACCGGGAGACCCACGCCCTGTGGATGACAAACAGTGCGCTCACGGCCCGCAGCCGACAGTATGGGGTCAAACCTCTCACTCAGCGCCTGCAGGCCAGCGCACATCTGTAGTTGAAAGTCCCGCAGGACAGCCAGAACGGAGCCGCATGTCAGCGGAAGCTGGGCCCCAACATCGGCAGCAATCCGGGACGGCACTGTGGAGCTGGTGTCCGGAAGAGGGAGGGCGAAGGGGGCAGCGGGCGAGACCGGAGTATCACCCCCCAGCCGCGAGCAGGCACTCAACGCCATGTTTTGCCGCTATACGGTGCAATGGCCAGGGGGGGGGGTCGTGGCAAGGGGTCAATTCCCCTCAGGTCTACGCCGCAACAGGAAAGGCCGACAGTCGCTTATCTTCTCGCCGGTCCCCCTCGCCGCTGGCTAGGCAATAGGCAAAGGGGGCAGCAGCCCCCCGCAGCCCGGTCCTCAGAGCGGGGCAGGAGACTCACCGCACCGGGGCCCACCCCACAGCTCCAGCCCGTCAGGCACAGGGTGCAGAAGGTGTCCGGCCGTCTCTCCCCGGGCTCATCCGGCAACGATCCATGGTGCGAGGCGAGATCGGGACCGCGGGGCTCAGGTTAGCGCTAGCTGGTCCGGTAACTGCGGAGCTTCCAGGAGGCCGGCAAGGGCCGTAAGGGCGCAGGGTTTCAGTGCCGAGGACAAAAGCACCCAGAACTCGGGCATCCGGGCGGGTTGAGACTCCGGGAAAGCAGCAGCGCGGTCAGCGCGTCTTCGCACACGGTGCACCTCGAGAATCGGCGAGGATGGGCATCAGGATAGTAGTCCGAGGCCACGGACCGACGGAGCCGGGCGCTCCCATATCTCAATGTTAAATGCACTAGGCGATGTGTTGCACATAAGCAGCAAAACCTTGTGGTTGATGCTAGAGTAGAGACTCTCCAGGAGACATTTTGCTTTGTTATAAGCTCAGGTGCAACCCCATATGGCTCACAGGAAGTATTCAGGTCTCCAGCCATGATTTCGTAACAGTCTTTATCGAGGGATTACAGAACAGTAGGCAATTTCATCAAAATAATTGAATCCTTATTGAAAGGTGTACATCTATAATAAATGTTTAGCATGGTAATGGATTTACCATTGGCTAAACTAATCATCAGTTCTAGAATATCCTCAAAACATCAATGATGCATCTCATTTTATAATTGAGGGATACTTTGACACATTATCAGGCCACCTGACAGCCTCCCCAATGTAGGAACTTGGGCCTCGATGCTAAACTTTCAAAATCCCATCTTATGGAAAGGAATGTTTGCCTGGGTTTCCTGAAATAGGCAAAAGTCAAAACCTTTGATACATGCACCCGACCATATCCCTGCTATATTCCAGCTAATTTAGGTAGTGTATGGCTTGAAGCAGGAGTGGGTCTCTGTTCTCCAACTGGTTCAGTGTATGGTAGGTATCTGGTCAACATATCTGAGTTTGTTGTTTGGGCTTACCCAGGGGAAATTCCTAGCAGGACGGGGGCTAATAGTGTTGTCTCTATTCGCAGTCAAAAGTATACAAAAAGTGATGGATGGAAAGATTGAATTTATCTCCGCCGCTGGCAATTGCTCGGGCCTCATCCATCCTTCTTTTGCACACTCTGCCATCTCTGTTTGGGCCCAGTCATATGCAAATCAGTCTTGACCTTGTTCCAAAGGTAACAGTCCAGCCCAAACTGCCAGGCCAGGTCCTCCCTAAACCGGAACACAAGCAACCTAGGACCAGTTTTGTCCTAGTTAGGGCTCACTAGCCAGATATAACTTGGTTTTAGTAAAACACTGTGCACAGGACCTGCGGCTGGGCATACCCGTCCCATTTAGACATGAAAAAGTATACAAAAAGTGATGGATGGAATGTCTGAATTAATCTCAGCCACTGGTAATTACATGGGGCGCATCTGTAGAAACTGAAAAGAGCTAAAGTGTCTTGTGCCCTCAATATCATGAAGTTGTTCTCATTCATGTGGCATTGTGTATGTTCCTCCTCAAATTCCCTACACTTGGTCTTTGCTAATAACATATCTCGCCACATTTTACAGAGCTGTGAGGTCAATCGGTCAAACAACATTTGCTGTCCATAATTTGGTACTGACATTCTATTTTACCTGTATTCTCCAAAAACATATTAGTAAAATGGTAAATTATACAAATACTACATAACGAGTAAACCATTTCAATTAATATTTGCATACAAAAATTGTTCAGTTTGGGTATGCTCTGAGCATAATTTCAAAGTTTGAGATTGCTTGTTTTCAAATAATTAATTTGAAATAGCTGACGTTCATCAAAGGAAATTAAATTATTACATTCACAATCATAGTGATAACAAGGAAAAATCTTCCATTATGTATAGCCAATGTGCAGGTATGATCCATCATTTTTATAGGATCCACTGTTAAAAACTGAACTTAGTTAAGTTCCAGATGGGTGGTTTCTTAAGTGTGTTGACTTTACAAGTACTATCATTTTACCGTATTTTGACCACTTGTCTGAAATATCGCATCGGTAAGTGCACTATTTGTGTAGAAACACATCATAAAGCACCAATGTGTTAGTCACAAAAATTATAGTTTCCCAGTGGGCATGCTAAGTGTGTCCCTTAATACTGTACCAACAACTACATATGCTCCGGACAAACACACTGGAGTATTGTATGTGATGTGTTATCTCCCACATTCAAGGATGGACTGTGAAAATCAGGCAGAAAGATGGGGACGGAATGGAATGTGGAAAAAAGTGTCTGAGATTATAATGTAGTTGCATGGAAATACATAGGCTTCATCATAGCATCTCAGAAATATACCAGTATACAATATGCAGCATCTTTTGCAAGACATTATATTTTATCAGTACAGGTTGTTCAGGGGTTTTGTACTTCCAGGTGCTAGGTCAGTTTCTCATCCTTATTGAGACCCAAAGGTTCCTTTGTTCTCAGCAATATGACATGACGAGATTCCGATCTGTTTTGAAAATGTTGCACTTTTACCACCTCCTCTGAGAGCCAATAGCCTTTTAATACCAAAAAAGAAAGTAAAGTATGCCTTGCTACTGGGTAGGCCGGATAATTGTTTATTTATTGCTCTTCTGTGTTCCAGAATCCTCTTTTCAAGCGACTCACATATTTATGGCAACATAAGCACGTCAGCATGTACACTGTGTTGCTAACCAAACATAGTTGTGTACATTCTCACATTACCACATTTTTTATTTGTTTTGCAGCATTTAAAGAGACCTTTCGCCAATGATGTCACTTCCTTAACTTGTCTCATGCCACTTTATCTTTAGTAATTTACATTTCCTATAGGTGATGTTGGCATGTGGCGAAATGTCTCCCCCAATGATCTTATCCAAGGTTAGTAATTTCCAGTGTTTGGTCATTATTTGGTGTATCGTCTGCTGTTAAATATGGTGACAAACCTCACTTGATCCTTAGATGTTTTATCACTCGGGGTCCCATAGAGTAATGCTTCCCTATAATTCTGGAATGCCTTCTTACTTGCTGCATCCATTACTTTTAAGGGGTATCCCATCTGGCGAAATCTGCCAATGTTTTTTCTGAACCTTACTATATGCTGTCTAAGAGGACCAATTTTTGTTGGCTCTAATGATTTCCCCATACGGGTTACTTCACTTCAGATTTGTCAGGTGGTGACTTCTGACATGTAGCACGCTGTTCTCGGCTGTTGCATTTCGATAAAGGCATGTCTGTTTCTGGTCATCAATTATGTCAATGTGTATGTCATTGAAATCAGCTTCCTTCACACTAATATTACCAGTGAAGAATAAGATAAGATCATTATGTTGTATCTCTGTAATAAATATCTGAGCCAATTCCTGTTCCCCATCTCATAGGAGGAATAGGTAATCTATAAACCTAATCCACATGGAATTGTGGCTGGTATCTTCCCCATATTATTCAGACCTGAGTACCTGCTCCTCCTACTAGCCTCTGAATAAATTAGCATAGCAGGGGAAGCTGTATCTGAATTCTGTCTGAAAAATTCAACTTCAAATTATGAAGATGTTATTGTTTCACTGACATCAACATGTCAGGATGGTCATAGTGATTCATTCTTCTCCCAGTCCGACAATTACAACATGCTCTAATATCATCTTTATTTTGGATACATGTATACAGAGAGCATACATCTAAAGTTGTCAGTAGATACCTTGAATCTTGGTGTATCCCTTCAATCTTTCTTAAGAAATAGGTACATTTTCCTCTAATATGATTTAAGAACTAACATAAAAGCCAACAGAAAATGATTCAAGTAAATAGCTGTTCTTTCCAGTAAACTCACATCGGAGATCGCCGTCGTATGGATTATCGTTGCGGTCTCCGACTGGCCGATGGGCTCCTGGATCCCATTGGAATCCAACCAGAATGACCAGCAGGTTTCCCTTTCAAACTGCCTAAATTGTAATTATGCAGTCGGAAGTGAAACCGAGATGTGATTCGGAAAGCCTTAAACCTGAGGTCTGAGCATCGTAATAGGGCTCTTAGTAGTAAATGCACATGTGCAAGGATCTCACCATACAAAATATAGGAGATACACTTGTAGGCTTGTGAATAGCATTTTGTAGCACTCTCGTAATACTATTCTAATACTAGTAAATGTACTACAAAAAATTCAGTTTTTTATTAGGGCAATCAGTGTTTTGACCAATGTTAGGCAATATCTTACAACAGAAAAATGAGAATTGGGAAAGCTAGAAGGTTTGACTTTCATTTTGAGTTCTGATTAAAACACTAAAAAATCTTGCTGTGGTTAAAAAAAAATTACTTTCTGTATAAAATGAATCAAAGAAATAAAGCATTTATTTTGTGTGATGATTCAGAGCACATTGGGTAGACCCCCCAGGATGTCACGGTTTTGCAATTAGCAAAACAAATTGTGCCATCAGCACTTTAGTAAAGATACCGCAACTTTTACAAAAGTGCCTGAGAAATATGTTTAAAATAACTATGGCATTCACCCTCTCTTCACTGCCTCTGTGTTGCAGCCAAGCCAGTAAAGGGAGCGTGAGCAACATGCTATCAGGCAGCAGAGGTGTTAAATTCCTCTGTCGCATGCCTTTGAAATGCACAGAGTCCCTTCTGTGTGATTAGTCTGCAGCCCACTTCACACATTTGTATGCCCCCTGCAGACTCTGCAGGCCCTTGAAGGGATCTTCTGCCCCCCACCCTTCACTGTACTCCTCTCCCTCGACCTGCCCTTATCTCCTATTACCCCTAACCTCCACAATGTCTCCTCATTTTATTTAATATATAGCCTCAACCTTCTCTGTTGCCCCACACCTCCTTAACCCCTCCCCCGCCCCTGCTGCTCTGCACACACAGGTTTTCTGATGCTACAAAGAGGCGATGTCAAATTGTATTATACTCTCTTTGGCATCGGACACCCTCCATTTCCAAGTACTGTGCTGCTGGAAACTCTGCAAGGTTTAAGACTGTGACATATTACTGTGACTTATAGACTTTATAAAGCTGTTATTGGTAATGATTGGATAACAAGGAACTACAACAAAATGCCATAAGTACTTACTATGATATATTGCAACCAAACTGAGGTTATCAATAAAGTTTGTTTAAAAAAAAAAAAAAGACTGTGACAGAGCACATTCTCCAGAAGTGACAGAGCATAGGCTTTTAACATTTTTGTGGCAGGCCCTTTTTTTGGTCCGCCATAAAAATACAACAAATTTGAGATTTTGGGCTGCAAATGTAGCTTTTTAGGCTACATAATTTGCCACACAAAGCCGCAGAATCCTGGGGGTTCTGATTGGGATGTAAAATAGTCACTCATATATTACAATGCAAACACTCCACAGGAGGGGGAATGGTACACCAAACATTTAAAGGCATGACGTGACAGACAATACTTTTCTGGGCTGAGACAAAGTTCACTTTACATGTATTTCAACCTATTGTTAACAACAAGTAATGCTAAGAGCTTTCCTGTCAAGCCAGACTTAATTAGTGACCACGTTGGCCCACAGCCTGTTATTTCTGTGGCCACTAGGTCATGCACTTCCACCGCTTCCTCAAAAGATAAGATTGTTTAACCCATGCTGCCTCTCACCTGATCACTGGTTGTTACTTTCCAAGCAACTGTGAATTCCCATACAGTCAATCCTCCAACTGCTGTAAATCCCTGTACTGTTCAAAAAGCCTATCAGAATTGTGCATACATACTGACATTCATATTTAGGCATTTCTAATGTGTATTTTGGAATCACAGATTTGCTGGCAGTTTTGCTCTGCATGGTATGGCTCATATAAAGATGGGAGTTTGTTCTTGCACAAATCCCACGCATATGGAAAACCAGATCCAGTGGTTAAGCCTTCCCCTACATTGCTCCTAAAGCATGGGATGAATTGTGGCTTCACAAAGAACACCCTCCTCACTCCGTGAATTCCACAAGAATCTAAAGTCCTGGCTTTTTTAGTAGTCCCACTAGACCCTAGGTGTTCCTAGACTCACAACTGCTAAGCACCAGGATACCCTCCTGGGTAATAGTGCGCTACACAAATATACAAACATAACATACCATGACATGCCATGACATGACAAAACATAACATAATGTAACATAACGTAACATAACATAATATAACATAACATAAAAGTACTTGCTGTACCAAGATGTTCTTTTATATATGGTCACAATGATTTGTGGCATCTCTTGCCTGAATGAAAGCACTGTTTTGAGCTAGTCCTGGCATGTTGGGGGACATAGACACATGAGATTTGCAGACCATTTAAGGTTTCAACTACTAGATAGAGGATTATGCGATAGGTGGTCTATGGGATTCCGACACAAATTGCTACTGTGGACTGAAAACAGCCACATATCAAAATGGGCAACGTGTGCTCTTTAGCTTCAGTAGGGAACGTACTGTGTAGCCCCCTAGGTATCTTTATTTTTCCTTTTATATCCACCATCGAGTCTGATAGGTGCCCGACTAAGGTATGAACCTGCTCCATGAAACAAGCGAAATATGTTTGGTATCACCCTGCATGCATTCTTGACATACCACTGATCTTTATTTTAGTTATTTCACAAGAGGTGTTGATTTTGCTGATTGGTGTCCCCTATTTCCCTTTGCTCAGTATTTTCCTGGTGCCCCTAGCTGAACTTGAGATCCTACATAGGTGTCTGTGGTGTTCGAGTTTTGTTTAGATTAGTCTTATTTCAGCTCTGTCTATTTTCTCACTCCAGCACTGTTACAATGTAAGTAATGTTTATAGGTGTTAAGTAGTTTGCAAAAGGTGTTACGCTATCTTCCGCAAACAGTGTGTTCAGCACTGGTGTCATCAAGACACGTAAATATTTTCCCGGTCTTATTTTCCTACTATTTACGTTGTTCTGGTTTTTTTTTTAAATGAGGTTTGAAGTGCAATTGGTATTGTTTATCATTTCTTCTGGGGGTATCGCTATTTGCCTTTAAATTAATAATAATCTATGGGCATATTTATGAGGGCTTTGCGTCATGCTTGCGCCACGCAACATGGTACATGCATGACACCAACCTCTCAGTCATATTTATGTTGCCACACTAAGCTACTTTGTGTGTCTTTGAACAGCTTCATAAATATGGAGTAAAGCAACACAGTGGAAATTGCTGTGTTGCATTACTCTGTGCAAGGGAGGCATTCCATGAGCATTGCGGTGGGTGTTCCCATGCAATCCCATGGTTTTTGACCCATCCCTGGTAAACCTGGGAAAGTCTACTGAGGATAAATATGTTAAATTCTTCAGTTTCTTTCCACTTTCTTTCTGCACTGCATTCTGAAGCACACAGAGAAAGAGGAAAGCGCCTCCCAGGATTGTTTTGTGGAATAAGTTGTCCCTTACTGCACAAAAACAATCCTGCCTTCAAAACAGGCATCCTTGCACCGTGGTGCAAGGGTGCAAGGGTTGGCACTAAGCTGCCGAAATGGTGCCAGTGCAGTTAGAAAAGATAGGAATGCAATGTATTAGATAAATATGGTGCATTCCTGCCCTTTCCCAGCGACACAGGTAACTGCCCTACGCCACCGTTCTGGCAAATATGCTCCTATAACTGTAAATCGTGCGAGAGGCTTGCATCATGTTTACACCACACAAAGTGGTACATGCATGATGCAAGCCTCTAAGTCATATATATGAATCCAGGCAAAGTCATGTTGCGTGGCTTTGAATGGCTTCATAAATCAGGAGTAAGGCAATGAAGCGCAAATCGCTGCGTTGCCTTACTCTGTGCAAAGGAGGTGTTCCATGGGCAGTGAGGTGGGTGTTTCCACACAAATTCCATGGTTTTTGATGCATTCACAGATTTATCAAACCTGGTAAACCTGCAAATGAGCCAAAAAGATACACCTCCCCAGGTGAGGCATAACGGGAGAAATATCTTATCTTTATTTCCTCTTGCATATTGCAGCACACATAGAAAGAAGAAACGCCTTTATGGTTTGTTTTTGTGAAGGAAGGTACTCCTTCCTGCACAAAAGCACTCCTGCCTACAACACAATCACGGTTGCAACATGGTGCAAGGGTGCCTGTGTTGGAGCTAGTCTGCTGAAATGGTGCCAGCGGAGGGGCAAAAGACAGGAATGCTTAAATACGGCACTTTCCTACCCTTTCCCAGTGAAGCAGCGCAGGGCAGCAAGGTGACTTGCTGCACCACCCTGCGCCAATATTTTTATAAATATGCCCTTGAGTCCTCAAATTCCTCCAAAACTTGTATTTGCCACGGTGCGAGAGATACATTTTTCTTGAAACGTCATGATTCTGAAAGACATTCCAATTTTTTTATCAACCTACAAAAACTTGGGTGGTTTTTAATGAGGTTCACAAAAGTAAATCACCTCCATTGCCGGCTATTTCATAGCGTTCACCCTTTGACCTTGTCACCGTCCCAGACACTTAATGGCACGATGTAGCTGCTATGTGAGGTGGGACTCAGCGATCATTAAAATATACAAACTGTGCCAATTAGATACAATGCCTGTGACTGGAATCAGACAGATGGGTGGAATGATAATGTAAATGTAGTTTGACAGATTTGTCCAATAGAAGCAAACTATTTGTCTCACAATTGGGATGTTTGACTTCCAGGGTTAATTATGCATATCATTGGTCTCGAACTCTGGGACTGGGAATGATTTACATGTATGTAAAATAAGACAGTCCGACGGGACTTCTACTCTTTTTAGATCCATCATTAAGTATAATCTATGATTAAGGATTTTACTGAATTAGAAATGTCCCCATAGATACACAAAATGTGTGACTGACTGTTGGCTTTTCTCACTCTAGAGTTGCACTGAGACTGCACTGAACACTCAAGGTAATAGCTGATCTTTCTGACAACTGGAATCACAGGCGGGGATCTCGTACAATCGTCATGTGATTATTTTAGTCTGTCCTCTTTCTCTACCTAAAAATGTGGGTTAATTGATAGTAGTGATCACAGAGACACATAATTAAAAGACAACATAACATCAGTCTCCCACAATTAAGCCACGCACCGTCAGTTCAGTTTATATGTTTTTCGTCTCTTTTTTGTCAATGCTTTTTTCACTTCCTTTGCATTTTAGCTTGACAGCGGTGCCATCAGAAAGTTGAAACTCAAATGTATTAAAATCATACAATACGTTAAAAAAAATATGAAAATTACCTTTGAGATCCAAGTGTTAAATGTTAGAGTTTTTTAAGCTAACTGTCCCAAAATAAAAAGCAGTTAAAAAATACATAAAGTATACCATGTATATTATCTTCATATATTGTCATTTCAGAGATTCATTACACTTACATTTATAATATCACCAGAACCCCTCAATGGAAATATTGGGCTATATTAAGGGTTAATTCTAACCAAATGCTCTTGTACTAAGGCGAACGGGATGTCTGTCAGATTAGTGACAGAGTAGCCAAATTTAGATGAAGAGCAGCTCCCACATAGAGCACCCTACAACACCAGCAGCACTCTGAATCTGCTCACCTCAAATGTCTGTTTTTCAAACAAAGTTTTTAAGCATAGGATTAGAACAGTGCAATCCACGCCGAGCAGTAAAATGGCAAATGCCTTTTACCAGTCCAAACACAATATTACAGCTTTGGATTGGTAAAGTACCATCCAAGCCAATATGGAATTAATAAAAGCAACCCCGGGCACATGTTTTGTTTGTGTTAGAGCTCATCAGTGGGATATAGCTTTGTTCAGACACAATGGGGCACCCAGTACAAATCCTACTTAGGATAAACTAACAAAGGTTAAAGTGATGTTATAGTTAAGAATTGTAGTAATATCTTACTTTACATTAAAAAACCTTAGAAATCCAATGAAAAAAAGAAAGATTAAAGGGACGTTAGTTCGGTGAAAATGTCAGTTAAAACATATTATTTTAAACCCACTGAAATTCATCAGTTTTAGCTACTTCAAGCAACTATAACTTGCGCCCTTGCTATCTATAGTATTGTTATCAATGATGTACTTTCAGATATTGCAGTGATGTTATTAATGATGTCATAGAAAATGTTAGGAAATCAGCAGTGCATGCAGGAGACACAAGTTATAGTGACTTTTAGGGCTCGAGATATATGTTTCTGAGTATGTGTGGTGAGCCCCAATGCCTCCGTGACCCCTCATGAGTCTGCAGCCAGCACCCCTTCTGGTGCTGGTGGGAGCTGGCTCATTCACTTTGCCCCTGCAAGCATTATTCCATTCTCCCGCCCGGGTGGGAGCAAAGTTATGTGTATGGGAAAGGGTGCAACTCGCCCCATCCACATAAAAAATCCAACCAGCAACTCCTGGGCCCTGGCCCACCCCGGGGAGGACTCTCTATGAAAATGGGGAAATGCGGTGCTGATCAGAAAAAAATGGGTTTTTAACCCAGCCTAGGGGGGCAGGGCATTCTTACCCTACCCTACCCCCTATATGTTTTTTACTCTTTTTTCAGGGCAGGGGACTGAGTCCCAGAGTGCTAAAATGGCTACTGCCACATCTTTGTTGAAGTGGTGGCAGCCAATCAGGTCATATCTTTTGATCTGTTAGATCCGCTGATCCTCCATGGCGTGAAATATACAAATATTTTTTAACCTTAATTTCTCAAAGCCTATTAAAATGATTTACATCAAATTACATAGCACAAGTTCTGGACCAAGGTCTAGCTTCTTGACAAATTTGGTGGAATTCCATTCAGCTGTTTTGGTTGTAACTCAGCTAATTTTCCCTTTGGGAAACCATGTTTTGGGATCCCTCTTTTTCTCAGCCCCCACTTTACTGATCACCCTTAAACTTTTCAAGAAGAAGCTGAGGTGGATGAGACCATTTTTTGGGAAAGTTTTGTGAAGTTTTGTCAATGGCACCAAAGTTATTAACAAACCAAAAAATCTATTTCTGATGCAAACATAGTCCTAATGATAACTACCCAGTGGCAAGCACCACTGAGTTATACATATATATATATATATATATATATACATATATCGGTTCCAAACTTGCTTCTGCAACCTACCACCTCCTGAACGCAAGGCGCGTCGGCATTAACGGACCTCCGAAGCCCGGTCCAACACTATGATTCAATTTTCCAGAAAAACGGAATGTCGACACCGTGTCGTTTGGAAAGTTGTTTTTAATGTCAGCTGAAAAGAGTCAGACGCATTTCGCCTGCCCAGCAGGCTTGTTCACCAACAACTCCAATAAAGTTTTTACCACCATTTAAGCTTGTGCATACGTTCCGTGTCACATGATAAACTACAACAATGAAAAGCGAAGACATACTCGTAGTTCTTTGGTCATAGCATATACCGATCTCATTTACGCTGTTGCATATGAGGTTAAAACATTGTTGAATAGTTGGATATGAAATTGTTAACAACAATAGCCACTTTTGGTAACATTCAAAATGGCCTATTTCATTGCCATAATGGTAATCATTGTTTACCATCATTGATGTCTCTAGTGAGACTAATCACTGCGCTTGTGTCACAAAATCCAAGTTAATATTACATCTCATCCAAATGCATCAATGTTCTTTGGCATATAACGCCCCAGTGGGCCTTTATATAATTTAACCAAATCCATTCCTATTCTTGTAATTTTTCTATTACATCTTATATACTACCGCGCCTGTGCGCAAAACCTCTCTGATTATCTTTCTTTATCCTAGGTATATACTATTATATGTCATGTTGCATCATACCGGGTTGTCTTCACTTTATTAAGTGCAAGTAAAAATTAAACAACAAAAACACAGAAAAGAATGATTAAAAAGAATGTGCTTGGATCATGAGGATGATTCATAAATATGTGTACAGGTCTTCTTCCATATTTAACCCCATAGGGGTTTTCGTATTGAGCCTGATAATGTAGCTTGATTCCAGTCTCCATAGGGTTTTCTGACGATCACCCCTCTAATGTTGACTGGTACAGCATCTATAACAAAGTATGTCAAACCACTCACATCTTTGTTATGGATTTGGTTAAAATGACGGGCAACCGAAAAGACAAAGGCTTCACCGAAACGCGTAGTTCTGTTTGTTTAACACAATAAAACCTTATTGTGTTGTCCTTTAGTGTGCCGCTGGATTATTTACTGTTCTCAGATTTCATCCTGTTGAAAGACATATATATATATATGTATATATATATATATATACACACATATATATATATATATATATATATATATATATATATATATATATATATATATATATATATATATATATATATATATATATATATATATTCCCTTGTGTAGGGGAATCATACAGGAACACACAGGCAACCTGTTCAATACCAAATACACTGTTTATTCTAGCAAGACACGTTTTGGTAAAATAAATGAAAGCTCAGATGTTTGTATAATGCTTTTAAAATGTCCAAGAGACGCTCCTATTGGTGGGTGATGAGGAAGCAAAGAGAGAACTATGCCGTCTAGATAAGATACCATATTTCGGCTGCCATCTTGGGTGTAATGTCACAATATTTGCTATAGCAACATGCCAGCTTCATTGCTATTTTTACATTGTCATTTTGTACTAAACTCAATGTAAAAGTCACTATAGGTGATAAAACAAGGAGCCGTAATTGCATTGTAATTGCACCGTTCACCTGGCTTGTTTGAGCCGCATCGCCGTCCCTCTCAGGAGCAGCTGTTTAACATAGTCACTTGCTGTTCATCGGGCACTCAGCGCTCAATTCCACTAATCCAGATCAGCTATTACCATGCAGTTTCAAACAATAGTTTCTCTGTAAAAAGTGTCCCTCACCTCTGACACAAATCCATAACCCACACAGGTCGTTCATCCAGATGCAGGGGTTCTGGCTCATTGCTGAACCCACCAGTTCGCCTGGAACAACATCCATGAATCCCATGAGTCATTCCTTCAAAGTGCAGGAGTTCTGGCAGTAGTCCCCATAGAATTTGTTTTAAAAGTCCATCAAAACCTGTTGAAGTAGAAATATCTATCTATCTATCTATCTATCTATCTATCTATCTATCTATCTATCTATCTATCTATCTATCTATCTATCTATCTATCTATCTATCTATCTATCTATCTATCTATCTATCTATCTATCTATCTATCTATCTATCTATCTATCTATCTATCTATTACCTGCTGGGGGTCGCCAGTAGGTAGTTATAGTTAGGACCTAGTTTCCATAGGAAAAGCGTTTTTTGTTTTCTCAATACCTTTGGCGCCGGTTGACGAATCTTCGCGAAATTTTCAAAACTAGTGGCGCGCTCCGGTTAGCTCCTGTCGTGAAAGTTTCGGGGTGATTTGACAAGTGGGGGCTGAGAAAAAAGGGGGGTCCCAAAACGTGTTTTCCTATGTAATTTTCCATAGGAAACTTTAGACACAGCTACAGCCTGAGCTGCTTAACGGAATTACACCAAATTTGGCAAAAAGGTAGGTCTTGTTTCAAAAAGAGGCCTTTTTGTTAAATGGTGTAAATCCGTTCAGTAGCTCCTGAGAAATTTGAAAAAGAAAAAGTTTCGATATCTAGGGATGCAGTAGAGTCGCGACCCCTCCTGAGCACGAGCTTCAATGTGATTGAATTGAATTGAATTGAATTTAAAACTTATATAGCGCATGCTGTCACCCTACGGGTATCCTGGCACTTAGACTTGAAAATAGCCACTACAACAGCAGAACCGATTTATCAGTGGGAAGGTCTAGTGTTATCCCTTGGGAACAACCAGGTTTTCAGACTCTTCCTAAAGCAGGTCAGAGAACCGGCCTGTCTAAGGCTCTGAGGCAGTTCATTCCATAGAGGTGCAGCAGCCACACCAAAAGCTCTTCCCCCCATCCTGGATCTCTTAAATCTGTTGATCGTTATCAGATTTACACTCGTGGAGCGAAGCTGCCTCTTGGGGTTGTACCAGGTGAACCTCTCCTGCAGGGGAACTGGACCCTGGTCATGGATTGCTTTGTACACTATACAAAGAGATTTAAAGCAGATTCTCTCCTTAATAGCAGGTCTCTCAGGGCCAGTGTCGTAGAAGACCTACGCTGTCTATTTAACTCCAGCTTTGCTGCCAAGGACTGGACTCTCTGCAACCCCTGCATAATGTATTGCGGTGCCCCCAAATACAGGGAGTTGCAGTAGTCTAGCCTACTCAAAATTATACTCTTTACTACAAGGGATCGAGTATCATTTGGCAGTAAGGGAAGAACCTTCCATAGCATGCGTAACAGGGAGAGACAGACGCTAGCAGTTTTATTGGCCTGTGATTCCATTTGGAGATTATTATCCACCAAGACCCCTAAATTACGCACCATTTTAGCTGTCGTCAGGGGTTCATCCTCGTGGGTGAGCTTGAACTCCACCGGTAGATGTTGGGACATTCTAGTAGCAGGGCAGTACACCACCTCTGTCTTCCCCCATTGAATTGTAAGGAATTTTTCCTGAGCCAACCAGCAGTATGACACATACACTCCTGCAACGTATTCATAGACAGCGCTTGTTTCCCTTCCAGGGAAAACACCAGTTGAGTGTCATCTGCATAGTTGACCAGGTTGATTCCATAAGATTTAATAATGGGGAACAGAGGCCGCAAATATATATTAAAAAGAATGGGGCTAATCGCAGAGCCCTGCGGCACCCCGTGGTGTACTAGAGACTTGCCAGAAGTGAACGGCATCATGGACACAGACTGTTGTCTTCCTGACAAGTAGGATTGTAGCCACTGCAAGGCCCATCCTTTGACCCCTATGTTTTTCAATCTTTCCACTAGCACTGTATGGCTCACCATATCGAATGCGGCTGACATGTCCAATAACACTAGGACAGAGGAATCCCCATTGTCAGCACGCATTCGTAAATGATCCATTACGGTTGCCAAGGCAGTCTCAGGACCATGGCCTGGACGGAAACCAAATTGGTCCCTGTACAGCAAAAGATTTTCCTCGAGATAGCATGACAGGGTTTTTGCTAACTGCCTTTTCTAAAATTTTGTTCGGGTATGGCAGGAGGGAGATTGGTCTAAAATTAGCTGGAATTGTAGGGTCCAGGGATGGTTTTTTAAGCAAGGGGGTCACCACTGCCTGCTTCCATGCCTCTGGCACCCCTCCTTCCTTCAGCAAATTTGCCGCAGCAAGGGGAGGATTTCTTGCCCAAATGTTTTCCATATTTTATATGGAAGAGGATCTAATGAGGATCTCGAAGAGACACTTTGGGCAAGATGGTTAAAGGACTCCTCTGTAGGAGCTTGAAAGAATTCCATGGAGATATCTACCTGGGGTCCTTCATCTGGCTTCCAGGATGAATCTTCCTGGCCACTGATGTTATTAGGATGAAGATCACCAATGATTTTAATTATTTTTTCTTAAAAAAATACAGCAATCTCATCGCAGAGTTTCTGTGATGCGACCACCTTATTGCTCGTACAGGTTGGACTGGAGAAATTCCTAAAGATGTTAAAAAGTGCCTTTGTGCTATTTGGTGCTTGCAGAATAGATTTGGCATAGAAGTCTGCCTTGGCCCTGGAAATGGACTCCTTGTATTGGGCCTGTACTAATTTCAAATCTTTCTTATCTGGTTCTAAGTAGGCCCTTCTCCATTTTCTCTCAGCCTTTTTACAAGCTGTTCATAGTAGTTTCAGCTCCTCGTTATACCAGGGAGCTGAGGCTTTTTTTCTGTTTTTAAGTCTTTTTACTGGGGCTAGTTCATCCAAAGTTCCAGCTATGTAATTACAATATATTTGATAGTTTTCTCCTACAGAGACAGAAGGGGCAAAAAGATTTTGGTTCGGGAATGTCGGGCATGTCCTATTTTTCACTAACTTAGCCCATTCTCTACCCATTCGATAAGTTGCCGACCGGTTATTGTTATCCTCTAATCTAGGTGTCTACAAAAGTGAATTAGAAAATGGTCTGTCCAGGTTTGAGGCAGTATATCGACCACCTCGGTCTCGGTCTGATTTGCGAACAAAAGTTCTAAGACATGCCCTCCTTGGTGGGTCGGTTGTTGCACCAATTGATGTAAGTTGAAATTCTCACATATATGCCTTAAGTCTCTCAAATGGTTATCTAAATTGCCTATAAATTAAAATCCCCTACTAGAATCATTCTGGAGTGAGTTTAAATCAGGTCAGTGATAGTATCAAATAATGCTTGATATTGGCTGTCTGATCCTGGGGTTCTATAGCAGACCATCCCTGTAAGTAGCCTACCTTTGGCTTCTTGTAGTGAGAAGCCCATTAATTCAATCCCTATAACATCATCTATCTGAAAAGGTGCAAAATTCCACTTTTCCTTAAAAATCACCCCGACCCCCCCTCCTCTTCCGACAGCCCTCAGTTTGTGAAATATTTTATATCCATCTGGGCAAGCATCTGGGCAAGCAAAGCCCATTTCTACAGAGGAATCAGTACTAGTCCAAGTCTCTGTTAAAAAGAGGACATCCAAACCTGGAAGTGTTGGCAGCCATCTTGTGACTCGGTAGATCTGAGTCACAAGAAAACAGTAAAACAAAAATGAAAAAAAGAAAAGGGGACAGGGTAGAAACACCCCGACCACATAGGCCTGCTCAGGAGCTCCTTGTAGACCCCCAGGGCCAAAAAAAGCGATTTTTTTTTTATTTCCGCAAAATTCGCACTGGGGTCTTGAATCCCGCGGCAGAATTTTTTTTTTTTAAATGAAGCGCGCTTCATTTAATTGAAGCCCCCGGTGGGCCAGGTCCCGGGGGCTATGTGTGTAATTTGCGGGAGGGTGGGTGGCCCTCCTGCAGCCACAGGGACTGCCAACCCCCAGGGCTTGTTTAATTTGTGGGGGGACTCCAAGGCCCCCTAAGCCCCGGGGACCGCCACCCCCGGGGCTTTTCTAAAAAATATTCATGGGGGGGCACATAGCCCCCCCACAGCTCCAGGGACCGCCACCACCCAGGGCTTTTATTTTTTTAAATGATTAAACCTGTGTAAGGGGGTGCAAGCCCCCCCACATGCCCCAGGGACCGCCACCTCCCCAGGCACTAGAAATGTAAAATGCGGGGTCCGTTATGGACCCCCAAGCCCCATGGACCACCACCTCCCTAGGACTATTTTCATGAAGGGAGGGTGCAGTGTGGCTCCCCTCCAGGAGCCCTCGATGCCCCTGGGGACTGCCACCCCCCAGGGCCAGCTCCCGCAGAGTCCCAGGGTGCCCACCCCCGGGACACTGCTGTTTGCTATGACAGGGCGCGAGCCGTGCGGCTCCCGCCCTGTCATTGCAAACATGCGTTGCATTTTGGAAGCCAGAGCAGGGAAACCTGCTCTCTCTTCCAAAATCCAAAGCAGATTGCTTTTCCACACGGGGAGCTGCAGCTCCCCATGTGGAAAAGCAATGTCAGCTCCAGCAGGACACAGGGAGCCAGCGGGACCGTGGGGGCATTGGGGCTCCCCCCGCGGTCTCCAGCAGATAGGGCTGGCCCGGGGGATGGTGCCAACGGGGTTAGAAGTGGCCCGGGAGGGGCACCATGCAGCCCCCTCTCCCCCAAAAATAAATACATAAATAAAGGCCGGCCCTGGGGGATGGGGCCCCCAGGACCAATAGAGGCCTCAGGAGGGGCGTCACACAGCCCCCCTCGTTAAAAAATTTAATGTATGCGGCCATGCCCAGGGGATGGGGTCCCCAGTGCCGGAATTGGCCACGGGAGGGGGGCCCATGCAGCCCCCTTCCCGTTCAGATTTTCTTTTTTTTTTTTTTAAAAGGGGTCTGGCCATGGGGGATGTTGTCCCCAGGACCCAAAAAAAGGAAAAAGAAGGGGGGCCACACAGCCCACCTTCTAAAAAATAATATTTAAAAAAAGTCCGGCATCATACCGGAGGCCACGCTCCCTCCCAGCAACACTCTTCAAACGCGCCTTGTGGCGCGTTTTAAGTTGGGGAATTAATTCTCCTTCAATACTGAGTGTCCCTGGGGGCCAACGAGCCCACCAGGTACCTCCAGTATGCACCACAGGGCTGCCTTGCAGAGAGGTGGTCCAAGGCCACGCCCCTTTTCACACCTCTCTGCAACGCAGCTCTGTGGCGCTTAGTGGAGGTACCTGGTGGGCTAGTTGGACCCCAGGGACCCTTAGGACTCAAGGGGATTTAATCCCCCAATTTACAACACACCAGGGGGCGTCTTTGCACAGTGGTGCGGGGAGGGGGCATGGCCTGATTTGAGAAGTGTGCAAACCCACCCTGTGGAGAGTTTTAAGTTGGAGGATTAAGTCCCCTTCAATCCTAAGTGTCCTTAGGGGCCAACTAGCCCACCAGGTACCTCCAGTAAGCACCAGGGAGCTGCTTTGCAGAGTGGTGGTCCAAGGCCACGCCCCCTTTTACACCACTTCTCTCCAGCTGATAAAGACTAACTTATATGTTTGTGAGTGGGAACCCATGCCCCCCTTCATGCGGACCTCTTCGATGAACCGATAGATATTGCAGAGCTACACAGTCCAGGCCCTGCCACTGGGCAAAACCTGTTGCAGTTGTTGAATTATTTTACGCAAGGCACTGGTCTCAAGCCTACAATCGCAGCAGCTGAAATCTCTCTCATATCCAAACCCGGTAAAGATCCAACCAATTGCTCATCTTAATGCCCCATAGCTCCTCTCAATACAGATGCCAAGCTTTCACCAAAATATTGGACACTAGGCTTGAACACTAGATCCCAGACCTTACTGACCCGGATCAGGTAGACTTTATCTGACACAGGCAGGGAGAGAATAAAGTCCTCCGCATATCACATTTGGTTAAAAAGTTACACTGTTATGATATCTCAGCATGCCTTCTATCGCTTGATGGGGAGAAGAGTTAACTGGAGCTTTCTCCATGTGGTACTAAGCAAAATAGGACTGGGTCAGGTTATGATATCCAAGATAATGGCTTCATACGCAGCATCCACACCCACCGTCCATTTCAACGGGCAGACTATGCCACCTGTAACCATCCTTCAGGGCACGCACCAGGGGTGACCACTTTGCCCTTTTTTTTGCACTAGCCATAGAGCCTTTTGCTATCACAATTCATGCATGGAAGCGGTGAAGGGTATTCCCTTCGAGGACTGGACACATATGATCAGCATGTTTGCAGACGATCTCCTGCTCAAGTTCTCCCAACCCGATGTCTCTCTTCCAGCCATAGTTGATTGCTTACATACCTACGAGGCGGTATCGGGCTTTAAGATTAATATGACTTATTTGTTCGCACTCAATTTGACTATTTCTACACATGACCTCCTAGCTCGGCAAAGTCTAACACCATTCCAGTGGTCGTGAGAGGCAATGAAATACCTAGGCCTCAACATCATGTGGAAATGAGCCTTTTTAGGGGCCCACCGGTGCAGGAGTTCACCCATATCTGTCCGCAGGTCCTTAAACCAACAAAGAAGAGATTGGCACTGAAGCTGGAATTAAAAAATAACAAGTTTATTCACTCATGAGTGAGACCACGTCCATACAACACCCTCAAGTGTTCCAGGAGGTAGTGACCTAAATACACAAACCATGGGTCTTATATACTGTGTTTCTATACAAAGAAGAAACTACGACTGACTAATAGTTTAGCACTTATAATCCCAAAGTCTCATAATTAGTATTCGAATCCTGTGCACAATACTTCCGGAGTGCGTCGTAGAGCAACTCCACTGAGGGTCAGATGAAGATGAGAAGAACAAAGGAGGAAGGTGCACCAGTCAAAAGAAGTCCAAGTCAAATAGATATCTTTAGGTATTCCCTTTATTTTCTTAAAAAGACTCAGCCAACACGTTTCGTTCCACCCAGGAACTTCTTCAAGGCTGCAAACAATTGACATAACAACATAGAAAAACATGTATAATATATAAACGATGAACATATATAATTTAAAACATACTGACATTTCACCAAAAGAGTCTGCACATGTTGAAAGAATATCACAACTACAATGATCGGAACAGACATAAAAACCAGTCATAAATAATAAACATATATATAAGAAATCCAAGACAATATACAAATGAAAAATTGATGTCAAAACATGTGTTATGGCTGTTCAGTGCGGGCAAATTAGTAAGTTGCAATGTAATTACAAACATTAATTCATATATGTTTAAATAAACGACTAATCCCAAGTTATATAATAAACAAAAAGGCTTCAAAAGATCGTATATGAGGCAAGATAGATCAGTTGTGCCTTATAATAATGGCCAAACAACAGAGGTGTCAGTCGACACATTCATAAGTTTAACCAAAAGAGCAAAGGAGGGAGGTGGGGAAAAAACCTATATATATATATATGTGCGAGAGGGAGGCTGGTTAAATGCAAGAGATTCCAACACTCACCAAATTCAAATCTTTATGGCCAAAGGATAGAACAATGCAATGTGACAGGATCCCACATGCATAGATATTTTCGAAAAACGTAATCTAATAAGAAAATATATATGTACCAATATTTTAGAAAATATATATAAAATAGGTATTGCTATTTAGCAAATACTGTTATCAAATAAACACATAAATACTCGATGATTATTAGCGTCCTCAGACAAGCAAAATATGAGATAACGGAACGATGTAGAACAACCCCCATTTAAGCGATACGTTAATTATAGAACTTTCTCTACCATATAGAGAATAAAGGGGGAGTTTGTAGTCTCAATAAAAACATTTATAAAATATAGACCAAGTTAGGAAGGGACCAAAATGGATATATAGGTCAATAAAATCTATCATTTAATAAAGTAGATGTAAATAGATGACTTACCCCCAAACATAAAATGATGTGTGTCTTAGAATGAGGTAATCTTGGATAGCCAGAGCTTAAAGCATATATTTAACTTGCGCTCCCCAATTAGAAACGAGTGTAAGAGGGTTCCAGTGACCTAAAAAATGAATAAATATAAGATGACCAGCTATATGCTAATGTGACATAAAGTCGCAAAAACGCAAAGAATGACAAGTGCAATGCAGTATTGATAAAGTACATTCTCAAACCGGCGCCCATCAGCGCTAAGTTAACCTAGTAATGAGGTTAACTTTAATCCAAAAAACAGGAGGCGAGTGAACAGCTAAAAGAGAACCCGTGGGATAGCTCAATAACTGAGTAAACAAACGTCCATATATGCAAGTCGAACATGTAGCTATCTTAGATCACAGTGGTTGACCAAGCAAACAAAAGCGCCCATAGGATATCGCATGATGAAGTAGTTAATTTAAAGGATATATCGAGATAAAAGCCGCGCGAAGTAATTACTAAAAAACAAAGCAATCCATGCGTGGACAATCCCCGCTAATCACGCATAGAAGAGTATTTTTCTGTTATATTATAACCCATATAGCACAAAGTTGTAAAAAAAGCTGTCAAGAAGTCCGTACCTGGGAAGTCCCACGGTCCCAAAAAGTCCAAGGTAAAGGAAATAATGAGCGACCAATCTGTCGAGGTCGTACTCCAAACATTTTAAAGTTTAAGGACACCGCGCGTATCGTTGAATGGGGTCACATGATCATCGAAACCCTAGTCGAAAAAAGCGCAAACAGAAATTGTTTGCGCTTAGAATAGAAGGAGTTAACTAAAGCTGATGACTCAAGCAGAATAGAAAGGCACGCAACAGTGAAGATGGAAGAATCACATGGCTTAACAAAATGGACGCCACAACCAAGATGGCTTCAGCTCATCCTAACAGCAATTATTTGCGATTTTCACAGACGGCCCTTTTAGCATAAGCTGAAGACATCCTCCTATACTTTCAAGGGAGTACAGAAAACATCATGCACATCTATCTGCAATAATTGAGTAATTTCTTGGTCCATTGCCAAGCGATCATTTATATTTGTGACATTTCGTTTAGCTTGCATACATGAGGTACAGGTAAAAATACTGAGGGGACAGAGCATCGGGCCACATTGTATACATAAGCAACAGATAAACAGAATTGTAAGAGATATACATAGGACTGTTAACATTTTCCAGCCCCAGGTAGTGAACAAAGTCCACAACCATCCAGTCAAAGTCCATGTCCCGGAATCCAGATGGATTTCAGTGGCTATCTTGTGCAGCTTAGAAATCGCTTCAAAAACTGAAGGGGCTTGGTCAGGGATGTAGACACAACAACTACTTCTGATGATGCGGCATGCTCCACCACGGTCGGCCAGAACCATGTCGAGGACCATCCTGTTTTGGAGCGCCACAATTCTCGCAATTTGTAGTTCTTGGGTGATACTTCCAAGTGCCATGGCTGTCTGATTGGTTACAGCCTCTACAACACGTGTCAAGTGTCTGATCTTTCTGCTGTTTAAGGCCGCACCAACAAAGAAGATCAGTCCCAAATTAACGCCAACATATTGCTGCAGTGCATTATCAGTCTGATCCACCTCATCGTGATTTATTGTCCTCTTAAAACGGCTCTTGGAAATGTCATTAAACAGTTTATAGTCTTTGTGGTAGGAAGCAGGAGCCAAAAACACAGGTGGTAGCAAAAAGGACACATAACATATACCCGACCAACCAATAGGTAGAAGGTAATATACCTTATTTCCACAAATAAAAAAGGTGTTGTGTGATGACAAAAGACTGCTATTGCTTGCTCCAGTAATATTTAACACCAGAGAACAATCACTTTTCCCCACAGGAATACTGCCAATACTATTCACACACAGGCCTGCTCAAGCTCTAGTAACAGCTATAACAGGAGGTCCATTACCCGTGGCAGTTCGAGTGTTAGGGAAAACATAGTGTGTGGAGGAATTTCCTCGGCGATACTGCTCCATTTCCCATACAGTTCCTTTGGCTTGTGGATCTTCTTCTTCATCAGGGTAACAGGCTCTCTTTAGTTGGGCATTAAGTCTTCCTACACCAAAGTCAGTAATATTAGCAACATGAGTAGCCCACAGCGGTGCAAACCAGGCCCTGCAAGACCTATTGTGTGAAAACGGCAAAGGAATAAAAGCTGTTCCTCCCTTTTTCTGGTGGGCTGTCATCATTCCAAACACCCAACATTTGGTAGTGTTCGTAGCAATGTGGGTGTGATGCAACATCTGAATGAATGTATTGTTGAGATAGGACATTCTGTGCTTTTTCTCATGATAAGGAAGAGTGAAGTAGTGGTGTTCAATGGGGACAGGAGTAGTAGCAGTTAATAGATTTTGAGCATGAGCTACTCCCTCTACAACCCATGTAATTACAGCGATCAACACAATAATCGAAGTGAGTCCAATAATGAACATAGTCTTTTGATCACAGACTCTTGCAGCAGTTGATTTCTTCTCCGTAGGCATGCTCATCTCGATGTTGAACAACAAAACAGATGGGGCCCTAAGGTCCTGGGCAGCCGTTGGTTTCTTCACTGAGGTTGAGACGAGTATCACTAAAAGAGTCCCCCCCCCTTTGCTACTCAGACTTTCACTAACCCAGGACAGTGGCTCAAACAGTCTTATCAGCAACGAAGTGTCTTTCTTCCGGGGTCGCAGCTGATATCAAAATGTACCAGAAATCGTGTGGCCCGGGAAGACTTCCTCAGATCCTTCAGGTGACGCAGCTCAGCCTTTCTCGGTGTCCAGGATATCGCCGTGATTTTTCAGCGCAGCAGATTCCACCAAGGCGGACGGCAGCCTCTTGCAGTTGGTAGAATGAACCCAGTTCTTCCGATTGGTCACTCAGACTGCAGTTCTGGTCGCCAGAAAAACTTGCTCAGGTTCCTGCCACCGAGGTTCCAGACTACTCGACCTCTGGAACACCTTCACTATCACCTGGTCACTGGGCTGCAGATCATGACCATCACCTTGCAACCTGTCAGTAAGAGCTTCTCGGACCTGTTGATGAATAGAAAGCAAGCTGTCAGTCAACTGTGACAAGTAGTCACTCATCAACACCTGGGGAACATCATGTTTAGTGCGTGGCTTTGGGACCCCCCAAATATTCATGGGTCTGCCAAAAACAACCTCATAAGGTGTAAGGCCAGATCGAGTATGGGGTATCGATCTAATGGAGAGCAATGCTAAGGGCAGGGCATCAGGCCATTTTTCACTCTAATCTAACAGGCACCAAAGACAGAGCACCTGTACCCTAAACTCTAGTCCTTCCCTAACTCCTGTGTTGCCCTGCTGGCGTACTGCTCTTTCGTTGGGGCTGCATATTGTACCTAGTGTGCCCAGGCACCTCTTTATCAGCAATGAAGGTGCAGACTTGCATTCACTTGGGGACCGGGTCTCAGAGGCCTGATGCACAGAAAACTGGAGTATCTGAAGCAACCCTTGTTTCAGAGGGGTTCCACTCAGGCAAAACCTCCTTGCTCTTGTTATCGGTCTGTGCCTCTCTTAGATAGGCATAAAAAAAGGAACAAAGCAAGGAATCAGCACTCCGTTCTGATTTGTGACCCCGTCTTTCACCCAAGAATTATCCGACAGTGGTAGGGGTCACGTTTCTTCGGGCCTTCCACCTTCACCGCTGTTATAGTGGCCAGCAACACCTGGGCTGGGTCTCTTCACCTTGGCTCCAAATTAGACTTGCACTTATTCCCCTGGTTGGATCTGATATCCTGGCCCCTCTGGCAATGGTTGTAGGGCAGCAGATATCTGTTAGTGAACAGAAGGGAAATCTTTAGACACAACATACAAATAATCAAGAAAAAGAGGATATTCAATTTCAGAGACACCCCTATATTATTCTTCTGAAGGCCCTAAAAAAAAGGAATTTCAAAACAACTACTCTTTTAACAAACATGTACTTATAAGTCATAGAAATCACAATACAGCTTCTACTTTTTGAACCTTCACTATTGTGCAAAACTGCAGACACCTCTAAAATTATTTTCCTTGCATAAGAACAACCATGTTTTACTCTTATGACCACGCTCCCATATTATAGGTGTAGCGGGAAACTGTAAAACTGTGAATGTAACAGAGATCCATATTACATGAATAACTGATAAATTAAACATAACCTAGTAGGTGCATGAATTTTGCAGCAGAACTTTGTGGCAGACAAGAAAACAAGCAAATAACATTTTGTTCTTAAAAATGTGTGCTAAGGGCATTTGGGCATCTTTCCTAGGATTGCGAACCATATGCATCATACTTATCACGATCACGGCCATGTAATATCATATTCAGGGGAGAAACCTATTCACCAGCTCTAGCAAGGGCTCTCAGCTCGATTACATAGACTAACTGATGAGGGACTCGTGATGCCTCTGTGACTTATGTAGTGCCGCAATAACATCAACAATAATGGTGTTGCCACCTGGGAATTTGGAACAAAAACCACCAACATATAGTTCCCCTTAAAGGTCAAATAAGGGAACATCAGTCTATTCTACCTATCCTTTCATCCTTATCCACCAATTCCAATTTAATCAGTTTACAGAAAGTAGGGGCAGTAAGATGGTGTATTTATTTATTCATTTTGTTAATTCTAACAATTTGTTCAAACAGTATTACTTAATAGCCAATTATACGTGCACTGGTGAGGTGCTTTGTCTCTATTTATTCAAAAATATATTCACAGCATCCTGTGAAATGAATGACTAAAGCAAGCCCAACTGATTGTCTCATGGCTATTCATAGACAGCTCAGACAGGCGAGAGAGAGAGAGAGAGAGTACCAAACAACAAGCTGCCCTGCGTACTTTCCACGCAGAATAGCTCACAATAATACACATATTAGGCACATAAACCAAGAAAAAAGGACACAATAATACATATGCCAGGCACAAAAAACAAAAAAACAAAAAAACAAAAAATACAGTGTGTTACATAATTTTGCTTACCCTTAATTTGCCCAGGAGCCAGTCTCCAACCCCCCCTTCGACAGTAGGTAACCTAAGCAGGTGACCTCCTGTCGACAATCCTTACCCCCTTTGGCAGCTGGGCACGAACATACTTGTAGGAGGTAAATAACTAGGGGAAACCACACCAAGGAGGCCATGTCCAATGTACCACTTTGTAAATTTTGCTGTACAAGCACATTGAGCTAACTAGAAAACATGAATCCAATGACCACTTACCAATTCCTTTAGTTTATTGTGCTGTTTAAAATGATGGCGCATTAATGCAAACTTTATTTTATTGCCTCCTCATCTGGCCCTGGCACATTAACCTTAAATTAAACCATTATTCTGCATGCATGGCAAAGTTACTCTCTGTGTCAGGAGATGCACATGGCCCACAGACGCTGCTGCCCCTTCTTCTCTCTTATGGCTTCATAGAACCTGCCTGGTCTTTTTCCAAACATAATAATAAGAGCCTCCCCTCTCTCTCTGCACTCTGGCCCCCTCGGAATGTCTACCAAGGTCGAAGTGCCAGTGCAAGCCTGACAGAAATAAACCCTCCTTCGTCCGCACTGGTCTCTCCTCCCCTTTTTTTCATAGAGGAAGAGAGCACATTCCTACATGCACTTTTTAAATACGCCACTTTCTAAGCACAGAAATACACAGCACTGTTTAATTTAAGTGCACATTCTTCTTTACATTTTTCAAAAATTCCACTTTTCCTATGTAAAACCTAATGTATATTGTTACTAGTGATCAAACCATATTTTTAGTTATGTATTATTTATTATTTCTTCAAAATTTATAGTGTAATTCTTCCAATGGCATCTACAGAATACAATGACGACAACAAACCAAACTGAGCTCATTCCAGACATTTTCAAGAAGGGGCCACACACTCATAACACACAACACAGCTTGCGGAAGCAAGCCATCCTTACACAAAGAGCACAGTCGCTACTCACTTAAACAAGTACTTCACAAGCATCACCACCGGTGTCAGTCCACAAACCTCATAGACACTCAACCACACAATCAAACCACAAATCAACACCAGGACAAAAACAAAAGGCAGCCCACAGACTGTACTCAAACTAAACCAATTGTAAATCATATTTACAAACTAAAGAGCTCTCAAAAGCAGTCCACAGACTGCACCGAGACAAGTAAAACAACCCAGAGACTGTACCATGCTCAAGAAGACAGACTCTAGCCCCAGACCTTTTCCAAAATACGCCAAGTTACTATTTGGTCTGGCAGAGTGTTCTCAAACACTCTGTGTCTTTACCAAATCATACTTATTCCAGCAGGCATGCCTATTACAGTGGTCTGCAGACCCACCCAAAACAAGCTAGGGTAATACCCCCAAGCCTTTGCAAGAAGAGACCGAATTACCAATTGGACTGGCATAACACTCAAGAGCGCTCCGTATCACCACTTATGACTTTTACAAAATGCAGGTATGTTCTTCCAAGTATACCCAGTCAAACAAATATCATAAGGAGCAAAATCCCCACATTACCTGCCTTTATTTATTGCAATAAATAAACAAACTAACAAAACCAGAATCTTGTCCAAGCAAATCTGTGTTTATTGTAGAGTAAGCATGGAGACTCAAATAAAAGGTACACTTCTTCACAGAAATAGTTATTAACAAACATGGGCAGATGGATATCACTTAGTCAGCGACGTGGGAGGGGAAACAGAACTGCTTACATCAGTAAGACATGATGGACAGTTACATTTTCAAAAATGTGCATTCTAGCAGCTGCAGGCCTCTCTGAGCTCATACATTGCTTGAGCTTAGAATAGAAGGAGTTAACTAAAGCTGATGACTCAAGCAGAATAGAAAGGCAAGCAACAGTGAAGATGGAAGAATCACATGGCTAACAGCAATTATTTGCGATTTCCACAATTACTCCTACACTCGCATCAGGACCTGCGCTAACTGCCCATATCTCTGCTGCTCCATCCTGGTAGACTTTCAGTGGTGGAAACACCCTCACATTTCCCAGTTGGTGGTGCGTGAACATTTTAAAAATAAATGTGCTCCCAGGGGCTTTGTATCTCTTTCAAACCTTACCCACATCGAACTGGAAAGACGACATACTGTATCTGCAACATGACATTCGTACCTTCATATGGAATGGAAAGCGACCTCAGACTGCTAACACCCTGCTGATGCAGCCATGGGAGAGGGGAGACTTAGTGTGCCCTAATCTTCTCGAGTATTACTGGGTGGCTCGTTTGCGCTACCATCTCAGAGTGGGTGGTCCGGGAGAGCGAGAGGCACTAGTTCCACATGGACCAAGCAGTAGATTGTCAGTCCCTATGGGATCTAGCTTAGCTGTCCAAACATGCTTGGCCACGCAGCACGTACATTGCTACTCGGACTAAGACGGTGCTTCACATAGGGGACAGGGTGGTGCTCAAGAAAGGACTTACTACCTTTCCTTCCCCAAAGACGCCTATCACACGTAACCTGTACTTTACCCAAGCTCTGTCACCCCTCTTGTTTTGCTGCTGAAGCACTGGTGATTGCAGTATGTTCTGAGACCTCTTTGAGGGAAATACCATGGATCCTTTGAACAGTGCAAGGCGGACTACCAGCTCCCACATATCACAAGGCTACAATACTGCCAATTAAGGAACTGTGCTTTATACCCCTCGGTCTATCCTGAGGTCATTCGCCCTTAAACCCCTTACGATGGATCACGAGGGATTATAACCAACACATATCATACGCTTCAACACTCCACACCTGCTCGTATCCACACTTACCAGTCGACATTATGCACCCCCACACAGGAAGACATTACACCAAGCAATGCGAGACACTATGGCATAACCAAAACATATTGTAATCTCTCTCTCAGGGAAACAACATATAAATGTATGTTTCAATGGGATTACACACCGACTGGCCACTCCACCATCTATCCAGGTAACCCTTCCCTTTGCCGGCACTGCAATGAGACAGTCAGTGAATTTGCCATATCTGATGGTCCTGCCGCCTCATCACCACTTACTGGAAAGAGATCTAGGGAAAGAATAAAGCCAGTGTGGGTTACTTGCTCACCTCCTCTTTACCCACTGTTATCCTGGGTATCCGATCCCCGACCTTAGAAGCAATGACCCATGCTGACTGGAAACTTATTACCTACCTGCTTCTAGCAGCACAGCAACTTGCGGCACTAGCATCAAAACAGACAACCTCCCCTTCAACACCTCAATGGTTTACCAGCATTTGGCACATTTTAGCAATGGAACAAATATCCCACAGCTTAATAAAGATGGAGATTAAATGCCAATATGTTTGACGCCCCTAGATCCATTTCCTAACCTGAATAGAGTTCTCATGCTTTAACTTACCGAAGCTCCGAAAGCTCCAACTTCTTGATTAAGTCTGCAATTAATGCTTTCCCTTATTAAAAATGACCGCTGTTGCTCGAATAGGAGAGGCGCACTTCATACACTATGCCACGATACTGCTTTATCACATGCAATAAAAGAAGGGTTAAGTCAATCCTCTCATTTGAATAAAACGATATACGTTCCTTTCGTTATTTTTATTTTGCAGTGAGTATTCGCATTGGTCCAGCAATATTGACGTCTTCCACATGGTAACATGTGTACAGACAGCAGACACATGTTTCACCCTGTGTGGCTCATTAACCTGGGGCTTTCTCAAGGCTCATTACTAGAGTACAAAGACACTAGTTTAGTTTCCATATGGCTTGAGTTGATATTCAAATACAGTCTAATGAAGCAAAGTCTTGATAGGTTTCATTTTGTCCTGGGTCTAATCCCCAAATTAAGTGTGTTCTCTGGCATATTCCGGAGGACGCACATCATTTTGGAATTAGACCCAGGCCTTGTACTCTAGTAATGAAATACTATAAACAGCATTTGAGCAAAAAGAATAAGGTATTACCAAAGTTAAGCGGTGCAGGACACCCAAGTTACTACCTTTCTTTAACTGTAATTAATCATTAAATAAATGTTTGTCTGTTTATTTAACATATTTTTATTGTGAGTACTAAGTAGAGTAAACAGCATCCCAGTGCTGCTAGTGGCCATACTTTGAGTATCACAGCCTCAAAGTCACCTCATTACTTTGCTCCACAATTAAATATTTGATAAATAATTTGCTGTCCAACACACAACATTTTTTAGCAAAAGATTTTGGTCAGCCAAAGGTCGGGGTTCATTCTGAACTTGGGAACTACTAATAGAAAAAAAAATTAGACTTGCGAAATTCTTGAGAAGCAAGAAACAATTGACTTTTCCTTGAAGTTGAAAAACAGCTTAAAAAAGCACGGATTACATTAAATTGATGACAGCAAAAGATACAGTAATTTAAATTTAAAATGAAAACGTAGTACTTGTGCCAACAAATTGCTTTCATTCAAAATTTGTAACCAGAAAAATAATATAGGAAACAATATTTGGAGACAAGTTGTGTTTTGACCATCAAATGATACTATAATGTTACAAAAACTAAAAAGGAAAAGCAAATGAACCATTAAAATCAATTGAATAGGCAGAATAAAAAGGGCATTACATCTTCTTTAATAAAAGTTGAAAGGTATTTATGTGGTCAAAAGACACATTTCCTTTACAAAGACTGTCGCAAGCTTGGTTCTATTCTCCACAGTGTACCTACAAATAACTTCTTGTAGGCAAATTCATGAAAGGTGCATGATAATACCATTAGCAAATGTGAGAGACAATTTGGGGTATGCAAAGTGGGGGAGGGCCAGGCTATGTTAGCATGTTATGTACTACTATAATCAGTGCAACCTGGAGCCTACTACTCTAACATGCAATGGCTACCATGAACACCATGGTTGAAGCTGAGGTCCTGCTGATGCCATGAGGCTACTGACACTTAACCACAATGACCCTTGAGAGCAAAATTGGACTACAATGGGCCTTAAAGAGCTCTTACATATAAGTGCATTGAATTATATTGTTAGCCATAAATTAGGGGTGTAACCATGTTATTCACTCTTTATGGCTTACATGAGCCTTGGTTTGTTTGGAGTTTACAATGCTCTAAGGGACACTTTATATTCCCAGTCAGTGTTCTACGTTACCCTGTGCCAAGCATGTGATGGAGACGTTTAAGCCTTTTGGTCGATTTTTCTGAGTTCAACATTTAGATCATGACTTGACATTGCTCTAGAACCCACACAGAACAACAGGGCATGTCAAATACATACAAATAGTTGTTCTTGAAAAATGGACAATATATCTTGCTTGAATTATAAGAGCAACTCACTGAAATTAAAGAGTCGTATCAAAATCAAGCTCAATTCACTTCTTTAATTTGTATAAAGGAAATAACTCTAAAACGGTCATAACCCCAAAACCTACTGCTTATGTTCCTCAGTACTTGCTTGGTCTTTTACAAGGATGTTTTTTTAATGTTTCAATTTTGAGGATCATAATCTTCGTCTGGAATGGTGAATAAAGAGACCACCAGAATAGGACAAAAAGTAACTACTGTTTCAGCGTGTCAATGCATGATTTGCAGAGAGAACATTGTATGTGAATTGCTATGGACTTGATTTGTGATAAAAGAAGATGAAGAGAAAGGGGCTATTTGGCCTCATCACCGTGCTAAACAGATCAAGTAGGTGCAAATCGAAAGTAGGTAGTAATATCGGGGCATATTCACAAAATCATTTTGGAGTATGTGAAATAGGAGTACGTAAAATAGGATTCCTGAGATACTCTTTGATATACTCAAAAATGCCTTATGCAAACAGACTTCAAGACATTAAAAACTTGGAATATTCAGTGAATAGTTATGTACAAATAAAAAGGACTGTCCCCTCTTTGCACCTGTCCCAGTAAGGAGTCAGACATTTTGGGGCCAATTCACGAAGGCATGTAAGAGTCAGTAAATGAGATCTTTGGACAAATACTCAAAATGCTTTTCTGATTTGGGCCTGTAGTCTGAACTGATTTATTATACTTTGGTATATTTGTATTGAGCCTATCTGTCTAGAGGTTTTACTACTTTGTGTATATCTACCTGGAAGGAGCCATTATACACTGAATATATTGCTTTATTCATTATATTTTTGCATAGAATAACTATGTGATGGTGAAATTATTGCAATCAGTACAACAACCATGGTCTCATCAAAATAAAGTGTATGAGAACAGGAGGCATTGATATACATGACCACAAGAGTAATATGAAATCAGTGAATGTTGTCATTTAGGTGATCAGGGAATTGCAACCTCCAATGTCCTTTAAAAATGTGGTTGTGTTTCTGATCTCTTGCAGTATGATCAGGGCTTATCGTTTGTCTTAATATTCACATTATGAAGATGTCTAATAGAGATGAGTTACAAACAACTATCCTGCCAAATGAAGGGGGGGCTGAGTAGAGAAACCAGTATTAGAACATTCAGTGACGGCTCCACTGAGGAAAATGGAACATCTTAGGACTAACAACGGCTATTATAGACCATCTGCTCCAATATTCATCAGAGAGTGGAGTGTTCTAATACCATTATATGCTCAAAATGAAAACCCGAGATTCCCTAACTTGAAGTAAGTGTCTATTTGCATCCACAGGAACCTGATAACAGGACAGAAGCTCGACTACTCGAGGGTTTCTTTTGCACACGCTAACGATTTCCAACCCTCTTTTTCCTCAAACGTGACAGATAATTTTTCAGGCAAACACCGCCCCCGCGAGTCCATGAAGCATAGCTCTGCTTAGAACAAAGTATGTGCTTACAATCGTTTTTAACACATTTTTCCCTGTGTGTGTCGTGTGAATGTCACCTCATGTATGATGTGTGTTTTTAAAGGTACCTACAACCATGCAGCACGTTTGCTGGGCATGTTTATACCTTTCAGGCTTCAACCACGCTCTGAGCAAGGACGTCTTCGCGCGCCATTAAGGAGCACACCAGCATGGAAGTCCATTACATTGTGTACCCACCTACTCTACTAGAGAGAGGGGGCTGTCCTCTAACTATTTCTTTTTACTGTTACAGATACACTACGTGACATAGTGATCGTATGTATAAACCACGCATGCTTAATTAGTTGCAGCGTTTTCTTGAATTAATAATTTATTTCCATATTTAGGTTTAATAGGAGTGGCAAACACAGGGCTGGTCCCTGTGTGGTCCTGATGAAGAGCTAGGGGTAGGCTCTAAACATGTTGATCTTACACTGAACTCCTACCCATTATAGTTAGGTTTTCTCCGTGTAACACCCCTTTTCTAGATATACCACCCTAGGAGCGATAATAAAGAATTTAAGCCCACTAGCAGGGTATCTTTAATCACTTTAACCCACTCCATCACACTGTGCACTACACATAGTCTTCCACTCAAAGTGCTCCTACGTATTCTCCGCAAGTCGCAGCACGCCCCAATTCGTAGAGAACTGGGATGGCCCCAATGATGAAGCATGTCACCGTGGGGAAACCCTGGTGAGTGGGGGGACTCAAGAAAGTAATTTTTCTTTCCTGAAGGCAATCTCTGATCGTATCGATTGGGAGCCTCTTCCTTCGACTTGGTCCTTAAACCTGTGATCTCGGGTTTTAATTTTGAGCATTAAATTAAGGAGGACGGACCTAGTTGTAAACCCTCTACCTCCCTTTCATTCTGTATATTCTAATACCATTATAGCCATTCTGCCATGGACTATACCACGTGTTAAAGGCCCTCTCTCTCATTAGTGACCCTCACCTTTGGCTCAGGCCTATAACTCATGTGTAAGGCCTTTAACAACTGGTGTAGACCTTGGTAGTGGGCTATAATGCTATATTAATATTCTTTAGGTATGTAGAAATGTCTCAGGTTTTAGTAGTAGGACTCTTCTTCAGGACCTCATGGAAGGCATGGGTGTTTTTGTTTCTTGTTTTTTAGTGTGTTTTGAGTTCAGGAACTTTGTTTTTTCACACATTATTAGAGACCATTCATGAAGAATTAGCTTGATTACCTTCCAAATTAATAAATTGTGTAGGATTTCCAACTGCCTTTTTTGGAGGTGTTGGAGGATCCTTGCAATGTAGTAATTTCTGCATCTGAGCATACACATCTAGTTTTGATCTAACCATTTTGTTGTGAGATATCTCATGGAAATGTCCATACACTATACGATTTTGCTAAAGGTGTTGTAGTTAATGAAGGAGTTGATTGATCATTGTGTATTTGATAATGAAACATGCAGAAAATGATTCTTAATCTAAACTCTAAAGCTACAGGCACTGCTGCATTGATTTTCCATTGACCTAACTGAACAATTAGCCGGATGTTTTGATTCTGAAGTCTTGGTTATCAGAAAGTCAAAACGATGATCAAAATCACTATTAGAGTGGGCAAAGTCAATTAGAAACTTTGTGGTAACATTATCCTAGCAGCCAGGGATACATGTTGTAAAATTAAAAATGTTTGTAGAGTGTAGAAGATGTCAGGCCTTCTTTGAAACTGGGTTTCTGGTTGGCTGAGACATGCACCCTGTCCAAGCAGGAAATATAATCCTAGTCAGGGTAAGTCTCACACCCTAAATTGTTCTGTGCTCAACCTCTCGTAGCTTGGAACAGAGAAATCAGGCTTAACTTAAAGGGCAATGTGTAAAGTATTTGTGCAAATCTTCAAACAGCAACACTTTAAAAACACTACAAAAAACTCTGCACCAGGTGAGAAAATAGAGCTAAATTTTATAAATAAAACAAGACCAAAATGACAATAATTAAACAAGTAGAAGTCGAGATATGAACTTTGAAAGAGGAAATGTAAAATAGCTGTTAGAAGCAATAGGCGCTTAAATGGGATATCTGGTCATGCTAGGTTGGGACTAAGTCAAATGTTCAGGCTGACCACGATGGAGAGTGGGCCAGATAAGCCAGATACAGTGACCACTTGGGCTCGCTTAACCAAAGTACCTTGATAAGGTAGACGTCGCCGTCGATAAAGATGCTCGTTGCAGCCGAAGCAGTGTGTTGGTGTTGAGCCACGCAGTGGACGAGATGAGTAAGTCTGGGCAGTGAACTCCGCTCAGCTCACTGAGTTTGCAGAGTTTTCTGCACTCCACGTTACGCGGAGCTTGCGGAATCCAAAAAAACTCTGCTTCGTGTAGCAGAGTGGAGTTTTTTTCCTGGATCGTGTTCGTCAATATCAAGTTGGCAAGCGGGAGTGAGAAAAATCCACCTCCCAGCGAGATTTTTCCTCGTTCGCGATCCTCAACATCAAGTTGGCGAACGCGAGCGTAGAAAATCAACCTCCTCTACTCTACTTGAGCAGCAAAAAGGAAGCAGTGCCCACTTGTGATGTGCATGGTGCCGTTTGTGATGGTTGCACAGTGCGGACTAGCATCTGGCACTGAAAATCGCAGTGAAGGGCATTTATCTAACACACTCCGCTGCTCGCAGAGCTTCGCGTAGCGCTGCAGAGTTTTTTTTGCACTTTGCGGAGTACGTCGTATTGGAACTCCGTGAACTCTACCCAGGCTTAGAGATGAGTTGATTTTCTCCTCACAACTGCGGCCATGAAGTCGTTCCGATTGAGAAGTGTTGATTCTTAATTCAATGCACGGTTGCTGCTCCTGTAGCAGGCGATACATCAATTCATAAGGCGATGCGCTTGTTTCTAAAGGCGATGCGCCTGTTCCGAACCATGCAACGATGAAGATGTGCTGTTCCGGATCTTACAAAGGTAACAATGCAAAAGTCCCGATGAGGATGCATGGGGTCGGGCTATGCGCCACGCCGCGTTGCTGTAGGTTAACCAAGCCCCGCCCCCCAGAAATGGAGGATTTCGTGTGCATTCAGGGTGGAAGGCTGAGGTTGAGGCAGAGGCTCCCGCGGACCTGACGGGCTGACGGCTTTTTTCGGCCCCAAGCGGTATGCGACCTCGAGTGCCCCTACTCCAAAGCGCTTTCTCAGGGTGAAGACTCGGCAGCATCCGATGTTTGGATTGCAAAAACGCTGCAAAACGCTGGAGCTGGAAGATGGAGACGGAGGTGAGGTGAGGCGGTGGGGTGAGCGGCCAGTGGCTTTGGTGGTGATGTGCTGACACTGCCTCTATTACTTCGCTATGGATAAGCCGGTATTGGCCAGGGGGAAAAAACGGTAATTTTCTGATTCAGGCGGCGGTCCTGCCAAGATTAACTGGGGACTTTGTTATCTGTCGATGGCTGAACATATGGCAGCTGAGGTGCCCATCCGATATACAACACCCCTCCCAGGCAGAACATTTTGAAAAAAACAGAGGGAAAGGCGGTGAGAGAGGAGCTGGACCCCCAGGGGAAAAAGGAAAAGGATGCCAAGGTTCAGAACTGTGAGGCTTGTGTCAAAGTTAATTATTGACTCATTGCACGCTAGGTGGTTTATAGAAGACTTATGAATAGACTATTTGTCTTTGTTTCTGCCCTGGCTGTACCACCTTGCACTGCCTGTTCTGCCTGCACTGCCTACGGGTAAATCTCCGATAGGGTGGTGCTTTCTCACTTGAAGTACCTATGCACCTAAGAAAAAGGGGAGAATATTCTTTGAAGGTCAATATGAGTATTGAGACTCGCTCTACCGCTGGGTTAAGGAAAGAAGCTGTTACCTAGTATCGGAGAAACAGCGGGGTAAAATGAGCAAATTGTTGAATGCTCGTATTAAAGCTAAGGCTCGCCGCCTCCAGATTAAGGAAGCAAAAGAAGTGGCTCGGACGGCAGACAAGGAATCTTCTGAAAAATTTGCGGAACTTAACTCCACATTTGAGAGTACAGATGAACAGGAATCACCCTCTGCCGAGCCATTAAGTCAAACTAGTATTACAGTAAATATGATGACGACGACGGCCGATATGAACTTAATCACTGCCAGCCTGGTTTTGTCCCAACCAGATAACATTGGAACTGATATCCCCAAGAAAGCAAATGCAGCTACTAAAGAAGCAAGACAATTTTCCCTTTAAAAAAATAAATAACAAAATAACCTCACAACCCACTGCGAGTCCTGCCTTAAACCTGCAGCCCGATGAGGAGATCTCGGGGACTTCTCAACCCGTTTCTGCTCCACTATGTGCAAAGTCCGCCATAGTCAATCATGGAGCTTCTGAAGCTATCACACTAGTGAATATGCGTTCAAACATTGTACCTTTGCTGGGGCCGATTTCTCATCAAGATGATGATTCATCGCTACTTACTGTTCAAAAGGAGTTTTGCTCAGGAAACATCATACCAGCACAAGCCTTGCTTCAGATGGAAGGCATTTCTACTCCCCCTGGTTCCTCTGTATATCCGCCAGCAAAACTAAAGATACATTCTCAATTGACTGCACAGAAGACAGCCTCATCAGAAGATACACTGTTGATGGCTGAACTGGCCATTCCGCTACCTTATACCTCGGATCCTTTAAGTCCCGTCTTTAGTCTGAATACTGAGTCAGCAAGTGAGGTCCAGATGACGGTTAAAGACATGCTAAATCTAATTTTAGAGGAGGTTCGGGAGTTGAAAAAAACTCAGAGAGCTGAACTCTCCTCTATACATCAGTGACTGGAGAAAATTGAGGATGTAATTTCACGTTTCCCTCTAAGACTTCAGGAAGCTGAGGCTCGGATTTCTATCCTTGAGGACCAGATGACAGTGGTAAAAGAAGAGGTTAAGGTGGCAGCCAAAAGCAAGCAGGCGTTCGGAAATAAATTGGATGAGCTGGAAAATTACACACAGAGATCCAATCTTCGAATAGTTGGAGTCCCGGAGGGGTTAGAGGGGCCCAATACAGTACAATGGGTCACCTCATTCATTAAGCAAAAAGTCATTCCAGAATTTGAAAGGGATATGACTATTACCAGGGCGCATCGGGTACCTGCTCACCCCTTTCCTAACTCTACGTTGCCACGCACAATACTATTAAACTTCTCCGACTTTCGCATTAAAGAAACAATACTTTCTAAGGCTATACAGCAAAGACAGTTTTCAGTAAATGAAACATCAAAGTGTCGTATTTTTTCGGACATGTCTGCAGCAGCGGCGCGCAGAAGGAAGGAATTCGTGAAAATTCTACATGTGTTTAAAGCTAATGGCGCTCAGGCCTCTATTGCCCAACAGTCCAAATTGAAAGTTCTGGTGAAAGGCACATTTTTTATGTTCTTTGACTTAGACGAAGCTCAGGAGTTATTGAAGGAAATTTTGCAGGGTAACAAAGGGTGAATGAAAGGAAGTAGAACTGAGCGAGAATCCTCTGTCCTAATCTAATGGCTGTGTTCAGTATGAAAACCATGTTTACTGACTTTGATAGCCGGCCACAATGGTATATGTTAAGTAAGATTAGATTAGATTGTTGATTATGTTGATTATGGTACCTTTCACTAGATTTCACTAGAGTTTAAGCATGTCAAATTACCTTCATTACTGTGGGGGGCGGAGGGCTTACGGGGGTGTGACAACAAGACACCCAGGTTGTTAGGGGGAAGAGAAGTGTGGTTGGCATGGGGGAGGGAGGAAGGACCACATTTGGCAGGGGAGGGGCACAGGGGTAGTGTTAGGTGCCTTATGGAGCAGAAGGAGGGTCATAGGGGGTGGATAGGGTTTAAAAGTAAGGAAAAAATGAAATCCTTTGTTTTTTTGAATTTCTTTTTTTTTCTTCTTGATCAAGGTTTTCTATATTTTCTTATGAGGATTGAGTCGATTGCAAATTTTGTTAAATTGCTTTAATGACTAGCAAGGAGCAACTGAAAGTGGTATCATTTAATGTAAATGGTTTAAATAATCAGAAGAAAATGCGGGCCATAGAGATGTGGATTAAATCTGAAAATCCTTCGGTAATTCTGTTACAAGAAACCCATATTTCTTCTATAAAGTTATTAGATTTCTCTATGTTTAAGGCTTGGGCCTCGTATCGAGGCTTCTCCAGTACCTTTGCGTCCCATAGAGGGACAGCTATCTTTTTAAATACAAATATTCAAGCAGAGATTATAAACTCAGAAAGGGATCAGTTGGGGCGTTGGTGCTGGGTTACATGTACAGTTAAACATAGACAGAGACCTATAACTTTTGTTAGTTTTTATGCACCGATTGAGGACAACTTTAAGATTTATAAAGAACTGTTTCAATCTTTGCTGACTGTTATAGGGGTTGTGGTAATTGGGGGAGATTTTAATATACTTATTAATCCGATAATAGACTCCTCTACTTAGACAAGAAAACAACTAAAACCTAAATCATTGAAAATTTTGCAGAATTATGGGGCTATACTCGATGTGCACGATCCATGGCGTTTGAATTTTCCATCTAAAGCAGAATTTACATGCTGGTCAGGCAGATTCAAGTCTTCATCACGTATAGATTTTTTTTTGGTCTCTAGAAAGCTTTGTTTCAGTCAGCAGAGGTTTTTTCATAATGGATTTTCAGATCATGTTATGATAATTTTAGAGATTTATTTAGAAAATTCTGTAAAAATTCCCAACCGATGGGTCTTTGATAGACAATATTTAAATGATAAACCTTGGGTTAATTCTATAAAGGTAGAGATAAGGAATTTTTTACTCGAAACTATGAATCTCCCCCATTAAATATTGTTTGGGACTCGCTTAAGGCTTTTATCCGTGCAATCATCATCGGAAAGGATGCGGCCAACTTAAAGGAATTTAGAGTTAAGAAGAAAAACCTAGAGCAGAAAGTACAAGTCCTCAGCACTATAAGGCTTTATCATCCATCTAGAGCTAACCAATATCAGCTTGCTCAGGCAAAATGCGATCTTAGTGCTAATTACTACACTCAGATTGAAGCTGTTTTCCGGCAACAGTATCAAAAGATATTCAAAGAAAGCAACTTCACTGGCAGATTTTTGGCTTGGCAGGCTAAGGAACATGCTGCCGCCAACCTAATTAAAACTCTAAAATGTCCTCTTACTGATTTAGAGACAGACGATCCAGTTAAAATAGAGGATATAATGCTTAAACACTATGAACATATATATGGTCAGCATCAGAGGGTAGACCCCTTTTTGCTAGAAGCCTTTTTACACAATAATGAATTACCTAGGCTCTCAGAAGTAGATCAACAGTCTATGGCTAGACTATTTTCTAATGCGGACCTTGAGAGAGTTATAAAAGATCTCCCTAATGGTAAAGCGTGTGGCCCAGATGGGTTTCCATCGGAATTTTTTATGGTCTTTTCTTCTGCATTTGTTGATTTTTTTCTCATATTAATACATTTTATGTTAGAGGGAGGTACAATGCCAGACTCCTTCAGACAAGGCAACGTAGTGAGTTTCTTGAAAAACGGGAAGGACAGTAAAGATCCAAATTCCTATCGCCCAATAACATTACTAAATTCTGATTACAAAATAGTAACAACATTTCTGTCAATGAGCTTTAATGATATCACGGCAGAATTGATTAATCCGGTCAGAATGGTTTTATCGCGGGCAGACAGTTAGCAACTAACACACATTATTTAATTGAGGCTTTCGATTATTTTGAGACACAAAGGATTTCTGTTTTGGTTTTGTTATTAGATGCCGAAAAGGCTTTCGACCTGGTGGTTTGGGAGACACTGTTTAATATTTTAGGACACTTTGGGGTTTCGCCTAAAATTATATCTTTGATTCGCAATTTATATTCCAATGCTAAAGCTAATGTAATTATTAATACCATAGTGGCGGGCTCAGTCTTAGTAGAACGAGGCACAAGACAGGAATGTCCCTTATCGCCAGTCCTTTTTGCCTTTTTCATCGAGCCCTTGGCAATAGCATTGAGGAACTGTGCAGAAATTCCCTCCCCCCAATTCCATCAATGGCAAAACTCAAATTATATGCAGATGACATCATGCTTATCATAAAACCTGAACTTAGAGTTCAAGCCAAAGTATTTCAGCTTTTTGAGGATTTTGAAATTCTAGGGGGATATTGTATAAACAAAAAGAAAACGGAAATTCTACAATGTGGGCGTGAAGCTCTGGAGCTACATCCTGACATTTTATCTTGACACCAACACTAGACCAAAGAGATATCTGGGTGTGTTTTTTCAGCATCAGTTAGGGATTTATATGATCTGAATTTTAATCCCCTTCTTCGAAGTGTCCAAACATTGTTCTCACGATGGAACTGTCTGCCATTATCCATTTTAGGTCAAATAGGTTTGATCAAAATGTCGGTTCTTCCTCTCTTTAATTTCTTGTTCTCAACTATTTCATGTTTTTTGTCAGGTTCAGTTTTTACTCGAGTAAAATCAATGTTTACACCTTTTATTTGGGCAAAGAAAACACCTCACATTGCACTCAGCACGCTATATGAAGATCGGGATCAGGGAGGGCTTGCTCGGCCAAACCTTAGAGATTATTATCATGCCTATTTTGCCCACTACCTATCCAGATTCAAAACTCAACTTCACGTAAAAAAATTATTCATAAATACATTTATGGATCTAATCTGTAAAGAAAATCAGATACATGCTCCTCTACACGTGTTTAAATCTCCCAAATTTGTTCGTTATAAGTCACTGCAGTGTTTTTTTTAAAAACGTCAGGCTCTGTTTAAAAGATATTCTATTCCCATTATCAACTTAACATCCTTACTAATCAGTATTCTTCCACTGACGGGTGTTACACAAGGTTCAGATCTTGTTGTTAATTGGGCTGCGGCAGGGTTCTTGAAAATCTCAGATTTTTTGAGAAATGGGAAATGGATCACCCTGACGGAAATGTCTCAATTAGTTACCCGAAATTTCATCTTATTAGTGTCATATAAATCTGTTTATAAATTCCTGGTTCAATTGGATATTACTCAGTTAGATCAGCAAAGTCAGCTAATAAAGGAATTATTGGTTGACATGCCTGATAGAAAACCAGGGGTATGGAAGCGTCATCTCGCTCAAAATAGGAAGTTGGACCTTAGTCAAAAGGCAATCAAAAAATGGTTGGAGCAGGAAAATCAGGCAATGCCTTTGAATGTTTGGTCTGCTATTAATAGATTTCATTTTTCTACATTCTGGGGAGCGAATTGGCGTACAATGCTATTTTTTAGTAAGTGGTTACTTTATCGTACACCTGCTTCTATTTCTAAAATGTTTCCTAATCATTCGCCACATTGTTTTAGATGTATCCATCATTCTCCAGCTAATTGGTCACATGTTATCGTTTATTGTGATAAGATTGCAAAATCCTGGGAAGAGATTTTCAGCCATTTCCAAATGTGGTATTGAAATCGTAGTAAACGAGAAATTAATTTTGTATGGTTTTGATCCTGATCTCCCTTTTCCTGACCAGGTGGCTAAATTACTATATATTGCTATGGCAGTGGCTAGATCTCTTTTATTACAACAATGGTGTACACAGCAGATTCCATTCTTTTTTGAATGGCTACATCAGATGAAATGGGTTAAAACTAGTGAGAGGACTTTCGCACAATGAGTGGGGGGTATTAGAAGATTTGACAGAATCTGGGGGACTTTTTTTGATTAAAATTCAAGCGCAGTTATTGATATTACGGGAAATAGCAGTTTTTGTATGCTCTATAGTATATTATATGTAGCTACTGTGATGTTAATAACTTTTGCTAAAATGCGTGGTGTATGATATTTGTTTTTTTCTTTCAGATCTTTGTAATTTTTCATGCTAAATTAAATGAAATATTGTCGATGAACTGCAGATTATTTATAATTTTATTTTGTTTTTTTTGTGGACTTCAATCCAAAAAAAGATAAAAAAATAAAAAAGAGGATGCATGGGGTCTGGATGTGCAAGCCACTTAGGCCTCACTTCAAAGGGTCCAGGGCTAGGATGGCACCACTTGCCAGGGCAGACTCACAGCTTGTATAGTCCAGATACAGATGCAGGTAGTTTAAGTCTTTAATATCCCTGTGACCTAAAGGAGGAGGCAAGTCTGCAAGCCCTTGGAGTCAATCTGGGTTCAAGTGATGCAGGTCCAATCCTTCTCCCTCAGGCAGGAGAACAGCAGGCAGCAGGGCAGCTCAGCAAGGCAAGGGCATATCACGGCAAGAGCACAGTAAGGCAAGAGTCCAGCAAAGCAGCAATCCAGCAAAGTAGCAGTCCTTTTCATCAGCACAGGAGTTCTTCTTCCTGGCACAGTGTTCACAGGTCTAGAAGTGTACTGAAGTTATGGACTCAGAGGTCCAGTACTAATACCCAGTTGTGCCTTTGAAATGGGGGTGACTTAAAAGCTTTGAAGTGCACAGAGGTCCTCCCTTTCTGCTCTGGCTCCAGACTCACTATAGGGGGGGGGTGCAGCCCTTTGTATGTGGACACAACATTTGCTATTCAGGTGTAAGTCTGAGGCTGTGCCCAGCTCCTCATTCCCATCGCCCATGATGAACAGTCAAGACACACCTAAGCTTCCTTTGTGTGTGGCTGCCTAGAGGGAACACACCAAATCCCAGCTGACACCCAGTCCAGACTGAACAGAGACAGGCAGCAGGTACCAAATGACTAACCAAAAAATATGTCAGCTTTCTAAAAGTGTAATAGGCTAAACTGTAACCTAAAATCCAACTTCACCATAAGCTGTGATTTTAAATTGTGAGTGCACTGACACCAGATGTGAAAAGTTTATTTTTTCACAATTTGGAATTACACTTAAAAGATGTAATAAGGTAATCCCAATGTTAACCTATGAGAGGCATAGGCCTTGCACTAGTAAAAACAAAATCGGGAGACTTTCACTACGAAGACAATGAGAACTAAAAAGTACATGTCCTGCCTTTTAAATACATTGCACCATGCCCTGTGGGTCATACAGGGTCTAAATTAGGGGTGATTTATATGTACAAAAAGGGAAGGTTGATGCCTGGCAAGAGATTTCTCTTGCCAGGTCGTAGTGGCAGTGTAAACTGCACATGGTTAGAGAGCAAATAAAGTGGGTGGCACAACGAGTGCTGCAGGTCCACTAGTAGCATTTAATTTACAGGCCCTGGGCACACTTAGTGCATTTTACTGGGGACATAAAATTAAATAAAATATGCCCATTGGGTTTGAGCCAATGTTAGCCTGCTTAGAGGAGGGACCAAAAGCATGTTATCACTGGTTAGCAGTGGTAAAGTGCACAAAGTGCTAAGGCCAGCCACTAGACACCAGGGATGTTGGTTTCACTAAGTTGTTGTTGATGGGAAGCGGGGTCTTGGGCAAGGGTTGCTCCCCTTTTGGGAGGGAATGTTTTGCCCATATTTTTAGGGCCATCAGTCCCCCAGCTTGGCTGGTGGATTGTGTGTGGACTGGCACATTATTTACATATGTGATTGTAATGTTTTATTTCTCCTTTTTATTCTAGTTCAAAGCTTTTGATTCCGTTGATGTTATTCATGTTTGCCATTTCGGCAGTGGTTGACCTGCAGTTTGTGTAGTTGCATGTGTTTGGTAAGAAAAACGTTTTTGTTCTGTTTACTCCAAATGGGTATTATTGTCATGCATGAATTATTTTTTTGTTAGTGGTGTCATTATAGCAGCATATTTAGCTTATGTTTTGAGTGTGAAATTCTCTTTGGATTTGTGCATGATGTGTATTGTGTAAATCTGGGGAGTGAACTCTGCTCCGCTCGCGGAGTTTGCAGAGATTTCCGCACTCCGCGTTAGGCTGAGCTCACAGAGTTCCGATCAACTCCAGAGTTTTTTCCCTCGGTTGCGTTCGTCTACGTCAAGTTGTGTGGAGTGCACGATGAACCCATTTTAACAAAACTGTGATATCGGTTCAGCATTGCCTAGCTTTATAACTCTACATGCATTGTCAACCATTTCTCTGTGTTTCTGAGTTGAAGTTTTAGTAATTACCAATGCCTGCTTCAGAGGTAATACCTTTCATTTACAAACTAAACAGTTTTTGATCCATTCATCTTAAATATACTATCTCCAGGCTGGCACTGCTGTAACCAGACACCAGAAGTAGGGACAGAAAGGGTACGTTCTTGCTGCCTTCCTCTTAGGCAAGAAGGATTAACTATGGGACTATTTTTTGCTTGCCAATGATTAGAGCCTACTTCAGGCAGCCGCTATCTCTTTAAAAACCCATTTGTAGCTGAAACCATTCTTAGCACTCTGTGAATTGCAAGCAGTGGGTCCATCTTTCTAAATCTTGTAATTCACAATTAATTTCCATTGACAAGTGTATGGCTTACTCTTTAAAACATCAAAATCAATCACAATAAGGGGGGACTGGGAACAATTAAAAGTCCAGTACCCGTACTCCCATTTTAGAATATCTCAACAAGAAAAGGGTAGCTGTTCCCTTGAAGAAGAAGTGCAGATGGAATGTTTGAAAAATGAGGGTATCTTCCTTATTTGAAGATGTTGCCCTCACACATCCATTTGGGTGTCATGCTTCATCATCGGGCTTAGCTTCTCGTGGGGCCGGTGCTGCAATGCCCCATGGGCCGCGTGATAGGGCTCTATAGTGGAAATATTTTCTTGTTAGCTGTAATGATGAGTGTGGGGATTCAATGGTGTGTGTGGTTAAGAGTGTATTAAAAATACCTGCGGGTTACTATTTCAAACCCCGTAAAAAAAAAAAGAAGTAGAGTGCAGTTTGTGAATGAACTCTACACGGGTCTGCTTTCCATTAAAGCTTACTTGCATGTTTGAAAAAAATTCTACTACCATCATTAGTAAAATATTTTTTACATTAGGAATAACGACTTTTTCTAAGAAACTACATTTTAAAATACAATTGTATTTATAGCAAATATCTCAATTTGTTTTCTTTCTATGGTTACAGAAAAGGCACTAATTTGAAAGGAACAGGGGCAGCTCCTCCGTAATGGCAGAGGAGCATCGCCCCACTGGTCAGAGTCAGTCAGCGAAAAATAAAATGATAATAAAACAATATTATCATTTTATTTTCCTCTGACTGACTGAGCCAGGGAGTCTTGGGCAGGGTGGGGCCGGGTCATGGCAGGGAGGCGGAGTGATGGGCACTATAATGTGTGCATGTCGGTTTGGCCGGCTGTCTTAGGCCGGCCAAACAAACATGCACACTTGGGTTTCTCCAAACCAGCTGTGTTGACAGCCGGGTTAGAGAAAAGCTGCATGCTCCCTGAGCGAGCGTCAGACCAGCCTGATCAGGCCAATCCCCATGCTGCTCTCAGGCTTGGTATAGCATGACAGCAGTGTCTGGATTGGGTGGGGAGCCTGTGCTTTATGCAGTAGCGGTCCGTGGAGGGAGTGACGGTGGGCAGTGAGGCGGGCGGGGGAGGGGCAGGGTGGGGAAATGTAAACACCGGAATATGGATGAACAGAGGTAAGTACACATTTAAATGAATAAAACGAATTCCTTTGCGAGCGCCGCATCGCAAAATGCGATGCAGCGCGCGCAACGAAATCCGTTTTACTTATTTAAATGTGTACTTACCTCCGTTCATCCATATTCCGGTGATTACATTTCCCCACCCTGCCCCTCCCCCGCCCCGCCTCACTGCTCCACCGTCACTCCCTCCACGGACCGCTACTGGCTTTATGCCCCAGTGACTGCTGAGAGGAGAGAAGCATCAAGGAGGAGGGCAGTGTCAGCGGCATAACAGGTACGTTTTGTATTTGTTTATTATTATTCCCCTAATCCCCCGTTCCCCCCTACTACACCCCCCAGTTTAGTTTTCGAAAAGAACAAAACATTGAAAATGAATTTGCATGAAAAAACATGCATTTATCGATAAAAATCATTTAATGATCCTCTCCCGAGTCCAAAGGTAATCATGGATGGGCATACATTTACATTTAAATGCATAATAATGAAAAAAATGCAATGTTCCTGCTCCACAGTCGTAGACGATTTGTTTTATTTTAAAATATTTGTTCCTTTCCTATGGACTGGGATTTCCATACAGCAAATCTAAGAATAAACGGGCTATAAATCCATCGAGTGAAATGTAATTAATTGTAATTGTACTACAAAGACATTTCCAGAGCTGCTAACATCTCTGAGTCATCTGCTTTACGGCTATATTAAAAAAGCGCACTCATACTTATTAATAATGCAGCTAACACGGCGAAAGCGTCGACGCTTTAAAGAAGAATAAAAAACCTTTAGAACATGGAGGCGACACTGTCAGTTTGGCAAAGCAATCTCATTCTCAATTTCTCAAGCATTTTGCTGTTAAATGAAGAAATCACTTGAAAAGGAAATAGCACATCTAGTATTTGAACTTGCCTTGAGCAGAGCATGTTGGAAATCTTTTTAGCCTGCCTTTGACAACTGAAACAGACTTCACTAAACTGCAGGAAGATTTCCCTTTGTAAAACCAAAGTAGGCACTCACTCTGATCACTGTGTCTTTTTAGTATGCAGCCCAGAGGATTCAGACAAAGATTACATTTACCATAATTAACATATATGTAAATGGAGATCATGGCTATGAATGATAAATTTTCATAGCAATTTAAACCTTGCACAAATTAATCAAGCATACAGGCACTTGATTAATGAAAGCAATGTCATTTAAAAATGCAACACGCTAATATATATTTTTATTGTTGAGGATAAAAAGAACCTGAAAAATAAACCAATTACAAATATGTTTACATCTATATGCCGAGACTTTAAAGTATATATAAAAAATACTAAAATTAAATATAGATTTAGCATCCAGCGTGCATTGATTTGGATTACTTTAACATAATAATCAGTTCCTTGTAATATCCTTACGAGAATATCATATTATAGGGAATGGGATGCAAATAGTTCAGAATACCGCTAACATGTCATGTTTTAGGATTCCAATTTAGATGCTGACACCTGACAAAGGAGGTGTCAGGAATTGTCAATGGCAGTGGTCTTCAAACATATTAATGCCACGCCCCCGAGTGGAGAAAAAAAAGTCATCCCCCCTCCCCTCAAAGTTTTTCACTGTTACTTTATGAAACTGGCCATGTTTAAATATGTCTAGATTTATTTCAACATTGCAGGTAAGTTATCTTACCATTTTAAAAATGCAATCAAATACATGATTGCTAAACATACTATTCTGGTCAGGCAGGCCTTACTAATGTGTAAAAGTATCCACAGTGCGGTTGTTAGAAATGGGGGTTGGGGTTTTGAAGAATATTTGGAGTTCTTTCCCTTTTGACACCTTCGCATAGCCGGGATATAAATGACTTAAGATGTTAGTGGTGGCCTATTAAAGAGCGACTTACTGCCACTCATTTTTTTCCGCTGAAAACAAAGCACAGTTATCAGCATGAGGCTTCTTTTGGCTATATCCAGGCACCCCCCGGGAACACTTGAGGCCCCCTCGATGGGCCCGTCCACCAGATTGAAGACCCCTTGGCTTTACTATGCCAACATTTAATGAAGGACGTCATAAACAACAGAGACAAGATTGAGTGTAAATGTAATGGAAACAGGGTAGAAGGGAAACATTTAAGGGTCTGTTTAGTGAGGAATAGGAAATGCTTGCACAATTTACATATGCGCAAATACCAAAAATACTCCTAAACTATGCATTATAGTTTACAAGTATTTACAGATAATAGAACAAAGCAACAACCCGGTTTAAAGTCAAGCAGAGTGAGATTCTGAAAGTTATAGAACAGAAGGAAACCACAATATGGTGTGGAGGATGCCAATGTGCATACCCACTGCCTAAGAGACTCTTTGGTATCTTCTGCTGTTCTTGAACAGCACAAACTACATATGATCAGGGGCACTGGAAGCAACAACTGCATATGATTTGGACCCCAGGATTTATGCAATTTTATGGCTGCAGCGTTTTTTGCAGAATTATGGATTTGCTGTATTTGTGACATAAATAATCTATCCTCTGCTACATAACCCTCAGTTTAAAAAGAAAATTCTAGATCAAACAGATCAAAAGCTACTAAAAACATAGTAATGTGTTGTTGCACAGTGCAAGGCCCTTTTCAAAGGCAAACTAGTCCCTTTTTTTTGTATATTGCTTTATTTGGTTGTCACACTGGTACTAATGAGATGAAATATTTGCATTTATCATTTTAACATGAACAAAAGACAAAATAATGAGGTAATACTATTACAAAACATACTGAATTATGGCACATAATCTTTCATAAGGCATAATTTAATCAACCCTACGCATAATTTGGTCCTCTCCTGTTGCATAATTCCAGTGGCACTCATCGTGCAGGGATTCAGAGAGTGCCTGAGAATACACAAGTGCCCTGTGGAGGGCGACACCTCCTTGTGGACAAGGTACAGGGGCACTGGCTCTGGGGGTCCTGCCTCCCCATTGGCATAACTGACTGAACGGGCCCCCTACCAGAATATACTCCAAGGAGAGCATTAGAGACACCTGGTGATTGGAGTCAGATGATTGAGAGAAAAAGCCCCAACTGCTGTACGTGATCTCTGGCTGGTAAGACATTAGATGTGGGGGGTGAGGGAAAATTAGGTCACTGGGTGCAACTTCACCACTGGGGCAGATGCATGTGGATCGGACAAACCCTTTAATTCATTGTGGCCAGCACACAACAGCAGAACATGTCCCCCACTACTGTTTGATGCATCTGAAGAGGGGACTACCATTCTGGTCTCACCCTGAACAGCATTACTTGGCTACCCCGAGAGACTCAGAAATATGTGCAAACACTTCAGATGGAAAGGGTTGGAGGGAACACCCAACTACCGTTCCATCTACACAGCGATGCAGAGGAGGGACTTCCTAACTCTTCTCAGTAATTACTGCCTCACTGACAACCCCTTAGACTCCATGGCAATTAAGGACACCAGGGAACCATTAGAGAACAAAATGAATACAGTAATGGTTGATCTCAGCAGCCTGCATGATCATCAGCGCAATATGGCGGAATGCATAACGGCCAATGGACTCAGTATAACTGATGTACAACCCACAGTAGGGGACCTAGCAGACCAAATGGCTGAAATAATGGAGAGACTTTAAACGCTGCAATACAGAATAGAAGATGCGGAAGGTAGGGCATGCAGCAACAACATCTGAATAGTTGGCCTACCCGAACGAATAGAGGGTCAAGTTATGGTCTCCTGCCTAGAGGCCTGGATTAAGAGCACGATATCTCCTGGAGGCCTTTCCCCCTATATTCGCACTAGAGCGGTCCCACAGGGTACTGGTACCCCTGCAGGGGCCCGCCACATCCAGTAGTGGCTAATCCACTACAATTTTGTGATAGGGACCAGATCCTGAGGAAGGAAAAAGATAAAGGGGTACTCCTCATTGACAGCCATAAAGTAATGGTGTTTCTAGACTTTATATTGGTGGTCTAAAAGCAACGCTCTTCCTTTTTAGATGCCAAGAAAAGACTCTGCCAAATACACCATGCTCTTCCCAGCGAAACTTAGGATAGATACAAATGCTGGCACGTGATTCTTAACAGGTCTACAAGAGGCAGTAAATGAAAAGACTCCCAAGCAAACAAGAAAGGACTGCCACACCCTGCCCGATGACCTCACAATCATATGCAGCCTGATCCCAGAAGAGACTCGCAAGGTCAAATTTGCCAATGAAGGAACAGATCAGGAGGGACCGACTAAGCGTGGTGGTGCCAGCTGAAAATATCGGGGCATCTGGATTGGATTCCAACCCAGATGGATGCAGCGACTCATTGCATGTAACAGACTCGGATCTTGATTCATATCCTACTCTAATCACTACCTCTGGCACTGAACTGCTGCAGATTACGCCAAGATTGGCTCATGATCTAGGTTGAAACTGTTTCCAGCATTTGAACTGCATTGGTTTCGGTGAGGGTTGAACCGGGAGCAGTAACCAATGAGAAATGCAGCTCCTCCTGTGTCCAGGTGAGGCTGATAGGGTGCAGATACTACTGGAACTATATTACAGAGACTGGGTGGCAGAGGAAGCACCTGGAGCTTGTCTCCTTCGGAGGTGACTACTACCCCACAGTAGTTTCTTGTGTGACTCGCACGCAGGTTGTTGTTTGCTGTTTTACTCAGTGCTTAATTTGAGCCAATGGTTTGTAGGGTTCAGCATCAGCACTTAATTGGCAACACTGGCGCTTGTGACAGTCTGCCACAAGGTGGCGCTGTGTGGCTAATTTAGAGATGACCAAAACAACAGTTAATTAATCATTCATTATACATTAAAAATTACTATTAAAAATGACCATTATCTGCCGCTCAAGTCATTCTCATAGCTTTGCAGGCCTGAAATGGTCTGAATTGTAACACTGGTAGGAGAATGTTGGTTAGTAGTTTTGTTGTTACTATCATAGGCAGCATGTGTGGTAAAATCTGCAGTAGCCTCCTGATGAGAGCCCTGACATCTATTTATTTACAAACTAAGCACTGGTTCCACTCATTTGATGGGGGGAATTTTGCCTTTCTCTCCTGGGGAGGGCGGAGGGTGTGATACTTGAGTCTAAAGAACCACTTGCACAATATGTAGGTCTGTGGGGCCATAGTCACCTACGGGCCTAACACTTTGGTTCGCTACACCTTTTCCATACCTGGATTACAGGACACATATTGGATATATAATAATAGCATGAAATGTTAGGGGGCTCAAAAGTATGTCCAAAAAACTCCAAGATCCAGTCATACCTGAAAAAGCAGGGGGTTCATATTGCCCTAGCACACGAAACGCACTTGACAGCGGCAAAAGGAGTTGCACTACAAAAGCACTGTCGGGGTCATCTATCCAACACAACATATTCTGCCTTTGCACGAGGGGTCCTTAGATTGGTGCGAGCAGGGGTACCATTCCAAAAATTGGAGCAAACTCTTGACAAAGAGGACCTGTAGGAGGTGATTGATGAGTGAATGGGGGAGCAAAGGTTTTACAATTGTTATTATATATGCACCTAATACTGACCAGCTCAGATTTTTTGATGAGATGTCACGTGATAGCTTCCTATATGTCTAACTTTCCTATTATTGGTGGGGGCTTCAACTGTAGCACCAATCCTGTACTGGATAGCTCCCACCCACCATAAGAGACTCCCAAATCACGCAGATAGCGAAGAAAATTCACATGTGGCAAATACACTGGGGCCTGATAGAGTGACATGCCAGAGCGATCGAGACTACTCCTTTCATTCCACATTACATTACCTAAATTTATGCCTTGACACTTTCCTTTGTACCCCAACAGTACATATGCAGATCACAAACTCCGAGATGCTAGCTAGAAAATTATCGGACCACAATCTGATAATCATTACATTGACCTGGACACCAACTTGAACCTGAATGCCTAATTGGAAATTTAAAAATGAGAACCTAGAAGACCAGATCTTTTGACATAAGAGAAGCAATCTGAAATGATTTCATTGACGAGGAGTACTTTGCCACGTCCACCCTGGTGAAATAGGACGCTTTTAAAACAGTCATTAGAGGACAATACATAGCGAATGTGGGGGCTGTCCAACAGACACTGACCCAGGAAGGACAAGCATAGGAGATTACACTAAGAAACTTAGAACAACACAGACACAATGACCCTAACATACACCAGTCATTCATTAAAGAAAAACAAACACTAGCAGAACTAGTGCAAAAAATCGCCCTCTTATTATATAGAATATATAGTCAGGGCTCATGCAGCAAGAGACCACACTGAAGCATGAACTTAACCCCCTTTAGAACTTGCAATCCTACATAATACTGAAGACACGATAGATATCAGCAACCAAGAGATGGCTGGACGCAGCTGTTGTAAAATTATATATAGAGAGACTAAAAATCCCAAACTCCTCTGACTTTCCATGAATGGGCAGAATCCATTGAAACACTGGGCACCTTTGACTGAGTGATCTAAAAACTGGATAATCAGCCCCATAAATGTAAAGGAATATGGGACCATATCTAAAAAAGATGAAGAAACCCCTTCAAATAAATTTCAAAAACTACATAAAAATGCAACTGTAAAAATAGATATGTTCCACAGCTGAGCACTCTTAATTTACGGTTAATGTTTGAACATGGAATGGACATACTGACCCTATCCTTATTGTTTTCCTTTCCTCCCTTCCCTGCTTCCATGTTTCCCCTCTCTCAATGTTTCCAATGTTTCAGTTCTTGTACAAGTAAGTACTTGATATCAAAGACCTCCAATTTCTCATTGTTCATATATCAAGTCCTAGATAATTTGACATAGCTCGTTACTTCTCAAATAAATATACAGGTGTGACATAATGTCAGCTATTCATTATGAGTTTAATAAAAGAATTTATAAACAACAACATATCATGAGCTATTCCATCAAATAAATCCTAACATTGTCACTACCTGAGCCTCATAGTAATCTGATGGAGTGTGTTTAAGTACAATGTCTGTCTTTCAATATAAGGTTGCTGCAGTGCAGGTAGGGTAAAGGGTCATTGGGCTGGTTACATGTAAGGCCGTGCGCACAAGTGTGTGGGCTGCGCATGACAGACTACCATCATGCGCATCCGGGTAGCTGCACATAGGAAACACGCCTGTGGCAATTTTAAACTGCAAAGTCAACTTGTAAACATTACCCCTTTAAATATTAATAAGACACTCCTAAGTATGCCTTATTGCCCATAAAGATAGAGTATATTGTATTTAAAAGTAGGACATGTAAAAATCATGTTGAACATGTTCTTACAGTGAAATATTCCCAAAGGCTGTTTTTACTGTAGCAAGGCTGACTGCTTCCACAAGGAAACTCTAGGCTACAGTGTTACAAATAATAGATGCTAAATTTGGATTGGTAGCAGCTAGAAACACAATTAAAGGAGTTATTTTTATAGTGATTACAAAATCCAATATAGTGGTAAAATCAAACTTTGTTTGAGTATTAAGCAACAGGTACTTTGAGAAAGTTACAATTTTCCTGTATAAACTCTTTAAGGCCTTTCTTTGCTTTTCAACTTAGATGGCTCCTCTGACGTGAGATGTAGATTGCTCCTAGACAGTGAGCAAAGGGCCCTGAGTGTGTGGAGTGAGTTTTTATCTTTAACAGGATGGCCTGAGAGCTGTACCTAGCAACTTGATTAATTTCAAAGAGGTCTTCCCTGTCACACCCAGATGTCGTTAACACATGAGCCTGCCCCCTCTAATGTCTTCTAGTCAGGTTGGTTCAACACTGAATGGGTGGGGAGGCTGCCCCAAAACTGGTTTAGAGTGACCACAAGGGATAGTTTGCCCATTAGTACACACAAAAACACAAAGGGGGAGAAGGGTCAACCCTACCTTGTCCTCCTCAGATGAGATGCAAACACACACAAAGACGTAGAGCAAGCAACAGTCGTCCTTATTCTGTTTATCCGAACGTAGTTAATCAGGGGAGCACACCCACTTTGTAAAACTGCCCTCACCCACAACAAGTTGGGGCATGCTTCATCATAGGGATGCTACTAACGCCTCTGCACAGACCAACGCTAGAGGCGGAGCAATAGGGAGGGGTAGACAATACAACAGTGATGAAGAAAAAAGGAAAAAGACAGGATCCTATGAGAGTGCAGAAGAATAGTGATTTAAAACTGGCTTCGGGATATCAGTATAATATTTTTATTCCTTGATTCCCTAGTCAGAGCTAAAAATGGTAGAATAAATATACCAACAGATGATGGTGGTGTGAGTAAATTAGGTGCTCACCACCCCTCTGTCGGCATAGAGGTCGACATTTTTCAGCCGGTTATAGGAACGCCGCCACTATAATAAGGATGGGGACACCTCGGCAGGCCAAAGCCTAGGAGCATGACTGGTGCCTCTCCTCCCCACTGTGTCCTTGTTTGAAGGACAGTGGTCACACCAGTCATCAATAACCCAGCCAGGAGAAAAACATGCTCCTGAGCCTGACCGAAGCATGTTGTAGTGTGGAGGAGCTGGACGCACAGCATGGGAGTAGACTCCCTGCTCCGCCCCAATATAATCTGCAGTGGTGGGAGCCCCAAGTGGGACTTGGGCACCCAGTCAGCTATTACAAAAGACCCATGTGCAATGCAAAGCCGCCTTATCTGTTTACAAGAAAAGTAGCTCATTATGTATTTGTTCTTTTCCTGAATGGAGTGCCCCATAATGCCCTGCATGGGCCTATTTGAAATATTTCAGGTCCTTGGGGTGCCCCAAGGAGGGAGAGGGGCATCATCAACTTTTACCAAGAAGTGTTTGGGGGGTTTCAGAAGGACTGCACCCCCTCACCCCTTAAGACTATATCAAAAGTCACCCTAAGTTTCAAGGGGCATTACACAACTGAACCCCAGAGAGGTTTATGGTTATTTTAACTCCTCTAGAGCTGGGGTTTGGTATTCTTCAGCTCTGCAGTGCAGAAGCACTTAGGCTATTTATTATTGGGTCTGAATGTGCTAATGAAAGATTTTGGTATATATCTGTGATTGTTTTCAAAATCCTTTATTTAAAATACTTTTATTGACATTTTGATTATGGATGAACATTGTAATGCATTAATTAACTATAACTGCATTTCTCATTGATTCTTAGGTCTATTGGTTTTTAATGGTGATTCCTAATATGTGACCATTGTCTTTATAATTTTTATGACCGCCTGACAAAGCCAATAGACTTGCCTTATATATTGATATGGAGAACCCTTGACAAAGCCTATAGGCCTGCATTATTTAAAATGACAACCACTTATGATGTGAAACTGCATCTTGTAGAAGAGGATTTTGTGATTTAGGAGGTCATGACCTACTAGGGCACAAGTGTGATGAGGGTGTCACCAAAGGCATTTTCATTGACCTACTGTATATATCATTGCATTTATTTGTAAATTAATGTGTAGCTTTAAGTAGTGTGTGCATAATAAATGTACCTATACTTTTTCAAAGAAAAAGCACCAAATGGATAATGATTTATTTAGTGTTGTTGTTGTGTGCCAGCGAGTGCAGATTACTAGCCCACACCACCTCCCCTGAGTATGCCTTGAACGGCTTTGCCTCGCTACCTTGACAGTCAAGTGCTAAAATCGAGTACTCATTCCCAGTAAGAAGACAATTGTGGACCTATTACTTGCTGCATGCTCATATGCTGCAGAAATTATAAACCAATTTCCTACATTAGTATTTAACACTGGGTATCAATGTGTCTGGAACACACACCGATAATATTTGATAATTTCAGTTTTTACCACACATTATCTACACATTAATGCACAAATATAAGGGTGCATGCCCTTGAGAGGGGTGAAGGCATGTGTGGTTAATGTGTAACCTGTGTTTATTATGACGAGTTTTCATTTTTGAAATTATGTCATGGTGGTGTGAGATTTCACAGAATTGTTTCCGTGACAGTGTTCCAGACCAGTGTCATTTGAGCCCCAGGACTATACACAGAAATGGGCGATATAGGAGGCTGCTTCTCTTTAGGTTTAGGAACTGTGACAGGTACTGACACCATAGATATGGGTAAAGGGGTAGGCCCTGCTTCATGGTTTGTAGGTGATTGGGGGCTTCAGCAAATTCTTGCTCTTCGCATTCGCAAGGCAGATTTCCTGAGACGGAGCCTACAGTGAGTCCGTCCTATAGCCGAGCTTTTCCTGCCATTTGAAACTGGGCAAAAAACACTGAAAGGGTGAGGCAGGTACCCAGAGGTGAGGCCAGTACCCAGATGTTGTAAGCCCCCTAGGGGTTCCTGCAGGAGGACGGGATAGTCCCAGATAAATGTTCTACTGTGTGGGGGATGTAAGAAACAGCTCCAGTTCCAAATGCCCCCAAGGTTGTCAGGAGTGGAGGAAGAGATGTTCATGGGTGGCCCATAGTGGTGGTTGGCCTAGTAAAGGGATGGTTCTTGAGGTAGGAGCTACATTACTAGCCTCTGAGGAGACCTAGGATGGCTAATGAATGCCCTAGATTCCCCAGGTAGGCTAGTGAATACACTGAAAAAATGTGAGAGTAATGGATGGAGATGGATTAGCAGGGGAAATTGGGATGCCATTGTATAGCAGGCAACTGCCCAAGTTTGGTGAAGGGTGTCATCCTAAAGACAGTTTTGCCTGAACCTCAGGTGGAGGCTGTGGTGATGCTCAGCTGGGTAGGTCAGGTAGATCCTGTGGGGTCGGAACCTAGGATGAGGAGATGTAGACAGAGGGTGTGCAGAAGTTGGATTAGCCCCCGTGACCCACCCAGGTAGCCAGGTAGTTCCTACCCTTAGAGAGGCCCCTGAGCATCAGTCCGGAAGGAGGGGAGCACGTCCAGCAGGAATTGTCACTGTTAGTTGTTGGAAAGACAGGCTGCATAGGCTTTATCTTAGTGGACTTTTGCTTGCTGTAGTTTAGGTGTGCTAGGCTTGGGGTATGACCATGAGACCCTATAAGTCCTGGCAGGCCAGGCTTTGATTTGGGTGGTGGGTGCGGTCCCTACTACGATGGTGCAAACAGCAAGAGTGCCCACAGTGGCACAACCAGGTGAGCAGGTGGTGTCATGGTTCTCATCTGATTCACTTCCGAAGAAGTATCATGGAAAAAATGTAAATGTCTTCACACTCCTTCATGGGTCTCCAGTATTTCATTCAAAATTTAAAAATGAACTAAAGGACACCTGGATTGAATTTTACTCTTCCTGGGCATTAACTGTATACCCAGAGTATGATTCTTTTGTATAGCATTTACGAACCACTGGTCTTAGGACTCTATGCACTTTACCACTGCTGGTCAGTGCTAATGTACTTGTGCTCTTTCCCCTAAATATGGTTTGATTGGATCATCCAAATGTTCCATTTTCAATTTACCTATAGGTCCACCAGTACAGTGCACTTCATGTGCCCAGGGTATGTCAATTAAATCCTACTAGTGGGTCTGCAGCACTGATTGTGACATCCAATGAAGTAGCCCTTTAATCATTTCTCAGGCCTGCCACTGCAGAGTCAGTATGTGCAGTTTACACTGCCATGTCGACCTGTCATTTAAAACCCTTTGCCAAACCCTAAACTTCCCTTTTAATACATATAAGGCACCTCCAAGGTAGGCCCTAGGTAGCCCACAGGGTAGGGTGCTGTGTAATTTAAAGGGAGGACTTGTACTTTTAAGTCCTACATGTCCTGGTAGAGAAAAACTCTGAAATTCATTTTTCACGACTGTGAGGCCTACTGTTCCCATAGGTTAACATTGAGGATTCCTTGTTACATCCAATAAACTCTGATTTCCAATTGGAAGAGGTAGGGGTCTCATGCTTAGTACCTATGGAATTTAAATGACAAACCCTCTTTACTAGTAAAGTCGTTTTTATAATTACAATTTTTAAAATGTCACTTTTAGAAAGATGCTACAGCAATAAATGCTGGACAGAATGCTGAATGAATCAAACATTCATCTCCAGTCAAGAGATCTAAGTTAAATCTATCATTCTTTTGCGCACTACGCCACTTAGTTTGGACCCAGCCATATGCAAATCAGTCTTGACCCTGCTCCTCATGGGCACAGGCCAGCCCAAACTGCCAAGCAGGTGCTCCCAGGAGCAGAAACAATCATCCTGGGACCGGTTTAGCTTGAATCTAGTGGCACAGTGGGCAAGAGACCCATGTCTGGCATACCCATTCCACTTAGTGCAAAAAGTGCTACGGCAACAAATGCTGGACAGAATGCTGAATGAATCAAACATTCACCCCCAGCCAAGAGATCTGAGTTAAATTATTGCTCTTTTGCTCACTACACCACCCCAGTTTGGACCCAGCCATATGCATATCAGTCTTGACCCTGCTCTTCATGGGAACAGTCCAGCCCAAACTGCCAAGCCGGGTTGTTAGAAAGATGATGTTTTTCTGCTGTTAGCTCTGTATGCCTGCAGCTTGTCTCCAATGCACGTGTGGCGTGAGTGACAGCTGGGATTTCTGCATTCCCTCTAGACAGTCACACACAAAGGGAGCTTTACTATGACTTGATGGGCCATCCACATCCTGATAGGACATCCTGGGCAGGAGGGGAGGGAGGAGCTGGACACAGCATCATACTTACACCTGAATACTGGGTCCTGTCCCCCCACAAAGGTCTGCTTAACCCCCTGCAGTGAGTCTGGAAGCAGGGCAACGAGGGAGGGCCTCTGTGCACTACAAAGCCCTTCTTTGAAATCTCCCCCAATTCAAAGGCACCAGTGGGTATAAGAAATGGACTTCTGAAACTACCACTTCAGTACACCTCTTGACCCATAGAAACTGTGCCAGGAAGAAGGAGTACTGTACTGCTGAAGGACTGCCACTCTGTTGGATTGCTGCTCTGGAAGAACTGCTTTCTTGCTGGGCTGGCCTGCTGGCCTCCTTGCCTGGGTGAAAATCAATGGACCCACATCACTTAAACCTAGACCAGAGTGACTCCAAGAGCTTGCTGGCTTTCCTCCTGATTGAAGTCTCAAGGACATAAAAGCCTTCTAACACACCTACTACAGCATCTGGACTCTGCCATCTTTGAGTCTTCTCTGTCAAGTGGTGCCGTAGGGGTGGGCGGAATTTGCGTAGTCGCGCCACGCAAAGCTCCGCGAAATGGTAAGAAATCTCCGCTGTTTTCGTGCTCTGGGGGAATATCTTGCGAACACACATTTTGAGAACGCGAACAAGCAAAAAATTCTGCAAAGCTGCGGAACGCTGAATTTTGGGCAATTCCGCATTCTCCGCGGAACGCGAAATTACCCAAATTCCGTGAGCGGAACGGAATTTACCGCCCAGAACTAGTGCCAACCCAGGCCTGGATCCTTGGAAGTGTGTTTGAAGTGCTACTCCAGCAGAATCTATTCATCGCCTTCGGCGCCGGAACTCAAAATCAGCATATCTCTTTCAACGCAAACTTATTGCTGACATTGCAAAGATCGCATCCAGCTCCTCGCTGACTGCAGGATGCATCAACTGCATTCGCATCAACTGCATTGTTAACGCATGATCACCGTTGCTTTGCTCGGAACGGTGATGAATTGATGATGCATCGCCTATCCTGCTCCCGCATCCTGCCTACGACAAAGGTATTTTACAGCTGTCCAAGGCTGATCTCTGTATCAGATCTGCACTCCATTGCAGTCAGCCTGAACTTTTGGATCTGATCCAGTCTAGCATGACCGGGTATCCCTAGTTGGAGCTTTATGCTTTTAAGCACTACATTTTAGTTTATTCTTTAAAAATCCGATTCGGTTTTTCTTAATTGACTTTTGTCATTTTGGTCATGTTTTGTTCATTTAATTAAACTCTATTTTTCTAACCAGGTGTGGTATCTTTTCATGTGGTGTTTTCACAGTTTTATTGTTTGAACTGTTGCACAAATACTTTACACATTGCCTCTTGAGTTTAAGCCTCACTGCTCTGTGTCAGGTGTTTGTGACTTACCACAACTAGAATTGTGGTTCCTCCATGGACAGGGTGCATACCTCTCCCAACCAGAAACCCAATTTCTAACAGTGGCTATCAGCGGCCTGTGCAGTGCCATTCAGTAACTTGGTGTACACTACCAATCCATACCTATTTTTCAATTGGCTAAGTATTTTCTCCTTTTTCTAAATTTAAGTGCCCTAACTTCGTATTTGCACCATGGATGCATGCAGTTGATACACCCTCAGCAGGCATGAGCTGCTGAAACTCTGCAAATGGAAGGGACTGAAAGCAGACACGAAGGCTACCAAACTGGATCTCCAGGTATCCCTCAGGGCCTTTGTGGATGTGCAAAGATGTGGGCCACCTTAGAGGAAGATGAGGTGGAGGAAAATGAGGAGGAGGGAGTACAATCTGAGGAGGGGGGAATGGACCCAACCCAGAGTACTGAGCTGGCAGGAGAGCCCAACTCAACCCCAACAGATGACATGGATTCCCCTGACACTCTCGATGGAGCAGGGAGCAATGTATCTGGCAGAGGCCTGACCCAACAGCCAGATAGCCAAATTGAAGATTGAGAAGGAGAAAGCTGAGGCTGAGAGAGCCTAAGAGGAGTGATACTGGCCATGGAGGAGAGAAGGATGTCACATGAACTTAGTCTCAGAGAGCTGGCTTTGAGACCTAAGATGATTGATTCCAGCAGTAATAGTGGCAGCATGCCTGCAGCGTTCACTGAAGAAGGAAGGGTCCGCATATAGTGCCCAGTTATGTCGTGGGAGATGACATTGACAAGTGGTTTTTAGCATATGTAGTGGATTTAAGAGTGCAGCATAGTCCTGAGGAGCACTGGGTGTAGCTTGTGGAGGTATATGTCCACTGTGGACACACTCCTAATACTACAGTGTTGCCGCTTCTCCTGCATCACCTGACCTACACCTTGCACTGGAGCTGACACTGTCACCGTTGATGACACTGCTCAGAGAACCACAAACAACCCTGAACTCCTCCACTGCATCCTACTCAACGCGCAATCCCTCTTCAAACACGCCATGTAAAAATGAGATACCTTCACCACCCTCACCCTGGACATCGCCTTCATTGCTCAAACCTGGATCAACCCCTCTTTGAACCCCGACATTGCCACAGCAACTCTCGCAGGCTACAAGATGACACACAGAGACCTCACCAACAAACACAGGGCAGCATTGCCATCCTCTTCAAGAAAATCATCCATTGCACCACCACCAACAATGATCCCACACTACTCATGGAACACCTCTATTTTCAACTACAGACTGATGCAAATTCCACATTCAGAGACACCATCTTATAGAGACCCCCACTGTCACTGACCAGCCATCTGCGGTGCCATCAACAACATCATCACCCCCTTAGCCATGGACTCCTACTACTACCTCCTAATAGGCAACCTCAACTCATGTCGATAACACCAATGACCCCAACTCCACAGCCTGCCTGGAAAACCTGAACCACATCGGCCTCACCCAACTTGTGACACAACCCATGCACAAGGCTGGACACACTCTCAATGCCATTTTTACATCCAGTAGCAAAGTCAAATTCAGCCACATGTCAGCTCACTTGGACTGGCCACACCATTGCACACTTCATCTCCAATGCACAACTGGGGCAAGATAAATGAGACACAGTGTCCACAGGCTCTCAGCAGACCTCAACCAAGCCATTCAGAATTTCTCTGACTGGATCACCTAGTGAGCCAATAGAGTCACTTATGTGACACCAGCCAAATCCAACAAACCCTCAGATCAAGCCAGCTGGTACACCCCAGAGCTCAGATCTTCCAAGCATGACTGTTACCAACTCGAGAGGCAATAGGGTGCCTCAAAGAATCCTGCCGACAGAGCCACCCACAAGGCAGCCCTCCACAACTACCACCAGAGAATCAAAGAAGCCAAGAGAAAGGCCATCACAGCCCCCATCAACACAGCATCCAACCACACGAAAGGCTCTTCAAGATAGTCAAATAATTCTCCAACCCGACAACCACAGAGAACACCATTCACCTCTCCCAAGAACTCTGCAACACCCTTTCAGACTACTTCAACAACAAGATCCTCGCCATCTATGACAACGTCCACTCTCAGCGCTCAGCCTCTATAGCCCCACCCACCCAAAGCAAACTAGATGAACAATCACCACCTGGTCCTCACTCAACATCCAGGCCACCTCAGCCATCATGATCCATCTACTCTGAGGCACCCGCAGCCCCTGCCCCCATAGTCTCATCAACTGTGGATCCAACCCAATCAACCCAGAACTTACCAGCATTATCAATTCCTCCATCTACACAGCAGCCTACCTGGACAGTTGAAAATATGGAGAGGTCAGGCCACTCCTATAGAAACCATCCGCCGAATCCAGAAAACTCAAATATCCCTGCTCCACTATCCAGCCAAAGTACTCGAGAAGGCCATCAACCGACAGCTCACCGAGTACCTCGAACAGAACCACCTACTGGACACCTCCCAATCAGGGTTCCCTGCAACACAGAGACCGCCCTGATCGCTGCCACAGAAGACATCAGGATCCTCCTTGACCATGGAGACACTACCTCCCTGAGCCGCCTCGACCTCTTGACAGCGTTTCGACACAATGTCTCACCACACTCTCAACAGACTCTAAAGCATCAGCATACAAGACAACACCCTAATGATCGCCTCCTTCCTCACAGGTCACACTCAGAGCATCCGTATGGCTCCCTTCACATCCAAACCCAAGGATGTCATACGTGGTGTACCCCAAGAACCATCTCTCAGCCCTCCCCTTTTCAACACCTGCATGACCTCCTCACAGAAATCGTCGGATCCCACAGCCTCAGCATAATCTCATACTCTGACAACACTCAACTCATCCTCTTTCTCTCCGAAGACCCCAACACCACCAGTACTGATCTTCGGGATGAACATTTCCATCTGGGACCACAGCTGGTGCTTGACTGGTGCACCCAAAAGACCAGGCACGCAACCTAGGCATCATCCTGGACACCAAACTGATCATAAAACGGCAAGTCAACTCAGTCGTCTCCACCTATTTTTGCACACTCTGCACTCTCTGCAGAATCTTCCGATGGATTCCACTGGACACCAGAAAAACTGTCACTTAGGCCCTCATCACCAGGCGCCTTGACTATGGCAACTCTATGCTGACATCCCCGCCCAGCTCCTCAGACGACTCCAAACACTACTGAACAAAGCAGCCAGACTGATTCTGGACCCCATCCAAAAGGACTCACAGCACTCCCCACCTCAGACACCTCCACTGGCTCCCCATCCAGAAAAGATGCCAGTTGAAGATACTCACCCACACATACAAAGCCCTACACAACTTGGGACTGGCCTACATCAACCATCCACTGAATTTCAATCACCCCACAAGCCGCCTATGCTCCTCCGAGCTAGCCCGCACCCTCTCCTCCCACATCTACAGCAGCCAAGTCCTGGGACGAGATGCCCTTCCATCTTTGAACAGCACCCTCCCTGCAGGAATTCAGGAAGAACCTCAAGACCTGACTTTTTGACTGAGTCGTCACACCCCAAATGACCAGATACCATTAAGGGGGATACTGCTGTGCTATACAAATCAGTCGATCAATCAGTACTTGTTAAGCATGGCTACTCACCAGTGAAGGGCTCAAGGTGCTTGGGGGAGGGAGTTGGATGGGGATTGCAGGTCTGACTGGTGATGAATATAGGCCCTAGCTAGGCCCGCAGGACACAAGGGTTCGCTCTCCTGTAATGGAATCTACAAGGAAGTTGGCACGGAAACTGCAAAGTATTGTATTGTATTGTAATTTGTAAAGCGCGATTGCTGCCCAAGGGCGTCCAAGCGCTAGAGTGCAGAGAACAGAGCTAGGGGGGTAACAGAGAATAAGATTTAGGTGGGCCTGGCAAATAGATAGGTCTTCAGTTGTTTACGGAATGAGAGTAGGTTAGAATTGGACCTGATTTGTAACGGGAGTGTGTTCCACATCTTTGCGGCATTTAAGGAAAACGACCTTCCTCCGGTCCTGACTCTCCTTACTCTCGGGACTACGGCCAGGAAGGCCTCCGTAGACCGAAGGGTTCTGTTGGGATGGTATTGAGTAACCAATTTGTTAATGAGCGCTGGACCTGACTTCCAGAAAGCTCGGAGCGCGATACATAGTGCCTTAAAAGCCACTCTCTGTTTCACTGGAAGCCAGTGTAGGCTGCTTAGTGCGGATTTAGCAGACTGCATCCTTAGGGTCTGTAGCAGGATGCGGGCTGCACAGTTCTGGACCACCTGTAATTTTCGCATGGACATCTCGGGAGCCCCTACATACAGGGCGTTGTTTGAGTCCAACCGGGACTGAATGAGGCCCTGAACTGCCACTTGTCTGGCTTCCAAAGGGAGGAGGGGGAGGACTTTCCTTAACATTCTCAGAAGGCCAAAGCAGATGGCGGATAATTTAGTAGCCTGGGTGGAGAAAGAAAGGTTTTTATCCAGCCATACTCCTAGGCTTTTAACGCTCTCCTTGGGGGTGGGAGGGGAGCCCAGACATCCAGGCCACATGGAAGGAATTAATGTGGGTATTGCGGGGCCTAAGAGCATAAGCTCGGTCTTATCTCCATTCAGTTTTAAGGAGGAGCCTGTCATCCACATTTTTATGTCCTCTAGGCAGTTCATCAGACTTCCTGGGGTATGATCGGCGCCTTCCTGGGTCAGTGAAACCACTAGCTGGGTATCGTCAGCATATGATACGATTTTTATTCCTGACGGTTCAACGAGCCCGGCCAATGGTTTCATATATACATTGAAGAGCACCGGGCTCAATGAGGAGCCCTGTGGAACTCCACAGTTCAGGGGTTTTCTGGCTGATATTATGTCCCCGTCGAAGATCTGAAAGGATCTGTTGTACAGGAATGATTCCAGCCATTTTAGAGCATTGCCTCCGACCCCGATGTTGTGCAGACGGTTCAACAGGGTGGCATGGTTGACAGTGTCGAAGGCCGCGCTTAGATCAAGGAGGATCACTGCCACTGATCCTCCCTGATCCAATATCCTTCGCGACTCTTCGACAACTGCCAGCAATGCGGTTTCGGTACCATGTTTAGGCCTGAAACCTGTCTGGGATGGATCAAGAAGTGCATGGCTTTCCAGGAATTGTGTCAACTGCGTATTTATGTGCTTCTCCAACACCTTACTTACCCAAGGAAGTAAAGAGATTGGGCGGTAGTTGGAGTGATCTTCTGGGTTTAGGGTGGTTTTTTTTAGCAAAGCCCATACCATCGCTCTCTTCCATCCAATGGGTACTGAGCAGGAGGATATAGATGAATTGAGAAGCTCTAGCACCACTGGAAGGATGGTTTGGCTTGCCTGCAGCAATATTTCTGGTGGGGCAGGGTCGAGGGGAGAGCCAGATTTGACTTGGCCTGCTAGTTGTTGCAGTGTTTCCAGGTTTAATGGAGAGAAGTGGTCCAGCGTAGGCTGTCCTGGGGGGGGGACGTCGCTCGAAAAGATCAGATTGGGTGTTATTGACTTGTTGGCTGTTGCCGGGAATGCGGAGTAAATCTGGGTTACTTTATTATGGAAAAAGTCTGCAAGTTCATTGCATTGATCTAGTGTTTTGGGAACTGGGGGGGCAGTATTAACGGTGATGCATTTTTTAACCAGATGGAAGATTTCCTTGGATTTTGATTTTGCTGTCATTATTTGGTCTGCGAAGTAGGAGTCCTGGGCCGCCCTAACCCCATTTCTGTAGTTCTTAATAGCCTCTCTGTATTGGTTTTTTTTTCCGGGAGATAGTGCATTCGCCAGGCTCTCTCTTTTTTTCTGCAGAGGCGTTTTAGGTCTCTCAGGGAATCTGAGAACCAGGGGGCAGATTTGTGTGACCTCTTAGGAATAGATTTCCGTAACGGGAGGATCGGGTTCAGTGATTCCCTGATCCAGCCCTCATAGTTGATGTTTGCTTGGTTGGGGTTTATGCAGGGAGGTGGGCGGGATCTTTCGAGATTGTTTGTCCATGGCTCTATGGGGAGTTTTTTCCAGTTTCTCTTAGTTATGGGCTGAGGGGTCGGTGAGGGAGGCTTGGCGGTCGACCAGGTGATTGGAACAAGAAAGTGGTCTGACCAGGGGAGGCAAATAGGTTGCCCGATCATCAGATTCGTGCAGTTGCTAAAGATGGGATCCAATAAGTTCCCTTTTTCATGGGTGGGGGATCTGACCAACTGGATCAGTTGCAAGGCTGTAAGGTCCTCTGTCAGTTCCCTGGCAACAAGGTCTGTAGGGGAGTTGAAGTGCAAATTGAGATCTCCTAGAACCGTATAATTGGCCGAGGTTAGAAGTCGGTTCGCGATGATATCTGGGAGAGATTTTTGGAACAGCTTCCCTGGGTCTGGGGAGCGGTATATCAGAGTACAAGAGAAGGAACTGTTCGCAGAGAAGTCTATGTTGAAAGCTAGGCTCTCGCACTCAGGTATAGCTTCAATAGAGGTACGACAACAGTACTTATCTTTTAGAATAATAGCCAGGCCTCCACCTCTTCCCTTGGTTCGGTCTATTCTGTAGATTTGGAACCCGGGGGGTAGGGCGGAGACTATGTCTGGCTCCGAATGAGGCCGGAGCCATGTCTCGGTCAGGAAGATCGCGTCTGGATTATAGTTTTCTAGTAATAGGCATATTTGTGTGCTGTGCCGAGGGAGAGATCGGCAATTTAGCAAATACATCTGGTATTCCTGGGACGTGGCTGATGGCTCGATGGTATCAAAGGAGTGTTTGCAGCCAGGGCATTGACTGGGAAGTTCGACTGGGAAGAAGGAAAGCGGGCATTGCGCCATGGTGGAGGGCATTAACTTTTTTAAAGCGGCCGAGCTATAGGTCCTGACCTGGGTGGTGTGAGGGGCAGGGGGAGTGGCCCCTGGTCCCGGCAGGTCGCGGACGGGCGCAGACGGGCTTGCCTTTGGCGCGCCTTCGGCGCACCGCCGGCGCGCCCGCTGCGCCTCCGGAAGCAGCACATTCTTAAATGTGGTAGGTGGAGGGGTGTGGCCTAACTCAGTGGGCGTTGCCCGGGGGTTCACGGCGGCTGTCCTCAACCCGCATCAGCGCCTGACTCGGCTGCGCGAGGGGTCAATCACCAAGGGGCCAGTAGGTAGGATTTTGTTGAATACAGTTTTAACACATTCACAAAAATTTTAAAAGTGGTCTTTAAAAGTTGCAGCAATCACAGTATTCACACAAACACAAATTCAAGTAATCTTAACAAGTAGCGTTTCTCTTGCTCTCGGCTTCCGCCTCAAGAGCTCAGTCTCTTAACAAGCGCTGGTGAGAAAAGCGCGCGTATTTGTAGCGCGAGCAGGGGGCGTGGCCTAACTCAGTGGGCGTTGCCCGGGGGTTCACGGCGGCTGTCCTCAACCCGCGTCAGCGCCTGACTCGGCTGCGCGAGGGGTCAATCACCAAGGGGCCAGTAGGTAGGATTTTGTTGAATACAGTTTTAACACATTCACAAAAATGTTAAAAGTGGTCTTTAAAAGTTGCAGCAATCACAGTATTCACACAAACACAAATTCAAGTAATCTTAACAAGTAGCGTTTCTCTTGCTCTCGGCTTCCACCTCAAGAGCTCAGTCTCTTAACAAGCGCTGGTGAGAAAAGCGTGCGTATTTGTAGCGCGAGCAGGGGGCGTGGCCTAACTCAGTGGGCGTTGCCCGGGGGTTCACGGCGGCTGTCCTCAACCCGCGTCAGCGCCTGACTCGGCTGCGCGAGGGGTCAATCACCAAGGGGCCAGTAGGTAGGATTTTGTTGAATACAGTTTTAACACATTCACAAAAATTTTAAAAGTGGTCTTTAAAAGTTGCAGCAATCACAGTATTCACACAAACACAAATTCAAGTAATCTTAACAAGTAGCGTTTCTCTTGCTCTCGGCTTCCGCCTCAAGAGCTCAGTCTCTTAACAAGCGCTGGTGAGAAAAGCGCGTGTATTTGTAGCGCGAGCAGGGGGCGTGGCCTAACTCAGTGGGCGTTGCCCGGGGGTTCACGGCGGCTGTCCTCAACCCGCGTCAGCGCCTGACTCGGCTGCGCGAGGGGTCAATCACCAAGGGGCCAGTAGGTAGGATTTTGTTGAATACAGTTTTAACACATTCACAAAAATTTTAAAAGTGGTCTTTAAAAGTTGCAGCAATCACAGTATTCACACAAACACAAATTCAAGTAATCTTAACAAGTAGCGTTTCTCTTGCTCTCGGCTTCCGCCTCAAGAGCTCAGTCTCTAAAGTACAAAGACAAAGTTTATTAACCCTTAAGGGTGGTCCTACAATCCATACAACACCCTTCGGTATTGCATAGAGTAGCACACAGAACTTGCGAACACAGTCCCCTTTTATACACAACAGAGGGGCTCATAAGTGGGTGGATACAACATGAGGCGAAGAACATTACCTTTTATGGACATTTTCGATACAGAATCAATATGTGGGCGGAGTTAACACATCTCTAAGCCCGCGAAAACATGGTCAAGCGAGGATTAACTGATAACAGATGTGGTCAAGCCTGGGCATGCGCCAGACGGACAAAGGAGCTATTTATAGACTGTTACTAGGAAGATTACAAGAGCAACTAACACGAAGATAGGACTCTTCTCGTGCTGAGCACGTGGAGACATGACAATACAAAATGGAGTCCAGACTTTAGTCAACATAACAGAAGAAACTCGGTCCCTAAGGGGAATTCATGTCTTTAGTGAATGCTTAATCACATCGTTGTTTCAATTTTCAACAGACGACCCTTTCAGCATTTACTGAAGACATCCGGTTGATTAGAATAATCATCGTATATGTCAATTTTCATCATTTCTTCTATTTCTTTAGTTAAATGTTTCTGGTAAGTGACATTGGCAATAGCTTTCTTATCAGGAATACAGAGTGACATACATAGGGAACAGAGTAAAGGACCACATTGGATACAAATGCAACAAGAAAACAGAATTGCTACGATAATACAGAGACCAGTTAAAACCTTCCACCCCCATGTGGTGATCAATGCCCAAAACCATCCAGAAACGGTCCAAGTGCCATTTTCTGTATGGATTTCAGCTGCAATTTTATGTAACTTGTTAATAGCATTATAGACTGATGGCGTGTGGTCAGGAATAAACACACAACAACTACTTCCGATAATCTTACATGCTCCCCCTCGGTCAGCTAACATAACATCTAACACCATACGATTCTGCAATGCAACAATTCTAGTAACTTGTAATTCTTCCGTAAGATTCCCAAGAGCAGCAGCGGTTTGATTTGTCACAGCCTCTACAACTTTTGTTAACCTTCGAACTTTCCTACTATTTAGGGCAGCTCCAACAAAGAAGAACAATCCTAAATTAAAATCAATATACTGCTGCAGGCTAGTATCGGTTTGGTCAACATCATCAATAGATAGAGTACGTTTATACCTATTTACAGTCACATTATTCAACAACTTCAAATCTTTATGATAAGATGCAGGTGCCAAGAATACAGGAGGTAATAGGAATGCTACGTAACATACTCCAGACCAACCGGCTGGCAAACGATAATAACCTTTATTTCCACATACGAAGTATGTATTATGGGATGCTAAGAAGGTACTGTTATTCAACCCGTCGATGTTCAGGATAGTGATACAGTCACTAACACCAACAGGAATATAACCCACACTCTGGACACACAGGTCCGCTTGAGCTTGTGCCACTTGAATCACGAATCGGTCTTTCCCCACAGTGTCCCTAGTGTTCGTGAAAATATAGGGAATCGATTCATTGTCTGGTCGATACTCTTCCCATTCCCAAATTGTCCCATTCGCTTGTGGATAACCATCTTTATCTTGATGACATTCCCTATTAAGTCTGAAGAGTAACCGTCCCACTGTAGGTTTCCGAGTGGCAAAAAGCAAAGTGTACCATGCTCTACAAGAGCCATTATGAGAAAAAGGAAGAGGTATGAACGGAGTTCCTCCTTTTTTCTGGTGAGCTGGCATCATGCCACATATCCAACAGTTCGTAGCATTAGTGGCAACATGGGTATGATGCAACATCTGGATGAAAGTGTTATTCAAATAAGACTGGCGATGCTTCAACTCTTGATACGGAAGGGTATAAAAGTAGTGCTCCTCAGGCACTGGAGTAGTCAAAACAAGCAACTCTCGAGCAGGAGTCACATCCTCAACAAACCATGTGGTTATCCCAACAATAGCTACTGTAAGAATAAAACCTGTTGCACAAAGGATTTTCTTTTTCTCCATTTAGAATGAAAAATCAATATCTTCCTGAAACTAAAGGGTTGTCAGAACTCTTCCCCTTAGGCAGCGGTTGATTTCTTCACCAGCGGGCCAAGACGGGTGTCGCTACACTAATGCAGGGCTGATCCCCCCCCCTTGCCACATTGGCTCTCCGTTTCACTAACCTAAGGGCCGTTCTGACAACTTGTCCTGATACTGAAGAATTCACTTCCTTGGTCTGAGATGATATCGTCTTCCTCCAGGAATCACGTGGTCCGGAAAGAGCTCCTCAGTGTCGTTCGGTTCCACAGCACGGCCTTTCTCTGCAGTCAGAATTTCTCGATGGTCGGTCAATACAGCAGGCTCCACCAATCCAGGCGGCACTTTACGACAGTGCAGGGAATGGATCCAGTTCTTTCGGTTGGAAACCCGCACAGCCGTCCTCGTTGCAAGTAAGACTTGCTCAGGACCAACCCATCTCGGCTCCAAGCTGTTCGTCCTTTCAAAAATCTTCAGCATAACATAGTCTCCAGGTCGGAGACTATGACCTTCGCCTGTGGACCGATCAGGGAGCGCCTCTCGGACCTGTTGATGAATAGAAACCAAGTTATCCGTTAACTGTGCCAGATAATCATTCATCATTACACAAGGTACATCATACACATCCTTAGGCCTTGGTGGACCCCAAATATTCATTGGGCGTCCAAAAACGATCTCATAAGGCGTGAGACCGGTTCGAGAATGTGGTATCGATCTAATTGACAATAATGCCAGCGGTAAAGCATCTGGCCAAGTCAAAGAAGTCGAAGCTTGGATCTTAGCGATCTTGAGCTTCAGCGTTCCATTATACTTCTCAACCAGTCCTGCAGACTGAGGGTGAAACACTGCATGAAACTTCTGGGTAATGCCTAGACCCTTCAGGACATACTTTATAACATCCGCTATAAAGTGAGGTCCGTTATCACTCCACAGCAGTCTACAAACGCCATATCGAGGGAAGAACTCCTTCAATAGCATCTTGGCTGTAGTCATTGCAGTATTATCTTTCGTAGGGTATGCCTCAACCCATTTACTGAAGGCACAAACCACTACTAGAACATACTTCAAATTGTTACAGCGTTCAAGCTGGATGTAATCCATCTGCAAAACCTCAAAGGGTGCAGTAGGTGTCACAAATCCTCCTGCTGGAGTTCGAGTACCCTTTCCTGGGTTATACCTCAGACAAATCATACAGGTCTGCACTACCCTCTTTGCCGTGCTAGCAATCTCTGGATGCTCCCAGACTTGAGTAAGCAATTTTACAATTGCGGAAGCTCCAACATGTGCTAGCCCATGTGCCATCTGAACCATAGGTTGTACAAAAGCTGTGGGTAACTTCCATCTATCCATCTGCTTATTTCTCCAACAACCCTCATCGTCCAATTCTCCATCATTGGACCATTGCTCCCGTTCTTTGTCAGAAGCAGTCCTCTGTATTTCCAGCACTTCTCTGTTTGCATCGTGCCATCTTTCTACCTGCGACTTCACTACGTACATGGCAGTAGCACCAGGCTGCATTGCAGTCTCCCGTGCCACCCGGTCTGCCAAAGCATTCCCTTCTCCAACTTTATCAACCACTTTCTTATGGGCACTACATTTAATTATAGCAATCTTCTTCGGATATGTCAATGCGGTCAAAAGGTTGTGAACTAACTCTCCATGCATTATCTGTACTCCATGCGACGTTAGAAACCCTCTCTCCTTCCAGAGTAGGCCGAAATCATGCGCTACTCCGAAGGCATAGCGACTATCTGTATAAACATTCACACACAATCCTGTACTGAGCTCACATGCTCGTGTTAATGCTATAAGTTCCGTTGCTTGAGCTGATTTCTGTGGTATGCGTGCTGTCTCCACTATTGTTTGCAGTGTGGTAATTGCATACGCTGCTGAAGTCGTACCATCTGGTAGCTTCAGGCATGATCCGTCCACCCACAATTCTCCATCAACATCTGGAAAGGGCGTATCTTGGAGATCAATACGACCCTTTGTCTGTTCCTCAGTCACAAGAATACAATCATGTGCTTTTCGTGCTTCAGACTGAGTTTCCGGAAACGGCAACAATGTAGCCGGATTTAACGTTACACACCTGTTTAACGTAATATGAGGAGCCAAAAGCGTCAACTCATATCCCGTTAAACGGGCACTGGTCAAATGCTGCGTTTTTGTCTGATTAAGCAGGGCATCAACAGCATGGGGGACTAATACCAACAGTTTGTGAGATAACACAATTCCCTCGCTTTGGCGTATTGACACAGCTGTCGCCGCAACCGAGCGAAAACAACCAGGCAATGCTCGGGCAACAGGATCAAGTACAGCCGAAAAATATGCACAAGGGCGCTGCTTGCCGCCGTGCATCTGCACTAAAACTGATAATGCACATCCATCTTTCGCATGCACATACAGCGAAAAGGGTTTTGTATAATCAGGGGTCCCTAACACTGGTGCTGAACAAAGGGCCTGTCGCAATTGCTGGAAGGCAATGTCACACTCATTTGACCAGGGAAGCGGAATAGGTGTGTCTTTTGTCAAAAGGGCTAATAATGGCTTGGCTATGTGTGAAAACCCTAATATCCATTGCCTACAAAAAGAAACAAGACCCAAAAATGCACGCACGTCCTTCTGTGTGGAAGGCACTGGCGTGTCCAAAATTGCTTGAATACGATCTGGTGTGAGTGCACGCCCCTCCTTAGACAAAAGGTGACCCAAATAAGTCACCTTTGGTCTACAGAATTGCAATTTCTTCCACGATACTTTGTGATTGTGAAATGCCAAAAAGGAAAGCAAGGATAACGTACTCTTCTCACACAGCTCAGGAGTGTCAGCAGCCAACAAGATGTCATCGACATATTGTATAAGGGCGACACCCTCTGGCAGAACAAAAGAATCCAATTGCCTTTTCAATGCTTGACTGTAAATGCTAGGGCTTTCTGTGTAGCCCTGAGGAACTCTACAAAATCGATAAGACCTATTATTCAGAGTGAAACCAAAAAGGTATCGGCTATCAGGATGAATAGGGATCGAAAAGAAGGCATTTTTCAAATCAATAACCGAAAACGTGGTCGCCGTTGGCGGGACCAAAGTGAGCAACGTCGTGATATCAGAAACCACTGGATACTGAGGTATCACGATCTTGTTCACCTCCCTCAAATCAATGATAAACCGATAAACTTTGGCATCCTTATCTTTCTTCAAGATGGGTAAAATCGGACTGTTACAGACGTTGTAGGGAACTTCCTCCACTACTCCCACCTTAATCAAATCCTGCACAATCTGTATAAGGGCCTCCTCCCCCTCCTGGAAAATACGATAGTGAGGGAGGCGTGGTAACACCGCCCCCTCCTGGACACTAATATGGACAGGCGGAATCACCATCTGTCCCACATCGGTATCCGAAATGGCCCACAAAGTACGAGGGAGAGAAGCTAACACAGTATCCTCTACAACCACACACATCCGTTCTGTCAGAGGGTGATTATCGTTTAATATCACACGTACTCCAGCGGGGGAGCACCGGATCGTAGCTCTGAAGTGCTTGAGCATATCAAGACCCATAATGTTGTCAGGCGTGTTCGGGGCAAGCAAAAACGGACAGGGTGCAGAAAAGGGATCAACCTGGAATGCAAGGGGTCGAGAAAGAGGGCTTCGAGAGAGTGTACCATCAAACCCTACCGATGTAACCATTAAGCCAGATGGGGGAGCCCTCGGAACCAATTGTTTAGACAGCGCGCTTCGAGTCGCTCCTGTATCTACTAGGAACCGATCAGTAGAACCCAAAACCTTCGCTGAGACATAAGGACCCTTCTGATCAACCGGCACTTCAACTGATTCTAACCCCCATCCAACGCATTCCTATGCATGCTGCGAATCATGGTACCCAGAGCGGTCCATCCCTGACACTTGATACTGGTGCTCTCGATCAAAGACATTAGGTCTATCTCGCTTCTGCACGGTAGGTTCAAAGCGAGCACGATCATTAGAATTCCCTCTGAGATTCGGGAAACCCCCTCTACCTCTCGGTGGACCTTGATTATGCCCCTGGCGAGATGCATACAATGCCGGACAATCTCTGGCCCAATGACCCGACTGTTTACAATACGCACATTGATTCCTATTTAAATCTGATTGACCCGAAGGGGGACCGTAGAATCCTCCCCTACCTCTATTGACACCCCGACGAGGCGGACGATACACTTGCGCTAACATCACCTTCGTTTTTAAATCTTTCGATTTCTTCTCCTCCTGCCCCTTCGCTTCTTGTTCCTGACGCTCATAATACTGAGCTATAGTCAGGAGGGATGTCGGAGACGCGGTGGACCAAGAACTTTCACTCGCTTTTAAATGAGCTGCTATTTCCGGTAATAAATTCGCCACATATTTATCAGCAAAAAGGTGTCGACCCGTATCATCCGTAAGTGACTGACCACTAAAATCATGAAATGTCTCCTCAAAGCGCGTAAAGAAATCTGCAACTGATTCATCAACTTTCTGTTTACACGAGGCTAACATGTTCCAGTCAATCTTTTTAGGGGGAATAATTGTTTTCAACATGGTCAAAATAGCAGCGGGGAGATCTAAGATAATCTGAGGCGGTTTCTGCGCGGGCTTCCCCTCCCTATCCTCATCCTCAATCTCAGACCACCTAGCCTTAAAAGCGGCTTGATCATCCACCTTCCGTACAGATCGCCACATATCCGGTGGTAAGATAAGCCCAAAGAACAGATCTATATCTGCTAAGGTCATAGTACAAGAATTCAAGGCCCCTTCGACTTCTTCGTAAAAGGCCGCTGGATTCTTGCGGGGGTCAGGCAATGCATTCTTTAATGCCATAACATCAGCCCTATGCCAGGGAGTATAAACCCAATTATACACAAAATATCCCTTCGCATCGGCAGAAGTAATATCCGCACTAGTTCCCGCTCCTTTAGGAGGAACATACAAAGGTGCCGCCTCTCGCATGGGTTTAGCATGCACTAGTTCGCCCTTATCTGACTGGGAGGAAGACGGCTGCTGGTCGTCCGCCTGCAAGGTCAAGCTCTCCTCCTCCTTGTTCCGGCGCGCTTTGTCCCGCAGTTGAAGCATCTCATCCCGTAGTGCAAACAGACGTCGGACCGCATCAGGCACCTGAGAGGGAGAGAAAGTACCATTACGCAGTGCTCTAGAATCCGACACTATCTCCTGTGGCTTAAAAACATCAGAATATTTTCGAAAGGCAGCAACCACTTCATCAGAGAAAACGGCAGCAAAATACAATTTCTCCCTATCCTGCCATCCTTCCAGAACCGGTAATAACTCTGCAGAAGACATCTTATTTGAAACTGCACGATAAGAAAGTTTCCGAAGCTCACCCGAGCGCTCAAGAGATAACATGGAGCGCGTGTCTATCTTATCTTTACCCGATCCAGAATCCTGAACTGTCGGAGCAGACGCACCCACATAAGGTGGCGGGGAACGATCTAATAGGAAAAAGTCATCATCAAGATTAGTAAGGACAGGATAAAGAGGCTGCCGAACAGCATATTGACCCGACACTTGCAGCCTACGCTCTTTCTCTTGTCTCTCCGTCTGTTCTCTTTCCTCCCGACGCTTCGCTTCCTGCGCTCGCACATGATCATTCTTCCGTTGCTCTTTATCAAACAGCGCTTTCTCACGTTTTTCTCGCTCACGCACTTCCTTCACCCATAATCGCACACACTCAAACATATCTTGACGAGCACGCCGTTTACACATACACTGTTCCACATACTCAATCTTACGCATATCAAATGATCCATACAAAGGCCAGCGCAACTCAGGATCCTTTTTGGTGTATTTCCTCCATACTGTGCTGTACATTATGGAAGAAAGACCATGATTCACATACATATCCCTATTAGGAGTCCCCTCTGGGGGGGCTGGAGCAGATTCCTCGAGGTTTAACCGGTTTCCAAAGCAGCAGCACCACTTACGGAGTGCGCTAAAAGCAGGCATGCTCAAAAATAATGCAAAATATGCAGTATTATAAAAAAAATGGCACTTAAACTTTGCGCCGTTCAAATTTACACAGCTCCGGAGAAATATCTCCACATTACCTGCCTATATGTGTTGCAACGCATATATTCTCACAGTAATCAATACAAGATATGACCGGTCATCACAAATCAAACTCAAATAGCCAACCCAGGCTTCAAAAACTCGGAGCAAGTACCGTACAACGGTTCTTACCAATCAAGAGTGTCCAGATTCCAACTGCCAAGCTCCAAAATTCGCCCAAACGGCTGTCACGGCAGAACCGACAGAAGAGGTCTCAGTCGAGGACCGGCGCCACCCAGATGGTCAGTTCGGAAGGGAAGGAAGAAAACCTCGGGATGCCAGGACTAAAATGCCTCTGGCAGTGATCACATCCCCGGCCAAATTCCTCACCTTCGTCACGACCAGTCCTTCGAGCATCCGAGTCGCCGATGAGCCCCACGTGACGGGCGCCAATTGATGAATATAGGCCCCAGCTAGGCCCGCAGGACACAAGGGTTCGCTCTCCTGTAATGGAATCTACAAGGAAGTTGGCACGGAAACTGCAAAGTACAAAGACAAAGTTTATTAACCCTTAAGGGTGGTCCTACAATCCATACAACTCCCTTCGGTATTGCATAGAGTAGCACACAGAACTTGCGAACACAGTCCCCTTTTATACACAACAGAGGGGCTCATAAGTGGGTGGATACAACATGAGGCGAAGAACATTACCTTTTATGGACATTTTCGATACAGAATCAATATGTGGGCGGAGTTAACACATCTCTAAGCCCGCGAAAACATGGTCAAGCGAGGATTAACTGATAACAGATGTGGTCAAGCCTGGGCATGCGCCAGATGGACAAAGGAGCTATTTATAGACTGTTACTAGGAAGATTACAAGAGCAACTAACACGAAGATAGGACTCTTCTCGTGCTGAGCACGTGGAGACATGACAATACAAAATGGAGTCCAGACTTTAGTCAACATAACAGAAGAAACTCGGTCCCTAAGGGGAATTCATGTCTTTAGTGAATGCTTAATCACATCGTTGTTTCAATTTTCAACACTGGGCCCTGTGGTTCATTTGAACAAACAGGTCTTGAGTTCTCTACTGAATTGTGTCAGGGATAGGGATAGGAGAAGGATTTTCCTCTGGTCCTGCTCTTGCAGATCTGAGAAATGGTGGCAAGGGCCAGTTGGATGGAGCAGAGGCACCTAGTGGGTATGTGGAATGAGAGGCGGTGGTTCAGGTATGCTGGTCCAGTGTTGTGGAGGGCTTTGTAGGAGTGTGTGAGGAGCTTGAAGGTGACTCTTTCATTGATCGGGAGCCAGTTGAGTTCTCATAGGTGTTCACGTATGTGGCTGCAGTGGGGACGTTGATGACCAGCCTGGCTGTGGTGTTCTGCACATTCTGCAGTTTCCCACTGATATTCTGGGTGGTGCCAGGGTTCTGTAGTCGAGTCTGTTGCTGATAAATGCATGGGTGAACATCTTCCTGGCCTCACTAGAGACCCATCTGAAGGTCTTCCAAAGCAGGTGAAGAGTGCGGAAGCATGATGAGGTGATGGTATTGATCTGGTGGTTCATGGTGAGCAAAGAGGTTTTGTGCATGATCCGTGGGTGAGGGGGGGGGGGGTTCCTAGCTCGGCGGGCCACCAGGACTATTCCCAAGCTGAGGTTTTGGGACCTAGGATGAGGACTTTGGTCTTGTCCAATTTGAGCTTGAAGCAGCTGTCTCTCATCCAGGTGGCAAAGGTCTTTATCCCATTGTGAGAGTTGTTTCTTGCAATAGTGGGCCTATTGGTGAGGGAGAGAATCTGATGGGTGTCATTGGCATAGGAAACAATGTTGAGTTCATGGGTCCTGACAATGGCTGTGAGCGTGGCTATGTAGATGTTGAAAAACGTGGGGCTCAAGGAGGAGCCCTGAGGCACTCCGCAGCTGATCGTTGTGGGTTCTGAGAGGAACCGTGGAAGTCTGACTCACTGTGTTCTACAGTGAGGAAGCAACGTATCCAGTCCAAGGCTTTGTCATGGATGCCGGCATCATGGAGTCTAGTGATTAGGGTGCGGTGAGAGACAGTGTTGAAGGCAGCTGAGAGGTCTAGGAGGAGGAGGACTGCTGGTTCTCCCCTGTTGAGGACAGAGCGGATGTTATCGGTGGCGCAGAGAAAGGCGGTCTAATTGCTGTGGTTGCTTCGGAAGCCATAGTGAGAGGGGTCCAGGACGTGGTTGGCTTTAATGAACTCAGAGAGAGAGTCTTGATGACCTTCGCTAGGAAGGGGAGCATGGAGATGGGCTTGAAAGTTCTTGAGGTCTGTCGGGTCGGCGGACGGTTTCTTCAGCAGGGCGTGTATATAGGCATGTTTCCAGTCATCAGGGAAGGTAAGAGTCTCGATGGAGTAGTTGACGGTGTGGCATAGTTCGTGGGTAATGGTGGTGTGTGGCTCTGTGGAAGATGTGGTGTGGGCAAGGGTCCTAGGGGGCTCCGGAGTAAATGCTCTTCATGGTTTTGAGCGTGTCATCTGTGGTGTGCAGAGTCCAGCTGAGCAGGATCTGTCGAGGGGTGTCAAAGTCTTGTGAGGTGGTGGCAGGAGTAATATGTGAGTCTTGGGTGTTGAAGCTGTCGTAGATCTGCTTGATCTTGTGGTGGAAGTAGGTGCAGAGTTTGTTGCTGAGGTCTTGGGAGGGTGGGACTTCTGTGGTCTCGCTGTGGGGTTTGGCTAACTCCTTGATGATGAAGAAGAGTTCTTTGCTGTTGTGTGCGTTGGCATTAATTCTGACTTGAAGGGCCAATTTCTTTGCGGTTTTGAGAGAGTGTGGTGTGCAGAGGTGGCGGCTTTGAAGACTGTGTGGGTTTCTTGGGTTTTGTTGTACCTCCATCTCTTATTGAGCCATCTACTGGTGCATCTGGAGTCGTGGAGTGAACCATCTGGCTTCCTTGGAGAGTTTCTTGCCAGGTGCTATCGTAATTCCAGTTGCAGGCAGTGCATTGGTGTACTGTGGGTTTGGTGAAGGTGAAGTGAGCTCAGTGGTGGTTGGTCCAGAAGAGTTTGGAGGTGTGGCTGTATGTGATGTTTTCCCTGGCAAAGAAGATGGGATCGAGCGTGTGTCCTGCTGCAAGGGTCAGAAAGGTGACTAGCTGCTTGAATCTGATGTTGGTGAGGTTCTTCAGAAGGGATGCAGTGTTTTGGTCATTAGGGGTTGTCTAGGTGGAAGTTAAGGTCACCGAAGTCACTGATGGTGTCAGTGAAGGGGAGGCGGGGGCCAGGAGGTCTGTAGACAAGGGTTCAGAGGAGGGTAGTGTTTGGGATAGTCTGGACCTGGAAGTGGAGGTGCTCCATGATTGCCATTGGGTCATCCGAGTGGCTGGTCAGGTGGAGGGAGTTCTGTGGGCCATGGCGATGCCTCCTCCTGATCAATTGGTGAGAATCATGTAGGTGATCTTGAGGCTGTCCAGAATGATGATGGTGATGTCCGGGCCCAAGCTGGGGTTCATCCAGGGTCCTATGAGGGAAGCGATGTAGGGAGAGATATGGCATTCTCTTCTCAAACCTGGCCCAGCCTTTTCTTGGTCTAATCTGGGACAGTATTAGCAGGGGTCACCAGTTTGTCACTCCAAGACCTGCCACCATGGTCAAATATGTTGAGTATCTGAAGAGTCTTGTAGGAGGAGGGGTAGAACAAAACAGCATCCTTATGCCAATGTAAGACATTTTATCGAGCACATGTGGTGGCCAGTAATGGATGGCCATCTGAAAAACTGGTGTGTTGTGCACTTTTACCTGTATGCCAAGGTACAGAACAATTCACGAGGGTTGTGATGTAGTTAGTGTATTTAAAGCAGACCAAGAGCAGATGCTCAAGGACTAAGGTTTTGATTTACAGATTGGTGGACTGGTTACTTTGATAAATGTGAAGGATATCCTGTCCGCCTCATTACAAATACAATGTCCTATGGCACTTGTGATGAATTTGTGAAGGATTAACATGCCTGACAACAACAAAATCAGGCCCTGTGTAGCAATTGAAGAAATTGTCAGAAGATATGGTGAGTGAGGGAGACTTGCTGTTTGAATATAGTTCCTTTATAAGGGATATTTATCTAACAAATATGTATAGTCTGAATGGACTTGCCTATACATTTACACTCAATATTTATCTGTATCATGCGTATTTTATGTTGACAATCACTGCATTTTAAAGTGGTCTCAAAGTGGCATATTTCACCCAAGATACTTACAAATGATATAGGTAAACAATTGAATTGTGCTTACTGAGCTGAACCTTGAATCTTACTAGGCCGTTTTTATAATGCTGCATACATGCTTGAGACTTTATTTTGGATAGATGTATGGTAGCATTCACTTTAAAATATTTTCCTAAACATTCTTGGAATGGGTTTGCAGTTATGACAAACTGAATTGTAGCATTATCTATGTGATTTCAAACATTATCAGTATTTACAGACATAAGTTATAACAGCCATTAACAGAAGATGGCAGAAAAAAACTGCATGGAAAGTCTCCCTGTTACCATTCTGACTTTCTTTATTCATTTATGTATACCGACTAGGTAATGCATTGCAAATGCCTGGGATGTGCTCTCATGGTGGATCCAGCAGATTTAAATGTTAAAGGAAAACCTTTCCACTAATGAGCAGTTTGTCTAGTGTTCCTAACCTTATCAGCTACTCAAGAAATGATAAAGGCTTTGCTATTATGCAATGAAAGGTTTTGCTAATTCTCAATCTTTGTTCTGTTAAAGGTTTTTTTGACACTTTTTGCTACTGTCAGGCTTAATAAGGCTGCTTTTAAATTAACTTGCTCCTTTTGGAGAAAAGCTGTAGATTCACTGGGGAGGAAGACAGAACGCCCTCTTGTCACAACAAGATGATTATTTCAAGTAGAGCACCACAGGAAACGGGGTTGTGATCTGTTTCTGCTGTTAATGCCATTTCCATTAAGAAGTAAACCCTGTCTTCATGGCCCACTGGATTCTGTAACTAATGTTTTCTGCCCATGCACACCTCACTATTATTAAAGGATTTGGTGGAGTAATCGCATCATAACAATATAATGAATGAACATCCGCCTGTGGGCGTACTACGAGAATATGGAGTTTCAAATTCTGCCCTACAAAAATATTGCATCCAGAATAATGACTGCCATAATAGCATGAGATAAATATATATAAGCAAGTATAAAAATAATATTTTAACTCCACATCAACATGCTTTGATGATATATAAATCTTCAAGGTACATGGATGTGGTGTGAAGAAGATTAAACTATATTTACCTATACATACACACTCCTTCATTAAATTGTGGTAGGAGAGAACCTGGATATTATATTTTTTTAGCAAAATATTTTTGGTGTCAGTATTGTGACATACTACCCTGCTATGTTTTCAGCAATTCACACATAATGATTTCCTTGCACAGGCTTACTTTTGCATGATTGGCTCCAAAGACGGTATTTGATCACATCTCTTTTTCAAAATCGCTGTTTTAACGGCTTTACAACTTTGTATCCTTTAGCCAATCTGTAACTAAGTAGATTTCTTAGAAGATTGGTGCAAGGCTTGAAACCCTAAGGAGGGATCATGACGTAGGGAGCAGATTTAGCTTTACTAATGGCAAAGATGTCGAAAACAATGATAGCAAAATGCTCCAGTCTATTACAAAAGGCACACCCAAAGTCACTTCCCTTAAAATGGGAAACTGCTGCATATCGCAAAGTAGAGAGATCATGGAGATGCTATATCACAATGTATACAAATGCGTTTTTATCAATATATCTACTGCACATATCTAGCTGGAATCCGCTACAGCAAAAAAGGGAGATATATGGTGGAGATAAATTGACCCTGTGGTAATTTCTTCAGAATGAAATCATTACTTTTCATTGTATATTTGACTGATTGAAGCATTGTCTATTAATTAACATACGGCCAGATGTAGTACAGCTTGAATTTGTGAATCGCAACTTGCGAGTCGCAAATTACAATGTACATACCCAAGTGGTCCCCAAATTGCGAGTCCCAAATGACATGCGTCTCAATTTAGCAAGGAGGCTAATTGCAAGTTGTTAAGTGCTCGCAGATAGCGTCTGCAGCTGAAAGCCTGTTTTGCGCTTGCAAATAGCGAATGCGTCAGAAAAAGCTATTTTGAGTGCGCAAATAGCGAATGCAATAAAAAATAGCAGAAACACTTCCTGAGAGAGCATAAAACAGGAAGTGGTGTCCTTGCAGGATCCTAAACAGAATTGATAGCACATGGTAAGGTGAAGCAGCACAGACCAACACTGCAGGTAGGCTAAAAAAAAAACTCACAAAATGTACAGCAAGTTCAATGCGAAGGCAGGAAAGAAGCATCTGCGCAAACTGAAATTCTCTGACAAAGAACTGGACATATTAATCTAAGATTGCTACACCAACCACAAGCAACTGTTTGGGAGGGCATCTCACACTGTCCCAGAGTTTGGCAAAATAAAAATTTGGAGAGAGATGCAGCTGTGCATAAATGCGCTGGGTGTGGCTGACAGGGTACTGGACGATCTAAAAAAAAGTTGGTATGTCCTGCTCTCCAGGGTGGGAGCACAGCTTTGTGAAGTCCAAAGAACAGTTGAAGGCTCATCCAATGTCTCGGAGCCTTCAAAAGCAGAGGCTATGGTAGAGAGTACCCTGGAGAGAGAGGCAGTGGTGGGATTCAGGACCCTCGACACATCTCTACCCCCACCACCCACTGGTAAGTGTGAAATGTGTACCACATCAGCATTTCAGCCAAGAGCCTGATACCCATATGCATGCCATGCACCCACACCTAACTACATCTAGATGCTCCATCTACATGAAACAAAAGTCACAGTTGGTGCATTATAGGAAATGTAGTCAGTGACACAAACAGTGCAGTTACGGACTGACATGAGCTGAATAACATAGTGCCAACACTGAGATAGTGACTCACATATTTCTTCGTTATTTTCTTATTTGCAACATTGATACACCTCTGGGAGGAGAGCAAAGGGTGGATGATACTGATGAAGTCCAGGATCAGGGCTAGATGGAGGAAGGGCAGGATGAAGAAACAGCAAGTGAGCCAATTTCTTCCAATGTCCAGGCTACTGCTGCATCCAGGTCACCCCAGGCTCCAGCGATTGACAACCCAGCATCACAGTAGCCAGCACCATCCCAACGCACTCCGGTCACTGGAATCTGGCTGCTGCATCCAACACAGCAGTCAGGCAGGCAGCTGCAAGCTAGGCTGCACACTCCCTCCCATATTGTAGCAGTCAATCAGGCAGTGTTTGGTGGCCTGGAACAAGCCATGCTGAAGGTTCAGTGACTGCAGCAAAAACAGATTAAGTTTATCAAAACCAAGCTGAGCCAGGGATTTTTAAACATCACCCAACAGATGGCCAAGGATCAGGTCCGCATTGTGGGAAAAGTTTATGCCCTTACAAGGGCTATTTGGCAGCTGTGCACAGAGTTGTCTGAGGAGAGAGAGCAGCTGAGGTAAATGGAGTGCAGCCGGGCACACGGAATGGACTCTATGACCAGGGCAATTGGGAGGCTGGCGCAGGCAGCCACACAACACACCAAGTGCACCCTAGGTCTGCAGATAGAGATCGGCTACTACAATGGTGATGTTGCACAAGGGCTCCAACACATAACAGCTACATGGGAGGCAATACAAACTTACAGGTTTGCTAGTGGAGGAGCAACAGAGGCATCAGACAGTGAGGTATCTAGCCACAGTAGTATCTCTGCTGCAGAAACACCAATGCAGCGGAGAAGCAGCAGCTGCCAGCCTGTAATCCCTACTGCCAGATAGATCCCACTATGCTGCTTGTAGAGGCAAGAAATGACTTGTTTGCACCAATGTGCCATAAAGTGTGCCTAGTTTATTTTTCTTTGGTGGTGCAGTAATCACATGACAGATATACGTTTTTTTGGGTTATGCAGATGGACGTGGACAGGTTGTCCAACAATTGTTTTGCCTGACCCCAAAATAGAGGGAAATTTCCATTGTGAAAATCACATTTTGTATTGTCATTTGTTGAGGGTAGAGTGTCAATGGGTAGGACGTATCTTGCAAAATAATGTCGGGCTATGTGGTTCTGTGCCTTCTTCCCTTTACTGCTGAGCTTCCCTTGCTTGGCTATTGGGCAGGTGGGCCAGGGTTATCATCCTCCAAGTCAGATCCATACACCTCTATGGGCAAGCCACCCCTGCGGGCAATGCGGTGGAGTATGGCACAGGTTGCCACTATTCTGCAGACAGTCTCAGGCACGTACTGCAAGGCTCCACCACTCTTGTGAAGGCACCAGAATCACAATTTTAGGATGCCAAATGTGCACTCAATCATGGTCCTGGTGTTGTACTGTCTTTCATGTGGGTTGTTGGGAGACAGGTATGGTGTGAGTATCCATGTCCGCAGGGCATACGCAATGTCACCTGGTGAGAGATATATGCTAGTAGACAACATGCATAGAGACATTAAAGGGCCAATAAATCTCACTATGGACATGAAATTTCAGTACCTAGTAGGTATCCTTCATCAAAGTCACTTCTTTCTAATTTCTGGTATTTTCCACTGTGCCTAAACATGTAAGAGTAATGGATGGTCCCTGGATATTTGGCCACAATAGCCATGATGATGTTGTATGCATTGCAGAGAACTTGAATGTTGAGGAAATGTTTGCTTTTTCAATTCCAGAATATTTATTAAATGCGAGACGGGGGACCTATGGGCACAAGGGTACCATCGATGTACCCAATGACTTGTGGAAACCTTGCTATTTTGTAGAATTGCATTTTGATATTTTCTAATTCCACGTCATCCATAGGCAGGTAGAAGTGTTGGTGTATGTGGTGGAGCATGGCATCTAAGAAATTGTGGAAGAAAAGCAAAAGTGCACTCTGCGACACCCCTCCAGCCACTGCAATGACATCTTGGTAACTACCAGTGGCCAATAGGTGGCGAGAGCACAACACATGGACATGTGTGGGGATTGCATTGCTGTATTGGGTTCTGCTTTCTAGTTGTGGCTTCAAGGTGTCTATTAGATCTAGGATCACTGTGCTACTCAGCCTGTACTGCTCATATATCTCTTCATCTGTCTTCTCTAACAAGGTTAGTCTGACACTGAATATTCTCTCCTGTCTCCACCTCCTCTGCTGAGCAGCCAATATCCACATCTTCCTCGCTATCATGTACAGGGCAGCAATTGTTGAAATATTTCTGATGCATTCTGGGGCTGTTTTTATAGGTTGGGCCCTGTTACCTTCTGTTTTTGATTCATGGTAAATTGCATGTGCAAATGAGCCAATTTACGTATGATAGCAAATTGCGACTGCTCTGTACACTCTGATTAGCGACTCGCTAATTGCAAGTCACTATTTGGGACCCGCACACTATTTTTGCGAGTCAGTATCCAGTCGTATCGCAAAAAAAGGTTTTGCGAGTGACTGTCTTCGCGTACGACCATTTGTGCACTAATCGATTTGCGCCCAATTTTGCACTCACAAAATGGTCGTACATCTGGCCCATAGTTTATTAGAAATGACAACCAATATATCTGCCTACAGTTCTTTCCAGTTTTAATACTTCAAAGTCTCTGGACATAAACATATAGTGCATAATAAGCAATCACCTTATCACATTTCTTCGCAAAAAGCATTGTGACAGAATTCATATATTACAAATACCTGCTATGAGCAGGACTATGCCTGTCCACCTGTTATTTTACTCCTTGTAAAAAGTTAAATAAATCACAAAATCACTTTATGTAAATGGACTCTTCCAATTTTAAGAGTTGACACGTTTCGGCTGTAATTGATTGTGGCCTCCTCAGAACAAAAGAAAGACAAAAAACACGACCTAAGAAACAAAACATAAAACAGTTAATGTCACAAATATTTATGCATGTGTCATCCTATTTACAGAGGCAAAATCTGCCATGAACAACAATATGAGAGGCACAGGAGCTATGTAAGCTTTGTGAACTACCATACCATACAGTACGCAGACCAAATCCATCTCCCAGAGAAACATGTATGCCTGATACAATGCCACTGCGCGTCAATGTGGATGCTGTGTTGAAACAACATTCCAATGTTCGACCAAAACTTAGGATCCAAGGTGCCTTAGGGTAAGTGGCAAGCCAAGTGTGATAAGAAGACCATGTTCCATTCATTTGAAACATGCATGCATAATGAAATAGAAGAGCATTCCACTCAGTGACCGGGCTCACAACTATAATCCTACTTGGGGACTGCAGAACGCCGAGTGTAGTATAAAAAGACTATGGGCCCGATAACTAATTTGGCAGTCTGACGTCTGTACCGCCACATAGGCAGTCCCAAGAAGACCACTGAAGGGGTCTCCCTAACCACTGTATTACGATGTATGTAGCCCGAAACGCCAACTGGTGTAGACGGAGTGGTTCCTGCCTGGGCCTCTGCAGACTGTAATGTTGGTGATGCGTACACAGATGCCATCAGGGCCGCAGTTTCCCACCGAGCAGAACACAAAAAGACAGTTGTACTGGCAGTCCCCTAGGGGCATTTTGCTGACAGCAGTACACCGCTGTAGTACGCTTGCAGCAAAGGAGTACAACATTGTCTATTAGATGTGTTGAAAAACTACACAGCTGATGGCCATTGGCCAAGTGGACACACCTGAAAATCACATTATAAAACACACCCAATCCCAGACCATGATCCTTTGCCTCTACACTGCAGCACAGCAAGACAGAGCAGCAGCTTTGATCCAATAAGGCTTCCCTTTAATTCCTCTATCCCATTTAGCACCTCCACAGACTTTAAAAAAAACATTTCTCAAATATCCCTTGGTGTTTTTTGTAAGTCATTGTCACCCATTTTAATTTCAAACTACACATAAAAATCCACATTTTTCAGAGGTTGAGGTGTCAGTCCTGGTGGATGAAATCATAAGAGTAGAGCTGCAATTGTTTGGAGCCCAAGTCCAATATACTCCACTCAGTTGGAATATTTAAATGTGGACCAGGATAGTTGACAAAGTGAATGATGCAGGACCAACCTGGGCACACAGTAGGAAATTAGGAAGAGCTGCCGAACCTGAGGGTGAAGGTGCATTCCTTGGCCTCCAAGAATCATCTGGAGACCCAGAAGACTGCCAGGGGTCCTTCCAGTGCCTCATTAGAACTCTTTTTACTGGGAGGAGAAGGTCTATGCCATCTTGCATTCTGAGGGCTTTACAGGAATAGTTAGGGGGAGCGGAGTCTGGTAAGTTACACCTCACTAATTGTCACCCCACTTCAATGTGCTGTATGCTCTCATCTCAGCTTTTGCTAATGTGTTCTCTATCTACTTTCCTAACATGCTGTTCTCAAAGTAGCAGAGATGTTTGGTTATCAGTTTCAATGTGTATTGTTGCATAAAATATCAAATGTATCAATCTCTATGGCATGGCACGTTTCAGTGCTGGATGTAAGTGTATTACTATTTAACTATCATCCCAGGACCAATGATATGTGTCAATATGTAAATGAATGGTCCAGCCCAAATGCATTTTGGCAACAGGTATGTCACACTAACCATTTGTCATGTGTTGGGAAATAGAGATGGAAATGACTACAACTGCCATGAGGCCCTGTTTCTGTAACTCCAAACTAGATGCAATAGTGTTGTTTGCCCATTCTCACTTGTCAACCATATTACAACTGATGTTCACCTATCATGGAGCTAACTATGTGTCAAGTGTGGGGAAGCAGAGATTGAAATGACTACAACTACCATGAGGCCCTGTTTCTGTAATTCTAAACAAGATGCAATAGTGTTGTTTGTCCAATCTCACTTGTCAGCCATGGTACAACTGATGTTCACCTATCATGGAGCTAACCATTTGTCAAGTGTGGAGAAGTAGAGATTGAAGTGACTATAACTACTATGAAGCCCTGTTTCTGTAACTCTAAACAAGATGCAATAGTGTTGTTTTCCCATTCTGACTTGTCAGCCATGTTACAACCGATGTTCACTTTTCTTGGAGTTCACCATATACCAAGTGCTGGGAAGTAGAGAGTTTACTGACTACAACAACCATGAGGCCCTGTTTCTGTAACAGAAATCAAGATGCAACTGTGAGTGTGCCCATACTCACTTGCCAGCCATGTTACAAATGTACTAAGCAATCTACACACAATTCTCTACTCAGAGACATGTCTGTCGACATAGCTTGATATTGTCCTGGTCTCCTCAACTTAAGCTATTGAGGACACGAGTGGCACCATACCAAGTGTGTACCTCACATATATGTAAGGCATGAAGGTAACTCAGTTGATTAGAAGTGACAGGTGAAGTATTGAAATTGCACTGCTCACTTGATGACTAATGCTAAATATACAACTAAGTTTTGTGTCCACCTGTATTTTACACACCTAGGTTTTGGAATGGTCAAATACACATGTTACGTTTACACTTTGTTGGCTTAATTGTTTGGGGATGTCATGTTCATTCCTTCACCCAAAATTCAACATATCAGCACATCTGGAAGGGCAACTGTGGGCCCGCTGAGTGAGGCCACTGGGGCCCCTCACAATCAGGCCACCATTGACCAAGTCTTGGGAGCCTATCATGACTTCCAATGTGTGATGGGCCAGGTACTAAAGGAAATCCGGGAGATGAAGCAGCTGCAGATTGGACATACACCAGGAGCTGGCCACTCACAACACTAACATGGGTCAGCTCATTGGTTTGCTACAGGACATTTAACATCAACCTCTGCAGGGCTTTTCCATCACTATATACCCTTTCCTGTCATCCAACTACATCTGGGCCATCTACAACTGCGGCAGTCACAGGAAGGGAGGCCCTGACAGAGGAAGATACATCTACAGACACCTTTGTCTCAGCAGCAGCAGATCTCTCCTCCCCCGCAGGAGGGGACATCCATCCAGAAATTCAGGAGGTGTGGATGCCAAGACACCCACCACTGCCTATAAGAAACCTTGCATCTAATTTCCTCAAGTGTGTGCAACACATTCACCTTGTGGACTTTTCCATTTCTGATGGGAGTAGTATTTTGGACTTTGAACTTCAGACAGTTTGGCATCTACAGGTATGGTGTAATTCACCATGGCTGCCTTCTTCACTTTTGGTTTTCCCTGCTTGGTTTTGCACATTGTTTATGTTCTCCTTGTTCACTGAAATAAATGCACTAGTCATGAACACATTGCCTCCTGTACTATCTCTAACATCCAGGAGTGTATATATGCTCACCAAGCCACTTGGAGCCAGCCATATGCAAAGCAGTCTTGAACCTGCTCCTCATGGGAACAGTCCAGTCCAGGTCCTCCCTGGATCAGAAACAAGCATCTTGGGACAGGTTTCAGGGTATCACCCTTCATCAGCTAGGCTAGCTTGAATCCAGTGGCCCTTTGAGCACAGGACCCACGTCTGGGCATATGCTTCCCTCTTAGGGCATCAAAAGCAAAAAGAGCAGAATGATGAACACTGCAAACATACATCCCCAGTCACAGGTCTGGTATTAATCCATTGTTTTTTTGCTCACCAAGCCTCCCCAATTTGGATCCAGCCATGTGCAAATCAGTCTTGATTCTGCTCCTCACGGTAACAGTCCAGCCCAAACTCCCAGACCAGGTCATTCCTCGACAGGAAACAATCATCCGGGGACTGGTTTCAGGGTATCACCCCTCATCAGCAAGGGTAGCTTGAATCCAGTGGAACAGAGATCACTGGACCCACGTCTGGGCATACCCATCCCAATCGGAGTGAAAAATGCAAAAAGAATAATTGATGGACAGAATGCTGAACAATTTCAAACATTCAACCCCAGTACAGAGATCCAGGCCTAAATCCATCGTTTTTTTGCTCACCATGCCATTCCAGTTTGGAACCAGCCATAGCAAATCAGTCCTGACCCTGCTCCCTATGGGAACAGTGCAGCCCGAACTGACAGGCCAGGTCCTCCTGGGACCAGAAACAAGCATCCTGGGACCAGTCTCAGAGTATCACCCTTCATCAGTCAGGATAGAGGATGCCTGTGTTTTCTAACATACTCAGATGTTTGCATGGTATTGCTATAATGCTAATAGCAAAGAGGTGTGGGTTTGGAGACATTGTCCTAGTATATAGTCAAAAGACTCTCTTTCTGGTCTGGTGTAATTATATTTTAATCTTTTCGTATAAACATAGAGTTCCAAAAGGAGGAATTGGAGTGTTGAAGCTGAACGTAGAAAGATTTAATGATTGTGTTGTTGAGAAAAGGGAAATAGATCTATTGCCTGTATTGTGAAACTCTGATGCAGTCCATTCATATATTAGTCTGCAACGTGGGGTTAGAATCCTAGAAAGACCAGCCGCGGCCCATGGAGGGAGTTCCATGGGGCGGTAAGGCGGGGCGGGGGAGGGGCAGGGTGGGGGGTTCTAAAAACCGGAATATGGATAATTACAGGTACGTAAACAATTAAATAAATACAACGAATTTCGTAGCGCGCTGCATCGCAAAATGCGATTGAGCGCGCGCTACGAATTCGTTTTATTTATTTAATTGTTTACGTATCTGTAATTATCCATATTCCGGTTTTTAGAACCCCCCACCCAGCCCCTCCCCCGCCCCGCCTTACCGCCCCACGGAACTCCCTCCACGGGCCGCGGCTGAGAAAGACCCTGTCAACATGGCCTGTACATGTGAAGTAAAGGCTTGCATCCCATGAACTGAGCAAGGTGACCATTGCAGCGAGATGATTATATTGTAATATTATGCAACATCCTAGTTTAAAGAGGGAGGCACCATATGGAAATGTGCATACAGATGTGGTTCAGTGTAGCCAAAGTGATTTATTTGTTTGGAACAGAATGTTTCTTTGAACAAAGAACTACACTAATTAATCTTATAAAATTGTTTCTATGGGGCACAAATATATCTGAATAATTTTTGTACAAATGTCATATACAAAGGCATACCTGGTATTATATAACACATCTTCAGTACAGCCTATTGCAATATTAATATGTTGTTCTCTTCTGCTTCTAGACTTTGTAAGACAGATATTTAATACGCTATAAGGACAAACAAATTCAGGCCATCAAAAATGCTTTTCCTTTTCTTATGTTATACCATATGTATAAAAGAGTTGAGCACTATGCTGTGCACAAAATCATGGGGGTTTGCAACAACAAAGTGACTTTTGGGAGACAAACAGACTCACAAAAGGGGATCAAAATCTAATTCCAAGGGGGCGCTACCGAACCCAAAGCAAGATGGCTGGACATTAGTGCTGCTCTGCTGGTTGGGACCTTAATCCGATAAATATCCCGCCACCATACAGAGGAACAAAAACACAATATCGACTCCCCTGCTTGCAGATAGTGAGGTTCTGTGAGTAACGCTGCCATCTGTGCACTTTGTGTCCTGTTTTCTGCTCCCAGCAAGACAGGCACAACATGGCGGCTCCCGCAGGCCGTTACCGCATCGTGGCAGATGCTGATGAGAGGGTGCTGACAGACACATACAGCAATTACTGAGAGGCGCTCTGAGCACGGACGACTGCGGAGGAGTCGCAGACTTGCTGTGGCCATAGCTGGCTGCCGTAAGAGGGAGCAACCTGCAATATTGTACGTTCGATTGCGAAGAGGCTGGCGACCATCTCTGGAGCCCGGTGAGTGGAGTGCAACCGGCGGTGTGCTTGATACCGAGAAGTGTAGTGAGGGTGTCGCTGACTGCGCTGCCCCCTTTGCAGTCATCGGAGATATCACTGTGCAGATATGTGTTGAAAGAGTAGGCGAAGCTCTTCCTTAAACGCCTGTGAGACTGACTTGAGACCCAGACTGCTTGGAAGAGCGCGAAGGCGGCCCGGCTGCAGCGGCGATGTGGCTGTCTGTCTAGAATAACTGTCTTGTGCTGCACCGGATGATACCTCGAACACGAACATATTGCTTGATTTGGCACACGTGGATTGGGAGGGCTGAGATGGCGAGATGATGAGGCGGCAGGCCGGTGAATATGTATGCGGCCACCATATTGAGCATCTACCAACCCCTTAACTGACATCTGCTAACGTAATCAAAATGTAAGAAGTGTGCTAGGGAGGAAAGGCAGACTACTGCATTGGAGCTGCGATGCCATACGCACCATAAAGGTACCCTCTTCAACTTGAATACAGCGCGCACATATATCAATGCATAATACCGAAAGTAATATCTCGAAGGCAAGATGCACTGAGTCAGAAGTACGTGCATAATGGGGATATCCCTGGTGGGCCGATAAGGTTTGAGCGGTGGAGCGCTGAGGCAGACAGTGGTGTGTGGCTACTGCAGGGAGGTGGGCTGCTGAGACAGAGCACAAGTAGCGCGGCCTTCAGACATCGAATTGCAGCACCGCTGATGTGTAGCAACTAACTGCTGATTTGGAACAGGAAATTGAACCTGCTATGGCATAGTTGCCGCAGTGAAAGGCTTGCATTTCAAACATGATACTGTGCCAGCATATCGCTATTACCAGCCAGCACTCTGAAAGCAGGGTACCTAACATACACCACAAAAAAACGAAAACAAAAAAAACAAAGAGCTACACAGCAACCGCCTACTTGATGCTAGGCCACATTAGAGGAGGCACACAACAAGGCACCAGAACTGTACCAGCGCTAAACAACGGTAAACATATAGAGTACTCCCATCAATAGTCCTATTTGAAGGAGAGGCAGGGCATGCTGATGTGCTACAGTGAGCATTACAGTTTATCATAATGACTGTGGTGTCTGTTAATACAGGTGCTAAAAATAACATCTCCATGCCCCTGGGGCTCATACTTGCAGGATTGTCGACTCTGATCAAGGAAAGGGTAAAACGGATAAGCAGCAGTCTAATCTCCCATTTCAATCCAAACGTCTAACTAAATCCCACACAAAAGTCGCATCGGACACCGAGCCAGAACTGGAAGCAGGTGCCAGTAATAAGTTGGAACGTATGATGCTTGCAATGCAACACAGCTTGCAATCGATTGACAGTAAAATAGACACCCTCATTCTCCGAATGGACAATATGGCAACAAACTTCGACAAGCATGGCTTGCGAGTAACTGAGGCGAAACAGCGCATCTCCACTGGAGAGGACCAGGTGGAGGTTGTTAGTGTGTCATGTACACAAATTGAGAAGCTCCTGGAGGTAATACAGGCAAAAAATGAGGTCCTTGAAGCCAGGTCCCGGTGAAACAATCTTGGTATCACAGGAGTGCCTGAATCTACCAACACAGGCAAAATGGAGCTATACGTCGAAGCCATGCTAAAAGAAATGCTAGGTGCAGAATTTCTTTTGGCCATGCTGGTTGTAGAGAGGGTGCATAGATCCCTAGCGCCAAAGCCAGTGCCCGGTGCTCCACCACGCCCTATTATTGCCAGACTTCTGAATTATCGTGATTGCGACACTGTGCTCCGACTGGCCAGGGAAAAAGGTGCTACAACATATCAAGAAATAGAGATTGCATTGTTCCCTGACTTCACGACAACAGTGCAGCAAGTGAGGCGTGAATTTCATCCATTGAAGAAAAAGTTGCAAACACTGAAAATTCAATATGCTATGCTGTACCCGGCGAGACTCCGCATACAGCACAAAGGTAGAGCCAAGATTTTTACATCACCGAAAGACGCCATGCAGTTTGTGCGCCAAGTGGAACGACAGGAGTCCTCAAGAGCAGCAGGCGAGGATGCAGACAACGAGGACTAAAGAAGTATACTGCATGATGCATTGGTACTGGTAACAACAGTAAGCTTGATGACTGTTGCAAGTAGGGGTATCGTTGACCTACATTACTGTTTATATGAACTGCTAATTGAAGATATGATGCAATATCTCAGTTAAGGCGTACAATATAGGTGATGTAGATCTTAATTAGTTGTTTCATAACATTGCATCTAAACGGCAGTGCTGTAACGGTGTGTCTGCTTGCACAGGGTCTCCAAGATTGCACGCCGGCAAAGATGCAGATGTCGCAGGCTGAACACATGCACTACATGTAGCAATGTACCTGGTAGCCATGGCAGACATGGGGGCTGATGCACATATGAAATTAACTGGTGAACATTGTTGTTTCTGAACTATGTGGATAATGCTCTTGCTCCATTAATAATGCTATGAACTTAAGCTATATCACAGGTATGCTGAACTTGGGGTAACGGTTTGGGCGATTACTCAATACACTTTTGTGTTGCATCTGTGTACTCAGGCATGCAGAGACTTCAGGATCACTTGCATTCAGATACATTAGGATTCTGCTGGATGGGGGGGTTCATATAATTGCCCTGACCCCCCCCCTTGATACAACATGGGGATTTGACGGCCACTGGTGACCCCCTACGAGGGTATACCCCACATTGGTTTCAAGTTATAGTTGGACACCGTATAAGGTGTTATTCTTTGATACGAGACAGGCGGTTGCATGAATATGTTCCTATGTTTCGAATGGGGATCCTTAGAAAAATTGGGATGCTTAAGTGGGTGGGGGGTATGTTTGGGGAACTCCATAACTGTACAAACATGAAGCGCAAAGTATACTTGTTGATAATGGTACATACAAACTTGGATGACACAGGTACACAAACTGATGAAATAGACAGTGACAGCAATGACAGGTAATATTGCTAATATAATAACATGGATGACAGGGAATGTCCGAGGTCTCAATAGCCCTAAGAAAACACAGCAGGTGTTAGTTTATTTAGACCGGCATAGTGTTCAGGTGGCTCTGTTGCAAGAGACTCACCTCACTAGACACACAGAGACGGAAGTTGCAACTAGATGGGCTGGTGTGCGTTTAACGACCTCTTACTCCTCTCACGCGATGGGTGTAATGGTATTAATTTAAATAAATGTACCCTTTGAGCTTCTACATGTAGACACAGATGAACAAGGATGCTATATAATAGCTCAGGGTAAACTATGTGGTATGCTGATGACTATTGTGAATGTCTATGGTCCTAATACAGATTACACAGTTTTTTATGAGACGCTATGGAGTAAGGTACATAAATTGCCTCCGGCTGCGCTTATCTGTGGAGGTGACTTTAATGTTGTGCTAATGCCCGAGGAGGATTGTATAACCTCTGCAGAGATCACACATAAAGGCTGCACTATCTGTAAATGATGGTATGAGGGATTTGGGTCTGCTGGATGTCTGGCGATTGAGTGACCCTGGGAAGAAGGAGGGTACATGCCATTCTTATTTACATCAGTTGTGGTCGCGCCTTAACTTTTGGCTGGCCACGAGTGATGTGAATACATGGACCACTACAGTCCAACATTTGCCAAAAACATTGTCAAACCACTCCCCAGATTTCTTGACCATGATTATACCCACACAAACACCTTTGCAATTTCAATGGCGCTTGCAATCGTCCTCGTTACTAGACCAAGTATTCTGTGAAGGAGTAAGAGAAGCAATAATGGACTACTTTATCAACAATGTAGGCTCACTACAGAGTATGGGAATGATATGGGAAGCGTTCAAGGTGACAATACGCGGTGTCTGCATAAGACTACAAGCAGGTGTATTTAAGTAGCTACGGGGTACCATGAAGCGCCTTGAGCAGGAACTGGGGCGCCTTGAGAGGGAGTCCTAAATCACAGCTGACAGGGCAACGTTGGCAGGTATTAGAACAAAGGTCAGTGAGTATAATGAGACAACAGACCAGGAAGTGCGACATATGTCGCAAAGGTGGGCAGCCAAGTACTATGGGGAAGGAGGTAGGCCTGGGAAAGCATTGGCCAAAAGAATAGCAGGACCATGGGCCAAAACGCATATAGTAAAAGCAATTGCGGATGATAGCACTACCCATTACGACACACCGGGGATACTCAGCTCATTTGTGCAGCACTATCAGACTGTAACACTGTTTGCTTGTGATAAAACCGCCGCTGCTCCAGATCAGAGGGCGCGTCGTCCTGCGGACCACCCAAGCAAGGTCCAATACATATCAGCACACTTTACCTCATAAAACAAAGGATGGCGACGCCATGTCTTAACAAAATAAGATTTAATTATCAGCCTTCGGACGCGTTTCACCTGTCCTGCAGGCTTGCTCACTAACAGATTCAATAACGTTTTTAGCGATTTTAAATGTTCATTAAGTGGTGTGTCACGTGTAAAACTACTGAAGAAGTGCAATGGAAGACAGACTAGCAGTTTTTTACAATTAGACTGCAATCTTTTGAAAATTGCACACACTAAGAATAAATATACTTTTATCCAAATGCTTTGACCGATGTGTTCTTTGCTTTGCATACGAAACAATAGAACAATGTGCCAATAAAGCGCAACATTTCAATTTTGTGGTACACTTAATATCGACCAAAAACAATAATTAATAACGGACATGTGCCCCAAATTCAAATAAATGTGACCATAGTGCAAGGAATTAGAATTATGTTTTGCACCTTACAGACATGAAATTACTGTAGGCATGCGCCTCCAAATTGTCAAGTGAAACAGTAAACGATCACATTAGACATCCAATGTTCCTACATGTCGGCTACAAATCTGCCGATGTCACACACTTATAAAGTTGTAATATCACAATCAAGCCCAAGTGGGCAAATGCAAATAGCAAAGATAGCTTGTCAATAAACATATTACTGTCTTCATAAAGTGCATGTGTGTGGGTTGCCTTAAAGTGAAAAATAAACAGTTAAAAACCTGAAAGAAAAAGAATGTGGGCTCGCTCATTACGGTCAATAATTACAAATGTAGGTCCTCCTCCATATTGAGACCTTCCGGGATTTTACAATTGATTATATAAGAAGATTCTAGCCTTCTCAATTTTTTTTTCCGGTTTCCACCCCTCACATTCGGTTTGATTGCATCAATTACAAAGTAAGCTAATCCCTGTGTACTTCTCTAATGATGTTGCTCGAAATGCCGTGCCACCGGGTAGGTTTTGTCCCTGTTCTTGATGGCTCTTAGGTGTTGCAACACCCATTTATGAACTGGTAAGATTGTGCTGCCCACATACCTCAGGCCACAAGGGCACTGAAATACGTATACAGCAAAATCTGTTTTGCATGTGAATTGACCTTAGATCTTAATTTCTTTGTTGGAGAATCCTATTTTGAAGATGGTGGTGTTTATCCCATGAACACAAGCATTACATTTTGTACATCTGACAAATCCTTCACTTCTACCTAACCACATGGAAGCTGTCACCTTTGGTTTAGATGCTGGTATAACATTACTCACCAACATCTGTTAGAAAGATCTAGCTCGTCTGAAAGTTATTTGTGGTCTCTTCTGCACCAATTTACCTAAAACTGGATCATTTATTATTAAGTACCAGTGTTTAGACATGATGCCTCTCACTTGCTGATGTTGTTTGTTGTAGGAAGTGATCATTCTACCACTAACTGTAGACACGCCATGCATGGGTATCCACTGGAATGGAGCACAGACCCGGTAAAGTACCTGGGAATATGGATCATCAAAGATCTGCAGGTGGTTATACAATCCAATTATGGGAGGGCATTCACACGGCTTGAAGAACAAGTGACTAGATGGATAAAACTACCATTGTCACTTGCAGACAGAATAGCGCTGAACAAGATGATTGTACTCCCGAAGTTTTTATATTTATTTTTGAATATCCACATTCGCTTAACGCAGCACTTCTTCACTACGCTTCGCACACTACTAATCACGCTAACATGTGAAGGAAAAAAAACAAGAGTGAAGTGGGACCTGTTAACACTTCAGTATGACATGGGCGGGTTCACGGTTCCAGATTTAAGACTATAGTATCTCTGTGCTCAGGCGCACTATGCCTACTATTGGCAACAAGCTCCTGCTTTCACCCTGCATGTGGCTCTGGAGGCTGGTGTGGTCCATCCAATACCGCTTAAAGCTATGATTGTGAATATTAGTACTATATTTGAAAAGGGGGAAATACATACGGTGCAGTGCACAGTCAGCACGTGGAAGGAGCTTTATAAGCGAGCGCAAAAGCTCCCATTATACGCTCCAGCTATGCCACTATTGCACCTTACTGAAATCTCAGTGATGACTGAGACTGACGCACTCAAGGTTCTACATGAAATGGGAAGACGCACAATGGGAGATATATTTCCAGATGGGAAATTCATAGATGTCTCCACAGTCACAGCGAAGGGGAAAGGCACTGCAATGATGGTGTTCATCTACAGCAGATTGCGCGCAGCTTTATGTTTGTTATACCCTCACTTTCCTGTGGAGCCACAAACCTTAGGGGCCTTGCAATTAATATACACGACACAAACAAGATCAAAACTTGTCACACGTTTATATGATGTTTCACAAATAGATGCGGTAACCGTGGGGGAAGGACCACAGGAAAAGTGGAATGCTATTCTCTCGGCACCGCTAACGATAGATGATTGGAAAACATGTTGCAGAATGACAGGACAGTTGACTGCAAATGGGAATCTTAAAATTATTCATTTTAAATATTTGCATCAAATATATTATACGCCGGCACAGCTTTACAAATATGGGTTATAAGAGTCTGCATGCTCTGTAAGATGTAACGCGCCAAGCGCGGATTTCCAACATTTAGCCTGGGCCTGTCCAAAGGTCAATGAGTTCTGGGTGCAAGTCACACACACTCTGACAAAAATTATGGGGGAGCCAATAGAATGCACGTTGCAAATGTGTTTATTGGGGAATGTTACACAGATACAAGTCATTAATCTGAAACTAGTGGCTATAGCATTACTATTAGCAAAGAGTCTCCATTCATTGGACGGCAGGCTCACACCAACACATAAAAAATGGTTGCAAGATATGGTGCATTGTCGAGATCAACTTACCTGCTATGCCGAGAAACTACCAAGTGCATCTGGGCCACGTGAAATATGGGGCCCGTTAACTTCCTATTTGCTGAATACGCTTGATGACTAATGCCTTACCATGAATAGTAAGAGATATATTATTACTGTCAAATTGCTATCTGTGTTCAAATTATGTCAACAGATCTTTATTGTGATGTACCAATCCACCCATTTGTGATTTGTAAATGTGTGTACATTATGATGAACCTTTTGGTTGTTTATATGCTGAAAACTCAATAAAAATGTTTTACAAAAATCTAATTTCAAATCGCTGGTGAAAGAGGTGTACCCTCATAATTGGAATCGATCATGGTTTGTGACCAAAACTGCAGTCATAAGCCATTGATCATATACTGACCCACGATCTGGGGTACTATCTGATGTGCATGGGGGAAAGTTCCACTATGAAAATCAAGTCAGATTGCCTCAGGGTGGGCAGTTAGTGGTCCAGGAGACTACTACATACTCTCCTAGTGTCTTCTCAAACGGGAAACGTTTTTTAATCTGCACCTGTTCATTTAAGGGGCATGGTCTGCTTTTCAAAATAATGTTTTCCGTTTGGGAATTAGAATGAAGAATGGACACCTGTTGCCTCTTGTAGATGACCATCCCCATGTTTGTCAACAATCGCAGATAATAATCTTCCCAATTAATATTCATTATGAATATTTATTTCTCTTCAACAAATGGCTATTTTACCTTATGACCTATTACTACAACAGTTGCATTGCCAATTGAATCCCTACTCGCAAACTAGTTAGTGTGCAATTTCCACATACTGGGATTATTACACCATGTTCCTATATTTTGTTTGAAGAACAGTAACAAACACATATGATCATTGCTGACATGCAGTCATTCCACCACTTATGAATAAATATTATTAAAACTATGGATCTATAAATTACACACAATACCATGAACTGGACCCCAGTGTATTAACACTTAAATTCTTTGTATTTCATAAGCTATTTACTGACAAATTTCTACAGTAGCTACAGGCTGCAGATTTGCTCAATTATTTGTGAATATAATGTTGGATTATTCAGAGATGGAATGTGCAATACAACCTATAAAACAAAATATATTGGAACACATTGTTTCCTGGCACAGGTTTATTATCTGGGTAGGTAATTTAGAATTACTACTTGGATATTTTTTATATTTTTTTAAAAAATCCTATCAACTTCAATTAAGGGTAAACCAGAGCAAGGAAAGACAGGCCTGTAAATCTTGAAATTGTAGACTCTAACAAAGGGACTTCTATTAATGAGGATGAGACATAAGCTATTTCCATGTTACATGCAGACTCATGACATCCTGTAGCCCTAAAGAATAATATTCCCTTTGATAAACACTTTAATGGCAAAGAAAACCCGGGTGCTATCAGTAAGTTTGTTGTGGCTAGTTAATTTGCTTTTCAATTCGTCAAGAGTGTCTCCAATCCCAAAATCTTTAATACGAAATTACATGGTGCAAGCAATTTGGATACAGATGCTTTATTGTTTTAGAAAACAAGCTCATTTGATAATAAAGAAACAATAATGAATAGCGAGTGAACAATTTTGATATGTAATCCAAACTACCGGATGATTAGTAGTACAATACAAAGGCATTGGACTATTAATATATTAGATGATGATCTTGACTTGAGACTGTCAAAATTAATTTCTTTTAGTAATCTTCTCATTATTGGGGGGTATTCTTTCTTTACGTTGCTCCCTAAAGTCTAAAACAACAAGCAGTAACTGGTCCTTCACTGCGAGAAGGTTTTTATTCATTTGGGTGTGCAATGTGCATGTTTGTCCAGAGAAGGGGCGAAGGGGTTGGTAATGACAGTTGAAATTAATTATATCTGTATTGCTTGTCAAAATATTGAGTTTATGTCTTCTGTGATTCTGCAAGCAAATTTATGTTGGCAGCACTGTTCACATACTCAAAAAAAGGAGTATAGGTGAACACATGAAAGCATTTACTGATAATTATTTTAAATATGCAACTTTCACAACATTTTTGTTGAATTTCTCACTGTTAAATGTCAGGGTCTTAAATATTTTGCCATTCACGAAGTGGCTTACATGGGGACAGGGAACACATCTTCAGACTTAGAGAGGTAATGTGTCTGTGTAAAAATTATTTAATTCCTAATATGGAAATGAAAAAATATAATGAACTATGAATGTATTTGTGACTACAATGGATCTAAATAAAGGCTTCTGTAATGATTTTATTTTTTGGGGCCTAATACGATGTCGGTCATAAAGCCTCTGACCTTAGATCAGAGGCTTTATGACCGGCATCATTTGTTTCAATTCCAACCGGATGATTACAATATAGCTGGTTGGAATTGAAACTGGCCTGTCATTCCGGGTGGCTTACGATGGGCTGAAGGAGCCCGTCGGCCAGTTGGAAGCAACCCATAATCCATAATTTTACGCCGTCCGGATCACGATGCAGGGTTTCCGACAGGCTTCCCATGCCGGACTTTCTGACATGGAAAGCCTGTCAGAAAGCATGTTTAGGGGCTCCTAGTAGGTCCACCTTTCCCTTGTGGCCTCTGGTTAGGGGGTTAGGGGGCTCCTCTGTTAATCCCTGCACCTTGTGGCAAGCACCTTGAGGTGCCTGCCATGGGGTGTAAGGATTAACACAATCTTCCATTTCTCTATGGGAGCTTGTGTTTCGCCACGGTGTGGAACGGAGGTAACTCTGACTGACATTGTAATAGACCCCATAGTATTTTGAAAGATCTTTCTTAATGGTTAAGTGACAGATAAGTTCATTTATCTCAAACAAAAGTTTCTTTTTTTATGTATTTTTAACATAGATATATGGATAAATATTTCAAAATGTGTATCCACAATAGGGTGACCCAGGTTAATGGCTTGAAAAGTGTCATTAGTTTTGAATCATTTTTGTAATTAGCATAAACACTAATGTGCATTCTATTGTGAATAGAGGAGAGATTTATTGTCTGAAAGGTCGGCGCAAGTCTATTTCTACACAATACACATAATGTTAGCAGCATTGGTGGGGTAACCAAATTACTTAATGATAAAGTTACTTTAAAGTGTTTAGTACATTAGTCCCACATGAAGGTGAGCTTCGCTTACCTGAATTCTCCCATGAACCCATGAGGAAAGGCCATCACTTGCTCCAGTGCCAACATCAATGAATTGTATTTTATTTGTAACTTATTCTGAAACATACTGTCATCTGCATGAATGAATGCATTAAATATAGTATTTCATCTTTAATTTCTGGAGCAGTATCTGCCAGGTAGTACATTAGGGTTTCAACGCAAAAGCTATTTTGTGGCATTAGTAACATTTCAGTAAGTGGCTTTTTATGCCCACCTTCTTGACTTTCTTAGAAATTCTCAATCAAATCAAACAAGCGGGCCACAGAAACTATTTTGATAATTTACTACTCTCCTTCTCTCTGCTGCAGCTCAGTTGTCGACAATGAGCATTTCTCCTCTCTGGGTGTCTCACTCTCCACACAACCTGGTCACATCGTAGCCTTCTGATCTCTTCCACTTGAATCTTGAATTCGATTCTCTCCCCTTATAACGGGACAAGCCCCTTATTGAAGTGAAGTCTCCTACATCATACTACTTCTTCATTGTTCTCTCTCAAAACCATTAATAAACAACCTCTTTTCTGTGAGGAATTTCGCAGGAGGAGAAGGAATCCATCATATACCGCCACATTTAATTTTCTACCTAAAGTAGACAGGGTTAAGGGTAAAGCAACCTCTTTAAAATAGGGTGGTAGAGAGGGAGAGACACTGACTAATCTTGGATTGAGGCACTCAAATCGTTATTTAAGTGTTTAGTCAATTAAAACCATTACACTGAAATTCATTCATTAAGTATCATAAGCATAAACAATTACTTTACTTTATATCTAAAACATTGTCCTGGACTGTTTTGTCAAATTGTTTTCCTATAAAATAACATCCCGATAATACCTTTAACAAGTCATTTGTAAAAATGTTAAAATCAATAATTCCTGCAAAACTTTTTCCTAAATGCAGCGGCTTTCTATTAAACAACCATTTTGCTTCTAAATAATAGGTATCTCACACATAGGCCAGACCTCAATGGATGTTATTTAATTTCATTGTTCCTTAAATTTCTTGAATGCAGTAATGACAGGTTTTCCTGTATACCTGATGTTATCCCAGAATTTAAAGTGCAAGTGCTTTGTGCAAATTCGTTGATGTTACTTTGATCTTACACTTTCTCCAATTATCATTTCCCAGTATTACTAAGTGCAAGTGCCTTTTACAAGTGTTGCTTTGAAATGTGCTTTTACAAATGTTACATTTCTGAAAATAAGGGAAATAGAGGAGCCACCAAGCCAATTGATTACCATGGTTGATGGGTGTGAGAAGGCTATATGGCGCAACAAACAAAATTGCACAACTTGATTAAAGAAACTATTATGAAAATAAGAATTCAACAGCGGTGCTATCAATGAAGGGAATATCACCCAGACTCCCTACAGGCTCAATCAAAGATTGATAAAACATTCAATGTTATTGATGCACACGCTTAAAAATAAGTATACAAAGTAGAAACAGTTTTCAAAATATAAACTCCTGTTCTTCTTTTTATTCATAGAAAATTCTTCCAATCCCAACGCGTTTCGTCGTTAAGGGGTGTATCCCATACGACTTCTTAAGGGCTGGAAGTAATATGAATATCCATTGTAATACAATATAACAATGATGGGCAACAGACAAATTTATGCCCCCAAATTGTGTACATAGTGCAGAGTAATCACAGGTGCATACAGGTGCCTTCTATAACACCACAGGTGTAAGGGTTACAAATGTACCAAATTTAAAGTAATCTCACGAACATATTAAAGCCAGAACAGTAAATACATTTTAACAAAACAAATTCACAGTTTCGTTATGTCTATTGAGTGATCTATGACTAATAATTGATTCACTCACCAACCCTAGTGAGTTACATGCTTCGTGCAACTAATGGACAATACCGTGTATGAATCTGTACCTGAATATCTGTAGTGTAGAGAACCTGTAATTGTATAAATTATATTCAATTAATAAAGTACTAACTCCGTCACACTTGAGGCAAAATAAACCACAACACTATTACAAATTCGGCGTGATAACGATACCTTCAGAAAACTCGTGTGGCTGCTAATAGTGTCCTCCAATGTTAACTTCCCGTATAATCTTTAGGCAACAACCAATTTATTTATGGCCCCTAAAAAGAATAGTACAACGTGACTTTACCATTTCAATAGTCAAACCACAATGAAATATGTAAAACACACCCGACTTCTCATTACAGGCGCTTACCGTAATTACCGGTAATCCTACGCCAAGTAACCACGTACCAATTTTTGAATATAATGTCATCCAATCATCCAAAATAATTACGATCTGAAACAAAAGTAAAATAATAGTTACGTGGTTGTTACAATCCTAAGCCCCGTATACCTAATGATTCACACATACTGTCAACCGCCCTGACTCAACGTAGCTCACCTGTCAAACGATGAAAACCCGAGTACGAGTAACCAGTGCTCCCGACATGCAGTTGCTTCCGTATAAGAAAGTTTAGAAAATAAACATAAAAGAAGTCACCGGCGCTTAACCAATATATTCAGCGCCATGTTTGAATTCTTATAACACTATAGCCGCAACGATAAAAACACAATTCTAGGGTATTTTGACGTTTTTTTCGCCCACACCAGTCGTATAAGTCAAAGATATGAGTTCACCCTTAATTTAAAATTAAACATAAACATAAAGGACGTCACTGGCGCGTAACCGATATTATCAGCGCCATGTTAGAATTCCTATAATACTACAACCGCCATGATAAAAACCAAATTTCTAACATATTTTAACATTATCTAGCTCACATATTATACCCAAACCGACCTTATACGTCATAAAGGTCAGGTCAAGTCAGGTCAAGTCATTTGTGCTCCCTTGCAACTTAGAAGAGTTTTTCTCAATGAGTACTACTGAGTACAAATAGAACTACTCAAATGGATCAAATTCATTAATCAATGGTAGTCACTCTATGTATTTCTACATATGCGCCCAAGTGCGACAGATTTAAATTTTAAATTTTAACAAAGGGCCGTATAACACAACTGAAGGGACATTAATAAAGACTCACAAGGTTTGTCATGCTAAAGAGATCCTCACGCAGATAGTGCTACCCAATCTGCTCAAAATAGCCTTTTAATTCATGAACACCAATGTTAATCGCCTAAAAAGTATTGCAGCTCCCGATCAAAATTAAGACCATCTTCCACCGCCTGTAAGCGCATGATCCATCTTGCCTCAAGTCTACGTAGTTTCAGCTCTCTATTCCCAGCACGTGGGTCAAGTGCTACATGTTCTATACCATAGAATTGAAAAGATGTATTCTGACCTTGAGCTGTACAATTATATACATGCTCAGGAATTGGATATCTCATTTCACAATTATTGATAGCTCGCATGTGCTCGCTGACCCGATCCTTCAAGGCTCTGATTGTACTGCCTATAAAGATTTTTTCACATTTACATACAATCACATAGATAACATATTTCATGTGTAAACATGCCAAAGATAAAACTAAACAGTTTCAAGACAAATATGGTCGCATATTTAGTATTCAGTCCAACATTAGGTGTAGCACTAAATATGTTATCTATGTGATTGTATGTAAATGTGAAAAAATCTATACTTTATACTTAATTAATTGAATATAATTTATATAATTACAGGTTCTCTACACTACAGATATTCAGGTACAGATTCATACACGGTATTGTCCATTAGTTGCACGAAGCATGTAACTCACTAGGGTTGGTGAGTGAATCAATTATTAGTCATAGATCACTCAATAGACATAACGAAACTGTGAATTTGTGGTGTTATAGAAGGTACCTGTATGCACCTGTGATTACTCTGCACTATGTACACAATTTGGGGGCATAATTTTGTCTGTTGTTCATCATTGTTATATTGTATTACAATGGATATCCAAGAGATTACCACTTGCTTACAGGATCAAATTTTCAAGTTTCTAAATATTCCTTTCAGCATTTGTTTTCTTTCTATCAAGAAATTCGGGCATACGCAGAAGATGTGTATCAATGTTTCTTGCTTATAATAACACAGTTGGCATTCTTGGTTTTGCGACTGGTCCTTCCAGGTGGGGATTAGATCTTTTGTTTCCCACATACCAAAATGGAATTGCATAAACTGCTGTTTTATTGACAGTGAGAAGTGAGCTGTAAGATACTCCTGGGGCTTCAGTTTTTTAAATGAATTGATCACTGTCCAATCATGTTGTCTTTGTGTGAAGGTATTCTTATCCATTAGATGTGACAATTGCTTGGTTGTAGCCTTTCTTACTTGAAAAAAAGCTTGTTTCCCAATACTCGCACTCCAGGCTTCTTGTACACCTAGTTCCTCGATGGCCTGGTTTAGGTGTTGTCCCCAGAATCCTGTTGTATTATTCTGTTTTAGTTCTCAAATTTCCTGCCAGCTTAAATTATTGATGGATCCTCTGTCGGATGCGCGCAGTCTCCAGCATAGTTTTATGAAAGTGCTTTTACATTGATATATTTGATTTGACAATCCGAACTCTAAGCACACTTGGGCAGGGGAAGCTGATTTCAGAATATTAAACAGGGATTTGTATACTCTCGTTTCTATTTTGTTTAGGATGTCTACTTCATGACCTCCTAGCGATCCCATGCCCTATGTCACTGTTAACATTAACTGAGTGCACATTGCTGTTAGCAGGTGTACTAATGAAGGACAGCTCAGTTTCTTTTTTAATAATTTGAAGCCATAGTTAAGCGATCGAGCTTTCGCTTGCACGCCTTCTAAATGTTGTTTACCTTTCATTTGGTGCTCCACATTAAAACCCAGGTATTTATATGTATTGACTACCTTTACTTTTTTACCTTCCAGGAACCAAGAATGCTTCTTGTTAGTTGAGTCTACCAGCCATACTACTTTAGTTTTTTTTCAGGCTTAACTCCAGCCCTTTTTTGTCCATGTAACTTTTAGGGCCTTCATTCTACGTTGCAATCCAATTGGTGTTTGGCTTAGTAGGGCAATGTGGTCTGCATACTGAAGAAATCCTATTTCCTAATGAGCCAAGATTGGCGGATGGGAGTTGGCGATCCGGAGTATTCTGCAAGATCTGCCAGATGTATATTAAGCAAACACAGTGCTAAAATGCACCCCTATTTTAGACCATCTCCAATTTAACTTGGGCTCAGGTTCCTGTGTATAGCTTTATGATTGCCATCAATAGGCTATTTGGTATGCCCCATGAGGCTATTTTTTGCCATAAGCGCTCCCGCAGTACTAGGTCAAATGCAGACTTAAGGTCTACAAAGCAGACAAAAAGCTGAGCTTTCCCTTCTTTTGGCCTTTTCTGCTAAAAGTGCCAATGTTGTTAGGTTTGTTAGTGTCCCGATGCCAGCCCTGAACCCTGTTTGCATTCAAGGTAGAAGCGTGATGGCTTCTATCCTAGATTTGAGATGCTCTAGTAAACAGGCTGCGTAGAGCTGTGCGTCTAAGTCAATTAGTGCTATTAGTTTGTAACTCATTGGTATTGACAGGTTTCCACTTTTAAATATTGTTTGGAAAATGCTGCCTTTCCAAGAATCCGGAATATTGTTTGTATGATACAGCTCATTAAAGAAGGATGAGAAATACGGGGCCCAATAAGTTGTATTTCCTTTAAAAAATAGCATTGGGTATTCTGTTCAGTCCTGCTGACCCTTCTGATTTTAATTTCTTTACAATTCTTTCTAGTTGTTCTGTGTCCACGACCCGTGACAGATTTTCCTTAATGTGAGTTGTATTCACGCTGTCACTTTTGTCATTAACATGTTCTTTCTGTCTTATTACTCATTTTGGATTCTCCATCTATCTGGTCTCACTTCTCTTCAGTCTCTGCTTCGGCATACATTTCATGCACATGTGATTCCCACACGGATACATTTACACCTACGTTTTGTTGTCTTGTTTGCCCAAAAGACAGACTATTTATTTGCTGACAGAACTTTTTGCTATTCTGTTGTTTACTTGAGATAAGAGGTTTGTTCCACAGATCTACTTGATATCTTGTTTTTTTCTTTCCAACAGTTTTCTTATACTGGGTTCTTAGTTCATGTAATCTGCTTTTATCAGAACTTATTCCTTGCTTTGACTGCTTTGTGATTTTTCTGCATTCTTGCAGTATTTGCATTTTTTGATTTTGTAACTTACTGCTATGCCAAGGTTGCCTTCCAGTGCCCCCATTGTGTTTTCTGTTTGAATTATGGAGAGGATGTAGCCTTACGGCTAGAGCTGTTGACGTCGAAGCTGGGGAACCGGATTTGAATCTCGGATACGATGCTCAACATCCTGTGATTCTGAGCAAATCACTTAATCTCCCTGTGCCAAAGAAAAATGAATGTGTTCTTGTGTAACGAAACTGGTGCTATGTAAAGCGCTCTGATATCCGATTTATCGGAACTTGTTCGCGCTGTATAAAACTCTCCTAAATAAAAAAAGTTTACTTGTATGTCTGTTTTTTTGGGAGGAATTTTTCCAGTAACTTCTTTTTTAACATTTCCCATGCCTTTTGTTATTTTCCTTCTTTTAATTGCTTCCTATCCCAATTTTTTTGTTTGTTTTTTATTGTGTCAATTATTCCGGCATGTTGGCAGACCTCAGCTTTTCTATCCCCTATCCCCATTCTCTGTCATTTCAAGCTTTTTAAATGAAATGTTTCAGGAGCAGAAATTAGCTCTTTAGTTAAATGATTAAGCTCAAACTTGTAATTTATTCGAATAATTTTGAGAAAGTGGTCGCTCTCCATACGGGGGCATATTTTAAAGTGACATGTGATCTATCATTGAGGCAATGTCAACTCAGTTTATTTGGATTTAGAGAAGAGTGATTCTTTGGTTGAAGTCATGAGTTTGGTAAGAGATTTAATTCTGGTGGTCAAAGATGTGTATGAAAATTGTGTATGTCCTGTAATTGAGGTGAATCTTGATGGAAAACCAATTCAATTGTTGTTGGATTCTGGTGTACGACTGCACACATGACCATGATCATGGAGGAGCTGTTTGAATGTAATTGGGTGAACAAACATCTCCAAGCACCAGACAGAAATCTTGTTTCTTACGAATGCAAGAAGATCGAGTTAAAGGTTTTTTTAGGTATGACCCTTGGACTGGGCACGAAAGAACAAGTGTCTCTAATGAATGATCATAGTCAGGGTGAAGGTATGACTTTGTGGGTCAACAAATTCAAAGATGTTTTTGCTGACAAGTTGGGGTGTATCAAAGGATTCAAACACTTTATCAAGGTAAAGGACCAGGTTACCCCCTAAGCATAAATTGTGCAATGTACCGTTTAGCATCAGAGATGATCTTTCAGATGAGCTGAAGAGGATGTGTGAGTCGGATGCTATTGAACCAATCGAGTCTTCCCTTTGGTTGTCTCCGTTGGTCATTGCCCGCAAAAAGAATAGCAGTTTGAGAGTCTGTATCGACCTGCGGAGCCTGTGAAAGGAAATCTGGGTTGACTCTCATCCTCTTCCTCGCATTGATGACATTCTATCTATGTTTGTGGGGGCTAAGTATTTTTCTAAAATTCATCTTGCCTCCACAAACCACCTGGTAGAGTTGGACTCTGAAAATAAACATTTGACTGCTTTTGTGTCACCAGTAGACGCATTTAAATTTAAAAAGATGCCTTTTGGGTTGCCTTGGCAGCCTCGATATTTCAAAGAATCATGGAAAAGGTGTTACATAGGGCTGATGAGACAGTGGTTTTTCAAGATGATAACCTTGTTGCTGGGAAGTGCAAAGCATCACATGACAAACACCTCACGGAAGTGTTGAGCAGACTTCAGGAAAAAGGAATTGTTGCGAACAAGCTTAAGTGTGTGCTTGGAGTGGAATCCATTGAGTATTTGGATCATCGCATTTCAGGAGAAGGATTTTAACCAAGGGAAGGTTTGATTAAGGCCATTGTTAATGCACCTTGCCCCAAATCCAAAGATCATGTTTCTTCGTTTTTGGGTGTATGTGACTTATATACAAAATGTATTCCTTATTTTGCTGCAAAAACTGTCCACTTAAGGAAGCTACTTAAGAGGAAGGTCACTATTGTGTGGGATCAGGTTTGTCAGGATGAATTTGTTCACATAAGAGAAAAACTTGGGACATGCAAGATTCTCACGCTCTTTCACCTCCACAACAGTGGATGCGAGTTTGGATGGTTTGGGGGCATGATAACACAGATAAAGCAAGGCTAGGAACATACGATTGGGTTTGCATCTCAGGTGCTACGACATAGTGAAAATAATTATTCTGTCATTGAAAGGGAGTTATTAGCTTGCTGTTGGGCTGTGGAAAGATTCAAATGTTTTTTGTGGAGGAAGACATTCAGGTTGTTAACTGATCACAAGTCTCTCATTCCTATTCTTAATGGGCATATTGTAAAGGAGCACACACCTAGGATCGCAAGATTTTGTTCAATATTGTTGCAGTACAATTTCGAAGGGAACACATCCCTGGTGGGAAGAATACGATGATAAATTTCCTTTCGAGATCACCTTTACCCTTGGGGAACTGAGAGCAAGCAGGAGATGATGAAGACGAGGAGTGTTTGATCGCGGCTGTGGATGTTTGTAGTGTGGGATGCTTTTTGGAAGAAGAGTGGGTTTTATCCCATGCAGTCGGATCATGTGCTCAAGAGAGTTAAGGAGCACATTGTTTTAGGGTGGATAAAAGAGAAACATTTAGATGGTGAGCTTCAGCCTTTTTCCAATATTGCTGTTGAGCTCACTTTGGAGGGTGGCGAAATGATCATGCGAGGGATAAATGTGCTCCTCCTGAGTGTTTTAGGGCATGCATCATTGATTCAGGTCATGAAGGACATCTTGGACAGACAAGTACGAAGAGGAGGATCTGTGGTGTTTTCTGGTGACCATCCATAGATCGTCAGGTTGATGATGTTGTAAAGGGATGTGTGACATGTTGTGCCAGTGACAAAGTTATCAAGTTAGTCACTCCTCCTGTTCAGGAGATTGAGCTTCCTAATGGTCAATGGATGATATTGGCTGTTGATTTTGTGGGTTCTTTCAGTGCTTTGCCGAACAAGTATAAGTTTCCATTGGTGGTATCTGATTCCTACAGTAAGTCGTGGGAGGTCCATTTCATGATTGATCCCAACACTTTATAAAAGGTTATAAAAAAATTTCAAAACCTGTTTGCCAGGGAAGGTTTTCCTAAAGAGATTGTGTCGGACAATGAAGTACAATTCACGTCCAAGGAAATGTCAGAATTTTTGTAATGAATGAGCCACTTTTGTGGCCTGACACTCTATGATGACCCTCAACCACCACCATTTTGTACTGACTTAAGTGTGTTATATTGCCCTAGCCTTAATGTAGGATGAGCTTGCATATGCCTGCTTCTTTTCTGCCTTTTAGTAGAATAGTCTTGCCAAGAATAGAAGGTATGGGATGTTGAGGTGCAGTCTTGTGGGTGGTGGTGCACACATGTGCTCAATGTTGTATACTGAGGGATTAAGTGTATGATGTTATTTGGGTTGGGTGAATTATGACTTTGACCTATTGGCTTTGACGTGGTCTAATGTCATTCTGCCTTCTGACTTTACCTTGCTTCAAACTTTTCTGTGAGCACAGTGGTGCTTGTAAGTTGTGTGGATGATAATTATAGGTGCTAACTACTGCCTTTGATATGGTTTCATGTCATCCTTGCTTTTCTGATTCCATCTCGCTTTGGGCCTTTGTGTGCATGGCTTAACTAACTTTCTGTGCCTGCACGAAGAAGAGGGCATGTTCTGCTCTGCCTCCTGTTTTTCGCATTTTTCTGACTAGAGAGAGCTGGTTCTTATCAGAGGAATGTACATGGTCTGTCTTGGAGCCATAGCAAGGGCCTGATCAACCGTTGCTGTGACCTTGGAGCAGGATGGTATGGGCTCTCATGAGAACTAGGGGGCGAGACTTGCTAGAAGCTTCGCTGTGTTATTAAAAAGGGGAGCCTACACTGGCCTGGTGGAAGTTCACGCCGTGGAGCAGACGTGTTGTCATGGCAGAGTGGTGTCACCTCTGAGCTTGACCCGGTTCAAGTAATGGACTCCTCTTGAGCAAAGTGTGGTGAAATGATGGAGCATTAGGTGAGGTGTCACTGCTACTAACTGTCTCTTGATTCTTTACTGATTCTCTCCTTTCCTTCTTATTTTCTGATTCTTATATCCATACATATATATTTCTACATTTATGTTTGCCTTGATTGTGTTTCAATCATACTATTGATATGTTAGAGTCTGCTATGATAGGTGCATTTGGTTTACTGTGTGGTGCTATTTACTAATAAATACATCCCAGATATACCAATTCGTCTTTTCCTTGTAGCAGGAGGTGTGGACTCTTCTTGGCCAAGTATTCTGTTGTAGAAGGATGGGTGAATTCCCTTCTAGCAGGTAATTGTGTTATAGGAAGCTGTTCTACTCATGGCAAGTGATGTGTAAATTATATCTCTCTCTAGAGAAGTGTTGTGTGTGTTACTTTGGTCTAGAGGAGACTCATATGTTATATTGTTTTCTTGCCTTGCCTTTGGGGGAGTGTTGAAAGTGTGCCCACCTTAGGAAGTGCTGTGTATATGTTATATTCCATAAGTTTGGAACTGATATTCTCTCCCTGGGAAAGTGACGGTACATACCTTGGTCCAGGGGGAAGATCTACATTACAATTTTTATCTCAATCTTGGATTATGCGTCGCCGTGCAGCTTTATATCACCCACAAGCCAATGGGTTTATTGAACGCATGAAACACACCCTTGTTGAGTGTGTTCAGTGGACAGTTTTCAGCAAAATGGAGCTCAAGGAAGCAGTGCAGAGCATGTTGTGGGCGCATCGCACTACTCCCAATCTAGCCGTTAGTGGTAGTCCTTTGGAATTCTTGCGGGGGAGAGTTGCCAATTTTCACATGTGTCCTGCATGGATGAGTAAACGGGGTTTGCGTTTCAAGATGGGGTCCAATGAGGTAGCGGTGGATACACCTACCAGGACTACTAATGTGTCCTGTGAGGAGATTGAGGACACACCTGGCAGATTTGCTGACCCAGATGTTTCTAGGTTTAATTCAAAGGTCTAGGTGAGTGATTGGGTCAGAATCAAATTACCTCACAGTATGACCAAGGGTTTGTTAAAGTCTGGTCCTACTGTTAAAGTCGATGCAACTTCACACTTTGCTGTAAGAGTCAATAGGAGGAGTTGGTGGAATCTCTCCAGGATTTATACGATATCTAGACGAGCAGTTCTCCAATTGGGGTTTGAGTGTGGTGCAGGCACAACTGTGTCTGATCATTCTAATCAGTTGAGAGCTAATCACAAGGTTGTCCATTAGAACAGCAGGGTGAAACCCACAGTAACTCAAATATTACTAAATCCATTCTCTAACAAAACAAATAGACCTACTGCCTTTGCCAGTTCTTGTATAAATAATGTTTTGCTAGAGCTCCACGTTTTTGGAACACATTTGGATATGCCATCAGAACAGTTGATGCTGAACATATAACTTGGAGAAACGATACTTGGATTTAAATTATTTTTTACCTGGTACTGTGTGATTTATGGATTGACTAATCACAATAAAGAGCCAACACATTACATTATTCATTTATGGTAACTATTAGCCTTTCATCCAATCAGTAGACTTCTCAGTTTTCATCCAAATTTTCCATTCCACGCAGGAGTGGCAGGAAAAGTGTTACTCCTGAACGTTTGGATCTCTAACATGTTTATTTGCAGGAAAAGTGTTCCTTCTAAATGTTTGGATTTTTAACATCTTGTTTTTCTCCAATATTGTATCTTAAAGGTGTTTTCAATTTCCATTGTATATATTTTCTAGTGTTTGCATTTTATCTACTTCCTTTCCCTTTCCCTGTTTTTTTAGTTAATTTATTGTTTTTATTTCTCCTTTGGAAAGAAGGGAGATGTTGTAGTGGTTTATATATTTGTCCTCTATGCCACCCCTTCCTATAGATTCTGTGTCTATCTATGATGTCAGTTCCATGGTTGCCGAATGTGGTGGTTTGAACATGATTTACTGTGGGTGAGTCTCTGGAAGCTGTGGAGATGAACGGTCATTAAACTTAGTGCTCCTACATGTACCTGCCTCTGTGTAATCACTACACATTTGTTTCCGCTTAGAAAGGTCATAGAAGCCGCTGATTCTTCTTTTGTTTTCCAATTCAGGAGCCTTAGTCCAAGTTTTTCCATCTGAGTTCTATAAATGTTACCACTTGGATGCTGGTTCTTCTTCTTTTCTTTACACAGATCTGTAATAAAGTCTCCTGTGATGATAAACAGAGGCGGTTTATATTGCCTCTGTATTATTTTGAGTATTTTTCATAGGATTTTCTTTTGTTCCTCTTTTGACTGTTTTCTGGGGTAGATATGAACGTTTATTAAGAGGACTGATGTCGGCACCAAGCAGTCTGTCAATTATTATCGCCTGGATCCAATTTATCCTAGTTTCCAATTGTTCTATTTGCTAGTTGAAATTTGTCAAACAGAAAAGGGCAAGAACTCCTCTGGGATGACCAGATTTTGACGACTTCACAGCCAATTCATGATAGTCTGTATATCCTGTAATATGTGTTGGTTCTAGACACTGCGTTTTCTGCATCAGTATTACGTCATAACTTCAATGGTTTCGTTGTGTTGTAGAAAGTTTTCAAGCCTATGAACATTCCAGGAGCTGATATTTAACCAGACTTGATCCATAACTGGTCTGTTAATCTACTTGTCAGGGCTGTGTTATTGCTTGGCTGTTATAAACACAAGATAATTCCTGTTTTTTTGCAGGCTAATGCAGGTCCGTGTCCAGCAGAATGTTGCTGGAATACTTAATGATCTTTACATTTTCAAAGGATCTCTGATTTGAGCATGCACCTGCTGCTCCCCTTAGAATTGAGAGTTATCTTTCATTTGAGGGCAACAGTGGACCCGGGTAGTGGGGGGGTCGATTTTTTTATAACTCGATCCCCCATGCCCTGAAGTTACAATCGTTGTTCAATATTTGATCAACTATTTCCATTAAGTTAAGGCCCAGTTTGTCATTGTTGCCTCACTGTTATTTCTGAGAGGATTGGGTGTGAATTTCACCGATGCCGAGTCAGAAGATTTAATATGGGCAAGGTCCCTTATTTCCTTTGTTAATTTTAAAACTGTACCTCTATTCAAGGTGTCAAATAGTCCTCTTGACACATAATTTGAAATTAGTAAGAGCTTGTTTTTGTGGAGATCCCTTTTTATTTTTTGCCTCTCCTGATTGCATGAGGCACTCAGTATGGCCTAAGCTCTTGATCAGGGTGATTGCTGGATGATTAACAAAGCCAAATGCATGTGGAGTCCAGTGCCTCTGTGAAATAGTGAACATGGAACAAATAGAATACTGCTCGAAGAAACAGAGTTATTAACTACATGACAATTATTTGTTATCTCATAATGAAGGGAGTTTGTGCTGAAATGAATAGATAATTTATTGCAACATTTGCAATGCACTAAAAGGCAATTGAGTTTGAAATCTTAAACAGCTGAAAATGTATGCAAACTAACTGGATATGTAAAGCCAATAATCCATGCATTAATGGGATTGAAGATGAAACACTAGAAAAATACCCAAAAGAGATACAAAGGCAGTGCAGGGGGTGAAGCTATGCAGTAGTAAACACTCTGAACAACATGGGGAGTCTATTCACAAAAGCATTGTTGAATAATTGAAGTAGTTGTGAAAGAGTTCTCATTTACTTTCTCTTACATAACTTTTTGAAGTGGCCCCAAAACATCTAAAATGGTAATAAAATAGGAATATTCTGTTAATATTCATATACAATTGGTACAAATAGAAAGGGCTATATCCTGTTTGCACTGGGAGTTGGGCATATTGAGGCTGATTCATTAAGGCATGTAAGAGTATATCAATGAGTACTTCTGTTGTGCTACTGGTAAATGCTATTGTGATTCAGCCCCAATGTGTTGTTGAACCCATAAGCAGTAATGAAGACCCTAACATAGGTCAAGAAAGACAACACTGAATGAACATAGAGAGCAATTCTCTAGAACTATTCAAGTCAAGTCAAAAATATCTTTATTTGAACATTTCTGTGGCATAAAAGCATAAAAACACAGTGCAAAGAAGCATAATAATTGACAATTCATCTGAGCAAAAATAATGATAGAACTGTACTGGGGGTGAATGTTTGAGCATGTGCAGTATTCCGTACATCATCTTTTTGTGTTGTTACAGCCGTACATAATACAAAATACACAACAGGCTCACTTTATTGCACATTTTCTTAATTTAACTATCTGCAATATAGAAGAGGCCACATAGCATGTCAAAGGGCTATGTATCTGTTGTAAAAACAAAAGAGCAGGTGTGCATTGGATAAATTTAAAATCTTTAAAAAGAGGCAATTAAAATCTTTCTTCTAGGTAAGGCAGTTGAGGGTCCCCTCTCTTGCATGTTTGCACCTCACACGTGCGTATTGCTACCATGTGCCTTCGCATGCACAACCACGCACCGCTTGTCAATAATTCCTAATTCACCTCCTTTGCCAGTTTTGATTCACTCGACCGATTCTCCCTGCTCTTGCTCAGGACACCTGACTCCTACATGGACAGAGTCCCCGGCTCACCCGCATGTGCGTCAGAGGCATGTTCTAGTCTTTCTTTTACCACCGCAATGCACCGGAAGTAACTACTTATACACTTCGGCCTCACTCCAACTACATCCTTCATTGTACGATCGAGACGGAGCGGTTGCCCGTCCCGAGTAGCTCCAGACCGACTAACACGATCTTGAGGATCAACAAGGTATTGTTGCTCCTCAGCTGTCCACCCAGATTTTTTATTGCTCACCACAATACTAACAATGGTCCCATACTGATTTCACCTCACCTCTTCCCAGGTGAACCCTGACACCGACAACGCAGTGCTTAGGTAGAGAAACTTGCAGTATCCAGATGATGTGGCTGCCTGGCCAGATGACGACTCGCCGATTCATGTGGTCTTGTCGCCCAACTAATAAGTTCTCCTTAGTTGCCCGCCCGAACAATCCATTACGGGTTACGACCAGCGTAAACTTACTTCACTTCCCCTCCTTACAGGTAACGGCCACACCGACTATGCGGTGCTTTCCTAGGACCCAGCTTTTCTTCTGCGGCCTCTTCCAATGCACCTTCCTCAATTGCGAAGCCTGGCTGATTCACTCTGTAAGTACTAGTTCCCTCCAGCCTTCATTAGCCTATCTTCACCCCGATGCGCTTGCACTGACTGACTCCCCGGTTTTATTTTCAGTGTCCCCCCCTCATTGAACACCGACCAAGCAGTGTTTCCTCGCTTTCGTGAGTTACACTTCATGGCCGTGTACCCCTTGCACGTGTCTTTATTCGTGTAAGTAGACTCAACCCCCAGATGTCATGCTACCTTCGAGCCCTGTTCTGTAGGTCGCACTGCCTGAGGCTTCTAGTAATGGGTGCCATCACGCCTTCACTTGCTCGGCTAGCACTGTGGTTGTACTCAATATTCACGGCCTCCACACTCTCGCCGATTATCTATTGCAGCAATTTACCTAGCTGGTACATCCTTCAGTCACGTACTTCTGCCTCCTTTCTCGACACTTCCGATTTTTCCTTCGGCTATATATATAATCATCATATTGCATGAATTTGTTTCATTCGAGAACAACTGTTAATATATTTAAGATTAATGTCGAGTTGTCATCTGCTGGGAGCACTGCGTCAATACTTAATTGTTCAGCGCAACGTATGATCTAGGCGCTTTGCCTAAAATGTACCTTATCTTTCCTATAGATTCTTCATGCTCACATTTCTTTGCCCTGATGATGATCTCAAATCACTGAGATCGAAACGCCGTCGACCTCTATACAACAAAAAACTCCTCTACTGTTAAAAATTACAAACAGGAGTTTTTGTCCATGTTGTTAATGTGATGTCACTCGCCACATCATGCTTGTTTTCACTTTTTATGTGAGCACTTGAACTATAGTTTCTATATTTAAAAAACAGCTTTACTGTATCATTTATAATTTTAAAAAATTGCATTGCTAAAACCAATGTGTGCCCCCACATTTGTGTCTTTGTTAAAAAATTGTTTAACTCTGTGCTTTGCTTCTCTGGCCATCAATTGACTCCATATGCCTATTGCTATAAGTTTAGATACTATCGTAATTGAGCAGCTTTTTGCTGTGTTTTAGACCTGTCTGGCCAAGCATGAGCCATTGTTTTTTCTAAATACTTAGACTACCCCAGTTCCAACTGTTGGGGTCTCCTTCTTTTTCATGTAGATACACTCTCCTTGTTCTGGTCACCAGCCTAAGGAAGAATGAGTACAGAATGAGTGGAGGAGAGGAGAGGAGATGAGAGGAATAAGACAGGACAAATAATTATTAAACCCCTGTAAATAGAAAGGTACTTCTTAGATTGACCACAGAATTACTATGAGAAAAATAAATTGAGATTAGTGCAAGAATATTGTTAATGTTACAGAGGTAGTGGTAGGGTAAATGTTGTACATTTAATATACATGCACATGGCTTAAATAAGAGAGCAAACAAATATAATATATTATTGTCAGAACAGAATATCACCCTTTTACCTAGGGACATGATGCGAGAGGCCAGAGATGTGCCATCTACAATTTCATAGTGGGAGATGGGAGCACAAAATATTTAGTAAAATAGGAAATAATGTTAAGAATATATGTCTAATACAGACCTGTTGTATTTTTTGTGCTGAAGTTTATTGTTCAAAGAACAGCATCGAATCATGTCAATAATATATTCAACCACAGCTAACACGTGAATCGTTTTAAAAGGCTTTTTCAAGGCTTTGAATCCGTAATGAAGGAAATTAATCATATGATACATTTTAGGATGCTATAGTAGTTACAAGGTGATATAGAACCGAAAATGAAAAGGCATGGGGCACCAAGTTAGGAAATATGATAATATATCTGACAGTATGGTGTCAAAAAACAGCACAGTTGGAAAGTAGTGTGTTAGTGAAGGATAGATTATGTGAGTTAGGTAGCCGTTTGAGAGCTAGCAGGTGAGAAGGATGAAAGGCTAATAGACACCATAAATGAATAATGTAATGTGTTGGCTCTTTATTGTGATTAGTCAACCCATAAATCACACAGTACCAGGTAAAAAAATAATATTAATTCAAGTATCGTTTCTCCAAGTTATATGTTCAGCATCAACTGTTCTGATGGCATATCCAAATATGTTCCAAAAACGTGGAGCTCTAGCAAAACATTATTTAAACAAGAACTGGCAAAGGCAGTAGGTCTATTTGTTTTGTTAGAGAATGTACTTAGTAATATTTGAGTTACTGTGTGTTTCTACCTGCTGTTCTAATGGAAAATGGACAGAATGAAGCATCATCTTGGGTTTGCAAAAGTATGGAAGTGAGTACCATGGCCCTTTGCTAAAGATATTGCATTAGCACAGTGTTGCTGTGCAGTCAAAGAAAACTGTTAAGGAGACAGAGATGACGTTTGTGTTGCGAATGGTGAACTTCATATCATACACTGCAATGGATTGCAAACAAGATACTTCAGACAAAGTGCCAGTAGTTATGTGGGGTTAACGAAAAGATCTGTTAACTTGATGTAATGATGGGAGTAACATAAAAAAATACTATGCAAAGGCACTTATTTCATAGCACTGGGTCTTCATGACAGATTAATTAATTACCCAAAAAGCAACGACTTAAAAACAACAAAGGCACATAATAACAATTTAACATGCATATGCATCAACAATGCCATTTGCGATTCCTTATTAGCGAAAAATAAGGATTCGCTAATAAGGAATAGCAAAAGGCTATGCATGTAGGAATCGCTATTCAAATAGCGATTCCTTAACTTTCCTTAATTGCGACTAGCAAATAGCGAGTAGCAATTAAGGAATGCCGTCCCAATCATTCCTATGGGCCTCCAGGCCCATAGGAATGAATTGGAGATTGCATGAGCAAATTGCGAGTACCAGTAGGTTCTCGCAAATTGCTCATGCAATTTCAAGGGTGCAAGGGTGTCAAAATGACACCCTATTGCACCCCTGAAATTGATATGTGCACATATGTTGCACACACACATGCTCTAAGGGCATGTGGGTGCGCAACATGAAACTTTGAAAAATGCACAAAAGGGCTTTTTTCAAAGTTTTTGCAAATTACCATGCAGTTCATCTTCATGGTAATTTGCTCCCCCTATTAGCGAAATCGCTAATTTTTTAACTTTGATGCATTGCATTTAAGGAATCTCACTTTGGGATTCCTTAAATGCAATCGCTATTTAAGGAATCGCTATTTAAGGAATCCCTATTTAAAGAATCGCTATTTAAGGATTCCTTAAATAGCGATTTTTGCTTTTGGGTTGATGCATTGGGATTGGGTATTTTTAACTAGCTAACGGGAGTTATTAACGAATCGGTATTTTACCGACGGTTTTTTGGCTTGATGCATGAGGCTGTAAATGTTTTTATTTCAGCAAAGTAGATACACGAAACAGCAAATAGTAGCTCTAGTCTAACGAAAGGACAACTTGAAGCCTCATCACTAAAACCTATTTGGAACACAAGCAGAGCAACATAACCACCCACAAAAAGCTCTGTCCTTTATGGCAGCTCTTCCAATTAATAGCAAACCATGAAAACCCAAGACAGCCAATGTATCTAGGTGCTGACTCAAATCTCACTCTTTCTCTCTGTAGTCATTGGTTTTTTTAAAGAATTGAAGTCAAGAGGTCATCCTGACAGCTATAGCTATCTACAACCAGACCTAAAAGGTGTGAGGTTTTGGGTATCATGCTATAATATATAGAGTCATCATCAGCTCTTTAGGACAGGTATTAAGATATTTTTGCCGGGGAATGGAGAGATTTTCTTAGGAGAAACATACAATTTATAATTAATATAACATTTGGTCTTCTTAAAGTCTTCAGGACAAATCACGAGCAGGTGGAAAAATATTAAATAAGCGTCCTTGTCTAGTATAGTATATGGTATATTAATTTCTGTATTCAATTTATATCTCATTGTATCGGTTGATGACCCTGCATTTGTCCTTGATTTATGATAAAACGTCACATGTTTCTTTGTAAGCACAGTTTTTCCAGTTTTTGGTAAGAAGCAGCTAGAGGTGTATGGGAAGGTCAGATTTGAAATCTGAAACGGCGGCAATATAAATCAATCTGTTTAACAGCGCCTTGAAAGCTCCTGTGCAGGCACATGATCCATGGTTACTGAGGCTGGCTCCTAAAAGACAAAAATACATTCCGCAGGGGTGTACGCCGATTAGGGAATTTCCATACTGAGAGGCATATTATCAAGGACGCCGTTAAAATGATCGCCGGTTTAGCGGCAGAAAACTGCCGCTAAAACAGCCATAATGGGCTTGATAATACGCCCTTGTGAATTCCCATAGAAGCCCAGGTTCACACCAGAACATGGCCTTCTATTGGAATTCTCTGCGTTATATTATCAAGCCCATTATCGCCACTTTAGCGGCAGTTTTCTGCCACAAAACCGACGATAATTTTTAGCGCCGTCCTTGATAATATGCCCCAGGGTTAGTATCGAGGCCAACAGGCAGGAATTAGGGAATGAAACAACCCAGAACACAGATCGTTTAGCCTGGCAGAGATTAGTCAGATTTACATAAATGGCAGGAAAATGAACAGTAATCACAGGACAATGGTGCTCTGCCACTGTGGCATCCACATGCGGTCTTACTGCCCCCAAATCCTGCTTCTCTGCAAAGTTTAAAAAGCAATTATGCCAAGAAACATAATTGTTTATATCTTTAGAGAAGAACAAGGTTTGCCCCACAAATAATATTCTGATAATCATGTGATGTAGTAATAGTTGAATATCCCCAAAAAGTGGCCCTAATTCTAAAAAGAAAAAGAAAAAAATCATTTAAAAAGACATAAAGAAGAGCTGCTAAAGAAACATATAAGACCTTTTGACCCGTGAGCCACACACTTCACAATTTGATCACATGCCATCTATCCGAAGACAAGGAAGCCTGGCGAGGCATTCTACAGCACTAGCTCAGGTGCACAGAATCAGCCATGCAAGAAAAAAACATACTCAAGGATGGTCAGTCCGAATGTGCCTAACAGGTCGCCTTTAAAAAAAAAGAAAGAGCGGCAACTATTTATCGCTACTCACTTGGGAAAAGAGACAACATTAATTTAATTGCAATTTCACGTCAAAATAATGTTCTCGATTTCTTGTCTATCCACTATATCAGGTTCAGGCTACTAGCTGTTCTAATCTCACTGAAGTCCCACTTCTGGCCTGAAGGTCCTTGTGTCGAATGACCGTGGGTTTACTGATTAAAGCTTAAGCAAAGACAACCTCTCCTAGGCATTCAGAGTGGAAAGCGATCAGCTGAGCATGGCTGTGGGCAGTCTCAGGAGTCAGATCTTCACACTAGCCACTTTTAAATTGTATTTATTTAATTGTACTTGTTTTTTTAAATCAGCATGTTAATGCATGGTGCTTTAGCCACACGTGTAAATTATGACAAAATAAGTCTACTTACACATAAAAATTACAAAATCTTACAGTGAAGCAAAACCTTTCAATGGTTGCTGTTTATTTCTCTCTAGTGGTTGCTTGCGTTTAGTCTTTAGGCACTAAAAAGCAACCATAGCCACAAGGACTAACCAAAAATCACAGGACAATCCTGAATGGGAAAAACTGGCAGGTGATTTGCTATATAGAAACAATCGCGTTAAATGACTATTGTTTTGCTTGTTAACCTGAAATATGGGCACTCCTACAGTAATTTCAGTGTTCTTTGAAAATTGCCTGAAATTAGACCCCTGTGAGGGTGTTATCTTACAAATGCTTTTTTTTTTTTACTAGAATGGCTCTTGGTCAACTGGACTCTGTCTGTGGCTAATGAAAGAAAACAATAAGCAACTACACTAACACATAGCATGCCCCCTCCTGATCAATGCCAGCAGCAAGCATAATGTTAAAGTAGATTTATTTGACAGTCACAGTCATTTGGAAATGTGTATGTAGTTGCTACCACATGCAAAGACGAAAATGTTAATTCATGTAAAATATGAAATGCATATTTCATACATGCCCTCTTTTATTTTGAAAGAACATCTTAATTAGATGTTTTTTTATAGAAGGTCTTTGCTTCACAGTTTAACGTTAATACTTTGTTGTGCCATATTATTAAGTGATCTAATGTAAGCAAACACAGTGCCTCAAGAACCCACTCATATGTTTTCATTTTACTATCCCAGCAATTTATGTCGGATCTAGGTTTCTTTATGTACAGGTAGATATGAAATTGATATTTTTCTGTCCTTGTCGTTGCACACAGTTATGTATTTTCCCCTTTCATAACAAAACAGAAGCAGAGGGAAAATGTTAAATAAAATGTGATAAACTTCACCGAATACGTAAATCGAGCTAAGAGGTTGCATGATTTTCTCAAAAAGACTTCGAGACCTCCATGGGCAATCCGCAGCACAAGCGCACTCAATCCCGGAGGACTTTAATGCAAAAAAAAAAAAAAAAAATGAAAAAGAAAAAAAAACAGATAAGAGAATCTAAAGTTATGTCAAACAAATTACATTTTCGTTATTAGTGACTAGTTTGTAAATATCAAAGATCCACTTATTGTAGTGCTCGGAGCTGCATTTGCATGCTGATGAAATGCAAGTAGATGGCTGTGAACTGTGGGGTTATCTCGAGTGGAGCAGTGGGGAGCTCCGGAATCAGACATTTGAGCATCTGACCGGCTCGAGAGTCCAAGCCACAGACCTCTTCTATTCACTTTCTTCACAACAATTAAAATATGCAAAGTGATAATTTTCCTTAAGTAGCCTTAAATGTGCGATCTATTTAAATGTGAAGAAAATTGCCTGAAGCTTCTGGTGTGAGGGACAAAAAAGAATAAATTATGCAAATAGCAGAAAAGGACTCTACCACTTGAACGCCTAATTTTCCTGTAATAAGCATACTGTTTCATTTAATTTTTTGCCTCTTATTAAAAGTGACAGTTCTTTTGCACTGTCTGATGGGTATATCTGACACACGTGAGCGAAATGACTGCTAGTCTAAATGCTAAAGCATTTTGGTTGCTTTTTTAGATGATGGTTACATTCGCAAAGTAATTATGCACTGGAGAGTCGAGAAATAAGGTTTAATTACACAGTAATCGCTTCTGATGGACACAGCAGAAGTGTGAACACCACCAGGCTGCAATCCATCAATGCCAAACCCCTGGCCACTTTTAATTCCTCCTCATTTGCATCATAACCTCCACACCAAGTTGCACAAATGCTGTTAAATGTTAATAGGAGCTGTCTCTCCACTCAAAATGAATGCTTAAGCTGTTTTCGTTTTTTTTTCTCCTCCACCTAAGACCTTGAAAACCAGCTCCTCTCCGAGAGCAGGCATTAAGTACAGAGCGCGGTGCGTGGTCACTGTTGCGCTAATTGGGAGCAACACTTAAAGTTTTATCTCTCAAGCGCTAATAATGCACACTGCTGACAAACCAGTGAATAAGTAATGCTCGTGCGGGAGAGGGTACGGGAAGGCATGATTGGAATGAGAAATGCTCTCGGGGTTGTTATTTGGTGGCTAGCTATTTGATTAGAGTCGCTAGTCGTATCTAATCCGGATCCTTGGGGAGCGCGCGCAAAATTACATCTTCATCTCATCAAACATTCGGCCATATTTAAGCATTCGGCTGATCAAGCGTTCATTGTTTCTCTTTATAATGGCGCCCTGTGCCTTCCCTTCCGCAGCTCCGTCGCCCAGATCCTAATCTGCTGTGGCTTTGTTCCGAGGATTGGTTTTTAGGGCTAGTGTGCCACCTCAAAAAGGATGCACGCCCATCAATCCCGCCAAAGGCACAGAGCGGAATAAAAGACCACATTCAAAGATAATCCCTCCAAGGGGCTGCTACCGTTTAAACTTATTTACATAAAGTGCCTTCTAAAGGTTTAAGCCCTCTCAAATGAAGAAATCATTGAAACAATAAGGGTCTCTTTTTCAAACGTGACAAGCAGGGTTGTGGATTTGTTGGCTCACAGACACAATAACTTGATTTTTTGGCTTCAGCTACAAAGCCAGGAAAATTACATAATTGCAGCAAATCGTTTCATTCGGCTCATGTCCTTCAATGTTTCAGTCATGTTTACAAACAAAAGTGGTCCAACCTCAAATCAAGTAGGCCTTCCATTGGGTCGACCATAATTCAAATATGAACCAGCCACTGCAAAACATGGCGAAGATCCCCCACAAAAATATGTTGTAGAAGCCAACTATCAAACGTGCGGGCGTTCAGAATATTTTTCTAATAAGACAATACATAATTTACACAAATAGCACTTTCTATTCTTTTGTAGGATGTTTATGTGTTTGTTGATGTTTCCATAAAGTGTAGGTCTCAGTTCTCATAGAAACTTGAATTTTCCATTCCTTGGTGGATTCCTTTGCAACATCACTGGATAGCTAACTAAATTAAGGTAATTCTTCCACATTTAAAAGTAATGCTGCAATATAAAGAACTGTTTGATAGTTATGTTTTCAGATATTTACAAACAATTGTCAAAATGATAGTTGTCCTGTTTTAAATCACCTATTATCTTATCAAACCTTTAAAAGTAATGGGTAAGAACAACTATAAATTCGTTTTTAATGATCCAATTCATAACGGAGGCAATTCATTGCATCTAGACTTGGACATTTAAATGGACAGTTTTGACCAATGGATCTGGCCACAATCCTGTAGTGATCATGTGGGTCTAACGTTCACGTTTGCAAATGCATTAAAAAAGTTAGAAAGCATTCTCTACTTCGCTGAGTTACTTTATAGAATATTGCAAGTATTGCAGAGGAATTCATGGCCTACTTTCTATCAGTTTAGTTTAAATGTAGACATTGAGTAGAATTCTTACATCCTGCTAGATCCCCTTTCTTTAATGTTTAGGGTCACTTCATCAAACAGATTCTTTGAAAATAAAAACAAAAGGGTTGATTCACAGTGGTATTTACATGAGCAAGAAGTAGTACCACATGAGTACTTTTGTATGTACTCTTACATGCCTCTGCCAATCAGTCCCAAAATGCCTAACTCCTTATTACTAAAAGTGCAAAGAATGAACAGACGTTTCTATTTGTAGTAACAATTTATGAAAATTCCCATTACAGTCCTATTTTAGGTGCTTTGGCCCAAGTAACAAAGGCATGTGAAAGTACATAAAAGAGTACTATAGGAGTACTGCATTCCTTAATCCAAAATTATTTTGTGAGTCGGTCCTATAGACTTTAAATTGCACCTTAAACTCATGATAGGAAAAATAATAGAGTCCAGTAGTGCTGCCACCTAGAGACCTCTGAACCTTATTATAGTCATTCAAGTTAAGCTCTCACTCATCATCGAAAGTATTGCTAGGGGAGGCTGATAGTTATTAATTCACAGGTTATTGCATTTGGAGTCATTACATCGCAGCTGCAACATCAGGCGGACATTACATCGCAGGTCAGTTTATAATTATTCTATACTTAATACATTTGTATGAAAATTATAAATATATATATGTATATTTATATATTTTTTTATATTACCTGTGTCAAGGTAGGGTCTTTATGTCATGGGAAGCTTGGGGGTGATCTGTGCAGTGGGGACTGAGAAATTGGGGCACAAAATAAGGGTGCATTTGTAATGTTAATTTCCATAGGAGCATTTAGCCACAGCTACAGTCCGAACTGCTAAACGTACTTACACCAAATTTGGCAGGGAGGTTGACAGTAGTTCAAGGAAGTGACTTTATTTGGTGTGAATCCATTCAGTAGTTGTTGAGAAATGTAGGTAGAAAATTATAGTGATATCTCTGGTCGCAGAGCCTTCACAAAAAAAACCAAGCTTTTGCAGGGAAATAAACTGCTCTGATTGGCTGCCAACACTTCAACCAGGAAGTGTAGGCAGCCATCTTGGGACTCGGGTTCACCCGAGAACCCCACAAAAAATGAAAAATGTAAATAAGGAAAAGGAGGCAGGGTAAAAATACCCTGACCCCAAGTCATGGTCTTGGGGTCCCCCGGGGCCCCACAACGGCATAAAGACATTTTTGTTGTGGTAAAATCGCGATAGTCGCGAGTTTGCAGCAATTGTTTTTAAAGAAAAGCAAGCGTGTGCTCCCACACTTGTCTTAAAATAAACCCCCCCTGGTGGGCCAGGTTCTGGGGGCAGAAGGTAAATATAGGAGGGAGCACACAGGGCCCCCCTCCTAGGGCTTATCAAAGCCCTGGCGACAGCCACCTCCATGCGGCGCTTTTCATTATTAATTTGGGCAGGCCCACTGGTCAGGTCCACTTGTCCTTCCCGCAGCCCCAGGGACCGCCACCTCCCTGGGGCTATTTCCAATTATGTGGGGGGAAGGGCCTCACATACCCCTCTGCCCTGGTGGCCATCACCTCCCTGGGGCTAATTTCAATAATATGAGGGGCCTCATGGACCTCCCTGCCCCAGGGACCGCCACACCCTGGGGCTAATTTCAATAATATGGCGGGCCTCTGTTATATGTGAGTTATCTGTAATAGGTGAGTTATATTGAGTCATATGTAATAGAAGAGAAATTTAAGGCTTGTGAAGCACACTCTTTTTTTGATAAACACATTTTTATTTATTTACAGAAAGAATACACCAGCCATTCAGCACTACCCCATGAAAATCCAGGATTACATGTGAAGCACACTTTAAAGTCATTTTGCACACTGTTGAAGCCGCACAAACATGTTCTGCAGAAGCAGGCCTGAGACATGTTTGAAGGGCCAGTTGTTTGTATAAGTGACTTGCTACAGTTAGTGCCTAAGAAGATATCTGAATGAGTATCTCACTCTCTATTTGGGTGTGTATTTGGATATTTAAGGAAGTATTTTGGTATTTGACTACCTCTCTTAGTGTATCTATGGATCTCTAAATGTGTATCTAAGGGCCAGCATGCATTGCTTCCTGGCTGTGCTAGTGAGTTTTGGGGTATGCAATTGTGTATGCAGAACTGTCTCCAGTAAAACTACGATGTATCTCTATATCTGGATGAATGCTTAGGTGCTATTGCGAGTGTGTGACTGGCTATATTAGTGGCTCAATCCTTTTGCAGATAGGTATAGGAGGTGCAACGTGGCTGTGAAGCTGGATGTATAACTAGACTTGGGGTCTGTAAGTGCAGTTGTCAATGACTCAAATTAAAAAGTATGTGTCTTAGGCTTTGAGCACATAGCACACTGTTATGTTATGTTATGTTAAAAGACATTTATTAAGCGCACGTTCACCAACCAGTTTCTTGGCGCTAAGCAGAGTCAGACAGTTGCATAAAGAGAATAGAGAGGGAAAAGAAGTTTCTATGGGCTATCTACTTTAGGGTTGAGTCATATGTAATAGAAGAACAGTTTCAGGCTTGTGAAACACTGAAGCTGCACACACAGCATTTTCAGACATTTGAAGGGGCATTTGTCTGTATAGGTGACTAGTTAGTGTTAGTGAGTTAGTGGGTATCTGAATGAGTGTCTCAGTCCCTATTTGGGTGTGCCTTTGGATATTAAGGAAGTATGTTGCTATATTAATATCGCTCTTAGTGGCTCTATGGCTCTCTAAATGTATATCTAGGGGGCAGCATGCATTGCTTACTGGCTGTGTCATGTCAATGTCTGTAAGAATAACTGTCTGAATGTTTGAATGAGAAGTGTGAGTGACTGTAATTCTGCAATTTAATATTGAAACATTTACTTACAAAATAGGCCAAAGAAAGTTATGAGAAGCTATCACAAGACAACTTTATATGTAAAAAAAAGTCTCCATGGATAGCTCTAATCAATATGTATGTGGTAGAAAACATGTTTTGAGATATTTTAGAATGTTGAACTGTACCCGCTATTAAAAACAAAAGGACATAAAATATTTTAGTATGTTATCTTCAAAATTACAGCATTATAACAATATATATTTCTTATACTTTCATTTTGTATTACAATGTAAAATAAATATCACTTTCCCTTTCTAACTGTCTCAGCTTTCATACTATTCCCCCATACGCAGTGCTCTGTATGTAGCATCATCTTCAAACAGTGGGGAAAAAACAATCATATGGATCGTACAAAAAAAATCCAGAATAGCACAGTACATTATTGTAAATATGTGTCACTATGCTTTGGCACTCACCAAAATTCATGAACTAGTAGCAACGGGACATGGTAAGACTGACAAACTGGTGATACATTTTTATACCAAAAATTTTTCTGATCACTACTCAGTAGCTGATGAATTGGGTAAAACTTTAGAGGATCTATTCTATCATCATCCAAGACCACTTTTCATTATTTGGGTGGGAGATTTCAATACGCACACATGTTGTAATATTGATCAGCGTATTTGCGAGTTAACCGACTCGAGAGAGACTATAATCACCTAGTTTAAACATCATAAATATGGTAATATCTTAAATAGCCTTCTGTTGATTTGGGACTTAGTTTTATTAAACCCATTACATATTTCCACAGGGCAAATGATCCCAACTTTTTTTCGATCTGGATTGACCTCGACAATTGATTTTATAATCAATGCATGAAGAATATCTTGGTGCTGCCCACCGAATTTAGTGACTATGTTTTATTTCATTCTACTTTCCTTTGGCCATTTTCTAGTAAATCTTCCTACTTCCCTGTGGCTAAACCCATTTTAACTAGGTTCATTGGTTTTACTTTAAAATGGGAAAAATGGACTCCAATTCTTTTCTCCTGTTGGTTGTAGAGGAAATGCCACAGGATATTCAAACCTGTTGAGACCCACAAACTAGTAGTTAACAAGGGATGATCGCTTTCAGCAAAATTTTAACTTGCATTAGGACCGATATTTTATGTCCAGTTCCTCAGAAGAACCGACAGTCTACTAAATGGTTCAAAGGTAATTGTTCTAAAGCATCACAAGAATTGCGGAATGCCCTTAAAACACATCTTACAAATCAAATGCTGATGCGACCTGAGGGCAAAATATAAATCAGCAAGAGAAGAGAGGAAGAGACAACTACAGGAGGAAGCATGGAAAAGCCTGAGACAAGCATCACTGAGCAAAGACAGTAAGGCTTTTTTGGTAAGTAACCAATGCTTCATTCCTCCATGGGGGGTGGCCCATCTCTTGATCTCCATGTAGACGAAGCAACTTGGTTAACACACTTCCAGAACATAGTCCATGCTCAGTCCAAAGGTAATGGAATGGCTACAGCGACCTTCTCTTTTGCTCCCCTGGCGTTGGAGTTCTTACATGAGGAAATTGAACTTGCTCTTTTACAATCACCACCCTAAAGGCATCCAAACTGGATGGTTTCCCATTGGACATCTTTCTTGAAAACAAACCACTACGAGCCCCACTTTTTTAACCTAGTTTTTAATGCTATAGCTAAAACGGGTCCCCTGTCATCTTGGAAACAATAATTGATTATCCCGATTTTCAATAAAGGAGATCACATGAATCCAGGCAATTGTCGCCCAATCTCCTTACTGGATAGTACCGCCAAGCTAACGGGGATACTGTTTCTAAACAGGTTGGCGAGTTGGGCGTTTGAGAATAATGTTATGGCTGAGATTCAATACGGAATTAGACCGGGACGGGGGACGGTAGAGCAGTGTTTAAACTTAGCCCTAATTTCAGCTAAATATGCATGCTCTAAAAAAGGCCACCTTTATCTGGCCTTTATGGACCTGTCTGCAGCCTTCGACTCCATGGCCCACTGCAAATTGTGGGATGTCATGGAGTCAATAGCTGTGGATAGGTCCATAATCCTCTTTATTAGGGAACTCTACAGAAACGCAGGGGCTGTAATCAGATATGTTACACAGGGCAAATGTACAAACTCCTTCGGCATTGAAAAGGGTGTACATCATGGTTGTGTTCTTGTCCCATTTCTCTTCTTGTTATACACCAATACCTTAAGCACAGTACTCAGCACTGTTAATGTAAGTATGTTCCAGCTGTAGGTGGTGTTCCCGCCTCTGCACTGTTGTATGCCGATGATGCGGTCCTTATGGCTAGAACTCCTAGGAGCCTTCAGCAATCTATTGGCATTTATTCAAAATATATGACAAAATTGGGTCTTTCGGTCAAAAAATCTAGAAGTTTTGTGGTGGTACGGAAAGAAAAAATTAATGCCCCTCAATTAGATACAAAAACCCTGGAACGCGTGAGATTTTTACGTATCTGGGAATACTTTTTGACGCCAAATGAAATTGGTCGGCAATGGTTATAAACAGGACAAACCTTATGAAAAAAAGTTTAGCAGCACTGTGGAAATTCGCTTCTAATTTAGCTAAAAAATCATGTAGGGACATGTTGGACATCTACTGGGCAAAATCAGTTCCAATAGCTTCATATGGTGCTGCAATTTGGGGTACAGCACAAGTTGATGTTATTCAGGCAGTACAGGATACATTTCTAAAAAAAATTGCTGTCAATCCCATCCTCCAGCCCAAAAATCATTGTTCATGAATAGCTAGGCCTTCCATTTATAACGGATCTTATTAAAATGGCTCCACTTTTACTATGGCTAACTATTTGGAAAAGAGAGTCTGTCAATTGAAACCAGATAGTGCTTGGGGATTTTCTCCTTTGCTTAACCGAGTGGTCAGTATTCCTGGGCTAGCTTACGTAAAGGGTTCCTTTAAAGATCTGGCCCTACTATCCTTGTTCGAAACCCGATCTCTTTTTTTTTATTGAATCTTATACAGAAAGTGCCATGTACATAAACATAAAATTCCAATCAGCAAACAGATTAATACAGTACAAAAGGATAACTATCAGGTAAATAGATCATAAAACCGTAATACTGTACACTACAAATTCGACAAGTAGGCGCAATTTTTAGCCTAAAATCCAGCTAAAATCGTGTATTCCAAAGTATTTTTAAAATTATTTTTTTTAAAGGAGGGCAATTGATACAGTACAATACATTACATTAGTATAAAGATCAGCTCAGCCAATCGTAAGACAATTAATCCAAAACTAAGCATTAGAGAAAACCAGAGTCTAAAAGCAAAACAATTTATTGTAACCAAACTCAATTTACTGTTCCTCAATAAACCCCCTGACTGGATAGTATTCAAGTTTAGAGCCTTTGGACACAAAAAACTTCTAAAGAACCCCAATAAGTTCTCTCTTACACCTCCCTGGCTTCTCTGCTGCATTCGGAGATATGTGCCCATATCTTCTTCCCCTGGATTCTGGCCTGCCTGCCCCTACAGGAATAGATTGCTGTCTCCTGATTATAAATTCCAAGAAGACTGGCAAGCCACATCTGAAATGTCGGTGGTTCTGCATCCTTCCATCTTGCGGCTAATATTATCCTAAATATCGCAGTCCTCAAAAACGAGGTATTATTCCTGCGCTGTGTTAAGGCCCAGGGAGCTATCATACCCCATAATCAGCAGAGTAGGGGACAGCTCCAGTCTAAACCCAAATAATTCTTCCCAGAAGCCAAGCAGCCCTTCTTTCAATAAAGACAGTTTATCACAATCATACAGCATATGAATCAGTGTGGCTGGTCCTGTCCCACATCTAGGACATTTATCATCTGACCTTTTCCCCCACATATATAATTTAGAAGGTGTAAAATATAAATTGAATATAGTTTTGTACAATTGTGCTTTTAAGCTTGTAGATAGAAGTATTTTGGCAGTTAAGGATAGGCTCATATAAATATCCACATCTGGGTTCTCTAGTTTCGCTGCCCAAGTTGTTTCAATTCTTTCTAAATCATCTGGTACTTTTTCAAGTAGCAAGCTGTAGATATTCTTGAGTCTACTAGATTTCCTAATAATAGCTTCCATCAATGGTATCTTATCTAATATAATCGTTGGTCTACATAAAATAAGGATGCTCCTAATCTGAACATATTTAAAATATTGATTATCAGGTATACCAAAATCTTGCTGGAGCTTACAAAATTGAAAATCTTGCTCTCCCCGCAGAAGTTTCCAATCGTCTCTACCCCAAGTCTTTCCCATTTCTTCCCCATAACATCATTAACCTAGGGTGGGAATAGCGATGAACGCCACAGGGGGGTATATCTGCAAATTTTCAGAATTGCCACAAATTTAGAAACCTGTTTCTATATTTTCCATGCGCTTCAGATTACTTTGAAGCATACCTTTTTATAATAGCTCTGTCCAATTGTCTTAATAGCAGCCCTGGCACTTCATTCCCTATTGTGAGTTCATAGATTGTAGGTATTCTCAGACCTTGCTCTAATTCGTTATTGCTATCGGCTACAAACAGAGAGACCATTTGATGGAGAAGGGCCGCCCAGTAATATGGAGTAATATTGGGAATTGTGAGACCACCTCCATTTTGTGGTAGGGCCAGATATTTTAAAGCCCTCCTGACCTTCCTATACTGCCATATGAAATTAGAAAATGTTGACTCCAAAACCCCCAATATGCTATCTTCCACTGCAAGAGGTATTCCGCGAAACAAATGCAACATTTTCTGTAGCATGGTCATTTAAAAAAAAATCCCTCTTCCTATAATAGACAAATGTAATCCATTAACTCTCCTTAAATCCATGGCTATTGATTTGATCAGCGGTTCAAAATTACATTTAACAATCTCGTCCACCTTAGCGCTAATTCGGACCCCTAGGTAGACTGCTGATTCTGCTCATCTAGAGTCGTTAAAATCAATATTGTCTGTGCATATAACAATCATTTTCCCTTTATTCAATGCATATCCAGAAAGGAGCTCATAACTCTTGGCAATCTTAACTATTTCTTCTATTGCCTCAGCTGGGTTGGTGGTTAACACTGCTACGTCATCAGCGTATGCCAATACTCCCTCTCATACCCCGCGGTAATTATTGGCTTGATCTTCCCGGTCTGTAAGAGCTTAACCACTAGAGGATTAATATATAAAGCAAATAAATTAGGGGAACAGGGGCACTCTTGCCTGGTCCCCCTAGATATTATAATATTACGAGATTCCTTCCCCATGAGTTGTAATTGAGCTCTTGGTTGACAATACATTGCCTTGATTGCCCTTATAAACTGAGATCCAAAACCGTTTAGCTCCAATATCCCCCATAAAAACTCCCAAGACACCAGATCGAAAGCCTTCCCGGCATCAAGGACGATCATAGCCATCTGGCCCCCCATCCCGGTTATGATGTCAAATAGACAGATAACCCTGCGGATATGGTCTGTTGTTCCTTTTCCAGGGATAAAAGTGTGTTGCCAGGGGGAGAACAGATGTTCTGTAACCCTCCCTAACCGATTGGCCAAAATCTGAGAATAGATTTTCATATCTGAAGTGATCATGGAAATTGGCGGATATGAAGATGGGTTATCTATTGGTTTTCCTTTCTTGGGGAAGATTATAATATCCGTCTCTTTCCAAGACTGAGTAAAAGAGGTGTTATAACTGTTCCTAGAATCTTGTATACCTCCAACGGTATCTTGTCGGGACCAGCAGCTTTCCCTGGTGCCATTCCTGGCAATGTTATATGGACTTCCTCTAAAGTGATTTCTTCTTCTAACTCTTCTTTAGTTGACCCATCCAAACCCCATCCGAGTTCGGTGCTAGTCACCAACCGCAATATATCCTGTGCGAACTCAGCACTGCCTTTGTTAATGTCATCTTGATACAAGATTTGATAATAATTCTGAAACCCCTTGATAATATCATCTGGATCAGTAAATACTTGTCCGTTTATTTTAATAGAGGGTATTAAATTGAAAGATATCTTCTGCCTATTGCGGAGAGCTAACCTCCTACCAACTTGCTCTCCATTTTCATAGGAGATATTCCGGTGAGATTGGTATTCTTCTGCAGATCTTTGTATTAACCAGCTATTTAATTCCACTTTTAAAGCGATTATCCGGTACTGAGTTTGAGCCCCCTATAGTCCCTGTGTTATTATTGAGATATTTTACTCATCTGCCTTCGCTAAATCCCACATTAATTGTTGGTTCTTAATCACCCGTTGAGTCCTAGCTCTGGCAACAAAGCTAATGGTTTCACCTCTAAGGGCGGCTTTAAAAGAATCCCACACAGTTCCTCTCCTAGCACTATATCTATTTATGTCGAAGAATCCTTGTGACCACTTTCTTAATATATTCAATATATTCTTTATTCACTAGTAATTTTCTATTGAATGTCCATTTACTCCACGTTCTCTTAAAACGTGCTATTTCAATTTCCAAAATCAAAGGGTTATGATCGGAGATAATCTTTGGAAATTTCTTTATACCAGCTCTATCTAATACATCCCTTGTACCATAAATATAATCAATCCTAACATATTTTTTGTGGGGACAGGAGTAGTGCGTATATCCGGGGTTATTCGGATTTTTCATAGCCCAAATATCCGACAAACCGTGACTATTCTTAAGAGAATTTAATGCCCTGTAAACCCTAGGATTCCGACCAAAATATCCCCCTTGGTTCTGCTGCCCCGGTCGTATATATCCAGAGAAATATTAAAATCTCCACATAAGATTAAAGGGCTAGGCCATGTTGCGAGTTCCACTTCCAAATCTTCAAATATATGAGTACTGTCTTGGTTTGATCCATAGATCAAGCACACCGTACCTCCCACTGCTAGTTCTACAATAGCCCACTTCCCTAATGTGTCCACAGCCTTGCATTTGGCCAGACCTAGAGAGGTCTTTGCTAATATAGCCACCCCTCGAGTATTTGAGGTTTGAGATGTGCATGCCAATATCTTATACCCTCCGACCCTCAGTAGTTCTCTTTTCCCCCAAGGAATGTGGGTCTCTTATAGACATACGACATCCATAGCATTTATCCTCATGAACTCAGCTAATCTTGCCCTTTTTGCTCTGTCGTTCAACCCCGCTACATTCCATGAGCAGATAGCTATCCTCCCCATCTCAGTTTAGTTTCAAGTTCCCATGTTACTCCTCTTGATAATCTTTTGCTCCTTCTCTCTCCCACCTTCCGTACCATGATCTGCTTTCTATTCTTTTCCTTTAGCTGTATACATGTTTCTTTATCATTTCTGGATATGCTTCCCCCCCGAGTTTTCACCCCCGCCCTTCGCTTACCCCCACCACCCATCCTTCCACCCACCCCCAACCCCCACCCCTGTGTCCCTTCCTCCCCACAAGAGGGATCCAGACTCAGGCTTGAGTCTGTACATGATGAATGCGCTGCACAGAACCGAGAGCCCTGATGTTCGTATATTTCTATGTTTTTAGCTACATGCTGCTTCTAAAATCCCAAATTCTCCAGAAAAAGAATAGATGAACCCACTACCCCATTTACCCCGATTACCTGCCCCACACATGTTCCTTCAACATATATATATATTTTTTAATATAGATATCACCCTTCATCCCATGGCTGCCCGTACTACTTGATATATATTAAAAAAAAGAAGTGATTTTACCCCAAGATCTCTTTTATCAGTGATCTAAATTATCTTTACTGAATTCAATATTAGTCTGCAGCTAGCCTGACAGCCCATCTAGGTATTCTTTGGCTTTAATTTGCGGCAAAAAAAATTGTGTTTGCCCCCCCCAGATCACTTTTATTCGAGCTGGATAATTCATAAAGGCTTGAGCATTTTTGTCCTGAAATGGCTTAATTAGCTGCCGCAGCCTCCACTGCCTTTCGACGGTGGAGATACAAAAATCAGGTCAGACAAAATAAGAAATCTAATTCCTGACGGAGGCAAGATGGCAGTCGCCTGAGACCGTAGCTGCGCACAGACCAGCAGAGAGTTAGAAACTCAAAATGCTGCACTAAGAACTATGGAGCGATGAACCCAGTAATCTGCAACTAGGATCTACAGCACTCCCCAAAAGCCCTGCGGGAGCTATCTACACTTAATAGGAACTGTTATTGGGCTGGCGGTTCTGCGTCACTTCAGTAAAATATTAACAGAGGCTTCAGCAATCCACGTCGGGGGATCATACCTGGCAGTGACGGCATCCAGGAAGGCTGAAGCTGAAGTTGAAGCTGCTAAGATGGGACCCAAGACAGTGGCAGGAACAGCTAAGTCGAGGACGGCCCATCTGGCTTTGAGGGGGCAGTCAGAGGCTGGCGACTCAAGTATGGAGACCGCTACTGCGGCTGCAGGGGCATCACCAGCACAAACACCAAGGCAGGGGTGCCGGGGGTTAGCAGCCGATCCAAACCCGAAGAAGAGAGGAAGAGGCGGGGCCGCTCCGAAGGGGTGCCCAGCCAGCCCCACAGTGGTTGATCTGCTGAGAGGACCGGCCGGGAAATCAGCTCCGGGTCACGATGAGTCGGATCAGAACAGGGCCAGCCCAGTGAGTGCAATGGGCCTGCCGAGAGAGGAGCTGAGAGAGGAAGAAAATCTCAACACATCGGTGGCTGACTGTCAAGAGTGGAACACAACCGGGACTGACGGTAGGGCAGGTGACAACCCCCCTCTCCCTGCAACTGCTACCAGGGGTGAGAAGAATAATATGCTGAATTCCGATACGGTTATTAATGCAGAGAATTCAGGCGAGGTCGATATGGGTGGGGGCGAACAGGTTTTGCAGGACACCGCGACCATACCTTCCCAAGAGCAGCTATCAAGTGCTGCGTATATCAATCGGCCAGTAGAGCTTCAAGGCGCTTTTAAGGCTAGCGAGGTCAATAATGGCAACATGGACAGAGAGCCAGATAAAGAGCCTAGTGATTATTTGTTTTCTGTAACGAATGGGGGTGAGTGGTTGGAGGAATCGTCAGTTAATACTACAGAGTTGACCAACAGCTATCTGGACGAGGATGATGGTGGTAAGACAAAGACTGTCTTGAGAAAAAAAAAAGGAGACAGGCCGACTCTTACTTGGAACTATACCCCCATAAATCAACTCACCAATCCTATGTCTCATGGCCAACCTGTCTCCGATCCATCTGGGCCTACCCATCCAACGTTAGAAGCTATCTTCGAGGCCATATCGATGCACCGTGAAGAGACGCACCAAGATGAACGTAAAGCCCAGGCAGCGATGCGAAAGGTGCAAGGGGTGGTACAAATGCTGACGAAGACTTGCAGCTTATTTGGGGAACGGCTGACTGACCTCTAGTCAAGGATAGTCTCTACAGAATCAGACCTTGCGACAAATCAAACCTTAAAAAATTCAGATGAGGCTCAGCTAATAGTCATCAAATGGAAGCTGGAGGAGCATGAAAACCGCCAGCGGAGAAACAACCTGCGGGTGCTTGGGGTCCCTGAAGGGGTGGAGGGGGCTGATGTCTGCTCAAATGTGGCAGACTTGCTACGAGATACGCTCCCGGAACTTACGGATTGGAACTGGGCACAAGAGGTGGAACGAGCCCATTTTGTTCCCTTTGTACAGAAACAGCCAGCACATGCTATTTTGGTGTATTTTGCCAATTCTTTGTTGCGCCAAGCTATTTTTGAAAAAGCTAGGCCAGAAGCAAAGACAACCAGGAATGAAAGTTCAAAACCCCATCTCATTGTTTGCTATTCCCTAAATCAAGATTAAAAGATCTTTTTATTGCTAAATGCAATTATGATAGGTGGCAACCGAATCAATCAAAACGTATAATATTAACTTACCAGGCATTACTTATGGTTGCACTTGGTCATGCTTCTTACTTTTCTTTTGTTTTTAACAATTTGCATCGATTTTTACTGACTAGGATGAGATTGAACATCTTTCCCCTAAGGGTTGGCTACCTGTCCCAAGCCTATTCACTTAAACAATTGTCTCCTTGCCCTTGTGATAAGAGATCTACCCAATCCATTTCTCATATTTTATTCTTTTGCTTATTTTACAAGCTGGGAAGGAAAACATGTATTATTGCCATGCTGAAAAACCTGAGTTTAAATTCACATTCACATGCTCCTGCTGTAATAAACTCTCTAGAAACTCAATTTCTATGTTTCATGACAGCGTGCTTCTCACAATCTATCCTACAGATTAGAAAGAAGCCATCTGCAAGAGGGGCTGTCATATCTGATTCTGTTTCCTTTGACATTGATTCTAATGGATTGTAGGTGTATTGGTGTAGCGATATTGTTATCACAGTCCATACAGGTGCTTCGTCTCTAGAGTTTAAGCCACAGAAGGCCGGTTTTTAATTTATTCTTATATTTTGTTTACTATTTTTAATAGACTTCTCGCTTAGGTTTTATCTTCTGTGCATTGTATTTGTACTTTTATGCGTTTATCAAAAGCAAAGAAAGATAATTTTATTTGAAAAAGGGGACAATTTTGTAGTTTTGAAGGTAGTTTTTGGTTTCAACTTAAGGGTGGTCTAATTGGAGTACATCCATCTGCTTTCAGAAATTAATTACAGAGTGTAGTATTTAGATGTTACATTAACTTCTTTCTGGAAGATAAAAGGACTGTTGAATTTTCATGAACTTTTTAAAGACATTACCCCAATAGGCCGAAAAAGATCTAAATATCAACCACAAAGAAGAAACATCGTACAACTTTTTTAACCAGAATCTGGCCTTAGAACTTCAGTGAAAAAAGAGTAGATATGAGTTTGGTAGTTTAAAAGTAAGTTTTGCTATGAATTTTAGGTTGATGTCATTGCATTCTGTCCATCCAGATTCACTCTTTAAGGACACAGTCTAGTTTCCAGATGTTGTTTTAACTCCTTTGTGAGAGATGAGAGCCAAAGTAGTAAAAGTTCTTCCTTCTGAGGGAGAACATGGCGGCCGGCTAAGCAGTCCGGTCATGAGCATCGCCTACAACGAGGTATGCGAAAGTCCGTAAACGGCTTTGCCACTTGAATTTACTTTCATCCTCTGGGTTATACGTTAATAAGGAAAATACATTTCACCCTAGGTCGACATAGGGAAGTAGGGTTGTGCCCTTGATACGGTCAACGGGTTCGCAGCACTTGCGTGATCACCGGCGGTGGCTCATGGGAGAACCAAGGGTTTGCGGCCACCCAAATAGTTCCCCAGGAAGGACCAGAAGCTGAGAATGTAATAAGTCAAAGCATACCTCAAACTAGGCAAGAAAATGTTCCGGAACAATGCATACAAGCTGGGATGGGAGACCTTTTGGGGACTCTGATTGATGAGATGAGAGTAAATTTCGCTAAATCTGAAAAAAACCAAGAAAAGATTCAGGCAATTTGCAAAGCACTCGAAACCAAAGTAAACTCTTTAATGGACCGAGTATTTGTGATGGAAACTGCAGTAGAAAAAATCAGGAAAGACGTTAAAAATTGCCAGAGAGAGATCCACACCTTAAAGACAAACGAGAAGGAACTTGGAAAAAAGATTGAAATGATGGAAAACAATGCAAGAAGAAATAACTTGCAAATATTAAACATACCATGGGGAGAGGAGTTGGCCAAACGGCTAGGGCGCTCGACCTTGGACCTGGGGAACTGGGTTCGAGTCTCGGTAATGACACTGAACATCCTGTGATTCTGGGCAAATCACTTAATCTCCCCGTGCCTAACAAAAAATGAATGTGTGTCCTCATGTAACGTAACTGGTGCTATGTAAAGCGCTCTGATACCTGATTGGATTCGGGTCAAGTTCGCGCTATATAAAACTCTGCAAAACAAAAAATACCAGAGGGACTGGAAGGACAAAATAGAGGACGCTTTGTGATTAATTTGTTGAAAGATTACGACCCTGGACTGGACAATAAAATGCTCGAGGAAGACATCCAAAGAGTTCATAGAGATCCTTTTAGACTAGGTAAGCAAAGGAAAAATGCACAGAGAATATTAGTAAACTTCAAATCTTATACTTTTAAAAGAATACATCTTGAATGAATCTCTAAAAGTGGGTACCTTTGCTAAAGGAGACTACAACTTCAAAATTTGCTCCGATCTAGCAAGAGCCACACAGGATAGGCAGTGGGAGCTGAGAAACCACATGCAGGAATTTGTCCTTAGGGGCAACAGTCCAAATGAAATTCCCAGCCTCACTGAGAATCATGTAGAGAAATCAGATGTATAACATCACAGAGCCAAAAGAAGTAGGTAATCTCATAGAGCAAGTTAAGTCACAACAGAAGTAGGGTCACATCTAGGGGTCAAATCTAGTGAAGTATAACCAGAGCCTCGTGATGACGGTACTCAAAGAGGACAAACCAGGTTTGTCCAATTATATCAGGGAGGGTTCTGCGGGGGTGGAGGGGGAGGGCTTGTTATTTATTTGCACACTTTATCTACTAGGTGGGGAGCATGTGGGAAACAAAATGTTGTCCGATGTGTTGCACACCAAGTTAGACAAGTTCCGGTCAAAACGAGATGGGTTTTCAAAAGGGGACAATAAAAAAATAAAAATCAATGGCTCACAATTTTGGGTAACAACATAATAAACATCATGTCCTGGAAAGTAAACAGCCTCAAAGTAAAGAAGAGAGGTCAAACAATTCTGGAATGTGTAAAAATAGCGAATTGTGAAATCATAATCTTATAAGAAACACACCTTCTAAAATCCGAATGGAGTAAGATAATGAAACATCAAAAGTGGGTTGACAGCTATGTTTGTACTAATCAATCTTGTAATATTAAGGGCGTAGCAATCCTTTTTTTTTAAATATGCAAAAGCAATAATCTTAGAAGAGGTAACTGACTTGAAGGGAAGATGGGCAGTCGTCAATGTAAAAATAGGGGGAAACCCATATACTATTGCTGGATATTATAGTCCTAACACAGATGACCCAGCACCTCTCCAAGCTCAATATTCCCAACTAATAGAAGTATCTGCTCCAATTATCCTGGGAGGAGATTTTAATCTACTATTGGACCCTAAAAGTGATAGATGTCCACCGGGTAAAGCATTAAACTTCCCTAAAATGAGAGAATGGTAGAACAGATTTACAGAAGATTTGGGTTTGGTGTACTTGTGGAAAACTAAGGGTAATCGAAGTAATAGATTTACCTATAAAAATAAAAAGTATGGTCAGGCATCAAGGATCGACTTTTCTCGATAAATAACATGTCAATAAGGTTGAACATACACCGGCACATTTATCAGATCACTCCCCGTCTGTATAGAAATAAAACAAGGGAATGCCCAGGTGGCTACAAGATGGACCCTTGATAGCACTCTTTTGTTAGACAAGCAGGTCACAGATAAATTGAAAACCATAACTGAGGAATACTTTGAAAACAACATTAATAACGAAACACCAATTCAAGTAGTATGGGATGCCTAGAGGGCAGTTATTAAGGAAGCCCTCATTTGCTGGCGGCTTTGAGAAATAAAGAAATTAGGCACAAAATCAGCCAGTTGGAGGCGGAAATCCTAGACCAACATAGGAACCTGGAGGCCACAGTGTCCAACTTAAAACAAGACAATGTTGAGGAAGAAATATACAAAAAGAAAAATGACCTGTCTAATTTATTAGATGAAAGAGTTAGGAAAAGATGGGAAGCTAGTGAATTAGCAAATTATGAATATGGGGAAGGCAGTGGAAAACTCCTTGCATGGAAAATTAAAACTAATTTAAACAGAAACAAGATTGTAGCAATACAGGGAGACAACCTGGGGGGACAGGTAGTAGATGACCTTGGGATCGAGAGGCCTTCATTGATTTTTTTCAGTCTTTATATGACGAAGATTTAGTGGCATCCAATAATTTAGTTGATTTCTATCTCAGTAAATCAGCGGTCCCATGATTAGAAGCAGAAGATAGGGAAACATTGTACTCATAAATAAACATAGAGGAAGTAACGGAGGCGTTAAAAAGATTGAAGAGAGGGAAGGCAGCAGGTCCGGACGCCTTACCAAATGAGTTGTACATGGTTTTAAACAATGGCCCCAAATTAGTGAACTTACTAAATATGGTCTTCGATAAAGGGCTAGCTCCTCCAAAATCCTGGAATGATGTCACCATTAGCCTAATCTTAAAACCAGGGAAAGACCCCTTGTAATGTGAATCATACCGACCCATATCTCCCTTAAACAATGACTATAAAATGTACACGCAAATTTTAGCAACAAGGTTCGGTAATATTACAAGTCATCTAATTCATGAAGACCATAAAGGTTTTATTAAGGGGAGATAAATGCATGACCTCACTCACCACCTGATTGAAGCTATTAACATAGTCACTCAAGAAAACACCCCGCTTGCAGTCCTCGCATTCGAAACAGCAAAGGCATTCGATCGAGTAAATTGGATGTTGTTACGCAAAGTAATATCCTTATATGGATTAGGTGACAAGTTCCTAAAAGCAGTAACAAACATATATGTAGCCCCAAAGGCAAAAATACTCAAAATGGTAGCCTTACTAAAGAAATTCAAATGAAAAGAGGCATGTGACAAGGTTGCCCACTCTCCCCTTACTTATTTAACCCTTACATAGAGCCACTAGCTAACTTCATACGCAGGTCACAAGGTGTCATCCCCTTTAATTTTAAAGGATGGGTAAAAAAGGCGACCTTATATGCAGACGATCTTATGGTATTTACATGCAATTTTAGGCATCTTTCCCAACAATCATCAGTTTGTTAAATGAGTTTGGAGAGGTCTCAGGGTACCAGGTTAACCATAAAAAAATGGAGATCATGGAATGGAACTCCCGACTATCAACTGCAGCAGTAAAAAGTCGAATTAAGTACCTGAGGCTGGAGATATTTAAAAACATTGATGATATTGCTCAAGTAGATTTCGACCTAAAAGTGAAAGAAACAAGAAAGCTGCCAAGATCCTAGAGTGGCTTACCACTTTCATTCATGGGGAGATCCAACATTATAAAGATGGCCATTTTACCTAAATTTTCCTTTCTTTTTAATGCTATTCCACTTCAATTGAAAACTCAGTGGATTAAAAAGATTCAAAGCGAGATCAATGGGGTTATATGGGCCTCGAAAGGAGTAAGGATCTCATGGAAAAAAACTACGCAGGAGGAAAGATCATGATGAAATTGCTAGGCCTGACCTTCTATATTATTATAGAGCTTTTCAGTTCAAGAAAATCAGGGTTCTTCTTAAAGAACGTTCTTTCTACACTCCCTACTCCAAAGTAACAACAGAGGAGGACTTTTGTTTATACAAGTTTGGCCACCCAAAGTACTTTAAAAAAATAAAGCTAAATCTCCTGAGCTCAGCCTGCAAACTTTGGTATCAGATAAGGAATACACTAAATATTCCATACTACAGCAGCTTAGCACCTATTTGGGAATCACCAGGAACTCCTGAATGTTTGAAAGATGTCCTGGCAGCCCCTATTAAGAAGGCAGGTATTATTAAATGGGGACAGCTGATTCAAGCAGGAACTCTGATAAGCAGGGATTCACTCTTAATAAGTACAGATAGGAAACTGTCTAGGTTCAAATATTACCAACTCACAAGCTGGGTGAGAGGCCTAGAGAAGTCTCAGAAGGACAACATGGAGGTGGAAAAAGAGTTACAAAGTGACCCAGCAAGAAAATACATATCTAAATGGTATTGGCTCATGATCCAAGCAGGAGATGAAGATCTTGTCCTACCACTAAATTTATGGAAGAAAGACCTGCCAACACAAGACTTGCAACATCTATGGCAAGTATCCTTTTCTATATTATGGTGTGTAATAGTATCTGCGCCTCTCAGAAAGAACCATCTCTTTACTCTACACAGGGAATACTGGACCCCAGAAAGGTTAACTAAGATGAACAAGCAAGTGGTGAGACTCTGTCCAAAATGTGGTGAAGCGAAGGCAGACGATATCCACATGTTCCGTCAATGTCCTCAACTCTGTTGATACTGGGCCAACGTGGGTAAGACTATAAATAAAACATTCGGACAAGACATTGAGGTAAGCATAAATATTACTATTTGGCACAGTGGAAAATAACTGTTATCCTCCTTACCTAAACAATAAACAAAAATATTTACTGTTTCTGGTAATCCTGCTAGCTAGACAAGAGATATGCATAAAGTGGATACTTGCCTTCCCCCAACACTAAAAGAATGGCTGATCTCTGTAGAAAAATTTAGAAAGCTAGATCAATCCAGAGAGAAAAGCAACCAGACAAAATTCTGGGACTTATGGGACAGTAATAAACCCTAGGATGGAGAGTAGTGGTAGGGTAGGAAGGGATGTCCGATGATTTCACACAATGCAACAAAACAAATTCTGGGAAGGTCACCATGGTGGCACCATGAGCAACTATCCGGGTGGATTTGGAGATCTTAAGACATAATCTTGCCTTAAGACGAGAAGGCGTTCCCTTCTACCAGATGAGGTGAGAATAAAATTCCTAGCCAGAAACAAACTAATGAGAGGGATTATTGTGTTTCTATATCTCAACTTTTGCACAAATGAGGAAAAAAAAAATTCTTCCTTCTAGAAATTGATATTTGACCAACTTTGAAGTCTGTAATTTGAGTTTCCAATTTGGATCCAATTGCTCTGCATCATTGTAGAATTATTATAAGGTATTTTACAGTTGTTTTTAGAAACGACAGACATAATGTCTGATCTGCCCTTTGGGCAGGTCATATTTTGGTTAGCATTTTTGTACAATTTGTGAAAAGGCACAGTTTTAGAATCTGGTAATGTTAAGCAGAGAAATCGTTCAGAATTGATTTCAGTAGTAGATGTGAAAGAACAATCTTTGCAGTTATGGTTTCATTTGTAACGGAGTCCAAATAAATTATATGGGGCAGATTTACAAGCCACTTGCGCCACCTTTGCGTCACTTTTCCCATGTTAAAGTGGCGCAAAATTGGCGCATGGGGCTTGTAAATCTGCCCCTCAGTGTTTACTTTCTCTTCCTCTAAGACTCCAAGGATGACCATTATATAAATTCATGTGCATCTTGTTGACTGTTGAGAGAAAACATTACTGATTCGCTACATATAACTAACAGATCACGGATCCCTGAAGCAGAATGTATTACACTTCAGTCAGTCTATAAATGCTCTTACAAATTATATAGTGCAGAAGACATTCCCTTATCTGATTTTTATTCAATATTTTTTACTACATGTGCAAAATAGAATACTACATTCAGAACAACATTAGCATAGCAGTTGTCACCGGAACTATTTTCCAATTGGTAACCTACAATATCACCATGGTTTTTAATCTTTCTTTTCTTAACACTCTCTGCATTTTCCTTCTGTTCATTCTTTCCTTGAGCATTTGAAATCTGTTTTGTAATCTTCCACTTCGGACAGATTATACATTTCCCATATACAGTGTAATGGACTAAATGAGGAGTATTATAGAGTTCTTAACCGATTATACTCTGTTGAACAGCTTGCATCAACACTAACTTTCTTCTCATAAAAATGAATCAAAAACAAACTGGATGATGTTCTAATTCGAGACAATGCTACATCAGACATTCCTTCCAATTAATTAACAAAAGTAGCATCCTCACTTAAACCTTGTGATTTATGGATGGTTACAGCATATGCTAGAGAGAGTGGGAACTGCTGGTACTGCACATATAAGTTTTGGCTAGCAAAAAACATACAATACATCATCCTATCTGTTTGACACCATGAATCTGATCAAACTTTATGGCCAAATATGTAACCACATCTCTATTTGGAAAATAAATGAGATAAATATTTTACCCATTGCACCATTTTTTAACCTGTCCTCAACATTTAAATTATGGTGCAAAATTATTTGCCAGTTTTTGCTCATGCGTAAACACTTCTCTAATCCTGCAGTCTTCAATACAGACTTGTCCAAAGAATCCAATTTTGTTTGTCTTATTTCTGTTAGAAGTATTGAGACTCCCTGATGTTCCACTTCATCAATAGCTGTAATTTCCAATCTATCTTCTTTCTCAAGTTGTAGTAAGTCTTCGTGAAAGCTGGAACACCACTGAAGTGCTGGCATTAAACAAACTATAGATTTATTTTCTTTAAGCGATTGTGCATTAGTTGCGCGGGTGTATGAGTGACTGGTAATAGACTCTTGATAAAGCGAGTTTTCAAAGTACATTTCTCCTCTTTTGTGAGCACTCTAATGTAGGCCTGGGAGTAAAAATGGTAACGGTAACGTAACGGTGTTACCAATAAACTCTGCACTCTGCAATAGAGCAGAGGATTTTTGTTGGCGCGCTGGAAATGTCATTTTGTGCATGCGAGGGAGCCACAAGAGACTTGCCAGGTGCTCTTAGGTGCCAACAAGATTTTCTAGTCGCCCACGGGCTCCAGCAAGATTTTTCAGCCACTAGAGCAGCTTTAGACCGTGCCAGTGACTTCCAGCACTTCTTTTGTGATGTACGCAAGTGAGTGCAAATGACTGCGACTGCAACCTAGGAAAGATTCTCACCTCAAGAAGCAGTTAAATCTCCTCAAAATGACAGTTTGGAGTTAAAAACCATCTCAAATGGACCATTCACATTGTTTAAAACATTTTTTTTCCAACAGTAAGGAAGTGCCCCAGAGTCTCCAACTTCCTATTTCTGTTCAGCAGGCTCCTTCCAGTGCTTTGTCCATCTCCTGGTCACTTTTTGTTTGGATTTGGAGCTGGAAACATCAATCTCCTTGTCGGCTGCATATATACCATTGGATTTAAGGTATTTGAGTTTTCAAAAGTAAGATTAAAAACTCTTGTACAAGTGCGTTGTTTGTGTGATAGAGGGCATGGTCCAGGATTTATTTGCATTTATATTCAATTTTTAAAATGTATTGTTATGGGTGGGCTGACGTTTCACAGTAGGGTCCTATTTTTTCATGTAATTGTTCTTCTTTCATAAAGGAAAATCTTTGCATAGTTCAGTATATGTTCTCTAAGGTTTTAAATACATTTGCAATATTCATGCAATTAACTATGCGGCCTAGTCTGCCAATGAGCCTTCCAGTCAGTAGGCCCAGTACTAATCAAGGTGGCATAAAACAACTGTTTCTGTGGTGTCTGTTGTATTGAAACATCATTTATGCCATGGATGACATTTGATTAAATTAAGAAATGTGTTTTTGGGGGTATTTTATGTTTTTTTCCCTGCAAACAGTGTATGGGTGTAACAATTTATTTGATTCCTTTGGAGGATGTGTGTTGTTGTAAACATTTTTAGCCCACTTAATTTTCTTTTTTGGCATTGCTGAATTAATGCAGTTTTCTCCTGTGTTACAATGCCTCATTTGTCTGGCCAGTGTGTGAGTGTGTTTCTCGTAGGCATCCATTTGTCTTTGTTCCCCATGCCATGTGGCCAGGGGCAATTTTGTATAGTCGATGTCCATAGACCTGCATGTGTTCTTTTTTTTCCATGCCTCCTGCTTGTTGTTTGACCATGTGGCTGGCTGCCATTTTGTGTAGGCAGCTAGTGTGCTTTTGCCATATGCATGCATGTAGTCTGTGTTGTGGCCATGCCTCCTTGATGATTGTTGTTTTTGTGACAATGTGGCTGGTTGCCATTTTGTGTAGGCAGCCAGTGTGCTTTTGCCAGAGGCCTGCATGTCTTTTTTGTTGTGGACAGGCCTCATTTCTGGTTGTTGTTGTTGTGACCATGCAACTAGTGGCCATTTTGTGAAGACAACCAATGTGCTTTTGCCACAGGCCTGCATGTCTTCTTTGTTGTGGCCAGGCCTCCTTGCTTGCTGTTTGACCATGTGGTCAGTGACCATTTTGTGTAGCCAGCCAATGTGCTTTTGCCATATATTCGTTGTTGTTGTTTGACCATGTGGCCATTTTGTATCTTATGCTTGAGGCCTCAATATACCTCAATGCTCATACTAAATGCACTGTATGAACAATATTTTTATATTTTTTTTTGCATTTTTCATCTGAAACAGTCTGTGCTTCCCAAATCTCAGTGGGTTTCAATTCTCATGGTAGTCCACTTCCCCTAGTGTACCAACAATTTTGGATAATTTTTTCAATTTTTTTTTTAATTTCATTTAATTTTTTTCAATTTTTATCAACTGTCTTGTTAATGTTTTACAATTTTTTACAATTTCTTGTTAATTTTTTTAATGTTTTAATTTTCTTTTTTGAGTTTTTTTTAATTTTTGTAAAGAGTTATTACCATTTTTTAAAAGCTTTTTTCTTTCTAATTTTTTTCCTCTCATTGTCCTACCATCCGGCATCAACCTCATGTCTGCTATAGGCGCACAGCAGTACAACAGCTTTCATTTTGTAAGGATTGTTCCATTGTCACCTACACCTCCCTGAGTGCCACATCCCAACTCGATGCACATAAAAGCACAGTTGCATCTGTATGTTCTTGTTGCTCTTTTTATCCTTCCTGAGTGTACATGAAAGTTTATGTTAGTTTGGTTTCACGAATAATACACTATATTGTTAATTATTTATAACTTAATGATATTGTTTATTTGAACTACTAAATCAACTGCAACAATGCCACATTTTACTGATGTTCTTCTTGCTTGTTTGCTTTTAAGTGCACAAGAGAGGAGAAATCACCCACAGTACTGCCAAACAGAAGGCCTGTGACCAAAGTGATGTGTGACTGACCACTCAATACGGACATCTCTTCAGCTTTTGAAGCAAAGTGTGACTGTCAACTGACAGGTTCAAGATGGACCCAAATAAAGGTGCTGCCAAGAAAGTGCCCAATGGGGAGGAGATGAAGCTGATTTCCACCACTGGTGTGCCAACCAGAACGCTTTTCAGCAAACTTGTGCTGGTCACACCAACCTCCAGGGAGCAAGCTGGGAGCAGCACTCCTGTATCAATGGCCCCACACCAACCTAGGCCCGAGCCCATGTCTGGCACAGAGGCAGCCACTGTAATCACATGAACGCCGACAAGCAGTGACGTTAAATTGGACTTATTTCTTTCACAATGTAGTACCCAATTGTTGGTAGAAGCTCAGCTAAGTGGAACACAACAATAGTCGCTACCCCTGAAGAAGGAGCACTTCATGCTGAGGAAATAGCAGAAGCCCCTCTTTCAGAATATACATTGTCTTCCAGATATCCAGCAAGAAAAAGAAGGGGTATGGGTACTGCACCACCTCTTTCTCCTAGCCCCCGCCTGATGATCAAGAGTCGACATGGATGCTGCCTCAGTCTGAGACATGTCAGGAGAGGATTGTGGTTAAAGGAAGGTTCCTAAAACCCTTAGAGTTATGGATGAAGAAGAGGAGAGTGACAATGAGCTAGTCATCATAAATATTAGCCCAGCCCCTCTGGAGACCGACATTACCCCAGCTCAACCTGCTCTGAGGGACGTGGCACAATTACCACCCCCACCACCTTCCTTATTTGCAAAGCCCCCTGTCAGCAACCTATATCCACAATCACCTCAGTAGAAATAAGCACTGCAAAGAGGCAAACATCAAAACATCCACCTACCTCCACTTCCTCCAACATTGGCAACGGCATCAGTGTCAGAAAGTGGACCTTCCCAGTTTGGGACTTCTATATGGTTAGCAATAAGGAGCTGAACATTGCCAAATGCTCCATTTGTGGAGCAAGTGTTAGTCAGGGTAAGCTTGGTACAAACTATGGTACCGGAGGCAAAACAACCTATTTAAGAAACACCCCACAATTTGCTGGGAGGAGCACCTTAGGGGCCACAAAAATGTAAGTGATGTCGGTGAAGGGTGTGAAAGCAGGGAGTCTGATCCGATCATGGTGGAAGGTGAAGGTAAAGAAGAATGTGACATTTTCGTTACGTAAATCAGACCTGTCCCCAGTAGTGTAGTGGATTGCCACATCAGCAACATCGCAATGGCACATGACTCAGGTTGAGACGCCAAGGCAAGAGCATACAGTAACTGCCCAGCTGAGACGCACTTTGAGCCCACCACCTTCTGCTCTCATGAAGTACCTTGCATCAGTGGCAACAGAAAAAAAATCTAGGCTACTATTCCTGGCATGTTTAGGCAGGAGAAGCAATTCCAACGCAACCACCTAAAGGCACAGTTGTACAACACGAAGTGAGCTAAAATATTAGCACTGGACCTCCTTTCTTTTTCTTTTGTGGAAGGTGTGGGCTTTCTAGAATTTGTGGTGAACATCTCCCCAAAATGAGAGGGTCCCAGTCGGAACTATTTTGCCAGAGTTGCTGTTCCAGCGCTACATCATGATGTGCTGGAATTTGTTGAACAAGCTATGCAGCAGAGTGCTGTTCACACTATCCACCTGACGACAGACATGTGGACCAGTTGCCACACCACTGATTACATGTTCACTCTGAATCCCTTTGGAGGGGGTCAGAGAAATTATATCTGCAAGTGTTGACACTGCTGAAATTTGTAATGGCACTCGGAAGCATGCAACAGCAGCCATGTCTGCCTTGGAGAAATCCCATACTTCTGCAAACATCTGGGATGAGTTTAACAACAAGATCTTTGAATGGCAGCAACCATGTGGGCTTAACTTGTTGCCATGGACAATGGCAGGAATATAGTTCAGGCCATTGCAGGTGGTGGCTATTTCAGGGTTCTGTGTTTGGCACACTCCATCAATATCATTGTACAGGACTTTCTCAGAAAAGTAGAAACAGTCAGCAACTTACCATCCACCTACAGAAGAATCTGCACTAATTTCAACCATTCTTATAAAGCCTGGAAGCAGTTGAGGATCATTCAGCATGATAATAATATGCCATTTAAAGCACTCATACAGGAGGTGCCAACACAGTGCAATTCGACTTATTACATGTTGCAACATCTGTTTGAGCAGTACAGACAGATCAAAGACCACATCATGCAAAGAGGGGATGCAACTGAGAAAGGCATGATCATTCAGATGGACCAATGAGACCTAGTCAAATTCCTGACAGAGATGCTGCTTCCTTTTGTGGTTTTCACAAGGGAAGTCAGCAAGGAGGACAGTACCAGGGCCCAAGCTATCCCGTTATTGCATATGCTAAAGGAACAGCTAAAGGAGTGGTCTGAAATGTATGCAGGTGTGGATGAAGAAAATATGCACATGAGTTGGTGGAGAGCTTAATCCTTTGCGTATCTGTTAATACAAGGGTGCAAAGAGACATCGCATCATCCAAACATTACATCTGTGCCACAATTCTTTAGGTATGGTACAAACTATTACTGACCACTTTAATTTCTTTTTCAGATGGGGATATTTCAAACTACAAGATGTGGATTGAGGACCACTCCTCCATGACAAAGTTCTGTGGTGTAGCCTTCAACTCGAGAGGTTGAGTGCAGTGCTGTTGGCTCACAGCAGCCAAAACCAACAACTGGAACACCAGCAACAACAGGAACAGGAGAATCAGATCCAACACCTGTAATTGATTGGTTTCTAAAAGCAGAGCTTAAGTCCAGTGCAGAGGTGAAGACAAAAGAGGTTGAGCAAGGTGGAGCACCAATACCTATTCAGAGGATGGTCCATGCCGATCTGGTGACCTGATTAGTAGTACAGTTAATAATAATCTCCCCAAAAGTATTTTGACAGGGAAAGGCAAACACAGTAACATTGAACTTTTTGAAATCAGGTTTCTTATAGTACTACTAGTATCGCAGACCTATTTCTAATTTCCTAAATCTAAATGCTAGAGCAGAGTTTTCCCCAAGCAAATTGTAAGACTAAAACCATATTATTTTGACAATATTTGCATAAATGATGACAAATGTGTACTCAGATTTCCACATTTCAAACTGATGGCTAAGCTGAATTATTCACTGCATCATAAAAGCATGCAGATTGTAGAATAGTTGTGTTACATTCTATGCTGAATTTCCTTACAAGTGATTGTTAACCGATATTAATGATTTTGAGATGCGTAATGAAAAGTTACATGTGAAAAGAAAAAGCTTTATTGCAATGTGTGCACCGAAAATGACAAAAGAAAAGTAGTTATTACACTGGTTTAGTTAAAGTTTTTATAATATTTTCCTCTAATGTATATTTTATATACGTGTGCCTTGAATAGCATACAGGTAAAGAGATTTATGCATACTTTTCCTATACGTGTAACATTGACACTTTGACATTTTTATGAGTACCTTATACTTACACAAATTAATTATGATTTGATTGGAGTGTTTATTAATACATTCACTTATGAAATTAATGATGTCAGTTATTGATGCAAGTTTAATAATTCATCATAATTCACTGTGTGTTAGCTGTATTTCATGTAAGTCTCATTTTTGCTCTTTTCTTCTTTTAAAACGTGATCTCATGAACTGAAAAGTTTGAAGTCTGTGGGAATTTTTAGCAAAGTTGCTACTTGCATTCAAGCTCTCAAATATGTATTTTTACATCAGATACTCTTGCTACATCTGTTACATACTAGACCAGATGCTTGGGAAGGCACTATGGACAAGTCATAGCGTTTATTTCACTTTCTCTCTGAAATATCTCATTGTTCATATGGCTAAGCTTACAATGGTTTAAGGAAACTATGTATTTAGATTACTTGATTCTTCCAGAATTGTATTCTCTTTACCTACTACATCATCCTCATCCCATCGTTAAAAACAATCAGTAGGATAGAGTGGTCTGACATTTTTGGTGATGCCAAGGGATGTCACCCCGAAACACTTGGGATATAATTGATCAATGGAAGCAATAGAGAGCACAGCAGTGGCACCCATTCTTTGGATAAATAATTTGCAACAGATGATCTGTGCTTCTCATCTTAGTGACAGAACAGAGGAATCTCTGCATGACTTCTTAAATAAACAGCCAAAGCAAGCGCTCACTAGTAGAATTAGGTAACGTTGCTGAGCACCTGTCTAGATGATGAGGAAGGAAGGAAGGAAGGAAGAAAAAAGGAAGGAAGGAAGGAAAAAAGGAAGGAAGGAAGGAAGGAGGGAAGGAAGGAAGGAAAGAAGGAAGGAAGGAAGGAGGGAAGGGAGGAAGGAAGGAAGGAAGGAAGGAAGGAAGGAAGGAAGGAAGGAAGGAAGGAAGGAAGGAAGGAAGGAAGGAAGGAAGGAAGGAAGGAAGGAAGGAAGGAAGGAAGGAAGGAAGGAAGGAAGGAAGGAAGGAAGGAAGGAAGGAAAATGAGAAAGTAAAGCAAAAATTTAAAAAAGTATAAAAGTCACGAAAAAGTACATATTTTTTTAGAAAAAACATAAAATACACAAACACAAGGGCATAATAAATACAAATGAGGGGTAAATAGGTTAGAGAGGGGCAGGGTTAAACAGATTAAGGAGGGATTCAAAAGTAGGCCCTAGCACCTAAAAAAAACAATAGACAAGATAGCCGTGCCCATGCGAACTGTGTGGTGACATTCACATATGTTTTTCAGTGTGAGAATGCACTTTGCGCAGCGTATGTCCCGTGAACAGGCACGGCGACCAACTCCGTCCGCTTGTGGAACTCCGCATAGCGCTGCAGAGCTATTTTGGCACTTCGCGGAGTTCCATGTACTGCTACTACACGAACGCCGTATGAACCAACTGTAAAGTCCTTCAGTATATTTGCATATTCAACATCAGATGCTTGGTTCCTATTTTTCACTAATTGCTTATATTCAAAGTTTAACCAAATATTCACATTGTCATTACTTTCCAGAGAATTTCTTGTTTCATTATGCACAAGTGTTTTGAAAACAGGTTGTATTTTTACGAGGGTGAGTTGCAGTAGGTCACAAAATACAATCAAATGTTTTCCTCCAAAGAGGACATCATAGTTTGCTCTTAAATTCTGCTGCATTCTTAAGTGTATGAAAGCAAACATTATATTTGATAGAATGCTGACTACATCAACGATTAAAAGCTTCATTTTCTTCAATACCCTTAACACCTCATGGCAAGCTTCATCAGATAGTTTCTGGTATTCCAGTTTATTGTCATGTTCAACAGGTAGCATTAGTAGATGGTGTAAAGTAATACCTTTAATGTGATGTGTGGCTGTTCCTGTTGGTGCTGTTACTATACATGACAAATTTGATTCTGTGGTCTTCTGTAGATAACCAGTCAGAACTTAAACAAGGAAGCTTTTTCCAGTGCCAACTTGACCACTGATGTATAGTAATACTGCTTTGAATGAAGAACAGTTACATTCTTTCCTTTCATGGAGAAATCCATGATCTTGTTTATATTTATCTTCATTGTAAATTTATTTTTGTTCTGGTTTAATTGTTCTACTAAGTGTTTGAAATCCACACTTTCTTCTCTTGCTTGCTGCATTGCAGTCTCTACCTCATGCATACTTATATCTGCTTCATTTAGAAAAATTGTTTCTCCAAGATGATCTTGACTCGCTGGTGCAGAACTTTGGCTGTTTTGCAAACTCTCCTTGGCAATCTAAGCAGCAATGGTTTCTTCCTGTTCAATTTGATCTTTCTACATTTGCAGGTAAGTTGGAAAAACTAAATACTCAATAGTGTATTTCACAGCATTGAAAGTCTTTGTAACAGTCATACTATTCATGTATATCTGATTCTGCACACCATGGATTTAACAACTGCAAAAATGGCAAGTAGAAAAACTCTCTTCTCTCTGGGGTTTTGCAAATAAGCTTTTGGTAGTTAATTAGATTCCCATTACCATGTATCACTAAACAGCCTTCACATACAAGTACTGCATACTTTCGTTCTTCTGTGTTTTAGTTAGATTACTTCAATATGTATAGTACTGAAGTCCTTCATAGAGACACACATTTTGAAAATGAGCACTCCTTCTTGGGTAGTATGTATCCAACATGTTTAGTTTTCAGGATGTCTCTACTTTCTGGTTCAAATTCTGCAAGATACTGTTTTTCCGGGAAAGACTTTAATAATCTATCGACTGCTTGCAAGGTTTACCCATATAACTCCTCTTGATTTGGAGAACAAACTAGCCAAGCTCAACCGGTCCGAGCATTCATAAGAACATATTTCTCTGTAGGAAAGCATTTTTAAACTGCAGCTGTACAATTTCTTGGTAAGACACTTTTCTGAAGAAATCAACTCCTACATCTCTTTGATCTCTGTCTCCTCTGATTTTGTTATATATGAAGTCACATAGTGAGCAACAGCGATGGAGTTGTCTGCAACAAATTGTAGATCCATATTTGCATTCCACATCTTCAGATTTACAGGGTTGTAGTCATTGATATATTAAGAAGCATCTGTTCGCCTGAGGTTGCATGTATTTATGGCTGATTTGCGTTTCAATGTATGCTTAACTACTGACAAAAAGCTGTTGACTCTTCTTTCTGAGATGACAGGTTGTGGTAATCCACAATGACATTGTGTGTAAAACTTTGCTTTACATCTGTATTTTTTATCACAGTATTTCCCACATCTATGAGTTTAAAATCGTAGAACCCATTGTTAGCTCCATATTTTGGGATGGTGCATGCTACATACTGCTGTATGAAAGAAAATACAGACTCATCACTGTCTGTTCGAAAACTCAGGGCTTTTTTTACCCATAACAGCATATGAATATGTGGAGCACCTCTAGCTTGGCACTCTTTGCACCATAACAATTCAGTAACTTCGCCAAGAAGGGGATTAGTTTTGTTGCAGATAAAAGTCATCGTTGCTTGAAATCTCTGGTTGAAATATCTGCAAAAGTTTGCAGGCTCCAATGAGCACAGTTCTCCTAGTGTCTTCAGATTATTTCTGGCATATTTGAGTTTGCTTCTCGTAAAAATTCAAACAGGTCATCCCATGCATACTCAGCACAACTGAGTGTGAGAAACCAAATAGGTACTCCTAGATTTCTCGGCATGCATTTCATCTCACCATGATGATGATACCAATACTTGTTGCTGCAATGTTGGCACACTATTAGATTAATTAAGTTGTGTTCCTTGCTGTGAGATTTTATAGATTCACTACTGTCTTGAAAATATGGTTTACTGCATAAGATAGTCCTGCCAAGTCGCTATCAGTTAAAAGGGGAAATACATAAGGAATACACTGCAGAAATCTAGGGTCCTCTGAATATAGGATAGTTGATCTGTACTCTGCTGCTGGTATCTGTACAGGCCGGTCATCATACCTGCCACTGATTCTTATAGGGAAGAGATGCGGAAAACATTGAGCTTCTGTACTTATTTCCCAGATACTCAAGGGAGCTACTCTTGCTTCTTTAATTTGAAAGATCTATAGCATCACCAATGATCTATTTCAAATGCAGAGGATATATACTGTAATGTTCATATATTTCTTCTGATCGTGATTGGTCCACCTTTTCAATCTGACCTCTTGATGTTGATGTGTCATCTTCCATATGTGCTACATTTTGAATACAATCTACTTCTTTCTAATAACTATTTTTTTATACACATTTACTAGCAGGGATACCATTTGCTATAATAATAAGTGCATCTTCCATATCTTTCTGCATCCCTACAGTTTCAATATTCTGGTTGAAATCTAATAGCAAGTACTCAACTCTACCTTTAAGAGCTTTCTGTAGCTCAGTTGGAGGTAACTTTCCATTTCTGAATGTGTATGAAGGAGCTGCATGGATTAGTTACTGGGTATGTTCCAGAGTATTGTGGTATGCAACTCTGTTTGTGCCTTCCTCTATTACACCTAGTTACATAAGAGCGCTCCCTCTCTGGGAGTGAATGTTCAAGTACCTCTGTGAATGTCTGCCTGGATGTGTCAGAGGGTGTATCCTTTTCTAAATAGGTAAGGGAGTTGCACTATAGGTGTGAGACTGGATGTATAAGTAGACATATAGCTCTGTAACTGCATATATGAGACACTAAACTAGATAGTATATGTAGTATGTTTTAAGCAGATAACTCACAACATATGGCCTACTTATAGTGTACCTTAGAGGTGATTTATATGTACTAGGAGAGGACTTTATAGACTTGAGAAAATGTCAAATCTGCCTAGCAGTTACACTGTACACACACAAACACGGTGTCCAGTAGCAGACCTGATACATGATGAAAGGGCAAGTAGTCTAATCCTGACTTCTTAGTGTCAGGTCCTTAGGACATATTTGAATCTCAGTACCTGTGTGGGTACAATTTTATATTTAAACAAGTAAACTAGTATGAGACTGCTTCTGTTAGTCTATGGGTCTGCAAATGTAATGGAAGGAGTTGCATGCATTAGCTACTGGCTATGTTGCAGAGTATTGGGGTATGAAACTCTCTGTACAATGGCTTCCATTATGCCTAGTTACATAAGAGCTGTGTGTTTCTGGGAGTGAATGTCGGAGTAGCTTTGTGAATGTCTAACTGGGTGTGCCACAGACTGTATCCTTTTCTACATAGCTATGTGAGTTGCAGTACAGGCATAAGAATGGATGCAAAAGTAGACATATTACTCTGTAAGTGCAGATGTGAGACACTGAAACATAAAACTATATGTCTCATGCTCTAAGCTGATATCTTAAAGCCTGTAGCCTACTTACAGTGTACCTTAAAGGTAACATATATGTTGTAGGAGAGGGCATTAGAAAGTTGAGAACATGTTATAAATCTCAAGTCTGTCTACCAGTTACTTTGCACACACACGCTGTCCAGTCCAATGAAAGGGTGAGTGGTCTGCATGGCTGAATTCTTAGTGTGAGTTCCTCAGCACATATCTGAATGAATGTCTCAGTACCTATTTGGGTGTGATTGCATATTCAAACAAGAATACCGGTATGAGACTTCCTCTTATAGTGACTCTATGGGTCTGTAATTGTGTATGGAAGGAGCTGCATGAAGTAGTTAGAAGCTACATTGCAGGGTATTAGGGTTTGAAACTCTGTGCAACTGTCTCCATTAGCACTAGTTACATAAGTGCTGTGAGTTTCTTGGAATGTCTGAGTGGGTGTGTGAGAGGTTATATCATTTTCTAGTTAACTATTTGAGTTGCACAATAGGTGTGAGACTGGATGTATAACTAGACATATGGGTCTGTATGTGCAGATGTGAGACAGTGAAACTTGATTGTATACTCCTATGTTTTAAACACATACCTCATTGCCTATAACCAATTTACAGCACACCTTAGAGGTGACTTATATGTACTAGTAGAGGGCTTTATAGACTTGGGAACATGTTTTAAATCTCAAGTCTGCCCAGCAGTTATAGTGAATACAGATGCTCTGCAGTATCAGTCCTGACACATAATGTAAAGGTGAGTAGTTTGCACTTCTTAGTGTGAGTTACTCAGCACATATCTGAATGAATATGTCAGTCCCTATTAGGGTGCAATTTCATATTTAGACAAGTATACTGGTATGCGACTGCCTCTCTTAGTAACTCTATGGGTCTGTAAATCTTTATGGATGGAAATGCTTTGATTAGTTACTGGCTATGTTACAGTGTATTGGGCTATGAAACTCTCTGTGCAACTGCCTCCATTAGGTCTAGCTAAATAAGAGCTGTGTCTGTCCATGAGTGAATGTTGAAGTGCCTCTGAGAATGTCTGACTGTGTGTGTGTGATGCTGTATCCTTTTGTAGATAACTATATGAGGTGCACTACAGGTTTGAGACTGGATGTAGAAATACGTATTTGGCTGCGTAAGTGCACATTTGAGACAATGAAAGGAATATTTCTAATGTTCTGAGCACATGCGTCGCTGCCTATGCCCTAGTTATAGTGTACCTTAGAGGTAACTTGTATGTAGTGGGAGAGGGGTTTATAGACGTAATACCATGTTTTAAATGTCAAGTCTGTCTAGCAGTTACACTGCACACACACACTGCTCAGTAGCATGGCTGACACATGATGAAAGAGCGAGTTGGCTGCATGGCTGTCTTCTTACTGTCAGTTCCTCAGCACATATCTGAGTGAATGTGTCAGTCATTATTTGGGTGTCATTGCATATTTAAAGAAGTATATTGATATGAGACTGCCTCTTCTAGTGGCTCTATGGGTCTGTAAATGTGTACGAAAGGAGGTCCATTGATTAGTTAATGGATATGTTACAGAGTATTTGGGTATGGAACTTTGTGTGCAACTCCCTTCTTTAGGCCTACTTACTTAAGGACTGGGTTTCTTTGGGACTAAATGTTGAAGTACCTCTCTCTATGTATAACTGGGTGTGTGAGAGGCTCTATCCTTTTCTATACAGCGATGTGACTTGCACTAAAGCTATACTACTGGATCTATGGGTACACATAAGAGTCTGTAAGTGTAGATGTGAGACACTGAAACTTGTTTTAGGCACATACCTCACTGATAATGGTGTGCATACCTTAGACATGGCATATGTAGTAGAACAGGGATTATCAATTTGGAAACATGCTTTCAATGTAAGGACTGCCTAGCCATCGCAGTGCACACACACACACTGTCTAGTAGCACAGATCATACATGTTGGAAGCGTAAATAACCTGCATAGCTCACTTTTGGGTGTCAGCTCTTCAGCACATATCTGAATGAATATGTCAGTCTTTATTTGGGTGTCATTGCATATTTAAATAAGAATATTGGTGTAAGAGTGCTTCTGTTAGTGACTCTATGTGTCTCGAAAAGTGTATGGAAGGAACTGTGCAGATTAGTTACTAGCTATGTGAGAGATTAGTGGAGTATGTAACTCTGTGTGCAACCACTTCCTTTAGGCCTTCTTTAAAAACTGGGCTTGTTTAAGACTGAATGTTGAAGTACATCTGTGCATGTGCAACTGGGTGTGTAAGAGGCTGTATTCTTTTCTACACAACTATGTTAGTGGCAATAAAGGTGTAAAACTGGATCTATAAGTAGACAGTGTACATGTCAGACATTGAAACTCAAAAGTATATCTCTCGTGTTTTAAGTACATACCTCATTGTCTATGATCTACATATTCTTGTAGAAGGAGAAAGCTTATATTAATTTAGTAACATGCTTCAAATGTCAGGACTACCTAGCAGTTACACTGCACATACAGTGTTCAATAGCATAGCTCATACTTATTCAAAACTTAAGTGGCAACACTAAACACACAGGCTCTCTAGTACTAGGCCAAAGCTATGTTTAAAGGGGAAATGCTCTTCGTGCCTAAGTTCTCACTGTCAGTTTCACAGTACATATCCGTATAAATGAGTCAACCCCTATTTAGGTCTCTGTTTGCATATTTAAGGATGTATGCTAGTATCAGAGTGCCTCTCTTACTGATAATTAGGAGTGGGTGGCAAACTCTGCTCCACTGGCAGAGTTCACAGAGTTTTAGCCATCTCCGGGCTCTGCGTGGAGTGCAGAGTTCAGCCAAAGAATCTGCCTCTGCCACGGAGCAGACTTTAACTGCTGCCCGGTTGCCATAGCCCAGTCAAAACTTTCCCTGCTTGGACCACGAGACATGCGGGAGATACAACCTAGACACACAAGATGCCTGCCCCGGGGGCTGAAGGAGGAGCCGGTAGGGCAGCGACAGCATCTGCCGCAGGAACCATGTTACGTATACCTGAGCATCTTCTCTGTTCAGCCCGGGCGACTATGCATGAAGGAGGTGGAGCCTTCGGGGTTTTTTCCTCCAAAAATGGCTAGTGTAATCAGACCAGTGCCCCTTTGGCACCCAAGGGGGCTGTTGGAGTAGGTAATAAACAGCACACACACATGCAGGTAAAGAAAGCCCAGTAGGATGCACTTTTGAAAATATGGCTAAAGCCACAGTTGGACATATGCTGCTCAGAATCCAGCACAGAACAATCAGAAATGCATATAGAAATGCTATGATACATCCTCCCTTCCGTAACACCTACCATGCTAATTTGAGTGCCCTTCGCAGTCCATGAGTCACAGTTTTTCTGCAAGAGAACCCCAGGCTTGCAGAAAAGTCTGTGGGGAGCCCCGCGGCCACTCCCCACACTGTTGGCACAAAGCTGTGGCACTTTTCTGAAGCCAGAGCTCTGATAGGTTTGCTGTAATTCACACACATATGGGCAGTACCGCATCAGCTTCACCCCCTTATTTTTTCACCACCACAGAACCGGACAGCAAAACTGCTGTCCGACATGGCGTCAGACGGACAACCGGAACTCTGAGGCTGGCAACAATTGAACAGCAGACTTATTGTCAGGTGTTCATCCTCAACTCGAGCGAGGCTGCAGTGGTGACCTGTGGTAAGGGAACCAAAGCAGGCCTTGTGATTTTCGCTTTGCCAGCAACCTACATGCAAAGATACTACTCGTGTTTGCCACTTGTGTATATTTCAGCGGCTGTGAAAAAAATCCAACAAACCAGAGACCCGACGGGTCTTGGGGGGTAGGCATGCTGGTGCATATTTCTAAAAGCCTGCTCAAAGGATATTGATCATAATTATCTCTACTAGCAAGAGTATCCGAGCCTGCCCGAGGGGACTGTCGGTGGCCAAGCACTCCGGCCGCACGCGAAACTCTGCAAAATTTGGTGGAGTTTTTCACAACTCCGCGGAATTCCACGGAGTGAAACTCTGCGAACTCCACCCAGCCCTGATGATTATTTGGCCCACTAAACATGTATGGTAGACACACTTATAATTGAAAGTATATAATTTACATTTTACCCACATACCTCATTCAGTGTAACTTACAAGCAGTTTAGTAACAGTTCTCTTATATGTAGTATAACAGCAATTTAAGATTTTCCAATTTAAAAAAAAATCTCAAATCAAGCAAGCAAGCAGTAACACTTCATACAGATGCTCTACAATAGCAGGTCCTACTACAAGTAAGTAAGTAAGTAAGTAATTCTTTATTGCTCAGTTAATTAAAACCATTGCAATCAGCTACATATAATACGTATAAACAACCTTAAAATACACCTTTTTATAAATGAGTTTGTTAAAATTTCATTAAAAAAAAGACATAGAGCAAAATTTCATAAGGCTAAAAAGTGCGTTCTAAAAAAAAACAAAAAAAAAAGTTACGCGTCTTTGGCACTGTCCAAGAAATAAAATAAAAGTAAAACGTTATATGCCGTTAAGTGTCTATATTAATTTTTTCACATCTGCAGGTTCTTGGGGCAGTTTTGAGCAACACCGTCAGATAGGCGGGACAGTCAAAGAAATGGGCCTTCAAGGGAGTCTTGTAACTGGTTGCGAACAGGTCTGCAATTTTGTAACGATGTAACCAGTCCTCTGTAACGGAGATGTGCAGACTTACTTAAGAAAGGAAGAGTTTGATACATTTTTTTTATGAATTAAAGTTGACACTGCCTAAGTATCCGGACGAGCAGCTTGTACTATTTGATGACGAATGCCATTTCTTACGAGGCTTTTATGTAGAGATGGTTGTTCCTTCTCATTGCCGAGTGTGGCGATTGGACTCAAATGTTTAATGGGTTTGCTTCGTCCAGTCTCTCCCTTCTGGCGTTCTGCTTTTTTTCAGCTTTTTCCAGAAATTGGACAAGATGACTTGCTAGTTGGATGTTTTTCCCGTCAAAGCATGCTTGACCGCCTGCCGACATGTTCTTATTCCCATTTTCTTTAGTGTTGGTTTTAAATGGTGTCTGCGCTCCTTTACCCGTCCTTTACAAAGGCATATTAAGTGAAGGATATCCTCTTTTGGGTCCCCGCATGGCCGACAATTTTTTATCGCTTGGAACCGTTTCCATGGGGGAAGGTGGTATTGTGATGGAAGAATCCCCAGCCGCAGTCGTATGAACTTCTCCTTTGTAATCCGTGTATAACCGACTCCTAGGTAGCTTTGGCAGGCGCTGCTCGTGTTATTTTGGATGACGATCCAGCCGTGGGCCCTGTTAGCTAGTGTTGCTTTGTCCTCCACTAGCGAAATTATCTTTACAGATTTATTTACTAATTGTTTGAAGGTGTTATGAGAACCAATGCTCTTCCAGGCTTCTTGTAATTTCAAGGAGTCTATTGAGTGCTTCAGATAATTTGCAACTGCACACTTATTTTTTCTTTCTAACTCCTTCCAGAGATGGTGATTCAAGCTTGAGACTTCGGCTCCCTGTATTTTATGCCAACTTTTGGCGTAGGCGCCCATTCTTTCTACTCTTTGATTCCTCAGGCCAAATTCAAGCCTTATTTGTGCCTGCGAGGTATAATTCGGCAGGTTGAATATTATTCGCATTGCCCTGGCTGTTATATTGTCCAATATCTGCGCGTCCCTCCCTCGAAGTAATGGCCGGTGTTAGTTTTGCTTTGATCACTTGTAATAATGGCGTGAAGCTGCGACCAGCAGCTTTCATTTTGAGATTCCTCAGTGCGACCGCTATTGTGGTTCCTCTCCTTTGTGTTGCTTCTTTCTGTGGTTGAAATGTCCCTTTTCTGTCAACGATTACACCCAGATATTTGTATTCCTCCACAGTTTCCAGTGTTAGACCTCCCATTTGCCAGCAAAACTTGGGTGAAGACGTCTTCACGTTTATTCTCATGGCTTTTGTTTTTGAGAGGTCGATACTGAGACCATTTGTTGCCGAATAATTAAATGTTGTGTTGATTAGGTGTTGTAGCCCTATCGGCATGCGGCTAATAAGCACAATGTCATCTGCATACATCAAGTTCGAGAGGTTGAGTCCTCCTAAGTTTGGGGCATGCGCGTTGCTTTCGTCTAGCTTCTGTGAGAGATCTGACATGAAAATGTTAAAAAGGGTTGGAGCTAGCACATACCCTTGTTTGAGGCCCTTGGTTGTCCGTATTTTCCTTGACAGGCAGTCGCCTGATGCCAGCTTAATTTGTATCCACGTATCCGTATGTAATAACATCAGTTGTGCTAGTAGGGTTGATGGTATTTTCCTGTTGGCCAGCTTCTCCCATAATAGCTTTCTGTTGATGTTATCGAAAGCTGAAGTAAAACCGATGAAACATACGAAAAGAGGCAGGTTGGCGAGTTTGACAGCGTCTATTAGAAGTGTTAAAGCTAGAATGTTTGTCGTTGTTCCCATTTGTTTCTGAAATCCTGTCTGGGTAATGGGAATCACGGCATTTTCATTTGCCCATTCTGTGAGCTCCTCTAGTAACAGGCCAGCGTAATATTTGGCCTCATTATCGATTAAGGCAACCAGTCTGTAGTTTTTCGGATCATTTATGTTGCCTTTCTTGTGAATTGGAGCTATTATTGAACCTTTCCATGAGTCAGGAATTATTTTGGTTTCAATAATCTGTTTGTAGAGTGGTAATAACGCCGCTGGCCAGTATTCTGGGTTTTGTTTGTACAGAATGGGGGGGATTCCGTTGGGGCCCGGCGCCCCCTCTGTCTTTCCTTTCGCTATCCTACTTATAATTTGTTTTCCTGTGAAGACCAGTGCAGTTGTCTCCACTGATTGGGAGCAATCTAAGGTTTTTCTGCCAGGTTCTGGTGGCCTCGTTATGGTGTTTTTTAGAGCCATGTTAAAGTGGAGGAAAAGGTAATCAGACAAAGCTTCTTCAGTAAGATGAGAGTTGATGCTGGGTCTTCTTGGGGTCTGCAGGTTGTTCACCGTTTTCCAGAATCTTCCACTGGTGTTATTTCCTTTAGCATCGTGGAGTAACTTACCCATAACTCTTCCTCTGCTTCCCTTTTTAAGTTCCAAATTAGTTTCTTTTTGGTGGTTTTAAGATTTTGCAGTTCCTTTTGGACAGTGTTGTCCGGTCCTTCTCGGTGTAATTGCCTCAGTAGTTTGTTAATATTTCTCTTAAGGTACTTTAGATTGGTATTTTGTTTTATTAACTTGTCATGACCTTCCATAGTATGAGAGCACTTTTTGTGGCTTTGTTGGTTTTGGGCTTCCGTTGTTGTGTGGAACTTTGTTTTCCTTGTATGTGCAGACCCAAGGCTGCTGGTAAATAGCTCCCATCGGCTTAAGTTGTCTATCTGAGTCGCGGTGCTTTTTTCCCACAGTTTTTCCGCTTCCTTCTCAAAGCCTTCCAAATTGTGCGTATTACATTTTATTCTTTTATATATGACCGAAAGTGAAGCTCCCAGGTTTACTGCTGGCAGAGTTACCGCTACCCGGTAAGTGTTAAGGGTGATCTCTTGCGGTAAGTGGTCGCTGGCTGACATTGATCCTCTTCGAAAATCCAAGACTTTGCCGAAAAATTGTAGAGATGAAAATGTAAAGTCTATGGTTGAGCTTGCATTCAGATTATGAAAAGTAGCTGTCAGGGGGCTATCGTTTGTGAAGTGGCCATTTAAAGCTACCAGATTAAGATGTTCTAAATCCTTTAGGCTATCCCTTGACAGCCTGTTATGTTTGCCCCATTTGCTTGCCTCCTGTTGTGGTATGCCCCATGCCAGAAACTGCTCTTCTAGCAGTGGGTCCCTTATCTGGGGCCATCCAAGGTACATGTTTAAGTCCCCAGTTACTATGAGGTTAGATGCTGTTTCCTCTGACAGTATTTTTGTCACTTCTCCTATCAGTAGTTTCATCCCAGCTTTTTTCTCTCTCGAGGATGTAAGTATACATTTAACAAGATTAGCTTTTGGTTTTGGTCTTTTCCCCCTAAGTCCAGTTTTATTGTTTTTATACTGTTGTTTCCTATCTGTTTAGCGTCTTTGTTCTTTATTTCATTGATACTCTTGATTGAAGTATATATTGTTTGGCCTCCTTTTAAGTGGCCATATTTGGCCTTTCTTATAGCAGGTAGATGATATACTTTAAAGCCCTGTAGTTGATACGGTTTGTCTGACCAGGTATCTTGAAGAGCAATTATATCGAATTTTTGAAGGTAAAGTAAAAGCTGAGTATCATCAGCTTTGTTCCTTAAACCGTTTATGTTCCAAACACATATTCTTAGTTGATGTTTTCTAGTGATATTTCGTTGTGTGTTTTGTCATGTCTTCAAGGCCCTTGTATTAATGGTCCTTGCTATCCAATTCCAGTCCTTTTGACCAAGAGATCCTTGAGCTTGCCTTGGGCTCAATGAGTTGGTGTCCATCTGTGAGATTGAAGAACTTCGAGCCCCCTTCAGGACACTTTCCGTTTTAGCTATTTTTTGTTTGTTTTGGAAGCTACAATCATCTCTCTCTTTGTGTGCCTGACTTAGTGGTTCTGGATACCCTATTTTTCCCTGTCTTTTTAGGCGTATCCCCCATGCTTGAAAGCACGGTTCCATCTCCATAATTCTTTCCGCCGTTTCCTGCGTGGCCCATGTTGTTTTGGTGACCTCATGAGCTGACAGGTTGTTATAGTGTGCAAACTCCACAGATTCTAGGTCGTTTGTGCTGATGTCCCTCAGGTTACTGATAGTGGTTAATAAGCGTAAAATGTTACCTCGGTTAAGGATGTCCCTTCTGCCTCTTGACTTGTACTCCGGAATGAGTAAATTATTCCACTTTCGGCTCCCTCCTGCCTATGGCCCCGTTGTTTAGGTTCTTCTGTGGCTGGATTGACCTGTGACCCGTCGGATCTCTTTCCGAGTGATGGCTCTTCTACCCGTACATCTCGATCCTCCGTATCTTCTTCTGACAAAGGTCCCTGTGTCAGTAGGGCTCCCTTGATTCCAGCTAGCAACGTTCCCAGCCTTTTTGTTTTTAAGGGATCCGTACTATCTGCCTTCTTTGATCCATTATTGTGCTTAATCTTTGGGTGAATAGTTTCTGTTTGGTGCTTACTATTCGTGCCTTCACCTGTGCAATTGGAGTTCAGACTTTGTGCGGTTTGTACGTTTCCTTGGCCGGTGTTGTTGTTGTGGTCGCTGTTGGGCTATCTATTTCTGCTTCATCTTTTTCTTCTGTAGTCGAAGTTACTAGAATGCTTTTATGTTGCTGGTCTTATTTCTCCCTTTCCTTTTTTGTTGTCGCCCTCTTTTGTTTTGTTCCCTGAGTTTTTCCGGGCTTCCTTTCCCCATGCTTTGGCCATGAGGACTTGGGTGAATGGTGATTTCTGGTACCTTACCCTGTTGCCCCTGCTCATAGCTGGGCTGTGTGGTCGATTGCTCAAAGCTATCCCTTCTTCGTATTTCTGCGGGCATCTTTGAGACTTTCCCTGCAACAGTGGAATAGGTTTAATTTTTAATTTTTTCCATGCTATTTGGACTGATTGGGTCTCCCCCACTCCTAACACTACTGGGATCATATGCCCTATCCGCCAGATTTAAGCTCCCAGGCCGTTCACTTTGCTGGCTAAAATGTGGCTTTGTTGGTGCATTCACAATACCTGAGTTGGCTTCTTTTTTAGCGTTGTCAGTTGTCTTTTTTAAGTCCGACAGGATGCCCCCCAGTAATTGTGGGATCGTTGTGAGTTTATCCACAATTGTATATCAGGCGCAACTCGGCTGCGTTATTTGTGTTTCTGCTTGGACCCTCTTGATCATGCCATTCATGTCTGCCAGCTTGTTATCGATATTGGCTACGTGTATGGCTAGGAAGTTTAGGAGGGATAATTGCATATCCATTTTGACCGAATGGTACTGCATGGCCTTTATTGATAACTGTAACGTGTTTAACAAGGATGACCATAGTAACTCCGGGCCTTTTGAAAGTTCTATGTTATATCCTGCTAATGTTAATACAATGCCATTCTACCACAAGTGGAATGTTAAGGTGATGATGCTGTCAGAATGTTGGGGATCTGTCAGAGAAGTCACAGTTGACTGGGCTGAGCTGCTTGCTGGCTGCTCCTGGTGGGGTCTTGTACTGGTCTCCCTCTGATCCTCATCTGGTCCTGTTCTTATCTACCTGTGATCTTGTACCATCTTCTAATAAACCTACTTGAATCATCACAACAGAGTGGACCTGATCACTACAATTTTTTGGCGACGAATTGAATTGAAAGGACCTACTTTTGTCACCTCAAGCAACTTCAATCTCAAGCAACTTCAATTTCAAGCAACTTCAATTTCAAGCAACTTAAAAAATACATCATCCTCCAGCAACTCAATTCAAGTTATCTCAACTGGCATCCTGACCCCACCAGTGACCTCCCATCGGTCGCCCACTACCAGTCTGCCAGTTGTTCCTGTGAGGAAAACCGTCTGGGAAGTCTACATTCAGTCTTGGGCATCTACTTTCCAGAGCTATTGCTACGCGTCTTTTGCTGTGCCTTCATGTGAGGGTAAGCCTTCTTAAGCCTGGGGAGGTGCTGTGCCTTCAGTGAGGGTAAGCCTGGCGCTTTTCAAGCCTGCCAACGTATGTGACTGTCAACTCTTGCATCGTGTACTGTGTCAGCATCATGTGCTGTGCCTTCAATGTGGTGAGGGTAAGCCTGCCTTTCTTCAGCGCCTGTGTCCTGTGTTGTGTTTTCACTGAAGGTAACCCTGACGCTCTCCAAGCCTTTCAACGTCTCTGTCCTATGCTCTGGGGAAGAAGAGTGCTGCATGCTGTGCCATCAGACTGGCATTTTTCTTTTACTTTGTCATCCTGCGTGTATCCTTTATGTCGCTACCAAGGACTCTGCTGTTTTTCGCTGTCTCTTTGATTACCGTTTCTGTCCCGCACTTTCCGGAGCGAGAACACTCTCAGGCACAACAGAGCTTTTCTTAAGCTTGGGTGAAGTTGATCTGCGCACATTGACTTTATTCCTCTTTTAGCCTTAAGTGAAGTGAATGTAAGGTCTGTGTGCATGTTTTTTTTTGGACTACATTTTAAACACCCATGGGGAGAAAAATGGCAGTTCTGTTTTGACAATGACCGGCACCATATTACCTGCATGGGATGTTTATGCTGCCATTTATGGAATTCTATGATGGTTTTCAATAAATGGTACAGTTGGAAATGCACAGTTTCTCTAGCGCGAGCCGCCCATTCAAATTTTCTTCAAGTTGGCTCCAGCGCGCGCAACTTACTTCTGTCATCGTTTCTTAAAGTTCCTTCGTGACATCTTCTTTAGCTGCTGATAGACGCTCTGCTGCCCAAACGTGATGTGAGCCACTCGGCCGAACGTAAAATACGTGCTGCCATCTTGTGGTTCTTCTTTGCCTTGGTTTACAAGCCATTTGCCAGCCACCCTCATTACTCTTCAAGTTTTTTGCCAACCACGTTTGTCGTCAGTTGAGTTGTTTAATAAAGTTAATTGAAGATTTACTCTGTCAGCAGCCGTCGTGGGAGCAATAATTACACGCTCTTGTCTTTTGCTCGTGGTTTTTCGAAAACTGCAACATGAAGGTATTTTTCTTATGGACAGGGATGCTCTGCTATAAAACTCTCTGTGGTTGGAGGTTGCTTCACAAGCCCACGAGTTGCAAGTTGTCTGGCACATGCTTGTTTTTTTCATGGTTCTTTTGCATATCTGTGCTTCTTTTCACTCCGGTGACAGGCACACCACGTTTTAAGACTGCCTGTCTGTTTTCTTGTACACAGCATTTAGTTTTTGTATGCCTTTATTGTCATGTCATTTACTCCATCTTCAACCAAAGGCATTGCTACTCGGGTGAGTAGTCGCTCACCGGCGTGTGTCACAGCTCCATGGCATTACATTGTGTTTCAAACGCTATTGCTTTTGCATGATTGCTTACGTCTCAATACTGTTCTTGGACTCTAGGTATTCACCCCGTAAGTACATACCGTCAGGGTACACGTTGTATTTAGTCCATTGTTCACTGTTTGCATGCCATTTGTCTCCCAACATTGGGATCGCAATGGGTTTTAGTCCCATTTGCCAGCAATGGGTTTAAGTCCCATTTGCTCTCTGTACACATAATTCTCATGTGTTTAGTTCGCTTGTCTTTTTACTCTACATAGGGTGTTTTTTTTTTTTGTGTGCACAACTCGATTCTCCCTCCTGGGAGCTATGCAAGGGTGTAGCCCATTTGCTTAAATTCACAGTCTAGTTTACCCTACACAGGGTGTACATTATGGGCCTTAGTCCCATCTGTTTGTTGTACGTTTATACAATTTTCACAGGTGCACTATTCTGTTTCCCTTTCACAGAGGATCCATGCAAAGGTTACAGTCCTATTGCATAAGTGCGGGTTCCCACCCAAACTCTGTCAGTTCTACCCTTTTATAGGGATCACATGCAAAGGTTACAGTCCTTTTGTATTACCAGGGGTTCTTACCCAAACATTCCTTTCATTGATTGGAATATGTCATGAGTACCTACTCATATGTGCTACATTACTTCAGTGCACTGTGTGGCTTTTCCACACAAAGTTTGTTTTTACACTTATATGTGTATGGGAAGCGTTCCCAGTTTGGTGCACAAGTCATCTCTTTCCCAAGAGATCAGTCGTGGGTTCTCACCCATGCAATTTAGTTCACATATTTAGCTCAGGTTTATACATTCATATTTTCATTGCTAAGTATGTTCTGTTGATATTATATTTTATTGCTATTTTTTTGCACTGTTATCTTTGCATTACAATTTTGTCATTGCTTTAAGATAGTGGTGTTTAGATGGGGAATTACCATTATATTTTTTCCTCATTTTTCTTGTTTCTTTCTTCTTTTCGGTTTCCTTCTGAGGTCTTCTTCTCGTGTCTCTTGTGGAGTCTGGATTTTCTTTTGTTTTTCTGTTGTGTTATCTTCCACTGCGTTTGTCGCTATCTGTTGCCCTGTGGTCTTTTCGTTTTCCATTTTCAGCCTCCATTTCATTCCTGTTCTGGCCAGTGGGTATGTTTTGGGGCAGTCTGTTGCGTTTTCTTTTATCCTTTTCTCTTACGTTGTTGTTTTTTTTTTCTTCTTCGCTGTTGTGTAAGAAGGGAGGATGGTTTCTATGTTTGATTCTTCTGTTGTTTCTTCTCTGTTTCTTAATTTCTCTCTGGTTGCTTTTCTCTATGGTTTTTCTCACACTGCTTTTTTCTTGATCGTTGTTCTCCTTGTTTTTGTATTATCACTTTGCTTTCACTTTCTCAGGTTTTTCTGTTCAGTTTCTAGTTTTTTTGTTTTCCGTAGGAGAAAGGGGGATATGTTATATCCTGCTAATGTTAATACAATGCCATTCTACCACAAGTGGAATGTTAAGGTGATGATGCTGTCAGAATGTTGGGGATCTGTCAGAGAAGTCACAGTTGACTGGGCTGAGCTGCCTGCTGGCTGCTCCTGGTGGGGTCTTGTACTGGTCTCCCTCTGATCCTCATCTGGTCCTGTTCTTATCTACCTGTGATCTTGTACCATCTTCTAATAAACCTACTTGAATCATCACAACAGAGTGGACCTGATCACTACAATCTTCTATGTTTGGGGTCATTTCGGGTTCTTGTTTGATGTCTTCCTCTTGGGGGATAACTGGGAAGCATGATGCTACTAGCCCCTCCCACACCTCTGTTGTAAGCTGGGGGGTATTTTCAAGTTTGGAAGTTTCCGTTCGATCATGCTCAAGCTCTATCACTTCTGTCTTATCAGTTTCTTCTGTATATTCTCTTTTCGGCGTTTTTCCTAATTCGCTCCCATCTCCCGCTAAGTCGTGGACATGATCTGATTGAGTCGCCTGAGTTGGGGCCTGGGCTGGGGACTGGACTGTGGCGATAGCTATCACCGGATTGCTGAAATTGGGTCCTAGTATTGCTCTTAGTTGGTCTGGAGCGTTAGGATCCTTTGTTGGTGGCTGTGTTAGGATTTGTGACTCTAGATTGCTGGATGGGTCTTATTTTCCATTATTGGAGGGCTCTTGATTGTTTTGCTCGGCCCTTTTGCTGTAGTTGATGGCTGCAAAGTTGGCAAGATTGCTATCTTCGCCTCAAGCGGGTAACTCCTTTTATTAGTGGTGCTGTTATTGACTTTGCAGTTTTCCCTGCTGCTGCCGTTACCAGTGCCAGTCATTTTGGCTTGGATGGGGCTTTCCTTATGTGTATATGTTCTCAATTCCCCGTCAACCTCGCCCTCCCCCCCACGTCCTTGTTTTTGCCCACCTCCCGCACTTATGCCTCTCTCATGTGTCATAACAACTTGTGTTGAATTTTTTGTGTTTTTACTTTCTCCGTTCTTTTCTGTTTTTTCACTTTTTCGCCTCCCAGGGCAATGTTTTGACTGCTCCCCTCGGGTTCCATGGGGGCGGGGAGTCCCTTGAGACTGCTAATTGAGGTGCTTAGGAGCGAGCCAGGATCTTTCAAAAATGAAAAGATTGTATACATTTTTGGTTGATAGCCCTTTGCTGCTGGTCTGCTCAGGGTTTCTGAGTCAGCCTCTTCGCAAATCAGATTTTCTAGTAAAGATGGAGATGGCTTCTGCGCCAACAGCAAGTTGTTTGTTTTCATTGGGGACTTAGGCTTGCTGTTACTGCGCCTTCTTGCCGGGACGTTGTTTGTCACTTTCCTGACTTTCCCTGACCTCATGGCGCTCTAATGGGAATTTGTTGTAGTTGAAACTCTAGCGATTGAATCGATATTGTCTGCTTGCTTGCTAGCCTGCTTGAGCGGTCGATTGCTGAGTACTACTTGCCTGGTGTATATTGATGCCTGGTATTGATTATTTGCTTTGTTTGACTTTTAGTTGATTGGGATTAGGCCTGGGCTAAATTTCCATTTCGCTCGCGGAAATTGCGATAATTTGACATTTTCGCGTTCCGCGGAGAGCGCGAAAATGTCAAAATTTCCGCATTCCGCAGCTTAGCGATAATTTGTTTCTTGCTTGCGCTGTAAAATAATACATTCTCGCGCGCGCGCGATCGCCTTACCTGAATCCCCGCGTTCGCCGACAAGTTTTCCCGATCCGGTCGCGTTCTCCACAAGATGTTGGATTGTTGGTAGCCATTTGCGCTGTCTCGCGACAGTTCGCGCCCGCAGTAATGTCATTGGTCGCGCGATCACGTCTTTCTTCTCGCGATCATGCACCGCGAGAAGAGTGAAAACAAGATGGCCGCGCCCGCAACCGCATGGGTACGTTGGCGAGCCGCAACCATGCAGAAAATACCACGAACGGGCGGGAAAAATCTTCCGCATCTTCGCGATATTTCCGCGTGTTTGCGGAGATTTATAACATTTTCACGATAATTTGCGAAAGTCACTTTCGCAAATTCCGCCCACCCCTAATCGGGATGATGAAGCTGTTTGGCTGGTTTGACTGATTGTTTGCTTTGTTTGATTGATTGTTACTTGCTTGGTATATATCGGTATATATTGATGCTTGGTATTGCTTGATATTGCTTAATTGCCTTGTTTGAGTTTCTTTTTTTTTGATGATGATGCTGTTTGGCTGGTTTGGCTGATTTTCCTGTCTGGATTACTTATTTATTTTAATCCCCACTGGGATGCTCCGCAGCTCTCTATAATGTTCGCTCCCTTTAGGCACCTTGTTCAACTCCTTCTTTGCGCCGCGTAGTGCTATTAGGCGTGATAACGTGACAGTGTGCTAGTAGGCATATGAGGCAAATGAGAAAGCCAGTTTGCTCCCCAGTTGCCCCAATTCAGCTCTGCTCTGGTTCAGGGACCTGATCCTGGCCCTGCCCCCGCTCCAGCTCCCACACCGCTCCCACACTGCAAACGCTCTATTTTGGGATGACTGGGAGTGTCTGGAAGTGAGCTCAGGGGGACCGATGGTTAGAGGACAAGCGGGGCACACAAGGTGGAGACAAGGGCTTTTCCTGAAATTGCTCGGGCCCCCCCCGCGCTCGACCGAGGGCACACACTTGCTGCGGCTGCCACCAGAGGTTCCGGCGGCCGCGCTTGCCTCAATAACTTGGATGCTCGGGAAACTCCGGAGCATCAATGCCTGTCTGCAGTGCCTTGCGCTCAACGTCAGTCCGTTACCTCCGCTGTTTCTCTCCCTTGTTGGAATATAGGTCTGGTCAAGATGTCAGTGTGTGGGAGGTAGTGGTGGTGCTGTCGGCAGTTCCAAGGCACTGCAACGCTGCAATGAGTAAGTCGATGGAAAGCCGCTTGACTCTGCTCCGACTCTGCTCCGCTGCCACTGCTGCCGCTCCGCTCCTCAGTTACCCAGACTCGACCAATCGATATGCAAGTAGAACACTGAATTTCAACCTTATAAACGCATTAAATATACCAATTGTAGAAAAGGTACCAAAACTATATCTAAGAAATATAAATATTCACTTAATTTCACCATGAATCGCCAGATCAATGCCGTATCCTTCACATGCTTCAACACATTCTGCATACTTCGCAAGACTTTCAAGTGGATCCCCCCAACTCAGCCGCGGTCGGTAGTAGGAGTAACTGCAGGGCGGTGACGTGGGGAGGGGGAGGGGCAGGGTGGGGGGTAGTAAACTATGGATTACGGAGGTTTACAGGTAAGTTAACATATAAATTAATAAAACGAATTTCGTTGCGTGCACTGCATCCCCAAATGCGATGCAGTGCACGCAACGAAATTCGTTTTATTAATTTATATGTTAACTTACCTGTAAACCTCCATAATCCATAGTTTACTACCCCCCACCCTGCCTCTCCCCCTCCCCACGTCACCGCCCTGCAGTTACTCCTACAACCGACCGCGGCTGCCCCAACTCCAGGAAAACAGTCACCCATGCCCGCATCACCAGCAGACTGGACTACGGAAATGCTCTCTATGCCAGAATCAACAAAAAACTCCTCCACAAACTCCAAACCATCCATAACACCACTGCCAGACTAATCCTCGACATCCTATGACATGAGCACATAACCCAACACCTCTGTGATCTCCACTGGCTCCCCATTGAAAAAGGAATAACCTTCAAACTGCTCACACACACCTACAAAGCCCTCCAAAACACTGTACCTCAATACCTCAAAGAGCAAATCTCCTTCCACACCACCAAGATAAACCTCTGCTCAGCCAACCTCACCCTACCCATTGTCCCTCATTTCTACAGAAGCAGAGCAGGGGGTAGACCTTTCTCCTACCTCACTGCCAAGACCTGGAACGAACTTCCCCTTAACCTCCGGCGAAGCCTACACAGCACCATTTCAGAAAGGACCTCAAGACCTGGCTCTTCAAATGACCCCAACGGAGTTGCTTCACACCCCCTCCCTCAGTGGCTTGAGACCCTCATGGGTGAGTAGTGCGCTTTACAAACCTTGATTGATTGATTGATTTGACTGATTAATTGCCAACAAAGTTTTCAGGCATCTGGTTCAAGATAGATGATTGAGAGGATATGTTTTATTGCTACTGCTTCAATATGCAAATGCTTATCTATGATACTCTCTGCATCTATATATCAGTTACTATGTAAATAGTTGACTAGTTCCATATCCACTTCACTTCAAGTATTAACAAAGATTTCAAGCCCTTGACATGTATGTCATAGGTTATATAAGTAATATTCAAAATTTAGTACATTAAACTATCACTTATAAGTGACTATCTATATATATATGTGTATACATTATCAATCTCGTCATTATTATCATACCTTTTAATTTTTTTATTGATTCTCAATTATTAGCATTCTTTCACTTCAAATTTCATCTCACAAAAATGATTAGTGCCACTCTCTGTAAGGAAGAACCAGTAATAGCAATGTTTCACTCTCTTTTTCCAGTGATACTGATGTAGTGATATGGAAATCTTTCTCTATTTTTTTGTTTTCTTACTCCAGTTTTAATTGGTAATTTTTATTTAGCCCTTTCTTGTTCCCTTCATAAGAAGCCCAATTTGCTAAAGGATGTGAGTGAATCTGCGACCCTGTTGCGTCACTCAGAGCAGCACCCGTGTAACTTTATAACAGGTTTGCAACTCCATATGGGAGTCCGTAAAACTATTTACAATAATACTACTACCATATTTCAACTACATTTCAGATATAATACCAATACTTAATTAGAAAATTGATGTTTCCAAATATATATGATCTCTAAACTACTTTACTTAGCTCATTCAACCTGCACTGTATTTGGAATGCTTCCCCCACACTGCTTTCCCTCAGTTTCCATAACAACCTGTTTTCAAACAATCTACTGTACCAGTAAGTCAAACATTAATACACTTTCTAACCAGATCACACCAGCTTCAACCTCAACTATAGTGTGATTGAGTGCTTGAAAATATAAGCTTATCCACAATAGTGTAACGTCTGTTACATTTATCTGCAGCCAATCACATATGTACTCACAATTGTAATTAAATCCCTACCTATTTTTACTTATCACATTATTTATATCACCCATCAAATATATCCTTTTGTAAAAGCAACTCCACTCCTCCATTTTAACTGTCTTTCAATCTACCAACTGCCACAATGAGCTGCAGCCTTTTCCTGTATACTACTGCTCCTTCCTTCAAAATGGTTAGAGTGTGGATTGTGGGTTGCAGCTATGTCTTCTGGATCAGAGAGTGTGTTAGAAAGATGGCATTGACAGGGATTTGGGTTTACCTAATATGGACTTTAAATGGATTGTCCAGAGAGGGTTAAAGTTGCACCAATTACTGCCTTTGGTTGAGGGTTGGTTTGGAAATTGCAATGAAGGATACCTTTGTCCAATTAATGGCACTTTCCCTTGCACTGTCTTGGTGAACTCCAACATATGTCAAAGGTGAAAATGGAAGTAGTCAAATCAATTCTGTCCACAGATTGACAAAGCCAAGAACCACGTTATTAAAGCTGTCTCTGCATTTCTCAGAGACCACAACATGGGTTCTATCTACAGCAACAATCTGCGTTTCAACAAGCATGGAATTTATGATGATGAAGGCAACAGGGTGTTTCTCAGCAACCTGAAACTCTGCATATGGTCTTATGTGTAACTGTCACATTCTCACAATGAACACAAAGACTCTCCTCAGACCCACCCTATTGCTCAAAACTAAATATTATTATTTTTTATTTTTTTATTTTTTTATTCACATTTTGGAAATGCAATCAACATTTCAACATACAAAACCAAAACAAATAGGTCATGGTACAATAACATCCGGCCTCTAGGACCATCTCAGCTCCCCATGGGCAGTGTCTTAACGGTATTAAGCAGCCAAACCATCCCTCTGTAGTCCAGCATTATCACACAATCTGATGCATTTGTAAATAGTCAATTAAGTACACCCAGTAATCTCGGGGTCTCGACCCTCGCGGAAGCTCTTCCTCATAGGTTTTGAGAGTGTCCTTACAGAAAGTTAAATCTTTGATCCATAGCTTTATAGAGGGTGCTAGTCTACTGTTCCAGCATAGCGACACTCGCCTTTTGGCCATCAAAAGTGCAATCACAGCAAATTTACGTTTCACAGAGCGCAGGTCAGGCAATATCCCCAACAAACAAGTCTTTTCTGAACATACCAGTTCTATTCCCACCATTTCGCCTACAAAACTAAATATTATTAATTTTAAATCCTTTAAAAAAAACATATTTTCTGGAGTTGCAACTCCGTCATGGATCCGTAAAACAAAAGCTACAATATATAACTCTACATTTTACTCTATACAAGTTACAATAAGAATGTGACTGCTTTTCTAAGTATATAAGTGTGTGTGCAAAAGAGAACATAACTTGAGTGGGTCTGTGAATACATATATCCATTTTGGACTAGAACCTCTAGTAGAGAAACACTGTCTTGCTGGGTCTAATAGTAGCTGCATCAATGTCTGTCTACAGCAATGTGTGGTTGCATAAGTATCTGAATAAGTACAAAAATGTTGGACTGAGGTCATGAGTCACTGAGCAGGCCTTTGAGTGGATGCATGAGTGTCTGAGTGGGTCTCTGAGCAGGTGCATACGTCTCTCAGTGGATCTGTGAGTAAGTGCATGAGTATCTCTCTGGGTTTGTGAGTGTCTGAGTGTCTATGTGACTGAGTGTGTGACTCTCTAATTGGGTCTGTGAGTGGATGCATGAGTGTCTCAGTTCAGTGGGTTTCTGAGTTGGAGCATGAGTGTCTGAGTAGATCTGTAAGAGAGTGCATAAGTCACTGAGGCTATGAGTGGGTACATGACTGTCTGAGTCAGTCTGTGAATGGGTGCATGACTGTCACAATGGGTTTGTGAGTGGGTGCATGGGTCTGTGAGTGGGCCTGTGAGTCAGTGCATTGGTCTGAGTAGGTCTGTAAGTGGGTGCATAAGTGTCTGAGTAGAGTTCTGAGTGGGTGCATGAGTCTCTGAATAGGTCTGTGAGTCAGTGTCTAAGTGTCTGAGTGGGCTCATGGGTGTCTGAATGGGTCTTTGAGTGGGTTCATGAGTCTCTGGGTGGGTCTGTAAGTGGGCACATTAGTGTCTGAGTGGGTCTCAGAGTGAGTGCATACATCTCTCAGTGGATCTATGAGAGGGTGTGTGACTCTCTTACTGGGTCTATGAGAGGGTGCATGAGTGTCTCTGAGTAGGTCTGTGAGCGGGTACATGTGTCTCTGACTTGGTCTGTAAATTAGTGCAAGAGTGTCTGAGTCAGTCTGTGAGTGGGTATATGAGTGTCTGAGTAGATGCATGAGTGGGTGCAAAGTCTCTGAGTGGGGCTGTGAGTGGGTACATGTGCCTGTGAGTGGGTGGATGAGTCTCTATGTGGGTTTCTCAGTGAGTGTCTGACTGTCTGAATTGGTCTGTGAGTGGATGCATTACTCTCTGTGTAGGTGAGTGAGTGGGTGCTTGCATGTCTGAGAAGGTAATTTAGGACATAAGTCTCTGAGTCGGTCTCTGACTAGCTGTGTGAATCTGTGTTGGTCTGTGTCGGCAAGGTTCATGACTCTGCGACCTTGCATTTTGGCCGCACGGAGCATCATGTTGGGGCGACGACTCCTACCACATGGAAAGAAAATATGGTTTGTTTAATTTTAAACTCATAAGTGGTCCCTCAGAGAACCCTCCAAAACACCCAAGGGGTCAGGGTACCCCTACCCTGACACCTTGTAATCCTTATCATCTTTGCTTCCATCTCTCGAACCATGTCCCTCTTAATGCAATGGTGGCTGCAACTTTTTAGATACATTGCAGTCAGCCAATCAGAACACGGCTCCTGCCACGTGGAGATGTGCAGGGTCTGAGTCACTAGATGTACAAATTTGGATTTTATTTCATCATCAAAGTACGCTATTCCACTCGTGTGACCATAAAAGTACAAATTCAATAAATAGATACAGTACATAACAAAGCAGATGTCATAGATACATAGTCTCATGTTCAATTAATGACCAATTAATCATTATATAATGTCCTCTGAAGGGGCAATAAATTCAAAACAACATAAACCTCTGCATGTTGAAAATCATGTCCATACAAATCTGAGGATAACTTCATCTTAAGACTTGTGACTGTTTAAAATGATCAGAGTCTGCTATTGGATGGTTCATAATAGGTTACATGGATTAAAAAAAATATCACCTCTAAGAGTATAAAACTATTTATATACATAAAGGTTAAAAGATGGAGCAGTGGGTCATCTTACTTAATTGAGCAATACTCTTCGTTGCCCGGAATCATATGTCATTACTTCTAAAAACATGTATCCTCATTTTCTAGTGCATATATATACAAATGAGTTGATACATCTTCATTTCGGCTGTAGCTGAAAAAGCACAAAATACATGCATGTGAAAGTATAAAAAAATTATTGATTTTTCCTTGATAAAAGGGCGTCATACTTATTTAAGATACTCCAATAAAAACCAAGTCTGTGGGCCATTAGCAGAAATTTTTCGAAAGTGCAAATATAGTTAGCAGCAAAAGTGTAATTAGTCTCCACACTCCTCTGCCAAGGATTCCTTGCAGCTAAAATGCATTGATACTTTTTAAAGGACACCATGCCGAGCAGACTGGCCTGGGCCTTCACCAAGGAACACAGAAATGTGGCTTAGGTGTGGGTAATATATAGTCTTAAGAATTGCTTGCGTGCACACCACAAGGAAGATAAGAATCTTGAGACAGCAAACACAATCTGCTGTTTGCTTATCATAATTAAGAAGCCTAAATGCTTCCACACAATGTGATGTGCCCAAGTTCCTGCACAGCTGTATCACCATCTTGATCTGGGTTTTTATAGACTGTGCAAAAGAAACATTTGTGGAGCTCTGATTCTTTGGTTTCACCACAGAATGGACACCCTAAAGGAACGGTGCCTGCCCATTTGTAGGAGAATATACATAAAGGAAGTGACCCATGCCTAAATAGGGCAAAGAGTTTCCTAGCTTGGACTGACTGAATTTCATCTAGGAAAAGCTAAAAACTACAATTGTCTTTTATTCCAATATGTTTCCTGTGAGTAAACCTAATGTTGAACTCCATCAAAGGAGAGTGAGTTTGTGCCCTTTATAACTGCTGACAAGTTTGTTCCTAGATGTTGCCCACAAGACGCTATGGGATCGCTCCACATTCTTGTTTGCCAATACTATGGAGTATGTCCCTAATGTATGTGAACCATGGTTGTTTCCCAGCCTCTTCCGTCTCAAGCCTATCAGAATGCAATTCAGGAGTAGCCCAAATACCTTTGCCAGAATGTAAGTAGTCTAAGTCCTAATTCTTCTGAAATCGGTCAAGCGCATAAATCCAGTTGGAGTGGAATGATTGGGGTGCTAGGGGGAGGCTAACTAACTGCCTGAGGACATTATTTTCAGTTCTAGCTATACTTTTCATAGGGTGGTGCCCCCATAGTTCCGCCCCATACATGCTGGAACCCATAGCTTGCACTTTATAGATCTTGACAGTATGGCTAATGGGATGACCAAAATTATTCCCTGTGCACTTTGACCAGCCCCCCTGATATCTGTGCTAGATTGAGGCTCATTTTTGTGATGTGTGTCAACCAGTCCATGTGTTCAGTTAGGGTGACTCCTAAATATTCAAAAAGGGATACCCTCTCAAGGGGAGTGTCATTCAGGCAAGGTCTGGGGCTTGTGGAGTGTGCTGGATTAAAACCATGTATTTGATCTTCAGGATGCTAATTACTAGCCCACTAGTACTGCAGAAAAGATCAAAGCTATTGAGAATGTTTTGGATTCCCATTGGTGACTTGAAGAGAAGAAGGGAGTTGTCGGAAAACATCAATGCCGGTACTTTGCTCAGAACACTCTAAGGGGCATCATTGTACTTCACCCTATACAGTGTGTCTACCAAAGCATTGATGTATAAGCAGAATAGATTGGGGGGCAGCACATATCCTTGCCTGACACCTCCATTGACAACGAGTGGCATAGAGAGTTCCCCGTGTTTTTAATATCTGATTTGCCAAAATTTCCCTTGTGTAGTGTCCTGATCATATGACAAAAATATGGGGGAACTGCAATATAATTTAGTACGGACCACAACTTATCTCTGGGTACTAAATCAAATGCTGTTTTTAGATTAACAAATATTAGATAGTGGTTGCTACCCTCTAGGAAGATGGTTTTCCATTATAAAAGCGGGAGCCTAAAGATTTGATCTATCATAGAGGTGCTTTGTCTAAATCCAGCTTGAAAGGGGCTCAGGATAGTTCTGTCTTCTATACAGTCCTGTAAGCTCACCAGAAGTACCTGAACAAATTCTTTCAGCATTACATCAATTAGACTGATTGGTCTATAATTGCCTGGTAGAAGTGCGGAACCCTTCTTGTAGACTGGAACGATTTCTACTCTGTCCCAAGTTTTGAGGATCGGCATTCCCCCCATCACAGAACTGAATGTTACCCACAAGTATGGACACCAGATTGTTGGCTCAGAGAGAAAAAGATCACCTGGAATTTTCTCCATTCCAGGTGCTTTGTGAGGAGCTGTTTTGTTAATGGCACTAGGTACATCAGACAGGGTTATCTCTGGGAACTCCAGGGCTGCGCTCTGTAACAAGTCCCCTGTTGGGTGGACTGTGTTTTCCTCTGCCTCTGGTGGTGCATACAGAGTCTGCTAACAGTCGTTTGAAGTTTCAGCCACAATGTTGGGCTCAAATGCCACTTTGATTTCTCTGCAACATGCACTGTAGAGATTCCAGAAGGCCTTCGGGTCCTCAGATATCAATGTCCTGCAAAGGGAATCCCATTTTTCCTGCTCCCAGGAATTTTTGGGCTGTGGCAATAGTCTCTCTATATATGATCCGCTTAAGTTTCATAACTAGCATGTCATTGGATTATAAAGCTTCCAGGAATGCCAATTTTGCATCCCGACACCACCTATCGAACCAGGAGTGTGGAGGCTTCCTTTGACCTCTGTGATGTCCCTCTGGGTGGAAGATGCCCATTAATTTGTTAGTGAGTTCAGTGTGTATCTCCGAGACCCCTGCTTGTGAAACAATTGTGCCTTCCTCCGTAATGACTTTGTTCAAGTACATTAGGAAGCAACCCATTACCTCATATAGGGCTGCCATCATATCAAGGGATTGCTGCATTACCGGCTAATGTATACGTCTCCTGCTGGTTGTAAGCATTGGCCTATTTTCTAACAGTGAGCTTGCTGGCAGTCCAGCTCGCACTACAAGAAGCGCAAGGTCCAGTGTCAGTGCATTGGGATCAATGTCATGTCTGGGCAGGACAGAAACACTACAGCCATTGACCACATGGGTGTCCTATTTTGACCCCCATTGAAAGCCTTAACTGAATAGTTAAAAGTGAGGGATATGATCCGGAGGGCCATAGGGGACCAGGTTTTAATGAGAGGTATTTCTAGCCCATAGTCTTCTTCACATACAGCATTACAATTAGTGTCATCTAGAGGCTCCAATTGGCAGTTAAAGTACCCCCTATGACCAAATAAGCACTGTAGAAGAAAACAGACAGAAGAGAGGCCAGTTGTTCCACAGACAAAGATTCATGTCCTATTCTTATGGGTCAAGAGTAAAGATGAATCAATGCTATTTTAGCCTAGGGGGCAAAAGTAAGTAGAACACACAGAATGTCATTGGAGGGGGACTCTGTCCTCTTGGCCATACATCCCAGGTGGGTACCCACCTATGTGGTCAGTCGACCGAACGGTCTACGCCTCTCCCAGTAATGGCGGCCATTGAGAAGGTCACAAAACCCAGTTGCGATAATTCTTACCTAGACTATGTTTACTGGAAGAGTCATAGATCAAATAGGTCTACAAAGGACCCCCAGTCAGTGGAATTGAATTTGTTCTTCAGGCCAGTAACATTCCAGGATAATACCCTTAGAGATGTTTGTGTTTCCTGGCTTCCCAATGCTGCTATGTTAGGAGCATTACTTTTGGGGCAATATCTCCGTCTGCAACCCTGGAGATCCCCTCTCCCCTGATTCTGGCTGCCTGCTCCTGTGGCTTGGACATCTATTCCAGAACGCTATTTTAACCTTGGGGGCAAAAGTAAGTAAAACACACAGGATATAATTGGAGGGGAACTCTATCCTCTTGGCCATACATCAAAGGTGGGTACCCACCCTTGTGGTGAGTCCAACGGACAGGCTACCCCTCCCCTACTAATGGCGGCCGCTGAGAAGGTTGCAAAAACCAGCTGCAGTACATCCTCCCTAGACCATGTTTCCTGGAATAGACATAGGTCAAACAGGTCTACTAAGAACCCCAAGTCAGTGAAATTGAACTTGTTCTTTGGACAAGAAACTTTCCAGGATAATACCCTCAGGGATGTTGGTGTTCCTGCCTGCCCAATGCTGCTACATTAGGGGCATTACTGTGGGGCAATATCTGCCTCTGCAACTCTAGAGAAACCTCTCCCCTGATTCTCGCTCCATGCTCCTGTGGCTCAGGCATCTATTCCAGAACTTGTTCTGGCTATCTTCGCTGGACTACTGCCCAAGTCCAGCTCCACTGGGATGAATGTGCATTGCATGAATTGAGATCCTATGTGGGTAAGGGACTTATTTATTGGCCCTTCTCTGCTCCCTTCCTTGTTTGTATGAGCATTGGAAGACTCAACCTGGAACGCCATTTTTCTGCACGTCCATGGATCATGAGTTGTCCTCTCCATTGGTCGCCCCTCAGTGACTTTCGCTGGGTCTAACATATCCATCCCTTCCAGAACCCCATATCTGTTTGTCATTGGTAGTGTAAAGAGTAGGGGCCTAGGCGTCTGGTGTGGGCATCTATTCTGCCATTGGGTTGTGTTCAGGTTGGCCAATACATTACTGTTTTGTTCCCTAGTTGGTTGGACATGTGGCAGCTTATAGAAATAGCCAAGTGGGAAGGTCTTGATCGCTGTACTCAAGTTCTATTTGGGAAAATCCAGTAGCAAAAGAATTTAAACGGTCTTTGGGTTTCTAAAATTAATCACAACACAATCCCCTTTCCTATCTTTAGGTCTGGTTCACTGAAAAAATATAGATGTAAGAAATATAGAAGTAAAAAATACAGAAGAAAAATATAGAATGCAAACATATCGGCTTCCTACACTTGAACAGGTAAGTATAAAAATATCGAAAAAATATATCAATGTTAAAAATATAGTTGTACAAAATATCGATGTTTATATGTATATATCTAAAATAAAATAATACATATTAAACATATTAAATTATACAATTAATTCAAAAAACGAATATAGTAGATTTAATACACATTTTAACAAATATAACAAATACACTTAATTAAAATGTTAAACACACATACATAATAAATATATGTATATATATATTTACTTTAAAACGATTATTACACTATTAATTTTAATTTATTTTAGAATTTTAGAATTATATAAAAAATTACATATATATATAAATATATATATATATATATATATATATATATATATATTCACTGAAAAAAACATAGGTTTCAGGCCTGATATAGTTACTGACCATGTCATGAATGATGTAATATGTGACAGCATCAGCAGTGGATTGCGGGCGCGCGAGATGTAGTTAGTACAACTAACTATATCGGAGGAATTTCAATGGTTTTGTTTGAGTGAAATGTCCAGCTAACTATAACACCCCTAAAACATATTGTTTTTTCAGTGAATTTCTAAGGTTTTTTAAATGCTAATTCCTAACTATATCAGGCCTGAAACCTATGTTTTTTTGAGTGAATTTCAAAGGTTTTTTAAATGCTAATTCCTAACTATATCAGGCCTGAAACCTATGGTTTTTTTCAATGAATTTCAAAGGTTTTTTAAATGCTAATTCCTAAATATATCAGGCCTGAAACCTATGTTTTTTTCAGTGAACTTCAAAGGTTTTGTAAATGACAATTTTTAAAGTATTAATTGTTATACTGATTTTTTTTATACTGATTTACTACATTGTTTAAACTGTTTATTTTTCCATATTTTATTTTTTTATGTACAATATACATTACAATACAAAATATACTTTCTCAGAATGAATTACTTTAGTTTAAATACTTTGCAAATAGGCAATAGACTTTTAAGTACAGTCGTTACAGTTGTTGCAACGGGCAACACAATTTCAAACACAAAGCAACATTGAGTTCAATGTGAATTTCTAGTCAAATGCAATTAGTTACTTTAGGGATTACTTTTCTAACCACAGGACTGGATGCTAGATTCAGTCCTTGGACATCTCCTGTAAACAGTTGAGTAAAAGCGTTTTGGTTACAGTAGTGATTTTTAAGGATTATTATTGTATTTTAAAAGTTAGCAGGTAAGTAGTGTTATCGTTACTTTTTCTTACTCAGTGGTGGACCCTGGATCCAGCACAGGTGAATGTCCTGTAAACAGTTGAAAGAATGTGTTTAAGTCATACAGACGATTTTGTAGGAATATTTTTAGTTTGTGAAAATAGACACTTAGAAACTTTTCTGCTGAAAACCACACAATGGATTCCTATGGAAAGAAATACAAGTTACTGGTAAGTACGCTTAGAATTACTTTTTAGGGTGAGTGCTGGGCTAAAAGATGCAGCCCAGGGTTCTCTCCTGATAACAGGTGAGTAAATTGGAATTCGTAGTTCGGCTGATTTTAGAGGAATATTTGTACGTTTCAAAAATGGACACTTAGAAACTTTTCTGCTGAAAACCACACAATGGATTCCTATGGAAGGAAATACAAGTTACTAGTAAGTACGCTTAGAATTACTTTTCAGGGTCAGTGCTGGGCTAAAAGATGCAGCCCTGGGTTCTCTCCTGATAACAGGTGAGTAAATTGGAATTCGTAGTTCGGCTGGTTTTAGAGGAATATTTGTACGTTTCAAAAATGGACACTTGGAAACTTTTCTGCTGAAAACCACAGAATGGATTCCTATGGAAAGAAATACAAGTTACTGGTAAGTACGCTTAGAATTACTTTTCAGGGTGAGTGCTGGGCTAAAAGATGCAGCCCAGGGTTCTCTCCTGATAACAGGTGAGTAAATTGGAATTCGTAGTTCGGCTGATTTTAGAGGAATATTTGTACGTTTCAAAAATAGACACTTAGAAACTTTTCTGCTGAAAACCACACAATGGATTCCTATGGAAGGAAATACAAGGTACTAGTAAGTACGCTTAGAATTACTTTTCAGGGTCAGTGCTGGTCTAAAAGATGCAGCACTGGGTTCTCTCCTGATAACAGAGAAGTAAATCGAAATTCGTAGTTTGGCCGATTTTAGAGGAATATATGTTCGTTTCAAAAATGGACACTTAAAAACTTTTCTAGTGAAAACCACACAATGGATTCCTATGGAAGGAAATACAAGTTACTGGTAAGTACGCTTAGAATTACTTTCCGGGGTCAGTGCTGGGCTAAAAGATGCAGCACTGGTTTCTCTCCTGGTAACAGGTGAGTAAATCGGAATTCGTAGTTCGACTGATTTTAGAGGAATATCTGTACGTTTCTAAAATGGACACTTAGAAACTTTATAGAAATTTGATATTTGCATATTTATCTCCCTTCGGTGGGTCCGAGTTCTGGCACCAATTCGAGAGACATTCTCTTGCCCTCCATTAGGTTCCGTGACGAGATTTCACGCGTTCAACTTGAAATCCTGTTATGCCATTGCAGGACCGGATTAGTTCGGTAATGCAGGATCTTCGTTGATTTACAGGCGATGCATCGCTTCCGCGGCCTGGAACCGCCGCGATGTGTATCTCTTCCAAGGTGCCCAGAATTATAGCCGCACTTCATCACAGGTAAGTGTACCACTGAGGGATAAAAAAGTAGATTTCCTGTATATAAGGAGTATCGGACCTATATTATGTTAGCATGATGCATCTATATGTATACTCCCTGTTTGATATATATGCTTTTTCTCGGAGGAAACTCGTTTATTTCCTCCCTGTATATCTATTGCTAAAAGAGTAGGCCGAGAGCCATACAGACGCCATCTTCTGAACATATGCTCGAGCACAGGCCGTGATCACGCGTTGATCACGTGCAGTTGTCAGGCCCCAGTTAATTTGAGTTACTGGTAGCAGCTGAAGGTAGGCTGTTTACTCGACCTTTCTAAGACTCAAGGTCGCATCTGCCTTTGGGGGCAATAAGCGCATTCCTGGAGGCGCCGTGTCTATACTCCCAGGCACGAAGACGAAAGGGAGTCACCCCTCCTGACCTCATCAGTAACAGATAGTCAAGCCTTTGTACTGGTCTGATGTGTGCCATATATGGTCCTTTCCTGGAGCTCGAGGGCCAACTGGTGTTTTTCTTTTTACAGTGATTGTATGTATTGAACCGAAAAGTATATAACCTCATGTTTGAATACGAGCCAACAGTCTTCTCGGCGCACCTGATGGGTGAGGTTCGGAGAGGCTCCTCTATAGAGTAAATTATTGAACCTTCTTTACTGCCAACTGACTGATTACCGTAAACGGGTGGTAAGGACAAGGGGTAATTCTGGTCAAGCGGGTGGACGGAAAAAGGATCCTTTAAAATTTAGCCATCTTTGGTATGAACTTACTCTGCTCTCACGATCAGAGTATCCCCAGCTGCTAGTGACCCTTCACCGGAGTCCTATGGGCATAACCCAGGAGCTGACCATGTTGGTCTTCAGGAGTTGGCAGTGGAGAACACGCAATTGTACCTGTGTGCACCAGGTGAGTGGAATTGTTTTGATGTTCTTGGCATGCACTGTTGAGCAGTGCTTTTGAAGCAGTTAACTGTGTAAGTATTTGGTGGTCAGTTTACCACGGAGAATCTTGGGGGCCTGATGGGGCAGCATTGTGGTGGCTGCACGTATAGATGCTCCACGGACCTTTTGTGAATAATAGAGATGCCGATCGGACGCCCGGTGTGACACGTGTGGAGCGCACCCGGCCGGACTGTTCTCGGAAAAGCCCGTGGCTGTACCTGGGTAGCCTTGGGAACACATCTGAAGCGGTGCTAATGAAGCGGGCTTAGCCAGAATAGTCCCAAGATTGAACCAGGAAGGCTGCGGGATGGTCCGTAGGTCGTTCTTTGGTTATACCTGTCTGACGGTCTCTTGGTAGTCTTTGGACTGCTTGATTTTGGTATCTGTCGGTCTTGGAATCTGAATTTGATTCATTCTCCATGAACAGGAGTCGACGGGCTCTGTTCTTTGTTTGAAAAGACGTCATTTTTGAATATCTTTGTATGTATATATATATTATTGTATTGTGTATGTTTGAATGAGCTAGAGGTTGTATGTTTTGCGAATGTTTGAACATGGCCATGTTTGGAAGTTTATTTTTATGATCAAATGAGGAACGCGTGACGACAATCACAATGCCGTGTTTTAGCAAATTGAGTTGTTTTGGATGTTATTGCCGCCCTAATGATACGCGTTTGGCTGAAAGTCAACCTGCCCTGCCTGAGGGCAGCCCAAGTTATGATATGTATGTAAAGCATGGTATTACACCTCTCTTGTTTAATACACTATGGCATAAATATACTAAAGATAATGTGGAATTACAATGGCCCTTAACCGGGTCTTTTAATGAGAAAAAGGATACATTTTCTACAGGATCAATTATTTTCCAAACGTAGTCGACAGTCAATGTTTGGCTCCCTAAGCCTGTGGCAGAAGGGAGCAAAGCGTAGACGTATGCGGGAGGAGAAAGTATGTAGGATGAAAGGAAATCAGACGATTACGCAGACAGCTATAGCTTATGATAAAGCACGAACTGAACAAGGGATCGATTGTGTAGACAGACAATTTAGATTGCAAGTGTATAAGACCTATGTGGCTAGGACTGAAGCGGAAGATGAGATAGAGGATATATTGGATACTCGTCCACTTCTGCCTTATGCTCCGCAGCGTATATATCCCATTGTTCCCCCGACTCTAGTACAGGCCCCTTCAGCTTCCGCCCTGTTGTTTCCTCTTCCCTTGCCTCTCTGGGAACGTCGTCTGTTTTGTCTCCCTCAGTGTCTGAGACGGCTACCTTATGGCCTGTTACACTGCCGTCTTATGTTCTGTCCACAGCTGTTTTGTCTCCCCCACCACTGTGTGGGCTTCCCTTTCTGCGAGCACGACCCCACCTCCAGCTGTTTCAACTCCATTTCGTGCTCCGGGGGATTTCGACGCACAAAAGTTGTTTACCCGTACGGCTGTAGGACCGAATGAGAAACAGATGATTGAGAATCAGTCATCTCAGTGGCTGCAACAGCCTATTTACACTATAACTGATATATGGAACACGCTTCGAGACTATGAGCCTGTTATGCAGCAACATGCCTTGAAACACATGGCTGCATGTATTATTACTCTCTGGGAACAGTGTTTTCCAGCAGGGATGGCCCCCCAAGTGATGTATGACATCCGGGACAGGGCTCATAAGTCTGAATTTAGCCCAGATGAAGTGTATAGAAATGTGGAGGTTTTATTAAATTATCGAGAACGGATGCATCAGAAGTGTCCCTCTTGGGACACTCAGCATCCTATGCGAGAAGTTCATCCTATCCTTCATCCTGAAATACCGGCACTAAAGGAGGACCATGGCCTGGTGACTAGACCTCGTGTAGAGGCCCGAGTGCAGGAGCAATGGGTTTACACCCCATGGAAGAGGAGTGAAGTCCTCTCGCTAAAATCACAATTACCCGACCCCCGTAAGAATCCCACGGCTTATTATAAAGAACTCACAGAAGCGGCCTCTTCGGCCGTCATGACCTTGGCTGACATAGAGCTATTTTTTGCGTTGATAGTTCCCGTTGACGTATGGTGTGAGGTGCATGATCAGGACCATGCTCAAGAATTAGGCGGAACATGGGAGCAGATAAAAGATTGGGATAAGGATCGTAAGTCTGGAGATAAGCCAAAACTTGAATTCTTGGCATTACCTGGCCGTATTATCACTTACATGCATTCCTTAATTCCGCCTCGTAAGGTGGATTGGGACAAATTGACCGCATGTAAACAGAAGAAAGATGAAAGTGTTTCTGAATTTTTTCACTAGATTTGAGTGCATATTTATTGATTTTAGTGGGCAGGATTTATCGTTGGAATGTGGTATATGATTATTTGTTAATCGTTTTGTAACCAATTTGTTACCAGAAGTCTCTGCATGGCTACAAGCTGCTGAAAGTACCTGGACCACTTCCACGCCATCGGTAATATTGAGTATGGCCCAATATTACGAACATAGAGAAAATGAGAGTAAGGATAAGACGGAAAAGAGAACGAAGGATCTTATAACACGGGTGTTGTTGCAACAAGTTGTTCAAGGACGAGGCAGAGAGAGAGGCGGTAGAGGGTTCGTCCCGAGGGGGGTGGGAACTGGACGAGGCAGAGTGCCGGCTGTTGTTTTGGGAATAAATCAGTGTGCTTATTGTAAGGAGGAAAGGCATTGGCGATTTCAGTGTCCGTTGTTGCAGACCCAGAATGGGGTTATGAGAAGTAGAGGAAGAGGTCGGGGAACTGTGGATCGCAGTGATCTGCGACGAGAAGAGACGACGCAAGTTGGACAAGAAAATAATTATTTTGATAATCCAAGAGGTAGGCAGTATTATAATGAGGAGTGTGCAAGGGACGCGACCTAAGGGTATGCTTATACATAGGACAGCCATGGACAGAGAGAGGGCCAGGTGTCAGTACCCGTTGATCAGCAAGGGCCTTATGTAGAGGCGCATTTGAAGGGGACATCTGAAAAGTTTTTAGTTGATACGGGTGCAATGAATAGTTCTATTTCGCGTTCCTTGGTCCCAGGGGCTGCTCTGTCCGGGCACAATAATGTTTCGGTAGGATTCTCGAGAATTCAGGTGGTGAGCCCCATCTCCAAATGTATTCCTTTTACAGTTGGTCCTATTACGATAGACTCCCCGTTTCTTTTGACTTTCCATTGTGGCGAAAATTTGTTGGGCTTGGATTTGTTGAAGAAGTTACATGCTAAGATTCATTGTTCACCTGATCGTGTTTACTTGACTATTAATTTTCTTTGGAAGCATACTTTGCAGTGTTTCACTAATAATGAACCCCTCCCTCCTGAGTTTGCTGTTATTCCAGCAACATTGTGGGCCACTGGTGACACAGATGTAGGATTATTAAAGATTCCGCCTGTTTCTATTACTTTGAAGCAAAATGCTTGGCTTCCTCATATACCTCAGTACAAAATTTCTCCTGCTGGTGAGAAGGCTTTGCTCTCCATCATACAAGATTTGGTAAAAAGGGGTGTGGTGGAGGAGACAGCTGCTAATGTGTGTAACAGCCCCATATTACCTATCTTAAAGAGAGCCCCTGTTGGAAGCGATCCTGACTATGCTGATACCTAACGTTTTGTGATTGATTTGCGTGAAATTAATAAAATAGTGGTGCCTCAATACCCAGTGGTTTCAGACATCACTACTATTCTCACTATGATTCCTCCTACTGCTAGATATTTCTCTGTGATTGATTTAAAAAATGCTTTCTTTAGCATTCCGATTCATCCTGATAGCCACCATATTTTTGGCTTCTCATTATCTGGTCGCAGCTTCCGGTTCTGCCGCACTCCCCAGGGGTACACAGAGAGTCCTAGTATTTATAGTCAAGCTTTGAAAACATTGTTGGATGATTTGGTCTTGCCCCCTGGTAATATACTGTTGCAATACGTAGATGATTTGTTAGTGGCCTCTGATACCGAGGAAGGTTGTAAGAAGGCCACCGTACAATTATTGTCTCATTTGGCTGCTAATGACAATAAAGTATCCCTTTCTAAATTTCTATATTTTCTACAGGAGGTGACCTATCTCGGTCATCTACTGTCGAAGGAGGGGAGGAGACTAACCCCTGAACGTGTGACTAACATTTTTAATATGTCTGTACTTCGTACTCAGCGTGATGTTCATGCATTTCTCGGCATAACTTCTTGCTGTCGCCAATGGATCCCTAATTTTTCCCTTCTTACTACACCTCTTCTGTATTTAACCAATAAAGATGTGCATGAACCTTTACCCTGGACTGATGCTTATCAAGATGCTTTTGACTCTTTGAAATCTTTGCTTTGTTCTGCACCTGTTCTTGGTACTCCTGACTACCGAAAACCTTTTGTGCTTTACGTGCACGAGGTGAACGGTTGCTCGCTTTCTGTGTTAACACAAGGATTTGGTGGTAAGCAGAGACCTTGTGCCTAGTTCTCGGCGGTGTTGGATAACGTCGCCAGAGCACTCCCTAGCTGTTTAAGAGCTACTGCTGCAGTTGCGGTGGCTATTCGACAGTCGGAAGGGCTTGTTCTGAACACTGACCTCACAGTGATGGTACCGCACGCTGTGTATACATTATTGAACAAAACAAAGACCCAGCACCTTACGAGTGTGTGTCTTACCGGATACAAATTGACTTTGGTTGCTCCACATATTACGATTAAACGATGTGCCACTCTGAACCCTGCTACGTTACTACCCCTCCCTTCGAATAAAAAGAGCAATGATGTTCATGATTGTATATTTTGGACTGAGGAAGAAACGAAGGGACGGGAAGATCTGTCTGACACTCCTCTATCTGACCCTCAAGGGGAGTTGTACGTCGATGGCTCTTGTTTCAAGTTACCAGATGGCACGACAACTGCTGCATATGCGATAACTACTCTTCACACTATAGTTGAGGCTTCTTGAGTACCCTATCAGTCAGCACAGGCGGCTGAATTAGTGGCATTGTTTCGGGCCTGTGAGTTGAGTGAAGGACTAACAGTAAATATTTACACCGACAGCCAGTACACCTTTGGCGTGGCTCATAGTTTTAGCCGACTTTGGGCAGAAAGAGGTTTTCTTACTTCTCATGGTCAGTGAATACAGCATGGCCCCTTGATTTTGCGATTACTAACAGCATTGACGTTACCAGAAATAGTGGCTGTAGTCAAATGTAGTGCACACAAGGCAGTGGTTGATGCAGTGGGGAAGGGTAATGCCTTTGCCGATCAAGTAGCTAAGGAAACTGCGAAATCCAAATTGACATCAATGTTTGTGACTAGCTCTGCTAGGTGGGTGGCTGAAACAGAGATGTTTGATAATACTATGGAGAGTGTCCGAGAAATACAGAAAGAAGCTACCCCTATTGAATTGGCTCACTGGAAAGAGCGAATTGGGAGATTAGATGCAGATGGTTGTTGGATTGATCTGACAGAAAAGCAGCGGTGGCTATTGCCTAATGCATTAGTGAATGCGGTGGTGATGATGGCACATGGTTCAGCTCATATTAGGGTGAAAGGTATTTGTGCATTATTAGATCCTGTGTGGTACAACCCCAATATTTCTAGGACCGCTGCTCATTTGGTACAATATTGCATGGTTTGCTTTCGACATAATCCAGGGGGCAGGGAGCCTGTTCGGATTGGAAACTTTGCACCACCATCTTTGCCTTTTGAGGTGCTTCAAATGGATTATATCCAGCTGGAGCGCGTTAACAATTTGAAGAATGTCCTGGTCGTGGTATGCGCTTTCAGTAAGTGGGTGGAAGCCTACTCGACAAAAGAACACACTGCTTTGGCAACAGCAAAAGCGTTGGTAAAGGAGTATTTCCCTCACTACGGATTGCCTCGTGTGATCTGGAGTGATAACGGAAGACATTTTAATGCAGAACTCATCACACATATGTGTAATGGACTACAGATTAAACAGAAATCCCATGCGGCTCGACACCCCCAGTCCACTGGGTTGGTCGAGAAGTATAACGGGATATTAAAGCTCAAATTAGCTAAAATTCAAGAAAGTACTGGATTGAGGTGGCCAGATGCTCTGCCGCTGTCATTAATGTCAATACGAGTTACCCCACATTCTCGTTCTGGTTTGTCCCCGTATGAGGTCATTTTTGGGCGCCCTGCTAATGTTTGGGGCGTCCCGAGACCCAGAACGTTTCGTGATATAGAGTATCCTATGCTGACAGACTATTTGTATGCTTTGATTAAAGATCTTCGTTCCATTCATCAACAGGTCTCAGAAGTTTTGCAGCCCCTGCTGGAGGGTCCTGGACATCGTTTGGAACCAGGACAGTGGGTTTTGGTCCGTAACTATCAGCGAAAATCCAGTTTGGATCCTCGATGGTCTGAACCGTTTCAAGTCTTGATGGCCACGCGGACGGCGGTAAAAGTGAACAGCAAGCGACACTGGATTCATGTATCACATCTAAAAAAAACTACCCCTCCCGCTTCCATATGATTAGCGAATCCAGGACGGGGTTCTGACTCAGGAAAGTGAGCGAGTTCCTCGATTCATCCCTTTTTCTGACGCCCAGGTAATTGGAGAAGGTGCAACGGGCTCGGAAGGGGCTCTGTCATCAGCACAATTGATCGCCCCAGATTCTGTTGTTCCTCCAGCTAGAGCCCTTTTATTATAATCTGCCTTTTCCCGTCTTATATGTTTTTTTATTCTATTGTTTCATGAAACTTTATTGACTATTTACGTATACATGTTCATATATTTGTTCCTTTCTCACCAAACCCCACTTTTTATCTTTCTACTTCACTTCATTTCATTACTCATTATTAACATGGTCTATTGTGAACATTCTTCAGTCCGCTCTTCGTATCGTGTATAATTCCATGTATTACGACAATGTAATCACATTTCTTCAAGTTGGCCGCCGTTTGGCGTTACCATGACAATTTTTGATTTGGTCGCATTTACCTGCTCTAAGATGGCTACCATTCTGCATCACAACAACTGACCGCTTTCGTTGTTTATAAAGAGCATGAACAGTAGTTGACCTTTGCAACTTGTCAACGCGAGCATTGCATACGTTCGCTTCCGATTAGCTGAAGGTAAATCCATGTTTAGCGGATTGTTTTTGTTTAATTTTGGGTTACTATCGATGTGATTTCTTTCGTTGCACCTTTCAGTGCTCTACTACTATGGCGGCTTGGTTGTTTTTAAACTTCGCCCACTGGCTTTTTCCACTAAATTCAGTCACGCCGACTTCGGTTGTTGCTCTTTTCCGCTATTATGGTGGTTTGGCTTTTATCCCGCATTCAGTAACGTTGGTTTTGTTTGTTTTCAATCACGGTGATTTTCTTTGTGGTCTTAAATCTTTTTAGTCACACTAACGCATTTGCATATCAGTTTTACTTTCAGGACATTTCTCACTGTTTATGGTTTATCTTTCATCGTTAACTTGACAATCACCTTTAGTTTTCCGCTTTACGACAATGACAGGATCCAATGCATGATTGCAGACTGATATTTGTTAGGGGGTCGTGACACTTACTCCCACCTTTCATTTTTTAGGATTCCTCCTGATGAAGGGTTACTCACCCGAAATGCATCGAGGATTTTTCTTTGGTTTCCTTTAAACGCCATTTGGAATTGTTCAATCAGCTTAACCATTCAAATATTCATGCTGATAATGGATATTATTGTCTATTAAAATTCAAGATTCACCTTGTTGAATTTTTCTTGGATTCATTGCGACTTCGTCGCAACACCACAGCTGTGCTATAAGAGGGACACCGCTCATCGCTGAGTGGTGCAACTATTGCCAGTTCCTCCAGATAAACCAGAGGCTCACAGTACCCTGTTTCACCGGATTCGTCATCCTCTGTTTTGTTCTCTGATCAAGAAGTGCCTGGCCATACTCGATACAACCTGCGGCCCAGAAAACAACATGGTACACCATGTGAACATGGTAGGAGATAGGTAGAGACTTGAGTGATAGGGTACAGACCTGTGCAATGAATGTCTGTTAGATACGCTTCGGGTGTACTGAGTGAGACACTGGACTGAACGCGCTGAGAGCCTTGAGCATTTGTTTGCTCTGTTCAGAAAGAAAGACTGAATTTCATGTTCAAAGGGGCCCAGGTTGTGTTTTCTTCAAGGGTTGTGTGAAACCATAACTCCAACGTGAGAAGTTTATTTTGGTATTATCTGTGATGAACGATAGGAGCCTGCCTGTGAGGCTCTGAGCGGACACAGGAAAGAAGTACCCTCTGGCAGGTTGGACTGCATTGCCATAGTTTATTGTCGGACTTTTAGTTAGCATGTATCCCTTTGCTTGTTTTGTTCCTGAACAGTTACGTCCTTTTGTACCACGCTATTTTCCTACATATATGCCTGTTTTTTCTAGTTGGACCAATCGTGTTAAAATTGCATTTATAGCTACTATAGCAATATTGCTAATTATATTACTGGGAGTATTCATATATCTAGAATTTTGCCACCCTATGCATACTGTTTTAGGAACAACTACCCCACCTCCGGAACATGTGTTTCATACGTTAGCCCCTCATAAGGAAAGGCATCGTTAGACCTATGTAAAAAACGCATTCCTTGAAATGCTTCATCAAGCACACAGTGCCACCAATACTACAAATTGCTGGGTTTGTGGTCTTTTACCATCTGTTATGCACAAGCACGACTTATTTATATCTCTACCTTTGTCTCATCTGGGAAGTTACGAGGCTTGGTTCCAATTGCTTTCTATGATGTATATGCATTACACTGTGGACGCTCGAAGGTTTTCAGAGAGAGATTATGAAATGATTTTAGCTTATATTGAGGTTCATCAAGGATTCAACCCTGATGGGAATAATGGAGAGGGAACCTTAGATCCGAATGCCTGTATGAATAAGTATATAACTCCCGAAAATACCACTTGGTTGAAAAATGAAATTTTGGACTTTGTTGAATTAAATTTCACTCAACATTATCAACACTTTCAGGACCGTAATGTTACTGAAGATAGGGCTATTCCAGTGCCTGTATTAAACAGCACCTCTACGTTTTGTGTTCAAGGAGCAGAGTACATATCAGTAGGAGAAAGCCAATGTAATTATACTTATCAGTTGTATACCTTTAGTAGCCCTCCGTTGTTAAGCCCTCCTAATGTATATTTTGTCTGTGGAGAAAGTGCCTATACTTGGCTTCCATGAGGTTGGACTGGACGTTGCTATCTGTCCTTCCTGTACCCTCCAGCCTATATTGCCCCGTCTGATTATCACAGGGATCACCGACTAGATAAACGTAGCGTGCTTATTAGGAGAAATAAAAGAGTGATAGATACCACTGATATAGATCAGACCGATAAACCACTGCAGCATTTCACCGACATTATGAAGGGAGTGTTACCCTTTTGGGGGCCCATGATTACTAGCCGAGAAGTACGACGTTTGTCTAGAGTAGTTGAAGGGGTAATTAACACCACTGCAGGAATACTGACCAATAAAACAGTAGAGCTACAGGCGACCAGACTCGTTTCGCTTCAAAATCGTATGGTTTTGGACGTTATCTTGGCAGATCGAGGAGGAGCATGCCGTGTGATCGGCAGCTCTTGCTGTGTTTATATTCCTGACTCTGCCCCCTCCGTTCATTTGGCTATACAGAAGCTACATCGTTTAGCTTCCGAGATACATATAGAAACTGGTACGTGGTCTCTCTCTGGTTGCTTCTGGGGTTTGCTGTCTACTTGGGGATGGAAAATTTTGATGGTGCTGGCATGTATAGCCGGTATCATATTCACATGTTGTGTTTGTGTACAATGTGGACCTGCATGGTGCTCTTATTGCGCAACAAAACTCACTTCCTCTGTGTCTGGTCCATCCCCAACAGCGGTAAAAGCTCAGATAGTTCGGCAGGAGCTCAAAGACTTAATGCAGATTGATAAGGGAATATTTGAAGATTGAACTGCTTTTGTTAGCTACATCATGCTAAAAGGGCCGTTCTGAGGGATAAAAAAGTAGATTTCCTGTATATAAGGAGTATCGGACCTATATTATGTTAGCATGATGCATCTATACGTATACTTCCTTTTTGATATATATGCATTTGCTCGGAGGAAACTCGTTTATTTCCTCCCTGTATATATATTGCTAAAAGAGTAGGCCGAAAGCCATACAGACGCCATCTTCTGAACATATGCTGGAGCATGGGCCGTGATCACGCATTGATCACGTGCTGTTGTCAGGCCCCAGTTAATTTGAGTTACTGGTAGCAGCTGAAGGTAGGCTGTTTACTCGACTGTTCTAAGACGCAAGGTTGCATCTGCCTTTGGGGGCGATAAGCGCATTCCTGGAGGCGCCGTGTCTATACTCCCAGGCACCAAGACGAAAGGGAGTCACCCCTTCTGACCTCATCAGTAACAGATAGTCAAGCCTTTGTACTGGTCTGATGTGTGCCATATATGGTCCTTTCCTGGAGCTCGAGGGCCAACTGGTGTTTTTCTTTTTACAGTGATTGTATGTATTGAACCGAAAAGTATATAACCTCATGTTTGAATACGAGCCAACAGTCTTCTCGGCGCACCTGATGGGTGAGGTTCGGAGAGGCTCCTCTATAGAGTAAATTATTGAACCTTCTTTACTGCCAACTGACTGATTACCGTAAACGGGTGGTAAGGACAAGGGGTAATTCTGGTCAAGCGGGTGGACGGAAAAAGGATCCTTTAAAATTTAGCCATCTTTGGTATGAACTTACTCTGCTCTCACGATCAGAGTATCCCCAGCTGCTAGTGACCCTTCACCGGAGTCCTATGGGCGTAACCCAGGAGCTGACCATGTTGGTCTTCAGGAGTTGGCAGTGGAGAACACGCAATTGTACCTGTGTGCACCAGGTGAGTGGAATTGTTTTGATGTTCTTGGCATGCACTGTTGAGCTGGTCTGATGTGTGCCATATATGGTCCTTTCCTGGAGCTCAAGGGCCAACTGGTGATTTTCCTTTTACTGTGATTGTATGTATTGAACCGAAAAGTATATAACCTCATGTTTGAATACGAGCCAACAGTCTTCTTGGCGCACCTGATGGGTGAGTTTCGGAGAGGCTCCTCTATAGAGTATTTTGTTTAATAAACAATTGAACCTTTTTCACTGCCAACTGACTGAATATTTGGTAATGATATTGGGACTATTAGTAGGTATAGTCCTTTAGTTTATTTTTACGGTACATCACCACACTTTATTAATATCAACATGTGACTCCCGTCCTGCATTAAGTCTCTTGGTCTGACGCGTTTCAAAAGCAATAGAGCTTTCTCATCAGGGACCGTGACTGAACTCGACTGCTTGCTGACACATCTTCTCCTGCCTGTTCCGGTATCCAATTGGCTTCCGGTGCGCCAAATTTGAAATCCCTCATTGAACAAAGGCCGCTGGGACATGTAGTCCATTTGCATATTTATCTCCCTTCGGTGGTTCCGAGTTCTGGCACCAATTCTAGAGACATTCTCTTGCCCTCCATTAGGCTCCAGGACGAGATTTCACATGTTCATTTTGAAATCCTGTTATGCCATCGCAGCACCGGATTAGTTCAGTCATGCAGGACCTTCGTTGATTTACAGGCGGTGCGTCAATTCCATGGCCTGGAACTGCTTCGATGTGTATCTCTTCCAAGGTGCCCAGAATTAAAGCTGCACTCCATCACAGTTAAGTGTACCCCACTTTAATAATATCAACATGTGACTCCCCATCCTGCATTAAGTCTCTTGGTCAACTCGACTGCTTGCTGACACATCTTCTCCTGCGTGTTACGGTATCCAATTGGCTTCAGGTGCGCCAAATTTGAAATCCCTCATTGAACAAAGGCCGCTGGAACATGTAGTCCTTTTGCATATTTATCGCCCTTCGGTGGGTCCGGGTTCTGGCACCAATTCTAGAGACATTCTCTTGCCCTCCATTAGGCTCCAGAACGAGATTTCACACGTTCAATTTGAAATCCTGTTATGCCATTGCAGGACCGGATTAGTTCGGTCATGCAGGACCTTCGTTGATTTACAGGCGATGCGTTGATTCCGTGGCCTGGAACATCCGCGATGTGTATCTCTTCCAAGGTGCCCAGAATTAAAGCCCCATTCCATCACAGGTAAGTGTACCACACTTTATTAATATCAACATGTGACTTTCCGTCCTGTATTAAGTCTCTTGGTCCGACGCGTTTCAAAAGCATTGGGGCTTTCTCATCAGGGACCGTGACTAAACTCGACTGCTTGCTGACACATCTTCTCCTGCGTGTTCCGGTATCCAATTGGCTTCAGGTGTGCAAAATTTGAAATCCCTCATTGAACAAAGGCCTCTTGGACATGTAGTCATTTTTCATATTTATCTCCCTGTGGTGGGTCTGAGTTCTGGTACCAATACTAGAGACATTCTCTTGCCCTCCATTAGGCTCCAGGACGAGATTTCACACGTTTAATTTGAAATCCTGTTATACCATCGCAGCACTGGATTAGTTCGGTCATGCAGGACCTTCGTTGATTTACAGGCGGTGCGTCGCTTCCGTGGCCTGGTACCGCTGCGATGTGTATCACTTCCAAGGTGCCCAGAATTAAAGCTGCACTCCATCACAGGTAAGTGCACCACATTTTATTAATATCAACATGTGACTCCCCGTCCTGCATTAAGTCTCTTGGTCCGATGCGTTTCAAAAGCATTGGGGCTTTCTCATCAGGGACCGTGACTGAACTCGACTGCTTGCTGAAACATCTTCTCCTGCATGTTCCTGCATGCTTCAGGTGCGCCAAATTTGAAATCCCTCTTTGAACAAAGGCCGCTGGGACATGCAGTCCATTTGCATATTTATGTCCCTTCGGTGGGTCTGAGTTCTGGCACCAATTTGCCCTCCATTAGGTGCCACTTTCTGTTAGATCGATTTTGTTGGCCACAGCCTCAATAGCTCTCTGCATAATTCTGTGACTTTTCTTGGTGGGCCCCGTTCGCCGTGATTTTTTGGCTATTAGCAGATCACCCAGTCTCACTCCTGTTTATATATTTTGCAGGAGCAGCAGGAAAACCAAACAAAGCAAAGCAAACAGAGCAAATAGAGCCACACCACAGACCAGGTCCTTCTCATGCTACTAGTATATATATGCAGCCAGTTAGGGTCCCTGGAAGGCCAAAATGAAGATGGGGATGAAAGAGCATTGGCCCAGCCAAGCCTTGTCTGTCCACATAGCGGGAAAGCTCTCCGTCTAATGGAGGTGCATCCGACGCTGGCAGAAGTGATGGAGGCTCTCCTGGCCGCTGGGACTGCTGAAGCCTGAGATCCAAACTGCTGATAAAGTATCTAATCAATCACAGGATTTTATTTAATATCTCAAAAACTACTGAACGGATTTACACCAAATAATAAAAAGCACTATTTCTGGACCAAGAGCTAGCTTTCTGCCACTTTTGGTGTAATTCTGTCCAGCAGTTCAAGCTGTAGCCGTGTACAAACTTTACTAGGGAAATTAACATTATAAATACACTTTTTTGACCTTCCTTTTTTCACAGTCCCCGCTTGATGAATCTCAAATGATTTCACTGATGACATCATCCATTAAGTGTGAGTGTTTTCTAAAAGTTTATGAGGTTTAAATATATGTATATATAGAGCTACTACATAACTTAAATAAGTCTACTTTGTGTACTAGAAATAAGCGATACTTTTTCTAACACATAATATGTGAAAGGCTGTGTGACTGCGTTTATCCATATCAGAGTGGGTGTCTGATTCATTTTATGGGTATGTGAATGGGTGTGTGAGTGGCTATATGCATGAGTGAGAGGTGTATGAGCAGCTGTATGGGTGAGTGAGCAGCTGTGTGTGTGGCTAGGTAAGTGAGTGGGTGTGTGAGAAGCTGTGTGGGTAATTGTGTGTGTTTGGCCGTATGGGTGGGAGAGTGGGTGTGTGAGTTTCAATATTGGTGTCTGAAAGTCTGTGTGAGTAGGTGTATGATGGGAGAGTGGGTGTGTCAGTGGTATATGGGTGAGGGAGTAGGTATGTAAATGGCATGTAAAAGTAAGTGATAGTGTGAGTGGCTGTATGGGTAAGTGATTCAGTGCATATGTGGAGTATGACTGAGTGAGTAGATATATCAATGACTGTATGGGTGAGTAACTGAATGTGAGAGTGGCTGTATAGGTAGGTGTTTGCTTCTATCAGTGACTGTATAGTTGAGTGTGTATATGTGCAAGTATATGTAAGAGTAGATGAGTGGGTATGTGAGCAAATATATGGGTTAAGTCCTAGCTTCCATAGGAAAAGCATTGTGTGAGTGACTGTATGGGTGAGTGGGTGAATAGGTGTGTGACTGACTCAGTATGTGCATGGCTGTATGGGTGAGTGAGTAGGTGTGAGAGTAGCTGTATGGGTGACTGACTCAGTGTGTGTGGCAGTATGAGTGTAAGAGTGAGTGTGTTAGGGTATGTAAGTCTGTATGACTGGATGTGTGAGTGGCTGTATTGGTGAGTGAATACGTACATTAGTGTCCGTATGGGTGAGTTAGTGGTTGTGTGAGTAGCAGTATGAGTGAGTGGATATATAAGTGGCTCCATGGATCAGTGAGTGGGTGTGCGAGTACTTGTATGGGTCTCTGAATGGTTTCTGAGCGGTTGTGTGTAGAGTGGGAATGGGAGGTATATGTGAGGTTGTGTAGGGGTGGTAGTTGATGTGTGAGTGGTTCTGTGGACGATGTCATCAGTGATGTCATTTAAAATGCCATATTTGATGTTATCAGTGATGACACTGACCATGTCATGAGTGATGTAATATATGAGGTCATAAGCAGTGCATTGCAGGGGTGTAAGTTATAGTTAGCTTAGGTAACTATAACTGCTGAATTTTTTGACTGGTTTTATACAAGTGAAATCTGAGCCTAACTATATTGTCTTTGTAAGCTTTGGCTTTCTTCAGTAAATTTCCAAGTTTTTTTCATTCTTTTTCTTCACTATAATGGCCCTGTAACCGTTCCTTTTTTAACTGAATGTTATGTTTTGTTTAATTCTAGTTCCTAACTATAACATCCCTGTAACCTTTGGTACTATAAGTGCATTGCTAAGGTTTTTTTATTTTATTTCCTAAGTGTAATCTGTAACCTTTAAGAGTGAGTGTCTCATTGGATATGTGAGTGAGTGAGTGAATCAATGAGTATGTGGGTGTCTCAATGGGTATGTCAGTAGGTGTGTGAGTGTCTGAGCGGGTCTAGGATTAGCTGCATAAGTGTCTCTCTGGGTGTGAGAGTGGGTATGCGAGTCTCTGAGTATGTTGGTGAGTGGGTATATGAGTCTGAGTAGGTCTGTGTGTAGGTACATGAGTGTGTGAATCAGTCTATGAGTGAGTGCATATGTAGCTCTGTAAGTGGGTATGTGAGTCTCTGAGTACATCAGTGAGCTGGTGTGTGAATGAGTACATGAATCTTTGACTGGGTCTGTGAGTGTCTCACAGTTGGTTGTGAGTGGGTGCATGGCTGTACTTGAATGACTAAATGAACCTTGCCCTAACGTATGTCCACTGATTTGAGTTTCTGTTTTTAACTTATATTTTAGCTGCGTGTTGCCACATATGGATTGATGGTAACTTGTGTTATTACCATACCCTGAAATTTTGTCTTGAAATGCTTTATGTCACCCAAGGTTATTGATGAATTGTATTTTTAATATTATTATTCTGATGTGTTATATGTTGTATGTCATGAACTTTTATGGTTTTTATTAACCGAATAAAATGGTGTTGACTGACTGGGTGCATGAGTGTCTGATTTGGTCTTTGAGTGGGTGTGTGAGATTGATTGGGTCTATGAGTGGCTGTATGAGTCTCTGAGTGGGCCCCCCATTTACATTTTTAACAAAGTCCCAGGGAGGTGACACTCCCCAGGACTCAGAGGGATTCCTCACTGTCCCCGATAATACAATAATAGGCCCAATAATAGGCCCAAGGGAGGTGGTGGTCCCTGGGGCAAAACCAAGACCTAGGAGGGAGGACTGTGCGCCCCTCTCCTTTCTTTGAAAAAATGCCTGCAGTACTGGGGGCTATGATGTAAACAAGTATGCAAGTTTTTGTTTTCTTCTTTTTATCAAAGTCTCAGATCTACCACTATTTTTGGAGAAAATAAAAAAATAGTTTTTAACTTTGTTGGTGTCCCAGGGGCAGCCCATTACCAGAGCTGGTTCGGGGGCAGCCAATTAGATCTTAGCACGAGATCAGGAGGGTTTTCAGAGCCTTCCTGCCTCATGACATGCATATTTTTATTTCATTCATATCTCCAAAACAACTGAATGGATTTATACCAAATAACAAATAACACTCTGTCTGGATAAGAGACTACCTTTCTGGCAAATTTGATGTAATTCCTTCCAGCGGTTTGGGTTGTAGGCCTCTTCAAAATCCCTATGAGAGTTAACTTTTTTTTTTTGGCTCCCTCTTTTTCTCAACACCTGCTTGATGGGTCGCTCCAAAACTTTCCAAGCACAACAATAATCCCAGTTGCCTTTTTTTGGAAAAAGTAGTGAAGATTCGTCAAACAGCGCCAAAGATATAGGTGTGTCAAAAAACACTTTTTCTATAGAAACATGGTCCTCAGTATAACTATCTACTGACGACCACCAGTAGGAATTATATATATTAGCTACCGGTGATCGCCAGTAGGTAGTGGTTATAGTTAAGGCCTAGTTTCCATAGGAAAAGCATTTCTTATAACTTTGGCGCCATTTGACGAACCTTCGTGAAATTTTTCACAAAAGGAGCATGGTATGTCTAATTCTGCAATGAAAGCTTAGGAGTGATCTGTCAAGCAAGGTGCCAAGAAAAAGGGGGTAAAAAATGTGTGTTTTACATGCAATTTCTCTTAGGGATTTTGAACATGACTACAGCCTGAACTACTGGACATAATTACACCAAATTTGGCAAAGAGGTAGTTGTTTATCCAGAAAGAGCCCTTTTGTGATTTGGTGTAAATCCATTTGGTAATTGTGGAGTTATTTAAGAAAAAAGAAATATAGATATTGAGCGGTGTGGACCCTCCTTGGATCCCCCGTGTGGATCCGCAAAGTCACATGCCAACAGCAAGGCTGTGATTGGCTGACTACAACCTGATCAGGAGGTGCAGCTGCCATTTTAAGTATCAGGGTATTGTTCCATGATCTTAAAATGTATCTGCAAATTGATTAAAGGGATCAGGGTAGAAGCACCCTGACTCCATGGGTGTGTTAGAGAAGTGTCAAAGGGACCTATGTTGGGTACAAAATTGATTTATATTGTGTTTCTTTCATCAAGGCTCCTGATGTAAATCCCTGATGGATATGCAAATCTTGATACTTAAAAAAAAATGAGACCCACTCAGACAACCACACAGGTACTCTAACACCCATTTAGAATCCTGCACAGGCAGCTGTGCACCCAATCATCGATCTGCGCATGCTATCACACACCCAGTCACAGAGCCATGGAGGTACTGTCAGACCCACTCACGGACCCACATGGATACTCACAGACCCACACAGACACTCAGACATCCACTCACATATACCCTCACTAACCTACTCAGACTCTCTCACACCCATTCATAGATCTACTGAGTCACCCACATACCCACTCACATGCACATATACATACTCTCCTACCTACTCACAGCCCCATTCAGGCGTTCACACACCCACTCACAGATCCACTCAGACACTTAATTGCCCACTCACATATATAAATAGGCACTCACAAGTTACTCATAGACCCATAAAGACACTCACTAACAGACCCACTCAGACACTTACACACTTATTCAAAGACATACTCAGACACTCCTTTACCCAGTGGCAGACCCAAACAGGAACCTACATACCTTCGCACAGACCCACTTACATACTCACTCAGAGATCAGCCCGTCACACAGCCACTCACATACTTTCATAGGCATTCACACACCCACTCACAGACCCACACAAAAACTCACACACCCACTCACAAACTCACACAGATACTCACAGACTCACACTGACATTCAGACACCCACTCACAGACCCACTCAGATACCCACATCCCAAATCAGACATTCACACAATCACTCACAGACTCACTCACAAACTCAAACACCCACTGACAGACCCATTCAGACTCTCTCACACTTACTCGGAGATCCACACAAACACTCAGACACTAACTCACAGACCCATTGAGACACTCACAATCCACTCAGAGATCAACACAGGCACTCCTACAGCCTGTCACATAGGTACACAGGCACTCATGCACCCACTCACAGACCCACACAGACACCAACTCAAAGACTCACAAAGACACTCATGCACCCACTCACAGACCCACACAGACACTCACATACACACTCAGAGAGCCATTCAGATACTCACACACCAAGTGGCAGACCTATACAGGGACTCACATACCCACTTAGAGACCCAAACAAATACTCACAAATCCACTCACAGACCCACACAGATAGTTGCATACCCACTCAGAGATCTACCCAGTCACACAGCTACTCACATACTGGAACAGGTACTCACACACCTACTCACAGACCCAAACAGACACTCATATACCCACTCACAGACCCACACAGACATTTACAGACCCACTCACAGACCCACCAAGACACTCACAAACCCACTCACTGAATTAAAAAGACACTAAAACACCCATTCACAGATCCACTGAAACTCTCTGCCACACACTCACAGATTCAATCACACACACACACCCTCACTCGCAGACCAATTGAGACACTCACACAACCACTCAGAAAAATCCACACAGGCAGCCACACTGCCATTCACATACTCACACAGACACTCTCACACACACTCACAGACCCACAATGACACTACCACACCTGCTTACAGAACCCATTAGAGGCTCATGCACTCACTCACAGACCCACTCAGTCACAGACCCCCTCAGACACTCACACACCTACTCACAGACTCACTCAGATACTCACACACCTAGCTACATACCACTACAGACACTCATGTACTGATACAGCGACTCACATTCTGACACAGCCACTCACATACCCACCAAGCCACTCACAGACCCATTCAGCCACTCACAAACCCACTCAAAGACCAAAGAGCCACTCACACACCCACTCACTGACATATACAGCCACTCATATATCCATTCTCAAAGGTTACAGGGAGGTTATAATTAGGAAATTGAAATAAAATAACTTTAGAAATTCAAAAACAAAACAAAAGGTTACAGGGACATTATGGTTAGGCTCCGATTTTGATTACACAAAACCATATAGATATTCATTGCTGATATGGGCCCTAGGGACCGTCACCACCCCGGGGCTAGGCGAATGTGTATAGGGAGGGGGGCATGCCCCTTAAGACTTTTATGACATCGGGGACTGCTTGTGCCTGGTTGTAAAATGAGAAGATGGCCATATTCTGCCATGGGGATCACCACCTCGCTGGAGCATGGCAATTTTTTAACTGGAAAGAAGGCTGCTTGCCCACCCTACTGAGGCATTTTCATCTGTGTGGGCCCGTACCTCCCCAATGCCTCCCAAAGTGTGTGTGTATATATATATATATATATATATATATATATATCGTCAATTTTGTTAGTCCACACCCAAATGGTAAAAATCAAGAGGCGGCACACCAGGAAACGGCACAACAGATTTATTGTGCACCACAACTTAAAGGACTTTAAGTTTTGGTGCACAATTAATCTGGGTGTGGATTAAGAAAATTGATGATAAAGAAAGTGGCTGTTGCAACGATTTGGTGAAGATATATATATATATCAGGCCCGGTCAGAGCTGGCATAGTTGCATTACGCTGAGTTCCATGGAGTTGGGTAAAAACTCCCCCTAATAAATGTATATATTTTTTCAATAAATAAGATTTTTTTTAAATACACTTACCTTTATACGCGGCGTCTCTGGGCTGTCCTCCTCCTCCTAGCCATGGTCACTGCAAACTCCTACGTCATACATACGTCGTGGTAGGACTGTGCTCACAAAGAGGAGGAGGGCAGCCTAGAGACGCAAAGTGTATAGGTAAATGTATTTTTTTAAATCTTATTTATTTTATTTAAATACTTATTAGGGGGGGTGGAGGCATGGAGGTAAAGGTGGGTCCAGGGGCTCAGAACTACACTCCGCTGCTGAGTCAGAGTTTTGCCTAAACTCCGGATTCTCAGCGTAACGCGGAGCAGGCAAAAATCGGCAAGCTCCGCCAGCGGAGCAGAGTTCTCTGCCCGCTGCTAATACATATAGATATTCTTTCTTTTCAATGAAAAAGTCATATTCTGTACTCTAGGAGAATATTTTGTAGTGATATTTATTTAGCACACCATCACCAATGCGTTTCAACTAAACTAATCTTGATCACGGTTAAGTGAGTCTCTCTTTTCTTTCTCCATTGATACAGAGTTCCCACTTGGCTCACTATGAAGCATTGTGGGCAATGTAGTTCGAGATACAGCCATATGTTAAAAACAATTTGTTTTCCTCCAAATTATACAAATTATACAAATATTAATATTTTGTTTCATACATGAGGCAGGTGTTAGATGTATAACTTACAAGGTTTCATGTGTTACATGTTGTAAATTCCACCCTTATTTCTATCAGTCAGTAATAAGAGTTTCTGGGTTTTAACCTTGGAATCCCCCTTTCCCTGTAAACTTGACAGCTTTCTCTGAGTGCTCCTTTTAGTAATTTGGAATGGCCTATCCTACTCTCCTGTTTATGGTATCCTCTTTCTCTGAGCTTGCCTTCGTGAGCTCAATTAGCTTCTGTCTAGATCATGTTTTACAATTGTCTGGCAGCCATTGGCTTGTGTTGGGCTTAGTGCCCTTTTCATTTATGAATTTATTTCTCATAATTCTAATGGGGTTTCCTCTGTGTTTTCAAACCTTTAGGATTACATATATATCACATCATTGATTTACCGCTAATCTAATCAAGGCAGCAAGTTTACATTCATCCTATCTTTATAATCAATACTGGCTTAAAGGGTCTTATAGTTCCAGTTTCTATATATTCATGAATGTATGTGCAGGTCTTCATCCCCGTTTAATCCATATGGGTGTTTTGTCCTGAATCTTACAATGAGACGAGATTCTAGTCAGCTCAATCTCAAGGTTCTGGGTAAGATATCTATTTCGTAGTCTTATCTCATCTGTTGGCAGTCATACACAGGATGTGTTTCCAGATGTTTTTGCATATTTTATATCCTTATTCCTATACTGTTCAAATTTGTTCCAGTATTCTCTTTTTTAGTCGGAAGATGGTGCTGCCTATGTACTTTACTCCACACGGACATTGAATTAGATACACCATGTAATTTGTCTCATATTTTATTATTTCATCAATGTTAAATATGTTTCCTTTGAAATTAGGTAGCTCACAAATGTTTTTACCTATTCAACATCCTTTACATTTTCACAACTTACAAATCCCTCTTGTTGTTTCACCAGCCATGATTTGGATTTTGTCATTGCAAAGTGGCATCTCACTAATTTATCTTTAAGTAATGGGGTTTTCAAGTATGATATGTCAGGTCTACTTCCTAGTTTTTCTCCAATCTCCAGATTTTTTTAAGGATGTTTCAATATTTATTCAAGATGTGAATAACTTGTCAAGTTTCTTTGCTATAGCTTAATATCATTCTTATTGTTTGATCTTCTTTCTCTGGATTTCGACTGGATTTCTTGTTCACCGGAGTTTGTGTCCATGCCTGGACGATGAGAATATCTCCCCTCCACTCCCTGGTATCTTCAAATTGAAGTTATACGTGGACAATTTGATTATGTATCTGAGGGGTGAGAAATCTAATCTCCAGAATTTACTCCAAAAGAATTCACCTTGATTAGGGGGTATGAAATATATATTTCCAGAAAAAAACTGAAAGGTACCTTTTAATGCTTCTACAGTTGTTTATCCCTTTGGGTTTAGGCCATAAATACAATCTTTCTCATCCAATTATGTATTTATGTCTCTGCCAACTATGAGAATCTGTTTAAATGTAATTGTATGGCCATGTTTTCTAAGGTCTGTAGCCTATTTTCTAAGTGGACTCGCTTCCTATTTCAATCATTGTGAGAGTTGCCTTAATTGAGATGTCATTTCTGCCTTTATTCATATTTTTAATTGCAAATGTCCCTAATAAATTACCTAAAAATATTTTTGGGTTGGTTGACCTTTTTTTTGGTAAGATTATTTGGAATAACCAAAGGCCCTGGCTGAGTTTTCATAACTACAAAGACTATAAAGAGCACATATCATTTGCTACGAATTTCCAAGTATACTATTAGGCAACTCTATTAGATACTCTTTCACGTTTGTATGACACTGTATTGGTCCCAATTTTAGATAATTGTCTAATTTATGCTATGTTGCATGATATAGGAGCTTCTGCTCCAGTCTTTCTGGAAAAATATATATATCTCCTGAAAAATAGCCGATATGAGGTGGTCCAGGACCTACTTTTGTGCAAAAATTAAATTTTTAAAGGTTTGAAAATTCCACATTGCCATGAGTTTCTTTTATTGCAAGATTGTATGGGTTTGGGTTTAAATATTTCCTTTGTGGAAGTATATCACTAGGCCAATTTAGGCTTCAGAGCAGTGGCCAATTTCAAGACTTACACTTCTTGGAAGACATGAGATTAACTTGGGCCGACAGGATGCCTTTTGGCCAGGATATTATGGCTCAGTTCTCAGAAACATGAAAGCTTTTCACAGTCGTATTTAGTATCTTTGGTAGGCCTGTCCTTTACTATTTTAAATATGCTGTTCAAATCTAAAGTAAGAGGAATCAGCAGTTGTTGTAAACAAATTCAAGGGGATTCCGATGTTGCTCTCCTTGGCAACCATTTCCATAAAGTAGAAAAATAGACTGGGTTTAAGATCTTGACCAAGGGGTGGAAAGACCAGTGTCAATTTAATTATACGCTATTTAGTGCTGCCAGTTTTTGGTGTATGGATTGCTTTTCAGGGTGGTTGCTCTAATTTACTCTCAAATGTATGAATAGGTTCTGTCCATCAGTGAGTAAGAGTGGTGGGGTGGGGCGGGTCAGAGGGGGAGTCGACAGACAACGGAATAGGGGAAATTAAATAAATAAAACCACTTACCTTGCGCTCGCGCATCGCCAATATATTTTATTCTGTTGCTGAGTTTCTCACAAATTGCACCACATAATTATTGTATGATTTCATTTAAATTAATAATGGTATTAATAATGGAAGATAATCCTTCATGCACATTTCGGCCAAACATGTTTATAGCATCTAATCACTTACTTTGTAATTAAATTGCAGATTGAACTCTGCCCAAATTCATCTAGATGGTTGCTGCGCCTGGTTAATCCTGTGATTGGGTAAAGTGTGCTCTTATTGGTAGTATTCATCTGCTTCATATTCTTTAAATATAGAAGTTTGTTTTACATCGGGTAGGCTGATGTGAAGAAAACCTAGATATTTGTCTTCTGGGAGGCACTCTTCTTTCATACACTCTAGAAAAACTTGTAATGTCCACTGTTGTACAAAGATCAATAATGGTACTAGTTGTAATCTCTCCCTCATCCTGATTGTTTGACTAGGTGTTTGTTTAATTGATTGGGTGTGTGAGTGTCTGTGTTGGAGATTGAGGATCTGTGTGAGTGGCTGTATAGATGAAAGAGTGGACGTGTGAGTGCTTGTATGGATGTGTGAATAGGTATAAAAGTGGTTGTGTGTGTGTGAATAGGTTTGTAAGTGGTTGTATGTGTAAGTGAATGGCTCTATTGAGAGTCTGTATGGCTAAGTGAGTAGGTATGTGAGTGACTGCATGGGTAAATAAGTGGGTGTGTGATGAAGCTGTATGGGTGTATAGGTAGGTATGTGAGTAGCATATGGGTGAATGAGTAGCTATGTGAAGGGCTGTATGGGTGAGTAACTGATTATATGAGTAGCTGTATGGATGAGTGGTTGTGTGAGTGGCTGTGTGAGTAAGTGAGTTGGTGTGTGAGTGGCTCTATAGATGAGTGAGTAGTTGTGTAAGTGGTTGTATGAGTAAGTGAGTGTGTGTATGAGTAGCTCTATAGATATGTGAGTGCTTATGACAGACCTTCTAGGGGTCTGTGAATGGGTGTGTGAGGGGCTGTATGGGTGTGTGAGTTGGTTTAAGAGTAGTTGAGTGTGAGTAGATATATGAGTGGCTCTTTGGATTACATCATTTGAAATGTCATCAGTAATGTAACTGATCATGTCATGAGTGATGTAATATGTGAGATCATAAGCAGTGCAAATTTTAGCCTAACTATAGTGAATTAGAAGAACGAAAACAAAGAAAATTCTGACGAGGTGAAAGAGATTACGAAAATGGGACAATATTCAAACTTGCAAAAAGGTTTGAAGCTATTGCAAGAAGTTCAATAAACAGGGCAAAAAGAATAGGGGACAACGGACACCCTTGTCGAGTTCCCCGGGTGATCCTGATTTTGCCGCTTCAGTTGAATGAATTATTATCGAAACTGAAGCATTCGCATTAAAGGTTTTCTCAGAACAGATAAAAACCGGTAGACAAGGAAAAGCCCCCAAAATATGAAACGATGCATCCCAACAAACTTAACCAAAGGCTTTTTCAGTGTCAAATTCAGTATAGCTACTTGCATTTTATTCTGAGTGAAATAGACAATAGCTGGTAACAAATAATGAATGTTGGCTGAGATTGATCTACTAGCTAGAAACCCACTCTGATCTGGATGAGTCAAATTTGCAACCACCAACATTACCCTATTTGCTAAGACTTTCCTTGAAAGCTTGTAATTCGAATTTAAGAGACTAATCAGGCGATATGAACCAAGGTAGATGGCTGACTTATCTTTCTTCAAGATACTAATAAAAATTGCTTATGTGAACGAGATGGGAAATTTACTCCTTTCCAGGACTGCGTTGAATAGTTTAACCAATAAACCCTACAGTTCAGGTAAAAGGTCTTATAAATCTCTATCTGTAAACCATCACTCCCTACAGCCTTTCCATTCTCAAAACTATCCAAAAATTACGTATTTTCCTAAATTGAATTTGGGTTCAATAGATCCCACCCATGAGTTGTTGATATTCTAGGAATTTTCATTTTATGTAAAAAATCAGAGATCTGATTAGCTATAATGAACCAAAAAGACCCTCTGAATGCAATGAGGATCAGATACCTGCTGATTAGACACTGGATCCTCTATAGGTTTTACAAAATTTACGTTAATCTTGGATTTGACTGACCAGGCTAACAATCTGCCTGTGTGCTCTGCACCTCATAACAATATTGATTTACAGTCTGTCTACTAAACAATTCCTCTCCCGTAAAGATATCCTTGTGTTTTTGATTGGCAGTATCAAATTTGACTCAAAATTTGGCTGAGCCTAGGAAGAAAAAAAGCTAGATCAACCATTTCATGAAGGACCATGAATTCTTCATATTTTTCCCTAGTAGGGCAGAACCTGCTATCGCACGTCTGTGAAATGCAGCCTTAAAACATCCCACACCAAGGAAAGAGGAGCAGAACCAAAATTAAATTAAAAGAACTCTGTCACAAACAGCGACGAGCTGCTGCAACCCAATTGAGATCGGACAAAGGAAGTATGCTGAAACTCTACCTTCTACCTAAGTGAGGGGCCTAGTCCCAGCTGAAATCAAAAGAGATCACCACAATGTCAGAGAAACTATTTGCAATGATCTGAGACTCGAGGCCACACAAAGGTTGAGAAACCAAAAAATTATATTCTAGATGCCACACAATGCCTTGCAGTTAAACCAATATATTGTCTACATAACAGGAATTGAAATGTAATGGATCAATAAGGACAAAGCTGGACTTAAAAGAAACAATAAAGCCTGCTGTCTTGGTTGATTGCCTTACATACTTCTTTAAGGCATCTAATTTAGGATTCTGAATAAAGTTGAAATAGTTCCTCATAACAATAGGGTCATCAGACTGGACCACAATGGAATACAATTGCTGCAAAGCCCCAGTTTTATCAGGAATGGCACCGTAGTAATTTACAAAGTTACACCAGCTCCCATGACCAGGGAGGTGACCCAAAGCCATCTTCTCTGCAGGTCCTTTGATAATCTCAGTCTTCAATGAATGTTTAAAAAGAATATCCATGCCCCTACACGACACGTTAGCTGAAGCAAACTGAGCCAGGGAGATCCACTTAGGTATTAAAAGTGTCCAGCCAGCTCTTGGCACAATTACATTTTGTGTATACAAGTGGAGTATGCAGTTCTTAAAAGAATCAGGAAATACAGTAGGTCTGCAGGGGTATGAGGCAGCAGATCAAGGGGATCTGATTGCTCAAAAACAAGAGCCCTCACACACCCAGATAGGTGTAATGCTTCATCATCGGGTAGCACCTCGCTGGGCTGGTGCTAAAATGCCGGACGGGCCCCTGTGCGAGACACTTTGCTGGAGGTCTTTTAAAATAATACGCCATGATGAAGTGTAAGTGGGTGTCCTGTGTGTGTGGATTGGTGTAAGTGTGGTATAAAATAAACTATGAAAGACCCTGAACGTTTTAACACATGTGAACTATTGTTATAAATAAAAACATAGGGTGACTGTGTTGGAGACAATGATCTGGTACAGCTTACAAGAAAGTGAGAATGTCCGTCAACATGTTTCATGCCATGCCATGTAAATTCCCTGTAGATCTGGGAACTTCATCAAGACCATGTAACCTAATCTACCAATGATTGGGTTTATAGTAGTGGTAATTAGCAACAATACCCAATCTCAAAAAGTCACCCTCAAAGTGTAGGGTGTACCTTATGATATCTAAAACCCAAACTGCAATGGAAAATAAATATATAGAGAGGGAGAATTAAAAACAAGGATGGTATTCAGCAGGTCATACCCCATTGTCACATAGCAATACATTAAGCAGGCCAGCTACAACCACTTTTAATGAATTAGTGGATGACGAGAAAATCAGTAATAAAAGAAATGAAATGGGTATAGCGAACAATGTATGCAACAATAGTGACTTAAGACTAAAATCTAAAACTCTGCCAGCTATGCCTCTTCATTCAACTTATATGTTCCGTGGTATTATGGTAAACAAGCATAATAAACGGAGGCAAAATCCAATAAGTAACATTAAAATGAATCTGACTTAATAACAATATTGTGCTATAAAAATATGTGATGGTGCTTCAGTAATTATTAGACTCTCAGAAAAGGGGGCATGGGTGAAAATCTGGCTCAGGAAAATGTATGTAACTGAAGACTATAAACTATTAAGTGATGCTAACAGGAGTCCACTAAGGAGCATTGCAGACATGTAATTCGGAGGTATTATTAGCTACTTTTGTCTTGTAAAGATGTGTGCATTATTGTGTATCTGAAAAATCCATTGTTAAGACATGATAAGTGATGTGTATCAATTTTGCACCTTCTACCAAACTACATATAGATCCAACCTCCTAGAAAACCCTTTAGCATATGTAGACAATATTCTATTCCTATTAGCTGAAACTCTTTCTTCTTATGAGAGAGATAGTAAAGATTATATATCAAAATCAAGAGTATTAACTAAGAACCATTATATGTGTTGGTGACTCTGGATACTAATTCACTTTACACCGGTATATATGATGAAATTTGAATCACAACACATAAGTGTTTTTAAGGGAAGGACCTAGATCATTCACAGATGTTAATGAAAATGATAAGTTTTTCTTTTCTAAGATATGTCCTATTAACAGTCTAGAGGACAGCAATGGCCAATTACGTTGCCTTCATCTATGAAAATTTTCTTATGGGCTGCTGGGAAGTACAGATGTTCTGGGCTGCACATCTAGATAGAATCACTCAAGGAGTTCCTCTGTGGCGTTGCTATATAAATAATGTATTCATTGAATGGAAGAGACGAATAATTAAATCTGAAATATGAATTGAGGGTTTTTTACCCGTGGGTGGGGCTTGAACCACAAGCCCCAGTATTACCCATGCAGTGAGGGGCCTGCAATAGTTTCATCATGCTAGGAGGCCCTTCTTGACCCCATAGCACAGGGGTTGTTTACCGGCAGCTGGGGGGGTCTCAAACCACAAGCTCCAGCATTACCCGCAGCAGCAAGGGGCCGCCAAGGCTTTAACCATGCCAGGCGCTTAAAGGTCTCTCCTTGACCCCACAGCACAGGAGTTCTTTACTGGCAGCTGGGGGGCTCAAACCACCTCAACACAGGCTTCACAAATCACGGATTTTTCTGTAAGTGCCCCCCAACTAAGTCTTCCCATAAGTCAGCAAAACTGCCTAGCTTTAAGTCTCTAAAGGGCACTACCTGGAAGTTGTGAAACTCTAGGTCTCAAATGAGCTCTAGGTGGAGTGAGCTTGCAGCCAGTGCTGGGTCTTGTGTGATTAGTGACGAAGGTCTGGTGGATACCCTGTACAAGATAAATTAATCTATCCTGGATGTTAAATTGAAAGTCCTGCTAGCTCGCCTGGAGTCAATCGAGGTGAAACTCTCTAACCTCACTCACAAGCAGAACTCTGAGGGTAGAAGACCAGTCCATATGTCTGATAACATTGCCACAATCAGTCTTCAACAAGATGTCCCCCCACCTGAGGTGGTGTCTGTGAACAATCCCCTTGTGATCGTAGGGGTGATGGTGCGCCATATGCTATCGGTACAGCTTAAACCTGTATGGCGCAGGGGTCCAGACTGGAGCATCCACCTGCTTGCCATAATACTATCATTTCAAACACAACCCGGGGCTGGCCACAGTTTCTACCTCATGGTGTGACTTGCCAACTGCAGCCTACCCTAATGCTATCATGCTTGCTGATATGCCAACTCTTCACACAGGGGTTGAAGAGTCAACAGTGGATTTAATCCATTAATCAACACACTGGCTGCATGACAAAACTGGGTGCCAAGAGGAGCTTTTCAATGACGTTTTGATGGCCAGAAGGGTGGGCTGGGTAGAGAAGCAGCGTGAGGAATTCCTAGGAGACTGTGTCATCATCATGTTTTCACAGTGTTGGCACAACGACAGCAAAGTTATGCTTTTACCTCTTGGGTATTTCTACAAGCCTATGGTCAAATTACCTCTTAAACCAGCAAGCTTAGTGGATGCCAGAGGTCCCAACCAATTCCACACACATCCCTGTAATCTTCAGGTCCAGAATTGGTTTGGGCTATTGGGAAGCCTGTCGGATGTGGACTGACTGAGAAATGACTCTTGTAAGGTTGCTTGTGCCCCTTTGGATGGTGATTATGGCATGGGTAGGCATCTCATGAATCAGGGCCTGAATCTCCATCAGGCCAGCTCACCCCCCCCATTGCTGCCCCTTGCATAAGGGGTGACCACCCTTTGAGTGAAAATCTTGTAATTTCACTGTATTCCATCCTTGCACCCGCTGATAATGTTGACAATGATGCCTCTATTCTGACGACTCATGGAGACTTTACTCATCAGATGAAAATGCTTTCCTAGAACACTGCCGGGTTATCCAGTAAAAAGTATGATAACGGACGGCAGCTTAAATCTTGAACTATGATTTGATATTCTTGCAAGAGACTTGGGTCACAGAAGCTATCAGCTTGAATGGGTTCCTTGCTTTTGTGGTCCTGGCGTCTCCTTCTTTTTCTGAGAGAGTCAAGGGTAAACCTTATTGCATAGAATCAAGACACCCTGCAGTGCAAAATCTGTTCGATCTGTACTGGAAGCCCTTCTGTCCAAGCACTCTTCTTGATGTGGCCCATCATTCACCAGGGGTATTATATTTTTTTGTACAGCAATATTCCAGAACAATTGATATACAAAGAAGTGTCCGTACTATTCTTGATGGGGCAACAAGTAGGATAATAACCAGCCTCCCAGGTAAATATCAATTCCTTATAATGCCAACCCACCAGTGTGACATTCTGTTCTTCCATGTAAAAGTTATTACAATATGTATTGTTATTATACCCTGGATAACCCATTCCGAGTAGCTTTCCATAATATAGACAAGGACCTGGACAGCCAAAACCAAATACTCCCTTCACTTCTGTAAATTGCGGTGAACAAGTATAAGTATAGTTCACAAGAGATAATGGGTATGCAGTCCATAACCTAGTACTGGACTCAGTGGGGTAACAAGCGGTCCGGTCTCCAAAGAATCTCTTGTGTGTTTCTAAAAACACATTGCTCAGGCTCTCCATTTCTTTTTTGGTGGGGAAATAATGTTAACCTTAGCATGTAGCAGCACCTCCTGGTCATTTTCCAAAACCCATGACACCCCACACAATATTATTAGCAACAAAACCACAAGAGCAGCACATGTTATTTTCTGTTTATGGGTCCACACCATATTATGCAGGGCAAGAATCACTGGCTGCTGTTCATCAGCAACCATTCTACCAAAGGGATGCATAACGAATGGGGGCAAAATCTGAAAGAAATATACACATTCCCAGTGTCTGTCAGAGCCTCAGTGGTACAGGCTCCTATTGTCCATCAATACATTCGAGCTCTTGAGCACCTGTGGAGGAGCTGGCTCTGTCCTAAGCTCCTATCTCAAGTTGATCAGGGTGGTATACCTTCCAGGTATATTCCAATCTCCCCTGTCCAAATGCTCATACAACACAATAGTCCCTCACCAATCTGAACTAATCCCAGGTGTACTATAATTTAGTACAACCTATATTACACAGTCCATCCCTAACTAATCTTTCTTCTCTTTAGATACACTTTCCCTCAACTGAGGGTGCAAATTGTACCTGGTAGCCCCAGGCACTGTAGGATCAGTAAACAACGGCTCTCAGATAGCTCGTATTTCTGGAGGAACAGCCGCATTCAACACACGTCATTTTCCTTATCCGTCTGCATCCACAGTAGTTGGGCATCACTGAATGGGACAAACCAAGGCACCTGCTTGCACTCGGAGTCCCCAATGCCATCCTTGACCCACTGATCGCATGGTAGAGGTGAAGGAACCCTTTGACAATGGGTGGCATCCACCCAGTTATTACGGTCAGCAACCTTCACAGCAGCTTGCGTCACCAATAGAACCTGCTTCAGCCCCTTCCAGCGTGGCTCCAAACTTTTATTTCGCTGAAAGTTCTGGCGAAGAACAAAATCACCAGGCTGAATGTCGTGGCCGGGTTCCTCTGGTGTAGAAGGCAGGGACTCCCGCACCTGTTGGTGAATAGAACGTACACTTTCTGTTAACTGGCCAAGATAATCCAACCAAGATGACTCAATATCAGAGAATCGACTAGGACGCAAGATGTCCCAGACATTTGCCAGGCATCCAAACACGACCTCATACGGTGACAATTGTGTTCTAGAATGAGCTGTCATTCTTGTTGACAAAAGTGCTAATGGTAAAGCATCTGGCCACTGTAACCCTGTTGTCTCCTGATTTTTTGCCAATTTCAGTTTGAGAGTACCATTGTACTTCTCCACCAAACCCGCTGACTGTGGATGATTGGCAGCATGACATTTCTGCTTCACATGAAGACCCTCACAAATCAATGTAACCACTTTTGCATCAAAATGCCTTCCGTTGTCACTCCAAATCACTCGGGGCAAGCCGAAACAAGGAAAGAACTCTTTCAGGAGTACGTTTGCAGTCATAATGGCTGTATTATCTTGAGTGGGATAAGCCTCAATCCATTTACTGAATGCATATACAACCACCAAAACATACTTAAGATTATTGCATCCCTCTAATTCAATGTAGTCCATTTGAAGGACTTCAAAAGGAAAAGTAGGTGGTGCACAGTTACCACGTGGTGTAGGGGTACCCTTCCCAGGATTATGCATCATTCATACCATGTAGTACTTTACCAAGTGTGCAGCTGTCCTGGAAAAGTTGTCATTCTGCCATACAGGGTCTAACAATTTACAAAAGTCTTTTGCACTAATATGAGCTGGACCGTGGCCATAGTAATCACAGGAAGGATATATGCTTCTGGTAACATCCATCTCTGTTTTCCTGATTTATCAATCCAATATCCTTCCTCATTCAGCTTTGCTGTACGTTCCTTCCACACTGCTAATTCTTCAATTGTGGGTTCACTCTGTATTTCCTTTACACTTTCAAGGGTATCTTCAAACATGACAACCTCAGAAACCCATATAGCTGGAACTGCTACAAACATTCATCTTTGTCTGGGCCGTTTCCTTAGCTGTCTGATCAACAAAAGCATTTCCCCTACCTACATCATCGGTGACCTTTCTGTGGGCACTACACTTTACTATTGCCAATTTCTTGGGGAGCGTCAAAGCAGACAAACGCCTCAATATGAGGTGTCCATGCTGGATGATTTTTGTGCCATGTGAAGTAAGAAACCCTCTCTCAGCCCAGAGTCACCCAAAATTATGCGCGACCCTGAAGGCATACTGGCTGTCAGTATAGATGTTGACAACCAGCCCCTCACTCAATTAACAAGCTCGAATTGGGGCAGCTATCTCAACATCTTGAGCCGACTGATAGGGGACCCGTGATGTCTCTACCACCGTGCGCAGTGTGGTAATAGTGGAGGTTGCAGTCGTAGTGCCATCTGATAACTTAACACAAGAGCCATCGACATATAGTTCCCCTTGTGGGTCAGTTAAAGGAACATAAGTCAGGTTTACCCGTCCTTTCGTCTCTTCTTCTGTTCGGAAGATACAATCATATGCATCAACTGCATCATTCTCAGAAGGAAGGGGTAGTAATGTAGCTGGATTCAGAGTAGCACATCTTTTAATTGTAATATGTTTAGCAAACAATGTCAATTCATAACCAGTAAGACGTGCACTGGTGAGGTGCTGCATCTTTGTCTTATTCAAAAGCATGTCCACAGCATGGGGTACCATGACTGTGAGGTCAGTATCAAGCACAAGTCCAGCTGACTGTCTGATTGAAGTGGCCAGAGCCACAACCACTCTTAGGCAACTCGGGAGGGCTCTCACAACTGGATCAAGGAAAGCAGAGAAATTAGCACACAGTCATTGCTTATCCCCAAATCTTTGTGTTAGGACCGAAAGCGTGCAACCAGCCATCTCATACACGTAAAGCACAAACGGCTTGCCATAGTTAGGTGTATCAAGCATGGGAGCTGAAAAAAGCGCAGTTTCCAATTGCTCAAAAGACTGCTGACATTCAGGCATCCAGGGCAAAGGCTCATGCACTTCTTTTGTTGTTAATACAAGCAAAGGTTTGATTAGTAGGGAGTAGTTACGTATCCAATGGTGACAAGAGGAAGTAATATCTATAAAAGCGCGCACATCTTTTTGAGTTTGTGGAATGGGCATTTTAACAATGGCACTAATACGCTCCGAGGTCAACCTCCTTCCCTTCTTCGACAGTAGGTGACCCAAATAGGTTACCTCCTTTCGACAATACTGGAATTTAGAAAGAGAAACTTTATGTCCATGATGGGCTAAATGCAGCAACAGTTTAACTGTACTGTCTCAACAATTTTGTTCTGTGTCAGAAGCGATGAGTAACTCGTCCACATACTGCACCAATACATTACCCGAGGGAAGAAAAAGGGAATCCAACTGACTCTTTAAAGCTTGACTGCTCAAACTCTCTGTATAGCCCTGAAGAGCTCCACAGAACCAAAAGCTCCTACCAGCTAGGGTGAACCCAAACAGATATATACTATCTGGATGAATAGGAATACTAAAGAATGCATTTTTCAAATCAATAACAGAAAAGAATTTAGCAGTAGAAAGAATCATTGTCAAAAGTGTGGTAATATCAGGAACCACCGGAAACTGGGGAACCACAATTTTGTTAACTCCGCACAAGTCAATCACAAAACGAAAAACATCCTCCTGCTCATCAGAGGAACCTGAGGGTGTCCGTTTAAGAATCAGAAGAATAGGACTTTTACAAATATTGGCAGAAGTCTCTTCAACTACTCCTTTTTGTATCAGATGCTGAATAATCAGTAGAAGGGCTTGTTCTCCTGCCTGATGTATCTTATACTGAGGAATACGAGGCAAAATAGCATTGTCTTTGACCTGTATCGAAACTGGTGGTATGTGCAACAGTCCCACATCTGTATCACCTGTTGCCCTTAGTGTGGGTGGCACATCAGCAAATTCAACAGGAAGGAGTGCATCCTGAGACAAACACTGTTTAGCACCCACATCAGGGCCCATCGTCATATAAACCCCTGCTGGGGAACAATAAATAGTAGCATGCAATGTCTTCAACAAATCCAAACCCATCAAATTTTCTCCACAATTTGAGGTCAACATAAATGGAGAATCCACAGTGAAAGGACCAACAGTCAATGCAAAATTGAGCTTACAACCGGTACACCTGAAAAACCTACCGAAACATTATTATGGTCAGACAGAGCCACACCAGGGACCAAATGTCAAGGAACAACTCTTTGTTGCACCTGTGTCCACCAAAAATTCCTCAGTCAAGCCTTGCAAATCCGCAGCGACATAAGGACCATGCTGATCTACAGGTATCAGAACTGGTCCCTCACTCTGTCCCTGGCTATCCTACCTGTAAGACATCCCTGTCACCTCATCCGTATCAAAATCATCATGATAATACTGTCCATCGCGAGGGTCATCAAAATAATTGTTATCAGAACGACCCTGTGAGACCACAGCATTCTGAGCTCTAGCGGTCACACAACCTTGTCCACAAGAACCCCACCCTCTAGGAACTGCAACCTTCTGCAAAAGCACAAGACACTCGCGACACCAATGGCCCTCTTCCTTATGGTATGCACAGTGTTTCGGCCCCAAAGGTGTCATGTTTGGCTGTCTGCTAGTGCGCGGAAGCTATCTTGAAGGACCACTGCGTCCTCTACCATTCCGCCAAAATGCTTGCTGTAACAGCACCTTTGTTTTCAACTCCTCGTGTTTTTTATCTGTTTTATGTTTCTCTTCCTGATCATGATGCTCATAGTATTGAGCCATATTTAAAATAACAGAGGGGGAAGATGTGGACCAGGTACTCTCAGATGCCTGTAAACAAGTCGCAATTTCAGGAAGCAGATTAGAAACAAATCAGTCAACAAACAACCAAACTCCTCCCTCAATAGACATATCCTTCCCACTATAGTCCAAAAGCGTATCTTCAAACCGAGTAAAGAAATCAGACACACCTTCATCTTTCTTCTGTCGACAAGCCGTCAACTTATCCCAACTCACCTTCGGCAGAATAAGAAAATGCATATATGTAATAATACGACCAGGCAAAGCAAGTATCTCGGTTTGGGGCTTATCAACTGGCTTCCTTTCCTGATCCCATCCCTTAATCTGCTCCCAGGTGCCACCCAACAACGCAACATGATCTTGAATATGAACCTGTCTCCAAATATCAACCTTGGACAAGAAGACCAAAGAACATTTCAAGATCAGAAAGAGTCATTACAGTGGAAAAGGCAGCTTCGGTCAACTCTAAGCGATAGGATTTTTCCTAGGATCAGGCAAAATAGTCTTAAGGGACAGAACCTCACTTCTCTTCCCCATGGCTGAAGGGAAGGCCACAAGTGTATATAGGTCCACCATGAAACGGATTAAAAAATCTATTAATAAACAACTGAGATTATTGAGGCTTCGCCCGGGGGACCAGGTTCTACTCCAACAGCTCCGCAACAGCAAGGCCGAACTCACGAAATTTAAATAGGACACGAACAGACAAAACGAAAGCGAATTCTGGGCCAAACTTTATTATGACTCTAAAGGAAACAATAGCGCCCAATTCTGGTTGACAATACACAAAATTTTAAAACCAGTAAATGGTGGTTTGATTTCGCATATCACGGAAAACACATGGACATCTCATTTAGAATCTCACTTTCACCAACAGTTATCTGGACCACCCGCTCTAAAGGATAACTAATACTGCCAATACTGATAATCTTTCACTACTTCACTCATACCAAACATACGTGACACACAATGTGAATTGGAAAATTAATGTTTTATTTCCTTTTTATATATTTTTTTCTTTTTAAAGCATTATTTATAAAGAATAGTACATGTTATTAGTATCATGGACATTTAGAGCATTCATAGGACCACAAACATAATACAACCATATAACATAAAGTAATTGAATTACACATAAAACACTAGAACACATTACATACTTAGAACATTTTACAAAGTGTGAGAAAGCTCAGATTCCAACAAACAATAAGAAAAGAAGACGAAAAGAATAGACACCCAAGGGTATATATACACTACTTCGTTTTGATATATCGATTAGAGATTGGTCCAGCCTTACTGATTACAGGACAGAACCCTTTATTGATTTTTAGTCAAGGATAACCAGTCAGCCCCATTAAATCAAACTGTGATGACTAATGTGGTCGAGGCAAATGAAATCGATGAGGCCAAAATCAGGGAACAAATCTCTAAAGGGAGGAAAGAAGGAGCACCCAGGCCAAACAGGATTCCCCCAGCTCTCTTTAAACAAGACCCAGATTACTGGTCAGAAACTCTGACTCCTTTCTTCAACTCTGTCAGATAGTTTGGGTACCTGCCCGCATCATGTAACGGGCTCCATCATTTCACCAATTTATAAAGCTGGAGACAAAACCCAAACAAAAAACTACTGCCTGATCGCACTGTTAGATGTCGAGGCAAAATATTTTGCAGGAATTCTATTAACCGAGCTGCAAGAATGGGCATCAGAGCATAACATAATTCCTCCTTGTCAGACAGGGTTCTCCAAAGAGACCGGGACAACAACAAACCTATTAGCGCCGTCACTACTTACTGACAAGGCTAAATAAATTTAAAAAAACTCTGCATTACTGCTTTGTGGATTTTAAGGTGGCGTTCGACAACGTCAACCGAGCTAACCTGTAGAGGAAATTGGATCTCTGGGGGATTCCTCCATCTCTTTTGAACCTTCTGATACAATTACATTCCAATATATGGCTACAGGTTAAACTAGGCAACGGCTCCCACCTTTCGAGGAGCATATCAACAACTAAATGTCTTAAACAGGGTTGTGTGCTTGCACCAACTCTTTTTAACCTTTATACAGCAGATATGACATCAGCCCTAAGTGCCTTCAATGCGCATGCCTCTCGACTTGGGGGAGAAGCCATCTTCAGTATGTCATATGCAGACGACGTTGGACTGCAACAGCTGCTTAACACACTGCTTGAATATGCAGCTGCCAATTGCCTGGAAGTTAACATTGACAAAACGAAAGCCCTGACAATAAATGGGAAAAACCGGTCTCACGCTTGGTCCCTTAGCTAAACTCAAATTGTGAATACCACAGAGTATAAATACTTAGGTGTTAAAATTGACAAGAGTGGTCAATTTGTGAAACAGCTTGAGGCCATAAAAAGGAAAGGGATGATGATTGCGACAACACTAAGGCAACTTAAAACAAAACTGACAGGACCAACCTTCTCACCATTGCTACGTGTTAGGCAAGCAAAAATTCCTCCGTCAATCACCTATAGCAGCGAAGCACTGAGAGGCAGGGACGCCTTACTGCTGGACACTACCTTGGTAAAGGCATACAGAGTTATGCTGAATCTCCCGTCATATACCTCTCCAGCACAGATCCGACTCGAGTTTGGACTAACAAGGCATCTCCTCGCAAGGCGAGACTCGTACATCAAGTGCTGGAATAAAATCAAGATTTCACCAAGGAACCCACTGAACCACCAGCTCTGGCAGGAACTGTGTCATACATCCAGCTCACCGGCCAAAGCATACTTGGAGGAATCATTAGCCACTAAAGGATTACCCGACTTATGGGAAATTACAACAACGTACTCGCACTTTAAGGTTATTGTAAACAAGGTTATTAAGAGACTTTCCTTCATAGAAGACAAGGCCACCTTATCACACAGGAGCCACACATGGATGACTCTGAGCAGCTACAAACTATTTGGGCCACAGGCATACTTCGAAGTGGGGTTTTCCAGGAAGTCAAAAGAATCCTTTTTAAAATATAGGTTAGGACTCCTTTCAGCCTTATCACAGGAATTTTAAAATAGTCACTAGTGAAAAGGATAAATTAACCAAAAAAGTTTTATTAGAGTGTATTTTTGTGATAGTTTTATTTAATCAGAAACAATAAATATATTACTTACTTACACTTCTCTTCCACAGAGTATAAACCCATTATTCCTGAAAACTGTCCGCGACACCCGGTCTGGTTACAGTACTGCGCTGATCTGTTAGCTCTGGTATTTCTGGGTGATATATAGGATGAACCTGGCGCATCGGAAACTGAGATACCGACTTAGGACTATTCTTATACAGCCTTCCCCTGTAAGCAATTAAAGTCGTAAGATTTCCAAAAACCTGACCTGGCTCCAAATCACTGACATACACACGATCTCTAACATCAAATAACATTTGAGACGCTTCTGTCCCAAAGTGTTGCTGCCAAAGACTAATTAAAGTAGCGGACATATGCTTATGGGCATGTTGCTGTATAAAAGGGTCAAATTCTCGCATGACTTCCCAGACATCCTCCACACTATAAATAGCATAACGTGCCCATTGCGCAGCCTGGTCATCTATTACCTTTTTCTTTTCATCCCCCACCCCAGATCGCACTAACGGGCCCATGTGCTCTTTAAATTTAATCCAGTCTCTATCCTCAAATCCTCGTGCTGTCGTCTCAACACTCAAAGATGTTGGGGATGAAAAACCATGGAAGGAGAAGCAACAAAAGTGACAGGTACAATCATCGATGGAGCTATACTATAGATAAAATCCTGACCCTAGCCTTAGACAGGATATGCTTTTTCCTCTCAGGCGGAACACAGAGAATAAGACTCCCACCCTTCCTCTGAGAACCGACAGAGATCGGATGCAGGGTAAATCAAGGATCCTCCCTAAGTCCCATACGCTTCAACATTTACATGGCCCCCTCGCAACCATCAGTAGAAATCACGGGCTCAACATCATCTCCTACTCCGATGACACCCAGCACATCCTCTCCCTCACCATGGAGCCCGACATCACCAGAAGCAAATTCCAAGAAGGAATGAAAGCCGTTGCGACCTGGATAATCAACAGCTGCCTGAAGCTCAACTCAGAGAAAACAGATGCCCTCATCCTCAGCTCCACCCCCTCCGCATGGGAAAATGCCTCGGAAACCTACCCACTCCAATGGACCATGCACAAAACCTCTGCATCATACTCGACTCTTCACTCACCATGAATCTCTGGTTCAACGTCTTATCCTCTGCATGCTTCAACACCCACTGCATACTTCACAAGATATTTGAGTGGACCCCCCTGACTCCAGGAAAACCGTCACCCATGCACTCATCACCAACAGACTGGACTACGGCAATGCTCTCTATGCCAGAATCAACAAAAGAGCTCCTCCGAAAACTCCAGACCGCCCACAACTCTGCAGCCAGAATTATCCTCGATATCCCATGACATGACCACATCATGCAGCACCTCCGCAACGTCTACTGGCTCCCCGTTGAAAGAAGAATAACCTTCAAGCTGCTCGCACATGCCTACAAATCCCTCAACAACACCGGACCCCAATACTTCAACAACCGAACCTCCTTTCACGCCCCCAAGAAAAACCTCCGCTCAGCCGACCTCGCCCTAGCCACTGTCCCTTGTTTCTACAGGACCAGAGCAGGTGGAAGATCCTTCTCCTACCGCACATCCAAGACCTGGAATGAGCTTCCCCTTCACCTCCGATGAAGTGCAACACTGTACCAATTCAGAAAGGACCTCAAGACCTGGCTCTTCGAATGACCCCAACAGAGCTGCTAACCCCCCCCCCCCCCACCTCAGTGCCTTGAGACCCTCATGGGTGAGGAGCACGCTCTACAAAACCCTGATTGATTGATTAGTTGACCTTGCTCATGCAGTTCATTTAACTGGGCTATCCATTGACAGTCCATTGACTGTCTAAAAAATAGTCCCCTACCTTGTGGTACATGACTAACCATAACTCCAATAAACATGCTACTTTATTTGATGACATCTGCTCTGGATTTGAGACATATTGTGACATCATTCACCTGATGGCCCCTTTGAGCAGTTTCACTTGCTCATGTACTGCTGAGATCATTCAGATGTCTGCTATGCCCATCCATGTTTCTCTTAGTAATGAACAGCCTCTTCTTGGAGGCATGCCCTAACATCCTTATTGAATGAGTCATTTGTAGAGCAGGCTTTAAGAAACACAGGATACTTTGTGACAGGTCAGCGGACCTGTTGTTTGCCTGGTGTGAAGCCGGAAGTGTCGCACCCTCACCTTCTGGCCAGGGGTGGCCTGAGGCCATAAATAAACTGATGATCGCTCGAGGTCATTAGCCTACCAAGTATAGTAACTAAGTGGTGGTTCATATTGTACCTCACAGCGTGCTAGGCCCGCGCACTGATTACCTAGCAGAGGCAACACAACACTTCGTAATAGGAACACGGAGACATTTTGTGGGCGCCGTCAGTGTCCTTTACTTAGTCATTTATTCAGTCACATGTGATACGTGTTCCTAGGTCTTGTAATGTATCTCTGTACAATGCGTTGGACAGTCATGAAGTGAGGAGACACAACCAACTAGCTGGTGAGTATTATATTTTGTGTCCTAAGCCAAAGGAAGATAGAGTGAGTTAAAACAGAAAACACAAAAACATTTCCTTTCTTAAAACAGCTTGAATAGAGATTACATTTCTGCTGTCTAATTTCACAGAGCATGCAACGGATATGTTCTCTATAATCCAATAAAGAATGCGCGTTCAGATTTTATGTGCATTCCTAAGAGTGAAAAATATAGGCTGAATGTACGCATGGCCTGGGGGAACAGGAACACCATCTCAGGAAGGCTGATCTCTGCGACGGAATTAATGCAGGCAATGCAGAGGTTCTACGAAGGGGAGAAGCAGCGAGGGAAGGCAGAGATTTCTTCTGCAAAGCAGTCAGGGGTGTATGTTTCTCCTACAGAATAACCTTTCCCTCCAGTAACTAAAATTGGCTATGGCGCCATTAGCGGTTCGTGTGCTAGTAGCAGGATTAAAGCATTCAGAACCACCGTCACCACTATTTTATGTTGTATCCACCTCCTAGCTTCACAAAAAAAATCCACGGAAGCATAAACTAGCACAAAACAGTGACCCCCCCCCCCCACCACCATACCCCCCCCACCTAAAAAGTGCATGTTTTCTATGCAAATGAGTGCAGATTGAAAACTCGTCAATAGGTACTACAGTCTGCAAATAGTTTCACTGTCGGCTTGGCAACTGTGTCTCACGCTGTCGGACAAATGAAAGGAAAACCGCAGTCAGCAGCTATTCAGCAGCAAATCATTAATTAATTACATTTTAATGAACCTTAAGCGGCTACTGCGGGAGCCTTCAGAAGTTTATCAAAAATGAAGAATTGCTTTGTGTAAATCTTCAGCTGACTGAAAAAATCCAGAGGGCCTGGGGGAAACAGTCCTCTCCAATTTCCATATGTCTACTAAAACTTTATAGCTGGCAATGTTGGTATATTAGCATTTTATGCGGACATCAACTTATTACAGTGATTTTTTTTTCTCAAAATGCAGCTACTCTTTGACACTCTTTTAAATAGTTTCTGATACTAGATTTGCTGCTTTTTGCATTTCCTATTTGTCTTTTCAAGTAGTTGTATACTGAAGACTGGAAATGCATGTCTAGATTTTATAAATAAACAATTAAACGTGATACAGTATTTTTGGACTGAAGATGTTTCCTTCAGCTACAAAGTTAGAACATATTGCCACACTGGGTGATGTATTTTCCATTATTTCAGAAACTAGTGCACTAGTGTAGGAGAAGATATATTTATTTTTAATGATGTATATTTGACTGCTATACTCAGGGATAAAATATGTATGTAGAACACAACAAATAGCTCAAATATAAATACAAGCATGTATTCACCTAAATGTAACAGTGGATATGGAATTTTATTGATATAGTATAAGCACACGTTTTAAAAAGTCGGGTCTCACTATGTAGTTGGAGCCTGCGGTCTGCAAAACAAAGCAACCATTCATCAAGAGACATATCCCCTCTTTTGGAGGTCAAAGGTAGCAGAAGATTGTGTACTAATTGGGTGGCTGCACATCTCTATCAGTCACACTGACTTTAAATAATGCTGTAATACCGCACTGAGTAGAGACAAAGAGCAACAGACTATCACCAGAAAATAAACAGGGGGAGCTACACAAACATAAAGGTGATAAAACCTAAATATTATTACCATACTTTATTCCACCTTTATAGATGTAATACTATAAATCAAGGGTTAAAATATTACCAAATTCTCTTTCATTGATAAGTGTTTACATGAATACGCGCATAACATGTCTAAGGATGTCATCACCAATGATATGACTTTAACAATTAAATGGTTTTAGCCATTCAAAACAAAAACCATTACTGTTATTTATTATTACAAAGGGAAAACTGAATGGAGAATGGATGTTCCTTCATTAACTGCAAAAAAATAACTACTCAGACCACGACTTTGTGTCAGTTACAGATATATTTCCCTTTGCCCCATTCGTGTTGTGAGTTAAGATCTCTGCTGGGAGGCAACACATTTACAAATAATATCGTGAATGTAGTAGGGAGGTTATTTAACTCCTTCACTGCTAGGCCTCCCATCGCCCAACCCCGTGCTAAGTCTTTTTTTGGCTATTTGAGGTATTTTTGCGCATAGCTCCCTGTGGCATTTTGTCAACATAAGGTATTCATGCCAAAGAATTCTAAAGGTACCCAGAGTTTGTGGATACCACTGGAGGGGACTCAGACATTAGCCAAAATACAGGAAAATATTGGGTTTTTTGGGTAAAATGGGACAAAAGTACTGCAGAAGAAAACGTCTGTTTTTTTCCCCCCTGCAAACGGTATCAGCAAAGAATTTTGTGGTGCTCAAATCACCATCTTTCCAGCTTTCAGGAACAGGCAGACTTTTGCATGAAAACTGCATTTTTCTACACAGTTTTGAATTATATTGGGACATAGCCTATTTTTCCAATTTTTATGCTTTCAACCTCTTTCAAGTTAGTGCTAGAAATTGGTGTGAACCTAATGATGGATCCTGGACAGCTATACATTTCAGAAAAGTAGACAACATTCTGAATTCAGCAAGGGGTCATTGGTGTAGATCGTTCAATGTTTTCCTATAGAAAGCAACTGTTGAACTAGAAAAAATATTGAAATTTAGTTGAAAAAACAGCCATTTGTGCCTACGTTTTAACTTGTAACTTCTTCTAACTATAGCATATTTTTTAAAGTAATATACTGTTACGTCTGCTGGACACTTCTGGTTGCCAGGAAATATTGGGCATGTGTGTTCACTAAGCCAATAACTGAGCTGCACCTTGCAATAATGTTTCATTGTGTACCAGCTATACAGCAATTCATTTGGTAGACTATAAAGAGTGAAACATAGGTATCAAGGAAACCTATGTATTTCTGAAATAATGGGAACAAGATATGGAGTTTAGAAGCAGTTGCAATTTGCACATCTCTGAATTTGTGGGTATATCCATACGAACATGTAAATTAGAGGGCATTTTTCAAAATGACTTTGTTTTCACACACTGTCTAACATTTGAAAGGCTGAAATTAAGAGAAAGACAATGGTAATAACACGTTCTACTGTACTGTGTTCCCCTAAGTCTCCCGATAAAAATGGCACCTCACTTATATAGGTAGGCCTAGTGAACGTGACAGGAAACAGCCCAAAAAGCAACAGGGACACATCACATTTTTCAATTGAAAACTGACCCTATTTTTGCAATGTGTCTTGCTGTGGATTTTGGACCCTGGCTCAGCCAGCACCTAGGGTAACCTAGCAAACATGTACATTTTTGAAACTTGGATAACCAGGTGAAGGCCGGATGGGGCGACATGTTTGGCTCTCACCAGGTTCTGTTTCCGAGAATCCCTTGCAAACTTCACTATTTGTCTAAAAACACATTTTCCTCACATTTCTGTAGTGGACAGTTCAGGAATCTGTGGGGAGCCACAACCTCAATTGTGTGAGTGCCCATAGCCGAGGCAGCTTAAAAACACACAAAAATATTGTGCTTATCAACTCGCTGTGATATCCCCTCAATCACTACACATTCTTGGCGCTTCCCGGTCACAGTCACTTGGCCCACCCACACAAGTAAGGTATAATTTTACTCAGGAGACTGAGGGGAATGCTGGGTGGTAGGAAATATGTCCCAGTGCGATGATCCCACAAACAAATATGAGAAAAATTTGATATTTTTAGCTAAGTTTGCAGTTTGCTGGAGATTCTGGGTATGAAAATGTTGGGGATCCACGCAAGCCACATCTCCCTGGACTCCCCCGAGTGCCTCTTTTTCAGAAATGTCTGGGTTTGGTAGGTTTCCTTAGAGAGCCGTCAAGCTGCCACAAAAACTCATGTGCCCCCTTGCAAAACCAGGTTGTTTTGTGATCAATAAATTTGATGCATCCACAATACGTTTTGGGCCCTTTCCTGTCGCGGGCACTTGGCCCCCCAAGAACCATCCACGCACACTACCAGCCAAGCACCATCCAGTGCACACTGCCAGTCAAATGCCATCCACATGCACCGCCAAGTCAAGTGCCAGTCCACTCACACTGCCATCCAAGCCCCAGTCCACACAGAACATCAGGCAAGCACCAGTCCACACACACCACTTCGAAGCACTAGTCCACACACACAACCAGCCAAACGCCAGGACATGCAGACTGTCAGCCAAACTCCAGTTCACACAACAAAACTTTCCCTGGTATCTAGTGGTTTTCGGCCCCCCTTTGGGGTGGATGAGCCAAAAAATATTGCTGATCGGCCCTCAAGGGCATCAGAATTGGCTAGCATAAGTGCTGTAAAAAAAAGGTGAGTGACCCTTGATTATGGGGTCGCTCCCTGACATGCTGATAAACATATCCATGGGACCAAGTTGGCTTTCTGCCCCACCTGGGGGTGGCATATCGGGTATAATAACCATCATCTGCTTGCCAGGGAGGACAGGAAGACTGTGCCTATTTTGTTTTGGGGGTGGGGCATTGGCATGCCTATTCTAGGAAGTCCCCTCCCCTACATAAAATAAAAATAGTCCTGGGTGTCTAGTGGGATTTATGCCCCCAGGGGGGCAGATCAGGGGCTGTTGCCCATATCTGCCACCCAGGGTACAGAAAGACTGTGCCTATTTTTGGGGAGATGGTGGGGGCATTGGCATGTTCATTCTGGGAAGCGCTCACCCCTACACTAAGAAACAAAAAGAATCCCTGGTGCCAGTAGGCTTTCTGCCTCCTCGGGGGCAGATTGGGAGTTATTGCCTCACCTGCCCCCTCAGGGACTTAGGAAGAGTTCGGACCCCATTAATGTGGAGTGGGGGCATGACCATGCCCATCTCTATTTTATAAAAAATAAATCCTTTGTTGTCCAGTGGGCTTTGTGCCACCCGGGGGTTTGATCAGGGGTAATAACTCCCATCTGGCCCGGGGGGCAGAAAGACTGTCCTGTTTGTGTTTGGAGGGTGGAGGCATTGGCATGCCCATTTTGGTCTGCACCCTCCCTACATATTCAAAAAAATCATTTTATTTATTAACTTTAATGTCCATATTACCTTTGTTTTTTTAGGTAAAGTCGTATAACTTTTGTGGTTTTTTCTATAATTATATGTTGAACATTACATCTGCATGGTGCCACACTTATTGTTGTATTTGTCATCTATTTATTTAGAAAGTACATTAATCATCTTATTTCAAAATATTTGAAATTTTTGCGACAACATCCGATCATTGTGAACACACCGTGAATACAGCGTATTTTTGACAGAGTGTAAAACACATATATAGACATATCTTACATTAAGTTTCTGTCTAGCTGTTTAATAACATATTAATTTTACTTTCCCTTTGTATTCATTTGTCAAAAAAAGACATGAAAAATGCATTTTCCTTGTTTACCGCAACACCGGAGGTCGCGATGACGTCGGTAGTCCCAAACATAAAAGCCAAAGTGTAATACATATATATATATATATATATATATATATATATATATATATTACCTACTGGCGGTCGCCAGTAGGTAGTTATAGTTAGGACCCTGTTTCCATAGGAAATCCGCAACATTCTATTTGGAATAACTTTGGCGCCGGTCGACGAATCCTCGCGAAATTTTCAAAATAGGTGGGGCGCTACGCTCCGCTCCTACCCTGAAAGTCTCGGGGGGATTCGTCAAGCGGGGGCTGAGAAAAAAGGGGGGTCCCAAAACGCGTTTTTCCCATGCATTTTTCCATAGGACCTTTAGACACAGCTACAGCCCGAACGGCCGAACAGAGTTACTTGAAATTTGGCAGAGAGGTAGTCCTCAGGTCAAGGAAGTGCCTTTTGTAGGTCTGGTGTAAATCTGTTCAGTAGATCCTGAGAAAATAGCATTTAAATCAATATATATATCTGAGCCAGCTTACGGTGCGCTTACCGTGCGCTTACGGTAAGCTTACCGTACGCGTACGGTGACGTGCGCGAGCGCGATTCTGATTGGCTGTTAGATCTTAGTAAACATTCGAATCGGTCTAAACCAGGAAGCGGCGGCCGCCATTTTGTGTCTTTCACACAGAAAAAAAAAGGGTGATAACTTGAAAAGGGGGCAAGGAAGAGAGTTACAGACCCCCTAACATTTGAAAGGGGGTCAAAGAAGGACAGAAAAGTACAAAAAAAACATTTATTAATTTTAAAAAAAAATCGCGGGGTACGCGTACGGTAAGCTTACGGTAAGCTTACCGTACGCGTACGGTAGAAAAAAAAATAAAAAAGAGAAATAAAATTCAGATTTAAGTGTTTAGATATTAGGGGGCTCTAAAAAGAGCCGTTGTGTTTATGAAGTGATTTGATTTTTTAGTGGTACCTACAAGTAAGTACCGATGCAGAGTCTAAGGTTCAAGAGGAAGACTCTGTTCCCTTCATCAGTGAAGTGTACACCATCTCCTCTATAAATGTCTTGCATGTCGTAACGCAAGTTGTTGTGGTAAATGGAACCCATACCATAGTCTCGGAGGAAAGCAGAAACAGATTTGTTGACGTGCTTTCTTGCTTTGTCAATCTGCGGACAAAAATGATTGGACCAGTTCCATTTTTGCCTTTGGCATATGTTAGAATATGCAAAGGCAGTTTTAGGGAAAAGTGAAAACAGTTGTGCAAAGGTCTCCTTCATAAGCATTTCCAGACCTACCCCAGTCAAAGTGCCTAGGTCATTGCCACCACAGTGCACTATTATGAGGTCAGGGTGTTGGATTTGCATGAAGGATTTCACCAATGGCATCAATTGGTGCCACTTTAACCCTCTCTGACCAATCCATTTAATGTCTACATTTGGCAAAGCAAGGTCTCTCACCATACCTGTTTTCTCTGCATACTTTTCACTCCAGAAGACATAGCTGTGCCCTACAATCCACACTGTGAACATCTTAAAAGGAGAACTGGATGCACTCAGGAGGTGTCTTTCAGTAGAATGGGAAAAAAAATGAAAGACAGTTTGGAAATGGAGGCATACATATTTTTTTAAAAAATAAGAACTGATTGGCTGTTTCATACCATTCTACACTAAAAACTAGACTGTATGTGTAAATTTATAGAAGCATGCTTTGTATTGGTACAGAAAAATGTGTTACCAAAGAACAGTACTATGGATTTGCAGTTAGGTTTGAAAAGTCAAGCACTCCTGCTCTTTGGAAATGAAACATTGTGTGGTGAACTTCTGACCTAACTCTACACAGCAGTGTTTCAAGAGCTGTTGCTATGGTAGCAGGCAGAAGTCAAGTTGGGGGAAGGGTACTAGGCTGAAGTCAAGTTGGGGGAAGGGTACTTTTGGAAAAGGGTTGGTTTTCAACCAAAAGAAATGTGTGATTACATTTGAAAAAAAGGGGGAAGCACTGAGATTTGAAATTAACATGTATATGTGTGGAAAAAGAGAGGGAAACATTGCCATTATCTGGTTCTGCTGAGAGGAGAGAGGTGTACAGAACAGAGATCCTGGCTCTGATAATCTGCTGTTTGAGTGCCACATTTCTTTCACAACTAACTAATTTTAAAGGTGAGTTATGAGTTTGAGAGGGGATGTATATGGTAAATTAAGAAATGAATAATAGAATTGGAATTCCTTTTGTTGAAGTTGTGTTTATCGTTTTGTGTTTTGGGAGAAATTTAAATGTGAGGAACATGTAAAATAATATGGACTATGTTTTCACCATAAAATAAGGTGTATTGTTATAAATGAGGAATACTTTTAGGGTTTGAGGTTGCAGTCAGTAATGCAAATACATTCAGCATCACTAAGGCTGGTTGCCTTTGCTGGAGTGTAGTCAGTCACCCAGGTTACACATGTTTCTGGTCTCAAAAAGCTGTTTGGACATGTACTTTTTTCAGAATCTGAAAAGTGGGTTCAAAATGTGTCAGACTGTAAAAGTACTTATCACTTGCAAAAAAAAAGAGTAGTAAGTGTGCTTTCAAATTGGCAAAGAAATTTCGTTTTCTGACTAATATGAAACCATGACTCTGTGTGCAAAGAGGAATTATAGATAGAGATTTATTGCGTATTACTCTAGTAATTTTACAGTTGCATTAGTAGGAAAGGGGGAGCTATTTTTTCTGCAGAAGCAGACTCTTAGCACACACCCAGCTGCTTATCCTGTGGAATCATGCATAGTATTCACAGCCGAGTGGGGTTTGAGGTTGCAGTCAGTAATGCAAATTCATTCAGCATCACTAAGGCTGGTTGCCCTTGCTGGAGTGTAGTCAGTCACCCAGGTTACACATGTTGCTGGTCTCAAAAAGCTGTTTGGACATGTGCTTTTTTAAGAATCTGAAAAGTGGATTCAAAATGTGTCAGACTGTAAAAGTACTTATCACTTGCCAAAAAAAGAGTAGTAAGTGTGCTTTCAAATTGGCAAAGAAATTTCGTTTTCTGACTAATATGAAACCATGACTCTGTGTGCAAAGAGGAATAATAGACAGAGATTTATTGCGTATTACTCTGGTAATTTTACAGTTGCATTAGATGGAAAGGGGGAGCTATTTTTTTCTGCAGAAGCAGACTCTTAGCACACACCCAGCTGCTTATCCTGTGGAATCATGCATAGTATTCACAACCGAGTGGGGTTTGAGGTTGCAGTCAGTAATGCAAATACATTCAGCATCACTAAGGCTGGTTGCCCTTGCTGGAGTGTAGTCAGTCACCCAGGTTACACATGTTGCTGGTCTCAAAAAGCTGTTTGGACATGTGCTTTTTTCAGAATCTGAAAAGTGGATTCAAAATGTGTCAGACTGTAAAAGTACTTATCACTTGCCAAAAAAAAGAGTAGTAAGTGTGCTTTCAAATTGGCAAATAAATTTCGTTTTCTGCCTAATTTCAAACCATGACTCTGTGTGCAAAGAGGAATTATAGACAGAGATTTATTGCGTATAACTCTGGTAATTTTACATTTGCATTAGATGGAAAGGGGGAGCTATTTTTTTCTGCAGAAGCAGACTCTTAGCACACACCCAGCTGCTTATCCTGTGGAATCATGCATAGTATTCACAACCGAGTGGGGTTTGAGGTTGCAGTCAGTAATGCAAATACATTCAGCATCACTAAGGCTGGTTGCCCTTGCTGGAGTCTAGTCAGTCACCCAGGTTACACATGTTGCTGGTCTCAAAAAGCTGTTTGGACATGTGCTTTTTTAAGAATCTGAAAAGTGGATTCAAAATGTATCAGACTGTAAAAGTACTTATCACTTGCCAAAAAAAGAGTAGTAAGTGTGCTTTCAAATTGGCAAAGAAATTTCGTTTTCTGACTAATATCAAAGCATGACTCTGTGTGCAAAGAGGAATTACACAAAGAGATTTATTGCGTATTACTCTGGTAATTTTACATTTGCATTAGATGGAAAGGGGGAGCTATTTTTTCTGCAGAAGCAGACTCTTCGCACACACCCAGCTGCTTATCCTGTGGAATCATGCACAGTATTCACAACTGAGTGGGGTTTGAGGTTGCAGTCAGTAATGCAAATACATTCAGCATCACTAAGGCTGGTTGCCCTTGCTGGAGTGTAGTCAGTCACCCAGGTTACAGATGTTGCTGGTCTCAAAAAGCTGTTTGGACATGTGCTTTTTTCAGAATCTGAAAAGTGGATTCAAAATGTGTCAGACTGTAAAAGTACTTATCACTTGCCAAAAAAACAGTAGGAAGTGTGCTTTCCAATTGGCAAAGAAATTTCGTTTTCTGTCTAATTTCAAACCATGACTCTGTGTGCACACAGGAATTGTTTTAGATATTTAATTTGTGAAGGTGTAATTGTGATTTTCACTTGTAGGAAAGGGGTGCATAGTATTTTAAGATTTGAAAAGATCATAAAAAATGTAGTAATATATTTAAATAAAATAAAGGAATTTTTTTTTAGTTTTTTTCAGGTATTGCTGAAGAGCAGTGAACAAAATTTAAGATGCCTACAAAATCCAGACTAAGGAAAAACCACAAAAAAAAACTATATTTGAAGACAACTGGAGGACCTAAGTTAGTTGGAGATGCTCATGTTGGGAAAAAGAGAAAGTCTTCTGGTAAGCAGACAAAAGATTTTTTAAACAACATCTTCAAAAAAAGGAAAAATGTACAAAATGTCTGTACTGGAAAGAATGTTTTAAATATAAAACAACAGGAAAAAATTGAGCATTTAGTTAATGCAAATATACCTTCAGAAACAATAAAGATTAACTTAAAAAGAAAAACAGCGTTTAAAGAGATACGTAGAAAAATGTTTCAGAGAAGAGTTATGTCCAATTTGATAAAGGATGTGAAGAAATATAAGAACAAGGCTAAATTTTATAAGAGAAAAAAAGAAATTGAAGCCATTGCAGCAAAGGCATTAGAATTAAAAAGGAAACTATTCATTTTAATTTTGAATAGGATGCGTACATTAGATAAAATGGTCAATGTACTGAAATCACAAAGCAAAAAGAAAAGACTAGTGAAAAGAACAAACTTTTGTAAAGTGTTTTTAGGAGAATGGATGCATAGTTCAAGTAGTGAACCTTTTTTTAATGAAGAGAGTTATTTTCAAAGTAATAGTTTGCTGCATGCAGTTGACACCAGAGGTCGTGCTTATGAAGTGAAAAATGGTTGTATAATGGAGAAGGAGAAAATGGTTCCAAGAGATGAGGTACAAGTGATGGCGGATGAGGCTATGGGGAGACGTCCTAAAGCCCCAGTGTACACTTGGAATTGTAGTAGTATTTGCACTGTGCGTCAGGAATCTATTGATAAATTTCGTGAGTTTCTAAGAGAATATAGTAAAAAAAGTGTTAAACAGAATATTAAGGTGCTTCAAAGTCTAGATTCATGCAGAGTGAGAGAGAATACTGGTTTGCAGGGTCATTCTCTGGCTTGTCTATCTAGAAAAGTGTGTAAAAGTGTTTTTCATCATTTTAGGATGCTGGCTGTTCATCATACTGAAATGAGAAAGTTTGTGAGACGGTTGTATTTTGCTAAAAGTCCAGCAATAAAGTTAGATGAATTGAATAGGGCTCTGTTCCGTGGATCGGTATCAGATGTAGAGAAGGTTACTGATGAAATTCAGTTTTGTTACTTTGGTCCTGAACAAGACAGTGCAGAAAAGGACACAGTAAATGAGGAAGAAGTGGAAGAGAATGTAGAACCCTCTGTAAGTAAGACATTTAATGATCACATAACAAAATTTGCAATAATCTCTAATGAAAGACCAAATATTACTTGTATTTGTTGCCGCAGAACTCATTATAGAAAACAAACCAGGAATGTTGATCTCTACAGAAAAAGTGAAAATGAAGATAATTATAAGTGGAAGGATTTTCCACATATATATTTCTTGAAAATTGTTTTGAATTGGGTGAAGATCAGCGTATTTGTAAATACTGTTACAACAAGTTAGAGGAAAATAGAATGCCGACCAGAGCTGTACATAATAATTTAGAATTGGATGCTATTCCTGCCGAACTTTCTGAATTAAATACATATGAGTCTATACTTATTCAATGTGTTCATCCGTTCCAGACCATAGTACGTATGGAGCCCAAAACTGGTAAATTACCTCCTTCAGATTTACTGAGAGGTTTAAAAGGTAGAGTGGTGTATTTGCCCTTGGATTTGAAAAAAAATATGGAAACTATTGATGTAGATACTTTGGAAACTGAACCATTAGTTATTCTGGTTAATGGTGTACCTACAAAGAATAAGAAGATTTGGCAGGAGCTGGTAGATGTACGGAAAGTACAAAGAGCAAATTTGTATTTGAAAAGGAATAACAAATGGTATGAATCAATTTATATAGAAGAAGAAGAAGAAGATTTACAAGAAGACACAGAAACACCAACTGGACAAATTGAAAAAGTGGACAAGTCAAAGGAAGAAGAAATTTATGAACATTTTAGCATACATCCTCTTCATTCAAAAGAAGTTATGGGAGACAATATTGATCTGTTTCAGATGAAGAAAGCAAAAGGAACTCCCGTGAGTGTATGGGAGGAGAGCTTGGAAGCTCGATGTTTTCCCCAGCTGTTTCCTACAGGAAAAGGAGGACGATACGATGAACGTCCAGAACAGATTCCAGCTTCTGAGTATCGAACTACAAGACTATATGCAGAAGATCCCAGATTTCGACAAAGTATTCCTTATTTGTTCCATCTTTTATTTGAAAGCGACTTGTCTGCATTATCATATGCAGTAAATCACATTTTAAAAAGTGGAGTACATTTACAAAATGTGTCTGCTAAGGATTTTATGGAGAAAGTGCAGCACCGAGATGATCATTTGGAAACACAACTGATCAATCTGATGGCTTGTCAGCGTGGGACAAATGAATATTGGTACCGACGCCATGGTGAATTAAAATGCATGTTACGGAATTTAGGAACACCAACATGGTTCCTTACCCTAAGCTGTGCTGAGTACGCTTGGGATGATTTACTGGATTTTCTACGAGAGGCAAATTCAAACATTAAAAACATCGAATACAAGACAGCAGGAGAATTGTGCTCATTGGATCCGGTTAATGTTTGCAGATATTTCAATCATAGATTTGAGGCTATGATGTCCTTCATCTGCAATAAAAAAAATCCACCTCTTGGAGAAGTAGTGGATTTCTTTTGGAGAAAAGAGTACCAGGCAAGAGGTGCTCCTCATATTCATATGCTGTTGTGGATCAAGGATGCCCCAAAGTTTGGAACAGATACTGATGAAGCAGTGTTATCTTTCATTGAAGAATATGCAACATGTGCTATACCAAAAAGCACAGAAGAGAAAAAGTTAAAGGAGCAAGTTTTACGTTTCCAAAGTCATCGGTGTGGAAAATACTGTCGACGGAAATACAAGAGCAAAGATAAATACTACACTAAATGTCGATTTGGATTTCCTAGACCTGTTCTTTCAAATGGAAGAGTAAACAGTTTTATGTCATCTGTGAGACATACTATTACAAGAAAATCACCTAAGAATACCTACAACCTTAAAAGAAAAGAAGAATCAAAAAATATAAATGACTACAACCCAGTCATTTTATCCATGTGGAATGCTAACATGGATATACAGTATGTAGCTGACAATTCCATTGCTGTTGCTCGATATGTAACGTCTTACATTACTAAATCAGAAAAAACTGAATTGAAAGAAATGTGGGAAGAGATTTCTCACGAGAAGACTGTCAGTAAGAAGCTGTACAGTTTCAGTTTAAAGATGTTATCGCATCGAGAAATTGGATCCTACGAATGTTCAGATAGGTTATCTTCTGCAAGTCTCTACTCGAAATCAAGAAGAATAATTTGGGCAAGTTTAGGCCTTGCAGCAATGAGAAATCGGGTACTGAAATCTGTTGGAGAAATTGAATATTTGGCCGAGAATGACCCAGAAAGTACAGATATTTTGAAATCAAACATGTTGGACACATATTATCCCAAGAGAAGTCTTCATCTAGAGAACATGTGTCTCTATGAAGTGCTGCAGAACTACATTTATTCACGGAAAGCCACAGAAGACATCAACAATGGAAAATATAAAGTCATTGGTGAGGAAGGATGTTTGGTGAAGCAAACAAAAGGAAGTTTGATAAATCACAGGAAGCTGAGTTGCGACACTACTGACAAAAAGGAATTTTACTATTTGGCTCTTTTACAGCTGTTTAAACCATGGCGTACAGAGGATGAACTACTGGGAGAATTTCACAGCTATGAAGATTCATTTAATGCTTGCAAAGACAGCATAGAATGCAGTACATTCACAAATTATGTGCAAATGTTAAATGAAGAAATTGAACAGGAAACTACAATTGCAGCTGAAGTAGCTAGAGACAGTTCTCAAGACAGCCAAAGTTCAGGAACACTCAGTCAAGATCCCCTAGGACAACCAATCGTTGAAAATGAAGCTGCAATAGCCATGAATGAAGTGGAAACGGCTATGAATCAAGCTCAAGAAGAATTTATAGACTTACCAAATTTGGAAAGACAACTGAATGAAGAGCAACAACAAATTTATGAAGAGATCAGAAACAAAATTGATCACGGATTACTACATGAAAAAAAAGAGTGCTCATGCACATCATTTCATCCAATCAGGATGTATGTAAGCGGACAAGCTGGAACTGGAAAAAGTTTCTTAATAAAAGTCATCAGAAGCTACCTACAGCAAAAAACAGATTCAACTTTGTCTTGTGTGGTTACTGCTCCAACTGGGTTAGCAGCATATAACATAAAAGGAATCACCTTACATTGTTTGCTAATGTTACCACTGGAGCATGAGAACAAAATACAATACCACAAGCTAACTGGAGAAGCATGCTTGGAAGTTTCAAGAGTATTGAAGAAGATGCAAGTTCTCATTATTGATGAGGTGAGCATGGTATCAAACTTAATGCTTGCCTTTGTGCATTTAAGAATGCAGCAAATTCTAAGGACAGACTATGACGTGTTATTTGGTGGAAAACATGTCATAGTTTTTGGGGATCTTCTACAGCTTACTCCAGTTAAAGGACAACCAGTGTTTAATACTGTGACACATGAAGACACAAAGAAGTCATTGGGAAGCATTGGTAATGCAAATATTTGGTCCTTCTTTGAGTACAAGGAATTTACTACTAATATGAGGCAAGCAAACGATGAAGAATATGGAAGAATTCTGAAAGATATCAGAATTGGACTACTCACTGAAGCTGGCACAAAAGCATTACAGAGTCGGTTGCTACATAATTTCTTTCCAAAGGAACAAATAGTTGCAGAGAAGATATACAAGAACATTGCAGAAAAGAAAAGTGTCATCTGCTTAATGCCAACTCTACGTGAATGCTCAATATTCAATGAGGAGCTTTTGAAATTGGAAAAGGAAGATATCAGGAAATTGGAAGCAGTGGACAAAATTCAGGATGGAAGAATTACTATCACATTAACAGGCAAACTGAAAAATAAATTGGATTCACTAGAGAAGAACATTTCCAAAACTGCTGGATTAGAAAAAAATCTATATGTTTGCATGAACTGTAGAGTATTTTTAAGGAGAAATTTGGATGTTGAAAAAGGTTTAGTTAATGGAGCTATGGGAAGAGTTGTGGGTTTTATTAATTATCAGAAAAAAGATGGAATTGAATGTTTAAAAATAAAATTTGATCAGATAGAAGAAGTTATAGACACACACGTTATAGTTAGGAATTAGCATTTAAAAAACATTGCAAATTCACTGAAAAAACCATAGGTTTCACACACGTTATAGTTAGGATTTAGCATTTAAAAAACCTTGCAAATTCAGTGAAAAAACCATAGGTTTCACACACGTTATAGTTAGCGGACATTTCACTCATAAAAAACCATTGAAATTCCCCCGTTATAGTTAGTTAAGCTAACTATAACTCGCGCACCCGCAATCCACTGCTGATGACGTAACATATTACATCACTCATGACATGGTCAGTGACATCACTCATGACATCACTGATGACATCTCAAACCTATGGTTTTTTCAGTGAATATATATATATATATATACACGCATATTTTACATTAAGTTTCAGTCTAGCTGTTTAGTAACGTATTTGTTTAGCTTTATTTTCACCACACATTTGTCATCAGTTTTAAAAAAGAACTTTACGCATTGGTACTCGCAAATAGCACATGACTACCAAATAAAGAAATGTCATTGGTTTACACAGTTTCCTTTATGAAAGGATGTACACACCCATTTCTCCCTTCTTGAATGTTCCAGGTATTGGTTAGTTTATAGGAGCTGTCCCAAACTGATTTTGAAAATTGTGCTGGTTTGTAACTTTTTGGGCTATTTTTACAAAATTAAAATGGCATCAGAAGAACCAGAGGAAGACTTACAATTGGTTCAAGTTGTTGAAGACCATGAAGACTCAGCTGCACATGAACCTCCTTCTGATGAAGAACCGCTGATAAGGAAACTAAGCATAGCTTGAGATTTTTTCACTATTCCATCTGGTGAATAGAAGACCACAACTAAATTGGTTAGTTGCAGCATATGTGAGAAGACATTATCTTGGGCACAACAAAAAAATATTCATGTGGTATAATAAGCATGTTGTATCATTTGAAAATATACGACAAGAAGCAACTTAAAATTACACAGAGAAAAAAAAAGCAGAGTGTTCATCAACCTCCAGACCTCCACCCCATGCTCCTGGCAAAAAATTCCAGCTGGAAGTGGAGAGAAGATACAGAGAAATGTCACCAGAACTAAAGCATTTTGCTACCATCTGTATGGATTCTAACATCATTATAAAAGCTGGAGAGCATATAATTTTGCAGAATATGAAAAACCATTCTTGTTAATTTTTTTCATTTTTAATGCAGCAGTTAAACCACTGGGAAAAAATATAAACAAAGAAAAATTTATTAGGATTTCATTTTGAACATTAGGCAACCAAAACAAGATACAATGGTGAAGAGACTTCTTAGTTGCAACTTAAGGCTGCTGGCATTATAGTATCTCCATTTAGTTTTTATCTGTGTAGTAGAAACCGATTTGTAAAGAATAAGCGGAAACTACGCTTAACGTACGAGCATCTGAACAGGCCCAATTTATAAAGGGTCTTGCTTTTACCTAAAAAGATGTTACATATTCAGGGAGGCTCTTGGGACAAGTGCCCGTCTGTAAGTTTATAGGATATCCAAGGACATACTCAGTGACTGGAGGGTGCCTATCGTATTATATTGTCAAACTGTAGAAAATAAATTCTTTCGCTCACTCCTCTCCGTCCCCCAGTCTTCCTCCACCTTTTCAATACACCAAGAACTAGGAATGGATTATGTTTCTGATCGTATAAGTCTGGCCCCTTTATTATTCTGGTTGAAAATATGGCTGAACGCTGAACTCTCTCTAAACCGACTGATTTTAAAAGACTGTATGGGTTTAGATAGAGCATTTGATATCCCGTGGCTCCTGTATATCAAGAAAACATTTTATAATCTAGGGCGCCCTGAGATCTATGACAACCCAGAAACGATTACTAAGGGGGTTGTTAGCCAGATTAAAGTTCAATTTTTGAATTTAAGGTCTCTAGAGCGGGAGGGGGAGGAACTCAATAAAGTGTCTGTAAGGGCTCATTTCTTACTAATAACCTCCCCCCAGATTGAGCCTTATCTTAAGCTAGTTACGAATCATTTTCACCGCTGGCTGTTGACTAGATTCCGTTTTAACCTAATACATTTTAATCTAGGGAGCTTTCAAGGTTGGTGCAAACCAGAAGATGCTGCTCTCTGTAAATGCGACGACAGCTCAATCCAAGACACTGCACACTTTATCCTATTCTGTAATCACTATACTGTAAGCAGAGCGAAGTATATTTTACCATTGTTTCAAGGGAGAGGTTTTTATCAAGTTAAACCAGCACTGATGTATCTTCAATTACTTGACTGCCCATGGATCATTTTTAACATTACTAACTTTCTGGTAACTGCGGTAAGGAAAAGGAAAAAACTTGACGCCCAGTCCTGTTTTTACACTAGGGGCACAATTATTGGCTTGGTTGATCCCCCTATGAAACATTTTATACTGTATTTTGTAATGCATTTTATTTGTATGAATTATTGTGATGTACTTTTATGATTTTAATTAATTGATTAAAGTGGTTTGACTGACTGACTGACTATATTGTCTCCCAATAACAGTTTTAAATCAAGGAACTCTAATTAAGGACTGATCCATAGCCTCAATTCTCTATGCAAGAGAAGATGACATATCAATAGTGGAAGGGTGCTCCTAGTCTACATCGGGTTCCATGCCATCTGCAGCTTAATAATTACCTCTGAAACAGCTCCAATTTGAGAATGCTGTTACTAGAGGAGGCTTGGGGGATTTTATGTCTATCCTTGACAACGTATATGTTTTATGAGAGTCACAATACTGGTCTTTAAAAAGATGGTCTAATTGAAAGTTTTCCATTGAAATGCTTTGACATTCTTCACACAATCCGTATACAACTGGAGCCACAGATAATTAATAGGGCATGTATTATCGAGTTCTGTCGTACTTTGAAATTTGGGACCACGTAGGAGGCAGGGCCCTACCCCAGTCTATCCCGGTATTAGCCAACCGCGAATGGTCAATGCGGTATGTACAAGTGTTTTTTATAACGTTTTAGCTATAAATGCACTGTGTATATAATATTAACACTGTGTATACGATATGATACAGTAACCTCGTGGGTTCCATCTTAGAGCGGTGGCCATCTTATGGTTGCCCTCACATAGGCTACATATCATGAAGCAAATACGGGCCTTTAGAGCACATGTGCCTTCCTTTGACTTCTCTGTGACCTGGGCAGCTTGGCTCCGCTGCCCCAGGTCAGTCCGGTCTCACGAGCTCCCCGTCCTCCGGCCACCTGTGATTAGCATCAGGGCTTGACACACCATAAAGCCCTTTCATCCTACACGAGCCTCCAGCTAATCTCTTTCACACCTGACTGTTCCTGCTTTATGGCTTGTTTTCCAAACAGGAGATGCTCATGTTTATTGGGGCCTATCGATATCTGATGTGGGATCTGAACCTTGCTGGGTAAATAATTGTGGGCTGGCTTGACTGGAATGTGGGATGGTCATCATGACTCTGCCTTTTCGTTTGAAATGTATACATATGAATGACCATGCCATAAAACAAGGAATGTATGCCTGAAGCAGGATATTTTGTATTTAAGGAGAAGCCCGTTTCTGTGATTTTTAGCAGTCTCCTGAGAACATACACGCTGTTGTACTTCTAGGATACCTGTAATTGGTCTGCAGCCAATAAACTGATCTTTGACTTCACCCAGAAGACTCTGTGTTTCTGTAGGTCTGAAACAGGAAGAACCCGAAGTCATAGGGTGTGTTCCCCTGCACCGCTGGGCTTAAAATTCCCAGTACTTCAGTTGGCGCCCAACTCGGCGCGATTTCAGCGGTACCGGTCCAAGCCAGAGGTTCGTGAGGAGCTTCGTGTGGAAATTCTGGAGGAAGGCTGCCACTTCATCGACCCCTGCATGTCGACGTGGTCCAAAAGTCTTTTCTGCGAGGTTCTCCGCGTCCCGACGGCTACGAAGGACTGCTGCCCTGATTAATCGCCCTGTTTTGGACCCTTGACGATTTTGGTAGAGCAAAACAATCGAGAGAGTCTTCTGGTGACGCCATTGATCATCGATATTCAGTTAAGTATAAGTGGAGCGTCTCCCAGTTTGAATTTGGTATCCTTCGGGATTGTTTTGATTTGGAGTTTGCAAACCCCAAAGCCAGAGGACTCGTGTATTCACGAGACTATCGTAATCGATAATCCTTTGAAGTTTGGAACTAGACTAGTGAGCAAAGATGCCTGGTGCTAGTGTATTTGGAAGATTGTTTTGTTTGAGCTTATGAGCTTTATGTAAAACATGGCGTGGGCCCCATTGCATATAATGAAGTATGGATCCGATACACCAGAAAGGACGGTGTTTTAAAATGGCCCCAAAATGGTGGTTTCGATACAGATATCTTAGATAATTTGGAAGTGAAATTGTTTAAAAAGAAAGCCCGGCCGGCGATGTTTGATTCTTTCCGCCTATGGCGAAAGGAAGCCAAACAGAAGGAAATTAAGCTAGCGAAAAGGAATAAGAAAGAAAGAGGTATGTCAGTGATGCAAGCAGCTGTGCAATTTAAAGATAATGAGGAGGAACAAATCAATGAGCAATTGCACAGACAGCGCAAACTAGGGATTGATAAATGTTATCCTGTTTTGTCACCCCTTGTGCAAGATGAGACAAAAGAGAAAGAGAAAGATTCCCTAATGTCCCATTTGTTAAGTTCGCCACCCCCATATGCGCAAAATGCCACAGCACCTCCACAGCTTGTAAATGTGCAGCCTCCAGTAAATATGCCGCAAGCCTTCCCGCAGCCGCCAGCTCCTCTTCAGCTGGCTCCTATCCCTGCAGTGCAGCCCTCTCAAGGGTCGCCAGTTTTGCTACCTGTTACCCCCGCGCTTTCTGCGACTTTGCCTAGCACGCCAGCGGCTTCCCCTGGCGCTCCTTCTTACACTACCCAGGTACCTGTATCTGACTCCGCTTTTCTCCCCTCTGTTCTTCCCCCCGTTCTCGCCTCAACTTCTCCTTCAGCACGACAACGACTAGCTAATGTAGTTACTAGTTTAATGTCGCCTCTCTTTGGGTCATCTAGTGCGACTCCTGGTTTACAGCGTAAGCAATTGCGTAGTCAGCTGCCTGGTCCCGACGAGAAAGAGGTGTTAGATCATCTGGCGCGTAGGTGGATTGGTTTCCCTTCACTCTATGATGTGAATCAGTTGTTAACGTTTTTTACCAATGGGATGCCCCAAAACAGAGGTATGTCTTTGATAAAATGTGTGAATTCCTCTGTGAGGAATTGGAGGATAATGGTGCAAACCCAAACCCACAGGAATTGTGTCGAGTGCGATTTGATTTTGAAACAGGTATAATTGTGGGCCCCAATGTAGATAAAGCAGTTGCAATTTTACTGTCCTTCAGAAATGGTGATTGTCAGCAATCGTTGTTTGAGCAGGATTTCCCTGTGGGGAAGAAGGTAAAAGCACGCCAATATCCAATGCGTGAGGTTCCTCCAGTTTGGAGACCTGGTGATTTAGCTGCTAACCCACCTGTTCAGCCATATTTTCAGCGTGTTTGGGTGCATGTCCCATGGAAGCGATCTGAGGTGTTAGCGCTTAAGCAGACATTGCCTGACCCCCGTAAAAACCCTACCGGTTATTATAAGGAGTTATCACAAACTGCAGAATCATGTGTAATGAATCTGGCTGACATAGACATGTTGTTTGGGAATGTTGTTCCACAGCCTTTATGGGGATCCATTCGTAATGTAGATCACGCTGCAGAATTGGGTAACACATGGGCTAATATCATTGCTGCAGATGCTGGACAAGTTGGTGGCGCGAAGCCTGATCCTTTGGTAGCAGAACTCCCTGGTAGAATTATTACCTACATGAAAACTATAATGCCTGCGATGCGCGTAAATTGGGATAAATTATCCGCATGTAAGCAGAAGAAAGATGAGACAGTGTCTGATTTCTTTACGAGGTTTGAAGAAACGTTTATCGACCACAGTGGTCAGGACATGAGCACTGAAGGTGGCCAACGGTTATTTGTTGATAAATTTGTGCAGAATCTACTTCCCGAGTTGTGTAAAAAATTAAAAGACTCAGAAAGTTCCTGGGCTGTTTCCTCTTCAGCACAAATACTGGCCACTGCACAGTATTATGAAAATAGAGACAAAGATGAGAAGGATAGAACAGATAAGAAAATGAAAGAACTGAAAACAAAGGTCCTCTTGCAGCAGGCTTATCCACCACGTGGAGGACAGAATAATTATAGGCAAACACAAGGTATCTATCAGCAGCCCCAACAATTTCAGAATAATCAGCAAATGAATGGGTATTATCAACCACGAATCCCTGTAGGTCCCAACCAATGTTCATATTGCAAAGAGGAAGGTCATTTTAAATATAGTTGCCCTAAATTAATGCAGCGTAACAGTAATGCGTATGGCGCAAGAGTTAGAGGTGGTCAGCAAGCTCCTAGAGGCAGAGGGCGTGGAAATGCTCCCCAGAACGCGCGTCCTCTTCCGCCTCAAAATACCATAAATAGCTTTGATCAGCAAGCCAACGCGACTGGTAATACAGCTCAGTACTACAATAATGATTATCATGCAGAAGATGACAATGTAGAAGATAACGATTACTAGGACAGCCGTAGACAGAGAGAGGGAGTTGTTTCAGTGCCAGTGGATCAGAGCGGACCTTATGTTAAAGTAACTACAGAAAATGTAACGGAGCCCTTTCTGCTGGATTCTGGTGCTGCAAAGAGTTCAATCATGCATTCAAAACTCCCTGGCGCGCCTTTGTCTGGCAAAATGAATGTCTCAGTAGGTTTTTCTGGCGCCCCAGTTAGGAACCCGATTTCTAGTCCTATGTCACTTTCTGTTGGACCTTGTGAGCTAAAAGCACCACTCATTCTAACAACAGGTTGTGGTGAAAATTTGCTAGGATTAGATTTGCTAAAAAGATTGCATGCAACACTATATTGTTCTCCCTCAGGAGTACAACTTACATTAGGCAAGAAAGTGATTTCCCCGATGTATTTGTCTAAAAATGCAATGCCACCTGAATTGTCATCCCTTCCGGATGTCCTTTGGGGTACTGGTCCCAATTATGTGGGTCTCCTGGAAATACCGCCATACGTGGTCACTTTAAAAGCCAATGTCAGATTGTCACGTATTCCCCAGTACAAGATCTCCAATGAAGGTCAGAAAGCATTGTTAGCAATTGTCAATGATTTGATTAAAAAGGGGGTAATTGAAGAGAAAAGAGGCAATGTTTGCAATAGTCCTGTTTTACCTGTCTTAAAACGAACGGACCCTTCAAAGCCACCTGTTTACAGATTTGTGATTGATCTTAGAGAGGTTTATAAGATTGTTGTGCCACAGTTTCCAGTTGTCCCTGATATAACTGCCTTGTTAACCATGATTCCAGCCTCCGCTGCATGGTTCTCAGTGATCGATCTAAAGAATGCTTTCTTTAGCATCCCAATTGCAGAGGAGAGCAGAGACATTTTTGGCTTCAGTTTAGGAGGTCGCAGCTTCCGCTTTAAACGCGCTCCCCAGGGCTACTGTGAGAGTCCATCAATATACAGTCAAGCTTTAAAAGCGCAGCTTGATGCACTGGTTTTACCCAGTGGCGCTATCCTTATTCAGTATGTTGACGATTTACTAATCGCCGCGGATACTGAAAAGATTTGCAAAAACGCTACCTTGCCATTGTTGCGTCATTTGTCTGCCTTTCATCACAAAGTGTCTCTCTCAAAGCTGCAATATTGTCGACAAGAAGTGACCTACTTAGGTCATCTCTTATCGAAGGAGGGAAGGAAACTGACCCCAGAAAGAATTCAAGCCATTACACAGTTGAGTGTGCCAAGAACACAGAGAGAAGTGCGTGCTTTCTTGGGCATTACTTCATACTGTAGGCATTGGATTCCCAATTTTTCCTTGTTGGCAAAACCTTTGTTAGCATTAACATGCAAAGACACACCAAATCCTATTCCATGGTCTGAAGAGTGTCAGAAAAGTTTTTTGGAATTGCGTAATGCATTGTGTTCAGCTCCTGTGTTGGGTACCCCTGACTACAGCAAGCCTTTTACATTGTATGTTCATGAGAAAGATGGTTGCGCATTATCAGCGTTAACACAGCCTTTTGGCGACAGACCGCGTCCATGCGCATATTTTTCGTCAACCTTGGACCCGGTAGCGAGGGCATTGCCAAGTTGTCTGAGAGCCACAGCCGCTGCAGCTATGTCTATTCGACAGTCTGCTGGCCTAGTAATGGATAATACAATGATTGTTATGGTTCCACATGCTGTGGACACATTGTTAAACAGGACCAAGACACAACACATAACTAGTGCGCGATTATCTGGTTATGAGCTGACACTGTTAGCAAACCATATACACATAAAGAGATGCAACACGTTGAATCCAGCTACACTATTACCAATTCCAGCAGACCTAGACGAGATTGAGCAACATGATTGTCTGTTCAGAACAGAAGAAGAGACGAAAGGAAGAGTAGATCTTAAAGATACTCCCCTGACTGAGTGTGATGGTACCTTATGGGTGGATGGTTCGTGTTTTAAGCTTCCAAATGGTGATACGACATATGCTATCACGACTTTGTACACGATTGTGGAAACTGCACGTGTGCCACAAAATTCGGCTCAAGCAGCAGAATTGATTGCCCTTACGAGAGCATGCGTGTTGTCTGAAGGAATGAAAGTGAACATATATACGGATAGCCAATACGCCTTTGGCGTGGCTCATAGTTTTGGGCGATTGTGGAAAGATCGTGGGTTCCTGACTTCGCATGGAGCTAAGATTCAGAATGGCAAGATGGTGAATGATCTTCTTGAGTCACTGACCCTACCGTTGCAAGTTGCGATTATGAAATGCAGTGCGCACAAGAAAATCACTGATGATGTTGGTCGTGGTAACGCGTTTGCTGATGAAGTCGCGAAAGAAACAGCAAAAGATGTAAAGACTCGAATGTATGTTGCAGGCCCTGCAAGATGGGTTGGTGATGTTGGAATGTGTGAAAACACAATAGAGAGTGTAAAGTCCCTTCAAGCTGAAGCCACAGAGAAAGAGTTGAGCAAGTGAAGAGAAAGTATGGGTAAGTTGGATGAGAATGGTTGTTGGATTGTTCTGTCAGAACATAGGCGATGGTTGTTACCTGATGCATATGTGCTTCCAGTGGTTACTATGGCACATGGAATGGCACATATCAGTACGAAAGGAATCTGTAAGTTGTTGGCTCCAGTATGGCAGAATGCTGGAATTCCCAAGTGTGCAGAGAACGTGGTCAAGAATTGTATGGTATGCTTGAAATACAACCCTGGTAGGGGAACCCCAACTCCAGCTGGTCATTTTGCGCCTCCATCATATCCATTTGAAGTTTTGCAGCTAGATTTTATCCACATGGAAAGGTGCAACAACCTGAAATATGTATTGGTGGTTGTTTGCGCTTTTTCAAAATGGATAGAGGCCTATCCCCTAAAAGACAACACTGCTCTATCCACAGCCAAAGCCCTTGTGAAGGAATTTTTCCCTAGGTTTGGAATGCCAAGAATGGTGTGGAGTGATAATGGGAGTGAGTTTGTGGGTCAAGTGATGAAGAATGTGTGTGAGGGATTGGGGATCAAGCAGAAGTTCCACGCTGCAAATCACCCCCAATCAGCTGGATTAGTAGAGCGCTACAATGGCGCTCTAAAACTCAAGCTGGCCAAAATCCAGGCGAGCTCCGGTCTTAAATGGCCTGACGCTCTGCCTCTAGCACTCCTGTCCACCAGAATGACCGTACACTCACGAGTGGGACTTAGCCCATACGAGGTTATTTTTGGCCGCCCGGCCAATGTATGGGGTGTGCCAAGACCGACAAAATTCAGCGAAATCGAATATCCAGTACTGCTTGATTACTTGTATGAATTGACGGCTAAATTGCGTGTTTTACACCAACAGGTGCACGATACTCTTCCCCAGGCCTCTGAGGCTCCAGGACACCCTATCGACCCTGGCACGTGGGTTCTGGTGAAAAATTTCCAGCGCAAAAGCAACGATGAGCCTCGTTGGATCGGCCCTCATCTCGTACTTCTGTCTACAAGATCAGCTGTTCGAGTAGAGGGGAAGAAGAACTGGATCCACGGCGCCCACGTTAAAAGGATCCCTTTGCCTCTGCCGTATGACCAGTGGGTCCAGGAGGGTATCGCAGACTCTGAAACAGACACTGTACCTCGTTTTGTGCCGATCAGTGATACACGCATAAAAGGCACAACTTCAGCACAACAGAGTGACGATATTTTGCAAGAAGCTGTGCCACCGTCAATTCGATTGGACACCACAGAGCCTGAACTCTTGTTTCAAGATCAAACAGTACCTGGCCGTCTCCACTATAATCTAAGACCAAGGCCTATGGACAAATAAATATTCTTTTTCTTTTACCTTTTTATTTTTTGATAACCATAGCTCTCCCATCTGAAGGACTTTCTTGATTTTTGTTTTTCGAACCACCATCCGGGTTCAGCCGCAGGGTCGCGGTGCCAAGACTTTGGGGTACAGGCCGAAGACGTTAGGTCAATGGTTCTGGTTGGTCTAGGGCGTTCCCTGGACTGACAGGCGTACTCCTTAGCAGAAGATACTCACCCACCGCGAGCGGCACGATTAGAGGATGGAGTTTTTCAAGATGGAGAGACTCGCTGAGGAAATAAACTTTAAAGCAAGAATATGTAAAATAATGAAAAGCAAATGTTTTGTATTATTATGTCTGTTTATACTATGTAGTATGGTAGTGTTTGCTGTAGGATTCGTATTCTTCTCCTCTCAAGAGCCCATTGCAACCACTGAACAGCCTATACCTCCTCCTACTGTCTCCTCACACTCTTTTCACCCTCTGCCTGAACATGAACAAGCTAGACGGTCTGAGTTTGTAAACAACTAATTTATTCAGCTCCTGCACCAGCACCAACTAGTCATGAATACAACCAATTGCTGGGTGTGTGGTTGAATGTCACATACCATTAATAAGGGTATTCCTTATCTAGTGCTGCCGTTTAGTTACAATGGATCGTCATGGGCATTCCAGACCGTGTTTCTCTTTGCTCTAGATGCGTACTCCCCACGACAACCGCGTTCCATCAGACCTAGCACCAATAATAAAGCTTTAATGAAAGGAGTTGCCGATATGAGCAGAGATATCGATGCATACTCATCTATTCCCAAAGAAGAGTTGAGAGCTTATGTAGGGTGGAACGCGACGGGGTATAGTATTAGTCTGGGTGAAAGACAGCGAAAAATCTCATCCCCAATCTGGGTCGTACCCCACATAGGTCGGTTCTGTTTACAAGGTAATGGTCAGAATCCAAGAGCTCAACTGGGGAGAAGTGACTGTCCTGAAACGTACACCTTTCCGTTACAGTTTTCCCCTGCGTTTTTGGCTGCCAAGGGTACATATTTTATCTGCAATGACCGAGCATATACATGGTTGCCCCCTGATTTCTCGGGCACATGTTATATTGCAAATCTGCTACCGCCAACATTTACTGCCGCCTCTGACTATCACAAGACCAGAGTTGTGAGAGGCGTGATTAGTAAGGAGGATACTGCCGGTCAGGAAGCGGGAGATTTCTTTTTGGGTTTCCTGCCGTTTTGGGGACGTATGGTCAATAGTAGGAACCTGAGACAACTGACTCGTGTGCTTGAATCCACCGTTAATGTTACGGCTGGTGCCCTTGGTAATTTGACAGCTGAGCTCCAAGCGGATCGCCTCATGACTTTGCAGAACCGCATGGTTCTAGACGTTATACTTGCAGACCGCGGTGGGGTATGTAAGGTTATCCAATCTAGTTGTTGCATTTTGATACCAGACAAAGCTCCAACAGTTTATCAAGCCATCTCCAAACTACATAAAATATCTGAGTCCATACACGTGGATAAAGGAGATTGGTCACTGGTGGGGTGGTTCTGGGAACTGATATCTGCCTGGGGTTGGAAAGTTCTGATGGTCATTGGAATGATCTTAGCCATCCTTTTACTGTTCTGTCTGTGCATACAGTGTGCTCCTGCGATATGTGGCCTCTGTGCTACATTATGTGTAAGGAAACCTGTATCGAGGGGCGAGCTAAGTAATAGGATGATGCTACAGCAACATCTCCATGACTTCATGAATATTGACCTAGACTCGGATTGAAATGAGTATAGGTATTGCCTATGTAAGGGCAAAAGGAGGGTCTGTCGTACTTTGAAATTTGGGACCACGTAAGAGGCAGGGCCCTACCCCTGTCTATCCCGGTATTAGCGAACCGCGAATGGTCAATGCGGTATGTACAAGTGTTTTTTATAACGTTTTAGCTATAAATGCACTGTGTATATGATATTAACACTGTGTATACGATATGATACAGTAACCTCGTGGGTTCCATCTTAGAGCGGGGGCCATCTTATGGTTGCCCTCACATAGGCTACATATCATGAAGCAAATACGGGCCTTTAGAACACATGTGCCTTCCTTTGACTTCTCTGTGACCTGGGCAGCTTGGCTCCGCTGCCCCAGGTCAGTCCGGTCTCACGAGCTCCCCGTCCTCCAGCCACCTGTGATTAACATCAGGGCTTGACACACCATAAAGCCCTTTCATCCTACACGAGCCTCCAGCTAATCTCTTTCACACCTGACTGTTCCTGCTTTATTGCTTGTTTTCCAAACAGGTGATGCTCATGTTTATTGGGGCCTATCGATATCTGATGTGGGATCTTGCTGGGTAAATAATTGTGGGCTGGCTTGACTGGAATGTGGGATGGTCATCATGACTCTGCCTTTTCGTTTGAAATGTATACATATGAATGACCATGTCATAAAACAAGGAATGTATGCCTGAAGCAGGATATTTTGTATTTAAGGAGAAGCCCGTTTCTGTGATTTTTAGCAGTCTCCTGAGAACATACACGCTGTTGTACTTCTAGGATACCTGTAATTGGTCTGCAGCCAATAAACTGATCTTTGACTTCACCCAGAAGACTCTGTGTTTCTGTAGGTCTGAAACAGGAAGAACCCGAAGTCATAGGGTGTGTTCCCCTGCACCGCTGGGCTTAAAATTCCCAGTACTTCAGTTCCAGTGGTTAATGTGTAACACACAGATGTGTATTTTCTTATGAGAAATTGTGCTGTCTTTTCATGTGTACTCTCTCATGTATGTTTAATGTTTTGTCTCTGTTTATGAACCACTTAGTAATACAAAAGATTTATTTTGCCTCCGTTTATGAATCGCTTTGCAATACAACTTCTTTAGCACTTTAGGTGGCAATTTGTACACTTTTGAAGGAATTAGATTCCCAAAGTCTATTGATGAGCTTTCATGCTATTTTTTAACTTGTGACAATACATTTGTATGTATTTGTTTTTAATCAGCAGAATAAATCGATATTATTTTTATATAAAATTTGTTTTTGTTGTTTTGACCTTGGATTTAAGTTGATTCACTGTTTGAGTTTTGAGTGTGAGGAACATTGAGGAATGTGTGTTTTATTAGGGATACGAAAGTACTGCAATTAATCCAAAGGAAACTTCTTTTTCTCGGTAACAGAATGTAGTCCTCTACTGTTTTTATAAATTTGTTTCCTGCAGTTAAAAATAGTCTTTTGTTTCTAACAGCTTGATGTAGAGAATACCCCTTATAGGCAGAATAATGTCTCAGAAACACATAATTCATATACATGTCAACACAATACCACATTTTGTTATCCTGAATTGTCCTTAGAACTTTGGTTCTAGAAATTGAAGATATGAGTTTGGTAAGTTTTTAGGTAGTCTTGACTTGAATGTCATTTCTATGTCCATCCTTTTTGCATCTTAATATTTTGTGTAGTGTTTAGAGGTTATATTAACTTCTTCATGAAATATGATTGCTATGGTTGCGATATTTTTCTTTAAATGGTAATCTGCCCAGCTATAAAGTTTGGAATTTCAGTTTCTAATTTAGCACCATCACTCTGCAATGTTGTAGCATGACTATGACATTGTGGGATTCTGGTTGTCACTGCTATGCCTAGCTTGTGTCATCTGGAGCACATTTTACATACCTTTGTAGCAACAACGTAGACCTGCGTTCTCATCTGCAATTTGGACAGGTCATATCTTGCTGGGCGTTTTTGGTTCAATTTCCAAAGGCCACAGCTTTACAATCTGGTAACGCCAAGTAGAGGAATCATTCTGAATTGATGTCAGTGCTAGAGGTGACTTCACAATGTTCACAGCTATGGTTCCATTTAGAAGTTGAACCAAATAATTCATTGATATTCATATCCTCTTCCTCTAATAGTCCTAGCATTATCATTAAAAATTCTTGAGCATCCTGCTGAACACTTTGAGAAAACACTACTAATCCAGTACTCTACTCTACCTTTTAGACCGTTCTGCAGTTCTGTTGGTGGTAACTTGCCTGTCTTTGGCTCCATACACACTATAGCTTGAAATGGATTTATACTTTGGATAAGAATTGACTCATAAACATTTAAACCTTGAAGTGGTTCTGGCATGGGAACCAGTACTAACTTGCCATGCTCAGCTCTAGCAGGCATTTTATTGTCCTCTAATTTATTGTAATAGTACTTACATATAACTTGCTGTGTGGACAAGTCAAAGTGTTCCTCTACAAATAAGTACACAGCAGACTTTTAAAGTCATCATTATTTTCTTTTTCCCTTTTTACATACAAGTCAACAGTCTGGGTTATCATCTTGTAGTAAGAGTGTTGACAACATATACAAACATAAACAGGTTTTTCAGAATACATAGTGTTACATTTTGTACTCTCTTCTTTAAAACTATCAACTATAATAAGTGTGTCCTATTTTGCTGCTCCTCCTATTATCAACTCTTCATTTTCAATAGAGCCGTGTTCCGGACAAACAATACAAAACGCCATATTATCACAAACCTTTTCTACCTCTGCCATAGTACCATGCAAAAGTTCTGTATTCATTTCTCCTAAACATAAAGGGGGTGTTTTCACATAGTACAGCCTCAAAACTAAAGGTTGCATTGTTGAGTGCTCTACAGCTTACATCCTGAAATGATGAAAGATGTTTTGGCACACTTTCTTTGATAATAAGCTAGAAAGTGTCCCTCCAAATGTTTATGCTTTCTAACCTTGCAAGGATCCAATCCTTGTAAAGTACTTATTTTGTGTTTTAAACCTTGCCTTGGAAATATATGTATATATTTTCTTAATATATCAATGGTTTGCTGTTGAATGCTACAAACTATACTACAATTCCATTTGTATACAGGGGTCTGACTATGCCTTCGCTTTACTGCAATATCGTGTTCTACATTTCTAGGTACCATCACCTCTTTCGCTATAGGAGTGCCATTCTTCAATTCATAACATCATCCTCTTTCATCAATAGCATGAACTAAGGTGCAATCAAGGAGATAGCTTTCTTCATTAAAGAAAGGCTCTATAGTAGAAGTATGTATCCATTCTCCACTAAAAGCTGTACAAAAGTTACTTCTATTCACTAATCTTCTCTTCTGGTTTTGTCTCCTCATGTACAACACCGTTTTGTCAAGAGTCTTCATTCTATTTTTAATGAAAATGAACGGCTTCCTCTTCACAGCAAAGGCCTTTTCAACTACTCTCTCAACTTGTTCTTTCTGTTCCACTGCCTCTCTCCTTCTTCTATACTTCTTTATATTTCTCAGTAGATTTACAACCACTCTACTATGAAACATCCTGGCTCTGAATTCCTTAAACTACTTCTGTCTTCTGGTTAAGGTGTGTCCATCTTTGTTACATTCTTTCCTGTTATTGTAATACAGATGTTGTTCACTCATATTCTTTCTTATAGTCTGCTTTTATTTTCAGTGTTTTCTAATCTTTGCAGGTGTCCACATATATTTTTAAGAAATGAGTTTGTCCTTTTACCAGTAGCCCATTTTCTGCACTTTGCCCCTTTTGTGTCTCAGTTCTGCAAAGATACTGTACTTGCTTCTGTTGCTTTTTCCTCCGAGATTTTGTAGGCATTCTAACTGTCTGTATCTATGTAGATATTGTTCAGTAAAAAATAAGTTTATTTACATTTTTACTCTAGCCAATGTACCAGCAACTTTACTACTGACTTACACATAATACAAAAACAGTTTTAATGTTATGTTGCACTTTTAAATCTACAGATGAATCTAGCTGTATAACTACATGCACTTACTTCAATGTACATGCTTGGATAGTGCGTATGTGATTGTTTAAGTGCATGCAGAGCCCCTGGCAGATTGTATGAGTGCATGAGTAGTGTTTTAGTGATTGGATGAGTACATTGCTGTTGCCCATGTGTTTTTGGTTGAGTGAAGAGGTAGTGCCTCGCTGATTAGATAAGTACATGGGTAGGGCCAGGCTAATTGAATGAGTGCATCAGTAGAGCCTGGATGATTAGATGCGAGCATGGCTAGTGTCTGCATAAGTGCATGAGTCCATTGTTAAAGCTTGAGTGACTGGATGCAGAATGTGTACTGCTGGGGTAATAGTGCAAGAGAATTGCCTCAGTAATTGATACTGTCTGCGTCATTGGATGAGTGCATGAGTTGTGCCTCAGTATTTGCATGAGTGCATGGGTTGTAAGTGGGTGCTTGGATGGGTCCATGGGTTGTGCCTGGGGGTTTAAATGACTGCATGGGTACAGCCTTGGTGATTGTATAATTGAATGGTAAGTGTTTGGGTGATTGGATAAATGCATGGGTAGTGCCTGCATAGTTTAATGACTACATAATTAGTGCCTGCATGATTGGAAGAGTGCATGTGTAGTGCTTGGGTGATTGAATAAGTGTGTGGATAGTATGTGAGTGATACAATGACTGCCTGAGTAGTGATGGGTGAGGGGATAAATGCATGAGTAGTACCTGCCTGACTGTGAAACTACCTCCATTGCTGTTTGATACATAACAGTTGTGACTATATCTGTAACTCTTTGTTTAAGTCCTTCTGTCAGTATCAAACTACTTGATTTAGTGTATCTATCCTTTTCGACTTAGCTATGTGTGAGTGAAATCTAGATATCACACTTGACATATAATTGGATAGATGGCTTTCTAGGAGCAGTTACTCAGCTTGCACATGCAGCAGTAAGTTTCTAACAGTGAAATCAACAATTCTCAACATTTCAAAGCACAAAACCTTTTCTTAATAGCATACCTACATCATTTCTCAAATAATTCTTGTGTGTTTAAAACATATATTCAGCATTTCTCATAGAAAAGTTACATGTCAAGTGAAGCTAGCACAAGAGCTCTCAAGAGACATTCTGCACTATTAACCCTCCTTAATTTTAAGCACAGCATGTTTAAAGAAATGCATCACCCTCACCATATACATGAACTTTGTAACAGGCGTAAAGAACATAGATCACCATGTAAACATATATGTGATTTATAATAGATATACACCTTCAGGTTATCTTTCCAAAAATATAGTGTTCTCTACATCGTTGAGTAAACTCGAGAGTCTCATCGTACATATAACTATTTGCAACCAGAAAAACCATATCTCACTATCTAAACATATGCAAACTGGTCATATAACTTAAAAAACCAAATTGACAAACACTTCCTAATACATACCTAACCATTATTACTACTTTATGATTCATATACAGGCGCAGCACATTTTCATTATGTCTACACTGCTCCTGTTTAAAAGTGTGACTAAAAGTACTTCAATTCCCAGAATGCAAATACCATAGATGTATCTATTCTGCACATAATGCTTAGACATTTAAAGCATTATTAGTTTAAGCACATTCCTCATTGCATCTTTAAACAATAGGATATTGTTGTTTCGCTATAAAGTGCGCAATCGAATAAATGGGTACTAATTCATTTCATCTTACTTCCCAAAACATTCAGTACAAATATCTTAAGGACATACTCTCTGCCAGATACAGTTTATCTGATATATTTTTTCATATCACTGTGATACTCTTTTTATCAAACTCCCATATACATCTTCACTTTGAATGAACTTTCAAAAATAATTGGAAAGTTATGTACATACCAGTGAATTGAGTTTGCACATTATATTGTTGTTTTAGCTCTTTTTGGATAGTTTTTACACTGTTAGGATTTGTAATAACTAAGCACAAGAATGGTACACCACTGTCATACAAAGCAGCTATGAAATGTCAACCTCTTCACCTTTGCAGTCTGTGATCAAGAGAAAGGCAGCAAATGAAATCATGTCTTTCATTTTAGAGTACTCTGTCTCCACTTGTGAATGGTTAGTATTTGTTAACCCTTTCCCTCGCTTTCAAAAAGAGATTTCTGTCTATGCGTGTTTGCGATGTTTTCGCGATCATCGTGGAGTAATCGCCCAAAAAATAGGAGTCAAAAGTAAACATATTTAGCTTCAGTTTTTTTAAATTTAAATACTGCACAAAAGTTTATTACATAGTCCTGAGTTGTAAATGAAAGTTTTTCATTACTTAAATCGTGTCATAACTCCTCAACTTAAAAAAAAACAATTCTGTCACTTAACATACATCCCCCAATATTCTCTTAGCTCAGTGTATCTAGCAACCCTGAGGAACCAGTAGATCACAAGTTCACAGCACTTTCTAGAAGGACCGTGCTACTTCCAAATGAGATACAGCAGGTGTGGTTTACTCCACAGATTCAAAAGCATATCCATTTCTGTATTGCATATCTTTTTTTAAACAACAGCCAATAATAGGACTTCTTACTAATGCATCCAACCCACTACCTAATTTTTTTAACTTACATGCTGACAGCATCCAATGAAATACATTTATTTAAAAAAAAATAACACACCCATTTTAACTGCTTTTCATTTGGAAAACTACCTCATTCAATCCCAGCCTTCTCCTGACTGATATTTCTCATTCACTTCAAAGTGCTTAGAGTGTGGATTGTTGGACATAGCTATGTCTATTGGCCTAAAGAGGCTGCAAAAAAGAGAGGTATTGACAGGGACTTGAGTTTGCCAACTGTGGAGATTACTTGGTTTGGCCAGGCAGGGTTAATGTTCATCTGTTGCTGGCTTTTCTTAAAACCATTGTGGATTTCCGAGCTCCTCACCTCATGATTGTGCACTGTGGTGGAAATGCCTTAACCATACTAACTGGGGAAGGGCTGGAAATCCTAATAAAGAATACCTTTGCAGAACTGATGTTTCCATCACACTGTCTTGGTGTACTCTAATATATGCCTAAGACAGAAATGAAAATGCTCAAATCAATTCTGCCCTCAGATTAACAAAGCCAGGAAACATGTTAATAAAACTATTTCTGCATTCTTTAGAGAACGTCGCATGGGCTGTAACAACAATTTGGGTTTTGACATGCATGGAATTTATAGAAATTATGGAGTGCACTTTACCAACGAATGCAACAGGGTGTTTCTAAGTAACCTGAAACTCTGCATCCGGTCTTATATGTAGCTGTCATATACACACAATAAACACAAAGGCTCTTGTCAGAGTCACCCAATACTAACCCTGGGCGTAGTTTGCGAAGTAGCGCTACGCGTAGCAATGCGAAGTGCACTTTGCGAGCTACATGTAGCACTATGCGAACTGCGTAGTAGCCTGTTCGGGGATGATTGCACAGTGCCGGATGCTTGTCCGCACTGTGCAATCATTGAAAAGGGCATCTCGCACAGTGCGAGCTGTCATTTCCTGCCGCTCAAGTAGATTTTTACTCGAGCGGCAGCTTTCTCAGCGCGGACTGGTAGTTTCTCATCGCGAGCGGTCGCGAGCATACACGACCACTCGCAATGAGAAACCTGACCTCCCCGCGTTGAGAATCTCGCCGGGAGGTTTATTTTCCACACTCGCGATCGGCAACTTGATGTTGCTGCTCGCGAACGAGGAAAAAGTCTCGCGGGGATGTCATTTTGCTTGCTTGCAGTCGCCAACTTGACGTTGAGGACCGCGAGCAAGCAAAAAATGACTGCTGCACTCATTCTGTATGTGTTTCAAGACTTCAGAAATAACTGATATGATTGGGGTACCATGTATTCTAAAGTATACTGCAGCAAGATTGTTCCCCAAGTGGTACAATCCTCAATTGAGGGACCATTCCCATTGGCAAGCAAATTGTTAACATTCTGTGTTTTTCCTGCGAACCCTTATGGGGAAATACTGCTTCCAGCTTTGCTATTTATTTAGCAATCCAGAATGGTACTTGATCCCTTCTTGATGGGAACAAACCCATTATTGCTTTTAGTGTTTGTGGACCAACTATTGGTGTGGGCTGGGTGTGGACTATCCCAGGTGGAGCAGTTCTCACAGGTTGTAATGTGAGTGTTCACATGACGAACTGGACAATATGTCTGTATAGCCTGACTACTTCTTTGTAAAGTATGCGCACTTCTCCTACTGAAAGTGTGTCTATCTCAGGATGTGGAGTGTAAGCCGCTAAGACTGGCCAAGTCGCTCATCGTTTGCTGAGCGGACCTAGTCTTATGACTGAAGTTGTGTGTTTTAGGGTGCCTTTAAACCAGTTTTATGTTGCTGGTCGGTTAACGGAACTTCAATGTCCTCATATGGAATGTATTCTTCCGGAGGAACCACTTCAATGTATTTGTGAAATAAATGTGACTAAGGATCTTCAGTTGGGTTTTTCACCCAGCAATTGAATACCTCTGATCCAAACACCTCGTGTGCCTCAATCACGAAGGTAACATGGCCACATGTTGCAGGTAATACATGTTCTAATAATTTCAGAGTTACTGCCTGTCTGCAGTTTTCTGAAATGTTAAGAGCATTTGCAAATTCGTCTCCTTCCTCACCTCCACTGCCATTTACGGTTTCAGTCATTTTGAAAGGAGAAGAATGTAAGTAGTTTAAGAGTTATTTAGCGCAATAGGGAACTTTTAGCCCTTACAAGCTTGTCTAAAACCTTAAGCCAATGCACAGGGTGTGCCTGCTCAGCTGAGGTGGATTAACCTTTCCACTTCAGACGTCTCTGAAAAATGTGAGTAGGATTGTCTGAGAAAGCATGAATGAACTACTCAGATTCTACTGTTAATATAAGAACCAAACCTACGTTGGCTGCGCCATGTCGTGTAGTTCCTAGGACCCCCCAGGACCTGCGCGTTTTGGATGACCTAAACAGAGGGATTGGTGTGCAGACAGACTCTGGACACCCCCACTGGATGAGTCAGCTGTTTGACCTGCTAGCTCTTCAGTGCCACTACCACCCCCCTGTACTACACAGCGTGGTAGGTAGTTTCTGGCAACCACTGAACTTGACAACCCTGATTCCTCAGGTATCGTGGAAACAATACAGTATCTTTCGCTCAGTCACTCCTGCTTACGTTTCTCAGAATACATAGAATGACGATTTGAATGGTTTCAATAATTATTTATTGGTCAAGCTTCAGTCTAGTATGAAACATGTTAGCTGCGACAATCAAAAGAAAGGGACAGACAAATGATAAATAAAAGCATAATACATAAAACAATACCATTGGCGTACTCCGATGATGCACAACCTACCTAACCGTGCCCAGGGCCGGACTGGGAACCAAAACTGGCCATGGAAAAGTGCTGGGCCGGCCCCCTGGGGTGTTGGGGGTGCAGCCGAGCTGTTTGCCAGGGCCGGTTTCGGCCGATTTTGTTACAGGGGCCGGTATTGCAGCTATGCTGCAAAAATGGCCCTTTTTTCATAGAAACGCGCCCCCAGGGGCCCAAAACCAGTCCCCACGCTGGTAGCCCACCGGGGAAATGTCCGGTGCCTGCTACGGCCAGTCTGGCCTTCACCATGCCTAGCCTACAGGTGGAGGTGAAGCATGTATGTGTAAGTGCTAGGATATGTCCTAATGGAACCTAATGGAGCCAAGAATTCCTCGGGGAAGTGCTAACCCCTCACCTGATGTTTCTGAATGAAGGACCCCTTCTCTGAGTCAAGGATGTCACCCTGCAAGGGATGTCAGACCACTGCTTGCCATTGCTACGGCCAGTCCGGCCTTCACCATGCCTAGCCTACAGGTGGAGGTGAAGCATGTATGTGTATGTGCCAGGATATGTCCTAATGGAACCTAATGGAGCCAAGAATTCCTCGGGGAAGTGCTAACCCCTCACCTGATGTTTCTGAATGAAGGACCCCTTCTCTGAGTCAAGGATGTCACCCTGCAAGGGATGTCAGACCACTGCTTGTCAAAGGATCAGCTGGCAGAGCCTCGTCTCAGCTTGGAAGGAATTATCCTCTATTTAGAAGGGGGAGTGTGAAGGAAGTGGCCTGATTAGGGTCACCCAGGTCACTCACGACCACCTTTCAGCTTTCCGTACCAAATGAAGAGTTGGTCAGACAGTAGAGAATACAAACTAATAACAGTTTATTCAAAGTACAGTATGACTGTCTCCCCAGTCATTAGGAGTGCTGCACAGGGCTAGCATTAGCAAGCATAATTATACATTATGTACACTTCAAAACCAATGAAAGCATGCCCACCATGGAATTTTCCAGGGTGATGCAGCTGGACAGTAAATTGCAAAGGAGTAAGTTTTGATTCTGAGGCCGAAAGAACTGGGTGAATGCGACTCACTGTCGCAGGATACCCCTACCTTTGCCCTATGATCAATGGGTGAAGGATGGATTAGGGGACTCCAAGTGTGAGATGGTGCCTCAGTTTGTTCCCTTCAGTGACGCCAGGATGACCTGTATCAAAATGGATGAGGAAAATGATGAAGTGCTAAATGCAGCAGTTCCTCTGGAAATACGGACTATCCAGGAGCCCCTTTTTACTAATCCCTCTGTGCCTGGAGTCGCTAGGTACAATCTGCGCCCTTAGCTGAGGAATGGTGCACCAAAGGAGAAGTCACATTAGCTAGGGATGGACTGTGTAAGTTAGCGTGTACTTTGCTATAGTACCACCAGAGTTAGTTTAGGGTGATAGGATATCTGTGCACTGTTCGAACATTGGACAGGATAGATCAAAAGTATCCCCTGGGGGGTATATTATCCTGGTCGACGTTGTCACAGAGCAAGCTCCACCGCTGGTGCTCAAGTGCACCAACGTTTTGATGGACAATAGGAGCCTGTACCAGCGAGTCTCTGATGGACACTGGGAACTTGTATATTCTTTTTGCTGGCTTTTCGCCTTCTTGTTTTATCATTTGCTATGCATCCCTTTAGCAGAATGGTTGCTGATGAAGAGAAGCCTGTGACTCCCCTTTTAATACATGCATAGTTTGGTCTACCAAGAAAAAGATATTATGTGCTATTCTTGTGATTTTACTGGTATCGATTCTGGGTGGGGTGTCCTGGGTTTTCGAATGTGATCAGCATGCACCGTCATGTACTAAACATAAGGTTGTTTCTAAAATCCGCACAAAAAGGACAGCCCCGAGTAATGTATTTCTAGACACTAAAGATTTTTAGGAGAAGGTACAACTTGTTATCACACCAAATCTGTTACAAGTTTATGGACTGCTTACACATTGTCACTTGTCAATTATACGTATACTCGCCCATCCCAATTCATAGAAGTAAGGGGCCAGTTTGAAATGGGATATCCCGGCCCTTGTTTGTACTACAGAAAGCCAAGAGGAAAGGGGTTTCCGGGGTGTGATAATAACAAGTATCGTGATCTTTTTTCCACGAGAGAGCAGAACATTACCTTAGGGGGCTGGCATTACCAAGATTTAGCGGTTACACTAAAAGCTGGTTATTACCCTGCATGTTGTCCGATAGTAAATAGTAATGATGCATTTTTGTATGTCATCTGTTCTGGAATAATATTGTTCAAAAATACGATGTCTCAGGTGAAAAAGAAGGATCTGCGTACTTTTGGAATGAACACAAGATATGCTCCTGTAGATTATCAAGGTCCTCTCTATACACACCCAGGATTTTATTTCCTGTCTAATGGTACTTATTCAAATGTGTATAATGGTACAGATGATGTTGCTCTAGGAATGGCACTCCCTTTGGGCGTGCCTTGCAAGTACAGTAAGCCAAATGTAAGGTGGGTAAAACAAACTTTAACTGCAGAGTTTTGTGATGGAGTAACAGATTTGGAAGTCAACAATTACAGAAATGGGATCACCTTTGGGTATATTCTCTCCTCCATCATTACATTTGGTGGTACTGCCATAGCCAGGGGTGAGAAAGCTAGAGAATATTTTAGATGTAAGCTGCAAATACTGTCTAACTCTACAGTAGCAGCTTTTTGTGATATTACCACCCAATTGGAAAGTATGCAGATCTATTCCAAGCAGACTAGTTATGCCGTTGACTTCATCTTGGCAAAAAGTGGTGGTGTGTGCACTGTAGTAGGAGACCAGTGTGTAGTCTGAATCACTAATATAGAAAAGAACATTAACCAACACATTTTAGACATCCTAGAAAATGTTAAAGGAATGGAGAGTGGGAACTGGAGTGGGTCACTTTTTGGTGGATGAGGTTGGATCCTTGAAACAGTGATTTATTTCATTGTGATTTTGATTTCTTGCTGTATCCTGGTCCAGTGTCTTCCCTTATATCGCTCTTATTGCACCACCCTTCTCGCTCCTAAGAGAATATTGATTCATGATACTAATGCAACAATTATGATTCAAAAGGAAGTAGAAGACCTCATGCAAATAGATGAGGGTATTTTTTAGACTTCTTCCCTCCTTATTGTTTTCCTTCCTGAAGCTGAAGATATGGAGTGCGCCTAAAACAATTTATTCATGATTTACATATCTTTTTGCTATTATACAAAATGTTTAGCTCATGCTAAACGGAGGGTCTGTTGGAATAAAAAAATTTGCTTTCGCATTGTTTTACGTAAGTTTGCAATCGAAGCGCCATTTTGTGTATGGGCGCCATTTTGTATCTTGATCTAAATCTGAGAAACGGTCTTCTCTAGGTTATGTTTCCGCTCCAAACTCTTCTTCCGATGGAAGTTTCTTACCAACTTGAAATCGCCAGGCTGAATATCCCGTCCGGGCTCCTCTGGTGTAGCTGGCAGTGCTTCCTGGACCTGTTGGTGAATGGAACACAAACTTTCAGTTAACTGGCAAAGATAGTCCCTCAACAACGGGTACTCGATATGTGAAAACCGCCGAGGGTGCGGGACGCCCCAGACATTTGCCAGGCATCCAAACATGACCTCGTACGTGCTAATCCTGTCCTAGAATGTGCTGTTGTTCTTGTCGACAAAAGAGCTAATGGTAGAGCATCTGGCCACTGTAACCCTGTTGTCTCCTGAATTTCCACCAATTTTAATTTGAGAGTACCATTGTACTTCTCAACCAAACCTGCTGACTGTGGGTGATTGGCAGCATAAAACTTCTGCTTGATACTCAAACCATCACACATCAATTGAATCACTTTGGCATTGAAATGACTACCGTTATCACTCCAAATCAAATGGGGCAAACCGATATGGGGAAAGAACTCCTTCAGGAGTACCTTTGTAGTCGTAATGGCTGTATTGTCTTTAGTGGGATAAGCCTCAACCCATTTACTGAATGCACAGACAACCACCAAAACATACTTCAAATTATTGCACCTATATAATTCTATGTAATCCATCTGAAGGACCTCAAATGGGCAAAGTGGGTGGTGCAAAATTACTTGGTGGTGTAGGGATACCTTTTCCAGGATTGTGCATCATGCACACCATGCAATACTTCACTAAATGTGCAGCTGTTTTTGAAATGTTATCATTTTGCCGTACAGGGTCTAACAACTTGCAAATACCCTTAGCACTAATATGGGCTGGGCCATGGGCCATCGTGACTATAGGAAGAGCATATGCATTTGGCAACATCCATCTCTGCTTCCCTGACTTATCAATCCAGGATCCCTCATCGTTCAATTGTGCTGTGCTTTCTTCCCACATTGCTAATTCCTCTATTGTGCCTCACTTTGTATCTCTTTCACATTCGTGAGTGTATCTTTAAACATGGTAACTTCAGGCACCCACCTAGCGGGACCTGCTACGAACATTCTTTTCATTTTAGTCCGGGCTGTTTCCTTAGCTGTCTGATGTGCAAAAGCATTTCCCCTACTTACATCATCAGTGAAATTCCGGTGGGCACTACACTTTATTATAGCCAATTTCTTAGGGAGTGTCAAAGCGGAAAAAAGCCTCAGTATAAGGTGCCCAAAACTGCCCATGCTGAATTTTGGTGCCATGCGAAGTAAGAAACCCTCTCTCAGCCCAGAGTTGCCCAAAGTTATGCGTGACTCCAAAGCGTACTGGCTGTCAGTATAAATATTGATAACCAATCTCTCACTCAATTCACAACCTCGTATTAAGGCAACAAGCTCAGCAGCTTGAGCCGACTGATAAGGAACTAGTGATGTCTCAACTACTGTATGCAGTGCGGTGATAGCATAAGCCGCAGTTGTAGTGCCATCTGGTAATTTAAAACAAGAGCCATCGACATATAGTTCCCCTTGTGGGCCGGATAAGAGACCATCAGTCAGGTCTACCCGTCCTTTTGTTTCTTCTTCTGTCCGAAAGATACAGTCATGTTTGTCGACTTTATCACTTTCGGAAAGGAGGGACAGTAACCTGGCTGTATTCAGAGTGGCACATCTTTTTATCGTAATATGCTTGGCAAACAGCGTTAATTCATAGCCAGTCAGATGTGCACTGGTGAGGTGCTGTGTCTTTGTCTTATTCAAAAGTGCATCCATAGCATGGGGTACCATGACTGTGAGGTCAGTATCAAGTACGAGTCCTGCTGATTGTCTTATCGAGGCACCCACAGCCGTGACTGCTCTTAGACAGCTCTGGAGGGCTCTTGCAACAGGGTCAAGAACAGCAGAGAGATAAGCACACAGCCGTTGCTTATCTCCAAATTTTTGTGTTAAAACAGAAAGTGCGCAACCAGTCATCTCATGGACGAACAACACAAACAGTTTGTTATAGTCAGGGGTGCCAAGTACTGGAGCTGAACAAAGCGCAGCTTTCAAATACTCAAAAGACTGCTGACATTCAGGTGTCCAAAGCAGGGGCTTATGCAAGTCTTTAGTGGTTAATGCAAGCAAGGGTTTGATTAGTAAGGAGTAGTTAGATATCCACTGCCAACAGTAGGAAGTGATACCTATGAAAGCGTGCACAGCTTTCTGAGTCTGTGGGATGGGCATTTTAACAATTGTACTGATGCGCTCAGGGGTCACTCTCTTACCCTCCTTCGACAGTGGGTAACCTAAATAAGTGACTTCCTGATGACAATACTGAAATTTAGAAAGAGAAACCTTATGTCCATGGTGAGCCAAATGCAACAACAATTAAACTGTACTATCTCTACAACTTTGCTCCATGTCATAAGCGATAAGGAGATCATCAACATACTGCACCAATACATTACCTGTAGGAAATGAAAGGGAATCCAATTGGGTCTTTAAAGCCAGACTATAAATACTTGGACTCTCTGTATAGCCCTGAGCAGCTCGACAGAACATAAACCTTCTTCCAGCTAGTGTCAACCCAAACAAGTACCTGCTATCTGGATGAATAGGAATACTGAAGAGTGCATTTTTCAAGTCGATGACAGAAATGAAGTTAGCAGTAGAAGGAATCATTGTCAAAAGAGCAGTAATGTCAGGGACCACTGGGAACTGAGGAACCACTATTTTATTAACTTCACGCAAATCAATCACAAAACGGTAAACATTTTCATGTTCATCAAGGGAACCTGAGGGTGTCCATTTAGGAATTGGAAGGATAGGGCTATTACAAACATTAGCAGTCGTATCTTCACCTCTTAATCAACTCCTGAATAAATTACAATAAGGCCCACTTTCCTGCCTGTGGTATTTTATACTGGGGGATACAGGGCAAAATAGCACCATCCTTAACTTGTATCGAAACTGGAGGTATCTGCAGTAGTCCCACCTGCCGCCCACAAAGTGGGTGGCACGTCAGCAAATTCAACAGAAAGAGCTGCATCTTTGGACAAACGCTGTTTAGCAAGTACTACATCTGGTCCCATTGTCATATAAACAGCTGCCAAGGAACAATAAATCGTAGCATGCAGTTTATTTAACAAATTCAGACCCATCACATTTTCACCACAGTTGGATGTCAGCAAGAATGGCGAATCCACAGTGAAAGGACCAATGGTCAACGCAAGGGGTCTTAAAATGGGGCTTACAACCGGTACACCAGAAAAACCTACCGAAACATTATTATGGCCAGACAGACCCACCCTAGGGACCATATTTCGAGAAACAGAACTTTTTGTCGCACCTGTGTCCACCAAAAATCACTTAGTTGAACCTTGCAGTTCCGCTGTTACATAAGGACCATGCTGTCTACAGGTATTGGAACTGGTCCCCCACTCTGTTCCTGGCTGTCCTAGTGGTAAGACATTCCTGACACTTCCTCCATATCATAATCATCATGGTAGTATTGTCCATTCTGAGGGTCATCTAAGTAATTATTATCAGAACGACCCTGTGAGGCTGCAGTGTTTTGAGCCCTGTCTGCCCCACCAGCTCCACAACCCCATCCGCGAGAACCTTGTCCTCAAGGGACCGCTCCCTTCTGCAAAGGCACAGGACACTCACTACGCCAATGTCCCTCCTCTTTGCAGTACACACGCTGATTCGGACCCAGAGGCATAGTGTTTGGCTGCCTACTAATCCGTGGAAGCTGTCGGGCAGGACCACCATATTCTCTGCCATTCCCTCTAAAAGCTTGTTGTAACAACACCTTCATCTTTAAATCCTTTCGCCTTTTCTCTGTCCTCTCCTTTTCCTCATTATCCCTATGCTCATAGTACTGTGCCATATTTAAATTAACAGAGGGGGAAGAGGTGGACCAAGTACTTTCAGAGGCCTGCAATCGAGTCACAATTTTAGGAAGCTGATTGGAAACAAATCTATTAGCAAACAACCAAACAACTCCCTCAACAGACAAATCCTGCCCACTGTAATCCAAAAACAAACATTCAAACCAAGTGAAAAAATCAGACACACTCTCATATTTCTTTTGTCGATGAGCTGACAATTTATCCCAATCTACTTTTCTCGGCAGAATAAGGGAATGCATATAAGTAATAATATGGCCTGGCAATGCCAAATTCTCCGACCGGGGCTTAACACCTGGCTTTCTTTCCTGGTTCCATGCTTTAATTTTATCCCATGTACCTCCCAATTCCACAACATGATCTTGCGTGTGCACCTGCCTCCAAATATCAACCGGAACCAGTAAACCAAAAAACATTTCAATATCAGCAAGAGTCATTACAATGAAGGAGGCAGCTTCAGTCAATTCTTTATAATATGCAGTAGGATTTTTCCTAGGATCAGGCAAATGAGTCGTAAGAGACAAAACTTCACTTCTTTTCCACGGAGTATAAACCTCCTGAAAACGGGCCGCCAGCCTTGCCCTAGTAATATTACCACAGCCATCCGTTAATTCCGGCAACTGGATGATATATAGGATGAACCTCCCGCATCGGACACTGGGACACCGACCTGGGACATTTCTCATGTAGTCTTCCCCTATAAGCTATTATTGTCAAACATTAGCAAAGACTTGCTCTGGCCCCAATTCACTAACATACACTCGATCCCTAAAGTCATATAAAATTTTAGGTGCTTCCGCTTCAAAATACTGTTGTCAAAGACCAATTAATGTAGCAGACGTGTGTTAAAGGGCATGCTGCTGTATAAGGGGCCCTGACATCCTCTACACTATAAATAGGATTACAAGCCCACTGTGCAGCCTGTCCCATGCGCTCCTTAAATTTTGTCCAATCCCTATCCTCAAATCTGCGTACCGGTGTCCCACTACTTACTAATGTCGGAGGATGAAAAACCACAGTGGGAGAAGCAACCGAAGTAACAGGCACTATCGTTGCTGAGGGTTGTGTCACAGGAGAAAGAGCTGGTGAGAGGAAAGCTGAGACAATATGTGTGGCAGGAGTACGAATAGTCACAGTGTCCACAGACGGCAAAGAAACAGAAGAAAGGGGAGGCGTAGGATCCGAAGCCACAGCCGTTGACATAACAGGGTAGACACGGGGATAGAGACAGTGGACACAACTGTAACGGGTGGCTGTGAGGGCACTGGAACAGAGGGATATATTCTGTGTGGGGGGTATGGAGGCGGGGTCGGGTATCACAAATGTATCATCTTCTTCCTGAACCACATATGATTTATCAATTTATAATCAAAACCTTCTATCTTCACATTCAACTCCCTTTTCCTGTTTTCTCTGTCATATGCCACTGCTTTCTGAGTCAGTATCCACATTTTCCCTTTCCGGGCCTCTTTCTCTGCCTTCAATTGCCTCCGCCTAGTTGCTTTCTGCCATGTTCTAAGGGAATGAAACATAGACTGCCTACTTCATCTCTTAAACAACTGTTCTTGTAAATACTCAATCTTCTGTTCATCGAAAGTAACCCTGGGCGTAGTTCGCGTAGCCGCGCTTCGCGAACATGTACTTGCAATACGCGACCTTCGGGTCGCGGATAGCGTGTTCGCGATGTGCATTAACGTGTTCGGGAGCGCATTTTACTTGTTCGCGATGAATAGTACATATTCGCGAGAAATATTGCGCGAACTTACCCACGCGGTCGCGAATGGGCGCGGCCATCTTGTTTTTCACTCTATTCTATGGATCTGGGCCTACTTTTGTATCCTCCCTTTATCTCTTCAATCCTTTGTCTTTAAAACATTTATTCTGACTTTTTTTTGTTATTATCTATCTCTCTCTTTGCCTAAGTTTATATTTTGCATTTTATTTCTACTTTTACTGTGTTTTTGTTACTTTCATAAAGTTCTTTCTATCTCCTTCCCCCTAACTTTTTTTTCCCCTTCTAACTTTTCTTTTCCGCCTCCCACCCACCCCAGAACCATGGCCAAGGGCAGACCGAGTGGCAAGAGCAAGGGACCTGCAGGAGCAGAGAAGGGCCGCCTGCCTTGCGGCAGAATGCGTCCTGCAGGGGTGCAGGCCCGGCAACTGTTTGGGGAGGAGGAGGTGGCCGCCCTTGTTTTTTTCATCCAGCGCCACCTCCCCTTGACCTTGGCAGCAGGCGGCAGGCCCGGCTCCGGGTACGCTACCCAGGAGCGGCACAGTCGGTGTGCAAAGGTGCGCCAGGCCGTGTTCCGGTGCTCTGGGGTCCGGCGCACCCACAATCAACTAGCCCACCGGTGGTCCGACATCCTGGACCGGGAGCAGGACCTGTTGGACCTGCTAGGTGTGGAGGTCGTCGGGCTTGGTGAGTAACTTATTGTGTATATTAATATTAAATTTGATGAACAAGATTACTGCTGCGTGCCAAGCGTTGCTGGTAAATTAAGTTCCAAAAAGCAAAATGTTCTTTGATTTAACTAGGACCCAGGTGCTCGGTGGTACTCTTACTTGTTTGCAACTTAGTTTGTGCTAGCTTGTGCTGATGCTGATTATATAAGAGTTTATTTTACAGAACTGAAGTTAGGTAATGCGATTTGCTAGAGAGACTCTAGTCCTTCCATTGTCCTACTGTGAAATAGTGGTGGATGGATATTGGATACTAGGTTTAGTTTGTTAGTATTAGTTAATAATTGTTTTATGCGGTCTGCGTGACGCCTCCTCTGTCACTGAGTGCTGCTTACCCCAGTCCTCCGTCGAACCTTTTGTACTTTGTTTAGTGAGTGGTAGGCTTAGCAGCATGGTCAGTCAGTAGCAGAACTAGATCAGAATCATGCAACCAACCCACAATTTGTTGTATGTATGTATGCACTAATGTATGCATGTGTCCTCCATCTCATCTATGCATTTGATGGCTGAAATAAAAAAGGAAATGCAGACTTAGTGAACAATGGGCCCGTCTGGAATAGGTGGTGATGGTCAGGTGGTACTTACTAGGCTTCGTTAGTATTTGTAATCAGAATGATTATGGAACACTGGAGTGTTCCTAAATAAGTAGACGATCCGTGAATGCAGGAAGAAGCCAGTAGTGGATCCATCTGAATAGATAGGTCAATTTTATTGCAATTGTTGTTTCCTAAAATGTTGTTTGACTTATTTTTCCAAATCATTTATTATTATTTCTTTCACAGCACTCCTTAATGTTTGTCTCTTTCTTTATTATATTTTACATGATCATCAGCACCACCCAGGGGCAAGAAGACGGGGTCGGAGTCGGCGGGGGAGCCAGAGGACCGCTCCTCTACCGAGGCTCCTGCTGCTGGCCCCAGTAAGTCCTCCAGTGGTTATATTGACATTTATATTTCCCTAACTTTTACTGCATCTTTTTTTTCCGAACTATAAATTATGGTTCCGCTTTCTAATTCTATTTTTTACAAAAGCTTACTTCTTTGACCTTGACTATCTGTTTCCAAATTCTGTTTATCCCTGCCTCTAACTAAGTTGCTTCTAACTGCCTCTGATATGACTCTCTGTACTACTACTACTACTACTACTACTACTACTATTATATTACTCTGTCTGTAGCGAAGCTTGCACAGTTGACCACTCTTTATAGAAGGTTTTCTTTGGAATAATAAAACTCTGATTGACCAATAGCTCTAGCCACTGTGTCCTGTCCTTTGGGTTGTCCTCTTCAAGTCTTCTCAATGCTGAGGCTTTGACAATTACCACAAACAAAATGGCCAACCAGATATTTGACTAGTATTTTTGATCGGATAGTACATGATACTACTCTTGTCTAGTGATTCTGCAGAGCCACATACAGAACTATGCACAACAAAATAGGATGTTGCTGATGGGAGGTTGGACCTTACTGATCACACCTCAGTCCGAAGAACCCAGGATCCCCTGACCGACTAGCTATAGTGTGAGTGTCTCACATTAGGGTCCCACTCCCGACCCCCCCACGAAGAAGATACACAATGTTGATGATGACTGAGACAGACAACCCAGAACATAATAACACCATTTTGCTCACTCACTTGTGTAAGTCCACCCCACCACACCAAATACCACAGAGTCTATGTGTAAGTTCAAAAGGTTTATTTGAAACAAGTATCAAACTCTGTACATCGTTAATATGAAATTTAATTTACTACAGCCATAGTCAATAAGTCAGCAAAAAGCCAAAGATTAAAACAGTAAACATTTACAAGTGCATGACAACAAGAACAAGAGCCAAGATCTTTAGAATTCTGGAAGACCCCTCACCGTAGAACGTAGAAATACTGGTTACATCATCTTGCATCATAATATGTTCTGTAAATCTCTGGTTTGTAGAAGGGAATCTTCGGCCTATTATATTAGAAAAATGCTGCGAGTTAGCCGTTAGATAGTATACTGGTGAATGCTAGCATTTTGCAGTCATGGCAAAAAGTGTAACATGTATGTGATGGCTAAGCAATATGAACTAAACAAACTCAATAAGTGGGTTTTTTCCGACCTCTTCACTTGTACGCAACAGTCAAGTGGCCTCAAAGGCATCTACTGCACATGTCAATAAGCTGGCAGGTATAATTAAATATGCCCAAAAAGAGTAGTAGTCAACATGATGAATCTAAAAGGGTTACACATGGCTCAGGCTAACTTTCAAAAGAGTAGAGTAGGACTAGATGACCCTAGGAAGTGGAACCATATCACTACTACTAGTGTCTGTCTACTGACTGTACTTACTGTCTAGTGCTGATGTATGTTGTAATAACTTTTTTTTAATGTTCCAAGTGAACACTTAAAATAGGGGGAGGTTTCCAGGCATCTAAAAATTTGTGATGTTTTTTTCTAGGCACACTACCATCCACCAGTGCCGTCGGGGCCAGCGATGCGGCCATTCCGGAGGGGGTAGGCGAACTGGCGGCACCTGCAGGAGAGACAGGGGGGGGATCCAGCAGCAGTGGCCGGCGGCGGTAAGTTATCATTACTTCTTGACATGACTACTGGATGGAAGTGTGTTCACTATTTCTCGGTACTGTGCGACTTATTATTATACAACGGTTGAAGAAGACACCCTTTACTTAGCATTAGCAGCGTGAGTAGAGTAACCAATGGCCTCTTCTATTTGACTCCAAAATCAGCTGTGAAGGTTTTATGGAGAAGACAAACTCAGATCAGATGACCTTGATGGATGTGTTGAACAAAGAGGGAAAGAACTAAGGGTGGAAGGACGGGCGAGATAAATATTATGACTAACTGGCAGAGAAGGATATGTTGTTGGAAGCATGCATAGGTGGCTGATAGTAATCAGATCAGATGCATGGGTTGTTGAAGGATGGGTGGAAGGTGAAAGAATGCCTGCCTGGGTGGGCGACACAGTATGGGTGGATAGTGCTAGATAGCAAAAATCAGCGTTGTTTGGTTCAAATTCAAAGCCAAGGCAAGCAAGGAAGGAGCAGAAGCATGGGTGGTTGTTGGTGAAACCAACTAAGTAAGAGAGATATAAAAAAGAAGGATAAACGTTTACTTTAATGGATGTATGCCTGGATGTACTAGCTTCAATATAGACAGTATAGGTGGAAAGTGTCACTGGAGATTCTTACTTTGAAGAAAATGTAAAAGAAACTGCGCGACAGTAGCAAAGCCTAGGGGAATATAGGTAGTATTTATCAGAATACAGTACACTTGCAGTGGTTTGCAAGCACGTCATATATATTTATATATATATATATATATCTATTATCAAGCAGAAGCCCCTTCCTCCCACTCTGGGGACCACTCCCTACCTATTATTATTAATGTATGTTCGATTGGGGCAGCCAGCCTGCAAAGTGTGGGCTATCTGTTGTTTATGGTTATTGGTTACACAATCAATGAAAGCAAAGTACCCTCTGCAGTAGCGGTTGGTGGTGGGAGTGTTGGCGGGCAGTGACATGGGGAGGGGACTGGTGGGTGGCACTGGTGAGTAAACTGTGTATTACGGCCAAATACAGGTAATAATCAACATAAAAATAAAGAAAATTATTTTCAATGTGTGCACTGCACCGCCGAATGCGATGCAGTGCGTGCAACAATTTTTTTTTAATGTATTGTTTATAATTACCTGTGATTGTCCTTAATCCATAGTTTACAATTACTATCCCCACCCTGCACCTTCCCACGTCACCGACTTACCGCCCGGCAGCACTCCCACCACCGACTGCTACTGACCTGATGTCGTATCGTATTAGCATCTATAATCTGAATATATACGCAATGATCATTGGATCAGATAAATAATCAGCCTTTTTGTAGTACCCATGGCAGGGTGTAAGTGAAATTGTGCATGCCATTTGCCCTCAAGTAACAGAGTATGGCCAGTGCCAACGGCCGTAAGGCGGCATACAAAAATATGAGCTTCCCCACCTGCAGACAGTAGTAGTAAATAAAACTAACGGAGTCTGCATCATGTGGCTCATATCTGTTTCTCTTGGGTGCAAGCTTAGCTGACTGAGCTGGCATGCCGGCTACAACAAGGTTATGTAATTGGGCTAAACTACAGATAAGAACAACACGACTGGTGTACCGGAGTACGATTATATTTATAATGTCGGAAACTCCCACAAATGTTAGAGTCCAAGGAAGTAGGAGTAGAGATACTTACCACCAAATCACAAATGTTATGAACTGTGCTTGCTAGTGATACTGTGACACTATGTGTTGAATGATTTTAGTGTTTCTGTTTTGCTAAGAGTATTGGCTACAACATGTTCTTTTTCATCCTTGATATAGATACTCCTTCCACATCCACTAAACCATCAAGGAAGGAGTTGGCCGTTAGGGCCCGGCGCCGGAAACTGGAGGCCATCTGCGAACATTATCGCCAGCTGGTGGCTCAGGCGGAGGAGGAGGAGGAGGCGGCTGCAGCTGCAGCCTCCTCCAATGCCCCGGGCCCCAGTCAGGCCCTGCCTCCACTTTCACGGCTCCGTGGTCCGGCATCCGCCCGCCGCCGCGCCTCGATCTCAAGCACTGCTGCCCCCCACCCTGCATGTAACTGCAGGGCATTTCGCCGCCTGCTGCTCCGCCGGATGGCCCGCTTAGAGGAGAACATGGAGGAGCGGGTAAAGATCCTGGTCGACAAACACCTCAAGGCCCGCCGACAATAGAGGACCTCGTCATTTGCCCCTTTTTTAATTCCTTTTGTTGGTGGGTGGGTTTTTGGGCATTGGGGATTCTTTTGGACATTTGGGACTATTCAACTTTCGGTTTCGTTTTGTTTTGGAAATTGGTTGGGGTTAGGGAGGGGGTGGGTTAGGTCAGAGTGGGATAGTTTGTTTTTGTTAGGGGAGATTAAATTTTATTCTATTTACTTATACGATGTTAATGTTTTGTGGTGGGTTACAGTTTTCAGAATTCAATCTAAGTTACATGGTTTATAACTTTGTTTCCGTGCTGCTGCATGCCCACAGCTAGTGTTTGATTTAAAAGATCTGCCGATTTTGTAACACACAAACCGATAGATGCAGTATCCCTCACTGACTTATTTTTAATTGTCATAATAGTACTGTCAGTCTCTCTTCCTAGTCCATACCTCCCACCAAACTTATCTTACCTGTGATTGATGATGAAGTTCGGCACACTGATGGCTGCATGGTTGGTTTCCCAAATTAACAGACAAGATGCCATTATTGTGGTGGTAGTAGTAGACACTGGCAATAGCATTTGAAAAAAGAAATAGAAAGTCACTTGACTGAGAGACTGTGGGAGGAGTAGTAGAACAGAACACAAAGTAAACTACAGCATGGGTGGGCAAGCAGAAGAAGATCCTTGCCCTGCCTTAGTTGAAATTCAATTAGTGTTGCTTACACCACATCTGCCCCAGCAAGCGTGTGATCAATTCGTGTACATTTAGCATGACATCACACCTCAATATAAATCACACAGCCCGGGGGAAGAGGGTTAGGGATTGATGAATGGATGGGAAGTGGGGTTTTGGGAAAGGTTTGAGAAAGAAAAACAGACAGTATGCATGGACACAACAAAAGTAAAACACAATCTTGTAAGACGACCATGATCCATTATCAAATAAATCAAAGTATAAAGTGAGAAAAAGCAAATGCATGCATGCTGAGGAAGAGAACTTGATGGTTAATGATAATGAGTTGTACTTACAATAACTACTATTACCCAATGAGACAGTACAGTCAGGGAAGAAATTGAAATTTGCCTTGCCTGTCTGCCGCGCTCAGAGCTCAGACCGAACCCAATTACATGCTGTACCGGGCTTACTTTTATTTTTCAAGCTAGAAAAGGAAATTAAAAAATAGTTGTAGAGATCAATTACCAAACAAACCACAACACACAGTCGTAATGATTGAAGAGAAAAAAGCAATCAAATAAATTTAAAGACGAATGATGAATGATACTAAAGTTACTGTATTATCCTGGTCCAAATGTGGAGTTGCATCATTCTCGTCATTCCTCTTGGTCCTCCCTTCCAATGACACTCCGCACATCAATCTTGGGTACCACTGCCTGCCTGATGCGGATTGGTAAGGTAAGTGTGAGTCGTTTCTCCCACTATAGCACAGGTTAAAGGCCGGCCTGTAAGTGTAGACGGTAAAACAAATGGGGTATTGAAAAATTACTTCATTTAAAACAATAAACTCAATTTTCAGTGGAGTGCAAGATGAGAAGACAACACTCTGGAGAGAACACTTTCAGACTAAGGCAGCTTGGACAGGATACATAGTCTCTACTCTACAGCATTAAGGTACAACAACAACGGGACAGGACTCAGGAGCCAGCACAGCCACAGAACAGGAGAACCGCGGCACAGGCCAGGCACCCTACCCCTTACTTACATTTTGACCGAGCCAGAGAAATGTCATATGCACTGCAGCAACCTAGCATTTCCCAAATGAAGTGACTAAATCAATGCGCCACTGTCCCTCATAGCACTACACTCTACTCCAGTCCACACCACTACACGCACATCTAGCCTAGGTCTGCTGTGGTTCTTGTTCAAACTGTTTACCTTTTAAGTCAGGCCATGAAACGCAGTTATTCCATCAATTTTCTCCGATCCAAATGACTGTGTACAAAGATAGTATGCTCAGCAGCATCATGATGATGACCGTGTGGTACGTATTCTCCAACACCAACTCAGTCTGTAGTGACTGATTACGTTTATAATATATTCCATATTACAAAATTGCAACGGATATTGGCCGGCACCTGCAGTGGTAGGAGTACAATGTGGTTATTATTAAACAACAAGGAAACATTAACTGTCACCACACCCAATGCATGCCACCATCATTCACAATAATCACTCATTAACTGTCTTGGTGTTCTCTTTGGCTGTCTGATCTGATGCCTGCCTAGCCTTCTGGCAGTCAGTGATGAGTTTCATTCAGCTTGGAAACAAAATGGAATATAGCTGGAGTCACGTTTCACTTCTTATGGAGGGACTGTTAGAGGCAACATGTATTGTACTATTTATCCGAGTTGGTCGCACACTGCTCCACCCACTAGCGTGTTACCCCGAGGAATTGTGGTCCCTGTAGTTAGCGTCGGCGGGTACGCCTATGCTCAGTGGTGCGTGCAAGTCAGAGTAGCGTTAGCCATCCCTGGACACGTGTTTCGCGGTAGTTGCCGCTCGTCAGCAGGGAGTAGGAAGAGTGTAGGGTTGCTTGTGTAGGCTGCTAAAATCATATCAGGTCTGGTACCTCTCGTAGCGAACGCAGGTGCGTAACCATGAGCCCGTCGACTCCCGGGCTCAGAGAGCCACTAAAATATATATCCGAGTTGGTCGCACACTGCTCCACCCACTAGCGTGTTACCCCGAGGAATTGTGGTCCCTGTAGTTAGCGTCGGCGGGTACGCCTATGCTCAGTGGTGCGTGCAAGTCAGAGTAGCGTTAGCCATCCCTGGACACGTGTTTTGCGGTAGTTGCCGCTCGTCAGCAGGGAGTAGGAAGAGTGTAGGGTTGCTTGTGTAGGCTGCTAAAATCATATCAGGTCTGGTACCTCTCGTAGCGAACGCAGGTGCGTAACCATGAGCCTGTCGACTCCCGGGCTCAGAGAGCCACTAAAATATATATCCGAGTTGGTCGCACACTGCTCCACCCACTAGCGTGTTACCCCGAGGAATTGTGGTCCCTGTAGTTAGCGTCGGCGGGTACGCCCATGCTCAGTGGTGCGTGCAAGTCAGAGTAGCGTTAGCCATCCCTGGACACGTGTTTCGCGGTAGTTGCCGCTCGTCAGCAGGGAGTAGGAAGAGTGTAGGGTTGCTTGTGTAGGCTGCTAAAATCATATCAGGTCTGGTACCTCTCGTAGCGAACGCAGGTGCGTAACCATGAGCCCGTCGACTCCCGGGCTCAGAGAGCCACTAAAATATATATCCGAGTTGGTCGCACACTGCTCCACCCACTAGCGTGTTACCCCGAGGAATTGTGGTCCCTGTAGTTAGCGTCGGCGGGTACGCCTATGCTCAGTGGTGCGTGCAAGTCAGAGTAGCGTTAGCCATCCCTGGACACGTGTTTCGCGGTAGTTGCCGCTCGTCAGCAGGGAGTAGGAAGAGTGTAGGGTTGCTTGTGTAGGCTGCTAAAATCATATCAGGTCTGGTACCTCTCGTAGCGAACGCAGGTGCGTAACCATGAGCCCGTCGACTCCCGGGCTCAGAGAGCCACTAAAATATATATCCGAGTTGGTCGCACACTGCTCCACCCACTAGCATGTTACCCCGAGGAATTGTGGTCCCTGTAGTTAGCGTCGGCGAGTACGCCTATGCTCAGTGGTGCGTGCAAGTCAGAGTAGCGTTAGCCATCCCTGGACACGTGTTTCGCGGTAGTTGCCGCTCGTCAGCAGGGAGTAGGAAGAGTGTAGGGTTGCTTGTGTAGGCTGCTAAAATCATATCAGGTCTGGTACCTCTCGTAGCGAACGCAGGTGCGTAACCATGAGCCCGTCGACTCCCGGGCTCAGAGAGCCACTAAAATATATATCCGAGTTGGTCGCACACTGCTCCACCCACTAGCGTGTTACCCCGAGGAATTGTGGTCCCTGTAGTTAGCGTCGGCGGGTACGCCTATGCTCAGTGGTGCGTGCAAGTCAGAGTAGCGTTAGCCATCCCTGGACACGTGTTTCGCGGTAGTTGCCGCTCGTCAGCAGGGAGTAGGAAGAGTGTAGGGTTGCTTGTGTAGGCTGCTAAAATCATATCAGGTCTGGTACCTCTCGTAACGAACGCAGGTGCGTAACCATGAGCCCGTCGACTCCCGGGCTCAGAGAGCCACTAAAATATATATCCGAGTTGGTCGCACACTGCTCCACCCACTAGCGTGTTACCCCGAGGAATTGTGGTCCCTGTAGTTAGCGTCGGCGGGTACGCCTATGCTCAGTGGTGCGTGCAAGTCAGAGTAGCGTTAGCCATCCCTGGACACGTGTTTCGCGGTAGTTGCCGCTCGTCAGCAGGGAGTAGGAAGAGTGTAGGGTTGCTTGTGTAGGCTGCTAAAATCATATCAGGTCTGGTACCTCTCGTAGCGAACGCAGGTGCGTAACCATGAGCCCGTCGACTCCCGGGCTCAGAGAGCCACTAAAATATATATCCGAGTTGGTCGCACACTGCTCCACCCACTAGCGTGTTACCCCGAGGAATTGTGGTCCCTGTAGTTAGCGTCGGCGGGTACGCCTATGCTCAGTGGTGCGTGCAAGTCAGAGTAGCGTTAGCCATCCCTGGACACGTGTTTCGCGGTAGTTGCCGCACGTCAGCAGGGAGTAGGAAGAGTGTAGGGTTGCTTGTGTAGGCTGCTAAAATCATATCAGGTCTGGTACCTCTCGTAGCGAACGCAGGTGCGTAACCATGAGCCCGTCGACTCCCGGGCTCAGAGAGCCACTAAAATATATATCCGAGTTGGTCGCACACTGCTCCACCCACTAGCGTGTTACCCCGAGGAATTGTGGTCCCTGTAGTTAGCGTCGGCGGGTACGCCTATGCTCAGTGGTGCGTGCAAGTCAGAGTAGCGTTAGCCATCCCTGGACACGTGTTTCGCGGTAGTTGCCGCTCGTCAGCAGGGAGTAGGAAGAGTGTAGGGTTGCTTGTGTAGGCTGCTAAAATCATATCAGGTCTGGTACCTCTCGTAGCGAACGCAGGTGCGTAACCATGAGCCCGTCGACTCCCGGGCTCAGAGAGCCACTAAAATATATATCCGAGTTGGTCGCACACTGCTCCACCCACTAGCGTGTTACCCCGAGGAATTGTGGTCCCTGTAGTTAGCGTCGGCGGGTACGCCTATGCTCAGTGGTGCGTGCAAGTCAGAGTAGCGTTAGCCATCCCTGGACACGTGTTTCGCGGTAGTTGCCGCTCATCAACAGGGAGTAGGAAGAGTGTAGGGTTGCTTGTGTAGGCTGCTAAAATCATATCAGGTCTGGTACCTCTCGTAGCGAACGCAGGTGCGTAACCATGAGCCCGTCGACTCCCGGGCTCAGAGAGCCACTAAAATATATATCCGAGTTGGTCGCACACTGCTCCACCCACTAGCGTGTTAGCCCAAGGAATTGTGGTCCCTGTAGTTAGCATCGGCGGGTACGCCTATGATCAGTGGTGCGTGCAAGTCAGAGTAGCATTAGCCATCCCTGGACACGTGTTTCGCGGTAGTTGCCGCTCGTCAGCAGAGAGTAGGAAGAGTGTAGGGTTGCCTGTGTAGGCTGCTAAAATCATATCAGGTCTGGTACCTCTCGTAGCGAACGCAGGTGCGTAACCATGAGCCCGTCGACTCCCGGGCTCAGAGAGCCACTAAAATATATATCCGAGTTGGTCGCACACTGCTCCACCCACTAGCGTGTTACCCCGAGGAATTGTGGTCCCTGTAGTTAGCGTCGGCGGGTACGCCTATGCTCAGTGGTGCGTGCAAGTCAGAGTAGCGTTAGCCATCCCTGGACACGTGTTTCGCGGTAGTTGCCGCTCGTCAGCAGGGAGTAGGAAGAGTGTAGGGTTGCTTGTGTAGGCTGCTAAAATCATATCAGGTCTGGTACCTCTCGTAGCGAACGCAGGTGCGTAACCATGAGCCCGTCGACTCCCGGGCTCAGAGAGCCACTAAAATATATATCCGAGTTGGTCGCACACTGCTCCACCCACTAGCGTGTTACCCCGAGGAATTGTGGTCCCTGTAGTTAGCGTCGGCGGGTACGCCTATGCTCAGTGGTGCGTGCAAGTCAGAGTAGCGTTAGCCATCCCTGGACACGTGTTTCGCGGTAGTTGCCGCTCGTCAGCAGGGAGTAGGAAGAGTGTAGGGTTGCTTGTGTAGGCTGCTAAAATCATATCAGGTCTGGTACCTCTCGTAGCGAACGCAGGTGCGTAACCATGAGCCCGTCGACTCCCGGGCTCAGAGAGCCACTAAAATATATATCCGAGTTGGTCGCACACTGCTCCACCCACTAGCGTGTTACCCCGAGGAATTGTGGTCCCTGTAGTTAGCGTCGGCGGGTACGCCTATGCTCAGTGGTGCGTGCAAGTCAGAGTAGCGTTAGCCATCCCTGGACACGTGTTTCGCGGTAGTTGCCGCTCGTCAGCAGGGAGTAGGAAGAGTGTAGGGTTGCTTGTGTAGGCTGCTAAAATCATATCAGGTCTGGTACCTCTCGTAGCGAACGCAGGTGCGTAACCATGAGCCCGTCGACTCCCGGGCTCAGAGAGCCACTAAAATATATATCCGAGTTGGTCGCACACTGCTCCACCCACTAGCGTGTTACCCCGAGGAATTGTGGTCCCTGTAGTTAGCGTCGGCGGGTACGCCTATGCTCAGTGGTGCGTGCAAGTCAGAGTAGCGTTAGCCATCCCTGGACACGTGTTTCACGGTAGTTGCCGCTCGTCAGCAGGGAGTAGGAAGAGTGTAGGGTTGCTTGTGTAGGCTGCTAAAATCATATCAGGTCTGGTACCTCTCGTAGCGAATGCAGGTGCGTAACCATGAGCCCGTCGACTCCCGGGCTCAGAGAGCCACTAAAATATATATCCGAGTTGGTCGCACACTGCTCCACCCACTAGCGTGTTACCCCGAGGAATTGTGGTCCATGTAGTTAGCGTCGGCGGGTACGCCTATGCTCAGTGGTGCGTGCAAGTCAGAGTAGCGTTAGCCATCCCTGGACACGTGTTTCGCGGTAGTTGCCGCTCGTCAGCAGGGAGTAGGAAGAGTGTAGGGTTGCTTGTGTAGGCTGCTAAAATCATATCAGGTCTGGTACCTCTCGTAGCGAACGCAGGTGCGTAACCATGAGCCCGTCGACTCCCGGGCTCAGAGAGCCACTAAAATATATACCCGAGTTGGTCGCACACTGCTCCACCCACTAGCGTGTTACCCCGAGGAATTGTGGTCCCTGTAGTTAGCGTCGGCGGGTACGCCTATGCTCAGTGGTGCGTGCAAGTCAGAGTAGCGTTAGCCATCCCTGGACACGTGTTTCGCGGTAGTTGCCGCTCGTCAGCAGGGAGTAGGAAGAGTGTAGGGTTGCTTGTGTAGGCTGCTAAAATCATATCAGGTCTGGTACCTCTCGTAGCGAACGCAGGTGCGTAACCATGAGCCCGTCGACTCCCGGGCTCAGAGATCAACTAAAATATATATCCGAGTTGGTCGCACACTGCTCCACCCACTAGCGTGTTACCCCAAGGAATTGTGGTCCCTGTAGTTAGCGTCGGCGGGTACGCCTATGCTCAGTGGTGCGTGCAAGTCAGAGTAGCGTTAGCCATCCCTGGACACGTGTTTCGCGGTAGTTGCCGCTCGTCAGCAGGGAGTAGGAAGAGTGTAGGGTTGCTTGTGTAGGCTGCTAAAATCATATCAGGTCTGGTACCTCTCGTAGCGAACGCAGGTGCGTAACCATGAGCCCGTCGACTCCCGGGCTCAGAGAGCCACTAATATATATATCCGAGTTGGTCGCACACTGCTCCACCCACTAGCGTGTTACCCCGAGAAATTGTGGTCCCTGTAGTTAGCGTCGGCGGGTACGCCTATGCTCAGTGGTGCGTGCAAGTCAGAGTAGCGTTAGCCATCCCTGGACACGTGTTTCGCGGTAGTTGCCGCTCGTCAGCAGGGAGTAGGAAGAGTGTAGGGTTGCTTGTGTAGGCTGCTAAAATCATATCAGGTCTGGTACCTCTCGTAGCGAACGCAGGTGCGTAACCATGAGCCCGTCGACTCCCGGGCTCAGAGAGCCACTAAAATATATATCCGAGTTGGTCGCACACTGCTCCACCCACTAGCGTGTTACCCCGAGGAATTGTGGTCCCTGTAGTTAGCGTCGGCGGGTACGCCTATGCTCAGTGGTGCGTGCAAGTCAGAGTAGCGTTAGCCATCCCTGGACACGTGTTTCGCGGTAGTTGCCGCTCATCAGCAGGGAGTAGGAAGAGTGTAGGGTTGCTTGTGTAGGCTGCTAAAATCATATCAGGTCTGGTACCTCTCGTAGCGAACGCAGGTGCGTAACCATGAGCCCGTCGACTCCCGGGCTCAGAGAGCCACTAAAATATATATCCGAGTTGGTCGCACACTGCTCCACCCACTAGCGTGTTACCCCGAGGAATTGTGGTCCCTGTAGTTAGCGTCGGCGGGTACGCCTATGCTCAGTGGTGCGTGCAAGTCAGAGTAGCGTTAGCCATCCCTGGACACGTGTTTCGCGGTAGTTGCCGCTCGTCAGCAGGGAGTAGGAAGAGTGTAGGGTTGCTTGTGTAGGCTGCTAAAATCATATCAGGTCTGGTACCTCTCGTAGCGAACGCAGGTGCGTAACCATGAGCCCGTCGACTCCCGGGCTCAGAGAGCCACTAAAATATATATCCGAGTTGGTCGCACACTGCTCCACCCACTAGCGTGTTACCCCGAGGAATTGTGGTCCCTGTAGTTAGCGTCGGCGGGTACGCCTATGCTCAGTGGTGCGTGCAAGTCAGAGTAGCGTTAGCCATCCCTGGACACGTGTTTCGCGGTAGTTGCCGCTCGTCAGCAGGGAGTAGGAAGAGTGTAGGGTTGCTTGTGTAGGCTGCTAAAATCATATCAGGTCTGCTACCTCTCGTAGCGAACGCAGGTGCGTAACCATGAGCCCGTCGACTCCCGGGCTCAGAGAGCCACTAAAATATATATCCGAGTTGGTCGCACACTGCTCCACCCACTAGCGTGTTACCCCGAGGAATTGTGGTCCCTGTAGTTAGCGTCGGCGGGTACGCCTATGCTCAGTGGTGCGTGCAAGTCAGAGTAGCGTTAGCCATCCCTGGACACGTGTTTCGCGGTAGTTGCCGCTCGTCAGCAGGGAGTAGGAAGAGTGTAGGGTTGCTTGTGTAGGCTGCTAAAATCATATCAGGTCTGGTACCTCTCGTAGCGAACGCAGGTGCGTAACCATGAGCCCGTCGACTCCTGGGCTCAGAGAGCCACTAAAATATATAGGCTACGCACCTGCGTTGCTACGAGAGGTACATACCTGATAATGATTTTAGCAGCCTACACAGCAACCCTGCACTCTTTCCTACTCCCTGCTGACGAGAGGCAACAACCTCGAAACACGTGTCCAGGGATGGCTAACGCTATTCACACTTGCACTCACGACACGAGCATAGGTGTACTCGCCGACGCTGACTACAAGGACCACAGTTCTTTGGGGTAACACGCAGGTAGGTCAGCAGTGTGCGACCATTTTGGATTTAGTTATTTAGTGGCTCCTTGAGCCGGGAGAGCCGACGGGCTCTAGGTTACGCACCTGCGTTGCTACGAGAGGTACATACCTGATAATGATTTTAGCAGCCTACACAGCAACCCTGCACTCTTTCCTACTCCCTGCTGACGAGAGGCAACAACCTCGAAACACGTGTCCAGGGATGGCTAACGCTATTCACACTTGCACTCACGACACGAGCATAGGTGTACTCGCCGACGCTGACTACAGGGACCACAGTTCTTTGGGGTAACACGCAGGTAGGTCAGCAGTGTGCGACCATTTTGGATTTAGTTATTTAGTGGCTCCTTGAGCCGGGAGAGCCGACGGGCTCTAGGTTACGCACCTGCGTTGCTACGAGAGGTACATACCTGATAATGATTTTAGCAGCCTACACAGCAACCCTGCACTCTTTCCTACTCCCTGCTGACGAGAGGCAACAACCTCGAAACACGTGTCCAGGGATGGCTAACGCTATTCACACTTGCACTCACGACACGAGCATAGGTGTACTCGCCGACGCTGACTACAGGGACCACAGTTCTTTGGGGTAACACGCAGGTAGGTCAGCAGTGTGCGACCATTTTGGATTTAGTTATTTAGTGGCTCCTTGAGCCGGGAGAGCCGACGGGCTCTAGGTTACGCACCTGCGTTGCTACGAGAGGTACATACCTGATAATGATTTTAGCAGCCTACACAGCAACCCTGCACTCTTTCCTACTCCCTGCTGACGAGAGGTAACAACCTCGAAACACGTGTCCAGGGATGGCTAACGCTATTTACACTTGCACTCACGACACGAGCATAGGTGTACTCGCCGACGCTGACTACAGGGACCACAGTTCTTTGGGGTAACACGCAGGTAGGTCAGCAGTGTGCGACCATTTTGGATTTAGTTATTTAGTGGCTCCTTGAGCCGGGAGAGCCGACGGGCTCTAGGTTACGCACCTGCGTTGCTACGAGAGGTACATACCTGATAATGATTTTAGCAGCCTACACAGCAACCCTGCACTCTTTCCTACTCCCTGCTGACGAGAGGCAACAACCTCGAAACACGTGTCCAGGGATGGCTAACGCTATTCACACTTGCACTCACGACACGAGCATAGGTGTACTCGCCGACGCTGACTACAGGGACCACAGTTCTTTGGGGTAACACGCAGGTAGGTCAGCAGTGTGCGACCATTTTGGATTTAGTTATTTAGTGGCTCCTTGAGCCGGGAGAGCCGACGGGCTCTAGGTTACGCACCTGCGTTGCTACGAGAGGTACATACCTGATAATGATTTTAGCAGCCTACACAGCAACCCTGCACTCTTTCCTACTCCCTGCTGACGAGAGGCAACAACCTCGAAACACGTGTCCAGGGATGGCTAACGCTATTCACACTTGCACTCACGACACGAGCATAGGTGTACTCGCCGACGCTGACTACAGGGACCACAGTTCTTTGGGGTAACACGCAGGTAGGTCAGCAGTGTGCGACCATTTTGGATTTAGTTATTTAGTGGCTCCTTGAGCCGGGAGAGCCGACGGGCTCTAGGTTACGCACCTGCGTTGCTACGAGAGGTACATACCTGATAATGATTTTAGCAGCCTACACAGCAACCCTGCACTCTTTCCTACTCCCTGCTGACGAGAGGTAACAACCTCGAAACACGTGTCCAGGGATGGCTAACGCTATTTACACTTGCACTCACGACACGAGCATAGGTGTACTCGCCGACGCTGACTACAGGGACCACAGTTCTTTGGGGTAACACGCAGGTAGGTCAGCAGTGTGCGACCATTTTGGATTTAGTTATTTAGTGGCTCCTTGAGCCGGGAGAGCCGACGGGCTCTAGGTTACGCACCTGCGTTGCTACGAGAGGTACATACCTGATAATGATTTTAGCAGCCTACACAGCAACCCTGCACTCTTTCCTACTCCCTGCTGACGAGAGGCAACAACCTCGAAACACGTGTCCAGGGATGGCTAACGCTATTCACACTTGCACTCACGACACGAGCATAGGTGTACTCGCCGACGCTGACTACAGGGACCACAGTTCTTTGGGGTAACACGCAGGTAGGTCAGCAGTGTGCGACCATTTTGGATTTAGTTATTTAGTGGCTCCTTGAGCCGGGAGAGCCGACGGGCTCTAGGTTACGCACCTGCGTTGCTACGAGAGGTACATACCTGATAATGATTTTAGCAGCCTACACAGCAACCCTGCACTCTTTCCTACTCCCTGCTGACGAGAGGCAACAACCTCGAAACACGTGTCCAGGGATGGCTAACGCTATTCACACTTGCACTCACGACATGAGCATAGGTGTACTCGCCGACGCTGACTACAGGGACCACAGTTCTTTGGGGTAACACGCAGGTAGGTCAGCAGTGTGCGACCATTTTGGATTTATGTATTGTACTATTCTCCAACTCCATCCAATGTCTGGCTTGCTTGAAATGTACTTAGGGAGAGTAAGGAAGATGGAGCAGGACCCTGAGGAGTGGAGTGGACAGTTATGCACAGACGTGCAACTCCAATAGGGAAATAAAAAGAGGAGACTGTTGATGGATTTATTGTGATTAGATTTTGAACCAGAAAAAAAGAGACACAGTCACACACAAATAAAGGAAGGGAGAACAATTTGAAAGCCTAGTTGTCAGGGAAGAGGAGCTCGTCCTCAAACTCTGGTGGTTTGGACAGAAGTACCTCTAACAACCCACTACATATGCCATCGAAGTCGCTCTCCTCTTCCTGCTGTGATTCACGTATTTTGTACTCCGGTGGTATAAAGTGTTGATTCATTTTGATCATGGTTAACCTCTCAATGCTTTTGAGCGAGAGACTGGTCCTTTTGACAGTAACAATGGCACCAGCAGCACTGAAAACACGCTCTGAAGAGACACTTGCAACAGGGCAAGCCACATACTTTATCGCCAGCCTGCTGAGCACTGGCCATTGGCTTCTTTTCCAATACCAATACACCAATGGGCTTTGCTCCATGAAGACCTCTGTTGTGTCATCTAGATAGGCCTGAACGATCCGCTCAATGTTCAGGGGTGCTCCGATTTCCTGGGCCTCTTTTGCCTTTGCATCAGTCATGGACGTACAATACCCTTTCCGTAGAAACCAATCACCTGCCATTTTTTTTACTGTGCCTGATGATCCTGTTGGTGCTGTAGATGTTATTGCTGGGAGTGTTGTTGACTGCTGGGAGGCAAACGCACTGCTCTTGGACTCTGAAGTAGAACTTGACTGTGGGTGCCCTGCAGTACTTTTTCTGCCCTGGGGGGGCGGGCCTCTAATTAAGATCCTTTCGTTTTCAAAGTCAGTGGCTTTCTCAGCTATCAAAGTTTTGTACTGGGCAACATCCACGTCTGAAAAAGGAATTACTTCATTACTGTGCAGCAATAATTTGTAACGTGGATCCAAAATTGAGGCAGTAATGTAATGTGGATGTGACACAATGTTATTTTGAATCCTTGTATTGTCAGAAAAGCGAGCGACTAAGGTGTCTGCCAAATAATATGCATCTACTTTGTCATCCACACCTGTGTACATTTCTAACACCTCCTTCAGCTCTTGCTCTAGCATGTACAACAATGGGATAGCTTGGCCCATAGTACAGTCCTCCCTGCTCACTTCACGTGTGAAGACCTCAAAAGGAAGTAGCATCTCTGTCAGGCATTTGACGAGGTCCCATTGGGCCATCTCAACTCTCATGCCTTTCACAGTAGGATCCCCTGACCTTTTCATGACATAAGCATTAGGTGGTATGTACTGCTCAAACAGACGCTCAAGCATGTAATATGTTGAGTTCCAACGTGTTTGCACCTCCTGGATGAGTGCTTTGACTGGCATTTTATGCTCACGTTGAATGACCCTCAGCTGCTTCCGGGCTTTAAAAGAATGGTTGAAATGTGTGCATATTCTTCTGCAGGTGGTCAGTAAGCTGCTGACTTTGCTTTCATTTTTCAGAAAGTCCTGAACAACAATGTTAATGCAGTGTGCCAAACATGGCACCCTGAAATAGCCACTATCTTTCATGGCCCTAACTACATTACTGCCATTGTCCGTGGCAACAAAACCAATGGTAAGCCTTCTTGGTCGCAGCCACTCAAACACCTTGCTGTTAAACTCATCCAAAATGTTTGCAGCGGTATGAGATTTCTCCATAGCAAACATGGCTACAGTTGCATGTTTGCGAGTGTCTTTAAAAATCTCAGCGGTGTCAACAACACCGTCAGATATCTTATCTTTAGCACCCGAAAAAGAGACCCAGTGTGCAGTGATGCACATGTAATCAGTGGCTTGGCAACTGGTCCACATGTCTGTTGTCAGGTGTATACTCTGAACAGCACTCTGTTTTAAGGCTTTTCCAAGCAATTCCAGCACGTCGTGATGTAGTGCTGGAACAGCAACTCTTGCAAAATAGTAGCGGCTGGGAACTTTCCAGTTTGGGCAGATGGTGGTCACAAATTCAAGAAAACCCACCCCTTCAACAAAAGAAAAAGGGAGAAGGTCCAGTGCTAACATTTTAGCCAGCTTTGCATTGTACAAATGTGCTATCGGGTGGTTGCGTTCGTACTGCCCCTCCGGCCTACTAAACATGCTAAGAATGGTAGGCTGCATGGTATTACTTCCTGTGGTCAACGTCGCACTTTTTTGGCCAGCAGTACTCCTTGGTGTCCCAGGCTGACTCTTACTCTTGTGCCAATGAGATGTGGCTGAGGATGTGGGCGTTACCACTGCAGTGCTGGGGACAGGGCTACTTTGTGTACCACTACCACAGAGAATGTCTCCCTCTTCTTCCTGTTCCACCGTGAGCGGACTTTCTACTCGTTTATGCCCAACAGCAATGGTTCCACTTTTGATAAGACTAAGGTGCTCCTCCCGCTGTATTGCGTGGTGTTTTTTTAGAAGGGTCATTTGGCCTCCGGTACCATAGTTTGTACCAAGCTTACCACGACTAACAGAGGTATGACAAACGGAGCATATAGCAATGTTCTCCTCCTTTCCGCTAACCGTAAAGAAGTCCCACACTGGGGAGCTTAACTTTTGTCTCCTGCTGGAGGTGCCACTCCCACTTCCAATGACGGATGAACTGGAGGGTGTGTGTTGAATTTGACTCTGTGCAGTACCACTACCTACTTCTGCTGAGGTGGTGCTTGTGCTGGATGTAGGACGCTGCCGGCCCTTTGCTAATGTAAATATGGAAGCTGGAGGTCGTGTTGGTGTTACCTGTGTTGGAGGTATGCATGCTACATCCCTCGCAGCCATTTTGGATAGTGTAAAAATGTTGGTCTCCATCTCCTCAGGCCCGGGAGTGATGTTTGTGATGACTGGCTCATCATCATCATCATCATCATCCTGCTCTTCAACATCAACATCCATAAGTGTAAGGCTTTCTGGAACCTTCCTTTTCCCATGCCTGCTCTTGTGATGTGTTTCCCTCTCAGACTCAGTTTGTGGCTTCCAAGTGGCATCTAGATCATCAGAAGGGGGGCTTGGTGAAGAACTTGATGTACTAATCCTCCTTTTCCTTGCTGGGGATTTGGAAGCCAATGGAACTTCTAAAGGAGTGGCTTCCTCTTCTTCCTCTGCATGAGGCTCAATTTCCTGAACTGCCCCTACTTCGGGAGGAACAACAGCTACTATTGTGGGCGGTGGCTGCGACTGTTGACCACTTATCTGCTGTGTTCCCTCCTGCGTTTATTGTGTACTACTTTGAGATAGCGATAAGTTTAGTTCAGGCTCAGCATCACTGCTTTCCACCATAAGGCTGGCTACCTCTTCCACACTCATCTGCTTGGGCCTGGGTTGGTGGGTTGGGCCCACTGATGTGGAGGTGCTGCCCCCAGTTTGGACCCCCGACACCGCTGCTTCAGGTGTCATTTTTGGTGTACCAAAAAAGGTTTTGGGAGGCACACCAGACTTAAGTAACACTTTCTTCTTCTTCTGTTCCTTCTTCTCCATGGCAACTTTCTTGGTACCGGAGGACCTGCTACCTGCTTTCTTTGAGGGCATCCTCAACAGATGTCAAAACAGCACTCAGTTGCATAAGTAGCAGAGATGCCTGGTCAGGTCACTGACACGTCACGTTGTGTACAGCAGCAGGACGTCGGTCTGGCACCACAACGGTGGATGATGATGACATACCTCCTCTGTCTTTTGTGCACCTAAAAGCAAAAAAGCCAGAAGAACATCAGTCAAAAGATCCATAATATAATATATAACTTATTAGTGTCTGGTGGATGGTCACAATTATTAAATTTTATGAAGTCAGTGAACAACAACAGTATAGCCAGCCATTAAGAGACTGACAAGGCCAGGGATCCTGTTGTATTTGGACTGTGTACACTCAGGAAGAAGAATAGCAAAGAACAAAAACATAAATGTAGTCTAGCCTGTTTGCCCTAAATAAAAATTTGTGCGTCTTATGGGATGGATGCAGCATCAGGGAGCAGCAACAACAAACATATACACAAAAACTAAAAGCATTTATTTACAGCACCCAAAAAGTGAAATCTACCCCCGTAAAAAAGTAAAGGCCACTTTTTACAATTCAATCCAAAGCCATACATGATGTTGAAATTTAACGCACAACACAAAAACTGTTGTTTAAATTCCATGCACCCGTGATGATTGATGAGTAGTACCCCTGGGCCTACTGTACGACTAGGCCACAAGCTTGGAGGCCTATGCAAAAAGCACAATACCTGCCACCCACCACAAATAACCAAAAAGTGATTACAAAGGACAGGAACATGAAGTTGTAGTGCCTGTGGGACTTACTTCCTCTCTCAAAATTATTTTTAAAAAAATAAAAGCTTCTCCGTGATCCAAAACTACAGCTGAATGACAACCTGAGTAGTTTTTTTTGCAAAATGCACAAAAAAAGCGTTTTCGAGAAGGATTTATGTTGCTCGCGAGATATTGTTTGCCAGGTTGCAAATGCTGCGTGTTCGGGATCGCGAACTGTACAAAAATGCTTTATCGCGAGCGCGAGCGCGAACACGCATATTGAGAGCGCGAACATGACGAAAACTGTAAGTCCGCGTTGTCGCGCTGTGCAGAGTTACCAAAAGTACGCAAGCTGAATCCCTAGGGTTACCTACGGGCTAAAAAGGCCTATTTATTTAGCACACACCCAAAAAATGCTATTCCACCCCATAAAAACACCTTTTGCAATAAAATCCAAAGCCATCCATGGTGTAAAAAAAAAAATTCAACAGACAACACAAACTGTAAATTTAAATAACGCACCAAAGATTTGAGGATGACTACCTCTGGGCCTACTGGCAGACTAGGTCACAAGCTTGGAACAGAATGGCAAAAGCAAGCACACTGCTTGGATGGCTCCACAAAATGGCCACCACACACCCACAACAACAAGAAATGGAAGACAGTCAATGTACGCCTATGGCAAAAGCACAATGCCTGCCTTCCTAAAATGGCCGCCACACACATGCTCAGGCCACCCACCACAAATCACCAAAAAGTGATTACAAAGGACAGGAACAGGAAGTTGTAGTGTCTGTGTCCCTAGGGTTACCTACTGGCGAAAAAGCCCTATTTATTTAACACACACCCAAAAAATGCTATTCCACCCCAAACACCTTTTGCAATAAAATCCAAACCCATCCATGGTGTAAAAAAAAAAATTCAACAGACAAGACAACACAAACTGTTAATTTAAATAACGCACCAAAGATTTGAGGCTGACTACCTCTGGGCCTACTGGCAGACTAGGCCACAAGCTTGGAACAGAAGAATGGCAAAAGCAAGCACACTGCTTGGATGGCTCCACAAAATGGCCACCACACACCCACAACAACAAGAAATGGAAGACAGTCAATGTACGCCTATGGCAAAAGCACAAAGCCTGCCTTCCTAAAATGGCCGCCACACACATGCTCAGGCCACCCACCACAAATAACCAAAAAGTGATTACAAAGGACAGGAACAGGAAGTTGTAGTGTCTGTGGAACTTACTTCCTCTCATAAAAATATTTTCAAAAAAATAAAAGCTTCTCCGTGCTCCAAACCTACAGCTGAATGACAACCTGAGGAGTTTGTTTTAGCAAAATGCACAAAAAAAGTGTTTTAGAGAAGGATTTATGTTGCTCGTGAGATATTGTTTGCCAGATTGCAAATGCTGCGTGTTCGGGATCGCAAACTGTACAAAAAAGGCTTTATCGCGTGCGCGAACACGCATATTGCGAGCGCGAAAATGACGAAAACTGTAAGTCCGCGTTGTCGCGCTGTGCAGAGTTACCAAAAGTACGCGAGCTGAATCCCTAGGGTTACCTACTGGCTAAAAAGCCCTATTTATTTAACACACACCCAAAAAATGCTATTCCACCCCAAAAAAACACCTTTTGCAATAAAATCCAAAGCCATCCATGGTGTAAAAGAAAATCAACAGACAACACAAACTGTAAATTTAAATAACGCACCAAAGATTTGAGGATGACTACCTCTGGGCCTACTGGCAGACTAGGCCACAAGCTTGGAACAGTCAATGTAAGCCTATGGCAAAAGCACAATGCCTGCCTTCACAAAATGGCCGCCACACACATGGCCAGGAGGACACAACAACAACAAGCATAAGCCAAGGGTACAAAGAAAAGAAATGCAGGCCTTTATGGAAAAAGAAGCACAGACTACTAAACTACCACCACAAAACTGCCACAAGCCACATGGGCACTCACAGTCACAATAGGCCATGGAAAACAATGAACTGAAGCAGGTCTATAATATATGACCGGACAAAGGAGGCCTGCTAAACAACACAGCTTTAATACAAAAATGAAAATCAACAGGGCTACGAAAGGATTGGAAAGAAGTTACACATCAAGCACAAACATCCAACAAAGGTATTTCACACACACACACACCAACAGTGAAATACACCACAGCCACATTTAGCATTTCAAATAATCCTATGCCATCCATGCCCTACATGATGTTGAAAATTCTACAGACACCACGAAACATGGACCCATGGGTACCCTACTGGCTGAAATTGCAGAGAAAAACAACTAGGCCCCTATTGAAAGCACAGGCCACCCGCCACAACAATAATTTAAAAAAACAATGAAAAACCCAGAAAAATGTAGGTAATACAAGCCCTGATGAAACAAACACACCAATTCTCCAACTTACTTGTAGTAAATTAAATCTCAAATCAAAAAGTCCTCAAATAAATCCAATCCAATGGTATGATGCAGCAAACAGACACAAAAAGTGATCCTTCCAGCTCCAAATCCAAATGAAAGTGAACAGCACATGCACAAAGCACTGGGAGGAGCCTGCTGGACAGGAACAGGAAGTTGTACACTCAGGGGCACTTCCTTCCTCTTGAAAAAAAGAGTTAAAAAAATTAAAGGACTCCTCCTTACACAAAAGACTACAGCAAAATCACAATCTGAGGAGTTTTTCTGAGCAAAATGATCATTTTAGAGAAGGTTTTATGAAGATCGCGAGATATTCTTCGCCAGATTGTAGTTTTTGCATGTTCGGGATCGCGATCTTACCAAGACAGTCGCCGGAAGTCAGCTCACGCGCCCGAATGACGTGTTCGCGTTCGCACACTCTCGCGGGCTTGGGCAGCCATATTACAAATCTCGTGGCGTGCGCGAACGGACAGAAAAGCAAGCTGGCGATCGCAGAATCACGGTAAGACGTTACCGCGCGCACGAGAATGAATATTGACCGCGCGAGGAAGCTAAACCACTACGCTACGCGCTAGATTGCGTAGCAATCTGCAACTTCGCGCTCTGTGCGAATCGCGAAGTTGCCTAAACTTCGCAAGCTCCACGAACGGAGCGTAGTTCAACGCCCAGGCTTAATCGAAAGTGCCCGTCAACAGCCACTGCAATTCGACATTGTCCCTCGTATATTTGTGCCATAATGTACTACACATAATAGGGCCAACACCATGCTTCACACACATATCAAAATTCCGAGTGCCTTCTGGAGGCGCCGGCTGAGCTTCTTCCAATTGTGCATCAGAAGAACATTAGCGGAAGCACAAGGAAAACTGATTACTGACACCTGGCATTCTTGAAAGAAATCAAATTAACTATTTAATGCCTGGCAACACATTTGTAAATGCTTTTGCCCAAAAGACGTCCCTTAGACCGTACCAAATACAAACCAAAATGGTACCATATCCACAAAGAACCAAAACAAACTCCCCTGATGTATGCAGGTCAAACAAATTGATTCTCCACTGTCGACTCTTTAGACCAAATGGTGCCATTCAGGACTCCAGTCAGGGAGACCACTGGGGCGAGGCACAGGCCGGCCGGACAGAAGGGACAGCTGCGAGTACCAGGAACCCTTCGTGCAGGGATCCCTGATCCATCCGTCTGACCCGAGGATGGCCTCAAACTCCCCCCGTCTGCTGAAGGGGATGATCACTCACCTGAAGGAGTCCCTGTACAGGTGCCAACTGAATGAAGTGGCCCGATTAGGGTCCCCGGGTCACTCACGACCACCTCTCAGCCTTCTGTACCAAATGAAGAGTAGGTCAGTCAGTAGAGAATACAAACCAATAACAGTTTATTCAAAGTACACTCAGAGCGGAGCCCTGTCTGCCCAGTCGTTAGGAGTACTGTAGAGGGACTGGCATCAGCAAGCACAATGATACATTATGTACACTTCAAAACCAATGAAAGCACGCCCACCATGGAATTTTCCAGGGAGATACCGCTGAACAGTATATTAAAAAGGAGTAAGTTTCAATTCTGAGGTCGGACACACATTATCTACTATTCAAGGTCACTCTGCCTGTACCCGCCACTAGACAAGTGGGAGAAGGCCTATATCTAACAGGAAAGGTATGTGCTAATAAGAACCGTGCATTCATTAGTGTAGCAGAACTCACCTTCGCAGAAACATAACCTAGAGAAGACCGTTTCTCGGAAATGGCAAAGGATTGGTTTAGATCATGATACAAAATGGCCCACATACACAAAATGGTGCCACGAATGCAAACCCATGTAAAACAATGCGAAAGCATAACTTTTTATTCCAACATGTGAGAGTCTTTTATACTAAAGTGGTCACTCCGGTTTTTCTAGAATCTATATGTTTTGAAAACATGTTCTAATCCCCTACTAATCCTTTTCTAAACAAACATGATCATGCACAGCTGGCTGTCGGCCATGATTGACAAAAGTGGTGACCCTTGTACAGACTAAATCTTCCGTGCTTGGGGACATGTTTATGTACGTTAGGTACAGGGATTACGATATGGTACCAAGAGCCTGATGTCAGAGAGACAGAAGTAAGCTACTAGGTAAAAGGTTACCTATGTAAGACCGTTATGTTGTGTGGATGCAACATAATGTATGTAATTGGTATGTACATGATGGGACTAACCTAAGGGACATGACAGTAGGTGAAGGGTTAGGTGACTGCTCAAGCCTATATTGGGGTACCCTATGAAGCATAACACCCGCTGCATTGCATTATCACTGTGAAGAGTCCCTGAGACACAGGCCTATCTGCCTAGGGGCTGAGGGGCCTCAGCGGTCACTGCTGATGAGGATCCTGGTGGTTGTGGTGCTGGGGTTGGGCCCTGGGTCCTCTCAACACACCGGTACAGCAATCTGGCAATTGCACTCATGGGGCATGCCAAAACCAAGAGCGACAGGCCTCCCGTGCATTCCGTGCATTCCCACTCCCAGTTCCTGCCTTCCGAGGGTTCACCGGACCAGTCCCTTCATGAAGGTATGCCTTCCACCGCGACGACGCCTCTCCCGGATAAACTTGATGAGATTAGAGGATCCCGAGTGTCCGTGGAGAAACAGCTAAGTGCTATTGCAACAGACATCAGTCTGCTAAAAGACGACCAGCATAAATTGTCTGACATACTCAAGTCAAATTAATTGGTGCTCTCAGATTTATCCCCAGGTCATAAATAACACCACTGAGCAGGCAAGTGAAACAGCTCTAGGAAAGGGCAGAGGATGCTGAGGGTAGATATCGTAGAAACAATGTGCGACAGATCGGGATCCCTGAGGGCACCTGAGTTACCCAATTCTTTGAAGACTGGCTTAAGAGAGTGGTAGCTTCAACAGAACTATCAAACCTATTCACAGTAGAGCAAGCCCACCATGTCCACTCGAGAAAACCTTTCCCTGGGACTCTGTCAAGACCCATTGTGGCCAAGATGCTCAACTTCAAAGATCGAGATGTCATATAACAATTGGCCCACGACAAAGCACCCAGCACCCATCCTAATGGACAACATGCAGATCTTCCTCTTCTCCTCCAATTACTGTGTAGGACAAGTGGGCATCCTTTCAGGCAGAGAAAAATCTTCTCCGCACTCTGGGTCTTAAATACGCTTTAATGTTGTCCAGCCAGACTCAAAGCACTGCAAAATCAACATGGTAATTTTTTTGAGACCCCTGATATGGCTTGAGAATGGCTGGAGCACCATTTCCCAGACTCCCAGGAATTGAAGACTGCTAAACTTGCCCCGGCTTTGACCCAATGCTCCAACCAGTGGTGGCGGCATGGGACGGCTGCCCGGGGTGGTCCCTTGCCGCAGCAGGCTTTGGAAGGACAATTGGCAGCCATCAGCTCAGTAACCACATTGCGGACCCCTAGGCAGCTCATTAGCCCCAGCTCTTCACAGGGCAGTTACTCAGAATCAAACGTCAGCCTAGCCCAATTCCCCTCAATTACTCCACAGACTGCTAAAGATCTACGAGGTTGAGTATTCGCAATGCTGCATGACCGCTCGTATCCTTTTCTCTACATCTTTTCTGATTTAATATGATTAATGTATGCCATTTGCCTCTATACATTTCTCAGGGTTAGCACCCAGTGTAGCCCACTATTAGTGACTCTTTGCAGAATCGCCTATGGCAACCATATCCTTGCCCTGGACGAGTTGCACATTGTATGATTTCTTATGTAGCGGCCAGCCTTCTTGGCTATTCTGGGTCTGATTGGCCCATTGCATTACCCTGAGTGGGGATGTTGTTACATGAATCAATATTGAAGGCACATGTTTCAGCATACTCTGTTGGTTTGTTCTTAAGTTTAGTCGAACAATGATGGATCGCTGGACCAAATATTATGGGGACGTTTCTTATTGTTTGACATTGACATCTGATTTATTTGTAAGAGACACTGGGAAGATGTGTGGGAAGGTGATTTCTACACTGTTGATACATGAAAAACATGTCTACAGTAGCTAGTGCTCACAACATAATCACTTGGTACATACAGAAGATGAGGTGAAACACAAATGGCACAGGATATTGGCCCAATTACACAAATAGTTCCTGGCATTTTGCTCTCGTCTTCCTGCTGGTGGAATCACCCCGTTTTGTTCCTGGGGTTTTTGCTCACTGTGTTCTGCTCCTTCACTCTGGATGTCCCAGCTGCTCCTGGGGGGCGTGGCCTCTTGGTGACATGCCACTGACCAGATGGTTCACGGCCTCCATTGGCATCATCGCTGCTGTTGCTGTGGCAGGCGGGTGCTGCGCTGGAGTGTCCTGGCCGGCTGTTTGTGTTGCCAGTGGCCCGGTGTCTTGCTGGGCGTGGAGGACGTCTCTGCTGCACGAGTGCCTGGGAGGTCAACGATTTTGTGGCCTTTTACGGGAGCGCCTGTGAGTCAGGTGCGAGCTCGGTACGGATGGAGGTGCCCCACAGCCTGTGACGTTCTGGAGAGGTGCGTCTCTTCTGGCTGTACTGCGCTGGGGGTGTCCTGGCCAGCTGTTCATGGTTGCCGGTGCCCGACGTCTCCACTGCTGTGCCCTATCTTGGTGCAGGACTTTGTGTGGGGATCAGGTGGAAGGTTTTCCTTTGTAATCACACTAAGAGGGGGACCAGGAGCAAGAGTTAAGAAGAAGGTCCTGTACCAGCGCTCCTAAGATAGCTTAATACACAAAATGGTATCAGTTCCTATGATTGGCAGGACCAAAGTGGTGAGCTGCCTGAGGGGTTGGGAAGATAGTAGTGGTTGGTAAGGTTCGTGGTGATGTCTAAGGTGTAGGCCAGGTACTCCTAGGTGGTTTTCCAAGTGCCCTCACACACCCTTGCGGGTGCAAAGCATCATCATCGGGCGTTGCTCCTCGTGGGGGTGGCGCTGCAGTCCCTCACGGGCCCTTCAAGAGGGCTCTCTTTCGGAGATCTTTTGATTGGAGTAGCCGTAGTTGTGCGTGCGGGTGTGTGGGGTTGGTGGGTGATGTGGTGAGGCTAAAAAGACCTATAGGAACCCCAAGTAGTTTATTAATGAGTCCTATGGGTCTGGTTAAAATCTAACGGGGAGTGGTGCCTGAATAGTACTCAGGAAAAGTAGGGGGAAGGTAGGTAGTTCTGTTACTCTCGACCCGTATATAGTGAAGTTAGAGTGAGAGTGAGAACGTGTGGTGGGTGGTCAACATGTTTCGCGCTTCCCAACGGTCCCTAACGGATCCGTAGCGCTTCGTCAGGACCAAATGCAAAATGATAACAAAAATAGTAGATATAGGTCAATACGTATCCTATTTATCCATAACAAAGGGATCCCGTTGTATTCGAGTCCCTAAGAGCGAACCTAAAAGGAGAGGGAGGGGAACAAAGAGGGAATAGGGAGACAAAAAAGAGAGGCAATCTATAGTGGTCAGCAACAAATCCAGGGGGCGTGATACATATCCCTGGTGTCAATAACCCGTCCGTGCGAAGAAATACTCGCATGATGGTTGTGCCACATGCCAAGGGAGGGGGGTGGGTGCAAGAAAGACTAGTAGATCTATCGACTCTATATGTATATGTATCACGCCCCCTGGATTTGTTGCTGACCACTATAGATTGCCTCTCTTTTTTGTCTCCCTATTCCCTCTTTGTTCCCCTCCCTCTCCTTTTAGGTTCGCTCTTAGGGACTCGAATACAACGGGATCCCTTTGTTATGGATAAATAGGATACGTATTGACCTATATCTACTATTTTTGTTATCATTTTTCTTTTGGTCCTGACGAAGCGCTACGGATCCGTTAGGGACCGTTGGGAAGCGCGAAACATGTTGACCACCCACCACACGTTCTCACTCTCACTCTAACTTCACTATATACGGGTCGAGAGTAACATAACTACCTACCTTCCCCCTACTTTTCCTGAGTACTATTCAGGCACCACTCCCCGTTAGATTTTAACCAGACCCATAGGACTCATTAATAAACTACTTGGGGTTCCTATAGGTCTTTTTAGCCTCACCACATCACCCACCAACCCCACACACCCGCACGCACAACTACGGCTACTCCAATCAAAAGATCTCCGAAAGAGAGCCCTCTTGAAGGGCCCGTGAGGGACTGCAGCGCCACCCCCACGAGGAGCAATGCCCGATGATGATGCTTTGCACCCGCAAGGGTGTGTGAGGGCACTTGGAAAACCACCTAGGAGTACCTGGCCTACACCTTAGACATCACCACGAACCTTACCAACCACTACTATCTTCCCAACCCCTCAGGCAGCTCACCACTTTGGTCCTGCCAATCATAGGAACTGATACCATTTTGTGTATTAGGAAGGTTTTCCTTGCCTTTCCTTTTGCTGGTCCTGGGGTGGTACCTGTGTGGAGTGCCCGGGACTGTAATATTTTGTGTTGAGGGGTGTTGCCATGTCGGCCATCCCTCCTGTGGAGCATTTCCTGTTGGACGGTCCTCTGTCCACCCAGGCGGCCCATTGGAAGGAATGGATGGACCGTTTGGAGACATATTTTGATGCAATTGACTTGCAGGAGGAGCGACGGCGCCCCATGCTATTGCATTTTGGGGGGGCGGCTATTCACCGTTTAGGGCGGTCGGTGGTTATAGGTGGACCACCACATACGTATGGGACTTTAAAGCAAGCTCTCACTGCCCACTTTGAACCTCTGGCCAATCCGGATTATGAGCAGTTTTAACAGCACCAGGCTTAGAAGCTACCAGATGAATCTGTGGATACCTTTTAGTTTTTTTGTTTAAATATCTTTATTTTTTTTTTTTTTTGTTCCAAAAAATTTCCCCATTTGCTCATGGTACATATCATAACAGTTCTTCAGAAAACAAAGATTAAATAAGAGCAATGTTTCCAAATATACATTGCATTTTTGCGTCAATATTGTTGCGAGTAAACCACTCAGATTATTGCAGATCATAGTACAATGCGTTACAACATACACAATTTCCATCAAGTGACTATCGCTCCTAACACTCCCCTGATCAGCAGACCTACATATCCATCCACAGTGCTTAATCGCCCGCGGAGAGAGAGGAGTACAGCCAAGTGAGAAGTGAGGGAGAGAAAAAGATGCCAGTGCTACTTAATAATATTTCCTATAGCAGTAAGACCACCCTTATCAGATTGTCGTGCGAATGACAAGTGTTGAAAAAAAATCTTCAGTGGCCAGTACACCAGGCCGACGAGGGACTGGTGCCTGAGGGAAATAGAAAGGAGAAAAGCAGATACCCCAACAAATTAAACCTTTTCTATATAAACTATAAACAACAATTAAAAGGCTGCCTTCTAAAGACCGTTCTGAAAATCATTGCACTATAGAGTATGGGACTTTTAAATGCAGGAGGTATGGCAGGAGAGGGCACTGGTACGTAGGTTGAGCGCATGACAGTGCCATGGACCTGCTCCAGGTGCGTAGGTGCCGGGACATAATAAAAGGGGGGGAGGCAGAGGATTACACTCTGCCAGGCCCACGCCACTAAATGCAACCAGTGAGAGGTGAGTGAATGAAGGTCTCCATGTGTCCCTCTCCATTGGATACCTTTTATGCTCATCTGCATGAGTTGGCCAGTACCTGTATGTTACCCGATGCTCCGGATGAGATCAGGGCTGTCAGGAACCTGGTGAATGCCCTTACCGTAGGGAAGTGTTATCCCAAGAGACATAGAGTAGTAATCAAACCCTCTACTGTGAATTATTGGTTTAATGTAAACCCGGCGAAAAAGACCATTTCAAGATGGCCGCCGTGTTGCCCATAAAGTATCAGAGCCTCCGAAAGTGACGTTCTAGTCTTGAAGGCTTTTCGGAATGATGCGGCTCGCGAGCGCGCTCAACTGCGCACTTCAATTTGTACCTGAGGTAGAGAAGTCCGAATTCGAAGCGCGCTTCTTTTTAAGTAATTAGCGGAAGCGGCGCTTACTCAAAGATATATTTTCACAGAAGGAATTATTTCCCCTTCAGGTGGGTGGAGTACTAGTGTCCTACTCTTATTTGGGGCATTGCTAAATCCGCATTGTGAGAGGCCAGTTGTTGAAGCCTTCCAGGAATTTCGAGAGTCCAAGGTTGGTGTGCCCTGAATCTTCACAGCCAAGTAAGCCAAGAATTTATCCTGCATCTTTGCTAAGGAGACTGCAAGTTCGGAGCAGCGCGTTTGCTTCTGTACCCTTCCTTCCTTGCGAATTTCCCTTTCCTTTCCTTCCATTCTACCCTTCCTTGTTCCTTTTTGCGCGTACCTTCCCGAAGCCATTATCCTCACAATATCAAGGTGAACTGAACAAGACTTCAGGAAGAGAGACTTCATGAGAGACCTTCATTTAATTAGAATAGAATGCTGAACATTTGATGAGAACCATATGAGATAGGTCTAGCTACCATTTAGGTAGGAGACGTCCATTTCCCAGTTAGTAGAAGAAAGGTTGAAAGTTGTGCTGTGATATTAATGTAGTGTCTTCTATATGTGTTAGGAAGCTGCAGTTCCAGGCCAGTTGGGACTGAGAGACCTCAATACAGATGAGGAGCCTATACTCCAGCCAAACCTGGTAGGATAGAGTAAGAAGTGAACAGTTTAGTTATGAGCAGAACTGTTATGTGTATTTGAATGCTTCTTTTCCCCTTATGTGCATTAGGAATCCCAGAAGATAGGAAAACGGAAGACAAGGGAATTCAGGTCCAGCTCGAGTGTCTTTCTCTTCTCTGTCCACTCCCCTTTCCCCCTGCTTAGAGCAGCTGCTTAACGCAATGTGTTCTGAGAGGAAGGAATTGGAAAAAAGCTTCTTCTGCCTCTGTGGAGAATCGACGGCCTTGACAGATTGAAGTGCCCACGACTTCACTCCACCCAGGCAGAATGGCGGAGGGTTTTAGTTTGAAGGCGTTAAGGGACATGTTAGAGAGAATTCAGCAGGATTTAGGACATCTTAGTGCTGAGAATAAGAGTCTTAAACAAGAGATGGTAGCTTCGCGGCAGGAAACAATGATGCTATCCCAAAGAGTTAGTGAGATGACGTCCCCAGCTTCTCCTCCTTCTGTAACAGATTTAAAGGGTTCCTTGCCAGATACTAATCCCCGAACTGTGGCCCAAGTTGTTCATTCGGTTTCCCCTCTTATTCCATTAGCATCACCCGAAAGGTTTAGCGGGGATCCTCAAAAGGCCCAACTGTTCCTCACACAATGTTCCCTTCATTTTATGTGTCGCCCAACCCTATTTCCAGATGCTCAATCCCGGGTGGCTTTCATTTTGTCTTATGTTAGTGGGGATGCCGCCAATTGGGCTATGCCTCTGGTTTCCAGAGATGATCCTTTCTTATATGATTTTGATCGCTTCAAGACTGAGTTTCTTCGTATCTTTGACAGGAGAAGAATTTCCCAGGCCACTGACAACGAACTTTTGGAACTGCGTCAGGGATCCAAAGATCTCCTCACGTACTTAACTCAATTTAAATAAACTGTTGGTGGAAACTAACTGGCCACAGGAGAAGAGGGCTGCACTGTTCTATAGAGGATTACGAGACGAGATTAAGGACACGCTTGCACAGATTCCAAACCGACCTACTGATTTTTAGGCCTGGGCGAAAATTTTGTTCCGTTCGCGGAAATTGCGATAATTTGACATTTTCGCGTTCCGGGGAGAGCGCGAAAATGTCAAAAATTCCGGTTTCCGCAGCTTGGCGATAATTTGTTTCTTGCTCGCGCTGTAAAATAATACATTCTCGCGCGCGCGCGATCGCCTTACCTGAATCCCTGCATTCGCCGACAAGTTTTCGTGATCCGGTCGCGTTCTCCATGAGATGTTGTATTGTTTTTAGCCATTTGCGCTGTCTCGCGACAGTTTGCGCCCGCAGTGACGTCATGCGTCGCGCGATCACGTCTTTCTTCTCGCGATCATGCACCGCGAGACAACTCAAAACAAGATGGCCGCGCCCGCAAGCAACCACATGCGTAAGTTGGCGACCCGTAATCATGCAGAAAATCTCACGAACATGCCGGAAAAAAACTTCCGCATCTTCGTGATATTTCCGCTTGTTTGCGATAATTTTAAACATTTTCGCGATAATTTGCGAAAGTTAATTTTGCAAATTCCGCCCACCCCTACTGATTGTACAGAATTGGTAGATTTAGTGTTAGAAATCGATTTTCGCTGCGCGGAGCGAAAAGGAGAAAAAAAGTCTAGAGATTTCAAATGGAATTTTTCACGTTTTGATAGACCTAGAGTTGAAGGGAGTAAAACGAATGGATCCACATCAGAGAGTGAACCAATGCAGATAGGAACGGTGAGGGGTCCCTTAAGTAAAGAAGAAAAAGAGTCAAGGAGAGCAAAGAAATTATGTATCTACTGTGGAGCAGCAGGACATTTCGTGAAAGAGTGTCCAAAAAGACCTAAGCCTGTTGTGCCGGGAAACTCTCAAAACCATCTGTAGGGGGAGCCGCTCAGATGGCGAAATGTGAGAAGAAGGTTCCAGAATCTCATTGTATAATGAACACCCTTCAAACTTAAGCACCACATTTGATTCTACAGATGACGTTGAAGTTCCGTGAACAAGAAATCACGGGAGTAGCCATCATGATTGACTCAGGAGCTACTGGGAACTTCTGTGACATCAAGTATGCGAAGAGGATGGGAATCCAAGCGATGTTAATGGAAAAGAAGGAGTTGGTTCGAGCAGTAGATGGGACCAACCTCTCTTTGGGTCCCATCACCCATCACACTGAGTAGTTAGAATTGGTCCAATCAAATGGACATCGAGAAAATCTTCAGTTTAACCTGATTGATGCCCCACAGTTTCATATCATTCTGGGTATTCCGTGGCTCTCCACACACAATCCGACTATTGACTGGGAGAATCGGACTGTTGAGATGACTTCCTTGTTTTGTTCTGAACATTGTTTCTCTTCAGATGAGAAGAATCTTGAACCTTCCACAGCCACCTTGTTGTCTTACGGTGGAGATTCCATTGGGGTTGTCGAGTCTATTCTGGTTCCGGATGAATACAAGGAATTTGGAGATGTGTTCAGTGAACGTGAAACGGAACGATTGCCCCCCCATCGCTCTTATGATTGCGCCATCGACCTCGAACCCGAGGACGGTTTGCCCTGCAGTCGGATATACGCATTAACGGAGGCCGAGAACCTGTATTTAAAGGATTATTTGGATCGTTACTTGGCTAACGGGTTCATTAGACCATCCCAGTCTCCGGTCTCCTCTCCCTTATTTTTCATTCCAAAGAAAGAAGGTTCTTTGAGGACTTGCATCGATTATCGAGCAATCAACAGAGCAACGATTAAAAACGGCTATCCGTTAACTTTGATTTCCGTTCTTTTGGATCAGATCAAAGAGGCTCAGATATTCACGAAATTGGATCTTCGGGGAGCTTACCATCTTATCCGAATGAAGGAGGGCCATGAGTGGAAGACTGCCTTCAGAACCAAGTACGGGCGCTTTGAATATCAGATGATGCCCTTCGGGCTGTGCAATGCTCCTGCAGCCTTTCAACATTTTATTAATGATGCCATGGGAGATTTGTTGGATAAGGTAGCGGTGATCTATTTGGACGACATCTTGATTTTTTCTAAGAACCCACAAGAACATGCGAGGCATGTGAAGTTGGTCCTCGAAAAACTTCGACAACATCAGCTCTATGTAAAATTAGAGAAGTGTGCGTTCAGTGTTCGCACAGTAGAGTTTCTTGGGTTTGTACTGTCGCCGGACGGAATCACCATGGACACAAAAAAGGTGCAGGCTGTGGTAGAATGGCCATCCCCCACAGATGTTAAGGAGGGACAGCGATTTTTGGGATTTGCCAATTTTTATCGTCGATTCATTCAAGGTTTTTCTCAAAAGATTCTCCCCATCACAAGATTGTTAAAAAAAGGAGAAAAATGTCAATGGACGGTAGAGGCGGAACAGGCCTTTGTCTATCTCAAGACCAGTTTTACATCAGCCCCAATTCTCCTTCATGCAGATCCTTCTAAACCTTTCTTTGTTGAAGCGGATGCCTCAGATCAAGCCATCGGTGGAATCCTGTCTCAGCGACACCGATCTACTGGACAATTACATCCAGTAGCTTTCAGGTCGAGAAAGTTGAATGCAGCAGAGCAGAATTATACTATTGCGGAGAAAGAACTGCTAGCAGTAAAGGATGCTTTCGTGGAATGGAGGCATTATTTATTAGGAGCCAAGCATACTGTCACAGTTTTCACGGATCATAAAAATCTCCAGTTTCTGAAATCAGCCAGAACTTTGACTCCCTGTCAACTACGTTGGTCCCTTTACTTTGCCGGCTTTGATTTCGTGATTACGTATCGCCCAGGCAGTGAGAATAACAAAGTGGACGCACTGTCCCGAATTCAAACAGAGGCCACAGAACATCTGGTGGAACCACATCCAATTATTCCTGAATCCAAGATTGTATGCACTCTTAGTTTCACAAACTATAAGGAAGAAATTGGAAGACAAATGACTACCGAGGAAATGTCAGAATGGGTGAATCAAGAAACAGACCGAGAGATTGTCAACTCTTTGCCTTACCATCGAGGTGCGTTATATTTGCCCACCAAAGTAATCCACGAAAAAGCTTTGAAAGACTGTCATGATCAACCATTAGCAGGGAATAAAGGCATGGTCAAGGCTCTTGACTTAGTCCAACGATACTTCTGGTGGCCAGATATGAAAGCTCATGTAAAACGTTATGTGGAATCTTGTGATCTCTGTGCTCGAGGGAAAACCAGTAGGCAAGCGCCCCAAGGATTTTTACAACCCCTACCTATTCCCACAGAACCCTGGCACACAGTCACATTAGATTTAATTGTAGACCTCCCAGTAAGCAGGGGTTATGATACCGTTTAAGTTGTAGTGGACACCTTCACTAAAATTAGTCACTTCATTCCTATAAAAGGGGTTCCCATAGCTAGAGAAATAGCCAAACTCTTCAGTGAACACATAGTTAAGATTCATGGGGTGCCTAAGATCTTGATATCTGACAGGGGCCCTCAGTTCAGCTCTCAATTTTGGAAGGCCTTCATGCTGGGATTAGGGGTAGAAGTCAGGCATTCTACCAGTTATCATCCCGAGACAGATGGTCAAACGGAACGAGTAAATAAAGAGTTGGAACAATACCTTTGCCTGTTCCTTTTGGCTCAGGATGGTGAGTGGTCGGATTTGCTGTGGATGGCAGAATTCGCTCACAATAATGCGAAGAATGTCTCCACTGGGTTCACTCCATTTTACCTCAATTTTGGAAGACATCCAAATCCCTTCAGTTGTGAGGAAGAGTTTGGGGTTCCTGCAGCTAATCAGTATTTGAAAGAATTATCCAGAGCTCACAAATCTGCAGAGTCCAATATTCTAAAGGCTAAGGAGAGTTACAAGCGACAAGCAGATAAACACAAAAAGAAGGCCCCTCAGTATCAGGTGGGAGATTCAGTGTGGTTATCCTCTCGTCACCTGCGATTGAAGGGGAATAGAAAATTTCAACCATGGTATATTGGTCCCTTCCCAGTAGAACAGGTGTTAGGGCCAGTGACAGTTAAGCTAAAATTGCCCTCGCAATTAAAGATTCACCGAGTTTTCCATGTATCCCTCCTTAAGCCAGCAGCCTCCCATCTTCGCAAGGGTACTCCTCCCCCTCCAGTGAGAATCAAAGGACAAACAGAATATGAAGTCAAGGAAATCTTAGATTCAAGAGGGATTCGAAGGAAGCTATATTATTTGGTGGACTGGAAGGGGTATGGACCTGAAGAGAGATCTTGGGAACTGGCCTTAAATGTACATGCTTCACAATTAGTTAAACGCTTCCATTTGCAAAATCCTCTCAAACCTAGACCGATAAATTGGTCATTGAGAGGGGGTACTGTCAGGAACCTGGTGAATGCCCTTACCGTAGGGAAGCGTTATCCCAAGAGACATAGAGTAGTAATCAAACCCTCTACTGTGAATTATTGGTTTAATGTAAACCCGGCGAAAAAGACCATTTCAAGATGGCCGCCGTGTTGCCCACAAAGTATCAGAGCCTCCGAAAGTGACGTTCTAGTCTTGAAGGCTTTTCGGAATGATGCGGCTCACGAGCGCGCTCAACTGCGCACTTCAATTTGTACCTGAGGTAGAGAAGTCCGAATTCGAAGCGCACTTCTTTTTAAGTAATTAGCGGAAGCGGCGCTTACTCAAAGATATAATTTCACAGAGGGAATTATTTCCCCTTCAGGTGGGCGGAGTACTAGTGTCCTATTCCTATTTGGGGCATTGCTAAATCCGCATTGTGAGAGGCCAGTTTTTGAAGCCTTCCAGGAATTTCGAGAGTCCAAGGTTGGTGTGCCCTGATTCTTCACAGCCAAGTAAGCCAAGAATTTATCCTGCATCTGCGCTAAGGAGACTGCAAGTTCGGAGCAGCGCGTTTGCTTCTGTGCCCTTCCTTCCTTGCGAATTTCCCTTTCCTTTCCTTCCATTCTACCCTTCCTTGTTCCTTTTTGCGCGTACCTTCCAGAAGCCATTATCCTCACAATATCAAGGTGAACTGAACAAGACTTCAGGAAGAGAGACTTCATGAGAGACCTTCATTTAATTAGAATAGAATGCTGAACATTTGATGAGAACCATATGAGATAGGTCTAGCTACCATTTAGGTAGGAGACGTCCATTTCCCAGTTAGTAGAAGAAAGGTTGAAAGTTGTGCTGTGATATTAATGTAGTGTCTTCTATATGTGTTAGGAAGCTGCAGTTCCAGGCCAGTTGGGACTGAGAGACCTCAATACAGAAGAGGAGCCTATACTCCAGCCAAACCTGGTAGGATAGAGTAAGAAGTGAACAGTTTAGTTATGAGCAGAACTGTTATGTGTATTTGAATGCTTCTTTTCCCCTTATGTGCATTAGGAATCCCAGAAGACAGGAAAACGGAAGACAAGGGAATTCAGGTCCAGCTCGAGTGTCTTTCTCTTCTCTGTCCACTCCCCTTTCCCCTGCTTAGAGCAGCTGCTTAACGCAATGTGTTCTGAGAGGAAGGAATTGGGAATAAGCTTCTTCTGCCTCTGTGGAGAATCGACGGCCTTGACAAGGGCCCAGTTTATACAGGGCTGTTCTTCCAGTAAGTTGCGTGAAGCTATACTACAGGTGCCGGGCATGTCGATGGCTGATATGTTGACGCGGGGCAGGTCTAAGGAACTGTCCAAGGTGCGAGCAGCCCATATGGGGACGGCACTCCAAAAGGTGGTGAAGATAGAGCCAGTGAATGTTGTTTCGGCTCGGGTCCCTGACAGGAAGAAACAGCGGGGTCAGGGGACGCTGGAACGGCCACGGCATTGTTATAGTTGTGGGGGTCCTTTCCCTCATAAAGGAACGTGTCCTGCTGTTGGGGAGAGGTGTTCCACTTGTAAAAGGCTTAACCATTTTGTGAAGATGTGTTGTTCCGCTCCTGCTCGTGGGTCCATACCTCGGTCATCCAGTCAGGTGTATGTGGCTGCTCAGTTGCCGGCAGGAGGAAACATGGATGATGATGATGTGGAAGGGACTATACACGTCATCCATGCTTTGCAACCTGGGGGCCATGTACGAAAGGGTATCCCTAAATGTCATGTGTTGGTGGATGGCCACCAGGTGCCTGCTTTGATTGACACCGGTGCTTCGATTAACATCATGGCTAAGTCAATGATGATGACATTGCCAGTTTCTCCCATTTTGTCTTCGACCTCTACAAAGATTTTTGCCTATGGGTCCTCTGAACCCCTTCCCTTGGCAGGTGTTTTTACTGCTGAGGTGGCTCATGGCTCTCAGGTGATATGGCCACGAATATATGTCACAAAAGGGGGCCATGGGATGTTGCTGAGTTGTCGGATAGCAGAGAGTCTGCAAATGGTCACTTTTGCTTTGAGTGTACATCAATGGAATATGGAGGAGTTGTTGGCCCAGTTTTCACCCTTGTTTGATGGGATTGGCTGTTTAAAGGCCGTTTGATCAAACTTCACATTGATGATTTCATCCAGCCAGTAGCATTGTGCCATAGAAGAGTGACGTTCCATCTTCGGCCGAAGGTGGAAGCAGAACTGATGAAATTGGAGATGGCGGTCATTATTGAACGGGTGGATGGTCCCACTCCCTGGGTATACCCTATTGTTATGGTCCATAAACCTAAACAGCTTGGTGAGGTCCGCATTTGTGTGGCTATGCGTATACCTAACCTTGCGATTAAACGTGAACGGCATCTCACCCCTACCGTGGACGATATTGTGGTGGAGGTGAGTGGGTCACGTTGGTTTCCAAGATGGATCTTCATGCTGGTTACCATCAGCTGATGCTTGACCCCGCTTCCCATGTGATTACCACGTTCTCTACTCATGTGGGTTTGTGGAGGTATAAGCGTTTAAGTTTTGGGGTCTCCAGCGCTGCAGAAGTTTTTTCAGGACACGATCCGGGGTGTTCTCTCTGGTCTGGATGGCTTAATTAACGCCAGTGACGATATTTTGGTGCATGCCCCTACTTTGGATGAGCATTTTTGTCGTCTTAAAGGTGTGTTTCAGCGATTACTTAGGCTTCATAAAGAAAAGTGCGAGCTCCTGAAAACTGACATTTCATTTTTTGGGTACCGTTTTTCGAAGGATGGTGTGTCACCGGACTCTATGAAGGTGTGTGATATTCAGACAGCTCCTGCGCCCATTAATGTGTCTGGTGTGTGGAATTTTATGGGTATGGTGAACTATTGTGGTCGTTTTATCCACAATCTCACTAATCTTACAGATCCGTTGAGGGAGCTTACTAAATCTAACGTTTCTTGGGACTGGGGTTCGGCGCAGGAATGTGCTTTTCAAGCCACTAAGCAGGCCCTATCTGCTGATACTACCTTGGTATATTTCAATCCTACACTGGACTCTGAGTTGTCAGTGGATGCCAGTCCCGTTGGATTGGGGGCTGTGTTTTCTCAGCGGCAGAGTGGTGGGGAATGGGCCCTGGTGGCTTTGACTGCGACTGAACAACGGTATTCTCATATTGAGAAGGAGGCTATCGCCATTCATGGTTACCTGCATAAATAGGAAACCTTGACTCCAGAACATTTATCACATCACACTCATTACAGTGTCCATTGTACAATAGGGACTTAATCAGTCCAGATGTCCAGTAGACCCTTATCAATGGCAACCCTCAGTGTTAATGGCCCCATGCCTTTTTATTAAGCACAACAAAATAGTTAAGATTGTTAGGATCTCGACACCCTGACTTAGACCTCATTTAGGAAACTCACTAGACCTAGACAGCAAGAAGTCGAAATAAGACTGGAAGGGGAAAGTGATGCACGTCTGTAGGATCTAACGCCCAACACTGACACACACAACTCAAAAAGGAGGAATTGCAATTCTAACAAGACATGGCTGTCATTGCAGGTCCACTTAGGTATCGATTGGCAAAAATTCAGACTTCCTGTTTACTAATTTTAGATCATTATTATCTGTCAGAATAACTAAAGTCATACTGCGTGGTGACTGGAATACGGTATTGGACCCATTCCTCGATCGATTAGGTAGACCAGACCTTAAAAGCACTCGAGACAGGAGTATATTACAAGATTTTGTGGCCAATCATGCTCTTATTGATCCCAGGTGACTATTTAACCCAGATGAAGGAGACTACATATACATATCCTGTGTGCATGGAACATACATTAGGATAGATTTCTGCTAACGCAAATGTCATTATTTACCGAATGTTTTAAGAGTGCAATGTGTAGAATTAACATTTAAAATGAAGAGTGCCTAATGCAAAAATTGTAGTTGGCAACCATACTTAGAACCTGTAGGCCTGTAATTTAGTTATGAGGCCTGGATTTTATTTTACGTTGACATATGTAATGATGATCTCATGTTTTACAGTGAAGGCCCCATAATACTGAAATGCTTGTTTTTCAGTTTAGTGGACAAATTGTGCAAGTTGTTTTTCTTCTTTTTCCTGCAGACATTGCATTTGTGAAACTGTTTATTAGTTCGGGAATAGACATTTGTTTTATTAGGCGATAATGTCCGCGACATGCAAAAACACATGGTTGAAAGACGATTGTACTCTGGTGAGAAGATGGGAGTAGACCTGTTCCTAGGAGCGTGCTGAAATGTTATTGGTCGACCTGAAAAAGAAAGGACATTTATGCTACAAATTTAGAAACTGTGGTTTATATTAGTGGATGTTCTTTGACTAGTTAGCCAGGGTCTTCCACCCTATGATGCAGACCAGACTTATTGAGTTTTCACTCTTCCTGTTCCCTTTTTCTGACTCTCTGAGGGGAGACTCTGTACTGAGTTTTCTGGACATCTCTTTATGAGAAGTCTTAGTTTATTCCTTGAATTGCTGTTGTTTGAGCTGAGAATATTTCCCAGCTTTTTCTGCTAACAGCTTTATGCTTATGCTCTATTCTCTCATCAGAACTCTTCATGGGTTTTCGACTGACAGCTATAACCCATTTTTTCCAAATTTACCTCAACTTTAGCTTAGAATAGGGATGTTTGTAAATGGAACACACTTGATGTACTTACTCAGTCAGTCAGTAATACTTTATTCGATAAAAAGTTTTCATCATAAAAGTAAGTATACAGTAACATGACCTATATAAACACATGCTAAAAAAAGCAATATAATCGCTAAAATTTATACCACATAATCACATAAAATTTCACATTACAAAAAACTTGTTAAAATTCATCATTTTACTCATTTACAACATAATAACTCATCGATAGCCTGGCCCTATGGCCAATCCCTCATTGTGACACCCCGGTCTACAGGGTAAGTTGGAGCCTAAGTCTCCTCATGCGAATCACCCAAGCACTTCCGATAAATTTAGCGACACCACACACCAATGAAGAGGAGGATGAATCGGTACAGAGGACTCGCAAGGCCATTGCGTGGCAGCGAAGGCCCAGGCTCCTGCATAATGGTTTTAGCCATATCCTCCTAGGTACCTTGTAAGCCGGGCAGGCAAACATAAGGTGCGCCATGGACTCAATAGGGGCTGCACAACACGGGCACGCCTTTGTTGAACTACCTTGAGGGTTCCACCCAAAAGTAAAAGCATTTACAGGGAGGGTTCCAAACCTAATTTTTAAATATAGTGATCTGTCGAGGGGTTTCTCGATGTAATCAAGGAATGGTTCAAATAGCCGGGACCCCTTATAATCTAAAAACCGCTCAGTGAGAGAGCCCCCGGCACCTCTACGAGAAGTCTCCAGCTGGACCCACTCCCAATAAAGCTTCTTAATAACTAGTTGAGGTGGGGGGGATTGGCTCTTCCATAGATCACTTAGACCCATAGATCCCACCAGCTGCCGCAGATTACTCAACCACTTAATCCTGTTACCTTTATCCAACAAGATAAGTTCGTCCAGTGCAGCAGCGTAGTTCTTAAGCTCCTCAGTTCTTCTCAGCCGGACCCAAAAAAGTAAAGGGCGCAGGCGCACAATTTCCTTAAGGGGACGCCTGCCCATATCTAAACGTAATGGTATCAATGGGGTGGAAGCTGGTAAGGCAACCAAATCTCTCAAGAATTTGTTTTCAGAGGTTATTAAATCCGGAATATTCTCGAACCCCCAGAGTTCGGAGCCGTACAGAGCACTAGGCAATATTTGGCCTTCGTAAATAGCTAGGACCGGGGCCACAGGTTTACTCACTGACACTCTATGCTCACGCATTACCGCCCCTGCAACTCTTTTAAAGTTTAATGACATTTTAGCCAGATGGTCATTCCAGCACATCCGACTATTCACCCTAACACCCAGGTAGTCAAAGGACTCCACCATCTCCAAGGACTCGCCATTGAGCGAAAAATTATTCCAAATTCTTCTGGAAGGGGAAATGGCCATAAGTTTGGTTTTCGAGGTATTAATTGTAAGGCCCCTATCATTACAAAAATCACTAAAGCGGTGCAATAGCTTTTGGAGACCTGCCGGGGTTTTTGAAATCAGAATGGTGTCATCCGCGAAGAGGAGAGTTGGTATTTTTTCCCCAGCCAGGGATGGTGCATCCGCCGACTCATCCCTTAGATGGTCCACCACACCATTCACAAATAGGGAAAAAAGAGTCGGCGCCATGACACAACCCTGGCGGACTCCCCTCCTCACGGGCACCCTCTCGGTCAGTTGGCCTTGGGTACCCCATCTGATTCTTGCGTAATTACCTTCATGGAGCTTAACTATAAGGTCCAGAAGGTAGCCTGGCAAGCCCATCTCCTCCAAAACTTCCCATAGCCTAGCACGGGGGACCAGGTCGAACGCCATCCTGAGATCTATAAAGGCCAGGTAGAGACTACCATGATTAATTGACACGGTTTTCCAATAGATCGCAAAAAAGCGGAAGACCTGGTCCATTGTACCTACTTTTTTCCGGAACCCGGCCTGGAAATGAGAAAGAACCTGCTCCTCATCCATCCATGCACCGACTCGCAGAATGATGACCCTGCCGACCACTTTCTGAATCACATCTATCAGACTGATTGGTCTGTAGTTGGCAGGGTCATCCCTGTCCCCCTTTTTGTAAACCGTAATCACTTCGGCCCCCTTCCACGAATCTGGGACAGGATGTCCCTTGGATATTAAATTCATTATTAATGCAATGACTGTGGCCCAAGCTATGGGTTCTTTCATGAGAAGATCGCCCGGAATACCGTCTTGGCCTGCTGCCTTCTTTGGGGTTAGGTGTTTTATAGCCTCTACAATCTCGGAAGGCACATATGGGTTCTCAAGCGAGGATACAAGGGGGGCCCGATTGGCTGGATCACGAAAAAGAGATTTGGGTGCATCTTGGCCACCGTAAATTATTGAAAAATGGGAATACCATTGTTGGCTGGTAATGTGGTTATCCATCAAAGGCCTATTAAGATTTCTGGCCTTATTGATCAGATCCCAAAACAGTGAACCATTTTTCATTCTAGATGCATTTTTAAGGTCCTGCCAATACTGTTCCTCCCATTCTTTTTTAGCCCGAGCTTGTTCGTTCACATACTCCCTCCTAGCTATTCTCACTAGCGATTGGTTCTTATTACGGAGGGCGACAGTTAGCTCACGTCTTTTTGCCCGGCACTTTGAAGAGTACCAGGGATTGCTGGGTTTAGGAGCGTTTATTTTAGAGCTCCGGGTTAAAAATAATTTGCCAACTTCTTCAATAGCATTAGTATATATCCGTGGGAAGAGCGAATCATGGACCACCCCTGTCTCCATAGTTATAGCCTCCAGCTCACTAATCAGCCCATCAATGTGCGTCTTAATCTTTGCCAATTTATCTGGGTGAGAGCCTACCTTATCTCATTTCAATCTTCGATTACCGTCATACGGGGTCACCTCCTTTGTTGTCTTCAATTGGACTGGGTTTGGGCCACCTTTTAAATCCCTCCACCTCAACGACATACATAAGGGATTGTGGTCGCTACCCTGCGAAGGGACCACCTCCATGTCGACTAGGTCACGCTACATAGTGACGTCCAATAAAATATAATCAATTCTGGACGGGCTATTGAGTCTGTTAAACGTCATTGCCCCATCCCGATCAGAAGGGGATCTACCGTTTACTGCTCTTAAATTATAATCCACAGTAAGGGCGTTAATCTGTAGTGCTTTTGCGGACCAATTTTTAATCGGGGGTAGTACCAATGCAGGAATAGACCAGCTAGCGTCGTCCTCCTCTATACCCAGGGGGTCATCCTCACTTAAGGGTTCAAATGTACAATTAAAATCCCCCCCCACAAGTATTTTAGAATTTGAGGGGCAATTAGCTAGTGCCTGATCCAAAATTGTAAAAGTACAAGACATTTTACCTCCCTGGGTCCCTCTAGCGTAAATATTAAATAACTCCATCTTGCTTCCCCGCACCTGGCCTGGTAATGAGAGATGTTGAATATCCCTACACTCCGAATCATGAACTGAGATATTCCAATTTAGATCTACTTTTATCCAAATATGTAAGCCCCCAGAGGGTCTGCCCTTACCACTGCTGTAGGCGGGTACACAAAAAGTAGCATATCCAGTTTTATAAATTGGTAATAAACTCCAAGTTTCTTGGAACATACATATGTCAAATTTTTCAATAAAGTTGTTCCAATCCGGGATAGTCAGTTTTCTTTCTAACCCTGCTATGTTCCAGGATAACAGACGAATAACGTCTTTCCCACTAGTGAGCAGAGCTGGAATAACTCCAATTTCAATATCCACTACCCCTGAAGTGGGTATTTCAAAATGCTCTACCTGGTTTAATAGCTGGTTGTCATTACTACTGACTCCCGCAGACGGAGAGTGGGTAGAGGGAAAGGAACAAATAGCAGCCCTGGTTTCCAGATCCAGAAGAAACCCATCACTAATTTGGGGATCATCAGCCTCATTAGATATCACAATAGCGTTTCCCTCTGTTCTACCTGCACTTTGGCTCTCCCTCTTACCCTGCCTGGACTGTAATCTTCAATCACAATCATCCATGCCAGAAAAAACATCAAACCTATTCCCTAACTCTAAAGGTGTAAAAGGCCTCAGGTGCTCCAATCTCCGGTTGTTGTATCTAGGGCCTCTAGAGGGTATCATGTTCCAACCTTGATGGTCGAATCGCAAATTCGTAGCATGTAATGCTGTAGGAACGATTGGATGAACTATGTGGTTTTTCCTAGCATGGGTTGTGGGGAACACCAGGGACCTAGGATAAAAATAGGTCAGGGCTCGAGGGCTAATTTGGCTATTGCCATTACCCAAAGGCCAATTCAATACAAAATCTACCGCTTCTGGATCTCTAAAATTAATCAAAACTATATCTCCATCGACGTCCTTGCTTCTACCACCAAGCCAAGGGAGACGTCTAACATGCAGTATCTCACCATTTACATTCTTATTTATAGGTCTATATATTCTTAACCAGTGTATAATTTTGTTTTTCAGCTGAGAAAAATCTTCTCTCTTATTATCAGCCAATACAGGGACCCCTGTCAACACCACCACCAAAGGCACAGCTTCTGGGGGTAAATCAACATGTGGACCATGGATCCCAGAGCCCCCCTCCCGCCTGGAGTTACCCTGCGCCTGACATGTAATCCCCACTGGTGCAATGCTGACCTCCTCCACCGAGTCAGTAACAGGCTTACTAACTAGATGTTCCATGGGCGTCAGAGGTCCCTTTCTAACATGGTCAAGAACTAAGTGGTCCAAGGCCTGTGTTACATTCCTACTGAAATCAGGAATTTCCTTAGGAAAATTGATGGTGGGAACTGCAGCTTGAATACTAATGCCATTCGCTGGCGCCTTTCCTACGGCAGTCATATTTCTCAATGTAGATTCAATGTTCTCTAGCCTATGCTCCAGCCTCCTCAAGTTATCAGTAATTGGCAATATGAGAGTACTAAACATGTCCCCCAGTTTAGCTAGAAGAGCAGTAGGGATAACAGACGCCTGCGGAGAGATAACAGCAGGCAAAACGGGCTCTGGGGTGGTCACAACTGGGTCCGGGGCCACTGGAAGGGTGCAAATGGCCAGGATCGGCCTGCAATCTGGCCCAGTTGCCAGCCCAGAAGCAGTTCCATTTAGAGTCTTTGTATGTTGGCCAAACTCTGAATGATGGATCCTAGGAATAGGGACCACCCCCTCCTTACGTCTTATTTTCCTGGGAGGAGGGCCACGAATTATCCCCCTGGTCAAGTTCTTAGCCCTTTTTCCTTTATATGTCCCCCGGCCTGAAAGTCGTGTGTTGGAGATTATAGGATATTTTTTGACATTTGAAGGGAGAGAGTCGCTAATAACATGAACACTGGAAACACAGTTTGTGGGGGAACAATCACGTAATAATAGCGGGACACCCTCTTGTGAAAGGGGGCGTCACTAATACCACAACTACCACAATCAACAACAGGAACCTGGGAGGAAGAAGCCTCTGGGGCTCTACGTTTCATGTTCTCAATAGAGCGATGACGTTCAGATCTGCGCTCGGCCATTGTAATACCCTGATCCTCATCCGTTACAAGTTTCTTCTTAAAATAACTATATAAGGGGCCATTTACCACGGCCCTCAGTTTATCCCCTAGCATATCATTCTCACTTGAAGCCATTACAATAATGAAATACTACAAGATCCTAAATCACAGTCTCCAGGCCCAGCCCAGCCTCGATCGGCCTCGGAGGGCCTTAGAGGGCCCGCTCTTTGCCCGGTCTTCGCCCCGGAATGCGCCCCGCACGCGTCCCGCTACCGCGATAGCAGGCGTTGTACTTATAGCAGGGACGTAAGAGGGGGAGGAGCCGGGAAGAGGCACCAGGTGCGAAGTATCAGGGCGTTGCAGGGCACCCTGGGCCTCGCAGTCCCGGCGAGGATAGCAGCTTCAAGAGCAGGTTGCGCGATGTCAAAATACCCCTGGCGACTCCTCAAAGGTCCGAGTAACAGCCACGAACAGAGTTCCAAGCCTACGAGCGGCTCCCGCGAAGCGGGGGCCGCGAGGCGTTATGAAGGCACAGGTGAGAAGGGGGAGGGCTGGGAAGAGGCACCAGGTGCGATGTATAAGGGCGTTGCAGGGCACCCTGGGCCTCGCAGTCCCGGCGAGGATAGCAGCTTCAAGAGCAGGTTGCGCGATGTCAAAATACCCCTGGCGACTCCTCAAAGGTCCGAGTAACAGCCACGAACAGAGTTCCAAGCCTACGAGCGGCTCCCGCGAAGCGGGGGCCGCGAGGCATTATGAAGGCACAGGTGAGAAGGGGGAGGGCCGGGAAGAGGCACCAGGTGCGAGGTATCAGGGCGTTGCAGCCACCCTGGGCCTCGCAGTCCCGGCGAGGATAGCAGCTTCAAGAGCAGGTTGCGCGATGTCAAAATACCCCTGGCGACTCCTCAAAGGTCCGAGTAACAGCCACGAACAGAGTTCCAAGCCTACGAGCGGCTCCCGCGAAGCGGGGGCCGCGAGGCGTTATGAAGGCACAGGTGAGAAGGGGGAGGGCCGGGAAGAGGCACCAGGTGCGACGTATCAGGGCGTTGCAGGGCACCCTGGGCCTCGCAGTCCCGGCGAGGATAGCAGCTTCAAGAGCAGGTTGCGCGATGTCAAAATACCCCTGGCGACTCCTCAAAGGTCCGAGTAACCGCCACGAACAGAGTTCCAAGCCTACGAGCGGCACCCTTACTTACTTTGTTAATGCTTATTCTGATTAATGAATTGATTTATCTTACTACTGATTATCGATTTATTGATTGTTAATCTTTACTGATGATTACTGGAGCATAATACTTTAATAAACGAATGAATTACAAAAAGAGATAAAATAAAACCCTTTAACTCAACTAAACTCTCCTTATCGACCTAAATAAAGTAACGATAATTGATAATGATTTATGTTGAGATTTAATTTGTTGTCTCAGCTGACAACAACAAGATCCATCTATCTAACCCGAAGCTCCAGCAGTTCATAGCAGAGGGACGGTTCATGTCACAAGACAAGAACTGTAACAATAATTAGCCTTAGTGTAGAAATACCCATGTACTTAAGTCCAAAAGCCCAAACTTTAAAATGTGTAGAGCTGCGGTTTCAAAGGCAGTTGCAGTAGTGAAGGCATGAGTATGAGTAGGGTAAGTCATCGCTATTGTCTTTGCTGAGATTTTTCGTACTGTTGTGCTTGAGAATAAGTGGTGTGTAAGCGCTAAATGCTGAGAAGTGTGAGTGGTTATGGAACTCAAGGTAGTTTCTGATCCTGGGACATAGAATAAGGAACAGCCTGCTAAGATTTGTGGAGTATATTCATGAGGTAACTTCGAATTGCACAATTGAGATAGGGACTGTAACTTTGTAGTGGTTGTAGGGGATGCATGGTCAAGATGGTGGCCGCATCGGACACTTCCTAAATGAGCTCCATGCTTGACCAGGTGAGGCTGGAGTGGTCCTGCAGCGTGATGGGCAAAGTCCAGTAGGCAGCTGTGGAGAGGTCAGTTTGTAGTCCCATGCTGCTCTTTTGGGAGGGGACTTGCTGGCAGTGGAGTGTTCAACGGAGGGCCGGTGTGGGGGAAACAGAGAAACAGCCTTGGTGTGCGGGTCACCCGGCTCCTGAGAGGTGAGATGTAATCCCAGAATGATTGTGCCCTCCAGATGGTGAGCAGGAGGTGACGGCATCCTGGCACGTCTGTGCTGTTTTCCAGGCTTACCTGGATGTGCCTAGCTGCGGCTTCTGTACCCTTCCTTCCCTGCCGGCAGCATTCTGGGTGACTGTCAGTGGCTGTGGACCACTCTGAAGAAGAGGCCCATGCTCATTGCTGGGCTGGAGCAGCATATGCTGAAGCTGCGGACACTGCGCTAACCAGAGGGCTGCTGCTAACACCACCAGCATCCATGGGGACTGCAGTGGGGACGCCGTTTTCCCTAGTGGGCTTGGATGCCCTGAAGAGGGCTAGAGATGAGAAACAGGCCCTTTGACTTTTCTGTGGGGCCTAGGGATTGGGGATGGGCCTGTCTCCCCATATACCAACTGCGCTGAGGAAAGGCAATATGGCAGTGGAGGCCCTAGGGGCACCTGGGGGTGCTGCTGAGGGGTGATGTCTGCTATGACCAGTTGGAGTGCCAGCATTGACCTGCTTTCATATCCCGTGGCCTTGCGGATGCCGGAGAGCCTGCGGGGGGCCACTATACACTGCCCGGTTACTACGCCGCGTGGAGCAGTGAAAGGTAGCTCCTTCACCTTCATTATATCTCCTCTGTGACTGGGACACCTTGCATGCCCTGCAGAGTGGGATTTCACCTAAAGTGAGTGGACCCATGCCCCAGCAATGCTGTCTGCCTGACAGACGCTCTCACGCTATGCTTCTCTAATGATTGGGTGGCACCGTGCCTCTTGAATAATTTTCTGCTGCCCGGGCCCCCTGAACTGTTTGTGATACTACTCTTTCATATCCCCAAGACACCTGTGGGGCTTTGAGATGCGGTTGATCACATCACCAACATAGGGTCCTAGGTAGGGGCTTGCTTGAAACACATCACACAGACTGTGCTGGGATGCGCTGGACCTCCTTATAGTTTGAACCAGCATGTTTTCCCTCAATTACTGCACTGATAGGGAAGCCAAAACCAAACTGGCGGTGGTCCTGTCTGATCCAACTGATCACCTCCGCAATCCCTCCGTCAATGATTAAGATGCAAACGAAGTCGTAGACTCCATCCTCTTTCAGCCCGACAAGATACTGGTGACCATAGCAGACACCAAGGCCACTCTTCAGCTGGACATTGGCATAGTATCAGTAGGTCTTGGCCTGTTGCAGGCGGAACATCACAAGCGGGCAGACAGAGTCAAAGAAGTGGAGACCTCCATAAAAGACATCCGACCTGAGTGCTCGACGCTCACGGACCAGATGTCCAAGCTGCGGGACAGGGTCCAGGTCCTGGAACTGTGCGCTGCAGATGTGGAAGGACGCAGCCAATACAGAAACATCTGAGTGGATGGCATTCCAGAGGGAGTGGAGAATGGTGACATGAGAACTGGTTGAGGTCAGAAGTGGCCCAGGGTTTACTTGCTCCGTTCTTTGCACTGGAACGAGCTTACTGGGTCCCAGCGCGTCTGCTGACCCAGGATAGGCCTCGGACAGTTGTGGCCAGGCTACTACACTACCGGGACAGAGATATAATACTGCAGAGGGCACGTTTGGAGGGACCCTTCGCAGTGGACAACGGCATGGTCTTGGTGTTCCTAGACTTTATGGCAGCAGCACAGACCAAGAGGCCCTCCTTCCTGGAGGTTAAGAAAGCTCCATGTGATAATGGCCTATAATACTCTCTAATGTTTCCCTCCAAACTTTGAATTATCCTAGAAGGAATCACACACTTCTGAAAAGACCCGGAGTTTGTGTTGGTCTGGTTGGAGGCATAAATGGCGGGGACTGCCCTCCCAGTGACATGCTCAGGCCAGGCGGCTTCTGGGTTGAGAGTGCAAAAGTGCCTGTGCAAACTTTACGTTGTGGCTCTAGAAGAGGCCCATCTCCCTCACAAACCGAACTGGAATGAGCAGTGTCCCCCTCACAAACCAAACTGGAACAAGCAGCGGCCCTCTAGGTGGTGGCGGGCATCATGAAGGTGCACAAGCCAGCCTCGGGGGCTGGGACCCATTCAGAAGAACACAAATCCGTCTTGTCTTATTCGGTGTCCTCTCAGGGCGATGACAATCAATTAATCAATCATAGCATTTGTATAGCGCGCTACTCACCCGGAAGGGTCTCAAGGCGCTTGGGGGAAGGGGTCCGCTACTGCTCGAACAGCCAGGTCTTGAGTTGTCTCCTGAAGGCGAGGTGGTCCTGGGTCAGCTGGAGGTGGATGGGGAGGGAGTTCCATGTCTTGGCCGCCAGGTAGGAGAAGGATCTGCCTCCGGCGGTGGCTCTTCGGATGCGTGGTACGGTTGCGAGGGCGAGGCTGGTAGACCGTAGCTGGCGGGTGGGCGTGTAGAAGGTCAGGCGGTCGTTAAGGTACTTGGGGCCCAGGTCTTGGAAAGACTTGTGTGCGTGGGTGAGGAGCCTGAACGTGATCCTCTTGTCAACGGGGAGCCAGTGCAGGTCCCTCAGGTGGCCGGAGATGTGGCTGCGTCGGGGGATGTCCAGAATGAGTCGGGCGGAGGCGTTCTGGATGCGTTGGAGTCTTTTCTGTAGCTTGGCTGTGGTTCTGGCGTAGAGGGTGTTTCCGTAGTCCAGTCGGCTGGTGACGAGGGCCTGGGTGACCGTCTTCCTGGTTTCGGTCGGGATCCATCGGAAGATCTTGCGAAGCATGCGAAGGGTGTGAAAGCATGATGAGGATACGGCGGTGACTTGTCTGGTCATCGAGAGGGAGGAGTCCAGGATGAAGCCCAGGTTGCGTGCGTCGTCTGTTGGCTTGGGGGCGGTGCCCAGGGCTGGGGGCCACCAGGAGTCGTTCCAGGCGGGGGGGGATGGTCCCAGGATGAGGACTTCCGTCTTGTCTGAGTTCAGTTTCAGGTGGCTGTTCTTCATCAACTCGGCGACGTCTTTCATCCCTTCGTGTAGGCTGGTTCTGCCGGTGTCGGGGTCTCTGGTGAGGGAGAGGATCAGCTGGGTGTCGTCGGCGTAGGAGATGATGTTGAGGGTGTGTTGGCGTGCGATGGCGGCTAGAGGTCTCATGTAGACGTTGAAGAGGGTGGGGCTGAGTGATGATCCTTGCGGGACTCCACAGATGACTTCGGTGGCCTCGGATCGAAACGGGGGAGGCGGACTCTCTGTGTTCTTCCGGCGAGGAGTGAGATGATCCACTTCAGTGCCTTCTCTTGGATGCCGGTGTTGTGGAGGCGTTGGACTAGGGTGCGGTGGCAGACAGTGTCGAATGCTGCGGAGAGGTCCAGGAGGATGAGTGCCGCTGTTTCCCCGTTGTCGAGCAGGGCTCGGATGTCGTCGGTGGCTGCGATGAGGGCGGTCTCGGTGCTGTGGTTGGCTCTGAAACCGGACTGCGAGGGGTCGGGGGATCCGTTCGTCTTGAGGAAGGCGGCAAGCTGTTTGTTGACGATCTTCTCGATGACTTTGGCGGGAAAAGGGAGGAGCGAGATGGGTCGGAAGTTTTTGAGGTCGGTGGGGTCTGCTGTTGGTTTCTTCAGTAGGGCGCTGAGCTCGGCATGCTTCCAGCTCTCCGGGAAGGTGGCGGTGTTGAAGGAGGTGTTGATGATGTCCCGGAGTTGGGGTGCGATGGTGGAGTCGGCCTTGTTGAAGACGTGGTGGGGGCAGGGGTCGGTTGGAGAGCCGGAGTGGATGGTGTTCATCGTGCGGGCTGTGTCTTCGGTGGTCACCGTGGTCCAGGTGCGGAGGGTGGCGGTGGGGTTCGTTGGTTGGGTGCATGGATGGTGCGCCGAAACTGTTGTGGATGTCGGCAATCTTGCGGTGGAAGAACAAGGCGAGGGAGTCGCAGAGATCTTGTGAAGGGGTGATGTCATTGTTGCCGGTGCTGGGGTTGGAGAACTCCTTGACGATGCTGAGGAGTTCCTTGCTGTCGTGGGCGTTGTTGTCCAGTCGCTCCTTCAGTGATTTCTTCTTCGTGGTGCGGATGAGCTGGTGGTTCTTGCGGGTGGCGTGTTTGAGGGCGGTCATGTTGTCAGTGGTCCGGTCGTGGAGCCAGGCTTTCTCGAGGGTGCGGCAGGTCTTCTTTGAGTCCTTGAGTTCGTCGGTGAACCAGGGGGCTTTCTTGCTTCTGGGTCTGCTGGGAGGGTTCTTCAATGGTGCGAGGTCATCGGTGCAGGCGGTCAGCCACTGCGTGAAGTTGCGGGCTGCTTCGTTGGCGTCTGATGTGCTGGCAGGTGGGTTCTGGCTGAGGGCAGTGGTGAGCTGGTCGGCGGTGATCTTGCTCCAGCTCCTGTGAGGAACCTGTTGCGGGTGGTGGTGGGTTGTGGTTTTTCTGAATCTGAAGTGGACGCAGCTGTGGTCGGTCCAGTGGAGTTCGGTGGAGTGGCTGAAGCTGATGTGCTTGCTGGATGAGAAGACGGGATCAAGCGTGTGGCCGGCATAGTGGGTGGGGGTGAGGACCAGTTGCTTGAGGCCGAGGTTGGCGAGGTTGTCCAGCAGGGTGGCGGTGTTGCGGTCCTTGTTGTTCTCCAGGTGGAAGTTGAGGTCCCCTAGGAGGATGTAGTCAGCGGAGGAGAGGGCGTGTGGGCTGATGAAGTCCGTGATGTCTTCGCCGAATTGCGTGCGTGGTCCCGGGGGTCGGTAGATGAGGGTGCCTCTGAGGGTCGTCTTTGGGTCGGTGTGAATCCGGAAGTGGAGGTGTTCGGCGGTGGCGAGGGTGTCGTCGGCGTCGGTCGTGATGCGGATGGTGTTCTTGTGGACGATGGCGATGCCTCCTCCGGTCTGGTTGACACGGTCCCTCCTGATGATTTTGTATCCATCCGGGATGGCGATGGCGATGTCGAGGGCTGAGGAGGCATTCATCCATGTTTCAGTGAGGAAGGCGATGTCTGGTGATGTTGTGTCGAGGAGGTTCCAGAGTTCTACGGCGTGTCTGTGGACGGAGCGGGTGTTGAGCAGGATGCACTTGAGGTCGCTGCTGGAGTTTGGCTTGGCGGGCATGGTGCAGGTTCGGAGGCAGGTTGTGCAGGTGAAGCGTCCGTGAATGCGTCTTGGGGCGGCTCGGCAGCAGGTGGGGTTTCGGCCGGCATTGAGTGCGTTGAGGGCCGCGGCGTTGTAGGTCTGTCGGGTCGATTTGCATCACTGGGGACCAGGGGTCCTGGCACTGGGCGCGGTCCAGGCACGGACGGGCGCAGACGGGCTTGCCTTTGGCACGCCTTCGGCGCACAATCGGCGCGCCAACTGCGCGTGACCGCTGCGCGTGACCGCTGCGCGTACGCGCGGTCGCCATTTATGGCAAAGTGGGAGGGAGGGAGGAGCAGCTGAGAGGCGGGAGCGGGGAGGGCACAAAACGAATAGGGGGCGTGGCCGCTTGGACGGCGGCGGGAAGCGGGGAGCGGGGCGGGCAGGCACAGGGGGACTGAATAACAAGCAACAAAGCCAATACAACAACGTTCAGGGGACAGCAGTGACAACAGTCAAAAGGCAAAAAACAATTAGGAAACGAAACGGTTAAACACACACACGCAAAATACGGCGGAGGGGCAGGGAACAGCGAGGCAGGCACAACGAGGCTGCGGGCAGCAGCGAGGCGAGGGGCACACACACAGCTGGTGGCCGTGCGGCGCGGGGCTGTCCTGAGAACAGGTCACACTCACCTGCGCCGCGCGGTCGCCATTTATGGCCAAGTGGGAGGGAGGGAGGAGCAGCTGGGAGGCGGGAGCGGGGAGGGCACAAAACGAAAAGGGGGTGTGGCCGCTTGGAAGGCAGCGGGAAGCAGGGAGTGGGGCGGGCAGGCACAGGGGGACTGAATAACAAGCAACAAAGCCAATACAACAACGTTCAGGGGTCAGCAGTGACAACAGTCAAAAGGCAAAAAACAATTAGGAAACGAAACGGTTAAACACACACACGCAAAATACGGCGGAGGGGCAGGGAACAGCGAGGCAGGCACAACGAGGCTGCGGGCAGCAGTGAGGCGAGGGACACACACACAGCTGGTGGCCGTGCGGCGCGGGGGTGTACTGAGAACAGGTCACACTCACCTGCGCCGCGCGGTCGCCATTTATGGCCAAGTGGGAGGGAGGGAGGAGCAGCTGGGAGGCGGGAGCGGGGAGGGCACTAAACGTAAAGGGGGCGTGGCCGCTTGGACGGCGGCGGGAAGCGGGGAGCGGGGCGGGCAGGCTCAGGGGGACTGAATAACAAGCAACAAAACCAATACAACAACGTTCAGGGGACAGCAGTGACAACAGTCAAAAGGCAAAAAACAATTAGGAAACGAAACGGTTAAACACACACACGCAAAATACGGCGGGGGGGCAGGGAACAGCGAGGCAGGCACAACGAGGCTGCGGGCAGCAGCGAGGCGAGGGGCACACACACAGCTGGTGGCCGTGCGGCGCGGGGGTGTCCTGAGAACAGGTCACCCCCTGGACACTGGAATTCCTGTGGTGAACCCCCCAGTCAGTAGAAGAACTGATTTGATATCCTTCACTGTAGGTGATCCTATTGAGGCAGGGTTGATGGGTTCTTTAAGGGGGTAGTGGGACAGTGGGCTTCTGACCTATGTTTTACATACTGTCAAGACTCATGATTGCAATGTCCATGTGTGTGGTTGTTCTCTGGGTAGACGCTTAATCTATTCATTATGTGCTGGGCTGGCACTGCATAGACCTGGTGAGCTCACATTGGCTCCTTACTCAAAGCCCTTGCCGGATGATTGGGGGGAGTCATTCATTCAGATTATTTTTCAAATTATACAGTTTGGATGGCCTGCCTTTGCTATGCTGCCCTTGGGTTGGGGAATTCATGGTCGTGGGTTGTTCCTTCTCTCTTTTTATTTTGTCTGCACAATGATGCGTGCTGACTTCCAGGTCGGGGGAGGTTTTGGGTGACAACAAAGATTCGAAAGTTATTGTTGACTTTCCATGATGGATTGTAGACAGACATTATCCTTTATGTCCTGGAACATTAGAGGGATGGTATTGACCTCCAAGAGACACACCATTCATAGATACCTGGACAGAGGGGGTGCAGGTGGCTATGGTCCAGGAGATGCATCTAGCTGGGGACGAAATTGATCGGTTTAGATGTAGCTGTACGATATTCCTCACTCAGCCTATACCTGGTGAAACTTGAAATGGATCGGGCGGGGACCTCCTTTGAGCTTATCCACTCTCTCATAGACAAGGAGGATAGATATGTCTTCTTGGGAGACAATTGTTTGGGAGGTAAATAATATTGGGGAGTATCTATGCTCTGAACCAAGATCAGGTGGCCTTCTTTCAATCCCTCTCAGTTCACATAGTGGGCCTCCTTACTGATAGTTTGCTGCTGGGTGCCAATTATAACTGTGCACTTGATGTGCTGTTGGATTGCTCTACCACCCCACCCCCACTGCTGGGAGCTTCCTATTTCTCCCATATCCATAAGCTTCACACCCAGATAGTCTGATTTGTATGTTCGCATAGACCAATGCTTACACATTCTGAAAATTTAGGGCATACATTGTCCTACCACAGTCGGTGGGGGACTGACCACCTGTTCACACTTGGCATCTTAACTCACCCTCTCTGGAGGACACATGGTTCTATGACTCCTTGGCCGGGGTAATCTCCAACTACTTGGCTCATAACCAAGGCTCCACATCCTCAAGTATAAGGGAATGGGAGGCCTTTAAAGTCCGGTGTCTGGTCAGACAGTTAATGTTCAGAAAGAATTGAATGGGGATCTCCAGACTTTGTATGGTACCCTGCAGGCTTGGATAATGCTCTTGGTACCAGGCCAGAAGTTGTGGATGAGATCCGGGAGACTAGGGAAATATATAATACTACGTTGGGATGGCTGCGCAGTCATGACCATAAACAGTATATTGCCAGGGCATATGAAGAAGAGGGGAAATCTGGCAGGTTTCTAGCGTGGCTTATCAGACCAGAGTCCAGAGTGGCCCCCTTCATACACATCTGGCAGAGGGATGGCCGATCTCTGTACTCCCCTGCTTCCATTAATGCTGCATTTTATGAAAATTATTAAAACTCTGTATGCTGCCCCTGAGCCCCATTCGAAGGAGGCAAGATCTGTTTTCCTGGTTAATATACCACTGAATGGGCTAACCGAGGATCACTGTGAGAACCTGTGGGGTCCTGTGTCTGTGCAGAAAATTTGGGTAGCTATAATGGAGATGGCAAGGGGCAAAACACTAGGCTCAAACAGCCTCCAAACTGAGTATCTGCAGCATATGCTGGAACCTTAGCCCCATAGCTGGAAAAACTGTATGCAGACTCCTGACAACAAGGAACACTTTACATCACACAAAAAGGAGGTAGGAATGTGTCTTCCGGTAGTGGCACGTGCTCAGTGAGTAAAAACTGCTCTCACTCACAAAATTGTGACATGCTTCATCATCGGGCTTGCTTACTGACACCCCTGTGCAGACCAACGCCTGGGGTGGAGCAAAAGGGGAGACAATCCAAAAAGAGAGTAGTGGTATCACCAAAGAAAAGTGCAGCTTGTGAAGGTTAAAACTAGCTCGGATGTCTCCCTAATGTTAATTTTATTCCTAGCCCATCCAGCCAGGGTTAAAAACGTGAAGGATGGTGTTGATAGGAGAAGATCAGGATTACTTCACCTCTCCATACTACACAGCTGTTGACATGTTTCTGCCGATTAAACTGTATGCACAATGTTGGGTTACTCCGGCATTCATCATGACCTGCAGGATCCCAAATACAACACCCTCTAATCCTGATTTAGGATTTGCTGGGTTCTTCTGTCCAAGATAGTGTTTTAGGGCCCGATTCACAGAACTAACTTAAGACAAAATCCTAAACATACCACCTTTTACTCATTTTGGTAATCACAGAAGGCACTTACTCATTTTGGTATTCACAGAAGGCACTTACTCATTGACGAATGGGTGCCTTCTGTGAATACCAAAATGAGTAAGTGCAAGGGGCTCACAGCATGTGTGGGACACATGATAGACATTCAGCTCTCAGAATCACTTACCCCTAAGTCACTTCTCCATAATAAATGAGAGATCAGACTCCATCACATTCGAAATTATGTCTCATTCATTAATTCAATTGCGTTGTTAAAAACACCCTACTCGCGTAATGTTGGGTTTCCGGATGCGTTTTTGCATATAAATCCTTTCCAATATTCCAAGGAATTTATCTGTTCAGGAAATTACAGGGGATATCATCATTGAGCCCCACCTCATTACTGTGTTGTCTGTATACCCACTTCTGTTCCCTAAGAATGAGTAGCCTCTTAACATCTCCTGTAGAATTGTAGATCTTTGGTTTATCCAGTACTGTCCAGAAAATGTCATTCACTGAATAATGTTCCTCCAAGTAGTGTGTAGTGAATTTAGTGTTAGACCTCTGACATCGGATGTTGCAGAGGCTACTCCTTCCCAGGGAACAGAAGTGGGTATACAGACCACGTAGTCATGTGGTGGGGCTTAATGATGACATCCCCTGGAATTCCCTGAACAGATAAATTCCTTGGAATATTGGAAAGGATTTATCTGCAAAAAGGCATCTGGGTACACACCATCAAGACACTACGTGAGTAGGGTGTTTTTAACAATGCGATTATGTCCCATACTGAATGAGACAGAAGTTAGGATGATATGGGAAATCTGATCTCGCATTTTATATGGAGATACAACTTAGGGGTACGTGATTCATAGAACTGAACATCTATCACCTGCGATGACAAGTATACTAAGTTACTCTAGCCGCACAAGTATTTTGTGTGTCATAGTCGACGCTGGTACAGAGGAGGTAACAATACTCACAAAACGCTATTTGCACTCATAGGTGGGGGCTTCCCAGACTATCTTAACTTCTGGAGCGTAGAGGGGCATAACCCCATGAATTAAGCAACTATACCTGTTTATGACTTATGTGACACTGTTGTTGAGTTGCCAACCACTAAATTCAACATGTACATGTATTTCCCCTGTAGTGTGTGATGAAAGGGAGCCGCTCCCTCTCCCTTACTCGATCAAGCCTACCGATTGATGGAACTCGGTGAGTGTGAGGATTTGCACTGCCTTAGCAGACGCGTGTTAGACAGGCACTTAATAAATGGAAGGGCTGGATACCTGCGGTTGAATGAAAAGGTGAATTTTTAATGACGAATATTCCAACTTGGATAGCGAAAACTTGCATGTGAGACAGCATGGGTCTCTATGTGGTGGGCATGTGTGGATGTTGAGTGAGATGTACATATGCGCACTACCCAGAAGGGTTTTCTAACTCTTACACATTAAATTGTTTTAGAGCAAGAGGATCTCATGGAAGGTCTCCTCTCTTTACAGGTTTAACGAGAGAAGAACCCAGCAAATCCTAAATCAGGATTAGAGGGAGTTTTATTTGGGATCCTGAGAGCCTGATGAATGCCTGAGTTACCCAACATTGTGGGCCCAGTTTAATCTACAGAAACATGTCGACATCTTTGCAGAAAAGGAGGGATGAAGTGATATCACCACCATCCTTCACGTTTTTAACCCTGGCCGTGGCATACACAAGTTGACATATTTATTAACATTTCAAATGTGTTGTGGACAGATTTGAATACTTTTTTGGGCATTCTAGTGCTGAGACATGTGTGGGCTGAGTGTAAAATAACTGTACAATGGCCATGGTCTGAGCCTCCAAGAGTTGTACGTACTCATGAACCCTTACCTGTGGTAAGGACAAAATATGATGAGGTGATTACCTTTTTGAAAGGGAAAGTTCCAGTGAGAGACAGTCATTGGCTGAAATCAATGGAACTACATAGGAGGAAAAAGAATCAGTGAATGCTTATGAACACTTGTTACAGGTGTTTAAATACAGTGGGCAAGAATATTCAGAGAAAAGTGATGTGGGGAGTTTCGGGTCACAGTTTGTTCTTGGGTTGGAATGAGAGATTAGTATGCACATACAGCAAAGCATGATTTGTTGGCAGACAAAACCATTAGATGAGATCATGAGGTATGCAAAATTACCCCAAAGCACTGGCTGACACTGTGCGTTCTGTTTCTCACCAGGTTGGAGCTGCCACTGCCAATCCAAATCAGGAGAAGTGCCATGACCTATGTCCCGGTGACTGGGTGTTGATGACAAAACATGTGCAGAAGTCCTGTTTCGAGCCAAGGTGGAAGGGCCCTACCAGATTGTTTTAATCACAAACACTGCTGTCAAATGTTCTGGGATACTTCATTAGGTGCATGCTTCGCACACTCAAAAAGTAAGGTGTCCACATGCAGTGGTGTTCTTTGAACCAGGTCAGAGAGCACCGGTGACAGCACATTCAGAATAACAAGAAAGGGGTGAAGAACAGCGAGATCTGACACCAGTGCAAGTCCCTGAAATATTGCAGAGTGGTGTTGAAGTACCCTCTGAATAAACTATTGGAGTTTCACAAAGACAAATGAATGACCCAGATGAAGGAATAAGTGTGAGACAAGAAGGACAAATCTGGCGATTCAAAAGGCCAAGTGGTAAAAGACAGTTGAGATCAAGTGTGTCAATCGAACATAAAACTCCTACAATCATTGAAAAAACAGAATCTAGAGATATAAGTGACACAGAAGATCAATAGACACTGAGGCGTTCCACACTGACAAACAGGATGGATTGAAACAAAACAAAATTAAAACTAATATTGAAATTGAAAACTTGAAGAACATAAGTTGAACTTGATGGAAAACAGCTTTGATGACAAGTGATTAACTGTGCTAAAGTCAGGAAATAAAAAAAGACTGAAATAATAATAAGAACTAAGAAAAACAAATAATAAAACAAATTTAAAAGAATTCCCTCAGTACAAGGTTGCAGTAGATTAGTAGGGATAGCACATTTAGAAGAAGATGGAGTAGGGTTAGGGATGACTCACGAAGATTATTGTATATAAGCTGAATGAAATAAGCGCAAGTCAACTTTCGAAAGGAAGAAAAGGTTTTGCTTTTGCACTAGTAGATGTTAAGGCAGAGACTTTAATCTGCTTGCTGCTATATTCTACTCAAAGGTCTGACTGTAGACAAACATGTGTTTTCTTATTCAGGCTAGATATAGGATCATTATAGGTGTCACGTTAATAGCAATCATAATATTGTTAGTGAAATTACATTTTAGACCAGTGATAGAGATGCCAGTATTTACAAGTGAAATAAAAACTTCTGCACACAATAGATGAAACAAAATTCAAAGTTTAATTTGTAGATTGTTCGAAAGATGAATTTTCAACTAAGGTTTATTCCTGATTAGTTCAAAAATATACACAAACGTTAGGTGACAAAGATTGCTATGTCTGTGCTCATTTACCTTCTTCAGCCACAGACGAGGTGACTTATCATTACATTCCACTGTCATATGCAATTACATGTAGCATACTGCTTAGCTTATTCTATAGACAGGAATGTTTTGAGTGTCACTTTTCCAATGATGACATAATTCTTTCAAAAATACCCCTTCAGAAAAGCATGAATTTACATGCAGAGGAAAAAGATCAAGGCACTGCATGGCATTTCTTTAGATCACCCACTGTTATAGACACTGTTAAGGCATACAAAAACAATTTGACCTGTTTGATGATACCATTAGAAAATACATACATTATGTCATTAGAGGAAAGGAGCTGTCATAGTTGTAATAATAAAGACAAAGACGGCATGCATAAAAACTTTTTTGAAGAAAGAAGAAGATGAATACAAAAAGAAAATGGTATATCCATTATTAGACAGAAAACGACAAGGGAAATTATGTGTTTACAAAAGAAAAAATCAATTTAGAAAAAGACATATAGGAATTAGTAGTTGTGAACACACATTTGAAATGATGTGAACAACCTATTCTAATTCTTACATGGGAAGAAGCAGTTATTTCAGGAGTTTATTTTGTTTGTGGACAAGATGCTTATTTTCAGTCACCAGCTGATTGGGAAGGTATTTGCATTTAGTGTTGTTGGTTCCTAAAATGTATCATGTAAATAGTAAAGATGCTTTAACAATGACACCATCTCCTAGACATGAAGGTAGCGCTTATGATGGGACACAGTTAGAAGGAAAAATCATTGAATCAGTCATATGAACGGTAGGAGTAGTTTTAAATGTCAAAAAGATTAGAAAGCTGTCAATAGAAGTGAATAGATTAGTAACTAGTACAATTGGTTCTTTGCTTGCTGCTAACACAGAATTAGTGACTATTAGATCAATGGTTTTATAAGATAGATTGGCTTTGGACATTTTACTGGCAGAGAAAGGCTGAGTTTGCAAGATTATGAAAGCTCAGCTTTGCTCCTCATATACATACCTGATGAGATTAAAAAAATAGAAACATTTGCAAAGATCATTTCTGATTTGAAACCTAACCTAGAACCATTATAAACTGCTGGAATATGAGACAAATTTGGCAAAGGAGCTTCTGCTATTGGTAATTGGTTTGCAACAGTAGGAGCAGGACTTTTTAAGGTAATTTTTGAAGGGGAGAATCTAAATTGTGAAAGAAAAAGATCAGGGAACATAGGAAACTGAGGGAACTTGGAAAACATAAAAGCGAAAAGGAAGGCTCAACAGAAAGAGAGATTGTTCTTTAAATGATTCATTTGTGAAGAAATTGTGATCAGTTTTCAACCATCGGGGGAACTGCTAGTGTGAATTTAATTATTTTCTGAATACTTTATTAAATATATAATGTGCAGAATTCACATTTAAAATGAAGAATGCTTAATGCAAAAATTGTAGTAGGCAACCATACTTAGAACCTATAAGCCTATCATTTAGTAATAGGGCCTGAAGTTTATTTTAAGTTGACATACGTAATCACCCCATGCTTTACCGTTAAGGCCCATTAAAGCTGAAATGCTTGTTTTTCAGTTTAACCAACAAAATGTACAAGTTGTTTCTCTTCTCTTTGCTGCAGATTTTGCATTTTTGAAAACTGTTGTTTATTAGTTAGTAAACAGACATTTGTTGTATTAGGTACCTGATAGTGGGGTTCACTGCACAAAACATGTAGACGACGAGGAGTATGGTTCATAGGAAGACAATATTGCAAACAAGAAAGAATGTGTTCACAACATTCAAGGATACATGGTTAAAAGATGATTGTACTCTAGTGAGAAGATGGGTAGTTAACCTGTTTCCAGGAGCATACTGAAATCTTATTAGCAGACACGAAGAAGAAAAAATATTAGGGTTACACATTTAGAAAACATGTTTTATATTAGTGTGTGGTCTTAGACTAGATTCTTCCACCCTTTGATGCAGACCAGTCTGATTCAATTTCCACTCATCCTGTTCCATTTTCTAGGCTCTCTGAGAGAAGATTTTGTACTGAGTTTTCTAGACATCTCTTTATGAGAAGTCTCAATGTATTCCTTGATCTGCTGTAATTAGGGGTGAAAATATGTTCCAGCTTATTCTGCAAAAAGCTTTATGCTTATGATCTATTCTCTCATCAGAACTCTTCATGGGTTCTGGACTTCCACCTATAACCCTTTTTTCACATTTACCTGTAACACACTTGTTATATTTATTTTGTTAATGCTTAGGGCCTATTTCCAGATTACCGCTGCCAGCCAAAATTGTGGAGAAAAACCTAAATACGCAACTCAGTTTGTATCTTGAGGCGGCACAAGTTTTGGATCCCACCCAGCACGGCTTCAGAGGGGGCCATAGTACGGAATCGGATCTTCTTAAATCTACCGAAGAAATCAGAACCATTTTAGACAAAGGAGGTAAGGCCGCTCTTATTATGTTAGATCTCTCTGCAGCTTTTGACACGGTCCACCATGATTTGTTGATGGACCGGCTGCAGGAGATCGGAGTTCCTGGATCTGCATGGAAACTACTGAAGTCCTTTCTCACTAATCGGAGTCCGTCAGTGTCAGTAGGGGAATTTTCATTGGAATCCTTTTCTCTACCTTGCGGAGTTCCACAGGGGTCTTCTTTAAGCCCCACTTTGTTTAATATATATGTGTCTTCCCTGGCGCCGCTCATTCAGTCTTTTGGGTTCAGTTTGACCTCTTATGCCGACGACACGCAAATTGTGGTTTCTCTACATACAGATGAATGGCGTAGTACAGCAATTCGATTCAGGGACTGTATGAGCGCTGTTGGGAATTGGATGTCCAGAAATTGCCTCAAATTGAATTCTAATAAGACCGAGGTGGTCTGCTTTGGCAATGCCCCTATGTTCTGGACCCCTAATTGGTGGCCTGACACCATGAGTCCACTCCCCACAAACAGCAAGAAGGTAAAAAATCTAGGAGTTTGTGTGGATCACAAGCTTAGTTTTAGCGACCAAGTAAACTCAGTGTCCTCTGCCACGTCTTTTGCTTTAAGGTCCTGCAAGAAAATTCTCCCGCTCCTTCCGGTAGAGTGTCATCACACAGTAGTCACTGCACTCATGATGTCTATGCTGGATTACTGCAACAGCCTGTATCTGAATATCCAGGAACGAATAATTAATAGATTGCAACTCTTGCAGAACGCCGCCGCTAGGCTGATATCAGGTACCCCTAAGTATGCTTCAATCTCCAAGGAGATACGGAGGCTTCATTGGCTACCAGTTACAAAACGTACCCAGTTTAAGGCCTTGTGTCTGGTCTACAAAGCTATTCAAGGAACAGGCTCAGCGTACTTAAAAGAGCGGCTATTTTGGTATACTCCCGCCAGACCGCTTCGGTCCGCGGCAGCTAAACAGGTTTACGTTCATTTGGTAAAAAAAGCCTCTTGGGGTGGCAGAAGCTTTGTGGTGAATGCAGCTAATGCCTGGAATAGGTTCCCATTACATCTAAGAGGGCTGACTAATCTGTTGGCTTTTCGTAAAGCCTTAAAAACGTGTCTGTTTTCAGAATAATTCTCCTCCTCGATGCTGAGCTTTTTGGTAAAACTCACACAGCGCCAGGACACCCTCGGGTAACAGTAGCGCTCTATAAATGTTATAAATAAATAAAATAAAATAAATATTCTGATTAGTGAATTGATTGATCTAATTACTGATTATCGATTTATTGATTGTTAACCCTTACTGATGATTATTGGAGAATAATACTTTAATAAACAAATTAATTACAATTAGAGATAAAATGAAACCCTTTAACTCTACTAAACTCTCTTTATTGACTGAACTAAAGTAATGATAATTGACAATGATTTATGTTGAGATTTAATTTGACATCTCAGCTAACAACAAGGATCCATCAACCTGAGGCTATGCAGCATTCATTTTGAGGAGTAAGTGACAGCGGAATCCTGTGCTCCAGCACTTCTTACTGCCCACTGCATTAACTAGATGACCCATGTAAGCACATATTCTGTGTAGTGTTTCAGATGATGGCATTGTAGACATTTGTCTTTATATGTTCTTTATGGCTCCTCAACCAGAAATAAATTAAATGAATGTTGCAAATACAGGTTCCCATGGATAAGGAGAAGCTGCACTCCCTCTTCAAGACCTATATTGCTCTTAATGAGGGACTGGTTAATCGACCCAAACCTGCGGGCAGCAAGTGAGTCTTATACCTGTGGGTAAATGATGAGGGTTGCAGCAATCACTAAGAGAATGCATATAGCAGAAATACAGCAGTTAGAAAAGAAAATGTAACACCTCACTGTCCTATAAAACAACACTCCTACACCAGAGAACATCAGAAAATGTGTTCAGTCTAAAATCGATCTAAATAGGTTGTATACCACACAGGAAGATTCCTTGCTGTTCCAGCTACAAAGTAATTACAAACAGAGTTAGAAAACAAGATAACTTATTGCAGCCCAAATGAGACAATCCAAATAAAGTCAGATAATCCCAGTAATTAAAAATGACCATGACAAATTACTTGCTGACACACTTGAGATAATGGCAGCATTAGCCAGATTTGTATAAACTACTCTGTAGCTCAGACTTTAGGGGTTTAGAGAATGTCAGAGAGGATAAAAACAGTGATTGATATTATGTTCTCAGGTAAGGTTCCTGGGATAGGTTTTCAGAAAAATTAATTCGGAACTGGTGGTTCCAATACTTTGAGAAAAGTATGAAGTAATTGAAGAAGTGGGACCTCTAGTGGATGAATTTAATAGAGCAAAGATATATTTAATACAGAAGGTAGAAAGGGACCCCCATGCCCCCTTCACAGGCATATCTCTCTAATTAATAGTGATATGACGATGCCTTCACAAGACCTAGCCCACAGATTGCATACCACTTCTCATCCATCTTGAAAAAGTAGGTTTCAACCCAGGGCGGTCATGTGCAAATCATATACAGACACTCTTGAATCTCTTTTGGCAGAAAAAAAAATGCAACGTTGAACAACTGGTGCACTCGCTTGTTGCTAAAAAAGAGTGGAATAACCATACCTATTTCATATTATGAAGAAGATGGGAAGGGTTGACCACAAATGTAAATAAGCTCTATACTTGGCACTTGAACCATGAGTGGCAGTATTCATAAAGAACAGAAGATTACAGCTATTATAACTGCTAGTTAGCGTAAAGCATTGTATTATGCTGATGATAGACTGGTGACTATCACATGCCAAGATGACTCAATTCCGGCACTAATCTTCCTGATTAATTTCATTTAAGTGTTCTCAGGCTATACGTTGCATTTATCCAAATGCAAAGTATTGCCTATGAATTCACATATGCCCAGATCTGTAAATGATCTAATTTAAAATACCTCTGCATTTACAAAATTGACTAGAAAATATTGTCAAGCACGATATAATACCATTACTGGACAAAGCAGAATTAGAGCTCAATAATTGGTCAAAACTACAATTACCCATCTGAGGCCGAATAGAGGTCATTAAATTGAATATCACCCTGATAATCAACTATGCATTTAGAATGCTATCTCTGAAAATATTACGAGAACTAACTTGTAAAATGTTTGCAGAGGGTTAACAGAAACCTTGAATGAAAAGCTCAAATTTGCATCCTTCCATTAGAAATTAAACCTGCTGTTACCACATATGAAATCATATTGGTGAGCACACCAGATGGCTAAGGCTTTATGCATAATACTCACACAGAGAAACACTAGTGCGTGATGAGAGAGAATTCTAATGTGAATTCTAGAGCCCTGAGAGTTCTTCAGTGATTCCAGGTTCCAGGTTTTGCAGTTGCGGACGCTGTGTGCCAGACGCGAATGGGTGTGTGAGACAACCGGAGGTGAAGGACGCTCTGCTCTGCTTCACTCGGTTTGTCCCCTGGGGGGGTTGCCGAGCTGCTGAGCGCTGCCTGACTTTGCCGGGGGTCTTGTGGCTCCCGCTATTCTCCCGCCGCCGGTTGTGTGGCTTGTACTAAGCAGAATGAGCAGAAGGAGTGGAGTAGAGACAGCGGTGCAGCGCGGCGGCAGCTTGCCACTATTCTCCCACCGCCGGTTGTGTGGCTTGCACTAAGCAGAAGGAGCAGAAGGAGTGGAGTAGAGACAGCGGTGCAGCGCGGTGGCAGTTTGCCACCACCAAGGTGTAGAAGCGCGCCGTCAAGCAGCTCAGCCGCTCAGCCGCCATAAGAGAGTTTGGCAGATATTGGCAAGGGGATACATGAGGGGACATATGAGCAGATATATGAGGATTTGAGCCTGAGCCTGAGCCTGAGCCTGACCCCGACGGACTACGGACTACGGATCATTGGCTCCTTCGGTTCGTGGGGCCGTGCCATGCCGTGCTTTCCAGTAGCAGCCTGTTCCACCTGAATCTGATGTGAATCAGCTGTGAATCAGCTGGTGACTAGCGGTGACTAGCGGGAAAACCCACGCTGTTATAGTGGTAAGTGCGGACGATTGCTGATCTGTTGATGTCTGTAATGAGGCAGAAGTAAGCCAAGCATACCGGCTGAATATTCAGGTTTGCTGAAAATAGCAGCTAAATTACCAGATTGACTGAAAAACATTTATTCAAAATCTGCATTGCAGTAATACCAAAAATAACCTCAGGAGCGCTGGAGTAACGTACAGAAGGCTGAGGAGGCAGCAGTCTTAGATCGTGTCATAAGCCATCAAGCTTTAACTTATCTAACTGCCTGTGAGGAGAGGAACGGATAGACAGGAATAAAAAAAAATTTTTAAAAAGGGGTGCTATGAGGTCAGGTCGTACTCATGGTAATATAAAAGCCAAACAAGAGAAAAAATATATAAAAGGAAAACGAACATGACGGAGGATGCAAGGGATGAAACATCGCAAGAAACTGGCCAAGTAAACTTGAAAAACAGTACACTCATTGAAATAGAAAACCCAGCAGACAGAAACTTCTCTGCATTATAAGAGCGGGCAATCACTAAAAGTAGAAACAAGTAACAAAACCAAAACAAGGCAATACTGACATCAACCGAAAATCTTTACTAAATTTAGCTTCATAAAAAATGTGGGGGACGCCCTACTATCTAATACGAAAGAGGTACCAGGACTCCAATCACCTCTTCAACCCTTTCAAACAAATCAATTATCATTAACCACAAAAGAGTGGACTTCAACTCATAAAGGTGGAAGTCCAGACCAAAAAAGAGTCAAAAGAGACAACAGCAGAACAGTTAATAGCCCTCTACAAATAACTTCAACCCCGCAATCCAATAAAACATGGATGACCTTTGAAACCATAAATAATATACAAAAAGGAGAAGACGTGGTCGTCCAAATTCACAGACAATGTGAAGCAAACAAAATGGCTGATGACGCTCAAAGAAGAATCCAGGATAACCTCGAATCTAGCTTGAACTGGACCAGGAAAAAATAAGAATCGATTTGGCAATTGTGCAATAGCCTTGACACCGAAAATTCATAGCCAAAAAAGCCTGTGTGAAAAACCCTTGCTGAGGTGCATTAGCCGCAATCAAGAATGGAAGGGGGAAACACAGGAAAAAACAATAACCCCAATTCTATCTGATGTAATATCAAACTCCCAGCTAGAGTCACCTATTGGAGAAGGAGGAACCAAAGATCGAACTCCGAGTCCAACCCTGGATCCAAATACAGCTAAGAAATTAGAAGGAAAAGAATTGGCTTTAGACCTTGGAACGGATGGTCTAAACTCAGCTGGGAAAATAGAAGAAACAGAAACCGCTTCAGACCTCGGTACAGAGGACTGGGAAGGTCTCTTGGCTGCCTTCACTGAAGAGAAAAGCGGGAGTGGGTTCAACTCTAAATCAAACGACAAAATGCATGAATACAAACAGGACCCTTGTGAGGGGGGAAAGACAATTGGAATCTGTGATGAAACAATAAGCACAGAGCACAAGGAGGAAACTCAAAAAAATGCTACTCAGGACACAGCATGGCAGAGTCTGCTAAAAACAGTCCAACTACTGGTAGAAGCATTGCACTACCAGTCAGATAAGATGGACACCCAACTGACCCTCTTAGACACATTGGCGGTCTTTGTGGTCGCGATTGATGGGAAACTGGGTACAGTAAATACACTATTACAAAATAAACAGGATCAAGCTCAAAGCAAGATTCAGGGATGCGGATGCGGCCCGTTAATTGACAAATTGGCCACACTTCCATTGATGTTGAGCGATCGATGCACATCAATAAAACCATTATCGCAAGGAAAAGAGAGCCACTGGCACACCGGACAAATAGTCGGGAAATAGACAATCGTCCTCAAGAATGCCGCACCATTAACAAAAAAGATGAAATAAAAGTCATGGCACCTCCTGTAATTACTGATAATGTCCATATTGTGGTATTGGAGAAACAGACCTACAAAAACCAGAAAGGAGAGGCCAAAGAGCCAAGAATAGCGGACAATGGACTGCCTGTAGATGCACAAACTGAGAGGGCTGATAATCATCTAAATGCAAAGCAAAGCAAAGGAGGGCAAACAAACGCAAAGGCAGGAACCAAAAAATAAAGCTGGATAGAGCGGGCTTCAGTCACCTCTTTGGGTCATCGTCGCTGTCCAACCAAGTTGAACCAAACAACATCCAAATTGACGACGAAGACGCAGAGACTATTAAGGAGACAGACAAGAGGGACGGTAGAGAAGTTCCTCACCAAGAAGAAACAAATAGACCCTCTCCACCAAGATTAGAACTAAGAAAACAACAACAAAATTTAGTCCACAGCAAGCAAGGCGGTCTGATCGCCACTTCTGTAAGGACTCCTAATGAAAAGAGTGGAGTAACGTCTGGGAGCGAACCTGTCCAGCACTCTCCAATCAAAACAACAGGGAGAGATACGGAAGAGTCAGATGTGTACATATCGGCACAAAGTCGACAAACATCGATATCACAATCAAGAGCAACTCCAAGAACAGATATCAATGAATGTACAAGTGGTGGGGGAACTGAACTACCGCCCTCAGACAAAGGGACTGGAACCAAATAACAACCATAGGAGGTCAAAAGAAAATACATGACGAAGGGAGTTTCGGAGTTGAATCTTCCTTATACCAAACTCCACCTATAGAAATGCATGCAACCGGATTAGGACATGGAGGAACTGCCGAAAATATAAACCAAAGGAAGCCGGAAGACATTAGAAACACAACAGCAAATATTGTATGGCTCACTCCGGACTACACTTCGAAAGGAAGTCACGACATACTGAACAGAGGGAATATCTTACGGCTCTCATCTCATATTCCATCTCTGGCCAGCGTGACTACCTTGGATCTAGTCTCCATTGAATTCACTGCAGTAGCAGGCTTGAAGGCCGAAAAAGCAAAGGTAACATGGACTACTTCTTTAGTTGCACAGAACATATTGGCAGAGAGCCAAACCTTTAAAAACTGGGGAATTTCAATTGCCCCTTATACAAAACCAAAATATCCTGACCTATTAATCCCCGCAGGAAGAGATGTAGTACAGAACCGCTGTAACAGATCTGGAACGTCAGTACTCCGAGGTGCAATAGGGAACACTGGAGGAAGAACTAGGGAGGACCAGGAATCCACAGTACATTCCTTAGATGGCACATCAACAGGTCTACTTGATCTGAGATGGATTGCCAGAACAATTAATAATCGAGCAAAATGACCAATTATGGATCTTTCTACATCGAATGGATATAACAACTATAGAATTTGCTCATGGAATGTCAATGGTCTTGCATCTAAAATGAGCAATCAAGAATTTGTCAGCTATATAAGATCCTTTGACATCATGACCTTTCAAGAGACCTGGCAAGAAGAACCTACGCATCTGCTTGGCTTTTTACGTTTTTACACAAGTGCGGTGAGAGCTGCAAAATATGGCCACCTCCAAAGGGGCCTTGTGACCTATGTTTCAGCAGTAAGTGCCCATAAGACCAAAAAACTTGGACCCCCCAGTCCCAACCTGTTGATATTAAATCTTATCACTTTGGAATATTGCAAGCGGGGCGCAAATCTAACTCTAATTAACGCCTATGTTCATCCAAAAAGGAAAGCAAAGGTAATAAAAGAACTATGCAGTTACCTAGAGGAAACTACAATTAAAACATCGAACATGGATGTCGTGCTCACTGGCGACTTAAATCTAAACCTGATAGGGAATACAACAGACAATGAAAATCATCTTCAAGATATAGCCTGGAATATACCATACCAAGCATTTTTAGAAACATCAAAATGCACTAAATTAGATAAACAGGCATTAGAGAACCTTGAGCCCTTTAACATTAGAGCACTAAATGGAAGACTCATTGAAGATACTCCACCAGCATGCACGTTTCATTCATCAAGGGTTAGCAAGATCTTGGATTATACGTTTATATCACTATCTCTTTTTCACCATGTGACCTCCTTTAAAATAGGCCAAAAAACTGATAGTGACCATTGCCCCCAGGAAATCACATTGAATATCTGCAAGCCGAAATTTGAGCAGTCTTTGGTCCCTATTGACTCAGTTTATACTGTCAACTACAAAAGTGTGGTAAATAATTTAATTACCGGAACTTAATTTGATGCGGAATATCTATAATGATAGCTCAGTAAAATAAGAGGCAGAATCCGTGGTATTAGAGGTTCGGAACGGGCTTTATTCCAAAATCAATTCGAATTGAGGACTCCATATTCCATCACCACGAAGGTTCAGGAAGTGAAGAACAAACTTTATTGATAAGTAATCATTTTTATACAATAGGCATTACAGTGAAACAGATGCAGGAGGCGTAACAGTTGATAACAAAGATAAGAACATACATGCGTAACTAAAGTGGGTGTAACTGGGCGTAACTTAAAAAACGTCATTGGATATGATGTCATAAATGGGTGGTTCCACGGAAGAATTTCGCAATGTCAGCAGAAATGCTTGGCATAGATGCGCGCGCAGCAGCATGACGTGTGATTGACGTGCAACTAGGGGGTGAAGGGGACTTGACATTTAGCTCTATATGTGGAGACAGAAGTCTGGGGTTATGTCAACCTAATCCCAAATCATATCTAATATCCTATGTTTAAAGAACTGTGTTATCCAAAAAGAAAGGTCTCTTAGGATAGAATCTTATTCTATACTGACTATACTGACAGTTAGTGCGTGTACAAGCGTCTAAGTGTCTACACTAGATGCGAGGGCAGAAATCTTCCATAGTAACAGGGCTATGAATTACTTGCATAAAGACAGAGAAGCCGGGCCTTTTTGCTCGGTAGCTGAAAGAATGTTTACTTAAACTACTAGACAGGAATGCATTGGATGAGGAACGGAGCGGAGCAGATAATCTTGAAGGTGAAATACAGTTTTTGGCAAGCAGACAAATCGAGTCAGGCACCGTTAGCCGCGCAGGGAGTAGGACAAAGTTCATGGGTACAGATGCGAGCTCAGACTGGAGCTTTCAGAGGCAGAAGGCAAAAAAGGCTTGATGGCAGAATCAGGGCCTACTCGCCTGGACTGTAAAATGGCATAAATGAACCATATAAAGCCGGTGGCCTTTCATATTTAGGAATGGAATATCCAACCCATACATGGCGGATCTGAAAGAGGACATGTTGACAGTGGACACACATGTGTTTGCGTCTTCATAACTGGAACTGGAGGGAACATACATATACTTATGATTTATACATGAAACCGTTGGGGTCCAAGATAGGGGACATAACTGACCATAAAAATCCATATTTCCACATTCCCTCCTTGTCCCCTACTTGCCCTTAACAGATATCAATCTTCATCAATCCGTTGATCTGTTCATATAGCATCATTTGTTCTTCTTTCTTCTTCCGGGATGAATGAAATCTTGGTGGTGGAATACACGATGTGGCACACAGACCACAAATCGCTGGTCCACATTGTAGGCATAAGCAGCAACTGAATAGTATGAGAAAGCCAATACCTAGGAAGGATAGGACCCTCCATCCAAAGGTAGATAATACACTCCAAAACCAACCGGACCAAGTCCAGGTGCCTGGATTCTGGTGTATCTGGCTTACAATCTTATGAAGGCGAGTTATGGCTTTATATACAGATGGCGAATTTTCTGGTATGAAAATGCAACAGCTTGATCCGATGACCCTACAAGCTCCGCCCCTATCGGCCAGGATGACGTCAAGGACAAGACGATTTTGAAGCACAACAATCCGCATAGCAGACTGCTCTTCTGTTAAATTGCCTAAGGCGGAAATAGTTTCGTTCACTACTGCTTCAAGGGTTCTGGTTAATCTACGTATCAATTTACTATTGGTAACTGTACCTATATAGGGAAAGAGACCTTTATTGAAATCTGTGTATTTTTCCCATGCTGTCTCAGTGTAATCGACTATTGGGAGATCTCTCCGTTCTCTATTGTGTACTAAATGAGTATTTCTATGATAATCAGGAGGAGCTAGGAAAACAGGTGGCAAAAGAAATCCGATGTAGCAGGTACCATCCCAATCTAGAGGCAAACGTGTATATGCAGTCTGACCACATACGAAGTAGGAATGGCGAGAAGCTCTAAATGTAGACTTGCCTTGATCACTGAATTCTATTACAGTGGTGCATTTACTGTGGCCCATGTGTATCGAACCATTCTTTCTTACACATAATTCACCTTTAACCGGAAATACTGACATAGCGGGCAAAATTGGTGCAGTTTCGGATTCGATATTCAGGATCATGAGATTAAGCGTGAAATTACCTAATCCATATACTTCATTTTCTAGATCAGTTCCTGTTCTTTTGGGAAGTCCCTCCTTGTTAGGGTAACAGACTTTAAGCAAGACTAAGTTCAGGTTTCCCCATACCCAGTTGTCTTGATAAACTGCGGAATTCGAATCTAGGGAATTAATTAAACTAAACCATGCTCCACAGGAGCCATTGTGTGTGAACGGATATGGAAAGAGAGGCAGAATTCCCTTATAGTTCTGATAGGGAGGGAGTCGGCCACATATCCAACAATTTGTAGCATTGCTAGCCTGATGAGAATGATGTAACATACTAATAAAAGTGTTATTGCGCAGCGCAAATCTGTATGATAACTCATGCGGGGGAAATTCACTAAAAGAATGTTCAGCAGTAACATTGTAAATATGTTTAGAAATAGGATAATATATGTGCAACAATATACTTGCAGCTATTATTAAAAGACATAAGAAAAACAGAATTAATAACGTCACTGTACAATGACTACGCAGTGATTTACAGTACGCATGTTTTTTCAACTGGATTTGATTATCTCCTTCTCTATTCCGGTCCAGAGGATACATGTCAGAGACAAATTCAACCGATTCACCTTGGAGAGGACTTAAACAATCAAATTGTCCGACTTATTGGACCGTAGTTTTAGTTTATATTGTTCCTTGTCATTCAGTTCAACCAAAGGAAGCTTTGAGTCAATCGGTGAAGACACGCGAGGTGTGTCGTTTACATCGGACGGTAGTCCATGAAATTTCTTGATATGACTTGAATGTATCCAGCCTTTTCGACCTTCGATCTTCACGGCTGTCCTCGTGGTTAACAGTACGAGTTGCGGCGATTTCCACCTAGGATCCAGCTGAGACTTCCGGTCAAAGTTCCTCACTAACACCAAGTCTCCTGGAATTACGTCATGGGGTTTCACCTCGGTGTTGTCGGGAAAGGCTGCAGCTACCTGTGAACGACAAGATTGTAGTGCAGACATCAAGGAAGCTAGGTAATCTGTCAGCATATTACAGTCTACATCAGTTATTTTGCGTGGTATAGGCGTCCCCCACATATTTGGTGGTCTACCAAAGACCACCTCATAAGGGGATAGCCCTGTTCGAGAGTGCGCTACCATTCTCATGTAAAAGAGTGCAACCGGTAAGGCTACTACCCAGTCGACACCTTTCTCTCTACATATTTTGGACAATCTAATTTTCAGAGTTTGATTATGTCGTTCCACAAGACCTGCTGCCTCGGGGTGTCGGACACAGTGAAATCTCCACTGATAACCTAACAAAAGTGAAACGTGTTTCATTAGTTCGGATGAGAACGGCTGGCCGTTATCTGAGTAGACAGCACGTGGTAAACCGTACCGTGGGAAGAATTCTCGAACCAACTGTTTGGCAGTAGTCGGGGCAGTGTAATCTGAAACCGGGTATGCCTCTGTCCAACGGGAAAGAGCACAGACAACTACGAGAACATATTTGAATCCTCGACATCGTTCCATCTGGATATAATCCATCTGGAGGACTTCAAAAGGGTGATCAGGAGGCTGAAATCCACCTTGTTCTACGGGAATGCCTTTACCTGGATTAAACTGACAACAGATCATACAGGTACGAACTTTTTGTTTAGCTGCTGCTCGTAAATGTTTGTTGAACCAAATGTGTTGAATGCTGTCTAGCATAGCTTTTTCTCCTAGGTGCGCTGGACTATGTACAGTATTAATGATAACTTGGACCATTGAATCAGGAAGGAACCACACAGATTTTTCCTTCGTCATCCATCCTTGATCCGTTTGGATCCCTCCTAATTCAGTCCATTTCTTTATTTCGTCTGGTGTAGCATGTGTCTGTATGTCAATTACGTCAAGAGCGGGATCCTTAACCATCATGCACTGTGTTGGTGTCGGAACTATTGTCTTTGTCATGTCAGATGTGTGAGTTTGAGCAGTCTGTTTAGCTGTTCTGTCAGCTAGATCATTGCCTTGGGAAATGATATCAGTAACTTTCGTATGAGCTTTACATTTCATAATTGATATTGCAGCAGGTAGCTGTATTGCATCCAATAAGGCATGAATGAGGGGTCCGTGCTGAATGTGGGCACCGTGAGAAGTTAAATAACCTCTCTCTCGCCACAGCACGCCGAAGTCATGTACAACTCCGAATGCATAACGTGAATCAGTGTATATGTTGACTTTCTTATTTGTGGCTTGAATACAGGCTTGTGTCAGAGCGATGAGCTCTGCTGCTTGAGCTGACAAGGTATTAATACGATTTGTTTCAATGACTTCAGTGTCTGTTGTGACTGCATACGCGGCCACTAGCTCTCCTGTACTTGTTCTCATACATGACCCATCTACATACAACGTCAGGTCTGGGTCTGACAATGGGACGTCTGTCAAGTCTTGTCTGGGTTTTGTCGTGATAGTGATAACTTCAATACAATCATGTGCAAGTGGGTCTGTTCCGTTTACTGGTAACAGTGTGGCAGGATTCAATGTACTACAACGTCTGATTTCTATATGTGGCTGAAACAATGTTAATTCGTAACCAGTGAGTCGTGCTATAGTCAAGTGTTGTGTTTGTGTGCGGTTCAAGAGAACCTCTACTGCATGTGGTACTTGTACTGTCAATTGGTGTCCTAACACTATGGCATCGCTTTGTCGTATTGCTAAAGCTGTCGCTGCCACTGATTTCAGGCACGCAGGAAGAGCCTGAGCTACGGGATCTAATGTACTAGAAAAATAAGCACACGGTTTGTGTGATCCTGCTTGTTCCTGTGTGAGTACTGACAAGGCAGTACCTTCGCGTTCTGTAACAAAGAGTGTAAAATGTTTATTGTAACACGATGTTGCTAAAACAGGCGCTTGACATAAAGCTTTCTTTAGGCTTTCAAAAGCTTGTGTATGTTCCTGAGTCCAAGGGAGAACAGTTGATGTGGCTGCCTCCTGTGTTGTCAACTGAATGAGTGGTTTTGCTAGAAATGCATACTGAGGGATCCACTGCCTACAATATGAAGTGAGGCCTATAAAAGCCCGCACCTCCTTTTGTGTCTTGGGTATTAGCATGTTAGCAATTAACTGGATGCGATCTGGTGTAAGCTGCCTTCCCTCCTTGGACAGCGAGTGACCAAGGTAAACAACTCGCTGGACACAGAATTGCAGTTTAGAAGGGGACACCTTGTGCCCCTTTTCGGCCAAGAATTGTAAAACCGTCAGTGAGGCTTTTTCACATTCAGGTTCGCTTCTAGCGGTGATCAGCAGATCATCGACATATTGGAGCAGGGCAGTGTTGACTGGCATGTGGATATTGTCAAGTTCTCGTTTCAGTGCTTGGCTATAGATGCTGGGGCTTTCTGTGAATCCTTGAGGTGCGCGTGTGAATTTAAAGCTTCGTCCATTTAAACTAAATCCGAACAAGTATTGGCTTTCCGGATCTATTGGGACGCTGAAAAAGGCATTTTTGAGATCAATTACAGTAAAGAATGTCGCTTCGGAATCAATGGCTGTCAGTAATGAAGAAATGTCTGGAACTACGGGGTATTGTGGTACAATACATTTATTTAATTCGCGCAGATCAATAACCAATCGATATACTGGCGGGGCTTTTGGATCAGTTCGTTTAAGAATCGGGATTATCGGGGAATTACATACATTGGAGTCGGTTTCCACAACCACTCCTTGGCCAATGAGCTCGTCAATGATTTGCAGTAAAGCCACTACAGCATCTGGGGGTAACTTGTATTGTCGCATTCGTGGTAGCACCACTCCTGTCTTTAGTGTGACTCGATATGGTGTAATGTTCATGCAACCAACATCTGTAGGGCCTTGTGCCCATAAATGTGTGGGTAAAGTCTGCAGTCGGTCATCCATGTCTCGGGACACATAGTGTCCTTTGAAATCACGTAAAAACAATCTTACTCCTTCCGGAGAACAACATATTATAGCTCCTAGAGCTTTCAATGTTTTTATGCCTAACAGGTTTTCTGGACATGATTTAGTAAGCAATAAATCTGTAGTTCGTGTCAAAGGACCAATCGTAAGTGGAAGAGGCTGTGATACTTCGTTAATGATAGGTTTTCCTGAAAAACCAAGGGAAATATTCTGTGAGCCTGAGAGAGGTGCCCCTGGAACTTCACTACGTTTTATAGTTGTTCGGCTTGCCCCTGTATCAAGTAAAAATTTTCTATCTTGGCCTAATAGTTCACTGTGTACATAAGGTCCTTCTTGATCTACAGGGACCTCGATAAGGGGTAAGTCAACTTCCCTCTCTAGGCTGTTTCATGAGTATCGTTGGTAATCAGGATAGTCATACTGTGCGGTCTGGTACATCTGTCGTGTCGTTGTTTGTGTGGCAGCAATAGGCTGCTGTTGTGGAGCTGGTAGAAACTGTTGCGGAGCTGGCATGGACTGTGCATGCTGCGGAGCTCCTTGTTGGTTCTGATCCTGTCTAAGTGGCCGTGGTCTTTCTTTTGTATTACCTGTGGCGATATTATGTTTTAAAACTGGACAATCGTGTACATAATGGCCTGGCTGTTTACAATAGTTGCATGTCCCTTTTACAGGACCTGTTGCAACACTGGACTGTGTCATACCCTTTTTATGACCGTCAGCTGGAACTGTCTGGGAAACTAGCATTTTCATTTTCGTGTCTTTCATGCGTCTTTGTTCATGTTCTTGTTCCTCTCTAATTCTATTGTGATGGTACTGTAACATTTGTAACATTTGTGACGGAGTGTTACCTTGCCAGGTACTCTCGAATTTCAATACTCTATTCTTAACTTGGGGCGACGAATTTTCAACTAACTTTGTCACAAACAGATGTGGATACGATTCGCTACTTGCTTTTATTCCACTGTTTATACCAAAACATTTTTCGAATCGGGCATAGAAATCACTAGTGTCCTCATCTGGTTTTTGTTTACAGGCTGAGATTGCACCCCAGTCTTCCTTTTTCGTAGTTAATAAACGTGGCAGTACCTGTACTAGCAAACCTGGTAGTGTTTTGGTCTTTTCCCCAAGCCCTGCACCTGGACCTCGAGCTTTTTCTTCGTTTTCTAATGCTGTCCAATCTATCTTTTGGTCTCCCACCTCCCAATCCTTTTCCTTGAGTTTTTCGTAAATGCCCGCAGGCATTAATACCTTCAATATTGTCATAATGTCGGGGTAGGTATATTCTCCCATGAGCAACATGTCTTTAATTTCTCGGTGGAAACCCGCTGGGTCTTTGTCATGACTGGGTACCACTTTCTTCATTTCTAATAGTTCTATTTTGGATATGGGTGTGTATACAAACACACGTTTAAACTGATTGTCCTCACCTTTTATCGGGTGCACTTCGCGTAAGGGATTCTGTCTATCCATATAATACGTCGTTCTTTCTTTTATGGGCAGCGAGACGTGTTCGGGACATACAAAGAGAATGTACTGCTTTCTGGATTCTAGTATTTCTCTAATTAGCTCAGTACCTGAACCTCTCCATTTGTTCGTTAGTAATTTGGTCAATATATCAGGTAAGGGACCAGGATCGGAGTGTTGGCTTTTATACAATATAAGGAGTTGTTGAATCATATAGATACCAGCTAAACGCTGTTCATCTGGGGCGAGGTTCAAAAACGTGTGCGCTAATGTATCATCACTATATTTTCCGGGACCGTCAACCCAATGAACGGCTGATCTAGCTAATTCTTGTTCGTCCATAGAATCGAGTAGATGATAACCCCTTCGTTCTCGGAGTAATTTGTCAGCAGCTTGGAACGCATGTTCGGGGGACCTTATATTTATTATTGGGTTTTGGAAGTTTCTGTTATTATCTGGACGTATCGGATGTATCGGATCAGTAAAGCCTCTAGTGTTATTACAAGATCTTCCTCTACCTACATAGGCCATGGTTTCTAACTGTCCTGTGGGCAGTTCTAATTCTCCCTCGTCCTCGGTTTGTTCAGGTTCGTCTACTGCTAATCTTTCTTCGTGTATTCGTTCTATTTCTTTGCGGATCTTTCGGCACATAGCTACTATACATGATCGTTTATCATGTCTCCCCTCTGATATATTCTGACTCCATGTGGTAAGAATTTGCATTTCTTCCGGATTTACCCCTGGTTGGTCTTGATTTCTGATCACACAGTTTATGAGGAAACGTAACAGTTCCCCCTGTATTTCCACTTTTTGGTACTCCATGGCTCTGTTAATACTCTCAGAATCTCGCCCTGACTGGACAAAGTGATATATATTTTCTAAATGTGTAGTCATTCCTGGTAACTTCCCTAAATATATTGCAGCTCGTCGGATACGTAATGATGCCAGCATCATTTCGTCCCCTTTTCCGGGCACAGGGTCATATCTACAATCTATTAGAAGTTCCTTGAGCGTGTTGGGAGTTACTAGTTTGGGCGTACGTTGGTGTGTTAATTCTTGAAAGGAAAGTTTATTTACTCTGGGTGGCGTGGAAAAAATGTTTGATGTACCTCCGGTAGCCCCACCTGGGGTGCTGGATGTGAAAGGATTCGTTGAACGTGATATAGCAACTATAGGTGTGGATACAGATGTCGAAGCAGATGTGCTTGCCGGAACTTGTGTCGGAGTTTGTTGTTGCGGTGGTACAGACGGAGGAGGGTCTTGGCGTTGAACCCCCTCGGCGGGCGGTCTATGTGGCGCAGCATTAGCATACTCGGGAGCTGCGTCGTCTAAATAAGAGGAAAGAAAAACATCTGCTGCGGTTCTGGGATGCCCTTTGGGATGTACTTTTATCGGGAACAATGGGGGTGGCAAGTCTTTTGGTATCTCCGGAGTAGCCTTAGGAAACCCTTCGGCCAGAAGAGGATACATACCATTCATAAGGGCATTTCGTTGTCTGTCTACTTGTTCTGATTTTACTCGAGTACCTTCTTCAATTAATAGATTTTCTCGAACTTTATTTGAATTCTCCTTACTCTTCTCTTCTTGTCTACGTGCTTTTTCTGTACGTCTATACGATTCTTTACGCCATAACTCAATGGCATCTTTCTGTGATTGTCTAGCTTTCTTTTTCCATAATTCTTCCTCTACTTTCACGATGCAATCTGCATCCCAGGTCCCAGCTGCGGGCCACCTCTGACTTTCTGGTAATTCCTTGGTGTAGTCTACCCATAAATCAAGAAATAATATGGCGTCTAGGCCATGTTTATGATACATGAAGTACCCTGGAGTGTCCCTAGGAGGAATGGGAACGGCTTCTTCGAGTACCCCTTTTCTCGTTTTTATCTGTCTTAATTTCGAAAAGAGCGGCATTTTGAGAACTGATCTGATCTGATACCTATTTCTGAACACGTTTAATACAACAGAACACAATAATGAACAGTCATTCACACCACAATATGGAGAACGTATTTAAAACATTTTAACATTTAACATTTAATGAACAACAATGATGGCCATTTAGGGAACTAGTCACTAAACATGATACTCGGCACTAACTAGGTAATTCTGGATTATATACTAGACATACTTGATATACTGCTAAACAGTACAGATACACTGCTGAAACAGTGCAGACCGGATTTGTGTACCCAAACCCGTCTTGACCGGCACAACCTATGTGCACGTCAGAACGCCTCCCCGACAATGGTACTCACCGGGTAGCTCGGAACGGAAGGCCTCGGAACTGAGCTGAACTGGACTCGGACCGGACTGGACTCGACTCGATACTTCGGAACTTCGGAACTGGTGGGCCTCTGTATACCTCGGATCTTGCTCTCTCAGCTAGGCTCTGGTCGGGATACTTCGCACTTCTCACCGCCTCGTCTGGGTGTTGATCGCAGCCTCAGTTACCCCCGCTCGGCAGGAGGGAGATACAGGAAATCCTGTGGGTACGCGTTGTTGTCCGTCCAGCTGTGACAGGAGACCGGGCCTGCAACGCACCTCCGGCGCGTGAGATGAGAAAGTGTCCCTGTTCGGGCGCCATTTATGTGGTAAATAATTTAATTACCGGAACTTAATTTGATGCGGAATATCTATAATAATAGCTCAGTAAAATAAGAGGCAGAATCCGTGGTATTAGAGGTTCGGAACGGGCTTTATTCCAAAATCAATTCGAATTGAGGACTCCATATTCCATCACCACGAAGGTTCAGGAAGTGAAGAACAAACTTTATTGATAAGTAATCATTTTTATACAATAGGCATTACAGTGAAACAGATGCAGGAGGCGTAACAGTTGATAACAAAGATAAGAACATACATGCGTAACTAAAGTGGGTGTAACTGGGCGTAACTTAAAAAACGTCATTGGATATGATGTCATAAATGGGTGGTTCCATGGAAGAATTTCGCAATGTCAGCAGAAATGCTTGGCATAGATGCGCGCGCAGCAGCATGACGTGTGATTGACGTGCAACTAGGGGGTGAAGGGGACTTGACATTTAGCTCTATATGTGGAGACAGAAGTCTGGGGTTATGTCAACCTAATCCCAAATCATATCTAATATCCTATGTTTAAAGAACTGTGTTATCCAAAAAGAAAGGTCTCTTAGGATAGAATCTTATTCTATACTGACTATACTGACTGTTAGTGCGTGTACAAGCGTCTAAGTGTCTACACTAGATGCGAGGGCAGAAATCTTCCATAGTAACAGGGCTATGAATTACTTGCATAAAGACAGAGAAGCCGGGCCTTTTTGCTCGGTAGCTGAAAGAATGTTTACTTAAACTACTAGACAGGAATGCATTGGATGAGGAACGGAGCGGAGCAGATAATCTTGAAGGTGAAATACAGTTTTTGGCAAGCAGACAAATCGAGTCAGGCACCGTTAGCCGCGCAGGGAGTAGGACAAAGTTCATGGGTACAGATGCGAGCTCAGACTGGAGCTTTCAGAGGCAGAAGGCAAAAAAGGCTTGATGGCAGAATCAGGGCCTACTCGCCAGGACTGTAAAATGGCATAAATGAACCATATAAAGCCGGTGGCCTTTCATATTTAGGAATGGAATATCCAACCCATACATGGCGGATCTGAAAGAGGACATGTTGACAGTGGACACACATGTGTTTGCGTCTTCATAACTGGAACTGGAGGGAACATACATATACTTATGATTTATACATGAAACCGTTGGGGTCCAAGATAGGGGACATAACTGACCATAAAAATCCATATTTCCACAAAAGGATCAAATATTCGGTAGCAAATGAGGGAAGCTTACATGATATGGCGAAACTGCACTTTGAGGGAAGAACTGGGGCAAGCGAAGTCGAGAAATGGGAGTGCTTTACAAAAATAATGGCAGGCTACTCCACAACACCGAAACTTGAATTAAGACGGACAGATAAAAACATAACCTCGCTTACAAAGGAACATCAAGTGAAGATAAAATGTATAAAGAAATGTATCTACCAAATAATGCGTCAACTTAGGTACTCTCCAAGTGACAAGGTGAAACAAGACCGCTTACGGCAACTGAAGGCTTCTCTAAAAAAAACAAAGTGGATAGCAAATAAAGAAATGGAGGATAGCTTATGGGCAAAACTACAGGCTGACATAAAACAGAACGATGGGGCGAAATTCTGGAAATCAATCAATTCCTTTTTAAATCCTGTGCATGATGGAGTATCCTCTAACATTAGTGAAGATGCATGGTTCAAGTATCTTAAAGATAATTTTACACAACAAAAGGCCTCTGCCTTTGAGATAGGAAACGAGGGCAATAAACTAACAACACTGTGTGAAACATCTCATAAACAAGCATGTGGCAAAATAATTATGAATATAAGAGAGATAAATCTACCAAAGATAATCACGCGACAAATTAAAAAGGGAAGAAGAGAAGGGGCACCAGGCCCGAACGGTATACCACCCATCCTTTACAAACAGAGTGATAGGGAATGGGCTGGAGCATTAGCGCCACTATTCAACGAAATAATACAGTTTAATATATTACCTGCCTTCTGGAAGAGCTCAATTATCTCTCCTATACTCAAATCAGGGGATAAATCACAACCAAGCAACTACAGATTGATTGCCCTCATGGACAATGAGGCTAAGTACTTTGCCGGGATCCTCTTGGAAGAATTACAGTTCTGGGCTACAGAAAATTCCTTAATTCCTGTAAACCAAACAGGTTTTGCTAAAACTGTTGGGACAACAACGAACATCTTGACTATGGGCCTGTTAATCGATGAAGCCAAAACTATCAAAATGCCAATCCATCTGTGCTTCATTGACTATAAGGCAGCCTTTGATCATATCAATCGGAACCTCCTGTGGTCTAAACTGAATAAGTGGGGATTCCTGAGGCCCCTGCTAGATCTGCTTATCAACCTGCATAGTGACACCTGGATACAGGTGAAGCTGGGTGATGGATCTCGTCTGTCCAGACGCATCCCAACTAACAAGGGCTTAAAACAGGGATGTGTCTTGGCCCCAACCCTCTTTAATCTGTTCTTAGGTGATCTAATTCCGATCTTAAATAACTGTAACTCCCATGCTCCGAAATTAGGAGGTCAAATATTACCATCATTATTATATGCGGATGACATAGTGCTAATCAGTCAAACAAAAACAGGGCTACAAAATCTCATGGATGTAACTCGGTTGTACTCGGATGATAATCAACTGACGATAAATCTACAGAAGACACAAACTATGTCAATCAATAAAAAAGGGAAAACCAACTATGGCTGGTTCTGGAACAAAAACCGTATTGTAGACACAGCAGTGTACAAGTACGTGGGAGTAAAAATTGACATTAGCGGCCAATTTACCATTCAGAAAGCAAGCATTAGAGGAAAAGGCATTGCGATATCTATTTCATTAAAAAATTAAACGGCAAGCTCACCAGTCCCTCTCTCTTGCCCCTGGCACAAGTTATAAGAGCCAAACTACTGCCCACAATCACCTATGGGAGCGTAGTACAGAGAGATAGGGATGCGGCGACCCTAGATAGAACTGTGGCTTCAGCATACAGAACCATATTCAGCTTGCCAAATCAAACCTCTCCGTCCCAACTCAGGCTGGAATTTGGAGGACAGAAGCAGTCTTTAGCAAGACAAGGTGCATACATAATGACTTGGGACAAGGTCCGTAAGGCAAATAAAGGTACCTTAAATAGCTACTTATGGTCAGAATTAGAACGGTATCCGACATCGCCAGCCGCCAAATACTTGAAAAACAGCCTAGTGAATCTAGGGTTACAGGAGCTGTTGAATACCCCTACCGCTCATACTACGTTCAAAAGAATAGTAAAGAGACCAACAAAATATCTCTCATGGATTGAAGATAAAGCGTGTGTTGCAAAGAGATGGATGGATCATTCTAAACTCCTACTCCAAACAAGGCCACCAGAGTTATCTTGACCTCGGGTATTCACGTTACATAAAACTGAAATTCCTCAAATACAGACTGGGCGTGTTACCATGCACACACCATTTCCCGCAGTGGCTGAGGGTTAATGGGGGCTCCCTCTGCCGCCTATGTGGCAAGGCGTCTGAAGACATGGAACATCTGCTGTGCTCCTGTGAGAAGCTGTTGGGGGAAAGGAAACGGTTATTGAAACACCACTTCAATCAGTGTGGAATACGCTCACGAAGACAGGCAGTTCTTGCCTGCTTTACACCTAGTGACTCGCAGCTGAATTGTAGCCTGGTGAAGTTTTTGAAGGAGGTAGAAATTAAAATGCAGAAAATTGACTTACCGGCATGTTTTTGAGGTTCTTAAACTACGCAGAATCCTATCTATAAAGCATCAATTATGGAAGGTGGAAGAAGAGTGTATACTGGAACTTGTCCCCTTGCCATAAATCATAGAGGACATTTAGAATAATATCTTTATTATTTTAATTCTATCAACACAATAAATGTTATGAATTTTTTTGAAAGCAATTATAAATATAGTTTTATGTGAATGTAGTTTTACTTAAGTGATGAATAATGTATTGTGTACACATTAGTGTTTTATTTTTTCTAAGGATGAACTGCAATGGTTTTAGTTAACTATGCTAATAAAAAATTACTTACTTACTTACTTCACACAGAGAAACAACAGCGAGGGACTTCTGAAAAAACGGAATGGACTGGGTATATATTACACAGGACACTGTCAAATGGGCCAGGAAGGGAACCCGATAATATTAACCTCCCAATAATCATGGCACGCAGCACATATATTGCTTGAGTTACCAGGGAACATACATTTGAAAGCGCCCACATGGCATATCAAAGCAATCCAAGGGGAATATAAGGAAATAGGCTATGCACCATGGATAGACAAAGGGATTACAGGTATAGAGTCTATGATGGAAGACAGATTTCTCAAACCCTTCCAGTCATTAAGACAGTAATATAACCTTTCGCAGTCTCAATACTAGAGATACCTACAACTCTCTAATTGTCTCCAGCGAACAGTTCAAAACACTTTAAATACCTCTTCAGAAATCACCAGTGATGCAGTCATACATCAAAAGGGCTTAGAGGCACGGTCTCTGGCTATTAATGACTATTACTGATGCCCTTTTCTCAAACTCTGCTGTCTTAGCATTAAAACATTGGTGGGAGGCACGGCTAGCAATCTAATTCGAAAAGTAAGACTGGGCTGAGTTAATAGAGAATCATGAGAGGTACTTGAAGGAAGACCATTTAAAATTGGGTTATTCTAAGATTCTTCATAATTGGCGCAGGACCCCTTACAAGCTACATAGAGCAAAGTTAACGGCTGACATGAATGGTTGGAGGTGCGGATGCAACAAATGTGATATAGTAAATGTCCTGTGTGGCTGCCCACAATTGACAGCTTATTGGCACAAAACATCAAAGGCCATGCAAACAGGATCGCAAATGCACAAGTCATTGACTAAATGACGGGCTGTCTTACATGACTTCCGATCTGTTGAACATGCCAATACACATTAGAAGACTGGCTAGCAAGAGTAACAACAGTGGCCAAAATTGATATGTTATGCCTTTGGAGAACACCCGATAAACCAACATATAAACGCAGGCTGGACGATATGACTATATTAGCCACATTGAACACATAACGGACAAGTTAAATGCAGTGGTGGCTGCTCTACTTGTGTGGTGGGGCAACGCTAACGCTGGGGAGGGGAAAATAATAAATGAAATCACTTTAACTGCTCCTGCGGCCATCGCCTCGGTGCTCCTCTCTCCACGCTGGTCACGCTGCACAGGCTCCCAGGGAACAATCACAGTGCTGCTCCCATGCTGGTAATACTATTTACCAGCATGAGTGCAGCGCCGTAATTGACCTGAGCGGGTTGACCTGAGGTTCACTCAGGCACAGGGAGCCTGTGGCTTTTCTCCAACTGGGCTGTGCAACACAGCTGGGTTGGAGAAATATAAGAGTGCATGTCAGTTTGGCCGGCCTAAGACAGCCGGCCAAACTGACATAATAAATGGTTTTATTATCATTTTTTTCTCAGTCGGGTGACGCTCCTCCGCCATAACGGAGGTGCCACCCCTGAATAAATTTCAGTCTGGCACAATCTAAAGATGTCTGGGCCAAATTTCCTAACACTTAGTGAGAGTAGCTTCTATAAGGATTTCAGGATGATCAGTGAACACGGTGGTAACCTTAGGATATCAAACCAAGGGAGGATGATAGTATATACATTTAGCAAACTGCTAATTCTAACATACGACATTGACTGAACAATAGTGATGACTAGACACCAAAACAACATCTATCATGATACAAAACAATGGGTAATGGATATCGTACTGACAAACTGTATCACACATATAACTTTGTTTACCAGAGAACAATGCTTTGCTCAGGCATTTACTGAGAGGTTTTGAGTTCTGTATTCAAATTGTACATTAGTTGAAGTTATTAACCTCAACTTATCTTAATAAGAAATTAAAGTACAATAGGAGGGTCCTGAGGATGAATACAAGAAGCTCTCCTTGGCATCTCTAAGCCAAAAGAGGCAGTCCTGAAGCTGTCTTTTCTTTTGCCAGCTGTTCCTGCCCACTCAAAGACAGCTAATCCCAGGTAATTGGTCAGCAGTTAACTTCCAATGGACTTTTCTGGGCTCAGAGTCAAGCCGCTGACCGCTAAGCTAGAGTCATTTCCTCCCCGAGTTAAAAAAAAGTATTTCATCTCTGGATGTGTGATAGTTAGAAGAACTAGTTTCCCCTGTACACTGATTTGAGAGTGGCTGTCTAGGAGGGTCCTGAGAATGAATAATAAGTATCTCCAAGTTCAATGAGGTAGTGCTAAAACTGCCCTTTTTTTCCTTCAACTGCTCTGGCCCACTCTTAACTTTCTAATCCCTGCTAAGTGCTCATCAATTAACACCCATAAGCCTTTCCTTTGCTCATAGACAAGTTATTTTCCTTGGAGCTATACTTGTTTACTCTCCCAGCCTAGGATGTTTATTCTAAGTCTGAAGGTGTGATGAGTGGCAAAACTGTTTTTAAGCTAGTTCTGGCTCAGGCAGCCTAAAGTACATTTTTACAATTACTTTTCTACTTCAGTTATCAATCAATCAAGTATTTGTAAATTGCGCCCCATCACCAGTGAGGTTATTCAGGTGCTAGGTTGCTGGGCTCAGTCAAAAAACCAGGTCTTGAGACTCTTCATAAAGTCCTCCAGTGAAAGTGATGTTTGGAGGTGGAGGGGGAAGGATGTTCCAGGACCTGGAGGTGGATTAGGAAAAGGAAAGGCCTCCACTGTGACCTTGTCAGATGCGCTGCAACTGAGCAAGGTCGAGGGAGGTGGAGCGAGGGTCTCTGGATGGTGGGTGGAAGTTCAGACAGTGGTTAATGTATGCTGGTCTTTGGTCGTGGAGGGCATTGTAGGGGTGTGTCAATATCTTGAATTGGAATCTTTTCTGGATGGGGAGCCACTGGAGGATGATGTGGGTCCACTTGGGCAGGTTGAGAAGGAGTCTGGCCTCTGAGTTCTGTATTGTCTGGAGTCTTCTCATGAGTTTGGTGGTGGCTCCTGCGTACAGTGCGTTGCTGTATTCCAGCTGGCTGGTGATTAGGGCTTGAGTGACAGTTTGTCTTGTGACAATGGGGAGCTATTTGAAGATTCTTCAGAGCATGCAGATAGCATGTAAACAGGTGGAGGAGACTGTGTTGATATCTGTTGTTATAATAAAATCGGATCTCAAAGTTAAGTCAATGAACCAAGATTACCACGTGACACAGAGGAGACTGAGTGCACCAAAACAAAATAATCCCCACACCAAACAACACACTGGGTTCCCTGGAACGACCAGTATGGTATGTAAAGCTTAAAGCCGTTTTTGGCGATAAGTAGCACGTTCTCTCTCTTTTTTTAGAACAAATTCATTTAGAACTGGCCAGAAAATCCCCTTTTTCATTTATTTTATACAGTGTCCCATACAAGTACACTCACAGCCCTGAGGAAGACCTTTGCCAAAACGTAAGACCCACCGGGAAGGTCGATACGTTTTGGCGCACTTAAGAACTTGGTTAGGATATATAAATCCCGAAAAAAGGATAGATGAGGGATACAGGAGCGTTGCAAAATACATTTATATCTCTGAGACTAATAAAAGTGCCTAAAGTTTATGAATTCCGACCACAAAGGGCCGCATAGTACCTCTTGGACAAAAACTCAGAGCGAAAATAATAGATTCCCAGTATACCTGACTGTAAAACCTTAATTGGTTATGTTGGGCACTTTCCCACAAATGTTATAATATGTTTTTATATATAAGTTAATCCTTGTTTTGTTTAGTAATGTCGCATTGACTGTATGTTTAAGCATTTTGTATGTACCACTTTTCTAGAAGAGTTATTACTGTGTTTTGTTTGTCTTACACTGTACAATGAATATACTTTGGGATCTGATGTAAGGACTATTAAATAAAAAAGTATCCCATCCAGAGCGCGACCGGCTCCTTTGGAAATGAAAATGAGACCACTGGTACGCCGCGTGATGGCACAACCACTGTTATGGGTGTGAAGGGAAAGTGACCCTTTTCTTTATATAACACTCACCCACTCTAGTAGTGGCATGCATCATGGTCGGGTTCACCCAAACTCCTAAAGGTCAGGGAGCACTTATGAAGATAGGGTGTATGGGGGTGCAACCTTAAATATAAAATTCCTCACCCACTCTTAAAGTATCCTTTATTAGTAGAGTGAGAGGGAAGGGCAAATATATATATAAAGGTTTTATATATAAGGGTGAGAGGATGTGATGGTCTTATGACCGTAGAACACCAACATGTTTCAGTCCTGTTCTACCAGCCCATATGAGGTCCTGAGATTTAGTCAGGGTGGGTAGCAAAGAGGTCACTCCCCCAATGACGTAACTAACGTTTGGTTATTCTTGGTAGCATGCAATTAGCATGCATAATATATAAAGATATACTTGCCGCTGTTGGGAATTATCTGTAACGAAAAAAAGTACAGTGTACATGCCATCAAGTGCAGATGAAGATGCTGCCATACTGGGTATAGAAAATCTTGCATTCGGAAGGATGATTCATACCAATATAGTCACTGAAAGTGCATTCAATCTTTTAACTCATAAGGGTATGTATGTAAAGGATCATGCCATAGTTTGTGATCTCAATTATACACACATGCATGCATGCAGTCATCATTGCGTTTTTTTCAGCCGCAAATGTTGTGGTACTGTTGTCTGCCACTGTGTATTCAAATAGTATGGCCATACATCTTTAGTATTTTAACCACAACATCATATCTCCAGACCATAACCCTCATGGGGGTCATGTCACTCTTTCACACTGAGCAGTCTACCATGTGTAATCACCAAGTTAAATTCTGTATTAAAAGTAGGAGTAGGACCACTCACCCAAATCAAGTGGGATCTGTGTTCCCACGGGGGCATGAGAGGGAGGCCTTGTAGTCACACTCTATAGAGCGGGGGGGGAGGAAAATGAAAATAAAGTTAAACATTACAAATTAAAAAGTAGTGTCCCCTCATAGAGGCAGATTACAGGTGGAGTACGGAGCGTCTTGCACCAGATGCTGAGAGGTTTTGGAACGGACTTACTTCATCAAAGGTCCCATCCCATCTGAATAACTAGATACGGCTCAGCTCACCTACTTGCGGTGGGTGGCTGATTGGGGCAGCATGTGTGAAATACCCATTAGAACAAGTCCGATCCACTGATCGCTGTTCGTGAAATGCCTTGCTTTTTGAAACACGCTCCGCCCATATTTGCTAGCAGGGCGCCAATACGTCGAAGGCAGGGGCTCGTCTGAGGATAGAGTCCGGGTTACCCATCTACATGGTTACACTCTGTTTGGCGTACAGGGGTCGGAGGTACGAGCTTTATGGCTATGCATATCTACGTGCAGAGGCCGTCTGAAGCACGTCTACTTGTAAGATGCTCTCTATTCCTTGGAAGGAGGGCGGGCCGGCCGTGCTGATTGCAGCATGTCTCTAGATCCTCCTCCCTCCGTATTAATATAGTACTAACGGGATGGATTGTGGTCAATGTAGTTGGCCTAAAAAAGTGCCAACGGGTGAAAAAGGTGAACTGATATTATGAAAGGGTTGCTCATGTCGCAGCCTTGACTAAGAATTGACTATCATTGCAGGCAAACCTAAATAAAAGGTTTTATGCCAGATTGTAGACACTGAAGGTGTCTACCTATATTCTGTATGTAGAATATAGGTGGATGGTGGTGTGGCAAAAATACGAAGCATGTCAAACATAGGTGGATGGTGGTGCTGCAATTTATGATACATCATTCAGCTGATTCCAAGAGATATCATCGTTTAATCCTCTTGTATGCGTTTGTAATCTATACACCCACCGTTGTTCTTTTGTAAGGAGTATTTTGCTATTTCTAGTCTGTGGGGTTACTTTCTCTATGATTGACCAGGAAATGTCAGTGTCATTATGTTTCATTTCAAGAAAGTGGGCTGTGAGTTTGGTTGTTATTCTTTTGCATCTTATAGTACTTCTGTGTTCGCTGATGTGTAGTTTAATTTTTCATTGTTAATAATAATTAGTCATTCCGACATATGTTAGGTCACACGGGCAAGAGATGATGTATATTACATTACTACTGTTGCAATTTGAATGTACTCTCTGTTCCCAGGAAGTACTCAGTCTAATGTCAATAGTTTTAGTGTGGGACGTGTAGGGCCATACTAAGCAATTCCCACATGGGAAGTGTCCTGTGATGGGGGACAGGTCCCATTGCATTGTCTGGTGATTCGTATTGCCCTGTGTACTGTTGCTATGCACCAATCTGTCTCTGATACGTCTATTTCTCTTGAAAGAGAAGAGTAGTTTATCAAACGTCAGTTGGTTAGATGTTAAAATGCTCCAGTGTTTGTTTATGGTGCGTTTGATCATGTTGGATGATGTTATTCGCTGTTTTTTGTGCTTTAGAGATAATAGGTTCAGGGTATTCATGCTCTTTCAACTTTTTAGAAAGGTTGTTAACTGCTTTTTTATAGTCATAAGAATTGTAGCAGTTACGTCTATGTGTAAAAATTGGCAGATTTTCTCTCAGTGCTCATGGAGGAGCACTGTTGAACTGTAACAAGCTATTACGATCTGTTGGTTTGTGTAGAGTGAAGTGCTCAATTTTCTGTCTTCTGTGATGATGTTTACATTAAGAAAGGAGGCCTGTCTGTTGTTGCAGGTCATATTGATTATCAAACAGAATGAGGGAGTACTCACAGAAGACAGAGAACTGTCTATAGAGTATAGGCACGTGGAGCAAATGAAGAAAAAAAAGTTTTCTTAAGAAGACCTCTCACTCACCAACCTAGTTGGTGACATGCTTCATCATTGAGGTCCCACCCAGATAGCCGAGTGCCATCCGGGTGTGTTGCGACACCTGACTACAGTGGAGCTGGGTTTTTTATTAGTGAATAGTGAATTTAGATAAAAATTGCCGAATTTAACCCAATTGGAAATACTTTATTCTGGGGTAATTTGGACAATGATTAAAAGTAGTGAAGACACCAAGGAAGGTTAGATTGACCTCTGGTATCTAATAATAAAAATCAGTGAAAAAAGAAAAATTAAGGTCTACATGTTTCAACCATATTGATGCGATTGCTAAGGTTTTCGTCAGGACCAAAAACATGAACCGGAAGGTGCACACTCACTAAGGTGTGCCCTGTCCACGGTCAGTAGTAGAAACCTAACCCGTTACTCACGGTTAGGGAACCTTTCTCCAAGTCGTTGAAAGGAAAAATCTGTAAAGAAACAAAAACGAACACAGGACAAACACATAGTACATATAATCGTCACTCTGTTCGTAAAGTCAGTGCTCCTACAATTTGCCAAAAAGAGAAGTGTGCGTCACATGGTCGAAAAGCACTTAAGTGAACCTCACCAGTGGTGAGGGTGTGCTCACACAATCACGAACATCTTCAATACAGGCGATCTATAGTCATACATCTTAATCTGTAGTGAACATGGACCATACACATCTAATCCATACCCACTCATACGAGTCTCAAAAGAGTGGGCGTCTATGTACTCTAATAAGAGTACAACCATACTAGTGCACCAGTGTAACCAAGGGGTAAAACGGGAGATATCCCGAAGGCCCTGGTTAGAGTGAACCCACATGTGACTAAAATATAGTGGTGGGTAAAAAACATACAGCCTCACTCGATGTGGTGGGCATGCCGCTAAAACAAAGTGGAATATCCAAATTGCTTATCCTAGTGAGGAAATTAAAAGTGTAGTGAACCAAACGTCGAACTTTAGGGGAAGGAAGTACGCTTACTTTGAGAGCAATATTAGCGCATCTCATGGGAGACGGGATCACGCGATTTGTAACTTCAAAGTCTAGATAAAGTTACATTAATCACGTACATACTCTCAGCGATGTTAAGCGGGTTAAAGAAATCACCACGTTACCATAGTACTCACTCAGAACCACAAATCGGTCTGCTTTTACGCCTATTAGTGATCTGCCCAGTCTCCTGGTGGAATACTAGAGACCCGGGTAGGAGCCTCTCTAATGAGAAGGTAGTTCCGGGTCACTTGGGGCGAAGCAGGCGTGCGTGTCACGTGGGCAACGTGAAGAACATAATGAAATGGATGTTCGGGTCAACAAAGCATACAAACAAATGGAACAATAAAGTTACAATAGCTTAGTTATAAGAAAACAGCGAGCAATGTATTTCAGCACAAAGAACACCCTAAAACAGGGAGGCAGTAGGTGAAAAAAGATCACAGTTTGAACTCAATAGGTTATGAGGGTACACTGACATCTTGGCGAGATATAGAGGTTAGCTTCAAATTAGGAGAAAAACCCCTCCAAGAGACGACAGGAAAAACAAAAGATCACAGCCTGATCACACAAACGTCAATACCTGTACAGTGGGATAGTAAGGGTTATATATTGTACAAATGACAAGAATGAGGGATTCGTTTCAACAATTTGAGAAAACAGCCCTAGACAAAGTGTGGCGTGTGAAAAAAAGGGGGAGTTCACTATTCGTTCTTGACCATGTTAATCCCTGGCAGGCTCAAGAAACCTTCGTTAAGTGGCTCATTGATTGCTATTATGTACAGATGTTAACCAGTATTGTGTGTCTTCTAATCTGAAAAAATTATTTTAGGCTGCAATGACATACAGTATGAGATAACAATCAGTGATAAAATACTGTACTCCAAACAACAATAGAAGGGTAAGTACGATAGGTCATTGTAATGGAGTAGAAAGCAAATACTTATCTTGGCAACACAGTATTCCAGGGAATGTTCTCATGAAGGCCGGTGGTATGGGTAGACAGCCTATAAACCCACCTTTGTTCTTTTTCGAACAGCCTCTGTTGTATCTTGGCACCAGATTTTATTTGTTCAATGATTGTCCACCGCATATCGTTTGTGGTATGGTTATTTTCAAGGAAGTGTTCTGTTAATTTAGTCGTGACCCTTTTGCATCTGATGTTACTACGATGCTCGCATATTCTCTGCTTTATCTTCCTTGTTGTCATGCCAACATATCTTAGATTGCACGGGCACCTAAACAGGTAGACCACGTTAGTACTGTTACAATTCATGTGTGTTCTTTGGGTCCAAGTCTTACCTGGTTCAAGATCAAGAGTTTTAGTATTACTAGTCAAATGACAGACACTGCAGTTACCACATGCGTAATGGCCTACAATGTCTGGTAGTCCCCAGGCATTCAATACAGTTGATGTATTAGACTTTTCAGTAGTTTTTGGGCGGGTGTTCACCAAAGTATCTTTTAAGCTCCTTGCTTTCTTAAAAGAGAAAAGGGGCTTCTCCCAGTGTAAGTTGCCAGTATTCACGATTGCCCAATGTTTGTTAATAGATTTAGTCATCAAATTAGATGCTGAATTGTAGGTCGTAACACAAGTTAAGGGTAGTTCACTTTCTGGGTGATTCTTTTGTTCCAGGAGAATTTCCCTCGGTTGGTTCCTTGCTCGTTTTTGAGAATTTTGGATGATTCTTTTTGGATAACCTCTTTCAGTAAGTTTTAGGGTCAGATCTTTAGCCTGACTTCGATAGTCCATGATCTTACTGCAGTTCCTGCGTAGTCTTAAAAACTGACCATAAGGTAGATTTTCCCTTAGAGCTCTGGGATGAAAACTCTCAAATCTTAACAGATTATTCTTCGCACTTGGTTTGTGGTGAGTTTTCGTTTCCAGAAGGCCATTCTCTTTCATAATGACCACATCAAGGAAGATCATTGTCTTGGGGTCCACATTGTGTGTGAACCTGAGGTTGTTATCACAGGTGTTAATCCAACGTAGGAAGCCATTCAAGGTTTCAATAGGTCCTTGCCAAATGTCAAGGACATCGTCTATATATCTCTTCCAAAAAATGATATGTGACCGAAAAGGGTTTTGATTGGTCAATATGAATTTGGTTTCAAAATCGAACACATAGAGCCCCGCTACACTAGGAGCGAAAGTGCTCCCCATCGAAGTGCCCCCTATCTGTAAGAACAGATTCCCCTCAAATTCAAAAAAGTTCTTCTTTAGGGCTAGTTTGGCACATTCCAGTATAAAACTTTTGGGGGTTCTATATGTCCATGTTGACATGTCAAGGGATTTTTTCAGAACTTCCAAGGTGTCATCTTGTGGGATGCTCGTATAAAGACTCTCTATGTCTAAGCTAATCAGAATCGTGTCTTCATCCACTGCTAGACCCTCGAGCATTCTCAATAGGCTCTTGGTATCCTGGAGATAAGTGGAAGTCTCCTGTACCAATTCTTTAAAGAAGAAATCAAAAAACGTGAAAGAGGTTCCAAAAGGGATCCGATCTCTGAGACGATAGGTCTCCCAGGTGGTGGAATCTTGTCTTTATGCATCTTAGGGAGGGTATAGAAACATGGGATCCTACCTTCAGTATTGGTCAGAAAGGTGGCTTCTTGTCTAGAAATATGACCCATATTTTCTGCATGTTCTACCAAAAGAGTGATTTCTTGTCTCAGATCCTTTGTGGGGTCTAATCGAATTGGTAGGTAATTCCTATTATCAGATAGTAATCTTAAGCATTCAGCTTGATAAGCCTCTTTGTCTTGGACAACAACTCCACCTCCTTTATCTGCCTGCTTAATCACTATGGCATCACAGGATTTAAAATTTTTCAATGCTTGATCTTCTTCTTTACTCATATTGGAAAAACGTCGCTTTGCAGTGAGTTGTTCAATATCTTTGTAAACAGCTTGTTCAAAAGCTGCCAACTCAACAGGAGTTCCCTCCTTCTCAGCGCGAAGTAGCAAACGAGCAGGACTTGCTCTACCCCGCCCTGTGGCTTGCATTCACTGCATTGTTACCGGCAAAATAATTAATTTCCCCGGCACATGAACAGCATCGATTTTTCAGCCAAGTGATTTCAGAGCGCTGTGCAAGCCTCCCGCTCTCACAAGGGCCTCATTATGGTGCAGTTTACCGCACCTGGCAGGTTTTTTGATCAGTAATTTAACCTCGTCCATAAATTCCGGACTTTTTCACTTCTTGTCCACACTGACAATTCTAGCTGCTCACAATTGTCCTGAAGATGAACTCAAATCACTGAGCTCGAAACGTCGTCGACCGCTTACAACATGAACCCTTCATATTAAGTTCAAAAAGAAAGTGGTTCAACCATTGTTGTCAATGCGATGTCTTCTTTTAAGTTCACCCTCACCTTTCATGTCACGCTTATTGTCACTGAATATGTGAGCACCTGAAATCCTTTTTTGTATAATATCTGTCATACTTTGACCTTCTTGTCCCTTCTCTATATTAATTATCGCTCTCTCCTAAAAATCATTTTCCAAAAAAAAACCCTATTAAACTCCTTACCTTCTCTAAGGTTTTTCTAGTCTGGACCTTTTTAGGCCATTTAGAACCATTGTCTCTCTCCACATTATACTACCCCCGGTACGCATATTGGGGTACCCTTGTTCCTATAAAACACAACTCAACAGGAGTGGCATGTGGAGGAGGAATGAAAGTGGACTTCGTCCGTAGTCCAGTTTCATTATACTCTTCTGTACCGGTTGACCTGTCGTTATTTTCGAAGAAGGCCTTCAGGTCATATTGAAACATAGATATGAGTTTCTTTCATTGAGTTGTGTGTTGAACATTTCACTCATAATGTCGTTGTCACGACAGATCACCAAAATATATCATCAATGTATTCCTTTCAAAGGAGTTTATGGTCTTTAAATGGGTTGTTGGACAAGATGTTCTGTTCTTTGAACCAGCTCATGTACAGACAGGCTATACTTGGGGCAAATGTACTGCCCATAGATGTCCCATGACATTGTAGATAAATCTGTTTTTCAAAGCTGAAAAAGTTCTCCTTCAGTGCCAGTTTTGCTAGCTCCATAATCCAACTGATAGGGGCTCTCCATCTCCAGTCTTGTTCCTGTAGGAAGTCCTTTATGTCTTGTAGACTTTCTTCCTGTGGGATACTTGTGGATAATGCCTCCACATCAAGGCATAGTAATGTTTCATTTGCAGGGTCATACTCGGTTTCTTGTAGAATGGTCAGTAGGTGTTTAGTGTCTTTTATGTAGGATCTGGCCTGTGTTACCAGCGATCTAAGGAACAAGTCTTTATATTGGGATCGTGGCTCCAGTATTGAGCTGATCCCAGACAATATGGGTCTTCCTGGTGGTGGCATCCTTCCTTTGTGAATTTTTGGGGTAGTGTAAAACGGCGATGTTCTAGGTTCGCTAGTGTTGTAAAGATACACAGTAAAAAGTCTTACTTTTGCAGAACTCTTATTATTTAGGATTGTCTGTTTTTATATGTATGCCAATATGTACAATGGAAGAAACATACATTGATTGTATCAGTATTAAACATATCAGAAAGTGAGCATTAGCAAGGAGAATATCACAAGGAAACAAGAAGCCTTTATTGGCCAAGTAGACGCGGAATAGTTATATGGTATCATACGTAGACCAGTGATGAATTAATGGTGTAGGGGGTACAACCTTTTTTTAATATTAGCATATTGATCCTGCCTCCAATTGCCTCTACTGGATCACTCCCAGTTAAGAGAGACAAATTTAGAACTGGTGTTTACACATGAGGGAGTCTTCTATTGCTCTGGAGAGCTTCTTCTTATAGTTTTCCGGCACCTATCTAGGTAACACTTGGCACTTTCCCCGCATCCTCGTCACACATCACAACTGTTATCTTAGTAATCAAGGACTAGCTAGCCTTTCAGAAACGCTAAACTCTTGAGTATATCTGAGCCCAAAAGCTTAATCTTCAGAGAAGAGGATAGAGAAGATATATAAGAAGAACGTCCACCCTTAATATTGGGAGTAGTATATAGAATTCAGCACAACAATCTGAAGTTTAGAGAATCACCAGACTGAAGAAGAAACAAATAAGGACTGCACTGCCCAGAGAAGTGTTGTTAGAACATCTTGGAAAAGGTACAATACCCTTAGGCAAAGAATATTCTGGTTATATTCATGGACATTCCAGAATACATTGGAGACTTCAGCCAAATAGAAACCAAATACTCATGCACCTGGATGATTCTATCCATAAAGACAGCGGAGAGACTTAGCAAGAAAGAGTTGGAATTAATCAAGGAACTTGAGGATGCAAGAACACTAGAAGAAAATTTAGAAGGATATTACCAACTTTGCAATAGGGAAAGTATACCCCTACCTTGACAAAGATGTTTATAAACATCCAGACAGTAAAAGCATGCTTACGCTATTCCAAGGCCGTAGCAATACAATTAATCTCTTTCTCTGGTACATTGTCTTACTCTGATAGTTTAAGTTACCCAGAGCCATCAACAAATGCTGCACAAAACCAACCAGGTCCATCGAGAGGCCAAGGACGCACAAGGGGATGGAGCAGAGCCCATAGATGGTTTGATCAGAACCAATTCCCAGGAGAAATTAGAAAGTGAGAATAAACTTAAAGGAGGGGGCATCAGAACTGATCCTAATCTACAAATTGTCAACAAGACTTTTGGATCCTGATGAAACAAGGCTATTGACTATGGGACTGTCCTTTGTACCAACCTTCGTGATATAGATGCGATTGAAAGAAAAAGGAAATATATCAGACATAACCTGTCTAAAGCAGAACAGGAAGCCCTGCTGAGATTGAAAACTGACCAGGACATAATAAAGCCAGCTTATAAGGGCAGAGGCATTGTTATAATGGTGAAGTAAGAGGCAAAGATACTGCAACAACTGCAAAATGAGGAACACTACAAGAAAATCCAAGAGAATCCAAGAGTGGCATGATCGTTAGTATGATCACTGAGTTTAATAATGACTCAAAGCAAGAAGGTTGGGTCTAGAAAAAAGAAGATAAGTATCTACACAGCAAAAATTCCATGGGTAACCCTTTTCTATATCCTTCAAAAGATCCATAAGGACCCACAGAACCCACGAGGAAGCGCACTCATCTCAGAGACCAACTCAATCCTGGAAAACCCAGCCAAGTACATTGATAAATTCCTTAAACCTCTCATCATGGATATACCGAGGTAACTCAGGGCCACAATGCATGCAATTAACACACTGGAAGGCATGTCTTTTAATGAGACAAACAACACTTTTGTCAACCTGGATGTTGTAAGTCTTTTCCCACAGGAAGCCATGGCGCACTTCTTGACAAAAGACAGAGACCATGCGAGGTCCCGATGGAATATATATTCAAATTCATGAATATCTGTCTCAAGTTCAATTTCTTCCAATTTAACAAGCAGTTTTACTTAAAAGCAAAGGGAACTGTGATGGGATGTCCCGTCACCCAGGAGATGGCCCTTCTGTTTATGGCTTCATATGAAGAAAACTTGATTTACAGCAACAACCCGTTCATAAAATACATCCACATATGGAAAATATGCATCAATGATGTGTTAATTATCTGGGTGGCCTTCTTGCAAATGTCACTGATCACTTGTGACCTGGCCGCACAACTCGAGAACTTACAACAAATATTTCTACATAATAATCACATATAACATAACAAAAGAAGTTATTGCATGTATTCGGATTTTATATCGTATGCTTTTACGATGACAAATATTTTACATGTTGTGAGTTGTACAATCTAATTTGAAATTAAACATCAATGAAACTTCAGAGGAAAACAGACAGATCGCCTGTTTCACAAAATGATACACAATACCTTTGGTAGCTATGTATTGGATGCCCTCTAAAATGAAGTGTTTGATGCCCAATGCATTTGGGGATTCATATCCCTTTCTTCGGGGGCCTCTCTAGTAAATAAACAACAATAAGGAGGGAGTAACGTACATAAACATTTCATAGGAATTGATTTGTTGTTTTTTTTAAACACATAAGTGTCAAGTCCCAGAACTGTCACATACATGATATTGAGAAGTGTATTGCATGCTCCAAGGTATAAATTACTAGCCTTTTTCCACATTCAAAAGGCTGATAACGAGTGAATGAAGTGCTTCAATAAAATATAGACATGCTTTCCTGAGGAAATCAGTTGCCATCACCAATAAGAACCCTATGTGTTTTCAATACAAACGAATACATTACTATGAAATGTTTGTGTATGTTTCTCCCTCCTTTTTATTATTTTCTACAGAGGCCCCTGAAGAAGGGATAGGAATCCCGAAATGCATTGGGCATCAAACACTTAGTTTTAGAGGGCATCTAATACATCGCTACCAAAGATGATATGCATCATTTTGTGAAATAGGCGATATGTCTGTTTTCTTCTGAAGTTTCATTGATGTTTATTTTCAAATTGTACAACACACAACATGTAAAATTGTTGTCATCATAAAAGCATGCAAGATATAAAACTCAAATACATGCAATAACTTATTTTGTTATATTGGATTATTATGTAGAAATATTTGTGATAAATTCTCGAGCTGTGCTGCCAGATCACAACTTAGTGATCAGTGACACTTGCAGGAAGGCACATTATTTAACATGTGACAGGCATTCACATGCCCCTGACCAGCACGCCTAATATACCAATAGCATTAAAAAAAACTGCTTATAACACCATACTTAACTATAGATTAAAAAGAGGTGTGCGCAATACACACATTTTTATAACAATGATCTGAAGGGGACCAGATGACAAAATCGAAGAGATCACTAACTTGCTAAACACACAACGTCCTGAAAATTCCGTTTTCTATGACAAAGGATAATAAGGAAATTAATTTCTTGTTTATTACCTTGAAATATGAGAATAATTGAATGTACGCTACTCTCTACACGAATGAAACAGATATAAACACATTTCAGCACTACTCCATTTTCCACCAAACAAATCTAAGAGACAACCTTCCCTGTGGTCAGTTCATAAGAATAAGAAGGAATTGTTCCAAAAGAGAGGACTATTTTGCCAGGCCAGGGAATCTAGTCACTAAATTGCAACAATATAATTATCCTACTCACACGAGCAATGAAGCGAGCATGGTACACCCCATGGCACAAGGGGATAAATCCAACAACTACCTAATGCTGTGTGTGACTACCTTCTCTAAAGTAACCAATGCAGTGAAAGAGTCCATCAGAAAAAAATGGAGAATCATTACAGGCTACCACCAGTTTAAAGTGTTACTCTTTTTCGCATTAAAAAGAAACACGAATCTTCGAGACAGTCTCGTCCAATCTAAAACCACCAGAAAAACCATGCCCAAATCCCTGAGCACGATATTTAATTTACCACCCATAAAAGGACACCATAAGTGTGGTAATTGTTCTTAATGTGACAATACGATATCAAAATCAGACCACTGGAATTTACAAACTACAATGCACAAAATGTTGTGATTTATCCATGCAAATTAGCCTATATTGGAAAAAGTAACCAAGAGATACGTAAATGAATCATACAACACAAATCATGCATCAGGTGAAAGGTTCAAAATGCACCCATGGTTCAAACATTGCACTGAGTTAAACCACTAACTGGCCATTTGCGATTCCTTATTAGCGAAAAATAAGGATTCGCTAATAAGGAATAGCAAAAGGCTATGCATGTAGAAATCGCTTACAAAATAGCGATTTCTGAACATTCCTTAATTGCGACTCGCAAATTGAGAGTCGCAATTAAGGAATACCTCCCCATTTATTCCTATGGGCCTAGAGGCCCATAAAAATGAATGGGAAGACTTTCTAAATTTGCGATTCTCAATTAGAGAATCACAAATTGCTCATGCAATTTCAAGGGTGCCAGGGTGTCAAAAGGACACCCTGTTGCACCCCTGAAATCTGCATATGAGTACATCTTGCACACACACATGCCCCAAGGGCATGTGTGTGTGTGAAATGGAACTTTGAAAAATGCACTTTAGTGCATTTTTCAAAGTTTTAGCAAATTACCATGAAGTTCAACTTCATGGTAATTTGCTCCCCCTATTAGCGAAATCGCTAATATTTTTACTTTAATGCATTGCATTTAAGGAATCTCAATTTGAGATTCCTTAAATGCAATCGCAATTTAAGTAATTGCAATTTAGAGATTACTTAAATTGCAATTTTTGCTTTTGGGATGATGCATCCCAAATGCAAAAATACCGGTCGCAAAGGGGCAGATTCTGAGAATCTGCCCGTTTGCGACCGGTTTTTTGCTTTGATGCATGTGGGCCTTAGTGACGACATTAAATGGACAAATCTCAAACATGTTAAAGCCAACAACCCAGAACCAAAACTGTTGAATCTTATATCGCAAATGCTTTTACGAATGCGTACTGCAGTAAATGGCCTAAATGAGCTATCAGAAATAGAGGACATTTCTTCACACAGTAAGAACACACCTTGGAGCCCAGGTGTTCATGTACACTAGGGATACACACAAGGATACTATTCATCACCACAGCCCAGAGAGGCCATGAGCTATCCAGACATACCAGAAGTAGATGGGTTGACAGCGTTCGGGCATGTTTATACTCTATAACAGCCCAGGGGTGAAATATTTGAGTGGGTGAAATGCGATTGCTACAGGTGCATAGATGGGATAGTTATGATCAAGAAATGGTAACAATCACTGTATGTACCATATATATACAAATACATGCTATGGGTATATGGCAAATGTATGAGGGTATGCAAATATTGATTAATACTCTTAGATAAGGATGATTAAGAACATGCTAACGCTAAGTTGAAATGAAAATGATCACACATCACAGAAGACACACCATTGAGCTTACTTGTATGCATTAAGTGGAAAGATAAGTGTAAAGACTGCACTTTTGTTCAGAACGTTGAAATCAGTTTTGAAATGTGTCTCTGTATGGACACTCCATTGTAAACGGACTAAAATTCCCATAATTCCTAGTGTGTTCTATAGAATGGCCTGGTTAAACCCATAATAACACTATTATGTTTAAACTCCCAGCAGGATGGCCAGTATCTAAGAACATAAGTCATGCCCTACAAAACCTACTAGACACAGTGGATCATTGCTCGTGCCCCATGGGTGTGGGGAGGCATTGACCTAAAACCAGTTTCAATCAGGAAATGCCACCAAACTCACACACCACCCTCAGCAAGTGATCACATTGGACAAGAGTGCTTTTGGAAACTACATTTCCCAGCCGCAGCACTCCACACTTCCATTTGACACCAACAGAGAAGTGGTTACATGACAAGTGAAGAACGGAGGCTTGAAGACACAGCCTCGAGTAACAACGGTATGAACTACCTGTCGGTGCAGTGGTACCTCTTAAAATTATCCCACCTCCACCATTGCGACAATTCTAACATACATGCCCTCTGATTCATAGGACAGGGAGCCTCTGCCCGGAAAATAATCATTGCACACAGAAGTCTGGGTACGGGCATCACATTTAAATAAGGTATGCCTTTGATTAAAAAATCAGTGTAGCTTATGTGCATCTCTTCCCCTCTCTTTACAGTATGGGGAGCCATAACAGAGTGGGATGTGTTACATCTCACATACACCTACCAGGGGACTTCATGAAAATAAGGTATGGTAAGAGAAAAATATGGAGACCACAATATACCCCTTGTGTCCTCCCAAATGCCATAATTTTTACATGTGCCATCTTGTACACACAGTAAATGAACCATCATCACCACATGACACAAAGGAGATTGAGTGCACCCAAAAATAAAACCCACGACAAACAACACACTGGTTAAAATAGATTGTGGAGTTCCCTGAACGTCCAGTTTGGCATGTGAAGCTTTAGGCAATTTAATGGCATTTTAGGCAACCAGTAGAATGTTCTCTCTCGTTTAAAAAATAATCCTTTAGACCTGCCTAGAAAGCCCCTTTTTATTTTATTTTATACAGAGTCCCACACAAGTACACTCATAGCCCTGAGGAAGACCTTCGCCAAAATGTCAAGCCCACTGAGAACCTTTATATGGTTCCTCTCATTCACTCGCTCCGCAAGTTTGAAGTAGTCTGCTTCAACTATGCGGACGATCTTCAACTTGTCTTTGACATCAAACCCTCTGCTGTGTCTGTCTCCTGTTTTCAGGCCACCCTTTGTTTCATCAGGGACTGGATGAATATCAGTCAGCTCAAGCTCAACCCAGACAAGACCGAGCTGGTGTTGACCGGCCCCTCCAACCCCTGGGACAACAATTTCTGGCCTCCCTCATTGGGTAATCCTCCTTCACCTTCCAAATCGGTTAAAAGCCTTGGAGTGATCATCAGCAGTGACCTGTCCATGACACCCCAGATTGGGGCAGTTACATCTTCATGCTTCTTCCACCTACGTAGAATCCGGAAGATCGCTAGATTTCTCACCTCCGAGGCCCTCACTGTGGTTCTCATGGCCTTGGTCATCTCACGAATAGATTATGCCAACTCCCTTTATGTTGGCATTCCCCTCTATCAACTTCATCGTCTCCAGCTGGTACAGAATCAGGCCGCCCGCCTCATCTCCCATCAACCACGGTCCCAACACATTCGCCCACTGCTTAAGCTCCTCCATTGGCTCCCAGTTGCCAAACGCTGTCTGTTCAAACTGGGCTGTATTATTTTTAAAGCCCTCACCTGCAAGGCACCTGTATTCATTTCTTCCTTAATCTCTCGTTATTCTCCCACTCGCACACTCCGTTCGTCTCAATCTAACCTCCTTATTTCTCCTCGCTTCAATCGAAAAAAACACGGCGGACTCACCTTCTCTTTCCTGGCACCTCAGATGTGGAACTCCCTCCCGCTGGATCTCAGACTTGAATTATCCCTGCCGCGTTTCAGATCCCTTCTCAAAACTTTTCTATTCACAAAAGCCTACCAGTAACCCTCGCTTTTTGTACTTCACTGCTCAGCGCCATGAAACCTTTGGGTGTACGCGCGCTATAGAAATAAATTTAACATAACATAACATAACATAACTGAGAAGGTCAACATGTGTTCGAGTAATTAAGAACGTGGTCAGGATATATACATCCCAAAAAAGGATACACGAGGGATATGGGAGGGATCCGGGAGGGTCGAGGAGGAAATGTATTTCTCAGAGACCAATAAAGTACTTAAAGTTTATGAATTCCAGCGACATGGTACCTATAGGACCAAAACTCTGAGGGAAAATAATATATCCCCAGTATAACTAACTGCAAAACCTTCATTGGTTATGTTCGACACTTTCTCACAAATGTCATGATATGTGATTATATATGTTGGACACATATGTATGTTTTTGCAGACAACATGTCAATCCTTGCATTACTAAGTAATGTTGGATTGACAGTATGTTTAAGAATTTTTTCTAGAAGTGTCATTACAATGTTATGTTTGTCTTACTCTGTACAATGAATATACTGTGGGGTCTGATATTGGGATTCATTGTAAAAGGCTTATCTGATTGTCTGTTTTTATATGTATGCCTGTATGTACCATGGCAGACACTAATACATTGATTAAATCAGTATTAAGCATATCAGAAAGTGAGACGTAGCAGGGTGAATGTCACAAGGAATCAAGGTGCCTATATTGGCCAAGGAGACGCGGAATAGCTATGTCGTCTCATACGTAGTGACAAATTTATGGTGTAAGAGGTACCCTCTGTTTTTTTTAATATAGGTGCACATTAGGCACAATATGAAAGTTATGTCTTGTCTGCTGCATATAAGCCATTGCAGTTAAGGACTTTGCATTTATGTATAAGGATATTGTTTGTTTGACTAGGGGCATGCACCAGGATTTATTTGTACTTTTGTTTGATTTTTAAGTGTAGTGTGGTGGGTGGCCTGCAGTTTCAGTAGGGGCCTAGTTATTTTTTTTGCATGTAATTTTTCTTGTTTTGTAAAAGGAAAATGTTGCACAGTTTGGTACATTTGTTCCATGTTTTTTAATAATTTTGCAATATTCATTTAATTCACTAGTAGCCTAGTCTGCCAATGGGCCTTCCAGCCTGTAGACCCAGTAATAGTCATGAGTGCATGAAACTGTTTTAGTGGAGTCTGTTGGATTGAAACTTCATTTAGGTAATGGATAGAATTGGATTACTTTCTTGGGGCTTTTCTTTTTTACTACAAACAGTGTATAGGTGAGGAATGTATTTTATGCCTTTGGAGGATGTGTGCTGTTTATTTTACTTTTTTAGTCTAGTCAATTTTTGTTTTTTGGCATTGCTGATTGAATGCTGTTTTCTCCTGTGTTTCAATGCTTCTTTTGTCTGGCCAGTGTGTGAGTGAGTTTTCCATAGGCCACCATTTGTCCCAATGCCATGTGGCCAGGGGCCATTTTTTTTCTATGAGAAATCAAAGTACCCAAGCATTCCCAAAAACAATCAACATAGAGTGTTTCCACCCTTCATATACTTTTATAGATCCCACAGTTAGACGACAAGAGCCAAATGTTTGTTCAATGAAGCTTGTATTTGAGTCAGGAAAACAGCTGACACGTGTTTTGTCATACAGGTTACTCTTTCAAGGCTGTAATTACATATGTACAAGTATATCATTCAATAACACATTTTGGGGCAGATTTATGAGCCCCTTGCGCCACTTTTGCGTCACTTTTAACATGGGAAAAGTGACGCAAAAGTGGCGCAAGGGGCTAATAAATCTGCCCCTTTGTATTCATGCATTATTTGAGATTTTTTTAATATACATTTGTTATGACTTTAGTATATTTAGATATAGTGAAAAATCTCCGGGAAGAAAGAGCCCTAGTTCTGTCTCCATGCAGAAAAAGAGTTTTATTTCTCTCATGCTTCCTACTTTAGATAGCATGCAAACTATGTATAGAAAAGCAGCCCCGAGTAGTGTTCTTATGGTGCACACCCCTGTTGTGGGTAAAAAAGAGAGAACAGTATCCCTGTAGTGCATAGCCCTATCACCAAAAAATAAATTAAGTGAAATAGATCAGGACCTTCACCAGAGAATAAAGTGTGAAAGTTTAAGACCAAGGGTTTATTGTCCTTTGACTAACCTAAAATGGTGGTTGAGTAGTTCTAGTCCTGTAGAATGATGAGTATTAGGCCAAGATGTGTCGTAAGCTAATAATGAGAGAAAAAGTTAATGCTTACTCGTCAATCAATTACCATATGATCGAGTGAGACAAATATCTTATCTGTAACTCTCATATTGGACTTACAATCAGCGCTCTTATTCAAATGTGTCCTCTGATTTAAGCAGAAAACGTCCAGCTGTCCAGAATATACCTCTTAGTATAGGGGAGTGAATCCAAGGTGGTACACTAATCAACAAGAAAGCTGTCCTAAAAAGAAGCCATAGTGTTATATGGAATCCTTATATTTGATTGCAGTGAGTCAATTCCAGTTACTTGGAAGAAAATATTAATTAGTACGTGTCTCAAATTAATTAGGGAAATGTGAGTATATACCTCTCACCTTTGCGAAAACAATTTCCCTCCGTTGTAGATCTTTACCAGTTAGTGAAGAATAGGAAGAGCCACTATAAGCCCCCCACATATGGAAAGAACCATATATCAGAGATAGTGAGTCGGTTATAAATATCATATTTGTCTCCGTCTAAATTTTTGTTAAGTACCTCCCGTAAATTCTATAATGTCCATCAGTAATAGAAACATGCACGGCAAATTGTGATCTAGTCGGCCTAAGCAATCAGCCCATTCCCAGTGCGAAGGCCAACTGTATACTAATTCAACTTAAAGGTGCACAGAGTCAATTGCATTACCCCACCGCAGTTGTCGTGATCTAATCGGCATATACAATCATGGAGGTATGTCACTATATATAAACAAACTAAAAGCATAGCAAATGTATATAAAAAAATCTCAAATAATGCATAAATACAAAATGTGTTATCGAGTGATATATTTGTACATATGTAATTACAGCCTTGAAAAAGTCACCTGTATGACTAAACACGTGTTGACTGTTTTCCTGACTCAAATACAAGCTTCATTGAACAAACATTTCTCTTGTCATCTAACTGTGAGATCTATGAAATTATATGAAGGGTGGAAACACTGTATCTTTTTTTTTTTAATCTTTCTATTAACACTGCTCATGAGACCACACAGTACAAAATAATGCCAATATATCACATTGGGAAAGATCACCTGAGTTGACAGAACAACAAACTCTGGGAGACAAAAAGGACAATCAGCAATACCCAACTCCCCTACCTCTCCATGATTGCCACAGATTCCCTATACTTCCACCAGGGCCCCCACACTTTCTTCCACTTTTTTGTACACCCCCTGCTTTTATATACTGTTTCTTCGGCCCGCTGGCACCAGTCAAGGTCCCCCTTCCATTCCTCCCATCACGGACGTGTCTGACCCACAACCCTCGCAATAATTCATTTCGTCACACCCGCTGCCAGGGCCAACCATATTTCCACATACCTGGATCAGTCAGAGTCCCCTTTAATCATCAATAGAAGCCACTTTGGCTCCATCGGAACAGTCGCTCCTACTACAATAGACATGATGTCGGTGACCTTCGACCAGAAGGGGGTGATCTCCAGACACTCCCATAGGATATGAAAGAAGGGGCCCTCTTGTTGACAGCCTGTTACGCATGATGCTGATTGAGTCCTGCCCCATGCATATAAGTGTGTAGGGGAGTAGTAGCTACGGTGGAGGATTTTTAGCTGCACAAGTCGGAACCTTGCATGGATCGCAATCTCTCTAGGACTCTGCAACGCATCTTGCCAGTCTTCCTCCTCATCTATGCTTCCAAGATCATTGGCCCAAGCTGCCCTAAGAGTGATCAGGGGTTCAGGCATGTCGTTTATTAATTTACGATAAATCGTATATGTGGGTTTCTCTGTTATGGGGTCAAGCAACAACCTATCTTCCATCGGGGAGTATTCTGGAATAGATGTACCACTCTGAATATGGGATCGTAGGGCATGTAGGAGTTGTACATGGTGGTATCTTTGTGACTGGTGTAGGTTGTATTCCCTTTGGAGGTACTCAAAGGAGCGGGGGGAATCCCCTTTCCAGACATCAACTAAATATTTGATGCCAATCAACTTCCACCCCTTAAAGCCTGTTAAAGCAGTCACCTCTCGCAGCTGTTCACCTAGCCACAGTGGGGTTCTCCCAGTCAGTGTGTCCGCCCATCCTAGGAGTTTTTAGCTCCCTCCAGCACTGCAGTACTACCCTGGTGTGCTCAAGCCACACCGTCTGTGGCCTCCAGGCATAAAGGAGAGGTTCACAATTGCCCCTTGGCATGACCATTCTATCACCCCTGTAGGCGGGTTCACTACTGTTCGAATATACCCAGTCATTTATCACCTGAAGCTGTGAGGCACAGTAAAATAGATTGACATCTGGGAGCGCCAGTTCCCCATCGTATACTCCCCCGTGGAGCTTGTGCAATGCAATTCTTGGGGATCCTCCGTCCCACAACAGGGTGCGCACCATCTGTGATATGCGTTTGAAAACGCTAGGGGGGACAGGGTATGGTGTATTCTGTAGAATATAGAGGAGCCTTGGCGATGTAAGCATTTTAAATAAGGCTGCCCTGCCCGTGAGGGAGAGTGGAAGGGTACGCCAGTGACTAACGTCTGCACTCAGACGACTTAGTTAGGGTTTGAGATTCCTATCGAAGAACTCCTTCTTGTCTCTCGTGATGTAGACACCTAGGTATTTAAAACCCTCAGTGACCATCGGGGCCTAGCACTGAGATGGAGTTCGAGGGGGGGGGCCCGACAGCGGGAAAATCACTGACATCGACCATTTAATTGTTTACCCGGAATAGCTGCCAAACAACTCAAAAATGTGCAGCACTTGTGCTATCAGGTGATACAGTCTCGCTAGATATAGAACAATATTGGCTGTGTAGAGGGAGATAGGCTGTTCCCACCCCTCTGTAGCCACCAGTCCCCAAATCGTGGGGTCCCTCCTTATCCAGTGAGCCAGTGGTTCCAGTGCAAGCACGAAGAGGAGGGGAGACAGGGGGCAGCCCTGCCTGGTACCCCTCCACAGGGGGAAAGCCCTAGATACTGCCCCCTTAACACGCACCCAGGCCATGGGCTGTTCGTACAGGAGTCTTACCCAACTGCTGATGGTCGGGCCAAATCCCAGCCTCTGGAGAACCATAAACAAATAGGGCCATTCAATGCTATCAAAGGCCGTTGAGGCATCCAGCGCCATCAATGCTGTCTGAGTATCCCCAACATCTTCGGTCATATACAGCACTCCGTCTATTCACCGTAAATTATGATGAGTGCTTCTACGGGGCATAAACCCAGATTGGTCGACATGCACCAACTCCGTTATGACAGACACCACCCTATCCACCAGGACTTTGGCAAGGACCTTGGCTTCCATGTTTATTAGAGAGATTGTACGGTAAGGCCGATCCGCCGGCTTTGCTGCTTTGTGAATGACTACAATCATAGTTTCTCTCTGATCAGGGGGGAGCCTCCTAGACTCGCGCGCCTCATTAAACATCTTTAGAAGAGGGGGTATTACAATTGTAGCCTGTCTCTTGTAAATCTCTATTGGAAGCCAGTTAGGTCCAGATGCTTTCCCCGACTGCAGGGAGTTTAGAGCATTACCGAGCTCCTCCTCCGAGAAGTCCGCTTCAAGCCGTTCACTCATTTCCGCGGTCAATGTGGGCAGTGCGAAGTCACGTAGAAATTCCGCACAATCGTTTTCGGTCCTATGGCAAACTGGAGAATATACCCCCTCGAAAAGAGCCGCAAAGGCCTCTGCTATGTCCGTACTAGTCGAGCGGAGAGAACCAGATGCATCCCTTACTTCAGACACCCACGAGCGATCTCTATCACGGCGTTCCAACCACGCCAGTAATTTCAGTGCCTTGTCTCCCACATTATAAATCCGGTGTTGCATGGCCAACGCATAGGCCTGTGCTTCTCCCTCCGCCAGGGCCCTCAGGTTCCTTTGTTTCAGCATCAATCTGTGGCGAAGGTCCACAGAGGAGGCAAGTGCACTATCCCGTTCCTGCTGCTCAATCTCTCATTCTAACAGTTGGATCTGGAGGGACTCCTCATTTTTCTGGGCCCCAATCAGCGCCTGAGCCCATCCCATTAACACCGTCTTATAGACCTCCCACAGAGTAACTTGGGACTCCACAGACACTTGGTTCTCCTCGAAGTACAGTTTAGAACCCTCACACAGCTTCTCCCCTACTGCCAAGTCTCGGAGTTGCCAAGGATCTATCCTCGGGAAGACTGCCCTGTTAACAACTGGACCTCTAAGGGTGACACAAATGGGGGAATGTTCTGAGATCCCCGTGCCATATGTTGAGTGGCAGTGAAGTCTCCCATTTAATCACTGCTGGTAAAGATATGGTCAATTCTGGAGAACGACCCGTGTTGTTTTGAATAAAACATGTACTGCCTAAGTGAGGGGTTATGTGCCCATCATAAATCACACAGTCCCATAGCTATGACGAAGTCTACCAGGCCGCGTTCTCCCTGTCTGCCCGACTGGGAACTGAACCGGTCCATGTCTGAGTTCATGACTGCATTTGTATCCCCACTAATACGGAGGACACCAGAGTGGAGACCCGGCAGAAAGAAACTCAACTTTGGGACGCTCATGGAATGAAGGCCAGGTGGTATATAGCAAGAGCAGAATACTAATACGGGCCCCTCCCACCTAGCTGCCGCCAACAAAGCAGCCCGCGTCGTCCACCCGCGTGTCTAAGATTATTAGAGGCAAGGTGTTACGGACCAGGATTCCCACCCCTCGTGACCCGGATGTGAACCCTGAGTGGGCATCATTTTATAAACAAAATGGTCTAAGGCCTTACACTTATTCCCCTTCAGGTGTGATTCCTGGAGGAGGACTACATCTGGGGAATGCCTCTTTAGATGCTGTAATGCTAGTGTGCATTTGATTTTATTACCAAGCCCATTTACATTCCAGGTCCATACCTGTAGCCGAGCTGGATCACCCATCATCACAGGGAAGTCTCAGCAGCTTTGGATACTCCCTCGTCTCTGCTGTGCCCCCAGGTTCAAGCCCCAAGCATTGATGGAGATCGCGGTCACGAGCAAACTTCCCTAGAACAAAATAAACAAAAAACCCAACTTCCCCCTCCCTGCCGCCCTGCTAGGTGAGAACCCAACCTCCCACCATTCAAACTTGCAGAGTGCCTGTCGCCCCAGTAATTCTAGAAAAAACATTTGTGCGGAACCATGAACCTGCAGTCAGCAAGAAGAACTATGTATCTATTAATGAAAGATGCATGCCCACACTACAAACTTTAAGCTAGCACCCCCATACCAGTCCACCAGGGCTCCCCATCCCCGTGCATACGTAGATATCAACCAGAAATCACAGGCCGTACAATGTCAGAGTCAAGTGAGGGGACTGCCGGCCCGCACCACCCAAAAACCTAAGCACCCGCTGCCCTCCACCCCATGTTAAAGAACCTGAAGGAAAGGTGTACAGGAGGACAACCTGTGAACTCAGCAATGTTCGAACTGCCCCAGGGTCACTTAACTGTGCCCTGCTCCTGTCTCTGGCTACCAACAGATCGCCCATCATCGAACTCAGTGTCCTCCCCGTTTAGGCATGACTCAGTGTGTTGCTGTCCACCCATTCGACCAACAGTTCGTCAGCCCTCCAGCCAGTCACTGACCTCTTCCGGTGCATTGAAGAAATACGCTTTACCGCTATCCAGGATTTTGAGTCTGGTCGGGAAGAGCATCATATACTTCACTCCTTGGTCTCTGAGGGCTTTCTTCACTCCATTGAAGGAGCGCCGCTTGCGCTGAACTCGGAGCGTAAAGTATGAGATGAAATGGATGGTGGCATTTTCCAGCTGAAGATCGCCATGCACACGTGCAGCCTGCATGATAGTGTCTCTATCTCTAAATCAGGATGCTTGCGATGATTGTGTGGGGAGGAGCCCCAGGTCGAGGCTTGCCCCCCCAATGCCCTGTGAGCTCGTTCGACTGAGAAAAAGTTCGATAAGCATTTGGGCTTCAGATGATTCAGCACCAGGTCCTCTATGAACCAGTCCGTAGATGGCCCTTCCATCCCCTCCGGTACCCCCACTATGCAGCTGTTAATACGCCGGGCTCATCCTTCTTGGTCCTCCAGCCGGGCATAAATATCTGCTTGGTTTTTTGTGAGGGTAGCAACTTGTTCTTCAAGCCGTTTGGTTTTGCATCGGAGACCTCTGATGCCCGTCTCCGCCGCAGCAACCTTCTCTGACATTTTCCTGAAGTCTGCATGCAGGAGGATAACTTCCTCTGTCACCGAATCTAGTTTAGGCACCATGGTCTCCCGGAAGTCCCTGCTGGTCCTCATTATGTCTTTCAAGGAGAGGTCCGGGCTGCCTTCGTCTGGTCTTCCTGCAGGCCACCGCCCATTGCCCCTTCATCGCGACCCATGTCGACGGTATATTTGTCAATTTGATTAGTCTGACCATGGCCTGCTGGATTGTTATGGCCCACGGCGGAGAGTAGATGGTGGCACAAACCGCACACTAAACGCGAAAGGGGCCTTGACCGGGTATGTAGAGTTTATGGATGTCGCGCCGTGCACTCTTCCCCAAAGCAACCAGGCCACTGCCAGGACCAGGTATTGAAGGGACTATTACACACTAGAGGCCTTGGCATCTCTCACACTGCACCAGTGCAGGGGTGCCTCTCGTAAGCCCAATGGAGAGGTCTGTGCATCAGCAGGGTTCTGTTTGGAGGATTCAAAACTGTGTCTCCAGGGCGTCCCCCAGGAATGGAACCAGGTGAGTTAGTAAGTCTTCTTGTCTGCAGATGGCGTGCTGATTAGTACAGCAGAAACCGCCTCATCTGGCCACCGTCGCACACCTCACCAAGCACTCTTCACGCCACTCCTGTGCCGGTGTGCACGCGCTCCTCTCTCTGAGGCCTCTGTAATGGTGCACAGAGCGGGTGTGCCCCCCCAGTGGCTCCTGACACACAAACTGACTGCCGCCGCCCCAGGTTCTCTTGTGTGGCTGATGGGGAAGGAGTTTCCCAGTATACTAATCCCCTTGATGTCCCCAGGGATCGCAAAGCCTCAGGCCGAGTCCACTGCTGCCAGTCGGGCATCCACACCTGTTATTACGGGCTCTCCTCATACACAGTCCCCGACTCAGAGCCTGCCGGAGCCCTCCGCTGCATTGAAATTCAGCCGTGCCGCCCACACCGGCGTGCTACCGATGCCTTCTCTGTGTCAGCCTCACCTCCAATTGTGCCCCAAGGAGCAGCCCACACCGGCTCCTTAGCACACCAATGTCGATTGGGGGGGTGATTGGAGGTCTACTCCTACGGGTCTCCGGCCGGCGCCATCTTGCTCCCTACCAGCCGCAGACTGCTGCTCGTCCTTACTACGCCTACTGCCTAGTTAAACGGCCGCCACTCGTCGCACACGAGCACCGCCACCCTCCGGTGCAGTCCGGTACCTTTGGGTGCTCTATCGGGAATCGGATTCTGTTGGATATACTGGCATTCGCGCCAACTGCTACTGCAGCTCAAGTCTCAAGCGGCCATCTTCCGTGGCTACAGGCCAAGCCCCCGAAACACTATCTTGATTGTTTTTGGGAGTGCTTGGGTACTTTGATTTCTCATATTAACACAGAGGTTTTTTGACAAAGTTTATTATGCATTTAGGTTAGTATGATGCATTCGTAGCGTATAGCACCACATTAAGAATATTCCTTGGAGTTCTATTTACAAATACAGTGGCACATTCAAAGAGGTGCAATCAAATAACCATCACTACCCGCTCTAGTTGTTTGCCATTTTTTTCTATAGTCAGTGTCCATAGGCCTGTATGTGTTCTTTGTTTTCCATGCCTCCTGCTTGTTGTTTGACAATGTGGCTGGTGGCCATTTTCTGTACGCAGCCAGTGTGCTTTTGCAATAGGCCTGCATGTGCTCTTTGTTTTCCATGCCTCTTGCTTGGTGTTTTACCATGTGGCTGGTGGCCATTTTGTGTAGCCAGCCAGAGTGCTTTTGCCATAGGCCTGCATGTATTCTTAGTTGTGGCAATAGCTCCTTGCTGGTTGTTGTTGTGACAGTGTGGCTGTTGGCCATTTTGTGCAGTCAGCCAGTAAGCTTTTGCCATAGGCTTGTACGTGTTTTTTGTTTTCCATGTCTCCTGCTTGTTGTTATGGCCATGTGGCTGGCAGCCGTTTTGTGTAGCCAGCCAGTGTACTTTTGCCATTGGCCTGCATGCCTTCTTTGTTGTGACCATGCCTCCTTGCTGGTTGTTTATTTTTGACCATGTGGCTGGTGGTCATTTTAAGTAGCCAGCCATGGAGCTTTTCCCATAGGCCTGCATGTATTCTTTGTTGTGGCCATATCTCCTTGCTGGTTGTTGTTGTGACAATGTGGCTGCTGACCATTTTGTTCAGCCAGCCAGTGTGCTTTTTGCATAGGCCTGCATGTGTTCTTTCTTTTCCATGACTCTTGCTTGTTGTCTTGAACATGTGGCTGGCAGCCATTGTGTGTAGCCAGCCAGTGTGCTTTTGCCATAGGCCTGCATGAGTTCTTTGTTTTACATGCCTCTTGCTTGTTGTTGTGACCATGTGGCTGCCAGCCATTTTCTACAGCCAGCCAGTGTGCTTTTGCCATAGGCCTGCATGTCTTCTTTGTTGTGGCCATGCCTCCTTGCTTGTTGCGACTATGTGGCTGATGGCCATTTTGTGTAGCCAACCAGTGTGCTTTTGCCATAAGACTGCAGGTCTTTTTTGTTGTGGCCATGCTTCCTTGCTGGTTGTTGTTTTGACAATGTGGCTGGTGGCCATTTTGTGTAGAGATTGACTATGATCAAAATGAACCAACATTTCATACAACACAATTACACCATTACTGAAACAACAGAGGAGGAGAATTGGTTAGATTCAACTGTGTTAGCTGACCAACTTCTGGGTGAAACTTCGGAATTTGAGGATGAACTCTTCTTCCTAGACTGAGTATGCCAGTGCCCCTATAGAACATTTTAACTATTTCTCGTTCAACTTCTATCTTTGCAACAAAAAAAGTAGCTAATTGGAATTTATTATATTTGTGTCAGATTTACACTACCCCACCATTTTTTTGTCTCATATATTGCCAGATTGCAGTTGCACCAGTGTGCACTGAAGATGCCTCCACAATACCGTCATGAAATTTGAGACAATGTCTGCCTCCCTTGCATGCCTATCCTTTTTTGCATCAGCAGGGCTGCTCCAGAAGATTGTTGATTTACATGAGTGCCAATACCAAATTACAATGTTTTGCCTGCATCAAAGATTAATTGTGTACCTACTACGTAACCTACTTGTGCTTGGATTGGTAGAGGTAACTACAAGTTTTGCAATGGTGAGTGAGTAATTGTGAGTGATGATTGATGATGCATGTGGTGGCATGATGGACATTCCAGAGAAGAATGCACTGGATGGTTGGATTCACTTATACATAATTTTATTTTTTCCAACCTAGAAGACAGAACATTTAGATATCTGATAACTTGGGTCTCGGGGGCAGAAGGACTGATGATTGATAACAATAATGTGCTGCTAATTGCCCAAATGAATGTTGTCCTTGTGTAGTGTTTGTCTTTGTCAAACCTTTCCCCAAATCCCCTTCCCCATTCATTTATCAAACCCCTAGCCCTCTTCCCCCGGGTTATGTGATTTATTGAGGTGTGGCTTAATTTACACCATAAATGGATCACATAATTGGTGGGGTGGATGAGGTGAAAGCGACACCAACTCACTGCAGGATCATCTAAGTAATAGCCCATAATTCCTGCTGGATACAGCCCATGCTCTGCTGTCACAGACTGGGCACTATCTCCTGCCTGTTGGATGCTACAGGAGGATTAGCAGGAGTAGCTATATTGAGAAAAGCAAAAAGCAAAAAGACAAATTGTAAGTAATTGTTTGAAAGTAGTGAGAGGCCAATAATTTGATGTGATAATGATTAGGGGAGTCACAAGGCCAATGTTATGCTTTACCCACACATGCCTTGCATAGAAAGCAATGACTATGGCAGAAAAGTATTGAGGCAGAATACAAATAACAGCGGATTAAAAAAAGCAGAGGTTAGATTTTTTTCTTCTAAAGGCTTTTCAAGTAACTAAACAGACACTTTGAGTGGAAAAATAAATTACCTCTGATTAATGGGTAAGACATTATGCACTATGTAGTACAAGTTGTGTGTTGTGCTAAATTAATGAAGTCATACTCATTGCTAGGCAGCACGTCAGTTATCTTGCTATTGTCTACAGACAATTATCTATTTTTAATTCCAATGGCTCTGCTCTTCTCCAAATGCCGCTCTCTTTCTACCCTGACTATAAAGAGGCAGATGAATAATAAATATGATTCTATGTCACAAACCTCCCGCATGAAATGTGACTATTATCCTGTCTTCTGTAAGTAGACATTGGGGAAAATGATGCACTGTTCTACAGTGAAAGAAAAGGTCTATATAGACTGCATTTGGCACGTTAGTCACAGCGTATCCCATATGCCAACCTTGACATAAAATCATGCACTTACTCACATTTTACTCAGTGGCCTCACCCACCACCACAAATTATTTCCTAACAAATTAATTTGCTGGTCAGTAAGGAAAGGAAACTTGACTTACTCGATGCAGGGTAAGGTAGAGGGATTAGACGGGTAGGGTAGGGTAGAGCATTTGATATAGAATAGAAGGGTCACTGTCTCTACACTGATCATCGATTTGTTATCTTTGGCTTGTTCAATCACTGTTCTAGTTCACATAGGTCGAAAGACGTAATATAAATCTGTTATGAAATATATTTTTTAATCACTTCACATGGTATAAAATTAAATGTGTCACATGTCAAAAATGGATTTTTCATTTTTTTGGTAGGCTGGGATGGAAGGAGAGAAGTACTAAGAGGTGACTGCGTGGGGGAAGGGAAACACACCCTGTCTGTTAGGTTTGCAATGCATTGACAACCTTGCAAATGTCGCAATAACTAAAGCAGAGGCACATTGCACAGCCAACAATGCAGTCACAAATTGAACCATGCTGCACTTCATTTTGTCATGGGTGGCAAAATGCCACGGGCGTGGAGGGGGATGATGAATGATGATGGGTGAGATAGATCTGCCTTGCTTAACAAATACAGTAAGTCAAGAGAATAGAACAAAGATTTTTTTTAAATACTCCCACTTTGACCCATAGCTTTGATGATAACCTTACATAAACATAGCAAGAGAAGTCGGTGAGCAGCATGTCCCTATCCTTTAGAAGAGCTGACTTGCTTATTAATCCATGCAATCCAAATATTCATTCATGCTTTCATTCTAATTCACCCATAGCCACCATGATTTAAGCTTTACTTTCTCTCATCCAGTCATTCGCCAAATTTCCAATCCATTATCCATCCATTCAATATCCACCCTTTCATCCAACCATCATTTCACCCATCCATCCTTTTACTCATCCACGGAACCTTTCATCCACCCACTCTGTCACTCATATACCATTTTCCTTTATTTATACCTTCTATTCTTTCACGTTTCCCTCAAGCCATCAACGCTCATTATGTGAGCTTTTGCTGAATTGCAGATAGAAAAGGCCATAATAACTCAACCAACACTGCAGCTGGTAAAGCTGGGGGGTTCACTGTCATGAGTTGGTGACGCCCTGGTACTAGCTTGTAAGAAGAATACTAATTGTCAATAATCAAGCAACTGTGTGACTTACCAGTGCCCATCCATGCTGCTGCTTTTCCCTCTCCAACTGACTCTCCTCCTGCAGCAGCCCTTGAGCCAGCGTCACTGTTGGTCTGTGAGGCTGGAATAAAACATTATACATAATTTGGATGCCAGACACACCTCCCCTTAATTTTTCCTATCAAAAAATTGCAGCCATAATACATTAATACAGTTCAGTTAGGACTGCAGTATCCTTTAACAAAAATATCACAACGGGCATGTGGTTGTTTCACAATGTTAAGCAAGCCAGCTTGTGAAGCCCCCAAAAACCTTTCATAATGGAGCAGCGGAGCTATAATATATAACCTATGATGATGGCTCAGTTGCTGAGGCACAATGAAGGGGTGGAATAATGGTCAATAAAAGAGATATAGTGTTGGTTGGTAAATGCAAAGGGTTCTCATACTTTTTTCTAGCCATGCTATACTGTTATGGAAACTGCTGGTATACTGAATCTTTATTCGGCTGCTAACAGCCATAAAAGCATACAAGACGTGCAAAAATAGCTATAGAATAGATACATCATAAAATTACTTTTTTTTAAAACACTCAAATGAGATACATAAAATCATCCATTTTAGGATCAAAATGACCAACAGTCTCAATAAAAAAGACTGGCTAAACAAAAACCAAGCTAAGACAAAGTCCAACTCATCGATCAACTGAGGCAAAAGAAATGTAATCTATAAACATCGACCTCTTAGAGGGAACTGCCTCTTTAAAAAATAGAGTCACATATTCACGAGTTTCATCATCTGTGAGTGCTAGTGAAAAATGATAAGCTTGGAAACAGAGCTGTAAGTACCTAAGCCTTAAAAAGGGTATGAGGAAATTTATGTTATATACATTTTTATAATATTCACAGAAACACTGAAAATGTAACATGGTTTGTTTATGCAAATTAGTACATAAACAATCTTTTGAGTTGACCTAGGATTGGTGTCCATCTAGATAGCAAAGGGTGTATCAGTATACCAGCATGAAAACAAACTGAACAATAAAAATTGTTACAAACTCTTATTAGTATTCTGCAAATAGTTAGTAGAAATGGCCCTGGAGTTAAGATATAAATAATGCTTGACACTTGATTTTTTACTCTCTGCCCTTATACTCTCCTCTTTGGCTTGCTCTAGCAGTAAGGCTCGCAGTTACTTTCTAAAGAGGACTGCCTGCAGCATTCTATCTAAAAACATATCACCCAATACAATAGCTTCCAGTGATATTTTTTTAACATACACTATCCAGGGGATCGAAAGACCCTTGTCGCAATGCAAACAGTCTACAAAAATATTGCTATGGTTAATTGTGCTTCTTATGAACTTTAAATAGATAGCCACAGAAGAATTGACTGACTACAAATAAAATTGCTCAAGAAATCTAGACATAGTTCATTGAGGCAAATAAAACTAGAAGCTGATTTGGGAGCTCACAACATCCTCCTACAAAATCAATTTTCCTCCCTTTGGAGGGTAGTCGAGTCACACAGGCCCCATATGCCTGCCCCATAGGTTGCTGTAGGTACACATTGTGCAGAGTATATTTGCAAAAGAGGTGTAATGACTCTCTCTCCCTTGGGTGATGGAAGACTAAGCCGAGATCCAACAGCCCTAGAGAACTTGGCCTTGCTTTGTACAATATGTACAGACCATGTCCCGGATGAGCTAAAAGTGAACCCCAGATAAGAGAAGGAGCTACTGCTTAGTAACACTTCCTTGCCCACCACAATAGCTAAGGGTCACATGCGCATTTGACCACAGGTCATTCTAAATGATTTATTACAATTAATTAATAAATCCAGGCTGGCAATAAAATTAACAAAGAAGTGCACTAGATGATGCAAGCTTTGGTGGCATGAGCGATTAACACCTCGTCATCCAGGTAAAGTAATGGCAGTAAGGGGGCGCCATTTACTATAGGGATGTCTGGGATGCACTTATTAAGTTCCCTCCTAAGTTCGTTAAAGTACAAAATAAAAAGAAGTGGGCTAAAATGCCCCCTGGTAAGCCCCCTGACCCATACTAAATTCATCAGTGACTTCTCCTTTGTTCCCAAACCTGAGTTGGGCCTTACTGTACGTATGCAGGGAAACCACAAGGTGAACTAAAGATGGGTCAATTTGTAAGGTAATATGGGTTTGCCACAACTTAGCCTGATAAACACAGTCAAAGGCCATTGTCAAATCCATAAAGGCTAAGTACAATCCAGACTGCTTGGCCACCATGTATTTCCCAATAATCAGGTTTAAGTTGAGGCATTGATTGATCGTCCCTATACCACTTGAAATCCATTTTGGCATTTGTTTAACACATTATTTTTGCTGACCCAATCTACTACCCTATTATAAAAAAACTCTGCCCTAAATTTTAGCTGGTATGTCTAATAGAGAGCTTAGTGGTAACAAATAGGCTCCTCCCTATTGCCCTTTTTCAAAATTGGAACAATAACTGAGGAAACCCAAGAGCAGGGGATTCGTTCAGACTGTTATAAACATTCAACATCAATGGGGCCTGGAAATCCATATTACACTTAATAATGTGAATCAAGACAACATTAGGCCCAAGCGCTTTCCCTTCTGCACTCTCCTAAATGGCGACCTTCCCTTCCTGCAATGAGATAGATGGGAAAGAGGTAACACCCCCTGTCCATAACTGCAGGCAAATCGGACTGGAGTCAGAGTACTTTTTTTTTAAACGTGCCACCCTGTTCTCCCCATCTATGTGGCAGCTAGTCGAAGATCCTCCTTGATCTAAACATTGCATGTATGAGACAGGCTTCCAAAAAGTCTTGCTGTCCTGTGTGCGGGCAGTATAATTTAGTAGGGACCACTGCTAGGAGATCTTTCCTCATCCTATTTAGAATTAGTTTTTTGGCTTTATGCTGAGAGTCCACTAAGCAGCGATCACAAGGTCATATATTTAAAGCCCTATGAAGGAGTCAGTTTGCCTTTGAACAGTCATGGTCAAACCCGTGGGGGCACCCAGACTCGGGTCTAATGGGTTTAGAGAGACTGAGTCTTATCCTTTCACAGAGAGCAACAAAGGAATTAATAATTGTTCCTTTGGCATCATTCTCATGTAGACAGTCCAAGATCATCTGCAATTTTACAGCTACTATCCCATTAAGGAATTTAGATGGCTCAGGCACCTTCCAGCATAACCTAATGTTTTCAGTAGATGCAATCAGATTTTCCCGGACTATTACCCCTTGGGGAATCTCCCTATGAGGCTCAATCAGTGTTATTTTGATCGGTTTATGATCCCCATAGTCAGTTTAAACAATTGCACCATCCAACAGCATTTCCCTCAGATTATAAGAAATAAAAATGTACTCTATAAATGAGGGACTATTTCCTCCTCTAAAGGTGGCCAAACTCTGTGGGCCCGATTCACAGAACTAACTTAAGACAAAATCCTAAACTTACTACCATTTTCGTATTCACAGAAGGCACTTATTCATTTTGGTATTCACAGAAGGCACTTACTCATTTCGGTATTCACAGAAGTTAGGAGTCCTAACTTTAGGACTCCTAAATGCCTTCTGTGAATACCGAAAGTCTTAAAATTAGGATTTTTCTCAGTTTAGGAGTCCTAAAGTTAGGACTCCTAACTTTACTACTACTAAACTGAGAAAAATCCTAATTTTAAGGCTTTCGGTATTCACAGAAGGCATTTAGGAGTCCTAAACTTAGGAGTCCTAACTTTACTACTACTAAATTGAGAAAATTCCTAATTTTAAGACTTTAGGTATTCACAGAAGGCATTTAGGAGTCCTAAAGTTAGGAGTCCTAACTATACTACTACTACACTGAGAAAAATCCTAATTTTAAGACTTTCGGTATTCACAGAAGGCATTTAGGAGTCCTAAAGTTAGTAACTTCTGTGAATACCGAAATGAGTAAGTGCCTTCTGTGAATACCAAAATGAGTAAGTGCCTTCTGTGAATACCAAAATGGTAGTAAGTTTAGGATTTTGTCTTAAGTTAGTTCTGTGAATCGGGCCCACAGTATCCTTGCCAACTTCCTCCATAGCATTATACAGGTCGGCAGAGGCAATTAAAGCCAGTAGTTCTTTCCCCCATTCATTGGGTTGACTGGCAGCGGCTCAAACACACCCTGACCCCTGGCATGGCAGCCTACAATTAAAATCACCCCCTAGGAAAAAAAATATATAATTGCTGACAATGTTGGTATTTAGCATCCTCTAATGTAGACATATATGACAATAAAATGGGAAATCTTTGATTGGGCACGTTCCGAAAATTGTTATTACGAAGGTTGATCAGAAGTAACGTCAGAGCCCCCTTATAAACAACAGCTTGAAAGGCAGGACCCAGGGTACTTACAGCCTCTGCATGGTCACCCATCAAAAGATTGATCCAGATGGACAGTCCACCAGAGGTACTACTGGAGTGGGATGGAGTAGGGGGAAGACTAAAACACATAAAACCATTGGAAATCTATCAAGTTAGTTTCCCAGGTCTCCTCCAAAAGAGCAATATCATAATTTTTTTTAATGTTTTGCCAATCAGGCATCAATAATTAGGGGTGGGCGGAATTTGCGTAATCGCGTTACGCAAATCTCCGCGAAACGGTAAAAATTTCCGCGAACACGCAGAAATTCCGCAAACACGCGGAATTGCTTGTTCGCGATACTTTTGTCCTGTTCGCGATCGCTGTTTGCGTGCTCGGGGTGAAATATCTCGCGAACACGCATATTGAGAACGCGAACAAGCAAAAAAATGTCGCAAATTCGCGAAACTCAGATTTTTGGGCAATTTCGCGTTCTCCGCGGAACGCGAAATTACCCAAATTCTGCAAATTCCGCGACCGGAACGGAATTTACCGCCCAGGCCTATTAATAACTTGGTCCAAAGACCCACAATGTTTCAGCGTAATATTTTTATGCTTGAGGTCTTAACAGGCTGAATTAAAGCAGTGGGGGTTGAGGCAGACTGCTCTTGGACTAGGCATTGGGAGCTAAGCAAAACGTTGGCTGACCCGTTTGTTTCAATCTGGATGCCAATGATATCAGGATCACCAACAGCACCGCATATTGTTTCCACCTCTGTCACCAGGGAGATCCGAACCCGGAGTCTGCGAATAATGAGCTTTCTCTCTGAGTCAAGCAAAAAACATTCTCCAGAGTTCATGGGGCCTGTCAGTCCACCTCGTTACAGTCCAATAGGGAAGCATATCTATTTTGGCACTGCAAGCTCCATCCCACCTGCTAAAAAAGTGGCAATTCAGGTAATGATAAAGCCCTTGTACGATCGGTTTGTAGTGTGGTGATCTTAGATTTTTTCAACATTTCAAATGAGTGGACTTTCTGTAGTTTCCACACCATATCCAGGTGTCTAAAGTTAAATGCAACACAGTCCCCATCTATATTTTTTATTGATGACCCAACCCAGCCCACTCATCGCACCATTAGGATATCAAATCTATCCATTGTGTCACAGTACTTATGTAGGCTTAGCCAGGCTTAGCCAGTTGCCAACCTTATTTCAGAGTTCCCCCATGGTTCCACCTGATTTACTTGCAATGGAGGAGCCCCCACCATTATTAAGGCATAGGGACATGATTCAGGCTGCAGATTTAGACTTTTGGTGTTGGAGATTTTATCCACGAAAATGTCTCCCCCCTCCTTTGGGAAATTGGGTACTTTCGGGCATTAATGCCCATTATGAGGTGCTCCTTTTGGGGCCTTTCATGTCATGATGATGGACCCTTGGTAGCATTGTTTCTAAGCCCCGAAACAACAAGTGGTGGGTGAATCGATTGACGTTGGGGATTCCAGAGTCTGTCAAATATCTCCCCCATTCAATAACTTGCCACCTGAGTATTGTGAAAGCCTAATTTGAGATAAAATGTGGGTGCATTTCCATTGCCGGTAACCCTATTCGCCGCTTTAGCACTTTCTTGAATGGGACCAAAGCAAGTGCTCGGTGGTGCCATTAAAAGGGGTTTGATCTTCTCGAGACACTCCCTCTTAGGCTGTAATTGTTCCTCCAGAATTTTAGTAACGTTTTTATACACCTCCTCCATGAAGGTGTTATCGGAAGGCAAAGCATAGTGCTGAGACCCTCATTTGACACTATCTCATGCCCTTAAGATTTTACTCGGGGTGCCCTCACATTTGTTTTCTTTCATGTAGGTGCAGGCTCAGTGGGGGAAATGGTGTTATCCTGCCTCAAATCGCCTATTGAGAGGCTATGATTAGGTACAGTATTATTAACTTCATGTAACTCATGTAGCTCCAATGGGTGAGTGGAAAATGCTATGCTTTCAGTAGCACTGGTAATGGCTTCTTCCTCAGAGCAGCCGATAGCCCTATACAAGGTATCCCCTGAACCAGCTAGAACGTTTCCTGTGCCTCCCCCCTTGCCCAAGGACAACCACCGCTTAGTCAAAGCAATTTCATTGGACACCCCACTGCTACTGCATGCTCCAACATAATGTCAATACTAGCGGGTCTAAATGGGGTTTTCTTCAAGGGCCCAGGGCCACGGCAACCCACTCTCTTATGCGTGCCTATCCTCAGTGGAAGGTCAAGTGGCCGCACAGGATTAAGTCTCACCTTACTGTCCACAGGCTAAAGATGATGATTTTGGCGGGGTGGCCCAGCTCAGTCTCGTATGCATGCGGACGGGTGCGGATGTGCCTGCTTTTGGCGTGGGCTTCACCTGGGCGCGGCCCAGGCACAACTGTGTGCATCCTGTGCTGCAGGAGTTTCCTGGTGCTTTTGTGGCATCAGGTAGGGTTACTCCTCCTTCTCTGGGCAAGGGAATGCTGGGGAGCTAAGTTCCACACCAGCGCATAAGCCAGGGGGCAGGCAAAGAATTGTTGCGGGTCTCGGAAGGCCCTGTGTATGTATCTCGCTCTGCGCGGGTCTCCTGGCTCTTTTGTGGCATCAGAGAGGGTTGCTCCATCTCCTCTGGGCAAGAGAATGCTGGGGGACTGAGTACCACCCCTGGTATCAAGATACTGATACAGGTTCCTCTCGTACCTTTCAGATATCGTCACAGATATCCAAAAGAAGAGGACGGTCAGATCACAAAGAAGAACGCATAAAGTCCAAAGACGAACAACACGTTCAGAAAAACAAACCAAAACCTCAATTCACTAAGAAGAAGGTAGCAGGTCTGAAGATCAGACATGCCGAGAATTCTGAGAACACAACTCAAGAATGGAGAATGGGCTCAGACAATGCTGGACAGTGCAGCAGAAGTAACAATAGCTCGCCAGAACCTGAAGGAACTTCGGGAGATAGTGGACTTGAATGAGTACATCACAGTTGACACTGTAGACACCAGGGTTAGTACCCCACAAAGGTTATATGAAATAACACTTCAGATGGAGGCAGACATACCAAGAAAAGTGGGAGAACTCTTTGGGGAGAAACTTTCAAGGGGTTATGATATACTTCTAGCAGAACAGGACTGGCCACCAGAATTTGTCAGGGAGTGCCCACATGGCGAAGACATCATTATGCCAGCCTTCTCCAACCATGTTCCAATACACCTAAAATATACATGTGCCAGGAAATGGGCAGTTACCCAGGCCCCAGCATTATACAAAAATCATGTAGGATGGGATGAGGATTCACCTCACCACAAGATACAGTTAAAAAATCAACCTACTGCACAAAGGCAGTACCCAATTAAGCAAGAAGCTAAAAAACAGGTCAGGGAGATCTTAGATCAACTTGAACACCAAGGGGTGATTGAAACATGCACCTCATCAATGAACAATCCTTTGTTTCCTGTCTCCAAACCAGACAATACATATCGTCTAGTTTTGGATTACAGACACCTGAACACTTGTTCTAAGACATTTGTAGTGCAAAATAAATTATGCGTAAAAAATATAAAACCACATTAGACATTTGAAATGGGTTCTTTTGTCAAAACATAGCACCTGAAAGTAGGTACTTGACAGCTTTCTCAATAATAGGGACTCAGCGTCACTTTTCTCGATTCCCTCAAGGGTTCAAGAACAGCCCAGGGTTATTCTCAGCAAGACTAACAGAGTTACTACAAATTTATGATGATGAGGCATTGTCACCATGTCGATGACATCTATCTGACAAACGATGACCTGGATAGGCACTTGAACAGGTTGATACCATTATACTGGGCTTCACCTCTGAGGGCTACAAATTCAATTTTTTAAAAATCAAGAATTGGCCATCTCAATGTCCTTTTCCTAGGATATGAGCTTTCAAGTTAAGGCAAAGGCCTGGCAGCTAACTTTTTAGAAAAGTGCGCACTGCTCCAACCTTTAAAAATGCTGAAAAGCTTACAGTCGATTCTAGATTTCCTGAATTTTGGAAGAACTTACATTCTTAATTAGGCAGAAAGGGTTAAACCTCTCTACGAATTAATCAAACCTGATTTCAAAATCAAAAATTGGACACAGGAACACACACATATCCTGCATTCACTTCAAGCTGATATGTTAGCAACAAATCACTTACAAACACGTGTAAATACACGCAATTTAGTGATCCAAATAATTTCAGGTCAGTGCGGATTCACCTACTTAACTTTTAATGAAGGTGAAAAAGTACCAATTGCATACAAATCACTTTTGTATACACAAGCGGAAATGCGCTTCACTTCGACAAAAAAATTCTGACAGCAGTTCAAACCGCAGTAGCAAAAGAAAGAGCTCTAGCTCAGGGGAAACGCATCATTGTCGTGACCAGTCTTAGAGGCAGTTACAAAAGCAAGCATTCCAAAAGCAAATGCTTTACACTCAAGATGGATACAATGAGTTAATTCTCTTGCTGCAACAGATGTTGAATATGTTTTTGATCCTTATTTAAAAACACAAGCGTTCCTGCAATATGAACATGCATGTCCTCTGCCTATTGAGATTCTCCCTCTTGATCAGTACGAATTTATAATATATACTGACGGATCAGCACAACCCGCTATGAAAAGTAAGCAAGCTTACAGTGCAGCGTGCGCAATCGTTAAAGGTCGCATGCGCGATGGTAAATTCCGACCAATGGTCACTAAAACACAATCTCTAGGAGATTGTACAGCTCAGCGAGCTGAACTACAAGCATTCAAATTGGCACTTGAAAATACGGATCGCGAATTCCCCCCACTTATTTTTACGATTGTTTTTACTGTGTTCAATCATATAATGAATATTTACAGAATTGTCTTCAAAATGGTTTCAAAGATGCAAAAGGTGGCACAATCAAGCATAAAACGCTTTGGGAACAAGTTGTTCAGTTGCAAGACGGACTACAAAACACTCACATGATACACACACTGAGTCATCAACGTGATGGCATTCATGTTGCAGGGAATTCATTGGCTGACGACGACGCGAAGGGGGCTGTGCAAACGGCTTCCGTAGTTGCGATCTCTCGTTCAAAAACGAGAATAGGCAGTGAGATATTATTGGCTGTCAATGCTTCAAGCAAAGGCAGTGGTGCAGCGTTAGCTAAAAAATGTCCACTCAAATACTCGTATATAATTGGTGCGAACAATGTTCCGTTTGCTCGAATCCCTGGAGTGGGGGATAGGGTAATTCCAAACATGGAACGTAGATTAGGACTAATCCTAGCAGCACATGAAGGGATAGCCTCTGCCCATCCAGGTAGTTCTGCCACAGTATCATTATTAAAACAGAGATATTGGTGGCCCGGCATTAGGAAACAGACCAAAAACTATGTTTTGGAATGTGAAATATGCCAACATATGAAAGCCTCTACAGTGAAACGTCCTGCGCAGACACCCCTATTAATTTCAGATAAACCATTAGCTTGTGTTTACCTGGACCACTGCGGTCCCTTGCAAAGGGAAGGTAACTATAAATATATCATGGTCGCAGTGGATTCGTATTCAAGGTTCCTATGGATGTGGCCTCAGCGCTCGGCTGACGCTCGAACTGTTATAAAAGATTTGTGAGTCTTTATCGGCACATACGCAATTGGCACACTACATTCTGACCAGGGCCCTGCGTTTAGCTTTCGAGCTAACAAAGAAGCCATGGCCAGTTTGGGCTTTGCATTGTGGTACTCCTCTCCATTTCATAGTGAGGGAAATTCTGTTGTGGAAAGGAAAAACTGTGACATAAAGCAGTCTATAACAGCTAGGGTATTAGGTTCGGGGGATGGGTGGGTCAAACATCTTTATGGGGTCCAATGCTCATTAAACAATTTATCAAGAAGTTCTCTAGGAGGGTCACTCCACATGAGGTCCTATTTGGGACAAGAATGTGGGTTCCAGATCGCAAATGTAAAGGCACAGTGGTGGAAAGTAAACCCTTTGATATCAAAGATCGTTTGGCGGTTTTACAGGACTTGAATGAATGAAGATCGAAACAAAGCAACGTGTTCCTGAAGCCAACCACCACTGGGGAAATTCCAGCCGTCCCAGCAAGGCCTGCCTGGATCCCAAAGCTTGGGGATCTAGTCAGATAGAAGATCGCAGACAAGAAGGAATTTGGGCCTTCTTAAAGACAACCAGTACCTGTCCTAGCCATACATGGAACAAGAACAGTACTTTCTGCCACCCCTTGTTGGAAAAAAGGAGAAAAGATTTGTGTCAATCGACCTCATCAAACCACACTGTATGGCCAGTACTAAGCAGTAGACCATGTGGACTCCGACCAAGTAGCAGACACACTCCTCTAGCTACCATTCAAGAGGTTCAAACTGAAAGACTCATCACCATTGAAGAGTCAGCAGTAAGAAATGAAAGACTAAGCAACAATGCTATGGAACTCATTCCTCTTGAAACCCAAATAACAGTTCGTCCTGATACACCTGTCTACACCAACGTAACACGTGATCAACTGGTGCCAGCGATTTCAACGAATCCTGATACAATTTCGACCATTGACAGACCTGCCTCTGGTATTTCATTAACTTTGATACATTTTCTGAGGATCCATGCGAGCCGGAAACGATGCTAGCCAAAAGAACTTTCAAAAAACGAGCACAAGACTTTTTTCATCTCCTGGAAAATACTTATCTGGTTTCACCATGGATTGAACTATGGATTATTTTTGGAATACTTTTTTTCTGCTTTTGCTAGCTTTAGTAATGACTCTGAGCATGCTGATAAATGGAAGATATATTCACTTGGACACAGAAAGTAAAAATGTGAACTTACTTTTGAAACCACACAAATTATCCTATCGTGAAACAAGAGACTTGTCAGCAGTGAACATCACAGCCATTCCTATACAAGATGGCATAGTTTGGGACAAAACGGATTATGAGATATTCGGCCCGTCTGAACTTTTGAAGATTCCACACTTATTTAAGATTTCATTAAGTGACTTAATTACCTCCAGTACCTATTGTGATGATTGGGACTTTGAGACTGTTAATAACATGATGTCTGATCTAGAAAGGTCTGCTGCATTCTCTAACCATGAATACTTAGAGGATTCAACAGACTATGAACATCTTTATTGTTACAACCACTATGGTCATCATTTCTTGCATAAATCTGCAGCACCTAGAAATGTATTTATGTATAACCAATGGGAATATTGTCTTACAGCACCAAGGGGTAATGAAGTTTCCATATTTTTCAGGGTACAATACATCCAATCCGGAAACGTTTTATTTTAAGAATGTGAAAAATATGTTAACCAATACAAAACAGATTTATTCTGCAGTCTTTATTGTCCAACTGTCTAGACAGGGTTTCGACTTTTGAAAAGACACAATTGACACAAAATCTGGCTGGGGTGCAAAAGATTGGTAAGTGCAGGGGATAGAAGCTTTGTTTAGAGCCTGCATCATCCCACAGCAAATAATGTTTTTGAATGACACTGTCCAACAAACGTCTTGCCGTGGGTTAGCCATGATCAAAGACATGAACACACACCGTCCATACCTACACCTACAAGTAATGGCACTACACAGGGGGAGGTCGACGTACATGCAATTTTACAAAACAACAGATCAGATCCTGAATGGGAAAAATGGTTGCTCTGGCCCACAGACACAAACATATGTCAAGAAAGATTCCTGAACAGAATACAGGGTTTTTAAATAAATAGGCCAGACCCACGTTATGTTCAAAGACAGCATCCAGGGGTAGTAACAACATACAGTGTAGGAAAATTATGCCTTGATTGGCTACAGAAAGCTACACTAGAGGATGTGAAACAACACTAATCTTTAGTGAAAGAAGGCGCAGACCTTAGGGATTTCTTGCTAGGCCCAAGAAAAACGCGTCAAAAACGTTTCATATATGCCTGCATCTATGCTGCTTATAATGAAATATGGAAGGTTACCCAAGCAGACGCCGCAGAAATAATACAAGAAATTGATCGTATTAATTTAGAGAAATGGGTTAATGACTCTGTCATCCAGGATATATTCACTGGGCAACTTTGTATCCTCTGCTATAGACATTGTGGAACAAGATTTGGTCCTGCTGCGACAAGGCCAGTCTCAATTACGTTATATTCTGTTATTAGGCTGGATGCTACAAAACTTGTGTGCAGGCTATGTGCCTTGGCGTTTCATCAACACGTTGTCTCTGTTTTCAGAATACAATCTCACTGATAAACAGATCGAACTGGCACAAAGGGGAGCAAAGTATACAGTGCTGAGCATTGAAAAACTGGAAAAATTGCCATTTACAGTAGCAGAAAAACCAGCTACAGAATGGATCATTCATGGCAAAATAACGCTGCCTGTTACAACTTTCCATTTTCAGTATTGCCTCAAACAAATGCAAGCAGGTAAATATGAAAGGTTGGGTAAAGAATACATCAAGACATCCTGGGATTTACCTTACACACACAGATGTTGGATTGGGGGTGTGAAGTGTTTCTTAGCAGTAGACACTGTGAAAATGCACTGAGTGGTTCAATCATATGTCAGGATATTAGTTTACACAGGGCCTGTAGCGGTTCTACTGCAAATTTATCCTGCCACCTGCAAGGTTCACCAGCCGCTGTGATTAATCCAACGTTTGGCCAACTTTCAAATGGGAGTTACCTCATGTTGAATGATCAGAGCTGTTGTGGCATGTTGCCAGGCATCCCATATCTGGTAACGGTTGGCTCCAGGGTCACTTGCTGTATGCAAGTTTTGTTCCCCCAAATAGACACAGTCAGGGAGTTGCCTTTATGGCCTTCACTGAACATCTCTTCTATACGAATGGATACTTTAAGCAGAATGAAAGCCATTCTTTTACCACAAACCGTGCCTTTGACCTCGGCCACAGAAACCTATGATCTACAAATTGCAAGGACTTCAGCTGGGATACAGGCTCTGTTACGTACAAACTACCCTACACATTTCACAGAAATGTTGCGACGTATCTTAAACATGTCTGATACGAGCTGTATTGTTCATGTATTTAAGACCATATGTTCAGGACTTTTAACACCTTTTCAAGCAGTCCTCGAAATCATTCCGAACTTCGTGCACTCGGTGTTTGGTGGTCTGCCGCTCATTCTAGCACTTGTTGCAGGAATCCTGTTTTTATTCCTATTACTACGCTATGGCAAGCCAATCCACCAGCATCACTACCAGCACCTTGGAGAAAGCTCTCCTGAAAAGGAAGTGTCGTGAGCGCATAGTACAACCTTTGGGCTTACCTCGTCTACGAGAATTAAATACCACACGGTTTCTGTCATTCAGACCAATCTGGCAAGATTGCATCTTACCTGTTCTACGCTGCCTGCTTTGCTGTGAAGAATGCGTTCTAGACATATGTCTAACACTCCCATCAGTCATGCCAATGGATATTGATACTCTGCTGGACCCGATTACTGGCCATGCTCTGTGTTGTCCCCAGAGGCTACCAATCCTGATGACGGCATTTGTTGATATCTCACAGACGCTACATGCTACTGCTGAGGTACGAGGTGGATCAACTGGCACACAAGTAACATCGGAAACGAACATTGCTACTGGCGATGCTTTACATTTATATGCAGTTAACGAGGTATTCCAACTATCACCGACATTGGTAGATGATCTTTTGTCTACAGGAATAGAGGATTTTGTGTTTTCACCAGCTCCTTACACTGACTTTTGATTCGGCTCAACGTGTACTGGGAAAGCTACGAATTTGGCCTTCATTTTTCAAAACAAAGACAAAACCTTGGAACTTTTTCATAAAATTCTTTTTTTTTCCTTCTTTCTAAAATTGAATTTTTCATTTTATGGCGAAGTAATATGCTTAAAGTAGAACTATTCATAGACAACAGACTTCTTTGAACACTTCCAGGCAAACATTGTCACCTTTATTCACCACAATGTTGACATAAAATAGCTTTGACCTTTTTTCTCTGTAATCGTGAGCCTTTTCATCATATGGGTATATATTTCTGTTCATTAACTTAGCATTCACTGTAAACATATGCTTAGAATGAAACATTGCTTTATTATGTACAGCACCTTTGTATTTCATGTCTAGCAAACGTTTTTTGCCATAAACTTATTTTAGTATGCCTTTACAAATGTTTTTAGCAACATGCGGTACTCAGTTTTAAATGTTTAGCATTTTATGTTTAGCATTTAGTATTATCATTCATTCAAAAGTGGAGTGGGTGTTGTGTTTCGATTTAGATGTCCATGCATAGGTTTTCCTAAATCATGTCCTTATATGGGCACAATTCGCATTGCCCTTATTGAGGCAGAGAATCCCAGTCCTTATTTAGGCATTAGCCATGCTATCCAAATACAGGCATGCTGACCTACATCTGTCCATCCCCACGTTACAACGAATTCTTAGAAACCAGACCCTTAAGCCATTGGGACTTTCCCTAGCTAGGATTATTGATTTCTCCAAGAACTCATCTATTATGCATGAACTACTATTCCTTAGGGGTTCATTCATGACGTCTTCCTCTGCCCAACTTTACGTCAATGCTAATATTCCTAAACACCTTCCAGGTATAAATATACCTTCCCTTACCATGGCAAACTATGGCTTGGCTGCACAGCTCGATACGGCTCGCCACGGCAAGTTTGGAAGAATTCATGTCCCCCGCCTGATGCACTGACCAGACGTTGTCATCCCTGCTCGCAGAGAATCCAGCTTCCGGTGTTCTGACTCCCTTCGCGGGGTGTTAGAGTTTGAGACCCGGAAAGAGATTCCCACCTCTCTCATTCTAAGGTATGGAGATGACTAGAACCTAGAGGTACTCTTGACATATGCAAACCTATAGCTTACCATACTATAGAATACAGCACCTACTTCTTACCTTGTACTACACTTAGGTTAGGTACACTGGGGTAGAACTATTTAGAAGCATCAAACAAATATCCACTTTTTAGCCTATGTTATTTATGTATGTGTATATGAATATATGTCATAGCTAGAAGACAATGCTGTTGCAGTATTATTTCTTCCTACTGCTTACACTGTACATATTATATCTCGCATACTGTCTTTCGATTGTAGCAGCTCATATATCTTACATGAGAAACAAGACTGTTCAATAAATCCTTTTATTAAAACACCCGTCTATCTATTTCTGTGTAACTCTGAAGAAACTGAGCATGCACAATTGACTGAGTGAAACTGATATCTGTTGTTTCCACGATTCTGAGACATGTTCCGATTCTAAGGGAAACAAAGCTGTCATGTTAATGCGGTTGCCAGAAACTACTTCCTTCTTGTTTATTCAAGGAGTTTCTAGTGGCCTCTGAGTTAGCTGGCACACAAAGTAATTAAGTTTAATGTACTCGATAGAGGCATACTGACCTCAGTCCCATGCCACAACTATAGTGTATATTATTCCAATGGGCAGAGCCTATAAGGGAAATAGGAAATACACTACACCCATGCGCACCTGCAGGCAGGCAAGCGAAGAATTGGTATGGGCCTCGGACGGCCCGGTGTATGTATCCTGGTATACTGCATAAATTAATTACACAGCACACAACATTGGGGGCAGGGGTCCATGGCCATGGCTCCTCTCGGGTTAACTCAACTGTTAGAGCATGAGCAGGAAACAGAAAGCCTTCTCAACAAATATTCATGGTGAATATTATGTATAATACTAGCTTACTTGGGCCTGGAATATAAACATTAGACATAAGAGTACCAAACATGTGTTCTTAGTCTTACAGTACAACAAAATATATAGGAGAGAGGAAAGGATTATTACCAACAAAGCAGAAGAAATGTGAACTAGAGACTATACAGACCGGAAAAAGTCACCTACCAAAACCATGTAATATGGGAAAAAAGATAATGCAGGGACAACTGGAATGAAACAAAAATGTAATAGGGCAGGTAGGAAAAAAAGGAGACAGTATAAAAAAACATAAACAAGGCAAAGTTTAAATGTAGCATAGTGGGCAGAGGAAAAAGAGCTAATCCATTGTGCTTTGCATCAGTGGGTTCATGTCCCGTCCTCATCGCCATGTGAAAGACAGCAGTTAAGGGTATCAGAGCAACTTTATTTCTCACCAGCAACACCAGCCTCCAGGCAACAACTCCCATCCTGAAAAACATTCAAATACAGCAAGATTCTACCCTAAGCCCACAACAATCATAAAACCCAACATTAGGGAAGTGATAATAATAAATAATAGGACGTACTGGGGTTAGCAGAGCCCTCTGCAGTGGCACTGGTGGTTGGCGCCTCTTGCTGACCAGCTACTCCCGGGCCCTCTGCAACGTCCCTCTTCTTGCCTTTGGGTGCTGATGTAAGAAATGAAGAAGATAAAAAAAAAAATTAGTGATTCAGTTAATTTTCACAAAATTATTATGACAAGCAAATATAATCACATAATTGTACTTTCCTTTAACAGGCCGCCTATAGTACTATTTCTATTGATTATTGTTGAGTTGCCCATACTAATCCTAGAATCCCTAATCCAAATTTCCTTAGCAAAAACTACATTTGGAACTAATGCATTGCAGTGAATGATCTTTGATTTTATTCGCATTTTTCAACCCCCATGATGGGCCAACTCAGTCTCCCTTTTTTGCAATGCATAGATGCAGGCTACACATTGCTGTGAAATAGCTTGAAATTTTAAGAGCTACATAAACAAAGTGACAGAGAATGCTAACTCACTGATATCACTATGGCAATAAGAGGATAGAAGAGTCTGCAATGGCTTCTTAACTAATCAGCCAACACGAGCACCAATGATAAGTGCGAATAGTTAGCACTGAGCAACTACCTAGCAGAAACTTGATCACGCAACAATAATATTCTTAACGTAAACTAAAAGTAACTCACCTCAGACTGTGAGCTGGTATTGAGAAAATAAATGTTAACATTGTAGAAACACAACAAATATTATTCACTGAGCCCCGTAATCTAGACATCGAGCAGGTCCTGCTCCCAGACAACGATATCCACCCAGCGGTGCATCAGCTGCTGAATGGTGTGCCAAATCTGGGTGGTGTTCCTCACACCCTGGATTACCCTCCCCATTGCAGCTGATGCTTTCGCAAGGGGTATCCACTGTCTGGCCTGCTGCTAGAATGGAGGGGAGGTGGTGCTGCACAAAAAGAAACTAGTGCTGTCCCCTTCTCCTCGCTGAAGGTCACCTGGGTCTGCACACCTAGGATGCGGTGCTGCCCACAAGGTAGCCTACGCTGCTCTGCCATGGCGCTGGGTGGGGAAAAAATTATAAAAGAAAGGAAAGGAAAGAAGAAATAAGGAAGCAAGTGGAAAAATAAAGAAAATGCAAAATAGCATGAAAAGCACACAATTTGCTTTTAAGAACGTAAAATACACAGACACCAAAACATACACTAATAGAATAATTTGAAAGGGGGTAGAATAATTAGGAGGGTGGAGAAAACAAGATGGCCGTGCTCATGAGAACCGCCTGGTGCCATTCCTGTGTGATTTGGAATGCAAAGACATACTCCAAGCTGCATTTCACAACATGAACAGAAGCACTGCAAACTCCTCCCACCTGTGGAACTTTGAGTAGCACAGTAGATCTTTTTAGGCACTCTGCGGAGTTCCACGTAACGCAACTCAGCAAATTCTGCCAGGTGTCTAAACATAATAAACCTTAAAAAATCCTTGAAAACTTAATTATCTGGATGAATGCAATCTTTTAGAGCTGAGTGCAATCAAATCCAATTTTCTTCACCTCTGATTCAATAATTCCCACTTCTATGTACAAAAACAGCACAATATTAAAGCACCTTTGAGAATCTCTCCATAACTAGTGCCCGCTGACTAATTTCTAAGATGTATCATCAAAACAAATCTCAATATGACAGAACACATTGATGAACATGCTAATTTACAAAATCTGCTTCATTCTTACTGTATTTGCTGAGAAAACTCACAACTTCCCATCCCATCTGCTAACTTGAGAACAGTAGTGCATGTCTTGGGTACTCACTATCTTGACAGAGGCAATGAACTGCTTGCCAGTCTTTCCAAATCTACAATGGTGTAAAAGAAATCAGACCATGTTACATCCATCTCAAAACAAGCATTTGCAAAGCCAGTATGTCATTTATTTTGGGAGTCACTGCAATGCCAATGTTTTTACAATGCAGTGCAGTGGATTGTAAAGAAGCTGTGCTCCAGCGGAGAGGAGAACACACAAAAAAGAAAGAAAGCCATAGAAAAAAATGAAGCAATGAAATGAGAGTGACAAGAAAGCAAACCAATGTCAAGCTATTGTCTGGGAATAAGCAAACTGAACATTTTGGTATGGGCCACAAAAGGTCTTTCGCAAACAGACTATAAAAAGCTGTCTGTAGTGAGACTCACAAAACTCCACTTAAAATGCATCTGACCTTCTTTCTTGTCTGGTATTCCAATCACCTCTCTCTTCTACATCCCTCACTGTATTCTGTAAAACCTCCTTTTTGAGCTTACCTGAGTTCTACATCAAACATGACTAGCTAGACTTTATTTTGGATATAGAGAAGGAAGAAGTGAGCTGGGCTCAATGGCTCTTGGGAAAACCCCCTTGACAGAAATTTAACAGTGTTCTTTTAGAGCAAAATTACTTTAGGATCAAATCCAGCATTGTACTGACACTTTGAGATCAATTCTTCTAGTGCTGAATTATGCATGATTCTCAATATTAGCTGCATGCATGTGAAGAGAAAAGCAAAGCTCTGTGTATTTAGCATGAAAATCTATGATGAGATTTTAAGCATTATAGGCCCTAATAGACACATATTAGATCAAGGACATGATAAAGTAGCCTGCATATTTTATAAATCTTATACAGAGCTTTATACAGAGAAGCAAAATCCCTCCTCCAAGGTCGTGGATTCCTTTTTTAAAGGCCTTCATATACCCCAAACTTACCTGGAAAAGGCTACTTTTCTTGAGACTCCCATAGAGATACAATACTTAGAAAGGGCCACTGGTTAATTATCAATGGGAAAAGATCCTGGGCTGGATGGCTTTGGAAGAGAAATCGAAAAATGATTCATATGATTCTTGTTGTGCATTTATTATCCCCAATTATTTATATCTGGAGTCAAAATACATACCCAGAAACAATGAAAAAACACCACATTTTTATTTTTTTAAACCTCAAAAAATCCACAGAATAGTGGTTCTTACCAGTTCAAAATACTACAAAATATGGATTGTGTCATCTTTATGAAATGTTTTGATAATTGCCTAACATCTTTGGTTGAGAATATTGTGGGACCAGACCAGAATTACCATGAGGTTTCACACAGATATTGGTAAGAAGCCAGTCACATCTTCTGGTGTAGGTTATCTTAATTATCTGATTATAGGACGGAGAGATTCCTAGATTTGGAGAAAGTGTTTAATCTCATGAACTGGGACTTACAATAGAAACATTTCGACAGAATAAAGGTTCCTTAACTTCAGCAGGTCAACTGTTCAGCTATATTCTAGGGCTTGTGCATGGATTATCCTCAATGTTATTATTAGGGATAACATTTATGATTAGCAGCAGCACTAGGAGAGAGTGTCTGCTCTTCTCCTTACTCTTTGCTGGACAATTAGCAATCAAAATTCACAATTCTTTAATATCAAATTGTTTCTTCAACAGTAAAAGTGTACATTGTTGAATGTCACAAGAACTCTGGATACTATAGCCTAACTCTCTATTGTGTCCAAGCACAAAAATAAGCAAAACACATTGTCTTATTCTGGTTCGGCCAGGACAACTGCCTCCAGAGCTTTGTCCTTCTACTAAGAATTAATATATGAAGTAGTTTGGTTTTTAAGTAAATGTGACATTTGCTAAACTGTCAGATTTGAAATATGTGGCTTATTTGACCCAGATACAAAAAAATGATTAGAGTCTTTGAACAAACTGCTACTTCCTTTGGCAGGGAATCAATCTTGTTAACATTACAACTGTAAATCAGTGCCTCGTCTGTTTTCAAGGTAAATGCTGCTATCTGGTCAAAAGATGTTGAGGTTTTGACAATTCCTTACTTTATCCAGGCTAAAAAAACAATGCAGGCAAAGAAGGAACTGATTTTGAAACAAAATATATTTCTGTTGCAATGGTATAACTAAAGCACTTGATTAATCCTGAAGTTTTAACAGTTTTGGTGTATGCTACCTCAAGCCGGTTTTAGGCGATTTGCATTAGGTTGGTCAAAAAGATTCCATTTTGAGTAATGGTAACTTTGCTAAAGACTTATTTGACTAATATGAGGATCACTCAAAATCCCTATTGTTCATGAGTTATCACCACTCTAGGGTAACCCAACGAGGCCTGCTGAAATTAAGTTCTAGTTGTCTAAGGTGATTGTGAGAAATTGTTTTGGTTATTGGTAGTCCACAATAAGTACTAAGGTACCTATTTTTATTAGGTCCTGTGAAGGTTTCAGTAACATAACCTTGAGTTCAGCCCCTAGCAGCTATGGTACAGCGCAGACAGGCTCAACGTAGGAAAATTAGTAAACCATGTAATAGTACTAAAACAGTTAATAAGTCAAACCACAACACAATAAAAATCCCCCTTTACTTTATAAAAATAAAGAATATTGTTAATAAACAAAATGGTACTAAAACTCCAAAAATCCAATATGGGAAACTGGAGATCTGAAGTATAAAATTTGTAATAAAACACAATGTACAAAGACACCAACTCTGGGAAACTACTTGCACTAGACCCAGAAAAGGGTAATGTTTAAGTCCATGATGAATGTGAGTCGGACAAAAGGTCAGATTGACCCCCAGTCAGAGAATTACCTTCACATTTAGAAAATGTTTAAAAAGGTAGAGTCCTTAGCAAGGAATGGTGCAGGCTGAATCCGAGTGCAGGCTCCTCAACGGCAGGTCTCGATAAAACCATCGACGTAGGTGGGAAAAGCTCCAAGAAGGAAAAGTCCAGATTTTAGGTCCAGAACTCATCAACATTGCTTGGATTCTGCTTGTCTTTTGGGCTAGTGAAGCTTTTAACTTTAAATTTTGACTCTTATCTGGAAGTCGGAATTTCCTCAGTGTGACAAGACCGCAAGAGGGCTTGATGTCGTCGGATACTGGTCAGTGTTGGGCCTGCAGAATCTGACTTGCTGCTATGGAGAAGAGCATAGCTGGAACTGCAGTGAAGTCAGGCACCCTGGCAATGCACCCTCAGCAGATTGGCCGCAAGGTTGGTCCCGGGCCCACATCAGTTCTCCAGGCATACAGTTAGCATAATGTTTCTAAGTTGCTGGGTTTAAGAGAAGTTGGCCTAATGGCTAGGGCGGTCGACCTCGAATCTGGGGAAGCAGGTTTGAGTCTCGGCAATGATGTTGAACATCCTGTGATTCTGGGCAAATCACTTAATCTTCCTGTGCCTAACAAAAATGAATGTGTCCTCATGTAACGCAACTGGTGCTATGTAAAGCGCACTGATACGCGATACCTTCGGGTCAAGTTTGCGCTATATAAAACTCTGTAAAAATAAATAAAAATAAAAAACAAATAAAAATAAAAAAAAAGCAAGAGAAGAACACTTTGCAACCAGCCGATGGTTCAAGAACCTCAGGAACAATACTCAGGGGGCAGAACTCACTCCAACAGAGGCCAACAGCAAGGTCCAGGGCAGGTCCATTTGGAGCTGGTCAGTTGGGCTCTTACAGGAAAGCAGGCTTCTTACATCTTTTGGGTCACTATACTTAACAAGAGGTCAGCCAATAGACCCTTGGAGAACACTTCTTTGTCTTGCACACAAGTGGGAGCAGGTCCAACCCTTAGAGTTCTCCTTATTGGTCTCAATAGCAGATGCAGTCCTCCTTTGGTCTTCCACAGGCCCAGAAGTATTCTGAAGTGGGTGCCCAAGGGTGCTAAATTAATGCCTAGAACTCCTGGGTACCCACCCACAAGCTGGCATTAGTTTGAGAATAGGGGTGACTGCTTGTCCCTCCCAAAATAATTTTTAATGTTCCCTACTGCAAACAGTCCCAGTGTTCCTCTTTACCTAAATTCAACATGGTACAACATTTCTTCCTACAGGGGTGGCCAGAAAAATGAGCAACTCCTCCTTTATGGTCACTAAAATCTAGATTTGGGGTCAGCTACTCTCCCACTGGAACTAGTGCCTGCCAGACTAATTAACTCTTTAGTTGGTACCTAGGTGGATACAATTGTTAGCTTTAATAATGTATCCCAATGTTTTCCTCTTTAACAGATAATCCTGCTCCAGTGAAATTTTCTTTTAGGGTCTTGTCACTGTAAGGATATGTTTAACATTAAATATTTACATGTCTTACTTTTAAACAATTTGGACATTGCCTTCTGGGCATTTAAGACCTACTTAGGATTGATTAATTAATATTTCAAAGGAAGGTTTAGGCTTGTCAAAAGTGGGTATATTAACAGGGCGAAATTGCAGTTTTAAATTGCATAGGCAGGCTACTGTGGTAGGCCTGCAGTCATGTTTGTACTGTCACTATATCTATGGCACATTGAGCGCTGCAGTCCACTAGTGACATTTAACTTACAGGCCCTGAGCATAGGTTGAAGCATATACTAGGAACGTATAGGCAAATGAAATATGTCAATTATGAATACAACCAATTTCTACATGTTTTTGGGGCTAGAGAACAGGCAGTGGGGTCCCAGTGCACAAAGTCACAAAACCAGCAGTCTATAAGGGGGAGGGGTGATCATTCAGAAATTGAATCAATTATTATCAAGGTGGGTGATCTCTTTAAAGGCAAATTAAAAGCAAGATAATTCAGAGCCTTTTTTTAGAGTTTGGAGGACAAGGTATTCAGTCAAAAATCTGGCAAATGTTTTATGTCCTGTATTACAAGTGCATCATAGTCAGTCACTATAAATAAGGTGGACAGAACATTCATTATGATTTAATTGAGCATCTTGTCCTCCAAATTGTTTTCACACAAAAGTATAATTAAGGAGTTTGTTTAAAGTCAACCTCATCTATTTGTGTAAATGATCATGAGACAAAAGAAATCTTCTGTAATATGACAAAGATATATATTCAACCTATGTCGCTTGCCTTCCAAATCTCAGTGAATAAGACCTGGTTATTTAGAGGTAGGAAAATGGTATGACGTAAAACAAATGTTAAGAAACAATACAGATAAGCATGAAAAAAATATTCTTTCAGGGCGCTAATGTGCAACAATCACTTTATTTGACCTTTTTAGGGTCATATTATACCTCTGCTAATCTTCATTCAGGATATCCTATAGCCAGTCCCCATGATCAATGATCCAAGATTCAAATGGAGACCTGGAAGCGCATCTCAGGTATGTAATTTGAGACGTCATCAGTGACATCAGTGATGTAACTGACCATGTCATGAGTGATGTAATATGTGAGGTCATAAACAGTGCATTGCGGGTGCGTAAGTTAACTTTAGCTCAGATAACTAACTATAACTGCTGAATTTCTGAATATATATATCAGAACCCTACTACAAGAACTTGCGCGACTGGTTCAACTAGTATGTCACGTTATGTTGGCCACTGATAATAGGCACTGGTTTTATACAGTTGTGCTTTACCTGTTAGTTTTTTTTTTACACTTGATAACAATGGGCAGTAGTAGCCCGTGTGAGATATGTTCTTGACTACAGAGGCAGAATTGAGACAGCGACATTGTTTATATTTCCTATTTTCCTTTATATGTATTACTGTTTACATTAAAAGGCTCAACTATGTAATTTCAGTGATATTTGATTTTGAATGTACTAGGCTGGGAACTTTTCCATGTCTATTGATGACCACCCTGTAATCTGTGTTGTGCTCTATAAAAGTAGAAACAAAATGGATACTCACTAGTTGAAGAAGGCAGTAGCCATTCTGTTTGATCGTGTTCATGTTGATTGAGAAAAAAAAACACTGAGAATCACAACTTTGAGTGCCCCGTCTTCCTATTGGAGTGTTTGGAGGTTTTGGAGATAGATATATATATATATATATATATATATATATATATATATATATATATATATATATATATATATTTGTATTTTTTTTTCACTGAAAAGAACGACAGGTTTCAGGGACGTTATAGTTAGGCTGACATTTCACTCATACGAAACCACAGAAATTTGGTTGTTTTAGTAAGCTGAGCTAACTATAACTCGCGCCCCCGCAATGCACTGCTGACGACGTCACATATTACATCACTCATGAGATGGTCAGTCACAGCACTCATGACATCACTTATGACATCTCAAATGACATCACTGATGACATCATTCACTTAATATCCGATGTACCTCCTCACTCCTTAATATCACCTTTCATACACCCACTCTATAATACAGACAACCTTTTTCGAAACAACAGACAGACCAACACCAGTTAGTATATACCAACTCAGCTACTGATATATGCACTCATACACCCATAAAGACACTCACACACTGCCACTAACCCATAGAGTTACTCACACACCTAGTCAGTCACCCAAAGAATAAATCACACTGCCATTTACTCACCTATATAGTTATACACACACCACCTAACCTATTCATACAGATGTTAACAAATACGTAATCTCTTCTACAATCACTGAAACAAGCACACACTCACCCATATAGCCACTCTCAATCACTCAGTCACACATACAGTCACTTATATATTCCAACACTCACATATACTGTCTTTCACATATGCAATTACTCACCCATATATCACCGACACATCCACACACTCATCAACAAAGCCATATGCACACTCACTCACCCATACAGCCTCTCGCAGATGCACTTATGAACCCATACACCCAGTGAATCACCCACTCATACGTCCATACAGGGAGTCATACCCAACCCACCCACACAGAAACTTAGGTACCCATACAGGTACTCAGACAACCAATAATTAATCCATATACACACTCATGTAGCTACTCACCAACCCAAGCAGCCACTTACACACTAACACACTGATACAGACATTCACAGAGATTAGTCATTTACCCATGCATTCACTAAGACACGTTTAATCACTCACTTACACAATCAGTCACACACCCAGTAAATTATTTATTCAGACACTCATAAACCCACTCATTCTTCAATACACCTTGGCGTACATATTAATAACATTCTTAAACTTTAAAAAACACTCAGTCACTGGATGATGTCATCAGTGATGTCATTTGAGATGTCATCAGTGATGGCATCAGTGATGTCACTGACCAGGTCATGAGTGATGTAATATGTGACTTCATCAGCAGTGCATTGTGGGGTGCGACTTATAGTTAGCTCAGCTAACTATAACGGATGAATTTGTCTGGTTTTGTTCAAGTGAAATGTCAGGCTAACTTTAACGTCCCTGAAACGGTTTTAAAAATGCTAATTCCTAACTATAACCTCCCTGAAACCTATGTTTTTTTCAGTGAATTTATAAGGTTTTTTAAATGCTAATTCTGACTTTGCCTACATAGATAGGACATGTGCAGAAAGAGGAAGAAAGGCGCAGAAAGAGGCAAGAGAGTTGCACAAAGAGGCAAGAGAGGTGCAGAAAGAGGTAAGAGATGCGCAGAAAAAGGCAAGAGAAGTACTGAAAGAGGCACGAGAAGTGCAGAAAGAAGCAACAGAGGTACAAAAAGAGGCAAGAGAACTGTAGAAAGAGGGAAGAAAGGTGCAGAAGGAGGAAAGAATGATACAGAAAGAACGAAGAGCAGTGCAGAAAGACCCAACAGAGGTGCAGAAAGACGCAAGAGTGGTACAGAAATAGGAGAGAGAAGTGCGCAAAGAAGCAAAAGAGGTGCAGAAAGAGGCAAGAGGGGGGCAGAAAGAGGCCAGAGCAGTGCAGAAAGAACCAAGAGATGTGCAGAAAGAGAAAAGAGAGGTGCAGAAAGAGGCAACAGATTAGCAAAAAAAGGGAAGAAGGGTGTAGAAGGAAGCAAGAGAGGTGCGGAAAGAAGCAAGAGATGTGCAGAAAAAAGCAAGTGAGGTGCAGGAGGAGGCAAGAGAACTGCAGATAGAGGCAAGAAAGTTGCAGGAACAGGCAAAAGGGGTGCAGAACAGGGAACAGGTGGGCAGAGTGAGGCAAGAGAGATGCAGAACGAGGGAAGAGGGGTATAGAAAGAGGCAAGAGGGATGCAGAAATTAGGATCAGAGATGCAGAAAGAAGCAGGAGAAGTGCAGAACGAAGCAAAAGAGGTGCTGAAAGAGGCAAGAGAGGTGCAGAATCAGGCTAGAAAGGTGCCGAAAGAGGGAACAGGGGTACAGAAAGAGGAAAGAGGGGTACAGAAAGTAGCAAAAGAAGTGCAGAAAGAAGTAACAGAGGTGCTGAAAGAGGCAAGAGAGGTGCAGAAGCAGGCTAGAAAGGTGCCGAAAGAGGGAACAGGGGTGCAGAAAGATGCAAGAGAGATACAGAAATTTGCAAAGGAGGTGCAGAAAGAACCAAGAGCAGTGCAGAAAGAACCAACAGAGGTGCAAAATCAGGCAAGAGGGGTGCAGAAAGGGGTAGGAGAGGTGCACAAAGAGGCAAGCAGGGTGGGGTATAGAAAGAGGCATGAGGGGTACAGAAATAAGGAAGAGAATTGCAGAAAGAAGCAACAGAGGTACAGAAAGAGGCAAGAGTGGTGCAGAAAGAAGGACGAGAGGTGTAGAAAGAGGCAAAAGAGTTACACAAAGAGGGAACAGGGGTACAGAAAGAGGCAAGAGGGGTGCAGCAAGAAGCAAGTGAGGTACAGAAAGGCCATAGGGGTACAGAGAGCCAGAAGAGAGGTACAGAAACAGGCAAGAGAAGTACAGAAAGAGGCAAGAGAATTGCTGAAAGAAGCAACAGAGGTGTAGAAAGAAGCAAGAGGCAAGTGAGGTGCAGAAAGAGGCAAGAGAGGTTCAGAAAGAAGGAAGACAGGTGCAGAAAGAAGCAACAGAGGTGCAGAAAAAATCAAGACAGGTGCCAAAAGAAGCATGAGAAGTGCAGAATGAAGCAACAGGGGTGCAGAAAGAGGCAGGAGAAGTGCAGAAAGAAGCCACAGGGCTGCAGAAGGAGGCAAGAGAACTGCAGAAAGAGGCAAGAGAGTTGCAGAAACAGGCAAAAGAGGTACAGAAAGAGGGAACAGGGGTGTAGACTGAGGCAAGAGAGGTGCAGAAATAGGTAAGAGGGGTGTTGAAAGAGGCAAAAGGGATACAGAAATTAGCATGAGAGGTGCAGAAAGAAGCAAGAGCAGTGCAAAAGAACCAACAGAAATGCAGAAAGAGGCAAGTGAGGTGCAGAAGGAGGCAAGAGAACTGCAGAAAGAGGCAAGAGAGTTGCAGAAACAGGCAACAGGAGTGCAGAAAGAGGGTACAGGTGGGCAGACTGAGGCAAGAAAGGTACGGAAAGAGGGAAGAGGGGTGCAGGAAGAGGCAAGAGAGATGCAGACATTTGAAACAGATGTGCAGAAAGAAGCAAGAGCAGTGCAGAAAGAACCAACAGAGGTGTAAAAAGAAGCAAGGGGGTACCAAAAGGGGTAGGAGAGGTACACAAAGAGGCAAACGGGGTACAGAAAGAGGCAGGTGGGCTTCAGAAAGAAGGAAGAAGCAACAGAGGTGCTGAAAGAGGCACACAAGGTGCAGAAAGAGAGAGGAGAAGTGCACAAAGAAGCAACAGAGGTACAGAAAGAAGCAAGAGTTGTACAGAAAGAGGGACAAGAGGTGCAGAAAGAGGCAAGAGAGTTGCACAAAGAGGGAAGAGGGGTACAGAAAGAGGCAGGAGGGGTGCAGAAAGAAGCAAGTGAGGTGCAGGAAGAGGCAAGTGAGGTGCAGAAAGAGGCAAGAAAGGTGCAGAAACAGGCAAGAGAAGTGCAGGAAGAGGCAATAGAATTGCTGAAAGAAGCAACAGGTGTAGAAAGAAGCAAGAGAAGTGCAGAAAGAGTCAAGTGAGGTGCAGAAAGAGGCAAGAGAGGTGCAGAAAGAGGGAAGACAAAGGCAGAAAGAGACAACAGGGGTGCAGAAAGAGGCAAGACAGGTGAAGAAAGAAGCAAGAGAAGTGCAGAAAGAGGCAGGAGGGGTGAAGAAAGAGGCAAGGAAAGTGCAGAAGGAAGGAACATAGGTGCAAAAAGAGTTAAGAGGGGTACACAAAGAGGCAAGAGGGGCGCATAAAGAGGCAAGAGGGGCACAACAAAGGGCAAGAGGGGTCAGAAAGAAGCAACAGAGTTACAGAAAGAAGCAAGAGAAGTGCATAAAGAAGCAACAGAGGTGCAGAAAGAGGCAAGAGGGGTGCAGAGAGAGGCTAGAGAAGTGCAGAAAGAAGCAACAAAGGTGCAGAAAGAGGCAAGAGAGGTGCATAAACAGGCAGGAGAGGTGCAGAAAGAGGGAACAGGGGTACAGAGAGAGGCAAGCGAGGTGCAGAAAGAGGGCAGAAGGGTACAGAAATAGGCAAAAGGGGGACAAGAAGAAACAAGTGAGGTGCAGAAAGAGGCAAGAGAAGTGCAGAAAGAGGCAAGAGAATTGCTGAAAGAAGCAACAGAGGTGTAGAAAGAAGCAAGAGAAGAGCAGCAAGAGGCAAGTGAGGTGTATAAAGAGGCAAGAGGGTGCAGAAAGAGGGAAGACGAGTGCAGAAATAAGCAACAGAGGTGCAGAAAGAAGCAAGACAGGTGCAGAAAGAAGCATGAGAAGTACAGAATGAAGCAAGGGGATGCAGAAAGACGCAGGAGAAGTGCATAAAAAAGCAACAGGGCTGCAGAAGGAGGCAAGAGAACTGCAGAAAGAGGCAAGAGATTTGCAGAAACAGGCAAAAGAGGTACAGAAAGAGGGAACAGGGATGCAGACAGAGGCAAGAGAGGTGTAGAAAGAGGTAAGAGGGGTGCAGAAAGAGGCAAGAGGGGTACAGAAATTAGCAAGAGAGGTGCAGAAAGAAGCAAGAGCAGTGCAAAAGAACCAACAGAAGTGCTGAAAAAGGCAAGGAAGGTGCAGAAGGAGGCAAGAGAACTGCAGAAAGAGGCAAGAGAGTTGCAGAAACAGGCAAAAGGGGTGCAGAAAGAAGGAACAGGTGGGCAGACTGAGTCAAGAAAGGTGCAGAAAGAAGGAAGAGGGGTGCAGAAAGAGGCAAGAGGGATGCAGAAATTTGGAAAAGAGGTGCACAAAGAAGCAAGAGCAGTGCTGAAAGAACCAACAGAGGTGTAAAAAGAAGCAAGAGGTTACAAAAGGGGTAGGAGAGGTACACAAAGAGGTAAGCAGGGTACAGAAAGAGGCAGGAGGGGTTCAGAAAAAAGCAACAGAGGTACAGAAAGAGGCATGAGTTGTACAGAAAGAGGGATGGGAGGTGCAGAAAGAGGCAAGAGAGTTGCACAAAGAGGGAAGAGGGGTACAGAAAGAGGCATGAGGGGTGCAGAAAGAAGCAAGTGAGGTGCAGAAAGAGGCAAGAGAGGTACAGAAAGAGACAAGAGGGGTGCACAAACAGGCAAGAGAAGTGCAGGAAGAGGCAATAGAATTGCTGAAAGAGGCAACAGGTGTTGAAAGAAGCAAGAGAAGTAAGAGAAGTGCAGAAAGAGTCAAGTGAGGTGCAGAAAGAGGCAAGAGAGGTGCAGAAAGAGGGAAGACAAGGGTAGAAAGAGACAACAGGGGTGCAGAAAGAGGCAAGACAGGTGAAGAAAGAAGCAAGAGAAGTGTAGAAAGAGGCAGGAGGGGTGCAGAAAAAGGCAAGAAAAGTGCAGAAGGAAGGAACATAGGTGCACAAAGAGTCAAGAGGTGTGCAGAAAGAGGCAAGAAGGGTGCATAAAGAGGCAAGAGGGATGCATAAAGAGGGGTCAGAAAGAAGCAACAGAGTTACAGAATGAAGCAAGAGAAGTGCAGAAAGAAGCAACAGAGGTGCAGAAAGAGGCTAGAGAAGTACAGAAAGAAGCAACAGATGTGCAGAAAGAGGCAAGAGGAGTGCAGAAGGAGGCAAGAGAGGTGCATATACAGGTAGGAGAGGTGCAGAAAGAGGGAACAGGGGTGTAGAAAGAGTCAAGAGAGGTGCAGAAAGAGGGAAGAAGGGTACAGAAAGAGGCAAGAGGGGGACAAGAAGAAGCAAGTGAGGTGCAGAAAGAGGCAACAAAGGTACAGAAAGAGGCAACAGAGGTGCAGAAAAAAAGAAAGGTGCAGAAATACGCAACAAAAATGCAGAAAAAGGCAAGAGAGGTGCAGAAAGAGGCAAGAGTGGTTTGCACATCATTAGTAGCAGTTTAATACACACATTTAGCAATAAGTAACAGGTGACCCTTTTAGGTTTGCAGAGGGCCTTCCACCACACTGAAATACTTGTCGCTGCATTTTTGGTAGCGTTTGAGATAGAAACAAGGTTTTTTTTTCGTTCAAATCTGCAGATTATGCAGCAGATGATGGATTATGTAGCAAATACAGAAAATGTATAACTGTGCAAAAGTCGGTGCAGCCAAACAGTCACATAATTTCAGTGGCCCTGCTCATACCTATGACTAGGTCCAGAAGTGCTCCTCTGTGATTCCTTCCTTTTTTGTCTCATTGAGTTTATAGTTTGCTTCTATGGAAACAAAGAAGACTAAACCTGAGGTTACCACCCCACAACACAGTCTACCATACCACATAATTACTCTCCATAACACGTAATCTCACTCTACATAATTCCTATACACTAAATACCACATACTTTCAATCCACATCAAAGTCAAAGTTTATCCACATAATTTCACTACATATCATACCACATAATTCCACTACACACACCCTACATCCACTCCACTCCACTCCAAGAAACATTAGTAAACCACTTTTACATTTACAATGCCTAGCTCTAACTCTCGCACATGTGAAACTTATTACATTGCAAATGCTTCTTTAACTAGTAGTCACGTTTGCAGAGAGGTGGAGAAAGGGGGCTGGGCCTCCAACCAGCACTCAGGTATTCTGCTGTATAAGACTTACAGGAGGTACCAGAAGGGCTTCTTGGCTCCCAAAATCCCTCAGGAGTAAAGTGGACTTCATCCCCCAACCAGTACGGTGCCAGGACGTGTGTTTGCAGAGTGGTGGAAAAAGGTGAGCATGGCCTCCAAAGACCTCTTAGCAATCCCACTGTGTGGGACTTAGTGTAGTGGAGGTAACAGGAGAGGTAGTTGACCCTCCTATTACCTCCTGTAAGTCCCACACAGCAGGAATGCTAAGTTCTCATAGCAGGCCACACCTCCTTTCCCCACTACTCTGCAAACGTGTTCCCTGGCACACTCTTGGATGGGGATTAAAGTCCACTTTCCTGCTGGGGGTCCTTAAGGGCCAACTAGCCTACCTGATATCTCCAGTATGCCCCATATAGTGGGATTGCTGACAGGTGGACACAGGCCATGTACTCTTTGTCCACCACTCTGCAAAACTTGTAGTGTTTAGCTGAACTGCACAATCAACTTAAGCTGACTCTGACCATAGTAAATAAAGACTAACCCTGGGCGGAGTATGCGTTGTGGAGCTCCGCGCAGCTCCACGTAGTAAAAAAAAACCTCTGTGGAACTACACGGAGTAACGCTCCACAACGGTACCATCAGCAATATAATTCTTTTTTTTAAAACACCACTTACCTTGTCTTCTGCCTTCCCTGCTCCTCGCCGCGGTGTCTCCCTTCTTCTCGTGTCCTCCTCCTCATGTCCCTGTAGGTATTACATCTTCCATGAACTGCGCATGCGCAGTTCACGTATGGCGTAATGCCTACAGGCAGTGAGGAGGAGGATGCCGGAAGAAGGGAGATACCGTGGCGAGAAGGAGGGAAGGGTAGAAGACAACGTAAGTGGTGTTTTTTTATTTTTGGAATATGGGGCTAGCCTCGTACTCCGCTCTGCCACAGAGGCGAAGATTTTCCCAACTTCGCCTTCCAAGCCTACAGGCAGTGAGGAGGAGGATGCCGGAAGAAGGGAGATACCGTGGCGAGAAGGAGGGAAGGGTAGAAGACAAGGTAAGTGGTGTTTTTTTATTTTTGGAATATGGGGCTAGCCTCGTACTCCGCTCTGCCACAGAGGCGAAGATTTTCCCAACTTCGCCTTCCAAGCTGAGCGCGGAGATGGTGAATCTCCGCAAACTCCGCAGGCGGAGTGGAGTATGACACCCGGGGTTAATAAAGACGTTGTTTTGTATACTGTAAATTGCAGAGGATACAATGTTATTCAAACTTTAAATATGGGTTGAGAATGTATTCATATGATTATCCACAACATCAAGTACTTTTTCTAAATTACCTTGATCTACTTGCCTTAAACATGCAGGAGCTTCCATTGGTGAAAGTGTCCAAATTTCATTATATGCAGCATAAATTAACCTTTTAGAACGTGGAGACTTAGGACCTAACAAGAAATCTTCCAAATCCATGATGTACGAAAGGAGATAAATATGTTCTTTTACTACAGACATGATGGAATGTTGCAACCATTGCTCGCAGAACTTTCCCACAGAATGGATTGTAATAACCCCTGAGTGTTGAAACTGAATATACAGAGGGTCTGGTCTGCTAGCTTTATAGCCTTGCGTAAAGTTAACAAATCATGCATTATAACCATTTATGTCCTCTGGCCACAAAAATCACCCATTAGAACCTGAAAGTGTAAAATTGCATGTACCATACTATTGAGCTGTTGCTCAATGTAATTTACTAAATGTTGTCAGTTGTTAAAAGGGGCAATAGAGGCAATGCTGGGCAAATTAATTTCTTTAATTTTGGCTATACCCAAGCTTATAGTCTGCAGTATTGGCTTATTTAAAACAATCATATGCGTTGGAATCAAACTGGCATTAAATAAAATGTCTGTGCCCTGCACTTGCCAGTGTGTAGTTCCCCAAACTGATTTTAAATCAATAGCGTCTTTTCAATAATCAGAGCCTTTTAGGGCCTGTTGGGAAATTAATGGATCTGAAGAAATCAATTTTTTTTGGGTGTGCATATTTGTCTTAGCTTGTGATGGGGTGAGTTTAAAATAAAAGGAAACTTAGTATATAGGATTATGATGTGAAAAATATAAAAGCTTGTCAATACATGTTTTGGCGTTACCCACTGAAAGAGTTGGGCAATGTTTGCATTGTGTAAAATTGAAAATTGTGCATGGAACACTAGCTCTGTGTAAATAATAATGTGCATAGTGATGAAAACAAAACATATATCCATAATTAGCAAAGTTAAGGTACATATTTTCACTTTCAAATACAGTATAATATTTACGCTCTGAAAGCATTGAGGTAAATATTTTTTTTATAGTCAATCTTATTTGCATTTAAAACAGGAATAAACATAAGACCAACATTAAACAGATACACTGATACACAGACAATGTATGGCATCATCGTAATACCATACGGCAATTCATGGGAAAGGAATGAAGCGAGCAGGAGGACAGAGTAAATTCTTATACCAAGTCTACAGATGCATAAGTGTAATGTTATTTCTCTATTGCCCCCAACAATTTGCCTCAGACTTTACGATATTTAGCTGGGCATCCCATGGTTTTGTACATGGGTTTTTCTTGTGCTGCATACCAGTCACTCCTCTGCGCCACCGCGCTATGTTAGGCACAGCAGGGTTCAACCAGTTAACCGCTGTTTCTCTCTTGGACACCATCATGGCAGTGTGCAGAAAGAGTTTGTCGGCTCTAGATCCATCCAATCCCTCGGCAACACCCAAACGCACATTCAATTGCCTATGCGGAACCTCCCAGCCCAGGCCTCGTGAGCTCCCTTTCTATGGAGTTACAAAACTGTGTAATGACGGGGCGGAGCCATATCATGTGGAGGAAGTCAGATTGTTGCTGGTGTAACATGGGCATGATGCGTCTGGTCTTAGCCCTGTTCTGTGAAGGAGCTTTGTTGTGAGGTATGTGGCATGGAGATAATATATTTTAACTAGACGGAGCCTCGCGGAAGTGGTGATTGTTTTGGGTGTCAACAGTGCGTCCCCCCAGTCCTCTTCCTCCAGAGGTCCAATCCATCCCTCCCACTGGCACCTGAGTTGGTGTATTGAGGTGGGAGTACTGTTTGTTAAGGAGCGATAGATTCGGGAGACCCCACTCCTCCCCAGGTCACCTGTCATGATTTGGGCTTCTGGTGGGTGTATTCGGGCAATGCGGTACCATCTGATATGTGGGTACGGTGGGCGTGGCGCAATTCCAAATTCCTGTAAAACTGGGAGGGGCGTAAAGAATACCAGGTTTGTAGGTCTTGAAAGGTGCATATGTGATCACCCCCCATATGTCCCCAAGTTGCGAGATGCCAATAAGATCCCTACCCCTGAATCCTTCCAGGTTGCTGACCTCCTGGAGCCGGGTGCCCTGCCAGAGTGGTGTGTATTGAGTCAGTGTGTTTGACCATTGGATATGACACAGAGAAGCTCGCCAGGCCAGGAGAACCCCTTGCGTTACTCTGGGCAGGGATCTGGGGATAGCTTCCCCGTACATCATCCCTTTGATCTTAGATAGGCCCAGGGCATTCAACTCCACTCTATACGCGGGGTCCGACCTGCCGCAGTTGAACCAATTGTGCATGGTGAGCAGTCGAGTTGCTAAGTAGTACAGGTTAGTCACGCCCATTCCTCCGTCAAAGGGTGGGATCTGGCATTGGGCCAGAGCCAGGCGAGGTCTCCGACCCCCCCAGAGGAGTTTGGTGGCTAGTCGGTACATCTCTTTGAACCAGGCTTGTGAAAAAAGGAAGAGTGCATTCTGAAGTATGTATAAAAACCTGGGTGATATCATAATTTTGAACAGGGCTATTCTGCCCAGGGGGTTCAGCGGTAGTGTTTTCCATCTGTGGAGGTCAGCACGGGCTCTCTTCACTAGTGGGGTTACGTTCAGCGACCATGCGAGGTCAGGAAGTAGGGCGACCCAGATCCCAAGGTATTTAAAAGACTGCCTCCTGATGGGTATTGTAGATTGCCAGTCAAAGCAGGCTCTTGAAATGTGGAGGGGAACTAGGACATACTTGGCAGTGTTTAAGCGTAGGCCGGTGGCCTGCCCAAAGAAGTGCCCAAAGGCAGCGGGGTCTAAATTGAGCCGGTTCGGCCAGAAAGAGCAGAACGTCGTCTGCATAGAGAGAGATTTTATCCGTGTCCGCGCTGGGCCATTTCCATCCCATGATCCAATTGTCCGATCATATGAGGCAATCCAGGGGTTCCATCGCTAAGGCAAACAGGAGTGGTGAGAGGGGGCATCCCTGCCTCGTGCCTCTCTTAATAGGGAAGGGCCCTGACAATGCCCCGTTGACAAGCACACGTGCCTGTGGTCTGTTGCATAGTATCTTAACTAGCTTGCGGAAGTGTTGCCCCAATCCCAACTCTGCCAGCACCTCCTCCAGGTACCGCCAGTCTACAGAATCAAAGGCTTTCTCAAAATCGATGAGAAGGAGCGCTAAGTAAGGGGTCAGTGGCTGGTGGTTCGCTAGGGCCAGATGTGGTATCTGGGGCAGGGCCTGGTGCCCCTGGAAGGCATGAAGCCGCATTGGTCGGGGTGGACTAGTTTGGCTAGATATGGCCTTAAGCGGTTGGCTAAGACCGATGCGAATACTTTGACCTCCAAGTTATGAGAGAGATGGCCGGTATTCAGAGCAGTGCACAGAGGGAGGCTGGGACTTAGGGATCACCACGATGGAGGAGGCATCTGTTTCTGGTCAAAACGAGCCGCTGTCAACTGCCTCGCGTATACGTCTAGGATATGGGGAACTAGTGTATCCCGGTAGGCGGCGTAGTACTCCTGCCGGAGCCCATCTGGACCCGGGATCTTGCCAGACGCAAGGCAGAATATGGCATCAATAATTTCCTCCTGAGGTATGGGGAGGTCCAGATCCACTGTTTCGGCTGCTCTGTGGTGCAGGAGAGAGATATGTTCTTGGTGAAGCAACTCTGGGAGTGAGAGGCTGGGGAGCAGGGTGGTGTAAAGTGCAGAGTAGTAGGTGACAAAACATTAGGCAATTGCCACAGGTGAGCACTGAGTAGAGCCGTCTAGGGCTATAATTTCTGGAATTATGCGGTTGACCAAGGGGTACGTGGCCAGCCGATGAAGGATCTTCCTGTTTTTGTCCGCCCACCCATACACTCTAGCTACAGGGGACCTCCACAGTAGCCTGGCGGCCTCCAGGGAGGCCTGTCTGATCTCGTCCCTCAGAAGTTCCAGTCGCCTGTCTTGCGAGTCGGTTCGTTGCTCCAGTGTTTGGTTTTCAAGGAGGGCTGCTTGGGCCTTTAAGAGGGTTATCTGTGAGTCCTATGCAAGCCGTTTGAGTTTAAGCTGGCCTTTGTCAAAGCCGCGAATGGTGGCCTTGCTAGCCTCCCACAGGGTGCCTTGATTAGTGATAAAGAACTGTTTGAGTTATTTTCCCACTGATTTCTTAAAACCTTTATCTTGGAGGAACCACGCGTTCAGTCTCCAAATTGGATGCAGTATGTCTGGGGGTCCTTCAATCCCATCACCAGGGACGAGTGATCAGATATACCCCTAGGAAGGATGGAGATGTCTCTAATTTTCCGGCAGTCGAGGGAAGGCATGAAGATGTGATCCAGTCGTGTGTGTGTATGGTGCGCAGCTGAGGTGTCTGTGTGTATTGTCTGGGCTGGAGGTGCCAGACACTCCAGGCATCACAGACTCCCAGGGTGTTTGCCCAATTCATCAAGAGATGAGCCTGAGTGGTTCTGGTGGCAGACGAGGTGTTTGAAGTGTCGAGGACCCGGTCCATAACTGCATTAAAGTCGCCTCCGATTATCGTCCGCAGGCGTTTGAGGGTGGGAGCTAGCAGCGATGGTGGGGAGTATATGGACATTAGATTAAGGAAAGTGTCTCCTATGGTACCTTCTAGGGCTAAGAAGCAACCCAAGGGATCGCTAGTGGCTTTGGTCAACACAAATGGGAGAAATTGGTGTTGCTCAAAAGTTGCAGAGGAATTTACTGTAGGGTAGTGAGAGGAGTCATGGAGCTCCCCAGGAGTCCTTATGGCCTACTGTGTAGTACTGGCCACATGATGCAAATTTACATGATCAATTGAGACAAGTCGTTTGTCCTTACAGCCAGCAAAATTACGATTCTTCTACCTTGAATGCAAAGGATTGGTACCGGTGCATGGTAAGGTAGGCCAAACTCCATCTTTCACTGTAATCTCTCGAATTCTTTGAAAGTTCAGTAGACCATCATCCTGAGAGTCGTGTTGTTTCTGTAAAATAACAAAACATTAATTTATATCAAAAGATGTAACCCCTGCTACTGTGCCTGGACTGTCAAGATCTGGAATGTTTTTCTGGATGCCAAACAGGGCCTCGCAGGGGTTCTGACCACTTAAATATCATCTAGGAAGATTATGTAATGATCTCTGGACTCCATGTAAGTGATGGATCCAACTATGACCTGAATCAAATACTATAACTGTTAAGGATTGCTTTAAGTTACGGTTTTTCCTTTCGACAATTGAATTTACCTCAGGATCATATGGAGGGGAATAATGCACAGCAACGCCCAGGGGTCCTATGGTATCCCTGTAAGCCTTAGAGGCAAAAGCAGAGACCTGGTCCGATTGGAATGCAGCTGCTGCATATGTCCCAAAGAAGATTTGAAAATCTTTAATAACAGTGCGAGAATCAGCTAATTGCTGTGGCAACACCCATAGGAATCTAGAGCAGGAATCTACAGCAAGTAGAATAAAATTAAATCTACCATTCGAATTTAAAGGACTGCAATGATCGAGGTACACACATTGGACTGGTTCATTTGAAACTAAGAGGGATTTCTGCAGTGTACGTGCAACGGAGGAGCTTTTAACTTGTTGACAAATGTCCCAACTAAGGACAAACTGTTTTGTCTGTTTGCACAGACTATGCCACCAATTGTGCTTCTATGTTAGAGAAACTATGGCCACCACACCAGCATAGGTAGATGCTACATACTCATGGGCAGCTATTATTAATTCTATCCTGTGGCCTTGGTTGGAAATCACACAATCACCCACCCTAGGGATTGAACCAAAAGGAATATTTTGGGCACTTAAATGGTAGAAACATTTTGTTGGATATTTGTTAGGTAAAGTGGTGGTGCTGTGCAAACTATTGACAGCAGCCATAAGAATCTTCATCTACCCTTTAATAAGAATGAGTAATCGCAGCTACTATAGCAGTTTTAACTGCAGATTTGGCAGCTTCATTAGCCAATGGATTCCCTAACACGTGTAATCTAACATGCTGATGAATCAATGTGTATATCATATGAGTCCTTGGTAAACTGCCTTTAAGTTGTGCCACCTTTCCCAAAAGCAGCTTATGCTTTATAATATTCCCTTTTGAGTCTGTGAATCCATTCAGGTGCCAGTAATGTAAATTCTCATTAAATGACTGGACTCAATATATGAATTGCACACTATAAGTGTGGGGAATTCTGGATCCGTATTTTCTAGTGCCAGAATCAATGCTTTCAATTTCACCAGTTGTTCAGTACAATACAGAGTATTGGTATCTCGTGCCTTTAGTAGGCTGGGCTGAACCATCAGTATATATTATGGGCCTTATTTACGAGGAAATAACTCAGCACGGTTCCGCAATCCACTTTCAAAGCACAGCAATGCATCATATCTACAACAATATGACAGATCCCTGTGCTGCAACCTGCGCTGGTGCACAATTGGCTGCCATGTGCTGACGCAGGCACCCTTGCACCATGGTGCAAGAGTGCCTGCATTGTGGGGAGATTGTTACATAGAATGGAAAAAACGATGAGAAGTAAAAATCATTTCTCCTCGTTGCGCCTCCCTATTCCTCCCCTGGGGAGGCGCAGCATTCTGGCGCATTCCCAGGTTTATGATTTCTCAAAAATCTGGGAATGTGTCAGGTTCCATGGGTGCTGTGTGGGAACACACACAGCAACACCAATGAACTGCCCCTTTCACAGAAAGAGTTGCATGAAAAGGGGCCGTATTCACAAGAACACAAAAAGCCACGCAGGGTGTCTTTACGTGTCCTTGTAAACATGGGGCAGTAAAATGCGCCGCTGGTCCATCTCAAAAAGTGAATCACCCGTGGCGCAGGGGTTGTAAATATGCCTCTATGTGTGTATACTGGTCAAGAGGCAATAAATTACTAGGCATGGGTTATTCATGTTCATATTGGAGAAAGTCTTGAATTTGTAAAGTAGGGTCGAAGACATAGTCTACATCAGTAGCCATCAGGGAAGTGGCCCATTGCATCCATGTAGAATGTAAGGCTTTAGCATTAGGAATGCTAGCCTTTGTAACAGCCTATAAGGTTGGAATGAGAGTAACAACAAATATGCGCTTACCTTGAGCCAAAGATCTTTCCTTTAGGACAGGCATGTGAACTGAAGTCAATATTTTTTCAGTGGATGCAAAACAAATGACAGCATTAGAATATAGATATGAAATATATGTAATCAGCACCGTGTCACCTTCATTGAATGTGACATACGTGAAGCCAATGGCACCCACATTTAAATGGATTACCAAGTTTGTTTTGTTGACAAGGGTGTGTAAGTGTCTTAATGCAAGCATGTCCGTCTGTAGTGATCTAAGTATTTGCGTATGTTCTGATGTCCAATGTGTACTGGAAAAATCAGGGTGAATAAAATCATATAAAGGTATTATTTGTTGTGCATAATCTTGTAAATATGTTCTGCCAAAATTGAAGAATCCTAATAAGGATTACAATTTTGTAGTGGTGTTATAAGGCTGTAAAAGAGGACATTGCTCTAGGAAATGTTGTGCCAGGCTCTTGCTCCCCTCATTTGATAACTCATATCCTAAAAATAGTACACTGAGAAAGGCAATTTTTTTTATTGAATTTGAAGCTATATTCAGCATATCCCAAAACATTTTGATCTACTCTGGCTAAGTGTGTGTTTAAGTCATTTAATCTGTTAGATATATATCATCAACATAGGACAATGCTTCTGGGTCAATATCATGTAAAATTGACATTACTTGGGCATCAAACATTCCAGGACTGTTCCTATAGCACTGAGGGAGCCAACAAAAGTGGCGTTGTGAGCCCAGTGCGGAGAACGCTGTTAGTTCTCGGTTTTCAGATGCCATGTATTGGCAGAAAAATAAATTGGGAATATCCAAGGTTGTTTTATATTTTTAAGGACAAAGTGGTTCATTAATGCCATACTGTGTGAATTTAGAATTGCAAATGTGGTGTATAACTCTTTAGGTGTCTGTCATCTAAGATTATGCAATAGGAATTATCTGGTTTAGCTACCGGAAATACGGGATTATTCATAGGAAATTGACAGGGTTCAACTAATCCGTGGTGCTCTAGCTGCAAGAGAATTTCTCTCACAGGAGCCGTCTCTTCATGTTTAATTGGTTATTGTGGTTGAACTTGCAAGCTGGACCATATGGTTATCATTTCATATGGTGAGTCCTTATCCCAGCCTATATGGTTGAGGTATAATATGGGGAATTGTTCAAGAGCCCATACTGTGGCATTCACTTTTTAGCCTCTTCAGTGACAAGCACAGAGAAAGAAAGTAAAATTACCTCCTCTCCTTATGGAGCTGTTCTTACAAACTTCAGTGTCCAATCGACCTGTGCCAAGAGAATGTCATAGCTAAGTGATGCATTTTCTCAGATGATTACCCTAAGGGTCCACATTATGTCACCCTCAATCTGTATGTTTAATTTATAGAGTCTGCCTGGAGGGCCGATGTGCTTATCTGGGGTTTCAAATTCAATAAAGTTGTTAGTTTATTTTGCTTTCAGAAACTCTTGAAGATTCTGGCAAACTATTGTGACCTCTACCATACTGTCTAGCAGAGTCACTTCCCATTCCTTGTTCCAATAACTTTCTTCTTTTTGAACTGAGGCATTTGTTGTGGAAGTTTCTCTTCCTTTGTTATGATAACGTCAGACAAGCATTGCGAGTCCATTGTCGGTTTCACATAGTCTTCTTGTCTATGATCTGATGGTCACCCTCTCCCAGATCCTTTGTCTCATGAGTCCTGAAAGGAACGAGAAGATCATGCACTGATATCAGGCTGTTTTATTGTATCACAGCTATGTAACTTATACCATCAGTCAGAGGTCTCCAGTTGCAGAGATCTATCTGGGGATTTTATTTTTTGTTTATTTTTTTGTTTGCCCAGATGTTTTTAGAAGACTCAGTTGCTTGATTGGTATTGTCCTTTTCATAACTGCCTTTAAGCTGTGGCTTATTTGGTCTGGATTCCAGGTTATCTCAACCTATAGATGTATCAGGGTATAGGTGTTCACAATAATTCTTGGTAACTCGTGCTACTGGTCGACTACCACAACTTGCAGGAGATAATGATGAATGGCCAGTGCTGCTGCTTCCCCTTTAATGTTGCTTAATATAATTGAGGCTACTGTAGCAAAATTGCCAATTAATTTCATCGCCAAATCCAGGGCAGGGGCAGCCCTGTATTTCTTTTGAATCTGTTTTAGCACTTCAGGCAAAACAGCAATTGATGATATACCATGATTTATGGTATTGATTGCAGCAAAGACTGCACCCCAAGAGGCACAGTCATCAATTGGTGGAACCATCCTATGTGGCAAGCACATGGTGAGAATTCTATGTTTATCCTGTGTTCCTGTAAGGGGAAACACTGCTTCAAGCCGATTTGTTTTTGTGAAATCCAGAATGGAATTTCCTCTCTTCTGGTGGGAATCTTACCTGTAATAGCATTGATAGTTACCATATTAATTGTAGGTACAGCTAACTGTGGTTAGACAGCTTGAACAGCCCTAACTGGGGCAGTTGTTATTGTGCACATAACAAACTATGTTAAACATCTGTAAAGTCTAAATAGACCATTCTAGAGAGTGAGCAATTCACCCACATTTAATTGTTCTATATTAGGATACAGTGTGTAGCCTGCTAGTACTGGCCATATGGCCCCGTCATTGTTGAGGCGAACAAGTTGAATATTGTGTAATACATGTTGTAGTGCACTTTGGAACCAATTTTGATGTTCCTTAAATGATACTGGAATTTCTGAGTCATTATAAGCTCTGCATTGGCCTAGTAAGGCAGCATCAATGTACGTGTTAAATGTTTGTGTATTAGAATGTATTGATGAAAAAGTGACCCATGAGTAAAATACTTCATTTTTGTAGACTTTCTGAGCCTAAACCACAAAGGTAACATCTCCATCTACATTGGGTAGCCTATGTAATTTTAAATGTGCTGTAGCAGCAGGTCTGCAATTCACAGAAATATTAGTTAAATGTGCTATTGTATTGAATGGAATTCCAAGAGGAAATTACTATAGTTGGGCATCATTTTAAATGTTCAAGCTTAAATGACATACAGACAAAAAATATATCCTTCCTATAATGCTGAGGAGGGTTCGTCCCTAACAACACAGATTTCTCAGTTTAAAGGTGAACAGGGGACCTTGAGCACACACAAAAACTACTCAGGTGACCAGTTAAATAAGTAGCTGACCTATAAAAGGTGAGACTGCATATTAGGATGACAGAACTTCAGAATGTAGGGACTGAGTCCATGTACACCATCAGAGACTGTCGGTCCAATTCCTAGCAAGCTCACAGTGGCTGAATCAGTGACCCATAAAAGGGTAGTGCACCAATTATATAATACAAATTCATACTGTTACAGGTACAGCACTGATGCAATGATATGTGTAGATGTTAGAAGCAGGCTCCGAATGGGCAACGCAAGCACTAGGATTTCTTGTTCTATCTTGTTCTTTGTTGCTAGCCTTAAATGGAGTTTACTGATTATGTAGCGAAAAAGGCTTTCCTAAAAACATGCGACATGTACAGCATATTCTCAGAAGAATATTGTGCAAGCAAAACATGTAAAAATAACATTGCTAAAATTATGTCAGCTAAAATGTGTAAATTAAAAAACTGAACAAGAGAACCAAAGTGGGCTCAAGAAGGCCTAAAAACAATATACATTTCTGAGATTTTTACTTGGTAGTAACCTTGCAACAGTTTGACAAACCTCCACAAAACTTTGCAGATCTATTCCTTTTTCTACATTGGAAGATGATGTAAAGTTTTGAGGTGATTAGTTAAGGGGGTGCAGAAAATACAAAGTCTTGTGTAGTTCCTATGAACTTATATAGGATCTGCACGTTTAGACAACATAGACTTTGGGATTGGTGTCCAGACTGATTACAGACACCCACACCAGGAATGTTTGCCTGTATACCAGCTAGCTCACAGTGCCACTGTAAACTCCTCTCACCAAGGAGAGAATAGTTCTTGGCAACTATCGAACATGACAACTTTGTCCCATCAAGGATCGTGGAAACAGTACAGTACTTTTCGCTAAGTCAAGTGTGCTCACTTCATCTCAGAGATATGCACTAAAATAAATGGTGGGGACGTTTTAAATAAGTATTTATTGAACCAGAGTCATTCTACTGTAAAATAGGTGTGCTGACACAACCATAAGACAAACAAATATAAATGATTATAAGCACCAACTGAGTAAATGGATGGTAGATTTCTACCAGTGTTAAAAACTGAGACTATGTGCAAGCATATAAATACAATGCAGTAACAATGCGTACTTCTACGATGCAACCCTAACTAGATGTACCTAAGTGTATCTAGAATGTATGTAGGCGAGAGCCTAGAATCCCCCTACGATGAAGCCAACCCCACTACCTGAAGTGGGAGACTGTGGGACCCTGTCTTGGTCTCGAGCTGGATACCGTGCGAGGGATGTCAGACCACTGCGAGCTGGAATGTCTGAATTCAGGAACCTCAGCATCTTGTATCAGTGTGTCAGCATGGAAGTCTTTCTCCTCTCTCTACCCTGGCAAAGATGTGATGTATATATACCCAAAAAGCTACCCTCATGGAAATCTACATTGCTGTGTCATGTCGGCCGAGGATGATGGAAGGGATGACCATTCTCCATAGTTATTAAACAGAAGATGGTAATCTTGCTGTGATTCTGAGACTCCTTAGGCATAATTGATGAGGCTAGTTTTTGGGGAAAACCACATGGCATGTATGCAGCGCTTAACTAGGTAAAAGGTCAATACCAAAACCTGCTATGTAGTGTAATCGTACTGTGAATGTAGGTGAAGGGTTAGGGGACTACTCATGCCTATACTGGGGTGAAGCACCTTTAAAATATATTGGGGTACCCTATGAAACATAACACCCACTCCTCATCCGACCGGACGACATACTAAAAAGGGAATGGCCTTCTAATTAAGCATGTAAACATTATTAAAAAGAAGCGATTAAAAAACTTCAAAAAAATTCATAAAATCTCTAAAAATTAAACTCTAATAGTCCCTTAAAATATATTCATATACATAGTCTGAGACGCTGAATTTGTTTCAAAGCCATGGAGCTCCGTAATAGCATAGAAGGAAAAATCTTTTTGTTGAAAATTCCAAATTTTGGTTGTTTTGAAAAAGGCCGAATTCTTCCCAGCACACAGAGAGTCAAAAGTTTATGTGTCCTGTGTGTAAGACGCACCATCACTTCTGCTTGAGTTTGCAGACGACGGTCCCGGTAACACCTCACAGATCGAGTCAATTGAGCACAGATGATCTTCCTCAGTTCCCACAGCTGATGCTGGGGAAGCATTTGTAACATCCAAAGCTTGTTTGCCTGTAGTAGAGCCAGTATCCAGTCCAACAGGAGCTGAAGCATCCTGTGGTGGTTATAAGAATGCCAACATCAACATTAGAATACGCTGGGGACACTGCAGTACATGGACCGATAACGGGTCCAGCAATTCATCCACGTATGGGGCGCAAGCAATGGAAGTGCTAGATAGAGGTCAAACACGCATTAATAGCTACAGAACAAACAACGGAGCACAGGCAGAACACAGTCAGTCCAGACTGGTTGAAACGATAGGAACCAAGATTCGCTTAGCTCCCGAAGTTGAGGTGTGCAAAGATGGAGTACCATGTCATCACGGTAACATCGCCCAAAAGCATTTTTTCCATTTACTTGATGACTGAGATGTCCATTGCGTAGCAGAAAAATTAAAATCAGGATACCCACTATTAGTAGCAGGATTAGCGGAAGCCCTCAAAAAACGCTTCAGAATACGGAGTGCATGAAGGTTGGAATTACTCTGAAGATTGTCTGAAAGGTACTGAACAGACCAGAACCTATGGTCTTCAATAGTTGTAATATACCCTTCATATCAAACATGTTAAAGATACGCTGTACCATTTCTCCGAAATGGGAAGGGCAGTTAGTTTGTATTAAAATCCTGTATCTCAGCTGAAGTCCTTGCAACCTGGAGATCAAAAGTCTCTCATGCTGAGGTTAAAGGCATGGTTTCATTCAGCTCAGAGCATCAAACTGTATAAAGGAAACATTTAACAAAGGCCATAATGGCGCATCCCTGACTGTGCGGGTCGGTGGAAGCAATACTTGCATACAACAAGTAACCCTGGAACTTACAGTGACAAGACACGCGATATCTGGAAGCATCCAGAAACAACCTTCATCATTCAGCATTAAGTAACTCCCATTTGAGAGCAGCCTGAGCACTGGATTAATCACAGCAGCTGGGGAACCTTTCAAATGACACGGTAAGTTAGCTACTAAACCGTTACAGGCTCGTGTAGCATAATATCTTGGCAAATGAAAGATCCACTCAAAGAATTCTCACTGTCTGTACCTCTGAGTAATACTTCAGTGTCCGCGTTTCGGCATCTAAATCTATACTGTGATTCTCAAGATTCATGGATGACTTCCCTACTCACTGCTTCCTACCTGCCTTCCTGGTAGTATTCTAGGCAATACTGAAACTGGAAAGTTGTTACTGTTAACGGTATATGGCCATTAACTAACCATTCTGTGGACAGTGATTCTACCACGGTGAAAGGTAATTGGTCTAATTTTTCAATGCTCAGCATTGTATATTTTGCATCTCTTTGTGCGATTGCTTTTCAGTCAAATTATATGCAGAGAACAGAGATGTACTGTTAATTTATCTTCAGGGCACATAACCAGAGCGCAGGGACTGTAGCGTCCAGCTTAATAACATAATAGAATGTAACTGCGATTGTCCATGTTGTAAGATGGACAGGTCATGTTCCATTATATCTATAGCAAAGATACAACATTGCCCAGTAAATAAATTCTGGAAGTTATTGTGGTAATGCCATTGTCAACCGCAGCCAAAGCCTTTTCCAAGTTAATTCTGTCAATTTTGCGTAATCTCTCTGCAGCTTCCTGTTGGGAGGTTTTCCAAATTTCATTATAAACAGCATATGAGAAGCGTTTCTGACATGGCTTTCGGGTACCTAGTATAAAATCCCTGAGACCCATGTAATCTGACAGTAGGGACAAGTGTTGTTTCACCTAGGACAGTGTTGAGGTTCTTAGCCAATCTAGGCATATCTTCCCAACACAGTATGATGTCACCACCCCCTGATGTTCTTTCTTACATAGCGTAAGTCAAGCTTATTGATACTAAACCATTCGGTGATACCCCTGAATCTTGATTGACATTTATGTTGATAGGCCATACTAACCATTCCTTCCAATTGGGGTCTGTTGAATTGTATGAAATACCATGCATGATGTCATCTAGGGTACCCTCACCCTTTTCTGTATAATTTTGCCAACCCCCCAATTGTAAACGCGAGGGAATGCAATGTGTGTTGAAGTCCTTGATCTTGGCTAACCCAAGACAGGAAGTCTATTGCACAGTGTCATTTAGAAAAATCATTTGTTGCGGTATGAGGCATGCTCTAAATAGAGCTTCGGTTCCCTGAACCTGTCATTCTTTAGTCCCCCAGACTGATTTAATGTTTATAGTGTATTTTCATAAGCCAAAACCCTGTTCAGACAGTTGGGCAATAAAGGATGTAGAGTATATCTGTTTTGTGTTAGTGAGAGTACTTTTCTTTGCAGATGAAGGTGAAAGCATATAAAAATATGAGCGTAAATCTGATGTATTGAATCCAGAAAAATAAGCAAACGTTTGTGCAAATGGTTGTGAACTACCTTTTGGCGGTGTTGGGCAATGTTCCCATTGGTGGTATGCGAAAACATTACGCGGTGCACTTGTTTTATGCAAAAAATCATGACCATAGTGGTGGTAACAGTACATTGCATTACAATCAGAAGAGTCATCAAACATTTCATATGTTGAAAATGCTGCAGACAGTTCTAAATCAGACAATATATTATTAACAGTTTCAAAATCCCAAGCGTCAGAGTATGTACTTGAGGTGATGATATCATTTAAATTAGAACACATGTGGCATTTTTAAAAGTTCAGTGGGACCAAATACATCATAAGAAACTCTATCTAAAACTATTCTGTCAGGAACGGGAACTGCTGTAATGTTCACATAGGACAGGTCTCTTTGTTCACGATGAGATGGCATATGGGGTTTCAATACCAAGTCCACTTTTGATTCTGCAGAGCATTCTGGTAGATCGTGTCCATTCACGATCGAGGAAAAGACAGTCAATAAACCTATCCAGAAAAGTAGGAACAGTATACCAGTGATTATCCAGAGCTGTAGCTATGGTGAAACTAGATATGCCTTTTTTTTAAAAAAAATAGAAATGGTGAAATTGCTTTTTGCGGGAAACTGGAGCTGGCAGCGAGTCAGGTTCACTTGGATCCAGAGAAAAATTGTTGAAATCGATTGTTCAATTTCAATAGGAATGAGTTCCATTTCATTGTTGGAAACTCCATTACTTCTAGTTGTAGACTATTCAAATGTTGTAAGTCTATCCTTCTGAACTTCTTGTATGGTAGCGAGGGGAGAGCGGCAGCTACCCAGGAGCCCATGTGGCCTGCTATTTAGGATTGGCATCATAGTGTGGTTTGATCAGATCAATTGAGACAAATCTCTTTTCTTTCTTGCCGGCAAGAGGCAGAAGAAATACTGTTCTTGTTCCTTGGACAGCCAGGACAGGCACATGCTTTTTGTATAATGGCCCAAATTGTTTTTAGTCCACAATCTTTTCTCCGACCAGATCCTCGACTTTTGGGAAGTCTTGCCGTGACTGATTTCACTTTCCCAGTGGCTGTGCATTTTACTTGCACATCGCTGTGTAGCACCTGGAGTGCATTAAGATCCTGTAAAACAGCAAAAGGTTTATCAATATCAAAAGGTTTTTCATCTGCCACTGTGCTTTCATAATTGAGATCAGGTACCCACATTCTCATTCCAAATAATACTTCATAAGGGATGACACCTCCCAGGGAACTTCTTGGCATATTATTGAGTGACCTCTGGACCCCATATAGGTGATTGACCCAACTACCACCCGAACCTCATACCCTTGCTGTTAAAGATTGCTTTAAGTACCGGTTTTTCCTCTCCACAACCAAATTTCCCTCGGGATGGTATGGAGAGGAGTACTGCAATGCAACACCCAAATTTCCCACAGCTTCCTTGTAAGCCCAAGAGCTAAACGCAGGACCATGCTCAGAATGTAATGCCCGAACTGCGTATGTCCCTATGAAGACTCGCAAATCTTTTCTAAAAGTTTGAGCGTAAGCCGAGTGCTGCGGCCAAACCCACAGGAATCTAGAACATGAATCCACTGCCACCAAGATGTGTTTGTAAGCCCCGTCAGATTGTAACGGGCTGCAGTGGTCCAAATAGACACAAGCGAGAGGTCTGTCTGATATCAGTAATGGTGTTTGTGGTGGGCATGACATGGTTGAACCCTTCATCTGCTGAGATGTCGCACTTAAGTGCAAACACTTTTATCTGTTTGGTTAGACCTGGCCACCAATAGTGTTGTTTCAGTAATGATACAGTCACATTAACCCCAGCATGTGCAGAGCCCTGACCTTTGTGTGCAGCTAGAATTAAACCTAACCTGTGATCTATGTTTGGTATTACTATATCCCCCACTCGTGGAATTTGAGCATATGGAATATGTTTGGCATCTAACTTGTAGGACTACTTGAGTGGAAAACCTTTCGGCAAGGCTGTGCTGCTTTTGCATGAAGCAATGACAGCTACCATTGTGCGTCCGTCTGTTCTCATACTAGAATGAGTAATTGCAGTTAAGACAGGAGTTCATACTACCCTTTTGTGGATTCATCAGCCAATGAATTCCCTACAGCGTGAACGCCATCACGTTGATGACTCAGCATGTGTATCACGTGAGCTCTCTGCAAGTCTTTTTTCAACTCTGCCATTTGTTCGCAAAGCATTTTGTGCTTTATTGTGCAACCTTTTGAGTCTTTAAACCCATTCTAACTCCTGTAATGAAGATATTCATTGTAAAACTGGACACAGTAAAATAAATCGCACACTATGAGTGTGGGGAATTCTCAATCAGTTTGTATTAGTGCAGTAACAGTGCTTTTAATTCTGCAAGCTGTGCCATGCAATCTCCTAGTGACTGCATCTTCATACTGCTAGGATGGAACTTGTCGTCCTGCATACTTCTGTTTACAATCACACAAGCTGTGCTGTATTGCTGTTTACATCCTATGGCAGGTTGAGCAGAACCGTCACTGTACATAATGTATTCATACTGATCTAGAGACATTATTTCATGTGGGAGAGGATATTCTTGTTCGTATTGCAGAAAGTCTTACTTTTTAGTGTAGAATCAAATTCGTAGTCTACATCTGTCGTAGTGAGAGAATTAGCCCATTGTATCCATCTCGGATGGAAAGCTTTAGCATTTGGAACGCTTGCCTTTGTAACAGCCTCTAAGGCTGGTACTAGAGTTATGACAATTATTCATTTCCCCTGAGTCAGTGCTCTTTCTCTCACTACAGCAGTCTGTACTGCTGTCAGAATTTTCTCTGTTGAAGCAAAATGCATTTCAGCGATTGTGTACAAGTGTGATTTGTATGCTATGGGTACTGTTCGGCCTTCATTGAAGGTTAGGTAAGTGTACCCTGACTGTCCCGCTATTACAGGTATCACCAAATTTGTGGTATTTACACACGTGTGTAGGTGTTTTGAAACTATCATGTCAGCTTGTAACGAACAAAGTATATCTGTGTGTTCCTGTGTCCAATGTCTAATTGAAAAATCAGGTCTGATCAAATCGTAGAAAGGTTTTACTTTTTCTGCGTAATCAAAAGTGTATCTTCTGTCAAAATGTAGGAATCCCAAAATGAAGTTTTTCTAAGTTTCTGGGGGTTGGAGCAGCACACACTTCTCTATAAAGTTCACTGCTAGGCTTTTCTCTTTACTTGACAACTTGTATACCAAAAATTATGTTGCTCACCCTGGTCAAATGATCCTTTAAATCATCATTCATCAGATAAATATCATCTACTTAGGACAATGCCTCCTCATCCACTTTTTGAAGTAACTCTTTTACCCTAGCTGAGAACAACCCGGGGCTATTCTTATACCCTTCGGGCAGTCTACAGCATTAATGCTGGGAACTGAGCGCTGAGGTTGCAGTCAAATATCTGCTTTGAGGCGCTATATTTTGGCAGAAAAATTGATTTGAGATATCTAGTGTTTTCCAGATAATGTTTTTCATTAATGCGGCGCTATGTGCGTTCTGTACTGCAAATGTCTTTGTGCATGTGTTCAGATGTCTGTAGTCTAAAACTAGACAATATGAATTATCAGGCTTCATGATGGGAAACAAAGGTTTATTCATTGAAGAGCTGCAAGTTTCTAAAACACCTTGGTATTCAAGTTGATCTAAGATCTCCCTGACTTGTTTCTTCACTTCTTTTTTACTAGGGTACTCTCTCTGTGGAGTTGGAGTTGTTCTTACTGGGATAACATGGTGAGGTGACTCAGCATCCCATGGTTGTAATATAGGTGGAAGCAAGTGCTACTGCCCAATCCTGCGCATATGTATGTTTTAAGTGTATTGGAACAAGGTCGGAATAAGACAGTAAAATAACTGTTTCTCCCTTTGGGCACTCCATAACAATTTTAGGCCGCCAATCTTTTTCAGCTAAAAGGATGTCATAGCCATAAGTCAGGGTCTCCCTCCATTTAGAGTGTAATTGCATATAACGGGTGTGTGTCTCCACCGTGATATGTTCATTCAATGCCAGTGTCACCACAAATTCCATCAGGTTCTGGCGAGCTATTGTTACTTCTGCTGCGCTGTCTTGCATCATCAGAGCCCATTCCCTGTTCAGAAGTTGAGTCCTCAGAATTCTGGGTATGTCTAACTTTAAGACCTGCTACCTTCTTTTTAAATTAAGGTTTTGATTTTTGTTTAACTTCTTTTTTGATATTATAGTCCAAAGTATGCAGTGTGTCTCTGGGCTTAATCCAATTTTCTTGTCTGTGTTCTGACTGTCCTTCTCTCTCAGAGATTTTTTATCAATCCTAAAAGGAACAAGAGGAACGTGTATCAGTAACCTGATACCTGTCAGGTTTTTTTTAGGTTATCATGATTCCTAAGATTGTACCTTCTTTCGGGGGGCTCCTGTTGAGGAGACCCTCCCCTGGATTGTGACCCATTCCCTCTATTCTTTTGCTTTTTAGTGTCCCATTTCTTCCTGGAAGAATCAGGTGCTTGCTTAGTGTTGTCAGGACCACCCATGAGTTGAGGTTTTGTTGCTCCAGCTCCCAAATTATCTATGCTTAGTTCAGCATTTGTGTATTCCACAATTTTAGGTAACTCACGCTCCTGTTGTAAAGGAGTGAAGTCCCTCAAGCCTTGGCATATTACCATTGCTGCTGCCTCCCCTTGTATTGTTTCCTAATATAATAGTTGATACCTGGGGAAAAGTTCATAACAATTTCATCTCTAAGTTCAGAGCAGGTTCTGCTCCGTATTCATTCTGTATTTGTTTTACTACATCTGGTATTACTGCTATTGAAGGGAAAGCATGAGTTCTGGTATAGATGGCAGCGAAAACTGTACCCCAAGAGGTACAATACTCGATCTGGGGCGCTATCCCCATTGGCAAGCAGATTGTTAGCATTGTGTGTTTTTCTTGAGAGCTTGTGTGTGGAAACACTGCCTCTAGCTGTTTTATTGTCTGAGCTATACAGAACAGCATTTGCTAATGTCTATTGGGCATTTTACCCGTTTAGCATTTGTGGAGTTATTTTAGTTGTAGATCCCTGAATCTGTCCTGCTGGTGTAGCCCTTGTTGATTGAAGTGTGAGTGTTCTCATAACGAACTGTGTCAGTTTTCTGTAAAGTTGTATTATTTCTTAGTGTAGCGGACGTCGGTCTTCTACCGGCATTGTGTCAATGTCTAGGTGTGGTGTATAAGTCGCTAGGACCACCCAAGAAGCTCGGTCTCTGGTGAGCGGACCGAGTCTTACTTTATCTTTTGTATGTGGGAGGGCGCCTTTAAACCAGTTTATGTGCTCATTGTAGGTGAGCGGAACTTTAATGTCCTCGTACGGACAGTATTCCTGTGGTGTGTCATCTTCAGTGTAAGAATGAAATGTATTTGGGAGTGCATCTGCTGGTGGGAATTTAACCAATTATTAGAATACCTCAGTTCTATTTGATTTGTGTACCTTAATCACCAACGTTACTGTCCCACCCCGAGCTGTGACTCCATAGTCTTCTAGTTTTGAAGTAAGGGCAGTTCTGACATTTTCTAAAATGTTTATCTCGCCTTCTTGTTCTCCTTCCTCCCCTGCATTTGCAGGGTTGTCTTCGTCAGCCATTGTTGAGAAATGTTCAAGTGAACTGGGTTAAGGTTTTATGCACAATAGGAACTGTTTGTCCTTCAAGCTTGAATAAAAATTCAGCCAATATATAGGATATGAATACTTAGCTGTGGCGGAATATTTCCCTCCCACACCAGATGTCTCTGGAAAAATGTGAGGCGGGATCTCTGAGAAAAGCACGACTGATCTACTCAGATTTGACCATTAAATAAGTACCAAACCAATGTTGGTGGCGCCATGTCGTGTAGTTCCTATCAACCTATATACGATCTGCGCGTTTAGACAACATAGACTGTGGAATCGGTGTCCAGACTGATTACAGGTACCCCCACTGGGTATGTTGGTCGAGTGTATGGTTGTGATGTTTTAAAGAGTGTTGATGACCCTGTTATCCTTTTATTCTTTTATTGTTAGAGCGGTATTATGACGCTCACATGGGACGGTCGGTACCTTATACCAGTGGTGCCCAAATCTAACCATAGCACTTACCGTTTCTCATTACTTGCAGGTATTTCTCTGGGAGTAAGTTACGCAATATATTTGGCCTGATTACTCACTCAGACTGTGACTTTGCTCTACTCCACAAGGTAGGAGGTAGGGAGAGGGCTCAAGGGATCTATGTTTATAGTCCTGATAAAAGCCGGGGGCAACGCATTAGCCAGCCGAAACATGTCGAAATTTTGCAGATTGGAGGGGTAGTGGGTTCATTATAGCCCTGCGTACCACCATCCATTGGTTTTGCAAAACCTTTTTAATCTGACCAGGGAGTCCACAAATAAAGGGTAGTTTGGAGATCCCTGTGTTAGTTTTAATAACTTTCGTCTCTGCACCTTTTTTCCTCTGGATCCCACTTAGTTTTTCTTTATGTTTGTTTTGTCTCCCCCTCCCTATTGCTTCACCTCTGTCGTGGGCTTGCATGGAGGTGTGTTAGCAGCCCTATGATGAAGCATGCCACAGATTTCTGTGGGTGAGGGCAGTATTAACAACGTGTGTGTCTTGTCAACTTACTTCTATATAATAGCGACATATTTTGTATAAACCCATTTCTACGTGTGTGTAGTGTTGTATATCAAGAGGTCGGAGTGGGGCTTTTCCTCTCACCCCTTATCTATCATGTGAGAAATGTTTGCCTGTATACCAGCTAGCTCACAATGCCACTGTGAAGAGAATAGTTCTTGGCAACTATCGAACATGACAACTCTGTCCCATCAGGGATTGTGCAAACAGTACAGTACAGTACTTTTCGCTAGGTCATGCATGCTCACTTTATCTCAGAGAGATACACAGAAATAAACGGTGGGGACGTTTTCAATAAGTATTTATTGAACCAGAGTCATTCTAGTGTAAAATAGGTATGCTGAAACAACCATAAGACAGAAACAGATATATTTGATTATAAGCACCAACAGAGTAAATGGATGGTAGAATTCTACCATAGTGCTAAACAAAGTGAATACATCAAGCATATAAATACATGACAGTAACAATGCGTACTCCTGCGATGCAATCCTAGCTAGATGTTCCTAAGTGTACCTAGCATGTATGTAGGTGTAGAGCCAAGAATTCCCCAAGGCTGAAGCCAACCCCATTATCTGAAGTGAGAGACTGTGGGACCCTGTTTTGGTCTCGAGCTGGACACCCTGCGAGGGATGTCAGAACACTGCCTGCTGGAGTGTCTGCGTGCAGGAACCTCAGCGTCTCACGGCAGTGTATCAGCATGGAAGTCTTTCTCCTCTCTCTACCCTGGCAACAATGTGATGTATATATACCCAAAAAGGTACCCTCATGGGATTCTACCTTGCTGTGTCATGTCGGCTGAGGAAGTTGGAAGGGATGACCCTTATACATAGTTATTATACAGAAGATGGTAATCCTGCTGTGATTCTGAGAATACTTATGCATAATTAATTATGTTAATTTGGGGGGAAAACCACACTGCATTTATGCAGTGCTTAACTAGGCAAAAGGTCAGTACCAAAACCTGTTATGTAGTGTAATGGTACAGTCAATGTAGGCAAAAGGTTAGGGGACTACTCAAGCCAATATTGGGGTACCCTATGAAACATAACAAAAGGGGGTCCTAAAACAAATGTTTCCACTAATGCATTTTCAATAGACTTTTTAAACCGATGTTGCAGCAAAATGGTTGAACAGATTTTCATGAAATGTGGCAGGAATAAAGATTATTGTGTGGAAAAGGTTCTTTTTGTTATTCGATCTAAATTGGTTGAGTAGCTTTAAGTAATAGGGGAGAAAAATGTAGAGATAGATTGGCCCCCGGCATACTGCGGTACCTGGTGATGAAGAAACACAATTGAATTGGCTAATTAAAAGTCTTGCAAAATGAAAAGGTGGCCATGGTGTTCAGACCACACTTTGTCTTTATTCTATGTTTTATGGTGAAATATAGGTTGTTACACTTGTTTAAATGTGTAGGAAGAATTGAGGCAGTATAGCAAACTCCGTAGAGGTAAGGAAAAGTAGTTTAATTGGTTTATATATTTTGAAAAAGGTTTACGGAGTATGCTAAAATAGCTACAAAGTACTACAGTACTTATTAAAATGTAAAAAATGTATTTATATATGACAAAATATAATTCTACATAATATAGGGTGGGTCTTAAAAGAGCTTTTGTTGCTTTTTTAACTAAACGTATTTAAATAAGATTGTCAAGCCAAGTTTTAAGGTTTGAAATGAAAATATGGTTTATATAGGTTGTAAAATGTAAACCATTAGGACAACACAGTGATGCATTGGAATTCTTTATTTTCTAATGGAAGACATTTCATCAATCTCAAAGGAATGCTGAGACTACCTCATCTGAGTATTTTCAAACGTAGCAGCATTTAGAGTAGACCCCTTGCAGTTTTGTCTCTGACAAATATTTGAGGACACAAAATGTGCGTTCAGAAACAGACATTAAGGTGCAAGATATAATCAATCTTGAGCAAGCAAATACCATCCCATGGTTAACATATGCTAAGCAGTCTTTTACAACTTGGGCCTAGCTTTCTTGTATACATCTTGTATACATCTCCCTCAAAATGCTTATCTTTCTCTAAAACCAAGTTAAGAGAGGCCTTTGTTAATGAATGCGAACTAGAAGTTTTTTTTACCAAACCTTGCCTAGAGTGGCCACGGGACATGATTCCTATCTCTCCTTTGTCACTAATAACCTGCACTGATATTTATGAACTAGGATGTGATTTAGCTTTTTTCCCGCAATGGTAGGTTACCCAGTGCAAGCATATTACTTAAATTATTTATCGCAATGCCCTTGTGATGACTGATCCCCACAAACTATGTTACAAATTTTATTTTTCTGCAATTTCTATAAAATGTAACGAAAAAATGTATCCTCCCACTGGAAACAAAACTGAGTTTAACATTCCATTCTTCAGCCCTTGCAGTTAGCAATACACTGGAAACCCCTTTCGTCTGATTTATGATGGCAAACGTTTTATATTCAGTTCTGCAAACCAGGAAAGGTTCTTCAGAGAGGGGGGTTGTTTTATTGGAACAGTTTTAATAGATTGCTTTTAATTGCTTAATAAATGGCTTTATGGATGTTAATATAATAGCTAGAGTTTAATGTGGGATCGGGTAGAGCTTGCGTAGGAGTGGTATTGTTTACTTATTCGTCATCTTAAAAACTTGTTTTTACTATCTTATCCTTTGAAAAAGAATTGTCGGGTGGTTTTTTATACCCTAGTATTGTGCGTTTTTAGCGATGGATATGTTTGAGAGCTTCAATATTTTTATCAATTAATGAATCAAATTAGTATTTTAATATGTTTTTGCTTATCTTGCACTGTGTTTTCTCATTGAACTTTTATGCATTTATCAAATGTGAATAAAGATGATTGAAATGAAGTGACTCTTCCTCTAAATTTCCAGTCTAACTCAAGTTAAGTGTCCTATATCCTTGCTACCACAGTGGATATCCATAAAGTGAGAATGGTCACTTTTACTAACCGAGGAAATTAGAGAGAGTAACTGATTCCATTTCAAACCTCTTTCACTACTTCATGTTATTTCAACTTCTTTCTAATCAATTTTTTTCCACATCTGCATTTTTGGCATGCTCTCTGACCCAAAAAAGTAAACTGAGCCAAACAAGCCAAAGCCTAACCATCTAGCACATACACTGACATACACGTATGAGGAACACAGAGGCAGACAAACAAATGCATAAAGAGTTAGATGATTCACCATTAGGAATGTATATATTATCAATAGCTTAATTTTGAAAGGAGGACAATTATTGGCTTATATACATTTTGGGCTACTACATAGCACAATACTACCAAACTCCAAAATGAGGTAAGAAAATAACCTAGTCTGCAGCAATGGAGTTTAACAAGTATTTGAAAGGCATTTGAAACATACATTTCTGTTCACATGACAATGAAAAAGAATAGAAAACTAAATATGAAATAAAATTAAGAAGTAAAGCATTAATGTGATCGGTTATTAACACAAAGTGGGCTTTAAACACAGGCAAAAAGGTAAACTGTGCCAAACAAGCCAAAGCCTAACCATCTAGCACATGCACTGACATACACGTATGAGGAACACAGAGGCAGATAAACAAATGCATAAAGAGTTAGATGATTGACCATTAGGAAAGTATATATTATCAATATCTTAATTATTGTTTTTTTTAAAAAAAAATTTGTCCTCCTCTCACCATTAGCGTCTGCAATATCAACGAAAAGCCCATTCCGACCTAGGCACCCCCGGGCTTCTGTTGCTGCATTGGCTTTAGGCCAAAACAGGCCAGCTTCTTTATACGAGGCTTGGTGTAATCATTGGACCCAAAAGAGAGCTTTAGACCAACCTCATTTTGATGCCCCAAGATAAAAGTGATGACCAGATGTTTTGGTTGTTATCATTCAAATGTCTCTGGCCTAAACGAGCCATACTAAATGCAGCAGCCAACCAGTTCTCGTACAACGGGGGCCTAGAGTCTTTCCAGAGTTTACAAATCTCCCTCCGAGCAATTATGATCAGGCAGAAGAGTAAACCCTTTTGTACACTAGAAAGCGAACTTGTTAATTCATCATCCACCCCAAAGAAAACTAATGCTATGTTCAGTTTAAGCTTACATCTAAAAATAGCCTCAAGAGCGTTCTCCACGTTATTCCAAAATCCTCTTAAAGAGGTACATTCAAAGAATATATGTACATCATCCGCTTCAGCACACTCACATCTTGGACACCTCGCGGAGGAGCAAGGGGCAAATCTCGCTATTTTCTTGGGGGTATAATAGAGTCTATTAATGACAAAAAAATGTTTTTTTTTTAAGAGAGGCTGGCCTGACATACCTATTTAGAGTTTGAAGGGATGAAGCGTTCAAGTTGATAGCTATTTTGCCCAATACAGATTAATTCCAGATAGAGTGAGGTGGAGGGATATCTACATCATCAGCATCGAGTAGGCACCTATACCAAGAGTCCAACCTCCTTTTTTATTAACTTTGTATTTTGCAGACGGTGTTCAATTTCCCAATTGCCACTTATAAGTTCCTTCTCAGCTGTAAACCAGGAGCACAATTGCAAGTATTTAAATTTAGAGAAAGAACTGCCTATTTTTGATCTTAAAATTTCCCAGGGGAGAACACTGTCTGATGTTAAAAGGCTAGACCAGATCGTAATACCTGCTTTTTTAATTGGTAATGCAAGACTATCTTGCAGGCATAACGGTAACCCAGGAGAGTCCCAGATGGGAGCAAAGTCAGAATGATAACCAATCCCCCATCTCACTCTTACTCTGTACCATACATTTAATGCTGTTCTTAGACATTTTAGACGGACCTTCTTAAAGAACCTTGGTGCCCCAAACTTATATAGGAATCCGACCCCCCCGCCCCTCGAAGCTGACCATCACGCTCAAAATCTTCCCCCAGTTGGTTTCGCCTGTGCTAGTAGGCAGGGAGCGTATATTTTTAAACTGAAAGGCGACAGAATACCAGAACACATCAGGAAGAGCCAGGCCGCCCTTAAGGAGCCTTCATCTCAGCTTCTTCCAGGATAGCCTGGCCTTTATATTGGACCAAACAAAACTTCCAATTTTACCTTGTATCTTTCCTAGAAGTTTACTGGGGAAGTCAAGGGGAATAGTACTGAACAAGTAAGTCAATTTTGGCAAGATAACCATCTTGACGAGGTTTACCCGGCCATAAATAGTCAGAGGCAAATTCTGCCATCTAAAAAAGAGGTGGTCAATCTCCTTGGCTACCTTCCTCAGATTTATCAGAGGAATATCAACTGGGTTTTGAGCTATGGTTATCCCCAAATATTTTAATTCCTTGCTACACCTTCCAACCCAATTGTCTACACCCTTGGACATTACCTCTGTCTTAGAGGGGTTGACAAGATATCCAGAATACAGACCAAACTCTTCTAGAATAGCCTCCACCCTTGGAAATACCTCAGCTGGGTTGTTGGTATACACCAGCAGATCATCTGCATAAAGGGCTAATTTACAGCTGTAATCCAGGACTTGGAAGGGGGTGACTTGATTGTCCAGTCTCAAAGCATGAGCGAGGGGCTCGATATATATATCAAACAATATAGGCGAAATAGGGCATCCCTGCCTTGTTCCTCTTGTGATATTAAAACTAGATGTCAACGAGCCATTCAGGTGTATAACTGCAGAGGCACCCTCATAGCATCTAGTAAGCGTCTGAATGAACATTGGACCAAATCCCATCAGTCTTAAGGTTTCCTAAAGAAAGGCCCAATTGACATGATCAAAGGCCTTGGCTGCGTCAAATGCTCCGACCGTGGCATAACCAAATCGATGGTATCTATTAGCTGTAACGTTTGTTCCTGGATAAACCTTCCTGGGATAAAGCCCTTTTGATCTACATGGATCAGCTGCATGATTATCTTGACCAATCTCCCCGCTAAGATGCTCATAAAAATCTTATAATCAGCATTAAGCAGGGAGATTGGCCTATAAGAGTCCGCTTTGAGAGGATCCTTCCCCGGCTTTAAAATAAGGACAATTGTGGCCTCCCTCCATGATCTGGGGATCCTGCCATTGGGGCTATAGATGTAATTAAATAATTCACACATTCTGGGAACTAGCTCATCCTGGAGGACCTTGTAGATTTCCACAGGAAGAGCGTCTGTCCCAGCAGCCTTATTATTCTTGATCTTTTTTATATATAATTTAATTTCATCTTCCGATATTGGGGCATCCATAATATTTCAACCCTCCTCCGTTAAAACTGATAATGCCCTGTTCCGGAGCCACTCTTGGATATTCCCAGGACTTGAAATTGTCTTCTCTTTGTATAACTTAGAGAACATGGAAAGAAGGCACCTTTGCATGTCCTCCTGTTTACAGGAGGTTGCTCCAGTTTCATTGATGATCAAACTATTGATGTTATTCTTAGTCCGATCGGCCCTTACTTTCCATGCCAAAAGAGCACCCGCTTTTTCGCCGTACTCAAAATTTTCCATATTATGAGCCAACCACTGTGCTCTTATTTTGTTATCGAGCTTCCTCGTATACTCCAGGCGTAGACGTTCTAGATCGCTGAGGATCTGTATCAGGTTGGCAGAGTGACAATTCAATCTATCTCCTTCCAGCTTGGAAATCTCTCTTTCCAGAATCTGGAATTCCAGAGCCTCTTCCTTATTCTTGGTACATATCAGGCTAAGTGTCTGCCCACGCAGGTGAGCCTTGAATGCATCCCATACATAATCTAGGGAATTATCCGTAAAGTAATCTGTTGTTGAGTTTTTTAGGGCATCAATAATTTCAGAGTTAGACAGCATTGCCCTTTTCAATGTCCACCTGGGGTTGGAACTTGGCCTATTCACTAAATACGAGAAGGAAATTGGCGCATGGTCAGACAAGATGCTTGGAAGGACAGTCATATCAGCTAAGTTCTCCAACCTTAACCTATCGATGAAGATATAGTCGATTCTGGAACAATGGCTATGTTTTTTACAAAAAAAGTTAAACCTTGTTCTGCACCTCTTTTTGCCCTCAAAGCATCAACTAGGCCAAGCTCATGGATCATGTTGATCATAGCCCGATGAGCACGGGGGCAGCAACATATTGACTATAGTTAGACCTGTCCTGGAGAGGGTAAAGGAGAACATTAAAATCGCCTCCGATTATTACCGGGGTGGTGGCCTCTATTAATTTGGTCTGTATTCTGTACAAATAGGCCGGATCATCCGTATTAGGACCATAATATGACACTATAGTTAGATCGGCCCCCCAATGACCGACTGCACTATTATCCATCTTCCTGATTGATCGGTTGAGACTGATTTAATAACACCTCCATTGCCTGATCTAATTAATATAGCTACCCCCTTACTATGAGATGTCTGCTCAGAGGAGCAATAATGCTCGACCCATCTATACTTCCCGAAGGTAGCCTTACACTCAGAACTACTCAGATGAGTCTCTTGTAGGAGGAAGATCTGAGCTGTAGATTGCTCAAGAAATTTCATGACTAGCCTTTGTCTACGTGGACATCGAAGCCCATTGATGTTCCACGAGACGAATCTTATCTTAATAGTCATTATGTTTTACAGACCCTTCCAGCTAACCGGGTCTTAATCATATACTCTGGGAATACCCTACATCTTAAGACGCAATTGAGGATGAGAACTATTTTAGCATTTTTCTCCCACTGCACCCCCCTCTGTGCTCCCCCACTACCTCTCCTCACCTTCACGCCCCCTCCAAGTGACCCCAGATAACCCTCTCCACCCTGGGGAACCCTCCCTTCTTCTCTGGGCATAAGCCCTATGGACGAGAATCTCCTGGATGTGATCGTAACAAAACTTGACTATAAAGAAGGGCCCAATTCCACCAGTATCTATACGTATACTAGATAAAACTCTTTTTTTTTTTTGAATAGATGCCTATACCCCCCTATTTTGGATCTGCTCCATTTCCACTTCTTATTTTGTCTATTAGGTCGTCAGCATTCCCTATTTGGTGTATATTATACATGTGGTTATTCCACATGATCCAAAGGGATGCAGGAAACCTCAACTGGGCCTTAGCCCCCAATGAATTTAGGGTAGTCATTCTTTTGCCCAGCTCCCATTGTTTTGTTGCCGTGATGTGGGAGATATCTGGCCGAATGGAAAAAGAAAATGGCCTAGAAAAGGAGTTACTCTTAACCTGCCCAGCTTTCAGGGCCAAGGACAAAAAAATGTCCTTGATGGCTTATGTAAGAAAATTCACCAAAATTTTCCTTGGCCGGAGCTTTTCTGGGTTCCTCCTATATGGATCGCGGTGGATCCTTTGGATGTCAGAAGTCAAGTCTATTTCCGGTAGGTCTTTTAAGATGGTTGCCTTTAAGAGGGAGATTACAAAGCTTTGAATATAGCTCCCCTCTATTTCTTCGGGGACGTTTAGTATTCTCATGTTATTTTTTCTTGTGGGATTTTCCAAACGCTCCATATCATCCTTAAGTTCCTTGTTTTGCTCAACCAGTTTGTCAATCAAGCCTGAAGAGGAGTGTAAAGTGTTCTTAATCTTTGGAATCTCCACCTCGAGGGCGTCCGTTCTCATCGAGACGTCTTCGATTTTCTGTGCCAATGACTCACAAGTGGCTTGTATATGGCTTGGTTAGATTCTGAAGTTGTAAACCTTCTCCTGATGTCTTCTTTTAGACTTAGCAAAATATCAGCCAAAGAACCATGAGGAATCACAGTCGAAGAGAGGGAGGGTGTGGACGTCGGTCCGGCTAACTGGATCTCATATGTGGAAAGAGAGATACCCACCTTCTCCTTCACTAAAGGGGCGCCAGGGATGTTTTCAAGGTCGTCTAATGCGGAGAAGCTATTAGATAGCTCCACTGTAGGATGAACAACCACCTGGAGGCCCGAAGCCACGCCCGTCTCCCCTATTACACCCGTAACAGGAATGATAGGAGATTGACAATTTTCTTTAGGCAGACAATGGTCAGACGAGGTGGTAGTGGTAGTGGAAGTAGAAGCCATAATGGGTTTTTTATTCTCCCTATCGAGGGTGGAATTGGATAAAACCTTATAATAGGTCTTCAATGATGGTGTTATTCTGAGTATAGAAGACGAACCCCCTTTGCCTTTCCTCCTCCTCCCCCTTCCCTTACCAGGGGGGATACTCTCTAAGGTTGCTCTCCCTTTGTCCTGTTTAGTAGTAGCCTTAACTTCTGCAATCGCAGGGGAGGCTGAGGGGGACTCAGACAAATCCAGAATGAGATTGGGGGCTCTGTTGCGCAGAGTATAGCGACTAATATCTTAATTTTGAAAGGAGGACAATTATTGGCTTATATACATTTTGGGCTACTAATGTAGCACAATACTACCAAACTCCAAAATGAGGTAAGAAAATAACCTAGTCTGTAGCAATGAAGTTTAACAAATATTTGAAAGGCATTTGAAACATACATTTCTGTTCATATGACATTGAAAATGGATAGAAAACTAAATATGAAATAAAATTAAGAAGTAAAGCATTAATGTGATCGGTTATTAACACAAAGTGGGCTTTAAACACAGGCAATAATACTGAACAACAGCAACAACAATAGAGACTCTGATTACTGTTGGAAATCATACAGCTCTATGTATTCAAAGATATTACAGACTGAAAATTATACCTCATCATCTCTGTTTCTACACATGCCACTCCACTGTATGACATGCCACGCCATTCTACTACATTCCATACAGCAACACAAGACACCGCTCTACAACATGACACTCCACTCTAAAACACTGTTCATCATGCCATTCTTTGAGACGCCACTCCACTCTACTGTACAACACAACATTCCACGCTATGCAACTCCACAACATGTCACTCCAATCTACGACACACCAGTAAATTAAACTCCATGTTATGGCATGCCACACACACCACTCTACTACATACCACGCCACGGCACTCCACACCCCTCCACTCCAAGACACACCACTCTGTCAAGCCACTGCACAACACTCTACTCCACTCCATTCACTGACACTCCACTCAACAGTTACAGCACTCCACTCGATAGCACTCCACTCTATGACATGTGACTCTGCTCTATAACATGCCACTCCCCTCTATGTCCTTCCACTCTAAAGCCCTCTAGAAAACACCACTCAATGAGACGCCACTACACACTATGACATTTAACTTCACTCTATGCTAATCCACTTTACTCCACTCTATGACACTCTACTCCACTCTATGCTGTTCCACTCTATCACACTGTAGGACATTCCACTCTAAGAAACAACACTCTACTTCACTCTATGCCAATCCACTCTACAACATTTTACTCCACTCTATGACACTACATTCATCAACTCTCCTCTCAACAACACACCACTCTACTTTATGCCACTCCACTCTATGACAGTGGACTCCACCCTAAATACAATCGGATATCACTGTAGTGGTCTGTTATTAACTTAGCTTCTAGTATGAAGCCACAATAAGGCACATGTTCAACTTACCTTACACTTACCTTTCATTTCTATATTTATAGCAATTTTGTAGTTCTGATACATGAAAACATATGATTAATATTGGTACAACCTCTTTATCTTTTGGTAAAGTTAGTTCTGAAAAATAACTTTTTTTCTTTTTAAAATTTTTGTTTTTTTAAGGTCAACATAGCCAAAAAAAGCAATAGTCTCAACAGGAGTAGAATAAATAAACAGATTTTTTTTTAACTAAGGCTGTTGGGGAGGAAACTGGTGAGCCATGACAAGCTCCTGATGTATGGTCAGATCTCTCTCTCCTGCAGCAATAGCAGTATGGCATAGGAGATAGTATGAAGCAATACTGCCATACTGTTCAATAATTGCTCTATTCTGCCTAACAGATCTATTTGCACCACATTACCAGGAGCAGGTACTGATGCAGGGACAGATGCATCAGGTGTTGGAAGAGGTTACCAGTTTGGAATTCATCTTTTTTTCCCTTCAGGTGGTGATCAGAAAAACTCCTGCACAAACAAATCCTTCACTTTCTTCCTCTGTTCCTCCTCTTCATCCTCCTCCTCCAGCAGGATAGAATTTTCTTGTTGAGCCATTGCTGGTTTGCAAAATCTCTATGGTGGCTTCTGAACACAATACTGTCCCTCATGGAAGGAGTACAATCTTCACCTTTGAACATCTTAACTGAAATAAGTAAAAGGGGTGTACACTAACTGTATTATAAAATGGACTGAGTTCCAAGCCAATTAAATGCTTAAAATAAGAACATAAAAATTCAATAAAAAAACTAAAGGTTTAGCATTAGTTTTAGTTAGAAAAACTTAATGTAATATTTTTATAAAAAGAAACTACTACTCCTCAAACTTATATAATATCTGGGACTGACCAGGCCAATGCAGATCACCTTTCAGGAAGTCCCTCTTTTTGCATGATCACCCCGAAGGTTTTGGACTGATGCTGCTGGTTTTCCAACTCTGCGCGAGCACTAAGCCCTGTTAACCAGACCTCTGTAAAGGGTTATAACACTGGCACTAAGTATATGCTGAATTGGCTACCACCAATTGGCCCTAGGGAAGGTTGCTGTATATTATTAAGCAACTTTTAGAAACTTGCCACTCTGTTGCCCAGTCATTCCGGTAGTCTTTCAAAGATGATGGCCATCAGACAGCCTTCTACACTCCTGGGGTATAGTGCATTTGACTCTCAAGAACAGGAACAATAGATGCCTGCCCCAGAGAGGTGTTACCTCCCCCTCACAGGAAGCCACATGAAGGGTTATCCCAAAAGGCGAGCTTCAAAGGGGAAGCCACCTTTGATGGACAAACAGCAACCCACTTGGAAGTGGCTGCTCCGTTGTGCAGGTAGAGGGCTACCATGCTCCCCACACCAATTGAGGGGTGGGCAGAATAGTGCAGTCTGGGATAGCTAAAATACCACACATAGCCAGAGGTTGTTGTAAGGCAGGAGGGAACCTGGAATCCCATTGGCTAGTGGCTGCTTCATCCCAGAGGGTGTTCGCTAGGAATAAATATGGTGCACCCTGGTACAGAGACCTCAGATAACATCTGGACTGGAGAGAGGACTGAAGGACTGCCTGCTAACCCTGGACCTGGCAAGAGAAGTGGCACCAACTGCTAGATTTCACTTTCTATTCCTTGGGCTAGCAAAGAGAAGGCTGTGCCTGTGATGCCTGGCTCATGGAAAAGTTACTCCATAGCCCCTGACAGAAACTCCATGAGTCAGTCAGTGTGCTGATTCCATGTTGTAGCACCAGGGCCCTGAAAGCTGAAGTAGCCTGTTCTGTCAGGCAGTAGCCTCTTTCATCGAATCACCTCTGACCACCAACATGCAAAACAGATGACTACTCTTCAATACTCAAAAGTTGCACTCAAGTCCGTTGGATACAAGAGAGTCACCAGAGTGCAGATTGGTTGCGTAAGACAGACACTAGCCCTCACTTAAACAGGAATCGCAGGACCTTTTGCAACCAGAGACCATTAGTACATTTGTAACTGAGTTTCTGCTGGACCATGGAGGTCTTTGAGGGACACCAACCACTGTAACCATAGTCGCCCCCCCTGAACCGTACAACGAAGAATAGCCCCAGGAAGCCCCTTGCCATGCGCTCAATGTCTTCAGAATCAGGACTGCTCCATTGAAGTCTATGGTGGTCCATGCATCAAGTGTGGAACTGGATTTGAGACTACTTTGGTGATCAGCCAGCTGCGCCATAACTCTATACTGGCCACCAAGTTTAGAAAGGAGTTCCACTCGCGCACTCAGACCATCAGGATTCCATAAGAGTTTTGACAACAAAAAGGGGGTTTATTCAAGTCATAAACCCACCGTGATGCGTTTCACCCTCAAAAGGGCTTGTTCACACAGCGATGTTACAAGTTGCAAAGCATTACATACTCATACTGTATTAATACACAGGACTTGGTTGTATCATTGCCGTATTATGGTAGAGACCCAATTGGTGGGAATGGGCGCAACGTGTTGTATTCCACTTAGCGGTAGCTCAATGGATTAACCATGTATGTGCACAATGTTCCCTTGTTAGTAGGAAACAAGTAAGGACTTCTATTATCATTGCGTTTTAAAGCCATGATTAGATACCCTAATAGTGAGATATCGTATTTTGAGTATGCCTGACATTATGTTGTATGTGGGGCAGGCTATGACTGTATCATGTCTTAGAAATGTATTCATCCTGTCTCTGTGCAGGGAATAAATGGGACATGACCGGAAAGAGTCACTTTGTATTATCTTACAGAAGATACTTCTAGGTTACGTTGCTTTTTGCTCACCCCCTGTGTACTACCCCTAGTGCTTCCAAATAAACAATAACCACAAGATAAAAATCTTATCTGCATCTTGGAGTATAGCAGGAAGATGTGCGAAGAAATGGGTAGGGATCCCAATGCCACTGGCTTGAGACATAATCCCTTCATAATCCGCGAGGCCCCCGCCCTGCCATAGCAAACTGCAGTGTCCTGGGGTGTGCACCCCGGGACACTGCAGGAGCTGGCCCTGGGGGTGGCAGTCCCCAGGGCCATCAAGTGCTCCAGGAGGCCCCCCTCCCACCATTTACAAAGCCCCGGGGAGGTGGTGGTCCCTGGGGCTGGGGGGTCCGTAACAGACCCCCCAATTTGCATACTTAGTGCCCTGGGGAGGTGGCAGTCCCCGGGCGTGTGGGGGGGGCTCAAGCCCCCCAACAGAGGTTTGTTTATTAAAAAAAACAATGTGCCCCCGCAAATATTTTAGAAAAGCCCCAGGGGGTGGCGGTCCCCGGGGCTTGCGGGGGCCTTTGAGCCCCCCACCCATTTCATTCAGAAGCCCCGGGGGTGGCAGTCCCTGGGGCTGCGGGGGGGGGGCCATGAGCCCCCCACAAATTTTTTTGAAAAGCCCCTAGGGTGGAGGTCCCCGGGGGCCCCCGTTACAATATAAAGATTGCCCCCGGGTGTTGGCCCGCCCGGGGGCTAAATTATAGTGCATACCGCGATTTAAAAAAAATATATATATCTTTTTTGGGCCCTGGGGGTCCTTGTGTGAGTGTTTCTACCCTGCCCCCTTTTCGTGTTTTGCACGTTTGTTTTTTTCTTTTCTTGTGCCTCGGTTCTACCGAGGCACAAGGTGGCTGCCAACATTTCCTGGTTTGGAGTGTTGACAGCCAATTAGCATGAAGCTCGTGATCGGGAGGGTGCGCAAATCCTCCGTGCCTCTAGATATCGCTATCTTTATTTCTTAATTTCTCAAACACTACTTAACAGATTTACACCAATATTAAAAAGGTTGCTTTCTGAGCCAAGAAGTACCCTTTTGCCAAATTTGGTGTAATTCCGTTTAGCAGTTTTTGCTATAACCAGGTCTAAAGTTTCCTATGCAAAAATGATTTTTTGACCACTATTTTTTGAATATCTCAGGAACTACTGAACAGATTTACACCATTTAAAAAAAGACGCTTTCTGAACCAAGGGCTACCCTTTTGCAACATTTGGTGTAATCCTGTTCAGCAGTTCGGGCTGTAGCCGTGTCTAAACTTTCCTATGGGAAATAACATGGGGAAAACGTGTTTTAGGACCCCCCTTTTTTCTCGGCCCCCGCTTGACAAATCACAACCAAACTTTCAGGATAGGAGCTGACCGGAAGGGGCCATTAGTTTTGAAAATTTCGCGAAGATTCGTCAACCGGCGCCAAAGTTATTGGGAATAGAATGTTACGATTTTCCTATGGATAATAGGTCCTAACTATAACTACCTACTGGCGACCGCCAGTAGGTAATATTACCTACTGGCGGTCGCCAGTAGGTAGCTATAGTTAGGACCAAGTTTCCATAGGAAGTTTGTTTGTTTTGCTTATAACTTTGGCGTCGTTTGATGAATCTTCATGACATTTTCCAAACTAATTCCTTGTTCATATCAGCTCCTATGTGGGAAGTTTGGGGGTGATTCGTCAAGGGGGGGCTGAGAAAAAAGGGGGTCCCAAAACATGTTTTCTCCATGTTAATTTCCATAGGAAACTTGATACAAGGCTACAGGTCGAAGGGTTGAACGGAATTACCCCAAAACTTGGCAGGGAGAAGGGTCTTGGTCTAGAAAGCATGCTTTTGTTTATTTGGCATAAATCCGTTCAGTAGTTTTTGAGAAATATCGAAATTTACAGATATCGATATTTGGGTATTCTGCCATCTGATTGGCTGAGGCGTTACGAGCACGAACTTGCTGCTTATTGGTTGTGAGCGCTGCGAGCGGTTGCAACTAGGAAGTGTTGGCTGCCATTTTGTGATTCCATTGAAGCGAGTAGGGGAGAAAAGGGTGAAAAGAGTAGGAAACAGGAGGATAGGAGCACTTTAACCTCTGTGGGGGAGTGCAAAGCGAAGTATTCACAACTACTGGTCTGAAAGTGCGGTGTTGCTCAGAGTGACATGGTGCTGAGATGAGATGATGCTGCTGTGGCCGCTGTAGTATAACTGTAAGCAGTATTAGTATGCGTTTATACTATACAGGGAGTGGGAAGCGGGCTACTCAACCCAACTGGTCTGAAGACTCGGGGATTAAACCGTGAGCTCATTGCTGTAAAGTGATGTGCTCTGTGTACTATTTCAATGTAAGTCATAGTACAATGTTAGTATGTAATGATACTATAATGTAAGCATGTAATGTTAGAATGTAGGGCTGTCATGAGGGGAATCTTGGGGAGTTTGTACACGGTGCTGGAGAAGACGGATGCCTTGGTGTCTGGTCCTGTTGGTGGCTGTTTAAGCAGTCTTCTTTTCTGAAAAGAAGGAAGCACTCACCAAGATTTTGCGCTTGCTTGCGTTGTGCTGAAGACCAGTTTTCTTGGTGAATCTGTGTCTACTCATCACAGAGTCGTGTGCTGAAGTCCCTTTTTCTTGGTGAATCTGTTTCTACTTATTCCAGGGTCATCGGCTGATCGAACTATGTGATTCTACCTCTGGTAGGTTTTATATTTTTTGATTTTGGGCTTCCTCTGCCTCTTCACTACACTCTGGTTGCTGTACCACACGTGTGTATGTAGTGTTAGTAAGCGTTTATACTAATTCTGTAGTTATGCATTAAACAAAGCATCATGGTCCCATGGAGCGCCACCTCTCAGGCGTAGGTCATACAATGTCCCGGGGGTGCAAGAGCGGGACATTTATGTTTGCTTTTACAGGGCGGGAGCATTGCTTGCACCCTGTGATAGTAAATTCTTGTTTGCCTCATTGAAGCGAGAGGAGGAAAACCTTGTATAGTTTCAATAAAGCGGAACCGGATGGTAAAAAGGGAGAAAAAAAAAATGAAGCGGGGTCTCACCAGTTCATTTAAATGAGCCCACTGGTGGGTAATGTTCCGGGGCCAATCCTATTATTCTATTGCAGGGTCTCTGCAGCACTGGGGATCTTAATCCCACATGTAAATTAGGCGTGGGAGGGCACAGAGACGTTTCGCAGACTAGGGGATCAACACATCCCCGGGTATTGTTTACGAATTGTTCGGGAGGCTTCAAGGCCAACTCAAGACCGGGGATGGGCAACCTCCGGGGCTTTATTGAAATATGTAGGGTGGGCCTCGCCAGTCCTTGAAGCCTCGGTGGCCCTAGGCAGTGACTTATTGGTTCTGAAATCGCACGGGCAGTACTCATGGTGTTATAAAGTGATACACTCATAGAACTCTTGCCATTGTACAATTACCCAGGCTTCATTTATGAAATTGTCTGTTGGTTTATATTTGGTAGGTGCACCGGAAAATTAAACAAAATTTCCATTATAACCTACTATCAACCGCTGATTTTCACAATAAACTACAAGTGTTGTCAGAAAAAGAAGACCCATACACTCAGATATTTATTGGTAAAAAAAAAAAATAACTTTTATCAACGCAATACAAATAAATGGAAATGTAAGTTTATTCGAACAACAGTAAAACATGAAAGAAGTGGGTGGGACTCCTCTGGAAGCAGCGTACAAAACCTGCAAGACAAAAAAGAAACAAAAGTATGTGTGTCACGTCTAAGAGAAAAAGAAAGGTAGTGAGAATTAACAGAGGAAAGTGAGAATGGGACAGAGAGCGAGTGGGTGGAAGGGAGAAGGAGAGGGAGAGTAAAAAGAACAGAGGGAGGAGGAGACAGAGCGCCGGCCTACTGCACCCAGCCCTCACTGTTCACCTCTTGTCACCTGTGTGTCTGAGACACTGGGGTCCGCGAGAAAGAGTGTGGTCCAGCAAATCCTTAAAATGAAACAGAGATATGAATGAGGCCAGAGATTACATTCTTATTTATGGCAACATCGCTTGCCTGCACCTGTGCACCCAGGCTGCTGCACCCCAGCCCCTTTCTCCGCTCTGTGCTCAATTGCAGCTCCTGCGTGCCGAGGCTTGACTGCTCACCTGCCACAACCGGTGTGTCCAAGGACGTGCCAGTGCGAGCTCCAACTCCGGGGTGCCACTATCAGGGTGGCCCAGCAGGTCTCCGGTCGGGGACGGTGTCTTGATACCACGGTGGAAGGTGTCAGAATGCCCAGGGCATAATCACGGGGTGAGCACCTGCTCTGCCCATTTTGGCTCCACTAACCCAGTGTCTGAAAAGGGAGAAAAAATATAATGTTGGAAACGTCTTGAGGTAAATGAAGGTTTCTTTCAACGTTAATAGAGAACACCAGTTGAGTGCATCCTTCCTTCTTGAAGTACGATCTTCGAACTGTTAGTGGTAATCGTGAGTTGGAGTGCACGAGAATACACAAGGTTAAATAAAATTATGTTATGCCAACGTTCACATACAAAGGAACAGAGCACATGGTAGAAGCATAATGTACGGGTGTAATGCAGTGGCGCAAGCCTGTGTACATGTACATTTAGTAATCAGCTCACTACAGTGCCCCAAAAGCCAACGCCACGTGCCCTCTGGCTCAGGCCTACAGTACGGTCCAGCAGGTCCTTAAAATGAGACAGACATGTGACTGAATGAGGTCAGAGAACACATTATTAAGCAGGGCAATATCGCTTGTTTGTACCTTCGCACCCAGGCTGATGCACCCCACCCCTCCCACAACTTCGCGCTCAATTGCAGCCCCTGTGCACCCAGGCCCGACTGCTCACCTGCTGTTATTGTTGTGTGTCCAAACACGACGGGCAGCAGTGTTCACAATTCAGGTGCAGTGTTGATTGCGATGATGGTGTATGCCTTAAGGATCCCTTTTTTATTGCGCATTGTGATATGCGAGGTGGATGCAGCCTTATCACCTGAGGCAGTGTAGAAGAACTGGAACATGTGGTGTCGTCGTTATCCTATTTATACATACGCAAAGTGGGCTGGGCTTGCTTACGCCAGGCGAGCGTAGGGGTGTGAATAATAGTTCCGGGGACCTGGGCGTTGTTCAGTTCCTGCCTGGCCAGGAAGTGTACTTATGTGTGTTTCTGTTGCAGTTTTGACGTCGCAGAATGCGGAATTTACATTCATTTAGCTTGTACCGGGAGGGCGGCAACTATCACTAATGAGATGCTGTTTGAATACATTGAATGGCCAACATCACATGTCGTTGTCAAGGTAGTGGCTATGCGTAGACACGCATGTCAATGGTGTGCGGTATTATTGAAAGTTTTGTATCGCGAAGCGCACACATGTGAATGTGCTCGAATGGAGGGAGGATCAGCAGTGAAGCAGTTCCTTTGTGGTCGAGCTGCTCACACAACTATTGACACACCCACTTGGACACTTAGACACTCAATCACACACTCAGGTATGCACACACCCACTAACAAACACACTCACTCATGCACCCACTCAGAGACCGACATAGCCACTCACAAAGCCACTTACAATCCCATTCAGATACTCATGCACCCACTTACAGATCTGCTCAGACACATATACCCACTCATAGACGTACTTAGATACTTATGCACCCACTCACAGACCCATACAGCTAGACACACAGCCACTCACAGACCCACTCAGAGACAAATGCACCTACTTACAAACCCACTCAGACTAATGCACCCACTCACAGACCTTCTCAGACACTCACTCACAGACTGACTCACACACTCATAGAGGCACTCACAAACCCACTCAGATAATCTCACACACACTTACAGACCCACTGAGACACTCAGACACATATGCACCCACTCAGACCCTCACATATCCACTCACAGACCCTCTCAGACTCTCACACACCCACTCACACAACCAGTGAGACACTTATGCTGCCTCTCCTAGACCCACATAGACACTCACACATGCATTGAGACACTCACACACATACACACCCACTGAGACACTTGTGCATTCACTCTCAAAGGTTGCAGTTAGGAAGTAAAATTTAAAAACCTTTAAAATTCAAAGGTTATAGGGATATTATAGTTAGGAAACAAAGCAAAAAACCTTTAGAAATTCACTCAAAAAAAACAAAGGTTAAAGGGACGTTATGGTTAGGAACTAGAATAAAAAAACCTTAGAAATTGAGTTGCCATTTGCAATGTCATGAGTGATGTAATATGTGAGGTCATAAGCAATGCTTTGCGGGGGCATTAATTATAGTTCACTCAGCTAACTAGAACTGCTGAATTTCACTGGTTTTGCACAAGTGTAATCTGAGACTAACTATAACGTCCCTGTAACCTTTGTTTTTTTCAGGGAATTGCATATTAAATATTTTTGGTGGGGGCAAGGCAAGGGTGCCGAAACGTGTTACAGTAGAATAATAAAACACTAAAAGAAAATACGAAGTTTAGCCCCTGTGCCGGTGTCTAATTTGTATTGTGAAATTGGTATATATATATATATATGTGGAGGAGTGTGGCTCAATGGTTAGAGCGGCAGACCCTGAAGCAGAGTTCTGGCCAGGGACCAGGGTTCGATTCCCGCCTCGGCGGGGTTCAGGCTCAATTTCCTCGGACCTGTCTATTCTCGCCTCGGTGCCTATTCTAATCACGGGCCCCACGCTGCAACTCTGGGCAATAGCTTGCTTAGCCTCCACACCGGCCCCAACAGCGCTAAGGATGCCTGGCTTCACCCTGGGGCGCCCAGGAGTGGACACTTCACAGGGAAAGCCAGGAGGGGTTCCACAGCGGTATGAGTATCCGCGCCAGGAAACCGCAAAGGCGACACCGCAAGGTGGCCGTCTGGTGACAGTGCTCTCTATAAGTACCTTGACATTTACATTTATATATACATATATATATATATATATATATATATATATATATATATATATTTTCACCTAAAAAACCATAGGTTTCACACATGTTATAGTTAGCTGGACATTTCACTCGTAAAAAACCAATGAAATTCCCCCGTTATAGTTAGTGCAGGCAACTATAACTCACGCGACCGTAATCCTCTGCTGATGACGTCAGATATTACATCACTGTACTTAGACACTTATTTACCCATGTCTTCTTCCATTAATCTTTAGCTATACATATATTACAAATATTTATTTTTCATAAAGACACATATGTCATCAGTGATGTAATATCTGACGTCATCAGCAGAGGATTGCGGTCGCGTGAGTTATAGTTGCCTGCACTAACTATAACGGGGGAATTTCATTGGTTTTTTACGAGTGAAATGTCCAGCTAACTATAACATGTGTGAAACCTATGGTTTTTTAAGTGAATTTGCAAGGTTTTTTAAATGCTAATTCGTAACTATAACGTGTGTGAAACCTATGGTTTTTTCAGTGAATTTGTATGGTTTTTTAAATGCTAAGTTATCTATTTATTATTTTTTTATTTTTCAGGTTTTTCACCGTGCATGCACCGTAAAATTATTATTTTTTTTTTAATTCGCGAGGTGCGAGCACCCTCGGTTCGCAGTGCGTGCCGTGCACGCAGGGTGCGTGCACCTCGCGATTTTTAAAAACATTAAAAATAGTTTTTTTCTCCCTTGGGGGTCCTTCTGTGACCCCCTGACCAAGGCTAGGGGGTCAGGCACTGTCCACTCTGCCCCCTTGTCACGTTCTCCAACTTTTGTTTTTCACCCCCTCAGACTGCGAGAGACAAAATGGCGGCCGACACTTCCAGGTTTCGACCGATTCGAATGTTTACCGACATCTAACAACCAATCAGAATTGCGCTCGCGCACGGCAGGATGCGCGCACAGTGCGCGCACGGTGCGCGCGTATAGATATTGATATGCTTTTAAATGCTATTTTCTCAGGAAATACTGAACAGATTTACACCAGACCTGCAAAAGGCACTTCCTTGACCTTATGGCTACCTCTCTGCCAAATTTCAATTAATTCTGTTCAGCTGTTCGGGCTGTAGCTGTGTCTAAAGGTCCTATGGAAAAATGCATGGGGAAAACGCGTTTTGGGACCCCCCTTTTTTCTCGGCCCCTGCTTGACGAATCACCCCGAGACTTTCAGGGTAGGAGCTGAGCGGAGCGCCCCATTAGTTATGAAAATTTCGCGAGGATTCGTCAACCGGCGCCAAAGTTATTCAAAATAGAATTTTGAGATTTCCTATGGAAACTAGGTTGTAACTATGACTATCTACTGGCGACCGCCAGTAGATAATATATATATATATATATATATATATATATATATATATATATATATTCAAATTGCCTCGCGCTGCCACAAGAAGGAATGGCACTCCAGGTTTCTTTTCAATGCAAATTTAGTAGAGACTGACACATTTTGACCTCCCCAGTCTTTGTCTGAGTCATGGTCCAAACACGGATGTGCTCTATTTTTGTAAAAACCAGCAGTAATTGTGAAAACATAGAAATGGAAGACAGACCTCATGGGAGAAAGAATTGATTGCATTCTCAAAAAAGAGAAGAAAACATACTGCTTTTCCACTAAATCATACAGAAGTCAAATTATTTGGCAATATTCTACTAATTATCTGTGAAGAATGCAAAAATTCTAAAACGCTCCAACTAGGCCTTATTTAACCTTAAAAAATCACAGTTAGTCGTTCAATATTGCTGAAGAGGGTCAGTGCCCTTATCCATATATACTCTCTGTCTAGTAATCCCACTTGGTCACAAATATTCATATTCTCTAATTCATATAACAGTTTGTGATTTTTCTTTTTTTTTTAAACCTCGCAGTACTGTGTCACATCGCCCAGTAGTGGATCCACTCCTATGATACATGCTGTATCCCATAAAGTAAGTGTCTCCCTATGTACTTATCAACTTATAATAAGACAATAGAGCAAAAAAATAATTTGATCAAAAAAACTGTCTAACATAAATATAAAGCACCCCCTTGCCCCGTGTGCAATTCATTCCTATCTGTTCTGTACATGCGTTGCTGTATTCCTGATCATTCATAATGCAGACACAAGAATCCCTGAGAGGGGATGTTCCATCCAGAGATGGCTTCCCTAGGTAAATATGGAGTTCCTCATCGTGGTTGAGGCCACCAGGGTAGTTGCTTCCCAAACGGATTATGTAATCCGACTCCATTCTTCTCAATTTCCTTTCTCTATCTCTCCCCTTGCGTGACCTGGAATCCTGTCAATACCAAAATACAAACATTTTGAGGATACATTGGCAAAAGACCCATGTGTCAATTCACAATGTTTTGCCAGTGAGCACGTCATATCCTTATTCCTAACAGCACGAAGATGTTCAAGAATTCTCTTTTTCAATGGAAAAATGGTGCTGCCCACATACCTGAGACCACACATGCAAACCAGGACATACACAGCATAGTCTGTATTGCAATTCATAAAGTTGTGATTCTTGGAAGTTTGACCTGTAGGGAGCAAGTACTTTTTGATATTGGAACTGTTGACACACGCCTTGCAATGGTCACACTTGAAGAATCCTGGGTGTTCCCTCAACCAGGACTCTGTTTGGTTCGTATTTTTGCTTAAGTAGCTATGAACCAGAATGTCCCTCAGGGAGCTGCACTTCGGTATGTGATGTGGGGACTTGGGCTTACCAGTCTGCCGATGGTCAAATCAGACCTCACTAGGTGCCAGTACTTCCTCACTATGCTGTGAATAGCCTTAGACTCATGGTTGTAAGTGGTGATCAATCTCACTTTCTGTTTCTTTGTCTCTTTGGGTTTGGGCGTTAGTAAACTCTTTTTGTCCATACTCGAAGCTTTTTGTATGGCTGCTCTGATGGTTTTCTCTGTATAGCCCCTAGATCTAAAACACCTAATCAGTGTTCTCTTCAGCTACATATGCCTCCCTTGTGCTTCAGTTCCTCTTTGCTCTTAAAAGTTCCCTGTAGGGGATACTCTGTTTGAGATTGTCTGGATGGTAACTTCGGGCAAGTAAAATACTGTTCCCAGCTGTTTCCTTCCTGTGTAGTCTGGTAGTTATGGCTGCATCTCTCACCTCAATTTGTATATCTAGAAACTATATGATGTCTCTGTGAGTTTTGCTAAGGAATTTTAAATTCAAGTCATTGTTGGCTATGCTCTTCAAGAAAACATCCAATGAATCCTGTGGACTGTCCAGATGAGAAATATATCTATGTAACGAGTCCACAGGATAAGGTGCCCAAGCCATTCTTCATTTCTCTCATTCCAGATGTGCTCAGCCTCCCACCACCCCATAAACATACAGGCATAGCTTGGAGCAAAGCAACTCCCCATCGGGGTCCCAGTTACTTGCATATACCACTGGTCCTCAAAGAGAAAAAAGTTATTTTTCAGGCAGAAATGCAACATTTCAATTAAAATCATAGCGTGATCATATGTGGATAGAGGCCTATCCCTGAAAAAGTATTTACAAGCTTCAAGGCCTAGTTCATGTTCAATGCAGGTGTACAATGCCACCACATCCACAGTTGCAAGTATGTATGCATCCTCCCAAGGGATATCCCTAAATCTTACAAATAAAATCCATACTTTCACTAGAGTATGAAGGGAGATTGACGACATTGGGGCATAGAAAATGATCAAGGTAAATGGATAAGTTTTCAAGCGGACAGTTATTAGTTGATATAATTAGTCTGACAGGTGGATCTGTGGGGTGTTTGTGAACCTTGGGCGTGACAGGGTTCTTCACCATAAGGAACTCCAGCTCATTAGTACTGAGCATTCCTCCTTGGTGCCATCTGCTTAGTAGATTATGATAAGAAATTATTGTTCTGCTGTACTGGGCAACATTGGATCTCAGGTAGTCCCCGGAATACTCAAGTTGTCATTTGGCCTCAGCCCTGTATTTTGAGATCCCACAAGACAACATTCCCCACTTTTGTGTCAGAGGGTTTAATTACAAAGATTTCTGATTTTCTAAGCGCTCAAGGTCTTTCCTCTGCCCCTCTGTTAGATTACCAGCAAAGTGATTCTTGCCTTGTTTCCATATTTACATGAGGTCCTGTAAGATCACCTCATAGAAGGTGCCAATATTGTCATGTAGGGTCACCATATTAAATTTAGATTTTGGTTTAAAATCATTTCTACTTCTGCGGTTTGACGCTATCCCCATGCTACTCAGCAATTCCCTGTCATTTTCCCAATCCTTCATCCCCTGGTCCATTTCCCTCAGGGATGCCAAAGTCTCGATGTCCCCAGGGGAAAGTACATCAGCCACTGTATCAGGGGTAGCCACCAAAGCCTCCCTTGGATTCCCTTTTTCATTTCTAAGGGCATGTATCTTAAGGAGTTTCAATTTTCTCACAAACAAGAAAATGTCAATGCGTGTGCGTGAGAATTCAAAATTGGTGATGGGACAAAAAGACAAGCCCATTTTTAAAACAGAGCATTCATCGCAAGTTAGAGCATATGTGGATAGATTAACTATGGTACGGTTGTTCTCACCCATCATTACTTGTTCCGTTTGCTCTGCCATGTTCCTCTGCCACGTGGCTTCTCGCTGTCTTTGTCCTGTGCCTCCTCTCCTTGTTTTTCACCTCCGTTGTTTTCTCCTCTTCCTCTTGGTGGCTTCTTTTTCATAGTCTGGTGTTGCTGTAAAAAACGGTATTTCTCCAGTGTAGTAAAAGGCCCCATTTCTGCTGTTGCACTTCCACCTTGGTCCTCAGCGTCTGACTGGACATCTGAGCTGGATTCTGAGGTTGCAACTTCCTGTTGTCTCAGTGATTTAGTGCACCAAAAATCCTTTCTGGGCCCATCATACTTCTTCCCATAAGTGAGTATCCGGCTCTTGACATAGTAATTTTTATCCCGGATGAATTTCCACAGTTTTTTATTTTTAATTTTTTCTTTGTACTTCACCAGTGTGCCCTCCATTTCCTTCATAACTGTCTCAATTTCATCTTTGGACACATGTTTATCCAATGTCTCCTTTAGTTTCCTGATTTCTGTCCCCACTTGGTCCAATTCCACTGCTGCATATTTTGATAGTAAGCCAAGCATCTGTCAGTATGTAGATACCATTAATATGGACCATTCCTCCAAGAGCTTTGGGCTGGGGTTCTGGTATGTTGGTGTTATCAGGATTCTTAGACCTCTTGGGACCCTTCTAACCTCTATGTAGTTATCCAAGGAGATAACCTCCCAACTCCTATTCAACTCTTTCTTGCACAATCTCTCATACAGGAACAGGTCCTGCTTCAATGATCATGTCCCTCCTGTGTCACCAGAAGCCTCCCCCGTTGCTGTGTCCTCTGGGTGATTGCCCACCTCGTTAAAAACAAACTTTTTGCGACGTCCAGTCTCTTCCGGATTGCTTTGCACATCGTACGATTGTCGCTGTACTTTGGTTAGAAATGACAAAGTATCTTTTGAAATCTTTTTTTAAAATCCCTGATTCAAAACCTCCTGCCGCTTGCCGAGGAACAAATGTTTGTGTTCAGCGGTAGCAAAAGCCCTTCTGCCGTTCAATAATTGTTCTCGGTTTCCTGGTTACCAAAAAGCGTCTCTTCGGTTGAGAAGCCTCACTCCGCCCCATTCCTGGGGTTACGTTTAGCCTCTCAGTCCTGGGTTGGCGTCTTTGGTTTTTCTCACAAGTGAGACCCACACGGGGGGTCCGCAGTTACAACAGCGGCGGGAGCCGGGTGAGAATAGGGTGATGCAAATCACTCCTGCTGGTGAGGGTTCTGCGGGCGCAGGACCCGCAAAATATTCAAATCGCGTTGCGCTGCCGCAAGAAGGAAGCGCTCTCCAGGTTTCTTTTCAATGCAAATTTATTCCAGACTGATGCGTTTTGACCTCCCCGGTCTTTGTCTGTGTCATGGTCCAAACACAGACGTGCTCTATTTTTGTAAAAAACAGCAATGATTGTGAAAACATAGACATGGAAGACAGACCTCATGGGAAAAAAAAATGATTGCATTCTCAAAAAAGAGAAGAAAACATACTGCTTTTCCACTAAATCATACAGAAGTCAAATTATACGATAATATTCTACTAATTATCGGTGAAGAATGCCAAAATAAAAAAAATCACACCAAGTAGGACTTATTTAATCTATAAAAATCAGTTAGTGGTTCAATAGTGCTGAAGAGGGCCAGTGCCCTTATCCATATATACTCTCTGCCTAGCAATCCCACTTGGTCACAAATATTCATATTCTCTAACTCATATGACAGTTTGTGATGTTTCATTTTTTTTTAAACCTCGCAGTATTGTATATGTTTACATCATTTATAGAGCACATGGTGCCTGAAGGTATCACAGCACTGAGTAAGAGGCAGTATCCCAGCTGAGCAGACCAAGCGACTCAAGGATTCAGCTATATAAAGAACCAGATTTTTATCACTTTCCGGAAGTGTAGCTCATTTTCTATCATACAACTAACTGGTGGTAGGGTGTTCCAAAGCTTTGCTACCTTAAAGATGAAGGCGAAACCACCTCTTCTCATTTTTCTGATAGTTGGGACAGAAGCCAGATGAGCTAGGGATTCAAAGCAGTGTGCGTGCAGCTGCATTCTGCACCACCTGTAATTTCCAGGTAACTCCTCTGGGGCAACAAAGTATATGGAGTTACCATAGTCCAAACAAGGCAGTACCTAGGCATGTATCACCACTTGTCTTGAAGTCTGGGGGAGCAAGGTAGGATCTTGGTTAGCAGTCATATCATTCCAAAACAGATAGCTGCCGTTTTTGTGGCTTGTGCTTCCATGGTCAAAGTATTTTCAAGCCACATACCTAAGCTTTTTATGACCGATTTAGGGGTTGGAGGGGATACAGGGCCGATATGCCAGTCCAGACCCTTTTGGATGTTGGAGACATTCCTAAGGATCATTAATTCTGTTTTTGATACATTGCGTTTCAGGCTGGATATATTCATCCAGCTATCAACCAGCTCCATACAGGGTCCGAGATTAGATGTTAAAGTAGCCAAGTCTGTGGCAAGAGAAAGCACCAGCTGGCTGTCATCTGCATATGAGACTATAGAGATTCAAAGGTGGCTACATTATCTGCCAAAGGCATATATTAATCAGCGTGGGGCTAAATGAGGACCCCTGCGGGACCCCACAAGCCACCGCCAAGATGTTCGAAAAAATGTCTCTGTTAAAATCTTGGAATATTCATTCCTTTAGAAAGGAACCTACCCACTCCAGGGCTTTCCCTGTACTACCAGCCCAACCCATTCTATATAAATATATGTAGTAAATGGTATCAAAGGCCCGATGAGATCCAGCATTACAATAGCCACTGTTGCCCCGGATCCAATTTCTTTTTTGCCTCTTACACTACTGCCAGAAGAGCGGTCTTTGTAGTATGTTTGGGAAGAAATCCTGTTTGTGTCTGCTGTAGGATTGAGTTATGTTCGAGAAACTTCAACAGACTTCACCTCCACTTTGCTTAAACCTGGGAGCAGGAATATAGGATGAAAAGTATCCAGAGAGAACGCATCAAGATTTGGTTTCTTTAGGTCAGCACTGACCTTTGCTTGTTTCCATAGTAGACACCATGAGGCACATGCATCAACTATTTTTGCGAGCGCAAACGGTGCGATTCGCAAAAATCGTCCGTTTGTGCCCGCAAAAAGGGCATTTGCGATGCATGAAGGGTCAAGGCACTCGCAATTTGAGAATTCGCAATTAATTGCGAGTTCTCAAATTGCGATTGCATTTAAGGAATCGCAAATTGAGATTCCTTAAATGCAATGCATTAAAGTAAAATAATTAGCGATTTCGCTGATAGGGGGCGCAAATTACCATGAAGTTGAACTTCATGGTAATTTGCAAAAAACTTTGAAAAATGCACGAAAGTGCATTTTTCAAAGTGGTAGGTTACACATACACATGTCCTTTGGACATGTGTGTGCGCAACATTTGTAAACAGATCGATTTCAGGGGTGTCGTTTTGACACCCTTGCACCCTTGAAATTGCATTCTCAATTTGCGATTCTCTAATTGAGAATCAAAAATTGAGAACGTCCTCCCATTCATTCCTATGGGCCTCTAGGCCCATAGGAATGAATGGGGAGTTATTCCTTAATTGCGACTCGCAATTTGCGACTCGCAATTAAGAAATATTTAGAAATCGCTATTTTGTAAGTGATTTCTACATGCATAGGCTTTTGCGATTCGTTATTAGCGAATCCTTATTTTTCGCTAATAAGGAATCGCAAATGGCATTTTTGATGCATGTGCTAGTATTCCAGGGAGATATTGACTGATTCTAACAAAATACGGAAAATAGTTTCTTGCTCTAGTGCGAAAATTCTCTTTGGCGCTGGGTCAAGAGGGGATCATGATTTGATTTTCCCAAATAGGACCGTAAATTCCTCTGAAGAAAGAGGGGGAATTGAGAAAGGGAGGGCAAGCATACATTCTCACTAATTTTCAATGAAGTGGAATTCTTACTATATATATATATATATGTATATATAAAGAAAATAAACACACGTGTGTGCATGCACACACACATATATCTATATATATATATATATACACACACACACACACAGTTATATATATATATATATATATATATATATACATATCACCTCTGGCAGTCGGTAGTTATAGTTAGGGCCTAGTTTTTATAGGAAAAGCATTTTTTGACCTGCCTATAAATTTCCAAACAAAGGGCCAAGGTAGGTTCTCTGTGTCATGAAAAGTTTGACGGTGATCCATACGGTGTGGACTGAGAAACAGGGGTGTAAAAAAAGGGTGAATTTGTATTGTTAATTCCCATAGGGACGTGTTGTCGAACCTACAGCCCAAACCGCTGCACAAAATTACACTAAATTTGTCAGAAAGGTAGATGTTACGCAGATTGTGCTTTTTGCTATTTGGTGCAAATCCATCTGGTAGTTTTTGAGAAATTTAAGCTGAAAATTACAGATATATCTCTGCCGATGGATATTTCACAATGGTTTTGCGATTAATCGCAGATGCGCGCTCCACCTGGAATGCGGTGATTTGCTGGACACAACCTGAATAGAAAGTTGTGGCTGCCATTTTATCATTCTGGAACAGTTCCTGGGGCTGAAACTTTGTGTGAAAGCTAACATAAGGGGTCAAAGTGTAGATACTCTGACCCCAAGTTTGAGAAATGGGTGTGTTAGTGACACAAGCTGTGTCCAAAATAGATTTTTTTTATCGCGCACTGCAACAGCCAGCCCAGCCCCCCGTGTATCGTTGCGGGGATGTCGCAAGTATCACTGTGACACCATGAATATTGGTGGAAGTATAAAAAAAATCAGTAAATCATTATTGCACATTGTATTATATTGAGATTCTAATAAATGTTTTATAGAGTTATTTAGATAGTGATTTATCTAGTGTGATGGTTAGAATTAATTATACAGTTATCATTTTTGAATGTGGTGGTGGCTATTGAATTCCTGCTTTTGCTTTCTGTTTTAGCGAGGTATCCACCGGGAACGTTATTACCGACATCATTGCAATCTCTGGCATCACCTGGAAAATAGCTTTTAGAGAGGCTTGCTCTAGAAATACACTAGAAAAACATGAGTTTGAAGTATACAGTAATAAAAACCCAGTGTGTAAAATACTTTAATATGCGTGCATATATGCGTTTTACACTTTATGGAAAAGGTGCGATTGTCACAGTTAACGGCGTCGTGTCAAATTTGAATAACCATGAAAACGGAAAATAGGTTTTAAAAATGGATTTTAAAGAAACTTTGGGGCATATTATCAACGGCCAGCGATAATTATCTCTGGCCGTTCATAGCGATAGAAAAATTATCGCCAGCTATCGCTGAATATTATCGCCATGATAATGCTATATTTACAACGCATAGCGCTATGGCGATAATATTTCAGCGATAGCGGTGTTTTCAATGGAACATCGCTGGTTTTCCAGTGATTTTCCATTGAAAACAGCGATAACATTGCTGATAAGACCCTGTGGTCCTATCAGCATAATCCATATCCCATTTAAAATATGCCTTAGTCAGCAATTTAACAGGTGTTAAATTCCTGAGTTAAGGTTGAGGTAGCGCGATTTTTTTATCGCTGCACCTCCTTGTTAATATCGCGAAGCTGCCTTCACGATATTAACATGTGTTGTTTTCACAGCCACGCCTCTTTTGCATCTCATTAGCGATGCGAGGCAAGGCTGTGAAAAAACGGGCTCTACATCAAGGAAACACGCGCTAGCGTGTCCTTGATGATATTGCGATATAAATATCGCCGCTTTTCGCCCAAAAACGGACGCTAAAGCAGCGATAATTATATCGCCAGCCCTTGCTAATATGCCCCTATGTCCTAAAACATGAGTTTAAACATGTTTTTAACGAATCATGTATATAGTAATATGTGTAGCACAATGTTTGGAATGGATTTTTTTAGTTAAATGTTTTGGATAAGCTTGTGGGGGCTGAAAGTCCGCTTTTGTTTTGCGATTTCACAACTTATTCACAACCATCATGACGTAGATCAATAAAAAATAAAAAAAAGGATCTCTATAAAAAAAAATTACAATATTAACACATTTTCTGGTAATAGGATGTTGATTATGTGTATATGACAGCTACACATAAGACCGGATGCAAAGTTTCAGGTTACCTAGAAACTCCCTGTTGCCTTCGTCTGTAAAGTCCACTCCATTATTTCTATAAATTCCATGCATGTCAAAACGCAGATTGCCGTTACAGATACAACCCATGCGATGGTCTCTGAGGAATGCAGAAACAGTTTTATAAACATGTTTTTCTGGATTTGTCAATCTGTGGACAGAATTGATTTGACCACTTTCATTTCTGTCTTTGGCATATATTACAGTACACGCAGACAGTTTGAGGGAAATTGACAAAAGTTCTGCAGAGGTGTCTCTCATTAGGATTTCCAGCCCTACTTTAGTCAATGTGCCTAGGTCATTGCCACCACAGTGCACAATCATAAGGTAAGGAGCTCAGCAATCCTCAGTGGATTTAGCCAAAGCCAGAAACTGATGAAACGTTAACCCTCTCTGGCCAAACCAAGTAATCTCCACAATTGGCAAACCCAAGTCCCTGTTAATACCTCTGTTTTTTGCACCCTCCTTAGCCGAATAGACATAGCTGTGGCCCACAATCCACACTCTAAGCATTTTGAAGTGAAGGAGCAATAGCAGTCAGGAGAAGGCTGGAGCAGAATGAGGTAGTTTTCCAATTGACGAACAGTTAAATGGAGGTGCCTTTGTTTTTTTAAAGATATATTTCATTGGATGTTGTCAACATGAAAGTGATTAAAATTAGATAGTTTGATAGTGTGTTGGATGGCTTAGCAAGAAGTCCTATTATTGGTGGCTGTTTAAAAAAGAAATGTAATACAGACATGGATATGCTTTTGAATCTGTGGAATAAACCACACCTGCTGTATCTCATTTGGAAGTAGCATGTTCCTTATGGACTGTGCTGTGAACTTGTGACCTACCAGTTCCACTGGATTGCTAGGTATGCTGAGCTAGGAGTATATTGGAGGGGAAGGGTGTTAAAGAGACAGAATTTTTGTTTTAAAGTTAGAGTTATGACACAATTTAAGTAATGGTAATCTTTAAATTCCAATTGAGGACTATGTAAAACAACTGTTGTGCAGTATTTAAAAAAACTGAAGCTAGATATAGTCTCCGACTCCCGTTTGTTTTGCGAGTACTCGGCGATCATCGCAAACAAAATTGCAAGCATGCAGGAATCTTGTTTTGAAAGAGATGGAAAGGGTTAACAGGTGCTAAGCATTCACAAGTGGAGATACAATAGTCTAATATGAAAGACATTATTTTATTTGCTGCCTTTCTCATGACCATAGAGTGGAAAGTTGAAGAGGTTGCCATTTTATAGTTGCTTCCTATGAGAGTGGTGTACCATTCTTGTGCTTAGTTTTTACAAATGTTAACAGTGTCAACACAATCCAGAAAGAACTAAAACTACAATATAATCTACAAACTCAATTCACTGGGATGAATATAACTTTTTAATTATTTAAGAAATTTACATTCGAAATAAGGATGTATATGGGAGTTTGATAAAAAGAGTATCACAGTTATGTGAAAGAAAAGATATCAGATGCACTGCATCTGGCAGAGGGTGTGTGTTTGAGATGTTGGTACTGCTGAAACTTACCATGAGCACTGCTTTTAAAAATGACAATGTTTTAAATTTCAAAGCATCATGTGCAGAACAGACAGATTTATGTTATTTGCATTCTGAGAATTGTAGTACTTTTTGTCACATTAATAAACAGGAGTAGCACAGTCATCAATAAAACATAAGCACATGTGCTGTGCCTGTATATGAATAATAAAGTAGTAATACTTGTTAGGTATGTATTAGTGTTTGTCAATGAGGTTTTTAACTTATATGACTGGTTTGCATATACTTGGTTTGTGGTTGCAGATAGTTATATGTATGATGAGACTCCTGACTTTACTTGAAGATGCGGGAGCTATATATTTTTGGAAACATGGCTTGAAGGTGTTTATCTATTATAAAATCAATTATATATTTACATGGTGATTTATGTTCTTAAAGGCTGGATGAAAATGTCATGTATATGGTGAGGGTGGTATGTTTCTTTAAACATGCTATGTGTAAAATTGAGGAGGGTTAATAGTGCAGAATGTCTCTTGTGAGTTCTTGTGCTAGTTTCACTTGGTGTGTAACTTTTCTTTGAGAAATGCTAAATATATGTTCTAAAGACACAAAACAAATTTGAGAAATTATGTAGGTATGCCATTAAGATAAGGTTTTTTGCTATGAGAAAGTAAAAATTGTTGTTTTCAGTTTTAGAAACTTACTGATGTACATGCACTCTCCTAATCACACAGGTACTAATGATGTACTCATTGAACTACGCAGGCATCACCCATGCATTCACCCAATCACCCAGATAGTAGCAAAATAGTCTTGCAAATATACAGGCATAAACTATGCAGATATGGGGCCACGCATGTAGTTCCTACATACTCAGGGAATCATGCAAGCACTACCTATATTCTCAGGAAATTACCTAGGCACTTTCTATGAACTTATCCAATCATCCAGGGAGTATTATAGTACTCAACCACAAACACATGTATTTACAAGTTTTAGAGAGGAATATGAACTCTTTTAGAACCATCTGGTGAATTATATATGCAACATGTTACACACTGTTTGCATGTACTCGGAACAATTAGAGAGCTATATGCTGTGATACAGATAAATGTGCAGATCTGTATATGCAGTGTTTCTCAAAATTTTAATCAGACACATCTTAGTAAAAAAATTACTGAAACACTACATCTACCAGTGACACACTTAGAGAAGCACAGACGTAGCTTTTATGTTGTGTTTTCACATTTAAGGTATTGAGACACTGTATGTACTTTTACACTTTGGTTGATGTATATTTTACAGTTTACTACAAAAGGGATAAAGTGGTCTTTTAGCATGTATAAGTGAGACCTGAGATGTGGCACAGCTGTGTTGTAGGAGAGGGTGCTATAATATTAAAAGGTAAATGATAAATTACGTTTTTTGCTTTTTTGAAGTACATTGAAGTAAGTGCTTGTAGTTATGTAGCTAGGTTCATCTGTAGATTTAAAACTGCATCATAACATAAAAACAGTTTTTTATTATGTGTAAGCCAGTAGTAAAGTAGTTGGTACTTTGACTAGAATAAATATTCAAATATACTTATTTTTCTTTACAGAAAAATATCTACATAACTAAAGACAGAATGCCTACAAAAGCTCGAAGGAAAAGGGAACAGAGGCAATTATAGTAGGTATGCAGAACAGAACTGAGACACATAAGTTGCAAAATTAAGAAAAAGTGGCAAAAGAAAATAGACCTAATGGTAAGAGGACAAAGTCATTCTTAAAAATATATGTGGACATTTCCAAAGATTACAAAATAATGAAAATAAAATTCAAACTATGAGAAAGAGTAACAGTGAACTAAATCTATATAACAAGAATGTAACAAAGATGGACACACCTTAACCAAGAGACAGAAGCAATTTAAGGAAATCAGAGCCAGGATGTTTTGTAGTAGAGTAGTTAGTTATAAATCTACTGAAAACTATGAAAAAGTGTAGAAGAAAAAGAGAGGCACTAAAACAGAAAGAACAATGTGAGAGAGTAGTTGATAAGGCCTTTGCTTTGAAGAGGAAACTTTTCATTTTGATTGTAAATAGAATGAAGACTCTTGTCAAAATGGTGGTGTGCATAAGGAGACAAAACCAGAAAAAAGATTAGTGAATAGAAGTAACTTTTGTAGTTTTAGTGGAGAATGCATACATACTTCTAGCAAAGAGTTTCTCTTTTTTTTTTTGATTTCAAAATATCTTTATTGAAAAGTTTTATGAAACAAAACAGAGAAACAGTACAGGAGTTGGACTCAGGGCGCTGGCCCCCAATACCCATGACTGTGTTTCACCGGATCAGCGGATAGTTGTCAACAATAGACGAACACCATACCAGTGATGCCCCCCGAAACTCCAACTCCCGAAGAGGGGGAGGAAAAGAAAAGAATGAGAGAGAAAGGAGAGAGGGTGAATGGAGAGACAGAAAAGAGGGGAAGAGAAGAATGGGAGAGTTATCCGGCGCCTCTAGCTACACAATAAAATACCGTGATGCAACAACAAGTAACAATCTAACAGTAACCATGGTGTGATGACAATTTGCGACTTTCCTTCTAGAAAATAAAGTCATGGCGGCTTATGGGAAGCAAAGTAGTTATCCAGGGTAGACCAAATGTTCCTCGTGGATGATTTCCAGGGTGACTGTTGTAGGAAAATATTATCTGCTCCCCTGAGATGAATGACCCAGTTCATCCAGCACTTGTAAGAGACCTTGCTAGTGTCCTTCCAATTGGTGAGTATCATTTTAACTGCAGAGATCAACAGCAGATCAAGGAGATCACGATCCCCCTCCGAATGCAAATCCTCCTGTAAAAAAGCAGTTACCACGGATGACAAGGACCTAGGAAGAAGACAGTTAAATAATTTATACAAAAACAAATAGACCTTATCCCAGAAGGGTTTCACAATAGGACAGTGCAGAATAAGGTGAGCCAAATCCCCTTTGTCTTGCTTACAATTCCAGCACACATCGTCATCCCGGATCCCCACGGAAAATAGCCTGGCTGGTGTCCAAAAGGCTTTGTGTAATAGTAGGGGTGGGCGGAATTTGCGGAATTAACCTTCGCAAATTATCGCGAGAATGTTTAAAATTATCGCAAACAAGCAGAAATATCGCGAAGATGCGGAAGTTTTTTTCCGGCACGTTCGCGAGATTTTCTGCATGGTTGCGGGTCGCCAACTTACCCATGTGGTTGCTTGCGGGCGCGGCCATCTTGTTTTGAGTTGTTCTCGCGGTGCATGATCGCGAGAAGAAAGACGTGATCGCGCGACGCATGACGTCACTGCGGGCGCGAACTGTCGCGAGACAGCGCAAATGGCTAAAAACAATACAACATCTCATGGAGAACGCGACCGGATCAAGAAAACTTGTCAGCGAACGCAGGGATTCAGGTAAGGCGATCGCGCGCGCGCGAGAATGTATCATTTTACAGCGCGAGCAAGAAACAAATTATCGCCAAGCTGCGGAAACCGGAATTTTTGACATTTTCGCGCTCTCCGCGGAACGCAAAAATGTCAAATTATCGCAATTTCCGCGAACGAAACGAAATTTTTGCCCAGGCCTATGTAATAGCCAAAATTTCGTTTGGGAGAGGACTGGGGAAATTTTATTACGTGTGACTGATCTCCATAACTTGGGCCAAGCAGCGTCAGATAGCTGAGTATTAGACAGATCGTTCCAGTAGCTTACCACCTTAGAATTGAGCTTGGAGGATTTGGGGCGCAGAAGTCGGTAGATTTGGGAGACATGGTGACCAAGCCTATTAATTTTTGCTACAAAGTTGGGAAGCGAAGGGGAGCTGGGAGACATTCTGGATTTCGTAATGGCAGCCCTTACTTTCAGGAAATTATAGAATTCGATATCAGCCAAGTGGAAGCGGGTTTGGAGCTCCCTGAATGTCAGAGGATATGTGCCCTCCATCAATTGGTGTGGAAAAAAGATACCTCTTCTGCACCAAGAGTCAAGGAGTAAAGGTTCGCCATTATAAAGGAACTTGGAATTAAGCCAGAGTGACTCCATATCGGATCCCCTCATACCAACCTCCAAGGACCTGTCCACCTTTAAGAGAGCCAGTTTAGTGTTCCTAAAGATGGATCTGGAGTGGGTGGCAGTAAGGCGGTTGGCCGTGAGAACTGACAGAGGACGTATGTTCTGTAAGAGAGCCCCTTCCACCTCTAGCCACACCGGCGTATAGTGAGCAGGAGGAGAGACCCAGAGCAAACCCTGTCTCGCTAGGAAAGCATATTGGTATAAACGAAAGTCTGCAAGGTTAACACCGCCCATAGACTTGTCAAGCCTCAGTTTACGGATGCTGATTCTGGCTTTTTTACCACGCCATAAAAAGGACGTTAGAAGAGTATCTAGTTTGTGGTGAAAGGAGTCGGTAAGTAGCAATGGCAACATACTGATGAGATAATTGACTAAAGGAGTAACCATCATCTTAATAGTTTCAATTCTCCCCCACCATGTGATGAATTTAGGGGACCAGGTTTCCAGGAGTGTTTTGATTTTCTGCAAGAGTACCTTCTCATTTTGATACAGGGTTTCCAAGACGTTATTACCAAATTCAATCCCCAGGTATTTGATGAAACTCGGTTGCCAAGCTAACCCAGAGTCCCCCAGTATGTTGCTAGTACAAAAAATGTTCAGTGGTTTAACCTCCGATTTATCTCTGTTAAGTTTGTATCCAGAGTGCAGAGAATACTCTGCAATTGTCTCCATTAGAGCAGTAATGGAGGAGTCTGGACGCTCTGTAACAATCAAAATGTCATCCGCGTACGCAGCCAGTTTGACCCGGATGCCATTGATATCCACACCCGCAATATCCCTGTTAAGTTTGATAGCCTGAAGAAGGGGTTCTAACGCCAGAAGGAAAAGTGATGGAGACAGAGGGCATCCCTGCCTGGTACCCTGATATAGGGGAAAGGGTTCCGAGAGAGCCCCATTGACAGCTATACGCCCAGTCGGTTTTAGATAGAGTGACATAATCATTTTAATAAAGTCTTTACCCAGCCTAAAAGAGTGCAGACAGCGCTCCAGGAATGGCCAGGAGACTCTGTCGAAGGCCTTCTCGGCATCTAATGTGATGGCAATCGAGGGCACAGTTTTGGTTGCAGCGTTTTCTAGTACGTGGCATAACAGTCGTGTGTTGTCATTAGATAAACGGTTACGGAGGAACCCCACCTGGGAGTTGCTTATCAATTTGTGGAGGACCGAATTGAGTCTGACTGCGAGAATTTTGGCATAGATTTTGCAGTCAACATTTATAAGCGAGATTGGCCTATAGTTTTTTGGAAGAACAGGGTCCTTCCCCTCCTTGGGGATAACTACAATGTTTGCTTCAGTCATGGAATCGGGTGTATGTCCAGAGTCGGCCATATGATTAAAACCCTGCAACATCACAGGACCTAGCTGGGTTAAGAAAGACTTATAAAAGGATGCCGTGAAGCCATCCGGCCCTGGGGCTTTATTTTCCTTCAAAGATCTGACCGTCTTATCCAGTTCCGAACTACTGATTTTCATTGCTAGCATGGCAGAGTCGTCGTCTGAAAGGCATGGCAGATTAAGATCACGGAGAAAGGCAGAGCACTTCTCAGTGTCGAAAATCTGGTTATTTGAGTATAGGTCCTGATAGAATTGTTTGAAAGTGTCAAGAATGGCCTTGTGAGATGTGTGGGATCGGTTATTAGCGTCCTTGATGGAAGAGATTACGTGTTGATTTTGTCTATGCTTAAGGTATGAAGCCAAGAGTTTCCCCGCCTTGTTGGCCTCGCAGAGATTCAGTGCTTTAAATTTATTAATCCACACCCCCGCCCGTTCACTCAGTATCTTATTGTACTCATACTTCTTCTGTGTCAGAGTCAAGAGTAGATTGGAGTCATTCAAGGAGGCAATATGTGCGGACTCCAAGTCTCTAATTTCCCGTTCCAATTGAAGGAGTCCCTGGTTCAATCGTTTATTTATTTTAGTTTTTATCGCTATGATTGTACCCCGTATAGTGGCCTTAAGAGCGTCCCAGTGTGTGTTTATATTAGTGTCAGACACCTTATTGTGTTCAAGATATTCTGAGATGGCCTCCGTAATCTTTTTTTTATCTTCAGGATCCGATAGGACATCATTGTTAAACCGCCACCTTTTGGGAGTTTGTTCTCTGTGGCTACCGGTCAGGGTGAGAGAGATGCATGAGTGGTCGGAAATCAATCGTGGAGCAATATTAGAGGACTCAATGAGGCTGGTGTATGCACCGGAGACAAGGATATAGTCGATCCTGGAGTAAGAGTTGTGGGGGGGCGAATAGAAAGTATAATCCCTTGAGTCTGGGTGTTGGAGTCTCCAGGGATCTTTAAGGTTAAATTTTGAGCAAATAGAGGTGAGCTCAGCATGCGCGCTTGTGGGGTGATATTGGCAAGTGGACTGTCTGTCAATTATCGGGTCCAGGGGAAGATTGAAGTCGCCTGCCATTATTATCAAATCTTCCCGAGGGATACCATACAACTTGTCGGAGACGCCTGACCAAAAGGTGGGATCATCTGTGTTGGGCCCATAAATATTGATCACATGGAATACGTCTTCGCCCCTTCTCAAGTGAGTAAGCAAGAAACGGCCCTCATCATCCTGTTGGGAGGATTCTAGCGTGATGTTAGCAGATCTCGAGATCAAGGTTAAGACCCCTCGCTTCTTCTTAACTGCCGATGAGCATGCCAATTGCGAAATCCAGCTGCCCTTTACCAGATTATTGTCTACTTCGGAGAGCTTAGTCTCCTGTAGGAGAACTATATCACTTTTGGTTTTGGCTAAATACTCCAAGACCTTACGTCTCTTCACAGGGTGGGCAAAGAGTTTCTCTTTAATGAAGAAAGCTATCTTGAGGATAATAGATTAGTTCCTGCTATTGATTACAGAGGACGATGTTATGAAATGAAGAATTGCACTCCTATACCAAAAGAGGTGATGGTCAAATGTAGAACAAGTTATTGGAGAACAGGTACAAGGAAAGCGGAGTGAGGCACCTGCATAGAAATTGAATTGTATTAGTGTTTGTAGTATTCGACAACAATCCATTGATATATTAAGGAAAGATCCACATGGGGGGGCGTGAGTAGCCGCCTAAGATGGCGGTCGGACCTTGGTAGAGCTCTGGACCCTTGGGGGGATTTACTTCTCCTGCACCGTCATCCCCTGCCACTAACCGACTGGGGACATTGATATCGAGACGCCGGAGTCCCCAGCATAGCTGAGTGCCTTGAACTATCCTTGGGACCGCGATACGCCCTTAGTTCTGGACCAGGGCCTACTCGCCGCTGAGATCGGGCGGAGGCCGGGAACTGCCGTGAGGCGTAGGCCCGCACGCGGTATGGATGGCCCTGTGCGCTGCTGTGCGAGGCCCGCTTCAAGCCCGGAAACATCGAGATCCCCTCGTCCTTCACGGCGACGAACTTCCTGGACTGCCCGCACCACCGAGGGGCAGGCATGCTGTGAGGGGACCCCCCCCGTGTGGTGGCTGCGGGCAACCGCGCGGCCTGGTGGCGGCTCCGCCCCGGGAGCACCCGACGAGAGGAGGGTGACGGCAAGCTCAGGAGACTCATCGAGGGACTGTGCGGTGAGTGGTAGCGTTGCATTATCCCACACTGACCTATACACCTCGCCCATGTGTCCAGCGGTCGGCCGGAGTGCACGGCTGGATATTTCCTTTGGAACTTGAGGACTGGGTGGCTTGGACAATGTAAACACAGGCTGAAGGCCCTGGGGGCATTGCAATGAACTTCTACGGATTCGGCCTGGCAAGTGCAGTGGGCTTCCCCCTACAGTGGAGAGCGCCATCACACCAGAAGCCCTATACTTTATAGCGCTGACCCTCACGGAGCTGCAGCAGCGTAGTTCATGTCTCCCCGGGGTGGGGCCCTACACCACTAACATTGGGGCACCTCCAGGACTGGAAAAGAAGAGAAGGGTCCCGCTGAGCTGCGCAGTGCTGTACATGTGCAGGAAAGGACACGGACAGCCGAAATCAACCGGCGCTATCACCAAACAACCTTTGCTGTGCCACTAGCCATCGATGCACGACCCTCAGATCTGCATTGACCTACTTAATGCGGCATCATACAATCCAACCCTGCTGGCAGTCAACCCTGTTGAATGCGGTGGAGGAGGGGTTACCCTGTTGACTCCACCGTGAAAGGTGGAACCCCCCCTCCTGCTACTAGTCCTCCCTTCCAGACCACAGTGTTTCAACGACAACGCATATCCAACGTCTACTGAGGAGAAGACGGGACTTACTCATACAATTGCCCAGAACTTATCCGACAGCCCTCCAGCTCACCCACTAGACGGGACTGTACTGCGCTTAGCTGAGATGCCCACGTCATGGGTAGAGTCTGGGCAAAGACGCTGGAGGGCCAACAGGGAACAGGGCCCCCCTCCAACATGACAGAACTCTCCAGCCATCTTTCCTTCCCTAGAACAACGTCTTCTGAACCTACAGAGGGACCACCCGACAAGCTGGGCCTAATACTTAAGGAGATCCGAGACTCTAGGACGGCACTTGAATTACAGATTGGAACGCTCACCACAGGCCTTACGCTACTCAGGGCAGACCATGGTAAACTGGCAGACATGGTCAAAGACCACGGATGATCCCTCACAGACCTGACCCCCCGAGTTGCGACAAACTCATCCACCTTACAACAGCTACAACAAATGACAAGCCTCTTGGATTGGGTGGAAGATGCGGAGGGCAGGAACAGGTGCAACAATATACGCATCATTGGCCTGCCGGAACGCAGTGAAGGGGTTAAGGCGGCAGAATTCATGGAAGCATGGTTCAGGGACCATGTGGTGCCTGAGGGACTTTCTCCATACTTTTGCATCAGATGAGCTCACAGAATACCAACCGGACTGCCCAGGCCTGGTGCACCTCCTCGCCCTCTGATAGTAAAGATCCTAAATTATAAGGACCGCGACGTCCTACTGCAGAAGGCGAGAGAAAAAGCACTAATCCAATTTGAAAACCACCGTATATCGTTGTACCCCGACTATGCCATCATGGTACAGAGGCAGAGATCGTCCTACCAAGCGATACAGAAGAAACTTCAGAAAGCACAACTCAAATACGCACTACTATATCCTGCCCGGCTGAAAGTTATTTACGACAAGAAAACTCACTTCTTCGAGAGTCCAGCAGATGCCGAGGAATGGCTGGAAGTTATGTGCATTGGCTCTAGCCAGCTCAGCCACTCAGGCCTCTCTACGCAGGGCTCAGGCAAACTCCCTAAACTGGGCTCCCATCGATCCCAGAACTCCAACCAGAGCAAAGGTGGCGCTGGTCCGTCGCACGAACAACAAGGTCGTGACCAGGAAGGGGCCCTTGCGGTTGCCGGGTCATTCCGTGAAGACTCAAACAAAATCCCCACAGATTCGGAGGACAGCACTCTGAATTCAGACTCTGAACACAGTATAACTCTCTTCCCCACGATTACACCCCGGGCAGCAGACGACATAATTAATAACTGAACACTGCCGACGCATCTGCAATGATCCAGGAAATATTATTTGGTATTCGCCTCTATGGACAACATGGGCTCCACATCCCGGAGCCCGTCATATCCTTTTTCATAATTGTACATACAAAAATTACCACTCTGCTATAGCCTGTATATTAATATAGGGGCCCGAATTGTTTACTACAGTGATATGGATTGATTACGTCTGTCTAGATGCAAACTGAGCTATGTGTTTACGGGGACTCCAGACGTCTCTTACAAATGATTGGTTAAGACGGGAATATGGTCCTTGACAAGTTTAATTATAACACTCCCCCCCCGGGCAGGGTTCCGTAGAGCCACCAAGTTGCGGACCTTACTGTGACCATGACTAAGACTAGGGGCGGCCGCCTCCGCACTAGCGTATGCACCGTTATCTGTTATATACTTCTTGTGCACTATTGTTGGGCCCAGCGTAGTTCGGACGCTGAGCCAAGTTTTGTTAATGTTTCGGGGAAAGGGGACTCCTGGTCAAGTTTAGGCTACCGGCTCCACTTGAGTTGGAGCTCCACACTACACATGGTGCCATGCCCAGGACAGTTACCACTCTAGGGTCTTACAACCTGATCACATGGAACGTACGTGGGTTGGGGCGATTCAGAAACAGCATCGTATACATGCATATCTCCTCAGGCGTAAGACACATGTAGCATTTCTCCAAGAATCCCATTTAACTGACTCTGAAACACAAAAAACGCGCAAAAAATGGAGGGGACAGATCTACTCTACTAACTATTCGGCTTTTGCCAGAGGTGCGATCATCTGGATACGCCACGGGGTCCCATTTCTTGAGTTGGATGGCCGGGTTGATGACCAAGGGAATTACATCCTATTGAAAGGCATGCTAGATGGCTCCCTGGTGGTCCTCGGCAGCGTTTATGCTCCTAACTTTGATCAGGACCGCTTCCTGCATCAATTGGGAGCAGCATTAGTGGACTAGGATGGTATCCCCTGGGTACTGGGAGGAGATTGGAACGCTGTATTGGACACTGCTCTGGACAGGTCACATCCTCCCCTACATGGTACGAACGCTAGCAAATTGGCTGACTTGTTGACTACATGGGATGATGGATGGGCGCTCTCTGACGCATGGAGATGCCTCCACCCTACTCACAAAGAATATTCATTTTATTCTACAGTACATAGTCTCCATACCGGAATTGATAGGTTCCTCTGCTCTAGATCCAATATCACTCAGGTATGCCAGTCCACATATCTAGCAAAAACATTCTCCGACCATAGCCCCCTAGAGCTTACACTTAACTGGGGTAATGTGCCCACCTGGAAGTTACATCCGCAATTACTAGAAGATGCTCCATTTCGCACAGCCCTTTCCAACACTATAACTAACTATTTAGCCAAAAATTGGAACACAGCTTCCTCTAATTTAATCGAATGGGACGCCCTGAATGTAGTGGTACGGGGGGCTTCGATAGGACAGTTGGTGGGGGCCAGACAGGAGACATACCAATATTTACTGAGCATCGAACAACAGATGGACACACTTGAACAAGAGGCGGTGACAGACCTTGAAAACAAAGAGGCATTGCAGTCTGCCCGTATAGACCATGCTGAAACACTAGAGACACTGCGGACAATAGATCATAGAGCATTCTTACAACAGAAGCACACGGAAGCGGACAGGTCCGGTGCGCTGCTCGCCCACATAGTTAGGGATAGACCAGATCCACCGATCATAACCAGAATTCGTACACCTGCCGGGCATATAGTCCATACACAACGAGAAATAAACACAGCCTTTCATGATCACCTAGGTACGCTTTACGCATCACCTACTCCTGTGGAGGGCTCCTCTATAGCAGAGTTTCTACAGGATCTTCCTTTTCCGGTAATCTCCGAAGACATACGAAAGGACATAGATGGCCCCATAACTCAACAAGAAATTTGAGCTGCCATTAAGGGCCTGAATCGTAACAAAGTACCAGGAATTGATGGGCTACCAGTTGAGTTCTACCATGCACACTCGGAGACCATGGTGCCCACACTGGAATCAGTATACAAAGTTGTCTTTGAGGCTGGTCATCTACCACATTCCAGCATGCAAGCACTGGTCACATCGATACCCAAACCGGGACGTGATGGCTTAGAGCTGTCTAATTATAGACCCCTTTCCCTGCTAGTGACTGAATATAACATTTTAAGTAAGTCTCTTGCTAATCGCATACAGCCATATCTTAATACACTCATACACAGTAACCAAAGTTACCGAACCGTAGCACATCCCTTAATACCAGACGGTTACATTACATCATGAAGGCCACTCCACATGTTTACCAGTCTGCGGGATGCATAGCACTAGACCTTCGGCAGACCTTTGATTCCCTTTCCTGGGATTTTATGTTTACGACTTTGCAACGTTTTGGGTTCCCGGACACACATCTCAAATGGGTTCGCTTATTATACACATCCCCCACAGCCAGTGCACGCACAGGTCATTACATCTCCGATCACTACACTATCCATAGGGGCACAAGGCAGGGATGCCCGCTATCCCCCGTTGTTTGTTCTTGCGCTGGAGCCCCTTGCTATAACACTTAGAGGATTGGCGGATCAGCTCGGCATCCCCATTGATGGTGTGGACCACCTAATTTCCATTTATGCAGATGACATACTCTTGTATTTACGGGATCTGACAGCTGACAATACCCCTCTTCCCGACGTTTTTGCCAATTTTGAACGTCTTTCGGGTCTGGCTATAAAACCGGGAAAATCTACAGCCTACTTCTTTCAGGAAACACCATACCCAAATAACCTGCAGTTTGGTAACTACGCCATACCGGTAGCCCCCACCACCTTTAAATATTTAGGCATTCAAGTCTACAGAACGCATGCGGACCAAATTGAGGCCAACATAGTGCAGGCTATAACGGCCCTTCGGGCCAATGTGGTCTTCTGGTCCTCTCTGCCGTTATCGGTGATGAGATAGAGTCGCCATCTCGAAGATGGTGATGCTGCCTCGCCTATTATATTATTTTGTAAACTTACCCATTGTTCTTCCACTGTCCATTTTCAACACACTGAATACTATACTGTTGAACCTCATCTGGGGCACAGGCCGCAGATGACTGAGTTTGCGGAAGCTCCAACTGGAGACCCGAAGTGGCGGCCTGGGAGTTCCTGACTTCAGGGCCTACTATTATGCCAGTCAGCTCCAGTGGCTATCGTACTGGACTGCGGGGAGAAATTTGCAGGAGATTGGGTATACACCACGTAAGCTAGACTGGGGCGAGTTACACTCACTACTATTGCCTAAAGCCAAGATTTCTGTAGATAGCCCCCCTACTGAAGACTGCCCTACAGTGCTGGAGGAAAGCATTATCGTATACCTCCCCAGCGACCGCTTACACAATGAACATCCCCCTCCTGGGCATTCCCACACCACAAGGCAGACTCACGAAGGTCAGGATACAGGACTGGACAGATGCGGGGGTGGAGGACATTGGAGCATTCTTTGGGGATGGTACCATACTCGATCATGACTGCAGGCCACAGGTGCATCACCACACTTATACTTACAACACGCTACAGTGTCACATTGTATTAGGAACGCCTGGGCCCCACAGCGGAGTGAACCCCCACAACATAACCTGGTACACCTCTTATACTACATGGGAAATGGGGGGCACCTAGTCTGTTGGTTATACACGGGTATCCGGACACATGCAGCAGTCGCACCCACGTCGCTTAGAGCGCAATGGTCCGAGGACTCTAATGTTGAAATTAGAGACAAGGCCTGGAAATTCATGCTGGAACACCCCAAAACAGTGTCGCGTAACGCGAAACTAAAGTTCCTCCAGACAATGGTTGTTCATAGATCATACCTTACCCCTAAGAGGATTCATCGCATGTTCCCAGAATCCTCCTATTGCTGCCCCCGCTGTAAAGGAGATGAGGCGGACTTCCTTCATATGCTATGGTCCTGTCACTGCCTTCGAGACTACTGGGTGGGAATCCGCCACTCTGAGCGAAGTCACACAAATCCCGGTCTTGGAGGATGCTCTGAACTGCCTCATAGGCCTCCGTAGACGCACAAAGGTGCAGAAGGTGCGATTAAAGTTTTTAGACTTGGCCCTCATATTAGCAGTAAGAGCCCTCAGCATGAGGTGGAAGTCCCCCAGATGTCCCACGGTATCTATGTGGCAGGCTGACATGCTTCAGTGGGGGAAGGCAGAGGGTGCAGCTCTTCGCAGAGAGGAAGAGAGAGGACTGAGAAAGCAGCCCATTTCAATGGACTGGGAGGTAATGCTGCTTGAATTGGAATCACTTGACTTATTACCCCCGCAGGATGCCCCAACCCCATAACACACAATGGCACCCTGCGACTCCTTAGCTGAATGTTCCGAGAGCCAAACCCGTGCATTATAACTTGAGGACACTACAGTCCGTCGAGTGATACACCACTAGCATCCTATTTTGATTAATATGAAAGCTGAAGTAAGACTGACCAGGAGTCGGGGTTGGGCGGGCTAGGGAGGGAGGGGACACGGTTGAATAGGTTCTTATTGTTAATTGAAAATGTAAAGGCTTTATACTGTCAATCTCTGTGCTGGGACTACAATGTTTTAGTACCAACGATGTTATTGGAGATCATTGTCCTTCGTTTCTATTTATTGCATAGAGTGAAATATACAGAATTTGCATGTAACATATATGCTGTAACTATTACAATTACAAAAGACTGCCTCTGTAGGATACTCATTGCATTGTACAGAATGTCAAAGTCATCAATAAAGTGTGTTAAAAAAAAAACTCCAATTTTATGTCTAGGAGAAACAAATAGAGCACCTTTCCATGGTACTGTGGCAGGCGTAGGAAAGATTTGTGATGATGGGCAGTTTTGTTTCTTTGGTCCTGAGCAGGATCCTAGGGAAAATGAAGAGTTGTTAAGAGGAAGAGTTGCCGAACAGGACACAGTTATTACATTTGATACTTTTGAAAAAGAGATTACAAAATTTAACAGAGGGTGGTCTGAAAAAACAGAGTATGTTTGTATATGTTGTTGACACACTCTCTACAAGATTCAAACACAGATTGCTGACTTGTATTAAAAAAAATTATGTAATTACCCAGACATTACACACTCACTCACAGACCCATACAGACACTCACACACCCAGTCACCGACCTGTACAGCCACTCATACACACACTTTCAAAGTTTACAGGTTAGTTAGGAAATAAAATGAAAACTACCTTTGAAATTCACTGAACAAAACAAAGGTTACAGGGACATTTCAGTTGGAAATTAGCATTTAAAAAAACCTTAGAAATTCACTGAAAGAACCAAAGATTACAGGATAGGAAATATAATTGTAAAAACCTTAGAAATTCACTGAAAAAAACAAAGGGTACAGAGACATTATAGTTAAGCTCAAGTTTCACTCATATAAAACCAGTGAATTTCAGCAGTTATAGTTAGCTGAGCTTACAACTTGGCATGATAAGGGTAGTCTAGAATGGGAAGAGTATTGTTACTTAAAAAACGACCATCCGATACTTCCTGCTTTCTATCATCTGCCCAAATTACACAAGGACCCCACCAATCCACCTGGACGTCCTATAGTTTCTTCCAGGGGGAGTGTCTCGGAACATGTTTCCAAGTATGTTGACCATTTCCTTAGCGACTATGTCACCAGTCTGCCCAGCTATGTCAGAGATACTAAGGATTTTCTTAACAAAATACAAGATTTACAGTGGGATGAAGAATTTTTGCTCATCACCTTGGACGTACAATCATTATACGCCATCATCAATCATCAGCTGGGTCTGGATGCATGTAATCATTTTGTAAAAACCAGGCAAATTTGCTTCAGAGAACATAGCAAGAGGATACGGGACATGATTGAGTTTTGTCTCATTAATCTTTCTTTTCAATGGTGTCCTGTACAGACAAACCACTGGTACAGCGATGGGTTCATGCTCCGCTCCCAGCTTTGCAAATCTTTTCATGGGACGCTGGGAGGAAGAGGTGTTTTATGACCCTGTCTGTGCAGGATACCTTGAACATGTAATTACATGGATGCGCTACATTGATGATATGTTCATCATATCGAAGGGCTCTGAACTTAAAGCTACATCATTTATTGAGAAACTCAATGTTAATAACTACACCATTGTTCTTTCAGGGAACATCAGTAGCACCATGGCAGAGTATTTAGATGTCAGGCTTGACATCAAAGACAACTCGGTACATTCCACCCTCTTTAGAAAATCTACTGCAGGGAACAGTATTCTACATGCCCTCAGCAGCCACCCTGAAACTCTAAAATGGAGTATCCCTTATGGAGAGCTGCTGAGGGCTAGGAGAAACTGCAATACTGAGGCAGCCTATCAACTGGAAAGTTTACACATGCTAGAACGCTTTAGAGCAATGGGTACTACACAGAGCCAAAGAAAGAGCAGATGGGGTCAGTAGAGCTTCCACCATCTCAGAGAAACCTCCTGAAGACAGCAAAGATGGTGAGATTAACACCAGGATCATCATGACATACAATTCTGATTCTAACAATATACAAAAAATCCTGACCAAGAATTGGGATATTCTCAGATGTGATACTACCATTGGAGACAGTATTCCCATAAGACCTAGCATCACTTATAGGAAGGGTAGAAACATCAGGGACTAACTAGTGCACAGTGATGTTACCATATATCCCAAAAAACAAGAACATGGTCTCAAAGGCTTTTTCCCTTGCGGCCATTGCAAGGCATGTAGAAATAGTACATTCTGCAATAAGGCCAATTGCAATGGGGTTAACAAAGAAATCAGCCAATTTCTTACCTGCAGTTCCACCTTTGTCATATATGTGACTGGGTGTCCGTGCAAGCTCTGGTATATTGGCAGTACCACTCTCATGGCCAAGAAGCGTACACTAGAGTATTGCCGGGCAATCTCACATATTGATGAAAAATATCCGGTGGCCCGCCATTTTAGGGACAAGCATTTCTCGAATCCAGCACTTCTGAAGTTTTTCATTTTGGAACAGATCCTCAGCAATCCCAGGGGTGGTAATCGTGTTCTTAAACTCAGGCAGAAGGAGTCCAAATATATTGTGGACTTTCAGACCAAAAGTCCTGGCGGGCTGAACCACGATGAGGAACTGGCAATGGATTTGAGAGGGGAGAAGTAGTTTTTATGTCCGTTGTACTCTTGCCCTTTATGGAATCTCAGTCTCATCCTATTTTTTCCACATTTCATCTGTGCATGAGAAATGAAAATACTGCACTTTTTATCGATGATTGTATTATGTTGTCAGTTATTTATTGTTTTCTTTCTTTTTGCTTATTCACAGGAGGAAAGGAAGGGGCCCAGACACCGTCACTCACTGCTCACGGGCAACATACCCTTTTCCCCGTATCTTCACTGAGCATGGTTGACTGATGGGTACAGTATGATATTGTACAGAGACACATTATTGGACTTGTTGGCTCAACTTTTGTACTTTGATTGCCTCACCATTGAGTTTGGGGGTACTTGCCCTATAAACAGCTATTTCAGGACTGTCCGAGACTAGCCCTCTGCATCTCTTCTTTTGTAAATTTACGGGCAGTTGCCCTCCTGTTGGATTCTGGTTTGCATTGTAAATCCACAACACAGGGAACTTCCCAGCGCATTTCTAGATCGCTGTATTACCTCAATACATGTGAGCGAAATATTCAACTGGCGGACAGTTACCTTTCAGTTTGTCTGTTTGCATTGCAGCTCCAGAGTATAGAGAACTTCCCTGCACATGTGTGCATCCATTTTTAGATCTGTGTGTTATTTCAATACATGCGAGGGGACAATCAATTGTATGCGTATTATTCTGCGATTACATAACTTGAAGACAATTTTGGATAATTATCATTACAATATGTATTTCATGTGTTATACATTACATCTTCTTGGTCTTATACTTGCATTGGCAAGCAACTATACGCTATATTGTTGCTATATCTTCATGCATTCGTATCGTTCCAACATGTCCTCCACATTTTTGCCATTGAAGCTCGATTTATGTACTATGTCCCTTTCCGATGTCCATGATCCTCAACTTTATCAGTCACCATTGTGTGTGCATGAATTACACGTGAACAAGGCTTTGCAGTAAGCCGAAACGCATTGTGGGATTAAACATCTTTACGGAATTGGATTGTTGTGAAGTCCTTTGATTACTGAGAGCGCATTGATTGTGACTTTTTGAACATTTTACAGCCGACGCGCTTCGCCGGCGTATGCGCCACCTCCCTTGGGTCCCCCGCAGTCGGAAGGAGCACCGTTCTTTTGTGATTATATATATATATATATATATATATATACACATAGATATATTACCTACTGGCGGTCGCCAGTAGGTAGTTATAGTTAGGACCTATTTTTCTATTCCCAATAACTTTGGCACCGATTGACAAATCTTCGCGACATTTTCAAAACTTATGGCCCGCTCCGGTCCACTCCTATCTTGAAAGTTTCGGGGTGATTCGTCAAGCGGGGGCTGAGAAAAAAGGGGGGGTCCCAAAACATGTTCTCCCCATGCAATTTCCCATAGGAAACTTTAGACTCGGCTACAGCCCGAACTGCTGAACAAAATTACACCAAATTAGGCAAAAAGGTAGATCTTGGTTCAGAAAGAACCCTTTTTGTTAAATAGTGTAAATCCGTTCATAGTTCATGAGAAATTCAAAATGAAAAAAGTTTCGATATTTATGGCCGCGCAGGATCCATGCATCCTCCCGATCACGAGCTTTATGCTAATTGGCTGTCAACACTCCAAACCAGGAAGTGTTGGCAGCCATCTTGTGCCTCGGTAGAACCGAGGAACAAGAAATCAGTGAAACAAGTGCGCAAAACACAAAAAGGGGGCAGGGTAGAAACACCCTGAACCCCTAGGCCTGCTTAGGGGGTCCCACAAGGACCCCCAGGGCCCCCCGAATTACTTTTTTTTAAATCGGCAAAATCAGCGCAGGATGAGCGGATCCAGCCGAGAAAAAAAGAAAACAAAGCGCGGACTCCCGCGCTTCGTTAATATTCAGTCCCCGGGTGGGCCAAATCCCAGGGGAAACATTAGTATTGAGATGGGGGCCCAAAGGGGCACCCCAGCCCCGGGGACCGTCACCCCCGCGGGGCTTATCTAACATAATTGAAGGGGGGCTCACAGCCCCCCCAGCCCCGGGGACCGCCACCCCCGGGGCTTTTTTATGTATTGTATGGGGGGCTCAAAGGCCCCCCAAGCCCCAGGGACCGCCACCCCCAGGGCTTATCTACAATATTTGTGGGGGGCTCATGGCCCTGGAAACTGCCATCCCCTGGGGCTTGAGTTTTGTTTAAAAAAAAAAACCTGTGTGGGGGGGCATCGCGCCAGAGGCCCCGCCCCCTCCCTGCAGCACTCTGCAAACGCACCCCCGGCATGTTTGAAGATGGAAAACTAATTCCCCTTGAATACTGGGGGTCCCTGGGGGCCAATTAGCCCACCAGGAACCTCCAGTATGCGCCAGGGAGCTGCGTTGCAGAGAGGTGATGTGAGGCCACACCCCTTTTTACACCTGTCTGCATTGCAGCTCTGTGGCACTTAATGGAGGTATCTGGTGTGCTAGTTGCACCCCAGGGACCCTCAGGATTCAAGGGGAGTTAATCCCCCAACTTAAAACGCACCACGGGGCGCTTTTGCACAGTGGTGAAGGGAGGGGGCGGGGCTTGAGGTGAAATGTGTGCAAACACACCCTGTGGTGTGTTTTAAGTTGAGGAATTAGTTCCTCTTCAAACCTGAGGGTCCCTGGGGCCAAACTAGTCCACCAGGTACCTCCAGTAAGCGCCACGGAGCTGCGTTGCAGAGTGTGGTGAAAAGGAGCATGGCCTCTGAACACCTCTCTGCAACGCAGCTCGCTGGCGCATACTACTTATTTTTCCATCGACCTTGAGATATATATATATATAAAACATATTTAATTTTCAGAAAAACACACATTCACTGGATGATGTCATCAGTGATGTCATTTGGATGCCCTCAGTGATGTCATGAGTGATGTCACTGACCTTGTCATGAGTGATGTAATATGTGATGTCATCCGCAGTGCATTGCGGGCGTGTGAGTTATAGTTAGCTGAACTACGGGGGAATTTCTAGGGTTTTGTACGAGTGAAATGTCCAGCTAACTATAACGCCCCTGAAACCTATGTTTTTTTCAGTGAATATATATATATATATATATATATATATATATATATATATACACATATATATATATATATATGTGCCAAGGTGTATTGAAGAATGAGTGAGTGTATAAGTGTCTGAATGGATGATTCAGTAGGTGCGTGACTGATTGTGTAAGTGACTGATTAAGCCTATCTTACTGAATGCATGGGTTAGTGAGTAAACTGTGTAAATGTCTGTTTCAGTCTGTCAGTTCGTGTATAAGTGGCTGCATGGGTTGGTGAGTAGCAACATGACTGTCTATATAGGTTATTGGTTGGTTGTCTGAGTATCTGTATGGGTGCCTGAGTGTCTGTGTGAGTGGGTGGGTGGGTGACTCTGCATAGATGTGTGAGTGGGTGATTCACTGGGTGTATGGGTTCAAGAGTGCATTTGTGAAGGGCTGTATGGGTGGGTGAGTGGGTGGGTGTATGGGTGTGTGAATGAATGTCTCAGTGGTATATGTGTGAGTAACTACAAATGTAAAAGGTTGTTTATGTGAGTGTTGGAGTTTATAAATGACTATACATTAGAGGGAGTGACTGTGAGTGTGGCTGTATGGATGAGTGTGTGCTTTTATCAGTGATTGTATTAAAGAGTAAGTATGTGTTAATATTTGTATAAATAAGTATGGTGGTCTCTGTATAACTGTATAGGTGAGTAAATTGGTGTGATTGATTCTTCGCATGACTGAGGAAGTGTGTAAGTAAGTCTAGGGATAAGTGGCAGTGTGTGAGTGTATGTATAGGTGTATGAGTGCATATGATAGTGCTTTATTGAGGACTGACTGCACGTATGAGTTACTATATGGGTGAATGAGTGGATCTGTGTGTGTGCAGACCTAGGAATCACTGAGCAGGTATGTACTTTCTGCTATTGCTTTGTCTATGGTTTCGATATTGGTAGTCTGTTTTTTAGAGTGGGTGTTTAAAAGGTTTTATTAGGGTGTGAAGAGGTGTATCAGATTATCACGTGGATGATGTCATCAGTGATGTCATCTGTGATGTCATTTGAGATGTCCTCAGTGATGTCACTGACCATGTCATGAATGATGTAATATGCGACGTCATCAGCAGTGCATTGTGGGGGCATGAGTTATAGTTAGTTGAACTCACTCTAACGTCCCTGAAACCTCTGTTTTTTTTAGTGAATTTCTAAAGTTTTTTAAATGCTAATTTCTAACGATAACGTCCCTGAAATCTATGTTTTTTTCAGTGAACTACAAAGGTTTTTTAAATGCTATTTTCTACACTATGCCTACAGAGATAGGACATGTGAAGAAAGAGGAACAAAGGCACGGACAGAAGCAAGACAAATGAAGAAAGAGGCAGCAGAAGTCCAGAAAGACGAAGAAAGGTGCAGGAAGAAGCAAGAGAGGAACAGAAAGTCCTCCTGTGCACCCAACTTTTTGCTGACGGGCACTGGTGGTAACTGACTCTGACTAACCAGGCCTAGAGCCAGTGCTATGCTAAAAGACACTTAGAATACAGTGAAAACACCTACATACACTAGGGAACACTATGCGTTGGGGTACCCCTGTGATTAGCATGACCTCCTCTGTAAGTCCCTAGTACATAATAGGGCAGGGGGATTACAACTACCTCTAAGTCGGAGGTGCAGAAAGATGCTTCTTTAAGTAGTAGTCACATTTGCAGAGTGGTGGAGTAAGGGTGCTGGTCCTCCGACCAGCGCTCAGGAATTCCGCTCCGTAGGACTTACACGAGGTACCAGGAGGGCTTCTTGGCCCCCAAACTCCCTAAATTGGACTTCATCCCGCATCCTGTAGTCTGCCAGGAGTCGCGTTTGCAGAGTGGTGGAGAAAGGGGGCATGGCCTCCGAAGACGTGTTAGGAATCCCACTGTGTGGGACTTACTGGAGGTAACAAGAGGGATAGTTGGCCCTCAAGGATATCCTTGGGGGACAACTTCCCCTCCTATTACCTCCAGTAAGTCCCACACAGTAGCATTGGTAAGTACTCATACCAGGCCACGCCCCCTTTGCCACCACACAACAAACGTGCTCCCTGGTGCACTATTGGATGGGGAGTGAAGTCCCCTTCGCTACTGGGGGTCCTTTAGGGGCCAACTAGCCTACCACTTACCTCCAGTAAGCCCCACGCAGAGGGATTGCTGAGAGGTAGACAAAGGCCATGCCCCCTTTCTCCACCTTTCTGCAAACGCGCCCTCTGGTGTGTTGTTAGATGGGGAATTAATTCCCCTTGAATTCTGAGTGTACCTGGGGGGCAACTAGCCCACCAGGTACCTTCAATATCCGCCACAGAGCTGCTAACACGCCTCTTGGTGCACTGCTGCTCAGGGGATGAGGTCCTCAGGACACAAGAGGACCTCATCCCCCCACCAACAGTGTGAAGAAGAAATTCCCTGAAAATACCAAAGGCTGCAGGCACGTTATATTTAGGTTCACATTTCACTCATGCAAAACCATGGTGGGTGGCAATCCCCAGGGCCATCTAGGGCTCCTGGAGGGGGATCATGCGGCCGTCTTCCTTTCATCACAATTACCCCAGGGAGGTGGTAGTCCCCACTGTGGACCCCCTTAGTGATTTTATTTGTGCCGCGGGGAGGTGGCAATTATTTTGTTAAAAAGACCGTCAAGTCCCTGGAGGCCCCAACCCCCTTCTCCACCACTCTGCAAACATGCTGTCTGATGCACTGCTGGTTGGGGGATAAAGTCCCTTTAGGTCCAGAGGGTCCTTGGGGGCTGAAAAGCCCCCCCCCATTACCTTCAGTAAGTCCCACACACCCTGAGTGCTTAAAGGACTTCGGAGGCCAAGTCCTTTTTCTCCACCACTCTGTAAGCATGCCTGCTGGCACACTGCTTGTTAGGGGATTGAGTACCCTTGGCTCCAGAGGGTCCTTTGGGGCCAACAGGCCCTCCTGTTACCTCCAGTAAGTCCCACACAGTCTAATTGCTGAAAGGACTTCAGAGGCCCCACCCCCTTTGCCCAACACTCAGCAAACATGCCTCCTGGCCCACTGCTGGGTGGGGGATGAGGTCCCCTTGGTTCCAAAGTGTCTTTTGGGGCCAACTACCCCTCCTGTTACCTCCAGTAAGTCCCACAGAGCACAACTGCAGTAAGGACTTTGGAGGCCATGCACCCTTTCTGCAACACACTGCAAACGCTCCTCCAGGTGCAGTACTGCTGGGCGGATTAAGTCCCCTTGGCTGTTGATGGACCTTGAGGCCAAGAAGTCCTCAAGTTACCTCTAGTAAGTCCCTTACAGTGGTATTCCTGAGATATAAGTGGAGGTACCGCCCTCATTCTCAATTTTTTTTGCAAAAACAATTTTTATTGCATATTTTCAGTTACAATTACCTTTCATTAATTACCCTCATGCTGATGGACATATCCGACTTCCGGAAATCAATGTGTTATATGATCTAATTCACTGTCATCCAGATATTCTGTACCCATCAGCACTCCTATATGCATATTCACCCTCCACCCCCCCATGTCAGTGTGCCATAATACAAGGTATAAGGATGATTCTCTCTTTTTAAGTTGCTGTGTTGTTGGTTGTGGGCTACTCCCCACTTCAATAGTCAGGCTCAGTTCTGTAGGTAAAAGTGGTGTACTCGTTCCATCGCTTGTGTTCTACCTGGTACGTCTCTATTACTGCGCTTCCGCAGGCTGCTCAACTGTATCATCGTCCCCTACTTCATCCGTTACCCACCCTTGGAGCTCAACCACTAGTGCCTCCCATGCACATGCCATGTCCAGCGCCTTTTCATCGTTCCCCCGCAGTGCTAACTGTAGCCTGAACGTGCCCTCACTACATGCCCATTTGGTGAAAGTCGCTCTCCATCTCGCAAAGCTGGGACCAACTCTCGATTTCCAGTGCAGGGCGATTTCTCTTTTGGCCATAACTAGCCCTAAATCGCAAAACTTGCTCGTAATTTTTGTACGCGGAGTGTGGTGAAACCATAGCAGCAAACAAACTCCCAGGTCCACCTCCAGGTCCCACCCTGTCACCTGGTTTAAGCAATCAATAACCTCGTCCCAGTAGCGAATTAGTGACCCACAGGACCAGAACATGTGTTTGAAGTCAGCCCCCTCCTTCCCACACCGAGGGCATTGCGGTGTAGGGCCCCCGAAATACTGAAATAATTTAGCTGGCGTCAAGTATGCCCTATGCAAGGTGAAGTACTGCACCAATTTAAACCGGGCATTACGTGTGCTCTTCCAGGCCCGTCTCTGTAGCTTGGGCCACGTCAGTGCAGGGATAGGTTTCCCAATATCCATTTCGCATTTGTCCTTTAGAGCGTTCAAAGGGGCTAGGTGTTCTGTCGTCAGTCTCCGGTATAGGCACGTAATGGCCTTAATTGTGCCCGCTGCCATGACCACATATTGACATCCTGCAGCCGTCTGGGGTTCCGATAGTCCCGCGTTCCAGTGCTTCTGGAGACCTGCCACCAGGGCTGCGTGGAGTAGATAGTCTCCCCTCGGGATCCCAAAGGAGTCCCGTAGCCCCTGGAATGGCTGAAGCACTCCATTTAGGTACAGGTCCCCCACCATCTGTACCCCGAGGTCTTCCCAGTTAGCCAATCCCGACCAATCCCCTCCATGCGGGAGGGCCGTGCACATGCCTAATGGGATCTCTGGGGCGTAAGGGTGAGCAATGCCGGCCTTCCGTAGGCTTCGGTTCCAACACAGCCGGAGCGTTCTCTCTCCAAGAGTTAATTGTGACAAATCGAGTCGTTGCTGTAAGACAATAAAGGAAAGCACTTGGCGCGGGATCAGTCTGCCCTGTGGGCCTTCCGGGCCTCTAAACTCCCTAGCCACCGCCAGCGTGAGCCATTGTAACTGGGCAGCCAGATAATACCACTCGAAGTCGGGTACTGCCAGCCCACCCTCAGCTCTGGGCCGTCGTAGGGTGGCCAGCGCCACCCGCCTCCTGCCAGTTCCCCAGATAAAGCCCGTAACCATGGCCGTGAGCTTGCTGAATAGCAACGCCGGTGCCCAAATAGGGAGCGTACGGAAAAAATACAACAGGCATGGGAGCGCCACCATCTTCAGTAACGCCACCCTCCCCGCCACCGAGAGCGGAAGGGTGCTCCAGAATCCGATACTGCCAACCAGGCCCCTGATTGCCCTACCCACGTTCCCTTCCAACAGGCCTTGCTGGGTGTGATAAATATGTACTCCCAGATACGGCAGACAACTGTCCTCACAGCGTAATGTTCCCAGGGAGGGGGGAGTGCGCCCATGCTGTGTTATGGGGTATACACAAGTCTTGCCCCAGTTAACTTTCAGGCCCGACAATTGACCAAAGTCCTTCAGTAGAGCCTTGGCGCCCCGGAGGGCCCCATCCGCGTCAGCCAGGAATAGCAGTAAATCATCCGCGTAAAGGGAAATATAATGGATTTCCCCCCTTAATAGTAGTCCGGCATAGGCGCGTCCCATTCTTGCATGAGACGCCAGGGGCTCGACAGCCAAGGCAAACAGCAAGGGGGTTAACGAGCAGCCCTGTCTTGTTCCCCGTCGCACTGGATAGGGAGCAGATATTGTGGTCCCCGTCCGCACCCTATCCACAGAGTTGGTGTATAGCAATCTTGTCCATCGCATGAACCCATCCCCCAGACCGAACTCCTGCAGGACCCTAAACAAGTAAGACCGCCCTCATTCTCTAACACTCTATAAATGAGACTACTAGCAAAACAAATCATAGAAATTCAATTAAACTTATACGGTCACTTAAATAGTGACACACTCACTCCTACAGGTACTGACACACCCACTTATTTACCTATACAATTACTCACACACCCACTCACTCACCCATATAGCCTCTCAACTTAGCCACTCACTGACCCATACACTCTCTCCCACACCCACACAAACACTTACATACCCATTCACACATCCACACAAGCACTCCCACATCCGCTCACTGGCCCATACAGCCATTTACAAACACTCTCCAATACAGCCACTCACACAAAAAATTACTTATTCAAACAGCCACTCAAACAGCCACTCACTCACAGAGCCACTTACACACCGAGTCACTCACTCATACATCCATTCAGTCACCCACTCACTTACCCATAGTCACTATACACCCACTTACCCACCCAAAGAGCCACTCAAACTGCCACTCACTCACTCATAAAGCCACTAACACACCCACTCACTCGCTCACAAATACTGCCAATCATACAGCATGTCAATCACCCTCGCAACTACTCATACACCCACTTATATACCCATACTGCCACTTACACACCCATACACACAAGGATACATACAGTCACACACATAATGTATGTTGAAGTAGTATCACTCAGTAGTAGTTTACCAAGTAGAATAACTTTTTAGTAGGTTAGTATATAAGTTTAACACCCATAAACTCTTGGAAACACAGGCACATGGTGATGTCATCAGTGATTTTGTTTGAGATGTCATCAGTGATGTCACTGACCATGTCATGAGTGATGCAATATGGAAGGTCATAAGCAGTTCATTGTGGGGGCATAGGTTATAGTTCGCTCAGGTAATTATAACTGCTGAATTTCACTGGATTTGTAGGAGTGAAATCTCAGCCTGACTACAACATCCCTCTAACCTTTGTTTTTATCAGTGAATATATATATATATATATATATATATATATATATATATGAAAGAAAGAGGCAAGAGACAAACAGAGCAGTTAGTTTCACCTTACGCGTTTCAGGCACACGCCCTTGATCACAGGTGTCATATGGGGATTTTGAAGAACAAGCCTCTCCAGTGGCCGTTGCTCGACATATGCAAAGGCTCATGGTATTAGTAGTTCTATGCAGATTGATCCCACAAGTATGTTCTCCAAAGTCACAATTTCATAAAGTTTTAAAATCCAAGTGGATTGATGAGTGTCCCATCGCACATTGCCTCGCACTTATCCACCGAGCACCGCGCACCGAGCACCCACGGTTCGGCGTGCGCGCAACGTGCGCGCACCTCGCGATTTTTTTTTTTTTTTTAAATTGTTTTTTTTGCCCTTGGGGGTCCTTCTGTGACCCCCTGACCAAGGCTAGGGGGTCAGGAACTGTCCACTCTGCCCCCTTTTCAAATTCTCCACCTTTTATTTTAACCCCCTCAGACTGCGAGAGACAAAATGGCGGCTGACACTTCCTGGTTTCGACCGATTCGAATGTTTACCGACATCTAACAACCTATCAGAATTGCGCTCGCGCACGGCAGGGTGCGCACACTGTGCGCGCACGGTGCGCGCGTATAGATATTGATATGCTTTTAAATGCTATTTTCTCAGGATATACTGAACAGATTTACACCAGTCCTGCAAAAGGCACTTCCTTGACCTTATGGCTACCTCTCTGCCAAATTTCACGTAATTCTGTTCAGCCGTTCGGGCTGTAGCTGCGACTAAAGGTCCTATGGAAAAATGCATGGGGAAAACGCGTTTTGGGACCCCCCCTTTTTCTCAGCCCCCCACTTGACGTATCACTCCGAGACTTTCAGGGTAGGAGCTGAATGGAGCGCCCCATTAGTTTTGAAATTTTCGCGAGGATTCGTCAACCGGCGCCAAAGTTATTCAAAATAGAATTTTGAGATTTCCTATGGAAACTAGGTTGTAACTATAACTATCTACTGGCGACCGCCAGTAGATAATATATATATATATCTTCAACAAGCATGCTCATTTAAAACTGTGTCAAAAGGCAGCAACAAAGTGTTAAGTCTGTTTTTCTTTATTTGAGGTATGCCATTCTTTTCTTTTTTCCATTATAGTAATAGCATTGCCATATACAACAAATTTACAATAGAAAAACATTCATAAAAAATGTCTGCCTCGAACCAACACAATTGCTTGTTGTTTAATAAATACCACTGAAGCAAGTTCTACATTGGAAACAAGTTTCTCGTGTCAGAATGTATTCTTGAAAATAAATATTCATCAGGTACATTTACAATATTGAGGACTGTTTTAATAACACAGTGCCGACACCCAAGTAAATGAAAGGCAATGGCTTGCACTTGAAACGGTAAGTATGAGGACAAAAAGCATTTTCAGACCTCCGAGTTAATTGTACAGCAGCTTCCTACATACATATGATCAACCATATAATGATCCCATCAAAATAAAAAAAATCTGAGCACAAATACCTCATTTACTTTAATAATGTTCACAAATTATATGAATTCATTTTGCAGGTGATGGATAATTTAAGCTTTCATCATCTGAAGCTTGTCATTTTTTTCCAGGAGAAATGGATTGTTTCATTTTAATGAGGGCAATAATATTACAGTTAGTTTCAGCATTTAAAAAAAAAATGCATAAAAATGTGACTGAACAAGTAACAAAACAACTAGCAATCTAACGACCCAAAGAAATGTGTACCATTCCAGGGTAAGGGACTAATGAGGATTTCAAAAGCTTATCAAATTCAATGAAATTATCAATCCTAGCAAATCCAAATAACATTAAAAATAAGAGCACGCAGACATTTGTATTTTTTTCTGTTGAGAAATAGGGTCGGCTACCAAGGAATATTGTGTTCTTCAAAAGACACAGCAAACAGAGAAACGCAATCATTACCAGAATGTCATTGCACTTCTGTAGGGAATTGTTAGCGAGAGGACAGCCGGATGGTACTTTCTTAATGAAACTTAAAGCTTAGATTGTCAGGCATGCTGGATTCTCAGATGCAGTTCTAGGAGCTGAGGATTGTCAGTTCTTTTGAAAAATATCCACAAAATGTGGACTGCCAAGTTCAAACGCCCATTCACTGATTTAGTCGTTCAACCATTTCATCCGCATTTTATTGTTGAGGAGAAGATAGAAATTAGGTAAAAACAGTATAAAAAAATATTGCAGTCACAAGGAAATGCTCTATACAGTGGTTCATTTTTTAACCAGATTTGCTTGATTAAGGAGAAGCATGCAGAGCTGAACGAGTTATGGAATATTTTCATTTTTTCCGAAAAAATGAGAGCGAGATGTAGTTGTTTTGGTGTATATTACATTTGGTTGTAAATGATTTAACACATAGCCTCCAAACACTGTCTTTTTATGTAATTCAGTGCATAATAGCAGAAACTATTGGTGCCTAATAAGAGTACGAAGAACTATAAAATATAAAGCGTTCCTTTCATTGAAACGTATGAATAGAAAAACTCCAGCAGTTCACAGAGGACAATACTTTTAAATGCCCAATTAACCATGGCTGGACATATATATATTTAAAATCCAAAGAATGTTTCTGCAGAATCAAGCAAGGATTTAGCATTTTTTATAACATGCTGATAGTAAGAACTCTACAAACTCCTCCACATTGGTTAATTTCGGTTAGGTTCCTTAAAAACGTATTTTGTTATGAGAACTATTAATAGTCCATCAGTACACCCAAAAACTGTACTTTATCTTTCCTGCCACACTTCACTGATTCATCTTATCATTTATGTTGCTAATACAGCTCTGCGCCAAAACAGTCTGTCTGAGGTGGACTGTTCAAGGACAAATTCTCTTTATCAGAAAGTAATGACATTAAAAAGAAAAAAAGAAATAAATATATCCGACTTGTACAGTATGTAGCAGTGAGGTAGAAATGGTCCTAAAAGAAAGAAAAATATGACTAAGTAAAAACAAATAGTAAAAAAAAAACGAAATATGTTTTGCTCTATCATGCAGCATATGAGTTAAAGACATATCTAATACCCAGCCTTGGCATTATCCAGAACAATTTTATAAATATTTAACATTGTATAGGCCGGACTCATATATTCTTAATGCTGTGCCCAAGCTGACCCTCAGTGTCGACATTCTACATATCACTGAGACAGGGAGGTGAAATGTTCCTGCTTTTAGTCTAATTGTCTATGACAATTGCAGTGCAACAGTGCTTATGTTGTATTTTTAAAAAGTGAGAAATGCAGAGGGAGCTATTCATTAAAGATGCATATTCCTAATTCACAAAAATGTATTTGGTAGGTAGGAGATTGAATGCTAAGCAAAGGTTTGCCTCAGGGGTAAACTCCACTTCATGTGTTGCTTAATCAATAGTGCACCTCATATTTGCACACTTGTGCTCTATATTTCATATTTACTAATATGAATACTACACTGCTTTATGGAATACAGCATTAGAAGATTACACAACTGCTCTTAAAACACAGTATAGCAGTTACTTTTATTCAATTTGCTTTAGATTTGTAGAGTAGTACCTTTTTGTTTGTTTGATTGATATGGTTTTAATTTCACTAAACAAGACAGATTACTAAACTAACAGACTTGAGGTATAAGCACTTCTAAAATGCATTGTTCCCACATGTGTATGTTTGTACACGTCAATTTTGTACGCCTGGTTACCATGTGGAACACATCATATGGATGACGAAAATTATACAACACAACGTGCTATTTATTTCAGATGCTTCCATTTATATTGCATTTATGAAAATACTGTCACACACATATATTCACATTTGGGATAAACAGTAATGTGGTCCTATGTATCCTTAGTTATATTGCAGCTTTAAGAATCTAACAAAATCAAAAGGCAATGTTGGGCTTACTTTAACGCCAGAAGCCAAGGAAGGGCTGGTAAAATCTGAGGAACTAAATATTTATGGTAGTGTATCAAAGTAAAGAAAACATATGTAAGTGAATAGAAATACATAAACACATGCATTGAGAGGATTTTTTTAATGAAAGCTCACTCAACTCAAATGTATAGAGAGAAAAAGAAAATGTTCAAGACTTCATGTATCAAGGCTATATTATTGACCAATATTGGTTGTGGCAATAGTAAATGCCTTGTTCTCCGAAACTGTGGCCTATTACATCACCATAAATGGCACTGTATTATTATAATTTATGGTTACCTACTTTATATCAGGTGCATATCTTTATAAGATTGGGGATTTATTTCTTAGTCAACACAGTCCAGATTTTTGACCATTGTAAAATGGATAAAACACAAAACAATGTTAGGCTGTGTGGATATTTTTTGTCCAGTAGAAGGCTGGGGTCCAAAAGGCGTAGACCGTCCTCTCCCGTTTTGTAATTACACTATGGTTAATTAAAACACTTTTTTTGAGTACCTTCTGAGCGTGGTGCTGTGATCCTTCACCAAATCCGATTGTGGAACGGAGGAACTTCGAATATATATATATATATATATATATATATAAAATTCACTGAAAAAACCATAGGTTTCAGACATGTTATAGTTAGCGGAAATTTTACTGATAAAAAACCAATGAAATTCCCCCGTTATAGTTAGTGCAGGCAACTATAACTCACGCGACCGCAATCCTCTGCTGATGCTAATACTGTATTTAGACACTTATTTGCCCATGTCTTCTTCCATAAATTTTTAGCTATACATATATTACAAATATTTTTTTTTCATAAAGACACATATGTCATCAGCAGAAGATTGCGGTCGCGTGAGTTATAGTTGCCTGCACTAACTATAACGGGGGAATTTCATTGGTTTTTTATCAGTAAAATTTCCGCTAACTATAACATGTCTGAAACCTATGGTTTTTTCAGTGAATTTGCAAGGTTTTTTAAATGCTAATTCCTAACTATAACGTGTGTGAAACCTATGGTTTTTTCAGTGAATTTGTACGTTTTTTTAAATGCTAAGTTACTTTACGCCATTCGTGGCGTGCACGCCGACTTAACGCAGTTCGTTCCGTGCGCGCACCGTGCGCTTCGCGCACCGTGCGCGCACAGTGAGCACGCGGTGCCCACTTTACGCAGTTAGTGCCGTACACGCAAGGTGGGCACGCACCGTGCGCACATGGAGGACATATTATGCGCTTCCTTGTGATAGGTAATCTGTTAAATTTAATTTGTAAGTGATGACAATAATATGCCATGCACAGAGAGTGTTTTTTTTTTTATTAAAATTTTTAGCGTAAGCGTACGGTAAGCGTAATCGGCGAAATTTTCAAAAAATAAAAATTTACCGTTTTTGGCCTTGGGGGATCTTTGAGGACTCAACTAACATGGCTATGTGCATGGGCGCTGTCTAAACAGCCCCTTTATATGTTTTTTGCCTTTGTTTACAGCCCTCCCCTCAGAGTGCGAGAGAGAAAATGGCGGCCGCCGCTTCCTGGTTTCGACCGATTCGAATGTTTACTTAGATGTAACAGCCAATCAGAATCGCGCTCGCGCACGCCACCGTACGCGTACGGTAAGCTTACGGTAAGCGTACCGTAAGCTGGCTCAGATATATATATTGATTTAAAGGCTATTTTCTCAGAATCTACTGAACAGATTTACACCAAACCTACAAAAGGCACTTCCTTGACCTGAGGACTACCTCTCTGCCAAATTTCTAGTAATTCTGTTCAGCCGTTCGGGCTGTAGCCCTGTCTAAAGGTCCTATGGAAAAATGCATGGGAAAAACGCGTTTTGGGACCCCCCTTTTATCTCAGCCCCCGCTTGACGAATCCCCCCGAGACTTTCAGGGTAGGAGCGGAGCGTAGCGCCCCACCTATTTTGAGAAATTCGCGAGGATTCGTCGACCGGCGCCAAAGTTATTCAAAATAGAATGTTGCGGATTTCCTATGGAAACAGGGTCCTAACTATAACTACCTACTGGCGACCGCCAGTAGGTAATATATATATATATATTCACTTAAAAAACCATAGATTTCTCACAGGTTATAGTTAGGTGGACATTTCACTCGTAAAAAACCAATGAAATTCCCCCGTTATAGTTAGTTCAGATAACTATAACTCACACGCCCGCAATCCACTGCTCATGATGTCACACATTACATCACTCATGACATGGTCAATGGCATCACTCATGATATCACTGATGACATCATCCTTGTGATAGAGTGGCGGTCGTGCAAGTTATAGTTATCTGAACTAACTATAACGGGGGAATTTCATTGGTTTTTTACGAGTGAAATGTCCACCTAACTATAACCTGTGTGAAACCTATGGTTTTTTAAGTGAATTTTCAAGGTTTTTTAAATGCTAATTCCTAACTATAACTTGTGTGAAACCTATGGTTTTTTAAGTGAATTTGTACGGTTTTTTAAATGCTAAGTCATGTATTTATTATTATTTTTTTTTTTTTAAGGTTTTTCACCGTGCGCGCACCGTGCGCGCGCATCCCGTGATTTTTAAAAAAAATTATACATTTTATTTCACCCTTGGGGGTCCTTCTGTGACCCCCTAACAAAGGCTAGGGGGTCAGGAACTCTCTCCCCTGCCCCCTTTTCACGTTTTCCACCTTTCCTTTTCAGTGCGACAGACAAAATGGCGGCCGACACTTCCTGATTTCGACTGATTCGAATGTTTACTGACATCTATCAACCAATCAGAATTTCGCTCGCGCACGGCACCGTGCGCGCTCAGTGCGCGCACGGTGCGAGCGTATAGATATTTATATGCTTTTAAATGCTATTTTCTCAGGAAATACTGAACAGATTGACACCAGACCTGCAAAAGGCACTTCCCTGACCTGAGGACTACCTCTCTGCCAAATTTCAAGTAATTCTGTTCAGCCGTTCGAGCTGTACCTTCGACTAAAGGTCCTATGGAAAAATGCATGGGGAAAACGCGTTTTGGGACCCCCCTTTTTTCTCGGCCCCCCCTTGACAAATCACCCCGACACTTTCAGGGTAGGAGCTGAGCGGAGCGCCCCATTAGTTTTGAAAATTTCGCGAGGACTCGTCAACCGGCGCCAAAGTTATTCAAAATAGAATTTTCAGATTTCCTATGGAAACACGGTCCTAACTATAACTATCTACTGGCGACCGCCAGTAGATAATATATATATATATATATATATATATATGGAGCCACAAGTACCGGTAAAGGGACCCTTCTGTCACGGGCGGTCCGAGTCAGGAAACCGGGATTCCTAATATTTGAAGACCAACACTTTCGTATTCACGAAAATAAACTCGGACTCCGATGCTGCAAGCAGATATTTAATTACAAAGTGCAAGAACGACGCGTTTCACCAATACGGGACGCGTTTCACCAATACGGCTTGTTCTCGCTCGAAAATCTTAAACAACCGCCATGTTAAATACACAAAAAATAATTAGATGACGGGTTTACACATGGTGTCAGAAAGAATGTGAATTGGGCGGCCATCTTGTAACGGTGTATAATACATTGTAAATCCATTATTGTTGATACAAGTATTTACAAGATGCAGATATTCGCAAATTAACATGAATAGAACCGCACTGTGTCTAATACAAACATAATATAGGTTAAATAAATGTAAATATGCAAAATTCACGCAATCAAGATTCGTTACCCATTAGAAATTCGGAATCTGCCATGGGATTGGAGTGTCACACAGCACCATATAATACTGGTTGAAGCATGCCTTTATGATGTATGGCCCCAAAAAAAACACGACGATAAAATCACATCGTGAATGAAAATATATCATACATGGTCCCAGCGCCCAAGTGGGCGGAGCCCAAACGGATTCAGCCAATCACGGCAGATAAAGGGTAACTAAATGTACCCGATTGGGTCATACATCAAGCAGACAATGCTGCTCAAATAATTAATGGCAATACTAAATTTCGTGAATATACAGAGCAATATTCATTAGCGTTAAGTCGCCCAAGTGGGCGTTGCTACGAGACATCTTGTGCATCAAGAAGTACAAGCCACTAATACAGTCTACGTCCCAGTGAATATATGATGCTATGTCATTCTCACTGTGTCAATACAATGTAACAAACATTATAATATCCCTGATAAGGTTTAGGCTAAACAGTAATCCCCCAAAAAAATATAAAATCCCGATTGCACCCAAAAGTTATAACATCGTGTACATCCAAATTGTAATGAGACTGACCACCTTCCTCACAGTTCCTGACACACCGTCTGAAAAAGATAGATATGAATATAAAATTTAAAATGAGTCCATAACAGCTTAAGATAGACCACCTTGATGCTTATTCATGCAGATGAACAGATAATTCCTCGCTCATATTGAGTCCCTTAGGAGCAAGACTTTCAAAATCCACAATATAGCGGGATTCCAATTTCCTCAACAATAATTCTCGATTGCCACCTCTCATGCCTAAATCCACAGAATCAATCACAACCATGCGTAACCTGGTCTCATCTTGGAAATGTTGGTCAAAGAAATGTCTGGCAATGGGGTATGTTCTGTTGTTGTTACGTATTGCCCGTAAGTGCTCTAACACACGTTTCTTGGCTGTATGTTTGGTACTGCCGATGTACCATTTGGCACATGGGCAGATCAACACATACACACAATAGTTGGAATTACATGTGAGTTTCTTTTTTATTACAAATTCTCTTTTCGAGTTTGGTATCTGTAACTTGGCACAATCGGTGCTGTTTTTGCACGCTTTGCATTTCTGACAGCATTTGAAACCCCCTTCTCTGTTCCTGGGGTCAGTTACATTGCTAGTGATATAACTGCAACTCAGTTCATCCGCCAGGCAACAACTTTTTCTGAAAGTGATCTGTGGATTGCTACTCAGATCTTGTTTAAGATGTTCATCTGTAAGTAGCACATGCCAATGTTTTTTAAAAACTCTGCGTATTTCAGCCGCTTGGCCTGAGAAAGTGGTGATAAATCTAATTTTATCTTCTTTGGTTTCTTTCTGTTTGGGATAAATAAGTTCATCGCGTGTTTTTGTTTCTACCCTGGAAATAGCATCTTTCACAGTTTTGGCACTGTAGCCCCTTTCCCTGAATCTCTGGCACATGGTGTCCCTCTCTTTCTCATATGCCACTTTTGTACTACAATTTCTTTTAGCACGGAGCAACTCCCCGTAGGGAATGCTCCGTATCAAATTACCTGGATGGCTGCTCTTGGCATTTAAAATGCTATTGCCCGCTGTTTCTTTGCGGAATAATTTTGAAGTCAATTGATTATTAATGACTTCCAAGCGGACATCCAGAAATTCCATGGAGTTTTTGCTAATGTTTTCACTGAAATGTAGATTACAAGTGTTTTCATTCAATTTGTTAATGAAGACTCGAGCCGAATCTTCATCCCCACACCAAATGAAAAAAATGTCGTCGATATAACGCAGCCACAGGGCAACGTTGTTAAATTCCAGCATATTGGCAACCACCTGCTCCTCCCACCAGCCCATGAACAAATTCGCATAGCTGGGGGCGAAGCAGGTTCCCATCGCCGTGCCCTGTGACTGCTTGTAGACGACATCATTGAAAATGAAAAAGTTATTTTTGAGACAGATCTCTATCATTTTCAATAACATCTGAGAGTGGTGAAGTAAAGAGATGGATCTGGTTTTGAAGAAGTGTTGAATAGCCAATAAACCTTGTTCGTGTTGGATGCTCGTGTATAAACTGCTGACATCCAAAGAAACCAGAGTGTACTCTGCCTCCCAATGTATGCCCTCAATGATGGTTAAAAAATGCGTAGTATCCCTGAGATATGAGGGTAGGGCAACCACATAAGGCCTCAGAAAATAATCAATAAATTTAGAGGTATTCTCATATAGAGACCCAATGGAAGACACTATGGGTCTACCCGGAGGGTTTAGCAAATCCTTATGTATCTTTGGTAATAGATACAAGATAGGTATTCTGGGATGTGCACAATACAGGTAACTGAATTCTTCCTGTTCTAACAGACCTCTGTCTTTCCATCCCACCAGAATTTCTCTATATGTGATTTTAGAGTTCAATATCTCAGCCATGTATGATATATTTTCATTCACGATGTGATTTTATCGTCGTGTTTTTTTTGGGGCCATACATCATAAAGGCATGCTTCAACCAGTATTATATGGTGCTGTGTGACACTCCAATCCCATGGCAGATTCCGAATTTCTAATGGGTAACGAATCTTGATTGCGTGAATTTTGCATATTTACATTTATTTAACCTATATTATGTTTGTATTAGACACAGTGCGGTTCTATTCATGTTAATTTGCGAATATCTGCATCTTGTAAATACTTGTATCAACAATAATGGATTTACAATGTATTATACACCGTTACAAGATGGCCGCCCAATTCACATTCTTTCTGACACCATGTGTAAACCCGTCATCTAATGATTTTTTGTGTATTTAACATGGCGGTTGTTTAAGATTTTCGAGCGTGAACAAGCCGTATTGGTGAAACGCGTCCCGTATTGGTGAAACGCGTCGTTCTTGCACTTTGTAATTAAATATCTGCTTGCAGCATCGGAGTCCGAGTTTATTTTCGTGAATACGAAAGTGTTGGTCTTCATATATATATATATATATATATATATATAAAATATTTTTGCTCTCGCTCTCTGGCTTTACGGCACCTATTAAAAAGGTCTTAGAAAATAGTTTGTAGGGCACAGTGAGAAGACAACGCTATATTCTTAAAAGAATATCCCTTGCAGAATTAGAATATAAGATTCATTACACGTTCCACATGCATAATGGTAAGTGAGCACAGTGTAAGATTGCCATTGCTGTATAATGCGCCAACATTCACTTTGTTCAGCACCAATATTAAACTGCCAAGAGCAACATCTCACAGTGGCCCTACAGACAGCATTGAGGGATCAACATTTAGAAGTGTGCAGTGCATTACCTACCTTTGTCTCTGTGGACCTTAGTGCATGGTGAACAGAATGATGCCCTTTGTCAACGTAAGGGAGGCATGAACATAATATGATCCATCTTGCTTCTCTTTAGACACACCAATCAGTAGAATTTAAAAAAAAAGATTCTGGAATTCTCACGTTGACCAAGCGACAAACACAATGGAAGTCATTGCACATGTAACACATCCTGAGTGTGAAAAGGTTCTGTTTGATATGGCTGTAAACCATTTCTGTTTGATATAAGGTGCTATTTTATACCTTCTCAACTTAACACTGCAACAACTCAGCATGTAGGTATCCATCACATTCTAATAGAACACACTGCATGATAGGCTCATAAGGTATTTCACTGTTGGATCTGAGAACCACAAACTTCAAATGATGCACCAGGATTTGTCTGTGATAATAAAAGAAAACAAATCCGTGCTTTTTTGAAAATTATACATTCTGTTTGCACTGACATTATATGTATGAATACTAAATTTTAAATGTATTTCTCAAATTCACAAATAATTGTGGCAGCATGAAAAATGGGTTTTCTTAGTTCTACCACTGTGCAATAAACAGTATAATTTCAGAGGGGACAGACAACTTCTCCAAGGTTTTGTAATAAAGGTGACTAATAATAATAATAATAATAATAAGATGATTTATAGAGAGCCTGGTTACTCCATTCGGAGTGTCCCCACACTACCCCCAGTTCGACTGTATAACCGCAACATCCCCTTTATAACTTAGTTTAAGTCACTCTGATCACCCATGTAGTTGACAAGCAGCTTTAGTCTCTATTTATTTGTAAACATTGAAGATCTGAGGTTGACATGGACCCACTGCTATGTTATGAACATAAATAAAATGCACCATTTGGAAATCTACCAAAATGCAGGGTCAACTGGAACCTGATGTTTAAGTATTGTGTTAAAAAAAAAAAGTCGGTCTAGTGACTAATAGCATTGCTCACAATTTGACATTGAACCGGGAAGTGTTACCCCTGTTATCTCCAACCTCATTTTACCAATCAACATTCAATAAAACGTTTAAATAGGCAATTCGCTAGAAAGGTTGTATTTAATATTGAGTGTGCATATACAGTAAATGTTCCCCAAATGTTGTTTTAGGAATCATCAAAACAATGGAAAGAGACATTTTTGTGGTCCGTTTGATTAAACCATTAATTTGTAATGTTGTCATAATTGGGACAAACGTAGAAGTTGTTTGGGGATGTGTATACTATGTGCTTCATTACTCAGGACATTACAAAATCTAAATATTGTCAAGTATACTATCACAATTACTTTGATTTACACTAGGTTGTCAAATGTGTCAATTTATTTATTTAATTAACCTATTTTAGCCAAATAAATTAAACTAGATCAGTGGATGGGAGGGTTTGCGTTCTACAAGCCGATCACTGGTTTTTTTTCAAAGCTATCAAGACAAAGCTGATAGCTGTGATTCAAAGTGGTCAAACAGTGACCTCTATTAAAAGATGTTCAAAAAGGGCAGCAGGTGGAGGAAAGAATAGTAGTAATGAGGAATGTCAAGATGTACACCATAAACATGAACAGCAAAAAAGCCATCTAGTTGATAGTTGTGAAGCTGCTCAAACACAGCCAAAATAACCAGACTTTGAAAACATATTAACAAATGTAAGCTGCTTTATATTAAAAAAAGGAACTCCACCACAATCCATTAGAACAGGTAGTAATTTCAAACCTAGCCTTATTCTTGTTTTTTCTATGCATAAAACATCGTTATTCTTTGCATTTATTTGGTAAAGCTTCATTCATTTGCGACAAGCACTGCTTCTATTACTCATCTCTATGCGGTATATTATGTTCATTTAGAGAATAGCATTATTCTGATAGACTTATCAGTCGGTTTTCTGAGTAAATATTGATTGGAAAAATTATCTAAATGGAAGACCTCATTCAACATTGAATGTTTCCAACATTTTATGCAGATTTCTTTCCAGATTTGAGTGATCACATGTACACAGATGCACATTGACTTAAGTCGAGAGCTACCATTTACCGTGATTAAGAGCAACCCAATTTGTGAAACTTCACCCAAAGCTTGTATAATATATTGAGTGCATTTAATGCCATATTTTGACACTGTGAAAAGTAACCGTCATTCAGATGATTTCAGGTTTAACCATAATACATCATCAGTGTATGTTTGCAAAAGTATTACCTTAGCAAACACAAATACACATTTCCCCTTTTATGAGTACTTGGAAAATATGAAAATAAACACCTTTACGACTGATCAAAACAGTTTGAATAGCAAATATATGATTACTATGAGAGAACAACCATCTGAAAAGTTCATAAAAATGTGAAGAGCTTTGTTAATGTTATACTTCTGCCATACAGGGTCAAGCTGTTTAATTTTGCTTTCCTCTTTCATGTGAGTGAGAATGTACCACAAGACACAATTAGCACATATCCACCTACACAGGAGTTTGGGAGTGTAGACAAACACACACACACACAACACAAATCCCTCTCCTGGCTTAACCAAAGCCCATTCCATGGAAAGAATTTTTCTGCTTTAACTGATGCATTTTTGTGAGGGAAACGGTCCAGCGACCCTAAACCAAACTACAATGTGTGGCATAAGATCATAAATGTGAGATACGGGGACTGATTTAAAAGATGCAGTTTTCTGAAAATATAATTTCACCTTAATGAAATAGAAATTTGAGGGCAAATGTTAATGTTGACATGCACATTGATGTTAAAACAATTTACAATGAAATTAGACAAGTCTGTCCCATAAGAATAAACTGCACTCACATAGAATCATGAAGACAGCTTAGAATGCACATACCTCAATGCTGTCAGTGGTCACTGAATTTTAGAGAACAGCAACAAAGAACCTGTTGATATTCCATATTTATACATTTGTTTTAATAAAATTTCAGGATGTGCCAGATACCACAATTGAAAAAGCACTCGACCTATAAACTGTTCATGTTGACATTTGGCTCCTGGATCACTGAATTGTTGACACACTGCTTCACCAATATAGATGGCCATTATCTAATCCAAAGCAATTAGGCAAAATTGCCTTATGGCCAAGTACAGAGTCAGCAATAACAGCAAGACAATACTGCATTTGACATAGAGCGATACAAGAGTGATGGAAAAATCAGAAGGTTTCAGAATGCACAAGGGAGTAAAATAAATCTAGTGTTAGGTAATATTCTGTAGCAAAGGCTGTCTAATAAAGGTTGTTGAATCCATTCTTACTAACAGTTCCAGCTGAGAAATCTAACATATTGGTTTATTTTTTTTTTTTTTACTGGAAATTTTAAGGACTATTCAGTAGGCCCACAGAGCCTACTGAATAGTAATAATTCAGAGGTGATGATAGGAGCAAGCCATCTAGGCATATGCTTAAGTTATGGGGCCTTTCGTTATGACCATGCTTGTTTATTTTTTAAGTAAAATACCAAAGGAAGAATAATTTAAGGATTTGTATGTATGAGAGTCTATGTCCTGCTGCCATCAAATCACACTTTTTCCAAGATTTAATACAAACCTCCTATTGAATGGGTTGAGAATTGCACTGCCCAATAGATTTGTTTGAATTGTATGCATGAGGCCATGTGGCAAGTACATTTTTTGCATCTTAAAAAACAAGCATCCAAGGACAACTGTGGTGACAGCATCAAATGTTGGTATTTTGGACAAATAAAAAAGAAACAACTTTAGTTAAGGAGTTTGTACAAGTGAATGTTCATTATTTGTAGGTGGAAGGTAAGTTTAATTAGCAATGTCGGCTTCTTTTCTATCCCGTTCCTCGCCTTCTGTACATTGCAAATTAAGGTAAGCCTTAGACTGCTCATTTTTGTTGGTGTACAATACGATGTTTGTTAATACACCCACAATGCATTTTTTCTTTTACAATTAACATAGTATGCAATTTCATGATTAAGAGCGTTACAAAGAGCGCTGTATTTTACAAGTGCAATTATGGGGGAATTAAGAGTATTAGGCTGAGTCTTTGGCATTACTTCGTCTCAGTATACCACAACTTACTTTTTTTATTGGTATACATGAGTAACAAACTAAATGTCTTTTTTAGTTCCCCATAATAGATTTTAGTACAACATTTGATGATAATAAAAAGATAATGCTCCCCACCATCATTTTGGTGATATCTTTGTCGTCTTTACCTATCATGAGTACTGAGCAATGTTCCTCAGAAATTTTCTTTTACAGTTTGTGATAGCCCAGATTGCTGCCGGTATATTTTAGCATAATATAAAATTATTTTCATAGTTAATTAATATATTAATTAATCACAGGGTAATCAAGAGATTATTACAATCTGCATCGAAAGGAAAATGAAGTAATTGAAGCATAAAACAACCACAAAATTGCATGTCTGCTGCAAAGCATCGGAGTGCATGGTGACAATTGTTTCACAACTGCAAGTCAATCAATGCACTTGGTCTTTTGATTTTACTATTTGAAAGGCAGGCAATGGGTCAGCAAGCGGATTTTACTAAAAACATGCCACTACGGTCCTGTATTGGCTATAATCTAAATTAATATCAACGGAAAATCAAATTAATGTTTTATCAATTCTGGGTAACATTTTTAAAATGCTTTTCATGGCTTCCTTCATTCAAGGCACAGAATTCCGTGAGGATTTAAAGACTGACTTGAGCTTCATTTTGTAAAATGGTGCTTGGATGTCTTCATATACAATTTATTTGGTGGATTTGCTCACGAAATAGAACTTGAGCATCCATGGCATTTTTCATCTCTCACTGTGTCTTCGAAAGTAAATTAATACAGTATTGTGTGCAGAAAAAAAACAAGGACCTAGCTCATAAATATTCACACAGATGCTCTTTTTACATTTATTTCATGTTTTGTCGTGTACATTAGTCAACAGAAACAAATTCCAGTGCTGTTCAACAATTTTGGTACTGTCATTATTAAGCAAACAACGTTATGTTCAAAACTCGAGATCTTTCAGTGTTCATGCAGCAGAAGCTTTCGGGCAGCTGCAGCCAACATCGCTCCTGCTCGGAGACATCACCCAACATCAATCAACTGTCATGAATCAAGTGGCACACAAAACATAAAAGGATAAAAAGACTCTGCGGGGGCCAGGGAGAAGTGAGGAGAATGCCACGCATGCCAGCTACTCTTTAGAGAAGGAAGACACTATAGTATGTCTGCTGGCGAAGGGAAGGGTCACATTTATAGGACTTCTGGAGTGGACAAAGGAAGATGTGCCTTGAAACATATGTTGCAATTTGGTTTTCTGAGAAGAAGGGATTCCCTTTCTTCTCTTTGGATGGTTTTAACAAAACTGAGGTAGAGATGTAAGGGGACACACAGGAGTACACATTTCCTTCTCGTGTTAATAAGGACACTACAATACAATGTAAAATAATACTGAACGACTCGGAAGAATGTCCATGCAACATAAAGGTCATTTATGCAATTGCACTACGTAAGCAGCATCCCAAACACTGGAATCCAATCCACGGGCCGATTGTTGAAAAGTCTAGTGCATCCCAAAAGAAATCCAAAGTGCACGGTTTCAGGTTATACCAAATGCCAACACAAAGTGAAAATTTTGTCAAACGGCTTCCAAACAAATGTATCCCTTAGGTGCGAGGGAGCAAGATCTTAAGAATGTAGCAGAAATATATTTTTATTTCATCCCAAGCGTATTGATGGAGGCCATTAACATGAAAAAATGGTTTCTTTTTTCAATTAAAAAAAACATTCCACCGTGTTACACTAGACCCATTCTGTATACATTCAATCCCTTACTGCCTTCCATTTGTTGAGGTAAATATACATTTAAAAATAAAGTATCATTGGATAATACATAACTCAGCAGTACATAGTGCTTTAAACACATTCCTTTGAGGTACTGTACAAAACAAAATATAGCTTTCCTGAGTTTTTGCAGACAGAACATCAAAAACAGTGAACTATGGAAATTAAGGTCCAGATTAACACTTCCCCGTTTAAATTGTTCTTGACTAAACCTAGAACAGACGGGTTTGAGGAATACTGTTGCTAGTCGGATGGCAAAGAATCTGGTTTACGACGTCCCAACACCATTGTTCTTCTCTTTAGTCAAACAATGTTTGAAGTTAAAGCTCTTTATATTAGCACATGCCACCAATGTAATTGTGAGGCAAACAAAAACTAAAGCACCACTTCAGGCACTTGACAGCAACTAAATCTCAAGAACAGCAGAATGGAATCGACACACACAGTTCACATCCTTCTAAAGCCGGCCCAGTTGTGCCCCACTCCTTGGTCAGTATTGTCTTGCATGAATAGAAGCATCACAGTATGCTTCTTTTCACATGTGATCTTAAGACCAGCAGTGCTAGGGTGATGCAGGTTTCCTTCAGGTCTACCCTGACTCATTTTATGCAAGTTTACTCATGACTGCAAAGTACCATCTGCCATTTCAGCATGGCTAAAACGAGAATATATCCCTATGTAAGACGTTATGAGCGCCAACGTGATTCGCAATGATGATCACTGATTGCAACCAAACATTTTGTTCCATTCAATGTATGTATCAAGCTCCTTCTGGGATATGCTAGGCTGAATCTTGCAGAATGCATTTTCAAAGTCTTGATAGGTAACTGGTCTCAACTGTCCTGGCATTATGGCTGTGAGGTCTGTGGCTGGCATGGCATGTAGAGGCCCTACCACTGCTTCCTGGCAAAGGTGTGCCACATCCAGTCCAGAAAATCCTTCTGTGCGCTGGACAAGCAGGGCAACCTCTTTGTCATTCAAACAATAACTGTGCTGTGAGAGCAGCTGTACAATTATCTGGTGCCTTGCTGTGCTGTCAGGCAGTGGTATTAGAAGTCGCTTCATGAAATACCTACGAAGAGATTCGTCAATTTCTTCCGGTTTACTTGTGGCACAAATTACAACAATTTGGTCTTCTGCTGATGACAGCACAGAGTCCAGCTGCATAAGGAACTCAGTTCTCATTCGATTTATTGGACTGTGATCTTCACTGACTTGGGAAGAAAGTAGCATTTCAATGTCACTGAGAAAAATTACTGAGGGCTGGCGACACCTTGCTACCAAGAAAGAGGCGTGAACTATTTTCTCTGCATCTACCAGCCACTTTGTAACAAGTCCAGAGCCAGAAATTTTGAAAAATGTGGCACCCAATTGACTGGCTATACACCTGCCTAATAAAGTTTTGCCTGTCCCACAGGGTCCAAACAAAAGAATGCTCCTGGGCAAAGCAGTCAATCCATTAAATGCATCTGCTCTCAATACAGGCCACAAAACCTCCTCTTTAACAACAGCTTTGATTAGATCTAGGCCAGCAATGTCATTCCAGTCCACTGGAGGTCCTTGGTTTATTATCTCATTGGTTACAATGTCAATAAGGTGTGTTTCAGTGTTCTTCAGTTGTTCGTCCACAGAGTGGCTGGATGAGGTAGCTGTGCAAAGTCCTGGGCCTTGCACTGTATGAGTAATGAGCTGTCTATGTTCCTCACTGTGTTCATTCATTGCCGGGGAAGCATACTTTCCAAAGGACTCATTTGTTCTTGAACCCAGTGAATTTTTAGACGTGCCATACGATGGCGGTGTCAATGCCCTTGTGGACTGGCTGCTGAATTTCCGTTGCTGCTCTGAAGACATTAGCTGCTTTGTTGGTTTAAAAGCTAAGGAGGATGGCTCAGTACTTCTGTCAAACCCATTTCCCCTGTTTGAGATGCTGTTCTCAGACATCCTGTACATAGGGCTCTGTGTTGATCTCTGTTGGCTATAGCTGTAGTTTACATAGCTGGAGTCTATGTCTCTTTGTCCTGCCATATAGAATGCTTTTCTTTTCAGAGAACTTGCTGAACAATTTGTCAAAGCGGATGGTGCAATGGGAGTTAAACCATGATTCTGGTAGCTGTAACCAGATACAGTGGTAGGAGGAAGAGGCGTTGGTGCAGGAATTCCAGAAGGAAGGTACGCTGAAGGTGGAGGTGCACCACCTGGACTGTAGCCTGGGCCAACTGCAGTTTGAGGTGGATAACTCGCAGGAGGGTAGTTGTAAGAAGCAATATTGGCGGTCCCATTGTAGCCAGGTACCAGGGCTGGTGGTGGAGGATGTAAGGGGGAAGGATGGGATGAGTTTAGTGTAGTGGATGACTGACTGCCATAACCTGTATGCAAATAAGATCCATTATATCCTGAACCATATTCCTGAGATGGAAGTCCTGAATGAAGAGTGGGTACTGTATGATTTCCACAATTGCTGCTGGAATAACTAGGTTCTGATAGGTTGCTGACCACACCGGGTGAACTTCCTATACTGGCAGACACATCTGCAGAAGGCAGGGTTGCACCCACACCACCTTTATTAGCGGCAATGATGTCTGTAACGCAATTCATGGGATAAACTCCATCTGAATTCAAAGAGGTCTGCCAAGGTTCACTTTCATTTTTTCGACCATTGACTAGCCCAGATGGTGCATCAGAATAGCTGCTAAGGATCTGCCGATCAATCGGTCCTTCTAAAATTCCAGAATACTTTTCTGCGTACTTCTTCAGCAGGTTAGATGCAGTGAGGGCAGAGATGTCATCGTTGGCCCATGCATATTGATAGGTGCGCTGCAGGTGGCCACGGTAAGCTTCAACTTTATGGGCTGGGGAGCGGGTGGTCGACGTAATGTCAAAGTGCTGTTCTGGCCACTGGGCATGCTCCGGCGTCCACTGCATCTTCAAGCCTACAGGCATTGGGAATAAAAAAAATAAAGTCAGCAACTGTTTTGAGAAGTGCTTAAATACATATTCTATCAATATATTTTTCAGTATAATTTTATTAAGCAGCGTAGTCTTTTAAAATTAACAAAATATTTCTAAACACTGTAGATAAATTTCCTAAGGCATATTAAATGTAAGTACTGAAAGCAAATTAATGATAATTACATTAATATCATAAATTAACTATTAATAATGTACACCGCACGATTTAAAAAATATATGCGTGTGTAAATATATGTATATATTATTATTTACACAAACATACATATATACACACATATATATATATGTACATATATATATATTTTACATTTAGCTCATAGATTTGAAAAGCAGTTTGGGTTGGTTATTAATCTTAGCAAATCCCAACTATCCTGTCAGTTTAGATTACTATTTCGGTTTTTATTTTTTCCCCAATATAAAAATATGAGACACAGCTGACAGATCCCATCTGGGATACCTCTCTTATTTGGTGCTGAACACCTAGTTAGCGCAGTATAATGCACCCTGCGCGGAACAATATGACACAGACATTGCAGGTCATTCCATAATCCAAGTCTCATCTAAAGTGCTCCACGACAGTTTCAAATCTGCTTCGTGGAGTGCAGCAAAGCAATCTCCCAGGCAGCGCTCTGTCGCTTTCATCACACAAAGCCTACAACTCGGTATGAATTACAACTGGCTCCTTTCTGCCTCTCAGTTCTGTTGTTAAGGCTCTCAAAAAAAAAAAAACACAAGCATCACTTGTCTGTCGGTCTTCTAGCTTGCTGGTTTTTTTTCCCCTTGGCAGCCTCCAGGGTAAAACAAAATAAAAACAGTGCCAGGCAGCCTAACCCCAGAAAAGCACGGCAGCAAATAATGGCTGCTTGGAATCTTTGAAGGCGGAGCAGAGATCTGCACGCGGCCGTCCCTTTTCTACATGTTTAATTGCAGCGGTTTCATTTTCTGTAATTCGCGGCACACATTAGGAACACTTACTTACGCGCTTCAGGCCATTTCCCCTGCTCCTTCTTGGCTGTGCACACTGGTGTAGCCGTATAACAGGCTTCCTCTTAATTTCTCATGTTACTAAAGGTGGCTTTTACAAACACTGCCCTCTGGCACAGATTCTCGGATAAAGTGGCCCAGCCAGCGCAAGGCAAGCAGCACGAGCTCCCTTCTGGATGTCTGTGGTCTATTTTGACAGCTCTCCCCACCTCCTGTTCTCCCCCCCCCCACTCCTTTAGCTCCTCATTGCCTGTCTCTGGCATCTGACATGGCCAGTTTAGCCTGAATGGCTAAACCCAACGCAGCATCACTGGCGGCGGGGGGACGGCACGCGGATTCCCTTCTGACTCCCTCTCCCTTGTTTGCAAAACCACTGTACCAGACACTGGAAGTTAATTAGCAGGATGATGCTGTGCTAATTGTGTTAATTTACAAGGTTTTAGTCAAAGAGAAGCATGCCAGGGCTGGCACTGCTGTCATGCTTTCCACTAATGATTTAGAAATACCGAAAACAAGGTGGGAAGGGATTGCAGTAATTACACAATAAATGCCAAAGTAACGGGAATCATTTCCAACTACATGCCAAGGCATTTGCATACCTTTGAATTCGGATTTTTGATCACGCGCCTTTACTCGCAGTTTCAATTGTTATATTAAAAAAATCTGTTTTTATTAACCATTAAAACGCATTCCCCACTTTTTCCCTTCACGGCCCCACGCAGTGTCTCTCAAATGCGTACGTTTGCGTAATAAAAGCTCAGCAATTGCTTTGAAAACACACTTAAGCCCTTTGTTTTCAAGCAAGAAGTCTGGTCAGCAAATCAGGGACCAAAAGGGCAGCAGCAAACCACACAGAGAAACAGTCCCCGACAACGTGAAACAAAACGCATTCAAATTGATCTGGCACTAAATGCACCGTGACTTTATAATTACAAATAAAGGGACGTGCAAAATACATGGAGGCAATAACAGCAATAACACTTAAGACATAATCCAATCTTGCTTTACTAAATTACAAAGACAAAAGATTTTACATTCTGCTGGCAAACCAAAAGCAAGTCACTATTCACCAACTGTGAATTATCAGCAACTAACCCCGTCTGGTGCCAGGGGACTTACTCCAAGCCATTTAACAAGAAGGGTGAAAGAATGCGCCTTTAATGAAGGGCTGCCAAAAAGATACATCAATTCATTAGTCTCTCGCGTTATTTGTGTGGCACTATTGTTCAGTTCTTTGTCTGTTAAATACTTACTGAGCACAGAACATTCCAGCAAGCTTGGCGTACAAGGGGACTACTTCAGGCTGACATTTTAGTAGATTTATATAACTGCCAGGGCCAGGATTCAGGGCAAACCCCAGATACAAGCAGCAGTAACAGTTCCAAAGGAAGCAAAAGCAAAATACAGTAAGAATAAATCGACTGCAATTCCTTCAGAAAAAGGGAATAACATACAAAGTATATGCAACAAGTTCATTTGGAGCAGGGCGTCATTAGCACGCGCTTAAAAACGTTACCCCTTTGATCCACGTGTCACTACTTGATTTTCTGACAGCATGTGGAACTCAAATACCATCAACATTAAAGTCAAGCAGAATTACTGTCACTTTGTAGCAACTATGTTTGAGTAAATTGACAATAAACAACAAAGAATTTGGCTTCCACGGCATGTGCATTCTATCAAAAGGAGATGCAAACAAAAATCTCTTAATCTCATTTCTAAGTGATCACCTGCTTAGCCATCCTATCTTTTGAGAAGTCGTCTAAACACATTGATGTTGTGTTGAGGGAGCAAAGTAGGGCCAATCAACGCTAAAAAGAGGCCACCCCAATAAAGCCATATTAGCTTATCACATTATTCCAAGCACAATTACTGATGGAGGAGGGGCTGTGTGTGTGTTATGAGTCCACACATACATATACACAAGTATATATATATTCCCTAATTCCTGCTCTCTGAAGGATGTTGCAGGAGGGGCTGTGTGTGTGGTATGAGTCCACACATACATATACACAAGTATATATATATTCCCTAATTCCTGCTCTCTGAAGGATGTTGCAGGAGGGGCTGTGTGTGTGGTATGAGTCCACACATACATATACACAAGTATATATATATATTCCCTAATTCCTGCTCTCTGAAGGATGTTAGACCAAGATGCCCTCGTGACCAGCATATCACTATATCACAGCAGCAAGCCAGCAACTTACCAAGCAATCCTCGTGGCAATAAACACACACCCATTCCTATGTACATAAATACACAAATCCCACGAATTCCCCAACAATAGAAAGGAAGATCGAAGCAGGAATGTTTCCCGGGTTGTTGCATTACAATGGGTACAGTAAGACTTTCGTCAGCAAAAGGAATGCTTGCCCCTCACTTCTGCTAGTAAATAACAACGCAGGTGGTGCATAAAATCTATTTCCAGAACATAGGTTCAGTGAAATAAGTTTACTCTACATTGCTAGCAATTATTACATAAAATGGTCTTTCTGAATGCCTACTTGTTGTTGTGTATATCCAAAGTTACAAGCACACATACACATTTTGACTAGCTCACGATAATCTTGAAATTATGTTTATAAAAATGAACTGAGAATAAAACAATATATTTGCACTCACCCCCTAGTAAAGTGTTTTTCACATCACATTTAGAGCCAACAATCAAATACCACATTGAATAAGTAGACCCCGTAAACGAATGCCTTAAAAGCCTGCAGTCTAGAGCAAATATTTCCCAATTATCTCATTTAAATACTGTCAGATGAATATTCCTTTTAAATCACACTTTCACACCTCACGACTACAAATTACAATGCATTTTCATCAAATTACTTTTCCTTTTTTCAATCCATCGCATTTGCATAAAGTAGCACTTCCCACAATCATTAAGGCGTTCCTGGCTAAATGCTCCACAGCCAAGTACAGTTTGAATTCCCAAGAATCCACAGCTCCATAAAAGAACATAGAAAGACATTATAATGATATTACGGAGACTGGAAATTAGTTGCTAAAACCTGCAAATATAGGCTCTTGCATGATTAACTGCACTTATACAAAACAGGAAACAACAGAGTTAAATATACAGGTACATTTCATTGATACTGTCGCATTAACAAATATAACATAAGACAAGGCAATGGGAGGCATTACCGATATCCTGCATTTGAGTACATAACAAAATGAGAAAAGATGGTTAAGTCTATTGTATTCTGCAGTGTACATTACTTTAGCATAATATAAGCACTCAAGCTGAAAATGCATATTGTAATTTCATGTTAGCATCAGAAAGAATGATGATATTCGATGATCCCGCAAGCTGAGCTAAACAATTTATGCAGAGAATATGTTGTACTTTACGGTATTGTCGGATTACTTTCTACTTGAAAAGCGAACAACGAAGCTACTCGACATCAGCCAAGTGCCTCTGGCATTCACATGCCATTTCCACCTGTCCCCATCACCGCTACAACTATCCCCTCCACTACCAAGACCAAAATTGCACAGGATTGTAAACATTGTCTGTGGCAGCACCAGATCTAGCAACAGTGTTCACCAAATGAGTTACATTTTGCATGGAGTCAATTGCCATCAACATAAGGGGTAGAAATATAGCGTAATGTATGTATGAAGCTATTTAGGTATCAAATGCTTTTTGGTGGAAAGCTCTCTCCCATTAAAAACTGTCTGATATTTTTGTATGGATTAGGACACCAGTAAAACAAGGGATCATCTATTTTCTAGAAATTGGAGACTTTATGTGTACATAATTCAAACAATGAATATGCTACATATCAATGTAAGAAGGTGAAAAGGAGAACTACAATGGTACAAAAGTGTGGTCATCAGCGATATATCCATGTACCCTCCAATGAAAGTTTCTGTTATGCTAGTCACTGGTTTTGTCCCACACTGTTGTGAAATACAGTGTCACTGTTTTCCAATGGTCGCAGGGAGTATAACTGGTAACAGTGGGTGCAATACAATAGAAACTGGTGGAGCCCATCCTTACCTTCTATTTGCACAGCTCTAGCTGATGAGTCACTGGAGTTCTAGACCAGCATCTACAGCACAGCATTGCCCATAAGAAAGGTTGAATCAGTATGACTGACATAGAAGAGAACCAAGACATTTGTGTGCCTATTTCCATCCTTCCCTCGTGGACCTCTCTATGAATAAATACTAGGGTTATACCTCTGTCCACTTCTGACAAATAGTGACTGCTCTAGTCGGAACAATTGTTTACAAGCATCTGAGGGAAGCAATGATCTTAGATGCTGAAGCACCCTCTGTTGGAATGTGGGGCTTTGGAGCATCTCCCACAATTCTGTAAGTAAACCAGGCCTGTGATTGGATGACTAGAGTCTTTGACCTTTGTTTCATAACAGAAAATTGCCCTGTGGAGTCTTGACACTTCCTCAGTATGGAATCAATGGTAAACGCAAACATAGCATACTGTTGGATTGACTTTAACTACATGTTACTCTCGTATCATGGAAGTCCTAAATTCTCACAAGGGTCGTCAATCATACAGTGCAAAATGAGTAGCAGATGCTGCAGAGTTTTGATTTCAGATTAGGTTTTAGCTGAATAAGTGGGACTGGCCCTGATAATGGTGCTGATCAAGATTAGTAGTCTTTGTATTTGATTGACGCTCTAAAGACTTGGTGCTGTCAACTCTCTTTGTAAGCAATTTCTTCATTAGCAGGAAAAATCCCTTGGATCCTGCATATTTTCTTCTTAAGTTGGATAATTCTTTTCATCTAAAAAGAACTACAAACATTGATTTTCTTTCTGGTTTCAAAAAACAAACCAGAAGTAGTTTGTTCACACTGTGTTTCCAAATGGAACAGGAAGAACTAATCAGATGATTTCTTCTTGACGTTCAACTAGTCAGAAAACAGCCTCATATTGTCCCTCACCATTTGAGTATCAGAGTCATACAGAGAACATTTTATCACCTGTCTTCAGCAGCAGGTCTCCCCAAGAATACTTTTCTGGACAAATGTTAAAGAAAGCCTACAATATGGATGGAGAGGCAAGTATTATGCTTTGTTTCTTGCTTACTGAGCACCAACGCAACAAAACTGAAAAAAGCCAAAATGGCCATGAAACCAAGGGCTGAATTGCAGAAAAACTACAATATGTGAATTTTAGTGGCTCACTGTCTGCCTTCACAAACACCGTCATACTTCATCTCACATCTCAGAAGCAAGCACTGTAACTCTTCCTCTCCATTATTTCATGAAAGGTTCAGCTTCCAGAGCAATGAATCAGTCCTGGAGGCTGCAGGAAACACACAGAGCATCCAAGTGTGATTGAGAAGCCTTGGGCATGCACCAAACCGTAACAATCTCCTTAATGCACCACTACAGGCCCTGGTGCACCATGTGCTGCGCACATCTTCACTCTAAAACATCTGGAAGCCCACTCTCACATTCTGTCAGTGTATATTATATGTGTCTATGTATCTTTAACAGAATGAAGACTTAAAAAATAGTCCAGAAAACATTAATTTATAAGAAGAAATGTAGATTTTTATAATGCTTTCTCACTTATAAGGTCGTCCTGTGACTCAGTATAAAATAAAATTCTTAAAACTTGAATCATCCGGCCTGTCTGCAATCTTCAACAGTGTTTTCACGTTTCCAGGCAGTTTAATTTGGCTAAACCTATTGTAGAGCTTTAAAAAGGATGGCCTGAAAACTATTTACTTCCTCTACACAGAATACATGGGGACGAGGAGGAATTGCCTTGCTGTTACTCCTCAATTTTCATGGAAGCACATGCTCTACAATTGATCCTCTTTTAAATAATCATGGCAGGCTGAAATTGCTGATCTAAAAGCATTAATCATCCTGAGTGCTGTCATCTCCTGGCCACTCTCCGAAAGCAAGTTCAACACATTTACTAAAGTTGAAGAATTAGTATGCAGACTCTATATCATGCTCATGAGCAATCAGTGTGAGCAAGTCGACACGTAGCTATCGAGTGTGTGTCAGCACCTTGTTATCCTGATGAGCATCTCAGCCTCGCAGAAGTTCCTGGATTTCACAGTACTCTCTTACATCCACCAGACCTTCTGTACCAGTAATTCCTCATGCAGGAGCTTGTGTGTGTTCCTCATTAGACTTCTAAGTAGATCTATTGTCCAGGGATGTGGAACAAAAGACTTAATTGAAAGGTCTGCGAGATTCAAAACACCAAGTTAGAGCCTTTGACTTCAGAGGGACCAGAAGCAATATGATCTGCTATCTCCTGCATGAAGAAAAAAATTCATCCCTAATGCTTCTGATCTCCCTCTGAAGAAAGTTCTTTTGCTTGCTCAGCTGGGAACCAATCAGATCCATTTGGAAAAGCCCTCACATCTCCTGTAAAGAGTCACACAATTGAAGAATCCAACCTAAAGTTGTTGAAGTTATTGAGATGCCTCTTGAAAGTGGAGTCCGAAGTCTTTTGTTGACTCTACCATCACATGTGATTCGGTTCTTCCCTGTTGGCTGACATATATAACACATCAGAAAGGAGCCTACAATCAACTCAGTTGACGTGCATCTTTATTTCCCATGGTGATCATTTATCTGGAGCTAAAAGTTCCCTACAGAGCTTCCTACTAGATCTGCTGGCATCTAAATCTGTCATGAGATCTGGTCCACCTGCAGATGCTTAGTTTTCACCCTCTGCAGTGCCATGTAGTGCAGAAGGCCATGGGAAATCATTTAGATAAAAGCCAAAAGAAACTCTACAGTCCTTCTCAAGTCCCGTAGACATTCCATGATTAATAGAAGGCCCAAAGCAAGGAGCAGAGAGGTGCCATTTCCTCTGTTTGCTAATATTTACTTGCATTAACTTTGCTACAAATGTTGCAAAGACTGGAAAGAGTGTGCAGCAATGAGTTGTCACAATCAGTATCTTAGAACTGTCTGAGTTAGGAGTAGCTGATCAAAAAAATCCTTACATTTGTGAAAATGGTGGTTGCAAGATGAAGCGTGAATGCTATCCACAGAGTATGACAAGTACAGTCCCATCACCAGCCTCATATCCAGTTTCATTCATTGTTTTCTGGACTTGTCTGGAAGTAATGTGCAAGATGGCCCACAAAAGCAGGACCCTGGAGGTTATATGTGATCAGTCAGTAGCTCCCACAATACATTCAGATATGAGAACAATGGGTTCCCTACCCAGGCACACCTCTACTTCATCTTGTTTGATAAGAGTTTTGCTAACTGAGACAGGAAGTGGACTGTTACCCAACTGCCTGGACTTCGAAATATAAGTGAACGCTTTCTTCCACCTTACTAAACCCCTCTTTGGACACAGATCTACATGGACTCTGCTGCTGTTGGCGCTTTTAGTATGTGTAACTGAGTACTACTTGTTTTCCTCCATGGTTAGAAGGATAAAGATCTACAGAAGCATTTGCTTGCCCTATTGATTCCCTTGCCACACATAAACGTTTATAGCATGTCCAAGGGGTGAGAATATGAACATACAACCCCTAGAAGTCTACACTCCACACCAGGGATCAGAGAAAAATGCCCTCAAAAAGTTACTATTATTAAGCTTGCAAACAACAGGTGTGGGGTAACAAACATTGTGGCCAGACTCCCTCCTTGTTTTGATAAGCAATTGACCTAGATCTCTGTGTAAAATTTCAGCATGCTTTTGCCTTATAAATTAGTCTGATCAAGAAGCGCCTACCCGGCCCAGTGTGAGCCCATTGCCCTTCTGGGTTGCATTCTAACTCTGGTTGCTTCATCACAACGGGAGGTTCTGCTTGATAGTGAAATCACTGACCCAGGATCTCTTGGGTCCCCAGGCCATGAAATATCCCCATTTTAAGGGGCTGACATAACATACTGCAAACTAAGAAAAACTCTAAAACCAATAATGAAACTAATTTTCCTAGATTCCTTGACTACAGTTGTCAAGCTCTAAGGCATTTGCCATTTTGGTGTCATGTTACTGTTGCCTTGATATGAATTGCCACTCTACTCCTCTTTGTTTCAGCTTATCCAGACATAGACAGTTACATTACGACAGCAAAAGTTAGCTAACATAGCAAAGTGACTTGATTATGACATGAACACTGCAATGCTCCATCTAGGTTTTCATGACTGAATAGTAGTTGCATACGGTCCATATCTGCAATCTTGGTTTAAACCATTCCATAGTTATAGAAACGGCCTTGATATTTTGCTATTTTATTTTGTTTTTAAATTCAATCATGTTCTGATGCTCTCTACCACTTAGTGGTCGTGAATGGCAGTTGGTGTTTGAATGCAAACATCCTCAAACAGTTTTTATTTCGATGTACTAGTGTTTTGTCATTTTTACCACATGTTCCCCCAATTTACTCTAAATATATTGACATTTTTTGGAATACTATTCATGTGTGTAATTAAAAAAATACCAAATCTGATTGAATATTTGCATCAACTGTGAAAACGGAGCTGTGACGTAATTAGACCTAACCCAACATCACCTCCTTTGAGTTATGCTTTAAATGAGAGACATTTTCTATCACAAACTGGGTACCAAGGCCTTCTTTAGCTAGGAATATCTGCACATTTTGATAATGCTTAGTTGCCCCTGTGACTGCAAGGGTGGATAAATAGTGAGACAGTGCTTTTCATCAAGTTTTATGATTCAAATCTTGCTCGTGAAAGCACAGTCCTCACCAAAGTAAAATATTATGAAGAGCTAGATCACACTAACATTAAACTTTGTGGAATAGTTTCAAAAATTAATTTTGCTTCTGAAATTCCTATATTTTATTCCTCAAGCTTTAACCTCTTTCTTGCCTACTGTTTGCATGTTTTTAAGTATTATTTGCTATTATTAAATTCATTTTGTTTAATTGTACCGAAAATCAAACATGTAATTTGGTTCTTTATTGTATTGGAGTTGGACAAGCTTTATATTTATTCCTGTGTTCTTCCTAACAGAATCATTTTGCTTAATCACATCCTATCAACCTAGGCGGTAAATCATTTGATGGCCTGAAGGATGTCTCTCTGTTCTCACTGAGGCTAAACAAAATATTTGATTAGGAGCTTGATTTAGTGAACTTTCAACCCATCTTAATTTTGAATGGATTAAAAATAAAAAAGAGCACTTCCAAAGCAAATAGGTCTGGAATCTATAAAGCTAAACTTCTGGCTTTGCAAATGATTTTTTCCAATTGCATTAATGTACCCGCAATTTTGTCATGAGTGTTCTGTTAAAGGTACCTATTGCTAGATGGCTACTGATCTGCACACGTACCCGTGTGTGCGACAAAGTGTGCATGTGCCTGTATCTTGATACAAGCAGCCATTGTTCAATTACTAATCTAACATGGTAGGTATATAAAAATGAAAGATTGAAAAGAAGTATTTGCAAAGCATTAAAAAAGTGATCAACCAAGCAGCACTTTTCAGCTGGTGGCTCTGGTGAAAAATAAATAAAAGGTGAGAGCGTAATGAAAACAGAGTGCACATGAGAGAAAGGAAACATGTCCACTGAGTGATGAATAAAAAAAATTCCCCTCAAGTAGGCAGTGGAAGGATACAACTAATCCAATAAGAACACTGAGAGCGAACTATTCTTAGGTAGGACAAAAAAAGGAGAGTGTGAAGACATCACATGATAACTAAACAACTTAAACAACTCAGTCGTCCAGTGATGATCAAGAAGAGGATCTAAATCACACTCTGCGTATATTTTATGTATTGGAACCAATAAGAATGCCAACAGCTAAATTGGTCTGTGGCCGCGACCTAAAAAGGACGATATCTTCAAAGTAATTTAACACAAAACACTCTATGGAATGAAGATTGTAGTCGGCATCAAACATAAATTAATTATGAATATGCACAAATTGGGTAACAGTGAACAATGGAGAGAGTGTGGTGGTACAATAGTTCACTATACATTGAAGATACTACTGTGCATGAAAGAAAATGTGCAGAATGTAATATAAAACATGCCCTCTAGGTAACAAAGGACATATAGGTGTTGTTTTTGTATAGAGCAAACATAGCGAAGAACATCTATATGACAATAACATGCCAGTAATAGGTTTCCCTTGCTGCCTGTGATGCAATTATTTTATCACCTTCAAATTTGAGCCTTGTCAGCACCCAAGTGTATTGGCTTTCCAATAACACTTCCATAAATTGTCCTCTATAAAAAACAAAAAAACAGATAACCATTCGTGTGTGTTTTCACATTTGGCCTATATCAGTGATTGAAATGTTCTGATTTGTATTGTTTAGTGAAGTGAAGCAAGTATTGTTTTGTCAGTCAACCAACATTTATATTAGAATATAAAGTCTTCTCACTATATGTAGGGATGAAGCACATGTATTATTCTCCTTGGTATGTAGTTCATGACTCTTACTCTGAATACTTTCAGGAAATTCTGTTTTTTATATTGTTGGTTTGGGGTACATCCCATGTCTATATGTCTTTAGAATGAAGATAATGGTGTACAAAAACGCATGATTTACTGAATCACTCTATTCAACACAGACTATTTTCTGCATAATTCTGTATCTTTAGGATTTCTAGCACACAATCCGTCAGTGGAGGATCAAATAATATGCCCAGGGACAAGAAAACAACTGGACCATAGATAAGTGGGATGTCACTCATTTGTAGAATAGGACAACATCTCACAGTTACTAAGACAAAAAAAAACACCTGGATCAATTATCACCCAGATACCTAAAGGCACAAACATCCAAAACTCCCCACTGGAGATCCCTAGAATTGCACCAGACAGCAATATTTAACCCGGCACAAGTGGCGATCCTCAATAAACAAACTTCCACTACTGTCACCCTAGAGGGTGAACCCCTCAAATACTTCACACTCACAAAGGTTATATTTTGAAGGTTTCAAGACTCATACCATATACAGAACCTTCCCATAAGGAGTAAAAAGCACGCTCCATACCATCGACTCATTTCAAAATTTCACTCCAAAAGTCAAAGTTTATTATGCCAATACAATTTGAGTGATTTAATTTTACCTTGGGACCATTTGTTTTAAGCAGAACTAACGAAAGACCATCAAGTAATTGAAAATTAGACTCCCATCAGTCAAGCTGTCAAAGTTTAGGATGATGCCACTCACTAAAAATATTGCCCTATCTCTATCCTGAAACTCCAAATTTCCATGGCCACTTAGAGAGCGGCGCAGTGTGTGTGCTATCAGGGTGTTGGAGGACTGTTTTTCCTCTGAGTGCTATAAATTATGTTTGGACCACAACATTTTAACTCCAATGTCAATATGCAATAATTTTTTCCACCAAGGCCTCCATAGTCGTACAGAGTTTAATTAGGCTGTCCATCTGAAATAGTCCTTATTTACTGAGATCTGAAAGAATGGAATGTGGAAAAGTGCAATCATTTCGAGGTCAAGAACTCAGAATATGCATAAGGAAATGTTATACCTGCTGTGCATAATTGCTTTGATCACATTCGTACCAGCGATGGAAATGCACCTCTCTTATTTACAGTTCAGCACAATATTCTAATTAAATACAATAGCCATTTAAAAAAAGTTATTCCAACTGAGTAATGAAAAGCTTTTGGGGTATATGCAATTAGGTCAAAAGAGTATGATCAAAGTGATTGCCAGTATTCTCACATTAGTTTCTGCTGCATCCGTATCTTGCAAGTTACAAAATACTACTCAACATCTGCAATGCAGTTAAGGATAGACATGAACATCTTTACAATGCAGAAAGCACCCCACAGCACAGAATATCAAATGAGACATCTTTGATGTTTCTTCTGGATCAACTAAATTAATTCTGTAGGATGCTGCTACACCACCAGGATTTAAGATCATATTATCATTTTGAGACAACCAAGGATAAGGGATTGCTACAAGTGATAGAGCAGAGCAGTCCCTTAAAGCATCCTTCGGGATCTTGAGAAGAGATGAAAGCAGAAACTGTCATTATGGCCTCATCAAACATCAATCTAAAGTATACGGACTCTTTTGTCAGAAGTGGATGGGATGTTCTCATAGCACAAGGGGATGAGCAGCTAGGCAAATACACAGCACACCAATAAAAGGCGAGGTTGACCTCACAAAACTTGTACTACGGTAAATTTAGAAGAGATCTGTTTACAATTCCACATTAAGTTTTGCTTAGTCTACACTAGCCTTGTGCAATGTTAGAACTGGCATCTTTTTCCGCTGACCTTTTGCTTCTGACCTCCTGATTTTGACTGAGTGCTGCATTTTGATTTTGCTGGATTTAGAGCTCTGGGCACTTTATCACTGCTGATTAGTGCTAAAGTGTAAGTACTCCCTGTGTAAATTCTAATTATGATTGGTTATCCATGATTGGCATATTTGATTTACTGGTAAGTCCCTACTAAAGTTCACTGGATGCACCCAGGGCCTGCATCCATGTCTCAGACCTGCCACTGCAGTGTATGTGAATGTGGTTTTAAACTGCCACGTCAAGTGCACCCACTTACAAGGCCCAAACATTAACTTTCATACATGTAAGGCACCACTAAGGTAGGCCCTATGTAGCCCCATAGGTAGCGTGCTGCGTATATTAAAGGTAGGACATAGGCTGGTGTGATTTGCATGCCCCAATAGTGAAATACTGCCAATTTCATTTTTCACTATGGCAAGGACTATCTCTCCAATAGGCTATCATTGGAGCTGCCTTGTAACATTGTACACGTGTAACTTTAATTTGGGAAAAAATTGAGATTTGGAGTTTGGGTTCCCTGAACTCAGAATTTAAATACACATCTTTCTGTGAAGGTGGTTCTCAAATTGTGTTTGAAAATGCCACTTTTACAAAGTGGGCATTTTCTTGCATTACCATTTTGTGCCTCTACCTGCCCGTGGATTCCATGTCTTGCATTGACCCTAGTCAGTCACAAAAAGGGATTTGAGGTGTGTCCTGCATATCCTGATGACCCACCACCAGGATGATGGGTCTTTCTCAGCTAGAGTGGTAGGAGGAGTTATCCCTGACACCTGAATAGGGCTGTGCCTGTCCTCACACAAGGCTCTCTCCACCCCCGCAGTGTCTGGAACCAGGTCAGGTAGAGGCAGGGTCTTGTGCTCTACAAAGACTTTCTTGTGAAGCTTGCCTACTTCAAAGGCAGAAACTGGTGTAAGCACTTGGGCTATCACACCAAAACTTCAGAACACTTCTGGACTAAAAGGAGATTCGGCCAAGAAGAGCTGTAGAAGCAGTAGGAGGGGAACTGTCACTCTGCTTGATGCTGTGTTGTGCTGGCCTACAGCTTGCTGCTTCAGTCTTGGAGAGTGAAAGGACTAGACTTTGTTTTCATCCTCCTGCTCACCAAGTATCTCCAAGGGCTTGTGGGTGCTTTCCTCTTGTTAAGAAGTCCCGGAGCCATCAAATTCTTCATGTGCAGTCCCTGAACATCTCTGCTGGGCGTTCTGACCTACCAAGGGGTGGCAATTCCAGTTCTGGGTCTTTGGAGGTGGCTTCTACTGCAAAGAAAGAAGAAAATCCACACACCGGTCTTCAGCACCTGTTTTTCTGACCACAAGTTTGCCGTGCAGTTGAAAAACCAATGTATTGCCACAGTGCGAATGAAGAATCAACACAGCACCTGTGATGCAGTTCCAGAATTTCCACAACCGCAGTCCCAAGCTCCGTGTCTCTGACGTCCGAAATCCCCGCTCCGACTCAGATGCAGGCCCTGCTGTGCGGCTGAAGATTCGACACATCACCTGCTCGCAGATGGGGAAATCAAAGGTGCTCCTGTTTCGCTGCTGCCGCATCAACCCTAGCGCATCCAGATTTTCGAAGCATTGCACCTGTGTGTCAAGCCCTTCATCGAAGTTTCCTAGCAGTAAGGAACTGAGGCCGTGTTTCAGGATGCCGATGCATCACCTCCCTTCAGAGTAAGGAACAGATGCAGCACCTCCCCTGGGAGTAAGGAACCAACGCATCGCTTTCTTTTCCAGCACCTCAGCCCCCCTGCGGCTATTTGTGTCTGGGAATTTTGATGCATCCCAGGTACTTTGTGCTAAAAGTGATGCTTCCATAGTTTCCTATGACCAAACTATTTTAAACCTTTTAAAAGTGATACATTTGCTTATGTATGTTGGATTTTTGTCAACTTGGTCGTTTTACTTAGATAAAGACTTAAAGGTTATTTTTCTATACTGGTGTGGTGTCCGTTTGCAGTGTTTTCACTGTGTTACTGTGTGTTTATGTACAAATGCTTTACACATTGCCTCTGAAATAGCTTGACTGCTCGTGCCAAGCTACCCAGGGTGTGAGCAGGGGTTATCTTAGGTGTGCAAGCCCCTTACCCTGACTAGAAGGAGGGTTCCCTACTAAGACAGGGTGCAAGCCACTGCCAACTAGAGACCCCCATTTCGAACATGCAGCAAAAGAAGCACACCAGTAGTCTACTAGAAAACATTCTTATCGAGAAATAAAAAAGGCATAAATCATGGCATTATTTGGGACACACCGGTGCCAATGAAATGGCTGGTTTATTTATGTTGTCAGTGATCATAAAACCAATTTCTTTTCCCAGCCTTAGTCTTTTTGGGTAGTAAACCAAAATGGCAATATCTTAGCGTGAATCTGTAGCATCATACAATGACCTCCGCTGGATTATGAGCTGTTATGATAAAACATATTTTTTTCACTGCCTTCGATTCTAAGTAAAATATTTGCCAAAAAATACTCGACATGTATCAGGCATTTTTTAACTGGTAAAATCTTTTTGCAGACATTATCTGCTTGTTTTCCTTGTGTGAGGGAAATGTTAATGTGAAGAAAGAAAATGTACTGATTTACTTGCTACAGACAAGACCTGGAATGATGAGTAATACCTCACTTCTCTAATTGCCACAAATTGGATTTATTGTGGTGCCTTTGGAACTCTTGGTGCCTTAATAGCTAGCATGGTGGGAGGCTTCCATTAAAGAGAACATTACTCTTAGGTTAAGTTGATATTCCCATTAGACTTTTTCAAGAAAATATAGAATTGATTGCTATTAGTACGGTTTTTCTATGGTTAGGACAGAGCATGGGAAACTGATGTGCCATGAGAAGCTCTATGGGGCAACAGACATTCCATGCATTTATGTACCTGGAGTTCTCTGGTCATAAAAACCTTCACAGTATTAAAAACATGTCCATTTGGTGCCTGTTGCCTGAAGGATAACATGGTCTGGGGGTTCTAGGTATTTAGCACTGAATTGTTTTTGCGCACCATGCCACCACGCACTGTGAGTAGATACTCATCAAATTTGAGCAGTAAAAACCTGGCATAGTGAACCAGAGCTTGAATGTTCAGCTCATGCTCAGGAGGATTCTGCTGCTTCATCGATCTAACCATAGAACTTACAAGAATATAAGCGCTATCCCAATCACATTACAGAAACATAATTTATAACACAAAAGTGTTGCAGAGCTATCCCTGCATCTGAAAGAAGATAGCAAATGTCTTCCGCCAACTTCAAGAAAAATGACCACAGGCCTCCTGCCCTGAAATCACACCACTGGTCCCTATGCATCACCCACAAAGCTTACTGGGTAGGAGCACGAGGTACCATTTGAAATGACTTCTTGTTCTAAAAACAACAAAGGTCAGACACTGTTTGCTCAAAACCCAGGACCCAGACTGGAAACCAAAACCAAACCTGGCAAAAAGTTTCAGAGCGATCCTAAACTGCAAGAGCTCATGACAAGAATATTATCCATGGGGGCATCGTTGGGTCATTGTAGCCCATCATGCAGCAGAAACAGCTCCCTAGCTGTGCAGCCACCAAGACAAATGCCAGACTTGTTGAAATGCCACGATAGCAGAGGAACAAATGATTTGCCAGACCAGTTTTAATCAGAAACAATCACATAGGTAAAGCCTTTAAGAGTTCAGAATCAGCCCATAGAACTCTAAATCCCAAAATGAAATTATTCTGAACCCATTACCCCTTTAAAATGATTCTGAAAACCTCTCTCTTAACCTTTGATCTAGCCACAATGAGATCATAAACCTGTAGTTGGAGGAATCTAGACACAACAGCCTTTATTCCACAAGGACTCTCATTAAAAGCAAACCGGATATACGCTGTGGAAAAATGCCTAAATCCCAAATTTTCTTATTTTCATTGTCAGTAGACAACTTCTGAAAATGCAGCACAGCAGAATGTATCATATAACTAAATAATAATAAGATAATAATAAGGGAAAAAGGGGATACTTATTTTAAAAATTATCAACTGCATCCCAAGGGGGAAAATAAGAAAGCACAGTGCTTATCATAGCAATGCTGCAAAATAAAACAATACAAAATGTAACCAATCTACACACTCAACAATTTGTAAATCAACACATACTGAAGACTAATCTAATGGCGTGCAATTTTTCCCATCTGAAAATGATCTCTGATTTTTTTCAGTTTCTCAAGTCATCAAAGTTAAGCAATTTAAAGAAGTGTCAAGAAAGCACTGAAATCTGCAAAAAGAGACAACAGAGACTAAAGAGAAAAGATGAGACTCTGCACATCATGTTCTTATTAAGTCCTTGGCCTTCCATTTTTAAAAATCAGTTAAAATGCATCAATTAGCACTTCAGACGGGCATATCCGCAATTTGTGAATGCCATACTAAATGTAAACATGCCAACAAACGGCCAATGAATGGGACACAATTTCAAACCTATAATGAAGAAGCATAAGGCATGCACATACGGTTTAAAGTATGTTAAGACGAATAGCTCTACGAGATCCACCACCAGAAGCCCTTAGCAGCTGGGGTGCAATGTTCTTTAAGAGGCCCAGGATATGTCCCTGAAGAGGCAATGTTGGAGGTCATTCACCTCTGTGAACATGAAGTGGTCTGCTGGAGACACCAATCTCCCTGATATCAGCTCCTGTCCAAGCAACCCTGACTAAACTATTTCAAGTTTGAGAAACCCATTTACCATAAAGCAGAAGGTTTCTATGGGAAGTACCTAATCCAGAGTCTGGCCGGCTTCTACATACATAGATTTGAGACAGATCAAATACATGTAGAGCACACTCTTTGTCATCAGAACATTATTACGTGGAAATGGCACATAGATAATGTTCTGCTCTTTTACAGAAGGGACAAAATAAATGTGTTTCAAATGTGCCCTTTCTGCAGGGCCTCCCTGATTTTCTGGCCTTTTTGCAGATCTCTATTTTTGCTGGTTATAGAACTCTTGCACTTTACTTCAGATAACTGGTGGTAACGTGCTTGTGCTCCTCCTTTCAAGATGTTACAAATGGTACAACCCTCATTGGCATACTTAACTTGCATATATGTCCCTAGTAAATGGTACAAATTGACAACAGTATCCTGGCACTGTAGGTTTAAACTGCATATTCGACCTGTCAATATAATCCCTTTTGACAGGGCTAAACGCTCATTTAAAATTTTAATAATTTACCCTTAAGTTGGCCGTACATGCCCATACAGGAGGGTGCATTGTATTAAAAGTAGGACACAAAGGCTTTATGTTAAACATGTCCTTACAGTGAAAAGGCCCTCAGAGATATTATTACTGTAGCAGGGGTAGCTGTTCCACAGGAAAACATTGGAATACAATATTACATTTTAAATTTGCTATCTCTGCTTGGGAAACAACTACAGAGTTCATATTTGGATTTTTTCCAAATATTGTGTTTGTTTATGTGCACATATCACTGCCTTGCAGACATGCAGCTGTGGTACCATGAAGAAATACTTCTCATGTGTGCCTATATCGTGACATGGTTAATCTGTTGTTGAGGATGGCCAAGCTCTATGTTACACACATTAAACTTAAAAAAAAAAAACAATGAGAAATGATGCTCCTCTTTTACTTACAAGCTCCACAAACATTAGGAGTAGGGGAGATGGACAAGTATGAGTGCGGGGTCTGCTGCAATTCTTACATCCCAAAACTTTAACACCACACAAAGCCAAGAGCTTGATGAATTGGAGACTTTGTTAAACCTCAGTTTCACAAGGCATGTGTCCCTGAGGTAGGGCACCTCGCAATACATACAAACTTCAGAAAAAAAGTTAAGTAAAAGGGCCCACTCAATAATGATCAGCTGAGTACATGTATGGGTTTTATTACAAATTCAAAAGTTGCGGTACAGAATAATTGTAATATAGGGTCTTTCCAAATAGAGCATTCAGAGAAGTACAACATCAAAAATAATCCAAATCCCAAGTAAGAAGCAACATTAAAAAGAGAAACAGACAGCTTTCATGGTAGAATCAGAAAGCCTTCGGGCAAGTTCTGGCTCACCCATAAAATCGAGGTTTTATAAACACGATTTTCTCATATTAAATCACTGAAACTGCTAAATCATTGTGGTACGATCAGAAACGTTACATTCTCTGCAAATCAGAACACAGTTTAGTTTTCATTAAAAAATCATATTGCCTTTGCACCCAAGCACTATATAACTACATGAATATTGATTCTGCCCACTCTGTGCTAAAGCCATACGGGGATGTTGGCACAAACTAGATACATGAACAACAACAATCTATTATGAATGACTACCGCACAGTGAACTAACTAGAAGGACCTTGAGAGTAGCAGTTTTTTATGATCAAGCTAGAAAGACTTCTTCAAGAACAACAGGAACAGGTCAGTGGAAATAAACAAACATGATTGTACTTGACTGTATGTTGCAGAGATAGCCAACAGTGAACTGTGCAGGGGGGAGACAGAAAGACATTAATGTTTACAAAACATGGCTGCAAGGCCTACATTGAAGCTTAGTTAGCAAGAGACAGTATCAAAAGAAATTTGTTAAAAGAAAATAAGAGCACAGAATCAGTGTGAACATGTGTAATAAACAAGTGTAAAACTACATTCAGCATGTTATCAACGATGCACAAACATACGAAAGCACACAAATCCTTAACACAAGACTATCTCAAATGATAGATTATCATCAGTATGAGTCAACGGTTCTATTTGTCTACCTCTATTATTTTCTGCCAGGCTTCAGTGATCCCCTAAGGGCCTGTTTTTGAACAAAGGTACAGAAATTACACAACTCACCGGTGAGATTATATTGGTACTTCCTCTTGCGTGGTTTAAAGTGTTACTGGTATATGGAGTGTGGAGTATTTATATAATGCCGACCAATACATAATATTTTAACTGAAGAAACTTACTACCCCGAAAGATAGGGAGTGATGTGTAGTACATTGATTACTGGAACAAACGGGTGTAAATTGCATTTGGGTAAAGCATGTCATCAACATAGCTTCTTTAAAGGAAACTGGAGGGCATTCCTTTTTCGACTTCTTAGGCACACGCCTGACAATTACAGGATGGTGTTTCTTTCTCTTATTTACACTTCACACATTGGATCAGTGTTCAGTAAAACTGTTGGTATCACCAGAAGAGCGAGGACCCATCCTGATGAATGCCCATGACCAATGGAATAGCTAGCCTACTTGCCGTCCGTGGCAGTCCCTGCGGAGGTCGCTCCACAGCCGTATATAAGAGCAGGGCAGATGCTGGTGATGCCGAAGGTAAGAGCGTGGGGAGGGAGGCCTACCCCCCTTGCTACGCCACTGCCCATGACTCAGGGATGGGAACTTAGGGGCAGAAACAAGTAGGCACATTAGATGGACTATAGGGGAACTCACCACATCCTCGTGTGGCTAGAATTGTGTTAAATTCTGTGATGGAGGTGATCAATAAAATATTTTCAGTGACTATGCATTTCTTTACACGTTTTTAGTTCAAGTACTTACTACCAGAGTAGGTATGCAATGCTGATGCAAAAACAAAGGGCTATAAACAACTTTGTTAGAATTCATGTCAATGTGAATACAATCTGCCAGTTGGAATTACAAATAAAAAAAAACAACTAAAATGGGCTCCTTTTTAGCCCACCGCGGATCATGAAATTTATGGCTACAGATAGGAGTGACAAAATTATTAAACATGTTCTGCAATCTGGGCGAGTGTCAACACCCTTTTTATTTAAAAGTTCCAACCTGTAAATTATGTAGGTTAGGACCTAAAAGGTCAAAACACTAACTTTGTGCGCCTCCACTCACATGTTGCCAGAAATGATCCCAGTAATTTGTATGGGACTCCGTATTAATGGGGGGAGTTACTGGGGCAACTCGTTAATTTATTCTGCTCAGTTCCCTTTGTGAAATGTACTTCTATTAAATTATTGCAATTCTTTCCCATCTGACAATGTTTTCAGAATTTTGTCTGTTTTCTATGAATGTCGGCAATTTTAAAAGTGTCAGAAAAACACTCAAGTCCAAGATTTTAAAATGAAACTTGCATTGATTGCATAGGCATGCTGTTTGTGTTGATGCACATCTGATTCAAATAAATAAGTGGGCTAGAGCTAACCCCTCACTCCTCTGCAAAAAATGGGTTGTATCACTGACCTCTAAGGACTAAAGAGAAGAGAAAGGATGATACACATCTATTTCGCATGAACGTTTTGACATCCCTTTTATTAAATTAGCAATTAAAATGCACAGATTAGCACGGAGATAAGCATATCGGCAGTTTATCAGTGACAAACCAGTATACATAGGCTAACAAACAGCCTCTATAGGAAGCAGTTTTCAACCAACCAAACCAACCAATAATGTTGAAGTATAAGGCATACACATACTGACCCAAAAATGGATGCAACAACAGTATTAAGCAAAAGGGACATTGCTGGGTTCCTACCAATCAATATTCGGCAAAGTGGAGCCCAGTTTAACACTTAGGGGCCGATTCTGGTTGAAATGGCTCCTAACGACGTTCGGAGCCCTTCCGTCAGCATCGGAATGTGCCAGCTGGATTCCTTTCCGACTGAGCCATTCCGATGGGCATCAGTCAGAAAGGATCCCGACTCAGATTTCCGGATGGATGACGGCAGGCTCGGAAAGCCCGTCCGCTGTCCGGAAATTCTTCAGTACTCCCCTGGCTGCCTCTTTACAAAAGGGAGTATGATGGCAGTTTCTCACTGTCTTTTCGTGCTGGTCTTTCCGGCATGAAAAGGCAGTCGGAAACTGTCTTTGGGGGCCCCCAGTAGGGCCCCCATGGGTGCCAGGCCGCCGAATGGCGGCCTGGGGACACCTATGGAGCCCCTGTGTAGATCCCTGCACCCGGTGGCAGGCACCCTGGGGTGCCGGCCACAGGTTGCAGGGATGGACTACACCCCTCCATTGCACAATGCGGGCATGCATTCCGCCCTGAATGCATGCTCCCATTGTGTGGGATATGATTGCGACCGATCGTACTTGCAGTGCTCGGACCGACGACAGTGGGCCGGTCGGTCACGGTTCCTGACCGATGTCGGACGGACTCAGGTCCATCCGACATCGGAATCGGCCCCTATATTGATAAAGCATTTTTTTTTTTTATATAAAGAAGTTTTCAGTTGATTCTGAAATACAAAAACTTCCACCACAAACACGCACGATAATCCCTAGTAATTTGCAGTACCAATTATATATTATCATTCAACAAGTCAGTAATTTGCCTGATTTATAATTCTCTAAAAACCTCTCAAAGGACAGATTTTCAATATCATAGCAAGCTATAGGGAGAATCTCTACATATGTAATTTGTAAAAATGTGGTACCACTGAAACAAAACAAACTGAGTCACTCAAACATTTACTGGCTGAGGTCACTGAAGAGACTCCTTAAAAAGTTTTCTATAGAACATTTGGAACATATCTACACCTCCTAAACATTTTTTACTCTGATGATCACAACATGTTTTCGAGCATCATTTTGAAATTGCTAAAAAAAGCTTTATTTATGCAACTGGATGCGTGCAAAATTGAGGAAAAATTATCTGTTGTTTAAAAAATACATCTAAACAACACAGGATGCTTTCTTGCAACACTGCTATGTTTGTTTCAAATAATTAAAAACAAAAACTTAAGTCTGCCCATACTTTTCCACCAAAGTTACATAATTACCAGCTTCATAACAAGTAAAGGATTTGTGGCAACTATGGTAAGAAAGGTCAATATCATGCGATTATCCTTGGGTACATTTTGATTGCCTTAAATGACAAAATAATTTCAAATATGTAGGTAATAAAGAGATACTTGTAATTAAATTAATTAGGTCTATTATGAACAGTCAAACATTCAAGCACAATTTTAGCAAAGGTCATTATATAATATATTATCTTCGGATCCTTTTTTGAATAGGATAGAATCTACCTGACTCCCCGGCATGTTATCTTACTACACTCCTACATGCAAAGTAGGATTTGCGAACCATAACCTTTTTAGGATGTCCAACTGGACTGCGTGTCTCACACTGTCCTCCTTCGGCCACATCCAAAGGTTAAAAAAAAATGATTTGTTTTAAAATTCCACGAATATTTGGAGGTAAGAATAGCATGCATGCAGAAGAGTTATCTTACAAAGCTGCAAATAAGCAAGTTTCAATCGAAATAAATAGTACCTCTACAAGTTTAGATAATATGCGGATGTGCCCCCCCCAAATTCACAACATATGGCAGACGCACAATTCTACAAGTAGGGGGTAGGTATAGAAGAGTATATATAGGTAAGAAACAATACAGCAGTGCTCTGTCGGACACAGATTTAGCCACCTCAGAATAGAAGAGGCCTTGCCTCATCCAGTGTCTAAGTTTACTTTAAAAAATGGGGCCTTTGTGATGGCCAAATGTAAAATGTGGCTGGCTTATAGAGGACCGTAAAGGTGATGACAGGGTGGATGACCTAGAACTGAGATTATCGGTCAGCACAGAAAACCAATGAAAATTCCATTATAATACTTCTACCGTGCATGACCAGTGACCCACTTGCAAGACGGCTAGAACCTAGATCAGAATTACCATGCTGAAATCTGAAATCTTGACTTGTTCACCTAGGTTAGTTAAGTGCTGAGTAAGCGTCCTGGCTCCTTTCCATGGTAACGTACCAAGAGTAGAAAAAATGAGCTTTCATCAGTTTTAGACCCTCAACAAGAAGTTCTCTGGAGTGTAATAATAGTGTTGGGGGAGAGGGGTGGGCTGGTATGATGAAAATACTCTAAGGATGCAAATTGCTAGTATACCCAGAAATTTGATGAAAAAAGCTGACAGTCTGGTGCGGCAAAGACCGTCTACCATTGGCAAGCAGTTGAATCATTGGTTGCTCAAACTGATGTATTTCGCACCTGTTTGAATGCAGTCAATACCATCACTGGTCTAGGTGAGGATTTTAATAACCTCAGGAAAGTAAGAGAACCTCCTGATTCAAGAGAGCTAGACATCAAAGGGTTTAGCCAAGCATCTGAATTATGCCACTGTTGAACAGGATCTGGGTTGTTACTGGATTCTAATAGTGCTATGTACACATTGCACCAGAATATGAACAGGTAATTAAAAAAAAAAAATAAACAATGCGTGCATGACCTGATGGTTTTAAACACATCTTGAGGTAGTTATCTTCTTTCCTCGAGGAGCTTTTCAGCCAGGTTTCATATGATTAACACTTCAAAGGCAATATTTTTAACATTATATTTCTGTGATAAGATCTTTGCTTCACATCTTAAGTACTTCTTTATTTCCTCTTATTGCATAATAGGGCGTAGAATGTTTAAAAATGAATAATTAAGTATGCTTAAATAAATATCTGACCACAGGTTGACAGAGCAAGAATGTGTTTAAAGGTAACATTAAATGTATTTTATTAATCAATGAATGACTATTATACGGGACTGGACTTGGCAGCTAGGAGGAAACTTGCTTTGTTGACAGGGACTGTGAAGTACTATTAATCCTCCTTCAGCCGAAAGTTAACAAAGGTATTGCGTGTAATAAAATGTACAAGACTAAAACACTATCAAAAATGTAGCACTTGGCATCCTTGTCATAAAATTATTTATAATGACTAATGTACACAAGCTTCATTATTCAATGGGAGAGTATTCATTCACAAGAGCTGATGCAAGCTTGTTTATTGGTCCATGACTTTCATTTAAGCAGAATTGCTGCCATGTATACTGCCTACTTGTACTTTGGAAGTCTGGGACTGTACTTGTTTTAGCATGAGACATACTTGAAGAAAGGAGCAGTACCTCTTCAAACCCAGTTTCACATTTTAATGCAATAATAGGGACTGAAGCTATAGGTTCCATGATGCTGGAAGAGATTATATAGGTCAGCATATGAGAGTGTCTGGAAATGTGATAATTGTTGATGAGAAGCCGGTGTACGTCCAACAAAACCATGAAAACAATTTGGTAAGCACTACCATTTCTATGTTCCCATAATTTCCACCTAATAAGGATGACTCAACGCCAAGATAGATTTAGGATTGCAAAGAGGAGTTTCACCACTAAATCTGGGAGGAGGCCCAGATTATAAGTGGTTGCTTGCATCTCTGTTCCTGAGGCCAGCAGTGACCTGGGTACTGCGCTTTGTGTCAGGTTCCTCTTACCTCTGTGAGAGAAGGCAAGGGTGAAAGATCCATGAGGAATTGTTTGATTGAAGATCTTCCTCGTGTGTTGGATCCAGTTCCAGAGAAAGCAACGGAAATCTGTGAACAGAAAGTGCAATGTGTAAGGGGATGCAGGCATCTGAGACCACAGATGCAGGCCTCATGGGGAGTTTTATTTTTTGGACTACTATAATATATACACTTCCTGAAAACAGAATATAGATGAATTATCCTGAGAGAAATTAAGTTAATTCTATCCCTTTCCCTGTGTGCTTAGGCTTGTAAAGAAAAAAAATATCAACTATGCAGTCCCATTAATTTTTTTTATGTAGGTCGGTTTACAAAATGAATCTAAGATAGAGGCTTGCAGTAGTTGTCTAGGTCATGTGTCTGTGGCAATGGGCAGACTTCTTTTTAGATCAAAAAACTGTTAAGGATGCAGTGGCATCAGATGCTGAGGAAAGTAGCAGATTGGACTTATGTGCGATAAGAATAGGTGCAGACTTCTAGTGATGCACCAGCTTCGGAATCTCACTATCAGGATGTTGTATATTATTTAGTTTTCAAAGGAGAAAACAGAATTTGATTTTAAATGGCTTTTTGCAATATCTGTTAATAGTTAATCACAAAGGAAGTCCACATATCTGCCTATTATTACTCTCCCTCATTTGTTGCTGCTGTAACTTTACCATAGTTGATAACTTAACGTCATCCACTGGCATGCTGGCACATCACAAACTCGCCCTCTGTTTCACATTATACATTAATGTTTCAGTTTTAATGTCAGTACCACTTTAACCACATCTCTTTCTTTCACTTTTTCTTCTCTTTTCTTTTTTTAGCCAGCTCATCTCTACATAAGTCCTCCCACCACAAAGACTATGCTGCTTAACCACAACACCACAACCCACAAAAAGGTATTGAGAAATCAGGCACTTCCCTGTGCAGCAATGCATGTCTTCTTTTAGTGGCATTCCCTATTTTACTTCTCCCAGAAAACATTAGATATTCCCCAACAATATGGAAAGTGCATGAAGAGAAGGAGGATATCAAAAAAGCATTATCAGAAATAAAGACCGATGGCAGGCTGTGAGAAAATATTGTCTATTTCTTGAGCCCCCTTAATGCAGATGAATTCTACACTGATAGCTAGTCCATTTCTGCCTGCTCTTCCTTCCTCAAACTTAGATTGTTCCACTTACACCAGCTAAGTTACAGCTAGTGACTCCATCAGAAAAAATCTAGTCTTTCCTTGGAATGTGAACTTGAGCCTGGATGGTTCTTCCAACACCGCTATATTTAAATTTATGAATTAAATACGGTGAGTGCTTCTCCTCTGTAGCCATAGAGAAGTCCGCTCGAAAATAAAATGCATGTTTTTTGCAAGTACCAGGGTTTCCTGGCTAGCAGAACTACATAACTTATCTCCAAGGAGAAAGCCCACTAAATATATGAGAAATGAGCCAGCTGGGCAGATCACTTTTGTACCCCTTCCATCAACTCGGAGGCTTGTACATCTAATAAAGGCAAGATGTTTGAGCCTTTCTCCTCTCGTTAATCCCAACAACTTTTGATTGTAACAAATTTGTCTGTTTTCTGTATCCTCCAATTTAGCATGCACTTTATCAAATCCTTAGTTTTTCTACCGACACATGAGTCAACTCCTGGTACTTGAGAATATGCATCAACTCTACCTGGAGGAACCAATTTGACTTTCTCAAATATGAGTTTTGTCTCCCTGTGCAGATTTATACATGAATTAACTGTATTAATATCTTAAACTACTGAGCTACCTGAATTTTGAGATTGTTTCTGATTCAGAGAAGGAAATACTAGTCCCAATCTATCAGCAGTCCGATACCAAGTAAGTGCAACTGGCTTCATCTCTTGTAACACACATGAGGATAACTGAGAAGGTCCAGCTCTCATTCCACCAGCTTCATTCTCCTTACTTTATCTGACACCGCTTCTTTCAGAGGCTTTGGATATGGGGGAAAATGTCATCTAAAGAAACAGGGGCAAGATGTTGAAGCATCATTGTGTGCCAGTTTTTTCATTTCTTCTGTCTGTCTATACCACCCTGTCTATAGCCAGACTAACGTGACATTCAGCAGCAGTATTTATATAGGTCTAGAGCTCCAAATTGTCTTCATCCTGAGCAGGAACTGAAGTTGTTGTTAGTCAGTCAGAACTCGCATTATCTGTATAATTTGTCTCAAAAAGTATGGCCACAGTAGAGATATTACTTTAAACATATTAATATTTGGGCCTTAGTATTGTATGAAGAAATTTGGCATGGCACTCCTTTGGAGTGCACCATTTATAGCGTGATGGCTTATCAGAGAAAGAAATACCTTGGGCCATCGATGAACAGATTCTTTCACAAGAACTAAACGAATAACCTTATCACTGACAATTGTTATCACAGAGCTTACCAAACCTTTACCATCCTCAGCCTTGATAGCATGCTCACTTTCCGCTGAGGGGTGACGATATGGACTCCCCCGTCAGTCACTGGATGATTAGGCATTGTTTGTAAAACCAACCCACTCTACTGTTGATGCTGGGCCTGTTGCAGGCAATCCCTGCTCTGACCGCACTGGTTCCTACAGTGTAAAGAGGACCCATGAATGCTGCCCTTATATGATCGAGGATTGATGTAGAAACATTTGGGGCAACGGAGTAAGCATCAAACTAAAAGCCAGAGGTGCAGAAGGGGATGTTGAGCCCTCACATTCACAGCCATTATTGAAGACTACCTCATACCCAGGCAGTGAGGGCCACTCGGCCTCAGTACCTCACAGCAGCAACTTTATAGTCTTGTCACCAACAAGGATCCAGATGAAAGAACTCATTGCCATGGGGTATCCTTCAAACATATGCCCTCCTACCTCAGTTGGTGATAACCCAGTAGATGCCAGAGTAGTGTGGGGTACTCTTGGTGCCATTTTTTTCCCAGGGTCAGAAGACACGCACAGAGCATCAAGATGTTTAAGAAACCATTAGTCATCTTGTCACAATGCACCAAGCAAAGAACGGTGACCAGAAACAGCAGCAGCCGCCAGATGGCAAACAGACAAGTTATTTGTTATCCTTGAGGTTTAAGGGTAACCAGCAATGAGGAGGGTTGAGACGCAAGAGGAGACGTGGCCTACGGCCAGAGCTGCCAACTTTGCTCAAACATGGCACCCAGTTCCAGAGCGTTGGCTCAACATCCTGTGATTCTGGGCAAATCACTCGCGCTCGCTGGTCTGAGTTTGATATATATTATGAAAAGGCAGCAAAAAACAAGCAAGCGGATTCAGACACGTTTCTGCTGTTCCTAGCAGTTAGTTTTCAATACAAATCCCAAAAGTCTCTGAGAGTCCTACGAAGCTGCAACGAATTGGCCAGGGAATTGTCAGGCAATCTTCCATTGGGGCTGCACAAGGAGTTGGAGGCATCTTAGTGATTCGGTGACCATCATCATAACAACCGCCATACTATTACGTAATTGGAAGTATGTGGTACATTTACACTGCCTCCCCAAAAATATTTTAAACCTTTTAACTCTCATCTAGTAACCAAGAACTCAGTTCAATAGAATTTTTACAGAGTCCATAATTAAGAAAATATCCAGGACAGGAAAAGTGATAAAATATTTATAACTCTATTTATCTTTTACAGAAAACACCAATTCGAGTGACAAACTCAGTGGTGAGGTTCAATTCTGCTGAAAAATGAGGATCCTATAGCTAGCATTTTAACCTGATTTAACCTCGCCAAATAATCAGTTGCGGGAGAGGCTGTGCTAATGTGGAGAGTGACTGTCTCGGACAGAGAAGAAACCTAAATGTGCCCTTAAAAAAACAAAAGAAATATGATAATCGGCCGTTGCACTAAAATTGATAGATGCATAAAAAATAACTACGTCTAATGGAAGCAAAATATGCGTTGTGTTATTACATAAAACGATGAACATTTACCTGAAAATAGTGTAAAACAGGAAACAAAAGAAGGCAGATCTCACGAACAGTCCTACACGTATGGTTTGATAATTTTGTAAATGGTTTAAAGTGAATTATTAAAAAGACAGACATACTTTCTCCAAAAGAAAAAAAATATTACCAGTGTTGTTTAAGTATGTACCATTTTCACTAAGATGTATTACGGTAGGAAATGTCCTTTATTGTCCATGCAAGCAGCAAGCTAAAAGTGCGCAGCATAATCTAGTCACATCACAGCAATGCATTTTATAGCAAACTGTACTTGCTCAAGACCTCAATTTATTCCTGTGAAATATTTTGACCATCCTGCTTGCCCTCTTTATACATTGAATATCTACCATATGCATTCGTACATGGGGTTAATTCTACAATCATTTTACACGGGCACAGTCCATCTAACTACGTGAAGGTAAAGATCAATGTAAGAGACTCTGAAAAACACCGATGTCAAAGTTGACCCTAGACGATAAGCTAACAAGGGTCAAAAAAGCAAATTTATAGGTTTAATAACTGCCTGGCCTAGGCAAGAATGAACACTGCATTCATGCCCCTTATGAGTGCTGACTTCTGTTTATACCGACCATGCGACATCATAAAAAATATAGGTTGACACAAATAGCTTATTGGGATTAGTTTTTATATTTACAAATAAAATCCGACTTGTTTAAAAATATTTATTTGAACGGAATCTATAAATAAGCTTACTTGGCCAAAAATGTTTTCTACATTTGTTTACTCGGAATAACCATCAGGGATAAAAAGCAAGCATACAATGGTTAGCCAAAATAAAAGGGATTAAATGTTTCAGCCAAACAATTTTCCCTTTTCTTTATCCTATCTGGACCTTCTTTTTAATTTCTCCTGCACACTTTCCTCAGCACTTGGAGACAACCTCAGTGTGGTATAAAATGCTTTAATAAACCAGTATCATACAATAATAAAGTGTATTAATTCAGTGTCCTTTGCGTATATGTACTTTTGCTGTTATGCACTAGGCACATTGCACTTTTTATTAGTGTTTCTATTTCTTTGTACTTTTACATTTTAAAGCCATACTATTTATGAAATGAATGCTAATTGTACTTTGCAATGTTTTTCTTTATTTACCTCTTGCTCTGCTCAATAAAAAATAAAATAAATAAACCAGTATCATACAATAATAAAGTGTATTAATTCAGTGTCCTTTTCCCCGAGTCCAGTATATAATTTAGTCCAGTTAGGAGAAAATTGTTTTGATCTGATGTCTGTGCGGAAAGCAACCTATAAAATATGTCTCGATGATTTATAAATAAGCATTATTAGACCAAGGCCTCATTCCTTTGAAGCCCCGCCTCTTACTGCGGATAGGCACACTTAGCTACTATCTCCAAAGGACTACTTTGATTCGTCCCCCTGGATGCTGCCTGTACGATGGGGTGGGAACAAGAGAATGACAGCACTAACTGTGGACCATTACATCTGCGTTCATGTTCGTCTCATTACTGAATATCTGAGGTATACCTAATCAGTAAATCATAATATGCCCATATCAAATATTTGAAAAAAAACAGACATTAAAGTATTGTAACTTTAAGTGAATTATTAATGAATCATTCAATTTCTAAGGCACCAGGACACCAGGCTCAGAGGAGAAGGCTGTGAACCCCACACCTAGCCTACAGAGGGCAATGATAAGAATGGGGTGGCACAGGTAGATGTGTTACACAGGCCCTGCATTCAGCCCAGAAGGAGGCAATGCACAGAGTGGAATGATCCTGGCCAGTCCATTGAAGATGAAGAGTAGACTCATTATATTTCCGAGAAATAGCAAACACAATCAGCCAGCTGAAAGAATGTACAGAAGACTTACTAGCCTTCCTTGTAAGACACAGGAGAAAAAACATAAGTTCAATTTCTGTCGGTGGAATGCCTGGACTGCGTAGTGATAACTTCATCTGCTACCATGGAGTGGTAGAAGGCTGAATGCGATCCATGCATATTTTGGAACCGCTGTTCAATGGGGACATCCACTGGGGTAAAAGGAACCTGCCTTAGCACTTTAGACTTGTCATTAAAGGCCCATTATAAACCATCTTTTACAACTCCTTCCATTATTAGGATCATCCTTAGCCACCAACACTGCCCTCTCACTCTTTCCTTAGTCAAATTCCAACCAGGACGCCCCTCATGTGCTAGTTTAACTATTTGACTCTTAATACCTTCAGGATGCACCAACCGGTCATTCCTATCCAGCTTTCCATTAACTATAAACAACTCCTCTCTAACATGGCCAAAACAACTTCAGGACATCATTCAACTCACCATAACTTGGCCACACATAGTCCAACAACTCTTTTAATTTGTTCATCCCTTTGTCTGTCACTGCAGCTTCTCTCCATTTATGTTTATCTACAGCATACTCATACACCCGCAGACTTATCAACAGCACAGCTAATAACATGTAATCGGTAAAGACAATCAGCATTCCCTGCCCCAGGTAGTCTGTTGAAAAGCTGAACTATGTCCGTCTCCAGCACAACACTGATGTGTGCACCAGTACGTACCTCCAACATTTCCATAAACACAGCAAGTGTCACCTTCTACATTTCTAATAGGTAATTCTTCAATGCTTTCACATTCATTCATTCCTTCAAATTCAAGGTTATGCAATAACATGCCTCGTTTGCTAGCTGAAGACATCTTGTCACCACCAATGGCCATTAAATAGGAGTTTTTCCGGTGCTTTCACAGAAACGACGCCTCTCCAGTCTATGAAAAAAAGATGGGATACACTGTATGCAGCCATCACAAAGTTTTATATGAGTAAGAAGCTAACAATCTAAAATAATTATCTAATATAGGAAATAAAATAGTAATTTAGAATAATAAACATGACTGTTTCTCCAACTGGCAATGCCAGTTATTCCATGGCAAAACCAAAACCCATGTTAATAAGTTTTATAAGTAGTCAATTTGTTTTAGCCGCCTGTCACTTAAAGGTCTGCAGCTGTATTAATGTTGCACATTTGTTATCTCAAGACAGAGAAAATTCAGCTTGATTATTTTCACTTAACCAAATCAGTTACGGGCCAGGTATCCCAGTAGACATTGATGGGTTTATGCTTCCACTGGCCACCATGCTTATGTGATCCTTGCACATAAACCGTGATGATGTTGTCGCAATAAAGGAGTGTTGCTTGCACTGTGCAGAGCTCTTCCCCATTCATGCAGAGGAAAGAGCACAGGTGAGAAATTTAAACTGCTAATGCTGAAACAACCATTGAGGAGTTATTCAATTGATATTACTGAGAGTTATGAAAACAGCCATGATGAGCAGTTAGCATAACCAACCCTCCACTGTTAGTAATGGTACAGTACCTTGTGGAGTAGGTCTTAGTCGTCGAACGCTCCCAATCCTGCAATACTCAGTTCATGGTAATAAACGCTTTGAAAGTGGCATGTGTAGATGTAAAACGCCACCAAAATGGACAAATAGGTGGCACATATATTACTAACTCTCCTCAGTTAGTAAAAGTACCTTGTGGGTTCACAGTTAAATGGTGGTTCCTGAACTTCCTGATTAATATAAAAATCCAGGGATTGGAAGTGCTCTTTGGACTTTTCCCCCACCAGCTACTTGTCACCGAGTGTTACGTCCACTATTACTACACAAGAGAGCACAACTCCTGCATTATTGTCAACTGCATTTATTATTCTGCAGAGCAACCACAAATGGACCAGCCAGGAGGCTCCTTCAAATGACTTTCAGTGCATTCCATTGCCACCCTCTACACTTCAAATGAACTCACTACATTCTAGGTGCTCAAGTACAACCTATAACATGAAGCTGTCTGTAGTGAATGAGCCACTTTTGTGGTCTGACACCCTATGATGACCCTCAACCACCACCATTTTGTACTGACTTAAGTGTGTTATGTTACCCTAGCCTTAATGTAGGATGGGTTTGCATATGCCTGCTTCTCTTCTGTCCTGTAATCTTGCTGTCTTTTAGTAGAATAGTCTTGCCAAGAATAGAAGGTATGGGATGTTGAGGTGCAGTCTTGTGGGTGGTGGTGCACACATGTGCTCAATGTTGTATACTGAGGGATAAAGTCTATAGTGTTATTTGGTTTATATGAATTATGTGTTGAACTATTGCCTTTGACATGGCTTCATGTCATTCTGATTTCTGACTTTACCTTGCTTTATGGCAGTGCTGACTATTGCCTTTGACATGGTTTCATGTCATCCTTGCTTTTCTGATTCCATCTTGCTTTGGGCCTTTGTGTGCATGGCTTAATTAACTCCATTTTCATGACTGAAGGTATTTTCTGTGCCTGCACGAAGCTACAGAGGTGGGAAGGGCATGTTTTGCTCTTCTCCTGTTTTTCGCACTTTACTGACTAGAGGGAACTGGTTCTTATCAGAGGAATGTACATGGTCTGTCTCGGAGCCATAGCAAAGGCCTGATCAACCAATGCAGTGGCCTTGGAGCAGACTGGTACGGGCTCTCATGAGAACGAGGGGGCGAGGCTTGCTAGAAGCTTCGTTGTGTTTGAATTTGTATTAAAAAGGGGAGTCTACACTGGCCTGGTGGAAGTTCACGCCGTGGAGCAGATGTGTTGTCACGGAAGAGTGGAGGCTGGTGTCACCTCTGAGCGTTCACCCGGTTCAAGCAAAGGACTCCCCTTGAGCGAAGTGGGGTGAAATGATGGAGCAGTAGGTGAGGTGACTCTGCTACTAACTGTCTCTTGATTCTTTTCTGAATTCTTCCTTTCCTTCTTATTTTCTGATTCTTATATCCATACATATATATTTCTACATATATATTTGCTTTGATTGTGTATTTCAATCATACTATTGATATGTTAGAGTCTGCTATGATAGGTGCATTTGGCTTATTGTGTGGTGCTATTTACTAATAAATACAACCCAGATATACCAATTCGTCTTTTCCTTGTAGCAGGAGGTGTGAACTCTTCTTGGCCAAGTATTCTGTTGTAGAAGGATGGGTGAATTCCCTTCTAGCAGGTAATTGTGTTATAGGAAGTTGTTCTACTCCTGGCAAGTGATGTGCAAAGTATATTTCGATATATTGTTTTCTTGCCTTGCCTTTGGGGGAGTGATGAAAGTTTGCCCACCTTAGGAAGTGCAGTGTATATGTTATATTCCATAAGTTTGGAACTGATATTCTCTCCCTGGGAAAGTGAGGGTACATACCTTGGTCCAGGGGAGATCTGAGACCTTTCATTACATTGTCGAAGAAATAGGCAGGGAAAGACTGAACTCAATTTTGTAACTGTCCCCGATGAGGTCTAGCACATAGACTTGAATGACAAGCCTTCCACATGGTTCTAAAGATAGGTAGTCCCCATAGAGAGTGGCATTTGTGAAGTGTAACATAGTAATTCATGGAGACTTGTGAGGAAGTGGCAGAATGTTATCCTTTCCTTTCAGAAACCATGATCACATGACCACGAGCCACCTATATCCATGAGCTGCAGGAAGACAATTAAAATATCTCCTGACTTTCAAAGACCTTTCCTTTACTAAGAGACATTTTGACTAGAACATTTATATTCTGTCTTTAGCAGATCCACAGTAATGCCCAAATATTTGGACGGACTGTAGCTCAGTGAGTAGAGACTTCCAAGCTTGCTCCATCTTAAAAGAGCACATCCAAACTCAACTATGAGGAACATTTGAACTTCCAGAAGCTTCTGATTAGATACAGGGCATTTCAAAACAGACCTCAAATAGGAAGATCTTGCTGGTCCATAACCCCAATTAGTCCTGTGTAGTCAATTCCATTCAATATTTATTAAAGATTTGGAACTCCAATGAGGTCCACATAAAAAGATACATACAAATTATTACAAAAATATATTAAAACATGTGGAAGCACAGTAATGGCAGCAACTACATATACAGATTTTTCAACACTAAGCAGCTTCACCAAATATAGTTTGAGATTAGCAGCAAGATGATTGAAGTAACAAAACATATCCCGAATTGTGCAAAGAGCATTTAAGTAGCAGCCAATTCATGTGCAAAATACAATTTAAAAATCCAGCTTCTGCAGAAAGTTAACTTGAAATTAGCAGCAAGAGAATAGGGATAACAAAGCATATCCCAACATGTGCTAAAAAAGCAGTAGAGTTACATCAGATTCATGTGCAAAATACAATCCGAAATCCAACTTCATTAGAGAATCGAGTTTTAAAATTAGCAACAAGAAAGTGGGCGAAAAACAAAACATACCCCAGTTGTGCAAAGAGCAATTAAGTAGTAGCCAAAACATGTGCAAAATACTATCTGGAAAAGGAGAGAATATTAAGACTCCATAATAGGGCGACAGACAAAAGGGTAACAGTCCAATTAAAAGAATATATATAAAAGATTAAAATATATTCATAAACTCCTTTAAAAAGTTGAATAATTTTACACAGACTACTTCATTTTTCGGGCAAAAGAGAAAGTCACGGGCTGACGCTACATCTTTAACACCCTTCTGTAAAAACATCTGCCTAAGCCAGCAACAACGACTCAAAACCAAAGCTGGACAGACAAACAAGACATGATCCAAGTTCTGAATACTCAGATCACAAAAATTAGAAATGTTTCTATTTTTCATGTTCTGTGACCAGTTTACTGTTAAACCGTTTAAAGGTAAGAGATTCATGCGAAATAGGCTGAGCCAACGTCGAATTCCATGTTCTAGGTTCCAGGATAAATATTTCTGGGAAATTCTCGGGGAGCTTGTCCTGGTTATTATTTTTAATCTCTCTTTAGTATTACAGATTTTGATATCACTATTAAAGCTGAACTTCCCACTTAAGGTTTTTAAAGAAGATTTAAATTCTAATGGCGGGAGGGAAATCACTGATTCTTCTTGTACACAGAAGAGTTTTAGTGCCAAAGAAAAATCACTATATAGGGAATATTTCCCCCCAATACCGCCAAAGATGTCTTGACACATGAAACCTCTTTATGAGTAAGACTCACTATTTTTAACTGGTATCCCCAAAGTGAAACCCTGGATACACCTTGAATATAGAAATCAGGCCAAATTCCAATCTAATAGCAGCTGATGGAACTAACGTGTTAAAATTCCACGATGTATGTAAAATCTGGCCTTTGATCCTATCTAAAAAACTCCAGTCTTTTACAGGGGTTGATTCAACTGCATAAAGCAGGGTTGGGGGGATTTTTGCTTTAAAAACCGTCAACAGATGTGAAAAATGCCTCTGCCCATTGCAGTATAGAAAATGCGCAGACCAATCAGCGTGGGATATAGCTTTACAGGAACTGTGTTCGATATGAAGTTTATTTTTCATAATACTTGCTATTAGTTTCCGTAAGTAGAGGTATGAATCTACCACCTCCAGTTTTTCAAGACCAATTTGCCACTTAAAATTACTTGATATTCTAATTCTGTTGTATTTCATGATTAAAATGGTGCTTTTCGATACATTTATCTTCAAGAAATGAGCCATCTTGTCATTCTGTAATGATATCAGCTTTTTATTCAGCCCAAAAGGGGTTAGGTCCATCACTACTATATCACCTGCATAAAGGAGACATGCAAAAGGACGGCTGCCTATCTTTGGTGCATCTCCCTCTAACTGGTTAAAACAATCGGGTAAATCTGCTATTTTAAGGAAAATAGTACCGGTGCTAGTATGCAACCTTGTTGGAAGCCATTTGCTATGAGAATTACAGATGATAAGCCTTGGTTTCCTCCCATTAGCACCTGGCACTATGTTTGAGAATGTAATGCAATAATTAAGTATCGCAGGGGAGCAGGCAGTCCCATATTATGTAATTTTCTCAGTAATGGTCTACCTTATCAAAGGCCGTTGAAAAATCTATGAAGGCCGTATAAACATTTGACCTACAAGAGATTGTGTATTTCTCCTTAATTAGTTTCAACATGGAGATGTCATCAAGGGGGGAATGATTTTTCCTAAAACCTGCTTGTTCTATTGGGAGGACCTTCTACATCACCCATTCCGTTAGGTTATCGAGAATACTATGTGTGCTGCATCTAGTAAGGCTGTGTAGTCCCCCCTCCTTATTCAAAACCTCTGTCAAACCTTGAGAAACTTATCAGGTTTCAGCAGAGACTGTTCTCTGTATACGGCACATAGTTATAATACAAGAGACAGAAAAAAATCTGGATGGTTTGAGAGAAACCAATGGTTTCCAGTCGGAGAACGGTAGAGATATAAAATGAAGAATTTAGAGGTTTTTGGTGTTTGCCTCTCTAGTGAAAGGCAATCATTTTGGCGAAGTGTCACTCGGAAAGAAGCAGAATGGAGTTAACATTTAGTGTGTTTAGGGCTTTATTCATTAAAAAGCAATCATGCAAAGTAAAACAACAAAGCAGAGTTACCAGTAAATTCTTCTTATTTTGTCACTATTTGTAGAAATACTATGGCCAATCTAAAACAAAGCCATGTAGCTATGTGCAATAACTTAATGGATCTTCTATCACGAGATTCCTCACTTAAATAGCAGAGATAAACAGAATGCATATTGAGCAATTTAAAAATATATTTGTGTAACTAAAGCAACAAGCATTGGCATAGCCAATAGGTCTCGCCTTTGGGACCTTATAAGTGTTTAGCCATGCAACAGTTGCATAACTAAATATAAGGTCCCAAAAGTGAGACCTATTGGCTATGCCAAGCGGCCGTGCAGCCTCAAAAGTGAAAGTGATCGCCATCGCGATCAAACATCAAAGCGGTCGTGCGGCCGCTAAAGTGAAAGTAATCGTGGTAAAAGTGCCCGCGCACATGCACTGTAGGACTAGGCTGGCCTGGTAGCACTTTTTTGAGCCCTCTCAATAAGTCTCGCCAGACCAGCGCATTAGCTGGGTCAGGCGAGACCTAAAAATGGAGTGTATGTACAAAGTTGTTGAGGATGTAGATATTAATTCAATATGTATAGCATATTGCATCCTATCAAATATTTCTCTAAAAGAAGCCCATACAATCAGAACCCATAAGCCCATACAATCAGAACCCATCACAGAAATAAAGGTTTTCCAACAAAAGTGCTCTCATACGTCATAAATAGAATAAACGTAAACTAAACTGCATGAGGAATTTAGTGCAAGTGACAGATCACCTGAAATCAGGCATCCATGGCATGCTTTTGCCAATGTGTAGCAACATTTCATCCACTGCTTTGAAGTTCTTATTAGACGGCGCAAAAGAGAAACCAATAACTATAACAAGTTGTACATGATGCAGAACCAATTCAGAGTTACTGTTGGCTCACAGCAAGTTTGGTAAATAACCATATGAAATGCATCTTGAATGCAATAACCGGAAGATAATTCACTTTTAATTCATTGATAGTACAACAGCATACTTGTGTATTAAGTAAAATCAGAATTTAAGACTCTCAGAGCTCCCCCTTTAAACTGTTCAACTAACAGATAAATCAAGATTGTAATATACTATTCTAGTCTTTACCAATGAGTTCATACATGCAGAGCAGGATTAATGACTACTGAGAGCATAGGAGATGGTTCTCTTTTCACCTACTCATATGAGGGATGTACATGACCAACATGTTTTATTTTGCAAACAATATCTTGCATAGATCCAGCTTATTGTCCTAGCTGTAGTTCAGACAGTTTCCTTCTTTTTCTACAACTATTCCCATGTATAGTTATTCTCTGCAAATGACAATATTCCTTAGTGAGTAGAAGTTAGTGCTGAAAGTGTACACATTGTATAAAAATATTTTTTTCTGGAAAGCAGTATTCCTTAAGATCATATCTTGTAAACCTCACATAATTCTAACCGCTTTGCACACACCTACCGACAACTGAATAGTCTATATCCAAATAACGTCCGCCAGTGGAGTGCAGTGTACGTTTAGGATTGGATCTACTTTCAATGTTTGAACTCATGTTTGTAACTGTACCACTGCTATTTGGCTTTGGGGTATGTATTGATTTTATGGACAGGATTGATGTGGTGTGTCTTTTAGTGTAATAAGATCTTCAAATCTAGATCTTGGCAGATGCAGAGCCTACTGTGTGTGTCATAGGTTTGGGTCACAATGCATAACTATTTGTTGTCCCTACAAATCATGCAGGTGGAATACAGTGTGGATTGTGTGACTATATATGTCTTAAGCATTGAATCAATGCACAAAATACATACAAAACTGTTTGGTAATTCTGATCTACCTAACCTCTGCTTAAGTGGCTGGTATGGATTGGATGAATAGCTTACAAGTGTAGGCGATGAAAGGGGAAGCTGTGATGGCAGAACACAAAACAAATATCATTTTTGCATATAATTCATTTTGTGATGTACAATGTCAGAGCTTCCGGTACAGTATGAAATCTTTCAGAATGTCTAATAATCTGGTTTATACTGACCAAACAAATCCTTCAATAGATTATTTTCCTGCAGTGGAATAGGTTTTCTAGTTATTTTCCTTAGATTCCCTGAAACTGCCATTATTTTAACCCCTGGTGGCAGAAGTAAGAGATTGTAATCTAATTTCAAAGATATTGTCTTCCCGTATTTGCACAGATATCCAGAATAGGGGCACAGAGCATTTTTATACAAAAGGGTTATCCATCCCAACAGTAGCAAGTATTGATATTATGTCACCATCATCTCCTCCTGTTATGTAACTATTTTTTTAGTTACTCTACTATTTCTACTACTTGCACAAATGACAATGTATTATTACCTAGGTGGAAAAAACCTTTGCTTTGCATCCTTTTTGAGTTGTCATTGCACATGACAGCAACAAGGATATCTAGCATCCGATATTTTCAAAATGTCTTTAAAGGATAGATTTGTCCAGATAGAAAGGCTACCTACCACCTATAATGTACACAGCACCTTTCACAATCATATATTCACTCATTGCTTCCAACTTGTTATCAGATACTATCAACGCTTATGTGCAGACAATCTCAAGAAAGTCTCATTAATACACATCTGAAAATTTCCCAGAGATCTAATAAATCCGTTTTTTTCGGTAAGAAAACAAGTGTTTATCATCAGCACCGGCAGGCGTTAACATTTTTTTTTCATTTACAAAACTATAAGATAATATGATATTGGTAACTGCTTATAATGGTTCTACTTATGGTAATAATTGAAATTGTACAGCTTTATTTTTAATGAGATGGGTATATATAATTTAAAGCCTTATTAGAGCCTGTCTCTTTGTCTCGTGTATAATGGTTGATACTGTGTAAATTATCATTAATACATGTGTTCACGTTTTATACATTCACAAGATATTGAAACCTCAATTATGTCCGGAAGATAATTATAATAATTCTAGATTGCTCATAGTGCATCTCCTATTTAAAAGTTCAATGCTACAATGTAGAAAAAGGCTAAAGAACTTGCTAATGCTGGAATCCAAGGTGAACCCAGAGCTTCTTTAGGGAGACAGAAGAAAAGGTGAATGTATAAATATCAGGGTGGAAAGCAACCAGGAGTTAAACAGAGATAGTCGTATCTTGAAAGGTTTAGCAGCGTTATCAAAGAAATAAAAATAATTTTAATCGGACAATATTGCTTCCATCTCCACCCTCTCTGGATGGCAAGTGAAAACACAACAGAGAAAATATGTATTATGTACTAGTTAAAAAAATATTGTAAGGGTTTTCCCTGTGCACTGACCAAAAAAGCAATAAGGTAATATGAGTAAGTTTGTTAATAACTGATAAAAATATAGATTCTAACATACCCCTGATAGGAACCGGGGAGGTGCAAAGCCGGAATTGTGAACAAAGGCTCAGGTAAGCACTACATGTAAAGATAATGCATGTAACATTGAAATAATAGCAGACATCGATGGTTTGGTTCCTAAGTGGTTGCTTTTGCAATCCTGGTGAATTACGAGGATTTGATTTTAACTGCAGACTTAGTAGTCTATTAACTCAAGTGGCACCTATGGGAAACTACCAGCAGATAGAAATGCATCCTAACTGTAGAAATCAAAACACTAACTGATTACCCTTGCACTATCAGTGACAAACCAGGATGCAATGATAAGTCTGACCAGAATGCAGGACAAATGAACAATCTAATTTAACAGACAACAGACCAATTACGAATGTTTCTGCAGAGTTTGTACCATTCTTAGATGTTGCATTATTTAGTATATTGGGACTTCTTTTACCAAAATGAATGCTGTCATTCATGCTGCACCGTTTAGTAATTCCAGAAAAATCTCAGTTTAGATAAGAATCAACAGGCATTAAAATTTAGCTGAAATTTAGGTTGTGAATTAGTAAAACAAATTGTACAATTAATAGCTGTTATTTCAGAGAAGGACTGAAGACGCAGATCTACAGGATACTGAAGTCCAGCCAGGTTGTGATACTAATATCCCATCATGCACTTCTCATCAATAAAATGCATACAGCTTTACCATGGGTTTAAGGGTACTGCTATAAAGATGGTATAAATAAAATAAGTAAAACATATTATTTGCCCCCTGATTCCATTTGTAGCAAGCAGTTTTGGCAGTGATGATTTCAAAAGCCTCAACCAAGGGGAGAGGAGCTGGCCTAACGGCTAGGGTGGCCGACCTTGAACCCAAGGAACTGGGTTCGAATCTCGGCAATGACGCTGAACATCCTGTGATTCTGGGCAAATCACTTAATCTCCCCGTGCCTAACAAAAAAAAAATGAATGTGTCCTCGTGTAATGCAACTGGTGCTATGTAAAGCGCTCTCATGCCCGATTTGGGTCAAGTTTGCTATATAAAACTCTGTAAAATAAAACCAAAGTCAATATCATTGCATAGTGCAAAAAAGGCGTTAACCTGCATATAGAAAACAGTATGGAGAATAGCTGGTGGTATGGCTCCAGGAGTTCCCTGCTGCAAGAAAGCAGTGATCAGCAGGCTGATCCTGGAACGGCCTAGGCCTTCCCTCCTCCCTAAAGTCGGTAAACAGAGTACCATAAATTGGGCAAACCTAACATCTGATAACTACAGCACTTTGAAACGACAGGAGTGCAGTATAAGGCGCTATATTAAAACAAGGTATTATTATTAGCAACAACCCGTTGTTCCAATTACGTATGAACGTTTTTTAAAGACTCAAAATATTAAAGTTAATGAAATTCAACATGGGAGTTTATTTGTACCTTAGGAGATAAATTAAAGAAAATGATCAGATAAATGCACCTGAAGTAGTATTTGTAAAGATTGTCAGGGTCTATGGTGACTGTCAGTGGAAGCTCGGTTTCCAAAACATATCTATTGCCTTCTCCCTAAATATGGGTATGATACTCAAATCTCCTTTACAGCTCTAGACATTAAACAGTGCTAACTGTAATGCCCACATTCTAAACACAGATTGTTTCTCTCTCTAAAAGGGAAACATTTTGCCAAGTTAAGCTATTCATATTCCAGTTTCTAATATGCTACCAGTCACTCTAAGCACGCCGTTTTCTTTGTTTTCAGCAAATTTGTGTTTCTCTACCCTGACCAAAGTCGCACGCTTCAAATTTGACCTCATGTTTTCTTTCCAAACACGTTAAGAAGGGCGGAAAGGCAGTGCACAAACCAGAGCTGCACCGGCTCCTTGCAGCAGAGAGCAGACCTGCACCATTACTAGAGTAACCAAAGATGAGGGATGACAGCTTAATGACTTTAAAGCTTTTAACATTAACACATTTTCTCCAATTTGAGTACTAATATTCTAGCATGATTTAATGGGGTTAGCCATTTAATACAGTTAAATAACTCACATGTTGCACTCAAATTGAGTTTAACATCTATTAAACATTCACTTACAAATTTCAGCACGCCAGGGACAAATCACTAAGTTAATGCAATTTTACTGTAGAAGCGTTTGCATTTTTTAGAACATTTCTAAGAAAGGGGAAGGAAAGCCCTGTAAACCAGATATTTAATGCACACCAGTAGAGCGGGGTCTTTTCCCAAAACACTACGTAGACGTGGCAGTGTATTCTAAGCAAGAATAGTGGAGGCTGGGTGGGGTTTAAATTAAATTAAATTATATTACCACAACCCGATTGCGGGCCCCAGGGGAAGAGAGGTCAGCGGACTAGTCTTCCCCCGGGGATTTCGCGCAGTAGAAGGACAGGGGAGGAAGGGGTGGGATAAGGGGTGGGGTCGTCAGGTAGGGGTTAAAAGGGGGAGGAAGAGGAAGTCCTTCCTCTTCCTTTCCCCAGCGCCTCAGAGTGGGTTTAGCTAGTGGATCTTTGGCCACCCGCCCACCCTACAATCACGAGACTAGTTGGCGTGATGTTACGTTTAGCAGCGTGCCAGTTTAGGACGGGTTGTGTGTGTGTGGGGCGGATTGGGGAGGGGGGAGGAGTCCATGACGGGCATACTCACCCTTCCGGGGAGGGGGATACTGGGGAAACGTGGGGGTGCGTCAGACCAGTGTACGACGAATGGAGATGATGGTGGAGTTTTGGAAGAGAGTGAGGAAGCGAATGGAAGTGAGAAGGTTGCGGTGTGAAGTGGGGATGGAGTAGTTGGAGTCTTGGAGAGTATGGGATAGTGAGAAGTGTTGTTGTTGGGGATTGTTGGGGATTTGTGTTATGTTTTGGTTATGATTGTCCAACCCTGTCCTAATAAATGGCCTTTTACGCTAAAGTACCTTGCGTGGACTGATTATTGCGAGAGAATCATTTCGCACTGAAATTCATGAAATGACAAATTTGCTGTTCATGACGTTCATGGTTTGAGTCTGATGTGTGAAGGGGTGTTTGGATCCTCGGAGTAGATTTTACTGAATTTCTTCCTTTTGATGGCATTTCCTGTTTCTAAGAAAACCAGGTCTGACTCTCTGCACTGTCCATCTAATTTTCCATCCCCTAAATTGGTTTGCTTCTCGGACAATTTTCTATTCATTACTGAGCTGAAGGAAGGAATACAAAGGTGTTTTTTCACGCTCTATTTTAAACTACGTAAATCCTTGTAGTCAGATTCCAAAGCATCTCCAAAGGGTTTTTTGTGCTAGACAAGCCACGGTAATTGAAACGAAGTCTAATCATACTCATTACCGTTTTCAGCCATTTGCACGAGCAAAGATGCCTATTAGGTAACTGTGTTTAATAAACCAGCCTGTAGAAAAGCAACAGTAATGAGCTTAAGCGTGGATCTCTGGTGTAAATCTAATGTGAAAAGTGTTATTAGCACCGGATAGATTTTCACATTTAAAAGTGTCATAATTAAGCTGTATAAACTCGAGCTGTGATGTGACAAACTGCAAAGCGCACAATTAAATATAATATGCAACATATATATATATATATTTACTAGAGAGAGAGAGAGAGGTGGGGCGGGGGGCAGGTTGGGGGTGGAGTGAGAGAGAGAGAGAGAGTCGGGGAAAATCAAAGTCGGAAGTGGGGATGGTTGTTATTGAAACAGAGACATTCTCTTAGAAATCATGCATTGAAAGGACATTACACTTATGAATCAAAATCCATAAAATGAAACTTGCAAGTTGCAGTGAGCTATGCAGTTATGATTTACACCAATACACTTTTGGGGATGTCACACAATGTCAGAGAACTTGAAATATTATGTTTTAGATAACCTTACTAGTGACATCACAAATCACATCTTAACGGCAATCATCGATAACATTACTGAGGCAGAAAAATATTGCTCTTTTACAAACTGTTGACCTGCAGTACAGACAGAACCTTTGTTTTTCAGCGATGAAAGAGTAATGACAAAGCTCAAATGAATGGCTATGCACAGAAGAATGAGGGACAGATGGGATGAACACAAGTTGTAGCCATCGCAGAAGGCCATACGGAGAAGATATACAAAGAAGCTGTTCTGAGCACAGGGCTGTTAAAACAAAAGTAAAGACCTGTGTTTAAATCTACTAGTGACAACATACATAAGTATTATATCCATATTCTGCTGCACAAAACAGTTATTTATAGTTCTATTTGTGCTTCTTCGTCTGGCACTGCTAGTTAATCAATATTTTTCACTTCTTCTTGCCCCTTTCATGATATTCATAGTGACATATTTCCTAGAATAGAAATATCTTTTATTGCAGAACTGGATGCTGGCTTCCACACAATGCTGCCAGTGACTTGCAGCAGGGTATTCTAAAGTTATTTTTGCATTAGAAAAATGTGACAGGCATGAACACTTTTTTCAGTGCCTTGTGGTTTTACTCTCCGTCTAGTTTTTGGCAAAAGGTCAGAGCTTTTGATTAGTATATATTCACATCCTGCCAATTAGCAGCAATCACTGCATAGCTCCAAGTGGTTTCAAAGCTCTTACCTATGTTCTTTAAAGCATATTTAGTCCCCTAGCTATCCGGAATAAAACTTTCAGATATTTCCCAATGCTTTCCTGAACAACTCTTGGAGGCATCAGGTGAATGGGCGAGAACAACTAACTAAAATTATAACAGTTTAAAACGGAGAGTTTGGTGGTTGGATTCTGGTCAAGTTAATTAGGACCTTAGTTTACAGTGAGAAAACCGTTTGAAATTATATGGTTTCATCGTTTTCTCTGGACTCACAAGTAGTCACAACGGTAAATCTTGGCTTCTACCTCCTCTTTTTCTTAAAAGGTTATTCACCAAGCTACAGAAGCATATGTTGTCCAAGGAACCAATATAAGAGTCGAGTCTAACACGTATGTGTTCTAACAGAGTTTATTAGGGCCTACCTGCACAAACAATTAAAAGGATTCACAGAATTTAAAATATTGCTGCTAGGGCAGTTACCAGGCCCACAGTGCAGCACACATCTGGCATTTCAGTAGTTGCCTTGATCTGGACAAAATCAAATTAGATTTAAAGTTCTGAGTATGTGCTCTTTATAACCAGTTCATGAGCCCAACAGAACCTTACAGTCTGGTCTGCCAATGCCCACCTGGTTGTTTCCAGGCTTCAACATAATGAAAGGGCTGGTCAATTTGTTAGCATTTTGCGCACCTCAAGCATGTGGGTAAGTAAGCACTGGTATTCACATAGTGAAAAATCTACCAGGGAGTGTTTTACAATACTTGCCTTTGCAAGGAAACAATATACATGAAGGGTAAAATAAAGGCACAATTACATTTGCATTACATTTCAAATATTCAGGATTGCATTACAATTCACACGTTTACAAGTTAAGGGTCAATGTTAATAAGGGACATGGCTTGTGAAATTGGATTTACTGTGGGGTTCCTTCTTGGTAGTGAGACTCCAATATGAATAGCCACCAATAATTGAACAGGTTCAATGTTTCATTTTGAAGCATATTTGGCCCTAATCTTTGTCTTTACTATCTTATACTAAACCAGCCTCTTTCACAATTTTTTAAGTCTGTGATTAAAGAATGCTAATGTTCATAAAACATTTGACCAGTAATTTCAGGGGGATTTTCCATTCTGTATTACTTTTTAGCGGAGTCTGTTCTCCCCAAGCCAGCATTGCTCATGTTTCCTATTATTCAGTTCAGCTGCATTCTAAACCTCCTCTTATTCTCTGCCCTTTAATGGCGTTTCTCACCGAAAGAAATGCAATGTAAGCTTCCAGTATATTTCTAACACTCTCCCTCCCAACAGCCTCTCTTAAAACGATTTCCAGGCTTCTTTTCAATCACATACCACTATGCCACACTGCTGGTATTGCACAGGATAAAAAAATAGAGCTTGCAGTTAAATGGAATGATGGAAGAGAGCGCCCCCGACAACACTTTCAGGGGGTCTTTGGTATACTAATAAGTGGCAGCTAAACAGCTTTGCAATAACCTGCTAGTAAAGAAAATATTTCTTTTATAATGGGTATAGCTTCCATGCACATACAGTTATTTGAAGAAGTATGACTGAACCTTTCGAGTTTTAAAAAACTGTTAAAATGTGGTCATCTTGTCCAATTCAGAAACTATGATTTAATTACAGGTAGATCATTGTCCCCAACTCAAAGTAAGGAATAAAGTTTATCTAATGTGGTGTAGGAAGACAAAATGGTGCTACAGGAGCATTTGCACCGACAAATTTACCGATATAGATTCAAAATGTAATGTTAAGACTTAAGAGACACTCCCACATATGTAGTGGGAACCGGACAGAATACTAGAGCAGACAATGATATCCATTTTCTTGATTGCAAATTTCTGCAGGCCTTCGGACAGTACTTTCTGGGATGGAGTAAAGGGATGTATCCAATTATCCAAGAAGGTGATATTGTCACTAGTGCTACCACAGACCCATTCAGGTACCAAATTATGCTTACATGTAGAAACAGGCAATAGTAATAGCCAAATTATATCTAGATCTACTCAATTTCTGAATGGCATATATTAACAATTGTATCTAAACTACAGTAATGGAAATACATTACATTATATGAGCACATCCTTTTGAACCAGTTCTTTCACCAAAATGCATTTTCAATACATCATAAAAATGGCAACTGGTCATCTAGAAGGTACAGTCAACTTAATTGTTTTACTCACCCTTAAGGGAATTTTAACTCGTTTTCACAACTTAAAAAGAAAAATAATTTATATTCAAGTATTTGTTTTAGTCCCAGTGAGTGATCCTGAGTCCAAGCTAAAAAAAATGTACCTCTCAAAGATAATTTGATATACAACAGTACGAAGCGAGGGACACATTTCCTCTGCCCTGAGGATAGTGAGACAGGTTTATCAAAAATTACCGAATTGTTTACAAAGCTAAATCGTGAAAATTATTCAATCTGTTAGAGTCCAGATGTGTTAGAAAAACAATGCACACAGCCTTCCAGGTACACCAAAATTGGAATGATCATCTAGACAGTGCACACAGGGAAGACAGATTTGATCGATTTGACAAGCAAGAATTGCCAACATTGCAAAAGTATATAATTAACATTTTTGGAACAAAATGTACACATGGAAAGACACCCTACAGCACAACAAATTGGGAGGAAAAGACATAATGTAATATATATTTAATAATATGCATGGCAATCATCTATGGGGAATCCTTGATGGGCAGGTCAGAGTTGCACTCCTTAAATATAATTCTGGATGCATCACACCCATTCCCTTTCAGTCAGATTTGCTCGGGGCAAATGTTTGTGAGGGTCAGGAGGTGATGAGGATAAGATGATCCTAGCGTAAAGCACAAATTCACCTGTACAATGAGAATCACCAGCTGAGCTAATGCAAGGGCTCCCGGGTACAACCATATTACATCTTTGAACTTTAAAAGTCAGTGTGTTAAACCTGTATCTACCTTTAACAAAACTGTCTGCTCTTAAAGTATCCTGTCCCTCCTTTCAAATAACCTTGCAATATCCTTTGTAAACATCTCCAGGAGTAGAATATAAAACTGGAGAAGAGCCAAGCTGCAGACTTCTGAAGCTACCAAACAAACAATCACCAACCAAGCCAATCAGTCTTTAGGTTTTAGTCCTGACTAAACCATTAAATAGGCCTGCTTCCTCTATGAAATAAGGAACGTCATGTGTGATTTTTGAGTATAATTTTCTGATATAAAATAGTCCAGCATGCATTGCAATGCAAGAATTCCATCAGAGACAGAATGCTACACAGTCAACAACATGTGATGAAAGAGAAATACTCCTGCCGGCAGACCAAAAGCCTACTTTATATATATTTTAAAGAATTGGTCACAATCGCAACAGCTCTTTCAGGCAGCTGCGCAGTTAAATCAGACATAAAAAAAGACGGTAGAGTGTGCTAAATAATAATCCTAGCACAATGGTTACTTGGATACCTTCACCAAAAATGCACCATTAAAATATTCCTTTCAAAGGAATGACTAGTGAAAATGCAAACCTAGTGGACTTTTTCAGCAGATTTTTCTTAACTCACTCAGTGTTGTTTTTCTTTCGTGCTGCACTTAGGACACACAGTACAACAATCACCAGACATCAGAAAGGAACAACACTGGGGTGCGGGACACAGCTGTAAATACACTCCAATGTCACCCGAATTGCATTGAGGGCGATGTAGATGGCGCCTTTCTAGCGAGGCAGGACAAGAACACTAACCCAGAAGAGCCACTCTGCAAAAAGTGTAGAAAAACTCCATGGGGTAAGATTGTGATATAACGGAGTGTGGCAGGTACACGTGTGCTCTCAAATGTTGCAAACACACAACTTTAAGTGATGGAGCGGCATTTAAAATGTATAGAGACACAGACATCAGGACAATGGAGTGAAAAGATGAGGTGCTTGTGAAAGACAGATAACTTGATTTTAAAATTGACAACAAAGAGGAAGTTTGGAGAAAGCTGTGGGTACTTGTGTTCAGGAGGCAGTAGGGTCATAAAGAGACACTTATTTGTAAAGAATGAACAAGATGTCAAAACAAATACTGTGCCACTTAATGAACAGCATTTCGCTACATTTGACATAAAAGTAATACATTTAAAGGTACATTTTCGATGCAATTATATATGCTTTTTATTTTTTTACATAAAATCAAGAAACATTCTTGCACCCTTTCAGACATTTATAAAAGCTAAAGGGCACAAGTAATCAGAGCTTCTGGAATTCCTCCACACCATATTCACCATTGTATCAATTTCTTCTAATTTACATATTTGCAGTTTTGTAATCTTAATGACAAATCAGCAATGGCATATGGTTAAGAGATCGCCTGCCCACTACATGAAAATAAATGTCCGTTTTTAGCACTGAGAGGAAGGGTCACAATACACTGATGAAATCCATTTTCCCACCCTCAAATATGGACCTTTAGAGAAACCGGTAAAAATATATTTTCCCTTTTTACGAAACTTACTACCAACTATACTGCAGGTGCAGTTTTTTCTTGTTTGATCACAGTATCATTCCCTCCATCATACACCACTATCGATACTGTTTTTACCAGATGTTCTAATTTATATAAGGAGTTGAAAACCTTTTATGAAAATGATAACTAACAATGATATTATTAGGCTTGATGAAGCCTACACTTTGCCTATGGTATCCTTCTTGAGTTTATTTACAAGTATATAAACCAATGGATGGCCAAACTCAGCGTGCCAACAATTAGATTTACAGTTTTTTTAGCTGTCCTTCCACTGACACTGTCCTGACCCAATTAAAATGGTCTGATCATATGTGGATTCATTTTATTATTTTACCACCCTAACAAGTGTTATGAATCAGTCATGATCACAGCATATAGATATCGTGACATAGAGTTTTAAGTTTTCAAGTTTTCATCTTGGCAATTTCAAGCCAAGTATATTACTCTCTCGGAGCATTACATTTTTACATAAAAACGTGATGCACAATGGGGGGCGTAGTCAGGGCCAGAACAAGATGGCTGCTTACACCTGTTCCTCTGTGAGACCACACTCTCTTAAGAGCAGAGCTGTTCTGTGAGCTGGTGCACCATACTGCTGCAATAATACGGAGAGCCATGTATAACCTGGATACGCTGCTAACCTCCGACTGCAACAAGAAAGAAAATGCCAAAAGCCGGTCACCACCAAATGGAGATATCTGATTGACCACATGTGCAGTCACATGAAAGTCAGAAGCCGGCCAGGTTTTCTTTTCTTGTGGGACCTTGTTGATGTAACCACCTTATCTTGTCGCCGACAGTGCAGGCAATTATATCCAGTGATGATGAGCTGATCCTAATCTCTCAGCCTGCCTGACTTCAAAATGGCAGCTGAATGAGAAATGTGAAGAAAATGTAATTCCAACGCAAAGCTTCTTAATGAGATACTAACCGTAATGTACTACCCTCTTGTCCACATCTGACCGGAAGCTATCAAGTCTACATTGTGCCACTGTGAGCTAACAGCAGAATTTAATTTCATTGAGGAAACACACTTACCTTAGTGGCCTACCAAGTGTTAATCAGTTACACCTTAGCAATTTGAGAAGTTGGCCTGGCATATGCTGTCCACTAGTTATAGTGGGCACCTTGCACCAGTCCAAACAACCCTTATTGATGATAGGTTTAAAGACAACATTTATTGAAAGCTATCCTAGTGGTATCTATGGAGAGCAGCCTTCAGGCTAAGTCTTGAAGGAGTGTGAAGCAGCTTGGTTTACCAGATTATAACCTCTTGTATCACTAAATGAAAGGAGAACCACACAAGGTGTATATAACATATATGTATTCTAAACACTCACTACTAATCTCTTTATGAGATTAGAGTCCAAGGTACACAATAATACAGTTCCAAAACGACAGTAAATAGCACAATATACCATGGGCCCTAGGGGCGGACCAAACCATATATTAAGAAAGTGGTATAAGAACCACGACTTGACTAGACACAGTGCCTAGAGCATGTAGAATCGCTGGGACCCCAAGGAACCACCCAAGGTAGTGACACAGGAGACCCACGGGGGACGTTTGCAGTGTGAGAACACAGCCGCGAGCCCCGTGCTATTCTATGGAAAAGTCGCGGTTGGAATTTTAGAAGTATAGGACACTTAGGAGAGGACTTTCAGCAAACCCCTTTAGACTTAGGGGGTTCTAGGGCCAGCACCCATGGGAGCACCAGAGTACTCGAGTTACCTCACCCAGGGAAGCCGGGTGCATAGGTGTCAAATGGTGTCGGGAATCGTCGTTGATTTCAATGGAGATCTGCTGCAAAGTGCTGCTGCCGGGAAGGAGACGTGTCCTGTGTGATCCAAGCCTGGATCGACGATCAGAAGAACCTGAAAGCAGTGGGGACAGAGTCTGGGTGACTTGCCAGTGACCAGGGACACGACAGACGAATGCCCACCAATGTCGGGTGTTTCAGGTGCGACGAGTTGACGCTAGACTCTGCAGCCATGAGGACCAGGAGGCATCAACGATGAACAGAAGCTGGATTCGAGCTGTCCCATGAAGGATGTCGAGTGCTGCAGTGTCGGTGCCCAGATTGGACCCAACAAGCCTTGGCAACAGCAACCCACGCAGGAAGAGAAAAGATGCTTCGGTGCGGACCAGCAAGGTCCTGGGGGGTCCCTAAGCAATGGAGAGTCAGGGCACATCTGGAGCAACCAGGTAAGCCCAATAAAAGTTAAAGTTGCCTTCACAGGGACCCACCAGTCAATGGACCAGGGATCGCGAAGGGACTTCGAGAGAAAACACAAAGGGCCAGCTCACAGAGCACTCGTGGAGTGTAGGCGGGCAATCTTTGGTGTAAATGCTGCTCGGGGTCAGGGCTACAAGTAACTCAAAGCTCAGCTGCAGGAGTCGTTGGAAAGCTGATGCTTTTGCAAATGGTTGTGGTGTCCAGGGGTTCGGGTTGCACGGTCGCCACGAGGGATACGGGCCTCAGACTTGCTGTGGGCGCTGATCAACCTCTAAGACCACAGAAACCCACCTCCTGTGTTGCAAAATTCTTCAGAGGCCGGCAGGAGCTTCAGAGATGCAAACCAGACAGATGTGTCTTTGGTGCCTGCCTTACAGGGGAGTAACTCCTTTACTCCAAGGGAGATTCATCAGTCATCTAGTTCAATGTAGATTGTCTAAGTTCCAGGATTCAGTATCAGAGTTTCGTCCTGTTGCCAGGGGTTCCTATCTTATACCCAATGAAGGGGTGGGACAAACTCTAGGGACCCACCTATTGGAGGGTCAGGAAAGAGGGGTGGCTACACCCATTTCCTTTGTCCAGTTTAGTGCCAGAGCAGGGGCTGGTAGCCCTTACAACCGGTTTGAGCTGGACTATGCACAGGGACACCAAATGTGCCCCCAGTGCAGACTTCAAAGAACTCTTGGAGTGCACCCACCCAGCCCCAATACACTAAAGCCAGTATGGGAGGTGGTGCCACCTCCCTGTGACAGGAAACCTATTGACCAGGCATCCCCGGCCAGAGTTTCGTCCAGCAGCAGGAGGGCAGACTCTTGTCTGTGGCTGGCAGCATCCATTTTGTGATGCCAGGGCTCTGTTAGCTGGTACTGGGTATACCAGTGTTGTCATGTCTCTCCCTCTAGAAGGGTGGGATCATACTCCAACACCAGTTACTTGTGTGGGGGTATAATTCCAAGGTGTTTGACACCAAACACAACATGTTTCCGTGCAGCCATCCCAAAGTTAGCATTTACCGTTTGGTTATAATGCACTTAAGAGTATTTAGTTTGGCTGCATCACAAACAACCCTGGAAAAAAGGTTCCGCAGGCTTCAGAGGGGCTTTGCTCATGCATGGGCACCCTCTCACATAAAACCCAGCACTCTGCCTTCAGGATTATAAAGGCCTGCCATAGGGGTGACTGATAGGTTTATATGTGCAGTGATATGGAGATATTTAGTGAACCTATATCTCAGTAAGGGGTGCATGCACCACCTTTATCAGGCTGCAGTAGCAGTCCTGTGGTGTCATTTTGGAAGGCTCCCCAGGGGTGGCATAATACATGCTGCAGCCCCTGGTAGGCCTCTGGGGTACCTATGCCCTGGGTACATAGTATACCATATACTAGGGACTGATAAGGGTACCCCAGAATCCAATCTGGAGTGTACCTAAAGTACGTGTAATCAATTTAGAGTGGAAGCAGTTAGTCTGGGGTCCTGGTTAGCAGGGCCCCAGCCAGACTAAAGTCGAAGAACAGTGAAATATCAGCAAAAAGTGGGGGTAACTATAAGAAGCAGATCCTACTCTCCTACATGCAACCTTGCCAAATCTCCATTTATCAACAAGTGCACAATACCACATACTTAATATCCCCCAATAAAACTTGATCTATCTGCTGTACCACAATCCAAGATGGCAGACCTCACAAACCAAAACCCAAAAGAAAACAAAGATATCAAGGCTGGTCAGAAAAGATCCAAAGCAGAACCTCTGGCACTCGGCTCTCCTATAAAACCATAATCAGATCAAGCAGCCACCGTGAAATTAATACTGCAAAGACTTATGGCATACAAATTGAAATACAGTGACTGAGACAAGTCTTCAAAACCTTAACAAGTAGAATTTCCAAACACTAATTCAGGATTAGCCACATGAAAGACAGCTCATCCCAGAGCTAAAAAGCTTCCTATCCAATGAAGTCTGTGCCCACACAAATGAAGTCACAGCATTGGATGTCTGGAGAACATACAACCCTACAGGCAGTGACCTCACAACCTACTTACATCCTCATGGCTCCTTCTCTAAATTAGACTACTTAATAATTGACAGTCAACACCTCCAATTAAAATCAAACTCTCAAATCGAACTATAAATCGTTTCTGACTATGTCTACATAGCCATGGATGTTAAGCTAGAGAAAATTCCTGAACCACAAAAACAATGGAGAATAAATTACCTATTAGCGGATGTGCTGCCATCCAAACTACAGACATTTCTTATTACATGAATGAAAATAATATTAATGACATTTCTCCTGTGAGCTTCTGGCACACACTTAGTGACCATATGAGGCTCGATGATTAACATTATGGCAAAACAATTAAATCAACCACAAATATCTATTATATCTAGGAAAGAGAACAACAACACTTGAATATGTGCTAAGTCACACAAAAAAAATCCTCTGCACTCACAGAACATTAAAATCTAAAATATGAATATAATAAAATACTAATTCAAAAAGCCAAAAAATGGGTCACAGTTAAGAAAGTAGAAAAACTATGTACCAAAGATAAAGTGGGCCGTGGTTTAGCAAACTTAAAAATAACTCTCCTACCATTCCAGTTATTAAAAATAAACATGGCCATAACATTACAACAACCAAAGATATTTTTAAAGCATTTTGAGACTTTTATGAGCATCTGTATACACAAGACAAAATGAGCTCTATTGAAAACTGCATTTCTCACCTCAAAAATATTGCACACCCTACAACCAAAGAAACAATAATAGAGAATCTTGGTAAGCTGAAATCCTGAAAGCAGTTGGAATTCTGAAACCTAGGAAAGCTCCAGGGCCTGATGGGTTCACTGCAAATTCTATAAAACATACACCCAATCTATAATTAATCTACATCATAACATCTTTAATTACTGTGCTAAAACTGGTACCATGAGTGACACAGCAACCCAAGCCACCATAGTGGTAATACCCAAAGAAAGTAAAAGCAAGCAGATCTAAAATAAAAAAATTCTCATCCAATTTGCTTAATAAACCTAGATTGCAAGGTCTGCACAAAAAGTCTTGCTAATAGATTGGAACCTGCTCTGACCCATCAGATTCACTCTATTGTGCAGGTTTTCTCGAAGGACGGCTTGTTAGCAATAATATCAGATTATTTTGTCATATTCAAGAAAAGGCAAAGCCACTACACTCACCAACAGCAGCCATAGCCCTTGACACAGACAGGACTTTTGATAGGGTTTCTTGAACCTTTCTATTTGCTACCCTTATCAAATTCGACTTGGGCAACAACTTCATTAGAATGACGATGGCCCTATACTCAAATTCTCAAGCCTCTCAAAGTCAATGGTTCTCGCTCTACCCCCTTCACTAAATATGGACGAAACAGAGGTCTTCCCTATGAACATCTATTGCTCAGCAACAGCCATTGCGGGCACAAACATAAAATGGCAACAAAAAAAACCCACTAAAATATCTAGGTGTATATTTTGGTAGGGATCTCTCAGAAACCATTGCTAAACAAAAAACCTTAAATAAAATCAAAGACATCCTAGGACGATGGTCATGGAGATTCATCTCCTGGTAGGTGAGAATCAAACTGTCAAGATGATGAAAAGATACCAAATGAACTTTATAACTAGTATGCTTTCTGTTTGATTTTCTCAAGCATTCTTCCACTCCTGACACAAACTTTCTGTTGATTTCAATTGGAAAAATAGGATACCCCCAGACTTGGACTGAATAAACACAAGGGAGGTATACAATTCCAAGATGTTTCTAACTATCAAACAGCTTCCTCGTTCCAATAAGGTGCCTGGTGGTTATTTTTGGAACAAAATCACCTGCCAATATGACTTCTTGTTGATGTGGATCTCCTTAAACCTCTTTACCTTTTAGCCCTTCTGATGATACCAAAAATCAACCTTCTCCCAATAGATCACCCCATCAACAAAATTAAAACTACAACAAATGCCTAAAAAGTTCACACATTGCCTGCTTAAATCCACACTAGCCTCCCTAAGTCATAACAAACGCACTAAACATATTAAAATTCATGGGAAAACTATTTAGTGGGACAACTGGGCAGCAATTGGTATTAATGCAATGCAGGACCTTAGCATTGCAGACAACTACAAATCATTCTCTATGCAACAAACTAGCCATAACCTCTCCAATATGGATTTCTTTAAATTCCTAAAAGTAAAAGCACCAGCTCAAAAAGAAAGTAATATTTGCGTGTCTACTCTTACATAATTAGTAGGAAAGTCCATAAAACAAGGCCACATTGCATCTAAAGCATACGGACTACTAACTACTTCTAACACCGAACTAAAAACGAAGCATTGGTATGAAATGGAACAAAAGAATCAAAGGTGCAATGGGCAATACTATTCCATTCAGGGTGGTGATCCACTTTCAAAGGCAAAACTCATCCCCACTGTTCCAAACCAGATTCTGGTTAATACATTACACATTTTGGACACCCAGCAAACGTCATAAACTAGGTTTAATGAAATCCCAACAATGATGGAATTGTAGCTCTGAAACAGGTGACCTAGCAAATATGTTTTTACACTGCAAGTATGTTCTTTCTCTCTGTAATCAAAACAAAAACTTTTACAGGGTTGTGGAAGCAGACATCTGAATAATAGATCTCATGCTAGGTTACGTGAAAAAACTAATTTTGTCAGAGTGGAAATCTGCCTCAAATATTAACAGAATACTGGAGTCAAGCTATCCTGGTTGATGAGGGCTGAAAGCCCGAATCCGGTCCTACGATGCTTGCTTCCAGTCCAGGGAGAACCTGTACTGGGGTGAATGTATGACATTGTTCTGCATTCTGTCCATCAATTGTTGTTTTTGCATTTCTCACCCGAGTGGGACAGGTATGCCCAGACATGGGTCCTGTGCTCTCCATGCCACTGGAGTCAAGCTATCCTGGTTGATAAGGGCTGAAAGCCCTAAACCGGTCCTAGGATGCTTGTTTCCAGTCCAGGGAGGACCTGGCCTGGCAGTTTGGGCTGGACTGTTCCCATTGGGCGCTGGGTCAAGACTGATTTGCATATGGCTGGCTCCAAACCAGAATGGCATGGTGAGCAAAAAAACGATGGATTTAGGCCCAGATCTCTGTACTGGGGTGAATTGTTCTGCATTCTGTCCATCACTTGTTGTTTTTGCATTTCAAATCAAACTTAGTGGATATAGCTTTGCTTCACAAGAAGCCCCGACAATGACATACAATATTCCACAAACTCCCTCCTCCTACATAATTTCATTTGGGATACCTTAGATGCCTACCTTCAAACTCAAACCACCTTAGATCCCCTTCAATAACATTTTCAGTGCTCTTAACTGCTTCACTCCATGCGTATGTCCACAAACTATTAATTCTTCTTTACCCCACTACACTCTTCCCTATGCTCTTGCCAATGTTCTTTGCTCTTTGCTTCTCTCACCGTATCTTGGTGACATTACCCTTTACAAATGCGCCCTAATGATTTCCTTATGTAAAGAATGCGTTATTCTGCTCTAGTTAATTTTGCAAAGACTTCCATCTGTTAAATCCCATAACGAGAATGGTTTTTAGCTGACACTTAATTGTATTACATTGCTATACTGCTCCTCGTCTCGCCCAACAAGGACTTACAATGCAGGACTTTTCTTCCATTCATTTATTACTTTATTGTGACTTCTTAATTTGATCTCATCCAACTCAATATGACTATTTCTATCATCGTTTTGTTGTTTTCTATATAGTTTTTAAATGCAAAAAAGCGTTTTTGAGAGAGAAAAAAAAACTTCATACCTGATAGCTTGATAGCTATGGCAACTAGAGTTTGGATAACCATTAATTTACAGCAGTGTATCCTTGGCCTGCTCCCGAGACCAAAGCAGGGGAATGATAGGTTTTTAAGTGGGTGACACTTATTCTTGCAAACTCGGTTATTACTATATATAATTATTTCCAATGAATCCTTTTGAATTTTAATTTAAATAAAAAAAGTAGACAAAGGTCCTCTTCTCAAGTCCCAAATATTCATAGATCTCATCCTTTTAGCTTGTGCTTCCAATTCGCAGGAAGAGGTAAATACTTGAATGTACGTAATATATCTTGAAGCAGTTTTAGTCACGTTGGTTAGAAAATCTTTCAGAGCAAATGAGATTGTTTTAAGTTGATATAATTGAAGGTAAAGCATGCTCATATGAAGAAGAGATTAGGAGAATTCTGGAGATAGAATCATAGGTCTGTTCAAGGTTGTAGTATGTAGTAGGTCTCAAGGTAATATTTAATTCTGACACTGGAATGCCTGTGAACACTATTCCGACATAAGTTCAAACTATTCAAGAGACCTGAATTTCTTTGGCCGTATTATTTTTTAACTCCAAGATATGCAAACAAATGATGCAAAGTAGCAAGATTCGTTGTCTAATCTTAATCAACTGTCGAATGCTGAATCCTGCATTAATTATGGTAACTTATACCCCTTTGTTTCTTGTAAAACAGAATACAGTTGTTGTTGCCAAATACAACTGAACAATTAATGTTTTACTGAAATGTGGAATATTCCCTATGATTTGCAAAATTCCAACACAGACTCTTTTATACTGACAAACTACTAATCAATATCCACATTGAATTTAATATCAGAAATGACTAAGTCAGATTACATACGAACTACAATATCATTTCAAGAAATGCCCCGTTTTCAGAGTATAGTTTCAGTTTTATCCCCTGAAATGAATGAAAGCTCCTAGCATGTATAGCAGAGAAAGTTTAGAAAAATTGAAAGTCAGGGTTGCGGATATAAGCTCATTCTATTAACTTGGTGGCAAATGTTATTAAACGAAAGACATGTTTAATACTGGAGTGCCTAGATCAGCCTGGCCAGGTGAGGGGACTTGAATGGATTTTCTCCTCATCACCCAGTCCTTATCAAACGAGCAGAATAATGAGGGTCATTTAACCTCATCACTTCTTTCTGTGAACTGTTGAGGCCTCTATTTCAACATCTACATGATTACACTGGCCTTGGTGCTTAAGGATATATGAAGGCAATACCGATATTTCACTTAATTTTAACTAATTTTGCATGATGGTGCTCCCCAAAGCAGCTCAAGGTAGGAGTCTGTTTTCAGGTTGTAAAAATCTGGATTAAAAAAAAGACTCTGATAAAATTAAGTTCTTACCGCTTATCGTTATCATTTGTCAGGTTCAATGTTTTAGACCATTTGCTTTCTTCAGTATTCACAGCTTTTAATCATCTTTTTTTTATACTGTGATACGTCAAGAAATACCTTAAAAGATTGCAGTATTGAGTCAGCTCTTTCTCTTTCTGAATCCAAGTTTAACATTTGGTCTTTTCTACAATATTGCAAATTCTTAAGCTTTTTTGTGGCTTCCATATTGCGTAATGCTCCTGCAGAATACTGCAAACTTCCTTAAAGCTACTTTTGGAAACTGAAAGCTCTTTAAAATTGTGCCATTCTGGGCATTTGAAGGTTAAGAAACTTTGATCCCGTCTTGAATAATTATATGAATTATAATGGTTGTTTCGTGAATGACAAAAACAAAAATGTTAACTCTTCTATGGGCAGCTGTCCACAGGCAGTCGGCTGCATAACCCTCCAATCGAATTTAATCAAAACCTGTACACCGTAAAACCCCAAACTGGCTATCCTGAATATTTTTGAGCTCAGTACATTAAAGTAACATAAGCTAAATTCGGAAACCCTTACCCAATATGATTAGTCAGAAATGTAAGACCTTCCATTGATTCTTTGCAGTATGGAGGACTGATTATGCGCTCATAAAAAACTGTTATATGACAAATTTAATGTGCTTTACCTTGAACTGCCTTTCATTCTGTTTGACTATATTTATATTCTGGGGCGGCTCCTCCATGTGGGCGGAGGAGCGTCGCTCCACTGCTGTACAAGAAGCAGAAACATAAAATAGTATTATAAAGCTGCGAGAATGCAGAAGGGTTTGGTTGGTTCTGCTCTAGGGCAGGGGAGGAGTGGCTTACCCACTGCTGAGGGCACTGTCTGGTCGGCCCTCTGGGGCCCACCAAACCAGTCATGTGAACTCTGCCTTTTCTCCAAGTAGTCTGCATGCAGCCTACATGGAGAAAACGACCTCCCCATAGACCCTGGCTGGTCAGTCGTCCCGACCAATCACAACGCTGCCATTGCAGTGTTGTGATTGGCTTAGGGGAGGGGAGGGAGGCTGCCGGCTTCCTGTTCAGGAGAGGAGCAGGGACGACGCGGGACCGGGCAAGCGAAGGTATGTTAAGTTTTTTTTTTTTAAACAAGCCCCCCAGCGTGACCCCCGCCCTGCGAGACCCCCAGCCCCCCAACCGCGAGTCATGCCGACCATGACTGTTTATATTTTCTTGCTTATTTTAATGTGTGACTTATCAGTTCTTTCTGCTGGGATGTGTAGATTGATTTTATTCAGTTAGTTCTTCACTTTGTGATTGGGATGATGACTAGCATTTTATTATTTTCATAATTATTTAACGATATGTTAAGTCGAACTGGTTCCTTTCACCAATTACAAGCTAAGAGGCTGTACTTTGCAACCAAGATTATAACATTCTTTTTTTCACAATGGATCAGCATTGCTACATACGTTTTAATGTGTCATTTTATGCAGCTTGATCCTATGAAACTGCAAGAAGTGTATGTTCTAATCAAAATAAACACCGATGGCATGTCCTTTGTGGATTAATAGTGATTACTACTCCACTTATAAGCTAACAATACTTGCTGTCGGAGTTGTTCTTCCTGTTGATTTGATAAAAACAACAAAATGGTTACTTGTCACAACACTGTTAAAACAACAGTGAATGCTAAGCCTAAAAATATTCCAATCAATTTTAGAAATTGTAATGCTGGACGTTCATTTTCTGCCAAGTGGACAAACAGCTTAGCGAGAACTCCAATAGAACTCTATCACATACAACGCTGCTAAAAGCAATAACATTTATGACACCAACTCTTTGTCTTAAAACAAACCTAGATTTAGTCAAGCGTCAATGTATAAGAAAAGAAAACAAATGCTTACCCAATGCCATACATATAACAAGATGAGTAGCGAATGACATTTGAAGATCTCTAAAATATTGCAATTTTAAAAACTGCAAAACCAGTGGACAACCATGAAATATGAATAATACCACAGAGAAAAACAACGTGTTTCACTCGAACTGGGTGAGTAAATACCTGGATTCCTGAATGCAAATGTGTGCATCTGTTTGGGTTACAGGAGGCTCTAAACCTTTTCTCTACATATTTACAAACCATAGTACTATATTTTGTAGGTGTTTAATCAGTTTCACAGTAAAGCCTACTGAGCATTGTCACTTGTGGAAAATTGTCGTCCTACTAGAAATATAAATAATTATTTGTTGGTCTCAGGTGTTTGTATCTTTTTAAGAGGAGATCACGCCGTATCGCAACCATAAAATACAGGTATTAACCGATCTTCACACTGTAAAATTAAAAGTTAAATCCAGAGTTTACACAAGTCTGTGCATAGTTCCCAATTTATATTTCATTTTCTATATTCTGGAATCTGATATGTATATTCTGTGCCTGCACACTTTATGGACTGTAACATCCTATAAGTAGTGGATTCTACTCAGTATGTTTTAGTGAAAAAATGACGATTAGAAGGCCTCTCCAAATTGGTACTTATAATTGAGATCTTCAATGTAACATACAAGATGAAGATGGTGACATACGGTGTGCCTGAACTTAGTCAAGTAAAGTTGTTATGTTTCTTCGGAATAAAGAATCCAATTGTTCATATTCCAATACTTCAAAATCATAGAATGTCACAATTTCTATAATGAACAGAAGTTAGCTCTTTGTGTGATCTGCAGCACTCTCACAGCTATAATCTCTGTACCTACTTGTTATATTAGTGAACAGTCTTTAAAAAATGGTATGTGCTGTGTACGGGTGCGTGCAGGGTACCATGAATCTAAGCATTGGTGGAAATAATGGTGACAAAGCCAATTTAATATAATTATATCTAAGGAGAAGGCCTGACCAGCAGAAGACTGACAGATATTTCCATTGAGTGTGCGCTATAAACAAACCAAGTTGTAAACGTGTGTGAACACCATTTTCTCCTCAACTTTCCTCCTCCTTGGAGGAGATACTATCAATCAATAATCTCTACTTCTCATCCTGCAAAAACTGCTGGAATCAAGGCCTTACTTAATGAATTTACACACCATTCTGAAACTCCCTTCTGCCATCTGTGTTTTATCCTATTAAAAACATAAAAGCAGTTTCACCAGTTTATCTTGGCAATTAGCACAAACACATTTTATTTCTTTATGAAGGTAAACTTTAAACTGCATTGGGAGCATTTCTATCCAGATCTTTGCAGAAAGTAAGACTTTACAAGAACACTAGCTAATCATTAAAGAAATATTATGGTGGAAATATATTCACCCTGACAACAAAGTTTCATCCCCGTGAAGGAAGCTAAGGGCCATACCAACTTTATAGTGGCCCTGATAGTCAGGGCCCAAACAACTCAGCATACAGCAGCAATAGTTGCCCTGGATGCTGAGAGGGTCTTTGACCAGGTAGAGTGGTTATTTCTGTGGAGTGGATTAGGTGGGCTGGCTAAGGTTCTCAGAGCAATTTAGAAGGTGGATTCAAGCACTTTACCAATACCCCAGGCTACAGTTGCAATTAAGAGGTTCCATTGAGCCAGTTTTCATATCTTCGGGGGCAGATATCATGGTTGCCTTTTATCACAGAATCTATATATATAAGTCCATTTTATTATATTTTGCAAAAGATCACAAACATTCCCACAATAATAATTTATCATAAGATGCCTAATGTTGTGACCCAGGCTGACAACCCACCAGATTTATTGAGCGCAGAGTACCATTGAAACCCAAGCATCAATGTTCAGCACAACAACAGGCTATAAACTTAATACAGAAGAAACATAGTTTCTTACCATTAGATCAAGCAACAATAAAAGGCAATGTATGTCTCCCAGCTTCATTCTTTAGGAATAAAGCCATCAGGCAAATATAATAAACTTAAAGTCCCTTCTTTAAAGTAGCAAATTGACTACTTGAAAAGATGGGAAAAGTCCCTCACATTGATGGGGCACATCAATCCCACAAAATAATACTTTTGCCCAAATTGCTGAATCACTTTTATGCCCTACCTCTATACATTCAACCACTATTCTTTAAGAGAATGAATGCCATACTTTCAATGTTCATCTGGATGCATAAAAAGTAACCAAAATGAGAATGAAGTCATTTAGAACCACTCACTGCTGAATGGTGGCTGATCAATTTCTAATCTACAAGCATGTTTGCTATACATTCTTAGCAAAATGCTTAACAAAGTTGGGTCAGCATAATTTTTTTATTCATGTCTAACTTCATGGGTATTTATTTGAGTTACCTAGTCTACATTTTTTTCACATTGGATTAACTATCGTGAAATAGCTTGCTAGACATGTAAAATTCAAGGCTATTGCAAACCTTTTGCTTGGCTCAAAACAAACTAACTTTATAAAACCCCAGCTCTTCATGAATACCATGTGGAATAATCCATTAATTTCCCAAATTTTGGGTTTCAAATCTTTTTATTGACTTTTCAAATTGAAAATGCACAAAGTACACAGTATAAACACAGAAACAACAGCAAAAGGAAAAGAAATAAACAGATCGTATACAGGTGCATAATTATATGACAACCAGTGCATTAACAATTCTGTACTCCGTAATCGCCCAGATTTTTTACACCTCAATCAATTCATGTTTACAACTGTTAAACAAACTAGATCATCAAGATGTAATAAAATTATGCCAGAAAATCATGAATGAGTTTAGAAAAATAAAAGATTTACAGCAATTTGACACAGCGGTGCATTTGAAAATTCTGTATAAATATCCACAGTCCAGCACTTCCACATTTTTCCTGGACTTTTGTAGGGAATTAAAAGATCAGAAGGTCTTTTGGATGGCAAAATAGTCTAAATGGCTAAAGGCCATCACTCCAGAACAGATCTTGGTCACACTTGTGAAAACTACAAATATTACCTACTTCCTTTGAACAGTAAGACTTCAGCAATAACTTTATAATCTTTATTTGGTTTATAAAAAAAAAACTATAAAAGCAGCCATATCATATCATAAAATCGTAAAACAAGAAAAATCTACTATCATTAAAACTGAATTACATCACAAGAACCCTCATATCAATGTTGTGAACAGTAGGATCATAATTTCTGCAGCTTAGTACAAATAAGCCTTATCATTTGTATATGCAAAATACCAGCAACTAAACACATCCTGAAACCATATATTTCAAGCCTTTCGCACACACAACATTAATAAGTAGGTTTTACTGTAAATAACAGCATTAACATCTTTTAAACAGTCAGCTATTAACATGTCTTACAGTAATCAAATCATTTCACTATTAAAATAATAATTAAGACCCAAGCCGAATGGCGAATAATATTATATATGCCCGGTGCGGCCAAACAGACTATAGCATTATATTAGAAAAAAACTGCACTCCCCCCCCGTTGTCTTATGGTTCACCCGTCTTTGGCATACGATAACCATGGAACTCCTCAAGGCCCCCATCACTCTCACGACAAATAGATTCACAGCTATATGGCAGCCATTGATAAATCATTTCTCTAAAATGGAATACACTTGCTTTAATCCATCCAAACCTAGGGCATTGCAACTTTTCGAAGAAGATTATGCCTCCATACTGGAAGACGGACACCCTACTGCTAGTCAGATATCCCCTGTAGACAGCCCTCCACCTACTCATTAGTGTGCCTACTGTGCTAGCCTCCTCCTCACCCTCTCTTTCTACACTTGGGGGGGGCTCTTATTCTTTCTTCTTGTACTCATTGATATGTATCAACTGGACTCATGAATACACATGCAAGCGAAATGTTAAATGCTGTGATTCAGTCACAGAAACTAGACAATATATGTGTAATAAGCAGAAGACTTTTCAGTGAATGTCTGATATCAATATCCCAAGAGATTGTACCTCTCCCCATTGTTCTCTGCATTCTGTCTTAATGTAGACAATTTTTCGTTCTATTGCTAATAAAAAGAATATATATATATATAAAAAATAAAATAATTATTTCATAGGAAAAATGTATATTAATGTGCTATATGCAATAATAATCTATAAATGTTTTGCTACATGGGTGTTACAAGGTTTTAAAACTCCAGCAGCCCCCTATCAGAAGTACAGGATAATAGGTTATACCGAGACTATGTTGAACTACGAATATCCCACATTTCATATACAACGCCTGAGCACCTCCCTTTTCCAAATATGTTAGAGCTTTTCTTGCACATAGAACATTAAAAAAATAACTTAGCTAGAGAAGATCATACAGTAGCATGCTTTAAAATCAATCAAATACTATAATGCCTCCCAATATTCAAACAACCTCTCTCTTAAAGAATATGTCTCCTTACAATGCATGCGAATACATCGCATGCCATTACAACGTAGTTGTTACAATGACTGCGCTGGTACAACACGAACCAGTAAATCGCAAGTCATTACAATGACTTACTGTAGGGAGTGCGCTAGACTGAGGAATTGTATTATTTACTATTCCTACTCCAGTTTGAGTAACAGCAGGGAAGGTGTTGGATTGTAAATCCAACACCAGCACACGCCCTACAGCAATTCGTTGAAACGACTTGCGATGTAATGGTACGCGTGGTAACAACGCGGTCATTGTAATGATTGCATTGTAAAGGTACCGTGTTGTGGAGACAGCCTTGTAAACATTGTTTCTCCTCTTAAAAGTAATGGTTTTGAATACTGTTTCCTGTATACAAGAACATTTCATATTATTATGACTATTAGAGCGATCATGCTATTTGATTTTTGCTACCAATGTAAAAATATGAAAATTGTATCTGCATTCTAGAAACACAGGAGGATATCATCAATGCCAGACACAAAACACAGATAGGGTCCATATACTCAGAACTTGTCCAATCCTAAGCCCAACTGGGATGTTATGAATAAATTAGATAACCTTTGAACCAATACTGATTCTGATGGGACTTACCAACAACTGTAAACTGGATGTAATATACTTACCGATTTTGCAATTTTGCATGTCGAAGATAGCTAAATGGGCACATGAAGAACTGGAGTTAAACTATTTCATTAACATATACATTTTAGAAATCATTAAAGATGCTTTCATTGGATATAGGGACATTTATCAGAGAACTCTTTTTAAAACCTGCAAATTATTCAGTATATGTTAGAAGGGAATTGGGTGGATTATCTGTTGGCTGGGGACATTTATTATTTATCATACCAAATAATATTAATTCTTGACAACTGTGCTTAATAATCAGTGTGTTTCTGTGCTCTTTTGTTCAATACAAAGTTAAAGATATAAAATAAATGTTCACATATACACATTCAGGCCAATGTAACCTCAGTGCCACAGTGCCTGTCATACAAAATACAGAGAACTTACCAGTAGTGTAATATTTGTAGAGAGGTTGGTAAAAAATATAATCATATTCACTACAGAATCAGAAATGAAATGGAGGGTAAATATTATGGAAATTAATTATGGAACAGGGTGAGTTGATTTAGATTTGCTAGAGAGAATTTTTCTACCCAATAAAATGCAGACATTGCACCCGCAGAGTTAAAATGCCAAACTGGCTTTATGCTTTTTTGCAATTCTGTACAGGAGTATCACTCCTCTTTGAGAACTGAAAAGGACATTCTGCATTTAAGATGTCCTTTGCAGCAAAGTTGAATATGGGCCTACAACAGAATGAGAAAACAAACTGCTCTGGCTAAGGAACTGGAAATTCTGTCAGGCAGTAAAAAAACGACCTGATTTGATTTGGTGCTCTTTCATGAATTAGCCATTTGAGCTTGATTATTTGAAGTCCATAAGTGTTAATCAAATTGTGATTTAGTGATATTACATTTTCGTACTATTTTTCATTCATAGATACAATTAATAAGAAACAATCTAATGGAAAGCACTTGAAAAAGTGCCACATTCAAATGTATTGTGTAACAAATGGATTGGTTGATTTCAAGGACTATGTAAAGAATGAATGTAATAACATGGCAATCAATGACATTTTCATTTTGAAGTATGACAATATACAAGGTAACAAATGCCTGAAGAGTTAAAACCCTTTGAATAAAATGTGTCAGACCGTGAATTAGTTGCCCCAGAGTACATAGTATATGTCAAAGATGTAGAACCTCACACAATTGGTGCAAATCAAGTTTAAAGAAAATCACAAGTAGGATTTAAACTCTGCAGTGTGAGTACTCACTCGAGCAGTCCGTGGTTGTGTTACCTAGCCTACAGAGGCTGAAACCCTGATTTTGAATAATAGGTCAATAACACAGGCATGGTTCCCTTTTGGTGAGGTTAGAAGTAAGAGCCCAGATAAAATGGTAGCAATTCAATGATGCACAATAGGATCAACCAGGTTGTTTATGTGAGCAGTGACTGTTTCAAAGTCTTTATAAAAAGCCAATCTCCCAAATGCTCCACATGGAAGCAAACACCAAAACGAGTGTAATTCAGGAAGTAAAACAGTGGATGCAGATAGTGCAACCTTGGGGTCAAGCACTCCTAGCAAAGCATAGAAATAAAGCCAAACATTCTATGTAAAGAGATTAAAGAGAAGTAATACTGTGGAGCACAAACACAATATGAAAAGGAATATTAAGTGTGCATGTAATCAAATACATTTTCACAGATTTGCCAGTCATGAAACTCTACTGTTGCTTTGTCTACACATGGAGGACACTTTTTGTCATCATTTAGCAAAATCATATTGCATCCTGGTTACCGTGGTGAAGAGTGTGAATATATAATAAGTAGTTCCTAGCAGTGAAGCAGTAAAATGAATAGGTAACAAAGCAATTGCTTCTTGTATTACTTTAAATTGTATGTCACAGTGGCTGTGTAGCAGTAAGAAGAACTTTTGATTACAGAAAATCGGAAATGACATGTATAGGGACTGTTTATTTGACAGCCGACAGCTACAGGACTACAAGATTCAAACCAACAATAATATCAACCTTTCCAAAATAAACATGCAAAGTAGTATGAGCAGTTTACTCCTCGATACCATCTAAATGAAATCTGGTTTTCTAGATACACCAGCTAGGAAAAAGGTACCAAACTGTATCAGCACTGTGACTTAGTAAAATCCTTCTCTTTGCTCACTGCCAAATCCAGCTAACATGCATTTGAGGTACTGCACCACAGTTTAAACATTACTTTACATGAGATTAAAGGCCTTACTATGACTATGGGGGTCCAAAGGACCGCCGTAGTCGTGGTGGCAGTCCATCCACCATATTCTGTTTATGATGGTGAGACTGCCACAGAACCACTGCTACCGCTGGGGATCCATGATCCCAGGTGGTCTTGCAGCAGTATGAGGCCGGTAATATGCTGGCGGTGCCACTGTGGCACCGCCTAGCAAATTACTAGTTTCCTCACCACCACAGTTTTCATGGCAGTGAGCACACCATTATATGTGTGGCAGTGAGGAAACAATGGGGCCCTACAGGACCCCCTGTTGCCTATGCCCCATGGGGTGCATGCCGGGGGGCACATGTTGTGTCCTGCAGGAATGAACTGCCTTTTGTGCTGCCATTGCAGTGCTATTTAAAAGGCACTGCCATGGAACTGCCAAAGAACTGCCCGCCAGATGCTTTAAATTTCATACTCTGGTGGCCGGTCTGTTTTGGCTTTGGCGGTCTCAGAGCAGGGAAGCAGCTTGACGGCTCTTCTCCGAGACCTCCAAAGTCTAAATAAGGCTGTGAGCCCAAGAGTATTTAAGTTTCCCTTTACAGGGTGCTCAGATCCGAACAAGACATATTTCTGTCTTTGGTCATCCTACCCCTTCTTACACAAAGGGCAAGATAGCAATAAGTGATAATCTTTGAGGTCTGGACAGGTGCATTTTCATTAAAAGACCAATAATTTTTTAATAATCATTAGTTTCGATTGAATCTTAGCACTTTAACTTCACACTGACATTGACATCTAATACTATGTACAAAAAACATTAGCAAGTTACACAGAAAGACTAATAATCTACCATATGTGGAAGAACTAGTAAATACCACCTTCATCGCAGATAAATTGCAGCATCCAAATAATAAAAGCTGCAGTTAGAAATAGAGCTAACAAATAGAACACATTTTGGGAAATATACCCAGAAATATCACAAACAAACCTCAATAAAATGCAGTAACAGATCATGAATAAATAAGTATTTCACCTGAAATATTAATCCAGTTAAAAGAAGAATTCCATTAATTCGAAAAAATTATAGGCAGAACATGCATGTACAGTATGAAAGGCAACAGAAAAGGCTTAATGATAGCTCCAGACAAGTGGTTGAACATTTTCCGAAGGGTAACCACCACATGGCACGGTCTGAATGCATGAAAAGGCCTACAAAAAATTATAAAGTATTGAGACAGGGTGAGGTCAAATGTCTAGAATGATGAAATGGAATGATGGATGGTCAAGGCTGTTCTTGATACAGCATCACTCTTTAGAGAGGATAGTTACTGACTTTTTTAGGGACAGTCATAGTACTATAAGGGTTGTCAGTTAGTGAAAAGAGCTGGAGGAGGGTGGCTGCGTGTGGAAATAATTCAATTGGTCAATGGAAGTCTAGAATATCTTTGACTCACTCATATTGCCTTAAATGGTAGTGTCCAGAAACATCAGTTTAACAGTGTTTTAATAGATTACTGCCATGACTCTGAAAAACGTTTTAATAGACCACATATATGAATCTGAAAAATGTATCAGTTAAAGTTTATATTCCATTTTACAGTTCTACAAAAATGAAGAGCAAAGTTGTTCATTTTAAGGTGCTCCCCATGCTTCATGAAAAGAGTCAAAACATGAACTAGTCCACATCTGACCAGAGCTAGTGAATTATAATGTAACACTTGCTAACATTCCATTACTGTGGACTTTAGCTAATCCTGTTATAAAGGCATTCCTCAGTTGTGTAATATGTTTCTAAATGGAAAACAGTAAACCAACTGTTCACAACAAACATAAAAATGCCATTTGCACAAATGGAGAACACAATTTTACATCAAAAAGTATTTGAAGGTCTTCCCTGATAAAATGAGTTAACATCTAAATGCTTGGTCTAATCCAATCGCAGCTGCCCCCCACCTTGTTGGTTTCAAGAGTGGAGACCTTTTTAGACAAGACCATGGTAAGAAATTTCAAGAAGCACAACCTTCTATTTTGTTATTAGAGAGTCTTACTTTGATATGAATTAATCATGAGCATGCCGAATGCACACGTGAGTCTTATCATGTGTGAGTGGGCAGTATCCCCCTGTCACTTCACTAATGATACCTGAATTAAGGTCTGCCAACCTAAATACATATGTAACAATTGATGCAGTTTTTTGATTATTAGATGCTACAAAATCATGACCAACCACAGCAAGTCGAAGGATCAGTCAAGTGTATGGCCTTTATTTATTTTAATTTATTTTACATGCAGTCTATCAAGGCATTACATACAGAGAATTGTGGACCTGAAAAAAGCCTGTGGCATTGCTACTGTTGTGAGGAGGAGATCTATGATGAAGAATACCAACTTAGGGTGGGCAGGGCTATCTTCCTTATAAATAACTTATTTCAAGACAACACAATTGTTCCTCTTCTTGTCCTACCTTTAGGGTATTCATAGTTGTTGATTATTTTAACTAGGATGACGTGCACTAACAACGACAACCCCCTTTTTCCCACCCCTGTGTTGATCTGTATGACAAAGGTGTCTCCCTCAGTCATAACCAAGAACACTGAAAAAATATTATTGTGCAGCTGTAGCATTTTCTGCAGAAGGATGCATTTATTAAACTTAGTACATATTCCACCTCCTACTGCATAATTTAAAGAGTTCAACAAAAACAAAGTTAAAGGGTACCAAAGTGCCCAATAAGTTGTGCAATACAGTGGAACACCTTTTGAAAGGGTATCTGGTAATGTTTCAGTTGCTGATTGCTGTATTTGGGTTTCAAGTGGTAGTAATCATATGAAGACACTATTAAGGTACCCTATTAATGAGAGCTAGGGAAGGGCTTTTGCCTTCAGCTTTAAAGAAATTCTGACAATTCTAAGTGTTATTCAACCAGGGAAGATATAATGACTCCTTCCACATTGTGAAAATGTTTTATTTATTTATGACCTACCTTGCAACTCCACAGACATGGTTCTCAAAATCAGTTATTTCTAACTTTTTACCGGCCTCATGTTTTGAATCCAACAATACTTTCATATTACTTATTTAATGTACAGTACTGTTCTGCTGTGCTAATTCTCAAGGGAAGAGTTGGCTCTAGATACTCATAGAGTTGGCACAGAGTTGTTAGAGAGGAAACTAAATGTGAAGAATTTGCACTACCGCAGACATCAGCAGAGAGCATCACAGTTATGTGCGGTAAAAGAACTGTGCAGGCCAAAGTTGCACAATGATGCAAAACAGGTGAAGAGTTAACTAGGAGATAAAGTGAAGAATCAGCAAGGTCTTAGTTAAAGGAAAACCTGAGTTTGCAAGTCTAAAGGAATTTATGGTCACAGCACACAAGCACATATTCTGTTTTCTCAGTGATTGAAAATGTGACTTGAAGAATAAGGAAAAGAGGCTGAGTTTGCCAAGAGTATACAAAATCTTATCAGAAGTCTTGGGAGCAGAACAATAAATCACACACATGGGTATGAATTAAGCAAATGCATGGTTTGTTAAGCATTGTTGGAATTGCAATAAAGAATGTGTAAAGAAAATGTCATGAGTTTGAAGACACAGGTGATGTGATGTTTTTGTAACAAATATGCGATTTTTGAGTAATTTGTTCTTTACCTTTTTGTAAGATACATTGTAATTGCATTTATATAGCACATCGAATCGCTTTTCGGTGAGTAGCGTGCTTCTTTTGTTCATGTGACTATTTAAGTGGCTGCCTGCAATGAGCCATTTGAGACCAGCTGTGTACCTGTGTGGACATAGCTACTCTCCCTGCTGAGACAGTAAACCTGATTTTGCCTTGCCAAGAGTAGTATTGCCTTCTTTTTATCACAGTTTCCACACAACATTTGGCGAGCCAGATAGGAATCCCATTTATCTTCAACTGACTGCTGCTGCTGGAATACCGCCTAGCCCCACTGCATAGATTATTGCACATCTTTGAGAAGGTAAGCAGACACCGTGCTGCTTAAAATTCTGCCTATTCATGTGGACAGGCTGCACTCAGAGTTGCCATCTTTAAGGTGAGATAATGCAGACTCTGCTCCATGCTTTGTATATTTTATGATTTGTCTCTCTGCAATGGTAAACATAGATGTAATATAAATAAGGTTATCACATGCAAGATTGAGTACAAGTGTTGAACAATATTAAGTTAAGGTGTTGGGTAGGCGGTAAAGTGTTTATCCCAATATAAAGTTGGAAGTGATCAATGTGGGTGATTCAAAGTTGGGAGTACAACATTTGTTTCAATAGTTTGACATTGAGGGACGGCTGAAAGGCAGATGTCTCTAAACTTTACCGCCAAGTATGATCTGAACACTCAAATTACTGTCCTGGACCTATTGTCCAGAAGTCATTTCATGGTCTATGAGATGCATGTTTGAAGATTATCCTCTCTGGAGTGAAGTGACCAGTTGCTACCGATTTAGTTTAAAGTTTAGAGTCAAACAATTGTGATTACCATTTAGAAGTAGTTGAAGTGTTGATAATGTTGATAATGAATGTGCGTGTGTGCATGTAAATAGAAATGTGGCCACAGAGTGATGTTGCATATATAATGTTTAATATATGACTAAAAAGACAAATTAACACATTTCTTATTTGTGAAGTCTAGTGCAAAAATATAATAAATATTGAGTAGACAGGTAAAAGTTAGATTATAAAAGCTGCTAGGAATGCAGGGGCTATAGAGTCTCTCTTAAAGCACATGCAAAATACCTTACCAGGTGATCAGAAAAGGTTGCAAAATGAGTGCAAGGAATGGTTTAAAGCCACTCAGAAACATATCTATCCAGTAATGTTGAGACATTACAGAAGCGAGGAGCTACCTTAGCTTTGTAGTGAGTCTTTTGGGAAGTCTAATGACTATACACATACATTTACCAAGGTATTTATCTATTGGCACAGCTACAGGAAACCATAGTGGGATTTGAGAATCCTGAGATTGAGACTCCTTCACAATCTCTGAAGGGATCCCCTAGTATTGCCACACAGATGTCGAAACCAAGACAAATGAGTACTCCCAGACAAGAAGTAAAGGTGGGTGACTGTTTTCAGGACAATTAGAAGCACAGTTTATACTACATTTAGATCCAGCCTCTCCCCAGGAGGATTGGTTAAAGAGCAGGGTTCAGGAGACATTGATGATCAGTCACTTGTTTCATTAGAAACATTGCACCGGTTACAAAGAAGAGGTGTAGCAGAAAGGGTAGTTAAGTAGCAGATGTCTACTCCACAGCTGAGAGATATAGATGATGCTAGATGGAATGACGATGTAGACAGGGCTGTTTGTATGGCTCAATGGTCAGTATCTCAAGAAGAAATGAGGATTTCAAAAGGACATAGAATAATCTACCACCTTGTAAAAAGGAGAAAGGCAGTCTAATATTTTCACTAGAGAGTGTTCAGGAATGGTTATCACAAAGTGAGGACAGAAGAGACACTAGAGAGGGAAGGAGAGAAGAATATGGTGATAATTTATGAGGACAGATTCAGGAAAGTTGAGGAAGAATGGCAATTAGTTTAGAGTCAATGCAAAGGTGTGTAGATTACATGGGTGAAATACTTAAATCTCCAGAGACTAGGCACCCTACTTATGACATTAGCACTTGAGAAAGGCCCCTTATTAATCAGGACCACACGAAGGGAGCAATAGGATTGCCTAATCACATCAACACTAGAGACGGAGACAAGGTCATGTTCTCTAAAGCTAGAAGACCCTGAGCAACAGAGCTTGACCGGTTACATTTTCAGGGAACACATGACCAGCCAGATACCAGGATGGGAACTTATGAAGCTATAGAAGGATTGACCAATGATAGACCAATGCAGCCAGTTTAGTGTTCAATCAGTTCTCTGTGGCACTGATCTCACCCCTAGCAGGATAGTCCCCGAAGGAGAAAACAATTGGTACAGTGTTGAACCCTATATGGATAATTTAGCAGGATGGGCTGAAGGTTTAGTCCCACAGATGAGTCCAGTCCACAAGAAGGATCCTTTGACCCACATGACATGGCAAATTCTGAGGATTACATTCTTTATGGTGAACGCAATCTCCAACAGTCTGTTACTCCCATATATCAGATGCCCCTGATACGTAAGAGACCGAGATCACCTAGTTATGTTCCTTGGCCACAGATGGACAAGGAGGATCTTAAAACGTTGTTGCTGCCACTTACAGAGGGAGCAGGGAAAAGGATTAGATCCTTTGAAAAGAAAACTGCAGGCATCACTCTGGAAGTAGGGGACATAAAGAGTTTACTTAGCTCTCTTGTAGAAGATAAGAGATACTGTTTTCCATAAGGCTGGAGTGAGAACTATTACCCTCACTGTGACTAGGTATGATGGTTCCCTATTCAACTTAGTCAGGTCTGGGATCAGCTGAGGAAGATTTATCCTGATAGACCAGATATCAGGTCCCTCATGGCTCAATCAATTCAGCCGAATGAGGACACTGGTCAGTTTCTCTGCAAAATGAAAGGAAAATGGACACACACAAGAAGTAGGTAAGGGTTGGGAAGTAACGAGAGGAAATGCTGTGTTGTTTAATAAAGAAATGAGGAAGGAATTACCCTCTGATGTGCAGAATAAACTTGATAAAATAGTGGCTGGCATTGGAAACATTGGAAGCCAAACTTATATAGATACAAAGAAATACTTTTTTGTAACAAGAAGCAAGAGAAAGAGAGGAACAAGCAGGAGGTAACAGAGAAAGCAGCAGCCAGGTAGGTGCAGTAAAAGTTGGAAAAAAGGAGCAATGGAAGAGGCTGTAGTAGCAGACACCACTCAGATGACTGCAATGTATGTGGGATCAGTCCAGGGACCATCTAACAACAATACCCTCAACAGCAGGATAGTGTAATGGTACAAGGAAGTAGCAGAGCTGGATGAGAAGGAGTATGAAGGGGTGGGATAAGTCTCTAGAGGATGGACAAAACACATAATTATTTTCATGGATATTTCATTAAAGTATGAAGAACTAAGAGAAGGGATGAACAAAATGGAAGGACATGGGTTTACAGTCAGCCAGGGAATATAGTAGTGCAGCTGCAGTCAAACCAGCAAATCATATATGTACCTCAGACTCCACCGCAAAGTAAGCAGCAATGAGGATTGCCTGATGTGCAACAAATACTATACCACAGTAAAGTTACCAAGCACCCTCAATAACAACTCCATCTCAAAGTGGACATGGAGGTGTGATTGTGAGGGGAGGAAACCCCTTCAAAACAACTTGGGAGAATGTATGCAATGAAGGTGCCCATAGGATAGTTAAATGTGTCGGTATTGTCAGTGACATGTAGGCCATATGAAGAACCCACTCTAACATCAGCTATCAATAACAAGAGGTATGCATTCCTCAGATATGGGAGCAACCAGCTCTTGTTTTAGAGAGGGAAACCTTCCAATTTCTTATAGCTCAATGGACACAAAAGGATTCTCTGGAGTGGTAATGAGGGTTCCATTTACTAAATCAGTGGAGATGGAAATAGGAGGGAGGCACATTGATGGATGTCTGCTATTCTCTCCAGTTGCCCTAGCTAATCTATTGAGTAGGGGGCTTTTCGCTAAACAAAATATGACAATTCATTTTGAGCCTGGTGGAACTGATTTCCTCCTTCCAGGATCATGGCTGTAATAGTAGATTATTCTACTGGAGATCAAATTAGAGATTGACCCACTAACATAGAAACATTTGCCACATGAGTATATACAATAATAGCAGAAACAGCAGAGTTACTGAGAAGGGAGGCCCGGTTATACAAAGTGTTCCTTTTTCGGTGACAAGGGCAAAACTACTGAATACCTGACAATTAGTTGATATTGCGAATTAAAGAATTAAAGATAACAAGGACCTGTGGAGCAGGATATGCTTCCTTAAGTCAGACGGGAGTCCTGTTATGCATAGGAATCTTTTAGAGGCTTATATAAAGGCACATACTTTACCACAAGCGGTGGCAGTTGTGAATTGTGTGGCACATACAAACTAAAAGGATTTTGTATCACGAGGAAATGCATTAGCAGATTGGGCAGCAAAAGACACAGCTAGGCACACACTCCCCCCTGTGCCATCAGGTTCACAACATGTCCTAGTTTTAGTGGCCCGTTGTGCCTTGCCATCTGCATCTGAATTGAACACTACCACAGATATTGTTACAACTCATTATACTGAGACAACATGTTTACATCTTAAAGAGTTAGAGGAAGCTGCTCCTAAGCATGAGAAACAGCTATGGGAGACTAGATGATGCTCCCAATCAGGGGACGATTTAATCTATAGACAAATATCTATAGGTAAACCAGTGATGCCTCAGGCTTTACTTAAGATAGCTCTTGATCAACTGCATTCACAAGCCCATATCATGAGAGGTCATTTGTCTATGCAAAAACAAGATTAGTTTGTTCCCAATTTGCATGATATACTTACCATCTACCTTCATAATTGTACTGCTTAGCAACTATTTTCTCCCAATCCTACATTGAAGGTGATAAACTCTACCATACCATGACAACTAGGTCCTTTTAAAACTCTCCATCTTGACTTTGTGAACATGATAGACAGGTGAAACAACTATTGGTACCTCATAGTTGCCGTTTGTCCTTTTTCTCTTAGGATTGAAGCAGGATCTTGAGTCGATTTTAATGCTAAGTCAGTTGATAAGTTTCTGGTCTATGAAGTGATCCCTGGCTGGGGAGTTCCAGAAGGGATATGATCTGATAATGGTAAACACTGTTAGGGATAAAGCATAAACTATCTTCTGTTTATCATCCCGAGAGCAGTGGTATTGTTCAGTGCCTTAATAGACTGCTGAAGAATAAGATCAGCATATTATGTGCCACATTGCATAAAAATGGTTGTATTGCTTACCATTAGCACTATTCTCCCTTAGGAATACACCTAGCTCTGATCATCACCAGCCACCCATCATACAGTGACAGGGAGACTAATGAATATGCAAGTATCTGCCACTAGAAGTAAGTTATATGGAGAAAGTACAGCTGAAATTTTGAATGATGAAATGCATGTCTCTCTCTCTGAACGAACAAAAGCTGCAAAGTTTGTCTCTCTCTGAACTAACAAAAGCTGCAAAGTTTATTTCTAAACAGGTAACCAAAGAAAAGAAGTGCGCCAACGCGGAGGTTGCACATAGGAAATTAGATTTACGTGAGGAAATTTGGCCCAAGATGGAAGGACACACAGTTCGATGATCCTTTTCCTGTAACGATGGCCAGCCCCATTGCCCTCAAGGTAGATGGTAGCAAGCCATTGATACATCTTTCTGCTGTTCGGATGAATCCTGCATCATGCCAAGTACTGCCAGTGATGTAAATGGAACAAGAGGGGAGGGGGAGATTGTGACATATAAATGCCCCCACCTCTGCCTTAGGACAATTTTTTGAGCCTGCAAACCAAAAGTTATGTATTTTTGTTTTATTTTTTGTCTGTTAACACCATCATTTCAACTATTGCTTCTCTATAGTAATGTATATTTTAGCTCCACTAATTATATTGCGCAGCTGTCAAGAGAACAGTCTACTCATGCCGTGTCCCATATTATTCATACTAGATTGTTAAATAATATATGCTAACAACAATTGTCAGACATAGGATCAGAAAGCCCTGCATTCTGTTTTGTTTGTTCTTCAATTCCGCATGCCACAGGATCAGATAGATTACGCTCAACTACAGAAGTGCCCCCAAGCACAGCTTTCTGTCTTTTACATCTCTACCTGTGTAGGATTAAGGCCCAAAGGCAGGCAACATGTTAGTGTAGTGCAGTTTCTAGTTAATGCTACGAAATAGGACTCTTTAGCAGACGTTTTATATATCCTTACAGACAGGTGGGATATTAAAGCTGAGATGGCAAGAATGAAGAAAACAGGCCATCATAACACTGTAGAATGGATACAAATGGTCTTACGTTTAGGGTTTTTAGGAGTAACACGCCCACCTACTGAGTGCAATAGTTATTTAGTAAATCATTTACCCCCAGATTGTATTCATAGGCCAGGATTTAGAGTTACTGGATCAGTTTACGCCCATGATCAATGGCATTTAGATATTTCTTGTAGGGCCATGTCTTTATGGAATGGTACTGATATTAGTCAGGATGCAGTAAGAAAGTGAATGAATATATAGGATGATAATGTTGCACGATACACTTGGCTGGATAGTACAGTAAGTCCTCAGAGTCATGAGGTTATTGTCTGTTTCTTTATGTTTTAGAGGAAATGGCACTGTTAATGTAGGGTAAAATATCAACTGCAGTGCCATATAGATAATGTTGATATGCAGGGGAGCACCTCCAGCCTCACGGACTATTATTGGCACTGTGGAGAAATACTGTACCCTCAGTTATACACTCATTTACTGCCGAACTGGAGAGGCCTCTGCACACTAGTGACTTTGCACACCCATGTCTTGGTAGTTCTGGGAGTAATCTTGTCAATCTTACTAGAACACCCCATGAGCCATCCTAAGAATGTGTTACATCATCACTGAAAGAGAAGAGCTGCAGAATATTATGGGACTACCACTTGGAATGTTGTTCTACAAGAGTACCTGTTATTTTATGATTCTCAGTTATTCTTTGGAAGTATTCTGGAATTTGTTCAGGCAAAGGCAACTGCTTGATGGTTACAAATAACTAGATGGGAACTTCTGAAAACAATTAATACCACGAAAGACAGATTTAATGCCATAAAGGAAGAGCTGCGGGCCATGTGAATGATGATTATGCAACATTGTTATGTACTTAACCTTATGACGGCCATGGAAGAAGGGGTATGTTCCAAGATAGGACTGCTTGTTGTACTACCATCCTGGATGTCTACATTGTTAAAGGGCTTTATTGCCAGCCCTTGTGACATTATTGTTGATATGTTGTGACACTCAACTGATTTTAGAAGTTGTAGAAGGATCAGAACAAAGGCAGGAGGGATGTTTTCAGTCAGGACACCTACGCGAGCGGTAGATGCTCAGGGCAATATGTATCATCTTATACCTAGTGCATACCCAGGATTAGAGCCAGCAGTTGAAATATCAACTAGAGGGGGGAATGTTAGAGAGGAAACTAAAAGTGAAGAAGTTGTGCTACCGCAGACATCAGTAAAGAGTGTCACTGAAATCTGATAGGCATTGAGTATGCCCACAATCACCTCGTTGCCCTGCCCTTTGCCCTTTGAATTGACATGTAAATACAAAAACAAAGAAAACAATAGAGTAAGCCCACTGCTATTCACAAACTGCACTTCTTTCTGTACTAGGGTCAAAAGCAGTAGTAAATGTAAACCCATAGAAAATGGAGACAGGAACTTAAAATAACGCCCATAGGAAATATTGTTGAATAAATACAACTATTTTTAATACAAAATTTCTGTGTGTGTAAAGTTATTGAATTTAACATTAGTTTATAATTAAATATTTACATTTCTGATTAAATATAATTAAATAATATACTTAATGTACATTTTATTTCACATTAAAAAAAATCATATTTTTTAAAATAATTTCTTAACTATAATTGTCCCTGATATTCTACCATTGGGGGAAATCACCAGCTCGGTGGAGGAGACCTCTGCCACCATGCAAAAAGTTATGAGTAATAACTTTACACTTGCCAATCCTGGTGTAGGCGGCTTCCCTTTGTTGCGGGAAAGTAAGTCTGCACCCAGAAGTAACTTTACACTAAAAAATGGAGAATAGCAAAATGAAGTAAAGTTATTTCCAGGTGTAGTAGTAAATCTACAGTCTAAATTCCCCTTTGTGAATAGGTCCCATTATGTCATTCTCCACAAATATTGTTAAGAGGTGTGTGCAGGGCCGGCTCTAGGGCGGTGCGATCGGTGCCACCGCACCGGGCGCTGACTTGGGGTGGGGGCGTCATTTCTACAAGTATATTAACTTTTTAAAAGCACCTGCTGCCACGTTCCTGGCCTCCTGCAATTTTCAATTTGGGAAAAAGGGGGTCAATTAAAATGTCAAGATAACTCTGGTGATTAATCGTCTTCCTGGAAAGAGGACGGATGTTTGTGAAGTGGAAGTTTTGACCCGTCGTAAGGTAGCGCAGAGGGTTAAAATGCCTGCTGCTAAGAATGTGTACTATGCAGATAAAAAAGTGCATGTAATGTAAATAGGTCAGTAGGTTACTGCTTCTGTAAGAGAGCTCTGTTTGTAACTTGTTGTTTATAAGTCAAAATCCTAATATAGAAAGAACATTGAAGTATTAACTGTCAAAGAGCTGCATGCAAACTGCAAGGCATATGTTAGAGCTATATGTTTTTTGCCCAGTCTCTCATCATCCTAATCTTTTGAAAATGGTTCATTTGGGAAGAAAACCATTCTTATTGTTAAAGAGAACCCCTAACAATGATGTTATGTTTTAAATTCATAATTTGTGCTTTTCCAGAATGACTCAACCTTTATTGTCTACGATTATGGATGACATGTCACTCCTACACCTTGTAGTCCTGTCTAATGCAACATTTCCTATACACTGATTTACACAAATATGTGTGTGTGATGTAAAGTTGTCTGACACCTTACACTGGTATGAGCGGTGCTATGAAACAAAAATTATCTTAGAGACAGTGGTTATGGAGACTTGAGTGTCACTGTTAAAGGGTGCTAGAGAGGGAATCCGTGGCAGAGGTGGTCACTGGGGGGAGGGGCGCCAACAGACATTGTCGCACAGGGCGCCACCAGTGTTAAAGCCAGCCCTGGGTGTGTGTGTTTGTGTACACAACTGTCAGAAACTTACACCTGAGGGCAAATATCATTAGATGACAAAAGTATTTTTGCCAAGGCTAGATAGAAGTTGTCAATGATCGGGAAGTGGCAGCCATCTTAGTGGTACAACCATTCAAGACTCAGCCTCTCAGCCTTGGGTCGTTTACCCGTCCAACAAATCTGCAATAACACTAGCAAATTCCCTTCTATGCCATGGTGTGTGGCTACCTGCTAAACATGATCTGTGTCCTATTTTCTACTACTACTATGTACAAATGTGTGTGCTATGTTATTTCAAATTTGATGAGAAATAAGTTCTAGAATTATCTATATTTTGTTACCAAACTACGCTAATAATTAATTTTAAAAACAAAGTTATGCTTAAAAATATAAAATTTCATATTTACATTGAACACGTTTTAAATGTGCAGGCGTAACGTTGAGGGGTTAACAGTGGAGTGGTAAGTCACCCACAGGGCACAGCTTCTGTTTTCTACCTTAAGCAAAAGTGCAACACTGGCACTGATCTTCACAGCCCAGCACTTTATCTCCAGACACAAGCAAGCATGCACGTTAACACACAAGCAGGCCCAATGATAAAAGAGCTCTTTTAGCAGTATGCACAGGCATTCGAGTTTCCCCCGCAGCCAGTAAAACATACCTCAGCTTCTGCCGCGCTTTAAATGTGAACATTGTTTCCCCCGAAGCCAAGTATGACTCTAAACCCATTTTACACACGGTACCTGGGGGGATTTTAATAGCTTTTTTCCTTTCTCGGGGTTCTGGACGGTATAATTTAGTCCAGAAGAAAAAAAATGAAGAGACACTGCAGCGAAAGTGTTTCAAATAAACAAGAGGCAGCATATTTGCTCTGTATGCTGAGAGCCTCTATATATGAAGTGAGCTGCAAATGCAATTCCCAGATCCGCTGGCAGCGCTGAGAATTCTCTTGTTTCTTCACACTGGGGGTTTGCTCTTTTAAGCACTGCTCCTTGAAAGAAAAAGAAAAGCAATGAGAGGATTTCTAGTGACCCTGCACAGATGAATGAGCATGTCAATGGCGCGCGCTGGTCCAGATTTACCACAGAGAAGCCTCTGGTAGTCTCGGCTCAGCACCAGCCCCGCTGTAAACATTTGCTGGCTTAAATAATGCAACGGGACACAAATAAGAAAAAAAGGATTTTTTTAATGAAATTACAACAGTTCAGTGTTTTGAAAAGATGTTTGAAAGGCAGGACTGGGAAATATTCTCGGGCACATAAGCAGAGAACGGAGGCATTCTTACCAACAACAATGACTTCCCTCTCTCCCTCCTGTCTTCCCATAGTGCAAAAATCGTCTTCCGTGGATAAAGCACTTCGGGGGAAGTATCAGTTTATTCAGCATGACGATTCGATCTTTAGGGAAAGGGGTACTTAATGCTCAAAGTGCAAGCTGTTTTGATGTAATTTTGCATCCACGGCTTGGAAAAAACCCATTAGAATCAACTAACGGGCAAATTCGAACGCCACAGTTCTAAGCAGAGTTGTACCTCGAAAGACTATATTGCGACATATCCCCTGAACGACGCTCGCTAAGTTGAGACATAGTTTTGCGTATGCGTACGTGACACAATACGCATTTAATTAGCAGATGTTTTTACATATATGCACAATTTATCCTGCACTGCAATGTGCACTGCAGTTGCAGTAAGAGGACTCGCCTCAAATGGCATTCAATGTCTTTCCAATTTTGAAAATTCACCCTCAATTAAAAGCAAGCATTCTCAAAGTCAACATGTCAAGTGTTGGCTGCCAAACCTTTGGCTTTGCCAATGCTTGTTTTGTCACGGTTTTTGTAAAAAACGTATTGATGGAGATCTGCGGTGCCATCTCACTCTATAAATACCTAAAAGTAAAACCTTTTAGGGCCCAAAAAGCGCACGTTGTTATGGTAGTTTGTGGTACTGAAAGGAAGTACTTTGTGAGTAGGTGTGCTCCCTGTGGGTGAGCAGAATGGGGTCATTCAAAGCAAAATTAGCCAATGGCTTAAGTGGACTGATCCACTGCCCCATGCTGTAGTGGAGGTGAGATATAAATATGAATTACACAACAACAGACCAATGGATGAAGAGGGCTGGCTAAAAGTACTCATGCAAGATAATATATACACACACACACACACACGGGTACACTTATGTGTATTATTTTGGTAAAATCAAAAGGTCTTGGCTAATAACAGGCCTAAAAAATGATAGAGCCTAGGCAACATAAAAGGCAAGAACATGTACAGCTATACATACAAACATGCTTGCTTCTAAAGCAACTGCGAAGGATGTGACGCATATATCTTTGCATATTAGATGAAACCTCATTCTTTGATCCCGACACTGGTAGCAGGACAGCAGAACCTGTGCAAGTTTGACTTTTCACATCTTACAGATTCTAACATATGCTTCAAAAACGTTATTACATTGACTTTCTAAAACTATACCTAGTCCTGAAAGATATTCGAGATAAGGGAAAGGGAATATTTGGAATGGTGAAGTGATAACAAGACATGCAAATTGGAGTGCAGGAGGTCAGAGAGATTTCTAATGATAGGCCACAATGGAGATTTCTCAAGCTCGCTTTTTAGGCATCCTTTATAATTTAGCAGAGCTAAGGTCTCTGTGGTGGTTTTCATTTTATTGCATGGCATGGTTTAGTTTCTTTCATGTCGCATAAGTGATAGCTTGGAATGAAGCTTAGGAAATAGATGGCAGCTCACCTGTCAGAGAGCTTAATGCAGCTGGGTCTTCAGCAGAAAATGTCCTCGCCTGTTAATCCGTATCACAAGAGTTTACTAACACGTAACAGGTATCTCGCTAGGTGGGAAGTATAACAAAGGGTGAACATGTGCGCCCCACCCGTGGCCCATAAAAGGTTAAGCACTGATTAAAAATTGACTTATGCTTCTCTAGAATCCTCTCTACCTTTCATTTGTTGGCATATGGCAAATCCAAATTGTTAGAACACTAGAAAGTTCTGCTGTGCTCTTAATTTAACTTGTATTTAAAACAAAGGCATCCTGTAATTATAAAAATGGTAAGTATTTACTGTGGAGCACCGAACAGTCCCAGCATGTTCAAAAACCTAAATTAATTTCCTTAGGAAAGAAGGCCGTTTGAATGTAATGGCATGAATGCTCGAGAATATTGTCTGTAAAAGATTCCAACCTCTGCATTTCTATTATTTAATCCTCTTTTTGTCTTTTTTGCTTTGTGCATATGCTTTAAATTTATGAAGCGAGACCATGTGTGCTCAAAGTGCCATATGACCTTAAAGGTCCGTGACATGGGGGCGGGGCCAGGCATGTCCTCCTTTCCGTTTATAAGGAGGCATGGATATGTTCAACTCAGGAGGGCCTTGGCTTAGTGACATCACAACTTAGGTTTGGAAGACACATCAGTGCCACAAGCCATGTCAAGAGAATGGCATGGCCCGTGTTCCGATAGTCTTTCTGCCGCTTATGTTTTATTTGCCACAGATTTCCATGTTTTTTTAAAAAAAAGAAGAGATTTTATTGGCATTTGTCAAAGTAAACAGCACAATGACAGCACCTGGGGGGACGAATGAGAGGGAAGCATTTGCAGGGGAGGAAGGAGAGGCAGGGGAAGCAGCAAGGGGGGAACGAGCAGGAACAAGGTCACATGGTATACAATCCCAATCAAGACAAACACATTGCTGCTCAGAATGTCTGACAAAGAAACGAGTAGTAGTACACGCCCATAGTGTCATTGCAGGGCTGACAGAAGCACAAGAAAAGGATTACATAGACAGACTGTAGGAGGAGTGTTAAGATCTCCAGAGAGTCACTTAAGTAAAGACATTGGCGGCTGACCAATCTCTGTGCTTAAAGTAAACATGAAAAGGAGACATAAAAACACCAGGTGCAAGGACAATTGCTGAAAATGTGAAGACATTATAAAAAATATAGAAAAAAAACTGTGATCCTTGTTTTTGCCACGGTTACATTAGAAATGGTGAAGTAGAAAATATCAGTACTTTAGAGTGATTTCTCCTCCCTTTTTCAGTCATCTGCCTCAAGAAATGTAAAATTTCAGTAACTGAAAAAGTGGTAAAACCGCACCCTCACTGTGATTTTCAATTGCAAGTGTCCTAATATTAGCATACAAATCTATAAATAAACAAAAATACCATCCAGCAATTTAACTGCTTCTGCCAGATGTGCATTTTACTGCTTAATCACATTGCTGGTTTCGAGCCAGGAATATCTGTCTCAGTCTCAGTGAAATGCAAGTCGACCGTGGCATGCTTTATGGGTAATTTTACTCCAGCCATCAATCAATCAATTATACTGACATGATATAATTTCCTAATCATACTACTATTCATGCTTTTAAAACCATCATCCTCAGATATTCACATTCCAATGAGACACAAGTATAATTATTTAAATACAGCATAACATGCCATGTCTCCAGGGTTTTTCCATTTATTAGTTCACATCACATTTCAAATAATATCCACGTTGCAATATATTATACAGATACAGAAACGCTCTCTTTGCTCTATTTTGCAGGTTTATTTCCGGCAACAATTCATTTCATACCCTGTTTACAAGGTGTTTGCTCTGCACATTTCCAAACCAATAAGTAATGCCTTTCACTTTCTTTTTCGATGAGTAAAACAAGGCGAATCGTTTCTTATTTCTACTGTCAATCTCTATGTAAATGCAATAGCCACAACAAGGAATAATAATTATCTTACTAGGGAAGAAAGATCAGCACAGTTTTACATCTATTTAAAATTAATTCTCCTTCTTAAACACTGCATCACCTTCGCAAAATGCTAATTTGATTTCCAATTAACTAAAATGAATTTGGTTAATCAAGCTTTCAAAGGTAGAAGAAGCGAACTGAAAAAATGTCACCACAAAGAAGAAAAACTTATATGCAGTAACTATAAATACATGACTTAGTGTTACATTTTTGAAGGAAAAGTGTACACTGTGCATAAATATGAGAACCGATAAAGGGAGGCAACATTTCAAAATAAGTGTATGTTGCTGTTATCACCTTGGGTAGAGATGTGCCACACAAATGTAATCAAGTGAAGATTAAACGCAAAAAGAAGGAGGATGTCTTGTTAATTCACAATATATTAACAGTTGCATCTAGGTGCTATTTAGCCAAGAGAATGAAGTCCTCATTTAGCAGTCTAATAAGAGGAAGAATTTAAATCCATGCTTAGTTGTGGAAGGATATTTGATTTACCCACGTTTGACAGCAGATTACCTGTGAAATGCAGGTGATGCAACTTGCATATCATCAATAAATAGTGATTTTTAGGACTGTGAAAATATTCATTACATCCCATCAGCATTACTCTGAGGCAGTGAGTGAACTTTCACGCTTTTGCATGGGGTATTTGTAGAAAAGCAATGGGCGGATTATTAGTAAAGTCATGAAAAGTGCTCCCCATTCGATTGCTGGAAGTTGTGGTACAGAATGAGGGAGGCTTGGAACTGTGGGCAAGGGTTTGGGGCAAGTTTAGTGCCAATCGGTCTTTGACTAGTGAACAGCACTTGGCCATTTTAAATGATTCCTTAAACTATATTTCAACCAAAATTATGTTCCTGGTTAAAAGTACGATAGTGTTTAGTCAAGAAGAAATGGTTAAATCATCTTCCATGTTTTTTTCTGTTGCACCCAGGCCTAAACATCCTCAGTTAATGTGGCTATGACCATTCGAAATAACGTGGCAAATCACAATACAAAATATATCAGCCACATGCTAACTCACTTAAGAACTGAATTATCAGCCACATGCTCACTCACTTAAAAACTGAATTATCCATATCCAAACAACATAGTGCCCCCTCCAATCTCAAATGTAAACATTCCCAAAATGTAGGAGTATAATGAAATAATGGAAGGTATAGCAGCAAGCTGAGCAAGATGGTCTCCACTGAAAAACTGTGCTGCAGTACACCCACTCACGCTATAGTGACGACAAGAGATCACCAACTCAGTCAAAATAACAAGGAGAGTGTGTCACATAATGCAGTCCAATCCACTGCTCAAATTAATGTGATGTTAATTAACATAATTATACTTACCATCAGTTTTCGATTTTTCTTCCTCCCTTTCAAAAATCTTTTTTCTAAAAATGTTAACTCCCTGAAAAAGCCATGGTGTAAAGTCAGTGTTGACACCTTCTCTGGCCACTTCTTTCCATCAGAACTGAACATCTCAAATTCGTTAGACAGCTATGTAAGACAATTTAACACAATTGTTACGGCCGGCCTTGATATCCAACATTTCTCGCAGGACCACACCATCTGAACTATGGTATTCCTTGTAATTGAGAAACATGAAAAAGAAATGTTGAATTCTACAAAACCTTAAGACATTTAAGATCATCCAACTCAGTGGCCATTCTTTTACTTTTTTGGCCACTACCCATTGAATTTCTCTCCCTCTGGATATTCACTGGGCTGAGGATTATTTCCTGTTCAGAAAAAAACTGAAAACTTTGATCCTCCCTAACTAATACGCCTCTATATTCGATCTCTAGCTCTGCCCAACTGTTTTAGCAAATGGTAGTGTCAACACTGTGATATTGCTCTGGGGAGGATTGTTACTGCTCTACAAATACTATAAATAAATAAAAAAAAGAACATGGATAGAGCCTCATGGAGGCACAAATAGATCTATTCCCAGTCCCCTCTAAAAATGTAAATACTTTACAAAGAGATCTCCAACTTTTGAATATTCTTTTTAACAAACCAACAGGCACATGCATCAACCACAAAACCGGTCGCAAACGGGCAGATTCTCAGAATCAGCCCCTTTGCTACCGGTATTTTTGCATTTGGGATGCATCATCCCAAATGCAAAAATCGCAATTTATGGAATCTCAAAATAGCGATTCCTTAAATAGCGATTGCATTTAAGGAATCCCTAATTGAGATTCCTTAAATGCAATGCATTCAAGTTTAAAAAATAGCGATTTCGCTACTAGCGGGAGCAAATTACCATGAAGCTGGACTTCATGGTAATTTGCTAAAACTTAGAAAAATGCACTTATTTGCATTTTTCTAAGTTTCATGTTGCGCACACACATGCCCTTAGAGCATGTGTGTATGCAACATGTGTGCAGAGTTCAAATACATGGGTGCAATAGGGTGTCATTTTGACACCCTTGCACCCTAGAAATTGCAGGAGCAATTTGCGAGTACCTACTGGTACTCGCAAATTGCTCCCGCAATCTCCAATGCATTCCTATGGGCCTGGAGGCCCATAGGAATGAATGGGAAGCCATTCATTAATTGCGACTCGCAATTTGTGAGTCGCAATTAATGAATGTTAAGGAATCGCTATTTTAATAGCGATTCCTACATGCATAGGCTTTTGCGAGTCCTTAATTGCGATTCCTTAATATTCGCAATTAAGGACTTGCAAAAGCTTTTCTTGATGCATGTGCCTGCAAGAGAAGTAAAAAACACTCTCTATATTTTGTAAGGAATCAAGCTCCACCCACTTGACCTCACTGGGAGCCACTTTCATTTTGCTACAAAAAGAAAGGGACAGAGAAGGTGGTTGCCTCACATATTTTAAATTGTAGTTATCGCTGCTGTCCAGCAGTTATGTACATCAGCCAGTGTGGGCTCCTGGCAGCCTACTCAAACTCATACTAACTGTGTAGACCCTATAATGACACCATAGTCTGGACAAAGTCGATTAGAGCTCACTCCCACTGCTGTCCTCTACATAACATCGCCTACACCACAGGTCATCCACTTTACCTATGAGCTGCAACTCTGTCTTCCATGATGAAATCTTTTCCCTTCTCTCAGTGGAATAAATAGTAGGTTTGAAATTCATCCTAGTGAGTTTGATGAGTGCCGATTTTAAATCAATTACTCTGAGAAGTAAAAGCATCATCTTTCCAAAGACTCTTGTAAACAGCAGTCCATTTGTGGATAGGCTGCTCCTGTGCTTATGCAAAACAATTTGGAGAATGGTGTGCAAAAGATAGGCATGTTCAAAGACTGCTAATTGAGCAATTTGGCAAACCAACTACTTCTCTTTATTGTGTGCTATGTTTTTTAAAATTTTAACTGTAGGGCACTAAGGTGACAGTCAGTAACACACTTAGGGGCTCATTACGGTGGCAGGCGAACCGGAGTCCGCCCTCCATCGTTGCAGTGGTTGGGACAGCCCGCCAGTCATGCAGAGGTCCCACCACTGCAATTACGATGCACTTGCCAGTATGGCAGGAGCATTCCCGGCTATTTAACATTGTGGGCGGTGCTGCTGGCTGCAGCACCATACGCAATGCCAAAATGTGATGCTGTGCATTTCCCTGCACTACGTGGCAGGCACCACGCGGTGCCTGCCACGCAGTGCATGGGTATGCAGGGGGTACCATTGGTACCCCCCCAGTGCAGCAACACCGCCCCCAAATCCAATCCCCGCCACCCTTACATGATGGTTCCACCGCCATGGAAAGGCTGGCTGACGCCAGCATTTTAATCTGGTGGGCGATGCTTGCTAGGCACCGCCACCATTTCCCCGGTCATGTCCGCTCCACCAGGCAATCCTAATGATTGCTTGTGGCGGAAGCGTGGCGGGCGGTCTTTGCGCCCGCCACGCTTGCATAATGATTCGCCCGCCACATTACGTAATGTGGCGGGGGGAAATTGACTATCGGATTGCCTGCCACCGCACGGCTGGCGATTTAGAAAATTTCAGAGGAACAGTCAAATAAATTTTCTATCAATGAAAATATTAAAAGCAATTCATTTTGGCCCTTTGTAGCCAGTCCTAATCTTTTTTGCTTTTCTGCCGTGCAAGGAGGCATTTCTATCCACATTCATTTAACCTAAGACAAACCAAAGGAAGGGGTCAGAGGTATAAAAAGAAATTGGCATGCCAAATGTTTAGTACAGTGCAAAGATTTTCTAAACCTTCAACAAGGAAAAGAACAGGTAACTCACTGGCATTAGCTGTGGACCAACACCGACACACTGAGAGACAGACGGACACACACACACACACACGCACACACACGCTCACACACTTCCCTCACAACCACAGAACAGGAACAGCATTAGCACTGGGAGTGCTAGTTTGACTCCCTCACTGCTCAGTATAGACATGAGCAGTGAAGGTTTTCCTTGCACACATAACACCTGCACACTGAGATGTCAGCCCAACCAGCATTTTATTCACCCAAGGCTTAGCACATGAGAACTTGTCACCAGCCCGACCTTCCTCATGACCTGAAAAGGCCCATCACAGGTGATGCAGGTATTCCTGGCAGAACACACACACCCAACACAACCAAGCCCCAACCCAGTAGAAACAAGCAAACAGCGAATAGCATCGGTGACAAAGAACTCTGTACACCAAAAAGAGAAATCATTCTTGGTCTGCTTCTGAATATGCTTCTGTAATGCGCATTTCTCTGCTGTTTTAAGCATGTGCTTAGTGACATGACATGCATGGCTTATGTACTTCTTGCAATATCCTGATGTTGTTTTTAGTTGGCCTTTTTATGCTTGTTGGTCATCAAACAGCTAAGCAGTCCTGACATTCAAACTTCCATGACGTCATCAGTAAAGCTGTTTGATTGTTATCCTCTCTGACATGTGGCGTTGAACATGCCCATGTTACCTGCCCCCTGCCTACTCTTCAGCACAAGATCCTTGCTTGCCCTCCACTCGTTTTGATTTTTGAGGTTTGTAACTAGAGTGTACATTGTTAGATGGTGCTTACGTAAACGGTCGGGGGGTTTCTGCATTTAATCATTCATGACACGCTGCTGTGGGAGGCCAATTTGTCGATCAAGGTCCAGAAAGTGACATTAACCCAAGGTAGAAGTTATAGGAAACAGACAACAAGATGGGATTAAGAGATCTGGAGTTCTTAAGTCTCTATGAAGTTATAGAGTAATGCCGTTAGCTCCTTCTCCAAGATGGTCTCTAAGCAACGTCTTGTAAAAGACTAAATTTCCATAAAGGTTAGCTCATTCACTCTGCTTATGGAATGACTGTTCAAGTTACTCTAGGCTGAGGTAATTACTTTCTAAAGAATACACTCCAAGTGTTCACACTAGTAGTATTTGCCCGTTGCAACAGCAAAATTAAAAGTACACCATCAATAACACTGTTCAACAACGTTAGAGTTAAGCATGAAATATCTGTAACCAATCACACACACAAAAGTTCTCCTTTCACTGAATCTTGCAGCATTCCAGGAACCTCAAATCAGGGAGCATTTCCAAAGTAAAATGTTCTGGTGGTTAAAGAGTGATAGTTATAAAATGAGAAATAAGAATTCTATCTGTTTACACCATTACACATTGTATTAAATTAATCGGAATGCCCACTTTTGTGAATTACTCAATGGTTAAATATTTTACAGTATCATGTTCTATTTTAGCATCATTCCAGTTTAGGAAAATTCTGATCTTTCTTGACATTTTAGCCTGCATGCCATCTCTTGCCATTCTATGGTTTCAATTTTTCCAATGTACTCACATCTTTTCATGGGTGGTGAAAATGTTACTGAAATGTGCATTGCCTACATTCAACGCCATAGTTTGTATAAATTAGGAAAGATTATAAAGTAAGTGAAGGAATGTCACTAAGACTGCAGAACAGTATGTACTGGACAGCGCTAATCTAGAAAGTGAGATAAAAGGCTAGCGACATGTATACATATGGCAGATAGGTGGCACACCTTCAGAAAAATGGAACAATAATGTCCATACATGCAGCAGTGGAAATATTGCAGGAGGTGAACAACTGCAGCTATCTGCAGTAATGTAGTAATACATTCTGTCCAATAATAGGCTCAAACAAGATTTGAACTTGTATGAGATTACAGCTGCAGGTGTGTAGGATGTGTATGTATGGGTGTGGAATGTGTAGTGCGTGTGTGTTGAGTGTAGTGCGTGTGTGTTAAGTGTGGTGTGTGTGTGAAAGGGAGAGAGAGAGAGCCGAGGGGTGGAAGTGAGATCTGGCAGGCCTTCAAGAATTAGGAACATTACTTCCTACGGTTATAAGGTGGTTTTTCATCTACCTATTTACAAGGTAAAACACTGCAAATCAGGACAAGTGTATGAAGATCTTGCACTATGCTAGAAGGATGCAATTCTGTGATTCTATAGCGGACACCAACATATTTTTGCCCACAAGGTAAGACTGTAGATTGTACATGTACAGGGTGGAAGATTGAGAATGAGATCAGAGCATGAATATGGGCATTAAGAACGGGCCATGAAAAGGGATGCTGTTGAATATCTGTGCATGTTTCCAATGAGCTAAAGCTGTACGCATGTACTGAAAAAAAAGATAGGAATGTAATTATCTGCATGCAATTGTGCATGGCAAGCCTTGATTACTTGGGGGCTTGGAGAAAAAGATAAAGGATACAAATAAGAGCCTGAAAAGAAATAAGTGGTTAAAGCAAAAAAAACAATTCTAAGTTGTTAGGGGCCACAACAGTTTCTCAAATTAGAAATGCCCCATTTCTTATCCCTATCCTCTGGCAAGTCTGTAACCACATGTACGCGCTGGGATTCCTTCAGGCTGTTCTGATAGAGACTGAATCACATTTGTATATATTTGTATTTTACTGATGTTGCCTTACAAATAAACTTGCCTCTGAACAATTTCATGGTTTTACTTGCCACTTGCAAAAACGTTACCAGTTTAAGTGCAACTTGATTTAAACGGTAATATCATGATATTTCCATAGGATGTACAACTGCAACAATGTAACCATCGCACCGGTATTCTCAAGGAAGTGCAGTAGCCTTCTTCACTGAAGACCAATGGGAGTTCCAGTGGCGTAAGCAGCCTCAGTTCAAGCCAATAGTTAAAATAATTGCCCTCGCAAATCACGTTACACAAAGCAACCATCCATGGCAATTTGCATTCACTGCATGATAGCTTTAAAGATTTGATGCAAAACAGCGCTAAATATGCTAACAGGAACAATGCACCTCTTAACTGAAGGAGGCAGCACAAATTCTGGAGAAGTAGACAAACTTTCACACATGATCCTCCTGACGTCTGTTTACATTATGTATACATAGCCTTCTACTCCACACACCTCCTTAGTTCTTCAGGTTACTTTTGGGCTGAAATGCACATGTAAAGTACCACACAGTCCCCCATCCCCCTCCTCTACGCCCCCCTCAATCCCCCCACCTCCTGACCTTCCATATGAAACTAATTTAACTCATTTCGTGACTGGGAACTAGGAGAAGAATAGGGCAGATGGAGGGACCAACACATACACACACACACACACGGCGACAGGGTTATGTAAAGTGGTGGGGCTATCCAACATGGTCAATCCAAAATCAGAAACTATGTAGGACGAATTCTGCCCACGTTGCTTGCAAACATAGTGCAAAATACCACGTCCAAAGTCAACTGCATCTTTTGCGGTTTCTTTTTAATTTTTTTATTTTAGATGTGAAAAGTTCAACTAGGTATGAAAGCACATTAATCTATGAAATTTGAAAGCAAAGGTAAAATATTATATAGAAACAGGTACCATAGAAAACTGAGTCCTCAACAATATTCAACAAACAGCAAATCTCATGTTAATGTCCCATGTCTCATATGACTTTTTTCTCGTGCCATAAGGCACTCAATTAAACACTGTGCAATCTTATCCAAGTAAAAACTTTAAGGGTAAAGATTTTCCACGTTTTCATCCATAGCTTACATTAGGCGTATGCTACGTAGCCCTAAGCTCTGGATAGGATATGGCATAGAAATCATTAAAACATGCAAACTGATTAGTTCGCTACTGGAGTAAAATCAGCCCATCGGGAAAGGGATATGATCAAGTATGGAACTGACCTGTTCAGACTGGTTCAAAAAGGGTTCCTATTTTATGATTTATTTGGATTTTCTTTACAGCACACCTTCAGCATGTGTGATCAATGACTATACTTAGAAGCTGTAAGCACACTGGTCTTAACACATAAAACCCAGAAACTCACAAAATTGTAAATTAAATATATCTGAACAAAGTTATCTCCGAGTATCTTTGAATGCATACACTGTAGGTCAAATAATCAGGAAGACCAAGCAGGTAATGTGATTCCATGTCCAAAGTCACAAACACCCACAACCTTTCCATCATTTCCTATTAGTTTAGAGTTGAACAAAAATCTAATAGAGCTTGGGTAATGTCTGGGTGACCTTAGAGAGCAAACAAAGGTATTTATTATCTTTCAGGGGTTGACTTTGAAGACAAACAGACATCAAAGCATCACATCATTACAAGAATTTAGATAATGGCTAATGAAAACAACATTGTCAAGAAACAAGTAGCTCTTATTTAATAAGGTAATACTGTACGAAGGTGCTCATAGAAAAAGTATTGGTTCTAATTTGTGTTAACATGTTCAACAGATATAGGAGTAAGGTAGCTTACGTTGGGTACAAAAGTCAGTTATTAATATATTAACATAATAAATCACTGCCTTTCAGCAGAACTTCCAATACAAACCTGGGGACTAGCGAGGAACATGTTACATTTCTGAAGACACTGAAAGGCATCATAGGTAAGAAAGCAGGAAACCCTTATGTTACATATGAGACATAAGAAGATAAATAGGAATAATGAACATGAAGGTCACAAATGGGATACAATTTTCGCTATCGGCTAGTGAAAACTTTGATGCAATGTAAACCACCAGCTGCAATGTGTGCACTAACGATTGAGGCACCGCAGATGCAGTGAGAATGTGACAACCAATGTTTAGGCTACTGGTGATGGAGGCTATCCAATATGGGGGATACTAATGATCGGGGGTACTGGATGTGAAGGCGACTGAATTAGGGGCAATCTGAGAGGAATCAACTGTGAAATGTGCTCCCTGGCTACTAATAGGGAAACCTAAAGATGGAAGATCTATACACTGTGTTGATGTTATTTGAAATATAGACACCATCATATTATCCAATTGTTTTTGAAATACATTTTGCCTTGTGTATTTAATACACAAATCAAAGTCTATTCGACCACAGGGAAAAAACACCATGCTACACTATTTATGAGTTAGGAAAGCTGGCTGATTATAATTTGGGTTGGCTGAAGAGTATTAACAACAGATAGGATGCCAGGAGGATGAGGAAATACTAGGCTCCAATTATGGTTCATGAGAATCGTGTGAAAGCAATCTCGTAGCACTTTTAGGGGATTATTAACCTCGAAGCTGGTAATCAGTCAAAAACGTATCTGCGCACATTCATAGTGCAAGAGCGACACAAAATCCTAAAGCAATTTTTGTATCTGAAAAGGTCTGAAAAGACCATGGAGAGCACAACTTGATTGAAAGAAACATCATGGGGGATCATTCCCTGCTACAGTCAAGTAAGGGAATGGCCACCTAATTAACAGAATTACGTATGCTTAACTAGAACCCCATGTAGACATCTGCAAACTTCAACAATGCAATTAAACCATGCACACTGTTGCCTACATAAATATAATATGCATAGTATAGTTATAGATGTCCAGCAGAAGGAAAGCAGGCTGGAAATTCTAGGACACTAGTAGTCCCTTAGAACAACTTTGATATATCTTTGATGAGTTCTTTCTTGTGACGGCATTTCCCCATTCTTGCACCCCTATATTCAACTGAGTTATTCACAGCTCAAGAGACCTACATTATGTTTCACTAAGAGGTGCTATTTAAAAATAATCAGAAAATTCCAATTATCAACAAAGGATCCCTTAGGTCACCGGGTATCATAATTATTAATTAAATTGGGCAATAAACCTCATGCAATAGCAACACACTTGTGTTATGTCAATGAAAACGTTAGGAATTGGCTTTGAAAGGGAATTTTAGAGTATGGGAACATGTTACTGAAGATACACATGTCATTCCTCGTTCATTCCCTCACTTCAAATCCAGGATAAACATTTCTCAGCATCCATTACAGAGGGAAGAAATCATACCCTCATCCTTTTCATCGTAATACATTGTTTGGCATGCTACACTCTAATGTTTTAGAATAAAAGAAAACACCACTTTTGCAACACAGAAGTGAAAAAAATTGTGCACACACTATGTTAGTACTTGAAACAGTACAGCCAATCTCTTTTACAATTCAAACAGCATGTCCACAGATCTAAAGACATCTCCGATAAGTATCTTACAATGGATGTCAAATCATCCACCACAAATTAAAAAAACGCATCACAAGCATACCTTTAGTTGGGGGGATCTCCTGCAAATCATAAAGTGTCTCACTTGAGCTCATGGTTATCTTTCAATAAGCAATACTTAAAATAATTTATTAAATTGTCTAAATTACTTTGCTTTGTCACTAACCACGATGTCAATCAATGCTGGATCTTCTCTCAGAATTTTATACAGACCTCTACCAGAGACCACTGCGTACCACAGACAAAGCGATAATGTAGCTCTCCCCTCTTCACATTATTCACAGCCTCATAACACAATTCCCTACTATAATTCAATCAATATGACAATGTTTGGGTCTATAGAAGTTACATTTCTTTAAATGTTTCTATATTAGCCTTTCAATGACCTGATAAAATGTCTACTAGATGTCACCAAGTGTGTTTTTGCTTGCATCATATAAACATTTCTACATCAAGTAAAATCTAAATTTTTGGTGTGTATGCTATGAGTGTTAAATCGTCAAAGATGATTCCAGAAATCTTATGTTTCTGATATTTCTTGTTATTATTACTGTTGATCTCAGTGATAAGCTTGACGAAGTGATCACTAAAGTATCCATCTACGAACCAAAAAGAAACACAAGCATTATTCCTGCTTTGTTATGCAAGATTATGCATGCTTTCATTTCCTAATAGACAGCATTAACAGGCAAACGGAATCAGAAACTTTAATTAATATTAATATCAAATTATTTAGATCATTAGGATAAAGCATTTCTTTTCATTTTGCTATATATTTGATTAACATCATATCAGTTAAAAATGCAAGATTAGTACTGATTTTGTTTTATTAACCTAAGAGTGAAGAGGTCTAAATACTATTCATCAGTGAGCTACTTTGTTATTTATAAGACATTTTAGTTTGCGTACCTTATTAGAAAGAACATAGAGAAAACTGATGCATTCAAACATTGACGAAATCTGAACACTGAGAAATAGTTTCAGTAAGATATCAATGTAAAGAATATTGTACCTTCTAACATAACGATTGATGCTGATTGCATCATCTCTCATGGTTTCCAAAAACATGATAACTAGCATGTGTGCAAATGCAACACCGTCAGTCAAGAGAGATACTATGAGATTCAAAAAAATTAGTTTTTGTAACTATCCATATGAATTACAAGTAAAACGGGCAACTGTCCTGGAAACATGTAGAATAATAGCCTTCTTTTATAAATTGGCACTTCAAGATTTGCTGTAAAACATTTCCACTATCTCTTGAATTCAGGATTAAGAACTGCCCCACTAAATCACATCTGAATTACAACATAATCGTAAAACAAATGAAGTAATGCTAAACTGATTTCAAAGAGTATCACATTTAGTTTATGTGGTGTCTTTAAGCCCGTGAGAAGAATTAATAAGTGAAATCCCTAAAGCTAAAGTGTAAAAATGTAAAAGTCACATACTGAAATTCCAGCCAGAACCACTATGTTTGTTATTCCTCCAGACTGATTAAATAGAACGCATTTTCCTCTGAGTGACAATAACTCAAAGTACATAGAGATATAAATCCAATTCGCTCTTAATGACAAAATCAAATATTCCTACATGTTGTAAACCTCCTCCTAACATTGTTACCCTGTCTGCTTTCTGGTTTAAATGCCCATCCATCGTCCCTTAACCATGTTATGAGTTAGAAGAAGACTGAAGATGATTCTTGCAAACTAAATACACATATGATAAGAAAAGTGATCGTTCTGAAAGCAGCATAGAGTTAAGGTGAAATAAAAGCCAGAAAGTCACTTGTCAAGCCAGCAATTGTTGGCTACCTCCAAAGTGCAATTTAATTTTGATATCAATTATCTGAGAAAACTCTTTGATTTGAACTGTTTGGACATTTGGCGCAAAAATGAATCGTGGAAAATCTATTTCAGGAAAATATGGCAATTGTGCCAAGCCTGCAGGTGAAGATCCTGAAGGGTTTATGAATTAAATGAAAGTATTTCAGCATTGCTTTTTCTTGCACTTTTTAGGTCTCGCATAGGCAGCACATGCACCGTCTGTTTGAGACATGCTGTATCTACTGTATGGGCTTTGGGCACATCCCTCTCTTTTCATTGGTTCTTTTCTAAGCCTTTCTAAATCTGGTTCTTTTGTTTGGTGAATAGGCAACATTTGTCCCTTCTTTTGTGGTCTGGTTCACGCACACGGCAACTGGCCCTCCTACAGGTCTTATCTTTCCTCTGGATTTTGGGTTGTTGTTTTTTAGGGATGGTGAAACAACCCCACTTAAGGCAATGTGATTTTCGCCATGCCATCTCTTCTGCTGTCGCACCCACCCGCGACACTTCTGCTACCACTGCTGCTGTCAGTATGGTGCAGCGACCACTTCCTGCTCCTGGTAAGCATCCACCACATACCGCCAATGAGGTGTATGTTGGCTGCCATGTCTGCCGGTTGCAGATTAATTTATTGGTGAAGATGCTCTTCTTAATGCAGCAACATGACTTAAAAATCCTGGTACAGCAGGGGTGTAAATTAAATAAATACAGCTCATCTGTCACTCTATTTTGGTTGGTGTGGATGCAGTCTACAGGTGTCCACACTTTTAGAAGGGAGCATCAGTTCCTCTTAGTCCAAGGCCTGTGGAGGCTTGTAGAAGTCTGTATTGTCGATAGTATGCCGGCACAGCGCCAGCCTCAGCAGACCGTGAATGGCATGCAGAGCGGCCTTGGGGTATTTAAAACTCTCAACCTTACTAGCGGCACCCATTTTGTTTGTGGTAGTAGTCGTGGTGGGGTGATCTTAACTACAAAAGAAGAAAAATGGTCCATGTCCATCAATGGAGAAAATACAAGTAACATATTTACGCTGAAATCAGATTAGAAATTGTGTTTCGTTTCTGAGCTCCGTTCTGGTTTGTGGAAACATATATGTGATGTTTTAAATGTAACCAATTTTAAAAAAGTAATCTTTTTATATTTGAGATTACATGTATATGTTTTTATAAATGTGGGTGATTTCTCAACAGTGGAGACGGCAAAGACAAGCACAAACCATGACACATTTTTAAAGTATCCTGCAGTTTGTCCACAAATTCATAAAATCTCCCACACCAACTAATTTCTAAATATAATTGCCATTTTAATGCTGTTTACTTAACTAACTTAGTTGTGTTTCCATCTATATATATTTGCACTTTAGATACCGGTTCTAGGATGCTTGGTTCCAGTCCAGGGAGGACCTGGCTTGGCAGTTCGGGCTGGACTGTTCCCATGAGGCACAGGGTCAAGGCTGATTTGCATATGGCTGGGTTCAAACTGGAATGGCATGGTGAGCAAAAAAACGATGGATTTAGGCCCAGATCTCTGTACTGGGGTGAATGTATGACATTGTTCTGCATTCTGTCCATCAACTGTTGTTTTTGCATTTGTCACCCCGAGTGGGGCGGGTATGCTCAGACGTGAGTCCCGTGCTCTCCATGCCACTGGAATCAAGCTATCCTGGCTGAAAAGGGGTGAAACCCCGAAACCGGTCCTAGGATGCTTGGTACCAGTCCAGGGAGGACCTGGCTTGGCAGTTCAGGCTGGACTGTTCCCATGAGACACAGGGTCAAGGCTGATTTGCATATGGCTGGGTTCAAACTGGAATGGCATGGTGAGCAAAAAACCGATGGATTTAGGCCCAGATCTCTGTACTGGGGTGAATGTATGACATTGTTCTGCATTCTGTCCATCAACTGTTGTTTTTGCACTTTTAAATTGGAGCGCTGCTATGCTTAGGACATCACGTCACAGGGTTCGCAAAACTGCTCATAACAATTTGCATTTGTCAATTAATTCCTTGCTAATTTTGTGGCTTTTGCCGTGGTATTTACTTTACGGAGCTGCGGATTTTGGAACTAAGGAAATCAGGTTTGAGTCCCGGCATCGGCTCCACTTCCTGTAATTACGGTCTAATCAATTAACATCCACATGCTTTAAAAAACATGAAAAAAAAATTGGATCTGATCTTATATAATGTCATTTGGTGCTCATGTAAAGTGTTGATTGCCCTTTGTCCATGTTCCCGCTATATCAAAAGTGCAAAAAAGAAATAAAACATACTTTCAGAACTAATCAGTGCATCCTATTAAATATATGTACACCAATAAAGGCACTAGTTTATTTCTGAGTTTTTGAACATTTTGGTATGAAAAAGGCTGCCAGAGAAATGCAGAATTTCCCGCACTCTCACCGACACCACGGGTGGCATAGTAAATCTATTCAGGCACTCTCCACAACTTTACAGGGGCCTTTGATGAAGTTCAATTTAAATGGCTGATGATTAGTTCATTCCAAGGCCTCTAAGGGAGTGGTTTTATTTTAATTAAATGCATAGTTGTAGGTCTTGAACCACCTATCCAGAGATGTTTATTGCTAAATTCCATTCTATTATTCTCTTCAAAAATAAAATTTGTAAACCTATCTAGAAGGAGCTGTATACGCAGTGCCAGTAACACGTACTCGTTAGCAGCCTGGACAGTATAGTCCAGTTCGGATTCCAATATCACGCTTTGTTTAAAAAGTCTGAACAGAAAAATATTTATTTACATTGAGCACTTAGACAATAATATACTTTCTGCAAATGGTTCTCAGTGTTCTCTCGACGAAAAAGAACTAAAGAAGACAGATTAGAAGATTCGGCGATACAGACTACCCGTTGTACAAAAATAACACTTTAAATAAGTGGAGTATTCTGGAGGACAGACAGTTCCAAATGAACTAACAAGTTCAGCAGTCTACGATATGGACTAGAGCATGAAGGCACGCAAACTGATGATTATTCAGTACCAATGTGATCAGAAAAACTTGAAACCTATTACTCTAATATGGTTTTGAAGCCCTTAGGGTTCAAGACAGGGCAGGCCTTTTATTCCACCGGGCATTTCCCCAGTGTGCTGGAGCCTTTGTAAGTGGGTTTTGAAAGTCCAGGGCCTGTCCTGGTGCCTCTGTCACTTTCCACTTTCCTACTTTGCAGTATGCAAGGAGAGGTTTCAAGAGAAAGAGAGGGAGGGGCAAGATAGAGAGAAGAGAGAGAGAGGAATGGAATGAAAGAGATTGTGCTAGGAGATGAAGGGAGCAGGACTGGTTTGAGCATTTGTGCCAGGGCCGGTTTTAGTTCCCCAGTCCAGCCCCGTTTGGACTGGAATAATTAAAAAAAAAAAAACATCACAATAGCACTGTACGGTCTTCACATAATTGTGCCAAAACAATTTCGTATCAAATAAAATTTCAATAATCAAGGAGATGTGTTTGATAATATCATAGTATATACAACATTGGGTATATCAGATTGTAACTTCATATGACGATTAAATGCTATACAACTGTATGTAAGGTCCAATTTCAGCATGTGAAAAGAAAAAGACTTTGTGGCTATAGGGTTGATTATACTGCAACCATCATCAGATTTGACTGACAGTTCGCTAGGTTGGAAGAAATTAAAAGTAAAGGGGATCTTGAAGCGTGGATGCACACTTTCCTGAAAGGTACGATACAAGAACTGGTGACACACTTGCTATAATATATTCCCAATAGTCAGGAAGGTTTGTTGTCTAAGGAATAAGCATGTGATGAAGATGAAAGAATGATGAAACAAGATTTGAACAGCGCACAGTTACTCAAAGGAGTGCCCCGGCGATATATCGATGCGGTCCTCCAGTCAATCCTAAAGCGGCCACCAACAGAATGATTGTAACATTCAAGAAAACACTGCAGGCAATAATGTACAATATACCTGTGGCAGGGCAATCAGCATAACTCCTAATCAAGAGGGAGCTGCCTTGTGAGTGTTGCAACCTAACAATTTATGAAATAATAGCACCATATTTTCACCTTTCTTTTGGCACAACTTTTCCCCAAATCATTTTTTTTTTCAAAGCATAGCAAAATGACACTTTCCATTGCTGTAAAAAGCTGTCCTCCTATGGAATGCACTTTACGCTGAATATTGGGGAGTTTACTGATCAGATGTGTTTCATGTTGGCCTCCACTCTAATTATATTGTAGTAGACACTGATCAGGACATTACGTGTTTTAAAGTACATCAAATACAGGTTTTGAAAAGTGCCTTAGAAAAAGGCCTGGGATTATAATGTGGTTCAGCGTGGATTCTGAGGGTACAGCAATCTACCACTGACAAGTATTAAAGCAGAAGGTCACATCACAAGTGTAGTGTGGACAAAGGTGAACTGGGCAACTGATGAAATCTGTGGCCAAAGCGAAATTGCAATCTCTCAGCCTTATAGTAATAAAGTTACTGAAACGAAGCAATGTATTTTCAAAGAGAAAAGTCAAATGGAAAATATGGGTCCTCAACCTGATCGTGCTCAGTATTTGCAATAAAACATAAATACAAACTGCTGCAATATGATTAATGTTTCCATCTTGGTAGTATTCACTGTGTACTGTACACAAATAAGTAACGTTGATAGGAGACTAAAAAGAAGCAGAATAAAAATACTGAATTAAAGCAAAAACAATTCCTAATGAAAAGTACATAAGAAAATTCTAAAACTGAAAGTTGATAATAAGAGGTTGGGTCTATGACTGTTTATCCAGTTAACGAGTAAATTAAATATATCATTTAAAATAGATTTTAACACAAATTAGAAACCACTCTTCTTTGCATAGCCGCCAACTTATCCTCCATTACCAATGGTGATAAAAATATACAAAATGTCCCGAAATATTATCCACCTTTGAATTCATCAATCCATTTGGAATTTATTATTGACTAAGATTTGTGAACAGTATATTTATAGTTCCATAAGATGTAGATAACCTGTGTCAGCATATCATGTGGAATTTTGAATTTAAACCTTTAACGTTTTATCTAACAGAGAAATATTATGATTTTAACCCCTTCGCCGCGGCGGGAATTCCGCCGCGGCGCTGGGGGGTGCGGGGGGGCAGCGCGGTGGCACTGTGCTCATGACGGAGCTGCTCCGTCATGAGCCACAGTTGAGCTGTGCTCATGACGGAACGGTTCCGTCATGACTCCGCCCAGTTGCGTTGTCCCCCCGCACAGGCGGGGAAACAGCGCCGCGTGGGCGGAGCGGCCGCCAACGGTCGTGGCATGACAGATCCGTTCCGTCATGAGCACACGGCAACCGTGGCTCATGACGGAGCGGTTCCGTCATGAGCGGGGAAGGGGTTAACAGTCACATGACCTGGACATCACATGCTATAATTCAGTTCCCCCCAACAGTCACATCTACTGGCACACATCCAAAACCACCCCTAGACTGCACAACATTCCAGGCACATCACACCTAGCTTCATTGAGAACGAGCACCAGCCAGATTATGCAATCGTCTTTTGTTCTGTTAGTTGTTAGAAATCATTCATTGTAGCTCCAACTGCTGTTGCAGACTTGGATAGCATGCAGGAGTGCCCAGCCTTGGCATTAGATCAAAATGCATTGGCACTAGACAAACAAGTCCAAACCCTGAATATACATTAGACTGCACTTCTGAAGAAATGTCTACAAGGAGGTTGGCATAATATGGCTGTGAGAAAAGAGTAAGGTTAATTTGTTTACTAACCAATAATCTAGTAGTTATGGAACACATTCTCTTTTGGGAAAGGCCCAAGATCTCAGAATAATAACATAATCAATTGAGTTATGTTCTGACATACAGTGTCCATATTGTCAAAGGAGCTCACAGGCAAAGCTGAATTAGGCTTGCCAAGGGCAGATTGGTGATGTACATTCCACTGTCCAACATAAAGTGTTGCTTCTTGTAGAGGTGCTCTCTGCCTTAGTGATTGTGTGCACAGAAAAATGTGCAGCTCACAAACACAAATGAGAAATCGAGCATTTGCTTTTTTCTTTTGTGCAACTGCAATCAAAACCTTGTGTGAGCCCTGAAGGTTGCCTGTAATATTGGGTGTAGTGTCTGAACCCTCCTTTTAGGCGCCTCGGTATCTCCCCTCTCAAAAAGCCAGCATTTACGTGATACTGTACAAATACGGATAAGTATGTCCCCTGGATCTTTGTCACTCTCGACTATCATACCCTGGGCCTCAATTTTGTAGTAGGCCAAAGACAATAGGGCTGTAATATTGCCAGACAACCCCACAGTTAGGTAGGTCACTTGACCCCAGCGACCTTCTATGACCCTTAAAAGTACACATAATGGGCGATTGCTAAATCCAGGTCGCATTTCAAATGCTTTACATACATAATATTCTTTCAGGGCATTGTCTGCTTGCACACTTTGCTTTGCCAATGTAATGCATGCGCAGTAGCACAGAGATTCCCTCATTTGCATGGTAACATCCACCATTGCAGAGTGAGAGTGTGCCCACATTTTAAATGGGTGCCACTTGCTGGATTTGGCACCCTTTTTTGGCTACTACAAAAGAAGCATTGAGATCACCACAAAAATTCGAAAAATGTGTCCTGTGAATGCCAGACGGTACCATGTGGCATTTCACAGGCATCGAGGTCCAACTTTCATTTTTAAATAATAGTAATATTATTAATATTTCGGAACTATGAATGCTAAAGTTGCATATTGAGCTAAAGATCCCAAATACGATCGAAAAAAAATTAAAACATGGCACAATCTGCAAATAGTACATTAATTTACAAAAAAGGACTGTGTTTTTCTTCTTAGTATCTGTGTTCAAAGAAATGAAGCTCTAATGTATGAGGAAGTTGTAACGCCAGCCACTGCATGCGATAGTCGGCATCATTACTGGGAATAGGCAAATGAAACAATACCTTCACTGGGCTTCATGCAGTCCACTCTTCACCTTTGTGTTTGGGTAAAATGGTTTAAAGCATTGAACAAGGATAGAGTTACTATAACTAAAGTAAAAAACTCATCTTCAGCATTCTAATTGTGTTTTATGCGCTTTCATGTTACATCAAAGTACAAAATCAATACCATTTGTCCAGCGCACAGACAAAATGGAATCCATAAACTGTTCTTATTGAGTAATTAAATGCCTATTATCGTCATGAACACTGAGCGAGTGAATTTGATACTATAATGTTTTAAAGAAAATACTGCAGTGATTAATACTACTTCCTGATGCATTGAATTAAAAAGGACCGCCTATGTGCACTACAGCTGACTGCCGAACAGGCAGAAGAGAAGCAGTTGCCACTGCCACAATAACACACTAACCTTGAACTGAACTCCTCTGCTCAAGAAATTAAATGCTGTAGCAGGACTTTAAATCCCCCCACTTAGAACTCATTTGTGTTTCGTGTCACCTGCAGTTACTGAAGAGAACTCATTATCTTTAAAAAGGAGAATCTTTTATGTCATTTCTTTAAAATGGGAATCCTGTTTCCACAAAAACTATTTGGTCTGTGAAAGAGAACAGCATAATGGCACTAATCGAAAGCCGAGTGTAGTTTTCCTTCTAACGCACACAGCAATTGCTCCTGGGAATTTCAACAAAGGAGATAATCTGTTATAGAAGAAAATGAATGACTGCATTTGAATATGGATTGAGATGATTTATGATCATATTGATTTATTATGCTGGATTTATATTGAAAATCTCGTGCTTTTTTTACTGCCACAGTGTGCTTGTTTTTTGAATATCCATTCTGTAGTTTTTACTTTTGATTTTAGCTGCTATGATAGGACCTACTAAAGAGTACAAAAGATGAATTCATGGATGTGACACTTGCAAAGGGTTACCACATTTCACACTTAAAATGAGACCAAAAAAGAAAGAAAAAGGCCACAGCGGCTATAACTGCCCAAATGAATTACTAGTAAATTATTTGATTTACAATCCACAGCATAGTAAGTGCATATCTAATGGGGTATGTCTCTTAAATGAATGCAAAGCACTTTTTACAGGCAGAAATCTGGTGTTATTATAGGATGTTTTACTACTGGGCGTTTGCAATAAATTTAATAAAGTATTAATGAATGCGCAATATACTGTTTTGGTAATAAATCACTGCAGGAATAAAACTTTATCTAATATTAGCAGTGCATACAGACCACATATATGATAACTCTCTAAAAGCTGTATATGATCATTTTCTTTATACCTTCACATCGGTTTAGTTCAGATGCCTGAGATAGTCTCATAACTTTTCAAAGGCAGGGTCTGACATCCCAATGCCAGCTGCCACAGCTGCCATGAAATTATAAAAGCACCTCCTTGAGAAAATTAGCAACAGCCTTATAAATATTTAATGAGAGAGACTTTTTCTCTTTCCAACATCTTTTATGTGAACTTCTTTTAAAACAGAGTTCTAAATTTTCATAAATCCTAGAAACTCATACTCCTCCTTTACAGTTACACCATCTGGTAGTCCTGCAAGCTACTCGAATTTCCAAATCGATGAAGACACCAATGCCAGACTGCAGACCTTTTGTAGCTTTGTGCTACAGATCATTCACTGCAGTGCTTCAAGCTAATGCTGGTGAGTGCCAAGCATTGTGTAACCTACATCTGCCCAAAGACTTTACAAGATAGTAGCGCATGTGAAGGGACGGATTGATCCTTGAAATCTCTCTGCATTGCTCTCCCCATCCTAATTTTTGTTTTGCCCCTGTAGGTTTATCCCCAACAAGAAGATACATTATATGTGCCTAGTTTATATTCCTGGCCACGTTTATGCCCAGATGTGCATTTATCAGCCTCACATATCCTCTCAGGGCACAAAAATGGCCTCTAAGCCACCTCATTTCCCTATCAGCACAAAAAAACGTATTTTACGTGTGCAATGACCACTAATATATTAACCAATAGCTACATTACATGCCCAGTTATGTCAACAACTATAATCTCACTTAGGAGTGACCGGAGACGCCCTGACATGGTTCAACTCTTTTTTATCTGACAGAACCTTTCAGGTCTTCGACGGCACATCCCGCTCATCAACTCGCCCCCTGGGATGCGGAGTTTCCCAGGGCTCCTCTTTAAGTCCTACGCTCTTCAACGCATACATGAAGCCACTGGCTGAGGTAGTTCGTCCGCATGGTGTTAAGATCATCTCCTATGCGGACGACACCCAGCTGGTGGTCTCCCTTGCTGAGAAGAGCGGCCTCCAGTCGCCACCAGACCTAGCGGCCTGTTTGGAGGATGTAAAGAAGTGGATGATGAGCTCATGCCTAAAGCTAAACGACGATAAAACTGAGCTGATGATCCTGGGCCCAGCCTCCCCCGCCTCCATAGAGCTGATCTGGCCATCAAGCATGGGAATGGCCCCACCCCCCAGAGACAACATTAAAAGCTTGGGCGTCTGGCTCGACAAGTCTCTGAGCCTTAACACACAGGCAACTAAAATCTCAGCTACCTGCTTTGGCCTCCTTAGGGTGATTAAGAAAGTCCTTCCCCTCCTCTGTTCTGAGGCCAAACAGATAATTATACAGGGCCTCATCCAATCTCGTTTGGACTTCAATAACGCCCTTTATTTGGGAGCACCAGACTATACCCTACAGAAGCTCCAACGCACCCAGAATTGTGCTGCCAGAGCGCTGCTGGGAATCCCCCGGAGGACTTCGGTAAGAACCGGTTTAAAGACCCTGCACTGGTTACCTGTCAGGGACAGAGTAAAATTTAAATCACTCTGTATCGCCCACCAGACATTCTGGGAAACGGGCCCAGACATCAATCGCCCCCTGATTTCTCCCTACAGGCCCAACAAATCTCTTCGCTCTTCAACAGCATTTTTGGCCGAAATCCCCAGAATATGTAGAGCCAGAGCAGGAGGACGCTCCTTCTCGTATAATGTTTCCAAACTCTGGAACTCCCTCCCTCTGCAGCTGAGGAACAACCCTAACCTGACTACGTTCCGGAAACAGCTAAAAACCCTGCTATTCAATGCCTAAAAGTAACCTCAAGAGTGCTTCTTCTGTTTTTAGCGCCTGGACGCCTCAGGGCAGCTGCAGCGCTTTACAAGTCACATTTTCATTTCATTTCATCTCCAATAATGGAGACCTTCTAGCCAACATCCTCAGAGCATGGAGGTTGTTCTCATATTTATACGAAGAAAAGACAAAAAAGTGATAACACTGAAACAATATATTGAAAGAAGATAATAATAATACACTTGTCAGGCATTATAAACAAAACTGAAGAAATGAGGAGACGTGGTTTGAACACCCAAGATGGCGAGAACTGATCTTCAGCGCTCCTACACCAGGACCCAGCACCCAACATCACCTTGCAGGGAAATGAGTGATCTGAGTTTGGGACGAACATCAAACCGGAAGTGAGGAGCAGCCCCAGGGAGAGCGGGGATCCCAAGAGGGGAAGGTGAAGCGAGCCAATCAGCTTCCAAAATGGCGGTCTCTCACACGGCAGAGCAGGGAGCAGCTGGGGATCAAAGACGGATCCTGAAGAGGGCACTGTGGAGGCACAGGGTGCAACACCGAGACCCCTGGAGTGACTTAGGAGGCTGGAATCAACCGGTGACATCCTGGAGGGCAGAAGACGACTGCTTGGTGGGTGAGGAGAGAGGTTCCAATGGCATCGGGTGCCACCACAATCACAGCCAAAGTGAGGAGAGACCAAGGGCATGGAGCTAACGGAGGGGAGCGAGTGATGTAGAAGGTCCCCCCCCAAACCTGAAGCACTGAGATTGCTGAAGGAGAGGGCACCAATGGTGGAGAGAAGGACACAAGGTTGCACTCCAACGCCCACTGTTGAGGCATTTGGGCGGCTCAGGTGCCTGCAGGCGGGAGCTCCCGCTTAGAATGCTGAACCCATCTGAGCTCTGACCAAGGAGAAAAGAGGGAGACACTTACACCTTGCTGGCTGCTTTTGCCACCCCTCTTGGAGCAAGGAGGGAGGACAGGCAGTGGGTAAGGGTAGCCCACCAGTGGTGATCAAGAGGCACTAAGGAGACACAGGACTGGAGCACTTTTTGAACCTACCTGCTATGGTGACAAGGCCCAAGGAGAGGCGGAACAGCAAAGCTTGAGGTTTGCTAGCTGGTGGTGTCACTCCCCTTGAAAAAAGTTGGGGGGCAGGTGGGTTGGCAAACGCAAACCACTGGCAGTCACCACGAGGTGCTGAGACATAATGGCAAGGGACAAGGTGCCCCCTAAGCAGAGGAAGCTGGAGAATCTCACAAACCAGCTACCCCCACAGCACAGGCAGCAACATGAGTGGAGGAGGCCAAAGATGGCTCACAAGTTGAAAACAGAGGTGATCCTCCAGAACTTAGAAACCTCTCAGAAGAGCCTGGAAACTAAAATCAGAGAGGTGGGTTCAGATTTTGCCGTACATCATCAGGATCGAAGAAACAACAAAGGGAGACTCACAGAAACGGAAAACCGTATTTCACAATGGACGGCACAGTTAAAGGCTTTTGTAAAAAGGCACAGCAAATCACAAGCACGGTCTTGGATTTAACTAATAGAGCCGAGGATGCGTACTGCCACTCCAGCAAAAACAATTTGAGAATTGAGGGAGCGGAGGAACCCAGACAAGAACACTGGCTGTGCACCTTCCTCCTGGAGGATCAGTTATCCTCATGTTTTCTCATTGAGAGAGCACACCGGGTGTTGGTTTGAAGACCCCCCCCCCCGGGGTGCTCCACCCCTTGCAATTATAGATTGTTTTTTTAAATATAGATACAGACGTAGTGCTGCGCTTTGCTTGAACCACAGGCACCCTCACACAGGATTCCCAGAGAATCCAGATATTCCCAGACTATGTTAAGCTGTTGTGAACACAGTGGAGAAGGTATGAACTGGTAAAGTAAAAGACTGAAAGCTATGGGGATCAGGTATATGCAGGTATAACCAGCCAGCCTGAGAGTCATCTACCAAAATAAATCCCTTTTCTTCTATCATCCAGATCTGGCATAGGAATGGCTAGAGGAGAGACCGCCATTTACTGCCCTGGGGTCCCCACTTGCTGCATCAGCAACCCAGGAGAACAGAGAGGGAGAAAAGAATGGGCAATGACAACTCAAACATCATGGCAACAGAGGGCACACAAGGCAGAGAGAGGGGTCGTCAGCTGGGAGAATGACTCGAGAGGGAGTGGAGAATTTGGCCTTTGACACAGCCAATCGAGACAAGGACTCAGCTGAACAAGGGAATGCCTTCCGGTAGTGAACCCAAGTTTCTCAGGACTGACCAGGCACTCTACATTGTGGTGTAGGAGTAGGGTTGTTCAGAGGCCTTTGTAGGGTCTTGAAATTAGAGTTGTGTAGCTAATAAGCAGGAGGGATGACAGTCCATTCTGCAGTTGGGGAAGTGGGCAGTTTACCAAACTCATGATTAGGAGTAGTGGGGTGGGGAGAGGGATATAGGCAGTTTCAGACAACAGTTGTAGGCACTGCATACAGGTCCAGCATGGTAGGAAAGCAAGGGCATGGAAACCCAGGGGCCCCTGCGGTAAAAGACAATATACTACACGCATGGTGCCAGGGAAGGGCACTAGATGGTAAAACAGCTCAAGATATTATGTTGGAATGTGAATGGGCTGGGTAGCAAGATTAAGCGAGGAGTGGTGGCACAATATATCCGTTGCCTCTCCCCTGACATAGTATATCTGCAGGAAACCCATCTATTGGGAAATAATTGCCACTGTCTTCAGAGAGGCAGGCACACCTTGTTGGCACTCACAGGCTACATGGGAGGGTCAAGAGGGGTGATGATTCTAATTAAAAAAATATCCCCCATTTCAGGTGGAGAGGAAGAGGGAAGACCTAGACGGGAGATATGTGGTAACTTGGGGCAGAGGAATAGGCAGACACTATTGCTGGTGAATGTGTACGCACCACCCAGGCTGCAACGGAGACTCCTGGATGAGATAGGCCCTCTGCTGCTAGTCCAGTTAGTGAATCTCCATATCCTGGGAGGAGTCTTCAATGACGTAATGCGCAAGGACAGGGACAGAAGCACGGTGCCAGCCCCGTTGCAGCCTAACTGGCAAAATTCATAAAAACTATGGGACTGCTGGATGCATGGCATGCCAGACACCCTTCAGAGAAGCAATATTAGTTTCTGTCAAGAGTGCATGGGTCATGGTTCCATTTGGACTACGGGTTTCTCCCATTAGATCAGCTTCAGTGGATGAGAGAGGCAACTTAACTGGTAAGAGGCATCTCAGATAACTAACCTTTACAGGTTACACTGGGCCTGCAAGACCAGGGGAGACTCCAGGGTGGAGATTAGCAGAGTGGGCCCTGAAGGACAGAGACACTGTCTGAGCACTATGGGGGGGTGACACAGCAATTTTTCCCCAACAATAAGGGTACAGTAGACTCACCAGCTACACTCTGGGAAGCTTACAAAACAGTAGTGCAGGATAAGGCTAAAAAATAGTGGCCCAAAAACGAAGAAGTAAAGAGAGAGAGATGCAGAGCTTAAAAGAGAAGCTCCTAGTGCAAGAAAAGGACTGGATGCACACAGGGAATCCCGGTAGACACTTAGGGAACGCAGCGAGGGAACAGTAGGGCAACCTATAACATGATTCTGCCCGGAATTATTATCTCTCTACAAAAAGGAAATCAATCATTCAATCAATGAGGGTTTATAAAGCCCGGCTAATCAACTGATATCCAGGTGCTTGCAAGTCCTGGAGGCTTAAACGAAAAGCCAGGTCTTGAGGGTCGTTTGGAATTCTGAAAGTGAGCTGATGGTCCAGAGGTATGTGGGGAGGCTATTCCAGGTCTCTGCTGTGAGTTGGGAGAAGGAGCGTCCTCCACCTTCGCTTCGGTAGATGAGGGGAGTATGGGCAAGTGAAAGGGAGGTGGAGAGTAGTCTTCTCAATGGTTGGTGGAAGTTCAGGCAGTGGTTAATGTATGTGGGTACTTGGTTGTGTAAAGCCTTGTGTGCATGGGTCAGCAGCTTGAATTGGCATCTCTTCTGTACTGGGAGCCAGTGAAGTTGGCTGGGGTGAGGTGTGATGTGGGTTCGTCGGGTAAGGCCCAGGATGAGTCTGGCTGCGGCAATCTGTATGGTCTGAAGTCTCTGTGAGAGGTGTGTGATGATTCCTACATAGATAGTGTTGCCACAGTCTAGTCGGCTGGTAATGCGGATCTGTGTCGCAGAGTGTTTCATGTGTAGGGGTAGCCACTTAAAGATCTGCGTAGCATGCGCCGAGTGAGGAAGCAGGTGGAGGAGACAGTGTTGATCCGTGATTTAAAGATGAACTTGTTGTCAATAATGATTCCAAGGAGTGGTGGGAGGGAGTGGGTCCTAGGTCTGATGGCCACTAGGAGTCATTCCATGTGTTGCTGCTGTTTGCAATGATCAGTACTTCCGTGTTATCTGTGTTCAGCTGCAGGCAGGTGTTGTTCATCTAGATGGCAACATTTGTCATGCATCTGTGGAAGTTGGTTCTAATGGTGGTGGGGTCATCAGTGAGTGAGAGGATGAGTAAGGTGTCATCTGCCTTGGGAAATATGTTGTCACCATGGGATCTGATGAGGTTGGCCAGCAGGGTTATATATACGTTGAAGAGCATGAGGCTGAGGGGAGAGCCCTGGAGGACACCAATGGTGATCTCCTTGGGTTCAGAGGTGAAAGGTGGGAAGTGGGTCCTCTGGGTTCTTCCAGGGATGAATTAGGTGATCCATCCGAGCGTGTCTCCTTGGATGCCGATGCGATGGAGTCTTTCAATCAGTGTGTGGTGGGATACAGTGTGGAAGATTGCCGAGTGGTCAAGCAGGATCAAAGCTGCTGTTTCTCCTCGGTCGAGGAGGGTACAGATGTCATCAGTGGCTGCATCAGGACGGTTTCAGTGCTGTGATTGCTGTTTAAGTCAGATTGGGAGGCGTCGAGTAGCTGGTTCTGCTCCAGGTGTGTCATGAGTTGATTGTTGATTATCTTTTCCAGTATCTTTGCTGGGAATCGGAGATGGGAGATTGGCCAGTAGTTTTTGAGTTCACTGGGATCGGCAGAGGGGTTTTTGCATATGGCCTGACTTTGGTGTGTTTCCAAGCATCTGTAAATGTTACTGTGGTGATAGAGGTGTTGAGCCGGTTGATTAATTCCTGACCGATCCTTTGGTTTTTGAGGTTGAAGATATGGTGAGGGCGTAGGACTGTGGGAGCTCCCAAGTGGATGAATTGAAGTTTCTGTGTACGGCTGTGATCTTGTTGTGGAAGAAGTGGACGAGGGTTTCGCACAGCTCCTGTGAGGATATGATGTTATTTTCACAGGCAGTTGAGTTGGAAAATTTCTTAACGATTTTGAAAAGTTCCTTGGTGTTCTTGGCGCTGGATTCAATGCGTGCAGCAAGGGCTGTGTTCTTTGTTGCCCTCAACAGGCGGTGGTAGAGGTTTAGGGAGGTCTTGAATGCTGCCCTGTCGGAGGGGTCATTTCTGGCATGCCATCTCCTGTTTGACTGATTGCTTAGATGTGCCAGCTGGCTTTTTTGGAGGATTTTCTCTGGATATTGCTCTAGATAAGGACAAAGCTGTCTGCCCAATTGGTGATCCAGGAATTGAAGCTTTTCACTTCCTGATCAAGGTTGGTGGTGGTAGCAGGGTTGGAGGTGTTGAGGGTGTTTGCCCAGCTGGCCTCTGAGATTTTGTTCTATCTTCGGTGGAGGGAATTGGTCATCTAGGGGGTGGCGGTGTGTGGGCTGGGGATGCTGAAAAGGACAAAGGATTGATCAGTCCATGTGAGTTCTCAGACATGGCTGTATTGGACCCGGTTGCTGGAGGTGAAAATCTGGTCCAGCATGTGTCCTGTGCTGTGTGTAGGGTCGTGGATGATCTGGGTCAATTTAAGGCTGCTTATACAGTCAAAGAGGTGTGCAGTGTTTTTACCATTGGGGTCTTCGATTTGGAAATTTAGGCTGCCAAAGAAGATGCAGTTCCTGCAGTCTAAAGCTAGGGGCATAATCAAGTCTGCGATGGTGTTGCACAAGCTGGAGTGCGGGCCTAGAGGGTTGGTATGTGAGGGTGCTCCTAATGGTTGTCTTGTTGTCCGTGTGGAGCTTGAAGTGGAGTTGTTCCATGGGGTGGTGGTGTTGTGTGTGGTGATGTTGGTACACTATATCATCTCTTTCTGGATGATGGCTGTTCCTCTTCCTGGCTTGTTGGTGTGGTCCTGGTGAGTGATTTTATATCCATCAGGGATCGCTGTGGCAATGTCTGGGGCGAATGCGTGGTTGACCCAGGAAGACTGCGGCCTATATTAGGTAGGTCCTGGGGTGGGTGGGGCTTCTGTTGGCAGGAAGAATGGCGAGTGGGAAAACCTGGTTGGGAAAACCCCAGCAGGAATACCCCAGCAGCTGCAATGCCACTGGATCAGTCTGGAACATGCAGGAACTGGTGGCCACAGGTAAGTGCAAGCTAGTTGCTCAGGTGCCTCCTCTGGAATACAGGAAACTATATCAAACTAGGGATAAGGCAGGCAGATCACTGGCATGGCTGGGCAGTAGAGAAGGAGAAGCAAGTTGGGTGGCAGAGGTGAGAACAGAGGAGGGGAGCTGGCCCAGACAGATAAAAACTATAGCGGAGGCATTTGCTCATTACTACACGCATTATACACTGCAAACCACATAAGACCCACCATCAACAGAGGGGTTCCTTCAAGAAGGACCATCGATAGTGCTGGAGTAAGAGGAAAGGGATAACTTGGAAGCTAATTTGCTGGAGGAAGTGATTTAACTCCTTGGGGGCCATGAACGCGAGGAAGATGTTGGAGCCAATGGCATTCTAGTGGAATTCTTCAAACGACTGACACAGCTTCTTAGGCCACTTTTACATAAATTGTTCTGCACAGCCAAAGAGATAGGGCAACTTCCATTATATCTGAACAACCAAATTATAGTGGTAATACCCAAACCCAGGGACTGACGTGCCTCATACAGGCCGATCTTCCTCTTGAACACCGAGAGCAATAATACGGCTAAGGTACAGTGCACCAGGTTGGCTGGGGAAATTGCCTCTTTGGGGCATTAAGAGCAGATGCAATTTGTACCCAAATGTGCTACCCGCTTCAACCTCCAGAGGCTGCAGGTATGGTTAGACAGGATGAAAGTGAGTATGGAGCCTGGAGCGATTCTCTCCCTGGATGCTGAAAAGGCATTTGACTCAATAGATTGGAATTATCTCCAGGGGTCCTTGAAGAGGTTTGGGCTTGGGACCAAATTTTGGGAGTGGGTGGCCTTGCCTTACATAGACCCCACAGCAGTAATGAAGGTGAATGTATTAAAGCTGGGGTGGGGGACAAGACTCGGTTGTCTGCTTCTTTACTATTTGCATTGTACCTAGAGCCATTGGCAAGCTGGGTGAGATGAAGAGCTGATTCTACTGGGCTCCCATCAGCAATTGGAGAGTCTGAAAAAAACCTCTCTGTACGCAGACGATGTGCTGCTATACCTTACTGATCCAGGTATACCTATCCCGGGGGTTATCTCGATCTTCTGGGTTTTGAAGAATACTTGGGATATCATATTATTTGGGAAAAAATGACCTTATTCCAGGTAGAGGACAGGAAGGATCTGGAAGGGGTAACTAAGTGATTTTGAACCTTGAGAGTAGGGTTTAAGTATTTAGGGATTGAGATCACCACCAATGAAGGGAGATTCTTAGAAGACATTTTGGCCAGAGTGATAGAAGAGCTCAGAGTAGACACATACCTATGGGGTAGACTGCCCTTAATGCTTATGGGTAGGTGTTAGAGATGAGGGTCTCTAGTTTGCAGAGGTAGGTACCTTTGTCCAAATAGGGACCCTTGCTTCTAGTCAGGGTAAAGGGGAAACCCACTTTAGATAACGCCTGCTCACCCCCTCGGTATCTTGGCACGAGCAAACAGGCTTATCCCAAAGGCAATGTGTAAAGTATTCGTACCAACACTCACAGTAACACACTGAAAACACCACAAAAGGACACCACACCAGTTTAGAAATATAAAGTATCTTTATCTAAACTAAACAAGACCAAAATGCGAAAAATCCAGCATACACAGTTAAAAATATGACTTTCAAAATGTTTCAAGAACTTGTACCATAGAAAACTATGGATGCGTGACTTTTTACCAAAGTACCTGTAGATTTGTCAAAGATCACAAGCCAAACAGCCGCAGCGTCGGAAAACAAAGAGATGCAACACTCCTGAGACCTTGGGGAGGCGATGCAGCAGTCCCACTGCACGGAGAGGAAGGGTTGCATCAAATCCAGTCTGTATGGAAAATGATGCGTCAATTCGTCGTGACAGTTCCGGTTTGCAGGTGATGCGTCAGAAGAACTTGCCGCACAGGTACGATCCGTTGAAATCCGGGATGCAGCAGTGATCAATGCATCAGTGTAAAGCGGTGCTGTGTCACTCTTCTTCAGCTGTGATCCCTCGATGTGTTGATTCTTGCAGCGGCGACAGGCGCTGTGGCGGTTTCCGCAGTGGCAAGGTGATGCATGGAAATTCTTCTTGCGCCGTGGAGATGCGTCGGGGAAACAGCTGCAAGAAGAGCGATGCGTCAATTTCTGTAGTTCTTCAAGCTTCTTCTTTCTTCCAGCTCCCAAACAGCAGCAGCAACCACCAGAGGCCCAAAACTGGCAAAACCTCAGAGTTCAGGGGAGCTGGGGGTGAAGTCTTTGTGTCCCTGAGACTTCTGAAGAGGAGGCCAGCTCACTTCAGGCCCTTGGAGATCTCCTTCAACCAGGGGACACAGCACACAGCAAAGTCCTTCTCCTTTCCTTGGCAGAAATAGCAACTGCAGGCCAACCCCAGACACACAGCAAGGGCAGTACATCTCCTCAGTCTTTCCAGCTCTTCTCCTTGGCAAGAGTTCCTCTTGAATTCCAGGAATGATCTAAAGTTCAAGGGTTTTACGTCTAATACTTATACCCCAAAAAGTCTTTGTTCTCTTTGTGCAAGGAACTCTGAGCACAGTTCAAACCAGTTCTGGGTGGCTCTCTGCAAGTGCACAACAACCTCATTTGCCAGTGTGAGCCTTGGCTCCAGACACACCACAGGGGGTTGGAGTCAGCATTGTGGAAGGCAGACACAGCCCTATTCAGGTACAGGTGCTACTCCTTCCACCACTCCAAATGCAGATAAGGCCTATTAAGCCTAGTGCTGACTCATCCAGACTCCTGGAGCCACTGCACCTCCCCAGCCCCTGTCACTCCAAGCCAGTCAATCCACAAACACACAGGAAGGTTGAACTAGAAAATAGCCACTTTCTAAAAGTGGTATTTTCAAACACACAATTTAAAAACAATCTTTACTAAAAGATATGTTATTAAATCCCGAGTTCAGGGATACCAAACTCCATTTTCTCATCTTAATCCTATGAGAAGATATGCTTATACAATGTTACAAAGCAGTCCCCATTCTGTACTATGGACAAGATAGCCTTTCAATAGTGAAAAACAAAATTGGCAGTATTTCACTATCAGGACATGTTACACACATCAGTACATGTCCTACCTTTCACATACACTGCACCCTGACCAGGGGGGTACCTTGGGCCTACCATAGGGAAATCCTATGTGCAAGGAAAGGGAAGGGTAGGGCCTGGCAAGTGGGTGCACTTGCCAAGTCAACATGGCAGTTAACAAACTGCACACAGGCACTGCGGTGGCAGGCCTGAGACTTCTTTTTAGGGCTACTCATGTGGGTGGCACAATCAGTGCTGAAAGTCCACTAGTAGCATTTGAATTATCAGCCCTGTCACACTCACTTTACTAGGGACTTACTGGTAAAACAAATATGCCAATCAGGCAGAACCAATCACAATATCAATTTGCACAGGTGCAAAGTGCCCAAAGCATCTAGGCCAGCAAAAACATAATCCAGCACAGCATCAAAAACACAGGAAGTAGAGGCAAAAAGTCAGGGAAAACCACACCAAGGATGCCAGGACTAACAGTAGGAATTTGCAGTACATAATTATTACCCTAGCCAAGCTGCGGTACATTCTACAAAATACCCCATTTGAGATACCGGAAACTTAGTGTAATAATATCAACAAAGCAGTCCGACAACCCCCATTGAGTGAGGGAGCCTCGAGTATATCCCTGAGGACACTATATAGATCCTGTTATAATGGGGTTATTGTCCTCCCAACATCAGAATGTCCCGTAGGGCAACACAACTGCAGGTCATTAATGACAGGGGGGTTTACATACCATAGTGACCAGGAGACCCAAATTGAAAGGATGCAGATGGTGCCAGCCACTAACATCCATTACTTACATAGTAAACTGGACAGGAAACACCTGCCAAGGCTGAATGGAGCGACTCTGAAATCATGGGATGCCCACAGGGTGATTGGGTGGTATGAGAAGCTTTCAATAGACACTCAATTGTGAAAGGGGGGGCTCTGAAGAAGATCAGCAAACTAGCAAGGTTCAAGAAGTAGGATTTGGTGGGCATAGAAACCCTGGAAGACATCCTGCAAAAGGGAAAGCTGAAATCCTTTGAGAAATTGCATGGAGAATTTCAGTTAGACTCCTTCTAAAGATACCAATCTATACAGCTGCAACATTCCCTCTGGAAGGAGTGGATAATTGGGTCAGACTTCTGAGAGCATATGCCCAGAGAGGCTTCGGTGCTACAAGAGAAGATAGACCAGTGGCCAATGTCACAACTCTAGTGCACACTTACAAATCAGAAGGAGAAGGCTATCTAGGAGATGTAAAAGATAGGTTGGGAGACAGCCTTGATGCATCGTAGGGAAGCAAGGCTACAATTAGTGCAACTTAAAATATTGCACAGGATATATAATATCAAAGTAAACTCTTTAAAATAGGAATGGCGAGTAGCCCCAATTGTCTATGATATGTCGCAGAGGAGAGGATTTTCATACATACAATATGGAGATGCTCCAAACGTGGCAACTACAGGAGAGGAGTGATCAGGACGTTGGAGGTAGTGCTGGGCCTGAAGGTACCAGAAATACCTCAACTGATAATACTAGACTAGGAACACCTCAACTGGTAATACTAGGGATCCCTAATGATGTGGATATACAGCAAAAAGCCTTGGGATTTTGCATGTTGGGGTAATGGTGGCAAAGAGAGATGGGCCAAACTATGGGGAGGGGCACAGATCCCAACTGTCACAAGAAGAGAAGAGGGAATGGATATGTGTATGGCAGTGGAAAGGATGGTGTTTCAAAGCAGGGCATGCCCTAAGAAATTAGAGAAAGTGTGGGGACCATGGAGAGAATATTACAGGATTGATTTAATGCAAGATCTTACAGGAGCTGACGAAGAGCCAAACTGACAATATAATCCCCCTAGGATGGGGTATTGAGATGGGAGTGTCATCAGGATGGAAGATGGGAGACTAGCCTGCAGGAGAGACAAAGGGGACACGGAGAAGAGGGAGTAAGCTCTACTGCTTAACTGATTTAATCGGACCACATAGTATGTGGTGTTATGTGTCTTCAAAATTTAAATAAAAAAAGCTAAAAAAATAATAATCTTAAGAAAGGATACACCTGACGAAAATATGCATTTCCCAAAAGGAACAGTGTTAAAGTTCTGGTGGAAGTAACAGGTAGCATGCAGAGTGTCATTAAAGTCAAGGGGAGCATGGCCGAGGGGCAGCAATGCAGAGATTATGGTTGTTAGAGTAAATATGTAATTTTGACTAAAATATCAGACATATAATCTATGCAATCTTAATCATAAATTCCAAAAAAACAAGTTACTTTCCTTTGGTAATGCTCTTTCTGGTGGAAACTCGATCCACAGATTCTTCACCTCTACAATACTTCCAGATGCCATATCAGATCCAGATTTTTCAGCATAGCCCCTGCGTGCCAGTAGGCGGCATCATGCGGGTCTATGTTGACTGTGCTATGGAAGACACAACTGAATCGGAATTTATGCTTCATCTCAATGTGTTGATGTCAGTTTCTTTCTGTTCATCGTCTGCCCCCTCGGAATCCAAAAACAAATTGTTCGTACCAATGTGCACATCTCTAATTTGGGACCTTTTTAGATGGAGAGGAGTCCATTCCACAGAAGGAGGAGTCTGCAGGAGAGTGAGAAATGGAAGTTGAAAGGTTATCCAACAGAAAGACAATTACTGAAAGTAAATAACTGGTTATTCTAATGAACATTTCTAATGACAGATTCCTCACCAATAGCATAGATACAAAAGTAGTACATCCACCGGTAGTGGGTCTGTGGATTGACTCAAACCAAAAAGTCCTACCGAACCAAAAGCCCAAAATGCCTTTACCCTCGGACATGTCTGTCAAGGCATTAGTGCTTTGTGATAGTGGGTACTGATTCCCACATTGAAGACAGACAGATATCCAAGACTGGCACTTCTCATGCCAATGCAATGTTAGAAGTATTGGCCCTAGTGGAGTGGTTCCTAAACCCTTCTGGAGGCTTCTTCGCCATTGAGTAGCAGATTTTAATACAGAGGACTATCCATCTGGACAAAGACCATTTCTGCAGGACTTTTTCTTTCTTTGTCCCAGAGAATCCCACAAGGAACGGATTGTCCGCCCAACAGTCTTTGGTACAATTAATGTAACAGCTGAGAGCTCTTTTGGGGTCCAAAAGATGGAGACATGCCGCCTCTTTTGAAAGGTGAGGGGGCAAAGAACATCAGAAAAGCGATGGATTGCCCGACATAAATGGCAGGCACAACTTTCAGGAGAAATGCCACTCTAGTCCTTAGCACTAGTTTGTCCAAAAGAAAGATGGTGTAGGGTGGCTGGACTGACAGGACTAGAAGCTCACTCATGTGATGAGCTGAAGTGATTACAATGAGAAAGATGATCCTTAGGGTCGGGAGACACAGTAAGCAGCTGTGCAATGGCTCAAAAGGAGTACACATAAGGAAGGTAAGAACCAAATTAAGGTCCCACTCTGGCGCTCACAAAGGGTTGTGGAGGGGGAAATGCTCCAAACCTATAAGATAACAGGTTACTGGAACAAGGACAACTGGTTTGGAAAATGCAAATAGCTTGAAAGAGCTGACAGATATCCTTTAACAGTGCCTACAGCAAGTCTTTGCTAGGCCAAAGACAAAACAAAAAATGAAAAGTAACACAGACTGAGCGGCTTGCAATGGATCCATACTACGGGTGTCACACCAAGCCACAAACTTGCCCCAGTGTTCAGCATAAACCACCACTTTGTTTATGTTAATCGCACTTATAGAGCGCACGGTTACCCTGGGGTGTCCTGGCGCTAAGCACTGCCTGCTAGGGAACATGAAGGAGTGTGCTTCTGGGAAAAGAGCCATGTTTTCAGCCCCTTCCTAAAGGAGAGGAGATCTGGGGCATTCCTGAGATAAAAGGGGAGATCGTTCCAAGCCCTAGAAGAGCAGGTGATAAAGCTCCTGCCTCCTCAGTTAATTTTTTTAATGTGGGGACTAGAACTTGTTTAGCTCCTGCTGAGCGTAGCATTCTTCCAGTCATATTCTTAAATTCTACTCTGAAGAATATGACTGTGTGCATGTAATTGAGAAAGGATAGTGTGTCAGCGGAAGTGCAGAGCCCAACCAAATATTAATGGAGTGAGGCTGAAGCTGCATCTACTGTAGGGTTCAGCCTCAGAGATACTTTTTTAGTATTATAGTATCCTGGCATCTAAACTTTAATGAGTACTGCTGATGCAGGATTCTAAATATGCAGATACCGGAGGACACATGGTCTATCAACCAAAACATCTACATTTCTAACACTACAGAGATCTCCATCATTAGATCAAATGGAAATCCTGATTAGTCTCTTCTTTGTTTTAAAGTAGGGTGGTCATAACGTTAAACCTAAAACCTACAGAATGCTGCTATAACTCAGTCAGTATCACCATTCCTGCTTTCGATTTTTATACAAGTCTGCATATTACATTTATTTTATTTACTGTGCTATGAAGTCCATGGTTTCAGCCTTCTTTCAAAGTCCTTCTCGTTTGTTCTGCAGTGGTGACTACCATTTTCCCGAGTTTTGAGCAAGTAGTAAACTTCTGTACCAAATGTATGTGTTTTAAGGTAGAATCATCTCATCTAGTTCATATGCAGAGATCAATGTATCCTTACTGAAGTTATATTACATATAACCATTTATTAATTCATACCACAGCCAATGTTTAGCAATTCAGTTTCACATGATGAAATTATTTAGTAAAGTCAAGGCAGAAAGAACCAACTGCAGCCGTTGACTGAGGATACTTGTTAACTATTGGGTATTTTATTCACACATGGATTCCAGCGTCATTTCATTGACATTTTGATATAGCTAGACAAACAGCTATTTTTAAGGCCTAATGTGAATGCTTACCAATTATTAATTGACTAGTTCACTAAGAAGGCTGACATGTACTTATCTTACGTCAGCCAGTTTATTTGTCCCCAGCACTTTGTTCCTTAGCTGGATATTAAGTTGAGCTCCTTAGGTTGATGAGCACCATAATTCTATAATGAAAAACAATGAAAACAATGTTCATGTAGAAACTGCCTTACTTCCAAGTCTACTTTAATTATTCTACTCAATGAATGTTCCACATACTTCTTTTATCTTTTAATTTGTGTATTGAAAAATGCATATTTGGCTTCTTTATGGCCTTTACAAAAGTTCATTCAGCTAACAATTCAAATGACAAAATGTGCCTTTTCCTAACTCTAGGTTAAAATACCTTGTTTTGCCTTTTTTCAACTCGGAATAGAACGCCTTATTTTGGTTAAGATTTTATGTTTTTCCTGGAAGCCGCCACCTGTTTCTCATTATTAGTCAAATACGTTGCCAGTGTAATGCTTTCATGGTACTGTCTGAAGGGCCCAGCACTTTTCAGTTTACACTTATCTCTGTTTGGTTCTCTTACAGGTTCACATTGGAGAGCAAGGCACCATATATTCTCAGAGTAAGTTACTTATCAAGGGTTTCTTCCCTGCACCCATGGAATTAAGGAGGGATAATTTAGTAGTGAGTGCTGATGAAAGCCAGGTTATTATATTGTGCCTGCTGAAACATGTCTGCGGTTTTTGCAGAGTGGAGGGGTTGGTAACTCATTACAGGTTTCCCATACCACCATCCACAGGTCCTGGTGTGACCACTTTTACTATGGACAGTGTACCCAGTAATAAAATTGTTAGACGGGAATCCCTGTTGCCAGTTTAATCACTTTCTCTGCACCTATTTTCACTTGTGATCACCACATTAATTGTTGTCTATTTGTTGTATTGTCTTCCCCCTCCCTATTGCTCCACCTCCAACGTTGGTCTACGTGGAGGTGAGTTAGCAGCCCTATACTGAAGCATGACAAAGTTTACTGTGTGTGATGGCAGTTTTAACAGTCCTGTGTGATTTCCCGACTTTTCTGAATTACTGCGTTTTATACACACAGTTTCTCTTCTATGTAGTGGTTTCACCGTCTGAAGTACACCATCCTTTCTCTACTTAGTTTTCCAATAATATTTGTGCTTTACTGTCGACTTTCCCAGATGTTCTTGGACATTTTGCTGAAGTCCAATATCTTGATGTTAGTTGACACTCACCCGGGCTCTTTTACGGCTGAATGTGATCACTAACTACTAGAATCCACCTACTGTTCCAGCAATGTTCTCTTCTTCAGAAAACTACACCTTCTGAGGCAAGCAATTTTTTATTATGCTAATTATTTTGAAAGCTTCCAGTTAGGTTTGCTTCCTACAAGGAATCCAGGGATCTGCCATCACCCATATTTGACACATCCCATTGATTGAATGTTTGCATTAAAGTATCAGTCATGAACTCCTTGTGGCCTGGAGATATATAAAACTCTTGACTCTTCTTGTACCATCCAACTTCCTTTAATTAACCTAAGGTAATTTATGTTGTATCAATAACATTACTCTTTAAGAGAGATTATTTTTTTCAACGTCTGTTCTATGCAGTATGTAAATATCTGAAGTAGTTTTCTTTTTCTACTTAATCCAGTTACAGTGATTGGTCAGCTCAATAATGTAAATATCTCCTGACCACCAAAGAACACAGAGCTGGGATATGATAAATCGAATTGTGTTCGCCCGATATACATCCCACTAACACACTTTGTTTGTTTATTTTGGCTCAGACGTTCTTCCTATTGACAACAAAGTATTAAGAGTGTTCAATTTAGATCAGAGCAAAGCTTTACTGCAGTTGCTTAAAACAGACTGCTGCTTACCTCACATGCTTAAAGCTGCTGCTTTTAAAACAAACCTCACGCCATTGCCCAAGTCTGAACAGCTAGCAAATCAACATCTTTGCATTCACTTTTCATTATATCTACACCTTGTCTGCTAATGGAATCTGAGGCATGTCCAAAAACAGTGGAGGGATACTCTTGTTCTTATTTCTATGCACAAATCGAAATCCTCGACTTTTACTTTGGAAAAATGCTTGTTTTGGCAAACTTGACTTCCTTACAGTGTATACACTGCAGGATAAGCCCCTCTTTTTTTCTAGTTAGGCCACTATACTTCAATTTGTCATTAATGATTCGCATGATTTAGTTCTGATCCACGCAATCTGCTTTATTCTTGTTTTCCCTATTTCAGAAGTTCACGTTTACCTGCTTTGAGTAATTGTCTGATATCGGATGACTCTGCATCACCTCTCCATACAACTGTCCTCAGACCATCAATGCATTTTCTCTATATTTGTAGGTTCTTTACATTTGCCACTGGTGAATCATTTCATTCTGGATAGATCTTGGATTTCACCACCCTTGTTTAGCACTTATAATTCATAAACTCAATCATCCACAGCAGGGTTCTCCAAGGTCGGCCCTGGTGGGCCAGATCTGTGCCAGATTTGTAAGTTAACTACATTTATCTAAATAGAGACATGATAAAAATCTACCATGGATCCTGCCCACCAGGAACGACTTTGGAGAACTCTGATTTACAGCATCTCTCTGATACACTTGACAATACCTTTGTTAGAATTCGAGGACCACTCAGTAGGGCCTTTTTTAAACAGTCTTTGACACATTTGATAGTTATTTTTAACCCTGGACATAGTTCGCGAAGTAGCGCTACGCGTAGTAACGCGAAGTGCACCTTGCACTACGCGAACTGCGTAGTAGCCTGTTCGGGGATGATTGCACAGTGCCGGATGCTTACCCGCACTGTGCAATCATTGAAAATGGCATCTCGCACAGTGCGATCTGTCGTTTTCTGCCGCTCGAGTAGATTTTTTACTCGAGCGGCAGCTTTCTCAACGCGGACTGGTAGTTTCTCATCGTGAGCGGTCGCGAGCATACGCAACCACTCGCCTGACCTCCCCGCGTTGAAAATCTCTCCGGTAGGTTTATTTTCCACGCTCGCGATCAGCAACTTGATGTTGCCGATCGCGAACGAGGCAAAAAGTCTCGCGGGGATGTCATTTTGCTTGCTCGCGGTCGCCATCTTGACTTTGAGGACCGCGAGCAAGCGAAAAATGACCGCTACGCTCTGCGTGTTTGCACTGTGCTATGTGCAATTCGCGTAGTGCGAAGTAGCGCAAACTTCGAAAACTACGCGAGCGTAGCGTAGTGCTTTGCCCAGGCTTAGTTATTTTCACAAAGAATTTTAGTAGATGTAGTAAATAGTAACTGTATTATAAGATAACCATAACAAAAAAGGTCCTGTTACACATTTATTCTAGAATATTTTTGAGCATATATATTTTCAGTTTTATCAAAGTATGCACAGCAGTTGGAAATTTTCCATTGACCAAAGGATGCGTTTTCATAAACCAAGGTTCGATAATTAGAAATAAATTATTCACTTGAAATACAAGGTGGAAATCAAGTTATACTGCTCAAGTCCTCTTCCACCTCCCACACTGCTTGTGAATGTGGTCTCCCCAAGCACTCTACTGCAGTAAGACCACAGGCAGTACCTTAATATGCAGCATACATGTTCACAGCAGTCTACAAACTGGTTTATCATTTTATTTTGTCACAAAGGTAAAGAACGCATAAGCGCTAGAGCAATGAGGATTTCAGGTGCAAGTTAGCAAACTGCTTAGTAGATTTTCTCACCAGTTACAAGCAATAAATACATAATGCACAATATGTTTGTCAGAGAGCAAAACAGAGTTCAAGTGCCCAAATAGATTGGAAAAATACTGCCCCCACTTTCAGGTCTAAACTGGGCCTTCTACACATTATGATTTGTTGCAAAGACTCCTAAATCTCAACAAGGTGGCCTTGTTGAACACACCCACAAACTCAATAAGGTAGCAAAAGTGACCACCACCCAAAAAGCATAAAACCATGCTCATCACTAATTTTGCATCTGGTGAGGCTTGAGCAGGTTGAGATAGACCTAAAGTTAAGAATGGTGATATTTCTGATGTGGTGAACCTGCTGTATACCTTTTTTTGCCATGATTGCCAAACAAAGAACTCATAGTTAGACGAAGACAAGAAGCCCAAAGGACAACATGCTAGGGCTTAAACATTCTCTGTTCAACCATCTATCATGTGGAAACATTTGACTTCTACTCTAGATCCTGCAGGGAGAGAGAGGAATCACACATACATCATACCATCAGTACAGTGTTGCAGTGCAAATGAGACTGTCACTTGGCAAACATTATAGCAAAAAGCATTCATATGCTATTTGTTCATAAGGAAAGAACAACATTCAGGACCCCAGATTCAGATTTGATCATTACATTTGTATTTGACGTTGCTAAAAGGAGAAGGCAGTCTAACAAGCTAATGTGCTGTTAATGTGAACAGAAAAGGGTTTTTCAAAAAACAATAGGCATGGAATTGTTAAGGCAGTTTTATTGTCGATCTGACTGCAAAGAACCTTATTAGACAGATACCTTACAAACTTAATAGAACCACACATCCTACTTCTAACTGTTGTTCAAAATTAAAAATCCCCTATTGTTCATTTTGTAGACTACCAGTGCATAGATTTTCTGTAGACTGCATTACATTTGGGACACAGTCGCAAGTGAATTTGATTCCAAATCAGGTCACTTTTCTGAGACACAAGATGAACACAGAAGTATGAATTGAAAGTCTGAACCTGAATGGCAAAACAGCCTTTCTCAGTCATAGACCAGAATGGGTTTTGAAGAGGTTTTTCCACTTTGTGAAGGACTGAGTATTAGGCAAGATGATTGCTGATTTACCAAACTGAATGAAAATTAATCCTCTCTTTTTGACTCGCCTTCCCTTCGAAGGCTTACTACCACAGGTGTTCTTCCCTATGGTTAGACTGACCACCACTAACAAATAATCTGAGTTTCCAACCATTGCTACAGATCAACGTCGAAGGTAAGAGAGGAAAAGCAAAACCTAAAGGCTGTCCTCTACTGGTCTTTCCAATTTGAAATAAGGTAACAAATGTTCTAAATACAATTTGGCAGTGCTTAATTTGAGACAGTGGTTTCCAATGATCAGCACCAGCACTTAATTGTCAACACCAGAACTTATGATAGTCTGCCATAAGGTGGCGCTGTTTGTCTACTTTAGAGAAGAGCACAACAACAGTTGTTAGTTCATAATACCAAATGACTTATACCTGCCTCAAAAGAGATTCTTATAGCTTTGGGGTCATGGAACAGTCTGAATTGTCACACATTAAGGAGTGTAATGATTGGTAGTTGTGTTGTTACGGTCACTGGCAGTGCTGGTAGGGGCAATGGTTGGTGCAAGCTGCAGTGGTCACTTGACAAGGGCCCGGCACTTATTTTTAAACAAATTAAGCACTATGAATTGTCCAGTCTGAATTGATGTATTACAGGTATTGTTAATTTTTTGGTTTGCTAAAATCTGTGCTGTTAAATCGAGAGACACTCAATGCACAATTGCTCTGCTTTCCTGCTAGTGTTGCTTTGTGAAAATAATATAGGGACAGAGCGAGACACCAAGCTCCAATTTTGAAGTGTTTCACTACTCAAATTGATTAGCGGTCATGCTTTCCCAAAAATAGTTAATACAACTATTAATCAACATTTCATATCAAGTCTTTAAAACACAAGAACGTAACCAATAAATTACATTAACTTCCCATTTCAAAATTCTTCTACTGTTTCCAAAACTCTGGAACTTATTTCTTGAAATACATAAATGCTCTCAAAAACACCATTCACAACTAACTTTTTAGCACAAGTAATGCAAGAATGGATTACCAGATGTGCAGTACTAACGTTCCCATCATATTTTAAATAAATTTTACTTAAAAAAAGGATGTGAATAATTTTCAACCAACTTGACAAAATCCACAAGTCTATCGGAGTATACTCACTCGAATACCATTTGAGCTATTAAACTGCACAATGCGATGTTGTGATAAAGTAGTATGGACTGTGGAGTTTCAATCAATAAACCAATCAATCAATATTTGTATAGCGCGGCTAATCACCTGTGAGGGCATCCAGGCACTGGGTAGCAGGGTTCAGATAAAAAGCCAGGTTTTTAGTCTGTTACTGAAATCCTCAAGCAAGGGTGATGTTTACTGCACAGTCAGGCTGCTGCCTCCATTAAGCACAGCGTGGAGGGGCGGGGCACAAGGTGACATGAAGTGGGAGGGTGAAACTGGTAGAAAGGACTAGGGGTGGGCGACAATTTCCGTTCCGCTCCCGGAAATTGCGACAATTCGACATTTCCGCGTTCCGACCGAAACGCGGAAATGCCGAATTGTCGCAATTTCCGGGAGGGAACGGAAATTGTTGCCTGGCCAACCACAACAGTAAGCACTTACAGATATAAATAAAGCAGGGGCCCGAGTGGAAGCTCAAATTCAGTAACGCTTTATCAGCACAAAACATTAGGGAGCTAGGTCGAGGCTGGGCAGGTGTGCTTTTCCCCCAGGTCGTCGTCACTTACCCGATTCGTGATTCCGACTCGAGCGCAATCCCCGCGTAGTCTCCAGGAGGTTCAGTCTCCTCATCTGCTGCTCTGCTCGGTCTCTGGCCCATAAACAGAAGGCATGTGAACTGCATGGAAGCCCCGCCCCACACACCAGCGGTGGGCAACGTCTTCCGCCCTTTCCCCCACTGATGGACCTGGACAGCTGAGCTGACTCGAGGGACCCCAGGAACGTCGGCGCCGCAACGTTACAGACACACATGGTCACTGTAACGGCAGCGGCAGGCCGGAAGCACCAATTCCCGCGATCACGGAAATATCGCGTGATCGCGGAAATCGCGGGCATTCTCGCGAGAATTGGCGGAAGTGCATTCCGCCAATTCCGCCCACCCCTAGAAAGGACCGGATAGGAAGGAGCGAGCTGTGCCTAACAGCATGGTGGTCAGACAGGAAACCCGAGCAGAAGAGCACAAAACTGCTAAACTCAGGCAGAGTAAACTCAAGGCAAGTAAAAACTGAAGGTGGTAAGAAACTAGAAGCAAAATAGGTCTAAATAAGTCAATACCAGGCAAACACAGTGGACGTAGGCAGGGTCTGGGAGACCTGTTATGGCAAAGCTGATCAGGGATCTCCATACACACAGATTTGAATCCATAACTACATCTAAGTAACATCCACAATGGTCTGTGTGTGACAGGCCCCAATCTTCGCAGTACACATGATATTTCAGAGGAAAGGAAGGCTGGGTGATAAATCAAACAAAATCCACCCATTTAGAAGGTTACTGAAGAAAATCAATAATTGATAATGTTGATAAATGTGTTTTTATGGAAGGGAATAAGTGAAAGAGAAATAAAGTGGGATTGGAAGAGCAACCTTCTATGAAGAGCTTAATGCAAAACTAAAAGAAAAGTACAAAGGATCGATATGGAAAAAGGAAAAGGTATTTAGGGAACTTAACTTGTAGAAAATAAGTGGAGTGGCATGGGAAAGAAACAACTATGTGTGTGTTCTGATGGAAGCAAAGTTTCGGCTAAATGAAAACAACATCATTCATTTTAGTTCAGCTACCTTTAACTTGTATCCTCGAAATGAATAAGCAAATGAGAGCACTTAGAAACCATACGTTTTAATTGCAGGAATAGAACAATAGTGTAATGCACGCCAGTAGTTCCAGTTCACGACGGGAGCTGTGTATTGTTCAGTAAAATCTATCAAAGTTAATTGAAGAAAGAGAGGGAATGCACAGCTTTGCTGCCGTGCACTTGTACTGTACACCACTAGGGCATTCATCCTGTGCCTCTAAGAGTCATTAGCTGGAATTCCACTTCGTCTGGTTCAAACTGGGATTTGAACTTGCTCCCCGATGTGGTGAGATTCAGGATCTTGAGCATGCCAGACAGAAGGGTCATCACTTTTCAGCGATGAGGAGGATGGCCACCCCTTGGGATGAGGAAATATGGATAGAAAATGTAGCTGACTTCAAGCTTTCGGCATAAAAGCAGCTCAAGGATGGACACTGACAGGCAATACTGCTAAGATTCAGCTGGGACTCATTTCAAGTCAGAGACTGACACTCAAATCTTAAAATTACGTATTATTTGTGATGTGAATTCTAGCAGATAACACGCATGTGCATATTTTTATTGCACTGAATATCTGTGTTTGAAAATTTTCAAACATATCATGACAATCTGTAGATGTGCTCTCACAAAAAAATACAGATTTTGTAAAGAAAAACATTAATGAAGTCAACACAAAAGCAATGCTTGACTTTCAAAATCTAGAAATAATTCAATTTACTACATAAAATGGCATCTAAAGTCTTAGCAACATAAAAGCAGTGTCCCAGCTTGCCTTTAAAACTGTAAGAACTGTAGGGTCTGCTTCAACCAAACTGATTACATAAATTTCATTTTAAGGAAAAGGTAACAATCGTAAAAAAACGCACCTTCCGCAAACGGTAGATAGGAGTGGTGTTAATGTAATTTACTAACAGAATTATTTGGTCATATATTCATCCCATGTTACAACAATGCTTAGCCATCACTGATAAAAGTAAGAAAAATGTGTAGAGTTTTCAAACTATGAAACATGTCGGTTCTATAAATTTCACAAGAAGAGTGCCAGGTGCAGACAAAAAACAGGAAAATATATAAGATAACAAAAAGGGAATAGCTGGGACCGAGGTGTACCCCTGCATATAAACAATGATTTGTGAATTGTTGAACCATGTTGTCTAAATCAAATAAAAGGACTGTATTACTTGGTTATGGTGTAATGGTGTAACATTCCAGAATGGCTGAACTGAGATTAATGGAAGCCCAGCACCTTCACTTCCTTATGAATGAAAGAACATCAGTTCAATGATTTCTAGAAGGGCTTCTCTGCCATGGAGCTGATAGACAATTTCCATTATCACATGCTTCCTATTTCTTACTTGGCCATTTCATCATAGTTCATAATGTCTAGACAGGACCCATTGCTTAGTCGTATAGGTGTTTGGAGAAGAAAAAACTTCTAAACTCTTTTGTGGAAGGATATATTACAATTCTGAAGAAAATAAGTCCTGCAACAGATATTGAACATAAATACAGTTCTAGCTTAAATGTACTCTTCCCAGACACATAACTGGTGATATAAGATCTTGCATGTATGCACAGAATGTTAATCTTCAAACCGTATTTCATGAATTTCAGTTCCGACACACATGTAAGCATCTGGCACTATGTTAATACTCAGACAACACCCACATTACAGAGCAATTTTGGGTCATCTTAGTACTGTTTAATATTTCACAAGCTACATCACACAGCTAATTATTACAAGAGTATGTGGTCATATATCTGTTTTTTCAAAGAGGTATCCTCTAATGAGGTAAAAGGGCTCATTCAAGGTATCAGGGGATTCCCCTCTCACACTGCCCGCTACATTTTTTTACGCACGTTTTGGGTGGCTGATTAAGTTGTTACACTTGTGTTCCAAATATCCACCAACATATGCTAAGCCAACGGTTTCAAAGTGGGTAAAGCAACATTGTGGCCAGCTGCATCCATCAAATTAGAGTTTTGTGGGCATGTGGCAGCATTAAAACTAAAGTGTTCATGCTGAGCATTACATGAATGAAACAGTTAGAAAACGTTCCTTTCCCAATAATTGAAAATGATTCTCTTCTTGCCAGCTTCATTCTGTAAGAACCAGTACTGATTCAAGAAGTTGGTACGTCTGACATAGATCAACTTGCAAAATCTTTGCACCCAATTTAAAAAGAGTTAAAACACATGTATCTACCTTTCACCTTGCTTCTCACCTCCACACTTTGAGCCTCATTTATTATCCGAGCCATTCCAGTGAAAATTAAATGAATGCATGCCACATAGTAATCCTGGCAGCAATAAAGTTATGGATCAAGCCCCCAGTCAACACCGCCCAATGGTAATTATTGCTGGTCTTAAAATACAGCAGACAGAATATATTTTCAAGCATTTCCAGTGCAGAAAAATTCAATTTTTGAGTTACAGAAAGCACTACCCGCATATATAAATTTCAGGTGTCAGGATAGGGATCATAAAAAGTGGAGAAATATACATTTCATACAGTTCAATTGCAGTGCTATTTTGAATACTATTTTATTGATGCTATAGGACTGCAGTATTCTCTTTTTGAGTGGCCGTATTACTGACCTATTTTGGGTTAGGTATTTTTTATCTGTGGGCATGTGATATAAAAGTTCAGATCTTCCAGTACTGCATGTCCAACAATTTCTCAGTATGTAATACTATGCACTTTGTACTCATCTTCCGAGATTTAATTCTCTTCAACATAGATTCATTAGGCCTATCTCATTCTCCATGAATTTTAGACAGGTTAGATCTGCATTTTAATCTTTTTACTGCTTTTATCATCTAGTAATATTGGTTTCTATAATACACGGTTTTCGGCGGGAGTGCTGTATTGTTGCCAATAGTTTCCTGATAGCTTAAGGTATTGTTCTTTGCACATGTGTTGGTTTTATCTGGGAAAGTTATCATAATGTATATTTTGTACATTGTCATGTTTTTATCTTATGATCTGATTAATTGTACACACTTTAGCAACTACTTTACCCCATCAGGTATTATTATATTGTTTGCAGCATCTCCGTATGTGTGAACCTTGTTGGTTCTGTACAATTTTATGATTTTTAATGCAAATTCGAATAAGGTTTCTTGAACTGAGTGGCTCTGTCCTTCATATTTTGTGATTCTCACAACAGAAGAACACACTACCAAGAGTCACTACCGTCATGATATATAAGTTGGACCTTAACTTAACATACAGTGGTGTTATGCTAAGCTTGCATTAAATTAAAAAAATTCAATTTCCATATAAACAGAAACAAACAATTTGTGTTTGTGGGGGTACCATCACTATTATTTTTTGCAGAACCCTGGAATTGTGCCAGTTTGTGTTCCATTATATGTTCCAATACAGATCACAACTGGAGGTGTATACAAGTATATACATAGTTGCTCAACAACCCTAGCAATGTGACTGCTATGTACATTCGTCCAGCTGTTTGATTCTTTCTGCTACATAATCGTATACCTGGGCGAATGATAAAAGAACATAAGCAATATTTGAGCCTCAACACATCTGACCATGTTTTAACATTCACTGACGTAATACCTCAACTGAATTTACAACATCACATCTGCCAACAAAAGAAATATAAAAGCAGAAGTATGAGAATTGCTATGTGTTTGGCAGGAAATGCAGTAAAGATACTTCAACTGCAAAGATCCTATTTTTATCATGCATAAGCTAATATCTGCAAGAACTGGGAAATTAGTTTTGTGCAATGCAAAGTCATAGTTTTTCCGAATTTCCTCTGGTAAAACAGGAGAAACTTCAGCCCTTGGCAGAATAGGTTAAAACTGAAAATTTACATTCTTCTGGAAGTTAAAAACATGGAATTAGCTCAGTCTTTTCAGCAAAAATAAAACTTTACAATCATTGACCTCCATTCACCCATGGAGGTACTCACCTCTAGTACTCGAAACTTTTACCTGGTTCAGTACTTTGCAAGACCTGTACATTCCGGACCACATTTAACTCCACTTTGACAGCAATATCCTTTCTGGATCCAGTTTCTGTATTAGTGTGTTGTCTGGTAAGATCGGTATTGCATCTGTATAGACTCTTGCACAGTAATATAGCAATGGCCAATCTCATCATTGTATTAATTTGATCAGTATTCTTATAATACTGCTGGCAGTGATTTCACTTATGAAATATCAGTTTTCAATAAATTGTGCTTGTCAAACCTTCTCTCTGAAGTTTATTGAAATCATAAGGATATTCACAGCAGTTTAGTATTCATAGGTATCTTTTGTAGGTAAAAGTCTAAAAAGTATCACTACAAGTAACCCTGTTAAAGTGTTTGCGCATACATTCATTACAATTTGTCTGAAAGTCCATTTCGAGATCAGCGGAGAGGTATCTCGGAAGGAGCTCCAAGTTCGCTTGATAATAGAGTTTTACTCAGTGCAGGATTGTAGAAAAACTTTAGTTTTCACACACATTTGTCTCCTCATGAAAGGAGGAAGAAAATGTGCATGTGAAAGGGCTCACATCAGGAAGTTCATTCAGTAAAGGACATGATAATTCATGGATCCGCGCATTACTCCACATTTCAGGCCCAGGAACACATGATGGTCAGGAACATGTGGGAAGATTACATGGTAACTGTGGGCTTGGTATCTCACCCCATCTTCTCAGCCAGTCCAGAATAAGTACCTATGTATTCTACATTGTGCAGAAACCGAATATTCATTTTATTTTCATTTAGCACTAAGAATTTGACACCAATTAGCTACACCACATTGTTAACACACCTAAATTAACATTTCTACTGCCATTTAGTCACAAAAACATGAATCAAAAGTGGGTAACAATTGGGGACCCATTCACAAAGATTTGGCACTGCGAGGTGTTTTGACCGTGAGAGGTGTGATCCTGGCTTCCTAGTGAAATCCAGGAGTAAACCAGAAGTTACACTTACTCACAGGTGCAATTTTGTGAATCAGCCTTAACTAAATGTGCATAAATAACAAAATGTAGGATAAAAATATAAGTGTAAAGTAGTCGACTTCATAGTCTTTATTATAAATTGCAAATGATATGTTAATTTTTTTTAAACCGTAAAACAGCATGATTTAAATAATTACTTCTGCATGAGCTCAAGTCACTTACAGGGGGCACGTCAAATGTGTGTCTGTGATACATTTACAAAGCTTGAGATAAAATACTCCATGATAATTTCTAAGCAAATCAAAAAGCTGTGACTACAAAAACCACAGTTTGACTAAACTGTAAATGCATATTTTCCAGGAACAACTAAAATGTCACTTATGGAAACTGTCCTGTGATTTATAAGTTGTTTAAAAATCCCACTTAGTTTACACTGGCCACGATGAATCAGTAATTTCCATGTTTCTAATTAAAATGTAAACAGTGTAATGAAGACATCAGGTTTTTAGGCGGATGTCTCTGCTATTGTCACTTGGGGTATGGTAATTACTGGCGCAGATCTATGGATGCTCCTGACTCCTGTACACGTTCCGATTAAAAGCATTACTGTTAAACCTTGCTCTGCACTCCAGGGAATTGCGTATTGCAACCAGTTCCCAATTTGCTTACAGATGCAGACCTGCAGTAACCGTTTTAGCTAGCTATCTTAAAAAAAATCAAAATGTAGATTTATACCATTAAAAAAGCCATTTGTGTTACAACAAAAAAATAATAGGGTAGTTTTGCAGGTTAAATTGTTCCCCGTTTCACAATTATGCAAACGCATTTTATAGGAAGGTGTTACTCCATGGTTTGATCCAAATTCAAAATTACACATAAAAAGGCAAGCAGAGTATTCCCTGCAGAGAGGGAGACATGTGTTAGTTCAAGCATCAGTTAACACCTTCCATGCGTTTTATTCAAAGTCATGAGTCGAAGCTAACCATGAGCACACGTGAAATAACACATATATTTCATAGAAAATAAGTAACCAGCAATGATATAAGGCGCAACTGAAGTGCTGATGGGAAAATTGAGCCCTTGGATTTAAAGGAATATTGCTGACAACTAATAGCATCATTATTTCAGACTGCTTGTTAACTTCCCTACACTAGGTGGGTTTTGTATCCTCTAGCAGCTTATAGCACACTAACTAGCATTCCACATTCCCCTGTTCCCACTTCCCAGAGGAGACTGCTCTCATATGTGGTCACAGTTAGCTTATAATCCGCTAATTGTCAGATCTGTGACTGGCATTTCTAACAAAAACGGGTAGTGGAAAATCTGGTCATACACCCCGGCCATGTGTACAAATAAACTGCCTGACTCAAAATAGCCAAACACAACAGTCATAGAAAAGTGACCCATCTTCCATTCTGTCATGTAGATGACAGACTCTGATATGTATCTTTCCGATAATATAGACGAACAATTCGATATTCCTGGTAAAATTACACAGCCTGTAAGTTTTTATGAATTCCAGACCCATAAAATCATCTTTATTTTCAATGCCCTAATGTAGCCTTTACCTATAAAAGGCAACCATACCTGCTGAAACACACGCAAATATAAAGCAATCACATGGACAGCATAATTGTAAAATACACAACCACTAATTAATAATAGCATTTTATCATGAAAGAAAAATATCAACATAATTGGGATGAGAAAATCTCTCTGCTAAAAGAGAGCACAGGACAATTAAATTTAAAAAATAAGGCAGGACAGTGAAGTACACAGAACTGCACAAATATACAAAAATGCAATGTGGACAAGTACTTTAAAGCATGATGAACCAGTACGCATGCTTTGACGGGTGATCGGGCGGTGGAAGAAGCAGATGCATCATTAACAGCTTTTCAGGAGAAAAGGTACAATTGTTTGTATTTTAATATTGTTTCTATTAACTGTAAGGATAAACATTTGTGAAAATTAAAACAATTCTAGCCTTTCCGAATTTACAATGTATTTTATAAAGAGTTAGAAGCTTTTCTAAAAGTGCTAAACTGTATTTAAGATGAGGTTATTTTGTGCTGTCAACAAACTTTTTTCATATTTGTCAATCCTTCACCCACAGTGCAAGACAAAAATACCACCTTAGAACAAGAGAGTGGCTCATCCCTGGTATCTACTAGTTTCCGGGTACAGTTTTCCATATATTTTGTGCATGTGTGTGCTCCAGATGCTGTCAGTCAGAACAAAAAGCTGTCCAAGCAGACAATCTGTGCATCTGAATGTTGATCATGTAGGATACTAAGGAGTCGTGGGAGGGAGGAAGGGGGGTTGAGTGTGTCAAGGATCCATGGTCTTTCATCTTTGCAGTAGAGCAAACACATCTCTCAGTATAGTAACAGACAGCTGCTTCCACTTTCTAATGTGCCCTAACTTAGATCACTGCAAGAATTGTCAGCACTCCGAGAAACACACTGAGATAACACAGCCAGCTGCCAAGAACGGGGAACCGCACAGCTCAGAAGAAATGGGATTTGTTCCATTTGCATGATGCAGGCTCCCTTGGGCACCCTGCTTTCAAATCCACAGCACAAAAGACAACACTTAACATATTTGTTTAAAGATGACAACCTCATGTTGATTTCATTTGGACATAACAGTGTCAGGATTACAGATAAAGGAATATATTATACCCATAACAGACACTGACAAACGTATCCGTCAGTGAAACTGTCAGCCTCGTCTGATTATGCAGCCATTTTTCCATCCCCAGGGTGCCGTCCAAGTAGTAACTCTCCAAAACTGAAGGTCTAATTTTATTAAACCACATTTCAGCCTACTAAACAATATTATTTCTAAAATAGATCACTTTTATTGGAAGTCTCCCCTTTGAAAAAATCGAGTAGACACTGGGGAATTTATGAACTAAATGGATTCTTTGAGCTCCATTTGCTCCACGTTTCTTACCTTACACAGATTCAAAGGCTGTGATGAGATAAGTGAACAGAAAAACACTAAAGCGACCAATGAGGTTTACATAAAAACATATTTTGCAATATTTTCTTGACTGCTCATTAAAGTGAATACTTACTACGCAATGCGTACTACAACAACCTGGTAAGCAACAGTGAGAAAAGCAAGGTGTATGTATGCATAAATATATATATATATCACATACATTTCCAGGAAAATTGTAGAAAATAGCAGCACACCATTGTCCAAACAAATCGGTTCTTTATTGCTAACAAGAGTAACGCGTTTCAGCTACCTCCGTAGCCTTTGTTGAGTTCAAGTGACTCGCCCATCGTAAGCAACATAAACGATGCACTCTAATGAAAATAGACTAAATAATTCTGAATGAGGCCCGTATCAAAATTAAATACATGAATACATAAATTACAAATCGGGCTACCAATATTCTCTTAGTGTATGTCCTGAAAGGAAATACATTTGTGAAATGTAGTTGTAAAATTGTGCTGTTCTATAGACATAGAAAACAGACAGAGTACAGTATCTCCACATTTAACGTTAAACCAAGTGTGACAGTGTACAGTTCATGCAATCATCAACCAAACATAATTGAGATGACTTTCAAAGCTAGTGTCAGACTAAGGCCCAATTAATCTGTGTCAAAATGCATAAAATATTGAACACCTATACATTCAATACAAAGTACGGACTCATGATATTCAAATTAGAAGTCATAATAAAGTGCATAGCTGAAGGGGCAAGCAAACAAATATAAAGTGCTGTACAGTACAGAAATCAGGGTTTGTGCTGCCACCTCGATTAATCCTTCAAGCCTAAATTAATTTGCATCTAATATATGTAAAAATCACCAAATGGCTACTCAAAATCAAATTGAGAAATCCAACATGACACTGAAAATAAACTTCATACAATGGGGTCAGTACCCATTTTTGCATGGCCAATTTATAATGGATATCTCACTTGTACTCATTAGACGCTCCCCCAAATACAGTGCATCCTCAATTCATAAGGAGCCAACATAATAATAGTAAAATAAAACAATCATCTGTGCCTAATCTGGTGGGGCCAGTGCCCTGCAGACAGGTAACTAGTGGGGAGAGCTACACTAGGTACCCACCTCAAATTGTTACCTCTTCGTTAATATCTAATGTGGCTAGTGCCTGTGATTATAAATAAGTGGATACCAGAGAGCCCCTGTGTGAATGGTATCAATATGTATCTATATTCTCAGATCTATATTGGGGCGGCACACAATCCAGCTATAGATGTTAATCACCAAAGCAAGTTAGATTGATAATTTGATGATTTACACTATTACTTTGCTATTTGAGGGATAACGTTATGCTAAGGATTATGTCCAGGAGCACCTACATCAAAACACATATAATTACAGTGTAGAGAACTCAGTTAATTAACACGCAAGCTGAAATGTACCAATACACTTGGGTGCCTTGATTTGGGTTCAATCACAGACACAACATTACTTAAGATTCGGGCATGGGCACATTTGACAGATGGTAGTACTTTCACATAGTAAAGACAACCTTAAAACACAAATCAAAAGTGCTGACCATGTCTGTACCCAAATAAAGTACAGCAAGCAAATTTTCTTTAGAGGAGGAGTGTAGGATTTGTGATAATAAAGAAATACATCTTTTCAAATTGCTGAAAGTGGTTTACCTAGAGACAGGATTTTGTTAACAGCAGATATAGCGCAACTGACCTCTGAACCACGACAGTTAGGTAAAAGCCGATGAGTTCTTCTTCAGTTCTTACCGGTCCATCTGGAGTAGCTGGGGCAAAGGAGGGCTGAGCATAGCAAAGTTAACGTTCTTGCTTGAATAGGGCAGGTGTCTCCAACTAGTTGATTGCAAACTACCAGTAGCTCACAGACACTTTCATAGTAGCTCGCAGCCTTGAGTTCATTTTTAAGTAATCACAGGGTCACATTTTCCTTTTAAAGTTAAGGGAAAGCTGTGTTTACTTTACATTATTATCAACAGGATGCAGATACCATGGTTTGATAATGAGCAGTGCTCATTCACATTTATGACCCAGGCTGTGGCACAGAGGTGAACAACTGAAGCACTAAGGTAGTTCACTCTTAGTCTTTGTCAACTCCATGATGGAGCATGAGAACAAAATGATGTTTCTGAATACTTTTAAATGGGAGAAAATCAAAATGAAGAGTTAACCTAATGAATAAGTTAACTCTTCATTTCAATGTTCTCTGGTTTTAAAGTGCAGCATTTACAAACAGCAGGCCTCATGCACCCAGTGACCAGAAGACACGGTGCCCTATTTAAAACTGAAAAATAGTACTCTTTTTATCAATGGGAGAAATTTAAACTGAAAAATTATTTCTTTGAAATATTGTCTTAATGTTTTTCTCCACTTTTAATTAAGCCAATTATGTCTTAATGTTTTGTGATACATGTTTCTTTACTCTCAGTCACACATACACATATTCCCATTCATAGGCACACATGTTAATACATCCAATTAAAGACCACGCAGTAATTGCCGCAAATGGCAGTGCTCCAAGTCGAAATATTTTGTTCAAACCATAGTTGTTATATCTTGACATCTTGCAGCCTGTAATGTTGTCTTAGCAACAGGGTCTGCATTCCTCTAATGGTATCCATGGTGTTAGAATTCTGGGGATGCCAGGAGAGGAGTGCTGGCGGTTGAGGGCAGAGGATGTATCTGGGGGTTGTTCCTGTTATCTTACAATAAAGACTCTCTCAATCAATGTGGCAGCCGGACGTTGTGGTCGTGGGTGAGTTGGACATGGTTTAAACTCAGTGAGGCTTGGTTTGGGGGTGCCTGGTAACAATGTGAGAGTTGCCTGACCTTTTGGTTATCAGGCCTTAAAACTAGGACAAATTTAGGAAGGATGTCAACCTGAGTGGGAGGCATATTTTAAAGTAAGAGTGAGGACCTGGGTAATGATCAGTGAGGAGTTCTTTTAGTAAACATTCAAAGCTGCTAATCTGCTGTGACCAATGATAAGTGAAGGGTGATATCCTGAGTATCATGAACTGTAAATGATCCATTCCAATAACACTAGACAATATAAACACTTGGTCATCAACAGCCGTATTTAGATTGTCAAGTGGATGCTGGGGCCCAATCCTGACCAATTGACGATAAACTGTGCTCTTATCCCCTATTTATGGACTACCATGGGTGAAAAATTGCAAGCTTGTCAGGGACATCAGCATGACTGCTCACTGACCACAGTGACCATGTTCTTGTTTCACCTGGCAGTCCTATGAGTCCTCGTGCAGGATACAACAACTCCTATAAAAGCAAGATGGGACATTGAAAAATAGAGAAAGTTTCAAAGAATCTTTTGAAGCATCAAACTTGTTTTTGTGAGAAAACTCAGAGCAAACCAACATGGTTATCTAGGTACATATACAAATAGGTCAATGAGTGCCTTTAAAAAAAACACTGTTCTCAAGAAAGTTGTTTTTAGTGAAATGTGAAACAAAATGGTTGCAGTCCTCGATATCGACTTTAGACTGAATATCTTTACTGTCAGAGTCTTTGCTATGGAAATGGCTAAACCAGGCGTTTTGTTTACCTGTTATTACTGAAGACACTACTTTGGCCTTTATCAACTATATAGCCAGACTTAGAAAAGATGTGGAGGGAAAACTGGCAAGATGTAGATGATGGGCATGATTCACAAAGCTCAAGTCTAGGGTTACTCTTATATTTTACGTAGATTTTGAACTTTTTGTAATATTCAAAAAGTCTGTCAAGAGTACTCCTGAAAATTGTACATTATCAGGATTGCACTAATATGCACAACTAACTCATGTGGAAAATTCCACTTTCTTAAAATTATGTGAAATTGTGAATTGGCTTTTACTCCAGAAACTGTGAGAAATATAGAGTATTTCCTCTATTTGCGTACCTAAAAAGGCCACTATTAACTCTTATCTTACAAAGGTGCAAATGTTTCTCTTTGTATTTATGGGATAAGAAACTAGTTGAATATATTTTGTGGATTTCCACAAAGCTACAGGTTTTGGGGGGTTTAATGTTGTGTGAATCAGGGCATTGTGTCACATATTGATGTCGTACGCCTGTTAGTGACCAGTCCAGAAATTTAAATCCCTGTTTTTTCTGTAACAATTGAATCATTTGGAACAGAATGTTGATACCAAGTCAACTAATGACAATACAGTTCTCATGAGTCTTGCTCCAATATCCAAACACAAAATGCAGTTTATTTTGTAGTAAAAAATGTCTGCACCACATTTGGGGGTAATAGTTACACTAAGACCTCTTTTACCCCTGATTTTTCAGTGGATTGCACCAATTACAACGATAGCAGTCAAAATATTTTGTTGAGAATCAATATCTACATGGAATTTGATATTATGTTTTCATGCTCAAAATAGAGAAATATTTTTGTGTCTGAATATGCTCATTCATAGTCAAGAAAGAGGAAAACTGAAATAGAACATGAGTACAGTAAAGTGAGGCTCAACCATACAAAGGGACTTTTGTATTTAATTCCATAGTTCTCCATCAGGACAGCCATATTCACAAAGTGCCGAACATCAGACTTCAGAAATCCTTGGCGCTATACTTTTGGTACCGTTCCATGGCACATCATAAGGCAAGAATATTTGTGGATGGTCATTTAGCAATTTCATAACAAAATGATTGCCCTGATATATACTGATTTATAAAATGACAGATTTAGTAATAAACTAGGAAAAAACAATATAAAAATTCTGAAGTATTAGCAAGTAATGTAAGCCGACAAAAATATGCAGTGGCACAATACCATGACAAAGGGCCTTTGCAAGGGACCCAGTGGCCATATATGGCTTTACTCTTTTGTAATGACGCCCATTTTTCCAAAGGGCAACACTGTCTTATTAATTGAGGATAAGACATTATTATAAATCATATACACCGTATGTACATAAAAGGACATAAACTTAGATTTTGTTAATGGATTTTAACCAAAACAAACACATTTCTACTTAAAGAATTTTAAACATGAAAGAAAACGGCAGACAGGATGTTCAATTATACAAGCATTGGTAAATCCAATAGGTCTCACCTACGAGACAAGAGCTATTAGCTTTGTCAGTGTTTACCATATTGTACAGCAGCATGTTTAGCCATACTCTAAGTGCAGCCTGAGATCTATTATAGATCAGGTTGTGATTCAACAGGCCAAGGCTTTCAGTTACAAGCAAGGCGTTTCACACCAGAAGGCTCTAACAGCCAAGGCACTATATGTCTCTATTTTCACAGCTCCAGGCTCTTGTTTATTGCACGAGTGTGGTTTACTCATTACATAGCAAGAGTTCTTATTACCCAATGCAGTTGTACTGCTTTTATCAATTCACATAGGATTTAGGTAGGAGTCATCCTGTCCGGTCTAAAACCTTGAACTGCAATTTCTAAATATATCCCTGCGGCGAGAGCTTAACACACTGTCCTATGTTATAAGATAAAGAGAGGGTGCGAGGTGGGGGAGTGATACTCTTACATCATGAGTGAATATATTGTCATGCTATGTTCGTTTAGCACCCTCGGATGGAGCTGCGGTGTAGTCAGGCTGCTTATACTTATTTTTTTAACTTTCTAATAATTGCCAATGTACTCTACACAGATATAGTAGAAATCGGATCACAAGGTTGAACAGTGTTGTGCTGTAAGGCCCAACACAAACACTGGAATAAAGGGTGGTAGAAGGGAGCATCACAGTCATGTCTCCTGGAGGAGAAAGCATTGTAGCGAGTAGAAATGTAGAAAGCATAGGAAGGGCTCTGAACGTCAGTCAGTGGGGGGGTGGGTCTAACCATAGTGCAGAGAAAAGTAAATGAGGGAGAGAAGAAGGGAAGCAGATGAAGGCCCATGATGGAAGGAGTTAAAAGTTTTTTAAAACAAATGAAATGTGAATAAAAGAGGGAGGCAGTGTGATGAGGAAGGAAGAGCAGCAGTGTGAGGCGAAAGGAGCGGCATAGTGTGATGAGGAAGGGGATCAGTGGCGCATGGAGGAGGGGGGAGATGCAGCAGCATGAAGGAAGAGGAGCAGTAGTTCAATGAAGAGGGAGGGACAGTAGTATGATGCAGAGGGAGGTGCCGCAGTGCTCTGAGAACGTTAGAGCAATACTGCAATGAAGTGCACATGTTAATTTCTAATATCATAGCTGTCTAGCCAATTCATTCTGAAAACTGAAAAGGACGTTTCTGGCCCAGTTCACATTTATTCCATTGCAGGTGATGTCATGTTCTAATTTGTACATGAAGGTAAGCCCATCTAAGCAGTTTCAGTCCTGCTCCCTTGTTAAAGGCTTTCACCTTTGGCTCGGGCTTTTAACACTGGAGCAGGCCTTTAATGGCCGGTATAGCCCGCTACTATGGGATATAAGGCTATAATATATCACTCTGTTCTATTTTCCTGTACTTCACATTCTGCCTATAAAACTTTGCAGGTTCTCCCTCTTTCTGATCTCCAGCTGTGAAGGGGAAGCGAGAGAGAAGGAGGGTGGGGGTGAACAAAGGGAGAAGCTCATGGAAGGGAAGAATAAAAATGTGTACTTGAATCACAATGGAGCGACTAGCAGAAGGAAAGTAAATTAGTAAGTAAATCAATCAGCACTTGGTATATGCTCCAAACGAAAGAACAACAAGCGACACTGGCAAGCACTGGCCAGTTAGGAGATGACAAATTAGAGACAATGAATTCAACAAATAGAAAGCAACGGGAAGCCTCCAAACTCCTTATAGTAAATAATACTTCTCACAGTAACAGAGCATGCGCTGTCAGCATGCGAGACCTAAAAATGCAAAACAATTATTGCTGAAACACTTCGATATTTACTATGGCTACAGAATACAACCTAGCAGAGACAACTCTGCACCATACAACATCTCCAAAAATTACTTAGGAAATGTTTGCATGTCTGTACATGCCACTGTCCACATTGAGATTTAAAATGTAATCCAGGATACAACTGTTTCTTTAAGAGAAGCTGTCGAGGGGCTGGATTTTTTTTCCTATGAGCGACAATGTGAGATGGCACTTTGAATGGAAAAGAACTTCATAAAAGAGCTTCACTTTAGTAGCAGCAGAACAGTTGGCTCATTGAATAGGTAATGATCTTACTGCTTTCGCCAGTCATGTGGTTCCTAAACTTTGACTTCATAGCTCAAATCCATTAGAAGGCATGGGTTTTTGTGTGTGAATGGCTTGATTAATGAGGCACATCGATTCTCCAATAAAAGTGGCTACGTCCAATTTTTTTAGGAAGTACCCAACTAATGCATATTTGTACATTTCTATGTGAAACTCCAGATGCCAGGCAGCGTGTTATCCAGTGCCTGCATGTGGAGCCACAGCTTCCTCTATGTAACAAGCCCATCACCACATGTGACAGGCTGTGCAACGTCACCCCTTAAACAGTTAAATGGAGCATGGGCAAGGAAAGATCTAAAACCAAAAGAAAAGCAACACTTGTAAGTTTTGGAACAATGTGTGCCGTGAGAATTGTATTTAACCCAGCATGAATCTTTATCAGCAGCTGATTTTGTTTGCACTGAAATAAGTCCTCTCACATTTTGCTTTCACTGATGCAAGCGCTGTGATGCCTTCTTTCGCCATGAAAAACAATATCCCCTAATGATTTATGAAAGGCTATCAGTGTTACCATATCGCATGTCACCTTCAAGAATCCCACACAATGAAAGCCTAGTTTCCATGTCTTTAACAAAACAAATAAAGCAGCAATTGGTCTTAAGCCGTGGCATTTCACAGAAAACAAAATGAATATATTTTGCAAGCTTTGTACTCTGTGATCGCCTTCAAGGGCAACATCATTTGGCAAATATTCTCACTTCATAGTGACATTCAGAAAAAAAAAATGTTTTACAAATGTTTCTGAAAGGCCTATGTGAAATACCACCTCGCTCACTAGCCACAGCAAACATACAAGATACAAACATCTACTGAATTGAATTCACAAATACAAATTATTACCACAGTTGCAAACTGTTTATAGATTATTAAACTCAATGCACTTAAACTACCACGACATTCTCCAAATTGTTTTCTGTGACCACTCTTGGGTTCAGTGAATTATTTGAAAAGCTGTGCTGTTCACACTACATTTTCGTTGTTCACGATCATCAAATACACCCTATCGTTCTCAAACACTTTGCATAAGTACAAAATGGTCTTGCATGCCTAACTAAGGAGGAAAACAACTTACCATACATTGGTTTATCAGCGTAATGGCAATTAAACATTAAAAAGGGGGGAAGGAAACAGCAAAAGGGAAACTATTGATTATAATGCTAAGCAATGAAAAAAGGAAGATGAACTAGCCCCTTTGGCAAGGACCCCGATGGGTAGTAATATTAGTTTAGAAACTAAGCAACAACTATTTGTTAATAGTGAAGGTTATGCCAAGATCATTCTCTTGTAATTTCTCATTGAAAATTCATTCACCAATGGTAGTTCCTCTCACAAGTGGTGTGGGGGTGAGTAATCCAATTAGTGCATGGTTGTAATTAAGTTACAATATAATGAATAAATACAAACAAAAGCACAAAAATGCATGTGGGCATAGGAGAACTGAGGTTAGGGTTGCTGGCACTATATTACAGTAGACATGTAATTGGAGCAGTATTGTACATTACAAGCGCTCAAACTGCTGTGAGTCTCTCCTCATTCACTCACCTTGTCCACTGTTTTTAACCAAATATTGAATAAACCTTATTATTACTTAATCATACAAATGAAACATTTAAAATGATTACAAGATTATTAGAATTGGTTCAAATACTCTTTGGATTGTCACTGCCATGGAAAAGGGAATAACAGAAGTATAAGATGGCCACAGATAGATCACCATAGCTAAACAAAGTTCAACATTTAATTCATCCATGAATATCTAATCACTAGATCGAAAAACAAACACAGGTCATTGACAATTTTTAAAGATTAAAAACACTATGTCACTGCTACCTTTGAGCTATGGCCTAAAATAGTTTTTGCTAAACTTCTAAATTAAAATAATGCTTAATTTGCCAAAATTAAATTATTAATCAAAGGTTCAATGCAAAGCTATGTTTTGACAGGCTTCAGCATTTTTTAGACTCAAATTATAACTATCGAGATTAGAAACAGAATTCCAAACCCTGCCAATTTTCTACCAAAGCCCTATCTTCATCTCCCACCCATGACATTCACTACTTTAAATTTCTTTTACTTTCTCATTACGGTGTGTTTTTATTGGTTTTAGACTTATGGAAAGTGAATGGGCTTTACTATCTCAAGGTTACAAATCAAAAACACACACAAATGCGTACTACAAGCTTTACTGGACTTTTTTTGTTAATGGCAACATAGCACTTTTTCTTTTTTATTTAAAGAACAGTCTCCCAAGACTAAAAGTATTTGGACTTCTAGTCAATGTGCTAAAACAGGGGAGGGTCATTTTTCTGGGGTAACTGAGCAAACCTTGCAAAAAAACTGTTTCACTTTTTAATATTTGACTAATCCCACCACATCTACAATGACAGTCTGGCACACTATTATTTTTCTAAGGTTTAATGAGGACTTATGTATATTTCACACATCAGAATGTAATTGCTCAATATTAACTAAGTTTCGATAGACATAATAAGACATCATAAATGAAAGTCAAGAATGGAAAAGTCAAAGTGGGAACGTGCAGGATGAGCTTGTCTCAACTCTGGACACCCTTAACATACTTCTGAGGCACCTAAATACCACAAGTAAACAGGAATATGTAGGAGTAGCTGAAGTCTAAAAATTCTGCCTCCTGAATAAAGAGAGCAGAGATTTGAGGTCTATGATGGCCAGGCTGATAATGTGCCCTAGTTCTTCAACCAGAAAAAGGAGCTGGTCTTGTGTTGGTGGGTTTATGTGACAGACGTGTTGCTGTGGAAGGGGACTTGACCATGTGTAGGCTTTCCATTTGATTTCAATACAATGTCCAAACATGTTCCGCTCTCCTTGCGAAATGGGAGGAATTTCTGTGAGTCTGGAGAAAGATGTACTTGAGCACACATGTAAATTCCAAACATAAAGAAGGGCAAAGGTAATCTATCAGCATTACATTTTCCATTAACCCTTGAAATGGAACTCGAAGTAAACTTAATCTACTAGCAAGTCACAAGGATTCTCATCACATTACATCTACTATTAAGCAAGTACAACCCTTCTGCTCGAGTGGAGTATATATATTCCAGTACCAGTAAAGGGTGTAGGACCCTGTTTCAATCTCCAAATGAATTGGTCCTTAAGTTACATTTAGGAAATACCAGCGCGCCATAACAAGGGTGTATGAAGAATTCTGGAGTACCTGTATTTCTTTAATGCAACTTAAAGAGCAATTACTTTGGGGGATATAGATATATATGCAAACTCTTTTGGTTATTTTTTTTTCCTCTTCTACACATCTTCATTTACTCAGAATATATGCTAATGGTGATCCGAGACTCTGCTGTAAGGCAATAACATGTATAAGCAAGTGACACTCTATGCTTAGAAACACAATTTCTTAACTCTCACCCTTTGGGAAAGCCAGACAATCATCCCCAAAACATTCAAACTCTAGCAGCAGTTTTTATCCCAATTCTTCACCTCGAACAGCACTGAGCAGTTAGAAATTTGTCTTAGCCCTTAATTGAAAGAAAAATTCAAATGAAATCATATGATTTGTAAAAGGTTATGTCCACTTGAGGTTACTATTGGCCAGATATGACATCTTGATTTATGTTCTTTTTTTAACTAAGTACCAACACATGGCTTGATGCTTAACATCCAAGAAACCAGCAGCAAAGCAACACTAGATTACATTTTTTTCATTGTAACGAAAATGGTGCTGGTGTATTCTACCAACCAAAACTCCGAACAGCACATTTCATATTTTAGCCATGGATAGAGGAATCCCATCTTAACTAACAAAAACATGGCAATCTTTGCACAATGATAGAAGCTAAAGAAATTTAAAGTACCCCCCTTCCAATTGTTTATGCTATTCAATGTTTTGATTGTACCTTTAAAGAACAGAGATGTATTCAGGTGATCTTAATGAAACTGGCTCAAAATGGGTAAAACTTTTAATAAAAAGGAAACACTAGAATAGAAAACATTTATAACTGTAATGATTTCATGGGATGCACTGAGAAATCATTTTGTATTGAATACAATTAGAACATTAGCTGCAGAGGCCGAGTCACAAAGATTTGATACATAAATGTGCAGATACACATCGCTGGTGCACAATGTATTTCTTTCAGTTCACATGCACATCTGCAAATGAGGTGTACTGCAAACAAGTCATAATAAACATGCATCAATGTTAGTAATATAGAATGAAACTTGATCCTAATTTCCCTGAGTATACATAATGGACGGAATAGCTAATTTCTGAGGGAGTGTGGTTAGGAATATTGTTAATTTTTATGATTTTTCAAGCTTGTGGCATTTTTCCTGAAATCCACATACAAGGCAACAGTTTCCATACACATCTTGTAAATAGTTCACTGGTGCATATAAGAAAGTCCTCAGACATACTGTGGGGGAGTGAGCTCTCATACTGCCTAGAGAGTACTCCACAGAGGTAAACTGGCTCAAAAAAAGAAAACTGGCTCAAAACTGGTAGCTTTTAGTAGGCAGTAGGGCAACCCTTAGGAAGGTGTAAGCGGATGTGTTTCATATATAACAAAACCCTAAAATTATAAAACTTAGAACTTTTTAAGAAAACTTCAAAAAATGTAATACAATACAACAAACATTGGACAAGAGGTTCAAAAATTAATCCAAAAATAAGTGTCCGACAGAGAACGAACGCAAAAAAGCTTTGTATTCAAGCCAAAGTGGAATTAAAAAATATCCGCTCTGTGTCTATTTTTCCTTTCAGGGTTTCAGTAGGACCTAATCTCCTTGATTGGTTCACCAGCAATGGCACATACACAGGACATGTGAAGGTTTGTTCCGGTCTATCTTTGAACTTACTAATAATTTCAGAAAGAGAAACATTTGCATATCAACAAACTGGGGGCTGTACCCAGGAAGCCATCCCGGTCAGTCTGACCCACCATGCAGAATCCCTTGTTCAATTGCTAGAAATCAAATAGAAAAAAAATCAGGGAGGACCAGTCGGACAAATGCAACATCTGTACCAGTTGACAGCTTTAGGAATCTGATTGATGAATGGCCTTTTTAGAGTTTTCTGCAACACAAACCCTGTCACCTGACGCTCACAATCTTTTTTCTACCATCAGACCCTGAATCTGACTGCTATCTAATGGCAGTGCACATCACCATTCATGCAATCACATACTAAATACCAATAGCAGTTTCCAGTTACACATTTCAAAGAACAATAGTGGTTGCTAGACAATGATTGCATTGCACTTGAGCTTCCACTGTAATTATTCAATCAGCAGAGGCCATTCTTATATGCAGCACACTCCAAACCATGGTTTCTGTGATACTCTTGCCTTGGGAGACACTTGTCTCAGTTGACAGTTTCAAGCATATTCGGAGAGATTTTAATCGTTTTGATGATGCAACATATATCATCTCACATGAGTTTCCACACAAGTCTGAATTTTGATATGTTGCAATGAATATGGAAATCAACATCTCCAAGGCCCATTCATGCACTGTGGAATCAACACCACTTGCCATGTCCAACATTGCCCCATGAAGCTCTAGTTACCTACCTTCTAGCTATGTGTTGATTCTTCCCCCAACAATATACCAGTTAGATAGGCCTATGCTATCTCTATCAACATAGTAGCTTCAATACTTGTACAGTGTGGTCTTCCCTTGTCAATATTTACCAATGAAAGAGTCCTAGTGTTATTACTTGGCCTAGTGGAAGGCCTCTGTACAAAACATATTAAGGAAATATTAAGCTCTAAATGAGAAAAGGAGATTCTACCTGCTGACAAGATTGTGACTTGACTCTAGCTTCACACTGGTCTTCTGGCACTCGCAAATTCAGAGCCTTTGATAAAAGGCCACCAATAGAATTTTTCTGGCAATACTTCATTCTTGAAGCCCCTTTTCAGTGATCTTCTTCTATATTAGTCCCAGAGGTGCCATATCTCCTGAAATTGATAGTAATTGCCTCCACACAAGTAGTGCAGGTGCTCTCCATTCTACACAGCAACACACAAGTTAACTGGGATCTTTCAAACTGGCGAACAGTCTCTCCTTCATTTGTAGCATTTTCTATAATCATGGATATCAAATTTGATTTTCTGCCATTTTATTTAAGTGATGATTGTCATAACAAGTACCACCACCGTTCCCAAAAATCCTAATTAAGAATACACTTCTGCTCACCTTTGTGAGCTACAGATCAAGATCAATGAAGTCACTAAAATACATGCTATTCACTTTGAACTTTGGGAAAATACATCTTAATCCATTATTCTGAACTGACCCACATGCAAGAGACAGGGTGGCCTGCCCTTTAACTTATGCCTATCAATGGGCAAGTTAATAATATAAACGTATTGATTGCCTTGTGTCCTTCTGAGGCCATGACAAAACACCATTCCATTCACACAACAATAGACTCTGCTCTTGGGATATTAAAGCCATGAAGTTTTAGCAGAACACGTGTGACTGGATCCGATTAAAATGTCTAAATTCACATGAATCAAAATACCACTCATTCATATTAAAAGAAATGATGGATCTGCACTATTCAGATGGAATTTCTTACACTATGCTTCAATAGCATTCATCTTATGCCAGGAATGAATGAGTATAGCTTAGGTTCTCTGATAAGTATAGATTTTGAATTTTCACCATAGGTTGACATGGATTTCCCATACTTACTTCATGTCCTTGGGCGCTTCTTGGCAATACCTTGGTTCACCCATTTTCCACCAAATCAGAATATAGGAGTGCCTAAGGTATGAGTTGTGCAAAATATTAAGTGTAAACTGTGCTTTCATTTACCATTCTAAATCGCGCAATAATAATGTATCCTAAATTGTAGCTTTTTATGGTATAGGTGTGTTTACCACTAGCAAATAGCTTTTTTTGAACTGGTACCTTTACATCATAATTTATCTTTTTTAAATGTTATACAATGCATTAAGAGGAAGAGCAAATGGGTATTTTCATATTACATTTTAATAGCAACAATTTTGAGTTCAGTTTAAAATATTATAAAAGTAAACCAAGGATCTTATATGCTCTTCCTTGTAAATCTTCAATTTGTGCAAGTAACATTTATGCCAAGTATACACATAAAAATAATTATTGAATAAACATCTCAACCATCGATTTTTACAGAAATGCTTACACTTTGGATCAGCGCTACATACAATAACTTTGATTATGCCTTTAAAGGATTGTTAGTGTATAACAAGACAACGCATGCAGATTGTGATATCTCAATAATACCTTTCGATCTGTAGCAACATAGAGAGCATTGGCAAATACACACTGGTTTAAAAACATAAGTTTAAAATGCAACTTAGAACAATTAGGCTCATGCATTTAAATAGGTCAATATCCATTTTATGTGGGGATAGAGTCAAACTTCTGCCAATCAAAGTGCTTTGCAAAGTATGCAACCTCAAGTAACAATCAGGTAATCTTAACATGGTTCATTAGATACTAGGCTAGTGTTTATCTAAGCAGTAGGATACAAAAGTAAAGTTTAGAAATGTGTATAAAAGCGGAGGGCATGCTCTGCAGTCTTTGGTTTCATAATGAAATATCTTCAGCCTAGTGTGGATCTTTTGCATAGAGCAACATGGGTGAATAAACAGTAGATGGAGATACCTTGATTTAGCTACTTGTCCCACTAAGATAAGAATCAGCAGAGCAGTAGTAATTTATATGTATATAACAGATTTACTCTGCCACAGATATAGCATCAGTTGCACCTGAAAATTAATTAGATTAAATTGCAAGCAAGGTCTTACTCAAACTACCAACTGTATCAGTAGCCTCGGTAGTAGGAGCTACTGTTCTCAAAAATATAAATTTCCCAAATCATAAATAAGCCCTTGACTACTACAAATCTCTTGCTCATATATCACAAGATACATTCTGGGTGTAATTAAAGATATCTTACTCACTGAACAAAAGATATAAAAATGCAGAAAATGCCTGCTGAGAGGAATACTAAAATCAAGACAACCCAGTGAATGTAAACCATTTGGGATAGAGGTTCCCATGAAGCTTTACTACACCGATAGAAAGATGCCCTTGGCATAGATTGGATCGAAAATTTCAGAGAAAATTTCAATATTAGTAGCCAGTTGCTGTGTGACCAATGACTAAATTTTTGGCATACAAGATTCCCTATGATCCTGGTAAGTAAGTTTATCTTTTTGCCTCAAACCCAATTTATGCCTGTAAAGCGGAAAGGAATGGACTGGGTACAGGATGTTTGCCTGTTCCACCTAAATGATTGAGGAAGAAAAGCCTATTTTACTTGCACCTGAAGAGATGGAAATATACTGCCTTTGAGTTCAAAGAACTACGATGGTCCCACTATTACAAGAACTTCAACATAATTAGAGCCTATGGAGAAAAGCATGTGAGACCTCCGAATTGCCAACATAAATTAGCCCAAACCCATAAAAAAAGAGTAATATGATAGTGCCAACCCCTCCACATTCAATCAGAGAGAGAGCGATAGAGAGAGAGAAATGTTTTGTGGATCAAAGGAACAACTCCACAACATCCAGGGTAAGCCAATTAATCTGCACCTTGCCCATCATGCCTTCCCCCCCAACCCTCACTCTCCTGAAGCTCAAGCTCCCACTCTAACAAAGACTGTGATTTGTTTGGGATTCCTGGACCATTCATCAACCCACCACCAGCCCACTGGGAAGTAGAATGCAACATCACCTCTACATGTGAAAGACTGAATCAGGCTGGTCAACAAGCACTATACCAAACTGTGTCACACGTTTCTAGGCCAGAACCTGTTCTATGGCATCTGGTGCCAAACACCATCTCATTCAATCGACACAGTCTGCTATGCTAGCCTGACCATGGAAGGCCAACCAACAGTGAAGCATAGCTGGCTCTTGAAAACAGAGCTGCTTGCAACATAGCCCATGCTGCACCAAAGACCCATAAGAAACGGACCGTGTAAGCACCTGCAGAAAACTGACTTTTGCCACTGACTGTAGATATGCTATCATACTGTTATTTAAGACAAGCCCTTTACTATGCTCAATGTATTACTGCCAATGGAGACACAGTTTACTGCTTGTATGCAAGTTAGAATAAAGCAAGTGTTACTTGCTCTTGAATCTTGTGTGCACAGCTTTTTAGATCTGCTACAGTCTAGAGACAGCCAGTGAAACCCAACGTGTAATGCATTGCAATTGTGCTAGTTTTGCTGTGCTTTTGTTACCCTACAATTCCCCAGGAAAGTAAACCTCAGATGTTCATACCCTCTAACCCTGAACCTCAAAGCTTAAAATTAAGGGACTAACCAGATTCTTTGGCAAGTTAGTTGAATTGCTGTCTCTGGGTCTAGGGAGCACACATAAGACTTGTCACAATGTATGCCCCATAATCCCTGAGTTCCATAGGCCCAAGAGAACTGGAATGAAATGTCATTTTGTAAGAGAGAGTTCATTATTATGCCTAGTATAAATTATAAGTTGAGAGAAAACATGAACTTTACTGCACAAGAAAACATGACACATACCACTATGCATACCCCCCAAATACTATGTTATTTGCTTCACATATGCCACCCCTCATATGTCATAACATACAAAGGATATTAAATCCATCACATTGAGGATTCTGAAGCAGGATGACGCACATCTGTCAAGCATTGGACCAGGCGCCTGGATACTGCAACAAGAACACACCAATAGCTCCCATTCTACCAGGCAGTTGAAAACCATGATCTTACGATTCACGCACTGCAAGTTGGTCTGGGCAATATTTTAAATACAACTCTGAATGTTAAACAAGCTTTGAGTGATCTGGGCCTAACATGTGAGGTACCATCGCCTTCAGAGTGCTTACATAACCTGAACATCTAAGTATATAAGTGTCAAAAAAACTGGTGTTGCCGTATAAAAACTTGAATACATGCATTTTCTAGTGAGAGGATTGATTTATGTGTGTCAATTTTTTGTTACTTTTGTTTTTGAAATTATATTTACTCTCCACAATACTGAAATTGACTAGTATGTAGTCAGCAGACTGATCAAGACCCCGCTCCCATGTGGCCCATAGTAAGTGCCACTGGAATTATGAGGCAGGGGAGGAACAAATTATGCAGCAGGGTTGAGTAACTTATCTGGCGAGCAAAGGCAAATCATAATGCAGCACATTTAATGATAGCATTACTTCAATAGTTTGTCATTTCAACACTTGTTAAGTTAAGTGTTTGGGCATTGGTTCCCCCTCATTAGGAACAATTTAACACCAAAATATAGAAATAAGCAACAGAACGGTGACCAGTCAACCTTTGCAAAGGGCGTTCCACTGTCCTGCAACACGTGTCGCTGCATTCTTAGTACCTTTGGACCGTTTGAGCTAGAAACTATTTTTTTGTTAAAATCTGCAGATTATGTGGCAGATGATATATACGAGAGATGCAGCAAATATATAATTATGTGAAAATCTCCACGGTCGCATAATCACATAATTCCAGTGGCCCTGTCCACAGTACTTTCCATAGAGATTATGCTTCATATTATATATAAAGAAACATCTGAAAATAGGACACACAACATCAAATTTAAATGCACAGCACTTAATTCCTAGGAATTTAAACAACATATTTAGCATAACATATTTGGGCATCTTATCATATGGAGCAAAATAAAATCTAAAATACAATAATTAAGTAAGTTCAAATGTACGTTAATAATATATATTTTTTAGAACCTCTTCTAATGCGAGCTTAGTTATCACAGAAGATTTCTTTCCTGTTCTTATTTTGCTTTGGTCTCCTACAAAGAATTATTGCACTTTGTGGGAGATTAATACTTTTGCAACATTGCCAGTAATACCAGGAAAACATTATGTCCTCCCGCTAGTATAAATAGCCATTATCTATCCTTTGACTGTTGTAGCACTTAATCTAACAAGGTTTTGAGGAATTTCTCTCAGAGATTTCTTCAGTTAGCCACCAGCAGCAAACAACTTTTTAATAATTTAGAATGCTAAATTAATCTTAGTTGTACCATCTGACCTTTCCTCGCTTCACTTAAACGGAAGCTAAGGCAGCAGGAGCATATCTCAAAGACATCTAGTTCTGGTAAAATCACTTCAGATTTTATGTGAACAATTATGAAGGAGGTTTAATTTCAGCAAGGTTCACATAAAATGAATTCTCGGAATTCCAAACGATGGCCACCACAATGAAAGCAAAATTGTTCTTTAGTACAAATATAACACATACAGCTCACATGTATGACATGTTTTCTGTTCACTGTGCATTCTGATATGCCAGCAGAGGGTTGAGAACGGTTCATGTTATGAGGTGATCTCGTGAAAAGGATGGTTTAACCCCTTCCCCGCTCATGACGGAACCGTTCCGTCATGAGCCACGGTTGCCGTGTGCTCATGACGGAACGGTTCCGTCATGCCACGACCGTTGGCGGCCGCTCCGCCCACGCGGCGCTGTTTCCCCGCCTGTGCGGGGGGACAACGCAACTGGGCGGAGTCATGACGGAACCGTTCCGTCATGAGCACAGCTCAACCGTGGCTCATGACGGAGCGGCTCCGTCATGAGCACAGTGCCACCGCGCTACCCCCCGCACCCCCAGCGCCGCGGCGGAATTCCCGCCGCGGCGAAGGGGTTAACCTGAAAAGCCACATCCAAACACTGGGACGAGGAAGTTATGCTGTTTCGGAGAACTTGACAAAATGGTGGAATACACATGCGCATAATGCAAGTGTCTGTACAGAATATCTCCAAAATGTACACTGACAAAGGAAATAGAGAGTGCACAAGTAGAAGTGCACGCAAGGGCTTATCCGCTTCTTAAATCCTGGTGAGCAAATCAAAACGATAAATGTTTATTATCATCTGACCAGACAATCCTCTTGCTCTAAAAAAGATATGTCTTGTCCCCCAACTAGAGCTTAGAATAAACCGATAAACAGCTTGGGTAATTTGTGTACACGGTGAGAGAAATTAGGGTAAACGTAAGAAATCCATACAGGTATGAAAATGTGGGCCGGCCTCTCGCATACCAGACACAAATATATGTGCAAGTATAATTATATTATCGAGTTATGGCTGCTTTCTTTTTTTAGCGCTATGATATAGGGAAACTGCTCTTCAGAAGGAAAGGGTCTTAATTCTCGGGTATAGGGTAATTTGCTAAATTACAAGTCTCCATGAAGTAACAAAAAGCAGAACACAGTAGGCCTGTACAAAAAAGGAACAATGGAATCTTCTAGTAATGAAGTTAAACGGGTGCAGTGTAGGCAGTATTAACTGAACAGCACAATTGAAAGAGTTAAAACAAATCTATAATATAGGCACAAACAGCTACATTGAAGTATAAACAGAATACATTAAACAAGAGTAAAAATTACTACACCCAAAGCTTAAAACTGATCAAGCATATATTAAACAAAGCAGAGTATGATGTTAAATAATTGCTGGAGAGCATGCAGGCAAGTAGGAAATACTCAAAGATGGTTCATGTGGTGAAACATCATTTTTTGAGTACCTAAAATGTTAGCAGGTCCGGCTAAACTGGTGCTTTTATTAGCAAACTTGCTGGAACTGCACCCTCGAAAGGGGATTGGATTCTGGCAAGGTAAAAAAAAAGAAATCACCAAACGGTACATGACTGGGTTCAGCCCCACTCTCAGGATATGATAAAGCTTGATCCTTTTTGCACTAAAAACAGTTTATATTCGGCATGAAAATGCATCTGTGCCAGTGACCAAGCTAGAGCTACATCTAAAAATGATTTGCAACTTGTGTGGTGTAAAACAGACCCACAGATAAGAACAAACATTGGCAAAACCAAAACTCGTGGTTTTAATGTGCTAACATATGGTGATAGTGTTTGTGTATGCCTGTATTTGCATCTGTTAGTACATTAGCCTCAGACAAATAATCTTCTTTTATGTGACAACAAAAGACAGGACAATGGACAAAAGGCAAATGGAGGTAACAATTCAGAAATTAATGCAGGGAAAAATAGTTAAAAAGATGCATTGAAAGTCAATAGGGAAGACAGAGAACAAAGAACGATGGAGATGGCAATGAAAACATGCACACAATTTTTGTCCAGCACCACAGTGAAAACTCCAAAATAAAAGACTGCTTTCTTTATATTATACACTCTATGTACGAGATGAAGAATTGTAATGGTTCTGTGTCTATTTGAAATGCAAATAGTGCTCAGGCACTGCAATGCAAGCACTCCTTAGGAGGAGAAATAATACACTAGTCAATAGCATGGGATGAGAGATAATGATTCCTCTGGACGGAGACAAGGTCCACTCTATGCATATTTTAATAAACTGGTAACAGTAGGTCATGCAGACAGCTGAGCAGTCAAGCAAGATATAAAATAGCTAATTTCGCCAATGTACATAAGCAAAAAGTTCATTTGCCATCCTGGCAATGCCTTGTCCTGATGCACATCACAAGACTAGTGTATCTACATTCATTCATCTTAGAAGGGCCAATAATGTCCAACCAAGGAAATGTGCTCCATTACATAGCTGGGTGTTTTTGCAGCAGCCTGGTATTGTTAGTTGTCCTGTATAACTTTAAGAAGCAGTGACATAAATGGATAAGAAAGTATTTGGCATGCCTTGTACACTACTGTATTGGGTGTATGTCAAATAATTTCCTATGCTTGGACTGGCATGCTGACCAGAATAGTTTCATCTCCCTCACACACACATCACATACATGTGACCTTTTCTTCATCAATCACAACTTTTCAAGTCAGACAAGGGGCAGCTTTAAATAAATAAAATATACAGCCACATACATAGAGGGGCTTTGGGTCGGCCCCCGTCATCTATATTTCTGCTCCAAAGTCCTTTACATTTAGCTTCCACCCACCACAGCGTATATGGGGCAATGGGTCAGCCCGCTACAGCCATTGGCTTTCTTGCACTGTGGATGAAGGCACTTTGCCTGTTCATATGCGTTAATCTACCTAAAATGGATTGCACTTCAGAGCTAGGACTAGTGAGCAACTCCTTTTTCCATTTTTTTTTCACTGTTTATCCATTTATTGTGTGAGGTTGCCTGTGTGTTTAAACAATGCATATCTGCAGGCATAGTAATTCAAAGTCAATAGTACTTTTTCTGTGTGCCAATAAGTATCATATTTCTCACATTTCTAGACCTGTTCTAAGCACACCTGCCAGCTAGAAGGTACATGAGCTATTAAACTCCTACGAGAGGCTTATTTTTTTTAATTCAAAATGTTCAGTGAAAACATTTGGCTGTGGTGGTTAGCAATATCTGTTTTATTTTTATATTTGTGGTCTATGCTTTCAATAAAAAATTTAAAGAATAAACATCTCTTAAACCTCACCAAGGCTAGACCTAAATTTTTCCAACGCATGCTAAAATTGCCTTTGTAGTTTATCTCTTTTACTGCATTCATTTTATCGATAGAGGAGGCAATAGGTTTCCAGATAACCTCCAAATATCAACCTGTGATCACTGCACCCCTCCTATGAAATAATAAATAACGAGGGTTCAAACATGCTACTGTAATCTGCTGTGTTTGCTATGCTAACGGCTTGCAACACCCCTGGACATCGCAGATTAACATTTAGCACAGAAACATTCAGTTACCTCTTTTTAAAGATTTTATTAAAATACCAGTTTCTTTTTCACCATGCTTGCTGGATTTGAATCGTGCATTTCACATCACCCTTTTAAATACTACAAATACGTCCGAAGTTTGTTGAATTTTGTGACGACTCAATTGTTCTTACACAATCACCAAAAATGGCGGCTATTCTCTCTTCAATCATGTGGCCAATTTGACGGAGTTTAGAAGTTGAAGCCGTGTCATTCACTTATAGAATATGGACACAGTGCAACACACTCAGAAGTGGAGCTAGAAATGATGCAAAATCAGTTTGGTTCGGCAGTAGTACATACCGCAGCCAGCAGCGCGAAAATCAAAGGATTATAAGGTTAGCATTGTTTTGTACAAAACAAGCAAAATCCACTTTTTATAATGGTTGAATGAAAAGTAACCAAATAGATCTTTCTGCCATCGAGGACAAAAAGTGCTTTGCCCGAAAAACGACATGCTTCAAAGCGCAGCAACATTTCAATATACAAAAAAATGTATATATATTTTAGATTTTGTTTCGACAATGTCACTAAAATACGTAAGACGTTATCTGCCCGAAAGAGTTTGTTTTTACCAATGTTCCATTTTAGAGAAGGGCATGTGGTGTTCTCTAAATATAACTTTCGCTTCTCTTCTTTGACACTTGTGTGTGCAAATTCTTACTTCCAAAATTAACGGACCACTGTCAGTTTGCACAGTAAAATATTTTTTCAAAGTGAGCAATTTGTCATTGACGCATTAGAATTTGGAAATTCCAAACCAGTCGAACATGCATGTGGCAATTTTGGACTTAAAACAGCCTTCGGCAGACCTCGCCTTCTGTGGTAATTATTAAGTAAATTAGGTTCTCCCGTGGTCAGCGCACTTTCAATTTAGGAGGGCAAAGTTCAGCAAATGACCTGTAATGCATGAAAAATCTTTGGTTGATGCATTGAAAACCAAATTGTATACAAGCAATACAGCTTGTGCTGGTTCTGCCAGGTTGCATACCTCTACAATTAACTCAAACGAGACTATTTGTATTAATAGAAGTGTGTAAGTGACCTGAAAGCACACCAAGCATAAAATGCACAAACCAGAGAAAAAACATAAATGGCTATTGGGCTGTGCATAGAATCCTGCATGTGGCTGGCACATGCACAAACGGCAATGCTTTTTAAACCCGTGCTACAGATGTAGCATGCACTAGAACACAGACGAGGTGGCGTTTGTTCACTTGCTGTGCTGCACTGTGAAAACTAGAAAATATAGGTAGGTTTAGAACGATAATACTGGCCTAATGTACTCGATAAGACTTAGCTTGCATTCTTCACAACAAGAAGCAGCAGTAAATGCACACCAGTTCTGATCATGCCCACCACTGCTTCACAGGGCGGTGTTATGTACACACTGTGACAGTGTTAGTGCTTCCCTGCTGCTACCTGCTTTTGAAACTTGACCCATCTCAGCAGTGGGCAGCAGAAAGCGAGCTTCTCTGATACATCTGCTACCACCACACACCACCACTCCCATCTACATCCACTCAGCGCAAAACCCTACTTCACCTCTGCGGCACCCCTAGCAGAGCCAGATTATCCTCACTCCTCAAAGTGTAGGAATGTCTCATGAACGTATCAAATGTTACTGTGTACAGCCCAGTGTTATGGATACACAGTCACGAAAACAAGACAGTTTGTATTTCATTGTGCATACTGACCGTCTATGGCAGAGTGGAAAGCGGAGAATACTGCTATAGAAGATTTGGTGGATAATGGCTTATATGGTTGGATACCCAAAGTTATGGGTGCACGTAAGCAGAATCTGGGCGCACAATTACTTCAAATTTGCAAAACGTGAATTTACACTTGCAAATGTACTAGTCTGTGCATGCTACACTGATCAGTACTCAATATATGTGAACATTATTTTCCAAAGGCATGTTTTGGATATTTGATTGTGGGGATGCCAGGCAAATAGGTTAACACAGAACATGATATTCACAAAACTTTAGCGTGCACATTCCCACTCTGGAGAGTTTCACTCCTGTCAAGATCAGGAGTAAATCAATTTTCAGGGTGGAAATGGGGAGCGAACACCACCAGAACTCATGGGGGGTGTTGATGAAAGTCATTCTCTTAGAGAAAAAAATATGTTCACCGTGAAGAAATCAAAGAAATGTAAATCTCCACTTCTGCGTTTAAATTAACACATCTCCATATACCCGCTTACTAGAGAAATATGTATTTCCTATGTAAGTAACTAGGGTTTCACAGAGAATTTTGAAAATATCCCTGGAGGACGAGGCTTCTCAAGAACACTCAATGTATTTTCTGCCAATTTAAAAAAAGCTGGAAACATACATAAAGGTATAGGCCTAAGGAATCATATTTCTTTTTAAGAATCAAACTCGATCTAAAAGTGGAGGCATTAGTGTGTACATTGTTTACACTGAACCACAACTTTGCATGTAGAATCTGATGCAACATTAATAACTAAGGATATGGATAGAGCACAAATATATATTTTTTAAAACCTTGCCAATGCCAATGGGTTTCTCTGTATGTGAGCTATTCCCTTGGTCACTGTTTATAACCATGTTGCACAGCAAGCAACAACATAGGACGTGAGGGTGGGATTGGGCAAGCAACAACTGGGGTAAGCCAACAAAGTGGGAGGATGGGAATGGACAAGTAACAATGCGGGACGAGTGGGGACAAGCCACAATGGGGGCAAGCACAATGCAGGACAGGAGATTTGGAGAGGGCAAGCATTATCCCAGGACAGAAGGGGGACGGAATGGCCTGCAAACACATGCACTCTTATGGAGTGCTGCAACTAAAAGAATAAGAATTGGCAAAGCCAATAGGTCTCGCCTTTGCAAGATCTATTGAGCTTGTCAATGTTTTGTATGCCATGTTGCACAGCACGTCTACTGTGCAACATAGCTGAAAGTGGAGAAAAAAATAGCACTCTGACACAGATGTTGTTCACCGCATCATAACGCTTTTATTTTTTACTTTCAGCCATGCTGCACAGCAGCCACGCTGCTGTCCAACATTGATAAAAAATCATGGCCAAAGTTGATAGATCTTGTATAGTGAAGACCTATTGGCTTTGCCTATACTTGTTTTATTAGGACTGGTGGGGGCGAGCCAAGACAGACAGCGGGTGGAGGAAGGGAGGAGGCAAGTAACGACAAGAAGGGGAGAAGGCTAAAGCAATACAATGTGGGATGCATGGGGAGGGACAGGAACAACATGCCAGAAAAACAAGGAAACAAGTGCAAGTGATATGGAAGGAGCAGCATGCTGGAACATGAGAGGGGAGAAGAAATAGTACCTCAAATCACATCATGAGCAGCAGACGGACACAAATTAACTTGAATCAATCTGTGCATGGTACCTGCTCCACAGCAATGATCAGAAGTGATTTTTGGACCGCACTTACCAATTAAGGAGGCTGTATAGGAGAGTGGTGTGAAGCCAACAAATGGCAAGCAATAGGCAGGCTCCAATCCTTTTTTTATACAATACTGTCTTGCAAATGAGACGCATGTGTTAGCGCATGCAATGACAGGCTCGGCCCTAAAAGATGTTGCTCCAAAGGCGCGAGCAGTGGAAGGACACTGGTCAAGAAAGCTGTATGAGGGGCAAATACACAAAGGGTAAGTGAAGTAGGCAGGGTGACGACCAAAGAGAAGGAAGGGAATGAGAGTTACAATTAATCCAAATAATGGTAAACAATAGGCAGGATCTAAGCCCCGTAAACAAAACAAAATGTATTGCAGGCGACAATCATTTCTAGGTCTTATCTCAGACAGTTTCAAAGGGGTGGCACAGAGGTTAGAGAATGAGTGCTACAAACTAAAGTCACTGGAATATTTTGTTTTTTTTATTTCCCACACTGGTCAATATGTATTTAATTTGACAGCGGTTTGTTTAACCCAATCCCAATAATAACATAGAACATCAACACATAGTTAAAATCATACATACAGAATACATTTTAAAGCAGTCATAAAAATCACAATGTAACCCATGACAATGCACTAGGACTGCAGATTTCCTTAACTTAATGGCATTGGTCAAAATAATTTGTAGAAATTCCATTGGTGAACACACATTCACCAGTGAAATAAGAACAAACCTACATTTACACAAGTGGCTGCATGCTGTAATAAGATGATGAGGAAGGTCGACTGCATCATCATGAGGTTAGCAGAGGGTTGTTAGGCCTGGCCTGTCCCTCTAAAAATACCAAACCAAACTCTAATATTCTCCAGAAATGCAAGAGGACTACATGAAGCATGATATACGTATGCTTGCAGTAGGACTCAGCCACCTGGTATATTTGGGTTTGTGCTGCAATTTAACAAATGCCTTACATTGACAAGGTACCCCCTCCTAGCAAGAAAGCCAAGATCACATAACCTGTGAACTCCTCAAATACATCACCATGCTACCATGCTAAAACTAAACTGAATTTGAATAAGAGTTGGACCAACAAATATCTCCTCGTGACCCAGCATTTCCATAATGATTACAGATGCTTCAAATCTGTTCAACCCTATTCATGAAATCTTTAACTTCTGCTCCATCCTGATCAGTACAACAGAGTTGTGAGATTATCCTAGAAGACAGAGTATTGCCAGTTTAAATAAATGTACTGAGCAGTAATCCAAAGTGGCAGGTGGGGCAATGTGTGCCAGATTGCCTCAATGGCCAAAAGGGAATACAAACTCAATGCCATGAACGAGACTAGGGACACAAGAGTCCACGCTGACCTTCAAGGAATCGAAGCTGTGCACCATGAGTTACAATGGGCAGAGCCTTGGACAAACAGGCATTGCTAAATAGTAAGATCGAATATTGCCCCAAAAGCTGGGCAGCCCTCTCCCTCCCCCATCACCAACGGTGCACCACTAGTTGCCTCTTAGCATCGAACACACACTGGGCCCCAACTCCGATCACGCTCATTTTGTAAGCTCAGATATTTGTAGGAATACACAGTCTCTAATTTGTCAAAGTCAAGAGACAAATTCACTTTAACAAGCCTATTGCTGAAATAATCATAATTTTCTTCAAATTAAACTTAAGACGATTTCTTTATAATAGCTGTCCAAAAAGTGCAGGCTTCAAACCCCTTTGGCCACCACTCTGCAAAACTGCTCGTCTTGGTTACTTAATAATGTACACACTTCTGCAACACCTCCTTTCACGGACCATATGCTTCTTAAATTTAGTAATATGTTGACCACTTATTTAAATCACTCTCAAGGTGATCTAAGATTAGGGTTTCCTTGAACAGCACAATTAGTTATTGATGCAGAGCCAACTTAAACCCTGTCTGCATACCACAAATTATCGCCCAATTATCCTCAAAGCAATGAAAGGGCATCAAATAAATTGGAAACCTCCATTCACCGTAATGGGCACAGTAAGCTTGGGCGTACAGATAATCCAAACTGCATCATGTTCTTTAGTTACTTCGTCCTAGAAACCAACAGCAGACCAACTTTCATTTGATATCCTCTAAATGTATTCTTATAATGGCAATTATTTTCTTCCATGGCATTATAAAGATGAGTGTTTCACTTAATAATGGACAGTTATATATAAAGTATTAGTGCCAATGTCAGTGCCACATTAAGAACAACTCTTTAATTTCCCTGTGACGACTAATAAAGAATCTATGAATTCATGACACAGAGCGCCAACCCTTTCAAGCGCAATAGAAAACAATGTCAATAGGAAACATGTGGGTGTACCCCATGTGACTTGCCAGCCAGCTTGAAATAAAGTGAGGTTCTAGATTATCATTTCAGCCACACATGTGTCAAAGGATGTCCAATGTACCAACTTTCAACCCAAAGTAGTGAGTGCCTCAGTAAAGAGAATATGAAAATCCTCTAATGAAATATCAACAATACCCACCACTGACCTGGCAAAACAATGGGAAAGAATGCTACGGTGTAACTGCAAAAATGAAGAACACAAGTACAAATGGCAAAAAAAAATCATAAAGAGTACAAAATTCTTTACAAGTCTGTTCTAGCATAACCTTGTTTAGAAAGCAAAATTCTCCTTCTAAACCATTGTAATTCTCAACAGTGAACTCTAACAAGGCTTGTTAAAAACTGTGCAAGTGTCCATAATCACTGAGATGTGTAGAGCAATCTCTGGTTATCCCCTAAGAGGTCAGTGATAAAGGATTTAAATCTCCGACAGGGAAAGTTATTACATTCAGAAGCAACGTGTTCAAGTCTAATAACCAGGGAAATATCCCAAGCCTTTTAATTGAGCAAGATGCAATTTTGCACCTTGTCATCTGTAAAACACAATGGCCAAGGATTCATGTTTACCACTATACCATTAAAACCTATTTGGGGCAGTGAAACCTACTGTACCACATTAGAGAAAGGGCAAAAGTAATGCTGTGGGCAGCATTTACTTATTACCTCCAACAGAATAATCCAGTAGATTACAGAAGGAGAAATATCACTTGCCACCCAGATGTCAGATTTCAGCTGATCTACATTTTCAGAATACAACAGATCACAAGGAAAGGTAAACTTCCACCAAAACGAAGATCTGCTTTGAACTAATCTTAAAAGGGATGAACCTTATGAAGAGCTACATTAATGTAAAGTTTCAATCAAGTGGGATCACTCCAGTGATGATGGAAGATTATTTTCATTTTATCGAAGAGACACCTTTCTCTCCCTCTAGTTTACATTTTACTTCGGTTTGTGTTTTTTTGTTTACTTTCAACAGTAATTACTTACCCCTGTTGGTAAATTTGCAAGAAACAGCAGGAAAATGAGTTACCCCGTGGTGATAATTAACAATGGTAATTAGATACCACTCGTACTAACCTCAGAGGAGCAGTACTTTAAGACTGAGTTTTTATTTTGTATTTAGGCCTTTTTTCCCGAAATGGACCCACTATTTTCTGGCACGAATACCGTGAAGTCAATGCCATGGAATGACGCTTGATTCATAAAAACCTGCGCCTTCTTTGCTGTCATTCAAACATGCCAATATCGAACCTCTAACGCATAAATACAGGACTTCTTATGCAGTTGCCACAGATATGAAAAAATGCAACACTGAACAACCGCAACATGACAAACACAGACACCTTTTCAACACTTTCCAGTGTAGCTCCAGAAACAGGATAAGCAACTCTGTTTAATACCACTTAGAAACTGCCCTAGCCTAATTTCTATGATTCTTGAATGTTTTCAACACCGTAGATCGATAAGGTCTTAGTTGAAAGGCTATGCGTAATGCGCAGGTGGCTAACTCTGCCCTTCATTGCTTCGAACTTTGTTTTAGATCATGGTATATCTCAGACTTGGCCAAAACCATTTTACCATCCACTATACATTCCTCTGTATTCCAGAATGCCAACCGCCAGTCTCTTCCTGGCCAATTTAGCCCCCAGTCTATTCCCATTCAAGAGTCAGCATCCACTTAAAATGATAAATGCATGATTCCCACCAATAACCAGGGGATGCCTGTCTTTCATCAAATACTAAAAGGCATGCAAATGACTCCAATAAATGAAGACGCTCTAGAATAGTTGTGATATATAAATACCATGCCCTGGTATAAACCATTTATCCTTCCACTGAAATCCCAACAAAAATGTCATGTCAAAGGCATCTATATTTTATTCTGAACAAAATGCTCACGTCTTGAGGCTCAGATGATGTTCTTAGACATAGTCTCTATTATGTGCTAATTAATATAAACATCTACATTTCATAATCTTTTTGTCCTCGCTAAGAGTGGACAGGATTTAGGTCTAGGTATACTCGTGGCTTATTACTGTCTGATTCCATATGTCCTTCAGAACAGATTAACTATGCGACTGTGTAATATACAGTGAAAATGTGCATGTTCTCCCCAAACCCGGGTACTGTACTCCTGGCATTTACCACCTGCTCTTAGCAGGTGATAAAGGTCAGCACGGGCTGATGCAGGTTGGGGTGTTGGATTGGAAGGGTGTTTGTGGCCATGCCAGTCCATGCCCCATTGGAAGAAGCACTCATCTCCATCCCCCTCACACCGGTCTTGCTGCAAGTGGTTGGGCAGAGGCGGACCATGTCTTGACTCACCGAGTCCTGCACTGCAGTTTTACCAGGTGCAAATCCACCCCTGGTAAATAGAGTTCAAGCATATTCTGAGCTGGTAATCTCCGGTCTGGAAAACTGGACCACTTGAAGTATGCGTGAACCACTCTGCCATACTCATAATGAGGGTACCGGATTTCAAAGAAAATCTAGATAAAGTCTTTACAAGGGCATTTTCCACCCTGTTTTCTGACACTAGGGTACAATGAAATTAAAGTGCACTGGTCAGATCAGGCAGCAACACTAGTAGAATATTATGCCTTTTTGTGACACATCACAACTGATGTTACTGGTATGGACATCATTTCATACTTTTCATGTTTGGGTGTTTGATTATTCTTTGGGAGTAATTTACCCAGTTAGCAACTAATCTTGTGGATTACCAGCGAAATAACGTACATTTGAATTTGGGAATACGATTTCAAGAAGCAATGAGTGACAGAATGTGAGAAAGAGATAAAATCAGATCAGACTGAGAATGTATTAGACCAGTGTTGCATGCTATTAGCATTCCTTCATGTAGTCCAGTCAACCGTAGGAGAAGCCGCTGCCACTGATGACACAAATTTATTATAATTAAATGTTCGCGTATTATGAAGTTTAAAATTAGGATATTTACTTACAATATATTTTCTTCATAGAAAAAAAAATCACCTTGCACCCTGGTGATGGTTAAATACCTTTACAAATAATTTCTACACATGGAGAGATAGCATTGCAAACCATATATACAGATTCGCCACAAGTAACATGCTAATTATTACCATTTTTGAGGTAGAGAGGGGCATTGTGATGATGCACTTCACTGAAGGTCTCGCCTCTCATGAGGCCTGGCCACTCTCCTAAGAACCACAATATTACACTGTGCACATATATGGAAACAGCCACGTCATCCAATATCTGGTCGGATACAGAGACCACTTTAACCGAAATTGCAGTAAAAAAAACAACTGATAGTTCTTTGAATGAATGGATACACAATCTACATAATTAGAAAGACTCGTCATTCAGAAAATTAAATAAAAATTTAAAAACAGGTTTGAAGCCTGGCTTAATCAAAACAAAATTGGGAGCGCAATCCCCTGTTCACCCTATATTCATTATGGGACGTGTAAAAAACAGATTTTTGATGACCTGCCACAGCTTGCATTTCTTGCAATCAAAAACATGGTGTCCTATGCTCAATCATTCATGTAGAGCTTTGTATACAACTTCCTTTTGCCTTTGGTACCAGACACCGTCATGGGTTCTCTAACTATTAAGGAACCCTTGGGCAGTACATCATTCTCCGTTATTGTCCCTAAGCCCATTCATGGTGTGTGGCAACTTCACACATAGATCAGTACTACAGGTTAGGAAATCCATTGGAGCCCATTCATGGTGTGTGGCAATTTCACACATAGATCAGTACTACAGGTTAGGAAATCCATTGGAGCCCATTCATGGTGTGTGGCAATTTCACACATAGATCAGTACTACAGGTTAGGAAATCCATTGGAGCCCATTCATGGTGTGTGGGAATTTCACACATAGATCATTACTACAGGTTAGGAAATCCATTGGAGCCCATTCATGGTGTGTGGGAATTTCACACATAGATCAGTACTACAGGTTAGGAAATCCCTTGGAGCCCATTCATGGTGTGTGGGAATTTCACACATAGATCAGTACTACAGGTTAGGAAATCCATTGGAGCCCATTCCTGGTGTGTGGCAATTTCACACATAGATCAGTACTACAGGTTAGGAAATCCCTTGGAGCCCATTCATGGTGTGTGGGAATTTCACACATAGATCAGTACTACAGGTTAGGAAATCCATTGGAGCCCATTCCTGGTGTGTGGCAATTTCACACATAGATCAGTACTACAGGTTAGGAAATCCCTTGGAGCCCATTCATGGTGTGTGGGAATTTCACACATAGATCAGTACTACAGGTCAGGAAATCCATTGGAGCCCATTCATGGTGTGTGGGAATTTCACACATAGATCAGTACTACAGGTTAGGAAATCCATTTTGGAGCCCATTCATGGTGTGTGGGAATTTCACACATAGATCAGTACTACAGGTTAGGAAATCCATTGGAGTACCACGAAGAGAAATGTATAATAGCGTTGCTAAGGTGTGAAATGTATCGAGTAGTTAAAGGAAAGGCACAGTTAATAGACAGAATTAGATTATGAAGAGAGTCCTCAGAGTCCACTCTAACTTGCTTCCCATCTCCCCTTGTTTAGAATGAAGCCCTGCAGTAATTAAGACATTTAATAGAGGTGAAGCAAACAAAAGACTTCATGTGAGATTTGCCACTTCACATTCGACATGCAACCCACACGAGTGAACGACGTGGAGCGGTCTAGAACATCTGAGCAGGATGCAGTCATCCAATATTCAGGGTTTGACATGGATTGGTCAGCACATTATTTGTATTGCTTTGCCTGCATTAGTGCATCAGTGCAGAAACCATCAGCTCATCACAAAGAGTCAACACACAAATGATAATATTGCAAATGATGGACAACACACTTGCTCTGTACAATCCTATGTGCAGCAATATTTCTATACAAAAATAAGAAATTCTTAAGTTAAGATCAATTTTTACTTTATGCCCAAACATACCGAATTCCAGTTTAAAAAAAAAAAATGTAACTGTGCAAAAGGTGCAAAAGGACGAACTGTCTGAGGTTTTAACAACAATGATAAAAAAATGTAATTGACCAGATGCACTCCCTATGTATTTTAATGAAAAAAAGTTAAATAGTTTCTTAATGCTATTTTAGCCAATGTGTACACACACTAAAAAGAGTAACAATTTCTGAGATTTGGTGTACGGTGTCATAAACCCAAAATTACATTACCACTGAACTGCATGGGAGTTCATTCAGGCGCCTTTTCAGATGGAATCTCGTAATATTTCTGAGCTATTTTGTGCTATAACTGTTCATGGTGGAGCCATCTTTGAATGATGGAAAAATGAATTTTGAAAATAAAAGGTGCGCCTTCAAAAAAAGTCAGATATGTTTTGTTGGACGTTCCGGTATGTATAAGTTTTCACAAACAAGGGTGCTTGATTTTTAAATGTATTTCAAGAATCACAATGTGATCTCTTGTGTCAGGTACTTCATGGAAAAAAATGCCATTGCTTCCAGCACATACTATAAATGTCACCGTCTTAATGCCAGTGCTGTAGACTGGAGGCAACAGGCCCAGCAAAATGAAGAGGTGGGGGAGAGATTTCTCTGTGTGAGGCCTGGCCAGAAGCGCCTAAACGAGATCATTTACTGGACAGTGATGGAGACCCCTCCCACACACACGTCCACTGCAGGGTGGGGTCACTCCGCCTGTTCCACACACACGTCCCAGGGTGGGGTCACTCCGCCTGTTCCAGGACCTATTTTACATTTATAAATGTAGCCAATAACCCTACAGTCCCTAAAATAGGTGACACTGTATCGAACCAATGCCCCACTATGCTGAAACTTAAATTATGATAATACAGTATGTGTGAATAATACTGATGGTACCTTGCGGAGTCATGCTAGTCTGCAGCAAAAAATGCATTCACCAGCCCGTGTCTAATTAATGCACAAAATGCATTACATAAAATAATTATTTTCATTGCATTGCACACACTTACCAATAATACAGTAGTCATTTTATGAAAAATATATGTGAATTGTACAATGTTATTTTTAAAACGTAAACGCATGTTTTGTATACAATCACCGTAGTCTGACAGAAATGTTTCCACGTGTGTCTTTTCACCCAGATGGTGACAGGCAAGGAGAAAGGACGACGGAGGAAACTGGTTAAAGAACCGCACGCAGTACATAAGGTGCCAGCTCAAAGCAGGGAGATGCTACTGCATACACAATAGTGCCCCTGAGGTCTACTAGCCTTATGCAGCGAGACACTGAATGCATTGCATTGCATTGCAACCACCAGAACACGGGCCTGTCAGTTTCAAGCATTACAAAAGCAGCAACCAGAATGACATGTTCGGAAACGAGAAAAAGGCCATTGCTGCACCACTGTGTTCACACGCTGGTGTGCAATTAAAACACTCATGATGCAAGAGGGGACAAATGCAGGAAACTCAACGCTAAAGACAAAACCAAGAAGAAATAAAATAGAAAAAAAGTCTCAGAAAACAAAAAAAATGCACCTTTATTCTTTGGAGACCTGTGAATAATTAGGTGTATAAAAGCACATTGGAAGCATTACAAAAGAAGAGATTGGACAGCACTAAAGAAAAGGACGGTCCTCGTGCCCTACCCGCCTACAGTTCCATTCGGTAAACAAGCAACAACACTGTAACTGCAGAGTGGGCGAGGGCACGACGATGGCACGAGAGGGGTATCCAGGGGAGGAGCAGGAGGTGGCGGCATTGAATCAACTCTTCCACTCCCCTCTGCCCGTGGTCATAAGTGCAACCATCCTGGATGCTGTACTGTGATTCAAGGTGTCTCCGCAACATAAAACTAGGAAACTAAATACGTTTCCTTTCCAGCAACATTGCTATTGGGAAGCCTGGGTGGTCACAGGGCACATTTTAGTGTTTGGCTTGCCACTTTCAAGTACATTTGCACTGCTTTTCTTATGCTGTATAAGGTGGCATATTTCTGTTTACTGTACAAAGAGGACTTTTCTCATAAGTGTTTAGAGCATAACCAGAGACGCTTATGCAGGTTTTGTCTTTCAGGAGGTATACTTTCTATTTACAATATCAACCTCTAGGAGGTAGGCCTCCACCTACAAAGAGACTACTTTCTGTTGAAGATTGCAAAAAAAACCCTCTCGTCTTCAGCTGCATAAAGTCATTATACTTTCTGACCCCAAATCAACAACATGATGCTTTGCTTGTGAACAACAAGTGTTTAAATTATGGTTTTCCTCAGGAAGGGTATTTTTTCATGGATTTGCTGCTGAGTACTTTAAAATGTACTTCCTTGAATAGATGACTCCGGTGCAGCTACGTTTTTCTGACACTGCCATAGGTAGTATAGGGTAGAGCCACGAAAACTAGGGTGGAGATTGTAATTAATTGTGCACTTGTTGCATACATCTGGGTCTAGCCTAGAGGTCATAGGGCAGAATTCCAGCTGGCTGTACTCAAACTTCCACCACCCCACAATCAATAAATTGAGCGCCATTGATAGAGGTAATAATAACATGTTACTTCTGTGGCACTACATAACAGAACCAATGCATCAGATCACACATTAAAGCTGAATAGACTGCTAATCTGAAATTAATCTTCTGAAAATAACGTGGTTAGAATAGAAACAGGAAACTTGTGTGTATGCACATTAAAAAATAATAAAACACCAAAACAAAATGGTATGGCACAGAATCTCCACAACACAACCAGAAGAAAAATGCTTTGTGAGTTCTGATTGAATGGTTTCTTAATAAACCTGAAAATGAAGGACTAAAGAATAATCCGAGTGAAACGATTGGAGCCCATAGATACTTGGATTTTTGTGCGAGCGAAATTAAGCTCGAAGAGAAAGGATGTTTGCCAAGACATTCTCCTATTAATTTGTGTTCTGATTCAGGAACCCAAGAATTCAAACTGATGGCTTAACTCGTCACTAAAATCATTCTACTCCTGCATGTATAAAATATGAAAACATGCATCTGAAATCACATCTGTAACAGTTTCCTTTTCATTTCACAGTTTCACGAAAAAGTCAATCTACGGTGCTTTGTACGACAAGGAATTGTAACAAGAATCAATATTCTGTCATTCTCATTTACCCCAAGTGAACAAAGTTGAATAAATGCGAGAATTCTCTTGGCATGCCACATGCTTAAAGAACAAGATTTCCATGTGTTTATACTGCAGAATGTCACATAAAAGTTCAAATGCTTGGATCATATGAAAGTGACTTAAAACAAAGCATGTATAATATAATCTGTATTTTTTTTATATACACCAATGCTCGCCAAGTTTGCATATATAATTCAAAAGTGTGTCTACATTACCAGCAGTCCCACTTTCTGTCGATTGATATTCCACAAATGTCAAAATGTTGACTGCAAGGACAGTCTATAATTACCGTGATTTCTAGAGCCACCATTTATGTCAGAATTCACGTTTTGCTAATGCTTCCATTTTTTCCACCTTGTCCCCGCTAATGGGCTTCCACCAGTATTCTGCCCCTTAAATACCAATAGCCAGCATCACTGTGAGCATAATGAACACATTCTCTACACTCATGCAAGATATTTACATCAGAACCAACTTATCTGTGCATTATCTGAAGTAAAATGTAAGCATTAAAACAAATTCATGTCTTTCTGACATTCCCAGCTAAGACGCTTGGGCATTCTATGATACGAATGTTTGGTTTCATCTATTTTGCATGCTTTGTACATATGTACCACCAATACAGACATATTTTACAGAATGAAATCGAGAAATCTTACTGTACTACAATAAGAGCACTAGTTTTTTTCCAAAAGTTACGATCAAATCCTTAACAGAATTCTCTTACAAGGCTGAGCATTTCATTTCGGTCGGTGTACTGATGCCCATTCCTTTACTCAGCAATTATTTAGAAAATCAAACACCACTTCCATAAAGCTCTCTTCGGATTGAGTCTTAATTGGCATTACCACTTCAATGACTTCTTTGGTGGAATCGCACATTTGGTTAAAATAGATTGGGCGTCCTTGGAAACCAAAGGATCGACCCAATTTTTACTTGGATATAGATGAAACAAGCACTACCTAAAGTTGAGAACGCAGCCATTTATATAATTCTGTGCAAAATGGAAGACAAATTGCGCAAAAAATGCTATAAAACTGCACGAACTACTGTACTTCTTTTGCAGTTTATGGTGTTATCACAGCAAATGTATCCAACAAATTCCCATGTTCTGTGTGACGACTGTGCGCTAATACTTTCAGTCCTTGGTAGGCAAATATGATAATGCTAACATAATCTCCAGTATATTTTCCTTAGCAACCAGAGTATCTAACAATGCAACGTAACTTTACGAGCAAGAATGTCCAACTACCATCACCGAGGGTTAGTTATAGGTCAGGTTTCAGGACATCCAACATGAATATTCAGGAGATAAATTTACATCCATTTAAGATTATTGTATGTAAATTAAAACACATGAATATTCATATAGTTCATCCTGAAATCTTGAATGTTTGTTTTACAACCCTTGGGAACCAGGTTGCTTGGACCATAATGTAACATAGCGCCACTTCCTGGTGGTCAATGAACATAGGCGTGTCTCACAGTCTATGTCTGATTACAGTAAGTGAACTGTCAACTGTACAGTGTGGGTCTAGGAGAACTCTCAATTGATTTAGTGGTTCTCAACAAAATGGTAGGCATTTGAAACAACCACAATGGTGGAAATTCTGTCATTTTATAAACAGTTTATAGACATCTGCTCGCTCACGGCAAGTCTCCCTAGATAGCTGCAAGTCTGTTTTACTCCAGAAATGACATGTAAAGAGTGAGATATTAGGCAGAGGATTTAAAGTATAAAACAGAGTCTAAACTAAAAATGTAGGCATCACACAATGCAAATAATGTAAAATGATCTTAAGAGCTGCACTTTCATCCAATATTCAGCACGCAACAGGAAGCATACAGGTGTATCCACTAAGCCCCAATCTTGCATGTAACCTTGTACACACGAAGAATGTGCTATGTGTGCATATCTATATGTTAATAGAACATGCAAGGAAAACGTAGCTATACGCTCAACATAAAACTTTATGAAAACTTGCAAGGAAGTCTGATTTTTAATAAATACTTTGGAATGGTGGCCAAGAACATATTACAGAACTTTCCTAAAAATCATTTTTTAAAGGCTGTGGTACTGGTTATAGAAAATGAGGCACCTCTAATTTACATGCATTTTTGTGGAATTACAGCATAAACCATATTTGACAGGACAGCATTATTCGATTTTTAAAACAGTATTTTGCATACAAATCCCAAATCACAACCATTCTTCTGTGTGTTATTCCGGATAGCGTTTGCACAGCTGAATTCCACTTTAGACCCTTTCAGAGTTCCAACACCACATTTCAACTTATGATTGTTTTCTCACGGTCATGCTCTGCTGGTGAACTGTATGTGACTTGGATATCTGGGATGTGCTGATTGATCAATTCATCACGTCCTATTGATCGACTGTATGCTTGACTAACTCACATAAACATCTATAGGGCAATCGTCCATTCAAAAAATATTTATAAATCAATATACAGTAATCGTACTGTAATTAAATGTCAAAGATGTATCCATAAATTTTGCACTTACGGTGCAATGCTGTTGTGCAAGCAATATGCTGATTAAGCAAATATAGGTCAGGTATTGAATCTAGAAATTACAGAAGTTACAATCCTGTTAAAAACAATAAGAGTATTTCCAGCCCTGAGAGGTGGCTCACAAACACTTAACTATAACGTCCTTTTTACGTTTCCAAGTGACGAGTATAAAGACAAATTATTATTTCCACAAGGCGACCTTGAAATTATTAAATCTAGAGTCAAAAATAAAAACTACAAAAAATGTACAGTGCACCATTGGATGCCAACTTGCCAGAAGCTAAATTAGGTGTGTTCTTAGCTCCAAAACCATTAAAAACAAATATGAAGAACAGCAAAAATGTAAATAAGATGGTTTGGTCATCCCACAAAGGGAATAAAACCAATACCAACACACCCTAAGACACAAACAGGCAACAAATGTTCTCTTCAACAAATCCTCTCATTTGTTTTAAACTGCATTTCTTGTTGACAGTGTGACTGGGGTGTGCCTAATGAAATGAGATGCTTCTGAAAAAGCCTTCTTGGGACAAATTGTCCTTACAAGGGAACCCTTGTAGAAAGTAAGGTCTTGCAGAGCCTAGAAACCCTACAGACAAATACCACATCCTCTGAAGTATTTTGACAGAACTCGGGTCAAGACTGCACAGGGCTTGAAACTCCCAAACTGACAGCAACGGCACATATTTTGTTAACTATAGTGCAAAGATATAAGGAGAGGTGTAAGCTGTCAGCACAGAAGACGACGGCCCATGTTCACAGCAGAAGATGCTGTTATCGATCATACAAATGGCTCCTGTAAATGTCTTGTTATGAAAAACAACTCGCTGTAGGACTCACATTCGGCCCCACACATGAAATACCAGCGAGGCCTTGCCGCTTCCTTGTGATTCCTTAATGTCAAACATGATTAATTAGCAACGGTAGCATCTGTCTAAGGCGCAGTCATGCCACACTCTCTCGAACTATATGGAACACATCTCAGAAGAAACTGAATTTGCATACATTAGAAAATAAAGCCTTTACACAAACTGATCAAAAAGTTTTGTGTTTAGGGTTTTAGCATTCTCTCACAGAAAACGTGCTGCACTGTTAAACCTAAAGGGAAATAATGATAAAACTAGAGGGAAACATGAAGGGCATACATGTATGTTCAACATATTCTACAGCCACATAGAAAGAAAACCTCTCACCTGAACACATATAAAAAGAGGTTTTTTTTATAACCCAGGATGCAGTTGGACATTTTAACAGAATGAACAAAAAACGAATACTCCCGAGGATTACATCAGCGTCACCTAGCATTAGATAAATCTATGTTCCTAATGTCTTGCATGCTTCTTTTTATGAGGTGCCCTCCAGGCAAAGCAAACACCAGAACCAGAGCAGGAAACACGGATGCCGAGCACAGTGCGTCACATAGCAACGTTTCTGAAAAGCAGATTTTAAAACATTACACTAGATAAGGACTACAAAATGATCCTGCCATTGTGTATGCTCTACAGGAACATTCCATCAACTGTCTGGATGCTTCTAGAGTAAAATGTGAAATTTGCAAAACTTCTTGTGACAAGACTTGCTCGGCCATACTGCAAGATCATTAATGCACGTTTTGAATGTTTTACGTCATTCTTCTACAAAACATTCGTACACCCTACGGACTATAGGCTAATTAATAAACTGGGCAAATCAGTGACCTCAAGCTAACGCATGGTGATGCAAAGGTAAAAAAAAAATCATGTGTGTGGAGACTCCCCAAAACATACGCAATTTAAACTGCAGGCATTCTCCTGCAGCCATTGTTAAATGTACACATTTGGAACTGACATCATGAAAGCTGTTCAGTCACACCAGACCTGTGGAGGATGAATGTGACAAGCCCCCGCTCGACAGATGCGGCGGCTGATAAACTTCTAGTTTAAGGGCCATTGTAGCTTTCATTTCCTGACCACAGCACACTTCATTTGCAACCGCGGAGCTCACGAGGTGTAACTTAGCCAGTCCCATTTCTTCAGCCATAATACTGGGGTCTTTCAGGACGCATTCTCAAGCACCGCGAAATGAACTGCTGGATAGACGATGCGCGCTCAGTAGCGCCACAGAGCAGTTTTAGCAATTTTAGTAACTTACCTGCACCTAAGAAAAGCGCGCCAAGGTTAAAAACGACAATATGCATTTGTTTGCCTTTACATATGTCTCCAAAAACACTGATAGGGTTCATGGCGCAATATATTTTAAGAATGGATGAACAGGCACGTTTGTTGTGAATGTGACTATGTCCACCCTAGTCGCACAGGTATAACGGTAAGATGTCAGTGTTATTAATTATTAAGAATGTCCATCTTTGCTTGTTATAATCAAACCCGCGCTGCGTTAGCTCCAAACGCACGGTCGCCTCCCAGCTCGCGCCCGTCCTCGTCACATGCAACAACTCAATCTGCCCAGAATATATATTACAGCTTTAATATCGCGGAGGGAAAGCTCCCGCCCGGCAATCACACTCGCACTAACAGCTCCGGGGAAAGCAGCTCGGCCCTTATAACGTTTTCCAGGACATATGTGGTGCATCTAAATTAAAAAAAATGTCACAGCACGCGTCGCTTGCAGCTAACGGGCTCTAAAGGCAGAAGGCGAAGGCACAAATAGTGCATTTAACGCCTCGAACAATTGCATGAAGCACACACCGTGTCCGTCTCGGCTTTGCTTTCTGCAAGACAGAGAGCACTTCCCAACCTTTTATTTACTCCTCACAAACTATTGTTCCCTGGCCACACTGGCTAGCTTGTTCGCGAGACCGAGTCCTTGGTTGATCTCAGAGAAGTAGCAGCTCTCGGAATTGTACAGTGCGCTGCAAGAAACGCTGCCGAAATCCCCCAAGCTCCATTTTATCTGACCTTTTGTGCAGAAGAAAGAAGGGAAGGGCAGGCAGAAAGCTGTAAAAAAATATAGCAGGAGCCCTGACGCATGACTGCTTCATCCCGTCAGAGAGAGAAAAGTTGGACAGTAAATAATGGGCGCGCAGATAATGGACCGCGAATAGAGCCGATTCATCAGGGCAGTTTGGTCAGCAAAACAGGGTGCTCTGCGTACATGCATGAGTCTAAACGCGACGCCAAATCTCAAACTAATGAGCACACCCGACAAAGTTCAGAAAACAACTGTGTGTAATGCTCAAACAAAAAAAATACAGCAAACGGTAATCGGAGACAGGACATTTCAGCTGATAGTTAAAACATTTATGACTGCGCGAGCCTGTTTCTTCCTAGGTCGCCGGGTGTGCGGAATGCAGGCAGCTCCTTGTGTGAGTGGACATGTGCGTGTTTTGAAACATGCACAATTTGGGATTTGCAGTTAACTGCATACATGAATACACAAGTGAACATCAAGTGAAAAAGGACTAAAAACACAGAATAGTTGAACAGTCTGACAGCATACAGTCAGGGAAAATAGTTATTTTTAACTTTACATGCGAAAAAAGACACACTGCATGTGTGATATGGGTATTTAGAAGATGGGATGTCGTAAAGTGCCTACCATAAACGCTCGTGCTACTGATCATCTCTTGTCGGCGGCACGCGCAGCGGAATTGGATTTTCACAGGCTGGAATTCCACGGGTTGTTTTTCATTAAAGACACTTTTCCTCCTGGCGATCAGATGTCACTTGCCTCGAAATGCCGGCCCTTTAGTCAGGTACTCATTCAACCTACCTGTATGTGATTAGATTGGGAAAGAAACATCAACAAAAAGCTGGGGCAGGTCCTTTATAAAAAAAATCACATTTCTGGAGGAATGCAAGCACATGTCGATTTCGCTCATGTCACAGGAAACAACAGGAACTAAGGGGGGAGGCGACCGGATCAATGCATAGTATTTACGGTTAAATTATAGATATTTATCTCCCAACAACACGCCCACCACGCTTTGCTACACCTCCCTACATTTACACCAATCAAAGCTGCCTGCTTCCCCTGAAACCGCATGCGATCCAGTGACATTTCATCACCACCCGATGCAAACCAGCGCACCTTAACTTCCCAGACGCTTTCTGTGCAGGGTAAACGTTTGCAGTTTTTATTGACTTTGAAGTTGCCTTGGGAAGAGTGCGGAACAAGTCGCTCCGCCACTAGGATAACAATGCAATACAAGTATGATCCAATTTTGGGAACGCGCCGACCCCTCAACTCCTAATCACGCGCTGCACTCCTGCTGACAATGATGAAGCGGCCGGCGAGGCGCCCTGCACAGCGTGTTCGCGCTGCTTGTATGCGGCAGATGGCTCCTCCGTCCAGGCTGGAGTAAATGTGGTCTCCGGCTACCCGCGCGCCGTGCATTGTTGTGCTCACTTTATGGTAGCTGCCCCTTCCACGCTTACCTGGGCTGGAGTTGCGGGGGTCCAGGAGGAGGAGGAGAGCCCCGGAGAAGCCCAAAACCATCCCAAGTTTCTGGAGGGCGGACTGGCTGAGGGGGGGCTCTGAAGGATCAGGCACACACAGCGCTGGACTCCGGAGTCAGGGCTTCACCACCAGGTGGGGGCGAGGAGGTACAGGTCCGCTTTCCTGGCCGGTGTGTTTTGGAGAGGTGTTTTCGGGTGTGGTTGGGATGGGTGTTTAGTTTTTGTCGCCTACGGGTCCAGGTTTGGGAGTAGAGAACGGGTGGGGGTGGGGAGTCGAGCGGCTGACCAGCTGCTGCTCTGGAGCAAATGAGGCTGGAGGGGGCGGAGCGCAGAAGGGGAGGCTGATGCTAGCGGGCGAGAGAGGAGAGCAGCAGCTAAGCTCGTGCCCCCCACCTCCTTAACGTCCGTTCCAGAGGGGCGTCCCGGGCCCTTTGCGCACAGAGGACTGGACAAGACCAGCGAAGGGGTCCGCAGGGGGACCTCGCGAGCAGCGGACTGCCGGCGCTGCACAGGAGACATTCATCCGTCGCCAGGCTCCCAGTGGCGCCCTTAGGAAGTTCAAGCAGGGAGGAAGCGCAGTGCAACAGGAGGGGGAGGCAATGAGTGGTGCTCTGACAGGGGTGAGAGGCAGCCGAGGAAACTACTGAGCGACACATCCAGCGACAAACGTGGATGCCTACAATGTATCACTTCGGAAACAAAAGTAGCAATACGTTGACAATGAGATGTGAATTGTGCAGCAACATCTCTTCAAAAATTAAATCAACAGCCGCAATTCATTTTAATGAAGCCTTAATCCCCACTTGGAACAAATATGCTTCACAGTTTTCATTTTTACGCTAAACTGAGTGAATTTGGCTCACAAATGTATTGGTGGAACCTACAATTTCCACAAAATGTGCTGCTTTTTCAATTTTCAATCCTTAGTAATTTAAATAAAAAAGATGTAGAGATTATTATTAATCAAGTCAAATAAAATAGGTATTGGAGCGCATACTTTGTGAGGTGTACGTGTGAAGAAGACTGTCCAGACCAAATAATGGAATGGATTCATGACCCTCCCACACCTAGATTGTAAATATAAACCCAATAATCCCATGTAACTATCCTATCGAACTTTCACGCGCCACACAACAGCAGCTAGGCAATTCCGTAAATAAGGGGCTCTTTCATCCACCTTTTGGCCTGCAAGGATTAGCAATGTTGGACTAGTCTGTCGAGCACTCCGGCACTGGCAGATTGGGTGGCCTGAAGTGATTAGTGCGTGGGTTGGTGTGTTTTATGGTCCTGGGATGTGACCATAGAAACAGCCCACACACTGGCCTGTTGAATCGCCCATATGGCAGTGCGGGAATGCCAGAAAGACTGTTCCATCACTGAGCACCAGAGGGGTTTCAACGCGCTCCCAGATATGCTGAAGGATTTGGGAGCACATCTGCAGCCACTTGTTGATTTACTCTCTCCTGTGCTGCCATCTTTTGTCTAGCTCTGTGTCTGCAGGGGAACTCATGGGGCTCTGCTCTACACACACATCCATGTTAGCCCATTGGCCTGCCATAAATGCATGAATGCACAACTGTGATAAGATGCCCACCCAGCACCCTTTGAGTCCTATGTGGGCTAGCCATATTACCTGCCTCTCTAAGAACCCATCAGATGGCAGCCTGCCTTGCCCCGGGCAGGTAGATTAGTTTCTCTGTGGCCCAGGGTCAGACTGGGATAGCAAACCAGCCCTGGCAGTTAGGTCTTACTGGCCCCGGAAGTGGGGGGGGGGGGGAGCTGCGGGAACACTACTGCTGCGTGCACTTTTGTTACAAAGATCAGTTTTTGCAGCACTGCTGCAAAACTGTCCCCCAGTAACAAAACTGGCTCCCACTGGTCCAAAACAGGCCCCCACCCTTCCGGCTCACTGGGAAATGCTCGGTATCCGCTATGGCCAGTCTGGCCCTGCGGTGGCCCCCTTCACAATGTTTTCCGACCCTACGCAATGCAGAGCGGTGGGAAATGCATTCTGAGAGACAACATCCACTCATCAGACATTCCTTGTACCACCATGTGTTTGCTGGTTAGCATTCTAGTTACAACATGAGGCTTGGATTAGAATGCGAATGCTCCCAATGTCACTCATAATGACATTGGGAGGCTCCCGGTGACTGGAAGTAAAGGAGTCTCTAGGTGAAACCAAGAAGACAGAACAGCTGTTAGGTATTCAACTCATCTTTTTCACCTTCACTTTCAGTGAGGAAAGGTTGGAGTGAGCAACTGACAGCTCATGTTCCCATCATGACTTCTCACTGCCTGCTATTGCTCTACAGGCTGCCCTGTATCTCTGTAGTCAAACAACAGTTCCCATGGTGGTGTGGTACTGGGCTCCCAGTCTGGGGCTATTGATGCATGGCTGTAGTCTACTAGTACTTGTTCAGTCTTTCATTTTCTCGAGAGGGTGTTGAAGGGCTCCAGGGTGCCCCACCACGTCTCTGCTCCATGAAGTATGTCTCAAAATGAGAAAAGGTCTTCGCTGACCAGGCAGGGGAAATGGGGATGGGATTTGAGACGGAGAAAGAAAACAACTGATTTATGGTGAATGTCTCAGCTTTTGATTCAACCCCAATACCAAATCTAATTTTTGGCCTTGATCTTCATCACCTGATAGGACTGTCAGTGAATTAAATCAAGAACAAGAATTACAAAAAAATACTTATGAGATTCATTGTTTTTCTATTGTGTACATATCTTTTTCCTTAGACACCTGGCCACTTTTGAGGATCACTATTACTTGTCTTTAACTGTTAAGGGTCCTCTTGGCCCAGGATACACACTGCACCAACCCGCATAGCCTTAAACTAGAAACACTCTGTGTGGCAGCACAGTGCCAAAATCATTGATGGTGCCTTCAATGGGGCTGAAAATGCTGATCTCAGTCCACAGGTAAACCGAGCTAACACTGCCTCCGCTTTCGAGCTCCAGATTTACTAAGTATTCTCTTTAAAATTGTCTAACTAGGCAAGAAGCATGTACATATTTTGCAGACTCTCAAGAACGATCACAAGGCTTATATCCTTTCCAATCAATAATGAATTGTAATAAGGAATTTGCCTGTAAAATTCCGGAATCACAGATTTCACGTGCTTCTTACTCAGCTTGTCCATCAAGCATAACATGGTGGTCTTGTAGGAAGGGTATTTCCTTGCCTTTTTCTAAAAAGGTCTTAATAGGGAAACATGAAAAGATGGATGTTTCCTCTAAGCAGAAGGGTGCCTCATTCTGACAGGATTTATATACTTAGATATGGTAAATGGAGTGTGATATTTTTGACTAAGTGTAGACCTTTAAATAGAAAATAGTAAATTGGCTGAGGACAACCGTACCTTGTCACCTATCTCATAATTTGGAGCTGGTCATCTGTGCCGATTTGTCTAAAGATTTTGTCTTAATCTTGCTGTTTCTAGATTCTAAAGATGAATTTCTTGGACATGAGTGACGTTTTGCAAGACATCTTGGACTACAGGAACAGGATCCGGAAGTCAAACATTTCTAAGAAAACTCAATGATTAAATCCAGGTAGAGAAAAGAAATGGAGACAATTTAGTTGAAATGAACTCTGCAGCAGGAGGCAAACATTTCTAGTAATTCTTACAAGCAGAAGTATAACATCTTAAAATTTCTTTCACAGTTCCATTCAGTCTTTTAGTCTATCCATCTGCTGCATATAATATACAGAAGTTAATGCTCTGTGGATTCAAGTCTTTTTACAGAGTCACATCCAATTTTTTTAAATGTATTTAGATCCACAATCAGAAACAATCCAAATAGGAAAGGCATGAAGCCTAGAATATTAGAGTAAAATGCTTTAGCCGTTGCTGACACATAAGGAATTTTCAGCAAAGCTGAAAAGGGTACCATCTTGGTAAATTAATCGATTGAGATCGTTAAGGTGGTACTACCTTCCGAACTTGGTGAATCCACAATAAAATCTATGGAGATTATCTGCCTAGACCTTGTAGGCAACTCAGAGTTTAAAAGAAAGGAGGCCACCCTTCTTCTGGGGTTCTGCCTTGCTCTAAGGGCAAGTTTAACAGAACATAAATATTTATACATATCTTGCCAGAGGGTAACAACCAGATTTGCCTCTTTAATGACGTCTGTGGTTTTCATTCACACGACCAGGGATTAATGAATCATCATGACATAGCTGAAGCACCAATTTTCAAACATTCTTAAATGATATAAGCAACATCTTCTTGTAAACAATTAGCTCATCTTTAGAACTTATAATAGGATGGTACTTGTGAAACTGGTATTGATTGATATCTTTAATTTCATCATGGATTTGCTCTAAGAAAGTGGTGTCAGTGTTGCTGTCACAAATGCAGTAGGAGGAAGAATCCTTTCTTTGATTCTAAATTCCTTTCAATCTGGTTTTTGCCTAAAGAGGCTGTCAGCAACATTATTTAGATTTACAGGTAAATATGTGATTGAAAAATCATACTGATGAAAAAAAGGCCCAGCAAGCTTGATAATTGTTCTGGCATTAAGCCTGTTGAAGAACCTGCAGATTCTGATGATCAGTACAAACCAATACCTTGAATTGAGACTCTAGAAGGAATCATCCCCACTCTACGGAGGGTTCTTTAATTGCTAGCATTTAATTGAATTTAATTATATTCAGCAGGAGTACATTTTTGGAAAAGGAAGCTATTGAATGGTCCAACTATCAAGGCCTTCTTGATATACTACAGATCAGGTGCTTTAGTTTCCAGGACAACATATTTGTAAGTATCTGGTTGTTGAAAGGTAGGAGCTTCATAAATTCTTCTTTTAGCATGGTGAAGGCCTGCTTGGCCTCTTGGTCCCAATTAAAGTGTTTACTCTTTTTATGAAGAGCTAGCAGAGATGTAAATATTTCTGAGAAGTTCTTGATAAATTTGCGATGATAATTGGCCAAACAAAGGAAATATTGAGTCTCTTTTACTGAAGTTGGTAAAGGCCACTTCAAAATTGCTTTTTTCTTTTTATTATCCATGGCTAAACCATGTACAGAGATTCCATATCCAAGATATTCTACAGAATCAATATCAAATGCACATTTCTCAGGTGTAGTCAATGTTTTTCCCTCAACTGCTGTCATACCTCTTTAACATGCTTAAAATTATCTTTTGTACTCTTGGTAAATTCTCCTATGTTATCTTAATAGACAACTATGGAATGGAGCATTACATCTGAGTATATAAAGTTCATGAAATGTTGAAAGATGGCATGACATTTAATCTGCTATTAAATCAATTGAACAGTCAAAAGACTTATGGTGAGGTAATTCCTTGTCCTTGGTATCCAAAAACATATTCAACTAATCTTGAAAAACATCAGGAATAGAAGCCAATTGAGCTACAATTTGAACAGGATAATCTCCTTCATAAATAGAAACTGTCAAGTATTCATGTAAAACTCTGAATGAAGAATTAAAGTATTTTTACTCCAACTGATGAACAGATTGTGTTAAATCAACCAACTAAAACTGATAATTTAAGGATGATGTGTTCTAATAAGACCAACACTAATAGTTACTTGGTGAGGTACAAGTTGGAAGGCAAAGGGTTCAGTTTCTTTTATTACCAGAACATATGCAACCAAAGTGCCATCTACAGCTTCAACTGCTACTGGATTTTCCATAGTTCTACATGAATAGAATGACCATTAGCCAACTGGATGTCCATATAATTAATTGAAGCTACACAATCAATAAGTACAGTAACTGAATACGAGACACTATTAATGAATAACTTCTCTTGCAGAAGTTTAGATCCAGAATGGTGTTAAGAATGAGGCAGGGAAACATCCTTGGAACTCGCACCTAATCCCTGCTGCAGAGGGGAGTTTCCAAGTTTACAGAACGTTTGTAAGATTGTTTAAGTCGAGATGGACAGTCACTGTTCAAGTGTCCTGTCAGCCCTTAGTAAAGCCAGGGTCTCAATTTCTTTCTTCTGAATCCTTCATCTTCCATCAAAGGATCACAAAATGAAGCCATCTGCATTGGTTCTTCATGAGACTCTTAGTGCTTTACTGTAGGTTTAAACTGAGGCTTATGAATAGGTCTATTTCCTATTTGTTTCTTATGCTGAAGACACCTTTTCTGAATTAAATGATTTGTTTGAATAGTAAGCTGAGTGTGATCACACAAACTTTCTGCTCTGGAGACACAAGCTTTGTTATCTTTCAATTCTTCCATCATTCCTATGAGAAAGAGGATAAACATGATTGATCATGGCCACTCAACTTCCATGGCTATTGCCTGACACTTGGAAATATAAGCATGAACATCAAAGTGACCTTGATTAAATTATTCCCTTCCTGAGTGCTTGTGTTCTATAGGAACAATAATGTTCTTAAATTCGAAAAGAAAGACTGAAAGGTTATCAAAGAGCGGAATGGCTTGAGAAATTAATGGTTTTTCCTAGGCTATGGTATTCCTAATAATATTGCTACTGATAAATCCTACCTTTGCTCAATCACTAGCATATACATGCGGCTTGAAGGCAAAATTAATTTAACATGCATCAAGAAACTCGTTCAGCTTACTTGGGTTTCTATGAAATTTCACTTCTGCCAGACCAGCCAAAGGTGGATCAAGAGTGCCTTCCTGTAGAACTGCATGTGACTGAAGAAAGGAGGCATTTTCATTAGTCTAGGTCCGGGCTTATAACATTAAATTATGCGCGGCTGCCCAAACATCTTGAACTTTATCAATTTTTATGACCCGTTGATGTAACCTGTCAGGGCAGGTCTCTTAGGCGATGGCTGAAGCCTCTTCTTGAGATGAAGAACAGGTCAACCACTTCATGAAGCAATATCCGACTCTGGATTTGTCACAGGTGGTCTAGAGATGCCACGGAAGGTGAAGCTTGATGAAAGGAAAATTACTGAATGGAGCAAACAAAACCTTGCACCAAATCAGGACAATCAACAGGAGGGGAGAACCCAATCGCTTTGTGGAAGATTAATTTGAAAAGAAACGAGAACTTGCTTGATACCTATTCAATAAGTATAGAAGGTGTAGCATTGACTGGTTAAATCATAAAACGTATATCAAATGATGTTGGAACGCATACCAAATTAAATTGGAACACAGATCAAAGCAAAACACCTTCTATTGTAAGCTTACAAAAGGAGTTTTCTTTTTTATCAATTAAAGCTTAAATCAATATTTACAAATATTCAGAGGACTGTCAATACAGGAAACATTGAATAAGGTGGCATATGGTACAGTGACAATAAATGCTCAGTGACAGTGGTGCAGTGCATATATAAAAAGGGATATTATGTACAATTATTTACACAGGCTACACACTGTGCAAAGCTGAATGACCTCAAATGAGAAATATGCAGTGTAGCATTGCAGAGTTAAAAACAAAGCAATTGTGCCTTCAATGGTATTGGAAACAGCAAGCAAAAAGTGTCTGTAAAAAGTAAAGTGCTGTTACCAACAAAAAAGACAACAGTAAGCAATTGATCGGAACTTAGACACAATTTCAGGCTGACAAAAAAGGGTGTGTCATCCTGGTCAACATTTTTATCTTCTGTATAAACAGAAAAAGGAGCTCTAGCAGGAAAGATTCAATGAATTATCAAGAGGCAGACATACTATTTGTCACCACTAGCGGGGAAACAACTCACCTAGTATGATTTAATCATTAGTCATTGTCCTGAATATAGTTTGAATCTCTTAACTGTTTAGAGGCATTACTCTACTATTAGTCAGCGTGGCGACAACGACAGCACAACTAATTTCTTGGTCTCATTTTCAATGTTTTTTATCAAAAAAATGTTTTCAATCATTTTCACAAACATGATAGTAAGTAACATATACTGTTAAGAATACTACAATCAATCAAATAATCATACAAAGTAATAAGAAAGTATGAGAAAAATATTGCAAAGTATAATGTCAAATAGCTGAACGTGAGTAACCGCAGTGATGGATAACTTGCCCTTGGTAAGGCAATGACAACAGAGATATACCCTCTTCAGGTAAAAACGTCAAATCAAAAGCAACCATCTAATACATGGCTTAATTAATTGCCTCAAACAAAAATGTTATGTTCAAGGACCCAATCGGTTACATATATATCTCTATCTGTTTGAAGAAGTGACGTTGATCCTGTATAGTAGGGGTCGATGCTTTTGGTCATCCAATTATGGCCTCCTCAGGACATTGCGGGACCAGAGTAACCCAAACTCAAATTGATTTACAAGTGGATACGGAGAGTTCCGGAGGAAATTCTAACTTACCTTTCACCAACTGGTGAAGGGGTGAAGGCTGGCGAAGTATAATGAATTTGTCCTCTCATTAAAGCACCACTGGTGCTAATATCTTTCAATGTGCACTCTGCTGGGTGAGGAAAACTGAACCTGTAAAGCCTCAAAGATCTGGTGCTAGTTGCGTCTGCAATCAGAGAACTAGCAGGGTCATATAGTATTGATTCCCTTACTCTGCGTTCAGTCAAAAACAGGACGGAAACCTAAAGAAACAGAAAATTATAAGCCACCATCTCACCTTGAACAATTAAAAAATTATATACTTGCAAAAGGTGACTTTAGCATTCTGGCATAAACTACTAATTTAGTAAGCCATAATCTTTAATGCCTGCAATGTTACAGAGAAACTGTGGGCAAGAACAGCCACATAGCATGAGATTTTGCTGAAAGACTGCTGCCTTGAAGCAAACACACCCAGGATACACATTATGCAAAGCTGAGTGACCTCAGCTGAGAACTACGCTGTGTAGAAGCGCAACGCTAAAAAGAAAGCAATGTTGCCTTCAATGGTGTTGGAAACAGCAACCTCTGACCCTGGTTAAGCGGAAGCTAACAGTTTCTAATTTGAGAAGTGGTGACATCTACCAACTTAACAAACCCATGTTGGGCTCTAACAAAATCTCTGCTCAACCACTATGAGCCATTGCACACGCAGCATGCAATCCCCCAAGAAGCATGTGGTAAGTTCAAGCAGAAATAATAATTTTAATGTGAAAAACCCAACACAATAAAATGTACAAACCAATTTAGAAATCTAAAGCAATTCCATCCAGAAACAAAAATCATTAAATTAGGATAAGGAGAACCAAGGATATGATTTTTAAACTTCAAGGCAAAAAGCACCTGTAAAAGGTAAAGCGCTATTAAAAACAAAAAAAACCAACAAAACAATAGTTGCCAATTGATCGGAACCTAGACACAATTTCAGGCTGACAGCAAAGGGTGTGTCATCCTGGTCAACATTTTTATCTTCAGCAGTCTCTGAAATGGAAGTCAAAATCTATGGTGACAAGGTTGAGGAGTGTGGATGGCGAAAGTATCTCAAATTCAGATATGCCTCTCTCCATCTCCAATTAAAGCTGTTGGTTTTGGCCCCAAAATCTCTTCACAGAAGTAAGCTGGGTTTTGTGGCCACTGAGGGTGTTTCACTGATCAAGTATATTTACTGTCTCACTCTGGTCTGTGTGTTTAGCTTTGGAATTAGTCAAATTTTTGTAAGTCAAAATCCTCCAGTAGGGGCAAGATTGGCAGCTGTAGCCATGTAGGGCTCAAAAGGTGCCTTTACTGAGTTGTCCCACTCAACTTCTTTTCAGCGCAAAAAAAAAATACAAAAGGACATACCTGGGTTTCTTGCCTGCCTGGGGTGCACATTCTTGGGCAAGCTCCCCATAGCTTGTACTAGTCCATCAGGGGTGCAAAAATTACTAAGTGACGGAATCTTCTTTTTGGTCAGTTCTGCAGGCATTTGTGCTTAAGGGCAGAGTTCGAGGCACCAGGTCTCCTTCCATCCTTGTCCCCTGCAGGGTCCAGTCCTCTGTGGACAGCTGGGCACATACAGGATGCCAAACACCACTCCCTTTGAGAGCAGTTCCAGTCCCTGGGTGTCAACAGAAATCAGAAGTCCATCAGTGAGTCATCTTCTCCCAGTCTGTTTGAAATTGGGGTCTCTAGTTGGCAGAGGTTTGCAACCAGTCCAAGTAGGGACCCTTATTCTTGTCAGAGTAAGGGGATTATACAGCTAAGATAACCTCTGCTCACCCTCTTAGTGACCTCAAATGAGGCATGGTGTGAGCCGTCAGGCTTATCTCTGAGGCAATGTCCAAAGCATTTGTACATACACACACAGTAACACAGTGAAAACACTACAAAGGGACACTACCCCAGTTTAGAAAAATAACCAATATTTAGCTGAGGAAAACAAGATTAAAACAACAAAAATCCAGCATACACAAGTAAAGATATATCTTTTAAAAGGTTCAAAATAGTTCAATCCATAGGAAACTAAGTATGTGTCACTTTTATCACAAAGCACCTGGGATGCTCAAAATCAAAGCCGAAAACATGCACAGGGTAGATGGAAGTGCAGAAAAACCAAAGCGATGCATCAATTCTATACTCCCAGTGGAGGTGATGCATTGATTCCTTGCTGCCAGGGAAGGTGATGCTTCGATTACTTACTGCAGTGCAGGGGAGTTGATGAGTTGATTCCTAACTGCTAGGGAGATGCTGCATCAATTCCTTACTTTTAGGGGAGGTGATGCATCGATCTCCTGACAAACAGCCTCTGTTCCTTACTGCTAAGCCACATCAATGAAGAACTTGACACACAGGGGCGATGCATCGAAATTCCAAACGCTCTAGGTCGATGCAGCGTCGGAACAGGTGCTGGCTCGATTTCCCAGCCACGAAGCAGGTGATTTGTCGATTTCTTCAGCTTCACAGCAAGGCACACATCGGAGTCAGAGCGTGTGACACAGACATCGGTGACATGGTGCTTGGGACTTGGGTTGCAGCAATCTTGCAGCCACATGGCAAGCACTGCGTCAATTCTTCAGCCATGGTGATGCATTTCTTTTCAACCGCACGGCAATGCTGCATCAGAAAAACAGGCGCTGAGGGATGATGCGTGGATGTTCTTGGTTCTTAGCAGCTAAACCACGTCTATGGGCTCACAATTGGAATTTGCATCACTTGGCAGGTCAGAACTCCAAGCAGAGGAGTTCAGGGGCTGCAGATGAAGTCTTTGATGGTCCTGAGACTTCTTAACAGGAGGCAAGCACAAATACAAGCCCTTGGATAAACTTGGCAAGCAGGACATCGAAGACAAAGTCCAGTCCTTTCGCAGCCCAAGACAGAAGCAGCAAGCAGCAGGCCAACACAGCAAAGCACACAGCAGAATGGTAGATCATTTAGACAGCTTCTCTAGCTCTTCTTCTTGGCAGAATGTTCTGTTAGTTCAGAAGTGTTCTGAAGTTATGGTGTCAGAGCTCCAATACTTATACCAGTTTCTGCCTTTGAAGTAGGCAAACTTCAAAGGAAAGTCTTTGTAGTGCACACTACCCTGCCTTTCCCTGACCTGGCTCCTGACACACTACAGGGGGGGGGGTAGAGACAGATGTGTGTGAGGACAGGCACAGTCTTATTCAGGTGTCAGTGACAACGTCTCCCACCATTCTGGCTCAGTAAGATCCATCAGCCTGGTGATGGGCCACTAGGATATGCAGGGCACACCTCATCTGCCTTTGTGTGACTGTCTAGAGTAAATGCAAAAACAGCCCAACTGTCACCCTCTGTCAGACGTGGATTCCACAGGCGGGCAGAGGCACAGAATGGTAAAGCAAGAAAACGTCTATTTTCCAAAAGTCGCATTTTCAAACCCACAATTTAAAAACCAACTTCACAAAAAGATATATTTTGAAATTGTGTGTTTAGGGACCCCAAACTCCAAACCTCTTTCCAATTGGAAGTTAACTTGTAAGAGGTTATAAGGCAACTCCAGTGATAACCTATAGGAGAGATTGTCCTTGCAATAGTGAAAAACGAAGCTAGCAGTATTTCACTATCAGGCCATGCAAAACACACCAGCCTATGTCCTACCTTTTAATTACACTGAACCCTGCCCGTAGGACTACATTGAGCCTACTCTAGGGGTGCCTTACATGTGGTAAAAGGGAAGGGTTGGGCCTGACAAGTGGGTGCACTTGCCAGGTCGACATGGCAGTTTAAAACTGCACTCACAGAAACTGCAGTGGCAGGCCTGGACCTGTTTGGGGGCTACTCATGTGGGTGGCACTATCAGTGCAGCAGGACCACTAGTAGCATTTGAATTACAGGCCCTGGGCACACCCAGTGCACTTTACTAGGGTCTTATCAGTAAATCAAATATGTCAATCATGGATAACAACTCACAATCACAATTTACAAAGGGAGCACTTGCACATTAGCACTGATCAGCAGTGGTAAAGTGCCCAGAGTTCTAAAACCATCCCAAAAAAATGCAGCACACAGTCAAAACAGGAGGCCAGAAACAAAAAGGCAGGGGAAAAATATGCCATGCCAGGTCTAACGCAGTCATTAGCAGGATTGTACTTTTTGCTAGCAGGACCACCTTCTTCAGGGGGAGTCTTCCCCGGCCCATGAATCTTCTAAAGAGGTGGTGGTTATGGTACCAGATTTATCCTATGCACTAACGCCGGAAAGGAGAAATTCAGCCACCCAATCATACACATTTTCTCATAGTCCCTCACCCTCGTTTGCATTACTTCATTTTTGCCATACAGTAAAATTACCCAGGAATCCCTGTTTCAGTATCACAGACCTTTTTGTAACCATGAGGCATGTCTAGAGCTCATTGATCCCTCCCCTACCTATTTGAGGTCTTCTCCCACATGAAAGGGTCCAAGCTGGTCCTCACTGGTGTCATTGATACATTCATTTGAGATAAAAGAGACATCAGATGTGAGATGATGAATATTGAACTAGGGAGTTATGTTTGCATTGCTTACCACAACTGGTTAATTTTAGTGTTGTTTAGGTTTTGCAACATATGCATACTGTCCCCTTGCTGAAGATTATAGTTTAATTTTGGAGTTATGTTATGAAGACATAATGTTCTTTCCTGAGTGATGAACAACAAATTCTCTTTGACAAGTTTTTTTAAAGTAACTTTTCAAGTTAATTGTCCACATTTTATAGTTTGACTATGTCTTACATCCAGCCCATGTGCTACCAGGGCTAGCTGCATATGACTTGCAGCCTTGTGCAATAGTTTTTTTGTGTGCAGGGTAAGACATCTGATTATGTCCAGCAACCCACACCGGCTCCCTGTAAGCCTGCCTTCGGATTTGGTCAAATGCATTGGAATTGGAGCACAGGGAGTTTCCTCTGGGGAAGTTCCTGTGCACTCAGTAACCATGGTATAAGGCATTTGACAATGCATGGACTCCCTAAAAAGCTTGTGTCCAACCCGATACCCTCATAACCAATGGCACCTAGTCCCAGCTGTATTCAATGGGCTGTTGGCCACACCCTGCTCTCTGTACCTGTTCCCCCTAAAGCAATTGTGTACAGTCTTTTACCATGTGTAACAATTCTGCAGCATAGGCTGTGGTTTCTGGCCACACTTTGCATCAAAAAATCCTGCCCCTCAACCTGTGCATGGCTTTCAGCCAAAGGTCATGCACGCCATATTCAGATTCCATGGAGGTCACCTTTTAAGCAGTCAGAAAGTACAGGAACAGAAAAATGGGACAACAAGTTAAGTTTTATGCACTGCAGGAAGTGCTGAACACTTGTATTTTTTATATGAATTTATTTTGACAAACACGGAAAAAAATCAAACTTAGAGCTTTGTTTTTATAGAGAAATAGTTGCTATGAATGAGGTAGGAAAAACATTTATTTTTTTGAATAAAGCAAAAATCAATGGAGGCAGTTGTTGAAAAACTGGAAAAAAGAAAGACAAGACTTCTCTTGGCAAGGAAAAAGTCATTTTACTTTATCATGGTCACGGGTAAACAGGTACCTCCGCAGAGTTAAACAGCTGAACTCATTTTGCTGCTCACAGGCAGCCACTTAAATCCATGAAAATCAGCTGGCCTACACATAGATGTTTAACAAAGTCAATAGCAAGTTAATAATACATTTCTGCATAATCATCCCACCACATGCATCTTTCAAACTCATAACCTTTCTTCTACATTCTCTTATCGCACATCTAACAAAGATCTGCTTAAACATTAACTTCCCCTGAAGTGTGTTTGTGTGTGTTTTATTACTCCGCTCCCAAGACTTCTTATCTGACTCTGTGTACTCTTGACTGAAGTAACCTTTCACCCATATTCTCCAAGTCAAGTTTCCATTAACTAGGAGAATGAGATGCGTGCTTATGTGCTGTGATCATAAACTCTTCGAGGCTTCTTTAAACATGTTTCCATTTAATGGAAACTTGGTGATTGTGCATTCTAATTTATATTGAACTCTCAACTATTTTGTGTCATCATGAAGCTTAGGTCTAAACTGCTCTTTAATCAAGCATAATTCTGTAACACTCTCTACTGATGTGTTCGGTAGCAAGATTTCTTTGTATTTCATTTTCTTCTTAACTTCCCCTCTCTATTTGTATTGTAACTTCTTTCTTTGATCTTGAATCTGCACTTGGTATCAAATGATATGTATTGACTTGAGTATCTACTACTTGTGTATGTGGCTTAACTGTGAAAATTCCTCCCACCCTTGTCCTCTTACAACAAGCTATAACTAATTGAATAACACAACATATCAAAAGAAATAGCACAAGAAATAGCAATAAAGCCTTAAGCAGTACCAACATCCAGGATGGTAGCCAATCAAACCACCCTCTACACCATTCATTTGGGACACCTCCTTCATCAACCATTTTATTTTGTAGATTGTGAAAAGTTTGTGTGGTCTCTGACAATGTTCCATTGTCCGTATCATTTGCAGGGATGTAAGTACAACAAGCAGTCTCTATCGAGGTACCTACTCCTCCTTCCACGGCTGTCATAAGATCAAGTATATAACTATGCTGCAATATCATTATTCTCATGGCACACAGCTCTTCCTTTATGGCATTGAATCCATCCTTGGTGACATTGATCACCTTCAGGAGTTCCCATGTTCTAATAGTGAATTACAGCCATTTTCGTTTTTAACTATTGCAAGGCTATCTGTTCTCCATAGGCCAGAATGGGCAGTTTGATTATTACATTTTATAATCCTAACTGACTCAGGGAACATGGTAGAAATTCGAATTTAGTATGCCTGAACTCAGAATGATAAAATACATCTTTTAGTGAAGTTGGTTTTAACATTCTGTGTTTGAAAATGCCACTTTTAGAAAGTAGGCATTTTCTTGTCTAACCATTCAAACCTGCCTCTGCTAGGCTGTGTATTCCTTGTCTGGAGTTTGAGTGATAGGACTGGGGAATTCCAGGAGACAGGGTGAGGCAGCCCAGTGGTGAATAGAGAGATCTGCATCTAGATGGGAGGGAGGAGTTGCACCTGGGACCTGAATAGGGCTGTGCCTTCCCACCACAATGCTGACTCCACCTCCTGTGGTACATCTGATGTCTCTGCCCTGCACCCTGAAAGGAAAGAAGGAGTCAGGTAAACAAAGTGCTCCAGGACTGACCAGAACCGGTTTGAACAAGGCAAAGGCCCCTCTGCCCTCAGAAGACAAAGGATTTTGGGGTATAAGTATTGGGACCCTGATCCCAAGAATTTAGATCACTTTGGGAAAACAAGAAGAAACCTCTGCTGAGGAGAGGAACCAAGAAGAAACTGAGGAGAGACTATCCATGAAACTGGGGGAATGGCCTGCAGGGGTTGTCTACTGCCAACGAGAGGAGAAAGGAACTTTGTGTGTACTTTTGTTCAACTTGTGAAGGATCTCCAAGGGCTTGGAAAAGAGCTTGCCTCCTGCTGAAGTCTCAGGGACAACAGACTTCAACCACCAGCTCCCTAGAGTTCTTTGGAAGTGCCTGCTGCTGTTTTGGGCCTTCTGAGGGACTGCGTGTCACAAGGAGCTGGAAGCGCGACTCACGGAGAAGAAGCATGTGGCTGTCGCAGCCGTTTCCGTCACATCACTGAAAAAGAGTGTCGCCGCTGTAGCTGTCGCATTGCACCGCAACACGAGAAGTGCCCCGCAACACCGAAGAAGCGTGTCGCAGCCATTGTATCTGACGCATTGCACCGCATAAAGAGAAGGGTCTCGCATCGAGGAAGAAGCGTGTCGCTGTCGCAGCCGCTGTCGTCGCATCTTGGATGACGCCGCTGTAGCTGTCGCATTCACCGCATCAAGTAAAGCACCTCGCATCCACGGAGAAGCGTGCCGCCGTCGGAGCTGCTGCCATCGCATCACTGAACAAGGGTGTTGCCGCTGTAACTGTTGCATCGAGCAGAAGCGTCTCGCATCGCTGGAGAAGAGTGTCGCCACCAAAGCCGCTGCCGTCGCATTACTGGACAAGGGTGCCGCCGCTATAGCTGACGCATCGAACCGAGATCTCTCGCAACATCGGAGAAGCGTGCCGCATCAGGAAGATCTTCACGTCTTTATTTCTTTGCACCAAACTTTCATTGCATCACCATCGTTGCAACACTTTCGTTGCCCTGCGTGTCGCATCTAAAGGTACATTGAACTAAAAGTGTTGCATTTAAGAACTAAAGAGAACTAAGTTTAAAACTACCATTTTTGAAATAAAAGTATTGTGGATTTTTGTCGTTTATGGTCTGGTAAATCTATATAAAGAATACTTATTTTTTATATAAAACTTGTGTGGTGTCCATCCGTAAGGTTGTCACTTGATTGCTGTATGTGTTCACAAATGCTTTACACACTGCCTCTGAGATAAGCCTGTCTGCTCGTGCCAAGCTACCAAGGGGGTGAGCAGGGGTTATTTTAGGAATGTACCCCCTTACCCTGACTAGAGGCGAGGGTCCTTATTTGTCCCAAGAGCATACCTGTGCCACCTAGAGACCCTCCCATCGCAGGCTACAACGGATGCCAATCTTCGTCCTGCCGAGACTCCTTTGAGCTCGTACCTACAAACGGACAGCCATTGCCGCTGCCGCCCGCCGTCTGCTCCTGACGCGTATTAACCTCTTCCCAACTGAGCCAACTATCCCAGCTCAGTTTCCAAACACAAGAAATAGCCATCGTTGCTGCCGCCCACTTCCCTCTTCCCACTCGGACGATCGCGTCGGACCCCCCAATCGGAACACAATTCATGTTGTTCCAACGTGTTCGCCTTGAGCTACTGACCGCTCCGCTTACTTAAGCCTTGCCGCGACTGTGATTAGCTTCTCCCGCCGACACTCGTAGGCATTGTAATTTATACCAGGCAACTTCTTCTTAAATTTCAGTCCTGATGATGATCCCACTGTACTAGGAGCTAGGGATCAAAACGTCGTCGACTTTCTAGAACAGTACCACATTGTATCCACTGTGGGAATTGTTTTGTGGTTTCTGCTGGGCTGTGCTTACTTAAGTTGATTATTGTATTGTAAGCCCCCTTGTTTGCTCCCAAAGCCTTTTGCCTGCCATTTCTTTCTACTTTAATCTGACTTTCTTTTCTCTTTTTGAAAACTTGGTTCAGGATTGTGCCCTTGTTTCATCACTCTTCATTTCCTTGTTTTAAACTTTTTCTAAAAATTTTAGAATAAATGTTCCTTTGTCCGGCTGGACTCAGGAGGAATACACATAGGTCTCATTGAAGTCTATGCTGCAACAGTTTTCCTTAATTTAGATTATGCTAAGGACCATTGTTCTTAAAATACCTAGAGACCCCCAAGTCTAAAATTGGCGGTCAGCGGTGAGGATTTTGGACTTGCATTTGTGACTCATGTACAGTGATTTGTGAACACTACTAGTGAGTGCAGACCAAAACGCAACCACATACTTTTTTTAGATTGTTTTTTCTGGGACTTTCTATTTTTGCAAAGAACTGCCAAGTTTAATAACCATGGAGAAAGCAGCATCCATAGCATCAGTTGATAATGATTGGGAAGAGGAGAAACTGGAATGCTACAATGTAAGGCAGCTGGAGGGGCCATTGGGCCCAGGAGGGAGGAAAACACCTTCCCCAGCGGGTAGCAGTGTTTCTGCCAGAAGCCTGTCTCCAGAGGAGTTGGAGGACAGGGAGAGATGTAGGGTGCATGAAGTGGAGCTGACCAAGCTCAAGTTAAGTGGGCAGTTGGAAATTGAATTGCAAATTTGGAAATTAGACCTAGAAGAAAAGAAAATGGAAATGGAGCATGAGTTGAAAATGAGGGCGCTTGATTTAGAGCTCAAGAGGCTTGAGGCCATGAGTGTCTCAGCCCAGCAACAAGAAATGTGTGTAGCTCAGAGAGTGAGCTTTGCTGAGTAGGAGGTGGAATCCAGCTCAGATGGTGGCAGCAATATTGAGTTATCTAGTGCTGTGAGAGTAGTGCACACACCTAGAGATTTGGTGCCTGACTTGAAGGAGGGGGTTAACATACACCAGGAGGTACACGGATATGAGGTAGCTCCAGTAGTGCACAGTGTCCTGGGATGGATTGGGGAACTGGCACAGGGGTTCATAGTACTAGTAGTGGGAGGGACACTTTACTGACTCTAGATGAGAGGTGCAGGGAGAGGGGTTCCCCCATGGTTGAAGTCCTGGTGTGTGAGTGTGAAGACCACCCAGAAGAGAGTGGGTTGAATGACAGAGACAGTCAGATACTGTCTTGCCAATCTCAGGAAAGTGGTGTGGAGTACGTATGCGAGGCACTGGATGGTGAGGTGAAGGATAGTTTGGTTAACCCTTGTAGGGGGCTGTGTTATCCAATTGTGGGAGAGCATATTGTAAGTCCCTGTTTTCCAGAGCTATGCCAACACCTGTTGGAGAGTGAGTTCTCTGACCCCAGAGAGCTCCCATTGGAGGCAGACCTTTTGGTGGATTCCAGAGGGTCTGGAGAGGCATCAGGGAGTGATCCCAAGAAGAGTGGTTCAGGTATCTTTCAATCCAGTGTGGGGGAAGATATTCAGTGTAGCCCAGCTAGGTCCCAGTGTAGTGGGAGGGGTGTAGGGACTCACGGCTTGTCTCAGTGGAGAAGGAGTGAGTGTGGGGTTGCGAGTCCCAAGGTGCCCAAAACCCTGTCTCAGAGCCTGGATGGTTCTTTAAGAGAACACCAGGTGGGGAGCCAAGGCTGTACTGATGGGCCGCCCATTGAGGGGGATCCCCTAGTGTCTGGTGAACTGTGAGTGTCTGTAAGCAGGCCTCCATCAGTTCTGGTGTCTGGCAGTACCACTCCTAAGTGGAGGGTGCAGAAGTCCAGATTGAGGGGTGAGAGGAGGAAAGAGTCCCCAGTGGAAGAACCAGTGGGTCAGTGGCCAGCCAGAAGGGCTGCGTCACCAGTGAACGACCATGGTGATACCACTTCTGTCCTGGGGGATCTTCACATGCTGTCAGATGGACAGGGGTCGGGAGATCTGCGCCAGGCAGACTGTCACACGACACATGAGTTATGTGTCATCCTCGGGGAGGGTATATGCACTCCCCAGGAAGTCCTGGTTTGCCAGGCAAGTGTTCAACTGCAGGGGTTGGTCCCTGGGTTAGGAAGCCAGGTTCAGGTGTTGTCTGACCTGGAGGAAGAGGCAACTGTAATCAGTGTCCTGACCGATGTAGCTTCTAGGGGTACCACTCCAGGTGGGAGGGTACAGCGCTCTGGAAGGGGGTGCAGAGGGAGGGAGTTCTCACCTCTGACCCCGGTTCAACTAGAGGGTTTAGACTCTAGGTTGGAGGGCCAGGTTCAGGGTGTCCCCCCTGACCTGGAAGCCCAGTTGCAGGATAGAACCCCTGAACTGGTGGGCGAATTGTGCAGGACACCTGCTACAGGCACTCTGACAATTCTGGAACGGGGTACCACTTCAGGTGGGAGGGTACAGAGCCCCCAGTAGGAGGACTGTGTGTGGGAGAGGCTATCCCAGTCTTGGGTCCAGCCACCGGGTACTGGCCTGTGGCTGGTGGGTCAGTGCCAGGATGTCATACCTGACCTGACAGGAGGGAGAGTGGACACAGGGTGCCAAGCACCTGGGGCTACCGCCCCCCGCTCTCGGACGCCACAGAAGTTTGAGAGCCCTGAGAGGCATAAGGCCTGGATCTCATCACTGAACGCTGTCATTGGCCACTGTGGCATTTTGCTGTCTGTCTGTTGGGACACACCTGTGAGCAAGTTAAGGTTAGGTGCTGCACAGGTGGTGTCCACAGGTGAGGAGTAGGGTTCCACAAGGGTCAGCTTGGTGGGTCCTGAGAGTATGGACAGAGGAATTGAAATATGTTCAGATTGGCGTAGAACTGGAATATGCCCCTGCAGTTGAGGGCAGCGTCCAGGTTCTATCGCCCAAAGCAGGGAAGCCCATCAAGGTAGTGATTGGTCTCCCCTCCATTTTGGCTGGAAGTGGGTTGTGTTGGACGTGGCTATTTCTGCAGGGTCATCCCTGAACTTTTTGCCTTCCTCCTATATTTTGTCTGACCTGTTGTTGGCTGTTTTATGACTCTGGGCACTTTACCACTGATGATCAGTGCTAAAGTGCATATGCTCTCCCTATTGTAAATTGATGTATGAATTTGTGATTCCATGATTGGTTGGTTTGGTTTACCTGTCAGACCCTAGTACAGTGTACCAGGAGTGCCCAGGGCTGGTAATCCAAATACTGCTGGTGGGCTTGTAGCATTGGTTGTTGAGCCACCCACAGAAGCAGCCTGTAAAAGTGTGTCTAAGGCTTGCCTCTGCAGAGCCTGCGTGCAGTCTGGTACTGTAATGCTGACTGGGCAAGTGCACCCTCTTGCCAGTCCCTAAACCTTACCTTTTCTTCCTATCAGACACCCCTATGGTAGGCCCATGGACAGGGTGCATTGTGAGGATAAGGTAGGACATACCCCGGTGTGTGTGGCATGTTCTAATAGTGAATTACAGCCATTTTCGTTTTTCACTATTGCAAGGCTACCTGTTCTCCGTAGGCCAGAATGGGCAGTTTGATTATTACATTTTATAATCCTAACTGACTCAGGGAACATGGTAGAAATTCGAATTTAGAATGCCTGAACTCAGAATGATAAAATACATCTTTTAGTGAAGTTGGTTTTAACATTCTGTGTTTGAAAATGCCACTTTTAGAAAGTAGGCATTTTCTTGTCTAACCATTCAAACCTGCCTCTGCTAGGCTGTGTATTCCTTGTCTGGAGTTTGAGTGACAGGGCTGGGGAATTCCAGGAGACAGGGTGAGGCAGCCCAGTGGTGAATAGAGAGATCGGCATCTAGATGGGAGGGAGGAGTTGCACCTGGGACCTGAATAGGGCTGTGCCTTCCCTCCACAATGCTGGCTCCACCTCCTGTGGTGCGTCTGATGTCTCTGCCCTGCACTCTGAAAGGAAAGAAGGAGTCAGGTAAACAAAGTGCTCCAGGACTGACCAGAACCGGTTTGAACAAGGCAAAGGCCCCTCTGCCCTCAGAAGACAAAGGATTTGGGGGTATACTTATTGGGACCATGATCCCAAGAATTTAGATCACGTTGGGAAAACAAGAAGAAACCTCTGCTGAGGAGTTGAACCAAGAAGAAACTGAGGAGAGACTATCCCTGAAACTGGGGGATTGGCCTGCAGGGGTTGCCTACTGCCAAAGAGAGGAGAAAGGAACTTTGTGTGTCCTTTTGCTCAACTTGTGAAGGATCTCCAAGGGCTTGGAAAAGAGCTTGCCTCCCGCTGAAGTCTCAGGGACAACAGACTTCAACCACCAGCTCCCCAGAGTTCTTTGGGAGTGCCTGCTGCTGTTTTGGGCCTTCTGTGGGACTGCTTGTTGCAAAGAGCTGGAAGCGCGACTCACGGAGAAGAAGCGTGTCGCCGTCGCAGCCACTGCCGTCGCATCACTGAACAAGGGTGTCGCCGCTGTAGCTGTCGCATTGCACCACATCACGAGAAGCGCCCCGCAACACCGAAGAAGCGTGTCACCGTCGCAGCCATCGTAGCGGACGCATTACACAGCATCAAGAGAAGGGTCTCGCATCGAGGAAAAAGCGTGTCGCCGTCACAGCCGCTGTCGTTGCATCTTGGATGACGCCGCTATAGCTGTTGCATTGTACTGCATTAAGTAAAGCGCCTCGCATCCACGGAGAAGCGTGCCGCCGTCGGAGCTGCTGCTGTCGCATCACTGAACAAGGGTGTCACCGCTGTAACTGTCGCATCAAGCGGAAGCGTCTCGCCTCGCTGGAGAAGAGTGTTGCCGCTAAAGCCGCTGTCGTCGCATCACTGGACAAGGGTGCCACCGCTGTAGCTGACGCATCGAGCTGAGATCTCTCACAACATCGGAGAAGCGTGCTGCATCAGGAAGATCTTCATGTCTTTATTTCTTTACACCAAATTTTCATTGCATCACCATCGTTGCAACACTTTCGTTGCCCTGCGTGTCGTAGCTAAAGGTACATTGAACTAAAAGTGTCGCATTTAAGAACTAAAGAGAACTAAGCTAAAACTACCATTTTTAAAATAACGGTATTGTGGACTTTTGTCGTTTATGGTCTTGTGGTAAATCTATATAAAGAATACTTATTTTTGATATAAAACTTGTGTGGTGTCCATCTGTAAGGTTGTCATTTGATTACTGTATGTGTTCACAAAAGCTTTACACACTGCCTATGAGATAAGCCTGTCTGCTCCTGCCAAGCTACCAAGGGGGTGAGCAGGGGTTATTTTAGGAGTGTACCCCCTTACCCTGACTAGAGACGAGGGTCTCTATTTGTCACAAGTGCATACCTGTGCCAACTAGAGACCCCCAAGTCTAACAACCACTAAAACAGGGATATGTTGTGATCTTCATGTCACAGACAGAGGTGGGTGCCTAGCTGCATCTTTAGCTGCCCAGTCTGCTAATGCATTTCCCCGCGACACAAAATCCTGTCCATTTGTATGTGCACTTCACAACTGCCACTGTTTGAGGTAAAGCAAGTGCCCCTATTAGAGCCTCTAAGAGATTCCTATGCATGACAGGACTTTCATCTGATTTGAGGAAGCCTCTCGCTCCATCTCATGATGCTTGAATGTACTGTGGTGGTTCCGTAAGCCAAATCTGAATAAACCTTGATAACTTTCCTACCCCTTGCTTGAAAGCCGCTTTAAAGGATATCAGTTCTGCCGCTGCGCAGAATAATGTGCTGTTAGTGTTAGCTGCTCAACTATATGAAGCGTGTCTGAGGAATCGTGCTCTTATCACTGCAGCGTCTTGCTCCTGTGTCCTGCTCAATGGTAAAGGAACCTTCAATAAAATATAGAGTTTTGCCTGGAACAGAATCCTCTGTTCCTTGGCTAGATTCATTAGGGATATTCCTTGCACAGCCATGTTCATCATCCTATATAGGATAAGCAAAAAATGTTGCAAGGTTTCCACGGTGGAGGCCCATCTTACTAAGGAGCTCCTTTTCCGACAACAGGGGCAAGATTCTTGGATACATGATAGCAAATGAATCCTACACACAGAGGCTCTAGAAATAACACCGACATATGGTGCTCTGGCAGCCTGTAATCATAACCATGTCCTACGGGAATGTTATATATCCATTGAGCCTGGTAAAACAGTTAAAGAAATACTGAATGATCAGTCGTTTAATGATGATCCCAAGAAAACCATCATAGCTTTTCAGGATGATATACCACTAAAGACAATATTGGAAGATACCACCAAGTTGTGGAATAACCAGGCTGACACAAATTTCCTACCACTCAGCGTGCCACCGGGTCTCACAATATGAATGGTAACTCAATTCTGTGGGAGGGCCAAGTACCCACAGGAGGGAAGGGCCCAAAACGTATTGTGGAAACATCACTTTAGTGTCCCTGGGAGAACGGGAGATGGTTCCTAAGATCCAGGTGCCCACAAATACCGCAAAGTATGGGCAGTGGGTCACCATCAACGGCCAAAGAGGGGAGGCTCTGAGAGACACAGGAGCCAGTATGACTATGGTACGTAGTCAACTGGTGTCTCCAGAGCAGGTAATTCCCGATGTACTCCACCCAGCCGCGATGGCTGACGGCAGAACAGGCCACTATCCGGTGGCCGAGGTTCCCTTTGAATGGGGGGGGGTTGCAGGTTCACTTCGAGTTGCCGTAAGCCCTGCCGTGCCAGTTGATTGTCTGCTGGGGAATGACATGGAGCACAATGCTTGGAAGGAGGTGGAATACCGGACTCATACTGAGATGCTGGGTACACCTGACTGGGCCTGTGTGAGCACAGGGTCCGCGACTACCCGGAGAGGGAGTTCGTTTCGGCTGGAGCCTGGAACAAAGGCCCAGCCAGCTGCCAGTCAAGGGAAGAACCGAGGACAGGAGGAGCCTGCCTCGGTGTCCACACCCCGTAGGACGGATAGGCCACCGGAGGTGGTGGACCAGGAGTCTGCGGTGGGGGATGTCACCGAACTGGAGGACCTACCCATCCCGGCCGAGTGGCACGTGGAGGGAGGCCCGTCCAGGGAGGAATTCTGCCAGGGCCAGAGGGAGTGCCCTACCCTTGAGGGGCTAAGGCGTCAGGCCCAAGCCCAGGCAGCAGGGAACGTTGAAGGGAACTACAGTGTTTATTGGGAGGATGGCCTCCTCTACAGTGAACCCAAGGCACCCCTACACGGATCATCACGAGCCTTGGTAGTCCCTCAACGTTATCGAGCCTTCCTTCTGGAGTTGGCTCACGAGATCCCATTGGCAGGACACCTGGGGCAAGACAAGACCTTCGCCCGTCTTGTCCCACACTTTTATTGGCCTCAAATGAAAGTGTCGTCCGATACCTACTGCCGGACATGTGTGTCTTGCCAAGCCAGTGGGAAAACAGGGGTGAAGCTGAAAGCTCCCCTGGAACCACTTCCTGTCGTTAGCACCCCCTTTGAGAGGGTGGGCATCGACATTGTGGGTCCGTTAGATCCGCCAACGTCAGCTGGTCACAGGTTTATCCTGGTTCTGGTGGATCATGCCACACGGTACCCAGAGGCAATACCTCTGAGGACCATAACAGCACCTGTTGTGGCTAGGGCCCTGATGGGAATCTTTACCCGAGTGGGTTTTCCCAAGGAAGTTGTGTCCGACAGGGGGACCAACTTCATGTCAGCGTACATGCGGGCGATGTGGAAGGAGTGTGGAGTGACATACCGGTTCACCACTCCTTACCACCCCCAGACCAATGGTCTGGTGGAGAGGTTTAACAAAACCTTGAAAGGCATGATTAGAAGTCTGCCTGAAAGCCTGCGGAGGAAATGGGACGTCCTCCTACCCTGTCTACTCTTTTCTTACAGGGAAGTGCCACAGAAGGGAGTGGGCTTCAGCCCCTTCGAGCTTCTGTATGGGCACCCTGTACGTGGACCTCTCAACCTGGTGAGAGACGGATGGGAAAGAACTCCCAGAAAGCTTCCCCAGGATGTGGTGAGCTACATGCTGGCCTTCCGGAGCCAAATGGCTAAGTTGTGGAAGCAAGCTTCTGACAACTTGGAGGCCAGCCAAGCAGTAATGAAGGCGTGGTATGACCACAACGCTCACCCGGTGGAGTTGGAGCCTGGCCAGAAGGTGTGGGTGATCGAACCGGGAGAGCTTAGCACCCTCCAGGATTGCTGGTCAGGACCCTTTGAGGTGTTGGAGAAGAAGGGTAAGGCTACCTACTTGGTGGACCTGAAGACCCCTCGTCAGCCCCTACGGGTGCTGCACGCCAACTGCCTCAAACCCCACCACGAGAGGCCCGAAGTCATCTTGATGATGGTGACTGACGGAGCAGAGGACGCGGAAAGCGAGCCTCTCCCCGATTTGTTTGCGTCTCAAGAAAAGGATGGGTCGGTGGAGGGAGTGATTCTCTCCCCATCTCTAACTCCTGAACAGCAGGAGGACTGCCGCCAGGTCCTGGGGCAGTACTCTTCGCTGTTCTCCCTTGTCCCGGGTAGGACTCACCTGTGCGTCCATGACGTGGACACAGGAGACAGCCCACCTGTGAAGTCCAAGATCTACCGGATGTCAGACAAGGTGAAGGCCAGCATTCACAGTGAAGTCACTAAGATGCTGGAGCTAGGAGTGATCGAACCTTCTAGCAGCCCCTGGTCCAGTCCGGTGGTACTAGTACCAAAAGCTGCACCACCGGGTGCCCAACCGGAACTGAGGTTCTGTGTGGAATACCGGGGACTGAATTCAGTGACCAAAACTGATGCTCATCCGGTCCCTAGGGCGGATGAATTGATTGACCGGCTGGGAGCTGCCCAATATCTAAGTACCTTTGACCTTACTTCTGGGTACTGGCAGATCTCTTTGACTGATGGAGCAAGGGAAAGGTCAGCCTTCTCCACGCCCAATGGCCACTACCAGTTCTGTGTGATGCCCTTTGGGCTCAAAAACGCACCTGCCACGTTTCAGCGCCTGGTAAACCAGATCCTCACCGGAATGGAGAGTTTCTCTGCTGCTTATCTGGATGACATAGCCGTCTTCAGTAACAGCTGGGAGGATCACTTGCGTCACCTGCAAGCTGTTCTCCAGGCCCTGAGACAAGCTGGATTGACGATCAAGGCCAGCAAGTGCCAGATCGGGCAGGGGTCGGTAGTGTACCTTGGACACTTGGTGGGTAGGGGAGCGGTGCAACCCCTCCAGGCGAAGATCGAGGCCATCATGGCCTGGGAACCCCCCAAGACACAGACTGAGGTCCGAGCTTTTCTGGGCCTCACGGGATATTACCGCCGCTTCGTGAAGGGGTACGGTACCATCGTAGCCCCCCTCACGGAGCTTACGTCCAAGAAACAACCTCGACGGGTAGTCTGGACGGAGGCTTGTCAGCAGGCCTTTGTGAGACTGAAGAAAGCCATGTGCGAGGCCCCGGTCTTAAGGGCCCCAGACTTTTCCAAGGAGTTCATTGTCCAGACGGATGCATCGGAACATGGCATTGGGGCAGTGTTATCGCAACTCAATGAAGAGGGTCTGGATCAACCCGTGGTCTTCCTATCCCGGAGACTACTTCCCAGGGAACAGAAGTGGAGTGCAATAGAGCGTGAAGCCTTTGCAGTGGTATGGGCTCTGAAGAAGTTGCGGCCATACCTGTTTGGCTCGCACTTCCTGGTTCAGACCGACCACAGACCCCTTCGTTGGCTGATGCAGATGAAGGGGGAGAATCCCAAGTTGTTGAGGTGGTCTATCTCCCTACAGGAATGGACTTTCAGGTGGAACATCGGCCTGGAGTGGACCACGCCAATGCAGACGGTCTCTCAAGGTGTTTCCACCTTAGTGATGAGAACTCCCAAGGGGTTGGGTAGCTCTCCCCACTTTCAGCTGGGGGGGACGCGTGTTAGACCTGTCAGCCCTTTGGGTGGTCCCTCCTCATCATTATTTATTTTGTCCCACTTTTGCCTCAAACCCTGTTAGTATTTTTCCTTTTTGGGAACCACCAGACTTTTTCGTATTGATGCAGATTCAGGGAGCCATTTTATCTACCCCTGGAACTTCTGTCTGAGGGCCTGGAGCACAAAATGGTGGCCACCTGTGACATCATCAGCACCCACTGGAACCTACTAGAACCTTCTGCAACATTCTGGAGCCCTGTGACAGTTGGAGGCGGTTTAGAATGTTGGGAAGCTAAGACAGAGAGTTGGCAGTTGGAGCTGGCAGTTGGCACCTGACTGGTGAAGAGAGAGCAGCAGAAACCTGAAGGAGGAAGGAGTGAGGCAGCAGGGGTGGAAACTTGTGCCTGGAGTGGGGTCCATAAACCCACCCTTGATACTAGTCCCTACTGACTGAGCCCAGCCTGGAGCCCTGTGTGGGAAGAAGCAAGAAAAACCATCTTAAGGACCTGGACAGCAGGAACAGGCCTTAGAAGCAAAGAACAGCAAAGTCCTGACCTGAATATTGGTTTTCCTGGAGTCCGACGTCGAGAAGCCTAGAGACCCGGAGCCCGAGGTGGAGAAGCGGCGCTGACTGGAAAAGCAGACGTCGTACCCGGAGCCGCCAGAGGTCGAGAGAGGGCGCCGACGGAGGTCGTAGAGAGTACCAGAGGTCGAGGAGGAAGTCACCCGAGGTCGAGTGAGCGGCGTCGACGGGGGAGTGAAGTCCGCCCTCCGGAGTCGCCGGAGACCGAGGTGAAGCGTGCCGGAGGTCGGGAGTGGAGGTCGCACTCCGGAGTCGCCGGAACCTGAGGAGAGGAGCACCGGAGGTCGGGAGTGGAGGTCGCACTCCGGAGTCGCCGGAACCTGAGGAGAGGAGCACCGGAGGTCGGGAGTGGGGATCGCACTCCGGAGCCGCCGGAAGTCGACATCGAGTCAAGGCCGGCCGACGACATCGAACCTGAGGTCGCCATCGGACCGGAGCCGCCTGAAGTCGACATCGAGCCAAGACTGCCCGACGTCATCGAACCGGAGGTCGAGAACGAGCCGAGGCCGCCGACATCGAACCGGAACCGCCTACCGGCGTCGTCAAGAACTGACATTGCGCCGAGGCCGCCGACATCAAACCGGAACCGCCTCACGGCGTCGACACGACTCCAGCGGCGTCGGAGCTTCAGAAAAAGGGCAGTAAGTGGAATAGAGGGCGCCTAAGGCCCTGTGGAATCCTGAGAGACTACCCTAGGGGCTAGAGAGGTGCTGGAACCAGCTTGATTGTGCCAGGGGTGAGCTGAGACTAATTCAGAGGGGTTGTGTAGAGTGAGAGAGCCAGGTCTCTAGAATTCCCCCCCTTTATCTACCTCAGTTTGGGCCTCAGCCTTGTCCAAGCCAGGGAATAGACACCCTCAAGCCATCCACCCAACCACAAGCTGTGGCTGGGCCAAATCAGCCCATAGAAATCTAAGTGTGATCTGATTCTATGAGTGTCACTGTCAGCGTTTAATTATTTATTGAGAGCACTGTATTTATTGTATTTAACCTATTTATTGCTTCACTGTATTTATTGTTCCACAGTATTTATTGTCGCACAATATTTATTGGCTTGCAGTATTTATTGCCTCATAATATTTAATTGCCTGTATGTAATGCACTTATATTTATGCCTTAATTATTTATGATCTCCCCTATTTATTGAATCATTAAGATAGTATATATTTGACGTACCCTTCCACAGAAAAAGCCTTGTATATGGTGATTGTGTTATTATTTATTTAATCAGCAACTAAGAGAAAAAGAAGATAAACAGAGATATTTTCATAATTTTTACGGTGTAGAGTCGTTTTTGGAACGGATGCACGCATGGTTATTGTATGGGTATGACGTATGCTTAGCACGGTGCCTGATTCCTGACCACTCGAGCCAAGCTACCACTGTGTATGTCTGGAGAGACCCCGTTACCACCACCCTTTCCGGTGGGGGAGTGGAGTATTTTCTTACAGAGAACATACTAAATCCACACATTTCTGAAAACTAGACACCTTGGAGAGTCCAGTGAGGTGTGACTTGCGTGGATCCCTCAAAGCTTTCCTACCCAGAAGCCCTGTATACCTCAAATTTATGTGAACAAACAATTTTTTTCACAATTCTGTGTGAGAAAGTTGTGTGATCACTGGGCTGACACAAATTTCCTACCACCCAGCATTCTCCCAGGTCTCCCAATATAAATGGTACCTCACTTGTCTGGGTAGGTTAAGTACCCGCGGCAGGGAAGGGCCCAAAACGTATTGTGGAGACATCAAAATGATCCATCACAGAATGACCTGGTTTTGCAAGGGGGCCACCTGCGTTTTTCTGGGCAGCCCCCATTCCTGATAAAAAAATACTGGTGCCTAGGGTTCCTCCTGCCCCCCCCCACTCAATAGGCCTATTTGGAATGGGGGAGCAAAGACCCTTGCCCAAGGGGTCGCATCCCATCCCTGGTGGCTAGTGGGTAGATCCCTGCTCGGGATCGCCCTCCAGGGATCCACTAGAGAGGGGTACAATTGGAAGGATAGGATAGGATAGGATAGTCACTTGTAAAGCGCGAGCAAATGCCGAAGCGTCTTGGCGCTGGTCCATAGAAAGAGATTACTCCACTAAGAGTGGGTGACCTCAAAAAGACATGTTTTTATCAATTTTCTAAAAACTTGATGACTGTCAGTACGTTTAATAAAGCCTGGGAGATCATTCCATCGGCTGGACGCCTGATACGAAAATGCTCTACCTCCCCATCTAGCTTTTTTCACACGGTTAAGTTTAAGCAGACTTTGGGTGGAAGATCTGAGTGTCCGACCCGGGCGGTAAGGAGTAAAGAGCATCTCCACATCCTTAGCTCCCCCCCCAAACACTGCCTTATGAACTAGGCATAGCGCCTTGAACTCTATCCGCTGTTGGACAGGGAGCCAGTGCAATGCCTTAATTCCCTCAGCAACAGACTGGTCTCTAGGTACATCCAGCAGAAGTCTGGCTGCTGCATTCTGCAGAACCTGCAATCTCTTCAGCAGGGACTTATTCAGTCCCAGGAGAAGTGCATTGCAGTAGTCCATTTTGGACAGCACTAAGGCCACCACCACATTCTTGCGGAGGTCAGGGTTGATGAAAGGGAAAAGTTTCCGCAGTATCCTAATTAGATACGAGCAGGAAGAGGCGAGATTGCTGACATGTGCCGAGAAATTGAGCTGGTCATCGAACACCACTCCCAGATTTCTGACCTTGCGTACAGGGATAGGACATTCGCCTGCCTCGGCCGGCCACCAGGAGCTATTCCATGCGGGCTTTCCCGAGCCAAATTCAATTATCTCGGTTTTCTCTGTGTTGATTTTGAGGAAATTCTCTCGCATCCATTCCATAATTTCTGACATACAGCTATGAAACTTAATAGCTGAGTCATTTGATTCTTGCCCAGCAGAGACTATAAGCTGAGAGTCATCAGCGTAGGAGATTATAGCAAAGCCATGTGCCTTGATGAGCTTGGCCAGAGGGGCCACATAGATGTTAAAGAGTGTTGGTGATAAAGAGGAGCCCTGTGGTACCCCGCATGGTAGGTGGAAAGGGTCCGACTGTAGACCATCCCAGGACAGGCTATGGTCTCTACCCTCCAAAAAGGAGGCTAGTAGGGCCAATGCCCTCCCCTGAACACCAAACTCCTGAAGCCTTCGATGCAACACCTTATGATTGACGGTGTCGAAGGCAGCCGAGAGATCTAACATCACCAAGACTGCACGACCTCCCCCGTCTACCATAGCCCGCACCTTTTCAGTTGCCATTAGGAGTGCAGACTCTGTGGAGTGCTGGGCACGAAAGCCATGCTGAGAAGAGTCCAGTAAGTTGTGGGCCGCCAAGTGTGTCGTAAGGGCACGGTTCAACTCTTTCTCCAGAATCTTGGCTCCCATAGGCAGGGCGGCAATTGGTCGATAATTTTTTAAGACCAGAGGGTCTAGCGTGACTTTTTTTAATAAAGGTTTAATTATAGCCCTCTTCCAGCAAGAGAGATAGCATCCAGATTGCAGTGCTGTATTAATTACCTGGGTCAGCTCTTCTGCTATTACATCAACGGCCAGGTGAAAAACTGATGGAGGGCAGGGATCTAATGGAGATCCGGAATTTGTTGAAATAATCAACCTCCTAGTTTCGTCCGCCGTGATTGGGGTAAACTCCCTGAGACCCGTGTTGTTCCAGGAATCTGCTTCTGGCGCTGGCTCTTTCCCCCCCGTGCTGGAATGCCTACCACTAAACTCATCATAAATGAGCTGGACTTTTTCTTGGAAATATGCTGCCAGCTTTTGGCAAGTTTCTTGATCCGGACGATAATTATTTTCTTGCGGCGGTTTGGCCAGAACTGTTATGGTCCTAAACAGCTCCTTGGCCGAGTTGCCAGCATCCATAATTTTGGCCGAGAAATAGGCGCTCTTGGCTGCCACTATTGCCTGCTTATAGGCTGCGAGGGAAGCATTATACTGTGATTTTCCCTCCGCACTGTAATCCTTTCTCCAGGACCGCTCCGCCCTTCTGCAAGTTGCCTTCAAGGTCTTAAGCTCAATGCTATACCAAGATGAGCTTGGTTTAGTTCTCCTGGATCCAAGCAGCTTCTGAGGGACTACCCTATCTATTGCAGCTTCCAGCCAATCGTTAAAGCGCTTAGCCGCCACGGAGGTATCATTGGTGTAGACAGGGCGTGACGCGGCCAGTATGGGGAGTAGTTCCTTCGCAGTAACCTGGGACCATGGTCGGATCAGGCGTTTCGCTTCTCTATGGCCTGACGGGATAACTGATATCCCAGTCATGACAGTGAAATTCACTGCCTTGTGGTCGGACCAGGGAAGTGCCATGATATTGACCTCCGTCAGAGCAATATTATTAATGAAGATGCCATCTAATGTATGTCCCCCACTATGCGTGGGGCTGGCTACTACTTGGTTAAAGTCCAGCGCTGCTAGGCTCTCGAGTAGTGTGTCCACCTCTGGCTGGCTCGTGCATTCTAAATGATAATTAAAATCGCCCAGGACCATAAAAGGGTGATGGTCCATCCGGGACTCCAAAAAATGCATAAGCATGGCCGGAAAAGAGGACTTAGGGCCTGGGGGCCGATAGACTAGAATGCCATGGAAGTTGTACATGTTATCCACGTAAATGGTAAAATACATAGCTTCGGCGGCAAGATTTAGGTAGGTTTCCACCCGAATTTTAAGATGTGAAGCGTGTACAACCGCTATTCCTCCCCCTTTCCCCATTCCAATGATTACTCTCCCGTGTGTTTTGATACTCGGGGGCTGAGACATTGTTTCAGTTTCAATTTCAATGTAAGGACATCAGCGCACCATGCATGATCATCATTACATTGAAGAAAAAAATGCCTCAGGAGGTTGGGTAAGCTTTTCCCCACCTCCTGAGGCTAAAAAAAGAAATACCTCTGCTGTTTGCAGCAGAGGGATTCAGTGCTCCTGTGCACATGACGGAAATGTTCCGTCATGAGCGCAGGAGCACATGTGCTCATTACGGAACCATTCCGACATGAGCACAGAAAGGTTTAACAAAGTCAATAACAAGTTAATAATATATTTCTACATACACATTGAATCACCTGCATCTTTTCAACTCATAACCTTTCCTCATTTCTCTTACATCTTACAAAGCTCTGATAAAACATTAACTTCCCCTAGAGTGTATGTTTTTTATTACTCTGCTCCCAAGACTTCTTATCTGACTCTACATGCCCTTGACTGAAGTTACCTTTTACCCATACTCTCCTAGTCACGTTTCCATTAACCCGGAGCACGAGATACGTGCTTGTGTGCTGTGTGCATAAACTCTTCAAGGCTTGTATAAGCATGTGATTTAATTGAACTCAAACTTGCTGATCATGCATTCTAATTTAGAGTGAACTCCCATCCATATTGTGTCGTAATGAAGCTTAGGTCTGAATTGTTCTTGAACCATGTATAATTCTGTAACGCTCTCAACTGATATCTGCAGTAGCGAGATTCCTTCGTATTTCATTTTCTCCTTAACAGCGCATTACTTCTAGTGCCCCATGAATATTAGTAAACACTTTCCACCCTGATCATATTATATAATCACAGTCGTTGCCATGAATGTCATTGTTTTAGACTTTCACAATATGTCTGTTTTACCTTAACACAGAGTGGTAGCATAATTAATTATTTCGAGGACTTCACCATCGCCTGGGTTGGCAATAAAAAAGTCTGCAGTTCCTCACTTGCACTTTCCTTTACTCTAGCTTGGTATTCTTGCAATGCCTCGTATGCGAAGAAGTGACAGAACAAAGTTGTATCCCATAGGATATTTGCTATCCAGCGTTCTCGCTGATGGCTTTTAGTTTGAATATTCATTTTGTGGCTACTTTGTGTCACGAAAAAAACTGCTCACAACCTTGAGATTTTTCAGTGTGCTGGACGCTGGTAGTTTCACTAAATATGTTTTGGACTTATATACTTATGATGGCTTGACAAGCTGTTATAACACCCATACGTTATGTACTCAAGATTGATATTTTGGGTGTGTATAAACATGATGCCAAACTTTTTCCCAAAAAGTTGTGTTCTAGAAATTCTTTTTGTGGATAGGGGTTGCCATTCTCACCAGATCTGCAGTTGATCAAGATACTCTTCACACTTCCTCTAACAAAAAGGTAACACCATCCTGTGGTTTGGAATTTTTATTCTAAATCAACATAATCACAAATGTTTCTTTCCAGGTAGAAATTCCAGTATGGCAGTTAAAAATGGTTTTGATCATGGCATATCATTTTTGACAATGGTCTACATTTATCCTGGAGAAAAAAGGACATATCTGCTGGGAACATGGAAATATTACAGTTTTTTGTTTTAGCTCCGTTACTCACCAAGTCTTATAATACCATACCAATGACCAGTTCAAATATGTAACAGAGCTTTTCTTAGTAGCCATACAATAGTTGTTAAAAAGCCATATTTATGATCGTGGATCTAGTACTAACCATTTGTAATTGCTGATCAGGGTTTTCCTCCAGGATCTACTCATGTGAAAAATTGCATTGGTACATGCCCATTGCTCAGAGGTGTGGAATATACATTAATACAACCACCAAAGAATATTTTAACTGCATACCTGCTGAAAACAGTCCCCAGGTGAGGACACCTGGCTGACAGATCCTTTTTTATGACCCTGTGTTGCTCCAGGGACAGGGTTACTGATCCTTCCAATAACAAAACTTCAGAACCCATGGAAATAGGGGTGTCCTTAGTCCTCTTACTGTGGAAGAAAAAGATTTACAACCTGAGAACAGACATTGTCTGTATTGTGGAAAGAAAGATCCCTTTGTTCAAGAGTTTTATGCCAAACCAAAGGCTCAAGCAATCTTGAAGCAGAAAGTTGGCATCACTATGTCTAAAGAGGTAGATAAATTAACCAGCTTTTAGGATAAACAGGAGGACAGTTTGAGCTTGACTGAAACACCTCCAGATTAATCAGCACATAACACTCTACAGGGCCCAGTACCACATCTCTTCTTGAACTCCACTCTAAAATTCAAACAAGAGGAAGTGGCTGAGGTGGTCCTGCTAGAATCTGGAGCCAAAGGCAATTTCATAAATACTATCTAGTGCTCACAATTAGAGACCCCTACCATAAAGAAAAAGAGACCCGAAACAGTCAGGGCCATAGATAGATCTTTCTTGACTTCCAGTCCCATCACCCGCCAGATACAGCTGGCTCATATGACCTGTGGCCATAAATCTCAAAATCATGAGGAAGAACTCATTTTTTAATTAATTGAAGCACCACAGTTTAGAATAATATTAGGACTGGAATGCTTAACAATTAATAATTTCAGCATAGACTGAGCTAAAATGAACATGACTTTTCTCTCAAATTGGTGTCGACAATCTTGTCCAAAACTGTTACCTTGGAAATTCAGTGTTCCAGTGATCACATATTTCATCTCAACAGCTGCCAAGTAAGATATAACCTTCCCTACAGAATATGAAGACTTTCTCAACTTTTTCAGTGAAGGTCTGGCAGAGACTTTACCTCTTCATTGGGCATATGATTGCCAACTTGATCTGACTCTGGGTGCTAAATACAGTGTAGTCAGATCTATGCCCTCACAGAGCAAGAGAACATGCATCTAAGAAGTTACTTAGATAAGTATCTCCAGAATGGATTTATTCGAGCATCAAAATCTCTGGCTGCCTCGCCCTTTTTCTTTATCTCAGAAACCAGTGGGGAGTTTATAAGCTGAATTGAGTACAGGGCTTTTAATAGCATTACTGTAAAGAACTGATACCCCATTCCACTCATTCTAGTACTGTTAGACTTTTCCGCATTAGGCCTAGAGTTGAATTGAAGATGGCATTTTGGACCTGTTACAGGCTGTTTGTGTGCTGTTTTGTGTTGTTTGGACTATCTAATGCTCCTGCCACATTTAAATTTTTGTCAATGTACTACGTAAATTTCTCGTAAATTTGTTATTGTATATATCAGCAACATTCTATTCTGTTTACAGTCCCAAAATGAGCACATCATCCATGTGAAAACTTTTTAAGACAACATGGTTTTTATTGTAAACTCACCAAATGTGAGTTCCACACCATTGAGGTGGAATTCTTAGGATTCACCCTAACCCCTCAAGGTATCTTCATGGCTGAAGGCCATTGCTGATTGGCAGCAACCCCAAAATATTAAAGATGTTTGGAGGTTTCAAATTTGTATAGGAGGTTCATTGATCATTTTTCTTCTACTACCATTACTAAACTGCTTGAAAAGAGAGTACTATTTAATTGAACAAAAGAGCAAGACCCGACATTTCTGGGTATGAAATGGGCCTTCATTAGTGTCCTAATTCTGTACCAACCAGATACGTCAAAACCATTTAAAGTTTCAAATAAATCTTTTTATTCAATGTTCAATACAATTTACGCAACACAAAAACAGTGCAGCAGCGTGTTATCATATACCATCTTGACAATAGTGTGAAAAACTGTAAAAAAAAAAGTGGTAGTGTGGTCCCAGGTGGAAGCTAGGGAACAAGAATCTCAGACCAACATCAGGCAGACACACTCACTCCAGTGTCGTAGATGAATTCCTGTGCAGGGAGAACCCTCCATAACTCTTAAGAGGACTCACTTGTGGTGGAGGGAGAAGGGGAGTTTAGGGGGGGTTTGTCTGTTCATCCACATTGGTCACATTCCCGTATAACACAGAAGAATCAGCAGCATCCGCTTGCCGGCGCTTCAGAGTCTGAGTCATCACCCAGGTCCGTGCCATGTTTCCCCAAATCTCAAGATCACGATTTGCATTCTTGTAAGTGCAGACTTTCTGAAGCCTACATCCTTCTACTGCTGCCCACTCCAGGAAGTTGGTGAGCCATTTAGATACAGATGGAGGGGTTGGGCTAGCCCAATGTATGGCTGTGCACTGTCTCGCCAGCAATAGTCCCAACTGTGCACATCTGTACTGCATTTTTTACCCTTCTTGGGAAGAGGCAGTAGTCCCAGAAGGCAGTTTTGGGCTGTTAGCTCTGCAGTCACATTTGTCACTCTACGCACCTCCTGTAGTACCTCACCCCAGATCTCCTGTACCTGCATGCAATCGCATGCAACATCTCCAAAATCTTCTGGGAGTGACCCACAATGAGTGCAGCCCACCAGACGCATCAGATACATCCTTTGTAGGCACTGTGGCATCAAGTAAGCTCTATATGTAATAAAAATGTACCAATTCGAATCAGCCATTGCTGGCTATGCCATGGGCTTCTGCCTGGGTCCTGTTCCATTCTCCATCTGTGAGGGGGTCTCCAACTCCCCATCCCATGTGGCATGCCTGGATGCAACATTTGTCTGCCTATCACTCTTAAGGGCTGCCTTTAACCTGCAGATAATACCTTTAGAGGAGCCAGGAAGTAGAATCACCTGCAGGACTTGAGACTCGCCCGGCTCATATTGGAAATGTCGTCCAGATCTTGCAGGTCTTGTGAGATATGCTCGAGTTCTGCAAAAATTGTACCCAATCTATGCCGTAGTGCAATGGTTCCCAAACGTTTGACCCACATTGATTCACCATTGGAAGCCGGGACCCCTAAGCAATTTGTAGGATTTAATTTTCAAACAAAACAGTAATTTAAAATATAAATAAACACATGTGTGCACCCTAAATGAGTACTCGAATTACTAAGGATTATAGTATTTTATATTGAAAGATTTAGCAATAAACATAAACATTTATTGGGAAGGTTGATGCTGCATCTCGGTGACTAACTTGTAAATGGTTGGTTTTATTTTGCGGCACCAAGCTCCTGCTCCTGCCAGGGCCAGACTGGAAACCAAAAGCATCCCTGGCAAATGTTTCCAGACCAGTCCCCATAGTGTGCACACCAAGTGCAGTGAGTAAGCCTGACCACTACAAAGCGGGCTTTGGGAGGCCCTTTCCCCAAGAAAAGTTGGAAAAATATGGTGCATTCTTCAACATATTTATCATTATATATTGAATTGTGTTAGCTTTCTAAGAATAGTAAATGATGACCTTACTATTCACCAGCATACGACAATCTTTGTTGGGGTTCTTCAATGATTCTCTTATTATCACCATCCAACTCTAATCTCTCCTTAGCCCCTCTGTCACATGTATTTAATTTGTTTTATAGCACCTCTCATACCAGTGTAGGATGTCAGAGCAATTTACATCACGCACATATAGGGACAATGAATCATATGTGTAAATTAGTGTATAGAAAATGTTACATAAGGCAAAGGGGACTACAAGGTGTACGATTCACATGTCATCTATACTGGTAGGCATTTGTAAAAAGAGCTTGGTCTGGAGAACCACAAACTCAGGATTCAGAACATAACACAGAGGTCAGCATTGACTGTAATAATAAAAATGTATTTCTACCAAAATAAACCTTTTTAGCAGCATTTGGATAATGAAAGACTGGGAAAAAACATAAGTTACTAACTTGTACCATGAAGTTTGCAAGCATCTCTTCAATGACAGTTTATCGGTCACTTTGCTAGATTATGATTGTGATTTATGAACTGCACAATAACAAAATTTTCTCTGTGCCAAAAGCAGGAATCCAGTGAAGTATGCACATAAAATACAGTTTTTTTAAAATGCATGATACATTTTATTTGCAGTAGGCTTATAAAACCTCTGTGCTACCTCAGATAAGTCAAAGTTGTCACTGGACAACACTTTCACCTCTCTCCAGCAGGTACATTAATCGCAGGTGTTATCTTAACACTTTTAGTGTTACCCAAAAACGGCTAATTATACAAGCAACTTTGCAGTGTTTTTAAAACTGCTGCCTGCGAACCCCCTGGGAATGTGTCACGGTCCCCTGGGGGTCCGCAGACCACAGTTTGGGAAACACTCTTTAAGAAAACACTTTCAAAAAAATATTAAGTGAATGTCTGCTGTGTAGTAACATTACTTTTTTAGGATTGCTTGTCTTGGACTTGGTTATTTTGTCAGTTAATGCCTTCTCATGCGTTATTTGCCAAATCCTCCCCTTTGATCTGTTTATATAGATGCTTTGCAACTTTTGTTGTGAAATCTATCAACATTTGTTTGTGTCTTATGAAAAATGTTCCTTCATTTGACACAATTCAAGATACACTTAACATTTTATCGCAAGACAGATTTTCAATTAGGTATTCTGAATTTAAACTCATTGGCATGAATGAGTTGGTGCAATGTGTTTTACTTTGGAACACATACCCTCTTCCAAATTATTTCTAAAAGGTGTAATTATTGTGTTAAGGGAATGAACTGCTGGGTTACCTTTGGCCAAGGCTAATTTTATTTTAAGAAATTCCTCATATTCTCTCAGTTCCAGTTGTCCACAAATCTCCACCAAATAGTGATACTGTATTTCTAATTGTGTTTTGGAAATATGGATTCAGATGTAAATTTATGTATAAATATTTGCACATGTAGCTCCAATATTATTACCCATTTCTTTTCTAACAGCCTGTAAGAAAATGTCTCCTCCAAATCAGGTCTAGTTTTGGAATAAGGTTAATTTCAACAATATAATGTTAGAAAAAAAATGATAAATTTTCTTAAATTTGTATTCAGCAGCATCTAAACCTTCAATATACAATATAATCCCATGGAGATTTATTACATCACATGCAATATAAATATCTTGTTAATGGTGGCTTATGCCGTTAAGCCTCAGTGGCAAGTCACTCATATTTTAAAAATGGTGGTACTTAACTGTTATGGAAATAACGAACAAAAACATTGCCATAGGTACAAACACCAAAGCATTCTCCCACTCAGAAGCTTTAAAACCAATAAATCAAATCGGTACGTATGCGATCTAAAAAAAAACCTTCTTACATCTGGCACTATAAGTATTACTTTTATATTTTCCAACATTAATTTATATTTATTGATTTTATTAACTATTTTAAATAATTAAAGTTTACATTATTTCCTATAATATTTTTTTTAATTCACTTTCTCTATTATTTTCTATGAGGCGGTGTTGTAGTACAAGTGGTTGGTCATGTGTAGATCTGGACTTACTTCAAATGTGCAAGTTACTACAAGAGTGTAATTTACTACAAATACTGAAAAGTAGTAAACCTACTCAAAGTGCAGTTTGTGCATCAGGCCCAAGGATCTACAGAAACCTAAAGACCTTCTCTCCAGGAGCATATGTAAGAAGAAGGGATAGACAAGAACACAACTTCAAAGAAGAGTGCAGAGCCATAGAAACAATCATTGGCTTGAACACTGTCCTCCTACTCTAGAGTTAGAAAAAGTTAATACCTGCACAGTTACTTCCACCCTTTGTATTCGGGTGGTGTAAAGAGGGCATCCATGAGTGTACTCCTTTGGAAGAACAATGATGATAAAACATCTATGAACAATTAATCCCAGTGTATGTTTCTGTGCAGGACTGCAGTAAAGGAGAAAAGAGGAAGAAGATGGTGGGACAGAAATGGCAAGTAACAATGCAGAAGATTCTGATTAATGTATTAATTTTTTTGAAATGTAATGCATTTTGTGCAAAAAAGTGATTTGTTCTGGCAAACACAACCAATGCACCTCAATTGCTATGATAGGCCTGGCATCTTTGGCATGTTTTTACCTTACCTTTTTGCTTCTGTCCTCCCATTTTGACTATGTGCTGCATTTAATTTTTTATGGTTTTCAAACTCTGCACAGTTTTTCACTGCTGATCATTGCAAAAGTGCAAGTACTCCCTGTGTAAATTGTGATTGTGATTTGTTAGAAATGGGGGTCTCTAGTTGGCAGAGGTAGGTACCTTTGACAAATAGAGACCCATGCTTCTAGCCATGGTAAGGGGGATACACACTTTAGATAACCCCTGCTTACCCCCTTGGTAGCTTGGCACGAGCAGGCAGGCTTATCCCAAAGGAATGTGTAAAGTATTTGTACCAACGCTCACAGTAACACAGTGAAAACACCACAAATGGACACCACATCAGTTTAGAAAAATAAAATATCTCTATCTAAACTAAAGAAGACCAAAATGACAAAAATCCAACATACAGATACTTAGTAGAATGTCTTTAAAAAGGGTTGTTTCAAAAAAACCTGTGATGCGTAACAGAAAACAAACAAAAGGGTTGCAGAGAAGGTGATGTGTTGATTCTTCCTGCGCTTCGGTTACGATGCAACAAGATGGCACCTCGATGCGTTGCGACGATCCTGTGACATACGACAAAACAACGTCTTTGCTGCAATGCGACAACGTGGAGGCGATGCGTGCATGCCTGACGGCCGTGTGGCGAACTTGGTGGTTTTCTGAGCCGTGACAGGCCCTGCAACCCGCTTCCCCGGTGATGCGACAACACCCTCAGCCACGGCGACACGCTTCCTCGATGATGCGACAGCGGCTGCTGTGGCTGTGTCATGCTTCTCTCTCGTTGCGTCGCGCTTCCAGCTCCCAAAAGCAAAAAGGCCTCACACACAGTTACAGGTCCTCCAGGCAGACTGGAACTACCAGCAAGGAAGCTCAGGGAAGCTGGGGGTGAATTCCTTTTGTGCCTGGGACTTCAGAATCAGGATGCTGGCTCTTCTCAGGCCCTTGGAGACTTTTCGTCAGATGGAAACAGCACACAGCAAATCCTTCTTCAAACAGGGGACACAGCACACAGCAAAGTCCCTTGGTCCTCTCCTCAGTAGAAACAGAAAACTGCAGGCCAACCCCAGACACACAGCAAGGGCAGTACTTCTCCTCAGTCTCTTTAGCTGTTCTTCTTTGGCAGGGATTCCTCTTGATCGCGAAGTAGTCTAAAGTTCAGGGGTTTCAGCTCTCATTTTTATACCCCAAATGTCTTTGTTCTCTATGTGTGAGGGGTCCTGGATCCAGTCCAAACCAGTTCTGGGGGTACTCTGCCAGTGCACATCTTCTTCCTTTGTGAATGTGGACCAGGGCCATCAGACAGACCGCAGGAGGTGGAGCCTGCATTGTGGAAGGCAGGCACAGCCCTATTCAGACCCAGGTGCTACTCCTCCCACCACTCCAAATGCAGATAAATCTATTCAGCCTAGTGCTGACTGACCCAGACTCCTGGAGCCACCGTAGCCCCTGTCACTCTCAAACCAGACAGTCAATCCACAAACAGGCAGAGGCACATAGAAAAGTTTGAACAAGAAAATAGCCACTTTCTAAAAGTGCTATTTTCAAACACAGAATTTAAAAACCATCCTTCCTAAAAGATGTGTTATCAAATTCTGAGTTCAGGGATACCAGACTCCAATTTTCTATCTTGCTCCTATGGGAAGATATGCAGGTAAACATGTTACATAGCATTCCCCATTCTGTCCTATGGGCACGATAGCCTTTCAATAGTGAAAAACGAAATTGGCAGTATTTCACTATAAGGACATATTACCCACACTAGTACATGTCCTAACTTTCACAGACACTGCACCCTGCCCAGGGGGGTACCTTCGGCCTAACATAGAAGTGTCAAATGTGTAAGAAAAGGGAAGGGTCAGGCCTGGCAAGGGGGTACACTGGCCAGGTCAACATGGCAGTTAACAAACTGCGCACAGGCACTGCAGTGGCAGGCCTGAGGCTCCTTTCTCAGGCTACTCATGAAGGTGGCACAATCAGTGCTGCATGCCCACTAGTAGCATTTGAATTACCAGCCCTGGCATACTCAGTGCACTCTACTAGGGACCTACTGGTAAAACACATATGCCAATCATGGATAACCAATCACAATAACAATTTACACAGGGAGCACTCGCACTTTGGCACTGATCAGCAGTGGCAAAGTGCCCAAAGCATCTAAACGAGCAAAAACGAATTCCACAACAGTGTCAAACAAATACAGGAGGTAGAGGCAAAAAAGTCAGGGGAAACCATGCCAAGGACGCCAGGTCTAACACGATTGGTTATCCATGATTGGAATATCTGATTCACTGATAAGTCCCCAGTAAAGTGCACTGTATGCGCCCAGGGTCTGTAAATCCAATGCTACTAGTTGGCCTGCAGCACCGGCTTTGCCACCCACATGAGTAGCCCTGCAACCATGTCTCAGACCTACCACTGCAGTGTCTGTGTGTACAGTGTCTAACTGCCATGTCGACCTGACCAGTGCACCAACGTGCCGGGACCCAAACCTTCCCTGTTATGACATGTATGGCACCCCTAAGGTAGGCCCAAGATAGCCCCATGAGCAGGGTGCAGTGTATGTGAAAGGTAGGACATGTACTGGTGTGGTTTACATGTCCTGATAGTGAAATACTGCCAATTTCGTTTTTCACTATTGCAAGGAATAGATCTTCCATAGGCTATCATTGGAGCTGCCTTGTAACATTTTACAAGTATAACTTTCAAGAACAGCTAGAAAGTTGTAGTTTGGGCTCCCAGAGCTCAGGATCTAAAAATACATCTTTAGTAAAGATCATTTTTAAATTGTGTGTTTGAAAATGGCACTTTTAGAAAGCATACATTTTCTTGTCTAACCATCCTGTGCCTCTGCCTGCATGTGGAATCAACGTCTGGCATTCACTCTAGACAGACACACAAGAGGTTGTGAGGTGTGCCCTGCAATTCCTGATGGCCCATCACCAGACTGATGGGGCATCCTGAGCTAGAGTGATGGGAGGAGATGTCATATACACCTGAATAAGGCTGTCCCTGGCCTCTCACAATGCTGTCTTCACCTACCTGGAGTGTGTCTGGAGCCAAGACCAGGCAGGACAAGAACTTGTGCACCACAAAGACAATTCTTTGAAGAATGCCTACTTCAAAGGCCAAAAGGGGTACAAGTATTGGACCTAAAACCACAGACTTTTAGAACACTTCTGGATCAAAAGGAGACTCTGCCACGAGGAAGTGCTGGAGAGCTATCAGGAGGAGTACTGTCCCTTTGCTGTGTGTTGCTTTGCTGGGTTGGCCTGCAGTTGCTGCTTCTGTCTTGAAGAGAACAAGGACTGGACTTTGCTTTTGTATCCTGCTTTAGAAGTTTCTCCAAGGGCTTATGTGTGCTTGCCTCCTGTTAAGAAGACTCAGGACCATCAAAGACTTCACCTGCAGCCCCCTGAACTCATCTGCTGGGAGTTCTGACCTGCCACATAGTGCCAATTCCAGTTCTGGTCCCTTGGAGATAATTTTTCTGCTTCAACAACTGAAAATCCACGCATCAACCGGTGTGGCCAAAAATATTGACTCAGTGCCTGTTTGCGGCTGGAAGAACCACCGCAGTCTAAGTCTTGAGCAGAGTGTCTCCTACATCCGAGACCCCCACTCCAACTCCAACAAAGGCCCTACTATGCGACTGAAGGAATCAACGCATCACCTGTTCGCGGCTGGAAGCATCAACCCAGCGCCAATTTTTCCACCGCCACATTGACTCTAGCGCGTCTGGATTTTCCATGCTTCACACCTGTATACTAAGTCTACAGCAATGCTGGTCTTCAGGAAGGAACAGAGGCCGCGTGTTTCAAAAAATGACGCATCACCTTCCCATGTAGTAGGAAACCGACGCATCACCTCCTCTCACAGTAAGGAACCGAAGCACCACCTTCCCTGTGTAGCATTAAGGAACCAACGCATCACCTTCCCTGGGATCAAGTAATTGACGTAACACCTTTCTTGCATGTAAGAAACAAACACATCGCTTTGCGGCACCTCACCTCCCCTGCGCCTATTTTGAGCTTTTGATTTGGATGGATCCCAGGTACTTTGTGCTAAAAGTGACTCATCAATAGTTCTATATGGACTGAACAGTTTTAAACATTTTTAAAGTGATATCTTGATCTGTGTATGTTGATTTTTGTTGTTTTGGTCTTGTTTGGTTTAGATAAATATTGGTTATTTTTCTAAACTGGTGAGTTATCCATTTGTAGAGTTTTCACAGTGTTATTGTATGGTTATGTGCAAATGCTTTACACATTGCCTCTGAGATAAACCTGACTGCTCGTGCCAAACTATCAAGTGGGTGAGCAGGGCTTATTTTAGCTGTGTACTCCCATTAGCCTATCTAGAATGAAGGGTCCCTACTTGGACAGGGTACAGGCAACTGCCAAAGACAGACCCCCATTTCTATCATACTATGAACCAGCACTTGAAGAAATACCATTAAGACTGTGTGCAAGTCTGGAAAAAAAATAAGTTTCAATATTTTGTCTGTAAAAAAGGTATAAAGAAAAGGTTCTAATAAAAGAAGTCCTAAGCTAGGACAAAACAAAATAAGTTATGATATAAAACATTCAAAAAATAAATTTGAATGTTTCATCAGCAAACCAATTAAAATGCCATAAAATAATTAAAATAAGCCTCTACACATGCATATTAAACCTCTCTTGTTCACTGGATTTTTGGAAGGCCGTGCGCAGTGTTGGTTGGCTGGCTACCATGAGTATGGTGCATTTCCTGCTAGAAGGCTAGTCCTAGCAAACAAACTTTTTCTGCACATATCCTTCTGTGTCATCCAGCTAACAATAATGATTTGCTTTATGTTTACCTTTGGTCTTATGACCTTACCAGAGGTTTTAAAACAACTCCGAAATTTTGTGAAAAAAACTCATTTAGGTGAAGGTTATGGTTATGAAAATCACATGTTATGGTTAATTCGCACTTCTGGATAGACTGCTTATGTCTTCACATTTGACACCATTTATGACATGTTGCATAATATCATATATGACATCACTGATAATGATTTGAAGGATAATTTTCTAAGTCCATAATCTATAATTGGAGTACAATTTTTAATGACTTGTTTGGAATTCACTGATTTTGTTACAGTTTTGAGAGATTATTTTATTGATTATATATGTTTGATAGTCATACATATAGATATTTTCGAGAAATGATAGCTCTTTTGCAGTTGCAATCGAAGTGCTCAATCCATAGAAAATGTCATTATTGGTTTTGTCAATATGTTTTGCTGAATGAGCTACAAAATTGGCATACATTTAGCATCTCGATCCTGGTCCCACATTTCAAGCATATTTATCAATGTATAGTTTTGGAATTAGGTCATTTCCAATAATATCATTTTAACAAAAAATCTAGAATACTTTTCTTGAGATTGTATTCAGCAGCATCTAAACCTTCAATTTACTGTATACTTCCATCTAAGGGGTGCATCTGAAATCCCAAAGTAAATATCTAGGTTCAATATTTAACACAAGCATGACATCATGCCTTCATAGCAGATTCTTTTTGGTCCGTTGTGTAAATCAGTTCAGTAGCTATTGTGTTATTGAAAAAATTAAAATGCCGATTTAAGAACAATTCATTATTTTTTCCATTAATTTTGCGAGCCACTTTGTTGCATAGTATCCCTGTGTGGTAACTCTTAAGGTCAGTTTGTGAAGCAATATGAATGGACGAGGAGGAATGCGATTTTTCACGCCATCCACAATTTCGAGGTTTACTAACGGCAGACAGCAAAATATTTTCAGGAGCTCTTGTCAGAGAAGACTTGTCACAGCTTTACCCCAGAGAAGATGAAGTCACACTTTTAGGAGGTAGAAAACACAATGGCCAGACAAAACTAAAGGGCAGATTTACAAGACAGTGATGCATGAGCCACTTTGAGAAACCCTTGCGCCACTATGGATGCGCCATATTTACTATACGGCGCACCATGGCGCTAGGATTGACAGATGCGTCAGAAATTCTGACGCATCTGTTGACGCAAAAGTCACACATTGCTAGAGTCGTGTCGCAAGCACGACGCAACTCCAGCAATGCAGGGGGATGCCTATCCTCATTGTGCTGCGTCACTCCTTACGACCGCTTCAAGCAGGCGTAAGAATTTGACGTAGTGGCGTCCTAGAAGTGGCGCAGTGAAATCTTGTAGCCCTTTCACATGGGGCTTGCCCCATGTGAAAGGACACATTGCTGGAGTTGCGTCACTTTTGTGACACACTCCAGCAATGCGTAATTTTTGCGCCTACAGATACGTCAGAAATACTGACGTATTTGTAACTCCTTGCACCATGATGCGTCATACTGTAAATATGACGCATCCAGCATGTCGCAAGGAGGGCGCACTGAGAAGTGACGCATCGCTGCTTTCCCGCAGCAATGCGTCACTTCTCATAAATGAGGCCCCTGGTTCACAGATCAAGGTCAGATTGCAATGATTTTAGGTTTCGTGAACCATAAGTGAAAAAATAACAAGGCACATGTAAAAACAAGATGTACATTAAAGGATCGTGTGACAGACATAAAATCACTGAAACTGACCAAATATGGCTATTAAAACCAGTGGAATTATAGGATTACCTATCATTTTGCAAACAAGTTGGAAACAGGCATTGATGCCGGTTACACAGCACATATGTTCTTCATCTTGAAGTGATCGTAATGAGTAATGATTACCACAGCTTTCTCTTGAGGGATCTAAGTCATAGGAAATCAACTTTTTGGGTCAATGAGCAGTGGTAAAATAAATTTACTAATTAACCCGTTAGATGCAAAGATTCCATGTTGGGGGTGGCGTTTAATCTTTTACTTTTTTTTATCTTTGTGCATGTGATTTAGGAAGATTGATATGTTATGTGATATGATTCCAAATTTTGCATTTCAATATATATCATTTAAATACAAAGTGGGTGTCTTAACTTTGTAACACAACATAAATATCAACCAATGCCTTATTTGTCTTCTTGATGCGAACGAGTATTTGCAATCAGCAGAATATTCTCTTCTTTGAAGTGTGCAGCGATTGTTTCAAAGTCTGATAAATTCCAAATTAAATTTAATTCGGAGTTGAATTTATCACAAAAATCTACTTTTCAGTATGAAAGATTTTTGTTCTACTCAGAAAAGAAGATGCTTGAAGCAGTCTTTTTACATCAATATCTCACAAAGCTAAATTGGTTTTATAGTACAACTCGCGCAACGTTTGTGATTTTTATTGTTCTGTAATGCTCTTTGGAATGATGTTGTGGGGCATTATAGTCACGTAGCAAAATTAGCTTCCTATTTGTGCAGTCATTAAAACCTTTTATATAAATTGGGCATTTTATGTCTTGTGGCCTGGATTCCACCTTTCATGTGGCACTCTTAAAACAAGTTACCAAAACACCAAAAATAAAATTAACTCAAGAAATGAAATCATTTTATGTGGGCTTTGATCACTAAGGTCCAGAACTCTAATTGTTCCCATCGGGAGGAACCTATGATCTGAGGATGTTGTTGCTTTCATCCTATATGGATCAATGCCATGAATCCGTCTCTGCTGTACTCGCTCTTTCATGTTTTGAGGTCGTGGTGCATTTGCGCCACAAGACGAAATTTATTGGGTATATATGCAGACCTCTGCAATGGGATGCTACACATTTTCACTTACATTGAAAGAGTGCCACATTCTGATTTGACTTTGGAGCCAGGCTTTTTGGTTCTGATACTTTTGTATACTGATTGACCTTGAGCCACTATGATTGGCTGCATTACTTCTGTTTATTGTATAGCCATTTAAACGTTTTTTCTTAAAAAGGGCATCAATAACCTGTCCCATACGAGAACAATTATACACTCTCACTAAGTTTCAGGTGACCTAGGATTTCGTATTTGCATACACTGGGGTAATTGTTATCGTTATTTAGGTTCAGAACTGAATTATTAACAAAGTTGCAAAACCGCTGTAAGATAATACTTGCTACAGGAAGAAAAATGATGCATTGAACAATAGACTTTTGGCCCATATCTCTGGGGGGGGAGCAAGCAAAGCCCGATCATTTTGAATTGACAAGTGTACAAGCTCTCTGCTATCTGTATGTCAAAAGTCTTTATACTTGTTTTGGTTTCTTTATGTGTTAACATTTTTTATTCCAAATTTATTGGCAAACATACACATGAAAATATGTACTAAAGCAGACACATATGCAGCCAGCATAATGTACTTATTGTTTTGTCTGAGCCTGAACTTATCCCGCACCATCGTCCACAAAATTGAGATGTTGGCCATGTCACGTGACTCATAAATATCACACTTAACATGCAAAGATTTGTCTACTGTCTAAAAACGTATTGTCTTTATATCGATGATGGCAAGTACATATGCTAGAAATGGAAACACATTTTAATAGAGAAATAGAGATAGTGAATAATGAGTAGCAGTCTTAACCTTGTGTATAAGAAGTAAGAGGAAGGGCTGAATACTGAACATGTCATACATTCGTATGATGCATAAAGTACGAGAAGACATGGTTTATTTAGAACTTCAAAACAATCAGTTGTTGGTTGCCATCACAGAGTTTACTTTTCTATATGTACATTTCTCTTTTATTCCATAATTTCCCAGCTTGCCCATCGCCACATTATATATATCAATAGGCATTCAACATTCTCCCAACAGCATATGATAGATTTAGAAGCCACCATAAGTAGTTCAAGCAGTCATATGTCTCCAGGATTCATCTTCAAAGCATACATATCAGCGTATATGCCATAAATAATAGGATCTAAACAGAAAATCTGCATTGAAGCTCTTACCTAGGTAGAACATCACATCCAAAGGGCCAGTATAACTTTACATTCAGTCGTCAGCCTTCCAATTTGTTGATATGCCTGCAATACATCAACTCTTTCACCCCAGATGTCAACATCTTGTGAGGAGTCCAAGGGAAGTCTTGAATCAGAACATGGATGACAAGTTGCCCTAAAAGTTGCCCCATGAACTATGGAATAACAATAGTGCCATGGACCCTAGAGTAAGCAAGGAAAATGGGCCCACTGACTGCGAAGTAAAATATAGAAATATTAACAGTTCCCTGGGTCTCTCACATTTCTGGACCCAACAGTATTTCTCACACTCCCTCGGGACCTGCATACTGGGCACAAATGCAGTCAATTTCCTGTTTACATTTTATAGACGTGAAATCCTAGGTTTCTTGATTCACCTATACATGTTTGATGCCATATGAGTTTTCTTCAGTAGGTTTAAAAATGTTGGCAATAACACATGGCACCATCTGCAGCTATTTTAATTTGGTTACAACACCTTTCTATTTCACAAATGTATAAAAATTTAACAACTTGAATATCTGAGAACCTAAACCCATGCTCCAAGTGTGTAAGGGGCACTGCACCATGCTTAATGATTAAATCCTTGCCCAGTATTCTACCTTTCTCCATGCACTAGAGATGACCAGGACAAGCTACTGCCTTCTTAGTAAGACGTGATTTCCATAGATGAAGAAAGATTATGTTCTTAACTTTAACAATGACTGTCCTTTCAAAGGACCTAAGTGCCAGTGCCTGTTTTATCATTACACCTGATCTATTTTCAGATAAGGTTTTCTCCCAGAAACCAGTACCGAGAAAAAACCCAGTACCCAGAAGGTCTCTCTCAATTAGAAGCCAATGTGGATCTACTGCTAGACTGCAATCCTTGAAGCTATTGTTTGGCCTTATATAGCAAAAGGGCATCTGATATCTTTTAAAGTGTGTTAAACAGACCACACTGTTTGTTTCTCCAATCAAAGTGTTTCGTATTAGACCAAAAACATTCAGCTATGGTATTATTATATGCTTAAAAAAGCCATTGAGAGCTTCGCTTGAGCGATGCTTCACAGTACGGCCACACCAGATTAAATACATTCATCTTCTGGACCAGACCTTTTGATTAGTTTTTTAAGTAAATGTAGGGGATATTCTCAAGAACGTGTGTTAATTATCGTAAAATAAGCTTAACGCAACTTTGCATATCGCAGTCTATCACGGGAAAATAACACAGTGTTAACGTAGTATTCTCAACCCGCGGCACTATGCGATAGTCTCACGATAATGCGCCAAATGACCGCGTTAAAACTAACGTGACGCCCAAAACACGCGAAACACGAATGCAAAAAAAGTTGCGATGTGGCCAATCGCGATACAAAAATCAGCGATAACCAGCAACAGGCCAGCAATTGCCACGCGTCATGCGGGAAAATGCACTATAGAAGCAGAAAAAAAAGGCAAAAAAAAATAAACTGCGTAGCACCATGGATGCACCCGGACCGAGTGCAGAGGACAACGCGAACCCCACAAGCCCCACAGACGACCAGTAAGGAACCTCGGGGTCGAGGAAGGCCAAGGAGAAGAGGAAGACACAGTTCAGTCCGCAGGAAAACGGGATCATCGTTACGGAGGTGACAGAACACTGCCAACAACTGTTCAGCACCTGCAACCTGTCATTGGCGACAAAGACGCAAATATGGCAGACCATCTTGGACCATGTGAATGCTATTGCAGCGTTGAGGAGGACAATGGAATAGGTCAAGAGGCACTGGAATGATGTGAAGGGCAAAACCAAGAAGAAACTCAATGCCAACATGAAAGCATCAACGCCCATTGGATGTGGGGGTCAAGCGGCACACCAGGAGCTGGATGACATAGAGAAAATGGTGGCCACAGTCATCAGTCTGGATATAGTGCCAGGAGTTGGGGATCCGGACACTGCCCAACATGACCTAACACAACATCAACAGGGTGAGTACCGACCAGGTACTGGGGGGACGGGGGAGATGGGCACAATGGCACACATGCACAATTCAGAAGGGCTCACTGCACACCCACAATGACTCCGGATTATGTCCCTGATCCCCGTGGCACGCTGCAGCACACATACAAACACCAAGTAGGCTCCATACCCCATGTCCCCAAAGGGGTCCCAAACCACACATCACCAATCTCAACACCAACACATGCACACGTGTGAAACCAAGCAAAGATGCGTATTTGTGAGCCACACTGACAATGCAAGCGACACTACATGACGATTAGCATGGCTGCAGGCCAATCATCATGACATTGTGCATGCCACATGCGTTATGGAGCAGGTCACACTCTGACACATCCACATGCACAAACAACCCCTGATGGCCACAACACATCTGTGGACAAACCATGCCCAAGAGTCACAACTCGCCCAAGAGCCCAGTTCATCCAAGTCCGCTACATCTCAGCACTGTAGAAGCACAGAAGTCAAAGGTACACCATCTGAAAGGGATAAAGGGCTGCCAAATCAGAGCTGCAGGGGTGACTCACCCACAATGCAGCACACACACATGAGAATAAGAGCACCTCAACATTGACAACAATGTGGTACAAACTGCAACACTTTCACAACAGAACACAGGACACAACTGGTGCAGCATCTGTGTCCAAAATGGGCAATCACATCTGGCATAGCAGTAAACTGTGAGATGACAAGGTACAAGTACAACCTCACATCCCAGATGTAGTACAAATGTCCACTGTCCCACATTAAATAGGCATCTCCCCACAAACAGTCACAATGTACATTGTCATGCAGTCTGTATGTAAACTTCACCAGTGCGTCAACATACATGGAACACACTGTGAAACTGCATCTCACAATCAATCAGGGACAATCAATACCTCCTGCAGAGCAGACCCTACATCACATCAGTGATGATGGAGACGACCCCCAGGACATCGAACTAGACGAACTCCAACGGTTCATGGACGCCCACCCCATCCCACCTCCAGTAGCAGGTTAGCCCAGCACCATTGAGGTGAGCCCACCCCCTGCACAGACCACACAGCAGGAGGCACCCACCACCACGTCTGTCTCACAGCACCTCACCGAAGAACACATGGCATTCCAACGCCGTGTGTTAGACTGGCAGAGGAGGCTGGCTGAACAGGTGCGGGTGGGGTTCGAACTCATGGCAGCCAAACTAGATGCCATAAGTGGGTGTCTAAGTCCCATCAGTGGCCACTTACACTCCCTAACAGACACCCACAGTCCGCCCCATGTCCTCCAACAAACCATGGCTGGCGTCGCTGGAGTCATGATTCGGAGACAACAACAACTGTCCAGTCAGAGTGGCTACAGCGATATCATCCGTGATTTGGGAAAGATGAGGAGGGTTATGGAGAACATGGAGCGGATGCAGACGCAAAATTGGCTACCATGGCTGCACATGAGAAAGCTGTAGATGGGATCTTCCATGCCCTGCAGATCCTCATCATGGGAGAGATGCCACAAGACATTGCGCAAATGAATGCTGCTGCTACTACTACATCCACATCTCTGGCCCCATATGTGTCAGTGTCACACAGTGCTGCAGACCAAACACCACCACCCACATGTGAGGCACATGAAATGTCAGAGGCCAAAGATGAGGATGAATCTGCCTTAGTAGGAAGCAGTAGCATTCATCTCCACTATATGGCTTCTTTCTGCTTGGTTCTGCCCTCTGCATCATGCTCTGGAATAACACCTTCCACTGTCCCCCGATACACTCAGTGACACTAACCTTGCACCTCGGCATCGACTGTCATATATACTTTGCAAAACAATGACACAGCAATCAGCCTGCAGACTGGACTCTTTACCCTCCGAGTAACTTGTCAATCTCTAAAGGACTCTGGCTGGCCCTCCACGGGGCAACATTGTAAAGTGTTGTCTGCATGGCCCAGTACTAAGACAGCTTTAAAACTACACTGAACGTGAATAATAAATTCCAATACACACAGATGATTCATGTCCATGATTAATCAAGTATGAAAGCCTGGACGAATGTAGGGCAGTGATTCCCCCTTACGTCCATGTTGCTCATGTTGTGGGACATGAGTCACAGGGTGCATCCCTGCACCATGGTGGTACATATCTGACCCCAAAAGAAGCCCTGTTGTAAATTGTAGGTCACAAATGACAGCCTATATGTCATGATTTGGGACACATGTGAAACGCTGATGAGTGGCATTCCGTACTATCTTTGACACACAGAAATGGCATTTCGAGTATGTGACACCCCAAACAGCCTCTCTGTACAGAGGTGACACACCCAACATCTATTCTCAATTTCCGAGATTGTTAGCACTACATGTTGCACTTACAATTGTCAGAGTGATGTGCTTGTACAGAGGAGTGACATGCACTCAGGGAATGTGTGTTGGAATGCATTTATTAGCACATGCTTTGCCTGTGGTCATTTTGTACTTTCCCATGATTGCTAAGGACTGTGACAATGTGACGTGCTCATGTGAAGAAATTGTCCATGATGGTGTTCCTACAGGTTATTCCTGCTGCACCTGCAGTGGGGTGTTGTCCAACTGCATCATCTTCTTCATCATCGTCCGGTGCATCTGGCACTTGTAGCCATGGGGCATTGGTGCGTACACATATGTTGTGGAACACACAACATGCAACGATCATCTTGCACACAATGTCTGGGCTGTACAGGAGCCTTCCACCTGTGATGTCCAGGCACCTGAAACGTGACTTCAACACACCAAATATGCATTCCACGATACCCCTGGTGCATTTGTGCGCCTCATTGTACTGCCTCTGGACCTTTGTGTTCGGGGCTCAGAGGGTTGTCATCATCCAAGAGCAGAGGGCATATCCTTGGTCACCTGGGACAGTGCAGAGAGACATGAGTCAATAGTTGGTTCTGCATGATGTGTTGGCAGACTCACTGGTTCATTGGTGTGTGATATGTGTGACCTAATGATTCTTGTTTGACATGTACTACTTGTAGCAAATGAGCAGCATCAATGTGTATTACATAGCCTCACTGCTGCTCCTCCCTCCCGCCAAGCCTATTTACTATTGTGCGCAGCGCGGTTGCATCGCTTGCACTCCTACGGCACACCATTGTCATGCCTATCTGCGCATTTCCACAAGCCTGAGAACGACACTGTGATGTTGTGCGTTGAAGGTGGATGGCCATGTGTGTGTAGGCATATGGTAAGGATGGGGCAGACACAGATGCAGAGTTCATGGTTGGCAGAACTCGCATTGCGGTTGAGGGTAGACCTTTGGCTTATGCTGCCGCAATAGCGACACACACAACAGTTGGCATGTATGATCCCGGACCCCGAGCGGGCGTGGGCTCTCTCATTTACCCCTTTGGCCGAGCCCGGACTCCGGGGGCATGCTACATTGCAACATTGTCCATTGCGGGATGGGTGGCGCCGACTCTACAACAGAGACACACGCATTAATTACTGCCTTGGAAAGGCCAAAACGTAAACACTCCCAGAGCCCCGGTGACCCTCATGCATACATAATGACCACACGGACACACTTAGATAGTTTGTGGAACTGGCTACGGGCACGTGCGTCCGGCCCTTTTTATTTCCAGGGTCACATGTCCAGTGACGCCTGTGCTGGATGGGTGCGGGGTGAGTGTAAGCCAGCCCTCTTGGATTGGTTGGTGCTGGCAACAACTTGAACATTGATCACTATTAAAGCCGAAACAGAAAACACCAACATAACACAAACAACTGCAAAGCATCATGGTGGTAGCCGAAGCAAGTACAGAGGTCACCCAATATGCAATCAGAAGGGTCCGTGAGTTGCAGTACACTGAGGTTGGGGCACCAGAGCTGAGCATGCTCATGTCAAGAAATTGTCTAGGATTGTGTCCCTTTGGTATAATCCTGCTGCAGCTGCAGTGGGGTGTGTTGCACCTGCATTATCGTCCTCATCATCGTCCCAGGTCTTCCCCACTGCCTGAGGTGACATTGCTGCGTGAGCTGTCCACAGCACAAAACTCAATCAGAAAGGGTCCATGAGTTGTGGTGCACTGAGTTAGTGGCACCTGAAGAGCTGAGTAGGGTATCAAGCTGATGATGGCATCCACGACAGGTGTGAGCAACTCTGATAGTCTGGCTGTAAGACTCTTTCGAATCTGGAAGTTGTTGGTTGGAGGTGGTCCTGGCGGTGGTGGCGTGTGCATCCTATGGTGATGCGTCATCAAGGCAGGTCAGGACTCGATTTGATGTGTGAACCCTGGTGGACCACAGTTGAGGCCGGAGCCAGCGGTCAGCGCAGGGCCACAGACACATGGCGTTGATGACCCCTAGGCCATCGACCCAGAGGCCATCCAATATTCATTTAGAAATGGTCCATGACTTGACCTGCACAAAGTTAGTGGCTCCGGAGGCACTGCGGCCAGCACAGGCACACCCTCAAGGGACGGTGACTTGTGATGCACTGAGGTAGGGCCACGAGAGCTGAGCTGGTCCTCATCGATGTCCAAGGTAATTGTCGCGGAGTGTTTCGGGGGACAGTGGAGGGTGTTCTTCCAGGGCATGATGCAGAGGTCAGAACCAAGTAGAAACAGGCAATATGGAGGAGATGAATGCTACAGACTCGTTATTAACACCAAGTCAGTATCAGCTACATGATGATGAAGTCAGCCCTCAGGCCATATACTCAGGCGCCACCAACGTTCAACCAGAGAGTGTCCATGAATTTTGGGGCACAGAGTTAGTGGCACCAGAGCTGGAAGGGGATGCAGTCTGCGATGAGACCTGTACAATGATATAAGCTCTTCTAATTCACGGCTCAGTCCCAAATGTGTGACCTACCCCACCACAGTGTAGGCCAGAGGCAGCGGTCAGCAGGGGCCCACAGCCACGTGTCGTTGGCTTGCGATGCACAGAGTTAGTGGCACCAGAGCAGTTGTTGGTAGTGTTTGATCACCTCCGTAACGAGGATTGTTTTTTCCTTTTGACTGATCAGTGGCTTCCTCTTACTCGTCTCCTGGCATACAATGATATGAACTCCACCATAAAGAAATCAAGACTCAGTTCCAAATGTGTGACCTAATCAACCGCAGTGTATGCCGAAGGCAGTAGTCAGCAAGGGACCACAGATAGGTGTCGTTGGAATGCTGTGCACAGAGTTGTTGGTACCACATCGAAGGGAGTACAGTGATATAAATGCTGCCATTAACATATGAACTCAGCCATTGAAAAATCAAGACTCAGTTGCAAATGTGTGACCTACTCGACCGCAGTTGAGTCCAGAGGCAGCGGTCAGCGTGGGCCAACCACTGTTCAGAGAGCTCCTCCTGGAACTCTCACACACAAAGTTGAAATGGCATGTGGCGATGATTTGTGGTTGATGGAGGTAGAAGCACCAGAGCTGAGCGTGTGTGCAGCCTGCGACGATGCCGTGTCCTGCCTGGTATGGACTGGATTGGATTAGTGTGAGGCCTGCTGGACCGCAGTGTAGGTATTACACATGTGACCAGGCGGTGCTGGACCGCAGTGTAGGCCAAAGGCAGTAGTCAGCAAGGGACCACAGACAGGTGTTGTTCGAATGCTTTGCACAGAGTTGGTGGCACCACATCGAAGGGATTACAGTGGTTTAAACTCTGCCATAAAATATGTACTCTGCCATTGTATAATTAAGACTCAGTTCCAAATGTGTGACCTACTTGACTGCAGTGTAGGCCGGTGGAGTATGTCAACGAGAAAGGAGTGCTGGGGGCCTGTGTCACGCAAAATGCGTTTCAGCGCATGCAATGAAAATCGTTTTATTTATTTATTTGTTTACATTACTCCAGTAGGCCATGATCCGGAGTTTACTACCCCCCACCATGCCCCTACCCCCCCCCCCGCCCTGCGGCACTCCCTCCACGGGCCGCTACTGGTACTTGCCATCATTTTTGTCAAGTAAATGCCTAGGTTTCATGTTCCATTTTAAGCCATATTTGACCACAAACATTTTCAGACATAACAGATTCAGTGGATTGCATTTTTATTTGATCTTATCCAGTTTGCAACCTGAAACATTTGAGCATGCATAAATGCATGAATGACTTTGATTGATAGGAAGAAAATAAAATCCTCAAAATATGCGTCTGTAAGACAGTGGTTTATTCATTGGGGTAGATGGTCATCCACCACAAGTAGTAAAGTCACTAACCTTTTATGCCCAGACCAAGGTTTCAATAATTTAGACCTGAGCTCAACCCCTGGTAGCTATGGCACAAAGCAGACAGGCTTAGCTTAGAGAAAATGTGTAGAGGATTTAGAAGAACCAAACCAGTGAAAAAGTGAAAAGGAACACATAATAAAAATTCCACTTCAATTTTTACAAATATAGATACATTTAATAAACAAAATTACACCAAACCGACAAAAATCCAATGGGGAAACTGGTGATACAAATTGTTAAAGATTTAAACACCAATGGAAAGTAATGCTCACTTGTAACTGGGACCTAGGTGCAATTTCAGGCCAACCGCAATGCAGCACGGATCGCTCACACCAAGCAGGTTCATCCCTTGTTTTACCTTCAAACTATATTCTCTCAAATGAAATTCTGAATCCTCCACTGGCGCAAGTCAGCAAGCTGTATCTGATCAAGCCTCTTCAGAGTTGGATAGCTATTTAGCTTGGTCCCACTGAAGCCATTGATCTTGGCAAAAGAAACTCCAAGTAGGAAAAGTAAAATTTCACACCTAGGGAAGTACTTTAATTGGCCAGGTATGTTTGGCACCTTCCCAGGTCAAAATTTCTACATTCATACTTATTTGGAACTCGGATTTCTCCAACGGGGCAAAGCTGCGAGCTGTATCCCGGAAGGTCGCACCAAAGTCAAATAGGCTTGCGTGAGCGTCCGCTGAGCTGGATTTTCAGGCAGTTAAAAGCTTCGAGAAGAACCAGTCTGATTTTCTTGCCTAGAGAAGCTGCACCTTGGGCAGATTGACTTGAGTGGTTGGTCCCGGTTTTCGGGAGGTCTGGAAGTCCAAAATTATTTTAATTTAAAATGTATATGAAGGTAAGCACAGACAAGTCAAAATGCACTTCTTGTATCCAACCCGTGCTCCACTGTAGTTGGCCATATTTTTCGACTTTGACCTGGTCTTTCATGACTAGATGTCCGCGGTTGATTCTTTGTTCTTTAAGCTGCTTGTTTATAATAACATCTTTAAAAATTCATAACTTTACTCTATTTTCCTAAATTGGTTTGGTACTTTTCTTGTGCTGTCTTTTCACTTCATTACTGTGTGTGTGCAGCATAAATACTTTACATATTGCCTCTAAGTTAAGCCTGACTGCATTTTGTGCCAAGCTACCCAGGGTTAAGCACAATTTAATTTATTCACTTTTTGTGCTTCACTCGGCCTGGGATTGTGGCTGTTGCTTGACTTCACTCCCCAGTCAACCAACAATACATTTTCCAACACACCACCATCAACGAATCATTTTTTACTGCTTTAATGTATTTATGTTCACTAAGATTATTGTGAGTTTTCTCTAGATCTGATATCGTAGGGAGCATAAACAAGTTATCAAAGCTGTCTAATTTCACTGTTCTATTGCTTTCTCTGGCATATACTGAGCACTATAGACTTTTCTCAATACCTACACTGTTTTAACTTTTGTGGATATTACCCCTTTATTATCTCTGAGAGTTGGTATGTCTGATCTAGCCCTTTTACTTTTCAGATGATTGGCAAGAATGCAACCGGACTTGTTAGACCCACCTCTCCAATTCAACTATATAACCTGCTCTCCTGGACAATATAATATTTACACCTGAGAGATTTTATCTACTAAAGTACATCTTCGTCACTATTCACCACATGTGCTGCCTTTAGTCTCTTAATATCTTTCTCAGTGTCTGAAAGCACTTTCGCCTGTTTCCTATTGACATGTGTAGCAATCACAAAACAAGTACCCCTAAATGACTCATTGATGGTATCCCAGACCATAACCACAACAGGTGCATTGTATACTTTTCCAGTCCAGTACTCATCTAAAGCTTTCTAGAGTTCACCACAAGCAGCCAGGTTTTCTAGTAGCTCTACATCTCTCATTCGGTGGAGACAGGTCTAATTTAATCTTAACAACCAGTATGATCTGAGAGGAACATGGGTTCATTTTTTGACTCCATAATGTCCTGAATCAACTCTTGATTTGCTAACAAATAATATTTCTGGAATAAGACTGATGAAAGGAATAGCAACAAAATATTTGTTGAGAAGGGTTGTGAAATCTCTATGAGTCTCTTAGTGTCAAATGCTAAAATAAATCAAGAAAATGCTTATATGCCTTGGGAGGTGAGGAAAATCCAGTTTCTGACTTAGGGCTAACTAATAAAATATGCTCTGTGCAACTACAAGCACGATGGTACTTCTCGACATCCCTAGTTCATTTTAAAATGGTTGTCCATTAGTATGGACACTAAGAAGCTGGAGTGCCCCAAAAATATTTTAAATACATTGAGGGGACTTTTCCTGAAAAGAAATTTCCAAACTATCTATCTGGATTTCTGTCCAAATCGACAAGACGCCACTTCGTTCATATTTGCTTTTTGTAGCTATTGTGAAATTTAGACATGTAAGCTCAGCTTATAATCACAGTTCGAAATGCTGCTGTTTTTGTGACAATAAATTCAAAATATTACTTCATATTTTATGCCTTTGTCCGTCTTTTCGGTCAGAACGAGGAAATTGTCTTAGACCATCTTTTATTAGGAAGGGTGCAACCAAGTGACAGCAGCTGTGAGACAAGCATTGATTAGGGGCAATCTCTAAATGACATTGAATCTGCTTAAATTCATGACTGTAGTTTTTTGCCGTTTGAGAAGTGAAGAAGTCGATAAAAAACATCTTTTTGCCTTTCTCTGGTGAATGATGAGCTAGATGTAATTAAAATGGAAACAGCTTGTTTTAACCTTAAAGGATCTCATTGTTTGTACAGCTTTTATAAAGGTTATGTTTTATTGGCACATTATTCTTCTATGATTGCTTTTTCTGTCATCAGAAATCTTTCATCATTTATTTAATCTAGAGTCAATGTTTCCTACCTACCTACATTTACCCTGTCTATTCACAATAGGATCCAGCACCATATTGAAGTCACTTCCAACGGAGGGAGTGATGGAAAATTTGTTTCAACATTAATCCATAAAGACAAGGAGTCTGCATCTATTAAAAAAATGATAACTCTGCAACACCGTTACCACAGTGAGCCCACACTCATCTCCCATTTATGCCCCACACCCAGTTAAGGGTTTATAGATTTTGCTATGAAGCTAATGTCCCCATTGCTCTATTTAACCACTTTGGAGTAATTGAGCTTCTCAATCCATTCTCTTTTTAACGGTATTATCTCTCTTAGTGTAACTCTACAGTCTTTGTGGCAAAATCACATCTCCTTTCAATTGCTTTTTATGTTTCAAAACCTTTCTCAGTTTTACTAAGTGATTGATGCTTTTGGTATCAAGGACTGACTATTTAACCTGTCCATTGAATCTTAACCTCACAATGGTATCTAACCACTCTGCAGTGAGCACTGCAAATGTATCCCCCCAGTCGGTCCTGGTAGATTAGCCCCATATCCCTACTTGTCACTGCACCACTACCACTTCCTGTGACTGCATCATCTGCTGTCAAGGCAAAGAGAAAAAAGAAATGAAAATAGAAAGAGAATAGGGAAACGAAAAAAGAAAGAAAAAAAGAAAAGAATTGAAAGAGTAGGTACAGCCAAAAGTAGTCTTCAGACACAGGAAATACAAAAAGAAATCCCACACATTCCTTATAGTCCACTCTAGAGGAAATACCCTCATGCATGGTGAAAGCGAGAAAAAGAACCATGCTCAAATCCTTCCCCACCAAGAATGGCTTCACAAAGTCAAGAGTATAATTATAAAATCATGAATTAAATGTTTATCAATATAGTCCTTCCATTTATTTAGGGGATTCTCACGTACTAGAACATTGTAATGTTGTGAGCTCCATTAAAAACCATGGAGTGCTCCAGGCTTCTAGTGGCCGGTAGAAACTTGGAGCTCCAAAATTCCAAGGTTGTCTTCACAGCTGCTGTTGCCAACCAGCAACTCACGGAGCTCGAGGGTATTTCAATCCCCTCAGGCTCCGTGAGGACTTTTTTTTGTTGTCAGAACCTTCTGCCCGCCAGTGGTGGAAATGTTCTAATAACCTTATAGCACTCCGTAGCTGGGCTAAACGGGGATTAAACTCCCGCTCTCTTGTTAAAGGACCTCGCCTTTGGCTCAGGACTTTAACGCTGGAGAGGGCCTTAAATGGCTGTATAGCCTGCACACTTTCACTCACTGTCTTACCCACGGTTTCACTCTCACACTCATTCTCACTGACTATCGTTTACACTCATGTTCTCACAGAGACGCACACAAACACACAGAAAGACCTACAGAAACACACAACAAACACACACACTTTATTCCCTTACACCTTTGCACATTTAACTTTAAATATTTTTTTAATTTACCCTCAGGTGCTTGCATGGGCCCGTCTTCAGCTCCTAAGCTGCTGGTAATCCATTTGGTCTGGGGCATAACAAAGGCCCCCGCAGCCCCATGGTGCGGGGGGCCCCTACCTCACTCATACTGAATGGGGCCCCCTCAGCCCTACTGGTGTGAGTGTAAGGGGCCCATTCAGCATATATTGCAGGGGGGACACCTCACGTTATGTTACACCACTGCATTTAATGTTCCTAATTCAAGGAAGCTGAGAGCAGCAGCCTGTGCAGTGCATTAGCATGGACCAGATGTCACAGAGTCCATGCTGATGCAATGCCTAGGCTCCAACATCAGCTTCTCCATTTTTTTACTTCACCCTTCTGTGATATGTTGGGAAAGGGCAAGGTGACAGCCTGATTAGTGTTGCCTTGTGCACTGCAAGGCAGAAGCCTAAAGTGTCTAGGACAAAGTTTCCCAGTGTCCCTGTAGCGTGCCACAAATGTTGCTACACTCAGGCATAACATGTCCAGGAGGCAAGAGTGGGACTTTTCCAGCCCCTCATGGCTGGTGCTGGTGCCTTCATTCACTGGTGCCAGACTTCACAGAAATGTCTCTGCTTATCCCGAGCCACTGCTAACCTTGTCTGCAGTTTTCTTCTGCTATAATACTAAAGAATAATAGGCTGTACAATAGAACAAAAGATGCTGGAAACCTTCTTTCTCTTTTGCCATTGCACACTGGCTGCACCCAGACAAAGCCACATGATGGAACGGTCTCCTTGGGTCTTATATTTGAGATTTGGGTTGCGAACTCCCAGGAGTATATGCTCCATGGAATCACCGATCACGTATCCTAATACTAGCCTGATCTGGGACAATATTTCCTTCCAGAAGGGTTGGATAGCGGGACAATCCCACCATATATGTTTAAAATCCCCCAGAAGGCTGCAACCCCGCCAACAGCGGTCGGGTGTGTCAGGGAAAATTGAGTGTAGCTTCTGCGGTTAAAGGTACCAGTCATACATAGTTTTATAGTGAGCCTCCCTCAGGAACATGGAGCGGTTGTATTTCGTGATGTCTTATTTTAGGGACTCCCAGTGCTTTTCTGAAGGCAGGGTCGATATAATGCCCTCCCAAAATGATTTGTGTCATGGTGACCGCTGCGGGCTGAGTGTAAGCTTGAGTGTATGTAGGAAGGAGATGCACCCCTTCCCTGCATTGCCAGTTTGGACGTATTTATCTAATGGGAACAGTTCTCTAGTGGCCACCTTTCGCATCTGTGGCTGCTGGACCCAATGTACCAACTGCGCATAATGGAAGCCTTCAGTTTGTGGGAGCTGGAAGAGGCTTACACAGTCGGCGAAGGTGCGTATCTTTCCTTTGGTGAAGCGGTCCAAAATCATGAGACATCCTCCATCCCTCCAGTGATCAAAAGGCCCTTCCCTAAGCGCTGGAGGGAAGGCAGTGCTAAAATGGATGGGGGTGTAGGGGGATGGGAATGTGGTCAGTGGTAGGGTTTTGTTCACCGTGTCCCATATCTGGAGGTTAGTTGCTGTGGGTATGCTCAGATAGGCGTTGGCTGACCTATCAGCCCTCTGTCTCCATGGCAAGTCCCAGATAGTTCTACCCATCACCTGTCTGTCTATGTGGAGCCACCATTTCTCCAACTCCCTCAGTGACCATTTGCCCAAGACCCACAGTTGAGCAGCTGTATAATATAGTAGGAAGTCCGGGAGAGCGAGGCCTCATCAGGAGGCGGTGGGGAAGACATGCCCTTTGACCTTGCCAGATGAAATTGGTGATCATGGATCTCAACTCCTTGAATAACCCCTTCTCAGGCAGAAAAAGTAGCCCCTGGAAAAGATAAAGAAGGCGGGGAAGCAAATTCATCTTTAATGAGTTAATTCGACCTATCCAGGAAATGTATGCAGCACTCCATTTTTTAAAATCAGTTTTAAGTTGTCTAAGCAACGGGGGAAAATTGGCCCTATATAAATAGCTCAGCTTGGGAGTGATTTGGACACCTAGGTATGTAATTGCTTTACGCGCCCACCAAAAGGGGGACAGCTCTTCCTCAGTTCTTTGCACTTCTGGGGGCAGCGTCAAATTTAACATGAAAGATTTAGAGAGGTTAACCTTAAATCCTGAAACCTTTCCAAACTGCCCTAGTTCCTGGCGTATTTCGGTCAGGAAGACAACTGGGTTGGTTATCGGCAGGAGGACATCGTCTGCAAATAACGACATTTTTTGGTCATCGGAACCAAACCTAATCCCACTAATCCTCGGGTTTGCTCTCACCCTTGCTGCAAAAGGCTCGATGCTAAGGGCGTAGAGCACTTGGGAGAGGGGACAGCCCTGTCTTGCACCCCTAGCCAAATAAAAAAATTCAGAGGCCACCCATTTTACTAAAACCCTGGCTCTTGGGGTACTGTAGTTGGCCCTCACCATCACCAGGAAGGACTCACAGAACCCAAATTGACGCAGAGAAAGCTGCAGGAAGGCCCAGTTGACTCGGTCAAAGGCCTTCTCCACGTCGAGCGATAAGAGGGCCGCAAGGATCAGTTTCTTCTGGGCCTAATCTATAAGGTGAAATACCCTACTTAGATTGCCGTGGGTCTGGCGCCCTTTAATGAACCCTGATTGGTCGGGGTGAAAAAGAGTGGGTAGGACTCTCTCTAGTCTAGTAGCCAGAACTTGTCAATCAATTTTTGCATCTAAATTTAATAGAGCTATAGATCTATAAGAGGTACATTCTTGAGAGTCCTTACCTGCTTTTGGGATTATTTTGATTAGGGCTTCCCCTCATGGAGGGGGACACTGCTTGGCCTGTCGCAATATCATTCAATAGAGTAGCAGGTTGGGGAGCTAGCTCGGTGCCACCACACCATCTAGTCAATTTAAAGCGTGGGGCTGGCCAGTTTAATAGATAACTCAGGAGAGCATGTTCCGAGAGGGTGATGGGAAGGAAGAGGGAGGCCCTGCATGCATGTAAGAGTGACTGACTCACAAAAATATGGTCTATCCTTGAATACATCCTGTGGGCATGTGAGAAAAAGGAATAGTCCTGCGTGGTGGAATTAAGTGCTCTCCAGATGTCTAGTAGCCCCAGTTGTTGTAGGAACAGTTTCAGTGCCCTACTAAACACCCCCCGGAACTCTGTGGATGTGGGGTGTCCATATGGGTATCCCAGATGAGATTTAAATCTCCCATGAGAATAATTTCCCCTGAGGCAAATCCCACTAGGGAGGCGAGAAAGGCAGACATAAAATCGGCCTGTCCTGTATTAGGTGGATACACTGTGGCGATCGTACAGGGCCAACCCAACAACAGTCCCCTAACCAGGATAAATCTCCCCTCTTTATCGCTTTTTGAGGCCTCTAGGTGGAATTGGGTGGAGGAATGGAACATCAGGGCAACTCCGTTTTGTTTCTTGGAGCTGGCTGCTCGATATATCATGGGGTAGTGCCTATGCTGCAACCTTAATTCCTCTCCCTTCTTGAGATGTGTCTCTTGCATGGCCACCACCTGTGGTCCCTGATCCCCTAAAAATTCCCAGAAGCCTTGCCTTTCATTAGAGAGGTTGAGGCTCCTAACATGCCACAACATTAGTTTAACCCCATCTGCCTCTTTGTCTTGTCGTGCGCGACAGTGGGGACCCCTCCACCCCCCGGACCTCCCTCACTTTCGAGTTGTGTACCCTAGGTAAAACATAGATCAACACAGTTAAACTAACAAAAACCATGAACAGTTCAGGATTCCGCAGAGTCCTGTTGGCCTTCCTCTCTGGAAGGCGACTGGGACAGGACCACTCCCGCATCCAGAGCCCAGTGAGAGTCCTCTAGAGGACCTTCACTCAGGAATGTTCCCATCCTGGCGTCAGACAGTTAAGCGGCGATTGCCCGCTGGTATGTCGTGGCTTGTGACAATAGAAGAAGGGAGGAGGCCCATCCATCGACTCTGTCCTGGCCCTAGGGGCATCCAAGCACCCCGGGGGCGGCTCCCCAGTGCCTTAAATATTGTCGGGTAAATGAGTCCTTCTGTCATTTGAGCGGAGTATGCCTTTCTCGTATGTGTGAGGCCAGATGCATATGTAGCCTCATCACAACAACTTCTTGTTTGCTTTTTTAGGTGTCTGCCAGGGCCAGGAGCTCTGTGGCCTGGGGTCCACTCGTTGAGTGCTTCTCTCAGCCATGTCTCTCTTTGTGGCAACGTTCTCCCGAAGCCAAGGAGGGCTGCTGCCCCCTCCACCTCTGTAAAATGCTGCTGTTTGTTATTGAGGGAGAAGGCAAGTACGAATGGGTAAGTCCACCGATATTTAATGTGGTGCACCCTCAGGGTGGACGTGATCAGCCGAAATTGTTGGCGCCTCATCAGCGTGGCCTGGGCGACATCTTGCAAAAGAGCGCAGGTTGCTCCCTGGTAGTCTACCATCTCTCTGTCTTGTGCTTTCCGGAGCACCAGTTCCTTGATCTTAAAGGAGGAGAATTTGGCCAGGATGTCTCTCAGGCATTTGTTTACCCCTTGTAAAGCCGGGCCCACTCTATGCACCCGCTCCAGCTGCATGTCATATGCCCCCTTGCCTAGTATGCTAGTGAACAGGCCCACAATGTATGCATCTAGGTCTGTTCCTTCTTTCCCTTCCTCCAGGCCCCACACCCTGATGTTATCCCTTCGGGAGCGGTTCTCCAAGTCCTCATACTTGAGCAGCGCAGAGTTCAATTGGGCAGAGAGGGATTCTGCCCCCTCCTCCAGTGGTTGGAGTCGGCACTCCAGGTCCTGGCATTTTGTCTCTAAGTTGAGGGTGCATGACCCAATCGAGTCTACATCCGCTTGAAGCGCCATCATTTTTGTTCTCATATCAGACTTGAAGGAGTCAAAGGAGCCTCCTATGTCCGCCTTAATTTCTTCTCTGAGCTCCCTCTTAAATTCTTTTAAGGTTGAGAGGAGGTCCTCCTGGGTGAGCGCCATTCCTCCTGTCTGCTGGATGCCCTCTTACTGCTGCACGTCACCCATTTGGGCACCCTAAGTTAGCTGGAGACCTTGTTGAGTTGCCCTTTTTTGGGTGGCATAGGGGCAGCTCTTTGTCACACCACACAACCCTCAACGACCTGAATCATCAGATCGTTGAGGGGGGAAGAGGTGTTGTCGTGAAGAATCAGTTATGGCATTGCTGTGCTCTCAAATGCACTAGAACCCGGGCAGGCCCCTCTCCTCTAGTTGGACTGCGTGCTCCTCTGGTGCCTGCTAGAATGGGAGATGTCCCAAGTACACAAGATGCATGGGTTCTGTCGCAGCAATCCATGCTGGTTTCACTGTGGCCTGGATTGAAAGATAATGGGCGCCATCTTAGGGTCAGGCATGGGGTCAGGCACCTTTCCTGGAGCTCCTCGCCACCCCAGCGCGCTGAACGGCCCAGCGTGACCGGCCTGGGTAATCCGCCTGCCTCTCTACTTTACTGCAGCAGGCTCAGCCCTTCATATGCAGCTCTGGTGGTCAGTCGCAGTTTGCGGGGAACTGCTCCTACTCTCTCGTGTGTGCTTGGTCTACAGGCCCTGACGTCTCCCTGGGGCCCCTGTACAGCATCTGAGATCAAGCGGGAATAGGTGCGGGCCCGTTCAGTGGCCCTCTCCTGGGATCCGGTGTGGTCTGCATCCCGGGGGATCTCAGCTAGTGCAGGCTGTCACTGCCAGATAGGGCCACCATTTCAGGGTCCCATCACCATGGCTCACCACATCTCACGGCCCGCTGCTGCTGCTTTAAAACTCTTGTGTCTCGAAGGGGCATTGATATCCGGGGTGTGCTGCCTCCTCTTCTGCACCTTCGTTAGCCACCTATTCTGTGCACACCCTTGCTGCAGTGATCTCCCTTGAGGGTATCGTCAGCCGATGTAGGATGCATCCGCCATTTTTACTAGATGGACGCGATCCCGGCGATCATCAAAGGGCCGATTTTGGACACGAAATAGCTGCCCAGAGTGATCACAGGCATTTATTTGCCCAGTCTCGGCATATCGCTTGCCATCTGCCTGGGAATGGCTGCCGAAAACCACTCTCCCACAGGGCTTTTCTGCGGAGCCGAATGAAGTCACGTCTTCGCGGCCATGATAGCTGGCCACACCCGTTGAGGCTTTTTTTCTATATTCCGTCACCAATTACCCGTGGTATATCATGCTTGTCAAGAGGATACACCATGAAGGAGACCTACAGTTTTACAAACAAACTAAAAGAAATCTTTCTCTGGATTAGCTTTTTGAGCATGTACGTAAACAGTGTTTTACTGTCAATACCTTACTTGTCCTGTTCTGGAAGCTCTTCCCCTGGCTTAACGTAAAGGCTATACTGATGCTTCGGTGCCCAGTGAGGATGCAGCGTTTTCAGGGGCGGGAAGGAGAAACCAATCCAGTCCACATCCCCTAAAGTGCTCTATTCCTTCTCCTCGTCATTCCCAAGGTGATAATTAATAATACAAAAATGTTTCCAAGTAGCCCCTTTCTTGTGACCTGTAAAGTAAAGGAAAAAATATAAAGTACAGTTTTCCCTAAAACCCAATGGTCCCTGTGTCACTCACCCGCAAGCCACAACTCTCCAGAGTTGTGGCAGGGTTCTGCACGAGGGCTGGTGGCACCCACCACTCCTCGCTCCAGTCTTCTGTCTCATCATCCATAGCAGCAGCTTCCTTGTTTTCTACTACTTTCCTCTGGATATCACAGCAGGTCCTTTAACTATCGTCGGGTCCTTCCGAGTGGCGGCTCCTCCGCTAAGGCTGAGGAGCATCACCCCACTGCTTTACGAGCAGTGCAGTGGAAAAATAAAATAACAATAGCCTTTTTATTATCATTTTATTTTTCACTACAGGCTGGGTTAGGGTGGGGCGGGGCTGCGGTTACAGGGGGAGGAGTGGTTTGCATACTGCAAGCGCTCATATAAGCTTGGCTGGCCTTCTTGGACCGGCCAAACAGTCATGCGCACTTTGCATGTTCCCCACCAGACAGTAATGCACAGCCTGATGAGGAACATGCCCAGCCTCCATTCCCCGTCTGAGTGCCGAACCAAGGCACCCAGAGCAATCACAACGCTGCATCCATTGTCCCTTTTGATGTTCTCACCCGCCTCCCCTTGTCCTTTAATAGAGAATCCTTTCTTACTGTCTCTATTTATTCAGATGGCAAACTCCTCGACCCTGTGGTGACACTTTGTTTCTTATTTTTCAACTGCCATAGGCATCCATTGAGGAATGCGGGAGGATCAGAGCCCACCCGATCAGGTAGTTTGGATAACAGTTTGGGGTTTTTCTACAGAACGGTACTAGTGACAGTTGCTCTTATCCTCTTGCCCTGAAAAAATTCCATAACGCTAAAGGTTGTTTTGTCTGAAGAAGGAAACTTGTAAATGTCACTTTGGACTCCATTTGTTATTTGGTTAGGTTTTGGAGTGTGCTCTTTCACAATTGGATTTGAGAGATGCTGGGACATTCCTGGGGAAGGGTATTAGGGTATTAGGGTACAGGTTTATTTACTAATGCATTAGCGTTTTAGAATTGGTCAAGAAATTACAATATAGATAGGGATAAAGGAACTAGGTTACAGACAAAGTTGAAGGTTCTCGTATATAGGTATGAATAACTGTATTAGAATACAGACATTGTTCTAGGCGCCAGTGTCACACCCAGGGAAGCTTTGAAATCCCCCATTCCCATGGTAGCTCAGAATTGTGTGTACCACCCAGTCTGATGTGGGCATTTGCTTTATAAATATGGTGCAGAGCAATATTTTCTGTTGTAGTACTAAATATCAACACCATCAATATTGAGATACAAGAATATTGTGGACAGAATATCGAGAAACAAAATATAGAACAGTAAGTGGGTAAAAGGAAGCATAGATTTACTATTCATAACTCCACATCTATGTACCTTGAACATATATTGTTAGACTTGTCATCCTTAGGGTAGTCTTTCCCCCAAATATTTGCCTTTTGCCTCTCATTTCTGTTGATTATTTTTGTTGACCTTAGGACTCTGAGCACTTTACCACTGCTAACCAGTAATAAAGTACATGTGCTTCTCCCCTAAACATGATGGCATTGGTTTAAGCCCGGTTGGCATATTTGTTGTACTGGTAAGTCCCTTCTAAAATGGTATATCATATACCCAGGGCCTGTACTTCAAATGCTACTAGTGTGCTTGCAGGACTCATTGTGCCACCCACAGAATTAGCCTTTCAACCCTGTCTCAGGCCTGCTACTGCAGTTTCTGTGTATTTAAAGCTAATTGCCAAGCCTTAAACTCCCCTTTTATTACATATAGGTCACCAAGAACGTAGGCCCTAAGTAACCCTAAGGGCAGAGTACTATCCAAGTAAAAGGTAGGACTTATACTTTATGTTTTGCATGATCTGGTAGTGACAACATTCCTTAATATACTTCAAAGCTGTAATTCCTCATCAGAGAGGAGTAGCTTTTTCATGGTTGATGTGTTTGGAATGTTAATGATAAATCCTTCTTACTGGTGAAGTTGGATTTCACACTAATGTTTTAGAAATGTCACTTTTTGAAATTGGACATTTCTCTGTACTTACTGCTCTTTGTGCCTAAGAGCCTGCCTCCAATACAAGTCTGGGCTGGGTGACAGCTACACTTTGTGCATTCCCTTTAGACACCCACATCCACAAGAAGGGCTGGGTGTGACAGAGGACTCAACTGCATTCATATGCATTCTGATAGCCTTTCTGGGCAGGAAGGGAGAGAAGTGGCTCACACTTCCATCTGAGTAGGCTGTGTCCTGTCCTCACACAAAGCACTGATTTACCCACAGGGTTAGCCTGTCAGACAGGAATAGGTTGAAAGGGATCATTGTGCACTTCAGAGAGTTCCTTTGAAGTCACCCCCTATGCCAAAGACACTTTTGGGTATAACTACTGGGTCTCTTAGTACCCTGAAATCAGATACTTCTTGATCTTGAACTGAACCTCTGTCAGAAGGACTGCTGTGCTGCTTAAGGGGCTCAACTGGGCTGCTTTTGTGGAAGGACTGCTTTTCTGCTTGTTGCCCTGCTGCTCGCTGACTCTGCAGGAAGGACTCTGCCTTCCCTCCAAGTGATCTCTAAGGGCTTGCTGGCTTGCCTCCTGTTTTCTGAAGTCTCATGGACACAAAATACTTCTGCTAGTGCTGCTGGACTTGGCCTTTTGTGAGTGGTACCCTTGTCTGATGTTCCCCCTCCAAGCTCTGGACCTCAGAAATGGGTTCGGCAGTTGTTTTCATCAAAAGCCGATGCATTTCATCGACTGGGTGAGAAATGTTGCCACATTGCCCTTCGACACTGATGCATTGGCTGCCCAATTACAGCTGTTCCATGGGCTGCTTGGATCAACAACAATGCTATTTGCGGCTTGAGGAGAACGCATTGCCTTCACTTCACCAACCAGAGTGTGTGAAAAGAGTGACACATCGAGCCCTCATCATTGACTCTTAGCTCCATGCAAGGTACTTTCTCAGCAAGCCCATTGTGGGGCCTGCAGCCGGGCTGCCCTTCATCTTGGTCAGCCAGAACTTTGGATTTTCACTGGTCCATCGTGTCCTCAAGTGGTCTTTTGACCGCCAGTGACTTCTAAGCACTATTTTTGGTTTATTCTCTACAAATTCATAGCTTGACTTCTACATATTGGATTTTTGTTGTTTTGGTCCTATGTTGCTCAGATAAATATTCGCTATTTTTCTAAACCGGGGGGAATCTTTTTGTGGTATTTTCACTGTGTTACTGTGTGAGTGTGTTGCACAAATACTTTACACATTGCCTTTGCAGATTAGTCTGACTGCTCTGTGTCAAGCTATTAGAGGGTGAGCACAGGTTATCTGATTGTGTATCTAGCTTACCTTGACAGTGGTTGTTTGTGGATAAGCCAGACTGCTCTGTGCCAAGTTACTAGATTGTGAGCATAGGTTATCTGACTGTGTATCTAGCTTACCCTCACTAGAGTGGTGGTTCTCACCTGGCCTGGGTGCAGAGCTCAGCCAACCAGGAATCCCAATTCTAATATCGGTGATCAGCGGTGAGGATAGGACATCTGTTTGTGCAATACCATATATTAACTTTTTTTTTGCTACAATTTATACTAAGACCAATTCAAGCCTTTTTCAATTCTCCCTGATCTGACATCTTTTGATTTTTCCAAAGTTCTTTTGCCCAAGTCCTATTTTTTCTGGTCCTACCTGGCAAGATGGAATTTGAGCTGGCCAACTTGGAAGCATATACAGTGTATCAGCTCAAGGGGGTTCTGCCAGGAGAAAGGGAAGTGCCAAGAAGGCAGAGCTTCAGAAAGCCTTGAGAGCAGGGATGAAGGCCTACCCAGAAGGAGAAGTGGATGAGGAGGGATCTGTGTCTGAGGAAGGATCAGAGCAGGACCTGACAGAGGATCTTGGTAAGCAGCCTATAGAGGTTGTAGCACTTTCCTCCCAGGACCTGTAGTCCACTCTAGAGTAGGAAGCAGTGGGTCTACAAGGAGCCTATCCCTCGAGGACTTGGCAGACAGGAGGGAGGAGAGGAAACTAAGGCTAGAGCTTGCCAAGATGGAGAAGGACAAGGAACAGATCCTTGCCCTTGTTCAGCTTGAGAAGGAGCAAGCTCTTGAGGAGAAGAGGCTATCTATGGATCAAAGGAAGATGGCCAATGAGCTAGGCCTCAGAGAGCTGGATATTAGAGCCCTCCAAGTGGGGCATAGCAACAGCAATATTGGTGGCAGAATACCTGCAGTCTCTGCACATAAGCCTAAATTCTGTATCCCAAAATATATGGTGCCCAGTTACACTGTAGGGAATGACCTAGATAAATGGTTGGCAGCCTATGAAGTGGCTTTGAATATGTGCAGGGTCCTAGAGGAGTTCTGGGGGAGTAGTCTTTGGTGGTACATGCCCACGGTGAAGAAGGACACATTCCTTACACTGAGGTGGAGAACCAGTCTAAACTAAACTGCCAGGAAGTTGGGGTTGACACTTGAGAAGTACAGGCAATGGTTCTGGTCTAGTCACAAAGTCTCTACACAAACATGGGTGTATTTTCTGGATTATGCTGGTATGGCACTGAAGGACTGTGTCAGAGGCAACAAAGTTAATGATTGTGAAGTGTTCTACAAGTTGCTTTTAAAGAAGCATATTCTTGATACATGTTTTTCAGAGCTGTGCCAACACCTAGTTGGTAGCAAGCTTACTGACATCCCTGTGGGTCAGAACTATAGTGTCCAAAAAGGTATCTGGGGGGACTCCTAAAAGGGTGGTCACAGTCCCAACCAGAAGAAGGAGGGGGGTTAAAAAAGACTAAGGGCTAGATATACGAACGTTTTTTGCGGTCGCAAACGGGAAATAGGCCCGTTTGCGAGAGCAAAAAGGGTGATGGTATGTGCAAATGCTATTTTGAGAGTCGGTGACTCACAAAATAGTGTTTGCGAGTCGATATTAGGAAGGGGCGTCCCATCCTAATATCGAGTCAGTATTGTATGTACCATTGTTTTACGACTGCATTTGCAGTCGCAAAACCCTTGCAGTTTACCACCTACTTCAATTAGGTGGTAAGCCTCTCGCAAACGGGATGGGGTCCCCAAGGGACACCTTCCCCTTTGTGAATGGGTGCGAAAATATTTTTTAAGAGCAGGCAGTGGTTCCAGAAACCAATGCCTGCCCTTAAAAGAAAATCTTTTTTTTAACGCATCCCGTTTTCCTCTTAGGAAAATAAAAATGTTGCTTTATTGAAAAATTAAACACAGACATGGGGGTCTGCTGTCCCCAGCAGGCCACCATCCCTGTTTTTGCAGGCCATTTCCAATGGGTCACAAATTGCAAACTGCCTCATGAATATTAATGAGGCAGGTTCATTGGGACCCATTTGAGAATCTCAAACAGTGTCTCAGACCATGTTATACATTCCATTTTTTGAGTCACAAATTGCGAGTCACAAAACGTCACAATTTGTGACTTGCAAAATGGAATGGTCGTACATCTGGCCAGAGTTCCCTAGAGAGCCCCAAAACAACTCAAAGGGAAAAGGGTCTGGTTCACATTCCCAGTCTGGCCACCAGAACAAAACTTACCCTGACAAAGGTCAGCAGTCCAAGCCCATCAAGTGCTGTGAGTGCTACGAGTATGGAAACTGCAGAGGGGATCACAAGTGTCCACAAAGAGGCCCACCTCTCACTGGAGGAAAGATTCCAGGTGTGGCTAGTACACTGCTTGGAGAGGAGTTTTCTCCCAGTTAATGGGGGGAGTTTACCGGGGTTACCCTGGTGTCCATCGGTTACAGTGAGATGGTTCATAAGATCCATGTGCCCTCAAATACTACAAAGTATAGGCAATGGGTTACCATCAATAGGCAAGGTGTGGAGCCTCTGAGGGATACAGGAGCTAGAATGACTATGGTAAGGAGTCAGCTGGTTTCCCCAGAGCAGATAATGTCTAATGTTTTCCACCATGTTGTAGTGGCTGATAACAGAGAGAGTCATTATACTATAGCCCTGGTTCCATTTGAGTGGGGGGAGTGCTTCAGGTTTGCTGAAGGTTGCAGTGAGCCGTGCCATGCCTGTGGACTGTTTGGCAGGTAATGACCTGGAGCACACTACCTGGAAGGAAGTGGAGCTCAAGGCTCATGTGGAACTGTTATGGTCACCTGAGTGGATCTGTGCCACAACAAGGTCCCTGGTTGACAGGGGAGGGAGTCAAGAAGGGCTGGAGTCTGGAATAATTGCCAGCCAGCTGCTAAGAAGGGGAAAGGCAGACGGCATGGTAATCCAGCCCGTGAATGTACTCCCATTGAGGTGGATGGGGCACCAGCTGTCACAGTCCCGGAGTCCACTGAGGAGGACATTGCTTCACTTGGTGACCTGCCTGAGCTTACTGGGTGGCATGTGGAAGGAGGGCCCACCAAGGAGGAGTTCTGTGGGACACAGAAGGAGTGCTCAACACTTGTGGGCGTGAGGCAACAAGTTGAAGCCCAAGCAGCAGGTGATGTCTCAGATAGTAGTCACATTTACTGGGAGGACACCCTCCTGTACAGTGAGCCTGAGGCTCCGGCCATGGGATATCAAGGGCCCTGGTGGTCCCCCAATGCTACAGAGACTTCCTACTGGAGCTGGCTCATGAGATTCACCTGGCCAGACACCTAGTCCAAACAAGACCATTGCACGGCTTGTTCCTCACTTCTATTGGCCTAGGATCAAGGCCCTGAAATCAGACACTTCTTGATCTTGAACTGAACTTCTGTCAGAAGTTCTTCTGTGCTGCTTAAAGGACTCAACCTGACTGTTTTTGTGGAAGGACTGTTTTTCTGCATGTTGCCCTGCTGCCTGCTGCTCCCTGACTCTACTGGAAGGACTCCTACTTCCCTCCAAGTGATCTCCAAGGCTTGCTGTCTTGCTTAGTGTTTTCTTAAGTCTAAGGGACACAAACACTTCCTACAATTCTGCTGGTGCTGCTGGACTCTGCCTTATGTGAGTCCTATCCTTGCCTGAGGTGCTCTCTCCAAGCTCTGGGCCTTAGAAGTGGGTTCTGCAGCTGTTTACATAAAAAAACGGTGCATTGTGTCGACTGCATGAGAAATTCTGCTGCATCACCCTTCGATGCTGTCGCATCAGCTGCCTGATGAGAGCGGTTCCACATCCTGCACAGCTCAATTCGATGCTCTGCGTGGCTTGCCAATGATGCATTGCCTTCACTCCAGTGAAATTAAACGACGACGCAGTGACACAACTGTGTGGGAAAGATTAACACATCGAGCCCTCAGCGTCGTGTTTTCTTCCATCCAAGGTACTTTCTCAGTGGGCCCTTTGTGGGTCCTGTAGTGGCATTCCCTCCATTGTGGTTGGCCTAAACTTTGGTTTTGCACTGGTCCCTCGTGACCTTATGTAACTTTTTGACCTCTAGTGACTTCTAAGCACTTTTTATGGTTTATTCTTCAAAAATTCAAATCTCGACTTCTACTTATTGGATTTTTTTCATGTTGGTCTTATTTTGCTCAGATAAATATTTATTTTTCCAAACCTGTGTGGAGTCTTTTTATGGTGTTTTCATTCTGTTACTGTGTGAGTATGTTGCAGAAATACTTTACATATTGCCTTTGTAGATAAGCCTGACTGTCTGTGCCAAGTTACCCTAGAGTGAGCACAGGTTATCTGATTGTGTATCTAGCTTACCCTGACTAGAGTGGTGGTTCCTGCCTGGCCTGGGTACATACCTCAGCCAACCAGGAATCCCATTTGTTACGTATATGTACCATATTAGTACATGTATTTGAAGATAGGTATGGAAAATCTAGACTTACCTGCCGATAGCTTTTTTTGCAGTATTCTGTCCTCGATAGTCTGCCCTGACAATATCATGGGTTTAATATTCAGGGTGCGCACTGATCTTTCCCTAACAGACTACTCTTTCAATATAAAACATGCACTTGTGCTTGTAAACACACCTCATACTATATTAATTAAACATTTATATACAAACATGCTTTTACCACAATTACAGACAATGCTAATATTAGGCATATATAAGGTCGTACTTATATCATTTCCAGCCAGCTATGAAACGCTCTGTAACACTTTCACTGGTTTTTCTGCTACTAGCTTCTCCGATTCCGATCATGGAGAGATATGCTGTTCTGCATTAGAGAGCCATCAGCCCTTCCAATAATTATATTTAAGTCATCTGAGGATCTGCCAACTCCAGCATATCAAATGCTGGCACCATGTCCATATTGGAGCCTTTCTTTTCTCTGTGCACTTTTATAGTTGCATCTTTACAGGAGACCCTCTATGTTTCTTCTTTCTCTTTCCTGTGAATTTCCCCACTAATCTCACACTCTCCATGTGCCAGGTCTCACTCGTGAGTCAAAAGGGGTTTATAGGAAAATTGTGATCATGGCATCAAGATGAGATACGAGTTACTGATTAAAAAAGCTTGATAACTAACTTCTGCTAAACATTTGCTCTGATCAGACCCGTTGATACCAAAGACTAAGCAGTAGCTTGTGTAAAACGTATGTTGTGATCAGAATTGTTGACAAGAAAGTGAAACTCCAGCAACTGCAGCAGTGATGAGAATTATATAGTTCAAAACATAGCCGCGAAAATTCTGATCCCTGTGCAAATCCATGTTTGTGCAGGGATCAGAATGACAAGTGATATAGACTTTAACGCAGCTGATAATTACAGAGTTCAATAAAACTTGCATCCCCGGTTATCATTAGCAGGTCAAACTTTCTGGTATTTAACAGGGAGGAACATTCGGTAATTACAGAGAGATCCAGATTTTGGGGCAGTTACAACCAAACTCTGCATATTATTCTCCATTACTGGCACGAGGATGTACCTGATAAATTCCCACTCCCATATGTCAGATTTCATCATGTGCGATATATATTTCACCCTTTATCTGGGCCACTCAAAATGGTGGACTTTGTGTCCATTCGGTGTTATTGCAAAACAAATGTACTTGCTGTTTACATGTGCTTGCATGATATTAAGTATCATTAAAATTTAAACATGCCTTTAACCTTTCGATAGCCAGAATGACAACATACAAATGGATACAATGACATTAAAGGGCCTGTTTATGGAGAAAGATTACAATAGAAGGGCTTAATTCAGCGGCTACATCATAGGACATAAGTAGGAGTAGATGTCCTATGGTATAGGCAGAGTTAGAGTACTAAGTTATAGACAAGGTTTCAATTAGTAGAACTGTAGTAGTGAGGTTCAGTGGAAGAGGTACTAGGGTTTAAATAAAGTTACTAGGATATAGGTATAGATACAGAGGCTAGACTATAGTAGTACGGTAACTAGGCACTAGGCAGAAGAGAGGTAATATGATTTAAGCAGGGATAGAGGTTCTAGGAAATATACAGCACCATTAGTATGAGGGTATAGGTAGAGGAGGGGATCTAAGGTATAGGTTAGTTTAGAAGTACTAGGATTTAGGCAATAGTGGAAGCAAAAACACAGACAGAAACAGTAGGCTGAGAGTGGGTGTAGGGGAACTAGGAAATAAGCAGGAATATAGAGGATATGAGTAAATAAATATCATAGTACAGGAAGACGGGCTGGGGAACCCTTTTGGTTGAAGAAAGATGGATGAAGCGAGGAGAAGAAATTTGTAGCATATTCCACCCCCGACACGTTGAACAAAGAGACGACGTAGCAGAAATGAGTTATGGGCATCCTCTAGTAAAATGAAAACAATGGCTCTATGGCACCCTGAAAATATGGTTGCAAATAGCTTATTTGACATGAATGACATTCACCATAATGGATTTCACATCTATGGCTCAGCATTCATTTGAAAAAAATATAGGACAGAGTATGTGCAGAAAATTTCTCCAGAACAAGTTTGCTAAATTATGTTTGTCTTCAAAAGCATGTACATCCCTTTTGAACAGCTATCACTTTCTGTGGGAGACAGTGAAAGCTATAAGCCACGTGGAGGTAGGGGATACCCATCAATAGTGCAGCTGGTGCAGTGGCACCGGAGCCAAACTTTGTGAGTGAGTTCCTGGATCCAGTTATGGCTGTGTTCTACTCCCAAACTCTGGGAAAGGGAACCAATATCCTTGCTTTCATGTTGGCCTTTGGCATCCTCGCAGGGCCACTACCTAGGGGTTAGAGGTAGGTCTTCAGTATTCTGCTTCTTTCCCAGCACATGAGGAATTTCCAGGCAAGTATTTTCAGGATTATTAATGGTTCCAGCATTATCAGAGTATAAAGTAAAAGTCCTTTTTCTATACACACTGAGACCAAGGAAAATACTTCTCTAGATACACTTCCAGCATCAATGCCTTCTTTTTAATCAGAAAAGTCATTGTGCCACATTAGCTAGCTGCCTTGGCCTCTCCTGTGCTCATGCATGGAGGAAGGTCCTTACTGCACTGGATCAGCAAACCCCTCAAGCCGGCTGCAGACAACAGGCTTCCACTACCTGTTTACTGTAGTATTTGTGACACATAGAAGGGTGTAAGGACAATAGGAAAGAGGTGACCCAAGCTCGGTCCTTAATACCCATCAGAATTTTAAACACCATCATTCAGGCAGAGCTGTAAGTTCAGCCACATCAAAGCAAGGAGGCAGTGTCTTATCCCCAGTTCAGTGAATCGCTCATTTCAAAGTCCAGCAGATCAGAATTCAAATAGAACCATGCATGTTGGGAACGCCCATCTAAGCCATTTTTCCTGCCTGGGTGAATAATCCATCATACATGGAATCTAAAGTAAAAACTGACCAACATCTAGCGAAATATCTATTATGAAAGGATGAATGCACCCCAGAGTTCTTTTACCTTGAGAATTTTGTGACTCACAGAATAATAGCCTATTACATATTGAAAAACCAAACATGAAAAATGAAAACGAATCACAACTGGTATCTATTTTCTTAATTTTAATAAAAATACTTGTTGTGAAAAACCAAAATAGAAGAGTGGTAGACAACTTATAACTCGATGCTTAAAGGTTGACAAATACAGAAGAAAAGGATCGGTTTTGCTGTATCAGTGCAGCACAAGCAAAGGTCAAAGTCGAGTTGAAAATCTTGTCTTTTTCACGAATATACTATTGGAATGATGTGGTTGGTAAAGGATCATAGTCAGAACGATTGGCATTAGGACTGAAGCTAGACAAAATGGAGGAGAGAAGATGAAAGGTTGAATGTGTCCTAAGACACAACCGACTATTGCCAGCGATCTAAATGGCTGGCCTATTGGTAGGAGGTAGCTTCTTTGAAGGAGTGCAGTTAAAGAGAAGGAAGGGTCTCATTAAATTATTAAATGGACTGCCAGTTTGAGGTGGAGTTTTTCTCACAAGAATGTAACAAAAAATTGACCAGTAACCCCACCCGTTCTTACATGCTGCTGCCTGGCGGCAAACGCAGGGACAGCTACGGGCGGCACAGCGGCTAGCTATGCCAATGGGACCTCGATGCTCTGGACCCAGTCAGTAGCTCTCAAGCCAGGGGCCCGCTGCATGGGGAAACAGTGCTAGAAATTGGCCCCCTGGACCTCGAGGGGGCCCGTGCACCGCGGGGACTACAGGGGCTAAGCAGTGTGGTTGGAGCTACCCTCATAGCCAATATGAGAAAAAGAAATGACAAACTGTGCAACATAAATATATTTGAGAAAGCTAGCATTATAACAAACATGTTTTTGTGGATTTGACACTTTTCTTAGGCTACTCACAGTGATCTTTAAAAAGTAGATTGACTGCATGGACAACTACAAATTGTAATCCAAAGCACATAATGTGTGTTTTTGCAAAGTTATTTCAAGACAGCATACTGTGAGTGAATGGAGTGTGAGTAGTATGAATGTAGGGTCAAAGGTGTGCTGATGTGAGGGCAGGGTGAGCTGCATGAGTCCAATCCGAGTGGAAGACCTCGACTGGATCCGCTCCTTCCTCTCCGGCAGAACGCAGCGGGTCAGACTCCCCCCTTTCCTCTCGGACCCTACACTTACCACCTGCAGAGTCCCCCAGGGGTCCTCCCTCAGTCCTACGCTCTTCAACATCTACATGGTTCTGCTCACCCCCATCGTCAGAACCTATGGACTCAACATTATGTCATACGCAGACGACACCCAACTTATCCTCTCCCTATCCAATGAACCCAACACCGCCAGACACAACTTTCGAGAAGGCATGGAAGCCATCGCCATATGGATAAAAAACAGCTGCCTACAACTAAACACCAACAAAACGGAAGTACTCATCATGGGCCCAAACCCCGATGCCTGAAATGACACCTGGTGGCCCCCCTCCCTCGGAAGCCTGCCCGCCCCCACGGACCATGCACACAACCTGGGAATCATCCTGGAATCAGAGCTCAAAATGGGCCGCCAGATCTACTCTGTCTCGTCCTCCTGTTTCCACACCCTTCGCCTCCTACGTAAGACCTTCAAATGGATCCCCCTCGAACACAGAAAGAACGTCACTCACGCCCTGGTCACCAGCAGGCTCGACTACGGCAACGCACTCTATGCCGGAATAAACAAAAACCTCACCCGGAAGCTACAGAACATCCAAAACGCTGCCGCAAGACTGGTCCTCAACCTGTCAAGACACTGCCACATCTCCCAGCACCTGCTCCCACTCCACTGGCTCCCCATTGAAGCTAGAGTCACCTCACAAGGCCCTCCACGACACCGGACCAGCATAACAGAACAGCCGACTCAAACTCCATGCACCCCAAAGGACACTACGATCAGCCCAGCTCTCCTACACCGTGGTCTCCTGCACCAGAAAGACCAGATCAGGAGGCTGCTCCTTCTCCTTCCGCGTGGACAGAGCCTGGAACTACCTTCTGCTCCACCTCAGACAGACAACATCGCTCCCCATCTTCGCAAGAAACCTCAAAACCTGGCTCTTCGACAGACCCCCTCCTTGATGGACTGGAACCTGCAACCTCCCCACCCCCCAGTGCCTTGAGACCCTTACGGGTTAGTAGTTGAGCTTAAGAAACACCTGATTGATCAATTTATTGATTGAGACCAAAGTGAGTGTCAGGTGAGAGGAGTGCATACAGAGTGAGAGGAATGTGTGCAGGATGAGTGATGTGAGCAGTGTAAATGCAGGATGATTGGTGTGCCTGTGTGAGTGCTGCTTGACCAGTGAGCCTGTGTAAGTGAAGGATGATGTACTGGAGTGACTGGTGAGTGCATGGTGAGAGGAGTTAGTGCACGATGAGTGGTGTGTCCCTGTGAGTTCTTGCAGACTATTGTACCTGTGTGCAAGCAGGGTGAACGGTGTTAGTGATGTGTGAATGGAGCGCCTGTGTGAGTGCAGGCTGAGCAGTGTGCTTGTGTGAGTGCACGGTGAGAGGAGGGGGGTGCAGGGTGAGTGGTGTGAGTCTAGGGTGAGTGATGTGCTTGTTTGAGTGGTGTGAGTGCATGGTGAGTGGTGGGTGAGCTGTGTGAGTGACTCGACTGCCTATGTGAGTTCAGGGTGAGCAATGTGCCTGTGTGAGAGTAGGGTGAGAGGAGTGAGTGGAGGGTGAGTGAGGTGAATGCAGGGTAAGTTATGTACCTATTTGAGTTTGGGTGTGGGTAAAAGTGCAGTGTGGGAAGAATCAATGTATGGAACATGATGTGGTTGTTTGAGATTGAGTGCAGGGTGAATGGTGAGACTGCAGGATGAGCAGTGAGATGTCATGTGAGTGTCATGTGAATGCAGGGTGAGTGATGTGCCCGTTTAAATTTGGGTAAGGTGAAAGTACAGTGTGGGAAGAATCAATGCATGGTGCATGATTTGCTTATTTGAGATTGAGTGCAGGGTGAATGGTGAGACTGCAGGGTGAGCAGTGAGATGTCAACTGAATGCAGGGTGAGCGGTGTGCTCATCGGAGTGCAGGGTAAGAGGAGGATGAACAACGCGAGCGCATGGTGAGTGGTGAGAATGACAGGTGAGTGAAGTGTCATGTGCATGCAGGTTGAGTGGCGTGTTTGTGTGATTGAAGGTTAAGAGCAGGGTGAACGTTCTAAGTGCAAGGGAAGTGCATGAGTGCATGGTGAGTTGTGTAAGTACAATGTGATCTCTGTGAATGCAGGGTGAGTGATGGGACTGCAGGGCGAGCAGTGAGAGTGAAAAGTGAGAGGAGTGCCATGTAAGTGCAGGGTGAGCGCTGTGATTGTGTGAGTGCAAGGAGAGAGGAGGGTGAATGGCGTGAGTGCATGTTGAGCAATGTAAGTGCTATGTGATCACTGCGAGTGTAGCCTGAGCTTGAAAGCGAAAGGAGAGCGGTGAGAATTATGGGTGAGTTATCTGAATGGAGGATGCATTACCAGACACACTGAGTAACTTAGCTTGGTTCGTGAGTTCGGTTTCAGATATAATTTAAAATATTGCCAGTATGACATCAATCAGGGATGGAGTGTAGAGGAAAGAAATGATCTGCAGATTCTGCTTTCAGCCTCTTGATATGCCTTAATAGGGATGCCACCTTTTCAAGATAAAAAGAAAAGGCCTGGAAAGGTGGCAATGTTACTTTTCTGCCTTTGTTTAATTATTTGTCGGGGTCTCAATACATTCAAAGGTGCTTTCTGTTTATATTTGCTGGTTGAAGTAAGTACAAATATGGCCTAAAAATACCAGCCTTAGGTGATTTTGCTTATATTTCAAATACCGGATTGCCGGTAGAAAACGGCCTCATGGCAACCTTACATGCCTAAAATTACTTTATTGTTCGAAATGCAGTCTCCCACTGTGGCAGCAAAAGTACTTAACAAATTTAAGGAATAGGCAGAGTGGGCACGCAGGTGGGTCTGGGACCCGGTGTAAAAAAAACAAAAAACAAAAAAACAAGAAAGTGTCATTAAGTATTCTGTCTTTTAAATACCTGTGAAAATTCTCAGATGAGACTGAGCTAAGGCGTCAACCACCGCCCAGCCAACCCACCGCAGCTCCAGCTGTGAATGTGTGTTTCTTGAAAGCAGTGGTCGAAGTGGGCGGGATCGGAAGGGCATGGCGTGCCCCAACATTTTTAATTTAACAGTCTGTTCCCCTACTTCTTCATTTAAAAAATGCATCCCAGGACGGCAGGAATGCTCCGAACTTTAAAAATATTACAGAATCATCCAGCATGTTGTTGTGCACATCAAGAAAGGTCTCTGCAGTTGCCAGGACCTCCTCCCCCTTCCCCTCTGTATCTGTGGGAAGGGGCCTGCCCAGCAACACTGTAGGAGCCGTGTTGCAGTGGAGAAGCAATCAATCGGCACACAAAAGCGGCTACCTCTGATGGCCCGGATGTGCAGTGATTTACACCTCATTTAGTGAGGAGGCCACCTACCTGCTCCCACTGTGACCAATACAATGGTCACATCTGGACACATTGGCGGCCCCGCCCTTGACCTCATCTGCTCATTATTTTCGGGCTCATCCAGACTGACAATGCCACAAGGAAAGGAAGAGGACTTCATGTGGAATTCATGGCAGCTTGTGCCCAAACCTTGGCGCTTTTTTAAAATAACTGTAGAAAATGTTTCATGTCTTATCAGCTGTTTTCCTTATTATATTTTATAAAATATGTACTGCTATTCTGTCTATGTTCAGGGATGTGGTCTTTAAAAAAATACTGTTTACCCTTTTCTAAGGATATAAAATAAAAGCAGCACGAGGTTTCCAGTTCTTTGACACCAGAGCCCCTTGTGTACCCCATCCAGGGTCTGACTGTGAAAAGAAATAATCACAGGCACCAAGGCTGGGCTGGTGTACTGCGCATCTGACGGGAGGCTGGAGGGGTTGGAGGCTGGTTTTGTTAACGGAGGCTGCAAAACCCAGTAACAAGACCTGCAGGGCTGTCCAGCACAATGACATGTCTCACTCTCAAAAACGAAAAAATCACTGCAGAATTCTTGTAATCCCAGCAGATTTTAGTCTACAATAAAAGAGTCAAGATTTATATATCTGTTGGTTGATCCTCCTGTTGGAGAGAGATTGGAGTATTGTCTATTGACAATTTCGACTCACACATTGTAGTGTCAAGGGTTAAGATGCGTGCTGCAAAGAACCTGTACCATACAGATCACAGAACTGTATTTAATGGGCATAGCTCAGTGGGTTACTGCTTTTGTTACAGTGATCCATTCATCATAAATCAAGCACCTTGAGTTATGACCTGCCATCAAAGAGCTGCAATCAAACTGCATAGTGAGGGTTTGGAAGTTATGTTTTTCCCTAGTCATTCATTGTCTTAATACTGCTAAAATTGGTTTGTTTGGGTAGAAATACATTCTTATTAGAAAATCCAACCACTATGCTACGTTTTGAATCCTCGGGTTGTGCTTCTCCAGATCTTAAAAAATGCCAACCAGAATTGATGGCATGTGAATCACAACACCTTGTAGCCCCTTTTTGTCTGGTAAATTTTCTAAACATTGATTTACACACTTATGATTCAGTGTCTCTGTATGTGTGCATGATGTAAAGTGCTCAAAGTCCCTCACTGGTAGGAGAGGCACTATAAAACAATTTAAATACATGTGAGAGAGGGGCTATGAAGAGATGAGGGGCAGTGTTGGAGGGTGATAGTGAGGGAATCCTTGAAGGGCCCCAACAAGATTGTCGTATCCCGGTGCACCGTAAGGTCATCATTTACTGTGCTCTAAAAGCTAATACAATGGAATATATAATACAATGTTTTGTAGAATGCACCATTTATGTAATTTTTTCCAAAATTGTCTTGGGGAGAGAACACCCTCTCCCCGTCTCCCCTTTGCAGTCATCAGGCTTGCTTGCTGCGTTCGCTCGCATGACACCGTGCAGGGGATGGACAAACATTTGCCAGGGCTGCTTTGGTTTCCCAGTTCGGCCCTGTCTGGCACCAAATTAAAAGTGCCCCATTTAGTAAATGAGATACCTAAACAAGCATTGAAAAGCTAATAGGTTTTGCCTTTGGTACCTCTTCGGTCTGTGATTTTTTTTAGCTACACTTTTCAGCATAACTAATGTACTATTGTGTCACAACAAAAAATAAAGTTGGATGTATCCTTCACTTCCTGAATGAAAATATAATTTTGACTTTTACTCTCAAGAGCTCGCTCAAGTTTTTTGTGGGTAGGAGAGTTAGCAAGCCAGACAGTTCAAAAAGTATCGTTAGCAGGACACTTGAATACATAATGTCGATGTTTGAGCTGCTAGCTGGCTGACATGAATGTGGAAGAGCCCTTGTGGGTTTCTGTGAGTCAGATCAGATTTTCCTGAAGAATCCCTTAATCTTCTGAGCCCTGCTTATCCCCTTCCTTGCTGTCTATGAGTACACCAAAGACACACCTGTGTCCACGAGGAGCACTTTTTTCATGTCCTCAACATTTGAGGCAAAAAACACTCATTGATTTCTAAACAAGGAGTGTAAAATCCAAGGTAAGCATGTCGTTCCTGCATATATTTTTCATGCTTTACTTAATCTTGCATTGTCTATGAGTGTTTGCTTTTTCCAGGATTTTGTAAATGTGTTTCAAGCAGTGCATAATTTGAATTGAGACACATCAAGGTGTTTATAAAGGGACACAATTGGGTTGTAGCTGAAAGCAGTGCAAGTGTCTCTCAGTGGGACAGAAAGATGCTCGGGGGGGAGAGGATGTGGCACTGTGGCCAGCGCTACCAAATCTGGAACTGGGGAATCAGACTTCATGACACGTCCACCTGAGGAACCACATTCCCCTACTAGACCTTAGAAGGCCCCGCTAGACCACAGAAACCATGGTCTCTTAGCATCAGCAGGTGGACCAACCGGAGGCCAGTGTGGGTTAACCTTGACGCCCTGTCTACCACAATCCATACTGAAGTTCACCTCCAGTCTTGCGGGCAGGCCTACAAAGCAGAACACCCTAGATTAGCGGAGACTTTGTCAATGAGATCACAGGTCCCTTGAGGCCAGTCCGCCTCACCCATTAGTGCCTCATTGGCTGTGTTCCAGCAGTAGTAGTGCAACTCACCAGGGATCGGCAATGCGGGATTTGCACACACCAAACTGAGGGGCATATATATGAGGGCCTTGCGTCATGCTTGCACCACGGAACGTAGTAAATGCACGACACAAATCTGCAAGCCATATTTATGAAACCATGCACAGCCACTTTGCAAGGCTTTGAATGGTTTCAAAAATAAGGAGTAATGCAACACAGCGCAAATTGCTGCTTTGCCTTACTCTGCACAAGGGAGGCGTTGCAGTGGGTGTTCCCACTCAATTTTCTCATTTTTCTACGCATTCCCAGATTTACAAGGACTTGTAAACCTGGGACTGCATCAAGATCTTACGCCTCCCCAAGGGAGGCACAACAAGGGGAAATATATTTATTTCTCCCTGTTTTTCCTCTTTCTATATGTGCAGCACACATAGAAAGAGGAAAAAGCCTCTCAGTATTGTTTTTGTGCAGGAAGGTGCCCCTTCCTGCACAAAAACAATCCTGCATGCAATGGAGGCTCCCTTGCACCATGGTGCCAGGGTGCATGCGTTGGCGCTAGGCTGTCAAAACGGCACCAGCGCACTTGGAAAGGGCAGGAATGCACCGTATTGGATAAATACAGGGCATTTCTGCCCTTTCCCTGTGACGCAGGCCAGCACAGCAAAGTAACTTGATGCTTTGCACCACCATTCCCGTAAATAAGCCACTAAGTTCTCAAACTTTACGGTGTCTCTTTTCTTCAAGCAGCAAGCACTTTTAACATGTGCTGCCTGCTTTGGGGCCGCTGCAATTACGCATTAATGGAGGGCAAAATTATGTTGCAGTGTTGACTAAATTATGCAGCAAAGAAAGGCTGCAGCATAATGTGGTACATTTTCTGATACTTTGTATTTGGACATTTTTACACATACTAACAGTCTCTGCAAAGCTTTCACCTCATTAAAAGCAGCACTGAGAATGTGACCAGACAACCTTTGTAAAGGGCCCTCCACTTCACAGCAACACAAGTCACGTTGTTTTGATCCATTTGAGATACAAACATTTTTTTAGGTAAAACCATCAGTTAATGCAGTAGATGGTGCATTTTGTGGCAAAAACGGTAGAGCTATAATTATGTGGAAAACATTTGCAAACTAGGATATCTTGCCATTCATGTTTGAATTTCTCTCATGCAGTGTCTGGTGGGTGGTATTTCTAGACACCTATAGTGCTCATGGAGAGACAAGGAAGGAAGGGGCCTATTAGTGATTGCAGAGGATCGTAGCCTGAAGGGGAGAAAATAACTGGTGAGATAATCTGAGGACCACTACCTATTTCTGACTCTACCAATTTTTGAGTCTCATAATTTCAGAATTGATGCATTTACATTTCCCATTGCTAATTAACTAGAGTAGTAATTACACAAGCTACTCATAAAATAGTTGTATCTCATTCATCTGATACTGCTAAAAAACATCTGCAAAACCAACAGGTCTGGGTTGTTTTAGAGTGATATGTCTAGATACAATAACAGGAAACTAAGAGGCATGTAATGCTGGCTTCATAACATGTTGCATGAAGCAAGTAAAAAATGCATGAATACAATTTTGCATTGCCCGAGGGGCACAGAATGATGTAATCAACAGTGCTCCCCAACACGTGGGGCCTCCTGTCATAGAATCTAAAGCCAAATTGTATGTTCAGAAATGGTTAGAAAAAGGGAGAAGTGCTGATGAAAGAAACTGCATGACTCGGACACAAATAGCTTATGATTTCACTTACATGTGTATTTGCGACATTCTGTGATTGAAAATATATCCCACATTGTAAATGTGTTTTAATGTCAATAACTCATATATTAAACCTCAAATAAACAGGTATCTATTGGTTGCATTAAATAATGTTATCAACTGTAACTCATCAGTGAAATGCCAAACATACTAAAAATTGGGATGTTTTGCTCTTTCTAGCCACACCTCTGACTCCGCCCGCTGACCCAATGCTCGGATTATTCCCGCTCCATGATGCTCCGCTCACAGCTCCCCTACTTTTTTTTCCCCACTTCGACCACTGCCTGAAACCAGCATCAGCCCGGGCTGAGACACACGACGGGGGGAGCAGGGCTGAAGCCCCTTCAACCCTATAGGCGTTGTGCATCTGATCCTACCTGTACCCCACCTCTAGCTCCCACTTGACCCCCATGTTCTATGGCTAAATTGATGGGGAAATCATCCGCCTGCGTCGGCGGCCAGCCCATCCTGCAGCAAGTGGTAGAGAAGAGAGCAGGGGAAGGGACGGGAAGTCCGAGAATAAGCGGGGAAGAGCGTGAGAACAGGGGAGGAAGAAGGGGGAGTGCGAATGTAGAGAGTGTGAGGGGGAAATGAGCTATCAATGACAGGGAGCAAGAGAGAGCCCCCTTTGAGGCTTAGCTTATTTTTAGCTCGTACGTCCAAGGGGACCTCCAGCTGAGCCTAAACCAAGCATCCGGCATGAGCCAGGCTCGGACTTTGTCTGGCTCGCGCAGTTCAAGTAGGCATCCACACGTAATCTGTGATGAGATTGCCAGACAACAGTCACGTGGCAGTTTTATTCGATCGGTTCAGCGTAGCGAGGGAGATATTACTCACAAAATGTAAAACTGAGGGAAATATTACTCCCAAACTGCAAAACTTCGTGATCAGAGTGTATGAGTCTAAAAAGCAACTGGCCGAGTAGGAGTGTTTAAACGAACAAAACCGAGTTTCGTGCAAACTAGTTTTGTCAAAGAAATAGGCAAACTTTTGAAAGTGTAGGAGTAAGGAAAAGTGGGAAAGGTGAGATGATATTAAAACTGACCGGACTTCCAGGAAAAATAAAGTGCGAGGATCCAGTGCTCTTTATTGCACAACCCCGTTTAAACGTTTCGAACCGAAATTTAATAAACCCTTTGAAGTACAAAGCTTATAGGATTCCATGAAGGAAAGTATCATATTGTGAAATCTCAAGATGGTTTTTTATGCAGGTTATGAGATGCTGGCATCTGCTGGGCTTTTTTGCAGCAGTGAAAGAAACAAAAAGGAATAATCAGTTGCAATGGTAAAGTTCAATGATTTCCTTAAGATTTTCTTAGGTGTCTGCAGGTGAAACCATCATAATAAATACGAGAACTCCACGGGATGAGTCAGGCAGTAAATGGATGTAGCTGGTAAAAATGTATGGCTTGGTTTATTGGGCCAATACAAATTTATTGTCAATATTAATTAAAAAAAAAAACAGAAATGTTACCAAATTCCAAAGATATCAAACAAACTGAAAACAACAACCCCTGTAGAGGAGAATAGAGTGAAGATACTTAAACTGGTAAATTCAGAGAGATGAGCTAACCATGTACTCTATAGGTGCAATCAACGTTGGATGTGTTGTGGTTTTTCTGTTGAACGGATTGTACTAGTAAGAATTTATTTGGATTACAATTTTTACCTTCGCCGAATATAAGACAATAGACTGTTAAAACGCCGGGCATTGTATTTACAGCATGAATTTGCTGATGATTAAAATGTTATACTGTGGTGATTTTAAACATTATTTACAGTGAATAGAATTTTTTAATACTAATTATAAAATATTGATTAATAAGAGCTGTTACAGAAGCAGCTGCCTGTGCAGGTAAGAGCGGTGGGGCCAGGTTGGGGGGGGGGGGGGGGGGGGGGAATTCGACAGACGAGCACAAGGGAAAATTAAATAAATACAATTTTTTCCCTCATCATCATCTCGTCATCTGTCGAAATCCCCCCCCCTCCTGGACCCACCGCTCCACCGCTCTTACCTGCATGGGCCGCTGCTGTATTATACATCTGTACTCACTATGATGTTTTGGTTATTATCTACTCAACGTGGATTCCTACAATTAGCTGTTGCCAATGAAATTAGTTTAGTACACAGTTACTATCATAATATTATGATAGAAACTGTTTTGCCAGACACAATTATTAGTAAATTATTTCATGAAAATTTGAGTGAGTTCTAAAATAATTTGATTTGAAAGAGCAATCACTGTATTACCACAGGGCCCCAGGAGGTCTAGGTTCTATGCTCTTCATGATCTGCCCATAACCTTATAACAGTTTCTATATCCCTATTAACTGCTTTATCCGATTACATATACTAGGATAATCTAGTTCTGCACAACTATACTGACCTTAGTCTGTCTTCACTGTCTACATGTGGCCTTGCTAGGCCACTACAAGCAAAACTGGGGAATCAAGTAAGAAACCAGACCTATTTGTCATCATTAAATATCCTCACCTTGTAACACAGTGCACCTGAATGGACTAGGAGTATGACACCTACATTGATTACAGACTCTTTTACTGCTGGAGATAATGACAGCACTTTACCTCTGGCTACAGATGTAGGTGCCACGACTACTATGTGGCCTCTAGATGAGCGATTAGATCCGAAAAGGGAGAGGGAAGATAAAGATACAACATCACAGTGTGCAGAACAGTGCACTGAGCACAGCAATAGACTTGCTACAACCAGGACACTCATTCTGTGCTCCTGGTAGTCCCTCCCCAATAGCAAGTTTATCCTTGGTTTACGATTACACCCTCCCAGATGTTCAGGACCCCAAATATCCAACACTGGGGCCTAATGTTAATAATCCTGAAGACAGTGTTATTTATGAACAGCTCCAAAAGTAAATTCCAGGGTCTAGTACAGTGGACAAAGTGACCTTACAGATGTCCTCCTGTGATTCCGATTTTTTGGCTATTCTCACACATGTTAAAGTTCATATAGAAAATTACCACATCCCAAAAGATCAGGACATATTAGTGTGTGAGGCAGACAGGGCAAAGAATCCATAAATCCATACTACCACTGTTTGAAAAGTATTTCGTTGGCTCAGACCACATCACTATTGACTAGTATTCTGTATGGATTAACTAAACCCGCTACTTTGATTAATACTACTACTGGAACCGATAATGTATCTGCTCTGACAGGAGCAACTATAGTGGTGCTGCTATAGTGCAATTTGGTCCAGAAATTTCAGGATTTGCTAATCCGGAATTTATGCAGTTTTATGGAGCACAAAAATGTAAGATTTACAACTAATGGAGCATGATAATCCAGATAATCAATAGGTAGAAGAGACAAGTTAATGACAACTGATTGAAGGCCTTGCATAAGCGAAGATATCATTTGTTCAAGAAATATTATGTATAAAAGCAAGAAGAGTAAAAAGAAGCACAAAAAAAGCCCAATGTAATCCTTAAATAAGCTCCTATTAAAATCAGATCGGTTTGAGAGAATTACTGATGCTCCACCAACCACATGTGGACAAAGTAAGGTCAATAGCACAAACCAACCATCTAAAATCTCTGGTTATCCTATTTTTCTCTAGAACGATCCCACCTCACTGGAAATTTGTATGCAAATACAATCAACATGGAAGCAAGCAGTAAAAAGAAGCCATAAATGGATCACCAAAACCAGGCACGCAAAATGAAGAGTGAGTAAATGCATAGTATAAAGCAAATGACAGATCTACCCGATACTACAACAGATTCAGTTACTACCTTGGGCACTCTAGCCCCTGTGTCTTCTTGGATCCTGTACTAAAAATTAACACTTCCTTAAATCCATCAGCACCACTCTGTAACCCAGAGAGGAATGCAACTACAAAAACAGAGAAGAACATAATTATAGAAACAAAAATTCACGCTGAAACACCAAATTCAGAATAGATAGTTGTATGAGTTTTCCTAGACTTTGTGGATACATTTTTTGACTCTTTCTCACGCGATCCTGGGAATATTCTATGCAGTACCTCCACTCAGTTAATTACCCTCGCACAACATAATCGTTTGAAACCTGTATCAACTATAACTGACACAACAAATCTTCAGAGGACTGAAGGAGAGCTTCAATTTTAAAATATTTTGAAACTTATCTTAGAAAATCTGGATCAACTATGCATTAAGGGCATTGACATTATACCACAATTTACTAACTCTAAAATCAGTCTTAGTCATCAAAGCCTCTTACATGCTCCAGACAACAAGGTCTGGCTATAGCACCCTGTAAGACTTTCCAGGGAGAATGCTATCAATTTGATTGTGACCAAAAATGACTCTTTAGTATAGTGGAATTATGGCTGGCAAGCAATAATACTGATGTCTCCTCTGACAAACCTGAAGACAATAATCTATGGACATGATTGTCAACTGCTTTGGACAGTAGGCGCAGAAGCATAAATTGTGCCATCCACTATGCCCTTCATAGCATTGCAATTTCACAGTATCCTGCAGCTGAATACCAGAGTAATTCGACAGAGAAGTCTGCAGAAGTACTTTCCACCTAGTTATCGATCATTTCTTGGAATATAGCAGTATTGAGTCCTAATCTAGATGACCCTGACTGTCAATTCTTTAGTAAATCGATGGATACCTGCTGCTTCCAGGAGAATTTCTAGAAGCAGTAGACAAACTTCCCAAAGGTAGACTGATGAGCAGGCTAATAACTTGAGTTTCCATGAAGTTATATTCCCATTATGAGTAACTCCCCATTCTAGCGAATACAACCAACATTTCACTCAGAAGATCGTCAAGATCATATATGGCCATGGACTTTGTGGCCATTTGAATTTTAACTTTCCAACAGGTTCCAATCAACAGGGAGATTGGATCCTGATATCACTTGAAGATGTGACTGTAGAAAATATATGCTTAAGAAGCTTTTAAAAAACTCCTACAAAAAGAATCTTTGACGACTTCAGTACATCATCCGCAATGAGTGCTTTAATCTACACGGACGAGTCAGGGCGATGCATGCAAGAGGCAAAATTACAATGGGGGAAAAGAGCCAAGAGAGGGGAACGTTTTTCCAATATGCTCCAGAGTTTCATTTCGACTTACATTTCCTTAATGGAAATGCTATCTCTATTTAAGCAGTCTCTACCATAATTAATGCAGAATCGTTGAAGCAATTAATTGATATGGAAGTGCTTGGGTATCACAAATGTGAGAATGACCCTCTGGTGACTGCTGTGTGTGGAAAATTCAATGACTCTGACTCAATTGTCTACTCCACCCTAATTGCCACTTCTAATAACAGAAAATCTTTGAAATAGAACTGGGAAAATACCAAAATGAAGGACTGCTGCTAATGAACACCTTGGGATAGTCACTAGATACAGAATAATTTAAGATTCTTCCAGACTAGCAATGGAAAAATACAGGTATCAAGGAAGGGTGGGTAATAGGTCTGGAGTTACGCTGCCAAGCATTGGCTTGTTGGCAGTATTTATTGCTTATCATATGAGGGCAATACCCCTATGCCCATAACATGAAATATATTTAAATAAGGTAGAGTAGACAATACTCAATAATAATAATAAAAAAACTTGTGATTTGAAATTCCTTGAGTAAAATAGTGGTCAGAGTTTGCATACTAATCATCACCTGTATTTATGTTAATACAATTGAAAAAAAACGAAAGGCTATATTTAAATGCAAGGCAGCAGAGAACTTAAGCCAGTCAACACATTTTTTGCCCATCAATGGCCTGCAGGCCTGGGCCTTCTTCAAGGCTAAGATGATTTGTACACCAAAAATAGTGTTATGGTTGGTCTCCCATAGTTTTAGGTAAACTGTATTAGTCTGTTTTATGGTCCTCATTGTATCTTCAGGTAGCAGATACCTGTGCTTGTTTAATAGTGAAGTGACCTGACAAAGCTTTTGAAAGAGTTATCATTATTATTAATTTGTAGCTCTCTGTTCGGTCTCTGTGATCCAGTCAAAAGTGTATGGAAAGCTCAATGTCTGGGACCAAAGACACCCTCCCACTATACCTCCATATCAAGAGGTATCATTATTGTCTTTCTGCGATTCACTGATTTGATGGAGATTCTTTCAGCGGCTAAAAGGTAAAAGTCTTTGCATTGGTTCGATGATCCAGTGTTCTTTTCACAAGATGTCTCCAATCCAACAGCGATCTCAATTGAAAGCAATGACTGCACGTTATGGTCTAGTTCATCATTGCTTCCTCAAGGCCACATATAAGGATAAAATCACGACATATATTGATCCTGAGATCCTAAAGAATTGTCTCCAAAAACACAGAGTAGAAGAGATGGAATTTGAAGCATATGGTGGGACTTCATGTAATCAATCTGCTAATAACATTTCCTTTCTGCTCCACAGGTTGTTATTGTATAATTGATTGAATTTCCCATTTTTACATGATCTTTCTTTTTGTTTTATCCTTTTTCTTTTTCCATGTTAACTCTGTCCCAGGTACAAAAAGATATTTATTGTCATATTGTGTGTATAGTCTGGTTTTTCTTATGTTGTTATCAACTAGCACACCTAAAGACCTTCTTTTTCCCAATTTCGTAAGTTCCCACTGTTCATTTTTGGTTATTTTATTCTATGGCATTGTCTGTTAATAGTTTTCCATCTGATACTAGAACTAGTTGGTGGTTGAGGGTCTCTGTCCTTCTTTAGGTGTTCTGGCATCCCTGCACCTTGTTTGCTGTGTGTCTTAATCCTTTTAGTGTAACTTTATGATTTTTTAACTAGTCACCTTTTAGTTTGTTCTTCATAATGGTGAGGGTCAAATTCTCCACATTATTTCCTTTCAGCCTTTCTTTCTCATTTGTGTTACTCTCATTTCTTTCATGGGAGTAGCTCCCGAACTCCTGGTCAGAGTGCCACTACCCCATTGCTGCGGTTCACTAGGGATATCCTCAGACTCTGCCTAAGTCCTCCTTTTGCACTACAAATTTTGTTTCACTGTATTGTTTGCTATAACTTTTGCTTTATTGTATTGTTTGCTGTTTTGTTATTTTATCTGTTGGATTCCGGCTTTCTGTTGTTTTTGATGACTTTGTTCAATGCCACTCCTGCCTCTTTGTCCCGCTCCTCTCCCTCTGACCTACCGCCTTCTGCCAGCCCCTTTCACCTCCCAGGGCTACTCATGGAGGGCACAGCGTGGCCCCAGTGAGCAGTTCTAGGCCTCCTGGTCAGCGTGCCACTCCCCTGCTGCTGCGAATAGTTAAGGACATCCTTGCACTCTGCCTAAGTCCTGCTTTTGAACTATAACTTTTGTTTTATTGTATTGTTAGCTGTAAAATTTGCTTTATTGTATTGTTTGCTGTTTTGTTACTGTATCTGCTGGCTTCTGATTTTCTGTTGTTTTTGATGATGTTGTTCAACACCGCTCCCACTCTGCCTATTTTTCCCACTCTGCTGTGCTCCCTCCCCCCTTCTGCCAGCCCATCCCACACCCCAGTATTATTTATGGAGCTTGCTGCGCAGAGGTGCTCCTGGCATGCCAAACGCAAGTCCATCTGTGCCCGTCTGTGCCTGGAGCACGCTCAGCGCCAGGAACCCTGGTCCAACCGCCACCCAAGTATACACTGCCAACAAGTTCCAAGTCCTAGACCCAGGACTCCACGACAGCAACTACTGCAACACCTCTCCCTGAACCACAGTAAGATCTTTTACCTGCCGACACTGCCTTTTCTGCAACACCAAAACTCCAGCATGCAGAGCTATCACCTCCACGACCACCCAGACCATCTCCACTACCTTCTCCAAGTACACCGCCGAGATTTGGGACGCCCTCACCCGACATCATCTTCCTCACCGAGACCTGTCTCAACCCCGCACCCATGCCCGCCATGCCCGACAGCTATAGGGTAAGCACACTGAGACCACATCAACAAGCATGGAAGTGGAATGATCATCATCCACAAGGAAACCGTTCACTGCACCACCACTGCCGATGACGCCACCCCGATCATGGAAAACCACAACTTCCAATTTTGAACTGTCAGCAAAACCACCATCAGAGGCACCCTCACATACAGACCTCCAGGACCTCGTCCCTGTTTCTGCAAATCCATTACCGATTTCATCGCTCCGCTCACCATCGACTCCGAGAACTACATCTCCCTAGGTGACCTCAATTTTCACCTTGATAACCCCAACAATACCACCACCACCAACCTCCTCGAAAGCATGAGCAGCATCGGCCTCATCCAACTTGTCACCAACCCCACTCACACTGCAGGACACATACTTGACCCCATCTTCATGACCAGAGATAGAGTTAAATACAGCCATGTCACTGAACTCACCTGGACTGACCGTGCGATAGTCCACCATCTCGGAATCCCCCGGCACCGCCCCAAGCTACCCAGCACTTCACACTGCAGCTATAACAAGATCTCAGACAGACAGTGGAACAATGCCCTCAAAACCTCTCACCCTCACATGGCAACCAACCTAGAACATGTGGTCAGGAATTTCTCCACCTGGATCATAAATTGTGCCAACTGAGTTGCCCCCAGCAAACTGCCAAGCTCAAGAGATCTTCCAAGCTAGCCAGCTGGTACGCTACACAACTAAGAACCATGAAGCGAATCTGTAAATGACTTGAAAGGAAATGGCACACTATCACAAAGCCAACGGCCCCAAAAATTTAAAAACAGCCCTCAAACTATACCACCAACTTATGAAAAGAACAAAAAGAAGCACACTGTCTGACCGCATCGAAGCACGCTCCAGCCACAGCCAGGAAGTCTTCAACATCGTCTGAGAGTTCTCGAGCCCCTCAGCCCCCAAAAACATTATCATCCCTTCACAGGAACTCTGCGACTCCCTGGCTGAATTCTTCCACAACAAGATCTCCACCTTCGAACCCCAACCAACCAACTTCCTATGCCATTTTATCCCCATGAATAAGGAACACGACGACCAGCTCACCGTCTGGGACCAGCTCACCACACAAGACACCACAGCCATCATGAACTCTGTTAACTCAGGAGCCCCCATGGACCCCTGCCCCACCAAATCTTCAACCTCAGGAGTAGGACGATCAGCATTGAGCTCACCACTGTCTTTAATGCATCCATCACCACTGCCACCTTCCCGAGGAATGGAAACATGCAGACGTCAAGCCCCTACTCAAGAAACCATCCACCGACCCCCAAAAAACTCAAGAATGCCTGCCCCATGTCTCTGCTCCCCTATCCTGACCCAAGACCCTAAGAAGGCCATCAACAACCAACTCACAGAACGCTTGGAGAACAGCAATCTTCTGGACATTTCCTAATCTGGATTCTATACCAACCACAGCATCGAAACAATACTGATTGCAGCCAAAGACAACATCATATTCCTCCTCAACCAAGGAGAAATGGTAGCCCTGATCCTCCTGGAACTCTCAGCAGCATTCAACACAGTATCACACCACACCTTGATCAAAAGGCTCCACAACATTGGAATCTAAGGAGATGGCCTCAAGTGAATTGCCTCCTTCCTCACCAGAAGATCGCAGAGAATCTCCCTTACCCCCTTCACCTCAGAAACCAAGAATACCATCTGCCATGTCCCTCAGGGTGCATCTTTCAGTCCTACTCTGTTCAGCATCTACATGACTCCCTTGGCCAATGCATCAGATCGCGTAGACTGAACATCCTATCCTACACCGACGATACACAGTTCATCCTCACACTAGCAGAAGACCCCTCCGTCACGCTGACCAACTTCCGAAGGTGCATGGCGAGCATTGCTGACTGATGTATGATAACTGCCTACAACCAAATACAGAAAAGGCAGAATTGCTGATCTTCAGGAACAACACCTTCCAATGGAAGGATGCCTACCCCCCCAGAACCCCTTCGACTGACAACAGCCCCATGCTTGGCGTCATCCTGGAAAGTAGGTTCACCATGAAAAGACACATCAATACAGTCTTATCCGCTTACGTCCTCACCCTCCACAAGCTTTGCAAGATCTCCAAATGGCTCCCAATCAACACCAGACGCACATTCAAACATGCCCTGGTCACTAACCTACTGGACCACGGTAACTCACTCTATGTTGGAGTCATAATGCACCACCTCAAGAGACTGCAAACAATACAGGACACAGCATTCAGACTCATCCTAGACCTCCCTAAATGGACCACACCAACCCCACCTCAAGAAGTTCCACTGACCATTCAGAAGAGATGGCAGTTCAAGATGCTGATCCACACCTTCAATGCCCACCACAAACAGGGTCTAGCTTACATCAACCACTGACTGAACTTCCACATTTCCCCCAGACACCTGCTCTCCACCTCCCTCTGCCTCGCCCACACCCTTTGCATCTACTGCAGCAACAGTGGAGGATGCTCCTTCTCGTACCTTGTGATGAAGCCCTGGAATGACCTACCACTTCATCTTTGGACTTCATCATCTTTGCTGGGATACAGAAAAGAACTCAATACCTGGCTGTTTGACTGGGCCCCTACAGAAGAATGCTCAGTGCCTGGGTACCCTCTTGGGTGATTAGCTGTGCTATACAAAATCCAGATTGATAGATGGAGACTTTTCTTTGGACTTCTCATGTGTTTCTATTTACAAGATATTGATTATATTATTACATTGTTTTGAACATAATGAATCTTAGAGTTATCTCATGGAATTTTAAGGGGCTGAAAAATCCAGTCAAAAGACAAAGAGTATTGACACACTTATCTAAACTCAAATTCCACACAGCTTTCTTGCTGGAGACATTGCCACTCCATCAATTGATAATAAGAATGGTATGATAATTCTATGTTCTTAACAATTTCTCATAAATAATATTATGCAGAAGTATCATTCTGAGGACGGATGGATGCTTGTTAATTTTAAACTGGAGAATTTATCTTTTTATAAAATGGTAGTTTATGGTCGAAACAGTTTTTTTTTTTTAAATATTTTTTTATTTTCTAAGCAAAGAAAGGTTATAATAATAAAAAAATTATAATAAGCATAAATACACTACAAATAGTGGATATTAGCCAAATTGATGATAAATATACAGCCATAATAATTCATAATCAAATAAAAGGCAACAGCTAGGGGAGGGTCACAAAATCCTAGATACCATACGGAGGGGTAAGCAGTTTCATTTAATAAAAGCAGTCACAGACACGCAATCTTAAAACATAGCTGATTCAGTTCTGCTCGGAGATCCAGACTGAAAGTGGCCTCCAGAGCCTATTCCCCTTGATCTTTCCCTTCCTGCCTCTTCGTTCATACAGTGCTGTCTCTAGCTTATAAACATGCAGGAAACACCCTTTCCATTGCTGGAATGTCGGTGGCAGTGGATCCAGCCAAGCAGAAGTGAAACATAACCTGTAGACTGACATGGCTATACAAATTAGCTTCTTCCCATTCCTCCCAACTTGCTTGTCTATTCCTAATAACATAATCTGGGGAGATAGTGGAATGTCCCTCTTCAGTATGCCTTGTAGAAAACCAATTATTTTCCTAGCTTTTAATTTGAGACAAGGGCATGTGGAAAATATGTGAACCAAGTCCGCTCCTTCCACACTGCACCTAAATCATTGGGTTCCCTCCACTCCTGCCCAATTCTCAATTTTTGAAGGTGTTATATATATAAATCAAACAGGGTTTTTAAATGCTGTGATTGCAAGCTAGAGGAGCATGATATAGAACCCCCATTGCTAATGATTCCAGAAAAAAGGAATCTGAAAACCCTATCCTGACCTGCCACTTCAGGCTGTGTTTATCCAGATCGTCCAGGGCCTCCTCCAACAGACAGCTATATATCTGTGAAAATGAGGGTCTCTCATCTTTTATAAATAGTTCCATTAGAAAGACCCGTGAAAAAACGGCCGCTCCTCCAGCTTTCTTGTATAAAAAATCCCTTAATTGCAACAATTTAAAGAAATCTCAGTGGCCAATGTTGAATCTTTCCCTTACTATCTCGAAGGACGCAATGTGGTCTTCAGCCAAACGATCCCCTATCCTGCCAAAACCAGCCTTTTCCCACCTTGTCAGACAGTCATCTTGCAGGGCCCTATGTACCTGATCGTTCCTGAGGAGGGGGTATATCTGCTAAATCTGCCTATCCCAAGCCGATTCCGGATCCCTGCCCAATTCAGGAATGCTGTAATTAAGGTCTTAAACTTAGATTTTTTGAAGTCACGAGGCAGCCTTCAGCCATAGCCCCCATCAAGATCTCGAATATTGATTGAAGGTAGCTAGGGTCGGGCGCTTCCATTACCTTATTGCTGAAAAGGGGACTATAGTACTGCAGGACTGCCGCCAGATAGTATAGCTTAAAGTTAGGAAGCCCCCACACCCTTCTATTCCTGTGTAGACATAAGAATGTATTAGCCCCCATTATTTTCCCGTAGGACCAGATACACCTGGCAACCTCTCTCTCTATTAACTTAAACCAGTCATTATCTATCGTGAGAGGTATAATTAAAAAAATATAGAGTAACTTTTGCAAAAACATAATTTTTACTAGATTGCACCTCCCCATTATCGAGAGTCTCAAATTGTCCTAGCGGCAAAAGTCCTTCCTGATTCTCTACATTATAGGGTACAGATTTAAATCCACTATTGCCTCGACCTTTGCCGTAATGGTTATTCCGAGATAAACTGCTACATTTACAATTCTGCTTTCGAAGGCGGGGTGAACCTATTTATCAGGATCTGAGTCTTCGTCCTATTCAGTAAGAAACCAGATTGGATCCCAAAATTATAGGCTATATTTACGACCGCCTGTATCGCTCTATCAGGGTCGGTAGTGATTACGGCCACATCACCGGCATATGCCAATATCTTAGTGTCCCAACCCTGCAGACTAACGGGGATAATGTCTTTAGAGTCTTCCAGATGTCAAAGGAGCGGATCTAGGTATAATGTGAACAGCAATGGGGAGGAGGGACATCCCTGCCTTGTTCCTCTTTTGATTACAAATGGCTTAGACTCTTCTCCCGTTACTCACACTTGGAAAGTAGGTTTAATATACGTAGCCTGTATTGCTTTGATAAAAGGTGTGCCAAGGCTGTTAGCTTCCATCATCTTCCATATATAGTGCCATGACACCCTATCAAAGGCCTTCTCCGCGTCTACAAATGCAACCCCCATCTAAATCTAAATGCACTTGAAACGACTTGTAAGTTACAGAAAAAATTTGAACTTTTTATGATGATTTCGGTAGTATTTGGTCATAGAATTCAGCGGGTATATGAAAATAGCAAGGGCTGTCTCCATCTGCAAGATTTAGACTCCATTAAGGCTGGGAAATCGGGATGGCGAAATTTGATGTAAGGTAATGGCTAGGCTTTGCATCGCACTATCAATATCTGTGGGCTGAACTATAACGCTAAAAGGAGGAAAGTACAAGAAAACTTAAAGGTGTTGCAGCCAGATGTGTACTGCTTACAGGAAACCCACATAGCCTGGAATGATAGCAATCTATTGAATGCACTTGGCTTAAAGGCTGTTTGCCATATAACACAGGAAGTTAGGACCAAGGGGGTAATGATATTGGTGAAAGGGGATATTGTCATACCAGGGAGAAAATTAGCGGATAAAAATGGCAGGTGGGCGATACTTGAATGCAGAGTTGGAGATGGTATCCTCACACTCTGCTCAATGTATGCTCCGGTACTAGATGACCCCGGGGTACTAGATTTTCTAGCTACTGAGCTACCTTCCTGGCCAGCACCGTATGTAGTCTGTTGAGATTTAAATATAAATGGTCCTACGACACCCTCTGAGGGGACCAGAGTTGCCATCACGAGTCGTAAACCGCAAACTACGTGCTCCCTAAATAACTGATTAAAAGATATAGGCTTGATGGATGCTTGGCCAAGTTTGAAAGCCCAGGATCCTGGCTATACTTATTATTCTACTCCGCACAGCAAGTTTGCAAGGCTGGACAACTCCTTGGTGTCACCATCTCTACTTAAGGAGGCACAGGTGGAGCTTTTTCCCAGGGTTATGTCAGATCATAACCCTGTTGTCCTGGAAGTCCCAATTTCAGGGTTAACAAGGCGATTCAGGAGCTGGACATTCAAAAGGGCACTCTTATCCGATCAGGAATATGTCAAGCACATGAAAGGCTGGATTGCTGAATTTCTAAATATTAACAGGGGTAGTGCTCCCCAGGGATGACTTGGGATGCATTCAAGGTATCAGTAAGAGCCGAGACCTTGCGGTACAGTGTGGGCAAACAAAAAGGGGAGTCAGGAAGGCTAAAAGCACTTTATCAGAGACTCGGGGCCTAGAGACCGAGTTAATCAGCAGCGTGGCCTCACCATTACAAAATCATCCCTTGACAATTTTAACACAGAGAAGACTGTGGGGAAGTATTTGGCAAAAAGACAGGAGTGCTATAAGTATAGTGAGAGTGTGGGCCGATACCTAGATGTTAGGGCTAGACAACAGGTAGCTATGGGGCACATAAGGCAGGTAAAGAATATGCAGGGGGTAATGGTCTCTGAACCAGCTAAGATAAGGGAAGCCTTTAGGGAATTTTATGAAAATCTCTACAAAGCCCTTCAGGCAGGGGATTATTATAGCACAGGAGAGCAGGCATCTTTTGAACCTTCAGTGAGGCTTCCTCAGGATGAGAAGCTTCCGTTAGCAGTGGATATATCTCTGGTAGGATTTCAGGCAGCTCTCTGGGCCCTTCCTTCTGGCAAAGTGGTAGGAACTGACAGCCTCTCAAGTTTTAAAAAATCTTTAGAGAGGAGGTCGGGAAGGACATGCTCGAGTTAATCAAGGGGGTCAGGGGAGGGGCTCCTCCACCAGGCATTTGGGGCACCACCCACTCCTTAATAGTGACACCAAGTTGTACTCCAAAATATTCACCACTCGACTGAATAAAGTAATGCCACTCTTTGTCTCAGCCTGGCAACATAGCTTCAATCAGGGGAAGGGTACGCCGGACAATTAATACATGTTCCACTGAAAAGGTGTGAGGTTATTTATTGCAGCTTAATGCTTGATTTTATGGTGGTAGAAATAAATGTATCTCTCTTCTAGCAAACTACCTTAAATTTAAGCAAGAAAAGTCTATAATACAATCAGTTATTCATGAAGATGGGCATCACATATTCCAGAACTCAGATATAGCTGACTACTTTGTCAATTTTTATTAAAGATTATCCACACCTGAACTTACCGCTTCTGATGAGTTCATGGATGTTACAAAACGTAAAAGGCAGCTATGTCATTTTCAGGACTCTTTTGCTACATTCTGCATTTTGCTACGTTCTGGGTCAGGGCCTTAGTTGTAGGCAAGTAGTAGGTTTATTGTTGTTCCCTATCTAAAAGTGAAGAAATGTATTTATATTTTTCTACATATTTCTATAGCACTTTATGTTGAACTGTGTTTTTTTCCCTACATTCACTATGTACCGTGGAAGTTTAGCAAAATACTGTGAAATACAGCAAAATTTTACAAAACTACCCCGGCAACAGATATCACTAAGTTTAAATTCCTTATGACTTAAAAATAAGTACCCTACTTACCTGGAATAGCCCAGACAATCAACTCCACATCATAATTCTGCCAAATAACATGGAAATCTGTTCAGCAGTTTTTTCACTACCTGCGAATTAAAGGTCTATGGGAAATGCATTGGTGGACAAATGTGTTTTGAGTCCCCACTTCCGTGGAAATTCTGTAATGGAGACAAAGTTATTAGCAAGCAAAATTCTGAGGAATTCCTATACCTGGGAATCTTAATTATAACTGCAGAGTGACTACAGCAAATCTGATACATAGATAAATATATATTTATAGTTAGGTTCATGTTTTACCCACACGGAACCATAGAAATTCAGCAGTTATAATTATAGTTATACTTACATTAAGAAACTAAAGTTCATGGCCTAAAGTTACTTAACGGCAGATAAGTGTAACTATAAGAATAACTGTATGTGCTGAATTTCTAAGGTTTTGTGTGGGTAACATGTGAATCCAACAATAAAGTTCCTTTAACCTTTTTTTTTCCAGTGAATTGGCATGTTTTTTTTTAATGTAAAGTAACATTAAATTGGAACGATGGAGGATCCTCGTCCCTAGATATGCAAAGTTTTATTTCTTTAATAACTCCAAAACTACTTAACAGATTTACACAAAATAGCAAAAAGGTCTCTTTCTGGACCAAGGGTGAGCTTTCTGCCAAATTTGGTGTAAATCCATTCAGTGGTTTGGCCTGTAGCCATGTCTAAAAATTACAAAATTTCCATAGACATTGCATGGGAAAAAATCTATTTGGGACCCCCCTTTTTAATGCCCCCGCTTGACAAATCACCGCAAAACTTTCCATGCAGAACTAGGAAAGGAGGCCACCTCTATGTGAAGCTTTTGTCAGGATTTGTCAAATGGTGCCAAAGTTATTAGCAAAACATAAAATGCTTTGTATATGGGAAACGTTGGTTCTAATCATAAGTACCTGTATATAGATAGATATATAGATAAATTGATAGATCGATAGATAGATATAGATAAAGATAGGGATATAGATAGAGATCTATGGATTATAGGTAATGTCACCCATGTCCATTTTTAGATCAGTGATAGAGAAGACACCTTCAAAAGAAAAAATTTGAAATTTTGTATATATCTATATAGATCTATTTATATTATCTACTAGTGGTCACCAGTAGGTAGCTACAGTTAGGACCATGTTTCCATAGGAAAAGCATTTTTTCACTTGCCTATATCTTTGGTATCGTTTGACAAATCTTCACCAAATTTTCCCAAAAAAGTGCGCCATGATCATTGTTCCGCATGGAACGTTTTGGGGTGATCCATCAAGCGGGTGCCAAGATAAAGGGATGTCACAAAAGTGCGTTTTCCCGTTTTATTTCCTGTAGGACCTCTGAACATGTCTACAGCCCGAAATGCTGCATGGAATTACTCCAAATTTGGCAAAAGGGTAGATTTGGATATGCAGATTGTGCATTTCGTTATTTGGTGTAAATCTGTTCAGTAGTTGTTGAGATATTTAGGAGAATATAGTTAGTGATATCGATGGCCGCGTCATCTTCGCGAAAAAATAACAAGCTCGAGCAGGGAAATACAGCTCTCTGACTGGCTACTAACACTTCAACAAGGAAGTAATGGCAGCCATCTTGGTAACCCCCCCAAAAAATAAAAAAAAATAAAAGGGGACTGGGTAGTAATACCGTGACCCCCAAGTCTTAGTCTTGAGGTCCCAGTGGAGCCCCACCATGGCTTAACAGCATTAAAACAAAATGCTGTGAATTTGTGATATTCGTGAATTTGCAGAAAAAAAGAAGCATGGGCTTACTTGTAAATAACACCCAGATGGGGCAGGTCCTGGGGGCATATCATGCAACTAGGAGGAGGCGCATAAGGCTCCCCTGATAGAGCTTATGAAAGATTTGGGGACCGCCACCTCCCCCTGGCATTTTCTTTTACATATGGGGGCCCACACAGCACCCCTGGTGTCCCAGCAACCACCACCTCCCCGGGGCAAATGTTTAAAAAGAAATGCGGGTGCCCAGAGGACCTACTTGGTACTGCAGAGTGGCCAGCTGGGCTGGTCTGTGCCCTGGAGACTGCGACCTCCCGGGGCTAAATATATAAAACTAATGTGGGGGGTCTGCTTGGCCCCCACAGCCCCAGGGACCTCCACCTCCCTGGGGCTGAAATAATTGAATGTATGGTTACATCATCGACCGCCGGCCACAAGGCCACCACCTCCCCGTGGCTCCATTTTACAGTGGATGGTGAGCCATTAATGGCTCCCCATGCACCCCACAGGGTCGGATCCTCCTACCTCCCAAGATATCCACCCTCAGGAGGTAGCTGTTTGCTTTTAGTCGGTGGGATAAATAAAGGCAATAATCGATCAGAAAGAGGCAAAATAGAGATCAGAAACAAGCAGAAACAGGCAAAATAAATGTCAGAAATGAGCAGAAAGAGGCAAAATAAAGGCCAGCAGCAAGAAAAAAGAGGCAAAATAGAGATCAGAAACAAGCAGAAATGAATATATGACGTTACAATGCAAACAATTACAATGCATGCCTTTACAACGCGGTTTTTACATCACAACTACCATTACATTGCATGATTATACAACGCATACTATTACAAAGCATACCATTACAACGCATACCATTACAATGCATAATACTTTTAGGGTACCAGTGGGGTAAGTGTTGGATAGTGTAGGGGTAAAAATTACTATTCCCACTCCAGTGAGTGCAACAGTAGGGTGAGTGCTGGATAGTGTAGGGGCAACCATTACTATTCCTACTCCAGTGAGTGCAACAGTAGGGAAAGTGTTGGATAGTGTAGGGGTAAAAATTACTATTCCCACTCCAGTGAGTGCAACAGTAGGGTGAGTGCTGGATAGTGTAGGGGCAAACATTACTATTCCTACTCCAGTGAGTGCAACAGTAGGGAAAGTGTTGGATAGTGTAGGGGTTAAAATTACTATTCCCATGTACCCCAAAACCCATTCCCACCCTAAAACCAAAACATCTACTTTACTTAACTTATAATGCATTGTAATGGCATGCACTGCGTGAAATTCAGCAGTATAGTTACCTGAGCTAACTATAACTTATACTCCCACAATGCACTGCTTATGACCTCATGTATTACATCATAGTCAGTGACATCACTGATGACATCACTGATGACATCTAAAATGACATCAATATATAGATAGATCCATATAGATAGATATAAAAATTACACATTTTTCATTTTGAAGGTGTCTTCCATATAACTGATCTGAAAATAAATAGAAAACAATGTACATGGACTACACTACCTATAATTTGTGATTCATAAATAAAATATAATCACATTTTTTCTGAAACTGGCTTCTTGAAACAGAAGCTCTCACCTTGTGAGACAATCGGAACACTAACAGTAAACACCTGCTGCTCTGGAATAGCAAATATTACTTTTTTTGAATGGGTGTACTGGTGAATGATGAAAACTTCCTAAAAATATGGATGATCTAAGCAATGCTTGTTTGACTATGATAGGAGAAATGCACCAAATTAGCCAAGATTTTGTTAAAGTAACATTTGTCTGCCCATTTCCATTCCATTTATTAAATATTATGGTCCACCAAACCATTTAAATGAATATTTCCTCTAATATTTTACTTTTAGCTTGGCATAGCGAATATAGAGAAAATAAAAGCAGCACTTTATTACAATTATGAGTACATGGACAAACACATTGGTCATATTCAAATGCAAACTATGCTGGTTTACCATATCACTGAGAGACTACTGTTTCATGTTGGCTTCTTGTGCAGTGTCACAGTTGATATGTAGGCTATGAGAGCTGTAGCTGCAGCCACCGTTCCATGATGCAATAGAACATAAGATACACAACTGGAAGGAAACAAAGAGATCACCTCTACATAAGAGGCCCGATAGATCTACTGGTAAATAAATAAGCAAGCAGACACAAAGAGGCAGAATTCAATTAATCATAAGTAACTATAATGTTCACTCTTCTCAAAAATGTGCATGACACTTTCAGCAAAAAAAGTTCAAAAGAGGCTGACCCACTGTCTCTCTCTATGTTCATTTTGTGTTGATGACATTTGCTCTGGCTAACAGCTAATGCTACCTATACCCAGACCTACCAAACAGCAGAAAGCAAAACCAGAAATTAGATGAAAGGGAGGCAATACAAATGGGTTTAGGATGTCAAGACTGTGTTTTTCATTAGATCACCTTCAAAACCAGCGCGTCAATAACAGTTTGGTCTTTTCCACTCTTCTAATGCTTTGTTTGTGTCTGCGACTTCCATGCATGCAGGTACCTCTAACTTAGACAGCACTTGAAAACATTGTGAGCACCATTCACCACTTGGGTGTTTGAATCCCTGCTTGAGCGCCATCTTGGGAGTAGGGCTCAGACGCCACCAAGACGTTTCACGGGGCTGCGCTCTAGTTCGAGCGATCGCTGCCTGGCAAACGGTATTTAGGGGCCATTTGGTCGGCGCGCGGTCAACAGACTGACCGTCACGCTTACATCGCGCTGGTCCTTGCAATTGTTCGCTTTGCTGCAATCGCGCTGAATCTGTTTTTAAATAACTTGCTACTCACTGTTATGTTGATTAAATCGTTTTGACTGTCCCCCACCTGACCGCATTGCCTGCACATTAAAAACATTGTGAGCACCATTCACCACTTGGGTGTTTGAATCCCTGCTTGAGCGCCATCTTGGGAGTAGGGCTCAGACGCCACCAAGACGTTTCACGGGGCTGCGCTCTAGTTCGAGCGATCGCTGCCTGCCACACGATATTTAAAGGCCATTATGGTCGCGCGCAGCGTACGCGCGCAGCATCGCGCCGGAGGAGCACCAGAGGAAAGCCCGTCTGTGCCCGTCCGGGCCAGGACGGGCCGTAGGGCCTCCCCCCCTGGTCGGCCGAGGGTCTACACCCCTGCAAGCCTCAGATCTCTCCATCAAGGGAGAACTATGCCAGATGAGAGGACACTTGCCAGTCTTCGGTCGGAAGACCTATTACAGGTAGAGGCCAAACCAGCCATCACAAAGTCACAGGGCCTGATAATTGCCTCACTCAACACACGATCCCTACAGAAACACCATCTAGAGGTGTCAACACTGCTGAATGAGGGTGAGATAGACATCTTAGCGCTCTCAGAAACCTGGCTAGGGAGCTCCTCAACACCTGACATCATAGCGGCCTTACCGCCCAATTTCGATGCTCGGTGGTATAACCGCCCTGCAGAGGGGGCGGGGTGGCTATCATGTTCAGAAGGAATCTTAGGGTAACACAAATCACCGCAGAAAGCTGCGCTGGGGCAGAAGTCCTAGGTATTAAAATATCACTTAAATCCTCTTGTATATTGCTCATTGTAGTATATCGTCCTCCGCAGTGCGCGCCGGAATTCAATGACGCCATTTTTGAGCTGTTGACCGATCTGGCATCCAGATATAAGTCCCTGGTAGTAGTGGGAGACTTCAATTATCATTGGGACGAGATCCCCAGGGGGCCCTCGGCAGCTGAGTTTGGATCCAATCTTGCGACCCTGTCTCTAAACCAGCTTGTTAGCGGGCCCACCCATGATAAGGGACATACCCTCGATCTTGTCTGGTCCACCATGCCTAGAATGGAGATCCTGGCGGTCAGCCCCTGCATCTGGTCGGATCATTATCTGATCAAGGGCTGGGTCCCAGGGGAGCCTTTAACTGCGGCCCCTCCACAAATAAGGAGGAAGGTCCGTCCATGGAAAAAGGTCGAGGCCGACTCCTTAGTCACGACTCTGCTCTCCTCCCCCCCTCCGAACAGGATGCAAGGAAACCTGGATGCAGAGACCTTGACCTTCATGACCTGGATTCGCTCTGCCTTAGATAAACTAGCCCCTGAACGACTAGAGCTCACCCGGAAAAAAGGGAAAGGAGCTCCTTGGTTTGATGCATCCCTTAGGGAAAGGAAGCAAGCTCTCAGGAGGGTGGAGCGAAACTGGAGACGGGATTACGGGCCTACAGAGGCACTAACCTACAAAACTATGCTGGTTAGCTATAAACGGGCCATCCTGGCTAGGAAAGCCGCCTTCTATGAAGGACGGATCAGGGAGGCAACGAATAAACAAAGGGAAACCTTTATTATTCTAAGGGAACTCACCCAGTTGAGTGACAAAAGCAGCAGTTTGGCTCAGCCTGACTGCGACGCCTTCCAAGGTTTCTTCCTCCAAAAGGTGCAGGATATCCTGTCGGATATCTCTAGGCTCTCGGACAGTTTACCAAGACAACTGGGTATGGACAGCTTGCAGTCCGTCGGAGCTTTGGTTAGGCTCCCAGCCATTAATGGAGAGCATCTGATAGAACTGGTAAGTCGTATAAAATCAGGATCTTCCAGTGATCCCTGCCCTCCGAAAATTTTCAAACTAGCCTTGCCAGGTATCCAATCCCAGCTCTTGCAGCTAATCAATGCCTCATTGGAAGCGGGTTACCTCCCAGCATCCCTGAAGGAGGCCAGGGTTTCCCCACTTCTGAAGAAAGCAGGTACTGACCCTTTAGTACTAAAAAACTACAGGCCTATCTCTCAGCTGCCTTTTCTAAGCAAGATCTTGGAAAAACATGTCTTGAATGTAGTCACCCACTACCTTGAGGAACACCATCTCCTACATGTCAGGCAGGCGGGATTCCGACCACAACATAGTACGGAACTGGTGATGGCCACGGTCACCGACGAGCTAAGAGTAAGAGCCGACAATAAACAACCTTGTGCTCTGATTCTGTTAGATCTCTCGGCAGCTTTCGATACGGTCAGCCATTCCATCTTGCTGAGCCGTATCGCGAAGTTGGGGATTGCCGGCCAGGCATACAAGTGGCTGGAGTCCTTCCTGTCGGGCCGTACTCAGAGGGTTCAGATGGGGGACCAGCTATCAGGGAGTAGTGATGTGACCTGGGGGGTGCCTCAAGGATCCGCACTCTCCCCCCTACTGTTTAATATCTATCTGCAACCCCTGATTGAGCAACTCACGCGTAAGAACTGTGAGGTCTTTAACTACGCAGACGACACACAGTTACTGGTCCAGCTGGGTGATACATCAGAGGCCCAGGAAGCAGTCAGAGATCTTCTGAGATTCACGGTCAACTGGATGACTAACAACTTCCTTAAAGTTAATGCAGACAAAACGGAGGTTCTGGTGGGGACCAACATTGCCAATCCCTGGGATGACCTGTATTGGCCCCCAGAACTTGGCAAAACTCCAAGCCCGGGGACGGTAGTGAAGAGTCTTGGCCTAAAGATCGATGCGGCTCTCTCTATGGCCCCCCAAGTGTCGGCAGTGGTAGGTTCCTGTACTGCCGTGATGCGGCAGCTGCGTAAACTTACTGCCATTCTCTCTGCCTCCACGCTGCAGACTGTTGTCTCCGCTACCGTCATCTCGAGGCTAGATTATGGCAACGTTCTGTACCTGGGCCTGTCACAGAAGCTGATGAGGAAATTGCAAGTCGTGCAAAACGACGCTGCCAGACTGGTCTTTTCTCTTCCTAGAAGTGCACAGGCTTCCACTCTCCTTCGCAAACTGCATTGGCTTCCTGTGAAGCTGAGGGTCCATTTCAAAGGCCTCTGTATGGCCCATAAAGCACTATTTGGCAATGCCCCGGAATATATTAAACAGCGATTAAGGAAGTATGTTCCCGGTAGGTCACTGCGTTCTGGTTCTGTCCCAAATTTGGCTCAACCTAGATTCAATTTAAAAACCAAAGGAGGTAGGGCTTTCTCAGTGCTCATTCCTCAACTTTGGAATGACCTTCCTCCGAGCCTGAAGGAAGAATTCAACCTTCTTTCCTTCAGGAAAAAATTGAAGACATTCTTGTTTGGCACGGTAACATCTTCGGCCTAATTGGGTATTGGCAGATGGTTGGGAGGGGCATGATGTTTGTGGGTCGCCTGTTTAGCGCTTAGAGACCAGTGGTGATAAGCGCTCTATAAGAGCCATATAACATAACATAACATAACACTTACACACAACAAACTACCTTTTAATTAACTGGATAGTCCTCCTAAACTTAAATCACGTCAAAATGGACAGCTATTGAATGGTAAATAAAATCGTCGAGGATACAAATCAGATCCCTGCAACACCTGAGAGACAAACCCATAATGGCCTAATGGCCTAAAAGCCACTGGCTGTGATTTTGAGGAAAAATTGTCCATTTACAGCGAAAGCCAAAACAGGAAATACAGAAAAGTTGCCAGCTGCCTTGCGGTCGTTTTAATAAAATAGAATTCTACATAATACTTATTCACGTGATTTAAAAGGTCAACACTTGACCACAAAAACGCGCAACCGTTGAAAACAATTTTATATAGATGTTCATCAAATTTAATATAAGGTTAGGAGCAAAATGTCTGAACAAAACTTATAGAACGATTGACAGTTTGAGAAAAGTAGGTCAGACACCTCCTTTAACACATGAGAAGGGAGTGTAATTTTGCACAAAACGTATTTTTGTTTGGTGGGATTTTGCACTTTATTATTACTGTATGCATATTTATATCTGTAGTCCTCGATTCAAAATGAGACAAAGTCATAATTAGTTTGGGCACCATTATCTCACTGCCCAGAGGATAATCATCCAGGTCGTAAAATGCCAGCGTCTGCTACGGTATTCTAATACAAAGCAGGGCCTTGTAGTTGAAAAAAGGAGATCTTGAAATGAATTAATGCCATCCTGCACAGTGGCTTGGATTGTGAAATGCGACACTGCTACATGGGAGATCTAGGTCCCAGAGTAACCTTGAGACCATCATGCCAACAGGCCTATTTATCAAAGAGGGTTTCTTCTTAGATCCCAGGCTTTAACAGAAAAAGAAATGTAAGATTGTCCTCATATTTTCAAGATCCTGTTAAACATTTCAAATATTAACTTTGAAGGTTAGGAATGTTAGGCACATCTCTTCTACAACTTCCATTTATTGTGAAATGAAGAGTTATAGAGTTATTTATAATACACAATAAAAAAATTACCTATTTTATTAATTTGCACCAAATGGTATTTAGTGCAAGGGAAGAGAACATGACATTTTGTTGCATCGGTTACAAATGTTACTATATTTTACAAACAGTTTAACTTCAAGCATCAACACATGTTACACTCATTATCCCTGACTCTTTTGGAATCACGTTTTATAGTTGCAGTTTGACTGGTTGGCGTTAGACTTCAGCAACAAAGCCCGACTTTGAGATTCATGTTTCTCAGTGTGGACCAGTTGTGAAAGATAGGGACTGCTTTGTGCTTTGTTTGCTATAATTCCTTTGTGGGGCCAGCGTAAAAAACAGGATATTTTAAAACTTTTTATATCACACATATTTCTATTTAATGTTAACAAAATGCTTTCATGTGAGATGCATTGTTGGAAAAACTAAGGGCATTATTTAGGGTACTGTGGTAACAGGGAATATGCCAAAAGTTCGGAGATGACTCATTGGGCAAAATTGTGTATCCCCACCTCCTTTACAGAGCAGGAATGGCAGTTTTCCTGATGTTATACGGCTTCTCCATCATGGAAAACCTCATCTCCATACAACCATCAGCTGACAAGGTAGTGTAAGACCTTACAATCTACAATCTATTTTTGCTGTATTTTTTCAGTCTGGCTCCATTATGAACCCAGATAGGAAAAACTGCAAAAATATGTACAATGTGCTGGGAGATAACTCACACTGTGACAGAAACATTGCGTTTTTAGGTTGTGCCTGATACAGCGCATGCACTGTCCCTTGCAAAGTCTCTTGTAAAAAGAAGCGTAAATGAGGCTAAGAGCCCAACCACTAATTACCATTGGTTGGCTCTTTGAAGTGCACCTCCTGCTTCCTCTAAGGCTTCGAGTGGTTGTCTCTTTTGTGGAGCATGGACCAACTACAGCTTCCTGTGGCCAGTTTTCTTTTACTGGCCACACACTTCTGCGGGTACTATTTCTCACTTTTTTGTTGTTGTACTCCATAATAATTCATGTGTTTTCAGTCCACTCCTCCTCCACTGTCTGTGGATTTGCTTGCTCCATTCCATCCCGTCCCCTCTCCTGCAGTTGCTTGCACCCTTCCTCCTCCAGAAACCTGCGCTCTTGCGTCACCCTCACTAACTCCTCAATTGTGTTATTGGCCTGTCCCACCCTCATTCTGCTCTCCTGGTACTGCCTTCCACCCTTCTCCTGATGTCCATTGCCTTGGCGTCACCTGCTACCCTTGTGCCACTGTCCTGTCAGTTGTCTAGCTTGCCCCGCCTACCACTGCCACCTCTAAACCTCCCATCTGTTACAGAAAAACATTAACAAAGCCAAGTAGCTCTCACACATGAGAGAGCTATTTGGGTTTGTCAATGTTTTTAAGACTTGTTTCATAGCACCTCTGGCTGCTGTGCAATATTGCTGAAAGTAAAAAAAAAAACAGTGCTATGACACGTTCAACACTTATCACTTTTTGTATTTACCCTAGGCTGTGCTGCACAGTCTAAAAACATTAACACAGCCAATAGATTTCATATAGGAGACACCTTTTGGCTTTGCCAAAGCTTGTTCTATTTCCAAAGATGTACCCTACTGTGGTTTTCAGAAAAGAAAAAAAGATGAGGTTCAGTATATTCTGCTACCATGTCATGGCGCACCAGATGTCACTATTTACTTTTACCGAAGATGGTGGCAGAATCATTTTGGTGAAAACATACACCGAGACACAGTAAAAAGCTAATATGGCAGGTACTCATGTGCCATATGCCTAAATGAGAGCCTTTGTTTTCTTTTCCTGCACAAAACCATTGTCGATAGAAAAGCTTTTCAAAGTATTAATTTTTCTGCAGGGCTGGATTTGATTAAAAAAAGAGTCAAATTAAGAATTTTGCATAATTTTTCTAGTAAAAACAGGTTTACACACTTAGGGACTCATTAAGATGTCGGTCGGAAAGCATTCTGCCCTACTCGGTGTCAGAATGGTTTCCAACCAAATCGGATTTAGAGAGTCCAACCGACCAATTAAGATGTTTCCGAATACCGTTTGGTCGGACTCCCATTGACTTCAATGGGAGCCTGTGTTGGGCCCCCAAAGTCAGATTCCAACATCCAATCCATGTCGGACAAACTGATTCAGAAAGGCTATCCGAATCCGACACCGCAATGCGTCGGTCGGAAACGTGGTCCATGGACCTATACGATTCGGCTCCGACGGGCTCGGTTTCTCCGAATGCCAATTGGAACCGATTCGGAACGACTGAACGGTTTCCCACTATCATAATTGGTCGGTCGGATGTGTTTCCGAGTCGGTCGGAAACGTGGGTTCCGAATCAGATTCGGACAGACCAAATGCCGTTTGGAGCCTTTCCGATCGACATCGTAATGAGGTCCTTAGTTTTGACCTGCTCTGGTTTTAAAATAGTCCAGTGAACACACATTGACAATGCCAATGGGTTTGTCTTTGATATAGAACATGCAGACATAGGCACAAAACATCCACACAGACGCAGGCCATGACATTGATGCACAAAGAACCAATTGTCAAACATCATTTTGGGAGTGCAGGACACACAAAGTAATGAGCACACAGAGCCCCAGGGTGCTGTACAGTAGAAGAACTCCGAGTGGGTTGCAGAACGGGAACACTAGTGTTGTACATCAGGAGACAACTGAGTGAAGCACCTCCGAAGAACAGTGGGTGATGCACTTCATGGGTGTACTGGGTGATGGACCTTAGGAGAGCATGGTGTTATGCTTCAAGAGAGCACTAAAGATGTACTTTATTACAACCCTGGCTGCTGTGCATCAGGGATGCACTGGGTATGTGCATGACACAAGTAAAGGCTGCTGTGCTATAGGATGTTGCTGTATATTTCACAGCTCAGGGGCTGTGGTGTGTGACCTTTATGAAATGCAAACAGTAACATTCAATGTTCTCCCATTGATAGAAATAAAATGCTTTATTTTATATTCAGTATTATAAATAAATCTAGATAGTTCAATGGTTGTGGGCTATAGCCATTATGGTGGCACAGAGTAATGTTCAATGAGGTCGGAGCTCATTGTATGCTCAAAGAGGTAGGCACAGAAGTCTGGGGTATTACATGTTAGACATCAGCCAATCACCCATTCCCATGTAAACAATGATACTTTATTGTTGTTTTTGATTAGCCATAACAATAGACATTTAAAAGCACAAATATACATGCTATAAAAATTAAACAATGCCTTTCATATTTCTGTTGATGCATACAGGACGATAAAGCATTTGTAATAAAGCAGAATTCCTTTACATCATTCTAAATCACACAGCAAATAATTGATTTTGAAACAGAGTATAAGTAGTGTTTTAGTTATAGTGTTCATCTCCAAATAAAATCCTAAGGTAAAAGTACTCGTGTTAATGACGGTATTGGTATTTTCACAAATTCCACTCATTCCTTCTCAGAGTAAGACGCAGCTACCGAAGAGTAAATTATAGGACAATTTTAGGACCATTTGTTTTATGAAAGAATGCTAAGGCTTCTCTAGAGGTTGTTATAGCAAAAGATTTAAATAACAAAATTGGCCTTTATGGCGAGCAACTAGTATAGTCTTATAGCCCGCTGATGAGAACTATACCAGTTGTTAAGGGACCTGAACTCAAGCTATAGGTCTGCGCCGCAGGCGATGGCCTAAAACAAGCAAAAGGGCCTTTAACAACTGGTATAGCCTGAGGAAGAAGGGCTATACGGCTATTAGAACATTCCATCCAATGAGGGTTGAATGTCCTACAATTAAATAGGAGAAACATGAAGACAAACATTGGAATGTGGAGACCCAGGTTTATACCAGCCATTATGAGCCTGGAGCTACTCCATTGTCTGCAATGGTGCTCTTAACTTTCCAATGTTCTAATATTCATTCCTGTTTTGTCTCCGACCCCAAAATGACAGTTACAGAGGTCATAGCTCAGAGGCTCCCTACTCAAAGGAAAATAACTAGTCTGAACTTTACATATAGAGTACTGTTTGTTTCTCGTTGTATACAGTCAAGGTACCGCTTGAACCCGACTGGTTCTTTGGTGGTAAGATAGATCTTAGCAAGGTGGATCTGTAAGTGGATTTCATGGTTTCAAACCTTTGGGACTAGCATTCCTCTTTAATTTCATTTCATCAGGTCCAGTGGTCGCTAGATCCTCCAATAGCTCTAAGACTAAAAGAATGCTTCCAACATGTGCTGGTCATTGATCATTAGTACAGTGGCAGCAGCCACTAACAAAGGGTGGTGGGCCGGTGAGGGAAAAGATCGGGGAGGGAGCATGCGGGGGGAGGGGGTAAGTGTTAGTAATAATACAAAAAAAATACCTGAAGCTGCCGGCTGCCTTCTGCTTCGCGTTGCTCCTGCTGTCATCTTTCTGGTTCCAGCCGCCCCAGGGACTGACTCCTATCCAATCCCTGTGCTGCAAAGCAGCATGGGGATTGGCCTGAGTGGGCTGGAAAGACTCTTCGCTCAGGTCATGGAGTCTGTGGGGTTTCTCCAGCTTGGCTGCTGAATGCAGCCGGGCTGGAGAAACTTAAGTGCACATGTGTGTTTTGGTCACCCTGAGACAGCTGTCCAAAACACATATGTGCACTTAGGGAGTGCACATGGCATTCGTCTTCCCCCTCCCATGCCTCAGTTCCACCCCTCCCTACAGCGCTAGCTCACAGCCGGCAATGAAAAATAAAACAATGCTATAACATTGTTTTATTTTTCATTTGCTGGCTCTGCGCCAGGCAGTGGGGTGGTGCTCCTCTGCCCTTGGCGGAGGTAGCCACCGCTGCATTGGGCATTGGTAGAAGGTTCTGGAGAAGATTAAGCAGGACCTCACCAAATATTTTGCCCACTAATAATGAGATCGGTCTAAAGTTGGCCAGATCCTCACGACTACCCATTTTATATAGATGATTGCTGATCACCATGGTGAAGGTATAGAATTAACTGTTAGAAGACTTTTGATAGCATTTGCCCACACAATTTGTGTTCAGCACAAAACATATATACCCGTTTGAAGTCTGGACCAGATGCCTTATTTATCTTTTGGCAAATACTCCACAAAAGGAGAATGGATGGTGTGGAATTGGTGATTAAATTAGGGGTCTCCTCATGGTATGATGTGCTAATAATATTTATAGATTGAATATTTGCACTTGGAATTGGCAATATTAGCATTTCCACTGAAACATTGCTCCTGTTTGTTCATGGTAACACCATAGTATAAAAGTTCCCACAATATATGTATGTGTTTCCCATTTGCAGAAGGCCTTAACCCATTCCATATGTGTGCTGGACTTCATACATTTGTGCCAGGTACGTATAGTTATTTCTGAGTCCCTTAACCCCTTAACTGCTGGGCCTTTTCCCTCCCAGTGCTGAGCCCTTTTTTTTTGGCTATTTGAGTTAGTTTGTGCATAGGGCTCTATTACCTTTTTTTTCACATAAGGTATCCTTTTTTTCCCAGCATCCTCGAGATTCTAAAGGTATCCAAGTTTTGTTGATTGCTCAGGTGGGGACCAAGAAAATTGGCAAAATATAGATAAGTTTTGAGTTTTGGGGGGAAAATAGGAAAAAAGTGTTCTGGATAAAAGTATCTGCTTTTTTTACCTAAAAGTGGAATCAATGAATGGTGTTCTGTGCTAAAGTCACAATTGTCCCAACTTTCAGGAACATGCAGAGCTGAATAAAAACAACAACACTTTTTTACCACAGTTTTGGCATTTTTTTAAGGTGGAAGCCCTATTTGTTGTGATCTCAACCTACTTAAAGTTTGTGGTGGAAACCTGTGTGAAACCAGTGGGTTAGCTAGAAAAGCTATGTATTTCTGAAAATTAGATGACATTCAAAATTCTGCAAGGGGTCATATGTGTAGATCCATCAAGGATTTCCAAAAGAAACTAACTCTTGAAATAAAAACAATACAGAAATGAGTAGAAACAAATGGCCATTTGAAACAACATGTTTCTGTAAACTTTTGTTGCAATAGCTAATTTACAATAGCAATATGCCATTATGTCCACTAGACCCTTTCTGGTTTTGGGGCTATAGAGGGTTTCTAGGTTGTTCAAGAACTCAATGTACCCACAGCCAACAACTGATCTGCACTGTACAATGTTTTTCCATTGTCTTCCAAGTATAGACCAATTCATATGGTAAAATATGTTAAGTTTAAAATAGGTATCAAAGAAACCTATATATTTCTGAAATGGGCACAAGGAATGGAGTTTAGAAGCAGTGGTTATTTCTACATCTCTGAATTTTTTATTGCCCAGACTAGCATATGATTTAGAGGTATTTTACAAAATGCCTTCTTTCTTAAACACTGGCTTACATTTGGAAGGCATAAATGCAATGAAATCCAATTGGTAATAACAAATGTTCTACTATTCTATGCTCCCACATGTGTGCATATAAACATGGTAATTTACTTTTGTGGATAGGCATAGTGCCTGCAGCAGTAAACTGGCCAAAACACAACATAGACTCATCACATTTTCCACTGAAAACAGACCCTTTTTTTTCTAAATGTAGGTAGCTGTAGATTTTGGGTCCTAGCTGAGCTGGCACCTAGGAAAACCTAGCAAACCTGCACATTTTTTTAAAACTAGACACATGTGGGAATCCAGGGTTGGGTGGCTTGTATGGCTCTCACCAGGGTTTTTTACCCAGTATCACTTGGAAGCCACACCCTCCACTAAAAAACTAATTTTCTTAACATTTCTGTGATGGAAAGTTCTGGAATCTGTGGAGAGTCACAATCTCCCTTCCACCCAGCATTACCCCAAGTGTCATGATAAATGTGGTGCCTCACTTGTGTGGGTAAACCTATTGCTAACAACAGGAAACACCCCAAAACGCAACATGGACAAATCACATTTTTCCACTCAAGACTGACCCTTTTTTTTGATGAGTGGGTAGATGTGGATTTTGGGCCCTAGATCAGCTTTCACCAAGGGAGAGCTAGCAAACCTGTACATTTTGAAAAGTAGACTTCAATCCCCGGGGCCAAATACAATAAAAAAGGGGGAGTGGGTTGTGTGACCTGACTCCCTGTGCCTTAATAGGCCCAGCACCAAATATAATACAAAAGGGTAGTGGGCCTTATAGGCCCCGGGACCCCATACTCCAGGGCCGTTTTCTATTTTAAATGTGAGGGGGTCATGTGGCCCCCTCTCTGAGCCTCATTAGGCTCTGGGGACCCCAGTGGCATTTTTTTATTTTAAAGGGGAGGGGGGCTGCGTGGCCTCCTTCACCAAGCCCAATATGGCCCGGGGGACCTAATCCCTGGGGCCCACATTATTTAAAGGTGGGTGCCCTGGTAGCCACACAGGGCACCAACCATGCACATGTTGGGGGACCTAGGGCACTGCAGTCCCATCCAGCTCCCTGCATGGTGTGGGAGCCAGCATTGGTCCCGTCTGGAGGAAGCAGCAATTTATGCTGCTCCCTCCCGCCGGGAGCAATAAATTGCCTAGAATCCCTGCCTGCATCAGAGGGGACAGTGAAATAGATTACATATCTGCTCCCAGCTGGTGAGAACCTTTTTTAAAATCCTGCCTGCTGAGGGCAGAATTTATGTTTTCTCCCATTTGGCGGAAGATTAAAAAATGCTACCACTAGATGGCATCAAACACATTTTTCCCTGCCCACAACAGTGCAGGCTGGGAATTCACTGTACCCCGGGGTAGGCCTCCAGCAGAAGGCAAGTGAGCCAGCCTCAGGGGATGGGTTCCCCGAGGCCATTAAAGGCTCAGAAAGGGGGCCTGCATGGCCCCTCCCCATAAAAAATACATTGGTCCCTGGAGAATGACGTCCCGAGTGCTGAAAATAGCTTGGAGACCGGGGCCACGTGCCTCCTCCCCATATATATTAAATCAGGCCCTGGGGGACGGGCTCCCGGGAGGTGAATATGGTGTAGGAAAGGGGTTTCATATTTTGGCCTGGGGGTTCCTGTGGGTTCCTCCCATGGGGAATAGGGGGGAAGTGTATACCTATCCTGCTCCCTTATATGATTTATTTTTTAAAGTTCAGGACCAGGGATTAATTCCCTGAGTCCTGTAATGGCTGACAGCAACATTTTTCTCATATTGCTGGCAGTCGGTCAGATTGTTCAATCCCGCAGGTGTCTGACTCCAGTGGGAGTAAAATGGGTCAAGGGAAAAAAAGCTCTTTGGGCCATCAGAACACTATTGTTTTTAAATTGGGTTTAAGGAACTCTTACAAGAGTCCCTCAGACCCAACCGCTCAAATATGCAAATATTTTTAAACCTAAATATAGCAGAAACTACTGAACGGATTTACACCCAATCACAAGAAGCATGCTTTTTGAACCAAGATCTAAGTAGCTGTCAAAGTTGCTATAATTCCATTCAGTAGTTATGGCTGTAGCTCTATCTAAAAAAGTCTGCGGAAAAGGCATGGGGATTTTTTTTTTGGTACTCTGCTTTTTATTGGCTCCCACTGGACGGATCACCCAAAATGTTCCAATTGCAAACTAGGCAAAAAAGAACCCTTTTTCAGAAAGTGTCATGAAGATTCCTCAAATGGTGCCAAGGGTATTAGCAAATCAAAAAAGTCATTTCCTGTGGCAACGCTCACCAAACTACAACTATGCAGTGGCTACTGCATATATATATGTAAACAAGGCCGCAAGTCGGCGGCCGAAACGCGTCATGTGGCCATGTCATTTGAATAAAAACCTTTTTACAAAACCTGGAGTTTGTGCCCGAGCCGTGATTCTTCACTTTCATGCACCGGGAATGAGTTGTATATATATATATATATATATATTATATTATATATATATAAATGCAAATGTAAATATAAATATACATACATGAAATATTATTGAATCAAATTGAAGAGTGGAAAGGTTTTATAAGGTTTTATGTGAGAAAAGTCTCAATTCAATAGATATCATATGACAAAAACATGTCTTAAGATGGCGCCCATTGTTTGAGAATAGAACAAGTGCAATTTATTGAAGTTGTCCACTTTCTATGTTTATTTGGAAACAAAAACGACATGAATGTAAAAAAGTAAAATGCTCACCCTTGTGAACAAGGCTGTGTCTGGCAGCCGGAACGCGTGGATGTTGAAATCGCTCAAAATTGAATAAACCGCTGGGATTGAACCATTGAAGTGCGAATGTCATCTTTCTAAGTTAAGGTGAAACCTCTGCTCCATTAGAAAAAGAGCACGCACACGAGGGCAACTTGGTCTAAGGCTTTTTTTATTTAATGTAGCCTCCTCCAACCCTACAGATAAGAGAGACGCATTTCGGCTGTTACAGCAGCCTTTCTCAATGTCAATAGTGCCATTTTAGATTCAACTTAAATACATGGTTTCAATCATAAGCATACAAAAGTTTCTAGAATGCAGATAGTCAAGCATTGCATTTCCCTGTGGTCGTATAAACATGTAAGTACACTCACTTTACATACTAAATGTGCTGCGTGAAAAATATTATACATATAAAAAAAATGCATAATGCATCTTAATGTCCCCATTAACTGCTTAGTGCACAACCAAATCACTGCACATTGTATGGAGAAAGCAAAGTATTTAAATGAAAGTATTACAGATAAAACAACATATCACGCTAACATTGTTTAAAAGATTTGTCATGCTGCATATAAAATATGGCTAAGGGGATACTTGGTGGATATATATATATATATATATTGTAAAAACAAACAGTGCTCCTTCCGGATTACTGGGACCCACGAAGGTTTGCGTACATGCCGACGGAGCGCGCTGGTCAATCACTATCCAATTCCCATCACACAATATCGTACGCTCTCAGTAGAAAAAAGGCAGATACCAAAAAAAAAAAAATCCTGGTTACCAAGTGTTTATTTCACACAACGCGTTTCGGCGGGGAAGCCTTGTTCACGTGTGACTGTAGTCCAAACCAATCAGTCTTTAAAGATTGTTACAGCCATTACCCTGTGCATAATTACAATCGACAAGGGACTAATTCAAATTGCTACATTCATGCCGGTAGATGTAGCAGCCATCTTAAGCTATGCAGATCACAACAGAAAAGCCTAGTGTAGTAGCCATTGCTCTACATCGACACAGTGTACAAAGTCATATTGGCCAAAAATAATAGAAAATATTTTAGTAAGTATTTCATCCTGTTTAGTGAAAGTGTAAAGCGAGGTAATTGTTTGAAATAACACCTCATTCGCATAATCGCGATAAGGTATGACAGCCACTTTGTAATGATACAATCATTACTCCCAGTGCGCTCTTCCCCTAAAATGTCACTTACAATGTACAATACAATATATAAACACAGAGAGATTGCGCGCATTCAGCACACACTCAAATAATATGTGAATACATGACATAGACTGAGAAACAGCCACATGATTGCAGTATAAAACTATGCATAAGTGGGATAAGTCACCGCTATGCTGGCTGTGGTGTAAATCAAAGGTACATGTTAATTACAATACGGCATACAATCCCATCATTCTGTTCATGAGTTGAAATAATGCCCACAATGGGCTATCCAAAGTTGGACAAAGTTTGAGAAAAGATACGTCTTCTATCCGACAATACATATGCCATGTGGATACATCAAAGGAACGTTATTTCAGAGCCAGTGCTCCTATCTATTCACAAACCAATATTAGACTTCTATACATTCAGCACTCTAAATATTACTGTACGAAATCTGAATAGTGTATCATGTAAGCATCATGTACTCTTCATGTACAGTTCAAGACAGTTAAGAAAATTCATAAATGATACCAATTGCGGCTGTGGTTGGTATGTACTCAAAAGAACTGCTGGTAAGAGATCTATAAGGTGCAGGCGTGCGAAGAGGTGCAGAACAAATCGGAGAAAAAGGGTAGGATGCCCGTGCTGGTGCAGACATGTAAAGGGGCTCCTTCCTTCTCTCCTGTAGCAGAATATAAAACATAAAAATGGTATTAAAACCGTGAAATATTAAATCAAAATCCACAATACATCTTCAAGGATCTGAAGGCAAAAAGGAAACTCATAATGAAAGGATTAAAAACACTTTCTTTCTTTTTCTCTCATTTTTCTTTTTCCCTTCAGTTAAAAGAAAAAATAAATGAAGTACAGCGCAGATATAAAAATATAACCACAAACCAGATTAGCTCGAGAGTATCAGTGCCTCAGCATGGATCTAGGATCCTACTTTCAAGTGAATCGACAATTCCTCGTCCATGTTAAGACCTCCTGGAGTCTTGGTTTGGAAATCTATGATGCACTTGGATTCGCGTTGTCTAAGAGCTAATAACCTATCCCCTCCTCTAGGGTTTTTGGGGATGTGTTCAAAGATAAGATAACTCAAATCAGATATGTTGGAACAGTGTCGTTCATTAAAATGACGGGCAACTGGGTATTTGGGGTCATTATTGGTTATCGCTCTCAGATGTTCTAAGACCCTCTTTTTGGCTGAACACGTTGTGCTACCAATATACCAGAGTTTACACGTACATTCGATGGCATAAATTACAAAACTTGTGCTGCATGTCAAAAACTGGTTGATTCTTTTGGACACACCTCTGTATTCTAGGGTTCCTTTGAATTTACTGTGCCTACATGCTTTGCAATGGCCACACGGAAAGAATCCAATGAGGCCATGGTCAGCAGAGATGGGGTACTTAGTGATATCATTTCTCACAACCAAATCACGTATGTTCTTATCCCTCCTGTATGTTATGGTGGGTCTATCCGTGATCAGGGTGCCTAATGTATTGTCAGACTTCAAAATATTCCAGTGTCTAGACACTATCTGTTTGATTTTTTGTGAGTCTGAGTTGTAAGTGAGGATCAGACGAGTGCCTGCCCACACTTCATCCTCCTCACCCCCAACTTTATCTCGCAAGGTCTCAACTCGCTCCACCCCTTCTGCACGATCACTAGCTTTTTTAAGGACCCATTTGGGGTAGCCTCTGGTGTGAAATCTGTTAATGATGTTATCTCTCTCATCATAGTAAGCATCAGGGCTATTGCAGTTCCTTTTAGCCCTCAACAGCTCCCCACAAGGTATGCTCCACTTAAGCACCTCTGGGTGGCTGCTGAGGGCATGCAGTACGCTGTTTCCTGCTGTAGCTTTACGAAAGAGAGTGGTACACACCTTACCATGTTTTACTTCTAGGCCCACGTCCAGGAACTCCACCTTGATAGCGTCAATGCTTCCAGAAAGAACAATAGTATATCTGTTAGCATTGAGTTTACCAATGAAAGTGTCTGCATCCACTTTCAGACCATTCCAGATAATGAACAAGTCGTCTATATAGCGTCGCCACATGACGACTTTTTGCAGGTCCTCTTTTTTTTTGGTATCTGCCTTTTTTCTACTGAGAGCGTACGATATTGTGTTATAGGAATTTTATATATATATATATATATATATTATATATATATATATATAGATATATATATATATATATATATATATATATATATATATATATATATATACATTATCTACTGGCGGTCACCAGTAGATAGTTATAGTTAGGACCTATTTTTCATAGGAAATCCGCAACATTCTATTTGGAATAACGTTGGCGCCGGTTGACGAATCCTCGCGAAATTTTCCAAACTTTTGGCCATCTCCGCTCCGCTCCTACCCTAAAAGTTTTGCAGTGATCCGTCAAGCGGGGGCCGAGAAAAAAGGGGTCCCAAAACGCGTTTTCCCCATGCAATTTCCCATTGGATCTGTTGTCGCAGCTGCAGCCCGAACCGCTGAACGGAATGACACCAAATTTGGCAAAGAGGTAGTCCTCAGTTCGGACTCGTGCCTTTTGCATATATGGTGTGAATCTGTTCAGTAGTTCCTGAGAAAATTAGGGTAAAAAAGTTAGTGATATCTATGGCCGCGGAGGATCCGCGGACCGTACCCGCACCGTAAGCGCACCCTCCCCGAACCGAGCGCGCACCCTCCCGATCGCGCGCTGAATGCTAATTGGCTGTTGAGTGTCTCTCTACATTCAAAACCAGGAACTGTTGGCGGCCATTTTCTGCCTCGGTAGAAGCGAGGCTGAAGAAGCAAGGGGAATAAGTGTGTAAAACATATAAAGGGGCAGAGTGGAAATACTCTGACCCTCTAAAGGTGCTTAGGGGGTCCCAGAAGGACCCCCTGGGGCCCCCTTTTTAAAAAAAAAAACACGGGGAAATGCGCGCACGGTGCGCGCATCCTATCGCGTTGGATGCACGGATTCTATCGCGGTGGGTGCGCGGATCCACGGCAACGTTTTTTGAAAAACGACAAGACATCATTGGTTGTATGAAAACTTTCTACACTGAAAGGTAGGGTGTATATTTTTGTTTTTTAAAGGTATGAGTGTTATTGGTTAACAAAAACAGATTGTAAGGAACGTTATAAATGATAAGCTGATATGTTGAAAAGTCAAGCACACTTCCTGTCTTGTGTAGGAACATTGTGTGCTGAACTTGTGACCTGTGAGCTCAGTGCAGTGTTCCATGACCTGTTTCTATGGTAACAGGCAGAAGGCAGATTGGGGGAAGGGTTGAAATGTATTTCAGTTGGAAAGGGTTGAAATGTTTAACCAATAGAAATGTGTGTTTGCTTTTGAGTTTATGTGCGAAGGATTGTGATTTGATGTTTACATGTATATGTGTGGAAAATGAAAGGGAAACTTTTTCATTCTTTGCTTTTGCTGAGAGGTGCACAGTGCAGAGATTCTGTAAAAGAAAATATGGTGAGTGATTGATATACTCCTTAATCTACAAAATAACTTGAAAGATGAGTTATTTAATTGTGAGGGGATGTATGTAGACTATTTTGATTTTAATCAGACTAATGTATTTTACCTGCTAAAGTGTAGGGAGTACTTTTTTTCTCTACAATGTGTGTGCATGTAGAAACCATTCTGTGATAAGCATTTGTGTTTTTCATGTGTTTGTAAACAGATAACTGTGCAGTTTTTATATTTTGGTAGAATTAGAAACCAGTCATTGTTTATGAATTTGTGAAATGAGTTATGTTATGTTTCTATACTAAAATGTAGTACTACTTCTAGATGAAGAAATGTGTTTTGATATAGTGCAAGGGATAGTGTTGTTTGTCTTGAATCACACAGTGAGTCTGTGTGCATTTGGGAACCACTGTGAGAGAAGCATTTGGTAACATCGTGTATTTGCTGACTGATAACTGTTTTAACTTATCATGTTGTGAAGTTTTAGTAGCATTAGAAGACAGTTATGGCTTATGATTTGATTAAATGAGTCAGGCTTTGACAGAAAAGTGCAGTCCTGAAATATGTAGATTGTGTGCAGTTCCCTTACCAGTTGCACTGTAGTGAATGAGTTTTGGTAAACTCCTAGGGATAGTGGTGCATGTCTAGAATCACAGTGTGAGTTAGTGTGTATTTGGGATCAGTGTGAGAGAAGCATTTGGTGATATCATGTATTTGCTTACAGATAACTGTTTTAAAACCTGTCATGTTGTGAAGTTTTAGTAGCATTAGAATCCAGTCTTTGCTTATGCGTTGATTAAATGAATCAGGACTGTTCATGTCCAAGAAAAATGTTAGGGGTTCTTTGTGACCTATGCATTTGCATTTTTGTACTTGACTCATCATGTTTATGAACTTTGATACTTTTATATTTTCAATCCCACTGTTTTTACATTCCATTTTGTTTTTAATTAGACTGTTTTATGAATGTATTGCTTATATGGTTGATTTATTTGACCGAATAAAAGCTTTTCAAAATTGAAATTGAGTCATGCTTTGACACTGATGTGCTATACTTAAATATGTAGATTGTGTTCAGTACCATTAACTCTTCCAGACTAGTGAATGAGTTTTGGTAAACTCCTAGGATAGTGTTGATTGTCTAAAATCACACTGTGAGTCTGTGTGCATTTGGGTAAGGATTGTGAGAGAAGCATTTGGTAACATCGTGTATTTGCTGACAGATAACTGTTTTAAAACCAGTCAGGTTGTCAAGTTTTAGTAGCATTAGAAGATCGTTATGGCTTATGCTTTGATTAAATGAGTCAGGCTTTGACAGAAAAGTGCAGTCCTAAAATATGTAGATTGTGTGCAGTTCCCTTACCACTTGCACTGTAGTGAATGAGTTTTGGTAAACTCCTAGGGATAGTGGTGCTTGTCTAGAATCAGACTGTGAGTTAGTGTGTATTTGGGATCAGTGTGAGAGAATCATTTGGGAACATCATGTATTTGCTGACAGATAACTGTTTTAAAATCTGTCATGTTGTGAAGTTTTAGTAGCATTAGAATCCAGTATTTGATTATATGTTGATTAAATGAGTCATGCTTTGACACTGATGTGCTGTACTTAAATATGTAGATTGTGTGCAGTCCCCTTACCCCTTCCACAGTAGTGAATGAGTTTTGGTAAAGTCCTAGGATAGTGTTGATTGTCTAAAATCACACTGTGAGTCTGTGTACATTTGGGTAAGGATTGTGAGAGAAGCATTTGGTAATATCGTGTATTTACTGACAGATAACTGTTTTAAAACCTGTCATGTTGTCAAGTTTTAGTAGCATTAGAAGCCAGTCTTTGCTTATGCGTTGATTAAATTAGTCAGGCATTGACATTAAAGTGTAGTCGTGAAATATGTAGATTGTGTGCAGTTCCTTTACCACTTCCACTGTAGTGAATGAGTTTTGGTAAACTCCTAGGGATAGTGTTGTTTGTCTAGAATCACACTGTGAGTCTGTGTGCATTTGGGAACCACTGTGAGAGAAGTGTTTGGTAACATCGTGTATTTGCTGACAGATAAGTGTTGTAAAACATGTCATGTTGTCAAGTTTTAGTAGCATTAGAAGACAGTTATGGCTTATGCTTTCATTATATATATATATATATGTTGTGAAGTTTTAGTAGGATTAGAATCCAGTCTTTTCTTATGCGTTGATTAAATGAGTCATGCTTTGACACTGATGTGGTGTACTTAAATATGTAGATTGTGTGCAGTACCATTAACTCTTCCAGAGTAGTGAATGAGTTTTGGTAAACTCCTAGGATAGTGTTGATTGTCTAAAATCACACTGTGAGTCTGTGTGCATTTGGGTAAGGATTGTGAGAGAAGCATTTGGTAACATTGTGTATTTGCTGACAGATACCTGTTTTAAAACCGATCATGTTGTGAAGTGTTAGTAGCATTAGAAGCCAGTCTTTGCTTATGCTTTGATTATATGAGTCAGGCTTTGACATAAAAGTACAGTCCTGAAATATGAAGATTGTGTGCAGTTCGCTTACCACTTCCACAGTAGTGAATGATTTTTGGTAAACTCCTAGGTATAGTGGTTGTTGTCTAGAATTACACTGTGAGTCTGTGTGCATTTGAGAACCACTGTGAGAGAAGCATTTGGTAACATCGTGTATTTGCTGACAGAAAACTAATTTAAAACCTCTCATGTTGTCAAGTTTTAGTATCATTAGAAGCTAGTCTTTGCTTATGCATTGATAAAATGAGTCAGGATTTGACACTAAGGTGCAGTGCCATGTACTATTCTGATCACTGTGGCAGAACTGAAAATTTAAAAGTTTTACCTAAGCACTGTCCTAGAAGTAGTCTGATTATTTAGTCAGATTCTAAGTACCAAATAGACTTCTTCAAATGTCTATGCAGTATGCATGTAGTGTTCTAACATACTATACACTTGTCTTTTACACCTTCAGTTCCCTAGTCAGTATCCATACACTTCCAGGAAACATCCTGTCACTTCCTTTGCAGTCCTCTAGAGACCCATTCAAAAGCATGTACTAATCCATTCACTGTGCCAAAACCCAAACACTTATAAATTCACCATGACACTCTCTTTCCAGTACTCTAATGATTCAGTCACTGCCTAAGTATTCATGCACTGAGCCAGGTCTTAGCACATGGACTTCTTCAAACCCCTATCCACTATGCATGCAGTCCTCTAAGCACCTACACACTTGTCTTTCACACCTTCAATTCCCCAGTCAGTATCCGTTCACTTCCAGCAAACACACCCTGTCACTCCATTTGCACTCCTCTAGTGACCCATTCAGCATCATGTACTAATCCATTCACTGTGCCAAACCCTAATAAATTTACCCAGGCACTCTCCTTGCAGTACTCTAATCATTCAGTCAGTACCCAAGTACTCATCCAGTGACCCAGGCCTTAGTATATGGACTGCTTCAAACCCTTATCCACTATGCATGCAGTCCTCTAACCACCAACACAATTGTCTTTCTCACCTTCAATTCCCTAGTCAGTATCCATACACTTCCAGGAAATACCCTCTCACTCCCTTTGCAGTCCTCTAGTGACCCATTCAGCACCATGTACTAATCCATTCACTGCGCTAAAACCCAAACACTTATAAATTCAACAAGATACTATCTTTGCAGTACTCTAATCATTCAGTCAGTGCCTAAGTATTTATACACTGAGCCAGGCCTTTGCACATGGACTGCTTCAAACCCCTATGCACTATGCATGCAGTCTTCTAACCACCTAGACACTTGTCTTTCACACTTTCAATTTCCTAGTCAGTATCCATACAGTCCATCACTTGTGACTGCCTTTGCACTCCTCTAGTGACCCATTCAGTACCAAGTACTAATCCATTCCGTGTGCGAAAACCTGAGCACTTATAAATTCACCTAGGCACTCTGCTTGCTGTACTCTAATCATTCAGTCAGTACCCAAGTAGTCATGCAGTGAGCCAGGCCTTAGCACATGGACTTCTTTAAATGCCTATGCAGTATGGATGCAGTCCTCTAATCACCTACACTGTTGTGTTTCACACCTTCAATTCCCTAGTTAGTATTCATACTCTTCTAGCAAACACCCTGTCACTCACCCAGCGTGTCTCCTTATAGTACTGTAATCATTTAGTCAGTTAGCATGTAGTATTTAAGTGAGGTAGGCTCTAGGGCATGAACTGCTTCAAAGTAGTATGCACTATGCATGTAGTGTTTTAACGATCGTCACATTTGTATTTCAGGGCTATAGTTTCTTAGTCAGTTTTTATATAAAATGTGTTTGTACAGTAATGGAATAGTATAAATTTGAAAGTTATTAATATACATTTATTTGTGATTCTTTTTTACAGATACAGAACAGGAGTGTTTCTCATCTGTTTGCACTCTTCTCGTGCAAGATTGTTTGGATGAAGGGTCCTTAGGTGTTTCATCATACTTGCTGTGCCGCACAAGTATTTTTTGTTAGGATCCCCTCGTAACAGAACTCTTTGGCCAATCTTGTGAATGAAGAAGGTGGCATTGGTCTTTGTTTGCCCCTTGGAAAAAATTAAAAATTTCTTCACCACTGAAGAAAAACGTTGTGGGCGTGGTGCCTTCTGCAAAAAAAATTCCTCAGATTCGGTAAATATTTTAAAGCGGTAACATTTACAGTTTTTGTAAGTTAAACTTATAACATTTTGTTAGCTGTATACATTTTATATATCTGTGATTTGTTTCTTGTGGTATTTTGTTGAGAATACCATGTTGTTGTTTTTTTAACAATCTTTCTGATTTTCCAGGTCTGTCGTCGACATCCGTGGTTCCCACAGGAGTGTTCCGCTTTGTTGTTTTGTATTATTGTTGTTATATTTTGTTTATTAGTTTATTGTTTATATTTATGTTAATAAAAAAATAAAGTTTGAAAATAGTTTATCGTTTATATATTTATTCTTATAAAAAATAAAGTTTGAAAAAAAATTTAATAATGTTTTTGGTTGTTCTCTTAACTGCTGTGTGACTCTTTCTTGTTCTTATTACTGTTATTTGATGGAGTCCACCATGGTGTTAAATTTTTTGGCACTTATCGCTGGAATACTGGTGATATCTGCAGTTTGCACCAACTTCTGAATAGTGTGTTAGATTTATCTCAACTTTACTTCCGTTAAAGTGCTGATAATGAAATGGAGAGTAGCCGTTCCCGTGCAAAAAGACACGAGGTGCACCTTTGCGATTTATTCTAAATAGTAAAATCCTGTATTGTATTGCACTGAGGTATTGGCTGCACTTACAGTGTACACACAAAATCTATTAAGAAATCTCATTGTATTTATATTGATTGGGAATAGTGCGTCAGGTGCTGGATCTTGACGAGATACACTGCTCAGTTCGGATATTGTTGTGCACACCAAAAAAATCACATCACAACTTTCACACCAATTGCAATGCGAAACAAATTCCGGCAATAAGACACTTTAGCACCAGGGATTTTACACCTGCTTTCTGCTAGTGTTAAGCAGGACAACTACCTGCACCATGAAAGGGAACACACCCAAGAGCCACACCAGAACACCCACAGGTGCCATAGAGTCAATGAGCATGATACAGGGATACCCATGAGGGCCAGAAGACTCATCTCAACAACTCCAGGACCGCCAATGCCCCCCAAACCCACATCTTAGTGTGTCCCTGTGGTCATTGTCTTAGCATGATAGGCACGAGCCCTGCAACATCACAGTGTGCTGTCACCTCAGTGTTGGCAGTGAGCCTGGATGTGTAGCTACATACGCATCCTCCTGCATGCAGAACTGGCGTGTGCTGGTCTGTCATTCACAGGTCAGTGCAGGGGTGTGCCTATCCGGTAAGGGGAACGGAGTGTCTCGGACATGTCCGTGTACAGGAAGTGCGGTAAGTGTGTCTCTGTGTTCTGGTGTGGCCTGTTACAAGAGCCGCAGCAGTCGATGTTGTAAAGTGGCATGCACCACCTCCAAACGGCACTGTGATGTTGTTGTTGGAATGTAGCAGGACATGCGCAAATAGGCATTACAATGGCGTGCCGTACGAGTGCACGAGATACAACAGCTCACCGTACAAAAGTGTGGGGGCTCGTGGGAGAGAGGAGCAGCCGTTTGGCAACATAACACACAGTGAACTCGACCATGTGCCACATGCTGGGCATCTCATCCATGATGACCACGGTCGCAGACATCCCACAACACCAACGACTGGCCTTTGTACACATCCTGTATGAATGCAGCGTGGTTTTCACTTCTATGCTCGTTCAGTGGTGTGATGTTGGCAGGTTGTGTGACTTGTGCTCCTTGTTGGTGTGTTTCATTTTGGCCATTGTTAGTCTATATGTGTGTTGTACTTAATTGTGCATGTGTGCCATTCTGCCCATCTCCCCCCTCCCCCCACTCCCTGCTTCTTCCTCTTCCTAGTGCTGTTGTGTCTATAATTTTGTTGCTGCACACATAAATACATGTAAAGAATAAATTAGTATAGTTCCTTGATTCTTTTAGGTTTCAAAACTTCTCTATTGGTCTCTTTTTAATTTTCCATATGAACCGTTTTTTTAAATATTCAACAACACATAGAAGTCAGAAGTGCAACGTATTCTATCAACACACTTTCTAGAACATTCTACAATACGTGCAGGTTAAAAGTTCATCAATTTTTTTAAAACTTTCCGATATTTTTTTGTAACATTTTCTTGAACATTTAACGACACGTGCAGGTTAAAAGTTGACGATTGTTTTAAGTTCGAACAGTGCCTTCCAAATGCAAGTAGCAGGTGTGGTTGAGTTGAGCAAATGTTATCCTATGATATGTACTCCACGTTGAAACTGCTTTTTCTTAACCAATCACAAAGATGCTTTTCCACAAATCTAATGTGCACCCTACTTTTGAAAAAGAATGCTTTTCATGATATCTTCAGAGATAAGTTATAGATAGGAATTAGCATTTAAAAAACCTTTGAAATTCACTGAAAAAAACATAGGTTTCATGCACGTTATAGTTAGGAATTGGCATTTAAAAAACCTTTGAAATTCACTGAAAAAACCAAAGGTTTCAGGGGCGTTATAGTTAGGAATTGGCATTTAAAAAACCTTAGAAATTCACTGAAAAAACCATAGGTTTCAGGGGTGTTATAGTTAGCTGGACATTTCCCTCGTACAAAACCCTAGAAATTCCCCTGTTATAGTTAGTTCAGTTAACTATAACTCGCGCCCCCGCAATGCACTGCTGATGACATCACATATTACATCACTCATGACATGGTCAGTGACATCACTGATGACATCACTGATGACATCTCAAATGACATCACTAATGACATCACTGATAACGTCATCCATGTGATAAATTAGTGCATCTTCTCACACCCTAATATAACCTTTGATACACCGACTCAAAATTTCAGATGGCCATTTTGACAACCATAGATACTCCAATACCAATAACTACTCACCCACTCATTGACTTTTAGGTCTACATACATCTCCACTCACTCACCTGTACAGTCACTCATACTTAGTCATTCTGTGCATTTATACACCTATATAGACACTCACACACCGCCAATCATCCATTGAGGTACTGACACATCTAGTCAGTCATGCAAATAATTAATCACAGTAAAATTTACTCACCTATACAGTTAAAAACACTCAAGTTCACTTACTCATAAAAATACTAACACATTCTGTGTCTTCCTGCAGAAAAACAAACAGCACATGACACAGATATCCTTGCACTATGGCGCATACAGCCACTCCCAAAATCACACACTTTCACATATGGATAGTTATATACTGTTACACATATATGCACTGCGTTTCACATATGTAGTTAGTGACACATGTATAACTGAGATATACATTCAATCACTAACACACCCATACATACACTCACCCAATTATACAGTCCATCACAGATGCACTTTTAAAACCATGCACCCACTGAATCACCCACTCACACATCTAGTCACAGAGTCACACTCACCCTACCCACACAAACACTCAGGCACCCATACAGATACTCAGACAATCAATCAATAACCCATATAGACACTCATATAGCTATTCACAAAACCATGCAGCCACTTATACACCAACACACAGACACATACAGACATTCACACAGTTTAGTCACTAGTCTGCAGTAAGATACATTTAATGACTCACTTATAGACTCAGTTACGCACCTAGAAAATCATCCATTCTCACACATACTCAATGGATGATGTCATCCGTGATGTCATTTGAGATGTTATCAGTGATGTCATGAGTGATTTCACTGACCATGTCATGAGTGATGTAATATGTGACGTCATCAGCAGTGCATTGCGGGGGCACGAGTTATAGTTAGCTGAACTAACTATAACAGGGGAATTTCTAGGGTTTTGTAGGAGGGAAATGTCCAGTTAACTATAACACCCCTGAAACCTATGGTTTTTTCAGTGAATTTCTAAGGTTTTTTAAATGTTAATTCCTAACTATAACGCCCCTGAAACCTTTGTTTTTTTCAGTGAATATATATATATATATATATATATCCACTCGATACCACTGCGTCTCACTTTCCCCTCACGGGACGAAAGAACACTGGAGCCGAGGCCACAATCAGAATGCGTGTTTATTAACACCAGGTCCGACGCGTTTCGGAGTTACAAATCACTCCTTTCTCACGGGCAACAGGCTGTGTCATTTTTTTGAATTAAAACGCAAGTGCCGGTCACGTGCCATAGACATAGACAACATACTAGAATTCATCATCATTCATTGCGTTGTTCACGATTACAATCACAATCATATGGCAATTGATTCAAGCGATATTTCATCACAAGAAAAATAATTATATACACGGAACTTCGAGCAACTTCATCCTTTGCAAAAAGAAATTCAAAATACAAAAACTTTATCGAGGCGCAAGTGCGCACACAGACAAACTGGGAAGCTCATACCTTCATTGTACCATATCATTGCAGAAAATTATTATAGACATATTAAAGCCCTAGTGGGCACAGATTCCAAACAACATCAATGAACCAGATTGGGCCCCAGTACGCACCGGTAAGTGCTCACTGTTAAATTCACAATAATACTCTGTGGGTTAAATCAATAAAGTGACATGAAACCAAAGGTTATCCCAATAATTTAGGTACTACCCATTCACACAATCCTGCCCCAGTGGGCTTGAATTTCCATACTGTTAGTCTAGATCCTGACCATAAGTAAACATTTTCATGAAAACCCGTTTCAGTGAGTAGTTTTCTCCAGTGCAGTTGAAAGTTTTATGCAGTAATCCCCGTTATGGTCACAGTTCCATAGGCCACCTGCAAGATGAATAAAAAATCGTTGACACAACTAAAAGGAGTGCAATGACCAAATAAACTTAACACAAAAAGTTAAAAACACATGGAGATCAGTACCAGGACCCGCTGTTACTGACAATTACAAGTGTACTGATAGCTCCTCGTCAAGGTTGAGACCTTCTGGGGCCATGGTGTTGTATTTTATGATTATTTTGGACTCGAGTCTTCTAAGCTCTCTTGTCCTGTTACCACCTCTGCGTCTCGCCGGGATGTGGTCCAGGACAACAAACTTCAGAAGATTCGGATTTTGTCCATGGAATTCATAGAAGTGTCTTGCGATGAGATACGTTTTATCATTCTTTGTGATGGCTCTGCGGTGTTCTAGTATTCTGACCTTACATTTGTGGATGGTACTGCCCACATAAAACTTGTTGCAGGGGCATCTTAGTGCATACACTGCATACTCTGTGTTGCAGCTCAAATGTTTCTGTATAGTCATGGGCAATTGATCTTTAGAGAGTTTGATGGACTTACAGTTATTGCTGAATTTGCATGCCTTGCATTTGTTGCAAGTGAAAAATCCCTTTATATCACTTTTTTTAATATCAATCAGCATACTTTTGCAAAGTGTGTCACATAATGATCTTGGTTTCTTGAATGTGAGGGCAGGGTATTCACCTACATGTTCACATAAGTCTTCATCATTACGTAGGATTTCCCAAAACTTTTTTAGACTTTTTCTCACTTCCCAGGCCTGCGTGTTATAAGTTGTAATGAACCTTATGGGTTCATTCACATCTTCATCATTGCCATTGATAATCGGGAATAATAGTTCTTGCCTATTTAGCTTGTCCACTTTCTCAGCTGCTTGATTCACTAGAGTGGCATCATAACCTCTGGCCAAAAATCTTTCGGTCATAATGGTTTTCTCAGTGAGGTAATTGTCTTCCTCGCTACAATTCCTGCGAGCTCTTAGAAGTTCTCCATAAGGAATACTACATATTAGTTTTTTAGGGTGACAGCTACCAGCGTGCAGTAAGCTATTGCCTGAAGTTGCCTTCCTAAATAGCTTAGTGCAAAGTTTGTTGTTTTTGATAATGACTTGAAGGTCAAGGAATTCGAGTTCTCTGGCATTGATGGTACTGGTAAAAGAAAGATTAAAATCATTCACATTCAGGGCCTTGACAAACTCTTTAGCTGCCGCCTCCGTACCATTCCAGATACAGAAGATATCATCAATGTATCTCAGCCAGAGGACGACGTGGGTTTTAAATAATCCGATTTTATTGATTACCTGCTCCTCCCACCAGCCGAGGTACAAGCCTGCAAAGCTGGGGGCGAAGCAGGTACCCATCGCCGTTCCCTGTATTTGTTGGTACATACAATCATCAAAGAGGAAGAAATTTTTACTCAAACACAACTGAATCATATCGAGTACCATTTCAGTGTGAAAGAGGAAGGACAGTGATCTTTGTTTTAAAAAAAATCTGCATGCCTGAATCCCTAAGGCCTGAGGGATACAGGTGTACAGACTACTTACATCCAAACTCATCAAAAGGTAATCTGACTTCCAAACGATATCACCAATTAATCTTAGAAAATCACTGGTATCCTTAACATATGAAGGAAGGGATTGGACCAGGGGTTGTAGAAAGTAATCTACATATTTAGACGTGTTTTCTAAGAGACTGTCGCGTGAAGACACAATAGGTCTCCCTGGTGGATGTGTGGCATTTTTGTGTATTTTCGGGAGGAGGTAAAGGACCGGGATTTTGGGATTTTTACAATGCAAAAATTTGTATTCTTCGTCGCTAATCAGTTTTTTCTCTCTCTACAGTAACAATTTCTTTCCAACTTCCCTGACTGCTTCATCGTATTCAATTTTGTTGGATTGGCTGTATCTTGTGCCATCCGACAATTGTGATTTGCCTTCCTCAAGGTACATGGAACGTGGCCAGATTACCACGTTACCTCCTTTGTCAGATTTTTTTATGACAATATCAGTGTGTGCTTCGAGCTCCTGTATGGCCAACTTTTGTTTAGTGGTCGAATTGGACTTATTAGTTATTTTACGTTTGGAAAGTTTTTTCAATTCACCAATCATTCCTTTCTCAAAACAAAATATAGCTTTGCTTGTGACTTGAGGTACAAATGTGGATTTGGCTTTAAAATTAGTTTTGCCACCCCTTTCAACATTGAGATCTGTGTTCCCCAGATTAATGCACGGGTCTTCTGAAAAACCGGCCACCTCGGCTAGCTCATGCACTGTCTGTAAAGTTTCAACATCATCTATATTGAGGTTTAGAACCATTTCAGGTGGTGTAGCTTTCTTAATACTTTTGTTAATAGCAAACCATTTCTTCAACTTCAACTTCCTAATGAAGAAAAACAAATCAATGCGTGCCTCAGTGTAATTAAAACCAGCCGTGGGACAGAAAGATAACCCCAGCGATAACACTTCAAGTTGATCTTGGGTCAAAATAAAATCAGAGAGATTTACCACTGTCATGTTATTCATTGTTTTTTGGCAAATCGTCCCCTTGTCCTTGTTCCCACTGGGCTGTCTGTTGGATTCACGAACTTTGGTCTGTTTCCTCCTCTGCCGCCTCGCCCACGATTTCCTCTTGGGCTGCCGCTGTGTGCCTGAACATGTGTTCTTTCTTTGGCCATCAGCGTGTACTCCTTTAAAAAGCGTGCTTTTGCTGAATCAGGTTCGTGTCCTGCTGCGGTTTCTCTCGTTTCTGTCTCAGTTTCATCTGTGGTATCCGTAGTTGGTGTTTCACTATTCTCAAAGGTCGGTGTAACAACTGGCTTAGGGTGTCTTGTTGGTGGAGTGGTATTCTCATTGGTATCGTTCCACAGTTGTTCAAATTTTTTACCAAAAGTCAAAATCTGTCCTTTGTTATAATCGATTTCATCTCTTTCGAATTTGCTTAATTTCTTCATTTTAATTTCATCCTCTATCTTTCCCAGTTTATTCTCCATTTTTGCCATCTCACTGTCGAACTCCTCATTTGTATACAACTCCTTAAGTTTAAGAATGATTGTTTCACTTTCAGCGGTAAGATTACGACTCTCCTTTTCGGCATATTTTATCAATATTCTTAGCATGTTCATTGAGCAATTGTGGTTATTAGCAGTCCATTCATCGATCATATCTGGGTCAGGTTGTTGTAGCGTGGGGGTTATAAATATTCGTAACCCTCTCGGGATCCTATCGCAGTCAACATACTGCTGTAACGCTGTTGCTTCCCACCACTTAGATTGTTCTTTTTTGAGAACCTTCCATAACTTGTCCCAAACTTTTTTCTTTTCCATCACCGTACTCTAGGTAGACTGCTGCACACTCGTATTATCATGGGTAACTGGTGCTTTAGTGAACAGCTTGGTGGCTGCATCACGTCTCCTAGTGTCTCTGGTGTTGGACATATCTGTGTCGACAACTCAATTGAAGAAGCGACAGACAGCTGCCCCTCAGCTATACTAAAACACAATATTCGCAATATCACCGAACTTACTAAACACTTGTAAGTCCAGGTCTCCGTATTGCTCCTCTTCACCACTCGAAGTGTATGCACCCTCCACGTAAACCCCGGATTACCTTGGTAGGACGCGTGTGACAGATCAGAAGGCTCCGTCCTCCGACCGTCCCTTCTTCCGCCACCCTTGCTCACCAAAGGCAGTTCCAGGTTACAGGGGCAAAAGTAATCAATCAAAACTTCCTCATGGTGCGGAGCGGGCAGGGGATTTAGCGTTAATTCCAAAGTTTTGTTGGCTGTTCCCAAGCCACTTGTACGGCGGGCACTCGGCAGGGGTAGCCACCCCCAACAAATCCACTCGATACCACTGCGTCTCACTTTCCCCTCACGGGACGAAAGAACACTGGAGCCGAGGCCACAATCAGAATGCGTGTTTATTAACACCAGGTCCGACGCGTTTCGGAGTTACAAATCACTCCTTTCTCACGGGCAACAGACTGTGTTATTTTTTTGAATTAAAACGCAAGTGCCGGTCACGTGCCATAGACATAGACAACATACTAGAATTCATCATCATTCATTGCGTTTTTCACGATTACAATCACAATCATATGGCAATTGATTCAAGCGATATTTCATCACAAGAAAAATAATTATATACACGGAACTTCGAGCAACTTCATCCTTTGCAAAAAGAAATTCAAAATACAAAAACTTTATCGAGGCGCAAGTGCGCACACAGACAAACTGGGAAGCTCATACCTTCATTGTACCATATCATTGCAGAAAATTATTATAGACATATTAAAGCCCTAGTGGGCACAGATTCCAAACAACATCAATGAACCAGATTGGGCCCCAGTACGCACCGGTAAGTACTCACTGTTAAATTCACAATAATACTCTGTGGGTTAAATCAATAAAGTGACATGAAACCAAAGGTTATCCCAATAATTTAGGTACTACCCATTCACACAATCCTGCCCCAGTGGGCTTGAATTTCCATACTGTTAGTCTAGATCCTGACCATAAGTAAACATTTTCATGAAAACCCGTTTCAGTGAGTAGTTTTCTCCAGTGCAGTTGAAAGTTTTATGCAGTAATCCCCGTTATAGTCACAGTTCCATAGGCCACCTGCAAGATGAATAAAAAATCGTTGACACAACTAAAAGGAGTGCACTGACCAAATAAACTTAACACAAAAAGTTAAAAACACATGGAGATCAGTACCAGGACCCGCTGTTACTGACAATTACAAGTGTACTGATAGCTCCTCGTCAAGGTTGAGACCTTCTGGGGCCATGGTGTTGTATTTTATGATTATTTTGGACTCGAGTCTTCTAAGCTCTCTTGTCCTGTTACCACCTCTGCGTCTCGCCGGGATGTGGTCCAGGACAACAAACTTCAGAAGATTCGGATTTTGTCCATGGAATTCATAGAAGTGTCTTGCGATGGGATAAGTTTTATCATTCTTTGTGATGGCTCTGCGGTGTTCTAGTATTCTGACCTTACATTTGTGGATGGTACTGCCCACATAAAACTTGTTGCAGGGGCATCTTAGTGCATACACTGCATACTCTGTGTTGCAGCTCAAATGTTTCTGTATAGTCATGGGCAATTGATCTTTAGAGAGTTTGATGGACTTACAGTTATTGCTGTATTTGCATGCCTTGCATTTGTTGCAAGTGAAAAATCCCTTTATATCGCTTTTTTTAATATCAATCAGCATACTTTTGCAAAGTGTGTCACATAATGATCTTGGTTTCTTGAATGTGAGGGCAGGGTATTCACCCACATGTTCACATAAGTCTTCATCATTACGTAGGATTTCCCAAAACTTTTTTAGACATTTTCTCACTTCCCAGGCCTGCGTGTTATAAGTTGTAATGAACCTTATGGGTTCATTCACATCTTCATCATTGCCATTGATAATCGGGAATAATAGTTCTTGCCTATTTAGCTTGTCCACTTTCTCAGCTGCTTGATTCACTAGAGTGGCATCATAACCTCTGGCCAAAAATCTTTCGGTCATAATGGTTTTCTCAGTGAGGTAATTGTCTTCCTCGCTACAATTCCTGCGAGCTCTTAGAAGTTCTCCATAAGGAATACTACGTATTAGTTTTTTAGGGTGACAGCTACCAGCGTGCAGTAAGCTATTGCCTGAAGTTGCCTTCCTAAATAGCTTAGTGCAAAGTTTGTTGTTTTTGATAATGACTTGAAGGTCAAGGAATTCGAGTTCTCTGGCATTGATGCTACTGGTAAAAGAAAGATTAAAATCATTCACATTCAGGGCCTTGACAAACTCTTTAGCTGCCTCCTCCGTACCATTCCAGATACAGAAGATATCATCAATGTATCTCAGCCAGAGGACGACGTGGGTTTTAAATAATCCGATTTTATTGATTACCTGCTCCTCCCACCAGCCGAGGTACAAGCCTGCAAAGCTGGGGGCGAAGCAGGTACCCATCGCCGTTCCCTGTATTTGTTTGTACATACAATCATCAAAGAGGAAGAAATTTTTACTCAAACACAACTGAATCATATTGAGTACCATTTCAGTGTGAAAGAGGAAGGACAGTGATCTTTGTTTTAAAAAAAATCTGCATGCCTTAATCCCTAAGGCCTGAGGGATACAGGTGTACAGACTACTTACATCCAAACTCATCAAAAGGTAATCTGACTTCCAAACGATATCACCAATTAATCTTAGAAAATCACTGGTATCCTTAACATATGAAGGAAGGGATTGGACCAGGGGTTGTAGAAAGTAATCTACATATTTAGACGTGTTTTCTAAGAGACTGTCGCGTGAAGACACAATAGGTCTCCCTGGTGGATGTGTGGCATTTTTGTGTATTTTCGGGAGGAGGTAAAGGACCGGGATTTTGGGATTTTTACAATGCAAAAATTTGTATTCTTCGTCGCTAATCAGTTTTTTCTCTCTCCACAGTAACAATTTCTTTCCAACTTCCCTTACTGCTTCATCGTATTCAATTTTGTTGGATTGGCTGTATCTTGTGCCATCCGACAATTGTGATTTGCCTTCCTCAAGGTACATGGAACGTGGCCAGATTACCACGTTACCTCCTTTGTCAGATTTTTTTATGACAATATCAGTGTGTGCTTCGAGCTCCTGTATGGCCAACTTTTGTTTAGTGGTCAAATTGGACTTATTAGTTATTTTACGTTTGGAAAGTTTTTTCAATTCACCAATCATTCCTTTCTCAAAACAAAATATAGCTTCGCTTGTGACTTGAGGTACAAATGTGGATTTGGCTTTAAAATTAGTTTTGCCACCCCTTTCAACATTGAGATCTGTGTTCCCCAGATTAATGCACGGGTCTTCTGAAAAACCGGCCACCTCGGCTAGCTCATGCACTGTCTGTAAAGTTTCAACATCATCTATATTGAGGTTTAGAACCATTTCAGGTGGTGTAGCTTTCTTAATACTTTTGTTAATAGCAAACCATTTCTTCAACTTCAACTTCCTAATGAAGAAAAACAAATCAATGCGTGCCTCAGTGTAATTAAAACCAGCCGTGGGACAGAAAGATAACCCCAGCGATAACACTTCAAGTTGATCTTGGGTCAAAATAAAATCAGAGAGATTTACCACTGTCATGTTATGCATTGTTTTTTGGCAAATCGTCCCCTTGTCCTTGTTCCCACTGGGCTGTCTGTTGGATTCACGAACTTTGGTCTGTTTCCTCCTCTGCCGCCTCACCCACGATTTCCTCTTGGGCTGCCGCTGTGTGCCTGAACATGTGTTCTTTCTTTGGCCATCAGCGTGTACTCCTTTAAAAAGCGTGCTTTTGCTGAATCAGGTTTGTGTCCTGCTGCGGTTTCTCTCGTTTCTGTCTCAGTTTCATCTGTGGTATCCGTAGTTGGTGTTTCACTATTCTCAAAGGTCGGTGTAACAACTGGCTTAGGGTGTCTTGTTGGTGGAGTGGTATTCTCATTGGTATCGTTCCACAGTTGTTCAAATTTTTTACCAAAAGTCAAAATCTGTCCTTTGTTATAATCGATTTCATCTCTTTCGAATTTGCTTAATTTCTTCATTTTAATTTCATCCTCTATCTTTCCCAGTTTATTCTCCATTTTTGCCATCTCACTGTCGAACTCCTCATTTGTATACAACTCCTTAAGTTTAAGAATGATTGTTTCACTTTCAGCGGTAAGATTGCGACTCTCCTTTTCGGCATATTTTATCAATATTCTTAGCATGTTCATTGAGCAATTGTGGTTATTAGCAGTCCATTCATCGATCATATCTGGGTCAGGTTGTTGTAGCGTGGGGGTTATAAATATTTGTAACCCTCTCGGGATCCTATCGCAGTCAACATACTGCTGTAACGCTGTTGCTTCCCACCACTTAGATTGTTCTTTTTTGAGAACCTTCCATAACTTGTCCCAAAGTTTTTTCTTTTCCATCACCGTACTCGAGGTAGACTGCTGCACACTCGTATTATCATTGGTAACTGGTGCTTTAGTGAACAGCTTGGTGGCTGCATCACGTCTCCTAGTGTCTCTGGTGTTGGACATATCTGTATCGACAACTCAATTGAAGAAGCGACAGACAGCTGCCCCTCAGCTGTACTAAAACACAATATTCGCAATATCACCGAACTTACTAAACACTTGTAAGTCCAGGTCTCCGTATTGCTCCTCTTCACCACTCGAAGTGCATGCACCCTCCACATAAACCCCGGCTTACCTTGGTAGGACGCGTGTCACGGATCAGAAGGCTCCGTCCTCCGACCGTCCCTTCTTCCGCCACCCTTGCTCACCAAAGGCAGTTCCAGGTTACAGGGGCAAAAGTAATCAATCAAAACTTCCTCGTGGTGCGGAGCGGGCAGGGGATTTAGCGTTAATTCCAAAGTTTTGTTGGCTGTTCCCAAGCCACTTGTACGGCGGGCACTCGGCAGGGGTAGCCACCCCCAACAAATCCACTCGATACCACTGCGTCTCACTTTCCCCTCACGGGACGAAAGAACACTGGAGCTGAGGCCACAATCAGAATGCGTGTTTATTAACACCAGGTCCGACGCGTTTCGGAGTTACAAATCACTCCTTTCTCACGGGCAACAGACTGTGTTATTTTTTTGAATCTAAGTGGTGGGAAGCAACAGCGTTACAGCAGTATGTTGACTGCGATAGGATCCTGAGAGGGTTACGAATATTTATAACCCCCACGCTACAACAACCTGACCCAGATATGATCGATGAATGGACTGCTAATAACCACAATTGCTCAATGAACATGCTAAGAATATTGATGAAATATGCCGAAAAGGAGAGTCGTAATCTTACCGCTGAAAGTGAAACAATCATTCTTAAACTTAAGGAGTTGTATACAAATGAGGAGTTCGACAGTGAGATGGCAAAAATGGAGAATAAACTGGGAAAGATAGAGGATGAAATTAAAATGAAGAAATTAAGCAAATTCGAAAGAGATGAAATCGATTATAACAAAGGACAGATTTTGACTTTTGGTAAAAAATTTGAACAACTGTGGAACGATACCAATGAGAATACCACTCCACCAACAAGACACCCTAAGCCAGTTGTTACACCGACCTTTGAGAATAGTGAAACACCAACTACGGATACCACAGATGAAACTGAGACAGAAACGAGAGAAACCGCAGCAGGACACGAACCTGATTCAGCAAAAGCACGCTTTTTAAAGGAGTACACGCTGATGGCCAAAGAAAGAACACATGTTCAGGCACACAGCGGCAGCCCAAGAGGAAATCGTGGGCGAGGCGGCAGAGGAGGAAACAGACCAAAGTTCGTGAATCCAACAGACAGCCCAGTGGGAACAAGGACAAGGGGACGATTTGCCAAAAAACAATGAATAACATGACAGTGGTAAATCTCTCTGATTTTATTTTGACCCAAGATCAACTTGAAGTGTTATCGCTGGGGTTATCTTTCTGTCCCACGGCTGGTTTTAATTACACTGAGGCACGCATTGATTTGTTTTTCTTCATTAGGAAGTTGAAGTTGAAGAAATGGTTTGCTATTATCAAAAGTATTAAGAAAGCTACACCACCTGAAATGGTTCTAAACCTCAATATAGATGATGTTGAAACTTTACAGACAGTGCATGAGCTAGCCGAGGTGGCCGGTTTTTCAGAAGACCCGTGCATTAATCTGGGGAACACAGATCTCAATGTTGAAAGGGGTGGCAAAACTAATTTTAAAGCCAAATCCACATTTGTACCTCAAGTCACAAGCGAAGCTATATTTTGTTTTGAGAAAGGAATGATTGGTGAATTGAAAAAATTTTCCAAACGTAAAATAACTAATAAGTCCAATTTGACCACTAAACAAAAGTTGGCCATACAGGAGCTCGAAGCACACACTGATATTGTCATAAAAAAATCTGACAAAGGAGGTAACGTGGTAATCTGGCCACGTTCCATGTACCTTGAGGAAGGCAAATCACAATTGTCGGATGGCACAAGATATAGCCAATCCAACAAAATTGAATACGATGAAGCAGTCAGGGAAGTTGGAAAGAAATTGTTACTGTGGAGAGAGAAAAAACTGATTAGCGACGAAGAATACAAATTTTTGCATTGTAAAAATCCCAAAATCCCGGTCCTTTACCTCCTCCCGAAAATACACAAAAATGCCACACATCCACCAGGGAGACCTATTGTGTCTTCACGCGACAGTCTCTTAGAAAACACGTCTAAATATGTAGATTACTTTCTACAACCCCTGGTCCAATCCCTTCCTTCATATGTTAAGGATACCAGTGATTTTCTAAGATTAATTGGTGATATCGTTTGGAAGTCAGATTACCTTTTGATGAGTTTGGATGTAAGTAGTCTGTACACCTGTATCCCTCAGGCCTTAGGGATTCAGGCATGCAGATTTTTTTTAAAACAAAGATCACTGTCCTTCCTCTTTCACCCTGAAATGGTACTCGATATGATTCAGTTGTGTTTGAGTAAAAATTTCTTCCTCTTTGATGATTGTATGTACAAACAAATACAGGGGACGGCGATGGGTACCTGCTTCGCCCCCAGCTTTGCAGGCTTGTACCTCGGCTGGTGGGAGGAGCAGGTAATCAATAAAATCGGATTATTTAAAACCCACGTCGTCCTCTGGCTGAGATACATTGATGATATCTTCTGTATCTGGAATGGTACGGAGGAGGCAGCTAAAGAGTTTGTCAAGGCCCTGAATGTGAATGATTTTAATCTTTCTTTTACCAGTACCATCAATGCCAGAGAACTCGAATTCCTTGACCTTCAAGTCATTATCAAAAACAACAAACTTTGCACTAAGCTATTTAGGAAGGCAACTTCAGGCAATAGCTTACTGCACGCTGGTAGCTGTCACCCTAAAAAACGAATACGTAGTATTCCTTATGGAGAACTTCTAAGAGCTCGCAGGAATTGTAGCGAGGAAGACAATTACCTCACTGAGAAAACCATTATGACCGAAAGATTTTTGGCCAGAGGTTATGATGCCACTCTAGTGAATCAAGCAGCTGAGAAAGTGGACAAGCTAAATAGGCAAGAACTATTATTCCCGATTATCAATGGCAATGATGAAGATGTGAATGAACCCATAAGGTTCATTACAACTTATAACACGCAGGCCTGGGAAGTGAGAAAAAGTCTAAAAAAGTTTTGGGAAATCCTACGTAATGATGAAGACTTATGTGAACATGTAGGTGAATACCCTGCCCTCACATTCAAGAAACCAAGATCATTATGTGACACACTTTGCAAAAGTATGCTGATTGATATTAAAAAAAGCGATATAAAGGGATTTTTCACTTGCAACAAATGCAAGGCATGCAAATTCAGCAATAACTGTAAGTCCATCAAACTCTCTAAAGATCAATTGCCCATGACTATACAGAAACATTTGAGCTGCAACACAGAGTATGCAGTGTATGCACTAAGATGCCCCTGCAACAAGTTTTATGTGGGCAGTACCATCCACAAATGTAAGGTCAGAATACTAGAACACCGCAGAGCCATCACAAAGAATGATAAAACTTATCCCATCGCAAGACACTTCTATGAATTCCATGGATAAAATCCGAATCTTCTGAAGTTTGTTGTCCTGGACCACATCCCGGCGAGACGCAGAGGTGGTAACAGGACAAGAGAGCTTAGAAGACTCGAGTCCAAAATAATCATAAAATACAACACCATGGCCCCAGAAGGTCTCAACCTTGACGAGGAGCTATCAGTACACTTGTAATTGTCAGTAACAGCGGGTCCTGGTACTTATCTCCATGTGTTTTTAACTTTTTGTGTTAATTTTATTTGGTCATTGCACTCCTTTTAGTTGTGTCAACGATTTTTTATTCATCTTGCAGGTGGCCAAGGAACTGTGACCATAACGGGGATTACTGCATAAAACTTTCAACTGCACTGGAGAAAACTACTCACTGAAACGGGTTTTCATGAAAATGTTTACTTATGGTCAGGATCTAGACTAACAGTATGGAAATTCAAGCCCACTGGGGCAGGATTGTGTGAATGGGTAGTACCTAAATTATTGGGATAACCTTTGGTTTCATGTCACTTTATTGATTTAACCCACAGAGTATTATTGTGAATTTAACAGTGAGTACTTACCGGTGCGTACTGGGGCCCAATCTGGTTCATTGATGTTGTTTGGAATCTGTGCCCACTAGGGCTTTAATATGTCTATAATAATTTTCTGCAATGATATGGTACAATGAAGGTATGAGCTTCCCAGTTTGTCTGTGTGCGCACTTGCGCCTCGATAAAGTTTTTGTATTTTGAATTTCTTTTTGCAAAGGATGAAGTTGCTCGAAGTTCCGTGTATATAATTATTTTTCTTGTGATGAAATATCGCTTGAATCAATTGCCATATGATTGTGATTGTAATCGTGAAAAACGCAATGAATGATGATGAATTCTAGTATGTTGTCTATGTCTATGGCACGTGACCGGCACTTGCGTTTTAATTCAAAAAAATAACACAGTCTGTTGCCCGTGAGAAAGGAGTGATTTGTAACTCCGAAACGCGTCGGACCTGGTGTTAATAAACACGCATTCTGATTGTGGCCTCGGCTCCAGTGTTCTTTCGTCCCGTGAGGGGAAAGTGAGACGCAGTGGTATCGAGTGGATTTGTTGGGGGTGGCTACCCCTGCCGAGTGCCCGCCTTACAAGTGGCTTGGGAACAGCCAACAAAACTTTGGAATTAACGCTAAATCCCCTGCCCGCTCCGCACCACGAGGAAGTTTTGATTGATTACTTTTGCCCCTGTAACCTGTAACTGCCTTTGGTGAGCAAGGGTGGCGGAAGAAGGGACGGTCGGAGGACGGAGCCTTCTGATCCGTGACACGCGTCCTACCAAGGTAAGCCGGGGTTTACGTGGAGGGTGCATACACTTCGAGTGGTGAAGAGGAGCAATACGGAGACCTGGACTTACAAGTGTTTAGTAAGTTCGGTGATATTGCGAATATTGTGTTTTAGTACAGCTGAGGGGCAGCTGTCTGTCGCTTCTTCAATTGAGTTGTCGACACAGATATGTCCAACACCAGAGACACTAGGAGACGTGATGCAGCCACCAAGCTGTTCACTAAAGCACCAGTTACCCATGATAATACGAGTGTGCAGCAGTCTACCTCGAGTACGGTGATGGAAAAGAAAAAACTTTGGGACAAGTTATGGAAGGTTCTCAAAAAAGAACAATCTAAGTGGTGGGAAGCAACAGCGTTACAGCAGTATGTTGACTGCGATAGGATCCCGAGAGGGTTACGAATATTTATAACCCCCACGCTACAACAACCTGACCCAGATATGATCAATGAATGGACTGCTAATAACCACAATTGCTCAATGAACATGCTAAGAATATTGATAAAATATGCCGAAAAGGAGAGTCGTAATCTTACCGCTGAAAGTGAAACAATCATTCTTAAACTTAAGGAGTTGTATACAAATGAGGAGTTCGACAGTGAGATGGCAAAAATGGAGAATAAACTGGGAAAGATAGAGGATGAAATTAAAATGAAGAAATTAAGCAAATTCGAAAGAGATGAAATCGATTATAACAAAGGACAGATTTTGACTTTTGGTAAAAAATTTGAACAACTGTGGAACGATACCAATGAGAATACCACTCCACCAACAAGACACCCTAAGCCAGTTGTTACACCGACCTTTGAGAATAGTGAAACACCAACTACGGATACCACAGATGAAACTGAGACAGAAACGAGAGAAACCGCAGCAGGACACGAACCTGATTCAGCAAAAGCACGCTTTTTAAAGGAGTACACGCTGATGGCCAAAGAAAGAACACATGTTCAGGCACACAGCGGCAGCCCAAGAGGAAATCGTGGGCGAGGCGGCAGAGGAGGAAACAGACCAAAGTTCGTGAATCCAACAGACAGCCCAGTGGGAACAAGGACAAGGGGACGATTTGCCAAAAAACAATGAATAACATGACAGTGGTAAATCTCTCTGATTTTATTTTGACCCAAGATCAACTTGAAGTGTTATCGCTGGGGTTATCTTTCTGTCCCACGGCTGGTTTTAATTACACTGAGGCACGCATTGATTTGTTTTTCTTCATTAGGAAGTTGAAGTTGAAGAAATGGTTGGCTATTAACAAAAGTATTAAGAAAGCTACACCACCTGAAATGGTTCTAAACCTCAATATAGATGATGTTGAAACTTTACAGACAGTGCATGAGCTAGCCGAGGTGGCCGGTTTTTCAGAAGACCCGTGCATTAATCTGGGGAACACAGATCTCAATGTTGAAAGGGGTGGCAAAACTAATTTTAAAGCCAAATCCACATTTGTACCTCAAGTCACAAGCGAAGCTATATTTTGTTTTGAGAAAGGAATGATTGGTGAATTGAAAAAACTTTCCAAACGTAAAATAACTAATAAGTCCAATTTGACCACTAAACAAAAGTTGGCCATACAGGAGCTCGAAGCACACACTGATATTGTCATAAAAAAATCTGACAAAGGAGGTAACATGGTAATCTGGCCACGTTCCATGTACCTTGAGGAAGGCAAATCACAATTGTCGGATGGCACAAGATACAGCCAATCCAACAAAATTGAATACGATGAAGCAGTCAGGGAAGTTGGAAAGAAATTGTTACTGTGGAGAGAGAAAAAACTGATTAGCGACGAAGAATACAAATTTTTGCATTGTAAAAATCCCCAAATCCCGGTCCTTTACCTCCTCCCGAAAATACACAAAAATGCCACACATCCACCAGGGAGACCTATTGTGTCTTCACGCGACAGTCTCTTAGATAACACGTCTAAATATGTAGGTTACTTTCTACAACCCCTGGTCCAATCCCTTCCTTCATATGTTAAGGATACCAGTGATTTTCTAAGATTAATTGGTGATATCGTTTGGAAGTCAGATTACCTTTTGATGAGTTTGGATGTAAGTAGTCTGTACACCTGTATCCCTCAGGCCTTAGGGATTCAGGCATGCAGATTTTTTTTAAAACAAAGATCACTGTCCTTCCTCTTTCACACTGAAATGGTACTCGATATGATTCAGTTGTGTTTGAGTAAAAATTTCTTCCTCTTTGATGATTGTATGTACAAACAAATACAGGGGACGGCGATGGGTACCTGCTTCGCCCCCAGCTTTGCAGGCTTGTACCTCGGCTGGTGGGAGGAGCAGGTAATCAATAAAATCGGATTATTTAAAACCCACGTCGTCCTCTGGCTGAGATACATTGATGATATCTTCTGTATCTGGAATGGTACGGAGGAGGCAGCTAAAGAGTTTGTCAAGGCCCTGAATGTGAATGATTTTAATCTTTCTTTTACCAGTACCATCAATGCCAGAGAACTCGAATTCCTTGACCTTCAAGTCATTATCAAAAACAACAAACTTTGCACTAAGCTATTTAGGAAGGCAACTTCAGGCAATAGCTTACTGCACGCTGGTAGCTGTCACCCTAAAAAACTAATACGTAGTATTCCTTATGGAGAACTTCTAAGAGCTCGCAGGAATTGCAGCGAGGAAGACAATTACCTCACTGAGAAAACCATTATGACCGAAAGATTTTTGGCCAGAGGTTATGATGCCACTCTAGTGAATCAAGCAGCTGAGAAAGTGGACAAGCTAAATAGGCAAGAACTATTATTCCCGATTATCAATGGCAATGATGAAGATGTGAATGAACCCATAAGGTTCATTACAACTTATAACACGCAGGCCTGGGAAGTGAGAAAAAGTCTAAAAAAGTTTTGGGAAATCCTACGTAATGATGAAGACTTATGTGAACATGTAGGTGAATACCCTGCCCTCACATTCAAGAAACCAAGATCATTATGTGACACACTTTGCAAAAGTATGCTGATTGATATTAAAAAAAGCGATATAAAGGGATTTTTCACTTGCAACAAATGCAAGGCATGCAAATTCAGCAATAACTGTAAGTCCATCAAACTCTCTAAAGATCAATTGCCCATGACTATACAGAAACATTTGAGCTGCAACACAGAGTATGCAGTGTATGCACTAAGATGCCCCTGCAACAAGTTTTATGTGGGCAGTACCATCCACAAATGTAAGGTCAGAATACTAGAACACCGCAGAGCCATCACAAAGAATGATAAAACTTATCCCATCGCAAGACACTTCTATGAATTCCATAGACAAAATCCGAATCTTCTGAAGTTTGTTGTCCTGGACCACATCCCGGCGAGACGCAGAGGTGGTAACAGGACAAGAGAGCTTAGAAGACTCGAGTCCAAAATAATCATAAAATACAACACCATGGCCCCAGAAGGTCTCAACCTTGACGAGGAGCTATCAGTACACTTGTAATTGTCAGTAACAGCGGGTCCTGGTACTGATCTCCATGTGTTTTTAACTTTTTGTGTTAAGTTTATTTGGTCAGTGCACTCCTTTTAGTTGTGTCAACGATTTTTTATTCATCTTGCAGGTGGCCTATGGAACTGTGACTATAACGGGGATTACTGCATAAAACTTTCAACTGCACTGGAGAAAACTACTCACTGAAACGGGTTTTCATGAAAATGTTTACTTATGGTCAGGATCTAGACTAACAGTATGGAAATTCAAGCCCACTGGGGCAGGATTGTGTGAATGGGTAGTACCTAAATTATTGGGATAACCTTTGGTTTCATGTCACTTTATTGATTTAACCCACAGAGTATTATTGTGAATTTAACAGTGAGTACTTACCGGTGCGTACTGGGGCCCAATCTGGTTCATTGATGTTGTTTGGAATCTGTGCCCACTAGGGCTTTAATATGTCTATAATAATTTTCTGCAATGATATGGTACAATGAAGGTATGAGCTTCCCAGTTTGTCTGTGTGCGCACTTGCGCCTCGATAAAGTTTTTGTATTTTGAATTTCTTTTTGCAAAGGATGAAGTTGCTCGAAGTTCCGTGTATATAATTATTTTTCTTGTGATGAAATATCGCTTGAATCAATTGCCATATGATTGTGATTGTAATCGTGAAAAACGCAATGAATGATGATGAATTCTAGTATGTTGTCTATGTCTATGGCACGTGACCGGCACTTGCGTTTTAATTCAAAAAAATAACACAGTCTGTTGCCCGTGAGAAAGGAGTGATTTGTAACTCCGAAACGCGTCGGACCTGGTGTTAATAAACACGCATTCTGATTGTGGCCTCGGCTCCAGTGTTCTTTCGTCCCGTGAGGGGAAAGTGAGACGCAGTGGTATCGAGTGGATTTGTTGGGGGTGGCTACCCCTGCCGAGTGCCCGCCGTACAAGTGGCTTGGGAACAGCCAACAAAACTTTGGAATATATATATATATATATATATATATATATTATCTACTGCCGGTCGCCAGTAGATATTTATAGTTAGGACCGTGTTTCCATAGGAAATCCGCAACATTCTATTTGGAATAACTTTGGCGCCGGTTGACGAATCCTCGCGAATTTTTCAAAACTAATGGGGCGCTACGCTCCGCTCCTACCTTGAAAGTCTCGGGGGGATTCGTCAAGCTGGGGCTGAGAAAAAAGGGGGGTCCCAAAACGCTTTTTCCCCATGCATTTTCCCATAAGACCTTTAGTCCGAGCTACAACCCGAACGGCTGAACAGAATTACTTGAAATTGGGCAGAGAGGTAGTCCTCAGGTCAGGGATGTGCCTTTTGCAGGTCTGGTGTAAATCTGTTCAGTAGGTCCTGAGAAAATAGCATTTAAATCAATATATATATCTGTAAGCGCGCTCCGTGCGCTTACGGTAAGCTTACCGTACGCGTACGGTGCCGTGCGCGAGCTCAATTCTGATTGGTGGTTACATGACTGTAAACATTCGAATCGGTCGAGATCAGAAAGTATCGGCCGCCATTTTCTGTCTCTCGCACTGAAAAACAAAGGTTGATAACATGAAAAGGGGGCAACGAAGAGAGTTGCAGACCCCCTAGCGTTCGCGCGCGCACGCAAAAATTAAAAATAAATACATAATTTAGCATTTAAAAAACCGTACAAATTCACTGAAAAAACCATAGGTTTCACACACGTTATAGTTAGGAATTAGCATTTAAAAATCCTCGCAAATTCACTTAAAAAAACCATAGGTTTCACACAAGTTATAGTTAGCTGTACATTTCACTCGTAAAAAACCAATGAAATTCCACGTTATAGTTAGATCAGGTAACTATAACTTGCGCGACCGCAATGCACAATGTGTCATTTCAGATGTCATCATTGATGTCATGAGTGATGTCACTGACCATGTCATAAGTGATGTAATATGTGACGTCATCAGCAGTTTATTGTGGGCGCGCAAGTTATAGTTACCTGATCTAACTATAACGTGGAATTTCATTGTTTTTTTACGAGTGAAATGTACAGCTAACTATAACTTGTGTGAAACCTATGGTTTTTTAAGTGAATATATATATACATATTACCTACTGGCGGTCGCCAGTAGGTAGTTATAGTTAGAACCTAGTTTCCATAGGAAAAGCATTATTGATTTGCTAATAACTTTGGCGTCGTTTGACGAATCCTCGCAAAATTCTATAAACAAAAAGTCTATTCAGGTAAGTTCCTGAAAGTTTGGGTGTGATTCGTCAAGCGGGGGCTGAGAAAAAAGGGGGGTCCCAAAACAAGTTTTCTCCATGTTAATTTCCATAGGAAATTTTGAGACGGGCTACAGCCTGAACTGCTGATAGAGCTTGGTTCAGAAAGCGACCTTTTTTTTTTAAATGGTGTAAATCCGTTCAGTAGTTTTTGAGAAATTCAAAAAATAATAGTCAAAAAATCAATTTCCCCTGGGAAACTTTTGGCAAGGCTACAGACGAAACTGCTGAACGGAATTACCCCAAATTTGGCCAAAAAGGTAGTGCTCGGTTCAGAAAGCGACCTTTTTCTTAAATGGTGTAAATCCGTTCAGCAGTTGCTGAGAAATTAAAAAATTAAAAGTTTCCATATCTAGGGCAGCGGTGGAGTCGCGACCCCTTCTGATCACTAGCTTCATTTTAACTGGCTGCCAGGACCACAAGCTTCATTCTAATTGGCTGTCAACACTCCAAACCAGGAAGTGTTGGCAGCCATCTTGTGACTCAGTAGATGCGAGTCACCAGAAAACAGAGAAACAAAGATATAAAATAAGTGAATAGGGCAGGGTAGAAACACCCTGACGCCCTAGGCCTGCTCAGGGGGTCCCAGAAGGACCCCAAGGCCAAAATAAGCATTTTTTATTTTTAAATTTTGGCTTAATACACGCTGGGGTCACGAATTCTGCCAAAATTGTCTAAAAACTATGAAGCACCGGTTCCCGGGTTTTATTTTAATGAGGCCCCCAGGTGGGCTAGGTCCCGGTGGCATTTCTTACAAAATAATAGCGTGGTCCCCTGGGGCCCCCGCAGCCTTAGGGACCACCACCTCCCCACGCGGCCCTCCTCCTGAAGCCCGTGATGGCCCTGGGGACCACCACCCCCCAGGGCCGGCTCATGCAGTGTTTGCTATGACAGGGCGGGAGCCACGCGGCTCTTGCCCTGTCATAGCAATCTTGCTTCCAAAATCGAAAGCTGGATTGTTTTTCCACACGGGGAGCTGCATGTCAGCAGCTCCCAGTGTGGAAAAGCAATGCAGGCTCCCGCAGGATGCGGGGAGCCGGCGGGACCGTGGGGGCATTGGGGCTCCCCCACGGTCCCCAACGGTGAGGCCAGGCCCCAGGGGATGGGGTCCTCGTGGCCGGAATTGACCACTGGAGGGGGGCGACACGGCCCTCTTCTCATTTTTTTTAAATTTAAAATAATGAACATGTCGGCATGCTTCGGGAAATGGGGTCCCCGAGGCGTATGTAAATTAGTGAAGTTTAAAAAAATAAATAATAAAATGGGGTCGCGGCTCTCAACGCGGCCCCCCATGTGAGAGCGATGGGTCTGTGGCTCTCAGCATGGCACTCGAGTACTTCTTAAGTCTTTCAAACACCGAGGGGTGTATTCTGAAGGACACATCGCTGAGTTAACGGCACATTATCACAACCAAAATGGTGATAAATTTAACGCACCATTCACAAGCTGGAGCAAACAGCCCATATCACCAGTATATCAGCGATAGCAGCCTCAAAAAGCATCGTCATGGATGACCCCGGACAATATTGCTAATGAGATGTAGAGTAGGCGTTCCCGTGCAAAAAGCAGCAAACATATCACTTCGCAAGTTTCTCAACCACAAGCAAGATCGTTGAAGAGAGTTCAAAACAGACGATAAGGTGTATTAGTAGCAGGAAGTTTGCACCTGCTCTGAGCTGGTGTAATTTCGGACTACAACCTGCAACATGAAAGGGAGCCCAGCCCAGAGCCACACCTGAATGACAACAGATACAATGGAGGCAACGATCATGCAGCTCAGACACCCAACACTGCTCTGACACCCCCCGCCACCAGCCCCTTGTCCGCCATCCTCCCCTCACCCCCACAAACAAGTGTGACAGCAACCATAGGAATTCTGGAACGTAACAAATTGGCTGATGTCGCACCATTATGATAAAGAAGATACATGTGAGGTTGGACAAATAAGAATCTCAGTCATCTATGGATTTACATATAAAACATTTTATTTAAACAAAACAACAAAATAAAAGTAGGTACAGGCATGGCGTGTCATCCACCGACAATTTGTGAATCACAGCCTGCAAGACAAAGAAAAGATAAGATTGTGCGTCATGCGTCCATTAAAGGAGAGAGAGAGAAAGAGAGAAAGAGTGAGAGAGAGGAAGAGAGAGAGAAAGAAAGAAAGAGTGAGAGAGAGAGAGAGGAAGACAGAGAAAGATAGAAATAGTGAGAGAGAGAGGAGGAGAGAGTGAAAGAGAGAAAGAGTGATATACAAGGAAGAGAGAGAGAAACAGTGTGAGAGAGAGGAAGAGAGAGAGAAAGAGTGAGACAGAGAGGAAGAGAGAGAGAAAGAAAGAATGAGAGAGAGAGGATGAGACAGAGAAAGAAAGATTGTGAGAGAGAGAAAGGAAGAGGTAGAGAGTGAGAGAGAGCGAAAGAGTATGAGTGACAGAAAGGAAGAGATGGAGAGGTAGAGTGAGTGTTGACACTGTGGAGAAAATCCTCACAGCTCACCTTTCTGCCACCGGTGTGTCTCCCACCACATGCCAGGACATAGTGCAGCCCTCAAGTTTAGTCATCTGGAACATAGTATAATATCAGTAATGGCAGAGTACATACAACTGCACATGCGTAATTCTCTGTTTTGCCCCTGCGCACCCAGGCTGCTGCACCCCATCGACTCCCGCCGCCCAGAGGTGTCTGTCTGCCCTGCGCACTCAGGCTGCTGCACCACATCGACTCCTGCCACCCAGAGGTGACGCCTGTTCCTGCACACCCAGACTGCTGCACCCCATCCATTCCCACCTCCCAGAGGTGTGGCTTTCCACTCCTGTGCACCCAGGCTGCTGCACCCCATCCACTCCCACTGCTCGGAGGTGTCTGCCAGCAATTGTGCACCCAGGCTGCTGCACACTATCCACTCCCACCGCCCAGAGGTGACTGCCCGCTGCTGCGAAACAAGCCTCTGTGCTCACCTTCTGCCACCGGCGTGTGTGTAAGAGGGTCCACCATGTGCCAAAGCAACCTCCTCAGCCGTTGCGTACACGCGATCAAGCCGCGCTCACAACTCAGAGTGGGTGTTGATTGCCAGGATGGCCACGCATCATCGCAGGCTGCACACGCGTTCAGCTCTGGTGGCACTAACTCAGTGGAACTGAAGTCATCGCCTCATGGCGGGAGGTCCATGTGTGAATCACAGGCTGCTAGACAAAAAGCAAGATAAGATTGTGCGTCATGCGTCTATCAAAGGAGAGGGAGAGAGAGAGAAAGAGAGAGAAAGAGTGAGAGAGAGGAAGAGAGAGAAAGAAAGAAAGAGTGAGAAGAAGACAGAGAGAAAGAGTGAGAGAGAGAGGAAGAGAGAGAGAAACAGTGAGAGAGAGGAAGAGAGAGAGAAAGAGAGAAACAGTGTGAGAAAGAGGAAGAGAGAAACAGAGGTAGAGTGAGAGAGAGGGAAAAAGAAAGAAAGAGTGAGAGAGGAAGAGAGAGAGAAAGAGAGAAACATTGTGAGAGTGGCATCAGAAGCATTCAGCATGTGCAGAGCCTGTGATGATGCATGGTCCAGACGGGCCGCACTGGTAGCAAAGTCTTTTGTGTAATGAATTCTGCCTTAATAAGGGTACGTGGCGATGACTTATGGTGCCGTGAGTTTGTGGCACCAAAAGCAAACAGCATGTGCGCATCCTGCGATGATGCGTGGTCCGTGCAGGCCGTACTGGTAGCAATATCTTTTGTCTAATGAATTCTGCCTCAGTAAGGCTGCATGGCAGTGACTTATGGTGCACTGAGTTAGTGGCACCTGAAGCACTCAGCGTGTGTGCAGCCTGCGATGACGCGTGGGCCGGGCGGGCCGCACTGGGAGCAATGTGTCTTGCCTACTGGATTGCGTCATCTGCAATCACGACTCCATCTGAATTGTGAGCCCTGCTGTCCGCAGTGCAGATCGAAGGACGTAGTCTGTACAGACATAACTCTGTGGTGCTGTGCCTCCGTGTTCGCAGGGGGCCTGTGTCGAGGAGGCCTGCAGTCATGGCAGTGGCCAAGTGGCAGGGTGAGGGCCGCCGCTCTGGCAGCCGCGTTGACCTTCACACAAGTGAACCACACCCAGTGCCCTGGCCTATTTATTCACACTTCTACGCTGGAGTGGCGTACGTTGGACCAGCCCACTGCGCTTCAGCTTAAAGGGGACGATGACACAGGCACATGACTGAGATCTTCCCCAATGCCTGAGGTAACATGGTTGCGTCCACTGTCCACAACACTACAAGCAACTGCAGTATATGTACACATGGAGAGGTTAGTGCTCTGCATAGTGAGGTCTGTCCAGCACATCCCCGCTACACTTGGTATTGTGTGCATTATTATTGGTGGGTGACTTGCGTCCTTCACAAATGTTTGGTTGCCACATCATGTGCACTGCCTCTGTGGTAGTAGGGGGGTGGTCCGGGGGAGGTCCTGAGGGTGATGGCAGTGGGTTTTGTGGCCTTCTTGGGTGTCGGAGGTGCATGATCAGTAGCTCTATGACATGTGTTGGTCTTCAGATGTGATTCTGGGCTGGGCTCCCTTTCACACTTTAGGTAGTCGTCCTACTTTACACCAATAAAAGGCAGATGTTACATTCCTACTGCTAATGCAGCTTATCGCCTGTTTTTGGATCGCATCGCAGATTTGGCTGCTCGTTGAAAATATCGGCAAGTGGTGTTTTTGGGTTATTTATGCACAGGAATGCCTACTCTTCATATTATTAGCATTAGTTGTTGCTCTCATTTGTGGCGATTTGTTTTGCGGAAGCTATTGCTGTAAAATTGGCGATATCGTCTGTTTTCACCAGGTTGAGAATCGAATGATAATTTTAAATCACTGAAAAAACTATAGGTTTAATGAACATTATAATTAGAAATTAGCATTTAAAAAACCTTAGAAATTCACTGAAAAAACCATAGGTTTCAGGGACGTTATAGTTAGTTGGACATTTCACTCGTACAAAACCAGAGAAATTTGAACGTTATAGTTAGTAGAGCTAACAATAACTCGCGCCCTCGCAATGCACTGCTGATGACGTCACATATTACATCACTCATGACATGGTTAGTGACATCACTCATGACATCACTACAATGAGTATCATGTTGATTTTAGGTTAATTGAAACTACCATACATTGGGCTCTTGCCCCGTATTTCGAATTGTATTAACTCTATATTTACCATTCTTTGGTAGTGGATGTGTGTATTTATTGCCATCAACTAGCAGTGGAGAAAGCAAATATTTATATGTATTTACACATAAATTGATACACTATTGCCCTGGCTTATTTAGCCACATGATCATGACGAAGAAGTAGTATGTTGTTTAGCTTCACAAAAGGTAGGGGAGGGACTGCTTTCATGGTGTAACTGTATATAAACGTTCTTCGGTCCTCACATGTCATGTCATCAAGACTGGGGAAACTCGGTCGAAATGCGCCATGTTGCTGAATCCACAATAAAGCACTGCATTATTCAAATTACTGGGCGGTCTGTACCTGATTTCCTGTCTGATGAGGATATTCTATCAGGATTGTGGTCTGGTATATATATATCGTGGGGGCATGACCCGCTTCTCTCATTGCCAGACCAACGGAATTCCAAGGCAATTCTGGTGTGAGCGATGAAAGGAAGATAAGAGGGGCTACACCTCTCTTGGACAGTTTGCAATGCCAGGTATTTTAAAATAACTACGCTGCAACAGTGATATTTTGCACCAGAGACATTGTACTTACTTTGCTTTCCAAGAAGAAAATGACAGCACAGGGCAGTATTGAAGGCTATTGGGGTCTAACATTAACACTAAACTGCCGGTGCATGTCTAAAAGCCACACCGATGCATCTTGGAACTTGCAGTGCCATGAGGGAAAGTCACATGACTATTTGGAAACAAGCACTTGCTAATGACTGTGATGTCACCCACCTGTGATCAAGGCGCAAGCTGAAACGCGTAGGGTTAAGTTTGCAGCAAAAACGCAATAAATACCTGTGCACTTTTAAACCGGGCTTGGCATTTCTTTGTTGGATATATATATATAATATATATATATATATATATATATTCACTGAAAAAAACATAGGTTTCACACACGTTATAGTTAGGAATTATCATTTACAAAACCTTGCAAATTCACTTAAAAAACCATAGGTTTCACACATGTTATAGTTAGCTGTACATTTCACTCGTAAAAAACCAATGAAATTCCACGTTATAGTTAGATCAGGTAACTATAACTTGCGCGCCCACAATAAACTGCTGATGACGTCACATATTACATCACTCATGACATGGTCAGTGACATCACTCATGACATCAATGATGACATCTGAAATTACACATTGTGGATTGCGGTCGCGCAAGTTATAGTTACCTGATCTAACTATAACGTGAAATTTCAATGGTTTTTTACGAGTGAAATGTACAGCTAACTATAACATGTGTGAAACCTATGGTTTTTGTAAGTGAATTTGCAAGGTTTTGTAAATGATAATTCCTAACTATAACGTGTGTGAAACCTATGGTTTTTTCAGTGAATTTGTACGGTTTTTTAAATGCTAAGTTATGTATTTTTTTTTCTTTTTTTTCTGGTTTTTCACTGTGTGCACCGAGCGCCCAGGTTGCGCAGTCCATGCCGTGCGCGCCTCGCCTTTTTTTACACAGTAACATTTGTTTTTTTCTCCCTTGTGGGTCCTTTAATTTATTTAATAAATGTGATTATTACTTCCTTTTTTTTTTTTTTTTTTTGCCGTGCGCGTACGGTAAGCTTACCGTACGCGCACTCCGCAATTTTTTAAAAAAATTATTAAATGTATTTTCTGTACTTTTGGGTCCTTCTTGGACCCCCTGACAAACACTAGGGGGTCTGCAACTCTCTTCGTTGCCCCCTTTTCACGTTCCCCACCTTTGTTTCTCAGTGCGAGAGACAGAAAATGGCGGCCGACACTTCCTGATTTCGACCGATTCGAATGTTTACAGTCATGTAACCACCAATCAGAATTGAGCTCGCGCACGGCACCGTACGCGTACGGTAAGCTTACGGTAAGCGCACGGAGCGCGCTTACAGATATATATATTGATTTAAATGCTATTTTCTCAGGACCTACTGAACAGATTGACACCAGACCTACAAAAGGCACATCCTTGACCTGAGGACTACCTCTCTGCCAAATTTCAAGTAATTCTGTTCAGCCGTTCGGGCTGTAGCTCGGACTAAAGGTCCTATGGGAAAATACATGGGGAAAACGCGTTTTGGGACCCCCCTTTTTTCTCAGCCCCCGCTTGACAAATCACCCCGAGACTTTCAGGGTAGGAGCGGAGCGTAGCGCCCCATTAGTTTTGAAAATTTCGCGAGGATTCGTCGACCGGCGCCAAAGTTATTCCAAATAGAATGTTGCGGATTTCCTATGGAAACACGGTCCTAACTATAACTATCTACTGGCGACCGCCAGTAGATAATATATATAAATATATATATATATATATATATATATATATATATTAAGTCTCACAAGTTGCCTTTGCAGAGAGCACTCCCAACAAGTCAGATTAGCAGCGAACAGCTTCGGTGAAAAGAAATATTAGCATGCCTTGCCTGACGCGTTTCAAACTTTACAGTCCTTTCTCGAAGGCAGCATGCAAACAGCAGTGTTCATTCCACAATCTTTTTAACTGCAAACATCGCGCTTGATTATATCCCGCCCAGGTGGGCCTCTTAAAGTGTTGCATCACGGGAGTTGCAGTTTCAATAATACCCTAGTGGGTTTGAAAAAAATGAACATGCTCAATTCAAATGACATACTTTGATTTTCACTCCTTCAAGTGCCTTTCACCAGAAATGCTTTATTTGGGACTATTTCTGGTGAAAGGCACTTGAAGGAGTGAAAATCAAAGTATGTCATTTGAATTGAGCATGTTCATTTTTTTCAAACCCACTAGGGTATTATTGAAACTGCAACTCCCGTGATGCAACACTTTAAGAGGCCCACCTGGGCGGGATATAATCAAGCGCGATGTTTGCAGTTAAAAAGATTGTGGAATGAACACTGCTGTTTGCATGCTGCCTTCGAGAAAGGACTGTAAAGTTTGAAACGCGTCAGGCAAGGCATGCTAATATTTCTTTTCACCGAAGCTGTTCGCTGCTAATCTGACTTGTTGGGAGTGCTCTCTGCAAAGGCAACTTGTGAGACTTAATAAATACGGCCGGCCAGGTCGGGGAGAAGCACCTTTGCAAATTCTTAGCAAATCCCGTGGCGCTTTGATGATAGACAGCCACCCGGAGCAACAAGTTATGCTTTATTTGGGACTATTTCTGGTGAAAGGCACTTGAAGGAGTGAAAATCAAAGTATGTCATTTGAATTGAGCATGTTCATTTTTTTCAAACCCACTAGGGTATTATTGAAACTGCAACTCCCGTGATGCAACACTTTAAGAGGCCCACCTGGGCGGGATATAATCAAGCGCGATGTTTGCAGTTAAAAAGATTGTGGAATGAACACTGCTGTTTGCATGCTGCCTTCGAGAAAGGACTGTAAAGTTTGAAACGCGTCAGGCAAGGCATGCTAATATTTCTTTTCACCGAAGCTGTTCGCTGCTAATCTGACTTGTTGGGAGTGCTCTCTGCAAAGGCAACTTGTGAGACTTAATAAATACGGCCGGCCAGGTCGGGGAGAAGCACCTTTGCAAATTCTTAGCAAATCCCGTGGCGCTTTGATGATAGACAGCCACCCGGAGCAACAAGTTATGCTTTATTTGGGACTATTTCTGGTGAAAGGCACTTGAAGGAGTGAAAATCAAAGTATGTCATTTGAATTGAGCATGTTCATTTTTTTCAAACCCACTAGGGTATTATTGAAACTGCAACTCCCGTGATGCAACACTTTAAGAGGCCCACCTGGGCGGGATATAATCAAGCGCGATGTTTGCAGTTAAAAAGAGTGTGGAATGAACACTGCTGTTTGCATGCTGCCTTCGAGAAAGGACTGTAAAGTTTGAAACGCGTCAGGCAAGGCATGCTAATATTTCTTTTCACCGAAGCTGTTCGCTGCTAATCTGACTTGTTGGGAGTGCTCTCTGCAAAGGCAACTTGTGAGACTTAATAAATACGGCCGGCCAGGTCGGGGAGAAGCACCTTTGCAAATTCTTAGCAAATCCCGTGGCGCTTTGATGATAGACAGCCACCCGGAGCAACAAGTTATGCTTTATTTGGGACTATTTCTGGTGAAAGGCACTTGAAGGAGTGAAAATCAAAGTATGTCATTTGAATTGAGCATGTTCATTTTTTTCAAACCCACTAGGGTATTATTGAAACTGCAACTCCCGTGATGCAACACTTTAAGAGGCCCACCTGGGCGGGATATAATCAAGCGCGATGTTTGCAGTTAAAAAGATTGTGGAATGAACACTGCTGTTTGCATGCTGCCTTCGAGAAAGGACTGTAAAGTTTGAAACGCGTCAGGCAAGGCATGCTAATATTTCTTTTCACCGAAGCTGTTCGCTGCTAATCTGACTTGTTGGGAGTGCTCTCTGCAAAGGCAACTTGTGAGACTTAATAAATACGGCCGGCCAGGTCGGGGAGAAGCACCTTTGCAAATTCTTAGCAAATCCCGTGGCGCTTTGATGATAGACAGCCACCCGGAGCAACAAGTTATGCTTTATTTGGGACTATTTCTGGTGAAAGGCACTTGAAGGAGTGAAAATCAAAGTATGTCATTTGAATTGAGCATGTTCATTTTTTTCAAACCCACTAGGGTATTATTGAAACTGCAACTCCCGTGATGCAACACTTTAAGAGGCCCACCTGGGCGGGATATAATCAAGCGCGATGTTTGCAGTTAAAAAGATTGTGGAATGAACACTGCTGTTTGCATGCTGCCTTCGAGAAAGGACTGTAAAGTTTGAAACGCGTCAGGCAAGGCATGCTAATATTTCTTTTCACCGAAGCTGTTCGCTGCTAATCTGACTTGTTGGGAGTGCTCTCTGCAAAGGCAACTTGTGAGACTTAATAAATACGGCCGGCCAGGTCGGGGAGAAGCACCTTTGCAAATTCTTAGCAAATCCCGTGGCGCTTTGATGATAGACAGCCACCCGGAGCAACAAGTTATGCTTTATTTGGGACTATTTCTGGTGAAAGGCACTTGAAGGAGTGAAAATCAAAGTATGTCATTTGAATTGAGCATGTTCATTTTTTTCAAACCCACTAGGGTATTATTGAAACTGCAACTCCCGTGATGCAACACTTTAAGAGGCCCACCTGGGCGGGATATAATCAAGCGCGATGTTTGCAGTTAAAAAGATTGTGGAATGAACACTGCTGTTTGCATGCTGCCTTCGAGAAAGGACTGTAAAGTTTGAAACGCGTCAGGCAAGGCATGCTAATATTTCTTTTCACCGAAGCTGTTCGCTGCTAATCTGACTTGTTGGGAGTGCTCTCTGCAAAGGCAACTTGTGAGACTTAATAAATACGGCCGGCCAGGTCGGGGAGAAGCACCTTTGCAAATTCTTAGCAAATCCCGTGGCGCTTTGATGATAGACAGCCACCCGGAGCAACAAGTTATGCTTTATTTGGGACTATTTCTGGTGAAAGGCACTTGAAGGAGTGAAAATCAAAGTATGTCATTTGAATTGAGCATGTTCATTTTTTTCAAACCCACTAGGGTATTATTGAAACTGCAACTCCCGTGATGCAACACTTTAAGAGGCCCACCTGGGCGGGATATAATCAAGCGCGATGTTTGCAGTTAAAAAGATTGTGGAATGAACACTGCTGTTTGCATGCTGCCTTCGAGAAAGGACTGTAAAGTTTGAAACGCGTCAGGCAAGGCATGCTAATATTTCTTTTCACCGAAGCTGTTCGCTGCTAATCTGACTTGTTGGGAGTGCTCTCTGCAAAGGCAACTTGTGAGACTTAATAAATATGGCCGGCCAGGTCGGGGAGAAGCACCTTTGCAAATTCTTAGCAAATCCCGTGGCGCTTTGATGATAGACAGCCACCCGGAGCAACAAGTTATGCTTTATTTGGGACTATTTCTGGTGAAAGGCACTTGAAGGAGTGAAAATCAAAGTATGTCATTTGAATTGAGCATGTTCATTTTTTTCAAACCCACTAGGGTATTATTGAAACTGCAACTCCCGTGATGCAACACTTTAAGAGGCCCACCTGGGCGGGATATAATCAAGCGCGATGTTTGCAGTTAAAAAGATTGTGGAATGAACACTGCTGTTTGCATGCTGCCTTCGAGAAAGGACTGTAAAGTTTGAAACGCGTCAGGCAAGGCATGCTAATATTTCTTTTCACCGAAGCTGTTCGCTGCTAATCTGACTTGTTGGGAGTGCTCTCTGCAAAGGCAACTTGTGAGACTTAATAAACACGGCCGGCCAGGTCGGGGAGAAGCACCTTTGCAAATTCTTAGCAAATCCCGTGGCGCTTTGATGATAGACAGCCACCCGGAGCAACAAGTTATGCTTTATTTGGGACTATTTCTGGTGAAAGGCACTTGAAGGAGTGAAAATCAAAGTATGTCATTTGAATTGAGCATGTTCATTTTTTTCAAACCCACTAGGGTATTATTGAAACTGCAACTCCCGTGATGCAACACTTTAAGAGGCCCACCTGGGCGGGATATAATCAAGCGCGATGTTTGCAGTTAAAAAGATTGTGGAATGAACACTGCTGTTTGCATGCTGCCTTCGAGAAAGGACTGTAAAGTTTGAAACGCGTCAGGCAAGGCATGCTAATATTTCTTTTCACCGAAGCTGTTCGCTGCTAATCTGACTTGTTGGGAGTGCTCTCTGCAAAGGCAACTTGTGAGACTTAATATATATATATATATATATATATATATATATATATATATATATATATATATATATATATATATTTATATATATATATATTATATATTATATATATATTATTACCTACTGGCGATAGCCAGTAGGTAGTTATAGTTAGGACCACGTTTCCATAGGAAAACCTCAACATTCTATTTTGAATAACTTTGGCGCCGGTCGACGAATCCTCGCGAATTTCTCAAAATAGGTGGGGTGCTACGCTCCGCTCCTACCCTGAAAGTCTCGGGGGGATTCGTCAAGCGGGGGCTGAGATAAAAGGGGGGTCCCAAAACGCGTTTTTCCCATGCATTTTTCCATAGGACCTTTAGAACGAGCTACAGCCCGAATGGCTGAACAGAATTACTCAAAATTTGGCAGAGAGGTAGTCCCTAGGTCAAGGAAGTGCCTTTTGTAGGTTTGGTGTAAATCTGTTCAGTAGATTCTGAGAAAATAGCCTTTAAATCAATATATATATCTGAGCCAGCTTACGGTACGCTCACCGTACGCTTACGGTAAGCGTACGGTGGCGTGCGCGAGCGCGATTCTGATTGGCTCTTAGATCTTAGTAAACATTCGAATCGGCCGAAACCAGGAAGCGGCGGCCGCCATTTTGTCTCTCGCACTGAGAGTGATTTTTAAAATCGGAAGCCCAAAAACATGTAAAGGGGCTGTTTTGACAACTCCCTCCCACATAGTCATGTTGAGGGAGTCCCCAAACATCCCCCAAGTGCAAAAACGGTTTTATTTTTTTTTCGGCAATTTCGCGGGGTACGCTTACCGTACGCTTACGGTAAGCGTACGGTAAAAAAATAAAAATAAAAAAAACACTATCCACACTTACCCCACCCCCTGTGCTTTTGGTGGCCGAAGGCCACCAAATGTGCTGGGCTTATTACAATGGAAAAAAACACTATCCACACTTACCCCACCCCCTGTGCTTTTGGTGGCCGTAGGCCACCAAATGTACAGGGCTTATTATAAGGGAAAAAAACTTAGCATTTAAAAAACCGTACTAAATCACTGAAAAAACCATAGGTTTCACACACGTTATAGTTAGGAATTAGCATTTAAAAAACCTTGCAAATTCACTGAAAAAACCATAGGTTTCACACATGTTATAGTTAGTGGAAATTTTACTGATAAAAAAACCAATGAAATTGCCCCGTTATAGTTAGCGCAGGCAACTATAACTCACGCGACCGCAATCCTCTGCTGATGACATATGTGTCTTTATGAAAAAAAAATATTTGTAATATATGTATAGCTAAAAATGTATGGAAGAAGGCATGGGCAAATAAGTGTCTAAATACAGTATTAGCATCAGCAGAGGATTGTGGTCGCGTGAGTTATAGTTGCCTGCGCTAACTATAATGGGGCAATTTCATTGGTTTTTTATCAGTAAAATTTCCACTAACTATAACATGTGTGAAACCTATGGTTTTTTCAGTGAATATATATATATATATTACCTACTGGCGGTAGGTAATGGACCAAGTTTCCATAGGAAGAGCATTTTTAGTTTTGCTTACAGCTTTGGAGTCGTTTTGAGTAATCTTCATGAAATTTTCCAAACTAATTCTTTGATCATATCAGCTCCTATGTTGTAAGTTTGGGGGTGATTCGTCAAGGGCAGGTCGAGAAAAAAGGGGGTCCCAAAACATGTTTTCTCCTTTTTAATTTCCATAGGAAGCTTTAGACCAGGCTACAGGTCGAACGGGTGAATGGAACTACCCCAAATTTGACAGGAAGAATGGTCTTGGTCTAGAAAGCACGCTTTTGTTTATTTGGTGTAAACCCGTTCAGTAGTTTTGGGGAAATATCGAAATTTGCAGATATTGATAATTGGGAATTCTGACATCTGATTGGCTGAGGTGTTACGAGCACGGCCTTGATGCTTATTGGCTGCGAGCTGTTGTAACTAGAAATTGTTGGCAGCCATTTTGTGATTCCGTTGAAATGAGTAAGGAGGAAAAAGGGCAAAAAGAGTAGGAAATAGGAGGATAGGAGCACTGTAACCTCTGTGGGGGAGTGCGAAGCGAAGTTGTCACTCCAACCGGACTGAAAAGCGGTGTTGCTCAGCTGAGATGAGATGCTGCTACACTCGGGTATGAAACCGAGAGCCTAAACCGTGAGGTCATTGCTGTAAAGTAATGTGCTCTGGTCTTTGTAGCATACCTGTGGAAGTAGTGTTAGTAGGCGCTTATACCATACAGGGAGTGGGAAGCAAACTACTGACCTCTACCGTGCGTTTATACTATACCGGAAATGGAAAGCGAAGTACTCACGCCTACTGGTGTGAAGACTCGGGGATCAAACCGAGCTGATTGCTGTAAAGTGATGGCCTCTGGGCGCTGTAGCATACTGGCCGCTGTAGTATAACTGTGTAAGTAGTGTTAGTATGCGTTTATACTATACAGGGAGTGGGAAGCGAACTACTTACCCCTACTGGTCTGAAGACTCGGGGATTAAACCGTGAGCTTAATGCTGTAAAATGATGTGCTATGGGCGCTGTAGCATACCTGTGAAAGTAGTGTTAGTTTGCGTTTATACAATACAGGGAGTGGGAAGCGAACTACTCACCCCTATCGGTCTCAAGACTCATGGATGAAACCATGAGCTCATTGCTGTAAAGTCATGTGCTCTGTGTAGTATTCCAATGTAAGTCATAGTAGAATGTTAGTATGTAATGCTACTCTAATGTAAGTATGTAATGTTAGAATGTATGGCTGTCATGAGGGGAATCTTGGTGAGTTTGTACACGGTGCTGGAGAAGACGGTTGCCATGCAGTTTGGTCCTGTTGGTGGCTGTTTAAGCTGTCTTCTTTTCCTGCAATAAATCTACTTATCGGATCCACTGCTGTCTTCCTCTTCACTACATAAATCTGGCGACGAGCGGGAGAAGGTAAAAAGAAGGCAGCACTCACCAATATTTCGAGCTTCCTTGCGTTCTGCTGATGACCCATTTTATTGGTGAAGCTGTTTCTACTCATCCTAGGGTCGTCGGCCTCTGGTAGGATTTATATTTTTTGATTTTGGGCTTCCTCTGCCTCTTCACTACACTCTGGTTGCTGTACTACACGTGTGCAAGTAGTGTTAGCATGCATTTATTCTTATTCTCTAGTTATGCAGTAGCCAATGTATCATGGCCCTATGGAGCGCCACCTCCCAGGCGCAGCTCATACAATGTCCCGGGGTGTGCATCCGCGGGACATTTATGTTTGCTATTACAGGGCGGGAGCATGGCTTCCACCCTGTGATAGTAAATTGTTGTTTGTCTCGTTGAAGCGGGAGGAGGAAAACCTCGTATCGCTTCAATAAAGCGGATCCGGATGGTAAAAATGGAGAAAAAAAATGAAGCGGGGTCTCACCCGTTCATTTAAATGAGCTCACTGCTGGGTAATGTTCCGGGGTCAATCCCAATATTATATTGTGGAGTCTCTGCAGCACTGGGGACCTTAATCTCACAGGTAAATTAGGCGCGGGAGGGCACAGAGACGTTTCCTAGCCTAGGGGATGGACACCTCCCCGGGTATTGTTCCGGGGGCTTTGAGGCCAACTCAAGACTGGGGATCGGCAACCTCTGTGGCTTTACTTAAATATGCAGGGTGGGCCCCGCCAGTCCTTGAAGCCTCGGTGGTCCTAGGAAGTGCCTTATTGGTTTTGTAATCACATGGGCAGTAGTCATGGTGTTATAAAGTGATACACTCATAGAACCCTTGCCATTGTAGAATTACCCTGTAATAGTCTGTTGGTTTATATTTGGTAGGTGCACCGCAAAATTACATATGATTTCCCTCATAACCTCCTATCAACTGCCGATTTTCACAATAAACTACAGACAAGGGTTGTCAGAAAAAGAAGACCCATACACTCACTTATTTATTGGTAAAAAAAAAATACCTTTATTAAAACAACACAAATAAAAGGAAATGTAACTTTATTTGAACAAACAACAGTAAAACATGAAAGAAGTGGGTGGGACTCCTCCGGAAGCAGCATACAAAACCTGCAAGAGAAAAAAGAAACATAAGTATGTGTGCCATATCCAAGAGAAAAAGAAAGGTAGTCAGAATGAAAGGAAGAAAGTGAGAATGGGACAGAGAGCGAGTGGGTGGAAGGGAGAAGGGGAGGGAGAGTCAAAAGAACAGAGGGAGGAGGAGACAGAGTATCGGCCTACTGCACCCAGCCCTCACTATTCTCCTCCCGTCACCCGTGTGTGTGGGACGCTGGGGTCCGTGAGAAACAGTGTGGTCCAGCAAGTCTTTAAAATGATACAGAGATATGAATGAGGCCAGAGATTATATTATTATCTACAGCAACATCGCTTGCCTGCACCTGTGCACCCAGGGTGCTGCACCCCAGCCCCTTCCCCCACACTGTGCTCAAATCCAGCTCCTGCGCACCGAGGCTTCACTGCTCACCTGCCACAACCGGTGTGTCCAACGATGTGCCGGTGCGAGCTCTGACTCTGGGGTACCTCTCAGGGTGGCACAGTAGGTCTCCAGTGTGGGACGGTGTCTTGATACCACGATGAAAGGCTTCAGGAAGGCCAGAGCATCATTACCGGTTGAGCACCTGCTGCGTGCTTTTTCGTGCAACTAACTCAGTGTCTGAAAAGGGAGAAATAATATAATGGTGGAAACGTCTTAAGGTAAATGAAGGTTTATTTCAAGCTTGAGAGAGAACACCAGTTGAGTGCATCCTTCCTTCTTGAAGTACGATCTCTGAACTGTTAGTGGTAATCGTGGTTCAAAGAGGAGTTGGAGTGTACGAGAATACACAAGGTTAAATAATAATATGTTATGCCAACGTTCACATACAAAGGAACAGAGCGCATGCTAGAAGCATAATGTTTGCGTGCAATGCAGTGGCGCAAGCCTGTGTGCATGTACACTTAGTAGTCAGCTCACTACAGTGTCCCAAAAGCCAACGCCACGTGTCTGTTGGGCAGCGCTGCCCGTTGGCTCAGGCCTACAGTACGGTCCAGCAGGTCCTTAAAATGAGACAGAGATGTGACTGAATGAGGTCAGAGATCACATAATTACGCAAGGCAACATCGCTTGTTTGCACCTGTGCACCCAGGCTGATGCACCTCATCGCTCCCGCCGCAACAAGCTCAATTGCAGCCCCTGTGCACCCAGGCCCCACTGCTCACCTGCTGTCATTGGTGTGTGTCCAAACACGATGGCCAGCAGGGTTCACAATTCAGAAAGAGTTTAGATTGCGAGGATGGTGCACACCTCATGGATCCCTTTTTTTTATTGCGCATTGTGATATGCGAGGTGGATGCAGCCATATCACCTGAGGCAGTGTGGAAGAACTGGGACATGTGGCGGCGTCGTTATCCTATTTATACGTACGCAATGTGGGCTGGGCTTGCGTATGCCAGGCCAGCGTAGGGGTGTGAATAATTATTCTGGGGACCTGGCCGTTGTTCAGTTCCTGCCTGGGCAGGAAGTGTACTTATGTGTGTGTCCCTGTTGCAGTTTTGACGTCGTACAATCCGCAATTTACATTAATGTAGCATGTACCAGGAGGGCGGCAACTATCGCTAATGAGATGCTGTCCGAAAACATTGAATGGGCAACATCACATGTAGTTGTGAAGCTGGTGGATATGCGCAGACACGCATGTCAATGGTGTTCGGTATTATTGAAAGTGTTGCTATCACGAAGCTCACACATGTGAATGTGCTCGGATGGAGGGAGGATCAGCAGTGAGGTTACGTCATACACAGTGATAACGTTCATTACAGTCAAGCAATGCATGTCAAACGTGAAGCTGAAAGTCTGACATATGACACACTACTATACTGGTAAAGCCTGACAATAGAGCATACTGCAACACAAATCTACACATTACTCTTTACTGTTTGTTACATGTGATCTAGGATGTGCACTCTGCCTGTGGCTGATGATACCCCTTTGAGCCACCAATACCCGGGTTGAAAGGCAGCACAATAATGCGGGCACACACACACATCAGGGGCATCGTGTAACACGCATTTGTTTTTTGATGTAACGTTTCAGAAGCATGGCTATCACACGTGGAAGGCTACTGTACAGAGCATGATTATTGATCAAGATGATCGTTGCATGTTGTGTGTACTATAAGACATGTTTACACAGAAAAATCTTTTCAAAAAAGCTCTGCAAGCAGAAGAGGTGTCTCTCATCAAACGGTGTAGAGAGAATGACTAAAATGGGTGGAGTCCTCCAACTGTTACAATGGGAAATGTTATGAACCAATCAAAAGCTTTTTTTTAAGGTCACATGGCAATCGCGCACCGGGCGCGCAAGGAACCCGCACCCGATGTGATTTTGAGAAAATATATTTACCACAATATAGGTTTATTACAGTTAGAAATATATAAATGTGGAAAATAATTTAGATTATCGCTTGCTCTCATATACACTTTACACTTATTTAGATAAAGTTTTGAGACATAAAAAAATAAATGAGGGAATGGCGTATCCGGCGCGATACCATACGTCTATGACGTAACACAGGGCCTGGCAGCGTGCGCTCGTCGCATACGGAACGTGCAGCCGCCGCGACCCTATACGTATATGATGTAACGTACGTATCGGTACCGCGCACCCGTCGCATATCAAACTAGGAGCTGGCGTGACCTTATATGTATATGATGTTAGGCGAGACATGGTGCTACGAAGCCGTCGGATACGAAATGCGCATCCTTAACAAGTTTCGCAATACGGCGGATAGGATTCGCGTTGTGATGGAGCTTGGTACACTACCGGTACGGGAGTCTAGTTTTCTCAAAATAGATATAGAAAAATTACATAATTTTTCAAATGAAAAAAAAAGGATAATAGAGTTCAAAAATATTACAAAAAAAATTAGAAAAAATATAGGTTTTATAAATATTAAACTATGAAATTAACATTTAAAAAACCTTTGAAATTTACTGAAAAAAACATAGGTTTTACAGACGTTATAGTTAGGAATTAGCATTTAAAAAAACTTTGAAATTCAGTGAAAAAACCATAGGTTTTACAAACATTATAGTTAGGAATTAGCATTTAGGAAACCTTAGAAATTCACTGAAAAAAACATAGGTTTTACAGACATTATAGTTAGGAATTAGCATTTAAAAAACCTTAGAAATTCACTGCAAAAAACATAGGTTTCAGGGACTTTATAGTTAGTTGGACATTTGACTCATATAAATCCAGAGAAATTCGCCCGTTATAGTTAGTTGAGCTAACTATAACTCGCATGCCCGCAATGCACTGGTGATGACGTCACATATTACATCACTCAAGACATAGTCAGTGACATCACTGATGACATCACTGATGACATCTCAAATGACATCACTGATGACATCACTGATGACATCATCCAGTGAATGTGTGTTTCTGTAAAGTTTAAATATTTTTTATATATATCTATGCCAAGGTGTATTGAAGAAAGAGTGGATTTACAAGTGCCTGAATGGGTTATTTAGTAGGTGTGTGACTGACTGTATAAGTGAGTGATTGAACATGTGTTACTGAATGTATGGGTTAGTGACTAAACTGTGTGAAAGTCTGTATTAGTGTATTAGTGACATCACTGATGACATCTCAAATGAATTCACTGATGACATCACTGATGACATCATCCAGTGACTGTGAGCTTCTGTAACGTTTAAATATGCTTTATATATATAAATGGCAAGGTGTATTGAGAAATTAATGGGTGTATGAGTGTCTGTATGGATTACTTTGTGGGTGTGTGAGTGACTGTATGAGTGAATGATTAAATGTGTCTTACTGAATGCATGGGTTAGTGACTAAACTGTGTGAATCTCTGTATCAGTGTGTTACTTGGTGTGTAAGTGATTGCATGGGTTGGTGAGTAGCTACATGAATGTATATATCAGTTATTGTTTGGTTACCTGAGTATTTGTATGGGTGCCTCAGTTTATGTGTGGGTGGGAGGTGCATGACTCTCTGCAGAGATGTGTGAGTGGTTAATTCACTGGGTGTATGGGTTCAAGACTGTATAAGGAAACAGCTGTATGGGTGCGTGAGTGAGTGTATGGGTGTGTTGATGAGTGAATGGATGTCTTATTGGTAAATGTGCGAGTAACTACATATGTAAAAGACAGTATATGTCAGTGATGGTGTATTTAAATAACTATATGTGAGAGTAAGTGATTGTGAGAGTGGTTTTATGGATGAATGTGTACTTGTATGAGTGATTGTAGAAGAGAGTAAATATGGATTAGTTTCTATATGAATAAGTGAGTTGGTGTGTGTATAATTGTATAGGTGAATAAATGGGAGTGGGATTTATTCTATGCATGACTAACTAGGTGTGTGAGTAACTCTGGATGAGTGGTGATGTGTGAGTGTCTGTATAGCTGTATGAGTGTATATCATAGTGTTGTATTGATGAGTAACTGCATGTATGAGTGACTGAATGGGTGAATGACTGGATGTGTGTGTACACTTATAAATCAGTCAGTGTGTATGTAGTAACTGGTATTGGTGTGTGTATGGTATCGAAAATGGGAGACTATATTTTAGAGTGGGTATATGAAAGGTTACATTAGGGTGTGAGGAGGTGTATCAGATTTTCACGAGGATGATGTAATCAGTGATGTCATCAGTGATATAATTTGAGATGTCATCAGTGATGTCATCAGTGATGTCACTGACCACGTCATGAATGATGTAATATGGGAAGTCATCAGCAGTGCATTGCGGGGGCCCAAGTTAGAGTTAGCTGAACTAACTATAATGCTGGAATTTCTATGGTTTTGTACGAATGAAATGTCCAACTAACTTTAACGTCCCTAAAACCTATGGTTTTTTCAGTGAATTTCTAAGGTTTTTTAAATGCTAATTTCTAACTATAACGTGCCTGAAACCTATGATTTTTTCAGTGAATTTCTAAGGTTTTTGAAATGCTAATTCATACTATAACGTACCTGAAACCTATGGTTTTTTCAGTGAATTTCTATGTTTTTTTAAATGCTAATTTCTAAATTTAACGTCCCTGAAACCTATGGTTTTTTCAGTGAATTTCAAAGGTTTTTAAATGATAATTGTTAACTATAACGTCCCTGAAACCTATGGTTTTTTCAGTGAATTTCTAAGGTTTTATAAGTGCTAATTTCTAACTATGCCTACAGAGGTAGGACATGTGAAGGAAGAGGACTAAAGGTGCAGAAAGAAGCAAAAGAAATGCAGAAAGAACCAATAGAGGTGCAGAAAAAGGCCTTGTTGCAAAGTCATCCTGTGCCCCCAACTTTTTACTGATGCAAAAACAACAACTAAACAACCCTAAACTGGGGTGGTGTAGTGGGCAAAAGAACGATGGATTTAACCCAGATCTCTTGACTGGGGGAGAATGTATGCATTGTCAGCATTCCGTCCATCATTTGTTTGTTGTAACGCTTTTCGCCCTAAGTGGGATGGGTATTCCCAGACGTGGGACCCGTGCTCACTACGCCACTGGAGTCAAGCTATCCTGGCTGATGACGGCTGATAGCCAGAAACCGGTCCTAGGATGCTTGATTCCGGTCCAGGGAAGACATGGATTGGCAGGTCGGGCTGGACTGTTCCCATGAGGCACAGGGTCAAGACTGATTTGCATATGGCCATGTCTAAACTGGGGTGGTGTAGTGGGCAAAAGAACGATGGATTTAACCCAGATCTCTTGACTGGGGGAGAATGTATGCATTGTCAGCATTCCGTCCATCATTTGTTTGTTGTAACGCTTTTCGCCCTAAGTGGGATGGGTATTCCCAGACGTGGGACCCGTGCTCACTACGCCACTGGAGTCAAGCTATCCTGGCTGATGACGGCTGATAGCCAGAAACCGGTCCTAGGATGCTTGATTCCGGTCCAGGGAAGACATGGCTTGGCAGTTCGGGCTGGACTGTTCCCATGAGGCACAGGGTCAAGACTGATTTGCATATTGCCATGTCTAAACTGGGGTGGTGTAGTGGGCAAAAGAACGATGGATTTAACCCAGATCTCTTGACTGGGGGAGAATGTATGCATTGTCAGCATTCCGTCCATCATTTGTTTGTTGTAACGCTTTTCGCCGTAAGTGGGATGGGTATTCCCAGACGTGGGACCCGAGCTCACTACGCCACTGGAGTCAAGCTATCCTAGCTGATGACGGCTGATAGCCAGAAACCGGTCCTAGGATGCTTGATTCCGATCCAAGGAAGACATGGCTTGGCAGTTCGGGCTGGACTTTTCCCATGAGGCACAGGGTCAAGACTGATTTGCATATGGCCATGTCTAAACAGGGGTGGTGTAGTGGGCAAAAGAACGATGGATTTAACCCAGATCTCTTGACTGGGGGAGAATGTATGCATTGTCAGCATTCCGTCCATCATTTGTTTGTTGTAACGCTTTTCGCCCTAAGTGGGATGGGTATTCCCAGACGTGGGACCCGTGCTCACTACGCCACTGGAGTCAAGCTATCCTGGCTGATGACGGCTGATAGCCAGAAACCGGTCCTAGGATGCTTGATTCCGGTCCAGGGAAGACATGGCTTGGTAGTTCGGGCTGGACTGTCCCCATGAGGCACAGGGTCAAGACTGATTTGCATATGGCCATGTCTAAACTGGGGTGGTGTAGTGGGCAAAAGAACGATGGATTTAACCCAGATCTCTTGACTGGGGGACAATGTATGCATTATCAGCATTCCGTCCATCATTTGTTTGTTGTAACGCTTTTCGCCCTAAGTGGGATGGGTATTCCCAGACGTGGGACCCGTGCTCACTACGCCACTGGAGTCAAGCTATCCTGGCTGATGACGGCTGATAGCCAGAAACCGGTCCTAGGATGCTTGATTCTGGTCCAGGGAAGACATGGCTTGGCAGTTCGGGCTGGACTGTTCCCATGAGGCACAGGGTCAAGACTGATTTGCATATGGCCATGTCTAAACTGGGGTGGTGTAGTGGGCAAAAGAACGATGGATTTAACCCAGATCTCTTGACTGGGGGAGAATGTATGCATTGTCAGCATTCCGTCCATCATTTGTTTGTTGTAACGCTTTTCGCCCTAAGTGGGATGGGTATTCCCAGACGTGGGACCCGTGCTCACTACGCCACTGGAGTCAAGCTATCCTGGCTGATGACGGCTGATAGCCAGAAACCGGTCCTAGGATGTTTGATTCCGGGCCAGGGAAGACATGGCTTGGCAGTTCGGGCTGGACTGTTCCCATGAGGCACAGGGTCAAGACTGATTTGCATATGGCCATGTCTAAACTGGGGTGGTGTAGTGGGCAAAAGAACAATGGATTTAACCCAGATCTCTTGACTGGGGGAGAATGTATGCATTGTCAGCATTCCGTCCATCATTTGTTTGTTGTAACGCTTTTCGCCCTAAGTGGGATGGGTATTCCCAGACGTGGGACCCGTGCTCACTACGCCTGTGGAGTCAAGCTATCCTGGCTGATGACGGCTGATAGCCAGAAACCGGTCCTAGGATGCTTGATTCCAGTCTAGGGAAGACATGGCTTGGCAGTTCGAGCTGGACTGTTCCCATGAGGCACAGGGTCAAGACTGATTTGCATATGGCCATGTCTAAACTGGGGTGGTGTAGTGGGCAAAAGAACGATGGATTTAACCCAGATCTCTTGACTGGGGGAAAATGTATGCATTGTCAGCATTCCGTCCATCATTTGTTTGTTGTAACGCTTTTCGCCCTAAGTGGGATGGGTATTCCCAGACGTGGGACCCGTGCTCACTACGCCACTGGAGTCAAGCTATCCTGGCTGATGACGGCTGATAGCCAGAAACCGGTCCTAGGATGCTTGATTCCGGTCCAGAGAAGACATGGATTGGCAGTTCGGGCTGGACTGTTCCCATGAGGCACAGGGTCAAGACTGATTTGCATATGGCCATGTCTAAACTGGGGTGGTGTAGTGGGCAAAAGAACGATGGATTTAACCCAGATCTCTTGACTGGGGGAGAATGTATGCATTGTCAGCATTCCGTCCATCATTTGTTTGTTGTAACGCTTTTCGCCCTAAGTGGGATGGGTATTCCCAGACGTGGGACCCTTGCTCACTACGCCACTGGAGTCAATCTATCCTGGCTGATGACGGCTGATAGCCAGAAACCGGTCCTAGGATGCTTGATTCCGGTCCAGGGAAGACATGGCTTGGCAGTTCGGGCTGGACTGTTCCCATGAGGCACAGGGTCAAGACTGATTTGCATATGGCCATGTCTAAACTGGGGTGGTGTAGTGGGCAAAAGAACGATGGATTTAACCCAGATCTCTTGACTGGGGGAGAATGTATGCATTGTCAGCATTCCTTCCATCATTTGTTTGTTGTAACGCCCCCCAACTTTTTACTGACTGGTTCTGGTGGTAACTGATTGACTAACCAGGCCCGAGGCTAGTGCTATGCTCAAAGACACTTAGAATACAGTGAAAACAGCTACAAACATTAGGGTACACTATGGTTTGTTGTACCCCTGTGATTGGCATGACCTCCCCTGTAAGGCACAAGTACATAATAGGGCAGGGGGGTTAATACTACCTCTAACTCAGAGGTGCAGAAAGAGGAAAGAGAGGTGCATAAACAGGCAGGAAAGGTGCAGAAACAGGGAACAGGGGTGTAGAAAGAGGCAAGTGAGGTACAGAAAGAAGCAAAAGCAGTGTAGAAACAATCAACAGAGGTGCAAAAAGAGGCAAGAGGGGTGCAGAAAAAGGTAGGAGGGGTGCACAAAGAGGCAAGAGAGGTTCAGAAAGAGGCAGGAGGGTGCAGAAAGAAGGAATTGAAGTGCATAAAGAGGCAAGAGAATTGCTGAAAGAAGCAACAGAGGTGTAGAAAGAAGCAAGAGAAGTGCAGAAAGAGACAAGTGAGGTGCAGATATAAGCAAGAGCAGTGCAGAAAGAACCAACAGAGGTGCTGAAAGAGGTGTGAAGGGTGCAGAAAGAGTAAGGGAAGTGCAGAAAGAGGCAACAGAAGTACAGAAAAGGGCAAGAGAGGTACAGAAACAGGCAGGAAAGATACAGAAACAGGGAACGGGGTGCAGTAAGAGGCAGTTGCAGAAAGAAAAGAGGAATACAGAAAGAGGCAAGAGATCTGCAGAAAAAAGCAACAGAGGTGCTGAAAGAAGCAAGTGAGGTACAGAAATAGGCAAGAGATCTGATGAAAAAAGCAACAGAGGTGCTGAAAGAAGCAAGTGTGGTGCAGAAAGAGGCAAGAGATCTGCAGAAAAAAAGCAACAGAGGTGCTGAAAGAGGCAAGTGAGGTGCAGAAAGAAGCAAGAGAGGTTCAGAAAGAGGCAATAGAAGTGCAGAAAGAAGCAACAGGGGTGCAGAAAGAGGCAAGAGTGGTGCCGAAAGAAATAAGAGAATGCAGAAAGAAGCAACAGAGGTGCTGAAAGATGCATGAAGGGTGCAGAAAGAGGCAAGAGAAGTGCAGAAAGAAGCAAAAGAGGTGCTCAAAGAGGCAAGAGGGATGCAGAAAGAGGCAAGAGCAGTGCAGAAAGAACCAAGAGAAGTGCAGAAAGAAGCAACAGAGGTGCAGAATGAGGCACGAGGGGTGCAGAAAGAAGGAAGAGAAGTGCAGAAAGAAGCAACAGAGGTACAGAAAGAGGCAAGAGTGGTTCAGAAAGAGGGAAGAGAGGTGTAGAAAAAGGCAAGAGAGTTGCACAAATAGGGAAGAGGGGTGCAGAAAGAGGCAGGAGGGGTGCAGAAAGAAGCAACAGATGTCCCGAAAGAGGCAAGAGAGTATTATATTCCATTTAGGTGCCCTAATATAGGTTTCCATGAATTATGTCCATATATAGGCACAATTTGTATTGCCCTTATTTAGGCATAGTTTTCCCAGTCCTTATTTAGGCATTATCCATGCACACCAAATACAGGCATGGTCAGCTACATCCGTCCACCTCTGTGAGACCGGCCTCACGGCGTTGCCCTCCCAATCATCCAGCCAACCTGCAACCACCCTCAAGACACGACATCTCCGACTCCGGCCGCCCCAGCCACCCAGATCCGAGGGCCGGCCAGAGCCCTGACAGACTCGACACCCTACCACGCATGTCCGACCGAGGGAGCGGGAACCCTCGAGCCAGACCCAAAGGCGCCAGCCCAGTCACACCTCGGGTCGCCTTCCCCGGGAAGACTCGATCGGCCACCAGGCCCCTGGGGAGCAGGCGCCTCCCCTGCCGAGCGTCTGGGGTCCCTCCCAGACCCACCTGAAAAGACCAAAGAAGTGAGCGGCAGGAAATCCCGCCGAACCCCCTCCATCACCCCAGTCCCCCCTCTGCGAGGACCCCGGACTTCAAAGAGCAAGCGGAGTATAACAAGGGGTGCCGGAGAAACGAAGGTAGAGAAGACCTGGAACCATCGGAGCCTGCTGACGCTGTCGCGGCTCCTGAACGCTGAAGTCACCTGGGCCTGCTGAGTGACTCGCGGCCTCTTGCTATTGAACCATCTGAGCCCTGCTGACGAGGTCGCGGCTCCCGAGCACTGAACCACCTGGGCCTGCTGAGTGACTCGCGGCCTCTTGCTATTGAACCATCTGAGCCCTGCTGACGAGGTCGCGGCTCCCGAGCACTGAACCACCTGGGCCTGCTGAGTGACTCGCGGCCCCCAGCTATTGCACCATCTGAGCCTGGCTGACGGAATCGCGGCTCCCGAACTCCGACCACCTGTGCCTGCTGAGAGACTCGCGGCGCTCCCCCTTGAGGACGACTCGGTAAGAGATCGCCCAGAGACTCGACACCCTCCAGCTCGAGGATTGTGAGCTATCCGCAGGGTATTTCGCAGAGACACTATCTTGAAAGACTGTCCCGCTACCCCCATTCCCCACGACCGATTGGTGGTACTTTGTGCCACTGCTGTACTACTTGCATCTTGGATCATAAAGATCCCTTGAAAATCATCGCTAAAAGAACCTATCGTCCTACAAAGAATACGTGTGGTGTCACTCTGTTCGTAGTGTATATCAGGGTGTGCGCGCCGAGTTCGGCCTACCTGGGAGAGGTGGGTCAAAGGGGTGGGCAAGACGGGCATCGAACCCCCCTCCGGCGAACGCCTTTCCAACATTTGGTGGCAGACGACGGGATCCGAGCCGACACCGAAAGAGAGCGTGCAGTAAACGACTGACACACTACCAAACAGAGATGGAAGGAGAAACCTCCCTGGGTGCCGCAGGTACCGAAATAAGCTCACCGTTCCGAGAGGATCAATTGGACTATTACACACATAGAGAATTAAAACAGTTTTGCAAAGACCTTGGCATCGCTACCACCGGATTAAGCACAAAGGAAGACTTCCAGAAAGTATTGAAAACCTGGGTCGAGACGGGGGCGCCCCCGACCCAAACGGAAGGAGACTCTGCCCATGAACCACAAAGCATCCCGGCGAGAAACAACGGGCCAGAGGGGAACCTGTCCCCCGAGGAGCTAGCGGACCGAGAGAGAAGCCGCAACCATGAACTTGAACTGGCAAAACTAAAAATCGAGGGAGAAATAAAACTAGCAGAGAAAAAGTTGGCCGTCGAGCAGTTACGGCTACAAGGGGAACTCGAAGAGAAGAGACGCCAAAGAGAGCACGACGAAAAGAAGCTCCAGCTAGAACATGAACGCAGCCTGAAGGAGATCGAGTGGCGGGCTAAAAACGAAAAGTCACAGCCACCCGGGAATCCACCGCCCACTCCCACCGGGGAAACCAAAGTCCACATCCCCAAGGATGTGGTAAAAGAGTATTACAAGAACGACGATATCCAGCAGTGGTTTAAGGCCTACGAAGTCGCCATGACCTCTCACCGAGTCCCGCAGAAGGATTGGGGGGTTGGCCTATGGGGCCGGTTATTGAGCGAAGGAAGAGACACCCTGCTAGATCTGCCCTCCACGGTCATGAACTCCTACAGCCACATGAAGGAAGCCCTCGTGGGCCGGTATGGACTCACTCCCGAAATGTACCGACAACGGTTCCGAGATTGTAAGAAGATACCGGGCACCACGTGGGTAGAATACGTGAACTTTTACAGCCGAGCCTTGGACGGGTGGATCAAGGGCAGCAAGGTCTCCACCTTCGAAGAACTGTTTGATCTGATTGCCTGGGAACATTTAGCGGCCAATTGCTTTGTAGAACTGCGCCAGCATCTCCTGGACAGTAAACTCACCGACCCTCGGAAGCTGGCCGCTGAGGCTGATCGTTGGGTGAATACCCGAGCCACCCGAGGCCCCGTGGGGGACTACGGCCGCCACAGTCAAGGCCCCCCCCGCCAGAGGGGCGGAGGGAACCACGGCCGACCAAGAGACTTCCCCGGGGGTCCTCAACCAGCCCCCCCAGCAGCCCACCAGCGGCGGGTTCAGCCCCGTCTCCAGCAAGCACCGGAGTCACAGGACGGCTAGGTCCACGAGCTAGGATCACCTGCTTCCGCTGCCAATGGCCCGGACACTACGCCAATGACCCCCAGTGTCCTCAGTATCAGCGAACCACAATGACCAACCCCCCGGCCCGGCAGATGGCCTCCGTGGCTCTGGGGGAAGAGATGGAGGACTCCGAAGAATGGGAACCGGCGGCCATGGCCCTGGTCTCCCTTGGTGATCGAGAAATGGTCCCCGGGACACCCTTGCCCGCCAACACAAAGAAATACCGACAGCAGGTGACCATCAACGGCCACCGAGTCGAGGGCCTCCGCGACACCAGGGCGAGTGTCACCGCGGTCCACCGCAGCCTAATTTCAGAAGACCAGATCCTAACCGGTGCCCTCTGTCCGGTCGTATCCTCCGACAATTCTGAGAGCCTCTGCCAGATGGCGCTGGTACCCTTCGAGTGGGGAGGGGTCTCCGGAGAACTGAAGGTAGCGGTCCGGACATCACAGCCCGTAGACTGCTTCCTGCGCAACGACCTGGAGAGTTCCCCGTGGGGGCAAGTAGAACGAAGAGCCCATCTGGAGATGATGGGCCTACCAGAATGGGTCTGCGCCACCACGCGCTCCATGACCGCGCGATTGCCTCTCTCCGAGGGCAGTGAGGCCCTCCTACCGAACACTATCCCCGAGAGCCGGGACACTCTACCAGAAGCGGACAACCCTCTTTCGGAGGGAGAAGAAGACACTAACCCGGGAGAAGGGCCAGAACCTTCCGCCCCGGAGGCCCTGACTGAGGTCGGAGAACTGCCCGAGATGGGCCAGTGGCGCTGTGAGGGGGGGCCTTCCCGGGAAGAGTTCTGCCAGGAACAGGCCACTTGCCCCTCCCTCGTGGGACTCAGACAACAAGCCGAAGCCCAGGCCGCCGGTGACCGAACCGGAACCCATTGGATCTATTGGGACAATGGCCTCCTATACAGCGAGCAAAAGTCCGCCGAGCTAGGCGCAGCCCGGGTACAGGTGGTACCCCTGCGTTTCCGGAGCCTCCTCCTGGGCCTGGCCCACGATGTACCCTTGGCAGGACACTTAGGCCAAGACAAGACATATCAGCGATTGGTTACCCACTTCTATTGGCCCAAGATGCGAGCGAATGTAGAAGTACACTGCAAATCCTGCCTCACGTGCCAGGGCAGTGGGAAGAGTGGCGGAAAACGCAAAGCTCCCTTACAACCGTTCCCCGTTGTGAGTACCCCGTTCGAGCGGGTCGGCATCGACATCGTGGGACCCCTGGATCCGAAGACCGCCCAGGGCCACAGATTCATCCTTGTCCTGGTGGACCATGCCACCCGCTACCCCGAGGCCATCCCCCTACGCACCGTGACGGCTCCCGTGGTGGGCCGAGCTCTCATGGGGATCTTCTCCCGTGTCGGATTTCCCCGCGAGGTTGTGAGTGATCGCGGCACTAACTTTATATCCCGCTACATGAAGTCCCTGTGGCAGCAGTGCGGAGTCACGTATAAGTTCACGACCCCCTACCACCCCCAGGGCAACGGCCTAGTGGAACGCTTCAACCGAACCCTAAAGAGAATGATCCTGGGCCTCGAAGAGCCCCTGCGCCGGAAATGGGACGTCCTCCTCCCTTGCCTCCTGTTCCTGACAGACTCGACACCCTACCACGCATGTCCGACCGAGGGAGCGGGAACCCTCGAGCCAGACCCAAAGGCGCCAGCCCAGTCACACCTCGGGTCGCCTTCCACGGGAAGACTCGATCGGCCACCAGGCCCCTGGGGAGCAGGCGCCTCCCCTGCCGAGCGTCTGGGGTCCCTCCCAGACCCACCTGAAAAGACCAAAGAAGTGAGCGGCAGGAAATCCCGCCGAACCCCCTCCGTTACCCCAGTCCCCCCTCTGCGAGGACCCCGGACTTCAAAGAGCAAGCGGAGTATAACAAGGGGTGCCGGAGAAACGAAGGTAGAGAAGACCTGGAACCATCGGAGCCTGCTGACGCTGTCGCGGCTCCTGAACGCTGAAGTCACCTGGGCCTGCTGAGTGACTCGCGGCCTCTTGCTATTGAACCATCTGAGCCCTGCTGACGAGGTCGCGGCTCCCGAGCACTGAACCACCTGGGCCTGCTGAGTGACTCGCGGCCTCTTGCTATTGAACCATCTGAGCCCTGCTGACGAGGTCGCGGCTCCCGAGCACTGAACCACCTGGGCCTGCTGAGTGACTCGCGGCCCCCAGCTATTGCACCATCTGAGCCTGGCTGACGGAATCGCGGCTCCCGAACTCCGACCACCTGTGCCTGCTGAGAGACTCGCGGCGCTCCCCCTTGAGGACGACTCGGTAAGAGATCGCCCAGAGACTCGACACCCTCCAGCTCGAGGATTGTGAGCTATCCGCAGGGTATTTCGCAGAGACCCTATCTTGAAAGACTGTCCCGCTACCCCCATTCCCCACGACCGATTGGTGGTACTTTGTGCCACTGCTGTACTACTTGCATCTTGGATCATAAAGATCCCTTGAAAATCATCGCTAAAAGAACCTATCGTCCTACAAAGAATACGTGTGGTGTCACTCTGTTCGTAGTGTATATCAGGGTGTGCGCGCCGAGTTCGGCCTACCTGGGAGAGGTGGGTCAAAGGGGTGGGCAAGACGGGCATCGAACCCCCCTCCGGCGAACGCCTTTCCAACATTTGGTGGCAGACGACGGGATCCGAGCCGACACCGAAAGAGAGCGTGCAGTAAACGACTGACACACTACCAAACAGAGATGGAAGGAGAAACCTCCCTGGGTGCCGCAGGTACCGAAATAAGCTCACCGTTCCGAGAGGATCAATTGGACTATTACACACATAGAGAATTAAAACAGTTTTGCAAAGACCTTGGCATCGCTACCACCAGATTAAGCACAAAGGAAGACTTCCAGAAAGTATTGAAAACCTGGGTCGAGACGGGGGCGCCCCCGACCCAAACGGAAGGAGACTCTGCCCATGAACCACAAAGCATCCCGGCGAGAAACAACGGGCCAGAGGGGAACCTGTCCCCCGAGGAGCTAGCGGACCGAGAGAGAAGCCGCAACCATGAACTTGAACTGGCAAAACTAAAAATCGAGGGAGAAATAAAACTAGCAGAGAAAAAGTTGGCCGTCGAGCAGTTACGGCTACAAGGGGAACTCGAAGAGAAGAGACGCCAAAGAGAGCACGACGAAAAGAAGCTCCAGCTAGAACATGAACGCAGCCTGAAGGAGATCGAGTGGCGGGCTAAAAACGAAAAGTCACAGCCACCCGGGAATCCACCGCCCACTCCCACCGGGGAAACCAAAGTCCACATCCCCAAGGATGTGGTAAAAGAGTATTACAAGAACGACGATATCCAGCAGTGGTTTAAGGCCTACGAAGTCGCCATGACCTCTCACCGAGTCCCGCAGAAGGATTGGGGGGTTGGCCTATGGGGCCGGTTCTTAAGCGAAGGAAGAGACACCCTGCTAGATCTGCCCTCCACGGTCATGAACTCCTACAGCCACATGAAGGAAGCCCTCGTGGGCCGGTATGGACTCACTCCCGAAATGTACCGACAACGGTTCCGAGATTGTAAGAAGATACCGGGCACCACGTGGGTAGAATACGTGAACTTTTACAGCCGAGCCTTGGACGGGTGGATCAAGGGCAGCAAGGTCTCCACCTTCGAAGAACTGTTTGATCTGATTGCCTGGGAACATTTAGCGGCCAATTGCTTTGTAGAACTGCGCCAGCATCTCCTGGACAGTAAACTCACCGACCCTCGGAAGCTGGCCGCTGAGGCTGATCGTTGGGTGAATACCCGAGCCACCCGAGGCCCCGTGGGGGACTACGGCCGCCACAGTCAAGGCCCCCCCCGCCAGAGGGGCGGAGGGAACCACGGCCGACCAAGAGACTTCCCCGGGGGTCCTCAACCAGCCCCCCCAGCAGCCCACCAGCGGCGGGTTCAGCCCCGTCTCCAGCAAGCACCGGAGTCACAGGACGGCTAGGTCCACGAGCTAGGATCACCTGCTTCCGCTGCCAATGGCCCGGACACTACGCCAATGACCCCCAGTGTCCTCAGTATCAGCGAACCACAATGACCAACCCCCCGGCCCGGCAGATGGCCTCTGTGGCTCTGGGGGAAGAGATGGAGGACTCCGAAGAATGGGAACCGGCGGCCATGGCCCTGGTCTCCCTTGGTGATCGAGAAATGGTCCCCGGGACACCCTTGCCCTCCAACACAAAGAAATACCGACAGCAGGTGACCATCAACGGCCACCGAGTCGAGGGCCTCCGCGACACCAGGGCGAGTGTCACCGCGGTCCACCGCAGCCTAATTTCAGAAGACCAGATCCTAACCGGTGCCCTCTGTCCGGTCGTATCCTCCGACAATTCTGAGAGCCTCTGCCAGATGGCGCTGGTACCCTTCGAGTGGGGAGGGGTCTCCGGAGAACTGAAGGTAGCGGTCCGGACATCACAGCCCGTAGACTGCCTCCTGGGCAACGACCTGGAGAGTTCCCCGTGGGGGCAAGTAGAACGAAGAGCCCATCTGGAGATGATGGGCCTACCAGAATGGGTCTGCGCCACCACGCGCTCCATGACCGCGCGATTGCCTCTCTCCGAGGGCAGTGAGGCCCTCCTACCGAACACTATCCCCGAGAGCCGGGACACTCTACCAGAAGCGGACAACCCTCCTTCGGAGGGAGAAGAAGACACTAACCCGGGAGAAGGGCCAGAACCTTCCGCCCCGGAGGCCCTGACTGAGGTCGGAGAACTGCCCGAGATGGGCCAGTGGCGCTGTGAGGGGGGGCCTTCCCGGGAAGAGTTCTGCCAGGAACAGGCCACTTGCCCCTCCCTCGTGGGACTCAGACAACAAGCCGAAGCCCAGGCCGCCGGTGACCGAACCGGAACCCATTGGATCTATTGGGACAATGGCCTCCTATACAGCGAGCAAAAGTCCGCTGAGCTAGGCGCAGCCCGGGTACAGGTGGTACCCCTGCGTTTCCGGAGCCTCCTCCTGGGCCTGGCCCACGATGTACCCTTGGCAGGACACTTAGGCCAAGACAAGACATATCAGGGATTGGTTACCCACTTCTATTGGCCCAAGATGCGAGCGAATGTAGAAGTACACTGCAAATCCTGCCTCACGTGCCAGGGCAGTGGGAAGAGTGGCGGAAAACGCAAAGCTCCCTTACAACCGTTCCCCGTTGTGAGTACCCCGTTCGAGCGGGTCGGCATCGACATCGTGGGACCCCTGGATCCGAAGACCGCCCAGGGCCACAGATTCATCCTTGTCCTGGTGGACCATGCCACCCGCTACCCCGAGGCCATCCCCCTACGCACCGTGACGGCTCCCGTGGTGGGCCGAGCTCTCATGGGGATCTTCTCCCGTGTCGGATTTCCCCGCGAGGTTGTGAGTGATCGCGGCACTAACTTTATATCCCGCTACATGAAGTCCCTGTGGCAGCAGTGCGGAGTCACGTATAAGTTCATGACCCCCTACCACCCCCAGGGCAACGGCCTAGTGGAACGCTTCAACCGAACCCTAAAGAGAATGATCCTGGGCCTCGAAGAGCCCCTGCGTCGGAAATGGGACGTCCTCCTCCCTTGCCTCCTGTTCCTGACAGACTCGACACCCTACCACGCATGTCCGACCGAGGGAGCGGGAACCCTCGAGCCAGACCCAAAGGCGCCAGCCCAGTCACACCTCGGGTCGCCTTCCACGGGAAGACTCGATCGGCCACCAGGCCCCTGGGGAGCAGGCGCCTCCCCTGCCGAGCGTCTGGGGTCCCTCCCAGACCCACCTGAAAAGACCAAAGAAGTGAGCGGCAGGAAATCCCGCCGAACCCCCTCCGTCACCCCAGTCCCCCCTCTGCGAGGACCCCGGACTTCAAAGAGCAAGCGGAGTATAACAAGGGGTGCCGGAGAAACGAAGGTAGAGAAGACCTGGAACCATCGGAGCCTGCTGACGCTGTCGCGGCTCCTGAACGCTGAAGTCACCTGGGCCTGCTGAGTGACTCGCGGCCTCTTGCTATTGAACCATCTGAGCCCTGCTGACGAGGTCGCGGCTCCCGAGCACTGAACCACCTGGGCCTGCTGAGTGACTCGCGGCCTCTTGCTATTGAACCATCTGAGCCCTGCTGACGAGGTCGCGGCTCCCGAGCACTGAACCACCTGGGCCTGCTGAGTGACTCGCGGCCCCCAGCTATTGCACCATCTGAGCCTGGCTGACGGAATCACGGCTCCCGAACTCCGACCACCTGTGCCTGCTGAGAGACTCGCGGCGCTCCCCCTTGAGGACGACTCGGTAAGAGATCGCCCAGAGACTCGACACCCTCCAGCTCGAGGATTGTGAGCTATCCGCAGGGTATTTCGCAGAGACACTATCTTGAAAGACTGTCCCGCTACCCCCATTCCCCACGACCGATTGGTGGTACTTTGTGCCATTGCTGTACTACTTGCATCTTGGATCATAAAGATCCCTTGAAAATCATCGATAAAAGAACCTATCGTCCTACAAAGAATACGTGTGGTGTCACTCTGTGCGTAGTGTATATCAGGGTGTGCGCGCCGAGTTCGGCCTACGTGGGAGAGGTGGGTCAAAGGGGTGGGCAAGACGGGCATCGAACCCCCCTCCGGCGAACGCCTTTCCAACAACCTCCTACGTCACAATGAGTTCTTAGAAACAGACCCTTAAGCTCTTGGGATTTTCCCTAGCACAGGATTATTAATTTCTCCAAGAACTCATTAAATATGCATTAACCACTATTCCCTAAGGGTTCATTCCTGACGTCTTCATCTGCCCGACTTTACGTCAATACTAACATTCCAAGGCACCACAATGTATAAATGTACCTTCCCTTGCCCAAGCAAGTCAGAGGAGACCTTGACTTTAGAGGAGCCCGTATCCCGGCCTGAGGCACTGACAAGAGACACTGTCATCCATGCTCACAGAGAATCCAGCTTCCAGTGTTCTGACTTTCCTCGCGGGGTGTTAGAGTTAAAGACCCGGAAAGAGATTCCCACCTCTCTCATTCTAAGGTTTGGAGCTGACTAGAACCTAGAGGGACTCTAGGCATCTCATACCATATCATACTATACCAATCTATAGGCTAAAACCTCCTATAGAATACAGCACCAACTTCTTACCTCGTACTACACTTAGTTTAGGTACATTGGGGTAGAACTAGTTAGAGCAGCATCTTATGAGTACTCGTACTTTTAGCCTATGTCATTTATTTATGTGAATATGTTTCATAAATATTAGAAAATGCTAGAGCAGTACTATTTCTTTCTACTACTTACGCTGTACATAATGTATCTCGCATACTGTCTTACGATTGTAACAGCTCATATCTCTTACACGAGAAACAAGACTGTACAATAAATACTTTTATTGAAACGCCCGTCTGTTCTTTCTGTGTAACTCTGAAGAAACTAAGTATGCAAGATTAGCTGAGCGAAAACGTTATCTGTTGTTTCCATGACTCTGAGAGGACTCTGAGAGTACTTTGAGATGATTCTGAGAGTATCCCGATTCTAAGGGAAAACAGAGTTGTCATGTTTATGCGGTTGCCAGAAACTACTCCCTTCTTGTTTACAATAAGTTTCTAGTGGCCTCAGAGCTAGCTGGTACATGTAATTAAGTTTAATATACTCAATAGGGGCATACCGACCTCAGTCCTATGCCAAGCCTACAGTGTATTTTATTCCAATGCGCACAGCCTATTAGGGAAAAAGGAACTAGACTACAAAAGGTGCAGAAAGAAGCAAGTGAAGTACAGAAAGAGCCAAAAAACGTGCAGAAAGACACAACAGAGTTGAAGAAAGAAGCAAGAGAAGTGCAGAAAGAGGCAAGAGAGGTGCAGAAAGAAGCAAGTGAAGTGCAGAAAGAGGCAACAGAGGTGCAGAACGACACATGAGAGGTACAGAAACAAGCAAGAGAAGTGAAGAAAGAGGCAAGTGAGGTGCAGAAAGAAGCAAGAGCAGTGCAAAAAGAACCAACAGAGGTGCAGAAAGAGGCAAGAGGGGTGCAGAAAGAGTTATGAGAGGTGCACAAAGAGGCAAGAGAGGTACAAAAAGAGGCAGGAGGGATGCAAAAAGAAGGAAGGGAAGTACAGAAAGAGGTGCGAGAATTGCTGAAAGAAACAACAGAGATGTAAAAAGAAGCAATAGAAGTGCAGAAAGAGACAAGTGAGGCGCAGAAAGAAGCAAGAGCAGTGCAGAAAGAACCAACAGAGGTGCTGAAAGAGGTGTGAATGCTGCAGAAAGAGCAAGAGAAATGCAGTAAGAGAAAACAGAGGTACAGAAAGAGGCAAGAGAGGTGCAGAAACAAGCATGAAAGGGGCAGAAACAGGGAACAGGGGTACAGAAAGAGGCAAGAGAGGTGCAGAAAGAGAAAAGAGGGGTGCAGAAAGAGGCAAGAAATCTGCAGAAAAAAGAAACAGAGGTGCAGAAAGAGGCAAGAGGGGTGCAGAAAGAAGGAAGAGAAGTGCAGAAAGAACCAAGAGATGTGCAGCGAGCTTTTCAGCGTGATGGTGGCAGGCCCCGCCCCTTTGGAGCAAGAAGCAGCACATGGGCCTCCTGGCGCGTTATGCAATTGGGGAGTGAGTCCCATGAGGTCTTTGTAGGTCAGCAAGGTGATATGCCTCCAAAATTGTTCCCAAGGCATCCTGCCCTATGGGATTGCAAAATGCTTTTCAGTGCGATGGTGGTAGGCCCACCCCCTTGAAGCAAGAAGCAACACTTGGGCCTTCTGACGCATTGTCTGGCGGGCAGTGAGTACCCTGAAGTCTTTGCAGGTCAGCGAGGTAGTATGCCTCTAAATTTGCTCCCCATGCATCCCAGAGTTCTTTTCAGCATGTTGGTGGGAGGCCCGCCCACTTGGAGCAAGAAACAGCACCTGGGACTCCTAGTGCTTTGTCTGTGAGTCCCCTGAGGTGCTTACACGCCAGTGAGGTCGTATGCCTCTAAAATTGCTCCCAAGATGTCCCAGAGTGCTTTTCAGAGGGTTGGTGGGAGGCCCCGCCCCCTTGGAACAAGAAGGAGCACCATGGGCCTCCTGGTGCTTGTCCAGTGGGGGAGTGAGTCACCTGAATTCTTTACAGGTCAGTGAGGCAGTATGCCTCCAAAATTGCTCCCAAGGCACCCCGCCCTATGGGATTGCAGAGAGCTTTTCAGGGCGATGGTGGCAGGCCCTGCCCCTTTGGAGCAAGAAGCAGCACATGGGCCTCCTGGCACGTTATCCAATGGGGGAGTGAGTCCCATGAGGTCTTTGTAGGTCAGCGAGGTGATATGCCTCCAAAATAGTTCCCAAGGCATCCTGCCCTGTGGGATTGCAGAATGCTTTTCAGCGCGATGGTGGCAGGCTCCGCACCTTTGGAGCAAGAAGCAGCACATGAGCCTCCTGGCGCGTTATCCAATGGGGTATTTAGTCCCATGAGGTCTTTGTAGGTCAGCGAGGTGATATGCCTCGAAAATTGTTCCCATGGCATCCTGCCCTATGGGATTGCAGAATGCTTTTCAGCACGGTGGTGGTAGGCCCACCCCCTTGAAGCAACACTTGGGCCTTCTGACGCATTGTCTGGTGGGGAGTGAGTCCCTTGAAGTCTTTGCAGGTCAGTGAGGTAGTATGCCTCTAAATTTGCTCCCCATGCATCCCAGAGCTATTTTCATCATGTTGGTGGGAGGCCCCGCCCCCTTGGAGCAAGAAACAGCACCTGGAACTCCTGGTGCTTTTTCCGGTGGGGAGTGAGTCCCCTGAGGTGTTTGCACGTCATTGAGGTGGTACGCCTCTAAAATTGCTCCCAAAACATTCCAGAGCTCTTTTCAGCACGTTTGTGGGAGCCCTGCCCCCTTGGAGCAAGAAACAGCACCTGGGACTCCTGGTGCTCTGTCTGGTGGGGAGTGAGTCTTCTGAGGTGCTTGCATGTCACTGAGGTGGTATACCTCTAAAATTGTTCCCAAGATGTCCCAGAGCACTTTTCAGAGGGTTGGTGGGAGGCCCGCCCACTTGGAGCAAGAAGGAGCACCATGGGCCTCCTAGTGCTTGTCCAGTGAGGGAGTGAGTACCCCGAATTCTTTGCAGGTCAGTGAGGCGGTATGCCTCCAAAATTGCTCCCAAGGCGCCCCGCACTGCGGGATTGCTGAGAGCTTTTGATTGAGATGGTGAGAGACCCAACCCGTGGCGCATGAAGAAGTACCTGGGTCTGTCTCTAGGCGAGGTGTTTGGTGGGGGAGTGAGTCCCCTGACATCTATGCAGGGCAGCTAGGGGGAATGCCTACAAAATATTTCCCAAGGCGCCCCATCCTGTGGGATTGCAGTGAGCTTTTCAGCGTGATGGTGGCAGGCCCCGCCCCTTTGGAGCAAGAAGCAGCACATGGGCCTCCTGGCGCGTTATCCAATGGGGGAGTGAGTCCAATGAGGTCTTTGTAGGTCAGCAAGGTGATATGCCTCCAAAATTGTTCCCAAGGCATCCTGCCCTATGGGATTGCAAAATGCTTTTCAGTGCGATGGTTGTAGGCCCACCCCCTTGAAGCAAGAAGCAACACTTGGGCCTTCTGACGCATTGTCTGGCGGGCAGTGAGTACCCTGAAGTCTTTGCAGGTCAGCGAGGTAGTATGCCTCTAAATTTGCTCCCCATGCATCCCAGAGTTCTTTTCAGCATGTTGGTGGGAGGCCCGCCCACTTGGAGCAAGAAACAGCACCTGGGACTCCTAGTGCTTTGTCTGTGAGTCCCCTGAGGTGCTTACACGCCAGTGAGGTGGTATGCCTCTAAAATTGCTCTCAAGATGTCCCGGAGGGCTTTTCAGAGGGATGGTGGGAGGCCCCGCCCCCTTGGAACAATAAGGAGCACCATGGGCCTCCTGGCGCTTGTCCAGTGGGGGAGTGAGTCACCTGAATTCTTTACAGGTCAGTGAGGCGGTATGCCTCCAAAATTGCTCCCAAGGCACCCCACCCTATGGGATTGCAGAGAGCTTTTCAGGGCGATGGTGGCAGGCCCTGCCCCTTTGGAGCAAGAAGCAGCACATGGGCCTCCTGGCGCGTTATCCAATGGGGTATTGAGTCCCATGAGGTCTTTGTAGGTCAGCGAGGTGATATGCCTCCAAAATAGTTCCCAAGGCATCCTGCCCTGTGGGATTGCAGAATGCTTTTCAGCGTGATGGTGGTGGTAGGCCCACCCCCTTGAAGCAACACATGGGCCTTCTGACGCGTTGTCTGGCGGGGAGTGAGTCCCCTGAAGTCTTTGCAGGTCAGTGAGGTAGTATGCCTCTAAATTTGCTCCCCATGCATCCCAGAGCTCTTTTCATCATGTTGGTGGGAGGCCCTGCCCCCTTGGAGCAAGAAACAGCACCTGGAACTCCTGGTGGTAGGGAGTGAGTCCCCTGAGGTGTTTGCACGTCATTGAGGTGGTATGCCTCTAAAATTGCTCCCAAAACATTCCAGAGCGCTTTTCAGAGGGTTGGTGGGAGGCCCCACCCCTTGGAGCAAGGAACAGAACCTGGGACTCCTGGTGCTTTGTCTGGTGTGGAGTGAGTCCCCTGAGGTGTTGGCACGTCCCTGAGGTCATATGCCTCAAAAATTGTTCCCTAGGCATCCTGCCCTGTGGGATTGCAGAATGCTTTTCAGCGCGATGGTGTCAGGCCCCGCCCCTTTGGAGCAAGAAGCAGCACATGGGCCTCCTGGTGTGTTATCCAATGGGGTATTGAGTCCCATGAGGTCTTTGTAGGTCAGCGAGGTGAAATGCCTCCAAAATTGTTTCCAAGGCATCCTGCCCTATGGGATTGCAGAATGCTTTTCAGCACGGTGGTGGTAGGCCCACCCCCTTGAAGCAACACTTGGGCCTTCTGACGCTCCCAAGACGTCCCAGAGCACTTTTCAGAGAATTGGTGGGAGGCCCCGCCCCTTGGAGCAAGAAGGCGCACCATGGGCCTCCTGGTGCATTATCCAATGGGGGAGTGAGTCCCATGAGGTCTTTGTAGGTCAGCGAGGTGATATGCCTCCAAAATTGTTCCCAAGGCATCCTGCCCTGTGGGATTTCAGAATGCTTTTCGGCGCGATGGTGGTAGGCCCCACACCTTTGGAGCAAGAAGCAGCACATGGGCCTCCTGGTGCGTTATCCAATGGGGGATTGAGTCCCATGAGGTCTTTGTAGGTCAGCGAGGTGATATGACTCCAAAATAGTTCCCAAGGCATCCTGCCCTATGGGATTGCAGAATGCTTTTCAGCACGGTGGTGGTAGGCCCACCCCCTTGAAGCAAGAAGCAACACTTTGGCCTTCTGACGCGTTGTCTGGCGGGGGGTGAGTCCCCTGAAGTCTTTGCAGGTCAATGAGGTAGTATGCCTCTAAATGTGCTCCCCATGCATCCTAGAGCTCTTTTCAGCACGTTGGTGGGAGGCCTCGCTACCTTGGAGCAAGAAACAGCACCTGGGACTCCTGGTCCTTTGTCTGGTGGGGAATGAGTCCCCTGAGATGTTTGCACGTCATTGAGGTGGTATGCCTCTAAAATTGCTCCCAAAACATCCCAGAGCGCTTCTCAGAGAGTTGGTGGGAGGCCCGCCCCTTGGAGCAAGGAAGAGCACATGGGATTCCTGGTGCTTTGTCTGGTGTGGAGTGAGTCCCCTGAGGTGTTTGCACGTCACTGAGGTGATATGCCTCTAAAATTGTTCCCAAGACGTCCCAGAGCACTTTTCTGAGGGTTGGTGGGAGGCCCCACCCCTTATGGCAAGAAGGAGCACCACGGGCCTCCTGGCGCTTGTCCAGTGGGGGAGTGAGTCCCCCGAATTCTTTGCAGGTCAGTGGGGCGGTGTGCCTCCAAAATTGCTCCCAAGGCGCCCCACCCTGTGGGATTACGTAGAGCTTTTCAGCGCAATGGTGGCAGGCCCCACCCCTTTGGAGCAAGAAGCAGCACATGGGCCTCCTGGTGCGTTATCCAATGGGGGAGTGAGTCCCATGAGGTCTTTGTAGGTTAGTGAGGTGATATGCCTCCAAAATTTTTCCCAAGGCATTCTACCCTGTGGGATTCCAGAATGCTGTTTAGCATGATGGTGGAAGGCCCCGCCCCTTTGGAGCAAGAAGCAACACTTGGGCCTTCTGACTCGTTGTCTGGTGGGGAGTGAGTCCCCTGAAGTCTTTGCTGGTTAGTGAGGTAGTATACCTCGAAATTTGCTCCCCATGCATCCCATAGCTCTTTTCAGCATGTTGGTGGGAGGCCCCACCCACTTGGAGCAAGAAACAGCACCTGGGACTCTTGGTGCTTTGTCTGGTGGAGAGTAAGTCTGCTAAGGTGTTTGCACATCACTTAGGTGGTATGCCTCTAAAATTACTCCCAAGATGTCCAAGAGATCTTTTCAGAGGGTTGGTGGGAGGCCCTGCTCCCTTGGAGCAAGAAGGAGCACCATGGGCCTCCTGGCGCTTGTCCAGTGGGGGAGAGAATCCCCCGAATTCTTTGCAGGTCAGTGAGGCAGCATGCCTCCAAAATTGCTCCCAATGCGCCCCGCCCTGTGGGATTACAGAGAGCTTTTCAGCACGATGATGGCAGGCCCCGCACCTTTGGCGCAAGAAGCTGCACATGGGTCTCCTGGAGCATTATCCAATGGAGGAGTGAGTCACATGAGGTCTTTGTAGGTCAGCAAGGTGATATGCCTCCAAACTTGTTCCCAAGGCATCCTGCCCTATGGGATTTCAGAATGCTTTTCAGTGCGATATTGGTAGGCCCACCCCCTTGAAGTGAGAAGCAACACTTGGGCCTTCTGACGCAATGTCTGGTGGGGGGTGAGTCCCCTGAAGTCTTTGCAGATCAGTCAGGAAGTATGCCACGATCCACTGGCTTTCGCAGCTTCTTTTTTTCATATTAGCCCCAGGGAGGTGGCGGTCCCCTTGGCTGATGGAGTCCGTAACAGACCCCCGCATTTGCATATTAGTGCCCCGGGGAGGTGGCGGTCCTCTGGGCAGGTTGGGGACCGTGTGCCCCCCTGAATAATTGCTAAAAGCCCCGGGGGTGGCCCCCCACACATTAAAAAAGAACCCCTGGGAGTGGCGGTCCCTGGGGCTGCGGGAGGGTTGAGTGCCCTCCCGCACCTAATATTAAGCAATCCCCGGGGGTGGTGGTCCCTGGAGCTGCGGGGGGCCCACGGGCCCTCGCCTATATTTCTTAGTAATGCCCCTGGGACCTGGCCCACCCGGGGGCCTCAATTAAATTTTGGCGAGATTCGCGACTCCAGCAAACAAGTTTTTGAGGAACGAATGGTATTATGGACCAGGTTCATAGATGACGTGCTCGTCCGCTAGAGAGGTGTTGGGAAATCTGTGAGGGAATTTATTGCTGCGCTTAATACAAAAGAGTACAACTTGAACTTCGCTGTGCAGATTAGCAGATCCAAAATTTAATTTCTCTATGTTGAGATTTCAGTACATGAGGGCAAACCTGAGGCAAAACAGGTAATAGTTTATAGTTTGCAAACAGTGCACACCCCACAAACCTAATCTACAGCATCCCCCATTGGGAACTACTACGCGACAAGTGTAATTGCAGCACAAGCGCAGATTTTGAGAGGGAAAGGGAGGTCATGAAACACAGATTCAGAGAAAGAAGGGGGCTATAGCCAGAGGATCATCATCACAGGCTAACACAAGAGTAGATTTAGTACTCAGGACACCACCCAATTGGCAAACATAAGGAAGTGTAAGACAACGTGAGATTCATTACCACTTGCTTGAACCAAGCTTTTAATATTAGGCAGATACTGAATAAACATTGACACATCTTTAAGACGGATGATGTATTGGCCAAATTTGTACATGATAATCATCAAATTACATTCAGGAAAGGTCACTCCTTTAAAGACAATTTGAGTCACAACCAAGTCACACAACTTACATCGAGCAACTAGAAACGAGGAGTTGGATTTTACTGTTTTATGAAATGCAAGGCCTATTGGTACAGCTCCAACTGCTGATTCCTAACACATCTACGCATTACAGAATCAGGAAAACAGTAGGTCTGGGTGGTGAACTCTGCTCCATTTGCAGAGTTTGTTGAGTTATCTGAACTCCAGGGTTTACGCAGGAGTTCCCAAAAACTCCACTCTGCAAAGCAGAGGAGATTTCTTTCCTCGCTCGCCAACATATATTGGCAAGTGCAAGTGAGGAAAATCCAACGCCAGACCAGCAAGATTTCTCAACGCAGGCGGTCACAGATGGTTGCATCCGTTCGGGTTGAGGAAGCTGCCACTTGAGTAGAAAATCTTCTTGAGTGGCAGACAGAAGCAGCCGGACATCCCTGGAGCTACACATGCCCCAGGGTGGTGGCGGTCCCCAGGGCTGCCTGCGGGCCCAGTGGGCCCATGGGCATACATCATAAGAAGTGTCCCTGAGCTTTCATAAACCCTAGGAGGGGGCCCTGTGTGCCCCCTCCTATTTTTATTTTATGCCCCAAGGACCTGGCCCACCCAGGGATTATTTAAACGTAAGCGTTGGAGCCTGCTCTTGCTTTTGCAAATATCATAATTTCACAGCAATTTATTTTAAAAAAATCTGGGGGGAGACTGTTGGACAACTTTATTGCGTATTCCTACCCTAGCACCTTTTCTTTTTTTTTTAACATTTTTTTTAGGGACTCGGAAAAGCTGGGTCCCAAGATGGCTGCTTGGCTGAAGTGCTAGGAGCCATCAGCCTTTCCCTGCACAAACTTGTCTTTTTTTGCCAATGGCTTCACAACCACAGATATCACTATCTTTTTCCTTTTAAATTTCTCAAAAATGTCTGAACAGATTTGCGCCAAATAAGAAAAAGGCACTTCCTTGAACCAACATCTACCGCCCTGCCAAATTTGGTGCTACTCCGTTCAGCAGTTCGGGCTGTACCTGTGGCTAAATGTTCCATTTGGAATTAACATTAACATGCTCCTATTTCTTGGTCCCCACTGCACAGATCACCCCCAAACTTTTCATCACACACAGAACCTACTTTGACACTTTCTTGGGGAAATTTCATGAAGACTGGTCAAACGATGCCAAAGTTATTGACAAGTCAAAACATGCTTTTCATATGGAAACATGGTCCTAACTATAACTACCTACTAGTGACCGCCAGTAGATAATATATATATATATTTTTTCTTTCACGTCCTCCAGTCACTTCTGCAACAAAAACCAGGTACGGGCACTCCTGACCAATTCAGTGCTTAACAATTTATTGCAATTCTGCAATGTGCATTTCAGCTGTGTTTCGGCCTTCTTCACCTAAAAGGCCCCATGATAATTCCATCATTTAAAGTGCTCACATAGTCATAGAGGAAACATAGAAGAAACACTTGCCGTTGCAATGTATTGTGCTGTTTTTTCATACAATATGAAATCTAAGGAACTTAAAAAGAAGAAAACCTAATAAAAAACTAATATCATACAAACTACTTTGCTTTTTGTGCAATCATGAAAATTGTGGCAATCACTTCCACAATTTGCATTTCCGCTTTCATTTCTTGCATGTGCACATTATTCTGCATTTCGCAAGAGCAAAAGTTGAATAAAATTATTTACACAAAGACTGCCATGTTACTTTGTCTAATCCTACCCTAGAGGGCAACCTCAAAAACATCATCATAATTGCTTCTAAGTGCTCACGTGCACATCATGCAAACATAGAAGAAATATTTCACCATTACATTGAACTATGCTATCTTTCTGTACAATAATATGAATAAAAAAGCAATAGAGCATTTCTGCCCAAGTGGTCTAATTCTTCAAAACCCTTCCTTTGCTATATTATTATATTAGTTGATTCTTCAATGTGGCTTATTCCCCTAGCAGATGTCGAGAGAAGTCAAAATATCACTTTTATGCTTCCATTACATTGTATTGAAGGGGATAAGGTAAACAATATATAAGAAAAAGAAGAGAAGAAAAAATAATCAAATAAGATGAAAATTATTTGGAAAACCCAAATACAGAAACATTTGAAAATAGAAGGCTGGATACCAGAGATTAGAAGATTATCAGCCCTTTCAAAGTTTAATATAAGAGTAATTCTTCTTCTATCATCAGTCCTACTGGAGTCTTTGTCCAATCTGAGAATCTGAGAATATAGGTTTACCATAACGTTTCCCTGTTTCCCCCTCTACGATCCCTGACAACCAAATCAATTGATTACAAAATATATAAGACCCATGTCATTCTTACTGTGTATCTCTGCAAAATGGTGGGCATCCCCATGTGATCTATTGTCATTATTAATGGACCTGGTGGATTGTGCTGCGTACATATTACAGGCTGCATGGGCACGTCAGTACACATAATGCATACTCAGTTTTTAAAATATATGCCCCTCTGATTTTTGCAGAACTTTACTGAATGGTGGGCTGTGCTCAGTTCTGTTCACCCCATACTGACATGCCTTACATTTACTACATTTGCAGAATCCTTGACACCTTTTCAGTCAGTTATCCTTGGTCCTTACTTCTGGGCTCCTCCTTACTAGTTCACCTCGTATTGATGCTGTTCTGAATGTAACCTCCAGTATGTCTCACATCTGCTGACCTACGTTTGGGTCATTCTTTACAAGGTGCCAATATTTATTCATGATCTTTCTGATGACTCCTTTGTCTCTGCTGTATGTCGTAATGAACCTTGAGTATGAATGTCCTATTTTCTCTCTGATTTATCATCTCTAAATAGGACTGCTTCCCTGTTCTTCAATTTGACTTTTACACATGTATCCTGAACAGATTGATCTGTATACGCTTTATCTAGAAAACGTGTCACCATTTCTAATTGTGCTTTCTCAAACTCTTTTTACTCAATGTAATTCCTCCTCAACCTTAGATTTCTCCATATGAAATACTGTTCATCAGACATCTGGGATGAAAATTACTTTCATGAAGATGACCCTTACCTTCCATAGAGTTCCTATATGAATTTGTCTCCAATTTCTTGTTCTTTATGTATACCACTACATCTAGGAACACAACATCCATGCAGCTTACAGAAGTGGCATAACACAGGTTCAGATTATTGCAACACATTTTTGCTACAGTTCATGAGCACTCTCTTCCAACTCCTTACATATTACAAAGAGTCGTCTATATTTCTGGCCCACATTATAACATGTTCATTCCAAACCTCCCCATATTCAACTTGGATCACCTGCTCCTCCCACCAGATCATAAGCTAATGTGCATAGCTAGAGCAAAGCAGGTGCCCATTGCTGTACTTTGTATTTGTTTATACACCAAATTATCAAAAAGGAAATAGTTGTGCTCATGGCACCATCTAGTAATTTTTTACAGCATGCATGTATGTTTCAACAGTGTCAATGGTCTCACACTCAAAAAATGTTTCATTGCTCGTAGCCCATCATCATGCATTATGCTAGCAATGATGTCACATCTATTGACATTAGTAAATATCTTATATGTATTTAGACTAAAAAAGATTAATGTGATATATATAGTTGGGTGAAAATAACTTTTTAAACAAACAAAACTACTGAAATTCACCAGGTATAGTTATCTCAAGTATTTATAACTTATGGCGTAAAATAACTATAACTTGTGCCCCCGCCATGCACAATGTTGTCATCAATGACATAATTCCATATGTTATTAGGGATGTTATCAATGCAGTCATTGAACATGTCATGAGTAATGTAATATGTGAGAATGCAAGCAGTGCATGGCAAATGCCATTATAGATAGGTGACTGTATGAGACAAGAACTAAGTGATTGATTTATATTCTGGCGGACAGAGGTACTGCAGTCATGGCAAGTCAGGTGACAGAGTAATTTACTCTGTCGAATTGACTGTGCCTCCGCTCACCAAATCATTAGATGACCGCCACACTGACGGTCATTTCTTAAAGCACTGCCATGAACCACAGTCACGGTTGTTCCAGTCAACGATTTTTGCAGTTTGGTGCAGGATTCCGTCAACAAAATGGAGCCTGGCACAAAACTGTTTTCTTTTCGATTTTCAAAAATAAAATCCTGAAATGGGATTCTGTTTGAAAATAAAACAGAAAAGGCCTCCCTAGCCATGTGAAGCATCTCCCAAGGCAAGGGTGTCACTCTTTATTTTTTACTGTCCCTTGCTACTAGAGTTTGCCTGACAGTGACAGGCATAAAAAATAGCTCTATGTCTTCCCATCCTAATTGGGCGGATGGAGATATAGCCAAGTCGGACCAATTTGGCAATGGCGGGGGAGGGAGTCGTCTCTGATGCTTATAAATTTGGCAGGCAGTCCATAATGTTGAGAATAAGCAGACTCAGTCACTGTGGCGATGGAGCATGCTTACTGCTGACATTTAAATCAGGCCGTAAGTTGTATAAACCTCGAAAAAACTGAAATTCAACCGTTATTGTTAAGTCAAGTAACTTGTGCCCCTGTGATGCACTCCTTATGAATTCACATATAACTTGTTAGACCTGGCATCCTTGGCATGATTTCCGCTAACGGTTTGCCTTCAGACCTCCTGTTTTTGGTGACTTCGTTTTTACGGCCATAGGATACTGTGCATTTTATCACTTCTAACCAGTGCTTAAATGCTTTTGCTCGCCCCCTAACATGTGGCAACATTGGCTTATCCATAATTGGCATATTTAATTAACTTAGAAGTCACTAATAAGTGTACTACATGTGCGCAGGGCCTGTAAATAAATGCTACTAGTGGTCCTACAGCACAGATTGTGCCACCCATGTATCTAGCCCTTTAAACATGTCTCAGGTCTGCCATTACAGAGCCTGTATGTACAGTTTAAACAGCTAGGTGAACATGACAAGTTAAACCCCTTCCAGAACCCAAAATGTTCTTTTTAATACATATAAGTCCCCCATAGGGTAGGCCCTGGACAGTCCGAGGGCAGGGTGCAGTGTATTCCAAATGTAGGACATATACTTTTAAGTTTCTCATGTCGTTGTAGTGAAACATTATTTCATTCAGTTTTCACTTTTGCAAGGCCTATTTATCCCGAAGGATAACATTGAGATTACCTAATTACATTTTATAAGTATAATTTACAATTGTAAAAAAATAGACTTTTCAACTTTGGTGTTTTTGGAATCACATTTGAAAATCTCAACTTATGGTAAAGTCAGATTTTAAATTTCAGTTCTGAAATCTGGCATTTTCTTGCTTTAGCCAGCTTCCTTTCTCTGATTACATGCCTAGGGTGTGTGACGCTGGGGTTTGTGTATTCCCACTAGACAGCCACACACAATGGAAGCTTAGGTGTGACCTGACGGGCCATCCTGTCAGGTTGGGAGGGAGGAGCTAGACCCAGCCTTACTTCTACCTGAAGAAGCTATGTCCTGTCCTCACACAAAGGGATGCATACCCCCCTGTAGTGACTTTGGAGCCAGGGCAGAAAGGCAGGGCATCTGTGCACTTCAAAGGCCTCTCTTCGACATCTCCCCAGCACTGGGTATAAATAACTGGAACTCACAAATTACCACTTCACTGCACCTTTGGACTTGTGGATACTCTGCCAGAAAGAAAGACTTCTGTGCTGCTGAAAGGACTGCCACTCTGCTGGACTGCCACTCTGCTGGACTCCTGCTTTGCTGTGCTGACCTGCCTTCTTGCCTGGGTGAGAAAGACTGGATCTGCATCACTTGAACTTAAAATGACTCCAAAGGCTAGTTGGCTGGCTTTCTGATCTGCTGTCTCAGGGACATCAAAGACTTCCAACTTACCTGATACTACACCTGGACTCTGCCGTCCGTCAGTCTGCTCTGGCAAGTAGGTGCCACCCCAGTCCCGTACTCTTGGAAGTGAAGCCTAAGGTGCGTGCTTCAGAAATGTGACTTTCTCTTCATTTGTGGGAGCTTCTACCCTCGATACCCATACCAGATTCCACATGCCCACCAATACAATCATGGACACATTGCACCTGGATCCCAGGGCCCACTACAACTTCTAAGGTGGACTGCAGCAGTTCGGATGTGGGCGCTGGAGGTTGGCAGCGGCTAATACTTAATGTCTGCTAATTCCCCACAGTGCAGGATGCGCACAAGCTCCGTGGGGGTTTCACATTGCAGAAAGTTGACTTTCTCTTCATTTGCGGTTACTTCTACCCTCAATACCCATGCCTGATATCACCTGCGCACCATTACCATCACGGGCACATCACACCAGGATGTCAGTGCCTACTACAACTTCCAAGGTGCACTGCAGCAGGGCAGATGCAGGTGCTGCAGATCAGCAGTGCCTAGTACTTAATGGCTGATAATTCCCCTTGGCACAGAACGTTTGTGGGACACACCCAGGAGCATATCCAGGTGAAGACCGGGTCAAGAGCAGGCCCGTCTGTGCTTGTGAGAGCCCGTAGGAGGCAGGGCCCTATCTCTTGGCCTGGATATTTTAAATCTCCAGTGGTACGACTCAGAATCTGGAGGGGAGTATCCCTACTAATATTACTAAAGTTGCCAATAGGTACTCAGCTTTAAATCAGCCTTTACTGTATGAATGGGGAAGCGTAAGGGAACTCAACTGTCAGCTTGCATGATAAAGGGTGAAAATTGAATTTAAATTCATTACAAGATACTTATCATCTGTCATGGGGGATATAGAAATGGAGATTAACCATGTGCAAGCAATTATGGACTCAATTTTAAAGAGAACTGATCTCTCTGAAAATAAGGCTCCAATCACATCCCCCCAAAAGACTTAAATATTTAGTATTTATTATCTAATTCTAAAAGCATTCTCTCTGCATCTGGCAGGTGAAACCCATGTGTTGTTCAAGATTCACAAGCACTGACTAGGTTGGAAGTAACATCCCACTCTAACAGCCCTCCCCTTAAGAGAAGCAGGCAAGACATGGCTAGAACAGTTTCTGTCAGCCCTACCCCTTTAGAGTCCAATCCCCCCTTAGGAATACAAGGCCTAAGTGGTAAGAGTTTTGTGTGGAATAAATCTGTGAAAAAGGTTGCTACTGGTGAGACTAATTTCAAAATGTTTGTTTTTAATTGCTCAGTCAGATTGGGCCAGCTGGATAATCACTTTAAGAACATAGCTCAATTTTTCTCTTCGGTTACATCAAAATTAACCACCTTGGAAGAAAAGTTTGACTTGGCCCTTTTTGGCTAAAGTTCCCTAAACTTTTTGCCTTCCCCCTAGACTTTTTTTCTGCCATGGTGCTGTCAACTTAGATGCTTTGTGCACGTTGCCCCTGCTGATCAGAGTCAAAGTGCAAATGCTCCCTGTATAAAGTGTAATAGTAATTGCTTGTCCATAATTGGTATATTTGTTTTACTAGTAAAGTCCCTAGTAAAGTGCACTATGTGTGCCAGGGCTGGTAACACAAAGACTACTAATGGGCCTGCAGCACTAATTGTGCCACCCACACCAGTAGCCTTACAGAGAGATCTCAGGCCTGCCACTGCAGGGCCTGCACCCAGTTTATTAAAATGCCTTGTTGTCCTGCCAAGTGCACCCACTTGCCAGGCCTTACCCTTCCCTTTTTATGCACATCAGACACCCCTATGGTAAGCCCAAGGTACCCCCTTTGCAGGGTGCAGTGTATGTGAAAGGCAGGACATGTACTAAGGTGTGTACCATTTCCTAACAATGAAATACTCTCCATTTCGTTTTTCACTGTTGCAAGGCCATCTTGCCCATAGGACAGAAAGGGGGAGGCTGTGTAAAATGTTTGCAGCCTATCTTCCCATAGGCTTAAGATGGCGAGGTGGAATTTTGTGTGCCTGAACTCACAATTTAATAACACATCTTTTTGTGAAGGTGGTTTTGAATTGAGTGTTTAGAAACCACCCTTTTAGAAGTGGCTGTTTTTTTCGTTCTAACAATTCTGTGTGTCTCTGCCTGGTTGTGGATTGACTGTCTGGATTTGAATGTGATAGGATCTGGGAAATGTCCTGACCCAGGAGAGAAAGGGAGACAGCAACAGGCTGACCTGCATCTGGAGCGCAGGGGGGAGGAATGGCCCCTGGAGGTGAAGAGGCCTCGGCTGCTGCCATAAAACAATGGCTCCATCTCCTGCTGAGTGATTGAGGATACAGACCCCCACTATCAAAGGAAGAAGGTGTCACTGGCAGGGATACACCCAGAACTGGTTTGGACAGGGGTCAGTGCCCCCTGAACACAAAGACTTTGAAGACATTTAGGGGTATAACTATGAGAGCTGAAACCCCTGAACATTGGACTGATCAAGACTGAAAAGGATTGAAACTACTTTGTGGTCAAGAGGAACCTCTGCCAAGGAAGAAACAGCTGACGAGACTGAAGGAAAGGACTGACCCTTGCTGTATGTTCTGGGGCTGGCCTGCAGTTTGCTGATTTAACCAAGGAGAGGCTAAGGGACTTTGCTGTGTGCTGTGTCCCCCTGCTTGAAAGGACTTTGCTGTGTGCTGTGTCCTGAAGATACTTGTCCCCAAGGGCCCGAGGAGAGTTGGCTCCCTGTTGTGGAAACTCAGGAACATAAAAGTTTCCAAGTGTGTCTCAGCGACGCTGTGTGCGTGTGCTTTTTGCAGCCTGAGACCTGCGTAAGAACTGCTCTGTGATCGTGTGCACCCGGAGTTCAAGTGAGTCTCAACGACGCTGTGTGTATGTGCTCCATGCAGCCTGAGACCTTCATGAGGATTGTCCTGTGATCGTGTGCACCCGGAGTCCAAGTGAGTGTCAGCGGCGCTGTGTGTGTGTGCTTCGTGCAGCCTGAGACCTTCGTGAGGATTGCCCGTGATCATGTGCACCCGGAGACCGTGAGTCTCAGTGATACTGTGTGCGTGTGCTTCGTGCAGCCTGAGACCTTCGCAAGGATTGCCCTGAGATCGTGTACACCCAGAGCTCAAGTGTGTCTCAGCGACTCTGTGTGTGTGTGCTTCGTGCAGCCTGAGACCTTTGTGAGGATTGCCCTGTGATCGTGTACACCCAGAGCTCAAGTGAGTCTCAGCATTGCTGTGTGTGTGTGCCCTGTTGCAGCCTGAGACCTTCGTGAGAATTGCCCCGTGACTGTGTGTCCCGGAACAGTCTTGTTCTCTGCTCGACAGCGTGACCAGAAGTGCTGCGATTGTCATTGCCATCGGCCCGGACTGGCATCCCCAGAGGAGCTGTGCCACCGGCCCAAGCTTGCCTTTGCCAAGGAGGGACCTCAAACCATCCCCCGTCGGGGGGGGCCTATTTGGACTGCCCAAGATCAGCGAAGTCGCACCGGAGGCCCAAGTCGCGAGGAGAGGAGAGTGAGATCGCACCCCCCAGGTAACCCTCAGCGAGTGTACATGTGTCGCCGCCTGGGGTGGGGTGCGGGCTACTAAGAAACGCTCTCGGCCTTTCCCATCTTTGCAGCGCGAGCCTCCGCTCAAGTCTGTATCACGGCCCGTACATGACGACGAGCGGCAGTACCGGGGCCGGAGTGTGGAACCGCACTTTGTTTTCCATCATAACAGTGTTGGGGGCATGTTTTGGCAGTAGCTGACCGTGAGTCAGTAAGAGTGGCATAGAGACGTCCAGAGCACCACGATCTGTGCCTAAGTGTCTTATTTTTGCATTACGAACTGTCTGATTGTTGCATTATGAAGTGCCTTATTTTTGCATTACGAACTGCCTGATTGTTGCATTACGAAGTCCCTTATTTTTGCATTTCGAACTGCCTGATTGTTGCATTATGAAGTGCCTTTTTTTTGCATTACGAACTGCCTGATTTTTGCATTACGAATTGCATTATTTTCGCATTACGAATTGCCTGATTCTTGCATTACGAACTGCATAGCATTGCATTAGGACTAGATTAGATCATCGAGAATGGCTCATTAATACTGCAAGAACCTACCAGTGCTTGCTGGCCTAATAACCGGCAAGGTGAAATATTACAAATACGCATAAGTTGGATTTTTATCGTGTGGTCTCATCGTATATCTTTTTTTCTATATAAACATATAATTGTTTTATGAAACTCGTGTGGAGTCCATTTGTGGTGTTATCACTGTGTTACTGAGAGCGTGGTTGCAAATACTTTACACATTTGCCTTGGAGATAAGCCTGGATGCTCGTGCCAGGCTACTGAAGGTGTGAGCAGAGGCTATCTGAGGAGGTGTCCTTCCTTTCCCTGACTTAGATGCAAGGGTCCCTATTTGGCCTACCTACCTCAGCCACCTAGAGACCCCCAGTTCTAACACTATCCAATCAGCCCAAAAGAGAATAGGCTTCTTGAAGAGACATAGAAAGATTCTAGGAGGTCCGAGTGCCCAAATGACTCAAGTGCAAATGATTAACCTCACAAGCTTAATCCATCCTAATCAACAGAGAGGGGAACCCATGACCCCATGTGTGACTCTGTGTGATATTCACCTAACCCACAACCCTCAAGGAAACAGATAGCCCTGGAGTCACTGGACGCCAATAAGAGGTGCTCTCGGATCATTGATAGCGTAAGTCGGAAGGAGGTACATGTTGTTCGCTCCCGTATCCCTCTTGAGTGCACACCTTATAAAATTGTAAGCTGGATCTCACAGTTTTCTATTGAACATAGTATCACACTGATTGAGAAGGCACTCTGGCTGGTCTAATGATATGTCAAAGGAAATTATTGCCACAAGGAAAATCTCTTGGGTTTGCTCACTGACAAAGACTTCAGAAGGTGATTGTGTAATTATACATTTTGGGAGACCGGACCTAGTGTGGGCTTTGTTACAGTGCCTTTACCAAATAGCTACTGCTCCAGAGGGCATTAGAGCCCAACCACTTGAATGTTTCTATTGTCCGAGAATTCTTCAACCATCTGGCAGTTATAATAGGTCCTTGTAGTCTGGAGCTACAAAGGATATGGCTAAAATTTACTACCCACAAAGTAGCTTATCCCTTTCTAACAGATTTGAGGCACTGTCCTCGTTAGAGCAACTCGACTGACTATGATGTTGTGCAGAAATTACTGAGGAGACCAGTGAACCCTCTTTTTTCTCCATGCCTACCCAACTGTTGCTTAATGCCATATTCATTCAGGAAAAAACTTTAATCATAATTTCATGGAACATGGCAGGACTGCATTCTAAGCAAAGGAAGCCAGACTGGTTAAGGATAGTGAAACAACACCTAGGCCTTATTATGAATGTGACGGTCTTCCAAGAGACCACTACCACGGTGGTCCCAGGAAGATCGCCACAAATGTGGTGAGCCCACCCACCAGATTACGACTTTAATCCATGGTAGGCGGGCAGTGCGGCGGTGGAGTCACGGCAGTACTCTGTTAGGGTTATAGGAGAGCCTAACAAAGAGACCGCCACCATGCCTACTGCATGTTCCTGCATGGTGTGGCATGCACCATGTCATGCATGGCACACCATGAAGGAATGAGAGTGCAATTCTGGGGGGGGCTCAACACGTGCCCTCCTCTCATGCACCCCAGTGCCCAGATTTGGCTGAGGCTCTGTTAGGGACCCCTTTCCTGAATTTCCAAAACCCTTTTCATGGTGGGGTCCCTGCCATGAAAAGGGCGGTGGATAGGCAGGTTGTAATATGCTCTGTGGTGCCGGCATCAGCACCACTAGCATACTCAGGCCATTTGCAGACCACCACTGCATCTGGATACATGATCCCGGCAGAGGTTGTGGTCTCGTGGTGGTCCCACAACACATTCCTAATACGGCGGACGGACCCACCATGGTGGGGGTGGTCGGACTGCTGTACTCGTACTAAGCCCCTCAATCATTTGTTCTCAAGAGACTTGGTTTTTAGACTCTCCTCACATAGATGGCTATGTTGCTTATCATGTTCCAGCTACTCCTTCGAAGTCAGGCCAGTCTAAAGGAGGTTTGCCTACATGTATATCAGTGACTCTGGTTGGCATTAATGTACAATAAGTTATTTTTACACCGTACTACCATATGCCTTTAATTATTCAGCAGAAATCTTTTGATTTGTTATGAATCAATTTTTATTGCAATGTAACATATTTGATACATTGGTGACTAAGGTAGTGGATGGTTTAGCAGATTCCCTACATAAGGTGCAAAATGCTCATGAGAAGGATTTTTTTTATCATTTGGGTAGGAGACTTCAATATCCAACCAATTGACTCCAAAGTAAAGACATCATGTGTGTGGTATGTGTGATGAGCTAGAAAAAACTCTTACACAATTCAGGCATACCCCACAGTGGGATACGCTGAATAGATTGGTTCCTGCAAATAACATTATATTTGCTCAAGAAATTGGCAAAGTAGACGCTTTGCAAATACCAAGGTATGTGGGGCTAGGTTCAAATTCCATTATTGTTTATGTACTAATTTCTAAGGAACTGCTACTGGTTCTTGAAGGTTGCAATGTTTTGACCAGTTGCATAAGCGATCATAATCTTTTAACGGTGGTTTTCAAAATGGACGTGAGTAGGAATACCCATGAGGTACCACAACATAGGCTAGAACACAGTAAGAATAAGGGCATGAATATCAAGTAGGAGGAAATTAATAAAGATGCCTTTCTTAAAGACCTTTTAGTAAATAATCAAACTCAAATTGCCGTGGTTTTGCAGGATGATTCGAATCCTGTAGATGTTATACAGGCTTATTCCTCTATAATAGTTACATGGCAGCCAAACTAACTAAAAGTGCCACAAAAACCAACAACAGCCCTAGATAGTTTAAGAGTGCCTGCTCTAAGGCCCATAAATCTTCAAAGTTTGCTCTTAGTAAACACCAGTAAGATCAAGCAGGAGTAGCCACGGGTAAGAAAGCCTATAAAGAAGCGATTACTAAAAGCAAGGCTGAAATAAGGGAGAAGGCATGGCAAGACCCAGGGACAGCAAGCACCCTGAAAGATTCCCAAGACTGTTGACAGATCGTTAACTCCCCAAATGTGTTGGAAGATAAAATGCCAAAAGTGGAGATGGTAATATCAGCTAAAGTTTAGGTGTATCATTTCTCAAAACTATTTGGCCTAGACTGTTAATTTGGTCTTAGAATCTGTAGCCCCCATGATCTGAATGCTGCTCAATTGCCGTTGCAGTTCGAGGGCAGTTCCCCATAGAAACCCCCAGGTCCTGATAGAATCCTGTCAGATCTTTTTAACTCTCTTGTGCAATGTTGGGCTCCACTAATTACAAACATTATAAGATGTTCAATTGTAGCCCCCCTACTTAAGACTAAGGGTGGGCGTAGTTCGCGAAGTAGCACTTCGCGAAGCTACGCAAAGTGAAGTTCGCACTACGCGAGCTACGCGTAGCACTTCGCGAACTGCGAAGTAACATGTTCGCACTGTGCAAGATGTTGTTTTCAATGATTGCACAGTGCGGACAAGCAACCGGCACTGTGCAATCATTGAAAATGGCATCTTGCACAGTGCGAGCTGTAGTTTTCTGGTGTTCGAGTAGATGTTTCCTCGAGCTTCAGCTTTCTCAACGCGAACTGGTAGTTTCTCATCGCGAGCGGTCGCGAGCATACGCGACCCCTCGCAATGAGAAACCTGACCTTCTCGCGTTGGGAATCTCGCCGGGAGGTTTATTTTCCATGCTCGCGATCGCGAACAAGGAAAAAGTCTCGCCAGGATGTCATTTTGCTTGCTCGCGGTCGCCAACTTGACGTTGAGGACCGCGAGCAAGCAAAAAATGACCGCAGCACTACGCAACACTACGCTACGCGTGTTCGCACTGTGCTACGTGCAGTTCGCGTAGCGCGAAGTAGCGCGAACTTCGCAAACTACGCGAACGTAGCGTAGTGCTTCGCCCAGGCCTACTTAAGACATGGCAAGAGACTATCATTGACGCCATTTTATAAAAGGGGAACAAGAGTCAGCCCCACTGTTACTGACCAGTCTCCTGTTACATAGTATGGTTAAGATCCTTGGCAGTTTAATTCTGGCTAAATTGGAATATTGGGCATCTTAGACCCAGGGGCTGTCGGACGTTCAGTTCAGGTTCTGGCTGGGGCTAAGAACCATAGAAGAGTCCTTAAATGTATCCCTTATTGTTCAAAAGTGCACAAAGGCAAACAAAGTCTGTGTCCATCTGGTCTTTATGGACTCAACATCTGCCTTTGATAGAGTGGATTGCTCTGAACTATGGAACAACTAGGGATTGATTGTGCAAAAATTACCCTGCTCCATTGGCTCCATGCGCATACCACAGCTGCTTTCCGGTATAGTAGGTATGGGGATTTAACAGAAGAGTTATCCTCTGTAGCTGGGGTGTAAGGCTATATGCATTCATGTGCATTGTGAGATTGTGATGACTTTCGACTCTGCATGTTGTAGCTGACTCCATTTTGAATGTACAAAATAATTTGAGTGCTCATTTCATGCCTTCTTGCAGCTTCAGAGTGGGATGCTTTCATTTCTTCTCAGGACGGAGCAAAATAGCCTTCCTGGAACAGAACGTGGAGGATGTGTGTTTGAAAGTGTGAGATATGAATGAACTTCACTGTCTCAGAGTCAAAATACAGAGGTTCGGCCGGCTTCCGTCTTGACCTTGGAGCAGACAGGTACGGTCAGTCTTGGTTTTGCAATAGATTAAGGGAGGGGGGATTTCTAGAAGTCTCTCTCAGTGTTAGTAAAACATATTAAAGACAAGAAAGGTTGGCACTCATACAGAAGCTCACTGGTGAGGAGGACGCACTGTCACAAGAACATTTTTGCTGTCTCAATGAGACTTCTGGGTGACTGAAAGGGCTTTTGAGTCGACCAGAACGTTGAACTGAACTCAAAGGTGATGCATGAGCTATGAGTTTCATTGCTCTGTGATGCTTTTTATGTTGTGCTCTTTATAATTGATTCTTTCATTTGACAGAGTTTATTCCTGGTATTTGACAGTGCTTCTTTCTTGCACTGGACGTCCATTATTATTATCTGCTTATGTTTTGCTTCCTTGCAATTTTATTTGTGAACGTTTCATTATTATTTGACTTGTGAGTGTTTCATTATTATTATTATTTGCATGTGTTTTACCCTTATTATCTGCTTGTGTTTTATCTCATGCATTTGATTACTTGTGTTTTATTAATACTTGCTTGTGCACACATATATACACTTTTGCATGTTGTTTTACCTGTTTCATTGGACATCTGGGAAAGTCTTTCTGCCTTTTGATTTGCCTCATTTTATGAGTGCTGAGCTTCCTTTCTAGGGGCTTTGCCAGCTTTACCGAGTGCCTCTTCTTGGGAGTGCTGAATTTTTTTTATTTGGGAGTGGAAAGCAAGACACTGGGGTTAGGCAAGGATGTGAATGGGTCTCTTTTCTCTTTTTAATTTACATCAATGACCTCGAGGATTACTTGTGTAGAGTGGGGAAAGACATCATGAAGATTAGTTCATGTCAAGTTCCCGCATTACTCTATGCAGGCAATGCAGTTCTTATAGAGAGAACAGTCAATGGCCTTCAATCTTTACTTGATTATTTTAATAATTTTATGGATAACCTAGGACTCAGGACAAATCACACCTGATCTTTTGTAATGAAATGTGGTTCTCAATTAGCCACAATTAGGAAAATTGTTCTTGGTAGCAAACAAATTATTTTGGCTTAGAATTTGGAAAGACCCAGAGATTAGTTTTTATAAAACAATACTGACTGACTGCCTGACCTTAGATAATTTTTTAGATATTCCACGGCTCACATTTATCAAACTCAGCTTTACTAAGCTGGGCACCCCAGAATATTTTTCCAATACAGGCAGCCTTGCCAGCATTTCACACGGAAAAGTCTAGGAGCTTTTTTTTAACCAACATATTCAATCGGGCCAAATGACAAACAGATGCATTAGATCAGGAGATCACCCTTGACAATTTTTTGCACAGCCCTCATTTTAATTACAGATAACTTTAAATGAGAGGCAAACTTTTTTTGTTGACCAGGTTCCTCCTAAAAACGATACACTTTTTGGCAGCTTTTCCAGTTCAAGGCACATGGGCCCAGATTTACAAAAAAGTCAGAGAATCCGAAAATGCTTAGGCAATGGGTAGGGAGGTATGCTGAATGAGGCCTGCATCATCAATGATCTCTGGGATAACTCTACATGCCATGGGTCGGGATGCCAGTCAGTATAATCACTTTCCATTGCATTTCTATTTCACAACTCACAAGCACAACTGGAGTTTGGGACCTGTCAGTGTGCCCCTATTATGGTGGCTTGGGTATGTCCAACATATACTTATACTACCTGGTGTCTCACTTACTGGTCATTAATGATTGGCTGTCTGGCGGCTGGTCTGACCCAACTTATAAACTAGAACTCAGTAGGCTGGATTTCTCCTGAATCCTTGGAATGTTATAGGGGACATAGTTCCATCCATGCTCCCTGAGGTGACCCAGCTGGTGTTTGGACGGTGGAGGGCAGTCCATCGACAAATGGGATGGTGGTCCAAACTTACACAGCAAACTCCCCTATGACATGGCACATGGTTGAGGGAGACGGCGTCCTTGGAGGGGTTTCGCCACTGAGAAGCAGTCGGTAACAAACACCTGGGGGATATCTGTAGAAGTACCCACGTGCCTTCCTTTCAAGAGCTCCAATAGACATACTGCTTGTCTGTAACACAATTCCATAAAAGCTTACAATTAAGCCATCCTCTATGGGTACATGCTCCACCAGACACATCGATCCCAGAATTCAGCCCATTGGAAGCAAAGATTACGATGGGAGCACAGGGCAAAGGGCAAAGGGGAGTATTCCAAATATATTGTACACTCATGATTAACGCCCAGATACTTTATTGACACTCAAAACACACTGGGAGGGTTGGCTTATCCTGTTAATGATACAGATTGGAGAGGGCCCCTAGGGTACTTGCCATATAATCACGGTTGCGCCTAGTGCAGACTTATCATCTACATTATGCGTACCTCTCCCCTGACAGGTTTTACCCAGCAAAATTACTTTCCAGTCCCAAATGTTTTTACTGCTCCCAAGCTCCTGCTGAATTTTTCCATGCGACATGGCCTTGGGTTAGCAAACAAAGGTACTAGAGAAGGGTGTTTACCAATCTTTCTATGATCTTGGGTATAGAGATTGAGCACTCCCCGCTGACAATGTTGTTGGAGTACTGGAAGGAGTGAGGGGCAGACTGGGCACAAATGGGAACAGCTTTGTTGGTAGCCAAATGGGAGATCACGACTCAATGGAAATTTCCCAAGCCCCCAACGCTGCTGCAATGAAGGAGGAGGTGGATTGGTGTGCCCAACAGGACAAGACAATGTATGAAGCATGGGGATGTCCAGAAAAGCATGTCAAAATATTCAAATGTCATGGGGGTATGGACCCAACATGAATATGTTCCATTGAGATTTATGTTCACATCGATATAATGGGTTCCACATACTGTCATTGCTATTCTTAGGATGATTTGTACCCCAATTGGGGGTCGTTTATAGGTTTCAATGCATGTTTCATAAGAAGTACCGAAAACAATAAAAATATGTTTATCAAAAAAAAGATCCCATCACTTCCCTCTTGCCCCTGTGATTCTTCTGCACATTAAATCACTAAACACTTTATTTTATTTTGCACCTTTTACACCGCACAGAGAAGGCAGTTTCTCCGGCCAGTGTTGCAAGCACTGGAGACTAGGTGTCATGAGCTGGCCCTGGTTTATTTATATTATCTGGGAAGCACACATGTTATCTATGCCGTGCCAAATTATTTTTTAAGTGCACTGAGGATCTGCAGTAAATACTGAATCAATTATTTTACAATTGCTGTCTTCCTATCAATTTTGTGTATTGTAATGAATTTGATGCAAATTTTTATGGCTCGCCAGAGTCAAATAAAGTATTTAAAGTAAAGTAAGCCTGCCCATTCATAGTTAAGTGTAAAGGGAGATCTAGTGTAGAAAATACTTTGTTTCCAAGGTACACTGTCACCAGCTTGGCATCATCCCAGTGGGAGGGAGAGTTGGTCCCAAAACCAGTTTGGTGAAGATGAGGGGTCTCCCCTTACCCTAAATACACCAGTGGCTGGCAGATCAACAACTTCCAGTGACAAAAAGATTGTTCCAATTTGGATTTTATTTAGAATAGTGCACTGTGAGATAAGTTGCAGTAATGCAAAGAGGATGTGTTGCAAAAGGGGGAATTTTGCCTGCAGGCACTTTTTTAAAATTTGTTGCGGAGTGTCTAGAAGTCACCACACCTACTGGCTAGCAAAAGTGGCATCTCATCCCCCACTCATCAGAACACATCTGGGCCTGAGGAAGAACAAAAGAAGACTGGACCTGCGGGCTGTGACCCAAGAGAAGACCTGAATAGCTGGATCTGCTCCTTTTTGTACCCAGGACTGAAACGTGGACTCCAAGTGTCAGTTGGCTCACCTCCTGTGTGGCTACAGGGACAGCGCCAGTTACCAGTGGCCTTTTTCCTGTTGTGCTTGACGGTCCTGTTGCAGCTAGCTCTGGGCTGGGACTTGCGTCTTTTCTAAAACGTCTGTATTAATAGCGGGGGACCAATAAAACACCCCACGCTTTAAGCATTCAATGCAAGGCGTAGTGACAGTTACCTGTGAAAAGAGACCAGAGAAGCAGTTCTCAATGGCCAATGCCCTCTTAGTTGGGTGTCCCATATCAACTGTGCTCATTCTTGATTACTGCGCTAGGCAGTCAACAATCGAAGTCTAAAGAACCAGCCTTTTGATTTAGCCCAGATCCACCCCAACTGAAAACCTACCTGAACATTATGGATTGGGATCCTGCTAGAATTTACTTATTTACTTGAGTAATACTTCTGTAGTGACTGATGCTCTACCTCAAACCAAAGAAAGGAAGAGGAGATTCGTGCAAGAGTGCATGAAAATGGGAGCACTTTGTGCCATAAGTGACCTAACCCAAACAGCCTCTGCACAGTTGATGTAGAGGTTGCAGTTAGAGGCCTTTTGTGAGCAATTTACACAGAGAAATTTACAGAAGACAAGCAGGATAAATGATTACTGATAAATGATGAAGGATTAGGAATACCTGTAAGGTAGCTGAGATATATTGAGCACTTATAAGACTGAATCATTCACAATAAACAGGGATTTTTAGTTCTAGCTGGGATAGCTGTGGCTTCTGCTAAAAGAAAGAAACACTTGTATTGTAGCATGAATTTCAGCAGTAGTGTAGTGAGTGAATATATAAATATAAGAAACCTGAAAAAACAAGCTATAGATGCTTAAGCTTTCTAATTGTTCTTGTTGTTCTTGCTATCTTTCTTCATGGCTGATACAATGAGAATGAAGACACAAGGACAGTTTATGAGAGAGTCCCTCTGTAGTAGTCATGCATATTGCATGTCACAAAATTTACAGCTGGATTAAATTATTTGTTGATAGCATCAAACATACGCTTATTAAACTCTGTTCTCATAATTTTTGTATATAGCTACATACTGTATGGATCTCATGCAGCGTGGAGGGAGTTGTAAGCAGTGATCCTGAAATCCAAGAAGCTTACTAGATGTATCTTCTCTCTCTTGCCATTCACCTTCCCCTGGGTTCATTCCAGGACCAGATGTGTGTAGTGTATCACAGTAGGTTTGGTGGTGGATCATGGGACGATGCAGTCCAGTCATTATTCCGGCTGGATCGCAATTAACGTTTAGTACATATCACATCATATCACATATCATATTAATTCACATTACACAACATAGCATATATGACAAACTACATATTTTGCAGATGTGCACTTTAGATTTGGAATGGGAAGTAGCAAAATATTGATAAATTGATGGTGGTGGGTTACGTTTATTAGACATTTTCCCTGTAGTCAGCCTGAAGGTAGTAAACATACAACCATCAACAAGACTGTCCTTCAACAGACCATCGGTGGTGTCGAATGAGTTCCCTAGCAACCTCAATGAATGCGTCAAAGAAGGCATTTCCATAAAATATGGCTAAAGCAGCTGGAGGAAAACACAACAAAACACAGGACACCACAATGCGCCACCAATTCTAGTCACAAACAGCTGAAACCTGCTGCCCTGTTCTGAAAAAAGCCATGTATTCTTCAGTAGTGGCTGCTACCTGGCAGTAGTGGTGGTGGGGAGGTTAAAAAATAAAGAAAAAAATAAAAGGATAAATAATTGAACTTACCTCAAGCCCGCCACTTCTCCTATGTCCTCTACTGCTTCCATCGCCGCAGGAAGCAGGAACAGAAAGCACCCAGGCTTCCAGACTCCCCTAGCCAATCACGATGCTGCTGATAGCAGCGTTGTGATTGGTCCATGCTCAAATGGGGACCGGGATCCTGGGCATGTTCTCCACCCAGGATGAGCAACACAGCCTGGTGGAGAACATGCTAAGTGTGCATAACTGTATGATCGGCCCAAGAAGGCCGGCAAAACCATTATGCGCACTTAGAGAGTGCCCACCACTCCTCCCCCTCCCCTTGCTTTGTGAGCAGTCCAGCCTGCCCCACCCCTACAGAGGAGTACTGAATAATAAAATGATAATACCATGGTGTATAAATTTTTTCCTGTGGGGCTTCACTCCTCTGACTTAGCAGAGGAGCTGCCCCTGGTATCCTTTAACTGAGATAGAGCTGTTTATCTGAAGGGAACACCCATCCCCTCCAGATTATGTTTCAACCTGTATTTCTAATGGTTCATACATCAAGCATTCAAGAGAAACACCGAGCATCGTGGCTAGCTGATCATAGAAAACCATCTTCAAAATGCTGCTGGTAGCTTGTGTGTCTCTGTGGACACCTGCTACCTGCCCAAAATTCTAAAAGAAATCTGACCCTTGCCGCATACTGAGGTTTGTGGACTTATACCCATAAAGTGTTATTTTCTTGAAATAGTTAAATTGATTCCAGCATATTTTTTGAGTGAGTACTTGGACATTCATAGAGAACTGGGGATACTCATCAGTGGTGGAACTTTTCAGTGCTTTGCTTAACTTGGTCTCTATGACCGGTCCCAACATGCTATATTTGAAATGCATATATTCATCCGTAATTCCAGTTAAGCTTTTCATTTGATGTGCGACACTGGTACAAACTTGCTAATGATAATTATAGAATTGATGCTGATTTAGTCATTTCATTTAAAGAAAGCCATGCAAGCATAATTAGTCTCTGAATGGCCTCAATATTGCATTATTAGGAGACTAGGGTGAAACTTGAAATGAGAGCATCAAGGCTGAGAAGGAAAAACATGAAAAATATGCATAATTCATTCTGAGATATTCTAAAGGTTCATAACTAGGAACAATAATTTGCTGAAAGCATCTCGTACAGAAACCAATTTAAATCATTTGGAGAAAAGATCAAACAATATTCAAAGCAGTTTCAGTGGCAAAGTATAGTAAAGCGGAATGAAACAGGAATGTTTCATTTTTCTGTCATTTCACAATGTTCAGCTTAATAGATAGGATTTCAATCTGCGACACACTAAAGTACATTAAATAGTGTCTGAGTATTAATGTGTGCTCCAGTCTTATCATGTTTTTAAAAAAGATTCATATGTTAAGGTACCTTCCTTTTTGATCAGGTAAGATCAGTGAAACTATGTGTGTGCTTTTAAAGGCCTGCCCAGTGCAGCCCCGATTCCAAGTTGGTAATCACCAACTACTTGTCCTTATGGGCAGTGCCAGACTGGAAAACCATAAAAGTAGCCCTGGCAAAAATGCTGAGATCAGCAACACTCCCTTCCTCTACTTGTGTTATCTATCTCTTTCCATCTTTCATTCATCCACTATCTCGCTCCTTCTCTCTTCTCTTTCTCCCTCTTTTATCACTTTCTCTCTGCTTCCCCCTCCCTCCATCTCTTTCTCTCTCTCTCTTGAAACTTTCCCATGCCAGCTGCAATTAACCTCGAAGAGCTAGGGAAAGTGACAAAAGAACCAGGAGCAGCCAAAGGCTTTCAAAACCAGCCTCAAGGGCCTCAAACCACCACGGAAAATGCCCATGGAATAAAAGGCTCGCCAGGCCCTACCTATATGACTGCTTGTTATGCGTCTACTAAGGTTATGGTAAAATATGCGGCCTGGTTTAGCATTTACAGAAGTGGGCACTCTGCCAGAAATGAATGGATATCCCTGTCCATCATTTTACAAGTGTATTATATTCTATGGCAGATGGGATACCATCTCGGTTATCATGCAGTAATCCATCCGCCAAACTGTTAAGCAGGCCCTTCGTTTTTCCAACTCGGCATTTCCACTCATTACATGTAATGAGGTAACCCAATGTTATCCTATGGGAGCAGTAGGCCTTACAGTAGTGAAAATGGAATTTAGGAGTTTTTCACAAAAAGGTCATATAAAACGTAATGGTTTTTAGAATACAGTGCATCCTCCCCTCTAGGCTGTTTAGGGCCTACTGTAGGGGTAACTTATATGTATTAAAAAAGGAGGTTTATCCCTATTGGTAGTTTAAAACTGCACACAGGCTGCAATGGCAGAACTGAGACATGCTATACAGTGTTACTAAAGTGGGTGGCACAATAAGCGCTGCAGACCCACTAATAGAATTTAATTTAGAGGCCCTGGGTACATGTTGTACCCCTTTTCTAGGGACTTACAAGTAAATTAAACATGCCAATTAGGTGTGAGCCAATTGCACCATGTTGAAAGGAGTGAACTCACACACTTTTGCACCGATTAGCAATGGTAATGTTCTAAAGCCAACAAAAACGAAATTCAGCAAACAGGAGGAGTGAAGGCAAGTTTTGAGGATCAACCTCTGGAAAAGGGCAAGCCCAGCATATTTGCCGATCCTTAATATTGATTTGGATCAATGACCAGTGACATTTTACCAGCATTTTCTGTTTTTTCATTGGGTGATATCACCACATGGCAAGAGAAGATTTTTCCCTCTTATCCAATAAGAGTCTCATCAGAGTGATACAAAATGCATTGGCTGATAATAATGGATTCTTTTTCATTAGGACACAGGTAATGTCTTGCCTACTGGGAAGAAATATCTGTCCTGAAGTCTGCTCTTTTCAGAGTTTCTTGTGGGACTGTATAAATCATCCAGACTAGAATAAACACATGGCAGATCATGTGCAGAAATGATCTATACTTAAGGCTGCTGACAAGGGCAGCGGACAGAGTGCTCCAGCCATTTTTAAAGATGGAGCCACTACCGGAGTGCTTTTCTCTATTTGCTTCTCTAGCTCCAACAATTGTAATCAGTGGAAGCACTAAATGCTAGGGGCCTGATTAAGAGTGCCCTGAAAGAGTAGCCACGTTTACCATGAATTTTAAATTCTGATACCCTGGAATTTGGAACTTAGAAAGTGTAGCAAATACTACCCATTACAAATGCCCTTCTTGAAAATGGGATGTCAGTATTTATTGGGCATTTTTCCCTGGTAGGTTGTTCAGGTTCTATTTTTTACTGGGCTATTAAGTCAGAAAGAGATTTCTCTTTGGGCCTGTTTGTTCACCCCATTCATGAAGCAGTGATTAAATTTTATTCTGCTTACAGAAGCTTTAAAGAAAACAGAATGCCATGCAAAGAAATCGAGTGTCATACTAAAACAGAAAAGTAGAATTTTGTTTTGGATATTGTGGGAGAAATTAATTTTACCTGCAGAAGGTTGCTCTAATCATTGGGTATCCACCAAAACGCGCTGATGCACTTATGAGACTAAATCTGATGGGCACTGAATTTACTTAGTGGATATTAATTACTTGAAGATACTCTGTGTAATAAGCAATGATTCAAACAGATTAGTGACAGAAAAGACATATGTGATTGTCTACTTCACTCTCTCTGTCTGTTTTTTTCATTTTTATGTTTATGTATTTGTGCAATAAAGTGTTTTTGATTGTGAATTAGGACAAACAAGAAATATACCTCGTTAAGTATCATAAAAGGTATTTTAATGGGGTTTTTACCTAATTTTAAATATATTGTGATAGTAGTTTTATACTCTTTGATCCTTACATGAAATGTGATAGATTAGACATGGCAATTTATTTACAAATAATGTGACAAAACCTTTCAATAACATACAGGTGTGGTACTCAAACTTCAATTTAACGGGGGATGTACTCAGAGTGTGTACTGGAAACAAAGTAAGAGTGGGAAGTGTGTGTGAGATTTGGCAAACAGACCCAAAGTGAAAACTCTTTTTGACTCAATAGTCTAGTACTGTGCTCTGTCCCTTTGGGAGAGTGGGGCCCCTCTCTGTCTACCTCGATTGAGCTATTTTTACTGGACCTGAGAAATGTGTCATGTGCAGTTTTGCTTTATCACCAGAGGCTGTACTATTTTATGAAGGAAACTCAGCTTTCCACCCCGGAAAAGCAACCGAGGATGGTTCTAAGTCAAGGTCACCCCTTAGTGTGACAAATATCAGCCTGGCTGGGAGTAGGACATTACTAAAATCAAGTTTCTTGGTAGACCACCATAGCCCTGTTTATCATAAACATGATACTCTGAGAATTCCTGCCAACTATTTGTGGTGCCCATTTGCTGCATATGTGCTCTCACACTTCACACATTTCAAGGTAATCAGCCGTAAATGTATTAATTCATATCCTCTTGATAGCCTTTCAGAGATCTGCTGGTAGACAGACTGTTCCCAAAGGCCCTCAGATCTCTGAATCGAGCCATATCACTCCTTGGCTGTGCTGGGAAAATCTAATACATGACACTGTAGGTAGGTACCCTGTCAGAACCAGTGTAGATATCTATCCAGGCTTTCAGAGGAGAACAACATTGGTCAAAATCATCTTCGGAACACATTCAAAAATTAATGCAATTTTTGATAAATATTACAAGAGCGTAAATATGATTTCTCTAACCCTCCCTTGAAACACTTCTGTCTTGGTGGTGCTACCTGTGTTAACACAAACACAGTAGCCAGGACTCTTCCACCAGATAGCCCCCTGCCTAATTTAAACAAAAACTTTACATCCACCCTAGAAGTCCTTGACTACCAGACAAGTGTGCAGTCCCAGAGTGCGGCCCCTGAGATGGTATTTGTGAGACTGAAAGGAGGGTTTCTGAAAAAAACCCAGAAGGCCTGCAAGACCTCAGGAGAAAGTGGGTGGCTCCTTGCCAGTCCACTGGCTAGACATAATACTTTACAATGGTACTGGATTGAAGCACCCACTTGTCCGTTAATGGCTAGTGGTCTGATTCCTGCAGGGCCATAGCAGGCCCTAAGTTAGGGACAGAAGTCTGACAGAATGAGGGACTGAGGTTGACAGAGTAGCCATACTGTCAATCAGACAATGAGGGAAGGTCTAAAGCTGTTGAGGTGATCTGGACTTGACAATAGGATGCAAGTATGGAACTGACCACATCAATGCAGATGGCTTTTCTGCATCCCTTCTACTTAGACAATAGAAATTGCCAAGGGAATGGTTAATGTGCTCCTTGTCTTTTAGCTGGGGGTGACATTGTTAAAAAATGCCTCTGGTGTTGCTCTTTTTTGATCACTGCACCATGGTGTACCGCAGTCCAGGCCGTAGCATATGTGCTTTGATCCCTAAAATATGGCATATTTGGCTAATTTACAATTGTCATATTTAACTTTCCAGCAAGACCACAGTGTGCAGTGCAGGAAAACTCAGCAATGACTACAAAGTTAAATGTCACCTGTGGACTATAGTTCTTATTGTGCCATACACGAGGCTGAAAACATGTCCTACATATGTTGCCCTACTACAGCGGAGTTTAAATTGCCAGGTGAACCTGGCAAAATAACCCCCTGTGGTGGGAAGAAGCACTCCTTTAAAATATTGTGTAAGTCACCTATAAGCAGCCTTGTAGCCCAAAAGGTAGGGTGACTGGCATTTAAACGTGAAACATGTAGGAATTTAATGTATGCATGTTCCTACAGGTACTCATCCCAAAAGATAATTTCACTGTAGTACTGAACATATGAGGATAAACTAAAGGGAAACAAAAATACAATAAGCCATAGAAATGCTCCAGCCATGTTTTAATAGTTATTGAAAACCAGTATAGTTTTTAATTTAGCTTTTGCCAAGTATATAGGAAAGATAACTTAAAAAAGTTAGACGATGCCTGCCTGAATCTCCTTCAGTAGAATTGAGCTTAACAATGTGTAGTAACCAAGTCCATTCAGTAGTGATGATTTAGGTAAGTTTATTGAAGATGGTACAGGATCACAGGTAGATTAAATTAAGATGAAATAAAGACCAAGTCTAGATCAGATAAAAACCCCACCAGGAGCAGCCAGCAGGCAGCTCAGCCCCAGTCAACTGACATTACTCACTGGAGATTCCCAACATTCTGACTGCATCATCACATGAACATTCCACTGGTGGTAGACTGGCATTGCATCAACATTAGCAAGATATAACATATCTCCCTTTCTTTACCGAAAAACAGAAAACTAGAAACATAAGAGAAAACCTGAGAATGTGACAGCAAAGTGATTATAGAAAACAAGGAGAACAACGATCATAGAATGTGACAGCATAGTGATTATAGAAAACAAAGAGAACAACGATCATAGAAAACAGTGTGAGAACAGTCATGGAGAAAATAACCAGAAAGAAGACTCCAACATAGAAACCAACATAGAAAAACAACGATAGAAACATCATCCCATCTTGCAACGAGAAAATAAACGAATGTAGAAACTCCAAAAGACTGCCCCAATACATACCCACTGGCCAGAACAGGAATGTAAAAAGGCAGAAGAGGAATGAACCAACAAAACTTAGAGCTACAGGATGTGGAAAACACAAAGAAAGAAAACACGGTAAAAACCTAGAAAATGCAGAATCCACAAACAACACAAGAACTCTGAAGGAAACAGAAAAGAACATAGAAACAACAAAGAGAAAATACAAGAGTAATTCCCCTTCTAAACACCACCATCTTACAGCAATGACAAAAATTGTAATGCAAAGATAACAGTGCAAAATAGCAAATAAGATATAATTTCAACAAAGCATACTTAGCATTGAAAATTTGAAATATATTCAAAATAAAGTAAGCTAAGTATGTGAACTAAACTGGATGGGTAAGAACCCTTGACAAATCTCTTTAAATAGCGAAGTGTTGTGCACCAAACTGGAAACGCTTCCTACACTAAAATAAGTGTAAAGGCAAACATTGTGTGGGAAACCCCACCGTGCACCGTAGACGTAACTGTGTAAAACAGCAGATACGACAGTGTTCAGGTCGGAACCCACACTTATGCAACCGGACTGAAACCCTTGCATGAGGATTGACAGTGTTTTGGATCGGAACCCACACTTATGCAACCGGACTAAAACCCTTGCATGAGGATTGACAGTGTTTTGAGTCGGAACCCACACTTATGCAACCGGACTGAAACCCTTGCATGAAAAATTGACAGAGTTTTGGGTCGGAACCCATAAAATTGACCGTGTATAGGTAGGAACCCATATACATAATGCAAAGATAATACACCCCTGCATAACTCCCAGGAGGGAGGTCGAACTGAATTGCACAATAGAGATGGAACTGACCCCCAAACTATACAGCTTAGAAACAGAACACAAACCAAAACTGTACATCTTGTGTATGTGTGCATAAACAAACTAGAGCATAGCGTCTGTATGTAGACCGGTGACAAACTCGTAGACGTAACACCACCTGGTAATACCTGTACATAAGCTGGTGACAAGCTGGAAGGAGGAAAACATTTAGCTCAAAATAAACTGAATATCAGAGAAGAAATCCTGAGGAAAACCAACCATACAATGTACACTTTGTGACTAAAAGATAGTAGGTGCAGTTGGAGAAAAGATAATTATACAGCACTTCCAGACAGAAACAGTTAGTTTGAGGCAAGACATGTCATCCAGAAGAAAAGTAACTGAGTGCGGTTTGATGAAATTCCAGTCGTGAACCGCATTGAGAGACAGGCATAAACACGACAAGGAGAGAGTACCTGTGAGACCACGGAGCTTTCATGACGAGGGTAAACGGTGGTCGGCTCATCCATAGAGGAAACAGACGACGGGTGAAGAAAAGACAGCATCGTGCAACATCAGGAAATGCCTCACGCAAAGTTAGAGCTTGACTGAATAACAGTTTTTAAAAAAAAAAAAAAAATGTGAAAACGGCGTGGTTGGCATAATAACTTCCTGGTCCTGGAAATACACAGAGTGGCTGGAGCCTACAACCACAAGATGGCGGTACGTTCAGGAGACGCACGCCGAGTGGCTCACGGCGCGCTCCTGGTGCTAAAACGTACTTTGTGAAACCCGACAACCGCGAATTAAGAAGACGTCATGGAAGGCTCAGGAGAAGCTCCGGGCAGCATCGTGGTCAAGGTAAGCTGCGCGAGGCATATTTGAATTTTAAAACCACAGCGTAACTGCCTCTCAAGTAACCATAATGTAAGAAAATGGTATACACATGGATTAAAACGTAAACTGTAACTTCCTCACCTAGTTGGCTCCCAATTGCGGCAGGCAGAAATACCAGGCAATTTTCGTGTCGCAAACAGCTGACTGACATTTAAAAAAAACGTTGTTTACTATGAACAGGCAAAAGTTGAACTCCTCAAGTCTTGCGCTTACACGGAGGCGAAATAAGTTGAAACGCTCTGCTCACCATGTATGACTCCACACTTGCATCATGCAAGATGAACTGGCGAAAACTGGTTAACTTAGAGCAAACAGTAGACATTTGTAGTAGCTGAAGACTAAGTTTTGTTGTAGCTTTGTAGAGGTGAAACGTAGACACTGCAGAAACAGCATGAATAGTCTTGAACTGCAGTAACAACAGACCCTGTAGGTACAACAGGAACAGACTTCTTGAGACGCTTTGGAGATTGAGCTGCTTAGAAATAGGAACCGGAGCTTTGAGATGCTGTGGGAACAGCAAATGATTCTTTGAGTAGCATATGAAGTCTTTGTTTTGTTAGACCACGACCATGACAAGAGTTCGTATCACTGGAAGACACTGGTAGTCAAATTACCTTGTTCCATACATGTTAAAACGTTGTGATGCTGAGAGCAGGAAGCAGACAAGAACTGGTGCATAGATTTGAAACTCTCTCTGCGCTGTGTAATGTGGAACTGGCACATTGATTTGAAAACACACGTGCTGTGCTGACAGGAACTGGAGTTTTGAATTGAAAGTACAGCAAAAGACACGTAGCAATAGCTCTGGAAGGTAGATGCCCAAAACTGAGTGTAAACTTCTCAGGCGGTTTTCCTCACTGGAACAACTGGCGGACAGTATTCCCCATACGTTAGGCTTACCCTCACATGAAGGCGCAGCATCGATAGAAGACGTTGAAAGTGTTGGCAGGCTTACTCTCACTGAGGGCACAGCACTTGCACAGACACAAAGGAACAACTGGCAGACTGGTAGTGGGCGACCGATGGGAGGTCACTGGTGGGGTCAGGATGCCAGTTGAGATGACTTGAGTTGAGTTGATATTTTGAAGTTGCTTGAAGATCTTGTAGAGGTGACAGGAGTAGGTCCTTGAAGTAAAATCGTCGCCAAAATTCTGTAGTAATCAAGTCCATTCAGTAGTGATGATTTAGGTAAGTTTATTGAAGATGGTACAGGATCACAGGTAGATTAAATTAAGATGAAATAAAGACCAAGTCTAGATCAGATAAAAACCCCACCAGGAGCAGCCAGCAGGCAGCTCAGCCCCAGTCAACTGACATTACTCACTGGAGATTCCCAACATTCTGACTACATCATCACATGAACATTCCACTGGTGGTAGACTGGCATTGCATAAACATTAGCAGGATATAACACAATGCCACATTATACTTGTGAACAAAGTGGGCCAGTTCCTGGTATGAGTTATGAAATCTTCCACCCGCCCTATGCACATTGGTGTGCAGCTCTTTGCATTGGTACCTCTAACTCATTTTGCTACAGTACCATTTATTTCTATATACCAAAGTTAGCCTGCAAATTCTAACCATTATCACTGGTGGGTTTCCTAAAAGGGTGGGATCTATGATCTGAAAAGGGTTTTAATTGTTTTTCTATCCTTTAGTTCCACAGAGTATGTGGAATAATTGTCACTAATCGTACCACCATATCTGCCACCCTTTTACATCTATCAAGCCTTATTTCTTCCTTCCTGGTGGCCTTTAAATTACTCTTAATTTTACCTTATAATGTTCACCTTCCATCATCTTGTCCCTCTTATACTTAATATGAAAACCAACTACCTTGGCACGTTTGCTATTCTCTAGTTCTCTGTATATACTGTGTCTTGGTGAGGGCTCTTTACCTTGAACCAGTATTAGCAGGTTGGAAAACTTCACAGGAAGCATAACCTGCTTGAACTTCTACATTAATTTTTATTTAATTTGATTACTACTTCCTTATCCTAATCGCCTACTGCCCCTGTCCTCTGTAAATTATGATGGTAAATTGCCCAAACAGATATCATATAATTTAAAGGTCATCACAAAGCTGAGGCCCAGTTAACCTGCTGCTCCTTGTCTTTTTTTGTCTTTTAATTTTCACTCTTACCCCACCCACCACTTCTTTGTTGTCACCCCGCTAAAAGAACCCCCTTCACATCCCAACCTGTTATTGATTTAGGGTAAACACTGAGGGGTGCATGCTGGTCACCATTGTGTCAGTTTGGATGACCTTTTTTAGGGACAGAACTGGTGTTGTCTCTTATTTTTAGGAGTATGAAATAGGTTCACGCCAACTGGTTAGGCCACTTGGCTCTCACAAATCTAGCAAGTTTAACTGGATGCATATTGTGGCAGTTAATTATCAATGGGACACATTTGAGCAAATATGTGAGCCACTTGACTTCAATATGATGAACTAATGTTTTAAATGTATAAAATGTGAAAAAACGCGGGTCATAAGAGACTGCATATAATGAATTAGCAGCGCTCGCCCGATTTTATTTTATATTTTTTATTTTTTATTTTTACTGTGTCTTTACTTTAATTCTATTTTGAATTAATCACATATGGATTCAAAGTTAATAATGTGTTCTAAACCACCACGTGAAAGCATCTAATGTATTGTTGCTGAACACCTCATCAACATTGTAACCAAACGCCGAAGGAAAGTCTTTCTTTTACTTTCAAACAAGTATGTAACATTCTGAACTACAAAGGACACTGCAATAGTCTGTTTACACTATCTACATGTGCAACCAGTTCGTGTTGGTCCGTTGTTTGTTTTGTTTAAAGTACACTTTAAATGGTGGATATGGATGGTGAAAGTTTGGCTTGTGATAAAGACCGTTCCGGACGAAAAGAGTTGCCAATAATCCACTTGGATTACATTGACCCTGGTGTGGGAGTCTTTTCTTGTGTGGTAACCGATCATGGGATTTCTTGTACATATATATATATATAGGGCTCGACCCTCAGCACCAAAGTAAAAAATAATAAATAAATATAGTAAAGTATGGGTGTGCCAAGTGGGACTGAGATAATAAATGAGTGGCAGGAGCCAGTCATTTACTATTTAATGCTCCATGCAAGGAATGCCCCATAAAGGCCTGCATGGGCATTTTAATAATATTTGTGGATCCTGGTGGTGTCCCTGGAATTCATTTTTGTAATGTTGCAGAGGGCTGCAAGAAGTGCAGCAGCCCCCCAGCAGCGTTACAAAAAGCACAGCAAGTCTCCTGGTTCATTGAATCCCTGACGCCAGGAGAGTTTACCAATTTATTTTAAAGAACTCTGAGCTGGAGATATATGCTCTTCAGCTAGAGCGCAAGGACATTTTATGGTTGATTTTATGGCAACATTTTGGGGCTTGATTTTGTTTAAAAAAACATTCAACGATATGTTAATGTTTGTTTTTTAAAGGCTTTAAAAGAAAATATGATAATCACTTTTAATAAACGTTGCTACATGTAAATTTAATACATTTACATTTGATTATGGTTATTTGGGACTTTTTGAGAAATACAAGAGGTCTCTTTTATATATGTTGATGTGCTGAACCCTTATTGATGCCAATAATATCACTCTAACATCTGAACTGGTATAATTCGATGACAACACTGTGCATGGTGGGGGCGTGAGTTATATTTACTTTGGGGAACGAGTTTTAGTTACTTTGAAAAGCAATAGCTGGTAAAGGTTGGTGGTTTTGTTAGTTTATAACAGTATATTTTAACTGACATTTTCACCTAACTATAACCTCCCTTTAAGCTTTGTTTTTTTCAGTATATCTATAGATAGATAGATAGATAGATAGATAGATAGATAGATAGATAGATAGATAGATAGATAGATAGATAGATAGATAGATAGATAGATAGATAGATAGATAGATAGATAGATAGATAGATAGATAGATAGATAGATAGATAGATAGATAGGGATAGAGGTGTATGGATAGAGCTAAACTACATTTATATATATTTGTCTCTCTGTCACTATCTCTCTTCCACTATCTCTTTATAGCTATCCATCTATGCTTCTCTTTATCTGTCTCTATCTGTGTCAGCCTCCTTTAATCTCCATCTGCTTGCTTTTATTAGTGAGTTTCTTCCTGTCGTCGTCTGTCTCTATTTGTGTCCATCAATCTGTCTTTTTCTATCTCTCTTGTCCATCACTTTATGTGTCTCAGTCTAGCCATCTCTACCTAACTGTCTCTATCATAAACTGTTACTGTCTTTGTTTAACTGTCTCTATATCTTTTTATCTGTATGACTATTTCTGTCTGTATTGTTCTCTCTGTCTTTCTGTCTTCGTGTAGCTGCCTTCAGCTCTATTTGTCTCTAACTCTATCTTTATCATTTACGTCTCTGCCTATTTCTATTTCGGTCTATCTCTGGCCATCTGTCTATCAGTGTTTACCTGTCCATCACTTACTGTTTATCTTTTTTTCTCTATCTGTCTCTTTCTTTCTTCCCCTATCTCTCTCCCTTTATCTATTTGCCTCTCTTTTTGTGCCTGCCTCTATGTTTTTCTTGCTATGTATGCGGCGTCCATATTGTTGTGTCAAATGTTTGCGGCGTGCATATTGTTGTGTCAAATGTTTGCATATTTAGCTATCTGCATGTTGAGCTATCTGTCTCTAGCTCTGTCTAGTACCATGTGTAATGTTCTCTTTATCTGTTAGTTTGTCTCTATCTATTTCTCAGTTTCTATCTTTACATATTTGTCTGTAGCTCTGTCTTTATCTATCTACGTATTTCTTTCTCATCTGTCTCTATCTCTGACTCTGGCTGTTTCTATCACTGTCTATTTTGATATGGCTCTGTCTCTGTCAAGCTACATCTTTATCTAGCTAACTATGTGTTTATGTCTCTATCTTAACCTGTCCATAACTATCTGTGTCTACTGGGGTATGAGCCTTGTTTTGTTTCTCTCTGACCATATCTGTCTGTCTACTTGTCCTTATCTATCTTGCTCTATCTTGTTTCTTTATCTAATATGTATCTGTTTGTGGCACATAGCTATTTGCTTGTCTCTCCTACCTGTCCATGTATACCTCTATCTTTCTCTAGTGCTGTCATTTATCTCTGTCTCATCTGTCTATCTGCTTAACTGTCTTTCTGCATCATTTGTCTCACCTACCCACTTTAAAGTTGAATTTCCTAAAAACTCTATTCTAAGTTTAAACAATCATAAGAATAGTATACTAATTCATTTAGCAGATCCTGTATTTTTGTCAAATATTAGCAAAATATTTAAAAGACAAGCAGTCTGATTTTTACCCTCGTGGGCGGCTCGCTATCTGTCAGGGTGGCAGAGATCATCTCCTCCTTCACGCTGACCAGACTATTGCCCACCAAATTCCAAGATCACCGCTGGCATAGATGGTTACTCAGGAGGCACTGATAGTTTGGTTTACGGTCACCGTTTTTTAGGTGGCCTTGCATCAACCCATACCTTTTTTGTTTTTTTGGCCAAAAAAACTCTCAAAGCAGGAGTTTGTTTCTGAAAAAAAAACTAATGACAGCGACACCCTAGGGGTTTTCTCCCAGGGTGTGTCATAATATTTGCTTATGTCCATGACAACAAGATTTTTCCTGGCGGTGGCGCATAGGAAAATAAATAGTGTGGGCAGTCTGATGTCTTTATTCCAATGCCCCTCACTTCATCTGGCTCTATTCTGAGTCCACCCAACTCAGAATAGAGCAGGGCGACAGAGGTTTTGGCTGGTAAGGCACTCCATCACATTTGTGACAGTATAGCAGCACTGCTAAACTCTAAACATGGCACAAAATCTATTTGTTTGCACTTTTAAACACCTTTGAAAAAACCCAAAACCATCTACAGATATTTCCTTGTTTTCCATTTTAATGTTTTAAAAGTAACATAAACTATCTTTTTTTTTTACAAATTTAAACATTAATAAAATCAATTGCAACAAAAAAGGGGCGTTTTATTTTACTGCATTCACAAACCAATGCATAAAATCACAATAAACTCAGTGTTAGAACGGTTGGCTTTGCAAATGCTTATTTTGTCAAAGTATTTGTGCAATTCATAAACACAATACCACCTCAGGGTACAAATTGATACTTGTGACCCTAACTGGCACAATTTTCATGAATTGTTGAAAGGCTGATCTTTTTACTTTTTCATAAAATTTACACCCTTAAAAATGCTAGTTTGGAAAAGCTAATTTGTTTCTGCCCAAATTAGTTTTGACAAGTTATGTGCATTACCTAACACTTTTCGGGGCTGGAAAGAAATGTTCCACCCTGCGGACTTTATGTAATTTGACCCATTATGTCAACGGGACAGAATAGCAGATAGGGAACTACAATCATTTAAGGAAACACAGGTCCTTCCATATCAATGTGTTGGTAACTTTAAGAATATCGATTTGTGTTTCATAATTGATCAAGCTAATGGCAATTTATTCCCTAGCTCTCTTTCATGAGTTGAAAAAGTGCGCATGTTAAACGTACATATTTTTTATATTATAGAATATGCTAAAATGTACGCTTGTCGGCTATGACTCGTTTTAAAAAAAGAAATATTCTACGTTTTCTACATCAGTGATGGCAGATACTACGGACTGTATTCCAACTGACAACATGCTACATCATTTGCTTTCCTATTAGGAAACAGCCCGGATTCACGTTTCTTGTTCTTGGCACGTAGCGTAAACGTCTGTCTTATCTAATTGATATGTACGCGGCTTCTGATACGTCCACACATGATTGAGTGCAGGAATACGACGCGCCTACAAAACGTCCGGTCTTTAACTCCTCTCAGTTAATCGCTTCTCCAGCCCTGTTGCTGTTTTAATGTTCAGTTGTGACAGAGGAGAAAGTACACACGCTTTAAGAAATCATTCCAAAAACACGACAAATTAGCCACCAGTAATTATACTTAGTATTATTGCTGCCCTTGCACATATATTACAATTTCATCACAAACTGAATTTGATATCTAAAATTTCTCCGAAAATAAAAAAAACGAGTGTGTGCTTTATGAAATTACATTCAGAACAGATGGCGGCGTCCTGTCAGTGGAAATGAAAGCACGGCCATAAGTGTATATAACTCCATTGGGGAAATTGAGTACCATAATAAACTAGACTTCCACTTTCTGCAATGAAATTCAATGACTGTTGAGGAGTTTAGGGTTTAGAAAATTGAAAAATGAAACCTTTGGTTTTTTGCTGCTGTTTGATGATGTGTAGCAAGTCCCTTTATGGACTGAGGCTAACATCCAAATAGTAACAAGCTTGCAGTGAATAGAGCCCAGAGAGGATAAGCTACTAAATCTTGCAATAAAAGCTGTGTGATTTACAGTAAATTCCAGAGGGCTGACAGCACCACAGCTGAGGGCATAAACACTTCTTTCATGGCTGGAGCTTCAGTCAGCTTTGTCTGCTCTGAAGTGCAATCGGGCACTGAGGCATGCTGCTTACCAGCAATGACTTTGATAAATAACTGGGAAGTCCCACTGTTGGCTTGGAACTGGAAGCTGTTCCGATGCAATTCTGCATTTGTCCTGCTTTAATAGGTATGGAAGTGACTTTAGCTGTAATCTGTCAGTGATTGATTGGGCTTCACTGAGCCTCCTCTCTGCTTCGTTTTTACCTCTCTGCTTTCAGCGTTTACAGCAGTTACGAGAAAATTGGGGCACATCTGGCGTCAGTGGATACAGGGAAAGCAAACAATCTTCATTCAATTTAAGTGAGTGTGAGCTAAGTAAAACAAGCTGATAAACTGTTGACAGCCTAATAAATACCAGCAATTGGAGAAAAGTGATAAACAAGACACACAACACCCAAGGTGATATCCTTTTGTTCCCTTAATGCCTGTGATTTATTTAGGGCTCTTAACCATTTAGCAATGCAGATGTACCATTAACTATTGCCAACTCCAGAATGAGCCATTCGTGAAAGGTGTTTTATTTTCCCTTTGAATCAAATGCTGTAGTCTAGCTGAAGTTTAACAGGTGTTAATTTGAGATTTCAATCTGCATTCCAATCTGAAGGCGGACAATTGTTGTTTGCACTGAGAATGCAAATATGCACTCGTTAGAGCTGCCAGCATATTCTGCAGATGTTAGGGTACATGACGGCATCATGTATTGATTTACATTTAATTGGAGAAATGCTGCCCTTTTGCTTTTTACAGCTGGTGACTGACTTGCTTTCTGGTGTCTAAAAGTAACTGTACCTGTAGACTGAGATTGTACTCGTGTGTAGGGTCTGGGCAATGTTTTAAGTACCAATGTCAAATGCAAATCAGACAGACAATAAAGGCCTTATTGGTGGCTGGGATACTCATTCACAAACATGATGGATGTCCCATCCACTGTATTCAGTGCTATATATGTAAAAAATTAAGTGCCAGGGCCCTTCTCGGAAGGCCATTGCACCCTGCACCACTCATGCCCCTGCCGGTGCTGCCAATGACAGTACCAACATAACATCTAACTATCGCATTCCTACAAGTGTGACAATTCAGATTATTTCGGGCCACACAATGCTATGATAATTGTGTGAAAGACTGGGATTATTCATTTTCAATGCGATTTGACTTAATCAAAATGGTTGTTGTGCTCATCTCATAATTAAACAGACATTGCCACCATGTGGTGAAGTGTTACTAGAGCTGGTGCTGACAATTAAGTGCCCGTGCTGAGCACTGGAAACCACCTGCTCAAATTAAGCACTGACTGTATTACAACTGCATTATCCTATGGCACTTGTAATACTGTGGACAGGATATCCGTCATGTTTGTGACAGAGTTTCCTTTCACCAAACCATAAATCAGCCACAAAGTCTAAGCAATCAGCACTCATCGATCCAAGGACCTGAGTAATCTGATTAGAGGAACTGACACAGACAGCATTGAATGTCTTAATTCATTTCTACTGATTATAAAATTATTCATTCATAGGAACAATGGTTCTTTTTTTGTGCCCTTAATTATTTTTATTTTTCACATAAGGGTAATGTATGTTTATGGTAGGCTGCTTTGTGGTTAGGAGGTAGGGACCTCCACCAAGCAAAGGAGATGGGTGTGTAAATCAGGTACAAAGAAGTGACTCCAAACGTTAAAAGTAAGAGAGGAACCAAATTGAAGGGGAACAGTGCAATGGGAAAATAAACGATTACAAAAATGAATACAGAAGTGTTTATTTGGCATTGGTATTGAGGAGCAGTGGCAGAATAAATTTCAAAGACTTGTACAATGTTATGTTATGTTATGTTAACATGGGACTTATATAGCGCAACGGCTACTCCAAAGGAGTGTCCCGGCGCTTTGTACTCCAGACCTAAAGAGAGAGCTGGAAGAACATAACAGTAAAAAAGACAGGAGCCTACAAGAGAAAGCAGACTAACCAGAGAACAACCAAGTTTTCAAGTCTTTCCTAAAGGCAAGCAAGTTCGACGTGGCCCTCAAGGGCACCGGTAGAGAATTCCATAGCTGAGGGGCAAGAAATCTAAAGGACCGGCCACCAAGGCGAGCCCTTTTGATGCGTGGTACCCGAGCCAGAGCTAATGTTTCCGACCTAAGGGATCGTGTAGGTCGGTAGAATTCCAACCTCTTCTGGAGATATTTTGCACCATTACCATGCAGGGCCTTATGGGCTAGGGTCATGGCCTTGAACAGTATCCTCTTCCGTACAGGAAGCCAATGGAGGGCAAGAAGAAGATTAGAGGCACTAATACGACGATGCAGACCAAAGATCGCTCGAGCAGCAGCGTTCTGGGTCACCTGCAGACGCTGAAGGAGATATTCTGGCAGACCCAGATATAGCACATTTGCGTAGTCCAGTCTGGATCCTATAAGTGCCTGGACAGTTATCCTCCGATGTTCCTCAGAGAGAAGGGGAAGGAATTTACGCAACATTCTAAGGATCCCGAAACATGTTCCCGTCAGAGTGGAAATCTGGGATTTTAGCAAAAGCTCATTATCAATTTTTACTCCCAGGTTCTTAGCCCACTTGGATGACTGACTTGGAGGGAACATGTCAGCAGGCCACCATCCATGCCAATCTGGTTCCGATGGGCATCCGAAGAATAGTATTTCGGATTTGTCCGAGTTGCACTTGAGGCTGCAAAGTTGAAACCAATTAAAAACAGCCCCAAGGCACTCGCGGATCCTTCCTCCATCGAACTCTTCGCTCTTACGGCAGGTGAACAGGAGCTGGGTGTCGTCAGCATAAGAGACGATCCGGGCCCCATAGGACTCTGCCAGTGTCGCCAGAGGGGTCATAAGGATGTTAAATAGAGTGGGGCTCAGTACGGAGCCCTGAGGCACTCCGACTCCCAATGGCGGCATTTCGGCAGATCCAGGTGGGACCCAGACCGTCTGCCGGCGGTTGGCTAGAAAGGAACAAAACCAATTGAGCACCGTCCCCCCCAGTCCGATGTCATGTAGTCTAATGAGGAGATCCTCATGGGGCACGGTGTCAAACGCCGCCGACAGGTCTAGCATAACTAACATCACCCTGCCTCCGGTATCCAGCACCTCCTTCACGATCTCAGAAACTTCCAGGAGCACCGTCTCAGTGCTCAGGTTGGAGCGGAAGCCCGATTGGGATTCATGAAGTATCTCGTTCGACTCCAGGAAGTTAGAGAGCACGCAGCACAATGAAATGCACTCAAGCATATTTAAGAAATAGGCACGAATAATTGTGCTCTTAAATCAAAAGGGATATTAAAATATGGGGTTAAATATCTGCAATATTTCTTTTGAGGTGTCCACAGCAATGAACAGCAAGAAAGATGACTATAGTTACTCCATGGAAACTATCACAAACAATAACTTGATTGCTCCTGAAGTCAATGTTTCAGTTCCCTCCCAGAAGAACCTGGGCTTTGATGTCGATGCAGGAGCTTCCACTTGGTAAGAGCATCTCACCTTGTCTAAATCCACACCACCTGTTGATGTGGTCAGGAAAACCCATCAAACCCACCATTGTTTACTGAATTATGGTGGGAGGAGTTATTGCAAGAGGGTAAAACAGCTGATACAATCACAGACACAGTGGCATGAAATGGTGGTATGTAGTTCTGTGAAATGTAACCTAAATAATTATCCTGAGCCATCACCTCCTAGTCAGGGACTTGATCCAGATCTTCCAGAACCCATAAAGGATTAGTGGCGGATTAGTATAGTGAAATATTAAAGTAATTTGAGTGGTGGATAGGTTAGTCAGTTATTTGGATTCAGAAGGATAGTGGAGGGATAGAAAAGGAAAAAGGTTTGCATTTATATAGAGCTTGTTACCCCTCATCGGATGTTGAAGCGATTTTTTTGGCGAGTAGCACGCTACTCCAGAATCCATAAAGGATTAGTGATGAATTAGTATAGTGAAATATGAAAGTAATTTGAGTGGTGGATATCAGTCAGTTATTTGGATTGAGAAGGATAGCGGAGGGATAGAAGAAGGAAAAAGGTTTGCATTTATATAGCGCTTGTTACACTTGATTGCGCGTTGAAGTGCTTTTTTGGTGAGTAGCACGCTACTCCGAAACCCATAAAAGATTATTGTTGAATTAGTATAGTTATATATGAAAGTAATTGGAGTGGTGGATATGTTAGTCAGCTATCTGGATAGAGAAGGGTATTGGAGGGCTAGAAGGGGGAACAAGGATTGCATTTATATGTTGCTTGCTACCCATGATGAGGTGTTGAAGTGCTTTTTCGGCGAGTAGCACACCACTCTGTAACCTATAAAGGATTAGTGGTGAATTACTATAGTGAAATGTTATTCTGTTATTTTGATTGAAAAGGATAGGAGGAGGGATAGAAGAGTGAGGAATTTAGACTTTTTTTGGGGGGGAGGTCATAGCAGTAGGAGGAGGCTTGGGATGAGTAAAAGAGGGATGTGGAGTGGAAGAGTCAGAGGGAAGAATTTAGAAAGCTTGTTTTGGTGGATCGGCATAGTAAAAGAGGTGTCAGATGATGCAGGGACTAGAAGAGGGGAGAGTCTAGAAAGGTTTTTTTGGGATCATAGTAGTGGTATGGGGTTTGGGATGAATGAGAGTGTGGATGTAGATGATATATTGATAGAGGTATAGAGTGAGAAATAGGGTAGTGCATTGGAAAGAGTAGTAGAAAGAGGTTTGAGATGAGTCAGGGAGTTGAGGTAGAAGATACATTGAGAGAGGCATAGGGTGCGAAATAGGGTAGTGCATTGGATATGCTGAATTACAAGAAAGTAATAAATATATAGATCCATAAGTACATGGAAAGTATATAGATGCATAAAGGAGGTAAGTATATGTAGGTTAAAGATATTGATAGAGGTTTAGGGTGAGAAATAGGGTAGTGCATTGAATATGCTTTTTAAGGAGAAAATAAATAAATATATAGATCCAAGTACATGGAAGGTATATAGATGCATAAAGGAGGTAAGTATATGAAGATTAAAGATGATGCATTAGATGAACTCTGGTTTTCAAGTGTTGTTGTACCTAAAAATGTATTTTTTTTTAATACATAATTATTTGCATGTTTATACAAAGCAATACACATATATCGGTACATATCTATAGTACAAATAAATGCTTCTATACAGAGGGATATGCTGTATATTTCTGTTTGCGTATGGAGCTTATGTGGGGAAGAGCCAATTCTTGAGTAGTTTTCTGAAGATAAGGTGGTTGTCCATGGATCTTATGTTGGGGGGTAAAGAGTTCCATAGTTTGGCTACTTGAACAGAAAAGGATGGGCCACCCATGGTTTTTTCTTGTATCGTGGGATTTTGAGGTAAGGTGCCACTCTAGCGCTGAGGTTCCTTTGATGAATGTGTTTGGTGATAAGTAGATGTTGACTGTGCTCTTGTGTTATTGGCTCTTTCTAATTTTTTTGTGAGCTCTATGGGTCACATTAATCATGAAAAGGCTAAGACAGTGAAGTGTATTTCTTTTTCACAAGAATTGCTCAAGAACTGTAGTCAAGAAAACCCTATTACCAGAGTGGCAGACTAATCCGCTGCCTTTTATGTGCTCCATGAGCCAATCGATGTGTGATTAATGCCTCTTTTTCTGTTGAGGCTAAAGTTCATAATATGAATAATGACATAGCTTGGACTTCTCAGGAAAGAGTATTGTCTTTGTCTTGTCTGAAGGTTGAGCGAGCTTGGACTGAATTCTAAAGTTGTCCAGTTCATGGCAGATTGACCTTTGCCCGGCTTATCAGCTGTATTGGAATCTTGTTTTGATCATTATACCATCAGGCTACGGCCATGAAAGGCACAGTTTCTGATCTTGTTCAATCTCTGGATCTAATGAAAACAACATCTGGCAACGCTTGTTCCTCTGTTTCATCGACTCCTTCTAATATTTGTACTCTGCTACCTCCACATGTTACATCTGATGATCAGTCTTCTCATATAGCCTCCCTGCCCTTTAAAAGGGGTGCTTTTAATATTCATGTCACCGACCTTCTCTACTAATGTGTATGTGCTTCCAAACCCTACTGAATTTTCTGCATCTCTTTTTTCATCTATGCAGTGTGCTATTTCTGACACGGTTACTCTTTAGCTCCCTCTTGTAGCAGCCCCATATGTTATGGTCCTCACTAACATTACCACTCCTTTAAATAATGGAAAAATGTACCTTTTGATCAGCTTAAGAATAAAACCATGCACAGGTTTGTGAAACAGGTTGGGATTTGACCACCACCATATGATGAGATCGCTGTGATTAGATGGGTCTTTTGAGTGGACCCTACTCCTAAGCAGAGTTTTTGTTATTGTATTGTGATTAAGTTTGAGAATGCCTCTTGTGTACGCTACATCTTTTAGTTACTAAAATGTGTATTTTTCTTAGGAAATAAGATCAGGGCTATTTCCTTGGAACAGGGTTATAACCCATATCTACTTTCTTATTTGTCTGCCCACTTTGAGCCTGGTCCTCCAGCACTTCCAGAACGAGATTACAGATTTATTGGTACCAATGTCCTATAGTGTTACCCCACTAGAGTCTTTAGAATCATAGTGATGATGTTAAACAACGCCTTGGCACTAATCCTTCATTTCCTATGTCCTCTCCCAATGACTCATTAAGTCCTGTTTGAAGATTTTTCGGTTTATATAAAGTGAGACTTAAAATCATATCTTGAAACATTACAGGAAATTCATCTAATATGTGCAATCATAATTGACATGATTTTGTGAGACCTTTTGACATAATTTTATTTGAGGAGACTTGGGTCACCATGGAATATTACCTTGCTGGGTTTGCCACCTTTGAAATATAAGCATCTCCGTCCACATTTGAGCCTTCTTGCTTGGGTGGGAATTTCGCTAGACTTTCAAAGTAACTTTTAGCCTCTGATTGATTGCTTTGGTGAAAATGGAGAGAAGTTTCAACATCTTTTTGCTCAACTTCTTAAAATGCTAATTTTGCTCCAACCACTTATATTAATGTTGATGCTCAGATTTTGTTGACACATTTTTGGCATCAATATCCAGTACATCTAGTTTGAGATGCTCCATTCATATAGCTGGTAACGTACTGCAAAATTAGGGTTCAGAACACCTCACTGCTTGACTCAGGGGGCATATAATTAGTAAGTATGTTTTTTCCCTAGATAATCAAGATTCCTTTTAAAATCAGTATTGGAGAAGAATCTCATTCATGTCCTATGGTGTCACACAATTGTCTTTTATAAGTAGAGGTAGTTCAAGTATTATAGCCTACATTTGTGTTTCTAGTCACCTTGGTAATAGCATCTTATCATCCACTATTAAGTCAGGAGATTTTAGCGGCCATAACCCTTTTGATTTCTTTTCCAGTGTTACAGAAGTCAACCACTTATGCTTTGCCACATGATGAAGAAGATAAGGATCGAGGGTTTCGACCCAAATCGAATCACATTAACTCTTTGACTCATTTAAAAAAATCTTATAAAAACTAACTTTGGTGAAGTTTTCAATTGCCTAGAGAATATTTGTGCTCTAGATATTATTATTCTTGACATTTACAATTGCCCGAGGCTCCAAAACTTTAAAGGAAGCCCATGACTCTCTACTCAAACCCCTAAAAATAAAACACAAGATCAACAACTCAACTGACTCCAAAGGCAACACACTGGCTTGTATTCTCTTCGCATGCCCCAACATGCACTGCCACCCCTCTATTTTCTTTACTAGACTAATCATCTTGCATTCCCTGGAAAACGTATGCTTTAAATTTTTTTTTTTAATTTGAAAAGTTTTATAAAGCGCTGGGTAGACCCGGAGGTATCAGAGCGCTTTACAAGAGGATCAGCGAGTTACAGGTTACATAGTTACATCAATTAAATCAAAGAATCACGGTGGGAGGAGGAGGGGGAGGGAAGGAAACACAACGGGGGAACGAGGAAAACAATGTCAGATGACCGGCTGGGAAGGTGACGGCCGAGGGGGTGAAACCAGGGCCAGACTCCTCTATAGCTGCATATGACAGCTCCACCGGGCATCGGCCAGGGTTGCTCGTGCACTGAGGTAAGTACAAACAGTTTTGGTATCTGCCCAGGGGGCATCCACAAAAGTCCATCGAAAGTTTCATCAAAGTTCCACCGGGCATGGGCCCTGTAGATCCGGCTCCGTGGTGTGTACAATGCTCAAGGTTTCAGTACGGGGGGCATCGTCATAGATCAAATTGGTAGCACTCATATACTTAATTAACACAATCCTTTCCTCTTCATGCCACACAAGGTCATTAAGGACATTGGCCACCTCATCATACAGAATAAATTCAACATAAGGCAGCTAAGAAGGGGCCCGTATCTAAAATTAAGATAGCAATTCATATATCCAGCAATATAAATCTTTCTCTGGTAGGCACACCATACTCAGTACAATCAGCCAAACTATTTGGGTCAATACTGATACCCATCTGGAAGTAAACAGATCACATTTTCTTCTTATTTGGCATCATAATTTATCTCCGAACTCTCATAGGGCATCAACATTGGCTTATGACGAAGGCTAAAATGGAGCTGGATTACTTCAGTGATTGTTCAAACTATCGAAAAAATAATATCGAAATACAAAAATATCGAGTTTTATATATCGATGGTATAAAATCTCGATGTTTTGAATGCCAATGTTAAAAATATCATTTAAAAGTGTAATTTAATATATCGAAGTATGTAATATCGGATGACAAAATATCGTTATGTTAAAATATCTTTAAAGTATGATATATGGGTATTTTTTTATGTGTTTATAAAAGTATAATATTTAAGTAATGTAGTAAAAAAAATATGTAAAATAATTTTTATTTAAATATATTAATTTAATTTAGAAATGAAAATTTCGAATTCAGATTTTTTTTTAGGAGCGGGATGTTGGGTTTATAGGGGATAAGGGTAGGGAGTGTTTTAAAAATATGGGTTAAATACATTAATAATTTTAAATATATAAATTTAATTTAGAAATTCAAATTTCTAATTTTGATTAATGTTTTTCGGAGCGGCATGTTGGGTGTATAGGGGAGAAGGGTGTGGAGTGTTTTAAAAATATGGGTAAAAATATATTAATAATTTTATATATGTTAATTTAATTTAGAAATGTAAATTTCGAGTTTATTTTTTTTAGGAGCTGGATGTTGCATTTATAGGGGAAAAGGGTTGTGAGTGTTTTAAAAAATATGGTTAAAAATATATTGATAAATTCAAAATTATTAATTTTATTTATTAATATAAGTTTGGAATTTTGAAATTTGTTTTTTATGAGTGGCGTGTTGGGTTTATAGGGCATTAGGGTGAGGAGTGTTTAAAAATATGGCAAAATAAATAATTTTTACTTTATTAAATTAAATTAAATATAAAATTTAAATTTCAAAATTAGAAATATTGTTTAGGACTTTGATGTTGGGTTTATAGGGGATAAATACTGACTGGAGTGGGAATAGAAATTAATTAAGTTTAGTGTCCAGCACCTACCCCAATTTAATACTGATGGAGTGGGAATAGTAAATTAATTAAGCTTAGTGTCTAGCACCTACCCCAATTTATTACTGGTTGGAGTGGGAATAGTAAATGAATTACGTTTTGTGTCCAGCACCTACCCCAATTTATTCCTGGTTGGAGTGGGAATAGTAAATTAATTAAGTTTAGTGTCCAGCACCTACACCAATTTAATCATGGGTGGAGTGGTAATAGTATATTAAATAAGTTTAGTGTCCAGCACCTATCCTAAATTAATACTGACTGGAGTGGGAATAGTACATTTATTAAGTTTAGTGTCCAGCACCTACTCTAATTTAATACTGATAGGAGTAGGAATATTTAATTAATTAAGTTTTGTGTCTAGCACCTATTCTATTTTAATAGTGACTGGAGTAGGAATAGTAAATTAATTACGTTTAATGTCCAGCACCTACCCCAATTTAATCATGGGTGGAGTGGGAATAGTAGATTAAATACCTAAAGTGTCCAGCATCTACCCTAAATTAATACTGACTGGAGTGGGAATAGTAAATTAATTAAGTTTAGTGTCCAGCACCTACTCTAATTTAATACTGACTGGAGTGGGAATATTTAATTAATTAAGTTTAGTGTCCAGCACCTTTTCTAATTTAATACTGACTGGAGTGGGAAAAGTAAATTAATTAAGTCTAGTGTCCTGCATCTACCCCAATTTAATCCTGGTTGGAGAGGGAATAATACATTCATTAAGTTTAATGTCCAGCACCTACCCTAATTTAATACTGAGTGGAGTGTAATTAATTAAGTTTAGTTTTAATATGTAAATTGTATTTAAGTAAAGTGTATTTGTTAAAGAAATATTGGAAGAATTATAATTATAACATATTGAAAATAGTTTTATACTTTTCAATTAGTATAGACATATACAGTAAAATAGGTTGTGTTTATAGTTAATTAAGTTAAAATATACATTATGATAAATTATTTAATATATTGTAAGTTAGATACATATATGTAAAAATAACATTGATCTATAAAATATGAAATGGTAGACAATAAACTAGACATAATAATTTTGTAAACTATTTATTAAGAAGAAAAGATAGTATTCTAATGAAAGGATCATGTTTTATTACATATAACAATATTACATGAGCACACAGGAATTGGAGTTTATTGCAAAAGTAAAATAAATGTATTTTTATTATAATTATGGAACAACAAAAATTACATATATTTCACTACATTAGTTTAGTTTTTTAATATATTTGTAATTAATTTTTGAGACAGTATAATGTACATTTTCAAAACTTTGTATACATTTGAAATTATAACATTGTTTTAGAAAATATTGTTAATAATTATTTTGTATTAACATTTTTTTTATATATTATCATATACATTTGTATACTTTAAAGAAAATACATTTTAAACATTTTACATGTAATTGAGATATCTCTCACACGTGAGGGGTCAAAGGAAGAACTAGGCTACTTAATAAATACTTCTATCCTATATCTCTTCCAAAGTATATAATACTCACACCTAGTATAGGGTAGCGCTACTAGAAAAACTAAATAATAATAATAACAATGGGACTGGGCATAACTAGGTTATGGACGAAAACCCTCACTCACCCGAGGGTGACATGCTTCATCATTGGGTTCCTCGAACACACGGGGACTGCAAGCTGCCCCGTGTGGGCTGCGACTTCACCCAAGAGGGAAGGAGCAGGAGTGCAAAGCATGTGTTGGTTCTACCAACTCAATATGGTAAGGAGGGGCAGAGTGCAAAGGAAATGATAATTTGTGATTAAAAAACTATCTACATAGGGGCAACAGCTTTATTCTTCCTGCCTATGTAGTAGTCAGTTAAAATGCAAGTGAGTTTAGGGTTAAAAATAAATACCCTATCTAGGGGCCGATTCCAATCCTGGGAAAAGGCTGTACGAATCATTGCACAGAGCGTTTTCTCCGTACGACTCGTACCCGGTAAACTTTCCGTACAACCTAGGAAGTACGCTTCGTACAGAAAACCTATTTCCATACGTTTCGTACTAAAGACCGCACGGGTAAAAAAACCAACAATTCTGATCCTGAACAGCTTGTACGCGACGTCCGGATGCATTCAAGCAGCGGTTTCCGGCCCAGCAAGTACGATTCATCCCTACGTCACTCCGTACGGCTCTTTTTTTACGGGAGCCAAACACAGCCGGAAAAGCAGAGTCCGACGTGAACCGCTACACAACGGAGCCCCGGTACGCGACGTACACGCCATGAACCCCATCGTACTTGTCATCCCGGTCCTCCTAGCCTACGACCTGGTGCACCGGACCCGACGCACACGCCGCAGAAGGTGAGGACAACACCCAGGGGCCAGGGGGGGTGAGGGGCAGGAAACATACCCCATACCCAAAGCAAAACCTATAATATGGAGCCCATACATTACCACCAGGGTCTGGTCACTTGGGGGGGGCATGGCCAGCAACCCCTGCGTACCGCAACAACGGAAGTGGACGTGTGCGGTGCGTTGCCCACGTACCCCTACGGCACCAGTAGAACAGTGATACGGACCGTACACACGCAATGAATGCGTGGGTACGGTGCGTTTCACAGTACCCCTACGGCACCAGTAGAACAGTGATATGGACCGTACACACGCAATGAATGTGTGGGTACGGTGTGTTCCACACGTACCCCTACGGCACCAGTAGAACAGTGATACGGACTGTACACACGCAATGAATGCGTGGGTACAGTGCGTGGCACACGTACCCCTACGGCACCAGTAGAACAGTGATACGGACCGTACACACGCAATGAATGCGTGGGTATGGTGCGTTGCACACGTACTCCTACGGCACCAGTAGAACAGTGATACGGACCGTACACACGCAATGAATGCGTGGGTACGGTGCGTTCCACACGTACCCCTACGGCACCAGTAGAACAGTGATACAGACCGTACACACGCAATGAATGTGTGGCACACGTATCCCTACGGCACCAGTAGAACAGTGATACGGACCGTACACACGCAATGAATGCGTGGGTATGGTGCATTGCACATGTACTCCTACAGCACCAGTAGAACTGTGATACGGACCGTACACATGCAATGAGTGCGTGGGTACGGTGCGTGGCACACGTACCCCTACAGCACCAGTAGAACAGTGATACGGACCGTACACACGCAATGTATTCATGGGTACGGTGCATTCCACACGTACCTCTACGGCATAAGTACAATAGTGAAACAAAGCGTACACACGCGATGATTGCGGGTGTACGGTGCGTTTCACACGTACCCCTACGGCACAAGTACAATAGTGAAATGAAGCGTACACACGCGATGATTGGGATACGAGGCGTTCACACGCCAGGAATGTGGGCTTACAGACTGGCCCTGCATGTTACCTTCATATTGGTGTGTGTGTAGGTCCAGGCCAGCAGTGTACTGCTTCAAGGGGGTGGGAGGGTGGGTGGGTGGGTGCAGAGTATTCCCAGCAGTGGCCAGCCATATGGGGGTGGCTGCAGATCAATACCAGCAGTGGCCACACATATAGGGGTGGGTGCAGATTAATACCAGCAGTGGACAGAGACATGGGGGTGGGTGCAGAGGACTCCCAGCAGTGGCCTGCAATATGAGGTGTGTGTGCAGATGAATACCAGCAGTGTCCATACATATGGGGGTGGGTGCACAGGACTCCCAGCAGTGGACAGAGACATGGGGGTGTGTGCACAGGACTCCCAGCAGTGGACAGAGATATGGGGGGCTGTACATCATTATCAGATGACCACACCTACATGGTGGTAAGGACGCATCCCTAACTTTGGACTATGATGATAGTGCTATAACAACACATCACTGACAGCAGTGTCCCACTTCCAGGAGGATGGATGTATTTCACACACTGCATGACACACCACATGTGGGTGTGAGGACATATAACACATGCATACCGACCCATGGCAGATGCAGCACAATACACACCCTGATATCATGCCACAAGACTGTATAGTCATGTAACTGCCTACAAAACTAAGATAGCCAAAGGGAACACACACTGTCACGCACATCCCAGGACTGATAGGAATGTCCAGGTGCTGGTCCAGCCACCAAGATGTTGTCTCTTATGGAAGGAAAAGGGTGGAATTCCCCTAGATACAATGCCCACAATTGTCAGTCAGGTGCCCAAATACCCTGCATAACAAGTACCATTTGTGTAGTAGGCCGTGATTACACACATGCATAGTGCTGAAAAGGGTGAATTTGTCCTTGAAGGCCTTTCGACATACTCAAAACACAAGTACAGTGACTAGCAAGGATGGCACATACGATTCAGCAGGAGACATCGGTGAGCAGGCATGGCCATTGTTGAAGGGATCTGTCACCAACAAAGGAAATGTTGACACAGGTCAGCACAACAATTGTGCAACTGTTTGCAGGGGAGATGTCAGGTGCCCCAGAGGAAGGAACACTCCTTGGGACAATGTCTCAACACCAAATGAACACACACTACCAATGATTCTTTGCAGAGACATTGTGATGGCACACAGATACCATGGTCCACCTCATGACCATCATACAAAAATATTTCTCAGAACCCTAACACATTACCAGAACACCAACTCCAGGAGCCTCAGCACCAACATCAAGTACCTGAAATGCAATAGTGTTGAAAGTTAAAATAAAGGCTTTATTCAGCACAAAAAAACAACGAAAAATAGACTATGTACAGAGGCCAATGGCCAGTCCATATTTCAAGTCCGAAGGGGGACGTAGGGGACCTCGTCTACCCCTAGCTTGCCTGCACAAAGGAACCTCCAGGTTTGTCGACCGGGTGAGGCATCATCTGTGGCAGTACCAGGCACCGCAGGGACAGGAGGGGGAAGGGTAGGTGTTGCGGGTGCAGGGGGGGATGTCTCCACCACAGGGGGTGGGGAAGCGCTGAAGGTGGAGGTGAACTCGGCCCTGCACACTGCTGCCAGTACCTCCATCTGAACCCCTGCACCTGAGGATTCCCCAGGGTCAACAGAGGGTGTGATGGGTGAGGGATGGGGCACAGTGCTCTTGGGGGAGGGGGTCAACATGGTGGGAGACTCAACTCTCATGCCCGGGGACTTCCTCACCCGCTTGTGGGGTGGTCGCTCAGTGGGGGCGAGGTCCAGCTCACCCATAAAGATATTCTTGGGTGAGAGTTTGGCAGAGGAGCCAAGGGGAGTAGTTTTGGAGGAACAGAGTTGTGAGGACTGCGGACTGCAACTGTGGCTGCGTGTATGTTGTCTGTCCCCAGACCCTGTGGGTGTGCCTACATCCCCCTGAGTATGCGTGCCAGGAGGTGTGCACTTTGCCTTACTTGGGGGGGTGCTGGCTGTGTCTGGTGGGGTGCGTGCCCATGACTCTCTGTGTGTGCGTTGGACAGGCATGGGAGAGGGAAGTGTGGATGGGTCTGTGGTAGGGGGGGACGGAGCGCTGTAGGAAACTAACTGCTGCCGTCAGGGAAGAGTCCATGGACCGCAGAATCCTGCGTTGGTCAGACATCGTTGCAGACATGCCCTCCATGAATGACACCATCTGTGTGAGCAATTTAGTGTGTCCATGGAGGACATTCAGCACCGATGCCTGCCCAACCTGCAACTGCCGCAGTATGTCCATAGACTCTTCACTGAGGGCTGCAGGGGTGACAGGGGCAGGGGGTGTGATGCCAGGGCCGAAGGAGACATGGTGGGCCTCTGCATGGACAGAAGGGACGGGAGCAACTGGGAGGGCGGAGATGGTAACGGAGGAGGCGGGGACAGATGTGGGGATGCTGCCAGGTGGTGTTGCAGCCGCAGCCTCCTCCAGGAGGTCAGCATCGGACCCGTCAGCGTCGTAGCTGGTATCGTGTCCAGACAGGTCCTCTGACTGACTCCCCTCGCCCTCCGTGCCACTGGCTCCTCCTGACTCTACAGCACTGGTGGCACTGTCGCTGGGTCCCTCCTCCAGGTCTGTGCAGGTGTCTCCCTCTGTTGCGGATGATGATGCTGAGGACAAGGAGAAGAAACTGAAATGCATCAGTCACCTGCATACATCTGACACATGAGCACAAAAACAATTGGTCACAGTGCATATCAGGCAATGCATCATGAGTAACAGCTAGATTACTCCGCACATATATAAGCCCTGTACTGACCAGTTGATAGTCCCACTATGCCACTTGGACACAAGGAAAAAAAGAACATACCAGGCCACTATTTGAATGAGAAATACACTGAGAAGCTAGTGTCTGTGAACCGGTGAGCACAGCAATACAATGAAGTCATGCCACCTCTTGTTTACCCTGAACGAAACAGTAGTGGTGCACCCAACGTAAACTGACACACCTCAATACTCAAGGTGTCACCACACTCAGAGACCTGTAAGTACTTTGGAACCTAAAACGAAAAAATGTTGTTACCTTGGCACTCACAATACTTTACACAATCGATATGTTTTCAATGTGCCAATTCGCCATTTCGTGAAAAGAACACTCATGTGCCTGCATGAAATATGTCTCATAAGGCAGTGCACACAAAACTACATTTACACTTTCATTGAAGAAGCTGGCACCTTTTCTACGAAGCCACTGTTAGAAATGAATGGTGTTGCAGAAAGTACATATACATGGGCCCACGGAGGTCTTGATGTCTTGAGACTTGTTAGTTTATATCACCAACAACAAAGGAGTCTCACAAAATCAAGACCACTGTGGGAACATGTATATGGAGAATCTGCAACACCATTTAATTGTAACTGTGGCTTCTTTGCAAAGGTGCCAACGTGTTCCATGAAAGTGGAAATGTCGTTTGGTGTGCACTTCCTTGGGAGACATCTTTCATGCAGGCACATCAGTGTTCTTAACACAAATCATCAAATTACCACATTTAAAACATGAAGAACTGTTGACAAGTGCTGTGAGTGCCAAGGTACAATTTTTTAGAGTAACAACTTGAATTATGTCAGTTGTCACATGGCCATCCGTCACCTGATTACACAGTTGGCTACACATATGACCTACTGCCTGTCATCTGGAGTGGCACCAATGTCCACACCCAGGACAATGCTTAAGCTACTAGGCCTGCAATTGGGTTGTTAAAAAGCATAGCTGTACTGTGGAGACACCCTCATGGCAAGCCAGAATGTCCACACAGATGTCAGCACACAAAGTCCAAACTGCGTTGCATCTGAACCACACACAGGTGCCAAAAATGTATGAGCAGGAATCATGTTTTTGAAAAAATGACACAGGCTGCAAAGCACGAACATTAAGCACTGGCCAGCATCACAGGGGCACTGAACGGTGATTCTGTGTACAGCCAATTCTCACACACAGGTCAGACCTGGCAAGGAAAAATCAGGGGTGCCCATGTAGGCCTCTCCCGCACAACCACCCATACCTGAGTCAATGTGATTGATACAGATCAAGAAGTGACACCTCTTATTCAGGGTAACAAAAACTGTGCAGCAAAAATTGCTCGATTCACACAACATCACCTCCTGGGGCTGGCAACACATATTTGTGACAAGCAACCAGCAACAGATTTTTGTGAATAGCCACACAGGCACTGCCCACTGTGAGTATGCACAAGCAAAATGGTGTATCCCTGTCCAGTGGACACATGTAGCACACATCAGAAAAATACAAACTAGGCCAGGGACCAATGCCACAGAGGCAGACGTATGCTGAACCCACAGAGAATGTACACAGTGTTGGATGACACACATGATTAGGAGGCCAGGGTGTCTCAGGGGACTGTAGTGGGCAAACTTCTCCGTGTTCCTGGAATGAGCTGACTGTACCATGAGCAACTGCCATGGCACTATGCATATCTCACACTCATGCACATCATGTCTGAGGCCACAACATTGGTCATGCATGCTGCAAGGGTGTTCAGTTGAAACCTCACACTCCTATGTTGAGAATCATCATCAGTGCCAACAAACATGGACCCCCAACATAGTGAACAGGTCATGGCACAGGCAAGGTACCAACACAAGTCACAGACCACCCTCCCACATGATGCAGAAAGCAATGTGCACTTAGATTTACTGGAACCTTAGATGACCATGTGCAAATGTGATTACACACAGACCAGGGGACACATGTCAAGGAGGGGAAGGGATGTAAAAGAGCACCAGGTGACATTGGGGAACAGAAAATGCACTGCACATATAAACTCTGGGAGTGTATCCAGGCTACAGAGCACTTCCAAAAGCTGGTGACACATAACACAGCAAACAGCCATGTACCTACCCCCTTGTTGCTGCAGTCTCTCCTGTAACTGCCTATCGAGGTCAGGGAATACCACCGCCAGGACACGGCTCATGTGGGGGGTCAGGCGTCGGCGCTCGCCGTGGGGGCGAAGAGTGTCGATCCCCAGCTGGACCCGGGCGATCCGCCGGGTCCAGCACCGGATGTCCTGCCACCTTTTGAAGACCTGTGGCAGGCTCCGACTACGCTCCCCCACAGATCTCACAGCCCTGACGATGTCCCTCCAGATCTCCCCCTTCTCGTAGGCAGTTACCTGTCAGGATGACAAAGTGACACAACATCAATACACCTGCTCCATGTCCCAGAGACACACATTTGAACATCTTTTAAATGTTGACCAGGGCATAGGATGCTGACAGGAATTGCATCATTCACAATAAGAAATTGGCCTGTGTGCAAGCCCCAATGCACTACATGGCATTGAAAGTCAACAGGTGGCATGAGGGGTGTGACACACTCACTGATCATGGCACACACTGTGCAGCACATGCAACAGCAGGCTGATGGCCAGCACGTGTCAAGCAGTCACATGTCCCACTCCACTGACACACCCTCAGCAGACTAGACAGACACACCCAGGCACAGATCACTCGCCTGTCATTGACAACAGCGGATACAACCCTCACTCTGCACATGTGCCACTTGCCAGTGGGGTGTCACAGGTGTCGTGCTAGCTCTGCAAGTCAGACACACAGCACGGCTTACTTGTCACATCAGATGGGTAGATCTGTTGCCTTCTCCATGCAGCTGTGGTGCAACACTTCACATAGACACTCACCCACATCACAAGGAACATTCACACACATCAATGTCCATGAGGTCGTACACATCATTTGGACACTCTCACCACAGGTCCACTCAACTCATACACATCTGTGGGTACAGTCACCTGTCACACCGGGGGGACCACTGAATCACCTCAAGACAATAGGACAAAAAGCCACCAATGATTTGCCAGGCTGAATGTGTCATGCACTATGCAGTTAAAGTCACAGTAAGCACAATGCAAGTGAGGAGTGCACACAGGAACTACATCATTCTCTGCATGAGAGACATCAGCATGTCCTCCCCCTGGGACCCACTCTAAACATCATTGCATGTCTGTCCCACCTGGACACAATATTGACAGTCACACAACAGGTGCATAGGCAAATGTAGTGGAGTCAGCACGCACCTGCTCCCCTGGTCTCCCATACAGCTTGTGGTACTGTGGGAGGAGGACGTCCAGCAACGCCTCATTCTCATCCAGGGTGAATGTTTGGGCCCTCTCCACAGTACGTGACATGGTCCAGAGGAAGCAGAGACAGCAGCAGTGTGGTTGACTCGAAAGTTGTGCAGGCAAGTGCCCTCTCATGGGTTCTGGCTGCCTTATATCTGTCTTGCTGAGGGGCATTCATTTTGAGGAGTACATAGTGATTGGTCAGACACATTTGCATCGTACTTTTACTCCAATCCCTTTAAACATACACCTATGACACTCATTCGCATCTTTCAAATTTTGAGCATCATGTCAAGTCAACAACCACTTTGCAACATTGTATTTTGTGGCCAACTGACTGTTCCAGGACACCTGATGGACACATTTCAACCTAAAACTCAGTATCCATGACAACCAGCATGCATTTAGGGCCTAATACTTGTCCCTTATGTGTTCCCTATGTAATTTTGAAATCCACCCTCAGGTACGGTGCGTTTCACACGTACCCCTATGGCACAAGTACAATGGTGAAACAAAGCGTACACATGCGATGATTGCGGGTGTACGGTGCGTTTCACACGTACCCCTATGGCACAAGTACAATGGTGAAACGAAACGTACACACGCGATGATTGCGGGTGTACGGTGCGTTTCACATGTACCCCTACGGCACAAGTACAATGGTGAAACGAAGCGTACACACGCGATGATTGCGGGTGTACGGTGTGTTTCACACGTACCCCTACGGCACAAGTACAATGGTGAAACGAAGCGTACACACGTGATGATTGCGGGTGTACGGTGTGTTTCACACGTACCCCTACGGCACAAGTACAATGGTGAAACGAAGCGTACACACGTGATTATTGCGGGTGTACGGTGCGTTTCACACGCTTACAATGGTAATACAGGCGTACACATGCCAGGAATGGAGGGCTACGAGTCGCACAAGGATGTCCATCAAGTACTTGTCATTGCATACTTTCATGTGCAGGCCCTAGGTGTGTCAGCCAGTGATATTGCACATGTCATCTCATCTAGTTGCACAATTGATGTGTGATGACCTGTGTACACATGTCATGTGTGATGGGGCACTATGTGGCACACATCACCATGACACTTTCCACATGTGTGTCTGTAGTCCAACTGTGTCATGCACAGCAGCAGTGGGATGGCACAGTCATCAACACCCGCACCTGTCTCCTGAGGCCAGGGACAGGGACACTCTCTCAACTGACATGTCACGATCAGCGTGCTCCTATGTGACTATGTCAGGTGTGTGTCATGTGTTCCCATGAGCTTGCTGTTAGTGTTCCGTCAACTGCATCTGCTGTTGGTGCATCCAACATGGGTCTGTGTGGAGATGGGCATGGCACACATCTACGCACACCATGCCGCATGTGGATTCCCACGGCTGTAGGGTCTGTGTGCATCGGACATCATATTTTCCCAGGCATACATGTCTGCGTCGTCTCAATGGCTGTGTTTAATTGTTGTCACGTGTACCTCTTCATCGCAATGCGTATCATATGTACATTTGACATTCCATGTGACCTGTGCGTGTGCCTTGCAGTCAACTGTCTGGATGAGATGGCATCCTTCCAATGCAGCTATGTGGATGTGTGTCACTCCGGTGATATCTCTGGCTGTTCACTCAGACTTGCCCCCAGCTCATTTCAGGGCATGTCATGTAGATTTGACAATCAACAGGTGTATCTGGCTTTTCTTAGGAGTGCCAGAAAGCTGGCATATGTGTCCTGGATGTAGTGCACACACCAGACTCCATAGTTACCTGAAGTGTAGTAGCAGTTTAGCATGTGCTATGTTTATTGACATTGATGTTGGCAGACTCTCAAGCTTCATGATTCCTAACAATGTCTTGCAGGGCACCGCCTGCCCAAGAACAATACCAGACTTGGCTGCCATGAGGGAACGTGCCTGCATCCGACGTTACAGATTCACTCAACAGTTAATTGAGGACTTGACTGACAGGCTGGCACCACACCTCCAACCGCGACACAGGTATCCTACTGCGCTGACCCCAAAGATGAAGGTGATGGCAGCCTAACATTTTTTTGCCACAGGTACGTTTCAATTGACCATAGCTGATGTTGGTGGGATGTCACAGACAATGTTCTGCGTGATGTTTTGGCAGCCATGTTGGAGCACCTTGATGAATTCATCAAATGTCCTACTCCTGAGGAGTTGACAGGTGTGAAGGGTGATTTCTATGCCCTGGGAGGGATGCCCCATGTCATTGGGTCCATTGATTGGACACATGTGGCTTTGGTACCACCACAGGCACGGGAGCAAGCCTATCGCAACCATAAACATTACCACTCAATAAATGCCCTTGTGGTGTGTCTTGCCAACATGCTGATTTCCCATGTCTGTGCACGTTTTCCAGGATCAGCACACGATGCCTACATGATGAGGCGTAGCATGGTGCCACAAATGATGCTGCGGCTGCACAACGAACAAGCATGTCTTGTTGGTGGGTATACTCTGGTGGTCCTGTGTGTTGCGGTATCTTTGGCTCTTACAGCATCTCCTGACCCACTTATTTACATGATGTTTCCATGTAGGGGACTCTGGATTTCCCAACATGCCATGGCTAATGACACCTACCGCAAGCCAAGAATAGCTGCAGATCACAGGTACAACAATGCACACGGGCAGACCAGGCGAGTGATTGAGAGGACGTTTGGCCTTCTGAAGAGCTGATTCGGGTGCCTTGACAAGACAGGCGGGTCCCTCCCATATGCACCGGAGAAGGTGTGCAAAATCTTCATTGTGTGCTGCATGCTACACAACATGGCCGTTGAGAAGGCAGTGCCACTCATCCTTGATCCTGATAACCAGCAACACCCACCCGTGGAGGATCCAGGGCTTGCTCACGAGGCAAGTGATGAGGAGGAGGAGGATGATATCCGGAGTCAGTTCATACGCAACTTCTTATCATAATGGTGAGTCACTGGGTATGAGTGTGCAAGCTTGTAGCATTGAGTGGCATGTGTTGCAATGTGTGTGTCCAGCTGACTGAATGCAAAGTGACTTTGATGTGTGTACTGATGTGTCACTAGATTGATGATGGTATGCCACAAAGTTTTGCGGAGAGACTTTCTTTGAAATTTGCATGTGTCCAACATTGTTCATGTTTCGTAACTGACCATGTGTGTGCCGAGATTTGTTTTAGATGACTTCTTGTGTGTCGGTCATTCCCAGGTTTTTGCGCCTGTTGTCTGCTCGTGTCATCTTTGTCCTCCTGCTATTCCTCATGAGGATTGCAACGTGTGCTGAATCAGCGTTCCATGCACGGACATGTGGAACCGTCAGTTTGGGTAAGGATTGCAGCAAGGCTTTTTGGTGGTGGTACGGGTTGGGAATGTGTGGGAACTGCTTCTGTGCATGTTGTGGTACCATGCATACATGTCTTGTCACCATGGAGCATATAACATGTAGCATCACTCCCATGACATGATAGTCACCCTTCTTGACAGTCATCTGTAGTGGAGTGTGGAGTCTGATGAAGGCATCAATGTGCGTAAACCTTGCCTCTGAAACATTCCTGATGCTAAGGGTGGACAAAGTGTGGGGCATCACAACAACTGGCTCTATGGTGATTTGCAGCATCTCCGTGTGCAGCAGGATGTGTTTGGCTCATCTCCATGACTTGTGTGCCAGTTCATTGGGATTTACAACATCCGTGTTGTGAAGGGGGGGGTCCAGCGTATGTCCCACAAGTTCTGTCAAGTGACCTGTGAGTCTGTTCGTATGGATGCATTTCCCTTTGTGTGAGTTTGTGCAATAAAGGTGTTATGCACAATCCAAAGTGCCTCATCTCTGTCACTGCAGATCTCTTGCCAGTTTGCATGCGTCATCTATGGCATAATTGTCAAAGATTGAGCATATAAGTGTATGTGTACTTCGGCAACATGCATGCATTTCTTCATGGCTAATAATCTCTATTGTGCATGAAGTATGTATTTGTGCAGGTTGCTCCCCACAACGGGATGTCAATGCCTGCTGACGGTGTGTCTCCTGTGCGCAGCTCCGCATTTTGTTGCCTGATCCTGTGGCCATCATTTTTGTTGATTCTTCATACATTTTCTCGGAGTGACCCATGAGTAACCTGACACTCCTTCCTTTACATACACTTGTTGCACTGTGCCTTTCTGACCTCCTTGTCTTTGTGTGCTACTTTTTGCCTAGTTTCTCACCCCTTCCGCCTGCTGCTGCCTCACCTGCGGCACCGCCCCACCGAGTGCCCTGATTCTGCAACCCACACGCCTCCAAAATGCTCCTCCCTTCACCCCTCCACCCATTCTTAATGCAGCCAGCAGCTTGTCTGTGCCACTGTTGCGCCAACGCCGTGCCAAAGGCAGGACCGCCTGCGCCTGCAACGTGCACAGTGCACGACCCTCTGGCCTTGCATGACCCACGTCACACAACAGGCTCATGCTGCAGCCATCCCTCCAAGCAATGTCCACCAGACAAGCAACCGCCTGCTATCAAGCAACCCCTAAGCGCACACACAACACCTTTGCATGCTGAGTGTGCAACTCCAACTGCCTACACAGCGCTGCCCCGCCTACCAGACCCTGTCAGAACAACCAGGTCATGTGCCTCCTACTCCACACCCGCTCCGTCCACCAGCACGCCATTGGACTCTGTTACCTACTCAACACAACAGCCCCACACATCACCTTCATGACAGTAACCTCGATAAAAGCATCCTCAGCACACAACTTCTTCATTGCCATCTCTGACAGATACAATATCACCCCCAGGGATGGCACCAACAATCCCGGCAGATGACTTGCAATTTATTCACAAGTACACCCTCAGAGTCACAAATCAGGTTTCGCACAAACCCCCTGGCAACCCTCAGAGTAACTCTCCTATGCAGATCTCCAGGCCTACATCCACAAATCCCCAAAGCCATCAACACGTACATCTGCACTCACGCCCTCACCTCCATAGGCTTCATGTGGCTGGGGGCCAGTAACTTCTTGCTGGAGGAGAACCACACCACCATCCATCATTGGTCCATCAACATTTGCATCCACGTCTCCGACAAGCAACACACTGCCCCACACCCCGCTACCGATCACCCAAAGATGCTTGATGTAAGTCGCCACAGACAAGCTGTGTGGGACACTCGAACCAACACCCCCGCCACACCCTGCAACCTCACACACTGGATCAGCAACTGATCCAACAATCTTGCCACATTGACGGACTTTCCTGTGAAGCACAACAACAGTTAAGCCACCTGGGACAAGGCAGACCTACTGGACTCCTACAGATCTAGCCGGACTCTTGTGCAAACCTTGCAACACAAAGAACCATCAGTTACGTTGCAGCTCTGGAAAACACCACACACAACCATCACCATATCATCAGCAAGGATAAGTGGAGATCCTTCAGAGAGGGCCGAGGCACCACAACACACGATATAAAGGAGCTCATCAGCATTGTGAGTGGACTGACAGCAGCTCTCCATCCAAAAGACAACCCACCCTTGCAAGGCAGATCAAATCCCTTGCAACTTTCTACCACTGCAAGCTCATGGCCATACACAACAGCCTTGGCACACAGAGGCAGACAGCACTATTATCAATGGGACAAACCCCCCTCAGGTTCTGAACTCCCATCAGCAGCAAATACAACACCTGGCTCATGTGCACCATCCACTCTGGCTCTCCATCAGGCCCCTTCCCACTCAACATCTCAACCACATCATTCCCCATCCTTGAAGCCCACGTCCAGCGCGTCCTGAATGTCTCCTTTGAGTTTGCCACATTCCATGGGAGCTGGAGGCATGCAGAGACCCAGGCCCTTCTTCAACAACGGACGGCAGTACCGCAGGATCTCCTGGAACATCACCATGTTTCCCTACCCAGGAAATGTCATCAGGAAGACACTCAACGAGCAACTGACATACTTCCTCCGTGCAAACGGCTCCAGGCAACCGGCACCAAAACATCTTCCACAGTAATCACACCACTGCAACTGTCATCATTGCCACCACCAACGTCAACTTTGCCCAGTTCAACAATGGTGAGACCACCCCCCTTGACCTATAAACGGCATTGTACACCATGTGCTACCACACTGTCAGCCCACACATCTCCAACACAGAGGAGGGCCCAGGATTAAATCAACAAGTAGCTCACCAGCAAGGCCCAGGGAGTCGGCCTCCACCCTGCAGCATGCAGTACACTGGGGTCATGTGGCCCATGCCCCAGTGCTAATCTTTCAGCGTGATGAACTTCAATGTCTCCATGACCCCCCTCTCCACCATCACATGCACACACGACCTCATCATCATCTCGTATGCCATTGACACCCAGCTGCTCCTCAACCTCACCAAAGACCCAGCCATTGCCAGATCCAACCTTCAAGAAGGCATGAGATCCGTTGACGACTGGCTGAACATCAGCCACCTGAGGTTGGACTTGGACAGGACTGAGGGCATCATCTGAGGATTGTCCCCTTACGGCTGGGTCAACTCCTTGTGTCCCACTGGCCTGGGCACTGCACCAGCAGCCAGTGGCCACGCACGCAAGCTGGTGTTCATCATGAACTCATCGCTCACAATTAAAATTCAACTCAACACCATCTGTACCTCATGCTGCAACACCCTCCGTATGCTGCAAATGATCCACAGATAGATCCACTCCAATGCAAGACAGACCGTCCCCCAGGTCCACAACACCAGCCGGCTCAACTACAGCACCATGCTTTACGGAGGAACAACAGCAAAAGTGCAGGAGAAGTTGTCCACATCCAGGGTGCATCTGCACACCTCATCTTCAACATCCCCCGCCCCAGCCACATCACCATCCACCTGAGATAGCTAGAATGGCTCACTGTCTGCTGCAGGATCACCTTCTGACACCTCAACCACACTCAGGAGGCAGTCCACAACCCCAGACCCAAAACCGACCTTGGACGTCTGTCATCCAACACCCCGTTGGCTCAACTCCGTGCAGCCCACCTTGCCCTGGCCACCATTCATCACATCCACAGGAAAACTGCATGCAGGAGATAGTTCTCCCACCTCGCCAAACAGACCTGGGACTCCCTCCCCGGGCACCTCAACATGACCCATGACCTCTACACCTTCATGATACTCTGCCAAATTGGTCTGTCTGAGCAGTATTGCAAGCCCCCCCTCAGCAGCTTGAGGCCATCACGGGTGAGTATTGGGCTCCATGTCTGTATTTGGTGATACATTGTGACCCAACCGGACTCAGATCCAAGTGTATGGATGGCTGAAGTTAGTTCCACACTCATGCATACTTTGACATATCCCCACACGTATGTTGTGGACTCATGCTAAATGACTGCAACATAAAATTACAATTATAAATGTATTTATTATAGGTCTGTGGCGTGATTTGTGCACAGGAAAAGGTGCAATACAGGGACCATAGAATCCAAAGTTCACAGGGGGAGATGGGATCCTTGGCATTTGAAGTCATCAGAGTCCAGGCCACAGTGTTTGGCAGACTGTGACCAGCAAGTCCATGTGGCAGATGATGTCAGTCAATGAGGTGATGCTGTCGCACATGGAGGCTAGGTGCCAGGCCAGGTGACCTGGGAGAATTGGATGGTCCGCTGCCTCTCACGGTCTTTTCCATGGATGACCCACCTTCCTCGGGGGACCCTCAGATGCAGGCCTTGACGATGCTTGGGATGCTCCGTCGGACAAATCCTCCTCCTCCCTCCCTGTGGCTGGTGGTGGTCTTCGCCTGGTGGCACAGGGAGGGTTGCCCATGTTGTCGGCGATCCGACGGAGTGAATGGCTTATGTCCCTTTGCACCGCCAGAGCTCAACCAGTCTTGCCTCCATCCGTCCTTGGTGTTCTTGTTGACTGGCGTGTTGCTCGGCCTGCTGGTACTTCATCTCTGTGAGGGTCACCACTACCTGGCTGAACTCCCTGGTGTCACGCCAGTATGCGTCCATGATGTTGTCGATGTGTGACATACCGGTCCCTTCAGCTGGCTGGTCAGGTTCTCGCCTCCTCCTGCCTCCACTCCCACCACCCCTGCCCACACAAGCCTGGCCTGCCGTTGTGGGCACATCAGGTCTACGGGACCCCTGAGGGATGGCAGTGGCGGTGTTGTCTGCCTCCTCCTGCGTGCCCGGCGCACCTTGTCCCTCCTGGTCAGACTGGCTCAGTTGTTCACTGCAGGCAGGGCTCCTCGGTGTCTCCTGGGATGTGGCAGGAATGGGGTGGTGGTTGGCACAGATGTTCCTGAACCAGGTGCTGCTGGGGCTTGGACACCAGAGGGTCCAGGTCGGTCGGGGTCATCCGCGGAGTGTTGAGAGGTGTCACTGCCGGTGGGATCAGGTTCCTCCCGAGCCTGGGACTGTGATTCTTCACCCCCATTGTTGGTGGAAGATTCATCACGTTGCCCTGTGTGTGAGAGACAGACAATGTTAATGCTGTTTCATGCAACATCCATGTTTCATACACATTCAAGTTGGCACTGTTCCTCCGGGAAGTTGTATGTGCCTAGCATTCTCCTCAATGTTCACTTGTGGATGGGTATGTTGTGGGGGACAGATTAATATGTTCTCCTGAGTCTTTGACATGTACATTTTTTGCTTGGATGCTTCTTCGGCTATGTATTGGTGTTGTTGTGTTACATGTCCATTGTGACAGTGGGTAAATCCATTGCCTGTCCCGGGGGTGTCTGCTTGTGTAAGGGGTGTGTGTGAGACAGGGCCTGCTGGTGGGTGTAGTGTGATTTTGCACTGGGGCTCCCAGGTGATGTAGCTGTCCCCCCATGGAGCATGCTGCCATGACAGTGAGTGTGAGTTCCTGTCCTAGATATCTGACGTTGTTGTCTTGGTGTTTGTGTTTGCACTGGTCACAGAAGGGACTTGTGCTGCCTACACCCGGGCCAAGTGTCAGCTATCTTGTCAGTACTTTCCCAATCCCTGTGCATTGCGCATGGTGCATGGGTATGTACATGTGCCACATGGGATGAGGGCAATTGTGTCTGATTTGGAGTTCAAAAATGCGTTTGGTGACACCCACCCTGCCAGCATACCGGACATCCATTCTTGGGTTGGTGCTTCGTGTAGCATGGGACATAGCATGGCCTTGCTTTGTCAATGGGGCATACACATGTTAGTGGCATTAGCGTTGTTTTTGACTGTGGTTCTGGCCGGTGAGGGCTTCGGGATAGTTGCATTCATTTTGTGTAGTTGGGGTGTGGATGCCATTACCCCCATGTTACGTAAGTTGTTTGTGTACTCACCAGGCTCTGGAAGTCCTTGAAGTCCATATACTCCCACCGGCGGAAGCAGGGCCATTGCCTTCTACTTCCAGGGATGGAAATGTACTGGTCTGTGGGGCCCACCCCCTCCAGTGATGTTGCTCTGGGCGTAGTCGTCATTCATTTTTCGCTTGACCGCCTTTCGCAGATCGTACCACCTGGCTTGGCATTCAGTCCTGTTCCTTCTGATGGGTGCAACAGCAGTCACCCTATCGATGATCCTCTGCCACAGGCGTGATTTTTCGGCTATGCTGGTCTGTCTGACCAATGTTCCAAACAGCTTTGGCTCGACTCTGATGACTTCATTGACAAGGATCTCCAGCTCCTCCCTTTTGAATGTTGGATTCTTGTCTGTGGGCATGGTGTGGGGTGAGGGTGTGGATGGTTGTGGGTGTGTGGGTCTAAATGTGAAGGTGTGGGTCTGAATGTGAAGAGGGGGTATGTGTGAAGGAGGTTATGTGAAGGTGTAAATGTTATGGTGGATGGGTGCAGCTGTTGGTGTGTGCTCTCTAGCTGCAGTGAGTCTGTTGCAAAGGCTCAAGGTTTGTGTGTGTGGGCCCTTTTTATTGGTCCATTTGTGGGTGGGCCTCAGTATGAATTTTAGGTGGCTGTGTTATAAGGGGTGGTTGTGAGTTTGCCCCTCTGTTTGCCTGTTTGGATGTGGCCAGGTCAGTCATTTCCATGTTTTGTGCACTGTAGACGCGTTTTGTAGTGTTGTGCGAGTCGAATAGACCCTCCTTGTGCTGTTTTACATTGCCTATGTACGGTGCGTACATACGTTATGTTGTTGTGAGGTGCCTACATACGCGATGTTGGGGTACGCACTGTACATACGCGATGATGATGTTGCTCGATGTGTACATACGCAATGAAGTTGTTGTGAGGTGCGTACATACGCGATGTTGGGGTACGCACCGTACATACGCGATGATGTTGTGGTTCGGTGTGTACATGCGCGATGATGTTGTTGTGAGGTGCGTACATACGCAATGTTGGGGTACGCACCGTGCATATGTGATGATGTTGTTGTGAGGTGCGTACATACGTGATGATGTTGTTGTGGGGTGCGTACATACGCAATGTTGGGGTACGCACCGTTCATACGCGATGATGTTTTTGTGGGGAGCGTACATACGCGATGTTGGGGTACGCACCGTACATTCGTGATGATGTTGTTGTGAGGTGCGTACATACGCGATGTTGGGGTATGCACCGTACATACGCGATGATGTTGTTGTGGGGTGCGTACATACGCGATGTTGGGGTATGCACCGTACATACGCGATGATGTTGTGAGGTGCGTACATATACGCAATGTTGGGGTACGCACCGTACATACACGATGATGTTGTTGTGAGGTGCGTACATACGCGATGTTGGGGTACGCACCGTACATACGCAATGATGTTGTTGTGGGGTGCGTACATATGCGATGTTGGTGTACGCACCGTACATACGCGATGATGTTTTTGTGGGGTGCGTACATACACGATGTTGGGGTACGCACTGTACATACGCGATGATGTTGTTATGGGGTGCGTACATACGTGATATTGGGGTACGCACCGTACATATGCGATGATGTTGTGAGGTGCCTACATACGCGATGTTGGGGTGCGCACCGTACATATGCGATGATGTTGTTGTAAGGTGTGTACATACGCGATGTTGTTGTGAGGTGCGTACATATGCATGGGGGGCCTGTACGACTCGCACCCTGGGAACTACTTTTCCCAGGATATGAGTCGTACAAAGTTTGCTTTGTAGCGGGTAAAGTCATTCCCCGTGTACGGGACGTTTTCCATACGAATCCTAAATCGGAAAGCCGGTCCGGATCGTACTTGTACGGTCGGACTGTATTTTTAGTAGGGGTGGGTGGAATTTGCATAATCGCGTTAAGCAAATCTCCGCGAAACGGTAAAAAATCTCAGCTAACACGCAGAAATTCCGCGAACACGAGGAATTGCTTGTTCGCGATGCTTTTTTCCTGTTCACAATCGCTGTTTGCGTGCTCGGGGAGAAATATCTCACGAACACGCATTTTGAGAACGCGAACAAGCAAAAATTTCGCGAAGTCGCGGAAAGCGGAATTTTGGGCAATTTCGCGTTCTCCGCAGAATGCGAAATTACCCAAATTCCGCAAATTCCGCGAACGGAACGGAATTTACCGCCCAGGCCTAATTTTTAGGCTTCGTACGGAAAAGTGTCTGGGTCCGTCTCGTACAACTTTTCCCGATCGAATTCGTACGGACTGGGCTGATCCGTATGTATTTTTCCTGTATGAATCGTACTTCACGGGTGGGACGGGACTTGTACGATTCGTACGGGAAAAATTACGGATACGAGTCGTACAGGAAGAAAAAATACAGGATCAGAATCGACCGCCTAGTGATCAACATGTTTCTGCCCAGGTGACAAAACTGTTCAAGGCATACATCAGGATCATAAGATAGTCACTCTGCTAGTAAAGTGCGTAAATCATAATGTGATACTTAGGCCTCAATTTCTTGACCATCAAGTGCAATGTCGATCTGTGTGATAGGTCAGAAGGCTCTGTAAGAATAATAAAACCATGCCTTAAGAATATTCAAAAATACACCTGTGTACACCATAGCCCAAAGTAAGTGTCAAAAATTAAATTCTTACCTATAGCATATTGTCTATGTGTCTACTCAACAACCTGCGTATGTACGGACCGTACCCCAGGCATACCCAATCCTCGCGTATGTACAGACCGTACATACGCGAGGATTGGGGTACGCCTGGGGTACGGTGCGGACATACACGGGTGGGGGTACGCCTGGGTTACGCGCCGTACATACGTTGGTGGGGGGTATGCCTGGGGTACGGTCTGTACATACGGGGGTGGGGGTACGGTCCATACATACGGGGGGTGGGGGGTACGGTCCGTACATACGGGGGTGGGGGATACGGTCCATACATACGGGGGTGGGGGGTACGGTCCGTACACACAGGGGGGTGGGGGTACGGTCCATACATATGCAATGTTGGAGTACGCACCATACATGATGACACGTACGATGTGGGTGATGGCATGTACGTCACGTAGCGGGCCCCCTTTTCCTCGTTCATCGCAGCGTACTTAGCTTTTCCGGCACTTTTTGGATGCTGTAAAAATATAGCCGTGCGGAGTGCTGTAGGTACGAATCGTACTTGCTGGTCCGTAAAACGCTGCCTGACTCCATGCGGACGTCGCGTACGCGCTGTCCAAGATCGGAACTGTATGTATTTTTTAGCCGTACGGTGTTTTTTACGATTCGTATGGAAATGGTATTTCTGTACGAATCTACTGGTTTGTACGGTGGAATTCCCGGGTACGAGTCATACGGAGAAAACGCTCCATACGACCATTTTTGCCCGGGTTTTACAGGATCGGAATCGGCACCTTTGTATACATATATTTATTTTAGGGAATTATAATAATTATTATTCTGTAAGATATAATGGTTAATATTATAATTTTACAAATGTTCTAAGTCATGTAAAATATTTAAAAAAGTAACATATTAATTGTAGTATTTAAATTAAATATGTGAAATTAAATTATATTAAATTAAAATAGATTACATTTTAAAGTTTAAAGCTGCCATCATTGTTTGGGTTTTATATTTTGTATGAGGATCAGCTTGCGGTTGAAAGCTGCTTCGTGTTCAGCAAGGTAAGGTTTATTTTCTTTATTTTAACTATATTTTACGGCTATTTTAAGGAAGTTGGAGTTTATTTAGAGTAGTTAGAGATTTTTAACTGACGGTATGTTCGTTTATATGCGATAGGTTTTGATTGTTTATCGCTATTCACGTAATAGAGGTCTAGTCCGAAAGGAAAGAATTTGGGGGGTCTATTATGATGTAGGGTGGATCGCCACCACCCGCATGGTGGTGGCGATCCGCCCTATATCATACTCTGCCCGCCACCCATTTCGCCCCTGCCATATTAGTATGGTGGGAGGACACCTGCGGACGGAAAGACTGTCCGCCAGTTTCCACTGTCGACTGGGTAGAAAAGGGGCTGGATATGGTGGCGGTGTCTGCTAGACACCACCATCCATATTATCATGGGCAGTGGTGCAGGGCTTCCATGGCTGAGACCTTGCCATGAAAAGCCATACAGATTTTGCTTACGGGGGCCCGTTGCGGGCCCCCAGGGTATGGGGGGGTGGGGGCTGCACATGGTGGTACCTATGGTACTCCCTAAATTGTCACGGAGAAGGTGGCAGGCACCGCGCTGTGCCTGTCACCTTGTGCATGACAATGCATAATTTGCATTCCCGCATTACAGCACCGCCCGCCACAATGTTGGGAATAGAGGATGCCACCTCCACGGTGGCGGTGGCATCCTAATTGCCGGTGCAGGACCGCCGCACCACTGGCGGCCGGTCCCTGCACCGCTAGGGTGCCGGGCGGACTTTAGTCCGCCCACCATCCTAATAGGCCCCATAGTGTTTCATTTGTTTATTTTGTTAGTATAATAGTAGTAGTAATGTAATTAAGTGTGTTATGTGTGGTTTTGTGTGGGTAGGAATGTTTGTATGTTTACCTTCTAGGTTTTAATTGAAAGAAGTTTTGGTTGCCGGAATATTGCGTTTTTTTTTATTATGGAAGTGTCTATTAGTTTTACAAGCCAATCATTTATATACACTTACATAATTTTTTCGGTTTTCATGGAGCGCTTATTTTTTTAAAATTATTTTCGGGTTTTGGATGGTTTCCAGATTATGGATTTATCGATAGAGGATTAAATTTTTGGTACAGTTGTATTTTTTCATTTTGTTTTGGGAAACATTTTAAGGATATTCCATTGAAACCTATATGAATGATTTTAGAAGATCTGGAATTTTGAATCAACAACAACAAACACGGTAAGTTTAAGAAAATTATTTATTTGTGGGAGGTATATAATGTTATGTTTTATTGTTGTTGTGTTTTATTTTCTCACATTTATAAATAATGTGTGTAAGGATAATATATTTTACTATTACAAAAATATTACACATATTAATACAAAATTTGAGATCATAACTAATATTTTTAAAATGTTGCTATAAAAAGAAAAAACAATGTGTGATCAATTTAATTGTTTAGGCTATTTTATAGTAGGCTTTTTGTAATTATGTTTAAGAAAATTATTTATTTGTGCGAGGTATATAATGTTATGTTTTATTGTTGTTGTGTTTTATTTTCTCACATTTATAAATAATGTGTGTAAGGATAATATATTTTTATATTACAAAAATATTACACATATTAATAAAAAATTTGAGATAATAACTAATATTTTTTAAATGTTGCTATAAAAAGAAAAAACAATGTGTGATCAATTTAATTGTTAAGGCTATTTTATAGTAGGCTTTTTGCAATCATTTCTAGGTACTCTAGGCTTCTTGTACTAGGATATAATTTAACTTGCTCTTGTAGGTATTGGTACATTTTTTGTTTTGTTTAGAGGTTTTTGGTTTGAGTTGGGTGATAGATTGCTGCATTCGGAGTTCTTGGTAGCTTTGTTCTTTTTGTAGGGTGGTTATTAGTTTGTCAAGTGTTGGTCTGACTCTTCCTATGGTTTGTTGTAAGGCATTATGCCATCCTTCAACAGCGTTATTAGATTTAGCTTGTTGGTTAAGTGTGCTACTATATACGTTCCACCAGGGTATTTGAAATTTGGGTTGTCTCCTATGGCCAGATCTGTGTAATCTGACTACCCAGGTGCCCTCGAAGTAATCAAGGAGTGGACTTAATTTTTCCTCATATTGTTTATAATAAGGGCTTTCTAGTAGCAGATTATAATGTTCAGCAACATCTGTTACTGGTTCCTAGGCTAATGCAATTCGTTTTTTAATTTGGAATTGAAATGCTGTGTTAGTTGCATACTCTACACTAAGGGGCCGATTCCGATTCAGGCCGCAAAACGAACCGGCCGACACGGATCCGGACCGAATACCGACCGCCATGGACCAGCGCCGTACGACCTGTGCAGTACGATGCAACGCGTGTGAATTACAATGGACACGTACGGAATACAAGCCGTACGACCAAGCAATAGGGAAAATAGTGATCCGGCCGGAAAACCGAAGCGATTATCACCGACTGACACGAACCCGGAATGAACCCGACCGACCCGTACCCGCGATGTACGATTTGTGCAGTACGATGCAATGAGTGTAAAACCAGACCGACTCACACGGAGACCAAGCCGCACGACCGACCCGCACAGACAACCCGGCACACAAGCAATAGAGACCGCCGCGACCGACATTCCTACAAAACCCAAAGGAAAAAAATACAAAAAAGGACCAAACAAGCAATGACAAAGTCAATAAATACCAAAAAAAAACATGGGACAAAGACACACCCACAACTCCAACTATATAAAGGACTACAATCACTACCATCATCCCTTGCAAACAGGAGACACAGCCAGCAGCAAGCACCAGTACACAGCAACCACAGACACACTCACAACTCCCCATCACACAACTCACACACCATCAACACCTCATACAAAAGCACACATAGATACACCCAACAAAACCAACACCAACCCACCCTCACTTGCACCCTCACACACATATCCCTCACCACCATCACTCATCACCATGCCCCCAAAGAAAAATCCAAAGTTCACAGATTGTGAGTTAGAAGTGCTGGTAGACGAGATCATCAGTGTAGAGCCACATTTGTTTGTTTCCAAAGGATCCCCATCTCACAGAAAACCAAGATGTGGGCGAGGATTGTGGACAAGGTGAATGCCCAAGCACCAGCAAGGCGCACAAAGGACGATATCCAGAACAGGTGGTATGACGTGTGCAGGAGGGTCAAGAAACTCATCGAAAAAGATCACACCCTGAGTCAGTGCACCGGAGGTGGCCCTCTTGCCAAACCAGTCTATTTCAGGACCTGGGAGGAGAAGGTGCAGGACATCCTACTACCAGAGAGCGTCCATGGCCTAACAGACATCCCAGAGCCTGGTGAGTACACAAACAACATACCCAGGATTGTGTGGCAAGGGGACAGTGAAACCATGCGCCGCAAGCAAAGCTACACTAACCAATAGATAATCAGCCCAAGATATGTATGCCAGTCAGACAAACACAATACCTGCCATCTCAGAGTGACTGGGAACTGTGTCATGACATGCACCAACCTACAAACAAATAGAGCAAGCCAGTGGTACAATGCCAAATAGACCCTGCCAGACGGTTTGCCACCACAAACACACCACCTCACAGTGCAGCTGACTGTCAGGACGGAATAGTGGGGATGCAGGTGAAGTGAGTGTATCCAAAAGCATGATGGGTGGGGCCTGTAGTCACAGATAATGCTCCCCCTCCTGATTGGCCCATCAAGACCCCTCTGAAACATGTCCACATCACAGGGAGTGGAAAATGACTGACAAGATGGCTGACACTGAGTCCCGCTGTGGGGAGCACAAGGCCCTGCTCGGGGTTGTGTGCAAATCAGAAGCAGGACACCACTGACTGACATCCTGAAAGACAACTTGCACGCCCAACAATGGAAGCACGTTTCATGATGGGAAGGAGGACTGACAGCCCTGACCATACTTACCAGCATGGGGAGACACCCTCCCTCAACACAAACTCCACACAACTCACCGGGTACAATGCATTGACACACACCTCATTGAAATATCAGCAAAAGATACCCCGTACTGGGTGCTGCTGTGTGAAGCACAGGGGCTCACTTTGGACTTGTAGCCAAACAAACACCAGGACTTCACAGTCAGCCATCTTGCCATTGCTGTCACACTCCCTCACAGGGAAGCAGAGTCAAGAGGGAGGAAGTATGGGCATGCTGGGAAGGGGGGTGTAGCCAAGAGCATGATGGGACTTGCAGTCACAGACAACCTATACCCACCCACATTGCCCAGCAAGATCAAACTGAACCATACTTGCCTCACAGGGAGTGGGAAGGGACTGACAAGATGTTTGACACTAGGCTCTGTTGTGGGGAGCACAAGGCCATGCTGGGAAATGGCCAACAACAAACATCAGGACTTCACAGTCAGCCAGCTTGCCATTGCTGTCACACCCCCTCACAGGAAAACAGAGTCAGGAGGGAGGAAGTGTGTGCATGCTGGGAAGGGGGGTGTAGCCAAGAGTATGATGGGACTTGCAGTCACAGACAACCTACACCCACCCACATGGCCCAGCAAGATCAAACTGAACCATACTCGCCTCACAGGGAGTGGGAAAGGACTGACAAGATGTCTGACACTGGGCTCTGTTGTGGGGAGCACAAGGCCATGCTGGGAAATGGCCAACAACAATATCAAACTCTGTCCGTGACAAGCTGGGAAAAAGCAGTGTACAGGCAGGCATCTGTTCGAAAAGTAGAAAAAGTCATGTTTGTGAACCATTGATGCATGTAGAAACATAAATCACATTGTGTGTCTCTTCCAAACACAGGTGGGTCTGGGCACCCAGCACCAAATGATGAGGATTCCCAGTCCCAGACTCTGGTGGACACTGAGCTCTCTGGTCTGACTCTCTCACTGTCCTCTTCGGATGACGACGACCAACCTGGCCCCTCTGGTGTGAGCCATCATGCAGCACCATCAGCATCAACATCTGCACCCCCTGTACCCATGCCTCCAACATCTAGACACCGCCAGGGCACCCCCGCCAACATGGACAGACCAAGGCCAATCAACACCCACAGCACAGGAACACAGGACCCCCCGGAAGCTACAGCAAACACTATCAGCAACACCACCCAAGGTGTCCCAGTATCACCTGTGCATCCCGTCGCTCGTCCTGCCCGTGTGAAGAGGGGTGCTGGGAGGGGTGGGAGGCAAAGGGCGCGCCTTGCAGAGGGATCTGGACTGCATGATGACCCCCACCTGGCATGCATCTTAGATGCGTACCAGGATAGCACCGGAGGATTTGGCCAGGCAGTGGGGATCGTCAAGGACATGCAACACGAGCAGGTCGCCCACCATGCCCGCATGGAGGCCAAGTGGGATGACATTACTGTGGTGCATCAGGACATACTCCAATGCCTCCGCCAGATCAACACCAATCTCTCCACATCCCCCTCTGTCGCAACACCATCTGCCAGCGCCACAGGGAGGGAGGAGGACTCTGGCGGAGAGTCCCCTGCACCGCAGAGTCCTGCACATGAGGATTCCCCCCCCGGAAGAAAAGGGGTCATCCGAAGAAGGACATGTGAGAGGCAGATGTCTCAGCACATCCCTCAGGGCCTCTAAACCTGTTCTGGACAATGTCCTTTGTGCGCAACACGTTCACGTTGTCCAATCGCAAACAACTCGTCCACATGACATGAAGGGTTCATGTTGGGTCAATGTATCAGATGACTGTGGACTTTGCTCTGGACATTTCATCTACCAGCACTTCCAACTCCAATGTGAACTTTGGATTCCCAAACCAATGTACAGCACCCACCATCCTGTGCACTTCCCTCACACATGTTTGTAAATAAACTCACCAGTACACCATACTTGCCTCTGTTGTGATTCCAACTTGTCATGTTCAGGGAGATGTTGATCTGCTACACAACACAGTGCATGCCAAATACTGCAACAATGTGACCAAATTAAGGTGAGTCATGGTGATGTGACACATGTGAGGGAGACACACCACTATGGCAACACAAAACATACTCACCATGGCCATGTTACTCATCACACACAATGATGTTGACTTGAAACGCATTGGCATGCACAGACACAACACCAACCCCTGTCAGTGGTAACAAGTCCACAGGTGAGGTAAGCAGATGTCACTCAGATGTGGGAAGACAGACAACGCACATAACAAAGCGTGGCACAGGTTCATTACACATCAGCAACACGTTTATTCCACAATAGTTGCACGGTAATTCTATGTAACAGTGGACACACGCTCTCAATGTGTTGGAGAATGGAAGTTCAGGGATGTGTGGTACATCAGTTGATGGGAATTGTCAACTTCCACACTGGTGTTGGCTTCTGGGTGTTGGGGGTCAGTGTTGACCACACAACAGGCAAAGTATCCTGGGAAGGACAGACAAGATACAGTCAAAAGCACAGAAGAACAGGAGAGAAATCCAATACACATGCACAAAACATGTTGCAAGACACCTACGCAAACACTAGTTAGCAGTACTACCCTATTGTGGAGTACACTCCACCTGAATGGACACATCACAGCACGCATCCAGTCAAGTGGCACACAGACACACTCAGACAGCAACAGACCTGGCACAACACATTCCAGGCTACCTCCATACATTCACATACCAACCCTGGAAACTCACATTCAGGTGAAGAAGTTGTTGATGAGCTGTGAGCGGATGTCACCATCATTTTCATCATCACTGGCATCTTGGCCCAGGCCGGTATCCTCCACAGGTGCCGTAGGTTGGTCATCATCATCGTCATCCTGGATGAGAGGCACCTCCTTCCGCACCGCCATGTTGTGCAGCATGCAGCAGACAAGGATTATTTTGCACACCTTTGCAGACTATGTGCCTCATTGTAGAGCAGCTCGGCTGGTGTCACAGGGTTCCTGAGGGGTGTCAGCAACCACGGCATGTTGGGGTATCCGGAGTCACCTAAACACAAAAAAATGAACAAGTAGCTGAGTTTTGTAGGAGTGCAGAATACAACATTGACAAACACACACAATGAGAAACAGTCAGTACACACCGACAAGCCAGGCATGCTGAGCTGGCATCTGTGACATCAGCGTTGCAATGCGACTACTCATAATGTAGTCATTGTGCACAGAACCAGGGAACCGTGCACACACATGTGTGATCGACATGTCAGCAAGACAGACCACCAGAGCATTGATTGAATGGTAGTGCTTCCTGTTACGGTATGCCTGCTCATGTGCCTGTGGTGGTATCAGGGCAACATGTGTCCCATCAATAGATCCGATGACGTTCGGCAATCTCCCCAGTGTATGAAAGGCATCCTTTATTACAGGGAGTTCAGCTGGGCTCGGGAACTTGATATACAGGTTGAGGAATTGCAACATCACCTCCAAGACATCGCGTAGCACACGACTAAACATCGTTTGCGGCATCCCACCAGCAGTAGCCACAGTGTACTGGAAGGTACCAGTAGCAAAGAAGTGCAGGGCTGCCACCACCTTCACCTCTGGGGTCAGTGCTGTAGAGTATGTCCGGCCAGGTAGCAGATGTGACGCCAACTGCTCCGCCAACTCCGCAATCAGTGACCTGGTGAAGCGGTATCGTCTGATGCAGTCGCGTTCCTGCATGGTTGCAAGGTCTGGGAACGGCCGATGGACAGCTGGTGCCCTGCAGTACAGAGATGCACAAAGGAAGATTGTCAGTTCATCCACCCATGTGGCCATGACCACAATCAATATCACATGCTAGATCATGACATTACACAATGTACTGAGGTGTGTGCTGTTGGTCATGGACACATATGTCACCTACAAGATCACCACCTCACATCTCAATTCCACATGTCCACATGAGTCCCATGTAGTGCAATGGCCAATCAGCTGGCTGTGTCACCCAACCTATGTGCTGCTGCAACGTTCCAAACACACACCACAGTGACAATTGAGGCCTCATGTCTCCCAGGCGTCACAGATCTTTGCCATGCAGAAACCCAGGGTCCCTGTATTGCCACATCAACAGAGCAATGGACATGGCGTAGCATGTACACACCACAAGGCAAGCGTAAGTCCCACAGGTAGTGGGCACTGTTGTTCCTGCCGGCCCTACATGTACGTCTCTTAGACACACACCCCATCAAGGGTAATGCATATACCACATGGATGTGGAGACTGTCACCCATTGGGTACATTTGATCAGACACATCTGAGACACAACATGCACACAGACTGTGGGTGCACATCAGTATTGTGGCTACAGGTCTCACTGTGACGTACATGCCATCACCCCAGGACTCAGGGTGTATGTGACCTGTCCTAAACATATCCAACCTGACACTGTGTCCGTGACTCATGCCCATTACTGTACAATTGCACATCACAGTGGTAATGTGCACAACACACAAAGGATTCTGCCCCCATGTACACGTGCACAGCCTGGGAGTGGCTGCACCAAGTGCCAGCCAAAAAACCAGATGTGACCCCCAAACACCCAGGGAATGCAGCCTTTCATGCCATGGGACACTGTGTGGCCAATGCTGTAGTGTGGTAGGTGTGCACAGGTTTCCCTGGCCAGTATATGTGTGTTGCATCCGTATAATAGTCACACTAATGAGTTCCGACGCAGGTGACACTGCGTACGCATTGCACGGGTCATGTCCGAGCCGTGCGTACGCTTTGTCATTGAATGCAATGAGGACCGACGCGGGTGACAATGCGTACGCATTGCACGGGTCATGTCCGAGCCGTTGAATGCAATGAGGACCGATGCGGGTGACAATGCGTACACATTTCACGGGTCATGTACGAGCCATGCGTACGCTTTGTCATTGAATGCAATGGGGCTCGACACGGGTGACTATCATGCATACGCGTCGGACAGGCATGGTCCGAGACAGGCGTACGCCTTGGACATTGAATCGTATGGAGACGGGTGCATGTGTATATTCAAAATACGCGTTGTACAGTCAGTTGAACGAGCCGGGCACACCCATTGGCTCCGGACTGTCATGGAGACAGATGCAGATTCAAAACTTGTACGAGTTGTGCACTGGACAGTCAGTTGAATGCCTACAACAATGTTGCAATTTCAAGTGTTCCATGAAGGTGAAGATTTGAACGACGCGGAAGGCGTGTATGAGTCGTACTTTTAAATGGATTGGCCAGATTCATAGAATGCAACTGTGTTGGACCTATGACTTGGGACACATGGCACAGATTCTGCCTCTGCAGCACAGATATAAGGCTGGCTGGCCCCCAGGGAGCTCACTTGCCTGCACTACATGCTCCTGGACCACATCCCTGCTACCACTGCTGCTGTCTCTGCATCCTCTGGCTCCTGCTATGGCACGTACTCTGGAGAGGGCCCCAGCCTTCACTGAGGAGGAGAAGCAGGCCCTGCTGGATGGGCTCCTTCCACAGTACAGCAAGCTCTATGGGAAACCAGAGGAGCAGGTGAGTGTGCAGTCCACTGACTTCCTAATTATGCATGTTGAATGACTAGCAGTACTAGCAGTGTGTACACCAGTGGCAAGCATTCTCCCTGCTACTTTCATCCCCCAAAGTGTGTAGGTACATGTAATGAATAGGTTTCCTGCTGCTAAAGTGCATTATTGCAAGCTTAAACTATCCAACAAACAAATGATGGACGGAATGCTGACAATGCAGACATTCTCCCCCAGTCAAGAGATCTGGGTTAAATCCATCGTTCTTTTGCCCACTACGCCACCCCAGTTCAGACATGGCCATATGCAAATCAGTCTTGACCCTGTGCCTCATGGGAACAGTCCAGCCCGAACTGCCAAGCCATGTCTTCCCTGGACCGGAATCAAGCATCCTAGGACCGGTTTCTGGCTATCAGCCGTCATCAGCCAGGATAGCTTGACTCCAGTGGCGTAGTGAGCACGGGTCCCACGTCTGGGAATACCCATCCCACTTAGGGCGAAAAGCGTTACAACAAACAAATGATGGACGGAATGCTGACAATGCAGACATTCTCCCCCAGTCAAGAGATCTGGGTTAAATCCATCGTTCTTTTGCCCACTACGCCACCCCAGTTCAGACATGGCCATATGCAAATCAGTCTTGACCCTGTGCCTCATGGGAACAGTCCAGCCCGAACTGCCAAGCCATGTCTTCCCTGGACCGGAATCAAGCATCCTAGGACCGGTTTCTGGCTATCAGCCGTCATCAGCCAGGATAGCTTGACTCCAGTGGCGTAGTGAGCACGGGTCCCACGTCTGGGAATGCCCATCCCACTTAGGGCGAAAAGCGTTACAACAAACAAATGATGGACGGAATGCTGACAATGCAGACATTCTCCCCCAGTCAAGAGATCTGGGTTAAATCCATCGTTCTTTTGCCCACTACGCCACCCCAGTTCAGACATGGCCATATGCAAATCAGTCTTGACCCTGTGCCTCATGGGAACAGTCCAGCCCGAACTGCCAAGCCATGTCTTCCCTGGACCGGAATCAAGCATCCTAGGACCGGTTTCTGGCTATCAGCCGTCATCAGCCAGGATAGCTTGACTCCAGTGGCGTAGTGAGCACGGGTCCCACGTCTGGGAATACCCATCCCACTTAGGGCGAAAAGCGTTACAACAAACAAATGAGAACTATCCAGGCATTGTTAACATGTCAGACATGCAGGTGATGTTTCCGTCCCCATGGTTGCACTATCTGTGTAATTCATTTCTCTTTGTGATGATGGCATGTATATCCAAATGTGTGCTGCACAAAACCGGGGCATGTGTGTTAATGTACTTTTCACTTTGTCATCCTCACAGGTTGATGCCAACCAGAAGCAGGAGATCTGGCTGACCATCGCCCGGGCTGTTCGTTCTGTGGGGATCTACAAGCGCCGGATCCACAACTGCCAGAAGAGGTGGCAGGACCTTCGGGGCTGGATCTGGAGGATAGCTAGAGTCCAGCTCAAGCTGTCACCTCCATGCAACGGACATATGTGTGAAAGTCAAGGAGGGATATGTGTGCCATGGTTGATGTTGAGAATGACAATTGTCTTATTCTAAACAGTGTTGGCACTTTGAGCTGTGTTCAGCTGATGACGCCGGGGCTTGCCCTGTGATGTGATGTACTCACTGTGGTGTGTGCAGTCGGTGCAGGTGACTGATGTTGTTCTCATACTTCCTATTCCTATCCAGATACATCCATGGCCACAGGAGGGGACAGCTCCATGGACAAGGAGGAGCCACAGAGCCTTACAGGGACAGAAGGAGAGGAGTCGGGTGGACCCAGTGGCACGGAGGGCGAGTGGAGCCACACAGAGAAGTCGTCAGCACCATCCCCCCCAGCTGAGGGCCACTGCAGCTCTGAGGATGACTCCTTTGTGGAGGCGGGTGTCAGCAGCCACCAAACCCCAGCTAGTGAGGCTGTCCCCACCACTGCCACCACCACCGCCACCACCACCACCACCCTCCCATCGGCTCCCAACCCAGAGGTCCCTGTGGGCTCCCGTGTTCGTGAGCATGTCTCCTTTGTGCCAGGCACCGCACGCCCTGCCCCTGTGTCCCCTGCTGCCCTGAGTGAGGAGTCTGTGGACTTACTTAGACAGATCCATGTATGGCAGACGTCGATGCTGAAGGTCCTCCATGCACACACAGGTCTGTTGACACAACTGGTGTCATTCATGGAGGGCATTTCCTCAGGCATGTCTACCCTACAGAGGACCAATCAGTCCGTGGCCTCCTCCCTGACGGCAGCAGTGTCCACCTTCCAACAGTCCCACACCCCTCCTACCTCTGCACCACCCACGATTCCTAGCACCCTACCTGTCCCAAGCACAGAAACCCCCAAACCAACCTCTAGACGTGCACACAAGCAAGTTCAGGGGACTGATAACACACTCACAGGGGCTGGTTTGCAGACACATGCACAGTCATCCACAACCACTCCGCAGTCCTCTGAGACCTCTCCCTCCCAGCCCCTTTCCCTTGCCTCACCTGCAACCCCATCCCCCGAGAAGCTCTTCCTCTGTGACCTTGGCCTCTTCCCCACCGACCCAGCAGATCCTGATTACAAGGGGAAGAGGAAGTCTCCACACACAGAGGGGAGTGCCCCTCACACCCGGACACCCTCCCCAGTGAAGTACTGGGTATTTTAGACCCAGCGGTGCAGGGGCACACACCCTATGACTTCTGGGTTCACCCTGTTCCAGACCTACAGAAACACAGAGTCTTCTGGGTGAAGTCAAAGATCGTTTATTGGCTGCAGACCAATTACAGGTATCCTAGAAGTACAACAGCGTGTATGTTCTCAGGAGACTGCTGAAAAACATAGAAACGGACTTCATCTTAAATACCCTTTTCCCTGCCTCAAGCATACATTCCTAGGTTTATGATATGGCCATTACAAGTATACATTACAAACGAAAAAGCAGAGTCATGATGACCATCCCACATTCCAGTTCGGCCAGCCCACAATGATTTACACAGTAAGGTTCAGATCCCACATCGGATGTTAATAGACCCCCCAATAAACATGAGCATCTCCTGTTTTGGGAAACAAGTCATAAAGCAGGAACAAGCAGGTGTGAAAGAGATTAGCCGGAGGATTGTGTAGAATGAAAGGGTTTTATGATGGGTCAAGCCCTGATGCTAATCACAGGTGAACGGAGGAAGGGGAGCTCGTGAGACCGGTTTGACCTGGGGCAGCAGAGCCAGCTGCCCAGGTCACAGAGAAGTCAGAGGAGAAGCCCATGTACTGTGAGGCCCGTATTTACTCCATTATAGCCTATGTGAGGGCAATGACAAGATGGCCACTGCTTCCAAAATGGAACCCGCGTAGTGAAGCAGAATAACGTGTACACAGTGCATTCATAGCTAGAACGATATATAAAGCACTTGTACATACCGCATTAATCATTTGCGGTTCGCCAATACCAAGATAGACAGGGGTAGGGCCCTGTCCCCTACACGGTCCCGAATATTAAAGTACGACAGACCCTCCTTTTGCCCTTACATAGGCAATCACTATACTCATCTTAATCCGAGTCTAGGTCAATGTTCACGAAGTCATGGAGATGTTGCTGTAGCATCATCCTATTACTTAGCTCGTCCCTCGATACAGGTTTCCTTACACATAAGGTAGCACAGAGGCCACATATCGCAGGAGCACACTGTATGCACAGACAGAACAGGAAAAGAATGGCTAAGATCATTCCAATGACCATTAGAACTTTCCAACCCCAGGCAGATATCACTTCCCAGAACCACCCCACCAGTGACCAGTCTCCCTTATCCACGTGTATGGATTCAGATATTTTATGGAGTTTGGAGATGGCTTGATACACTGTTGGAGCATTATCTGGTATGAAAATGCAGCAACTGGATTGGATGACCTTGCATACCCCACCGCGGTCTGCAAGAATAACGTCTAGAACCATGCGGTTCTGCAAAGTCATAAGGCGATCCGCTTGGAGCTCAGCTGTCAGATTACCAAGGGCACCAGCCGTTACATTTATAGTGGATTCAACCACACGAGTCAGTTGTCTCAGGTTCCTACTATTGACCATAGGTCCCCAAAACGGCAGGAAACCCAAGAAGAAGTCTCCCGCTTCCTGACCGGCAGTATCCTCCTTACTAATCACACCTCTCACAACTCTGGTCTTGTGATAATCAGAGGCAGCAGTAAATGTCGGCGGTAGCAAGTTCGCAATATAACATGTGCCCGAGAAATCAGGGGGCAGCCATGTATATGCTCGATCATTACAGATGAAATATGTGCCCTTGGCAGCCAAAAACGCAGGGGAAAACTGTGACGGGAAAGTGTACGTTTCAGTACAGTCACTTCTTCCCAGTTGAGCTCTAGGATTCTGACCATTACCCTGTAAGCAGAACCGACCCATGTGGGGTACGACCCAGATTGGAGATGAGATTTTTCGCTGTCTTTCACCCAGACTAATACTATACCCCGTCGCGTTCCATCCTACATAAGGTCTCAACTCTTCTTTGGGAATGGATGAGTATGCATCGATATCCCTACTCATATCGGCAACTCCTTTCATCAAAGCCTTATTATTGGTGATAGGTCTAATGGAACGCGGTTGGCGAGGGGAGTATGTATCTAGAGCATAGAGAAACATGGTCTGGAATGCCCATGACGATCCATTGTAACTATACGGCAGCACCAGGTAGGGAATACCCTTGTTAATGGTATGTGGCATTAACTAGGGGTGGGCGGAATTTGCGGAATTAACCTTCGCAAATTATCGCGAGAATGTTTAAAATTATCGCAAACAAGCAGAAATATCGCGAAGATGCGGAAGTTTTTTTCCGGCATGTTCGCGCGATTTTCTGCATGGTTGCGGGTCGCCAACTTACCCATGTGGCTGCTTGCGGGCGCGGCCATCTTGTTTTGAGTTGTTCTCGCGGTGCATGATCGCGAGAAGAAAGACGTGATCGCGCGACGCATGACGTCACTGCGGGCGCGAACTGTCGCGAGACAGCGCAAATGGCTAAAAACAATACAACATCTCATGGAGAACGCGACCGGATCAAGAAAACTTGTCGGCGAACGCAGGGAATCAGGTAAGGCGATCGCGCGCGCGCGAGAATGTATCATTTTACAGCGCGAGCAAGAAACAAATTATCGCCAAGCTGCGGAAACCGGAATTTTTGACATCTTCGCGCTCTCCGCGGAACGCAAAAATGTCAAATTATCGCAATTTCCGCGAACGGAACGAAATTTTTGCCCAGGCCTAGCATTAACCCGCACACCCAGCAATTGGTCGTATTCATTACCAGTTGGTGCTGGTGCAGAAGCTGGATAAACGAGTTATTTACGAACTCCGATCGTCTGGTCTGTTCGTGTTCAGGCAAAGGGTGAAAAGAGTGAGAGGAGGCGGTAGAAAGAGGTATAGGCTGTTCAGTGGGTTCAATGGGCTTTTGAGAGGAGAAAAACACAAATCCTACGATGAACATCATTATGCTACACAGTGTAAAAAGGCACAAAAATACAAAACATTTACTTTTTACAATTCTACACATCCTTGCTTTAAAGTTCATTTCCTCAATCGGTCTCTCCATCTTAAAAAACTCCATCCTCTAATCGGGCCGCTCGCGGCGGATGAGTGTCTTCTGCTAAGGGGCACGCCTGTCAGTCCAGGGAAACGCCCTAGACCAACCAGAACCGTTGACCTAACGTCTTCGGCCTGTACCCCAAAGTCTTGGCACCGCGACCCTGCGGCAGAACCCGGATGGTGGTTCGAAAAACAAAAATCAAGAAAGTCCTTCAGATGGGAGAGCAAAAATGTCAAAAAGGAAATAGTAAGGAAATCTTTATTTGTCCATGGGCCTTGGTCTCAAATTATAGCGGAGACGGCCAGGTGCTGTTTGGTCTTGAAACAAAAGTTCAGGCTCAGTGGTGTCCAGTCGATTTGATGGTGGCACAGCTTCCTGCAGAATATTGTCACTCTCTTGGTCTGAAACTGTGTCTCTTATGCGTGCGTCACTGAATGGTACAAAACGAGGTACAGTGTCTGCCTCAGAGTCGGCGATACCCTCCTTGACCCACTGGTCATATGGCAGAGGCAAGGGGACTACTTTGCAGTGGGTACCATGGATCCAGTGCTTCTTCCCTTTTACTCGCACCGCTGATCTTGTCGACAGAAGTACAAGGTGAGGGCCGATCCAGCGAGGCTCGTCGTTGCTCTTACGCTGGAAATTTCGGATCAGGACCCACGAGCCAGGGTTGATAGGGTGTCCAGGAGGTTCAGAAGCTTGGGGAAGAGTATCATGTACCTGTTGGTGCAAAACACGCAGTTTAACAGTCAAATCATACAGGTAATCGAGTAGTACTGGATGTTCAATCTCACTAAACTTCGTAGGCCTCGGTACACCCCATACGTTGGCCAGACGGCCAAAAACGACCTCGTAAGGGCTAAGTCCCACTCGTGAGTGTATGGTCATTCTGGTGGACAGGAGTGCTAAAGGCAGAGCGTCAGGCCATTTAAGACCGGTGCTCGCCTGGATTTTGGCCAGCTTGAGCTTTAAGGCTCCATTGTAGCGTTCCACTAGTCCAGCTGATTGGGAGTGATTTGCAGCATGGAACTTCTGCTTTATCCCTAGCCCTTCACATACATTCTTCATCACTTTACCCACAAACTCACTTCCATTATCACACCACACCATTCTTGGCATTCCAAATCTAGGGAAAAATTCTTTCACAAGGGCTTTGGCTGTGGATAGGGCAGTGTTATCTTTCAGAGGATAAGCCTCTATCCATTTTGAGAAAGCACAAACAACCACCAGTACATATTTCAGGTTGTTGCATCTTTCCATGTGAATAAAGTCCAGCTGCAAAACTTCGAATGGACATGATGGGGGTGCAAAGTGACCAGCTGGAGTTGGGGTTCCCCTACCAGGGTTGTACTTCAAGCATACCATGCAATTCTTGACCACATTCTCTGCACACTTGGGAATCCCAGCATTCTGCCATACTGGAGCCAACAACTTGCATATACCTTTCGTACTGATATGTGCCATTCCATGTGCCATAGTAACCACTGGAAGCACATATGCATCAGGCAATAACCATCGCTTATGTTCTGTCAGATCAATCCAACAACCATTCTCATCCAACTTACCCATACTTTCTCTCCACTTGCTTAACTCTTTCTCTGTGGCTTCAGCCTGAAGCGACTTCACACTCTCTATTGTGTTCTCACACATTCCCACATCATTAACCCATCTTGCGGGGCCTGCAACATACATTCTAGTCTTCACATTCTGTGCTGTTTCTTTCGCCGTCTCATCAGCAAACGCATTCCCACGTCCAACATCATCTGTGACTTTCCTGTGCGCACTGCATTTCATGATCGCCACTTGCAATGGTAGGGTCAGTGACTCAAGGAGATCATTCACCAACTTGCCATTCTGAATTTTAGCTCCATGCGACGTCAGGAACCCACGCTCCTTCCACAGTCGCCCACAATTATGAGCCACGCCAAAGGCGTACTGGCTGTCTGTGTATATATTTACTCTCATTCCTTCAGATAACACACACGCTCTCGTGAGGGCGATTAATTCTGCTGCTTGGGCCGAATTATGTGGCACTCGTGCAGTTTCCACAACCGTGTGTAAAGTCGTGATAGCATATGCAGCAGTCGTGTCACCATTAGGGAGTTTGAAACACGAACCATCCACCCATAAAGTGCCATCACATTCAGTCAGGGGAGTATCTTTTAAATCTACTCTCCCTTTCGTCTCTTCTTCTGTTCTGAACAGACAGTCATGTTGCTCAATCTCATCTGAGTCTGCTGGAATTGGCAACAATGTAGCTGGATTCAGCGTATTGCATCTCTTTATGTGTATGTGATTTGCTACCAGTGTAAGCTCATAACCTGATAATCGCGCACTAGTCAAGTGTTGTGTCTTGGTTCTATTTAATAATGTGTCTACAGCGTGTGGAACCATAACAATCAATGTGTTGTCCATTACCAAACCAGCAGATTGTCGGATAGACATTGCTGCAGCAGCTGTCGCTCTCAGACAGCTTGGCAATGCCCTCGCTACAGGGTCCAAGGTTGATGAAAAATATGCGCATGGGCGCGGTCTGTCGCCAAAAGGCTGTGTTAACACTGACAACGCACATCCATCTTTCTCGTGAACATACAATGTAAAAGGCTTACTGTAGTCAGGGGTACCCAACACAGGAGCCGAACACAATGCATTACGCAATTCCACAAAACTTTTCTGGCACTCTTCAGACCATGGGATAGGATTCGGTGTGTCTTTGCATGTTAAGGCTACCAAAGGTTTTGCCAGCAAGGAAAAACTTGGTATCCAATGCCTACAGTATGAAGTGATACCCAAGAAAGCACGTACTTCTCTCTGTGTTCTTGGCACACTCAACTGTGCAATGGCTTGAATTCTTTCTGGGGTCAGTTTCCTTCCCTCCTTCGATAAGAGATGACCTAAGTAGGTCACTTCTTGTCGACAATATTGCAGCTTGGAGAGAGACACTTTATGATGGAAAGCAGATAAATGGCGCAACAGTGACAATGTGGCTTCTTTACAGATCTTTTCAGTATCCGCGGCAATTAGTAAATCATCCACGTACTGAATCAGGATAGCGCCACTAGGTAAAACAAGTGCATCAAGCTGCGCTTTCAAAGCTTGACTGTATATTGATGGACTTTCACAGTAGCCCTGGGGAGCGCGTTTGAAGCGGAAGCTTCGGCCTCCCAGACTAAAACCAAAAATGTCTCTGCTCTCTTCTGCAATTGGGATGCTAAAGAAAGCATTCTTTAAATCAATCACTAAAAACCATGCAGCAGAGGCTGGAATCATCGTTAACAAGGCAGTTATATCAGGGACAACCGGAAACTGTGGCACAACAATCTTATTAACCTCTCTAAGATCGATCACAAATCTGTAAACAGGTGGCTGTGAAGGGTCCGTTCATTTTAAGACAGGTAAAATCGGACTTTTGCAAACGTTGCCTCTTGTCTCTTCAATCACACCCTTATTAATCAAGTCGCTGACAATGTCTAACAATGCTTTCTGCCCTTCATTAGAGATCTTGTACTGGGGAATACGTGGCAGTCTGACATTAGCCTTTAAAGTCACCACATATGGTGGTATCTCCAAGAGGCCCACATCATTGGGACCAGTAGCCCAAAGGGCATCCGGAAGGGATGACAATTCAGGTGGCATTGTATTTTTAGACAAGTACATTGGGGAAATCACTTTCCTACCTAATGTAAGTTGTACTCCTGAAGGAGAACAATACAGTGTAGCATGCAATCTTTTCAACAGATCTAATCCCAGCAAATTCTCACCACAACCTGTTGTTAGGATCAGGGGTGCTTTCAGCTCGCAAGGTCCAACAGAAAGTGACATGGGACTAGAAATCGGGTTCCTAACCGGGGCGCCAGAAAAACCTACTGAAACATTTATATCGCCAGACAAAGGTGCGCCAGGGAGTTTTTAATGCATGATTGAACTCTTTGCAGCACCAGTGTCTAGCAGAAAAGGCTCCGTTACATTTGCTGTAGTTACTTCAACATACGGTCCACTCTGATCCACTGGCACTGAAACAACTCCCTCTCTCTGTCTATGGCTGTCCTAGTAATCATTATTTCCTGCATCGCCGTCCTCTGCAGAATAATCATTATTATAATACTGGGCCGTATTACTAGTCGCGTTAGCTTGCTGATCAAAGCTATTGATGGTATTTTGAGGCGGCAGAGGACGCGCGTTCTGGGGAGCATTTCCACGCCCTCTGCCTCTAGGAGCTTGCTGACCACCCCTACCTCTTGCGCCATACGCATTACCGTTCCGCTGCATTAATTTAGGGCAACTATATTTATAATGACCTTCCTCTTTGCAGTATGAACATTGGTTGGGACCTACAGGGACACGTGGTTGATAATACCCGTTCATTTGCTGATTGTTCTGAAACTGTTGGGGTTGGTGATAGACACCTTGGGGTTGTCTATAATTATTCTGACCTCCACGTGGCGGATAGGCCTGCTGTAAAAGGACCTTTGTCTTTAATTCCTTCGTTTTCTTCTCTGTTCTATCTTTCTCGTCCTTATCTCTATTTTCATAATACTGTGCAGTAGCCAGTATTTGCGCTGAAGAAGAAACAGCCCAAGAACTTTCCGAATCCTTTAACTTTTTACACAGGTCAGGGAGTAGATTCTGCACAAACTTATCCACAAACAACCGTTGGCCACCCTCAGTACTCATATCTTGCCCACTGTGATCAATAAACGTTTCTTCAAACCTAGTAAAGAAGTCTGACACTGTCTCATCTTTCTTCTGCTTACATGCAGATAGCTTGTCCCAATTTACGCGCATCGCGGGCATTATTGTCTTCATATACGTGATGATTCTACCAGGCAGTTCAGCTACTAAAGGTTCTGGTTTCGCGCCACCAGTTTGTCTAGCATCAGCAGCAATAATGTTAGCCCATGTATCCCCTAGTTCTGCATCGTGATCTACATTACGAATTGACCCCCATAGAGGCTGTGGAACAACATTACCAAACAACATGTCTATGTCGGCCAGATTCATAACGCATGACCCTGCCGTCTGTGACAACTCTTTATAATAACCTGCTGGGTTTTTACGGGGATCAGGTAAGGACTGCTTAAGCGCTAACACCTCAGAGCGTTTCCATGGAACATGCACCCAAACACGCTGGAAATGCGCTGGCACAGCGGCGATACCAGCACCGGCATCAGCTGCAACTGCTTCCTTCCATACCGGGGGAACTTCTCTCATGGGGTATTGTCGCGCTTTTACCTTTTTCCCCACAAGGACATCTTGTTCAAACAATGACTGTTGACAATCATCATTCCTGAAGGACAATACAACCGCAACTGCTTTATCTACCTCGCGGTCCACAATTATACCAGTTCCAAAATCAAACCTCACTCTACACAATTCCTGCGGGCTCGGATTTTTACCACTATCCTCCAATTCTTCACAGAGAATTTCGCACATTTTCTCGAACACATATCTCTGTTTTGGGGCATCCCATTGATGGAAAACGTTGACAACTGATTCCACATCATACAGTGAAGGGAAAACAATCCATCTACGCGCCATGCTGTCTATTACCTTTTTCTCATCAGGGTTAGGCAATTGACTACGCAATTGCTTACGCTGTAAACCAGGAGTCGCACCAGACGAATCAAAGAGAGGCGACATTAATGTAGTAACAACATTAGCTAAACGCTGTCGCGCTGAAGGAGAAGTTGAGGCGGAAACAGGGGGAAAAACAGAGGGAAGAAAAGAGGATGTAGAAACAGGTACTGGAGTGGTGCAAGGAAAAGTGTCAGAAGAGGCAGCTGCTGTATTAGGCAAAGTCGCAGGAAGAGTGGGGGCAGTCGGGAACACAACTGGCGGCCCTTGAGAGGGCTGCGCTATATGGATAAGAGCTGGCTGCGCAGCAGCTGGTGGTAGCGGCAAGGCTTGCAGTATATTCACTGGAGGTGGCATATTCACAAGCTGGGGAGGTGCCGTGGCATTTTGAGCATACGGGGGTGGCGAACTCAACAAATGTGACATCAGGGGATCTTTCTCCTTTTCTTCTAACTCATTCTGCTTAGAATGTGGTAAAGCTGGGTAACATTTGTCAATCCCTAACTTGCGCTGCCTGTGCAATTGCTCACTCATCTGCTCCTCCTCATTGTCTTTAAATTGTACAGCTGCTTGCATTACTGTCATACCTTTCTCTCTCTTATTCTTTTTCGCTAGCTTAATTTCCTTTTGTTTGGCTTCCTTTCGCCATAAGCGGAAAGAGTCAAACATCGCCGGCCGGGCTTTCTTTTTGAACAATTTAATTTCCAAATTATCTAAAATATCGGTATCGAAACTACCATTTTGGGGCCATTTTAAAACACCGTCTTTCCTGGTGTAGTGGATCCACACTTCGTTATATGCAATGGGGCCTACGCCATGTTTTACATAGAGCTCATAAGTTGGAGTTCCAACCGGAGGAACCGGACATGATTCCTCCAGCTGGAAATCTTTTCCACAACCCAAACAGAATAATCTACCAAATATTCCAGAACCAGGCATCTTCGCTCACTAGTCTAGATCCAAACGTCAAAGGATTATCGATTACGATATTCTCGTGAATACACGAGTCCTCTGGCTTTGGCGTTTGCAAACTCCAAAGTACCAATTCAAACGATCCCGAAGGATACCAAAACAAATGGGAGACGCTCCACTTATACTTAACTGAATATTGCTAATCGATGGCGTCACCAGAAGACTCTCTCGATTGTTTCGCTCTCTCAAACTCGTCAAGGGTCCAAAACAGGTCGATTAATCAGGGCAGCAGTCCTTCGTAGCCGTCGGGACGCGGAGAACCTCGCAGAAAAGACTTTCGGACCACGTCGACATGCAGGGGTCGATGAAGTGGCGGCCTTCCTCCGGAATTTCCACACGAAGATCCTCACGAACCTCTGGCTTGGACTGGTACCGCTGAAATCGTCCCGAGTTGGGCGACAAACTGAAGTACTGGGTATTTTAGACCCAGCGGTGCAGGGGCACACACCCTATGACTTCTGGGTTCACCCTGTTCCAGACCTACAGAAACACAGAGTCTTCTGGGTGAAGTCAAAGATCGTTTATTGGCTGCAGACCAATTACAGGTATCCTAGAAGTACAACAGCGTGTATGTTCTCAGGAGACTGCTGAAAAACATAGAAACGGACTTCATCTTAAATACCCTTTTCCCTGCCTCAAGCATACATTCCTAGGTTTATGATATGGCCATTACAAGTATACATTACAAACGAAAAAGCAGAGTCATGATGACCATCCCACATTCCAGTTCGGCCAGCCCACAATGATTTACACAGTAAGGTTCAGATCCCACATCGGATGTTAATAGACCCCCCAATAAACATGAGCATCTCCTGTTTTGGGAAACAAGTCATAAAGCAGGAACAAGCAGGTGTGAAAGAGATTAGCCGGAGGATTGTGTAGAATGAAAGGGTTTTATGATGGGTCAAGCCCTGATGCTAATCACAGGTGGACGGAGGAAGGGGAGCTCGTGAGACCGGTTTGACCTGGGGCAGCAGAGCCAGCTGCCCAGGTCACAGAGAAGTCAGAGGAGAAGCCCATGTACTGTGAGGCCCGTATTTACTCCATTATAGCCTATGTGAGGGCAATGACCAGATGGCCACTGCTTCCAAAATGGAACCCGCGTAGTGAAGCAGAATAACGTGTACACAGTGCATTCATAGCTAGAACGATATATAAAGCACTTGTACATACCGCATTAATCATTTGCGGTTCGCCAATACCAAGATAGACAGGGGTAGGGCCCTGTCCCCTACGCGGTCCCGAATATTAAAGTACGACACCAGGCGCAGTCAGACAGAGACTCCCACCCGCAAGTACCCCTGGTGCCAGAAGAGCAAGACCCCCCGCTACGACGCAGCTTCAATGCAAAGTCTCCATCCTCCATCCCCCAGGCCAACACTCCAGAGGTTCCCCCGCCACTCCCTGCCCCGGGTTCCCCCACCCACAGATACAGGCCATCCCCCCTAGCACTTGCTCCTCCACACCTGGTCAGACGGTTAGTGCCACTGATGTGGGGACCGTGTCCCCCCCTGCCCTGCTGACCTCACCTGCCCCCCATTCCGCTCCCAGGGATGTTGGCACTGCATTGGAGTCCACGACCACCCCATCTGACTTGGGCACTGCAGTGGTGAGCCAATCTACTCCATCTGACCTGCCCACTGGAGTTGTGCCGGCACCCACCCCATCTGACTTGTGCCCCACAGTTGTGACAGTACCCACCACTTCAGTCAGCTCCACTGCAGTTGCAAGTGTCTCGCCTGCATCCACCACCCCTTCACTGCCTCCTTCTGCTGCGCCCTGATCCTGTCCCTGCGGTGCCTGGCCTGCCCCCATGTATGCCCCTCCGAGGGTATGACCCCGGTCCTTAGCAGTGAAGGCAAGCAAGGTGTGACATTTGTAACTCTACTTCACTCCTTGGCATTTGGACATGGACTGGCCATTGGCCTTTTGTTTGAACAGACGTTTAACTTTTAATATGCTGAATAAAGCTTTTTTCTTTATCCCTGTGAACTTGATTTAGCTGTACATTATGTTGATGATGTTTAACATGCCCTTGCACCTGTGATGCTTTGTTTACAATGTTGAATACTGATGTGTTACTGTGAGGTACTCCCTGTGGTCTATGAGATATGTATCCTATTCTGGTGGGTATCCATGTCATCCTTTGCAGCTACCTGGGTGTGTCAGGATCAACTATTTGTGGACATCTCTCTGTGAGCATTTCATTTGCATGGTCACATCTATGGCTTGCACCCGTGCACATATGATGTGCTTCCCATTGTCCAATTTGTCACGTCCACAGACTTTGTGCTCATCAACACTGGACCTACAGTTGTGGGCATCATTGGTATAGGAGCAACTGGGTCTTCTGTGCAACTTGCTAGACATATGTTTTGGGTATGTGCAGATGACTTAGGGGAGACTCACGTACCAAGGCTGTTGTGACCAGAGCCTTAATTGTGTGGTAACTGATGTCTGACTGACCAAGTGTTCTGCAGACATGAGTGAGACTTGCGGTGAATATGTTTGGCACAGCTGGGCTTCCACAGGAGTTGTGACATGGCCTGGGCCCATGGTGTGTGTTGTATGAGCATGTGTGTGTGTCCACATCCCTGTTCATACACAGACAGTGTTCCCTTGATATGTTCCTGTCGTTGATGCTTGTTGAGTGGTACTGGGTTCATCCCACTACTTTTCCAATGGGCTACCAGATGTGTGGGTGCATGACACACTACTGTTAATTGGTGTATCATCATTGGGATTTGTCAGTTCTGAGTGGTGATGATGTTGTCAGACACAGATGGGACACAGTCAGGGTTCCTCAAGGCACCTGTTTATTTTCTAACTCATAGTTTTCCCTAGGTGGTAGTTTTCAGGGATTGAGACATTTGTATGTGCGCGTGACTGCTCCCACTTGTCAGGTTCATGGCTGCGATGTTGGCAGGTGTCAGCATGTGTGCCTTGTACTTCTCCTTGGCTTCTGCATTGTCCTGGGACTGTGGCAGGGATTCTGAACGTTACGTGAGCTTTGAGGTCATGGCCATGTACCGCATACTGTGCAGTATGTCTGTCATTCCCCAGGGTTGTAAACTGTCCTTGTGTGATGTGTCTGTGCACCTTAGTTCCTCCCAACATTCCTGTGTTTGCCATGGGTGCATGTGCAATGTCACCTGTCCATGTGGGCTTCACAGATACACATTGTTGCAGTTCAGGCTGTGTGGTATTGAGGGTGGACTGATGTGAACGTTTGCATGGATGGTTCCCTAGCTCCTGTTTGTCCATTGATGAGGGGGCCATGCTGAGTGATTTGTGTTTGTGTATGTGTGGTGTACGTTTGTGGCACAGGACACATGTCTGGGTTTCCCATTTTGTACGACATCTGCCTTTGTCATCACAGTGGAGGTGTCATGCATGCTTGTGTCACCCCAATGTCTGGTCCCTGGGGGAAGTGCTGTTGTGTGTCAGTCTCTTGCTGTGTTAGTTGGTTTACATTCCAGCTTGTGTCACATGTGTCTGTTGTACTCCCTCTCATCTCCCAATGCCTGATTACCCACTGAGGGTGTCCCAATGATGGTTTACTTTTGTATGGCACTGTGTCCACATCTGTGTCACTGTGGTTCTGCCCCCCTCACGTGTTGTGTAGTTGCCTGTGGATACTGTGACAAACACACATGATGTGCCAGAGGTGCAGTGTGAGTTTGCCTGTTTGTGTTTGTGCATCTGCAACAGTGCATTGGTATTGCTGTTGTGGGCCTTTGTCTGGATGCTGTTTCTGTGATTTTGCCTGCTGTCCCTGTGAGTCATATCACATCATTGTGCACATTCATCCCGGTTGTTAGGTGCCATTGCTGGCATGGAATGCGAGTTTGTGAGCTGACACCTACAGTCTACACATGTTGTTTTGATTGGTGTGTCGTTTTTCGAGATGTGTGCATGCTTGGTGATGGTCACTTCTGCTCTTGTATTATTGTACACTGTATGCATTGTCAGCCCCCATGTGTGGTGCTTGTCTGCACATGGCTGAGAGTGTGTTATGTTTTCACAGCACTGTTAGACTGACCACATCTGTGTGTATGGGACACAACCACTAGTTTGCCCCAGAAGTGTTTAATGTGTTGGGAGCAGGGATCATACATGCTGTTTGTTATTTGCAGCATTGAACATGATGACACTTACCTTTTGGTCACTGTGATGAGGGGGGAGTTTAGTCCCCATCACCACAATGCTCAACATCTGCTGAATTTTGGAAGCCCACACTAAACTTCTGTTCTACACAGTGAGGGTGTGTTCTTTTTACATTGCCACAGTGCTATGGTGATGCTTGCCTTGTGTATGTCACACTCATGTGTTGGTCACACATGTGCTGTTACTTACATCGTATGTTCGGAGCCATAATCACTGTTGTGGGCATTTGTCACAGACTACACACTGTTGACATGATGTTAGGGGGAATGCATTTTGCTGACATACCTGATGTTGGAGTATGCTGGATGTGTTGCGCATCACCCATCCTATGGGTGGGGGTGGCAGCAGTAATGGGCAGCATTAGCCCTATGGCTGGGGGTGGCAGTAGTGATGGGCAACAGGTCCCCTATGGGTGTGGGTGGCAGGGGTGATGGGCAACATAAGCCCTATGACTGGGGGTGGCAGTAGTGATGGGCAACATAAGCCCTATGGGTGGGGGTGGCAGTAGTGATGGGCAACATAAGCCAAATGGGTGGGGGTGGCAGTAGTGATGGACAACATAACCCCTATGGGTGGGGGTGGCAGTTGTGATGGGCAACATAAGCCCTATGGCTGAGGGTGGCAGGGGTGATGGGCAACATACGCCCTATGGGGGTGGTGGCAGGGGTGATGGGCAACAGGTCCCCTGTGAGTGGGGGTGACAGGGGTGATGGGCAACATAAGCCCTATGACTGGGGGTGGCAGTAGTGATGGGCAACATAAGCCCTATGGGTGGGGGTTGCAGTAGTGATGGGCACCATAAGCCCTATGGCTGGGGGTGGCAGGGATGATGGGCAACATAAGCCCTATGGGGGGTGGTGGCAGGGGTGAGGGGCAACAGGTCCCCTGTGAGTGGGGGCCGCAGGGGTGATGGGCAACATAAGCCCTATGGCTGGGGGTGTCAGTAGTGATGGGCAACAGGTCCCCTATGGGTGTGGGTGGCAGGGGTGATGGGCAACATAGGCTCTATGGCTGGGGGTGGCAGTAGTGATGGGCAACATAAGCCCTATGGTTGGGGGTGGCAGTAGTGATGGGCAACATAAGCCCTATGGCTGGGGGTGGCAGTAGTGATGGGCAACATAAGCCCTATGGCTGGGGATGGCAGTAGTGATGGGCAACAGGTCCCCTGTGAGTGGGGGTGGCAGGGGTGATGGGCAACATAAGCCCTATGGGGGTGGTGGCAGGGGTGATGGGCAACAGGTCCCCTGTGAGTAGGGGTGGCAGTAGTGATGGGCAACATAAGCCCTATGGCTGGGGTGGCAGTAGTGATGGGCAACAGGTCCCCTGTGAGTGGGGTTGGCAGGGGTGATGGGCAACATAAGCCCTATGTGGGTGGTGGCAGGGGTGATGGGCAACAAGTTCCCTGTGAGTGGGGGTGGCAGGGGTGATGGGCAACATAAGCCATATGGCTGGGGGTGGCAGTAGTGATGGGCAACATAAGCCCTATGGCTGGGGGTGGCAGTAGTGATGGGCACCATAAGCCCTATGGGGGGTGGTGGCAGGGGTGATGGGCAACAGGTCCCCTGTGAGTGGGGGTGGCAGGGGTGATGGGCAACATAAGCCCTATGGCTGGGGGTGGCAGTAGTGATGGGCAACATAAGCCCTATGGGTGGGGGTGGCAGTAGTGATGGGCAACATAAGCCATATGGCTGGGGGTGGCAGTAGTGATGGGCAGCATAAGCCCTATGGCTGGGGGTGGCAGTAGTGATGGGCAACATAAGCCCTATGGCTGGGGGTGGCAGTAGTGATGGGCAACAGGTCCCCTGTGAGTGGGGGTGGCAGGGGTGATGGGCAACATAAGCCCTATGGGGGTGGTGGCAGGGTTGATGGGCAACAGGTCCCCTGTGAGGGTGGGGGCAGGAGTGATGGGCAACATAAGCCCTATGGCTGGGGGTGGCAGTAGTGATGGGCAACAGGTCCCCTATGGGTGTGGGTGGCAAGGGTGATGGGCAACATAAGCCCTATGGGTGGGGTGTTAGTGGTGCTAACCATGCAGCCCCTATGGTGGGTTGTTGTTAGTGGCCAGGATGTCCCTGTGTGTCCCATTTTGCAGGTACGTGTCGTTTGTTCATGTGGTAGGTGTCTGACTTACCGCCCGCGCCGTGCGGCATCGGTTCCTGAGCCGGTCATAGATGTAGAGTACTGGTATGACCTGCGCGATGGGATTCATGATGTGTTTGTGTCGTACACACTGCTTGTTGCTCCGTCTCATACCCCCTGCAAGCTGGTCCGTCTCGTAGCCGTGAATTGAGTTGTGGCGCGAATCGTAGCTGATATGCTTCTTTTCCTGATGCTGTGACGTCCCGTACGTGGCGACCCGTCCGGCGCGTAGGAAGTACGCATCGTACTTGTCATGCCGGAAACTGCTATAGATACTGCTTCCGGGCGACTCGGTTCAGTGTTAGGAGTTACGGCTCGGACGGAGAATGGAGCTTGAATCACAGCCTACGTGTCGGGCGGGTTTTTGGCAGTTATGCGCATCGTACTTACTTTACAGGACGGACCGGCTCCGGGTACGTGTCGGTCGCACAGTAAGGCTGCGGACAGCTGTCCGACCGGCTATCGGAATCAGCCCCTAAGGGTTGTTATTTGGAGGTGCCTCCATAGGCATTTATTAAAATTGAAATAACACACTTGAATAGAGGTATGTGGGTATGTTTTCAGTATAGCGTTTATCATAGATTGTTCGAAATTCATAATAATTTTCTGCGGGAAATAGTCATTGGTTTCCTGTTTCATTTTATTTAGGATTTCTACATTGGTTGCATTGTGTTTGTTAGGTAGCAATGCGTAAATAAAGGGAATGTTGCAATTTTGATGTAGTCCATGGATGGTATAGAGTTGGAAGAATGGTTTGGGACATGTTGAGAATGTACCATCCATCATCCATACCTCAGCTTGCTGCAGCGTTACTAAATTGAGTGCTGTACCAAACATTATTATTCTTTTGTCATTACTTTTATTATCATAGATAATAAATGGTTCTTTATTGTAAGTTATAGACAGTTCTGGTGTAATTATTACTTCATCAAAAGTTTTAGGATTTGGAATGGGAGTTGTTGTTGCCTTTTTTGTATGTGATATGGTCCTTTTTAATGAAGCTATGGATTGCATTTCTTCAGTTGCTTCTTTGGGTATGCTAGGTAGCTGTTCTTTTAGAATTGCAGTGGTTGGTCTTTGAGACCTTGTGCTAGCCTCTTTAATAGTTTCTAATGCACCCCTAACTTTTATCTCTGTTACATTTGGAGGGTGATTATGCTCCCTGGTGTATAAAACATTTGCTTCCCTGGTAGTAGCAGGCCCATAACATTTATTGGAATAATATTTTGAACATTTCCAATTCACTTTAAGCCCGGTTTGTTTCTCCTGGGTATGCACATATCCCATATAACACAATAACATTTTGCCTTTTTGTGATGTAATAAATTGTGCACCTTCTGTCATTGTGGTGTTCAGAAATCTATAATAAATGTATATGAGAAATATAAAAGTTATTGTAATAGTTGATAATATTTAGAAAATAACATTTTTTGAAAATATACTTGCAAAGTTCGTAATTAGATGATTGAAAATGGTGGTTTCTATACTTTCTGTGTAAAACGTTCTGAAGTCTGTTTTATTCTGTTGAAAAAAAAGCAGATATTACTATTTGATACTCAATATTTAGAAATGGGGTGGGGTGTGTTTTGGGGATGGATATTGGGTTTGGGAGGGTGTTTTACAGGTTTTCTTAATGCATTTAGAATAATAGTTACTTTATTAGGTAGATCTATTTAAGGTTGTTCTTTGTAATTTTGTTATTGTGTTTCAGTTGTCTGTAGGGGAAACATAAAATAGAATAAAGACATACATTAATTATTTGAGGATGCAAGTTATTTTTATCTGAAAAGTAACTTAACTGTTATTTAGTATACTTTATTTTACTTGTAGTAGATTTATAGAGGTTTTTGTTTGATGATGTTGTTTATTCCAGTAGAAAACTAGCAGAGTTTCGCCTTTTTTAGTCTTCTTGGTTTGAGGTGTAAAAAAAGGGTAATTTTTTGTGACTTTATATAGTGTTTTAAAAATTGTTAGTTTGATTTCACTGATCGCTTTCAATATTGTGTGTTTTCAGTGGTTTATTTAAAATCTTTTAATTGTTTTGTAAGTTGTTTTCCTTATATGGAAAAAGCTAATAAAGATTTTTTTGGGGGGGGTTTATAATTACCATTACTTGTTTGTGTTTTATAATATAGATGAATATGAAGAAAATGAATTTATATGATGAAAGTTTATATTTATTAATGTTTTAAATAGTGTATTTTATAGTTTAATTTTTGTTATATATTTATTATGTGTAAATAATATGTGTTTAATTTAATTTGATATGTGATGTGTTCTTAGGTATTTGTTTGTATTTATGAAGTATAATTTGTATGTTTTTTATGTTTTGGGATAGTCGATAATTAGAAAATAAATATATATTTGCTGTCGATATGCTTGTGTACGATAACTTTTACATGGTGTATGCATTTTAATAATGTTCGATATTTTTTTAAATGATAATAATGTGTACAATATTTTAGATTTCGATATTTCTACTTACGGTATACTCGTTTCTATATTATTGTTGTTTGTTTAAAAAAGTATGTAGTGTCGATATTAATGCTCTCGATAAATTTATGTCGATAAAAATGTAGGTCGATATTGTGTCTGTCGATATTATGTCAGTGATTCGATTACTTCATGTTGCCACAATTGCTGTACACTGTCCACTGGTTCTATCCCAGAGATATTCAGAAATATTATTTGCCCATTTGAATCTGTCTACTTCTTTCCTTCTTGAACGGGTGCCAGGTACATTCTATGAGAACATCCAAAATATTATTACTTAAAAAAACTGCAGCATCATAACTCTCATATATTATCTAGCTCAATACTTTGTGCAAATTCCCTTAGGTCTTCTGTGAACTTAGGAAGTAACCTAGGGGTCTATTAACCACCGTAAGGTAATGTGGGATCGTCCGCCAGGGGTGCGGCGGTCCAGCACCTACAATTAGGATGCCACTGCCACCATGGCGGTGGCATCCCCTATTCCCAGCATTGGCAGGGTATGCCCAGACGTAGGTCCCGTGCTCACTTTGCCACTGGATTCAAGATAGCCTGGCAAATGAGGGTCATGAACCCGAAACCGGTCCCAGGATGCTTGTTTCCGGTCCAGGGAAGACATGGCTTGGCAGTTCGGGCTGGACTGTTCCCATGAGGCACAGGGTCAGAATGATTTGCATATGGCCATGTCTTAACTGGGGTGGCGGAGTGAGCTAAAGAATGATGATGGATTAAACTCAGATCAGTTGACTGGGTGTGAGTGCTTGCAATGTTCAACACTCCGTCCATCATCCCATTTGGTTTTGCCTCATACACCAAGCATGCAAAACTGAAAGCCACAAACACCTTCAATTAGTATTAGTCCTTGTCCTTGCAAGCCATTATCCATTTTCATTGTCCATTATCTACCATCCAGGAGCTTTGATGACACACAATGAAATGGATAAACTAATAGCCTAGATTAGGATTCATTCACTTCTGTTCACTTTACATAGGTTTGTTAAGTTTATTGAACTTGTGTATCTTATCATTGTTTGTCCAGCAGATGGTTAGTTGCTGCAGTGCTTGCCCTGTGTCTTCTTCGTTAGATTCTCTACTTCTGAGAGGAACCCACAATATGCTTTGAGAAAGCTGTTTGATATTTTGCAAACCCCTGCAATAGGCTCCCTAAAATAGGGTGCTGTCCAGTTCAGCACGCAGTTTTACCAATGCACGGACCTACATCTTGCCACCATGTTGCTTTGTCAGTCCTACCACCTATTAGGTTGTCCATTTTTGTAAGCATTTGATGATTTTATTTGGTATGATGTTTGAACCTGCTGGTTGACTGTTTATTGAGCCATCCTTTACTTAAGCTCTCTTGAAATGTGTTTATTTCACTGCCACAATTTTTTGGAGTAACTTGATAAGATACTTTTGAAATGTGAGTTCCAAGTTGATTGCAATATTTTGACTCCATGCAAGGTTCCTTAGTCTCACTTTCCAGGCATGCATCTCCTTACATTTCTTGGGGGCCTTTTGAGTCAGCAGATTGTTTGAATTTGGCCCATGTCCTTACCCACAAAACCTTCAATTCTCTATGTCACAAGATTTCTCATCTATTTCCGAACTTTCAGACTATTTTCAAATTACTTCCATCATGTAAGGCTGCCTTCGGATCTTTCTGCTTTTTCTGCACATTTGCTATAATACAGTAAGAACGATCTTTGTGCTTCGTACATTTTCATAGTGCATGCATAGTGGTTTCTTTCAGAAGGGTTTCAAAGGGTACAGTACCTTAAGATGAAATTCCGAATATATGCTGGTGAAACAAAATCTGGTTGATTAGCTGTTGAATCTCATGAGAGTATAACCTCCCATCAACATGTCTATTTGTTCACTGCCATGGGCTACTGGGACTGCTACAGGATGTTGCTCAGGATTCCTCAGGCCCAAACTGGGAACCGTAAGCCCGCCTCTCTCTTTCTCCTCTCTCTGACTCCTGAAGCCCCCGTGCCTGCTGTAATTTCCTGGTAAAGTGACACGGGCGCCAGCAGGTTTTCCTTGCCCTAAACACCAGTTTCCAAAGGCTCCAGCCCACTGGGGTAATGCCCAGTGGAGAATATAGTCAGTCCAGGCCTGTTCCTCATCGTCATTTGATTCTGCCTCATTGGGCCTTTAGATAATTAATGTGGCCAATCTGACTCTATGCTCACTTTCAATCCCTTATATAATTAAAGCTAACTTGAATTTGTCCCACGCGTGTTATGGACTAAAAATACAGTTAATGAAGAATGGTGTTCAGCTATATGAAAATGTGGGAATTGGCTTGGGTTCCACTGATACTCCATGAATTGGAGAGCATTTGGCAAGTTGGCTGGGTAATTCTTTCAATTCTGTTCCTTTCATGCCATCTGGCTTTATCACATAGGTACTAAGAGTGAGCTGACAGCTCTTCTCATCTCTAGGAAAACTGATTTATTCCCACAGTGTTGTCCACTTTTGGCATTTAACTCTCTGGCTACTCTTACACACCTAGAGTAATTCTACTCTTATCTTGGAAAGATAAAACATGAATTAATTACTTTGTATGATTTGCTCTCTGTCAACAAGAGATTTCATACTCTTAGGGCCTGATTAGGAGGCGGTCGGACAAGCATCCAACCGCCATCCTATTGGGAATGGGACCAGCCAACAGGGAGTCGGCGGTCCGCCAGAGAAATTATGATCCAATTGCCCTGGAGGCTGTCGGAAACATGCCTCTTAGCAATGAGGCTTGTGCTACGGCCCGAAAAAGGGCTGCAGCACAAGCCTCGCTGCTCAGAGGCATGTTTGTGAACATCCCTGCACCATGTGGCAGGCACCATGCGGTGTATGACATATGGTGCAGAGATATTTAGCGGGGCACTGTAGGTGGTCCCCAGATTCCATACCGGAGGTCCAGGGGGGAAGGGGTGCTCACTAGGGGTCCCCAAAGTCACTTTCTACCTGCCTTTTCAAAGCAGGTTAACCGCCATGAATCGGCCGGCAGAAAGGGACATTGTAATCCCTACAGCGCTGCCTGAGAAGGCACTGCCATTATTGTAGGGATTGCAGTCCCTCCAACAGTCTGACGGGCTCCTTGACCCTGTTTGATGCATGGTGGTTGGTCTCTCCGCCATCCCTCCATCCGCCTACCATCATAATGCAGCGGGTGGTCCTGCAGGGTCTGATGGCGGTGGGACTGCTACCGACAGCGTCACCGTGGCAGTCCCACCACCATCGTAATCAGGCCCTTAAATCTTAAGAGATTTTAGACAGGGGTGCTGAGTTTTAGGGCCAGATGTACGACCCGTTTTTGCATGCCAAATGGGTTTGTGAACCCGTTTGCGCATGCAAAACCATATTGGGCCATGTACATAGCCTATTTAGCGAGTCACAATTTTTTGTTTCCAAATAGCGAGTCTCAAATTAATGTACTAATGTTTTTCGACCACAATTGATGTTGCAAAACACTCGCAATTACCAACTACTTCAAGTAGGTGGTAATGCATTTGCAAATGGGAAGGGGTCACCAGGGGACCCTTCTCCTTTGCATATGCTAAATTATTTTTTAAGGGCAGGCAGTGGTTCTAGGGACCACTGCCTGCCCTTAAAAAATGAAACGAAGATGTTTCTCTTTTTTTTTCAAATGCATCCCATTTTCCTTTAAGGAAAATGGGGTGCATTTAAAAAAAAAAGCTGGTTTATTAAAAAGCAGTCCCAGACATGGTGGTCTGTTTAGCCCAGCAGGCCACCACCCCTGTGAGGCCTGGCATTCACAATGGGCTCGCAAATTGCGAGAGGCTCATTAATATTAATGAGCCTTGCAATTTGCGACCCCATTGGGAATTGTAAAATAGTGTAAACACACTGTTGTACATTTCATTTAGCGCCTCGCAATTTGCGATGCGCAATGTTTCGCAAATTTCGAGGTGCTAAATGAATGGGTCGTACATCTGGCCCAGAGTGTTATCCTGCATTTTTGTCTCCCTGCTAAATAAATAGCCAAGCCAATGCTTCTTCTCTGTCTGTCTCCCAGGTGTTAACCATGCTGTCAGTAACTGATGCAATTATGCCTTTTGTACCCCAGATTAAAGCAATTTCGAAGGGTGTAACTTAGAGTTTGGTGAATTGAGAGTCTGGCTGCAAAAATGGCAGAGATCCTCTGACACATTTGCAGTTCCAGCACACCATTTAGTGATGAGAATACCGGTGATTGGCCGATGATGGACCCTTGTCAGTGGCCTATTCTACACAGAATTGCAGCCTTTACTGCATTGTTAAGGCTGCCCTATTTGCAGTGGGCGTCCCACAGCAGACTTTTCCATCGTGCTGATCTGGGCAACAGAAATCATCAATGGGCACTCCCTGTGCCCGAGGGTTATTGATATGCAGCTTCTCGGAAAGACATCCCTTCTTTGGGGTTTTGTTTTGGAGACAGAAAATGTATGTTGACTGAGCATCCCACGTTATGCACCACTCCCCTTCCCCGATGTTGCATTTCAAATGGAAGATATCATACTGAGCACCCTAATTGGCAATATTGGGAATCTGCAGCCGATAACATTTAATGGGAGGCAGTCTGCTATTGGGTGAGCACAGATATATCATCTACATTCCAACAATCGAGGGAGGTCACTGGGCTCTAAATGACTCCAATAATCTTGCTTCTTTCATTTGGAGCTTCTGAAGGAAGTTCTTCCTTTGTCACCTAGATCATCCAAATAATTGGCTGTTTCTGTATTTAGCTTAACTTCTCTGGTCTAATGTAGCAGTCTCTCATTGGAACTCAAACGTTTGATTGTACTAGTTTTCTCTTAACACTGGATTCCCTTTGAATCACGCAGCATTTCTTTTAAATCCTTCTATAAAAGTGTCCCAAATTCTCTTACAATTTCTACCACATGTAGTTTCATTCCCTGCTTTCATTAGAGGATCTTCTACTAAATTCATGCTATCTAAATTCATTTTAGGTGTCGGAGCGACCTCGACCCAGGCCTCACGTTGCTGGAATTCACTACCCACTAGTAGTTTGAAAACTGAAACCTACTTACCTTTCTGAAGGAAACTGAACACTTGAACTTTCTATAAATCAACATACCTCTGGAATTAAAGGAACTCTTTTCAACTGCATATTATTTCGCTTAGCTAGTGCGAAGAAACCTTAATATGGTTATCTGCTTTGCAAGACCACAGAACATAAGATTCCTTTTTTCCTTTCCGCACATTAAAGTAACAATAAAATATATTGTATGCAACATGACATTTAATTTAACTTTCCTTTAAATCAATTCTATGTTGCATGAAAATTGATTAACTTCAGCCATAGAATGAAAAATATGCAGCCTGCCATTTATTTATAAGTTGCATGAAACTTGTGAAACAGGGCCCTGTCATCAATTATTTACTGGCGACACTTAGTTGAATGCAGTTTTAAAAACAGTTATACAATTATACATCGCCAGAATGCAAGTTCATGAATCTTTTCCTCTGTGTATGTGTTAAGACTCACTTCAGGGATGCCTGCGTTTAGATAAATGTGGCTCTGAAATCAAATAAGACAGGATGGGGAAATTAAGCCAGAGTATGTTCAAATTTTCCCCATACCAATCTGCAGTTGTGGTTAGTGGCATTTATAGTGGAATGAGGGTTAAAGGCTCAGCGATATCAAGGCAGTCTTTTTTTTAAAAGTAAGGGTAAATAGTTGTTCTTGGTCTATGAGTGTATGAGTTAGCACACAGACATGGGTGAGACGTAGCAGTGTCTCCTAATACACCATGATCTACCCAGCAGTCAGCCAACTGACATTTTGAATATAAAGACCTTTTATGCTATTACATATGAGGTAAATATTTCTATGTGACGTGAGGTACAAGGCTTCCCTGGAGGCAGCTTGTTGTGACAAAGCGAGAACACCAGGTAGGTTTAACACATATTTATTCATATAAATGCTAGGCCACAAGCAGAGCAGCCATCAGGAATATCAAGGAGACGCCAACTGACAATGTTGGAATCCCTGGCACAGAACTCCCACACAGTGAGATTCAAGGTTAGGCGGGTTCCATAAACAAGCACAAGATACTACTTTGGTCTTCCCGAAAAATAAAGGAAATACAAAGTAGAAACAAGCAGGGCAAAGAACCAAAGCAGAAGAAGGAAAAAGTAGGCGAAGAAATAAAGAAAGAAGAATGAGAGTGGAACCAAGAGAAAGAGAAGAGGAAAAGATAAAAGATGAAAGGAATACAAAGCACAAACTACTAAGCAAAAGATGAAAGGAATACAGAGCAAAAACTACTAAGCAAAAGCAACATATCTATTCTCTATAATGAAAAGGAACATTCCTAATTCGAGCACTGCGCCTCAAGGTAGGCAGGCCCGCACAATCTGAATGTAAAACATCACTTCTACTGTTGTCACCACCACCAACATCCATCCCAATGGAATGATCTTTTGCAAGCAAGCATTTGTTCCACCGCTGTCCATTAACAAGCTTTACAGAATCTCCTCTCACAACCTTTACTGGTGAACTGAACTTGGAAGAGCCCTTCCTCATATGGACAGGCTTCTTCACACGGACCCAATTGCCCATGCGCATCTCAATACCTTTGACCTTCTTTGTGGAGTCAAAGTAAGTTTTCTGCTTACTTTGAGTCAGCTCTACACGACTCCTGACACTAGCATCCGACCATTGTTTACCTTTGATCCACTTACTCATCCAACTAGGGCAGAAAGCAGTGGTCCCTCTCCGACCACGCAATAGCTCGAAAGGTGAAACGCCAGTTGTTGAATGTGGAGTGGTGTAATAAAACCAGAGCATACTTCTCACAGAATTGGACACAACACATTTATTAGCAAGAGCCCACTGTATGCTCTCCCCAAGCTATCTGTTCATACGTTCAACTAGACCATTTGTCTGGGGGTGGTACAATGAACTCTTGCGGTGCTTTACACCACAGGTGTGCAGAAAATCCTACACCTCAGCGGCAGTGAACTGTGTGCCGTCGTCTGTTACTAAGAATTCAGGGAAACCTTCCTTCAGAAAAATCTCATTGAGAAACTCAACCACAGATCTTGAAGACACTTCCCTTACAAACTTAACCTCGGGCCACTTAGAATAGTAGCCATTGAGGACCAAAGCAAACCTAGATGAAATGTCCAGGGCATGAAAAGGACCTACAATGTCAAGCCCAAGTTTCACCCATGGTGCAGATGGCAACTCAATGGGAGAAAGAGGAGGGATGCGCAACTTGGCAGCTTTGTCACAGCTGACACAAATTACACAAAAACTCACAATTTCCTCAACATCTCTGTCCATGGAAGGCCACCAGAAGGAGCGACGCACTCTTTTCTTTGTCATAGTGGCATCTAAATGTCCTTCATGAGCATGTTTCACGAGTGCAGTTCTCAAAGAAACCCATCTTCAATGTTGAGTTCATCAGCAACTTGAAGAAATGTTTTGAACTCAAAATTTAAATTCCTCTCTTTAGGCCATCCCATCTCCACATACGTCATAACCTGAGTTGTGGAGGGATCAATACTGAGTGCCTGACGCCAATCATTTTCTGAAACAGCACATAATTGAGGAAGATCCACAGCTGCCACAATAAACTCTTCCTTGTCCTCCTCCCCTGTGTCTAGTTCTCTTTCAACAGTGTCGGAGGAACGGGAAATGAAATCTGTGCATCCATTTTTGTTGCCAGGGGTATATTCAGCAGAAAAATCAAATTGAAGTAATTTAGAGGACAGGCGTGCAATCCTAAGTGTAAAACTCCTAAAATTCTTCCCACTAAGAATAAAGACCAGGGGCTTGTGATCGGTCTGAAGACAATTTTTTCCCTCAAATGAAGTTTCTAAACTTCATTACAGCCCACCGGCATGCCAACAACTCCTTTTCAATAACAGAGTACTTACTTTCAGATGGAGATAATACCCAGGAGGCAAACCCAATGGTTCTAATGTTCCCCTCCTTCTTCTGAGATAGAACAGCATCCAAACCAACATTGCTGGCGTCAACTGTGAGGATGCATGTAAGGGATGGATCATAATGTTTAAGTACTTTTGGTGAAGTAAGTTGTTGTTTGACCGACTCGAAAACACTCCGGCATTTATCACTTCACTCAAGCTCAACACCTTTCATCAGCATTCTTGACAACGGTCTTAGCCTGCTTGCAAAATCTGGTATGAAACGCGAATAGAATTTGCAAAGTCCAAGAAAAGACTTGAGACCCGACTTGTCAGAAGGATCCTTGGATTTGACAATGGAGTCAACTAAACTGGTCTTGGGAAGGATACCATTTTCATTGACAATATGTCCTAAATATTCAACCTCCTTGGTCTTAAACATACATTTGTCCCTACCCAACACGACACCATTCGCCTGGAACCTAGACAGAACCTCCTTAAGAACGGTGTCATGGGTAACACTATCAGGTGCAAAAACAAGGACATCATCCTGAAAAACAGATATTCCCTCAATACCCTTCAACATACCAGACATGAGTCGCAGAAATACAGAAGCTGCTGAAGAGAGTCCAAACGGCCTTCGGACATATTGGAAAGTTGCAAAAGGGGAAACAAATGCAGTTAGGTGTCATGATTCAGGGGCTAACTCTACCTTGATGGTAGGCAGATGTGAGGTCCAGTTTCGTGAAAATCTTTGCATCTTTCAACCCTGCCAACAGTTCATTTATATTTGGAAGAGTGTGAGAGTCTACCCAGAATTCCTTGTTGAGACAGCGAAGGTCAACACAGACCCTAAGTTCACCATTCTGCTTACTAGCAACTACCAGTGGGGACAACCATAGGGAGGATTCGACTGGTTCGATGATCCCCTTGGCACATAAGGAGTCCAGCTCTTTTTCTAGATCTTGCCTGATACTGAAAGGGACATTTCTAAGTTTGTGTTTGACAGGCTTGGCACTGTCCTTCACAACAATCCTGTGTTGGAAATGTTTGATCTTACCTAGTTCCCCAGATAAGACATGTGGAAACTGGTTGATTAGACTTTCAAGATCAGGATCGTCTCTCACAGCAAGGACCTGTTCTGTAGTGCCAGGTCTGAGTACCATCCCAAACAGGCCTTGGTGAAACCATACCAAGATGTTCAACCCTTTGTGAGCTACATACAGTTTTCCCGCAATCCTTCTCCCTTTAAATTCCAAAATGTCCTCAATGTATCCTGACAAGTTTATTTCTCGACCTTCATAGGAAACAACATTTCGATCAGGAGGAAGTAAAGGTCTTCCTGGCCATGTCCCATTGTATAATTCTAATGTAATCTTAGAGATGCGAGCCCCAGAGTCCACTAATAATTTCAAAATATGATTCACAACAAAAATTTCAACATAAGGATCTTTACACATTTTGGGATTACCAACAAAGATCTCATCATCATGTACTACAACGACCATCTCACTGAAATCTTTTGCGACCGATTCATCATCATCACCAGGCATTCCCCCATCGACAACACATTTAACAGAGGAAGGATGGAAGTTTGTTGTTCCTTTGCTGGATTGGCAGACCTTGGCAAAATGACCAGTCTTGTTACAAATATTGCAAGTCGCAAATCTAGCAGGACACTTATTGCCTTTCATTTGACTCTTGTATCCGCATTTATGGCAAATGTTGCTTTGGGAAAAAAAAGCATTTTGCTTTCCCCAAAAATTTGAACGCTGTTTGTCAGGGAGCGTGCTGTCTTTTGTCTTTACTGTCTTTCACTTTGACCGCCGAGACTGTTTCATTGCCCTTGTTCTCCAATTCTTTGACCGACAAGACTGAAGTTTCAATGCTCTTTGCCACCCTGATAGTTTCCTCAAAACTAGGATTTCCCATAGAGAGAGAGTTGTCTAATTGTCTTATCAGCACAGTGGCAAATAAACTGATCACGCACCAGTTGGTCGGCAAAGTTCTCAAACTGGCATTCTGCCACAAGTCTCCTCAGAGCAGTAATATAGGTGTCGACATCTTCCCCCGTGTTTTGTGTACGTAAAAGGTTTTTAGGACGCAGTACAACAATGCTAGGCTGAAGATCAAATCTTGTTTGAAGTCTCTTAATTGTATCTTGATACTCATCAAGAATGTCCTCACAAACAATGACTGGCGGGGTGGAAGGTGTTTCAGGATAGCCCTCCCCTCAAATCCTAAAGAGTGCAGAAGTAGATAGTTTCTGCTTTCAGCTCTGAACCTGCTGGCACCTATGGCACCTAAATAAGTTTCAAACCCATCAAACCATTGATTCCAATTGATGGGTGGATCACCTGGTGATTCAAGGAAAGGTGGAGGTAGACTGACCGCCTGCATGTTGAAAAAATTAAAATAGCATCAGAAATAGAGTCTGAAAAGTGAAGATTTTTGTACTTTTTGGAGAATCAGACAACACACTGCCAAACTGGAAGTGTAGACCGTTCTGCTGACAAGAGACACGTACAATCTACTGTACAATATACGTGCGTTGGATGTAGGACACTGCACACTATTCCTGATCTTGTACCACGTATACAGAATTGGTCCCAAAGTTTTAGCACGTGATGCAAAACAATTTTGAATGGCAAAAATCAACAATACCTGCAGTCCTCAGACCACTTCGTCTTCCGCTCCTCTTATTGAATTGTGAAGCACAGTCAGAAGAACAGAAATCCCTTAACTAATGACTGCTCAGCGAACTACAATAGCCCACTGTGACGTCATAATGCACTGTGACGCTCTGAGACGAAAGTGCCTTCTTGTATTTCACTATTGGAACACAAACGTGCTGACGTGAGAACGTGTACAACACATACAGCGTAACTCCTTGCTGGAACATACGTCTCTGAATGTGCTTTCCACCAGTCACTGACCTTATTCCTGTGGTGATCCGCTTAAAGTAACTTTCCTTCAAAATTTGAAGTCGTGAAGTATGAAATATGGTATTGTTCTTGATCCCATCTTGGGAGCGACGGTCATATACTCTCCCTTTCGCCGTTCGTAGTGGTAGCCGATGATACCTCCGCTCCTGCTCGTGGATTCGATTGCGTGGCCCAGCGCTCATCGCCAAAAGAGATGTTGTGATGAAGTGAGAACACCAGGTAGGTCTAACACGTATTTATTCATATAAATGCTGGGCCACAAGCAGAGCAGCCATCAGGAATATCAAGGAGACACCAACATATAATGTTGGAATCCCTGGCACAGAACTCTCACACAGTGAGATTCTAGGCTAGGCGGATTCCATAAACAAGCACAAGATACTACACAGCTCTTTGCTCACAAGTCGTCTTGTTAAGTTGTTGGCATCTGCTCGAGGTTCATCCTGGTTATGGGGCTGCCCACTGTAGTTCTGCAGCTGTCCTTTTATGGAAAGATAAGCTAACTAGACATAGGTTTATGGATACTGCTTGTTAGTGACTATAGTCTGCCCACCCATCGCACAACAGGGATGCTGCTATCTGCGAGCACAATGGTGTGAAGGAGTATGGAGCAGCAATATTTATGCCAATCTGAAGGGATGCTTAGGTCATGGTATTACTAATATATTAGATCTTACTTCCAAGGCTTTCCTTTGTATTATGAAATTTCATTAAAGAGATTTTGACATAAAAAATCACCTCTCATTAACTTACATTGAGTTTGGGAAATTTGAATCTCTGGAGAACTAGAACAACGGGCAATGGCTTCCAAATTGACATATTAACAGTATTTCATGGTGGCCATTCGAACACATCTGGTGACTGGTCAGGGTCAAAGCCTTCATCCAAAATAGACAGGGAGCGATCGCTGGACAATGCAAATTGTCTCAAATTTGACCTCTCCTTGGAAGGAAACCCTATGGAGAACTAAGAGAGCAGAAATTATGACATGCTTCATCTTAAGCAAATCTGAACTGAGTGGCGTTGCTTTGAATCACATGCAATGTTCCCAGAATCATCTTACGGACACCTTGTACAGATTTCTGAAAGAGCCTTGTGGGATGTTCCGACTGGTTGTACCAATGCAATTTATAGGAGTGAGCAGAAGTTAGACTAAACCTCACAACAGATGCATGTGATGGAAACATTTCTTATGACAGTGATACTTGATGGGTGAAGCAGAGGTCCATAGCAATTAAGACACCTAAAACCGAACTTTAGAAGAAAGGGTAGGTGTAGAACCATTGTGTCTTTCCAATTGAGAGGAAGACATGATTAGGTCTCAAAACTCGCAATGATGGTCTTGGTTTTATGCTGGTCACCCACAAAACATTTTGTTACATCTCATGCTGGAATTCCTTGGTGCAGCTTTCTGTCTGCTTAGCAGAGTTCTCCAATTTAACGTGGATTTCTATGTTGTCTGCATATCTGATATGCAATGTTGTGACAGTCTAAAATGTAAGTCACGGATCCTATTTTGACTACAATCTAAATGGCTAACGAGGTCAATTATACCCTGGTGGGAGGTTCACCAGCCATACAGGTCAGTGTAACCTAAAGTCTCTACTTCTCTGGTAGGGAAACACCCATAAAATCTGGTGGTCCCCACCAGGCAGGTGGGGATCTCTGTGCCTACAGTGATGACACCAGAGTAATGGCACTATTGGGGTGCTGATCCTTGCCTAGTTACACTCACTCTGCAAAGTGTTTTTGTTTTCAAGAAACAACCCCTGCAGCCGGCAGTTTCCTTCTTGAAAACAAAAGGGAAAAAAAAGTGCCCAGATGCACAGAGAGAAATACATTGTTTGTTTTCATTACCTGAGACTGACTTGCATGAATACTTTTGTTTGTGAATTATATTGCATGATTTTTTTATTCCAATATTGTGCTAGTGCTGATTATTTACTCTCAAATATTCTGTGAGAAAAGCCACAGCTACCTCATTAAAACCTGCTCTATTCTTTTTTTACTGGGTCAGGTTCCTTAAATAGCCGAGTCTTGGAATATGCTAGAAGATCACATGGGGTGGCTTAAGGCTACTGGTGCTTGGGTCTGCCATGCAAAGCATGAGCTGATAATCACAAATGTGGTGATAATAACAAACTGACAATTCTTGCTAGGCATGTGGTGATAATTACAAACTGACTGTTTCTTGCATGTGCAGTATGTGAACAGGCATGCACTGTAGTAATGTAAAACGTCCCTTGACTACCGCTTGTCACCAGGGACATTGCATCTTGTTGGGCATAGTATAAAACACAGTGCTATGCCTTGGGGCATGTACATAACCCCGCTTGAGAATGTATTTAACAATGAACACTGCATATGAATGAACATCAGTAAATATATATGAAATAACACTGCATACCAATGAAACATCAGTGAGACACCACATTGAAGTCTTGGGAGGGGGGCCACATTCTTATGAACTAATTCTTGCCATGGCATGCGGGCTAGAGGTCATGACAATTTGTGATCTGCTGCTGTGTTACAATAATGAAAACACACCTCACTATCCCTAAAATTTAGATGTAAACCAGCTTAGAATTTGGACCGCCGTGCCTGTGCCCTGGCAGTGAACTGGCCAAAATGGGCATGAAAGAGCTGAAAATGGATCATAAATTCAAAGATGTTCAGTGCGAGGTCCCCCAAAATACGTTTGATCCAGGGCCCCCCATATATTCTTAAGATGTCCCTGTTTGTGAAAGCAGATGTGATTGTTGAGGTATGCTGGGCCAGTGTTATGTAGTGCCTTGAAAGTGTGGGTGAGGAGTTTGAATTGTGCTTGCTTGTGAATGGGAAGCTAATGGAGCTCCTTCAAGTGTGGTGTGATGTGAGTGCATCATGGGAGGTGGAGAGTTAATCTGGTCACAGAGTTTTGAATGGTCTGTAGGCTTCTGGTAATTTTTTTGTTGATCTTGGCGTAGAAGGTGTTCCCGTAATCGAGCTTGCATATGAACAGGGGATGTGAGACAGTTTTCTGGGTGCTAGCTGAAAATCTTCCTAAGCATCTTCTGGGTATGGACGTATGAAGCAGAGACCACATTGAATTGTGCAGTGATGCTGAATTTGCTGTCGATGATGATCCAAGGTTCTTGGCAAGGTCACCGGGTGGAGTCTCATGGTGAAATGCTCTTCCTGAAAATCACAATTTCGATCACCTTGGTGTGCAGTTGGTCTATATTCATTGGATGGTTTCCCTCATGCAGGCAATAAACTCAATCCAGGTACTAGGTGTTTTGTCCTTGAGGGAGAGAATGAGTTGTGTGTGATCAGCGTAGGAGAGAATGTTGATATCATGAGAGCAGATAATGCTACCTAGATCATGTATGAATTGAAGAGTGTCTGGCTCAGGGAGGATCCATGCAAATCTTCACAGATAAAGCTGCGGGTGGCCAAGGTGTCTGGTGCCAAGCTGACTGACTGGGACCTTTCAGCCAGGAAGGGTCAGATTAATTGGAGTGCGTGTCCTTGGATTCTATGGTTGTGTAGGCTTTGGATTAGGATGGGGTGTTGGACTATGTCAAATGCTGAAATTTCCAGGAAGATGAGAGCTTACGTATCTCCTACAGATGTCGTCTGTGACAGTGATGAGGGCAGTTACTGTGCTATCGTTTGGTCTGAAACCGGACTGAGTGGTGTCCAGGAGTTTGTGGTCGTTTGTGTTATATGGAAAACTGTTTATTGATGATTTTCAATAAGACCATGGCCAGGAATGGTAGAAGGGAGAACAGTCTGTAGTTGGAGGACGTTAAAGGGTCCGCAGAGGGTTTCTTCAGCAATGGGAGAACAGTTGCGTGTTTCCAAGCAACTGGGAAGGTCACAGCTGGAAGCATTCAGAATGGGTGTGAGCATGGCACTGATGGGTTGTAATCATCTGAAGTAGGCATGGTGGGAGCATTGGTCTGATGTGGTCACTGAGTGGATAGACTTCATGGTGGTGGCGGTTTCTTCTGGGATGATGGGCTTCTGTCAGTCTCCTAGATGGCCAATTCCTGCCATAGTGGTCACAAAAGATAGGCTATTGTGTGGTGAGAGCATGGTTGTTAACTCCAGCCAGGAAAAAGAACTGGACCTCTGGAGGTGAGGTGAGTTGCAAAATTAGTTCTAAGCCAGATTTGACTTAGGCAGCATAAACTACTTGTTTGTAAAATGGAGATGGAACTACACAGTGAAAATACCTTTTGGAAATAAATCTCTGTGATGCAACACTGTTTCCACTATGTTGTGTGCCGCTATCTTACATATTAAGCACACAGTCTTTGAGATTACTATTCCTTAATATATGAATACAGAGTTTCCTACAGGGTGACAGCAACTTTCCTTTCCATGTGCTACTGCAGTGCTTTAAAACTGCAGCGCAGGCAGAGTATATTGGTACTATTGGTATCAATTTATTTTTGTAATATATGTAGGTGGCTTAAATATAGACTGAAGCCCACACATAACATTTAGGTTGCATACCACTGGTGCAATGTCTGTGTAATCCACCATGGCCCTACATGAAAGTTAAATAGACCAGCTGACTGAAACAAATTTGTATAATGTCATCTTAGGACCAAAGCACTGTTGCACTAAATAGCAGTGTCACAGAGCATCAATGCAAAGAGTCATAATACCAGTAGATAAAGGATCTAGAATAAGGCTAAAAACCCAAAATGACCATGCATAAATGACAAAGTTGTTTACTTCCTCTCACTGCCTGACAGCTGACACAATAGATTATCCAGCATCATCCTCTGAGCTGATTCAGTTTTTCTTTCTCAGCATTTAAAAACGGGAATAGCCATCACAGCGTTTTACTCCGGTCTGCAGGTTTGGAATATAGCTCAGCTTTCCATGATATTACACTCCCCGGCCCTGCGGTTCACCAAACTTTACCAGGATCGGAGCAACAGTAATCCATCTGCAGGAACTAAAACCTGAAACCTTCTGGCTGCCAGAACGCGGAAAAAAGTTTGGCTGGTCCGCATTATCCTCAACTACTGCCGTTGCGAACGCCAGAGCCATTGAGAAGAACCGCCATTGCCGCCGGGGAGGGGCGTGGTCACCCGTAGCTACACGGAGGCGTGTCTCTCTGTCATGACCTGAGCATCCCCCTGCCAAAATGAAGCGGAGGTGAGAGGTGAGGAGGTGAGGAGCTTGGGAAAGGTGAGGAGTGGTAGAGCTGAGCAGAAGTGGTGAAAAGTGGTGATAAGTGAACTATAAGGGAGAAGCAGCGGTGATAATCTATGCTAGAAAGGGGAGGAAAATTGCCTTAAGTTACGTATTGTAATTCATTGTTTGCATCGCATTGCTGGAGCCGACAATGGGGTGACATAATAAACAAAACAATCCTATCTCTAAAGTCGATACAGCAGTTGGCCTAAAGGCAAAGACCCGTCAGGCACTGGCTCAGGCAAAAACGTTATCGTCTAGGGTAGGAAAAGCAGGACTTTTGGGGAATCGCCCTGACTATAACTGCAGTTTTGAAAGCTCAGAAGATGATCCTACTGACGAGTGTACCCGAGTAAGCCTGGGAGACAGAATCTCCCCCACTGCATCCACAATAGGAACCGGTGAGATACACGAACCAAAAGCAGATAATTCCGCAGTTGCCGCAACTATTGAAAGTAGTAAAGAGGAGGGAAAAAGTCTTAAAGAGTTTCCCCTCTTTATGAAAAAGCCAACACATTCGGTTCCTTTCCCGCCTAATTCATCTCGGGTGTTGGTTAATGATCTTGCCAGCCCTTGTCAGCTCCCACTCGACCTCAGTTCGTCTTTTTCACCGGCTACCTCCTCCGTCTCTTCAGCGCCTCCTCAAGATCAAAACTCATTGGTTTTACCCATCTTGTCACAAGATCTGAATGTTGGTTCCGCCCTTGCGCCTGCAGTAGAATCCACCCAGCAGGTACTCTCTCAGCCAGTCCTGAACCAGTCTTTATTTCATATTAATCCGATATTCTCCCCAGAGTTGCAGGAACAGCTACAACAATTGGCCCATAGTCAAAAGGCACGGAAGATATTGGATACCTATCAAAAAACTGTTTCCAGCTTAGTTCCAGATCCTGTAGACTCTAAAGACCCTGTAGAAATTCAGATGGACGATTCAACAAGACAGTTCGTTATTAAAACGATGCTTAATCTCATTCTTGATGAAATAAGAGACATGAAAAGGTCTCAAGAGAATGAAATAGCTTTTCTTCATCTGGGAAAGATAGGAGATGCTGTGGCCTGTTTTCCAGTCAAAATTCAGGAAGCGGAGTCCAGGATCTCTCAACTGGAGGATCAGATGACCGGATTGTTTAGAAAAGTTCGAGAAGCTACAAAGGACAGGAGTACATTAGAAAATAAGCTTGAGGAGTTGGAGAATCATTCACGGCGTTCCAAGTTACGTATAGTGGGCGTTCCTGAGAGAATCGAAGGAACCCAGGCATCGCAATGGGTGGAATATTTTATTAAGGATAAAGTCCTCCCCGAGTTTAGCGGGGATCTTACAATCACCAGGGCCCATCGAGTTCCATTCCATCCCTTGCCAAGCACGAGTGGCCCCCGCACTATTTTAGTTAACTTTGCTGACTTTCGAATAAAGGAGAGGATCCTGTCCAAAGCCATTCAGCAGAGACAATTCCCGGTCAATGAAACCTCCAATAGCAGAATTTTCTCTGATATGTCTGCCGCTGCTGCTCGGAGACGTAAAGAATTTGTTAAGCTGCTTTTGTTGTTCAAAGCTCAAGGTGTTCAGGCATCAATTGCCCAACAGTCGAAATTGCGCGTACTTGTTAAGGGCAAATTCCATATGTTCACTAACCTAGAAGATGCACAGGATCTTCTTAAGGAAATTTATAGTTTATAATGAAGATATTGACCCAAGAATGTTTTTCTTCTATTGATAGCTATTATCTGTCTCTCCAGGGTTTAAAAGTGAACTATTGTATGCATTTTCCTTTCTCTTAATGCTTTTTTTCTGTTTTGTAATCTTTTGGCAGTCAGGCTGTTTGTAGCACCTTTGTGCCGGGGACGGGGGGGTTGGTTACCCTGGGTGCAGATTCATGGCGCCCACAAAAATATTTAGGGGGAGTAAGAGGTGGTTAGCGTGTTGGGACACCTCTTCTGGGGGTCGGGTTGAGAGGGTAAGGGGAGGCGTATGGAGGCTAAAAGAGAATTGCAGTAAAAATAGCAGTAGTAGGGGCAATGAATTAAAAGCTTTTAAGAAAATGGGAGTGTTCAAATGGTTCAATTTCGGTATCCTTTTTATTTCTTTTTTTTTCTTTCCCTCTATTTATCTACAACTAGGAAAAAATGAGTAGTACATGTCGCACGATTTCCATCAATGTTAATGGGATATTAAACAAATCTAAATATGGAGCTTTAATAAGGTGGCTAGTATCCTGTTCGCCCCAGGTATAACTTTTTCAGGAAACCCATTTGAAAACTAACTTTCCTAAATTATATCTTCCCAGGTTTTTCTCGCATGTGTTTTTCGCCTCTGCCGGGCTGGCTAAAAGAGGGGTTGCGATGTATCTTTGCCGCAGTCTTCCTTGGGAATTTGGTCAATTTTGGAGAGACCCCCTAGGGCGTTGGCTCTGGGTTGAGGCCAAATTAAATGGGACGATTCTAAATTTTATAAATTATTACGGCCAGATAGTAGTTGATACCAAAGCCCTACTTAAGATCAGCGAGCTACTTAGAGGGGCTCCGGGAAAATTAATTTTGGGTGGGGATTTCAATTTTATTCAAGAGCTGAAAAAAGACACCTCAAACAAAAATAAAAAAGAATTGAAACCCCAAACAAAGAAAGTTTTGGAAGCCCTAAAACAGGAACATCTACTGGTGGATCAATGGCGCCAAAATAATCCGACCGTTGCGAAATTTACCTGTTACTCTAATCAATTTCACACGGCTTCTCGGATTGATTTTTTCCTTATATCATGATCCCTTAAGGTCCTAGATACCACTATAGGCGCCAACCCATTTTCAGATCATACTCCTCCAAGATCTCAACTGGGTAGCTCAAACCAAAGAGTGGATATTAGAGTTTTTTAATTTAAATGAAGGTACAGCAGACATTTTTTTGGTTTGGGGCGGGTTTAAGGCAGCCATCAGAGGTCAGATGATTGCACGCTCAGCTGCTCAGTCAAGAGAAAGGAGGGAAAAGATCAATCAACTCCAACAGGCTGTAAATCATGCCACTAATTTGAGGGATATTCAACCTCTGGGGAGGGGAGATGCCACCTCACAGTTAGAAAGGGCAAAGGCAGCCTTAAAAGAATTTTTCTTTATTGAGGAAATCAACAGCTCCAAAACCTTCCAACAAAAAGTATACAAGGACAGTCAAATGGTGGGTAAAATGCTAGCGGGCCAAACAAAAACTAAACAGGAAAAAGGCTTAATAACAGAGATTATTGACCCCAAGACCCAAAATGTCATTAAAGATCAAGAAGCTATAGCTCAAGTATTTATGGATCACTACTCACAGCTATATTCCACCAAATACGAAGTAGGGGTAGATCTTATTCACAAATACTTTGATGAAGTCAATCTAGCCCATTAGTTGATCAACTCGAGAGTGATATTTTGGCCACAGAAATTTTAGATATAGTGAAATCAATAGCTGGGGCGAAAGCCTGTGGAGCAGACGGGCTCCCAATTGAATTTTATAAAATCTTTGCTAAAGAATTGACTCCTTTTCTGGTGAAATTATTTAATGTTGTTAGATCGGGAGGTATTGTTCCCCCAAGCTTTAAGGAGTCTATCATCGTCAGTTTTGTTAAAAAAGGGAAAGATCATAAAGATGTAAACTCGTATAGGCCGATTAGCCTCCTTAATGCTGAATTCAAGCTTCTGATGAAAATATGGGCCCCATGTTTCACCCCGATTGCCCAGGCTTTAATCCACCCGGACCAGTCTGGCTTTGTGTCAGGAAGGTCCATGTCGTCGAACACCGGGTTTTTAATCCAGGCCCTTGATTTTGTTTCTATCAATAAAATTCCAACTTTAGTTTCAATGGTCGATGCCGAAAAGGCATTCGACCTGGTAAACTGGGATGCACTATTCCACGGTATGCAAAAATGTGGTTTTCCGGCCCAGATAATCAATATGTTGAATAATATTTATCAAGGTGCCCAAGCCAGGGTGGTAATTAATGCTAATATGACCGCGGTCGATAGTAGGAGTAACTGCAGGGCGGTGACGTGGGGAGGGGGAGGGGTGGGGGGTAGTAAACTATGGATTACGGAGGTTTACAGGTAAGTTAACATATAAATTAAAAAAACAAATTTCGTTTCGTGCACAGCATTGCATTTGGGGATGCAGTGCATGCAACGAAATTCGTTTTATTAATTTATATGTTAACTTACCTGTAAACCTCCGTAATCCATAGTTTACTACCCCCCACCCTGCCCCTCCCCACGTCACCGCCCTGCAGTTACTCCTACTACCGACCGCGGCTATAATATGATAGGGGCAATCAATATTAATCGAGGTACCAGACAAGGGTGTCCGTTGTCTCCCATTCTGTTTACTTTTTTTATCGATCCCCTAGCCATAAGAATCCATGAAAATCCTGAAATCAAACCACCAATAGAAGGAATGGCGAAATTAAAATTATTCGCCGACGACATAATTTTATACCTTCGACCTGATAAATCAAATCTCGACCAAGCTCTTTATGAATTCAGTCAATTTGAACAGATTGGGGGATATACAATTAATCAAAACAAAACTGAGATTTTAGTAATAAATGTTGATTGCAATTTCTTGCCCTTAAATCTAAAATCTCAAGCCCTAAAAACAGAGCCAATTAGATACTTGGGTATCTATGTTTCCAATCAGTTTGATCAACTATTTGGTTTGAATTATTTATTAATGTGCAATAAAATAAAAATTCTGCTCGATAGATGGACTCTTCTTCCATTAACTTTAATTGTCCGTGTAGCACTATTTAAAATGTCAATACTCCCCTTATTAGTTTTTCTTTTTATAAATGTTCCACTAAAGATCAATTCCAATTTCTTTCGAGAAATTGAGTCAGTGATCAGGGATTTTGTTTAGAATAAGAAAGCTTCCAGGGTTAAATTGTCTATATTGCAGCTGGGAACTGCTCAAGGGGATTTGGCATTACCAAATATTCGTTCTTATTATTTGGCAGCGATTATGGATCTTGCAGCACGTTTACTGGATCCTAATGGGCTGCTTGATATCTTTTTTTTATCATAGAATGATACAAGAGGCAGGTTCGCAAGTTCTGATTTTTTTAAAAACAGTTAAATTACCCAAAAAGACCAGGTACAAGACCATCCGGGAATTCTCCGATAGACTACAGTCTTGCTTTAAACAGGTAGGGTTTGGTGGTTTTTATTACCTAAAATTAGAGGAGTATAAGATCTTTGGGCTTCAAATCCATTCTAGCAAGCTCAAAAAATGGAGAGATTCTGGTTTTGGTGATTTGGGCTCTTTTTTTTATGTTGGAAACTTATCACCTGAACAAAAAACAATGGTTCTGTTGGGAATCACACAAGCTTAGTTAAATGTGTACTCAATACATATAATCAATGTTTCAATAATCATTCAACAAGTAACACAAAAACACACACATAAACCAAAGAAAGAGATTCTGAAATTAAATTTGTTTTTACTCTGTTGTATGTATCAAAATATTCAGCAAAATATTTACAGGACTAACCAACAATAAGGCACACAAAACGTGAGACAATTAGTGACTGAACGTGCTTGGTGACATAGAATTGACCACAAATTCACATATAACATATATATACAATAATAGACGCAATTATACAAAGAAAGTCCAAAATCAAGAGCATAAACCATAACAGGATATAATTTACCTAATTCTAATTGTGGGATTGCGTGGACAAATTGGACGAGCAACGTTGACGTTTCGACCCTGTGAAGTAGTGCCGGATTATATGCATCTAGGGCGGGTCTTCATCAGGACAGAGAGTAGGAATGGCGGCCTGTAAGTGCAAAAGATTTTTCCATAAGGGCCATGTGTGTGTTTAAGTAACTTAAGGTAAACTAAAAGTTACACTCAGCGGCAAAATGCTCACCTGGTATCAAAGTATTACAGGACTTATCACCTGGCAAGAGGTCCTGGTTAGATCTAGCAATCAATTAAATACGGGGTTTCTGGAATATTTACAGATTATAAACCTAATAAATAAATATAGTCTTTCGGCATGTGGGAAACCATCACCTCTGGCGAATGCCCTTTATAAAGTGAAATTAAAAGGAGAGGGAAATTGGTACACCTTACTGAGTAAGGGTGAAGAGTCTCTTTTGGTTGAAGGTATTCTGACCAAAATAATTTACGAAACTAACTGCTCCTTCTCGAGGCAGGAATGGGAGCAGATCGCCCAGTTAGGAGGCAAGGCCTTTAGAGCTGCCAATTTTTAAAGGATGTTGTTTTTATCCCGTTGGCTGGCCTACTTTACTCCAAAAGCCTTAAATAAACGCTTCCCGGGATTAGAAAATAAATGCTTCCAATGCCAGCTTCGAGAGGGGGGCGACTGGCTTCACATTTTTTTTACATGTCCAAAACTTGAAATGTTTTGGCGTAAGATTTTCTCATCAATCAGTCAGGCCATTGATAAGACGCTTGATCCAGAAGCTGAGGTTGCTTTATTTGGTATTTCAATAAAAATATCTGACTTGTCTATAGCCGAAGAGACCTATACTGCGATCTGCTCTTTAGTAGCCGGCTCCTTAATCCTGCAAAATTGGAGATCAGAGGAGATTCCTTCTTATTTAAAATGGGTGAATAAAATGAAAAGGACCAAAAAGTTTGAAGAGGCCTATGCCAAAAGAGTTGGGGGCAATGAAAAAGTTTACCAGAAACTGGAATTTTTTGATAGTGATCAATCAATGACTGTCATCTAGCACTTTAGCACAGGACACTCTATCTATATAAGAAGTGCAGGATTAGCAAATATGTACATCTTATTTGGGTGGGCAAAGGGATATGATAACAATTACAATGTAGGGTTGTCTATATATGCCATATTTAAGTATTTTGCACTATTTGTACTTTACTGCAACTCTGATTGTAGAAACGATTGCATGATGCACTTTTTATTGGTATCCTGCTCTGCATCAATTATAATTGCTAAATGTTAGTAATTTAGGATTTTACTAGATCTCGCTTGATGTTTTTATAATTTTTCCTATCCTAGATCACTGACTATTGTATAATGTTTTTTTGCCCATTTCTTCTGCTCAATAAAAAATAAAAAAAATAAAAAAGAAATGGCAAAGTTGCTACAGTGACATAGATAGAATAAGAAGATGAATGCATTGAGAAAGAGAGAGGACGCACAAAAGAAAAGAAAGCGAAATAAAGAGGAAGAAGCCAAGAAAAGGTGACATAATGTACAGAAAAGAGACTACATAAAAAGTATGAAGCAGATAAGATTTTTCATTGGAAGGGCTGAAGATTTAGACATGGTTTTATGTTTGGAAAGAATGACATAGGGCAGAAAGATAAAAAACAGGAATAAGGGGATGTTATTTGGAAGGTTTATCTATAGACTGATAGTACGAAAAGCAGATGTAGGTAGTTGGTGGTCTTTGGGTACAGCAAAAGAAAAGAAAGTACATGATTAAGGCTAAAAGAGATAATATGTGTCAGAGTTCACCACATTTATAAAGAACCTTTGACAGAAATGCTGTTCATAATGGTGGAATTGTCAATTAAGGGTCTCATAAAAGTGGGCACGCTAATTTACATACATGGAACCTCGATAAAACAATACATGAAAAATCATTGTTCCAGTGGCCCTATTTACTATGATCAATCAGAACTTTGCCGAGTGAAATTAATAAATAAAGTTTGATTTAATTGCAAACTAGGTAATAAAGACCAGCCTATTCCGCTATGTGGCTGTTGGCACAGCATTATCGATATATCAGTTAACATCAGTGATACTAATGAGTAAACACTTTGGCTAGTGGAAGCAGACCATGATTATATATAGGGCTTTCTGTTTTTTATTTATATATTTTTTACATTGGCATCTGTATTTCCCATAAATTATTATTTTGCTGCTCTATCTGTGTTTATCCATATTTATTTTGAGAATTTGGAAAAGTTTAAGCAGAAACAAGAAAATGTCCACGTTTATTTAACCAATATATGTACACTCACGATAATATGCTTACAGATTGTAATGCTATTAATACCTAGCGATGGTAAATCCGTTCACTTACGTTAAAACATGCACAGGGGGCATGGCTTAGCTCACAACTAAGATGGCTGTGCTTTCTTGAGCTCTGTCGGACGCTCTTATAGAGATTTTATTTGGGTGATTTTTGATCATCGTGCAACAGCGATAGGCGGCGGAACAGCTTGGGAGCTTTGGGGACGGCTCACAGGTGATTCGGACTGCTTCCCTGTGTGAAGCCTTGCACGGCGATTTTTTTCTTCACATCGGTACTTCAAAATGACGGCTGTCACGGAGGTCTCGTCGATACACGGACCGAGGGCATGAAATTTGTTTGCCTGTTTGGACTCCAGGCTCATTCCCCCTGCGCTGTATGAGGTATTGTTTTGGCAAATCTTGTACCTCTTTATGTTGGGTCCTGAGACTTCTGAGGGGACACTATTCTATTGTGTCAGCGCATACACAAAATGGCGGCCGCTGACAGGATTCTCTCAGAAGTTATAGTGCCTAATTAGTGGCCTAATATCCAACTAGCTGTGCTTCAGTGGGGCTGAACAATCATATGAGCATCATTTCGTCTGATCAATTTAAGCTTTTGGAGCCTATCCTGATTACTGCTGGATGTGCAGAGTATACTCAGTACCGTACTCTATAACCAGACTGTGTACGGTCTTCTTTGCTGTGACATTTGACTGTTGACGGATTCTCTTAACGAGTCATCATTTCTTGGATTATTTCCTTTTGAATGTGGGTTGTGTGAGGCTCTTATATTATTGGGACTACAAATTGACATTTGCTATTGGGTCTCTCATGATGTAACATATTTACTTACAAAAGGAGCCTTTCTAAGTGCTTGATGAGTTTTCACACATTTTACAGATGTGTTGGCCTTCGGTCTCTCAGACATTAATACTTCGTCTCTCCTAAGTAATTTTTACATTACTCTGTGCTCTTTTGCTTAACGTAACATTTACGCACTTTAAGTCATTTTTTGTGATTACTGTGTTTGTTTCCAATGGCAGAAGGCATGGGTGTCACTTCCAAGGACAGAGATTCTAAGGGGAATCTGAAGAGGCCTAAATAAAATTCACCTACCCCGGATTTACCAGCTAAGGGCAATATTGAGTCTGCTTCGACTTTATACACTATACTACTCAAACATAATTCAGTTCATGATATAGCACAGAGTACTAAAACAAACACAGATTTGCTTCAAATTGAGGTGGCGGCAATTCAGAATGACCTAAAAAATCTTTCATTACGTATCACTAATGCTGAAACATGCATAAGTACTGTAAAGGACTTTACAAACAAACAAGCTAAACACGTCCAGAGTTTGGAGCATTCCATGGCTTCATTAAGAAGAGACCTAACTGAACAGGAGGACAGAAATCATAGAAGTAACTTTCGTATTTTTGGATTACCGGAAGATTGTGAGAAATCTGCTCCTTCAGTGTTGGACTTTTTGCTTACTTGGATCCCAAAGGTTCTTAACATTTCATTCCACAAGGAGTTTGAAATAGAACGTGCTCCTAGAGTTCCGACTTTTAAGCCTAAAACATTGTCTTCTGCAAAACCGTTGATCTTTAAACCTCTGCGCCATCAACATACTGAGCAAGTTTTGGCTCAAATGAGGAAGATTAAAACAATACAATGGGAAGGTCACAGAATATCGATATCACAAGACTTTGCTAGAGATACTGTCATTCGTACTAAAGGTTTTTTGAATCTACGCAGAAGACTCATAGATATGAATATTCCATTTTCCTTTGCAGGTCCTTCAAGATTCAGAATAACTTTCAATGGTTGTCCACAGATTTTTTATGAACTTTCAGAGCTTTTGACATTGTTGGACAATCAATCTGAATTACCGATGGACTCGGACTCTCTTCCTGGCACTTCTCATCCTTAACGACCTTCATCTTCTGACAGAATGGTTCCCTACTTTTTGTGCTTTGCCCCAATGTGTGTAGTTAATATTGCTCTTCTGTGTTCTTCTTTGGCATGGTAACTACACACTGTAAGATTGTTAGTATTATATTTGTTATTCTCTATTAACTGATTTTCCTTTACAGATTTAGACGGTTTATTATACTATTATGGATGTTTTTTGAGTTTACATTCCTTGTAGGTTACATGTAGGTTGGATGTTTTAATATGTTGATACTATTCCGGTGCTATTTTGTTAATTATAGGCTATCAATGTGTCTCTATTTATCTTCTTCTGTCTATCATTTTTATCGTCTTGTTTTACTTCTCTGACTTATTCCAATTTCGTACCTGCTTCCTACTCAGTTTCTCCTTCTTTCTGTGTGCATTTATCTTAACCCTTATTGATGAAGTCTTTTTGGTGTGATAACATTATAGATAGTTGGTCTTTTCATTGCTTTTCTTTCTCTCTACTCTTATGATAGAGTAAGTATCTTTTCTTCTACTTCTCACATTCTTTTTCTTTTCTTTGCTCAATCATTTCTCCTACAAGCCCTTTCTACTTGGTTCGATTATTCTATTTTCTGCTTGACTTTTTCTTTTTCTTTCCTAAAATTCTATGTTGGTGATTAATTATTTATGTGTGTTTAATACTCATCTGTACTTTTGTCCACTATTGTAATGTTAATTTATGATGTACATTTTTGTTTTATATGTACAATTTTTATTTAAGTATTTATTTGTTAATTTGATTCTTTTTCTTTCATTGTATATGTATCCCAAGTTATGAATTACATCTAATGTAGAATATTCTATCTACTTCTTAGTTTCCAAAATCCTCTACCTATGTCAATTTGTTCCTGACTGCCATCAATTTTGAAGTGACTAGTAATTTTTCTTTACATGACATATTTTGGAATTATTTTGCTTATAGATATTTATATTGATCTGATAGACTAGTTTATAATATTTTAGACTGAGATTTATAATGTTTTATATTGGTATTTATATTTCCTCAGATTGCTATTTATTACACCTCATATTATTATTTATTATGCCTTAGATTGTTATTTGTATTGCCTTATTTTGTTATTCATAATACCTTATTTTGATATATATTTGACATTATAACCTCACTTTTCTACTTAGAATATGATAATATGTTTGTCACTTATCAAATATGTTATATTTTTGGGAACTTGGGCCCATATGTATGAAACCAAAAATTATTCGCAAACGCTGTGAATCGCAAAAAGCAGCGTTTGCGACTGATTTTTCGCTAAACCATATGTATGACACACATCTGAAGTGAAAATTAAGAAATCGCTAAATTTGCGATTTCTTAGTCTGCGAAACAAGAAGTCTGCGATTATCCTTGCGATTTCTTAAATTGCGATTACCTAACATTGCGAAATTCGCAAGAAGGATATCGCAAAATAAGAAATCGCTGACACATGTAAGAAAAAATCGCAAGTTGCGAATTCACGAAATTCGCAAATTAAGAAATCGCTATTAACACCAATTGCATGCAGGTGGTAAACTGGTGCAAGGTACTTAAACCACCCCACAATGCAACAGACCCACTCACAATGGCAGGAATATTCGTGATAGCCAGGAGGCTGCGTATTTGGGCTCTTGCACAGAGGAGAATGAGACAGGAGCGTATATTCAGGCTGCGCATCACTCTGTTACAGCACACTGAAGAGGACATCTATGACAAGTACAGACTGCACTCACATACCATAATGGACCTGATTGAGGAGCTGAAACCGTACTTGGAACACCCTACACGCAGGACACAAACAATCCCTACACATGTACAGGTCCTGTGCTCCCTGCACCTCCTGGCGTCAGGGAATTTTCAACGGGTAATAGCGGAGGTTGGTGGGGTGTCACAGAGTTCACTTTCGCGCTTCTTCCATGCCTTCCTAGATGCAATGTTACAGAGGCTCTCACATCACATTTACTTCCCCACCACCCACCACCCAACAGGCATTACAGCAAACAAAACTGGACTTCTACCAGATTGCACGTTTCCCCCACGTCATTGGCTGCATCGATGGGACCCATGTGGCCATCACACCCCCATCAGCAACTGAATATGTCTACAGAAATCGGAAATGCTACCATTCCCTCAACATACAGATTGTGTGCAACGCAAAATATATCATCACTGACCCAAATACCCCGGCAGTACACATGACTCCTTCATCTTTAGACACAGCTGAATACACAGACGTCTGAGTGCTGGAGAGTTTGGGGAGGGGTACCTGCTAGGTAAATACATGGCACACATCAATACATACACTACATCACTTGAGGGGGGGGACATTGACTTACCTATTGTGTTTGTCCATGCAGGTGACAGTGCCTATGCAGTGCGCGACTTCATCCTGACCCCATATCTGGATCCTGCAAATGTAAGTGAGAGGAGCTACAACAGGGCACACAGATCTACACGCTGCGTCATTAAGCGTACCTTTGGAATCCTGAAGAGCCGCTTCAGGTGCCTGGTTAAAGCGGAGGCGCACTGCAATACTGCCCTGAGACCTGCTGTAAAATCATGGCAAGCTGTGCAATGCTACATAACATGGCAATGAGGAAAGGCACCACAATTGATGTGACCGATACAGACACATCGGATGACGAGCGCCCTGCTCCCCCTGCCAGACCTGCAGCAGGAGTTGGGGCAGCTGCTGGACGCCAGAGACGGACTGAGATCACACAAAACTACTTCTAGGTGAGACAAAAAAGCGTGATAATGTGTTAAGTGTTTATTCACACTTCACATTGAAGAAATTCTAGCTGTCCCCAGCACATGTTGTGCACACAATGCAGGTAAGGCACAAGTAATTGTGCAAACAGCATTTTCGGGTTCATGCACCGTGTTGCAGTGAGTGTCCCTGCACATGTTCACCTCCTTCGGTGACGTCCAGGCTGAATGCCCCCCATGGTGTTCCCTTGGCCTGCACCCTGTCTGGCACTGCGACGTCTTTACCCTGGCAAGGTGGGAGTGAGGCTGCTCCGACTTGAGGTGTCCTCACTCTCAGCAGAGGCCATGAGTGCGCTGCCACCAGCATTGGCTGTATGCAGCTGCTCCACAGCAGTGGTTACCTGCGCAAGTCCTCGGGCAATATCCTGGCAGCAGTGTGCCATCTCGACCTGCATTGTTACGCTTCTGCGTGTGAGGGTGCTGCTGGTGGTGCAGAGGCGGTTCACGGCCTTTGTGTAATTGTGTAGGCGTGCATTGGCACGTGGGCCAGCCCTGTCATTGGCGGCTTGGGTATGCCTCAAAGTGTCACAGAGCTCATGGATCGCCCCTGCAATGGCCACGAAGCCCTCCCCCATGTTCTTCTGGTCCTTGTGTATGCGGCATAGCTGCCGATTAATTGACCGCAGTGCTTTGCTTTGCAGGCGCTGTTCCTGCAGCATGCTCTGTTCCAGGCCTGAGAAAACGGACCCTTCTGCTTCAGTCGCAGTGCAGCTCCTGGGCCTTGATCTGGATGTCTCCTGTGGTCTACTCCTTGCCGTTTGTGTGTCATGAATGGGCATGTGTGACACACCCTGACTCCCCTCTCTCCTGGCGGTGTCATCCCCTGTGGCAGGTAAATCGTCCTCAAATGGAGGCAGTGGGGGCACATGTGCGTGCTTCCTGCGCTGGATTGGCTGCTGCTCAGTGTCATCGCTGGAGTCCGCAGGGTGTGCAGGCTCCTCTCCCTCGGCGCTGTCTTCTTGTGCCATGCCATGTGCTGTGGATGTAAAGGGGACCACATGAGTTTGTGTTATTGTCACAGTACTACGAGGCCCATGATGAATTGCTGGGAGTGCTGTAAGACCTGGCCTGGATTGACATTTTGGGAGTTTACTATGCGCATTTGGGGAAGTGTGCATGGGATGGGGAGGAGTGCAGATTGATTTTACATGTATCTTACCTTGACTGCTGGATGCAGGGTCGGAGCTGTCTATGTCAGCCACACCACCAACGCTCTCAGGCAGGAGAGTAGACTCCACGAGCTCCTCATGGGGGGTTGGCTGCTCTGCAGTGGATGGTCCTCCTCCAGTCTGATTTGCGTCCTTCAGTCTGGCTGTCACCCTCTCCTTGGACCTCTGGCACATGTCGTACCACCGCTTGCGCAGCTCTTCGATGGTACGTGTGGTGACTCCCACTGCATTCACCTTATTCTGTATTTCTAGCCAGATTTTCCTCTTCCTCGCCTCTGGGACACGCAGTGCCTTCTTGCTGAAGAGGAGCTCATGGCTGCAGACCATCTCCTTAATGAGGACCTCCTGCTCCTTTTCAGAGAACTTATGTTTTCTCTTCCTTTTCTCTGCATCCTTGCCCTGCTGTTGTTTTGTGGAATCCATTGCTGGTTGCACTCTCCTGGGATGCCTCCTCACACTCCCCAAGCAGCCTCTGGGTGTGGCTCAGGTGAGCAGGTGCAGGAAATCACTCCAGTTTCCTGTTTGTGATGTCATCAGGCTGCACCCGGATAGCAGATTCCCATTTTTGCGATGTCTTAATTAGCGAATTTCGCTATTAAGAAATCGCAAAACGGGTGTTTGAGAATTATTTGCGATTTTTAAGAAATCGCAATCGATTTGCGATTAATTTTTTACATCCCGTTTAGCGAATCTCAATTTGCGAATCGCAAAATATCGCAAATTAGGTTTTGCTAAACGGGAGTTTGATACATATGCCCCTTGGTTATTTATTCTCATTGATGGATTATTGATAGTATAGTATACATTGATATTTATGCATTTTTCGTCGCTTAATGAGATAGTTATTGTTGAGCCGTCTGCATCGTGGTTGATGGCTTCTGTTGTTACTACTCCACGTATATTTACCCCATGCAATTTGTCTATTACAGACATCCCCTGTTGGGGTTACTCTTTTTTAATTCTCCTTTTTTGGGGGGTAATTTTGTTCTTTCGTATCTTCTTTCTAGTCTTTTCTTTCTCCCTTCTTATTTTTCCTTCTCTTGGGACATCTGCTTTGGTGTATTTGAACTATTTTTTGGCTTTCATTTTACCCCATACATGATGTTCTTTTGTTTACCCCCTTTATCAGATGTTTTTACTTGTTTTGTTTTATGTTTATCTATGTCTGGTTTGAATGTAGTTTCACTTAATGTTTGTGGGTTGAATCACCTTGTTAAAAGGGCCAAAATCTTAGATTATTGCAAAAGTTTATCTGGTGATGTTTTTCTACTTTAGGAGACTAGGAGGCCCATTAGGAAGTCCGCCCGACACTCTAGCAGTGCTGGGACCAGCCGCCAGTGGTGCGGCGGTCCCACACCGGCGATTAGGATGCCACCGCCACTGTGGCATCCTCCATTCCCAGCATTGTGGAGGGCGGTGCTCACAGCACCGTCCGCCACAATGCTGGGAATGCACTGCGTGCATTGTCATGCACAAGGTGACAGGCACCGCGAGGTGCCTGCCACCATGTCCATGACAATGCAGGGGGGTACCATTGGTACTCCCATGTGCAACCCCCACCTCCCCCAATACACTGGGGGCCCACAACGGGCCCCCGGAAGGGAATTCCGCATGTCGGAAAGGCATGTTTCTGCCCCCATGCTAATATGGATGGCGGTGTCGAGCAGACACCGCCACCATATTAAACCCTTTTCCGCCCTGTCGACTTGTCGACCGGGTGGAAAAGCGGCGGACTGTCTTCCCGTCTGCCGCATTATCCCCGCCATACTAATATGGTGGGGGTAAATGGGTGGCGGGGAAGGATGTAGGGCGGATCGCCACCGCCATGTGGGCGGTGGCGATCCACCCTACATCCTAATGGGCCTCTAAGATTGCCTTTAAAGAAGCTCTTCTTATGCGGAAGGAGTGGGTTCTTGATGTTACTTGTTCCGAAGCTTCTGGTAAAAAGAATGGGGTTGTTACTCTGATTTCCCAAAAATCTGGTTTGTCTATTGTTACTGCTGAGGATGATACCAATGGCAGATGGTTATTTACTCGTTTGTCCAACGGTTCAGATGATCTATATATCATGAATTTCTATGCACCTAACATTGATGATCTTCTTTTTTGGCGTACCATAAATTCAAAACTTTCCGATATCCCTCAGATTGCAAGAACAATTGTTGGTGGTGATTTTAATCTGCCCTTAGATCCTATCTTAGATAGACATTCTGCTTTTAGATTCGTCCCCCTAGGTCGCATAAGCACATGGTCAATATGTGTTCATCTCATCAGCTTGTTGACGCATGGAGATTGCATAATCCTACGGGTAGCGATTTCACGTTTTTCTCCTCTCCACATTCTAGCTTTTCTCATATCGATTATCTTCTAGTTGATGTCGCTCTTTTAAAGCATACTATAAATGTTATGATCCATCCAATAGTCGTTTCTGATCATACAGCGGTTTCCTTGACTGTCCTTAATCTTACAGATACGAGAGGCACTCATAATTGGCATCTTAATACAGAAATTTTGGATAAGGGTGAAGTGGAAGAGCTTAATGAGGAGACTGATCATTTATTCAAAGATAATGAGTCTTCTGTGAATTCCTCTATAGTTCTGTGGGATGCATTTAAAAGTACTTTCGGGGTCAATTTATCAAAAAAAGTCAAAAAGAAACAGTGACATCAGAAAGTCGCTGCAGTCTTTGGGGGATGATATCAAAGGCAACGAGGTGCTATATAGATGCTCTCATGATAAGTCTCTCCTACAGGATATCAAGCATTTAGAATACTATTTTCACTCTATAGTCACTAAAAGAGCTTATATTGGTGTACACGCCCAAAAATCTTGACATTTGTTAGTACGAGATAGAGCTGTTAAGTTGTTGGCTGCCACCCTAAAATATCAAAATATGAATATTAAAGCTGCCCAGATTTCTCATTTTAATAACAATAGTGGTTCAAAGAAATTCCATACTCAAGAAATACTTGAAGTCTTCCATGATTTGTATGAAAAGTTATACACTCCTAAAGATCAATGCAACATATCTGATTGCCAGCAGTTTCTGAACTCTATTCCTACTAATACTATTTCGCATTCCGATATGATTGAATTGGGGTAATCGATAGAGACTGATGAGATAATTCACGCTATTAAGGCTACGCGGTCAGGAAAGGCTCCGGGACCTGATGGGTTCCCTATTGCCTTTTATAAAACATTCTCTTCCTCAATAATTAAATATCTTAAGGATGTTTTTGACAATTTTGTCCTATCTGGCAAGGTCTCTGGCTCAGCTGCTGAGGCTACTATTGTCGTGATTCCGAAAGATGGCAAGGATCATTCTGATCCTAACAATTTCCGTCCAATTTCATTATTAAATATGGAAGCTAACATTTTTGCCAAGATCTTGGCTAAGAGCTTAGAGGGTCATATTCCTACTCTTATCCATGAATCCCAAACTGGTTTTGTTAAAGTGAGACTCGCTAGAGACAATATCCATACTTTTTGTCATGTTTTAGAAAAAGCAAAACATTCTGCATTGCCATCGGCGGTGATTGCCCTCGATGCTGAAAAGGCTTTCGACAAAGTCTCTTGGCCTTTAATACAAGCAGTGCTAGAATCACATAACCTTGGTGACTCCTTTATTAATATGCAAAAACAACAATTGATGGACAGAATGCAGAACAATGTCATACATTCACCCCAGTACAGAGATCTGGGCCTAAATCCATCATTTTTTTGCTCACCATGCCATTCCAGTTTGAACCCAGCCATATGCAAATCAGTCTTGACCCTGTGCCCCATGGGAACAGTCCAGCCCGAACTGCCAAGCCAGGTCCTCCCTGGACTGGAAACAAGCATCCTAGGACCGGTTTCGGGCTTTCAGCCCTCGTCAGCCAGGATAGCTTGATTCCAGTGGCATGGAGAGCAAGGGACTCACGTCTGAGCATACCCTTCCCACTCGGGGTGACAAATGCAAAAACAACAATTGATGGACAGAATGCAGAACAATGTCATACATTCACCCCAGTACAGAGATCTGGGCCTAAATCCATCATTTTTTTGCTCACCATGCCATTCCAGTTTGAACCCAGCCATATGCAAATCAGTCTTGACCCTGTGCCCCATGGGAACAGTCCAGCCCGAACTGCCAAGCCAGGTCCTCCCTGGACTGGAAACAAGCATCCTAGGACCGGTTTCGGGCTTTCAGCCCTCGTCAGCCAGGATAGCTTGATTCCAGTGGCATGGAGAGCAAGGGACTCACGTCTGAGCATACCCTTCCCACTCGGGGTGACAAATGCAAAAACAACAATTGATGGACAGAATGCAGAACAATGTCATACATTCACCCCAGTACAGAGATCTGGGCCTAAATCCATCATTTTTTTGCTCACCATGCCATTCCAGTTTGAACCCAGCCATATGCAAATCAGTCTTGACCCTGTGCCCCATGGGAACAGTCCAGCCCGAACTGCCAAGCCAGGTCCTCCCTGGACTGGAAACAAGCATCCTAGGACCGGTTTCGGGCTTTCAGCCCTCGTCAGCCAGGATAGCTTGATTCCAGTGGCATGGAGAGCAAGGGACTCACGTCTGAGCATACCCTTCCCACTCGGGGTGACAAATGCAAAAACAACAATTGATGGACAGAATGCAGAACAATGTCATACATTCACCCCAGTACAGAGATCTGGGCCTAAATCCATCATTTTTTTGCTCACCATGCCATTCCAGTTTGAACCCAGCCATATGCAAATCAGTCTTGACCCTGTGCCCCATGGGAACAGTCCAGCCCGAACTGCCAAGCCAGGTCCTCCCTGGACTGGAAACAAGCATCCTAGGACCGGTTTCGGGCTTTCAGCCCTCGTCAGCCAGGATAGCTTGATTCCAGTGGCATGGAGAGCAAGGGACTCACGTCTGAGCATACCCTTCCCACTCGGGGTGACAAATGCACAAATGCACAAATGTGTGTCTTTTGCTTTCTCGCCCTAAGTGCGCCAGGTATGCCCAGACGTGGGTCCTGGGCTCACTGTGCCACTGGAATCAAGCTATCCTGGCTGAAGAGGGGTGAAATCCCGAAACCGGTCCTAGGATGCTTGTTTCCGGTCCAGGGAGGACCTGGCATCGCAGTTCGGGCTGGACTGTTCCCATGAGGTACAGGGTCAAGACTGATTTGCATATGGCCAGGTCTAAACTGGGGTGGCATAGTGAGCAAAAGAATGATGGATTTAACCCAGATCTCTTGACTGGGGGTGAATGTTTTGATTTGTTCTGCATTCCGTCCATCAATTGTGTGTCTTTTGCTTTCTCGCCCTAAGTGCGCCAGGTATGCCCAGACGTGGGTCCTGGGCTCACTGTGCCACTGGAATCAAGCTATCCTGGCTGAAGAGGGGTGAAATCCCGAAACCGGTCCTAGGATGCTTGTTTCCGGTCCAGGGAGGACCTGGCATCGCAGTTCGGGCTGGACTGTTCCCATGAGGTACAGGGTCAAGACTGATTTGCATATGGCCAGGTCTAAACTGGGGTGGCATAGTGAGCAAAAGAATGATGGATTTAACCCAGATCTCTTGACTGGGGGTGAATGTTTTGATTTGTTCTGCATTCCGTCCATCAATTGTGTGTCTTTTGCTTTCTCGCCCTAAGTGCGCCAGGTATGCCCAGACGTGGGTCCTGGGCTCACTGTGCCACTGGAATCAAGCTATCCTGGCTGAAGAGGGGTGAAATCCCGAAACCGGTCCTAGGATGCTTGTTTCCGGTCCAGGGAGGACCTGGCATCGCAGTTCGGGCTGGACTGTTCCCATGAGGTACAGGGTCAAGACTGATTTGCATATGGCCAGGTCTAAACTGGGGTGGCATAGTGAGCAAAAGAATGATGGATTTAACCCAGATCTCTTGACTGGGGGTGAATGTTTTGATTTGTTCTGCATTCCGTCCATCAATTGTGTGTCTTTTGCTTTCTCGCCCTAAGTGCGCCAGGTATGCCCAGACGTGGGTCCTGGGCTCACTGTGCCACTGGAATCAAGCTATCCTGGCTGAAGAGGGGTGAAATCCCGAAACCGGTCCTAGGATGCTTGTTTCCGGTCCAGGGAGGACCTGGCATCGCAGTTCGGGCTGGACTGTTCCCATGAGGTACAGGGTCAAGACTGATTTGCATATGGCCAGGTCTAAACTGGGGTGGCATAGTGAGCAAAAGAATGATGGATTTAACCCAGATCTCTTGACTGGGGGTGAATGTTTTGATTTGTTCTGCATTCCGTCCATCAATTGTGTGTCTTTTGCTTTCTCGCCCTAAGTGCGCCAGGTATGCCCAGACGTGGGTCCTGGGCTCACTGTGCCACTGGAATCAAGCTATCCTGGCTGAAGAGGGGTGAAATCCCGAAACCGGTCCTAGGATGCTTGTTTCCGGTCCAGGGAGGACCTGGCATCGCAGTTCGGGCTGGACTGTTCCCATGAGGTACAGGGTCAAGACTGATTTGCATATGGCCAGGTCTAAACTGGGGTGGCATAGTGAGCAAAAGAATGATGGATTTAACCCAGATCTCTTGACTGGGGGTGAATGTTTTGATTTGTTCTGCATTCCGTCCATCAATTGTGTGTCTTTTGCTTTCTCGCCCTAAGTGCGCCAGGTATGCCCAGACGTAGGTCCTGGGCTCACTGTGCCACTGGAATCAAGCTATCCTGGCTGAAGAGGGGTGAAATCCCGAAACCGGTCCTAGGATGCTTGTTTCCGGTCCAGGGAGGACCTGGCATCGCAGTTCGGGCTGGACTGTTCCCATGAGGTACAGGGTCAAGACTGATTTGCATATGGCCAGGTCTAAACTGGGGTGGCATAGTGAGCAAAAGAATGATGGATTTAACCCAGATCTCTTGACTGGGGGTGAATGTTTTGATTTGTTCTGCATTCCGTCCATCAATTGTGTGTCTTTTGCTTTCTCGCCCTAAGTGCGCCAGGTATGCCCAGACGTGGGTCCTGGGCTCACTGTGCCACTGGAATCAAGCTATCCTGGCTGAAGAGGGGTGAAATCCCGAAACCGGTCCTAGGATGCTTGTTTCCGGTCCAGGGAGGACCTGGCATCGCAGTTCGGGCTGGACTGTTCCCATGAGGTACAGGGTCAAGACTGATTTGCATATGGCCAGGTCTAAACTGGGGTGGCATAGTGAGCAAAAGAATGATGGATTTAACCCAGATCTCTTGACTGGGGGTGAATGTTTTGATTTGTTCTGCATTCCGTCCATCAATTGTGTGTCTTTTGCTTTCTCGCCCTAAGTGCGCCAGGTATGCCCAGACGTGGGTCCTGGGCTCACTGTGCCACTGGAATCAAGCTATCCTGGCTGAAGAGGGGTGAAATCCCGAAACCGGTCCTAGGATGCTTGTTTCCGGTCCAGGGAGGACCTGGCATCGCAGTTCGGGCTGGACTGTTCCCATGAGGTACAGGGTCAAGACTGATTTGCATATGGCCAGGTCTAAACTGGGGTGGCATAGTGAGCAAAAGAATGATGGATTTAACCCAGATCTCTTGACTGGGGGTGAATGTTTTGATTTGTTCTGCATTCCGTCCATCAATTGTGTGTCTTTTGCTTTCTCGCCCTAAGTGCGCCAGGTATGCCCAGACGTGGGTCCTGGGCTCACTGTGCCACTGGAATCAAGCTATCCTGGCTGAAGAGGGGTGAAATCCCGAAACCGGTCCTAGGATGCTTGTTTCCGGTCCAGGGAGGACCTGGCATCGCAGTTCGGGCTGGACTGTTCCCATGAGGTACAGGGTCAAGACTGATTTGCATATGGCCAGGTCTAAACTGGGGTGGCATAGTGAGCAAAAGAATGATGGATTTAACCCAGATCTCTTGACTGGGGGTGAATGTTTTGATTTGTTCTGCATTCCGTCCATCAATTGTGTGTCTTTTGCTTTCTCGCCCTAAGTGCGCCAGGTATGCCCAGACGTGGGTCCTGGGCTCACTGTGCCACTGGAATCAAGCTATCCTGGCTGAAGAGGGGTGAAATCCCGAAACCGGTCCTAGGATGCTTGTTTCCGGTCCAGGGAGGACCTGGCATCGCAGTTCGGGCTGGACTGTTCCCATGAGGTACAGGGTCAAGACTGATTTGCATATGGCCAGGTCTAAACTGGGGTGGCATAGTGAGCAAAAGAATGATGGATTTAACCCAGATCTCTTGACTGGGGGTGAATGTTTTGATTTGTTCTGCATTCCGTCCATCAATTGTGTGTCTTTTGCTTTCTCGCCCTAAGTGCGCCAGGTATGCCCAGACGTGGGTCCTGGGCTCACTGTGCCACTGGAATCAAGCTATCCTGGCTGAAGAGGGGTGAAATCCCGAAACCGGTCCTAGGATGCTTGTTTCCGGTCCAGGGAGGACCTGGCATCGCAGTTCGGGCTGGACTGTTCCCATGAGGTACAGGGTCAAGACTGATTTGCATATGGCCAGGTCTAAACTGGGGTGGCATAGTGAGCAAAAGAATGATGGATTTAACCCAGATCTCTTGACTGGGGGTGAATGTTTTGATTTGTTCTGCATTCCGTCCATCAATTGTGTGTCTTTTGCTTTCTCGCCCTAAGTGCGCCAGGTATGCCCAGACGTGGGTCCTGGGCTCACTGTGCCACTGGAATCAAGCTATCCTGGCTGAAGAGGGGTGAAATCCCGAAACCGGTCCTAGGATGCTTGTTTCCGGTCCAGGGAGGACCTGGCATCGCAGTTCGGGCTGGACTGTTCCCATGAGGTACAGGGTCAAGACTGATTTGCATATGGCCAGGTCTAAACTGGGGTGGCATAGTGAGCAAAAGAATGATGGATTTAACCCAGATCTCTTGACTGGGGGTGAATGTTTTGATTTGTTCTGCATTCCGTCCATCAATTGTGTGTCTTTTGCTTTCTCGCCCTAAGTGCGCCAGGTATGCCCAGACGTGGGTCCTGGGCTCACTGTGCCACTGGAATCAAGCTATCCTGGCTGAAGAGGGGTGAAATCCCGAAACCGGTCCTAGGATGCTTGTTTCCGGTCCAGGGAGGACCTGGCATCGCAGTTCGGGCTGGACTGTTCCCATGAGGTACAGGGTCAAGACTGATTTGCATATGGCCAGGTCTAAACTGGGGTGGCATAGTGAGCAAAAGAATGATGGATTTAACCCAGATCTCTTGACTGGGGGTGAATGTTTTGATTTGTTCTGCATTCCGTCCATCAATTGTGTGTCTTTTGCTTTCTCGCCCTAAGTGCGCCAGGTATGCCCAGACGTGGGTCCTGGGCTCACTGTGCCACTGGAATCAAGCTATCCTGGCTGAAGAGGGGTGAAATCCCGAAACCGGTCCTAGGATGCTTGTTTCCGGTCCAGGGAGGACCTGGCATCGCAGTTCGGGCTGGACTGTTCCCATGAGGTACAGGGTCAAGACTGATTTGCATATGGCCAGGTCTAAACTGGGGTGGCATAGTGAGCAAAAGAATGATGGATTTAACCCAGATCTCTTGACTGGGGGTGAATGTTTTGATTTGTTCTGCATTCCGTCCATCAATTGTGTGTCTTTTGCTTTCTCGCCCTAAGTGCGCCAGGTATGCCCAGACGTGGGTCCTGGGCTCACTGTGCCACTGGAATCAAGCTATCCTGGCTGAAGAGGGGTGAAATCCCGAAACCGGTCCTAGGATGCTTGTTTCCGGTCCAGGGAGGACCTGGCATCGCAGTTCGGGCTGGACTGTTCCCATGAGGTACAGGGTCAAGACTGATTTGCATATGGCCAGGTCTAAACTGGGGTGGCATAGTGAGCAAAAGAATGATGGATTTAACCCAGATCTCTTGACTGGGGGTGAATGTTTTGATTTGTTCTGCATTCCGTCCATCAATTGTGTGTCTTTTCCTTTATTAATATGGCAATGTCTCTTTATGCACAGCCAAAAGCTATCATCAGAGTTAATGAGCCTACGTCTTCCTTTTTTAATCTGCGTCAGGGCACTAGACAAGGGTTCCCTTTATCACCCCTTCTTTTTCTATTGTCTATAGATCCACTCCTTCGTCTACTCAACTTGAACCAAACTATTAAAGGTTTTCAATTTGGTTCGTATACGTGTAAAACAGCCGCCTATGCGGACGACGTTCTTTTCTTTTCAGATGATTTAATTGCTGCGATTCCTGTTATTGCTAATATAATTAGAGAATTTTCGCTTGTTTCTGGATATACTCTTTATAAAGGAAAAAATTGAAATGTTCTCCCTCATAAATGGCAATTGACTTGTAGTAAGTACTTAGGAATTTGGTTTCCAAAGGACGTTTCAGATACTATTTCTTATAACGAATCCCATATCATAGCTAAAGATCTTTTGTCATCTTGGTCTCCTAAATATATCTCCTGGTGGAGAAGATTACAAACTCTTTCATGAGATTGATTCACTCACTTCAAAATTTTTGTGGAATGATCAGAGAGCTAGAATTGCTTATAATTACCTTAGTAAGCCCTCTGTCCTGGGTGGTTGTCATCTTCTGGATTAGAACTTGTATCAAATCACCTCCTTAGCCTCTCAAGGTGCTCTTTGGTTCTTATTAGATTCCCAGCATACTCCTTCTTGGATTTATATTGAGCGTGAGTTGTGTACTCTTCTTTCTACTTCCTCCTTTCTCACTGTATCCAAGCTCGTTCTTGGTCATTCCCATTGTATTATATTAGACGCGATTAATGCACTAAAATATTTCACAAAAAAGAATCTAAACCTATTCATAAATCAAGGTGGTCCTCGTTAACCCTGGGCGTAGTTCGCGAAGTAGCACTTCGCGAAGCTACGCAAAGTGCAGTTCGCACTACGCGAGCTACGTGTAGCACTTCGCGAACTGCGTAGTACCTTGTTCGCACTGTGCCAGATGTCGTTTTCAATGATTGCACAGTGCGGACAAGCAACCGGCACTGTGCAATCATTGAAAATGGCATCTTGCACAGTGCGAGCTGTAGTTTTCTGCTGCTCTAGTAGATTTTTACTCGAGCGGCAGCTTTCTCAACGCGAACTGGTAGTTTCTCATCGCGAGCGGTCGCGAGCATACGCGACCACTTGCAATGAGAAACCTGACCTCCTCGCGTTGGGAATCTCGCCGGGAGATTTATTTTCCATGCTCGCGATCGCCAACTTGATGTTGCTGATCACGAACAAGGAAAAAGTCTTGCCGGGATGTCATTTTGCTTGCTCGCGGTCGCCAACTTGACATTGAGGACCGCGAGCAAGCAAAAAATTACCGCAGCACTACGCAACACTACGCTACGCGTGTTCGCACTGTGCTACGTGCAGTTTGCGTAGTGCGAAGTAGCGCGAACTTCGCAAACTACGCGAGCGTAGCGTAGTGCTTTGCCCAGGCTTAGTCCTCGTTATGGTACAATCTCAAAATTGTTACTGATATTGATCCTGGTACGGTGTCCTCGTGAGCTGCTACTGGTATTAGACTGGTAAAAGATCTTTATGATGCCAATCACGACCCTCTTCCCTGCCCTTTTTTAGCTAGGGAATATAATCTTAATAACATGGATTTTTACTCTTTTTTTAAACTACAGGTTGTACTTCCTAAATTATCCCTTTCTACAGATTTGGTTACTGTTTCACTTCTTTCTATGTGGTCTCGCTCAGGTCATACTGCTTCGAAAATGTATACATTCTTATTTGCTTCACTTCCTTTACAGTCTACAATTACGTATGATAAATGGTCTCATCTTTTTGAAAATAAATGTTAAACATATCTCACAAGAGACTTGGCAATTGATTGGGAAGTTATCCCTACGGAACAAGATTGCTCCTTCTCTTATTCAATCTAAATTCTTTACATTAAATCTCCTTCATTGGACTCTTGCTCGCTTACACAAATTGAAACTATGGGATAGTGATCTTTGTTGGAATTGTAATTTAGAACCAGGTACTCATCAAAATATGTTTTTTGAATGTACATTATTGCAATCCTTTTGGGGTTTGATACGGAAACAATTAGCATTAATCTTTAATATATCGTTAGAGCTTTCTTTTCCTATGATTATGTTGGGCCCATGGGATACAGATATTTTTCTCTACCTCTTGACAACATGGATATGGAGTTATTGGATTTACTTATATCCATTGCTGTTAAAATTATATTAACAGAATGGAAATCTTTTCATCTTCTGTCTTATCATACCAGGTGGGCATGGGTATCATATCTTCGTGGAGCTCATAATTTTATTGAGGAGAAGCATTCCTCACCTTCCATTTCTAGTAATGTGTGGTGGTCACTGACAATTATATGAATTTGTCCTCTCAGGGGTTGGTAGTTTCCTTTTGACTCTACTTCCTAAGTTGTTTCCTTCATTGAAGCAGAAGTCCTCACCTCTTCCTTTCTTCTTTTTTCCTTTTTTCTGGCTTTTCTTCTTGTCCCCTGCTCTCTTTTGTTATGCAATCTTATTTATTAAGCAATATAACTGGTTATGACCTCATCATGATATAGGCTGTTGATTTTGTTAATTCCATCTATCTGCGATTTAAATATGATTTGATTAGATTTATAATATACACTACGTGCCACTTATATATTCTGTTTTCTTAGCCTGAATAACAATATGTTCACACTACTCTGTATCAAAGTTCATTAACTCTTGGTATGAAATCTATTTTTGATTCTGTAATGCTTCGATTTTAACTTAATATATATTTCATATTGTTATTTTGTATTGCAATGTATTATAAATGTATTTTCTCTTTTAAATAACGATAAAGATATTTGAACAAAAAAACGTTAAAACATGCACATTTTAGTATCAACCTTGTGCATATGTGCGACTTAAGCCTCATTAATGGTTAGGAAACTCTCTCTTTTTATCTCCTTTATCTGCTAATTAGTAAATCTTTAGATCTAGCATTCTTGACTGACAGCAGGTAGAATCACTCAAAAACACTCACCTTCACTGAAAAAACAACCCAATGTTTGCTTTTATTCACGTTTGAGAATAAATGCAGACAGGAAAATAGAGGGGTTTTCTGACTCATTTTATCTGTAAAACTCAGTATAAAAGAACATATGGGAGCCTTAATTATAAAGAATGTAAACAGATTAATATGCTCAAATAATTCTTTAAGCATTCAAAGAGTTCAGAGCCCTTGTGACAGTACAAGTGCAATAATGAGAAACAAGCACAACGTTGTTTACTATGGCAACCAAATAGTCCTAGTCAACTTAGTTCAAGAGTGTATCACTGCAAGGCGTAGGACCACCATTCGCAAGCTAAATAGAAACTGAGTAGCACAAGCTGTAGGTTTCTATCAATTTGGCTTTACACTGCATCTCTTCATTCTTGCTTAGAGTCTGCATGTTGTAAGGAGTATTTGATGCAGCAAACTCCTGCTATTTAACCGGGTATTGTTTCTACTGGATGTAGTCTGCTAAACCCGTTGCTCTTTGCCACCCTTAGGCCTAGAGGAACCATCTTCCATGCTGGGAATTCAATTCAGAATCAGACTCTGATACTGAATAAAAAGCATTATTAGTAATTTCATCTGATGCAATGTCTATCTCGTTTTCTGAGTGAAGTAGTTTGGGAATATGCTGTGCCTTTTTCTTTATCCTTCATTTTCTTAAGACAAAGCTTCTTCTCCAAACGCGAGAAGGGATATACTAAGGTAATTTATCAAAGTATGTTCTGAAGGAGGTTGAAAAATATATGCTCTTCGCTGGCTATATTTAAAGACTTGCTTAACCTCGCTGTACCTTATTGAGGAGGCCCCAGTTAAGGAAACATTTTGTTTTTTTGTATTAATTACCTTTATCTTTACAAGTAACTCCCTTATCCCCTTGTCTATTGGGTCCTAAAATGCATATTCTTGCTTGAACAAGGGGCATCCATAAAGCTGATCTCTTGAATACATGTGCGATTATACTTGGAGGCAACATAGAACAGAGGGTTGGGAGTTTGGGTTTCATCACTAGCAATAACAGGAATAGCTGGTTGGTTTGTGTGGGTGATCTCTTTACCCTTGTTACAGAAAGTGGATACACAGTGAAAAGGCCTAGCTGCCCAATGGATGTCAAGTTAATAAGGTTCACCTAACTTGAATCTGTATTCCACGTTTTGAACAAATAAACCATTTGCATCCACTGCATTACCTTTGTAGTGTGGGGAACATGAACATTTATTCAACGCATGAGCAAACAAAGTCCTTCTACTGCAAGCACCAGAAGGATTTTCTTTTACAAAACATTAATTCTGTGCATGATGGGAGAGCTTTCCTCATGTCATGAGTTTCTTTTTTTGTCACTTTGATGTGCTGCACATACAGAGCACTAACATGACCAAGACAAAAGACCATGCAAAGACCACATTGACTACATATGCTCACAGCCTTCATCAAATTACTGTTGCTGATGATAAGCCAATTCCCACAAGTGGGCTACTGTTTTCATTGGGAGAAGTGTGAGAACACTGAGTGGTAGAAATGTTTAGGATCCCTGTAGAGTTCAGAACTTCCCTCATCGAAGTATGAGGAAAAGGTATAATTGAGGACAAAGTTTGAGGTTTAGAGGGAATTCAAGGTAAGAAAGCATAGTGGAATCTAGGCAAGTCATATCACCCAAGTGATTAAACCAAATGGGGGTGCGCAGCTCACAAAGTCCAATAGGCCAGAGTAGATGAAAAAAGTCACTTCTTTATTAGAAATCAGTTTACGTTAAGAACATTCCAATCAAGTTGTCAGCCGACGCGTTTCGCTCCCACACGGGGAGCTTCCTCAGGGCTGAAAACAGAAACAGTAATTGAAAATATATAACTAGCAAATACAAAAATATATAATACATGTAAAACAGAAGAAAAAAGACAGCACAAGAGCATATAACACACTATAGATGCGAATTTACAAAATCACAAACACCAAATTATACCACAAATATAGCAAATAATACTACATTCACTACAGCAACAGAACACTACATAAATATTAATAACCCAAAGCAACACAACCTACACAAATAATGAATGAAAACTAAAATGTGCATGTGATTTGCAATAACCATAGCAATCAATCTAAATAATATGAGTAACATAGTACCTAAAGATTTTTCTCAATTGCCAAGTCAACAGTGTATGATTCAATTTTGTATATAAAAACTAAAAGTCGAATTTCATGAGGGCATAAAAAGAATATGGTAAGAAAGACAGGGAACGTTTGCGACCAGAGAGGACAGGGGGGGGCAACCTGTACTCAATTAGGATTGCCTTCACACAGATGCTTACCAAAACAATTTTTATGGATTGGCAAGATCCTTGTCACATCGTATTTATATTCAATGTGTCAGCGCCCAACGCCGTGTCCAAACAGCTTGTAAATTTCACATGGGCTCCTAATGGATCATGTGAGACAAAAACATGTATCCCAATCAAATGGCGACTCACACCAATCATGAAGTAACACACTATTATGTTCACAAACTAGTAGACAAACCATTGTAGTGTAATGAGACACTAGGTATTTAATTTTCAGAAATGCCTAGTTTTAGTAGGCTTTCCTGTGTGTGCAGTGGCTGAGCCAAGACCTAAACACCAAGGCTATCCACACTGCCAACTTGGTCAATTTCTATGACCATGTAGCATTTTGGGGACTATCATACTGCAGACGATAGACTTAGCCACACTAATGAGGAATTTGTTTTGTTAAGAGAAGCTAGGGAATTCATGGTGGTAGGAATGTTGTGGATCCCTGCAGTTTCTACAACTTTCGCTCACAGAAATGTGAGGAAATTGTTTTAGCCGCAATTTGAGATATGCAGGGCATCCTAGGTAAGAACACTTTGTGGAATCCATGCAGGTCCCACCACCCTGTACTCTCCTGATGGTCTAGAGATATCGACAAAATGGGTCAATTTGCAAGGCAGCGTTTGAGATTCTCCACACTGCACTTTGGGAGGTTTTCTGTCTGGGTCAATAGGCCCAGTCAAACAAGATGAATATAATTTTTATTGTGAGAGATTCAAATGAAGCCAGTGTCCAAGGAAGAACACGTTTTGCCAAATGCCCTCTGAAGCACATGAAAGTAAGGGTTACCCCAAAATTCATAGTTTTACAAATACCCACTGTTAATATACTCAGTATATTGGGCACATATCAACTATGTGTAGGTGTCTTTCATCCCCATTTTACATTCATTAGATTTTACCATTAGAATTGCTGCATGGTCAGTACTAAATGAAATATCATCAGAAGCTGCAGCTCAGCTGTTGGCTCTGGTTATCATGTCCTTTTAGGCAATCAACAAAGACGATGGTTGCCTGCAATCAATAGGGTCTGAAGGGTGTAAAAGCTACATTTCTAAATCAGCCATTGAGGCAAAGAAAAAGACAGATTAACACATTGTCACCTATTTCTAATTATTCCTACTTATTTTAATTATTTATTTTTTTCAATACATTAGTTTAGGTAATAAAAAACATGAGTAATCTACACCAAAGTTTCCTTGCTAAATTTGGAATTTTGTATTTTTGTCAGTATAGCTTGTGTATAACGTATGTGTAGCTTTCTGGATTCATTCATATGTTTCACACCTGGTTCCATCACAAGCTGCAAGTAAGTAGAAACCACAACAAATAGGAAAGATCAACTACAACTTAGTAAATTGCAAAAACTACGGGTGAAACTTTCTCTTTTTTACAACTCTACCTTTTCTTGAAGCCATTTTAGAAAAATAAAATATATTCTTTCTAACAGATCACCTTTTTCTCACTCCCCCCCCCCCCCCCGTAAAACAAAATTTTATTAGACTCCACATAATCTGGGTCTCTTAAGGATCCCCACTGTGCCGGAAAAATGTATGCAAATTTGACCTCTACATAATTTGTGTAAGGTGAAAGTGCCCCAAACATAAAAAAAAGGATCTGCATTGAAACGGGAAAAGCCTCAGCAGCTAAGGGGTAAACTTGCGCAGTTGTTATGTTCTCAGAGCCGCTAGACTCATGCACGTTTTCACCCTACCTTTCAGATGCCCCGCTCATCGTCTTAGGCATGGGTTTTCAAGCACGATCTTTTCCCATCCCAGCGCTTGAAGACAACTTTTCTTCCTTGGATGATTTGCTTGATGCAAATTTTCTAAGTTGTAATATCTTTTGTCCTTTTTACACCAAGTACTCAGAGAATCCAATTTGGGGTTTCCTTATTGTTCTTTCTATTTGTCATCCCATGGAGAACTTCAGACTATGCTCCTAAAAATGCTTTCCATGACTTCTCCTCCATTATCCAGTTAGTCGCTCTTTTTCCTTTGACTGTGTCTCAAATATCTCCTTTTGTCATAGTGGAGTCTTCTGGTTTTTGTGTATTCTCTAGGGGATCTTGCAGGCTCATGCTTGCTCTGTCTAGGGTCTGTTGTGCTAATTCTGTTTCTAGGACCATCTTGGCAGGGATGGAACATGTAGCAGCCTCTCCTGTGTTGTAGACTCAAATCTCTCCTGCACAGACTGGGTTTTCGAATAACTGCATCCCTGCCTTTTGAAGATCCTGGCATGTCTCAAAGGGACATTTTTCTGGGGCTCGCACCCTTGCATCTGTGCTTTTGTCCTTCCTCTGTAGTCTGATGAGTGGTGTAAAAGTTCTGTTTACCATAGTGGTAGCGTGTCGAGAGATCCATGCTGTCAATGACCAGCCTTGCGGTATAATTCCAACCTTGTTGTGGGATAAGTAGTCAGAGCCGCAGCTGTGGATGCAGCTGGATTCCTTTTCTAGGGCTTAGCGGGGATACTCTAAAATCCAAGCCTCCACTGCTGGTCCAAAAAATTCCAACTGCATCCTGAAGGTGCATTCAACATACCAGGAAATTATTAAAGAGACGTTAGTGCTGCTTTTCAGTCAGCAGGCATTTCAGATCAATATCCTATTCACAGAGCAAGATTACCCACCATTATGAACCTCAAGCACAGAGCTGGTTATGGCTTGGTCGGTAACCATTTTCCAAAATTGGTGTTAGAATCTTACTATGGTGCATTCTGTATGCTCATACATGCAATTGGATTATGTATGGCTTTCTGATGGTTATTTGGAATCGAGTAGTGAAACAGAATCAAGAATAGAATTTGTGAAAAACTTTATGCATGAACCTGTTCCTTAAGTTTTTTTAATTCTCTTACATTTCAGTCGCACTATATTAATCACATTAAGCATTGTAACATAAAATTACAACTGGTGTGTGATATTATCATCAGGTTAGTGTAGTGTCTTGTGCATCATAGAGCGCGGGACCCCTATGGTCCCTATCAGACTCCATGGTCTAGTGATATAAGTGATTGTGTGTGGTCAATAAAATTCATGATGCATTATGCTTCAATTCATGGTTACACTCGAGAGAATAAAGCTGTGTAATACCAAACTCCATGTGCGGCGCTATTCATTTACATGCTACCTGGCTGGGGAGAACACTACAACTGGTGATGAGATAGGGGATATGTAAATCCCGCAACCTGAAAAGTCACAAGTACTCTCCCAGAGAGTTTGCTAAGGGCCAGCAAACAGTTTGTGTAGGCCACATGTGCCTCAGTAGAAGTGAAGAATCAACAGTTGGCATATGTGGTGTCAAAGTGCAGCTCCAACGAATACAAGACCTTCGAAGAAAAGGGAAGGCTTGTCACAGCCCACGGGGTTGGACGCAGGAGGAACACTGCCTCCTAGCGCGTCAGCGCGACCGACACCAGGAACTACAAGTCCCGGGAGGCTTGGCTGTAGTGTTTAATGATACGAAGGCAGAAACGCTCCCACCTCATAGGCAATACGATTGCCAGATAGATTTGGTCCCGGGAGCCGTAGTACCTACAGGACGGGTCTACGCCTTAACGGAACCAGAAAATAAGCACTTAAGGGAGTATATCGACAAATATCTGGCCCTGGGATTTATACGACACTCCAAGTCTCCAGCAGCTTCCCCTTTATTTTTCATTCCTAAGGCCAACGGAGAATTGAGGGCTTGCATTGATTTTAGGGCATTGAATGCCATTACAGTGAAAAACAGGTATCCATTACCCCTGATTCCAGTTTTGCTGGAACACGTTTGGATTTAAAGGGAGCTTATCACCTTGTGAGAATGCGCAGGGGAGATGAGTGGAAAACAGCTTTTAAAACACGTTTTGGCTTATACGAATACCTGGTTATGCCGTTTGGGCTCTGCAATGCCCCTGCTGCCGGCCAATACTTTCTGAATGAGGTGTTACGCGAGTACTTGGACCATTATGTTGTCGTATATATTGACAATATTCTGATTTATTCACCCACTGTAGAGAGTCACACTCATCATGTCCGAACCATACTTCAAACTCTGCAAAAACACCATCTTTTTTGCAAGATCAGCAAGTGCGAGTTTGGAGTAACTACAGTAGAATTTTTAGGGGTAATGCTGACTCCCAGGGGACAAGAAATGGCAGTAAGGAAAATCGCAGCGGTAAAGGATTGGCCTAACCCCGGGAACATCCGAGACATCCAATGCTTTCTAGGCTTCGCCAATTTTTACCGTCGGTTTTTCCATCACTTTTCCGCACTGGCTGCCCCCCTTACGCAGTTATTAAAGAAGAAAAGTTCCTTTCGATGGACCGAGGAGGCACAACAAGGATTTGAGGCATTGAAAGAGCCGTTTACCTCAGCTCCGGTATTGGTACATGCAGACCCCAACAAACCATATGTGGTGGAGGCGGGCGCTTCGGACCTAGCGGTAGGGGCCGTCTTGTCACAAAGGCATAGCGATACCGGACAATTACATCCAGTGGCGTATCGATCACGGAAGCTCAATCCGGCGGAATGTAATTACACCATAGCCGAAAAGGAGCTTCTGGCCATCAAAGATGCCTTCCAAGAATGGAGACATTTCCTCAAGGGGGCTCGCCATGTTGTTACGGTGTATACGGACCACCGTAATCTTCAATTCATGACGGCCGCCCATCACCCCTCACTTAGGCAACTGCGATGGACCCTTTTTTTTCCAAGTATGATTTTCGAGTTACATATAGACCAGGGAAAGACAGCAAAAAAGCAGATCCCTTGACCCGTCAGACCTTCCACCCCTCTCGGGAAGAACCCGAAGCAAGACCCATAATAAGCCCTCAACACGTTCTAGGTGCCACGATCACAGAGCCGTTCCTCAAAATTATCGCAAAGAACATTGGTACCCAAGCCTGGAAAAGGTGGCTAGCTCGGCATTCTGAGTGGACTCTGAAAAATGGTCTTCCCGTCCGAGGAAAACAGTTGCTGATTCCCATTAACCAACTACGAAAGCAGGTGTTTGCCTGGTGTCATTCTCTCCCTAGTTCCGGTCACAATGGGGTCGAAAAAACCACGGAAAAGGTTCTACGTCAGTTTTGGTGGCCCACTGTTCGACCCGACATCCGTGAGTGGATTATGGAGTGTGAGACGTGTAACCAGATGAAAAGTTTGCACGTCAAACCCGCAGGACTGCTACGTCCTCTACCAACTCCGGAGCAACCGTGGGAAAACATCTCATTAGACTTCATCGTTGGGATGCCACTAGATAAATGGAACACGACAATTCTGGTTGTGGTGGATTACTTGACCAAGATGGCTCACTTCATTGCCTGTAAAGCCGTACCTTCCGCTAGCCAAGTGGGTCAATTGCTGTTGCTACACGTGGTAAGACTGCATGGATTGCCACAAGTGGTGGTTTCGGACAGAGGGCCACAATTCACGGCCAGATTTTGGACGGCATGGTGTAAGGCTCTCCGAATAACACCCAATCTATCTACAAGCTTTCACCCCCAGACACACGGCCAGACCGAGAGGGTAAATCAGACCCTTAAACAATATTTGAGATGCTATGTAGATAGAACCACCGAAACCTGGGTGGACGATTTATGGTTGGCAGAGATAGCATATAACAACGCTTTACACAGCTCCACCAACTACTCCCCTTTTTTCTGTTCCTATGGCTTTCATCCTAGATTCATTCCTTTTATACATCCCGTTAGGAATGAGTCAGTACCTGAAGTAAGGCAGAGAATCCAACACATACGAACAACACTAAAAGAAACACAGGATAGGCTGAGAGTAGCAAAAACATGTTACAAGGCTTACGCAGATAGACATAGACGGGTAGGACCTATTTATAAGTTGGGGGACTATGTATGGGTGTCTATCAGAAATATCCGCTTTAAGAAATACAGTATTTTCAATCCGAAATACATTGGCCCGTACAAGGTGATCAAACTCATAAATCCTGTAGCGGTTAAAGTAGCCTTGCCCTCCTCCCTTAGAATCCATCCATCCTTTCACGTATCATTACTGAAACCCGCTCTTTCACCTGGAAAAAAGGGGTTGCCTCCAATTCTGGTGGATGATGAAGCGGAGTACGAAGTAAGGGGTATCCTTGATTCCAAGATATATAGGACCAAATTGTGGTATCTAATAGCTTGGAAGGGATATGGGGAGCAAGAAAACACGTGGGAACCTGCAGAGGGAGTCCACGCCCCGAAATATATCCGACAGTTCCACAAACGCTTCCCGAATAAACCATGTCTTTGTCAGTGTTCTTCAGGAGAGGGATGTCCTGTCACAGCCCACGGGGTTGGATGCAGGAAGAACACTGCCTCCTAGCGCGTCAGCGCGACCGACACCAGGAACTACAAGTCCCGGGAGGCTCAGCGCGGCGACGTCTAGGACGTCAGCACGCACGCGAGTCAGCGCGTATGATTCCTATGGCGGCGAGAGGCTGCTGCTTACTCTTCCGGAGGGAGCCGCTGAGAGCCAAGGCTGGTAAGGGTGCTCTGGCACCGACTCTGTATTTACACGCTTGGTGGTAATTCAGCGCTTTCGCTCCGCTGCTATTGGTGGCTGTGGGGGTTAACGGTGGGCGCTCCCGAAGCTCCGTGTCATTCAGGAAAACCTTGTGCTTCGTGGTGAAGCACCCCTTGGTTCAAGGAACCCCTGCTAATAATCCCTTGTGAACCCAGAAAGGAGAACTCAGTTTTCCTTCGGCGATACCTTGACTTACCTCTACGCCGGCATTGAGAAAATGCTCTTGGACTCAGAATAGAGGTGTCTTCTCCCCTGTTGGCGACCGCTCGGCTGCTCTTGCAGGGAAGACGACAGCTAAGCCTTCGTGATACAAGGTACCCCGTTTGTCTTTCCCTGTTGGCGAGCATTTTCTAGCTCTTGCAGGGAAAGATCTTAATTTGCCTTAAGGAGAGGCCGGATGGCCTAAATACCTATTGTTTTCTGTGTATGATTGGCACATAGGTCGTGCATGGAAGAAGCACAGGAGTAATTCCAGAAAGAGAAAGCTGGATAAAAATATATACATTGAATGTACTCCACTTGACGAATACAAGAAAGACATTGTGGTATCAAGTTTATTTGTTTATGACGTACAAAGAGTTATGACCTGGATTGATCAGTCCATCTCCAGCTGCATAGGAGAGGCTGACAGCATGATGTGCTGTTAATGTCTATGAAAGGTGAACCCCTGGTTGTATGATTCATATTGGCTCTTTTTGTATATGTATTCTCTGGCAGAGGGATAGCGAGTGAGCAGGACCTCGGCTCTTCCTTTCCCTGTTTCCAACTACAGAAAGGTTCCTATAGATAGGTAGCCCAACAGGTAGTTGCTTCCTGGTAAGGGGCTTATGTAGTACCAGTACTTACCTTGATATTCTCTCTGCAGAACCAAACAGCATTCGACCAGGTGTGTGACACTGCCAGAATTACCCGAAGAGTTATTTCTTTCTTTTACAGGTAGGAGGCAGGATAAGATAGGCCTTCTTTAGAAAGGAGCCCGGGGGGGAACTAGAAGAATCCACAAAAAGTTTCTATTGAGTCTTTATCTTTGTCTTGTTGTCATTTCAGATCTCCCTCCCTGCTGTCCCCTTCCTACCCTTCCCCCACTTGACCACTCCATGGAGTCTCTGTGTAACCAATATCAGACCGTGGTGGTGTCGAGAGGTGGACCATTACATGCAACGTGCGATCCTGAGGATTCCAGGCCACAACAAGGCCCCATGAAAAGCATCTCTTATGGTCAGTCAGAATGTTGCTAATATGACTGAGATAAGAAGTATGACAACGCAACCTAGCACTGAGTTGTTATTCATGCAGTGGGAAAAGGTCAAAGGCAATATCAACTAGGCAAAAAAAATGCAATAATTGGCAAAAGCCAGGTGCAAGAAGATGGTGCCTCACAACCTCCAGTTGGGCACGATGGTCCGAGCACTAATCAGCGGGCTGATATTTGCAGCAGTGGCACTGGGCCAGAAAACATTGACGGTACAGTGCGGTCTAAACAACATATAATCCGGGCAGTAGCCGCAGAAAACAGCACAAAATATCATGTCACAGATTTTTTAAATTGCCATCTTTATTTGATACCGTTAAAAATCAGTCTTGGGGTACGATGGACTGCTTGTATCAAAACCTTTGATAATTTCATTGATGCACTAAAAATAATCGATGACAAAAAGATCATCAAATATCAAAAGAACATATTAGAAGGAGTGAAATAAGTGATAAAGAAGAAACCACAGGAGGACAGATTATCTTCCCAGGATATCCAGGTGGCCTTGAACATCAAGTTCAATCTGATGCCGAAAGTTGACAATGAAATGTACATTTTCAATAAGGAGAGTCAGAGAAATGGTGAAAAGATGGAGGAATTTGTTAAAAGACTTAAAATATTCGTCAAACATTGTAAGTTCAGTGAATTCAATGATGAAGAAGCGATTCATCTCAGATTCATAGATGGTTGCCTTTCTAATTCCTTCAGACACCGAATACTGGGAAAACACTCAATCTAGAGCATGTGCTTATGGCAGCTAGAGCAGAAGAATAAGCCAAAAAACAAGATGCTGACATGGAAGTCTGAGGGGCCCAGAGTCAATCGGTGTTGAATGTGAAAAGAAAGAAAAAGCACAAGGTAGAAGCACAGTAAGTGAAGTTGTATTTTTGATGTTGGTTTTCCTTTTCCCTCATGATGGTAAATGTCCCACCATTGGAAATTGGAAAGATATGAAAAGGCTGCGGGAAAGAGAAGCATTTTGTTTTCATGGCGATAGAGAAAGTGAGCGTGTCAGAAAGACAAATTGGCTGCCAGTGCATCATATCATAAAGAAAAAACGTCTCCCACAAAGTTCCATAAGCATTCCAGGCATGCCCATCGAACTAAACTGCAACACCAGTTGAGGCTAGTAGAAAATGAAAGAGACCGATTGACATACAATTCTTGTTACAGTGACATCAAAGAACCTCTTGACGTCACTATAGAGAGACAGTGAAGAAGAACGGTCTGTGACTTCAATGCTCAGTACTGAAAAACATGCACAAGCAGGTTTAGCTTCTTGCAAAGAAGAATATCAAGTCGGAAAAGGATTGGAAGTGAAATCACAAGATTCATTTGTACATTGTCCTAAAATAAAATTAAAAATGAATGTTTTCTATACACCATTTATCATAGACAGTGGTGCGTCGATAAATATCATGTAGTCGAAAAGTACCATGAACTGTCTCCAGGGCCCTGTCTTACACCATCAAATCCCAAGGTCTATACGAGGGCAGGCTCAAAGCCATTACCAAGTCAAGGTCCATTCTTGGCAACACAAAAAGATAAAGGTACAAGCCCTTATTCCTGTCCTTCAAGGTACTTATTGGGTGGATGTTTTCTCAGCTCTAACACTGCTACTGACATGGGACTAATTTCTGTGAACTACAATGTCAATACTCATCATGACATAGTCAATCAGTTTCCATCATTGTTTCATGGAATAGGAAAACTTAAGGGAATGAAAGTGCAGCTCCAATTAATGAGGTCATTCATCCTGTTTCTCAACGACAACATCAAATTGTATTTCATCACCAAGAGGCTGTTAAAAAGGAAATTGAGATGTTGTTAAAACATGACATCATTGAGTGCTCTACTGGTCCAACGCCATGGGTGTCGCCAAATCAGTGATACCTAAAAAGGACAGTGGTGGGCCTGTGCAAATTTCTTTTGACATGCATCAAGCAAAAAAGGCTATCAACACCCAGGTCAGCACAACGCTGATATGCTTATATAGTTGAATGATGCAAAAGTCTTCTCATGCCTTGATCTGAACAATGGACATTATCTGCTTGATCTGGAAAAAATTGCAGGAACATTACTACATTTTCAACATTTCCAAGATGTCATTCTTCACATTATACAGCCTGTCAGGCTTGCTTTAACTTACAGTGATGATATACTAGTATTTGGGACCATACAAAAGGAACACTATAGAGCCCTTATACAAGTGTGCAGTCTACTGGCTGATGCAGGTCTCACATTGAATGTTGAAAAGTGCAAATCTTACAAAATAAGACAAAGATTCTATGAGCACATTTTCTCAGAAGAAGGAATGACCATAATTCCAGCCAAAATGCAGGTTTGTGATCCACCTCCCCTCCACAAGATGTAACCATGATGTTTTCTTTTCTTGGTGTGGCCAGCTACTGTTCTAGATACATCAATGACTCTGCCAATGTGAGTGCCTCATTGTGAGAGTTCACGGTACAGAATTTTTCATTTCAGTGGTCGCGGTAGTGTGATCACAGTTTCAAAATGATTAAGCATGCAATTGAAAAGGCTACTGAAATGGCTTACTTTGATCCGAAGTTGCCTATGGAGATTGTTGAGAATTTCAGCCCACTGGGTTTGGGAGCGATTCTTGCCCAACAAAGTGGCTGGGCAAATGCACAAAGGTGTATTGTGGGTTATGCTATCTGAAATTTGTCACAAACCAAACAAGCTTACTCGCAACCTGTGGAAGAGAGCCTAGCTGTTGTGTGTGCTTGCAAACACTATCATGTGTTGCTGTATGGAAAACATTTTACACTTGTTACTGATCATCAAGCACTGCTCACTATCTTTGGTAATACAAAGGCCAACATCCCTCCTCCGACTGAAAGGTGGGGGCTGAGACTACAAGGATAGGACTACACCATTGTGCACAGGCCGGGAAACAATCAAAACCCTTCTGACTACTTTTCCCGAGTGCCCCAACAGTGTCAGCGCACACCTTCTGAAGTGGCCATGGTCTACATTAACCTCTTTGTGAGATCCAGCACTCCTGCAGCTGTGTCAGTGGAGCAATATAGTGCTGCTACCAATGCAGATAGGAATATGCTCATCCTCAAAGACATTATTATGCATCAATCCTGGAGAAAGCATGCTCCACCCCTTGATAACAGCAGTGTATATCAGAAATTTAAAACATGCGTGATGAACTGTCAGTTACCCAAGAAGGGATTTTCTTGCAAGGGTCGAGAATTGTCATTTCTGGAAGTTTACGATAGCAAGGTATTGAAGTAGCATATGAGGTACATTGTGGGATTGTCGCCACAAAGCGAGCTTTCAGGGACCGGGTTTGGTTCCCACATCTTGATGACCGAGTTTAGAGAGAGCTCCAGTTTTGTCATTTGTGTAATTGTTTATCTCCCAAAACAACACAGCATCCTTTGAACATGTTGGTTCTCCGAAAACACGTCTAGGAGAAAATTGCAGTGGACTTCTTTGGACCCCTTGTAAATGGCCATTACCTCCTGATAATCATAAATAAGTATTCTCAGTTTCCTCTGATGGAAGACCGTTTGTCAATCACTTATGATGAAGGAATTGAAAGACTGGAAGACCTTTTGTCAATCACTTATGATGAAGGAATTGAAAGACTAGAAGGTATATTTGCAACCTGGGGTGTTCCATCTATTCTAAAATCTGCTGTTGGCTCACCATCCAATGTCCCTCCAATGTCCCAATTCCCCTCTTTTGTACCAATGTGTTTAAATGATATCTTTTTTATTTACAAGCATTTTTTTCTGTTTCTTTTAAAAACAATTTGTTTGCTGAAATGTGTTTTATATTTTATTCCATAGCCTTTGATATTAAACCACCCAGGCCTTCATATATCCTGCCTCTTTTACCCATCAAAAAAAAAATAATGCTGCTTCTTTTCAATGCAAAGATGTTAAAGAAAAAACAGAGCAGAATATTCAGAATCACACCGTTAAAAGGTGAAAATATAAGAAAAAAATGAAAAAGAAATTGACTTTCATAATTGTCAAATGTAATACTTATGGAAGAACAAAATTTACAATGAAGTGAAATTCTATTATCAACATTACATTTCAAATAAAATAATAAAACAAATAAGGGGTTTACAAAAGAGTTTGAACATGAGGGAGGAACGAAAGGAGTAGGAACGGTCTCAAAGCAAGAATGTTTCTGCATAGAGAGAATGGGAGGGACTCTATTCTCGGCTGTGGTACACCGCCCCTAGTACTTTTACAGAAATGTGACAAATATGGGAAAGCAAAGGGGAAAAATAGCATTATCTTTGAAGAAAAATGTCCTGAATATATACTCATTATAGGGGAGGATTTCAATGAAAAAATGGGAAGGTCAAGCGAAGAATAGGATGAAGTTTTGGAGAGCTCAAAGGAGGAAGACAAAATAAGGAGGTAGATTGAAGTGCAAGAGCCTGGCCAAGATAGTTAAAGGCTTTGAGGGGCTAATGGGAATAATAGCAATGGAACTTACTGAGCAGAGAAAAGGAAAGAATTATGCAAGCAGAGTTAAAAAGAAAACCAAAAAGGCAGAACAAGGTGCCTCGTTTTATGAAGAGTGGTGGATGAAAAAAACTCAGAATCAAATGGACAAGCCGGCGAAACATGCAGGCGACAAAGAAGTGCCCAAGCGACTGAAACAAGATAAAAATAGATACATTAAATATTACCCAAAGGAAAAATGAACCAGCCAGATGGAAGATGCTGGGAGCTCGAGAGTTTCAACAGGCCAACAAGGTAAAGAATGAAATATTTTTCGGAGATGGTTGGAAAATGGATAAGCTCACATTGCCGCTGACAAAAGGTAAAAATGTACTTCATTTTTTAATAAAGAATCCCTCGGAGTGAATTTGATTTTTGAAACAAAACACAGTTCACAGATTTGGAATTTCTCCGTGTTTTCAAAATGGTTTAAAAGCTGCTACCAAATTATAGCCCTCAGAAAGAGCAGACATACAGTAGTTTTCAGAAGTATACATTTTTTAAAGGTTAATTTTAAATTATGGGATCAGAGGAATCGTGTGGCTGGTGGGTTAGAGTCCCAGTTTTGGTCATCAAAAATCCAAATGAGGCCTAAACACTCATAAACCATAATGAGGGAATGAAGCAGAGAGAAATCAATATTTCGCTTAGCTTCAGGTCAAAGAAGAATCCGTGTGATTTAAATACCGGAAGCAGTTTTTGTTTTTACTGAGCTCTCTCCTCTCATGAAATCCAGGCACTGTGACAAATTTGAAGTTAAACATGGCCGTATGAAAAGTCAATACGGGCCCATACAGCAGTTGATTAATAGCCTGCACTTGGAAATTAAAACCCATTCCTTTTTTTTGCAGATCTAAGTAAAAGCAAATATTGAAATAGAAAATAACAGCAAAAATAGACTAAAAGTGAAGTTATTATCAAAAACGTGTGGCTGCGAATCGGAAATGTATGTGACAAATACTTTATAATTCAGTTAAAATGAAAAAAATCTGCGGCGTTCAGAGGACCTCCGCCCCATCAAAGGGACTAGGCTCCAAGCTCTTTTGAGTTCTTCCATTCTCCCATTCTCATGTGACCCTCCAAGTAGAATGAGGCATACGGTGAACTGGAGCATCCATTTTTTATACATTTTCATTGAGTTCAGACATTTCCTAACTGACTATTCCCATAATCACTTGAAGTCGCTGCAACCACAGAACTAACAGAACTACATATATAAATGAATGAGTAAAATATTTTTTTACAGAACGTGTGAATGGATGCTTGAATCGATGTTTGCCCTATGAAGGCGAGTCAATGTTATTTATTTGGCAAGTGTGATTAGTAGAAATGTGAAGACATGGATAATTAAGGAGCAGATGTATGCTCTAAGTGTTATGTAATAGAAACACACAACAGATTCTGTATGAAATTACTTGGATATGCAAATTAAATGGAACCATAAATATTTCTCAAGAGGATGAAGAAATATCTCCAATGGGCCACTGATTAATAATGGCCATATTTACAATTCCATACTCTCGGGCAACACCGTAGGGAACCTCCCACATAGACATAAACTGGTGAGTTGCCCAAGTCACAGAGGACAGCTGCTGGCTCAGAGGAAACTGTTGTTACTATCTATGATTACGCAAACACCACTTACCCAACTGAGACACAAGTGCGAGGAGGAATTTGAGAGGCAACTACACGATAAGGAATGGGAACATTCCCTGGAGTATCCAAAGAAAATATCTTGAAACTCTTGGTTTAAAAACATACAATTCTACATGCTACACCATGCATACCTAACACTGGCGCTTCTACCCAGAGTCATAGTTTTCCTGTCCCTGCTGTCAGGTCCCTAGCGCAATATTTCAACATATGTTCTGGAACTGCCCCACCTTGCAACTCTATCGGGACGCCGTCCACTGTACACTGCAGGAGGTCATGGGGCTCACTGACATTACCACCTGAAAAGCCTGCGCTAGGAGTTTTTGGGCGCTGGAAACATTCGAAATCCAGATACAGTTAGTGTCTTTGGCTCTCCTTTTGGTGAAATAGGGAATCACAATGCACTGGCGCGCACCTGCAGGGCCCCCTCTGGCAGCCTGGATGGGAGCGGTCCTGCCTGTAACCATGATTCGGTACTTATGAGATGTTTTCCAGTACTAGACATGTAATCTTGTTTAATAACAATGTGTAAAGATCCAAAAATGTGGCAAACTTACTAAAATGTTTTTTTTAAAAGTGATTATCAAGAGCCTCCATCAAACTCATCAGGCCTACCAAGAAACTTCACACTGCTTTCGCTGTAAGAAAATGAAACCCTAAGTTTGGGAAACATAAGGTTTTCTCAGAATTACATGCATTTATGGCATTACATATTTCAAGCTATTCCCCTGGCCATGCAGTCTTTGTGGTTGGAACTCTGCACTGAAATTCCCTGGAGCCAGTGTTTAATTTGTGCCAGTGTTTGCTGGAGCTTAGTACCAACACCAGCACATGTAAACCAGCCGTAATGCATGGTCCCACAGTGAAATGGGAGGTGCAGTTCATCCCTGCACCCTCGGACGCCAACCAGAGGCTATGCACCAAAAGGGACCCTGCTTGGGGACCCGTAACACGCTTTCTGACATGGTTTCCATGTCAGACAGGCCTGCATGGAAACCATGTCGTAAACCGTGCATTGTAATCTTAAGGGCCGAAAGGCCTTGAGATTACTAGCCGGCTTCCATCTGGCGGATGGGCTCTCCGAGCCCTTCGGAAGCCAGCTGAAATGACCGGTCGGTTTCCTTTCCGACCGCCTCCATCATAATGAGGCAGTCAGGAAGGAAACCGAGCGGCCCATTACGATGAATCGTAATCGGCCACTTAGTCTTTCACCTTTATATATGTGTGTTCAGATTTGACATCAATTGCATTTTGTGCCAGCTCAGTTTTGTATGTTTATAATAGAGTCTGTCCATTTTCAATTTAAATGAATATTTTACCCAGATTTGGATATGTTCTTCAAAATATATGTACCTCAGTAGCTCGAGCATTTATTGCCACAATTTATATCATTCCCAAAAAAACCTCCTCTAAGTCCTGGGCCGATCTAAGATACATTTTAAGAAGGGGGAACTGAAAAATTAGACGTGCTGAAGATGCAATAAAGTACAGGTTAAATATTTACAGATGTTTCTAGAATTACATATTTCAGACTGGTGAATGGAAGTGCAATATAGGATAACATTTGTTTGGGGTTATCCTCTGATGAGACTTTAAATAATGTTATTGCAAACTGATATCATTTATCAAATGGCAAAACTCGTGCTTCTCTGAGGGATAATAATGGAAAAAATCATAATTCTAAAAACATGGAAATCGTCATTCAAACATCTATTGAAAGTGGTTTATGGCAAATTTAGCACAGGTGGAAAAGAAAATTTTAAATTTAGAGGGAAGGAAGATCTATTTGATCTTTTCTGAAAAAGGATCTAAACTTGTGCTTTAGTATGAGATGTTTGAATCTTTACGTTGTTAGCCTTCCCCTTTCCTCATTTTTCCTGAGCGTTTTTATATCTTCTATTTAGTAATTATTTTTTAACGTGCTACCATTTTATTACACACAATAGTTCTGAAAAGAGTAATCTGAAAATAAAAACTAGTTTCTTTTTCATGGCCTTGAAAACATCCTGGCATCAATAAGACACAGGAGTCCAATCTGCCCTCCTAATTCCCAGAACCTGAAGAGCTAAAATTAGATTGGGTTGGCAAGATGGGGAGCAGAAGCAGGTTACTAAGTGGCAGTGACAACACCCAGGGGCAGCTCCTCCACTAGGGCGGAGGAGCGGCGCACCACTGCTTTCTCATAGTGCGAGAAGCAGAAACATAAAATGGTAATAACTTTAAGTTCTTATCATTTTATGTTTGGTTGCCGGTGGACGGGTGGGCGACGCTGCTCTGTGAGCAGGGCAGGGGAAGAGTGGTGTGACAGCCCACTCCCGAGTGTGCAAAGACTGTTTGGTTGGCCCGCTGCAGCCTGCATGGAGAACATGGCCTTCCCATAAGCCCCTGGCTGGGCAGCGTCCCGACCAATCACAACGCTGCTTGCAGCATTGTGATTGGCTTAGGGGAGGGAGGGAGCCTTGCTGCCTGCTTTTGCTTCCTGTTGCTGGAGAGCGGGAGAGCAGAGGGAGACTCTGAACCCGGACGGCAGAAAGGTAAGTTTAATTATTTTATTAATTTAAAGCCCCTGCGTGACCGCCCTGCAAGACCACCCCTCCCCATGCGACTCCCACACCCCACCAACCACGAGCCATGCCAGCAACAACTGACAATGTCAACAGTAACATGAATGACAAACAATGTAGCATAGCTATACTTTCACACAAATCACTTACACATAGAAGATTCATGAGTTGGGTTGATGCAAACACTGGCATATGTTTGCCAATACAAGGACCCATTATAGCCCAGGACTCTCTTTACATATCAGTAGGATAAAGCTGAAGTTCCCCTCGATATTTTCTAGAGAGATATCAGAACTTTGAAAAATGCCCATCCTCAATAGAGGCATACTGGTAGACCCCCTTTTGTAAGGGGTTAGGGAAACTAACTGCAGCTAGCAACATTGACAAATTAGTATTGAGAGACAATTCTCCAGTTGAACCTTGGTCTATGCTTAACCATTGAGCATGGGAGTATATCTTTGTGCCCTAAATACAAGACGTATGCCATAAGATAAACTGTCCATATGATCTCAATGTCTCTGCCCCATGAGATTGTGGACTTTTCAACTTTCCATGCCAGACCGTGTAATCTATGATCACTGTCCACATGTATGTGAATTAGATATGAATGCTGTGAATTCCCCCTCAATAAAAGCTGGAGAATGCAATGGCGCCACTTTACAGATACCGATGAGGGAGGCAAGGTTACATTTAAGCTTACAGTATATCTAGAAATAAAGATAAGATAAGCAAACTGATTAGCACTAAACATTCTGGTTAGCACACCTGAGAGCAGAACTGATTTAAGAATCAACCTTACTGAAAAATAAGAATGCACACAGAAATAAATAAACTCGTAGAAGTCATCAAATCAGAAATGGCAATGTATGCACAAAATAGCATATAAACCTTGAATGGTCTAAGTATGAACTGAATACACTACTTATGAACCTAGTAATATATGCATATATATTTATTTATTTTAGAAAGTTTGTGATAGGGACTATAAAATAATGGTTGAGTTGAGACTTAAGTAAGAAAAGGCCTTTGTGTTGTCTTTTCTACCAAAGATTTACAGGAACTTGAGCCACAAAAGCCAGACTTGGTATGTGCCAAATCTCGCCCGCTGCACACTCCGTAAGATGAACGGACCAAGACGCCTTTTGGGAGAGGACTGTTGTCCGTCTCCGCGAGATACCCTTCCCGGCCTCCTTAGCTCACGCACAGTGCGCACACAGGAAGTGATGCGGCGCGGGTCCGGCCGGCTACGTAAACCGGAGCCGGTGGAAGGAACAGGGCAGATTATTTCGGGCTTGCAGGTGAACGCCGCGGACGCCGCGGGAACAACAGAAAACGGCTTCCAGATCTCCCGGGTGGGGGTAAGGGTGTCGGTGACACCGCCTAGAGTCATTTTCTGTTACTAAGTGTTACAGCGCTATCGGAGGATATCGCTGTGCAGAAGCCACAGGTACTTTGCATAAGGGTGTCGGTGACACCGCCTAGAGTAATTTTTTGTTATGAGGTACTCCAACGCTATCGGCGGATATCGCTATGCAAAAGCCACAGGTACTTTACATCAGGGTGTCGGTGACACCGCCTAGAGTCATTTTCTGTTACTAAGGGCTCCAGCGCTAGCTGCTGCTATCGCATCGTAGAGAACATAGAAACCTTTGCACATCGTTTGCTACGAAAGCAAGGGAACTCGGAGCTATCTTGTTTTGGGACATTGAATGCTTGGACTGGTATTTCCCTACCAGGTGGTATATCAAACCTAAACACCACGGGTACCTTGGATGGGTATTGGTGATTAATATGGCTATAGATGCATGACCAGTGAATTAAGCAATCCAAAAACATGCCAAATGTTTCACATGTATATTGTTTTGTCTTAGCAGGGGAGATATGAGAGGTCGCTGAGGCAAAAGCATAATCCCTTCTTCCCCTGTGAGGCCCACAGTCACACTCTTTATGGTGGGTAAGGTATGCCTAGTAGAGCAGTGTTTTGATATAGGAAGAATGAAGAGCTTTTTCATGTTTATATGTCCGTTTGTCCACAGTTCATCCTCTGAGTATTGCCTGTATTTGATACGAGTGACAGACAAAACCAGGTAGCCCATAGAAGGCCTGATGACGACAAAATCGTCCTTCTTGTTATAGCTACCACAAAAGAGTTATTTTTCTTTACAGGTAGATACGCATATGTTTTAACAAGGAAGGTGTGAGATAAACTGTATTGGTTGCACGCTCAGAGTGTCTTAATTATCGTTTCTTTCCACAGGTCTCCCTCCCCGCTGTTCCCTTCCTTTCCTTCCCCCGATTGACCCCCTTTAATGTCCGTGCTTTTATAGCAACTCGGAGATTAAGGTTGTCAATAGGTGGACCCCAATTGAGCAACAAACCGATCCTGAGAGGCCTCCGAGGAACCGTGACAAGACTCTTCCTTCCAAATATTCTGTAAGTTTGTTTAGACGAGATAGTTATTTGGGGTGTTCTAAAAGTAGTATTCTCATTTTATGTTCCATGGGACATTTTGTTGTCAATTTCAGAAAAAAATCCATCAGTCTTGGCACTGATGCAGAACCTTACCAAGAATTAACCTTTTTATGGGTTTATATAAATCTGTTCAAGAGAGTTTGACATATTTGCATTGTAAAAGGTTGCATGGCGGATGACAAAGGTTAATGTTTGGACCAGTACTTTTCACATTTGCCACAAATCCAGAACTATAGAGGACTGAAGTTGAAAATGTTCAAAAATGTTCTAAATTGATTAGCAGAGGGAGCATTTTCAGTCATAGGTCATTTCAGTATGTATATATTCCTGGCAAATCAGAAGATCCAATTGATCTGTTTGGCTTAGCTGCGGGGAAATTTTTTGTTGAAGTTATTATTAGACTATACAAAATAATGGGTAGTTTCGGTTTCTCTGTCACAGAAAAAAATTGAGGCTATAAATGAGCTTGGGGAACACCCTCACCAAAGACTGCAGTGATTATGCTGTGATTGTAGAGATCATGTAATCATATATAGAGACAATTAATCATATATAGAGACAATTGGACCCTTCGGGGCGAAACCTCCACTCTCTGGGGTAATTGTGAGGCCTTACATTTTAATCTCCAACTATCAGCCCATTTCACTCTCGGTGGCTCGTTGATATACCGTCCCCCTGGTTCTGCTGCGAACTTTTTAGCATCCTATGGTGAGGCTTTGGCAGAGCGCGCTCTGAAGTTTTCTAAGTTTGTTCTCCTCGGAGATGTCAACATCCACCTTGACTGTAGTGAAGAGGCAGATTCGGCCGCCTTTCTAGATGCATTACACCTTGTAAATCTTTCCCAATTGGTCCTGTTTCCTACTCACCAGGGTGGCCACACTCTTGATATGATCGGCACCAATTTTCCCACCTCGGTCTCTAAACCTCTCCCTGTGGCATGGTCGGATCATTTCCCCATCTTTTTTTCCTGGTCGTTACATAACTTTCTGAAACCGTCCAACAGCAAACGCCAGCCCCTCTCCAAAAAGGTGGTCTCAACTCAGCTCATTCTCACTCTTGATGCTTCTCGGCCCTCCTTTGGCACAGACCTGGATGCTAATGTCACTCAATTCGATGAGTGGATCTCAGGTGCTGTGGCGTTGGCTTCGACAGCTGGGCAGGCTAAGCTGAGAAGAGAGGCTCCCTCTAAGCCTTGGTTTACCCCCGCGCTGAGGAGTCTTAAGCACAATTGCAAAGTGGCAGAGAGGTCTTGGCGTTCCGGTGGATACCAACACCTGGACAAAGTGCTTCTCAGATCTACACAAAAACTCTATTATAGAGCTATTAGGGAGTCTAAGGGCCTGCACTATGCTGCCCGTATTGAACGGGCTAATAACAACGCCAAAGAGATCTTCTCCATAGTGCAGAGTTTCCTAGCTCCCAGTGCTCAGATTGCTGTCGCCCCTGTCTCGGATTCCTGGTGTAACTCCCTGGCATCTTTCTTCAGGGACAAAATCATTGGTATCCAGGAGACATTTCGGCCTTTAACGATGTCGGCTAGTCCGGAACAGGTCCCCTCCCTGCCCAGGGCTCTTCCGATCAGCTGCCTCTCAGAGTTTTGTCCGATAGATTTGCCCAGCTCCCTCAAAATCCTGAAAGCCCTCAAGTCCGGCTCGCCGAACGATCCGTGCGCTGCCAGACTACTCTCGGACGTGGCAGATACCGTCAACACCGAGGTCAATTTCTTGGTCAATCAATCACTAAGGGAAGCATGTGTCCCTATGGTATGGAAACAGGCTCTAATTTTACCACTTCTAAAAAAGCCATCCCTTGATCCGCTGCTCCCAGAAAACTATCGCCCCATCTCGCTTTTGCCTAGTTTGGTCAAAGTCTGCGAGAAGGCGGTCACGTTCCAACTGACGAATTTTGTCGAGGCGGCTGAGGTTCTCCATCCTGCGCAGTCGGGCTTCCGTGCCTCCTACAGCACCGAATCCGCTCTGTTGGAGGTTTCGGAGTCCATTCGAGATTGCTTGGACGCCGGCGGGAAAGCAGCCCTAATACTGCTAGATCTCTCGGCGGCGTTTGACACGGTGCCTCACGCCATGCTCCTTGACCGCCTCTCGGACATCGGAGTTTTTGGACAAGCTTTGTTGTGGATCAGATCTTTTTTGGAGGACAGGACGCAGCAGGTTTGGGTTCCTCCGTGTGCTGCGGCCCCCTTAAGGGTCACCACAGGAGTTCCGCAGGGGTCGTCACTTAGCCCTCTGCTTTTTAACATCTATATGACTCCGCTGATTTATCTGGCGGAGTCTTTGGGGGCTAAAGTGATGGCCTACGCGGATGATACCCAACTGCTGTTTACTTGGAATAAGGCGGACGACTCGGTGACCAGATCTCATCAGTGTCTGTCCTCTGTTTTTCAGTGGCTGGCCAACGCTCAGCTAAAATGCAATGAGGCTAAGTCAGAAGTCCTGTTGTTCGGCTCTTTTTCCTCAGAGTTTAGATCAAGACTCTGGCCTTCTGGCTTTCCGTGTCCTCTGGTTATCAAGGGAGCCGTTAAAAATCTTGGCGTATGGTTCGACGAAAACCTGAACTTTGCCTCGCATATAAAAAAACTTGCTAGCACCTGCTTTGGCCTTTTGAGGAGTCTCAAGAAGTTTCTACCCTTGCTCCCAGCTAAGGATAGAGAGACGGTGGTGCGTGCTCTGCTTCTTTCCCGCCTTGACTACGCGAATGCCCTCCTGGTAGGTTGCCCGGGCTACCTTGTTACGAAATTGCAGGTGGTCCAAAATTCGGCAGCCAGGCTTCTGGGTGGTCTGGCCCCGTGGCAAAGCGCTCGGGCTCAACTTCAGGCACTTCATTGGCTCCCTGTGGTATCTCGGCTTAAATTCAAAATCCTGTCCATTGTTCAACAGGCCCTTTATGGTCGGGGCCCCAAATATCTGCAGGACAGATTCTCCTTTTACATTCCTAGGAGACAGCTGAGATCCTCCTCACTGCTGCTTATGGAGACCACTAAATTTAAGCGTGTTCGAATGGGGGGCAACTCATTTGCCCGCAGAGCCTGCATTGCTTGGAACTCTCTTCCTTTGTCCCTGAGGGCTATTTGTGATCCTCACCTGTTTCGAAAATCCCTGAAGACATTGCTGTTTTAATGGATTTCTGTAGTCTTGCTGCCTTCTTCTGTTGTTAGCGCCGGGACACTTCCGAGTATCTGTGCGCTTAATAAATTAAAATAACATAACATAACAAAGATCCTTCCTTTGATAATTGAGAACAGTGAAACACAAGAGTCATCCTTGGTTGTAATGGATTCCAGAAACAATGGTGGGTGCCATCTTAAGTCTGTGGAGTTGATGTGAAATATACAGATTTTTAAAATAAATTTCCCTGCTGCCAACTATGGTTCCCATCCCACTATGAAGATTGTGTTTGTTCCAGCAAATTTGTTTTCCTCATTTTCTGGGTATGCAGACCTTGAACAATGTTTGTTGACCTAGGGAAGAAATTTGGTCCTCAATTGGGTACTCTAGTCCATGAACACGGCCTCTAATCCTTGAACCCTGGAAGAAAACAACTTCTGTTATTTGAGGGGGTGTTGGTGGGTACCTTTAAGCCTTCTGCATGTCCCTTGGGACAGCCTCTATTTTCAATGATGTTCAATTCTAGGTGAGCTTGTAAAGGTTGATTCTCAGGTGCTTCTTAGCCTCACAAGTTCTGGATTAGGCTGCTACAAAATCTGGGGCCCTGGAATCTCAATATTCAGCATTGATTTTGAGTCATTTACTTGTTTGCAAGTAGGTTAAGTGGGCAGGTGCTGAGCACATGCTTCTGGTTGGAGCTTAGTGCTTGGCCAAATTGGGAAGATATTCTGGGTCTCTGGTACAATCAGTCACGGCTGCTGCCAATATGCAGTGGGGGGGATACCAGAGCAGCAGCAGCAGCAGCAGCGGCGGTGACGGCAGGAGGGTTGAAGTAATAAAAAAATGTAGAACAAGGAACTGTTTCTGCCGGCGCCTCGTGCTTTGTGCTCCACTGTTTACCTGCTGCTTTTGGCAGTACATGTGGCAGACTCCCCCTCAAATCCAGATTCTTCTCTCATACTATGAGAACAGTGCTGAGATTGGCCTGAGGGGGCTTGTTTGATGCTCGATGAGGCACAGTGAGTCTCTGCCATTTTTCCACCTGGCTGTAGAATGTAATTGGGTGGAGAAACCTAAATGCACATGTCTGTTTGGCCGGCCACTTCACTCCTACTCCTCCCTCCCATGGTCCGGCCCCTCCCCTCTCTACGTACACATGGCTGAGCCAACACCTGAAAACCAAAATGATAATCAGATATCATTTTATTTTTCAGCTGCTGGCTCTGAGCCAGTGGGGCGACGCTCATCCGCCATTGCGGGTATAGTATGCTTTATGGTCCGTGCAGAAGATCTTGAACTAGATCTTTCTATTTACAGGGAGCCAGTGGACCCTCTAACTGTATAAATTTGTAACCTTTGCGATTTGTCAATTAAATTCTGTTCAAGCACTCTGTGGATTACATTGCAGCTGGTCCGGAGTGTCAAGGTGAGGAGCTTTGAGAGCTCAACCCAGTGCTTGGTTTGGGAGTATTTTCCAGAGTAGGCAGAGATGCATGCTGATGCTCTTAGGCACTGGATGAACTTGAGATGTGAATGAGAGCTCAGAGACCTAGAGAATTCTTAATTTCCTTTCAGCCAAGAAGGGTGATGGAGGTGTTCTCGAGCCAGAAGGATAGTTGAAGGGCAATGAGGTTGGCTCTGCTCCTCCAGTCATCCAACTCCTGGTCTGTCTCCATTCATATGCATGGGAGTTTATTTGGTATTGCTTGAGGAACAGAGCACTGGAGGCACACATAGATCATAAAAAGAATATTAACTTGTGTTGGACTTGGCCCTCTCTGTAGGGTCATTTCCAAACATTTTACCTCACCTCTCCTGCCTTCTGAATTTCTTTTTTGTTGGCATTAGGCTACAGTATACTTTACCACTGCTAGCCAGTGCTAAAGTATTTGTGCACCCTCCCTAAAACATGGTAAAGGTACCCTACACCTGATTGACACATTTGATTTACATTTAAGTCCCTAGTAAATTGGTACCACATGTATTCAGGTCCTGTAAATAAATCTTAGCAGTGGGCCTGCAATACAAGCACAATGTATAACAGTAAATGAGACCAAGGGCCCACATTGCCATGTCAATGTGGTATGTAATCTCATAACATCATCATAATAAATGTGAGCAATCAGAGAAGACGGCACATGGTGCAGTGCTGGAAAGTGGCCGTCTCTGAAAGGTCACGCCAAACATCACCTCAAACATTTTGCCTTCCTCCTCCTCTTTTTCTGACCATCTTTTTGTTGTCTTTAGGACTCTGAACATTTAACCACTGATGACCAGTGCGTGTGCTTCCCCCCTAAACATGGTAACATTGGTGTATACGCAATTGGCATATTTAGTTTCCTTGTAAGTTCCTTGTAAAGTGGTAAACCATATACCCAGGGCCTGTAATCTAAATGCTACTGTGGGCCTGCAGCACCGATTGTGCCACCTACACAAATAGCCTTTCAAACCTGTCACAGGCATGCCATTGCAGGGCCTGAGTGTGCAGTTTACTGTCACTTCAACCTGGCATTTAATACTACTTACCAAGACTTAAACTCCCCCATTATTACACATAAGTCACCCCCAATGTAGGCCATAGGTAGCCCATAGGGCAGGGTGCTGTGTACATAAAAGGTAGAATGAACACGAAGGGAGATACATAAAAGGTAGGACATGCAAGTGTTACATATCTTGGTATTGACAAACACCCAAATTAGATTTTCATGACTGTGAGGCCTACTCCTCTCGTAGGTTAATACTTGGTATTCTTTAATACCCTTTTAAGGTGTAATTCCTGATTAAAAAGGAGTAGCTATGTCAAAACAAAGTGAGAGAGAGGGAAACTCTTTATCTCCACTCTTAATTCCCAGAGGTATACGTATAAACAACACAAGAGTGAAGCCAGAATGTCAAGGGCTATGAACAAAAATCACTCATGTTTTTTAAAAGGGTCCTCACTCACCAACCTGGTTGGTGACATGCTTCATCATTGGACCCCTACCAGGGAGGCCGAATGCCTCCCCGGTGTGCTTCAACACCTGAATACAGCGGAGCAGGATTTTTGAGTGTTGAGTGCAAGTGATAGTGCAGAGAGTGATGTTAAAATAGTCTTTACTACTCCTTAAAAATGTTTTAATGGCAGGGTAGTAAGACTAAGTTAAAAAAGTGAATGGTGGACGTTGTGACTGATTAGATTGATCAGCCACATCCAAATTTAAAACATTAGGTCGACATGTTTCAGCCTCTGTGTGCCAATTGCGAGGTTTTCCTCAGGACCAGGGACCAAGGCAGTATGCACTCACTAAGGTGCACCCTAACCTATGGCCAATTAGTGAACCAGTTTACTCACGGTTCTGAAAGATACGCCTTCTACACTTCTGAATGCGTAGCATATCTGTAAGGCAAAAGGAACAATAACATACAGATACACAAGACAAGACACACATAGACAAATCGCCACGTGTACAATTTTAACAAATGAGCGATAAAGTACAATCGTAAATGCCCTTAAAAAGCATATGTGTGCTTTCTATGTTCAACAAAAATCCAAATGGGCCCAGTAGGCGCGTGATCATACCTAATAGTATCTCTAATGTAGGATTCTAGGCATGATTATGCATGTGCGGCATTAAAGTTGCCGGGTGTATCGCTATATCAATTAAGTTCATCGTATGTGAAGGAACTCTACCGTCGTTAGGTAATTACCTATGACCGGAGTTGGTCGTCAATGTTAGACTAGCCTCGAGAAAAAGTGCCTATACTGACAGCGTGGAACAAAATGAAAAGGAGGCAGGAGGCTTACAATTCAGAATGAAGAGATTAGGCAGCATGGGTCCTGGCAGGGGGTGGCGACTCTAAATCACACGCTGGCAGGTGGGAGACAGAAAAAGCGGTAAATGCGATGTCACGCTGCAGGAAACATACCTTGTGTTGACCAGTACAACCTGTGCCACTTACTGTATCAGAGCCAGCCAGCCGCGTTGCCTAGTTCTCTGCCCGTCTTCAGGACCCAAAGCTTAGAAATACTCCTGCAACCCGAAAATATATACAGAAGTGCTGTCTCTGTCTCTGGGGCGGTGCACAAAGCGACGGAATGACATCTTCATGCATGCGCGAGCGTCAATCCCGTCGAAGGAGTGCACCACTAACTCTCCTTTGTTTCCACAGTGGCAGAGTCATCTAGGACACTGCATGACTTAGGCCTTCACTAGGAAGAGGTTGGAAAAGGGACAAATATTGATTCGAGATTAGTGAGTAAAGCTATATTCAGTGGCGTAACGAAAGTTCAAGGGGCCCCCCTGGAATATACACAGAGGAGCCCCCGCTCCAGATTTATTCCTGAGCACTCAGGCATAAGTACTGTGCAGAGGGGGTCCCCTGCAGCTCGGGGATGCGGGGGCCTGTGTTACGCCCCTGGCTATATTATCAAGGTAGTATATATAGGTAAATATAGATCTACTGTTCCACGTCAATGTACTGTGTAATATAGGTATCTTCACAGCGTGCAAATGTGGAGCCAAAAACAGTAAATGTATACAAACCTAGACATACTTACTTTGACAATATAGAGGTTGATGTTCTGCAGTCTGTATTTTTGTAGCTCAATATCTGTAACCTCGCTATCCTGACACATACCAGTCCCATACTTCTACTGCTTGGTTGCCATCTTATCTGAAATATTTATGCCACTGTTTTCCCCGTGACAGAACTGCCACATGCTCTGCAATAGGAAACATCTTTGGAACACTTTCATCCTGGGAAATGGAGTCAGAGGAGCCACCATTTTGTTTCTGTCTGGAACTATCATGTCTCGGGCTGAAAAAAGACAGAAATGTCCTTCATGCGCTGGACGACATCCCTCGGCAAGAGAAGGACATTCATTATATCATTTCAAAAGAAATTCTCCGGTGTTGGTGGTCTGTTTTCGGAAATAATATCTCTAGAGGCAGGTCCGTCAAGCCTCCATGGCATGTTGGACCTGCCGTCACTGTTTGTGCTTCCCCCTAAAGTTGCTCCCAAAATAGATGGACGAGTCGCTTTAGGGGAAAATGCCACTGCCATGGTTCCCAACTCTCGATTCAACAAACCTGCTAGACCCATCTTTAAACGAACCCCACTTACTACTTTAGCACACTTCTAACTTGCCGTTGTTTCATTTATAGATGGACTAAGCTTCCGCGTGCATTTTAATACCTGAATATATCCGTGGAGACCACTCCTCCTTCAGTCATCTTAACCAGCTCTCATGAATACATTACTGTCAAGGAGTGAAAAACTGGCAGGAGGTCCGCCTGTCCACACAACCATTCTTAACCAGGGCGATTCCTCCCTAAATAAGACCACGGACCCTGGATTCAAAAGGATCACAAATGAACATAGTTGTTGCATTTTAGTTCCCTCTTAATGTATAAGTACTGAACCATATGGCAAACATGTATAGAGTATGATTACCCCCTAAACCTTTGAATCGTTTCACAAATGGCATGATAACTCCGTTTTCGGTCTGAAATATATATTTTAAAACGTGTGGTACTTTGTTGAATGAGGTGAAAAGTAAGCACTTGAGTATTTCTCGAAATGTTCAATTCTTAGTTATTTTGACTGCGCATTTCATAGTTCGTATTTATGGCCAGTTGATATGAACTGTCATTAACACGTACTTTCATTATGAAAAGCGCAGCCCAGAATCATATTTTGGACTGCTAACTACTGCTGTACGCCCACGGAGAAAAGACGTGTGTATTGTGTAAAGTTCACGCATTACATTTTAAATGTAAAAGGCAGGAAGAGAAAAACGCCAATTATTTTGGAGGCTTCTAATATATAGTGCGTAATTGCAGAAGCACATCTTCAAAGAGCACTTTCTCGTCGAAGGTGCCGCGGTCACGACTCCTTCTGGATCTCTTTTGACCGGCTCCAGTGTCCTAAACTTCAGGAATAAAGACTTGGTCAGAAAGGGTCAGCTGCCGGCTTTTTCTACCTTGTTAAATCAAGAATCACGGCGCGGAAACGATATTAAGCTGAAAGATGCATAATAATAGAATGTTCATAGCAAGGTCATCAAGAGGGCACAGCATTTCAATCGTCAGTGAGTGTATTTTATCTGGTCAAGAATTGTGCATTGTATGCACTGATATCAACGACATTATATGCAACTATTATCATATGAACTGGTTGGTGGCAGAAATGATTTCTTTAAATGGCATGGACTCAGAAGGAGTATTGGAGAAACACATTTTAGAATTATGAGCTGGAGTGGGAGACACCCAATGGCATTGGAAGCTCTTGCAGAAATATCACAGATATTAGCCATTAGAAGTGCTTCTTCATAATATGTCTTGATGTTGAGTTCCACAATACCAGCTGGTGTGATCTCCCCACAATACTGACGAACACTGGTGAGCACTCACAACATTGGTGGATGTGAGGCTCTTACTAGGGCTTAATTGGTGCTAGTGGTTGCCAGTGAGTACCCCCAACAAATATTTCAGGATACCAGAACTCTTCATGTACTTCCACGAGGCTGCAGTCACAATTATTTTCTGAATGCTAGGCTGGATTATGAGGTGTTGTTCGGGCTGGCTCTTGACATCTTTGGTATCAAGGTCAGACTGGCTATAGGGCAATCTGGCAATGCCCAGGGGTATTTTTATTATTATTATTATTTTTGTTAGACATTAAGCACTGGCTCATGCACAATAGAGGCTTATTTGTCTCACAATCTCTATGCCAATAATTACTATCTGAGGGATTCAATGTTATTAAAACCCAACTAGGAATTCTGCATGTAGCAAATTGACTGCTCATTCACAAATGAGTACTTTTGGAAACTACTGACCTTCTACATAGCAAGGGAAGTGATTTGCTTTGGCTCATGTTGTGTACCCTGATTGGTGTTGAAAAGATTTTTGAAACACTCTTAACTATTGCTGTCAACTGGTGGATAATACTTTTAAGTTCCCCCACCTCGGCCTTCAGCTGCATTATCAAAGGTGAACACTCAACATTGGGAGGGCTGGGAGCATCTGCTACGGTGGTGGAGAGACAGCCAGTGCTAGTAACAGGCACTGACGTATCTTCTGTTAACTCAAGCAGTGGCTGGAACCGATTACTACAGAGGAGGGCATCTTCGCAGGAGGGTATAGATGGTGAGAGAAGAGGTGCGAAATCGGCGGGTTTATTGAAACCCCTGTTAAGCTGTACATACTCAGGCCGAATTTTAAATTTCGCAAATACATAGGGAATTGTTTTTGGTGAGTTAAGGCTAACCGGCTTAGGGGATTCCCTTGTCGCTAAAGCCACAGAGGTCTGTGTACCAGCAGGGTTTAACAGCTCCTCACATTCAACCAGGAGGTCGTCGATTCTATCAATAACACAATTACTTCCCGCCGTTTTCATCTCTTTTCTAGTTTTCTTCATTTTCCTTGTTCCACTTGGACCATCCCCTGCCTTTCTTTAACCCATACTTGTTAGCAAGAATAACTTTAGAGTTTAAACCAATAGATTTTCACACAATTAATAAACAATTTATGCAAGGGACCTAGAACGGGCCACAAAGAAAACACATAAGGTGAGTCTTTGGAATAGACTTGGAGTAATCTCCAGCCCCATCACAGGGTTATATGCACGATAGGCAGCACACAGTACCTTTGATAAAGGGTGTTAGAGGGGGGCGAAGCCCTGCCTCTTCCTGACACTGACGGATGCAGGATGGGCCAGCCCTTGGACCGGGCTTCGCCTGGGCGCAGCCCGCGTGCGTCCAACGCCGTGGGAGGACTTGCTGCGCTCCAAGCTTGTTACAGCAGGTGGCTGACATGAGGCCCCTCTCCAGGTTGCGGGCTGCTGGTCCTTGGAGCCTTTGGGTCCGGTGGCAGTGGGCAGAAAGACTGGCCCCAGCACTCTGCTTCCCACTCCATGGGAGAACTTGCTGCACTATAAGCGTGTCACGGCAGGTGGGAGGCGGCTGCAGGAGGTCCCTCCCCAATTACGGGCTGCTGGTCTTTGATGTCCTCGGGTCCTGTGGTAGGGGCCAGAAAGATCGGCTCCAGCACTCTGCGTCCTGCCCGGCGGGAGAACTTGCTGCGCTATAAGCATGTCACAGCAGGTGGGAGGTGGATGACAGGAGGCCCCCCTCCAATTACGGGCTGCTGGTTCTTGGAGTCCCTGGGTCTGAAGCACTATTTTTATGTCTCTGTGGGCTATACCTATTGTCTTCAATGTGTACACAGTGGCTTTGAGTCCGCCCTTTGCTCATGATTGCATGGTTTTATTGTCTTCTCTGCTGCTGATTTTGAAGGTGTGTTTATTCCACCCAGAAGCATTTCAGTCTTACAATATTCTAACTGGTTCATTAGCATCCTTCCACTCAAGAAGAGTGCTTGCTTTCAGGAAACTACTTTTCTCTTTTCCTCTATACAGTCTGTATTAGTGCATGCGTTTTCTTGCTCTTTCCTATGTGCTGCTTCACTTTGCCCCAGCCCTCACTTGTTCTCCATGTTGCTTACTCTAGCTCATCCATTTTTTCATTTTACCCTTCCTGCTCGTTTTTTATAATTCCCACTGCTACTGCACCCTGTTGGAATTGACTATCTTTTGCGTGGTGTACACCCAGAGTTTTGCCCTGGTTTTTCTTTGCTTGCTGTTGAAATTTGTGCACTTTACCCCTTCTTACCAGCGGTAAAGTGCCAGTGCTCCCCTTTTCAACATGCTTAAATTGGTATCCCCCTGATTGGTATATTTAACTTACTTATAAGTTGCTAGTATATGCTACCACCGTATACTCAGGGTCTGTAAATTATATGTCTTAAGTGCACTGCAGCACTCATTGTGCCATGCAATGTAGTGGCAGTGTAAGCCTTACTGCAGTCTGTCACCTTTAACCTGGTAGTGTAAGTTTAAACTGCAAATTAGACCTGTCAAAATACCCCTTTGAACAGGCTCAAATCCTCCTTTTAAATATTAATAATTCAGCCCTAAGTTGGCATTACATGCCAGTAAGGAAGGATGCATGGTATTTAAAAGTAGGACATATAAAGGCTTAATGCTAAACATGTCCTTAATGTGAAAAAGCCCTCAGGGTTATTTTCACTGGAGCAGGGGTAGCTGTTCTGTAGGAAAGCATTGGGACAGAATATTAAATGTAATATTTGTTATCTCCGCTTAGGAAACAGCTACAAAATTCATATTTGGACTAGTTAAAATAGTTATTACAAGCCCAATTCCTTGGTAAAGTCAGACTTGTAATAAATACTTTAGAAGGGGTACTTTTAGAAAATGTACCTTTTGCCAGCCTAAAGCCTCTAGAAACCCATTAGCATAAGCTTCCAACTGTCAACCTGGAGCTGGATGCCCCCTCAATGAGGTGTGAATTTGCTCTCAGAGCTCAGAAAAGACATTGGGTGTTGAGAGGGGATTTATTTCTCTGGGAGACTGACCATCTGGGCTGTGTCTAGGAACTTAATGAACTATAAAAGGGCCTACCCTCTCACAGAAAAATGTAGCTAATACCTCGATATAGACCCTTCTTTTGTTCACCTACTAAGACAGGCACCACACTCAGTTGGAGAGAAGCTGCTCCCAGAACCCGTTTTTAGTGAGCACAGAGGAAGGGTTGGTCATTTCCCTAGCCACACCCCTAGGGTAGGTGCAGGAACTCTGCACAAGGGAAGAAAGGTTCTGCCGTGTTAGTTTTGGACAAAGAGGGGCCCTGTGGGATTGCTTGCAGTGAAATAAACAAGAAATTCTGTAAAAGTGGGAAGGGCCATCCTGGGATCTTTTTCCCCATTGGTTAGGGAATGGCCAGGAGTTTCCCCACCCACAGGTTGGGCAAATACGTGGACTTCAAGGGTCAGAAGGTTGACCTGATATTTGGGTAGGAAGAATATAGCAAACTTCAAGAGGACTATTGCTTCATTTGCAGCTGACCAGTTCCAACTGGACCTGCCCTGGACGCTGCTATTCTACTAGAAGGAGTCTTGATCTCCAAGCACTGTGTCCAAGGTCTTTGACTCTTAGTTGGTGTCAACGTGTGCTCTTCCTAACAAATCCTAAAATGTGAACTTGGAAACCTTTTGCCACGTTTTTGCTCTTAGAACTGATTAGGGACCGGGCCCAACCTACCAAGCTGATCCAGTATAAGTGCAACACAGTTGAGCTAAAAATTCAAGTTGCTCCAACTATGTTCTTTTCCGCAGTAGCAAATCCAGTTTGTGGGGACCTCGCAGAGAAGGTGTCTGGCTTTGTGGCTACTGCCTGCAGCCTTGCTCCACTGGAAGAATCCAAGCTCAAAAGAAGTTACTAGATCCAAAGGTTGAAATCTTCACTGGGCGGTGGTATCTGGTTAGCGAGAGACCTTCCTTGGCTGCAAAATTCAAATGTCTCCCCTCTGAACTTTTCCACCAAAAGACAACAGATCCAATGAGCCCTTGTCCAGCAGCTATCCAACAATGTGGAGCCCTCTTTAACAACAGCATGGCTGCCGTGCCCTGCTGAGGAATCTATTCCAGAGACTAAGGTAAAACTCTTCACTGGGAAGAACCAGGTCAATGTATCTGACCCTCGCTCCTTTGCGGTTGTTCTTAAACATCACCCATGACTCTGTCAAGTGCAACCAGATTGACTGTGGTTGATGCATAACACTTTGTGTATTATTTTGAACCTTATATTTGAAAAATTAATCTTAAAATAATTTTCTCATTTTCAAGGTTGGCCGACCATCAGCTTTCATTCACATGCATTTGCAGCAGGCACCAATAATGGGTTGTATTATTAGAAAAACCCATTCAAAGATTTCCACCATGGATGAAGTTCATGCACTGAGACCATCTTTGAGTCGGTTTGTTCAAATAATACAAATCTAGTGCCCTTATTCCAGCTAATCTCATTGCAAAGCAGAAAGTATTGAAGTACTGGGTATTTTAGACCCAGCGGTGCAGGGGCACACACCCTATGACTTCTGGGTTCACCCTGTTCCAGACCTACAGAAACACAGAGTCTTCTGGGTGAAGTCAAAGATCGTTTATTGGCTGCAGACCAATTACAGGTATCCTAGAAGTACAACAGCGTGTATGTTCTCAGGAGACTGATGAAAATCATAGAAACGGACTTCATCTTAAATACGCTTTTCCCTGCCTCAAGCATACATTCCTAGGTTTTATGATACGGTAATAAACAAGTGTACATTACAAAGAAAAGGCAGAGTCATGATGACCATCCCACATTCCAGTTCGGCCAGCCCACAATGATTTACACAGTCAGGTTCAGATCCCACATTTGATATCAATAGGCCCCAATAAAACACGGGCAGCTCCTGTTTTGGGAAACAAGTCATAAAGCAGGAACAGTCAGGTGTGAAAGAGATTAGCCGGAGGCTCGTGTAGAATGAAAGGGTTTTATGATGGGTCAAACCCTGATGCTAATCACAGGGGGTGCAGAGGAAGGGGAGCTCGTGAGACCAGTTTGACCTGGGGCAGCAGAGCCAGCTGCCCAGGTCACAGAGAAGTCACGGGAAAGCACATGTACTGTAAGGCCCGTATCTGCTCCATTATAGCCTATGTGAGGGCAATCACAAGATGGCCACTGCCTCCAAAATGGAACCCGCGTAGTGAAGCAGAATAACGTGTACACAGTGCATTCATAGCTAGAACGATATATAAAGCACTCGTACATACCGCATTAATCATTTGCGGTTCGCCAATACCAGGATAGACAGGGGTAGGGCCCTGTCCCCTACGCGGTCACAGAGATTAAAGTACGACAGACCCTCCTTTTGCCCTTACATAGGCAATCACTATACTCATCTTAATCCGAGTCCAGGTCGATGTTCACGAAGTCATGGAGATGTTGCTGTAGCATCATCCTATTACTTAGCTCATCCCTCGATACAGGTTTCCTTACACATAAGGTAGCACAGAGGCCACATATCGCAGGAGCACACTGTATGCACAGACAGAACAGGAAAAGAATGGCTAAGATAATTCCAATGACCATCAGAACTTTCCAACCCCAGGCAGATATCAATTCCCAGAACCACCCCACCAGTGACCAATCTCCTTTATCCACGTGTATGGATTCAGATATTTTATGGAGTTTGGAGATGGCTTGATAGACTGTTGGAGCGTTATCTGGTATGAAAATGCAGCAACTAGATTGGATAACCTTACATACCCCACCGCGGTCTGCAAGAATAACGTCTAGAACCATGCGGTTCTGCAAAGTCATAAGGCGATCCGCTTGGAGCTCAGCGGTCAGATTACCAAGGGCACCAGCCGTTACATTTACAGTGGATTCAACCACACGTGTCAGTTGTCTCAGGTTCCTACTATTCACCATAGGTCCCCAAAACGGCAGGAAACCCAAAAAGAAGTCTCCCGCTTCTTGACCGGCAGTATCCTCCTTACTAATCACACCTCTCACAACTCTGGTCTTGTGATAATCAGAGGCAGCAGTAAATGTAGGCGGTAGCAAGTTCGCAATATAACATGTGCCCGAGAAATCAGGGGGCAACCATGTATATGCTCGGTCATTGCAGATGAAATATGTGCCCTTGGCAGCCAAAAATGCAGGGGAAAACTGTGACGGGAAGGTGTACGTTTCAGTACAGTCACTTCTTCCCAGTTGAGCTCTAGGATTCTGACCATTACCCTGTAAGCAGAACCGACCTATGTGGGGTACGACCCAGATTGGAGATGAGATTTTTCGCTGTCTTTCACCCAAACTAATACTATACCCCGTCGCGTTCCATCCTACATAAGGTCTCAATTCTTCTTTGGGAATGGATGAGTATGCATCAATATCCCTACTCATATCGGCAACTCCTTTCATCAAAGCCTTATTATTGGTGATAGGTCTGATGGAACGCAGTTGGCGAGGGGAGTACGTATCTAGAGCATAAAGAAACATGGTCTGGAATGCCCATGACGATCCATTGTAACTAAATGGCAGCACCAAATAGGGAATACCCTTGTTAATGGTATGTGGCATTAACCCACACACCCAGCAATTGGTTGTGTTCATTACTAGTTGGTGCTGGTGCAAAAGCTAGATAAACGAGTTATTTACGAACTCGGATCATCTGGTCTGTTCGTGCTCAGGCAGAGGGTGAAAAGAGTGAGAGGAGGCAGTAGAAAGAGGTATAGGCTGTACAGTAGGCGCTATGGTCTTTTGAGAGGAGAAAAACACAAATCCTACGATGAACATTATTATACTACACAGCGTAAATAGACACAGAAATACAAAACATTTACTTTTTACAATTCTACACATCCTTGTTTTAAAGTTTGTGTCCTCAACGGGTCTCTCCATCTTAAAAAACTCCATCCTCTAAACGGGCCGCTCGCGGCGGATGAGTTTCTTCTGCTAAGGAGTACGCCTGTCAGTCCAGGGAACCGCCCTAGACCAACCAGAACCGTTGACCTAACGTCTTCGGCCTGTACCCCAAAGTCTTGACACCGCGACCCTGTGGCTGAACCCGGATGGTGGTTCGAAAAACAAAAATCAAGAAAGTCCTTCAGATGGGAGAGCCAAAAATGTCAAAAAGGGAATAGTAAAGAAATATTTATTTGTCCATGGGCCTTGGTCTCAAATTATAGCGGAGACGGCCAGGTGCTGTTTGGTCTTGGAACAAAGGTTCAGGCTCAGTGGTGTCCAGTCGATTTGATGGTGGCACAGCTTCTTGCAGAATATTGTCACTCTCTTGGTCTGAAACTGTGCCTCTTATGCGTGCGTCACTGAATGGTACAAAACGAGGTACAATGTCTGCCTCAGAGTCGGCGATACCCTCCTTGACCCACCGGTCACATGGCAAAGGCAAGGGGACTACTTTGCAGTGGGTGCCATGGATCCAGTGCTTCTTCCCTTTTACTCGCACCGCTGATCTCGTTGAGAAAAGCACAAGGTGAGGGCCGATCCAGTGAGGCTCGTCGTTGCTCTTGCGCTGGAAATTTCGGACCAGGACCCACGAGCCAGGGTTGATAGGGTGTCCAGGAGGTTCAGAAGCTTGGGGAAGAGTATCATGTACCTGTTGGTGCAAAACACGCAGTTTAACAGTCAAATCATACAGGTAATCGAGTAGTACTGGATGCTCAATCTCACTAAATTTCGTAGGCCTCGGTACACCCCATACGTTGGCCGGGCGGCCAAAAACCACTTCGTAAGGACTAAGTCCCACTCGTGAGTGTATGGTCATTCTGGTGGACAGGAGTGCTAAAGGCAGAGCATCAGGCCATTTAAGACCGGTGCTCGCCTGAATTTTGGCCAGCTTGAGCTTTAAGGCTCCATTGTAGCGCTCTACTAGTCCAGCTGATTGGGGGTGATTTGCAGCGTGGAACTTTTGCTTTATGCCTAAACCTTCACATACATTCTTCATTACTTTACCCACGAACTCACTTCCATTATCACACCACACCATTCTTGGCATTCCAAACCTGGGGAAAAATTCTTTCACAAGGGCTTTGGCTGTGGATAGGGCAGTTTTATCTTTCAGAGGATAAGCCTCTATCCATTTTGAGAAAGCACAAACAACCACCAGTACATATTTCAGGTTGTTGCATCTTTCCATGTGAATAAAGTCCAGCTGCAAAACTTCGAATGGACATGATGGGGGTGCAAAGTGACCAGCTGGAGTTGGGGTTCCCCTACCAGGGTTGTATTTCAAGCATATCATGCAATTCTTGACCACATTCTCTGCACATTTGGGAATTCCAGCATTCTGCCATACTGGAGCCAACAACTTACAAATTCCTTTCGTACTGATATGTGCCATTCCATGTGCCATAGTAACCACTGGGAGCACATATGCGTCAGGTAACAACCATCGCCTATGTTCTGTCAGATCAATCCAACAACCATTCTCATCCAACTTAACCATACTTTCTCTCCACTTGCTTAGCTCTTTCTCTGTGGCCTCAGCTTGAAGCGACTTCACACTCTCTATTGTGTTCTCACACATTCCAACATCATCAACCCATCTTGCGGGGCCTGCAACATACATTCTAGCCTTCACATTCTGTGCTGTTTCTTTCGCGGTCTCATCAGCAAACGCATTCCCACGTCCAACATCATCTGTGATTTTCCTGTGCGCACTGCATTTCATGATCGCAACTTGCAACGGTAGGGTCAGTGACTCAAGGAGATCATTCACCAACTTGCCATTCTGAATTTTAGCTCCATGCGACGTCAGAAACCCACGCTCTTTCCACAGTCGCCCAAAATTATGAGCCACGCCAAAGGCGTACTGGCTATCTGTGTATATATTCACTCTCATTCCTTCAGACAATACGCATGCTCTTGTGAGGGCGATTAATTCTGCTGCTTGGGCCGAATTATGTGGCACTTGTGCAGTTTCCACGACCATGTGTAAAGTCGTGATAGCATATGCAGCAGTCGTGTCACCATTAGGGAGCTTGAAACACGAACCATCCACCCATAAAGTGCCATCACACTCAGTCAGGGGAGTATCTTTTAGATCTACTCTCCCTTTCATCTCTTCTTCTGTTCTGAACAGACAGTCATGTTGCTCAATCTCATCTGAGTCTGCTGGAATTGGCAATAACGTAGCTGGATTCAGCGTACTGCATCTCTTTATGTGTATGTGATTTGCTAACAGTGTAAGCTCATAGCCTGATAATCGCGCACTAGTCAAGTGTTGTGTCTTGGTCCTATTTAATAATGTGTCTACAGCATGTGGAACCATAACGATCAATGTGTTGTCCATTACCAAACCAGCAGATTGTCGGATAGACATCGCTGCAGCAGCTGTCGCTCTCAGACAGCTTGGCAATGCCCTCGCTACAGGGTCCAAGGTTGATGAAAAATATGCGCATGGGCGCGGTCTGTCGCCAAAGGGCTGTGTTAACACTGACAACGCACATCCATCTTTCTCGTGAACATACAACGTAAAAGGTTTGCTGTAGTCAGGAGTACCCAACACAGGAGCTGAGCACAATGCATTGCGCAATTCCACAAAACTTTTCTGGCACTCTTCAGACCATGGGATAGGATTCGGTGTGTCTTTGCATGTTAAGGCTAACAAAGGTTTTGCCAACAAGGAAAAATTAGGAATCCAATGCCTACAGTATGAGGTAATGCCCAAGAAAGCACGTACTTCTCTCTGTGTTCTTGGCACACTCAACTGTGCAATGGCTTGAATTCTTTCTGGGGTCAGTTTCCTTCCCTCCTTCGACAAGAGATGACCTAAGTAGGTCACTTCTTGTCGACAATATTGCAGCTTAGAGAGAGACACTTTGTGATGGAAAGCAGATAAATGGCGCAACAATGACAATGTGGCTTCTTTACAGATGTTTTCAGTATCCGCGGCGATTAGTAAATCGTCCACGTATTGAATCAGAATAGCGCCACTAGGTAAAACAAGTGCATCAAGCTGCGCTTTCAAAGCTTGACTGTATATGGATGGACTCTTACAGTAGCCCTGGGGAGCGCGTTTAAAGCGGAAGCTTCGGCCTCCCAGACTAAAGCCAAAAATATCTCTGCTCTCCTTTGCAATTGGGATGCTAAAGAAAGCATTCTTTAAATCGATCACTGAAAACCATGCAGCAGAGGCTGGAATCATCGTTAACAAGGCAGTTATATCAGGGACAACCGGAAACTGTGGCACAACAATCTTATTAACCTCTCTAAGATCAATCACAAATCTGTAAACAGGTGGCTGTGAAGGGTCCGTTCGTTTTAAGACAGGTAAAATCGGACTATTGCAAACGTTGCCTCTTGTCTCTTCAATTACACCCTTATTAATCAAGTCGCTGACAATATCTAACAATGCTTTTTGGCCTTCATTAGAGATCTTGTACTGTGGAATACGTGGCAGTCTGACATTAGCCTTTAAAGTCACCACGTATGGCGGTATCTCCAAGAGGCCCACATCATTGGGACCAGTAGCCCAAAGGGCATCCGGAAGGGATGACAATTCAGGTGGCATTGTATTTTTAGACAAGTACATTGGGGAAATCACTTTCTTGCCTAATGTAAGTTGTACTCCTGAAGGAGAACAATACAGTGTAGCGTGCAATCCTTTCAACAAATCTAATCCTAGCAAATTCTCACCACAACCTGTCGTCAGAATCAGTGGTGCTTTCAGCTCGCAAGGCCCAATAGAAAGTGACATGGGACTAGAAATCGGGTTCCTAACCGGGGCGCCAAAAAAACCTACTGAAACATTTATATCGCCAGACAAAGGTGCGCCAGGGAGTTTTGAATGCATGATTGAACTCTTTGCAGCACCAGTGTCTAGCAGAAAGGGCTCCGTTACATTTGCTGTAGTTACCTTAACATACGGTCCACTCTGATCCACTGGCACTGAAACAACTCCCTCTCTCTGTCTACGACTATCCTAGTAATCATTACTTTCTGCATCACCGTCCTCTGCATAATAATCATTATTATAATACTGAGCCGTATTACTAGTCGCGTTGGCTTGCTGATCAAAGCTATTAATGGCGCTTTGGGGCGGAAGAGGACGCGCGTTCTGGGGAACACTTCCACGCCCTCTGCCTCTAGGAGCTTGCTGACCACCCCTACCTCTTGCGCCATACGCATTACCGTTCCGCTGCATTAATTTAGGGCAACTATATTTAAAATGACCTTCCTCTTTGCAGTATGAACATTGGTTGGGACCTACAGGGACACATGGTTGATAATACCCATTCATTTGCTGATTGTTCTGAAATTGTTGGGGTTGGTGATAGACACCTTGGGGTTGCCTATAATTATTCTGACCTCCACGTGGCAGATAGGCCTGCTGCAAAAGGACCTTCGTCTTTAGCTCCTTCGTTTTCTTTTCTGTTCTATCCTTTTCATCTTTATCTCTGTTTTCATAATACTGTGCAGTAGCCAGTATTTGCGCTGAAGAGGAAACAGCCCAAGAACTTTCTGAATCTTTTAACTTTTTACACAGGTCAGGAAGTAGATTCTGCACAAACTTATCCACAAATAACCGTTGGCCACCCTCAGTACTCATATCTTGCCCACTGTGGTCAACAAACGTTTCTTCAAACCTAGTAAAGAAGTCTGACACTGTCTCATCTTTCTTCTGCTTGCATGCAGATAACTTGTCCCAATTTACGCGCATCGCGGGCATTATTGTCTTCATATACGTGATGATTCTACCAGGCAGTTCTGCTACTAAAGGCTCAGGTTTCGCACCACCAGTTTGTCTAGCATCAGCAGCGATGATGTTAGCCCATGTGTCTCCTAGTTCTGCAGCATGATCCGTATTACGTATGGATCCCCACAAGGGCTGTGGAACCACATTCCCAAACAGCATATCTACATCAGCCAGATTCATTACACAAGATTCTGCAGTCTGTGACAACTCCTTATAATAACCAGTAGGGTTTTTACGGGGATCAGGCAATGACTGCTTGAGTGCTAACACCTCAGATCTTTTCCATGGAACATGTACCCAAATACGCTGGAAATGTGCTACGACAGGTGGATTAGCATTTGCATCAGCGGGTCTCCAAACTGGGGGAACCTCACGCATCGGATATTGGCGTGCTTTTACCCTCTTTCCCACAGAAACATCAGGTTCAAACAACGACTGTTGACAATCCTCATTCCTGAAGGACAATACAACCGCAACTGCTTTCTCTACCTCGCGATCCACAATTATACCAGTTCCAAAGTCAAACCTCACTCTACACAACTCCTGCGGGCTCGGGTCTTTACCACTATCCTCCAATTCTTCACAGAGAATTTCGCACATTTTCTCAAACACATATCTCTGTTTTGGGGCATCCCACTGATGGAAAACGTTGACAACTGATTCCACATCATACAGTGAAGGGAAAACAATCCATCTACGCGCCATGCTATCTATTACCTTTTTCTCATCAGAGTTAGGCAATTGACTACGCAGTTGCTTACGCTGTAAACCAGGAGTCGCACCAGATGACTCAAAGAGAGGCGACATTAATGTAGTAACCACATTAGCTAAGCGCTGTCGCGCTGAAGGAGAAGCTGAGGCGAAAACAGGGGGAAAAACAGAGGGAAGAAAAGAGGATGCAGAAACAGGTACTGGAGTGGTGGAAGGAAGAGTGTCAGGAGAGGCAGCTGCTGAATTAGGCAAAGTCGCAGGAAGCGCGGGGGCAGTCGGGAACACAACTGGCGGCCCTTGAGAGGGCTGCGCTATATGGACAAGAGCCGGCCGCGCAGCAGCTGGCGGTAGCGGCAAGGCTTGCAGTATATTAACTGGAGGTGGCATATTCACAAGCTGGGGAGGTGCCGTGGCATTTTGAGCATACGGGGGTGGTGAACTCAACAAATGTGACATCAGGGGATCTTTCTCCTTTTCTTCTAACTCATTCTGCTTAGAGTGTGGTAAGGCTGGGTAACATTTGTCGATCCCTAACTTACGCTGCCTGTGCAATTGCTCATTCATCTGCTCCTCCTCATTATCTTTAAATTGTACAGCTGCTTGCATTACTGTCATACCTCTCTCCCTTTTATTCTTTTTCGCTAGCTTAATTTCCTTCTGTTTGGCTTCCTTTCGCCATAAGCGGAAAGAGTCAAACATCGCCGGCCGGGCTTTCTTTTTGAACAATTTAATTTCTAAATTATCTAAAATATCGGTATCGAAACTACCATTTTGGGGCCATTTTAAAACACCGTCTTTCCTGGTGTAGTGGATCCATACTTCGTTATATGCAATGGGGCCTACGCCATGCTTTACATAGAGCTCATAAGTTGGAGTTCCAACCGGAGGGACCGGGCATGATTCCTCCAGCTGGAAATCTTTTCCACAACCCAAACAGAATAATCTACCAAATATTCTAGAACCAGGCATCTTTGCTCACTAGTCTAGATCCAAACGTCAAAGGATTATCAATTACGATAGTCTCGTGAATACACGAGTCCTCTGGCTTTGGCGTTTGCAAACTCCAAATTACCAAATCAAACGATCCCGAGGGATACCAAAACAAATGGGAGACGCTCCACTTATATTTAACTGAATATTGCTGATCGATGGCGTCACCAGAAGACTCTCTCGATTGTCTCGCTCTCTCAAAACTCGTCAAGGGTCCAAAACAGGTCGATTAATCAGGGCAGCAGTCCTTCGTAGCCGTCGGGACGCAGAGAACCTCGCAGAAAAGACTTTCGGATCACGTCGACATGCAGGGGTCGATGAAGTGGCGGCCTTCCTCCGGAATTTCCACACGAAGCTCCTCACGAACCTCTGGCTTGGACTGGTACCGCTGAAATCGTCCCGAGTTGGGCGCCAAACTGAAGTACTGGGTATTTTAGACCCAGCGGTGCAGGGGCACACACCCTATGACTTCTGGGTTCACCCTGTTCCAGACCTACAGAAACACAGAGTCTTCTGGGTGAAGTCAAAGATCGTTTATTGGCTGCAGACCAATTACAGGTATCCTAGAAGTACAACAGCGTGTATGTTCTCAGGAGACTGCTGAAAATCATAGAAACGGACTTCATCTTAAATACGCTTTTCCCTGCCTCAAGCATACATTCCTAGGTTTTATGATATGGTAATAAACAAGTGTACATTACAAAGAAAAGGCAGAGTCATGATGACCATCCCACATTCCAGTTCGGCCAGCCCACAATGATTTACACAGTAAGGTTCAGATCCCACATTTGATATCAATAGGCCCCAATAAAACACGGGCAGCTCCTGTTTTGGGAAACAAGTCATAAAGCAGGAACAGTCAGGTGTGAAAGAGATTAGCCGGAGGCTCGTGTAGAATGAAAGGGTTTTATGATGGGTCAAACCCTGATGCTAATCACAGGGGGTGCAGAGGAAGGGGAGCTCGTGAGACCAGTTTGACCTGGGGCAGCAGAGCCAGCTGCCCAGGTCACAGAGAAGTCACGGGAAAGCACATGTACTGTAAGGCCCGTATCTGCTCCATTATAGCCTATGTGAGGGCAATCACAAGATGGCCACTGCCTCCAAAATGGAACCCGCGTAGTGAAGCAGAATAACGTGTACACAGTGCATTCATAGCTAGAACGATATATAAAGCACTCGTACATACCGCATTAATCATTTGCGGTTCGCCAATACCAGGATAGACAGGGGTAGGGCCCTGTCCCCTACGCGGTCACAGAGATTAAAGTACGACAGTATATTTAATTTTAGAAGGTACACTTTGTGAAAACATTTAGTGCACATTTTACTGCCACACAAATTTACTGTGGAATGCAGATGAGGAATCCATAGACACCAGACCACACTGGTGGAAATTACATAAATTGGCAGTGGCCATCTTATAAGTGAGGGTAATAGAGAAGTTAAGATGACTGTTGCCTGGATCATGCTCTGCCCTCCTGCCCCGTGAGTTTCAGCTTCTGTTCCCCTGCCAGACTCACGGCCTGGTAGATGGTCAGAGTAAACTGGTGGACATTGAGACTGAAGACAGATGGTTTGCACTAGTCAATCTGGATTTATGGGCTCAGCTCTCATCCAGATTGGACTGCACTGCCTTGCCCATGAGGTTGAACCAGCTCCAACTGAGTAAACTACTACATCACATGTGATGCCATGCTCCACGTGGCCCACCCACTCTGGGACCTGTAGCATCAGTTTATATGCCTTTTTGTGATACTTAGTGCACAGCTGCGCTCTATCCTGTGCCCCCAAGTTATGGACGGCTGCATGTTTTGTGGGGGTCAAGGAGGTCACAGATTTGTTTTGGTGGTTAGGAAATTAGTCACATTTGTCTCCTCAAAGTAGTTTTTTTTAATTAATTGTAAGAAAATGTTTTTTTAGTGTGAAAGTATGTGAGTTTTTTCCAAGTAATATGTCCAGTCAGGTCCTACACACAAGTTCAGTAAATAAACCTAGGTTTAACTCCTTGGAACTATGGCACAGGGCAAACTGGCTTAGCTTAAGAAAACATTTGCAAAGTATTTAGCAGTACCCACACAATTAAAAAGTCTTAAAACTACACAATAAAAATCCCCTAAACAATTTCTAGAAAACAAACTAATAGGAAAAATAACATCAAAACAAGTAAAATTAAGGGGAACTGGACCTATGGATTTCAAAATTTTAAGGGGAAAATGCTCCCTGGAATCTGAATCTGGCGAAGTTCTCTGAAAATTCTACACCTTTACTGCAAGGTCCGACTAAAGCTGCTGAGATCTTTGACTTTTCATACTTTCTGAAACAGTCCCCCTTGGTCTCTTCTAAGACTACCACAACCTCAGGGATAGCACTAATGGGCTGTTAGACCTGTGCCTTCCCAAGCTTTTCACCTTGACACCTCTTATTTTGCTGAATTTGTTTTTGTTCGCTTTAGGAGTTTGCACACTTTACCCCTGCTAGCCAGTACTTAAATACTTGTGCATTGTCCCTAAAACATGGTACAATTGGCCTAAACCATCTGCACATTTAATTTACTTGAAAGGATAAGTACATGGTACTACCTGCACCTAGGCTTGTACATTAAATGCATTTAATGGGCCTGCAGCGCTCATTGCGGTACCCACTAAAGTTACCTATGAATACATGTTTCAGGCCTGCCACTACAGCCTGTAGTGCAGTTTGTAATTGCCATTTCGACCTGGCAAAATAAACCTTTTGAAAGGCTTAAACCTTCCATTTTAATTGGAGGTGATGTGGCATAATGGTCAGAGCTGCTGACTTTGGGACAAGGGGACCATGTTCAATTTTTGGCGTTGGCTCAACATCTTGGTATTCTGGGCAAATCACTGAATCTCACAATGCCCAAAAAACAAATGTGATCTTGTGTAATGTAACAGTTGCTCATGCAAAGCGTTCCAAAATATATAATACATGTCAGTCACCCCTAATGTAGGCCCTAGAGGCTGAAAGGGCAAGTGCATTGTATTTAAAAAGTAGAACATGTGAGTTTAAGTTTTACATGCCCTGGTAGTAGAAAAACTCCTAGGGTAATTTAGCACTGTTGTAAGGCTGATATCTCTCTTAGGATAGCATTGGGTTACTTTATTACACTTAATAAGTGATAACTTACATTTGGTAGCAGATAGGAAAATTATGTTTGCACTCAAACTGTATTTTAAAATCATCTTTAATGGTAAGCTAGATTTTAAGTCAACGTTCTGAAAATGACACTTTTAGAAAGTTGGGATTTTCTTGTCCTAACCATTTGGTGTCTGCTGCCTGTGTCCTGGGTCACATGACTGTAAATAGCTTGGCAGTTGCCCTTTGTGTATTGCTCCCAGACACGGAGACACAAATGGACTAGATGTTGGCAGGATTGGCAATCCTGCCAGAATGGTTGGGGCAGAGCTGGTCTCTGCCCCACTTACATTTCAAAGGGCTGCCTCCAGCACACACACAAAGATACCTGACACCAGTGTTTTGTAACCTCAGACGACATGGAGCCTTGGCAGGAGAAGGGAAGAACTTTCCAGAGCCATATGAGGGGTAGTATAAGCCTCCTGAGCCTCTCATCAGATCACTTCTTGACCTGTGAAAGACTCAGAAGGACTGCCCTGATGCCCTGCTTCCCTGTTGCTGGAAGGACTACCCAGCTGCCCTCCTGCCTGAGGAATGAAGCCTGGACCTGCTTCTTGAACCTAAGACCACCAGAGCCCAAGGGCTAGCTGACTGGCCTCCAGTGGGAGCCACAGGAAAGTAACAAGCTCTAGAGTCCTGTACAGCATCTGCCTATCTGACCAGACCTGCAACCAGACCTGCCTGAGAACTGCAAGCCTCTGATGGAGTGGGTCACTGATCCCCAAGGGGTGCCTCCCTGGGTCCTCGACACTTGGCTGGTGCTATAGTGCACTATTCTGTAAAGAAGGGGGAAATCCCGAAGTTTTAGGCTGTTCTCCACCATGAACAGGCCTATTTGCACCAAGACTCTGCCGCTTGTGTAAACCACCAATGGTTAGCTTGGATGAACTCAACTCTTCGTGCTACAGCAGCCACCAGCAATGACCGGCAATGCTCTTGGTGCTACAGCAATAGAAGCCAGTGGTAATTGCCAACATGAAGGTCCAGCAAGGACCATCCGTGATGCATGGCCAGATCTTCGTGCTACAGCGACAACATCCCACGCCATACACCCTGTTCTTTGGGCATCAGGGTCGAATAACTTTTACTCTCTCTGTGCTGTGCGTGGCCTCCTCCACTGCGAATGAAACTCTTTGGTCTGGACTTTGAGAAGGTAAGTTTTATCTGTAGGACTAACCTGGTTCCTATATGTAGCCAGTGCTCCATCACTGTCAGCTGGAACTTGTGCCTTTCCCGCGGTCTAAATTGACCAGGTGACCATGAATGGCGCTCTGTACAATTGGGTGCTATACTTACCTGAAAATGTTATATTCAATGTTTCCAGTTCTATTGAATGGATTTCTTTCCTTTCTCATATCATTGTATTTATTAAAATGTATTCTATTTTTCTGGATTAGTTTGGGAGTTTTCTCATGTTGTGCTTTCACTTTATTACTGTTTGTGTGCTCCATGAATACTTCACACATTGCCTCTAAGTTAAGCCTGACAGCGTTTGTGCCAAGCTACCACAGGTTTAAGCACTGGTTAAGGCAGTAAAGTTTGAGGTTCAACCTTACAAGGATTGTAGTTGTTGCTTGAGTAGGGTTTTCACCTCACTCAATTAAAAACCTGATTTCTTTTATGGGTCAAAAGTCACTCCTTGAAGGGACACCAACAGATTCCAGTGCAGATTCAGTTGCTGCTAGCCAGCTAGTCACTCCAGGAAAGTGGCCTATTTCATCTTGTGTCCCTGTTACCACATAGGAGGTTAGCCAACTGATCCTTGGAGTCTACATCTTAGTCCTGGGTGCAGGTGGGAACAGGTTCAGTCCCTTAGGTCTCCAAATAGGCCACAGACAGTTCTCTTCTGTCTTTTTAAAGATCCAGAAAGTGTTCTGATGAGCTAGGGGTGAAGTGGTACTTTAGTAGGATTCACTATCCAGTGGGAAAGCATTATTCTGGTAAAATCCAACATGCCAGCACCATTCTGCACTTGTAGTTGGCTGGTGTGCCAACAAGAGGTGTGTCTAGTGAAACGAGCTTCCCCCGCCTCTTCAACTATACTACATTTGTTCTGGGACCATTTACCACCCCCCCTGTGCTGGTGTAAAGCTTGGACAGTTGGCTTATCAAACTAAGGCTTCTCTTCCCCAGGTGTCCCTTTACATTTGACTATGAATAGGAATACCTCACACTGCTCTCTCACAGGTGTCCTTCCCGATCTGAGAGGAGTCACATACCTCACACCAAGGTCCTCCTGCCAAAAGATCTAAACAATTGTTTCTATTCTGACATAATATTTTACACCTCATTAAGGGGAAGCACTGGCAGGGGCCTGGTGTTGGCAAGCTGATGCTAATTAGCCTCTGACAAACAAAATATAACATTTTAAAAGTTACTTTTCCTAACTATTCACCAAACGATCGTCTGGATTTTCAATAAATATTTAAAACAGAGGTTGAAAAATTTCTGCAGCTTATCCTAACCATATTTAGCAGAAAGAGTATTTTATCTTAATTTTAGTTTTTTTCATGGGAACATCTATATCCATTGACAGTGTAAATACCATTTGGGCGCTAGTCATTGCAGTAAGATGCTAATACTACATTTTTGCATGTACCACATATAAATATGAGGCACCCTACCATGTTGGCTATAAGGGCTCCTTATTAGTGACATATTGGATTTTTAAAAGTAGATTTTCTTGCTGCCAGTAAGGGTTATTGTGACCGGTTAGCTTGCAGATTTGAAAACATCAGCAGTCTGGCCACAGAAGCAGTTGTGAAGCCATGTTTCTTTTATCAGACTAGTAGGTGGCACAGCTAGGCCTGGGTGATATTTTAATTATACCAGCATGATTCACATCATTTTGTGAATTTGGTGTTATGCAAAAGTACTGAAATTACATCATTACACTGCATTGTGTAAGTAGACACCATGTGCTGTAAACATTTACTCTGAATGTGCTATTCATGGTAAAATGTCTTCCCAAATGCATACGAACAACACAATATGAGCTCCTGTTTTTCATGATGATTTTGTTTTTTGCAGTGTCTAAGCATAGCTCTAACTGATGGATTTGTATTTCGAGTAATTTCGTGTACACTTATCAAAAGTTTACATAACTATGCATATTCATAGGCACAAGGTGTGCTACAGGCCAAAGATGTCACTACTTAACTTTCTATGCCATAGATGTGTTTTCCTGTATCATATTCAATGGCCTTAGTGGAAAGCGAAATAGGCAAGTTAGGAGTTAGGAACCAAGTCTGTGATGTGTTAGAGGGCACAGCATATAACATAACATAACACGTGTATTTGTAAAGCGCACGTTCACCACTACGGGTATCTTGGCGCTGAATAACAGATGTTTATTGTTACCCAACTCAATGGTACTCATAGGGACTGTACAGTAGTGTGCAAGTGTGCAGAGTAAAAACAAAACAGTAATAGCAGCTAGAAAGAAAATGGGGGTGATTACACAAAAAGAGTGATTTGTTTTGTATGAATGATCCAATTTTCTTTTTTTATGCCATTTCTGATGTACAGTGATACTGCCTGTCTCTCTCCAGGGGCAGAACAGTGAACAAGCATGTCATACCCTGACGGAAACAAGCTTAGATGACATTGGATTTCTTTTTGACAGTTCCTTTTCATTGTATGGTTGTATGACAGAACCACACTTGCCTTTACCACACAAGCCTTAACAACGCAGGCAATACAACAACCGCTTTGTTACCACACGTTCTTTTATCACGCAAGTCATTACAACCGCTTGCCTTAGGGAATCAATGGACTTTGTAGTTATATAATTTACTATCCCAACTCCAGTCTGTGTATCAGTAGGGAAGGTGTTGGACTTAAAATCCAACACCAGTTCAACATCGCAATCCGTAAGCAAGTCGCTGTAACAACTTGTGTGCTAAAGGAACGTGTGATAACGACACATTGATTGTAGTGCCCACGTTGTACAGGCACTGCGCTATTCTGACTGCATTGTAAAATATATTTCCCCTCTATACTATAATAAGGTGACAAGTTGCCACCTAGTAAGACAGACTATGCACTGTTTGCTCAATTTATTTACTATTTTGTTTTCAAAGATGGATTGTTACAGTTAGTTTGAGACCCCTACCCTTCCTAAACCATCAACTTTCTATTCTGACCTGCCTTGAGGAGTGTGGTCTGGTGTACAGCCAATTTCATCTCCCTCTTTTCAAAATGCTGCTTCTGTTCACATCCCTGTCTATTCCTCCCAGCTGTATTCCCTTCATCATGTTACTGTCATATAGACCAAGATAACATTTTCAGCTGCTTTCAAAAAAGGGTAAAAGAAGAACCATATTGCATGTCAACTGCTCTAGTGGAAGAGTGGTGGTAGTAGAACCAAACTTGCTCAGGCAGTCTATTATGGACGAGTGATAGGTTGAGTTTGTCTTTAAGCGATTTAAAACTATCTGCAAGTGCACTTATTGTAAATGTCATACATCTGTTTTTCCTCCCTCTCTCTCCTTGTCTCTCTATTTAACTTTTTTACTTGTGTCTCCCTCTCTCCCCCTCTCTCTCCTGGTTCTCTGTCTCCCTCTCTTCCTTTCTTTCTCTTAACATCTCACCTGCCTCTTTCCCTTCCCCTTCTCTCCCTCTCCCTCTCTTTCTCTCCCTCTCTTTCTGCTCCCTTTCCCTCTCTCTCTTCCATATTCCCCTTTTCTCCCTCTCTCTTTCTCTCACTTTTTTTCTCCTGCTCTTTCTCATGTCTCTGCTTGTCTTCTCTGCTTCTAGTGCTAGGGGAACATGAGTGCCATGAGTCTATGTGGCAGCCATGTAGTTTCTTAAACTCCTTGACTGCACAAATCTTGGATTCATATAACCATGAGACATGAATTAGATTAATTTATTGATGGGAGTGCTACACAAATAAGACAAAATTATGAATACGTGTTTCAATGTTTACCTGCTAACAAATTGCATCTAATTTTGCAGAAGGTATACAAAAAAAACCTTAACAATTTACATATTCTGAATTGCTGATAGCTCTTGATGATTGTGGGTCCTCTATTTTAAAACTCAAATTCAAAATTCTCATGCATATATACAAAGCCAGACACAACACAGAACCAGAACCAGAATACCTGCATTTTCAGCAACCCATCAGACACCTATGCTGTGCCCCACTCTCACTCGCACACACACCTTGCATCCGCAAAAACACAACTGGAGGTCACTCATTCTCCTACATTGCACCCAAGAAGTAGACCGAGCCTCCTCCTCACTTATTGAGTTCTGCAAGAAGCTGAAGACCTGACTCTTCATAAAAGCACCTTGGGACCACACACCTTACCCAAGCACCTGGATACCCTTTCGGGTGATTAGTGCGCTATGCAACTGAACATGACATAACCTGTTTCTGATCAGAATATATGTCACTAAATGCTATGTCTGTTTTACCTCAAACGTCCAGCAGAATCGCAAAATCCTTCCAAATAATTTTTTCTACTACAGTAGCATTCCCTATGGGACTCCCACACAAGGACTAGGGGGTGAAGATACCCTTACCCTGTCTCCCCTCATAGTTTAAAATGTTTTATTTCCAGGACTTAGGGACCGATTCCCCGAGTCCTGGAATGGCAGGTGCCATGTTGCATCCAGCCAATCAGTATGTAAGCTCCTGCAGGACTTGAGGGAGACCCTTACTCTTGCAAGAGCAGGCTGATTGATGAGACAAAAACACCAGTGGATAGCTCTATTGTTTAAAGTTGCATGTTCACAGGACACCCTGCAGGAGTCCCTTGAATTTAACTATCCAGATATCTATACATTTTACACCCTCAATTCTCAAACATTTCTCGAAATCTACTGAACAGAATTACACCAAGTCCCTAAAAACAGATTTTCTGGTAACTATCTAGCTTTCTGCCAATTTTGGTATAGTTACTTTTGACTGTTTGGACTGTCGCTCTGTTCAAAATTCCCTACAGAAATTGTGTTGAACCTTGCGCCCCCCATCGTGAACAGTTTTGCACTGAATGATGTAATTTCAGATGTCATCAGTAATATTATCAATGGTATGATAGAACATGTCATGATTTATGTAATATGTGAGGTTGTTGCAGCGCGGAGTGTCAAATTCCCCCCCTTCGGCACAGACCAACTGCCTCGGCATCAATTTCACTCAAATACATTCATTTGGTGGGGCCCATAACACCAAATATACTTACACTCCGTTGATCTGTTTTTCCTGAGGGAAATACATTTCCAAACGCTGACATGAAAGGAATACCCTTACCTTACACTAAACACATTGACCTCAGACCTAAGATATCCCTCTCATAAGGAGATGGATCATTTAGTTGTTTGAAGGTTTAGATTCACAGTCATTTATCTAGTCTTTAAATCCCATTAAATTCTCTTCTTAAAATAATCGACAAAACACATTTGTCAATTAATCAAATATTCTTTATCTAAGAAATATTGCAAGAAACGTTAGAAATCATCATCAGCATTTCAGAGCATCATATTTACCTATTCTGGCTAAAGTCGTCCTCTAAGTCAGTCAGTCAAGAAGAATTTTATCAAGCAAAGTTAGGCCGCAATTCAGTCCCTCAAAGATTCAGGATAACATAACAGCTGTCCAGCAGTCTCACCGTCCTCTCCATCAGCATAACGTCAGGAAATCAAGTTTGTCAAAGAAGAGCAAGCGATCGGCGATAGATTTAGCCTAATTCCCTACCTACTTTTATAATGAAAATAATGTCAAAAAGTATCAAGATCGGGGTTTAGAAAGTCCTGATTGGTCCATTTGGGGTAGCGGGGTACAGTTCTCAGGGTGTCGAATGATGAAGTCATCAAACTTGCTTGTTCCGGCTTTTAAATTCAGCTTTGTCTTTGGTCTTGGATGGGTTCCCGGAGCGTCCTTGAAGGGTACATGTTCTCCCGGGGTCAGGTCCAGGCCACTGCTGCTGGCGGTGACGCCTGCGCACTTCACCCAGAACCTCGTGTTGTCAGGGCAGTAACGTTTAACGTCTCGTTCAGCCATCTTGTTTAGGCCAAAATGGTCAACTTAAGCAAAAGAAACACAAAAATGTAATTAAAACATAGAAATGGCTAATAAAATATTATCCCCTTGCTAATACCCATATGTGTGTGTATTTATCTAGCAGAAGCAACACTCAGAGCAGTTTATACTCACTAAATAAAGCACAAATCACAGATACATCACCAAAGCGACATATAACATGCAATGTTCTAGTTTTCTACTATTAATATGCGTACTCAAGTTAGTTTACAATTAATATAGCCATGCAAGGTGCAATTCCCACGTGTAATTCTTTTGTTAATATAATTGGTGAGTTATCACTTCAAACAAATTAATAATATTACAATTAATTGATTATTCGGATTAATATAAACATGCAAACATACAACATTTTGTATTACCCGCTCCAGCAATCCCCCCTTTGGAGATTATATCACCACACTAATTAAAAATGTTGTATCCCTTTTACGGAAATTTGAATTGATTTCTTGTTTCGTTCATATTTCAGTTTCCCCTGTTTCTTCTCTTTTTGCTGTTTTATACATGCTATCCTTTAACTCTTCTAGTTCTATTTCTTCAAATTCTCTTTCTTGTTTCTTATCCCTTCTCTTTGAGTTTTCTTTTTTTATTCTTTTCTGATTTTTATTCTTTCTACAACAAATACAACCTAGTCTAATTATTAATACTAAAGTAATCACACATGTTAATGGAAATAATATCTTACCTATAAATGTACTACCTAGTTTTACTACAAAGTCTTTAATAGCTGATATTTTCTTACCAATCTTCTCCCAGACACCTTCAACCTCCAGTGGTACAATTTCGTCATGCAATTCTGTAATATTTTTAACATAAATTTTCAAATCTCTACTTTTGTCAGGAAGGTAAGTACAACAATGTTGAACTTTCAGCATTCCACATACTCCACCCTCTTCTGCTAATAAAATATCAAGGGCAAGTCGATTTTGCATTACCATAGCACGCATGGCAACCATTTCAGTATTTACCAATAAGAATCCTCCAGCGGTGCTTGTTGACAAGCGATCCACTACTGTTGAAAGTTTTCTAATTTTGTTCGCATTCTGAGATATTCCCACTGTGGATATTAGGCCTGGGCTAAAATTCCGTTCTGCTCACGGAAATTGCGATAATTTGACATTTTCGCGTTCCGCGGAGAGCGAGAAAATGTAAAAATTTCCGCAATCCGCATTTTACCGGAAATGTTTTGCTTGCTCACGCTGTAAAATAATATATTCTCGCGTGCGCACGATCGCCTTACCTGAATCCCCGCGTTGGCCGACAAGTTTTCCCGATCCGTTCGCGTTCTCCACGAGATGTTGGATTGTTGGTAGCCATTTGCGCTGTCTCGCGACAGTTCGCGCCCGCAGTAACGTCATTCGTCACGCGATCACGTCTTTCTTCTCGCGATCATGCACCGCGAGACAAGTGAAAACAAGATGGCCGCGCCCGTGAGCAACCGCATGGGTAAGTAGGCGAGCCGTGACCACGCAGAAAATACCGTGAACGGGCGGGAAAAAACTTCCGCATCTTCTCGATATTTCCGCGTGTTTGCGGAGATTTTTAACATTTTCGCGATAATTTGCGAAAGTGAATTTCGCAGATTCCGCCCACCCATAGTGGGTATCAGTGCTCCAAAAATGTCACCCACAATTTCAGTCCAAGATTCTCTCTTACTACATGCTAAATAACTACCTAGACTATGTACACCATCTTCTCCTCTATCCATGTGAAAAATCTTTGGAAAAACCAGGCCAACATAACATGTGCCATACCAATGGTCTGGCAAACGATAATATGCCCTGTTCCCACAAATGAAATACAGTCCTGGAAAGACTGGATCTCTTCCACCTTTAAAACCCCATCCTCCCATGATTCGGTATGTATCATGGCACTCACTATTCCCGAGAAAATAATTGTCATACGCCGTCTGATTCCTTCTTATACACAATTTCCCTTTCTGAGGCCAATCTAAAACCATAGTTGGATTCTTTCTCCTCTTAAATGTTTCTCCGTTTCTACATCCAAACCGTTTTCTCTACTTTCCCTTCTGAAACCTTCCTCTGCATTTTCAATCTCCTTTCTTCAACCATATCCAAAAATGTCTTCTCCTCTTTCTTTAAACTACAAGTCAAGTTATTTCTAAATATATATTCTAAGGTTAGTTCATTTGTCTCTAAGAAAAATTCACCTTCGCAGGTTTTACCTTGTTTAGTTTGTTAACCCCTTCGCCGCGGCAGGAATTCCGCCGCGGCGCTGGGGGGGCTTGGGGGCAGTTGCAGTGGCGCTGTGCTCGTGACGGAACCACTCCGTCACGAGTCACGGGTGAGCTGTGCTCATGACGGAGTGGTTCCGTCACGTCTCCGCCCACTGCGCTAATCGCCCGCACAGGCGGGGAATTAGCGCCGCGTGGGCGGAGCGGCCGCCAACGGCCGCAGTATGACGGAACCACTCCGTCATGAGCATACGGCACCCGTGGCTCATGACGGAGTGGTTCCGTCATGAGCACGGAAAGGGTTAATTGCTGGTACTTGTGAAAATATAGTATCTACATCAGAAAAATAATACTCTAATTTACCTGTTTGATAAAATAAACTAGCTATTACACTACATGTTATTCCATATGTTACAGGAAGGTGATGATAAGTCACTCCTTCAGATACAGAAGCAGGCAATTGCATACATACGTAGCAATCCCTTACGTCCATTGTTTTTACATATTCGTACAACAACTTTGAAAACACATTGTTAGAAAAATCTGTTATTGACCTGTCTTTATGTAAATAGTTCTTATCTATTCTAGTTGGATCTACCTTTTGAACTTTCCCTATATTAGTTATGTTATCCCTATGTCCTTCTAATGTATCTACAGTAATTTTAAATGAAATTAGTAGAGCAAGAATGCTCCGAAGAAGCATTAATAATCCTGTACAACAACAACACATTTTGCACCATCTTCTAAGGAAGGTACATCTACTTTTGCTACTTTCTATGTTTGCCATCTTTCTAAATGAGCCGTGTCTTTTGACTTAGCCTCTTCTACTTCACAACTAGTTTCTAACCCAAGCCTTCTAAGCACCTACGTGGTTCTACCAGTTTTTGTAATTTTCAGTATTTTATTGTTTTTCCATCAGTAACTTCCTTGTCTCATTCAGTTTGGCATCTCATCATCTTTCACCTTCCCTTAGTTTTCAACATACAGGTTGTCTTGAACATCTGCTTCTTCTCCAATAGCGCACAAGATAACTCTCAGGATTTCCGATTCTTCGTCTTCCTCAACCACTTCCGGTACAACCACCTCTGGACTTCCTTGGCTATCCGCCTCTTCCTTCACTTCAGGCAGGGCCACATATGTCCATTCCGGTGATTTATACTTCTGGTTAGGTTTTCTTGTTCGTTTGTTTTCTTTGACTACTGTCTGTTCTTCTTCTTTCGATTTTTCATGACTCGTTACTTCATTCCCCTGCTCAGCTCTTGGCGAATTTACACGTGTCAGTCGATATCTCAGTCTCTTTATTTTGTTTGGCCACACCTCGTCTTTTGCCGCTCTTTTCAATTTACTCCCTTTATCATTTTGTTCAGTTTTCCAAGCTCTCTTTCTCAGAACTCGGCCTTCTGGTATTTCATCTTCGCTTTCCTCAGACTCTATTTCAACTTGCTTTTTACCTTCAACGAGTTATTTTTCCACCTCTTTTTTTTCCCTACTTCTGTCGATCCTCGAATCTCCGTCACGCAATCTTCCTGCTGACTACTTTTCCCTGCTTCTAACTGGATGTTGGAGTTCCCTACACCTCCTTGGGGGTCTTCCGCAATAATCTTTCCCTCTCTCTGTGTATCTGGCACCTGTCCATCTAAAGGTGTTGTTTCAGGTGGAATTTCTCTCAATCTTTCATCTGGTACTTCCTTCTCACGGATTTCTTTCATTGTCTCTCCACTTTCTTTTTCTTTGTTCCTCCTTTGTTCTTTCTTGGACGAATGTGCTCTTTGTTCTGTCTCTGAGTCTGAACTGGATTCAGAAATTTGTAACCTTTTCCTCAGGGAGTTACTTCTGGGGACCAAAGTTAACCTTGGCTCTGTCTCCCCCTTTCAGAGTTTTCTCCTTCTTTGTCTTTTGGCTCTCCGTCATCTGAGTCAGTACTGGATTCTGATTCATCGAAATACTCCTTTTCTTTACAGTCAACTGGATTTGGAATTCTCAAAGTATGACTTGCATGAATCCAATTCTTCAATCCAGCACACTTCACAGCTGTTGTTGTAGTCAAGATGACTTGCCTTGGTTTTCCCCACCTGTGAACCAAACAGTTTCTTCTTCTGTGTACCTTTATCCTTACCCAGTCCCCTGGGCTTAGATCATGAGCTGGCTTCTTTTCAAGAGTGGTGGCATCCGCTCCAACCTGATGAAACACAGAATGAACTGCGTCAGCCAGGCTTTTACAGTATTCCAATACCATGTCATCAGTTATTGTCATCAGCTTGTTGACTGGTATAAATACATGTCTCATGGCGCGTCCCATGAGGATCTCATGAGGACTCAAACCAGTAGTTCTGTCTGGTATTGATCTAATAGTCATGAGTGCTAGATGCAAGACATCGGGCCATTTCATACTTGTGGCTAAACACATTTTCCCTATTCTGTTTTTGATAGTACCATTCATTTGTTCGACTACACCAGAAGCCTCAGGTCGGTAGGCACAATGCAGTTTTTGTTGTCAATTCAATGCTTCACAAATCAGTTTTATAATCTCATTATGAAAATGTCCTCCTCTGTCTGATTCAATTGTTACTGGGAACCCCAAACCTAGGTATAAATTCCCTCAACAGTAATTTTGTCACTGTCATTCCATCATTTCTTCTTGTTGGGAACGCCTCTACCCAGCTAGAGAATAGGCATACCATTACCAAAACATACCTCAACCTATAACAAGGAGGCATCTCAATGAAATCTACTTGCATTCTGGTGAATGGTCCTCCCTCTCGACCTATTGTTCCTAGACTCACCACTGTTTTTCTTCCTGGATTGTACTGCTGACAAATTAGACATCTTTGACAAATACTTTCCGCCACAAGCCTGAACTTGGCATTATACCAAGTTTGTTTAAAGGACCTAATCATGGCGTCTCTCCCTATATGTCCCTGTCCGTGATACATCCGTGCCATGGCAGACATCATGCTATCAGGCATAACTGGTCTTCCATCTCGATAGACCCACACATGATCTTTCTCTCTTGGTGCACATCCTGCTTTAACCCACTGTTTTACTTCTTCCTCTCCTGCTTCTTCCTGCAATTGTCTTACCTCATCCCATGTTCCCACAGTGTTAGTAAATAATGGGAAACAAGAAATCATCTCCTTTTCCTTTGCCCGATTGATTGAATTCTGATTTTGTGCACGATATTGTGCCATGTCATTGGCGAATTTATTTCCAGTGGCAATGTAATCACCACTGCGTCTATGAGCAGTACATTTTACCACGGCCAATTGCCTAGGCAGCTGTACTGCCTCAAGCAACTTTCCAACCACTTCAGCATTCTTAATGGGAGTTCCACTTGAGGTCAGGAAAACTCTTTGCAGTCAAATTTGGCCGAAATCATGGACCACCCCGTAGCTATACTGGCTATCAGTTATCACAGTCACTCTCACACTTTTCCCAATCTTACATGCTCTGGTCAGGGCAACAAGTTCAGCTACTTGGGCCGACCTTACTCCTTTCAAATAGGATGCTTCCACCACTGCTGCAACTGTACATACCGCATATGCTGCACTTAGCACTCTATCATCTGTTCTCAAACAAGATCCATCAACAAACATGACATAATCACTTTCTGGCAATTGTTCATCTTTTATGTCAGGTCTTGGTTTTGTACAAAAGTCAAGTACATCCAAACAATCATGATCTGCTTCATCTCTTACCTCCACATGCTCTACATCAGGCAATAATGTTGAAGGATTCACATTCACGCATCTCACAAGACTCACATTAGTTGCACCCAAAATGACCTTTTCATACATAGTCAGTCGGCTGTGCGTCATATACTGAGTACGACTCCTTGTTAAAAGAATCGCCACATCATGAGGCACAAACACTTTCACAGGGTATCCCATCACAATTCCATCACTCTGTTCCAAACTTCGACATGTAGCAGCTACTGCTTTCAGACACCCAGGAAGGGCTACAGCTGCTGGGTCCAACATGGATGAAAAATATGCAATTTGTTTCCTCAGTTTTCCATGCTTCTGTACTAGAACAGAAAGCGCACATCCATTCCTCTCACTGCAATACAACTCAAATTCCTTGTCGTAGTCAGGCATTCCTAATGCAGGTGCTTCACACAATCCTTCTCTCAATTTCTTGAATGCTGCTAACTCCTCTTTGTTCAAATCAATTGGATCTCTCACATCACTTCTTGTCAATCGTACTAAAGGTTTTGCAATCAATGAAAAATTTCCTATCCACTGACGACAATATCCAACCATTCCCAGAAACATTCTCACTTCTCTTTGGGTCATTGGTGGACTCATTCTTATTATGATCCTGATTCTGTCTATGGTTATTTTCCTGTGTCCTTTCTCAATGCTATGTTCCAAATATTGGACTTCTTTCTTAAAGAATTGTAATTTCGATGGTGACACTTTTAGTCCTCCGTCTGCTAAATGGTTCAGCAAAGCTACTGTGTCTACCTCACAAGCTTCACGAGTTTTTGATGCCACAAGCAGGTCATCGATATACTGGACTAGTACTGAATTTTCAGGCATTTCTAGACTCTCCAAAGACTTTTTCAATAGCTGATTAAATATTGAGGGGCTTTCTGTATACCCCTGTGGAATTCGGCACCACGCCAAAATACGCTCACCGAAACGAAATGCAAAAATTTGCTGACTGTCATGGTGCAATGGGATGGAAAAGAAAGCATGGCACCATTATACCATTCTGCGTCATGAGGGATCTGATATAAAATCACAGATGGATTCGGTACAATGGGACAACATGGCACAACAATTTTGTTTGTATTTCTCAGATCTTGCACTATCCTGAACTTCCCACTAGGCTTTTTCAGTCCCATTATTGGTGAATTACATGGGCTACTCATTATTTCTCTCAAAATTCCTTGTTTTATCATTTTCTCAATCACAGGAGTAACTCCTTCGATTATTTCAGGGGGCAATTTATATTGTGGGACATTTGGATAACATACTCCTTCTTTTACAGTTATCTTTACTGGATCTACATTCCTCATCAATCCTACATCTTCTCCTGTGAAGTCCCAAACTTCTGCTTTTACTGATTGTTTCAATTCTTTTGGTAGTTCGTCAGGGTTGAATACAGCATAGGTTCCTGTAACCTCTTTCTCTCTGTTTGCCATTGTCATTTTGTACAGCACATCATCATCTGGTGTTTCAAAGGCTATTTCATCTGGAGTACAAAATATAGTGCAATTCATCTTGCACAATAAATCTCTACCTAACAAGTTCACAGGACTGGTATCGCACACTACAAATCTGTGCATTTCAGAAAATTTCCCTATACTAACTTTCACTGGTTCTGTAAGGTAAGTTGCGGCTTATTTACCTGTTCTTCGTTGTAGAATCCATTCTCCTTACTATACTTCTGGCAATTTTTGTTCTGTGGAAAAGGTGGTTTTGGCACCTGATTCTGTTGTGTTACACCCTGCTCTTGTCATTGCTGTTGACCACTCACCTCATTCTGCACCTGTGGATTCAAGGATGAATTTTCATCATTAGTACTTGGTGGATTCTTACACTCGGATTTCCAATGCCCTATCCTACCGCAATTATGACACGGAATTTCTTTTTAGCTTCCTCAATATTCCCTTTATTTTTCCCAGGATTAAATCTTTGTTTTAACCCAGCTTGTTCTACTAATTGTGCTTCCTGTCTCTCTGCTACTTTTAGCTGTGCCCACATTGCCTTCTCTTTTATTTTTCGCTGTTTTGCTTCAATTTCATCACTGAAATATTTAGCATGTCTCAATACTTCGTCTATTTTCTTGTTTTGCCAATCTACCGTATGCTGTTTTATCATTTCACTAATTTCTGGACGAAGACCATATACAAATCTGTATGCAAAATGACTCAAATCCTTGTCACTCAAATTTTCATCTCCACTGAATTGTTTAAAGGCTAAAATTAACCTCTCATAATAGGCATGTACTGATTCTTTGCTTTCCTGATGTGTTCTGTCAATTTTTACCCAATCTGTCTCTTTAGGGGGTACTTTGGTCTTCAAAAATGCCATAACCTGCTCGTATTTCTTCATTACCTCAGGTTCTGGAGCTCCTGTCTTAGGATCCCTTCGGTATTCCTGTGTTGGCCAATCTATTACTATTTTACATTCTGTCCATACATCCGCTGGCACGATTATGTCAAACAAACTATTCAAATCAATCCACAATACTCTGGACAGCTTCACAAATCTGTCCACCTGTCTATACCACTCGACGGGTTTTTCACGCAGTCGAGGGAAGTCATTCGTAAATGACAAAATATCCTGTCTAGTCCATGGGACATGTACATATCCTCCTCCCGGAATCTCTCTCATAGGGTATTCTGCCACAACCTTCTCTTTTTCTCTCATAGGATAGGCTGAAAACGTTTTGTCTGAAACTTCATCTCGCTTACGATACCATCTGCTCTTCCATTTGTCCACATCTCCCCATTTACTCAACAAAATAATTATATCCTTAATCTGACCTATTTGTCCTGTGGTATTCATGTTTTCAATATCTTTTTCGGTGAAATCTACCCGATAGGGTTTCTGTAGTGCTTTTACCTTTTCAATATCCATACCCATCTCATTTGCCACGTCTTATAATCTTTCATGAAGACTTTTCGCTCTCCATGTTACGCTTTTGCACAGAAATAACAACTCCTCATCTTGGTAGGTTTTTAATTTCTCTGTCGGGATAGTTCCTACTATTAATTCTTCCAGTACCATTCGTAATTTAGCTAAATCTATTGACTGAGATTCCTTGTCTTTCTTTTTCAAGCTTCTCAACCATTCACTCAACTCCTCTGTAGACGGTCCTACTGGCTTGTCTACATTACCTTGTCCAAAATCTTTTTGTGTTTCTGACATCGTCTCTATCATTGTCATACGTTTCTCTGCACAGTTCTGACCTACAAACGGGTTATTTGAAAAATTCGGTTCAATCATACTCATAGTCTGTCTCCATGGATTCTCACTCTGACTCATTCTTGGTTGTTCAACCGGTTTATTACTTTTATAAGGGACTGTCAAACAATGTTCACTGTCTTTCTGCTTGTCAAAAATAGGCATTACTGGACCTATCGTTACTGGTACAGTTACCGCTTCCAAATTCTCAGTCAATTCTCTTATTTTCTCGGTTAATTCTAGGGTTGTTTTTGCTAATTCTGCTGAATTTTCTCCATCCAGTTTTCCTCCAGACTTCTTCTCTACCTCTCTAATGGAATTGTTTCTTCCCAAATCTTGGAACTCTGGTTCCGATTTTATGATTCGTACTGTTTCTTTCATTGGGGCACTTGGAGTTAATATTTCTGGTTCTGGTCGGTATGGTGGTGGACTCTTATAGAACATATCATCAAGTACATCATCCTCTGATTCATTCACACCATATCCTCTCGATTCCACATTATGCCTCTTTTCTACACACTTTTGTCCTTCATTCTCTCCTGCAGTCCTTACGGGAAACAAACCCTCAGTCATACTCGCATTTCGCCACCTTTTCATTCGATCATCATGCGTCTCGTGTCCGTATGATCTACCAAACAGGTACCTATATCCTCTACCATTTCTCTGTCTTTCTCGGTCATGCATTTCATCTTCCCACTCCGTCAAAGCCTCAAATTGAGTCGGTCTAGGTCTCATTTCTAAATTCATAATTTTCTCTCTCAAATTTCTCAAAACAGCCAAATTAAATGAACCATGCTGTGGAAAAGCCAACACTCCGTCTTTCTCTGTATACTTAACCCAGTTGTCTAACCAAATACAGGTGTGATATCCATATTTTGCAACCATAAAGGATGCAGGGGTTTTCAGTGGAGGAAGTAACTGTCCTTCCCTAGTTATGATCGGTTTGTCCTTCTTAAACCACTTCTTAATTTTACCAAACCATGACTTTTTCTCCTTTTCTGGTGGATCGTAATACATTTTCCTTTCTTTCGTGTCTCACTAGTTTCTTCTTACGACTGTACCGCTACCCTGTCCAATTGCAGCGCGACTCACACTAACGCACCAATCCGGAGCGTCTACGTCACTGTCACAATTCTCAAATCCCAGCGCGACTCACCAATAGGGAGCGTTTTATGTTTCTGACCGACTGTCCAATCCCAGCGTGGTCGTTCTGACGTCAGCAGCCGCTGCGGCAGCTCCTGCTCCTGTCTTCCCCTCCTTTACAAATCTGCTCAGTAAGTTTTTGTTTCAAATTTTACAATTCTGTTAGTAACAACATAAAAACGTCTCCATTGTCCGCTTCGCTAACCAAAGAATAGCAATAGACCTTTCTCACGAGAATTCCGTCTTTCCCGAGAGCAGCGCTTACCTCTGCCCTACTACGGAATCGTTACTTCCGTTGATAAAGTAGCACATCCCTCTACTTCACCCTTCTAACAAGCATTAGCTAACCGTTTCTCCAGTATTAAGACACATAGTTGGAGACCCAATGCTCCTGAGAAATAAAAGCAGAGTTTCACAATTAATCCGAATGCTATTTCGTTCACGCACTTTCACACAAGAAAAATGTAGTACATTCACACAGAATCCTGTCTTTCCCGAGAACAGCGAACAGTCTGTCCTACTACAGAATTATGACATACGTTAACAAAGCAGCGCTTACCTCTCCTTTGTCCTTCTAACAAGCTCAGAGAGTACCTATTACCTTTCCAGTGATAAGCGTTACCCGAATGCCAGTTGGATCCCTGGTACCTAAGACCAGAATTTCACAGGTAACCTTCACTATCATACACACTTCTTCCACACAGAAAATGTCTCTAATGGCAACACACGGTGATGTCACTGAATCGAACCCAGACAATGCGTCGTGCAACTTCAATAGTTACACGTTTTCTCCTGTGTATCTACAGGATAACAACAATTCCGTCTTTCCCAAGAACAGCGCTTACCTCTGCTCTACTACGGAACCGTCACAAACTTCCGACTTCCTACATCCCAGAAGCCGTGCAAACAACATAAAACTCAACACGACTCAACATAGAGTGTTAGTACATGAACCAATATCAATAACCTATGTTATGTTATGTTATGTTATGTTATCTGCACTTATAACGCGCGCGGCTACTCCGAAGAGTGTCCCGGCGCGGCCCAAGAGGAGACAACATCATAACCAGACCTTATGCGAAGAGATGTGTTTTTAAAAGTTTCTTAAAAACTCCAAGGTCATCAGAACAGCGAAGCGAAAGAGGAAGCGCATTCCAGGCTCGCCCAGCGAACACAACCAAAGAGGAGCCACCATGCCTATGACGTTGAAATCTAGGTATCTTCATCAGCCTTAATGAAGCGGAGCGTAAGGCTCTCCCCTGCACATAGAATGAAAAACATCTCTGCAGGTACCCGGGGCCTTGACCATGTAGAGCACGATGGGCCATAGTGAGGGCTTTAAATACTACACGAGCCCGACCGGTAGCCAATGAAGGGAACGGCGGTACTCATTCACGCTCTGCCTGGGCGCCAAACCCCCCAACAGGCGGACCGCCGCATTCTGGGTCACCTGAAGCTTGTTAAGGGAGTAGGCAGGGATCCCAGCATAAAGAGCGTTGGCATAATCAAGTCTGGATAAGATCAGAGCCCGAACCACCGCTTCCCTGGCAGCCTGCGGAAGCAGCGGAAGGAATCTTCTCAGGATTCTGAGAAGGCCAAAACAACAGCCGGTCAGACGCTTAACCTGGCTAGCAAAGGAGAGGTTACAATCAAAATAAACCCCTAAGTTCTTAACCGTCTGACTCGTAGAGGCGGGCAGAGGGAACCCAGGAGGCCAGAGCGACTCTCTAAATCCGAGGGGGAAGTCCCCAAACAATAAAACCTCGGATTTGTCCTCATTGCACTTTAACTGGGCAACTGCCAGCCACTTGAAAACCGAGGAAAGACACCTCTGCACGAAGTCTACTGAGGCCCCCTGCTTCTTCCACGTGAACAGAAGTTGGGTGTCGTCAGCGTAAGCAATAACCTATAATCAATAAGCTATTTACAAGCAATAATCACCAAACCAAAACAATAAAAACCATCGGCTTGCTACCAGAAAACTGTTGCAGCGCGGAGTGTCAAATTCCCCCCCTTCGGCACAGACCAACTGCCTCGGCATCAATTTCACTCAAATACATTCATTTGGTGGAGCGCATAACACCAAATATACTTACACTCCGTTGATCTGTTTTTCCTGAGGGAAATACGCTTCCAAACGCTGACATGAAAGGAATACCTTTACCTTACACTAAACTCATTGAGCTCAGACCTAAGATATCCCTCTCATAAGGAGATGGATCATTTAGTTGTTTGAAGGTTTAGATTCACAGTCATTAGTCTAGTCTTTAAATCCCCTTAAATTCTCTTCTTAAAATAATCGACACAACACATTTGTCAATTAATCAAATATTCTTTATCTAAGAAATATTGCAAGACACGTTAGAAATCCTCATCAGAATTTTAGAGCATCATATTTACCTATTCTGGCTAAAGTCGTCCTCTAAGTCAGTCAGTCAAGAAGAATTTTATTCAGCAAAGTTAGGCCGCAATTCAGTCTCTCAAAGATTCAGGATAACAGCTGTCCAGCAGTGTCACCGTCCTCTCCGTCCGCATAACGTCAGGAAATCAAGTTCATCAAAGAAGAGCAAGCAATCAGTGATAGATTTAGCCTAATTCCCTACCTACTTTTATAATGAAAATAATGTCAAAAAGTATCAAGATCGGGGTTTAGAAAGTCCTGATTTGTCCATTTGGGGTAGCGGGTTACAGTTCTCAGGGTGTCGAATGATGAAGTCATCAAACTTGCTTGTTCCGGCTTTTAAATTGAGCTTTGTCTTTGGTCTTGGATGGGTTCCCGGAGCGTCCTTGAAGGGTACATGTTCTCCCGGGGTCAGGTCCAGGCCACTGCTGCTGGCGGTGACGCCTGCGTACTTCACCCAGAACCTCGTGTTGTTAGGGCAGTCACGTTTAACATCTCGTTCAGCCATCTTGTTTAGGCCGAATTGGTCAACTTAAGCAAAAGTAACACAAAAATATAATGAAAACATAGAAATGGCTAATAAAATTATCCCTTGCTAATACCCATATCTAGCAGAAGCAACACTCAGAGCGGTTTATACTCACTGAATAAAGCACAAATCACAAATACATCACCAAAGCAACATATAACATGCAATATTCTAGTTTTCTACTATTAATATGCGTACTCAAGTTAGTTTACAATTAATATAGCCATGCAAGGTGCAATTCCCACGTGTAATTCTTTTGTTAATATAATTGGTGAGTTATCACTTCAAACAAATTAATAATATTACAATTAATTGATTAATCGGATTAATATAGACATGCACAATGGGGGGGGTATACAAAATGTTGTATTACCCACTCCAGCAAGGTCATTGTTCCTTAACTGGTGATTTTCTGACTTTTTTAGGGGTTAAAATGTAACATTTTAACTGACATTTTCACCAAACTATAATACCACCATAACCTTTGTGTTTTTTCAATGATTTTGGGGATGTTATTTAACATAAATGTATACCTAGTTGGCCTACCCCATGGCGTGGGGGTAGAACAGAAACCCCCACAGGCAGCCAATCCTATGCCACACATGGAATCTTCCATGGAAGGCCAACACCCACACTGCTGACCAACCCTCCATGATCGCACAATGACCTATGGATACCCACCTAACTTTTATTTTATCCCACAGTAATCTCATGGTACTCCTGCACATTTCTGCACTGAGCAGATACAACCATCCTTTTTCACTTTGACTAGGTGTATTGATGGACCCCCTTTCAAGGGCCAGGGATTCCTAACTGCCAACTTATCTTTTTTTTTTTTCAGTACATGGAAACCGAGCCTGAGGTTCTATTGGACTGGACTCTGTGTGGGGAGTCCAGCAAATGAGTATGCCTCATTTGCCATTTAGCACCTCGGTACTTCCTTGTTACTCTCTCAGTAGTACCATTGGTCAACAGCTCCATGCATTTTTTTTCACTTTGACCCCTAGTGATGGTCCCACAGGGACCACCCACAAAGACCACGAACCAGGGTACCCCTATACTGCACTCATATGTGTTTAAGTTTATATTTTCAGGACAAGGGACTCAGGTCCGCCCACCATCGTTATAACCTCCTAAGTCGCCAAATTCTAAAATGGCAGCCATAACACTTTTGTTCATGGAGCCGCCAGCCAATATCAGACCTCGGTTTCATGGGACGGTCCCTGTCCTAGGAATCAATACTCCATCCCCTGGTACTTCCTTTGCAGTACAGCATCACTAGATATCAGTAACATTTAAAGCTAAATTTCTCTAAAACGATTGAACAGATTAACAGCAAATCATACAAAGCATGATTTCTGGTTAAAGATCTAGATTTCTAACACATTTGGTGTAATTCTGTTCAGCCATTTTGGCTGTGTTGTCTAAAGTTCCTAAGAGATATTGCATGAGGGAAACATTTTTTGGGACCCCCATTTTTCTTGTCCCCAGCTCAATGTATCACTTCCAAAATTTCCAGGAAGGAACTGAGATGGCTGAATGTTTTTTGTGGAAATTTTTGTGAAGATTTATCAAGCTGCACCAAAGTTATTAGTAAACAAACGAATCCATTTTCTATGGAAACGTGGTCCTATTTATAACTATAACTGAAGTGGAGGCAACAGAATGCACACACTGCTCATACTTTGATTCTTCATTGCTTTGAATAACAAATGTATTTGATTTTCGCATGCAGCCTGGAGCTGCATGCTCTGCCCTTGCAGAATGCACATATAGATACATCGGCGCACTGCTAATTTAGTGATATGCTATCCCAATGTTTCTTTTCACAATGAATATCGAGTGTACGAACATTGAAACTGTTAAAATTGCAAACATGTTTATATAACAATGTCATGTTTGAAAATCAGACAATCCGTGTTTTGAGAACAGATGTTGAAAGGTGGAGCTGTAGGCTTGAAGGGCTTGGGGTGTTTTTTGATTGCATTGGTTGCGCAAGTGGGGTCACAGGTTAATGGTTTGCTTGGAGGTCTGGGTGGGTGTTTAAAGTGGTGATTCATGAGACTTGTATTCTGGAGGGAGGGGATTAAAATCGGTGGGTGGAAGTGATTGGTTAATCACTAGGGTGGGGTCACGTTATACGACTTACTAAAGGTAGGGTCACGGGGCAGGTGTGATTAAAATATTTTCACACTGAAGGAGCGGAAAGTGGTTGGATTTGATGGCAATAAAACGGAGGATACAGACAGATGAGAATGTTCAGTTTGTTTCAGTTGTGAGCATGGTTGTATTTGAGTCAGCCCGGAGTATTATTATTTGACAGGGAATTATTTGGGTGTTGCTGGAATTGTGAATACTGGGAAAAGATTTAAGGGAGGCACTCTTTGGGAGATTGCTTTATTGGGTATATTTTGGAGGTGTGTAAATACGTTCTTTAGAGGAATACGCTGTTCATTGAAAGACTGTAAAACTTGGCAGAAAGTTTTACATGTTGTTAATGTTGGTATAATTAATTCCAAAGTACTGAGGTTTGAATAGTAATCTAATGGCAATTGTATTTATGTTATAGTGAACCCCTGAAGATGGGCTAGGAAAGCCCGAGATGCATTGGGTAAAACAAGATACACTGCTATGGATGAATTATGTTTTCCCTCATGCCCAAAGAAAGGCCCGGATAGGAATATCTGTTGCATCAGAAACATTGGGATAACATACCATCTTATATGTGAATGGAGAATGAAAATGTGAAAATGAATTTTGGAGTACATGGAATAAAAATTGTTAAACAAGGACAAGTGCTTGGGATTTTTGTGAAAGAGTCACAAAATTAGCAGTGCGCTGAGCAGTGGAGCGCAATCACGCTCCAATTTGGATGTACCTATTTATAACTAGCCATGGTTGGCTGCTTTAGACACTGGTAAATATATACGTACTTGAGCATCATTTGACAATTCTTCATGAAACTTTCCACAAAAGAGGTTAAGCTAACTCCTCTGCTTCATGAAAAGATTCATGGTGGTCCATCAAGCGAGTGCCGAGAAAAAGGGGGGATCGCAAAACATGTTTTCCCCATTTAATATCCCATAGGAAAAGTGAACAGAGTTATAGTCAAACGGCTGAACGGAATGACACCGAATTTGCCAAAAAGCTAGATCTTTCCCCACAATTCTTACGTTTTGTAATTTGGTTGAGATCCGTTCAGCCGTATTTGAGATATTAAGGTACACATTTGATGTTTGTATAGCAATGCAGAAGTACCACAGGACCAGAAGATCAAAAAATAAAATCTGATTGTCTGTCTCACATCTACAAAGATGTTTAGCAGTCATTTTAGGGCTGGTAGACTCAGTTCCTCTTTAGTGAACACATTTAAAAAAAATACAGGGGCAGGGTAGGATACCATACCCCCTAGGCCTTGTGGGGGAGACAGACAAATCCATCCCGGGGTCAAAAGCTGCATTGTTTTGCAGTTCCACTATAGTACAATATTTGAAAAAAGATGGAGCAGGGCACAGGGGTTCACTTATTTTTATTTCAAATATATGGGTAGGGTGGGAGTGATCCCCCCCACTCTGTGCCATTAATGGCCTTGAGGTCCCCATCACACAGGCCTTAAAGAAATAATGCTCCCACCTCAGGTGGAATCACAAAGACTACCACTGAGCGGGAGCACAAGCACTCCTGCTGGATGGGTGTGAGCAGAAATTATCTCTCTTTTAGACGAATCACAGTGAATCTGCTCCCGCAGCAGAAACAGCATTTAAACTTCTGCAGGGCAGCAGTATATTCACTGTTGTTGGCTCTTACTTGCATCCCAGGCGACTTTGTGGCTTGAGAAGTGGTGGGGCCGCTGGGGCCTTGGGCTTCCCCGTCTCCCCAAATTAGATATGTGGGTGCCCCAGGTGGGCCTCGGATAACTACCAAAATAAAAACAAAATTTGTAAAAATGGCACAGCAGCGCAGGAGTGCACTACCCACACTATCATTTAAAAAAGCATAATAGTCTGTGGGTGCTACAGGTGTGACCTGGGTTCCCAGAATGTAAAAAAATGGATACAATTAAACACAGCCTTGCTGCTCACCATTAAAGGCCACTCATTCAGCATCCACTTCTCCTTCTCTGGAGTCTCACATAATACCCTGCATTGGCTTTGTTTTTAAATATTGTTGTTGTTATGGTGCCTGAAGAGGGGCAGGGGTACAACTAACAATTTCTAAAAGTGTTGTGGGTGGCTGCAAGGAGCATAGCAGGCCCACAGGAAAGTTGAAGAAAAAAACTGTGCGTCCTGGGTCATTGAATGTATGACCCCAGGAGAGCTTACCATTATGTTTAAAGCACTCCAAGCAAGAGTGTGTGCTCTTCAGCAGGACTGTTGTGGCCCCTTGGGCTTGGTTCTATGAATGCATTTTGTCTTGAAGAGTGTTAAAGAAAGACTAGAACTCTCACACACACATATATATATATTACCTATTGGTGGTCACAAGTATGTAGTTATAGTTAGGACCTTGTTTCCATAGGAAAAGGATCTCGTGACTTGGCTATTAGTTTGGCATCGTTTGACCAATTTGCATGAAATTATGCCCAAAAAATGTCACAGTGGGTACTGTTTTTATGGAAAGTTTGAAGGTGATCCGTGAAGTGGGGACTGAGACTTTGGGGCATGAAATAAGGTTGCATTTGTAATGTTAATTCCAATAGGAACCTTTAGCCACACCTACAGCACAAACCACTGAACGGGCTTACACCAAATTTGGCAGGGAGGTTCAAGGAAGTGCCTTTTGCTTATTTGGTGTAAAGCCGTTCAGTAGTTGTTGAGAAATTGAAGTTAAAATGTATAGTAATATCTCTGGCAGCGGATATTTTGCGATTAATCGCGAATTCACACACCAACAGGAATGCTCTGTTTGGCTGGACGCAACCTGAATAGAAAGTTGCGGCCGCCATTTTATCTATCGAGAATGGTTCCCGGGGCTGAAAATCTGTGTTAAAGCCCACATTAGGGGTCAGGGCGGAGATACTTTAACCCCATGGTTGAGAAATGGAGGTGTTAGTGACACAAGTTATGTGTCCAAAATATATTTTTGCTTCGTGTATGATATCCCCGGCAATGCTGCTACAGCCAGCGTGGCCCCCATGTACCATTGCTGGGACATCGCGACTATTAACATCGCCGTGAATATTGGTGAAAAGATTATAAGAATATATCAATGAATCATTAATACATATTAATTATATATTATATATATATTATAATACATAATAATTATATATACAAACATAAATGTTTGTATATAGTTATTTATATAGTGAGTTATGTACTGTGATGGTTAGAACTAATTATAAAGTTATAATGTTTTTATGTGGTGGTGGCTATTGACTTCCTGCTTTTGCTTTCTGCTTTCATGACGTGTATGGGGGGATCGCGATTACCTATGTCATTGCGATCTCCGGCCTCACCGCAAAAACAGTATATAGGTTTTAGAGATGTTTGTTCTAGAAAAACACTAGAAAATCATGAGTTTGAAGGGTACAGTAATAAACCTCTAGTGTGTAAAATACTGTAAAATGTTTTCATATATGTGGTTTTACTTTATGGAAAAGGTGTTATCATCGCAGTTAGCAATGCCACTGTGATGTCCCAAATAATGGCGAAAACGGAAAATAGGTCTGAAAGATGGTTCATAAAGAAAACTTAGTACAAAAATATGAGTTTGAATATATTCTTTGAAAGAAGTATGAACAGAGTAATATGTGTAGGGCAATGTTTAGAATGGATTTTTTTACATATTATTTTTGCATTTGTTTTTGCCCATTGAATGTCTGCTTTTGTTTTCTGTTTATGTGACATGTCCGCGATGTTCGCGGGTATCGATGTTGTCGCAATCTCCTGAGTCACCACAAAAACAAAAATATGTTTTAGTGATGGTTTTAATATAAACCCTGTAGAAAATCGTGAGTTTAGAGAATCCTGTAAGAAACCCCTAGTGTGTAAAATATTGTAGTATGTGTGGATATATGTGTTTTAGACTGTATGGCAAAGGCGCGAATGTCGTGGTTAACATCGTCATCGCGACATCCCGAATAACCGCGAAAATGGAAAATAGATCTGAAAGATGGTTTTAAAGTAACATAGTACAAAAATATGAATTTAAATATGCTTTGAAAGGTGTATGAATATAGTAATGTGCGTAGGGCAATGTTCAGAATGGATTTTTTTTCATATTATTTTTGGATGTATTGATGGTCATTGAATGTCTGCTTTTGTTTTCCATTTTCATGACGTGTACGCGGGGTGCACGACATCATCGAGAATATAAAAAATGTAAAGAAAAAAAGCAATGCTTATCAATCCATTGAAGAAAATACAAGCTTATAAAAATATCCCTTACAGAACCATTTTAGATAGAAAATACAATTTAAAAACCTTAATAATTCAATAAAAATATCATAGGTTACAGGGATGTTATAGTTGGGAAATAGAATTTGAAAAGCCTTAGAAATTCACTGAAAAAAAGCAAAGGTTGCAGGGACAGTAGAGTGAGTATTTGGCATTTAAAAATCCTAAGTTATTAACTGAAAAAACAACAGTTACAGGGGAGTTATAGTTAGGAAATCGAATTTTAAAAAACCTTAGAAATTCCGTGGAAAAAACAAAGGTTACAGGGATGTTATAGTTAGGCTGACATTTCACTTGTACAAAACAAGAGAAACTTTAACTCGCGCCCCAGCAATGCACTGCTTGTGACCTCACATACTAAATCACTCATGACATGGTCAGTGACATCACTCATGACATCTCAAATGACATCACTGATGGCGTCGTCTGCAGAATCTCTGACCCACCCACTCATAACCCATATAACCTTTCATACACCCACTCCAACTTCCACACTACCATTCTCAAAACCATTGACACACCCATACCAGTACTTACATATCCACTCTCTGATTCCTAGGTCTACACACACATCCACTCAGTCACCTGTACAGCCACTCATACACCAACTCACTCACTCATACAGCCACTGATATATCCACTCACAGAGTCAGTCACTCATAGAGCTACTCACATTCCTACTCACTCACACACCTACTCACAAACCTAGAGTCACTCACACAGCCATTTAATCACTTTTATAGTCATAAACACTCACTCTTATTCATGCAGATACTAACACATACTCACTCACCTATACAGTCACTGACACAAGCACACACTCACCTATACAGCCACTATCACAATCCCTCACTCACACATACAGTCATTCATATACTCCAACACTCACCTATACTGCCTTTCACGTATCCAGTTACTCACCCATATACCACTGACATTCATTTACTCACCGACACACCCAAACACACACTGAGTCACCTATACTGCCCCTCACTTACACACTCACTAACCCATACAGCCACTGACTCCCCCACTCACTTATCCATGCAGACAGTGTTAAAAATGTATGCAATGAAATGTTTTAGTTAGCATTCGTTAACCTATTTTGTTTGCAGGCGCCATTTTAGGCTGTTCGAAACTGATCTCGTCTATTTCGGAGAAATGGCCGTTGCTAAGTTTTTTTTCTGAAATGTTACGTTTTGTTTCGGTAATGAATAGTCTGTTCATATTAGCGCATAGCTTTCTCACTAGATAGAGTCCCTCCCCCACTTATCTGGTGGCGGGCACACGGTGAAACGACCTTGGATATTACTTGGTTGTGTATGATATGAGAACCGAAACCTTTATTTTGTATTTCACTGCCCTGTTGCATCTGCCTGGAAAATTCCACTGTGGACATGTCTTGCTCAACCATGAAATGTACATAATGATTCTCTATGTTAGCTGCTCTTTAGTTCCCTCTGTAGCACTCTCATGGACTGTTTCTCCACTCTAAGTGTTTATGAATCAACAGTTATTGGTTCATATTCTCCACTGTCTGACCGACTCTTCATTTGGTACGGAAGGCTGAGAGGTGGTCGTTAGTTACCCGGATGGCCCGAGTGGGTCACTTCCTTCAGCAGTCACACACCCTCTCAACCAGCCACACAGACACTCATACACCCATACAGATACTCGGACACCCAATCAATCACTCATACAGCCACTCGCATACCCATTCACCAACCCATACACCCAATTAGACACAATCTGACAGACAGATACAGACATTCTCAAACCCTAGTTACACACCCATACATTCACTGAGACTCCTAATCACTCACTCATAAAGTCAGTCATGCACCCTCTGAATCATCCGCACAAGCACTCATACTGCCACTGATTCATCAATATACCTTGTTATATATATTTAACACTCAAGTCACTGGAAGATGTCATCATTGATTGGGTTGGGGGCCCCCGATGACAAAGATTATTTTGCGATTTATATATATATATATATATATGTATCAAGGCTCTTCCAGAGCCAAAACGCGTTATGGCGACTGTGGAATACAGGATTTTAAGCACAGAACTGTGGTCCACATCCGATTTAAGGAGGAATTACCTGTACTGATGGAAGTGGCGATATATATATATATATATATATATACATATATATATATATATATATATATATATATATATATATATATATATATATATATATATATATATATATATATGTACCAAGTTCTTAGTCTCTCAGTTTCTACGGCTAAGAAAAGATCGCACTCACTCGTGGTTTTTCATGAAAACGGCTTTATTTTCCTTGCCAAACCCAACGCGTTTCACCTCTACCAAAGGCTTGATCACGAGATGAGATCACATAACAAGTGCATTTCTTTTATGTTTAGCACGTGTTCACTTCCTGTTTTATTTAAACTAGTGCATTATGGTTAATGAAGTGTATGAAAGTAATGTATAAGTTGTGCTTGTTGTTAAGTGAAATTAATAAAATTATTTTTACACATTCAGACTTCTATCAATTGTCTTATTGGTACTTTGGTGTACTTTTTTCATTTTGTCATATATTATTGATTGCCTTTTTTGTTTTACAGTCTTCTTTACATTTCTCCATGTATTTTCTTTATTAGTGAGGAAGTCTCTCATCCTATTTGCAGATGGGCTCTTTTTTTGCTCTCTGGTGAGCTTTGTATTTCAAGCTGCTTGTAAAGGGAATAGAAAATTGTTCTTTATTTATAAGTGAACATAAAGTTCTTCGTTTTGGTTCAAGCCTCTTGGATCCAGGGTTCTAAACGTGAGAATGTGTTTAGATTCTTTTTGTCGGAGGATTTTCAGCCGATCTCCTCCTCTTTCTGATATTGGTATCTGTTCCAAAGCCCAGTATCTTACGGTTTCCCAATCGCCGTTGTGACATTTTTCCATATGTTTCGCAACTGCTTTTGTTCGATCTTTATGGGTCGTGGCCCGGACATGTTCTAGAATGCGTTTTTTGACTTCAAAGATAGTACTTCCTATGTATATTTTATGGCATGGCCATTCAATCATGTATATCACATAAGAGCTTTTACATGTGAGATGTTGTCGTATCTTCCAAGTCATGCCCTTTTTGATATTAACTTCCTTCAAGGGTGTGGCGATTTTACAAACCTTGCACTGTTTACATGGCCAGAAGCCTTCCCTTTGTAACCATGTTTTTTTCGGTGCTTCTTGGAAGTGACTGTGTACAATTTGGTCCCCAATGTTTCTCGCTCTTTTGTATGATATTTCTGGGTGGTCTCCTATGATGTCCGCCATTGTTGTATCCAATTTTAAAATGCCCCAGTGTTTTCTGATGATTTTGATCAATTTTTTATTTTCTGCACTGCATGTCGTGATCAATCTGATTTTTTGATCAGTATTTTTTTCTTTTTTTTGTGATAGAATAGTATTTCTATCTTGGCTTAGCACTCTGTCCAGGCACTTTGTAACTACCTTCTTTGGGTATTTTCGAGCTAGGAAGCGGCTACTTGCATCTTTGCTATTCCTGATGAATTCTTGATTACTTGAACAGTTACGTTTAAGTCTTAGGAACTCCCCATATGGGATGCTCCATTTCAGATTTTCATCGTGGAAGCTTTCCCCATGTAGTGTGGTGTTTGTTGCAGTGCTCTTTCCAGCAAAGTGGTTTGTAAGGAATCATTTTCTATGTATATTTCTGTGTCAAGGAATATTACACTTTCCATACTTATGTTATATGTGAACTTCAGGTTAGTTGAGGAATTATTCAGTTTGTCAAAATATCTGACAAACCCTTCGTCAGTCCCATTCCAAATGATCAGGAGATCATCTATGAATCTCAGCCATAGTATGATTTTCTTTTTCCACTCATAGTTTGCCATGTTCCAAGCTAGATTTTGCTCGAACCACCCCATAGTGAGATTCGCATAATTTGGTAAGAATGAAAATCCCATTGCACATCCCCTTATCTGTCTGTAGATCTGTTTATTGAATAAGAAAATGTTGTTGTTTAGACACAGTGAAATCATTTCATTCAGCATCTCATTATGTTCTCTGTACTGTATGTTAAGTTTTCCCAAATAATATTTACAGGCTTCTGTTCCAATGGAATGTTCGATGTTGGTGTATAACGATGTCACATCCATTGTGATTAATTTATAGCCTGATCTCCATTGTACTTTTTCTAGTTTCTTGAGCAAATCTGTTGTATATTTTAGATAGGATGCAAGGTCTTTCACTAGGCGTGACAAAAAATGATCGATGTAGTTGTATATTGGTTCCATTAGGGAGTATTTTGCAGAGACTATGGGTCTTCCCGACGGTTTCTCTTTGTTTTTGTGTACTTTTGGAAAACAATAGAAAGTTGGGACTGTTGGATGTTTCTTATCCAAATATCTATATTCATCATCATCAATCAGGCCCTTGTGATGCCAGTCCATGAGAAGCTTATTTAATTTGCTTTGTAGTTCTATTGTCGGATCTTTATTTAATAGTACATAGCATTCCACATCTGACAACTGCCGTTTTACTTCTTCAATGTATTCAATTTTATTAAGGATGACAATATTACCCCCTTTGTCAGCCGGTTTTATTTCAATCGTTTTGTCATCTTGTAAGTTTTTCAATGTCTCTTTTTGTTTTGCATTCAGATTATTCTTACTTGTGTTCGGTGTTATTCTATACTGTTCTTCCACTATTGCCTTGTGGAATAGATCTATTTTATTCCCTGGGGGTAGGATGGGGTAGAATTTGGATTTCAATTTAAGCCCACTTTCACTGGCCCCTTCCATGGGTAATGTGTTTTTCAGTTCTAATGTAGCTTCTGTTTCTTGAGAGGCTGATGTGGCTGCCATCGTCATTAGTGTTTCTAGACCTTGTATATCTTCCACAAGCAATTGATTCAGTTTTTTATGAATGTTTTTTGAGAAGCTTGTTTTAGGATTCTCTGCATATATTTTTGCCAATTTCAGCTTCCTTGTGTATTTGTACAAGTCTATTCTTGTCTCTGCTATATTTAGATGTGAGGTGGGACAGAAGTTTAGGCCTTTTTTCAAGACTTCATTTTCTAGTGGAGTCATGGTCCGTGATGATAGATTATTTATATTCAATTCTTTAGCATTCCCCTCTTTTCTTTCTATTTCCGCAGCTGTCTCATTCTGTCCATCGACCAAACATTGGTTTTTGGTTCTCCCCTGTCCTCTCTGGCCTCTTTGGGTTTTCCTCTTCCTCCCCGGTTCCAGTCTCTTCCTCTGCCTCTTTTGTTTTGTTTGTTTGTATTTTGTTGTTCCAATGCCATGCGCATTTCCGTTAAAAAGTTGGTCTTTTTTCCCATTTCTGTAGCTTGGGGGGTATTCGTTTCTCCTTCACTTACATCCGTACTCGATAGAGAATCAAAGCTGGATGTTTCTTGAGTATATCCTTCTGGTTGTGATTTCTTTGTTCTCATATCATATTGTTTGCCAAAAGTGAAAATTCTCCCCTCCTCAAAATCTACTTTATCCCTCTGGAATTTCACTTGTTTCCTTAGTTTTACTCTCTCCTCATGTTTGTCCAGGTTTTTCAGGATATCTGATTTTAGTTTTTGTTGTTCTTCTGTAAGGGTTAGTTTTTCTATTTCTTCTTCTACACTTTGTAGTTCTCTTCTTATCTCTTTGAGAGTTTTATCGATGTGTTTAATAAGAATGATTATCAGACCTGTTGAGGAGTCTAGAAGATGTTCCCCCCATTCTTGTAGAAGTTCACCACTAGTATCTTGGTGGCTCGGCATCAGTGTCAGGCGTAGACCCCTTGGGATCCTCTTTACTTCTACATATTTCTGTAGAGTTAGCAACTCCCACCATTTATTTCTTTCTTTTTTAGATAGTCGTTCCAAATACCTCAATTTGTCTTAATTAGTATTGGGTGTTGTTACCTCTCCCCTTTCTGTCCGGGGTTGAAATGAGGATGTAAGCAAATTAGGCATGTCTGCTATGCATTTAGCTTCTCTTCCTTCCATGGCAAACGTTGTTTCTTCTAGTGTGCCGTTTTTGCTACGAGTCCTAGAAGCCCTCACTGTGCACCTCGCCTCTTCCTGGGCAATGCCTTCTGAGTTGCTATGTTATCTCAGTGTTTGACGTGTGCTCTTGCGTTGTTTTAGGGCAAAAACGTGTATAATCCACAGTTTAACTGGGGCGCTTTTGGCTCGCTCTTGGGCATTTGGCATTTATTATTTTCACTTTTAGTTCTCGCGGACAGACATAACATGTAAGTCTTTAAGATTTTAAGATTTTCTTACCCGATATTCAGCGGTGGGGTGGTCCACTCTCAGTCAACTGTATCGGGTCTTTTCCCTCCAAACTCTGTTTCTTTTTATTTTTCGCCGGTTTTGGAGAGACTTGATTTCGTATTGCTTGCTTTGTCTGTTTTTCCGCTTCTCCAATGCCCCTTTATCGTTGATTTCGAGCGAGGGCTGCCATACGTCTTGAATAGAAATGATGAGTCCAAGTCGGATCCCCTTTCGACGTAGGCGCTCGTATTCTAGCGCGGTGCGAATCTATTCGGCAGGATCCAGCCGATATATATGTACCAAGGGCACGATTCACAGAATTAACTTAAGACTAAATCCTAAACTTACTACTTTGTGGTATTCACAGAACGCACTTACTACTTTTGGTATTCACAGACTGCACTTACTACTTTTGGTATTCACAGAATGGATTTATGACTACTAACTTTACGTCCGCATTCAGGCCGGAAATTCCGGCCTGGAGGCGAGCTTCCGGCCTGGAGGCGGGACTTCTGGCCCGGAGGCGGAGCTTCCGGGCCAGAGGCGGAGCTTCCGGGCCGGAGGTGGAGATTTTGGCCATGGCTAAATCTCTGCCACCAGCCGGAATCCCCACCTCCGGCCCAGAAGCTCCGCCTCCGGCCCGGAAGCCCCGCCTCCGGGACGGAAGCTCCGCCTCCGGGACAGAATTTCCGGCCCGAGTGCGGACGTAGAGTTAGTAGTCGTAAATCCATTCTGTGAATACCAAAAGTAGCAAGTGCAGTCTGTGAATACAAAAAGTAGTAAGTGCATTCTGTGAATACCACAAAGTAGTAAGTTTAGGATTTAGTCTTAAGTTAATTCTATGAATCGGGCCCCAAGTTCTTAGTCTCTCAGTTTCTCAGGCTAAGAAAATATCGCACTCACTCGTGGTTTTTCATGAAAACGGCTTTATTTTCCTTGCCAAACCCAACGCGTTTCGCCTCTACCAAAGGCTTGATCACAGGATGAGATCTCATGACAAGTGCATTTCTTTTATGTTTAGCACGTGTTCACTTCCTGTTTTATTTAAACTAGTGCATTGTGGTTAATGAAGTGTATTAAAGTAATATATAAGTTGTGTTTGTTGTCAAGTGAAAATAATAACATTATTTTTACACATTCAGACTTCTATCAATTGTCTTATTGGTACTTTGGTGTACTTTTTTCATTTTGTCATATATTATTGATTGCCTTTTTTGTTTTACAGTCTTCTTTACATTTCTCCATGTAATTTCTTTATTAGTGAGGAAGTCTCTCATCCTATTTGCAGATGGGCTCTTTTTTAAAGAAATTACATGGAGAAATGTAAAGAAGACTGTAAAACAAAAAAGGCAATCAATAATATATGACAAAATGAAAAAAGTACATCAAAGTACCAATAAGACAATTGATAGAAGTCTGAATGTGTAAAAATAATTTTATTAATTTCACTTGACAACAAGCACAACTTATATATTACTTTAATACACTTCATTAACCACAATGCACTAGTTTAAATAAAACAGGAAGTGAACACGTGCTAAACATAAAAGAAATGCACTTGTCATGTGATCTCATCCCGTGATCAATCCTTTGGTAGAGGCGAAACGCGTTGGGTTTGGCAAGGAAAATAAAGCCGTTTTCATGAAAAACCACAAGTGAGTGCGATCTTTTCTTAGCCTGAGAAACTGAGAGACTAAGAACTTGGTACATATAGATCGGCTGGATCCTGCCGAATAGATTAGCACCGCGCTAGAATTCGAGCGCCTACATTGAAAGGGGATCCGACTTGGACTCAGCATTTCTTTTCAAGACATATGGCAGCCCTTGCTCGAAATCAATGATAAAGGGGCTTTGGAGAAGCGGAAAAACGGACAAAGGAAGAAATACGAAATCAAGTCTCTCCAAAACCGGCGAAAAATTAAAGAAACAGAGTTTGGAGGGAAAAGACCCGATACAGTTGACTGAGAGTGGACCACCCCACCGCTGAATATCGGGTAAGAAAATCTTAAAATCTTAAAGACTTACATGTTATGTCTGTCCGCGAGAACTAAAAGTGAAAATATTAAATGCCAAATGCCCAAGAGCGAGCCAAAAGCGCCCCAGTTAAACTGTGGATTATACACGTTTTGCCCTAAAACACTGCAAGAGCACACATCAAACACTGAGATAACATAGTAACTCAGAAGGCATTGCCCAGGAAGAGGCGAGGTGCACAGTGAGGGTTTCTGGGACTCGTAGGATTAAACGGCACACTAGAAGAAACAACGTTTGCCATGGAAGGAAGAGAAGCCAAATGCATTGCAGACATGCCTAATTTGTTTACAGCCTCATTTCAACCCCGGACAGAAAGGGGGAGGTAACAACACCCAATACTAATAAAGACAAATTGAGGTATTGGGAACGACTATCTAAAAAAGAAATAAATAAATGGTGGGAGTTGCTAACTCTACAGAAATATGTAGAAGTAAAGAGGATCTCAAGGGGTCTACGCCTGACACTGATGCCGAGCCACCAAGATACTAGCGGTGAACTTCTACAAGAATGGGGGGAACATCTTCTAGACTCCTCAACAGGTCTGATAATCATTCTTATTAAACACATCGATAAAACTCTGAAAGAGATAAGAAGAGAACTACAAAGTGTAGAAGAAGAAATAGAAAAGCTAATCCTTACAGAAGAACAACAAAAACTAAAATCAGATATCCTGAAAAACCTGGACAAACATGAGGAGAGAGTAAAACTAAGGAAACAAGTGAAATTCCAGAGGGATAAAGTAGATTTTGAGGAGGGGAGAATTTTCACTTTTGGCAAACAATATGATATGAGAAAAAAGAAATCACAACCAGAAGGATATACCCAAGAAACATCCAGCTTTGATTCTCTATCGAGTACGGATGTAAGTGAAGGAGAAACGAATACCCCCCAAGCTACAGAAATTGGAAAAAAGACCAACTTTTTAACGGAAATGCGCATGGCATTGGAACAACAAAATACAAACAAACAAAACAAAAGAGGCAGAGGAAGAGGCTGGAACCGGGGAGGAAGAGGAAAACCCGAAGAGGCCAGAGAGGACAGGGGAGAACCAAAAACCAATGTTTGGTCGAGAGACAGAATGAGACAGCTGCGAAAATAGAAAGAAAAGAGGGGAATGCTAAAGAATTTAATATAATTAATCTGTCATCACGGACCATGACTCCACTAGAAAATGAAGTCTTGAAAAAAGGCCTAAACTTCTGTCCCACCTCACATCTAAATATAGCAGAGACAAGAATAGACTTGTACAAATACACAAGGAAGCTGAAATTGGCAAAAATATATGCAGAGAATCCTAAAACAAGCTTCTCAAAAAACATTCATAAAAAACTGAATCAATTGCTTGTGGAAGATATACAAGGTCTAGAAACACTAATGACGATGGCAGCCACATCAGCCTCTCAAGAAACAGAAGCTTTATTAGAACTGCAAAACACATTACCCATGGAAGGGGCCAGTGAAAGTGGGCTTAAATTCAAATCCAAATTCTACCCCATCCTACCCCCAGGGAATAAAATAGATCTATTCCATGAGGCAATAGTGGAAGAACTGTATAGAATAACACCGAACACAAGTAAGAATAATCTGAACGCAAAACAAAAAGAGACGTTGAAAAACTTACAAGATGACAAAACGATTGAAATAAAACCGGCTGACAAAGGGGGTAATATTGTCATCCTTAATAAAATTGAATACATTGAAGAAGTTAAACGGCAGTTGTCAGATGTGGAATGCTATGTACTATTAAATAAAGATCCGACAGTAGAACTACAAAGCAAATTAAATAAGCTTCTCACGGACTGGCATCACAAGGGCCTGATTGATGAGGATGAATATAGATATTTGGATAAGAAACATCCAACACTCCCAACTTTCTATTGTCTTCCAAAAGTACACAAAAACAAAGAGAAACTGCCGGGAAGACCCATAGTCTCTGCAAACAACTCCCTACTGGAACCAATATCCAACTACATCGATCATTTTTTGTCACCCCTAGTGAAAGACCTTGCATCCTATCTAAAAGATACAACAGATTTGCTCAAGAAACTAGAAAAAGTACAATGGAGATCAGGCTATAAATTAATCACAATGGATGTGATATCGTTATACACCAACATCGAACATTCCATTGGAACTAACCTGAAGTTCACATATAACATAAGTATGGAAAGTGTAATATTCCTTGACACTGAAATATACATAGAAAATGATTCCTTACAAACCACTTTGCATAGAAAGAGCACTGCAAAAAACGCTACACTACATGGGGAAAGCTTCCACGATGAAAATCTGAAATGGAGCATCCCATATGGGGAGTTCCTAAGACTTAAACGTAACTGTTCAAGTAATCAAGAATTCATCAGGAATAGCAAAGATGCAAGTAGCCGCTTCCTAGCTCGAAAATACCCAAAGAAGGTAGTTACAAAGTGCCTGGACAGAGTGCTAAGCCAAGATAGAAATACTATTCTTTCACTAAAAAAAGAAATAAATAGTGATCAAAAAATCAGATTGATCACGACATACATTGCAGAAAATAAAAAATTGATCAAAATCATCAGAAAACACTGGGGCATTTTAAAATTGGATACAACAATGGCGGACATCATAGGAAACCACCCAGAAATATCATACAAAAGAGCGAGAAACATTGGGGACCAAATTGTCCACAGCCACTTCCAAGAAGCACCGAAAAAAACATGGTTACAAAGGGAAGGCTTCTGGCCATGTAAACAGTGCAAGGTTTGTAAAATCGCCACACCCTTGTAGGAAGTTAATATCAAAAAGGGCATGACTTGGAAGATACGACAACATCTCACATGTAAAAGCTCTTATGTGATATACATGATTGAATGTCCATGCCATAAAAAATACATAGGAAGAACTATCTTTGAAGTCAAAAAACGCATTCTAGAACATGTCCGGGACACGATCCATAAAGATCAAACAAATGCAGTTGCGAAACATATGGAAAAATGTCACAACGGCGATTGGGAAACCTTAAGATACTGGGCTTTGGAACAGATACCAATATCAGAAAGAGGAGGAGATTGGCTGAAAATCCTCCGACAAAAAGAATCTAAACACATTCTCACGTTTAGAACCCTGGATCCAAGAGGCTTGAACCAAAACTAAGAACTTTATGTTCACTTATAAATAAAGAACAATTTTCTATTCCCTTTACAAGCAGCTTGAAATACAAAGCTCACCAGAGAGCAAAAAAAGAGCCCATCTGCAAATAGGATGAGAGACTTCCTCACTAATAAAGAAATTTCATGGAGAAATGTAAAGTAGACTGTAAAACAAAAAAGGCAATCAATAATATATGACAAAATGAAAAAAGTACACCAAAGTACCAATAAGACAATTGATAGAAGTCTGAATGTGTAAAAATAATTTTATTAATTTCACTTGACAACAAGCACAACTTATATATTACTTTAATACACTTCATTAACCACAATGCACTAGTTTAAATAAAACAGGAAGTGAAAACGTGCTAAACATAAAAGAAATGCACTTGTCATGAGATCTCATCCTGTGATCAAGCCTTTGGTAGAGGTGAAACGCGTTGGGTTTGGCAAGGAAAATAAAGCTGTTTTCATGAAAAACCACGTGTGAGTGCGATCTTTTCTTAGCCTGAGAAACTGAGAGACTAAGAACTTGGTACATATATATCGGCTGGATCCTGCCGAATAGATTTGCACCGTGCTAGAATACGAGCGCCTACGTCGAAAGGGGATCCGACTTGGACTCATATATATATATATTCACTGAAAAAACCATAGGTTTCAGGGGTGTTATAGTTAGCTGGACGTTTCACTTGTACAAAACCATTAAAATTCCCCCATTATAGTTAGTTCAGCTAACTATAACTCGCGCGCCCGCAATGCACTGCTGATGACGTCACATATTACATCACTCATGACATGGTCAGTGACATCACTCATGACATCACTGATGACATCTCAAATGACATCACTGATGACATCACTGATGACATCATCCTTGTGATAGAGTGGTAGACCTCCTCTCACCCTAATATAACCTTTGATACACACATTCAAAAATAGAGACTAAAATTTTCAAAACAATGGACATACCAATACCAGTTACAACAACCTCTTCAGTAATTCTAAGATCCACATACACATCCACTCATTCACCAACAGTCCTATACAGTCACTCATACATGTACTCACTCATCGTATGTACTCACACACCTATACATCCTGTTACACAATGCCACTCATCCATAGAGTTACTCACACACTGCCTTTGTATATTCTAACATATGCCAAAGGCAAAAGTGGAACTGGTCCAACCAATTTTGTCCGCAGATTGACAAAGCAAGGAAGCACGTCAACAAATCTATTTCCGGTTTACTCAGAGACTATGGTATGGGTTCTATATACCACAACAACTTGCGTTACAACATTCAAGACATTTATAGAGGAGATGGTGTACACTTCACTGATGAAGGCAACAGAGTCTTCCTCTTGAACTTTAGACTCTACATCGGTACTTACTTGTAGGTACCAAAAAACACACAATAAACACAAGGGCTCTTTTTAGAGCCACCTTATATCTTTTTACTTAATTGCGAATTTTTTAAAATGTTGTTGTTTTTAAAAAATTTTCAGGTGCGCGCTGGATGCGCGCACTCTGCGATATTTTTTTTCAAAATATAAATCTTTTTTTTGGCCCTACAAGGTCCTACTGTGACCCCCTTACAATGCCTTGTGGGTCAATATCTCCCCACTCTGCCCCCTTTTCAAGTTCTCCCCCTTTGTTTCTCACCCCCTCTTTATGCGAGAGACAAAATGGCGGCTGCCGCTTCCTGATTTCCACCGATTCGAATGTTTACTGACATCTAACAACCAATCAGAAGTGCGCTCGCGCACGGCAAGGTGCGCGCACAGTGCTTGCTCAGTGCGCGCACGCTGTGCGCTTACAGATATATATTGATTTAAATGCTAATTTCTCAGGAAATACTGAACAGATTTACACCAAACCTGCAAAAGGCACTTCATGGACCTTATGGCTACCAAATTTCACATAATTCTGTTCAGCCGTTCGGGCTGTAGCTGCGACTAAAGTCCCTATGGAAAAATGCATGGGGAAAACGCGTTTTGGGACCCCCCTTTTTTCTCGGCCCCCGCTTGACGAATCACCCCGAAACTATCAGGGTAGGAGCTGAGCGGAGCGCCCCATTAGTTTTGAAAATTTCGCGAGGATTCGTCAACCAGCGACAAAGTTATTCAAAATCGAATTTTGAGATTTCCTATGGAAACACGGTCCTAACTATAACTACCTACTGGCGACCGCCAGTAGGTAATATATATGTGATCAAGGCTCGGAGGAGCCGAAACGTTATGGCGGCAAAAAGGCACAGAATAAAATAATTTAGCACCTACTCATGGTCAGTGTCCGTATATGCTGTTACGGTGTGGAGTTACAATTGCAGCTGTTCTACGGAATAACTCATATATATATATATATATATATTCTGAAAACAAGGTTAAAATAATTTTTATCATTAGGGGAATATTTCAGCGACAACATTAACATTTTGAACTAAAAAACACAGAAATTCACCAATTACATTTAGCAGGGCTAATTATAACTTGTGCCCCCTCCATGCACTGCTTATGACCTCACATAATATATTACTCATGACATGTTCTATGTCATCATTTATGACATCACTGATGTCATCTCCAATGACCACAAGCTTATCAGCTGCAAACGTGAAGTCAAGCTGATGAATATTTCGGGTGAGTGATGCTGTTTACACTTGTGTGAGCAGCTACAGAATGAATTAAGACTGGGGGAGAGGAATTGTTTGGGAGTACTGCCCACATGTACATTCAATAGAGCATGGTAAATCAATGATGTAGCCAGGAAAATATCGAAAAACTCCACAAAATTCATACGTTTGCAGAAGGGAGCTGGAGTGATTTGAAGCTATGCTGCTTTGACAGAGAAGGTGCAGCCATCCATTTTGGAAGTACGGAATTTGAAAACTATAACCAAATCCCCCCTACCTACTGGTACCCTTATATCTGCAATCTGTCAGAAACAGAGTAGCCAGATGATTTTCCAGGGCACTCACGGTTAGCCCCAGAGAGGAGTTCTGAGCCCTTTAGAGTTTTTAGAATTTGCTTCCAACATATCCCGGTGTATTTGGTCTGTATAAAGGTCCGTTTACAATATCAGGGGGTTTAGATCAATAATTCTTACTGAAAGACATATGGAATAATCACCGCCAAGTTATGCTGACTTCTTATTTCACCCATTTTCTATAAGCACTCATATATTCAGTCACATCCACAGCAGACATTTAGAATTATTTCATTTTGTTGTTGTATACTGATATATTTATAAATTTAAAGAGAACCAAGAACTTTTGAGACAAAAGTAAATATCACAACAGACTGATCAGACTACTTTTCTTACTGATACAATGTCTTTCAATAACAGCTCTGATGGTCCTTCACCGATGACAGCTCAATGAAACATGTCGACCTGAAATTTCGAGGCACAGCCTAAAAATCATTAAAGGATGGCTGCAGAAGAAAAATAAGTAAAACAAAGAAACACAATTTGCAAAACCAATATATGTTTGGCCTTGTCAAGCTGGTGCAATGGTTATTTCTAAACATATTATTTGCAGGGATCTGCCACAAGAATAAAAAGAAAAAACATACTGACTCATAAATGTGACGTGCAGGTAATGGTAATAAAAACTGTACATTAAATCAAAAATAATCATTGCCTTTTAGTCCAAAAGTATGGATTCTTCATAATAGGCAGGGGTACTTATAATAGGTATAGAAAATGTGTAGTCTTTAGGCACAGAAAAATATGCATCTTTGCATGAAAATTCATACTTTTAACACACAAAGATAATAAAAATGGCAGAAAACTAGACTAAACAATGGAAAGAGAAAATATTGTCAAAGTAAAGTTTTTGCCCACCATCATGGCACTGAAGAACAATTCTTATTAAGTGGATATGCATATGTAATTTAGGCAAAAATAGCTTGTTGTTGAAGCGGGTTAACGCTTCACAAGTGCTGTATGCTGAACAGACAAATGGATGAATGAATGACTCAAAGCCCTACCTTGTGTGCACTTTTTTTATGTATGATTTGTTTTCCATTACATGAGTCTGATGAACAGAAAAAGCTTTTATAGCCTAGACATTAAAGGTCTATTCCCACATGTTAAAATAGTGTCAATATGTTCAAAGTCAATTTAAAGACGCCTTAGAGTATTTGTTCGTCCTACAGAAAAATATTAAAGGCTATTTTTAATTAATTTTACTGAAATTGCACAGAAAGTGACATTTCTGGACTTCCTATCATCCATCTGCACAGTAAGTGACATCACTGGATTTCCCATCATCCATCTACATAGAAAGTGGATTCACACCTCGCCCAGGAACTACTTAATAGCTGCTGCTCAGTGATCTGAAGTTCTGTTTGGAAGACCACACTGACCCCAACTACAGAGCACTCGTCGAAGACCTTGGAAATGGAAGCCCAGGCTTCACCCAATGAGTTAAGAGACCTATCCAAATTGCCGGACACCTCCCGGGCCCTGTTTTCACCAACTTCAGCAACATTCGAGCCAACAAGCCAGACCTTGCCTTGTCAAGTTCAGCATCTCCATGCTGGTCTAATGCACATGCACCACCTCCAGACCAGACCAGACCACCAAAACTGGAGCAGCATCACTGACAAGGACTGGAATACCACTCTCAATACCCACCGACCCAAGCACAGCAACAGCCTCCCAAAAACAATCAAGAATTTAAAACAATTGGAACACCTGCTGTGCCGACTCCTTGACCCCCTCAAACACAGCAATACAGCAAGATTCAACCTCCAAGACAGTTGGTACACAGAGGAACTCAGATTTATGAAACACCACTGCAAACCACTGGAGTGCAAATGGAGAACGAGCCAGGACAATGCAGACAGGAGCATGTTCAAATCTGCCATAAGGCGCTGCCGCCAGATGGTCTGGACCACCAAACTTGCCACTCTGGCAGATCACATCAATGCCAGCACTAACAGAAGCAAAGAAATCTTCACCATTGTTAAAGATTTCACCTCACCATCAGCTGCCTCCAAATTGATCACCCACTGTAATTTACAACTTCAGCCTGCAACCAGACTCGACAGACTTTGCCAAATGCCTCCACGACTTATCCAAAGAACCAATGCTAACTTACATGGCCCATCACCACCCAAGTAGAAACTGCCACCACCATGAAGTCCAGCCACCCACGGGGCCCCATCATACCCCTACCCCTCCGCCTTTGTCAGAGAACTGTCACCCATCAGCACCATGCTTACACTCATTCTGAATTACTTCACCTCTTCCTTGACCTTCCCAGATGATTGTAAACATGCACCTGTTCTCCCATTGCTGAAGTAACCTCTGCAGAACCTTCAACACTTACCACCTACAGACCAATCTCCTTGCTACCATTCCCGACCAAGGTCTTAGAGAAAATCATCAACAGACACATCACCAAATACGTCAACAACCACCAACTACTCACCACTTGGTCTGATTTCAGACTCAGCCACAGCACAGAAACTGCTCTCTTCACTTCCACAGATAACATCGGCATTGTTCTGGACAAGGAAACACCCTGGCCCTCATGCTCCTGGACCTCTCCACAGCATTTTGACACAGCCTCCCATTCCCACCCTCATCCAACGCCTACATGACATTGTAAACCAAGGACCCGCACTTCGATGGATTTGCTCCTTCCTAACTGGAAGGACCCAGTCAGTCAGCCTGACATGGAACACCTCATACGCCTATGACCTCATCGGCGGAGTCCCACAAGGATCCTCCCCAAGTCCAAACCTCTTAAAAAAAACCATGATTCCTCTAGGCAACATCATCTGCTCTCATGATATCAGTGTCTCTCCTTCACCAATGACACACAACTCTCCCTTATGGACAAGATGCAGAGTACCCAGATCAAGTTCAATGTATGCATGAGTGAAATCGCCCCGCAGATGAAGACCAACTGTCTAAAGCTGAACACCGACAAGACCAACATATTCAGGAAGAGCACATCACCATGGGAATTCAAGTGGTGGACAAAAGAGCTAGGACCGACACCCACCCCATCACCCACACCAAGAACCTCGGGATCATCATCAACAGTAAACTTGACATGACCACCCAAGTCAATAAGGAGGATTTTCAAATAGCTCTCAATCAGCACCCGGAACACTGTCACACATGACCTGGCCACAAGCAAGCTGGACTATGGGAACACACTGTATGCCAGGATCAACAACAATGCACCAGAAGGCTGCAGACAATTCGGATCACAGACAGTAATGTGATCAGACACACTAGTGATTCCAAAATATCAGTGTTTCACAGAGTACTTTTCCAAACTATGCACCCCAGAATCTTCACCTAATGCTGAGCAACTAGATTATTTTTTGCAATCAGTCACTCCACACTCCTAATACAGGCACCCAGGTGGGCCTTTCCTCTCAATATCCGGCAAAATGGTGGATAATAAATTGCGTACCTTAAATTGATTAATCATGATATATGATATTTACAGTGACAGAAGTGCACTTGCTATACATGGTAAGGAATTATGCAATGTAATGTAAAAGGCATTTCTACAGCACACTTACTTCAAGGAGTGTCCTGGCGCTCTGCACCTCCAGTGAGATGTAGCTGAGAGAAGCATCTATGATCTTGCTTAAAAAGCAATGGTTTCAATTTCTTCTGGAACTCGGGGGTAGATGAAATACACCTTAACTCCAAAGGGAGTTTATTCCAAAGTGAAGGTCCAAAAATGAAAAGGACCTGCCCCCCATTCTGGACCGTTGAATCCTGGGGATTTTGCCTTGAAAGAGGTTGGCTGAGCGCAGACGCCTAGAAGGAACATAAAAGCAAATTCTTGCTCTAAGGTGCCCTGCAGCAGACTAATGAAGAGCCCTGTGGACCGGTAGCAAGGTCTTGAAAAGTATCCTCTTCCCACTAGGAATCCAATGCAGCTCTCTAAGATAGGGGGATACATGAGGACTCAGTGGCAAGCCGAGAAGTGTGCGAGCTGCTGCATTTTGGACCATAAACAACTTACTGATCAGGTAATCAGGCAGGCCCAAATACAATGCATTGCTGTGATCAAGCCTAGATGTTATCAGAGCCTGTACAACCAGTTTACTAGCAGAGAGAGACAGAAAATTGAGAAACTTCCTTAGCACCGGTAGCAGATCAAAGCAGGTCCCTACTACTGCATTAACCTGCCACAGAAAAGAAAGCGCAACATTAAACTTAATGCTCAGATTTTTGACAGAGCTGGTGTGGCTCAAAGGAGTGGGAACACCCTTGCCAAAAGGACGGCCATGGCTCGTCTGATCTTGTACCAAAAAAAGTAGATCTGTTTTGCCCACATTACACTGAAGCCGGTGGTGAGATAACCATTGAAAAACTTCCGTCGAACAGGTTCTGATTTTCTTCGCCTCTAAAAATTATCCTCTAAAAATTGATTACGTTTTAACAGAAGTTCCACACTCACATTCATAGGGCTGCAAAGAATCCCTCAGCTGGACATACATGTTGGGTGTTTTAAAAGAGAATCATGGAATTGGCAGATTCACTTGCACGTTCCACAAGTTTCAGAATATCACAGGAACCTGCTCGTGAGTTTACTTGTTTTGCTTATAGGTCTGTCCAGCATAGACAACTAAATTGGCGGGAAATGGTGAAACCTTCTGGCAGTCCTCGAGATTCACTTTGCGTTAAATTTGAATAAACCAATTTGCGACAGGAAAGTAGGTGTCAAAGGGTTAAATCTCGGTCCTGGCCCAACATGTGTGGAGCGTCTGGAGTCAAAGGTTTAGAGCAGCTTACTTGATATAATAAATAATGCAGCACAATGTTTAGTGGTGCAAGTGTTGTATTTGAGTACTCTTGGCGAAATCACAAGGGGGCAGATTTATGAGCCCCTTGCGCCACTTTTGCGTCACTTTTAACATGGGAAAAGTGACGCAAAAGTGGCGCAAGGGGCTCATAAATCTGCCCCCTTTATAATAAAGTATAAAAACTTGTATCACTCGAAATCGACTTGTTTTATACCAACACCGTGTTTGTTTATTTGCAATCAGATTTGTTAACAGAATATATGTGTCAATACGTTTCTCATTTGCCTGTGTCTGCCGACTGGATTTGACCAGAACACGCAAGCCTTTAGCAGTAATTTACCAATAGAAACTGATGGATGTAGGCACGTGTAAAAAAGAAAACACAGCAGTATAATTTATGGTTATGAAATTACCTTTGATAAATGTTGGGCATCAGTGAGTGCAATATAATTATATGGGAGTTTGAAGCAGATTCGTTCTGCCAGGGTAGCTGTGTTTTCGTTTTTGAAGTGCCGCTTACCATAACCAAATGAAAAAACAGGTTTTTGTGACATTATTTTACCTATCATGTGACATACAATTCTGTCGTGATTGCTGTGTTTACCTTTGTTATGCACAGCTGGAAACCAGCTACGTTTTCTTATAAGAAATAGTCATACATCCCTTTTTCAGTCTAAAATTACCTGTATCCATTACCAAATCATCTCTTGACATCTATAATCAAAATAGATATCTGAAGCTCTGACCTACAAAGGAGCAAAAAAAGCTTCATCCAAAATAGCAGAACTACCAAACACTGTGGAATACTATGGAAACTACTGCTGGCTAATTGTCGTTTCCATCAATCACCGCTTATTAGTCAGAAATATGAACCCAGTAATTCTACATCATATGGAGAGGGGCTTGATTACCCTGTCTTCTCAAACATTGCTAGAACTTCAGAGACATAAGCCAAACAGTAGATGAGTGGGTGGCGGTCTTCCTTTATATCTCTTTTCTGCGGCCTCTCTCAGGTATCTGTACACCTGGCAGAGGAATCCCAACCTCCACCATAAACTATCAGCTGCAGGGGTGGCGTCGGAGGGTATCAGGAGACCAGTTTTTTTTTTTTTTACAATTTAGGGTGGGGTTGCTGAGTATGTTTTTAATCAGAGTAGTGTCGGCGGGTGGCTGAAGACCAGACTTGCTGTTTTACATTTTGGAATGGGGGCAATGTTTTCTTGAGGGTGGTGTGTGGGTGGCAGGAAACTAGTTTTGGTTGGGATGTGTGGGAGATGGATGGTTTGAGTGTTTGCAATACACTGTCTGTTGAGTATTTATAAACATTGGGATGGGTAGGGGAGGTTGGTTTTCAAGGGTAGTGAAGAAGGGTGGCAGGATGTTAGGTATATTTTGTGTGTTTGGGGTAGAGACAACAATAATGGGGTGTGTGGAATAACAGCTGTAGGAGCTGAGGGCATGTTATGTTTGGCATTCCCTTACTTCCTCTTTCCCTGTGTAGTTTACTCATAGGATCAGCTGTCAAGTGATAATGGATTGAGGGAGCCATGTATTCCATAAACATGTACATGGATAACTCTCAAGTCAGGTCAACACTGCTTTATTCGATCGCTGTCTGATACAATCATAAAAGCATTTCAAAAACATACAAATTATTACAAAAAGTGATAGTTAAAAGCACATTATTAACCAGCTGTTTGTTCATGCACTCATAAAATGCGTATTAAAAATCATATGTATAGTTTTGCAGCTTGTTGACAAACATGATATTAAAAAACTAAGTGTTTATATTTGATACTGCCGTTTGACAACTACTTAGTCTATTAAACTTATATATCAATACTTTTCCTGAAATAAACCACTTTCTTTAAAAACATTGATATTGTCCACACTGAGTGTACATTATCCAGGAATTATAGGGCAATAAACGCCGGGCGGCACCGCCTGATCCCCATGGATTTTAAAATCGGAACAACCCAGGTTCTTCTTACTACGCTATAAAATTTACAAAATAAAAATACATGAATAGTTGTTTGATGCAAGCGATTGCCACATGGACACGATTGCAGTATTCGGGCCCAATCATTCATTTTTGGGAAACTTACAATTCTATGGAATATCCCGAACCTAAATCTTGTCAGGAGGAACCTATCATAAACACCAGGTACGATCATTAAATACAGTTGTATGCTAAAAGTTGTTAAAATCATCTGGTTTTCCTCGACACTATGCTTTAAAACCTCACCTGAGAATCTTAAGGTGTCCAGCAGTAAAAGGCCCTCTTTTTTTAGGTCTCGCCTTGCTATCGCGTAAGCGATCGAAAAGCGAGACTATAGGGGCTTTTAAAAGTGCTCCCAAACAGCGGATTGCATGGCTAGCACGCGCACAATCACCCGCATCGTGCCGCCATGATGCAATCCGCCTTTTGGGAGCACTTCAAAGGGTCCGCTCCCCCGCCCCCAAGCGCGCGGGCGCCACGTTCCGCCGGGCTTGTCTTGTTTTTTTTAACTTTAAACGCGAGGCGCGCGTGCGGCCAATGCTTGTTCTCTTCAGCTTCTAGCCGGTTGGCTACATAGTAGGCGCATGCGCACTGTGACGTCGCTGTTCATACTCACGCTCTTCGGCGGCTTACTCCGTTCTCTCCTGCTCGCACATCTGCAAAATGGCGGCCGCTGTCTCCGAGGGTAAGAAGATCACCGAGCTGCGCGTCATCGACCTTAAGTCCGAGCTCAAGCGTCATGGGCTGGACATCACGGGAGTCAAGACCGTACTAATTTCTCGCCTTAAACAGGTGAGGCACAGACTGTTACAGTCCTTATGCCATTGTACAAAGGGTGAGGCCGCGCGTTCGCCTCGAATAGCGGGACCTTATGGGTTTTTGTGAGAGTTGCATGCTACGTGTACTTATTCGTTCTGCATTCTCTGTGCGCGAGGCGGCTATAATCCGGATTAATTTTCGGGTCCGGGTGGTACTGGCTATTTTGTTGCAGTCATCTTACCCTCATGGGTCTCTCGGGCATGATCGCCTCCGCGTGTGATGGCGCTGATCCTCAATGGCAGCCTCGTATCTCGCTCCACCGGCCGCCATGTTGTGTGCATAGACTTTATAAACGGAGGCGGTGCCCGCTGCCTAATCATTGGCTGAGACTCTGGTATCTTGATTTTTATTATTTACCTATGTTTCATTCTTCCTCTGCCTTTCACTGCATCATTTATTTTTCGTTCTTTTCATTCCTTCTCTGCTTCGTGTTTCCACCCTCCGTGGCTCTCCTTTCCTCCTCAATCCTCTCCCCTGGAATACCACCTCTCTTCTCCCCGTTGAGCATACATTATTGTAAATTATCATCTGCTGCCTTCACTTCTGTATCTCCCTCGCATTCATATCTCCCCATAGCCGCCTCTCTTTTCCTGCATGCCTCTCTCTGCTCCCCCCTACTCCTTTAACTCTCCATTCCAGCGCCTTCGCACTCTAATTTCTCCCTCCCCTCTCTTTTCTCCTCCATTCTCCCCGCACTTCGTCCCCTGGTCTCCCCACTCCCCCCAGGTTGATGTGCACCTGGCGCCACCTGTGCGCGGAGGGCGTTGCTAAGTGATGCGAATGTCTCCAGGTGAGTCCGCTTCAGACAGAGGAGCGAGCGCAGGAGGATGGAAACAGGTAGGAGCTGCGAAGGCGATCGACTGTTTGTGTGTGAGGGGACTTTGAAGACGGGGGAAGTTATGGAGTTACGACTCCAGGCCTTGCTATCCGCCACAGGTGTGGAGGACGATGGCGCGCTCTGCGCACTAGACTGTCATGGGATATTGTGGGTTCCTCACAGGGGTGTAACGCAGCCCCTGATTGGTAGGAGGGGTCTATTTATACAGCCCACAGTCGATGATTAGCAGTGAGACATGGGAAACTGAAGGGCCCCTCTTCCCATTCTGTAGCCACCCCCCCCCCTTGTGCGTTACGCCACTGATTGCTCACCTACTTACTCCACGTTTCCCTGATCCATGCCTAGTTAGGGGGTCCAGTGCTTTCCATTGCATTCTGGGACTTGTAGTCCTGGTTTTTCTAATGGGATAAATCAGCCTACAAGTCCCGGCATGCAAAGAAATACTGGGCTGGAGAAGTTAGTCACCCATGGATGAACCTCGGAATTTGACAGGGCTGCGCCCCAACTAGTGCCCTGTGGTAAGGACGCCAAGCATCCAGTCCTGTGGCTGTTCTGTTGCAAGTCATTGTCATCAAGTGGGTCAGTCCAGTAGGTTCGATGGAAGCACCCGCCAGCCCCAAGAACCAAAACGCCTCATAAAGTGTATGCGTCCTGTGCCCGATTAGCTGCTCCAGTCCACGTTTTTTTTTCTTTGCATTCTGCAAGTTGTAGAAAAGAAAATAGTGGACTGGAGCATCTAATTACGCGTGGTCCTGGGAACCTTGGCCACCATGACCATGAGATTGATAAATGATATCCCAGCACCGAAGGGAGATGGTAAAATGTGGTGTGCCCACTCCCTCACAATGAACCCAGCCTGCCATGTTTGCTCGGTTGCACCCCACGCACACTTCCGTTTCCCAATAACAGCACTAAAACTACTGCCAGTCACAACACCCCCCCACACACACACTTTTATCTCTAGCGATAAGAAAAATAATCTCAACATAAAGCGCTCAAGTATTCCAGACAATGAATGCTGCTAAAGCAATAATGGCTTTCTTTTTTTAAAAGGCGCCTTAAAGTGCTGCCCTAAGCCAGTATCCGGTGTACTCACCGCTTTGTGTGCCCTCAGTCAGCCTGTTGAGTCCGGAGGGGGAGGGCAGGTGTTCCTAGCCCTCCCACGGTTGTTTCCCAGAGCATGTGTGTGTGGGGTGTGCCAGCAGGAGGTTAGGATAGGATACAGGTGTGTGCGTAATTGCCAGGGAATTCTCGTTCCATCCTAGACCAATGCATTTCAAGGTGCGGCTCCGCCTTTTCACATTCTAAGAAACTGTTAACATGTTTGTACCTTTTTTTCCTTCTAGTGGTGGGCTACTGTGTACGTGGAACTTGAAGGGCTTTATACCATCACATCCCACGGGGCTGGCAAGTTGTGCAATGCTGAAACCTAAAGGCACACAGATTCTTCCATAGCGCAAGCTGCAGAATGTACCTCTAGGCACTTACAAATCGAAGTTCCTCATTAAATGTCATCCAGCCCAAGTGTATATTTACATTAAAAAAAATAGCAATTTGGGCTTACATTACTGATGGGGGCACAACGTTCTGCGCTGCGGCACACTTGAACTGGTGGCGTCCAGAGGCGTAGCTAGAGCTTGTAGCGCCCGGGGCTATCCCTCAGATTGCCACCCCTGGGGGAAAAAGGACAGCAAACACTTGAAATAGGACCGAGAGACACGTAGTATCGCTGCTAATAGTTACCTCGATCATGCAAGTTACATGCACATACATGACACGGTCTAAGGCTAAACAGTTGAATACACCGGTGACTGGCAGTACAAAACAGAACACACAGACTGCATGTTCTATCTGGGGACTCAGAAAAACCGCATGTGACATCCATCAGAGAGCTGCGTGAACAATTACCTGGTCATCCCCTCAGCACAATGCAAACATGCACATACATGACACTGTTCAGGTATCCATCATCTACAACTGACATTAAATGACCATTCATCATGGTCTCCCCATTAAAGCAGTGCACTTTGTGATCTGCATTGTACATATTCTTTGCAGCAGGCATATTAACCCTCTGTGCTACCTTTCCATGAGTCAACCCTTCCACTAGACAAAACTCGGATCTCTCTCTAGGAAGAACATTAATCACCAAAGTTATCATGACATTTTTATTGTTTCTGAAAATTGCTGGAGGCCAGGAAGGTGGCAGCAAGTTTTTTTAAAACCATAATATACTTGCAAACACTACGCACCCACCCGAAATAGGTACCCAGTGTGGTCACACCGTTTGCACCGCCCTAACCTGCTCAAGGTTCATGTGACCACAGTGACAGAGTCACAGTGACTGGATCACCATTGCTCTAGGGTGTGCTGCTTCGTAGACCTGCACGCAAGACTGGAGATGAACTTCAGTATGGATTGTGGTGGACAGGCCTTCAAGGTTAACTCACAATTGACACCACTAGGGTACACCTGCTTGTGCTAAGACATCAAGCCTTCTAAGGTCTAGTGGGGCCTTGTAAGGTCAAACATGGGAATATGCTCCCTCAGTAGAGTGGTCTGGTGGACTGGTCATGAAGGCTGAACCCAGGTCCCCAGTTCTAAATTCGACAGCTCTGGCCATAGTGCCACATCCTCTCCCCCACTGAACACCATACTGCCCCACTGAGAGAAACTCACACTGCCTTCAGCTACAACCTAATTGTGCCCGCTATAAACACTTGGATGTGGCTCAATTCAAATTATGCACTTGATAAGAGTAATATGCTGCCTCAAAAAAAAAGTAAAAGCAAACACTCACACGGAATGCAAGATTAAGTAAAGCATGTGAAATGTAAGCAGAAACAACATGGTTACCTTAACGATCTCACTCAATATTCAGAAATCAGCGAGTGGTTTTACCTGAAAAGTTAAGGACATAACTACAGGGCCCTGAAGGGAACCCTTTCAATGTCCATTGCTTATATCCTTAATAAACGTAAGCAGTATGGTTTAAAAAGACCACATCCATAAACAGAGCCATGGTACACATTTTGTTTTCCAATCCATCCATCAACCAGGTATTGCAGTACCTTCAGGAATGGTGCACTTCCCCACCTGGGGACAACAATGCTGTTCAAAGAAAGACGAGAAAACAAAAGTAGGCTTCACTGCAAAGCCTGTAAAGTGAGGCTGATGTGTTTGGATATGAACAAAACCAATCTGGCCACTTTGCAACCACTCTGTCTTACTTTATTTAGTTATGTATTTATTTTTCATATTTAAAACCTTCTATTTCTCTCCATCCCGCTGCACTTTGGAATAGAAAAATGTCAGAAAAAGGGCATTTCCCGCAAGAGTGTTTTTCTTTTTTGGATCCATTTCACAAGGAAGCAACTAAATGAAAGAAGGAAAGATAGGTTTTGAACCGTTTCTTCAAGTTACGGTTTTCAGTAAGTGAGGAGCAAGAGAGAAAGAGAGGGAATAATAGGAAGAGAGGGGGGGGGGGACAGCTGCCAGCACAAAAAAGAAGAGGACATTGCCCGAGTCCTATTCCTTCTCTGCCCGTCCACGAAAGCAAGCCGAGCCCTATCTGAATGCCTTTGTCCGCCCCCAAAATAGTGCCGCCTGGGGCAGACCGCCCATCTCCCCTTCCCCTAGCTACGCCGTAGGTTGCGTCCTGCGCAAACCAGGTAATTGTGCCTTAGCACAATAAATATGCTGTGCCCAGCCCAGCCATGAACTCCTTTGCCTGGGGTCAGTGCATCAGAGAAAGGCAGCCTGGTAGTTTGAAGCAGCTGGTCCTCTGGTCTGCATTTCAAAGGGGGATGGGTTGAGATCCCTCTGCAGGCAGATGCACTGAGTGAATAAACCTACCTGCAGGGGCATGTCTTGAGGGATTCAATGTAAACCCTCCATTTGCCTTTCAAGGTTTACAATCTGACAACTCTTTGTAAGTCGAGCCTGGGCAGCACATGCTCTGCGAGGCATGCTTTATTTGAATATGGACTTGAAGCTCCGCCCATATTTGTTATGAGCTTGTGTAATTGTCCTTCCTAAATGCTGGCTTCTGATTCGTCAATAGGCTTTTTAGTCCCTCCTTAGTACCGCCTTGTCTTTATTTGTAACCTCCCATGAGGACTGGCCCTTTTACTTCATTTGTTACACAGTACGTCTTATTTAGTCTGTAAGTACTATTTTCTTTAATGAGTTTCACTTACTGCAGACACGGCAGGCTTTCCTGCTGCATTCAGTGTGCCATGCGCGATTTCACTTTCCAAGCAGCTTGGGATAATGGCGGCTGCTTCTTTGAAATGCAATAGGTCTCGCATTTACTAGAGTTTGAGCTATTGGCATTGTAAATGACAAGGCCTTTTATTTATGTGTTAATTATCAAAACAGATAAATAAACAGGATTGTCATTTACAATGCCAATAGCTCAAACTCTTGCAAATGCGAGACCTATTGCTTTGCAATTGCTTGTTAAATCCTTCCTCTGTACCGATTGCATAGTATTAGGTTCAGTAAAATATTCCAAGTGTCCCAAATCTTGCATAAAATCACGGACATATCTTAGCCACGGGATTTTTAAAGCTCCATCCAACTTTAGGCTATCTGATAGGATGTCCCTGTTTAAATGAGGCTCCATTTTTGTCCAAATTTGGTGCCATAAGAGGACGGGCTCCATCTTTATGAGATCAGAAAGGTGTGTTAAACCCTATTCAGCATGGCAGGTGTATGTCGATGTACTACTTGGAATGGACAATATATATATCAAGAAAGTGTTTTCCTCCACCTGTAGGGTATGCGTATCAGTAAAACCCCATAGTCCAGCTCCATACAGTGCAGCAGAAACACTTTTTGCTTTATAGATCTGCAGGAGCTCGACTGTAGGTTTCCTGCCTAGATTTCTACAAAAATTAACAAGTGCAGTATTAGTTCTAGAGAAAACTAGTTTCTTGGCTAACACAGCTTGTGTCCATGAATCATTTTGTTCAAAATGTATTCCGAGGTAAGAGAATCTCTTGGTTGGGGCTATTTTCTAACCGTCCACAAATGTATCCCTGCATCTCCGACTGCCACGACCACACCTCATTATGAAAGGCTTTGAGGTATTCACCTTCAATCCAAGGTTATCCATAAAGTTAGAAAAACCATCTAGGACCCTTTGTAATCCTACTTGCGTTCTTGACATTTAAACCGCATCATCCGCGTAGAGGAGAGCGGGAATGGGGCGCCCAGTTATCTGAGGGAAATCTTTATTATCTGTAAGCAGAGCGTTTCCCAGGCCATTAATATAAAGGTTAAAAAGAAAGGGGGACAGCACACATCGTTGTCTAACCCCCTTCCTTTGAGGGATGGTGCAGTTCAACTACCCGCCAGGCCAAATCGAACTCGCGCCTGAGCTTTATCATAGAAACATTGAAGAAAATAAATGATTTGTTCATCCACCCTCATCGTTCCAAGGATCTCTCCACAGCTTCACATGTCTTACGGAATCGAAGGCTGCGGTGAGGTCCACGAAGGCTAGAAACAATCTCCCGTGCTTTGCTCTTGTATATTTTCCTACTAGGATGAGCAAATTCAGACTCTGCTCGATGGTCCCTAGCCCATCACGAAATCCATATTGAAAATCAGAGAGGACTTTATTATCCTCTGCCCACAGATGTAGACGTTCCAAAATGATATGCCCTGCTACCTTAGTTATGGCATCCAATAATGAAATAGGCCTGTAACATCCAGGATCCTGGCGATTCCCCTTTTTGAAGATTGGCAAAATTATTGACTCAACCCATGTTGGCGGAAAGGAGACAACGGAGCTAGCATTAATCACCTGGGTTAGGATTGGGCCCCATAAAGTCAGATTAGATTTAAACAAGTCTACCAGGACCCCGTCCGGCCCAGACGCCTTTCCAACTTTACTAACAGAGATTGCCCGTTTCACTTCATCCAATGTAAATCTGAATTCTGAGTCAGAGGGTTTCCTGGCTATTCTCAGTTCCACCCATACCATTAAAAAAAACCTTGAAAAGTGCTCAATCCATTGGTCCTCACTTACCGCTATTTCCAGTGTAGGACCATCTCTGGAAATCAAAAAGGGCATTTTAACAGTTTTCCAGAAAGCTGCACTGTCTCCCGCTAGCTAGCAGGGATTCCCATGCTTCGTTCCTCAGTGCAATTTTCCTTTCCTTAATAGATAGTCTACACTCCCCTCTTGCCTGCCTCACTACCTCTGGATTTCGGGGAGTATTGTGCAGAATTTCTTTTAACTTGGAGTATGCACGTGTACATTTTGGATCAAACCATCCCTGAGTGTTCTCTTTTTTTAGTTTTTGAATTAGTAATGCCTCCCTTACAGCGCATATTATAGTTTGAAAAGAAGTCAGGATGCTATCTGCAGCAGCTGAATCGACCAGGCAGGTCTCAAACACCTGATTGCATTTGGATATTACTTGTTTAGTAACTAATATAAGGTCCACCATGGCCCAACATAAAGTATAACCATTTAACCTGCCGATTGTGATGTTTGTTAGGAGCTGGTTCTTCTTATCATGTCTACCATCCGGCAGTGATAAAGAAAGACATAGAGGGAAATAGTCACTCAAAGAGATGTCATTGATATGGAATGTTTGGAGTCTAGATGCGTAATTATTTGAAACCAAGATAAAATCAATAATGGAAGATAAACCTCTTCCACTAAATGTGTAACTCATGGGAACAGGGATAGGACATAACTCATTAGCAAATCCCATATTATGGCCAAAAACCATTTGGTTATATAGCTCGCCCAGTGGGGAATGACCAAAGTGGGTATTACTGGGCCCATCTCCAGTTGTAAGGCCACAGTTTTTTCCATCAGTGTTTGGGCACAAAGTACAATTAAAATCTCCTACCACTAGTATCAGGGTGTCTTTGTGGGAATTATCGCACAAACTTTTTATATCATTATTTACTTTTTTTTAGCACATATTCCCCTTTAACAGATGGGCTGTTATTATAAAAGTTTATCAATGCTATACAGTTCCTACTATCCATATCGATTATAAGCAATTACGTACAGCACTATCTTTTTTAATTTCAGATTATTGGTTATACAAGTGCTAAGTTCTCCCTTTGCCCTTCCAAATTGTCCATCCACCGCTGGGGTTGCGAAAGTTTTAAATACGTTAATATGGATTAGTTCTTTAGTCCAAGTTTCCTGAAGACACAAAACATCGTGATTTATTATAAAGTCGCACCAAATGGAGTTTGTCAGGTTGGAGCACAGCCCCGCGATATTCCAGGACACAAACTTACAAATGTCTTTGGCCCTTATCTCGGGGCTATGGTTTGGGCCACCTATATTTAAAGGAAGAGGACTTGCTATACTAGATGTATGGTTAGGAAAGTTATAGTCAATCTCTCCAGAGTGCATGACACAGGTCAAATTTGTAACACCGTACCATTGTCCCCTGAATCATTATAGGCGTGAGGTAAGAGATGAGAGCTCTTCACTGAAAATGACTGTATATACTTGAAATCATTGTTTTGTGTTGTACACCTTCGGTGCTCCTTGTTTTCCAAATTATCTGTTGGGAAAGAGGATTTTAAGTCAGACAGTCAGTCTAAATCTTCCAAGGAATTTAAAGTTTCATACCGGTTGCTTACTGGAACTGCAAAACTAGAGTGACTATACCCAAGTACTTGTCTCCCTCCCCTGATTATGCCATACATCTCTTGTAGGTTGGTAGAAAAAGCCCAAGGGAAAGACATTAATGCAGTTTGCTGTAATGTGGCGATTACCAGCCTTTTCTATAAAATGGTGCACCACCCTAGGTGACCTAAAGGTTACAACCACGCAATCGCCCCATATGGACTTCGTTGAATTGCCGACCCAAGCTACTCTCCGTACCATTTTAAACTTCCGGAAGAGAATGGCATTCATACCAATCCTGGAGCCTAAATGGTGCAACATCCTATTGCGTAAGGTTGACCAGTCCTCTTGTACATCAGGTGGTAATAAGGGGACATTTGCCAAAACAACCGTATAGGGGGTTGCGTCTGGCGGGAGCTGCAGATTCAAATGGGGGTTTATGGCAGAAACACGTTCAGGTATCTGACCTGCCTGAGTGTGTATGGCTCTCAGCCTAACCCTAGAGGTGGTAGGCCCCTTAACAGTAGGAGAACTGGATACTAAAAAGTTAGGTTTGAATTAGGGACTATTGGGCACAGTTGGGAAGATGGGCACACTGTGGGAATGGCTGTCCCGAGCAGGTTCTATGACTACAACGTCAGAAGTGCTCGGGCGATTTTGTTAGTTGTTAAGTCAGTGACCACTTTTTCCAAGTCCCTCCTACTTTGGGTTACAGCCGGATTAAATGTAGATATATTAAAACACTGCTCAAACTTAGTGAGTCTCTCTTCAATAAAATTATTTTCTGTCAGAGTGGGTTCAACAAAGTGGAGACCTTTGCCTCCTACTTGCCCCAGAACTCTTCCTCCTCAGATATACGGGGGGAGTCCGGTTACAATAACACTGTCTGATGGCGTTTTTTTAGCCCCTTGATTATTGTCACTTATGGCGGTTCTGAGTCTAGTTACTCTGGCTGAATATTGTTTATATGGGGGGCCCTGACCCTTTCTTTTCTTAGCGGGTGGTTCGTGGGTGATATTTTTGGGCCCCTTAAACTTCTGTCCCCTAGTAGTTGAGGTAGTCTTATGCGGGCTAATCGCTGCATCGGGTGCTACAATAATTTCAGGGATCAAATCACTTGTCTGTACCTGCTCAGAATGAGAAATAGTAACCTCAGCAGGTCCACTCAGAAGGGGGCCTGCTAGTGCTTGACAAAGATGAGGTGGTTGAGGTTCTAATGACAACCTGCGCTCATTAAGCTCTATTTCGTGGGTAAGGACTGATTCTGCTTGTAGGAGAAAGGCATCAAGTGTCCCCACAACCCTACAGTTTGCACACAGCTTACGCTTATTCATCTTAAATATTGCTTAGTAATTGTTAATAATATCAGTCTGTAGCACAGTACCCGGATTCAGAGCGTTGTTACCTGCAAATCAAAATGTCAATAGTATTGCCCTGTCTGACCTCCTTCGGGCTCAGATGGGCTAGGACAGGCCCGCCCTTGGCCCAGGCTTTGTCCGGGCGCGGCCTACGCGCCACTGGAGAAGTCCGGTGCTTTTCAGCACACTCCAGCAGCACGCTCCTCCCTCCAGGGAGAACATGGAATCCTGGGACTTGGAGTCCCCTCAAGGCAAGTGGCAGATGGCAAACAGTGGCATCCCGTGCCGCGGGAGAAGTCCGGCGCTTTTCAGCACACTCCAGCAGCATGCTCCTCCCTCCAGGGAGAACACAGAATCCTGGGACCTGAAGTCCCCTCAAAGCAAGTGGCAGACGGCAAACAGTGGCGTCCCGTGCCACGGGAGAAGTCCGGCGCTTTTCAGCGCACTCCAGCAGCACACTCCTCACACCAGGGAGAACACAGAATCCTGGAACCTGGAGTCCCCTCAAGGCAAGTGGCAGATGGCAAACAGTGGTGTCCCAATAATATCTAGTTTTCCACCTTGGAGTTTTAAGTACTCTTATAGACAACCTAAGCTTCACTATTTGTTGTCTGTCTCGTGTCACTTGTAAATCCTTGGTGGTAAACAAGCCTATACTGACAGCTATAATTGTATATGTGATTTATTTCTGAAAAATAGATATTCTGGGGAATTCAATGAGTTAATGGCGACAAAACAACACATTCAAAGGAAAAGTCCTCTTAAAGAGGACAAAGTCCCATCACCCACCGAAGTGGCATGCTTCATCATTTGGGACCTCCTTTTAACCACACCTGGTGCAGTTAAGGAGCTACAACTCCTTTGCTAGTGTGAAAAGGAGGAGCTCGCAGATGTTTTGAGTATGAAAACAGAGGACTAGATATCCTAAAGATCGATGAAGCTGCCTAAGGTGTGGTGAAACAAAGTGTAAGGAGAGTGCAGTGTGTATAGACAGTGTATTAAAATTGACTACCTAAAGAAAAATATGTTTATTAAGTATCTTTTAGGTGTCAAAGAATAAAAAACAGAAAAACGTGTTCTTGGTAAGTCTCTGAGCACGCTAATAACAAACGCGGTCTACATGTTTCAGCCAACTGCGATCTGACAATATGATCATGGCTTTCTTCAGGACCATATGATGATACTACTGCAACAAAAAGTAGATAAGGTGCAAAAAATCACAAAGCAAAAGATATAAAGAACGATTCAACCTACAGGTATGCCTGCTTATTTGGAAATAGGCAGAACTGCAGGGGTACAGAGTGATCACCCGCAATCAGTCAGGGATAAAATCCTACACTCCTGGTAACGCTCTGTCCGTCGTTCCCCCGGATGTTCTTACCGGTCGTTCCAAGTTAGTAGATTTAGTAGACCCGCGGACTTCTTGTTGATATATATTTAGTGAATAGGGGATTTGTCCACGCTGGTCTGTAAATCTCCCCCAGACCCTTTAACCGACCGGTGTTTTTGAGAATTCAATGAGTAACAATACTCTACCTGCAAAATGTAAACCTTATTTGCACCCCAAGGCAATTTGTAGATGTGCACATATATTTGTTAATCGGGCTCTACTGTAGGAGGCACACCAACATTTAAGTAATCTTCACTTTACCAAAGAGGAAAAGAAAATACATGTGACTTCCCCACCAAATTGGGGAGAGTCACAGGAAGATCTAAGCATTACACTTGACATAATCCTAGTGTATACATGGGAAACATGTGGGGTAAAAGGGAGATTAACTGATATGTCCAATGAGATGCAACATTCAGAGATCAGACTCTCCAAAGAATTAACACAGTTGCTAGAAAGCTGGAAAAATATGAGGCGAAGGTTGAGGCAATACATGAGGAAGTGAACGGGTTGCAATGACTGTAGGAGTTACAGAGGTATGTGTGTGCAGACTAAATGGAAACTACCTTGAGGACATTGGTAGAGCTGCAAATGGTTAATTTCAATGTAAGATGCAATCTTCTTAATGACATGCACAGTTAGCAAGGGTGAGCTACTGCAGAAATGTAATAAAGTGATTAAAAGGCTGAAAATATGATGAGAGGGTTGAGGTTGTGGGAGCCGAATCCCAAAGCCCAAATTTCAAGAGACCTCAAAATTTAGATAACTGAAAATGTATCTCTGTCGGTTGCGCTCCAGAGTTTATCTTGCCCTAAAACGCACCCTCCTCAACATCAAACACAACATTAGTTGGCAAATAATTAATTTGGACCACTGAGTAACTCTCTAAATTTCTAAATTAGAAAAAACTTTTCTTTACTGTAAAAACTCAAAATCAAGCAATCCAAAGTAAAAGTTAAAATGCCATGAAGGCTCAAGTGAAAACTACATAGTCAGTAATCAGAATTATTCGAAGTCCTAAATGAACAGCAAAATCATAAGGAATCGGGCAGCATCTCTAGTTTATGGAAAGTCTCTAAAAAAGATATCATAAACGGACAGAGTCCCTAGTAGAATACGAAAATCATATGGCCACCACTAAAAGCAACAGGTTCTTATATGTAATTCTTTCATAGACAGTTAGCTAAACCACAGATTCAGTATGGTATCATCCTGTGTATTATTTCTTTTAGCAAATCAGAGAAAACCATTTCATAACATTTTATGTTAGGGCTAGCCCATTTTCTAAGAAAGAGTTGAGCATCTTCGCTGTCACATTATCATAGGAAGTTTAACTAATGTACATCATTTCTAAACAATAGACTAATCACCAGTCAAAGCGCTAAGCCCAGCAATGGAACGACTGTGGAAGGACCTTGAGAACATGTAGCAATTAGAAACACTTGAAAATTCATTCACAATACATGCACATTAGGAAAATTACTATAACATCATCTTGTCTCCTGTGGGGAGAGAAGATAGACAGATGAATGAGATGGGAGGATGAAAAGCTGAAGCGAAAAGAACAACACAGTGACATCACCCATGTTAACTAATATGTCAATTTTATGAAAATACGGCGCAACTAAATTACATTGATAAACACACTTCTTCAAGTCAGATTAAACTTGTTTTACCTATAATCATATTAATTCAGTATTTACGACTTGGATCCAATATAAATCATTATTTATCATAATGACTTATTCACTAGAATAAATTATGTTTCGGGAAAAACACTCTCTCAGGTCCCCCCTCGGATTATTCTATAATCACTAAAAACACATTGATACAACTTTATTAATCAGGTAGTAATTTGGTCAAAATTGTCATAATTTTCAGTTGATTCCTGGAATTCTTCTCAGTTATCGTCATCTGATTTTATATGTGATACTTATTATTATCCTTTTCCATGGTTTTCTTCCTTTTCATTAATCTATTTCTACCTTTATCTTTGGTTTAAAATCTCCTGAATACACACTCAGAAAATATTAGCAAAAGAAACAGAACACTTGCACAAACCATTATGATTATTGCAGGGTTAGAAGTGATTTAGCATATTCCCACCTTAATTAACTTAACATTCACCAACCTCACTAAAACCCTTCCCTAACTCACTAAACCATGAACCTACAATTTCCCATAAGCCAGGTTCTTCAAAAGATGCACTCTCTTGTGAAAGTATAGTCATTTACTAATAAAAGAATCAATCATCCTTCTGTTATTTGGTAGGAATGCACAATGCCTCTTAGCATTTGTTACCTTACAGGCGTCCACCCTCTTTTGCCAAAAGAATATCTAATGCTAAAGGGTTCTGCATTACCATAGCTCTAATAGCCATCAGCTCTACACTTACTTGCTTTAATGACACTGCCATATCTGCTGCAAGTTTATTTACAAACGTAGACAGAGGTCCAATTTTCACAACATTCATTGCCACAACAACGGAATGAATTATAGCATCTAATATATGTACAACTACTAGTCCAAAACTATGTTTCACCCTACCCATTCTATTTCTATTTCATTCATATGATAAACTCAGGGAAATAATAAAGCTAGATGACAAGATCCAACCCATTTTTGTATTAAGTTGAAATAAACAGTCATACAACATACATAGAAAATTCCCCTAAAATTGACTCTCAACCTTGTAAACATTTCCTACTTATTTCATAAGTTCTGTTATATTTATTCTTTCCTACAAATTCAGCCTTTAATTTCTTTAAAGGACTATGCCTTACAACACACAACTCACCTCTTTGTTCTTGTTACATTCCCAATCTAGGATGCAAACTTCACAACCTGAATTCCTCTTCCTCTTTCATCTACTCTAATTCATATGCATGTTTCTCCCAATGTTCGTTTAAGAATTGCAATTCATAGATTGCCACAAAGAGCAGAAACCTAATAGAGCGAGATGAGAGGGGGGGCTGTCTGATTTAAAGTGGGAATCTTTAGCCCTGCATGAAGCCAGGTGGGGCAAATATCTTATTAGGATTACTGGCTACAGCAAAGTGCCTCCTTCAACTGCTATTACCGTTTCCTCTCTGGCCCCTCACATGAGCCCTAGACGATCTAAGGGGGCCCCCACTAGTGATCTGCCATTGGCACAACACACTCCTCGGAAGAGAGGGACAAGCAAAGGTAAAGGCAAGGGTAAACAAGCAAGCTTTGTGGTCATACATACCCCAGCTATCCCCTTCCCACTGTGGTTAATTCCAACCTCGAGAACAATCCCAAGTGTCCACCGATACTGATTACGGGTCTAGATACTCTAACAGAAGGGAAGGGGGGGTGAGGCCCCTAGTCGATGTGCTTTAAGAAACAAACTTTTTGGACCTGGGAAATCCTCAGACAACTCCACTGCGGTTTTGCCGAACCCTGGGCTTGGAAGAGTGGCTGAAAAAAAAAACACTAGGAAGATAGGGGGTAAGTCTTCATCTAACTCTGAGGTATCTCATTCATTCTCTGTGTCTCTCTCGACATGGTCATGAAAGGTTGCAACCCAACTGAGAATAACACCGTTTCCTAGGTCCTTTTTTAAGGTGATTCCTACAGCTCAGCAATCCAGCCAACCAAGTTCACCACTGTTGGAACACAGGAACTACATCAACCTACGTCTCTGTCCTTCTCTGGGAAACCTGTAGATACTATAATGGACCACATAGGAAAGAATAGTGCGACTGTGCAGGAGGCCTGTTTGAACTTACCAACTTCAAATACATTTCAAGTCTTGGGAGACTGTTCTGAAGATCCCACTATCGGCCCTGAGGAATTAACTAAGGTTTCCACGCAGCCTCTTCGGATACCTCCTGTGATACCCTCCTTGATCCTAGTAGTTCTAACCAATCCGAGCTGAAGATGTTGATAGGGAATCTTGCTTCAGAGATTAGGACAGTTTGCGATTTCAGAAAAAAAACAAGCAAAAATTCAAGACACCTGTGAAGTATTAGAGGTGAAAATTACAGCTATTACGGAGAGGATTTGTCTGGTAGAAGCCTCCATTGAGGTTCTAAACAGGGAAGTTGAGGCAAACCGGGTAGAAATACAAACCTTAAAAAGTGGTGAAAAATCTATGTTGGATAAAATCGAATCTCTGTAAACCAAAAACAGCAGGCGCAATAACATTAAAGTTCTTAATGTCCCACAAGGTCTTGAGGGTGACAATATAAAAAGTTTTTTTATAGGCCTGTTAAAAGAGTTTATTCCAACAATTGACTCCCCGGGCCTGGACGTTGATATTCAAAGAATCCATAGGGCCCCCTCTTTGAAAAATTCTAGCAGGAAAACACCTAGAAGAATATTGGTCAACTTTAAAACTTTTCTTTTGAAGGAGCATGTCTTATCTGAAGCACTCAAGGCAGGGTCCTTTACTAGGGGAGACTGGTCTTTCCGAATTAGATCGGAACTGTCCAGAATCACCCAGGACAGACAATGGGAACTAGGGAAGTTTATCCCAACTTTAGGATCCCTTGGTGCGACAGTACAACTGAGATTCCCCGCTCTATTAAAAGTAATGTGGAAGAATAAAATGACTAATTTTAGAGATCCGAAGGAGGTGGGAGATAGCATAGCCCAAATAAAGGCTCAGGCATGAGGCAGATGTTTTCAGCTACTTACAAATAATTCCGGAGGGGAGGGGAGCTCGCTCGACTGGGCGCTTCACCATCAAGCCCAGATTAATTTCAGGGAGGGTTCCCATTCACAGTTGGTGGAAGCTAAATTTGTATTTGTCACACTGGGTGGGGAGCAAATTAGGGGGAAAAAGTCATCATTGGTTAATTAGACAGGATAATTCAAAGAGAAGTGGGTTGGTTGTTGGACAATTCACTTTGTTGGTTGGCCATAAATCTTGTAAATCTGCAATGGCAGGTCAGTTAGAGCCCTAACCCTTTCTTTGACATCATTTAAGATTCTAACGTGGAATGTTAATGGGTTGAAGGTTCTAAGCAGACAAAGGAGAATCTTCCAATATCTATCTCAATCTAACTCAGACATTATCATCCTTCAGGAGACTCATTTAACTCTTGAGGAACGGGAATCTATTTGTTCTAAGCAGAGATGGATTGATTTCTCCTGCCACACAACACAATTTTGCTACACTAAAGGGGTAGCTCTTATTATTAAGCACTCAGCCAAAGCTACATTAGGCCAGGTTAGGGTAGACTCTAAAGGGCGTTGGGCCATTTGTGATATTAAAATCCAAAAGGAGTGGTATACACTAGCCGGCTACTATGGCCCAAATATTGACAATGAGACTCCATTAATTACTATTTATAGTCATCTGACGCAATCTAACTATCCTATTATAATTGGGGGAGATTTTAACATTCTTTTGAACCCAGTTTTGGATAGGTTTAGAGGGGGGAAGGTAGTCTCTTCAAAAATGGGTTCCTTCATGAAAGTATTGATGAAGGACCTAGGTTTGATACATGTCTGGAAAGAGAGACATAAGGGGCCAGGTGGCCCATCGGATTTTACATTTCACAATAAAAAGCATGGACATTTTTCTCGCATTGATTTTTTTTTATTGATATAAGATTGTTGAAATGCACAACTTTGATTATACATGTTCTGATGCACTTCTCCGATCATGGTGCGTTAGCTTTAGTTCTATGAATCTACCAAGAGGTGGACTTTTGATAGAACGCTTCTCCTAGATCCCTTAATAATTGCACAATTGAAGGAAGAAACACTAGTTTTTTTTTCGAACTAACAAAAACTCTGCCTCTTTGGAAGTAATCTGGATGCTCATCAGGCATTCATTAGAGATGTGGTGATAAGCTCGGCTGCTAAGAAATACAAGGAGACTAGAAGGATCATAAGGGACCTGGAAAGTGATATCTCTAGAGCGAGGTCTAAGTGTGAATCTCTTCAAAATTGGCAATTGAATGGGGAGGAAGGTAGAGAATTAACTGCTAAGAAGCAGTTATTAATAGATCATCTGGATGATATAACCAGAAAAAAATGGGAGTCTAGTAAGCTAGCCAATTACGAATGTGGAGAGGGATGCGGTTCTATATATAAATTGAAAAGTAATGGGGAGAGCGGGCACCCCTGCCTCGTCCCCCATTCTAGGTTGATTGATTTAGAAAGGTTGCCATTAACAATCAGTCTGGCAGTGGGCGCTTTATAAATATTGTTAATATTGATTGCCCCAATTAACTCATGAGTCAGATTGTGAAGCTTCCGACCCCCAATAAATCCCTTCTGGTCTTAGTAATTCCTTTACATCCTTTAGTTGGGAGGGCTGGGAAAAAAAGTCGCCTTGCATGCAGACGACTTGATAGTTTTTTCTTAGGACCCACCTGTTATCCTGCCCTGCCTAGAGAAACTACTCTCGAATTTCGGAAGGGTTTCAGGGTATTTAACCAATGCCCAAAAGACAGAAATTATGTCATGAAATACACTATTGGGCTCTGTACCAACTAAACAGCAAATCCTTTATCTAGGTATACAAATTACACATGACATCACCAAATTGGCTTTAGTGAATCTTGATATTAAACGGAAAGAAACTGCTACATTATTAAACTCTTGGAGCTGTCTTGCTTTATCCATCTTGGGCCGCTCCAATTTGATTAAGATGACAATCCTGCCAAAATGTACTTTTATTTTTACCACTATTCCTTTGTTTTTTGATCAGTCTGCTCTGAAAAATTTACAAGGGATAATAAAAAGTTTTCTCTGTGCCAATAAGGGGGTGAGGATTGCATGGAGGAAGCTGAGATCTCCAAAGGTAGAGGTGGGAATAGCTGGCCCCGATCTCCGATTTTACTATCTCGTCTTTCAATTAAAGAATGTAAGACCTCTCCTATTTAATTCTTCTTGTTTTTCTCCTCTGCTCCTAGCCATGTATAAAAACATCTCACAGGGGGCTGATGGTTGTCTTTCTAAGTTTGGGCACCCAAAATATTTAAAATAAAAATAAAACTTAAGGTGTTAAGTTTGGCCTGTAAAGTTTGGTTCCAAATTAGGAAGATCCTGAAGATCCCTTATTATAGTGCAGGGCCCCCTATTTGGAATTCCCCAAGTACTCCTCCTTGCTTAAAAGATAGTTTATCGTCTGTACTAAGGAAAAAAGGGATCTTGAAGTGGGGCCAACTGCTTCAAGAAAATAAACTCGTTCCATGGGATGTTTTGTATAATATTACCCATCAAAGACTCTCAAGATTCAAGTTCTACCAATTATCCAGCTGGGCCTCACACCGGGGTAAAGAAGAAGAAGAAGTAAATGAAGAACTCAAACTCTCTCTTCGTGGCACCCTATTTCAACGTAAAGAAGTCTCCAAATGGTGTTGGCTTCTGATTAAGGGCAATCCCCCTTTAGTACCTATGGAGGAGTCCTGGAGAAGAGACCTGCCGTCGACCAATGTAACATACTTATGGCATGTATCGATGCGCACTCTATGGAATGTGGTCAAAGCTGCCTATCTTAAGAGGAGCCATCTGTTCACACTCCATAGGGCATACTGGACTCCGAAGAAATTGTCGAAACGGGGAGGTGACAACCGTAAGGTTTGTCTGAAGTGCGACTCGAATGATGCGGATGACTTGCACATGTTTTGGCAGTGTTCCTCCATCCAGGGCTTCTGGCGAGATGTAGGTAAGACTGTTTCAGAGGTCTTGGGCCGAGAGATCAAGGTAAGCCCAGGTTTGGTCATCTTTGTGGTCCTACCAGAGGAGGGTATGAGTTATAATTTGTCTATATCACAGGCCTGTCTTTTATTTGTGTTGTTTCTTCTTGCTAGACGTGAAATTTGTTTAAAATGGATCACACCGCAACCACCAGTTGTATTCAATTGGGTTGCCTCAGTAAGACGGACTCATAGATTAGACTTGGCTAGCTCCTCAAGGAAAATAGTTAGAATTTGGAGGAATTGAGACAATTGGGAGAATAGGGTTTGATAATTATATCCTGTTAATTGACAACACATTTATAAAGTCCAATGATTATGTTAAAAATGAGGTTGGAGGTACAGTGTTCATTTGGTGAAGATGTTCCCCCCGCTTTACTCACCTTTTTTGGATCTTAGCAACCGGTTTTGTTGGATCCCCGGAGGGACTAGGAACTGGAAGGTATCGTTATTTGTGTACGGGGATCCATGAGTAAACCGTTGGTTTGTCTAAAGACCCTTCCCTTACTTTTCTAAATGAGGACAAAAAGAAAAAAAAAACAACAGCAGAAACCTGTCTCAATATATATGGAATAGTCACACTTTAGAAGAAACCATTAAGAACAGAAGTCACTGCGTGCTCCAGTAGTGAACAATAATGAAAAAGCATTGACCAAGTCCCGGGCAAGAGGAGAATCCCAGAAAATTGCGAAGGGTTTGAAACGCGTTGACCCAGCTGGTTGGGGGAAGATATTTTTCGAATAGACTAGTAGAAGTTGGGAAACATGGCAATATGCGTGTCCTTGTACTAAAAAATCCCCACTAGCTCACACCGGCAGGATGTATAACATGATTGATTTTTAAATGAGAATTCTGCCAGGTGTCTTGTTCTTATATTGAAGGACTGGTCTATTTCACAATTGTTTTGTCTTTTCATTTAATTGTTAATGTTTTTGTATGTTTTATTATCACTGTGAAATGTATATATGCAGAAATGAAAAAAAAGTTGCCCTTCTAAAAAGACATGCGATGACACCTCGATGGAGCGCAGGTCATATACATTAAGCAATAGGGCCTGGTCAACTTTTTACCTTCTTACTTAGTCGCTTTTTCTGTCGACGTCGAGCAGGTCCCTTCATCAGGCTGGATTGCAGTTCGATGATGGTAACTTGAATCAGCGCAATACCTTGGTCAACTCCTGGAAGTCTCATTGATGACAAAAAGTTACGGAGTTTCAGCACAGCAAACCTGAATCTCAGGCCGAGTCACGGTTAGACATCACCGGTTTGACTCTCGACAGAGGGTCAGTCAACTTATGGAGCTTTTTGAGAAAAATTCTCCAAATAATTCCAAACTTTTGCATCTTCTTCCAGAAGGTACTTTTGGGCTTTTGCAGGGTTCACAACACCAATCCAAGGTCCCAGAATCTCAGAGCTGTGCCTTGGGAAGTTGGGACTGTAAGACACACAATGCATCTGTCCAAATCCTTCAAAGTCCACTGAATGCTGTCCAGCTGGGTTGTTCTTGGTGGAGATGATGCAGGTGGAGCTCTTTTCACCTGTTGCATTCAGGGAGACCCCTCCTTAAACTTCTAGATTCAGGCAAAGCCCCTCTTTTGCTGAAGCACAAAGTGTGTAGCAGGTGCAGTCCTCTTAGTGCAGGCCAGGGTTCCAGCAGGGAAGTCCTTCTTCTTGTTTCTTCCAGGCAGGGATCTCAGTTGCTGGGCAGTTCTTATCCAGGTTTCTGAGACGGCAAGCAAAGGGCACCCCTGACCAATGGGGTACAGGGTGCAACTATCAATGGTGACCCCTTCAGTGTGGCATATTCTTTTCCCAGAAAGCAATGTTCTTTAAAGTTCAAAATGTAGAAAATCTCTCCTGGAGTTTCAGGTCTGAATAACCCAACCAACAGATGTGGCTAACATTCTCTAACACTTCCCTTCCAGCCCTTCTACTAATTCAATTAGAGGGGTTCCCATCTGGCTGGGGGTGCATGAAGTTATAGGTGAGCCTGGGTCCTGTCCTAAGTGTCTTTCCCTCTTTGAAGAACAGTCTGGCTACCCAGCCCCCTTCCTGCCTTTTCCTTTGCAGCTTGCAGATCTCCCACCAGATGTCTCTTTCTTTCCTTTCATGCCACTTAACACCTCATCTGAGCATTTTTCTCAGCCTTTCAAAGGTTGGTCAATCAGGAGAGGATGCTTTAGAGCTAGATTCAGGGACATCAGAAAAACAAGTTTTATATTACTAAAATACATTTTAGGTACCCCAAAACCAATATATACTTCAATAGATCAAAATATCAATAAAAAGTAGTTACAGCAAGCGCTAACATTTAAACATTAAACAAAGATAATTTTAAATATATACAGAAATAATACACTCAAAATGAAACAAAAGAAAATAAATATATATTCATTATAAATTAAACACTAAGGGCCTCATTTTGATGTCGGTTGGAAAGCCTCTGACAGCACTTTTGACCGCCATATTACAATGACAGTGATCGGAAGTGAAACCGGCTGGTTATTCCGGCTGGCTTCCAACGTGCTCAAGGAAACGGTCGGAACTGGCATGTAATCCCTTACAGACGGCGTTACCACCGCCAGGATTATGATGTCGATTTCCCCAGGATTTTCATGTTGTGCTTTCAGACATAAAAAGCCTGTCAGAAAGCGACTTTGGGGCCCCCAAGCATGGCCCCCTTCTCCCTGTGGCCTCCGGTTGGGGACCAAGGGGGCACCTATGGTGACCTCCTGTAAATCACGGCATGTACAAGGATTTACACAAACTCCCATTTTTCTATGGGAGTTTGCGACCACACAATGGGCCCTATTATAATGTCGGGCTGAGTTTCCTCCAGCCGACATGGTCTCGGTCATGAGATCAATCGACACCCGGTCAGCCGTCCCGACCGACTAATTAGGATGCGACTGAACACAGTTCAGTCGCATTCCTATACTTTACAGTGGGAGCATGTATTCCAGCTGGGGTGCATGCTGCCATTGCAAAATAGGAAGTGCAGTTCATCCCTGCACCACGGGGTGCAGGGATCAACAGGGGGGGCCCCATAGGTGCCCCTTTGGCCTCCAAGAGGAGGCCATGCACCTAAGGGGGCCCTGCTGGGGGCCCCCAAAGTCGAGTTCCGACAGCCTTTTGGTGTCAGAAAGGCTGGCACAGAAAGGCTGCTGAAACCCAACATCCTATCCCTAGGGCAGAAATAGCCACCCTTAGGATTACTGGCCATATTACAACTGGCAGACGGGCTCTCCAAGCCCATCGGAAGCCAATCAAAATGGCCGTTTGAATTCCTTTCTGACTGCCTTCATCTTACGATGTGGGCAGAAAGGCTGTGACCGACGGTCCGAGCCTTTTCCGACTGCATCTTAATCGGCCCCCATGTGCGGCGCATTGTAATTTGGTGGTCTGAACCACCGACCTATGGTTAGCCGGTTCCAACACTGAAACGGCGTCCACCCGACATCGTAATAAGGCCCTTAGTGCTTTATTATGACTTTGGTGGTCCACCTATGACACAGCTACTGCTCTTTCTGCAGGAGAACTGCAAAGGCTGAGGTGCACCAGCTCACCAGATTCAGAGTTGAACCCAGGGCAGGCAGGCAGTGCTGAGCTTGTCTCATGGTGGTGGGCTCATAGGAGAACCTAACATGCAGTAACAGAGACAGCAGCACCTTCCTGTACTGTGTGGCATGCATGCCACACCATGCAGTAACATGGGTGCAATTACATGGATGCACAACATGCTCCCCCTCCACATGCACCCCCAGACCCACATCCGGCAGGGGGCTCTATTACATCCCCCTTAGTTGCCTCCCTTTTCATGGCAGTCTCACCTGCAGACCTCCGGCTCAGTGGGATCCTTAATCTCGGAGGAGCCGGCGGTCTCATGGAAGTCCGACCACCACACTCAGAATACTGCGAGCAGACCCGCAGTGTGTTCACCATAACAGATAATACCCCCAAAAAATAAAACCTATATGAACACTAAATAATAAAACAAGCTGTAAAGTAAAGTAACCAAGATCATTATAATATCAATTAAACTAATAATATAAAAGGCAAACAATATGTAACCGTTTACTACAGCATAAACTACAAAAGCTGCAAAAAGACGATGCTCTGATGAATTTCTAAAGATAATCTGAAAACAGAAGTAGGAAAATATACGTAACTAAATTAAGTAAAACATTTTTCAATTAACTTATACATTAATTAATTAAAACATGTAAAATATTAAATAGCTAACAAAACACTTGACTGCTTTCATCATCTGTAGATATCACAAAGAAATTACTAAAACATCAAGAAACTACTAATCTACTGAATTACTACACCACTCATAGCTATGAAAGAAAAGGCACTCAACAAGTAAGCAAATTAAAAAAATTATGAAATACCAATGCACCCTAAAAATAAAAATAAAATTCAACTCCCTCTGTCCCCACTAGCAACCAACAAACAATGCTTAAAATTCAACTAAAGGGGGCGTGGCAAAGATGGCGAGCGGGTAGGACGCAGCACGCTCGTCTCCCAATCCTCGTCTGCCAGCCTGGCGCTTCCTGGTGCTGTTCAAGAGCTGCAGACCCCTGGTGAAGTAGAGACCGGTGGAGGGAGCTCATTGGCAAGCTCTTTTGCCTCATTTAGTCACCTGGCACATGAGAAATGACGACTCCACGCACCGAGCACCCGACTCCAAGATGGCGGCTCGGACCTAGAGTCAGGTCCGGGGACGCGGCTGGCAAGCTGAAGCTGCCTTCCCGGTGCGCCTGTGGGGTCCGGTGGCCTACTGGCACCTCGCTCTCACTGGGGCAGTAAGGCAGACACCCCCCTGTGGCTGGGAGGGAGGTGAGGCCAGCGGCAGCAGAACGGAAGTGCCCGTGATCCCGGGGGCGGCCAGCCCGGTGCTACCTGGGGGAGTTCCGGACAGTGAAGCCGCTGCTACAGCGGGAGGAGACTTCGACCGCGGAGCTGGAGGTGAGCGGCCTGGTGGCCCCCGTGCCCCTCCTACACTGGTGAGAGCTTGCACCCACTTTGAGCACTTCCACACATTGCCGACCTCTTGGAGGGCCTGGGGCCTGGCGTCCACACCGCCGGACTGTGCTGGGTGGGCCCTGCTCGCTTGATTTGGAACTCCTGGGAATGTTGCTGGAGGGCTGATATGTAGACTCTGGCTTCAGGCAGGAGCAGGAGACACGGTTTCATCGGGAGGAGCCGGTGTGGGCCAGATCATGCCCTACCAGGAAGCCGCCTGCACCCTGATGCATTGCTGAGCGGGGAACACCCGGCGTTGGCACCTCATGGCTGGGGGTCCCTCGACGTCACATCACAGCACCCAAGGGGGAGCACTGATGCACGACTTGGAGGAGCCAACACCCTGCCTAGCACCGGCCCGGCTCGGGCTGCCCCACGTCGAGGCCCTAACCCGAAGGACGCTCACCGGGTCATGAGGCCCACCACGTGGGAGGCACAATTGAGGCTGGAGGATCCCTGTGGTGGGTGTCTTGAGAGCCCACTCCCCTGACTAGGCACACTCCTAACTGGGGGACCCTGGCGGCCAGCTAGTGAGACAAGCATCGCCTCATCTGCTCTTGGAGGTGGACTGCGGCAGCCCTGAGGCCTTCATCCTGGTGCACCCCGCAGCGCTCCCAACCCAAAGACGGTACAGACGTTGGGAGTCCGATTGAAGATCTGCTGCCGACCTCCCGTAGCGAGTGGAAGATGCAGGCTACAAGCCCCTTGCGCCCTGTCTAAGGGGAGATCCCTGCATATCGACAGCTTTCTTGCCCTCCAGCTGCAACCTCGCCATGTCCACCACGCTGGGAAAGAAGGAGAAGGAAAAGAGGAAGGATGGTAGGACTGTGAAGGACATGTTCGCTAAAATGTCGGGTGCGGCCGGTGGAGGGGGCCACACCTCCCCAGCTCATTCCTGGGGACAAGGAGCGGAGAGTGCAGATGAGCCAGTCACTAGGGCCTTCTTGTCCCAGCTCTTCTCAGCCCTGAGAGACGATCTCCATGTCTTCAAAAAAGAGTTTACCGACAAGATGAAGGAAGTGCACAGGGACTTAGACGTGGTGGGCAAAAGGGTGGCGACCATGGAGTATCATGAACAATCTTGCGACGAGGAAGTTGAATAATTGCAGCAAGAAGTGATTTGCTTGCAGGACCAACAAATCGACCTCCAGGCTCATGCGGAAGACTTGGAAAACCACTCCCGTAGAAACAACATACGGGTGAGGGGGGTCCCCTCCGGTGACGAAGACAAGGACATTAACTGGGTACCTCCAAGATCTGTTTCGCCATGTGCTGCAAGAGTCTGCAGACTTCGCTATCAAAATTGACAGGGCTCACGGAGTTGGTCTGCAGCGGAGGGCCCCGGCGCCTCCTCCTGACATCTTGGCCTTCATGCCAGTTTTCCAGCTCAAGGATCTCATCCTACACAGAGCACGAGACGTACAACCTCTGGGCTTCAGGGGGCACACGGTCGCCATATATCAGGACTTGGTGGCCGGTTACGACACACCTTTGCAACCAGGGTGTCTCTTACTCGTGGGGGCATCCCTTCCGCATCATTTTCAAATGGGATGGCAAACTATGCCAAATCCGCTCCTTGAAGGAGGCGTATCAGATCCTGGACATAGAACAGCCTCAGTCGGAAGAGGGCTTGAGCCAAGACAAGAAAAACCAGTGGGAGAGGTGGCAAAGAGTGGGCGACCGGAGGTGCTCGGGGACCCCCTCAAAACCGAACCCAGAAATGATGGTGCTGGCCTCCCTGACGGCAGAATCCAGACTTGGGGCTGGTGTATGAACTGCTCCGGGGTCAGATAAGTGAACTACAGCAAGCTGGGAGGCGGTGGGCGGGTGGGCGGGGTGGGGGGTGCATAGTCAGCCACAGATGCGCTCCACAAACTGTTTCACCAAGAGGACGCGGCTGAGTGTTGCGGCTTCTGTACATTTAGGGCCCCATTAGGATGGTGGGCGGATCGCCCCCGCCGGGCAGTCGGTAGTCACCAACAAAGACCCCCCGCCATATTATGATGGCTGGGGTTCCGCGGCGGACGGAAAGACCATCCGCCGCTTTTCCGCCGGTCGACTTGTCGACCGGGCGGAAAATGAGCACAACATTTGGGTTCAGCTTAGAAGGTATTGTTTCCCTCTCCCTTTGCCATGGCGACTGTGAAAATCCTCATGCTTAATGTAAAGGGGCTTAACAACCCGGTGAAAAGGCACGCAGTCCTGTCTTATCTGGAGAATGCGGAGGCGGATGTGTGTCTCATACAAGAGACACACCTCCTCCCTAAAGATACCCACTGCATGCGATCTCGGGCATTTCCCCTCAAATATTTCTCCTCGCTGGGGGAGAAAAAGGCTGGGGTGGCTATCCTCATCTCTAGACGCTACAGGGGGGAGGTGAAGAAGAAAGTAGCAGAATTCAAGGGGAGGTTATTCTCTTATACTCTCCAATTTGGGAGCCAACTCCTAGTGGTCAGTTCCATTTACACTCCTAATTCAGCCCAGTAGAACTTCATCCAAGCTGCACTGGCGGATGTATTGGCACCACAGCGGCACACGACACTGGTGGGGGGGACCTCAATATAGTTATGGACTCCAATATGGACAGGTCGCACGCATCTTATTTTCAGGCAGGGGAGCTCTTGGGGAATGGGAAGGAATGGTTGAAGGAGCTGGGCCTGATGGATATATGGAGGGCAGCCCATCCCACTTCGAAGCAATACACATTTTACTCCCATGCTCATAAGTCTTATGCCAGCTTAGACCATTTCCTGGGGACGAGAGAGGTTAATGCTGTGGTTAGGAAGATATGCATTGAACCCATGGCTTTGTCTGATCACGATGCATTGACGGTACAGGTTTCATTGACGCCAAACACCAACAGGTATGGAAGCTGGAAGCTTAAGGAACATATGCTTCACAACAAGGAGGTGGAACAGCAAATTCTTCGCTGTATTAAGGATTCTCTCACAATAAATGACATCCCGGGCATGGCCGTTATGATACTGTGGGAGGCATTGAAAGTGGTGGTAAGGGGGGAGCTCATAGGGGTTGCAGCGGCCCATAATAAAGAGCACAAGGAGGTGAGATCCGCTTTGTCAGCACAGATACAGGAGCTCGAATGGGTGCATAGCAGGACCGGGACCCCGAGAGTTTGGCGGCAATTGAAGGCGGTTAGGGCGCAGCTTGCTGCTCTCGATTTGGAAAGGGCAGAATATGCAGCAGTCCGCCTAAAGCATTCTTACTATGTCAGAGGGGATCACACAGGCCGACTCCTAGCAAACCGGCTATTGGCCCAGAGACAACGCACACAGGTTTCCTCGCTACAGAGGGAAGATGGGGGAGAAGTTAAAGGGGATATCGAGATAGCCCACGCGTTCTTCGACTTTTATCAGAAGCTTTACGCAGCAGACACCCAGCCCAGGGCCGACACCACAGCCTATCTACAATCTGTCACTATCTCCACCCTATCCCCAACCCAGGCAGCATCTTTAGACACTCCCATTCGCATAGAGGATGTTATCACAGCAAACTCCCGCCTGAAACTGCTTAAATCGCCAGGCCCAGACGGGTTCCCCTCCCTCTTCTACAAGAAATTCTGCTCCACCCTAGCACCGATTTTAACTCGGCTCTTCAACACCTTCGAGGGCTGCAATCAGATCCCAGACACCATGTTCGCGGCTGCGATAGTGATCTTGCCCAAGCTGGGGAAAGACAAGCAACAATGTGGCTCATACCGCCCGATTTCTCTCCTAAACATAGATTTTAACATCTTTACCGGTATCCTTGCGGCGCGGTTGAGCCCTTACATGGCAAGCACTTGATAGAACCCGATAAAGCTGGGTTTATGGAGACTCGCCAATGCAGTGATAACACCAAAAGAATAGTCCATCTTATCAATAAGGCCCATCAAACACAAATGGATGCTCTCTTGCTGATGATTGACGCTGAAAAAGCATTTGATCGGGTGGACTGGGGATTCCCGGGACACACACTGGCGAAATTTGGCTTAGGTGAGCGGTTCCGAGAATGGGTAGATTGCTGCTACGCCAAACCTACAGCCTGCATAAGGGTCAATGGTATCTCCTCCGCACCCTTCGCTATTCAAAGAGGGACCAGACAGGGGTGCCCGCTGTCCCCATTATTGTTAGCTCTTTACATAGAACCTTTGGCGAAGTGGGTTAGGGATAATTCTAGGATTAGGGGGATCCCGTTTGGGGGGGAAACACATCCTATTAGCCTCAACGCAGATGACGTACTGGCGGCTTTGACGGAAACTAGGCTCTCCCTCCCTACCTACCTTGAGGAGTTGGATGCATTTTGCCAGGTATCTGGCTTTCGGGTCAATGTGGGTAAGTCCCTGGCATTGATTCTCGGCTCCACAGTGCCTTCATCACCGCCTCCACCATGGTCAAACTGGCTAGCCGGCATTAAGGTAGCAGATGCAATTCTTTACCTGGGTTTAGGGCTAGCGGCAACAGTCCAACGAATGGCTCAGCTGAACTACGCTAGGCTGTCGCAACAAGCTGTGAAAGATCTGGGTGCTTGAAGCAAGCACCACTTATCTTTCCTCTGGCGTGTAGCTGCGGTCAAAATGTCCCTACTTCCTAGAGCGCTTTACCTTTTTCAGACTTTGCCGGTTCAGCCCCCCGCTGGAGTACTCACGTCGATGCAGCACAGCATTAATCAGTTTGTATGGGCAGGGAAAAGACAGAGGACGAGCAAGGCCCTTGGATACATGTGCCTGGAACATGGGAGCCTAGGAATACCAGATCTTCTTAGCTACCATAAGGCAGCCCAGTTGCAGTACTTGGTGGAGTGGGCAAGGCCGAAGTCGCAAAAGCTGTGACATTTCCAGGATAGAGCGCTGGCCGACATCCCACTGTGGAAGGTCCCTTGTCTCGGGAGATCACAGCAGCTGCGGGGCTTGCTGGGCTCTCCGGTCATCAAGTCAGTAATGGCGGTCTGGGAGGGGGTGGCGACCACCAAGAAATTCACGACCTTTCCTTTCCTGCTGACCCCCCTGTTTGGTAATAGCGAATTCACCCCAGGCATGTCTGACAAGTCATTTGGGGAGTGGTGCGACACCTCATGCTGCTCGGTGGGTCACCTTTTTGACCTCTCGTGAGTAATTTTGTTTCCCCAGCTGAGGTTAGAGTATGGGAACCCTGAGGTTGAGGTATTTGCAACTACGACATTGGGTTCTCCAGCTCGGGATGAGGGAGCAGGGGGGGTCGCAAACTGACCAAATATGAAAAATGGCTAGTTACCAAACTCACTGATAAAGGGATGATAGCTGAAATGTACGACATGCTCAGGGATGGTCCGCGTTCACAAGCAACCCCGAGTCAGAAACAATGGGGGGTAGAACTGGGAGGGTATTTGTTATAGAGCCAAGCACACTGCTCGAAATGTAGCTCGTATTGAAACTGCCATGAAAATAGCGACATATTGGTATCTAACACCCACGCGTCTCCACAAGGGCAACCCACACAGGAGTCCCACCTGCTGGCGGGGTTGTGATAACGAGGGCACTCTGCTTCATATACTGTGGGAGTGTCCGATGCTGTCCTCCTATTGGTCCAAAATCCTAGACGAGATAGATGAACTGTTCGACACTGAAATCCCTAGACTCCCGGTGTATGTGGTCCTGGGCCTTCCCAATCCCATTACATTTCCTCTGAAGAGCATGAGAGGGCGACAGATGGGGGTTGGCTTTGGGTGCTGCTTTACCGAATATCTTGATGCACTGGGGGACAAATACTCCTCCTTATGTGGGGTGGCTTCACCGCATATGTCACATCATTGGGATGGAACGCATCACTGCCACACTAAGCAGCTCAGCTGCCTCCTTCCAGAAAGTATGGCATCCATTTTTGAAACTGCTCCTAGCAGAATTCAACGAAATTACTCAGCCCAAATACCTGAGGGTGTTGCGACTCTCCGACCTGGGGAAAGAGTTGCATCTTACTCCAACTGCATGAAGAAAGCCATCTTAATGGCAAGACAAGATACGGACAGTCAGGGGCCAAGGGATATCAGAAGGGGAGGGGGGTTGTTTCAGTTTTTGGTTTCATATAAAAAGCAGTATTTTCGTATTGCAATGTACTCTTTGCCTTGAAAGTGCTACTGATGTACAACCTTGTCTGCGAGCAATATAACCTTTCTACATTGCATAATTGTACGTATGACACATTCTCTTGCATTTCACGGCTGACGTTGTTGGAATGTTGTGTGTTGTTTTTGAAAATGCTAATAAAAACATTTAAACATAAAATTCAACTAAAGCATTTTTTCCCTAGCAGTAAAGGAGATACATGACTCACATTACAACACCCCCAATAGAAAACCTGAAAATAAAGAATGCAATTACCAGCATTAACACATATGTAAATGTAAATGTACAGATATTTATATAGCGCAAATCACCAACCGGTCTCTAAGCGCTTGCTTAGGGAACCCGTCCTGGTATTCCCCTGTAAGATAACCCAGCAGGGCATCCACAAGGTGAAAGCCAGGCATCCCGCCGCGAGGGGCCATTGTGGAGATTAAGCAAGCTATTGCCCAGAGTCACAGAGTGTGAACCCATGAATAGAGTATGCACTGGAGCGAGAATTATCGAGTCCATGGACAATTTATGGACTCAAGACCCAGCCGAGCCGGGAATTGAACCCTGGTCCCGGGCTGACCTCTGCTTCCAGGTCTGCCTACTCTAACCAGTGAGCCACACTTCTCCATATGTAAGTATAAAATAAGAACAAGTGCCATAAGTTTGTATGTCAATAATAAATGTATTAAATATTTTTAGAGATTTAATTATTTGCGTTACTACACTGTTTTCAGAAAGATACATCAAATCACAGAAAGGGAAACAATCTCTCACATGAGTTACGTTTACAGTCAACAAAGTACAAATACAGAAACTATCAATCGGAAATGTACTAAATATTACTCTAATGCTTGCTATGGAAGGGCCACTACAAAGAAGATGTTGTCATTAATGTAAGGGAACACACCCACACCCTAAATGACGCTGATATCGAAGTAAGATATGTACTACAAGATTTAAGGTAAGTACTAGCTCCCAAGAGCCCACAACTCAAATACTAAAAGCTTCCTAAACTCACCAAACACATCATAGGGCAGCTACCAGTGATACCCACCTTAATATGCATAATTTCATGAACTAAAATACAAGATATCCAAGTTACTGACCACATAACCACCACACATAATGCATATTAACCTTGACAATGGTAAGTATATCATAATAATTTCTACAGCAGATAACTTATTAAAACTAAGCCAGTGACAAACATAGATGATGGATTGAACATTCAAAATGTACCCCAAACCATTCACAAAGATATTCACCATACATGGTGAATATAAAAACACTAATACCATTCATATACACCGTACTACCTAATAAACAGAGTAGTATTTACAACGAACTACTAAACCGCAATAAAATTAAAACAAGCACCTACTCCCCACAAAAAGTGATAGATTTCAAACAAGTAATGATCCAAACTTTCCTTAAAGATTACTTACACACAGCCATGCAAGGATGTTACAGAATGTTTTCACAAAGCATATGGAGTCACCTCCAACAATCTGCATTTCGTGTAGAATACCAAACAAGCAGAAATCCATTCTCCCAACAAAACAAACACAAACTAAATCCCCTAATTGGACTACTTTGAAGACACTTGGGTTGGCGCACTACACCGCTCTGGACGCAGATGCCAACCCAGAATCCCAATACCATGGTGGACTGTGTACAACAGCACCATGATTCAAGAAGCCTAAACCAACTACACAGTAGAAGGATGGCACTATGCCTTCCAATCTACACTAGGTGGAATCCAGCCTAACCTCCACAGATTCATAGAAGACCAGCAAATCAACAAAACTATAACAACTGCAACCGGAACAATCAGTAACTCAAATTAAACCTAACATTAACACACAAACCAATAAAATATAAGGCATGCTGCAATTTGAAGTAAAACTCCACACTTCTTAGAATCAGTAGCCAAACCCTTATTAAAAAAAACAAATTTCCTACGCAATACCCAAAAAAACTAACAAAAAATCCAAACTGGCACAACTAAAATAATTTGAAACTAAACATTAAATAAATTATTTTTATACATCTTTAAAAATTATACAATTACAATTGCAAATAAGAATGATGGATAAATTAATATGAATATTAGTTAGCTAAAAAACGAAAAGGTCGCCAACCACAAAATTCAGAATAATAATCAAAATCAAATTGGAACAATTGAATTCAACACATAAAATCTAATATAGCAATTAGCAATCTCATTAAATACACAAAGGAGGAAATAATTGAAAAAGAAAAGCCAAAAACAGAGCAAAAAAACAGGTCCATTTTAAATCCAACAAAGCAATACAAAGGCTTCGGGAACCATAAAAAAAAATCTTAAAAAAGAAAAACTCCTGGAAACCCAGAAAAGTCAAAGGAAAATAAAATTAAAAACATTGGTTTGAAAGACACCAAAATGATTTCAAACAACATCCAAACATCCATATGACAATTTCAGATCTACAAACCTGTAAAACAACATAAAGTACCCACATCACTATTAATCTATACAAGGAACATAACACAACTTTATATAAAATAATGATACATTACTATCAAACTCTACCTAAGTCTAACACAGAACACTAGTGAACAAAATAACAAAACTACATATTAACCCACCAAAGACTAGAAAGCAACACTATAATGAACATTTACTAGTACTCCAACATCCGCCCACCCTCAAAACCCTATCAAAAACCTTATAAAAAGGTTTTCCATGGTATGGCGAACAGCAGCACCACCCCGTGGCTCACTGTCGGGAAAATGAATCACAAATGACACAAATAAGTAGTAAAAATTTTAAGATAGCGGTAAAAAAATGGCAAGTAAATGAAACTCCTCCCCAAAGAAAACAATTGGGACTTAAATAAAAAATGTTACATTTTTTTTTTAAAAAGTGGGAATACTGTTGGACACGTCAGTAAAAGTTAAATGAAAATATGAAATAATACTATAAACAATAAACACTATAGTATTATTTCAAATGTAATGTAAAAAGATTGTGAACAAAACTTTATGTGAAATAACTGTATATATGTACAAAAAATAAATGTACCACAATTGAATACATACTGCATAGCAAAATATCTAAGTTTTCCAGTAAATAAATATATTACCCAGAACACACTCTTCCAAATATTTCCAATATAAGTATCAGTACACATTTTCATATTTTATAATTACTTTTATTTTATAACATCAAATTAATTATACATTACATTCAAAATTATTGGCAAATAATTTAAAAACATTACAATTAGTACATAAAATCAAACTATAATAATAAATAAATTAGGAAATTGAAAACATTTCATATTATGGGGTTTAATACAAGTACGGCGGTCCTGGGACCACCGCACTCGCAGTGGTGCCCCGACTACCATGGTGAGGGCACCCACCGTATTATGAGTGTGGTGCGGGCCGCTGCCTCCACCGGGATCAAAGATCCCGCTGCAGCTGCGGTCTGCCAATGGCCTGCATATACTGTCTGGGCCAGCACCGCCAAGCATATTCTGACCTGCATACCCACAGCCCTTTACATGGTGGGGATACCACCATGAAAAGGGTGGCAGACATGCAGGTGAGGGGCCCTCACAGGGCCCCTCGCCAAATCTGGGCCTGGAGGTGCACGCGGAGGAGCACATGTTGTGCCCTACCTGGAATTGTACTCTCCTTCCTGCATGGTGTGGCAAGCACGACATGGTGCATGCCACAACGTGCAGTAGACACTCTCATACCGCTGCCATTACACCACCTCCACACCGCCCGCCCACCCATGAATCAATTTATAATCCAGCGGGTGGGCTCACCACGGGCTTGGTGGTCTTACTGGGACAGCTGGAGTGGCGGTCCCAATGGAAGAACGCCAAACTCGTAATAAGGCCCTATATATTTAAAATAGCATGCTTCAACTATAATACGTACATAACTTATAATCATTTATGATTACACACCTCATTTGTTATACTTGACATTCATTTCGTATTGAAATAATAATAAAATACATTTATTTGTATATATGTAAAAAATTCAAACATATTATAAAACTTAATTTTAGTTATAATTTTAAAAAATACATATATTATAATACGTACAAAATGTGCTAAAACTAAAAAAGTAAACATATATAAAATATTTAAAAAATGCATAAAATTATTAAATGTTACATTATAATTGTTACATATTTTATAGCCAAATTATTTAATAAATAATGCAATTATTATTGATCTCTAAACTATTACAACAAATATATATCATGAAGAAATGTTAATAAATAAAAGAACATAATTTTGAAATTTAAATGTAAACACATAATTAATTACATATTGAAACAAGCATTTTGAAAACATAAAAAAATATGAATATTTAAATAAAAGATTTTAATTTTATAAAACGTTAAAAATTATAAATTTTCTTCAAAAAAGTTTAGCATTATTAAATTACATACACACAAATGTGCATTTCTTTTAAATATATTACAGATAAGTTGTATACTTTATGTAATTTAAATTGATAAAAGTAATTTAAAAATTGTTTTTAATTACAGAAATTCAGACATTTCAAAAGTACAAAAAAATACTGTTTAATCTATTAAATTATATTCAACATACAAGCAAATTAATATTCACATATTTTGAAAATGTCCACACCATATTCCCATAAAACCCAACATCATGCTCCTATAACATAATTAGATTGACATTAATTAAAAACAGTGATCAAAATTTGTAATAAAAGTATTTTTACTTTTTTTAAATTACCAAAAACATTCATAAAACATGCTAACACAATAATGTACATACAACAACAAAATCACAAAAAGCTGATTATAAATTAATCCATTACAACAATATAATTTACAATTATATTTTCACAAACAATATTTTTTACAATATTAAAAGCAATACTTAAAATGATATTCCTACCTTTGATATTCCTGTCCATATTATTTTTGCCGTCACAATATTCTTGACTCAATATTTTGCATCACAATATATTTTATTTGACATTTTGTCCAAAGACCCCATCCTGACCCGGTGGGACTGGTGGAGCTGTCACATACCAGACTTGCACTTGAGAGGAGCTGCCTCAGCATACACACAAAGAACTTCACACTAGCATTTTGTGACTTCAAACATCCTAGTACCAAGGCAGGGAGGAAGGGATTCCAAAACCAGATGTGGGAAATTGTCTAGAAGTATAACCCACTTCAAAGCTTGCACCAGGGATAAATGCTGAACCCTCAGACCATCTCGTCATTGTACTCCAGGACCTGTGGATACTACAGAAGAAGGACTGCCCTGCTGTCTGAGAAGGAAGTCTAGAACGGCCCTCTTCATCCCAGGCTACCTACAGTGAGTCCAAGAGTCAGCTGACTGAACTGCCTAGACCTACAATTGGATCTGTCTGAGCCCTGCTGGCCTCTGTTGGGATGAGTTCCTGCTCCCCAAGAGGTGCCTCCCAGCTCCTAGCCCTTTGTTTGGCATTAGTTGAGCTCTTCTTGGAAGAGAAGTAGAAATCTTGAAGTGTTGGGTGCTTCGTATCTCAGAACAGGCCAGTTCTCACCAAAATCTTGCTGCCCGCGATGACCGCCAACGGGAAGCTCCGATGAACCCAACAGATTGCGCCAATGTGACCACCAGCAACAACCAGCAATGCAAGGTCTGCACTTTGCACTACAGCATCGACAGCGCATAGTGACCAAAATAACGAAGCTCCAGCAATGACCGTCCGTAATGACAGAGTGGATCTTCGCCCTACAGGGATTTTTGTCCACGATGCCTGGCCTGCTCTTCGTACAACATCAACGACTTTCTGTGATGCTCTACCTGCTCCGTGCAGCCCCCTCCACCACAAACTGGACTTTTTGCACCGGCCTTTTTCAGTGGGACTAACCTTGTTCCTGTATCCGGCCAGTGCTCCATCTAGCAGGAGCAGATGACCATGAGTGGTGCTTTGTGCTTTTAAGTGCTATAACTACTTAAACCTTTGAAAGTGCATAACTCCAGTCCTATTGATTGAATTTTTGTTGTTTTAGTGTCATATAATATATTACAATATAATATAATTTTTAGATTATTATTGGATTTTTCTTTTGCAAAGTTTTCACTTTATTACTGTTTGTGTGGTGCATACATTCTTTACACATTGATTCTAGGTTAAGCCTGACTGCTTTTCTGGCAAGCTCACAGAGAGTTTTGCACAGATTAAATTTCAGTCTTTTTGTGGATCAACAGGAGAAGGATTGTGGCTGTTGCTTCACAAGCGCTCACAACCCCCTCAACTAACAACCCAATTTCTTACAATGCCTCTTTCTAAAATGTTTGTAAACATAGGCCCGCTATTAAGGGATTGGTAGAGCGTGAGCACTGCAATAAATCAACAGGGCTGCTGCCTTTCCAAACTTGTAGTTTCAGTTCTGCACCCTATTTAGAGTGGGGGAAACCTTAGATCTCCATTGTTAGAGACTCATCTGGCTCTGACATTGATCACATATGAATTGGCTGTCCATCTACCACTTGGCTGCTCGTCAATGCATCTGAAGGTCAACCCCATTTACAGCAGGCCTTTAAATGCACTATTTTTATATGAGGGATGACTAAGTGAGTCATGGCAGACCTGGGCGGGGAAGAAAACGTTATGGCCCCCGCACACAAGGAAAAAACCCTGACTGTCAGGGCCAATGAGTATTTATTTTTCAGAAGCAAATTCCTGAATGGAAAGTTTTTGAGAAACAAAATAAATGCTGAGCAGGCTGCCATAGCATGACAGACCTCCCGACGTTACAATTTTACTAAAGTGCTTGTGCAGTTTAGGTGGAAGTACATTCATCAGAAATGTCCAGCTGCAGCATTGGGGAGCCTAAAATTAGTTAGGTGGTCTGATATAGGATGAGCAGACTGGGGTTTAAATATTCCAAGTTGTTTTGTGGTTTAATTGTTCAGACCTAAGAACCCTATAGCTGTATACCGAAACCAGTGATAAATGTCTTAGTTCTGCATCAGTGCGCTATGGATCCTTCTTATACATTCGGGCACAATTTAATAGGTCCTGATAATGTGTTTGGCAGAAGTGGTCAAAACAACATCAAATTTCATACCCTCCTACATGGTGGTCTGCCCTAGACGAAAGACTGCCAGGGTACCGCCGCTGCTGCCAGGTAATCGTCGATGTTGGGATAAAACGTCTGTTGGAGGGAGAACTGCCAGTTTCCCCACCGGCCCAATCACAATGTGCCTTCTGACCAATGTGACTGTGGTGGTCAACCTTCCACATATAAGTTGACGGAATGGAAGAGATATATGGCACAAATTCACCTTTGCTCACCTTCACACTTCCTGTAAAACCATGGAGCTGATCCTACAAATCCCGCCACTGCTGCTTGATGTGACAAATGCAAAAACAACAGTTGATGGGCAGAATGCCGAACAATGTCATACATTCACCCCAGTACAGAGATCTGGGCCTAAATCCATTGTTTTTTTGCTCACCATGCCGTTCCAGTTTGAACCCAGCAATATTCAAATCAGTCTTGACCCTGTGCCTCATGGGTACAGTCCAGCCCGAACTGCCAAGCCAGGTCCTCCTTGGACTGGAAACAAGCATCCTAGGACCAGTTTCAGGGTTTCACCCCTCTTCAGCCAGGATAGCTTGCTTCCAGTGGCATAGAGAGCACAGGACCCACGTCTGGGCATACCCTTCCCACTCCGGGTGACAAATGCAAAAACAACAGTTGATGGACAGAATGCAGAACAATGTCATACATTCACCCCAGTACAGAGATCTGGGCATAAATCCATCGTTGTTTTGCTCACCATGCCGTTCCAGTTTGAACCCAGTGATATGCAAATCAGTCTTGACCCTGTGCCTCATGGGTACAGTCCAGCCCGAACTGCCAAGCCAGGTCCTCCCTGGACTGGAAATAAGCATCCTAGGACTGGTTTGGGGGTTTCACCCCTCTTCAGCCAGGATTTCACCCCTCATTCAGCACAGCGGGGGTGACAGGGGCATGGGGTGAAGTGCGTGAAGTGAAGGAGACAGCACCCAATTTAAGGGTGTGGATTTGGCCAACTGTGTGGGGAGCAGCAGGGAGGGTGGAGATGGTACCGGGGAACAAGGGTGATGGGCTCACAGTTCCTGTGGGGTCCCCCTCACTAGAGAGTGTCCACTGGAGGATGCCTCAGATGATGAAGATATTGAGGTTGTCACCTCCCTAGCACTCCCCTCACGCTCTAGGCTACTGTGTCCCTCGGTGTCCATTGTGTGAGGACCTGAAGCATTTTGCCTGCTGCTTCCCAGACAACATTGGCCCTGTCTCCTTCACTTACCCCTGATGATGCAGAAATGACATATACAATAGGTTTATTGAATCTGCATAAATGCAACTGATCATGAACACAAACATTTCCAAAGTGTACAAATGACACCTGCTTCAAGCCTATCAAAATTGGCTTCTCCATTAGCATGAGCACATGAATGCATGCTACATTAACTGAAAAAATGTGCTCACAGTATGTCATAACCCCAGATAGCTCCAATACAAGGAATTAATTTGTCTACCCCCGATCCTTATGTATCTACTAAGACAATTTAACACCTTGCATACGTTGGTCCTTGTAGTGTTGCTTTGTGAACTGATGTCACCCAATAGGTGGTCTACAAAAACCACATTTGCAATGTGTTCACGCAAGGCCCTGAAATCAGAAATGTGTAATTTCTCTAAAACTACATCATCATGAAATGAGACCCAAGTAATACTGCTAAGTTGTTCCAACATGCACAGAAATAGAAATCAGGCCACAAACAAATGGGCATTTCACAATAATGTCATTTTGAATTCTACACCTAGTTATGTGTCCACTCTCAAAATAGTCAAATGAAAGCTGGACTGAAGTAGCTTTGCTATGTATCAGATTTAGCATTAATAACTGGCCTGGAGACATTCAGGGACAAAGTTCAAGGAGATTTGTCAAACAATTCCTACACCATAGGTGAAACCATAGCCCTATAAATCTTCCCAATACACCTCAGTACTGTTCAAAACCTCATTCTTACACAGCATTCGTAAAAGCCAATAGATCGTTGAAAGTTGCTGTGACTCAGGGAATATTTATGGCAAAAAGAAATGGATTAACTTTTGTCCCAATTGAATGGCACATCACAGTGCCATTTTTTCCTCTAACACCAAATGCCATATAATACTGAGTGTAAACACATACAATTCCAAAATTTGTACATGTCACTCCTTCATGTATGTCAACAGTCACATAATGATACTGGAAATTTCAAGATGTCAAGTTCACATTGGTGAATACTCTGACGTGAGTGAGATGGAACTTTCAAAATTGACTAATCACTGTAAGTCTACCAGTCATGCCCTTCAATGCTTCACCATTTAAACATGACCAAGGACATTAAATAATGCCGGACATTAAATAATGCCTTAGTGTAAGTGTCACCCAATCACCGATGTGTACAGAGTCCTGTCTGTGTTTTCACATTAACTGTATTCCTGTTACGTTTCTTTGTAAAAATACAGACTGCTCTACACACACATATTTGTGAAGGATTCAGACAGCTATCTATAATGACACTTCTATCAGTTATGAAACAGTATTGCAAATGAAACAATAATAGGTAAGTGTTCACATACCAACATGTAGGCACCAATACTGATGGCACCAGTGATGTATGCACACTCATGTTTGTGTAGAATCCCAACTTACCAATGTGACGTGGGGTTCAAGCACTGAATCAAAAGTACAATGTATCGTATGTCACATGTCATAGAGTTACCATTACATGAGACACAATAGTGAAGGAGCATCTCACCAGACACAATAAAGACAAGTGGCCTGTTTTGTACAACTGTCACCCATAATATCAAACTACATGAGGTAATTTAGCACTTTAGTCAGCCATGTGGCTGCTCAAAACAGTACACTGATATTGGACTGGATTCTGTTGTGCTGTTCCTGGTTAAATGACAATAGGCTAAGCACATCATCATGCACCTTCTACGAGACCTACACAATCAAGAACTCTTCTTGTGCTTTGGGCATGGGTCGCCCTCAATGTTGATGGGGAAATGCCTGCCTGTAATAAGAAAGAGGTTCATGTAACATGTTAAACTGAGGTCAGGACTTACCCCCTTGTTGCCTCTGGTGGCCCTCAACTGCACATCAAGCTCAGGATAGGCCACCACAAGTATGCGGGCCATTAGGAGGAGTAGGGTCTGGTGTGCGTCCTGCACATATAAGGAGGACTTCCTGAGTTGGACTTCTGTGATTTTCCGGGCCCATTGACTTCGGTCCTCCCACTTTTTCCGTCAATGGACACTGCGCAGACAGTAGACCTCCAGGGGCTGCACCTTCCTCGCGATGGCCTTCCATATGTCCTGCTTTTAATGGGTGTTGACCTCTATGGATAAAAGAGAGGCAAGAAACACATTGATACTGTCGCTTTTTGTGCATCTGTATTGATATCATACAATTTAACTACAGCTAGCACAAGAATAGCTCATAAATTACCATACACCATGTGTAATATTCACATGCTGAGCACTGCAAATACACTATTACTCACTTTTATTGTTAGCTGCTGGCTATCGTCATCTCTTGTCAGGTCCTAAAATCACTGGGCCCGATTCACAGAACTAACTTAAGACAAAATCCTAAATTTACTACGATTTTGGTATTCACAGAAGGCACTTACTCATTTTGGTATTCACAGAAGGCACTTACTCATTTCGGTATGCACAGAAGTTAGGAGTCCTAACTTTAGGACTCCTAAATGCCTTCTGACAGGACCCAACATTGTGACCTACTGAAAACTAAATAACTTGTGCTTATTTTCCACACACCTTCATGGTCAGTCTCATTGACTTGATGTCTACAGTCCATAGAGCCAGGTACCATAGTATAGACTACATCTGATGACTAAGAGCACTATGAAAGGCCTGCAAAGTGTGACAGTGAGAGCTTTCTCTCTGGGGTTGTGATGATATGTGTACGTATTAATGAGATATCAGTCTACGGCTGACTGTGTCTGTGTGGTATGTGCTAGCTGCACAGGACATACCTTTTGCCATATGTGGTACTGATACAGAGATGACATTAATATACCATTGTGTTTTTTATTTTGAATAATTTTATTTATTGAGTTGTATATAGCGTGAACTTGACCCGAGGGCAGCAGAACGCTTCACAGAGTTAGCAGCATATATTCCTGAGATGCATTTGGAGTAAATGCAGATACATAGTGACAGAGACTGACGAGGTATACGAGGTATGAAATTGAATAAGCTGAAATACGTAAGATACATTTGGGGTACAAATAGATACTTGGTGACATTTTGTGATGAGGTGTATGAGGACATTGTGGGAAGATTGCCGATACAATCTTCAGGTAGTTACAGTATACAAAATACCTATCACTTTGCAGAGCACAGTTGCAATTGAACAAAATTGCTGAATAAAATAATAACAGAAAAATACATAATATCAATAAATATAACAAAACAAGATGAACCGAAGTAAACACAGGTGTTGTAGGTCTGAGGAAGCTGGGGAAAGGTTTTTTGTGGATGGGGGAACCAGAGGCACAGTTTTCCCCGGGGTAGTATTGCACGGTTTTATTTTGAGGGTGTGGGGAGGGAGCCCGCAGGCTAGTCAGGAGCTTTAAGGTGGGTTTAGGTATTTGTTGTAGAAGAGAAGCTTCAGGTTCTTCTTGAAGTGAGAGAGTTGGCAGGGAGTTCCAGATTTTTGGAGCATTCCCGGAGAAAAATGCGGGTGGTTTTTCACTCTAGAGTGCTTTGTTGGTTATGAAGGCAGTTTTCAGTATGGCCCTTGCCTCAATTAGTAGTCATTTGAGTTGTTTGAGGGTGGGAATGATGTGATCAAAGAGCCTTTACCCCAATACATGTCTAGCGGCAGCGTGGAGAGTGACTTTCAGTGGGGCTAGGTAAGATTTGGGGGCACCCCTAACCATTGCATTGACATAATCTAGTATGGGTAGGAATAAGGATTGCACCACCATCTTTAGGTCTTCGCTGAGGATGAAGGGTTTGACTTTTTTCAGCATGTAGCATGATTTACATCATCAGTTGGAGCCTGCCTTACAACACCAATCCCACATGCATAACACCAATTGTGAAACTGATGGCAGTACTTCATTTCGTAGCCACTGGTTCCTTCCAACACACTGTGGCAATATCTGGCGGTATTTCACAAATAGTTTTGGAGGTGTGCTACAAGAAGTGCTTTCTTCAATGATGAGACACATTGACAGCTTCATCGAGTTTCCAAGGCGTGAGGATTGATTTCTATGGATTAGGTTGCCTAACACTTGTGATTAAAGCCATTAATGGCATCCATATTGCCTTTGCACCAATGCACACCAGGGAATACATTTTTTTTTGTAACAGGAAATACTTCTGTTCGATCAGTGTGCAAGTTGTCTGGTTAACAGATTTGTATATCTCAAGCGTCTTTGCCCGGTTCCCCGGATCAGCCCATAATTCCTCTATACTGTGAAACAGCACCATACCCATTCTGATGTCACAACTCCAACCGGAGAGGGCCTGGCTTGTTGGTAACTATGATCTGTCATGAGTTATTTTGGGTACTGTCAAGTGGTATAACCTAAAATTGTGTAACGTATTGCTGCACTTATGTCTGTCTTCCATCTAGGAGACATAGCTTATCCCAACCTGCCATGATTGTTGGCACCGCTGAGGAATACAACAACACCAGGGGAAGTCCATATCAATGAGGCCCATGGAATGAAACAGAGGCCAGTGGAGTGGGGTTTTTTGCTCCTGAAAGCCAGATGTAGATGTATGGACAAAACTGGTGGAGCTCTCCTCAGTGGGTACCAGCTCTGCCCTCTGTCTCTCTGCTTTCGGCCTTTTTCTCCTTTGATCTCTTTTTTCGCTCTTTTATCTTTTCTGCTTTTCTGTCACTTTCTTTCACTTCTCCACTTTTTCCACTTTTGTGCCTTTTCCTCACCGTGTCCCCGCAGCTGCTCGTCCCTCATGGCTCTGACCCCGTCCAGTGCCACTTTCCTGCTTTTCCCACCTCCCAGCTGTCCATCCCTCCACCTCACACTACTTAATGGTGACTGCTGTGTGGCAGTGCAGCGGGCACACCACTGGCATGCCAAAGGCAAACCCGTCTGTACCTGTCCATGCCTGGACCGTGCTCAGCGCCACAGAACCTGGTCCTCAGGCCATTCACAACTACGAAGCCAACACCATCCAGGCCCTCAACACCGGACACCACTCCACCTGCCAATAGGTATCACTGAAGAACACCCAAGGCCCATTCACTTGCGGCACCTGCAAATTCACTTTTGCCGGCTTTCGCAGACCAGACCTACCAACCCCATGACCCTCAAGAACCAGACTTTGACCGCCTCAAATGTATCCTGCTCAACACACGCTCCCTCAAAAGCCACACTGTGGAGATCTGGAACCTGCTCGACTCCACCACCCCCGACGTCATTTGCTTCATAAAAACCTGCATGAGCTCCAACTCAGCCCTGGACATCGCAACCACCATCCCCGATGGATCCAAAATCATCTACAAGGACCACATCAACTGACTGGGAAGAGCCATAGCCATCATACACAAAGACACCCTTCGCCTCACAACCAGCTCTAATGACCACTCACCCAACATGGAGCGCCTCCACTTCCAGATCCAGACCAATCTGAGTGTCACCTTCCACAACATCCTCATGCTGCCAAACCCAGCACGGAGAAAGCAGACTTTCCCCTCTCCCAATACCTCTGTGACAATCTTGCTACCTTCTTCCACTACAAGATCAAGGAGATCGCAACCCAAGACCTACCCAACCCACCTGCAACCACCGCACCCAATGGATCCAGCCCCCAGCAGACCTTGACCAACTGGACCACCCTCACCTGACCCTCTGACAACACCCTCAGGATCATGAAGAGCATCTGCTTTAGAGCCCCCTCATATCCCTGCACAAACCACATCTTCATTGGTCCCAAACTCTGCCACACCATCAACTGCTTCATTGAGTCCACAACCTTCCTGGAAGACTGGAAGCACACAGAGATCAACCCCCTGCTGAAGAAACCACCTGCTGACCAGACAGGCCTCCAGAACTACAGACCCATCTCTTTGCTCCCCTTCCCAGCCAAAGTGATTGAGAAAGCTATCAACGCCCAACTCTCCGAGTCACAAAAAAGAACAACATCCTGGATCCCTCCCAATCGGGCTTTTCGGAAGCAACCACAGCACTGAGACCACTCTCCTCGCTGCTACAGATGACATACGCACCCTCGTCGGCTGAGGCGAGACTGCAGCACTCATCCTCCTGGACTTCTCGGCTGCCTTCAATACCCTCTCCCACCACACCCGCTGCACAAGACTCCACGACTCCGACATCTGTGACAAAGCCCTCAAATGGATGCGCTCCTTCCTCACCGGCCAAACACATAGAGTCAGACTTCTATCATTCAAATCAGAACCCACAGAGATCATCTGTGGAGTGCCCCAGGGATCCACTCTGCACCCCACCCTCTTCAACATCTACAAGGCCCCACTTGCAGCAATCATCAGAAGCCACGGACTCAACATCGTCTCCTCCAATGACAACACCCAGGTGATTCTCTCCCTCACCGACTAACCCAGAGCCGCCAAGAACAACTTCCATGACTGGATGAAGGCAGTTACCACCTGGATGAAGGACAGCTGTCTCAAGCTTAAGTCAGACAAGACCGAAGTCCTCTCATCCTGGGCTCCTCTTCAACATCTGGGACAACTCCTGGCAGCCCGCAGTGCGCAGAATCCCCACCACACCCACAGACCAGGCACAACACCTCTGCATCATCCTGGGGTCCTCACTTTCAATGAACCACCAAATCAACACTGTCACGTCCACCTGCCTCCACACGCTCCACCATCTTCATAAGATCTTCAAGTGGATCCCCACCAAGTCCAGGAAAATGGCAGCACCCAGAAACTCCAAAAGAAACTGCTGACAGTCCAGAACACCTCCTCCAGACTCACCCTGGACATCCCACACCGCAGCCACCTGAGAGACCTTCACTGGCTACCCGTCAACAAGAGAATCACCTTCAAGCTTCTCACGCATGCATACAAAGCCCTCCACAATGCCGAACCTGCATACCTCAACCACCGCTTATCCTTCTACAACCCCACCGGACATCTCTGCTCTGCCCAACTGGCCCTGGCCACAGTTCCATGGATCTGCAAGACCACGGCTGGAGAAATATCCTCCTCCCACATTGCTGCCAAGACCTGGAACTCCCTGCCTCTGCACCTCAGGCAATCACCATCGCTGCCGCGATTCAGGAAGGGCTTCAAGACCTGGCTCTTCGACAAAGCCGCAGACCCAGGCCCTCCCCGACAGCACCTTCAGATTCTCACAGGTGAGTATTCGTGCTTTACAAGTCCTTTATTGATTAATTGATTGACCCGTGAAGGTGTGCCAAATCACTGTGGCCTTCTGCATGCTCCACAACATCGCTCTGCGATGGAACATCCCTTATATCCCAGAGGATGGAGACCATGAAGAGACACCTGTTGAGGATCCTGATGTGTCAAATGAGGATGATAGTGGTGAAGGGAAAGGAGCTGATTTGCGTGAAGATCTCTTCAAAACTTCTTCTCATGAGTGTAAGCATTTCTTAAATGTCATACCTTTCCCTGTTACACCAAATGGTTGTAATGATGAGAAAAGTATGCTAAGGTAGACTCTTAGGAAGGGCAAGTGCTGGGAAATCCAGGCCAAAGATATTTGTTGAAAAAGGTTTTAACACGTGGACATTTTTGTTGCGTTGCATTGATTATCTCTGAATGTTGCCCAAAACTGTGTCCTTTAACAGTTGACTATGTAACGTGTCTAATATGTAGGGTTTCAATGTTAATCTTCCTATTTTAATCTGTTTTAGATACATTCACCATGTCATCTTCATTTGGACAGAGTTGTGGCATTTGTGGATATATGCTGTTGTTTGGAAGTACAAAGGGGGCATGTGTTGTTCCCAGAAGAGACAGACACAGGCTTTAGGTGTACAACTCCTATACCAAGACACCTTCGACACTGATAGGATGGTAGTTCTGAAAATTCCATTGGACTTGTTCCTTGTCGTGTGTTGGTCCTAAGGCAACCTGTGTGCATCATAGGCTCAGACCACATTTGTTACCGAACCCAAATCATGGTACTCTTCCTTCACATTGGCTGAAATCCTCAATGTGTGTGCAGCATATAATAATGGTGATATTAATCTTTATTCGATTATACAGAATAATCATAAAAGATACAAACACATGTTTTAAAGGAGTACATAAACACATGTTAAAAGGGCGCACATAAAACGTTTAAAACCCTTTTTAAACACATACCAGTTCAATACATCCGATTTAAAAAGTTCATAAACACATACAATCTGTTTAAGATCAGGACCCCGGCCTATCATATACATTGCTATTACTATGCCCACATTATTTTGTTCCAGTATAAGGCGCCTTTTAAATAGCCGATGACCGCCTTCATCACCACCTGGTCCTGTAGCAGTTGTAAGAATAAAAAAGCAGGTCAAAATTGAGTGAAGCCCCTCTTTTTTAAAAGTGGTAATAGATATCTTCTGTGAAGAAATTCATAGTATCTACAGAATAGGACCAAATGTATTAGAGTCTGGGGGGAACAGTCATCACAAGGAAAAATTAAAAGGGAATGGGGATCAAACTGACCCGGTGGGAAGCAAATCATCATGCGGATAGTGCCCACATGAAATTTAGTAAGCAAGAATATTTCCATGGGGTGCTTAATTGCAGTGAGTTCATTTTTGGAGTCACCAACTGATTTCAGCAACAGAAACGATCTAGTTAAGTGTTTCGTCAGCACCTGATCTCCCCTTTCCTCATTGGCCTTATTTAAAAAAAAGTCCATAAGGACTCTACGATCACCCTTTTTAAGGAGGTGTAGCCTATCCAAAATGTACGTGCGATCGAGGGAGCGAGCTACAGATTTAATGTAATGTAATTTTTCCCAAGGCCTACCACTCATTCTATAGTAAGCGTTCAGGTAGCTAGCTCTGCCAAGGAAGGTGAAGGATTAACCACTCTAGAATTAGTGGATGATTTACCCCCATGTCTGGTGAAGTTGAGACTGAATCTTCGCCTACCCAGTAACATAGTGTGAGGAGTGTGAGGAGTTCTTGCAGGTGAAATGACTGCATCTAGGCAACCCTTCATAGGGTGACTACACTACTGAAAAAGGGTAGACAGATTCTGATATTTTAGTTATGTTCTCCACATCCACTCTGGTCTTACTAGGCTTTTAGTGTGGTTTTGCAAAGTAGGCATTAATCTTTTCATGAGGTTTTGTACAACTCCTAACCTGCCATGTTTGAGGCACCTGCTGTTAGTGACTAAATCAAACACAAAGAGATGATGGACGGAGCGCTGCAACTTTTCAGACATTCAACCCCAGTCACAGATATGGTTTGAATCCATCATCGTTCTTTAGCTCACTTCGCCACCCCAGTTCAGACACAGCTATATGCAAATCAGTCTTGACCCTGTGCCCCATGGGAACAGTCCAGCCCGAACTGCCAAGCCATGTCTTCCCTAGACCGGAAACAAGCATCCTGGGACCGGTTTCGGGCTAATAGTCGTCATCAGCCAGGCTAGCTTGAATCTAGTGGCAAAGTAAACAAGGGACCCACGTCTGGGCATACCCTGCCAACTTAGGGTGAACAAAGCAAACACAAAGTGATGATGGACGGAGCGCTAAAACTTTTCAGACTCTCACCCCCAGTCACAGATATGGGTTGAATCCATCATCGTTCTTTAGCTCACTTTGCCACCCCAGTTCAGACACAGCTATATGCAAATCAATCAGTCTTGGCCCTGTACCCTATGGGAACAGTCCAGCCCGAACTGCCAAGCCATGTCTTCCGTGGACCGGAAACAAGCATCCTGGGACCAGTTTCGGGCTAACAGCCGTCATCAGCCAAGCTAGCTTGAATCCAGTGGCAAAGTGAGCAAGGGACCCATGTCTGGGCATTCCAACTTAGGGCAAACAAAGCAAACACAAAGAGATGATGGACGGAACGCTGAAACGTTTCAGACACTCACCCCCAGTCACAGATATGGGTTGAATCCATCATAGTTCATTAGCTCATTTCGCCACCCCAGATCAGAAACAGCTATTTGAAAATCAGTCTTGACCCTGTGCCCCATGGGAACAGTCCAGATCGAACTGCCAAGCCATGTCTTCCCTGGACCAGAAACAAGCCTCCTGGGTCCCTTGCTCACTGTGCCACTGGAATCAAGCTAGCCTGGCTGATGAAGAGTAATAACCAGAAACCGGTCCCAGTATGCTTGTTTCCAGTCCAGGGAGGACCTGACTTTGCAGTTCGGTCTGGACTGTTCCCATGAGGCACAGGGTCAAGACTGATTTACATATGGCTGGGTCTAAACTGGGGTGGCAAGGTGAGCAAAAGAACAATGGATTTAATCCATATCTCTTGACTGTGGGTGAATGTATGATTTCTTCAGCATTCCATCCATCAACTGTTGTTTTTGCATTTCTCACCCCGAGTGGGAAGGGTATGCCCAGACGTGGGTCCTGTGCTGTCCATGCCACTGGAATCAAGCTATCCTGGCTGAAGAGGGGTGAAACCCAGAAACCGGTCCTAGGATGCTTGGTTCCAGTCCAGGTAGGACCTGGCTTGGCAGTTCGGGCTGGACTGTTCCCATGAGGCACAGTGTCAACACTGATTTTCATATGGCTGGGTTCAAACTGGAACGGCATGGTGAGCACGATGGATTTAGGCCCATATCTCTGTACTGGGGTGAATATATGGCATTGTTCTGCATTCTGTCCATCAACTTTTTTTTATGCACTGGACTCAAGCTAGCCTGGCTGATGAAGGGTAATACCCAGAAACTGGTCCCAGGACGCTTGTTTCGGGGACAGGGAGGACCTGGCTTGGCAGTTCGGTCTGGACTGTTCCAATGAAGCACAGGGTCAAGAATGATTTTCATATGGCTGGGTCTAAACTGGGGTGGCATATTGAGCAAAAGAACAATGGGTTTAACCCAGATCTCTTGATTGGTGGTGAATGTATGATTTATTCAGCATTCCGTCCATCATTTGTTTGTGTAGTGCTGTTAGTGACTAGCATTTTTCTCCGTGTTTGCATCTCTTTGTTATGCATTGGTCACAGCTGTCCTTGCACTTCTTTTAACTTTATATAGCGCGCTGATGGCTTTCTCCTAATCCACACTAAACAAGCGTGCAAAAAAAGATTCACCCTGTCACATGTTTCCAGCAACAGCATAGTTCACATGATGTTTCCTTATGGGACAACCATTTTTGACAGGTTTTCATTACCGATTTCTTTACCAAAGAGGTCTCCTTTGTCATGAAATTTGTGACAGTAAATGTTCCCCAGAGTTCTATTTTATATTTTCAATTGCTAAACCTATATCATTAAAAACCCATCGCTACTTGAAAAGATATTATCTACAAAATAACTCTAATCACATAGGATAATTGTGCTAACCACCCTGTAGAATATGTATGCAATGACTTCAAAATATTTCAGAGAAGGGAAAGAAAGTAGAGTCACAAAAGATATAATAAAACTGAGGTCATGTTTTTACAAAAGAAAACAACGGTCTGGCACGTTACGCAATTCGTACTGCACATTCGCACAGGGGCTTTTGGCATATGCTTTGCAGGTAACAATCAAGCAGTAGATATGATAGGATGTAAAATAAAAAAAGATGTTTTAGGTAGAAAAATCTTGGTAGGCTCGTACTACATAGAGTATATTATATATGAGATAAAGTGCCCCCGGTCATACATTATAAGGACATTGCAAGTTCAGGTTTCATGACCATATAGAGGAACAAAGCCATAGGCTGAGTTCCTTTATAAGGTTGTGCAACTTGGAAGTGACTTGCAATATCAGTATCAATTCAATTCAATTCAAATAGACTTTATTCGGATTTCACAAACCATCCATAAAAGCACATAAACAACATTTAAAAATACACATCAGAAATTACAATTTTGGGCCATCAAACATACATATAAGAATATAATTTATAAAAAGACAGCAATGAAAACACAAAAACCTACTAGCTGGGTTGTGCAAAATAAGCCATCGTGCAACAGCAAATGGGGTTATACTAAGGAAATTGACTCATAAATTTCTAATATAAACTAAATAATGTATTACATTCCGACAAGACATGTTTTAAAGTGCAAAGTGGATATTTAAACAGAACTAATCAATTTGCAACGACCTGCGTGAGCATACAATGGCTTTAAGAAAGCTGCTAACTCTAAAAATCAATTCATCCGATCCTAGCATTAAGAAGTGTCTATAGGCAAGGTTATGGCTAAGCAATTCATGTTTCTTACAGTATGGTATTAGATAATGTCTTGTGAATTTCATGTAAAATCCACAGCCGAAGATAAAATGGGGCATACTCTGGATTCCACCGCGGTCACAAGGACAATGTAGTTTTTCCAAATTTTTAATATAACCCAGTGGAAAGCAGATGAGGTTTATAATGCTCCTGTCCCTGAATCTAAATAATAGACATCTGGTCCATCTACCCAGTTTTTTACATAAATAAAGCTGGGGGGTCATCGGGGATTCAATATGGGGTTCCTGGATTGACAAATAATCAACTGTGGATTGTTTCACAAAAACCGCTCTTTCCCTTTCATTCTGGAAATGCTGATAGAGTGCTCTACTCACCGAATTTTTGTGAGAGGCGTCAATTCTATCCGGATGTGTGAACAGGTAACCGTAATTGACGCTCTTAAGGCTACTCTCTACCGCATTAATCCATGGGATTAGAGCTACATTATCACTTTTCAGACAGTCTAAAATAATCTCTCGAGTCAATGAAGCTGCCGAGTTTTGCCATATCCTTAGCCAAAATAATGCAGGTCTCGCTCTAATGAAATCCTCGACATATTTTAATTTTAATTCATTGTGACATACAAAGGTCGGTGCGCTAATAACTCCCCCCAGGATTTTCCGACAAAATCTGTTCTCTTCGCTCTGTATTGATTTACAATTTGAGAACCCCCAAACTTCCGCACCATATGTGCCAGTTGGGAGACATTGAGTTCGATAAATTTGTAATAGGCTGGGAACCACATCAGCCTGGCGCGGTTGGCGTAGGGAGGTGATAGAATTAATCGATTTTGAAAGTTTATTTCTCCCCATCGCCACGTGTGGTTGCCACGAGCCACTATTAGAGAATAAGAGACCCAGATAGGGGAAAGTGCATGTGCTTTTTAAAATGTTTGGACCTATCACAATCTTCGGGATTTTATAATTTTTGGGACCGCAAGTCATGATAAACGATTTGTTAAAATTAGTGCACAGCCCAAGATCGGACATATAATTAACGAATCCCGTTATTAAAATACGCAGAGCATTCGGAGTGCGGCCCATAAGGACCGCATCATCAGCGTAGAGTAGCGCCGGGATAGGTTTCTTATTGATAATTGGAACGTCCTTTGTCAAATTACACAGGGAATGAGTTAATTCATTGATGTATAAAATAAAAAGCAAGGGGGCCAAGACACAGCCCTGTCTAACCCCCTTGCCAATTAAAATCTCATTTGAAACCTCACCATCATTATTTAAACGAACACGGGCTTTCAAGTTACGATGAAGATTGGCCAGAAAGTGAACTAGGGGTTCGTCTAAACCATAATTTAAAAGAATGGACCACAAGCGAGAGCGATTAACAAAATCAAACGCTGAACTTAGGTCCATAAAGCCAAAATACAGAGGAGATCGTTTAGCTCTCGTGTATTTAGCCATTATGAGGTTAAGGTTTAGGCATTGTTCCACCGTCCCAAGCTTGCTCCGAAACCCAAGCTGGCAACGGTGGATGATGGAGTTTTCATCTGCCCAGGCGCTTATTTTATCAAACAAGACCCTACCGAGGACCTTCAGGGTGTTATCTATCAAAGATATGGGACGATAACACCCCGGGTCCATCCTATTTCCCTTTTTAAAAATAGGCACAATGGTACTGCAAGACCATGTGGGAGGGATAAATTCCTTACCTAAATTATTAAAAAGATTACAAAGTAGGGGTGCCCAAAACCATGTATTTGATTTTATCTGGTCGATGGACAGACCGTCCGGGCCGGGGGCCTTATTACCCGCACTATTTGCGATGGCTTCCTCCACCTCCTCTAATGTAATGACTACAGTATCATCTGGGAAAGAATCCTCAGAAAAATTCCCAGCTGTGGCATAGAGCTTAGAAAAGTGGCTGACCCATGAATCACCTGTGATATTACAATTTATCGGGGAGATGTTACTACCCAGGGTTCTTAGACTTTTTACTTCTTTCCAGAAACCGGTGGTATCTTTTAGGGCAGTTGTTTTAGTGAGATTATCCCAGTGGCTTATTAGAAGCTCTTCAGTTCTAATTTTTAAAACCTGTTTATATTTAAAACGTAGTGAACTGACAAGGGAAATATCTCGGGGTTTAGCTTCAAGAGCTTTCCTTAGTTCTCTATTCGCCCTGGAACAATTGGTATCAAACCATTTTTGAGTGTTTATATTATGTTCTATTACCGGTCTGGAAATAGCCCTTTTTATTGCTGCACATAGATCACAAAAGGATCTAGTAATATCAGGGCCACCAAATGTTAGGCAGTTGGAAATCAAAAGGGGATTGTTCTTAATTACATCGTTTAAGATCTCCCTGTTATTAATCCCTCTCCAGATGATTCTTAGTCTATCGGTGGATACATTGATATTTTGAATTCCAACCTCGCGTCAACCTACAGGCTTTTTAATAGATTTAAAATGAATTACTAGTGGTAGATGGTCACTGTATGGGCTACTAACAACCTTAGATTTAATTAATACTTCACTAAGGGGGGAAGAGATAAACATATAATCAATCGTGGTTAAAGAACCACGACCAATATACGTGGGAGCCGGTGTCTTTCCCTCATCAATTCCAAAATGGCCCATGACATCATCTAGATCTCTACTTTGTAGAAGGTCCAATAATTCCGAGCCTCGTCTACAAGGTGGAGATGTAGTATAAATATGTGCATTAAAGTCTCCGCCAACACAAATACCATCAAATAAACCGTATTTTTCACCATCCACAACATCATCGATAAACTTAAACAATTCTAAAAAGGTGGGGTTAGGATGGTTGACAAAATCATTATTATAAAAATTTATAAAACAAATCTTTAACCTTGCAACATATTTAACGGCTGCTAGATTTTTACTAACCACATTTAGAGGTTCAATTTTCGTGTCCTTGGAAATTTTTGCCCAGATAGATAGACCGCCACTTGGACGTCCCAAAGCAGGAGTTGGTACAATAAGATTGTGGCAAAAGAAACCCTCCAACAATTGGGCAGATGTACACCATGTTTCCTGTAACATTACCACATCAAAGTTACTTATCCAGGTAACCCATTCTTTAATTTTCATCTTACCTGGAAGCCCTGCAATATTCCAACTAATGACACTTAAGGTGTCAGTTGATGGACTAATGGTAGAAGGAGTGGGAATAATGGGACAGTCTGAACAAGCTACATGTGGTACGACTAATCTATCTGGACAAGGTTTGTTGGTGCGTGTAGAGTTGACCATATCAATAGGCACTGTGCTGACAACCTCATCCACTGTAATGGGAGATGTTAGTGGTTGTCAGTCTAAACTTTCTAAGTCCGATAAGGCAGAAAATCTATTAGCTATAGGGATAGTGTGAGAGGCTGTCTGAATTGGTCTATGGGGGGGCCTATAAAAATAGCCCAAAGGATGGAGGCTTATTGTAGTGAATGTGCTGGCATAGATGTTGCGTGTATCCATAAAATATTTCACAAAATTCGGATGTCTGAAGTTGATCACTATACAATCCCCGCTAATATTTTTCTGTTGTGGCCCCACCCAACTTACCCTACGAGTTAGTATGATTTCATTTGATATATTCCATCTTGCCCTTTTATGTTTTGTCAGCCAATTAATGCATTTATTGTGTAATTGTACCCATGACTCACTTTGGCCTTCTTTTAGAGCAGGTACACCAGCTAACACTAAAACATATGGGCAAGATTCTGGGGGTAAGTTGAGGGACTGTCCTAAATTATTAGCAGTTCTGTTACTTACTAATGGGCCTCCACCAGTGCTTGTGTCTTCCAAGGTAATGGCTATCCTATCTATTCGGGTGGCTAGCGGGGTCTTGGCATCCGGGATTGAAGTACCAGTTACAATTCCTTCTCGACCAGGGGGGTCATGATCAGAGCCCGTGGGCAATGTAGGTAAAATATTAGCAGATGTACTGTTAGATAACACAATTTTATCAACAGTAAGACCTTGCATATTGACACGGCTGGGATCAATGGCAGCATTCTGATTCCCCTCCCTCAAATCCTTACATAAAGTTTCTAATTTGTTCATAATTTTGTCACCACGAACAACGTCTAAGCTAATAGATCCTTTCCTTTTTGTTTCCTCTTTTTTGACAAGGTTTTCGATTTTGTCCAATCTCTTAAAAACAGTATTAAATTGTTTGACTATTTGAATTTCAACTTGTTTAAAAATAGTATCAACAATAGTTTCTATCAGGTTACCATTGAATTTGGGTAAAAAGTTTTGATCAGTGGCCTCAGTCTGGGTACTGATTGTATTAGCGCTACTCTCCTTGGATAACATAGAGACTCTACAAATACTTTTGTCCGCAGTTGGAGGCTCTAATCTGCGTGTGGGAGTAGTAAGTCTCTCAGATCCTTCATCCGATGGCGCTGAGGAGAGTAGTGAATCCTCAATGGTACCTGATGTTACTATTTCGCAATCTTTGGCTTTATCTTTATTCCACAAACTCTGTGGCGTTGGTTGATTTCTACATCGACCTAGTTGTTTCTTTTTATTTACTATACATTTCACTGGGCCTCTCTTACGTTTCTCTCTTGCGGGTTTGTTGGAGCGTGGTGTTTTATCTTGTACTGGCTCCGCTTGGCAATCTGTTACAACAATAGTCCGCAAACTTGATTTCCCAGTGGTCATACTTAAAGTGTCCACGTTACTATTTGTTTTAACAACTGTTACTATGGGGGAGAGGGGGAGGTCCGAGTTAGATAAAGCCTTAGGTGATTGTGAACATGGCGCGGTAATATTAGTAATGGAGGGGACTCCAAAAGACATTCTACGTTCAGTGTCTGCGATCTCATTTGTGACCATAGTGAGAGCATTAGCCAAGAGTGCATCTATTGATGTGGACGACTCAACATGGGCGGCGGTAACAGTGCATGTAGTTTTCGTAGTACGTTTCCCCATGCTTAGAGTAGTTACCTGTTTCGTATGTAGACTCAAGGGGGGTGGCCCAGCCCGGCCTCTTCCGACCACTGAGGGCCACAGAGGGCCCGCCCTTTGCCCGGGCTTAGCCCGGCGCCGCCCGCGCGCGTCCCGCGAAGCGGGTCTCTCTGCGGTTATAACGCCTCCTGGCGCTTGCACCGCGTCAGCTGGACGCGCCGCCGCTGAGGCTGCCGGGATTTGCAGTCCCGGGGCGGCGACGCGGAGGATGGTGCTTGATGTTATTCCTGCTAGACTCTTGGCGGTGGCGGCGTTACTGCGTGGGCAATGGCGTGGCTCTCAGGTGAGTGCTCGCTCTGGCTGCTTCCCCCCAATATCAGTATCATTTATTGTTGTTGCTCAAAATCTGTTTTATAAGATTTTCACAAAGCAATACAACAACATGGAGAGTGCATATAATGGGCCACCACCACGGCCCCAGTGGACAGGTTGAGAAGAATTATAAATAGGCTTTTCTGTTTTCTGTTTTTATTTTGGTAAATTCTGGTGGGGTTTTTTCAATGTTTTCAATACCTTAAAAAAACAATGGTTATCAGCGGTTACACATATTTGCGCCATTAACAACAGAAACATTGTTTTTGTCATTGTTTATGAAACGTATAGCTTTTATTTTTGCTTGCTTTCTGCACCGATAGTGCATGGTATGTAGACAGTGAATGTACAGTGTACATGTGGTCCAAATACATTTTTATAAATCTAACTTATTGTAGTACATCATACAATACTTCTTCAGTGAGTCTTTGGTCATGCGCACTCACTCTGTTCTTCCTATGTAAACATTTATCTGTGAAAAGCCCTCTCAACATTGGCACTTGAGACAGGCAATGCCAAAACAGGCAGTACACAATTTGCTAACTCTGGCCACTGACACAGCTTTCCAAGCCAATACTGGTGCACCTGAAGAATGCGTTTTTCTGGGACAGGTTCTGCAACAAATGAGTTAAACTGGGCGCATGTACCCTAACAGTTGTTAAGCAGTCAAAAATGAAGCAGCACATTTGAAAATCCTGAGAATATTCCCCTTTATGGAAGGGATCTAGAACTTGTGCCACAGTGAGGCTTCATTGACTTCAAATGCCATGCTTCGTAAAGTGGCATTTCTATGCATCACTGCAATCCATTTCTCACACATTGTCAAATGGCCTGAATTGCTACTCACCATTTATTTGCTTACCAAGTGGCAAGCACTCTAACATGGAACATTTTACAGTGCTAAAGTATCTAAAAGTGTCGCTCAGCCTACTCTCAAGAAGATGCTTCACATCTCAACTAATTGTGCTGAACACTTGATAGACAAGGGTGTTTTCAGACTCTAGTTTGTTTATTATGTCCACTACACAAATCAAGTTTTCCTGTAGAAATCTAAGAATGCAGAAGACTGTAATGTTTTTCACATCACTATCAATATGCGACAGAAGATTCTCACATTTCTCGCCTTTGGCATCATCAGTCAGCAAAAATCCTGTAAACGGTTGCAACATGGATAATATAGCATTCACGGCCTCTAGGACTGAGAACCACCAGCTAAATGACACAGTTGAGATGACGCTTTCTTTGATGCCGCACAAAGCACAAAATGAGAAACGTTTGTGTTTTAGTTATTGCGGATAACAAAACACTGCACCAGAATGGACTAAAACATCAATAACATTCTTAATTAACTCTGAAGATTCTAAAGATGCTTTCAGCATACAATCTAGCAAGTGGAAAGGATCTATTACAGGGAAGCACTTCCCCTAAGGTATCAATTTTGACAGGTCATCATCACACAACTTTTTCATATACGTAGCTGAATCACTGCAAATACAAATAATATCACTCCAATCTTTGTTGAAATTGGTAAGAAATGTTTGCAGCAGCATTCCAAGTGACAATGCTTTCCATGTTTTCCAAAAGTCTGGTGTCATGTTTTCAGAACTATCCCAGATGCATGGAGACAGCACTCTTTTCACATATACCTGCACTACACCTTGCATTGAATCTGCTTGACAATTCACTTGCTACCAATACTGACACAGTAGAAAAGGGGGCTGATGTATCAAGAGATTTTACCGATTCTCTGTAGGTAACTGTGATGGGACAAAGTGGGAAAGATTAATTTAAACCCCACTATTTTACCTATCAGTAAATTAATCTAATGTAGCCAAAATATCAAATATGATTTTGTTATTTCCTGATTCTCTACAGTTGATAAAATAATGAAACAAGACCTAAAACATGCTTCTAAACTCTGCATCTTTAGACCAAAGACCACAAAGCAGACAAAAAGCAAAAGGAAGAAGACACAATATTTTAGTGACACCCCGAAATAACAAAACTCAAGCAGAATAATGTTAGCACAAGCTTTCTTGCTACTACCTTGTATAGCAAAGTTACATTGTACTGGCCCCTTCAGGAAGAAATAAAAATGTCTCTTTCACTCTCCTTTTCCTTTCTTTGAATGACATTTAGTTTGTGACTGTGCAGGTGTTTTTTCAGTGTTTGTATGTGTACACTGGTAAGGCCTATTTCCCTTTTGGTAGGGTTTTATCAGTTATTATAGGTTTAAACCTAAAACAGGATAGCCTAATTATAAACAGTAATATAAGAGAGGCATGTCAGTATGTTAGAGGCTTTTGCTTCATTACTGTGGCCCAAGGACCATCTCTGCACTGTCTGTCAGGCAGGTCATGAGTCACCATTTTCATCAGACCGGGAGGCAGGGCGATCTTTGCCAGGCATTACCCCGGGCAGTCGGAGCATGTGTTTTGCCTTCTGGTGAGATCAAACCATTCTCCTCTTGCCATTCCACTGGAAGAGTAATCCAAAGGGGTGTGCCCACTAATACTTTATTCCATGCTCTTGCAGTTTTTATTTGATGGGTTTGAAATCATGCCATTTGTTGAGCATCAATGGGAAGTAATCTTGGAAGACTTGAAATGTGTGTCCATGCAAGACGATGTGTACCTCACCCTGAGCTGCTTGGAGGATAGCCTCCTTGTCCTTATAGAAGTAGATCCGGATGAGAATGTCGGGAGGTCATCAGGGTGATCTTTCATGGTTGCCATGTGGTGTGCTCTGTCAAGATTCAAAGGTTGGTCTTCCTCGCCTACTCAATCACTCTGATCATTGTCATGATATCATGAACTTCAGCTGTATGGGGAGTCCCTCTGATTTGTATATTGTTGTGCGGCCTGTGATTTTTGGGGTCTTCCTGCTTCATCTGAAGGTCTGTTTGTTGCTCTTGTGGGGTGTTTACCGGTCTCCACAGGGCCTCTTGATCCTCCTACAGGAGTTTATTCTGCGCTCTAGGTCATCTATTCTTTCGCACTCTGCGTGAAATCCCTGCACAGGTCATGGAAGCAGCTTTTAAAATCAGATTTTACTGAATTAATATCTTGGCAGACATCATAGAGGAATTTTCCCATATAGTCTTGTTTGATGTTAGGGCAGAGGGAGGTTGCATTATCCTGGTGGGGGTCACTGTTTTGTCGTTCACGTCTGCTGCAGCGGGTTTGGACCAGAGAGAGATAACCAAGCTGTCTTTGGTAGCCTTGCCCCATGGCATAGTAGATGGACAGGCAGCCTTCACCAGTCTGAAGGTCTCAGGCCAAAGGAAGGTAGATGTGCCGCTATGAGACTCAAGCCGGACCCTATGGCAAGAGGTCCCAGGACCATGGTTGTGTCAGGGATGACCCCTCATTGTGCAGCATTAGAAAGGGTGAGGGTCTATGAGTTTGCTTATAAAATAAGAGGGGGTGTCTCCCAGACACTAAGGGTGAGGCAAAATGGGGCCAGTGAAGGCAGGGTCATTGCTGGGCCTGGAGGCTGTCGGAGACAGAGTCCCCCCACCAATAGAGTTCAGTGCTTTCCAGTCTAGCCAAGTCCCTTGCCTGTGTGTCCTTTAATCAAGACCCCCCCTCTCTGTTCAGAGGATGAGGGGGCACACTTTAGCCCAGAGTCCATAACTCTCACCAATTAAGTGGCCCTCGTGTAGGCCTACCAGGGCCTGCTACGTCCCCAATGCCCAATCTGTAGGGGCCTGTGAGGTACCACTAATCATGAGGCAGAGAGGGCAGGTCACACAAATGAATAACACTTTTGGGGGTCACCAGGTCATTTACACTATTATGTCCCATGCAGCGAGGCAACAGATATTTCAGCTCACCAGCCCTCAGGTCCCCGTACATTCCCAGGCCTGAGTGTGGGGGGACCTCTCATCTCAATTCTTCACCACTCTCCTGGTCTCCTCTGCTGTTTAGGATGTTCCTGCCCTGGTTCAGTGATCAGGCCCCCAGGGACTGGGCGTCATCTCCGGGAAATGCTGCTGTGGAGGCAGGTGTGCTCAGAGGTCTGCTCCAGTGGAATACCGGGAAGTGGTTGACAGGGTAGTCCTCTTGCCCAGATCACGTGGTGGGAAGACCCACAGCCAGTGCCCCAAGGCAGCGCTCAATGTGGATCCCCATGAGGGATGGGGATCAACTTCCTAGTGTGATCGCTGTGTATCTAGGACTGCCTCTGCTCCACGGAACAGTGATCCTCCTCTGTGTGCTCCAGTCGACACAGTTCTTGCAGTTTTCTAGCCCCTTCCTCCAACCGGGTCACTCCTGCCCGGGGCCCCCAAAGAATCAAGCATAACCAGAGAGCTGCGTGTAATGGTGGGGGATGCTATGGGGTCTAGGCGCTCAGATCCGTGATAAGCAGCTGGAAGGCATAACTCCATTCAATGCCTCTTGGCTGCGGCAATATCAGGCTGCACCCCCAGTCAAGACCCATTGCGAGGGCTCACTGGGTTCAGGTTCTGGTGCTTTGGGATGCCACAGCTGGTCCTAGGTCACTCTCGGTGTGTCAGCCAGATGAAATCCTCGAATCGATGTAAAGCTCAAGAAGTTGATATCTCCCACTGCTGAATGTTATTATAGCACAGACAATAGTAGTGATCAAGTAAGGGAGGAGGTGAGGACAAGAAGGGAGCAGCGGGAACGGAGGCCTGGAAAAAAAACAAAGTAGATTAAAATTATTTGTCTTCTATGATATGCACTAGCACTTATTCCCCCCTAACATTAATGCTCAGTACCATATATACCTGTATAAGAAATAGATGGATGCCGTATTCCTGAGATTCCTTGCTTTGAGCTGAGCAGCATTTTAAATTCATAACAGAGACACATGCCAATGTGCATGAGACTTATCCTGTAACCTTATCCTTCCAGATAAATCTAAGAATAATCCTGCACATACGTACATGCTTTTTGCTTTTTATTTCAAAGGGTTTTTTTCATCACGAAAATCATGTTCCCTATAAAGCAGCATAATTTGTGACTGAATCTTCAAGGAATACTTCCCAAAAGAACACATACAAGAAAAAAAAAATTCCTAATATAGTTTTTAGTTGTGTAACTTGGTGTTCATCACAATGCTAGCAGGGGAGTCTACCCGCGTTATGGCACCAGTGTTTACCGAAGTCGAAGTGTGGAGCCCATCTGCATTATGGCAACAATGTTCAGCAGTGTACAACAAATGGTGTAACACGGAGCCCACCCACAATCACATCTCCAAAAATAATTATCTGCTGTGTGGGTTTTCAAGGTGAGCACAGCAACTAACGGCTGCTAACTGAAATGGTGCTGCATGTGCACCCTTAGACTCGAGGACTCAGGATTCACAACTGGATGGGGTAATGGCAATGTCCTTGAATGCTGCAGCTCTTTCACTGCTGCAGACGAAACAATAACAAGCGTTGTGTGGCTGGACCGGGCTGCCTTTATAGAGCTACCTCTCCCAAACATAACACTATACTCAAAGACAGCCTACAAAACAGCAAATCATCATGGGATATGAAGTCCGTTTAACCCCACAGCAAGTTAACTATAGTAAAGGAGGGAAGAGAGCTATAAAGGAGGACTTACGTGCAAGCTACATCATTGGAACAGTATAGGAGCAAGTTAGTGAGGCAAACGGCATGATAACCAAGAGTGCGCCCACCAGTAAATGGCAAGCAAAGTATATGGCTCAACCGGTTGTACCCAAGTCAGGTTGCAGCGATCCATGGTTCTAAAGGGAGCCTGACATGGTGTTCTGGGTGGCAAACGTTTGCCCCTCAGGTAAGGCTCTGCCGCGCAGGCTCTCCACATTTCAGTGTGGCCGGGCAAGATGGAGCCTCCTCACCTGCCCGGAGATTGGTGAGGGACACGTTCTGAGTCCCAGCTAGGGTCATTGGTCGCAAGCAGGATGCAGCGGGTACCTGATCGGTTTATCGCTGGTTGAGGTTTTGTGGAATGTTGACCGGCCCTGAAGATGGTGCTTTTAAGTGCTTTTAAGTGCTTTAGGGGCCCACGGGAATCTAGAGCTCAGACATTTTGTGTCTCACTCCATTCACAGTCAGGCCATGCCATGTCCATATCATTTAAGATAGGGAGTACTTTACTCCTTATAATGCATGGTCACACCATCCTCTTTCTCACAAACCACTTAAATCCTTGGTGCATAACTCTTTCATATGAAAGAGAAAGGATGTTTGCAAACATGAAGAATAAAAATAGAATCTTCAGTGCAAAATTAAACACATCACAAAAGCTGTTAGATAGCTGTTACATAAGGATATTAGAAGCAGTTTAATACAGGTTTTTTTTTTTAAAGGTGCAGTAGAAACTTGCAGAAAGGTTCTAACTTTTCTATAATTACCCATGTATTGCAAAAATAAACATGATGCCATACATATCTCTTTTTTGGCTGTCATTGTACCTCTGGAAAACAGAGGAGAAGGAAGAAAATTAACATTTCATTTTTGGTCTATGAACAGCTACTTCAATTATGCTCTTTGACCTGACCTGCCTCTCCCCTCGGCTGCTGGCTCTGGCAGCAGGCATTTTGACATCAAAATTCAACTATAATATATTATTACAGTTGAGTTCTGATGTCTTTTCTTTATAATCAGGGACTGGGTGTGTCACAAGTCTCCAATTATAAAGACATTTGACACAGATCCCATGTTTTGTAAAGAAACTGTAGACAAGTTTTTATACAGGAATTATAGAATGCCATACACTATATTTAAATCTCATATGCTAGCAAACAGCCATCAAGAATTAAGGTCTGACATGTTCAGAGCAAAACTATCAAAATTACACTTTTATGTGCCACACCACAATACTGACCTTTCTCATCCCATGCCCACTATAAAAGTTAATCGGCCAAAAAATCCCAGGTAAGTACTTAATAACATCTAGGGTTTCTGCTTACATTTATCCTTTCACATGCTCTCTTCAGTTCTATAGTAAGTGTACATCTCTAGAGACCATAGCCAGAAATCTCACAGCCATAAGTTAAACCCCCAAAAAGACAATAAATGGAGGAAAGTCAAATACTACTAAACCTCAAAAACCTTTTGGAATCTACGGTGAGTTAGTTTACACAGCTTACATGCCAAGAATCATACACATTTATACTGAAAATGTCTGGAAAAATAAGCACCTTAGATATGTTATATAGATAGAATGCATACTCAATGGGTTCTACTTAAGAAAAATGGGTGTCCAAGCTTTACTTCACTGCCTTTACTTAATTTGTCATTGGCCTCGTCACCATGACTGCCACTAAACCTTCACTTCAAATGTATGTCTTCACCGTACATCATTCCACCCAAAACATCAGAAAGACCAGCTTTAAGATAAATATAAATTAGTATTAGGGTTACAGAACAATGTTTTACTTGTAAATCAATTATAATAACACAATGAATGGTTATGGTTAGCTTTTGTGTTGGAGGACTTTAATACTCTAATAAAATCTGCAATAATATAATTCCTTACATTTATAATTAGGGCTTGGGACAGATTTAAACTAATTGAATACAAATAACAGGGTTAACATACCATGTATTGTTAGTGTAATTCAATTTAAATCAATGTGTTGAATTTGCTGAAGTAAGATTTTATTGAATTGAAAATTAGTTCATTTACTTTAAATAAAAAAATAGATATAATTTTTACAGGATTAGATTTAGCGTTAGGAATAAAATTCATGACTTTGTCCAGGAGAGCAAGATGGAATCGCTCTGAGCTCGCGCTGATCGGCTGCTCACGCCGGAAGCGTAACGCTCGACTAGCTGCCCTGCGTTGTTCACCGGGATGCTGAATTACCGCGCTCGTCATTCTCGGGATGCAGGGAGAGCGTTAAGGTGGCTTTAAAGGTTTCTTACAAGACTATTGCCTCACGGAGGGGGGCCTACTTTGGAGGTAATCACCGGGGTTAATTTTGCCATCAGTAAGACACCGGTGACCCTCTTCGACCCGCAAGTTTGGGCTGTGCGGCATTTATCTTTTACCCTTCTTTTCAGCAGCAATCCTCTCCCTGGCCTCCCCAGCAGCCGTAAACACAGAGGTGAAGCAGGGCGAGAAGCTACACGGACCTAGCAGAGACAATATGAGTGCCCGGGGGGCACGGAGAGGCTCTAAACAAAAAACACTTGCAGCTGCCAAGGATTTAAAGGACGCCAAAGATGCTAAATGTGACGCTTTTAATCCTCTAGAAGAACCTTCAAAGACAAAGCCTGAGGTTGGTGGGGATAAGAGAGTGTATGGTAAATTGGGGAGTAAATCCGGGGCAGGGGATGTATTCGGAGAGCATAAAAATATTAACACTGCACACCCCCCCTCCCCGCAAAAATCTTTCTGGGATCTAAAAAAACCCTCTAAACCCCAGCACCAAAACTGTCACTTCCTCAATTAACTACCTACCAGCAGAGAACCCAAAGACAGGTGCACTGCAACAAGGGAACACAACAGAGGGCAGACTCAGTCATACTATGCCTACGTGCCCAGACATCGATACTGCGAGAAATCAAGAGGGGCCCCCCCAAATCCCTGATCTTGTACAACCACTCATCGATGCCACAATCCTTTTGACTCAGCCTTCCTTACAGACACAGGTTTCAGACAACCTACACAGTGATACTAGCCTTGGGACCCCGCTTTTTATTCTTGATAATGGGGAAACAGGGACTAATAAAGTCATTCAAAGTCTGGCAGTACCTTCTGGCTCCCAGAACCCTTGGACCCCCGAGCCAGGACCAGAACACTTTTACTCAGTCTCTGACGGTACATCTGCTTCCTCACTTGAGGATGGATCCGAGGACATCAGCGAAGGGGGCAATGAGGATTCACATAAGGATACAGGCACGGTCCTGCGCTATAAGAAATCTCTTAGTAAAAACAAACGTCGCAGCCAGCTTAAGTGGGATTACTCTGATTCCCAGATGTCATATTTACCTGAGGAAGATGAGCAAAACACTACTCAGTGGGGGAGCACAAAGAGCTTGCATGCAGACTCCTCTGAGCCTTCTCTAGCCTTCATCCTAACATCCATCAAGGAGCTCCATGAAGAGGTGCGGATGGACAATCGTATAGCTAAGACCGCTGCCAAGAAATTACAGGGTGGGCTGAAGCGATTGAATAAGACTTGTGTCGACATTTGTGACAGAGTTACTATGATAGAAGCACGAACCAAACACCTGGAAATGGAAGCCCTGGCCACCAAACAACAGGGGGAGTCCAATACAGCTTGTATGATTGATATGATGGTAAAGATCGAGGAGCAGGAAAATCGCCAGCGCCAAAACAATCTCCGCTCACTTGGTATTCCGGAGGGGAAGGAAGGGGATGATCTGAGGCGCTTTATAGTTAAACTATTACAAGATTCCTTCCCTGATCATCCGGGCTGGGATTGGGATCATGAAGTACAGAGGGCGCACCGATTCCCTTTTCATCAAAAGCGACAATATAACAGTAGCAATTCATCAGGGGGACAACCAAGGGTGTTCCTCGTTTACTTCAGAAATTTCCTCCTCAGGCAGATGATATATGATCAGGCCCGCTTCAACTCAAAGAAAGGAGCCAACGGGATAGTATTCTTTGCCAAACCAGATTTCTGCCATCAGACTGTTGAGCGCAGATGGCGTATGAGGCAGCTAATCTCCCCTCTTCAACAGCAGGGGGCAGAAGTGTACGTTATGAATCCTTCAAGACTCAAAGTAATCTTCAATGGGAATGCCAAGATCTTCCTCTCCGAAATCAAAGCTGGGGAATTTCTGGAGGAACTGAAATCCAGAAAGAAATAATAATATGTAACTACTTTGTTGGAAATCAAGTTAAGCCTATGATGCGAGCCCTTTTTTGACTTTATATGACTACACTTCATAGCGCCCTTTTATTTGTTTTTTTCTTTCGGCCTTTCTGCTTTCCTCATCCTTTTTTCTCCCCTTTTTTTTTTTTGACAGAGGGCAATACCAAGGGGGGGGGGGGGGAAGCTGAAGGTAGAGGGGAGGGGAAGGAGGGAAGGAAAGGAAACAAAGAAGGAGAGAAACCCTCTTGGGTAAAGGAGGAGGAGAGAGGGGGGAAGGAGAGAGGGAAAAAAAGAAAAAAAAAGTAAGAAGGGGGTCCTTGACGATTTTATTAAACTAGAACTAAAGTTTTTTCTTTCTCTCAGTCCGGCGTGGCTGGCAGTCGAGCCCAGGCTGACTTCCATCATTCAGGCCTTACCTGATTGCTCCAAAAATGGAGGGGGGGGGGGGAGTTTGGGAATGGCATCTTAATGGTAAAGTTTGACACAGAAAATTTAAATTCTAGCCTTTTATGTCTTTTTGCACATACACACACACACTTGAAACTCACACGTTTTAGATTAGGACAAGAATTTGGGAGTTCGATGTGGCACTATTTATTTTTATTTCTTCTTTGTCATTTTTTCTTTTTAAATGGCTAAGTCAGATATATTAAGAATTGTGTCTGTTAACATATGCGGATTAAATGATCACTCTAAAAGGCAAAATGTTGCGTTAGGGGCTTCGATCTCTGGGGGGGGATATTTATTGTCTACAAGAAACTCACATAGAGGGCTCCCAGAAGCATCTTTTAGACTCCTTGGGTTTCCAAGTTTTGGGGGCCACTACTCAAGGCTCTAAAACCAGTGGGGTTGGAATTCTCGCTGAGAGAAGACTTTCTATCTTCTCGCCCCGGGCTAAGGCTGATCCCCTAGGCAGATGGGTTATTACTGAGTGTCATCTATCTAATAATCCCCCTTTTACACTTTGTTCAATTTACGGAAGCAACACCTGGAGTCATTAACCTGGTCTCAGGGGAATTAGCACATTGGCCTACCCCTATTGTTTTATGCGGTGATCTTAACCTGCATCTGCTTTGCAACTGGGAGTCTGACAACCATTGGAAATACAAAGGCAGAAAGCCCCTCGTGTTTCAGGCCCTGAAAAATCTCTCACAGATACACGGTTTAAGAGATTGCTGGGCTAGATTGAATCCCTCTCAACCCAGTTACACATTCTTTTCTGCTCCACATCACACCCTCGTTAGATTAGACTACTTTTATCTTCATAATCCCCTCATTGTTAACATCAGAGGGCTAGGCAAGTGCAAAGAGGCCTCTGCCTGGAGCTTTGAGAAAGCTCTGCTTCAGGATCTATCATATCAGACTCACATGCAGGGATGGCTAAAGGAATTTTTAGAAACTAACGTTGGATCTGCTCCACTTATGACTGTATGGGATACGTTAAAAGCAGGGATTAGGGGGGAAACCCTCAGCTTCTCAGTCCGCAAAAATAAAAAAGAGAAGATGTTGATAAATAATCTACAGGAGAAACTAAAGAGAGCTGAAATTAAATTACGCCAATATATTCAAACAGGGCAAAATATAGAGATAGTGCAGAAAGAAGTAGTGTTGGTCAGAGCTGAAATTGGGACAATTTTTGCGGAAAAAAACGCTGCAAAATGGGCAAGCTCTCGTGAGAAAAACTACGAGTGTAGTGATAGTATTGGGCATCATTTGGCTGTCAGGACCAGACAACAGGTCTCTAACAGTGAGATACATACAATTAGACTTTCATCGGGAAATGAGACTAATGATATTTATCTTATACGAAAGGGATTCCAGGAATTCTACTCTAACTTATATACTGAGGAGAACCAGGGTCCCAATGATTTAATTATAAGGGAGACTACTTGTTATTGCAGCGAGATCAATCTTAGATCTCTTTCCTCACATAACAGAGCCTTATTATATTTAACTCCTATTTGGGAGGAGATACTGGAATCTGTCAACAGTCTTCCCGATGGAAAAGCTGCTGGTCTTGACGGCATCCCAGTAGCATTTTATAAGATCTTTGCCCCACAAATCAAAACAATTTTTACAGAAGTAATAACCTCCATATTTAATGGGGCTTTGCCCCCTGCTTCCTGGTCTATGGCCAGAATAGCTATCTTTCCAAAAAAGGACAAATCCCCCTTAGAGATGGGCTCCTATCGACCCATCACGCTTATTAATTGTGATTCAAAAATCTACTCTAAGATTTTAGCACAGAGAATCTGCTCAGTGGTTGATTCACTGGTTTCAGAGTGGCAGCATGGGTTCATCCCAAAAAAAGGAACAACTGAGCACGTTAGACGAGCTATTACTCTTTTTGACGCCGCACACGCTGCCGGAGACCCGATGTCACTTATACTCTTGGACGCTGAAAAAGCTTTTGACCGGGTCTCCTGGCGATACTTATGGACAGTCATGAGTAAAATGGTCTTCGGGCCAAAAATCCTACAGGCGATACAAGCCCTTTATGTGAAACCAACTGCTTGTGTCACCATTAATGGGCAATTAACTGGGCAATTTGAGATCTCCCGGGGCACCAGGCAGGGCTGCCCTTGCTCCCCTCTGTTGTTAGCCCCCTACCTGGATCCCTTTATTAAGCATATTCAGAAAAATAATGAGATCACTGCAGTTAACTTTCAAGGCAGCTGTACTAAGATTATGGCTTACGCTGATGATCTGGCTATCACCTCACCCGATCCCTCAACTGCCATTGTGGCCATTGAAAATGAGGCGGTTAAGTTTGGGAAGCTCTCTGGCTATGCCCTGAATCAAAACAAAACTCAAATAATAACAAATAGTCAAATATCCTGGATTGATCATAGAGTGGTCTCTAAAGCTAAATATTTAGGGGTCTCTATCTCATCAAACTTGGATGAGATTGTTGAGGTCAACTTAGCTCCATTGGCCATACATACCAGGAAGGCTCTGAAACAAATTGATAACTTACATCTAACCCTTGTTGGCAGATGTAATGCCATAAAGATGACATATTTTCCAAAGCTTCTATACTTCTTTCGATCCATACCTCTGGAATTTAACAAAACAAGTCTACAAAAATTCCAACAAATATTTACTCAGTTTATCTGGTCATACTATCAATCCAGGAGGGCTTTAAAGCAATTATGCCTACCCAAAGAACGAGGGGGTGGTCTTTTCCTAATATTACTTTTTATTATTGGGCCTCGGTACTTCAATTCAGCTCTGAATTGCTAAAAGAAGCCCCACTTTCTCAAACATCAGGTCTTCCTTCGCCATTTCAGCTACTGCTGGGTGAACAATCTTGGGGCTGCCTACTCCGTGAGACCACCTACGGATACTATAAACGGGTGAGATTCAAGACACTACTGAACTCTTTTAAAGTCTTCCGCAGTATCAGCAGAGTCTTTGGGCTGGGCAGATTTAATCACTATACTCCCACGCTAAACAATGATAATCTGCCAGCCATTTTTGGCAAGGCCTATTTTTCAAACTGGCATAAGGCCGGTATTTTGAAATTAGGAGATCTCATGACCAGTGAGGGGGTAATACCCTTCTCTGACCTATCGACCAAATTTAAGCTCCAAAGCGAAGACGCTTTTAAATATCTCTCTGTCTCTAATTTTCTATCTAGGAAGGCCGGGGGCTCCTCAGGATTTAAGGAAATTGACTTGTTAAACTTACTGCGTAATCCACTAACCCCTCGAATTGGTCTTCTATATAATACTATAAACAGAGAGACCCCTGATGACCTACAAAAGATAGCTGACAAATGGCATAACAAAAGTTACTTCTCACAGTAGTACTTTTTTTAATTCATTTGCATTATCACAGAACATTTTAATCTCAGCTAAACTACAGGTGCAACACTTTAAAACTATCTTTTTCCTGTACTTCACTCCTAGCAAGATTGCAAAGCGGGGGACTGACCAAGGCACCTTTTGCCCTAGATGCTCTGAGTATGCGGCTGACTCAATTCATGTGTTTTCCACATGCCTAAAGCTCTCCCATACAATAAACTGCATACAGGAATTTCTAAGGGAAGTCACACTTCAGCCTATAATCTTATATCCTACTATCATAATGCTAGGCACACAGAATGAAACCTCACGGCTGAAAAGAGATGGTCTAACATTCATTGCAATGACAGTCTGGAGGATGTGTGTGGCATCTGCCTGGCTTGATCCAAAGCCCCCTTCTTTCTCACAATGGCTAGCCAGATTTATTGCAACCTATTATCTAGAAATCATTGTCTATGCCAGAAAGGCCAGTAAAGGTCGGAAAAAGGGGGTCGAGATCTGGGATAATCTCACCTCTTGGCTGGCATAGACAGGATAATCACTACGGTTTTTTTTTCTTGTTTTTTTTTTCTCTCTTTTTTCTTGTGTTTACTTTTACCATTTGACTCTCAATAACCGCTAGTTTTTTTTATTTTCTGATGTCTTTACAGTATGTGTTTTTTCTTTTCTGTGTCTCCTATTCCTAATCTACACGTTGTTTTTCCTCTCACTGAGAGGGTGGGGGTGGCAGGAGGGGGGAGGGTGTTCTAATGAACCGCTCGCTGTATTTTTCCTCTGTTAAAATAAAATTAAAACATTTTTAAAAAAAAGGAATAAAATTCATTATTTTTATTTTATTTAGTTATTTAGTTTAGTTATTACCTTTTTAAAAAAAAATGCTTTTAAAAGGTTAGTATCAAATTATTATTAAAATAATTTAGCTTACATGTATTTCATTTAGAGTTGTGTTTAGGATCAATGTGACACTGAGAAAATTTAATACTTAAATACATTAAAATAATTAATAAATTAAATTAAATGTGTGGCACGCATTAGTATTGCTTTCATGTTGTATAATTACACTGCATTTAAATTATTATTAGTGATATGGATTTGGAAGAGGCTAAGAATTTAAACTAGAATGCGCTGAGGGATTGAAGTAATTGCAATATCAGTGTTAAGGTTGTATAGAAGAAGTAACAATGTGGTAAAGTAAGGAAGTTGAAATAAATGAGCGCAAACATTCAAATATGTAGCGATGGGCACCAACACTAACAAGTCTTTGTATTATGTTTCTACTGTGTTTCAAAGGCAGTCATTTACTGAATGAAACATTTAAATTGTCAACTCATAAATATATACAATTTCATAAAATAGTCCTGCATTTCACAATAAAAATGTGAATTATGTGTACTACAACCCTAAATGTTAAACTCTATGAATCACCACCCAACATGTAATAAGGTTTGTGCGCTTCTTCTAAAAAAACTGTAAAGTGTATATGTGATACTATCTTCATTATAAGAAATTACATGCCCATGCCCCAGTACCAGTTAATGTTAGAACTGCCAGACCGAAGAAGTGGCATCTCATTTGTGGGGGATATTACTACTTGCAAATGAGTTCTGTCACATGCCTCATTCACAGATCATATTATGCAACGCATGCTTGTGGTACCATGGAGGTACCATGGTGTTAACTGTTTAAAACCTCTCATTGTGGTTTACAAAATTTCAATCTATCCTGTTCATATTTTCATTTTGAGGGTGAACATAACAAATTGCCTCTAAGGCTACTACATAAGGATGTAAAAGTGTGCCCCACACCGCATTCCAGCCTTTATAAACAGCACTGATACAATAATTAATACAAACTATTTATCAATGTAGAGCAAATGCATATTTCTCCAGATACCAATCCGAATCCTCAACACTTTCTTATTAATCCTGTACTTCATTATTGTACATGTAGGCGGCATTAGAAACTCTATCATCTGGGAGTAGTTGACCAGGTAGTTTGCGTGACTATGGGTCAGATGTAGAATGCCATTTAGCAGTTGCAAACCCTGTGATTTACTAAATCATAGAATTTGTGGCAGCATAATGGCGTTTTAATGTATAGTAAACCTTTTTTGTGACTCAGTAAGTGCTCACTGAATAGGCTTTGAAATGCACACTGAATCACATTTCGTAAGGGGCTTGTTTAGGGCATCCCTTCTGAACTGCGATTGGAATGCGACCACAATATTGTCAGCGATTGATAGGTTACTGACCCCTCAAAGGAGGTGATAAAATATTTGGTCCTTTTGGGACCCGTTCCTCTTCGTGAATATAAAAGGAAAACGGCCTACATTTAGATAAAAAAACTATTTAAGAAGCAAACACAGACATGGTGGTCTGCTGACTGGATAAGACCAACATTTCTGTGATGGCCACAAATCAGAGTGAGTCACACCTAATGACCTACCACATAAATAGTAATGAGGTAGGTCAGATTACAACCTACTTGAAATGGGAACTTTGCGACTAGCCCCATTAATGCATTATTGTAATCCATTCATAAAAAGACAGTGCTCAATTTTCAATCACTTTCTGAGAGTGAAACTTTCTTATATCTGACCGTATATCCTTTGCTTTGGTCTCTAAAGGGGCTGAAAAGTGTTCTGTCTCTATTTACTTTACTTCAACCAAGTTACGTACACACTATAAGGATGGGAGTGATGTCACTTAAGACAACTTTGCCAGTGTGTAAATGCTGCTTCATTTATGTTAGAAGTGCACATGGAAAGTGACACATGTACACCTGACGACATGCCTCTGCCAATCACTATTTCAGCAACTACTTATAAAATGTGGTTACTTCAACCGGATATGTTTTTGCACATTTGCACACTTTTACCAGCATATATGGACCAGTTTTAGATATCTCAAACTCTCTGGAAAGCACAGACTGGATCCAACATACCAATTGGATCCAGGAATCAGGGAAGGTGTTACCCGCGTACCTCTGACAACATATTTGAGGATGGGGCATATACGACAATGATCAGTGTTGTGAGACTACAGTTGTATATAAGCATAGGGCTAAACAGTTTACTAGAAATAATTGCAACAATTTAGATGAAGTTCATTAAATCAAAGCAATGAATGATGAAAGCAACTTTTGATAAAACCTCTCAGTTTCTAGCCCCAAGCTAAATCTGTCCTAGCATCAAGTGTCCAGATGGCCTCTTACATGCATACCACTGCTGGATAACAAAGCTATTTCTGATCAACTACTGTGCTTTGAGAAGGTTGCAGTGTCTATTAAGTTATTGAAAGGACAGACAAGACTAGCTCTGCAGACCTGTGGCCTTCTGTTAAGATGTTTTCAGCAGGCAGCTCAATCGAAGCGCTCAAGAAAAGCTGAAGATTTCTGTACGGTAGGTTGCCAGTGGATCAGACATAAATAACCCTTTTCTTGTTATTATGAAAATGCTAGACATTGTGATAAAATTGTGTAAAATGCAAGGCACAGTTTATAAAATCTGCTACATATGATAATTCACAATGATACATGAGCAATTGCAATGTGCGCTTTAAACCTATAAAAAAGCAAAAATTATTTGAACGAAATACATATTTATATGAGTTTTGCACAATAAATTATGTGTAAGGTGGAGCATATAAGCAGGAAAACGCAAAGGATATAACAAATCCACATCAGTACTGTCACATCAAGCTCACTGACACAACATAGTCTAAAATGCCATTGCATATTTATCCTCTAAAATATATATGGTAATAATTGTGTGCTACACTGTTATTGGCAATTCCAGTGTGTACTAGTTTGAATAGAAAATATTTGTATACAATCTCTATATTTTAATTTACCCTTTTAAAATAATCTATTTCGTAATAGCTTAAAAGTTACTTTCACTAGCCCCTCAGGATACATATTCTGACTACTTTTAGCATTGACTTGGCAATATAAATTGACAGCTAAAGAATATCAACACATAAATGCTTGCCTAAGAGGTTCATCAGAATGTCAACATAGGTGGAATCTGTGCAAGATGACAAGGGCCTATATCTCCTGGTGAACTAAAAACAAACCACTGGCACCAAGCAGAGCAGCATCCTCCACCTCACTCCTAAGATAACCAGCACTTTCACCCAGCAGAACAGGAGCTAGAGAGAACAATCACAGGAAGTAAATCATATCAAAATCTAAGGGATTGAGACATGAGGTAATACCATCCCAACCTTGCAGGAGACACGCACAGCGTGTGCATTCCCAACTCACCACCTGTTCGACAATGCCCAGTGCCAGGACCCCTGGTCCTCCCGCCTCCCTACAGTATACTGCCAAGCAGCTCCTGGACTCCTGGACCCCAGACGCCGAAACAACAGCCGTGTCTCCTCCTCCCTGTGATCCACCAAAGGACATTTCACCTGCTGACACTGCCACTTCTCCAGCTTAAGGTACTGTTTCCTGCCCTATTGCTACATGTGGTCCCTGCTGCTGTGCTCCCTGTGGTCCCTGGCCCTGTGCTGCCTGCTGCCCTGCACTGCCTGAGGTCACCATCCCTGTGCTGCCTGCTGCCCCATCGCTGCCTTTGGTCCCTACCCCTGCACTGCCTGCTGTCCCTGCCCCAAAGCTGCCTGCTGCCCCTTCACTGTCTGCGGTCCCTGCTCTGTGCTGTCCCTGCCCTGCCTGCTGCCCTTGTGCTCCCTACGGTCCCTGTGCTGCCTGTGGTCCGTGCGATGCCTGCAGTCCCTGCCCCTGTGGTGCCTGTGGCCCCTACCACTACACTGCTTGTGGTTCATGCCTCTGCGCATCCTGAAGTCCCTGCCTTTCTGCTGCCTGCTGCCCCTGCGCTGCCGGCAGTTCCTGCCCTTGTCTACCTGCCACCACTGTGTTGCCTGTAGTACCTGCCCCTGCTCTACCTGTTGTCCCTGCCCCTGCGCTTCCTGCTGCCCTGCGCTGCCTGTGGTCCCTGCCCCTGCCCTGCCTGTGGTCCCTGAGCTGCCTGCTGCCCATGCAGGGCCTGTTATCTCTACTTCTGTGCTGCCCAGTCCAGGTCCTTGCCTGGCACCCTGGACCACTAGGACCGTCTAGCAGGACTTCTTAATGGGGGCCACTGCATGGCTACACAGCAGATGTGTGCAGCATGTGTACCGCCAACACTCCGCAGGCTTGACAATGCCCAGCACCAGAAAAACCTGGCCCTCCCGGCACTCTACAGTTTACTTCCAAGCAACTCCTGGACCTGAACGCTGAAACAACAGCTGTGTCTCCTTCTCCCCACAATCTACTAAAGGACCCTTCACCTGCTGACACTAGCACTTCTTCTGCAACACAATGTGCGAAAGATCCCGCACCACTCCTGCCCACAACACCAAGAACACCATGCAACCGACCAGCTCACCCTTCAAACACATCTGGGACACCATCACCATCCTCTCCATGGATGTTAACTTCATCACCGAAACATGGCTCAACCCCTCCTCGAACCCCAACATCTCCACCGCCACTCCTGAAGGCTACAAGATGATTCACCAAGAGCGCTCTGAAAAACAAGGAGGAGGCATTGCCATCACCTTCAAGAAAACCATCAGATGCACCATCACCAACAATGACCCCACACCTCTCATGGAACACCTCAACTTCCTACTACAAACTGATGCGAAGACCACAATAAGAGGCACCATCGCCTACAGACCCCTGGGACCCTGAGCAACATTCAGCGACACCATCTCCAACCTCATCACCCCCCTAGCAATCGACTCTCAGCACTACGTTCTACTCAGTGACTTCAACTTCCACATCAGCAACCTCAATTACTCCAACTCCATCACCCTCCTGGAGAACCTGAACAACATTGACCTCAACCAACTGGTCACCAAACCAATGCCCAAAACCAGACACACACTCGACCCCATTTTCACCTCCAGCTACAGAATCAAATTCAGCCACACCACAGAACTCACCTGAACTGATCACACCATCATACACTTCACCATCACTTATGCCCAGCACACCATCATCAGACGTCAGATCTCCTCCCATTGCAGCTGGAGCAAGGTCACCAAAACTCAGTGGTCACAGGCCCTCACCACCTTCCAAGCAGAGACCTCACAGACCTCAACCAGGCTGTCCAGAATTTCGATGCCTGGATCACCAACAGCACTGACAGAGTCACCCCACTGAAACCCACAAAATCCAACAAGACCTTCAAACATGCCCGCTGGTACACCCCAGAACTCAGGACAACCAAGTGCAACTGCCACCAACTGAAAAAATTATGGTGCGCCACCAAGAATCCCTCCAACAGAGCAGCTCACAAAAAGCCCTCAGCAACTATCACCAGCACATCAAAAAGCCAAGAAATCAGCCATTGCCACCTGCATCAATGCCAAAGCCAACCACACAACGGAACTATTCAAAATAGTCAAAGAATTCTCCCACCCGACAGCCATGGAGAACACCATCTACCCTTCCCAAGAACTCTGCGATACCCTCTTGGACTACTTCCACAGCAAGGTCACCAACATCTTCAACAATTTCAACTCCAAACCACCACCCTCAACTCCAACAACCTCAATCAACCAGTGAACACCAGCCAAACCAATACCACCTGGTCACCGCTCACAGCCCTGATCACCTCAGCCATTATGTGTTCCATCCACTCCAGGACATACCACCCAACCTGTCCCACCACCTCTACAACCTCACAATGAACCCAATCAGCATCAACCCACCAGCATCCACATCACCTCCATTTGCACAGCAGCTTTCCCGGACGGACGGACGGAAAGACGTAGATGTCAAACCCCCCCTAAACAAATCCTCCGCCGACCCAAATGATCTAAAAAATTGTCCATTTTATCTGTACCCCTACCCGGCCAAAGTACTTGAGAAGGCCATCAACCAGCAGATCACCAAATTCCTGGACGCCTCACAATCAGGATTCAGTGCCAACCACAGCACCGAGACCGCACTGATTGCTGCTACAGATGACATCAGAAAACTCCTTGACTGTGGAGAAACTGTGACCCTAATCCTCCTTGACCTCCCCCTGCCTTTTGACACAGTCTCCCACAAACCCTTATCAACAGACTTTACAATATAGGTATTCAGCAATAAGCACTCAAGTGGATCGTCTCCTTCCTTACAGGACATACACAGAGCAGCCGACTGACTCCCTTCACCTCCACACCCAAAGATATCATGTGTGGTGTACCACAAGGATCGTCCCTCAACCCCACCCTGTTCAATATCTACATGACCCCCCTCTCAGACATCCTCCGATCCCATGGACTCAACATAATCTCTTACACAGATAACATACAACTGATCCTCTCACTCACCGAGGACCTTTCCAACACCAAAACCAACTTCTGCAACGCCATGACCAACGTAGGAAAATGGATGTGATACAACTGCCTCCAACTCAATTCGGACAAAACTGAAGTACTGATCTTCACGATGAACACCCCCACATGAAACCATAGCTGGTGACCTGCAGAACTTGGTCCCACACCTACACTGACTGGCCATGTATGAAACCTCAACAGCCAACTGACCATGAAATGACAAGTCAAAGCAGTTGCCTCCTCCTGCTTCTGCACACTTCTCATGCTCCTCAGAATCTTCAGATGGATCCCAACCAACACCAGAAAGACCATCACTCAGGCCCTTGTGAACAGTCACCTCGACTACGGCAATGCCCTCTACACCGGCATCTCCACCGACCTCCTCAGAAGACTCTAGACCATACAGAACACAGCAGCCAGGCTCATGCTTGACCTACCCAAATGAACCCACATCACCCCCCACCTGAGAGACCTCCAGTGGGTCCCCATCCAGAAGAGATGCCAGTTCAAGATCCTCACGCATGCCTACAAAGCCCTCCATGACCTAGGACCTGCCTACATCAACCATCCACTGAACTTACACCAATCCTCCAGACACCTGTGCTTCTTTTCACTCACCCTTGCACACACCCCACATTCATCGCAGCCTCAGCAGTGGCTGCTCCTTCTTCTACCTCACTGCCAAAACCTGGAACAACCTCCCCATCCAGCTCCGTACAGCCCTCTCGCTGGCAGACTTCAGAAAGACACTGCAGACCAGGCTCTTCAACTGATACAGAGTGCCCAGATACCCTAGGGGTGACACTGTTTTTCTTTACAAATGTGGTTTTATTGATTGATTGATAGATCTGCTCCTGGTTGGGTCCATAATTATCCCTGTACATGCTTCACGTTTGGTGAATCAACCTTCTCTCAGGTCACTAGATGTACTGAGGCACAAGAGAAAACACACAATGTAAATGACACCATTTCATACATAAAATGTAACTTCCCAGAGTTAAAGTTGCAGCCCTTGCCACAAGAGGACCATCATGGGCAGACATACTGTCAGGTCAGTAATGACAGCTAGAGTATTTTAGGCTTTATTCACGCTGAACTCCATTATATGGCATCAACTTTTGTTGTGATTCCTCCCTACTTTCATTAGTTCGCACTGGACTTCATTTGTTTCTTCATCTTTGTTGTTTTTCCACAGTATGGTTTCTCAGTTCCCTGGTGCCCTTTCAAGCTGCACCCTATCATCCTTCCTCTGACCCGTTGTTGTATTTACATTTTCCATCCAGTTTCCCTTCTTCTTGGTGCTGCAGTTGCCTTTAGCTTTGGCTCCTGTTAGGTTTTGTGGTACACTGGAGCCTAGTTACACTGTACCATCTCCTTGAACCGGATAAGTCCCAATCTGTGGTTTTTGTATCTCTTACATCTCTTCTGTGTGTATACCTGCTAGTAATTTGTGCTTCCTCAGTCATAGGTGGAGACCTAGCCTTGGTAAATCTGACTTGATACGAGGTACCTAGAATTCAATCCAGATTTTCCAACTACTAACCTACAGGAGTCTCTCTCTCTCTCTCTTTCTCTCTCTCCCTCTCTGCCTCTCTGCCTCTCTCTCTCTCTCTCTCTCTCTCTCTCTCTCTCTCATTCTCTCTGTTCCCAAATTCGTTTTGCCCCTTAGTCTGGGTCTCTCTTCGTTACTATTCTTGATCTAGTACAAGGGAGTAAGGTGACCTATTGGGAGAGAGAGAGAGATGGACTGGCTTCTACATAATTATACTAGCAATACTGTGTCTATTACACCCTCTTCTGCATTTCTCAAATGTTAAGATATTCCCGCATCGACTGACACTGTAACACAAGGTTCTGTGGTATGATAAAACTAGGGGTAGTGCCTTCACTCTTAGGGAAGGTCAGAATTTGCAGTGGTCGACTGGTAGCCAACAAAGGGATTGGATGCCTGACCGTTAGGGGGTACCTTTTTTGATTTTAGACCCCGTGGGGCTGTATGAGATATACAGTTCTATAACAATGGGGTAACCCGAAGTACCACTGGACCCGAGTATCAAACAGTCCAAGATAGGAGCGGTCACAGTGGAATACAATTTTTTTCAGAATACAAATTTGAGTCACTCGAAACACACCATGATAATTACAAACAAATGTAATTTTAATTATACCATAAGATTTTGGGAGACAGCATGATTGTCTGTACATTTAGTCAAAATGGTGCTTGGAGAAGGGGAATAGAGTGCTCGGGAAAGAGTCTGTGCTAGTGAGGGTTGTAGGAAAGGAAAGGCAATATGCAATATATACATCAGACAAAGCTGAAACCTATCCATCCTAATGATGGCAAATTAAAACAACAGACATAGCAAATTGTAGCCACAGATAATTAATCTCTGTTGTCTATGCTTGCAAAGTAATGTAAGACTCTCGACGTTTCTACCCCTATATACAATCAAGGTAACTTAATCCTTATCTTGGGGTCTTCCTCAGGACCAAAAGGGGGGTGGAAGCAGCTAGAAAAATCAGGCCGCAGATGAAGAAGGCGATGGGCCACCAGGTTCTTGGAGATGATTCATTCTCCCCCGGACAGATGGGCAGAACAGATTCATTCGGTTTATCTACGTAAAATATCCTGTTAGCTTGGATTCCATCTTTTAGGAGGTTACTGACCAACCTCACTTGGGTGTGTGAAGGTCCAAACACACCTCCCCTGTGGCATGAGGGCCTGGAGCCCATCGCTATTTCATCTTTGTCTGAGATTGAACTTCATGTCTCACTAGTACAGACTCTTTCCCTTCTCGGAGCACCATTTTGACTAAATGTACAGACAATCATGCTGTCTCCAAAAAGCATATGGTATAATTAAAATTACATGTGTGTTTCGAATGACTCAATTTTGTATTCTGAAAAAATTGTATTACACTGTGACCGCTCCTATCTTGTACTGTATGACATATACGGCGCACTTTCCCTGTTTACCCCACGGTGAGCCTTTAAATAGGTGTGCCGTGCAGAAACAAGGAAAGTGCACCATATTATCATGATTGCTCTGCCCCCAGGGCAACAGCGAAATTGGGCTGCCCTGGGGCCGGTGCATTCAAGTGAAATATGGAGCGGCTGCTTCAAAGCCGCTCTGTGTTTCACAGTGCAGGCAGGAGTTTGTCTGCAATTTAAAGAGGGGAAAGAGATCCTCTTGCAGGCGGGTGCAGTGAGTGACTGCCCCCGCCTGCAAGGGGATGTCTCTCTTCCCTCCACAAAGCTGCCTTTAGGAGGCACACTAAAAGTGCGCCACCTTTTTGTGGTGCACTTTCAGTGTGCCTCCTAAAGGCATGCTTGTCTCTGTGCTTGGCGTGTGTGCAGAGGAAAAGTGGTACCCTCACTTGCATGGGGCCATGCCCAATGCAAATGAGGAAAGGCTCTGTAAGGATAGCGATGGTGCTACATGTAGACCAGTGCAATCTGTATTACAGAAGGGGCGCTCAAGCGTCTGCAGCCCCTTCTGTAATGCCAATGTGCCCGGTGGCACACAAATTTGGCGCACATGCCTGTTGCACCTCTGGGGCACTTTCTATAATACTGCACCTGGTTTTCAGAACTGTGCTGAATATGAGTCTCCATAACTGAGCCTCTCTTACTTGAAGCTCCGGTAGCATACATTTGAGTATTAACTGAAGGAGGCCCCTTTTGTGCAGCTGGGGTAACAGAGTCTTGAAGGTTACACACGACTATGCATGCCTATATGCATCCATTTATGTGTGGACTAAGTGAGTGGCAATACGTCACACTCAATCTGGTATCTGTGCACAGGTAGCATGTCATAGATGGGAGCTTGAGTAAATGGCCTGTGCAGCCCTTATAATTTAGTTGAGCACCCACATTAAATATAACCCCTATTTCTTTTTTACTTTAGTGTGAGTCTGTGCCCATTACTTTAAGTCTATAGTATTTCAATTTAACACTGTAGTGCTTCACTATATTCACACTGTAGGTGAAAGCTACATCAAAATATTAATTGCACATTACCTGAACATAGAGAACAGATTATTGTCTCTTTTCCTGTGTTCCAAAAGGCTCTGCTTTTAAATATATTCATTTGCTCTTATTTGCACAGCTTCAAATTCTTTGGTTTTGCTGCATTTTCTTGAATTCACTCTTAATGACATTCAGCCTTTGAACTAAGCTTCTGGGACAAGTATTACTCTGAAAGCCACAAACAAATCAAAGCACCCATGAGACAATAGACATATTTAAGGAAAATTAGCCTTTGCCTGGGAGAGACTGCAGCTAGGGTATGAATCTGCATGAGTTATTTTGATCATACTCACTGACAAGCCAGATGCTGTGTCAGTTATGGTTGAGGTTATAGGCTATGGGATTGCTTCCAATAAACAAAGCTTACATTTGAAATCTTGGAAAATCTCAGGATCCTGTGTTACGAGGCAGATAAGGGTTAAGGAAATGATGCAGCATGTTTGGGTTGGGCAAAGAGGCCCTCCTTCGAGAACCCTCTACTCCAACAAGGAAATAACTTTCAGAGAAGAACTGGGAGCTACATGAGAAGGATGAATCAACTTGATAATTACCCTCTGCCTGGAGAGGACTTCTGGCTTGTACTTTCAACCACTCTGTTGAACTTATGTCTCAATGGCCACTGGCTATGGCCTCCCCACCTCCTCTGAGGGACAGAAGAGGGTGGCCATGCGGGCAGCCGCGGCCTCTGCAGGCAGGAGCAGTGGGGCCGGCTGGGGGGGATTTCGAGAGACAACCACGAGGGAAATTCATTATTTATTTAATTCTCCCTTGTGGTGATCTCTCGAAATACCCCCTCAGCCAGCCCCACCGCCCCACAGCTCTTACCTGCTGCCGCCGCAGTTGCATGCGGAGGTACTTGGAGTATAGAAATCCCTTCAAACCTCTGTGAACTGGTCATGTGTAGGTTACCCTTAAGTGCAGCTCCCATCTCCTGCTGAACAGGCAGGTGACCCTTGCACATGGTCAGGAGGCCTGAGGAGTATAAATGTTGTGTAACGTTCATTGAGAGCTATGGGGGGATTGCTGAAGGAAGACCCCAGGCCAAGGTCATTACGAGTAGCCCGGACAGAAGAGCATGTCCTGGGTCCAGTGCAGTTACCTGATGCTAGAAGGAAGCAGCTAAGGGCTACACTTTCAGAAAGAGTCTTGCAGCACACAATTCGGTTATTGAGAGCATGAGGGGCATGAGGGCTGGTCCCCGACCTCTCCCTCATCAGAGGAAAAATCTCCAGAAAAGTACCAATAATCTAAAGGTCAGTATGCTCTAAGAAACACTTCTGTTGGCAGCAGCACGCCAACAAGAGCAACATGAAACCAAACCCCATCTCTCTAGGCCCAATGTGCATATAGAAATACATCTTTGTTTAGCTCCTTTGTGCCGGGGGCTGCTGTATGAGTCCATGATGCCAGCTGGCTGATGATCCCAATACTACAACCAGCAGTTGCAAAATCACACCCCTCTCCCCCCCGGATAAACATTGGCCCAGAGATTCTTTCACTCATGGGTCTTTTTAACTAACCCCATGTGGAGGGCAGACACCTTGGGGAACAGGCAATACACTCAACGTACCCATAAATCTTAATTGGGGAGCCTCTTTGAACTCTGCATGTTGCTGAATGCCGAGAGTGGCTTGTTGTGTGTTTGGAGCACTGTGTGCTCCCTGGCTTTCCCTTCACTGTTGAGCAATCGCAGTGAGAGGCAATCCTCTGACACCGCACTACTGTCCACCATATTGTGGCAGAGTGTGATGAAGCTGTCAGGCTTGTGCACAGATGCCCCTTGGAGGATAAGGGGCACCATAGTGTGAGAACCTCTGGTAGACTTACCAAGTGAGCAAGAATTGTTTATCTAAAATGCATGGTGTGGCTGGATGAATGTTATTAGGGGCTATGGTTGTTTTGCATCTCGGTTATTTGTGAAAGAAAAACCCCTATGCTGCATTGATGTTGAAGGTTCAAAATTTTATTGGTATTTTGTAGGAAAGTCTGACGTTTTGACCTATCAGCCGCATTTTTTACTGATACTGGTGGTTACTACTGACTCTGAATGTGCCCTGCTAACCAGGCCCAGAGCCAGTGCTCTGTTTAAAAAGCATATGGTAGTTAGTGTAATTACAACGGTTGCAGAAAACCTACTGGTAAGTCCCTAGTATATGGCAGGGCATGTAGATTTAGAGACACCAGTGGACTTAATGCAATTAAGTGTGCACTACTGTGGTATCTGGTGTACTCTGGAATTAAAACTTTCAAAGTCTAAAACTACATTTTAATTACATAGGTCACCCATTTGGTCTGCCCTAGGTGCCCTGCTATAAAAAGCAAGAACATTATAAAAGATATTTTATATGTCCTGGTGAGGAAAAACAGCCAAAGTAATTTTCCCCATTGTAGTGCTGCTAGACTAGCATTTGAAGGTTTTATTAAACTTTAATAAAGTCTAACCTTTGACATGAGTGCGCTAGCAACATATTCAAAGTATCAATCAATCAATCAATCAATCAAGCATTTTTTAGAGCGCACTACTCACCTGCGAGGGTCTCAAGGCGCTAAGGGTGGGGGGACCTGCTACTGCTTGAACACCCAGGTCTTGAGAAGTCTCCTGAAGGTCAGCAGGTCCTGGGTCTGGCGCAGGTGGATGGGGAGTGTGTTCCATGTCTTGGCGGCGAGGTGGGAGAAGGATCTGCCACCGGTGGTCGTTCGGTGGATGTGTGGAAGGTGGCGAGGGCGAGGTCAGTGGAGCGAAGCTGGCGGTTGGGGGTGTAGAAGGTGAGTCGTTTGTTGAGGTATGCTGGTCCGGAGTCGTGGAGTGCTTTGTGAGCATGGATGAGAAGCTTGAAGGAATTCCTCTTGTTGACGGGGAGCCAGTGCAGGTCCCTCAGGTGGGCAGTGATGTGGCTGTGGCGGGGGATGTCGAGGATGAGGCGTGCGAAGGCGTTCTGTATGTGTTGAAGTTTTTACTGGAGCTTGGCCCTGATTCCCACGTAGAGGGGGTTGACTTAGTCCAGCCTGGTGGTGACAAGGGCCTGGGTGACCGTCCTTCTGGTTCCGGTGGAGATCCATCTGTAGATCTTGCGAAGCTTGCGGAGGGTGTTGAAGCAGGAGGAGGAGACAGTGTTGACTTGCTGGGTCATAGACAGTGTTGATTTCAGGATGAACCCCAGGTTGCCTGCCTGGTCGGTGGGTGTCGGTGCAGCTCCCAGCGAGGCCGGCCACCAGGAGTCGTCCCAGGTGGAGGGGGTGGAGCAGAGGATGAGGATCTCTGTCTTGTCCGAGTGCAGTTTCAGGCGGCTTTTCTTCATCCATTCGGCGACAACCTTCATTCCTTCGTGTAAGTTGGTTTTGGCGGTGGTGGGATCTTTGGTGAGGGAGAGGATCAACTGGGTGTCGTCGGCGTATGAGACGATGTTGAGGTTGTGTGATCAGACGATGTTGATGAGTGGTGTCATGTCTATGTTGAAAAGGGTCGGGCTGAGGAATGATCCTTGGGGTATGCTGCAGGTGATCTTGGTGGCTTCAGATCGGAATGGAGGGAGGCGAACTCTTCAGGTTCTGTCTGTGAGGAAGGAGGTGATCCAGTCCAGGGCTTAGTCGCTGATTCCTTCGTTGTGGTGGTGTGTGCATAGGGTGTGGTGGCAGACGGTGTTGAAGGCAGCTGAGAGGTCTAGGAGGATGAGGGCCGCGGTTTCGCCGTTGTCCAGCAAGGTCCTGATGTCATCGGTGGTGGCGATGTGAGCAGTTTCTGTGCTGTGGTTGCTGCAGAATCCGGATTGGGATGAGTCCATGGTGTTCTCTTCAAGGAAGCGGGTCAGGTGCCTGTTGACGATCTTCTTGATGACTTTCGCCGGGAACGGGAGCTGGGAGATGGGCCGGAAGTTCTTGAGGTCTTTTGGGTCTGCCCTGGATTTCTTTAATAGGGCGTTGATCTCAGCGGGATTCCGGGAAGGTGGCGGTCTCGAAGGAGCTGTTGAAGACCTTCCGGAGTTGGGGTGCAATGATGGAACTTGCTTTGTTGAAGATGTGGTGAGGGCAGGGGTCTAATGGTGAGCCAGAGTGGATGGTGTTCATGATTTTGATGATGTCTTCGTCATTGATGTGGTTCCAGGAGAGCAGGAGGCCGGTGTGGCTGGGGGGAAGTGGGTCTGAGGTGTCAACGACTGTCGGGGGGTCTGAGTGTTGAAGCTGTCGTGGATGTCTATGATCTTGCGGTGGAAGAAGGTGGCTTGGGAGTCACAGAGGTCTTGTGACGGCAGGATGTCATTAGAGCTGAAGCTGGGGTTGGCGAGTTCCTTAACGATGTTGAAGAGCTCTTTGCTGTTGTGTGCGTTGTTGTTGATGCGTTCCTTGAAGGAGGTCCTTTTGGCGGTTCGAATGAGTTGGTGGTGCCTGCGGCTGGCTTTCTTGAGGGCTGCATGGTTATCCAGTGTCTGTTCGTGGCGCCACTTCTTCTCGGGTCTTCGGCAGGTCTGTTTGGATGCCTGGGGGTCGGTGGTAAACCAGATGGCCCTTCTGTTGGTGCGTCTGTTTGAGGGTTTCTTGATCGGGCAAGGGTGTTGGTGCCTGAGGTTACGGGCGGCTGTGTCAGTGTCAGTGTGGTCGATTGGTGGGTTTCAGGCGAGGGTGGTGATTTTCTGGTTTTCTGTGACCTTGTTCCAGCTGTGGTGGGGGATTCATTGTGGGTGGTTGTGTGCGGTGTTATTTTTGAAGGAGAAGTGGATGCAGTGATGGTCAGTCCAGTGGAGTTAAGTGGTGTGGCTGAAGGTGACGTCGTTGCTGGTGGAAAAGATGGGGTTGAGCGTGTGTCTGGTGGAGTGTGTGGGTGTCGTGATGAGCTGTTTGAGTCCGAGGTTGTCGAGATTGTCGAGCAGGGTGGTGGAGTTGCTGTCGTTGGCGTTCTCGAGGTGGAAGTTCATGTCTCCGAGGAGGATGCAGTCTGTGTAGGCCAAGGCGTGCGAGCTGACGATGTCAGTGATGGAGTCGCTGAACTGTGGCCGGGGTCTGAGGGTTCCTCTGAGAGTGGTTTTGGGATCGATGTAGATCTGGAAGTGCAGGTGTTCAGTGGAGCTGAGGGTTTCTTCGGTGCTGGTCGATATTCTGAGGGTGTTCTTGTGGAGGATGGCGATTCCTCCTCCCGGTCTGTTGGTGCCGTCCCTGCGGGTGATCTTGTAGCCATCGGGGATGGCTATGGCAACGTCGGGTGCCGATGAGGTGTTCATCCAGGTCTCCGTCAGGAAGGCGACGTCCCGGAATGATGAGTCTAGCAGGTCCCAGAGTTCGACGGCGTGCCTGTGGACGGAGCGGGTGTTGAGTAGTATGCATCTGAGATGGTTGTGGCCTGCCCTGGTGGAAGGGGCAGGTCAAACTGGTGTACGCTGGCTGGTGAAGCTGAAGTTTCGGCAGGTGAAGGGTCCGTGGGTGCGCTTTGGGGTGGCCTGGAAGCAGGTAGATGAACCGCCGGTGTTGAGCGCATGGCGGAGGGGAGCGACTTGCCTGAACACAGGGTCAAGGTTTGCTCTCCTCACCGTGCAGCGGCCGCCATTAAGGGGAGGTGGGAGGGAGGAGCAGCTGGGAGGCAGGTGGGAGGGTGAATGGGCGAGTGGGGTTGCGGGGCCGTAGGGGATGCAGCAGTTGGAAAAATCAGAGTGCAGCGGGGGAGAGGGAACCAGGGGGGCTTCAGGGAAGCACAAATAACTACCAACTGAAAAGGCAACACAAATACAATACCAACAAAAGGCAACACAGTAGCCCAGAGGTGCGGGCAATATTACAGAGAGCAAAGTAGTGAAAAACAAGAGCGGGCACAGGAGGTGCAAACTTGCGTCAGCTGCGGGCGGAGGTCACAGGCACTGGCAGGTGGAGCTAGATGTGCGGCGTGGGGAGAGTATCAAAATAATAGTTACAATAAACCCAACAACTTACCAAGGTCAGGTTTATTATAACTATTGCAGGAAATGAGTTTTAGAACTTACTTTCCTGAAGTTATCTAAAGCAGCCCTGTGGTAGCCTCTTCTGATTGGACTGCCTTTGACAGCCTGTGCCAAGCTGCCCCCTGATTAGGTGTGAAGAGGCCTGGGGCTGAAACAATACAGTCATTTAGTGGGAAGATATTTGGGTCCTGGATAAGCCAGGCAGTAGCGGCTCATAGAGGGAGTGCTACGGGCGGGGTGAGGGAGGAGCAGGGTGAGGGGTAGTAAACTACGGCATATGGCCGAACAGAGGTAAGTAAACAAATAAATAAATAAAACGAATTTCATTGCGCGCGCTGCATTGCCAAATGTGATGCAGCACGCGCAACGAAATTCGAGTGAGGGCTAGAACTACTGTTTTGGAAACTTGAGAACTGATATAGAGATAATATATCTTCTAGTTTAGCTTAACATGAAACGCATCTAGGAACTGAAATGACTGATTTTAATAAAGATATAACAAATCTAATTATAATAGATTTTTAAATCAAAGATTATTGCATAATGTGATTGTTTTTTACCAACTTTAGGATCAATTGACTTTCGGTAATTTCTCAAGTTATGCATTTTGCCGACTAAAAGCTGAACTTCTCTATCAATAATGTAGTGAATTATAAAGAAATTATTTGTGGAATGTACAACCACTAATGTTGTGTAGAACTCTTTCTCTAAGTATAGTTTAACTACTGAAGAGGAACCAGTATAACGGCAGACCTAATCATTGTCAGAAAAATTAATTTAATGTCTGTACCTAGTTTAGTCTGAATTTCGAATCACTGTTTGATATAATAGAAAAGTAGAAGGTTGAAAGCTTGAGGCGATAGCCATTTTAGAGAGAAGGCCTAAAACAGGCAGCTATACTGGTGCGATTAAAGCATGCGCGCTGATGGTAAGAGGCACTATGCACGTCACTTTGTTCGTTACTTTGCTGAAAAGAAAAGGTAAAATGACGGAAATCCTTGGGAACTAATCTGTAGAACTATTATTTAGTTAACTTGAGAAGCAACACAACACAAGTTCTATAAAAAGAAGTTAGACACTATGCAAGTGACATCATGACGCGTGCCATCACAGCACATGACGTCACGGCGTAGCACTATAAACGAAATAAAAGAGTTATTTGTGTAAATACTGGGACAGGCCACTCCATCTGACAGTCTTACAGTGTCTGTACTTATTTACAGGGACAGAATCATGCCTCTCTTAAGTATCTGTAAAGGAATAACAAGCTGTGTGCCTTTGTATCCCCTCCATGGCATTTACATTTAAGTGTGAGGTTCAAGGACGCTTCCAGTCAGTATATTCAAACAAAAGGAGGCCTGATGGCCCCTATACTTCGGCCCAGTAAAAAAAAAACCCTGGCTGCCTGCACGTTGCTGCTGGAAATGGAAAGCGCTGCTGAATGTGTCCCATTGTCTTACACCAGAACAAGTTCAGCATATTTCTGTCGGGCCCAACTTCTTGGCAGGGGGGACATTGTGTACCTGCGTGTACCCCCGACTTGCGCCCTGAGAAGCAGTATAGAATTAATATGATTCCTACAATCTTTTCGAATTGGGTGATCCTAACGCCTTGAACTCCTAGAACGGAAAGAGTCAAAGTTAGTAAGGATGGGACAACATTAGAGTTGGTTTAAAGAGACCCCTAATTGACCAGACTATTGAATAAATGAGAACTACAGAATCCTTGAAAGGAATCTTCATCAACATTTCCTAATAGGTAACAATGGGAGAATAAGTGAGATGGCCAAATCGAACTCATAATGTTGCGGACTATAGAATCAACAAGGAACAAGTATTTGAATGAAATATACCATGTATTTAAATTTGCGAACTAGTATTTATAAATTTGCAGTGATCATATTAGATCGTAGATTGTAACAATCAATTAGGAAGGGAGATTTATTGTCTGATGTACCGAATGCTAATATAGATTTTATAATGACACCTTTGTCGTACACTTATACTAATACACGCAGTATTTTTATTTATGAAAGTCATGATATACTATGATATTATTTTAGCTGCAAACCATCTATGAGACCTTCATTCCAAAAAACAGTGATTGGACCCTCTGTAGTGTAATATACTCTCTATGAGGTATTACCATTAGGGTCATGAATATGAACCAAGGGGCATAACAACAACAACCGGCGATAATTATCGCTGAGCGCACTTAGCGCTCGGATAATTATGACCGGCTAGCGCCGATTTTTATCGCTGAGATAGCGTGCTATTAGCAACGCTTATCTCATCAGCGATAAAAATCCTAGCGTTAACTGGCTAACGTGAGATTATCGCTGGAAACCCAGCGATAATCTCCCGTTAGCTAGTTGATAGGGACTCACAAACTTAGCCATGATATCCACCTTCCATAGGATATCATGGCTAAGTCAGTCCTGAAGCAGGTGCAAGGAAAGTAGCGATAACAGGGGTTATCACTACTTTTCCTGACGCTATGCTTCATAGCGTTAGGCTTGCTGATAGGAGAAATGTCACTTAGCGACATTTCTCCTGTCATGCCAGGTCAGGAACGCCCACTTTGCATCTCATTAGAGATGCCAAGCTGGGCGTTAGGAATCCTGACGCTAAAGCAAGGTTTCACGCGTTAGCGTGACCTTGCTGATTTGGCGATAAAATTATCAACGCTTTTCGGCCGAAAATGGCCGCAAAAGCAGCGATAATTTTTTATCGCCTGCTTGTTGATATGCCCCTAGATGCGCTAAGAATGAAATTGATGCTCGATATATACCAGCATATTTATAAGATTGTTGCAAAATGAGATCAAATGCTATTCCACCACCTGTATCTCTGAAAAATATATTTTATATTTTGCAATATATATGTTAGGTTTTTGAATGTTTTTTTAGAAACTGGGGAACACATTTGGCCCCGAGGAAGTAATCCAATCACAAAACACATGGATTGAATTCGAAATGTAGTCTTTGGATCATTGTTTTGAAGTTTTGCGATACATTATTCTCAGGGCAGGCTGGGATTAACTGAGGGCAAGAGGTACCAGTCTAATCAAGAGATTTCCCCATAAAAGTAAGTGCCCTAGTTACCCTGGGTGAGCTGGTTACTGACCCTGATAAGATTAGTGAGGGGGTGATGGACTGCCTAGAATGCCGGGATGGGTTGGTGGTGAAACTTAGGTTTATGGTAGGATAGGTGTATGCTCTAGTTCAGTGAAGGAGATCCTCATAGAGATTGTGTGGCTAGATTCTGAGGTGGTGGCTTTGACAGCCTAGTGTCCACTTGGGTAGGTCTTAAGAAGTTAGACCCTAATGAAATTTGATTGGAGGTCCATGAGAAGGAACATAAGAGGCAGATGGAGATTGCAGTGGTATAGCCGGGTGACAGGGTGGTAAACACTCCAGATTCTCAGTCTACATTGTTGACAGATATCTGTTTTAGTAACTGTCACTCTGAAATGTTGAAAGGACAAGCTGCAGAGGACTCTGTCTTGGCAGACTCCAGTCTGGTGCACTGTAGGTGTGTCAGCTTTGAGGCAGAAGGGCAGATTTGATAGGCATCCTTTCAGCTTATGGGGCAGCCACGGCGTGTGCAGGTAAGAGTGGAGGGTCGGTAGGGCCAGGTGGGGAGAAATTTCGACAGACGAGGAAAAATCAATTATTTAATTTTCCCTCATGGTCTGTCGAATCCCCCCCAACCTGGACCCACTGCTCTTACCTGCACGGCCGCTGCTGTTATGGTGTCAGCTGCCATGCTGAGCCAGGTGGAAGGCAGCAATGTGTACCTATCAGGTGACCAGTCCCATTTTAAAGATGGACTCTGTGGGTTCCCTTGTTCGTCTCCAGCTTGATCACTTGAAGGCCATGGACATGTCTGAGGTTGGGGTGTCAACAATCACTAAATGGCCCTACATATGTATTTATTTAGTACTAGTGTGTACCTAGGTAGATTATCAACATGTGAAGGACGATTTTTCCACCTAACTGGAGGAAAAGTATTCCTGTATGCACTACCTGAATTATAGCTGTGTAGGAAGCTAGCTGTCTATATGGTGTGCTACAACGAAGCACATTGTGCAGAGAGGCCAGTGAGTCCCTTATTGTTTGACAGAGGTAAAAGTAGATATACTAATGCTCTATTTGTGGTAGTGTGGGTGAGTTGTTATGCTTATCAGAGGGTAGAGCTAAGCATTTGTTGTACTCACAGAGGCAATAAATGAGAGACACACACACTCAAGAATAAGTCTGAGACCAATTTATAAAAATAGTTCATATTTGTTATGTAATTTTTAAGACCATGAACTTCCATTCACAGTAAGACTTTCAAAGCTTTTTAAGAGTTCATAAAATAAATCACTTTTGTTCACAATTACGCACCATGAAAGTCAATGGGGAAAAGCAGAAAAATGCATATAAAATCAGGCAGCAATTTCACGAATTTCATCTTCTTGTTTTAGGTCAATAGCAGGGCCAGGTCCAAAGTTCCAGCAGCAGAAAATCAGGAGAACCCCAGATTCAGCCGGGAGAAGGGTACTGATGGTGTTGGTAGCTGGTGCACTACGACGAAGGGGGCCACTTGAAAAGACACTGCACAGGAGGACGTAAAGATAAGTCCGGTGGGTCCCACTCAAGGGAGGAGATTGCAAGAGTCCCAAGACCACGGGAGCACAGCTGGACCATCGTTATTGGGGCTGGTCGGGCCAGGAACAGAGCAGATATGTCAGCCAGGCACCGTGCATCGAGATGTCCTCGCGGTCAGGAGCAAGCAACTTGGAGAGGGGATTTGGGGACAGCTGGGCAACTCACAATGTGGGTCTCAGGGGCTTCAAAGTTACTTGATGGGTGCTTGGTTCTGGGATGGTTGGAGTTCTGAACAGACTCTTCGTCTTGCTGTTTGCTGAAGGGGGCCCAGTGCCCGAGGTATTGGTACGGTGCAGCTCCGGTAGGCCCTAATTTGTCCAAATTTGGTGGGGAGAAAGATCTGAATATCTGGAGCTAAAGTACCTTTTCTGGTTTGGGTGCTGTGCCGGAGTCGCTGGGGAGCAGCAAGTTAACAAGCCAGACTTAGAGGGATTGGAGCCTACGGTTTGCAGGGGAGTGATACCTTCACTCCAAGGGAGGTTCTCAGTGATTTCTCGAAGGCTGGAGGAGCTCCGGATTTCTTGGAGTCTTCACAGGTTCAGGACAAGACTGCACAACCACGATTACCGAGTCCTTGAGGCAGCAGGCAGGGTTTGGTGCTAATTTTCTCTGCAGCAGGGCTTCAGTTCTTGGGCAACAGCTCTTCTTTGTCCATGTCTTCTTCTTGTCTATAGAATCTAAAGATGGCACATAAATACAACATTTAAGGGCATTAACGGGGAGACAGGTAGTTGCCAGTGAGTTACCTACCTTTAGGGTTTCTACATCCTCTAAGTGACCACCTCCTTTGGGAAGGTGCATTATCCTAGCCCTGATATGTTGTTTACCCACCATCTCAATATGGTGGACTTTCAGGAGAGGGGTCCACATTTTCTGCTACACATTAGTGTTGGTGCTGGCTGAATAGGGACACTCCTCCTCATCTAACTAATTTTCCCGCCTATCTTCTCGCCAAATGTGGAGCAAGACAGGGGGGTTGGGGTTGGCATCTGCACTTCAAAGGCAGCATCTCTTTTGCAGTTTCGCGCTCTGGTAGACCATTCTGGCCTGGAGGAGGAGTGAAGCACCTCTGCCCAGAGCAGGCTTTGTTTCTGGCCCCTGAAAGTGCAGGCTCTCATGCCAGGTGGTCAGAAACATGTCTGGTGGTGGCAGGCTGGCTTCGAATAGTCAGAACAAACACAAGGAGATGATGGACGGAGCGCTGAAACTTTTCAGACACTCACCCCCAGTCACAGATCTGGGTTGAATCCATCATCGTTCTTTAGCTCGATTCACCACCCCAGTTCAGACACAGCTATATGCAAATCAGTTTTGACCCTGTGCCTCATGGGAATAATCCATTCCGAACTGCCATGCCAGGTCTTCACTGGACCGGAAACAAGCATCCTGGGACCGGTTTCGGGGTAATACCCCTCATCAGCCAGGCAGTTCAGGCTAGACTGTTCCCATTGGGCGCAGGGTCAAGACTGAGTTGAATAAGGCTGTGTTCAAACTGGAATGGCATGGGGAGCAAAAAACAATGGATTTAGGCCCAGATCTATGTACTGGACTCAATGTCTGACACTGTTCTGCATTCTGTTCACCAATTGTTCTTTTTGCATTTGTCACGCCGAGTGGGACGGATATGCCCAGACATGGGTCCTGTACTCTTCATGCCGCTGGAGTCAAGCTATGCTGGCTAATGAGGGGTGAAACCCCGAAACCAGTCCTAGAATGCTTGTTTCCAGTCCAGGGAGGATCTGGCCTGGCAGTTCGGGCTGGACTGTTAGCCCTTAAGAAGTGTGTGTGTCATGAAACACATATTGGCTGTGGTTATATTATTAATATATGTACAACAAGAATAAAATCATATCCATTGATTAGAAAATAACTGATATACGTCGAGAATTTTTTCTTCAGATGAATGTTAAATTTTCCATATGGACTTACTGTCAGTTGGGGAACCAGGGATCCAAGTTTAGGTGTCGGGAAGTGTAATCTTGTAACCCTTGAATTCAATTGATATTGAACTTACCTATACATCTCTAAAATATGTTGCAAAGTGTACCCAGAACCTGTAAGTTAAATGTGGCTAGTACAGTAGAGCACACATTGTGCTAAAGTGTAAAACATGACAATTTTAAAACTGTAATTTTGACCTGTCAAAATAATCCCTTCTGAGAGGTCTAAAATCCTTGTTTGACATATTAATTAGTGACTCCTGAGTAGGCCATGATGACCTGTAAGATAGGGTGCAGGGTATCTAAAAATAGGACATGTAAAAGTATAATGTAAAACACGGCCTTACAACAGCAAGTTCCCAAAAGCTATTTTCACAAAAGAAAGGTGCGCTATTCCATGGGAAAGCATTAGGATATAATATTAAAATTAGATATTGGTATCTATTGCCTAGGAACCAGATAAAAAGTAAATTCTTGGTCTTTCTAAAATATTTATTAAGAATACAAATCATTGCTAAAGTTGGATTTGTACTAAATAATTTAAAAAAGCAACTTTTAAAAAGTCACCTTTTTCATGCCTAAAGCCCCTAAAAGCCCATTTGCAAGATCTTTCAAACGTCCCCAAGAAGTTGAATAGCTCCTTGATGAGGTGTGAACTTGCTCTTAAAACTAAGACAAAGGCTTGGGTGTGGAGAGGTATTATGTTCCTCTGACACAATGACCATCTGGGCAGTACCCAGGAACCTAATTATCTTCTAAGACACTTACCAAGACACAGGCAAATGTAGCTACCACCTGGGCCTGCTCCTTCTTTTGTCCTTCTACCCAGACAGGCACCAATCCAAGTGGGAGATGGTCTTCCCCTGAACTGAATTTTAGTGACCCTAGAGGAGGGCCTGCTCATTTCCCTGGCAACACCACTATGGCGGGCAGGAGATCTGCACAAAGGAAGAAAGGTTCTGTCAACTTGGTGTTAGAGTATTTTGGGATAGTTTGCATTAGGGATATCAATGAATGTTTTCCTTAATCGTTATGGAGGGGCCAGGAGTTACCCTATCTCACAGGCTAGTGTCAAACATACAGATGGCATCCATGGGCATCCTTTTCAAATCACTGATGAACTTGTGGAAGACAGACTGATGTTGAAACCTGTGAGGTGAAACCAAAGGGCTGGATCTGCTCTTCCCTGTATCCAGGACTAAAATGTGGACCCCAGGAGTCAGTTGGCTGACCTCCTCTTAAGCCACATTCATATAACAAGCTGCAACAAGCTCACCTTCCTGCAAGAGACCAGCTGACCACTTTCCAGCTTTCCACTGGACCTACCTTGGACGCTGATAGTGGCTTCTATTGTAGTGGGTCCTGACCCCGAGAGCCGAGATACTGTTCCTGAGGTCCTGGAACCCTGGACTAGTATCAGAGAGTGCGTTTCCTGCCTATTACTAAAAGCTGAGAATTAAATACTTTGTGCTAAACAGAACCATCTTGGGACCGGGACCAACCTGCCAGTCGATCTGAAGAGGGTGCATCACCGGCAGGCTTCACTTCTTCACAGCCGCTGCTATGTTCATCTTTACAGAAGTAAATCCGATTCAGTGGACCTGAATCTGAACGGCATCTGACAACAACAGCCTGTAACCTTGTCCTGCTGTGGAAACATGACTTCCAGAAAAGAGTTTAAGTTCACAGGTAGAAATCTTCACCACGCCCAATACCAATCTGCATTTGGTTGATGCTGATGACCTATTGAGTTCAAACTTTGAACTTTTCTAGCTAGAAACATTTCCTGCCTTCATTTACAGAGACCTCTTCCTTTATTAACCCATTGTCACTGAGCACATCTTCAGACACAACCTGCGCCCTTGCCCTTTTGACCCATTGAGGACTTCACTTTTTGAAAAGATTTTAAATGTGAAGGTCTAGCACGACTAGTTGCTTGCCTCTGGCACCTTTTGGTACTATTTATATTTAAAAGTTTAAAAACTCATATCCCAGTCCTCCTTATTGGATTTGCATTGTTTTGGTGTCAGTTTGTTCATTAAAATATTGTCCATTTTTTAAAATTGGAGTGGAGTTTTTATTTTGTTGTGTTTTCAACTTTTTAACTGTTTCTCTAAATATTTAACTCATTTTCTTAAGTTAAGCCTGTGCTCTAGCTACCGGGGGTTGAGCTCAGGTTTAATTTACTGAAACATTTACTGAACCTAACAAGAATAGTGGCAACTAACAATACACTTTCTCACTCAGAAGACTCAAGTATCTGGATAATATGATTGGCTGGCCCCAACTGAAAGTATCTCAGCAGCTATTACCTGATAATGTCCACTGAAGCTTGTATTCTGATAAAAAGTGTTGATGTAGGGGAGCAGCTAGAGTACCCCTGACCACATGGAGGATGTATGGGTACAAGGCCTCCATTATTGATGTAAGATCCACAGATGTGTGACATGCAAGCAAGCTGACATTTGTGGTTGGGTATGCAACCCAAGAAGGTGCCACTTTTAAATATGGGAGGCTTCGCCACTGATTTATGAGGAGGTCTACAGGCTGAAGATTTCTCGACATTTAAGAAGCAGCCACAATTTGTGGTGGGTCATTAAACCCTTGAACTTTCAAATGGAGTTAATGTATTTGTAGACAGCCACACGGAGAACTAGAACAACGAGCACATGAGGTGAAGTGCCTTGGAGGTAAATTAAGATTTATTGCCGCCTAGCACTACATGGAATTGTTCCTTATGGGGCACGAATGGGGCATGTTTATCTCATTGATACTTATCAAGGCATGAAATTAAAGGTTTAAAAGTGAAAGGACACTACAAAGTCAGTTGCAAAGCATTATGGACACTGTATTCGATCAAAGACATTAATGAGCGCCAGGACTTATGAACTCGAACATTATTTAATAGAGGGCATGAACAGTGTGTTTTTAAGAGCATTCATTATGAAAAATGATACCTGGTCTGTTATGGTGACAAAAACAATTCATCAATGGTGCTGGTAAACAAAATGTAATACACCCGTATTCCTTCTTTAGTGTTGAACGTCCAAACATACTTAAACCCAGGTGCAACTGACCCTCATATTAGCATATGACTAAGACCCGTTCAGGGTGGAAACGCGCTATGCTTTGTCTGCCTAAAGAATACATTTACTTCCCTAATGTTTGACTGGTAACTGGAGGGCTTGTTTTCACATCGTGAATGGTGCATGCATTATCTGTTGCCATTTCTTGGCGGTGACGTTGCCTACAAGCCCATACCCGTCAGGCTGGGCTCCCTTTCATCACATCTGAATTTGGATATATATTGAAACTCACTTATCTTGTAAAGACTTATCTTACATTGTAAAGGCGTGTGTGGTAGTGCCTGGGCTCATCATGGCCACCTCCATTGTGTAGCAGGCTAGAATTCATGTAATAACCTCCCTTTGTCTGAATGTCACATCTCTAAATTCTTGTCTCTAGCTCGATTGCAGAGCACCCCAGAGATATTACCTATTGGTGCCACCACCTCCTTTGCTGAAACTAACAACAATCCATTCTGCATTTTGCTACAACCACACTACTACCTGAAGACCTCCTGTTTGTCTCTCTCTTGCCCTTTTCACATGTACCTTGCATCTAATTATGTGGCACACAAAGCCACCTTTTGAGAGATTAAGGGAGGACCAGGGTTCAAAGCAAGTCCAGATTTTCACCTTCAGCTTGACAGTAACAATCAGGAGTGATCCTGACAAATAGATCATCCTGCTTTGATTCCAAAGTGTACCTCTATGAAATCATCTTAATATACTGTCAGCCTATCACATATCATGAATAGACTTTTTAGTCCTGGATGGTCGTTCGCATTCAAATATGTTTAGTCAACAACCTTGGCATACATAATAAAACAGAGTCAAGTTAGTGCACATAATGCTGGTCACAGGCAGTGTAGATCAGTTATCATAAAACAGGGAAACCTTCACGAGCGTATACATGATTCACTAAGTAACTATTTTAATTAGGTAGCACTGTGAGTGTAACCAAACGTTCTTTGCAAACAGCGAAACGTTCCTTTATTAGACTAATACATGAAAAGTGTTATTTCTCCGCATGATTGTTAGGCGTCAGCAGCATATGTTGCATAAGGCAGCTAAAGTGGATACTATAAAAACGTAAATTGTATCACCTAGTGTAGAATAGACATACATGTAAACTATGTTGCAACACTTGAAAAGTAGAGTAATTGCAGTGAAAACACTGACGTGTAAGGAGCCAGTTTAAAGGGCTGGATGGTGAGAATCATGAAGTCAAGTTACAACACGGTAGGGGGTAAAAACATGAACACGGACCAAGAGCAGAGCGGCAAGAGGTTCTTCGAAGGGTGGATAACTGGGAGCCATGTTGGAGTGTGTGCCACGTATGGAAGCAGAAATGGACAGAAAGGCGCAGAATTGCCAGCAGTTAATAACCTTATCAGATCAGTAATACATGGTAAACATAGTGTTTCCCTTGCCTTCATCATGGGCCTTTCCCTTCAGCCCTGACTGATAATTTAGGGTAAGTCATTAACAGATTTTCTTTCCCATTGCTACTTCCAATAACGATTATTATTTTATATGCTTGAAGACTTTACAAATAGCTAATTTACAAAAAGGCTCCCAGACTTCTCACATTTACTCAAAGTTTTGTTAATTTACCCCAAGTAAATTGTTCTCCTTTTCCTTAGGCCCAATAGTCAATAACTCAACTGTTCTGGAACAATTAAATTGTGCATATTTGAATTTCAAATGTAATCGAAATGCGACCATGACCTAACAAACCGAATTCACAAGTAACCACTATTATATGTGCTAATTTCTGTAAAATAATATCTAATCTAATTGTCTTTTAGCATATTGGGGGCTCCCTTGAAGCATTATTTTCAGTAATTGTACAAAACGCGACGCAAGCGCCATCTTGGACATAAAAAAGATGAAATAATCAAGGGCATGCCTTGCAAGGAAAATGTTTTGATAATCATTCTATTTAAATAGTAACATTTTATTTTTTATGCACTTAGTTTCTTGATCAAAATTCATATTCATAAAGTCTGTGTAATCCACTTTACCACTTAATGTTGCAATTCAGATGTTCAGTAGGAAGCAAAGCCCTCAAGAATAAAACATGAATATTACTGTGTGGAGCTGTAAAGAGAAGACTATTAGAATATATCACCAACACACTAGGGGCCCATTTAGTGCACTGCTCTAAATACATCATTTAATTACAATGGAGACATTACTTCATGTTTCTACTGATGCAAGTATTATTAGAATTCATGATATTCGCAGGCTACTGTGGGCCATTACATTGGCCATAAGCTATTCCATAAGATTTACTACTAAAGGCCCGCAAGGGTATTTGAGCATTCATGGATTCTGTGGCAGCAGGCTTTTATCTGAGACACATAAGTGAGGGACAACCAAGTTATTATCTATAAGAAACATAGCTTAATATTTTGGATTCTAAAGGTTAAGGTACTATAAATCTTGAATAACTCTGAGATATCACATGAAAAGACATTTTTATTTCATTTTGCAGTACTCAGTCTCTTTAAAATATTTTATGGTGACAGTTTCTCGAGTTGTACCATGCTGTTTACATTCACTCCCCCGATGCATCAGAAACATGAATGCAGCTTATTTAGTTTTTTTGTCCTACCTTGAGAGAAGAGACGAAATAACTGCAATAAGCGACTTTCTGTTTTTTACTTTCGCTATGCAACTCTAAGTTGTTTGTGTGACTCCTCAGATAGCAATAATGCCAATATCTCTAGATTTCCTTTCCAATTTGCTTGTGCGTAACTATAGAACTCACTATTCAAATTTGGAAGTGGTAGTGACTTATGCTTAGTTTTTACCTAAAAATGTATTTGTTGATATATTGTTCTATGAAAAAATTCATTCAAGTCCATCTCTAAAGTGGTGCGATAGCTTCACTGGCTGCCCATAAGAAGCAGAGCAAAATGTAAGGCTCTCTGGATTACCTATAAGGCCATTCACAATACAGGACCGACATTTTTGAAGAAGTCATTTCAGGTATACACTCGCATCAGATACCTTCGCTCAGCAGGTGCCAATCTTCTTGTCATCCATAGAACCAAGAGAACCAATTGGGGCGACAGACGTTTCGTAGTTGCCACTGCTAAACTGTGGAACTCTCTTCCCTTGCAGATTATGGCTAGCCCTACTCTGCTGTCATTCAGGAAACAAATAAAAACATGGCTTTTCAAGTAATATTATTTTTTCCATTCTTAGCCATACCTTCTGCAGCGCATAGTGCTGAGCGCGCTTTACAGATTGTTTGAATAAATAATAATAACATTTAATCTAGAAGGTGAAAATCTTGTAATATTTTAATTAAAGGAAAATAATGGACATGCCTTTTTAAATTCTTTTAACTATCATAGCCTTTCAAACAAATGTTTTTGGGGTGGAGTAAAGTTAGGTGGCTAGACAGCATAGAGGTTGCAAAGCAGATGTATTCCATAGGACATAAAATACTAGCTTTCTGATCAAAGCTTTAGAGAAGTTTGAGTAATAAAGGGAAATATATATTATCATAGTAGAGACTTTTATACATCTATTTTCTATCAATTTTCCCACTGTGCATTTAATGAGAGTGGTGTTCTTCCATGAGAGGTATGGAAACGACAAAAGCGAGAGAGGAATCAGCTTCAGAAATGATATGTGTATTACTATGGTGTCAAAAAAGGTGGGATAAATTACTTGAACCCAGAAAACTGAGTCATGTTTAGCCATTAAGACTGCTGTTTTGAACATGGATAGAGAAAATTATCACTGAAGAGCTTCTCAAGCAAGATGATTTTCAACTCCCAGTAGCATGAAGGATGGCGTGCGACCGAAGTACATTTATTTGACATATGCTAAAAGAATTAGCCAGGGTCATGTTTGACAGTGAAATGCAGGATAAAATAAATATGACATCAGAGTCTTGTCATGAACAAAGTAGAGGACTCCCAATTTCCAACTGCCCTTAACTCTGTTTGCATTGCAGAAGTTGAGGATATTGTATCAGGGGTAACAAGGGAAACAGGGTAAGGTTAGGTAGAGAAAACAAACTTGGTCTAGGAGCTAGGGTAAGTAAGTCAGGAACACGTCACTTCCTTTAAAGTAAGGAATTCATTAATACCACAATAAGTACTTAGCATATTCAAGATAACCAAAAACAGACACACTTACCACCATTAGTTCTGAAGGAAACATGGACAATGAGGAAGGTGGATACTGGATCCTACTGATATGACCGCAAGAATAACTGGAGAGAATTAAGTGGCAAACAGCCAGACAAGTACCCTAAAGTGATGCCAAAAAAGCAAAAACGTACACACTAAGGAAGAGGATCGCTCAAGAGAACTAGTTGGCAGCAGAAAAACCCACCACCTAATGACATTGACAGGCACAGACCAAAAGGGATTCCTGGATTATATGCTGCTGGACCCACGTTTCAACCTCCAAGTAAAGGATCATCAACTAGGAAGTCAATGACAATCATCTTGGATTGGGACATTTGCGATGAAGGAACCAGAGATTATAAAATGGCAGAGGCCATTTTGAATCAGCCAGAGCTCTAACCATGCAGAAGGCAGAGAGTGCAATGGGCAAACATTCACCCTCTCTGTTCTGGATGTCAACGTCATTGTGCTTCCAAAAACTGGTAAGTTGAGGACCTCGAGCACCCTGTGGTGAAGAAGAAGAAAAAGCAGAAACTGTCTGCCGCCTTAGGAGACCTCCATAACTTCTTGTTAAGTTCTAATTAGAACTCATAGTTGAAACTTTCTCTATCTCTGATCATGGTTTCCTCATATAACCTATGAAATGTTCTGTCTGTTTGTCAATCATGCACCATTCTAGGATGTTGTTAGGTAAGACAATGAGTGTTGGATGAGTGTAATTTAACTTGTGCTTGGTGGGAACCTACTGTAATTAACTCCAAACATCTTTTTTTAGTTATTTCTAACACATTGTTTTTTAAATAAGACCGTGTATTGTTAATACATAAAGACCTTGGAAGGCAACTCTTTGGCCTGCAAGGTCAATGGAGGTTATGATCTCTGCTAGCCTGATGGAGGCCGGCCCGCCAAATTTTGACAGCCTGGCTGTAGTCTAAGGTGCAAAACAAGTAGGTTTAGGTATCTACGGCTTTCACCTGATGACACTGTAGTGGACAGCCCGTCAGTTCAAAGCTTTCAGCCAGCTGAGGCTCTACAATCTGCAATCCTGCAGTTACTTCTGCCATGAAATGGTGTGGAGGGACCACAAGCTTGGCAGAATGGGGTAACCTCTGTTTTACATAGTATGCAATGTTCTGCCAAACTCTAACTTACACCCTTAGGGGCCGAATCCAATTTTGGATGGACCGAAGTCTGCCGGACATCGGTTTGAAACTGGAACCGAACGACATCCTGTCATCGATTCCAGCCCAGGAAGTAGGATGAATCCTATACTTCACAATGGGAGCATGCATTCCAAATGGAATGCAAGCTCTCTTTGCAAAGAGCAGAGGTGCAGTTTATCCCTGCACCCTGTGGCAGGCATTCGGCAGCCTGGCTGGGGCCTCCAAAGACAGATTGCCAATGCCTTTCTGTCTCGGAATGGCTGGCACAGAAAGGCAGTGGGAATCTGCCATCGTAATCCCTCAGCCAGAAAGAGCCGGCCGAGGGATTACTGCAGGGTTTCTGAATGGCGGACAGGCTCTGCGAGCCCGTCAGAGGCCATTCGGAAAACCGATTTTGATCCCCTTCCAAGTGACCCCAGGAAAATAGGTCTGTCAGAAAGGAATACGACCAGCCGATTACGATGCGGGCTGGAGGGCTCCGACTGACGGTCGGAGCCGTTCCAGCCCGCATCGTAATCAGGCCCTATGTCTAATAGAAAATTGTGGGTGTCTGAGAGCCTGCTCTACCCACAACTCTTTTTCCTCATTTAAGATTCAAGTATGAATCTGAGTTGTTCAGAGCAATATGTGCTATTTATTGCATTTGATAAATACCAATAACATGGGGTATGTTATTTATCTGGTGTAGTACATAGCACCTATTTTTTTGATTTTGGAGAATGGCATGAAGATTTTGTCATTTAATGCAGCAAAATCTACTGTATACTAACTATCACAGACTTTTCCCCTGTTAAATTTGTCATGCTTGACCTGCTGAAAATTACTAAGGCATTAGACATTTAGTCCACCCGATAATTGATTGGCTGTGATAAATACCGAGCAACTTGGAATTTTAAGCCCTATGTAAGCCCTTTTTGACCAACTCAGAATCAAGGCCCTAGTGGGCATATGTTCTTTGTAGAATTTTTCTGTTGTGCAACTGAAGAGGTGAGGCTATCTTGGCCATGAAATGTTTGTCATATTGCATCAGAGGGCCTTCCCCTTGATCAAGTCTGCTTGCAATTTATTTAGTTCTTTGAAGAATCATCATTTTATGAATATTAACATGGCCATGTAATAAAATGAAGTCCTTAGCTAATGCTACCTGCTCCAATAAGGACAATGGCAACTAACACCTGAAGAGAGATTGTATTCTGAATCTGGTAGCAATTTTCTCTACATTCACAGCCAGTAGCTTATCATCGTTGTGGTAGATCTATACACCCAGATATTTGAAAGTGTCTATTTACCACTGCAAGGTCAACCTCAAGTGCACGTTCCATTATTTTACAGAGCTGAAATAAATTGGACTTGTCCCATTTTATTCTGAGGCCCGATATAACTCCAAATTGCTCCTGTTCCTGCAATAAGCTTGGCAGGCCAATAATGGAGTGACTTAGAAACAAGAGGGCATCATCCGCATAGAAAGATATCATATGCGTAGAATTTGGTAAATGTCTTACCCAGTCAAGCGTATTACAGCACATCAAGCAGACTACAATGCCCACACCCACAGTGAAAATCAATGGGGCTAGAGGATTTTCTTGTCTAGTGCCTCACCCAAGCTGCCTCTGACTTGAGTAAACTTGACCTATGAACTCTAGGGGTCAGAATGCAGATGCTGAACCCCATTTTCTGCAGTACCTCAAACAAGTGGTGCCACAACAAGGTATTGAAAGCTTTTGTAATGTCAAGAGAGGCAACTACCACCAACTACTGTGTCTGTGGTCCCTTGTCCATTATGTGAAAGAATTGTCTTAAGTTGTCATGAGTATGTAATTCGGGAATCTGGTCAGGGTGCACCCAGTCTTGCAAAAGGGGAGCAAATTGTCTGCTATCAATTTTCTAAATATCTTTGGCTTCAGTGTTTAACAAAGATACGGGTCTGTAAATGTTCAGAGGAAGAACCACCATATAAACTTCTTTTACTGAACTAGGTAACATAACTCTTTGAAGAGCCTCCTTGTACTTATAAAGTAAAATAATTTGGGTGCAAGGTTTCTTTTGTATAAAACATATAACTCAAGTCCTGAAATTCTGCCCCTAGTTAATTGATCAATTGGTCAGTGAGGCATCTATGTCCTTTTTTTGTTCAACCTCTTGGCATTTCAATACAATTGTCTCTGGGTGCACTAGGCCATTAACAGTACACTCAGAGGCTGGTGCAGTCTCATACTATCCAGGAAATATATGATTAATGGCAATCATTGAGTGTGTGATGAGTCCCGTGGAGGTGTGTTTTGCACATATGGGTTTCCTTTCAATATCGTTCCATAGCAGACAGGCTAGCATCTGTCCATGCCTATCTCCTTCCTCATATTGTCTGGGTATGTGTTCCCTATAGGTAATTATTGACAGCCTGTCAATGAGAGTATTATACCTTTGTTAAGCTTCTAGTACAGTTTGTGTGACATGACCATTAGTTAGTCAGTGTTCCTCCAGTCTTTGTATTTTCTGTTCAGCATCCAGTATCTCCCTCTGTTTGGCCAGTTTGAATTGAAATTGGTTTTCAAATAGGTAAACCTTATGACTAATTTAACTGCATCTCATTCATGAGAAGTGTTTGCAACGGTCCTCTCATTCTCATCAAAATAAATTATAATGTCATCCACTGTGGTCAGACAGGAACATCCGACCGTGCTCCAGGGCTGGGTCACTAGGGGCTGCATTAAACATGCAGCGCATTTTCCTTCATTGCGCCGGGGCACCTTTAAAAAGGTGTGTCAGGCACAATGAAGAAAAATGTGCCGCATTATGGGGAATACGCTGCCCCCAGGGCAGCCGTGAACTTGTGCTGCCCTGGGCCAGTGCATTCACGTGAAATACGGAGCGCTCCTTTGAAGCCTCTCCATAATTCACTGTGCAGCGGCAACCCGTCGACACTTTTAAAGGGGAATAGGGATCCCCTTGCAGGCGGGTGCAGTCAGTGATTGCACCCACCTCCTAGGAGATGTCTGGGGGTCCATAGTTCCCCCTTTCCCCCTTCCAGAGGGCTGCTCTCAGGGGGCGCAATGACAATGCACCAATGTGCCACCTTTTAGGTGGCAGACTGTCGGTGCGCTTACTGTACGCTTCCTGAGGGCTTCTTTGCCACTGCGCCCACATCGGTAATACAGCGCGGGCGCAGAGGCAAAGAGGTTCCCTGAGGGAAGGTCCCCTTGAAGATAGAGCTGGCGCTTTATGTGCACCAGCACTATCAGTGCTACAGAAGGGGCCGCACAAGCGTCTGCGGCAATTCTGTAATACCAAAGTGCCCCAGGGGTGCGCAAAGCAGGCGCAAACACTTGTTGCACCCTGGGGCACTTTATGTAATACAGCCCCTGGTGGGCATCATGGACAATGTTCTTCCCCATATTATGGAAATCAACAGTGGATGATGGATTGATTCTGTAAGTCCCAATGTCAGTGACAGTATTTGTTTGCCAGCTCCATAAAAATCAGGTTTAATCCAGTGCTGATAACAAGTGAAAGTGAGGAAAATTAAAACTCTCTTTTTCTGAGGGTAATTCTTGCCATACACCTGTCAGGTGTAAACTGTGAGGCTGCACAATCATCTTTTATGTAGTGAGCCTACCGGGGACCCCAGGTAAAGGAGAAATTGACCTGTTTAATTTGACAGCCCTTACAAAGTAATAACCTACCCCTGATATTGATGGGGAGTCTCAGTTCTTTTATATTCATCAGATTGATGTGTCATAAATGGACCCAGAATTGCCACCACTTTCACATACAATTTGTAATATGGGATCTCTCACCTGATAGATCACTAGACTTGCCACCATTGGCATGGGGAATCACACCAGTTGCAGGGGGATGGCTCGCATCCTATGCTTTTTTCGTCTGCAAAGATCTTTAAAGGGGGGCTTCATAAAACACTTTCTCCAGTACTCATTGTTCTAGAAATGCCTTGGCATTCAGACTGACATTTTTTGTCTGCAGCAGCCCTCAATGCCTTTGGCCTGGTACTGTATCTGTGCAATTGTCATTTCCAGTTCCTTCCATTGAGATAGAAGGTTGAGGACCATTGGTGTCAGGGAATTCAGAGCTGATTCAGTTTCCATGACACTTCCGGTCAGATTTCTATGGTCCATTCCTACTTAGTTAACCTCTATGCCCACTGGGCCAATCTTCTGCACCAGTGTAATTTTTGTCTTGGGAAGTACTTGCAAAATTTGGTTGAACTTTTTATTGTGGCCTGTCTGTGTGCTTTCAATGCTCCGAAGGGAGTCAGAGTCATGTTTGTTCATGTCTGCATGAAGGGATGCAATTTCCCAGGTCTACAGCCCCATGAACACCTCTGGTTTAACCACTGTCTCACTAGTATCCATAATCAGAAAGGCTACAGTCACAATTCTTACAAACAGGAGCCCTCCATCAAAGTCCAGAGCTAATCCTTCCTTTACTTCTTTTCAGGCATGGGGGTGTCATGTGACCAGTTAGGGTTCTCAGAAGAGGCAGGTCTAATGCTGCTTTCGTGGGAAATGTGGTTTTATCAGGAACCTATGGGCCAGTGAGGGGTTCACCTATTATATCACCATTGCCATTCATACATTTCTTTTGCAGCAGCATTTCTGCGTCCAAAAAAGAGCCCTGTTAAAAGTAGTTAAAATGTGCTCTATTTGTAATCAATGAGGCACTCTCAGCCCACAGTCAATCAATCAAAATAAGCTTTATTCGATTGTGAAAAGACAATCATAAAAGCACAATAAAATATAATTACAGCAACATTTCATACATAAAACGAGTTCACAAAAAGTTTGTCTACTCAGAATTCATGAAATTTCCGTAAAAATGAAACATTAATAAACTAACTGGACTCTCTTTATGTTAAAAAACAGTTAAGTAAGCATTTCTTTTCTTTGACTCAGAAATTTTTCAGGAAAATTACCGTTCTGTAGACACTGTGCACATTATCTAGTTGTTGTAAAGCCAAAAGGGCGGGTCGACATTGACGAAGCCCAAACAATTTTTACACAGTGACTAGACACATTCTCCTAGGAAGAGAATAAAATCTGCAAATGAAAATGACATGTATCGTAGTTTGTTTGGAGGTGTTGTCACAGGGGCACAACAGGAGGTCATGTGACCAGTCATTCTCTTTAGGAAAGGTGACTAATCTGTGAAAGACCCCCAATCGAAATCAAGTTAATAGGAACCTATCATGAGCTCCTGCCACACAAGGTAGCGTTGAATATTAAAAGTAATTAAAATCATCTGATTGTGAAGAACAGTGGGTTTTGCTATCTCAGATGACAATCTGGCGATGTCCAACAGTGACAGGCCCGCCTTCTTTAAGTCCTTCCTGGTCATTTCCCCTATAGAACTAGGATTAGTAAAATACTCTGAGTGGCCAAGATCTTGTAAAAAATTGCGGACATAGCTTATCCATGGGATCCTCAGGGCCCCATCCAGTTTCAAGTCATCCAAAAGGATGTCTCTGTTCAATTTTGCCTCTTCTTTAGTCCAGAGTCTGTGCCATAGCAGCACAGGCTCAAGCTTGATTAAATCAGAAATGAAAGGGAGGCCCAACTCCACGTGACATATACATGCTGAGGTACCATTCGGGCGGATAAAATATATTTAAAAAAAGAGTTTTCTACTCTTTGGATAGGGAGCAGATCAACTGCCCCCCAAACCCCAGTCCCATAAACTGCCGCTGAAACACATTTTGCTTTATAGATCTTAATAAGCTCCTCAGGTGGTCTTTTACCTAGTTTTTTAGCGAAGGAACTGAGGGCGGATGTTGTACGTAGTAATGCCAATTTTTTTGCGGCCACTGCCTGCATCGAGGTATCATTGTGGGCAAAAAGAATGCCCAGGTATGAGAATTTCTTGGTAACCCCAATCTTCTGTCCTGCCACAAGCATATCTTTGTGTTTTTTAATATCATTGCCGCAGCAAATTATAAAGGTTTTTGAAGAATTAACTCTTAGCCCTAAATCTTTCATGAAGTTGGCGAAACTGTCCAGCGCCCTCTGAAGTCCTACTTGTGTGAGGGACATAGGCACCACATCATCTACATACAAGAGGGCTGGAATAGGTCGTCTTGCCACTTAGGGAAAGTCATGATTATCCTTTAAAAGAGCCTCCCCCAATCCGTTTATATACTAGCTAAAAAGAAACGGGGCCAAGACACAACCTTGCCTAACACCACTTCTTATAGGAAAGGGAGCTGAACGTTCACCGTTTAAACCACAGCGCACTCGTGCATTGGCATTACAATAAAAACGCTTAAGAAAAGAAATAATCTGAATATCAACCCCCATTACTTCTAGAATTGACCAGAGTTTGTTATGAATCACGCAATCGAATGCGGCTGTAAGGTTAACAGATGCTAAAAATAGGTTCCCCTTTTTAGCCCGAGTGTATTTACCTACCAGGAGAGACAGATTCAGTCCTTGCTCCACAGTCCCTACACTGGCTCGAAAGCCGTATTGCAGGTCAGACAGAACAGAATTCTCCTCCTCCCAAACCTGGAGGCGTTCCAGTATAATTCTACCTGCTACTTTTGTTATGGCGTCCAATAGAGAAATTGGCCTGTAGCATGCCGGATCCTGTCTGTCCCCCTTTTTAAAAATGGGCACAATTGTTGATTCCACCCAAGTAGGTGGAAAGACTGCACTACAACTAGCATTTAGCACTTATGTTAAAAGAGCGGCCACAGAAGAGTGTTTTGTTTAAACAAATCTACTGGGACCCCATCTGGTCTTCGTGCCTTACCGTCCTTGCTAACAGAAAGGGCCCGCTCCACCTCGTTCAGAGTGAACAATAATGTGTTAAGTTGGGAGGGAAACTTCAAGTTGCAATCGTCCTGTGCGCTTCTGTCCATCATATCTAAATTTCCCTCACCATGATACACTTTTGTAAAGTGGTTAATCCATTGGTCCTCAGCTATTGCTATTTTATTGATGGGCCATCCTCTCTGGACAAAAAAGGAGCCCTGACAGCTTTCCAAAAAGCCACGCTATCATTGGCTATAGAGGCTAAGTGTAATGCATCCCACGCCTCTTTCTTTAATGCGGCCTTTCTATCCCTAATTGCTTGTTTATATGCATCTCTGGCCAGCCTTACACTACATTTGTTTCTCAAAGTTTTATGTAACTCCTATTGTAGTTGGGAATAAGCTTGGGTACAGCTTGAGTCAAACCAACCATTCTGGTGCCCCTTGCTACTTTTGCGTCTGATAAGTGACTCTCTGACAGTATTAAATATTACCTGAAATGAAGCTAAAATGTTTTCTGAAGTAGCTGTTTCGCTCAGACATGTCTCAATAGCTAAATTACATTTGCCCACCACTATTTTAACCAGTGTTGCTTGATCCACCATAGTCCAACGAAGGGAATACCCATTGGTACTCCCTATAGCTATGTTTTCTAGCAGTTGGTTATTCTTTTTAGGTCTTAAAGCTGTATTGGACAGTGCTAGGATCGCAAAGCATAGAGGGAAGTGATCACTGAGGGAATTATCGGATACATAAAAAGAATAGAGGCTATGTACGTGGCTATTAGATACTAGAACATAGTCAATAGTGGAGCAAAGACCCCTGCCATTAAATGTCCAGGGCTTGGGAACAGGAACGGTGCACATTTCATTTGCATATCCCAAATCAAGGGAAAAAATAAGCTCATTAAGTTGTTCCCCCAAAACAGTATGCCAGAAATGGGACACACATGCCCCTTCATCATTCATGGCTTCACATGATTTATCCCTGGCATTCACACATAATGTACAATTAAAATCTCCAACAAGTATAATCATTATGTCTTCCGCCTTCCTGCTACCAATATTTTTCAACCATTTCAGCAGATTCAAAATAACAACTCTCACTTTATCAGGAGGAATATTATTATAAAAATTAGTGACAGCTATAGAGTGCCTTGAGTCAATAGCCAATTTAACTAGTTGGTAATGGTTATCATTAGCAAGCATTGTTATGTTTTTGTTATTTATATTGCTGATATATATGTATAGAGGCCACCCTTAGCCCTGCCACTCGAGCTATCGACTGCTGCAGTATGGTATGTCCTATATCCAATCAGATGGACCGCCTCCTTTGTCCAAGTTTCCTAAAAACAAATTTTCTAATAAATTCTCCCCAGAGATGATTATTTATCTTTGAAGAAATACCAGCAATTTTCCAAGAAAGAACCGTGCATAGGGCGGATTTACCACTCACAGGACGATTAGGTGTGACTGTCCTGATTGGGCCCTCAGTTATGTTACAGGAAGGGGAAGAAGCATTTAGGGTATCCAAAGGTTCAGCAAAGTTTTTTACCTCCATATCTGTCGATCTTTGGACCCCATTACTATCACATCTCCCGGTGAGAATGGAGGAGGAGTCAACTTTCCCCACCATAGGGGAACCAGAATTTTCCCCAACACCAAACCCAGTCACTACAGGATTAGGGAGCACCGAATTCCCCCGTAACCAGTCAGTCAATATCCTCCAGCGAGTTCAAAGCATCAAAACGTTTGTTCACTGGAACCGAGAATCTAAGCTCCCCAGGTCCCCCAGAATTGCCTCCCCCATACATGTGGCCTCAGGGCTTTAGGAGGTTCAGTGGTTTATAAAAAGGGTAAAATATGTATATCATTGGGATTGTAAAACACATTGTATGCATCAGAGGGGCGAACTAAAGGTTAACACAACACAATCACCTCGAAACTGAAGGACCAACCCACCCTACTCTACGAACCAGTTTAAATTCGGAAAAGAGAGAGCTATCTAGACTCGTCCTTGAGCTCAAAAAGTGAAGTGACTTATTCCTTATAGCTGCCCAATGTTCAAAAGCGTTATGGGATAGAAGGGGGACGTTTACCAAGACAACTGTGTATAGAGTGGCTTCTGGAGGTAGATTCAGATTACATCGCGCACGCTGGGGGATTTCTAATTGGACCTTTCTCTTTCTCCTTATTCGTGCCAGGCATCCTAGCGGTCAATGCTCCTTGTGCTATGCTGGAGGAATTTTTTGGGGAAACCACGGTGATTCCTTCTTTAGGGGGGGCGACCTAATGCAAGTTGATGTATTTGCTGCACTTGAGTTCTTATTCAGTTCCGGCCTGTGTTTGTCTATTTGCTGTACAGCTAGATAAATTGCCAACCTCCAGTTCTGCCTCCCTGGTGTTTAAAGCACAGGAGCTATCTGATCGGGCAACTGGATGCTTATTACTAAAGAGTTCCTCCATCCTAGCTAACCTGGCTTCAACAATGGTTAGTTTTAACATGCTAGGTTCCAACAGGGTTGACATCATAGTTTCGAGTCTACCCCAGAAGTTCCCATCTTGTATACTATCGACAGGTTTGTCTACCTCAATGGAGTTAGTAGCATTTGATTGGCTCTCATCAAGATGTCTAGTTTTAACAAATGTTTTGATAGTCTTTCCATATAATCTCTGCCCAGGTTTGCTCAATTTCCGGGAGTTCCTACTCATCCTTATTTTTGTTAGAGGTTCTGCAGTATGATCAATACTAGACTTGGCTTTTTGCCCTCTGGTTGTGACTGTGACCCTGATAGGACTAAGCTCTAACTCAGAAGATGATGTGGACGCAATATCCACGGTTGATCACTATGACAGATGGTGTTCTATCAGACTGGGAGGGAGGTGCCTCGTTGTTGATCACCGCACTTGATTCAGTAAGTACAGGGGTCATAGAGAGTCTACTATGAGCGGTAAAGGCTCCAGGGACAACCTCCGCTCAGTGAGTTTAATTTCATTTATGAGCACTGATTGGACCCTCTGCAGAAAAGCGTCTAGGGTGCCTACTGCCCCCTGGCCTTTATTTAGTCTTCTCTTGCTCCTTTTCAAAGTGCCCCTAAATAATAGTATAAGACCAACACAACCGAACAGCTCCCTGGATACAAAACTACAGATATCGTCCTTGAGCACAAAAAGTTACAGGGTGGCCCAGCCCAGCCTCTTACTGTCTCTGACGGGCTCAGACGGGCCCGCCCTTGTTCCACGCTTCGTCCAGGCTGAGTCCTACATGCGTCCCGCGCTGTGGGGGTAGAGGCAGCACTTAATGCACAATGACCACGCCTCCCTCTTACTCGCGGCAGCTGTGGTGGCAAATTTGCACCCTGGGAGTTGCAGTCCTCTCCCAGGGTGATGGCAGCGATTCTGGAGTGAGTATCATGTATCCCTGGGATCCTCGTCCCACCAGGGAATCCTCCTGACATGGCTGTCAGCACCAAAGCGTTCTGCACAAACCAACGGGCAGCAGGGCAGTAAACAAGTATTAAAGTCAGCCCACAGTCACTGATACACTCTAGTTGCCTCTTGCTTCCAACAAGCATGTTCACTGCCTATTGCAGCTGGTGCTCCTGCTCCAGATTTCATTGTTGGAGGTATTTATCTTGCTCCCCTATCACCTCTCACAGCATTTGTTGGCGCTTTGGCTTTTGTTGCAGGTGGGATACGTTTTTTTCCTCCAAGGTGATGCTGCAGCCCATAGTGTCACAAATAGCAAGGCACCTCCCACTTCGTGGAAAGCTTCTCTAGTTCCTTTTTTAGGTTATTTATCTTTTTTTTCAAAAATTTGAGAAAAAAAATCTTCATCTTCAGATGGTTGCATTTCTAATGCTGCCCTCCCCCAGTGAGTCTTTTCCCAAAGCATGTTAGTCATTTCTTTATTTGTTTCATTTTAAGGTATATGGGGTGTGTTTGCTAGTCAGAGGGTACTCTCATAGACCTCTCTCCATATTGTATGTTATGTTATTATGTTCTGTTCTGTTCTGTTCTGTTATGCTATGCTATGTTATGTTATGCACACCCAAGCCAGTATTCTGGCACTGAGCAGTTGTGAGTCTGGCTAAAGCATGAGCCAAGTGTGACTATTCAAAAAGCCAGGTCTTGCAGAATTCAAAAATTGAGGAGGAAATTGTTATGTGTAGTGACAGAAGGTTCCATAGTTTAAGAGTAATGTAAGGGAAGGCTTGATGGCCTGCACTAGTTTTCCATATGCGTGGGATATTTACAAGTTATGTCATATTATGTGTGTTTGTTAAGCGCTCTATCACCCGCAAGGGTATTTGTTTGTATGTATGCGTGGGATGTGTGTGATTTGGAGCCCTGCAGAGTGGAGGTGCCTGGGTAGTTGGTGGAAGGAGATGCAGCTGTTCTAGTAGGTAGAGCCTGAGTTGGGTAATGCCTTGAGTGTGTGTGTGATGTGTTTGAAATTTACATATCAAGAGTCAGTGTAGATCCTTGAGGTCTGGTATGATGTGAAGTCTATGTGGGAGATTGAAAATGAGTATGGTTGCCAAGTTCTGGATGGTTTGCAGTCTTCTAGTGTGCTGATTAGTGATCCCAGCGTAGATGGTGTTCCTATAGTCAAACTTACTAGTGATTTGGGCATAAGTGACAGGAGGTCTAGTAGGAGGTCCAAAGTCCAGATGGGGAGAGGTGTCTGAAAGGTTGTGAAAGCAGATGCAATTGTTGAGTGTTGGACTTGGCCCTCTCTGTAAGGTCACCCCAACCTTTTGTCTTTTTCCCTCCACTTTTTGATAAATTTGTTTTTTGTTGGCGTGCTCACCAGTGCTAAAAGTCTTGTGCTCTGTCCCTAACATATGGTTAAATTAGCTTATACCCAATTGGTCTATTTAATTTACTTGTAAGCCCCTTGTAGAGTGGTGTCACTGCAGCCTGCATGCAGTTTTAAACTGCCATGTTGACTTGCAATTTAAACCCTGTTGCCAAGCCTTAAACTCTCCTTGTGTTACATATAAGTCAGTCCTATGGTGCACCCTATGTGGCCCATTGGGCCGGGTGCTGTGTAATTAAAGGGTTGGGCATGTACTTTTAAGTTTTGCATATCCTGGTTGTGAAAAACTCCCACATTTGGATAACACAGGGGGAGCTCCTTATAATATTTACTCAGCTGTAATTTCCAATTGGGAGCAGGAAGATATATCATGTTTGGTGTCTATGAAATTGTAATGAGATGCCCTCTTTATTGTTAACATCAGGTTTTTTATTACAATTTCTAAAATCTCACTTTGATAACTTTTGCATTTTTCTGCCCTGAGCCCTTTTGTGTCTGTGCCTGGCTAGGGTCACAAGACTGGGTGTAGCGTACAGTTTGTAAATTCCTCCCAGACAGTCACACAATAGAGGGATTAGATGTGCCTGAATGCCCATCTGCTGGCAGGATGGAGGAGTGGCTCTGAGCACAGCCCCACTTACAACTGAATAGCCTATACTCTGCATTCACACAAATGACCCGATATTGGCACTGCTGCCAGCTTGGAACAAGGACAGGGGGGCAGGAAATTCCATGCACTTCAAAGACGCTGTTTTGAAGGTTCTCCCGCCGTCCAGAACCAGGGCACCAGGATATTACAAGGAGACCTCAGACACCAACCCTTCAGTACATTTGTGGACCTGTGACTCTGCCAGGATGAAGGACGGCTGTAATACTGACTGAAAGGACTGCTACTCTGCTGGACTGCTGCTTTGCTGAACTGCTGCTTTGTTGAACTGCTGTCCTACTGTCCTCTTGCCCGGGAGAAAAGAACTGGACTTGCAACTTCATCTTGAGCCCAGGGGTCCTATAGAGACTCCAAGGGATAGTCTGCTGGCCTCCTGGTCTGAGTCTCAGAGATATAACAATCCATAGTTGGCGTTTTAGCCTTTATGGTGCTAATTTCATCAAACCTTTAAAAATTCATAACTTTGGTTTTACTAATTAGGTTTTTAGTGTCAAATAAGTTTTCACTTTATTACTGTTTGTGTGCTGCATACATACTTTACACATTGCCTCTAAGTTAATCCTGACTGCTTTTTGTCCTATCCAGGATTAAGCACAGGACCCTGCAAGGGATTGTGGCTGTTGCTTGACTAAGGCACACACTACAGTCAACATACAACCAATTTCTAATATTTTGGTATGCTTAGAGAGTTTTATGTAGTTCCTTGAAAGTGTTAGAGAGGAGTTTGAATTGTGCTTGTTTGTGTACATGGAGCTAAAGGAGTGTCTTCAGGTGTGATGTGAGTGTGGTGTGGAAGATTAAATGTGATTCTGGCCACTGAGTTTTAAATGGTCTGCAGGCTTCTGGTGAGTTTTTATTGATCCTGGCATAGAAGGTGTTCCCATAGTCCAGCTTGCTAGTGATGAGGGCATGGGTGACAGTTTTACAGGTGCTGATTGATAGCCATTCTTCAGATATGGAAGCAGAAGATGTTGTTTTGGACGGTCATGTTGAGTATGCTTTTGATGACAATTTCGAGATTCTTGGCACAGGCGTTAGTCCTAGATTTATTGCCTACCAGGTAGAGCCCCATGGTAAAGTTTTCTGCCTGAAGATCATGATTTCAGTCTTGGGGGTGTTCCTGTTCAGAGAGTTGGGCTTCATCCAGTGTGTGATTTAACACATGCAAGCATTGAACTTGATCTGTGTACTGGGTGTCTTGTCTGTGAGGAAGAGAAGGAGTAGCATGTCGCCAACATAGAAAAGAATGTTCATGTGAGAGCTGACGATGCTGGCTAGAGGGATTATGTTTGCAGGGAGGATCCTTGTGGAACTCAGCAGATGAGGTTGTGAGAGTCGAAGGTGTATTGTGCTAGGCTGACTGACTGTCAGGAAGGAGCAGATCCATCGGAGGTCCTGTCTTTGGATTGTAGGCTTTGGATGAGGATGGGGTAAGAAACTGAGTTAAATGCTTCAAAGATATTTTTTAACCTGCCATCTTTAAAATGCCTTGCTCAGAAACAGGAATTCCTCCCCAATAGAAGTAACTATGGTTGAGCATAACTCAAGGAATTTTGTGTTGCACAATCATTCCACATTAACCAAATTTCAGTGTGATTACTTGTAATTACGCAAGAAGATTAATTCTGTATTTAGTGTTATTTTCTTAGCTCGGAAATGATTCTTGGGGTCCAAAATTGAAGTGAGGATCCATTTTTCACTAAGAAATAGAGCTAAATACAATAGAACATGAATAGTGCACTTACGGTAGGATTTTCCTCCAGCTTACTCCGAGCATTTTTCTTGGTTTCTTTGCATGAAATGCAACCTTGCATCCAAAGTGGAAACTAAAATGCATTTTGCACTAAGAAGATAGCTCTCAATGGAACAGAACATAAACAACAGTGCGAGCGTACTTGCTAAATGTGCTCTTGGGTTAAAACATTTTTCTACTAATTTACTATTTATCATGGAAGTGGACATAATTGCATTATTATCGGTAACTCAGCATCATAGAGCAATGCAACATTTTCTGAAAGTACTCCAATAACTCCTGAGTAATTGAAATTCTGACCAGGCCTGGAAGTAGCCGTAGCCTAAAGGACCCCTTCACACAAGGTGCTTCTTTACTTGATCACATCTGATCTACTTCAACAAAATATGGCCTAGATCTACCAAGGGATGTGCACATACCCACATGATGCTGCGTGATTTTGCACTGTGCTAATGGGTCCTTGTACTACTAAATGAAGCAAAGCAATGCGCTGCACTATGTGAGCACTTGTGCAAAACATTAGTAAACAACCCTGTGTAGTCTAAATTCATCCCATGATCTGGGGTTCAGCTATCCATACTCTGTATACACATAGGCATCAAAGTTTATGCACACTTGTGTGAGCACCACAGAACACTAATGCTGGAATTGGACATAAACACAGGTGCAGTTTGGCAAAAGAGTTCATGTATTTGAAGGATGGACTATGCAATGGCACCAAGCATGAACTACACTGCCCATGATTACCAAACTTGTGTGTTGTTTGAGATTAGTGGAGGACATCTTTGATGTTGAGTTTGAGTTCTCTCATGCCCAGGGCATCCTTGCTATGCAATCAAAATGTAGGTGCTGCTACCAGGAGCTTGTTTTCTGAAACCCAAGACAAGTTGAAAAGATTTATTATCATGGAAACCTCATGTCCTGGAATCCCTCACTATGTTCAGAGAGGTATTCTAAGGCTACTAGTGACTTTGAACATTTCCTTTTGATAAATAGTGAACTAAAAATGAAACATTGTTTAGGATCAAAACAATGTAACTACAGCTAAATGTAGACATTGCTATATTAGAAGTGATGCAAGGATCAAATGTAGTTAGGACATTAAACTTTTATCTTTTTTCAGAAAAATCTGAGGTGTCATTTCACCCAAAAATTAGTATTTGATGATGTGTACACTCAATATTCTATAAACTCTTATGCAATAATTTAATTCAATCATGGTGCACTTCGTTAGGAGACATCCTCTCCCATTAGTATCACTAAACAAAAGGAATAGTAACCTCTTAGTCCATAATACCATGTGTTAACTTCATCGTGTAGTGACGTCTTTGGGACTATTTACAAACTGCATTTGTTAGTTCTACTGCAATAATTCTACTAATATACTACACATGCTAGTTATAAACCTATGTGCAGAAGTTTCTCCTCCACTTTGCCTATCATTTCCGTGTGGAGTCTCTCCACATATAAGCATACGTTTTAGTAGTAAATGTGGAACAGAGGGGAGATGGAAAACAGGGAATACTTACTATAAATAGGTAGTGTTTAAAGGAGGAATAATGAGGGATTTAGGGAGTGATGTAGACCCCTCCTCCCAAGTTAATACTGTGATAAAGGATCCAAAATGGTCATAAATGTACTCCAGCCCAGACATTGAGTAAATCCACCTCTACACATGGCGAATCATTAGTACTGCAATGTCTTTCCGTAGAAAATATTGTAAGTACTGTCTTAAAATAAAACCACATATGATCTAATGTTAAATGTAATTAAATTATTTCATGTAGTGAAAAATGAAAATAAGGTTGCTGTTCAAATAATTATTTAAAAATCAAAGATATTTTAAAACACTTTTTTACTTTAAAAATTAATGTTGTCCTTATGTGGCAGTCATAGTCAATGTTCCTCCCTTGCCAAATAGAATCTCACAACTCATTAAAAAACAGAGTGGTTCACTGGCTCAATAGGAATTGCCACTATCCAGTAGGAGATGCCCACCAAATCCTAATTGCAAGGAGAGTGAACTGGATTGGCCCTATGAGAAAACATTGCATAGGGGACTGCATTGTAATTCATTTTAGGGAACCAAGGTGGGCAAAGGGAGTGTTAACTAGAACAGAACATGGCATTAGAACATTGGATTATTTATACAGGCACTTAAAGGCCACCACAAGTCAGATTAGCAGAACAGGACCAACAGCTAACCATCCTGTGCTGGTACACCCCTTATATCAACCATTGGTGGTCTCTAACAGATACCAGATATTGAGTGACCTTCAAGACATTGATTGACATCAGACAGGGCCCCAAAGGGCGAATGAGCCTCTGCTCCATGAAGGGTGGGAAGAGGATATAAACACTGTTACCAAGGCCAATCATGATACTACTGTTATCTGTCACCCCATTGCCACCTAGTGATGACACAGCGGATCCCACACCCCCAGCAGTGGCTCCACCTCACTTGTTATCCTTTAGCAACAGTGGCCTTGGGATGGAAGGCGGTTATAAAATTGTAACCTGGAACGTAGGAGGGTTAGCGAAAAAACAGGGTACATTAGGGTGGATGGAGTCTATAAGTGACTTGGACATACTCTGGGGCACATGCATCAACCATTTTTGCGAGCGCAAACGGTGCGATTCGCAAAAATCGGCCGTTTGCGCCCGCAAAAAGGGCATTTGCGATGCATGAAGGGTCAAGGCACTCGCAATTTGAGAATTCGCAATTATTTGCGAGTTCTCAAATTGCGATTGCATTTAAGGAATCGCAAATTGAGATTCCTTAAATGCAATGCATTAAAGTAAAATAATTAGCGATTTCGCTGATAGGGGGTGCAAATTACCATGAAGTTGAACTTCATGGTAATTTGCAAAAACTTTGAAAAATGCACGAAAGTGCATTTTTCAAAGTGGTAGGTTACACACACACATGTCCTTTGGACATGTGTGTGCGCAACATTTGAACACAGATCGATTTCAGGGGTGTCGTTTTGACACCCTTGCACCCTTGAAATTGCATTCTCAATTTGCGATTCTCTAAATGAGAATAACAAATTGAGAACGTCCTCCCATTCATTCCTATGGGCCTCTAGGCCCATAGGAATGAATGGGGAGTTATTCCTTAATTGCGACTCACAATTTGCGACTCGCAATTAAGAAATATTTAGAAATCGCTTTTTTAAGCGATTTCTACATGCATAGGCTTTTGCGATTCCTTATTAGCAAATCCTTATTTTTCGCTAATAAGGAATCGCAAATGGCATTTTTGATGCATGTGCTAGTATGTATCCAAGAAACTTGGTGTACTCAGCTCGATTTCTTTGAGGGCTTTTCAACACACTGACTGGAGGCTGAGGCATCTACTGTGGGGAGGGCAAAAGGGGGTCCCATGGTCCTTATATCAAACAGGCTCCCAGTAAGAATAAAGACAAAAACAACTATAGGCCCCCATTTATTAATTTTATGGATAACATTTAGGGAGGGTCAGGTTATAGTTTTGGTCAATTTTGACAACAATGTCTTTAGTAATACTCGGGGTAAGGTGGTTTCAGCCCTTGAAGGGGGACTGGATACTTTACTCCAGTTCATCACCAATAGTTTTATATCAATTTGGGTAGTTGACTTTAATGCTCACCTTTGTCCACTTTTCGCTATTCACGTATGTGGGGTCACTGATGAGGCTGGGACTGGTTATTTACACTTCTCCCATATTGACTGTTGTGATCAATTGAATTCCCTGATTACCAAGTTTGATTTACATTTATTTAAATGTGCATGCAACAGTAATGGGGACCCCATTCCAACTTTTATAGGGAGGAATTCTGCTTCTGTTATTGACCATATCCTAATTTCTGCTCATGCACGCAAGTGGTCTACCATACCAAGGGTTGCCTATCCAGGCCTGAGTGATCACAATTGTATAATACGAACACTTTATTTATAGGTAAATATTTTGGTGATGCAACTCCTAGTTATGTTAGCAACATTGTCCCAATAAGACCTAATGGGACCCGCATAAAATGGGGTGGAGTAGACCCAACCCAAATTTGACAGGATATTTGCTCTAAGAGCTACAACGATATTAATCGCTGTTTAGAAGACGCGGTTAGCCCCAATCAGATACTTCATAGTTTTACTGGCATTACCAATCTAATAGGTGCATTCTTGACCCATCCAAATAAAATAGGTACAGCCAAATGTAGAGGGTGGTTCGATCACGCATGTACCATTGCCTCCAGGAATTTGAAATCGGCCATTTGCAAACGACCTAGAGATAATTTGTTGATGAAATCCCATAGATTCATATACAAAGAGGTGCTTGCAACCAGAAAAGAAGAACTCCAAGATTTAGCATGGTTCAAACTGTCACAAGCTGAAGACACAGGAGATAGTAAATTATTCTGGGATAATGTTAACTGCATTCCTAAAAGAAGACTCCTTCCCTGAATTGTTGTCACATGCCACTTGCGATGCCTGGGTTGTACATTTTACAGGAATATTTAGCCCTCCAATGGTTGAAATGGTGACCATTCAAAACAAGGAACTTTTGAAATGGTCCCCTTTATCCCTGGACATTGCGATATAAGAAGTATCATGGGCCTTGAAGGAAAGCAAAGGGGGCAAGGCCCCAGGCCCAGATGGGATCCCAGTAGATGTTTTTAAGATCCCTTTTGATTTATGGGCCCCAATTTTAACCAGAGTTTTTAATATGGCTGCAATGACAATGATTCCACCTACTTGGGGTACATCTGTCATAGTCCCCATTTTCAAAAAAGGCAATAAATCATACCCCAAGAATTATCGGTCAATTTCACTATTAGATTAATCAGCAAAAGTGATGAGCAAAATCCTGCTCAAGAGACTAGAAGAATGGGCTTTGGATTCCTCAATCCTTTTACCGGCACAGTGTTTGGCTTTAGGAAAGGGGTGGGGACCCTTGAGCAATGTGTGAACTTGGATCTACTTATAGGCAAGGAAACACGTGCCAAAGGCGGAAGACTATATCTCTGCTTTGGTGACTTGAGCAGCGCCTTCGACCTAGTAGATCATACTATCCTCTGGACCACCTTGCTTGCTATGGGGGCACCTAGGCCAATTATCTGCTTTTTGGCAAGATTAAACAAGAATCTGGCGGATAAAGTACGCTATGACCCACAAGGCAAATGTACTAACAACTTTGCAGTTAAACGTGGCATCCGGCAAGGTTGTGTACTTTCCCCCCTACTATTTTCCTTGTTTATTAACAGGCTGGACCAGACCTTACACACCCATGCATGCTGATGCCCCACTAGTGACTGGGCATCCCACACCAATGCTCTTGTATGCAACTGACGCTGTCCTGCTGGCTAGAACTCAGGTGGGGCTGCAACGTCTAATGAATATCTTTGGGGATTTTATTGCTGCTAGAAAATTGATCATCAACAAAAGTAAAACTTATACAATGATCTATGGGTTAAAGATCAAACAAGTTAGAACATTTTTTATGGATAAGTCGCCCGTGGCCTCTGTTGATACCTTTTGTTACCTAGGCATTACCTTGTTAGGTAATGGCTCATGGTCCCGTGAAATCATTATTGTCAGGAGCAAAATGAACAGAAACACCCATGGTATTTTTAGATTTTCAGCCAAGGTGGGCTCTAGGCTAGTTAAGAAGATGACAGCAATTTATAGGGCCAGGGTTCTATCTACCGCAACATATGGGGCTGGAGTGTGGGGCTATTATAACAGCAAAGCGCTTCAGATGGAGGAAAATTGTTTCCTCAAGCACCTTCTTATTCTGCCCACCTCTGCTTCTTCCAAGATCATTCATAGTGAAGTAGGCCTCCCGCACCTCACAGGTATAGTTGCTGCTCTGGCGTTCCATATGGACCTGGAAAATGTATTGGCAATCCTGTGGCTAAGTTATATTGATTCTTTGTACAGTAAATTATTCACAATGTCTTTTCGGGCTAACTCCCTAGCGGTAACATCACTTTGTAAGTTGACTATTAGAGACATTTTATGAACCATAAGAGGGCTGGACTGTGAGAGAAGGAAATCAATTAAGTTTTACCTAACACTAACTTTAATGGAGGGCTGTCAAGACAACCTAACCCATATTCCTAAACTTATGCATCATTTTGTACTAGTTAGATTCAGAATACGAATCACCAATCATTTAGTTGCATTCCCTAACATGACAACTAGCCCCCCCGGATTCCACCCCCTGCCCATGTGATGGACAGAGCAAGCAAACCACTATGTACTTTATGATGTTCTGCGGTTTGTATTCTGGTTTTAGAAGTTAATATTTAAAACCGCTTCTTCTTGCTCAAAGTTGTAAATCGCATATTGCTGCCTTAAAATGCTTGTCCGAATTAAATGATGCCAGGGTTTTTCTTAATATAACACTTTTTATTATAAATGCAATTACCATACGTAAAAGTATTGTTGTTCCACCATAGTGATGACCCTACAAGGACTTTAACTGGACACTGTACCCGTTTAAAAAAAAACATTTGTAAGTGTTTTTAGACATGATTAATTTTGGGTCCATGGTGTATAATTTAGCGTTGCTTTGTATTATCTTCTACAACAATTATATTATTCATGTGTATTGCAATCCGTTTTTATCTATGTATACTTTTATGGTTGTTTTATACATACCGTATAAAGTTTTTTTAATTTGAATTTGAATGTAACATTCATTTTTATTCAGGTATGATTAAATTACTTTCAATAAAGTCCATACATCACTTTCAATAATTTGTTATACATAATAAAAATATATATTTTTTATTTTATGTGAAATTGTTTTTACTTAAACATAACCAAAAGAAATGTAACAAAAGAAGATATAAAAAATAATATATAGCTAACTCAGTGAAATGTACTCCAACTTAACACAACCTAGCATAGCAAAATATACTCTTGCATAGCACAACATAACATAGCCTGTCGGGAGTAAAGAAAGGAAATGTAATAAAAGTCAATGTAGTGCAAAGGTAAGTTAAATTTTGTAATCACATGTAACAATATACCATAGTATGCCAAAGATACTTGTTTTAATTTTGAAACACCTTTGTAGAATGCACGTAGATGCTTATTTCCATCGGCACCGAGAACTGCCCTGCATAAAACACTATATGCTCTTGGAACAACTGCAACCACATGGCCAGAGTGAAACGGAATGCTAACGGAAGCTTGTAACTTGGACAAAAAACACTCAGTAGGCTCAAATGAAAAGAACACCCCCAACAACACACCTCATAAGGCCACTGCTTACTGCTCCATCTCTTGCAGGGCTGAAAGCAGACTAGCACACGCACACTGGTGCCTCTTACCATTTGGTCGGTCTGGAAAGCTCTTAAACTCTTCATCATGGGTAGTAAGCGCTGTTTTAATACAATTACAATTAAAATCTTTTAATTCAACATTATTTCCTATAAGTTACAATTTAAATCCCGGCCTCCATTACTTTCGATGGAGGCTGTTACTGTATCAGTGGTTGGACATGTGAAGTGCTGGACATACTACTTCTCCTTTTCGGCTTTAGTAACTACACTGTTTCCAGTAGTGGTAACCTATAAGTCTACACCTTTGAGAAACTCTATACTCGTAAATGGGAATTATCAAAAGTGTAAGAGTAACCTTGCAAATATAGATTTGCTCACTTGTATGATTACCTTTTTGCACAGGCCCTTTTTTTTTCTTAGCCGTTTCTTAGAATTGTCAGTGTTCTTTTTCTATTTTATAACCAATCCTCTATGTTATTCATTTTACCTTAACAGTGTATTTCGACGACGGGATCTCTTCTTCATCGTCTTAAAATAATGTTTTTCTTGGAAAAAATCATAATTCACATATAACTATAAATAGCATAGAAAATCAGCAGTGCGATACAAAAAACATCAATGTGCTAATCATAAATCATTTTGTCAGTGCTCATAAATTCCATAAACCTGTTCGAAACAAAGTTCACTTGCAATTTTAGCAATTTATTTCCCAAACTCAAGGCTTTCCCGTCAATGTTTTGTACACTGGCATTCACTTGATGGGATCCACAAATATCAAGTACTATTTCACAAGGTCATATTTATGCCAATTTAGTTATCAATGTTTCTGGGTTATCAGAGTTTTCCGGGGAACATTTGGATATTCCTTGTAACTCTTCAACATAGGGATATATATATATAGTCAGAAAAACGATCTAACTTTACAACACAGTCACTACCCCGACTTTGATGCTACCACACAATCCTTTAACCCGCAAGTTATTACAACAACTTGTTTTAGGGGGAGTGTTGTTGTACTTGGGTTGGATTTTAAGTCCAACACCTTCCCTAATGTCATTGTAACGGTAAAGTAACGCATGGTAACGTTGCAGCCGGGGTAGTGACTACATTCTAAGGGCATGCGGGGTAAATGCAAGTGGGGTTCCATCATACAACCTTCAATGTACTGTGCCTTACTTCAGAAGTAGAAAAGAATATCTTTTGTATGTTTTTTCATTTACTATTACTCCCATTATTAAAAAATGTTATTGTTAAACAACTCAATATGGTGTATTTCACTTTTACATACTATGATGTAACATCTGTGAAAAAAACTATTTTGCCATATTTTAATGCGTCTTCTAATCATGGGTTGATTTGTATTTATCAATGTTTAGCCCTATTTTTCTGTGACAACTCATCTATTTTTTCTGATCTTATTTACCACATATGTATGATCCTCAAAACAGCGTTAGATGTAATTTTCATATTTATTGTTATTAATTTCTTTTGTATTTCCAATCATTGAAGGAAACTTACTTAAGCATATTTTTTCATAGTGTTATATATTTAGATCAAACAGTTTGAATTCTCTTGAGAATTCCTAGCTGTGAGTTCTTATACAGCCACAAATTGCATCAAGTAAATTTATCAATGTTGTAATCTTTCAACCAAAATTCCATCCAGTAAATCTGTGCTGTATCTTCTCACTGAATTTTTCACTGAAAATCTTAATTATGTGGTTAATACGCTTGGTTCATACAGTGCTTTACTAATGGTGAGTTAATCTATTTTAATCTTGTTCGATATTAGGTTATTATTTGAGAGTGTGGAAGCCTCATGCAGGCAACAACAACAATCCTTGTCAAGGTGAACCATACACATTACAAAATATACCTGTGCTTAATGCTCTGGTAGCTTAGCACAAAAACAGTCAGGCTCAACCTAGAGGCAATGTGTAAAGTATATATGCAGAGCACCAACAGCAACAAAGTGAAAACCCAAACCACAAAAAATCCCAATGTGGAAAAATAGAATACATTTTAATAAGTAAAAGAATACCAGAACAACAAAAATCCGATCAGTGGAACCAGAGATATGGAATTCGAACGTTTAATGTAAAAACAGCCATGAGAATAATAAAGTGTCAACTGCGGTTATCTGGTCGCACTGGACCGGGGCAAAGTCACAAGTTTAGGCCAATCACAATAGAGCATTGGTGAATCGAAGGACCAGGCTAATCCCGCTGAGCTTTGTATCTTATGTCCTTTAAGCAAGGCTATGCATCAGTGCAGATGAAGAGACACAAGTGCTGTGATGTGAAGTCCTGCATTAAGTTGTGCCACAAGGTTCTGTGTCAAGTTGAATCCCACTACATAAGTTTTGATGAGGTTGGCGTTCAGGATTTGTGATGCGAGGTCCTGCACTAAGTTGCATTGCGCTGCTTTGGTTTGGCTGTAGCCCACAGTTAGGCAGGGAGAAGTCCACTCTGATGCCAGCCAGGGGTCCAGGACCTGGGGAAGCATGCTTTGGGGATCCAGAACTCACTCCACTAGAGGCTAGCAAGGCTCAGGCAGGTCCAGTTGCCGGACCAGTACAGCCGATCAGCTAAGCAGTTGCAGGAAGGCCTCTTGAGCTTATTGTGTGCCTGTAGGTCAGAAAGGAGTGTCACTGAGGTTAGTTTTGGATGAAGTGAGCAGTTCCAGTTTTCCTTCTCAGAAAGCAAGGCAGTCCTCAACCAGCAGGATTCCTCTGGTAGAAGCAGGGCAGTGTTCTGGTGGCAGGACAGTCCTTCTTCTGTATTGTCCACAGGCCCAGACGTGTATAAATAAGTGACTCTGGAGGTCCAATATTTATACCTGGAGCCAGCCGTTGTGTGTAAGGGAAACCCTGTCATACCCCATACCCATTTCCAGAAATTTCTTACCTTCCCTTATCAAGCTCCAATAAGTCTGGATTGAATAAAGGCTGGTGTCAGGTTCCTTCATGCGTGTTAGAGGCAAGAACTTTAAAGTGCAAGTGGGGCAGGGCACTGCTCCCCCTAGCCATCCTGACAGGCTGGCCCTTACTGCCCACAACTAGCCCCTTTGTATCACTGTCTGGGAGGAGTGCACAACCCCCACCGGCAGAGCCATTCACATTCATGTGAGTCAGGATACTGGCAGAAGGCACAAGTAGTTAGGACAAGAAAATGCCAACGTTCTCGAAAGAGCCATTTTCAGAATTGTGAATCAAAATTAAACTTTACCATTAAATATGATTTTAAATAACAATTAATTTCAGCGTAAACAGTATATTTCTACCTCTCCCCAATCTAAAGTTATAACTCATTAAATGTAATAAGGTAACCAGGTGTAGGTCAATACGAGAGATAGGCCTCAGAACTGTGAAGAATTGATTTAAGAGTTTTTTACTGCCAGGAATGCACAACTTAAGTACACCTGTCCTAGTTTTTAAATACAATGCACCCTGTCTTACGACCTCTTAGGACCTATCCTAGGGGTGGCATATGTGTATTAAAAGGATAGGCCTGGCAAAAAGGTTTATTTGCCACGTCCAAATGGCAGTTTAAAAATACACTACAGGCTACAGTGGCAGGTCTGAGACATTTTTTTAAAAGGCTACTTTAGGGCGTGGCACAAAAAGTGCTGCAGGTTCATTAGTGCAAAAACAACAATTGATGGACAGAATGCAGAACAATGTCATACATTCACCCCAGTACAGAGATCTGGGCCTAAATCCATCGTTTGTTTGCTCACCATGCCATTCCAGTTTGAACCCAGCCATATGCAAATCAGTCTTGACCCTGTGCCTCATGGGAACAGTCCAGCCCGAACTGCCAAGCCAGGTCATCCCTGGACTGGAACCAACCATCCTAGGACTGGTTTCGGGGTTTCACCCCTTTGCAGCCAGGATAGCTTGATTCCAGTGGCATGGAGAGCAGGGGATTCACGTCTGTGCGTACACGTCCCACTCAGGGTGACAAATGCAAAAACAACAGTTGATGGACGGAATGCAGAACAATGTCATACATTTACCCCAGTTCAGAGATCTGGGCCTAAATCCATCATTTTTTTGCTCACCATGCCATTCCAGTTTGAACCCAGCCATATGCAAATCAGTCTTGACCCTGTGCCTCATGGAACAGTCCAGCCCAAACTGCCAAGCCAGGTCCTCCCTGGACTGGAACCAAGCATCCTAGGACCGGTTTCGGGGTTTCACCCCTCTTCATCCAGGATAGCTTGATTCCAGTGGCATGGAGCGCATGGGACTCCTGTCTGAGCATACCCGTCCCACTCGGGGTGACAAATGCAAAAGCAACAGTTGATGGACAGAATGCAGAACAATGTCATACATTCACCCCAGTACAGAGATCTGGACCTATATCCATCGTGTTTTTGCTCACCATGCCATTCCAGTTTGAACCCAGCCAAATGCAAATCAGACTTGTCCCTGTGCCTCATGGGAACAGTCCAGCCCGAACTACCAAGCCAGGTCCTCCCTGGACTGGAACAAAGCATCCTAGGACCGGTTTCGGGGTTTCACCCCTCTTCAGCCAGGATAGCTTGATTCCAGTGGAATGGAGAGCACGGGACTCACGTCTGAGCATACCCGTCCCACTCGGGGTGACAAATGCAAAAACAACAGTTGTTGGACAGAATGCAGAACAATGTCATACATTCACCCCAGTACAGAGATCTGGGCCTAAATCCATCGTTTGTTTGCTCACCATGCCGTTCCAGTTTGAACCAAGCCATATGCAAATCAGTCTTGACCCTGTGCCTCATGGGAACAGTCCAGCCCGAACTGCCAAGCCAGGTCATCCCTGGACTGGAACCAAGGATCCTAGGACCGGTTTCGGTGTTTCACCCCTCTTCATCCAGGATAGCTTGATTCCAGTGGCATGGAGCGCATAGGACTCCTGTCTGAGCATACCCGTCCCACTCGGAGTGACAAATGCAAAAGCAACAGTTGATGGACAGAATGCAGAGCAATGTCATACATTCACCCCAGTACAGAAATCTGGACCTATATCCATCGTGTTTTTGCTCACCATGCCATTACAGTTTGAACCCAGCCAAATGCAAATCAGCCTTGACCCTGTGCCTCATGGGAACAGTCCAGCCCAAACTACCAAGCCAGGTCCTCCCTGGACTGGAACAAAGCATCCTAGGACCAGTTTCGGGGTTTCATCCCTCTTCAGCCAGGATAGCTTGATTCCAGTGGCATGGAGAGCACGGGACTCACGTCTGAGCATACCCGTCCCACTCGGGGTGACAAATCCAAAAGCAACAGTTGATGGACAGAATGCAGAACAATGTCATACATTCACCCCAGTACAGAGATCTGGGCCTAAATCCATTGATTTTTTTGCTCACCATCCCATTCCAGTTTGAACCCAGCCATATGCAAATCAGTCTTGACCCTGTGCCTCATGGGAACAGTCCAGCCCGAACTGCCAAGCCAGGTCCTCCCTGGACTGGAACCAAGCATCCTAGGACCGGTTTCGGGGTTTCACCCCTTCGCAGCCAGGATAGCTTGATTCCAGTGGCATGGAGAGCAGGGGATTCACGTCTGTGCGTACCCGTCCCACTTGGGGTGACAAATGCAAAAACAACAGTTGATGGACAGAATGCAGAGCAATGTCATACATTTACCCCAGTTCAGAGATCTTGGCCTAAATCCATCGATGTTTTGCTCACCATGCCATTCCAGTTTGAACCCAGCCATATGCAAATCAGTCTTGACCGTGTGCCTCATGGGAACAGTCCAGCCCAAACTGCCAAGCCAGGTTCTCCCTGGACTGGAACCAAGCATCCTGTGACCGGTTTCGGGGTTTCACCCCTTTTCATCCAGGATAGCTTGATTCCAGTGGCATGGAGAGCATGGGACTCCTGTCTGAGCATACCCGTCCCACTCGGGGTGACAAATGCAAAAGCAACAGTTAATGGACAGAATGCAGAGCAATGTCATACATTTACCCCAGTTCAGAGATCTTGGCCTAAATCCATCGATGTTTTGCTCACCATGCCATTCCAGTTTGAACCCAGCCATATGCAAATCAGTCTTGACCGTGTGCCTCATGGGAACAGTCCAGCCCAGACTGCCAAGCCAGGTTCTCCCTGGACTGGAACCAAGCATCCTGTGACCGGTTTCGGGGTTTCACCCCTTTTCATCCAGGATAGCTTGATTCCAGTGGCATGGAGAGCATGGGACTCCTGTCTGAGCATACCCGTCCCACTCGGGGTGACAAATGCAAAAGCAACAGTTAATGGACAGAATGCAGAGCAATGTCATACATTCACCCCAGTACAGAGATCTGGACCTATATCCATCGTGTTTTTGCTCACCATGCAATTCCAGTTTGAACCCAGCCAAATGCAAATCAGCATTGACCCTGTGCCTCATGGGAACAGTGCAGCCCGAACTACCAAGCCAGGTCCTCCGTGGACTGGAACCAAGCATCCTAGGACCGGTTTTGGGGTTTCACCCCTCTTCAGCCAGGATAGCTTGATTCCAGTGGCATGGAGAGCACGGGACTCATGGCTGAGCATACCCGTCCCACTCGGCGTGACAAATGCAAAAACAACAGGTGATGGACAGAATGCAGAACAATGTCATAAATTCACCCCAGTACAGAGATCTGGGCCTAAATCCATCGTTTTTTTGTTCGTCATTCCAGTTTGAGCCCAGAGCATACCCGTCCCACTCGTGATGACAAACGCAAAAACAATAGTTGTTGGACAGAATGCAGAACAAAGTCCATCATCCCCTTTGGTATCGCTTTGTTCGCCCTAAGTTGGCAGGGTATGCCCAGACGTGGGTCCCTTGCTCACTTTGCCAGAGGATTCAAGATAGCTTAGCTGATGAGGGTTATGAAACCGAACCCCGTCCCATGGCAGTTCGGGCTGGACTGTTCCCATGAGGCACAGGGTCAGACTGATTTGCATATGGCCATGTCTGAACTGGGGTGGTGGAGTGGGCTAAAGAATGATGATGGATTAAACCCAGATCAGTTGACTGGGGGTGAGTGTTTGATTTGCTCAAACGCTCCGTCCATCATCCCCTTTGGTATTGCTTTGTTCGCCCTAAGTTGGCAGGGTATGCCCAGACGTGGGTCCCTTGCTCACTTTGCCACTGGATTCAAGATAGCCTGGCTGATGTTATGTTATGTTAATGGAATTTGTAAAGCGCACTGTTACCGTTAAGGGTCTTGGCGCTAAAGTGCATTGCCAACTGGTCCAGAGGGTGAAATTGTGAGTAAGAGGTCGTGAAGTCATGATTAAGGGTGTAGTTAGGAGAAAAGCCAGGTCTGAACTCAAGGAGGCCTGAGGCCTCTCTCAGCTGCGGGGGGAGGTTATTCCAAAGTTTAGCAGCACAATGGAAGAAACTACTGCCCCCCCCCCAACTGGCTGTTTTAACACGTTGCACTTGTACCTGTCTTGCTGAGGCTGAGCGAAGAACCCTGGATGGAGAGTACCAACGTATATGTTTCCTCATAAAATCAGGCCCACTTCCTTCCAGAGCTTTAAAAACAATGCAAAGGGCCTTGAATTCAATCCGGTGTCTTATGGGTAACCAATGGAGGTCACTAAGTCCCTTTCTTATGGATACAAACTTTGGAATGCCCAGAAGAAGTCTGGCGGCAGCATTCTGTGCCGTCTGTAGTCGACTGAGTTGCCTTTTGTGTATATTAATGTACAAAGCATTGCAGTAGTCTAGGCGGGACATGACCAATGCCGTTACTACTGTTCTAAGACAGTCATCCGAAAGAAAACTTTTAATTTTCCTCATAATCCTGAGTATGAAAAAACAGGATGATACCACCTTGCTAATTTGGTCAACAAAGGACAGTCTGGAGTCGATCATAATTCCCAAATTTTGTGCCTTATCAGTAGGAATTGGAAGTGAACTCAGAGATTGGGGCCACCAGCTGGGTGACCAGAGATTTGAGGGATTACCAAGAATAATCACCTCAGTTTTTTCAGCGTTAAGCTTCAAGCAATTAGCTGTCATCCAATCGGCGATGGATTGCATGCAATTGTAACAGTTCTGACCAGCCACCTCCTCTTTGCCTTTTTGAATAGACATCACTATTTGGGAGTCATCGGCATAAGATGTAGGTTGGAATCCAAAGGAGCGGATAAGCGCTGCCAAAGGAGAAACGTATACATATATGAACCCAAAACCGGTCCCACGATACTTGTTTCTGATCCAGGGAAGACATGGCGTGGCAGTTCGGGCTGGACTGTTCCCATGAGGCACAGGGTCAGACTGATTTGCATATGGCCATGTCTGAACTGGGGTGGTGGAGTGACCTAAAGAATGATGTTGGATTAAGCCCAGATCAGTTGACTGGGGGTGAGTGTTTGATTTGCTCAAACGCTCCATCCATCATCCCCTTTGGTATCGCTTTGTTCGCTCTAAGTTGGCAGGGTATGCCCAGACGTGGGTCGCTTACTCACTTTGCCACTGGATTTAAAATAGCCTGGCTGATGAGGCTTATGAACCCACAACCGGTCCCAGGATGCTTGTTTCCGGTCAAGGGAAGACATGGCTTGGCAGTTCGGGTTGGACTGTTCCCATGAGGCACAGGGTCAGACTGATTTGCATATGGCTATGTCTGAACTGGGGTGGTGGAGTGAGCTAAAGAATGATGATGGATTAAACCCAGATCAGTTGACTGGGGGTGAGTGTTTGATTTGCTCAAACGCTCCGTCCATCATCCCCTTTGGTATCGCTTTGTTTGCCCTAAGTTGGCTGGGTATGCCCAGACGTGGGTCCCTTGCTCACTTTGACACTGGATTCAAGATAGCCTGGCTGATTAGGGTTATGAACCCTATACCGGTCCCACGATAGTTGTTTCTGGTCCAGGAAAGACATGGCGTGGCAGTTCGGGTTGGACTGTTCCCATGAGGCACAGGGTCAGACTGATTTACATATGGCCATGTCTGAACCGGGGTGGTGGAGTGAGCTAAAGAATGATGATTGATTAAACCCAGATCAGTTGACTGGGGGTGAGTGTTTGATTTGCTCAAACGCTCCGTCCATCATCCCCTTTGGTATCGCATTATCATTACATTTAAGCAGGTTTTCTTCATCTGTATGAGTCACATTTTTTATGGCCTTCTCTAATATATTTGTGTATCCTGTCTTTTCAAATGTTTAAATCAGCTCATCTGTTTATTTATTGGATATATTTTATTTCTATTTTTCATATTTGGCTGCATGTTAAATTTCTCTTTAGTTTTTCCAAATATTAAATTAAACCAAACAAAAATTATTATTGTGTGTTGATTTTATATATCCTTTGTTTCCCCCCTCATTTTGTGATTTGTACATTCTGAAATGTTACACACTCTTTCTGTATAGTTTGAATAAACCATATTCCTGATGGTATTTCCTTCAGTCTAATCATGTAACTTTTTCAATTTTTTCTTGTTTTCTGGTTCTCACAAAAAAGATGTCTATTTGTTCTCCATAATAAATGAATCCTCTCATCCAATTTTTCTTGCTTTCTGGTTCTCACAAAGATGTCTATTTGTTCTCCATAATAAATTAGTCGTCTCCTTCCAAATGTTTGTGATGTTCGTAACATTTCATATAAGATATTGGCTAATATTAGGGTTGCATTAAACCCACTGAAATCCCAGTGATTCCAAATACCACTAATTTTCCATTTTGGAATAGATGTGAGGTATTTCAATAAATTCTGCAGTTGTGGTTACTGAATTTATCATTGTTAACACCAATTGCTGACGTGAGTGAAAAGTTCACATTGTCTGGCCTACAGTGGTGGCGGATCTCTAATAGAGTTTACAATGTTGCATAGCAACATTCCATGATTTCCTCATACTGGTGCATTGTGGAAGGTCCAAATCACAGTTCGACTCTACTTGGTGGTTCTTAATCCAACTTATCCATAGCAGAAAAATTAAACTAAGCAGCACACCACAGTTCATTGTTGAAATTCTACCATTGTTCCCCTTCTACCATTTAGGCAATAGCAGCTTATGAGCAGCCTCATTGAGCCTGGGTCTATAGATTAGAAGAAAAAGTGAAGATGAAGAGAGCAAAGTAGGGTACACTGTGATGATCTGAACTTATCTAATACCCCAACAGGGAACACACACAACTGTTTACTGTTGACCTATAATACAACAGTGGATGGGGGCCCGAATAGGTGCATAGGTGACGCCATACTCTTAATGAATGTGTGTCTACAATAGGAGGTGTTACCACACAATGATCCATTAAGCCTGTAGATTAGTAACACAAGTTTACGTCGAGTCAGACATCTAACTGGTATGGGAAAATGTATCTTTTTGATTTGCAGGGAATCAATGAACATTATAGCTGGGGTTTTCTATAACCCCGATGAAGACCTTTGACCATTATGTGACAAAAATATAGGTCAAAGTGACAAAAATATAGGTCGAAACATGTTGGAAGGCTGTGCATTTTGTATGGTCAGATGTATCATTGTATTTCATCTACTGGCCACATTTCCTGTTTTTAATCAATCCCAGGGGTACTCAATAATAAAGGAAGTTCTTTTGGTGTAATCATAGTTATTTTTAACTCTTATGACACAACTGGACCAGTGTAATTGTCCTGAAAGAGATATATAAGAACTCTCAGGTCTATGGACTTCAGTTGAGTCCATTGGAGTGGCATTGTTCCTACTCCAGTGTGAGAGGTCGCCGATGATGAAGCATGTCACAATACGTTGTGGGTGAGACGACATCTCAAATATCTTTTGATGACCTGATGCAATGGATTGAGATAGGACAAGTGTGACCATAGGTTTCAGTAATCAAGTATCTTTTTTAAAAAAACATATATATTTTTATTTTGAAAATTTTATGCAAGGAACAATCACATTTCAGTATCTACAACATTGCATAGGTGGCGACCAAAACAGACATATGAATCAGATAAAAAAAGAAAAAAAAGAACAGCGAGCCCTGGGAAGCTACATAGAGATAGAAATAGAGCAGACCCTAGCAATGGATGTTAATAAAGCGGGATTGTGACAAACAATATACCCTATTTTACAGGCTCTTCAATCCATTATGCAACCGGCGCCCATATTTTTGTCCCCTTTACTCTCTTTCTATATCCCTTTGTCTTATAAATTGCAGATTCCAAATTAAAGGTCGCCAGAAGTCTAGCCCTCCAAGCAAAAAATGACGGAGGATCTGGGGAGATCCAATCTTTCGTGATACAAGTGCGCAGGATCGCCATACAAATAAACAGGAAGGAAGTTATAGACTCAGGTCTTATTTGCGATTCAGCTTCTGTTTTAATTCCTATCTCCCCAGTAATGCGGACTGGTGATCCCACTAATACTGCCAGAAAGGATTGAATTAAAGATAGAAGATCCACCAGTTTAGAACACGAATAGAACATATGCACAGCATCTGCAGCTGGAGTACCACACCTATTACATTTGGTTCCTGCTCCTGTACCCCATTTAGCAATCTTACCCGGTGTATAATTTAAATCGTAAATAGCCATATAATGTTGTGCACGCATCCTACCAGTTATTAATACTTCATTTGCCAAGGCAATAGAAGTATTTAACGCAATTCTTTCTGTATTTAACTTCCTTGCCCACTTTTCCTGACAATACTGTAAGTCGTCTGGCAATAGCTTTATCAAGATAGAATAAAAAAAAACAATAGGCATACCCTTCCCCAGCTGTTCTATTAAAGGAATTTTTCTAAATTGGTGCACAACACCTGGAACTAGTGTATTAAAAAAACCACGGATTTGCAAATATTTAAAGAAATCATATTTTGATAAACCATATTGTAGTTTTAACTCTGTAAAAGATAAGAATTGGCCGTCTAAACAGAGATCTCCTAAGCGGCAGATCCCCGTCTGCGTCCACCTAGTAATAGTGTAGTCTCGAAAAATTAGAGGAAGTATACCTGCAGCGTCAAAAGGGATATAGGCATTTATGTTCGGGAGACCTAGATGCCGCGTAACTCGCCTCCAGACCGCAAAGGCAGCCTTATAAATTTTGAACTTAGTTTTTTTGTAATAGCTGGGTTCAGCAAATTTTACCAAGCAGCAATTTGCCTCTTCACCCAATCTAAATTAGATTGATGGGCTATGGCAGGGCAACAGCTTAGCCCTTTCTCCAACAACCAGAGGGGACATGAATTGCAGAGCTGCCGCCCAATAATAAAACAAAAAATACGGAATCCCCCAGCCTCCCGAACTTCTAGGGAGCACCAATGTTTTTGTATGCCCTTCTGTGCCTTTTATGGTCCCAAACAAATCTAGAACTAATATTCTCAAGCCTTTTAAAATATATAACTGGGAATTCAAGTGGAATGGTTCTAAACAGATATAAAAGTTTGGGCAACACAAGCATCTTTAAGACATTTGACCTTCCATGCAGTGACAAATGAAGATTGTTTATTCTCTCTAAAGTAGACTTGACTCTATCTAATACTGGGTTCAAGTTAATTTCAGGAATATTAATAACGGGTGAACACAGCTTGATTCCCAAATAGGTAGCTTCCGAGAGGGTAGAGATGCCGTCCGGAGGGTTAGCCCCAACACATAAAATCAGAGTTTTAGTTAAGTTTAATTTATAGCCAGACAGTAGCCCATACTGCGAGGCAAGGTCTTTAGTTGTTGATAGGGCAGATGGAATATCAGTAGTTAGAATAACAATATCATCTGCATATGCCAAAGCTCTATACTTAATGTCACACACTTTCACAGGTTTAATGTCGTTAGACTGATTTAATTTAGACAAAAAGAATTCAATGTATAAGGCAAATAATAAAGTTGAGATGGGGCAGCCTTGCTGCGTTCTGCGGCTAATTGTGAAAGAATCTGACTCTCTACCAGACAGGCGTATACACGCAGTAGGTAATTGATATAGTGACTTAATAGCTTGGAGTATGCCCGGTCCAAATCCCTTCAAACGCAAAACCTCCCAAAGAAATGGCCATGCCATCCTGTCGAATGCCTTCTCAGCATCCAACAGGATGATTCCAATAGGGGTCTTCGTGGCTTCCGCTCAGTCCATTAATGCTATCACACGACGAACGTGATCAGTCGTATCACGGCCAGGGATGAACCCCAGTGGTTAAACGAGGGTGGAAATAATACTTGACAGACGAACAGCTAAGACTTTGGAATACATTTTGCTGTCGGCATTGATTAATGAAATAGGTCTGTAAGAGGGATGTAACACAGGAGGTTTGCCTTTTTTAGGAACACTGTTATTATTGATTTCTGGCAGGACAGAGGGAGTAATCCCTTTTGAGTACTTAAAAACTTTGCCAGCAATTCGTCTTTTAAAACCGACAAAAAAGTTCTAAAGAATTCCAGCGGGATCCCATCTGGGCCCACAGCCTTACCTACCGCAAGCGAAAAGATTGCTACCTCCAATTCCTCATTAGAGATATCGGCCTCTAGCTCTTCTTTTTGTTCTGGAGTTAATTTAAGGATCTCATTATCTCCCCAGAACCCTACAAGTTTGCCTTCTATATCAGTAATATCTTCATTTAAGTACAGCTGAGTATAAAAATTATTAAAAATCTCCAAGACTTTCGCCGGTTCTGTATGGATTTGCCCATGTTCATCCTGGATTGAATTCACTCTCCTAGCCACCTCTTTCTGCCGTAATCTTTTAGCAAGTAGCCAACCCAAATTTTCTCCCACCTCATATAAGTCCGAACGATGTACCGCAATTTGGGCCGCTAACTTAGTAGCGAAGTTTTGATAAACCCTAATTTTTTGAACAGCCAAGTCTTTTGCTATCTGATCATAATCCTGAGTAGTGGTAAGAGCCAACATAAGCTTAACTTCAAAGACTCTCAGTTTGTTCAACTCATCCTCCTGTTCTGCCTTCATTCTACGTTGTTTATTGATCGAATAACTAAGGGACTCCCCTGGCACCCCGGCCTTGAAAGCGTCCCATATCATACCAATTGGAGCAGATCCGCGATTAAATTAAAAAAACTCCCCTATCCACTTAGACATTTGTTCCTGATAGGCAGGGTCAACCAATAACCGACGCTCAAATGTCCAAGGTTTTTTAGAGGGTCTATACAATGTTTCTACCTCTAATTTCAGAATAATTGGATTGTGGTAAGATATTATTTTTGGTTGAATGTCAATCCTAGCGTTAGTCAATAATTCTAAGGATGTAAAAAAATAATCCAAACGAACATGTTTCTGATGAGGGGCGGAAAAAAATGTATGGCCAGGGTCATCAGATCTTTTCAGCCACCAGACATCTACTAGACCAAAATCGTTAAGAAGACCCTTGGTAGCCTTAAAAACCCTACTCTTCTTCCCCTTATACTCAATGTTACTACTAATGTTTTCATCTCCTCGCAAATGTAAATTAAAAAATCCCCACATAGGATTACAGGAGAAGGCCACGAGGCCACTTCAATACTGATATCGTTCAGCATATCGGGGTCATCGGAATTGGGCCCATACATTGAGCATAGAGTAAAAAGAAGGCCGTCTGTCCTCATCTCGCTAATAGCCCACCGGCCAAATTGATCAGACTTAACATGTTTGCATTCTCCCACCCGTATTTTTTAAGGATAGCAATAGAATTTACCCATCTTTAATCAAAGCTTGTTTTATCGTAGCTGAAAGACCACACAAATAACCGCCCCCAAATATTGGTATATGTAGAGCTTACTTCCGCCAGAAACTCGAAAGGGATAGATATAGATAAGGTAAGTTTAATGGACCATAACGTGCGCAATTTCGAATGCCTCCACCTTACCGCTGTGTTCCCTACATTCCTTGCTCCAAGACCCCCCTATTCTCCCCTCCCTACAACTACCCATACCCCCACCACCTTCCCCTGAACCCACCCAAATGAGGCAAAGGGACTGAATAGTCCCTATTTGAGATGGATAGAGAGGAATGAGCGCTCCCCTACTCCCCTGTCTCCCTGCACATACACCAAACTAAGTTTATCGAAGAGGAAGCTTTCACTGATCTTACTGAAACAAATGATCCCTTACAGTGCCCCCAAAAATTATTTTGCCGCTATCTCGGAGGTGAAAAATGAAGTTTTATCTTTAACTATAACCTTGAGATTAGCGGGATTTAATAGAAAAGCTTGCGCTCCTTTCGCTTGCAGTGGCAAGATTAATTGGCGAAGATGCCCTCTAAGCTGTACTGTGGCCTGACAGTAGTAAAGGGACATAAAAAACTCACAACCTTTAGCTCTCCGCTTACGGTTAGGCCGTGCTAGATCATATAAGCGCTCACGAAGTAAAAAATTGTTCAAGCAAATCAAGATTGCCCTAGGTTTGGCCGCAGCCCCTTTAGAGCCAGCCCGCACCTGAAAGGGAAATCTATGGACCCTTTGGAGCTCAAGCTCCCATTTCCAATTAGTTAGCTCAGGGAAAGCATCAGTACATAATTCGATCACAAACTGCCGAATGTCACTCCCTTCCAATCCCTCAGGGACACCAAGTATACGCAGGTTATTTCTTCTTGACCTGTTTTCAATGTCAGTTAACTTCCAATTTATGTCAACGCGTGTCGATTGAAGGGCCGAAACATCGGCCTTCTGAGACACCATCACATCCTCCAATGAGGAAATTCTTCCTTCAGCTTCTCCCATTCTGGCTGACAGCTCAGAACAGGATTTAGCCCCGCGTCGAACCGTATTTTGTAGTTTACGCACTGCACCCTGGACCCGCAAGCTCTCCGCCTTTGTCTCCTCTCGGTGCGACATGATGGCATGATATATTATCGTCAGTGTAACGGCATTATCAACCTCTTCAAAGTTAGGACTCAGATCTGTGGTACTGTTGTTTGACGCACTGACTTGTACTGCTGTATGAGAGTCTGTATAAGTCTCTAAAATTGGTCATCCATCATTAGTTATAACTTGCCCTGGCAAAAGATTACTGGGACGGGATACGTCTTGTGCCTTTCGCACCGTTTTTCCCCCCTCTTGCAATGAGATACTAGTCTCCTCTTCCTCGAAAGGTGCAGAACTCGCTGCGCTTCTGTCATCCGCCCAATCAAGATCCAGACTTTCCCCCTCTGAAACGACTGAAACTTCTGACATATAGTAAAATTTCGCTCCGGAGCCGCAAGAGTCCGCCTCTACGACAGCTTCTGCTGAAGGGGGCTGATTATCGACCACCGAGCCACCACCTTCTGAAGCAACTAAACCGTGGAGTTAGTCGTGGACATTGTTGAGCTGTTGCTCTGTAGCACTTTCGAACAGGGGGTTCAGATGATCATTGGAAGATAAGGCAGAGGGAGAAGTCCCTAAGCAGTTCGCTGCCGTTTTCGCTATGCTTGCTATTCCGGCAAGTGTATCCTTGCTCTTGCTGATCGGGATCGGCAGGGTCTGAACTTGATTTATGTTTGTGTTGGAGCCAGGCTTTTTTTTTTTAAAGATCTCTGCAATTGCCATTCTTGAGCCAGCGACATCCATGACAGCAGCGTCCAGACTGGCCAAGGGATCCTGTAGCTCTTTGGGGCCCAACTCGCTAGTGGATCGGATGCCCCTCTGTGCATTACGGTCAGTCAGCAGGACGCCAGTAGGGTCCTGAGTCAGAGTTAGTTGCGCTGTGCTCGAAGTTGCAGCGGCCACTGCACGAGTCTTTGGACCTTTGGAAGCCGCGCTGGAGTTGGCGTTTTTGGGCCCCATCCTTGAAGAGTCGCCGCTCCGCTCCAGGGCTTTGTGATCACTCTGAGCCCGGAGACTGATCACAGCGAGCCTGCTCTCTTCCCCCAGCCACCGGAGACCGGGCGCGAAACCACCGCCACCACCGCCAGCGCTGAGACGGCAACCGCCGAACCCAGCAGTAAGTAGACTAAGTCGGCGTTTGTGGGGGGGTAGTATCGAGTAGCTGCAGCAGCCACAGCATAGCAGTCTCCACGATGCAGGATAAGGAGATTAGCAACAGCAGCCGTAACAGCCCACTTGCAGATCCCCTTGTTTATCTTCACTTCAGTTCGTTTCAGTTCAGCTCACGGCATCCAGCAATCCTCTTTCGGCAACCGCCATAACCGCCTTAACCGCCTTAGCCGCGTTAGCTTCCTCACGAACATCAGGGAAACCAGCAAGACTCCCAGAGCAAACAGAGCGAACAGGAAGGGAAGTCTTGGAGAGCGCTAGAGACCATCTCACTCGGACACAGCAGTGTCCGCCATCTTTCAGTAATCAAGTATCTTTTGTGATAATACTGTTGAAAGCAGACTCTTATACCAGTACTTAGTACAAAGCTCTTTATGTCTTTATCAGTCAGTCACTGAATTTACATTGTTACCTTGTCCTAATGAGAAAATTCATTGTAGATTGAGGCACCTACCCATTCCATCCGTGAGCAGTTTTCACAATGTTAGAAAACATGGGGGCATATTAACAGGGACTTAATGGCACTTAATGGCACCGGAACGTCACTTTTTCTGACATCTGGTGGTGTTAAGTCCTTCACCTTATTTACAAGGCAGTGTTAAGCAAAACAAGCAATCACCCCTGCAGCACAGGCACCCTTGCAACATGGCACAAGGGTGCCTGATCTGGCGCTAGGCAACTTCTTTAGCTCCAGCCTTCCCTTCTGACTTCCCACCTCTCTTTTGTGTCCTTTTCCTTTTTGTTTTCCCAGTCCTTTTCTTAGTCCAGGATTTGTGTATCGATCTATGCATAAAAATGCAATTCATCCAATATTATAGTGAGATCAATGTTTTTCCATTATAAGCACCTTGTGTTTCATCTTGGTCTGTGTCTGAACTCAAGTCCGTACTTAACTTGCTCAATATAGTATCTTGTTTGGCTCTGTTGCATTGTCCTACTTTCTGTCTCCTCAATGTGTCAAAAATCTTTTATATATATATATATATATATATATATATATATATATAGTATAAATTTGGCTTTTCTCCTAATCCCCCTGATCCCTTGGAAACGTTTGTGCCTTTTTCATTTTTTATAGTTTCTTCTAGAATATTTAATCTTTCCATGATTTGTTTCTTAGATTAACATATGTGAGAAGACAGCCTGGTATATGATGTCCACTAATGTAAGTGGGCACCTTGCACCAGTCCAGACAACCCTCATGGTGATTAAAGAGGTCTTAGACAACCTTAGAACTCTCTAAGTGGCAGCTGTGGATAGCAGACTTAAGACTTAGTCCAGAAGATGTGTAAAGCAGCTTGTTTTACCAGAATGCAATCTTATAGTATAGATTAAGTGGAAAAGAGCTAGACAAGATAAGACAAGAAAGGAAACACCCTAGTGCTGGGGCTAAAGAAGCTGCTTAGCGCCAGATCAGGCACCCTTGTGCCAAGTTGCAAGTGTGCCTGTGCTGCAGGGGTGATTGCTTGCTTTGCTTAATGCCGCCTTGTAAATATGTATTTATTACATATACTCTCTAACATGTTTAGATATCTCCTATACGGAGATAAACAATATGCACACAATACTTTGCATAGAAATACAGTAATTAGCACAAAATATACAGTAGACACCAGGGGGGGACCAAACCATATACTAAGAAAGTGGTTTAAGATCCATGACTCGGGTCAAGACAGAATCAAGAGGGCGTAGAAGTGCTGGGGACCCAAGGACCCAATCAAGGTGAGTAGATAGGGACTCCACGGAGAGTGTGTGCAGTGTGGGAACACGACGCGTGCTCTGTACAACTCTATGTGTTAGTTCCTGCTGGCTTTTTAAAGATTAAGGATGAAGAAACCCCGTGGAAGAAAGAAGGTTGGAGAGCCACCCCACCTGAGGATACCCTAGTGCCCACGTTACCTACACAAGGGAAGCCAGGTGTATACGTGTGAAGTGGTGTCGTAAACTGCCATCAAACCTAATGGAGGACTTCAGGAATGTGCCGCTGCTGCAGAAGGAGAAAGTGTCCGGTGGAATCTTAAGGTGGATTCTAGATGAGACATACCTGCAAGCAGAGGGACAGAGTCTATGCCACTCAGGGGTGACCAGGAGACTTGGAAGACGAATGCCCGGCGATGTCGGGTGTTGCAGGATGGGTGACGATTACCTTAATTTTGCAGCTTTGAGGACCAGGCGATGCTGAGGAAGACAAGGAGTTGTTCACAAGCTGTCCAAGGAAGGATGCCGAGTGCTGAGGGGTCGGTGTCCGGTGGAAGCACCAACAAGCCTTGGCAAATGCAGCCAACACAGGCATTGAAGAAGGAGCAGCGTCGGGACGGAAAACAGTGTTTACTTTGCATGCACTACAACGCATGCAATTACAACATGGTATTTACAAGGACCACATTGTTACAATGCAAGCCATTACATTGCAAGCCACTTCTATGATTGCTGTAGGAGGCGCGCTAAACTAAGGAATAGTATAATTTACTATTCCAACACCGTCCCTACTGTTGCACACACTGGAGTAGGAATAGTAAATTATACTATTGCTAAGTCCAGTGTGCCCCCTACATCAAGTCGTAGACATTACTTGCGTTGTAATGGCTTGCATTGCAACAACATGGTCATTGTAACAACCACGTTGTAATGGCATGCGTTATAGCACATGCAATGTAACATCGCATATTCCGCTGGGACCAGCAAGGTCCAGTGGACTCACCACAAGCAGGGGAGTCAGGGCAGGCCCAGAGCAATCAGAGGAGCCCAGAAGAAAGCAAGGTGATCCTCAAATGGAACCACGGGATGGAAGCACTGGAGTCGCGAAAGGATCTCAAGCAGCTCACCAAAAGATGCAGGCCACGATGCACGCGATATGGTGTGGCTGAAGATTCTGGTTACTCGAGGTGCTCGAGGTTGGGGCCACTTGATCTTCTTGGAAGGAAACCAACAAGCCTTTGCAACTGCAAGTTGACGCAGTGCACAGGAGTTCAGTTATTGCAGACCCCCATAAGAGATACTGGCCTCAAACTTGGTGAGAAGGCAGGGAAGGCCTCGGGAGCTGTAGAAAACTATCACCTGTGTTGCAGAACCTTACAGAGTCCGGAGAAGCCCAGGATCAGCAGACCGGTCGACTTAGTTGCAGTGTCTGCGATTGCAGAGGAGTTACTCCTTCACTCCAAGGGAGATTCCTTCAGGTGACTTTGATGCGCACAGGCCTTGGAAGGTTCCTGTATGGTGCACAGGCGATGCAGCAGACTGGAAACCAGGCAAAGTTGAGCCCAAACGAAGTCTGGGGAAGCCCAGAGTGCCCAGAAGGTAGAAGAAGAAGTGGTGTCTGATCTGAATCTTATCCCACGACAAATCTGGGGACACACCAACAGGTAAGCCCTTAAGTACCCTTAGGAAAGGGTTGGGACGATTCAGAGGACCCTCCCAGGGGAGGGTTTGGACAGGGGGGAGGTTACTCCCATGTCTTTTGTCCAGTTTTGCACAAGAGTGGGAGCCAACGGCTCCCAGGACTGGTTTGAACTGGAGTATGCACAGGGACAGCACATGTGCCCCTCATGTAGACTTAGTGGCGCTGGCAAACACACCTACCCAGTCCCAATACACTAACTCCTGTCGGGAGGTAGTCACACCTCCCTCTGACAGGATGCCTATTGTCCTGCCTTCCCCTGCTCGAGCTTGGCTTAGCAGCAGGAGGGCAGAAATGTGTCTCTGGTCGGCAGCAACCATTTGGTGCTGTGTGGGTCTAGAAGGTTGGCACCGGGAAAACTGAGAGCCTAATGGAGGGCTCTTCTAGTGCTTGGAATCACCTTTTACGGTGTGGGGGCAGGATTACAACATGTTTGATACCAAACATGATAAGATTCGACTCGATTTAGAACCCTGGTGCCTTAAACCCACTCACCTACCTGCCGTGAGGTGAACGGCCAGCATAACGGGGGATTCCTGAACACCTCTGACACGAACTCTGCTGCCGTGAGGGGAACGGCCAACGCGGACCACATTTCCCAGCATTCCTTCCTGCCGCGCTTGCTGGTGATGACGCCGGGGAGCGCCGGAGCGCTACATAGGTCGCCAGGCGCCCCCCGCAGCATGGGACTCGATTTAGAACCCTGGTGCCTTAAACCCACTCACCTACCTGCCATGAGGTGAACGGCCAGCATAACGGGGGATTCCTGAACACCTCTGACACGAACTCTGCTGCCATGAGGGGAACGGCCAACGCGGACCACATTTCCCAGCATTCCTTCCTGCCGCGCTTGCTGGTGACGACGCCAGGGAGCGCCGGAGCGCTACATAGGTGGCCAGGCGCCCCCGCAGCGTGGGACTCGATTTAGAACCCTGGTGCCTTAAACCCACTCACCTACCTGCCTTGAGGTGAACGGCCAGCATAACGGGGGATTCCTGAACACCTCTGACACGAACTCTGCTGCCGTGAGGGGAACGGCCAACGTGGACCACATTTCCCAGCATTCCTTCCTGCTGCGCTTGCTGGTGACGACACCGGGGAGCGCCGGAGCGCTACATAGGTCGCCAGGCGCCCCCGCAACGCGGGACGCACGCGTGCAGTGCCGGGACAAGGGCGGGCCCATCCTTGCCCGTCAGAGACCGGAAGAGGCTGGGCTGGGCCACCCCTCTTTACCGTACTTATTGGGTCAGTTGTGTTTTTTAAGGTTCCCATGTTTAGTATTTAATTTTTCTTTTATTGTAATCATTCAGTCTAAAGCTGTTGACATAGTCCCTTATTTTATCTATATATATATATATTTCTTTTTAATTATTTTTTTTTGTGTTGCCTGTCATTTAGCAAATATCCCAAAGGCGAGTCTGCTTTAAGTGACTGTTGTTTTAAATATGGGGAAACATTGTAAATCTGCCACTGCTCGACCAATGACTAGGCAACTTGCCAACTCGAATCCATCACTCCCGAGCCTTACAGCTATAGATAAAATGCTTCAGAAGACTATTGGGGTGGTAGCTACGGCAATTGAAAATACCGAAAGGCGGTTGTCAATTACTCCCACAATTCCGTCTGCCCCCCCTCTGGATAATGGTTCGGCAGATTCTTTTAATCAAACTGAGGCAGAAGCCTTGTCTTTTATGTTGCACTCTTTTTCACATTTACCATGTGCTCAGATTACACCAGGTGAGACGGTGCAAGTGGAAGTTGGTCCGCTTTCATCTTCTCTGGTATCCACAGTGGTACCCATGAGGCGGATGAAGGCTAAGAAAAGAAAGAAAGCCAAAAAAGTGGTTAAAAACCCCGCTCACTCTGATTTTATTTCCAATTCTACGGATACTGTTTGCCATCCATCGACCTTAAGTCCCCCGGTGTGGGTCACCAATACATTAATAGATTTACAGTCCCATATAGACCAGACCCTAAATGCCTTTCTAAAAACACTGTCGGCTAAGATCGACAGATTAGTAACTTTGATTAACACCAAAGGTGTTGGAAATAAACAGACAAATTCTGTTTATAAAGATCAGGGTAGATTGGAGGGCCAGGGAACATTAATTACGACTAGTAAATCCACTCCACAGGTTCCCACTGTTTCTCTTCAACCTACTTTACCTGCCCTTGTCCAACCGCCTTTGGTGACGCCAACGGTATCTCGATTGGTGGATGGTCCATCTACTTCTTCTATCACCTCTCGAGTTGCTATCGGTGTAGCCCCTTGCGAACAACCTCCTAGCATTATGGCTTGTGTTACTCTGAATCTGGGGGTGGGCATTCTGCCTCCTAAGTCAGTTGGAAATACAGGCACAATAGGCTTGGCTCAATCTCCTCCCTTCCCGCAGCTTCCTCCCGAGGCCTCACCCTATGTGGTGGTGCTTACGGGAGTACCTCCATTATTAAGCGACAGGGGGGAAACATACCAGGAACTAAAAAAACAAAGTTATTCACTGGTTATCTAAATTTAGACCACTGAATGGACTAGGTCGGAGGGAGATTCTCTTTGTACGTAGAGACGTTGGTTGGGGAGCAGAACCAAAGACATAGGTGGGGATTGTGTCTTAATTAATTTCAGGGACCCGAGAGTTGCTGGTCATATATTGGATTTTGGAGGGAAAACTAAAAAAGGCTCTATTGACACCTGTCACTTGGGGTATTTTTATGCGTACCCTAGTGTTCCAAGCCCTAGGGAACTACCCTATTTTCATCAAGCTACTCACCAATTTCACTATAATATTCCGACCACCAACCCCTTTGATGTATTGAGTTCTGTAGATTGACCATCATCTTTGAGGAACATCCAAGGTGGGCATACGCATGGGGATGGGAGACAGGCTAAGTTTGGCTGTGGTATGGAGGTGGCTCTCCATAATGCAGCTTACGGAACTGGGACAGGCGTAACTTCTGTCCCTCCATCTCCGCATAGTAACAGTTTCACTCAAGGGCCACTGGAGTCTGGTCTCTCAGACCGATTGGCCTCCCCCCATCCTGCTGACCATGACGTTTAAGTGGATTCTCCACCCCAAGTAGCTTTACGCAGACCTCTGGTAGGATCATGGAATGTGGCTGGTTTGGGGTCTAATCTTTCTAAACCTGAGTGGGGAGAGCTAATGGACAAATACGATATTTGTCTATTTCAAGAAACATGGCTACGGTCTCCCCCGGTGAGGGTGGGTTATGCGTCTTTTTCTGTTCCCGCGGCTCAAGGAGTCAGGGGTAGACCCTCCGGGGGTTTGGCTGTATGGGTTGCCACTCATTTAGGTTGCACAGTCAAAACTATTGACTCTCTGTCCCCTGATATTTTATGTCTTCTACTTACTTTTCCCGCAGGATATTCGCTGGTAGTACTGAATGTCTACCTGCGCCCTTACCCTCTACAGTTGGGTCTAACGATTTTGGGTGCCCTAGATGCTATTTTACATTCTCTCCCCCCTCTGTCTCATAAAATAATAGGGGCTGATCTTAATTGTCACTCTGAACCCCTTCTCGGGATCCCCCCAGTAACGCTCGACGAGGATGACATTTTTAAAATTCCTGATTGTACTATGTACCCAGCAAAACGTTTATCGTCTTTAGCCCTGGAAACTAACAAGATAGTTATCTTCCATTGTTTAAGGGCCTGTAATGGCGGACTTTCTCCCGGTGTCCCGGGTTCCTTCACTTTTAATAGACCCGTGAAATGTTCAACAATCGATTATATCCTGGTGAACGTTGAATTTTGGGGCCACTTGGGAGCTTTCTCTGTCATACCTAGGGTTGACAGTGACCACAATTTATTGTCATTAGAATTATTATCCAAAATTGGTGGTGGTAAAGTTCCTGGGGGTATAGTCATACCTAACAGCGAGAATCTGGTTTTAGCCGCAGGTGGTAGACGCATCAGGTGGGCAAGGTTTGTGACTGAGGAGGCGAAGCTGGCGGATTTATACCACAGCATCTCCTGTTTTTTGGTGGAAGTCTCCCACCTTTTGGGTCCCAATGGTGATATTCTACAGCATTATTTTTTGGACCTGCAGGACATCCATACAAAATTCCTCGGCTGTTTGGCTGGCTATTTTCATAACCCCTCAACACAGAGGCTGTGGCCCGTAATGAAGGATCACTGGTATAATAAAAGTTGTAGGTTGGCAAAGTCTGCCCTAATTACGGAGGTAAAAGAGGGTACACAGTCAAGCATTAGAGCTGCGAGGGCGCACTACAAAAGTTTGCTAAAACTGGCAAAGTCTGAATGGGAGGACTCAAGGTGGATGAGTATGAAGCAAGCTCTGGAGGCTCGCGATTTCAGGGCATTCTGGAATCTCGTACGAGCAGGTTCGGCAGAAAGTCTGTCTGCCACTATTCCTAACCTTAGCGAGGAAGTCTGGCTTGAGAATTTCAAGCCTCTCTACTCGCTTAGTAATGCCAATGGCAGACTAGATTTAATAATCCAGCCAAATGATTTTCCTGTGGCTTATCAGGTGCAAGAGGAGTTGGAGAGCCGACTTTTCACGTTTTCGGAAATTGAGATGGCCCTTAGTACCCTATCTGTGGGGAAAGCCCCGGGCCTTGATAAGATCCCAGGTGACCTTTACCGGAGCGAAATAAAGATCTGGGCCCCTTACATTCGGGCCTATTTTAATGCTATTTTTCAGGGCCTTGAGATACCCTATACATGGTTAGGTGCTGAAATTATACCCATCCATAAAAATTCTTCCCCTTTGGACCCGGCAAATTATCGCCCCATAAGCCTGATCGACGTTATACAGAAACTGTTTGCCCGTGTGCTTTTAATACGACTGCAGACTTGGATGGAGGAAAACCAAATGTTAACATCCCTTCAAGCGGGCTTTCGAGCAAAAACCTCGACCATTGACCAACTGTTCAGGCTGCAGCTGGTCTACTGGAAGACAGTTACTATGGGTGCTGGTAATTTGTATTTGATCTTTGTGGACCTTCGGTCCGCATTTGATATGGTCCAACGGGAGAAACTATGGGCAATATTAATGGAGATGGGTGCTCCCCCTTATCTTTGCCACTTGTTTAAACGTATGCATGAAGGTACTTATGCAAGGGTGAGATATGGGAGATGTGGGGAAATCTCAGCCCCATTTCCGGTAGAAAAGGGTGTGAGGCAGGGATGTGTTTTGGCCCCAACTCTATTTTCCCTTTTTATTAATGGGCTGATTGAGCACTTATTGTGTGCTACTAATCTGGATTCCCCAATGTTAGCGGGGCGTAAGATGCCTGCCCTGATGTTCGCGGATGACACGCTTTTACTGTCAAAATCATCTATGGGCATCCCGCGTTCCTTAGAGGCATTTTGCTCCTTTTGCAAAATAAGGGGTCTGGAATTGAATTTATCTAAAACCACATTTAGGGTTTTTAGCCCCAGTCCAGCCAATTGTCCACATCCCAAGATGGAAGGTATAGAGTTGGATCGTGTATCCATGTTCGATTACCTTGGGGTAACTCTTAATGATAAAATGAATTGGGGATCTCACATGGTGAAGGCAAATTTGAAGTTAACACAAACTGTGGGGGGCATACTGAAGGTTTTTAATAATACATCTTCTAAACCCCTGGGTCCCCCCATGGAAATTTACAAATCCCAAGCCAGAGGGGGTGAACTCTACGGCGCTGAGCTGTGGGGCCATTGTAGTATTGCACCCCTCACTTTAACTGAAAATTCCTTTATCAGGAGACTGAAATTACCTATGAGCACCCCCCTAATTCCCTTGAGATGGGAAATAGGCCTAGTCCCGTCTGAAGAGATCGCCTTGAACCGCCCACTCCTTTATTGGAGATGACTCTGGTCTACACCCGAGCTCGCGAGTTATAGGCAGGATCTTGGTGATCTCTTATCAAGAGGGAACCAGGGGAAAATTTCATGGCTGGTATATGTTAAGAATCTTTGCTATTCTATAGGGAAGGGAGAGTTGTGGTCGACTCCAGAAGAATCTTGCCGTTTATTACAAAGAAATCATTGACTGTGGTGCTACAACAGTATCGAAAGGGAATTCTATTACATTATTCTCTGGGTAGGCTCACAAATACCTTTATGGATGTTAAGACCGGTCCTCATTTTGAAGTTTTCTTGGATGTTATCCAGCCCCCATTGGCCAAGAAACTTTACATCCAGTTTAGACACGGCTCGTTACCACTGAGGGCGCTCACCCATAGGTGGTCTAACGCGCCTTGCCTTACGAGCTTTTGCCCAGAATGTCCGGATACCTGTGAGTCAGAGTTGCATGTTGTCCTTTTTTGTCTTCTTTACATCAAGGCAAGATCAAAATGGATTATTCAACTCTGTAAATCCAGGGGTCTTAGGGACTATCAGGAGGTGTTCAGAATTCTTAAATATGACACTACACCCATGATAGTCTTTGCGACGGCTAGATTTCTTCTTTCTATGTGGTTTTCTAGGTGTAAAAAACTACAAAACAAGAGGTAACATTCCACTTCTAAGGTGGATTCTAGTATTGTAGTGGAATCATGTCTAGAGACGAGGTTATTTAGGGATGTGACATTTTTTATTTTTTCCCCTATCTATCATGTTCTTAATCACGTTTTTTTATGCTAATCTATTGTAATTAAGGTGTCTATGTTGGATTGTACTTATGTACTGTACATTCCTATTCATTTTTATTGTAAATAGCTATTTATGTCTTTTTATGGTATTATACCGAAATAAAAGCTTTTTGACTGACTGACTGATAAGATTAATTGCAGCCATTTTTTAGATGGTCATCGAGTAATTACGCGATGCCCCTCTATGTGGTATATGGCTACTTCACTGACAACCCAGGAGAATGGACTCCGTAGGCTGTAGTGGTGTCATGCTCATGCTGGGGCACCCTCTCACTTAAATCCAAGCACCCTGCCTTCAGGAGTACAAAGGACTGCAATAAGGGTGACTTATAGGTTTTTTGTGCAGTGACACTAGATATAGGAAACCTATATATTTAGTAAGTGGTGCTAGTACCAGCTTACACAGGCTGCAATGGCAGGCCTGTAGTTTCATTTCAATGGTCTCCGATGGGTGGCATAATGCATACTTCAGCCAATGGGAGACCTCTGGGGTATCCATGCCCTGGGTACATGGGTACCATATACTAGGGACTTATAAGGGTACCCCAGTATCCAATCTGGGGTGTACCTAAGTACTGAACAAAACAATTTAGGGAGAAAGCAGATAGACTGGGGTCTGATTAGCAGTATCCCAGTCATACTAGCCAAATACAGCTTAGCACCAGGCAAAAAGTGGGGATAAGCATAGAAGCAGATCCTACTTTCCTACAGCATACTTTTTTCTTGTTAACTTCTCTTTCCAATTCCATGGCCAATTCTTTGATTTGTTTTTAAATATCCTCTCTATCACTCTCCGCATACTTAATTAAAATACGTAACATTCCAATCGAACAGTTGCATTGTGTTCTGCCCACTCTTTTGGGATTTTCACAACTAATAGCCTGTAAACCCCTTGGTAGGTTGGCCTCCTCTTTATATTTTTTCAATGATGCACTTTTTCCACCATTTGTTAAGTTTATATTTATGTAACCATTCTAATCTTGTTAGTTTGGTTTGCAAATCATGACTTGACTCTGATCTCACTTGATTTGTGACATTGTTCGAACTGGCTCTGTTGCAAATATCAACAAGAGTGTATCTTCTGCTTCTTGCCAGGATTTGAAATTCACTTCCACATAATTTTCTAATTCTGTACTTTTCTCTCCCCACAGTACTTCACTGACTTTAATACTTTCACTTGCTCCATAATATTCAGGCTCCTACCGCCACCATGAATACCTCGAATCACTCACTCTGGGGAACTTGCTGAATCACATAGGGTCCTCCGATTCTCCCCCTCCAGTCCTTAACCTTTGGGTTACACTCCTTGTTTGGTAGCGGCGGGGGATCCACTGGCCTGAATACTCTTAACCGTGCTTGGCGGTTGCCTGCGGGCACTTGATCGCCAGCATTGCTCAGAAAGAGGCGTGACTACCATCACCGCCAATAAACACTTGTTTCAAAGGAGACACTGGCACTCCAGGAGTCATGTTTATTTAATCATTTATTTTGGTCTTGGTGCAAACAAACGGATCTTTTAAAAAAATTTTTTTTTTGAGTTTTATATAGCGCAAACAAGAACCAATTGGGTGACAGGGCACTTTACAAGAATAACAAGGGGGGTATGATGCAAAAAATGGTAGGCAATATAATAAAACAGGTTTTAAGTAAAGAGTTGAATATTTACAGTAGAAAGGGAGATGATAACATATAGTCAGTCAAGAGTAATGGCCTGAGTAGAGATCAAGGAGTGTCAAACGGTGCATGGATATTAGTACAGAGCAAAAACCTTAGGAAATGATGGACGGAGTGTTGAACATAGCAAGCACTCACCCCCAGTCAACTGATCTGGGTTTAATCCATCCCCGGTCCAGGGAAGGCATGGCTTGGCAGTTCGGGCTGGATTGTTCCCATGAGGCACAGGGTCAGACTGATTTGCATATGGCCATGTCTGAACTGGGGTAGCAGAGTGGGCTACAGAACGGTGATGGATCAAACCCAGATCTGTTGACTGGGTGTGAGTGTTTGATTGGTTCTGATGCTCCGTCCATCACCACCCCCTTTTATACCACTTTGTTCGCCATAAGTTGACAGGGTATGCTCAGACGTGAGTCCCTTGCTCACTTTGCCACTGGATTCAAGCAAGCCTGGCTGAAGACGGCTGAAATGCCAGAAACCGGTCCTAGGAAGCTTGTTTCCGGTCCAGGGAAGGCATGGCTTGGCAGTTCGGGCTGGACTGTTCGCATGAGGCACAGGGTCAGACTGATTTGCATATGGCCATGTCTGAACTGGGGTGGCAGAGTGGGCTAAAGAACGGTGATGGATCAAACCCAGATCTGTTGACTGGGTGTGAGTGTTTGATTGGTTCTGATGCTCCGTCCATCACCACCCCCTTTTATACCGCTTTGTTGGATATTAGTACAGAGCGGTAAGCATTATATAGAAACATAATTAAATATAGTAAGACATGAGGCCAATATTTACAAGAGTAAAAAGGTACGAAGAGAGAATGGAAGACAAGGACACTCAGAGGTACTGGCATAGGCAGTGTCTGATGGGCGTCAGAATGGTTTGAAGATGGCTGGGAAGCACTGGAAGATATCATGCTTATCAGGGATATGTGTGAAGTCATAAGTAGGTAGCAAAGCCAGGCCAGCAGGAAGGAGTCTCTCCTCTGGGGGGGGGGGGGAGACTGTCCTTAGTATGAGAAGGATTTCTCGAATAGTAGAATTTTTACTTCTTTCATGAGGAAGAATGTGGACAGGTTGCATCTGATCTCAGTTGGGAGAAAGGTCCAGATTTTCGGGGCAATTCCGGAGAAGGATCTATTGTAGGTTTTTTGTATGGATTTTTCGTGGTTTAAGAAGTAGAGATGTTGTTCAGCCTGGAGAGTCTTGACAGAATGCATCTAAGGAAAGTCTCTTGGTGTACAAAGTTTTGGCTGGTTTTATGCCCATCTTGTGAAGTACCATAAACTGATTTCTGCAATCTTAAAAGGCATTACAGTCTTAAATTAACAAGGTTGGGCATCTGATAGGAACAAAGATGACTCTCAACCTCAGGGAGAGCTAGTGTTGATGTGTTCAGATGTCCAGAATGAGGAACGAGTGATCACTATGGGTGCATGTCGTATCCTTATTGGCTGAGTGTTTCTATTTACATGTGGCATCTAGATTTGTGGTATTTTTGGGGAATGCAAGCCTTTGGCTAAATGTGTTTTATTTGGGCCAATTGCCTCTGACCTGTTTGTGGAGCAACTATTTATCTGTGCAACCGATCAAGGTATTTCCTGCCGTGCATTTATCTTTGAGTGAAAAGAGACCCCTCCTGTGACCTGTTGTTTGCTAGGTGTGGGTGTGAGTCACAGGGCCTGTCTGACCATGTATCTCTGACTCAGGGTTGATGGGAAGGTCACATTGGGTAAATCCAACAGCAATGGTACGAGTTCACTGGAACTCCTCAAAATAATATGGCAGTCACTGGTGTAATTTTTATTGAAATTCCCAATACCTCATGTACAGTTGTCATAGAGTGCATTGGTATTATTTTTACCGATTTTGACATTGTTATGCATTCCTAGGTCATGACATATTGACATCGCTTTTAATGGTAACAACATTGTTGTTTTGTACATGGATTATGGCATACATTGACATTGCTTCTGCTGGTACTGTTGTGCAGGCATAGATTACGACATACATTGACATTGTATTTATGAACATTGTCAGATGGGCATGTGTTATGGCATATGCTGGCATTGCATTTATTGGTATTGTCGTTGTTGGGCCTGCACACATCATGGTTCTCATTGACATCATATTTACCCATTCCAACAGAGAGCTTGTGCTTCTGAAGAATCTGTTACCACCTGATAGGGTCAGTTTCCGGGTCAAGTACGAAGGTATACTGTGGTGCAGTGCTTAATGGGTCATTCATGCAATTTTTAGATGGATCCTAGCCTCATAGGTACCCATTTCAGAGGTATGGGATCTGTGGTGATATGATCCATTTTCTTTGATCCAGTGATAAGCCCAGCTGCTGCACTCAGATTGGCTTTTAATGGTGCACATGTGATTTTTCAGAAGCCATCAAGGGTAGCACTACCATAGTCTAATTTTGATAAGAAAAGAGCTTGGACTGGTGTTTTGAGGTCTGCCAGGGAAAGAATGGTTTTAGTTTCCTTAGTGCATGTAATTGAAGGTTGAGTCCTCTGGTGGTGGCACTGATGTGCTTTTTCATTGAGAGGGCATTGTCCTCCCTCGGACCTGCCCATACCCCAAAGACTCATCTAAAAAACCTGGGTGTCTGGGTGGACCAAGACTTTATCTTTAAGACACAAGCACGGAAGATGGTGGCCACGTGCTAAGGCATCCTGAAAATGATTCGAAAAGTCCTCCCCCTTCTTCCATTACAGGCAAGAAAAATCTTGGTCCAGGCCCTTATCTTGTCTCAGTTGGACTACGGGAATGCCCTGTATTTGGGCGCTCCTACCACAACCCTTTCTAAATGCCATATCATACAAAATCGGGCAGCAAGACTTCTCCTGGGTACTCCCAAACATCACTGAGCTAAACCTGCTTTGAAATCCATCCACTGGCTCCCCATCCGGGAGAGAGTCAATTTCAAGGCCTTGTGCATGGTCCACAAGTCATTAGCGGGAAAGGGTCCCACCATTCTTCATACCATCATTCAGCCCTAACGGCCTAACAGTTGTCTTTGTTCAGTGGCCATGAATTTTGTCATTGTTCCCAGGATCAAGAAAGCAACAAGTGGGGGTTGGCTATTCTCATATAATGCAATCAAGCTTTGGAATTCCCTCCCACCTCACATACAAAAGGAAACCAATCACCTGGCCTTCCACAGATTGTTAAAGACCTGGTTGTTCCCCTAACTGGCCGAACTTGATATATCTGTCGCTACTAGCGCTGGGATGCCTCTGGGTAGCCATGCGCTATACAAATGTATTTTTAATTTCATTCATTTAATTTCAATGTCCGAGATTACACCAAGGGAGTTCACAGAGTCAATGATGTGTGGGGTACATTTTAAGGCAGTAAGATGTGGGAGCCAGTCATTGATCCTAGGGACAATTGCGGGTGATGAGATCAGTATGTATTCTGTCTTAGGGGCATTGAGTTTGAGATGGATGTGAGTCAGCCAGTGCTGCGTTTTAGTGAGGATGTTGTTGAGGATATTGATGCCTGCAGGAGAAGCAATTTTTACGTAAAGTTGAGTGTCATCAGCGTGCATGTGGTAGGAAATGTTGGTGAGCATAAAGATTTCAGTTAAGGGCTCCATTTAAAGGTTAAACAATGTCGAGGAGAGAGTAGAAACTTGAGGTATACCTAGTGTCACCGGTGACTGATGTGCTGAGATCTGTTATGAAGGAAGGAGGAGAACCATTTAAGCATGGTACCGGAGAGACCCATCCTATATTCTAATAAGTTCAATAGGGTATCATGATTGATCATGTCAAACTCCGCCAAGTCAAGTAGGATTAATAGGCAGGGTTCACTTTGGTCGAGAGCACGTAAGGCATCATCAACAATATGGACCATGGCCATTTTGGTGCTATGACGCAGTCGGAAGACAGATTGGCATTGGTCGAGAAGTTGGAATTGCTCAATATGATTGCAGAGCTGGAAGTGCACACATTTTTCTAAGAGTTTAGTTAAAGTTGGAATGTTGGAGATGGGGCGGTAGTTGTTGGGGTCGGAGTGGTTGGAGTTGCTTTTTTTTTAAAGATGGGGTAACCTGCTCACTTTTGAGGCAGTCGGGCATTGAACCTTAGGTGAGTGGTAGAAAGTATGAAGAGAGCATGTAGAATTGTCATTGGCAATGATGCTGATCTTAAGGTATTCACAGGAAGGCGGAGACGGAGTGTTAGATTATTTCAGAGATAGTATCTACCTGTGAATGCATGCTAGCCCACCCTCGGAGCATCCTGAGCAGTCTAGCCTGATGATGTCATGACTGGGGCAACTAGTGTGTAAAGATTTGGGGATTAAGATTTGTTCAGCCAGGTTTTAGTAAGAATAAGAATGCCAAGGTTAAGTATGAGATTGCTATATCTGCTACATGCTTCACAGCTGAATGACATTTAAGGCATGTTCTGGAGGTATTTATAGAGGTATTTGTGATTGTAAATTGTTTCAGGTTTCCTTTGTTTATGTATCTGGTGCTGGGGTGGGTTGTTCTGAGTCGATGAGTGATGAGAGTCTCAAATTTTGTAGTAGGTTTAGAGCAGTAGGCCGTAATATGGGTGTAAGAGTCAAGGAGGGAGAGTATTTTGTGATTCGATAGCTGTTTTCTTAGCCTATTGGGGTGAAATGAGTGTTTGTGGTTCGGCGTAGTGCTCCAGCAAGGGTGTATGACACAGGTATGGGTAGGAATAGATAGGAATAGGAAGGATAGATGGCATTTGGGTAATGAAGTGTTGTTAGTCTGGAGCATAGCTTGTAATCAAAGTTGGAGGTGAAGAGAGCTAATTTATGGATGGCAGCCCTGATCATCTGCAGTTCGAATGTAATAGTGTCGAGCAAGGGGTGTGTGTAGCAATTCCTAGGTGATACCAGGCTGGGGGAAGCACTATGGAGTAGAGAGCTGACTGAGTCAAGGCGGTGGGGAGAAGCAGTGTTGTTGGGGTTCGCAGTCAGAGCTTTGGTCATAGTTAGTTGAGACGGGGCAGAGGGTGTATTGATCATGAGGATGGGGTGAGTGAGTAGGTGGCTCTGTATTAGGCTGCGAAGGACAGAATTCAGATTGTTGAAGTTATGGGGGAGTGTTAACATTGTCACTGGGGAAGGAGGTTTTTTGGGTAGCAGTGGTGCCTGTGAGTATGATGGTATCCTCCAGGGATGAGAGGTGGGGAGAGGGTTGAGGGGAAAAAGGGTTATCAGATGGTGATGAGTTAGGGGGGTGTTGCGAGGAGGCAGGTGAGTGAGTGGCCCTGTCTAGTTTGTTTGGAGATGGGAGAAGACGTTGGCAAAGAGTTCCAGATTGTGATCAGAAGATAGAATGAGCAGGGTGCTGTTATTATAAATGGAGATGGTGACAGCTACAATGAACAGCATGGAGGGCACTATGGTAAGTTTATGGTCATGTGGAATTTTCTTGGGATGGTGGTGTTGAGTGAGGAAGATAGGATATTCTCAATTGAGTGCATCTGTTGGTAGAGAAGATGAGGTCACTCAGTAGAATACCCTTGTTTTATCAGTGATAGGGATATATTTGTTAAGATTGAGGATTTTGTGTTTGAGTTTTCTGTAGGCAATTTTAGTTAGTTTAGGAGGGTACTTTATTTATTTAGAGTAATTTCCTTCAGGGGATGGTAGGGGGCTGTCAAGGAAAGTGTCCATACTGGGTGATAAAAGTAGGATAGGACTATGGAGAGTATATGTACACTCATTTACAGTGGGACATGAACTAGTCCTTTATTGGCTGATCTTAGGTCATGCCGTGGAACGTGCCATGAAAAAGGTTTCTGAAGATCCAAAGGTCCCCCTCCATATAATGCTTTATGCATCAGACATAAAGCCTTTAATTCAATGCGTTGCTTGACCGTAATCCAATGGAGCTCCCTAATACTGTTGGAGATGGGATGGAATTTTGGGATGCAGCATTCTGCAGGGACTGAAGTATTAATAGTTGGCATTTGTCAATGCCAAGAAAGAGTACGTTGCAGTAATCAGTTCTAGAAAGAAGTAAGATGACTATCACCGTTTTTCGAATGAATTGAAGAATTTTACGCAGACTCTTTAGGAGGAAGAAGCACGAGGAATTCAGGAGATTGATCTGACCTGCATAATTGAGCTGATCATCGAACATGACTCCTAAGTTTCTGACCTTTTCAATGGGGTCAGGACATCGTCTTGTCTCAGCTGGTAAAAAAAGAAGTGAGTAGGGTTTGAGCCATCCCCTTGATTCCGATTGACTTCAGCCTCTACGTTAGTACCAGGGGGTTAACAGTATCAGATGCTAGTGAGAGGTCCAGTAGGATGAGAATGGCTTTCTCCCCACTGTCCATCTGTTTACGTATCTCCTCAGTGGCCATGACTAAGGCTGATTCGGTGGAATGATGTGGTCTGAAGCCATTTTGGGTAGAGTCTAAGAGGCCGTTGGATTCTAGGTCTTCATTGATGGATTTTTCTAGAATTTTGGCCGCAATCGGTAGGCAAGATATTGGACGGTAGTTTTTAACTTCGGTGGGGTCTAATGAGGGTTTCTTCAGAATGGGCTTTATACAATCTTTCTTCCAAGAAGAGGGGAAGGTGCCTGATGTAAGAACGTTGTTCAGGAGTGGGGCCAAATGGATACTAACCCTGTCCAAAGTCATGTAAAGTATAACAGGAGGACAGGGATCGACAGGGAGCCAGATTTAATAGTTAGTAGCAGGTCATTTACACTCTGAACGGTTAGAGGTGAGAAACCAGGCAGTTGACAGGTAGTAGGATTTTCAGGTATAGCGGCCTCTAGTAACATCATATTGGCTTTGTCTGGATCGTTCCCTGCAAGCTCTTTGGAGATTGTTTGAACTTTGGACTGGAAGAAGTTTGCCACTTCATTGTCTGTGAAGTGAACTCCATCACTTCTATGAATTACATGCATGTCAAAACGCAGAGTGTTGTTGCAAAAAGAGCCCATGCTTTGGTCTCTGAGGAATCCAGAAACAGCTTAATTAATATGTTTCCTGGCTTTGTCAATGTGTGGATTGAATTTATCTGACCACTTCCATTTCTGTCATTGGCATCTGTTGGAGTACCCCAAGACAGTGTGGGGGAAAAGAGTAATTAATTAAGCAAAGCTATCCTTCATTAGTATTTCCAATCCTAACCAAGTCAATGTGGCTAGGTCATTGCCTCCACAGTGCAAATTCATATCATGAGGTGAGGGGATTGAGAATCCACAATGCTTTTAACCAAATGCAGCAATTGATGCCACTTTAACCCTCTCTAGCCAATCAGTTAATGTCCACATTAGGCAAACTCAAGTCCCTGTCAATACCACTCTTTCTAGCACACTCTATAGATCAGAAGACATAGCTGAGACCCTCACTGAACACTTTAACCATTTTTAAGGAAGGAGAGGTAGCAATCATGTGAAGGCTGCACCTGAATGTGCCAGCTGGTAGAATGAAAGGCAATTAAAATTGAGAAGTGAACCTTGTTTACGAAAATCACTAATTTTTATTGGGTGCTGTAAATAATTTGATACCTAAAAATAGGAAGTGAGTTAATAAGTAAAGTAAGTAGATCTCTGATTGGCTGTGGATAAATCTTACTCAAGTTACGCTATTGTGGATATGCATATATTTTCAAGCAGTCAACCACTCCTGCTACAGTTGAACTTGAATCTAGTATTCTGTTGCTAGAAACTACAGTGAACATATGACCTACTGATTAGGCCTGGGCAAGAAATTGCGCTTCGCTCGCAAAGTTTGTAGTTTTCCCCACTCTGTGCTCTGCGCAGCGTGAAGAGTGCCACAAAACTCCTCTCCTCATAGTGGAGTTTTTCCCTCGCTCGCCATCGTTAAGTTGGTGAGCGAGAACGAGAAAAACCTTACTCTAGATAACCTCCTGGCTAAATTTCTCAATGGATGCAGTCACAGATGGCCACTACCACTCATATTGAGAAACCTACTGTTCACGTTGAAGAAGCTGCGCTCTAGTAGAACATCTACTTGAGCAGCAGAAAGAAGCTGCGCCCTCCTGCACTGCTCATAGTGCAGTTCGTGCTGATTTTCTAGCGTGGGACAAACACCAGGCACTAAAAATCAGCACGAACGGGCGACCTCACGCACTCCGCCGCTTCCAGTACGGTGCAGTTTTTGAGTCACTATTGAGAGTTCTGCGTAGCGGAACACAACAAACTCTGCCCAGGCCTACTACTGATACAGTAGAGTGTTTTAACTGAGGTTGCTATGGCAACAGAGGTAAAGCAGTGTGGGGGAAAGGTTGCACATATACTGTACTTTAGGTCTTTAAAACATAGTAGTAGGGATAGTGTGTATTGTGAAATATGAATTTTCTAATTTAGTACTGTCATTGCATCTGAAATGTAGTTGAAAAAACATTACATTATCATAGTAAATGCTTTAACATACTCAGCTGTTTGTAGTAAAGCATTCGTTTTGGAACAGACAACTTTTCTGAACAATTTATACAGATTGAACACCGTATGCAATGAGGGTTTCTCATATATCTATGGTTGATTGTTAATGTGAACTATGCTACCCGTGAAGTTTATGGTATAGTGTAAATGGGGCACAGGACCCATAATATCTACATTCAAGGGAGTTGTTCATGTGATGTCATTAATGAGGCCTCATATTCCTTTGAGCTCTTTTGTGCTTACTTTCAAAGCTGTAATCCTATTACATTTTATAGAGCAATGTGTACAAAAGTAGATTGGATGATTTCATCAGCGATGTCATAAATTATGTCTCAGAACATCTTATGAGGGATGTCATATGCGAGGTCATAATCAGGGCATGGCCGGGGCCAAGTTATAGTTAGCACTGCTAACTGTAACAGGTGAAGTTCTGTATTTTTTTTTTAGTTCAGGTCATTTTTAAGGTACATCTACCTCTTTCCTGGGACAGTTTTGAGGTAACCCGTTAAGTGGGACTGAGAAAAAGTGGAGGTCCCAAAATGTGTTTTCCTCATGCAACTTTCCTGAACGGAATTACACAGAAATGCCAAAAAGTTTGATCTTTATCCAGAAAGCATGCTCTATGATTTGGTGTAAATCTGTCAATAATTTTTGAGAATTTTAGGGTAATTATTTATAGCTATATTAAGCTGCGGTAGTACAATAGAATTGACAGATCAAAAGATAAGATCTGTTTGGCCGAATCACATCAACAAGGATATTTGACAGCCATTTTAGATCTTGGGGACTCTGGTAGTACCACAGTACCATCGTAAAATGAAAAAAAAAAAAATGAGGACTCCTGTCATTTTCAATTTCAATCCCCCTGGGTTGGGCCATGGCACAGGCGGATCGCCACATCATGAATTCACACTCCCTTCCCTGAGCCAATAAATGGCCCCAGGGGCTTGATCCCTTGGGGCCCGAATCTTGGCAGTGTCCCAATGATCCTATCCTCTGAGATACTTTGTTTTTCTGTGCCCTGGACAGCAGTGGTAAGTATAAATCTGCTATATACCTTTCCTCGTTGTGTTCTTGAATTGTTTTAGTCAACATTATCTTCAATGTGTATCACTGGCAATAGAAAAAAATCAACAGTTACATCGTTTATTTAACATAAAAATATACAGACTCTCACTAGACAGGACATTTGCAATGGCTCCTCCCTACTAGCTACAAACAGGGTTGTAGTCTTTGAGTTGCCATGTGTTTAAAATGTAAAAGGACATAGATATGGACTAGCTACACAAAGATAGTCTCCATTCATTCTCAGTAAAGTGTTTCTTGAAATCTATGTGAAGGTTTGTCCGTATAGTTTTATCTTGAAAAACAATGACAGGTGTGCAATCTAGAGGCAGCTAGAACTCCCTCCATGACCAGATATTATCTTATTTCTGATGGTTGAGCCCAAGTTACTGTACTTCAGTCTATTTACAATGAGATGGAGAATTTCTTGCAACGCAATGCAGTGCAATGACTAGACACTGCATAGCAGGTAACTGATGGAGTAATGCAGCTCTAGGTTCCTGTGGTGCGTTGCCGTGCTTGTTATCTGAGGACCCACACCACTCTCCTACTACAGACAGCTGATTCTTTAGGAAGTTCCTCCCTGACATCTTAATTGTTGGGCCACTTCATGATGACCAAAAACTTACACTACTTAGGGGACTAATCATGTGCTGACAATTTCCATTTCTAGAGGGGCACCAGTGAACTGGGTGAGTACCTTGTTTGCACACAATTCAGTCTTGTACAAACAAGGTCCTCACGGCACAGAATGTATATGTGTATACCAGATTTGCTGGTTAACGTGATATTACAAAAATAATTTATTGCTCATTCTGTCATTCTGATGTGTACAAGACAAAAAACAACACTATATAATTCAGGGAATTATCCATGCAGGGGACTGTCAAACATTACAAAGTAGGCACCAATCTGCCTGTATTCTATTTCCACCCCAACTAAGGCCCAAATTACAAGGGCTGGATATGTCAGACTGTTGCACAAATCCTGTAAGTGCAGGTTGCCTGAGTTTAAATACCGCCCCCAATAAATGACGATCCCTGATGTGGCCTATTTTACAGAGTGCAATATTTATTTCCAGTCTCTCCAGGGTACTCATAGGTAGGGTTATTTATTTGGTTGTAGACCGGAATATAAAGTAGGGAATATCGATTTACCACACTATTTCAGTCTTGATATCGAGGACCAAATTATCGCGGTAAGAAGTGTATATAAGTAAGTATGGATTTACTATTCTTAACTCCACATCTACAGACTCTGAAGATGTATATACCGTCACAACAAATGCATGTGGGGCTACCTATGATAACCCTACCTGTCTATATTTTAGGTCCTCGATATTTTGGGTACTATATAGTGGTAAATCGATATTGCCAACTAAGGGGCATATCAACAACAACCGGCGATAATTATCTCTAAGCGCACTTAGCGCTAGGATAATTATCGCCGGCTAGCGTGAATTTTTATCGCTGAGATAGCGTGCTATTAGCAACGCTTATCTCAATAGCGATAAAAATCCTCACGCTAACAGGCTAACGTGAGATTATCGCTGAAAACCCAGTGATAATCTCACGTTACCTTGTTGATCGGGACAGGCAAACTTAGCCATGATATCCTCCTTCCATAGGATATCATGGCTAAGTCTGAAAAATACCAAACGTAAACCGCGGTTAGCGCTGCGTTAACCGCGGTTAGCGCTGCTTTTTTTGTCTCTAACAGGGTTAGCGACATTCTTGATAATAGGAGAAATGTCGCTTAGCGACATTTCTCCTATTCTCCTATTATTTTACTCTGGAACGCCCCCTTTGCATCTCAAGATGCAAGGGGAAGCGTAGAGTAAAAGGGTGCTAACATGCAAATTTGCATGTTAGCACACTGTTGTTGATAGGGCGCTAGTTTTATCTCTCCTTTTTTGGCTTTTAAAGCCAAAAAAGCAGAGATAAAGCCCTTGTTGATATGCCCCTAAATATTTCATACCGCCACTATTCGGGGATTCGCATTGCCTCATTTGTTTGCCTCATTTATTGTGTAATTGTAATGTAAAAGACTAATATGACAGCTCAACTTTTTGCCACCATAGCATTTCCATTATTATCTCGTTGAAATACTGTACTTCCAGGTCTTATACCGTCATTTTAATGCAACACTGTTAAAAACTACAGCAAAGGTCCTGGGTGTCCTCAGGGAGCCAGAGCCATTTGGGGCATAATGTAGATCAAACTGGTATTAAATGACAGCAGCACTTAGGACCCTGCTCCCTAAAGTATTTTCCTATTGTGTGTTTATGGCAAAAATGCAAAGCAATAGGGACCTTCGATTTGAACAGGTTGGACATTTACAAATGACTGCATTACATCTCTTTCAAAATGCATACACTGAAATCCAAGAGAGAGGCAGAAAAGCCCAGTCAGTTCTGCATGGTGAGATCTAAAGTGGAGTGACTAATGTGATAAATAAACACTCTGCTTCCAGACACGAGCCTACTTCAAGGGTGTTGTGTCTACCTTTGTAAATTAAAAGGTTTAGATGTTGGGAACACTTCCTAATTTAACTGTGCAAACAGAGTAAAATAATGATTCTCTTCTGCTGTGTGATACAATTACTGAATAACAAGGAGGGCCGTGTTTGAGCTATATTTAACAAGTTACTTGTTTCAGCTCGGATATTAGCTTGATTTACCATCTGCAGAATTACCAATAACATGATGCATTTATTACCCGTAAAAGCTATTAGTAGGTCATTTTCCTCTGTTCATCATATGTGTCTTGAGACACAATCTGGCGTCTAGCAGATTTTAATACATTGATGTCACAGAGAATCAGACTGTGCTTTAATTGATTATTTCTTGCCAGACTACTTTGATTAAAGCTGGCCGCGCTTTTTGCTTTTAGTGCTATATTTTTGCCTGGTAGATTTGTGCCCAGGAAACAGCTCTTATTCTCATTTCCCTGCACTGATACGACTTAATGCCAATAGATTGCTGGACCTTAATAAAATAGCCAGCTTTCCTCTGCGGCTTCTCCTCCCCAGTCCCCTATATTTAACTCCATAAAATATTCCTACATTAAGGTCTTCATTCCAAGTGGTACTGAGAGGTAATTCCACATGTCTTTTGTCTAATTACCCCTCCCCCCAACAAATGCAAGATGGTGGCTTTTTATCTGATAAAACCACCGGGCCTCATTTATGAAAAGTGACGCATCACTGCGTGAAAACAGTGATGCGCCACTTTTCACTGCGCCCTCCCTGCGACTCCAGTGATGCGTCATATTTACAGTATGACGCATCATGTCGCAAGGAGTCACAGATACGTCAGTATTTCTGACGTATCTGTAGGCGCAAAAGTGACGCATCGCTGGAGTGTGTCACAAAAGTGACGCAACTCCAGCAATGTGTCCTTTCACATGGGGAAAGCCCCATGTGAAAGGGCCTGTGTCAGTCTTACGCCTGCCGTGAGGCAGGCGCAAGAAATTGACGCATTTGCACCCTAGAAGTGGCGCAGTGAAATCTCGTAGATTTCACTGCGTCACTTCTACGACCCTTTGTTGCGTCAAAACGCCTCCCTTGCATACATTATACCTGGCGCAGGTATAATGTGGCGCAGGGGTTTACAAAGTGACGCATCTACCTAGATGCGTCACTTTGTAAATATGGCGCAACATGGCACATGTTTTACGCCACTGGTGCATCACAAAAAGTGACGCACCGGCGGCGCAAAAGTGACGCAGGGGCTCATAAATGAGCCCCAACCACTTTTGTCATTACATTTTGCACCTTCTGAAGCTAATTATAAAATGTGATTAGAAAAGTGTTCTGTGTCTGAAAAAAACGTGCCCTGAACAACTTAACAATTCTGGGTCCCACATTCCATGACTCAAATTAAAATTACTTGGTATATGGGGCGGTGATTCCTGCAGCAACTGACTGCACCCGGTCCGGTACTATCACCCCATTTTACTGTAAATCAAATAAGGGTCTAATTGCTATTGTATGACTCTTCTTCACAGTTTGGGCTATGTAAGAAGCAGACCACTGCAATGGCACTCATGGATTATCCTGAACATTCTGAACGTTTGTGTGATCACCTAATGCATTCTGGTTGTTGCAGTCTTTCCTCATACACATAAAAGCATTTACAGGGATGCGGTATTGGCATCAAAAACAATAGGAAGCTGCCAGCTTGTAGAGAGCTGTAGAGAGAGAAAAACTGAGTTTATTGTTTGCAAAGAAGGCTCTGGACGTGGCGTTTTTCAATGAAATATGTTTATCAGAAGTAAATGCATGCAAATTATTGAGGCAGGGCCGCTAAAATACAGTAGACATTATGTGGGGTGAAGCCTGAGGGAGAAAGAGAAGCTAAACAGGATGACATGCAATGAAGCCGCTGCATTTCATCTGAGTGACTGAGCATGTGGCAAATTGTGAGCTTTATTACTCTGTGTAGGAGAGTCATGAAGGCAGTGAAGAGAAGGTGCAAAGTGGCAGGCAGGTTTCTGCTGCCCAGACTCAAAAAACATAGGGCGTCATTATGATGTCGGGCGGTCGGACTGCCATCCAACACCACAGCAGCCCAGGGCAGGTGGTGGTCCGACCGCCTAATTATGATGTGCCCGGGAGACGCAGCGCCTGTTGGGGGCTAGAGCACAGAGGCAACGAGCAGGACTACCAGCCCCAGGAGGCGAGGGGCGGAACCGATCAACGTGGCCCGGCCCCCCCTGACACCGGGACTAGTACTTTACACCTCGCGCCTCCCGCTTCGCGGGAGACGCAGCGCCTGTTGGGGGCTAAAGCACAGAGGCAACGAGCAGGACTACCAGCCCAGGAGCCGAGGGGCGGAACCGAGCAACATGGCCCTGCCCCCCTGACACCGGGACCAGTACTTTACACCTCGCGCCTCCTGCTTCGCGGGAGATGCAGCGCCTGTTGGGGGCTAGAGCACAGAGGCAACGAACAGGACTACCAGCCCCAGGAGCCGAGGGGCGGAACCGAGCAACGTGGCCCTGCCCCCCTGACACCGGGACCAGTACTTTACACCTCGCGCCTCCCGCTTCGCGGGAGACGCAGCACCTGTTGAGGGCTAGAGCACAGAGGCAACGAGCAGGACTACCAGCCCCAGGAGCCGAGGGGCGGAACCGAGCAATGTGGCCCCGCCCCCCTGACACCGGGACCAGTACTTTACACCTCGCGCCTCCCACTTCGCGGGAGACGCAGTGCCTATTGGGGGCTAGAGCACAGAGGCAACGAGCAGGACTACCAGCCCCAGGAGCCGAGGGGTGGAACCGAGCAACGTGGCCCCACCCCCCTGACACTGGGACCAGTACTATACACCTCGCGCCTCCTGCTTCGCGGGAGACACAGCGCCTGTTGGGGGCTAGAGCACAGAGGCAACGAGCAGGACTACCAGCCCCAGGAGCCGAGGGGCGGAACCGAGCAACGTGGCCCCGCCCCCCTGACACCGGGACCAGTACTTTACACCTCGCGCCTCCCGCTTCGCGGGAGACGCAGCGCCTGTTGGGGGCTAGAGCACAGAGGCAACGAGCAGGACTACCAGCCCCAGGAGCCGAGGGGCGTAACCGAGCAATGTGGCCCCGCCCCCCTGACACCGGGACCAATACTTTACACCTCGCGCCTCCCGCTTCGCGGGAGACGCAGTGCCTGTTGGGGGCTAGAGCACAGAGGCAACGAGCAGGACTACCAGCCCCAGGAGCCGAGGGGCGGAACTGAGCAACGTGGCCCCGTCCCCCTGACACCGGGACCAGTACTTCACCACCTCGCGTCTCCCTCCTCGCGGGACGCGTGCGGGTGTGCACCAGGCTAAGCCCGGGCAAAGGGCGGGCCGTCTGTGGCCGTCAGAGGCCATAGGAGGCTGGGCTGGGCCACGGCCCGTGGCTCCGTCTTAGAGAACTGATAATTTACGTGAGTCTCCTATTTTTGTCGATAGAGTAAAGTGTCTGTATTAACTTATTTTGGTTATTTGCGTTGTATTGTGGCATATTGGTAAAGCTGGTCCATGTCTAAGCTCAAGATTGATGAAAGTGTATCTGGGCTAGGTATCATGGACAACTACCTGGTCAAAAAGGTGAATCAAATTAATAATGAGCGTAGGGCCTCACTAGGTAGAGGAGATCACCCTGCCCTACACGAAGAGTTGTCTTTCCCACCGATGGACCAAGCTGTAACTGATATTCTGGAGGGGGGTAATAGGGGTACCATTACGGCTGAAGCACAGGTCCATGCTGTGTTAAATGATGTCCTATCTGATATAATTAACGATTCAGCAGAAGAAGAGTTACTACCCACCCCTAGGCCAGTGAGACTATGTAGAAAGGCACAGACTAAACGTGGGGGGAAGAACAGCAAAAAAAGAGTAGAAAAAGGACACTCTATCCCGAATAGCGTTGTGGCTATAGCTGATCGTCAGGAAGGTATAAGTGTGGTTGGTACTAATTTAAATATAAATACGGAGCAACTTGCCCTTCTCACTGATTCTATAGAAGCAAAGATAGAGGCAAAAATTATAGAATTGATGAAACCCTTGATACTCAAAATAGATACAGTGGCACTAGAAGTTGAGAGACTGGGTGGGTTGCTAGCAACATACCTTGCCCCAGCAGCGGTAGAAAGACCTAAGGTGGTGGACAAGAGATTAGTTGCTGAGCGGCAGGGAGCTGGGAGTGTAAATCTACAGCAAATTAGCCAATTGACATCTGTAATTGAGCCAGCCCCACCTGAGTCTATCTCCCTAGCTACCCAGAATAAAAAGGCCACAGTAGATTTTGAGGGAACGCCAGCTCTTAGCTATGCAAAGAAAAACCACCATACTAATCTCCCTCCTGATTGTGCACCCTATGTGGTTGTTCTTACGAATATCCCCCCATTGCGCGTCATCCTCATCGGGCTTATGAGGAATCCCATGATTCATTAAAAAATAGAACAGTATCATGGTTAAATAAAAAATGCGGATTTCCAGTCACATTTGCTAACCAAATATTGTCAACAAGGAGGGTGAACTGGATTGGAACATCCAGAAAATCAACAAATGGTGATTGTATTATCGTTAATTTTAAGTATCCCCAACATGTTGCCACAGTTCTATTAAGAGCGGCATCTTTAGTACATAACGTAAATAGTATATGTGTACGCCCACTTGGTTACTTCTATACGCACCTGATTAAAGTCCCACCAAACCCTGGGACATCTAGAATATTCACCCCTATTCAGCCACTGACCCCCAACGGAGTATATTTGCACAATGTTGATACACAGTGTGGAAAAGGTTTTAATATCGTAACGCAGAATAGATTTGATACTCTTTCAGGACTAGAGTCATGTGATTGATGTGAGGAGTTTGTGGGTCAGGAAAATGGAAGATTGGAGGATGTGGGATGCGCAGAGGTAACCCGGGCAAAATGGAGTAAAAATAATGTAATTTCATGGAATATAGCGGGTCTGGTTACTAAGATGGAGGACTGCAATTGGATTAGGTACATTAAGCAGTACCAAATCATCTGCTTACAGAAGACTTGGTCCACTGAATGTAATCATTTTCTCAAAGGGTATAAAGCTTATTATGTCGCTGCAATAGCAACTATTAGGGGCAGGCCCAAAGGGGGTATGGTTATATTCATTTCGGTTGCTTTATCTTGTAAAGTACGCAGAGTTTCAACAAGTAACACTGGAATCATTGGTCTAGTTTTAACGGGGGACAACTGTATGGCCGGTGTGGTTAATTTTTATAATGCTATTAATTCTTGTCTAGTTCCCAGCCAGATAGTAGCATTGAATGTTTTTATTAATAGTTCTATGAAGGATTGTGCCCATAACCTCCTGATTATGGGGGATTTTAATGTTCACCCCTGTGGGGATCCACTCTTTAAATGTATCACAAATTTGAACTGTCCACGATCTGCGGATCTTCATTTTGAACATACAATTGAGGGGGAACATTTAAATGATATGCTTAATGATCTGGACCTAACGGCAGCAATGGCGTTAACTGACCCTACTATGCGTTTTGAGACACCGACCTTTAAGGGTCACGGGAGGGGAACCTTTATTGATTATGTATTATTAACATCATCCATGCAGTCTTTTGTGGGTTTCTTTACTATTGAAGTTAGTGAGTTTAGCGATCACAACCCACTCACTGTACATATGAGGGGTCCGTGGTTAGCCAAAGAAGGAATGAATCTTTCCTCAGGTAGGGTGAGTACGACAGATGGGAGACGCCGCTTGAGATGGTCCAAGTTCACTCCAGATCTGTTGTACAAAGAGATTAAAGTTGTCTGTGCAGATGAGACCACGGCCTGTACGCAAGAAGGTGCACAGCCACACAATGTCCTTAATGCGTTCCAAAGTTTAGCGGACAAGGTTTCAAAACTGTTGTCAACTCCAGCAAAGAAGTTGGAGATCAAGGGACCCAAATGGTTTAATCAGGAATGCTCAAAGGCTGCTAGAAATGTAAGAATAGCATTGGCAGCCTAACCAAGGATAAAGGCAGAAGTTCAGTTATGTCGTAAGATATATAAAACTTCTATTGCCCGACACAAGGATTTCCTTAGGGAAGAGGCATGGTGTGAGATCCTTGATCCTTCTACTCTGCAGTGTAGTACTAGATTCTGGGCTGTGATGAGGAAACCTTTTTTGGTCCAGGAACAGGGTGATGGCTTAGATTGCCATATTGCTAAGGAGGACTGGGAAGCACACTATAAGAAGTTGTACTGCTGTTCATCGGATGAGTCTCTCAGCTCTGCCCTCCCTGTCAGTGGTGAAACAATTAGTTTCAACGGAGCTGAAGTTATTGAGGGCATCGTGGGCTTAACAGCTGGTAAAGCACCAGGGCCTGATGGGATTCCCCCAGACTTGTACAAGTCAGAGTCTTACTTTTGGGCACCTATACTAGAGTCTGTTTTTAATGCTGCTGTGAAAGATGGGTGCCCGCAATCATGGGGTGTTTCTACTTGTCCCGGTATTTAAGAAGGGGGACAAAGGTAGCCCACATTGTTACAGACCCATTTCACTAATAGACTCTATGGTTAAAATCGTAGGAAGAATTCTATTGTTGCGACTCTCTGATTGGGTAGAGGAAAAAAATATCATGTCTATTTCTCAGTATGGTTTCTGTAGAGGTCGCTCTACTATAACTCAGTGCCTTAATCTCTTTTTAATATTAAGTAAGTATACTGTAGTTCAAAGGGGGACCATCCATCTCGCCTTCATGGATTTGTCTTCAGCTTTTGATTGTGTAAACAGGGGAAGGCTGTGGCAGTCCTTGAGGGAGAAGGGGGTACACAGTGGCGTGGTTGATTTTCTGGCTGATCTACATAACAACACCAGAGCTAATGTGAGATACTCCCAAGATTTGAGTGTAACTGATAATTTTAGTATTGGAAAGGGTGTTCGCCAGGGATGTATTTTGGCGCCCTTCCTTTTTAATTTTTATATTAATGAGCTAGATAGCGTGCTACAGAATGTCCCGGCTGATTGTCCTAGAGTCGGTAGGCGGGGAATTCCTATACTTCTGTACGCAGATGATGCGGTCTTAATTTCAAGAACTGAGAAGGGACTTCAATTACTCCTAGATGCTTTTAATTTGTTCATGACAGACAGAGATCTCCTGGTTAATAATTCCAAATCATTTGTCATGCAATTAGGTCAGCAACCAAGGAGGACTTATACATTCAAAATCAATGAAGCTATAATCCCCTTAACAAAAACGTTCTCTTACCTTGGGGTTCTCTTTGACACAAAACTTAACTGGGTCCCTCACCTTGCAAAAAAGAAAGGTGAAATGGTGAGAGTTAATGCTTCTATCTTTCATTTTGCTGCCAAATTAGGGAAAAAACCCATTTGTGCCATGTTAAAATTATACAATGCAAAGTCAGTGGCAACTGCAATTTATGGCAGTGAAATTTGGGGGTATGTTGGTGGTGAGCAACTGCAGATTGCTGATAATTCTTTTTTGAAGCGTCGTCTATGGGTCCCTGCAGGTACGTCTAACTTTGCCGGACTTGAAGAGTTAGGGTCGCAATATTTAAGTGATATGTTCTCTTTACGTCCCTTGACCTGCTGGCTTAAATTATGGTTGAATCAGGATATTCCATTAACACATTTGATTGTGAGGGATTTTTTGGGTCAGGATAAGGTAATGTGCTCCCCTTGGATAAAATATCTGAAATCCAACTTTGCTAGGCTCGGTCGTTTAGAATTGTTTGAATATCCGAGTAAAATTGTACAAGGGGCCCTGGAGCTCATTAAACGGGCCTTCCTTATGGATAGGAGGATCCGGAGGGAAGATGTGGAGCTCCAGAAACAAAGCGTGAGGAAATTTGTCATGCTGAAAACTTGTGAAACCATACCTGACTGGCTCACTGACCTCACATGAAAAATTTTTGCTGACGAGGTTCAGGTTAAATCTTTTTCATCATCTGTTGATCAGACCAAAAACGGATATTTTTGATAACCTGGCAGCACCCTGCGGCTGCGACGGAAAGTCTCCGCAGGATATGCTGCATTTTATATTTTTATGTAAGTTTTATGAATTCCCACGCAAGCGCTATCTGGTAACTCTTTTAAAAAAACTTGATTTTATACAAATCAGACCGGCACTTATGTATTTACAACTGCTGCATAGTGACAGTATCCTCCAAATGAAGGAAGTTTTAAAATCAACTGTTAAATTGAGAAATTGTCTGGACCAGTAACGATTCACTGTGTATTTTGCACTATCTTTGTCTTCATCTTTAGTAATGATTTTATTTTGTGGAAGAAAGTATAGTTCTTCCGGCACTTTACTTGTTATGTGTTTATTATATGTGTGACATGTATTTTATAATGTATATGTACTTTTATGGTTTGTAAAAGAACCGAAATAAAGTTTATTGATTGATTGATGTGCCCGCCGGGCTGGCAGGTGGAAAAGTGCTCTATAACACTGTGGCTTGTGATGCATCCCTGGAAAAGAGTTGCGGCACAAGGTGCAGCGTTACAGTGTACTTTGTGCACATTCATGTACTGTGTGCCAGGCACCATGTGGTGCCTGGTATACGGTGCATGAATGTGCGAGGGGGCTCTACACGTGCCCCAAGGGCCACTGAACAGCAGCTTACGGGGGCTCTGAATGGGACCCCCAAAGTTCCTTTCTGCCTGCCTTTTCATGGCAGTGTGACAGCCATGAAAAGGCAGTCGGAAAGATACAACTTAATCCCTACGGAGGTGCCTGCACAGGTACCGCCTCCATTCTAGGGTTAGGATTCTGACCGCCATCCCGACGGGGTCTTGAAACCTGTCGGAGGCTGCAGTCCTACACCCCGACCTCTGCGATCTGACCGGCTGCATTGTAATGCAGCAGTCGGACCGATGCCCTGTATGTTGGGTGGACCACCACCAGCAACCTGTTGTTGGCGTTCTGCCCGACATAATAAGGGACATAATGCTTTCTGTTAAAATGGATGCCTGCTCTAGGATACAAATTGCTGCCCCCATTGGTTCAGCAGCCTGCACACTTATAATTAGGAGTGGGGATTTAAAAAAACTTGTTTTAGTATTGCCACTTTTTTTTTTAAACGGAGAGAAAAATGCAAAAATAGAAAGAACAAGTCATTCCATAATCATTGGAGGTTAAACAGTGCCACTTTCCCTTTTACTACAGCAATCCTTCATGCTAGCAAGAGCACAAATCATGAAAAATACACTGGCAATACATGTATATAAAATCTAAATTACTTTGTGAGGATGGGAATGTGTTAAATTATGCGAAAATCAGGAAAATTATGGAATTTTACCCTGCATGTTAGTAAAGCCAAGTCAAACAGAATGAGTAGCTACCATGATGCAAGAAATGCTAGAAGTAGATTTGGGTACACTAGCTCAGTGGTTCCCAACCTTTTGAGTTCTGGGGATCCCCACCTAATCATTACTGGAATGCGAAGACCCCACTGATTTACTACTGGAATCCGGGATCCCCCCACTGCATCATTACTTGAGGTCGGGGACCCTGACCTAAGTATGGACGATGATTTGAATGTAAAACACTACAGAAAAAATGCAGAACAAAACATTTATCAAACAAATACATAAATAATGACACATTTAATTTAATTCGCAAACACATATAAATTACAAAAAAATCAACTTTTCCATTTCAATAGAAAGGTTGGAGCTTTTCTCAATTCAATTGAGGCCACCAATTGTCCATAGAACAACCGGACTGGCTAATCAAATAGACACTTAAAAAAAGAACCAACCTGAGATGAAACTTAATCTTCTGTTAAAAAGTTTACTCATTGTTGATAATGAAGCTGGTGGCCTCAACCACTATAAGCTTCAAGTCACTTAAACAATTGCATATTGTCTGGACTACTCCCGCACATGGTTTTAATATTGTTAACCTTCTCTCGACAATGAATTCAGTTTTACCATGTTTTATGTTTTATTGCGATAAATGATTGTTATGGGTTTAATTAACTAAACAATACATTTTTGAATAGCTAAATCTGTTTAATTGCTAGTTCATGCTGTAGATTAGTGGTTTGCAAAGCATCATGCACTTTAATCACACAAAGGAACATACGAGTTGTAACGTGTAATATTTTACAAAATACTCACCTTTACATAAGACTTTATTGCAAACACTCATTGTCCATACTATATTCTGTTTGGTGCACCTGCAGTGCTCCCACAAACCAATCTCAGGAAACTAATTTATTTTTTAGCCTCTAATTTCAAATTCCTCCACAATTACAATACGTTTTAAAATTTTCAATAGTACATTTAGCTTCTTTATTGATATACACTTTATCAATCTGTTAATATCATTTAATTAATGTTTTAAGTAGTCGCGGACCCCCTGAAGAGGCTAAACGGAACCCCGTGATCCTCGGACCACACTATCGAACCACTGCTCTAGCTTATCGAAAGATACATGCAAAGACAGTATTCAACAGAACTTAAAATGGATACTGATTACATTGAAGAATTGTTATGCTTTTTGTGTTAGTAGTCGCAGTTTTGTGAATGACGGAAGAATGACTTATTGGCTGCCTCCTCTTTGACCACTATAGTCATCTTAATAATAACTATTCAGTCACTGTTGGGGTGATTTACTAACATTTTGCACTGGCTTTGCATCATAATTGTGATACAAACCAGCATAAAATATCTTTTTTCAATATTTACTTTCCAGTGCAAAACTTCTTTTGCACTGGAAATTAACTAAAAGTAGCGCACAGCACACCCTGCTTTGTATTACTTAGTTTGAAGAGGACGTTACATGGGCATTCCTATGCAACTGCCCTCAGTTTTTGACACAAAACTTTATCAGCCAAAAATGTGGGACAGGGTTTTGCGTAAACAAATAACGAGTTTTGAAACCAGGCGTTAAAAGGTGACATGTTTTCTTACTTTGCATGTGTGCTGCACTGTACAGCACACTTACAAAGTAGGCAATTTTTTTAAATTTTGTCTAGTCATAGTATTTCGTATTGGAAGGGAACCTTTCCATTACAAAACCTATACTAGACTATCGCACACACCCTTGCACTATGGCACAAAGCTGCTGCCACCGCTAGGGAGACAAAAGGAGAGAGCCATGTCTATTTTGATATGGCACTCTCCTGCTCTCTCCCTGTCACGCAATGAAGCATAGCGTTTTTGGCTGCTTCATTGCGTTGGGTGACAATTTAGTAAGTCTGCCCCAGCATTTTGCATGGCATTGCCTATTACTGTCCCCTATTTACACACATCTTGTTGCACAAAGGCCTTATGGAATACATTTTTTAAAATCCCTCAAGCGTGGATTGCCCTTTCTCCCACTGCCCTCCTCCCCCCCAAGTTACACGTTGACTTCTCATCATCTGTGCTTTTGCCTGTTTATCTCATTTAAAAAAAATAAAAAAAATAAACAGATTTTATAATTTTTTTTAGAAGACATAGTAAACATCCCATAGAGCTTGTTGGAAGTACATAAGGTCCATCATACAATTCAATGCAGTTAAACATAATATTTTCAAGGTAGAAATTCACTATCAGTTGTCTGCTCCACCTATGGGCAAGCAAGGGACTATTCATCCTAGCCCTATGACAGCCCTCAGCTCTTTGTCCTGTAGAGCGTTGCAATGCACTCATTCTCCTCAAGGTTCCCCTTCGCAACTAATACCCAACAAAAGTCCCCCTCCATCCCCTTCAAAACAACCACCCTTCCCTCCCCCCAGGCATGCCGCTGATTTGTCAAAGCCTCCGTATATGGGTGTTGGTCAGTTCAACAGTGCACTGGGGACGCTACGCCCTTGAACTCACTTTATTGATGAGATTGTGTGGGATGCGTACCATATCGGTCAGTCCCAGCATGTGGTCAGCACTCATGGTCAACAGAGTAATCCTGGGATCAGTCTCCTGCAGTAAGGTCTGCCCCATCAGGGTTGTCATCGTCGTCGACATTTGGGTGCTTCAATAGGTCTACTAATGCCACCCTTGCCCTCGCTGTCTCCAGCATCTTTTCGTTCCCAGTCCGTTGGGCCATCTGCAGTCGGAAGGTCCCTTCACATTCCGCCCACTTCACTAGTTCCCTTGCCCATCTTAACATGCTAGGGCCATTCTTTGCCTTCCAATGGCTAGTGAGTTCCCTCTTAGCCAACACCAACCCCAGATCCATGAACTTGCTAGTGACCTTATTTCTGCCAGTGTGAGGGAACCAATGTAGCAAACAATATCCGGGTGTCAGTGCTATTTCTCTCTCCGTAGTGGTCACCAATCCAGTGGTCACCCCTCTCCAGAAATCTCCCATATGCGGACAATCCCAGAACATGTGGAGAAACTCCGCCCCCTCTAAATTATACCTCAGGCATGCAGTCAGGGCTCGAAAGTATTCATTAATCTTGCTCAGGGTAAGGTACGCCCTGTGTAGGACATAGAAGGGAATCAACTGGCAGCGCGCATTCCTAGTGCTCTTCCAGGCCCTTTCCACAAGTGCTCCCCACGGTTCCTCATCTATGGCCTCACCCAGGTCCTTCTCCCATTTGAGACGTAAGGTTGTTAGGGTTCGGCGTATCTCCTGTGTAAGGCGTCTATAGAGGCATGTGACCGCCTTAAAAGTTCCAGCAGCTATCACTATATATTGACAAACCAGGGCGGTCTGGGATTCCTCCATCCCCTCTCGCCAATGCATTTGGATGGCTGCTGTCAGTGCGGCATGCAGAAGAAAATCCCCTCTTGGGAGGTCGTAGCGCTCCAGAAGATCATTAAAAGGGAGCAAGGTATTTTCCTCAAATACATCTCCTACAGTGGAGATACCTGCCTCCTTCCACAACTGCAGCCTATGCCAATCCCCCCCATTAAGTAGTGCTTCACAAACGACTAGCAGGATCTCTTGCGCATAGGGGGCCTAGCTGATCGGTTCCAGAATTTTCGCACCGTTTGTAGATCCAAGGGGATCGTCCGATCTCTCATAGGCAGACGTAGTAGCACCAGGGACAGGAGTTGCATACTCGGAACCGGACCTCCAAGGTCCTCTGCATTTTTTAAAAGCCCTGCCATCCATTTTGTGAACCACTGTAGATGTGCTGCATGATAATAGGCCTCAAAATCTGGCACTTCAAATCCCCCCTCAGCCCTGGGTCTCATCATAGTGGTCAGTGACACGCTCCGCCTCCCAGTGCCCCACAGGAACCCGGTAATCAGTGTGTTGAGCTGAGCAAATATCCTGTGTGGGATCCAGATTGGGAGCGACCCAAAGAAATAAAGAAGTCTGGGCTGCGTAACTATTTTTAATAAAGCCACCCTTCCCACTATAGATAGCGGGAGGGTCCCACAGAACTCAAAATTGCTTTTGGTGCTGTGTATTGCACGCCCTATGTTACCCTCTAAGAGATCCACAGGGTCATGGTATATCGGAGTACCCAGATAGGGCAAACATCTGTTTTCCCAAGGCACGCCCTCCATTTCCGGTGGTACAACCCTGTCCGAGCATGCAGGAAAAAGGCACGACTTGCCCAATTTACCCTGAGCCCTGCGACTCTCCCCAATACACCCAGTAGCTCCTTGGCTCCATGCATGGCTTCTCCCAAGTTAGCCAGGAACAGTAATAGGTCATCCTCATACAACGATATATGTTGTAGCTGTCCTGGCACTCCAACCCCTGGTAATAGCGGCCTGATCTAGCGTGCACAGCCATAGGTTCCATCACTAGCGCAAACAACAGGGGCGACAGCAGACAGCCCTGCCTCGTTCCCATGCCCACCATGAAGGCATCCAAAATCAGCCCTCCTGTCCTAACTCCGGCAGTAGAGCTTTTATATAAGATCGCCGTCTATTCTACAAAGCGTTCCCCCAGGCCAAACGCTCTCAGAACTCTAAAAAGATATGGCCACTCAAGGCTATCAAAAGCCTTTGCGATGTCGACAGTAAAAATGCATGCCTCTTCCTTGCGGTAAGTGTCCGCTTCCAAGATGCGAAGACCAACAGCCGGCTGGCCAATATGCGGCTTAATATTTTCTAGTCCAAATTAAGCATGGCGAGGGGCAGATACGCAGTCCAGTCCCAGGCCGGTTTACCTTGTTTTAAGAGCGGAACAAATATGGGGCCAAGATATCTATATACGCTGAGTAAAACTCCACTGGGAGCCCATCCGTCCCCAGGGTCTTGTTCCTAGCCATGTGCTTGATGGTGCCACTTACCTCCCCAATCTCAGCTTCTCTACCTAGGGCCTCCGCTGCCTCAGCATCAACTGTAGGAAGTTCGACGTCTGTCAAGAAACCCATCTCTTCCTCGGCTCCAGGTTCAAGCCTGCTCTGGTACAGGGAGGCGTAATACTCCAAAAACTGGATGTAGATGTCTTGTTGACCATAGTAGACCTCGACCTCCCACCCCCTCAGCTAGAGGATCGCTGTCCCTCTGTGTGCTGGGTTGGCCAACCAGGCCAACAGTGCCCCAGATCTATCCCGTTCAGCATGTGCCCGAGTAATGTAGGCCTTATAATCGAACCAGTGCAGCTTTTCTACTTGCGTCGCCAATACATCCCAAGCTGCGAGAAGGCCGACCTGCCTATCTATCTGCTCCGGCCTCTCTTTCTCTATCTCCCAGAGCCGTTGCTCTGAGTTCTGTACGTCCCTCATAAGCACCTTCCGCACTCCTACCACTTCTCCAATGCAGCAGCCCGAGATAACAGTTTCAAAGGCATCCCATTCAATGAGTGGGCTCATCGCGGCATTATCTAAAAAGTAATCCTCAATAGCGGAACCTATTGTGGTCTGAAACACTGGATCCTCCAATGCTTCTGGTCGTAGACGCCAGCTGGGTATGCTAGGCCTAATCCGTATCCATTCCAATGACACCAGCAGCGGGTTATGATCGGAGATCGTTATAGCCAAGTTTTCACTCAGTTTGACCCCCCGTGCACATCTGGGGAGCATAGAATCGAGTCTAATTGAATGTGTAATTCGTGTAATGCAGAATAATAGGAATAGTCCCTTTCTTCGGGGTGGTGGGCTCTCCAAGTATCCGTCAACCCCCAGTGGTGCTGCCAGTCACATCTGGTCTCTGCAAGTCTATGTGTGGGAGCATCTGGTAGTGGTGGGTGGAAGCGGTCCAGGTCAACATCAGTAATACAGTAAAAGTCACCCCTAGTAGTACTGATCCTGTTAATACTGACGCTAGTGTCCGTAAAAGTTGTGCAAAGAATGCAGGTTGATCAATGTTAGGTGGCATAAAGACTCCCTATCACTATGTCCCTTCTATCTAAGTGCCCTGAGATCACCAGAAACCTGCCTTTGGATCTATTAGTTGTCTAGCACACTGAAAAGGGACTCCCACTCTCACCCAGACCAAAGTTCCCCTGGCAAAAGCCGAGTATGTAGTGCAAAAACACCTGCCCCCTCCATCTTAGCTGTAATGCAACCTCGTCCTTCTGTGATAAGTTAATTTCCTGTAACAGGGCGATCTGTACCCCTCTTCTAACCAGATATGTGTGTATTTTATGACGATGTGTCATAGTGTGCATCCCCCTAACATTACAGGAGATACATTCAAGACCTATGGCGGTTCCCATTGTGTTAACCGTGCCATTCCGTCTTCGAACCCCCCCACAGTGACATGCCTGCTCCCAAACAAAATCCCCTCAACAATAAGAATCCCCCAACACCCCTCCCCAGGACAGGTACAAACCAACAAGTTCCCATCCAAACTAGAGCGTGTGAACAACTATTCATGGAAAGTGGCGGGCGTAGACTGACCCTGTTGGACTGAGAACCCCTCAGGTCACCCCCCCTATCCCATAAGTCAGGTGCTAGCCCCAACATCTGCTCCAGTGCCAACAGATTGCAGCCACAAAACGGCAGCCACCTCAGAAGTAAACTCCCAGTGCCACTACACCCATTCTCATACGACCTGGTGTGCGAACGCCAGACTATGCCGTCTGCTGTTTGAGATGTAACGTCCGGGTGTTTGGTCTCAGAGTCTCCGTTCGTGCTGCCCAGATGCGAGCTTTCAGATCTGTCCATGCCATGGTCGCTGGCAGTCGAGTTTGGGCTAGTTCCTCCATGACTAATCCCTGCAACTGCCTGCAAGGCTCTATGCTGCTCCAGTTGACGCCCCACTGGGGAGAGAGCCCATGAAGACTGCGGAGGAGTGGTCGAAGTCTGCTGCATGAGGTTCGATGGTGAAGCACATGTTCCATTCCTCTGCCGTGTTTCCAGCCACTGCTATGCTTCATGCAGGACAGTAAAGAAATGTGTCTCTGATTTATCGACCACCCGGAGGCGTGCCGGGAATAACATGGCATAAGGAATTTGCAATTGGCGCAGATTCCACTTGAAGGTCAAGAGGAAGCACGTTGGCATTTTACTTCCCTGGTGAAGTCCGGGAAGATCATCACTCTAGCATTTCCAATTTGCAAATTCTGTTTCTCTCTGGCTTGCTGCAGTAGGTGTTCTCGTTCCCGGTAGTGAAGCAGCCTCACCACCAGCGATCGAGGAGGAGCTCCAGGCTGGGTGGTCTAGTTGGGACCCTGTTGGTTCGTTCAAGCGCATAGAAGGAGGAGAGATCTAATGGGGCTACCTCCGTTTTAAGCCAGTTCTCTGAGAAACGCACTGCATCAGCCCCTTCCTCTCTTTCCGGGACCCCCACGATGCGTAGGTTATTTCTGCTGGAGCGCCCTTCCCTGTCCTCTGCTCTCATTTCTAGTACCTTGATCTTGGCTTCTACAGTTTTCAGTGTGCGCTGTAAAGTAGAAACTACTTCCGGGACCTCCTTCAAGGTTTTCTCGTTAAGTTTCACCCTTTCTTTGAGCTTGCGGTGGTCGTCTTTCAACAAGTTGAGATCTGCCCCTATTGAACCCATCTTTTTCTCCAGAGCTTCTCTTGAGGAGGTGATGGCCTTCATTATGTCCACCAGGGAGAGACTTCTTTTCTCCTCACTGTCTACTCGTTGTCATCATCAGTGTGCAGCCCTGCTTCTTCCACGTTTAAGACCGAATGCCCCTCCTTTTTGGGCACTCTTCCCATTGTTAGTGGCTGCGAGGCTTACTGGGGCATGCCTGTTTATCTCATTATAGGCGGTTGGGAAAGCCATTACATCCTTCAAAAATCTTGGTTTTATTTTTGAACAGAATATGTCATTCATTTTCCAATAGGAAAGAAGATGGGTGACAGTTTCTTCCAGCTGTCCAAATTAAAATCCATAGTAACCCTGAGCTTAACCGTATGCCTTTGTGGTAGGCACTGCAATCAATTCCAAGTTGATACTGGTAGCAGCCTGTATCTGGGCCTTTCGTCTGTTGCAATCTCAGTGTTACAGAGGGTCCAAAATGCATCACTTTGAGCTGCAGTAAGGTTGAGCCATGCACATCATGGGACCTATTCTCTACGGCATTTTGGAGTAGGTAAAGTAGTACGCATGAAGTACCTTTTTACATATTCTAGCATGCCTTTGTGAATTAGCTCCAAAAAATCTAAAATAGGAATAAAATGAGAATATTCAGGGAATATTCATATCCAGTTCATAGAAATAGAAATAGAAAGTAATCTTCCTGTTTGCCCTTGTATTAATAAGAAGTTGGAAGTTTTGAGTCCGATTCACTATAATATGTCAAACTTCTTAAAAAACGTGCTCCTGTAATGCTACTCACTTTAATCATAAATGCTATTGTCATATCATCATTATTATCATAATTATTCATTGGGGCCCTGAAGAAGTCCCATGAGGGATGAAACGCTTTGGCAAGCAATTGTGTGGAGTTTTTAAAAAGAATAAAGCGTTTTTCAACAAAAAGGAACATATGACCACAATCAAGTATTGCGACCATCTGTCATGCTCATCTGGGAAGCTACCTTTTAATATGTTGTGCTATTGTTTAAATATGATGTACTAGGACATCTATACATAAAAACAATTGTTGCTTTCGGGTGCAGGGTCATCTCTTTTTTTTTACCTATTGAGGGTTGTCAGCCCTGCCCATTTCTTCCTGCTCTGGATGACCCATCAGAATGCATATGAATGCAGTTGAGTGCTCAGAATGCAGATGAGCCTTACCCTTCTTGTGTTTGTGGCAGTCTAGAGGGAATGCACAAAGTGTAGTTCTCACTCAACACAGAAGTGTATTGGAGACACTGTCAGGCACAAAGAGCAGTAAGTACAGAGTATTGGAGACATACTGTCAGGCACAAAGAGCAGTAAGTACAGAGAAATGTCCTCTTATAAAAGTGGCATTTCTAAAACAGTAATGTCAAATCCAACTTCACCAGTAAGGAGGATTTATGATTACCATTCCAAATATATGAAACATGGAAAGCTACTTCTCTCTGATCAGGAATTACAGCTTAAACGTTTGTTTAGGAATTCCCACTGCTGGCCTATGAGAAGGGTAGCCCTCACAGTTGTGAAAAATGAAATAGACTGTTTATGACCACCAGGACATGTAAAACATAAAAGTACATGTCGTACCTTTTACTTACAGTGGCAGTCCTGTAAGAAGTTTGAAAGGCTACTTCTGAAGGTGGCACAATCAGTGCTGCAGCCCATTGGTAGCATTTGAAGTACAGGCCCTGGGTATATGATACACCACTTTATAAGGGACTGAATTCAAATATGCCAAACAGGTGTAAACCAATTTTACGACATTTACAGGAGAGAGTACATGCACTTTAGCATGGGTCAGCAGTGGTAAAGTGCCCAGAGTCCCGAAGCCAACAAAAAGAATTTCAGAAAAATAGAAAGAGTAAGGCAAAAAGGTTGGGGGTGACCCTTTCCAAAACTCAGCCTTTAGCCAGGCTTATATGGTACATTGTGTAGTGCTTAATTCGTGACAGTGGTTGCAACGGATGGACACTTCCAAAACTTATATTTCATCATCAGACTTTGACCCAGAAGAAGAGAGAGAAAAACAGAATGGAGAGAGAGCAGGAGGAGGAGAAAGATATCAAAACAGCATAAAGGGAGAACGCGGGGATATAAAGAAAGAACCTGCAAGACTGCCATAAAGAGCCAGGGTGAGTAGGTTCATGGCAGAAAGAGGCATGAAGTGGTAGCACTGGTATGGGGCAAAATCGCTGAGCCTGTGTTATTAAAAAAAATGATGCAGTTAAAGATTGGCAACCTGAGCATTTTGTCATTCCAGGCAAAACTGGATATGCTCCTTATATAACTGGAAAAAACACACGCTCATGCAATGTGGGCATATTACAGATCAAGTGCTAACATCTGGAGGCAGGTTTTGAGTATTCAGTCATCAAAGAAATCAATGAATAAATCACAGCCATATATTAAAGAACTACATTATAAATATTTGTCTTCTGACACTTATGCACGATGAATGTTTTCAGAAATATGTAATGACCTCAGTAAAATGGCATAGGAAGACATGTTGAAAGCAGATTTTCCGGTCTCGCCTACAGGCAGATGTAGCTGTTCCTTTAAGAAAAGCGTTTCAACAAGGACCAATAAACCTTTTCACAGACACAATAGATACTAAATTAACAACTGGGGCAATCAAGACTTTCACCAGAGCTGTAATCCTATTAGACACTGACATCCTTATGAACAGGCCAGTCTCTCCCATTGCAGAAAGCTGAGTAGTTGTCTTTCTCGTGTTGATTTTATTGTAGTCACACACTCAAAATAAGGACGTATATAAGTGCTCTATATTCTACTAAAATGTTGCCACTAACGCTAAACTTGTCACAACATCTGAGGATTGGCTTCACAGTAGATTTCATCATAGAAGTCAATAGCTCGTACTTTTCTATAAGAAAAGATGCCACGAAATGTAAAAATCAAACACTGCAACATTGGCTATCCCTTCACAGTTTGGTCCAAGTTGCTCTTTTCTATAGACATTTGAGTATCGTGGAAGAACTCTTGGCACACATCTGACGGCAAACTCCTGAAACTGTCATTGGCAATCCGAGCTAAATGGTGTTAGAAAATTTGCAACAAGACAAGGCCAAATACAAAAAATGTGTTACTTTTCATCAGGACAGTAAACGAAGCTAAAGTCGGTATTAATGTCTGTTGATGTGTATGTAGGAGAAGTGGGTTGTGGGCGATTCAGAGGAATGACACCAGCAAAAGTAGATGAACGTCTAGAAACGTGCACTTTTGTCAGTACTCCTTCAATCGTCACAGTTATTCAACCTAGAAACAGCCAGGGATTAGCACATGTTTCCTGTTGCGTGCAGGAGTAAATCCATTTGTTAGATTAGAAAGGGAAAGGAGAACCCAAAAATTGGCGGGGGTTTAATAGAATGGGTTTTGTTCTCCTTGGTGAAAAATGGTTTCAATGTGGAGGAAAAACGAGTGCAAATGAAAATGCACTCGTGCCTCCATGTATTACAGTTTACTTTTCAAATATAAAAACGCCTTTTATTTTTCCTTGTGAGCACACATGGGAAGCTCGAACTTTTGCACGTGTGAGGACACCTGGGAGGCTATGACCATTGGAGCTTCCCAGCAGTACCCTTGGGCTTCTTTATGAACTTTGTAGATGTTTTAAAAACGTAATGTTGAACTTTAGTCTCCATGTTCCAAACTCAGCAACTATATATATTGAATCACATTCCCTTCCTGCCATCAAGCTAAAATATCCAGAAAGAGAGTTAAGTACCACAACATTTCGTGGCTGTCGAAGCACAAATAACAAACTGATTATGCAATTGGAATTCTATATGATTATTACACAATGACCTTTTTTTAAAAACACGTTTACCATGGTCATTTTTGTTCATTTACGCATATTGTTTTGACAGTGAAGGGGAATCAGTAAACCTAACCAGGATGCAAGCTCCCTAACATTTTTGTAATAAATTGGGTGGACAACAATTTAACATGATGAATTATGAATGGTCCCTCAACAGATGAAATTAATACTTTCCGTAAAGCTTTAGTGCTTCTCAGAATTGCCTTGGTGATAATGTATGACACACTTCATAAACCACCTTATCGCTATGAGGACCACGCTCAACGCAGCGGCTAGACTTCTCTCAGGGGACAGACATTATGATCACATCCCTCCCACGCTTAAGAAACTCATCTAGCTTGCAATTGACGCAAGAAGTGTATTCAAAATGGCTTACATAACCCACAAAGCTCTTTTCACAAAGAAAACTAACTAAACCCACTCCTTCTCAGGGAATGCGCCCAAAATGTGGAATGCTCTACACCAGATCAACGTGACAATCAATAATTCCTATGCTTCAGGAAAAACCTTAAATTATTCCTACTCAACAAACACCTGAATCCACCCACCTAAGATAATGGGCTTGCTTCTGTGCACTCTCCCTCACATTACTGAAAAATCTGACCATCTCTACCCCTGGATATAATTTAACAATTAATCTACCTTTAATTGTATACTACAACACTGTATGCCTACTGCTATTCTTTTGTATACTTTGTGAAAATGATGTCTGTTCGACCTCTTTAAAGTGCTCTGATACCCTCGGGTAAAGTTTGCGCTGTTGAAAACTTTAAAACTAAATAAATAAATAAACAAAGAATTGTCTGTAGCCGTGCAGGTCCATTTGATCCCCCGTTTTCTAATTTTACAGAAAATTATTCAAACACAAAATAGACAATGCGAGCTACCTTGGCAAATGTAAGCAAACTTCATAGCAGCCACGGCCCATGGAGGGAGTTCCGTGGGGCGGTAAGGCGGTGCGGGGGAGGGGCTGGGTGGGGGTTTCTAAAAACCGGAATATTGATAATTACAGGTAAGTAAACAATTAAAGAAATAAAACGAATTTTGTGGCGCGCGCTGCATCGCATTTTGCGATGCAGCGAACGCTACGAAATTTGTTTTATTTATTACATTGTTTACTTACCTGCAATTATCCATATTCCGGTTTTTAGAACCCCCCACCCTGCCCCTCCCCCGCCCCGCCTTACCGCCCCATGGAACTCTCTCAACGGGCCGCGGCTGCTTCATAGTAATAACCTCCACGGTTATACTAGGAGCACAGCACAACAAATATCATACTTAAAAAATCATGCTTGATTCCTAACAAACTCACTTTTGTAACACCTTTCTTTAACTTCTAGTTCCTTGCAAAAGGCAGACTTCTCTATTACTGGTGAACAAGTGCATAATTTGCGAGTTCAAACCCATTCATATTACATAATTCAGCATTAGTGTGAAAATTAACATTTTTGACTCATTAACATTTTCCTATAAAAATACGTGTTGTAAGCATAAAATTCTGATGAAATTGTAAATAACTCCAGAGTTCAACAATAATATTAATCACATAGAAGACAACTGTCATAGCACACATCTTCTGTGTAAGTTCATTCACATGACTTACCTATGATTTTCATCACACTGGAAAATGAGAGGTACTGATGTTGCTAAGATGAGCCTCAACCCTGCTATGAGAATTATCAAAAATATCTACTGGTCTAGGCTCCACTCTGACCACCCCAATAAAATTAAGCCACAGTCCCAAACTCACTATCTGAAATTAGTCCATGTCCTCAACATTGTTCCTAATCCCTAATAATACTTTCTTCCAACACAGACACAAAGATACTATCTTAAATGTTAGGTCCAGCAATACCAAGTTGTGACTAGAACGAGAATCTCTCATTCAGCTAGGACAATTTCAACAGAGAAACTGAAAAGATCCGAAAAAATCCCATCATCGACCCCATTGGCCAAACTCATCATCTGGGATAGTGACAGCTACCATCCTCCTTAGCGGCAACAACAGGAAAAAATTCCCGTGCCGTATTAAGGGTTGAGCTGTATGTCTCTCAGTCACTTCAATATGTTGAACGATGTACCAACTGCAGAAGATGGGATAAAGTGTATGAAAGGTAGATTATGTGATTTAAAATTGTCTACCATGCAGCTATCATAATTTTATTACAGCTACAATGGTGACAAAATTAAAAAGCGTAATTGGCCTTTGACATAATAGGCCACGATACTACCAAGATTACTAAAAGCAGGCCAACATGTTTCTGCCCAACTGACCATACTAGATCGGGCATTCGTCAGGACCATAAGTAGACATCTATACACTGTGAAAAACGTGAAAAACAAGAGAAAAGTGATCATACAATTCCTGTTAATCCTTAGATACGAACACAGGAGAGTTGTCACCCTGCTCTGCTAGGGTGTGTGCCTCACCTCACTTATTGCAGCACGAGGCGTGAAGCACTGCTCTCTCCGTCGGTTGCTCCCGGCATCCAGGGATGTAGTACATTGTTCAACATATTGAAGTGACTGAGAGACATACAGCTCAACCCTTAATACGGCAAGGGAATTTTTTCCTGTTGTTGCCGCTAAGGAGGATGGTAGCTGTCACTATCCCAGATGATGAGTTTGGCCAATGGGGTCGATGATGGGATTTTTTCGGATCCTTTAAGTTTCTCTATTTAAATTGTCCTGGCTGAATGAGATGTTCTCATTCTAGTCACATTTTGATATCCCGCCCTTTATATTTGGCAGGTAATATAGACCTGTTCAACTTCTGTGTTGTTTGTACTGGTATATTGTGGGGATAAAGTTGAACTATAGGTCTCTAAATATCCGTCCCCTGGACCCTTATTTAAAACTGTGTTGTGTTATAGGTCCAGCAATACTACACTGGGCCAGCTCCAATCATACCCCAAAGCTTGCAGCTTGCAAATTAATACCATTACACAAATTTGGACACAAGGAAATACACATAGAAAAGAGAATCACATACTGACATGAAAATTTGGCTGGATCTTTTATCTGCTTTAAGAATTTGACTTAGGAAGACTGTCTAATCTTTTGGACAAATGTCCTAAAGGTTGTTCACCACTTCTTCAATGTCCATCCACTCTGACGATTCCTGTGAATTATGTCCACACTGTTGGAAATAAATTTAGAGTCAGTTCTAAATCACCTCTTTAATGACATCATACAAGGCCAGACACCCAGTATAGTGGTGTCTTTGGTGTTTGGACATGTTCTCTTCATCTAATGTGTCTGTGAAGCCCAAATTTCAGCCCAATCTTCCTTAGCAAAAGTTTATATACTTGGACATGTTTTACCACATTCACTTTATGAAATTGGAAGGAAATTCCAACACTACAGATTTAATAGTAATAGCCAGGCTGTTTGAATGTTGATGGGCATATCTGACTTTGTTATCATAGTAAACTTTTGCGAAAGCTTTGACACCCCTTCAAAATAAGTACACACTGGTAGTGACACACAAACTTATGTGTGGGCCATGCAATTAACAAAACATGTTTTCTTAAGCCCTTTACCCTCTTCTTTAGGCCTATATCCCTTTACGCATGAGGGCAAGAAAAGTGCCACTCCATAAGAATTTCTTATTCTTGGGAATGGGATTGAAGAATCTTAGAGGATAAAGATTGAGGTGGCCATCAGAGCATGGCTCCAACTGGTGCAGATCAAAATATTAAAGACTACAGGGCTCATTTACAAGCCCATTGCACCGCTGTTGCATCACTTTTTTTTGCCTCACTGGCGGCACAGAGTGCAGACCCATATCTACGAGACCACGCAAAGCCACTTTGCATGACTTTTAATCACCTCGTAGATATGGAGTAAAGCAAAGCAGTGCAAGTTGCTTACTCTGTGCCAAAGAGGCATTCCATGGACGTTGCTGTGGGTGTTCCCATGCAACACCCATGGATTTTGATGCATTCCCAGATTTTCAACCAGTATATTGAGAATAATTCTCTGTAAAAGAAACATTGTCAAGCAATGTACCAATCATATTCCCTGTCAATGTATGGTGCTAGCTGAGAAGGTTCACTTGATTGGGACACCCGGGTCCAGAATTATTTACATCTATTAACATATAGCCTGGCTCATGTCGATAGCTAACTAGAACCTTCTATATGTTCCTAATGAACTAAGTATTTTTTCAACTTTGTTTACCTGGTTGTTAAATCACGCAGTTGGATTTCCAAAGAATAAATCAACTACAGCTTGGACCACCACATCGACTAAAGTGGGGAGGTATTCAGTTTTTATGAACAACCGATTGTCAACCCTACTACCAATAACATGAGTCAGTAGTTTGTCTGTAATGGTGGCAAAGAGATATTCCATGTTCTTCCCAGTGCCCCAAGCAATAGTATGAGCGGGTTAATTGGCAACTTGATGCTAGTAATTGCCATGATGTTTGATAAGATTTTCTTCCAAAATAATCTGAACCTTCCTATAAGTCCAACTTATGTGGTTTACTGCATCCCTCTCCTAACATTTCCTCCAACAAGCCACAGAAGAAGAACAGTGCCTTTTAACAAACAAGGGTTGAGTACCATATCATAAGGATTTATACTGTGAGCATATTGAAGACTTCACAGTAATACTAGATGTTTGACCAAGATTCCTCAGGAATGTCTATGCCCAGGTATTCCTCTCATTTGGATGTGCCTATAGGTTTATTGTATAGAGTGTACGTTGCCCAAAAGTTTGTATAAGTTAGATATACCTTTCCATGCATGGTGTTCATCCAAAAGGGATTTGTTAGCAGTAAGTCCTTCCTACTTACCTTTATTTTTCTACAATTCACATAGTGGTGTAACTGCATAGTGCAGTAAGCATCTGGCCTACATAGGCCCCACAAGAATCAAGTGTCCTTACAATGTCCTTTTCAAATAGATTCTCAATGTAATATCAGAGTGAGATATCCATTTTCCAAACCTTTTGTAATTAATGCTGGGGAAACACTGTATTGAACAATATAGGTGGAAGGAATGGCAGTAACTCCGCCTCGTCTCACCTCTGTATTCCAGTAATTTATGGTTACTGCCATGGAATCCAAAAGTGAGTGATGGTGTTTATCTTTGGTTGACTACTATTGCCACACATGTGAGGGCTTTAGGGAAAACAGTCTTTCAACCCCAATCCATAGTTTCTTTCATTTGGAGGTAGCCAGTTTGATCAAGGTGTATAATTGTTCAGCAAGTATCAGACTTAAGTCATCACCAACCTGTAGATCCAATTGTTGCTGCAAGAATGATGTGAAACCCACCAGCGTGCTTCCCAGATGACAGAGCTAAATACATCAAAGACTACACAAGGTATTGACAGTGAAGCGGGGTGAAGGAGGCTAGCGATATAAGAGAAGGCACACACAAAAAAACGTTGTTTACAGTCACGCAGCTTATCTCTGATAAGTGTTATTTTACTTAGAATATACACATTTGCTGAAAATTATTTTCTCAGATGTAATGGTGGGCATTACGTTTGTATTTCAAGGTATGTGTAATTTAGATCAAAATCCAAAAGCTAAAAATGGATTTTCATTGCTTCAGTCCGTTACAAAATTATGACACAAGATATTTTATACTTTATCCAGACAATGGAAATCGAAGCTTAATGACACCACTGAGCAGGGGGAATAAATCAATGAAAAAGTGTAGCCGGCCATGATATTTCCAAGCTTTAAAGACAAGGTGGTCCATAGAAGGAAGGCAGAGGTAAGGACACTTGACGGAACTTGCCACCTCGGATTTTGCTGAACAATGCATATAGGGCAAAAGCCCAATACCGCAGAGCTGGAATTACATCAGGCTGCTGAGAAAGCGGTACCTGAATATATGGAGGGCATTCGTGGAGCATCTAGAAATAGCATATTAGTCTTTACACTTTTGCAACCACTGCTAGCCCCAGTGTTCATATTCTAAAGCATGGGAATGCAGACATTCGGAAGGAACCTCTCTACCAACTGAGTGGTAAGATGTCTTGTTTACATGCTGGAGCTATCCTAACATCCAAGCTTAAAAGTCTGATTTTAAAGGGCTTTCGATCAAAGCCTCTTTGACACGCTGCCTTGGTAATGGAGTCCTAATTTGTAGACCACAGTAGTCTATGTCCTGAGCCCAGGGTGCCTTTAGTGCTATGAGCAAGGTAAGCAAACGTGGACATCAAGAATACGATTAAAAAAATAAGATTTTAGTTGTTTTCCCACTTGCTGCACAGAGTGAAGCCTTCTAAAACAGAAGGGATGCTTTTCCAAGGCTTTAGGGCATGTACCCATATCCCGATATGGTATTTTCTTTGGGTTTTCCAATGTCGATATTATGTTATCACTCGCATTGCCAGGAAAATGTGCTGCCCTCTGTGATGATCACATCAATATAGACTATTTTTTATTGAAGTGGATGTGTAGTTTGTGCAATCAAACTTGGGGCTGGATTTCTAGAGGGTGCCAATGGAATCATTTCTAAGTTTGGTCACATTTGATTGGGTTGTGGTCTGATTGTCCTCTTTTAATTCAGTAGAAGATGAATTTAGTTAAGGGGGACTGGTGGGCTGCTCACTGTTTTTTTTGTGAGAGCGTATGACTGTTTTGGTTGTGCAGTGCAATTGTTGGAGCTATGAAAGTATGGATTCTGTTGATTCTATGGTAGATGAAGACTTTGCTTATACCAGGCTATATGGATTATTCTTTTTTTCCTGGTCATTGAAGGAGAGATTTGTGTCTATGTGGCATAAAGAGGCCTGCTGCAGAAGGCGATGCATGGAGAAAAGTGCTGCCGATGAGCACGAACTGTGTCTCATTTGGGTTGGAATTATACCCTGATAGGGGGCATTTAGCTAAGGATGGTGTGCGGGTGGAATCTCTGGCGATGGCATCCTTTAGTCTATAGCATTTTAAGGTTATTTGTGTGCCACCTGTGTTGATCAAAACAAACTGTTGGGTGACAATTCAGCTTTGAGTAAACTGTGACCTGTTGTCATGAGATGTCCCTACTTGCAGGACTGAGCCAAAAATTACACTTTGAATGGGTGCGTTAACAATTCTGATTTCGCAGTTATCAGTCACACCCAGAGTTTCAGAGGTGCTCTTAATTGCAATAGTGTCTATTCAGAACCCACTGCCAGATTTCACACACTTTTAAATCAAGTTAAGCAAAGGCAACTTTTCAAAACAAGACCGCTATTACATTTTATAACTGTGCTGAGTTTAAAACGTTTAAAATTGATTATATATTATTAGTTCATCAATTTCTCTCCATTATAAAAAAGAATCCCTTGACAGAACACTGTGCGAGTTTAATAGCTTTCAAATACCTGCGAAACAGTATATAGACATACAAGACAGACATCATGTTCAAATAATGTTAGTTTAATGACTGATTTACGCAATTAACTCTACACTCCAAAGATAAAACACTTTACTTTCATTATTTGAATATAAAAAAAGAATATGCTGAAATATCTGAAGAAGCATATATTTCAGTAATCTAATTGCTGTTGAAGTAAGATTTTGTGCCGGCTTTCTTTATATACAACGCTAGCCTTTAAGTTATGTTTATCATAGTGTGACATGTTCCTTGGTTGGCCAATGTATATAACTAATTTTATTTATTTATTGAATTTCAAAAGCATGTCTTCATAATGCCAAATATGCCTTCAGCTAATACATGAAAATTGCATGTTTTATGAGTGCAGAGAATTAACCAGAAGTGGATTTGTATTCATGAGCTAATTTATGCACGCATATTGCCATCAAAATGGTGTCATTTTGCAAATGGGTAAATCCTGCTCCATGTATAGACCGTGGGGGTTCTTAAATATGGAAGTGTAGCAAATTTGCTTTTCTGCTTGGTTATCCCAACATTTCATCTTTTTTATGGAGCCTATTTTTGTTGGCATTAGGCCTGTATGCCTGTGATGCTGCTTTTCAGAGCCACTGTGTCTCTGCTCTGGCCCCAACATTTTAGTTGCACATTTGGTTTCACCCTATTGGTCTATTTAATGGTTTTGTAAGACCATTGTAGATGGTACAGAAAATATACCTAGGGCATGGAAGTTAAATGTCATATGTGGGGTGCAGTGCCTATTTACAACACCCATATATGACAAAAAATATATGCCTTCCAGGGCAAAACTGTGCTGTGGCTGCAGTTTAGATGCACTTCAGTGACATATGGCACCGGAACGTACCTTTGTCAATTTTAATATATGAATAAGTCACACCTAAAGTATGCTTTCCAAGCCCACAAGGCAAGGTAAAATATTTAAAAATAGGAGACACTACCTATTGGGGTTAGTGTGCTCTAACTGTGAAATAAAACAGAAAAGCAATTTCACTGTGTTAATCTTGCTAGTTCTTTCCCTAAACAGGACTCAATGGGATTAAAATCTTACTTTCTCATCTCTTGGGGATCACTTGGGGAAATGCTTGAAAATAACTTAAAAGTTATTTCCTACTTAATGTTTTCAAAAATGATTTAATGTAATTTTCTGGTTGCTTCACACCTCCAGAGTGGGAATGCACAGACCTGGTTGGGGGAGTAAACAACTCTGGCTAAGAGTACAATAGCTTGTCTCTGCAGTCAGGAAGAATAAATGTGTGTTAAATGATGATCACATGATAGGGATTAACTATCTGGTACTGGACAGGAACAGTTGTCAGAACAGAGAGCAGCATTATCACTATCTCTTTTGACTGGGAGTAACCAGGGAGCGTTTATCCTATTCCTTCCCAGGACTATCCCAGACACCTAAGCTATACTCACAGTAGGGGAGACAGTTATACCCTTGTCAGATAGTAGGAGGGCTCATCTAACTAGGGAGTGGCTAACGAGCTAAGGACAGGCCTACCGGGTGGCAGCTGAGTTCTTCCATCTTGGAATAGAGGTTCCTGGATAATTGTACTGTCAGGCAAAGAGGTGGTGCTGCAGAAGGAGGTGGGGAGCCACTGAATAAATAGATGGGATTGGGTGGTAGCATTTCTCCAATCACTGATTAGTGCTAGGATACATCTTACACATCAATCCCCAACACTTTATAACATTCCTGGGCATCTGAAGAAGAAAACCATTTTGTAAGAAGAAGATTGACTCCTGTGGAAAGAAGAGGACTTACTCAAGGACTCAAAGACTGATAGCTCCTGTTCGCACCCAGAAACAAGAGCTGTCTCCAAGGGTCAGTTAGTTGGCATCCTGTTTGCCTGCTTCAGGGACACACAAAAAAAACAGAAGGATTCCTCCTTCTAAGAAGGCCTACATAACCACACAGGACTGGATCCTGCAGCAGACATCACTGGGGAGAGACCTGGTGGTAGAAGCATCCCATAAGGAGCTAGGAACTGCAGCACTGTCAGGGGAATGTTTTTCACCACTTGGAAGAGGTTGGGACTTAATCATTTTTTCACCTCTGGAGGACTGGGACAGGGTGATGAGGTTTGGCAAGGGAGATTGCACCTAAGGTATACGAGAAAAGTAGGTGTATCTCACTCTGAGCACTTTGCTGCAGTAAAAATTTGTTCTGCCGGACATCATTGTGAAGGTATCCAGCTTTGTGGAGCCATGCCCAGCTATGGCTTCCAGCCTTGTCCTGCTGGAGGATTTTTGACTTCCATAAAAAGTGACTAGGTCCAAAGGTAAAAGCTCGGACTGGGTTGAAGAAGCAAAGCTATCTACCTGTAAAGCAGTCCTGGTTTGACTTGGTCTCAACTTTAGGCACCAAAACCAATGGCTTCAGTGGGACTTCGACGGCAGCGTATCAGACTTCGAGGGAGTCTTGGAATTTTAACTGTTGGAAAATTTTGATTCCGTTTCAGAGACTGAATCTGAAGGTAAAAGGTTTGACTAGGATGGCCCCCTTAATTCGCTGACCTCTCCACCATTACTGTCAGTCTGAAATCAAACCTAAGTCCAGATCAACCATGAACTGTAACTGTTGACCGGGGCTTTACTTTTTCTTAGGACCTTTTGCCCTAAGACGTAAACAAAATCATATCTCCAGTTTCTAATTGGGTTTTCAATATTTATTTATTTTTCTTAAAGTGGTTTGGACATTTTATTATGTTGTGTTCTTTTTTTTTAGATTGTTGTTATAATTGAATTTGAACTTAGCCTGCACTTCTCTGAGGATTGCTTCCTATTTGTGTCATAGCTCCCAGTGGTTAATCAGAGATTATGGTTTTATTACATGAATTTGATGGAATTTGGTGCTTGTATATCGAGCACACTCTCAGTCGCAATTGAGCATCCTGGTGCTGTGCTGGGTAAAACAAGAGTCTCTGTGTAATGTGTGAGGATCGGGACTGAAAGGCTGATGGGATTGAATGAGGGAAAGACATAGTTCTACGGGGGCAAGAAAGAGCCATTTTTAAGGCATTTTTTAAACATTTGCTCCAGTTTCAATAAACTGCAGAGAGATGGGGAGTATGTTCCAGGCTTTGGACCCCTGCACCATGGAAGATTTGCCTCCGGGGCTTTGAGTCTGAAGGATGGGAACCTTAGAAAGTTGTTGTCAGAGGATCTCAGTGTTCTTTGTGTCTTATGGTGGCAGAACCAGGCTGTGATTTATTTGGGTCCCAACTTATTGAATGCTCTAAAGACTAGTAATAGGATCTTGAAGAGGATCCTATTGTGGATAGGTAACCAATACAATATCTTCAGGGCTGCGGAGGCAGAACTCTGTTTAGAAAATTGCAGCACTAGTCTTGCTGCAGCAACTTGGACCATCTGGAGCTTGTGTATTAGTCGTTTGGAGCAACCAGCATAGAGGCTATTACAATAGTCTAGTCCAGAAGTAATTAGGGTGAATGCAACCGTTTTTCTGACAGCGAGGGGAAGTAGGGGAAATAATTTTTTCAGGGATTTCACTAGATTAAAACACCTGCCTGCCACTGCTTATGCTTGTGGATCAAATGAGAGGGCAGTGTCGAATTTTACCCTCAGATTCCTTGCTACTTCTAAAGTTGTCATGGGGAGGGGGAGGTGGTATGGAATTGGGCCACCATTGTGCTGGAGAAAATAGATTGCATTTGCAAAAGAGTAAAATTTCGTTTTTCTCAATATTGCATGCGAGGTGGTTATTTTGCATCCAACGGATGATGTCAGAGAGACAGTTTTGAAAATTCAATTCAGAGGTCAGGGTTTTCTGTCCAGAGAGCGAACCAGCAGTGTGTCATCAGCATAGGAGGTGGTCTCGATGTTGTGAGATGTGATCAGGGAGATAACGGGAGCCATATTGATATTGAAGAAGGTGGGTCAGAGGAACGATCCCCGTGGCACTCTCATGGCGACTGATCTTTCTGTGGAAAATAATTTACCCAGAGTGACTGTTTGGCTCTAATCTGTCAGAAATAACTTAATCCAGGATAAAGCCTTGTGTGGGATCCCAATTGAGTTGTTAGGGGTACATCCTGCCGAATTAATAAACCCATTCCTCACAGGACACCATAGAAAGTTTGGAAATGCTCACTGAAATTGGGTGTATTCATAATCTTTTATCTGACACTGTGCTACTCTGGATATATTCAGAGATTTATCCCTATAAAGAGCAGGGATACATCGCTTTCCGTTGTGTAAATTGAGAGGGTTGATGAGTTGGAGAGGAGGTGCTTCTATATAGGCTGCCAGCCGTTTGGCTTTGGAAATTCTTGTTTTGGTCTGTCATGGTCTTTGCAAAATGTTACTGTTGGGGACGTTTCAAGACCCACATGAATCTAAAAAAAAAAGCATTGACTACAGGCAAAAATATATTTTTTTCTTTAAAAAGAGCACATTATCATAGTAGTAGTCCCTGGCGCTGAAGGTAACTACTTTGTGTGTGCATGCACTACTTGTGAAAGGGGAGCATGCTGTATCTCAGAGTAAAGTTAGCCAATAGCTGAAGTGGCTGACTCATTGCTCCATGACGCATTCTGGAGTGGGTAGAAGACAAATGTGGGTGACATAACAACAGACTAATGGATGAAGTCTGACTGAAATCCCCTAAAGCTAACAATGTTATGCATACATTTTCAATAAAATCGAAATGTCTTGGCTAACCCTAGACCTAAAAAAGAAAAATGGAATTGTAATGCTTATTTAGAATGTGTTGGTAAATCTTTCTTGCAAAAAGATAGAAGAGATTTGAATGACTAATAAATAGAGAGACTTTCAAAGACAGATACGGAGGCGGTATAAATAGACAGTGATGTATAGTTACATAGATTGATAGATGATTAGATACATAGACAGATAGGCACACAGACAAATAAACAGATAGAGAAATAGATAGGCATCACAATGTGACTGTTGATTTAAACAGAGGATCAGCTTTATCAAGGTTTTGCACCACCCTTGCGCCACCCTTGCGTCATGCAAGGTAACGTACGGGTGATGCAAAACCGAGATGAAATATACCAAGCCATACAAAGCCAAAGTGCGTGGCCCGGTGGTGCTTGGTAAATCTGGAGTAACACTATGTAGCAACTTGCCCCAGAAAGGCATTCCATGGGAGATAAGAAATAAACATTTTAATCACATCTAGTACCCGTTCCGGAAAAAATGTAGCAACATCTACACAATAATATAGCTTTTGTTTTTATTTTAACGTGAGAGTACACCAACCACAAAATGTAGTTTACCCTTGTTGTAATATATTATCACCCTGTGGGCTCCCAAGTCACACTTTGAAACCCATGTAAACTTGTGCCTGGATAAACTTTCCAGTTTTACTGATAAAAACCCTATCAAATTTGAAATCTCAGTCTTCACTTCTCATTTTATTTTCGGGAATTGGGCCCATAATGTGTGCAGCAAATTTGCGATTTCTGGCTGGTCACCCAAATCTTTTGTTGTTTTCCATACCCTATAAATGCTGATATCAGGACTTTGTGCATAGTGACACAGCTAGTATATATACAGCCAAATACCAGACTACCACCATGTAAGGGGTGGGACTGTGGGGCTGTGTTAATGTTGAATCTTTGCAATTGGTTGAAAATGCTTTTTGAAGGACTATTCCTTGCCCATCCTAAAAGTTGCTCAACTTTCATCTGTCACTCGGAATTGGGGGTGCCCTTCTTAATAGATCTGATTAGGATTCAGCCTGTCTTGCTCTCGCACAATATCTGGTCATCCAACTTCCCGAACTAAACCGAGACATTTTAAAGGGCTGTCTCAAATCTTCGTACACCCTTCAAATCCCTTGGCTCAAGTACGTGTTTTAGGTGATCTGGATTATATCTGAGTACTTTGATTCTCCAGTGTCTTTGACTAGAATTTCTAGGACAGAACACAAATCTGATTGTCTAATATTGGTTGAAGGTTATCTACAGAACTATTGAAATCTTCTGTACCTAAGAAACAATTGATCTTGACTACTTACAACATGAAACCCTATCTAATAAATGTACACAACAGCTGCCAAAGATTCGCATTAACACGATTTAGGTTGGACATAACTAGCTTTCCTAATATAAACAACCTGACTTGGAGAAATGCCCTTGTGATAACGTATCATTACAGATCACTATGCACATCGTTTTTTTTCTGCAAACACTACTAAGATCTGAGAAAAGGTTTAATCAAGCCATTGTTAAGGCCTCTTAAACTTTGTGCAGTGTCGACCAACTTTTTTGTATTTACAATCTCTTCCGAGTTTGTATCTCTGTGCTGATTTGTCACGGTATTTATGAGCTGTTATCACCTGTAGAAAGTTATTATAGAAAATTATTTAATCATATAAAGCAAATGTACTTTTATCAATTTTATCTACATTGTACGTTTTAACACATTTTTATTTGTTATCTTTTTAACTAGAATAATGTATATTATTTTCTGTATGCTTTTGTGATTTACAATGTGAAATCGAATAAAGCTTATATTAGATTTGATTCGACACAGCTTGTCAATGCCACAGTGTTTGTGCCCTGACCCTTAATTAGTATTTGTTATATTGGACTCACCCGAATGGTGTCCTGCAAGATGGTTGTAGATGGCACAAAAAAGTGTATATGTTGTGGAAGTTAAATATCATAAGGGGGCTGTAGTGTGTAATTACACTAGCCACATGTGTTCAAAAAGATGTGTCTGCCAGGATCACCATTGTGCTGAGTGAGCTGCAGCTAAAATGCGTTGCAGTGACAGGGAAAAGTGACTTTGCCACGGAGGAAAACCTTTTTTATATATTCAAAAGTCACACCTAAAGTTTGCTTTGTAAGTTCACAGGACAGGGTGGTAATTTAGACCAAATAAGGGAAAACACATGTGTGGGTTGCTGTTCTCTTACAGTAAACTAAAAGCCAAGTGATATTTCAATGTGTAGACTTTGATACACTTTTCCTTGAAAAGACCTAGATTAGATTAAAATGTATATTTCATATCTCTGTGGAGAAAATGCTTAAAATGCCTCAAAGTTAATTCTAAATTTTGTAAATCTGATTTAGTGGTGAAATCAGATTTTTTTAAACTTATGTGAATAAGTAACTTTGTGCTGCCTGGGCCAAAACTGGCCTAAAACTAGTGTTGCTACTTGGCCTGTCCAGAGCTGGACTACAACTTGCCTGGAAGAGTTAACAACCCTAGCTTTTAGGACAATAGTCTCCCTCTGAACCCAGGAAGTGTGGAATAGGGGAGTGTCCAAGGAGCAGATGCAAAACCTACAGATGTAGTGTGACACCTTGCAATAGGGGAATCTGGGTAATGTTAAAGTAAGTCAAAGAGGAATAATGGTAAAAGGAGATGAGGAATGTTAGAAATGGGATTTCTGGTTGGCTAGGGAATGCGCCTAAGCCAGACAGAAACCACCACTATAGTCAGGGCAAGGGATGTACACGGTGAAGATAACCCCTGCTCACCCCCTTCGTAGCTTAAGCAGTCAGGCTTATCCCAGAGGCAATGTGTAAAGCGTCTGCACAACACACTCACACAGCAGCGACACCCTAGTCACACCACAAAAGAAACTCCACACAAGGTTATATGAAAAATAGCCTTTGTATTACTCATAAAACACATTAGAACGTAATCACATATATATATATATATATATATATATTACCTACTGGCGGTCGCCAGTAGGTAGTTTTAGTTAGGACCACGTTTCCATAGGAAATCCGCAACATTCTATTTTGAATAACTTTTGCGCCGGTCGACGAATCTTTGCGAATTTTTCAAAATAGGTGGGGCGCTACGCTCCGCTCCTACCCTGAAAGTCTCGGGGGGATTCGTCAAGCAGGGGCTGAGATAAAAGGGGGGTCCCAAAACGCGTTTTTCCCATGCATTTTTCCATAGGACCTTTAGACACAGCTACAGCCCGAACGGCTGAACAGAATTACTTGAAATTTGGCAGAGAGGTAGTCCTCAGGTCAAGGAAGTGCCTTTTGTAGGTTTGGTGTAAATCTGTTCAGTAGATTCTGAGAAAATAGCCTTTAAATCAATATATATATCTGAGCCAGCTTACGGTGCGCTTACGGTGCGCTTACCGTACGCGTACGGTGGCGTGCGCGAGCGCGATTCTGATTGGCCCTTAGATCTTAGTAAACATTCGAATCGGTCGAAACCAGGAAGCGGCGGCCGCCATTTTCTCTCTCTCACTCTGAGGGGGGAGCTGATAAACAAATGCCAAAAACATATAAAGGGGCTGTTTAGACAGCGCCCATGCACATAACCATGTTAGTTGAGTCTTCAAAGATCCCCCAAGGCAAAAAACGGTAATTTTTTATTTTTCGAAAATTTTGCGATTACGCTTACCGTACGCTTACCGTACGCGTACGGTAAATAATTATTAAAAAAAAAAAAAACCCACTCTCTCCACCCCGTTTGCAAATGGTGGCCGAAGCATTTCCCCAAAAAATTTCAACAGATTACCTATCACAGGAAGCGCATAATATGTCCTCCATGTGCGCACGGTGCGCGAAGCGCATCGTGCGTACATGGCCCATCTAGCGTAACGTGGGCACGCGGTGCGCGTAGCGCACCGCGTGCCCACCGTGCGTGCACGGCACTAACTGCGTAAAGTGGGCGCGCGCGCGCACGGAACGAACTGCGTTAAGTGGGCGCGCACGCCACGAATGGCGTAAAGTAACTTAGCATTTAAAAAACCGTACAAATTCACTGAAAAAACCATAGGTTTCACACACGTTATAGTTAGGAATTAGCATTTAAAAAACCTTGCAAATTCACTGAAAAAACCATAGGTTTCACACAGGTTATAGTTAGCGGAAATTTTACTGATAAAAAAACAATGAAATTCCCACGTTATAGTTAGTGCAGGAAACTATAACTCACGCGACCGCAATCTTCTGCTGATGACATATGTGTCTTTATGAAAAAAAAATATTTGTAATATATGTATAGCTAAAAATTTATGGAAGAAGACATGGGCAAATAAGTGTCTAAATACAGTATTAGCATCAGCAGAGGATTGCGGTCGCGTGAGTTATAGTTTCCTGCACTAACTATAACGGGGGAATTTCATTGGTTTTTTATCAGTAAAATTTCCGCTAACTATAACATGTGTGAAACCTATGGTTTTTTCAGTGAATATATATATATATATATATATATATATATATTATCTACTGGCGGTCGCCAGTAGTTAGTTATAGTTAGGACCTATTTTCCATAGGAAATCCGCAACATTCTATTGGGAATATCTTTGGTGCCGGTTGACGAATCCTCGCGAAATTCTCCAAACTTTTGACCAGCTCTGCTCCGCTCCTACCCTGAAAGTTTCGTGGTGATTCGTCAAGCGGGGGCCGAGAAAAAAGGGGGGTCCCAAAACACGTTTTCCCCATGCAATTTCCCATAGGATCTGTTGTCGCAGCTACAGCCCGAACCGCTGAACGGAATGACACCAAATTTGGCAAAGAGGTAGTCCTCAGTTCGGACTCGTGCCTTTTGCATATTTGGTGTGAATCTGTTCAGTAGTTCCTGAGAAAATTAGGGTAAAAAAGTTAGTGATATCTATGGCCGCGGAGGATCCGCGGACACTACCCGCACCGTACGCGAACCCTCCCCGAACCGAGCGCGCACCCTCCCGATCGCGCACTGAATGCTAATTGGCTGTCGAGCGTCTCTCTACATTCGAAACCAGGAACTGTTGGCGGCCATTTTCTGCCTCGGTAGAAGCGAGGCTGAAGAAGCAAGGGGAATAAGTGCGTAGAACATATAAAGGGGGCAGAGTGGAAATACTCTGACCCTCTAGAGGTGCTTAGGGGGTCCCAGAAGGACCCCCTGGGGCCGCCCTTTTTTTCTTTTTTAAAAGCGGCGAAATGCGCGCACAGTGCGCGCATCCTATCGCGTTGGATGCACGGATCCTCTCGCGGTGGGTTCGCGGATCCAAGGGAAAAAAAAAGAAATTGTTGGGAGATAAAGATGAAGCTTAAGTGTTTTGTTCTTGAGTGGCTCTAAAAAGAGCCGTTGTGTTCATTGAGAGTTTTTGGTACTTATAAGTAAGTACCTATACAGAGTCTAAAGTTGTTGAGGAAGACTCTGTTTCCTTCATCAGTAAAGTGCATTCCATCTCTCCTAAACATCTCTTGCATATGAAAGCGCAGATTGTTATTGTACATGGACCCCATTCTGTAGTCTCGGAGAAAAGCAGAAACAGATTTATTCACATGTTTCCTAGCTTTCTCAATCTGTGGACAAAAATTATCGGACCAGTTCCATTTCTGCCTTTGGCATATGTTAGAATACACAAAGGCAGTTTTAGGAAAAAGTAAAATCAGTTGTGCAAAGGTGTCCTTCATAAGCATTTCCAGACCTACCCCAGTCAAAGTGCCTAGGTCATTGCCACCACAGTGCACTATTATGAGGTCAGGGTGTTGGATTTGCATGAAGGATTTCACCAATGGCATCAATTGGTGCCACTTTAACCCTCTCTGTCCAATCCATTTAATGTCTACATTTGGCAAACCTAGGTCTTTGTGAATGCCTTTGTTTTCTGCATACCTTTGGCTCCAGAAAATGTAGCTGTGTCCCACAATCCACACTGTAAGCATCTTGTAAGGAGGTCTGGATGCACTCAGATGGTCTCTGTAAATGAAATGGCAGTTTGGAAAGTAAGATGTTTCTAAAATGGTGGCTAAGATGCAATTTTGAAAAAAGACAAGAAATCATTGGTTGTTTGACAACCTTCTACACTGAAAGGTAGGGTGCATATTTCTGTTTTTTAAACGCTTGATTCTTATTGGTTAACAAAAACAGATTGTAAGGAACATTATATATGATAAGCTGATATGTTGAGAAGTCAAGCACACTTGGTGTTTTTATTAGCAACATTGTGTGTGCTGAACTTGTGACCTGTGTGCTCAGTACAGTGTTCCATGACCTGTTTCTATGGTAACGGGCAGAAGGCAGATTGGGGGAAGGGTTGAAGTTTATGTCATTTGGAAAGGGTTGAAATGTTTAACCAATAGAAATGTGTGTTTGCTTTTGAATTGATGTGGGAAGGAATGTGATATGATGTTTACATGTATATGTGTGGAAAATGAGAGGGAAACTTTGCCATTATTTGGTTTTGCTGACAGGTTCACAGTGCAGAGATTCTGTATAAGAAAATCTGGTGTGTGACTGATATCTGGTGTGTGACTGATATACTTCTTAATCTACAAAACATCTTGAAAGGTGAGTTATTTAATTGTGAGGGGATGTATGTAGACTATTTTTATTTTAATCAGATTAATGTATTTTTTCTGCTAAAGTGTAGGGAGTATTTTTTTTCTCTACAATCTTATTGACAGTGTGTGTGCATGTAGAAACCATTTTGTGATAAGGATTTGAGTTTTTTCATGTGTTTGTAGACAGATAACTATGCAGTTCTTATATTTTGGTAGATTTAGGAACCACTTATTGTTTATGAATTTGTGAAATGAGTTATGTTTCTGCAGTAAAATGTAGTACTCCTTGTAGATGAAGAAATGTGTTTTGGTATAGTGTAAGGGATAGTGTTGTTTGTCTAGAATCACACAGAGAGCCTGTGTGCATTTGGGAACCACTGTGGAGAAGCGTTTGGTAACATCGTGCATTTGCTGACAGATAACTGTTTTGAAACCTGTCATGTTGTCAAGTTTTAGTAGCATTAGAAGACAGTTATGGCTTATGCTTTCATTAAATGAGTTAGGTATTGACAGTAAAGTGTAGTCGTGAAATATGTAGATTGTGTGCAGTTCCCTTACCACTTCCAGTGTAGTGAATGATTTTTGGTAAACTCCTAGGAATACTGGTGCTTGTCTAGAATCACACTGTGAGTCTTTGTGCATTTGGGAACCACTGTGAAAGAAGCGTTTGGTAACATTGTGTATTTGCTGACAGAAAACTGTTTTAAAACTTGTCATATTGTCAAGTTTTAGTAGCATTAGAAGCCAGTCTTTGCTTATGTGTTGATTAAATGAGTGAGGCATTGACACTAAAGTGCAGTCGTGAAATATGTAGATTGTGTGCAGTTCCCTTACCTCTTCCACTGTAGTGAATGAGTTTTGGTAAACTCCTAGGGATAGTGGTGCTTGTCTAGAATCACACTGTGAGTCTGTGTGCATTTGGGAACCACTGTCAGAGAAGCGTTTGGTAACATCATGTATTTGCTGACAGATAACTGTTTTAAAACCTGTCATGTTGTCAAGTTTTAGTAGCATTAGAATCCAGTCTTTGCTTATGCGTTGATTAAATGAGTCATGCTTTGACACTGATGTGGTGTACTTAAATATGTAGATTGTGTGCAGTACCATTAACTCTTCCAGAGTAGTGAATGAGTTTTGGTAAACTCCTAGGATAGTGTTGCTTGTCTAAAATCACACTGTGAGTCTGTGTGCATTTGGGTAAGGATTGTGAGAGAAGCATTTGGTAACATCTTTTATTTACTGACAGATAACTGTTTTAAAACCTGTCATGTTGTCAAGTTTTAGTAGCATTAGAAGCCAGTCTTTGCTTATGTGTTGATTAAATGAGTCAGGCATTGACACTAAAGTGCAGTTGTCATCAGTGATGTCACTGACCATGTCATGAGTGATGTAATATGTGACGTCATCAGCAGTGCATTGCGGGGGCACGAGTTATAGTTAGCTGAACTAACTATAACAGGGGAATTTCTAGGGTTTTGTACGAGGGAAATGTCCAGCTAACTATAACGCCCCTGAAACCTATGGTTTTTTCAGTGAATATATATATATATATATAAATATATATATATTCGAACCAAACGCTTTAACCTCTTAAAGCAGGCAATGCACTCCGAGTCAACAAATTTAAAGATATTTTATTCCACCATACTGACAAACCGGTTTCGGTCTTCGCAACCTTTTTCAATGTCAGAGTCCCATTAAAAAATTGTTACTTTAAATACACTGATGTTCAAAACAGAGAGAAAGGACTACTGCACTCGTATTGGCATAGAAAAAAGACCACTGTGATAGTTGTTACAAATACAGTGGCCATCTTATAGTTTCTCGCCACCATTGGCCAGCGTATAGCTCATATTACCATTTTGACAGATCATTCCTAAGGGACAGAAAATAATCATTCACTTCAATAGTACTTTTATCAAATATAATGTTACTTTATAATTCATAAATTTATTTCCTTCCTTTTTCCACCCTTTGGTTACTAGTTATTATGCCCTGAATGGGCTAATTTTTCCAGTGATCTTGTCAAGGGATAAGCTGGTGTCTATTCTAGAGAAACTTCGTTCCTAAATTACTTCAATTTCCTGCCATTGTTACAATCTCATGTGCCGTCTTTACTCTCTAATCTAACCACATTCTACAATTTATACAATTATGTTGAACACCTGTAATGTAATCTAACATAAAAAGAAGAAAAAGAAAAATTAACTAAACAGAGTTAAAATTAAGTTCCATCTTCTGTTCATTATTCCTAATTCCTGTAGGAGAAGTTCCACATCTCAAAGATGTCCTCTTTATTTATAAAGAGCTATTTACAATTGATAGTAGTCTGTGAGGGGAAAAGTATGAAGAGTGTATGTTCCTAGTTATACACTCTCATAATTGGCCTACATGTACCCACAGTTCTTCTTCGCTATTTAAACCTAGAGGTACCATGGTCCTTAGTTCTAAAATGTACCTGGACTCTAGCTGACGTAATCTTTTTACCCTGTCTCCTCCTCTCTGTCTCACAGGTATCTGATCCAGGCAGAAATAGCTGAGCTGTTGACTGTCGCTATGGTGATGTGTAGCAAAATGGCGTGCGACTGGGTAACTTTTGTCTTTATTGGTTATGGCTCGCATATGTTCCAACACTCTCTTCTTTGCGGGATGCACCGTGCTGCCAACATAAAGCAAATTGCAAGGACAGCTCAGGCAATAAACAACAAAGTCCGAATTACAGTTTAAAAATGTAAGGATTAATTTATCAGTTGGCCTCCCTGGGACCTTGTACCCTTTAATTTTTCTACTGTTCTTGCAGGCTTTGCATTTGAGACAAGGGAAAAAACCTTTGATTTCACTCTTGCCTCTAGCACCTTTTTCAAAATGGCTGTGCACTAGTAGATCCTGTAAGGAAGTATTTTTCCTATACGTAATGCTAGGATATTGGGACAATCCTTTCCCTATGACCATGTCTGCCCTTAGAATTCTCCAATGTTTGTTAATTATTTGATGTATTTGAGGAGAATTTTTAGAGAATGTCAAAATTAACCTAGTTGTGTCCTCCTGTTCTACCTTCTGTTTGTTTACTAGGAGAAGATTTCTTTCTTTTTCATCTGCTCTTTTTTCTGCCATCTTCAGTGTGTTCCCTGGGTAGCCTCTTACGCTGAAGCGTTTAATCGCTTCTCTTTTGGATACTTGATAACTTGTGTCTAGTGTGCTGTTCCGTTTTATCCTGAGCAGCTCCCCATAGGGGATACTATTCACTAGACACCTTGGATGCTGACTGGTAAAATGTAAGGTGGCATTACCTGCGGTGGCTTTGCGGTATAACCTTGTCATTAGTTGTCCATCACTTACATATACTAGTAGGTCTAAAAAGGCCACTTCTGAATCACTAATATTGCTGGTGAAATGCAGATTATAGATATTGTTATTTAGGAGATCAAGGTATGTCAGGAATTCTTCTTTTGACCCTTTCCAGACGATAAAAATATCGTCGATGTATCTGACCCAGACGGCTATTTTGCTCATCCAGGGCTCATTAGCCCCATACCAGGCCACGTGCTTCTCCCACCAGCCCACGAATAAATTCGCGTAGCTGGGGGCGAAGCACGTGCCCATCACGGTACCCTGTTTTTGGATGTATAGTTGATTGCCGAATAGGAAGATGTTATTGTATAGGCAAATGGCCATAAGTTCTCTGATTGGCGTTTGGTTCGAGTAATTTTCACGGATCGCCACCGTGCGGCGATTGCACCCGGAAGAGAGTGAGCGGCGGCCGTTGGCGAAAATTGGTGAGAAAGAATATATATAGATATATATTATATATATATAATCGGGCCACTGTCATAGCATCATAATTCACAGTTAGTGAAGACAACTAGCAATTGCGCCCTTAGCATAAACACATTAGGCTTACATCCTAATCATTAGCATAGCACACTATAGAGTATAGCGTGTCAGGCAAAACATAATAATCACATCAGGCCCACCTTAGGCTTACACCTTATCAACAGGGCACAGTAATACCATACACCCTCATTAGGTGCACAAATCACATAATTGCATTAGGTCCCACCAAGCCCTGGGGGCGCACATTAGGCAGTCTCACCCTTGGGGGCCCATCCTGAGCTTCCCTGCAATGCCCCTGTTTAATGTAAGGGCTTTTTCACACTTTGTGTCCTTCCGTGGACACAGGGCTTTCCACTAGCCCCCCAGCTGTAGAGGCAGCCCGAACAATGACCCTAGCAGATCTGCAAAGCAATGGGGGGCAGGGGTGCAACTCACCCTTGTCTCCTCTTTGGAGAATGCTGCCAACTGTGCTCTGATCGACTGCGCCGGACCGGGACCTCTGTGGAGGCTTCCGACTGGTCCAGGAAGTCAGGAAAATGCTCCTTCAAGGCAGGGGGGAGGGAAGAATCTGACTCGGTCTCCCCTTCACCAAAAAAAAAACAATGGCCCAAAGCAGCTTCCCAACCAGGGCGGTAGGGGCTCTGTGCTCACTCACCCGCCTCGAGCTGAACTGACTCCGTCAGTGCTGCGGGCCAGCCATCCTGCAGCTTCTCCTTTCTTTTAGGGGCTGGGAGAGGGGTAGCGCTGATTCCCTTGAAGCATGGAGCCTTCACGAGGTTCCCGATATGATCTCTTCTCTTGTGGGACTTTGCCCACAACCAGGCACAACTCCGGCCTGTCTTTCTCCCCGGCTGTACTTCCCCCTGCCGGTCCCGCCACCTCAACAGACTGCCGATGTACTTCGGCCTGCCCACAACTAGGCTTCACTTCCGCCTGCCTCGGTAAACACGCGGGGCTCTCCTCCTCTTTACAGAATCCCCGCCCACAGTCATGTATCTGTTGCCTCGATTCCTGTTGAATTCTCACGGCCTGAGAATACGGAGCGAAGTCTCCGTCGGTCTCTGAATCTTCTGTCCTCCTCCTGGCGTGTTCTCCTTGTCGAAGCCAGGTGCCCAAAGAAATCCTGCAGATGGGGGAATATTGAATGCACTGCCTGCACTCAGTGCCAGGAACAAAGGCCGAGAGTATGAAGCTTCAACAGCGCTGAACTTCAGAGGGCACACAGGTCAGGGCTAGACCCAGGCAGGCGAGGTCCCAGGGCTCTCTGGCAGAGGGGAAGTCCCTCGTGGCTGTTCCTCCTGGCGCCCAGCAGTCCTCCAGCCAGCACCAGTTCAGTAAGCACAACAACACATGGGGTCACAGCCCCAATATTTATATCCCGTAATGTCTTTGTTCTGCCCTGGCACAGGGTATTGGACCTAGTTCACACCAGTTCGGAGGGGCACTTAACACATGCACAACACTACCCATTGTCAGTGTAGGCTCTTGCCCCAGACACACCACAGTGGGGCGGAGCCAGCAGTGTGGAAGGCAGGCACAGTCCTATTCAGGGTCAGGTGCTACTCCTCCCACTACTCCAAATGCAGATCAGCCTATCCAGCCTAGAGCTGACTCACCCAGCCCCTCTGGAGCCACTGCACCTCCCCAGCCCCTGTCATCCAGAGCTAGACTGTAGTGGAGGCAGCGTTTTAGATACATACATTGCTATGTTAGCATAAGCGCGTTAGATGTTAGAAACGCCATCTTGCCACTTTTGCTGCTTTTGCACACGACACTGAAGAGACATGTCATTGTTTGAAAACTGCTTGCTTGCCTTTTCTTCACATGAGAACTGTCTGTTGTTCACATCCCTAGACGTGCACTGTGACCTTGGTCTGAACATTGTGTGCAGAAACAGTCTGAGCCACCAAACAATGTATGTTTTTGAGTTCAGGTTGATCGGCCAACTCTCTAGCCATAACACGCACACAGCTGCAAATACCTGAAAGTCGAGAACCTTTAATATTGCAGTTTGCATGCATTACACACACATTCTGGAGAAGAACTTTTCCAGGCGCAGAGCAAAGCTGATCCTGTGATGTGATTCACCTAAGCTGATCTTTACGGTATGGGGTTCCCCATTCAAGCCTAGAGATCTTCTATTAGTATAATAATACTAGCTCACTAGCGAAGGGAGGGTGGTTGTATTCCACTGTCATTTGTAATAGGATTTCTCCCTTCATTTTCTATGGTATTGTAACAATGCTGATGGTTTTGATTTTAATCATTTGTCTGCTTATGTTAGCTAAGGTACTGCATCTTAGGACACGTAGTTTATGAAATAAACATTTTAAACTTTACCGTGTCTCTGATTACTCTTGTTGTGGACTGATATGAGAATAATAACGAACAGGTATTTCTGATTCCCACCATTCCTGAGTACTCTAAGTCGCTTGTTCTGGGTTGTCTATACATTGGGAGCTCCACGAGAATACGGATAAAGAATGGGACACTGATGTTAGTCAGATTGGGGTTCTGGGTACTGAGGTGAGTTCTTGGTACACCGCAATTCACTGAGGTCCTGGTTTGCTGCGCATAGTTCTGTGCATGAGCAGAATCCCTGCAACTTGGCGCACCTAACGTTTGGCCTTTTGATTTGAAACACCTAAGTAGTGCTTATATTAGTCCACGACACCCTCACTCTTGTTTCCGGATAGCGGGAGCGACGGTTTTGACCTACCTGTTTGTTAGGGGTGGGCGGAATTTGTGAAATTCACTTTCGCAAATTAACGCGAAAATGTTAAAATTCTCCGCAAACATGCAGAAGTTTTTTTCCCGCCCATTCGCGGTATTTTCTGCGTGGTCGCGGCTCGCCAACTTACCCATGCGGTTGCTCGCGGGCGCGGCCATCTTGTTTTCACTTGTCTCGCGTGCATGATCGCGAGAAGAAAGACGTGATCGCGCGACGAATGACGTTACTGTGGGCGCGAACTGTTGCGAGACAGCGCAAATGGCTACCAACAATCCAACATCTCGTGGAGAACGCGACCGGATCGGGAAAACTTGTCGGCGAACGCGGGGATTCAGGTAAGGCGATCGCACGCACGCCAGAATGTATTATTTTACAGCGGGAGCAAGCAAAATATTTCCGGTAAAATGCGGATTGCGGAAATTTTGACATTTTCGCGCTCTCCGCGGAACGCGAAAATGTCAAATTATCGTAATTTCCATGAGCGGAATGGAATTTGAGCCCAGGCCTACTGTTTGTACGTTAGGTTCCCTCAAGCTTGTTAATTAAAAAGGTTTTTTTTCTATTTCTGAACCCTTGTGCTCCTGTAATATCCATTGTTGTTCTTCTCTGTGTCCTTATGGCAGCGCATAGCTGAACGCCTCTGCAGCGTCATTTGACGCAGTTTGGGGTGCCGGATGATGGGATGCCCGTTATTTTTGTGGTGAGTGCCGATGCGTCATATCCTTACGAGTTGTTTTACTCTTGGGTGACTATGCCGGCGGTGAATGCAGATGATGATACGTTTCACTCCTATACTCCCACGCGACTCCCAGCAAACTACACGCCATATAGGACGCAAGAAATTCCTATTTCAGCTTGGCAGCATCGCATTTGGTTTAATGGCGACCTTCCCCATGCGGTTACACCGGTTAGAATGGGTCCTTTGTCAATTCCGGGGGCCACTTGGCCGGTGCTGGCCGGATTTACACCTCATCCTCGTTATTTGAATGTTGCGGTGAATGAGTTACGTGTCCTCCATACAGCCCTGATTACTGTATATAGGGCTTTACTGCAATACGTTTCACGCAACGTGCAGGTGGGGGCACCTGCTGTTGCGGGCCAGACAGCTGGCCAGACAGGGGTTGTTATTAGTCCCGTCATGGTTAATTCGGTAATGGGCAAGCGCCCCCAGAATTAGGACGATTTGCCTTATTGGCTTGCTGAGAAATTTGACCAGCTGGAAGCAGAATTTCCGCACTCTACTCCTGTGGAGAAACACAGGATCCTCACCATTAGTTTGCAAAAGGACTTAGGCCCAGAAGTGTCTGACTGTGACAACTGGGGTAAGGTTTTTGCAGTGGTCTACTCGAAGTGCTTTGGCACCCCGTCTATGGCTGTACTTCCATCTGTCATCAAACGTGTTCAAGTTCAACACGGTCCGGAGGCTTGTCGGTGTGTTCGACGTAGTTGCCACTCTCATCCTTGGTAATCTCAAGGGAGATACGGTACAATTTCAAGTGGCTAATGGCTTAACCCGCGTCGATGAGCTCGATAAGCCCAGAGAATTATCTAAAATTATTACGGAAGCTTATAGAACTATTGGCCGCAGTAGTTTAGGGATTAAGCCAACTATTGTCATTCCAGACTTAATACAGCAGACTAAGGTGAGTTCGTCTGTCAAAGACGATCGTCCAACTTTTCCTAAACAAAATTGGCGAACAAAGAAACAGGGAAAGCAGCAACAGAAACAGGAGTCTCGTCCTGCGTCTCCAGTACAGGTGACTGGAGAACGCACATACGATTTGCGTAATCGCACTAATATTAGGTCACCTGATAGATTTCAGGTTACTGAACAACGTTCTACTCGTTCTTCACAGGAAACATCGGTCTCACAGTCCGGTGGCGGAGAACGTGGCAAAGGTCGGGGTGCCCAACAAGGACATGAGCAACCCCGTCAGCCTGACGATAAAGGCAAGCAGGACGAGTTTGCACGTCAACGTCCCCCGTTTCAGAAGAAGAAAGTTGCTGCACTAACAGCAAGGTATGCCACAGATAGTGAGAACGCAGCTTCGGAACCTGACATGGGCACTAACGCTGCTTGACAGCGCATTGGAGGTTACAGTAGTGTGGCAAGCACTGCGTCCATATCTGGAGGCAACAGCAACTGACACGTTCATTACTGTAGAAACTGCTGACACTATAGTGGCTCCCCCTGATAGGCTATTTGACATAGTCCTTTTAATTGAAGGTGACATACAACGTACAATACAAGGGAATTTTTGGGATAATCTGACCTCTTCCTATGATATTCTGTTAGCAGAGGCAGACTGGCCCCCGGCTTTCATTTTGGATGCTCCTAGGGGGGAGGAGGTAATCCTCCCATCCTTTGCGCACACGGTGCCAAAGGAGCACGCTGAAAGGTTTGCCGAAGAGAGGGCTCAGGTTCTTGCTCCGGCGTTGTACTGTACTCAGGTTGGGTGGGATAAATTGTCTCCAAGCAATGAGATTCCTTTACGGTCTATGCCCCAGCCGCAGCCCCAATATCCCATGCGCCTCAAAGCTAGATTTCACGTCGCGGAAATCCAGGAGCAATTGGAATATCAGGGTGTTATTGAAACATGTGTGTAACCAATGAATAATCCTTTATTCACTGTAACGAAGCCTGATGGGTCATACCGCCTAGTTTTGGATTACCGACAATTGAACTCTCCTTGTCGGACGTGTGCTGTACAGAATACCCACAGTTCTGCCCTCGTTGATAGTCTTGTGAGAAAAAGGTTTAAGACCACACTTGACATATCCAATTGCTTTTACAGCCATAACCTGTCCTCTATTAGTAGTCAGTGGACAGCGTTTACCTCTGGGAGCAAACAAAAACAGTTTAAGAGGTTAGCCATGGTCTATAAAAACAGCCCTGGCGTTTTTGCCGCACGTGTAGTCTCTCTGTTAGAGAGCATTGACCCTGATGCGTACTCGTATGTTGATGATATCTATCTCACAGACGACGAGTTGTGGCCGCATCTGTGTCGCATTGATTGCATCATTGTTATGTTTGCAGACTTCGGTTACAAATTCAACTTTGCAAAGTCCAACTTTGCAGAGTATACAGAGTTGTTTTTGGGCTACGAGCTCAACAATGAGGGTCGAGGGTTAGCTCCTCACTTTCTGGAGAAGTGCGCATGTTTGCGTGCTCCAACAAAACTGAAAAAATTACAGTCTTTGCTGGGCTTTCTGAATTTCGGTTGTACGTACATTCTCGATTATGCCCAGCGTATCAAGCCGTTATATGCCTTGGTACAACCTACTTTTTTCAAATCGATCTGGCTGCCAGAGTATTCAGCTATTTTGCAATCTTTGCAAGCTGATCTTCTTGCTTTGAAATACTTACTGACACGTGATAACCACACTAACCTGGTGATAAGAATTGTGCCAGGCGCAGTGGGTTTCACGTACTTAACGTTCAATGAGGGCGACACCGTCCCCATTGCATACAAATCATACTTGTACACTTCGGCTGAACTGCGCTTTTCCTCAGTCGAACATTTTTGACTGCAGTGCAGATGGCGACTCTTAAAGAACGAGCACTGTCGCAAGGTAAACGCATGTTGGTGGTCACACTGTATCCTGCCCTGGAGGCAGTGACGAAAGCCAGTATACCCAATTCAAAAGCTTTGCATCCACATTGGATACAATGGGCCACTTCTTTGACATGGCCAGATGTCACCTATATCTTTGATTCCTCATTGCAGACTCAGGAGTACTTGCAGTATGAATTCGTTCATCCAGCTCCTCTGTCTTTGCGCCCGCTTGAAGATTACCATTGTGTCATTTATACTGATGGTTCGGCGCAACAGGCGACGGCATCGAAGCATGCCTACTCAGCGGCCTGCGCAATTGTGGCAGGTACTTTCGTGAATGGAGAATTCAGTCTGATGTCGTGCATACGCAGTCATTGGGTGATTGTACCACACAGTTGGCAGAGCTCTGTGCTCTGGTGCTTGCACTGGAGTTTGCTGATCCTCGGGTTACTACTCTTATAGTGAGTGACTCGTTTTACTGTGTTCAGTCTTTTAACGACAATCTATTCTTTTGGTCTCAAAATGAATATCGTGATTCCAAAGGTAGCACAATTAAGCATAAAATGCTTTGGGTTCGAGTGGCAGAACTTAAACAGCATCTGCCTCTCGTGAATGTAATTCACACTCTTGGTCATCAGCGAGTTGGTGTCCACGCTGTCGGCAACAGCTTGGCTGACGAGGCAGCGAAAACAGCAGTGGCGACATATCTAGTAGCAGCAGTTACAAGATCCAAAAGTAAGATCGATAATGACATCTTGGCGGCTATTGCTGCTACAGAGAAGGGAAGTAATTACCCGAGAGGTTTCCCTTCTCGGTACTCTTATCATTTAAGTCCTGATAGAGTCCCCTATGTGAGAATTAACGACGTTGGTGACAGATTGATTCCCAACGCGGACTGCAGGCCTTCCTTGATGACAGCGGCTCACGAGGGTATGGCCTCTGCCTATGCCGGCGTGTCTGCTACTGTTACTCAATTACAACAGCGTTGCTGGTGGTGCGGATTGTATAAACAAGCTCGCACTTATGTTCTTGATTGTGACATTTGCCAGCAGATTAAGCCTTCAACTGCTGTGCGCCCACCACAAACTCAGTTGTACATATCTAATAAACCACTTGGGTGTGTTTATTTAGATCACTGAGGTCCTTTCTCCTCTGATACTGCGTATAAGTATATCTTAGTTGCAGTGGATTCGTGCACACATTTTGTTTGGGTATGGCCTCAAAGGAGTGCTGATGCTCGTACTGTCATAAGGGATTTGCGTGTCTTTGTGGGAATTTTTGCATGCGCTACCTTTCATTCTGATCAAGGCCCTGCGTTCGCCTCTAAGGCGTACAAAGAAGCCATGCCAAGTCAAATTTTCGTCTCCATACCGACCTGAGGGTAATAGTGTAGTGGAGCGAACGAACCGTGACTTAAAGCAATCCTTGACAGCCTGGCTGGAACTGGTTAGCCCATCTGTACAACGTTCAACGTGCACTTAATAATCTCCCTAGAAGGTCTCTGGGTGGGCAGACCCCATACATGATGCTCTTTGGCATAAAAATGTTTGTCCCGGACCTTGATGGTCTAGACATGGCGGCGTCTGCCGCACCCTTTGACGTAGATAATCACTGTGCTGTATTACAGAGTCTACAAGAGACCAGAGACAGTCTTGCGCTTCAGATTCCGGTAGTCGGCTGGCTACCTCGAGTTGGAGACCTGGTCCGTGAGCAGGTGGAGAACAAGAAGGAGTTTGGCCCCTCTTATCGTGCCCCGGTTCCAGTGCTTGGCGTGCAGGGTACAAGAACAGTCATTTTACCTCCACTTCCTGGTCGCAAGGATAACAGGTACATCTCCATTGACAATGTCAAACTAAAGCGAGTGGCCGATTCTTCTTAGTATGACTACGGCGGTTTTTTGCCCTGCGATGCTGAGAAATTCTGTTTTGGCTCCGGCTTCTACCATCATGCCTGATATTGCTATCGAGAGGCATACAGTTGCTGATCCTTTGTTGCTACCACCGGCTGGTGGTCCACCTGAAGATACTGAATATGCTTATCCTGCAGATGTGACATTGCCTGTTTTACAATCAACCGCAGTTACCCAGTCACGTTTCTCCTTTGATACTAACTATATGACTTCCAGAACTCCATCAAAAGTTTCTATTTTTGCTGTTTAGTTTAAAAGAAATTTTTTGATTCCCCCTTGGACTTACATTTGGCTGGTGCTCATATGTATTTTTTTGTTTATGTCCATTGGATTTGTAGTGGTATTTTTTCGTCCTGTTAATGGACACTACCTAAAAGAAAGATCGACAATTAGACTAATTGATGGAACTTTGGCCCACCACTCCTCATCACACATCATGAAGAGAGACCAGACTTTTGTGAATATTACTGCCTTGCCTGTATTAGATGGGATTGTGTGGGATGCTGTTAAATTTCAAATTCATGGACCCACTGAGGTTAGTAATGTTCCGAATGTGCTTCGTGTTTCTATGGGTGATGTTGTGAAACAAAACATCCGCTCTGATGATTGGGACGTTCAGGCCATAGAGGCACTGTTTTCTGATTTGAAATATTATGGTGCATTTGATGCTGAAGATTTGTATTTAGACACTGCTATTTATGGGGAACTGTTTTGCTATCAACATTATGGCAATCATTTCCTACATAAAACCAATACGCATCGGACTTTTGTAAACATGGGGAACATTTTCCGACGCCGATGCTAGGCAGCTCCAGCACATTAGTGAACAAATGTACCTATTTTACTGATTTCAGTGTTTCGAACCCTGCCGCCTTGTATTTTAAAGTGGCAGCAGAGTCTGCCTCGAAGGTTAGGCTGACACACACTAAATTGTTGTATTCCAAATCCTTTATGGATGATTTGGCTATCAAGGGTTATGATCTGTGGAAAGCTACTATTGAGATTAAATCTGTTTGGGGATCTAAACCGTGGCAGGTACAAGGAACTGAAGCTTTGCATCGTGCCTGCCTCATCCCAAACCACATATTATTTTTGAATTCGACTATTTTTCAGACCACCTGCTTTGGTTTGGCTACCTCTATAAAACTGAATTCCCCCTCTATTCCGGATCTGGGTGCTTATGAACATTGGGCTAATCATACAGATCTGTCCCTTGATGCGTTGCAGTCATACATTGCTAATACATCCTTCAATTTTTCCAAATTACATTCTGAAGGATGGTTAACTTGGCAGACAAGCTCGGATTCCTGTCAACATCGTTTTCTGGGTCTACAACCTGGGTATGCGCAGATTCGCGTAGACCCCCGGTTTGAATCTTCTCATTCTGTAACTACCTACTCTGTAGGGAAGTTATGCCAATCTTGGCTGCAACATTCCACCTTGGCTTCTGTTAAACTTCATTTATCTAAATTACATGACAAAATAGATTTGAATGATTTTGTTAAGGGTCCTGTAGGTGGCAGGTCCAAAAGATGGGTGTATGCTGTGTATAACGAAGTTTGGAAATTATCTCAAATTGAAGCGGCTTCCAGATTGAGAGCAATTGATCAAGCCAATTTGGAAAAAGTACTGGCTGTTGTCGATAAAAGCATTAACACCCTTTCTTCCAGAATTTACACATTAGATAATATTGTTTCATCTGTTGTTGATATTGTGCAGGATGAAATATCTGTTTTATATCATGGTCAAAATCAATTACGTTCTATAATGCAGTTTGCATGGACTTTGCAAACGTTAAAGGCTGGGAAGGTCCCGTGGGACTACATGAATACTTCATCTTTGTTCCTTCCCTTTAATCTCACTGCGAAACAACAATTCATGTCCATGAAAGATGCAACATATTCATTACTGCATATTGAAAAGTTAGAACCTTTGCCTTTCTCTATGGCCGAATTGAACACAGCTGTGTGGCTTATCCATGGGTTAATCACATTGCCATTTCCTTTGTTTAAATTCAGTTCATGCATGAAACATTATGCCCTAGGCAGATATGAACCGTTGGGTACTGCTTTCCTGCATGAAGTTTGGTCACTCCCATTTACATACAGGTGTATGAGAGAAGGTAAAGAAGTTTATTTGAAGGGTGAGGAATGCACTTCCACACCTGATCACTCTGTAGTCTCTAGGCACATCCAATTGCATGGCGCGTGCAATGTGCAAGCGCCTAATTTAGCATGCGTCCTGAAAGGGATTCCAGTGCCAGCTATTACACCCTCTTTCACGTTGCTAGCTAACGGTAGTTATTTGCTTTTAAATAATGAGGCTTGCTGCGGGATGCCAGTGGGAATTTCCTACATTGTGACTGTATCACAGAGAGTAGTCTGCTGTAAAAAAGTCCTTTTCCCACCCCCTCATGGGCGGCTGGATGTATCCATCTGGCCTTCCATTCCAACCTTGAAAGCAGAGTTCAACAAGATGAGCAGAATAAGGGCACTATTGTCTCAAAAAGAAGTCGCTCTGACTTCGTCCCGTGAAACGTTGTCCTTCACGTAGCAAACACCCGCACAGAGGTGCATGCGCTTTTAAATACTAATCTCCCACTGCATTTCGGTGACCTGATTCAAACTATATTCAATGCTTCGTCAACAACCGGCGTGGTACATTTTTTCAAAGTTGTGGGCTCCGTCCTCGTGACCTCCTTCCAAACTATTTTTGGTGTGATACCGGCATTTTTTCATTCTATTTTTTCCAGCGTCTTTACGGGCTCCCGTTGATTCTCGCCCTCACGGCAGGTGTGCTGTTGTTGATCTGCTTACTGCGCAATGGCTGCACAATTTGTGTCACGCGACGGCCTGTCCCGGCTGCTCCATCTTCGTAACCGGATGCTTGAATATTATGGAACTTTACCACTGGCAACCCTGAGCATAGCCTATGGATTGTCCTTCCGGTTTTCCTACTTTACATGCGTGCAACCTGTGTTTCATTGCCTAGATTGTCCTTTCGAATGGGCTCTGGATTTGTGCTTGTCAAACTCGGTGTCTCCTGCCCCGGATTATAATCGACTGATGTGTCCATTAGTGGCTCATGAGTTGACTGTTCTGGTGTCAGGATTATGGCCTGTGGAGCGGCACATGGAGTCCCAGGGAATTGGGACATCGGAACGGCAGCGTATGACTTCTTGGCAAGAAGTTATCTTGAAGAATATGCCAGTTGTCCTCTGATTGTGCCCGAGGCCCCAATTGTCGAGGAACATGTATGTTCGTTTACATTATTAGAATGGATGGCGGACACTTTTGCAAATCGTTCCAATGACTTCCTCTTGGTAGCTGTCGCTACGTACTGTGCTTACATATTGATGGATTAACTTGGATGTTGTCCAACCTTCCTTGCACAAACCACACATTTTTTTTTTTTTTGCGTGTTCCAACATCTGTGCTTGTTGAGCCTTTGCAAGATGTAAGGACTTACCATTTTCTTTTTTCCCATTCATTTTGGGGTTTTTTATTACGGTTTTTTTCTTCGAACTTTCACGCCCCTTTATTTGGATTTCCAATACATGCACTTGGTCCCGCTCTGTCGAACTTGAACTCTGCGTTCCTTTCTTGTATCCCTAATAGTTTGTTTTAGATACATACATTGCTATGTTAGCATAAGCGTGTTAGATGTTAGAAACGCCATCTTGCCACTTTTGCTGCTTTTGCACATGACACTGCAGAGACATGTTATTATTTGAAAACTGCTTGCTTGCCTTTTCTTCACATGAGAACTGTCTGTTGTTCACATCCCTAGACGTACACTGCGACCTTGGTCTGAACATTGTGTGCAGAAACAGTCTGAGCCACCAAACAATGTATGTTTTTGAGTTCAGGTTGATCGGCCCACTCTCTAGCCATAACACGCACACAGCTGCAAATACCTGAAAGTCGAGAGCCTTTAATATTGCAGTTTGCATGCATTACACACACATTCTGGAGAGGAACTTTTCCAGGCGCAAAGCTGATCCTGTGATGTGATTCACCTAAGCTGATCTTTATGGTATGGGGTTCCCCATTCAAGCCTAGAGACCTTCTATTAGTATAATAATACTAGCTCACTAGCGAAGGGAAGGTGGTTGTATTCCACTGTCATTTGTAATATGATTTCTCTCTTCATTTTCTATGGTATTGTAACAACGCTGATGGTTTTGATTTTAATCATATGTCTGCTTATGTTAGCTAAGGTACTGCATCTTAGGACACATAGTTTATAAAATAAACATTTTAAACTTTACAGTGTCTCTGATTACTCTTGTTGTGGACTGATATGAGAATAATAAAAAACAGGTATTTCTGATTCCCACCATTCCTGAGAGTACTCTAAGGCGCTTGTTCTGGGTTGTCTATACATTGGGAGCTCCGCGGGAATACGGATAATGAATGGGACACTGATGCTAGTAGGATTGGGGTTCTGGGTACTGCGGTGAGTTTTTGGTACACCGCAATTCACTGAGGTTCTGGTTTCCTTCGCATAGTTCTGTGCATGAGCAGAATCCCTGCAACAAGACATTCAATACACAAAAGGCAGGCACAAAGACACATAGCACACAGAAAGGCCTACTTCCAAAAGTGGCATTTCTAAAATAGTGATAATAAATTTGCGAACACCACAACGCATAATTTATCACCACTATTCCAAACATACCAAACTTGATCACGCTACCCCTCTCAGATCCGGAATTACCACTGAAACCCATATAAGGCAATCCCCAATGCATTCCTATGAGAAGGCAGCCTCACAGTAGTGAGAAACTAAATAGGCTGTTTGTCACTACCAGGACATGCCACACAGTTAAGGCACATGTCCTACCTTTTACCTACAGCACACCCTGCCCATAGGGCTAGCTAAGTCCTACCTTAGGGATGACTGATATGAAGTAAAAGGGGAGTCACAGACGTGGCAACCACTTTATGAGCCACGTCACAGCAGCAGTAAACTGCGCACGCAGGACCCGCAATGGCAGAGGCCTGAGACAGGTTTGATAGGTTACTTTGGTGGGTCGCGCAAGCAGAGCTGCACGCCCGCCAGTACCATTTAATTTACTGGCCCTGGGTATATGAGATACCACTTTACAAGGGACTGTTAGGTAAATTAAAATCTCCAAACAGGTGTAGACCAATCTTACTAAGTTCACCATAGAGAGCACATGCACTTCAGCACTGAACAGCAGTGATAAAGTGCCGACAGTCCTAAAACCACCAACACCAGGTCAGAAAAAATACCAGGAGGAGGTCAAAAGGTTCTGGGATGACCCTGCAAAAAGGGCCAAGTCTAACAAGGAACATAAGAGCATACATAGAATTTGGTGGTAGAATTTCTGCAATTACTGTTTAATGAAAAGATATATCTGCCAATCAAGTCACTACTGTCTCAGTACATTTCTGGATCTGGGAAGACTCCACATAAAGAAGAAAGCCCTGTTGGAAAAAGATTCCTAACTCCTGAAAACTGATCGAAGAAAAGGACTCACTCAGGGACTCAAGGGCTCCTGAATCATGCTAGCACACAGGATCTCAAAAAGCAGAAAGACTCCTGACTCAAAGAGGACCCTGCTGACCACAAAAGACTGGACCCTGCAGGAGACCTGTTAGGAGAGACCTGGTAGCTAGAAGCCTGCTCAGAGTAGAAAGGGGCTGCAGGACTGACCAGAGGAAATTTACCAGCAGTTTGAAAGAATTGGTCAATGTTTTACATTTCCAGAGGACCTAGATAATGTAGTAAGACTTGCTTGGGAGCTCATATCCAAGGTGGATAACATAGCCAACTTTGTTGTGCTCAAAGCTTTCTGCAGCTCAGAAAACGGGCTCAGCTGTACCTTACAGCAAATGTATCCAGCCCTGTGAAGCCCTGCCAAGTAGTTTCTGATCTGGCTCTTTGGGAAAGATTTGACTTTAAAAAAGTGACCAGGTCTGAAGATAAAACCTGTGACCAGAGTGATTGAGAAAATCTACCAACCCTGTGAAGAGACCTTGGCTATTATGAAATCCAGGCTTGTCCTGCTTGGAGATTATGGTATGAAAATCAACAGCTTCAGAGGGAGTTTGATAATGATGCATACGTCTAAGGTTAACAAATTTGACTGTGATGATCCACTGGGTGTATCTGACCTCCTCGCCAACATTGTTGGTCTACAATTGCACCCATGTTCAAGTCAGCTGCCAACAGTGACTGTGATTGCAGCTTATATTTATTTTTTGGTACCTTTGGCTGGAAAACTTTCAAAATCTATATCTCTGGCACCTTAAACCTATTTTAATGTTCTTCGTGTCTAATGTGGTTTTGGGAACTTTATTGTGTTGGGTTTGTTAATTTGAAATTATTGAAATCCTGCTGCTTGTGCCATAGCTACAAATTGCTGAGCAGAGATTCTCTCAGAACTGTGTTTGACTTAATCAAATTGGTCTTATTATGTTAGTGGGTTTAACCATTTACCTAATTACTAGCTCCATTCCAGACAGAATGGAAATTAAAGGGTGGGTATAAGGGAAATTAAAAATATTTGAGTAGACAAAAAGGAAAAACCCCCAAAAAGAATTCCTCAGATTTTCTAGACTGGTCTTTTGTACTATGTAGGATGTGTAGATTAGGAAAACAAGTTTGCAACAGATGTATTTTTAACTCATTGACCCGGTTACAAAAAAGATGAATATGTGCACCTGCAGAGTTATACATTCAGCCAGAAGCAAATTTGCACACTTTAGATGTATACAAATCATTCTAGAAGTGGGCCTCTGAAAGATGTACCAGCTCCTGCTTTTTAGGCCTACACCTGGGAACATCATTTGACTCCCCTTGTGTCGAATCGGCCTCTCCTGGCTGTGGAATTGTATGTAGAGCACATTCTGCAGTGTTGAAAGCTGCACCTCCAGGCAAAGGCAAACATTTTCTTATTAATTTTTCCCCAGAAGTTGAAATATTTTCCCCATCAAGAAACCCTACCCCTGCATCCCCAAATGGCATGGGCGTCTTCTGATCCGCTTCCAAAAATGGAAAGAGCTTTACTGCAGTCCTTGACTGAAGCAAATCTATAATCATTTCTCAGCGGGAAAAGGTTGCATGTTTATGAATAATAGGCAAAGACTCATTTGTCTAGACTGGCGTCTCCTTGAAACCCCTACTTCTCACAATTTGCATGCCATTTACTCCTGCTTAACAATATATTAATGTGGTGTACCATTATGTGGAAGTAAATACATTTAAAACTACAAGGTCAACTTTTATTTGCTCCTTGCAGTCTTAAGTTCATCATTCATTTGGCCTTGTAACTGTTTTATAAATGCTAACAGCTTTGTGAATCAGTCCAAATGAGTTACATGCGTAAGTTATGGCATTTATAAATTACATATGCATAAACCAGAAGGTGTTTTGAATTAAACACCGAAAATAACAAAAGAGCCACGCTATAACTTTTTTCTGTTGATTGGGTGTGTTTATTTAGTCTGCTTTAGCAACAGTGCGGTCTTTGGTAGTTTTACTACATATTTTAAATCGTGGCAAACACAATAGACAGAACATTCTATGTACTAGCCTGCCATTACCTTTTGCAATGTACGTCATTTGCTCTTATCTTATGCAAAGGAAAACAGCTAAATAAGTATATACAGTGTTTTATACACCAGGGACTAGATGATGATTTAAAACAACGTCATTATGGGAAGCTTTACTAATCAAAAGTTTGTTGCAGGCTAGAAAAGAGCAAAATAGTTTGTGACAAAGGAGGTAAGTAGGCAGAAAGCGACTGCATCATAGTCTAATAAAGGTGCGCCTCATATCCCATAAAAAACACGAATACGAATATTTTTATTTATGCCTCCAATAATGACAACTAGTTGCAATTTTAGAAGATTTTATTACACAGATATTAATCTGTAGAAACAAACAGAATTGTCAATAATCGTTTAGTTTTCCATGAAAGTCTACTAAACATTAAGCATCGTTATAAATCGAAAGTGTGCACTTGTTACACGTGAAGAACAGAAATGAGCCTAAATTATGAACCTGCTACTGATGGTAAATCATCGAAAAGACACAATGCCATTAATGCAGGATTTTCAGACATGATCACATTGAGAGTTATTTAAAAGGCTTAATGAGCGGTATGGCAAGATATTCGCTCATTAGTATCTATAACGAGAAGAAAGCTGAACGTTTTATTAGTTTTGATCGCCCATTTTCTATAAGGATTTGGAAGCAAAACTTTACTTTTGACATTTGAATTTAAAAATCCCTATTGTGGTGAAAAAAAGAAACAAATTTAAACTGTATTTTAGGGCATTCTTCGTACCTAGAATTACCAACACTGCGGCATTGCTTTTTAGGAGGTGCAGTGTTATTACCTCATTATTCCAAGTTCTGCTCCTCGGGATGGGCTATGATCTGATAATACCATGTATAATACCACTTTCCTCATTAAAACCTGGAGACTCAGAATACTTACAGTTTTTCTCCACAACAAACTCTTCCAGCTTTTACATGGTGAAAATCATGAACAGTGAATTTTTACTGCGAAATTGAAAACCCAATGGATAGGCAAACTCTCATTTGTACGTGAATCTGGATTACGGTGGAGGCAGGAGATCCCTAAATGTTGGGAAAGGATGCATCGCGAATCCAACACAGAACCTTGCAATTTAGCCCAACAGTTGCCCTTAGGTGTGGATCAATATGAAGCTGTCAGTCAATTTGTTAGCCCAGGGGCGTTGCGCAGGTGCGTTCAATGGGGAGATTTACAAAGATTTGCTTAAGAGTGTTTTGGGAGATCTAACAGAATTTCATAGTCACAGCAAATCTCTTCAGAGCGTGACATTGAATCTTTGTTTCCCGGTCCAGCCCCTGTAAAAGAATGGTTGACCTGATACCATTGCGAGCCACTAGGAGAATAACGAGACATGTATTAATAAACAATCACATATACAGCAACAACGGTTGTAGAGGAAACATGTTCTTTGACTTAAGGTTCCAGTACAAATCATATTAACAGCTATTAATATATGTCATTTAGAAACAAGCTATACTGATCTGCTGCAGACACCATGACTCATCCGGATGAATGAAATTCAGCTAATAATTTGAATACTACATTTAGTGAAATCAACTCTTAAAATTACAGTGCATATGTAGTTAACCCAAAAAGGAAAAATCCTTAATAGTTTTGAGCTTCCAATTTTGAGGGCTTGATTTAGAGTTTGGTGGATGGGTTACACCCTCCCAAATGTGAGGGATATCCCATCTGCTTCAAGTGCCATAGGATATCATGGATGTGTAATATAGTAGACGGGGTTTCCGTCACTCAGTCCGGCAAACTCTGTCAGGCCTCTAGTTCTGATACTTAGTCAATTTGTAATATGTGGTTCGGCCAGCTTTATTTCCCTAAGGAAATTCATCTTTATATTGGCACACCGATTATTTTTTCACAGTTTATAACCCTCTCACTTGCTTAAGCAATTCACAGGCACAAATGTCAAAGAGATACAGACTTGTTGAGCTCAGGAAAGAACAGTTATTATTTATAGCCTGAAATTCACAAGTTAAGTGACCTTCAAATGCATATCTCCTTGTAGGGGATTTGCAGAATAAAATATTGTAGCTCCGCCTATATGCAGGACACCATGGGGTTGTGTCAGTTAATGGCATTGGAATGCCTATGAACTGAGTGTAGGCTACATGGGTGAATAGTTGATAAATATCAAAGGAAATTGAAAGAGTTGTATGTGTGAGTATTGAATACACAAATATAGTCTGACATAAATATTGTGTCCTAATTGTTGTTTACAACACTTTGTTCTATTGAAGGGAACTCCAATGGGTCAACATTTTTATAAACAATATATAGGAATAATGTCTATGTCAGACAATTTTCCAGCGATTATATTCTGTTAAAACTCAATGGAGAGACTGTCCTCAGCTAGGGTAGATCTAGGCGTGCTCAATATCCGGAGAAATCTAGTAGCACAACATATAAAACCCATATCATAGTATATCAAAGATGAAAGTTGTAGTGAGAAGACATGATAGGGGTTGAGTTAGGATGATGTTCCAGTTGCATGCCAGATCCCTTTTCCCTACATTCCACTATCATTTCACAATCTGCTTGTACGCAAACAAATAAGGAAGACTCCCTTTATGTAGCAGGAGGATATTCCACTCCCTTACCAGGAGATATTGGAACACCTTCACCTCCTTTACCTAGGATATGATTCCTGAACTGGTAGAGTCAGTTTTCTGACCAGGTCCTCCATCTTCACCTGTGAAGTCATACTGCTGAGGGTACTTGCCTCTAGAAACCTGAATGTTGACCATTCAAGAATTTCATCCCTAGGAGAGCTACAAAACAGATTCAAAACAGCATCCTATGGAATTTGAAAAAGTAAAGTTAGAGCAGAATGCTTTTGCGCTTGTCAACATTCACCTTTAATGAGAAACTGATATAATCGAATGGTCCCATGGTAGAGAAAAACAGACTATGGGACCCTGTGTTGCATGCCCTCATAGGCACACCTCACATCATTGCCTGATAAGATAAAGGACTAAAGCACCAACACAAGTTTGTTCCATTCCTATGTGTCTTTCCTGATGTTCTAATATCCCTTTTCTCCTGTGATAAAAATGCATTTTTTTGATCATGTAACATCACGGTTTGTGTAGCAGCACTGCATTAGTTACCCACTAAAAGAGATTGGTTGCATAACAATTGCATTTCTTTGAGCAGTTTCATACAATAGTTTTATGCTACAGCAAAATACCATGTGAAAAGAACTTATTTTAAGAGCGTATCATAGCTCATATACTTCCTCATTTCACTGTCATGTGGAAATACTGAAAAGGAGATACAGGTGAAACATAGACCTGTAGAGCTTCCCCTTCAAATAACTTTGGCAAAACCTTTTATTGAGGTATGAGAATATGGGTTGTCAAAAGGGATATGTTTTCTTTAAAATCTTGCCCCAATGGGCAACAATGTCAAATGCAAGTGAAAGTTCTATAAAAGGTCACTGATTCAATATGGATAACTTGTGGTACATAAACCAGCACAGGCCCGTTACCCTTGCTGGGCATAGCAATGCTGTGAATTACTTCTTCAGCTATTTTTGTAATTCCTTAATGACTGAACATACTCTCATTTGAGTATGTGTTTGTCGGGGCTCAGCATTCTTAATTTTAAAGCACTGGGACTGAAATTAAATACTTGTATTCATGATTGTACTGAATGTAGCCAGACATGCATACATCTTGAATGAAACAACTGCTGCTGCTAAATCAGCAAATCTATGTATCAGTGACACACGACTATTCGTATTCCAAAACGCACTTTATGTTATAACAAAGGGGCAGAGAGAAATTGTACTAATATGATGACAAAGGGGCAGGGAATGCATTTCACAGATCCCACCCCAGGCAGGGGAAATGACAGCTCATCTCCTGTTCCCTGATTTGAGCTTGGATGGTTCTATGCTTTCACTATACTTGCTGTATGCCTCCTCTTGAATCATCCAGGGATGTACTACTTCTTTGCAGTAATGGGGGCGGATTTAGAATTCAAACGAAAACAAGGAAGCATATATAATGCTACTCAGACAAGTAATCTACTCAGCCATGTTTTTCATTGATGCCTGGAACTTGTACTTTGTTTTCTATTATAAATGTTGGACGACAAATGCCAGGGTTCAAAGAAAGTGCAACTCTCAAGCTAGACATGGCACAACTGTATCAGTCCACCTCTTCACAAATTTTTTAAAAACAATTTTTTGCAGAGTTTTACATAGCGCGAACTTGACCTGAATCCAATCAGGTATCAGAGCGCTTTACATAGCACCAGTTACGTTGCAATAGGACACAAAGTGATTTGCCCAGAATCACAGGATGTTCAGAGTCATTACCGAGACTCGAACCCAGTTCCCTAGGTCCGAGGTCGAGCGGCCTAGCCATTAGGCCAACTCCTCTCCCCCTCCCCAAATATCTGTACTATGTGAAACAAAGGGCAAATTAAATATATGCATTGGTATTTTTGGAGCTCTGTGGAAGCCTATCTGCAGAGCAACAGAGCACTGTAGATAGTAGTGGGACTGATATAGCATTAAAGGAACACAATTACAGGTACTTAGGAGCAATGCCACAGAAGAGACACACCAACAATTAAGTTTCCGGATTTGCAAAGGACAGGATCTTCGAAGTGAGGTCAGCATCTAAAAAGTTCTTTGGGCCTTACCCTTTCATTTCATGCAATGTATATTACTACTTATCTTTTAGACAATCTGACCATCTTTGGTGAATGTTGACACACTCACAGCCAGGACACCATCAGATTACAGACTGGGAGGTGTAAAAAAGACAAAATAAGGCAGCAGGCTTTTCCCATATATGCACCCAGGAAATGGAGCAACTACCTGTATCCATCACCCTCCACCCCGGCTCCAATTTAGAAAATCATTGAAGGCTCACTTTTTTAAAGAATACTACATCACAATGCATTAAGCATTAACAACGCAGCTTCCTCTCCTTTTACTCATTGTCATTATGCTTCTCTTTGAACACGTGCAACGCTCTACTGCTCTGCGGCTAGGTTCATGCTGAATAAATGCCATATACATACATACAGGTACATGGCTGCACAACCAGGATATCCAGACATAAAGATGAGCAGCAAATTCTGCATAGCTAGATTAAAGGGTAATTTACAGGGTTTTCTGTACAAGAGAAGGCTATTGGATGCGAAGGAATGCATAAGCATTGCAAACAATTATAAATTCTGCAAGAAGAATTAATAGATTTAGTAATAAAAATTAACGAATTGTACATTTGACATTTTCGTATTCACATTATTAGCTTCCATTTGTTTACAATGTAATATTAAATATCTACAGAATGCAAATTTGGTACTGAAATCTTGCTTGCATGTTTATGCATAGTACCTCTAATGTCTAGCGTACTGTAGTAGTTCATATTTACTCCCGAAAGAAACAGTTGCGATGTTATGAATGCATTACATTGAATGGGGTAATTAACTTGTACAGTTGTATTAGAGTGTAATGAAGCTATGTCATAAACAATTATTGGGCTTAATATTACTCACAATAAAACTCTGGTTCTGTCAATAACATAAAGTTAGCCTGGATGCAAAAAATATACGTTCTACACAGACTTGTTAAGTCGAGAATTACCTGATTATTCCATGTCTTTGTACTTTTCAAAATTACTGGCAGTACTTTAAAGACTCATCTATATTGTTTTAATTAACACAAAGGTGATACGAATACTTGGTTTTATGAGTCTTCCAATCAGAATAAAACTATTTTTAACGTTTTTAACAAGCTTATCAGAAAACACAATTTATATCCTGAGAGTGTATTTTGTCAGTTTCAAGTATAATTTTTGCATTCATATTCTTGCATGAATTTTAATGGGGACACTTAAATTGTAATTATTCCTCTCAGCTCCAACGCAGGTAACAAATGGAATTCAATCAGTGTTTGTGCATAATGACCATCATTAAGAGAGAAATAATAATGTCATTCTATTTGCATTAAACTTGCAGAGTCTTTACACAATGATCTGAATCCCATTACTGATCTCCATGGAGATAGGCAATTGTCACCTATTCTGCATACTATCTGAATGTTAAATACATTTGTTTGGAACACATATTTTAATGAATACTGTAAGTTCTATTTAATTAACCATCTGATCACTGAACATTTGTGCCTAATAATCCAATATTGAACACAAAATTGGTTCTGTCGTTTTATTAGAATGCCTTAGAGATAACAAGTGGAAGATTTAGGAAACCATTTTAAATTATGGCTTGAATTAAAATTGTTGGAGTTTGTTGTTTTTCAGACATGACATTTTTCTTAGTTACTATAAGTACAGAACATCACAATTAAGATATGTAAACAGCAAAACCATAGCAAGTCATAAAGCTAACCCGAGTTTGATCACGTACACCTTCCTTTGAAAGGTCAGTGAAATTATTAACAAGTTCATTAAGCGCTACTGATCAAAGCATAATGCCTATAATTCATAATACATTATGCTTAGCCTTGTTTGCTAAATCATTGTAAGGAATTGTTGAAAACTTTCACAAACATGCTGTTAAACTGAAAAGTATGATAACGCAGAATATAGGACGAAGCATATCAGTTATTTTCAAGGTGTGTCTAATAAGAAGTGTTATTCATTTACTCAGAGCATGGATTTACTAAGTGCATGGGCAAACCTTTAGGAAATGACAAGTAACATGCAGAAAAAACAACTAATAACTAAATTAACTTAAAATCCTAGGTGTAGTGTGAAGTGACTTAGAAAGACACACTTAAAAATAAATAATATATGTTGACATCATCACTCTTCATACTTCCATCTTGGTTATCTTTGGTTGCCTTTTCTCAGATAATTTTTTTCACACTCAGTTGATGGCATTAGCCTGATTCAGATTTTTCTGCTATGGAAGAAATAAGTTGCCCTTTTTCTGACTCACTTTTACTCCAGTGGCTGTAGCTATTGCTTCTAAAGTAGTAGATGTGCCATGGAATATCAGAGAAGTTGACCTTCGTCCATCTGCAGCGTGAGTTTGGCCACAGGTCAAAGTACCAACGGAAGAATCTGGTTGCGTGATGCCATGCCAAAAGTTAAGGCTGACAGCGATGGAGCATGGTTTGGCTACATGAGGTTGATTGGCCTCATCTCAGCTTAGAGTTAGAAGAAATTCAGCAGAAAAGTCCAAGAGAAAATAACATTCAGCGGAGGAAGGCAGCAGGCTGTGACCGAAGAGGACAAGGTCTTGATGGAGCCGTCGACGATGGTAGGCAAAAGCTTTGTGTGGGAGAAGATGGATTCCCAGGCCACGAAGACCATCCTTGTTGATGGGGAGCCTGTCGCAGTCGAGCCGGTGAAGCTTTTTGCCTTAAGACTCAAACAACTTTTTGGAAGTCAAAAACCTCCAGTGGGATGAAGCTGCAAGCTGTAGCTAAAAAGGGTCCCACAATACTGGATATCATCCCTGAGAGGTTCCACTGCACACAATTATCTGCTGCAGAGAGGAACGTAGAGGGAGCTACCATGACGTTAGGCCAATCGGTGATGCACCTTGGCAGGATTAGCTGGAATGTAGATCCTGTTCTATCTGGACTAGTTGAGCATCAATGGGGGGTGGCTAGCACACACTCCAGAGAGGCCAGGTGCAGGGTTAAAGGTCCTGGAGCTTGTTATGTCCCTGTAGCTCAGAATAGGAGGACAGTCAATTAGCCCTTGTAGTCACTTTGGTACTCTTGGGTTCAAGCAGTAAGGCACGCCTCAACCAGAAGATCAGTCCTCTGGGGAACAAGGCAGCGTTCAATCAGCAGGGCAGTCATCTGAAATACAAGACAGTCCATCTGGTGTCCAGGAGTGAACTGAAGAGTTGGTCTGCGAGACCAATATTTATATCTGGTGCCAGCATTTGAAGTGGGGTTAATATCTACGTTACCCCACATCTAATTCTGGAAAGTTCATTCCTTTCCCTGCTAGGGATCCAAGACATCTTGGGTCACAAAAAGCTAGTGTCAGGTTTCTCTGTGTGTGCTGGAGGCGGCCCCAGAAGTGCAAGTGGAGCAGGGAACAGCTCCACCCCCACCCATCCTGTGAGGATTGCCAATCCTTCCCACATCTAAGCCCTTTGTTTCACTGTCTGTGAGGAAGAAACAAACTCTAATAGCAGGGTCATATGACCAAGGACACAGGCAGTAGGTACCAAATGTTAGGACAAGAGAATGTCAACTTTCTAAAAGTTGCATTTTCGGAATTGTGACTTAAAATCAGACTTTACCATTAAAGATGATTCTAAATATTAATTAATTTGAGAACAAACAAAATGTCTTCCTGTTCCAAGGTTAGTACTTATTAAATGTAGTAAAGGAACTCAATGTTATCCTGTGGGAGAGGTAGGCCTTAAAGTAACTACTGGGACATGTAAGACTTAAAAACACATGTCCTAATTTTTAAATACAATGCCCTATGGGCTGTTCGGGGCTGCTTTAGGAATGATGTACATATATCAAAATGTAAGATCCATGCCTGGCAAAAGGTTTATGTTGCCATGTCAAATTGGAAGTTTAAAACTGTACTACAGGCTGCAATGGCAGATCTGAGGCATGTTTTAACGTGCTAATTTAGTGGGTGGCACAACGAGTGCTAAAGGCCCACTCGTAGCATTTAATTTATAAGGCTTGCTTACATATAGTACCATATACTAGGGACTTTTAAATACATTAAAAGTGTCAATCAACTGTTGACCAATTTGACCATATTTTAAGGAGAGAGCAGAAGCACTTTAGCACTCGTTACCAGCGGAAAGGTTCACAGAGTCCTAAGGCCAACAACATAAAATTCAGTTAACTGGAGTGGAGAAGGAAAAATGTTTGAGGGAAGACCACACCAACGATGTCTGTTCTAACACTCTCCAAGAAGCAGAAAAGTGAGAATCACACAAAGAAGATGAAATCCATGAGAGAGCAACACTATAAACACCCAATAAACTGAAAAATGGTAGGATAATCAACAAAATCAAATCTACTAGAAAAAAAATAGACTAGATGACACATGTGATGATGAGAATCATGAGAAAATATAGGTACAGCAACTAAAGAGATCCTTAAAGAATGACTCTGCTTAAAACCTAACTGCAAGCGAATAGCAGATTATGAACATATAGATCCTAAGAGAGTTGAGCAAGTATAATTGATTAAGACCCAGATCTTATATAACATGGCAACAATGAGTATTGACAGTGTATAAGGCAAAAGAGAAATATCATGAGATGGTGCATTAATAATGCAGATTCAAAGGAATTCTACAAAAGACAGTAGAAAAGTATACCTTAAAAATAATACAAAGGTAAGCTAAAACTAATAAATATATAGAATTTACAAAACAATAGCAGTTATAGGTCACAAAGGCGAGTGCAGGTGAAAGATATACATGTGGTTTCAATAGTGACTCTGTCTTCCACTGTTGTGGTCACCCCAGCACTGTCACAAACTCAGGATGTCACAAGTTGACTGGAGATTTGATTTCTGTAATTCAGCAGTTGGCCCCTGTTTGTGCTAGAACAACTGCCTGTTTTTATGCTGTTCGGCATGTTTGTCCTCTACAAATCGGGATTATAACTACAAAGAACTGTTTCTGTTGTTGGAGCCATACCTCGTGTTCCTATAGTCTATCTTAATATGGAAGTGACCTCTATATAACTTTTTGATTCGAACTCTGATGTTCCATCTATATACATCTGTGCCGAATATTTCCCAGTGATTCAATATTGATCTTTGTGGATATTGTGTGTATCGCCTTTTCAATATTATTCGTGTCAATTGATTCATAGCGCTGAAGAAGTTCCTTGGCAAAAGGGATGAAACGCGTTGGCTGTTTGCCGCTTTCTTTATGACTTTTTGGAATAAAAGCAAGATAAATGGACATTACTTGTGGTTCTGAATGACTCCTGTTGAGTGCACCTTCCTTATTTGTCAAATACTTGAAAATAGGACTGAAAAAACACTGGGTTAGTGTATTTCTACCTCATATTATGTATTGCAAGCCATTAACAAGCAATCCTTTATGCCTAATTTCCCAAACACACTTGCTCAGATTCCATTTCCATCACCTGTTTCTGATTTATGTTACCTTTGAGTGGGGCATTTGCTATATTTCACATTGCGAAGACCTCTCCTGCCACAATTGCCTCAACTATATCATTCTGTCTTACTCCTTTTTTAGAATTTGCATAGCTAAATGTTGTTTCTAAAAATTAATCTTTTTTCTTTGCAGTTTGCTCTACTCCTATCTCGTCTCACCTAGCCATTTGAACTGCTCAGCCTGTGTTAACCACCCTTTTGCCAAATGAGCATATCATTCATGGTATAGCAGAATACAGGTGGCATAGAGCAAATCTTCCCACACTCTACAATTTTGTCTTTCTTTTTAATCATATTCAAACTTCACTTTCATTTAATCATCATAAAATTGTTTTAACCATGAGTTGACATGCAGCTCATCCGTATTGCGAACCCATCTAATAATTGTCTACATCCAACATTGTCATATTTTGCTTATGTTTCTCACTCAAATTGTACACTTCATCTCAGGGAAGACACACTGCTTTATTCCATGAAAGTTCAGTTTCAGATACGTGGCAATGTTAGCCTGTTCTCATTATCCAAACAAAAGATATTATGAGCAGTTAATGGATTCTATAAGATGCCTAAATAATGCCATGCAGCACTCCTCAATTGGATGATTTTAAAGCCTCATCCTGAACCTCCATTGATGAGTAACACGTTAGAGGGAGTTCACACTCTCTCGGCCATTTCTCCCTTCTCAGAGACTTTTAGATTGAGACAACAAATTTGTTGGAGCTATTCCTGGGGCCTGATGTACAAAGCTTTTTTATGTTCGCAAAAGCCCTGAATCTCAGAATTGGGCCATTTGCGAATGCAAAAAGGCATTTTTAAATGTAGAAAGGCAATTGCAATTTAATAATCTTTCATTGAAACACAATTCAGTTTGCGATTCGGTATTAGGTAAAGGCGTGTTTAGGGCGCACCTTCCTAATAATGAATCACAGTGGCATGTATGAATGTTTTGCGACTGAAATACGGTTGCAAAACATTCGCAATTTACTATAAACTTTAAGTTGGTGGCAACCCATTCAGAAATGGGAAGGAGCCCCTATGGACCCCTTGCCATTGGTAAATGTCTGTAAAAACCTTTTTGAGAGCAGGCAGTGGTCCCAATGTCCACTGTCTATTCTTGAAAAATGAAAAGAAAACGTTTGGTTTTTCTTTTTGAAAGACATCCTGTTTTCCTTTAAGGAAAATGGGCTGTATTTAAAAAAAATGTAGCTTTATTGAAAAGCAATCACAGACATGGTGGTCTGCTTATCCCTGCAGGCCACCATCCCTGTAATTTTGGGATTTCCAATTGGTCTCAAACTGAGACTTACCTCATTAATATTCATGAGGTAGGTCTATTTGCGACACACTGGGAATCGCAAAATGTGTAATACACACATTTGTACATGGATGTTTGCAATTACTAAATAGCGAAACAAAAATTCACTATTTGGTAATCGCAAACGATTACCTACATACATCTGAGCCTTGCCCGCTTTATTTGTCCCAAATTGCTCACATAAAACAAAACCTATTATGAAATATGATATAAACATGCATGCTTCTGATGCAATGATGTAATACCCCTGGTCATCCGAGGACATTATACAATATTTGAGTACTGGAAAACTGACCTAGAAGGCGCTTTTGGATACAGTAGGATAGCTTTGAAGAGATTATTCGGGATAACTTGAAATCAGATATGAGACACTGCTGAATCTAGGAAATATAATATTTTTATGGCTAAAGCTGACCCTAAAAAGATTGTTAAAGTTTTTTGTTATTCAATGAGCATTTATTAAAATCGCTGCAAGTGGTACGCTTACTTCTGTGCCCCATGGCCTACTTAGGAACTGGAGGATAGGTGATTGCTGCAACAACAGATGTGAACTCCTTAATATTCATCATCAAGTGGTGGCTAATAATAAAGCTACACTACCCACAACAAAACATATTTTACAGCTTACCCTTGGTTACAAAGAATAGACTCATCTCTAGCATCAGGCTCTTGAGGCACAGAACAAACAGCTTTTGAAAGGCCCGTTGTGGACTTCTGCCACAGGTGAGGAGTAACTCAAGGAGGAAGCAAGCCACCTACTGTGGGTAATGGTTTGTGTTGTTAATAGACAATAGGAATAGGAGGTTAGATAACCAGCTTAACAGTGGGCTTACTACTAACCCTGTGCGTAGTTCGCGAAGTAGCACTTTGCGAAGCTACACAAAGTGCAGTTCGCACTACGCGAGCTACGCGTAGCACTTCGCGAACTGCGTAGTACCTTGTTCGCACTGTGCCAGATGTCGTTTTCAATGATTGCACAGTGCGGACAAGCAACCGGCAATGTGCAATCATTGAAAATGGCATCTTGCACAGTGCGAGCTGTAGTTTTCTGCTGCTCGAGTAGATTTTTACTCGAGCAGCAGCTTTCTCAACGCGAACTGGTAGTTTCTCATCGCGAGCGGTCGCGAGTATACGCGACCACTTGCAATGAGAAACCTGACCTCCTCGCGTTGGGAATCTCGCCGGGAGGTTTATTTTCCATGCTCGCGATCGCCAACTTGATGTTGCTGATCGCGAACAAGGAAAAAGTCTTGCCGGGATGTCATTTTGCTTGCTCGCGGTCGCCAACTTGACGTTGAGGACCGCGAGCAAGCAAAAAATGACCGCAGCACTATGCAACACTGCGCTACGCGTGTTCGCACTGTGCTACGTGCAGTTTGCGTAGTGCGAAGTAGCGCAAACTTCGCAAACTACGCGAGCATAGCGTAGTGCTTTGCCCAGGCTTACTTATTACTTGAAAGACTGGTGATAATGGTTTGTATGTTTTTTTTTCTAGTAGGGATTATGTCTTTTGGCCATTATATTGAAGGAAGGGATTCCAATAGAACTACTGGTCATTTGCTGTCACTCCAGTTAGGAAAGGATCAGTGATCTTTAAGGTGGTAACTACCAAGGTGCACATATCAGCACTGGATGCCATGCATGAACTGAATAATACCTTATTGATATTAAAAGGGAAAACCAACTATCAGAAAAAAACCATATATAATAAAACAATGATATTAGTCTGGATTATAATTCGAACCAGCAAATGTTGTAAATCATGTCTCACATAGCAGTTGATAAAAAAATGGCTATAACCCAAGCCCTGCTGTAACCATTACCAATTCTTCATGTACCATTTGATAGGAGTGGAATAAATTTGGTGGGTCCATTAAAAACTTTCCGAAGAGGCCGCCAGTATTTTCTGATCATTGTGGATTATTTCACCTGCTTTCTAGAGGCTTTCCCTTGTTATCTACCACCACAGAACCTATATGCACTTAGCTGATATTATATTTTCACACACAAGAATTGTCACGATCAATACATCAAGTTGAATATGTGATGTTACATCGCGGTCTTCACACCGCAATACCTTTACAACGCAGGCATTACAACGCAAGTTGTTACAACAACTTGCGCTGGAGGGCGCTGGATTTAGGAATAGTATGATTTACTATTCCAACTCCAGACTACGTTACAGCAGGGAAGGTGTTGTAATAGCAAATCATACTATTCATTAGCTGAGAGTTCCATCCAGCCCAAGTCATTGTAATGACTTGCGTTGTAATGCCTGTGTTGTAAAAGTATTGCGGAGTGAAGACCGCGATGTAACCAATGTTTCCCCATCAAGTTCATCTAGCGACTATAGACAACAAAACCATCAAAAAAGTTACTGGTCTAGAGGCTAAAGTAAAGAATATAGAACTACTGCCCCTTGCTTGTGTACTAAGCAGCATCCCACACACATATGTGGGTTTTTTCCAATTAAAACACCTTTTTGGAAAGTGACAATGAGACTGCTCGAGTTTTTCACTGGAGCAGGTTTGGTTGGAAGAGAAACTTTAGCACCTGAAGTTTAATATGTCAAATTTTCATGTGAGAGACTACATGCTGTAAGAGAGGTAGGTGTTGAAAACCTATACCATGGTCAAAACAGTCACAGAAAGCATTATAGCATTATGACCAAAACTGTAAAAAAAACAGATATATAATCCGGAAAGCAGATTGCATACCGTGCACCACAGAGATACAGCCCTCATCTTGCTAGCTACTTTATCCAAGTGGCATGCTCAACATTGCAACCTTGAAACCATTACAAAAGATGCCTATGGCAGTGAGAGACTAGACCAAAAGTCATCCACTTTAAATCTATTATATAACATAATACAAAATGGGAACAACTTGCTGACACTGTCCTTTGTCATTATCTCAGTTGTCCCATACAACTAACAACATGTTCCCTTTCCAGAATAACAGATCCTCACAAGAACTGATCGAATAACTTGGAAATACTGCTAAAAATATGAAGATCCACATAATGTCTATTTATTACCAGTGTTTTTCTGCAGCTCTTTTAAAATTTAAATTTATCAAACATTACATCGAAATAAAAGGAGTAGCTAGAGTCAATATTTGACCATATGCTATCCTTAGGTCCAAAACAAACACTCTCGAACAAGAAATGGGCTCCATGCTGGGATTGGAAATCAAGGAGCACTTACACACCCTTGATAGTGCTTGTACCAAAACTTGATCGAGATATAATAATAATTTTGCAATGATTTCAGAAAGTCGAACAAGGCCTCTGATTTTGATGTTTATCCCACTATCAAAAAAGAATACTTCACTATTAAATGGACAGTACAGTCATGGCATTCTTACTCCATGAGTAGGCCATTTGCTATTATGACCGGACATTTCAAGCATCAGAAGCCTGGGAGAAACTGCAGGCCGTATTGGTAGCTGAGGCTAAATTGGCAGTGCAGTCAGGTTTAGAGGCCAACATCTCTTCCACCTGCTCAACCTTTGTCCAAACGCTGTCCAAGAAACACACTCCTTGAGAATAATAAAGTGGGATTCCTACTGGTTGCTCACAGTAACCTCACAATTTCAGGCTACTGGCAAGGAAGATGGATGGAGTCTGGTTTTAAAGGGGTTGTGTGGCCTGGCCCTCAACCTATGGATTTTCTCCAATCATCTTAATTTTCTATCCTTTATGCCTGTAATAACCACTCCTATTTGGGAAAAAGGGAGAGGACTCACAAGGAAACATCTCTATCTTGAAAAGAAATGCTCTATAAACTGAAAGAGGAAATATGGAGTAGGAGATGCACATTGATTCAAAGTGGTGTGGTGACCAATACCTTCTCTTTGCCTTGGGCAAGTACAGCCGCAGGATTGGAAGGTGCTTGCCGATAGTTGGGGTGGAGGGAAGTACACTGGTCTAGATTGGTGACCGGTGCCATCTCTATCCCTCAGGCCAGTGAGAGAACGACTCTGTGTATCAAGAATAAGCCGCTAATTCAAAGTACTATATATGTTGCCCCTGGTTCAGATGACCCTAAATACAATTTATGAAAGATGCAAATCTAAGAAGGGGAATTAGGAATATGAAATAATATCTTTATGGAATTCATAGTACTGCTAAATCATTGAAGATAAAGACCCCCTACTACCCGTATTGACGTTCATGTTCTGTGTTCACTTGATTCATCTCACTCCTTCTTTAATTTCACTAATGCAATTCATAAAGTTTACAAAATATGTTTTGACCAATTATTTTTTACAGGGCACAAATGAGTGTGTGTGGTTCTTGAGGCCCACTATGTTGTGGCCCACTAGTAATTATTTGATCCACAAATATTTTAAGCTCCTTCTCATTGAACTTACATTTTTGATTGCCATTCATTTTGTTGTGCTTTGTGGGTGGAAGAAATGTTTGCTTTAGATAATGCAATTAGAACAATATACATTTACATAGAACAATGAAGAACTGCATTAGGGCCTTATTATGAGTTTGGCGGTGTGGGAGTGGGACTGCCCCCCACTCCTGCACGCCAAACATATGTTTGAACTGCTTGCCAGATTGGGAGTTTTCTCCTGTCTGTAGGGTGGTTCTTTGGCGTTCCCACAGTGGTGCCTATGAAATAGACATCTCAATGGGAATGTCAAAATCAGTACCTGCATGGCGTGGACTGCTGCAGTCCATGCCGTGCAGGTCCTGGGGTGCATGCACACAGGGGGGCACAATATGGGCCCCCCTGCAAGCACCCCATGGCACAGAGGCACAAGAGGGACCTGTTGGCCCCTTTGTTTCCTCACTACCACAGTTTTCATGGTGTTCACACCGCCATGAAAAGTATGGCATTGAGGAAACTCAAATTATGCATGGTGGAGCTGCAGCGGTCCCGCCAAGTATATTGTGGCCTCAAGACCACCATGCCACCACCAGGGATCTCTGATCCCTGGCAGTTGTGGTGATCCCAGGGCAGCCTGACCGACCTGATCATAATATGGCAGTCAGGAATCCGCCACCACCGCGGCCCTGTGAGTGTGGCAGTCCGTGGACCGCAAGACTCCTAGTAAGGCACTCAGACTTTATTTGGGCAGCATTACGCTGCTTGGTATCATTAATTCACATATCCGTATGTAGTGTTTGGACAAAAAGTTGAGTTAAAAAAATCGGAATGCAGACATATCAGAAAAAAATAAAGTGAGTCAAAAATATCATGGTATAGAATACTGGTGTCAAGAATATAATTTTCTTTGATAAATAATATTGTTTTCAAGAGTATTGTTTTTTAATTATTTTAATGTGTTTAAGTTAACATATTAATATTTGTGTTAGTATTGTTGATATGATTGTTATTATTTTTAAAATATAATTTGCAATTTTATGTGATTTAGTATTTTTTGTAACTGTTATTAGATTTATAGTGTTGTATCGAGTTATTGGGTTTGTGGGGGAATAGATGGAATGTCATTTTAATTAGAAATATCTGTATTTTAATATTCATTTGTTTTCTATTGTTAATTAACTTTGTTATTGTTTATTCATTCTATGTTAAATTTTGAATTTAAAATTGAAACTCACAATTTCATTTCTTTTTAATTCTTAGTAATAGTATTGTATTCTATTTTATGATGTATGAATATGTAGTGCATGGCTAATCACACGTGTGGCCCTGAGGGGAGAGGAGAAGATCATGCCTGTTGTGTCTGGAAGAGCCATTTCTTGAGGTTCCTTCAGAAATCCATGAGGGAGCTGTAGATTCTGAGACATTTTGAGAGGTTGGTCCAGGCCTTGGCTGTGAGGTATGAGAAGAAGTGTCCTCTGCTTCCGGCCTTCTTGACCCAAGGGTGGTGTTCTCTTGCCTGGGATGCAGATTGAAGGTGTCTGGTGGTTTGGTAGAAGTTGAGGCTGTGGTTGATGTAAGCTGGACCCGTGTTGTGGAGAGCTTTAAAAGAGTGGGTGAGGAGCTTGACCTCACATCTTACTTGGGCTGGGAGCCAGTGGAGATTGTTGAGGTGTGGCGGGAAGTGGTTATTTCGCTGGATGTTCAGGCTGAGTCTGGCGGCGGCATCCCAGCTGGTTTGGAGTTGGTTTAGGACATGGGCTGGGATTCCGATGTAGAGGGCATTTCCGTGATCAATTCTAATCGTGATAAGAGCATGGGTGACATTTGTCTTGTGTTCAATGTGATCCACTTGAAAATCTTGTGAAGCATTTGCAGGATGTGGAAGCAGGATGAGGAAATGACATTGATTTATCTGCTCATGAAGAGGGTGGTGTCCAGGATGATCCCGAGGTTCCTGGCTTGGTCACAGTGGTGGGTGGGAGGACAGGTTTGGAGGGTTTGTTGATGAAGATTAGGACTTTGGATTTGTCTGTGTTGAGCTGGAAGTATTTGTTTTCCATCTATGCAGCGATGTTTCTCATGCATTTGGCAAAATTTGCTTTGGCAGTGCCAGTTGAGTCAGTAAGGAGAGGATGAGCTGTGTGTCATCGGTGTAGGATACTATGTTGATGCCATGGGCTCTGTGAGGGGTGTCATGTGGAATGTTGGGCTGGGTGATGATCCATGACAGACTCGCAAGATTAGTTTCTTGGCTTCTGAGTTATAGGGGTGATATCCAAATCATTGATTTCTATCTGGGAGAAAGGAGGATATCCACTTGAGGACCGTTCCGCAGATCTCCAAGTGTTGAAGTTTTCTGATGTGTGACTTGTAGTAGACCGCATTGAAAGCTGTGGAGAGGTCAAAGAGGATGCGCACAGCCATTTATCCTCAGTCAAGGTTGCTTCTGATGTCAACGGTGGCCACAGTGAGGGCTGTCTCTGTGCTGTGGTTGGTTTGAAAGCATGATTGAGAGCTATCTAGGAGTTGATGGCATTCTAGATGGTCTGCAAGTTGGGTATTGTTGGCTTTCTCATTGACTTTAGCTGGAAAAGGCAGGCGCAAGATGGGTCTGTAGCTGCTGAGGGTGTTGGGGTCTGCTGTGTGTTTCTTCAATAGGGTGTTGGCTTCTGCATTTTTCAGGCAAGATGGGAAAACGGCCATGATTATGTAGGTGTTGATGATAGCTGTGAGCGTAGGGGAGATGATGGTTCTTCCACCGTCGTTTGTGAAGTGGAGACATGGGTCTGAGAGGGCTCTTGAGTGGATGGTATTCATCAGGATTGTTTCTTCATTCGAGAGGGGCTTCCAGTTGCTAAATTGCTGTGTGGGATGAAGGAAGTCTCTGGCTGGTTGGGGGAGTTTGTACCGGTATGCTGTGGGTCGAATGTGCTGTAGTCGGTGAGCCATTTATTTTAAGTGCTTGGTGTTGACACTGAGATTCCTGGTGTGGTTTGATAGGCATTCCTCTAGGGCCTTGGTCCAGTTTCCTTTGGATATTTTATCAGTGTCTTGATGGTGATTTGGGTTTCTCTGATGGGGTGGTTTGGTGGTTGGGTATCTTCAAATGTATGAAATAGTGATTTGACCATGTGAGCAGACTAGTAGTGTGGGTGGAAGCGATCCTGGTGTTGGACGAGAAAATAGGGTCGGTGTGGCTTGTTGTGTGAGTTGGTCCTTAGACGAGTTGGGGGAATCCGAGGTTGCTGAGGGTGTCGAGGAGGGGCTTGGAGTTATGGTCTGTGGTGTCTTCCATGTGTAAATTGAGGCCCCAGAGGAGGGTATAGTTGGTTGATCTGATGGAGAGGGGAGCAATGAAGGCAGCAATATGGTTGTAGAATTCTGCTCAGCAGTTATATTTTAATAGCGGGTTGTTGGGCTTGTAGTAAGCCTGGGCAAAGCACTACGCTACGCTCGCGTAGTTTGCGAAGTTCGCGCTACTTCGCACTACGCGAACTGCACGTAGCACAGTGCGAACACGCGTAGCGTAGTGTTGCGTAGTGCTGCGGTCATTTTTTGCTTGCTCGCGGTCCTCAACGTCAAGTTGGCGACCGCGAGCAAGCAAAATGACATCCCGGCGAGACTTTGTCCTTGTTCGCGATCAGCAACTTCAAGTTGGCGATCGCGAGCATGGAAAATAAACCTCCCGGCGAGATTCCCAACGCGAGGAGGTCAGGTTTCTCATTGCGAGTGGTCGCGTATGCTCGCGACCGCTCGCGATGAGAAACTACCAGTTCGCGTTGAGAAAGCTGAAGCTCGAGTAAAAATCTACTTGAGCAGCAGAAAACTACAGCTCGCACTGTGCAAGATGCCATTTTCAATGATTGCACAGTGGCGGTTGCTTGTCCGCACTGTGCAATCATTGAAAACGACATCTGGCACAGTGCGAACAAGGTACTACGCAGTTCGCGAAGTGCTACGCGTAGCTCGTGTAGTGCGAACTTCACTTTGCGTAGCTTCGCGAAGTGCTACTTTGCGAACTGCGCCCAGCCCTAGTTTGTAGCAGTATATGGTGGAATGTTAATTAAGTTATAAATAATTAAAAATGAGTCTTAATTCGTTTTAAATTGTTAAATAATTATTTCATTGATTGATAAGGATGATAATAGTTTAATACAGATTTAGTCAAGTTATATTATAGTTGCAGATTGCTGGTTTGTAGGGGAGCATTGTAGGAAGGTAAATAAAATTAAATAAAGTTTAATTTATTGCGACATTTTTCAAATTAATTATTTTTTAATTATTTTAATCTAAATTGCTTAATTTATTAATGAATGCATAATTGTTGTACTGTTTTATTTATTATCATAGGTATTTTAGTTTTCATATGTCTATTACACATGTATCTTTAATGCTGTGCATTTTTTAGGTGAGTTTTGATTTGTAATTAATTACGTATATGTTCATATTTGTTATTTTGTTAATAATGTTTACTTTACTTAATGGTAAATGTATTTAAATGTGTTTGTGCAATGATATGTTACTTACATTTTATTTGTTTTTATGTATTAATTAAATTAAATAGATCAGTTTAGATTTAATATTTATGTTACTTTTTGGTAGTTAGGGAACATAATAATAATATATGTCATTTTATTTTTCCCTTTCTGTATTTGTTCATTTATATTAAGATTTCTTATTTATTTCAAAACATATATGTATATATATATATATATATATATATATATATATATATATATATATATATATATATATATATATATATGTATATACATATATATATTCACTTAAAAAACCATAGGTTTCACACATGTTATAGTTAGCTGGACATTTCACTCGTAAAAAAACAATGAAATTCCCCCGTTATAGTTACTGCAGGCATCTATAACTCACGCGACCGCAATCCTCCGCTGATGACGTCAGATATTACATCACTGTATTTAGACACTTATTTACCCATGTCTTCTTCCATTAATCTTTAGCTATACATATATTACAAATATTTATTTGTCAGAAAGACACATATGTCATCAGTGATGTAATATCTGACGTCATCAGCAGAGGATTGCGGTCGCGTGAGTTATAGTTGCCTGCAGTAACTATAACGGGGGAATTTCATTGGTTTTTTACGAGTGAAATGTCCAGCTAACTATAACATGTGTGAAACCTATGGTTTTTAAGTGAATTTGCAAGGTTTTTTAAATGCTAATTCGTAACTATAACGTGTGTGAAACCTATGGTTTTTTCAGTGAATTTGTACGTTTTTTTAAATGCTAAGTTATGTTTTTATTTATTTATTTTTTTCAGGTTTTACGCTTCGCGCACCGTGCACGCTCTGTGGGGACTCGGTGCGCTTCGCGCACCGAGCGCCCACGGTTCGCAGTGCGCGCAGGGTGCGTGCACTTCGTGATTTAAAAAAAAATAATAATAATTTTTTCTCCCTTGGGGGTCCTTCTGTGACCCCCTGACCAAGGCTAGGGGGTCAGGAACTGTCCACTCTGCTCCCTTTTCACGTTCTCCACCTTTGTTTTTCCCCCCCAAAGACTGCGAGAGACAAAATGGCGGCCGACACTTCCTGGTTTCGACCGATTCGAATGTTTACCGACATCTAACAACCAATCAGAATTGCGCTCGCGCACGGCAGGGTGCGCGCACAGTGCGCACACGGTGCGCGCACAGTGCGCGCACGGTGCGCACGTATAGATATTGATATGCTTTTAAATGCTATTTTCTCAGGAAATACTGAACAGATCTACACCAGACCTGCAAAAGGCACTTCCTTGACCTTATGGCTACCTCTCTGCCAAATTCCACGTAATTCTGTTCAGCCGTTCGGGCTGTAGCTGCGACTAAATGTCGTATGGAAAAATGCATGGGGAAAACGCGTTTTGGGACTCCCCCTTTTTCTCGGCGCCCACTTGACGAATCACCCCGAGACTTTAAGGGTAGGAGCTGAATGGAGCGCCCCATTAGTTTTGAAAATTTCGCGAGGATTCGTCAACCGGCGCCAAAGTTATTCAAAATAGAATTTTGAGATTTCCTATGGAAACTAGGTTGTAACTATAACTATCTACTGGCGACCGCCAGTAGATAATATTGATAATCATAATTTATTAATGTTTTACATTAGGAGTTTAACACGTTTTTGCTAAATTAATAGGAGTATTCATATATGTAATACTTTTGATGTCAAACACTTTCCCTACCGTTGCTTAGACTAGAGTTGGAATAGTATATCACATCCCTCCAAACGTCCAACACTTTTCCTGCTGTTGCTTAGACTGAAATAGGAATAGTAAATCAAACTCCCCTGAAGTCCAAAGCTTTCCCTACTGTTGTTTAGACTAGAGTGGGAATAGTATATGTATCAAAGGTCTTAGAGAATTGAATCAATTGACCCTCAACAACCACCTCATCAACCACCAGTGTCTCTACGCCACATGGCAGCCTTCATTCTCCAGGACCACTCTACAGCATTTGGCATGGTCGAACACCCCATCTTCTTGAGGTGCCTGCACAAGATTGGAATCCAAGGACCTGCTCTCCACTGCATCCGCTTCTTAATGAAAAGAAGAGAAGCTGTCAGTCTAGAACCTATCCTCCGAAGCATGAAAAAGTATCTGGGAGTTTCTTAAGGTTCATCGCTCAGCCTCACTCTCTTCAACGCATACATGATCCATCTGGCCAACATCATCAGTGCACAAAATATCACAATCCTCTCCTGCACTGATGACACACAACTCATACTCTTCCTCTTGAACAAGACACCCAACACCAGAAACAAGTTCACTACAAACATGACCAAAATTGTCAACTAGATGAAAGCTAACTCAACTGTCTCAAGCTCAACACTGACAAGATGAAAGTAGTGATCCTCTGCAAGACCAACTTACCATTGGGCGCCAAGTGGTGGCCAGCTAATAATGGACCAACACCCAGCCGCATGCCAGGAATTTTGGTATAATCATCAACAGCAAAGAGCACATGACCGCACAAGTCAACACCATCACTGCATCCTGCTTCCACGCCCTGACAATGCTGAGGAAGATCTTCAAATGGCTTCAAAACAACACTAGAGATCTCGCTAATGCCCTAAAACACCCTCTGCACCAGGATCACAAAACAGCTCACATAACCATCCACTACTCAGCAGCCAGCTTCATCCTCAACCTCCGACACAGAAGTCACATCACACCACACCTCAGGGAGCTCCATCAGGCTCGTGATATACAAATATGCTCATTTCAAACTCCTCACACACACATTCAAGGCACTACACAACTTAGACCCCACCTACCTGAATAGTCGCCTCTCTTCCACCAACCACACAGACACCTCTGCTCCCTAGGTCTCCCATTCACACACATCCCACACATATACAGAAGCAGATCGGGAGAATGGGCATTCTTTTACAGAGTGGAGCAGCCTCCCACTCCACATCAGAGACTCCTCCTCTGTTATTGAACTCTGCAAGAAGCTGAAGACCTGGCTTTTCAGTTACCAAACTACCAAAGGCAGCGATAAGCACACAAAACTGCTCCGTGCCAAGATTGCCACCTTGGGGATAGTGTGCTTTACAAATAAACATAACATTTCTCCGCTTCTACTTCAAACTCTTATTACTAATAGCTTTTTGTGAATTACCTAAAATATTTGTACTGCATTTCCCAGGAATACAAACCTGTTTTGTGTGAGGCTCTCTGATACTCTTGGGTCTTGGACCCTACCATGCAAATACTCCTATTGAATAAACACATTAACAGCTTTATGACTCAATTTATATTACTTGTCAGGTAACTCAGAAGCAATGTTGAAATGAAATAGTGTAGGCCACAACTAAGCCTAAATCGCGACCTCTGTACTAAATTGCTGGAACGGTCTTATTGAAGGATATATGCAAGCCAGGAAATGTCCACTCTCCTTAAAAGACTGAGATGCGGAAGATGGACTATGGTTCAGGGCGAAGGCGGTGAGTGGCATTTCAGCTGTAATCAGTGTTAAATATATTATATTACTTCACAACATCTGCCTGAAGCAAGTAAAATGGTTTAGCAAGCTGAGCGTGTAATCAAAGAGCTGCAGGTCTCATGTATGTACTTTGGCAGACGTGACATGGCCTTTCAATTATCTGAGGTAAAACATGAATACTTTTATGGTTGTAATAACATCTGTTCATTTTAAAGTGCCTAGAAAAAATGCAGTTTGCAAAGCGTGTGTTATATCAACAGTAGTTAGTAGGACCTAATATTACTCGCCCAAATGCAATGATATTTTACTTTTATTTTATTGACTTCAGAAAGATAAAGGGCACAGAGGACCTGACAGGACACAAAACTGCAGCCTTCAAGGTACTCACAAGTAACTGCAGTGGATCCATCAGCCCACTGATCAATATTAGCACTTGTGATTAGAAAATGTTTGAAAAATGTTCGGTGCTAATTGTTATCTTAACTTTTCAGGCCTTATTTATTGCTGCTGGATTTTCTTTTTTTATTTCAAACTCTACGAGACATTTAAATACTCATAATTCACTTTTCTTATGATGTAAACCATTGTGGGTAACCCTCTAATCTGAAATGCGGCCTTTCATTTGGTGTTCTCCAGTGTAGCCCCACAAGGATATTGTATATTTCTCGCTGCCAAAAGTCAGATGTAGCAGATATGGCGCTGCATTTTCATTGTGGTTTACACTTCTCAATGCACCTTGACCTTGAGATTAAATATTCTGAACCCAACATATCATCATTTGATGGGTGGCTGAGAGAAAGTAGCAATTGAGTTCCATCCTTGTATGCTGGCTACAATGACACACCAATAAATATGAGCCTGAGTTATCTGAAAGGCTGGTCGTATAGAGCATAGACAGCTCAAGGACGCCTGCAGTTTGCAGCCCTTTTGCAAATCGGAATTTTTGGTGGTTCTGTATTACATGAGGCTTTATACTTTTATAGCTAGACGTTTGCCTTTTTGATTCGATTTTCCCTTTCATTTGCATACTTGTTCGCTATTCGTCTGATTGAATTATTTGAAAGTTGTGTGCATTTTTCACCTTTCTCCTAGCTCCAAATCCAGTTTACAATCAGCTTGAATTACCTCTCATCGTTTCACATTACGAGTAAAATGACTTCTAAACAAACAGTTCTTGCTTCATTTTACTGTTCCTTGCTGTGAGAATGAGTCTGCTCGTCTCTACAGTATTTATAGAGCAAGAGTTTTGTCCAACGTGGAAACATAAACATAATTAGCATATAGCAAATTGTGGTTTATTGATCTAGATTTATAATTTCCTGTATGCAACACAACATGGGAGATCTCATGTAACAGTCTTAATCAATGCATCACCTAAAAAAATACCCAGGGACTGGAGTACTAATGGAATTTGTGGGAGCAAAGCGCGAAATTCGTTAAAAACCATAGGCTGCTAAATCCACCGTTCTAATCTGTGAAAGGTGCATTGCGATTAACATATGTTGTTGCAAGTTGCATTCTACACTCTGCGACCCATTATAAATTGCTCGAAAGAGGTTGTGTTAAATGGGTGCCCATTTCTAACGATTCGCAATGGTTTGTAACATTGGTTTGGGGTAAGGGCTAGAAGTAGCAGGCGTTCAATGGCGGCTTCACCCGATGGTCAAACAGTCAAAAACGAAGGGGCAGATTTACAAGCTCCGTGCGCCACTTTTGCGCCGCCGTTGCGTTACTTCTGTGACGCAGCGGCGGCGTAAAGCTAGCGCCATGTTGTGACGGAATTACAACGTGACGCATCAAGGGAAGGGCATCGCGTTGTAAAGCCCTGCGCCACATGAAACCTGCGTCAGGTTCGATGTGGGCGTTCCGGCGCAGGGTGGGCGTTCATCTACAAGATTTCACTCAGTCACTTTTCCTACGCCGCTGCGTCAAAACCTTACGCCTGCTTGTAGCAGGCGTAAGGCTTGACGCACCATGTTGCAGATTGGCTGGGTTGGAACAGTGCTGGAGTTGGGTTGCGCCCGCGACACGACTCCAGCACTGCGCCAACCTTACGCCGGCAGATACGTAATTTCCTTGCACCATGGCATGCCGCATTGTAAATGCAGTGCATCCGTGGTGGCGCAAGGATTGTAATGCGTGTCGCAAGTTTTCTGGCGCATCCCTACTGATTTTCAGGGATGCGCCAGGAATTGTAAATCTGCCCCGAAGTATTAATATTACAAATCTTTCTTCTTGTGCGTGTCCGGGCTTTGCACACAGCTGAATGGGCCACTGGTTAAGGAGCACTATAAATGTTTTTGTTCTCGGTCTGGCACAAAACTAACAATGTCATTTGGTTTATAGGTTTACTCTCTTTTTGTGACCACACATTTTCGTTCGTTTCCTTATGGAATAAGTCGGATACGAAATTCTGCAGTATGAAGAGACAAAAAATAAAATAATCCAAAATAGCTTCACTAAATAAATATACAGATTTTTCTTTGTATGTGATCCTTATACTTGCATTCCACTTCGGCCCAACCCGGAAATGTGTGTACATCAATCTGTTAGGCATGGGTTTCGTTGCAATTCTTGAACAACGTTCTGTTTCCGCCTGTGATTTTCAACTAAAATAAGAGCAGGGCTTCTTTAAATAGGTGCTTTATGTAGTCCGGCTAGTTGGATTGAGGTTCTTCGTACTCGATTTTACACGTAAGGCAGGAACAAATATTGAATAAGCTGTGTATATTCTGGGTGTGTGCAAATCTTTATTAATAATTGTTTTCATGGAATTTCATAAAAGTTAAAGATATTTTTTTTAATTGCACTTTTCAAGCAAATTGTCAGTAAATGTAATTATTTTGTACAACAATCTTTACAAAAATGTCACTAGAAATGCTGGCAAGAACTATTTGAGCATAAAATGTCTGCATGATATTTTCTGCAGGAATCAGTCTCCTGCGGGTGGAAAATTCTCATTTCACAAAACTGAGTAATTCAAAATTCTAAGGGCCATATTCACAAGGAGCTATCGCCGAATTGCGGCACTTTATCGCAGTCAAAGCCATGATAAATTTACCTCCCCATTCACAAGCTGGTGCTGACAGCTCACAGCACCAGTTTACAAGCGATAGCAACCGCAAAAAACATTGCCACAGAGGATACCCGCAACTATCGCTAATGAGATGCAGAGTGGGCGTTCCCATGCCAAAAGCGGTGACCACACCACTCCTCACCATTCTCAATGACCAGACAGATCGACGATAAAAACACAAAACAGGCGAAAAGGCACGTTAGCACCAGGAAATCTACACCTGCTCTGACCTGTTGTTAAGTCGGACGGCAGCCAGCACAAAGGGGAGACCAGCCCAGGAAGTGCAACAGATGTCAAGGAGCCACTCATCATGTGGCCTGGACACCCAAGAGGGCCACAACACCCACCAACACCACCGCAGGACCCCACCCCACACCCGGAACCCCCCCGGACAACCACAGAGGCAGCGCAGACAAAGACAGAGGACCTCCAGGAAACGCACCAGCCTCACAGACCCAACAGCTGATAATGTCACCGTCCACTACAGGCTGAAAGGGACAACCATCCTACGCATCCTGGCCATCATCGCCTAACAGACCTATGGCACCAACATAGCGGACAACCAACATCCCACCCCACACCAAGCTGCTGGATTGGCTGCACCTGTTGGTCCCTGGCACCCCCCAAACAACACCGCCAGAGTTGGAGGAGTCCCACAGCCAGCCACATCCAAGTCCCCCACACCTGTCCTGGACATCACCATCACCCTGGTACCCCAATCCCCATATGTCCAACACAATGCACAGGATCCGCTGGAGACCAAGCATGGACCATACGCCATAGCAGGATGCATGCACGTGTTGGGGGCAATCCACAGCACACATGTCCCACCTGTGCCCCCTGGTGACACAGCACACAATCACCGCAACAGGAAGCACACATCTCACATCAATGTGCAGGCAACAACAGAACACCGTGGAGCCTCCAACAATATCGCCTGCAAATACACAGCCAGTGTGCATGAGTCCTCCATCCTCCGACAGTCCATCAGCAACCAGCATACCCAGGATGGAAACAAGGGAAATGCACAGCCCCATGGCAAGTTTCAAATGGACACCCTACTCACCTCATCTCCACAACCATGCAACCCACAAACCTGGCAATGCACACGTCACAAAATTACTACCAACATGCACAACAACATGACCACCCACCAGACACGGTAGAACAACTCACAATGGTTACCTGGCCAAGCCGTGAACATGAGCCATCAACAGCATAGCAACTCAGCCACACAACATCTGAATTTGGGGAGAGGTGGCAACCAGGAATGTGTGATGGATGCAGTAGAACCATGATTGGAAAGTACACAATGCCAAGAGTGGCGGAGATGTGCTGGACAGACCACAGTATGCAGAACACACCCACATTCATGGCGGCACACACCTCCGGGGTATGGAATCCACTGGACAGTGGACGCAACCATTTTACCCCTGCCGGTGGGGGTCTTTGCGGAAATGTTGCCTGTTACGCCCCCCCAAGCGTGACTGGAGTGGGACAGCCCGTCGTATGCCACGCCAGCGTAGGGGTGTGAATAAAAAGCACGTAGCCCTGGGCGTGGTCCTCTTCGGGAAAGCACAATGTCTCTGCCTGGGCGGCGTCTCTCACCCCGCCACGAGGCCGACCTCATGAGCAGAGTTGCCTGCGATGCCGTTTGCCTTCCAGACCCCGGCATGCAGGACCACTAACCCGTCAGCCCGTCTCTGCGCAGCCAGGCCACACTGATCACCTGCCGACACCGGCGTGTGGTGACAAGGGCCCATCACATGCTGGTGCAAGCTCCAAGCCTGAGGGCTGCGACCTTGGCAGCCTCCTCAGTCCATCACGGCCTCCACGACACAGGCCCGCTTAACTCCTTTCTCGTTGACGTACTCTACTGCCGAGTTGGTTACATGTGTGAAAATGTGTTCGGATTCATGAATGACAGTGATCCCAATACCGGGCCAGCGGCCACAGCACCAAACCCACCCCGATCAGTGAGGCATAGTTTATGGGCGATTTGCGACACGTGGTGCCACTCACCCTGTTTAACGCCAGCCTGCTACACGAGGTGCCACTAACCCTGACGAACACCAGCCATTGACACGTGGATGAGGGACCAGGACTACCCTGTGGACCAGTAGGTCCCACATCCAGCATCTTGGCCCAAATCACGAATGGCAGAGTCCACACCAGTGGTCGCACGGAGAGGAGTAAGAGGAAGATGCGGCTCAGTCCGTACGAAAGCCGGGTCACAGTGACGGAGGTGAGCGAACACGTGGTGCCACTGAACCGGAACTACGCAGCCGGTGGGGCCACCAACATATACCGGCAACACTCAGTCAATGGCCCATGCTGACCGCTGCCTCCAGCCTACACTGCAATCCAGTAGGTCACAGACTCTTCATTTTGCATTGGCTCAATTCATATCAGCATACCGGCATCATCGCAGACTGCATCCCTTCTCAGCCCCGGTGCCACTAAGTCTGTTCCCCGACAATCATGGGCACTCTCTGGTCTAACTTTAGTGGCGGCTGAGTCTATGGACCAGGGGGAAGTTTTCATCCTCAAGTAGCTGATACCTAATTGGTGGTGGCAACAAGGCTGTCGCAATCCACTCCTCCATTTGCTGCTTCCTCATAAAATCTAACCTTTCGGCGTCATGCCCTGGAGGACACCTTCCACTGTCCCCTGAAACCCTCCGCAACATACACCTCGGACATTGATGGTGATCCGTTCAGGTCACCTGGCCCTTCTGACTGCACCGCAAGTCACTGTCCCGTGGCTGGGTGCGTGTGCTGGCACGGGGCCACTAACTCTGTACTAGTCAAGTCTGGGACCCCTTCTTCTGAGAAATTGGATGGCCCCTGAAGCGTTGGCCTTGGAGTCATCAACGCCATTTCTCTGTGGCCCTGCGCTGTACGCAGCCTCCGGGCCCAAGTGTGTCCCAGCAGGGCTCACAGACCAAATCGAGTCCTGACCGGCCCGGACGTGGCATCACCACAGGAGGCACACGCCACCACCGCAAGGACCACCTCCAACAGCCATCTGCCACAGTTGACACGGTGGTCCTGACAGACTTACGGAGTTGCTCAGACCTGTCGTGGATGCCTGATAACCTGCTCAGCACTCCAGGTACTAGTGACTCAGTGCACCGCAAGCCATTGCCCATTACTGATTGACATTTGTACTGTGGAGATGTTGCGCAGCAATGTCACCTCATGCAGTGGGGAAGGGCTGGGACTATGATGAGGAAGATGTGTTGAGTGTGCAGACGGGAGATGGCACAGACAATGGGAGGGCAGAAGGTAACATCCCCAAGGCAGGAATGCAGACTGGAGGTGGTAGTCGAGCCACACATCCGGAAATATTACTGGGTAATGCGCTGTGGACTGCGCATGTAACTGTCACCTCAGACAGTGTGGGAGACCTGGGACCTTGATGAGGAAGTTGATGCAGGTGTAACACACCCCACTGCATCTGCATCAGGACTAACACGAAAGAACACAATCCTAGCATTTCCTTCACATCAGCGTGCTCATCTCTAGTGACCCCACCTCAGTGCACTGCAACTCACGGAACCTCCTGACTTAGTTTCGGGTGACCTCTGTCCTTACTCCGGCTACCTCCATGTTGCTGTGCAGTTGACTCTGTTATGCATGTGTTTGCTGTTTCCGTTGCACTGGTGTCCAATGTTCAAGTTGTTGCCAGCACCTGGCATTCTGTGCGGACTGGCTTACACTCACCCCACACACATCCAGCACAGGCGTCACTGTACAATAAAGGGGCCGGGCGCACATGCCCCTAGCCAGTTCAAAATAATATCTGCGTGTGTCCCTGTGGTCTTGTTGTATGCATGAGGGCCCTGGGCCCTACAACATTACATTGTGCTGTGTACATCGGATGCAGAAGTGTCACTGCAGGCAGCGGGTTGTAGCTTGGACATGTAGCTTTGTCGTCACCCACTCAATTCATAAGGGGAGTGTCCAGGGCCATCGTACGCAGACCCAACATGGGTGTGTGTCTGCTATTTTCGCTCCCCTGCCCGTGGTTCTGTACTGTGAATTTGCATCTGCATGTGTCTCTATGGCAGTGTGGGTCTCCTTAGTGGGGTGTTGGTGGCCCCTGAAGGGTGATAGACACCTACATATGTGTCCTGATTCTCATTCCATGGGTTCGGCCCCCACCCACAGCTGTTGGGCCACCTCCTTTTGACGTGCAGGAACATGGCATTGGGGTGCGATGTGTGGGTGGGTGAAGTGCCGTGACCCAGCTGTGCTTGCGGGTGCTTCCTGCTTTGTGGTCTGTTGCAGGCTGGGTGTTCTCCTCTGAGTAGCTTGGCTGTCCAGGTCCTGGTGGGGGGTTGCGTGGGATATTCATGTGGTGTTGTAGGATGTCGGTGTCGACGGTGTGGTAGTCCTCTACGGCATCGCTGATGTGTTGTATTCTGTGCTCTGCTGAATGTGTTGTGTGCCCCTCTGCGATGTAAAGGGGAGGTGCGTATTGACTTTGTGTTGTCATATATGTTGGCGCATTGTGCAGGTTTGCATGAAGACTGTATGGCAATGTACATTGTGACTGTTTGGGGAGTGCAGGAATCTTCTGCGGGACAGTGTGCATTTGGTCTACATGACGGATGTGAGGTTGTACGCGTACATTTCCATTTCACAGTTTCCGGCTCCGTCAGATGTTGTAGGCATGTTTCTGTGCATGTGTGGAGCCAGTTGTGTCCTCTGTTCTGCAGTGTCGGCTATGAGCGTTGTTCCTCGTTGTCTTCAATGTGGGTGTGCTGTCTGTGCAATGTGTGTGTGCTGCAGTGTGCCAAGGGGATCTGGGCCATGGGCCTGGGTGATTGTGGGTGTGCAGTGTACTGCACCTCATTGTGCATCTGTGCCATGGTGCCCACTCCCCCTGTCCCCACAGTCCCTGTTGATGTTGTGTCAGGTCCTGTCGAGCTGTGTCCGTACTCCCTACTCCATGCACCGTCTCCACACTGATGACTGTGGCCTGGGTTTCCTTTAGCTCCTCTGGTGGCGCTGGACTGCCACCTCCTGTCGCTGTTGTTGCCTTCCTGTTGGCAGCGGGTTTGTGCCTGGTTTAGGTAGTCACGTTATGCCGGCACCTATTGGCCTCCTGGATTGGTCTCCTGGGGACTCCGACTGCAATTCAGGTGGTCTGCTAGTGGGTCAGTTGCTGGTAGTGTTCTGTGACATCCGTGATGCTGGTCTTGTTTTCCTGCGCTCTGCACCCCGTCTTCCTCTCCCTCATCTCCTTGACCTTCCCCGACCCCGTTGTTCCTTGCTGGTAGTCTGTGGGGGTTGTAGGGTTCGGGTTGGCCCCTGCGCACTGTCAGGGTGCATCCATGTTGCTACGCACTTTGGATTGTTTTTGGTGTATTTTTTCTGTGTTTTTATAGTGCATTGTTCCACCAGACACATGGTATTTGCAGGCCTGTGGCTGGTATTCGCTACTTTTTGTGCCACGGTTGTCCTCATCGCATTTATTTTTACGTTCGCATATCGCATTTCTGCGGCGTGGCGTTGATTTTGACGCGGACATTTGGCGCGTTATCTGGTGACTATCGCATGTTACCACCTTGTTGTGAATCCCACGTTGTCACAGGGTTATTTTCCCGAGATGGCCTGCGATATTGAAAGTTTAGTTACACTACTCTTGCGGTAGTTATCATACATTCTTGTGAATATACCCCTAAGAGATTTTGATTGTGTCATTTAATTTTCAAAGAGCTTAAAAACTTGCCTCATTTCCACATAATGTTAACCTTGAGAAGCTACATGTCATTGAAAAATACAAACAAATACAATTTACAAGCTTTGTGCAATTGTTGTTTGTTTCAAACAAAAGGTTTCCAATAGGTAGACAAATTACTTAACCCCAGCCCCAGGAAAAGAAAATGTGCTTTACTATCTTTAAAACTTGTCACTTCTGAAATATAGTGGCTGAGGACCGTAACAACAACCACATGAATAGGTGTGACTTAATTCAATTCCTTTGATAAGAACATGGTTTTTGTTGCAGAATATTTTAGAACTGTGATTTGGAGAAGCACTGAGTCATCTTTGCTTAATGCTGAGCAATGAGATAATAAATGTTATCAAGGGCTTGAAACCATTGATGACGTGGTCAGTGGTTGCACTGAAGATCATACTGATGAAGGGCCAATCGGAGCTTTATGCTTTAGAAATGATTTGCTCTTGTTGTTAAGATAGCTTTTCACATCTGTTTATTCAAGTCAAGTCAAGTCAAATAAATGTATTCGATTCAAAAGAATCATAAAAGTTTACAAAAATTCATACATTCATTTGAAAATCCAGAGATCTTTTAAGATACAAATGGTTTATACAAACAATACACAACAATTGGTTCCAAGTTACATAAAAACAATAAAAACTATTCATGATTCATATTGTTTCCTTATTGAAAAAGCAATTCTAATAAAACTGAGCACAGAGCTACAGATAGTGGCGGTTGATAATGACCTCAAATACTCAAAACCTTCTTTGTTGGTACAGGGACGGATATCCCTTAGAATTGGTTGAATAAAATGGGCTATTGGAACTTTATAGAGTAAACAGAAAACATAATGTGCATTGTGCTCTGTTGGGCTACATTATTACATGGACAAGGGAAGTCTCTCACACCATCCCCCTTGTTTAGGAAAATCCACAAGAAAGTGCAGTGTATTTAAACGAAATCTCGTCATTAGTAGAAGACAAGTAAAATTGTTGTTGTTTTAGGGCTACGTAATCAGCTATATTGCTATCTTGTCTAGACAAGCCTAAAACAGTGTAATTTGTATTCTTAATAACCATCTTCATGTTAGATTGAATGGACTCTGGGTCTTCATAAAACTTTCCAAGACCTATCACATAAAAGGTTTCTTTGACATAGCGTAACCATGGAACCGCTATTGCATTGTCGAGGTTCATACAATCTCTTAAAATGCTTCTTGAAAATAACAGGTCCTCTGCGATCCAAATTTTCCCCCATAAAAGTAAGGTTGAGATATGGATTCCACCACTTACATATTGTAAACCCACCTCAGTGTGACAGAATACAGGTGGAGAACTACTAGGAATAGATAAGAGGCGTTTTAAAAATGTATTCTCCAATATTTGGATCTGGGCACTTTTATGATATCCCCATACCCCTGCCCCATAAGTAGCTACTGACAAACATTTAGACTTAGACAATGTTTTCAGCTCAGCTATCGGCTTATGACCAAGTTTATATCATACAAGGTGGGTATCAAAGCATGGATACCTGCACCAGTCTTAACGTCCCTATATATCTAAGCAAAAAAAGGTGCAAAAACGGCTTGAGACACAACCCCCTAGGTCTCAATGTGAAGAGACCAAAGACAACCCACTTGGTCTCCCCAAAACCATACAAAAACAAACAGCCCTGCACACTTATGAGAGGTTAAACATGTATAATACACAGACGATAATTTTTGTCTTCCCCAAGAAAGGTCGATGTCATCTTGTGATTTTTGATTTTATCCTTTATTCATTTTTCTTAATCTCTTAAAAACATTTTTTGCAACCGCCAACGCGTTTTGCCCTCAATCGGACTTCTTCAGGGCTCACAATATAAGTTATAATTCGTTTTCTTATGCCAATGTATTAGGGCCAGTTGATTTAGAACAATATTCTGGGCGGTAAAGTTGTATTCACTCAGAGGTTTACAGTGATAACCATATGTCAGTAGATCGACGATTCGTCTTCACGTACCCGTCCCGGCTCGAAAAGTGTTCGATCAAGTTTACTAGCAAAGCGAAATAGCCCCTCTATGGTTCTGCTAGTTTGCTGTAATTGTGTTGTGATCAAATGATCCCAGCTCAGTTTTTTATTAAAAAGGTTACCTAAATAGCTAAAATTTGGCACTTTGTCAATAACTATATCATTTACAATATACTTGCGAGTTTTAGTTTTGTTTGGGCCACAAACCATAATGAAAGATTTGCTAAAATTAACTTTAAGGTCCAATCCTGACATAAATTTGTTCAATTCATTCAAACATTTTTGCAAGCTATTTGCTGTTAGGGTCATCAGCACTGTATCATCTGCATAGGACAATAAGGGTACCTGTTTGCCATCTATTCTTGGAAAATCTAATCTTTGTTGTAATAAAAAGTGTTCTAAACCATTTGTATATATTACAAATAGAAAAGGAGCCAATATGCAGCCTTGGCGTCCGACCTTAGTTGAGTTAAATGGCTTGGTCTTGTCTCCACCTGGGCCATACCGAATTGCTACAGTGGTAGCTGCGTGCAATCTACGCAGCAAGGTAACAAGCGGTTCCTCAAATCCCATGGAATCCATTAGCGACCACAGTTTTCCCTGACACACTGTGTCAAAAGCGCTGGACAAGTCAATGAAGGCCAGATGGATGGAAACACCCCTGGCCTTCATGTACTTGCCCATTATCATAGACAAGTTGAGGCACTGCTCAGTTGTTCCCCTTCCCTTCTTGAAGCCATATTGGGTGTTCACAATGATACTGGAGGCATTGGCCCATGTCTCCAGGCGTGCAAGGATTACTCTCCCCAACAACTTACAGGAGGCATCTATTAGAGAAATCGGCCTATAACTATTAGGATCATTTTGTATTTCCCTTGGCGAACGCCGGAATTCAGGTAAGGCGATCGCGCGCACGCGAGAATATATCTTTTTACAGCGCGAGAAAGAAAAAAATTTCTGGTAAAATGCGGATTGCGGAAATTTTGACATTTTTGCGCTCTCCGCGGAATGCAAAAATGTCAAATTATCGCAATTTCCACAAGCGGAACGGAATTTTCGCCCAGGCCTAGTCACAAGCTGGATTTGGTTCAACCACAAAACCGTCAACAAGGTGTATGTACCTGCTAGAAATCATAATCTGTTTATTCATTTTGTTAATCTTTTGCTGAGAATAAATTGCCTAATGCAAATGGGTCTACAGTCTTTTGGATAGGTTTGTGCTGTAGAAATAACATATTCCTACATACATACATACATAAACAGGGCCTGTTTACAAGTTGGCTTGTAACCATAGGAGAAGGTACTGGGGTAGAGTTAACGAAAGTAGCTAGGTCCAAAGAAATATGTGACGCACTATGGGAATGCACTGCAACCAGGGCAGCCACGACCTCTTACTGCCCTGGGGGAAGTGCATTCACATGAAATACGGAGCAGCTGCTTTGAAGCCCCTCCGTGTTTCACTCTGCAGTTGACAACCGGGGGAATAGAGATGCCCCTGCAGGCGGGTGCAGTCGGTGACTGCACCCGCCTGCATGGGGATGTCAGGGGTTCCATAGGACTCATTTTCCTCCTCCAGAAGGCTGCTATCAGGGGGCTATGGTGCGGGCTCAGCAGCAAAGGGATTCCCACATTTGCATGGAGCATGCTCCCATGCAAATGGGGGAACACCTCCTTAAAGAGCACCCTGGCGCTTTATGTGCACCAGAGCTATTTGCATCACATAAGGAGCCGCACAATGCGCCTGCAGCCCCTTCTGTAATAACAAAGTGCCCGGGGTCGCACAAAGCAGGCTCAAATGCCTGTTGCGACCCGGGGCACTCTATCAAATATTGTCCCAGGTATCTAAACCCAAGTTACATTACCCCTAGACAATGCGAGTTACCAGGTTCATAAATGGCAAAAACTTACAGGACCCACAATTACAAGCCTATGACTTCATTTGCTTAAGTCCTCATATCATTTCAAGGTCCCGTGCACTGAATTTCTTAAAGCGTTTAATTGGAAGATCCGCTCCCTTCATTTGTCTGAGTTAAATTTTTTCACGCAGGTTAAATGTGACCATTCGATCCAAGCCTACTCTGAGCTTGTTGTAATCATTGGACTTCAATCATACATTTAGGAGTGTCCCCCTCGCCATTCAGTGCGCAAGCAGTGGCAACATCATCGCTTTTTTCTCACCTGTACATTTCAACCCGAGATCAAGAAAAAAAATTATATATATGAAAACAACCACTCTGCATATCCTGGGGTTGTTATCTTGATCTAGTTTCTACATATCTCTCTCCGCATCAACTTCTAATTGTACACTTGTGCCTTCTTCCTCAGGCATATCAATATAATAAGAAAATTGCTTACCTTGAATGTTTGCTGCATTATTTCTGTTATTGTCTTAGCAACACTTTGCTAGAAATATTTTATTTTGGAGCAACTCACAAATGTCTGTGTTTGTTTTCCAATTTTCACCAGCTTCAGTGGAGTTCAGTAGACCCTATGTAGAGTGAACAAAGGATTCTTCCTGAGAGCAGCAGGTTTAGCTGTGGTATAAAGAGTGTGCATAGATACTTGCCATAAATTCTCTGGATCCCTCATTGGCATGTCTTTTTCCTACACGTTGCAAGCAAGCTTAGGATCTCCATCTGCTGCTTCTAATATTGTCTAAGACCATAAAGCTTCTCACTCCTTCCTTGTGCTAATATCTTATAGCTCTTGTTAAATTTTTCTTGAATCTTTCCCTATATCACCCTTTGTTTGAAACCATTTGCTCAGCTGATAATATTTATAGCTCGACAAGTTACAATGAATTTTCTCCAAATCCTCCCATAGCAGCTGCTTATTGCCCTGACCCAGCTGCCCCTATTTATTTATTGCTGAACCCCTTTAACAAATGGGAAAGTTTGTCGCTTATACATTCCGGCATACCAAACAAGTCCAAAGTAGGGGCAAACTCAGTAAAGTATGGTATTTCACATACAAATTTAATATCAGACCAACGTTTAGCTGTGGCTTGCAAAGCTTTGAGCCTTATTTTGGTGCTCCAACTTTATATAAAAAGTGGAGATGACCTTGTGGTATGTCCTTCATCCTTCAACATAGCTTGCACCAATCTCCCTGTTTCTGACTGGTTTGGCTTGATTGCTAACATTCTTCAATTTTTCAATTGGAATGCCCAGCAGTAGAGTTGACAATCTGGTGTTGCTAAGCCTCCTTTATCTCCTCCGCTGCAATTTCTACTAAAGACATTTTAACTCCTTTTGATGCCATTGTGACTGTACTAAGCTTCTCTTGTAGCTTCTTTATTAAGTCTTTGTAAAAACTCAAGAATATATCATTCAATAGGAAGATGAATTTAAGCAAACATATCATTTTAATAAGATTGGCCCTAGCATAGATTGTTAATAGGATACCATGCCATCTCCTCATCACTTTATTCTTATCTGCCATAGCAGGGGTAAAACGTAGCTCCACTATCTTGCCCAAATATCTCAATTATTTCCTCTCTTGGCTCCCCTTCAGGTTCATGTTGTACCTAATTTCTGTTTTAGAGGTGTTGACATGGTAGCCTGAAGATGCTCAAACATCTGAATTGTTTGTTCAAACACTGCCAAGGACTTTTCCATGTTTGAGGTGTATACCATTAAATCGTCCGCATAAAGAACAATTCTTCTGTCCCACCCACACTGAGAAAGAATAATAATTGTTTTCCATTCCTCAAAGTCCTTGCTAAAGGGTCAATGTATAGATTAAACAATGGGGGGTTAGCAGACAGCCCTGCCTTGTGCCTCTAGATACATTAAATTGTGTTGCCAAATTTCCATTAATTAATATCCTCACTCTGGGTGTGCAATATACTCGTTGTGAAACTCAACAAAGGTTGTCTATGCACTGCCCATAAACACATCATACTGACTCTATCAAAGGCTTTTGTTGCATCAAGAGTTATGACTGCTAGAGGGATAATTTATTTTGTTACCAAGTCTACAGTGCCTATTAACCCATGTATTAGTTCATGAAAGTTTCTCCCTGGTAGGAAGCCTTTTTGATCCTCGTGTAATAAAGCCCCTACCACCTTGCTTAGCGTTCTTGCAAGGATACATGAGAAAACGTTCTAAACACAATTTAACAAGGAAATGGGTCTATAAGACTAAAACCTTTTTGGGGTTTTATCAGGCTTTTGGATTACATAGATCAGGGTCCTCTCCCATGTTGCTGGTAATGGATTCCATTCTTGTACGTAGAATTGAATAATTTTACTGCAGATTGGCATCATTTTATCTCATAGGACCCAACAGACCACATTTGGTAAGCCATCTGGGCAGGTGCTTTGCCTTTCTAACATTTTCCATTAGTATTCAAAATCTCCTCTATCAGTAAGGTCTACTGTCAATGTCATTACTAACTTTGGGAGAGGAGCAGTTTATATACATCTTTCCATTTCCTCGTCATCTTTGTTTGTTTCTATTTTGTGTGTAGCTCCTGAAAATAAACACAAAATAAACACAAACATGTATCTTATATATTCTTGTTTTTACTCAACAATTTACCCAAGTCTTGCTCATGTATTACTTTTATATTACTAGTCTGATCAGTATTGGTCTTGCACGCAAGATGTTTCCTACAATTCTCTCTATATTCAAAATTCTCTAATATACTGCGCTCCCATCTCCTGCAAGTTATTTCTTTAAGTTTAAAGATGAGACCAGTCTTCACAATCCTGTCTTCTCACCTTCATCCAATAGTTGCTTATTTTATTGGCTCTTTAGCTCCATCTTTTATTCTGTCTGAAAGCATTCATTCCTGTTCTCTATGTTCCTGTAACAGGAAATACTATTAATACCCTTAGCAAAGCTTAAAATGAATCCTATACAATATTAATTGGGGGTGAACCTACATTTCTATCAACATAGTTCTGTTTCCTTTCATAAATCATCTACCACTCCTTAATCTAGCAGTATTTTTCTGTCCATTGTCCATCTTCATTATCTTTATTTCTGTTGCATCTCAAATTCTAAGACTACCACTGAATGACCTCATAAGTTAACCGGAAGTGCCTTTACTAAGATACCCTTGTCTACAATTTTTTGGTCTACTAAGAAATAATCTATCCTAGGATAGCACCCATCATTTTTTATCTTGAAATGTGTAGTCTCTTTACAATCTAGCTCTCACTCCCAAAATTTCACATAAACACAGCTTTTCATTATCTATGTTATATATGTGAGTGTTTTAGGGGGATTTACATTCCAGCTATCCTAATAGCAGTTACCAATTCACTAAGAGGTTCTTGGGTTCTTGATCATCAATGTTAGGCCCATAATATCCCCCAATCGGGTATGTTGTCTTATGTTTGAATTAACTTTCATCAGTATTAGCATCTGTAGGAAATTGGGCTGTTAGTTGTGTGGCTTGCACAAGTAACAAGAACACAATTTCCCCTTACGGGGAGCCAAGCACCCCCTTGTAGCACTTGATTCTCTCAGGGTAGGGAAGCAGAGCATTCCAAGGCCTGGGAAGGAGAGGTGGTGTGGGTTTCACTCAATAAATGATTGTCCAGTCAGTGCTATTTCTGTAAAAAACAGAAAAATACATGTATAACTAACACATTACTTAATACTACATATCAATTTACAAACATATGCCTTAGACTGATGATATAATATCATAGATGAAATTGCATAATCACTCGAACTCCTAAAGGGTCATAGAATCATAGCAGGCAAACCTATTTGCTTGGTTCAAGATCAATAAACCATATGCTAAAGACATCATTTGTAAGTAAATGGGATCATCAATAATAATAATCATGGGTAAATGAACTAAGGAATGATAATAAAGCATATTCACTTTGATCAGTAATTACTGTCAAGATTATTATATCAATAAAGTGTTTAAAAATTAACATAACATGAGTCTGCGTCCTTTATACATACTTTCAAATACATGAAATTACAATTATAAAAACAACACGTAGAGGGCATCACATTTTGATCACATACCATGGAACTATAGACTAAGGGCCAGATGTACGACCAGTTTTTGCATGCGCAAACAGGTTTGTGATCCGTTTGCGCATGTAAAAACCAACATGGCCAATGCACTAACACTATTTTGCGACACGCAAACAATTGCGACTCGCAAAATAGTGTTTTGCGACTCGCTATTAGGAAGGGGTATTCTCTTCCTACTAGCGACTCACAAGCCATGTATGAATGTTGTGCGACTGCATTTGCAGTTGCAAAACACTCGCAAATTACTGCCCTTTTCAAGAGGGTGGTAATGGAGTCGCAAATGTGAAGGGGTCCCCAGGGGACCTCTTCCCCTTTGTGACTGGCTCCAAAAATATTTTTTAAGGGGAGGCAGTGGTCCAAGAGACCACAACCAGCACTTAAAAAATGAAACAAAAGGTTTCATTCTTTTTTTAAAATGCATCCCGTTTTTCTTTAAGGAAAACGGGCTGCATTTAAAAAAAAACTGCTTTATTGATAAGCAGTCTCAGACATGGAGGTCTACTGAGCTCAGCAGGCCACCATCCCTGGGAGGGCCAGCCATTCCCAATGGGGTCGCAAATTGCGAGTGGCTCATTAATATTCATGAGCCTCCCATTTTGCGACCCCATTGGGAATCGCAATCAGTGTCTCTGACACTGTTGTACATTGTAAATTGCGACTCGCAATCGAGCGAAACTTTCGACTCGCAATTTACAATGGTCATGCATCTGGCCCTTAGTCCATAGAGAGCATTCTACTACATGTACCTTTTAAAAAAAATCTTTAGGCCATAATAAATGCAGACATCAACAAGCCCCTCAAAAACACTGCACAGTACAGCAGAGGCTCCAGCCTTGGGAGTGCTTTGAAACTGAAGGCAACATTCCAGAGAGGTCCTGGTTTACTGACACCTGCAGTCATAGGGTCCTTCTTTTCAAAACTCTTTAGGGGAGAACTGCTGCGCTCCATCTACCCCCACTTCCTTCATCACATTGGTGGTGCCCCTGCCACTCTGGTGCCACCACAAGCAGAAAAACGTATGCAAAATTGAAAGCCCCACAGGGCATTATGGAACTCTCCAGCCTGGAGCAGTGAACATTGTATGAGCAGCTCTCCTGCTGCACTTGGAAGTGCTGCTGGTATTTATTTTGGTCATGCAGCCTCGTGCCTTGCACCTTCCTTTACTTTCTTTTTGTTTTTGGGAGGGTACCTGGTCCAAACCCGGGGACCCCCATACCACCACATCATTGGAGGTAAATGAGGGAACCCATGCCTCACTGTCCCAGCGGCTCCTGCATGGCTCTCACCTCTGCATATGGCTGTGGGAGCCGACAGCTTCTCCTTCTCTGCAAGATTCTGAGGGAAGGAGTCTCCTTGCACGTGGTGGCCACCTGCTCACCCCAGGCACGGGGAGCAGGGCAGGCCCAACACTACTTCAGGGGCACGACAGTGCTCCACCGACCTCCTGGACCTCCGGGGATGGGGTCCTGGCCCCCTTCCTTGGTAATTCTAATCAGGGAATGGGGTTACTGGGCAATGGAGAGAACCTAATTACTCGTTTGCCAAACCCATGCCCTGCCCTGCCTGGGGGTAATTTCAGGAACGGTAGCAAACCTCCATGTGCTCCATTGCTGAATGTGGTTCAAAGGGCACCAATCTGCACAATGCAATAACTTGGGCCCCGTTGGGCCAATCTGGACAATCCTGGGATAATTTTACTGATAGTGGTCAGCTCTAGTCACTAGGAGAAGTGTCAGCAGACCTCTTCACCTCCAAAGTGGTGAAATCTGCTGGGACGTGGTTCTCCTTGCTTCATGAGTCAACTTTTCTTTTTGTCTTGATCTCTGGCAACTGAACTCCAGGGCTTTCCCCCAACCGGACCTCCAGGAGTTAAAGGGGAGCAGCATCACTGCCCCTTGGTGAGACCCATTGGTCCTGGGTCAAATGGGGCAGAATACTTAGTCTTTTGTTGGGCATCTTGGGGTTCCTCCTTCCAGCAGTCCATAGCAGCCCGGGGTCCAGTAGCACAGAGCAGAAAAACACCAACTACAAGAAAGTCTCCTCTTTGTGCAAACATTTTTAAAGGGGAGTGGAAGGTTCCAGAAGCCAGCCGTTCCCGGTCAATCCTAAGGTGCCACGTCACCTTTCCACCCCTGTCCCTACCCTCCTGCACTGCATACTGGGGCATTTCTAAATGGCATCATCCAGGAGTCACATCTCCTGTGGGGACCTCAGCTCTGCCCCCTGCTGAAATCACTGCCAGAACCTTTCTCACCAACTATTCAAAGGGGAGTCCCCTCCTGTGTTGGCTCCAGGGGTCTGGGCTTCCTCATTTGTTTAGTGGGCTTGGGCTGACCCATCCCTGGTACATTGTGACAGATGACTGATTGCTGCTGAACCCTCAGCCCTAACCCTTTCCTCCTCAGGAGCTGATTGAAGTACTGTTAATTGCAACCTTTGGGTGGGTGGCCATTGTTCCTACTTCTGGAAAGACATGTAATTAATTTGGCACAGCAGGGAGCAAAAGTCCTGGGCTCTGATCCTGAGCTGAGCCAGAGAAATATGACAATTTTGGATGACCAATAGGTTGTACAGATAACTTTTTGAAACTTCCAGATTAGATTTTCTTGCACAGGTTACACAGAATTTTCAAATATCCCTGGACTTTGAAGGCCAAAGGGAAGCACAAATGCACACAAAGGCAGTTTTCCCCATGTCTATAGTAAAGTGTAACTGCAGACAAAACAGTAAATCACACTGACTTTCCCTATTAGTGCACATGAACATTATGTGGCCCACCCCAGGTCAATATCTAATCCTGCAGAATCCCCTCTGCTCCAAGCTACCTGTTCTCAGTTACCGAGATGTGCACAACAGTAGTCTCACACGCGCAGCCCACACATGTATGCACACACTTGTGCACGTCTTCACATGTAACCAGCCAAGTGCCCCTTACCCTAACTGTGTTACAGTGGCCCTATCTTTAAATGCAGACACTGGCAGTAAACACGTGCAGTCCATTTGCCATGTGATTACTGTAGGTGAGACTCATGTAGTGAGACTCACCTACAGTAAAAAGTCCAAAACCGGGTGATCCAAAAATGAAAAAAGTCTGAGCGCACTGAATGGGCGGAACCCAATTGCAACAGCACCCCTTTAGGAAAACACTATTTATCCATGCAAGCCAATAGTTGGACACATTTATGAGTCTTTTAGAGGTCTTTACATTTCATTCCTAATAGATGGGTCTCCTGGAGTAATATGATCTGTGCTCTAATCTTTCACAAGTATTCCGGGCCTATCTCTACATGCAGTTGTCGAATTCCAGGCTCTTTACCGAATGCATTTTGTGTGTGGTGAGGCATTGTTTTTTCTGTACATTTTGCTGCATAAAATACCACACTGTATGCTCAAAGAAGTCAACGTTTGGAAATGGTTGCATGATCATTTAGAATCAATAGGATCAAGTGTATGCAACAGGTGCATGTCTTCAAAGATTAGAGGCTATGATGCCGCTTTCAGGATGCCAAAGTTTTATAATGTCACTTGGGACCCCATTTTATATCAGGTACTAATTCTTAATTGAGCATCTCCTGTTTGTAACCCAATGTGCTGGCTGACACAATTTTCACTAAGAAAAATTTTGCAATTGGAAACTGCAAATCTGGAGGTTTCCAATTGCACTATGAGCCAAACATGGGCAACTACTGTTTTAACCACATTCTGAGATTTCAATATCAATATCTGCTGTGGTAATTGTACACCTGCTAATTCTAAAATCACACAGCATAGCCATTTATGGATATGTAATTAGCACATCAATTTTGGCCCCAACTCGGAATGAAGTCTGCAGCGTTCATTAACTTATTGACTTTTTGCATTAATTTTGGAGTTTTAGAAACAGCAGCATGCATCTAATAGTTGATTCAGTGAGATACAATGATCGATCTGTGATGGTTTATGCAGCGGAGGTGGTGGGCGTACAATTAATAGCAATGCATGAATTTGGACACCGACTGGAGTTCTTAGTCAAACTCTGGTCAAATAGTGCCAGTGTCTGATCAGTTGGGGAGTAGAGGTATGGGAGCAGCATATCCTTGTACTAACTAATATTAGCAAGTCCATATGTTTAGCTGCTAGCAAGAAAATTACTGTCTGAAAAAAAGAAAGGATTTACATCTTTCTTCAGTGGTAAACCTGAGATTTCAGAAAATGTCAATTTGAATCTACTCTGTTATCTCTAACGGAACTCATACTCATCTACCATGCATCTTAGTATGATTGGCCTGAGCATAAGGTTTAGATGAAGTCTTTTTGACTTGATAGAGTTATCTCTATTTTTGAGCTTTCACTGCAAATTGTCTTGTCTGTTGCACAGATGCCTATGAATGGTATTATTTTCACTACTCGGAATCAAAGCAGTACCTTTAAGGCAAAGATTATCAGCTTATGCTTCTTGACACTAAGGGCCTGATTTATATGATAGTGGTAAGCATACTCCATCATAATGGCGAGGGAGTATGCAGAACATCAACATAATGGTCCACCCAGAATTTAGGCAGATCTTAGGTTTCATCACAGCAGAAACCACTCCATTTCTGCTGTGATTAAACCCCTCTGAAAGCCCTGATGAGTAAGGGCCATCAGATGCAGACCTCTAATTCTGCCCACCTGAATTAGATGGGTGGAATTGGAGATTAGTTTTCACTGCCCATTACCACCAGGAAAATTCTAGTAGTGAGGGGCAGTTAAAACTACTCTCTCCTTGCCATAGGAGAGGACTCCCATGGAAAAGGGAGCTTCTTCTTTATTATTTTCAAAAAGATAATCCTACTTCGCTCTTTGAAAATAGAAACTAGAAAACAATTTGGTGCAGGGCTCCATCATGTTGACGGAGCCCTGCACCAAACTGCATAAAGCATTGAATGAAACCACGGTGAAAGCGGTTCCTGGCAATTATTTTAGAAATGAGCACACGCTGTGATTCCTAAATCTGGCAGACTGTACCATCATCAGGGTGACAAAGTAATTTACTCAATTGCCCTGGTGGAAAAACAGTCTGCCCTTTTATAAATCTGGCACAAAGAAATGTCTTCATTGCCTTTTTCTGATATCTCTGCAGTAACCTCATTTGTATCTTCGGAGACCAAATGCATTGTGTTACAGTAGTCTATCCTCAATGGGATCAATGATCTGTTGGATTTTCTATAGGACCTTTTTGACTACTTGACTGTAGGCCCAGTTTCTTCTACCCCCTCTTATGGTGGCTGGACCTAAATGTTGTTAAACATATCTCCTAAAAAATATTTCTTTAAATGAACTCAAAAAAAGATGAGAGTTTTGCGTCTTACTTTTCATCCTTTAGACTATTGATTTGAGGCATATCCTAGAGAGATTTAATCCCCTCCTTTCAAAATGTGGTAAATGTTTTACTTTCAAAAAGTATGCTAACAACACAAACCTTATTGATTGGACTAATAGCTGTCTGCAGTGATTGTGTAATTCCCTTGCTCGATATGATGAAACCTGCAAACACTGAGTTAACATAGCTAAAACCAAAATGGTTATATTTAGAAAATGTGCATATGAGCCACAAATGTTATATGGGTGGAAGATTTAAATGTGAAAATCTTACAATTATCTTGAGATTGTATTCAAACATTACTGGCCTCATTAACAAGTCCTACTTAATCCTGGTTGAATGGGTAACCGGTGTTACTGCCCAAATTGAGATGACAAAATCCATAGTAACTCCATGCATCTGTGCATGTATACTCTCCAGGAAAAAAAGCAGGGAAAAAGAGGCTTTACCTTGGGAATCAGAACCAAAGTTACAAATTCCCCTGGAAATGTCATATTTCTAAGGGCATCCGACGTGTTCTACTTGTAATTCCAGGTAATTCTTTCCTCTGGATGGAAACTTCAGTGACTTAGGGTCGCATTATGATGTTGGTCGGACTGCACATCGACAGGCCGTTGGTGGTGGTCCAAGATCCCATCGGTCCGGCAGCCACATTACAATGCTGGCAATCGGACCCTATTCAGTCAAACGAAAGATCACTGTCTCCGGTAGGCCAACAATGGCGTGGTGCTGAGGCAGGCACTACCATCAGGATGTGGATTTCCCTTTCCAACAGCCTACAGATTTGACATAGTCAATGGTAATTAAGCATGGTATTTTACAATTCTTAGATGATGTGGCTCAACAACCATGTTTACCAATGTTAAAACTGGAAAATTATCAGCTAGCTTTTAGTCTTGATTATATATGTGTTGCATAATATTCATTAAATTCCTGCGTATGTTTAAACCAGCTAAGGTATTTAGTTAACAATCTCACCGTAAACACCATACATATAATTGTAACTTTAGATTCACTTTGCTCCCAATAACTGAGTTCATATTATCCTTGAGAATTAAATAAAAGCAGATAAGAAATGCACACTATCTGGGTTGCCTTATGGAAATTAATGTACTAATCAGAAGCCTGTAATTTTGTATTGGAGCTCTTCAGTCAGCATTTTCAACCTCTATTTCTGGATTAGGCATACGGGCTGTGGCAGTGTAGTTTGAAATGTGTTTTAAGGGAGCAAACAACAATGCTACGGTTCAGCATTATAAACTCTGATCAGAAGGTGCTTGACAAAGTATTGTCAAACCATTTCTTTGTTAATATTTGTTTTTTCTTTTTGATACATAATCATAATTAATACCTAACTGTTGTTCACTGCACAGGGTTCATTTTGTGATCACAGCAGGATATTGTTATGATTAAGAATATATTTTGCCCCTTAGAGCATCATCCTAATTATATCTAAATGCTTTTTTGTCTTTAATGCAATCCTTGCTGTTAAGGTCTGGTCCATCAATTGGCAAAGCTATAAGTGGGAAGCTTAAAATCAACTCTCCTTTAGTGAGATTCCAAACCAAAATAACCACCAAACAAAGACTCCACTCCAACATGGCCACTACAATTCATCAAAATCAATTGTGTATGTGGCTTTTTCAGACAAGGCCCTTAGTGTCATGTGGTTCCTCTTCAGAGACCAGCCCTCAATGTCAGATTGTTCCTGTTCACCCCCTTCTTCTTCTACCAGTGGACAAAGAGACTCTGATCAGTGTATCAGTGAATCAAAAGAAAACTACTCTGACTTTCACCTGTTGTTGGATTGTTAAGCTGTTCCAGTCCATATCTGGTCCAGTCCTACCTACTCCTGTTCCAGTTCTGTTACCTCCTGCCAGCTCCACCTAAACTCTGGTCCTCTCAGCTCCAACTGCAGCTCCAGTCCATACAGCTCCAACTCCTAATCTTATCCAACTCATGCTCCAACTCTGCCTCATTTCCAGTTCTACTCCATCCAGATATTCTCCAGCCTTCTCCATTCATTCAATTTGGCTGCTAACAACAGTGAAGTGCACCTCACACATGAACTAGTCTTTTCCACCACTGTGCATATTGTTCACAAATCACAGTATTCATTTTACGGATCAGTGATATAATATTGATCCAAAACATATCCAGAAATAAAAATATCAGAAATGTACTATTGAGAACAAAAATATAGCCACTAATATTGAGCACACAAATTTCCTTGTTAAAAACAACAATTTTTACAAAAATCCTCAACAAAAATATTGGAAAAACAAATATCATCATCTATAAATATACATATAACATGCCACAAATATCGAATGCCGACTTATCGTCAAAGTTACTAATAAATACACAAAATAAGCACCAAAGTACTGATTTAACATAAACCATTTACTTCCAATATACCCTACATTTATTATTAGCATCTATAATTAAATTAAAATATATTACACCAACACAAAATTAAATATTCACGCCAAAAAAGCGTACAAATAATTAACATATAATAAATACACCAAATACATTATAAATAACTATAAAATTTAATACACAAACAAAAATATATTTTAAGATATAGAAAAAGATCCATTTATATGTATTTAAAACTACTCTAAATGATACCACATAAATGAAACATAAATTAGCGTTTTACAAACATAAAAAAAATTCAAACTAAACTAATCTAAACCAACTTGGTGAAGATGTTGGACTCTAAAGTGGTGACATTTACTATTCCCACTCCAATTTAACCATATATGGGGAAGTTGCTGGACACTAAAGGGGTAAGAAGGCAAAAGACAAACAATTGATGGACGGAACGCAGAACAAATCAAAACATTCACCCCCCAGTCAAGAGATCTGGGTTAAGTCCATCATTCTTTTGCTCACAATGCCACCCCAGTTTAGACCTGGCCATATGCAAATCAGTCTTGACCCTGTGCCTCATGGAAACAGTCCAGCCCGAATTGCCAAGCCAGGTCCTCCCTGGACCGGAAACAAGCATCCTAGGACCAGTTTCGGGGTTTCACTCCTCTTCAGCCAGGATAGCTTGATTTCAGTGGCACAGTGAGCCCAGGACCCACGTCCGGGCATACCTGGCGCACTTAGGGCAAGAAAACAGAAGACACACAATTGATGGACGGAATGCAGAACAAATCAAAACATTCACCCCCCAGTAAAGAGATCTGGGTGAAGTCCATCATTCTTTTGCTCACCATGCCACCCTAGTTTAGACCTGCCCATATGCAAATCAGTCTTGACCCTGTGCCTCATGGGAACAGTCCAGCCCAAACTGCCAAGCCAGGTCCTCCCTGGACCGGAAACAAGCATCCTAGGACCGGTTTCAGGGTGTCACCCCTATTAAGCCAGGATAGCTTGATTCCAGTGGCACAGTGAGCCCAGGACCCACATCTGGGCATACCTGGCACACTTAGAGCGAGAAAGCAAAAGACACACAATTGATGGACGGAATGCCGAACAAATCAAAACATTCACACCCAGTCAAGAGATCTGGGTAAACTCTATCATTGTTTTGCGCACCATGCCACCCCAGTTTAGACCTGACCATATGCAAATCAGTCTTGACCCTGTGCCTCATGGGAACCGTCCAGTCCGAACTGCCAAGCCAGGTCCTTCCTGGACTGGAAACAAGCATCCTAGGACCAGTTTCAGAGTTTCACCCCTCTTCAGCCAGGATAGCTTGATTCCAGTGGCACAGTGAGCCCAGGACCTACCTCTGGGCATACCTGGTGCACTTAGGGCGAGAAAGCAAAAGACACACAATTGATGAATGGAATGCAGAACAAATCAAAACATTCACCCCCAGCCAAGAGATCTGGGTTAAGTCCAGCATTCTTTTGCTCTCCATGGCATTCCAGTGTGGACCTGGCTATATGCAAATCAGTATTGACCCTGTGCCTCATGGGAACAGTCCAGCCCCAACTGCCAAGCCAGGTCCTCCCTGGACTGGAAACAAGCATCCTAGGGCCTGTTTCGTGGTTTCACCCCTCTTCAGCCAGGAAACCGGTCCTAGGATGCTTGTTTCCAGTCCAGGGAGGACCTGGCGTGGCAGTTCAGACTGGACTGTTCCCATGAGGCACAGGGTCAACACTGATTTGCATATGGCTGGGTCCAAACTGGAATGGCATGGTGAGCAATAAAACGATGGATTTAGGCCCAGATCTCTGTACTGGGGTGCATGTATGACATTGTTTTGTATTCTGTCCATCAACTGTTGTTTTTGCATTTGTCACCCCGAATGGGATGGGTATGCCCAGGCGTGGGTCCCGTGCTCTCCAAGCCACTGGAATCAAGCTATCCTGGCTGAAGAGGGGTGAAACTCCAAAACCGGTCCTAGGATGCTCGTTTCCAGTCCAGGGAGCACCCGGCTTGGCAGTTCGGGCTGGACTGTTCCCATGAGGCCCAGGGTCAAGACTGATTTGCATATGGCTGGGTTCAAACCTGAATGGCATGGTGAGCAAAAAACAATGGATTTAGGCCCAGATCTCTGTACTGGGGTCAATGTGTGACATTGTTCTGCATTCTGTCCATCAACTGTTGTTTTTGCATTGGACAATAAGGGGGTAACATTTACTATTCCCACTCTAATCTAACCTAACTTGGGGAAGGTGTTGGACACTAAAGGGGTGACATTTACTATTCCTACTCCAATCTACACTAACCTGGGGAAGGTAGTGGGCACTAAAGAGGCTACATTTGCTATTCCCATACCAATCAAAGCCAACTCATAGAAGATGTTGGACATTAAAGGGGTGACATTTCCTATTCCCACTCCAATCAAACCATCTTGAGGAAGGTGTTAGACAGCAAAGAGGTGACATTACTATTTCCACTACAATCCAAACCAACACATAAAAGGTGTTGGACACAAACAGGGTGATATTTACTATTTCCACTCCATTCTAAAACAATATGGTGAAGGTGCTGGACACTAAAAGGGTGACATTTACTATTCCCATTTCAATCTAAACTAACTTGAGGAATGGGTTGGACACTAAAGGGGTGATATTTACTATAATGACTCCAATTTGAACCAACTTTGGGAAGGTGTTGGACACTAAAGGGGTGAAAATTACTGTTTCCACTCTAAATTAAACCAACTCATGAAAGTTGCTGGGCACAAAAGGGGTGACATTTACTAATTCCACTCCAAAATAAACCTACTTGGGGAAGGTGTTTGACACTAAAGAGATGACATTTAGAATTCCCACCACAATGTAAACCACTTGGTGAAGGTGTTTGACACTAAAGGGGTGAAATTCACTATTCCCACTCAAATCTAACCATATGGGGGAAGGTGTTGGAAATTAAAGGGGTGACATTTATTATTCCAACTCCAGTCTTAGAAATCTTGGGGAAGGGGTTGGACACTAAAGGGTGTCATTTTCTATTCCTACTCCAATCTAAACCAACTTGAGGAAGGTATTGGACACTAATGAAGTGACATTTACTAAGCCCACTCCAATATAAACCTGCTCATAGAAGGCATTGGACACTAAAGGAGTGACATTTACTATTCCTAATACTATATAAACCAACTTAAAGAAGCTATAACAAGCTGACAATTACAATTTCTTTCTATCCAATTCTGAACAAAACTTTTTGCTTAGAATATTAGATTTAAAAAATGCACAATACACGATTAATAGTACAAATGGTCAAACTTCAGTAGATGTTCACATTTAAAAAGTATTAACCACTATTTTCAACTACTAAGTTTTGCATACAAATATTAATGAAAAAATGTTGGGGGAAATATTTTTAATTTTGAAAATATTATCTAGCATTCATAATCTTTAAAAAATATACACATATAATTGTTACAAATTAGAAAATTTACTAGATACATTGTATGAATCATATAGTATATTTTCCATTAAATATTTTTTTACATTTTTTAAAACAATTTATATATATTGCCTAATTTTAAATAATTTATACAATCATATCACTTTAATTAAAAAGATTGGCATATTTTTAACTGACTGATCTAAACAAATCCAAATGTAATACTCAATATACATATTACACTTTTTAAAGATTTTGAAAAATTTTCAGATTTTAAAACAATTTCTATATATTGCCTAATTTTAAATAATTTATACAATCATATCAATTTATTAAAATATTGGTACATCCAAATGTAATGGTAATATACATATTTACACTTTTTAAAGATTTTTTGAATTTTTTATATTTTTATTTTTCATAAAAAATGTAAACTATATTGTACTTCACATAAAATATAAATATACATAAAAAATTAAATAAAATACATTAGAAAAAAATGTGCATATTAAAAAATGAACATAAAAATGAAAATGTATGTATACATTTTCCAAAAATTTCCCAACCTCTACCTGCTACTACAAATATATTTCCTAAAATAATAAAAATACATTGAAACAATTAAACTTAAAATGTACAAAAATCCAATAAATTAAAAAATGCTATTTGTTTTAAATTACATACTATTTCATCATACAAATGATATAATATCCACCAATATTTACTGCATCGATATTTTTAACATCAATATTATAAACAGCACTAAAAATTATATTTTTAGCTACAATATTACTTCCCACGATATATGAGAAGTCCCAATATTCTTGACATGATATTTCTGCAGCACGATATTTTTTATCCAAAATTGTGTCCAAACAACAATTTTACAGTGTATTTTTACACCTTAAATATGTTATGAGATCCTCAGACCATAATAATGGATATTCATTTGTTCTTTGGACAGTGGTGCCCGTCACTAGAACAATCATGGCCTTTACCCAATTTATTGCAGGCTCTAAAAACCCAATGTATTTTACAATTTCTCTTATAATCAGTGAGAGTGTATGTTCAAGATTTTTGTTGTACTGACAACAGTACATCATCTGCATATAATAACACTTGTGATTTACCAGTTCAAAGCCTGCTCCCCATCTGAACGTGAATTTCCCCTAATTAGCAAACTGTGTCTCAATGGCTATTTCAAAATACAATGGACAAAAAGTGGGCATCCCTGGCTAGGGTCCTTAGCAACAGGGATAGGAGCAAAAACACCGTTGTTTTCTTTGGTACAGAACATGGGCAGCTCAAACAGTAACGTTACCCAGGCCATAAAGTCATAAGCCACTCCCATACCAAAAATGACTATTTAATTCTAATGAACCATTTGAATCTTTTGAATCTATCGGAATGTTTACTTTTTTAGTAGATTGGCTAAAACTGTACAAAGGCTTACAAATAAGCCAAGCGCCTACAATAAATGCAAATATCAAATGCCTTTTTAAAGACAGGAGTATGATCGGACTGCAATTTGCAGCTGCAAATTGAACACCACCACATTTTGTGAGTGTGCTCATTTTATGCAAGTTATTCACTATTCATGCATGATTAAGCTGCACATTTATGATATATATTCACATGCCTTATGTAAGATTTCAAGAGCGGACAAAAAAAAACACTCTCCAAGTCTAACCCTGTTTTGTGTGCAAACTGAAGTTGGCACCCATAAATGGGATTTCCAAATTAAGCACCAGCAGAGCCTAAATGAGTATTACAGTGAGGATCACTAAGGCAGACACGCATTTTAAGTGCACAGATGTCAAGTGGCTGCTTTGCATTATTTGTTGTGCACACAATTCAGTGATCAATTGTGGGAAATTTAGCTCAAGTGTAATTCACTCACATTGTCAATTGCATGTTAATCACTCAAATGACTGTTTTCTTTATATTGTTGATATATCATTGTGAAAATAGTTGCAGTTGTTTCTCTTATTCCTCATCTGCTTTCAGTTTATTTTTGGTTGGTTGAATGGCTCATTGACTCTCATTCATAACGCATTATTATCACTTGATTCAAATGGGAAATGTTGCTCTGGGCTAGTGCATGTAACTAATAGCTTGTTATTTGTGTATTGTGCTATTATATTTAACAGATTGTTTATTAATTAGAAATTCACACGTAAACTCCCCAAGGACAAGCATTGCTATCTCTTTCACTTTCCGGTTTTGAGTAAACATGTCATGTGTGGCTCATTCTTCAATACAAGCACAAACACCTATCAAGATGGTATTGAGAAAAAAAAGACTGAATTTCTTATCATCTTTATCAATTATCTTTATTTGGATATTAGCAAATAATCATAAAAGCATGAGTTCAAAAAGTTGCAATCTATACATATTTAAAAAAATATCAGCCAATCCAGATTATCTTTCAGTGGCATACCTTCAAATTTTAAGAACAGGAATTACAAAGCAGCACGGAAAAAGTTCATTCAATTCACAAAATAAGACCAAATTCATCAGTGACTGTGTAGATAATTCATCGCAAGAGCATATCAGTACTGTTGATGGGTCAAATTGACTCACTGGGAAACCAAGGTAACTTCTGATACAGTCCAAGATGAATCTTGTTAATAAGCATTTTTCCCATGAGTTATTACCCAGATATAAGTAATGCTCTGTCTTGGCCATGGTTTGAATAACATCACACTCTTGTATTGATCTTTTCTTAAATTCTTCTGCCTCTCTGTTCTTGTTAATGTATGCTCTATACTTATGTTTCATCCATAATATTTCAACCTTGGTACTCACTTGAGGATGTGTGTACACATTAGGGTGCCGATCAGGATCCTGGAAAAATTTTCCCCGTACGACTCGTATCCGGTCTTTTTACCGTACGAATCGTACAAGTGCCGTACAAACTGCCAAGTACGATTCGCATGGGAAAAAGTCCATACGAGTCGCATTGGGAATAATTCCCCACACGTCCTCGGGTCGGAAAATGTGTCCGACACTTCCCCGGTCGATTTACCGTACAAACGTGAAAAGTGAAGTCCGACCGCGCAAGTACGATCCATCCCGTGCGTCCGATGTCACAACCGTATGGAAAAAACACCGTCCGCACCGAGCTCCCATTGCAACCATGGAGACATGTGCCCACATACGCGCCGTACCCCCCCAGCCCCCGTGAGTACGCGCCGAACCCCCCCCAGCCCCCGTGAGTACGTGCCAAACCCCCCCCAGCCTCCGTGAGTACGCACCGAACCCCCCCCAGCCTCCGTGAGTACGCTCCGAACCCCCCCAGCCTCCGTGAGTACGCGCCGAACCCCCCGTGTATGTACACCTGTGTACGTGTCGAAGCCCCCATGTATGTACACCCGTGTACGTGTCGAACCATACATACATGGGTGGGGGTACGACTCGAACGTACACGGGTGTACATACACGGGGGGGTTCGACACGTACACGGGTGTACATACACGGGGGTTCGACACGTACACGGGTGTACATACACGGGGGTTTGGCGCGTACTCACGGGGGCTGGGGGGGTACGGCGCGTACCGTGCCCCCTATTCTGGTTGTTTCGCGGCGTACTTCGCTTTTCCGGCACTTTTTGGGAGCCGTGAAAATATTGCCGTCCGGACTGCTGTCGGTTCGAATCGTACTTCCTGGGTCGTGAAACGCTGCCTGACAGCGTCCCGATGTGACGTCGGAGCATTCCCGGATCACATTTGTATGTATATTTTCGTCGGACTGTGTTTTTTACGAATCGTACGGAAAGGTGTTTCCGTGCGAATCGTACTTCCATGTTTGTAAAGTTTTACAACCGGGTACGAGTCGGACGGAGAAAACGCTCCGACCGACGGTTCGTACCCGGTTTTTCCAGGATCGTAATCGGCACCCAGGTCTATCAAGGGAATCAGTAATCTGCTTCATGTGCCTAAACCAGGAGATCTTGTAACTCTGATCACAGGAAAGCAGTCCTGTATGTTACATCTCTATTAAAAGTGGCAAATTAAGTAAACCAAACTGTCATCCATAAAAACATTGGGGCTAATTTAAAGTGATCCATCACAAAACTAAGACCTAATTCCTCATGAAGCTAGTTATGAAGGCTGCAAGGGATTAGCTCTACAAGGCACCTACAAAATCGATTCTCTTCCACCCACAAATTGTTTCCCACTTTCCCTAAATTGCAGTCCGGTATATTTTTATTGAGTGACATTTGCGCTCGTAGATGTACAGAAGAGTCATAATTGTTTTTTTTTCACAACTCTCTGGGTGAAATCAAAAAACCCCAACTGATCAATTAAACCTCCTGTTGGAGAGAGGCAGTGTCCATGAACCTGTAGAGTCAAATGTTATCCTTAAGTATGGGAAGCAACTTACCTTCCCAAAACACTCCCTTGATTGAAATCATTCTGACCTTATTTAACTTTAGGCCACATGCCATAAAGTATGTTTTGGAGAAATTAATCTCAAGGTCCAGAATGTTCATCAATTTCGCAAAGTTAACAATTAGGCCCCTGAGACTATGGAGGGTTTGGGACAGTAAAATTGCATCATTAACATATGAAAGGGCTGGGACAAGGGTTGCATATGGACCTCATTTAGCTAAAGTTAAGGTGCTCCTAGTTGATGGTGCTCCATTTCTAATTGACAAAGTTTTAGCTACCACTCAAAACCCCATGTATTTTAGGCCACTTGTTAAGTCAGATTTCACTCATGTGAAGAGGTACAGTAGTTAGGGAGCAACACAGTCAGACGGGTGCATGCACTTTTGCTAGTTGATATTGCACTGCAGGAGTAATACCATAAAAAATGTGAGAGAGCAAGGCCATTTAAGGCAGATGTTCAGAATTTTACTGCCCATACAAGTACAGGGTAGTGACACTGGTGCCCTGCCTTCCTGAGATGGAATCACAGTTTTTAGATCTGAATAAAATACATTTCACTCAAGTTTGACCTTGGATAATTTCCGGTTATGGTATATGCGTACTTTGTGTAATTTTTGTTTATTGCCAACTTACAATTTATATATATTTTTCTCGTGTGGAGGACTTGTTCAAGTGAAAAAGTCTTGACAGACCCCTATAAGTAAATGTGTGGTAGCAGCGTTTTTCATGTGACTTTAGAAACTGTATGAAAAATAGATAGAGTAGGTATCTTGCTCGATGTTTGCCCCCAAGGGCACACCTCCCCCACAAGTTTTACTGTTCTGTGTGTAGGGTGCAAGTGTCTTAAACAGTTCTGCCCACTGCTAATAATTATACAGCTTTAGAGTGTGTGGCCACCTCCCCTGCTGCCCATGCATAAGGTAGGCAACTTCTAAAAGAAGAACTGGACAGCCGGTTCTATTCACACTGTGAATTGGGGCATATATATTGTGACACACAAGCTTAAATATACACATCACAAATACAGCCTACACATATGGATGCATAACTTTGTTAATCTATTCGCATGCCATCCAGTAATGATAATTTAGGCATCTAATGATTTGCAGGCACTCATTATCCATCTAACAACCGTTAATGTGTGCCATTCCATAAATTATGATTGACATTAATGTACATTTCTTTACATACGAGTCATTTCCTGAACCGCACCACTCAGTCTAGCTGATGTTCACAATGCGTCTCACTATCCACTCTGAGATTTGGTTTCAAATCACTTATATGTGGCTGTGCTGTGATTTAGCGAGTAATATTAAATATGAGAGAAAAGAAACACACCAAGTGACAGTAGTGAAATCGTTAGAACAATTAGTTTCTTATTTGAGTTTGTAAACATAGTTGTCACAAAAACATTACATCAATTGTTCAGAAAAAATGGTGACATTTTGTGAATATGTGAACCGAGTGAGTTAAGTGACAATGTGAGCATACAGAGATTATATACAATAAGGGGGACTGTAAAACAGTAAAATGAGTGATTCAGTTAACAACTGTCCTTCTTATGATTTGTTGTGCATGTTTTTCACAGAGCCCTAGCACGAAACTTGTTTAGGCTTTGAGTTGAAACAATAGTACATGAGTGGATTTGGAGTATCGACGTTTCAACCCTCAGGGTTTCATCTGGAACAAGGTTGCAATGGGTCTTCTTCAGGACAGTGGGGTGCAAAGGGACATCCAGATATTGAGTTAAATACATTCTAGTTCAAGTAGGCGTTGTGTACTGGTATCGTCTGTGCTTAGATCGGAAGTCTGTGGTGGAGGGGAGGCTTTGATATTTAAACAATTGCCCTCGTAGAAGATTAGATTCTCAAAAATGTTATTGGGACGAATCGCGGTTCAAGGTAGATGCAGGTTACAGGTCATCTTAATCTTTAAATGCCGATTCCCTGGCCACAGAACCTGTCCTTTGTAAATTTGATACAGCTCTCGTCAGTGGATGAACCTTTGTGACCTGTAACCGGCATCTACCTTGAACCGCGATTCATACCAATTCAATTCTAAACTCTAACTAACGATTTGACTAATTTCACTTGATGTGTTTCTTTTCGCTCTTATTTAATATGACTCACTAAGAAATTGTTCTATCCGACAGAACCAATTGTAGTTTTTTGGTTAATTGCCCAGGTTCTGTGGGATAAAGGGCTATCTCATTCATATCAATGTGTGCTGTGATTTAGGCTTCATATTTTCGTCCTTTTCACTTTTCTTTGTCAAAACGTGCTCATCTAAGGTAGAACTTTAAATTATTTGATTTTACAGTATGCCTGCCTTTCTCTGTGACTAGCTAAAGTGGTTGTTTTACTTCGTTATGTAAAAGCACCATTTGTTTTTGTTTATTTCTTTTGCAGCTTCGTAAAGAAGGAGAAAATGCCTGAAAATGACTATTCCAGAGCATTTGTTGTGAAAGATGGTCAAAGATTTTAATGTCAGTACATTTATTTATAAGAATCCTGCATCCTCCAACTGAGTTTTTGTCTTTTTGGTGCTATAGCGTAACTGGGACTATGTGTGTCACTCCACTATACAACAGTCGGTCCAAGGAGAGTTGATAAGCTCAGAACAGATTGTCTCAATTCATCTTCCTGTTTGAGAGCCAGCGAGGGTTTTCATTTCTCATATATTACGTGCAGAAGTCTAACCCTGGCACTGATATGACGTGGATAACATGTTTGCTAAAATAGCTTTCAAGAATGTCATGAATCTCTTACAGAGTGGTGGTGATACCTGGGCTGGATCTAGATTGTTCCATAGACACTAGCCTGGAATTTTGAGGGACCTGCCCTAATTCATCCAAGTGCGAAGTGTTTTAGATCTGCATAGTTTTACTGCTCCACGTTACTAATCATATGTTACTCAATGTGCTAATACATCAATCTGTGTGTCAATGTGTTGCAGTATAATGATATAACCGAGCCACACCTATATAACCAAAGTATATTAAATGTATTGATTATGGCATAGCTAAAACCATGATCGAGATTTTCTGACTGCGAGTAGGCCCAAGCCACTAAAAGCATTTTTTAAAGATGTCCACTGCTGGTTTCTCTGTAGTTTCACATTTCTCTTCTGTTTTCAGGTGTCTTATTATCCCTGCTAGTTAGGAGAACAGATTAGAAAATGCTGGTTTGCCAAATGTTAATTGGAGTCTTGCTGTGGGTTGTGCTTTGCGTAGGGATGGGAGAGAGCCTCCTGTATTAGGCAGACCCGACTGCAGATACTTTCAAGGTCATGCAGCTGAGTGCTGCTTTGTTTGGCAATAGTAACTTGGGGAGGCTATCTACTCCCAGAGGACGGTGTGTCCTTATTGACCTGTCCAGAGGAAGTTGGTGAGACAAAGCTTATGGGGAATTCCGTTTGATATAATTGTGTGTTTCTTAGAATACCTTAGCAAATCCTGTGTTGTCATCACCGAGAGAAGACATTTCTCCAACTCTGCTTATATTTCTACCCTTGTCATTTTAGTTCCACTCTTGCTGACTTACTCCCAATTTCCTTGAACCTTAATTTGGTTCAACTGACACTGACACTTTTCACTTAAAATTTTACCCCTTGCCACTTTGAATGTCCTATTTAGCTTAGCGAAGCACCTTTATGGAATCAATCTACTTTCTGATTTCTTTACTTGACTATGTTTTGCATTTTCTTTTAAATAATATACAAACTAGCACTGAATGACCAAATTGATATATGTATATATATTCACTGAAAGAAAGAAAGGTTTAAGTAACTTTTTTAGGTTTTAAAAAATATATTTATTCAGCTTAAGTTGACATAAAGTAGAATAATACAAAGCAATGAAGCAAGAACTACAGAAAAAGAAAAAGAGAAAAAAACAAAAAACAAAGGAAGAGGCATACAAAGTATAAAAAATGACAGTCTGATTATTTATCAACTGTACATATTAGAGGAAATATAAGGGAATGCTTGGTATAAATGAATCATAAAATCTTGAAAGGGAAGTCAGGGAGGCTGTAGAACTTCCTGGAGATGAGGTGAGGGGCCACAATTTGTGATGGCGCAATAATCAAGAAATTGAGTAACAGGTGTCCAAAAGACCTTTCATTTTAAAACAAGAGATAAAGGGTGCATATATGTAGTATCCAATCGGTGATTGTGACACACTGCATACCACCATGCCTTATAATGTATAACATCTTTCCAATTACGGGTCATTTCTTAACAAGCAAGTGCTAATAACTGATCTAAAATCTCCCTATTAAAAGGAGCATTGACCAAAACCTCGTATACACTACCCAAAAATACATTGGAGATAGAGAAAGAAACTGTTCTCTGGAAAATAAGATTCATTTGACTTGCAACCAGAATGTAGAGACTGGGGAAAGTGAAAAGTATGTGTCTCAAGTCAGCTTGTGAGCTTGTGAGGCAGAGGCAGAGCAAGTCCAACAAGTGTCTGGAATATCTTGATTAATCCTATGAAGGGTGTCTGATGTCATAAAAAGTCTGTTGTAAATGAAAAAAGTGTTTGTGTGGTATTGGCTGCACAGGATGACTTTCTAATTTTAGTCCAGATTTGTTTCCAGGTGGGTATGGGTAAAGTTATAGAGAGATCAATCTTAGACTTGGATCTCAAAGTGGGAGCATCTAGTAAATAGGAATAAAAAAAGGAAGCCTTAGGACACATAGGTAAAATAACAGCCAATTGTGAGGGTGATGAAGTACCAGAGGACAAAACAGATCTGAAATAATTATGTGTTTGAACTATAGCCCCATGTAAAAGAAAAAATTTGGCTCGGAAAGTAGACAGAAGGCTTTAGAGATCTTGAACTTGAGAACAAGTAAGGAATGAATCCCGATCAAATAATTGATTAACCCAAATTAACCCTTTAGTTCTCCAGGAATGACAGTAAATAGGATGTTTCTTCACCTGACTAACTTTGTTATACCATATAGCGGAATTAAGAAATGAGCCCAGATCCGTGGTTGAATATGGAATTACAGAAGATTATAATTTGCAGGTATTATTGATAATAGGAGTAGACATTTTTTGAGGTTTTTGCATGAAGGTCAGGAATTCTGAAAAAGAATAAGAAGATAAAAAAGCTTGTCCCAAATCAACCCATAATGGAGTGTATAGCAAGGAGGGTGCAATCCAATGAGAAGATTGTCACAAAAAGAAAGACTTATGGTATTTGGGGAAATCAGGATAGTGTACTCCGCCTTCAACTTTAGGCCATTTTACTTAGCTAAAGACATACAAGGCTTTTTATTAATCCAATTTAGTTTATTTGAATGTTTGAGAGGAGCATGGTAGGAAATATTAGAAAGCGTAAAAAGAACAATAGGAACCAGCATCATCCTAATGGTGTCAAGACAGCCCAACCAAGACAGGAAGGGAGGATGCAATTTATTAGTTAGAGAAGAGATTGTCTGAGTACAATTGTCCAAATTAATTGAAATAGAAGAAAAACATCACAACCAAAAGTGGATTTATTAAGGGGGAAAATGTCACATTTGCTAGTATTCAGCCTATAACCCAAAACAGAGGAATAAGAAGGGACTTCTGACTCCAAAGCAGTAAGTGAAGAATGAGGTTTAGATATGAATAGTAAAATGTCATCAGCATACGCAGCCAATTTAACCTGTTGTAAATCATGGATGAAACCATGAATATTAACATTTCGATGGATCCGAGATGAAAATGGTTCTAATGCTAAGTTAAAAAGGAAGAGAGAGAGGGGACAACCATGACGAACCCTTCTGTGTATGATAAAATAAGTAGACGTCAGTCCATTAACGCAAATAGCTGCCTTAGGGGAAGTGTAGAGGAGAGAAATGAAAGCCATAAATTTCAGTCCAAAACCAAACCATGCTAAAGTTTGAAAAAAATAAGTCCAAGTAACACAATCAAAGGGCTTTCCAGCATCAAAGGTAATGGCCACTAATGAATTGAGTAAGCTTGCAGACCTAGAAATAATATTTTAAAGTTTTGTCTGAAAGATATCTGTCCTTGACAAAATCAGATTGTTCTTTTCCTTAAGACATACGTAAGAAGCACTTCTAGCCGAAAAGCTAGTGCTTTTGAGAAAATGTTATAATCCAAGGTTAGTAAAGAAATGGGTCGATAATTTTTACAGAAGTGTGGATCTTTACCCACTTTCAGAATTAGACAGACGAAGGCATCTAGGAATGAGCCAGCAGAGGTAGACACATTAATAAAACAGAAAAAGTTTTTGAAAAAGCAATTTCGGAAAGTGTGTATAAAGTTCAGCTGTAAAACCAACCAGCCCTGGTCCCTTTACTTTTTTAAGGGAAAGCAATGAAAGCTGAAATTCTGTTTCAGTAATGTCCGTTTCCAGTGAAGAGAAATCAACTTGAGAATAAGCAGGCTTTGAAATAGAGGATAAACAGCTTAAAATTGCAGGATCTGAGGGTAGACAATACAGCGTGTATACATTTGTGTAAAATTGTTTGAATTGAGCTAGAATATCCTGGTCTTGGTGGTGAGAAGAACCGCTCTCATCAATAATTGATTCAATAAATAGTTTATTTTGTTTAATTTTAGGATAATTAGCTAGCAACTTTCCAGATTTATTTTGGCCTCCATAATACTTAGCGCTAGATTTGAGAAGGTAAGAAGCTGCGTTATCAGTCAATAATTTATTAAAATGAAATTTAGCTTTGATTAGTTGAATTAGAGCTTGTTGAGAATGGGACATATAATAAGAATGCTCTAAAAGTTTAATTTCATTAAGAACTAGTTTAGACTGCGATTGAGATAGTCGTCTCCTTTTCGAAAAAAAATGATTTATAAAATCTTGAGCTGAGGCTTTAAATGCATCCAATACAGTATAAAAAGGAACAACTACCATCTGAATAAAGCAGATTTTTTGGGGGGCAAAATCAGTAAAAGAAGAGGTGAAGGAGGAGTCTAATAATTGAGAATTATTAAATCTCAAGGATAGGAAGAGTAGATTTGGGCATGATCTCTAAATGTACAGAAACCTGGTCATGATCGGAGATCAAAATGGAACCGATATCTGCTGAATGTAAGGATTGAATTAGGTGCTGTGAAAAAAAACATGCAAAAAGAACTATTGATGGACAGAATGCAGAACAATGTCATACATTCACTCCAGTACAGAGATCTGGGCCTAAAGCCATCGTTTGCTCACCATGCCATTCCAGTTTGGACCCAGCCATATGCAAATCAGTCTTGACCCTGTGCCCAATGGGAACAGTCCAGCCCGAACTGCCAGGCCAGGTCCTCCCTGGACTGGAAACAAGCATCCTAAGACCGGTTTTGGGGTTTCACCCCTCTTCAGCCAGGATAGCTTGATTCCAGAGGCATGGAAAGCACAGGACTCATGTCTCAGCATACCCGTCCCTCTTGGGGTGACAAATGCAAAAAGAACTATTGATGTACAGAATGCAGAACAATGTCATACATTCACCCCAGTACAGAGATCTGGGCCTAAAGCAATAGTTTTTTTGCTCACCATGCCATTCCAGCTTGGACCCAGCCATATGCAAATCAGTCTTGACCCTGTGCCCAATGGGAACAGTCCAGTCCGATCTGCCAGGCCAGGTCCTCCCTGGACTGGAAACAAGCATCCTAGGACCGGTTTCGGGGTTTCACCCCTCTTCAGCCAGGATAGCTTGATTCCAGAGGCATGGAGAGCACGGGACTCATGTCTGAGGATACCCGTCCCACTCAGGGTGACAAATGCAAAAAGAACTATTGATGGACAGAATGCAGAACGATGTCATACATTCACCCCAGTACAGTGAAACAAAAACATAGTTGATTTGGGAGTGTGTACGATGCACTGGGGAAAAAATGTGTACTCCCTTACAGTCGGATTGCATATTCACCAAGCATCAGTGAAGGTGCGTCTTTGAAATGCTTGGGTGAAAGTTTTTTTGATTTGTTTGGGATGTAGTGGAATGAGGAGTGTCTATCTAGAAAAAGATCAACAGGTAAGTTGCAATCACCAGCCAGAACTAGATTTTCATCAGGATACTGCAAAAACTTCTGTGAAATTAGAGACCAAAATTGACAGCAAGGTGCTTTAGGCAATATATTTTTAATAGACCAATTGGAATCTCACAGTGCACTTTAAGTGATAGCCATCTACCCTCCTCATCTCATTTTTTGTTCTGGGAAACCAACTGAATTTTTAAAGACTTAAGACACAATCTTTCAACTCTGTGTTTTTTCCCGATAGCAAGCAAAAAGAAGACTTCACCCACCCATCCCCTCCTCAATTTCATAGATTCTATATCCGAGAGATGAGATTCCTGCAAAAAAGTTCTGTGAGAGTTACATTTTGACAAATGAGTGAGTACTGAGGGTGTGTGGCAAACTCCGCTCCGCCGGCAGAGTTCACAGACTTTTTGCCACTCTACGCTTCGCTTGGAACACGTACTTCAGCAAAATATCCACCAAACTGGTGGAGCGAAGTTTACCGGTGCTAGTTTTGAGCCACATCTCTGGCCCGCCCCCACTGCACCCGGGGCCACAGTTCCCATAGGTTTTATTATGTATTTCAAACTGTTGCTGATCTGCAAAACATGTTGTACGAGGCTGCTGTCATCCGGGCCCCACCTCAAGCTCAGTCCGCTTCACTCTGAGGTAAGACCACAAACGCAGTTGGGTCGATGCCCCCAATTCTGACCCGCAGTATCCTTGGGCACTACCATATTAAGCCTTCAGTTGGATGTGTCAGTACGCATCCCTCATCTGACGTCACTCCGCTCGCTACCTGGGCTGTCCTCTCCTGTGAAAGGGTGACAGAGGAGCACTTGACCAGAGCTCTACATGGCCATTGGCTAATAGTAGCAACAAGTGTGCTACTAGGACAGAGTTTAGCACCATCCGTCAGTGGGAAGGTAGAAGATGTAACTGGCGGATGGCCAATCGGTGCATGGCTGGCAGTGAAAGTGTGAGGCGGCGGTGCAGTGGCTCCATCCCTTAAGTTGCTGTGGCGCGTCTGAACACTTCGCCTCCTTCGCTGCAGACGGTCATAGATGACACCCCTCTAGCTGGCATGCAGCAGATCAACATTCAAGAAGCCAGGAGAAAGAGAGTGGCACGGAGCCTGCCGGCATGAGCCGCAGAGGGGCTAAAATCTGGGAGTGTATGCAACCCTGGTAGTTGGGGTGCCTCACCTTAGAGGTTTCTACCCAGGGGTGGCTGTCACCAAGCAACACTCCCCCTACGTGCAGAACTCTGCGGAATCCCACTGAGTTTTTTTGTGACTCTGTGGATTTCCACAGAGTGCAACTCCGCAAACTCCACTCAGGCTTAGTGAGAACACTTTGTCTTTTTATTTGAGAAATCAGCCCTCTGACATTCCAGGAAACCATTGTCAACACCATTGCAGACAAACAGAATGAATAAAACAATGATACATTAATTGAGAGATAATATAGCAAAGCCACAGAAGTCAAAGAAGAAGAAATATTTTGCAAGAACTAAGACAAGTAAAAAAATTTAAACTAAGAGAGAAAAGCGAAGAAAGAAAGAAGGAGGAAAAAGAAAAAGAAGTAAAAATAATATAGAAAAAAATAGAACATTAATATGGCATACACAGGGCAAACAACCAGAAAGAATAACGTACCTAACACAAACCTGAAGAAGGTAGGGGAAGGACAACACGAAGAAGACATCACGTCTAATCCCGAGGGGGTGTCACGGTGAGGGAGGGGTGGTGCGACAAGTAATGGGGAACGAAGACAACCATAACATAGAAAAAACACATATAGGGTATCAGAGAACAATATATAATGCTATATCCCAAAACAAAACTAAATTATTATACTAGAACAATAAAGCTCATCAACAAGAATAGCATAATATAATCTTAAAACAGCAAAATTGATAAGCAAACTCAACAACAAAAGGCTGTCCCTTTGTAGAGTTTGAGGTAACAGCATTCATGACATCTGCTTTGCAAAACCTAAGAAAATCCACCAAGCGAGATGGGTCAGCATAGGTTGTTGTTTTATTATTGTGAGTGACCTAGAAAAAGCGGGGATTGAAAAGTCCAGACTGGGCTCCCAAGGAGTGAAGGGCAGGTCTCATACTCAGAAAGTCTCTTCTCCTGTCGGCTGTAGCCTTGGAATAGTCCTGAGAAAATACAAAGCATACCCTGACCAGGAAATTCTTCTAAGGCGACGAGCAGCAGAGGTTACCTGCATTAAATGACACCTCTAGGTCTTTTAGGAGGTAAAGCAGTCAAAGGAGAGTAACCCAATCTGTGAGCTATCTTGGTGTTAAGTTGCAGACTTTTTGGTAACAGCAAGATCTGAGGTAAAAAAGATTTAAAGAAAGAGGTAGAGTCAGCCCATTCTGTGCCTTCAGGAAGGCTATAAAATGCGCAGTTTATTGCTTTGATTACAATTTTCAAGGTCTTTGACCTGTCTCTGTAGAGAAGAAGCCTGTAACTGTAGGGAGTTCACTTTAAGAGATGTGTCATTAAAGTGCATGATTTGTTGCTCTGCCGAAGCCAAATGTTCCTCCATGAGTGACCATCTATCCCTGTGAGTTTTCAATTTAGTATTAGTGTTCTCCATAAAAGGGTGCAAAGCTCTAATTTCTTCCAATAAAAGGTCAAGAGAAACCCCAGGTACAGATTTTGTAGGCGAAGGTGGGTCTTTTTTAAGTCTCTTAATTTGTGTCTTAATGACATGGGTTTAAGATGAAACTGTCAATGAAATATGTGAAGAGACCAATTTACACCCTGTATTTGAAGTGAGGTTCTCCATTGTGACAGAAACAGCTGATGTCGACAAACGCCTTTGTGCTTTACCTACTGGAGACTGATGTGTAGAGTGAAGAGCCTTTGACCTACCCATGTATTAGAGTCACGCAAAATGAACATAACTGTGTAGCCAGAGCAAGGTAATTATTGCTCTACCACATATATTCCTAAAACTGAATCAGCAGCTAGAAATCCCAAAGTAAACATGTCCGCAAAAAGGAGACGCAGAGCATAGACTGAAATTCTACTCAATACTTCCACAACATTTGCTACAAACCTTTTCTATGCTGGTACAATGCTCCAGTAGTGCAGTAGTGACAACAGCTGAAATAAATCATTCAAAATTCAGTAGAAAGCCAATAAAATGAAGAATAATTACTTACAGGAGAAAATAAATGCCTTTAAGTGGAGAGGCAACTCAGCTGCAGAAAGTGCCTTTAAGAAAAAGGACTGCCTTTAAAGGAGCCTGCCAGTTGTTTCTTATGATGAGTAAGCTGGATCCTCTCACAGCTAAAATGGCGGCCGGCTCTGAGGGAGAGAAGCAACCCACATTTATTTCCTTTTATGTGCCCCCCACATCATGAAAAATAAAAAAACTTAACTACTGTGCATACCCTTCATAAATGGGCCACACAGCGAGAAACAAAGCAGGGGGGCCACCGCCACACCACCGACATCCACACCGCTCTCAGGAGCTTCACATAAACACGTCCATCTTCAGCATGCGGTAAGCCACACCCCTGGTTCAAGTAACATTGGTTAGGTGAATTTGTCAATGACAACATTGGCGTTTTGAGAAAAAAAGAGATTCCCCAGTTATAGTTAACAGCAATAACTATAATTTGTGCGGCCATCATGCACTGCTTATGATCTCACGTATGACATCACTGATGACAGCTCAAATGATATAATTGATGACATCACAGATCACATCACTGATGACATCATCAAAGCTTTGTTTTCTGACATATTGCTCTATAAATTACTATGCATTAGAAGCCTGACAGTAAGTACAGAATAGTTTGGGAGAATATCAGCGATCTTTACTGCCATCACAGAAACAACTCCATTAGATGTAGAAAGCATACATTATGTGCAACATTGACCCTATACCATACATGTTACAGCTAGCATAATTCACATTAACATTCAACCACAGATATACCTCATTGAGTATGGTGTTCAATCTGTATAGAAATGTTTACGGAAAGCCATGTTCCTAAAAATGGTGAAAGTAAGTTCCAAAATAAATGACCAACTATGGACAGCTTTTATCTATATCAAACCCCTGAAACTCACCAAACCTATATTGAGAAATGAAGTTAAAATACGTACAGAACTGGGTAGTGTAAACAGTGCTTACTCTATAGAGAGAGTTTACTCTATACCTCACTGTTTACAAACAGTGAAACTTTCATGAAAAATACACAAAAGACTAATAAAAAGGATCTCCTAAGAACAATTCACTCTATGCATCATTTGTCAAAAACACACTAATTGCTCAAAATAACCAAGATCTGAAAGTGCTAAACATCATAATACCTGTACCCTTCATACTGTGGTGAAAACTGTACAGAAAGCCAATCTTCTCAAGCAAAAAAAGGCCCATAAACATAGGTTAGTACACAGAGTAAGGGGTTTTCGCTGTCACCAGGACGGGGGAGTGGGAGGGGTAAAGGCAGGGCCAAGCCTCAGCAACTCCAGCCTGGTTCATCTATACTGGAGCTGCTTCAAGCCTCCAGTAGGTGGACTTCAACTTCCTTCTCCCTGCACCAACATGAGGAGACTGCCAGGATTCAGCTGACACTGAATCTGGAAGAGGTGGATTCACTGTTGCCGCGTACCAGCAAGGAAGTTGAAATTCAATGCAGAATGAGCCGATCAATGGAGAGAAGGTAACAGACTCCACTTCCTTGCGTATAATGGAGGGTATGGCTGGAGGTACGGTAAATGATCTTGCACAGACCCAACCCAATCTCAGAATACTGCGCTTGAGGCAACAAGGAAGGGGCTGGGTTGGCCAGCACAGTAGGTGCTCAAATTGGAGGGTTATAGGGGGGTAAGCCACCCTCAAAGTATTGCTAAAACACTTCAACAGGCTTGGAAAGGACAGCAGTCACTGACACACCCCTAGACAGCGAGTTAAATGAGCAGGATTTTGAGTCTAATGATTTTGAGTTTAACAATTGTTTCTTTTCACTGTCTGATGAAGCATGGTCAGCAGATGGGTCTGGGTCAAGCTCACTTACTGAATCCAGTGTGAATGAAAGTAAACCTGGCACGAGCGGAGCTGACCCGGTGGTAACAGCCGGTAAAGGGATCATCAATCAAGGACGATCTAATCCACATAAGAAAGATCCGAAATAGAATTATTCACCAAGAGAGCAGTTGGTCGGTACCTCAATAATCTCTCTTCAAGATGGTCCTAGCCCATTACCCCTGACCTTGGATATTATACTACAATGCATACTGTCACATCGAGAGGAAACCCAACAGGATAGTTGTCGATCTCAAGCAGCTATGCGCAAACTGCAAGGAACAGTCAGAAAGGTGGCGAAGCCATGCAGTGCCACTGGCGAACACTTGACTAATCTTAAAACTAGAGCAGGTGCTCATGAGAGTGACTTGGCTGGTACCCGAGAGCATACGCTGGCTCATAGGTCACAATTGGTGGACATCCAGTGGAAACTTGATGACCAAGAAAACTCCGAACAACGCAATCATCTACAGATCCTTGCTGTTCTGGAGGTCAAGGAATGCTCTGATGCCCGCACATATGTTGTGTACATGCTGGCTAAAGGTTTTCCAGATTTGGAAGGCTGGAACTGATCTCTGGAAGTGCAGAGGGCCCATCAGGTGACATTTAATTTAAAACAACAAGCTCGATCAGACACGAAGCCCCATGCAATTTTTGTGTATTTTGGTAACTTTCTTTTGAAGCAATCTATCTTTGAGAAGGCCAGACCTGAAGCTAATTATAATGTGGGAGATTTTAAATTTTTTGTCAGGCCAGACTTCTGCCATTATACAGTTGAGAGGCGATTACGACAGCTGATCAAACCGTTTCAAGATAAGGGGGCTCAAGCTTATGTGTTAAATCCTGCCCACCTGAAAGTGATACAGGGGGATCAGACTTGGTTTTTCACTTCAGAGATTAAAGCAAAAAAAATTCTAGAGGGGTCAGGTCTTTGGCCACCACCAGAGATACTAATGAAAGGGGCTAGGTGTAGGTTCCAGCAATATTATGCGGTGATATATTTGGGGGGATATTTTATTTTTTACCTCTGCTAGGTTTCACTCAGGGTTTGTTTTTGCTTACTTATTTCTATTAGTATACGAGTGGTTTACTATTGGGCAGATCACTGTTCAGGGAGCCTTCTCTCAACTACTACAGACCGATGGTCGGTCTGCTAACTTTTCAGGGTTGGGTGGGTCAGAAGGGGCCAGGGGGGCTCAGACTAGAGGGAAGGGCAAGGGAGGGGGGCGGAAGAGTTGGGCAGGGTGGATGGATGGGGGCATCAAAAGGGGTTGAAAATCTGGAGATTGAGCATAGTAGGTTATTCGATAGGTTTATATATGGCAGGTTGTGGTAGGCTGCAAAGGATTGCAATTTATTTCTATTGTTTAAATGGGCAAAGTACATATATGCTCAATTAATGTGGGGCTTCAATGATAAGACCAAACGATTAAGGGTGGCCGAGGTATTTAGATCCCAAGACGCTGACATAATATGTAAGCAGGAGACACATATTCCATGGGGCAAGAGGGAAATCATGATGATTAAGAGATATACCTTAGTGGCATGTTCAACTCAAACCTCTACTATCAGGGGCATTACTATTCACGTTAAGAACAATATGGGACCAGCAAAAGGAGTATTGGAGGATAAGTGTGGTAAGTGGGCTGTTGCTGCGCTGCCTGTGGAATTGATTGTTTGCACCATTTATGGTTTGAATCAGGAAGACCCTAAGATACTGCATGACTTAGAGGTGGAATTTGCATCCTGGTCAGATCCCTTGATAATCTGTGGGGATCTAAATATACATCAGTTGGGGAATGGGGCACAAACCTATAACTATCAAGTCCAAAAACCACAAGTTTTTAGTGCACTGGCCACACTAAAAACTAGCTATGATTTGGTTGATGTCTGGGTGACTAAAAACCTGTCGATCAGGGGTATACATGTTTCTCATGTCCATTTAGGAAGTATGTTAAATTGGATTACTTCTTGGTTCCTATCATCATGCTTGTGAAAGTAGGTAATAAAGAAACTACCTACACTTCTGTCGGATCATAATCCCTTAATTTTGGATATTGTGGTTAAAGGTGCTGTTAAGGCCCTGCTCAAATGAACAGTTGATAGGAAACTGCTCTCCAATGATTTGTTTGTTCAACATATTAGGCACTGGGTGATAGGTTATTTTGAAATAAATTGCTATAGTCAGTGGCGGATCACAGAGGGAGTGCTGTGGGGTGGTAGGGCGGGATGAGGAGGGGCAGGGTGGGGAGGTAGCTGAGTCGGACATACGACCGCCAGGAGCGAGCGAGGGGAGCCACGCATCCCTGCTTCCCAAAAAACATAGTTTTCGGCCCCAGGGGTGGACTCCCTAGGTATTATGATAAATAAATGTGGCCTGCCCATCATTTTGTCATTTTTTTCTCCTGGGATTGTAGCATTTTTGTCAGTTTTTCCTTTTTTGCTTCGATCCCATGGGGCCTAGTGGGTCAGGGTATCCTTACCTTGACCCTTATATTATTTATTTTTTACTAAGTTTGCGGGTCCTGTAATGGCTGTCGGCATCCAACCCGAACTCTTGCGGAAGTCTGACTCCCATGGGACTCCTGAGTCTCAAGATGGCTACCACCCCTTCTTGGTTGCAGATTTGGCAGTCAATCATATGTCACCATGAGATCTGGCGGAGCGGCAGACCCTTCTTGTCCCTAGATATACATACATCTTTTTTCTTTAATAACTACAACAATACTGAACAGATTTACACCAAATTACAAAAAGGGATCTTTCTGGAAAAAGATCAATCTCTCTATCAAATGTGGTGCAATTCCATTCAGCGGTTTGGGCTGCGTCATGTTATAAAAATACAATATTCCCATAGACATTGGTTAGGGAAAAAAGTGTTTGGTGCCTAGTTTTTCTTTGGTCCCCACTTGACGAATCACTCCGAACGTTTTCAAACAGTAGCTGAAGTAACTTGTACAATAGTTTTGAAAATTTTGTGAAGATTTGTCAAACAACGCCAAAGTTAATAGCATGTCGCTTTAACTCAATGACTGCATAATTTCCACTTCAGCACTTCCACACTATTGACGGTGCCATCAGGAGGCTAATTATCTCTGGACCTAGTATTAAGAAATTGTCTAGCAAAGTATCAACAAGCAAGAATACTAATATTTCTTTAGAAAAGTAGAAAGAAAATATTCTTCTACTCCAAGACTTGTGCTAGGTGAAGAGGTTGCACAATGCGTTTTGAAGGTTTAACGTAGGATCTTGTAGGAAGGTGTGACTCAACAAATCCTTAGTTTTCCCTAATGTGACCCAAGCTTAGCTTGATTCACAAAGGTAAACTTACACTTTTGTATAACTTCAAAAATGTGGGCTATTCACAACCAAATCTTATGAGTAGTATCTTTAGGACAGTCCTAGCTTATGCAGAGTCTCCTCCGTGAATGCGGGGATACTACTCCTAAAATTTGTTTGTGAATATAAAAAAATTTAAAAATTACTCAGAAGTGTAAGTTTATCTTTGTAAATCAGGCCCACTGTCTTTGACTACAGTGTCCTGGCAGTAAAGGGAATTGTCACTGGTTCCTACCTGCCTAGCTAACATCACAAGGTCTGCCATAAAAAGTAAAATGTCTACCTGTGTCAAACATCTCAATCATGAGATAACTTTACTAACTCAAAAAAACAACTGGCAAATATACATATTAGGACAGTGAAACTAAATAGTGCTGCAAGGCCTCAGAGAAAATAATGGAAGGAGGAATGGCTGTGCTTCACACTTCCTCTCTATAGACTACAAAATAAAATAGAGATCCTCACTCTAAATTACAACATGTGATGACATACATTTGAAAGACAGAAGATGCTTCTCACTATGAAGGACCATAATGTTAGAATTAGATTTTAGTGAGGATTTTGTGTAAATTGACCTTGTGCCTCCAAAAAACATTCCACTATTAAGAGCTTAAAAACTATTCACTGAATTCAGGTTTCTCTGACATCTTGCGGGTTTTGTTACCGAAATATTTAATAATTCCAAGCAGATGTGACATATCACCTTTCTTTTACAAAAACAATTCTACACTGAAAGCTGATCCTTACACTGTGCAGCAACCGTTTTGCATCACCACCCAATTAATTATGGAAAGGGGCGTGTGAACAACTGAACAGACAAAGCTGAAGTAGTCCTCATCATAGGCCCACATCCCGATGCCTGGAGTGACACCTGGTGGCCCCCAGCCCTCCGAAAACCACCTCCACTCAAGGACCACGCAAGCAACCTCAGAATCATCCTGGACTCTGAACTCAAAATGGAACGCCGGATCAACGCTGTCACTTCGTCCTGTTTTCACACCCTCCGCCTCCTATGTTAAACTCTCAACTGGATCCCCCTCAAAAACAGGAAAACTGTTATCTCCACCTTCATCAGCAGCAGACTGGACTATGGCAACACACTCAACGCCAGGATCAACAAGAACCTCACCTGCAAACTGCAGAACATCCAGAACGCCCCTGCCAGACTAGTCCTAAACGTACCGCACCAATGCCACATCACCCAACACCTGCGGGCACTACACTGGCTCCCCGTCGAGAAGAGAATCACCTTCAAGCTTCTCACCCACGCCCACAAAGCCCTCCACAACACCTGCCCTGCCTACATGAACCATCGCCTCTCGTTCCACGCACCCCAAAGATCCCTCTGCTCAGTCCAGCTCTCCCTTGCAACAGTACCACGCATCAAGATGACCAGAACATGAGGTCGTTCCTTCTCTTTCCTCATGGCTTAACCATGGAACACCCTCTCTCTCTACCTCCGCAAGACACCAACTCTCTCCAAGTTCCTGAAGGACCTCAAGACATGGCTCTTCGACGGATCACCATGAGCGCCCATCCCCGCATGTAACCGATAGGTCAGGGTAGTCCTCCGACTCCCTGGCATCTGACGTTACCCCCTGAATGCCAAGGAGCTGCATGCACCCTCCTCCCCAATGCCTTGGGACCCATCCGGGTGAATAGCTATGCTCTACCAACCTTGATTGATTGATTGATTTCATTGAAGGATGGGCCAAGTCAATAACCTTAGATTTTGGTGTAAAGCCCAATTTATTTAAATAAAGTGATCTGCCTTTGCCCCTAATTCTTATGGCAAAGAACATGAGGCCCACGAAATGGGTCAAGCAGAATATAAGGCTCATATATCTACATGTAACATGTACTTTACTCTAAAGCACATCGTACGTGACTGACCCGTGTGCTCTTGTCTAAACACAGGAATGTGTACTGAAGGGTGTAGTACCAGTTTAAAGCCCATGGTAGACAGTCCAGAGTCACCTCTGCCACAAGGAAGATGACTCTTGCTAAATCTTTGCCAAGACTCTTGCTATGGTTTAAAGTAATTGGCAGGTAGCTTTAATGGAAACCCCTCCCTTCCAACAGAGTTTGACCCTAGAGCTTCAATAGGCTCACCAGTACAGACCACAGGGAAAGGACGGAACAGAAGGGGAAAGGGTGAGATCAGATTTGCCAGCAACTGGTACAGGACAATGTCATTTCTCAGCATGAGGAGAATGCTCCCTGGGGTAGATGAGTGGAACCATGCACAAAATATCAAGAAAGTAAATAGATAATAAAAATTATGGAGCCGCTATCCAACAAGTGTTTAAAGGTAAACAGTGGCAAACCACATTTGAGACTTCTTGTAATCCAAGCATAACTGAGGTGCACCTGTAGCTTGCAAAAAAACACAGCACAAAAAACAGCCAACAAACAGGTAAGAATGAACTGCAAGGGCTGGTAAGATTGGAAAACACAAATGGCAGAAAAGGGTAGCAAAACAAAGATAAGTAAACACAAAGCCAGTGAATGAACTATAGTGAGAAGTGTGAGCCACACTAACACAAATGAAATGTTGCCAGAGATCTCAGAACCTTTACACAGCTACTACCCTGCTTGACCTATAACTATTTAGTTACCTAGATTTCTTAAAAACTGGCTGACTTGCAAGTGACATGCGCTAGTCTATTCCACAGGCACCAATGTCCTATTCTCCGCTGTATCCTGTCTCACACACTTAGCACCCTTCTAGTAGTTTCTTGGTGTAATATGTTGGCACGCTACCTGTTATACCCTTGTGGTGTTCAGATATGTGTTTTCCCCTCCAGCTCTCTCTCGATGTGCGTGTTACTCAGGCCTAATCTTCATGGTTCCTGATGATCTGGTGTAGCCTGTTCTCTGTCATTTGTGTGACTCAGGTCTGCTATTTTTCTGCTATTTTTCACCCAGCCCTCCCTTGTGTGAAGGACAGTAAATCTTGAACAAAGTTTGCCAGGTCTTCATCACAATGACTAAATTAAGAAATACACTTGTCATAAAAATTGATGGCCTCTAATACAAAATTGTTCATCCAAACTGCATATAAACTATGTCAAACACAACAAGATTATGGACGGAGGGCTTACACTTTTTAAGCACTCACCCCCAGTCAAGAGATCTGGGTTTAGTCCATCATTCTTTTACTGACTATGCCACTCTAGTATGGACCCAGCTGTATACAAATCAGTCTTGAGCCTTCTCCTCATGGGAACAGTCCAGCCCGATCTGCCAGGCCAGGTCCTCACTGGACTGGAAGCAAGCATCCTGGACCTGGTTTTGGGGTCTCACCCCTCATCATTACGGTAAGCTAATGTATTCTAAAATCAAGGGAAACTTCACAGAATCAATTAGATCAAAATAGAGTGATTCCTTTTCAGAAAATGTTTGGAGTCATATACCAACAACATCCCCTTAACAAATACATCTTAAACAGAGTCTTCTTAAATTTCTCTCACCTTTCATTTTTCACCTTTCATAGTTACTGAGAATATAATCCAAAAACTCCAGAATGCAATAATGCAGCACCCGTGGAAGAGTGCCCTGTATACGATATTATCTAAATCCTCAAAAAATGTGAGAGAACTCACAAAACGCAAAGGAATAAGTTGCCTCATTAGCACAATCATAGATGTAATAGGGCTTTCCTTTATTGCAAACCTTGCTCTTAGATTGCTAAGCACTTACAATTCAATTGTCCTGGTTGAGATACCACATCTGGAAATAGTTATTTTCTTTTAAGTCTTTGTTTCCCTTACTCATGATTCAGTTTACCTATCATTTTAATGAAGCCACCTAGGATATTATGATGATCTAAAGACACCAATTCATCTATTAGATGATCGAATTGTTACCTAAAAAGATAGTTGGTCTGCATTCTTAAACCTAAAACAATTTCTTAAGATAGTTCTTTTAATTGAGTAAAATGCTAAATATAACAATACCTATCTTGTCACATTTTTCATGAAACTCCTCTGTACAAAAAACCAAAAAGACATTTAAAAATGCTTTCGCTTATTACTCAGTTGCTTTACAATGATTGATAATTTTAGAACCAAATCCATAATATTATTGGTATCAAAGATTTCTTGGCATCACAACTTGTAAAAAGTTAGAATTAGAGGTCAATGAAGAGAATACAACCTTTTTAAAAAACAACTGTGTCTGACCCAAACAATGCACCAATATATAAATTGATGTCCCCAGGAAATATATGAAACAAATGCTGAAAGAAAAAGAGCGAAAGGTATAGAAAGATCATTGTGTGTGTTTTTACATTTAATTATAATACTTACCCTTGAAATGTTTACTTCTTCATAACATCTCGATTGGATAGCCAGAAATAAATTGGGCCTTCGAGCTTTGTCTATTAGGGTGAAGTAGCAGAAGAGAGGATGAATGCTTATGATTGCAAGTTTTGCACAAAGATGTCAATGCATAAATGAAACAGTCAGGAAAAGCAAGGGTGATGCAAAATAATATATAGCATGCTCAACAATTAGGACTAGACCTCAGGAGCAGACAGTTGCTTGGCTCAAATGACCAGAACAGCTCCTACTTACATGTAACCCTGGTGGGAAACAATTGGTATGAAAAAATGGTCCAATCTGCATTTACTCCACATTAAAATGAGTACAGTATGTACATATTTATTAACACAATACAATCATCTTACTTAAAATCCTCAATGTTCCCTACCCTTACAAAAATTACATAGCCAGTATAAAACATATATTTACAATTGGATATCAATTCAATTCAATTCAGTAAATCTTTATTCGGATATAAAATATCCATAAATGCTCAAGTCAAAATACTAGCAGTCATATATACATTTATAAAAATACACAGTATACAGAATAATAGCAGGGAAGAAAACAGTGGACAAATAGGGGCTTGTGGTGTGTACCAAAATGAAAATACATATATTATAAAAAAGGACATGATGTGCGGGACAAGAACTTCATAAAAACATTAACCAGATGAGAGCTTATAGCCCTTAGCAAATAGCAGCGTAATGTAATAATGTGCAATTAGATGTAAACAAATAGTAGCATAATATAATAAAGTGCAATCAATATAAACTGTAAAAAAGAAAAACATGGTTTGCAAAACAATGGCTTCTTACAGAACACTGTCCAAATGAGAATTAGTAACTCATATCGAATAACAGCATGATGCAATAAAGTGCAATCGATTGTGTCATGAGGTGCTAATTGAGGCACGAGAACAAACTGCCACTTTCAAAAAAGAACTGACACAAAAAATCAAGTCATCTCCCTTAAGTTTAGGAATTTCCATATAGGCTGTTCTGTAATCAGTGATGGCAGTTGCCTTAAAAAAAAGGGATCAGAAATTGTTTAGTATATTTTTTATACAAATTACAGAAGAATAAAAAATGTAGCATTGATTGATTGCTGCGATTGCCACAAGGGCAGGGCATTTGCTCACGATTAGTATTAAAACCTATAGGGAAGCAAAGTAAGTATTTTAGAGTGCCAGCCCTAAGGCGGAAGAGCAAACATCTCTCCCAGCGATCTATATCTTTTAAAAGATAACTGGATGGCAGGTGTGATGGGGGACACGTTGCGTCCACCATGGTCATATGACTTGTGACTGGCGATTTTGAGAGCTCTGTTGCATATCTTGTGTTACTATATTGGTCATATAGAGCATTCTGGAGGGTCTTTTTATTTATGCCTTCCGTGTCACTTGGATTGAAAAAGATATGTTCGAGATTCACGCTGATCAAACTTTTTCTAACTGTGGCAAGCCAAGGTATGTCCCCGCCTCTATCACATTTAAGACAGTCAACTATTATGTCTCTAGTTAGGGTCGCTGCCGGGTTTTGCCAAACTTTTAGCCAGAATATGGCATGTCGAGCCCTGATAAAATCTTCAAAATAAAACAACTTTAATTCCTTATGGCAAACAAAATGTAAGGAGGAAATTGGAGCCCCCAAAAGTTTCCAATAGAATCTATTTCCTCTCCCTGGATACTACTACATTTTGTGAAATCCCAAACTTCAACACCATATGTTGTGGTGGGAATGCACTGTGTTTTATAAATTGTAGTTATAGATAAAACCACCTCGACTCTTTTTGGTTGCGGAAGGCACAAAATTGAATTGGTGGCTTTCAAAAATGTACTCCTGCTATGTGCCACATGAGCTGCCCAAGAGCCGTTGGCTGAAAATACTAACCCCAGATATGGGAAAGTGCAAGTGCGTAATAAGCATTCAGATCCTGAGGTAATTGAGGTAATAAGGTACAAAGATCTAAACCAGCGATAAAATCCACAAAGCCCTGAACTTAACTGTGTAGTGCATTGGGTGTGCGGCCCATTCGGACCACATCATCCGCATACAGTAGGGCGGGGAGCATATTACCATTAATCCTCGGGACGTCGTTAGTAAGTTCGGACAATACATTGTGTAAGTAATTAATATATAAAATAATTAGGAGAGGGGCCAGTACGCACCCCTGCCTGACCCCTCTACCAATATTAATGTCCCCTGAAACCTTCCCGTCCTTACTGATCCTCACCCGTGCTTTCAAGTCCCTGTGCAAATAAGCTAAAAAATTGACTAAGGCCTCATCCAACCCATATTTTAAAAGGACTGACCATAAGCGTGATCTATTAACAAAATCGAAGGCTGAGGTGAGGTCCATAAAAGCCAAGTAAATGGGGGATTTCTGATCTATAGTGTATTTGCCAACAATCAAATTAAGATATAGGCACTGTTCCACAGTGCCTAATTTACTTCTAAAGCCTAGCTGAAACGTGTTTAGAATGTGTTCCTCCTCCGCCCAAGACCTGATCTTGTTAAACAGGTCCCTCCCAAGAATCTTTAGTGTATTATCAATCAGGGAGATCGGTCTATAGCAGCTAGGGTTGGATCGGTCCCCTTTTTTAAAAATCTGGACTATAATGCTGGTGGACCATGTGATAGAAATACAGGCATTTGTTAAATTATTAAAAACATTAAGTAAAAGGGGCGCCCAAAACTCCGGTTTATGCTTGATGAGCTCAATGGGAAGCCCATCAGGGCCAGGTCCCTTATCACCTAAGCTCTGGTGGATGGCATCCTTAACTTCTGTCACGGATATCTGAATCCTGAGGCAGCATGATGGTGAAAGGGATCCTCACTCTGGCATGGGGCTAAGTAAATCTTAGAAAAGTGGGCTGCCCAAGCTTCAGTAGTTATGGTACAGCTTTAGGAGGTAAGTGTAAGGCCCATATATCGCATTGCTTTTACTGCTATCCAAAAAACCTTTCCTTTGTTCAGTCTGGCAGCACAAGCAGGGTTATCCCAACGTTCTTTTAGGATCTCGTCTTTCCGTTGCCTGGCCACTTGTTTGTAATGGCGCCTCAAGGACTTACAAGAGTTGCATCCCTTGGTGGCATTGCAAGTGCTGTTCAGGGCTCTATATTTGCTCATGAGCAGACATTGTTGAACCATCTTGGATTCTGATTAGTGTCTAAAGCGGGCCTGGACATCAGTCGTTTAACGCCTCTGCATAGATGGCTAAAGGCATTAATTGTCTCTGGGTTGGGGTCGGTAGATGACAAACAAATGTTAATGAGTGATGGATATGCTGTTATCATTCTAAAGAATAAGTTATTGTTATCAACGCCTTTCCAGATCACTCTCAGAATATCAGTAGACGGCGCTAGATTACTAGCCCCATGCTCTTTGGTAAAATCCAGTCTAGGGGCGAATCTAATTGCAGTTGCAATTGGGTTATGGTCGCCCGGCACAGTTGATATGACCTCAGCTTTTAATAAAAAAGTCTTCTAGTGAGGCAGATATAAAAACGTAATCTATGGTTGAAGCACAACCATGACCTCTGTATGTTGGTATTAAACAATTATCATTTTGATGTAGAGCCACTATTTTCATCGCATTTAATAAATTGTGGTTAGACAAGTGGTCCAGCAATTCTGCCCCCCTTTTACATGGGGGCACATAAGCCGGGGGAACAGTAGCTAGTTCGTTTTCCCTAGGGATCCCAGCTTTGAAGTTGCCACCTAGACAGATGCCTGCTAAGTTATCGAACAACTTTTGGCTTTTTAAATTAGAAATAAAGTTAAACAAATTAATAAAGTTTGTGTTTGGTGAGGTCAGGAAGTCATTATTATAAAAATTAATGAAGAAAATTGTGGCCCCGTGTGTAGATCAGGGCTTGAAAGTCTATATTATTTGTGACAAGAGTCTTAGCACTACCACCTAAGGAAATGTTGACCCAAATAGAAAGTCCGCCAAATTGGCGGCCTGCTTTGGGAATGGGTACAGTGATGTTAAAACATACAAACCCGTCGTATTTTTGAACTATGTTTACCCAATCTTCAGAACTTATTTTAGATGCTAAGCTGGCAACATTCCAGCTTAGTACATGTAAGTTTAGGTCATGTGAATCTAAAGTGTCATGTCCTGAGAGATTAAGCATGATTGGGGTAGGGACAGTCTCAACTGATGTAGAGATAGATAGCAGTCAATCCAGGCTGTCTAAACCAGACAGGGCAGAAAACCTGTTATGACCCATGTATGGGGAAAGGTTAAGGATATTTGGCCCCGGGTCGGTTTGTAGAAAAAACCAAGTGGCAGTGACCAGATAATAGTTGGAATAGTGCTATTGAGTTCCTGTGTCATCAATATAGATCTTACCAGTGACGGTCGTCGAAAATTAATGACGACGCAGTCTCCCTCAATGTTCTCTAATGAGGGGCCGCCCCACCCTACCCTGCGTACCATTATGATGTCGCTAATGTTTGACACCCTAAGCCCTTCATGTTTTACAAGCCAGTCAGCACTTTTAATTCGCAATTGGTCCCAAGTCTCAGTCTGATTTTTCTTTGGGGGGGGGAAACCAGCTAAAACTAAGACAAAGGGACATTTTGCCGGTGGTAGGCTAAGGACTTCTTTACTGGCCTCAGCAGGTGCCCTGCAGACATGATTGTCTATAATGGCGTCGCACCCTGCGTATTGCACCCTGAAATGGCTTTATTTGCTGAATTTGCAGGGGTAATGAGAGCAGCTGGGTGTGTAGGTTGTGATGGACTATTGATGCATCATGTAGTCAATGTTTTTTTCTGAGCGGGAATGGATATGAATAAAAAACATTCCATGACTTTTCTACAAGTGTCGCAGGCACTCGTAGAGGGGGGGCATTGCTGTTGGGGCCTGTGGTTGTTGATTAAGACTAAGTGCACTAGGGGACTGCAAATTTGAAACCTCCCCTTTTTGGACAGTGGGTTTAGGGGTGTTGGTATGTGTGCTTAGTCTATTTGTCAATGACTCCAAGTTATCTAAACGCTTCCAAAGTGCGGTGAAATTCTTATCTACAAGATCTCTGATACGCTCGTATACAGTGTCCACTATAATGCCAATTGAGGTGTCACCAAGACTGAAATGGGTTGAAGGAACTGCTGTGGAGTCAGTCTGAGTATGGGTGGAATGATTTAATGGCTCAGCTGATGTTAGATCGACAGTGGCCTCAGCAGTCTCCGCATTCACAGAGGACAATGTGCCCTGGATCCATGAACTCAGGGCGGTGCACTGTTGTTTAAGGCGAGGGGGTTGTTTCCTCTTGGAGCTGGTAGGTTTAGCCAGTTTTCTTTTTCTTTTTGCCCCTGTGATTGCTGGATTCAGGGAGGCGTCCAAGTTTAGTATACTATCTGTGTTGTAGGCCACCGTTTGTAAAATCTCATTACCCTCGTTGCCCTGGTTGCTCTCCTTATTGTAGACCGTTCTTAGAATTGGTGAATGACTGGTGGCACTGAACAATAAACTTGGTGTCAGGGGGGGCCATCGCGGTCATCTTGAGCCTCCCCTACCAAAGGAGCAGTCTGCGGAGCTGCCAATCCCAAGGACAGTCGCCTCTCGGATAGTTCAATCTCGGTGGCAACAATGTTAACTGCTCTTTCCAGCATGCTGTCTATGGAGGTGGATGGACAAGAGCTTGGTATAACAGTACGTTTCCCCATGACATAAATATTTCAGCACTCATAGTTGTTAAATGTGTATGACTCACTTCAACAGTGCTTGGAAGATAATGCCTGTCAGAGAGGTGGCCCAACCCAGCCTCCACTGGTCTCTGACTGGTGCGGACGGGCCCACCCTTGGCCCGGGCACGCCCACACCGGGCGCGAAAGCGTGGCGTCACTAGCAGCCCCCACTGGCTCGGGGGCACCGAGTCCTGGCCAATCCCCTCATGGCTTGCGAGCGTAGAAGAGCTCCCCGTGCTGCGGGAGTCCTACATTGATTTTAAATGCGCCTCCAGGCATGAAAGCATGGCGTCACTAGCAGCCCCCACTGGCTGCTGGGACACTGAGTCCTGGCCGTTCCCCTCACGACTTGCGAGCATCGAATAGCTCCCCCAGTTGGATATCATTACTATGATATGTACAAAATTATTACCATACTGCATTGCACAATAGTCCAATATAGCCTAATTCCTTACCTATATACAAACTTTTAAAGACATTACAAACAAATGAATGTATTCCATCAATTTCTATTTACATGCTTTCAATTTCTTGGTATACCAGCCCGAAATGCCAGTGATGGTTCAAAATTGAACAGAGCTATCTATCTAGCTTTTATCGAAATTACACTCACTTGGACGATCCATGAAGTGTTTCGAAAAGTGCGCAATGGAGTTTTCTGCTCAATCTTCTCATGTGTGATCAGTCTCTTTCCTGGGTAGTGTAGTACCCCCTAATTCATTTATTAAGTATTAAAAATTGGTTATTTAATAATATTAATAATAATCTTTATTTGGCATAAAAAAATATGACCATAAAAGAGACAGTTTAAAATGACACACACATCAAGTGTGTACATTATCTGTAAACAGCCCAATGTGCAAAACAAGACAACATAGAATGCATAATGTCTTGTTTTCCCAGCAGGTGTCTTAAATTCATAGCATCCCTCTTTCTTAAATTAAAAAATGTAATCAATAAAATCCTGGTTTCACATTAATTTAACCTAAGTGAACCACACATGTTGCTAAAAAGTGACCCACAGTTCAAGACATTTATAGCAACCTAACAAAGTGCATAATTTGCAAATCTTCGAGTGGCCATCATTCACCTCTGGTGGTTCTTATCCTTAAAGCAGATCTTACAAAATTAGAAACACAAAAGAGTGCATAAACATCAGTTGCAAGCTGTAAGAGCAGTAAAGCTACACGTGCCTGCCTAAATCTAAGTTTTTTTAAAAGCCCTTTGAGGAACACTCTTCTAGGATAGGAATAATATGTACAGAAGAATACAAAATGTAGAGTGTCCTGTGGAGACCTATTGTCACAGCCACAAGGACCTCTGTGTTCTCCATGCATAGTAAAGCCAGGGGGCGAAGCCAATAACTGGTTAAATAAATTCAGTCTAAAACGGGTAATTAAAAATCTATCTTGTGCACTTGATATGAAGAATAAATAGGGTTCCATGCCCTGCACCAATTTTACTAAAATGTGTTCTCTGACCATGAGTTTCCTGAGATCATTATCCTCACGTTGTGCCTTAACATGTTTAAAAAACAGATCTTTGATAATTGCCTTCTCTTGAGGGCCTATCTTATCATGACCAGTAAACAGATCTACTCGTCCTCGTGTGGCAAAATTATCCTCAGTATATTTTAGCCACGAGATTTTTACTGTGTGATCAAGAGAAAAGGCAGTCCTGGATTACCAGCCTGTTAAAAGCTACCTCCTTGTTGGACCAGATCTTCACCCAAAACAGGAGGGGTTTGACAGCTACCATATCCAAGATATACTTAGATCCCAATTCCTTATGTACGGAGTACCCAGGGGTGCTATGGGGGACTTTCAAAATCCACCTTAAATATTTATTTTCTACGCCTTGTAGTTTGTTAGCCACCATGTAGTCCCATACCTCACTGTCATATAAAACTTTAGAGATACAAAAAGAGTTGCATAACTGTAAAATTACCCCTTGTGCCCAAGTGCCTAATCTATGATCTCAATCTGCAATTGCTCCCATTGACCTTGTCATCTCTAGACATTTCTCCTCTAAAAAATGTTTAAAACTCAATTTCTCATCAAATAAAATACCCAGATAAGGAAAGGTCGGAACTTTCTCTAGAATATGTGTGTATTGTGTGTATTGGGCCTCTTGCTCTGCTTTCCAATTTCCATTATATAGGATTTAGTTAGATTAGGTGATAAATCCATTGTATCCATAAAAGACACAAACCCATCCAGTAAAAGCTGCAGGCCCTTCAGGTTGCGTGCAAGGAGTACTGCATCATCCGCATATATCAAGACAGAAAGCGGTCTTGAACTTATCCTCGGGGTATCAGCCTGTAGGCCCCTCAGGACAGAGTCAAGACCATTAATGTACATTGTGAACGGAAACGGTGCTAATATACAACCCTGTCTGACATCACTAGAACAGTTAAAATGACCATTGGTTTTCCCATCCTGTGTATATCTGATTGCTGAAGTGGTGTCAAAGTGTAGGGACATTAGGGTATTAGTTATTGCCGGGTCCACCCCAAGCTCTTCAAGCAATTGCCAGAGTTTACCATAGTTTACTCAATCAAAAGCCTCAGTGAGGTCCATAAAACACAGTTTGTTTATTGTATATTTTGCAATTGTAAGGTATAGATTGAACTGGTATTGGAAACTGCACACCGTGGTCTCTACCAACAATTTGATCTGAAGGTTTTCGTAATTCAAATATGCTGTGGCGGCGTGTGCTGAGGTATCACCCGCTAAACCCGGTGTGATAAATAATGTGGTACTGTTGCACTTGCCAAACTGGCAAATGTCCCTCACAGTGCACTGCCTTGAGTCCAAATGGGATACATTTAATCCAAATCCAACAAAAATTGCTTCAACATGTCATTTATTTGAAGACATGGATTGTGGTACTTTCATTAATACATGAAATGTACTTCTTTCATATGTAAATCCATAATAGAAATGCTTGAGAAACACCACCGTGTGTTTGTTTTAACCCCAATGCATTTAGGGCAATCTCCTGCCCTTCGTCAGGGGGTATCTCTGAAAAGAAATGATAGGGAAAATGAGGCAACAAATATGAATCGCTAGTACTCCGAAAAGGTATCTCCCGTGAGCTTGCGTGTGTGTGCACTTATCTTCAGTTGTCTGTGAATCATGCTTGAATGGTGTGCTAAAAAACCTTAAACAATTAACGTGCTCATAAAGTTAACGTAGCAGAAAGCCAGGGTGTCCTTGAAGAACGACGTGTGAAACCGGAAGAGGTTAAACCAAAAAGTTGATTAAAATGCGCTCAGAAAGTTAGGACGTGTCCAAAAACCTTAAAAACTTTAACCATCCAAAGGGTCGAGGTGAAATCTGGTGAAACCCGTGTAAAGCGTAAAAGGATTGAACTATAACGTATTGAAGCCTGGGTTTCGTGTCATTTGTTTACCCATTGAGACAGCGGAATACCAAACAATTACAGATGAAGAAAAATGACAAAAAATAAAAATGAAAATACCTTGTGGTGTGGGGAACTGATCCCCATGTTGCTTGGAAAATGTAACCAATCAGCTGTAAACATATTTGTGTCTGGGCGCCAAGAGAGCTTCCTCTCTGGTCTATTGGCTCCTGACCAATCTGATAAAACGTCCATCAAATTCTAACCAATCTGGATTGAGTGTTATGTATTGGTGTTTTAAATTATTTAATGTTTGTGGACCAAAAGATATAACTCTCTAGTCAGTATTGTTCCGACCAATACAATAACAGCATCGCAGAGACAGCAATCCCACATGCAGATTCCAGTCCCTTTCTTTGAGACAATGGAATGTTTGCTACGTTGATTATTTTGGTCTTCTACAGCAAAACCCGCCTCCTAGGTCTGGTGGACTCCAACCAATCAATTATAAGCATCATGTATAGATATTTTAGACATATTAGTGTTCATAGACCAAGAGAGCTTCCTCTCTGGTTCGTTTGGTCCTAACCAATCCAATACCAGGTCCATCGGAATCTGACCAATCCAGTATAAATGTCTTACATTGGTAATTTAAAATATTTCATGTTCGTGAACCTAGAGGGCATTCTCTCTGGTCCATGTTGTCCTAACCGTTCATATAACAACATCACAGAGACAGCAGTGAAACATGCTGATTCCCTCCTCTTCCAATGAGACACCATTCCCATATATCTTACCCAATCACTGGGCCTACTCATTCCTATGCAAATATCCACGGGCCCACATAGTTGATCCTCTGTTTCGGAAATGTTTAGCATCTGTCAGGAACCACTTATTGTGTCTATTAACAATGGCAACAAATCTGTCATCCACACTTAGACAAAACTGGGGCCGATTACGATTTCGGGTGGAAAGCCTCCTCCCGACAATCAAAAATCTCCTTGACCGTGTCGGAGCCCTTCCGACTGACTTGGTTGGTTAACAATCCGCCCAACCGATTACAATGTTCTTGGTTGGAAGGTAAACCGCACGGTCATTCTGAATTGTTTCCAACCGGCTCTCAGAGTATTCAAGTCAGTCGGAACCACAATGTACAACCCCATGGATAACGTTTCGAGCCTCAGGATTACGATATCAGTTTCCAACAGCCTTTCCACGTTGGCCTGTCTGACACAAAAAGGCTGTCGGAAAGGGACTTTAGGGGCAACTGGCAGGGCCCTCTTCATCCTGTGGCCTCTAGTTGGGGTCCGAGGGGGTACCTAAGGAACCCCCCTGTAAAACCCTGCACTCTGTGGCAGGCACCATGGGGTGCCCGCGACAGGGTGCAGGGTTTTACACACACACCGCATGTCCCCATAGGAGCCTGTGTTATTGGGCGAAACACAAGCTCCCATAGGAAACAATGGGCATCCAACCGTAAAGTGTTCGGATGCAATGTAATCAGGTGGGTCGGTCCCATTTTGGGTTGGTATCTGGCAGAAAGTTTCTGTCCGGACATATAATAGAACAAGGTTCTGTCTTAAACACAAAATGTCCTCATGGTACCGGTCCTGTCTACATGAATCGGCTGCATTCCAGCAAACATATGCTTTACCTCTTTTTCCTTCTATATTCCATCTATTCCAATCTACCTAATAGTGATTGATGATGTTTGACTTCTAGTCAAGAAGATAAGCCATATGCATATAATATATAGCAAACCAACTAGCCCAATGAACAATTTGGCCAATGATAGGCACCAAAAAACTACACAACAATGAAAATATAGCTATATATATGCCAGATCATCTTCGCTATCTCTTATAAATCACCTATACCTGTCCATTTTGTGTTAAAGGTAGCCTTGCAATCCTAGTTCTCAACATTTAATGAATGAATATCAGCAAATCCATATTCAAAAATGGAACACCAGAAAAGTAAGTCAGCAGTTATGAGTTCATTTCTATCAAATCACTGTGCAATGACTTGTATACCACCTCAATTTGTAATCAATATTTTTTTGTATGGAAAGTATCTAAAATGAAACTTGTCTGCTTTTGTCCTTTCATCAAACCCCCACCAATCTCTCAGATTACTACGATCAGGCTCATTCACCAGTCCTATAACTGCCCAATTAATGTCAAAATTAGCCTTACAATCCTTAGTTCTCAACATTTAATGAATGAATATTAGCAAATCCATATTCAAAAATGGACCCCAATAAAGGTCAATCAACAATTTTGAATCCATCTCTATCAAATCACCCTATAATGACTCAAATCCAACACAAATCTGCAATCCATATTTCTTGAATCAAGATATCTAAAATGACCATTGTGTGCTTCTGTCCTTTCATCATCACCCCGTCAATCTCTCAGATTACTGCAATCAGAGAAAGTAATGTAACTCCTTCTCCAGATTAAGGCCTACCTGGACAGTGCTCAATCTACTGATTCATTTGGCTTCTTCTTGTCTGAGCTTTAATTCCATGTCACCACCCATTGTTTCCCTTTCTATTTTTTTGGACTACATGGAACTTAATGCCCCTATTGTTGGTTGATCCTTTGATTGTGGTTTCTATGTAGTGGGTCCATGAGAAGTAGAGTGGAAGAGTTGATATTATATTTACTATTACACACTAGTGCGACTTTAGAGCCTACACTGCTGAGGCTCATTTCTTTGAGAAGGCCAGGCTGAGTTGTGAATTGCCTCCCTTATGAAGTTATAAAGTTCTTCACACTTATTTATGTTTGCATGTGGGTAAAATATAATGCAATAATTTAGATGATGGTTGAAGGATTTTCCCAGTGAAACCTACCATTTATGGGGATTTTCACCTTAATTGAAGTTCTAATTTTTCAAACTTTGTGAAGTTGACTTCACCTAATGTACGGTTGATTGAATGCATGGCTCAGCTTAGAAAGTTTCTGTGCTTTGTGAGTGTGTGGAAATATTGTCCATCAAACGTTAATAGTTTTGCTTGTTTCTTGGGCTCTTGTTTTACCTGATGGGGAGATGGATGATTCAACAATTTAAGTAAGTGTTTAAATTATTTTAGCTTTCATAATTAACATTAAATTCTAGGAGTATATTTTTAAAAGTTTTAAGTCGTCGCAATTCACATTCCATAATAGAGATGTGTTTAGGAACTCTTTCTTAAAAGTACATCAGTGCATATCATGGACAAAGATCAAGACACACAAAAATGAGAGAATGATTATAGAATGTTTTTGTGTATATGGCAGAAGAATCATGGACAAGATTGACTAGAACGTGAAAGATTAAACATGATCTATAAATGAATCATGGTAATGTTGAGGAGAGAACATTTTATTTTTTTATGTTTGATGACTTGTCATTTGGCCTTAAAACCTGAAGTCTGATTCTGTTTCAAGACATTTTATTGAGGTTATTGTCTTAGCTGATATATTTCTTACATCTCTCCAATTTATGTTACAATGTAATGTATAAATCACTCAGAATCTACTTTAATATGTAATGGGGTGCCGTTCGTGGCTGGAGTCCACTGTGTGTCGTTTTATTGGAGTCCTTTTTTAAAACCCAAGGATTTCGTGAGTGCTGCTACAAAGGGGGAGCTGCTAAACATCTTTAACGGTGACTGGTCGCTGAGGAAGGAAAATTAACACAGGACTGCGAGGACCAGCAGCCCTGCAATCAGAAACAGCTGTGGCCTCTTCCCGTACTCCCGCCCTCCCGCCCTGACGCCATAAGACTCCTCACGGCCCCCGCTTCGCGGGAGCCGTTCGTGGCTGGAGTCCACTGTGTGTCGTTTTATTGGAGTCCTTTTTTAAAACCCAAGGATTTCGTGAGTGCTGCTACAAAGGGGGAGCTGCTAAACATCTTTAACGGTGACTGGTCGCTGAGGAAGGAAAATTAACACGGGACTGCGAGGACCAGCAGCCCTGCAATCAGAAACAGCTGTGGCCTCTTCCCGTACTCCCGCCCTCCCGCCCTGACGCCATAAGACTCCTCACGGCCCACGCATCGCGGGACGCGCGCGGGCGAAGCCCGGGCCAAGGGCGGGCCCGTCTGAGCCCGTCCGAGATCGTCTGAGAACGGAACGGGACCCTCCCCTAACAAGTTTTGTATAAAGAGAGTCAACAGGGGTAAGCACCAGGCTCTTGTGTGTAAACGCTGTGGGAATCCGTGTCAAGTGGCTGTAAGTAAATACTAAAGAATGGAACAAACAGTCAAAAGGGATGGTACCACAAGGCAGTCTACTGGGGGTGCACTAATGGGAACATTGGATAATTTCCTGGTGCGAGTGCAATCAGTTCTCGCAAAGGATATCGAACTAACTGAAAAAAGACTATCTTTAGATATCCTATGCGATAAAAGGTCCTCTTTAGGAAGTATGGCTAACTCAAGTTCACCACCTTGTCGACAGCCCGTTAGGTCGGATTCTATGACCTGTATATCTCCGTTGGAGGAAGAGCAAAATGAGGACCTTATGTTGTGTCCCACTCCTCTGATCGAAATATCGGATGATAATGCGGATGTCGCGAATAGAGCCAATCTGGCTTTGACTATCAAGCCTGTATCAAGCATCAAGACCCGCTCTACTAGTAATGCAACAATGGCCTCTGATCACCAACAATTAGCCCCTACCTTGAAAAAAACCCGTAGGGGAAATCAAAAGATTGCTGCTGGGAAGAAGGCCATAACTGATCATGTTCCTGCTCCCGTCTTAAGGAGGGACATACCCCCACGTCCTAAACCCTCAACTGTTGAAACACGGGCAAATCCATCACCACTCCTGGGGTCCACGTGTGCGGTAGAACCAGATACAGCTCTATTTTGGAAAAGACTGGAATGTATTGTAAAGAATTTGTGTGATCCGATTTACGAAAGGCTTGGTTCGATTGAGAGTAGACTTACATGTATGGAACTCTCACTTGTATCGGCTCAGTCTCGGGGTAGTAAGCAAGGTTTGAGATTGCAAAAGGAGTGTCCTAGTGCAGTAGGGCATTGTATTGAGACAAATCTCACCGATAACAATATAACAGCGAAAAATAATCCAATTAATTCTCAGGATCTTTAACCCGCCCCAGCTGCTGGTAACCAGCCGAGACCCGAACTTCCCCTTCCACCCGTGGTATTAAATAGTCCGGGAACAGACAGACTTAGAATAGATAAGCCACCCCCACTTGCCCAACCTCTTGTGCAAGTCTCATCGGGTTTAATTGACTTACATCTGCCCCCTGAAGCTGCCCCCTATGTGGTGATCCTAACGGGGGTCCCTTCCTTGGCCAATGGAGTAAGGGAATCCTATTGGGATTTAAAGAATAAATGTACTTTTTGGCTCAATGATAAGCGACCACTGCCGATCCACATGCGAGCCGAAATTCTGTATGCTAGGCGAGTAAACTGGGTGGGCAGGAGCCCTAAGTTATTAAAGGGGGATTGTGTTGTTATCAATTTCAGGGATAGACGGTGCGTGGAGTATATCTGTTCTTGGCCCAAAATCGACCCTTCTCCCCTAATACGTACAATGCCATTATCATTTTTCTACGCACCCGTGTCCTTGCCCCTGGGTGGGATCATACGTGGGGGCCCTGTGCTAGGGGGTGATGCTTATGAGGACATAAGATCCATCAATAGATTTGATGTGCTCTCTGGGCTAGCGGACTGCGACTGACTGAACAAGGGTAGAGTATATCTTAAAAACGAAAAGTCATATGCAGCCCCGACGTCACCGGGCAATCATGATAAATTACATTTAGTTACAGTAGAAGTAGAGGGTACATGTGAAAGGGATCTCCCTAGAACAGCTGATGGATCTAATATCAACACGTTTATTGATCAAATATACATTGGAGAGGCTGGTCAAGGAGGCACACAAGTTGAAGTCCGAAATGAAAGTTTAAGCACCAAGGGTACCCCTTGTTCCTTACAAGATGTAGGCCCTCTCCCTATATCAATAAATAGGAGTGCCGAAGGTGGAATTAATTCTATTGGACTTGTGTTGTTCCTATCCTGGAATGTTGCGGGTATTGGTTCTAAACTCTCTTCTCCTCTGTGGACAGATTTCATTAGTAAGCATGATATCTGTCTTTTTCAGGAGACATGGTCAACCGAGCCTGTGTTTATGTTGGGCTATTTGAACTTTTTTGTCCCCGCGGTTAAGAAATCCAAGGGACGGCCATCAGGAGGCTTGGTCATCTGGATCAAGCAAAGCCTGGAGTGTAAAATTCAATCCATCCCAACTCAGAATGATGATATATTGGGAGTCAGGCTGACCTGTATGCCAAACCTCAAAATCGACGTATACAATGTATACGCAAGGGGCTTACCAGGTGGGAAAATTTCTGAAGTAATGCCTGCATTAAATACTCTTGTCGAATCTAATTCCTTAGATGCGCTCCCACTTATTGCGGGTGATTTTAATACAACTTTTGAGCCTCTAGGGTCACAAGATATGCTTTTAGCAGAGGAAGAAGACATGAAGTGGGGTGTTCCACTGCTTGAGTCAAAGGCAGTCGCCAAGTGGACTGAGGCGGCCCTGTACCTGAAAGGGTTTTGCCTGAGTAACCAACTGAGGGCGGCCAACGGAAGAACTATCTCAGATAGTACGTGTAATAAAACGTACGATAATGGTATCAGGGTAAGCAATATAGATTATCTCCTGGTCCACTTAACGATGTGGCACAGTCTTGTGGATATGGCGGTTGAGACACGGATAGAAAGCGATCATAACCCGCTAGTTGCAACTTTTAAACTAGGATTGGGTGGCAGAGAGGCCCACGGCTCTGAAAAGATCGGTCCAGCTGTCGTTCTATCCAATGACGAACGCCATCTTAAATGGCGTAATGTAGTTGAGCACCCTGATCTTTTATGTAGTATCGAGTCCTATGTGGAAGAAGCGTTGACATCAATCACGGCAATAGGCGACAATTGTCAACCTTTAGCTGCCTTAGAGACCATACACGAAAAATTAGTTGTCAGTTTGAAATCATGTTTTTGTAGACCTTTTAAAGCAATACAGGCCCCAAGACGCAAACAGGAGGATTGGTATAATGCCTCCTGTAAACATGCCCGCAGCAATCTGGGTCTGGCTCTTAAAACAAAAGATATGAGCAAGATCAAAATAGCTCGCAACACGCACAAAAAGACCTTATGGAAAGATTGGGATGAGAGTGAGTGTCAAGATTTAAAAGCAGCATGTACTGATAAAAACCAGAAAAAATTCTGGGATATATTCAAATGGAAGAGGGGTGAAATCACTGATAGTCCTCATAATTATGTACCCCAGAATTCTTGGATAGATTTTTTCAAGTCACAATACTCTAAAGGCATAGTGGATGCCAGATTGTTTCACCAGGAAAGTCCGTTTTATAATAGCCCTGTGTATAGCGCAGAGGAGGTTGACATAGCGCTTGACATGGTTACTCAGGGACGTGCTCCTGGCATGGATTGTATCCCGGCCGACGTATTTCTGCACAATAGAAAAAGATGGTGTTTATACATTACCCATCTAGCTAACGCCATAGCCCAGGGAATGACCATCCCTCATTCCTGGAAAGGTGCAGAAATCGTCCCGATATATAAAAAAGGGGACAAATCGCTGGCTTGCAACTATAGACCCATTAGCTTAATAGATGCCATGCAAAAAATTCTGGGCAGGCTTGTCTTGGCCAAAATTCAAGCCTGGATGGAAGCTGATAGCATTTTAAGTCCTTTACAGGCTGGGTTTCGACCAAAAACAAGTACAATAGATCAGGTCTTCAGGTTTATTGTCCTCTATTGGCGGACAGTTGTCTTAGAGAAAGGGGTTTTGTATGCTGTGTTTGTGGACCTACGGGCGGCCTTCGACCTGGTCCCACGAGACAAGCTATGGCATTTATTGGAGGAGTTGGGGATGGCACCGGAGTTGTTGGCTCTGGTCGTCCGCTTACATGAGAACAATTTTGCCCGGGTCCGGTGGGGACGACAGGGAGAGGTAACGGAGTCTTTCCCCGTGGAGCGAGGAGTTCGGCAGGGTTGCGTTCTGGCACCGACCCTGTTCTCACTCTTCGTGAACGGGGTGGCTGAGTTCCTCTCCCGGGTCCCCTCGGATGCACCGGCTATGAATGGAACTCGTATCCCAGTTCTCATGTTCGCGGACGACACATTGCTGATTTCTAAAACTCCGAGCGGCCTGCAGCTTACCCTTCGACGCTTTGAAGAGTTCTGCTTGCTTCGTGGTTTGGAAATAAATGTTTCCAAGACCAAGTTTATGGTTCTCAACGGCCCTAAACCATGTAGACTTTATAAACCGTTTGGTGGTGTAATTGCATTGGGTGGTTCGCCCCTGGAACAAGTTGATGCATTTACCTACCTGGGAGTTACGTTACAGAAGAATATGTGCTGGAAAAGCCAACTAGACCTGTCAATTTTGAAGTACAAGCAACAGACAGGCTTCCATATAAAAAGATTCAAAACTTCACAGTCACAGCCAATAGGCCCACTCCTCGAAATTTATTCAATGAAGATTCGTAGCTCATCATTATATGGTTCAGAGCTATGGGGCTATGGTAACAATCCCAAACGCTTGAATGTAATGGAGAGTGAGTTTATACGGAAAGTTGTTGGCGTACCCCAAAGTACTCCCTTGTTACCCCTTTTCTGGGACCTCGGTCTGAAAACCTTACAAGACACTGCTAATTTGCGACCATTGCTGTATTGGCGTAGGGTTGGTCAACTGAGGAGCTCAGGCATTATGCTTTGGGTCTGAAAGAAATAATGGAGAAAGACTTTTTCCATAAAATTGAATGGCTGAAGTCTATTAAAACATTACTATACAGATTGGGGTGGAGCAATCTATGGGATGATCCCCAAAACGCGATTTTCCCCTCAAAAGAAATCGTCAAAGCTAAGTACTGGGAATTCATAGCTATTGAATCTGTCTCTAAGGGGAGTACATCTCAGATAACAGCTAGATACCTAGAGATCAAGGCCCTCCCTGGGCAGGAACAATTTTGGGACCTGATTGAAAAACCACTGGATCGCAAATTGTATTTCCAGTTCAGGATAGGTACCCTTCCTGTCTGTACATTTACGTGCAAATGGACCAATGGGTCCCAGGACAATTGCCCTAAATGTAGCGATATGACTGAATCTTTGAGTCATTTCATCTTTTTTTGTCCATTATATGAGCACCCCCGCAAAAAATGGGTATTACCTGTCTGTCGTCTTATAGGCATTCGAAGGTATGAGGTGGCACTGAGAATCTTGCGCTCAGATTCAAGCCTGTTAATTGCAATAGCAATGGCAAAATACATAAAGTGGGCTTGGATTATACGGTATAGATATTTAAATGCGAAAGCGACTAATGACTAGGCACCTTAAGGTAGTCACCCATTTAATTATTTCATATATATCTATTCTTTAACTCTCATATGCAATAATTTTAGGTCTAGGTCTTTTTGTGGTTTTGATTAATCTTTGTTAAGGAGGAGCTAATATTGTTGGTTAATAATGAATTGTTTTACTGAATAGGATGCCTAGTAACTAGTAACGATCAGCAATCATGGAACATATTGTAATTTAGGGTGTTCAAGTGTAAAAACTATGTGTTTAGTTTATTGTTATATTCCCTTTGCTAATGTAAATGTTTGATGTACGATACTTTTATGACTTAATTGTCGAATAAAGTTTTTCAAAACGAAACGTTACAATGTAATGTATAAATCACTCAAAATCTACTTTAATATGTAATGTTTCTATTATCAGTTTGGATAATGGAGTCTGGCTGTCTAGCAGGGAACTGGGAATGAAAAGTAGAAGCCCTCCCTCAAATCTCCAAGTCAAATGAGGTAGTTCTAAGGGTATTTTGTGCCAGCTTTTAGTAACCACTCCCTAGTTAGCTAGTCCTTGCCAAGTGGTCAACATTTTACACTCCCGTCCTTCCTGGATTCAGAGGCAGACTATTGACTGAGAATGGATTGTTAACTCTCCCAGCAAAGGATGTGCATCACAGCTCTCGAGGTGGCAGAACACTGTGTATAGTGACCCTTAAACGTGAGAAGATGGCATGATATGTACTATTTATGATGCAATTCTCCACAGGAAAAAAAAACGAGGTACTTTGCCAGTTTTAGGAAAGTATCAGCGTTTGTATGGTGTCCCCCCAGATGTTTGACTTAACTATTTAGCTTACTGTAGAACTCTGTGCACTTTACCCCCGCTAACCAGTAGTAAAGTGTTTTCCTTCTTGCAACATTATAACATTTGTATACCCCCTATAGGCATATTTAACTCACCTATAAGTCTTTATTATATTGAACAAAGTGTACCCAGGACCTCTAAGATAAATGGCAGCCACCATTGTGGCATCCACTACAGTGACAATGTAAAACATGGCTTCAGGCTTGCCACTGTAGTAAAACAGCTTTTAAATTGCAATTCAACCTGTCAAAAAAAAACGTTTGAAAGGTCTAAAATTTCCTTTTAGATATTAATAAGCTACCCTTCAGTGGGTCTTCCTGTCCACAAGGCAGGGAGCATGGTGTCCAAAGGTATGACATATAGAAATGTAGTATTAAACCTGTCCTTAAATTGAAAAACAACCCCAAGAGTCATTTTCACAGGATAGAGGTGGCATGTTCCAAAGGAAAACACTGGGATGCAATATTACATTTAATCAAGTAATCTCTGGCTATGAGACCTCTACAAAGTTCATTCTTAGGCGCTGTACTATTTATTAAAACATAAATCACTGGTAAAGTTTGATTTTCAATAAATATTATAGAAAAGTAATATTAGGAAGTTAATTTTTCCCTGCGTAAGGCCTCTGGACGCTAATTGTCATTAGCCTCCTGTTGCAGTCCTCTGATTGCTTAATCCTTAAGGAGTTGAGAAAACTGCTTTCCGAGTAGGGGACAAAGGCTTGGGTGTTGGGAGGTGTCTGTTACCTTGGCAGGATGACATTTGGGCATTACCCAAGAACGTAATTAACTTCACAGGATCTCCATTATCACTGGGAAATTTCAGAATACACATGCACAGCCTCAATCTTTCTTCCCCCTCTCAGGTATGCTCCAATCACAGTATTGATGGAGCTACCCAAGAACAGGTTTTATGTGACTAGAGTGGAGGGTCTATCTATTTTTCTGGCCATACCTGTGGGGTGGGTACACAAACTCTGCACAACAGGAGAAGGGTTTGGCCATGTTGGATTTAGGCAGAGTTGGGCACTGTAGGATCTGTGTTCAGTTAGGGACACAGGAAATGCTGTTAAATTGTGTTGGGTTAACCTTTGGAACCTTTACCCCATTTGTCAGGGAGGTCCCCACATACCCAGAATCTGTTGCTATACATACATGTTGCATCTCCAGTACCTCTTGAAAACATTACTTGACCAGTGGAAGATCATAAGGTGACTGAACCTGCTGTCTGAGACCTGAGAAGAGCCCCGAAGGACAGGACCTTCTCTGCCTCCTTTGTTTAGGACAAGGAAGTAGACTCCAAGGGTCATACGGATGATCTCCTGTTGAAGCTGCAGTGACAAAACAAGCTGCAAGAGGCATTTTCTAGGAGAACACAGCTTACCAGTTCCAAATGGACTTGCTCTAGACCCTGCTGTTTGCTTCTACTTGAGTGATTCTTGGCCCCCAAGTGCTGTTGCTGAAGTCTTGGTACCCGGGCCGGTGTCAAAGTGCCCTCCTCCTAACATCCAGAGAAAATGAGACATATATTTTTGGCTCTAGAGATGCCCGGAGGTAAGGGCCCAACCTGCCAAGCCAATCAGATAAAGATGTGTCACCACTGGACTGAAAATTCAGGTTTCCCCCATTTATACATTTTCCACAGCAGCACATCTGATGCAGCAAGATCCTGTGGCAAAGGTATCTAGACTCACAGAGTCCTGTTCATCTACAACCTGCAGCCTTGCCAGGCTAGAGGAATTTGAGTTCCACAAAAGTGACTAAGGGGCTAATTTATAGTTTGGCATACAGATTAAATAATATTGCCATGGTAGAGTACTTTAATCCTGCAATGGTGAGGGTACTCTGCCTTCCAAATTTAGAGATGTCTACCAGACTAGCAGGACATCTCTGACATTTACTGAAACCACTGTCAGGGAGGTCTCTGTAAATACATTGAAAGTTTGATGGAAGGCTATGCCAATATTGTGGAGCCCTGTCAAGCTTTTAATGTTTATTTATGTTCAAAAACAAAATACCAAAGCAGGAATTTGTTTTTGAAAATATAAATGCAATGACCTTCACACCATGGGATTTCTCTCCCATGGTGCGGGGTTCATTTCACAGTTTTCACTGCCTCTTTCCATGGGGATACCTTATTCTGTTGGGCTGTTGGAGGTAAATATAGGTGGTGAAGAGGGAGTAGTCTCCGCTGTCTACATACTGAAGTTCTGTCCAACTCTGACTGAGGCTAGCAGAACTTCAATGGCTCAAACTATGAACATAAAAATTGTCACTGGGCCAAGGTGCCAAAATGATCTGGCAGATGAGGGTCCGTCTGCCTTGCTCCACTGAAGATTTTGGATTTTCATTTCAGAAACTAAGTCTGAAGGTAGAACTTCTGATGGGGTCGGACCTGGTTTCTTCAGCCGACATGTACTCCATTGTGGTTGGCTCAAATCACATCTAGGTCCCAATCTACCATTATCATTTGACCACGTTGGTGCTTAATGTTTTCTGGCGCTATTTTTATTCTTAATGTTTAACAAATCATGTTTCTGGTTCTTATTGGATTTTTACTGTTTTGGTGTAATTTTCTCCTCTTTGCCATAGATAACAGGGGCTGAGCTCAGGTTTATTTGGTGACTCTAGTGGGTCACCCTGACAAGGATTGTACGTATTACTTGAGGTGATACACTGCCACAAATACTCCAATTTTCTACACTTGTTATCTGCCAACGTTCATACACTACCAAATTTGTAATATACATCTCTATTGCGAGGAAACTAGTGTGCTTTACAGAATAACGGGATTATGCTTAATCTTATTCACAAAATGATTATGTGTTTATAATCCTGAACACATAACAACTATAAGAAACTCTAAGATGGTTATTAATTGGAGTGGATGTGAGACCACCACAAGGAATACAACCATTAACTTGTCAGGGTAAAATACAATTTCAAAAATCTGAACCTAGCCTAATTTCCCTGGTGACCATGGCACAGAGTAGAGTGGCTTAACTCAAGAAAATGTATGAAGTATTTTGCATTAACAAAACAGTTAAAAAGTCAAAACAAAACACAATGAAAGTTCTCCAACCTCTTTTGAAAAATAAGGAAAACTTTAATGAATAAACTGACATCAAAATGACACAAATACAATAGGGGACTAGAGATATGAATTTGCAAAGAATTAAGGACTGAAATATTACATGTTACACTTCTAAATACTAACCCCTCTAACCTGTGAGCTACAGGACCTACTTAGGGGAGACTTATTATAATACTTAAAAGTTGGATTCAATTCTATTAAAAAAGGGCTCTTTTGCCAGGTTTACATGTAAAAGCTGCAGCAGTCTGGCCTCACAAGTAAGCCTGATGCCATGTTTTTCTCACTGTAGTGGTTAGCACAATAAGTACTACAACCAACTGGTGACATTTAACTTCCGATGCCATTGGTTTATTTTCCTGCACCATGTACTCTAGCCTTACTGTAAAGGTAAATATGTTAATTGATGATTAGCTACGCTTACCATATTTTAAGGGTCCAGCACATGCATTGGGGTCTGGAACGGAGTGTCCTAGTCTGTAGAGTTAAAAAAACAGCAATGGAAATGGGGGTTCCCATGCAAAAAGAGAACACTCAAATCAAACTTAAAAATATAATTTTTATCACCAAGTTAACAAAAGTTAACATCCTTCTGTCATTTTATCCAGCACTAAGCTAGCATTTGTAGCATAAGTTGCTATATAGAGGTGGATACATTTGCCTCATACTCATGTCAACATCTTTCGGCCTCCAACATTGATTTAGTAAGCTCCCGTAGGACATAAACAATATATTAGAATTCTCACCATGTTATATTACTACAATGAATATGGCTGACAATCCTATTCATACATATTTCTGCTATACAATCCAATTTAGTAATTAACTATTACCATGCCACCATGTGCTACCATATCCAAAAACACTCATAATTCAATCACTCAATCAATCAATCGAATATGTTTTTTCCAGTGTTCCAGTGTTTTTCCAGTGTTTATCCCTTTAAAGAAAACACCATACATTACATGCAATTTAATAAAAATATCATAAAATAACAATACATATTACAACAATATATAACGTTCATGTAGATTTAAAATGTGCAAAAACAGCAGTACTAACCTATTATAAAAAACTACTTTTCCCCAAAAATGTAACAAACCGAATACAATAACATTCTTAGCATCCAATTCGAAAATCATAGGGCATCTTTATACAATCTAAAAACCCACCCTTTTGCAAACTAGAACAATCCTTTTCCTCTACAAAGTGCAATACATTCAGCAAAAAATAATATATGGATGTCACGTTCAGTTGCAGATGCACAAACTGGACATTTATTGTTATCCAGTACATTATATGGCCACTTGCCCATAATACCTTTTACAGGTAAAATCCCCAGCCTAAGTTTAAGATTCAAGTTCTTTGCTATAAAGGGCTCATATTGTCCAAGTATTTTTTAAACTTCAATGAGCATTTTAAAGACAAAATGTCCCAGTCAATCCCCTCTCTTAGCTTCAGCGAACCAACCATCCAGAACATAGACCCATTATCTACTCTTTGACTCAACCTTGAAGGACCAGGATTATCAGAAGATCATTGAGACCTAAAAGATGCAACCAATATTGAACAAATGCTAACCAGGGCTTGACACACAACTTGTCCAATTTTACCAATTCATCCAGTGTCTGTTTATAAAAGTCAAGTTCTGGTACTGACCAGATGCGTAAACCAATATGGCATCAGTCTAAGGTGTGCGTAATGGGAGAGATTCTTTGTAGAGGAATATGGGTATAAGAGGCGAGCTTTGTGGAAAATGGAACAATGATCTCAAAACATTGTTCTCTGGTATTAATAATAGGGACACTTTGTTGTATCCCCAAATTTCAGCACCATAAAGGGGAGAACCTAGACCCTTAGCATGGTAAATGCTACAGCCACATCTAATTCCAAGCCTACTATGAAAGACCATGGGTGCACAAACTACTTCACTAGGCCCATGCCCTGAAGCCAATCAGGGATGGTAGTGAGAATGGTAGACGTAGTGACCACATGGGCGACCCAAGTCATAGGAACAAGCTACGCTTTTGATAATAGGGCGAGGTGGATAATACTAGCTACATCAGGACTACTGAAGGGGCTAAATGAAAAGGATCTCGCTGGCATCTTACATATATATATTACAAAGATTGCAAATCTCATTTCAACACTTCACCTACTTTGGGCAGGTCCAGAACCTACTAGTTATCTATGTGCCTCTCATATTTAATTGCATAAATCTACCTTCCTTTCAGGAAACGTTATATCTACTTTTTTGCACGGCAGCTCTTGTGGAATAGTTTCATAAACATTAGTTACATTTATTCATCCATTTAAACTGGGTGGAAATGTATCTGATTTAGTGCTATATTTTGTTTTTTAATTCTCAGCCCTTTTCTTATGCCCAGTCTTCGAAATGTGATTAAATTGCAGTTAACTTACACAGTGGCGTCACTAGGGGGGAGCGGGGGTGCGGACCATCACATGGGGTGACACTGTGACACCATCGCATGTGCATGAACGAGTGCGTGTGTTCCTCTCGGTGCTCGTGGGTGCACAGGGGCCTGTGCATCAGGTCAGCCTGCAGGGGAGCACGTTGGGTGCGTGTGCATGGACGGGTGTGTGTGTGCATGTCGGTGCCTGCGGGTGCACAGGGGAGCCTGTGTAGCAGGTCTGCCTGAAGGGCAGCATTGGCGGGTGCGTGTGCATGGACGGGTGCACGTGTTCCTCTCGGTGCACAGGGGGCCTGTGCATCAGGTCAGCCCCTGGCGTCGGCCTCCAGCCAGCAGCCCTTGGCCTGCCTGTGGGTTCGTGCACTCCAGAGAGCTGTGTGCAGCCGGCAGAGGGAAGGGAAGCCAGGCAGCGTCAGCGCACCAGACGGAGGCCGAGTTTGGTTCCTTGTTTCGCGGACCCGTTTCCATGCAGAGCGGTACGGGCGGCACTTCTGGGCACAATCACCGATGCAGTGTCCATGAAACGTGGCGAGCGGTGACAGGTGTCAAATATAAGGGCCCTGTGGACGAAAGCCACAGAGGGCCCTGGGCGTGAGCGAGCGTGGGGTGGAGCAGGGGCGGGCCTTCCGCGGGTCAGTGGTTGAGGTGGCCTTGGATAGAGCAGAGGGGAATATCAGGTTTGAGTCACTTTATTTTTCAAGTTCCCACTTTAACTGAAGGATTAGATAAAACTGAGATGGAAGGAGATGTGACAGAATGGCTAGAGATGCGATTTTTCAACTGACGGACCAAGTTCAAGTCCCAGCGTTCGCTCAACTTTCCTTGATTATGTGAAAAGCAATTAACTTACCCATGCCTAAAAAAAAAAAACGACAGTGTGTAATGCAATCTGGTGTTCACATAAAGAGCTCTAATGCCACATAAAGCTGTAAAAATAATAAAAAATAGATAGAATTGGACCCTGGGCCATATAGGTCACATGCAGTGGCGTCGCTAGGAGGGGGCGGGGGGTGCAGACCGCACGGGTGACACCAAGAGTTACCGCACTGGGTGACACCAACCCTAGTGACGCCGATGAACTTACATAGGATTTTAACTTATGGACAAAAGATATCTAAGGATTCTGGGAGAAAAGAATTGAATAAACGCATCAATCACTGAACTCCTCATACCTTCAAGTAAACCTTTTTGATTCCTTTATGCAGGGGCTTAACTGCCAATAGTGCAATAGATACTGTCGCACCAAGCCCCGATGGTGTAAGGGGCCGACTCCACCCTGATTAGTGGTTTCTTTTTACTTCCAAACAGAGAACGACTGGTCCAACCTCCTTTGTTGCATTGGGAACCATGGCACCCTTGAAACGCAACTGCACTTAGGACCTCGTGAAGCTGATGAGACTGTGGAAAACATGAATTTATGGGTTTGTGAATTCTAAGCCCGGTAGAATTTTCTGAGCATTAGCCCCATACGCAGGGCTGCTTTTTTGTATTACTTAAGCAATACATTTCATAGGGTCCAGAAAGAGATAATATTCAGCTGTTACTTGTCACCCATTTCCTACATAATGTCTCAAAAAGCAGTTTTCAAATGTACTCAACTCCAAGATATTTAAAGGCAACCAATAAATAGCAGACTTCTGTTGACCCCCAAATCCGAGTTTACTTGTACAATACCCTTACAATTGTATACCTTGTCAGATAATATTTAACAGCATGAAGTTAAAAAGAATCACGTGCAAGTGACACGAAAACATCTATATAACACCCTTAATAAATATTGATTTAATGTAAGTGCTCTCTGGCTACTAAACAAAAATACTTTTCTTGCCAGAAATCTAGTTTTGAGGCAATCTTGTCAAACCATGATCTATAACCTGATGAAAAACGAGCTGAATATATTTCCATCATTACAAAACCTAGATATTGCACGTTTTTGGGGATAATCTCTTGAGACATAAATGGGAAGGCTAATGAATGCTGTGCTGAAACTTGGGTTTTGTATATTGAATCCAGACAGCTAAGGTAGCAAAAAAGTGATCTGAAGGCTCAACCCCAGCTGAAGAGTTTTTTATATAACACAAAAACTGTCAGCACAAAATGACGTATGCATCTGAACACCTTAGCTGCTCATTCGCCCTGAGCATTCCTCCATGTCGGCTCAGTAACTATAACAAACAGAAGCAGTGACAAAGGGCATCAGCCGCTAGAGCCCGTGGGCTGTGCAGTAAAGAGAGCCACTTTAATTGCTCTTAACGTGTTTTAAAAAACATTTTTAGGATCTTCACCTCCTTCACCTAAAGATTTTCCAACATGAAAGAGATTGAGGTTTAATCCGAAAGTCACAGACTTGAGCACGACTAGCCTGAACCATGCCTCTGTATGCAAAGACTCCAGAGGGGTCAGGGAAACACTCCACCACAGATGACCCGTGCTAGCCAAATTAAATTGTTCCTGGGTTTTATTTTCTCAATTATGTCATACATTTATTGATACAAGACCATCGCTACAAATTGTAAAGGTTCTGTTCCTTAGATGTTACAATGCAATTTCATCCACTCTATACTGTATGTAGCAAAAGAAGAGTTCATTTGTAAGTGTGAGATTTAGAATGTATCCACTCACTGGGCGTTTATTGGACTGAATGGATTTGCTCTGTGCATCATCCCACAAACCATCAACAGGAAGCGGATCAATGTACCATAGCAGACAATGTCCTATCACATGCATTAAGAGTTCATTTGTAAGTGTGAGGTTTAGGATGTTTTCACTCACTGGGCGGAATGCATTTGCTCTGCACCTCCCTCACACCAGCAACAGGAAGCTGATCATTGTCCTATCACATGCATTACCAAGCCTGATAAAATGAAAAGAAACAAGGATAAAATACTGATGATCAAAAGACGAATAACTGACATTCTTTCACTAACTAAAGGGAACAGCACAATAAAAACAAATATTGCAGCGTTTCAAAAAATATGATGCATATCGGTAATTAATCATTCTGCTCAAAAGCAGTTTAATAAAACTCACAGGTTTTCTGATGATGAGGAAACTGTCAAGGAAACTTTGAATTTAAACTCACTACATTTTTTTGAAAATTGTTAAATATAGAATAGGTTCAAGTCTTCTGCGGGGCAGCAATTTTGTGTGTGAAAAGTGACCTATGAATTAAATATCCTAAATCGGATAAACAACATTATGTTTCCTTTACAGTGAATTTCCCAAGGTCCTCATATATTTATGGTCTGTTCCTTTCCTTGAAAGTGCAGTCAAATGATTCACCACTCAGTTTTTTAAATGGTAGACGATCCCAAAGAAAGGATGGAGTTTTCAAGTCCTTATACATTGCTATGCACCAGGCCCTTCAGCAATTCAGACAGGTGTGCATTAGATAGAAGGAAAATCGCTCACTAGCATGCAAAAGCGAGATGGACGTCCATTTTTCTTTGCTAGTCGCTCTCTAGTCGTGAAATGTGTCCTAATTCAAAGTTGTATGCCAGTGTTGGGTGTTTCTTATTAAATAACGTCAGGCTCCTTGGGAGATCTTATATCAGACAGATTCCTGTCTTAGTTTATTTAACAGTTTGACATTTTGCTAACATTGCAATACAAACATTCCATTTATATACAATAAATTAAAGAAAAATCATATTCTTTAATCCTCCATTCATCATAAGTACATTTCTTCGCGCCTATTTACATATACATCTACAGTACTCTGATCATGGGTGCAAAGTATTCTAAAAGCCACAGACAAGAATTGACTTATGTTAAGAATATATCCTTATTCTTTTTTAAAATACAATTGTTTCAGTGTAAAATATGCTAATCATGCGTACAAAATATTCTAAAAACCAGAAGCAGGAATTTTCCTTAAATAAGACAATCCTCTAATTATTTGTGCAACATACAATTGTTTAGATGTGAAAAACAATTATAGCAGGACCTCAACTTCTGCTGTAAGGGATAAATAAAATATGGGACACAATGCGTCTCATAAGTGCAGTACAGTCTAAAGACCACAAACAGGACTTTACCTATAATATAACAATATAATTAATATTTGTTTAAAAAACTATTATTTATGTGCAAAATACGATCATAGCAGCAGCCGGCTGAGCTCGGCTTCTCATTTTAGAGCAGCAAGAACCAAATAAAGTTGTAAAAAATAAATGCAATTCATGCTACCTAACTTATAAATGCTGTAACCATAATAGGTAAAAACGTTTTGACAAGATACACAATTCATAGATGGTTGGATCGAACCTCCACATTCCAAATGAATGCATCTTTTGCTAAGAGCTACTCAAACCAGCTAATCGTTCAGCAACTACAGACAAACATTTCCCTACGGCAAAACACAATCTCATATTATTACACTTTAATATTAAACTTCTACAAACAGGGAATAGCAGACTTCTTCCTATTATGTCAAAGCATGTGCAAAATACAATTATGTGTGGAAATAACGCTGGAGCATGTTCACAATAGAGACATGAACCATTTTCCCTCCCAACTTCCACTTTATAAAGCCCGGGACCTGCCCCAACCTAACACAAATAAGACTGGATTTGACCACCATGGTCTGGCTACAGCAAATCGTGCAGGTTAATTCTATAATACCCTCATCATCTAAATCACACTTCCCTCAACATTCTTTAATCATACATTTTAGTTTATATTTCTGCTGTGATACAAACATGTTTTGTTGGTCAGTCCCAAGTGAGATATCCAAGGAGGCCTTGTAGTTTAACAACCCATTAGTCTAAACACTTCTCCTGCAGGTAAGATGTTATTATCTGCCTCAGGGAACCCTCCTCTACTTTAGAAGACAGGCCAAATAATTAAGGATCATCTGCTTATATTTAAATAGTATGCTAGTCAGACTCATCTTCAGTCTCAAGTCATTGTTTACAGAGCATCTAGGCAAACCGAGCCATATTTTGCAGATATTAGTTTCAATAATATGTAGCCACTTGATGTTCTTTACTGACAGAACCTCACAACCGTACAGTAGTAGGCTTACAATTTTTGCATTATATGTCTCTCTTAAAACTTCAACTGACTTATTCCCCAAAGCTAAATCCAACCTATGTAAAGCACCTGAAATTGCTTTGGAATGAACTTCCTTAACCCCTTCAGTGCCCATGACGAGATGGTCTCGTCATGGGCCGCGGTTGCGCTGTGCCCATGACGAGACCATCTCGTCATGAACTCCGCCCGCTAATAGAAAGCCCGGCACAGGGCGGGGAAAGGGCGGGGCACGCAAGAGGTTAAGGTCTACTTGCATGCCACTTAGTAACTGCTTGAGGCTGATGGACTGCACACATCCTGTTGCAAAGAACATGACCTTTGTTAGATATATTTATTTTCAGATCATTGGCCTTACAATACTATGAAAAACATCCAGTTGCCTCTGTAGGCCAACCGGCATGAGGTCCAATATTACTGTATCATCAGAATAAAACATTTCTGAGATGGCCTCAGCTCCTACTTTTGACAGAAAAGACTGACCCCGGTTTAATACTAGGGCTGGGTGGAGTTCGCAGAGTTATAGTCTGCGGAATTTCGTGGCGGGATTTAAAGGTTCAGCTGAGTTCCGTGAGCGGTGGAGTTCATCCGGTCTGCTGTGCACACTCTTCGATGGTGACCTTAAGTTAATTGAAGCAGATTTTGGAAACGGAACTGGTTATACTTTTAAACGTAACCATTCATTGAGGTGCTCTCGACATGTAATAAAATGAAAAATGAAATTGAGGCAGAGGAGGTAACTAAGTTGACAAGGAGGAGCACTTGCTCATAAAAAGTGGAACACGACTGCCAATTTCATATGGTATCTTCTCTTTTGAAATGGTAAATGGAGCCTCTTTATGGGATTGCTTGCCGAAAGGAAGTGCGTGCTGCAGTCTGTCCACCCCGCACCTCCTGCATGGGAGGTGGGCGGGCTGGGGTTGTGCATGTTGGACATTTCCTGCCGTCTACCAGATAGCAATAGTGGACACAGGGATAAGGTACGGGCAGCCGCTGAAGCACATACGCCTAGGAAGTGCCTGGGGGGTTTATAACATTCATTGATGACACCACATCCCAAGGGCAGCACAACGGTACACCAAAGTGTCTACAACACAGCCTACTGCCCACCGCATACCAGGTATATCACAGCTTCCTGAGCGACAAAACCCTCAGCTCACCGTAGCGCTTCCCAATGTACAGCCCCTGGATTACATCTCCTGACAGCCTCCTCTTAGCCTCGTAGGTGAGAAACCTTATGCAAGACCCCATGGGCCCTTACTCCATGTTGGTGGGGGCACTCTCCCTTCCCCTGAGCCGTGGCCATGTCTATCACCACCTGAGTCCCCCTGGCCCTGCCTAGGATGCTGCTCACTCAACTTCGGTTCCCACCCTGCTGATGCGCCCTTCCGTACACTAGGTCATGTGACAGAGCTTGTAGCAGCTTTTTTTCGCCCTTCACCTCAGTCACCTTCAAAGCCTGCAAGGAAATTGGAATGTGAGAGATGCAGATTGGACTCCCACTTCCAGTCCAGACACAAATCTTCACGTGAACGGAGCCGGAGATTTTGAACCAAATGCTGCAGTTCATTGCTTTTCCCAGTCCATCACACAGGCTGCTTAACTTTCTATGCAGCCTGTACTTGTGAACTTGTGACAAAGGGGTGAGCAGCGGTAAACTCGGTTAGGCAACGTTTTTGCAGAACTCGTGCAGACTAACAAAAACTCTGTGAACTCCTCCTGTGTATCAGAGTTTCCCACTCAGGATTATTTAATACTATTATAGCATGCCTAAGGCCATTGGGGGTAACTATTTTTCTGGACAAATTTCTATTGCCCCCTAGTTCAACCTTAGTCCATGAGCCCTCATGTAATTGAATTATGAGCTTTATTAAACCAGGAGGACATTCCCATTAACACATTTATTCCCAGAGTAGTGCCCTATTTATTGCGTCAAATGAAGTTGACAATTCAGTGTATGACACATAGAGGGGCTGTTTCCTATTGAAGGCATATTCTTCAGCTAAAAGTTTTAAAATTAAACAGCTATCCATTGTTGAATACCCTTTACACCCATTTGGACTTTTGGAAGAATCTGGCACTGCTTATCCAATCTTCCAGTAAACCCAGCAGGTGTTTTGCATAGATCTTACTGGGGATGTCCAACAAGGTAATCACACAGTAACTCAAGGTCAGGTCCGTTCACCTTTTTTATACAACCAGGACCATAATACTACTTTTCCAGGTTTCTGGTAGGTCGTACTCAGTTATTATTACTCCAAACACTGGATAATTTGTGCCCACAAGCTGAAATTATCGTAGAGCTTTTCAAATGTTTTATTATAGTCTCAATACTGTCCACTGAGAGACACAGAAAACTCTGCACCACCCTTTTCTCTGGTGGCCCACCATACAAGCTCGCCCTTGCTCCTCTATTTTCATCTTTTAATTTATACAACTCAGCTATACACCCGACCTATACTTCTTTCAGGGCTAGCCCTGCTACATTTTTTGTAGAAGCCGGCCCCCCTGACCTTTTCGACTCAGAATAGCTGGTAAGCGTTTTTCATTGGACCATTGGCATTGCTAACATCCTTACATCTGATTTTTGATAAGTGATACGTGATAGCTTTGGCCTCACACGAGAGAGCAGGGGTACGCTAGGGAAGGCAGTGTATTCATGGCATGCACACTAGAACCATACCTGATGACAACCTGAGTTGATTTGCCCTGACTAATGATACTTTTCTAGGCATGGAGCAGAGAAAAGCCCAAAATAGCCCAAATAGCCCACAAGGTACTGTGAAAGTAAAAGGGCAGCTCAACACGATGCTGAAAACGATGCTGAAAACTGTGTAATAATAAGATAGATTGTCTCATTCACTAAGTGAGGTCAACTTTGAAAAATAGGAAAAAACTGAAAGTGCCTGAGAATAGCCCATAAATCGCAGATATGTTTAAGAAAGGGCCTAAAAGCATCCACTCAGTAAGTCATTCACAAAAGAGATTCCAGCAACAGCATTTGAAGGAAGGAACCCCTGTCATCATTCGCTCTTGGAGGGGGAGACTGCAACCAGCTTGGAAGAAAAAAGCACAAAGGTTTTTTGCATAACTGACATCCCTTGTTTAAACCCAAATAGCCCCTCGCAAGAAAAGACATCGATGATATTATCATGACTAGATCAGGCAGTAAGACTCAAAGGGAACTTGTCGAAATACCCAAAGGCGATACATTAAATAACGTGTATTTGTAAAGTGCACATTCACCAGTAGTTATGTTGGCACTGAATATTGTTATCCAACTCAATTGTACTCATTTTATCAACCTCAGATGGACGAAAGGCTGAGTGGACCTGCCTGGCTTTGAATCTGTGACCATGGGGTCAAACAGAGGCCCCTGAAGTGGATGCATTAGTCTACTGAGCCACCAGACCCAGCTGACATTGAGGAACTTGTAGTCCTTTTGAAGGCTGATATAAGTAGTCTGTATTCGGAAGAACTGCTTTTATGGACTATGGTGGATGGGGCAAGGTTAAACCATTGTATTGGCCATGAATCCACCGAGTATAGAGTTTGGAGTATTTGGGATGGAAACATGCATAATTCAAAAGATTGGATGTGTGGGCGGGGTTTCAGGGTAATACTACACAGGGAGAGGATCGACTTCTCATTCCTGTGAAACAATTAGGGAATGAATCAAAGAGCATCCCCAAGAGCGAGAAGCAGACTGAGTCTGTTTATAATTAACATAGAGGTACGAGGCAGTACCAAAGGAAAGACAAGGAAAGTGGTTGGTTTGACACTGAGGATGGTAGGAGAAAGAGGAGACTAATTAAATTAGTGTAAACACATTTGTCCCACCCAGTAGGTTTCCGTAGAGGCTGGCAGGTGGGAGGTTGACACAGTGGTGAAGGGGGAGAGAATACATCTGCACAATTAAATTAATTGGGATTAGAATCAAAAAAGATTATAGATGATCAATGTGCCAAAACTACCCCCTGGAGCTAAAGAAAACAATGAGTCTCTGAAAAAAAGCTATTCACTGGGTGAGGACCTATAGGCACTGCTACTCCCTTGTAAGATTTGACATACTGTAAGTAAGGTGTTGTCCCCTACATGCTTCAAAGTCTGATCATATAGCCATATACTTAAGCAGGGAGTTGTATGTTGAAGGGGTAGTGAACATGCATTTGCATACCTGCCCACCTGCTGGCTCCTTAATACAACTTAAGTAAAATTTACCATCCTCATCCCAGCATCTCCCTGTCAGGGTAAAAGATCACTGCCCAATACACATCACAGATCAGTTAAATTTGACTGAAGCCACTAAGGAAGGTTCTGTCCTTAATGAAGTAGATTGACTGGAGAATACAAACACTCCAGTAGAGGTCAAGAGTGCATGGTTGCCATTTCATATAGGACCCACCCAAAAGGGATCGCTGGGGAATTTTGGACACAATCAAGTGGAGAAAAATAGTGGCGGTATGGTCATGATACTGGGGCAGCAGTCATATGACCTCAATACGGCTCCAGATAACAGTCCCTGATTCAAGATCATCTTGAAGCAACATCGCTGCGATTAATCTAACATGATAGACTCAGACTGGGAAACTTTTATGGATAAATTCCATATATGTGTCTTTCAGGAAACGTGGGCTCTGACTTTTCTTTAAACAGAAATCTTTGTCAATATTAGTACCGAAGTGAAACCATCCTGATCTGGGCGGCCGGCAGCTGGTTAATCATATGGATCAGGACCGCGCATGAGAGATAAAGAGACTTAATCTCAGTTCTTGAGATATCCTGGGTGTGGATACTTCTTCTAAGGGCATGCAATTCAATCTAAGATTGATTAATTTATACAATTGATTCACAAATAGGAATCATGACTCAGGTACCCTGCTATCGTTAGTACATTTTCTGGAGCAATATAATACAGGGACTCATTTGATGATAGCAGAGTGATATGAATATAACGTATGAATCCCTAGATTTTAAGCAAGAACTCATGATGGATTGAGGATGAGGACAGCGGGATCCCAAGTTCGTCAACCCAACAGCTCAAGAAAGTCTATAAGGTTGCACTGCAACTAGCCTCTATTTCGCTTAATTTTGGCTTATGAACCTGTAATGAGCACTCCATCTCAGACAAAGAGGCATATTTGGCTTTAAGAGGGTAAATACAAAGAGTGAAATAGATTATCTCTTATTCGACACAGATCTTTGGCCCAAATTCCATGATATGAGTGTCATTGAGGGGTTTGATAGTGACCAGAACGCCCTAGACCTCAATTTGACTAATATACCCTATCTGCACTCAAAACAGATATCCTGCAAGATTGAACCCCCAATAATAACATCTAACAATGGTAGGAGAGTAAAGTGGCCTCAGGTAAAAATGAAGAGAGAGAACTTAACCAGGCTTTACAGAGAAGTTGAGAGGGGCCTGATTAGACTTGGAATCTCAGAGTTAAAATATATAGCTGAGGAGGACTTACTGATGGATCAAATTTTTCAGATCAAGAAAATATTTCAGATAACTCTTAAGGCTTTAGTCCAAAATTGCAAGTCAACAGAAAGGCACAACAAGGATTGAGAACAAGCTAAAGTGAAGCTGGTGACTGCAGTGAAAGAGGGTAATATGATTTTCATAATAGAGAGGTGAAGACACTATAAAAGAATGCAAACAAAGTCAAGCAAATGCTAGGAGGAGTTCAATTGGTGGGATTTAGCCAGGGCAGCCTAATTGAAGGATAATTGCACTTTCTGGCACTTTGTGCTAAAGGTGTACCTTTTGTCGTAGGCGATGATAATTTCTATATACATCCACATGCTTGGGAATCTTTTTCTACATTATACTAGGTAATAGAAGAGCTGCCAATACAAGCTGTTCAGAAAGGTGAGTGTAACCTAATAGATAGAGGGCCGACTGAATCACTTTTCTTTACTATGGAAGACACTTTCACAGCCATGGGAAACATGAAAAATGGGAAGGCAACTGGCATGGATAGGATTCCCAATGACCGTTACACCTCAGAGCCCAAAGCTTGGGGTTTTATTCTAAATAGAATCTCAAATGTGATTGCCAGAGGGGCTGGTATCCCAGAAACATGGAAAGAGGTAGAGATCAGAAAGGAGACAATGGGATCCCGTAAATTACAGACCCATCAGCGTTTTTGGTTAAGATCCAGACTTGGATGGGGAAAAAACAGATATTGTCACACCTACAAGCAGGCTTTAGGCCCAATATGAGTACTATAGATCAAGTGTTTAGGTTTCTGGTAATTACATGGAAGTGGGTTTTGATCAACAAGTGCCATTTGCATATTGTATTAGTTGACATTAAATCTGCTTTTGAATTGATACCCAGAGTGAAGTTATGGGTTGATGAAAAGGAAATGGGTATGCCGTCAGAAATGCTGAATTTAGTGTTTTGTTTACATGAAGGGAACTTTGCACGAGTTAGGTGGGGCAGAGATGGTAAACTGACAGAGTGCATAAATGTTTCTCATGGGGACCTGCAAGGGTGTTTGTTAGCTCCAACCCTATTTATATTATATATGATTGGGTTAGTAAATACGTTATGTGTCTGTAAGGGATATTCCTCAAAACTAGTAGGTCAACCAGTCCTAGCACTACTTTTTGCTGGTGACACACTATTAATCTCTAAGACCCCTATGGTCCTACAAAATATCTTGAAAAGGTTCACATAGGTATTTGAGCCACTCAGCTTAGTATTTAATGGTCTCAAAACCAAGTTTATGACTTTTCACTCCCAAAAGTCTTCTAGGGGCAAACTGAGTCTTGGTTCAGAGTACCTGGAACAGGCCAAAGAATTTGAGTATTTAGGTGTGAGGCTGGCGAGTCATATGTCCTGGTCAGCCGATATTGTGAAAAGCCAAATGTTCTCCAACATATGGGAGGGATGGTGGTAACTAAACTTAAGGGGTCATGCTATTGCCCTATTTCCCCTGCATTGGAAATTTACAGTGCAAGAAGACTAGGTGTTGCCCTGTAAGGAGCAAAACTATGGGGATTTGAAAATATGAAAAGGCTGGAGTTGGCAGACACCACATTTATTAAAACTACTCTGTCATTGTCGGATAGTCCCCCACTTGTGCTGATGGGCCTTGACCTGGATTTAAGGTTTATATCGCATATAGCCATATTGAAATCATTGCTTTACTGGATTAATATCTGGACAGGCAAATCACAGATACCAATTAAGCAAGATGTCTCAGAGCTCATAGCATTAGATGAATGGCGTAAGAGCACTTTCCTCAAAAATCTGAAAAAATTATTGTATAAACTGGGTTTGAAAGATGTCTGGGATAACCCAGAAAAGCAAGACAAAGGCATAATTTAAAAACTAAAGGCAAATACTGGGACTACCCTTTAAGTAATTGGCTCTTTGAAATAGCGTATGGTCCCTTAACAAATGTTTTCATGGATATAAAATGTTCCCTATCTTTTGAGATAATGTTGGACCAGATTGACCCTCCAGTAGCCAGATAATAGTATTTAAAATTAAGATATGGCACTTTACCTGTCAGTGCAGTATGAAGGAGGTGAAAGGGGGGACCTTCAAAATGCTATCCAGCATGTGATTATTCCCCTGAATCACTGGAATATTTTATGTTCTTATGTCCAGCTTATTCAAAAACTAGGAGAAGGTGGAAAATTCACGGCTGTCGGTCGCTCTCTGTTTCAAGCCACATTGAGGTTATGCGCATCCTAAAAAGCGAAAACATTGAGTGGACAGATTTCTCAGTATCAAGATACTTGCTCGCTTGGCACATACCTGAAAAATTCGTAAAAAACATTTAAGATTTTCTGTTGTCACAAGCCAATTTGGTATATGCATTCTTTAGATCTTGTATTATGGCAAAACAATTAAAGCTGAAATGAGACTTAATAATTTAACCGGCATAGGTACCTGACCCTGGATAAATGAGATTATATAGATTTTAATCTTGTTTTAGGCCAGATTGATTGTTTTAACAATTTGTTTTTTTTTTTAAATATAACTGTGATTCTAACAGGAGATTTCCATATGTTTTAGCTTTAAATTATTGATGCATGGAACTATCAAGATCTATGTGAGCATGAGCACTTTAGTAAAAGGTTGCATAATGAGAGTCTAGATGTGTTTTTATTCAAGGTGTTCTGAAATAATGATTTGCACAAAAATGTTTTTAAACTGAAGATATATAGGACTTTTCTCTTGTATTATACATGTGATGTATTTGTTTATTTTATTGTGTTTATGATTATTTATTGGTTGAATAAACTAAACATGAGGTGAATTCCCTCAAATCTACCCTGGTTAGGTCATTATCCTATTTACATAATCATCCATCCCTCTTAATACCTTCAGGAGGCAAGTCCTCACTCTCTCATTAATCTGCTTGTATACAAACTCATGGTCAACTTCAAATATCATTTTTGCAGGCAATTGTCCATTACATGATTTTCTTACTGTCTTCCAGATAAGTGGCCACTGCTTCCCTGATGGAGGACCACCCTTCAGGAGGCAAGTCCTCACCCTCTCATTAATCTGCTTGTATACAAACTCATGGTCAACTTCAGATATAATTTTTGCAGGCAATTGTCTATTACATGATTTTCTTACTGTCTTCCAGATAAGTGGCCACTGCTTCCCATATTCTGTGGTGTAACATTAGCCCTCACAGCCCCCACCGGTACGGGGAGTCCCCCAGCTCCAGGGGGCCCCCTCTGGCACTGTGCACAGGCAGCGTGCCCCTGGCCTGAGAGCTACTGTCTGCGTCAGCCCCCCTCCAAGTACTTTGCAGGGGGCCCCCCTCATGTTTTTTTACACCACTGCCTATATTTAGTGATCCCTTTCAGGCATAAAGGGATCTCTGTCTATCAAATGGATCTGCCGCCATTGTGGCTCTACTGAAGGCACTTAATTACCATGTTCATTGCACCCAGTCTCAAAGTGGAAGTTTGTTTGTTGAAAAGCAAAAAAACAATGGCCCTGGCACTTAAGGAGTTTTTGTCATGTGCATCAGTGTCATTGTCCAACTCCCCTGCTTGGAATCACCATACCAGGTAGAGCGACCGTCACTATGTCCTAGTGGCCCAGTTACATAGGTGCACTCACGTCAAAGGATTACACCAGGAGAGTCCTGTCCCATTTCAGCTTCTAATTCACTTCATTTATCCAATATTGTCAGCTGCTATCTGATTATGAGGAATAATTTACTGAATATTTTCCAACCTGCTCACAATTATTTCTCCATATCGCATCTTAATATTACCTTGGTGACTTCAGCATAATGTGGAATTACTTCTCTACTGCCACGATGACTGAACTAGACATCATGTCCCTACCATATGAATTTATGCAATTTTTTTCTATTCTTTGAGCACCGTGTCACCTACAGCTTGGTGGGTATAAAAGTACATTTCCACAATGACTAGGTCATTCATGCAAAATGCAAAAAAAGGGTGGCAATAAATAAACAAAATATGCAAAACGGCACCAGCAGTAAATCATTAACGAATAATTCAATAGGGTTTTCAGACATGCATATGTACTTCATAGACCATTGCTTTTGTTGAATATGTGATAATATCTTTTAATATTTATTTCCTCCACTGAAAATATTAGAAACTCACTCATATCACAGATTTATAGAATCATAATAAGAAAATGACACCAGCCCAGTAGCAGACGACAGAATAACTCTTAAGTTACAATAGATGTCCTGAAGGGTTCCAGTTACTTTTTCATTCTATTATGTATTATACTTCTTTCTTTAAGTTTCTCTTTAATTTATGTGTTTTCCTGTTGTACAGTTGTAAAGGCAAAATATATTTGTAAGAAACTGACCTTTTTGTGTGGTCACCACCATTCTTTGCTGACTGGTAATGCTGTTTTTTTAACCTTCTCTCTACAGGGCCCAGCGTATGTGATCTGACACCTAAAACGTGGTAACATTGGCTAATCCCTAATTGCCAAATATATCAGTACAGTAAGATCATAGTATACGGTGCAGAAAAATACAGCACTGGCAATTAAATGTCACCTGTGTACAGTAGCTCTTCTTGTGTTCTCCATTAGAGTGACAAACAAAACATGGCTTTAGGCTTGCCTATGTAGCATGACTCATGCTGCTTTCAAATCTGCAGACAAATCTGTCAAAATAACAATTTTCTGACAGGAAAGGACACTACTTTCAAATAATAAATAAGCCACACTTAATTAAGGCATGTAACCTACTTGAGCTGTAATGTTGGAATGTACCTACAGTGACTAGCATCCACAAACTAGTTTCTCTTTTAGGGCTGTAGCTATCCTATGAGAACCACTAATATCCAAATAAAATATTAAGTCTGCTGCTGTTTGGATATTGTTGGTAATGCTGCTTCACCTCAGTGGGTGATTGTTGTACCATAAGACATTGCAATAGTGTATGGAGCGCGCGGTACATTTAAGAACTTGTTATGAGCGAGCGAGCTCACTTACCAAAAGTAAATGCATACCGGTTGCTATGTTTCCTTTTAAGTTACAACTTTATGGCTGGCACTGTAGTCCCGCATCAGTTGCTCAGTCTTTGTTGGGTGTCTGATGCATGAGGATGGCTGCATATGGGCTCCTTATTTATTACCTTGTACTTCACAAAATAAACACTGTGTTTTTCTCTACATGGCTCCCGAATTCTCTATGTAACATTTGGTGACAATTTATCAAGGAATTTGAGACTTTTGAGAATTTGGAGCCTAGAGCGAACTCCAGATAACCTAAGATCTCATCAGTACCATTTCACTCATCGAAGCTGTTACCCAGCGAGTGCTTCTCCTGTACTTCCCTGAGCCCACACAGCCCAATGCTACTTTTGGGTTATTTCAAGTGCAGTTCCACCCATTTCCACATTTCGGCTCCATGTGCTCCACTTCTTCCTCAACATGGGTGTATGCGTATGAGATCATTCCTTCAGTTTACATGTCTGTTTTACAAGTAAATACTTAGCTGCCCTATGTGTAGCTGCCCTATGTGCATATGTCCTCTTGGCACTAACTTTACTTTCTGACAGGTTTCTTCTTTAATTATTGATGTTGTGCCAATATTCCTGTATTTCCAAGCCAGTGTTAGATTGCGTTGGATCTTTCACGTTTACAGCAATGTTTCTTTAAAACTATAGAGCTTTTTGTTAGAATTGGCTCAAGTGAACTTAAAAATAATTATTAATTTCTCAAGAACTGTGGGGACAATTCACAGAACTATCTGAGATAAAATCCTAAATTTACTACTTTTGGTATTCAAGTCAAGTCAAGTCAAAAGCAATGTTTATTTAGACCATAGTCTTTAAACAGCGATAAAACGCAGTTATAAATAACAAAACAATACAGATTCTTCATCAGTTCCATTAAAATTGTTAACCTATAGGCAGAAGGGTAACGACACGAATATCCTACATGGGGGGATGCAATAACATAATTAATTGATATATACAATTTAAAACAACCCCCTAAAATTAATAAAAATTCATATTTGTTTAACATTTATATTGATTACAATACACATATTAATGAGGTTCAACTTTTTAAATCACTAAAACATCTTCAGTTCTCCCTGAAGAGACTTTTAATGGCTTTCATATAGTTTCCGATTGCAATTGCAATCTCAAGATTAGGCATCTCTGTAAGTAAGGCTACTGCCTGATCCCGTAACCTCGAATCAAGTTTTAAAAAGATTGGGTGTAGGAATTGTTTACGCTGGGCTAAAACTGTAAAACAATCTACCAATATGTGCAAAATATCGCTTTTAGTGCCCAACATACATTTACAGGTTCCATAAGGCTGAATCATTTCTGCTTTTATTTCCTCATTTACCAAACAAGGATTATTACCAATTCTTAATATTAAAATTTCACATCTAAGCCAATAGTTGGGCAATGTGTCCAGGTAAGGGTACCAGGCTTCATTCAACCATGGTTCCCTCATATATTTTACAGATTTTTTCGTTCTCAGATACTCCATGTCTACCCTTCTGGACACTTCCTGTCCTTGGCATCTGAGTGCACTCTTAGTAAATTCTGCATGCAGTGATTGTTGACAAATTCTCACCTTTAGGTTCTCACCAACCATAAGCAGTTTCTTCCTAGTATCCTTAGCCCATTTTAAGCTACTAGACTGAATCTCCTTTCTACACCATTGTGAGACCTTCTGTAGTGCACCATGGTCCTGGCGTTTCCAAAACCTTACTAGAGTCACTTGAATCTGTATGCTCCAAGATGTTGTTCCTAGCTCATTTGTAATGGCCTTGATCATTGCTGAGCCTGGTAGTGACAATAAAGTTTTCAAACACTTCACTTCCTCTAAGTCCCAATAATGTCGCTGTAATCTCGATTGTATTTTTTCAAACCACAGATCGATGTAAACGCTTTTGCTTTCTGAGCTTCTAAGTGCGTATGCCACTTTAATGCACTATCAAACCAGATCCCAAGATATCTATATTCACTCACAATTTCCAGTTTCAAAGGACCTAAAAACCAACTAAATCTAGTGTCTCTTTTCCCGAAACATAACATTTTAGTTTTTTCCATGTGTACATTTAAAAACTTTACTTCACAATACTCTCTAAAAGCGTTTAGCTTCCGTTGAAGGCCAAGCTCGGTCTGATCGAGAATAACCAGATCATCTGCATACAATAAGCATGACAATTTATTACCATCCATTCTCGGACTGGCACTTCTGCCAACCTCTAGGGTTGCGGGCAAGTCTGCTAGGAATATGGCAAAAAGCAGGGGGGCCAACATGCAGCCCTCTCTAAGGCCGTTCTCGATTGCTATTTTTGGCGTCAAGGACTCCCCGTATCCCTGATGACCTGTGCCCAATTTCCTCTATGTAACTTTTTTACTATAGCCAGCGGGCCTTCTGCTATATTATAATTTTCCAAGGACTCCCAAAGGTATTTACAGTCCACAAAATCAAATGCAGACCAAAAGTCAACAAATCAGCAGTATAGCTTACCTTTTTGCTCTATTGACTTTCGCGCCACTGCCCATAGGTGAAGCAATGATCGACATTGGTGTGGCCTTCCTTGAAGCCCCCCTGTTCTACTGGCACAATCGAGAACTGCTCCACCCAGTCCTTGAGTCTACCCAGTATTATTTTTGCGAAGACTTTTTCCACAATGTCCAGCAATTTAATGAGTCTATAATTTTTCAGGGCTTTCATATCACCCTTCTTGTGCACCGGTCTAATTACTGCACCCTTCCAGTTCTTGGGGATTTGCTGAGTCTAAGATAAATAAAAACATATGGGACCAGAATTCAGCCCACCAGTTCAGCTGGGACTTTATTATGGAAGCTGGGAGATTGTCGGGTCCTGCTGCCCTAGTTAGCTTTAATTTTAATTATCGCATTTTTCACATTTACTACTGAGAAATCTGATTTTAGGTCTTCCACTAACCTACTCCAGTTTTGCAACTCTCCTTCTTCTAATTCCCCACAAGAGCCATAAAATTCCTGCAAATATTCCTCCCATGCAGCCTCTTCTACCACACAATTCATAGCTCCCACAGGATGATCAGCAGCTGCCTGTATCAGCTTCCAGAACTGACATATATTCTTTGTTTCAATAGATTCCAACAGGTTTTCCCAACATTTTTCTTTATAAACGCTTTTCGAACTACTAATTAACATTTTATATTCCCTTCTCAATTCTTTTAGATGTACCAGTTTCCTCAGATTGTATTTGACTCTAATACTTTCTGCTGCTCTCCTTATCTCCCTCTTCTTCTTCAAACATTCTACAGAGAACCATTTTGGTTGTCTTACTGGGATTTTATGTTGATTTGTTGCACTTATTTTCTCATTTTTAATTCAACTCGAAGGCATTGCACAACCTGTTCTGTTTTTTCCTCATACAATTCCAGGTTCTGCCCTATGACACATCCCAAATCTAGCTTCTGTTGTAGTTTTGCCAGCTTTGCTATATATTCATCCGTTAGTCTAGTTGTCACCCGCCTAGGATACTCAACTTGTTGTTAAATTACTTCATCTTGTGGGCTCAGGTTCCCATCTGAAACCTCCACTGCAGGAGGTTATGATCACTACCATCCTTTTGACAGACCCAAAACCCTTTTATTAAGGCATAGCTCCAGGCAAACGTAAACCCGCAGTCTATTGGGCAATTTTGTGTGCCTATTTTAAATGTTTTCTTAGCTGGGCAATCTGTTTCTAACCTGCCATTCAGGCAAAATAGTCCCTTTGTCCCCAGGTAGTTTCCCAAGATTGTATCTTGACTTAAGGAAGCACACTCGGGGAAGGTTGCCAATCTTATGTCATAAGCCTCCAGAATTTTCATATACCAAGGTTCTACCTTCTTTGGGTTTAATATATGATTAAAATCCCCGGTCATTAAAAATATATCCGGGCTGTACTTTTTACTTAAGGTATATATGTCATCTTTAAAATACCCCATCTCGGCCCCATATTCCTCGGGGCACCCCTATTGCATATACACATTTAAGAGGATTAGATTTTCATTTCATTTCATACATTTTGTCTGCAACCAACAAAGATAACCTACATACATGCAACCATTTGCATTTTACGGTAAATGATATCACATTCTTTACTACTTTTGCAGACAAGAGGGTCATAATCCCACCTGCCGGGCGCCCAAACCTTTTTTTCTTAGCAGGGCGGTGGAGTTGGAGGAAGCCGTCAAATAGTGTTTTTTTCCCTCATAGCCAGGTTTCCTGTAAACATATAATCTCGTCGCTCTTGGCTAGCTCTTGTATACTTTCTTATTTTGTCAAGTCTCCAAGGCCGTTTTTTTATTCCAAGATAGAAGCTTAAGGATATGTGACACCACGTTATCCAAATCCACCTCACTTAAACATCCATCGTCCCCAATATCCCCCTTATACAACTGGGAGGGACCTGCGAGGCTGCTTCTTTGACTCCAGTTCCCCCAAGATTTATCAATATCTGAATTGTTTAAGATGCCACCATCCAATGAAGAGTTGATACAGTTAATGACACAGGTGCCGATTCACAGAACTAATCTGAGATAAAATCTTTAACATACTACTTTTGGTTCTCACAAAGGTTACTCAGTAAAGATACAGTGAGTAGATCATCATTAGGCTTACTCTAATGCTCAACTGCCCTAACCCATGTACTGGGTACTTCTTTCTTACCCGTTGCAGCTAGGTGCACAGTCACCCTTTCGGCCAAGCTAGCCAATTGAACTTTCCTGATAATGTTGAGCCTTCTAGCAACATAATGACTTTGTCAATAGGAAAACAACTGTCAACCCTACATCTTCCTCCTGAAGCTTGACCCTATGATTTCGTTTTTGCTACCATCCCTTCCTGATCCCCTTGGTCATCTGAAAGCATGCTTTAGCTCAAAAACAAAGTAATTAATTGGTTGGCTGAAATATGAGCCTTAACAGGGCTTTGTCTGATAGGATTTTGTTTGTAAAGCATATCTTTGGGTTGGGCCTTCAGTGTAAACACGAGGATTGTGTGGTTGTTAATTTTAAGTATCTGCAGGATCTGAAAGATATACTTTTTACATTTCAGCTCCATGACATGACCAACAACTTAATTAAGGTTTTTTATATGCCTTGTTTTTTCATAGCTTGCTCAACTGGGTCAAAGTGGATATGCCATTAGCATATTTTCTTAACATCACAATTCGGTCTCACAATCATTTTGCCACCCTTGAAAGTTTCAATCTCAGTGATTGATGTTATGACCATGCAGTTGCTTCTGGTCTTGTAAGCTGGAATATTTTTGGTATTTCATCTAAGCTGAACCAGGATAGCTTGCTTTCTTTTATCAAGTCCTTTGATGTTATTATGTTACAGGAGACTTTTCCATCTCACTAGTGACTTATTGTTACGCTTTACCTGCAGTTCCTTCTCCTTCTAGGAGGGCTGAAGGGGACTTTTCAACATGGTTCTGGGTTTCACTGAAATGTAGTATTAAGACTCTTAGCTCTAGCCATCCTGTCATTCATTTGCTTTCTGTTTCATGTGCTGGGTTTTTTCAATTTTATCAATTTCATTTTTATAATGATTCGTTTTTTACTCGTTGTTATTCCAATTCCCTGTTTCCAATTTAGCTGTTTAAGATGCTCGATGACTTAATTTATTCTATCTTTGATGGCCCCATTCTGCCACTGATATCATATTGGGTGGCAATTAAAATGTCAACATTGTCTCCAAATTGTCTTCTAATCCTTTTCAATTGTATGAAAAGCAGTTTTTTTCATTTCTCTACTGATATTTGTGGAATACTTTTGCACTACTTCTTATTCGAGCATGATTTAGTTAATATACCTAAATTATACAATAAAGACCAGAGGATTGTACCTGCGCTTCCAGGGTGAAGATTTGTCTCTATTATCGACTACGTCTTTGTATCCAGGGGATCACATGATGCTATCATTGACAGCCCTTTGCAGAAGAGTTGTTAAAGTGATCATATTCCTTTTTTTTTGTCTGGTTGGCCTGGATGTTCATTTATCCCTATTTTCTGATCATCATGAAATAAAAAAAGTCACAGAATGTAGTGCAGCAGCCAAAAATGCTGTGCTTCTTTGCATGACAGGGAGGGAGAAGAAGATTGCCATATCTAGAGATATGGCTCTCTTCTCCCCTCTCCCTAGCGCCGACGCTGATTTCAACTACCGTTCGCCAGGTACACACCTTAGCACCATAGTGCTAGGGTGCATGCCTGGGTCTACCATAGGTTTTTTACTGGAAAGGTAGCCTTCCAGTAAAAAATACTATACGAAGACACATGTTAAAAGTTTTCCTACTTTGCACATGTGCTGCAAAGTGCAGCACGAATGCAGAGTCGGAAAAGATAGGCGAAATAAAAAGAAATCTCCCTTTAACGCCTCCATTGAAATGGTGTTAACGTTTGGCGCGAAACCCTGTCTACTATTGTTTGCAGATAGGGTTTTGCATCGAAAGGCATGGGTGGAAGCATGGGAATGCCATGTACCACACATTTTACACCCCTTGGCCAGTAGCGGCTCCTGGAGAGAGTGCTAGGAGCGGTGGGGCGGGGCGGGGGAGGGGCAGGGTGGGTGTAGTAAACTCTGGCATACAGCCGAACCGAGGTAAGTACATAAATAAATAAATAAAATGAATTATATCGCGCATGCTGCAACGCCAAATGAAGAAGGTTATTCAAATTCCTTGCCTAGCTCTTATTCTAACAATATTAACTGCTCTAAATGTACGTATGAGAAAGTAGATAAAGATATCTGTGATAATCTTTCTGGTAAAGCTCCTGGGTCCAATGACGTACATTTGAACCTGTATAAACCGAACACTGACTTATGGGCTTCACTCTTGACAAATGTACTGAACTCTGCAAGTAATTCATGGTAACCCACTGTTGATTTACCTTTGTGATTGCGCCCATGGTTCAAAAGTGCAATCACAATGACCCCAGGTGTTATAGCTCAATATCCCTGATTAATTTGATTGTCATTGTCTCTGAAAGTCGTACTTCTAAATAGGTTAGTAACCTGGTCTGCAGAAAACTGCATATAGGCTGATATCCAGTATGGTGTTAGTGAGGGGTTGAAAACCGTAGAGCTAAGTCACAATTTGTATCATATCATAGGCACATATACAGTGGCCAAAGAGGGTGCCATCAATCTTGCTTTTATTAACGTAAGTAGAACCTTTGGTAGAGGCAATAGATCAACATTGTGGCTAATATTGACCTTGATGGGTCTTGATACACTCTTGTCAACTTCCTATGTGGTTTACATGCTGATTTGTCAGCTGCAGTCAGATTTAGAGATGGAGGTTAATGCACATCTTTCTTTGGTCTAATGAAGGTAGTTTGTCAGTGTTGTGCTCTTGCCCCACTTTTGTTTATTTAATGAACCTTAATATGCTCTTTCTATATAGTGATAAAGATATGCCAACTGTTGAAAACAGACTAATTCCTTCTGTGGTCTGTGCAGATGGTGCTTTGTTGCTATCCCACAGGTCTAATGGTCTTAAGAAGCTTATTTATACTTGTGTCTCCTTTTTGGACAGACGTAACCTTGATTCAAACCTCTCCGAAACACATGTAATGTCTGTGGGTCTCATTGAACACAATTGGGTCCCTTAAAAGTAAAAAAAACATAATTAACTGGCGAGTTCATCATTTTTCATACTTAGATGTCAGTGTTGATTCCGTTAGTTCATGTTCTGCCTGTCTCTGTCTTGTATGTCAAATGCTTGTGCAGTCAGTTGGGGCATTTTTAATTTTGCTGCGAAGTTTGGATGCAAGCCTTTTATCCCTATGTTAGAAATATATAAAATGCAGTCCGTTCCATTCTTATATTATGGTGCAGGCATTTGGGGTTATTTTTTTGTCAATGACATCCCTTTAGTATGAAGAAATAATAAATTGTCACTGGCTACTTGGTCTCCCCCCTTCAACCCATATTGTTTTGTGCCCTAAGGAAATGGGCTTTGCATATGTTGAGGACATTGTCAAATTGGTCTCTTTATTACTATGGATTTTCATCTCAAGACCTCTATTATGAATTGTTTTAATAATTTTAATTGTTTGAGCATTCCTTATATATATATATATATATATATATATATATATATATATATATATATATATATATATATATATATATATATATATATATATATATATAATACATCTGCTTTTAATATGTTGGACCAGCTGTCTCTAATTTACAATCCTGAATAAATCTCGAAAGATGTAGTACAATTATGGGTGAAGAGGCTTTTTCATGATAGTAGTGGAGCTTGCTAAGCATCATCTGAGAGGTTATGCTATTTTACAGAATTCACTGGTATGGGTCACTATCTATCCATTGTTACCCAGCCATGATAGAGAGGTTTTAACTCAAGATAGAATAGGCATAATGTGATGTTTTATGTAATTTACTCTCAGACACTTTAAGACTTGGCCTTTTTTGTGAATTCTATTGGTGTCTGTCTATTAGAGTTTTAATGCCATTGCTCAGAAAACATGGTTTCAACAGATGTAGACTTGTGTTGACCTGTCTATGGATGCTCTCTAATATTTGTGTACATTTTGTTGTGGAATCCTTTTTAAAATTCACTGATCGATATTCTAATTCGCTGTTTTTTTAAATATTTGTGCTGGTATTGCTGCTTTGACTTTTTCCTTGTTGAGTGTTTTTTTAAATGTCGTGTAATGTCATTTTTTATTTCATTATTAGTGAATTTGTGCATTCATTGTTACATTTATAACTGAAAAAAGTTTGATGATGACGATGATCATGAAGTCTGCTACCTTTCGATTTGGATATGTTACAGAGGAAATAAATCCACTATTTTTAATCTTGATCATTAATATAGTTTATTTGTTAGGTAAATATTTAGAAAAAGTGACTTTAAAAAAAATTTACACTTTACCTGCCAGAACCTTGAGTGGGCTAATGAGCCATTTGCTGATTCTTGTCAGTGTTTCCCTTAATTTAGGTGTGAGAACTGCGTGACAGACCAGGAACAAAGGCTTAGGTCTTTCGAAAGGAAGATCTGGAGATGAGAAATGTGACTCCTTTCAGCCCAGATAGGACAGTTTGGGGTATTCAGGTACTTCATATTCTTGCAAGGGACCAGAATGAGGCCTGCCCATTCATGGTTAATTGCATAGGGAGACCTAAGTAAGGAGAGCCTTTTGTTTCTTAGGCCATCTGTCACCGGTTTGGTACCAGGCTAGTGGGAGGAAGTGCCAATGCTTATGTCCCTAAAAACACCTCTGTGTGGCACACAAACTCCCTTCAGGGGCAGAAATGTTCTGCCATGTTGGATTTGCCTCAGAATAGTGCTTTGAGGTATAGTTTGCAGTAAGGCAAACACTGTGCTGCAAACGTTGGAGATTTTGCTCCTACGACACTTTTTTCTCATTGGTTAGGGGGTGTCCTGGATTCATCCTGACCCACTAGCAAGTGAAACCTACAAAGCTGGCACCTCACCCACAGCTTATCAGCATGCTCTCTCGACCGGCTAAAGAACAAAAGATGACAAGACCTGGAGCCTGAGACATGTGGAGACCTGAAGGGCTGGACCTGCTGTCACTTGTACCCAGGACTAAGAAGTAGACTCCAAGGATCTGTTGGCTGACCTTTTTTTTGGATACATGGACAAAACAAGCTGCAAGCAGCCTTTTTCCTGAAGTGCCTGCTGGTCATTAAGAACTAGATTTGGACTGGATACAGCTGGTGGCCTGTTCTGGAGTGAGTCCTAGATTCTAAATGATGTTCCTGAGGTTCTGGGAGCCATAGAATTGACCAAGAGGAGCTGCTCCCGAAACTCTGAAAAGTTGACACTTTGCACATTTTTGTACTTACAATTTCTTTGGAGTGTCATCAGATCCTTGAGGCAAAGATATCCAATTTTGAAGCAACTTCATCTGATATAGCTGTAGGCATCTACTGCTGGAGGATTTAAAATTGCATGAAAACACTGAGGACCTGATTTAGGCTTTGGAGAATGGATTAAGTACAGTCGCCATGCCGGAGTAGTTCATTCTTATCAAGGCAAGTGTACTCTGCCCACATAATTTAGAGATGTCCACCAGCCCAACAGAAAATGTTTGTATTTCCAGAAAATGCCATCGTAGTGGTTCTTGTAAATGCTATAAAACGTTTGACTGATAGCTCCGTTAACATGACATAGGTGTACATCAAACTTTAAAATGGTTTTTTCGAAGACAAAATCCCAATGCAGGAGTTTGTTTTTGAAAATGAAAAAGTAATGACCCCCCTCACCATTGGAGTTTTCTTTCTCCCATGCCACAGGGGTCATTTGCAGTTTTCACTGCTCCTTACCACAAGGTTTTACCTGGCAGCACAGACAATAAAAACTTCCCATTTGTCTGCCCTTACAAATAAGGGCAGACAGACAAATGGGAAGACCTCCATTGGCCATTACTCTGCTGGGCTGTCAGAGGTGAATGTCAGCAGCAGAGGAGGAGTAGCCTTTGCTGTCAACATACTCAAGGTCTGCACAACTCTAAATAGGATAGGGTGGACCTTCAGTTTGGCAAATAAGGGAGGTGACCCGGTCGCCATGAATGGGTACCCTCTGCACCAAATTCTAAATCGGACCCTCAGTCCAAAGGTAGAAATCGTGACAGGGCCAAGGCATAAAAAGTACCTGCTTGATGCAAGGTTATTGGCGGCAGCTAAATTTTCATTTCTCCTGCTCTAAGAGTCTAAGTCATAAGGTAAGTCATAAGGTAAAATCCTTGACTGGGATGGAATAGCTTGGTGTATCCTACCCACACCCCATTGCGGATGGTCTAAAATCATGCCTAGGTTCTAGTCAGCTACGAACATTGCCTGCTAATTGGAACTTTACATTTACTTGGTGCTTTTTGCCTTTGACTCGTTTTGGTATCATTTTACTCATTTTTCTCTATTTGCTAAATTCGGATTTCCATCGTGTTGTATCTTGAGATTTTAAGTTGTTTTTATCAATTATTTTTTATTGTTTTTAACAAGAAAGCAAGAAAAAGCAAACATTTTAAAACAATGATACCACAGTACAGCCATTGAGGTTAAAACACAGAAGCCACCTTATAGACACATAAATGCAGAGTGGTGGTAATGTGCCTAGCACCAAGGTCCTCCCCTGTATTTAATAATAATGATCCCACCAGCAATACCATGTTGTATGGTATTTGTGTGGGCAGCCATGTGTCCTATAAACTGTTCACTCAATTCCAGCACAAATGCAGTCTTTTCCACTTACCACAAATTGAGTCGGCGGGTCAGAAGAAATCTAGTTCCTGGCAAGTTGCAACATCACATATTGCCACTAACAGGCCCATTGCCACCAGGCAGCAAGCTGCATCTAACCCTCTTGTTCCACCACCCGTATAGTATACTTAGGATCAAGGGTCAGAGGGCATTTTACTATGTTCCTTAAGGTATTATGTGCCATATCTTAGTAACAAACAATCATTGGGCATGTCCACACCATATGGAAGAATGTTTCTTTTTGTTTCCAGCAATTCATGCATGATAGATTTTCCTCCTGTCTATGTGCCTGAGCTGGGTTGGGTTCTAATAAGTATTTAAATTGTATCAGTCGTAGTTAAGCCAATATATCTGGCCGCCATCTTAGCCTCAATCCATTTGTCATTGTCCATGAGATCTACATCCATGTGCCATATCTCTCTTAAATGCGAAACGAGGACTGGGGATTTATATTTGTGTGATATCCTCTTTTACCCTGGTAATTCCATGATTAGTTTGGGTTCAAGTGAGTTAAAGTTTGGGATGTTCTGCAGTATGTGCTGATATGAATGGACTGTGAGAAGAAGTTGCAGTTAATGGAAATGCAGTTGATATTCTTCCATCAGGTGAAGAAATGTGTGTCACCTTCAAATCCCATGGCCCGAGCATAGTAAGGCTCGGGAACTGGAGCTATTGTGTCATAAGGCTTGGTGCCAACATATTAAGGAAACTATGTTGTGCTATGGTACTTTTTTTTTGTTGCTGCTAAATAGGTAAACAAGGTGTTAGACCTGTCAGCCTTACGGTGGTCTATCCCCAGAAATTTGTCCTGCTTGCCTTCAATTCTGCTGATTTTTATTTTGTTGGACTTAGGACTCTGAGCACTTAACCACTGCCAATCAGTGGTAACGTGCATGTGCTCTCTCACCTATACATGGCTTGTTTAATTTACCTGTAAGTGCCTAGTAGAGTGCACTGTATGTGCCCAGAGCCTGTAAATTAAATGCTACTATTAGGCTACTATTAGGCCTGCAGCACTGATTGTGCCAACCATACAAGTAGCACTTTAAACATGTCTCAGGCCTGCCACTGCAGAGCCTTTGTGGCCAGTTTACACTGACATGTCAACTTGGTATTTAAAACCCCTTGCCAAACAGTAAACTCCCCTTTTATTACATGTAAGTCAACCCAAGGTAAACCCTAGGTAGCCCATAGGGCAGGGTGCTATGTAATCAAAAGGTAGGGCATATACTTTTATGCTTTACATTTTGCAAGTTCTGGTTGTGAAAAACATTCATTGTTCACTAATGTGAGGCCTACCCCTCTCATAGTATAACATTGGCAATTATTTTTTACCACATTAAGCTATAATTCCTGATTGAGAAGGAGTAGATCCGTCATGTTTCCTATAATTGGAATGAAGATGATAAATACTCTTTACTGGTAAAACATATTTATCATTACCCTTTTAAAAATGCCACTTTTATAAAGATGGCATTTTTCTACTCGTAGCCCTGTGAGCCTGCAGCCTGTCTTCAACACACATCTGGCAGCTGAACTTTGTGCATTCCCTCTAGACAGCCACACATAGGAGCTTAGGTGTGACTGAGTGGCCATCCACATCCTGATGGGACATCCTGAGGAGTATGTCCGGTACCCACACAAAGGGCTGCATACCGTCCACTGGGGTGAGTCTGGAGCCAGAGCTGGGAGGTAGGACCTCTGTGGACTTCAACACCCTTCCTTGGATTTCCTCTTACTTCAAAGGCACCACTGGTTATAAGAACCGGACTTCTGACTCCACCACTCCAATAAACTATTGGGCCTGTGAAGAACTCTGCCAGGAAGAAGGACTGCTGTTCCTTCTAAAAGGAATGCAACTCTGCAGGACTTGTGCTCTGGAAGAATTGTTTCCCTGATGTGCTGCCCTGCAGCCTGCCACCCTCTGCCCCGACTGAGAGAACTAAACCCATCTCACTTAAACCCAAAGTGACTCCAAGTGCAAGCTGGCTTGTCTCCTGTCTCAGGGACATCAAAGACTTCTTATCACAGACTTCTTATGCAACACTTCTTATGCAAAAGCACCTAGACTTTGCTTGCTGCAAGTCTAGCCCTGCCAAGTGGTTCCAATCCTATTTTGGGCCCTTAGAAGTGGGTATAAAGTGCTGCCCCAGCAAAAATCAACGCATCAGCACAGTTGCACCAATCAGAACTAAGGCATCTCTATTATCGCTGAAGCATCTCGGCAGCTGCTGGGATCAAGTACATCGCTCCTACGACCACTTGACACTGTTGCACCACTCAGAAACGGAGCACCTCCATCAACGATGACGTATTGCTACAGCTTTAAAGATCGAGGACATCACTACACTGAGTGCTTGATGTATCCTTGAATTTATGCAGCTCAGAAATGATGCATTGTCTTCATCATAAGGATCAACAATGATGCATTGCCTCCTCTGCTTCTCAGATTATCCTCTACGTCGATGTATTCAAGCTACTTTTTGTTGTGAGCCTAGGCTGGTATATGACCCATGCTCTATTGCACTCAGCATGAACTTTACATTTACCCATTTACCCTAGTCTAGCGCGATTAGATAGACCTGGTTGGAGCAGTAAGCTTTTAAGCACTACAATTTCATTTAGTCTTTGAAAATTCATAACTTTAGTTATATCTATGTGATTGTTGTCGTTTTAGTCTTGGTTTGTTCATAAAAATACAACCTATTGTTCTAACTTGGTGTGGTGTCTTTTTGTGGTGTTTTCACTGTGTTATAGTTTGAAGTGTTGTACAAATACTTTACACATTGCCCCTTAAGTTAAGCCTGCCTGCTCTGTGACAAGCTAACAAAGGGTGAGCACAGGTTAATTTATCGTGTGCATCTGGCTTATGATATATGATTGTGATTCCTGCTTGGACAGTGTGCATCCCTCTGCCAACCTGAAACCCAATTTATAACACAAGGGTTTGAGCCAGATGTAAATTATTGAAACTGTATTTTACTATCACAAGTTAGTGGTCTCATTAAGTGCACTCATAATTAAACCAATTAATAACCCACGTTCTTACAATGTTACAAAGAGCATTTAGGATTCATCTGTCCATAGAATGCCTGCAACCAGAGATTTGATTACAAAATAGGTATGAATTATTTAATTTACCCTTGAAATTCAGTTCCTTATTATTGTTATCATTGGACAGCTCATTTTGTGCATTATCTATTTCCACTGAAGAATATAACTTTCTAACATATGTTTAGTTTAAACTATAAAACGTGCACCCTTCCATACACTACATTTCTGTAAGACAATGAAAAAGGAAGGAGTTTTCAGTTAGATATACCACTCGTACCATCCAAATTGTGTTCATTCATTAAAACACATTCCACCAAGTGGTTAGAATGAGTAAATTGAATGTGTGCGTTCCCTGATTTCAAATATAGCAAAGGCGTTTCAAAGTCAAAATGCAATATTGAGTAAGCAAGCCAGATAGAAAGTTAAGGTCATCAATAGATTTAACAAATAAAAGTCTGACAACATTACCGTTTGGCAGCTGGTAATCGTCTATTGATCAGAGGTGCTGATCAATGATGTAGCAGCTTGTTTATTGATGTTAAGGTATTAAGTACATTTATATCTTTGACTGACTTGTTGGCTCGGGTGTCAACTGAAAGTTAGTCAGAAAGAAAATCCAACGTTCAGATGCTCAACATGTGTTTACTTAGACTTTCGAATTTGTAGAGGGCGTTAAAATTGAAGTTATAATTTATTAAGTAATCACACATCCTAAGTAATTGATTTTCCATATTAGGCCTAACAATGGGGAAGAGAGGAGATGGGAGGGATGGGGAAGGAAGGGGAGGAGAGGAGAGGAAAGGAGGATGAGAGGTCGAGAGGAGAAAAGAGAAGAGAAGGTGAGGCGAAGGAGAGGGAGTGGAAGGGGATTGTGACTAGGGTGGGTAGGCCACTATTGCACTGTCGCAACTGCCAGGGATCAGATATACCTGGTGGTGGTGTGGCAGTCTGAGAGCTGCAGTATGCTTGGTGGTGCCTTGAGGTACCACCAAGCATATTATGACTTTCCTCACCCCCAGTGGTCTCATGGAGGTTCTTCCCCCATAAAACCTCTGGGGGAGAAGAAGAAAGGGAGCCCCACAGGGCCCCCTCTTGCCCCTGTCCACTGGTTCCTGCATGGGAAGGAATACATGACATGGTGCATTCCTTCCCACACAGGAATGTACACTGGCAGTCCCGCAGTGGTGCAGTTTGAGGCTAACTATAAGCCTTTCAACTGCACCCCCGTTGAACCGCCAAGCCACCCGCCTACCAGACCACAAAAATACGTGTTATCTGGCAGATGTGCGGCAGTGAGTTTTGGTGGTGTGGGAGTATGGCGAGGGCATGCCGCCTGCTTCTGCACCACCAAAACTTATAATCAGGCCCTACGTTTTTTTTTCAATATAGCCAAAATATAGAATTTCCCCCAAAATTAAAACATTCCAAAAAGCACACGAACGTTTACTTTTTTCTCTTTTCATTTTGTCAACAGCATCTACAAAAATAGCCACAGCTAGACAAGCTTTGTATGTGAAATCCAGAAGGGGCAATCAACTGCCAAATTATAGTGGCTACCTTTATTTTAAGGATAGATTGACTTAGGCCAGGAGTCATTCGAGGTGTGTGCAATTTTTTTTTTCCGATTCCACAGGCATAGCGATTACTTTAGATGCTGCACCTCTGCCCATAACCACTTTGCCTATGCAGTGGAGATAGAAGTTAGAGAGAATGTCCAACAAATAAAAAATCTTGCATCCACCTCCAATGAACCCTGTGGCACAGTGTTGAGGAAGGTATCACAAAACATTCCCTTCCATGTTGCTTGTAGTGACTGCAATACCAAACCTAAGGAGGATGATCCAGAGGCAAAAACAGGCAAGTAAGGTCCAATATGTGAACCCCTGACCTTTTCTGATTTTAACATTCCCCAAGAACTTACAATTGCTTTCTCTAATAAAACTTTTCTACTGTGTGAGAACGAAAACTCTCAAAGAGAATACATTTTTTTTCAAGAACCCATAACCTGCTAAATCTTGAGAAAATTAATAACACAACTGTACCTTTGGTATACAGTTAAACCAGATTGGTCGCACACTGCTACACCTACCAGGCGTGTTCCCCCAATGAAAATGGTCCCTGAAGGTCAGCGTCGGCGGATACACCTATGCTCGAGTGTGAATGCAAGTATGCGTGGCGTGTGCCATCCCTGGACACGTGTTTCGAGGTAGTTGCCTCTCGTCAGCAGGGAGTAGGAAAATGTGTGGGGTTGGTCGCACACTGCTACACCTACCAGGCGTGTTCCCCCAATGAAAATGGTCCCTGACCTTCAGGGACCATTCACACTCGAGCATAGGTGTATCCGCCGACGCTGACCTTCAGGGACCATTTTCATTGGGGGAACACGCCTGGTAGGTGTAGCAGTGTGCGACCAATCTGGTTTAACTTTATATTCAGGCTCCCTTGAGCCGGTGGAGTCGACGGACTCATGGTTACGCACCTGCGCGCTACGAGAGGTACTAGACCTGATAACGATTTTAGCAGCTTACACAGCAACCCCACACATTTTCCTACTCCCTGCTGACGAGAGGCAACTACCTCGAAACACGTGTCCAGGGATGGCACACGCCACGCATACTTGCATTCACACTCGAGCATAGGTGTATCCGCCGACGCTGACCTTCAGGGACCATTTTCATTGGGGGAACACGCCTGGTAGGTGTAGCAGTGTGCGACCAATCTGGTTTAACTTTATATTCAGGCTCCCTTGAGCCGGTGGAGTCGACGGACTCATGGTTACGCACCTGCGCGCTACGAGAGGTACTAGACCTGATAACGATTTTAGCAGCTTACACAGCAACCCCACACATTTTCCTACTCCCTGCTGACGAGAGGCAACTACCTCGAAACACGTGTCCAGGGATGGCACACGCCACGCATACTTGCATTCACACTCGAGCATAGGTGTATCCGCCGACGCTGACCTTCAGGGACCATTTTCATTGGGGGAACACGCCTGGTAGGTGTAGCAGTGTGCGACCAATCTGGTTTAACTTTATATTCAGGCTCCCTTGAGCCGGTGGAGTCGACGGACTCATGGTTACGCACCTGCGCGCTACGAGAGGTACTAGACCTGATAACGATTTTAGCAGCTTACACAGCAACCCCACACATTTTCCTACTCCCTGCTGACGAGAGGCAACTACCTCGAAACACGTGTCCAGGGATGGCACACGCCACGCATACTTGCATTCACACTCGAGCATAGGTGTATCCGCCGACGCTGACCTTCAGGGACCATTTTCATTGGGGGAACACGCCTGGTAGGTGTAGCAGTGTGCGACCAATCTGGTTTAACTTTATATTCAGGCTCCCTTGAGCCGGTGGAGTCGACGGACTCATGGTTACGCACCTGCGCGCTACGAGAGGTACTAGACCTGATAACGATTTTAGCAGCTTACACAGCAACCCCACACATTTTCCTACTCCCTGCTGACGAGAGGCAACTACCTCGAAACACGTGTCCAGGGATGGCACACGCCACGCATACTTGCATTCACACTCGAGCATAGGTGTATCCGCCGACGCTGACCTTCAGGGACCATTTTCATTGGGGGAACACGCCTGGTAGGTGTAGCAGTGTGCGACCAATCTGGTTTAACTTTATATTCAGGCTCCCTTGAGCCGGTGGAGTCGACGGACTCATGGTTACGCACCTGCGCGCTACGAGAGGTACTAGACCTGATAACGATTTTAGCAGCTTACACAGCAACCCCACACATTTTCCTACTCCCTGCTGACGAGAGGCAACTACCTCGAAACACGTGTCCAGGGATGGCACACGCCACGCATACTTGCATTCACACTCGAGCATAGGTGTATCCGCCGACGCTGACCTTCAGGGACCATTTTCATTGGGGGAACACGCCTGGTAGGTGTAGCAGTGTGCGACCAATCTGGTTTAACTTTATATTCAGGCTCCCTTGAGCCGGTGGAGTCGACGGACTCATGGTTACGCACCTGCGCGCTACGAGAGGTACTAGACCTGATAACGATTTTAGCAGCTTACACAGCAACCCCACACATTTTCCTACTCCCTGCTGACGAGAGGCAACTACCTCGAAACACGTGTCCAGGGATGGCACACGCCACGCATACTTGCATTCACACTCGAGCATAGGTGTATCCGCCGACGCTGACCTTCAGGGACCATTTTCATTGGGGGAACACGCCTGGTAGGTGTAGCAGTGTGCGACCAATCTGGTTTAACTTTATATTCAGGCTCCCTTGAGCCGGTGGAGTCGACGGACTCATGGTTACGCAACGGCGCGCTACGAGAGGTACTAGACCTGATAACGATTTTAGCAGCTTACACAGCAACCCCACACATTTTCCTACTCCCTGCTGACGAGAGGCAACTACCTCGAAACACGTGTCCAGGGATGGCACACGCCACGCATACTTGCATTCACACTCGAGCATAGGTGTATCCGCCGACGCTGACCTTCAGGGACCATTTTCATTGGGGGAACACGCCTGGTAGGTGTAGCAGTGTGCGACCAATCTGGTTTAACTTTATATTCAGGCTCCCTTGAGCCGGTGGAGTCGACGGACTCATGGTTACGCACCTGCGCGCTACGAGAGGTACTAGACCTGATAACGATTTTAGCAGCTTACACAGCAACCCCACACATTTTCCTACTCCCTGCTGACGAGAGGCAACTACCTCGAAACACGTGTCCAGGGATGGCACACGCCACGCATACTTGCATTCACACTCGAGCATAGGTGTATCCGCCGACGCTGACCTTCAGGGACCATTTTCATTGGGGGAACACGCCTGGTAGGTGTAGCAGTGTGCGACCAATCTGGTTTAACCTTTGGTATACAGTTTACTCCCAGAAAAGCAATCATCAGCATATTCTGCATTTTTGCCAGTGATAAAATCTAAAACCATGAATAAAAGCCATAGAAAAGTGATAATTTACTTTGAAATATCAGTGATCAATACCATTACTAAAGTGCATCCCACCACCCAAATTCAAGGATGTTTTTTCCACTTTTCTCAGATTTTTTGGTGGAAAATCCCCAAAACATCCTTAGTTCAGGATTATATGTCTGAGAGTAAATTGCAATTTGGATTACGTAAACTTCCTGCCTTATACTTCATACCACCTGAATGTGTAGACGAGTTGTACACATCTACTACTGAATCAGATTATTTTACATAAAATGACAAGAAATTGGCACCCTTACTATTAATTTTGAAGACACCTGGGTTGGCCATCTAAGCAGGTCAGTTCACAGAAGGAAGTCAAGGTTCGCGATTGATAGGTGGAACTGCTACACAACCTGCTTAGAGGGTGATGTGAAGACGAACAATGCCATTGAGGGATGGCACAAAACCTGCAACAAATCTATAGGCAAACATCATCCAAACCTCAGCACTTTCTGGAAATTTTGAAGAAGGAACAAAGTTTCCAGGAATTTTGAATTTCACAATCTTTTACAGGTAGGCTGAATCCCTGAGTATATTAAATGAGTAAAGAAATGTCAGAAAGTCTGAAAGTCTATTGGCAAAAATCAAAGGGCCTGATTTAGAGTTTGGTGGTCTTGGAGCAGTCCACCACGCCAGTGCCTAACTTCAAGACTGCTGCCTGCCCCCAGATTATGAGTCATTTAGTGTTCTGAGGGGCGGGCGGCACAGCAGTCCTGCAGCAGCGCAGTTCAAAGGCTCATACCAAGGAGCTCCTGCATGGCATGGACTTTAATGTCCATGCCTGCAGGAACTGGGATGCATGCACACCATGTACCCCCTTGCATGCACCCCCAGGCACAGGGGCACCAGGGCACCCTGTAGAGCCCCTTTGCTTTCCTGACTGCTACAATTTTCCTGGGGGATCACCATCATGAAAAGTGTGGAGGTCAGGGAAGTCATATTATGCTTGCCGTTTCCACATGCTCTGGCCAGGTTCTGCCAAGTATGTGCTGTTTCTTCTAAAATTAAAAAACACGGTGTAAAAAATAAAAGAATAAAACTTTCTTGGAAAAAGTGTTTTTAAAAGTACTCACGTATTTGTTTTTTACTTTTTTAAACATTTATTGCCAGAAAAAACAAACATTGCGACGCAGGATTACTATTGTAATCTGTATGAGAATGAAATTGTGTGTTAAACTTCAAACATTACATCATTGAACAGCCCTACTATTAAATACCTACCCCCTTCTATCAGTACATTAAATGTAGTCACCTATATACATCTAATAAGTAAATAAAGTTTGTCTTTCCTGACCACAACTCTCCCTTCCTTTCGATCTCCACCACGGCACTCCTCCGACTGTCAAAAGAGACTTTCAACCTCGCATATTGTAGATGAATGTAAAAAACTAAAAAAGGGCAATTTTTCGCATTGACAGCAATGTGACTTCTAGGGAATGCAACTTTTAAACATTTTTTACTTCTGAAGTTGTATATTTATTTAAATATTTTTTTAAAATAGTAAATATTTAATAAAAAGTTACTATTTCTTTTGGTGTGTTTATTTTGTATTTACTACATAACAAATATTTTCAATTTAAAAAAAAATATTATTTATGTGTTTTAATTTTTTTTTATAATGTTTCAGAAACTAAAACACTTCAACAGTACTAATACTTTATTTTGATAATGTTGAAGTATTTTATTTAAAAAGTAATATGGAGGTATTAAAATGTATGCCTGATTATTAATGCACTTCCCAACCTATGCCCTTTTATCCCTTACGTGCCGTCCTAACAGTCATATCTTTTAGACTTAGAACCAACTAAAAAGCAAATTTCGCTTATTTTAAAAATGTACTTAAAAGTAATATCCAGGTATTAAAATTAATACCTGTGTTTTAACACAATTCACCACCCTGTACCCCTAAATCTGTTACATCCTCTCCCTAAAATCAATTCCGTTAGATGTATGACCACATAAAAAGCTAATTTGTCACTTTTACAAATGGAGTTTACATTAATACTTAGGTATTACAATCAATACCCAAGCATTAGCATAGTTCTCCACCCTATGACCCTATATCTCTTACATCCCATCTCTAAACTCATTTGTCTTAGATTTATAGCCACACAAAAAGTTAATTTTTTACTTTTAAAAATGTAGCTTGAATTAATACTAGAGTATTAATGCACTTCCCCAAACCCCTGAATACCAAACATCCCAATCCTCTTCATTACTTAATGATTAATGACATTTTAATAATAATAATAATAATAACAACAACAATTATTACAATAATAAGAAGTGTAATTATTAGTATTGTTATTGGGATTATTATTATTGTTATTATTTTTGCTATTAATATTATAGTTTGCATTATTATTACATAATATTATAATATGTTTTATTAATCAATATCATGCTTGGTAAAGACTTTATTATAAATGCTTGTTCTGGTAATGACTGCGTGGTAAAGTCTGTTTCCCTTTTCCTGTAACTGCACATACCATTTGGAAATGGATGTGCCCTCAACCCTGCTGCTTGTCTCTGCTGAAGTGAATCTTTTCCCTAAAGTGATGCCCCCAGGTTCCTGGATCTCCTGGTCCAGGACCCCCGCCTTTCATCTCCTGAAATCTGGTATTTAAAAATGGTTTGCCTTCAAAAACCTCCTGAAGATTAAGAACAACCTGTCAATTCGATCTGACAAAGGTGCGTTGCCCCTGGGCCAAATATTCAGGTTGCTCCCACTTCAAGCTTTTCTGCAGCAGCAAATCCCTACTGCGGGTGAAAATAGGCATGTTGTACTGCTTGCACTGTGACCTATGGCACCATACATGTGCTAGAGCACGCAGTCACTCGAGTTGACTGCGACTGCTAGTGACCACGGCATCAGAAAATCTCACTAGATGTCCTTCTAGCGACTGGAAATTGCACTATGGGGATGCCAAATCTCTTGCACTCACCAGTGGAGACTAGTGGAGGAAGATTGGTGGAAATTGGCCAGAACTCAATGTTACAAGAGTGACGCAGAATCGCCAAGATTACAACAATCTAGCAAACGGAATCCAACTTTCTGCCCGGGCCTAATCCTAATCCTGCAAAGATGTCAAAAGTTTTCAGCTGGTGCGGGACCTACCCTAATCAAAATATTCTAATTTATCCTTCTCTGAGCTCTCCCATAAGTCAGTGGCTTCACCGAAACCTTATTCGGAGGCTATTTGACATCATGGATCCCTCTCTGGCCATAGTCTGCTGCCTTGCCCCGCTGCTTATTTGTTAGTTCCATGTCAGAGAAGTTCCAGCTGGGTCAACCTTGAATTCTGTATCTGACCTGTGCTCCATTGCTCCTAGGTACCAATCAAGAGCAATCGGATGACTGTGGTTTATACTTAACTCTTTTTGACGCTTTGTTTACACTTAAACTTAAAAAATCTGTAACTCAGTTTTCCCTTATTGAATATTTATTGTTTTAGCATCATTTTATGTATTACAATGTAATACATTTTTCTAAATTGGTTTGGAATGTTTCTTGTGATGTTTTTTTAGCTTACTGTTGTGGAACTTCATATATAATTTGCATATTGCCACTAATTTAAGTTTGTCTACAATGTGGCATTGCTACCAGGGATTGAGCCCAGGTTTATCTAGTGAGTTCAGTGGTTCCCCCTGACAAGTGTCACTAATACCCCAATGTCTTACAAGTTCATAGTCAGGAGTGTGTTTGTGGAGACAAGAGTTTATATATGCAGGAGTGGGTGTAGCTGGGAGTTTGTATGTAGTAGAGTATATGAGTAATCGGTAGCATGTACTCAGGTGTGTGTGCTGTGAAGACTATGCAGTCAGGATTGTATATTGTATTTGTATTTATGAGTGCATAATCAGAAGTGTATTGTGTGGGTGTAAATTGGGAGTGTGTAGTCAGTAGTGTGCATAGCATCAGGAGTGTATCTCATCTTACTACCGTTTTCAGGGAGTGGCAACAGTCCAGACAAGCAATGTGGTATTGTTCAGCTTTTATACCCTCCACTCTTTGCAGCTCATGCACTATTTCCTCTCAAAACGGTCAAATTCCCCGGCATGTCCATGTGACATGCGCAAAGCCAGCTTGGGACGCTTCGCATCTCGTGCACCCGGCAGTGCATGTTGGGTACACCCAATGCAGTTGCTGTGGTGTCAAGTACGCCCTATGTAAGTAATAAACTTGTGCCAATTTAAACCTGCCATTGCTGGCCAACTCCTGCACTTGCACCTGGGTGCGCCTCCATTTTCCATCTGAAAGGGAGCTCTGAAGGTCACTGTCCCATTCCTCCCTTCAAACATTAAATCCATCTGCCTATCGCTTTTTAGGGAAGCATATAGTTGGGAGATGATGGCTTTGGTGGATCCTGCATCCAACATCACAGTGTTTGATTCACTAGATTCAGTAGGGAAGGGTATCCACAGCTCCCTAGTCATGCGGGATACACTGGTGTATTTCAAACATTGTCCAGGACCTATGCTGTAATGAACTCCTACCTACTCCACTGTCAAGAAGATACCATTTAGAATAAGGTTCCCCGCTCTATGACATCCATCCTCCATCCAACATTTAACATTGGTGGTCCTCTATATGTCCGCAAACAGGCACAGCCACCAGATGGGAAGCAACCTCGCATAGAACACCTGCTTTAGAACTTGGTTGATCGCTCTTTCCCAGACTTGCAAGACCTGTTGGATTATAAAGGGGTGCCCGCAGGCAGCCTCGCATAAGTAACTTGGAGAGGTTGTGTGCATCAATTGATCCTTCCAGTAACTACTTTTCCCAGTTGGAGTCGTCATTGTACCATAATACTGTGTTTTGAAGCAACACTGTGAAATAGTATAAATGAAGGTCCACGAGGCAGAGTCCACCCTCAGCCATGTCCAGTTTTAGGATCTCTAGCTGAACCCTACTTTTTTTCCCTGCCCACACCACGAACACCCACAATCGACCCAGCATCTTAATTAAGTAGTTGGACAGGACACAAGAGGAGTTCTGCATAGTTTAGAGGCATTGGTGTAATACTATAATTTTACTTAGTGCCACCCTGCCCGTAACCCACAGTGGAAGCATGTTCCAGATCTGTATAGGGGCCGAGAGGCCTTCCAAAACCGTACCCATGTTCAATTTATATTGTTGGTGTGAGTCATACATGATCTGCATTCCCAGATAACGGAACTACTGTATCTCCCACAGCTAACCGACCACAGGGAGACGCACTTCTCACTGTTTGCTAGGGATGCAAGGGGCAAATGCACCATCTTGTGGTGGTTGACGTGAAGGCCTGACACTCCTCCAAAGTTAGTTATAAGTTGCAGGAGGTGAGGCACAAGTGTCTTGGATCTGTCACACAGCGTGTCGTCCATGTGTATTGACACATGTGTCATGATGCCCATTCGCACACCCCAGGCTCCCGGTACCAACTTCAGGTGAAGGGCTAATGGCTCCATGGTGAGCCCAAAAAGAAGCAAGGACAGTTGGCATCCCTGCCTATTTCTTCTCTCAATATCAAAGGCATCGGACATGATCTGTCTGGTGCGTATCCTTGCTCTACGCACCTGAGAGGGAAGGCAGACCCATGTCAAGAAGACCGAAACAATACCCATCTGCCTCAGTACCTCCAAGAGATAGTCCTAGGATAAGGTATTAAATCCCTTCTCAATATCTAAAGCAACCAGTACTTTCTCCACCACCTTGTCTTGTGCATCATGTGATAGAGCTTCCTCTCGTTCATGTAAGTGCCTCGTCCCGGTATAAAGCCACACTGATCCCTGTGTACCAGATGTGTGACTACACTGCTCAAACGCTATGTTAGTACTTTCACGATTAGCTTGACATCTACATCAAGCATGGACAGGGGCCAGTATGAACTAGGATCTGCCGGGTCCTTGCCAGGCTTTAAGTGCATAGTTATCAAGGCCTCCCGCATGTGGCTAGGTAAGGCACCAATGGATCCGGGTTCACTTAGGGCCTTATTCTCATGGTGGTCTGTCGGACCACTGACTGCTATCATGGCAGTCAGGAGGCCACCCAACATGCAGCCAGCAGTCCGACTACTGCATTGCGATGTGACGGCCAGGCTGGTCATCGCAAAGTGCTCCTTTACACAGAGACTTGTGCTGCGGCTTAGGAAAAGGACTGCAGCACAAGCCGCCGTGTAAAGGAGCACTTCCTGCACCGACATACACTGTGAGCCATGCATCGCGCACATTGCATGGAGGGGTGTGGGGGCCCTACATGTCTCCAATGGGACAATTTACAGTGGCCCACAACAGAAGGGGACCTTGTTTAGGGCCCTCAGATCCATGTCCTGCAGCCTTTTCATGGCAGTCTTTTCGACATGAAAAGGCTGTCGGAAAGGGATACTGTAATGCTATTCAGGATTGCGATTCCGACTGCCACCCTGACGAAATAATTGATCCTCTCCAAGGCGGAGGTATTACTCCCGACTGTGTAGGGTCTAACCCCCTGGATTGTAATAGTGGTCGGACCGAAGGGCTGTCAGTTGGTCAGACCACAACCGACAGCCTGTGGTGTCAGTCCAACCAGCATCGTAATTAAGGCCTAAGTGTCTCTAGCAGGGCAGGAAGTGCTGAGGCAGAGTATGCTTGAAGAAACTCAACTGGGAGACCATCTGGTCCCGGGCATTTATTGGGGGCCATGTCCCACGGAGCCTCTTGCAGTTCCTCCAGTTGTATTTCTTTGTCTAGCCCCTTTTACTGGGCCTGCGTTAGGCAGGGGATCTCAAACTAGTTTAAAAAATCTGCTATTACATGGTCCCCATTGCCGCAGGCTTTGCGCATACTCCCTACATGTGTTTTCATAGCAGGGAATTGATTGTTGCCTGCCCCACTGCTTTTTCACCTCCTAGTTGATTAAGATAGAGGATCGATGGAGGGGGCCTTTTGCATTTGAGCAACCAGGCCAGAATGCGTCCAGACCCGTCCCCTCTCTGTGTAGTCGTTGCCTGTAATCCCATTGCCCATTCCACAGATCATTGCTGTGGTCTAGTAAGGAGTTCCACCCCCTCCAGTTGCTTCCGCTCCAGATTTTTTCTAGTAACATAGGCCTTACTGAGGCTTTCACCTCTAACACACACCTTCAGTGTGCCGCACTCCACCCCGCATGGCCCTGCAGACATCCAATTAGTGTCAAAGTTGCCCTGCTGTGCCAAGTGCATGTCTACCTTATTTGCTGGGTCTCCGAGTGGCTCAGGCAGCAAACTCCAAAGCAGGATGTCCAGTCGGCGTTCTCTCAACCCTCGTCTTAGAAGTAAGAAGGCAAAGTCTGACAAGAAACACACTTGGTATTTCACTCCCTGGACATTCAAATTCCATCAATCTTGCCTCATTGCAGTGGGATTCAGGCTCCACACCCGAACAGGGAGTCCGAGGAGTCTAGCATCCGTTTAAAAAGCACTCATGTCGCGGGGATGATGGGACTCTATACCGTGCTGCAAAGGTCAGGCCCCAGCATCAAGCACTTCAGACACCTCACTGCTCTCAGGGTGCAGTGCCAGACTGTAGGGGGAGAACTGGTCTAAAATTATAGCTTTCACCCCACCGCACTAATGGAGATCAAGTTCCTCTCAGTCTGACATGGGATCACCGGATCCCTGCCTGTCTTCGCTAGGTGACCACAGCACAGCCGCTGTATAATCCTCATGGTCAGTGGGGGCCCGTGGTAAGTGGCATGCCACTCCGCCCAGTCACAGAGCCCGGGTGCACACCATCAACAGACTTCTCCTCTTGCCCTAGCCTGAGGGTGCCAACTCCACCCAGACCTCCGTCTCCTCAATGGTGCACACAGGGGTCCCCTTCCAGGTGGTAATGTCTCAGGTCCAAGCAGCTTCAGGGACCATCAAGGTCACCCCCGTGTTCAGCCCGCAATGTGCATGGGGTTATGGGCTCAGCAGGGCCCGTGAGGCAGCAGAATGAGGCAGGATTATGAAATCAGGCAGGAGCACACGCTCAACACTGCCGATCGGCCATCTTGCTGGCCGCTCTTCAATTTCTTAATGCATGCAAACTTTAAAAGAGATCTCCTGGTTAATATTTTATCTTTAATTTAGGACAACTTAAGAAATTTGTTTTGCTGAAAAAAATCACAATTATTAAACATGTGGATCTCTATTATATTTTATTGATTTGCAATCTCTAACTCTCTTCCCAAAAGTAAAATATGGAACATATGGAACAATATTCCACTGCAGAAAACTCAGGCAATAAAGAAAAAGCTCTCCAGATAATGAGACTGTTAAGAAATCCAACCTGCTGGAAAATGTCACCATAAAAAAATAGGGAAGATTATCTCAGAAGAAAAGATAATCTGTTTAAAAAACGACATGCCCACATACACCCTGGTTGTAGAAGAGTAGGATCTGCTTCACATGGGTACCCCCACTTTTTGCTGGTGTTTCACTGTTTTCCGACCTTAGTCTGGCTGTGGCCCTGTTAATCAGGACCCAAGCCTAGCTGCTTCCTCTCTAAAATGGTTTCCATGTACATTAGGTACATTTCTAATTGGATTCTGGAGTGCCTCATAAGCCCCTAGTATATGGTATACTATGTACCTAGGGCATAGGTACCTCAGAGGCCTACCAGGGGCTGAAGCATGTATTTTGCCACCCCTGGAAAGCACTCCAAAATTACACCACAGGTCTGCTACTGCACCCCTTACAGTGGTATAGGCTACCGATATCACTATCATTGCACACACATATAAAACCTATAAGTCCCTCCTATGGCAGGCCTTAACAATCCTGAAGGCAGAGTGCTTGGTTTTTATGTGAGAGGGTGCCCCTGCATGAGCAGATCCCCTCTGCAGCATTCGGAGTACCTCCTCTGATGCTGTTTGTGGTGCAGCCTGACCATTTACTCTTAAGTAAATTATAACCTCGCGGTAAATGCTAACTTGGGGATGGCTGCGCTGAAAAATGTCTTGTTTGGTGTGAAACGCTTTGGAATACTACCCCCCCACCAGTTCTGGCGGCGGGGGTAGCATTCCACCCTTCTAGAGGGAGAGACATGTTCACACTGGTCTAACCCAGTAGTACTTTCTACAGCCCTGGCATCACAAAATGGATGCCTCTGCCACAGACACGGGTCTGGCCTCCTGTTGCTGACCGAAACTCTGGCAGGGGAGGCCTGGCCAATAGGTTTCCTGTCCCAGAGAGGTGTAACCACCTTCTCAGACAGGCAGATGTGTATTGGGGCTGGGCGGGAGCACTCTTTGGTGCTTTGAAGTTCTGCACTGGGGGCACACTTGGTGTCCCTGTGCATAGTCCAGTTCAAACCAGTTGCAGGGGCTACCTGCCCCTGCTCTGGCACGAAACTGGACAAAGGAAATGGGTGTAACCACCCCTCTTTCCAAACCCTCCCGTAAGTGGGTCCCTAGAGTATGTCCAACCCCCAAACTTAGTATAAGTATGTGAACCTAGTCCTTGCGACTTTAGATTACCCTGGACGAAACTCTGCAATATATATCCTGGACCTTCGACGTTCTACTTTGCTTAGAAGACTGAAGAAATCTCCCTTGGAGTCAAGGAGTGACTCCCCTGATTGGCAGGCACCAAAGAAGCAACTGACCGGTCTGCATCGCTGGAACTCCCGCCGGACACCAAAGTCTTTGCATCACCAGAGGTGGATTTCCAGACTTCTCCAAGGCTACCCTGAGTCCACAGCAAAGCTAAGGCCCATGGCTATCGTGGGTGACGTAGAACCATGACCCCTGGACACCATGAACTTTTGCAGCACCATCATCTTTCTGGTCTTCCTTGAAGTTGTGCTTTGGGCTCTGAGTAGCCCCATCCTTGAGCATCTCCTGCACCGAAGATTTCTGGCCTCCACTCCACGAGTGAACCGTGGGCCAGTTTCCAGTGCGACCGTTTGAGGCTCCTTCGCGATCGCTAGCCTGTTGGCTAGTGGGTCCCCATGAAGGTATCTCCTCTTCTGATTGGACTTTCCTGGTTGCCCCAGATGTGCCCCAACTTACCCTTGCTGGGTGAGTCCCCCAGAATTTGCTGTCTGCACCGCCGTCCTTTCTCTGATTCCAAGTGACTTGCCGTTGCCAAAGCTTGTTGAGTCTAATCTGGTCGCCGACACCGCAGCACTCGACAGACGTTATGGGACAGCTAGAATCCAGCTCCTGGTTGTCATTGGCGCCTCCTGGACCTCATGGCTGAAGAGTCAAGACACCCGTCAACTCACCTGAAGCACCCAACTTCTGTGGGCATTGGTCAATCGTGTCCTTGGTCACTGGTAAGTGGCCCAGACTCTGTCCCCTCTGCTTTCAGGTTCCTTCCATCCGAGATTCAGGCTTGGATCGCTTCGGACACTTCTCCTCTTCACGGCAGCAGCACTTCTTCGCCAGCTTCCATTGAAATCGACGACACGACACGACACCAAAAGACACCTATGCACCCGGCTTACCTGGGTGAGGTAACACGAGTACTCCAGTGCTCCCGTGGGTGCTAGCCCTAGAACTTCCTAAGTCCAAAAGGGTTTGGTCCTGACTCATTTCCCTAATCTTTAAATTTCCAACCACGACATTGCCCATAGAAGCTAACGGGAACCCGCGGCTGTGTTCACACACTGCACACGGCCCCCGTGGGTCCCCTATGTCACTACCTTGGGTGGTTCCTTGGGGTCCCAGCGATTCTACAGGCCTTGTGTCTAGTTCAGTCATGGTTCTTATACCACTTTATTGGTATATATGGTTTTGTACGCCCCTAGGGCCCAAACGTGTATTTGTGCGATTACTGTTGATGGGTAACTTGTAACTTAAGTACTTCGAACTCCAGTCTCATAAAGAGACTAGAGGGGTGTGTTTTATCCTAAAGACATATATTATAAATATATGCCTGGTATGGTAGTCCTTTCATTTGGTCATTCAAGAGATTATAGACTGGTAAAACAAGCTGCTTGACATTCCTTCAAGAGTTAGCCTGAAGGCTGCTCTCCATAACTATCACTAGGATAGCTTTCAATAAAGGTTGTCTTTAACCTATTCACATTAGGGGTTGTTTGGACTGATATAGGGTGCCCACTATAGCTAGTGGACAGCATATATCAGGCCAACTTCTCATACTGGTCTTCTTACATGAACGTAGTTCAAAGATCAACAATAAATACTCAGCACAGCTTGTAGAATTCCATGAAAATAAGAAATCTGAATCTGACTGACAATCAATTGTGCTCAAAATGCTGATGCTCAAAAGATGATCATTCTAATATACTGGCAACCACTCACAGCAGAAATTCTCTGGGACGTGTCTCAAAAATGTTCCCCTCGTCTTAAAATGTGAACTTAACCTATTGCCTTCAGTAGTTATTTTTAATGCTGCCTCCATATTGGTTTTTTTAATATCATTCGAAAAGAAATAGCTGGATAAAGCTCTACTATTAGCTAACTCATTACTTTTTAAAATTGTAAGTCTTCCCCAGCTTTTATTTCTTAAATTTGGTTGATGCAATTGCCAACCCTCACTCTTTTGGAGAAATTTCCCCATTGCATTTCTGAAACAGATATTCTACCGCACAAAATTTGGGACCTCTATTTAGAGACCTATTATCAGTTGCAGTTCACACAGTTTTCCTTACCAGCTTTCTAATTTAATGCATTATTCCTAAAAATCTCTTTTTATTATAAGGCTGATTGTGAAAATATGGTATGTAATGCCTTCTGTAATTTAAAAATAGATTCAGAACAAACACTTGGTTCTTGTCCCTTCATACTGCATCTTGTATATATTTGCGCACATACCTTAAATGCAGTGGTTTTCATTTGTTTTGTATGTTTCTTTTACAAATAGATTCGAATTCAGAATTCATGTAATTCCACTATAATTGTAATTTATAATTGAAACTATGCAATCATGTACTTTAATTTGAACGTGCTTCAGACCATTCTCACTAGGTCACAGGAAATGTAATGATTTCTGCAATGGGTTTTGAGTTGCATACATTGCGTTCCGGCTGGTTCTCTGTCCGCTTTCAGACGTTACGCTATGGAGGAGATGTTAAGCTACACTGGAGGGCAGGGCTAATAGTGAAGCCGCGGAACTGCTCTGAGGATGCCGTGGAGACTACCGTCCATGGAGGCGGCTGGGGGAAGCTGAAACAAGAGAGCCGGGAGTGAGATGGGATATGGCTGGACAGCAGCAGGCGAGAGGCGAAGTGCTGTGTAGGCACATCCCTGAACACAGCAGCAGTAGCAGCCTGCTGACGAGAGTGAGCCCAGGACCCTTGCGGAGGCGGCCCAGCTAGGACTTGGTGCGGCTTGCAGGATAGCCTGGAGAGCTCCCGCTCGGTCTGCAGCTCCCACATGGCACAACACAGCCTGAAGCTCCCCGCGTTTCATTCACCTGGTAATTGCTGCCCACCCTATTATCACCTCTTACTGCCTACCACTCCTGGGTCCAGACTTCAGCCCCAGGAGTGTGCCGCCGCTAGTCACTGCCTCCTTTTATCTCCCCCACTCTGAGGCTCACCTATCAGCTCCTCAATCCGCCCCAGGTGTGCTGCCCAACGACTGCTCAACAACCTGGATATAATGCTGGAATAATGTGTTTTGTGCTTTCTGTAGAAGTGCCCCCCCTCCCCTTTCAGCACATTCAGCAGCCGGTTGTTCGTGGCTGTGGCTTTGGGCATTTTGGCTTTGGTAGGGCACCACTCTGCTTACCAGGACATTACGACACCGGACCAGTCCAGATCACGGCCAGTACGGTAGCATGGCAGGGTAACGCAGCATACCCCGCTCTCGGAATCTCCCTATCGCCAGTTAAGTGCTCCCTTAAAGCGAATACAGTGGAGAACAAGTAGAGGGAGCCAGGGAGTGGTTCAGGGAAGCAAGGAGTGCAGCCCTTTCGTACAGGGTGTCCCAGTCCCTGCGGGTCAGTCACCTGTTGGTCTAGCAGGAGCTGTGGCATCTGGTAATAAGCGGGGGTACAAGATAGTACAGAGATCGGCTCTCGGAAATTCTTGAAAAACATCCTGAGTTGAAGGGGTGAGAGCACTTGGACACTGCCTGGACTCCACCTGTGAATTATCATCCAATTAGTAGCTCCTCATCCCTATCACTTAAACATGCTAAAAGCAAGGGCCTAAGGCGTACCACCCAGGTGAGAAAAGGAACCAAGAACAACGGATCAATCAGCCTGACTAAACGCACAGATAGAGGTGCACTCCGGCCGGACCAGTATAGGTCCAAACAAACAAACGACAAATTGCACATGTGCACAAGGAGGTACAAACTGCAGGAGAGAAACAATATGAAATACGGGAGGGAAAGGCAGACAAAAGGAAGAGCAAAGGTCTTCATGAAACCGCTAAGAAAAATACAGTGATGGAAGAAAATGACTCATCCCTATGCTTGGCTCTGGTAGAAGTAGACTCTACCTCATTCACCAGAGCAACACAAACCAGCTACCAGCCAAAGATCTACACAAAATTTTCATTTGTGAAGGACGAAGGGGCGGTACTATGCTTAAACAATGAAAGCCTTAATGACCTCCCGTCCCCACTGCACCCTGTGGTTTTTAGATCAATCAATCCCCGCAGCTGACAAGCTAGAGCTGGCAACGAAAGAGAACATATCCATGGCAAAAGAATCTCCAGGGACAGGCAGCTATCAAGGAATAACAGCCCCAAAAAAGGAAAGTTGTGATCTGGAAATAGAAAATACACAGACATTCTGCTTCACCCACTGCACAACAGAAACCTCTATGGCAAACTTAATAATATCAAGCAATAATTGCAAATGGAACACACACCCTCTTTGGACAGAGGTCATTGCAGAGGCGTAGCTAGAGCTTGTGGCGCCCGGGGCTATCCATCAGATTGCCGCCCCTTTGGGGGGAGGGGGCTGCTGGGGAAAAAGGACGGCAAGCACTTGAAAGAGGACCGAGAGACACGTAGTATCGCTGCTAATAGTTACCTCCATCATGCAAGTTACATGCACATACATGACACGGTCCAAGGCTACACAGTTGAATACACCAGTGACTGGCAGTAAAAAAGAGAACACACAGACTGCATGATCTATCTGGGGACTCAGAAAAACCGCATGTGACATCCATCAGAGAGCTGCGTGAACAATTACCTGGTAATCCCCTCAGCACAATGCAAACATGCACATACATGACACTGTTCAGGGATCCATCATCTACAGCTGACATTAAATGACCATTCATCATGGTCCCCCCATTAAAGCAGTGCACTTTGTGATCTGCATGGTACATGTTCTTTGCAGCAGGCACATTAACCCTCTGTGCTACCTTTCCAGGAGTCAACCCTTCCACTAGACAAAACTCGGATCTCTCTCTAGGAAGAACATTAATCATCGAAGTTATCATGACATTTTTATTGTTTCTGAAAATTGCTGGAGGCCAGGAAGGAGGCAGCAAGTTTTTTTTAAACCATAATATACTTTTATTTGCAAACACTGCGCACCCACCCGAAATAGGTACCCAGTGCGGTCGCACCGTTCGCACCGCCCTAACCTGCTCAAGGTTCATGTGACCTCAGTGACAGAGTCACAGTGACTGGACCACTGTTGCTCTAGGGTGTGCTGCTTCGTAGGCCTGCCCGCAAGACTGGAGCTGAACTTTAGTATGGATTGTGGTGGACAGGCCTTCAAGGTTAACCCACAATTGACACCACTAGGGTACACCTGCTTGTGCTAAGACATCAAGCCTTCTAAGGTCTAGTGGGGCCTTCTAAGGTCTAGCATGGGAATATGCTCCCTCAGTAGAGTGGTCTGGTGGACTGGTCATGAAGGCTGAACCCAGTTCCAAATTTGACAGCTCTGGCCATAGTGCCACATCCTCTCCCCTACTGAACACCATACTGCCCCACTGAGAGAAACTCGCACTGCCTTCAGCTACAACCTAATTGTGCCCGCTGTAAACACTTGGATGTGGCTCAATTCAAATTATGCACTTGATAAGAGTAATATGCTGCCTAAAAAAAAAGCAAAAGCAAACACTCATAGGGAATGCAAGATTAAGTAAAGCATGTGAAATGTAAGCAGAAACAACATGGTTACCTTAACGATCACTCACTCACTGTTCAGAAATCTGCGAGTGGTTTTACCTGAAAAGTTAAGAACATAACTACAGGGCCCTGAAGGGAACCGTTTCAATGTCCATTGCTTATATCCTTACAAAAGGTTAGCAGTATGGTTTAAAAAGACCACATCCATAAACACAGAGCCATGGTACCCATTTTGTTTTCCGATCCACCCATCAACCAGGTATTGCAGTACCTCCAGGAATGGTAAACTTTTCCACCTGGGGACAACAATGCTGTTCAAAGAAAGACTAGAAAAAAAAGTAGCGCTTCACTGGCAAACTCTGTAAAGTGAGGTTGATGTATTTGGATGTGAATAAAACCAATCTGGCCACTTTGCAACCACTCTGTCTTGCTTTATTTAGTTATGTATTTATTTTTCATATTTAAAACCTTCTATTTCTGTCCACCCCGCTGCACTTTGGAATAGAAAAATGTCAGAAAAAGGGCATTTCCCGCAATAGTGTTTTTCTTTTTGGATCCATTTCACAGGGAAGCAACTAAATGAAAGAAGGAAAGAGAGGTTGTGAACCGTTTCTTTAAGTTACTGCTTTCAGTAAGTGAGGAGCAAGACAGAAAGAGAGGGAATAATAGGAAGAGAGGGGGGGACAGCTGCCAGCACAAAAAAAGAAGAGGACATTGCCCGAGTCCTATTCCTTCTCTGCCCGTCCCCGAACGTCCATGAAAGCAAGCCGAGCCTTATCTGAATGCCTTTGTCCGCCCCTAAAATAGTGCTGCCTGGGGCGGACCGCCCCCTCCTAGCTACGCCACTGGGTCATTGGTGCTTCAGGTGTTCCGCTCAAACCGACAATTACAATATCAAGTACAAAACGCCCAAAACAAACTCTTCAATTAAGTTGTACAGGACTGCATCTCCAATTTACCAAGAAAGACTCATATATGGCTGTGTACAAACACACAACCTGTACCACTTTTAACCCCTTCGCTAAGGCGGGAATTCCGCCGCAGCGCTGGGGGGGGGGTTGGGGGGCAGCGCGGTGGCGCTGTGCTCATGACGGAGCCACTCCGTCATGAGCCACGGTTGAGCTGTGCTCATGACGGAGTGGTTCCATCATGACTCCGCCCACTGCGCTAATCGCCCGCACAGGCGGGGAATCAGCGCAGCGTGGGCGGAGCGGCGGCCAGCGGCCGCAGCATGACGGAACCACTCCGTCATGAGCACACGCCACCCGTGGCTCATGACGGTGTGGTTCCGTCATGAGCGGGGAAGGGGTTAAAGGCGAGCAAAAAGGAACCACCGGCAAGGCTCCCCAATGACAGGAAATAAAGGAATCACTACAGAGATGCCTGTTGACAGATTGGGTAGACCTGCACATCCTAATCTGCTCTGGTCTGTTCAAGATATCAGAGAGCAACATTAAGTTGGATCTGCGGCAGGATAAGGCAGGCACAGTTAACTTCCCCAGTCCAATTAACTTGGTTACAGCTACGCACAACTTACAAAATGCCCCGTAATTAACAACAGCAAATGAGAAAAGACACACATAGAAGGTTCAAACGGCGAAGCAATTAATACCTCATTTCTTACAATGCAAGAATGGGAACGGTTGGTAGCCTCATACACCCCTGATCCCCCAAAGGAGGATGATAACAACACATACCAAAACACTAGTAATGAAGAGAAGCCAATTGGCACAGAAAAACTATGGACATCTCTTCTACCCACTATACAACTATCAATAAAAGCAATGCAGTACCCTTCTGACAAAATGGATGACCAATTATCTATCCTTAACTCCATGGCTATTCATGTCTCAAACATTGACAACAAACTATCGAACATGAATAACTTGATCAAAAGGTCCCAGGCAGAAACACAAATAATACAATCGCATTGCACCTGTGTTGCTATAGTTGACAAACTCTCAACCCTTCCAACCGCAATAGGGGATCTCTTATCGGCCATAAAGAAGGTCTAAATATGGCAAGATTAGCAGACCAAGACAGCAAAGGAAAAGTGCTCCACAGAGGGAACATTCAGCATCACAGGGGCAAGGATTCACTCAGGCCCAGGGAAGGGACCCACGAAAAAGTCCTCCTAAACTAAATGGGCACTGGACCATGCCAATTCTTGGATGACAAATACAACCAACTTGACAGCAGAATACACCAGTGAAAAGGATCAAGAGGAGAGGGTAAGCATAGAAGTGGGATTAGGACACAATGACCATCAGAAGGCCAGTGCACATACCAAAGATCTAGAGTCCACAGCTCATCTACTGCAATTTGTGGGCGAACGATCAATCAGAACAGGTCCATGCATGCTACAGCAGCCTGATGATGTAGGAAAAGGGGAAATAAAACATAGCCGGTAACAGAGGAGGAAGGCAAGAAAGAGGAAGAAGGACATAATGGCTTATTTTCAAACTGGCATCACAACCCCAATCACAAAAAGCCCAATATAGAGGGAAATCTGTGGACCAACAAGCCCCAAAAGCGGAACACAACTTCAGCCAACCACACATAATGACTGCAATGGGCACAGAACCCAAAGGGAAAAAAGGTGAAAACGAGTTTGTCAAACTTACCCCAAAGCAACAGAAGGGGTTCAAAAAACCGTAAACAGCAACACCTCTGATACTTGAATTAATACAAGGACTGTACTGCCAGTATTTGCAACAATAACAACAACCCCCCATTACGGGGGGACAAGAAGCTTAAGTTAACTTCCTATGACCCCACATTCAGGAGGAACAGACCCCTCAAGCAAATCTTCCATGAGCCCATTATCATTCACAGCCTAAAACTCGCACTATCTTGTTCATTCCTGAGTACAAGTCCAGAGGACTGAGGGACATCCTCATTAGAGAGAACATCTTACAATTACTTACATCAATCAGCAGCCTGGCGGATAGAAGATCTCATGACCTGGAAACAATTGAGTTCAAGGATTTGAACAACTCTCAGACCATGATGTAACAAATGCAATCTTGGTCTCATGCGAAATAGCAAAGAGGATTTTAGAAGAGGAAGACCAACTAAATGCTTGGGGAATTAAAATGAAGCTCCATCAAAAAATGGGCTACCCGGATCCCCCGCTTCCAACTAGGAATGAGCAGGAAACCCCGCACCTCGCATTCCAGGAGGAAGACACAATCTATGCTTCAAGGGGAGTGCAGCAAGGGCGCAGACAGACTCAAAAGATTGGAACCCAGTCACTAGAACAAGTGACAGCACTTGGCTAGCTAGGACAATAAGCCCACGGAGCAAGAACATCTGACACGGAGCAAAACAACACCTAGCAGATAATCTTCAGCTACGACTTTGCTCCTGGAATATAAATGGCCTGGGAAACAAAATAGTGGATACAGAGCTGCTGCTATATTTACAAACATTTGACCTTATGCTCTTAAAGGAAACTTGGCTAGATCAACCGTTCCATTTACATGGTTTCAAACCCCACCATCTGCCAGCAGTAAAAAGCACCAAATTTGGGCATCTAAAAGGAGGATTTACAATCTACTCCTCAATCAAGCTCATAAATGTGCTTAAGGATTTGAATGTCAAGACAACTCCAACAAACGCAATAAAGTCACTCAGAGTGGACATAGACGGTGACATCAAGAAGCAACAACTAATATTGTTAAATATATACCTCCACCCATGCGACAAAATCAATATAGATAAACTCATGGGGCACGATAAACACAGAACTAACTTAAGACAAAATCCTAAACTTACTACCATTTTGGTATTCACAGAAGGCACTTACTCATTTCGGTATTCACAGAAGTTAGGAGTCCTAACTTTAAGACTCCTAAATGCCTTCTGTGAATACCGAAAGTCTTAAAATTAGGATTTTTCTCAGTTTAGTAGTAGTATAGTTAGGACTCCTAACTTTAGGACTCCTAAATGCCTTCTGTGAATACCGAAAGCCTTAAAATTAGGGTTTTTCTCAATTTAGTAGTAGTAAAGTTAGGACTCCTAACTTTAGGACTCCTAAATGCCTTCTGTGAATACCGAAAGCCTTAAAATTAGGATTTTTCTCAGTTTAGTAGTAGTATAGTTAGGACTCCTAACTTTAGGACTCCTAAATGCCTTCTGTGAATACCGAAAGCCTTAAAATTAGGATTTTTCTCAATTTAGTAGTAGTAAAGTTAGGACTCCTAACTTTAGGACTCCTAAATGCCTTCTGTGAATACCGAAAGCCTTAAAATTAGGATTTTTCTCAGTTTAGTAGTAGTAAAGTTAGGAGTCCTAACTTTAGGACTCCTAAACTGAGAAAAATCCTAATTTTAAGACTTTCGGTATTCACAGAAGGCATTTAGGCGTCCTAAAGTTAGGACTCCTAACTTCTGTGAATACCGAAATGAGTAAGTGTCTTCTGTGAATACCAAAATGAGTAAGTGCCTTCTGTGAATACGAAAATGGTAGTAAGTTTAGGATTTTGTCTTAAGTTAGTTTTGGGAATCGGGCCCTTGGAATCTGAAATAACAAAACTACTAATAGAAGAATCAGCATATAATTTCATGGTAATGGGTGCCCCCGAGAAATGGACGAATTACTGGAAGAACAATTTTCAACATGGAACACCCCCCAACAGGAAAAATGTAACTGGAGAAAGCAATCAAGGCTAGCTAAGAAATGTATAACGGATATGGAACATTTGATCTTCTGTGCACTAAACTGGCATTTCTCGGGAGACCAACCTCCGGCGGTGACATTTCACAATGCATCAGTCTGCACTTTACTATATTGCATCTTTGTATCCTTACCTCTGATAAGTGAAATTGCAGAATTTCATAAAGGTACATCAGATCAAAGTGACCACTTACCACAAGAAATCACGATGAACATACAAGGCTCAACACTAACTTAGCCGGTGGAGGACCCTCTTTATATTCATACAGTTAATTACAGAAGGATAAAATGTAAAACTCGACAACCATAAAAATTGCTGGCCTCTGCAAAGACACTTTGGAATGAATACAAGGGTGAAGATACACAGGTGCTAATATGCTGGGAACTTTTTTATCAAAATGTTAGGAAAAATTCACTCAGTAAGGGAAGGGCTTTACTCTTCATCAAGAGAAACTCCCCATCAAATAAGCCAATCAACCACCTCCCCACCTTGGCAAATGCCCATTTAAGGAAAAGCAAGAAAACAATAAAAAGAACATTATGAAAGCTCTGGCGAATCGGCCTAGACCCTTTAATCCAGAAGGAGCTAATGCAACCAAAATAAACTAGAAAAAAGTAATCTGGCAAGTAAAAAAAAAGCGGAAGTGAAGTTGTGGGCCAAGCTCTTACACAACTCAAAATCTAGGAACAGTACAAGATTCTGGCGCATGATAAATAGCTTTCAGAACCCAAGTGCGCACTGTGTCAATTCACATTTAATGGAAGAAGCCTTGTCATCCTACCTATGGCATCACTTAAACAGAGAATCTAAAGAATTTACGATTGGGAGGCCCTGACCCAGTTACACATCTGGGGATAAATCGCCTTACCAAAATAAACCATTGGCAATCGCTTCTTTCTTATTTACGGCCAACCAGATTAGAAACAGGATAGCAAAAGGCAGACTGGATGGTGCACCAGGCCAGAAAGGGATCCCTCCGATACTGGGCTACTGGGCGGCAGTATTAATACCACTCTTTGAACAGATCTTGGGAGCAGTAAGAATATCGGCTTCTTGGAGGGGGTCTATTATATCCCAATATAAAACAGAAGCAAAAAGCTACAGGTTGGTAGCATTAACAGATAATGATGCTAAATACTATGCCGGCCTTCTCTTGGAAGAACTTACAGATTGGGCAACTGAAAAATCGGTCATTTCCCTTAACCAGACGGGATTCTGCAATGTCATGGGAACTACTATGAACATACTTGCCCTCTCCCTCATAATAGATGCTGTAAAAGCCACAAACCTGTCACTCTACGTGTCTTTCATCGACTACTTATCAGCCTTTGATAATATAGATAGAAAGAAGCTGTGGGCTAAACTCACCAAAAGAAATATACCATCTACTCTTCTGAATAAGCTGATCCTTTTACATACCGACACCTGGGTCCAAGTGAAGCTCATATTTGGCGACTGTCTGTCCAGAAAAAGACCAACAACAAAGGAGCTGAAACAAGGGTGTGTGCTGGCCCCGACTTTGTTCAACCTCTTCATGGCAGACCTATCTACAGAGTTGCACAATTGTAACTCACACGCTCCAAGGATTGGTGGACTTGCCCTTTCCAATCTACTCTATGCTGATGACCTTGTACAGATCAGCTGAACTCTGATTGGTCTCGAACATCTACTAGACACCACCCAAAACTTCTCTGCTAATAATGGTCTAAGCATCATCTTAGACAAGTCTAAAGTGATGCAATTGAACCGGAAAAAGAAGACATCTAGCTACCGCTAGCATCTGGCAGGTCAATCATTAGAAATAGTTGAAGAATACAAATACCTGGGGGTCATAATAGACAACAAAGGCACATTTATGGCACAAAAAGAGGCCATCAAGAGAAGAGGAGACTCAATGGTGGTAACATTAAAAAACATCAAGCACAAAACTACTGACCCCAGTCTTATGCCACTGCTCCAGGTATTCCAAGCAAAGCTCTAGCCAACCATCACTTATGGGAGCGAGTGTCTGAGGGGAAGGGATGCGGGAATGCTGGATGGTATAATTTCAAGAGCATTAAGAATGATATTCAATCTACCTTAATATACTTCGCCAGCCCAAATAAGATTAGAATTTGGCCTGAAGATGCAAGAAATCCCCTACAGAGGTGCCTATGTCAAATGATGGCATAAAATCAAAAGAGTCTGGGTCACTGAATGCACATTTATGGAAGGAACTACAGTCAAAAAAGAAAGTGCAGCCATGACCTACTTGCTACCCTCGATAGATCGACTGGGCTTATGGGTACTTTGGGAGCCCTCTGGAATGCATAACAGCTTCAAACATCTTGTTAATAAGACAGTGGAAATCGTCTCCTTAGTTGAAGACAAGGTAGTGCTAAAACAAAGGACCCACGGATGGTTAGTTCTGCAGAGCTACATTAACCCCTCCTTCCGACCTTACTTAGGTGCATGATTTACAAAGACAATAAATGAAAAATATCTTTAATATCAACTGGGTATTCTCCTGACCCTGCTGCACCTGCCACCTTGGAAACGAATAAATACATCTTCTAGCTGCTGCCTATGTGGGAAAACAAAAGAGGATGTGCTTCATCTATTGTGCATCTGTGGGAAGTTACAATATGAACACTGACAGCTACTAAAACCCATTTTTAAGATGAAGGGGATGAGAATATGCAGGCAGGCAGTGAAAGCATGCTTTGAAGGTGGAGAAGTTCTGTTGATTTGCAGTTTTGCACGATTCATGGATATAGTGGGGAAAAAAACTTTAATAGCCAGAAACTAATAGGCTAATATCTTTATGTAATGCAACTAAAGGCTCACTGCTGAGATGCTGATTTGACAACGACTAGCAACTGAGCGGAATGGTTCAGTCTCCTTATCAAGCTGCATAACCCTTCTGCTCATTTCCCCCAACCCACAGCTGATATACACCCCTTACTCAGCAAATGGGTCCCATGACTCCATGAGTCTACTGGCTTCACTTTATGCTCTTGCCAACTACCTATGTGACTCATAAACATTCAAGAGGATCCGGAGCTAGAGACCACCTGAACTGTGGTCAACAGCAAACGACACCTCGGCTGTCTAGAAAACTGTTTTGCACATTGCTGGCTCTATATAATGCACTGTTGACCATTGACTTCTACATTTTCGCTTTTAGGGATCGTTATTGACCTCCTTTTCTTTTTTAAACATTTTTTTATAACAAAATCATTTTTGACAACATTTTTTACAGAGTGCAATTTCAGTATAATCTTTAGCACAAAAATCAAATTGTAACTTTTGGTGTTAATCTTGGAGAAGTTAAGACACTATTGTTACTCTTTTATTGCAATGGTTTTAAGTAATCACGCATATAAAGGTATATATTTTCTATTCAATAATGTATACTTCTTCAAATATAACTCCGGTAATCTTACCAATTAGAATGGGATTTAGACTGACTAGGATCTACAGTGGTAATAACTATGGTATATGGCATAATAGGATCTTTTGTTGTATTTTAAAGAATGCCTGTTGTTAGCATGCCAATTTCAAGAAAGTATTCAGGTTATAGAACTCCAATATATGGTGTTGACAAATTAGTTTTACACCATCCTTTATAATATTTTGTAATCTTGTTTTTTTTGTTTACCAGAAATTGTTATTATTGAACACTCAAAAATTGATGAATTAACATTTATATTGATGAAACACCACTTTTAGGTCACAAGCAATGTGCTAGCACAAGTCAGCACAAACGTTTGTTGTGGAATGATAAGGTTATGAACTTCCCCGGTAATATTTGAAAATAGATTTTGAATTGGTAGAAGAATGAAAGCTAGAACCTTGATCATATTACATTGATTTTGAAGAATTCTTTTTTGATCTTGGAATAAACAACCACTTGAAAACAATTTAACTGTAGCATACTATCATTTGTATTCAAATGTTTTAGTTTTCTGTTGGTATGCTACATTTTTTTCTCATATTTTGAAGGGGGCAAAGAAAAAGGGGGCACACATTTATCATTTGCTAATTATGTTGGCTCTGTGATGACTCTTCTTGAAGATTGCCAGACAGCCTCTAAAGTTCTCAAACTGGTACTAAAGTCTGTGAACTTTCTGGCATCTTGAAAAGCTTTCATTTCTTGAAAGATATATAACTCTATTGGTTAAAAGATCACATATTCTTACACCACTTCAAAAAGTCATATTTTTTAGGAACAAGCACTGCATTAACCATTTTAAGAAGAGTAGGAGGCCTTAATATTTGCTACTGAGAGTTGCTGCTGCATTTCATACCTGAGCCACTGCAGACCCAGATTCAGAGAATTTGTACAAGGGATCCTGTGGAATAGGGGAAACGAGTTAAGGTCCATATTTTGGTAGTGTTCTCATTTCCCCGGGAGAGACAAATTCAATTCTAAGGGTAACATGCACATTTTGTGAGTGACCAAAGTTGAGCCTTGGGAAAGAGAGGCCTGCATTAATTTCCTCTATGAGAAGGCACACTAAGGTGAATCATGAAAAATTATTTGAAAAACGCATGCATTACAACTGCCAAACAAAGATGCAAACCAGAGGAAGCCAAGATACAGAAACACCAGTGATGGTTCCTTGAGAGCTGATGGAGAAGATTGAGGAGGAAAATAACCACCTTAACATTGTATTGAGCGGCATGGAATGCAAAACTAATGACTGCGTGGTAAACAAAATCCCACCAATGAGAAAGAGATGATTGAAGACCAACAAAGAAAATCCATCAGCAAAACAAAGTGTTTCTGTCCAGTTTGTTGAAAAAACTAAAACATCCCAAAAAACAAATTACTTACAAGTTCAGAAGACCATAAAAAGTAGCTTGTTTCTAATTAAATGCAGGCCTTCTGGCAATAGGCCTCATAGGATGACCCCCTTGCAGTGTTTGCTGCCCATGGTTGTTTGGTTGCTAGACCAGGCTGTGAGCCAGGCCCCAAGACAAGCTTTAGGTCAACTCCTGCTGTGCATGGTCTTTGGACATTAGCAGTGTGGGTAGGCTGTCTTGCTTCTCACAGCCAAAAAGCATGCAAATAGAGGAGGAAAAGAATAATTTTGAAAACCATAAATGGCACATCAAAGGAAATACATATGTATTTTGCAGGTTCAGCGATATCTATTCTGTAGGCATGGTCCAGCTGCACTTTCCATTGAAATGCATTTGTTGGTTTGCTTATAGCTTTATGACTGTTGGTGGGGAATAATAAATGTGCATTTCCCATTGTAGCTCTCTTGATAGAAATGTTGCTCTCACTAAAGCAATGACTGTGGAATATATTTACACCAAATTAGGCTTCGAAATAGAACTTTGATTAGAAGTGATTTCTTTTAGGTTTTGGTGTAAAATTGTTCCACAGTCAGTCGTTTGTTAGATATTAGAATTTGCATCAACTGTCAAGAGGGAATTTGGAGATATTCTGGTCGAGAAGCACAGAAGCTGGTCACTTACAGGCTCTCTATATCACATTTGAAGTTTTAATTAAATATGATTAGATGCTGAATGACTTTAATTTTATTAGCCCTCATAAAATTTGGGAAACCACCCACTCAAATAGTGTCATGATGCAGAAAATAATTCATGAAGAAAAGGGGAAAAGGTAGACACAAAACCAACTCTAAGCCACAATTTAGTAGACAAGTATCCAAAAGTGTGAAAAGAATGCTTAAAATGAAACAGAAAAGTCACCATATAAATTGAGAAATAGCATTTTCTCAAGTTTGAAGTTTCAGTGAATTTGTAAATGTCACAAACCACAAAAAAGGAAAATATATATTAGGCACTGTAAGCACCATCAAAGGAAAGAGATGTAAAGGATGGGCAAAGAATAGAATTGGTCATTCATTAGTGTAGAATGAAAATATTTCGTACAGTACAAGACCGCACACAAATGAAAATTTCCTAAAATTGGTATTGAGAGTTTCACGAAATCTGCATACTTTAATCAAAATTATGAAGGCATCATGCCGGTGTTTTAAGGCCTTTTAGGGTGCACTGGTTGCATTGCATGACTGCAGACCATGCACTTTGTCAAACCTCTGCTGTCTGCAGCCAAAGACTGTGGTGGTTGAAAGTATAAGCAGATGGGTGCCGGACCTTCTAACTCCAATTCCCAAGGCCAAAAGACAAGGGCAACTGCAGTTGGATGCAAGGTAGTTGGTGTGCAGGGCTCTGTATCCAAGCCTCACCTTCCATGGACAAATGACCATTGTGGCAGGTACTGGATGCATTGGCAGTGGCCCTGTGTCCAACTACTAATGTTACTTTTTTTTAAATTAAGAAACCCATGGGAAAAACCAACTTAACATAACTTTATGCTTCGGTAAGTTCTGTATAATGCACATAGGACAATTCACAGAAAAAACACACAGCTAAAGTGATGTTATGGTCCAGAATCCAAACCTAAGCCCCCTCTGAAATCTATTGTCTGAATATAGTCTGCTTGACGGATCATATCTTGCCACTGTTATTAATTTATAACTCGCTCCCAAATGGGCTATTTGTGAACTTACATTAGTTGAACCAAAAATCGAGTGGACATAGCAACCAATATATTTATATTTCAAAACATAAACAAACAAAATATACTTTACCGATAGAAATGTCATCGATAATATCAGTTTGAAGGTGATATATAATTACACCAATGATGTCCGCAGTGCCACTGTTTGTTGTACCAGCCACAACATGTGCGAGGTCATGAGCAGTCCTTTTTGGAAGCGAAACATGTTTTTTTATGTCGGGCTAACAAGTTGCTGCTTTCCAGGCTAGCCAGAGCTTCAACACTCTCTGAGCATGACCTGTGTCTCATTTGTAATCACTCTTCACAAAAGCTGAACATTCTAATTGTAATCAATTCCCATTGTTAGCGCCGTCTTGCATTTAAAGCTGTCATTTCTAGCCCATATGTATGCCATTGCAGTGAAATTAAATGGTGCCTAATAACACTTTTATGTAGAACAACTTTGCTAATAAACACGTATTCTCACAGTTTTTACTACGGTGGAAAGGTCAAATTTGAAATTATTACCACAGGGTTTCAAAACTGGCATGAGAAAGACACTTTGAAATGCCTGGCGGATTTCATGTTATGGAGACTTTCGACAGGCAAACAACTCTGATGAAAGTCCTTTTCAATGTGATGACTGCAGACATTTAACCCATTGCCTCCTGGGCTTGGTGAAGCACCTTTTTTGAATAAATAGATACATTTCACACAAGCCATTGAATAAATAAGCGCGGAAGCGCAGTGTAATGCGATCTGTATTACTATCGTTGAAGGAGGGGAGAGGCGTCATGGCCTTTTGGAGTCTTTACCTCTCGTGAGGTACGACCTCTCCCACGCTCTGCCTGACTACCGCCCAAATATGCACCACCTTCACTTCTTTAGAGTCAGCTCAATTTCCCATTCCGAACAAAGGGGCATATCATCAAGGCGAGGCGATAGAATTATCGCCGCTTTAGCGTCCGTTTTCGGACGGAAAGCAGCGATAATTTTATCGCTTTATCAGCAAAGTCACGCTATCGCGTGAATCCTTGACTTAGCGTCCTTTCCCGTAACGCCCACCTTTAAGTGGGCGTTCCTTCCCAAAATAACTGGAGAAATGTCGCTAACCGACATTTCTCCAATTATCAATGGACAAGCTAACATGCATAGCGATAAGAAAAGTAGCGCTAACCTTGGTTATCGCTACTTTCCTTACGCCTGCTTTTAGTTTCTCTTAGCCATGATATCCAATGGAAGGTGGATATCATGGTTAAGTATGCCCTGCCCTATCAACAAGCTATCGCCAAACGTTGTGCGATTATCGCTGGATTTCCAGCGATAATCGCACATTTGGAAGCTTGCATCCGGAATTTTATCGCTTTTGAGATAAGCGTTGCTGATAGCACGTTATTGCAGCGATAAAGTTCAGCGATAGCCGGCGATAATTATCCTAGCGCTAAGTGCGCTTAGCGATAATTATCGCCGCATCAAGGCGAGGCGATAGAATTATCGCCGCTTTAGCGTCCGTTTTCGAAAAAAAAGCGCCAATAATTTTAGCGCTTTATCAGCAAGGTCACGCTATAGCGTGAATCCTTGCCTTGGCGCCCTTTCCCGTAACGCCCACCTTTGCATCTCTAATGAGATGCAAAGTGGATGTTCCTTCCCAAAATAACTGGAGAAATGTCGCTAACCGACATTTCTCCAATTATCAATGGGCACGCTAACAAGCATAGCGATAAGAAAAGTAGCGCTAACGTTGGTTACCGCTACTTTCCTTACGCCTGCTTTTAGTTTGACTTAGCCATGATATCCAATGGAAGGTGGATATCATGGTTAAGTATGCTCTGCCCTATCAGCAAGCTATCGTCAAACGTTGTGCGATTATCACTAGATTTCCAGCAATAATCGCACATTTGGCAGCTTGCTCCTGGAATTTATCGCTTTTGAGATAAGCGTTGCTGATAGCATGCTATCTCAGCGATAAAATTCAGCGATAGCCGGCGATAATTATCCTAGCGCTAAGTGCGCTTAGCGATAATTATCGCAGGTTGTTGCTGATATGCCCCAAAACACCGAACCCTGAGGAGCAAGCCCATCTCTCTATTCGTTTTTGCATTGCCATTATGGCCGTTGTCTCCCGAAGACACGTGTTGACATCTACATCAAAATAAATAGTTCATATCTATTGAGTGAAAGCTTAAACCGTGACATTTATTACGGTTTCGCTTTTATCAGTTCGCAGTGGCCGCCCTATTGCATGGGTTGTGTTTATTATGCGGTAGTCCAGGGATGAAATAAATTCGGTTTGAATTGTTTCCCATTTTAATTTCGCTCCTTTCTAGCAAGGCCGTCCACAAAGGACAACTGCCAAAAACATATACTTTAAAGCGCCCTGCGTGCAGAGCGAGGCCTTTATTCTGTTAGATTCAGAAGGGAGACTTTCAATATAATCACTGCATTCACTGCCATTATAGGACCAGAGTTGTGTGGGCTTCCGGTATTTACGTCAAGCTGCGCAGCGCGCGGCGCTAATTCCTGGAGTGAAAGTCAGCCCTTTCCCACAGCAGCGTCTTGATTCAAATTACAGAGCACATATATTATGCTTCTGTTCTCCTGACTGTGAAATACCAGAGTACAGTAGCTTTCTTCTGACCCCTTCCGCAAAGCTCTGCCTCTAAGTGGGACTAATCTAGGCCTGGCTGACAGCTCCCCTCGACATCAGACAACACGAAAATTGAAGACACTTTTTATCCTCTTGCCAATCTGCGTGCGTCTGAATATGTCTTGTCAACTTCATTACAAACTCATCATCTCTGGCGTGGATAATGATAGGCCGGGCTAGTGGGGACTAGGAGCCGTGTTGTTTTTAGCGACTTTCTTTCCCTGCGGGCCAAGCATCTGCAGGGAAAATCAATGGAGCGATTCTTCTGGCAGAAAACAAAAGGCTCTCGGGGTGTGTAAGGCACATGGAGGCACTCGGAACCCAGCTCCCACAAGCCGAAATTCTTTGTTGTGAATCGGTTCTCACAAAATAGCCCTTCAGGCAACAGAGGCGGTAAAAGAGCAACATTATACTCCACTGTGCAGGTTAAATGGAGAGGCCATGTGAAAAATACATGGCAGAGTTGCCCCTATCAGGGATTTTAGCTTTCAGATCAGTGCACTGTATTTTGTAGAGTCCAAATACATTTTTGGGGGGTAAAAGTCCAATACTGCATCAGTATTTTAAATCTTAGATGTTTTTTAATCTGGTTGGATGATGGGGTATTTTTAAGACAGAAAGTACTGCAGAGCCCTTCGTTCCAATTAAAAACAGCTTTCCTCTTCTTTTAAATCCTGCTAATGGTGAAATAATCACTTAGAAAAAAGCAGAGCGTTATTTATTGAAATAATTGTGACTTTAGGATTAAAAAAAATATATATATCTTTAGAGCTTTTTAATTGAATGTTTAAGGTCCTCAGCATATAAATAGAAAATAAAAAGACCTCTTCTAACCCACGCGCTGCTCTGTCAATATATGCAGTTCTAAATAAAGTGCTCTTTTAAAAATCAAAGCGCGCAGGAGGTGTTATGGTAAAACTCTTTTTTGCCTACGCCTTCATAAGGTGAATCTTTGTCACTGGTATGTCCTCCCAACGCCCGTGCGGTTTGGTACCTTCTCGGGCTGGTTTCTGGACTAATTTGGGAGTGTGTAGTTTGGAGAAGTCACTCTGAACATAGTTGTTTTCTTCACATTTAGATGTGGCTGTTTCGGTTTGTTTGGGTATGGTTGTTTTGCTTTATCATTAACGGGCAGGTTTGTGTGTCTAATAACTGGAAGTAGGGCTTTAAATGGGGCGAGTCTTGCCGAATCTCAGACCCTGCAGCAAAGCCAATAGGTATTGCCTATGCAATAGCTATTGGCTTTGGCAATGTGCTTTAGCCGTTTTGTTTTCCAGTGTGGTTGCTGTTCAGAATAGCGAAAAGTTAGTGGTGTGGGGTAGATTGGAGTGGGGTTGATTGTGGTAAAGTGGAATGGGGTAGAATGGGGTAAAGTGAAGTGGGGAAGATTGGCGAAGAGTGCAGCAGGAGTGGAGTTGGGTACAATGGAGTGGGGTAGATTGGAGTGGGGTAGTTTGGAGTTGAGTAGATTAGTGTGGTAGTAGATTTGGGTGGATTGTAGAGACTGGTAGATTGGAGTGGGCAGATTTGAGTAAGGTAGATCAGGGTAGAGTGGGGTAGATTGAATTGGGGAGAAGATTGGGATGGAGTGGCATAGATTGTGGTAGAGTAGGGTGGATTACAGTGGAGTAGATTTGGGTGGATTAGAGTAGGGTAGATTGAAGTGGGGTATTTATGAGTAGGTAGATCATGTTAGAATGGAGTAGAGTGGAGTGGAATATATTGGGGTAGATTGTAGTGGGGTAGATTGGGGAAGAGTGGAGTGGGGTGTATAGACATAGATTGTAGTGGAGTAGGGTAGACTGGAGTGGAGTCAGGTAGATTGGATTGGAGTGGATTGAGGTAAATTGGAGTAGGGGAGATTGGCTGGGATATAGTAGGGTAGAATGGAATTGAGTGGGGGTAGATTGGGGTAGTTTAGAGTGGCGGTAGATTGGAGGAGTAGAGGAGTGGAGTAAATTGGAGTTGTGTGGGGTAGATTGGAATAGGGTGGGGTAGACTGGAGTATGGTGGAGTGGGGTACGCTGGGATAGACAGGAGTAGAGTGGGGTAGATTGTAATAGAGTGGGGTAGATTGGAGTGTAATAGAGTAGATTGGAGTGAGTTGACTGGGATAGAGTGAAGTGGGGTAGATTGGAGTGGGGAAGTAGGGTAGATTAAATTGGGATGGATTGGGGTGAAGTTGAGTAGATTGGGGCGGAGAGGGGTAGATTAGAGAGAGAAGTGGGGTAGGATGGAGTGAGTAGATTGGGGAAGAGTGGAGTGCAGTAGATTGGAATAGATTGGAGTGGAGTGGGGTGGATTAGAGTGGAGTAGAGTAGAGCGGGGTAGATTAGAGTGGGGTTGGTTGGGTGGAATGCTGTAGGATACATTAGAGTGAAGTGGGGTATATTGGAGTGGAGTGGGGTAGATTTGAGTAAGGTAGATAGGAGTAGGGTAGTTTGGAGTGGGATAGATGGGGTAGATTTCATCCATTCTCCCCTTCACAAAATATCATTCTGGTTCAGGTCTGGCATTGTTGCCTCAGCCAGGACCAGACAAGCCATCCAGATGCCTAACATCTCATTAGTATGGTTCAGTTTAGGGGCTGCCTTCAGGACTGGCATTGATTCTATAAACCAGCCTTGAACCACTGTATGAGCCAATTACAGCCACTTTGTCCTGCTATGCATGCACCTGGCCACTGATCTCATGGCTCAAAACAGCACTCTTTTACAGGTAGCACCTGCTTCTAAAGAACAAGCATCTGCTAAAATAATGTTATAGTTCACATGGGTGCGCATACATGAAGACAGTTTCATTTGGAGGTATCAGGAGTGATAGTCTGGACTAAGAAACCAAGGCCCTTTCCACCTTCTAGCTCATCAAAATGAGAAGGACCCAAGTGTTAGAAGGAAGCATAGATTTGCTCCCCTCTCACATTTTATTATAGTTTCTTTAGACTAGCATTCTGCTGCCAATTGAGTGAACCTAAATGCTGTTCATTCCTTGACCATTCAGTTAAAGGTCCTCACTTTCAGGCATGGTTTAATCAATCAATCAATCAATCAAACAGGGTTCTTATAAAGCATTACTAATCACCCAAAAAAGTCTCGAGGCGCTGGGGAGGGGCGGGGGGGGGGGGGTTAAAGGGTTTCTGCAGTTCAGTCAAAGAGCCAGGTCTTGAGGTCCATCCTGAATTGATACCAAGACGGTGATTGCATGAGGTGCTGATGTGGGGACAGAAGCTATTGTTGATCTGAGATCATTGTGTGAAGCATTAGGTGTTGTGCATTAAGATCTGAGGACTGCAGTTTATGCACCTTACAAATATCTGTTTCTAGTGCAGAATATTGCAAAGGTGAGAGAAGTGGAATTTATTGATAAATCTGGATTAGTATTTGGGAATAAAGCTTCTCATGTATGCCCTTCATTCGGGTCATATTTCTGCTTTATCAGGTCTGTTGTCAATGGTAGTTCGTCAGAATTCTTCCAGAAGGATCGGGGGCAGCCATGTCTTTGCTCATCTTCAGAAGGGGTGGTAACGTGAGAGCTTTATTATTCAGTTATTATTCAGTTAAGAAGGGTGTTCCAGAGTTTTTGTCACATCTTCTAGTCTTTCTGCCCTTGAGAACAACAATTAGAGGTCCTGCCTTTAATATCAGGTACCATCTTCGCAGGTAGGGTTGAATTGGACATACACGGAAAATTGCCCTATGTTCCGTGCAGAGGACTGTGAATTAGATGCATTTTACCACAGGGAACCTCTGAACCTATTGTGTGATGTGGTCCATTCCAATGCAGTTCCATCAACTGCATTCCTCATTTATCTGCATAACAGTGTAGTATCTCATAGGCCACTCAAGAGCAGTGTCATCATTATTCAAGTATGGCAAATTTGAGGCTTCCTAATGAAGATGAACAATGACTCAGTGACACATCTGGATTGGAACCTGGTTTGGGCATCAAATACAATGTTATTGCTTTTGGAGTATGATGATAATTGTGTAAGGGAGAATGAGCAACTGGATTTTGTTTGTGGTGGTAGCTTCTGAGTTCCAGAATTCCATAAGGACTATGATGAGATTCATGGAGGAATAGAATGATTCACTATCACATGTCCAATACTTTCTTTTTCATTTCCAGTTGAATTTGGATCCATAGCCTGTTGTCCTTATACCCTTTATTCAATTGTCTCTCCAATGCTCTATTCTTCACTTTACCACAGAGGCAATACTGTCTTCTAAAGGATCTTACTGATTTGGCAAATATCAAAATCTTTGAGTGTTGACCTCAGCCATGTGTCAGATAGCTGCACAGAATTGATAGGTTCTGTGGTTGTGATTAAATTGATGAGGTGATCTATTTAATTAAGAAATAGGTTTTGGTAGATGTGGGTGGGAAGTTCCAAAGGAAAAAAATAATATTGTGGTCATACTCATAAACTTTACCATTCTTTCATTTATTGCTATGTTGTATAAGGTGGTGTCATCCAAGATTTAGCCAGTGTAGTGTATAGGTCTGCCTGCTAGTAGACATCCAGGCTGGTTAAAATAGTGCTACAATCTCCAAGACTGCAGACATGTCTGTTTTTTAAAAGATGTGTTGATATTGATTGTAGAAATACTTCTACTGTGGCTGGATTGAGTGGTGAAGGTCTGTACATTGAAAACAATGTGACAACAGCTGTGAGCAATACTGTTGATCTATTAGTTCAGGCATTGTGCAGGCAATACCTGTGGGAAGTGTGTGTGGTATTGATGCAGTTCGCGAAGACAGTGGCTACTTTTCTAACAGCCCTATTGAATGTGCAATCCTATGTGGGCATCTAATGTTACACAAGTTTCACAGATGATGACACCAGCTCCATTTCTTACCATGCTGGCATGGATGATGCAGGGTTGTTTTAGTGATTTGACTGTGAAGAGGGGTGAGTCCAGGGGGGAGAGAAAAGGAAGTCAGAGGCTGGACTGGTCATATGGGTCTGCCTCAAATATTCTCATGAGCAATTTAAGTGAGTTTGGCTGGATACATGAGTCTGAAGATTTCAGCTTTCTAAAGGTAGAGTGAGAGGGTTCATGGGTGCAGGACCATGGCTCTCCAGATGCAGTTAGAATTTAAGGTGTACAATAGAGTGAAAATAAAGAGGAACAACAGGTGCCAGTGTGAAAGAGAAGGTTGTCTTATAGAGATTGTGGATGGAGTATGGAGTAAGAAAATGCCTTAGTTACAGGGCGCAGTGCCAAGTGGAAGGGCAAGTGAAAGGGATGCTTTGAAGTTTTGACTGATGATTGACTTTGTGAGAGAAGGAGGCATGTGTAGAGGTCAGAGTGGAAAATGGGACTTCTAAAGAGAGTGCCTAGTAGTATCACTCAGAGACTACGAGATTGTTTCAAGAGAGTCATGGGTGCAACAACAAGTAGGCAAAACTTCCTGGATAAACCGCAGATTTACCAATAGATGCCGCAATACACCCAGGAGTTTTGTGGGCACAACAAAAGGAACGTTCATCTTCCTGGCACTTAAAGTAATGTAGCAAGACCAGTGGATGCACAGTCCATAGGAATCCACCCATGAAGTAAGTGGATAGGAGTATAGAGGAGGAAGACTTGAAACTGTCTCTTTATTATCAGAGACTGGAATCAGTTAACGAGTTATGACAGCAGAGACAAATTATAAGGATGTCAGGGTCTCTAGCCCAAGGTCCACCATGTCTAAATAGTATGAAACAATGGGCCATATTCTCAAGGAGCTATCGCCAAGTTAAAGGCACTTTATTGCAGCCAAAGTAACGATATATTTATCACTCCATTCACAAGCTGGTGTCAACAGCCCATAACACCAGTTTATCCGCGATATCAGGGGCAAAAAACATCGCCACAGATGGCCCCTGCAACTATCGCTAATGATATGCAGAGTAGTCGTACCTGTGCAAAAAGCCACAGCAACACCACTCCTCAACATTCTCAATGACAAGCCACATCAGCGAAAAGACCACGAAACATGCGATAATGTGCATTAGCAGCAGGAAATTAACACCTGTTCTGACCTGGTGTAAAGTTGGACAACAACCGGCAGCAGCCAAGGGAGCACAGCCCAAAGCCAAACATGAAGAACAAAAGATACCCCCGAGCAACTGAACATGCAGCCCGGAGCCCCAATAGGGCAACAACACCAACTGCCACCACACCCAGGACCACAACCCAAACGGAACCCCTCCCCCGGACCACCACAGAGGCAGCACGGACAAAGACAGCGGACCCCCAGGAAATGCACCAGCCTCACAGACTCAACACCAGAGGATGTCATTGCCCGCTACAGGCTCAAAAGGACAACCATCCTACGCATCCTGACCATCATCGCCCAACAGGCAGACGGCACCAACACAGCGGACAACCAATATCCCACACCACACAAAGCTGCTGGCTGTGCTGCACCTGTTGGCCTCTGGTACCCCCCAACCAACACCCGCCAGAGTCAGAAGAGTCTCACAGCCAGCCGCATCCAAGTCCCTCACGCCTGTCCTGGATGCCATCATCAGCCTGGTACCCCAGTATCTATATGTCCACCACAATGCGCAGGATCCGCTGGAGACCAAGCAAGGACCATACGCCATAGCTGGATGCACGCACGTGTTGGGGGAAATCCACAGCACAAATGTCCTACTTGTGCCCCCTGGTGACACAGCACACAATCACCGCAACAGAAAGCACACGTTTCACTTCAATGTGTGGGCAACATCCGAACACCGTGGAATCTCCACCAACGTCGTCGCCAAATACCCAGCCAGTGTGCATGATTCCTTCATCCTCCAACAGTCCATCATCAACCAGCGCTTACAGGATGGCACCAATGGGAATGCACTGACCGTTGTCAAGTACCAAATGAACACCCCACACACCTCAACTCCACAACCATGCAACTCACAACTCTGGCAATGCACAAGTCACAAAATCACATACAACATGCAAAACAACATGCCCACCCACCAGACATGACAGAACAACTTACAATGGTAACCTGGGAAAGCCGTGAACATGAGCCATCACCGGCATGGTACCTCAGCCACACAATAGTGGAATGTGTGGAGAGGTGAGAACCAGGCATATGTGAAGGAGGCAGGAGAACCATGATTGGGAAAGTACACAATGCCAAGAGTGGCGGTGATGTGCTGGACAGATCGTAGTTTGCATAACACACCCATATCCATGGCGACATACACCGCTGGTGTATGGAGTGTAGTGGACACTGGATGCAACCATGTCACCACAGCCAGTGGGGGAGTTCATGGAAATGTTGTCTGTTATGTCCCCCCGTAAGCGTGAGCGGAGTGGGATGGCCTGGCCTATGCCAGGCCAGCGTAGGGGTGTGAATAAAAAGCACATAGCCCTGGGCGTGGTCCTCTTCTGGAATGCCCAACGTTTCTGCCAGGGCGGCGACTCTCCCCCCACCACGAGGCCGATGCCATCCACGTGAGTGGATTTGCCTGCCGTACTCCAGCCTGCTGGACCCCAAACCCGTCAGGCCATTCCCTGTGCAGCCAGGCCACACTTATCACCTGCCGACACCAGCGTGTGTCACGGAGGGCCCACCACATACCGGCGCAAGTTCAAAGCCCGAGGCACGAGACCTTGGCAGCCTCCTCAGACCATCACGGCCTCCACGACACAGGCCAGCTTTCCTCCTTTCTAGTTGATGTATTCTACTGCTGCCTCCGGCCTTCACTAGAGTCAAGTAGGTCACACATTTGGAACTGAGTCTTGATTACATGATGGCAGAGCACATATGTTCATTGTAAATTTGTTATCAGTGTACTCCCTTTGATGTGGTGCCACCAACTCTGTGCATGTCATTCTTACAACACATGTCTGTTGTCCCCTGCTGACTACTGCCTTCGGCCTACACTAAGGATAAGTAGGTCATACATTTGGAACTGAGTCTTGATTACACCATGACAGTGAACATTATCTAAGGCAGAGTTTATGTCACTATACTCTCTTCGATGTGGTGCCGCCAAGTCTGTGCATAGCATTACAACCACACGTGTCTGTGGGCCTACTCGGACTACTGCCCTCGGCCTACACTGTGCACGAGTAGGTCACGGAATTGGAACTGAACATCGATGATTCAAAGGTAGAATACATATCATTGCATGCAAGGAGAGGAGTAAGAGGATGACGCGTTGCAGTCCGGAGGGAATAGCATCATCGTTACGGAGAAGATCGAACACTACCGACAACTGCCCTGGTGTCACTACCTCTATGCATCGTGAGCCAACAACACATGCCTGTGGGCCACTGCTGACCGCTACATCCGGCCTACACTGTGATCTAGTAGGTCTTGATTTAGCGATGGCGGAGTTCATATCAGTGTACCGGCATCATCGCAGACTGCACCCCCTCCCAGCCCCGGTGCCACTAAGTCTGTTCCCCGACATTCATGGACACTCTCCGGCCGTACATTGGTGCAGTCTGAGTCTATGGACTAGGGGGTAGTTTTCATCCTCATGTGGCTGTCATCGAGTTGGTGGTGGCAACGAGGCTGTCGCTTTCCACTCCTCCATTTGGTGCTTCCAGATAACATCAGACCTCTGCATCATGCCCTGGAGGACACCTTCCACTGTCCCACGCAACCCTCCACCACATTCACCTCGGACATCGATGAGGACCCGCCCAGTCTGCGTGGCCCTACCTCGGTGCACCACAAGTCACCGTCCCGTGGCGGTGTGCCTGTGCCAACTGCTGTGCATCCGGGACCACTAATTCTGTGCAGCTCACGTCAGGGACCCTGTCTGAATGAATATTGGATGACCTCTGTGACGGTGGTCTTGGGGTCATCGACGCCATGTGCATATGGCCCTGTGCTGTCCGCTGACTCCGGCCTCAACTGCGTACCACCAGGGCTCACACATAAAATCGAGTCCTGACCAGGCCTGACGTCACATCACTGCAGGAGGCACACGCCACCATCGCATGGGCCAACTCCATCCACCATCTGCCAGAACAGTTGTACTGGCAGACTAACGGAGCTGCTCAGACCTGTTGTGGATGCCATCATCGGCCTGATCCCCTGCTCAGCACTCCAGGTGCCATTGACTCAGTGCACCACAACCCATGGACTATTACTGATTCAATTCTGTGCTGTGGAGAGGTTGCGCAGCAATGTCACCTCAGGCAGAGTGGGAGACCTGGGACGTTGATGAGGAAGTTGATGCAGGTGTAACACACCCCACTGCATCTGCATCAGGACTAACTGAAGGGACACAATCCTAGCAATTTCTTTGCATGAGCGCGCTCATCTCTAATGCCCCAACCTCAGTGCACTGCAACTCATGGACACTTCTGTTTGAACGTTGGGTGACCGCTGTCCTTGCTCCGGCTCCCTCCATGTTGCTCAGCAGTTGACTCTGTTATGCAGGTGTTTTCTGTTTCCATTGCACTGATGTCCACTGTTCAAGTTGTTGCCAGCACCAAGCACTCCGTGCGGGCTGGCTTATACTCACTCCACACACATCCAGCACAAGCCTTACTGTACATGTGGCTCTGCCAAGAAAGGGGCCTGGCGCACGTGCCCGTAGCTAGTTCAACATGATATATGCGTGTGTTCCTTAGGTCTTGTTGTATGCATGAGGGCCCTAGGCCCTACGACATTACATTGTGCTGTGTACAGCGGATGCAGACATGTCACCACAGGCAGCGGGTTAGACCTTGGACATGTAGCTTTGTCGTCAGCCACTCAATATATAAGAGTAGTGAACTGGGCCATCGTACGCAGGCCCAGCGTCGAGGTGTGAATGATGATTCCGCGGCTCTGGACGTGGTTCATTGCAGGACATGTGCACATGCATGTGTATCTGTCGCAGTGTGGGTCTCCTTTGTGGGGTGTAGGTGGTCCCTGATGGGACTTGACCACCCACGAATGTGATCTACTTCAGCTTACATGAGCTCTGAGCCCACCCACACCTGTTCGGCCACCTCCTTTTGGCATTCTGACACCTGGCATTGGAATGCGACGTGTGTCTCGGTGAAGTGTTGGGAGCCAGCCGTGGTTGCGGGCGCTTCCTGCTGTGTGGTCTATGCAGGGGCTGTGGTCTTCTCTATGTAGCTTGGCCGACCTGCTCCTGGGGGTGGGTTGCCTGAAAAGTCCATGAGCTGTTGTAGGGCGTCGGTGTCGGAGGTGTGGTGGTCATCTCCGGCATCACTGATGGATTGTCTGGTCTGACCTGCTGGAGGAGTTTTTTGTCCCTCTGCAATGTGAAGGGGATATGAATGTTGACATTGTGTTGACATTTATGTTTGCGCCTTGTTCTTGTTTACATGCAGACTATGTGACAATGTACATTTTGACTGGGCGGTACTGGCAAATTGGGGGGGGAGTGGACATTGGGACTACATGACGGATGTGAGGTTGTACCCGTGTCTATGCATCTCACAGTTCCCTGCTCTGTCCAATGTGATTGGCCTGTTTCTGCGTATGAGCGGACCCAATTGTGTCCCCTGTTCAACAGTGTTGGTGTTGCAGTTTGTGCCACATTTTCATGGGATGTGCTGTGATTGCTATGTGTGTGCACTGCAGTGTGCCATGGGGATGAGGGATATGATCCTGGGTCATTGTGGGTGTGCAGTGTGCTATACTTGATTGTGTATGTGTGCCATGGTCGTTACTCACTCTGTTGTTGTTGTGTCAGGTCCTCTCGAGCTGTGTCCGTACTCCCACCTCCTTGCACCGTCTCCACACTGATGACTGGCCTCCATTTCCTTCTGCTCCTCCTGTGGCGCAGGACTCCCACCTCCTGTCATCGTTGCTGCCTTCCTGTTGGCAGCGGGTTTGTGCATGGTTTAGGTTTTCACGTCATGCCAGCGCCTCTTGGCCTCATCCATTGTCCTCCTCGACACTCTGGCTACATTCCAGATAGTCTGATTGTGGGACAGTTGCTGGTAGTGTTATGTCACCTCTGTGACACTGGTCTTGTGTTGCTGACCCGTTGTACCTTGCTGGTGTACTGTGGGGCTTGTGGGGTTCGTGTTGGTCTCTGCGCTCGGTCAGGGTGCATCCATGGTGCTGCGCACTTTGGATTGTTTCTGGTGTGTTTTTTTTGTTGTGCTTTTATAGTGCATTTTCCCGTCAGATGTGTGGGATTTGCAGGCCTGTGGCTGGTTTTCGCAGCTTTTTGTATTGCGCTTGGCCTCATCGTAGCTTTTTTTATGTTCGTGTTTCACATTTTGCGGCATGGCGTTGATTTTAACGTGGTCATTTGACGCGTTATCTGGGGCCTATCGCATGGTACCGCCGTGTTGCGAATACTTGGTTAACACAGAGTAAATTTCCCTCAATAGACTGCGATGTTTTAGGTTGCGTTAAGTTATTTTTGCGATGATTATCACACGTTCTTGAGAATATGCCCAATGAATTTACACATTTGTTGCTTCATCCCTTTACTGTGATAACTGTGCAACCTGCTTTGAAGGGAAAGTATTATGGCTGGGAGAAGGAACGGCTGATAAAATTACTCAATCACAGCTGGGCTGGAGTTTTCTTTTACTTCACTTATTATATTTTCCAAGTTGATCACAGAAACCCTGGTAACGTGTTTGCAACAACCAGCTATGAGCATCCTCAAAAAGCAATTCTTCAAGCTTTCCCATGTGAATTGAATGCAGTGTCTGGAAAACTGATCTTGAAAGAGGCAACATCTCAGCACCATGTTATTTAGAAGCACCACACAAGGAAAATGATTGGCAGGGTCAGACTGGGACAGAAAATGAATAAATAAAAGTACCCCCTATTAGTGAATTAGATTGCCTAAAAATTGGCCCATATTTACAAAGTGAGTCAGTTCTTAACTTGTCCAAACACACTAGATAAGTATTTTCAAGGTATGGAAGACTGAATGGATTTGAAATTGCTGCTGGCAATATTTGTTTTTATATCAGGTAAATCAAAGATGAAAACCAGTAAACCAGACCATAAAACAGGCCCACAACCATCCAAAAATGGCCCACACACTGATCTCTCAGATCAGCTCATAAGGCACTGCCCTATCACCTTATAGGCCAGTACGACCCTGCTGAGCGGCTTAGAGGCATACACACAGCAAACATTGAATAGATGGCAAAGAATCAAGAAAACCATCAACCCAGAAATGATCATGCGACGGCCCCTTTCATTCAAAAGCACAAGTTAAAAGTGGAGCTACTCGAAGCTAACACCCATGACCTCATTTAAAGATTAAATTACAAATAAACGCAGAAAATGATCATTTAGAGGCCAGGTTCGATACTCATATTTATCCAGGCAATGATGCTCTGAGAGAGGAGAGATTCCCAAGGAATCTATTCCCATACTCACCTACAGTTGGCCCAAGAAACCCCCTTCATCTCTCTGCAGCACCTAATTAGAATTAGCCCCAAAATAGGGTTTCTAGCATATTAGGTCCAAACAAAGGATTCTATCATTTAAACGTGAGGTCAATCCATGGTAGCTATGGCACAGTCCATACAGGCTTAACTTAGTGAAAATGTGCAAAGCATTCAAAAGTACAAAAACAGTTAACACATAAAAAATGCAACACATTAAAATTCCTGCTCCAACTTAGAAAAATAGAGTAACATTTAATAAACATATTGACACCAATATTACACCAAAACTACAGTAACCCAATAAAGGGAACCAGAGATTCGACTTATAGAAGATTTTGTGGAAAAACAGCATCAAAAAGCACTGAGCACCAATGATGATTTATGCTAGCTAGACCTTTCAGCTTTAAGGTGGTCTTCCCGAAACGTTTTGCCTTCCACCTCCATTTTTTTCCTGATCTCGTTTAATGCTGGCCTTTGAGTTACCTCTGGTAACAGTGCTAAAATGCATATGCTCACACCGCAACATATGGTAACATTGGCTTATCTCAAATTGGCATATTTAATGTACTTATAATTCCCTATTCAAATGGTACTATATGTGCCACCCACTTCAGTAGCCCTTTAAATATGTCTCAGGCCTGCATTGCAGTCTGTGGGTGCAGCTTTAAACTGTCATTTCAACCTGGCAAAATAAACCTTTTGTTAGGCACATTTCTTCCTTTTCAAAACACATACGTCACCCTCTAGGGTAGGTCCTGGACAGCCCAGAGGGCAGGGTGCACTGTATTTAAAAAGTTGTACACGTAGTTTTAATTTCCACATGTCCTGGTAGTGAAAAACTCTCAAATTTGTATTTTTTTCTACTGCAAGGTCTACCTCTCTCATAGGATAACAGTGGAGTTACCTTATTATATTAAAATTTGTAACATCCAAATGGGAACAGGTAAAAAGTTCATGTTTGGTGTCTTTGGAGTTGCAATGAAAAATCCTTTCTTATGGTAAAGTTGGATTTTCAATTACAATTTTGAAAATACCACTTTTAGAAAGTTGGCATTTCCCTCCTTACCCATTCATTGCTTTCAGGATGTCTCTGGGTCACATGACTGGGTGCAATTGACAGTTGGGCTTTGTGTATTCCTCCTAGACAGCCGCATACAATAGCATGTTTAGGTGTGCCTGGATGGGCCATCACTGGCAGGATGGGAGGGATGAGTTGGGCAGAGCCCTACTTACACTTGAATATGCTGTGTCTTGCCACCACACAAAAGGGCTGCATACCTCTTTCTAGTTAGTCTAGAGCCAGTACCAGGAAGGAAGGGCACCTGTGCATTTCAAAGGAAACCTATAGAAGCTTCTCCTACTCCCAAGGAAGAACTGGGTATAAGTACTGGACCTCATACATCAACCCTTCAGTATGCTTCTGGACCTGTGGATACTCTGCCAGGAAGAAGGACTACTGTGCTGCAGCAAGGACAGCCACTTTGCTGAACTGCTGATCTAAAGGATTGCTGCCCTGCTGTGCGGACCTGCAGCTTGCTGCTGTCCTTCCTGGTTGAGAAGGCTTGGACCTGCATCTGATCAACTCAGGACCACCAGAGTGACTGCAAGGGTGAGTTGGCTGGCATCCTGACCTGAGCCTCAGGGACAGAAGGCTCCAACAACCTTGACCCAAGCACCTGGCCTCTGTCATCTATTAGTCTACCCTGCAAAGTTGTTAGTTCCGGACCCTTGGAAGTAGGCACAAGGTGCTCTGCCATTCTCTGTGGATCCAGTGGAACGGATGCGTCTCTGCTGCATGGCGCAACTCCGAGCAGAATTGATAGTTACTGAGTCAAAGACCCGCTTCGCATCGCAGCCCACCTCCTCATCAGAACTACAGCAGAATGATGCACTCTTGGAGCAGGCCCCAACATCCCTCGTCGATGGCAGCAACTCAGGACTGAAGCATCGCCCACCCACCTGCAAGACCCATCCTCAACATCAGATGCATCTTGAAACTGATGCATTGCTTCGGGTATGAAGCAAACTGTTCAATACGGACCCTCGTAACTCCCCGCAACCAGGATTTATGGTACTTGTTCGGTGGGCCTAAATAGGTCTCTTTTGCCGGCCCTCGCTCTATTGCAGTCGGCCTTAACTTGCAACTTAGTACCGGTCTGGTGTGACCAGGCCTCCAAAGATGACACTTGGTGCTTTTTGGAGCTATTTTTACTGAAATCTTTAACCTTGAATATCTCTGGTCTTACTAATTGGATTTTTGTTGTTTTGGTCTTGTTTTATTTATTAGAAATCATTCTTTTTTCTAAACTGGTGTGGGCTCCTTTTGCTGTGAGTTTTCACTGTGTTACTGTTTGAAGTGTTGCACAAATGCATATTGCCTCTGATATAAGCCTGCAGCTTTGTGCTAAACTACCTGAGGGTTGAGCACAGGTTAATTTAGGGTTTGCCTGTGACTTCACCCTAACAAAAATTGTGGTTCCTGATTGAGTAGGGCTTCCCCCGTCAACAAGTAACCCAATTTCTTACAGTCTATAATTGTGGTAAATTGGGACCTAGGCACAATTTCAAGCTGACCTCAGCGGAGCATGGTCGGATACAACAGCCAAGTTAATCCCAGTCAGAGATTTTACCTTGGGACATAATTTCTTAAATGGAAGTCGAAATACTCAAACTGGGCATGATTGTAGGCTGTACCAGAAGTCCTCTAGAGGCTGGATAGGTGTTGGATGAGATCTTGCGGAAGCAGTTAGCTTCGGCAGAAAAAGCTCTGAGATGGAAAATTCAAATTTCATACCCAGGGAAGTCCTCACCTCTTCTGGATACGGTTTAAACATTTGCAAGGTCTAGATTTCTACTTTCTAACTTAGACTCTTCTTTGACGCTCAAAATACTCCAACATGGTTGTTGGCTATATTCGATGATGAGTTCAGCAAGGCTGGAGATTATCTTAACAAAGGCCCACTGAAATGGATTTGTGGAGAAAGAGATGCAAGCAGGTGAAACCCAACAATCGACCCAAGGCACTGAAGCGGTGCCTTGGGTGGATTGTCTTAAGTGGTTGGTCCCAGTCCTCCAGAGGTTTGGAAGGCCAGAAAGGTTCTACATTTCAAATTTTCACAGTTGTTAGGAGAAGTTCAGGTAAATAAAGCCCAGGGTCAAGATGTGCTCTAGCAGAGGCCAAAAGCAGGGTCCAGTCGAAAACCAGTTGCTACAGTTCAGCTGGACACTTCAAGGAATCGGCCTCTTGCAGCTAGTTGTGTCCTTGTAGCTACATAGGTCAGCCAATTGACTTTTGTCATCAACTTCTTTGTCCTGGGTACAAGCTGGAGCAGGTACAACCCTTCATGTATCCTCACAAGTCTCAAACAGCATGAACAGTCCTCCTTCAATTCTTCCCCTGGAAGTGGGCTGCTGGGAAATGTAGTCCAGTGGTGGGAGGGAGTCTGAGGTGCTCTCAAGCGTGGTGCAGTGGCAGCAACAAAAGGGGAGAACACCTTCTGGAGGGAAGGGCGGCAGGTGGCTTTTGGGGGCTGTGATGCCTCTTCAGGTTGCAGGGAGGCATTGACGTGAAGGGGAGAGTCTTCCCTTTCCAAAGATGCTGTCCTGACATGTTTTCCTAACCATGATCCACAGCCAGGAATACCACTAGGCCACCAGGGATCATATTCCAGTGGTCGGTCTTCATGCTAACGGGCCGGCCCCCACCCTGAGGGCACATATTTGTTTAAAAAAAGATGTGTTTCTTTTCCTGGGGGTGTGATCGCACCCCTGGGGGAAAGAAAAAGCAACAAAAAAAATGAAAAAAATGTAATTGTCAGGGGGTCTCGCCTACTGCCATATGGAACAGCCCCAGTGGGCCCTAACTATTTTTATTAGAAAGTGTGTATTTTCCCACGGGAGTTGTGTTGCGATCGCTGCCACCATGAGAAAACACAATTTTCCTAAAAAGAATAAAAAGAGTCAGGGGGCCCATATGCTCTGCAATAATTTTTTATATATTTAAATCTTCAGATTATGAAGAAATTACAGATTATGTGGCACTTTTTTTAAAATAAATGTGTGCTTTTCCCTGGGGGGGCAGTGTACTCCCAGGGAAAAGCAGATGTTTATAACAAAAGAAAGATGCCACATAATCTGTCATCCCATCAGAATCTGCAGATTTTTAAAAAAAATGTCTGTACCTCAAATGTTAAACGCAGAATAAGAACCCAACTGATAGGCGAACACTAACCCTCCACAGAAGAAAACTCAAGTTTTCTTTTAAAATCCACACCCACCAGGGTTACCCCTTGGTGGAATGCTTCATGATTGAGACCATCCCATTCACCTGCAAAATGGGGCATGCTGTGACCTGTGAGATAACTAAGGGTGGGCGTAGTGGGCGTAGTGGGGCTACGTGAAGCAGCACGTAGTGTGCCCAAATCTACGCACACTACGCGCTTCGCGTAGCCCCACTACGTGCCACCCACCTCCCGCCCGATATTATTAAAAGGAGGGCAGGCGGGAGGTGGGTGGCGGGTGGCAGGCAGCTACTCTTCGCCCTCGGCGTGTGCGTAGCGCTGCCCTGCTTCGCCTACTTCGGAAAGTGCGAAGCAGGCAGCGCTACGTACACTACGTGGGCGAAGCGTAGTGCTACGCCCGGGGTTAGAGATAACATGGTAGCACTTTTAAAAGTATACAATGATGAAGATGGTGGAGACAGATAGGAGTGGGTGGTTGTATATGAAGGTAAAGAATAAAAATACCTGGCTAGTGGGTGCAACCTATTTATTCTAGCCTCTAATCTGTAGGGTTAAAATCAGAGAGGAGATGGAAAAGAAGGAAAAAATGTGCCTACTGTTCTAGAAGATCAACATGTTTCAAGCCATGCCCCTTTTGGCTTTTCATCAGGATCTAGGGAAACTAACTCACTGGTACTTGATGATTATTGTTTGTATCTCTATGGAAATATAAGGAGAGAGTTAGTCTGGACAGCCATGCAGCCGTATACATATTACTGCTTTTCTCTGTGCACTGCATATTACTTTTGTTGTAGTGGACACCCCGGTTGAAGAAACACATAAGACATAGCCATCATATGAGTGGACACTTCCAGAGTAATATAAAAGGCAGCTTGAAAATCAAGCAAACATTTGTGATCTGAAACATCATGAACACACAACAATGTAAGGAGCACTGTGGACACACATTAATATAAAAATGTATAAAAATACACCACATACATAAATGATGCCAAAAATGTGCATCATGGGTCCTCCAGATGAGAGGGAAGCCTGTAATCTCACTCTAGAAGTAAAGCATGTTAAATTAAAATGCAGTCAGAATGGTTGGTTACGGTTCAATTTGCATTTGCCAAAGTATGTTGAGAACTTGCAGAAAAAGTGTGGCGTGTCCTGGGCTTACCACTCCAAGGCTCAGCCTCTGCCTTTCAACCTACTCAGTTCACAACCAGGGCCCACATATTACTGATGTGGCAGCCTCCGGCTGGTTAAGACAGGTTTGGAGTGTGCTGGAGCATAGCGTCTACGAGCTCCAAATAAACTAGACTGCTGTTATTCTAAAGATGGCAGACAAAGACGGAATGGCTGGTCGTTACATTAAAGTATTCAATGAACTGCAGGATGTGTTATTTGTAAGAGGCAAAGTCGAAAAATAGGGTTAGGAGGGGGACTGTTTTTTTTTTTTAGAGTGACCCATAACCGGTACTATTGTGTCATGTGCTTGTGTGTTGGCACTAGATGTTTTTCGGTGGCATGTGTGTATCAGCATATCTCGAAGGCTTTGTCCTCGCCTGTGTGAAAACCTGGGCTGTGGTATTGACAAAGATCCACTATTCAAAATGCACCAGTGTTTATTAATGATTGTTGTCACTTGGTTAGATGTTATATTGAAAGTGGTGATACATATCGAACTTTCTTCCCAGATTCTCTGAAGGGGAACCTCCAACAGGGCCTCCCTATTGTTGTTTTGTGCCTGTTTCTTTTCCTAAGACACCATCATTTGTGGGTATTTTCTAGCCTCAAGTTTGGTTGTGAGGTGGTTGGCTTTTATTTTGTAATCCCTTAGCTCGGAACAGTTTACCCTCAATTTTAGGAATTGTCCGAAAATCGTGGTTCTCTCTCAGGTGTCGGGGATGTTAACAGTCATATAGAAGAAGACAGTTCTTTATAGTCATTTTTTTGTGAGTTATGGTTTTCAGAGACACCTGGTCTACCTCCATATTGAGGTGCAAAAATACCAGTTTCTTCCTACTTATTGTATGAGTGAATTTCAGAAATGTGTTCTGTACATTGAGCCAAGTTAGGAAGTTCTTTGCTTCATTACCCTCCCAGATGATGAGGGCATCATCGATGTACCTTTTCCATAGTCTCATATCATTAAAGAAGGGATTCAAGGGGCAAAGGAATTGGGGCCAGATGTACAATCATTCACTTTTGCGAGTCGCAAATTGCATTGAATTGCGACTCACTATTTGCGACTCTCAAAAGTATGTACAAAAGTATCTCAGTTGCGATTCCCAATGGGGTCGCAAATTGCATGCCTCATTAATACTCATGATGCAAGTGCAATTTTCAACCCCATTGGGAATCGCTAGCACTCCCAGGGATGGTGGCCTGCTGGGGTGAGCAGACCACCATGTCTGGGACTGATTTTCAAATAAAGCAGTTTATGTTTTTTAAATGCAGCCTGTTTTCCTAAAAGGAAAACAGGATGCATTTAAAGAAGGAAAATGAAACTTTTCAGTTTAATTTTTTAAGGGCCGGCAGTGGTCCCTTAGCAAGTGTTTTGCAGCCGCAAATGTGGTTGCAAAACAATAGTACATGGCAGTGAGTCTCGCTATTAGGAATCAACGCTCCTTCCTAATAGCGAAAGTCGCAAACGCTATTTTGCCAGTCAGTGACTCGCAAAATAGCATTTGTACATGCTGTGTTCCTTTTTTTGTGGTGGCAAATGGGCCGATCTCCCGTTTGCAAGCACAAAAAAGGGTTATATATCTAGCTCTTGGTGTACCTCCAAGTGGTGGACCTAGAGACCAGCTATGCTTGGTGCAAAGATGCTTCCCATGCTGGTCCCATGTTTTTGCAATTAGAGGGTTTCTTCAAGTCTGAAGAAGTTGCAAGATAAAGCTCATTTACATAATGTTTCTTAGTGTCTGGAAATCCAAAAAAGCACTTCATCAATAATATTTCTGAATGGGGGGAGACTGGTATAGAGACTTTCAATGTCCAAACCCAATGAGTATGTGCATGTCTGGGTTGTATTGTCTGTCACTCAAGAGGCAGGATACTCTTTTGTATCTATTAGATACATATTGGTTTTCTGAATGTTTTGCCTTATAAAAGCATCTGCAAACCTGGATAAAGGTTCAGGATTGACCCTATTCCTGATACTATTGGAAGCCCTGTTTTTTTTTCAAAGTTCTATACATTTTGGGGATAGTGTAAAGGTAGAGGGTGGTTGGGTTATTGGTATTCAGAAACTTGCCCTCTTTTTGTGTAAACCAATCATGTCCCAGAGCCTGCTAAGTCATACTGACAATCTGTACTCTGAGAACGTCTGTGGGGTCTGTGGTTAAAGGTTTATGATTCCTACTGTGTCTTACAAGCCTGAGACATTTCTTTTGATAGGCCTCAGTGATCTGAATGACTATGGCGTCACCTTTATCAGCTGTCTTAATAACTATGCTTTTGTCACTGGACAGTTCTTGTATTGCTGCCTTTTTATCTTTAGTGGTATTGTGAAAGACTCCTAAAGTCCTGGGGTTCATATCTCCAATTTCTTCTAAAACTGCCTTCTCAAAAGTGAGCATCTCAACTGGGATGGTGGAGGTAGGTGGAGTAAAAGTAGATTTTTCTCTCAGTCTTGTGTTCCCTTGTGCCTCATTTTGTTGGGGGTTTCCCTTGAAAAATGCCTTTAGTTTGATTTTTCTTTTACCTCACAGCTGAGTTTGAATTAATCCAAATTGGCTGCGGGGACAAAAGCCAATCCCTTCTCAAGTACCGGCATCTGTGGGGTTGAGAGGATGTGATCAGTGAGATTTGTTACTAGGCTGGTCGGTGGCTCGGACCTGGCCAGGGTGACCACCAGGAGTGTGCCCAAAGATACACCCATGAATGTGAATAATCAGCCATCTCCGAGCCACTGACCAGCTTAGTAATAAATCTCACTGATCACATCCTCTCAACCAGAAATAGCAAAAACTAATTTTATTTTGTATGTAACCGATATGTGTATATATATATTTTCACTGAAAAAAACAAAAGTTACAGGTACATTATAGTTAGGCTGTCATTTCACTTGTATAAAACCAAAGAAATTCAACAGTTATGAATGAATGAATGAATGAATGAATGAAATCCAATTTGTAATGCGCTACTAAGCCCAATGGGCGTCAAGGCGCCTAACCCAATAATGCTAGTTGAAACTGATTGACTTGCTTACTGGTAGGCCTTAATAAAACACCACGTTTTGAGCGCTTTTTTAAAAAGGGCTAGTGACGGTTATGCCTTAATCTCCGAGGGGAGGGCATTCCATAATCGAGGGGCCACGTTGGAAAAGGCCCTGCTGCCCCATCTGACTTTCTTGAAACGGGGAACTACAAGAAGATTCATCTCAGAGGAGCCGAGACACCTGCTAGGGGTATAGCAGGTTAGCAGTGAACCTAAGGCATCAGAGGATCCAGCCAATAGGGCTCCATACACCAGGCACAGAAGTTTGAACGAAATCCTATGCTGGATTGGAAGCCAGTGCAGACTTTTCCTGGCTAAAGTAGCCGAGGAAGCGTTAGTGGCAGCTAGGACAAATCTTGCCGCAGCATTCTGCACAACCTGAAGGCGATGAATGAGACCCTTGTTAATATCTACATATAGTGCATTACAATAGTCCAACCTTGAACCCACAAACGCGACCACTGTCTGCTTACGGGCCTGAGGGGAGAGATAGTGAACAATTCTCCTAAGGATCTTGATAACCCCCCAGCAAGTGGCCACCGTTCTATTAACCTGGAGAGTCATGGTCAATGAGGTGTCAAATATAACGCCGAGGTTCCTGGCAGAGTGGGATGGAATAGGGCAGGTTCCCAAAGATGGGGGCCACCACTCACTGGACCAAATATCCTGATTATTGCCAAAGATCAGGACCTCGGTTTTATCGCCGTTCAACTTTAGGGAGTTTTGGATCATCCATTCGGAAACTGCTTGCATGCAGTTCCTAAAGTTGAACGCGGATGTACTAGCCGAGTGAGCCAGGGACACCATGATTTGGGTGTCATCGGTGTATGACTCAACCTCCACCCCCTGCGATTTCACAAGCCTCGCAAGTGGGGCCACATAAATGTTAAACAGGGTCGGACTCAAGGCCGACCCCTGTGGAACCCCACATTGCAAGGATTTAGCAGGGGAGAGGAACTCTCCAAGCTTGACCCTTTGCTCTCTTAGATCTAAAAAAGAGGACAAAAGGCTCAGGGCCGGGCCCGCCACTCCTGCCTCCCTCAGACGTGATGTTAAAGTCGAGGGAGACAGGGTATCAAATGCTGCCGTTAGATCGAGAAGGACCAAAAGAGTGGTCTGACCTTGATCCACCTTCGTTCGAATATTCTTCATCACCATAGTGAGTGCAGATTCCGTACTATGGAATTTCCTCAATTCATGCTGGGAGTTGTCCAAATACCCAGAGGAATCCAGGAAGACAGACAGATGAAAATTAAGGTGGGATTCGAGCATTTTAGCTGGTGCAGGCAGCAGAGATATAGGTCGAAAGTTTTTAAGCATTTCTGGGTCCAGAGTAGACTTTTTAAGCAGGGGCTTCACTATTGCCTTTTTCCAGGCTGCCGGGAAAGTGCCCTGTGCCATAGCACCATTCATCACCTCCAACAGAGGCGGTAGTAGTGCATCCCGACATGCTTTCAGCACTTTCAGGGGACAGGGGTCCAAGGGAGAGGCTGACTTTGTCCTATCCAGCAGAAGATCAAGCTCAGCAAGGGAAAGCGGTGGGAAATGGGTGAAGGTCTTAGAGGGATCTCTGGTCCAAGACTTCAAATTTTACAAGGCCCGAGGGGGAGTGAATCCCCAGGGTACTCCTCTGTGTTTCCAGAGCAAGATAGATATCCTCGATTTTATGGTGGAAAAACACAATTCCTGCGAACCTACAACTGGATCAGGCACTTGTAGGGAACAAAGGGAGTCCACAATCTTAAAAAGTTCCTTAGATGAAGTAAGGGATGTGGTAAGGTTGGAGAAAAACTCCTGCTTTTCCTTTATCACCCTAACCTTGTATTCTCGCAACAGGCGTTTGTGTGCCTCTCCTTCAGTGGGGTCCCAGAATTTTCGCCATCTTCTCTCCTGTCTCCTACAGCTCTGCCTCAAGAGCCTTAACGGCTCGGTGAACCAGGGAGCTGAGGGTTTGCGCCTTGCTGAGTACCGTAGGGATGCAGGGGCTAGCACATCTACAGCTATAGTGATAGAAACAGCGAGCTCTTGTGCCGCCTCACCAGCTTCCCTGGTAGAAGAGTACAAGGTACCCCCTATAAATGGAGCAAGGGCTTCGTTGGTAATATTCCTATAGCTCCTTTTGGGTTCTCTGTTAGTGGAACTCAGCTTAGGCGCCCCTACGGGGGAAGATGCTAGTTCTAGAGGCACTGCCAAGTGGTCAGACCAAACCAGAGGCAGGGGGGGACCAACCGAGAGTCTCGGGTCGTTGGTAAACACCCCGTCTAGTATATGACCGGCTCGATGGGTTGGGCTGTTCACCAGTTGAGTGAAGCCACACGCGTCCAGCGAGTCTACCAAGGAAAGCGTATCTTTAGACCCCAGGTCATCCAAGTGAAAATTTAGGTCCCCAAGTATGGTAAGATGGGACTTACCAAAATAGGGTTCCAAAATTCTAAAGAGCTCACAGCTATAGTTGGATCTGGGTCCAGGAGGTCTATAAATAAGGATGCCTGTAAAGGATACCGAAGGGGAACAGGAGATAGAAAAGTACATGGCCTCAAAGGAGTCAGAGGACTCGGACAGGGCTCTAATACTACAGGCAAAGGAGGCTTTATAAAGAATTGCCAGCCCGCCCCCCCCCTACATCTGGTTCTATCAAGTCTATGTAATGCATTGCCATCAATAAATCATGACCAGACGAGTACGAGGCCCAAGTTTCTGTCACGAACACCCAGGAGGGTTTCCTGGCAGTCACAAAATCATGAAAGGCGATATTATTTTTAATAAGTGACCTAGCATTGACTAGGAAACCCTTACTAAATTGGGTATGGTTCAGAGGAACGAAAGAGGTATGTGTTGACCCGATAATAGAGCAAGAGGACAATAGAACCCCGTTACATGTATGGCATATAGAAGAGCGTAGGATGCCCTCAGGCGAAAAGCTATGATGACAGGCTAGTAGAGAAGGCTTTAAAGCAATCATCTCCTGGAAGGAGTACGAACATGTTACCTGAGGCGCAGAGTGGGAGTCCTCTGTTCCCGGCCCGTTCCGCAGCCCGTCCTCAGCGCGGATGGGCGCAGACGGGCTGAACTCAGGCGTAACTCAGGCGTAACTCCCGCGGAAATTATAGTTAGCAAAGCTTCACTACTTATAACCTCAAATATTACATCACTCATAGCATAGTCAGTGTCATCACTGATGACATCTGAAATTACATCACTGATGACATCTGAAATAACATCACTGATGACATCACTATTGACATCTCAAATGACATAACTGATAACATAATCCAGTGATTGTAAGTGGTTTCTAAAACATATTGATTATTAAATATACAGTAAGGTTAGTGGCTGAAGGAATGTCTGTATAGGTGAGTCAGTGGGTAGGTATATGGTGTGTAGAAGAGTGACTGAGTATGTTAGAGACTGTATACATGAGTGACTGTGTATGTGCGTTTTTCTACGGGTGAGTGATTGGTTGTGTCAGTGGGTGTATGAGTAAGTTAGTAGCTGTGTGATTATGTGTATGGCTCAGTGAGTGGGTGTGTATGTGGCTGCAATGGTGAATGAGTGAGTGATTGAGTGGCTGTATGTGTTATTGAACGGATGTATCAGTGGCTATAAATGGTTAATGAGAAGGTGCTTGAGTGAGTGTATGGGCAAGTGAAAAGGTATATAAGTGTCTGCATGAGTGAGTGAGAGGGAACATGATTGTCTGTATGGGTACATCAATGGTGTGTAAGTGGATAGATGGGTGATTGAGTGGGTGTATGAGTGGCTGTATGCTGAGTGAATGGCTATGTGAGTGGTTGTATAGTTGAGTAAGTGAGTGAGAGAGAGATTGTATGTCTATGTATATGCTTGTGTCAGTGACTGTATATATATGTGAGTATAAGTGTTTGATAACTATCAGGAATTGAGAGAGTGTGTGACTAACTGTATTGTAAGTGAGTAGGTAAGTGAATAGCTGTATAGGTGACTGATTCAGTGTGTGAGTGAATGTATAGGTATATGAATGAGTGTGGAGGTGTCTGTACGTGTGCATGACTGGATGTCTGAGTGGCTGTATTGGTCAGTGAGTAGGCCCATCAGGCATGTATATGAAAGTTAGTGGTTGCATTAGTGGCTGCATAGATGAGCTGATGTATGACTGTCTCTATAGATCAGTGATGAAGTGTGTGTGTATGGGTGTGTGAATGGATATATGAGTAATTGTATGTAATTGGGTGTATACGATGTTGCATAGTGATGTAAGTGGGTGTGGGAGTGGTTCTGTTCATGATGTCATCAGTGATGTCATTTGAATGTAATCAGTGAGGCCATTAGTGCTGTCATTTGAGATGTCATCAGTGATGTTATCAGTGATGTCACTGACCATGTCATGAGTGGTGTATTATGTGAGGTCGTAAGCAGTGCATTGCGGGGGCATGAGTTACGGTTAGCTCAGTTAACTATAGCTGCTGAATTTGTCTGTTTTTTTATGAGTGAAATGTCATCCAAACTATAAGGTCCCTGTAAACTTTGCTGTTGTAGTGAATTTCTACGTTTAAAAAAAAAATCTATTTCCTAACTATAACCTTCCTGTAAGGTTTGGTTTTATCAGTGAATTTCTCAGGTTTTTTTAAAAAAATTCCTTTCCTTTCAATATGTCCCTGTAACCATTGTTTTTTTCAGTGAATTTCAAAGATTTTTTTAATTCTATTTCCTAACTATAATGTCCCTGTAACCTTTGATTTTTCAGTGAATTTCTAAGGTTTTTAAAATTCTTTCTCGGTACTATGACATCTCTGTAAATCTTAGTTGTTTGAGTGATTTTCAACAATTTAAAACATTTTTATATTCTAATTGTAATCTGTTGAGATTTAATTTCTGTGAAATGAATATTGTATCTGAATAAGTCCTGCCTGTGTACTTATTGAAGAACACCTCACTGTTTTGTACAACACCTCTATCCAACTGGAGCACTTTGTAATGCTAATTACTAAGTTTTACCCAGTTGGCTTAATGTATTGTGTATCTCCTACACTACAATAGTGTAAACAAGACTAAGAAAATGTGTTGAATGGCCTTGTGTGTCTGTAAGTTTGCCACTGTGATTGTTGCTCGACCGTCTTTAACAGATAGTTATAAAAAGTCGAACTGGATTGAAAACACACTTGTTGTTTCTACTTTGGAGAAGTAAGTGCTTGTTTGTGTGGCGTGAATGTAAAAGTATTTTCAGGTATGAAGAACCCATATCCTAAATTTTTGGGAAACTGTGCTGGAGGAGTGTTTTAGTAAGGTAGCAATTATTATTTGTTTCACAAGATTAATAACTGTGATTTTTTTGCAAATATTTTTTAATCATTGCATCATTTTTATGATCCCTGGGTTTGTGAATAGGTGTGTCAATCTCTCAGTAGGTCTGTACGTGGGTGTGTGAGTCTCTAAGTGGGTCTATGAGTGGGTGCTTGAGTGAGAAGGTGCGTTAGTGGCGGAGTGCAACTGTGAGTGGGTGTACAAGTCTCTAAATTGGTGTGTATTAGTAGGTGCATAAGTGTCTGAGTGGGTGTGTGATTATCTAAGTAAAACTAGAACATTTTGCTCTCACTTGCTCAAAGCAGAGCGCACTTTGCTTTTTACACACAGGGAGCTGTATGTCAGCAGCTCCCCAGATGTAAAACGAAATGCCAGCTCCCACAGGAGGCAGAAGCAGAATGGGACCACGGGGGGCCTTCAGGCTCCCAGTGGTACCTAAGATGGAAAATGTGGGTGTCCTAGGCAACCACAGTACAGGCCCGCGCCAGTAAATGGGTTCCCCAGGGACAACATCAGCTCGGGAGCGGGGCCATGTGGCACTCCTTCCATTTTTTTTTAATTATAGAAAAGGGCAAGCCTGAGGGGTTGGGGTCCTCGGGGCAAATATCGACTCAGAGAAGGGGGGACCACGCAGTCCGTCACCCTCAATAATGACATTTTTTTTCCCACATGATTTGAGTCCCGACTCCATTGCCGACCTCAGGGCAGCCCACTGTATAACGTCACGGTGGAGTTGCAGATCTACCAAAAATAAATAAATACAAAATATTCAAATATTAATCTATTCAATAATGTATTGAGTCATAGACTTGTACAAACAGTTACACATCTATTCACAGACTAATTCCTGGATTTGTGTACCTATTCACAGAGATAATGAGACACAGATACACCCAGTTACAGATCTAATCAGACAGTGATACACCCACTTCTAGGCACTGATGCACCCACTTAGAGACCTAGTGAGTCAGTGAAATGTTTACTCACTAACCCAGACAAACACTGACACACCCATTCACCAATCCACTCAGACACTAAATCCCCTATTGACAAACCCACTGAGACACTAATGCACCTACTCACAGATCCAGACAGACACTGAGGCATCCTTTCACAGAGTTACTGATGTAGCCAGTCCGAGACCCACCCAAATACTAATGCACCCACTTACTCATTTGCTTATACACTTGCATACCCACTTCGAGTATGACGCACCCACTGACCGGACCCCACGGATATTACGACATGGATTAGCAAATTGTGCGGTACAAATATGGAAATTTAGCGGCACAAATTTAGACATTTTGGGGCATTTTTTAGGCACTTTATTTTGCTATTCTGCATATAATAATGCCTCCCTGGGCCCACCATGTGCCCCATTTCCACCATGATCACCTTCCAACCCCCTGCCTCCCTGCCCCCAACCTGCTGGCATCATTGCAGCCCTCAGTCATACCTTTTGTAATACATGAAGAAAGAATCTTGTATTAAATGCTAGATGGCTAAAGAAATTTCACAGGAAGAAATGTGCAGAGTGCACTAAATGGAAGTAGGACTATTTCAGATAATGGCTGCAGATTTATAAACTGCTACATATGATTACTGATTGAAAAAATGAAATGCACACTATTGGGGTGTCCTACATATAATTACCGTATACTACACAGCCGTGTGGCTGTGACAAATTATACCCTAGCTGAATCTAGAAAACATGTGTTTTACACCCATGTAACTGTGGCAACGAATAAAAATAATTACCCAGCCTTTAAAGTGAGCAGTGAGTTTAAATAACATCAGGGGCCAATGTACCAACTTAGCTAACACTGGTTATCATCCTCAACTAGGATCATATCAGCGGCTACTTTACAGATGTTTGTTCTAGTGCTTCCCATTGCAATTCCAATATCTACAGCATCATTTACCCCATCTCCAGTCATGGCCACCACAGCACCGTTGTTCTGCAGAGACTTAAGAATTTTCAGTGTATGTCTAGGACTAGCTCTGTAAAACACCGAGAGCTTTGGTACAATTAATGACAGCTGCTGAATGTCCAAGACATCAAGTTCTTCACTGGAAAAGGACTGTGAGCGGCTTGCAATAGCTACTGCTGTCTCTTGTGAATCTCAAGTTATCATTTTGATAGTAACCCCAGAGCCAATGAGCAGGTTGGTGGCTTCTTTCACACCAATCCGTGGAGGATCAAACATTCCCACAAGGCCAAGGAAGGTCAGCTGCCCTAGTTCAGGTCCAGAAGCTAAAGCTAGCACCCTGAGTCCTGAAGAACCCATGTATATCTTCTCTTGATTGTACAGTTGCCGTTGTTGATTTGTCAGTGGCAAATTCTGCCCTTTCGAATAGTCAGTACTGCAGTATCGAATCACATGCTCAAAGGCACCCTTCGTAAAGCAAAGCTCTTGTTTATTCTGTTTTGTTCTGTGCACACTTTTGACAGCCTTCCATATTTGATCTGAGCTGAAGGGATACTCCACTTTTCTGATGTAGTCTTGTTGGACTGTATCAGACCACAGGAGGTAGCCCATAAACCACAGCAAGACTGGGGCAGTACATTATATCAAACAACAATGTTTCAGAGTGGATTTCATTTGAGGAACAAATGTGAAAGGCAAAATCGAGTTGCTAAAGAATCAATCAGCGTAGGGCAAAACACAGGGAGACAAGTATATGTGGGATTTCTTGTATTTTAAAACATGTTGCACATATTCAAAATCATATGTACAATCGAAAAGATAACAAGCACTGCATTACATTACTGGAAATGTAACCGACAGGATACTGTGCACAAGTGCTCGTGAGGTTTGTGACAGCGCAAGTGACATGTGAAGTGGTATATACAGTGGTAGTGAAAGGCGCAACAAAGAATGAAATAGCACAATAATTTTTACAGAATCAGGACAACCAACAGTCAATGGTAGGTAAATTATAATAAACAATGAGTAGGATGTCCGTAATGAGGGGGCGCCAGGATTTACGCTGTTGAAGTCGACGGCGTTTCGGCCTGTGGAAATCTAGGCCATCATCAGGACTGGTTACATACAATTTAGGGCAGTGCTAAGGGTGGAAGGGAAACGAATCACAAAAAAGGAGTGTACCACGGAAAGACAGAGGAGAGGTCAAGTAAAGGGGAAATGCTTGAGGTTCAGAGCGCGTGCAATGGAGTGAATTGGATGAGAAAACACGAATTGAAGGAAGGACGTGGGTGGCTGCCACGGTGGTCTGTGTTGTACGGCGAGGCGGGGGAAGGTCAGAAGTAAAGGGCAGGGTGTAGTGAAAGGAACGCGGGTGGGAAGGGTGGGGGCTGGGTGGAGGTGATTCAAGAAGCGATTAGTGTGGAGGCATAAAAGTATGCAAGCGCTAGCCACAGAGAGTGGAGGGGGGAAGGAGGGGAGAGGAAAGAAAAGGAGGGGGAAAAAAAGGGGAAAGGAAGGGGTCAGTGGAATCAGTGGGGCCTAAAGGGAGGGCCAGGTTGATGGAGAAGAAGGCAGGGATGCCCGAGTCAAGGCACCGTGAGGTAAGGTGTGCCAAGAATAACAGGTTATGAGCTGATCAGGGGGGAAGAAAGGGGAAAGAGGGAAAGGGGAAAGGAAGAGTGTGAGGAGCAGAGGTGGACAGAGGGGAAAGGATGTGAAAACAGAGAAGAGGTTTGTTGGAAAAGGTTAGCGTGGGAGCGAGAAACCAACAGCGTACTACGGGGCTGGTTAAATGGTCAAGGTAGTTACGTGAGGTAGTTGTCAGGGTGAAGACAGTGAAGCCTGAATGGAGGGCAAGAGGATAGGCACGAAGGCTGGGCTGTCCGAGTATAGGCAACGTGAGGATAAGTGTGTCAGGTGCCACGAGTAGCAAGTGGAACCGGGGGGGAAAAAAAGGGGGGGAAGGGTGAAGGACAGCAGGGGGAAGAGTGGAGGGGCGGTGGTGGTGGAAAGGAAAAGGAGAGTGAACGGAGAGGAGGGAGAGAAAGGTCCGGTTAGGGAGTATGAGTGTTAACGAGTAAGCGAGAAAAAGTGAGCGAGAGAGAGCAACGCATTACAGGGCTGGTCGAACGGTTAGGCTGTGGCGGCGAGGTACAGCAGGGGGTGGGAGATGGATAGTTAATGACAAGGGGAGAAGAAGTAAAGGTGAGGCGGTGTGTCGAGTGCACGAAGGGAGGGGGAAATTGAAACGGCAGACTTACTGCGGTGGAAAGTGATTAAAGAATGCAACCGTGGGCTGCCCAGGGCGCTCGGTAACCTAATTGCGGGTCCCTGGGACGGGTAGTTAGAATGCTGAAAGGAAAGGAAGGGAGGTGAGAGGGGAAGGGGGGTGGTTTGGTTCGTGGTGAAGCGATGTGGTCAGAAAAAACTTACTCAAGGCGGCGATCCAAAACCCACTGTATGGGTAGCCTAAAGGGAAAGAAATGGAGGGGAGAGGTAAGGGCGGGGGTCCACATGAGGCAGTTGAAAAAGTGGCTAGAAGAAAAAGAGCGCAATGAGCGGGATACTTACAGTGTGGAAGACAGAGTGAATCACGCAAAGGAGGGAGAGTAGTGCCAGGCCGGCGTGAATCCGGTGGGAACTGAAGACGCCAGGTGGGGGGGCGGATTCAAGTAAGGACGAGGTCACGTGGGGGAGGGCCTGGTAACTAGAGCGCGCAGGTGAGCATCAAGAAAGTGGCAAAGGGAGGAGAATAAAGAGCAAGGAAAGACTAAAGTGGTCATACAAATTACATGGACATTGAACTTCATGCGCTCTACTACCTTTAAACTGTGTTTACACCAATCCGGTTACTCCAATTCGTGGGCACCAATCACAAGTCTCTTATCTCTGGCCCGGCAATTTGCATGTTCAAATACCTGTTTCCCATGCAGTCCGACAATATTCGGACCAATCAGATTTCTTTTCTTTGATTGTCACTTGTATCTCATAGTGTTATGTTATACAATGGTTAACCCACTCACAAAGTTACTTGGACACTGATGCACCCACACATATTCCCACTGACACACTGATGCACCCATTCACAGGCCCATTTAGTTACTGACACAGTCAGTAACTGACTCAGTTAGATGCTGTTCATTTACAATTTCAATTAGACACTGATACACCTAGTCACAGATCCACTCAGAGTCTGATGCATTCTGCAATAGACCCACTCAGACACTTGTGAAGCTTATCATAGAGCTACTCAGAGTGAAGTACACACATACATTCAAATTTACGGAGTTAGAAAACATTTTATTATGCATAGTGTTAACATTATAGTTAAAAATGTAAAAGGAGTTGCTCAAATATTTTTGAGCAATATATATTTTTTTAAATATAGTTTTCACTGTTGGGTTATAGGGTGGCTCTGCGAATGGGCCTTTGTGTTTGACTCCGCCCTATCCTTTCTCCCTCATGCTCTAACCATGGCAGGAACCTGCTTTAGCTTAATGAGATCGCTGAAGAAATTCTTCGATCTCATTCCACTGGCAGCCAAGAAATCAGTGACAGTCGCCCTAATCCTCTCGCGCTTAGACTACTGCAACAGCCTGCTAGCGGGTACTAATAAATCCACAATAAAAAGATTGCAAGTGGCTCAAAATGCTGCAGCCCGTCTGGTTTTAAGGCTCCCACGCAGATCCTCGGCTACCTCGGCGCTCAAAACTCTGTATTGGCTTCCCATCCATAAAAGAATCCTCTTTAAGATTCTCTTGATCACCCATAAAGCCACTTGCAGGTCAGGGCCCAGGTACCTCTCAGCACGTTTCTCCCCTTACACCACCATCAGGACTCTTAGATCTTCCTCAGCTAATCTCCTAAAACCACCCCATTTTAAACTCATTACTAAAAACGGTTGCATACCTTGGTTCTAAAGCGTGGAACGCACTCCCCATCAGCCTACGACTCCAGGAATCTGAATCCCTCTTTAGGAAGGCATTAAAATCTTGGATATACAATATCCCAGATGACCACTGTTTTGCGCTAATCTAAATTTTCTTCCATCTTGAAATTCCTTCCCAGCTTCCCTCACCTCGTTCCCGTAGCGCCAGGAGGCTCCTCGCGGAGTGACAGTTCGCGCTTTATAAATGCATATTTACATTACATTATGACTTTGTTGCAGCAACATGTAACTGTGGATGCACAGTTTGAGGTTGCTGAGAACTCCATCAGTTCTCTAGATGTTATCCATGTCAAAACACAGGTTGTTGTTGCAGCTAGAGCCCATGTCTCGGAGCTATGCAGAACGAGCTATATTAACATGCTTCCTGGCTTTGTCAATCTGTGGACAGAACTGATTTGACCGCTTCCATGTCTGTCTTTGGCATATATTAGAGTACACAAAGACAGTGTGAGTGAAAGTGACATTAGTTGTGCAAAGGTATCCTTCATTAGGATTTCCAATCCTTCTCCAATTAGTGTGCCTAGGTTATTGCCACCACAGCACACAATCATGAGGTCAGAGGGTTGGGAATTAGTATCACTTTAATCCTCTCTGTGCAAACCATTTAAAATCCACATCATGCAAACACAAGTCTTCGTTAATACCTCTGTCTCGAGCATACTTGTTACCCCATAAAACATAGCTGTGACCCACAATCCACACTGTAAGCATTTTGAAGTAAGGAGCAGTAGGAATCAGAAGAAGTCTGTAGCTAAATGTGACAGTTGGTATAATCAAAGGCATCTAAAATGGAGGACAGAATCTGATTTAAAAAAATGAGATAAGTGATTGGGTGTTCATACACTTTTATATACTTAAAAATTGGTTGTATCCTAGTTTGCAAAATAAGTATTTTCCTGATTGGCTGTGGATAAACAATTAAAAGGTTCAATACACTAGATAAGCTTACATGTTCAAGTATTCAACCACACCTGCTACTTTTGAATTGAAGGTCCTAGACCTACTTTAAAAAAGGGGTTTAGTCAATACTTCTTGAGTTCCAAAGAATTAACAATTTTTATGAGCGTTGATCTCGTGCAGCCGCACCCGCTCAAAGTAATGGATACAATATTCAGTAACAGTAAAAATGCAATACCCAATGTTTTACTCAACCATGCATTTAATTCTTCATGCCAATGGTATACAGTACTAATGTAATCGTTTTCATGAAACAAAGCAGTTCAATCATTAATCAGTCATTGTAGAAGGTTGCTCCAGAAGGAACGTGCGGGGAGAAGGTGCTCAAGTGAAAGGGGATGTGAAAAGACTTCAAAGTAGTGGCATAGGAGATAGAGGTTGATATTTTTTAAGCAAAAAAGAGAAACGGTTGTAATTCACCGTTCCATCGGGACTGGCCACATGTATGGTAAATACACAATTTTACATTTCATTTCATACAGAGATAACTTCTTGTAGTGCACGTTTTTTCAAAGAAAACAGCGTGTGTGGTCCAGGCCAGGTACTAGGGGCGTCGACGTTTCGATCCGTCTTGTGGCCGCGAGGGTAATTTAAAACCTCGGCCGTGCGGATCTTCCTCAGGACGAAAATGGGGCAACCAACTCTTATAGTGATCTAAGTGGTGAATTAAGAGAGGGGGGTGAGTCAGGTATTGCATAAGGGAATAAAATTGATTAAAAAGAAGGAAACCGGGTTGAGGCTTACCCGTCAGGGTCAATGAGACCCGGGTCCTAGTGTGTCAGGGTCCGTCGGTTAATGGGCCCAGCAATCACTCAATGAGTGTGCGTCAATATAGTTGCCTAGGGTTAAAGGCGATAGATTAATTAGCCAACCCCTCAAAATTGCGGGATTGAAAAGACAATAATGCCCACTTACGTCAAAAGGAGTATATTTACCTAGTAGTAGTTTGGAGGGTAAACAATCTCTTGCTCTGTTCAGATCGTGTTCGGGGCATTCAAGGCCAAGTTCATATCTGAAAGGAGCCGAAGCGTGAGTTAAGTTAAGCTGAAGCGTGAGTTGATTAGATTAAAAAGGGAGGCGGTAGATGGGGTCGAGGGCTCCCAGTGGATGTCATTACCTTGTGTCCGGCCGCGAGCAATTCCCAAGTTAGTTGGCTCGAGGGGAGACAGCGGCCGCCACTCCAGAGTATAAACCGTACGCGACGTCATTCGCACCGGGATGACGCCGCCGGTACGGAACGGACAGGGATGAAAGACTATCCCAACCGGGATACGAGTCCTGATGTGTGAAGGTGATGAAAGGTTCAATTACTGTAAGGTGGATACATAATTGAATTGTGTGTAATGGATCCGGCGAGAAGTATAAAAAGGGGGGGAAGTCCCTGATTATAATTGCCCCTGACATTCTAAAGTGGTAAAGACAAAGTATTTCACATATGATCTCAGTAAATCAGAGAATATACAGTATATAGAGTTATACATATTGGTTTCAAGAGTATTTACACAGAGTATACATAATTCAAAAAACAATTAAATTAAGAGGATGATAATCACGTTGCGCATGGATAAAAACTCCAACATATATTGATAACCATGTTAACTTCAAGGATTCATTCATACAGGGATCCATTGAATCACGTTCTAGGTAGTTTGAGGAACAGTATGAACAATACACTATAAGGATGTAGTGTACAGTGTATCTACATGAGATGAAAGCTAAAATGAGCCCCTAGTGTTCAACAGAGTGGGGGAGTGGTTTCACACAATACCCAGTATTGAGACCTGTCTCCCTATCTCCTCAAATTCAATCAGGCCATGTGTGATCGTATCAAGGGAATGTATCCATCTACATTCCCTTTTACTAAGAATGTTACCAAAATCACCTCCTCTTGGATTGGGTTTCACCTTCTCAACGACCCACCATTTCAGACTTTCTGGTGTGTGTTCGAACCTCCTGAAGTGTTCTACTAGTGGTGCGCCTTGTACCATGCAGCGCATGCGGCTACAATGCTGTAGGATTCGACATTTGACTTTCTGGGTGGTCTGTCCTATATACATAAAGCCACAAGGGCAAATGATCGCATAAATAACCCCACTGGTGTTACAGTTACTATGCTCTTGTAGTGTATAGTTTTGACCGTTGTGTGTAAAGTCAGTGATTTCCACAGTCATGGCACAGGCTTTACAGAGGCCACATTTGCGGTGCCCTTTGATTGGTGGAATACCCCATAGTGTGGTTTGACCCTGTGGACGTTGTATCGGAAGTAATGATTTGACCACATGGTCCCTTATGTTCTTGCCCTTTCTAAAAGCGTGTAGAGGCGGTGGGATATTGCCCAACTCATCCGACACTAAATGCCAGTGTTGGTTAATTGTTTTCTTTATGGCACTGCTTTTAGTATTAAAGGTGGTCACACAGACAATCCTGTCTTCACTTAAATTGGTTTTACGTTTTGGGACCAATAGAAACTCCCTGTGGTTGTGCCAAGCACGTTTACGTGCTTTTTTGAGGAGTCTGATTGGGTAGTCACGTTCTAGTAGTCTGGTGAGAAGGCCTGCTGACTCTGCAAAGAAATCCTCTTTCTTTGAGCAGTTCCTACGCAACCTCAGGAATTGGCCAAAGGGCAAATTGTCCCTGAGGTTGCGTGGGTGGTGGCTGGTGTATTTAAGGAGCGTGTTTCGCTCACTGCTCTTCCTATAAAGGCTTGTGTGTAATTCGCCGGATTCTGCTTTAATCAAAATGTCGAGAAAGTTGATTTGGTCTCTATTGGATTCAAGTGTAATCTAATCAACTCACGCTTCGGCTTAACTTAACTCACGCTTCGGCTCCTTTCAGATATGAACTTGGCCTTGAATGCCCCGAACACGATCTGAACAGAGCAAGAGATTGTTTACCCTCCAAACTACTACTAGGTAAATATACTCCTTTTGACGTAAGTGGGCATTATTGTCTTTTCAATCCCGCAATTTTGAGGGGTTGGCTAATTAATCTATCGCCTTTAACCCTAGGCAACTATATTGACGCACACTCATTGAGTGATTGCTGGGCCCATTAACCGACGGACCCTGACACACTAGGACCCGGGTCTCATTGACCCTGACGGGTAAGCCTCAACCCGGTTTCCTTCTTTTTAATCAATTTTATTCCCTTATGCAATACCTGACTCACCCCCCTCTCTTAATTCACCACTTAGATCACTATAAGAGTTGGTTGCCCCATTTTCGTCCTGAGGAAGATCCGCACGGCCGAGGTTTTAAATTACCCTCGCGGCCACAAGACGGATCGAAACGTCGACGCCCCTAGTACCTGGCCTGGACCACACACGCTGTTTTCTTTGAAAAAACGTGCACTACAAGAAGTTATCTCTGTATGAAATGAAATGTAAAATTGTGTATTTACCATACATGTGGCCAGTCCCGATGGAACGGTGAATTACAACCGTTTCTCTTTTTTGCTTAAAAAATATCAACCTCTATCTCCTATGCCACTACTTTGAAGTCTTTTCACATCCCCTTTCACTTGAGCACCTTCTCCCCGCACGTTCCTTCTGGAGCAACCTTCTACAATGACTGATTAATGATTGAACTGCTTTGTTTCATGAAAACGATTACATTAGTACTGTATACCATTGGCATGAAGAATTAAATGCATGGTTGAGTAAAACATTGGGTATTGCATTTTTACTGTTACTGAATATTGTATCCATTACTTTGAGCGGGTGCGGCTGCACGAGATCAACGCTCATAAAAATTGTTAATTCTTTGGAACTCAAGAAGTATTGACTAAACCCCTTTTTTAAAGTAGGTCTAGGACCACTGTTTTTTGTATTGTACTATACCCAGGTCCAGTACCGTATTAGGGTAACCCCATTTCTATAATGGCCACCTTTGTGCAGGTTATGCCTGCGAGGGTTTCTATGTTAAATGTTTGTTAGTATTAAGTAATTAATGTTTGTTTGTTGTTCATGAATATATGTGATTTATGTTAATCGTATAACATCTTCGTAAACTATGTCCGAGAGAGAGACATTTGCATATAGCGAAGACTATATAGAAAAACTCTTATTGGAACAAGGAGCTGGGACTTTCTTGGGTGGAACCACCACCAATATAGACCTTACACTAAATGAGAAAATATCCAAGCTTGAAAGATTAGAAAAGAAATTGATTAGAACACGTCTACATGGGCATACATTAGCTAAATATCTATCATCTAATGTTATCCCGGTAGGTTTACAGGTTAGAAACGAACCAGCTATCTTCTTGGACAATCCTAAGTTTAAAGAAAACTTCAGTTTCGTATCCAACAATTGTTCCAGGCACTGGATGGTGCTTGGGATTGAAACTGCAGTTGAGGAGGTGCAACGCCTGACTAAAGAGATCTCTGATTTAAAAAAAGAGATTATTGAGGACAGGGCCCTTAATAATGCGAAAGAGGCCTTAGAAAGACTGGAAAGGACGATCCGCGACTTTGACCTTTATACCCAGGCTAATAAACTAGACAAGGTAGCAAGAGACATCAGACTTTACGATAAAAAAACAACTTACCCATATCTACAGGAGGGTTACTACGTGAGGGAGCAACAAGGCACCTACTCCAGCAGAGGCAGGGGGGGTTTTAGGAGATATACTACATTCTCTGGATCCTCATTAGGAAGTAGTACAGAGAGTGATACTGAACGCCCAGGTCCAAGCACCACCACTCCTGGTTCTAATAACACCTACACAGATCAACAGTCTTTTTTAGCAGAGGACCCATGGTGGACACAACGAGGGCGGGGCCGTCCCTGGGGCAGACCCAGGGGATCGAGAACACCAACATGGAATCAGGGCAGAGGCAGAATGAGGAGACAGACACATTTCCAGCAGGAAACCCATGGGGACATTCAAACACGCCGACAACACTACAGATGGTAACGTACACACCTGTCAATCCTGTAGTCAATCTGTCTGACTACATACTGGAACCTAATGAACAAGCAATATTGAGTAAAGGTCTGTCCTTTGTCCCTACCTCGATGCCCAACAACTTCCACCTTAAAGTAGAATTACATCAATTCTTCCGCAAAATCAGGTTGAAACACTACTTCCAAAAAATCCCTTTGAACCCTACCTTCTCCGGTAGTGGACTGAGACCCCCCTCCAAATTTAATCCTCCTACCCATCTTATGCCTCATAAACTTCTGGCGTATGAGCAGGTAGTGATGAGGGACATTGACAAGATTCTGGCCAAACGGCAGTACGTGAAGTACAACGTGAGCAAACAGGAGCGGCTAGCTCTCGAAACCTTAAAAACAAACACCAACATAGTCATCAAACCCGCCGATAAAGGCGGGGCCATTGTTGTACAGAACGTGGAGGACTACATAAAGGAAATTCTGACACAGTTGTCGGTTGAGGGAAATTATGAAAAATTGAACCGGGATCCCACAAAAGAGATTGGTAGAATCATTACACGCATGACTGACAAGGCATTAACAGTTGGATACTTGAGCAAATTAGAACACGAGTATCTCAATAATAAATACCCCAGAATGCCCACTATATATACGTTGCCAAAAATACACAAGCGTATGCAGGATCCCCCTGGTAGACCAATAATATCTGGATGTGGCTCTATTTTGGAACCGCTTTGCAAATATATCGACGTATTTCTTCGACCTATTGCAGAGAACACCCCCACTTACCTTAGGGATACGATGCAAACCATCCAATTGGTGGATGAACGTCCTTATGATCGGAGTGGTAATATACTAGCCACCATGGACATTACTTCTCTATACACCAACATTCCCCAAGCGGCTGCCCTATCCTGTATTGAGTCAGTACTCAATAAAAGACCTGCACCATCTAAGGTTCCCCCGGAATTCATTATTGAACTTCTTGGTGTGGCAATGACCAAGAACTATTTCCACTTCCAGGGTCAATACTATGTGCAAACCAAAGGTGTAGCGATGGGAGCTAGCTTTGCTCCAAACTTAGCAATTATTTACATGAGTGAATACGAACAACAATTCATCATGAATGAACACAACATCTACAGGAATCACATAGCCCTGTGGCGTCGTTACATTGACGACGTTCTAATGATCTGGGAGGGTGAGGAAGACCAACTTACATCCTTTCATCTCTGGCTGAACACATGCTCTAGGGACATTCAATTTACACTTGAATCCAATAGAGACCAAATCAACTTTCTCGACATTTTGATTAAAGCAGAATCCGGCGAATTACACACAAGAATGTATAGGAAGAGCAGTGAGCGAAACACGCTCCTTAAATACACCAGCCACCACCCACGCAACCTCAGGGACAATTTGCCCTTTGGCCAATTCCTGAGGTTGCGTAGGAACTGCTCAAAGAAAGAGGATTTCTTTGCAGAGTCAGCAGGCCTTCTCACTACTAGAACGTGGCTACCCAATCAGACTCCTCAAAAAAGTGCGTAAACGTGCTTGGCACAACCACAGGGAGTTTCTATTGGTCCCAAAACGTAAAACCAATTTAAGTGAAGACAGGATTGTCTGTGTGACCACCTTTAATACTAAAAGCAGTGCCATAAAGAAAACAATTAACCAACACTGGCATTTAGTGTCGGATGAGTTGGGCAATATCCCACCGCCTCTACACGCTTTTAGAAAGGGCAAGAACGTAAGGGACCATGTGGTCAAATCATTACTTCCGATACAACGTCCACAGGGTCAAACCACACTATGGGGTATTCCACCAATCAAAGGGCACCGCAAATGTGGCCTCTGTAAAGCCTGTGCCATGACTGTGGAAATCACTGACTTTACACACAACGGTCAAAACTATACACTACAGGAGCATAGTAACTGTAACACCAGTGGGGTTATTTATGCAATCATTTGCCCTTGTGGCTTTATGTATATAGGACAGACCACCCAGAAAGTCAAATGTCGAATCCTACAGCATTGTAGCCGCATACGCTGCATGGTACAAGGCGCACCACTAGTAGAACACTTCAGGAGGTTCGAACACACACCAGAAAGTCTGAAATGGTGGGTCGTTGAGAAGGTGAAACCCAATCCAAGAGGAGGTGATTTTGGTAACATTCTTAGTAAAAGGGAATGTAGATGGATACATTCCCTTGATACGATCACACATGGCCTGAATGAATTTGAGGAGATAGGGAGACAGGTCTCAATACTGGGTATTGTGTGAAACCACTCCCCCAATCTGTTGAACACTAGGGGCTCATTTTAGCTTTCATCTCATGTAGATACACTGTACACTACATCCTTATAGTGTATTGTTCATACTGTTCCTCAAACTACCTAGAACGTGATTCAATGGATCCCTGTATGAATGAATCCTTGAAGTTAACATGGTTATCAATATATGTTGGAGTTTTTATCCATGCGCAACGTGATTATCATCCTCTTAATTTAATTGTTTTTTGAATTATGTATACTCTGTGTAAATACTCTTGAAACCAATATGTATAACTCTATATACTGTATATTCTCTGATTTACTGAGATCATATGTGAAATACTTTGTCTTTACCACTTTAGAATGTCAGGGGCAATTATAATCAGGGACTTCCCCCCCTTTTTATACTTCTCGCCGGATCCATTACACACAATTCAATTATGTATCCACCTTACAGTAATTGAACCTTTCATCACCTTCACACATCAGGACTCGTATCCCGGTTGGGATAGTCTTTCATCCCTGTCCGTTCCGTACCGGCGGCGTCATCCCGGTGCGAATGACGTCGCGTACGGTTTATACTCTGGAGTGGCGGCCGCTGTCTCCCCTCGAGCCAACTAACTTGGGAATTGCTCGCGGCCGGACACAAGGTAATGACATCCACTGGGAGCCCTCGACCCCATCTACCGCCTCCCTTTTTAATCTAATCAACTCACGCTTCGGCTTAACTTAACTCACGCTTCGGCTCCTTTCAGATATGAACTTGGCCTTGAATGCCCCGAACACGATCTGAACAGAGCAAGAGATTGTTTACCCTCCAAACTACTACTAGGTAAATATACTCCTTTTGACGTAAGTGGGCATTATTGTCTTTTCAATCCCGCAATTTTGAGGGGTTGGCTAATTAATCTATCGCCTTTAACCCTAGGCAACTATATTGACGCACACTCATTGAGTGATTGCTGGGCCCATTAACCGACGGACCCTGACACACTAGGACCCGGGTCTCATTGACCCTGACGGGTAAGCCTCAACCCGGTTTCCTTCTTTTTAATCAATTTTATTCCCTTATGCAATACCTGACTCACCCCCCTCTCTTAATTCACCACTTAGATCACTATAAGAGTTGGTTGCCCCATTTTCGTCCTGAGGAAGATCCGCACGGCCGAGGTTTTAAATTACCCTCGCGGCCACAAGACGGATCGAAACGTCGACGCCCCTAGTACCTGGCCTGGACCACACACGCTGTTTTCTTTGAAAAAACGTGCACTACAAGAAGTTATCTCTGTATGAAATGAAATGTAAAATTGTGTATTTACCATACATGTGGCCAGTCCCGATGGAACGGTGAATTACAACCGTTTCTCTTTTTTGCTTAAAAAATATCAACCTCTATCTCCTATGCCACTACTTTGAAGTCTTTTCACATCCCCTTTCACTTGAGCACCTTCTCCCCGCACGTTCCTTCTGGAGCAACCTTCTACAATGACTGATTAATGATTGAACTGCTTTGTTTCATGAAAACGATTACATTAGTACTGTATACCATTGGCATGAAGAATTAAATGCATGGTTGAGTAAAACATTGGGTATTGCATTTTTACTGTTACTGAATATTGTATCCATTACTTTGAGCGGGTGCGGCTGCACGAGATCAACGCTCATAAAAATTGTTAATTCTTTGGAACTCAAGAAGTATTGACTAAACCCCTTTTTTAAAGTAGGTCTAGGACCACTGTTTTTTGTATTGTACTATACCCAGGTCCAGTACCGTATTAGGGTAACCCCATTTCTATAATGGCCACTTTTGAATTGAAAGCTGATGTGCTGTAGTTAAAACATGTTGAAATTCTGACTTAGTGGTACAGTTGAATGTTTCATAAACTGTTGCTAAGTGTGGGGGAAGGGTTTAAAGTGAAGTGTGCTTTTAATGTATCAAATGTAGGATTTTATATATGTTATATGCTTGAAAGGTGAATTCATTAGTATGTTTGAGAGTAATATGTTGTTAAAAAATTATAGTAATATTATTTGAAATGGCTTTTTGAACTCCTGTAGGGATCTGCAACTCCATTGCACGTTACACTGGGGTTCGCGCTGGGCACCCCGGTAGAGTTGCCACTCCAGTAAGTTACACAACCATATTGAGCTTCTATAGAAGAGGCTAATAAAGGGTTATTATAACTATCCAATAGAAAGTGGTTTTAGATTTCGAAAATATAAAGGGAACATTTTGATTTGTTACTTACATTAATTTCTTTAGAAAATGAGAGGGGAAATATGACATTACTGGTTTTTCCTTCTTAAGAGTGGTACATCACGTTTTTTGTGTGAAAAAAATATCTAAGAATTTTGGCTATATTCAGATTTTTCAGTGGAATTTCACAGGTAAGTTTCAAATGTGTAATGAGCGTGATCGATGGCGTAGGACCCTCTAAGTGATTGTAATGTATTTGTTTAAGTATGAGATGAACTGTTTATAGAAGTTGTGAATCATTTTATCAGAAACATATATATTTTATTAACTGTGTCTTAAATTGGTGTAAATACTGGTATATGTTTTTGGTTTGACATGTGCAGAGCAACATATTGTGATATATAGAGAGATGAACAGTTTAATATGTAATAGAATGCATTTAATAAATAGTAATTTCTATATATAAGAAAGATTGTTAACATGTTTCAGGTGTGAAATAATAGAGAATGCAATAGTATGAGTAAGCAGTGAAAATACTAAGTATCTGTAAAGGTGCTGACAGTAAGAAGACAGTCATACACAGGAGTCTGTTTTATTTTGCTGTAGGACAAGCACTAGAAAGCTCTGTGTCCTAATGAGACTGGTAGGGGAATGTAACATTCAAAATGTACTTCTACAAGTTTTAAACTCTATTCTAATCAGTGAAACTTGACTAAAAAGTACTCTGTATGAACTCTTGGCAATGTTGCACTGCAAGTAGTTTGTAAATAGTGTTGTGTTCTTTAAAATTTATTTTCAGAACTTTTAAGCACAATTATAGACCAAAAAACGTGATTGAAAAGTACTCTGCAACTACTCTCCACAAAGTTAGATTGCAAGTAGGTCGTACATTGTGATGGGTGTGTTTGAATCTGAAAGCGCACACTGTTGAGTTTGAATGTGTGATTGCTGCCATTTCTCAGGTATGTCTGTACTTCTTGTAGTCTGACACATGTGGTGCAGCTGATGACCCTAACTTAAACACTCTCAAACCCCGGCAGAAATCTTGTTAGAGCTACTTCAGTTTTCAGTCCCAGAAGCCTTGATCCTTTAGCTGGGCAGGCATCACGGAAGCTGTGAAACACATATCTTCCTAGATGACAGTTCTTTCTAATGAGCAGAAACTGATCTATGCAGCTTCTTCTACAAATAATTAGAGAGTTTGTGGTGTGAAACAGAGGTAGTGTAGTACCTATAGGATTCTTTACATGTGTCATCTCACCACTAGAAAGCAGAGACACACTCATTGAGGTCCTTAGAAAGATGCTGAGACTCACAAGAGTGGCATGACAGGAGTCGGCCTTTCATTTTGGCGCAGGCCAGGCATTGTGAACTCCGACTCTCGAGTGAAACTGGTAGAGAAAAGTGAGGTTTAAAACATATTGGCAAAGGTATTAACCTCTATCGTAGTGTCTATACATTTCTGCAAAGGTACAGTTCAAGTAGGCCTTAGGGAGTAAGGTGTGTTCTTTAAACTGAATGTGTACTCTTTTAAGTTTAAATGTCTGCCTGCTGCCATGTGTCAGGTGTGTCTGTACTTCTTCGTGTAGTCTGACAAACATGGTGCAGCTGCAACTAATTACCCTAACTTAACACCTATGCAGTTTATCATACCCCTGTACAAATCTTTTTAGAGCTACTTCAGTATTCAGTCCCAGAAGCACAGATCCCTTAGCAAGGTAGACGTCATGGAAGCAGTTGAATGCAGTGCTTAATAGCTGACTGCCCTATATAATGAGCAGAAACTGTTCCATAGAGCTTCTTCTACACACAATTAGAGAGCATGCGGTGTGAAACAGAGGTATTGTAGTACCTATACACTTCTTCGCATGTGTCTCACATATAAGAGGCAGAGACAGACTCATTGAGGTCTTTAGAAAGATGCTGAGCCTCACAAGAGTGGCATGCCAAGAGTCAGTCTTTCATTATGATGTAAGCCTGCCATTATGAGCTCCAACTCTCTAGTAAAACTGGTAGAGAAAAGTGAGGTTTAAAACATGTTGGCATGTTAGGTTAACCTCTAACCTAGTCTATATAGGTCTCTACAAAGGTACACTTCAAGTAGGCCATAGAGAGTGAGGAGTGAGCTTTAAACTGAAAGTGTACTGTCATGTTTGCATCTCTGAGTGCTACCATGTCTTAGGTATATTTGTATTTCTACATATATACTGATATGTATGGTGCAACTGATGAGCCTAACTTAAAGACTATACAGTCTATTATTCCCCAGAGAAACATTGTTAGAGCTGATTCAGCATTCAGTCTCAGAAGTACAAATTTCTTAGCTAGGCAGGCTTCACGGAATCCCTAGAACACACAGCTTCATACCTTGCTGCCTTGTATAATAAGGAGAAAGTGACCCATGCAGCTTCTTCTAAACACATTTATACACCATACGAACTAAAACAGAGGTACTCTAGTACCAATAGGCTCTTTGCATGTGTTATTGTGCCCCTAAAAGACACTGACACACTCATTGATGTCTCTAAAATGATGCTGATACTAATAAGAATACCATGAAAATAGTGGGCCTTTTATTTTGGCTTGGGCCTACTATGCTGAGCTCTGGCTCTGTAATGAAAGTGGAAGAGAAATGTGAGATTTAAACATGTTGCCAAATGTATTATCTTCTATCCTAGTCCATATAACTCTCTGGAAAGAAACATTGCAAGTGGCCTTTAGTTCGTGACGTGTATTCTTGAAACTAAAACATATTCTGTCAAGTTTGGATATCTGACTGCTACGATGTCTATCATATGTTTGTAATTCTATGTATAGACTGACACATGTAATGTAGTGCAGCTGATGAGCCTAACTTGAAAACTATCCAGTCTATTAATGCCCTGAACAAATATTGTTAGAGCTACTTCAGCAGTCATTCAGTTATACAATTAGGTAACCACTACTCAAACACTCTTGCAGTCACCCTGCCACTACTTCTGCAGTCCTTCAACAACCCACACACTCATCCAATCACCAATGTAGTACTAATACACTCTTATACTACCTGCCCACTGATGCAATTACCCAAACTTTATTCATACACTCATTATAAGCCAACATACACTACTCAAACTCTCTTACAATCACTCAAACACTATCTATACAGTCATACAATCACCCAGGCAGTAACTACGCACTCATGCAATCATCCAAACACTACTCCTACAGTTCTTCAATCATAAATGTGCTACACATTCACTTATCCCATCAGGGAAACACGACCATTGAAGTTAGACAATCAATATGGTACAACACATTCACTAATCCAAAAAACCAGACACTACCCAAGCACGCATACAATCACCCAGCTAGTATGCACACATTCATCTAATCACTCAGGTAGTACCCCTACAGTCATCCAATCACCCAGACACACACTATACATGACACATGCTGCAGATGATGAGAGTAATTTAAAAACTATTCAGTCTATTATACCCGTGGACAAAAATTGTCAGAGCTACTTTAGCACTCACTCCCAGAAGCACAAGCTGTAAGATAGGCAGGCCTCATGGAATCACTTGAGCACACACCTTCCTTCCTGGCTGCCCTGTATAATAATTAGAAAGTGACACACATAAGTTCATCTAAATGCATTAACATAGCATACGGACAGAAACAGAGGTAGTCTAGTGCCTATACACTACTTTACATGTGTTATCTCACCCTTAAAGAAGGCACTAACAGACTCATTGAGGTCTCTGGAAAGATACTGACACTAACAAGAGTGGCATGACTGGAGTTGCCCTTTTATTTTGGGTTAGGCCTGACGATGGGATCTCTGACTCTCTAATGAAACTCGCAGAGAAATGCGAGGTTTAAAACATGTTCCCAAGTATATTAACCAGTATCCTAGTATATATAACTCTCTGCAAAGGTACACTGCAAATAGGATGTACATAGTGATGTGTGTGCTCAAAACTGAAAAGTATTCTATCAAGTTTGAATGTCTGACTTTTTCTATTTCTCATTCATGTCTGTACTTGTACATGTACTCTGAGACGTGTGGTGCAGATGATAAGCCTAACTTGAAAAGTAAACAGTTTATCATAGCCCTGGGCAAACATTGACATAGCTACTTCATCTTTCAGTCTCAGTACCACATGTCAGAATTCTAAGCATGCCTCATGGAAGCACTTAAACATACTTCATACTTTTATAAAAAGCACAAAATGATCCATGAATAAACTGAAAGAGTATAGCTACTTATTTATCCTCTCAGTCAGAGTTTCAAGTTTGGACTCCTTTTGTGACATATATAGTTAGAAATCGTACATATCCATTGGTTAAGGCAATATTGACAATCTAATTTAATCAACTACTAATTGATTGTTATGAGTAATGTTATATGCATAATTTAAGGTGATTAATTTATATAATGCACTATTACAATTATTCTTTATTTTTAGATACATACTTTATTTGATAGCAAATGATGTAAAGATGACAAAAAATAAAAAAATAGAACAGCAGAAAAAACAGTACTACTTAAAGAAGACTGAAAAGGAAAAATGGAGGATGGAGGATGGACACTATGTTGTAGAGGAAAGGAAATCTACTGGTAGGAGAACTAAGCAGTTTCTTAAAACAATACTAAGAAATGTGAAATCTGTGGAGAGTGTTGAAAAGACAAACAAAACTTTAACAACAAGTCACAAATGAAAGGGGATTACTTATGTTGAAAGAGGAACACATTGTACAAAAACAACACATCTGACAAGAAGGCAGAAACAGTATAAAGTATAAAGAGAAGAATGTTTAGAAGTCGAGTAATTCAAAATTTATTAAAGAATTCAAAACAGTATAAAAGATCAGCAGCTTATAACCAAAAGCAATGGATGGAAAGAGTAGTAGATAAAGCTTATGTGTTGAAACGAAAACCATTTATCTTAATATTGAACAGATTGAGAACACTGCATAAAACAGTGGTGTTTACGAAGGAGAAAACAAAGAGAAAAAGACTGGTTAATAGCACTAACGCTTGTAACACTTCTACTGGTGAATGGAAGCAGACTTCCAGCACTGAGCCTTTCTTTAACAAAGAAAGCTATTCTCAAAATAACATATTAGTACATGCAGTCGATACTTATGGTCAATGTAATCAGGTGAAAGATGGTTCTCCCATTCCAAAGGAGAAAATGGTCCCTAGGAATGTAGAATAAGTAATAGCTGCATAAGTTCAATGAAGGTGTACACAAGCTCCTGTATTTAAATTGAATTGTAGCAGGAATTGCAGTATTAGACTGGAGTCTATTGATATATTGTGAACGTTTGTATGTGAATATGCTAAAAAAGTGCTAAACAGAACATTAACATGTTGCAAAGACTGATCCATGTAAAGTAACTAAATATACCAAGTTAAAGTGCCAAAAGCACTTTTCATCATTTAAGAATGGTAGCTGTACAACACTCTCAAATGCTGAGGTTAGTTAGGAGACTTTACTATGTAAAAACTCTTGCATCATGTTCAAGTGAAATGGATACAGCTCTTTTGCATGGTTCTGTAGCAGATGTAAAGAAAGTTTGTGAAGCTGTTTAGTTTTTTGGGTTCTAAAGAGGAGTTTAGGGAAAGTGAAGAGTTGATGTCTGCAGGTGCAGTAGAACAGGACAGAGAGATTAGTATTGATGATTTATTTTACAGAAGAAATTGCAAAGTTTAACACTGTATCCTCTGAAAAACCAAACTATGTTTGTATATGTTGTCGACAAACTAACTACAAATGTGAAACTAGCATTGTTGATTAATATTTTAAAAGTGAAACAGAAAACAGTGATAAGTGGCAACAAATTGCTGTTTATTTATTTGTAGAATAACTATTTTACTTGTCCACTCATCAAGTAATATGTACTTACTGTTACAACAAATATGAAGAAAATGAAATACCAGCTACAGCAGTACATAGCAACTTAGAGTTGGTACCTATTCCTCAGAAACTGGCAGATTTAAATGTATATGAGTCTATTCTTATCTAATCTGCACACCCATTCCAGGCCACAATTCATATGGAGCCTAAGACTGGTAAGCTGCCAACAACAGATTTACAAAAAGGTCTCAAAGGAAGAGTTGTGTACTTATCTTTAGATTTTAAGAAAAATTTGAAAACTGTTGGTGTAGACAGAGAGGAAAATGAGCCAGTATTTATTCTAGTAAATGGTGCACCAACAAAGAGTTAAATAATGGCAAGAGTGTGTGGATATTACTAAACTCCAAAACCCAACATTATACTTGGTACAGAATAATATTTATTGCAAAAATGTAAATGCTGCTGAAACAAGATGCCTTCAGGATGAAACAGTAATGTCAACCGGCCAAATTAAAAAAGTAGACAAATCCAGAAGTGAAGAGGTTTATTAACATTATACCATACATCCTCTCCATTCGAAGGAAATCATTGGTAACACTATTGAATTATTTCAAATGAAAGAAGCAAAAGGAGCTCCCATGAGTATATGGGAAAAAAGATTAGAAGTGCACTGTTTCCACAGCTATTCTCCCCTGGAGAATGTGAACAATTTGAAGACCGAGCTTTACGGTTTCCAGCATCTGAATACCAATCAACAAGATTGTACTCTGAAGATCCAAGATTTCGGCATTGCATTGAATATATATTTCATCTTCTGTTTGAGAGTGATTTGGCTGGACTTTCATATGCAGTGAACCATATATTAAAAAACAGGAGTTCATCTTCAAAATGTTTCTGCAAAAAAAATGTTCATGGAGAAAGTTGAACAATGGTGCACTGTTCTAGGGTCTGACAAGTAAATCAAATAAGCCTGTCATGGAGTCACTAATCCATTACAACAATTTACAATAGAGAGCATATGCACTTTAGCACTGATCAGCAGTAGTAAAGCTCCCAGAGTCATAAAACCACCAACAACAGGTCAGAAAAATTACAGGAAGAAGGCAAAAAGTTCAGGGATGACCCTGCAAAAAGGGCCAAGTCCAACAATGGTCATTATTTCAACTGATTTTATTATACATTAGTGGTCAAGCTGTGACAGGAGGACAATGTTTCTTAACTAAAGTTCTGACAAGTTATCTACACAGGAGTACACAATCACATTTAACTTGTGCTGTAACATCACCAACTGGATTAGTAGCACCCAACATTAAAGGTATTTCTTTACATCAATTACTTATGCTACCTGTTGAACATGATAATAAACTGGACTATAAGAAGTCTCTAGAGTACTGAAGAAACAGAAGAGTTTAATCATTGATGAAGTGAGCATGGTCTTACACTTAATGCTTGTCTTCTTTGTACACTTGAGAAAGCAACAGATTTTAAAATAATGACTGACTAACTTATTCTCCTGCCACATCGCCACATCAAAGAAATGAAGGAAAATTTAAAAATGTGGTGGATGGGACGGATGGACAGTTGAGTACGCCACATGATGCCTCCCCCCTAGCTAATTGGCAGATGAATAACATAGGCCTATTAGTATTATCGAGGGCAGTAGGAATGGTAGAGTCTGCTGATCAGTTAATTGCACCTAGTAGAGACATACTATGTCCCAATAGAGTGGAAAGCGAGATAGAGAAAGGTTAAACACCTCAGGGCTACGAGGGAATGAGAGGGGAGTCAAGGGCGCCAAGAGGCTCAGGCGGGGCACAAGACATTATCCAAAGTTCGGGCCAGGCAAGGAAGTTAGCGGGAGGTTTAAATATTATCTCCTGGAATTCGACTGGCTTGGCAAGTAAGTTCCATAACCAGGAGTGGAGGGAAAAGATTGTAAAATTTGAGGTAATAGGCCTCCAGGAAACCTGGGTGACTGATAATAGCTCTTTTCAGATACAGGGGTATAAATGTTTTTTTATTCCAGCCCTAAAATCCAGATCAGGTAGAGCTATGGGGGGCTTGTCCCTATATGTGGACTTAAGGGTGCAAGGCAAATGGTCAAGCATATTAAGCCCATCCCGCAATGTACAGGTAGTAAGGTTTGTGGGGAAGGGATTTGGATTGATAATATATAATATTTACAATTTGGGAGATGGTAGAGAGGAAAACCACACCCTGGGAGTATTAGACTCCAGATTGAGTAAGGACCATTCACACACAAATGGAGCAATGCACCCATTTAATATAATTATGGGTGATTTAAATATCCATCTCTGCCCATTCTTGCTTCCAATTAGCTCAGACTGGTCACGCTGCCCCACCAAAAAAGGCCCACATTTTGCCCATACACCAGAAGGAAGAGACCTGAGCAAGCTCTTGATTAGCCATAATATGGAACATACAATAGACATGATGGCTATGGAAAGTGACGACACCCTCCCCTCGACTTTTAAAGGGAGAGGGTGTTCGTCAATTATTGATTATTTTTTAGTCTCTAGGCCTCTCAAGCACTGGATTATAGCAGTTGGAATCGAGTGGAGCCCATTTAGCGATCACAATCCCCTAATAATGAAATTACAGTATCAGGTCTCACCCAGGATATGTACAGTGGGGGGCATCATTGAGAGGGCGACAGACCAAGGAAGTGGGCTAAGATTGAGTGTACAGCATTTTATAGAGCCCTGATCGAGCAAGGGAAACAGCCCATTGAAGAATGTCTTGACCCGGTAACCGATGGGCCACAACTATTAAATGCATTTGGGAGGATAACCAGTTTGGTCGATGGGCTTTTAACAACACGAACCTCAAAAAGAACCCTCAATCAACCAAGATGGTTTGATAGGGATTGTTCACGGGCCCTCAGAGAGTTAAAAAATTGCCTAAAACAGAAGCCCCGGAATACTGACAGGGTAACCCAGTGCAGAGCAAATTACAAGGCTGAGGTTAAAAGAAGAAGATCTAAGGGAGGCAGCAGAAAGAAGGGATCTCTCAAAATTCTGGAGTATAATTAATAAACCCTGTTTTCATGATAGCCGCACCCCGGAGGTTGGCGCAAATATCCTCCCGGAGCAGTGGGTTTCACACTTTAAGAGCTTGTACAATCATGGAAAGGCGATTGTTGCCCCGGAGGAAGGTGCTATCCTGCAGGAACAGTTGGCCGAGTTCACTCTAGCTGAAATATCTATGGGCATTGAGGGTTTATCTAAAAACAAAGCACCAGGCCCTGACGGGGCACCACCCGATTTGTTCATCAGTAATGTGGAGCTATGGGCTCCAATAATGACCAGGGTGATAAATGCAGCAATTAGGTTTGGCCTACCACGATCATGATCAACTGCCATCATTGTCACTATTTTCAAGAAGGGTAATAGGGATAACCCCCAGTGTTATCGGCCCATCTCACTGATTGATGTTTCTGTTAAGATTCTGGGAAGGGCAATTCTCAATAGATTAATTGAATGGACCAAGGAAAAAAATATCATATCGGACATTCAATATGGATTTAGATCAGGGAAGTCAACCAATGACCAATGTCTGAATTTATACATGTTAGTCGCCAAGTATACCAAGACAAGTAACGAATCCATATATTTAGGGTTCATGGACTTGGCGGCTGCCTTTGATCACGTAAATACGGACAAATTGTGGCTAATAATGAGTCAACTTGGTATCGACCAGGGCCTGATCACAATTCTTAGGGATTTATACAGGGACACCACAGCTAGGGTACGTTACAACACTGAGGGGGGCCTCACTGAAGCCTTTGTGTGCTCTAGTGGGGTGAGACAAGGGTGCATTCTTGCGCCCTTTTTATTTTCTCTTTACATCAACAATTTAGAGAAGACCCTGATTGCTTTAAATACCGATTGCCCGAGAGTCGGTATGCGTCATATTCCAGTTCTGCTTTATGCAGATGACGCAGTTTTGTTAGCCCGCACCCCGAAAAGTTTACAGATCTTAATTAACGGTTTTGTGAAGTTTATGGGAACTTTAGACCTCTCTGTAAATCTTGGCAAATCATTTGTAATGATGGCAGGTAATAAATCCCGGTCTAAGTTTATACACAGAATTGGGACTCATACGCTGGAAAAAGTGCAGACCTTCTCCTATCTAGGGATACTGTTTGACGAGAGGTTAAAATTCACCTCCCTGGTAGAAGAGAGATGCGGAAAACTAATATCATCAAATGGTGCAGTAACTAGTTATGGGCGAAGGTTAGGGCGATGGTCTCCTGAACAAGTAATGAATTTGTACAGCTCCATTTGTTGTCCTAAAGCTCTGTATGGTGCGGAAGTTTGGGGATTTGTAGACATAAAACAACTGCAGCGGGAGGAAAACAACATTTTTCGGTCCGTACTAAAAATCCCCCAGAGTACCCCAGCTGTTATTGCCCATAGAGAGCTAGGGAGGCCATATATTGAAGACTTGGCCAAGTATAGACCCATTTTAGCGTGGCTCAATATTTGGACAAATCCGGAAGCCGAGATAAGTAAGCAAATATTGAGTGATTGCTTAGGGAGAGAAAGATGTATGAATATACCTTGCCTCAAGTATGTCAAGACTATTCTGGAGAGCCTGGGCCTTATAGAATTCTTCATTAATCCGTCAGTAATTAGAGCTCAGGAGGATAAACCCAAGTTAAAAAGACTGTTCCTGGCCCAAAGAAATACAAGCAGAATGATTGAAGAAGGGGCTAAGGGGACAGTGAATGCACATAGCCTCATCAAGACCACTGAGGGAATGGAACCTTATCTCTACCTCATGTACAACGCACAGGACAGATTTTTAATATCCCGTTTTAGGCTCAATCTTTTACCATATTTATTAGCTGATCCATTAGGCTATACTGTTTCGATTGAGCAGAAGGGGGCCTGCGGCTGCGACAATTTGTCTCCTCAGGACACCCTTCATTTTGTATTTTTTTGCACCTTTTATTCCACTCCAAGGCGAAGATTTTTTATTGATATTATGAAAAGGGCCAATTTGACTCAGGTCAAACCAGCGCTACTTTTTTTTACAAAGGGCAGCTGACCCATTGACTTTGTGTTGTATACTGAATTGTATTAAAGTCGCACTGAGACTAAGATCAACTAGAGGACAGGCTTAAACTGTGATTGCCAAGAGTTTATGTACTTCCGATGTGAATACGTACTCCTTTTTCTTATCAAGAGTTCTTACGATGTTGATTTAATTGTTTTTAAAAAAAAAAAAAATTATGTATTGTGTATATATGTCCTTTTATAGTGTTTTTAACAACCGAATAAAGAACTATTGAATTGAATTGAAGTGAGCATGGTCTTACACTTAATGCTTGTCTTTGTACACTTGAGAAAGCAACAGATTTTAAAAACAGAGTATGATGTGCTGGTTGGAGGAAAGCATTTAATTGTATTTGGAGACCTACTGCAGCTTACTCCTGTCAAGGGACAACCTGTTTTTAAAACACTTCTCCATAATGAGACAAGGAAATCTTTCAGAAGTATTGGCAATGTAAATATTTGGTTAAACTCTGAATATAAGGAACAAGTTAAAAATATGCGACAAGCAGTTGAAGTTATGGAAATATTCTCAAATACATAAGAATTGGTATGTTGTCAAAACATATTAAACAAGCTTTAGAAAGTCAGCTAATAAGGAATTTGTATGCATCTGAAAAAAACACCAGCAGAACTAATATACAATATGCTTGTTGAAAACAAATCCATAGTTTGTTTTATGCCTACACTACAAGAGTGCTCTACCTTTAATGAACAACTGCTGAAAGTGGAAAAATAACAAATTAATGCTATAGTGAGCTCTGACTCTCTAGTACAAATTGTAGAGAAAAGTGAGGTTTAAAATATGTTGCTACATGTATTAACCTGTATCCTAGACCACATAAGTCTCTGCAAACATGCACTGCAAGTACACTAAAGGTATTGAGGTGTGTAGTTTAAACTAAAAGCGTACTCTGTCAAGATTCAGTGTGTAACTCCTACCATTTCTCAGGTATGTCTACAATTGTATGTATAATCTAATAAATGTCGTGCAGCTGATAACCCTAACTTGTGTCACATAAGCAGTTATACACATAGCTTCATACCCAGCTGTTCTGAATAATGAGCAGAAAGTGCCCCATGTGCTGTAAATCAGAGGGGGATATTATCACTAACCGCTGTTAGCGTGACTTTTTTTATCGCCGTCTACCGCAGGAATTTATCGCAATGTTAGCGGTGTATTAACAGCTCGCCGCTAACAGGCGATAGTTTCTCTTACCGGCTGAAATGTCTGGCGACAAAATTAGCGGGACGGCGATAAAAATCCTCGCGCTAACGTAAAAAAAGTGGTGATAAGCTCATTTGCGATAAAAAATGCATGTTAGGCAGCCCAACATGAGTGATTTTTCCCTCTAACTTGAAAAATAGCCTAACAGTCCACCTCCCATAGAAAAGATGCACCAAAAAAACAGCAGCCAGAGCCAAGTGCAGCACACATCAAGAACCCCCTCAAGCCACCCAACATCCAGGATGACCAGGATGAGCCTGGATGCCCCTCTGGACCTGCGTCTTGTGCCTGGATGCCTCCCTGGACTTGCATCTGGAACCTGGATGCCCTGCTGGACCTGCGTCTGGAGCCTGGATGCCTCGCTGGACCTGCGTCTTGAGCCTGTATGCCTCCCTGGACCTGTGTCTGGAACCTGGATGCCTCCCTGGACCTGGGTCTGGAGCCTGGATTACTCGCTGGACCTTCGTCTGGAGCCTGGAGTGGGATGTGGAGGAGCTGTGGAGTCGATAAGCCGTGGTGGGAGTTATTGATGCATGATGATCGTCAGTACCTGGTGGTTAAGTCTGTCAGGTCGCATGGAGCCACGTAGCTGACCTGTGTGAGAAGACCGCCTTGCGACCCTTGGAGCAGTTAATGGTAGAGGCGATCCTGCGCACCAGTGTAGTGAGTTCTGCATCGCATACTACAATCCACCAGTACACCAGGGTGCACGGAGGGGTTTACCTATGGTGTGTGCCGTCTCCCTGCATCACAGGCCGGATGATGTTGGGCTGGCCATACGCTGTGGAGGCTGAGGCCCCTGTGCTACATTGAACTTGTGTGGCGTGAGCGCTGCACCTTCACGGCTAGGAGGACCCTGCTGCATCAACTGCATCAACCAGCGTACTAGTCAGCGACTGCTGTACCCAGCCGAGTGAAATCACACCTGCCTAAGGCTCCTGCTGGCTGAGTCACAGATTTGGAGAGAGTGCAGTGGACTGTGCCATGGTGTCAATGTCCAGGTAAGGAGAAGGTGGGATGCGTAGTGCAAGAAGGTTGGTGGGTGAGTCGCTCATGCCTAACACACGTAGATGACACACCCACAGTGAAGGCTCTTCCGATATGGCAGAAGAGCGTTGCCCCACCGCCTCAAGCAGTGCAGAAGAGGAACAATCATCACATGATGATAACTCAATCAATGAATCAATCAGGGGAATTGTAAGTGCGCTACTCACCCCTGAGGGTATCAAGGCGCTGAGGGGGAGCACAGAACTGTTAGCCGTAGAGCCAGGTCTTGAGGGTCTTCCCGAAGGTGTTCAGGGAGGGGGCACATCTGATGTCTGCCTGCAGCTCGTTCCAGGTCTTGTATGCACTGTGGGAGAAGGATCTGCCACCTGCTCTGTGGATGCATGGGTTTTTGGCCAGTGCGAGGTTGGAAGATCGGATGTCTCTTTTGGGTACGTGGAAGTTGATTCTGTTATTGAGGTATTTGGGTCCATTTTTGTGGAAGGCCTTTTTCGGCATGAGTGAGGTGACTCTTTTTTCTACGGGGAGCCAGTGGAGTCTACGTAGGTGTTGGCTGATGTGTTTGTGCCGGGGGATGCCGAGGATGAGTCTGGCGGCGGTGTTCTGTAATGTCTGGAGTTTGCGGAGTAGGGACTTGTAAATGCCGGCGTAGTATGTGTTTCATTAGTCCAGTCTGCTGGTGATGAGTGCATGGGTGACTGTCTTCCTTGACTCCGGGGGCTCCATTTGAAGGTCTTGCGGAGGATGCGGAGGGTATTGAAGCAGCTGGAGGTGACTGTGTAAACCTGTTGGTTCATGGTGAGCAATGAGTTAAGCACGATGCTGAGGTTTTTGGCATGGTCTAAGGGGGTAGGTGGGCTTCCGAGGGCGGCGGACACCAGTTGTTGTCCCATGCTGAAGGGGTGGTTCCAAGGACGAGGACAACTGCCTTCTCGGCGTTGAGCTACAGGCTGTTGGTCATCCAGACTTCGACATCATGCATTCCTTTCTGGAAGTTGAGTCTGGCGGTGCTGGGTTCTTTGGTGAGGGAGAGGATGAGCTGGGTGTCATCAGCGTAGGATACAATGTTGAGGCCGTGTTGTCGGACGATGGCAACGAGGAGGGCCATGTAGATGTTGAAGAGGGTCGGGCTCAGAGATGACCCCTGTGGGACTCCGCAGGTGATTTACGTGGGATCGGAGAGGAAGGATGGCAGTCTAATCCTTTGGCTTCTTCCGGTGAGAAATGATCGGATCCAGTCTAGGGCTGCTCCTTCGATGCCAGCGTTGTGTAGTCTGGCGACTAGTGTGCGGTGGGAGATGGTGTCAAAGCGGTGTATTCGGTTGTGACCGGCGTCCAGGTGGAGATGATGGGCTGGCTAGTGTGTCGGGGGTGGGGGGCCCGGCTGTGGCATCTGGTGGATAGTCGGCTAAGCTGTTGTAGAGTTTTTTGATCTTGAGGTGGAAGTAGGTTCCACGCTTATCGCAGAGGTCTTGGGACGGGGTGATGTCTGTGGCTTTGCTGCGTGGGTTGGTGAATTCATGAATGACCTTGAAGAGTTGCTTGTAGTTGGAGTTGTTGAGGATTTGGCTGTTGTAGTCCGTCATGGTGTCCTTGGAGGTGGTGTAGATTTTGGGTGTCTTGGCGTTTCTCCAGTTCTTCTCCAGGCATCTGCAGGTGTGTCTTGCTTCTTGGAGATCGGTGGTGAACCAGGCGGCTTTCCTGGGGTACAGTTTGTCAGATTTGCGTAGCGGGCGAGCTTGTATGCGCAGTTGGAGATCCATGTGTGGAGTTCTATGGCTGCGATGCTGGCGTCGGATGTGTTGGAGACCGGGGTGGTGGGTAAGGTCTGGCGGCAGTGTAGGCAGGAGAACTGACCATGGGTCGTGTTTTGCGAGGCCTGTTGTCAGTCTCCATGGTTGAGTGCGTGGAGGGTGGCTCAGCTATAGCAGTGGCTGGCTCGAGATCCAGGGTTCCTGCCGCAGGTCGCAGTCAGGTCACGGACAGACACAGACGGACTAGGCTTAGGCGCGCCTTCTGCATGCCAGCGGCACACGTCCACTGCACAACCGCACAATGGCTGCCATTTAAGAGGGGGGAGGAACGATCAGCTGGCAGGTGCCAATGGACGAGGATAGGCCTGCGGGCCGCAGGGTCAGCAGCAGTAGGAAGGGGGAAGTGCGGGCTCTGGGAACCCAAAAAAAGCAGCCACAAGTTAAAAACAAGAGACAACTCCAAACACAGAGCAGGGCATGGGCAGATTGGCATGCCTACTCAAGTGCAATGACTGTTTGGTTGGCCCACTCAGGCCGTCCAAAGCAGTCATGCGCACTTCCCTGTTTGCAGCCTGCATGGAGAACATGGCCACCCCTCCGGCCCCTGGCTGCATGACTTGTCCTGTTGCCAATAAGTGATTACCAATCACACCGCTGCATCGCAGCATTGTGATTGACTCAGGGGAAGGAGCCTGGCTGTCTACTTCCTTTTCCTGGAAGCAGTTGCAGGAGATCAGGAACTACAAAGACACGAGACACAGCTTTGAGGTAAGACTTCCTTCAATAAAATTTGAACAACACACTCTCACACACACATCCCCGAGTCTACACACCATCCAGCGTTATTTCTGGCATTTACCACCTCACAGCTGTCCAGCACACCCCGCACTTCTCAATGGTGGCCGCTATGTGCCCATGCACAGCGGGCGTACCACTTGTGTGCCAAAGACACATACGTAGTTGCGACCCATGCCATCATCTCTCATTCCATTCTAATGCATACTAATACTAGGCACATTGCAACAGTACAGTGGGTGTTGCATAGCGGAGACATAAAGATCACTGTTCCCACTTCAGTGAGTGCAACCCAAAACTAAACTTTGCACCACAAACCCAACCGTGAACCTTGGAATTCCTTTTTTGAGCGCCCAATACACACACAAAAATCACATTTGAGACAAATGCACACCCCATTTTTCATATTTTACCTCAACAAACACCCCATTTTTCCTATTTTAACCCCCAAAATACCCCATTTTTTATATTTTACCCCAACAAACACCCCAATTTTTCATATTTTACCGCAGAAAACACATGATTTTTCATATTTTACCCCAACAAACACCCCATTTTTCATTCATATTTTACCCCAAAATACCCAGTTTTTGTTATATTTTACCACAACAAACACCCCATTTTTCATAGTTTACCCCAAAAAACACCTGATTTTTCATATTTTACCCCAGAAAATACATGATTTTTATATTGTATCCCAACAAACACCCCATTTTTCATATTTTACCCCAACAGAGACCCCATTTTTCATATTTTACCCCAAGAAAAATGTACATTTTCAAATTTTACCCCAAAACCCTTACACACCTGAGAAACTTTAAATTACCCCATTACTGACCTCACAATGCTTTGTGATCAAATGCGATGTTAAGGCACCCGTGTTGTCAGAGTTGCGTTGTTAACGATGTACTGCCTGCATTGTAATGGTCTTCTCCCGTGCCAAATGCAACCCATAGGCCACGCCGTTTGCATCCGTATGCCCCTGGACCTCGCGCAGCACCAAGGAGCATTCCTCTTGGACACTCCACCGCCACGACGCCAGCTCCCTCCTCGCCATCAACCCTTAACGCCACCTCGCCTGCCAGGACCAATCTCTGTCCCATGCCGGACATCGCCTTTGCCATCACTGTCGGCTACAGTATCACCTGCAAGGAGCACCCCGACTGTCAAGGTGGAGGCATTGCCGTCACCTACAGACGCACACTCCGACTGACAACGCACTCTAATGTGCCAAGGGTGACCATGGACCACGTCAACTCCCAGATCCGGACCTGCCCAAGAAGATCCTCTGTGGCACCCTCATGTTGAGGCCCCCCGGGCCATGGCCCCCCATTCTCAAATACCATTTTGGCCCTAATTGCACCCCAGGTTCTCCCATCCACCGATGACATCCAACTCGGTGAACTCAGGTTCCACCTGGACAATCCCACTGACCAGAGCACCACCCCTTCCTGGGGAGGGTCACTGACATCAGACGCAAGCAGCAAGTCATCTCAACAGGCCATATTCCAGGATATGCGGTCGAGCACATCACCTCTGCCAGTGGGTACTTCAACTACATCCACAACAACAGACTCTCCTGGACCGACCATCATTGGTAACATCACGTCTTCACCTTGCCCACCGGATGACACCGCCATCATCGCAGCTGGATCAAGGCCAGCGAAGAACATCTCGTCAACTCCCTCCGCACCAACACTCCACCAATGCTTCCAAAAGCTGACACCGCAGCGCGCAACCACCACCTATGGATCTCCAACAGCGCCGACATTCGGGCACCCCTCATGAACAGCACTGCGTCAGTACCTTTCGCCTGCTTAATAGCAGGCATGAGGGTGAGGCAGTGCCACAGGGATAGGCTGGTTGTGACACGACTGAAGCAGTGCGTGACTTTAGTGCAGGGAGATACGTCAGGATTCCTGACGTGCTTGCAGCGCTGGCCATCGCGAAAACCTGCAGACATATGGGCCCAAGTTTTATCAACATTTTTAAGACCAGCTATTTTCTGGTCTGTAGTAACTGGCTCTAACTGCAGTTAGAGCCAGTTTTTTGGCTCTTCAGAATTTCAAGGAGCACCTTGATAATATGGAGTAGTGGTGTTTGCATGCCTTTTTGCACGGGAATGCCTACTTTGCATGTCATTAGCGATAAATATCTCTAACATGCTTTGAGATAAAAAACAGGCCGCTATCGTCCAAAAACTCACGCTAAGGCCCGTTAGCTGCAGGTTGCTAATGCTAATGGGGCGATAAAATTATCACCGCTTCAGCGGCAAAAAGTGCAGTTAAGGCAGTGATAGGACCTTGATAATATGCCCCAGAGTTTGTCTTATACTTATAGGCTTCTTTATATGTGTTGACTTGCCCCTAAAGAAGTACCCGACACACTCACTGAGGTCTCTAGAAACATGGGGACCCTCACAAGAGTGCCATCACAGAGTAGGCCTTTTTTATATTTTGGCTTAGGCCTGGCATACAATCTCTGACTTTCCAATGTAACTGGTAAACATAATTAACATTTATTGGATGTTGCCACATGTATTAACCAGTATCCTAGTCCATACAAGTGAGTACAACAATACATTGCAAGTACGCTAAAGGTAGTAAGGTGTGTGTTTTAAACTGAAAAAGTACTCTGTCAGGTTTGAATGTATGATTGGTACCATGTCTATGGTATGTGTGCACTTGTACATGTAGTCTCACACATGTGGTGTAGCTGGTGACCCCACTTTAAAAACTTTAAGTCCCAGAAGCACACATCTGTTTATTAGGTAGACCTCATGGAAGCACTTGAAAACACAGCTTTATACCCAGCTGCCCTGTATAATGAGCAGTAAGTGACCTATGCAGCTTCTTCTACACACATTTAGAGAGCATGCAGTGTTAAAACAGAGGTAATCTAGTACCTATAGACTTCTTTACATGTGGTATCTTGTCCCTAAAAAGACAATTATATATTCATTGAAGTATCTGGAAAGATGCTGATGCTCAGAAGAGTGGCATGAGAGGAGTCAGCCTTTCATTTTGGCTTAGGCCTGGCATTGAGAGCTCTGCCTCCTTAATGAAACTGGAAGAGAAAATTGAGGTTTAAAACATGTTGCCAGATGTATTAACCTCTATCAGAGTCCATATACATCTCTGCAAAGGTACACTGAAAGAGGGTCGTAGACAGTGAGGTGTGTGCTTTAAAATGAAAGCGTACTCTGTAAAGTTTGAATGTCTGACTGCTACCATGTCCCTGGCATGTCTCTACACGTATGTGTAGGCTGACACGTGTGCTGCAGCTGATGACCCTAACTTAAAAACTAATCAGTTTATCATAGCCCTGCACACATTTTGTCAGAGCTACTTCAGCACTCACTCTCAGAAGCACACAACCCTTCGCTAGACAGGTGTCACAGAAGCACTTGAACACACAGCTTCATACCCAAGTGCCTTGTAAAATCAGCAGCAAGTGATTTTTGCTGCTTCTACTGTACACATTTGGAGAGCATGCACTCTGAAACTGAACTGAGATAATCAAGTTCTTTTAAGCTTACTTTATATTTGTCATCTCTCCCTTATAAGGTACTTACTCACTCATACAGGTGTTTAAAAAGATGCTGAAACTCACAAGCGTAACATGAGAAGAGTCAGGCTTTCATTTGAACTTATGTCTAATATTGGAAGCTCTGACTCTCCAATGAAACTGTTAGAGAAAACAGAAGTTTAAAAGATGGTGTCACATGTATTACCTGTATCCTAGTCAATATTAGTATGTGCAAACGTACACTGCAAGTAGGCCACAGATAGTGATGTCTGTGCTACAAACTGAAAGCCTATTCTGGCAAATTTCAGTTTCTGACCTGTTTCCTGTTTAGCCATGTCTCTTCTTGTACATATAGTTTATAGGTATGATGTGGCTGAATATCCTAATTAGAAAACCATACAATCTATCATAACCTTTGTTAAATATTGATAAAACTACTTCACCTTTCAGTCCCAGAACCACACAAATCTTTTCTAAGTAGGTCACATGGAAGCAGTTTAACATATACATTCATATCCCACTGTCTTCTATGATAACCGGAAACTGATGCATGCTACTTATGCTCCACACATTTATGGAGCATGCACTCTAAAGTACAGATATTTTTCGAGTGCTTATAACCTACTTTACATCTGTTATTTCACCCCTAAAAGGGACTGGCACACTCATTGATATCTCTAGAGAGATGCTGACACTAATAAGGGTGGCATGACAGTACTCAGCCTTTCATTTTGGGTTACTCTTGCACTGTCAGCTCTGTCTCACTCATGAAACTGATTGACAAATGTCAGGTTTAAAATGTGTTCCCAAGTGTATCAGCCAGTATCCTGGTCCATAAAACTCTCTGCCAAGGTATATTGCAAGTAGACCGTAGATATTGATATCCATGCTTCAAACTGAAACCATATTCTGTTAAAGCTGAACGTTTGACTGCTACCATATATGAATTATGTTTGTACTTTTACATGTAGTCTGACACATGTAGTGCAGCTGATGTCCCTAACTTAAAAAGCATCTATCATACCCCTGCCAAAATATGTTAGAGCTACTTCACCTTTCAGTCCCAGAAGCAGAAATATCTTTGCTAGGCAGGTCTCCTAGAATCCCTTAAACACACACCTTCATACCTGGCTGACCTGTTCATTAAAGATAAAGTTATTCATGCAGGTTCTTCTACACACATTTACAGAGCATAAGATCTGAAATAGATATAGTCAAGTGCCTACAGCCTACTTTAAATATGTCATCTCATCCTTAAAAGGCACTGACATACTCATGGAGATCTGTGGAGAGATGCTGATACTAAAAAGAGTGGTATAACAGGAGTCAGCCTTTCTTTGTGGGCTATGCCTGCCACTCTGAAATCTGTCTCAGTAAACAAACTGGTTGATAAATGTGACATTTAAAATATTTTCCCAAAAATATTAACCACTATCTTAGTCCATATAAGTCTCTAGAAAGGTACACTGTAAGTCGACTGTACAAACTGATGTGTGCACTTTAAACTGAAAACATATTCGGTAAAGTTTCAATGTCTGCCGTCTTCTGTGTCTCAGCCATCTCTGCACGTCTACATGTAGTGTTATATGTGTGGTGTAGCTGATAATCATAACTTGAAAATTAAAAAGTATATCATACCCCTGACAACATATTGAGAGAGGTACTTCACATTTCAGTCACAGAAGAACACATCTGTTTTGTAAACAGATCTTGTGAAAACACTTAAACACGAAGCTTAAATCCCCTCTGCCCTATATGTATACAGAAAAAAGGCCTGAGGAGATTTAACAACCAGTAGGGGGCAACTCCCCTCGTATTAAATCTATCTGCTCCAACAGGACACCCTGGGTCAAAACAAGTAACAGTGGAGTGTGGGAGATAACCTTTATACGACGAGTTCCCTCATCCACCCGTGGGTGGCATGCTTTATCATCAGAAACCTCCTTGCACTGTGAACCTGGTCGCAGTGCAGGCTACAATCCCCTCCCTGTGAGGGAGGAGCTCAGGGATGTTTTAATTGTGTTTGAAAAGAGGTATATTAAAACATTCAGATGAGCAGGGCGTGGAGGAAGTGTGTGAGGGCAATGAAAGATAAGTTAAAACTAACTCCCTGGTATTTTAAAGGTTAATTTCAATGGAGATAGCCATTACAGGAAAATTTAACCTCACATGGTTCAATGTGGTCAAAGGGTCAACATGTTTCAGTCTAAGTGCCCTCCGCAGAGGTGACGTGGCTTTCTTCAGGATCGAATGAAAGAAATTATGTAGGGATGACAGTGACTCTGCCCACCAAACCATATCTGGTAGGTGGAGGTTTTAGTATACCTCTTTTCAAACATGAGTGAGTGGGTGTATGAGTGGCTGTACGGGTGAGAGAGTGGATGTGTGTGTAGATATATGAATCAGTGAGTGGGTGTGTAAGTATTTGTATGGGTCAGTGAATGGTTGTGTGGGAGTATGAAACGTTGTATGGGTGTGTGAGAGGGTAATTAAATAATATTGTGGATGATGTCATGAGTGATGTCATTTGAGATGTCATCACTGATGTCATCAGTGATGTCACTGACATGTCATAACTGATGTAATGTGTGGGGTCATAAGCAGTGCATTGCGGGGCGAGAGTTATAGTTAGCTTTGCTAACTATAACTGCTGAATTTCACTGGTTTCGTATGAGTGGAATGTCAGCCTTACCATAACTTTCCTGTAACCTTTGGTTTTTCAGTGAATAGAAAAAATATATATATATATTTATATAAATATATTACCTACTGGCAGTCGCCAGTAGGTAGTTATAGTTAGGACGTATTTTCCATAGGAAATCCGCAACATTCTATTTGGAATAACGTTGGTGCTGATTGCCGAATCTTCGCGAAATTTTCCAAACTTTTGGCCAGCTCCGGTCCTCTCCTATCCTAAAAATTTCACGGAGATTCGTCAAGCGGGGCTGAGAAAAAAGGGGGGTCCCAAAACACGTTTTCAATATGCATTTTCCCATAGGAACTGTTGACGCAGCTACAGCCCGAACTGCTGAACGGAATTACACCAAATTTGGCAAAGAGGTAGTCCTCAGTTCAGACTCGTGCCTTTTGCTTAAATGGTGTAAATCCGTTCAGTAGTTCCTGAGAAAATTAGAGTTAAAAATATAGATATATCTGGGCGGACACACATCTCATCGTGAGATCTGATTGGCTGTCAGTACTTCATCCAAGAAGTGTTGGCAGACATCTTGGGACCAATATACATGATAGCACCTCATTAAAAAGCATTGCAGTTAATAGAAGGTTTTAAGACTTTAGTTACATTATAAATCATTTGTTGATGGTACCATACTCAGTTTAGGAATTGTGGTGTGTTCTAAGGTGATTTTACCATGTGAAGAAGCCTTCTGCTGTGATATCATGAATCATGTTTGAGAGAAAACTATTTTCTCATGCTTTTCCCACAGAGGTTTGGAAGGTAAACTGAGAGCATATTTTCTGTAAATTCACATTATCTTTCTCAGTCGTGTGAGAATGAAGTTTGACATTCTCAGTAAAACTTGTACATCCACCAAGGGCAGCGACTGTCAGTTGATTCCTTTGTGTTCTACTGCAGCTTCCCAGAGTGTTCTAAAGAACAACTAGAGCGCTAACAGTCCTACTTATGACAAACGTATTGCACACGTGAAGCCATCTTGATTGGAATAAAGTGGTAACTCTTAAAACATTTAATTTAAAAAGGAACAAAATGAGGGGGTTCATTTTGCCATAGAAAGTATGATTAGTGCTGCAGAAAGAAAAATGTGGGCACATTTTGAGTGACTTCTCAAATCCTCTTCTATTTCATTAAAAAATTCTGACACCCAGACTGAAACATGCTCTTTCAATACCAGCAGCAGACTTCCCTGGTGAGCAATAGATTTACTACACTGATCTAATAAGCAACTAGAGTGCTAACATTCTGAATTTATGGCAAATGTGTGACACATCTGAATGCCTTCTTGATGGAATCAAAGTAAAAAACTGAAAGTATTTCCTACTGAGGAGTCTGTAGTAAATGAGGAAATTAGGAAACTTCCTAACAAATAAGTCTCCCAAAATGGCCACCAGAGACAAAAGAGCCCAAATGTAGCCCAAATATCACCCAGATGTAGCCCAAGTATAGCCCAATGACAGAATGTCCCAGAGTGTTCTAACGAACAACTAGAGCGCTAACAGTCTTACTTATGACAAAAGTAGGGCACACCTGAAGCCATCTTGATTGGAATAAAGTGGTAACACTTAAAACATTTAATTTACAAAGGAACAAAATGAGGGGGTTCATTTTGCCATAGAAATTATGATTAGTGCTGCAGAAAGAAAAATTAGGGCACATTTGGACTTCTTAAATCCTCTTTTATTTCCTAAAAGAATTCTGACATGCAGACTGAAACATGCACTTTGAATACCAGCAGCACACTTCCCTGGTGAGCAGTAGCTTTACTACAGTGATCTAATGAGCAACTAGAGTGCTAACATTCAGAATTTATGGCAAATGTGTGACACATCTGAATGCCTTCTTGATGGAACCAAAGTAAAAAACTAAAAGTATTTCCTACTGAGGAGACTGCAGTAAATGAGGAAATTAGGAAACTTCATAACAAATAAATCTCCCAAGATGGCCACCAGAGACAAAAGAGCCCAAATGTAGCCCAAATATCACCCAGATGTAGCCCAAGTATAGCCCAATGACAGAATGTCCCACAGTGTTCTAACGAACAACTAGAGCGCTAACAGTCTTACTTATGACAAAAGTATGGCACACCTGAAGCCATCTTGATTGAAATAAAGTGGTTACACTAAAAACATTTAATTTACAAAGGAACAAAATGAGGGGGTTCATTTTGTCGTAGAAATTATGATTAGTGCTGCAGAAAGAAAAATTAGGGCACATTTTGACTTGTCAAATCCTCTTCTATTTCATTAAAAAATTCTGATATGCAGACTGAAACATGCACTTTTAATATCAGCAGCAGACTTCCGCGGTGAGCAGTAGCTTTACTACACTGATCAAATGAGCAACTAGAGTGCTAACAGACCCGTTTCAGCCAGGAAACGTCCAATGTTTTTAAGCTCAAATGGGCTTTATTTGATCTGTCTCCTGTGTACAATCTCCTCTTTTTCAATGTAACTCAAATGGGTAAATCAATACACCAGTTTTTTTTCAAAATCTCCCTCTTACCAAGTTCAAAATGTTCGCAAGTATGGTACATTGGATCATGGTAGGCAGGAGGAATTGGGGTAGGGACATGGACTCGGATAACAAAGGACAGGAGGGACATGGAGAGGTGCACCAAACTGACCCTACAGGGCAGGCATCAGGGTTTGGAGCAGCACAATACACCACACAGGGCATGCAGGACGGGAGTGCAGCACAACACTCCATAGAAAGCAATCGGGAGGGGACAGGACCATGCACATGGACAACAGAGAACAGAGGGGAAAGAGGCAATGGTAGCTAGCTGACCATAATGGACAAACAGGAGAGAAAGCTGCAGCATAACAGACCATAAAGGGCAGGAGGGACGGATCAGGGGAATTACAATGGAACAGACAAGCCAGGAGGGAGGGAATAGGGGTCTGCACATGGAAACAGAGGGCTGGGGGCAAGGGGGCAGGGCAGGAGCAGCAAGATGACCATGGAGGTCAGGCAGGATGGGCACTAGAAACAAGACACACCATGGAGAGCAACAGTGAGACTATGATGGCATACACACAGACCATGGAGGGAAGGTGGGAGGGGGTCAGGGCAGCTAGCTGACCACACAGGGAAGGTGGGAGGGGCCATGGCAGCACAGAAGACCATGCATGGCAAGTGGGAGGGTTAGTGGCAGCACAATGGCTATGACGGGCAAGAAGGAGGGTGCAGGGGCATGCACAAAGGACCATGGAGGATAGAAGGGAGGGTCAGGACCTGGGCACAGACAAGAGAGTTCAGGGGAAGGAGCCTCACAACAGACCACGTGGGGCAGTCAGGAGGAGCATTTGCAGCACAACAGACCAGGGAGGGCAGAAGGGTGTGGCAGTAAAATGGACCATGGAGGACCGGAGGAAGGGGATAGGGGCATGGCATGTGGACAGGCAGGGTGGAGGTGGCAGGGACAGGTTACAGTCATCTGACAATGCTAGGCAAGTGGGAGGGGAGTGGCATCTCAACAGAACACTCAGAGTAGACAGGAGTGGCAGGTCCATGGAACATGGTGGGCAAAAAGGATGGAGCAGGGGCATGCACAAAGACATCAGAGGGCAGGGGGAAGGAGAATAGGGGCAGCAAGCTAAGCACAGAGGCTAAGCAGGAGGTCAATGATGGGCCATAGAATTGGGCAATGGAGGGCAGGAGAAGTGGACTGGTACATCATGCTAAATGGAGGGCAGTGGCAGCACATCAGACCATGCAAGGCAGGAGGGAGGAGGCTAGTCCATGGATTCTGACAATAGAGGATAGGGAGGAGGTGGATGGGGCAGCAAGCTGACTGTTCAGAGAAGGTGGGTATTAGGAACTTTATTGTTTTTAAAATGTGTGTCTGTGCGAACTACTTAAAATATGAACAAGTATACAGCATAATCTCACTTTTATTCAGGAAGAAGAGGACGTTTGTGACTGTGACTCCGGGCTCACTTGGCAGAAACACCCCCTGACCCTCCACCCCCATCTCAAAATGTAATGCCCGTGAAAAGGGTAGGTCGACGCAGTGTTATATAGAACATAGTCCTGAGAGCACGATTGAAAATGAAAACTAGATATAGTATATGGTATAAACTATGCACCAAAAAGTGTGATATAAGATGAACCGGGGCGTGAAATATAATATGCAATACATTGTCCGCAATGACAGATTCATTGGAGAGCACGAGATAGCACAGGCACTAGCGCATGCCATGCGATATGCGCCTTGGATTGTAATATGCACAGGGCAGTGTTGTGTAACCTAACTAGTCTCTAAAGTTGTAATATAAAATATGTGCTGGGGCGTGTAACGTTGCATATGCACTGTGACAAAGATATGGATCCCAGATTGTAATATGTATGGCATAGCGCTGTGCGTTATAAAATAGGCATCGAGGAAGGCACGTTAGATGGGTCATTATAACCCGTGCGAAGGCAAGTGTGGCATGACATATTCACGGGGTGGTGTTACAGTGCACATGGGCTAGAGAGTGTCATAGCATACGCACTAGCTGGTGGAATACAACACAGAGGTGTGTGGCACTCGGCGGGCACTGGTGGGTGTAACACAGCATTGGGCTCAGCAAGGAGCACGCTGTGACTCTCAAGTGAGGTTTGTCTCCTTTCCAGAGAGTAAAATAAAAAGTATTACACATCCGACGGTGGATGTGTGTTTTATTAACCGTGAGGGGGGTTTCTTGCATAGTTTGGTCGAATTTTTGTCGAATCCCCTTTGAATGGCTTGGGGAGCGTGTGTATTAAATGTGCCCGTCAATAGCTACCCATGTTTGCATAAATAAACGACAAGGGTGTCTACTTGGAGAGTACCCACCGATGGGGGCGCCGGGATTAGGCACAGTAGGGCGTCAGACACGTCAGAGCTTCACTAGCAGTGTAAATACATTGCACCTGGATTCATTGTAAGCATAGTCGCCTTTTAATGAATATCACGCAAATCGTCATGGTGATAGGTACATACAGTTTGTCCAGCATGTCCTAGGTGTTTCTATAAATATATATATTTTTTAAATAATAAAAAACAAAGGCCGGCCCCAGGGGATGGGGTTCCCGGGGCCGTAAGTGGCCTGAGGAGGGGGGCAACGCAGCCCCCCTCCTAAAGAATTTTTGAAAAAAAGGCCATGACCTGGGGGTTAAGGCCGATTAAGGCCTTGGGAGGAGGGCCACGCGGCCCCCCTCCAAATTTATTTTTTTCAACAAAAAAAAATTAGGGTGCAGGTCCTGGGGGATGGGGTCCCCAGGGCCAATAAATTAGAAAAAGAAGGGGGGCCACACAGCCCTCCTTCTTAAAAAAATAAAATAAATAAAACACCGGCATCGCGCCGGAGGCCACGCCCCCTCCTTGCAGCACTCTGCAAACGCGCCCCCTGGCCAGTTGTAAGTTGGGGAATTAATTCCCCTTCAATACTGAAGGTCCCTGAGGGCCAACTAGCCTAACAGGTATCTCCAGTATGCGCCAGGGAGCAGCGTTGCAGACAGGTGTTCTGAGGCCAAGCCCCTTTTTACACCTCTATGCAAAGCAGCTCTGTGGCGCTTACTGGAGGTACCTAGTGGGCTAGTTTGACCCTAGGGACCCGTGTTAAGTTGGGGAAATAATTCCCCTTCAATCCTGAAGGACCCTGGGGGCCAACTAGCCCACCAGGTGCTTCCAGTAAGAGCCACTGCTCTGCGTTGCAGAGAGGTGGTGCAGGCCGTGCCCCTTTTTACACCTCTCTGCAATGGCGCTTACTGGACGTACCTAGTGGGCTATTTTGCCCCGAGGGACCCTCAGGATTCAAGGGGACTTAATCTCCCAACTTAAAACGGCCACAGGGCGTGTTTACACTGTGGGGAAGGGAGGGGACGGGGCCTGAGGTGACGTGTGCAAACACACCCTATGGCACGTTTTAAGTTGGGGAAATAATTCCCCTTCAATCCTGAGGGACCCTGGGGGCCAACTAGCCCACCAGGTGCTTCCAGTAAGCGCCACTGCGCTGCGTTGCAGAGAGGTGGTTTAGGCCGTGCCCCTTTTTACATCTCTCTGCAATGCAGCTCTGTGGCACTTACTGGAGGTACCTAGTGGTCTAGTTGGACCCCAGGGACCCTCAGAATTCAAGGGGACTTAATCTCCCAACTTAAAACGGCCACAGGGCATGTTTACACGGTTGGGAAGGGAGGGGATGGGGCCTGAGGTGATGTGTGCAAACACGCCCTGTGGCACGTTTTAAGAGGTAGCTTTAATCACCTGCCCTATTATATACTAGGGGCTTACAGAGGAGGTCATGCTAATCACAGGGGGACCCCAATGCATAGTGTTCCCTAGTGTATGTAGGTGTTTTCACTGTATTCTGAGTGTCTTTTAACATAGCACTGGCTCTAGGATGATTTTGCAACAAGGCTTCTTTCTGCTCTTCTGTTTGTTCTTACTGCACGTTATCCTTCTTACTGCACTTTTCTTCGTCTTTGAGGACTTCTGTTTCTTCTTTCTGCATTTCTTTTTTTTCTTTCTGTGCTTTTTTTCTTCTTTCTTCACATGTCCTATCTCTGTAGGCATAGTTAGAAATTAGCATTTAAAAAACCTTTGAAATTCACTGAAAACACCATAGGTTTCAGGCACGTTATAGTTAGGAATTAGCATTTAAAAAACCTTAGGAATTCACTGAAAAAACCATAGGTTTCAGGGGCATTATAGTTAGCTGGACTTTTCACTCGTACAAAACCATTGAAATTCCCCCGTTATAGTTAGTTCAGCTAACTATAACTCGCGCGCCCGCAATGCACTGCTGATGACGTCACATATTACATCACTCATGACATGGTCAGTGACATCACTCATGACATCACTGATGACATCTCTAATGACATCACTGATTACATCACTGATGATATCATCCTTGTGATAGAGTGGCAGACCTCCTCTCCCCCAAATATAACCTATGATACACACATTCAAAAGTAGAAAATAACATTTTCAAAACAATGGACATACCAATACCAGTTACAACAACCTATTCAGTAATTCTAAGATCCACATACACATCCACTCATTCACCAACAGTCATATACAGTCACTCATACATGTACTCACTCATCATATGTACTCATACACCTATACATCCTGTTACACAATGCCACTCATCCATAGAGTTACTCACACACATAGTCACTCATGCTAATAAAGAATCAAACATCCATTTACTTGCATATACAGTTATACACACAACACCACACTTACTTCTACAGAAACTTACACATACTTAGTCTTTTAAACAATCACTTATAGAAACACACACTTATTCATACAGGAACTCTTCCAATTACTCACTCTCACATATACTCACTTATATACACCAATAGTCACATATACTAGTTTAAAACATATGCAGTTACTCATAAAGACACTATTGAGACAGTCATTCACTCACTAACACACCCATGCACACACTCATCCACCCATACAGTCCTGCACACATGCTGTCTTCAACACATACAAACAGTGAGTCACTCATTCATGCACCTATGCACTACATAATACCCCCCACCGAACCATACAGATACTCAGACACTCATACTGATACTCAAAAAAACAACTAATAACCTATATAGACACTGATGTAGCTACTCACCAACCCATGCAGCCCCTTATACACAAAGTGAGAGACTGATACAGATATTTACATATTTAAACATTACTCGCTAAGCCATGTATTCACTAAGATACACTTAATCGGTCAGTTATAAAATCAATTTTTCAAAAACAAATCATCCATTTGGACACTTATATACCCATTTATTCTTCCATCGACCTTGAGATATACATATATAAAACATATGTAATTTTCAGAAAAACACACATTCACTGGATGATGTCATCAGTGATGCCATCAGTGATGTCTTTGGAGATGTCATCAGTGATGCCATGAGTGATGTCACTGACCATGTCATGAGTGATGTAATATGTGACGTCATCAGCAGTGCATTGCGGGTGCGCGAGTTATAGTTAGCTGAACTAACTATAACGGGGGAATTTCAATGGTTTTGTACGAGTGAAAAGTCCAGCTAAATATAACGCCCCTGAAACCTATGTTTTTTTCAGTGAATTTCTAAGGTTTTTTAAATGCTAATTCCTAACTATAACGTGCCTGAAACCTATGTTTTTTTTCAGTGAATATATATATATATATATCTTTATATATAAATATATCTATATATATACATACACAAATTTCCCTTCACAGAGGTGTAGGTGTGGGCAGAGTAAGACTCCCTGTAGCTGTCTACCCAGGCAGACCAGTTGCACCATTTAATTATTTATTTATTCATTTATTTGATGAATTTCATATAGCGCTGGCTAGACCCGGAGGTATCAGAGAGCTTAACAGATATCAGCATGAAGCAAGTAGTGCAAGTAGTGTCTAGTCTGCTCCTTATCCTCCAGACATGCAGGAGTTGGTTTCTCGCTGAAAGCTTGTTCCTGGTATGGAGTGGTGGTATCCTAAGTAACCAATAAGAGGAAAGAAAGGCAAGATGAGATCAGTCCGGGCCAGGCAAGCACATCCCCCCAAAAACTACACCAACATAAAATATTCCAAAAGAAATTGATTACAATGGGTATGGCAGCTCTAAATAGGTCGCAAGGGGCAGTACGCCAGTCTACCCCAATAATTATTTGAAGCATATTTTGGAAAATCATCCAAATACAAAAATTTAGATACATTTTCTTTTTAAAGGACCCAACTGCAGCAATCTTTTCCCAAATGGAAAATACAAAGGGTTTGCACACCCCCTTTGCGCCGCAAAATGCAACTTTATTAAAAGTGCATGAGAAACAGGAATCAAGAGCCTGTACAAGAGAATCAACAGACAACGAAAAACAAACAAAAACTCACATGTTAAGAGAAACAACTGCAAAAAAGAGTTGGAACTTAGCAATCAAACATTCACAGAACCTGCTGAAAAAAATTCACATCAATACGAGATTAAATCATCGGTACAGACTGAAACATTGGACCACCAACACTCAACTCCAAATAGAGTAGCACCCGATCCGAATCAACAGCCTAAACATGACGTAACACCTCACAATAAAATGGGATAAGAAGTAGATGACTCACCAGCTTCTTGGCTACACTCTACATTAATAATGGACAATGCGGAACTTGTAAAAGCTCTGGAGATCAAAACAATCAGTTAGACAAATCTTGAAATAGTTCCCGCTACACAGCAAGCAGATACTACAAACCAATTATTTAAATTGAATCAAGTTCTCACAGTAAACTCGATCAACGCATCAAAAAATCTGGATATTTCTTCGATCATAGAAATTCCAAGCCATTCTATCACACAAATTCAGATTGATTAAAAATACAGTTCAATCATTGAAACAACATTTAGTCCAAGATCAATTTGGCATTCAAACAGGGAAATATCCTGGCAGATTACAAGTACAGCAGAGCAACAATAACGTAGTAGGATACAAAATCTACAAACCAAAGCAGCATAACAGTCAAATAAATACAGAGAACATATCATCTTTACACATCTCCTTACTAAGTATTTTACAATCGTCTATCTCCGTATTAAACATGCAATCCGACAAACTTGACCTTCAGATTGATCTCATGATGAACATTATGGCAACTCATATCTTCAGAATTAATACCAAAATAGAAATGGTAACTTAACAGCTTGCAATAGTACAAGGAGATAAGGAGTCAGATCTACAAGGCAACTGTAAATATGATCAAATAATAGATAAATTAAGTACCTTGTCAGTCATACTATCGGACATATTGAATGAGATGAGAAACCAAGAGGACCCAAAGTTTTCTAAAATATGCACTGCAGAGGAAAAGATACTACAGAAAGCGCTTTCAATAGTAAACTCAACGGTAACAGAAATACAGCAGCAAAAGAAGGAGCAACATAAGGTGACAAAGGAAAAAAATCAATGAGACAGCCCTAATAGAGACCAAACGGTGGCAATGAAATGTATCCTTAGTAGCAGTGGCAGATGGTTGTCCATGTACTCTGGGTGCTGGACCAATCACAAATGACAATAACAAAGAACTACTTCTCAAAAACAGGTAAAATGATGACCTGAAATGGAGAAAAAATTAGGAAGGGTACATTACATTTTGCAAGCATTTAACACAACAGAGAAGAGAGGTGAAATGAAAACTAAACCATTACAAGGCCTAGCACAATAAAGATCTGATTTTTAAACATCTTAGAAGGATACATAGCTTTAGGCAGCATATGAACATTTCAAAGTACATTTATCATCAATACAACTTATAAACAGCATACCGTATAACATACAGTCATCATTTTTAGACAACCTACTTTAATTTGTGAAACAAATTACATCAATTCAATAATATTACACATAAGTGACAACATACAATATTAAACAGAAACTGATGTTTTAAAACTTAGCATGAAATAGAGATTGGTAACTACATAACACTTTTATATATGTGAAAATAGGTAGGATAAGAGAGAATGACCATAATAATATTGCAATATTATTTCCACAAAATAAATCCAAGCCATCATAGTAGTTGTAGTCATTTCAATTATACATTAACAACACTTGCAAAATTGTAAGTTGAACATTAGGCCTGGGCATTGGCGTGGTTGATGCAAGCATGGTTCTGCTTGCGGGGAAACCGCAAGCATTGGCTCAGCCCACATTGTAAAGGCTATTTCCCCCTGACAAGAAGTACACCTAAGTCCCAGGGCTAGTGTTCCTTGGTCACTGGGAGACTCCTTTATTTCATTTATTTAGTTTTTTTGTTGCCATTTTTATGCATATTACATGTGTTTGCAAAAAAAAATCTATTGCACTCTTGCCAAAGCCATTTTTAATAGCTTTGACCAAGCTTCTTTGCTTACTGTAAAGAAATGTTTTGCAAGATCAATTTACCCCTCTTGTTGAATTTCCTGGAGTGTCTAGTTTCCCATGTCAAAAACAGGAGGCTTGTCAGGAATTTATTTTCTACATACAATTGTTACTGTAGAGCTGATTCTACTACTCTTGGAAGTATTACACGTAGCGCTGATTCTACTATTCTTGGAAGTATTACATGTTAGTGATTGTCCTTGGTTCTTTTAGTCATACTTCGAAGATGCTACCAAGGAAAAAGAGAAAAGCATGTATCTAATTTAGAGTCCGCATCTACGCTTTCCACCGAAGTAGCAGACATCATCTAGGACCAAATGTACGACCAATCACTTTTGCGAGTCGCAAATTGTGACATGCAATTTGCGACTCGCAAAAGTGAATGTACAACAGTGTCTCAGACACTATTTGCGATTCCCAAATTGCATGCCTCATCAATATTCATGTAGCAAGCGCAATTTGAGAACCCATTGGGAATGGCTAGCTTTCCCATGGATGGGGGCATGCTGGGTTCAGCAGACCACCATGTCTGTGACTGCTTTTTAATAAAGCGGTTTTCCTTAAAGGAAAACCAAAAGCATTTTTTTTTTAAAATGAAACTTTTCAATTTAAAAAAAATATTTTCGCACACTCTCACAAAGAAGAAGGGGTCCCCTGGGGATGCCTTCTTGTTTGAGAGTGGTTTACCACCTACTTGAAGCAGGTGTTAAACTGCGAGTGTTTTGCAGCCGCAAATGCGGTTGCAAAACTATAGTGCATGAAATTGAGTCTCGCTATTAGGAAGGTACGCCCCTTCCTAATAGTGAGAGTCGCTTGTACATATCAAGACCCTTTTTTGTGGGCACAAGCGGGCTGATCTCCCGTTTGCAAGAGCAAAAAAGGGTTGTACATCTGGCCCCTAGTTGTTAACTAGTAGGAGTTATTTCAAAACAACCATATTGCTTTCCTCCTTGGTCAGTCCAAACCATATGCAGGTGCCTAAGTAATAGATAACTTCACTTCTTCACATGGAATAAATGTGAAGTGGTAAAGCTGTGAGGGAGAATCAAGGGGAAACTGCATTTACAAAGCAGCATAAACTACGCATTCCATTGCAACGAAAGCTATTATTATGCACGTCCTTACCATGCTTATACCTTTACCACACCTATGCTTCAGGCAAGCCTTTAACACTCATGCCTTTTAACACAAAAAATGTAAGTATTTTGCACATAATTACAAAGCTGTTTGATATATAGAGTTTACGTTGGGTGTGCGTTTGTGGGTGGCAAGGGTATTTTTATGCTTTAGGTGGGTATGGGTTTTAGGTTGGCAAGGCAATTGTTAACAGTTAGGGTGAGATTGGGTTTTTTGGGTGACAATGAGATTTTTAGGGTTTATGGTGAAAAAGGGATTTTGGATAGCAAGGGAATTTTTAGCGTTTAGTGTGGGTATGTGATTTATTTGTGGAAAGGGAATTTTCAGGGTTAGAGTTGGTATGGGTATTTGGATAGTAAAGGGTATTTTTAGGGTTTAGGGTGGGGTTTGGGTTTTTGGGTGGCAAGGGAATCTTTAGGGTTTAGGGTGGGTTTGGTTTTTCGGGTGGTAAGGGGATTTTTAGGGTTTAGGGTTTTGAATAGCAAGGGAATTTTTAGGGTTTAGGGTGAGTTAGGGGTTGTAGGTGGAAATTGATTTTTACGGTTTAGGGTGAGTTTGGGTTCTAGGGTGATACGGAAGTTTTTATGGTTTAAGGTGGGTTTGGATTTTTGGGTGGTAAGATAATTATTAGGGTTTAGGGTGTGTTTGGGTTTTTGGGTGGTAGGGAAATCTTTAGGTTTTAGGGCATGTTTAGTGTTTTGGCCGTGGAAAGGACTTTTAGGGTTCGAAGTGTTTGTGTTTTTGGGTGGTAAGCGTATATTTAGGGTTTGCCTAAATAAAGAAGAACTTATTTAGGCAGTATATTATAGCCAAAAAGCGTGAAAAACTGGGGAGGGAGGGCATGATAGTATAAACCATACCCTGCTCAACACGCATCCCACTGTCATTCATCCAGACTAAAGCGTCTTACTTCATCAAGGTACGTGCCTTGGTTATAATATACTGCCTAAATAAGTTCTTCTTTATCTGCTTGCCTTTTCAGAGTTTGACTACAGGGGTTCTCCTTTACTCCCCCTCCCATGGAGTATATGGAGCTTAGGCTGTAGGTAAGAAATGGGAAATAATTTTTCCCACTTGTGTATTCACGTATGCCAGTCACGTGTTTTACACTTGCACTATGCGCACATAAAATAATATCTCTCCACCGCTGATTCCATTTAACCATTATTTTGGTAAGAGTGGAGCCCGTTTCTTGGTATTAAACTAAGGTCCTGATGAATGCCGAGTACCTCTGTTGACATTAGGCAGAAACATGTCGACCCACTTTCAGACCAATGACTACACGGCGAGGGGATAATAATTTTTCCCAATTGCGCCGTACACTTGTTTTTATAAACCATATAGTTTCCTTAACCATTAAATAGAGAATGAGGTTACTATAATGGATTTTATTTTCACTTATTCACTTTGGGCCCCACTTAGTTAGAAGTGCATCCCTGTCGTCAGGTGTATGCCCGCCCTCTATCAAACCAAGTTTTTAGAGGGCGAGCACTGGCCGATGATGAAGCATGACACCAGGTGGTGTGTGAGGCCAGTCCGTAATTTTTAGTGAGATGTCCACAGTCACATAACACTACTCAGTTGTTTTTTAGGTAATTCTGATAGGAGCGGCCCCATTTGTGTATATCAACAGAATGTATTAGCCACAAAGCCTTGCAATCATGAGCAGGGGGCTGAACCAAAGCCCTCTCTTCGTAATATTGTTTGCAAAGCTGTGTAAGACATCTGAAGCCATCCATAGCAAGCCCACAAAAATGATCAGAACAGTCAGCTACACCGATATTGCCTATGGATAGTAGATCCAGAGTGTGTGATAGCAGTACTCTAGACCCGCCCCCCACTGACCCACCCCTACCAGTGCAGCCCTCGGCCACAAACCACACAGTAATTTTCCCCCCCCGACAGAAAGTTTGTGAGTACCCATGGTTTAAACCATCCCTATCTAGGCAAGACTTAATCGCCATGATGTTTAACTTTACCTCAATGCTAAATATCCAATATGCAAAAATAGTGTTTCATAAGGAAAGTCCCAAACGTTTTTATTAAAATTTGGAGTGGGGAGTAACTTGCTTAATTCTGTGTTGCGTTATCAGATGGAATCTAAAAGTTTTGCAAGATTACGCATAATTATGCAAGAAGAGTAATTTTGCGTTTAGCACTAGTCCATAGCACAAAAATGCTCCCTTGCATCCAAAATGGACTTGAGGATGCATTTTGCGCTAAGAAATAGCTCTGTTTGATCATGAGCTTTGGGAGGGAGAAAAAAAGTGCAATCGGACATTGCTAGTTTCTACTGGAACTTGCCCTCTAGCAGCCTGAAATATGAAGGTTCTTTGCTTAAAATATTGTTGCAGATTATGCACCATCTTTTTTGCAAATGCGATCTGACTTGTTGAACACACCTTCATACCAATAGTTTGAATAATAGGGCAATAATAGTCAATAAGGAACCATAGTGCGCAACAGACCATGCCATACGAAGATTTATTACATGCCATATGAAGATTTATTATGCAGATCACAAATTGCGACTCACTACGATTGGTCACAATCTCACAGATGGTGGTCTGCGAGTCGGTAGACCTCCATGTTTGGGATTGCCTTTAAATAAAATAAACGTTTTTTTTAAAAGCCGTGCATTGCCTATAAAGGAAATGGAGATGTGTTTTCAAAAAGTTACCTTGTTCTTTGGGATTTGCTAGTGGTCTGTTGGATTATTGTCCATCCAATTCCTAACAAACCTTTATTTTACATTCACATAGGGGAAGGGACCCTGAATGGTTTATGAATGGGTTACCATACGTACACAGAAGAGAGACATTTTTCAATGCTTTATGATCGGACTATGATTTGGGAAACATTGATACATCTCATACCAATTTGCACTCTCATGTTTCGAGTCTGTAAAATTCGAATAGTACACAGTAAAAACCTATTTTGAGGTCCCTTCCACAAGATTCACAGTGTTTACAACCATAAAATAGTTTAGTACATCAGGCCCTAAGGCCCTTCATCTATAACTCACTTGCATGGCATGTGAACTAGAATGCAGTCACGTGAATGACTTTAGATTATCTTTTGCTATCAAGAAAAGAGACAAAATATTACATTGCTTCTTCTTGTACAAAAATGACCTAAAATGTTGCCTTTAACCAAGACAAACTTGGATTTAAAAGAAACTATTTTCATTCTAATTATGTTCTGCACATATATATTGCCAAAAAACTGCTTTCTTGAAAGAAATGTTCTTTTTGCATTACAAAATAGGATTTATCTGGGCAAAACATAAATGTATGCATTTGTATAACTTAACACGAACATGGAAGGTGGAAGGCAGGTTAACGTGCAGGCTTTGTAGATGCGCAAATTAGTCATTGAAACATATTGCCTGAGCATGCCCTCAATTACTCTGTTTTAGAAGAATGCGTGCCTGATATACAGTAGAGGAGACAGATCAATCTGTTATCAACTTGACATAGTACCCTTCCTGCCAAAGCCTCAGCTATCTTGACTCATTTAGTGATGGGCAGACTATGAGTTTTCCATTGATGGCACTTCCATAGGGTTGGAAGATGGGAAACTTCTTTGGACAGCCAGTAGAAGCAAATTACACCACAGGCCCTATTTGGGGTCGACATCGTAAAAAAAGACGTTCCCGTCTGTCACCGCCAGGAAACGTGTGTCAGCAAAGGACAGAAAAATAAAATAATAGCCCCCACATGCTGAGAGAAAACTTCAAGAGTGTGGAGGTCATTTGTTTTAGTTTTTCAGAAACAAACTCCCATTTTGGGAGTTTGTTTCTGAAAACATACACATTAATAAAGATTGGTGTCTGTCCATCAAAATCAACTGTGGTTGTTCCCCAAACTTTTCGTACATTGAAAGAAACTACAGTGTTTCCTTCTAATGTACGGACATAACTACCTGGTCATCTGTAAATTTTATGGATGGTAGTCCATCAGTGCGGTGGATATAATGTCCTCAACCACCCTAAGGGATGGATTACCACCAGCAAACTTGTTGAGTCTCTGTCTCGAGCATCTGCTTGAGACAGAGTGTTCAAGGAGTTCTAGAATGGAGAGCTTACGGTTGGCAGAGGGAAGAAGGAGATGGAGGCTGTGGTGCTCCTGCCCTCTAATAAAAGAAGTCTACTCCTACGTTCGTGGCGACGAGTGCCGGCAGGAGTCCCACGCGTATGCTGCCATAGCCTGCTTTGTATTTCTTTACCGAAGACGAGCTGCTTTCACAAAGTGCTTTATCAAAGTGAGGTGAAGTCTCACCGACTGCTTTTGCCCCTGATTCCGCTTCGGACAACCCCTTTGAACTTCCTGGCACCGGCATCTATGTTCACTCGCTCCTACAGCGATTTTCCCTGTTGCAACAGTCATTTGCCTGACTTGCCTGACCTATGGTGCGCACACACGTTACGCGAGTTGCATGTGGCGACCATTTCAATTCCAGGCAAGTTCCTACAAGCCCTGTTGCAACGGCCATTTGCCTGACTTGCCTGACCAATGGCGCGCACGCACGTTACGCGACTGCGTGTGGCGGCCATTTTAAATCCAGGCAATTTCATACACGCTCTACCAGTGATGCACACACTTCAATTTAAAAAAACGTGTATCACTCGTGTCTCATTCCTGTGGCAATCGGTGACACACACACACCTATTCCTATCTACTTCAGTGTGTAACAACTTACTACTATAAAAATCATTTTAATAATTTATTAAACTTCAGGGCATTTCATATAAAAAAAACTGTTGCTCTTCACTGCGTCAAATTTATTTTACACACATTTAATTCTGTACTTCACTTTCAACATGCAGCAATCCATAATTCCACCTGTTCCTTTCATCCCCAACCCAGTATCTCCGGAAACAGATTGGGAAAGATGGAAGGAAGGCTTTGAGGTATAACTTGATGCTATCTACGGTGATTCTTTTACACATAAAATGAAATGTGCAATTTTAAGACACTGTTTAGGCTCAGAAGGTTGCAATATTCTCAAACACATTCCTAAAGTGGTTGTTTTATTAGTTGAAGGTGAAGGTGATGGCATTGAGGATGAATAAGCTACAGCCATCAAGTCCTTGGACACAAAATGTAAATCTTGCAAAAATGTTACGTTGGAGAGACATGCATTTTACAAAAGAGCACAGTTGCCTGGTGAATCAGAAGCTACTTATGTTGGCGCACTATGAAATTTGACTGTCTCGTGCAACTATAACACGTTTGAAGAAGAAATTATTAGAGATCAATTGGTGGAAAAAACTAACCGTAAAAAGGTTCAAGAAACCTTATTATTCAAGCCAGATCTTACTTTAGAAAAAGCCCTGGAGATAGCCACAAGGATAGAAAACACTACAGCACATTTGGAACAAATGACAATTTCTGATTCCAAAGTTCATTCCGATGCGATTTCGGCTGGCAAAAGTAAGTACAAAAAAACTAAAGAAAAACCGCATCAAGAAAAGAATAAAAAAAGTGACAAGTACTTTTCAAAACCTACATTCAAACGTTGGAAGTGTTACCGCTGTGATAGTTCATTTCATCTTGGCAATGCCAAGTCATGTCCTGCTATGGAGGTCACATGCACAAAGTGCTCCATAAAAGCTCATTTCGCCAGAGTTTGCAGGTCTAGTGGGAGAAGATCATTCAATGCTGGACCTTCAAGAACATTTTTCAAAGAAGGAGAGTCATCGTCAACGGAAGAAGAACAAATCTGCATCATTGGAGAGTCACACGTTGTGAGCACATGCAGTGTCACACCGCAAGGAATCAAGCTTCCTTTATGTTTTGTGAACATAAATGCTGTGGATGTTAAAGTATTGGAGGACTCTGTTTCTCCTCTTACCTTAATTAGTGTAAAGGTTTGGGAAGATTCATTCAAAAATCAAGGGTCTCCTTTAAGGTTAACCACTATAAAACCCATAGGTTATGGGGGAAAAGTCATTGATGTTTTAGGAGAGTTTGATGCCAATTTATGCTCCAAAGACAGTAAGTGCAAAGGAATAATATATGTTGTTAAGGAAGACTCTTCCTTGTTGGGTTGGCAAGATCAGGGAGGTTTAGGTATAATACTTGATCCCAACAACCCCCATCAAGTCATTTTGAAAAGTTATCTTATATGTATTCCAACAATCAAAGAAGAGTCTTGGGACACCAAAAACCCTGAGGTTTTCAATGGGAAACTTGGCCTTTTCAAAGGGTTTAGGCACAAAATAAGATTAGTTGATGGGGCAGAACCCATTGTACACAAAGTTCGCAGGGTACCTTTGGCTTTACGCGATGAACTGAAGAAAGAATTGGATAAGCTTTGTGCCAACAATGTAATTGAACCCATCGAAACCTCAGATTGGGTTTCTCCCATTGTACTAGCTAAGAAAGCCAATGGTACCCTTCGCATGTGTGTTGATTTACGTGATTTAAATCAACATATTTGGGTTGATCAACACCCTTTACCTAATATTGTTGAAATGACATCCACTCTTAAGGGTGGAAAATGGTTCACTCTGTTTGACATGACTTCTGCCTATCATCAAATTGATTTACACCTGATTCCAGACATTACATTGCGTTTATCACTCCCGAAGGGTTGTTTCAGTTCAAATGCATGCCCTTTGGACTTGCTTCCGCGTCTGCTGTATTTCAAAGAATTGTGGAAAGCATGTTCAAGGGTATGTCCTTTCAGGATGACGTTTTAGTTTTTGGCACTAGTCAACTACAGCACAATGAAAGATTGCATTCTGTTTTGTCAATCTTAAATACCAAGGGTGTCACTCTAAGCATCGACAAATGCAAATTGATTAAGCCCACCATAGAATATTTAGGCTATAAGTTGTCTGCCGAGGGTGTGGAGCCCAAGTCTAGTTTAGCTCATGTCATACAAAATATCAGCACTCCTGAGGATAAAGATCAACTGAGATCCTTCATGGGACTCATTGAGTTTTATGCAAGGTTTGTGCCTGATTGAGCTGCTAAAACTTACCAGATGAGGGGTCTCCTCAAGATAAACTCTGTGTTCATTTGGGACAACAAATGTACAGAAGAATTCAATCTGATTAAAAGAGAGATTGCACATGCCATTCCTCTAAAACATTTTGATACTAAAGATCATATCATTATCATGACTGATGCCAGCCATAGAGATATAGGTGCAGTGCTTATGCAATACAGAGAAGGAAAAGATAAAGTCATAGCCTTTGTGTCCAGAGAATTGAGAGGTGATGAAGCTACATACTCGGTTATAGGATGTGAAGCTTTGGCATGCTTGTGGGGTATTGTCTATTTTAAGCATTATTTGTGGGGTTCTAAATTCACTGTGAGGGTGGATCACAAGCCTTTGGTTCATCTTTTCACCACAAAGGGAGGAAGGGAGGAAGCAAGGAACTCCAAGAATTGCAAAATGGCAATACAGGTTGTTGGAACACAATTTTGTTGTTGAATATGTCCCTGGCAAGAAAAATCTGTTGTCAGATTGTCTTTCTAGGTTACCTAATTGTGATGTAACCAGTTGTTAGGAGGATGAGAAGGAAACTGATTCCGAAATTATATGTTATACTATGTGTAATTCTAATGGTGCTTTAACAGAACAAGAATGGAAGAGCGCTTGTGATTTGGATGAGGAAATCAAGGAAGTGATGAACTTGGTGCAGGAAGGTTGGTCTGGAAGTTACTCAAGAGATGACTCCCGGAAATATAAACATGTTTTTGATGAGTTGTCTATTGTTAATGGACTATTGTATCGGACTTCTTTGCTTGTGGTTTCCCAGGCCATGCGTAACAAAGTTCTTGCATTAGTTCACAAGGGTCACATTGGTATGCGTGCCATGAAAAGTTGGCCTGGTTTAGACAGGAATGTGTAACATTTCGTGAGGGATTGCGTGCCGTGGGCCATCAGTGACAAGTCTCAGGTAACTGTTCCTAGTCCTGTGGAGGCATTTAAGGTGCCTGTTAAAGCTTGGTCCAAGCTTGCTATCGACATCATAGGTCCATGTCCTTGTCTTCCAATGGTGTTCCTGAGTATGGCATTGTCCTTGTTGACATTTACAGTCGTTGGCCTGAACTTAAATTTGTGACGTCACCCACAACTGATTGTATCATTGATTTCTAGAATTATTGTTCGCTAGGGAAGGAATTCCGGATGAGTTACTTTCTGACAACCGTTGTCAGTTTACCTCTTTACAGTTTAAAGAATTTATGGAATTTATGGGCATAACACACTCTAGAACATCTCTTTATCAACCTAGGAGTAATGGCCTTGTTGAAAGGTTTAATAGGGTGATAAAAGACAATGTACAACTGTCTAAGGCCAGCGGTCTCAATTGCAAGAAAGCGTTGAAGAATTTACTGTGTGCAGTACGCACCACTGCCAATGCTGACATTGCAGCTTCTCTTTTTGTTTTGCTGAGAGGACGCATTCCCTCTTCCAAAATGTTGAGGACGTAGATGGGAGAGTTTAAACTTCCTGAGGAAAAAAAAAGGAGGTAGTCAGAAAAAGGGTTGAGGCTCATAACAAGTATATCCAACTTGCGAGCAAAGAGTTGAGAATATGCATTGGTGACCGAGTGAGGGTAAAATATTCCAGGATTTATCCCAAGGGAGAGTCCAAATTCTCAGATTTTAAGACTGTTGTGAAAATCAATAAAGGTGCTGTAAAATTAGATGATGGCAGATGGTGTAACAAGAGCAAGATCTCGATTCCTAAGTCTCGTCATATCATCGGGCCTGGAGGAGGTAGGTTCCAAAGTTCTCCAGCTCATGAGGTTCATCGTGCATCTTCTTTTAGAATTCCTAAGTTGCCTTCAAAATTCCAAGGATATGTCATGCACTAATTTACTTTATATTTCTATGCCCCTAAGTTTATGTTTTATGCGGCATTTTGCCATGCTCAAGTTTTCTTATGTAAAACACTGCAATGTTACAATAATTCTATGTGCTTTGACGAACATGTTATCAATATATAATTGTATCTTTCTTGTTTTAATTTTGTGCTTTTAGCTCTTTGTTCTATAGCTATTTTTAATTATTGCCAACCATGCGTATTTTTGCATATGTTAATTTTTATAGTTATTTCATGTTTTTGTCATCGTATGGAAGGAAGATGTGTTGAGTCTCTATCTCGAGCATCTGCTCGAGACGGAGTGTTCAAGGGGTTCTGGAATGGGGAGATTACGGTTGGCAGAGGGAAGAAGGAGACGGAGGCTGTGTAGCTCCTGCCCGCTAATAAAAGAAGTTTACTCCTACCTTCGTAGATGCTTCTTTTCAAAACTATAAATCAGACATCTTTTCCTTTTACTTCACTTTACCACTGCAGGCAAGTAATTAACCTAATATTCAAAGCAACATTGCTACGTATGATTTGTTTTAATCATTCAAGTAGGAAGCAAAAAAAACTAAACTACAGTAGTAGTGAATTTAAATGGGTAGATATATTTTACAGAACATGCTGGTCTTGTAAAGCATTTTAATTGTTAACTTGATTATTGAAGCAGTAGCTATTTTAAAACATTTGTTTAGGGTCTGTAATTTTGTAAATATCTTATCATGATATCATTGTGATTAATATGATGTTGGCGTCTGTTTTAGGGCTAGGGGAGTTGAAAACCTAACAAAGTGGTTCATTTTTAAAACATTTAATTTGGTTTTAATTGCCCACCAAAAATTTAATAAATTCACTGAATGTAAAAAAATGGTTTAAAATCTTGAGCATAATGACCATTTGATCAGCCATTGATAAGTATCACTTAATGCAGGGCACCCATACATATTTCTGGTGCCCTAAAACCTTATTTAATACTTTGTCTTTTAATGTAAATGTTTCTTTTAATGTAAATCTCAGCACATTATGCCATTAAACACAGAGCACATTGTTCAAGACTTCGCATCACATTTAACACAACATTACTGAAATCATCAGCCCTATCAACCAACACCGTGTGTTAGTTCAAAATATAGCTTCAATGTTTTGTTATATTACTGTATATTACTCACAAATCCACATACATGTCCCAAATGAGGGTAGGAAAGCAAGCAAATTTTTTGTTTTGTTTATTGTCGACTTAGTACTCTTCTTGCAATATTATATAAAGTGCTCTTTGTTTTTTAAAGCCAACATGTTTCAACGTCCTGTTGACAACCAATGTTTGGGGTTCTTCCTCAGGACTGCTATTGTTCTCAAGTTGGGCTTTGTTAAAACAGAAGATTGAGTATTTATTTCTTCTACCAGGAAATCTATTTTATTATTCACATTTATAAAATAAGGGCAAATACCGTTTTTCCAGGAGTGTTTTCTGTACACATAATGATTGAAAATTACAAAGTTACTTTTGTTTATAGAATGCGTGGGAAGTGGACTCCATACATCAAGCATGGTCACCTACAACCCATGCATTATTTGGGGATTGCGAACTTGTTCTTCATTATTTAGATAATGACTATTGCTCTGTAAGGAAGGAAAACATTGCTTTAAATACGATAAATTGTTTGTGTATATAGATTAGTAGAATACACCTATATGGTTCCATCATACTTTCCCTTCCTGGTCACCCATTTTCACTACAGCCTGTAACTCAAGCTGTACCTTACCAGCCCTCCTGGAAAAGGAGAGTAAGCCATGCCTTCCTCATGACAAAATGTATGATATTATTGGTCCTCGCCACCTGTTATGGATCCAGCTGTAAATCAACTTGTTCATTTAAATGTCTACCCTGGACTGTTAAGTTTGCACCTTCCTGTTTTCTGGTACCAATTTCAGTATGATATTCAAGCAGAGTTAGTTCTGGTTTAAAGCAAAGATTGGCAACTTTCCTGTCTACCACCACCAAGGAAATATCTGATTGCCTCCACAAATAGCAATACACCCTTAATTTGTGATAAGGGGTTGTCTAGAATGGCAGCAATTTGTGCACTGGTCCTGCATCCAAGGGATTGGAAATTAAAGTCTCATTATTAAGACCAGATCACCTAACTTAAATGGGTGGTTCTTCATCATATTGATCTTGATTCGTTCAATCTTGACCCTAAAAGCACAATAAAAACATATAAAGAGATTTCACACTTCAATAAAATAGTAATAAAAATCACATTTACGCTAAAATATTTGTCCTCCTTAAAATGGTAAATTGAATAATACAAATAGCCCTTTGGAATTGATCATACCCAAATTTCACATTGCCTATCGGAATCCCTTGATGCCAACCAAATCTAAACTGGGCAATCAAGTGGAACCTGCATCAAAGTCAAAAGCATGGATAACAATGCATATTTCTAGCATAATCTCAGTGATTGAGTGATAAAATTCAGAACTGCAAAGCATTTCAAAGGAGATTCAAGAAGCTGGAAATAATGCAAACCCTCACAGTGAGTATTAAAAGATCCACCGCCAAGTATGGGGCGAAAGAACCATTTTCCAAAAGAGGAAAACAATGGGCAAAATAGCATGAAGTGACCTCCCATCAAATGGGCAACATGGTAATGACGTAAACCAGGTTCCAGAAATAGGCAAGGCCATTAAGTAATGAATTAAGTTCACTCTTAAATGTGTGGGATAAAATCTGAGCTCTGATGCCTTTATCCATGTTAAGTATGGCCTCATGCCTTGGATGATTCAGAGCGGGACGTATGATTGAATGGTTACCATAACAAGTACTTTCATGATCCTAGCATCCTCTTTTTTTATAAGGGGTGTCACTTAATAAGGGTTGTGAGGGTGCTCACATAGTCCCAATTAATTTGTTCTACACCTACAGACTTTTATATTGGTTAGTAATGCACCACAACTTTAGGGTTACAACTGTACATTCCTATCAATATAAGGGTTTTGGAGCTGCAATTCATTTGACGCCATGCCAATAGAAACAACTGAATTATTTAGAATGGAAAAGTGTATTTATATTTAAAATTAGGAGGAAAATGGGGGCTTTTAAAGGAGTACATTCCTGTTTATGTCTGCCATGGTATATCATTTTATTGCCACTTGAACTGTTGCAGGCAAACAAGGACATTGATCATGCTAACTGCCTCTGTCACGTGGGATAAGTTCATATGTGTAAAGAAAAAGAGAGCTTATAGAGGGTGAGACTCTGCAATGAAGGACAAAAATGGGTTTGAGATATTTGTGTTTGACCAGGACAAACCCGGTCCCTGTATCCAACTGGATATCGACCATGGTCAGCCTTAACTTTTAACTTTGCCCTGGTCTAGCAGAGCCAATTTCCTGAGGTTGGTACTTAATGATTTTTTGAAGCAATTTTAATGTCTATTTTTATCTAAACTTCACAAATGAGGTTCTCCTCAATGGATTTTTGTTGTTTTGGTGTCATTTTGTTATTTAAAATATTCTCTACTGTAACAAATTGGATTGCACTTAATTGCGTTGAGTTGTTTACCTTCTTACTGTTTTGATACTTTTAAATGCTTTGCATATTTTCTTAGCCTCTTCAGTGCCCATGACGAGATAGTCTCGTCATGGAGCACGGTTGCGCTGTGCCCATGACGAGACTATCTCGTCATGAACCCCACCCACTAGTGCAACGCCCGGCACAGGAGGGGGAAAGGGCGTGGCACTGAAGGGGTTAAGTTAAGACTGTCTGCTCTTCTGTGACATAGCTACCAAGTGTCGAGCTCAGGTTTCAATTACTGAAATCTGTACTGGACGTATGAAGAATAGTGACTTACTTGCTTGCAGTGGAATACCATCCACCCCCACTATTAATCCACTTTTGCACAAATACCCTACAGGAATTAGTGTGAAATTAATTAAATAATTTCAGCATTAAAATGAAAAAAATTGTTATTTTTTAATATAATAAATTATAATTAGAAATTTTAAAATACATACATAAATTAAGTGATCAATTTAAAAAAACATAAAAAATATTTGAAGTATTTAGGGACATAACTTTTAATGATATGTACTACAAATTAAATAAAAATGAAAATGTTAGCGAGGGTCGGAAAATTAATTTTATTTATTGTTTCAAAATTATTATTTATAAATTAAAGTAATATGACCTATTTACAAACTGCACTTTGTACAGTAGTACTCAGCATAAACTACAGAGTGCTAATCACAAACCAATGGGCTGGTACCTCCATCTCGTCCATCATTTCTGAATAGAGCTCTCCGCATATGTGGGGAGATAACCACACACATTGACATATATTATTGTTGTAAATGGGACAATCGCAAGGAGCTAGAAAATGAGGAGTAATTACTACTTAGCAGGTGTTTAGGGAAATATAAAGGGGGTTTAGAGAAAGCATGAAAATAAACACACACTCCCACTAAAGAGTAAGGGCCTGATCATGAGTTTCTCTGATCCCTGGTAGTTTCAGTGGTCCAAGGGTGAACCGACCACCCTGATCTCAATAGGGCAGTAATAAGACCTCCACTGCCGTGACCCCACAATTCCGGTGGTCCCTGGACCGCCAGACTTTTAATAAGGCCCTAAGTCTATCGCTGTTGGACTTGGCCATCCCTACAGGGTCACCCACAAACATTTTGCCTTCACCCCTCCTGTTTTGCTGAATTTATTTTTCTTGGACTTAGGACACTGTGCACTTTACCACTGCTGACCAGTGATATTGTGATGTGCTCTCTCCTTTAAATATGGTAAAATTGACTTACCCCCAATTGGCACAATTATGTTACTAATATGTCCCTAGCAAAAAGGCACTACATGTATCCAGGGCCAGTAAATTAAATGCTGCTAGTGTGCCTATAGCATTTATTGTGTCACTCACCTAAGTAGCCCCTTAAAACATGAATCAGGCCTGCCATTGCAGCCTGTCTGGCGTTTTAAATTGTCAGGGCAGGAAGGCAATACATTGCAAACACATCTATAGGGGAAACCTTTGAAGTTTATTCCACTTCAAAGCTGGCATCAGGTATAAAAAAATGACCTCCAGACGCACTGTTCAGTTCACTTCTGCAAATGTGGAAGGACTCTCAGAGTAATGCCCTGCTGCCTGTGGCATCTCTTATACTTCAGAGGACTGTCCTGCTGCACCAAGAGGACTGCCCTGCTGTCTGAAGCCTGGTCTGTGCCCCCAGAGGACCACCCTGCTACTTTAGACCTAATTTCCTTCTTGAACCCATGACTTCCAGAGTAATTCCAAGGGCTAGTTGGCTGGTCTTCTGATCAGAGTCTCTGAGACAGAAAAGGCACCAACCATCTTCAGGCCGCACCTGGACCTCGAAGTGGTGCCCCTCCAGTCCTGGACCATTGGAACAGGTGCTAAATGTTTCCAGATAGCCCAAAAATAAAACTTGTAACTTCAGCCAAAAAGTGCTCTGAGAAGCAAGAGTAGAATGGAACCTACCTGCTTGCGGATCCACCCAAGGTGCATCGCTGGTTGGACTGACTTCATGTCAGCTCCACTACACTCTTCTCAGCAGCCATAAATCCTGTTCAGCAACTCCTCGCAGAAGGGGTATCTGGCCTCATGGAGCCCTCATTGGTTGCAGCATGCAGCTTTGTCCTGCTGGAGATTTTCAACTTCCATAAAAGAGACTTAGGGCCTTATTACGAGTTTGCAAATGCTGCCCTCACAGGAGAAACACCAAGCCAGTTGTGCACATGCCTGTGTGATTGCGACTGTGATCTAGGGTATGGGGCGAAAGAACCATTTTCCAAAAGAGGAAAACAATGGGCAAAATAGCATGAAGTGACCTCCCATCAAATGGGCAACATGGTAATGACGTAAACCAGGTTCCAGAAATAGGCAAGGCCATTAAGTAATGAATTAAGTTCACTCTTAAATGTGTGGGATAAAATCTGAGCTCTGATGCCTTTATCCATGTTAAGTATGGCCTCATGCCTTGGATGATTCAGAGCGGGACGTATGATTGAATGGTTACCATAACAAGTACTTTCATGATCCTAGCATCCTCTTTTTTTATAAGGGGTGTCACTTAATAAGGGTTGTGAGGGTGCTCACATAGTCCCAATTAATTTGTTCTACACCTACAGACTTTTATATTGGTTAGTAATGCACCACAACTTTAGGGTTACAACTGTACATTCCTATCAATATAAGGGTTTTGGAGCTGCAATTCATTTGACGCCATGCCAATAGAAACAACTGAATTATTTAGAATGGAAAAGTGTATTTATATTTAAAATTAGGAGGAAAATGGGGGCTTTTAAAGGAGTACATTCCTGTTTATGTCTGCCATGGTATATCATTTTATTGCCACTTGAACTGTTGCAGGCAAACAAGGACATTGATCATGCTAACTGCCTCTGTCACGTGGGATAAGTTCATATGTGTAAAGAAAAAGAGAGCTTATAGAGGGTGAGACTCTGCAATGAAGGACAAAAATGGGTTTGAGATATTTGTGTTTGACCAGGACAAACCCGGTCCCTGTATCCAACTGGATATCGACCATGGTCAGCCTTAACTTTTAACTTTGCCCTGGTCTAGCAGAGCCAATTTCCTGAGGTTGGTACTTAATGATTTTTTGAAGCAATTTTAATGTCTATTTTTATCTAAACTTCACAAATGAGGTTCTCCTCAATGGATTTTTGTTGTTTTGGTGTCATTTTGTTATTTAAAATATTCTCTACTGTAACAAATTGGATTGCACTTAATTGCGTTGAGTTGTTTACCTTCTTACTGTTTTGATACTTTTAAATGCTTTGCATATTTTCTTAGCCTCTTCAGTGCCCATGACGAGATAGTCTCGTCATGGAGCACGGTTGCGCTGTGCCCATGACGAGACTATCTCGTCATGAACCCCACCCACTAGTGCAACGCCCGGCACAGGAGGGGGAAAGGGCGTGGCACTGAAGGGGTTAAGTTAAGACTGTCTGCTCTTCTGTGACATAGCTACCAAGTGTCGAGCTCAGGTTTCAATTACTGAAATCTGTACTGGACGTATGAAGAATAGTGACTTACTTGCTTGCAGTGGAATACCATCCACCCCCACTATTAATCCACTTTTGCACAAATACCCTACAGGAATTAGTGTGAAATTAATTAAATAATTTCAGCATTAAAATGAAAAAAATTGTTATTTTTTAATATAATAAATTATAATTAGAAATTTTAAAATACATACATAAATTAAGTGATCAATTTAAAAAAACATAAAAAATATTTGAAGTATTTAGGGACATAACTTTTAATGATATGTACTACAAATTAAATAAAAATGAAAATGTTAGCGAGGGTCGGAAAATTAATTTTATTTATTGTTTCAAAATTATTATTTATAAATTAAAGTAATATGACCTATTTACAAACTGCACTTTGTACAGTAGTACTCAGCATAAACTACAGAGTGCTAATCACAAACCAATGGGCTGGTACCTCCATCTCGTCCATCATTTCTGAATAGAGCTCTCCGCATATGTGGGGAGATAACCACACACATTGACATATATTATTGTTGTAAATGGGACAATCGCAAGGAGCTAGAAAATGAGGAGTAATTACTACTTAGCAGGTGTTTAGGGAAATATAAAGGGGGTTTAGAGAAAGCATGAAAATAAACACACACTCCCACTAAAGAGTAAGGGCCTGATCATGAGTTTCTCTGATCCCTGGTAGTTTCAGTGGTCCAAGGGTGAACCGACCACCCTGATCTCAATAGGGCAGTAATAAGACCTCCACTGCCGTGACCCCACAATTCCGGTGGTCCCTGGACCGCCAGACTTTTAATAAGGCCCTAAGTCTATCGCTGTTGGACTTGGCCATCCCTACAGGGTCACCCACAAACATTTTGCCTTCACCCCTCCTGTTTTGCTGAATTTATTTTTCTTGGACTTAGGACACTGTGCACTTTACCACTGCTGACCAGTGATATTGTGATGTGCTCTCTCCTTTAAATATGGTAAAATTGACTTACCCCCAATTGGCACAATTATGTTACTAATATGTCCCTAGCAAAAAGGCACTACATGTATCCAGGGCCAGTAAATTAAATGCTGCTAGTGTGCCTATAGCATTTATTGTGTCACTCACCTAAGTAGCCCCTTAAAACATGAATCAGGCCTGCCATTGCAGCCTGTCTGGCGTTTTAAATTGTCAGGGCAGGAAGGCAATACATTGCAAACACATCTATAGGGGAAACCTTTGAAGTTTATTCCACTTCAAAGCTGGCATCAGGTATAAAAAAATGACCTCCAGACGCACTGTTCAGTTCACTTCTGCAAATGTGGAAGGACTCTCAGAGTAATGCCCTGCTGCCTGTGGCATCTCTTATACTTCAGAGGACTGTCCTGCTGCACCAAGAGGACTGCCCTGCTGTCTGAAGCCTGGTCTGTGCCCCCAGAGGACCACCCTGCTACTTTAGACCTAATTTCCTTCTTGAACCCATGACTTCCAGAGTAATTCCAAGGGCTAGTTGGCTGGTCTTCTGATCAGAGTCTCTGAGACAGAAAAGGCACCAACCATCTTCAGGCCGCACCTGGACCTCGAAGTGGTGCCCCTCCAGTCCTGGACCATTGGAACAGGTGCTAAATGTGTCCAGATAGCCCAAAAATAAAACTTGTAACTTCAGCCAAAAAGTGCTCTGAGAAGCAAGAGTAGAATGGAACCTACCTGCTTGCGGATCCACCCAAGGTGCATCGCTGGTTGGACTGACTTCATGTCAGCTCCACTACACTCTTCTCAGCAGCCATAAATCCTGTTCAGCAACTCCTCGCAGAAGGGGTATCTGGCCTCATGGAGCCCTCATTGGTTGCAGCATGCAGCTTTGTCCTGCTGGAGATTTTCAACTTCCATAAAAGAGACTTAGGGCCTTATTACGAGTTTGCAAATGCTGCCCTCACAGGAGAAACACCAAGCCAGTTGTGCACATGCCTGTGTGATTGCGACTGTGATCTAGGGTATGGGGCGAAAGAACCATTTTCCAAAAGAGGAAAACAATGGGCAAAATAGCATGAAGTGACCTCCCATCAAATGGGCAACATGGTAATGACGTAAACCAGGTTCCAGAAATAGGCAAGGCCATTAAGTAATGAATTAAGTTCACTCTTAAATGTGTGGGATAAAATCTGAGCTCTGATGCCTTTATCCATGTTAAGTATGGCCTCATGCCTTGGATGATTCAGAGCGGGACGTATGATTGAATGGTTACCATAACAAGTACTTTCATGATCCTAGCATCCTCTTTTTTTATAAGGGGTGTCACTTAATAAGGGTTGTGAGGGTGCTCACATAGTCCCAATTAATTTGTTCTACACCTACAGACTTTTATATTGGTTAGTAATGCACCACAACTTTAGGGTTACAACTGTACATTCCTATCAATATAAGGGTTTTGGAGCTGCAATTCATTTGACGCCATGCCAATAGAAACAACTGAATTATTTAGAATGGAAAAGTGTATTTATATTTAAAATTAGGAGGAAAATGGGGGCTTTTAAAGGAGTACATTCCTGTTTATGTCTGCCATGGTATATCATTGTATTGCCACTTGAACTGTTGCAGGCAAACAAGGACATTGATCATGCTAACTGCCTCTGTCACGTGGGATAAGTTCATATGTGTAAAGAAAAAGAGAGCTTATAGAGGGTGAGACTCTGCAATGAAGGACAAAAATGGGTTTGAGATATTTGTGTTTGACCAGGACAAACCCGGTCCCTGTATCCAACTGGATATCGACCATGGTCAGCCTTAACTTTTAACTTTGCCCTGGTCTAGCAGAGCCAATTTCCTGAGGTTGGTACTTAATGATTTTTTGAAGCAATTTTAATGTCTATTTTTATCTAAACTTCACAAATGAGGTTCTCCTCAATGGATTTTTGTTGTTTTGGTGTCATTTTGTTATTTAAAATATTCTCTACTGTAACAAATTGGATTGCACTTAATTGCGTTGAGTTGTTTACCTTCTTACTGTTTTGATACTTTTAAATGCTTTGCATATTTTCTTAGCCTCTTCAGTGCCCATGACGAGATAGTCTCGTCATGGAGCACGGTTGCGCTGTGCCCATGACGAGACTATCTCGTCATGAACCCCACCCACTAGTGCAACGCCCGGCACAGGAGGGGGAAAGGGCGTGGCACTGAAGGGGTTAAGTTAAGACTGTCTGCTCTTCTGTGACATAGCTACCAAGTGTCGAGCTCAGGTTTCAATTACTGAAATCTGTACTGGACGTATGAAGAATAGTGACTTACTTGCTTGCAGTGGAATACCATCCACCCCCACTATTAATCCACTTTTGCACAAATACCCTACAGGAATGAGTGTGAAATTAATTAAATAATTTCAGCATTAAAATGAAAAAAATTGTTATTTTTTAATATAATAAATTATAATTAGAAATTTTAAAATACATACATAAATTAAGTGATCAATTTAAAAAAACATAAAAAATATTTGAAATATTTAGGGACATAACTTTTAATGATATGTACTACAAATTAAATAAAAATGAAAATGTTAGCGAGGGTCGGAAAATTAATTTTATTTATTGTTTCAAAATTATTATTTATAAATTAAAGTAATATGACCTATTTACAAACTGCACTTTGTACAGTAGTACTCAGCATAAACTACAGAGTGCTAATCACAAACCAATGGGCTGGTACCTCCATCTCGTCCATCATTTCTGAATAGAGCTCTCCGCATATGTGGGGAGATAACCACACACATTGACATATATTATTGTTGTAAATGGGACAATCGCAAGGAGCTAGAAAATGAGGAGTAATTACTACTTAGCAGGTGTTTAGGGAAATATAAAGGGGGTTTAGAGAAAGCATGAAAATAAACACACACTCCCACTAAAGAGTAAGGGCCTGATCATGAGTTTCTCTGATCCCTGGTAGTTTCAGTGGTCCAAGGGTGAACCGACCACCCTGATCTCAATAGGGCAGTAATAAGACCTCCACTGCCGTGACCCCACAATTCCGGTGGTCCCTGGACCGCCAGACTTTTAATAAGGCCCTAAGTCTATCGCTGTTGGACTTGGCCATCCCTACAGGGTCACCCACAAACATTTTGCCTTCACCCCTCCTGTTTTGCTGAATTTATTTTTCTTGGACTTAGGACACTGTGCACTTTACCACTGCTGACCAGTGATATTGTGATGTGCTCTCTCCTTTAAATATGGTAAAATTGACTTACCCCCAATTGGCACAATTATGTTACTAATATGTCCCTAGCAAAAAGGCACTACATGTATCCAGGGCCAGTAAATTAAATGCTGCTAGTGTGCCTATAGCATTTATTGTGTCACTCACCTAAGTAGCCCCTTAAAACATGAATCAGGCCTGCCATTGCAGCCTGTCTGGCGTTTTAAATTGTCAGGGCAGGAAGGCAATACATTGCAAACACATCTATAGGGGAAACCTTTGAAGTTTATTCCACTTCAAAGCTGGCATCAGGTATAAAAAAATGACCTCCAGACGCACTGTTCAGTTCACTTCTGCAAATGTGGAAGGACTCTCAGAGTAATGCCCTGCTGCCTGTGGCATCTCTTATACTTCAGAGGACTGTCCTGCTGCACCAAGAGGACTGCCCTGCTGTCTGAAGCCTGGTCTGTGCCCCCAGAGGACCACCCTGCTACTTTAGACCTAATTTCCTTCATGAACCCATGACTTCCAGAGTAATTCCAAGGGCTAGTTGGCTGGTCTTCTGATCAGAGTCTCTGAGACAGAAAAGGCACCAACCATCTTCAGGCCGCACCTGAACCTCGAAGTGGTGCCCCTCCAGTCCTGGACCATTGGAACAGGTGCTAAATGTGTCCAGATAGCCCAAAAATAAAACTTGTAACTTCAGCCAAAAAGTGCTCTGAGAAGCAAGAGTAGAATGGAACCTACCTGCTTGCGGATCCACCCAAGGTGCATCGCTGGTTGGACTGACTTCATGTCAGCTCCACTACGCTCTTCTCAGCAGCCATAAATCCTGTTCAGCAACTCCTCGCAGAAGGGGTATCTGGCCTCATGGAGCCCTCATTGGTTGCAGCATGCAGCTTTGTCCTGCTGGAGATTTTCAACTTCCATAAAAGAGACTTAGGGCCTTATTACGAGTTTGCAAATGCTGCCCTCACAGGAGAAACACCAAGCCAGTTGTGCACATGCCTGTGTGATTGCGACTGTGATCTAGGGTGGGTGGACGGTGCTGCAGTGGTCTCAAGGCAGTGGTATGTTTGGCGCATAAGAGAGCCTACACCACACACCCCTGCCGTGAGATAGCCTGCTGCACACACAAAAAGTGCAATTGTAGGGCGGAACAGAATGTGCCACCCCGCACCCAACCCCATAGGCAAATTTGTCCGGGGACCCTGTTGGGGCCCCCTCCTTGCCTTTCTGCCAGCTTTTTCATGGCAGGATCACCACCATGAGAAGGCTTGCGGAAGTTGCAAGTCGTAATATGGACAGCAGTGCCGGGATCAGCACCGCCTCCATTCCTCCCCACTTTCAACACCACTGGCACAGCAGAAAAAGGATCCTGGTTGTGCTGGCAGTGTTGCAGTTTAGCTGCTGGCAGTCTGACCACAGCACTTCTAATGCGGCAGGTGGAGCATGGTGGTCGAACCTCCACCATGAGTATGGCGGTCCTAGGACTGCTTTACTCATAAGAAGTTCCTTAGTCTGAACATTGAAATCTACACCAGAAGCTAGCACAGCAGCTCCCTGATGATAACGCCTCCTCCTTGGATATTGCTAGCTGCCTTGCCCCACTAAGCTTTACCTTTGTAGACATTTTTCTTAAGTCCAAAGATAAGCAGAGACTCAATCAATGTGCAATGCCAAAGGCTTCTTCACTGATGGGGTCACTGCCTTTCCCAGAAGCACACACAACAGTTATTTCATTTGTCAGTCATCGCTTGATTATTGGTTATTTGGTGTGCATTTCAGTGACATGTGGTTCGTAGGTAAGTTATAACATCTCATCCTTAAGCTCCCGGTGCATCAGGTTGATGTAATTTCAAACATTCTCACTCACTACTCACTACAACACAAGAGATACCCATCATGTTCACAGCCATTTTATATATCTATACCCGATGCATTACATTTAAAATAGATGCACATTTAACAAAGACATGTCATTGTTGCAGGTGATGCTGCGTTTGATCCCCACTGTCCTTCTACTAACAAGCTTACAATGTTTAATGAAACTGCTTCAATAGAGGTACAATTGGGCACACGCACACCTAAACCTGGTCATGATTATGAAAGACTATTGGATTTTCACAAGCCATCCAGGAATGCAATTTTAGTATCTTTAAGTCACAATTCAGATATCTTGACGATACAAGTTTGTGCTGGTGTATGCCCCAGAATTTGTGTGTGTTAGATGGCATTACCCTGTTGCCCTGAGACAGGGCTTAGATATAAACATAGAAAGTGAATGTCAACAATGAATGATGAACTAGTGAACCATTCACCTATTCCATCCTGACACAACACTGCATGCTAAGCTTTATTTCTTATTACAATTACACTTCACTTTCATAATCATTCTAACACTTTAACATTTGAACACTAACATTATTCAATCACATAATATGCACACGTTTGTCAACAACACTTTAACATCTTAAATTGTTAGTACTTTATGTCAAAATCCACTCCCTGTATGATTTGCTGTCATCTCCCAATATTTTCTATTTTTCTGCATCAGTGGTGGACTCAACAGGTGTCTGTATACTCTGCATGTGGGGTGAAGAACTCAGCATGTTAGGCAAGACCTTTGATCTCAGTGCAGACATCTCTGCCTACTGCTATGACCAAGAAATTAAATACAGGAGCAATAATTTAGCAATGTCCTGGTCATTCTGAGTGATCCTCTCACCACAGCTCCATTCTCCATCCTGCTCATCTTTTGAAAATCCATACCACCAAAATGGCTGAGGGCCAAGAAGTGAGGGCCTCCAGATTCACTGATGAAGAATAAATTATTGATTGTGATGGTGTCTTCTATAGTTACTATCAGCTTTATGAGTCCTAGGTGAGCACTGCAGCATGGTTCACAATGTGGAGAAACATTAACACTCTGCAGTGCAGTGGGTGTCCGCACCCAGAAGGGGAAGGGGTGCTGTACGTCCTGGGAAGACCTTCAGTGCTGAGTCAGGAGAAAGGCCCAGGCCTTTCATGGCGCATCCTCCCAGCCACATTCCTGGCATCGTAGGATGGCAACACAGTACAGGTGGGTCCTGAAAAGAACCTGTTGGCACTCCATGTTCAGCTGGAAGCTTTCCTGTAGCATAGTAGCAGTAAGAGTAACATATTTCTTGACCTAAATGTGAATGTATTTTGAAAGTATGATCCACTCATATCTTCAGTCTAATATTTGGTTTAAATTGCCATGTTGTAGGCAACAACTATTATCTTTATTATTTTTTAGAATTGATTGAACGATATGCATTTAATGCATGTATGCAAAATTAATCACCTTAACTTATTGATGTAACCACTTGACTTGTGTAACTTTTCCAGTTTGCCAGCATATGTGTATTTAAGTTTGACTCTATGTAAATTTAACTCACTATCAGGCCAGGGCGTAGTTTGCACAGTTTTGCTACGCGGTACTTCGTGAAGTTACAAAAACTCCACAAAGTTCCGCGAGTGGTGGAGTGATGCAGTTTGTCCTGGTGTTCCTGCAGCTCGGGTAGAAATTCACCCGAGCGGCAGCTCACGCTCGCGAATTTACCGTTCGCGATCACAAACTTACTCTTCGCGATCTCGAGCGGGGAAAAAACTCTGCTGCACATTGCAAAGCAGAGTTTTCTGCACTCCATGAGCTCCGTGGAGTGCGGAGTGCAGAAAACTCCACAAACTCCGCGAACGGAGCACAGTTCACCGCCCAGGCCTACTCACTATACATTGTGCTATGGTATATTCACAAAAAATTTGCAAAAATTTTAGTAGCTGAAGTAACTCTTTTCTTAAATAAGTTTATTTTTTGTTTAAATTGTTCCAAGAATAGAGGTTTTTGTAACTATATCCCATGTTGCGTCTCAAATCATAAAAAGTGTCCTGCATTGAAGGCTTGATGTGAAAAAATATATCATTGTTTATTATTTTTACAAAGTAGTCTCAACATTTTTAAATCTTTACCTTTGCATTGAACATTACTGTGGCAAAAGTTAGCGAACGTCAACACAGTATCAATGTAAATGTGAAGTATTTGTATATAATATCCCTAAATTATATGAATGCATATTTATTAAGCAGTGGACATATACACGTACCCTTTCTCTTTTTTGTCCTCATTCATTTTCAGTGGAGAGGGTGGATCTACCACTATCTCACCAGGACCACATGAGCTGTTGAGAGGCACTTTTTTCTAACTACCTATAATCCTGGCCCCCGATATATATCCGTAAAAAAATTGTTGGCCAGAGATTTTCATTCCTGATTTAAATTTTGGGATCATTAGAGAAGTAATTAAGCTTGGGTAGACATTGCTGATCCGGGCCACATTTTTTCTGGCTGGAATTTTTTCAAACAACAGATGTATTGTAGTGATGATGTAATATTTCAGGAACTAAGACCTATATACTTCATTTTGGGGTCAAAGCATAGGTTTTGGGGGTGAAGTAGTCTTATAGACACAGAAAAAAAAATATCAGAGTAACCCTTCTGCCATTTAAAAAAATGGTGGCTATAATAGAGGAAGAAGTGACCTATATAGGAATAATATGAATAATAATGATTTTTAAGCCTTTTATGTATACACCAAACAATGTTAATGATCTAAATGTGAAAAAAAGGTTGATCACTTTATCACATTTTCATAGTTAACATAATTGATTTGTTTTGGTAATCGTTTGTGTCAGGCGCTGATCAGAAGCGCTTACCGAGGTTGCAGCCGGACACGGACTACATCACCCAGAACTCCCGGCTGCCAGAAGGCGTGGACAAGGCTGGTAAATTTGCGGGACAAGTACCAATCGGTGCGCGTAATACTGGCTAATGGATTTGAACTGTGGAACGACAAGCCGCTGGTGCTAGCGTCAAGGAGACTGCTGTGAGCACTTACCCCGTCGCCGCAGAAAGCCCGCCGTGAAGCTCACGGCTGTTGGAATACTTCTGTTCCGTGTCTATGGAACTCCACCGTGGGACGCTGACGTAAGCGTCGCCGCGTACTACGTGCCTAAGCCTTTTGGGAGCAGAGAAGCACCCTTCGCCTAACGGACTACGAGGCCGTGTCGTTCACCCTTTGCTTAAAGGACTACAAGGCCGTGTAGTTGGGACTCCCTGAAAAGATCAGCAGCCCTCGCAACATTCAGGTATCGCAGGAACAGGGGAGGGGCTGCCCTGTGCGGGACTATTTCACTTTGCAAGACGTTTCTAAAGCGTCAAGTGGTTCGGAGCTTGCTTGACTTTTGATTACAAAAAACACTCTATCTATATTGAAAGATTGGAAACGATAAAAAACTTGTTGACAATGTTAGGGTAGGAACAGTGGGGTCCTAAGCAACGCCCGTCTTGACTCCCTTGATTGATCACGGAAAATCGCACATAGGTGCCAGTGAGCCCTGAGGAAGAGAAGGGGGAGGTGTGAGTGCGAAAGGACTAAACCGTCCTGTTTGTGTTGGATGGGGTGTGTCCCCTTTTTAGGGTAACGCTATCTTTTGAGGCCTTGCTGCATGTGTAGTGGCGTGAATGAAGAGACACATTCGTTATGCATGATTAGTGAGACCTAAACGAGTGTAGGTTGGTCTTTTCTATATGTTCTTTTTTCTTTCTATTTCAGGATTCCCAACCCCCGCTGTTCCCAACTTTAATTTCTTTCCCTCGCCTGATTGCCCTTGCACTCTGTGTTTATGTAATCCAGAGTCGGGGACATCTGGAGGTGGAACCCTTGTGCTTCACTCGAGTCTACAGAAGACGCTGAGGGTCGTGACAGAATTACACGCCCACGAAATTACTCCTTGGGGTTCGAGTAAAGCACAACCATGGCGTCATTAGATGACGTGTTACAGGCCCTCCTGTTGGTGCAACAGGAATTGGCAGCCTCAAAGGTAGAGACGGCCACCCTGAAAGAGAGGGTGGATCGACAGACTCGGAATCCGTTTGACGCCACGCAGTCATCTTCACCTATACAGGTGAACGTATCTCCGCCCATACCCCTGGCTAGCCCGGAGAGATATTCGGGAGACCCCCATAAGATTCAAACCTTTTTAACACAAATCGCCTTTCACTTTTCATGCAAACCCGCATCCTTTCCCTCTAATCATTCGCGGGTGGCTTTTGCGATTTCGTATATGATGGGGGACGCTGCCAATTGGGCAGTACCCTTAGTCAAATACGACAATCCCCTACTGTCAGATTGGCACGCTTTTAGAAGCGAGTGTGAGCGAGTGTTTGATCGAAGAGCCACCACCTTCTCGGCAGACCGAGTATTATTGGAACTCAGACAGGGTACACAAGACTTAGTGACGTATCTAACCCAGTTCAACCGTCTCATAGCTGAGATCGCGTGGCCAGAGGAAAAAAGAATGTCCCTCTATTACCAGGGCTTACGAGACGACATGAAGGACGTTCTGACCCAAATTGATCCCCAGCCCACCACATACACAGACTTGATGAACCTCATGTTACGGCTAGATCATAGATTGGCTGAGCGAAAGGGAGAGAGGGTTTATGCGCATGTCGATAAAACAGAGAGGGGAACCAGACTCACCGGGACCTCCCCTGAGACCCAGGTAGAACCCATGGAGGTGGGTGCGATCCGGGCCCCATTGTCTAGGGCCGAAAGGGAAAACCGCAGGATAGCAGGTTTATTTATGTATTGCGGCAAGAAAGGCCATTACGTGCTCGATTGTCCCGTAAAACCTAAAAAAAGTGGGTATGCCGGTATGAAGAAAGTGGCGGTAGCCATGTTACGGGCATCCCTCCCTGACCCTCCGACCCCAGAAGAAGGGGCCAAAATACCCGAACCTCGAGCCTTACAGCTGCCTTCTTTGGCGGTAATTGAGTCAGTCGCATCCGAACCTCACGTTATGTTAACCATGCTACTGACGGTGGGAGGTCAAGACCATGAGGTAGGAGTGATGGTTGACTCCGGTGCCACAGGGAATTTTGTTGATAGCAGGTTGGTACAGCGACTAGGGTTAAGACGCATCCAAAGAACAAGTCCAGAAACCGTATTGGCAGTAGATGGGAAGCCTTTTAACTCAGGGCCCATCACGGAAGTCACTGAAAACTTGACCCTGACCAAACAAGGACCCATATGCGATCATGTAGAAGAGTTAGCCCTAAACATCATTGAGGCTCCACAGTACGAATTAATACTAGGTATGCCGTGGTTGAAAAACCATAATCCCACGATAGATTGGAAACGGAAGACGGTGGAATTTGAAAGCGAGTATTGTAGAGAGGAGTGCGCTAGCGCTCACCGACCACATCTTCTGGCCCTCACTCAGGGGTATCACCTCCTTACCACAGCAGAGAAAGAGACGGTCCTCCCTGTAGCGTACAACAGTTATAGGGAAGTGTTTAGCGAGGTTAAGGCGGAAGATCTGCCACCGCACCGTGTCTATGACTGCCAGATAGACTTAATCCCTGGGGCGATCATGCCTTCTTGTAGAGTATATGCCTTATCAGAACCGGAGACGGAATATCTGTGATACTACTTAGAGCATTACGTAGACATAGGGTTTATCAGGCCTTCCCGTTCTCCTGCTGCTTCGCCCCTTTTCTTTATCAAGAAAGCTAATGGCGATTTAAGGATATGCATCGATTATCGCGTCTTGAATGAAAATACGGTTCGCAACCGATACCCTCTTCCACTCATCCCTGTCTTGCTTGATCAGGTGAAGGAGGCAACCATTTACACTAGATTGGACTTGAGAGGGGCCTACCACCTGGTCCGGATAAGGGAGGGCGATGAGTGGAAGACGGCGTTCAAGACACGCTATGGTCTTTTTGAGTATATGGTGATGCCGTTTGGGCTGTGTATTGCCCCGGCGGCTTTCCAATACTTCCTTGATGATGTCCTAAAGGAATATATAGATAAAACAGCAGTAGTGTACATAGATGACATACTGATTTATTCCACGGATCCTGGAGCACACATCACGCACGTATCACAAATATTACACACACTGAGAGAGAACAATTTGTTTTGCAAGTTGAGCAAATGCAAATTTCACGTAGAGAGGGTGGAATTCCTGGGAGTGGTCCTAAGTCCTTCAGGTTTGAGTATGGCAGAGAGAAAAGTGGCTGCAGTTCAGGAATGGCCTATCCCAAAGACAGTGAGAGACGTACAGTGTTTTCTGGGATTTTCCAATTACTATAGAAGATTTATCTCTCACTTTTTGCAGCTCGTCTCCCCTCTTACTCGTTTGCTACACAAAGGACATCCGTTTTCTTGGACTCTGGAGGCCATGCAGGCATTCTGTGAATTGAAAAAGGCGTTCACTACCGCTCCAATCCTACAACATCCCCAATCAGAAGCGCCATTTATAGTCGAGGCAGACGCTTCAGACATAGCAGTGGGGGCCGTACTGTCACAACGTGAGGCACTGTCGGGACAATTGCATCCCAAAGCCTTTCTGTCCAGGAAGTTGACACCGGCGGAGGCAAACTACACAATCGCGGAGAAGAAGTTGCTGGCCGTCAGAAAGGCGTTTCAGGAATGGAGGCACTATCTGTGGGGGGCTAAACATCCGGTTACAGTACACACCGATCACAAGAATTTGCAGTACCTAAAAACAGCCCGGCATCTCACGCAACGGCAGATGCGATGGATGCTGTTTTTTGCTGGCTTTGATTTTGTCATCGCTTTCCGACCGGGTTCGGATAACAAGAAAGCGGATTCGCTATCCCGACAAGACGGAGAGCAGGATTCTCGCCGAGAAGTCACAGAGGCCATCATCCCCCCAGAGAAAGTGATATGTGTGGTCTTGGCAGACACGTTTTTGAACTCTGTAAGAACACACCGCACCATGGTACAATGGCTTCAATGGGCGGAACAGGAGGCGGATAGGCATGTTAAAGGGGGATTGCCTTTTTTCCGAGACCGTTTGTTTGTGCCCTCATTGGCTCTCCAGCGCGAGGCCTTCGTGTGGTGCCATGATTCATTGATTGCGGGACACCCCGGTTGCAAAAAAAACCTTCAACTCCTACAACGTCATTTTTGGTGGGAACACATGAACAAAGACGTCCGTCGATGGATACAAACGTGTGACGTATGCGCCCGAGCCAAAGGAGACCGCTCGAAGGCGAAAGGCAAGTTGGTCGCGATGCCGACTCCCACAGGGCCCTGGCAAAACATAAGCATCGACTTCGTGGTGGGTCTACCGCTGGATCAGGGATACAATGCGATCATGGTGGTAGTGGACAGCCTCACCAAAATGGGTCATTTTGTCCAGTGCAAAAACCTACCCTCGGCCAGTCAGACCGCCCTGCTGTTGTTGTCTCACGTGGTGCGACTGTATGGATTTCCAGGAGTGATCGTATCTGACAGAGGCCCGCAGTTTATTGCACGGTTCTGGAAATCCTGGTGTACAGCCTTACAAGTGGAGGTGGCCACGTCCACCAGCTTCCACCCGCAGACGGACGGCCAGACCGAACGTCTTAATCAAATGCTCAAGACATACCTTCGATGCTACTTGAAAGAAGCGAGCGTTTCGTGGGTGTCGCTTCTCTGGTTGGCCGAACTCTCCTGCAATAACGCATGGCACAGCTCCATCAAGGACTCACCCTTTAGGGCTAACTACGGATTTCATGCCAAGGTGCTTCCGTTATCGTTCCCCGCTGAGGTACAGGACCAGCCCGCTCTTGCAGCCCAGTTGTAGGTCTTGGGGACTATGCATGAGCGCATAAAGAAGAACCTAGTGCTGGCCAAGGCCATATACAAGGCGGGGGCAGATCGTCACCGTCAGGACGGACCCTCGTATCACCCGGGCAACCGAGTGTGGTTGTCCACGAAATACATTCGCTTCAAGTTACGCAGCGTTTTTCACCCTCGATTCATCGGTCCATATACCGTGTTGCGCTGCGTGGGAGCGGTGGCGTATAAGTTGGCCTTGCCCGCATCTTTGCGCATCCATCCGGTGTTCCACTGCAGTTTGCTGACAGCTAGGAGGGTGGCAGTCCCGCCGGTCTACCGAGACGGCCAGTTGGAGTACGAAGTGCGGAAGGTGTTGGATTTGCAGTTTCGGAGGGGCCGTCTGTGGTATCTACTGGCCATATGGGGTACTCAGCGGAGGAAGATTCCTGGGTCCCGTCGTCGGATGTGCACGCCCCTGCTGTGGTGCGCTTGTTTCACAGCCGTTTCCCGGACAAGCCTGGTTCTAGGAGGCGCACGGGAGGGGGGCATACTGTCAGGCGCTGATCGGAAGCGCCTACCGAGGTTGCAGCCGGACACGGACTACATCACCCAGAACTCCCGGCTGCCAGAAGGCATGGCCAAGGCTGGTAAATACACGGGACAAGCACCAATCGGTGCGCGTAATACTGGCTAATGGATTTGAACTGTGGAACGACAAGCCGCTGGTGTTAGCGTCAAGGAGACTGCTGTGAACAATTATCCCGTCTTCGCAGAAAGCCCGCCGTGAAGCTCACGGCTGTTGGAATACTTCGGTTCTGTGTCTATGGAACTCCACCGTGGGACGCTGACGTAAGCGTCGCCGCGTACTATGTGCCTAAAACTTTCGGGAGCAGAGAAGCACCCTTCGCCGAACGGACTACGAGGCCGTGTCGTTCACCCTTTGCCTTAAGGACTACGAGGCCGTGTAGTTGGGACTCCCTGAAAAGATCAGCAGCCCTCGCAACATTCAGGTATCGCAGGAACAGGGGAGGGGCTGCCCTGTGCGGGACTATTTCACTTTGCAAGACGTTTCTAAAGCGTCGAGTGGTTCGGAGCTTGCTTGACTTTTGATTACAAAAAACACTCTATCTATATCGAAAGATTGGAAACGATAAAACCCAACTTGTTGACAATGTTAGGGTAGGAACAGTGGGATCCTAAGCAACGCCCGTCTTGACTCCCTTGATTGATCACGAAAATTCGCACATAGGTGCCAGTGAGCCCTGAGGAAGAGAAGGGGGAGGTGTGAGTGCGAAAGGACTAAACCGTCCTGTTTGTGTTGGATGGGGTGTGTCCCCTTTTTAGGGTAACGCTATCTTTTGAGGCCTTGCTGCATGTGTAGCGGCGTGAATGAAGAGACACGTTCATTAGGCATGATTAGTGAGACCTAAACGTGTGTAGGTTGGTTTGTTGTCTTTTCTATATGTTCTTTTTTCTTTCTATTTCAGGATTCCCAACCCCGCTGTTCCCAACTTTAATTCCTTTCCCTCGCCTGATTGCCCTTGCACTCTGTGTTTATGTAATCCAGAGTCGGGGACATCTGGAGGTGGAACCCTTGTGCTTCACTCGACACTGAGTTTCGTGACAGTTTGTGGTACATTTAAAGAATGTTGTACATTTGAGAAGAGCATATCGACAGGGACATTTTTTTGTAAACAGATTTTGCAAGTACATCTACATGTAAGTTCTGTGAGTAGAGGCTTAAGAAGTTTTGTAGGTTTTAGCACTCGAGCAATATCTTCCCAACCAAATTCACATGGATCTTTCTCTACATATGCATGATCCAAAACATTTACACGTCTTCTGATCAAGTAGAATGCTCTTTTAATGTGTCCATACTCAGAATATGACGTTGGTGGAAGGTAACTTAGCAAGACTGATCTCTTGAGCTCACTGTACCGAAGATCAGCAAATGTGTGACAGTCAGAACTCATTTTCCACACATGCAAGAAGTATTTTTCTACGTCTTTAAAGTCAGATTCTTCTGCTGTCTCGGCAAATCCTTCTAGAAACTTCATAGGCTCAGCAGTCAAAGCTCCAAGCTTTGTTCCAATTTCTCATAGTGTCAGCACCCCTAAGAATATGTGTCAGAACACTTGGCATCTCTAGACCAAGTTTCCTGTACGAAATATGAAGCTGGATTAAGTGTCTTTTCGTGCCTGTTCCATAACATATTTATAACTCTGACAATTCTTGCCTTATGAACATTGCAACAAATCTAAGTAGCACAATAATAACAACTGTGTCATTTTGAACACCCTACTCAACATGTGGCACAACACAAAGGTCAGCTTCCTCTAAGTCGTTGTTAAATTCTTGAACAATATGACCGATATCTTTTGAATATATCTCTGCAGGCACCTACTTCTCATTGACAATCATTCCACTTGCAATAATTGAAAATTCTTTTTTCACTGAAGCATCAGCAATGTTTTTGTGAGTTAACATCTCCAAGTTTATCTTGTTCAAAGTTGATGACCAGAATTTATCAAGCTGAACTGGTATAATGTCGAATTTTCTATGCAGGCAAGGTCCATTGTTCCACTTGTAGACGTTCATCTGAGTCTCTCACATTCTTTAACAGATAGTTCAAGATAATGGTCAAAGACAATGTGCAGTTCTTGCGAGGTACACACTGACTTTGATATCTGTACAACAGTCTGAACAACCTCTCCAAAGTGGATGAAATCTTGACCATTCACAATTGTGACATGTAGTCCACAACACCAGCAGTTTTCAAGAAGGACATATTTTCAAATTTAAATTCTTCAGCTGAAAGTTTTTTTTCGAACTCTTGTACAAGTTTGTGCTTCAATGGTTTGGTTGCAGCATCTCCATCAAATAATGCGTTTGTTGGAAGAAGATCATGTGACAGAATGTCCTTGATAAATTCACTCCTTTCTTTTGCTACATCCATCTCTCTATGCACCTGCGGAAGTTGTTTTTTTTGTAACCTGATTTGTAGTGACTGTTTGGATGAAATTCTTCCATTGGCAATTAAAGCATGGAAGTTTAGCTATAGCGGTTATGTCAACCAGCTTTTCTCTTTCAATACAAACCTCTCCTGCTTCAATTCTGCATACAGTTTCGATCCATGTTATAGGAAATCTAGTAGACATGTCTTTCTATCATTATCCACATATTGTTCAGTCACAAAATTGTGTAATCACACAGGCTCAGTCATTTCAAAGGGGTTTCCTTGCTGCTATATGAAATGAAAAAGGCTGTGAACATGTTTATTAAAACTTTCCCATCTCTTTTACATAAGTTCATGGTGAGGAACAGTCTCATGATGGTCCATTCATTTAGAATTTGTCAAAGCTATGAAAACATTGCAATTAGAAAGAACTTCATGGTAAAATAGCTGCCATTGAGCAACATATTCACTTTCAGTTGTATGACCTTCCTTTGAAGCTTTTCTGTGATCGCTGGGTCGTTTGTTCCAGTTTCTTCTGGAAGCCACAGCATTGAATCTTTCCTCTCTGTCTTTCACCAGAAAATGTTTTTTAATGAATTTTCTGAAAAGTATGTTTTTTCCACCTCTATCTTCTTCACTCTTTTCAAATACCAGGGCCCATATCTCAGGGAGTGTATACAATCAAATTCATGAAACACAGTAATCAGTAACAACAAAGGCTTCATATGCAGCTCCCAAACACCTTTCTGATCAGCATTTACCAAACTCTACGAACTTGGTTTTCAGGTTTTCTGATTTTGTACTGAGTGTATTGAACATTGCCTGGCTTTGCAATAGGTCTTTTGAATGAAGTGCACCCTGTGCCTTGTTCACTTCTGAGAAAAGATATTCAGAACCTAATTTGTCATTATTGTTCCAGAAAATATTCCAACGCAATGTTTCTATAGCATCTGATATGATGAGCATACCTTGTAATGAACAAACATAATGAGTTCTGCTCTATACTAACTGGACAATTTTGCTTCCAAAGATATCAGCCTCAATCAGTGCATCGTCTATTCCACATCCACTGAGATACCTTCCTGCACACTGCAACACAACTTTTGTCATGTGGAAAATGCCCATAATTTAATAAATATCATCAAATTCTACTAGATTGCTCATAACAAAATGTCAGTTACAATATGTAAAACACCTTAATCACAGAAAATGGTAGGATAGGCTGGTCGTTAATTTGAGCATGCACATTTTGAAAGTTTTTTTGAGCTGTGTATACTGTTGCATAGTTTGTGATTAGAGATGGTATTACTGGTAAAATCCCAACCTTCTTCAGTTGGACGGTATTCTGGGAGATCAGAGCATGAATTCCAGCCCATTGAGGAGCTGACTTTTCTTCATCTTTCAGTCTGCATGTACTAACCAATATGATACATTTAGTTAAATCAGCTTTGCAGACTGCAGCATGAGGTAGAAGATCAATGTTCACAGCCACTTTTAAACTTTATTGTAGATTGGGACATGTTGATGGCTTGTTGTGATTTTGCACACATTGGCAAGACAGCTGGGTTATAAGTTTGCAGCTGAATTTGTTTATGCCTACAGCTGACACAGTTTATTTTCCAGCAGATAATTCACAGGTATAGTCTTGAAAAAGCACCATGGCAGTATCATGTGTGCTGGATGTTCCAGACAAAATAGAGGTGTTATCAAAATCAAAACTATCAAGAGCAGCAATTGTAAATCCTTTCCTGGTAATGGGACTTGGAAGTGGTGTGCTGTTGGATTCACAAGATTATCCAGGCATGAGCTGCTAACAAGTTCCTCCTCCGTACTATGTCGTTATAACTTGTTGATTCACCAATCCTATTAATTGAAGTAGTTAGCTCTCTACTTTTGCACTTGTCATAGTATGCGTTGGCAGTCATCATGTCAAGCTGATTTTTCTTTTTGCCGTGATGTAATTAATAAAACATGATTCGGAAAAACAGTACATTTATAAAGCATAAGCCTGTCAGTTAATGGGATTGTCTTCCACTTCTTCGCTTATATCTTCAAAACCATCATCAATGGTGTTGGTCTCTGTCCTGAACTCAAGAACTTTAGTTTGTACCCGTTTTGCTTTGCTGATATTAACCTCTTCGACGCGCATGACGGAACCATTCCGTCATGCACGTCGGTTGCGCTGTGCGCATGACGGAACGGTTCCGTCATGGCCCCGCCCGCGCACGGAATCTTCAGCGCGGCGCGGAAATCCGCGCCGCGCTGAAGGGGTTAAAGGATGTAAAAAATGTTAAAATAACATTAGGCATTCTTGTTGAATCCCATGATTTGTAGAGCTCTTGGGCATCACAAAAGTTATCATTAAGTCCAAAATCTACATCTTTCGGGATGTTTCTTAAAATGGTTCCTGTTGAATTTACTCCATCCTTTGATCTTATTTTGGCAGCAAGAACTTCAGGAGTCAAATCAGCTGAGAATACAATAAGTAGCTCATTCTGTTTGTTAGACTGACAAAAACGAACTCTATCACTGTATATTCTCACCAGAAAAATCTTAATTTCCTTAATATGGATCAATAGACTTTTATCAATTTTGACCATTATTTATCTGATCTCACTGAGTGGGAACCCATAGCCAGCACTCAAGACTGTCTTTAAAACTTCATTTACTTTTCCAAAGAGTTCAAACTTAACTGAAGGCTGGCAGTTACATTGCTGCTGGTAGCCCATTGTACATTCATATTTTCGAATGCATGCAAGAATGCAGTTTGGGTGGGCATAGAGATCTGCTGAAAATACAAGTCAAGTCAAGTCAAAAAGTCTTTATTGCGAATATTTCATCATAAAAGACGTACTAACATTTCATCATATACAATGTAAAAAATAATACAGATATAAATTGACACAATAGGCATAAAAACCAGTTAAATAAATATCACAATTAAAAACAGCAATAATAAAAAGATATTAAATGTGCATTTTTACAACGACTTGAATCTATTAAAACCTGTACCATGATAGTCTAAACATTATTTGAGGCCAGATAATTAAGGACTAATCCTCCGGTTCCGTAAGAGCCATGCCCAACTAATAAATTTAGCCACACCAGTAACCACAAGATTTGATGTGTCAGACTTCAATATTCTGCTGGCAGCCTGCACTGATCTAACTCCCAGTTCGCGGCATATAGGGCGCAACCGCAGCCGTCTTGGTTGGATATACTCTGGGCAAACAAAGAGAAAGTGATCGACTGTTTATATCATATCCTCACATCGGGGACATTTATCATTACCAGATGTATTCCAACTTTTTGTAAAACAACGTAACGGAAGGGTGCCAAGTCTGTACTGATGATAGAGTTTTCGATCCTGCAGCTTTGTTATAATGTCCCAATATACTTCAAAAAAGGAATCATCCTTGATAGCTAAATAGGTTATGGTCAAAGAACTACCAGTTAAGGAAGCAAGGCGCTTAACTTTAACCCATTACCAATAAGTATCCCTGAAGATCTTTTTCGGGGGGAAAACAGCCGTCTCAGGGTTGGTCCACAACTCACCCATTCCCATGTCAGTCAGAATAATTTTGATTTCAGACAGCCAACTGATTCTATGAGAACCCCTTAGGGCTTTGACTTCTAACAGTGCCTTGGAATATTGGGACAATTCTGGGGTAGTCCACAGGCGTCGCCATAGCGCCAGCAGCCTATACCGCACCATATCCTCAACAAGTTGACAGCCTAGGTCATATAGGAGGGGTATGCGTGGGGAAGATTGTGGTAACCCTACTGGAGACCTAAGAATTTTATTTTGTGCCACCCTCAGGGAATCCAAATTGCTAAACCCCCATAATTCAGCACCATACATTACCACTGGAAGAGTTTTAGACCCATATATTTTGATCAGTGGAGCCATAGGTTTAGTTATGGAATGCCTATGTTCTTTAAGTAGGGCTCCACCTAATTGAGTGTGTTTAAGGGTATAGAGATCAATCTGGGGCTTCCAACTTAGGTTGTCACAAAAAGTGACCCCCAAGTAGGTAAAGGTAGATGTCTGTTCCAAAGTGGCTCCTCCCATTTCGACCCTAGCCTTTACTGGTCTAGCACCACGTAGGACCATAAACTTGGTATTCCCCACATTTACCTCAAGCTCATGTTCGCGGCAAAACAACTCAAAACGGGACAGAGCTAAATGTAGCCCCTGTCGCGTCTTAGAGATTAAAAGAGTGTCATCCGCGAACATGAGCAGGGGGACCTTCATACCAGCTAAAGAGGGTGCGTCTGTCGGGAAGTTTGAAAAATAGTTAATAACCCCATTAATAAACAAGGAAAACAGGATGGGGGCCAGTACGCATCCTTGTCTTACCCCCTTCGACACCTCAAATCTTGCAGTCACCTCCCCTGGTTTTCCCCAACGAACCTGGGCATATGTGTGATCATGTAAATTAATCAACAGCCTCAATAGTTCTGGTGGCATAGCCATCGCCCGGAGGACTTCCCACAGTTTGAGCCTTGGGACAGAATCGAATGCAGACCTTAGGTCCACAAAGGCTGCAAAAAGCATGCCCCCCCAAGATGTACTTCCTTCCAATATAAAAGGGTAAACCTGAAAGCTTGGTCAATGGTTCCGACATGCGTCCGAAAGCCCGCCTGTAAACGTGTTAAAATATCACTTTCAGAAATGCAACTCTGGATACGACCCAGTAACAGACGAGCTATAATTTTTTGAGCGGCGTCTATAAGGCTGATCGGGCGATTGTTGGCCAGGGCAGAGCGATCACCTTTCTTATAGATCGGCAATATCTCTGCCCCGAACCAAGAATCCGGAACCGTTGCTCCACCAGCCAGGGCATTAGCTAGAATGGTCAGATAAGGGACCCATAGGTCCTGCTCCTGCTTAAATATATCTGCGGGAATACAGTCAAGTCCCGGGGCTTTACCACTCGGGAGAGATTTCAAGATAGCCTTTATCTCACTGGGAGCAAACTGTAAAACTTCTTCACCGCTACATGACCAAGTAACACTTTCTAGCCTATCCCTGGACTTAAACTGATTTTCGAAAAAGCTAACCCACTGTTCGGGTTCAACATGAGTTACCGGGATCATGTCCTGCGGGTTCCTGCCCCATTTAAGGAGGTGCCAAAATTGGCACATGTTTCTACCCTCACATGCCTCGTATAACTCGCTCCAACGAGTTTCATCCCATTTTTTCTTGGCTTTTGTTTGGGCAGATTTATATGCAACTCTACAACTCCTAATGTTTTCTGGTAGCCTAAATTTGATAGCTATTAATAAAGCTTTATGAGACTCTCTACAACTTACATCATATCAGGAATTTTCCCTCAGAGGTTTGGTTTTACCATTGGCAGGGATACTTTTAATAAAAATGGATTTGAGCCCCACAAATAGTTCTCTATGAACATCCGGGATGCTACACTTAATCCCTTCCTCCGACTCACATCTAGTCAGTTTGTTCATAGCTATACTAACCAAATTCCTAATAGCAGCTCGTGCATTAGCGTTAGAAGCAATCTTTGGCCAGCGAACCCTTCTCTGGTCATTAGTCAGCATAGCATGCGCTTGCACGATACTACCAACCTCGATAGGGGAGCCAGTAAAGCTACTATCTGATAGTAACAACGACAAAGGGTTGTGATCACTTTCTAACCTGTCAGTCACCACCATATCGGTAACAACCGGCCACAACTCACAATTAACCAAGATATAATCTATTCTGCTCCCACTTCTACCATTATTAAAAGTCATCTTCCCAGACCTGTCCGATTTGGTTCTGCCATTGGCAGCCCTCAAACCCTTTTCAAGGCATAAACCCTTCACATATAAGGCTGCTTGTGTCCATTTCCTTATGGGATTTAATTCCAGCTGGGGGATTCCCCACACGGAGTCCTCAACCTCAGACACTTTCCCGTCATCATCACCCAGGGGCTCAAAACATGTATTAAAATCACCTGCCACCACCCTATGACCATCTATGGGCACTGTACAAAGTAATTGCTCCAAAAGAAGAACTGTCGGGGAACATTTACCACCTGGAAGACCCCTCACATAGATGTTTATAATGAGGATATTAAGGCCCTTTGTGGAGGTAACCCTGATGGCCAGAATGTCAGGGTTTTCAATCGGAACTTCCACGACTGAAATGCCCTCGCATTGACTTACCGATATAGCCAGGCCTCCCACCGGTCTACCTCTAGGGCCCTTAACGGCTGGTTTGAAGAAGTTCACAAACCCTACACGGAATATGGGATCTACCGACCAGGTCTCCTGGAAACACCACATGTCTGACTGGTCGGCAAAAACCACCCAATCGGGTACAGCCAATCTAGAATGTAATCCGGCTATATTCCAAGAGGAAATGATAACATTATGGGAGCCAATTTTTTTGTTCACCGCCTGGTTCGCCAAAAAAGAATGGGAAACAGGACAGGCACTGGGTAAACCTTCATGTGTGGGGCTTAAAATTAAGACAGATTCTTCTCCTTGAGCCAATGGGTTTATTTGGACTAATGACTCCCGACATGTTGGTACTAAACCTCCTGTTACCCCAGACCAGGGGAGAGCATTACTATCCCTCAGTCAGTCAATATCCTCCAGGGTAGATAGGGCGGTGAAACGATTGTGTAACATAATAGACTCACTAGGCTGCAAGCCCTGCTGGGGAGCATTATGCGGGGCACGGTACTGTCTGTTAAGCATGGCCCTTGCTGGTCTGTAAAAGTAACCTAGGGGTAAAATTATCATCTCATTGGGGGTAGGAACATAATGGGAGGCCATCTCTAGAATATGTTCAACCAATAGCGGGGACCTAAAACTCAATACCACACAATCCCCTGCCATAGACTTTTGGGAGTGGCCAACCCATTTTACCCGCCTAACCATTTTAAATTCCTCAAACAGACTTTTACTAGCCCCGAATTTGTTCCCAAGACCGTACAGAGCTTTATTTTTGAGATTAGACCAATGCTCCCTAGACCTTTCTGGAAGTGTTGGAACATTAGCTAGGATAACTGTGTACGGTGTAGCTTCCGGAGGAAGATGTAAACTTATTAACGCATCAGGATCCTCTGTTTCTTGGGCAACAGGCCTTAGCGTATTCCCCCTTGACTGCTGTTTGGTCGAAGGCCTACTGACAGTATTGGGAGGGGCCATAGACCGATTATGGTGATCCCTGGATACTGTGGGGTTGTGGGTATTAACTACTTGGGAACTTAGGTCATAATGGCCATCAAGAGCCCCTTCACCTACGTGGCTAGCCACTTCCATAGGATTCTGTTCGAGTAGTGATACGGCTAATTGATGTTTGCTTATCAGATTAGCTTCGATGCAATTAAGCCTTACCACTATTGATTCTAACTTTTCCAGGACAGGTTGAATAAGAGATGCTAACTGTTCCCTAAGGAGAGAACATAGTAGCTCAAAATTCTGCTGGGCCATAGGTTGCGATGGTGAGGTGCTTACAGAGGCAGTAGATTTCCCACCGGGTTGAGCCCCTGTGTTACCGGGAACAGCCTTAGGAGCACTTAACTTACTACGGCCCCGTCCTTTCCTTTTCTTACAGGGCGGTTCTCTGGCTTTAGGACCAGTGACTTTATGTTTCGCCCGAGTTGTTACCATAACTGGGCTAGAAGGGCTACTTACAATTAACGAAGGATCTGTAAACCCGGACCTAGATGTTAAACATACTGGATCCACCATGGAGCAATTACCAGACCCAATATTCTTAGTGTTAACCTGCACATCAAGAGGCTGTGCAGGAGGTAACATTGAGGCTGGTTCTAAAGATAGTCTTCGCTCCACGGCTAATATCTTGTGGTTAATTACTGACTCTGCCCTTGTTAGGTAATCATCAAGAGTCCCCACCAACCTACCCTCGGCCTTCCTCTTACTCATGTTAATAAGTAGCTTAACACCTGTTGCGCTTATAATGGAGGCAAGCAAAGAACAGAATGAAAAAATAATATAAAAGATACCCCACGATTAATACTGAATAGCTACATACAACCCAACAACGACCACACTGAATACCGGAACCAGGAGCACAAGGAGAGGGCCCAGCCCGGCCTCACACGGTCACTGACGGGCAAGGACGGGCCCGCCCTTGGCCCGGGCTTCGCTCGGGCGCCGCCCGCGCGCGTCCCACGCTGCGGGGCACAGGGAGCGACTTTAAGCAACCCCGGCGCTGCCTGCTGTCATCAATGCCACGCGCCACGGGGCTGCTGGGGGATGTAGTTCACCTCACAGTTTAGATCAGCTACACGGCTGAAAACTTCATCTCAGAAGACACAAGCTGCAGAAAAAAGATGTTAGCCCTTTGAGACTCTCTTACACTATTCTATGTTCTTTCATCAATCCCTTTGACCCTTTTTCTGGCTAAACCACAGATAACACATTGAAGATCCTCTGCTTTCTGATCAGTTGTTGGAGGTGGACGAGGGGTAGCCATCGATCTTCTACATAGATGGGCATTGGGTTTGGTTGTTGTCCTTTTCTCAATAGTCTCAGATTTGTGGTGTGATCCACTGGTTTCAGCAATTTTTTTTAAAGAAAATTCCAGGCATTTTTCCATTGTATACGACGTGTAGCACTTGTTGTTACAATGATAACATATTTGCTCCTCTTTACCCATTATTTTCAGCCTTTTGTAAACTTCATCTTGTGGTATTTCTGCAGCGTCTCAAACTCTCTTCTGTCTAGCCGCAGTTGATGTTAGCTTTTCTTTCTGATTAATTTAGCATATGTCACATTTTTCTTTGTTGAAGGAGTCCTAAGATTTTGTAGTTTGCAACACTCTGTCAGAAGGTAAATATCCTCTGCTACCACCTGCTTACGAATTTGAATCAATGGAAAACCCGAAACAAAAGTAATATTAAAATACATTACCAATATGATGGCTAAAACATATCATTAAAGAGCCACCATTTTGAAAAATGGCAGAAGGGTTGCTCGGAGAAGTCATTTCTGTCTCTAAAAGACTACTTGACTCACAAAACCTTTGTTTTGACACCAAAATGAGGTATAAATATCTCATGATTCCTGAAATATTACATCATCACTGCAACACATCCGCCATCTTTAAAAATGTAATCCAGAAAAATTCCCCCCAATTAGCAGTGTCTATCTAAACTAAATTACTCATCTAATGATACAAAAACACAAATCAAAAATTAAAATCTCTGGACAGCTGTTTTTTTACAGAGGTATATCAGTGGGGCCAGGACTACTATAAGCCCGCGTGGGCTGCCAACCCTGTTAATGTCACTGTGACTGCTCTCAAGGAGGTCCTGAAGCCCATAGGGTATGTTCAGTTGATGAGTTGTATAGACATTTGGAAGTTACACACTCTGAGAGACTTTAAATGAACAGCATCACACTATATGTAGCCTTATAACATCCTTAGTAGAAGCCAATACATCTCATCTGCCCCCACAACCTACCCCACCTTCTGTATTGCTGTTTACCGTTTTACCCTTTTTACTTGTTTACTCTGCCAGCCTTGCCTATCGCATTTCTAAGGGGTGTCCAGTTCTGTCATGGCCAGCCCTCGTATGACCTCCTCAGAGAAAGAGATCAAAGTTGTGGCAGTTAAGACCGATCCTGAGGATGCCTCCAAGCCAATCTCACACCACCTCTGACTTGGAAGAATTACTTTATTTTAATTTTTGATATTTCACTTTTTTAACATTTGACTTTCATTTAGGAATTTTCGCTATATTTCTATGGACTGCTCATGTTGGACACTATATCTGTGTGTGTGTTCATCTTTTTCCCTTTGTAAATTTCCCTTTGTACATAGATTTAATCCCTGATATTCACTAGAGTGTTTTTATGATTTACCTACCCCCTCCTAATCTACATTTCTCCTTCTTGGCTAAGATACAATTCATCCTCCTTTTGCCCAACCCCAAGAACACTATGTATTATGCTATACATGCTTAAATTATATAATTTGATTTATCAGTATAAAGAACAATATTTTTCTTAATATTTTTCAGATTAATTTGTTGATGACCTAATATTTCAATTACTGGCATGAATATGAAATTAATAGTTCTCTAAGTGGTGTTTCACATTTTATCACACAGATTTACAGCACCATCACTTCTAACATAAAGGAATAAATAAAAACAGAAATTGTGTTTTAATTTATACATTTTTATTACCCTTTGTTTTCAAAGATTGTCAAAGATTACTTATAACACAGGTAGCTTTGTGAATAGTGTATACAAATATTACTTTAACCTGGTGTGACCGACACAGGTAACAGAGGTGGGGCGGTGGAGCGGGACAGGGTTGGAGAGGTGGGACAGTGGGGTGGGTGATGGGAGTGGACAGATGACAGGATAGGTAAGTAAAATTCAAAATAAATAAAACCAATTACCTTGTGCTCACCATATCGCTGACTCTCTTTGCTCAAACTACGAAGAGGTTCATGGTGCATCATGGCCATGTCTTGGTAATATTTCACAACGCTATCCAAGGCACAGGTCTAATTGTCAGCTATCTATCCTGTAAGGAGGCCAGCAAGCTCATGGAGAGTGGTCCCCATTGCAAGAATATTCTCTGCACAGGGGACTGCTATTGGAAAAGCTGAGCTTCCCAGCAGACACAGTTTGGCCATGCCAACCCCCCACATACCTACATACTTTGCCATCTCATAAGGCCAGCAGGTTGTCCTTCATGGAAGAGATTGCCCTGTTGTGAGCGGAGATTAATGTAGGGAGGAGCAGTTCTTTATGAGTGATGTCATCTACCTAAGATGACTGAGATAAGACCAAAGATGCACCTGCATGGGGTAGTCTGTAGGGGACCTTACATAGATTGTGGGAGGGGGCTGTGTGAAAGGACAAGCAACTTTAGAGCTTCTTAGTTTGGGCTGTGGACTATCAATCCTCAGAAGAGACCTTGGAGGAAGACATCTGGGTGTCCTTAGAGAGGTCTTGCCTTGAGTTTTTTTGTTGAAGGAACAATGTCCTTCTTCCCATCCCTTTCCCCCTCCAACTCCTCCATCTCAACCATATCCTGCTCCTTCTCTTCCTTTTCTTCTTGATCTGTGTTGGCCACTGAGATCCGTGCTTGAATGAGGATTGGATTTTCTCCTTAAATTGGCTGCCATCCTCCGTTTGTTGATGATATAGCATCATTGTCATGCTCAGTGTCCCCAATACCTGCCAGAGAAATATAAAGAAAAGTTAAAATACATAAAATGTTGTCTCAATACTTCTGCAGACTGCTTTAACAAAACATTTGTGAAATACGTTCTAATTTAAGTTAGTAACATGAGATCATATATATGAAAGTAGTGGTTGACACTTGAAGGGAATTGCTAAACATATATATGCAAAGTCAACCCACAGGCTCCATCCATAAATTATTTTTTTCGGAATAGGCACTTGACATAAGCTGCTGACTAGTGTACTTGAAGTCGGACTTTGAGGTCTCCTCCCAGGGATAAAACCTCTTTGGTCCTGATGTATAACCCCCTTAATGACCTGGGAGAACCTACAGGCCAATATCCCCGAAAACAACTTGTAGTCCGAATTCAATAAAGATATTGGCCTATCTGAGTCCGCTACCAGGGGATCTTTATTTGGTTTCAGGATTAAAGTGACAGTGGCCTCGGCCCATGACTGCGGGACTTTTTCCCCATCAAGAAATATGGCATTAAATAGATTTTTGAGCACTGGGACAATGATGTCTAGTTTAGAATAGATCTCAACTGGGAGGCCATCAGGGCCAGCAGCCTTCCCCCCTTCCATCTTCCTAATCTGCGCCTTGACTTCGTCCTCCGTTATCTCTGCCTCTAAAAGCTTCTTTTGGTCATTATTTAGACTCGGGAGCTCAGTCTTCTCCAACTTGGCCTCTATAGTCTCCTTCCCAGGTGAAATATCATCACTATATAATCCACACATATGCCTACGGTCTTCTGCACACAATTCAGAATTTGTATCTAATAGAGCTCCAGTTTCACCATCTCTCAGGTTTGGAATTATGTTTCTCAACTTGTCCATTTTTGCTTTCCAGGCCAGAAGTGAACCGCACCTTTCTCCATATGAAAAATGGCGCAGCGTACTTATTCTCCACCTATCAAGCAATCTTTTGTCGAGTTGCCCCGGATATTCCTCCTGGAGTTGTTCTAATTCTTTGCTAAGACAAGCAACTCTACTAGATCCCTCCAAAGATGCCTTTTGGAGGTCCTGTTCCTTACACCTGATCAATTTAATTTGTTCATCCTCCTTCCTCTGCAATGCCCACCTCACCCCCATAAATACTGAACTGCCTATTGCCTTTAAGAAGGCTTTAAACGCATCCCAGATTACTTGAATTTTAGCTGTGCCCATGTTAGCCTGAAAAAATACTGTAGCCTGATCACTTATACTTAATACTACCCCCTCATCCAACAGAATGGTCCTATCTAAGGTCCATCTTTTCAGACCTGCTTTAGAGTGATGCCTGAGGGAAAGTAAAACTGCTGAATGGTCTGAAAGAATAGCAGGCAGATGTTTAACATCCTGTACCTCTCCTAATAGATCTTGGTCTATCAGGAAATAGTCGATACAAGAGTGGTGGCCATATTTTTTGCTGTAGAAGAATCTGGCCAGAACACACTATTTCCTGAACCTAGCCCAGTTTATTAAAGAAAGACCCACACTCCTCTTGTTCCAAATGTGTCTCCTGAAGTAGAAATATGTTCGCTACACAATTCTTAAGGAATTCTGAGACCTGGGCCAACTTCCACCTAGACCTCAGAGCATTAACATTCCATGACATAAAATGAAACAGATTTAATCTACTCATCTTCCTTCTTCAACCCCCAGTCTCCATACAGCCCCGTCATAGTCAACTGATACCCCAAGGGAGATTAAGAAACCGACCAAGCCTAAAACCCTATAGACATATGACAGAATCGGACATATTTTTTATTCTTTTCCCTATGCTCCCACCACCCAGTGCAACCCCCCACCCTCCTCGGGGACCCCCCTTCCCTATCCTAGGCGAAGTGATCACCTTTCGTGACCTCCTAAGCTTAGAGAGGGACTCCTTACAGATTGGTTAATGAAAAAGAAAAATTAGTGAGGCATGACTAAGAAACTACAAAATTATATAGCAGTTGTGCGCAAGTTCTGCTCAATGCGTCTTCCTGCAATACCTTATTTTGAGTTTTAAGGCTTGCGATATCACTGGTATTCTCAGCCATGGCGGTAGACAGGGTCTTTACCTCATCTTCCAGAACTGAGGTGCGTTGAGCTATACCATCTAATTTTCCCTCAAGAATCTCACATTTTTCCTAGATGCCCTTTTGATTGCCTTCGGAGATCTCAAACTTTCCCAAGATATCCTGTCGCAAGGTAGAAAATAGATTTTCTAGATGGATTCCTAGGAGAGACTACGCTAGAGGGCAATCCACCGCCCCTCCCTCATCTAGCGCTGGGCTAGGATTCTTGTCCATAGCCCTCTCCCCTGTTATACGACCCTCCATTCCTTGACTATCTCCAACATTTTCCACCAACAGGGAGAAACGATTTTCCAATAGCATCGGTTCCGCCTGGGAAAAGGTCTCAATCTCTTTACTCCCTACTCTCTGCAAAGAGGCGGCAACCTGCTCTATTATTTTAAAATAGGGCCTAAGAGAAGGAGGAGGCTTAGGGGGTAACCGCCCTTCCTTTGGCCCGCACCTCTTAATTTTCGCTGCCCCTCTAGATGCTTTTTTTTACAGGGGTTACTACCTGTGGTTCTCTAGTTAAAGCGTCCTTTACCCTTCCAGATACGCTTTTCCTCCCAGACACCGTACGCAAATGGTATCTGTTCTTAGCACAAGGGGTTTTTAATTCTTTACAAGGGAGAGAATTACCAACTTTTTTTATGCTGGACGACTGCACCAACACTCCTTTCAAACAGTCAGCCCCCGCCTCCTCATCCACCTCACTCATAGGGAGAAAAGGTACCTGAGAGGGGAGGTCATTTTCCTTCCACCCCGGTTTACCTCAATCTCCCTCACACTCTTCTGCTGCTGTATTATCTTCTTGCTAGCCACGATAAAACTTGGGCCCACACAGCGTACTTCTGGACTGCTGCAGAACGTACCGTTTGCCTTCAGGAGACGAAGTTCTCACTCCGGAACCGGAAACCAACCAAAGCCGTCGCAGCTCGAGACTTCCTCAGCGAAGCCGCTGCCCAACACCAATTCCCTTTCGAAGCACCGATGACAGTGGGCTCTGTAACTGCACCCATTCAAAAACCTGAAGCGGGCTCAATCAGGTAAACTTTAAATATGCGCTACAGAGACTGCTTTTCAGTTCAAGCCTCTGATATCAGATTCCCTCATCTTTCGCTCAGGAGCTCCCATGACCCACGTCAGCCAGCCGCCATGTTCCCCATCACATGACCTGTGAAAAGTGTTTGCTAAAAAAATTCTGACACACACACACAGATTCCTCTCCGGGAGATTAACACAAGTCCTAATGGAATGTTTGTGTGCTCCATTACAATACTAATTCGAAGGATACATATAATTGGCAAAGTATATAACAATTAACATTTAACAGGAATATTGACATGTGTGGCTAAGGGGTTGTGGAAATAACAAATACAACTTCACTGTCACCTTCAAATGGGCAGATAGTTTAGACACAAACCCAAAATAAAAGAAGTTATACCAGTTTCTACCATCCGTCTGCTCTGTGTAGTCAGGCTGGGTTTTGTTGCAGCACCAGGAGCAGGCCTACAGGTGGTAGCAAGTGAAAAATGAGCCAACACCACATGTCTCTAAGAGTGGATAAAAAAGTGTATGAGCATAATATTGTTAAGAACATGAAGATGCAATTTATAATTGATTAAAATATTACTCAAAATAGTACACCAATTATTAAACTGCTACCACAAAAGTATAGAAATCTACCAGAATGTGTTAGTAACAGACCTAGCATAAGAACATACCTTTATGTGTAGTAGGGCTGCATTTATAGAAAGGCCCTGTGTGTTGCCCTGCCAACTCGGAACGTTTTTCTGCCTCAATCGTAGCAACCGATTTACGTAGAATAATGACTATATGGGAGAAAGAATAAAAAGAAGTGAATATAAACATCAACTTGTTTAAAGGGTACAGGTTAGCAGGAGTTTGTGATGTCTATAAAACAGTTTAGTTTTGAAGGAAAGACAGAGTTGGGTGAGTGTTTTTATGATACATTTTAAGGCTAGAGAGGTTGCCACAGTCTGCCCATATAGAGAATGAGGGTGCATTATGGAGAGGACAGCTTCCTGAGGGGTGTGGGACAGAGACGGGATCCAGGTGCAACTCCACAAACAGTAGGTGCCAGCTGAATCCTGCAGGGTGTCCCCTTCACCCACCTCCTCTTATCCTGCCCTTCCATCATGATGTCCCTTATGATGTGGGCCTTCTCCCGCATAGCATTAACAAAGTCAGTTACCTCCTGCAATTATGTTGCCTTTAGTGCTCCACAAGTCTGAATAGAGGTAAACTATGCAGTTGTGTTCAGTGTTTCTCCAAATATTTGACTACATGGACTGTCTCCTCCTCAGTACCATTGCTCTTCTTTTTCAGAATGGTCTGCATCATGGAGGCTCAATGTGGTGCTTGTTGGATAGAGGATCATTTAGACCAGGAGGTAAAAGACAGAGCCTCGGCTGTGGTATGTATTTATGTACTTTGGTGTAAATGCGGGCCAGGTGTGTGTGATTTTGGACGTGTCTATCATTTCCATATTTCTTTCCTATTGGATGTCCCTGCCTGCATGGCAGAGTTTTCGCCCTGTAAGCAGAGGTCTACAATCTGGTTGTGGACAGTCCACCAAGTAAGTGGAACATAAAACATGGTCATGAAGTTACTACTATTACTATTACAATCATAAATGCTGTTGTAGGAGTCTCCATCCCCTCATTTTAGAGACAGAGACATATCATTCTACACTCAATTGTAAATCTGCCCCCAGAAATGGTGAACAGAAAAATGTGCATACTTACACCTAGGTGGAATATTAAATATGTATGTAAGTAAATATACCTGTGTATATTTAGGTTCATGACTAGGCCCCAATATATTTAAATTGCTTTATAGTTTACTACAAAAATAATTTGAGAAGTTAATATGCTGTAACTGTTTTATTAGTTCCAGGTTAATAATAAATATCTTAATATTTTACATGTATAGTTTAAATTAAAATATATTGAAATATTGTTTAAAATAGGTTAGGTTTGCCTACTCTTCCACAAATGGAGATCTGTAGTGCATTGGCTGAGATCTTCATCAACAGGTGAAAAGTTACTTTAGTAAAAATCCCCAAAACATGTTAACTTCGAACAAACATTCGATCAATGTTTATTAGGTAGTGTGACTTTATTATGCTTGAAAGGATCGAAATGGATGTATACTTCAGATGTACTCCGACCAGGGAGACAGATGAGTATTTTTATTATTTATATATTTATTTACATATTTTCTGTCACTGGTCCAATCTTTTTAACGCGTGTCGGACGAACCTGTATTTGTTTCACCTGTATTTGTTTCACCAGTTATTAAACATCAAAAGAGATTAACATGCTTTATCAGTTGTAGAAGTAGTTTAGATCAGGATCGAGATAAAAGCAAGTTTTCCTGAGACTAACTTCATTAACCTTGAGAGATTAGAATGTGATATAGCCGTGGTGAAATATTATCCTTTGTGACTCTTCTCTACTCCAAGTGTATCATCTGACACAGAGAAAACCTTGAGTTACGTCACTTCTTGTTCTCAACAATTCAACCATATGACTCAATCTCTAAAGAGAACTTCCTCCAAAACATTGTACATTTGATTAACAATCTTATTCACCAGCCATGGGAATTGGTAATTGGGTGATTTCAAAATAACTCGAACATTTCGTGTTGATACATAAAATTGGGAAAACAAATTAAACTAAGAACTATCACAAAGAAGGGATGGAATGTTAGCACAGGACGACATCTGATTTATACTACAATAGGTATCAGAAGTAGTTAGTTCAGGAAGCAACAGGAAATATGAGTCTATAATTGCTTTCTGGAGGAAGTAAGGGTGGTTGAGTTCTGATATTAAGAGCTCGTAAGTTCCAAGAAGTGGTGGTGGGTCTTGTGAAAAATCGCATTTGGGTAAGTAATGTTTTAAAACTAGAGGTTCTAAATCCTGCACAAAAGCAAGGGGTGGGAGTGTCCTTAGCGAGCAGGAGGCTTTTGCATCAACGGGCATACGTGGAAAGTGTTAACTAATAGAAGATCCTGACAGACTTATAACCTTTCAGGATACATTATTGGCCCTATTGTACTTAAAATGCTCTAAATTCTTGAAAATCACGGTTTAAAGCAATGGTTGACTGTAAGGATGATGTGTGGAGCAGACCAACAGACAAGGCTAGAAAAGGCAGCAAATGGCATTAAAGTGCCTAAGCAAGATGGTTCATAATTCATTAAATATCTGACAGCGAACCCTATAGTTTTACTATCCTGCCTGATTCCTGAGCCTAGAACATGGGTACTCGCAGATGTATTCCCAGGGCCAAAACTATGGTCTGTGGTGACCCAAGTGCCACATTGATGCCAGCAGGGCGGGAGTGGAGCTTTGGAGGGGTGTAGGGTAGGCCCAGTTGGAGCGAAGCATGTACATTGTACTTGCCCCTTATTTCACTAATGACATTATTGTCAGGGTGGGAGGAGGGATGAGCGTTTCAAAATTCATTTTTAAAAACTATCACTTTTTAAAAATACTTCTCAATTCAAGGATCTAATCTGATGTACTAAGGTGAAACGCTTCTGCACGTTTATGAAATTATGTTTTTTGAATTTTGAAGAGACTTTAGCATATTTTTACACTTTGGAAATTAATGTGCTCCTAAGGTTAATTTGTGCAGGTAATCTTATTTGCTTCTATTCTTTTACTTCAGGCTGCCTTTGGTTTGACATCTTTTTGAATGTTGGTGCCCTCTGACATAAACAGCAGCTCCGTGGTGCTGTTCACCGGAGGACCATGTGTGAAGGTCAGGAGGGCCGCAGGTGTCCCCCGGGCCGTACTTTGAGTATCAATGGCATAGAATTTCACACTCATACAGACATGAGCATCTGAGCATAGGCCGAATTGGCTACCTATTTGAGTATCAATGATAAGCATCTACCATTTATTGTTCAGGCAAAAAGCCAGTTGAAATCACATCTTAAGGTCCTTTCTCTTCTTGTCGTTGCTCTGTGATGCTAAGGGATGGTGCAGCCTGGTGCATGCAGCTGATGAATTTGCTATCTTCATCAGCTGTAAACTAACATCACATGAGATCTGCAAATAGACATAAACAATGAAGCATCTTAACCTAATATTATTAGGTGCTGTAAACACTTCATTTTTTTATGCTGATTGGTACCGAATACAAATTTTAGTGCACGAGGCTGCGGGGCCTTTCCTGTTCAAGCTGGGTGAAATAAATAGATATTTTCTCTTTCCTGCCCTGTTCTGTGTGTTCTCTCATAGAATAGTTCGCTGACAAACTGTACTTGTAGAATTTGTATCAGGCGCGTGGGAGGAGAAGGTGCGGCAAGAGTATGTAAATAATCATTTGAAAATGAGATCTAAACGCCAGTATCTTGCTGGCTACTGTTTACCTTTCCGATCTGCTGGAATCACCTTGAATCAGCAGATTTTCATTCCAAAGGATAACAGAAAATAAAGACATTGGTTAAGCTTTGCTGAAGATCCACGGTCCTGGAGCCGGCTATCGATCAGATGATTAAGGCAGATAAAGAGGTTCTTTGAAAGTGTAAGACTCTGATTGTGTATCTTCAATATGCCCCAAAAGGGAATGAGAAATCAATACTCTCAATCACAGTGGAAAGCATTTCTCTGTCAGTCACACTGGCTGAAGTGATTAGAATTGAGTCATAAGACAATGAATAACTCCACGCCGGCTTCCTGTCCCTCTTTCACACCTCATGAGAAGTCTAATGAACTCTCGGAACTAACTGGCTGAAAGAGCAGTTCTACAGCATGTGAGTACATTAGCATCTCTTAAGATAAACGGGAGCACAGACTGTGATACTGTTGAAAAATCAACATTTAAAAACACACACTCTGCCTCTTTTCTCTCTCTTTTCTTTCTTTCTTTCTTTCTTTCTTTCTTTCTTTCTTTCTTTCTTTCTTTCTTTCTTTCTTTCTTCCATTCTTTATCTCTCTGACTGACTGACTGATTGAATTATTTATTAAGCGCACTTATGCCGAGGCGTCTTGGCGCTGTATGAAGAAGGAGGGCAGCACTGCTATTTAAGATTCAATATAAAGCCAGGTTTTTAGCGCCTTCCTGAACTTAATCTTATTTGTTCCTAATCAAAGCTCTATGGGCAGGGATTTCCATAATTTTATCGCTTGATATGAAAACGCTTTACCGCCCCAACGGGCCCTCTTGATCTTATGGAGGTAGATCAAACCTTGACTGCTGGATCTCAACATCCGTGTCGGGACGTAGCGGGGAAATAGAGCTTTCATATCATCTGCACCTCCGCCAAAGATAGCTTTGTGTGCTAGGCAGAGGGCCTTAAACTGTACTCTCCGACGGATAGGGAGCCAGTGTAGAAACTTCATGCCCGACGATGTCGGATGGTGTTTTGGGAGATGAAGCAGTACTCTTACCGCTGCATTTTGTAATGACTGGAGTTTTGAAAGCTGTCTTTCTCCAATTCCGGCATATAATGCGTTACAGTAGTCGATACGTGACAGGACTAGGGCTCCTACTACTGTTTTCCTTAAAGAAAATGGGATAAAAGGCAGAATCTTCCGAAGCATTTTAATCGTGAAGAAACACCCCGAGGTCACCTGATTGACTTGGGAAGTGAATGTTAATTCTTTATCAACTAAAAAACCTAAGTTTTTCACTTTCAGTGCTGGAACAGGACAAACGCCAGCCTCCGGAGGCCAGCATGTATCATTCCAAATAGATGGTTTTTGGCCAAATTCAATCACCTCCGTTTTTTCAGTATTAAGCTTTAGGAAGTTGGCATTCATCCAGCTCATGACACTAGAAAGACAAGTTCTGAATCTGTCCGCTGTGAGATCCACACTCTGTGTAAGAGACACCACCAGCTGGGTATCATCAGCATAAGATACCAGTTTTAAACCTTGATCCTTTATTAATTTGGCCAGTGGTGTCATATACAGGTTAAATAGAGTCGGAGATAACGCAGATCCCTGGGGCACTCCACAAGGGAGACAGAACTCTTCAGAGCGGAGTCCTTCCCAGTGGATTTGCTGTACTCTTGAGTCCAAGAAGGACCGGAGTAATTCTAGTGCGGAGTCATTAATTCCCACTGATACAAGTCTATCCAGTAATATCGTATGGTTTACGGTATCGAATGCTGCTGTTAAATCGAGTAGGATTAGGATAGCTCTGCCACCGTCATCCATTGCCCTACGAATTTCCTCCGTCACTATTATCAACGCTGATTCGGTTGAATGACGTGACCTGAAACCATGCTGTGTAGAGTCTAGGGAGCTGTTTCGATCTATGAATTCCATTAATTCATGGTTAATGGCTTTTTCTAGTATTTTTGAAGGCAGAGGGAGGCAGGATATAGGGCGGTAGTGTTTGATATCCAGGGGGTCTAATGATGTTTTCTTGAGAATAGGTCTTATACAGGCCTTTTTCCATCTAGCAGGGAAGACTCCCGATCTTATTACTTCATTTATAAGAGGAACCAAAGAGGTAGTTATTTTTTTGGGGGCCAGCTGGAAAATATAGGGGGGGCAAGGGTCCAGAGGTGATCCTGATTTATTTGAGTTAGTAGGTCACTAACCTGTGTTTCATTTAAGGGAGAAAATTGGGACAGAGGTTCCGAGATAGCAGAGATCTCAGTTGGTCCTCCTACGTCTTTTCCCAGATTTGCCTGTAGATTTTGTAGTTCAGTATAAACTACTTGAACTTTTTGTTGGAAAAAATGGGCCAATTTGTCAATAAAGTTTTGATCCGGGCGAAAGATTGTATCATAAGGACTCTTTGTTAGAGAGGAAACTATTTTAAATAGTTCCTTGGAGGAATTCTGCGCCTCTTGAATTTTCTTAGTAAAATAAGCCGTCTTGGCCTGTTTTATTACAGATTAATACACCTCCAATAATCTAGTATATTCCTTCCTATGCTCAGGACTGTAATCGGATCTCCAAATACGTTCCTGGCGTCTGCATTTAATTTTAATGAGCTCTAGGTGTCTCTCTTTCACTGCCTCTCTTTGCACTCTGCCTTTTTCCTTCTGTACCTTTCTGCCACCCTATTTTTCTCACCGTCAATTGCCCATTCTGTTTTTCTTCCACTCACTATTTTTGACTCTCCTTTGCTTGCACTCATTCTCTATCTGCTTGTTCCCTTTCCCTCTCTTTCTGTGGCCCTGATTTTGATTATAAAATTAAAGTGTGAGTTATATATGCAATCCCAAAAATATCAATAACAATACTAAGGGATAAAGACTGGCATTTGGAGGGTGCTGTAAATATCGCCTTTTTAAGTTTTCACTCACAGATTATGGAATTACCAGTGAAATTTGTGTATACACACAAAATTCCACGTGCACCAGAGCTTTTCCGCATATCTCTCCTGGATCAATGTTTCAATTTGGGCGAAATGTATCAGTGTTCAATTGCAGGGGTGCAAGTCATAGTTAGGTTAGTCAATCTTAACTGGTGAATTCCAGTGTTTTTTTGTTTGTAAATGTTAGATTTTGCCATATTTCAATGCATAACTATAACGTCACTTCAATGATTACTTTCTTCAGTGCATTTCTAGGATTTCAATTAAATTTAAGGTAAGATTAATTTCCATATGCAACTATACAATCACTTAAACCTTTGTTTTTTTTGTTCGATTTCTTTTAAAAAAAATCATATTCAGCCATCTCCACTTTCGTTGTGCGCAGCGGTATGGTGGGTTTTGGCTGCATGGCCTGGTCTCCGGTCAGTGGTATAGGTCCAAGCTGAATGTGAAGTACTATAACATGGGAATGGGATTTTAATAACCAGTATAACCTTCCACAGTGACCTATGAGGCATATTTGGTAACTTCAGAAGAAAAGAGACCGAAAATGAAATAAGCCTCATGCACTAACAACAACAAAGACAAAGAAAAGAAACAACCAGAGGAAGAGGAAGAGGCAGGGGAGAAAGAACAACAAGACTATAAAGGGTACAATAAGGAAAAGGGCCATCACAGAGACACCAGATGGACATGTCAAGAGAACACCTAACTACCACCATCTAAACTATGTGTGCTGTCAATATTTTGGATAGATAATTAGACAAAGCAAAACAGCAATTTTTGAGAAAGGGAATTTCTGCCCTAAATGATATCATGGCCATGTACAATCTAGAATCCACTCATACAAATATATCAGGAAACTCAAAGAGAAAAATGAATTGAGATATAGTAAAACATTCAGTAGTGCCCCCTGTGGCATTGGGGTGAGCCAAAACTGTCAAATAGACATAGAAACACTGCAAACTCTGTATGAACTACAAGGCACAGTGTAAACAACTGGGGAAGAAATCTTACATATGCTGAACATCACTCAGGAGGGAGCCGGCTGCAGCAACCTCAGTGCAAGGTCGCGATCCTGTCCATACTGACACCTGGGTATACAACTGATATATTTCATGATCTGCTAGTGACAGACCTCAATAAGATGGAAAACATATGCTAAAGACAACCTGGCAAAAATGGAAAGGAAAACCCTATGAATCTGAAAAATTATCACTAATAGAAATACAACCTGTGGATAAAAGAGGAATCATTATAATGATGAGCAAAAAGGGTTACATTGACAATGATAAGAGAGCATGCTTGAATGTGAAAGATTCATTAATAATGACTGTATAATTTGTCCCCAAAATTCACAAAAGCCAAACTAACTCTGAGAAGACCCACAATCTCCTCAAACGGATCGCTCCTTGATAATACATCATTGTACATTGGCCACTTCTTAGCATGAATTGTTAAGGATTTCCCATAATTCCTATGGTACACAAAAGATCAATTCACTCAATTACAACACATACCATTGCATAATAATTATGAACTCATTACCATGGATGTAATATCACTGTATACCAATATTAAACATCAGACAGAACTGGGTCATGTGAATATGCCTTGATGAAAAGGAACATTTAGTTTCACAATCACAATGAAATGGTTCCACAACTGATAAGAATATGCCTGGAAAACAACATCTTCCTCGGAGTCTTGTAGAACCTTTCAACAAGCCATATGTTTGGGTATGGTAAGCAGTGGAAAACTGGTATAGTACCCCACGCTAATTTCACACTGCCTTCATGAAGGCAAATATGAACTTGATGCCCCTGTCAGACACAACCTCCTTGGTTGACTAACATGGACATAGTCACTGATCACCGGGTTATGTCCTCAAGGTACCTTGTGGCATGAGCCACCAAGACCAGGATAAACCTAATCACTAATGCTGTCTTCAGATCCAGAGGCCGAACAATATCAACTCAAACCCTCTCAAAGGATGTTCTCACCATGGGGAAAGGCTGCAGGAGGGCCTTACATTTTACCCCTGATATACCACTGTCCAGGCAGATAACACAGGACCTACAGAATTCATCTGATTTAATGTTCATCTGCAGTCAATAAAACTGGTGACCAGGAAGTCCAGTTTATGGCCCGTCTCAGATGTCCTGTGTGCCAAAACAGATTATTAGTTGAAGTGAATGGTAGTCCTTTTCACGTGGTAATGGCACTATTAAGTACTAGATCTAGTTAGGTCTCAATAATTCAAACTTGGGCTCGACCCTTCGTAGCTGTAGCACAGATAGTTCAGGCTTACATTAAGAGAAATGTGTAAAGCATTGTACCAGGACCAAAAATAGTTTAAAAGTAGAAAGCACAATAAACAAAAAATCCCAATTCCATTTATAGAAATAGACAAAATTTTAATGAACAAATAGACACCAAAACAGCAAAAATCAGATGTAGGTAACCAGAGATGTATTTTTCAAAATTGTAGACATTTATAGTGCCAAAAAGCAAAAAGCACCAGCTGTGGGTATCTCATCACTCTAGACTGGGTCAGAGGCAAAACTGAAGGCTGACTGCAGTGGAGTGCTGGTCGAATACAGAGTTCAGCTAAATACTGGTGAAAGATTTGCGTTCTGACTTAGTTGTTTTTCTGAAGGAAATCTTCATAGACAAAGCTTGTCTACTTCAGGTGAAGTGCAGAACCTCGATGGAAAGTTTGAGGCTTTTAACGTCGAAGGCAAGAAAACTCCAAGCAGGCAAAGTCCAAAGATCAGGCCTAAGAAGGATTTGGTGGTGACGGGGTGCTGCTTGCCGTTGGTCTTAGCTTTAAGCTTTATGCAGGAGAATTGTTGCTGTCACGGATAAGTGGAGGGCCCAGGACATTTGGGACACCAACTGGGGGTCAGGACTCACTCCAGGGGAAGCTACTAGCAGGGTCCTAGGCAGCTGTAATTGGAACTGGTCGACTTAGACCTTCAGAAAGGTGTACTTCTTGCAGTTTTTGTTTCCATGTAGCTTAACAGGAGGCTAGCCAACTAGCCCTTGGAGTCCACTCTTCTGTCCTGGGGTCAAGTGAAAACAGGTCCAGCCCTTGGGGTTTCTCCAGAGGCTTTCTGTGGGTATTAGGCTTTTCTATGGAACAGCTCATCCGGCTACAAAGAAAATAGATTTTGGGGACTTTTCATAGTATGGACCTGTTTGTCATTAAGGGCCTGATTTAGATTTTGGCGGACGGGTTACCTCATCACAACGGTGATGGATATCCCATCTGCCACAATATTAATCTCATTATATATTATGGGATTTACATTTTATCAGACGGGATATCTGTCACCTTTGTGACGGAGCAGCACATCTGCCAAGATCTAAATTAAGCCCTATGTTTTTACACGTCCTACTTTTAAATAACATGTACCTTGCCTTATGGGCAGTAAGGCCTAACTTTGGATGACGATTGTTATTATAAAGGAAAGTTCAGGACTGTCAAAAGGGGTTATTTTTGCTTGTCAAATTTGCAGTTTAAAACTTCACAGCCAACCTATACATGGTAGGCCTGCAGTCCTATTAAAGCCCACTTGTGACATAAGTAAATAAGTAAACTTTTTTATTGTTTCCAGTTATTTAAAACCATAACAATATGTCAAGGAAAATTTAGGAACAGCTAAAAAATAACAAAATTATAAGTGAACACTTCATAGTGTACAATTGACCATTCTATGCGCCATAAACTGCAAACATCAATAAACTGCTTCTACATTCATAATATTTCATATGCAGTGACCTATTCAAAATCAAGTGCATTATCTTTGTATCCTTACCAATCAACATTAATCTCACAATATATAAAAAAACGTATAGGCAAGTTAAATATGCCAGTCAGGGGTATTCCAATTTCATCAGGTTAAAAAGGGGGAAGCACAGGTACTTTACTGCTGGATAGCATAGGCACAGTGCAAAGATCTAAAGCCAACAAAACAGTAAAGGCAAAAATCTATGGGTATACCACATTAAAGATGGGAATTTAAAAAATAATGATATAAAGGTTTATGAATTAATCTGAGTAGCAGTATCATGCATGATATTATAAGTGGTGTCATCAGTAATACCTTCAATGATATCCTTTGAAATGTCATCGAGAATATCATCCATAATTTCATTTAAAATGTCATGAGAGATGTAAATGTATGGTTAAATGAAGTGCATGATGGGTGCACTTTATGGCTAGTTCTCTAAAGTATAACTGAGGAATTTCAGTGTTTTTTCAGTTTTTGAACATTAGTTCTTAACTCATTTCAACACCTAACGTTGACTTCCCTTTAACCTTTATTGTTTTAGTGAATTTATGTTTTGTTTTGTAACATACGAACCAAAGGTCTTATTACCATAAATAGTTAGAATACTACTTTCTTTTTCTCTGTGAGTTTCTGAGGTTTTTGATCATATTCAAATTTGAGCATAAGCCCAGTCTCCTCAGGCAATGAGTGGCCAGCTTAACCACTGTGTACAGCTTCTAGCCGGGCCTGCACCCAACTTCACTTTTGCCACTCAACCACCCTACAGCTGCCCAATCGCCTGCCATGAACAGCCTTCAGCAGTTTGCAGCAGAGTGTTGACCCCAGGGCTTGGCCTCACTTAGCCCAACACTCCAGTTGCCCCAACTTACAAGCAGGACTACAACTCCCACTGCCGTCAGTTGTGTGCAGCAGGTGGTGGGTTGGCCCTGCATCAACCCAATGCAGACGGCCAATCTCAAATACACATGGCGTATGGCTTACACAATGGTGTTTGGCTGCAGGGCCAGACCTACGTCTTTTATTTTTATTTTTTGGCACCGCAGCCCTAATATCACACTACCACAGTGGTGGCCTCACTGGTGATCACGGTTCTGGGTGCTGGTACCGTGGAACCAGTAACCAGAAATAGGTATTGATAACTTAAGGAAGGGAACCTTTGGGAGTCCCTCCACATGGCCTGCGTGGTCAGGGTTTGCCAAAATTGCCCCCGTATGTGGTCCTCTGAAACATTTCCAGAACTCAGACACCTGTAATGGTGGCTGCAAATATTTCCAGCCAGATAATTTGTTACCAATGTATTAGCACCAGTATGGCAATACTGAAATGATGAATGGGCTAATAGAAATAGGCTATTTATTTTCATTTTTGTAGACCGCAGCAGTCCCACCGGATTCCTGTAGAATGAACATCCTGATCAAATTTGGCTTAATTCTGTTCAGCCATTTTTTTCTGTATTGGAGACCAGATTTTCCTATGGGAATTAACATTGAACTTGCACTTTTGGATCCTACTTTTTCTTGGCGGATTGGCACAAAAATATCCCTGTAGAAGCCAAAGTGGTTGGACATGTTTTCGGAAAGTTTTCTTCAGATTCGGCAAACAACACCAAAGTTATTAGAAAAATAAAAGGTCCTTTCCTTTGGAAACTTTGAACCTAACTATATGTAGTGGTGACCACTGTGTAATATATACTCATACATATGCATATACTTAATTATATGTGATATACATAATACAAGCAAACAGAAGTTTGCATATCTGCAAAATATGGTTAGACATTAAAACAAGTTGAGCACTATAGTCAATACAAATTTACTTTTTTAAAGTGCTACATTTTATAAATAATGCCAGCCTAATTAAATTATGCCTGGGCAATTGCATCTGATGTATGTATACTAGTACATTACCGGGGGATAGTCAGATCACCATGAAGGTAGTGTTCCGTTTGGCTCACTTCTGCTGCGGTACAGTCTCCATCTCAAGGTACAGTGCAAAAACTGATGAATTGCCTATAGCTTTCTTGTGCCAATAGCAAACATGTGTATAAATAGGGGAGTAGCAATTTTATAAATAAAACATTTTTAATTTGGAATCTATTTCTAAGACAGAGCTTAAAATCGGAAAATGGGTTGCTTTCCTAAGCCGTGCATTATTTTGCACGCTAAATATTAAAATTGCTTTAATAATATTGTAGATGTTATTACTAATCAGTGTGGTGATTTAGTTTCCGCTATTCAGCACCACCAAAAAAGTGGGCTATGGAGTATAGGCCCAAGGGTTCCAGTGCAGCATCTCCTAGCACTTTGGAAGGTGTTCTCTTTGGTGCTAGTTTGGGTGTTTCCAATTTACATAATTACATGCAGTTTTGAATTTTTTGGGATAATGACATGAAGTAGGAATCTATCATTCAGCGCTACATTTTATCATAAAGTGTGTCCTCCCTGTCAATTTTTGACACAAGTATGTATTTCATGCTGCAAAAGTGCAAAAAACAAAAGTGCTGCAAATACCAGCCTCTCACTTTCTGTTCCTGTGCGCTCACTGTAAGTTTTTATCATGAATGTTGCATTTGCTGTTATTGCTTGTTAATATTAGGGGTTGCATTTGCTAGATATGCTCTTGGGGTAGGACTTTCCCCAACTTGGTACCAGCATTTGGAACTAGTTTCGTAGAGCAAAATGCCCCCTTGTGTCCAAAATGTACGTGAGGATGCATTTTATGCTAAGAAAAAAGTGCTAAATGTATAACAACATGAACATAATTCAGCAGTCGCTTACGCTTGCTAAAATAATTATTTCTTTGCTAAATTTGTCACCAAATTACTCTTGATTATGAGAGCATAATCAAAATTACTCCCAGGCCTAGTAATTACTAGGCCTGGGCAAAAATTTCGTTCCGTTCGCGGAAATTGCGATAATTTGACATTTTTGCGTTCCGCGGAGAGCGCGAAAATGTCAAAAATTCCGGTTTCCGCAGCTTGGCGATAATTTGTTTCTTGCTCGCGCTGTAAAATGATACATTCTCGCGCGCGCGCGATCGCCTTACCTGAATCCCTGCGTTCGCCGACAAGTTTTCTTGATCCGGTCGCGTTCTCCATGAGATGTTGTATTGTTTTTAGCCATTTGCGCTGTCTCGCGACAGTTCGCGCCCGCAGTGACGTCATGCGTCGCGCGATCACGTCTTTCTTCTCGCGATCATGCACCGCGAGAACAACTCAAAACAAGATGGCCGCGCCCGCAAGCAACCACATGGGTAAGTTGGCGACCCGCAACCATGCAGAAAATCTCGCGAACATGCCGGAAAAAAACTTCCGCATCTTCGCGATATTTCTGCTTGTTTGCGATAATTTTAAACATTCTCGCGATAATTTGCGAAGGTTAATTCCGCAAATTCCGCCCACCCCTAGTAATTACATGAAGTGGCATCATGGCATAATTTCAGGAATTTCACATAACAAGAATTAGCCCAGCGTAATTTACATTTTGCCAAGGCCTAGTCCCGGTAAGTCATGTTTATATCTACATCATCCTTTTGGATTTAACAATTAATGTCACCTAGGCTAACATACAGCATGGTCTTCTGTAATTTCCTTTTTTCTTATTTTTCCTAACTTTGTCTTCTGTACTATAGTCTCCTTTGTACCTTCATATCACCTTGTGTTTCCTTCGATATTCCTTTCTGTTTCTCCTGGTGTGCATATCCCGTCTCCTTTGTTTCTCCCTTCTTTCACTTTTTTACTTACTGTGACATAAACCTCTCCCTTATTCTTCTTTTACAATTCTCTTCCTTATTCCCTTTCACATCGATGAATAATGTTTTTCCTGATCCTTTCCTAGCCATTTCCCCATTATTCTCCCACTGTGTTTTATAACGTTGAATTTTTTATCTTTTGATTTTTAAAATGTAGTAGTAAAACTTGCAAAGTTATACTTTGTGTAGCAATAATTTTGAATTTGTTTGATGTTTTTTCTCTTGCATAAATACTGTGGCCGGTAGTGATATTACTAAAAAAGTGCCTTTTACTTTTGTTCAGGACCTCCCCAGTGCAACAGTGATGTCATTTGAGATGTCATCAATGATGTCATGAGTGATGTCATTGACCATGTCATGAGTAATGTAATATGTGAGGTCATAAACAGTGCATTGCGGTGGCGAGAGTTATAGTTAGCTCAGCTAACTATAACTGCTGAATTTCACTGGTTTCCTATGAGTGAATTGTCAGTCTAAGTACAACGTCCCTGTAACCTTTGGCTTTTTCAGTGAATTTCTAAGGTTTTTTAATTCTATTTCATAACTATAACATCCCTGTAACCTTCCTTTTTTTCAGAGAATTTCTAAGGTGTTTTAAATTCTATTTCCTAACTATAACATCCCTGTAACCTTTTGTTTTTTTAATGAATTTTATGGTATTTTAAATAGTAGTCACGTTTGCCGAGTGGTGGAGAAAGGGGGCGGGGCCTTTTACCAGCTCTCAGGAATCCCTCTGTGTCGGACTTACTGGAGGTAACAGGAGGGCTTATTGGCCCTCAAGGAGCCTTAGCATCCAAGAGGACTTCTTTCCCCTAGCATAGTGCACCAGGAGGTGCATTTGCAGAGTAATAATGAAAAAGGTGAGGACCTCTGACCAGCTCTCAGCAATTGCACTGTGTGGGACTTACTAGAAGTAACAGGAGGGGTAATTGGCCACCAAAGACCCTCAGCATCCAAGAGGACGTCATCCCCCAGCCAATAGGGCACCAGGAGGCACGTTTGCAGAGCGGTGGAGAAAGGGGGCAGACCCTCCAACCAGCTCACAGCAACCCCGCAGTGTGGAACATACTGGAAGTAACAAGGGGGGCTTTTGGCCCTCAAGGACCCACAGCATACAAATGTACTACCTCCCACAGCCAGTATTATACCAGGAGGTGTATTTCCAGAGTGGTGGAGAAAGGGAGCATGGCCTCCTAAGACCTCTCAGCAATCCCAGCAAGGTTAAAATGATTGGCTACAGGCTGGTCAATTTTCTTATTAATGATTGCCAATTTGTGGTTCCTGAATCATGTACAGAGGTCATTCACATTCACTGTTTGGCTACATATTGTTTTTTACAGCTTTGGCGTTACCACTGAATCACCTAAATAAAGCGTGTTGAGTGACATGTAAGATGCTGTCTTATTCCATAGGTCCTTCTTGTACCAGTTACTGATGATATTTGTAAAAGGTACTCACACCTTTAAGAGTAACAGCAATGAACCCTTGCATTTCTTAAAGCTTGCACAAGTAAAGCTCTCACAATAAGAAATCATAAATTGGGAGCCAAGTGCTAAGCAATGACTGGTGGTTTTGGAAAACCTTTTGCAGTTTTTCACAAGTGAATAGTAAGGGAAATGTTTTTGCATTTTATATCTGTAGTTGGGAGCCGAAGGATGATAGTCAACCACACATGGTGTTCTGTCACTTTTGTTTCTGCTGCTGTTATTCCAAATAAGTGCTAACCTGGGTAACTGCAAAGACTTGTCAATTTTTTGCTTTATGATATGCAGAGAATAGCCTCGCCTTTTAAATAATGTAGCAAGCTTCTGTGGATGGCCTTTACAGGTCTCCCCATTGCTGCAGATGTGTCTTATTCTGAGTGCTTGACTGTAGATGATGCTGAGTTTAGTGTGGAGTGGGTGACACGAAGTCCAGTTTAGATACAAATGAGCATCTGCAGACTTGTGGTACAGATCAGTTATCATTTTTTGTTCATGAATGTTGAGTAGCACATCCAGAAAAGGGAGATGATACTTCGGTTTAGTATTGCTGCTGGTGAATTTGATGGTAGGATGGATATTGTTTTTTTAAGTCCTCATTCTACAAAATATGCTCTTAATTCAAGAATGTAAAGCTGGTCAAGCCGCAAACTTTAGCCCAGTATGAAAGGAGGAGAAACCCGGTCTCTTTTCATTGAAGGGTGGGAGGATCAGACCCCCGAGCACTATTTTCAATAGGGCTTATCGGAATTAACCAAAGCTCATCCTCTTCTGTAGGCCATTCACAACTAGCCTTAACTGGTTTCCCATTGTTTCGACCGGACGAGCATAATTATAATCATTGGACCACTGAGTAAATAAATATGTTTCTAACCATGAAAAAATAAATGTAACTGTGTAAATTCCTGAGTGAGAAAAAAGGTATTAATCCAGACTAGGTAGACACAGCGGAGTTTAAGGCAAAAACTGTAAACCAGCTATCCCATAAGTCCCAGAATTTTGTTTTTTAAACCCTTTTGCTTGCTCGATCAAGAGTTGAAATACGTTGGACTGAGTTTATCCATTCTGATTTAGTGGGTGGGATGGGTATGATCCATTTAATACAGATCTCCCTTCGTGCCAGAAGAATCAGAACAAAAAGGAGTACCTTTTGGTTTCTTGTGAGAGCTAAATTTACTGTCTTGCTTGCAATAATCCCATAGATAACTGTAGATGCTGTTAGCCCAACACTACTGCCTAAAATTTCAGAAACAATATTACTCACGTGATCCCAGAAGAGCTCGATCAAAGGACATTGCCAGAACATGTGTACCTCGTTTACGTTGATGTCATCACATTTCGGGCATTTCTTTGTCGCTCCATTCCCCAGTTTGGAAAGTTTCAATGGTGTCCACTATGCCTTATGGACAGTAAAAAGATGGTTTCTTTTTAAGGGAGCAGCTTTCACATAGGACCAAAGGATAGACATAGATACTTGCCCGAGGGTTTCGAGGCCAACTCCCGGCATGTCCTTCTTCCAGCTCTCTGTAAATAGATTCGATTTTTTGTCTCCGGTGTCGATCATTTGCCAGTACCATGCTGCTACTTCCTTTTGTGTTGATCTTATACATATTGCTTTTACTGTAAGCTGTAAATGGTTACAATGTCCTACTTCCTGCATTCCATATTATAAATAAGTCATCAATGTATCGTAGCCATACCAGTGGTTTGATGCTAGAAATAGCAATTATATAGTACTCTAGCTTGCCCCTGAAGATATTTGCATAGGATGGAGTCATCTGAGTGGCGAGGAAAGTCCGTTGTATCTGCAGATAGTGTTTAATAGTGAAGGTAAAATTGTTGGATTTAACTGATGTTTACAGACAAGAAGATCATATAAAAGCAATTACAGCAACAATGCTGATTTTGACTGCGAAAAAATACCATGCTGGACAGGTTTCGTGCTAGAGGCTATAGGAATGACATACTATAAGCTGGTGAGATCAAGGTTAGCAAATTCACGAGGGAAGCCCTCCTTGTCTCAAAAGCAAAAATTGTGGGAGAGACTGAACACATTAGGTTCATCACCACATTCAGTAAACAAGCAAACAAGCAAATGACTTAAAAAAGTACTAAATAAACATTGCCATGTGTTAAATACAGATGATAGTATCTCTAAATATGTGACTACTCCTCAGATCACTTACCAGTGCAGTAAATCCCTGAAAGATGTAGGATGCAACAGTACGATTTCCCAAAAAAGTAAAGTCAGGGATTTTATTTGTAGTTCAGGGTTCATGAGGTGCAGGAACTGTAAATGAAGCACCAATATATGCTCATTTGTGATACCCAGCTCCTCTCAGAAGTTTGCAATCTCCAAAGGCCTGTCATGCAATTCTGAATTTTTGTCCGTGGCCTGAGGTGCCTGTGTGACTTGCTGTACATCGAGAGTATGATGAAAACAGTCAGAAAACATATTTTGGAGCATATGAGAGCAATTGTGCACAATGACAAACAATACCCTGTAGCGTAGCATTTCAACAAATCCCATTTGGACAGGGCAGATTTATTACAATTCTTTGCATTCAATCAGGTCACCATGAATATCCTGTGGGGGCAATAGGGTTCAAGCACTCAGAAGGTTAGAATCCCGCTCCATCATTCGGTGTAATTCACAACATCCCCAGGGATTGAATATTGATGAAGAGTAAACTCTACACTTGGGATGATGATGTTTTCTTGAGTATGTCTTTATTGGATAATCTGTTCATGTTTTTAACCTATGTTTAACTTTCTGATATTCCTCCTCTCTCTAAATACTATATATTCTGTATATTTATCCTCTCAAAATATGGTTTTCACCTTTGTTTTCTGTTATGTTTATTCACAGGTACACTGTTTTGTTGGGGAGACCACAGAGTCAAAGAGGCTTTTGACTAAGCTAAGCAAGAACTATTTAGTTTATATTCACCTATTTTTGTTTGGAACTCCTTTTGGTTAAATTGCTTAGGGGATACAGGATGTTTTGAAGCCCAGTTAAGATAAACTGGGACCATATCATTACTATTTTTTTGTTGCCTCCACAAGTGGTTTATTATTATTTTCTTGGCCAAGGTCATTTTTGTCAATATGTGTGAATGGATACATAGTGATTGCATCACGTTTTCGCATTATTGATTCTAATGAAATATGCCATATCTAACCTGACCTTGTTGTCATTTGGCCATTTTATTATAGACCGCCAGGTTGGGCAACTGGAGCCTAACCTTGTTAATTTTGATACTAAATTTGTTAGGATGTTTTGATGTGTAGTGTTCTGCTTTACTCCCTTGCTTCTTATATTTTCCAAATGTTATGATATTTGCAGTATATATTTGTTCACCTCATGTTTGCAGGAATAATATGCACTTGCCCACAAGGGCATGACCGTTATGATATACTCGGGAACCAGTAAATTACTGTGTGAGGCTGAACCTGGTCTCTGTATGTTTTTGAATATATACTTTGTCTGCTTTTTTGCACAGGCATCATTGTGTTCCCTCTCTCGTGGATGTAACATTTGAACACATCACACCACAGTATGAATTATATTTTGTCTCCAGGAATGTCATAGGCTCTTTTATTAGGCACTTATTCAGAAATATTATGTTCTGCAACCTGGTAGCAGCGATCGCTAGCCCACTTGGGCATGATGGATAATGCATACGCAATAGTGTATTGGGAACGCAAACAAAAGAACACTAGATGGCAGGGTGTTCTATTTAATTATTATTGTTGAACTCAACACTTGTGTTTCGATGTATGCATGCCATATTTCCCTGCAAGTTTTTGTTCCCCTGTATTTTATTATTTGTCAGTTTCAAGAACAAAGAAAATAATTGTTATCAAAATGGAGATTACTTCTCCAAGTTGCACTTGTTCCAAATGTAACCTCTTTTGGTTTTATAAGATCTTCTTGTGTTAAAAATCCCTTTCAAGATGGAGCCAACACTAACTGACCCATTGCATTTCGTATGGTCCTTCTTTTGTTTTCATATCATTGTTGAAAGTATATGTATGTCATTTTTATTAATGAGGATCACTCATGATCAAGAGAATTCTGTTCTCAAAACATGTTGAGTGCTTTTCGGCCAACGCAATAAGCATTTGGATAGTACTACAACTGGAGAGTGTGTGCATTTCTTTGTGATCAGCAAAGTCTAGGGTTTTCATGTATATATATATATATATATATATATATATGTATGTGGCTTAGAGTTACGGTGGTTACAGACTCCATATATATATATATATCTATAGTCGATGAAGGCGCGAATGCCGAAACCCGTCCTGGCGTCTATTCTCGGTACAATAAATGGATAACCGAGAACCCTGATTGAGTGCGGTCCCTTCATTCCACGAGGGAAGTTTCTTGAGCTGAATATATATATATATATATGTATATATATGTTACCTACTGGCGTTCGCCAGTAGGTAGTTATAGTTAGGACCTATTTTCCATAGGAAATCCGCAACATTCTATTCCCAATAAGTCTGGCGCCGGTTGACTAATCTTCGCGAAATTTTCCAAACTTTTGGCCAGCTCTGGTCCGCTCATATCCTGAAAGGTTCGTGGTGATTCGTCAAGCGAGGGCTGAGAAAAAAGGGGGTTCCCAAAACGCGTTTTCCCCATGCAATTTCCCATAGGACCTGTTGACGCAGCTACAGCCCGAACTGCTGAACGGAATTACACCAAATTTGGCAGAAAGGTAGACCTTGGTTCAGAGTCGTGCCTTTTGCTTAAATGGTGTAAATCCGTTCAGTAGTTCCTGAGAAAATCAAAAGTAAAATCACATATATATCTGGGAGGAGCCTGACCACACATCTCATCGTGAGATCTGATTGGCTGTCAGCACTTCAACCAAGAAGGGTTGGCAGCCATCTTGGGACCAATATACATGATAGCACCTCATTAAAAAGCATTGCAGTTAATAGAAGGTTTTAAGACTTTAGTTACATTATAAATCATTTGTTGATGGTACCATACTCATTTTAGGAATTGTGCTATGTTCTAAGGTGATTTTACCATGTGAAAAATCCTTCTGCTGGGATATCATGAATCATGTTTGAGAGAAAACTATTTTCACATGCTTTTCCCACAGAGGTTTGGAAGGTGATCTATAAGCTAAACTGAGAGCATATTTTCTGTAAATTCACATTATCTTTCTTAGTCATGTGAGAATGAAGTCTGACATTCTCAGTAAAACATGTACATCCAACAAGGGCAGAGACTGTCAGTTGATTCCTTTGTGTTCTACTGCAGCTTCCCAGAGTGTTCCAAAGAACAACTAGAGCGCTAACACTCCTACTTATGATAAACGTATGGCACACCTGAAGCAATCTTGATTGGAATAAAGTGGTAACTCCTTAAACATTTAATTTAAAAAGGAACAAAATGAGGGGGTTCATTTTGCCATAGAATGTATGATTAATGCTGCAGAAAGAAAAATTAGGGCACATTTTGAGTGACTTCTCAAATCCTCTTCTATTTCATTAAAGAATTCTGACATGCAGACTGAAACATGCACTTTCAATACCAGCAGCAGACTTCCCTGGTGAGCAGTAGCTTTACTACAGTGATCTAATGAGCAACTAGAGTGCTAACATTCTGAATTTATGGCAAATGTGTGACACATCTGAATGCCTTTTTCATTGAATCAAAGTAAAAAACTGACAGTATGCCTACTGAGGAGACTGTAGTAAATGAGGAAATTAGGAAACTTCATACCAAGTCTCCCAAGATGGCCACCAGAGACAAAAGAGCCCAAAAGTAGCACAAATATCACCGCGATGTAGCCCAAGTATAACCCAATGACAGAAATCCCAGAGTGTTTTAAAGAACAACTAGAGCGCTAACAGTCTTACTTGTGACAAAAGTATGGCACACCTGAATCCATCTTGATTGGAATAAAGTGGTAACACTTAAAACATTTAATTTGCAAAGGAACAAAATGAGGGGGTTCATTTTGCCATAGAAATTATGATTAGTGCTGCAGAAAGAAAAATTAGGGCACATTTTGACTTCTCAAATCCTCTTCTATTTCATTAAAAAGTTCTGACATGCAGACTGAAACATGCACTTTGAATACCAGCAGCAGACTTCCCTGGTGAGCAGTAGCTTTACTACAGTGTCACATCTGAATGCCTTCTTGATGGAACCAAAGTAAACAAGCATTGAAAATGCAATAGGTCTCGCCCTTGTTTCAGTTAAAGCAATTCTGTTTGTAATTAGGTGGCTTTTTAGCTTTGCTTTTATTAGTGTTTTTCAAAATTTCATGTACATAACATGCATATATGTATATGTATGCATGCATTTATATTTGTATTTATATAGATATGCAGTTATATATATGTTTATATATGTATGTATATATATATACACATACATATATATAAATGCACATGCATATATGTGCATATGTGTGCGTGTAGAGAGAGGTAGAGAGGTAGAGGTGTAGAGGTAGAGACGTAGAGGTAGAGAGGTAGAGGTAGAGAGGTAGAGAGTAGTAGAGAGAGAGGTAGAGAGAGGTAGAGAGGTAGAGAGTAGAGGATGAGTAATAGAGAGTAGAGAGTAGAGAGAGAGTAGTAGAGAGTAGTAGAGAGAGCAGCAAAGAGTGAGTAGGAGAGAGTAGTAGAGTGAGTAGTAGAGAGTGAGTAGTAGAGAGTAGTAGAGAGTGAGACGTAGAGAGTAGTAGAGAGTAGTAAAGAGTGAGTGGTAGAGTGAGTAGTAGAGAGTGGTAGAGAGTGAGTAGTAGAGAGTAGTAGAGAGTGAGTATTAGAGAGTGAGTAGTAGAGAGCAGTAGAGAGTGAGTAGTGGAGACTGAGTAGCAGAGAGAGAGTAGTAGAGAATGAGTAGTAGAGAATGAGTAGTAGAGTGAGTAGTAGAGAGTAGTAGAGAGAGAGTAGTAGAGAGTGAGTAGTAGAGAGTAGTAGAGAGTAGTAGAGAGAGAGTAGTAGAGAGTGAGTAGTAGAGAGTAGTAGAGAGTGAGTAGTAGAGAGTGAGTAGTAGAGAGAGAGTGGTAGAGCGTGAGTAGTAGAGAGTAGTAGAGAGTGAGTAGTAGAGAGCAGTACAGAGGGAGTAGTAGAGAGAGAATAGTAGAGAGTGAGTAGTAGAGTAGTAGAGAGTGAGTGGTAGAGTAGTAGAGAGTGCGTGGTAGAGAGTAGTAGAGAGCAGTAGAGTGAGTAGTAGAGAGTGAGTAGTAGAGAGTAGTAGTAGAGAGTAGTAGAGAGTAGTAGAGAGAGAGCAGTAGAGAGTGAGTAGTAGAAAGTAGTAGCGAGTGAGTAGTCGCGAGTGAGTAGTTTAATTTAAAAGGAACACAATGAGGAGGTTCATTTTGCCATAGAAATTCTGATTAGTGTGGAAAAAAGAGAATTAGGGCACATTTTGAGTGACTTCTCAAATCTTCTTCTATTTCATTAAAAGATTCTGACATGCAGACTGAAACATGCACTTTCAATACCAGCAGCAGACTTCCCTGGTGAGCAGTAGCTTTACTACAGTGATCTAAGAAGCAACTAGAGTGCTAACATTTCGAATTTATGGCAAATGTGTGACACATCTGAATGCCTTCTTGATAGAAGGAAAGTAAAAAAACTGAAAGTATTTCCTACTGAGGAGACTGTTGTAAATGAGGAAATTAGGAAACTTCAAAACAAATAAGTCTCCCAAGATGGCCACCAGAGACAAAAGAGCCCAAATGTAGCACAAATATCACCGAGATGTAGCCCAAGTATAGCCCAATGACAGAATGTCCCAGAGTGTTTTAAAGAACAACTAGAGCGCTAACAGTCTTACTTATGACAAAAGTATGGCACACCTGATGCCATCTTGATTGGAATAAAGTGGTAACACTTAAAACATTTAATTTGCAAAGGAACAAAATGAGGGGGTTCATTTTGCCATAGAAATTATGATTAGTGCTGCAGAAAGAAAGATTAGGGCACATTTTGACTTCTCAAATCCTCTTTACATTCATTAAAAAATTCTGATATGCAGACTGAAACATGCACTTTGAATACCAGCAGCAGACTTCCCTGGTGAGCAGTAGCTTTACTACAGTGATCTAATGAGCAACTAGAGTGCTACCATTCAGAATTTATGGAAAATGTGTGACACATCTGAATGCCTTCTTGATGGAATCAAAGTAAACAAGCATTGAAAATGCAATAGGTCTCGCCCTTGTTTCAGTTAAAGCAATTCTCTTTGTAATTAGGTGGCTCTTTAGCTTTGCTTGTATTAGAGTTTTTCAAACTTTCATGTACATACCATGCATATGTATGCATATATGTATATGTATATGTTTGCATGCATTTATATTTATATAGATATGCAGATTATATTTATATGTTTATATATGTATATATATATATATATATATATATATATATATATACACATACATATATATGTAAATGCAGATGCATATATATGCATATATATATGTGCATATGTGTGCATGTACAGAGAGGTAGAGGTGTATAGGTAGAGGTAGAGAGGTAGAGAGGTAGAGAGGTAGAGAGTAGTAGAGAGAGAGGTAGAGAGTAAGTAATTGAGAGTAGAGAGTGAGTAGTAGAGAGTAGTAGAGAAAGTATCAGAGAGTGAGTAGTAGAGAGTACTAGAGTGAGTAGTAGAGAGTGAGTAGTAGAGAGTGAGTATTAGAGAGTGAGTAGTAGAGAGTAGTAGAGAGTGAGTAGTAGAGAGTAGTAGAGAGTGAGTAGTAGAGAGTGAGTAGTAGAGAGTAGTAGAGAGTGAGTAGCAGAGAGAGAGTATTAGAGAGTAGTAGAGAGTGAGTAGCAGAGTGAGTAGTAGAGAGTAGTAGAGATAGAGTAGTAGAGAGTGAGTAGTAGAGAGTAGTAGAGAGTGAGTAGTAGAGAGTAGTAGAGAGTGAGTAGTAGACAGTGAGTAGAAAAGAGAGAGTAGGAGAGTAGTAGAGAGTGAGTAGTAGAGAGTAGTAGTAGAGAGTAGTGGAATAGTAGAGAGTGAGTAGTAGAGAGTAGTAGATAGTGAATAGTAGAGTGAGTACTAGAGGGTAGTAGAGTGCGAGTAGCAGAGAGCAAGTAGTAGAGAGTGTGTAGTAGAGAGTGAGTAGTAGAGAGTGAGTAGTAGAGAGAGAGTAGTAGAGAGTGAGAAGTAGAGAGAGTAGTAGAGTAGTAGAGAGTGAGTAGTAGAGTGAGTAGTAGAGAGTAGTTGAGAGCGAGTAGTAGAGAATGAATAGTGGAGAGTGAGCAGTAGAGAGTAGTAGAGAGTGAGTAGTACAGAGTGAGTAGTACAGAGTGAGTAGTAGAGAGTAGTAGAGAGTGAGTAGTAGAGAGTGAGTAGTATAGAGTAGGAGAGTGAGTAGTAGAGAGTGAGTAGTAGAGAGAGAGTAGTAGAGAGTGAGTAGTAGAGTAGTAGAGAGTGAGTGGTAGAGAGTAGGAGAGAGTAGTAGAGTGAGTAGTAGAGAATAGTAGAGAGTGAGTAGTAGAGCAAGTAGTAGAGAGTAGTAGAGTAGTTGAGCGTGAGTAGTAGAGAGTGAGTAGTAGAGAGTAGTAGAGAGCGAGTAGTAGAGAGTGAGTAGTGGAGAGTGAATAGTAGAGAGCGAGTAGTAGAGAGTGAGTAGCAGAGAGTGAATAGTAGAGAGTGAGTTGTAGAGAGAGAGTAGTAGAGAGTGAGTAGTAGAGAGTAGTAGAGAGAGAGTAGTAGAGAGTGAGTAGTAGAGAGAGAGTAGTAGAGTAGTAGAGAGTGAGTGGTAGAGAGCAGCAGAGAGTAGTAGAGTGAGCAGTAGAGAGTAGTAGAGAGTGAGTAGTAGAGAGTGAATAGTAGAGAGTAGTAGTAGAGAGTAGTAGAGAGAGAGTAGAAGAGAGTGTAGTAGAGAGTGAGTAGTAGAGAGTAGTAGCGAGTGAGTAGTAGATAGTAGTAGAGAGTGAGTAATAGAGTTGTAGAGAGTGAGTGGTAGAGAGTAGTAGAAAGTAGTAGAGGGAGTAGTAGTGAGTGAGTAGTATAGAGTGAATAGTAGAGAGTAGTAGAGAGTGAGTAGTAGAGAGAGTAGTAGTAGACAGTGAGTAGTAGAGAGTAGTAGAGCATGAGTAGTAGAGAGTGAGTAGTAGAGAGTGAGTAGTAGAGAGTAGTAGCGAGTGAGTAGTAGAGAGTGAGCAGTGGAGTAGTAGAGAGTGAGTAGTTGAGAGTGAGTAGTAGAGAGTGAGTAGTAGAGAGTAGTAGAGTAGTAGAGAGTGAGTAGTAGAGAGTAGTAGAGAGTGAGTAGTAGAGAGTGAGTAGTAGAGAGTAGTAGAGAGTCAGTAGTAGAGTAGTCGAGAGTAGTCAGTCAGTGTCAGTCAGTGTCAGTCAGTGTCAGTCAGTCAGTGTCAGTCAATCAGTGTCAGTTACTGTTAGTCAATCAGTGTCAGTCAGTCAGTGTCAGTCAATCAGTGTCAGTCAGTGTCAATCAGTGTCAGTCAGTGTCAGTCAGTCAGTCAGTGTCAGTCAATCAGTGTCAGTCAGTGTCAGTGTCAGTCAATCTGTGTCAGTCAGTGTCAATCAGTCAGTGTCAGTCAGTCAGTGTCAGTCAGTCAGTGTCAGCTAGAGCAGCTCTGCTGACCTGGTTCTCTGGCTCTAAAGCAGCTCTGCTGACCTGGTTCTCTCTCTCTAAAGCAGCTCTGCTGACCTGGTTTCTCTGGCTCTACAGCTGGTCTGCTGACCTGGTTCTCTGGCTCTAGAGCAGCTCTGCTGACCTAGTTCTTATGCTACAGAGCAGCTCTGCTGATCTAGTTCTCCGGCTCTACAACAGCTATGCTGACCTGGTTCTCTGGCTCTAAAGCAGCTCCGCTGACCCAGTTCTATGGCTCTGAAGCAGTTCTGTTGACATGCTTCTCTGGCTCTAGAGCAGCTCTGCTGACCTGGTTCTCTCCCTCTAAAGCAGCTCTACTGACCTGGTTTTTCTGGCTCTGAAGCAGCTCTGCAGACCTGGTTCCATGGCTCTAGAGCAGCTCTGTTGACCTGGTTCTTAGGCTCTAGAGCAGCTCTACTGACCTGGTTCTCTGGCTCTAAAGCAGCTCTGCTGACCTGGTTCTATGGCTCTAAAGCAGGTCTGCTGATTTGGTTCTCTGGCTCTAGAGTAGCTCTGCTGACCTGGTTCTCTGGCTCTAAAGCAGCTCTGCTAACCTGGTTCTCTAGCTCTAAAGCAGCTCTGCTGGCCTGGTTCTCTGGCTCTAAATCAGCTCTGCTGACCTGGTTTTCTCCCTCCAAAGCAGCTCTGCTGACCTGGTTTCTCTGGCTCTACAGCAGCTCTGCTGACCTGGTTCTCTGGCTCTAGAGCAGCTCTGCTGACCTAGTTCTTATGCTCTAGAGCAGCTCTGCTGACCTGGTTCTCTGGCTCTAAAGCAGCTCTTCTGACCTGGTTTTCTGCAATCACGATGCACGCACCCGACTTCGCGAAAATATATTTAAAAATGTATTATAAGTACAAATATATTATTTTGATGAATATCTTACGTAATCTCTTGCCTTAATATGTATATTAAAAACACATACATATCATTTTGGAACATACATTTTTTTTGCGGGAGTCGCGCACCCAGCACGCCCCAGCACGTTTATGATGTCACGCGGGACCCGCAACCGCGCAAACATCTCGTACTGTAATGCGCATGTGTCGGGAATGCGCGGGAGCAGGAGTCGCAGACTGGTCGCATACCAATCGCGCATATCACGTGATATTAAATGTATATGATGTAACTGAAAAACACGCAGCCATCGCACACCATACATGGATCCTTCATGACTTTTCTAAAATGGCGGCTAGAATGCGTGCACCCACCGTGATGTGTACACTTTGAGAGAGCGACTCCGAAAAATAATTGGATTTTTTTTTAATAAAATAATATAAATATATTAAAATAAAAAATGAAAACAAGAAAATTAATCAATATTTCAGTTTTAATTAAAACATTTTTTTTTGCAATTTTCAGAAAAATATATAATGTTATTTAATGAATAAAATATTTATAAATAAACAGTTAAAAAACTGTAGAAAATCAGTACAAAAAAATAGATATAACTACTATCACACTTAAAAGTTAGCATTTAAAAAACCTTTGAAATTCACTGAAAAAAAACATAGGTTTCAGAGACGTTATAGTTAGAAATTAGCATTTAAAAAACCTTAGAAATTCACAGAAAAAAACATAGGTTTCAGGGGTGTTATAGTTAGCTGCCCATTTCACTCATACAAAACCATAGAAATTCCTCCTTTATAGTTAGTTCTGCTAACTATAACTCACGCGCCCGCAATGCACTGCTGATGATGTCACATATTGCATCATTCATGACATGGTCAGTGACATCACTGATGACATCACTGATGACATCTCAAATGACATCACTGATGACATCATCCACTTGACAATCTGATACACCTCATCATACACTACTATAACCGTTCATCACTCACTGTAAAATACAGAGTACCATATTTGAAACCATTGACACACCAATACCAGTTACTACATACCCACTCACTGATTCCTAAGTCTACACACACAACTACCCATTCAACAACAGAATCATCTATACATGCAGTCAATAATTATTAGAACACTATCAAATGCACTTATACACATATATAGACATTGACACATCAGCAGTCATCTTAGTCGGTTATGCAGTCATCCTACTCACTCATGAAAAAAATGTATCGCTCTTAAATTTACTCACTTACACAATTATCCAACAACCCCTCATTTATTCAAACACAAAGTAACTCATCGTTAATATGTTAAAAAAGCACCATTACAATTATACACTCATTCATATAGTTACTCTCACAATCACTGACTCTTACACATACGTATTTATATACACCAACTCTCACATACAATGCCTTTTATTTTTTTACTTTGTGGAAGATGTACAACTAAAACATATATTCGCTCACCAACACACAAATAAATACACTCAGTCACCCAAACAACTGTTTCCACACGCACTCTTAAACCTATACACCTAGTCAATCAGCCATTCACACATCTATACATAGAGTTACACACACCCCATCCAACCACACACAAACTCAGTGTCCCATACAAATACTCACCCAACTAATCAATAACAAATATACACACTCATGTAGTTAGTGACCAACTGATGCAGCATGTTATACAACAACAAAGACAGTGCTGCACACATTCACATAGTTTAGTTACTAATCCATGTATTAAGTGAGACACTTTTAATTACTCACTTAAAAAGACAGTCAGACAGCTACTAAATCCTCCATCCAGACAGTTATATATCCACTCAATCTTCAATACAGATTGGTATATATATAATACATATTTAAATTTCAAACTAAACCACATTCAGTGGATGATGTCATCAGTGATGTCATCAGTGATGTCATTTGAGATGTCATCAGTGATGTCATCAGTGATATCACTGACCATGTCATGAATGATGCAATATGTGACATCATCAGCAGTGCATTGCGGGCGCGTGAGTTATAGTTAGCAGAACTAACTATAACGGAGGAATTTCTATGGTTTTGTATGAGTGAAATGGGCAGCTAACTATAACACCCCTGAAACCTATGGTATTTTCTGTGAATATATATATATATATATATTACCTACTGGTGGTCCCCAGTAGGTAGTTATAGTTAGGACCTTTTTTCCATAGGAAATCTGCAACATTCTATTCCCAATAAGTTTGGCCCCGTTTGACGAATCTTCGTGAAATTTTTAAAACTTTTGGCCAGCTCTGGTCCGTTCCTATCCTGAAAGTCTCAGGGTGATTCGTCAAGCGGGGGCTGAGAAAAAAAGGGGGTCCCAAAACGTGTTTTCTCCATGCAATTTTCCATAGGAACCTTTAGTCACAACTACAGCCCGAACTGCTGAACGGAATTACACCAAATCTGGCAAAAGGGTATCCCTTGGTTCAGAGTCGTGCCTTTTGGTAAATGGTGTAAATCCGTTCAGTAGTTCCTGAGAAAACCAAAAGTAAAATAAGATATATATCTATGGGCACGGTGGATCCGTGCACCCTGAGCGCACCCTGTGCGCACCCTCCCGATCACGAGCTGCATGTTAATTGGCTGTCAACTTGCTGTCAGCACTCCAAACCAGGAAGTGTTGGCAGCCATTTTGTGCCTTGGTAGAACCGAGGCACAAGAAATCCTTGAAAAGTGTGCAAAATGCAAAAAGGGAGCAGGGTAGAAACAGTGATGTCACTGAACATGTCATGAATGATGAAATATGTGACATCATCAGCAGTGGATTGCGGGTGCATGAGGTATAGTTAGTAGAATTAACTATAAAGAAGGAATTTCAATGGTTTTGTATGAGTAAAATGTCCAGCTAACTATAACACCCCTGAAACCTATAGTTTTTTCAGTGAATTTCTAAGGTTTTTTAAATGCTAATTCCTAACTATAACATGTCTGAAACCTATGGTTTTTTCAGTGAATATATATATATATATATATATATATATATATATCAACTATTCACACATCTTTGGGCAGTCACACCCCCCCACCGAACCACACACACATTCACTCTCCCATACAAATACTCAGTTAACTAATCAATAACTAATATAGACTTTCACATAGCTAGCAACCAACTGGTGCAGCAGTTTACACAACAACTGACAAAGTGTCATCGACAACAAGCAAGCTCAGTTCTGCAGATAGCTCAGACAAGGTTAGGCTCTCTGCTTCTACTTCTTCTTCACCCTCCTCTTGATCATTTTCCTCATTGTCATCATCCTCGGTCTGATTCCTTAACGCATTATACTTATTTTTCTTGTATAAATCGGTAGAATCGGTAGAATCCAGCACCTTTTACTTTTTCTCCCTCCTTTTATAGTTGATGGAGAACCAATCGACTTAATGTCCTTTCCCAACTCTGGCTTGGTCTGTTTGCCCCTCACTCTTGCCGCCATCTGAAACCTTTTTTTTTTTTTTTTTTTTGAGACTTGTGATATGAATCGGTCTGCTGCTAGAATTCGTGGGAGATTAAGTTCTATCACCTCTTATCAGTCGCCCTCAGGAATACATTTGACAAAATTCAGCAAAGTAGGGCCCGGCACCTTGCCTCATGAGCAGATCGATTAAAATGCTGAGCGCGGGCTATAGCTGAACTGTAGCTAAACTGAACTCCGGAAGAAAAAATAATAAATTTTCCCCCTCAGTTTTTACAGCACCAGCACCACCCAGTATGCCCAGTAAGCCCAGTATGCCTTGCCTCAGCGGGGTGATCTAAGGGCTGGCAGAAAATGTCCCTTGACCCCCGGTAGTTCGCCCTTTACAGGCGTCAACAGTAATTGAGTATGCAGACGCTCCTGGTGGTGGAATAGCAGCGGAAGATAATGCGCAAACCTCCCAGCGCTCCCAGCTCCTATCCGGACAGAGCTAGGAAAAGGTAGAAGAAAAGCATGATGTGATAGAATGAGCGCGAAATCCGAAATCCGGTGCTCCTCTCTTCTCCCCACAGGTAAAACAACAGCTTCTATTGGCCACAGGTTATTCGCCAAAAACGCCGTTACCCGCTGGTGATCACTACTTGTGGCCAGCTTCACTGACAGCACGTCAGGGTAAAGTCTCAGAAGGGTACAAGCACAGCGAGCGCGGACTGGGTAAAAGCCCAGTGCGCCTTACCTCGCAACCAGCCGATAGCTCGGCTTCGCTCCACGAAAGGCACTCACAAGCTTTAGTTGTTCCGTTTGCTCCGTTTGGATCCGAGCAGAGAGGCAGTCACTGGCGTGGCGGAAAGACTGCTATCTCTGCCGTCGATAGCACAGAACCGCAGCTTAGACCCCCTGAACTCCGGTTAACTCAGCTCGGCATCCGTCGTCCGTCATCCGACATCCGAGCGAAGCAGCAGCAGCGGCAGCGCCGTGTCCATGGGGGCGTGCTCACAGACTACGGAAACAGGAAGCACAGCGGCAGCGTGGGTGGGACCACGTCAGCCGTTCATCCTCCTCTCAGATACTTTCGTGGTGCGAACTTTAAACGAATGCAATTTTACAACAAATGGTTACTATATAGAACTCCGTCCTTTTTACACAAAATCTTCCCGCAAGTAGCAGATAAATGCTTCCGTTGTGATGGAAAAGGTTCTTGGAAACACATTGTTTGGGAGTGTCCAAAAATCCAGGCTTTATGGAAGGAAATAGAAAAATATCTCTCAATTGTTCTCAAAACTAATATTGTATTTGAGGATTTAATTCCCCTTCTAGGTTGTTCTTCTATCCACACTCCACATGATGAGTCCCTCTTTATAGCTTCTTTAATAGCTAAATCCCTCATTCTACAGTCCTGGAAAACAGATCTTGCTCCTTCCTTTCAGGCATGGAAGTCAAAGCTACTTTTAATCCAGGGTAGGGAAAGAAAGTATGCTCTTAGATTAGGGGCTCTCAAAAAATATGATAAATATTGGAGTGTGTTTGATTTTTAATTTAATCAGATTTATACTGTTGTCTATTAGTCCACTATAACTGTCCGGATCTCGCACGTTGCACTTCATAAATTGTGAAGACGCTTATTGTATTTAAATGACAAATATTCAATTTCGCTGCATTTTAATGATTTTTTAACTGTCTCTTAGTTCTTATATGACCTTGCACTTTATAATTATAATTTTATTATTACAATGACAATTTACACGGTTCTTAATATATTCATTCTCATACTGTATTAATTAAATTCTATTTGTGTTTATTAATATTGTATTGCCATATTTGAACTCTCAATAAAAAAATAAATTAAAAAAAAAAAAAACAACTGACAAAGTGATACAGATATTAACACAGTTTAGTCACTATCCAATATATTTAGCCTATAGGCTTCAGGGCTGTTATAGTTAGCTGGACATTTCACTCGTACAAAACCATTGAAATTCCTCCGTTATAGCTAGTTCTGCTAATTATAACTCACGCGCCCGCAATCCTCTGCTGATGATGTCACATATTACATCATTCATGACATGGTCAGTGACATCACTGATGACATCACTGACGACATCTCAAATGACATCACTGATGACATCATCCAGTGAATGTGGTTTGGTTCGTTATTTAAATATGTATTATATATATAGCAATCTGCATTACTTTTCAGGATCACTACTGGGCTCAAAGATGCAGCACGGAGGTCTCTCATGATAACAGGTGAGTAAATCGGAATTGGTATTTTGGCTGATTTTAGAGGAATATTTGTAAGTTCCAAAAATCGACACTTAGAAACTTTTTCCGCAAAAAGCAGGCTATGATATCCTATGGAAGGAAATTCAAGTTACTGGTAAGTACGGTTAGAATTACTTTTCAGGATCAGTACTGGGCTCAAAGATGCAGCACTGAGGTCTCTCCAGATAACAGGTGAGTAAATCGGAATTCGTAGTACGGCTGATTTTAGAGGAATATTTTAAAGTTCCAAAACTCCACACTTAGAAGAATTTCCAAGTGAAACCAGTCAATGTTAGCCTATGGAAGGAAATTCAAGTTACTGGTAAGTACGGTTAGAATTACTTTTCAGGATCAGTACTGGGCTCAAAGATACAGCAACTGAGGTCTCTCCTGATAACAGGTGAGTAAATCAGAATTCGTAGTTTGGCTGATTTTAGAGGAATATTTGTAAGTTCCAAAAATCGACACTTAGAAACTTTTTCAGCAAAAAGCAGACAATGATATCCTATGGAAGGAAATTCAATTTACTGGTAAGTACGGTTAGAAATACTTTTCAGGATCAGTACTGGGCTCAAAGATGCAGCACTGAGGTCTCTCCTGATAACAGGAGAGTAAATCAGAATTCGTAGTTGGCTGATTTTAGAGGAATATTTTAAAGTTCCAAAACTCCACACTTACAAGAATTTTCAAGTGAACCCAGTCAATGTTAGCCTAAGGAAGGAAATTCAAGTGACTGGTAAGAACGGTCAATCAATCAATCAATCAAAGCATTTATATAGCGCACTACTCACCCAGAGGGTCTCAAGGCGCTAGGGGAGGGGGGTCCGCTACTGCTCGAACAGCCATGTCTTGAGTTGCTTCCTGAAGGCGAGGTGGTCCTGGGTCAGGCGGAGGTGGGTCGGGAGGGAGTTCCACGTCCTGGCGGCGAGGAAGGAGAAGGACCGTCCCCCTGTGGTGGCTCTTCGGATGCGGGGGACGGTGGCGAGGGCGTGGCCGGTCGATCAAAGCTGGCGTTTGGGAGCGTAGAAGTTGAGGCGGCTGTTGAGGTATCCTGGGCCTTGGTTGTGTAGGGCTTTGTGTGTGTGGGTGAGGAGACGGAAGGTGATTCTCTTGGTGACCGGGAGCCAGTGCAGGTCTCTCAGGTGTCCGGAGATGTGGCTGCGACGGGGGATGTCCAGGATGAGTCGTGCTGACGTGTTCTGGATCCGCTGAAGTCTTTTCTGGAGTTTGGCGGTGGTTCCGGCGTAGAGGGAGTTGCCGTAGTCCAGACGGCTGGTGACGAGGGCCTGGGTGACCGTCTTCCTGGTCTCGGTGGGGATCCACCGGAAGATCTTTCGTAGCATGCGCAGGATGTTGAAGCACGATGAGGAGACGGCGTTGACTTGTCTGGTCATGGAGAGGGTGGAGTCCAGGATGAAGCCCAGGTTGCGTGCGTGGTGTGTTGGTTTGGGTGCGCTGCCTAGGGTGGGGGGCCACCAGGAGTCGTCCCAGGCGGAGGGTGAGGATCCCAGGATGAGGACTTCCGTCTTGTCCGAGTTCAGTTTCACGCGGCTGGTCTTCATCCATTCGGCTACCTCTTTCATCCCTTCGTGGAGGTTGGCTCTGGCGGTGGCGGGGTCGTTGGTGAGGGAGAGAATCAGCTGGGTGTCGTCGGCGTAGGAGATGATGTTGAGGTTGTGCTGGCGTGCGATGTCTGTGAGGGGGCTCATGTACACGTTGAAGAGGGTTGGACTGAGCGAGGAGCCTTGAGGAATGCCGCAGATGACTTCGGTGGCTTCAGATCTGAACGGGGGGAGGCGGACTCTCTGTGTCCTTCCAGCGAGGAAGGAGATGATCCACTCCAGTGCCTTTTCCTGGATTCCGACTTTGCTCAGACGCTGCACTAGTGTACGGTGGCAGACAGTGTCGAAGGCCGCGGAGAGGTCTAGGAGGATGAGGGCCGCTGTTTCTCCGTTGTCAAGCAGAGCTCGGATGTCATCGGTGGCTGCGATCAGGGCGGTCTCGGTGCTGTGGTTGGCCCGGAAGCCAGACTGCGAGAGGTCGAGGGATCCGTTCGTCTCGAGGAAGGCGGCCAGCTGCTTGTTGACGGTCTTCTCGATGACTTTTGCAGGAAACGGGAGCAGCGAGATGGGGCGGTAGTTCTTGAGGTCGGTGGGGTCGGCTGATGGCTTCTTTAGTAGAGCGCTGAGTTCGGCGTGCTATCAGCTCTCTGGGAAGGTAGCGGTGTCGAAGGAGGTGTTGATGATGTCCCACAGGTGGGGTGCGATGACAGCGTTGGCCTTGTTGAAGACGTGGTGAGGGCAGGGGTCGGTAGGAGATCCGGAGTGGATGGAGTTCATCGTGCGGACGGTGTCTTTGGTGCTGATCGGGGTCCAGGCGCGGAGGGTGGTGGTGGGGGGCGGTGGTTCGGTCGTGGCGTGCGTCGGTTGAGTGCTGAAGCTGTTGTGTATGTCCGCGATCTTGTTGTGGAAGTAGGAGGCGAGGGAGTTGCAGAGGTCTTGTGAAGGGGTGATGTCGTTGTTACCGGCGTTGGGGTTGGAGAGCTCTTTGACGATGTTGAAGAGTTCCTTGCTGTTGTGTGCGTTGTTGTCCAGTCGTTCCTTGAATGCGGTTTTCTTGGTGGCGTGGATGAGTTGGTGGTGTTTTCGGGTGGCGAGCTTGAGGGCAGTCATGTTGTCCGGTGTTGGGTCTCTGTGCCAGGTTCTCTCGAGGGCTCGGCAGTTCTTCTTGGAGCTCTTGAGTTCGTCGGTGAACCATGGGGCTTTCTTGCTACCGGGTCTGCTAGTCGGGGTCTTCAGAGGGGCGAGGTCGTCTGCGCAGTCGCCGATCCACTTCGTGAGGTTGGTGGCCGCTTGGCTGGGGTTCGTTGCGCTGGTGGGTGGGTTCTTGCTCAGGGCGGTCGCGAGCTGGTCGGCTGTGATCTTGTTCCAGCTTCTGCGTGCAACCTGTTGCTGGTGGTGGTGGATCGTGGTCCTTCTGAAGCTGAAGTGGACGCAGCTGTGGTCCATCCAGTGGAGTCCGGTGGCGTGGCTGAAGGCGATGTCCTTGCTGGATGAGAAGATGGGGTCGAGTGTGTGTCCGGCGTAGTGGGTGGGGGTGGTGACCAGCTGCTTGAGTCCGGGGTGGCTCGGTAGCATCCTGGGCTTCAGCCGGCGTTGAGTGCGTTGAGGGTGGCGGCGTCGTACGTTCCGGCGGGTGGGCTGGGGTCTGCAGGGGCCAGGGGTCCTGGTGCTGGGCGCGGTCCAGGCGCGGACGGGCGTAGACGGGCTTACCTTTGGCGCACCTTCGGCGCTCAATCGGTGCTCCCGCTGCGCGCGTCCGCTGCGCGGTCGCTCTGGGGACGTCATAAGAAGGGAGCCGGTCGGGAGGGTCTGCGGGGAGGCGGGAGCGCGAGCCAATTGGCTGGCGGGGGGGCGGGGCCACGGGCTGGGGCGGCGGGAAAGCTGGAGCGGGCTTGGCGGCCCTCTGGTGGCTGGGGCTGCGGGAGGCTGGTGTGGGCTCGGCGGCCCTCGGGTGGCTGGGGCTGCGGGAGCAGGCACAGGCACAGGAGCGTGGGGGTGACCAGGCGGGAAGGCGCAGTGGTCACTCCCTGGTTCTGGTCAGGCTCCCTTTAAGAAGGGAGCCGGTCGGGAGGGTCTGCGGGGAGGCGGGAGCGCGAGCCAATCGGCTGGCGGGGGGGCGGGGCCACGGGCTGGGGCGGCGGGAAAGCTGGAGCGGGCTTGGCGGCCCTCGGGTGGCTGGGGCTGCGGGAGGCTGGTGTGGGCTCGGCGGCCCTCGGGTGGCTGGGGCTGCGGGAGCAGGCACAGGCACAGGAGCGTGGGGGTGACCAGGCCGGAAGGCACAGTGGTCACTCCCTGGTTCTGGTCAGGCTCCCCTTAAGAAGGGAGCCGGTCGGGAGGGTCTGCGGGGAGGCGGGAGCGCGAGCCAATCGGCTGGCGGGGGAGCGGGGCCACGGGCTGGGGCGGCGGGAAAGCTGGAGCGGGCTTGGCGGCCCTCGGGTGGCTGGGGCTGCGGGAGGCTGGTGTGGGCTCGGCGGCCCTCGGGTGGCTGGGGCTACGGGAGCAGGCACAGGCACAGGAGTGTGGGGGTGACCAGGCCGGAAGGCGCACGGTTAGAATTACTTTTCAGGATCAGCACTGGGCTCAAAGATGCAACACTGAGGTCTCTCCTGATAACAGGTGAGTAAATCGGAATTCGTAGTTCGGCTGATTTTAGAGGAATATTTGTAAGTTCCAAAAATCGACACGTAGAAACTTTTTCAGCAAAAAGCAGGCAATGATATCCTATGGAAGGAAATTCAAGTTACTGGTAAGTACGGTTAGAATTACTTTTCAGGATCAGTACTGGGCTCAAAGATGCAGCACCGAGGTCTCTCCTGATAACAGGTGAGTAAATCGGAATTCGTAGTTCGGCTGATTTTAGAGGAATATTTGTAAGTTTCAAAATTCAACACTTTTTCAGCAAAAAGCAGGCAATGATATCCTATGGAAGGAAATTCAAGTTACTAGTAAGTACGGTTAGAATTACTTTTCAGGATCAGTACTGGGCTCAAAGATGCAGCACTGAGGTCTCTCCTGATAACAGGTGAGTAAATCGGAATTCGTAGTTCGGCTGATTTTAATTTGGTCCAGTATATATAGAGCCACTTTCCTACACCATCCCCTCCCGTCACCACTGTGTAAACGCGCCTTGTGTCTTTTTTAATTTGGGAGATTAAGTCCCCTTGAATCCTGAGTGTCCCTAGGGTCCAAGTAGCCCACTAAGTACCTCCAATAAGTGCCACAGAGCTGTGTTGTAGAGAGGTGTAAAAAAGGGAGCGGGCTGGGCCACCTCTCTGAAACACAGCGCAATGGCGCTTACTGGAAGCACCTGGTGGGCTAGTTAGCCCCCAGGGGCCATCAGGATTGAAGGGGAATTATTTCCCCAACTTAAAACACGCCACAGGGCGTGTTTTCACACGTCACCTCGGGCCTCGTCCCCTCCCTTCACCACTGTGTAAACGCTCCCTGTGGCCATTTTAATTTGGGAGATTAAGTCCCCTTCAATCCTGAGTGTCCCTTGGGTCCAACTAGCAAACTAGCTCACTAGGTACCTCCAGAAAGCGCCACAGAGCTGCGTTGCAGAGGGGTGTAAAAAGGGGCACGGCCTGGGTCACCTCTCTGAAATACAGCACAGTGGCGCTTACTGGAAGCAACTGGTGGGCTAGTTGGCCCCCTGGGGCTCTTAGGATTGAAGGGGAATTATTTCCCCAACTTACAACACGCCACAGGGCGTGTTTGCACATGTCACCTCAGGCCCCGTCCCCTCCCTTCCCCACTGTGTAACGCACGCCCTTTGTCGGTTTTAAGTTGGGAGATTAAGTCCCCTTGAATCCAGAAGGTCCCTAGGGTCAAAGTAGCCCACTCGGTACCTCCAGTAAGCGCCGTTGCAGAGAGGTGGAAAAAGGGGTACGGCCTGGACCACCTCTCTGCATGCAGCACAGTGGCGCTTATTGGAAGCACCTGGGGGGCTAGTTGGCCCGCAGGGTCACTCAGGATTGAATGGGAATTATTTCCCCAACTTAAAACGCGCCACAGGGCGTGTTTGCACACGTCACCTCAGGCCCCGTCCCCACCCTTCACCACTGTGTAAACACGCCCTGTGGCCATTCTAAGTTGAGAGATTAAGTCCCTTTGAATCCTAAGGGTCCCTATGGTCATACTAGCCCACTAGGTACCTCCAGTAAGTACCATAGAGCTGCGTTCCAGAGAGGTTTAAAAAGGGGCATGGCTTCTGAACACCTGTCTGCAACGCAGCTCCCTGGCACATATTGGAGATACCTTTTGGGCTAGTTGGCCCTCAGGAACTCTCAGTACTGAAAGAGAGTTAATCCCCCAACTTAAAACACGCAACGTGGCACTTTTGCACAGTGGTGAAGGAAGGGGGCATGGCTTGAGGTGACATGTCTGAAACACACCCTGTGGTGCGGTTTAAGTTGGGGAATTGATTTCTCCTCAATCCTGAGGGTCCCTGGGGGCCAACTAGCCCACCAGGTCCCTCCAGTATGCGCCAGAGAGCTGCGTTGCAGAGAGGTGTTCAGAGGCCACGCCCCTTTTAACAACACTCTGCAACGCAGCTCCGTGGTGCTTACTGGAGGTACCTGGTGGGCTACTTGGCCCCCAGGGACCCTCAGGATTGAAGAGGAATTAATTCCTGATTTTAAAATGTGCCACAGGGCGTGTTTGCACACATATCACCTCAGGCCCCCCCCCTCCCTTCACCACTGTGCAAACGTGCCCCGTGGCGTGTTTTAAGTTGGGGGATTAACACCCCTTGAATCCTGAGGGTCCCTGGGGTGCAACTAGCCCACCAGCTATCTCCATTAAGCGCCACAGAGCTACGTTGCAGAGAGGTGTAAAAAGGGGCGTAGCCTCAGGACACCTCTCTGCAACTCAGCCCCCTGGCACATACTGGAGGTTCCAGGTGGGCTAGTTTGCCCCCAGGGACCCCCAGTATTCAAGGGGAATTCGTGCCCCAACTGCAAACATGCCAGGGGGCGTGTTTGCAGTTGGGTCTTTTCTTTTCTTTCTTTTTTTAAGACGGGGGGCTGTATAGCCCCCCTTCTTTTTTTATTGTTTTGTCCCTGGGCCTGCCCCCTAATTAATTTTTTTATGACCCCATCCCTCCGGGGCATGGCCCTTTTTAAAAATATTTTTTTTAAATATTTTTCATATTGGAGGGGGGCTGCCTTGCCCCCCTACTTAGTCCATTTATGGCCCCAGGGACGCCATCCCCCGGGGCCGGCCTTTTAACATTTTTTGTACTTTTTCATTTTGGGGAGGGGGGTGCATGGCCCCCCTCCTCGGCCACTTGTAGCCCTGGGGACCCCTCCCCCAGTGCTGGCCCTCTCCGTTGCGGACCGTGGGGGGTCCCCAATCCCCCCACAGTCTCTCCGGCTCCCCGCCTCCTGCATTGCTTTTCCACACGGGGAGCTGCTAAGATGCAGCTCCCCTTGTGGAAAAGCAATTTGCTTTGGTATTTGAAAGAGAGAGCAGGTTTCCTGCTCTCTCTTCCAATTAGCAAAGTAGTTTGCTATGACAGGGTGGGAGCCGCGAAGCTCCCGCCCTGCCATAGCAAACTACAGTGTCCCAGGGGTGGGCACCCCGGGACACTGCAGGAGCTGGCCCTGGGGCATGGCGTTCCCCAGGGCCATCACAAGGCTCCAGGAGGGGGGCCGCGCAGCCCCCCTCCCACCATCTACAAAGCCCGGGGGGGTGGTGGTCCCCGGGGCTGGGGGTCTGTCACTGACCCACCAATTTAAATCTTTAGAGCCCTGGGGAGGTGGCGGTCCCCGGGGCATATGGGGGGCTTGAGCCCCCCCACACAGGGTCTGTTTTAAAAAAAAATAAAGCCCAGGGGGTGGCGGTCCCCGGGGCTGCGGGGCGGCAGTGTGCCTGCCGCAATCAAAAATGTAATCGAAACCCGGGGGTGGCGGTCCCCGGGGCAGCCCCCATCACTACATTTACAAGCCCTGGGGGTGGCGGTCCCCAGGGCTGCGGGGGAGCCGTGTGCCTCCCGGAACTATTAATGCTTTGCCAGGGGGGTGGCGGTCCTCGGGGCAGTGTGGGGGGATTTGGCCCCCCACCCTTTTTTTGATCATGCCCCCGGGACTTGGCCCCCTTGGGGGCTAATTACCAACGAAGTGCAGATCTAGGCGATTTTTTTTTTAATAAAATGCTTTTTTGGGCCCCGGGGGTCCATGTGGGACCCCCTGAGCAGGACTAGGGGGTCAGGGTGCTTTCTACCCTTCCCCTTTTCGCGTTTTTTTCTTAAATTTCTTGTGCCTCGATTCGTCAACCACAAAAACAACAACAACAAACAAAAACAACAATTGATGGACAGAAGGCAGAACAATGTCATACATTCACCCCAGTACAGAGATCTGGGCCTAAATCCATAGTTTTTTTGATCACCATGCCATTCCAGTTTGAACCCAGCCATATGCAAATCAGTCTTGACCCTGTGCCTCATGGGAACAGTCCAGCCCGAACTGCCAAGCCAGGTCCTCCCTGGACTGGAAACAAGCATCCTAGGACCGGTTTCGGGGTTTCACCCCTCTTCAGCCAGGATAGCTTGATTCCAGTGGCATGGAGAGCACGGGACTCACGTCTGAGCATACCCGTCCCACTCGGGGTGACAAATGCAAAAACAACAATTGATGGACAGAATGCAGAACAATGTCATACATTCACCCCAGTACAGAGATCTGGGCCTAAATCCATCGTTTTTTTGCTCACCATGACATTCCAGTTTGAACCCAGCTATATGCAAATCAGTCTTGACCCTGTGTCTCATGGGAACAATCCAGCCCGAACTGCCAAGCCAGGTCCTCCCTGGACTGGAAACAAGCATCCTAGGACCGGTTTCGATGTTTCACCCCTCTTCAGCCAGGATAGCTTGATTCCAGTGGCATGAAGAGCATGGGACTCACGTCTGAGCATACCCGATTCGTCAACCGGCGCCAAAGTTATTCCAAATAGAATGTTGCGATTTCCTTATGGATAATAGGTCCTAACTATAACTACCTACTGGCGACCGCCAGTAGGTAATAGATATATACATATACATATATATATATATAGGTTTCAGGGGTGTTATAGTTAGCTGGGCATTTCCCTCGTTCAAAACCCTAGAAATTCCCCCGTTATAGTTAGATAGGCTAACTATAACTCACCCGCCCCCGCAATGCACTGCTGATGACGTCACATATTACATCACTCATGGCATGGTCAGTGACATCACTCATGACATCACTGATGACATCTCAAATGTTTTTTAAATGCCAATTCCTAGCTATAACGCTCCTGAAACCTATGGTTTTTTCAGTGAATTTCTAAGGTTTTTTAAATGCCAATTCCTAACAATAATGCCCCTGAAACCTTTGGTTTTTTTCAGTGAATTTCAAAGTTTTTTTAAATGCCAATTCCTAACTATAACGTGCATGAAACCTATGGTTTTTTCAGTGAATTTTAAAGGTTTTTTAAATGCTAATTGCTATCTATAACTTATCTCTAAAGATATCATGTTTAATGATTTTCATTGGATTTCTATATTTTTCAATTTCAGTGCGTCAATTTCATTAATTATGTTTTTTTGAAATTCTTTTTTACCACTATTTTTTTAATCTATTTTTTCATTTAAATCTTTTCCGATTTAAAAAATATTATTTGTTTTTATTGGGTTTTTCAAACATATTTATATATATATTTAAAAATATTTTTTTAACTATATGTTCAAAACTTTATTTTATATATTTTTTCCATGTTTTTTGGATCCGTGCACCCTATGCGCACCGTTCTCGATCCCTACGTGAAAGCATCTGCACACGGTATGCGTTGGGTACGTGTTTGATGCGCGATTCCAATGTGACCGGTACGCGACTCCAAGCCTATACGCGACACGTACGATGTACGTAATGCGACGTTTAAGCGCTTCCGCAATGCATCATGTGCGTCTCTGACGCGATAGGTGCGCGGATCCGGCGAAATATTTAACATTTAAAAAAACATATATATGTATTTCATGTGAAGATTAATTGAAGACAAACTCTAAACTAGTCTTAAAAGTAATATATTTTTACATATAATCCTATATTTCTTTTTAATTCAATTTCGCGGATGCGCGCTGGGTGCGTGCTGCCTATGCGCAGGCAGGGTGCGCGGATCCCATGTGACCTGCAAAAAAAGAGATTTGATTGGTTCATTACACTTCCTGTTCTAACTATTGAAAGACCCCACCCAATTAAATCATTCTTCTTTGACCTTCTTTGGATGAGCATCTCTTTGCAGAGAAGAAGATTTTTAAGACTTAGTTTACACTTAGCTCTAACTTTTTCTACTAAAAATGGCTTCAGGGCAGCAGGCATCACCTGCATCTCTTCATACATCTGAGGATGAAGTTTTGGAGGAGACACCACGCACACCACGTTTTTCTTCAGTGGTGTGGAAATTATTTACTTTTCCCGAGGGGCAAACGAAGACCAATGCCACCTTGGTCACGTGCAATATTTGCAAAAGAGTGCTGTCTCGAGGGGATCCTAACAAGAAATACTCGTGCGGGATGGCTAGTATGATGAAGCACCTAAGGACCCTTCAACCTAACAATCTTGCACGAGAAGAATGCCGACGGATGAGAGACACTCCTGCTCCTGTGCCTTCCACCTCATCGCAGACGAGCACTTCAAGAGTGCATCCGTCAGCCCAAAACTCAATTTCAATTTTTAAAAGTGCTCTGCACTAAGTGCAATGCGACTTTGTGTTACGGTGAGCAGTCGATCGATCTGATCTGCCGCCGGCAAGAAAGTCACCATTGCTAGTTTTTTATTTTTTTATTTTTGTTCCCTGAAGTTCATTGTTTGGTTCCTCCTGTTTCGTTTTTTTATTTTTTTTCTCCAGAAAATCCAAAAAAAATCACAAAATTGTCGGAAAACCCCCCCAAAAAATATAAAAGAAGAAAGAAGAATAATAAAAGTTTTTCTAAGAACTAACTTTCCTGGTTTTAAAAAAGAGCTAAATTTCTTTGTTAGTGTGTGAAAGCTTAGATGAATGTACGTGTAGGACGTAATTGACTGAATGAATGCATTAGTAGCGTATGGTGAATGTATAAGTGCAGAACTATGAGGAAGTGCTGCAGCATCACACAGTAACCTCTTTAACTGCAGTGTGCTGTAGTACTTCCGAAGCACAGGGATGCAACATATGTACATAAATATGTTGCAAATCTATGCTTCTCTCTGCACGGCTGCTTAAACTGCAGCCATGTGGTGACACAGGTACCCTTGCACCATAGTGCAAGGATATCTGTGTCATGTTCTGTTTGTTTTTCTGCAGGAAGACACACCTTCCTGCACAAAAACAATGAGAAAATGCATTTTTCTCCTTCAATGTATGCTGAACAATTTACCATGCATTGAAGATATAAAAATGTGGAGAAATGAAAACAATTTTCCTTGTTGTGCTTTCCTACACCAATTTTAGAATGGTGCAACATTCACACACATATCGAGATTTATGATTTCTGATAAATCTAGAGATGTGTCTTGTTCTATGAGTATTCAGTGCAATCATGCACAACAACACTTATAGAACAGCCTTTCAACGCAAAGGGGTGTGTATGATGAGCTTGTATTTACATGTAGTAGAAAAAGTACACAGAGTGACTTTTCCTCTCTTTGTAAATATGAAAGAATGTCTTGCGCAATAAATATATTACAAAAAGTGACATATTTCCGGTTTCAAAATTCCTTGCGAATGATAGAAGGTAAGCACAGAGTTTTGTCTGCAAAGATGTTCAAAGAAGAATGATTGAAATGATTGCGGTCCTTCAATAGGTAAAATGGGAAATATTATGAACCCCTCAAATCTCTTTTTTGCAGGTCACATGATATCTGACTATGGTCAGATTTCAAAACTACATAGGTATAAACAGAGTGTTTTTTGAAACGTGTTTCAACCTTGTAGTTTCTTGCAGACCTCCTCAGTCTGCATATTGAGACTTAGTTAAACTTACCTTCACAGTAATAGGAATAAAAAATGGTATACATTTTTTTCAGATTTTCATTGCAATCTAAATTGATATAAATTGCTTTTTTTAAAATTTGGATCTGTGAAAGAAAAGAAAAAAAAATTATAACATGTAATAATACATTTTTTACAACGCAGCATAATTTCCACAAAGTAATTTGTTTGGCTTTTTTGCTGTTCTCAGAATATATTGAATTTCGCTAGAAATAGTGATTTCAATCGAACTCATTACTTAACAGTGGGCAAAAAAAAAAAACAATCAGAAAGATTGTTAAAAAAAAACATCATGCTATTCTCAGTAAAATACCAGAAAATACAAATCACACATATATGAAATGCTTACGGCTTACAAAATGTTATAACTTTAACTTATAAAAACTGTAAATATTGCCGCTTTAAAATATTCACCGAATCAATGACCACCAAAAAGTCCATAATTCAAAAATATACCTTTCCTTGAGGCCAAATGGTATTTTTTCACTCCTTCTTTATGTAAATTGTCCAATGGTAGTCCTATTGAATTATAATAATACATTTCTCAGAGAATGAATTATCTTCCTAAAACTTTGACTTTAAAAATGTTAGGTAGGAATTTTGTAATTCCCTAGGCAAACGTTGTTTAAAAACCAACTGAGAATCATTACAAAGTGTCCAGCCTTTGTCACATTTTAGATAGGCAGTGTAATGTCCAGATATGGTGGAAGGACCATCATGGAAAATTATAGCAATTGCTACAAAAGTCCTTCCTGATATTGATAGTTGTGCTGCTACACATTGCTTTATTAAAGTATCCAATTTTCTTCCGTCAGCTGTACAACTTTGCATCATTAAAATGATGTATTTTCCATATTTTGTTAAGAATAATGTGGATAACATTTCTGATTTACATTGGCTACACTCCATATTTTGATTTGCACCTTTAACTAATTTATTGAAAGACACTGATTTACAGTCTGGTAATGTTAAATACAGAAATCTCTCAATGTCTACATTGGTGCTACATGTATACATGCAATTTTCACAAACATGTTCCCATTTGTAAGAAAGGCCCAAAATATGTTCTATTTCTACACCTTCATTTTCAAAAATGGTAAGCATATACATAAAAAATTCCTGAACATCTTTTTGGTTATTTTGTGAAAATTGTGTAGAACCAGAACACACATCCAAAACACTACGAACATCTGAAACAGATTGTATTTTACTTGTATCTGTTGTCAATTTTTCATAAAAAGAATGCAACAGAGAACAAAATCTTTTTTGCCGATTCTGCATAATTTGTTCTCGCAAACCTTCCAGATAAAAAACAACATTGACCATTACATTAGCATAGCAGTTGACACAGGAACTATTTTCAAACTGATAACCAAGAATCTCTTCAACAGTGTCCAATTTCTTTTTACCTGCAATCACAACATTATCTTGTTCTTTTCCCTTCTTGACATCTTCAGTACAGATATTCTCAAACCTTCTTTTTCGACCAACTACACGCTTTTCAAATACAGGATATTGACCTAAATTGGGAGCATACAACCTTCTTAACCTATTATACTCTTTTACACAGTTTGCATCTGCAGTAACCTTCGTCTCATCAAAATCAATCAAAAACAAACCAGATAATGTTCTGACTCGTGACAAAGCAACATATGCCATACCCTCTTTGAATACGGTAGATCCAAGTGTTCACCAATGCACTGTCTACACTTAATCCTTGAGATTTATGAATACTCACTGCGTATGCCAGAGAAAATGGAAATTGTTTCCTACGGACATATAAATCTTTAACAAGCAAAAAACGAACTGAACAACGACCAATTTCTTTAACTTCATCAATCTGATCAAATTTAATTTTTAAAAATTCAATTCCTTCTTTTTTCTGATAATTCACAAAATCCACCACTTTACCCATTGCACCATTAACGAAACCTTTCTCTACATCCAAATTACACCTTAAAATTACCCGACAGTTTACCCACGCATATAGTGTCTTTTCTAAACCAGCAGTTTTAGATATATTTTTTTCTAAATAATCCAGTTTTGATCTCAACTTTCCCGTCAAAATAATAGTGATTCCTTCATGCTGTATTTTATCGATGGCTTCCATTTTTACAATTTCTTAATTTTCCAGTTTCAATAGTTCTTCGTTGAATATGGAACACTCGCGCAGTGTTGGCATTAAACAAATCACTGATTTATTTTTAGCAATTTCCACATACACTTTTGCAGGAACTGCATTTTCATTTGGAAAGACATTGCAAAGTAATCGACTCTCCAAAGCTTGTTTGCCTTGTTTTGAAAGAATTCCAATTCTTAAATCTTGTAGAATACTTCAATTTTCAGCATCATTTGCCTGTCGCATATTTGTTGTCAGTTCTTTGTATTCAAAATGAGTCCAAATGTTCACATTACCCACAGTGCCAAGAGACTTTCTGGTATCTTCATGGGCTAGTGTTTTAAATACCGGTTGTCCTTTTACCGGAGTCAGTTGCAGTAGATCTCCAAAAACTATGACGTGTTTTCCTCCAAATAACACGTCATACTCTGTTTTAAGAATTTGCTGCATTCTTATATGCACAAAGGCAAGCATCAAGTTTGAGACCATGCTCACCTCATCAATAATGAGAAGTTTCATTTTCTTCAGGACTCTTAAAACTTCACAACAAACTTCTCCAGATAGCTTGTGGTATTCCAATTTGTTTTCATGCTCTACTGGCAGCATTAGTAAACGATGTAAAGTAATTCCTTTAATGTTATGTGCTGCCAACCCAGTTGGAGCAGTGACAACACAAGACAAATGCGAATCAGTTGTTTTCTGCAGATAGCTTGTAATTACTTTAATTAAGAAACTTTTTCCTGTTCCAGCTTGACCACTCACATACATTCGGATAGGTTGAAATGATGTACATGAGCACCCTCTCTTTTCATGAAGTAATCCATGGTCAATCTGCTCTTTCACTTGCTGATATATTTGTTTCTGTTCAACATTTAGTTGTTCTTCCAAGTTTCCTAACTGTATTGCATCTTCTTGAGCTTGATACATTGCTGTTTCCACCTCATTCATTGCAATCGCTGCTTCATTTTCAACAAGTGGTTGCCCTAGTGGATCTTGACTCAGTGCAGCAGAACTTTGACTGTCTTGAGAACTGTCTCTCGCAATCTCAGCTGCAATTGTAGCTTCTTGATCAATTTCATCATTCAACATTTTGGCATAATTTGCGAAAGCACTGCATTGTATGCTATCTTTAGAAGCATTAAATGAATCTTCATAGCTGGGAAAATCTCCAAGTAATTCCAGTTCTGAACGCCATGGTTTGAACATTTGCAAAAGGGCTAAATAGTAAAATTCTCTTTTGTCAGCAGTGTCGCAACTCAGTTTCCTGTGATTAATTAAATTGCCTTTCCTTTGTTTCACCAGACATCCTTCGGAACCAATCACTGCATATTTTCCATCGTTGATGTTCTCTGTAGTATTCCGTTTAAAAGTGTAGTTTGACTTCTATTTGGGTAGTATGTGTCCAACATATTCGTTTTCAAAATATCTGTACTTTCTGGTTCATTTTCTGCTAAATATTCAATTTCATGAAGAGATTTCAGTACCCGATTTCGCATTCCTGCAAGACCTAGACTCACCCAAATGATTCTTCTACTTTTGGAATATAGACTTGCAGATGATAACTGATCTGAACATTCATATGCTCCAATTTCACGATGCGATAACATCTTCAAACTGAAACTGTACAATTTCTTACTTAGAGTCTTCTCGTGAGAAATCTCTTCCCACATTTCTTTCAATTCAGTCTTTTCTGATTTAGTAATGTAAGACGTTACATATCGAGCAACAGCAATGGAATTGTCCGCAACATACTGAATATCCATGTTAGCGTTCCACATGGATAAAATAACTGGATTGTAGTCATTTATGTATTTCGATTCTTCGCTTCTTCTTAAGTTGTAGGTGTTTTTTGGAGACTTTCTTGTGATGGTATGTCGCATAGCTGACATAAAACTGTTCACTCTTCCTTTGGCTAATACAGGACGTGGAAATCCAAAACGACATTTGGTATAGAACTTATCCTTTGACTTGTATTTTCATCGACAATATTTTCCACACTTGTGGCTTTGAAATCGTAAGACTTGTTGTTTTAAGTTTTTATCTTCTCTGCTATTGGGAAGAGCACATGTAGCATAATCTTCAATGAAAGACAAAACAGTTTCATCTGAATCTGTTCCAAATTTGGGGGCGTCCTTGACCCATAACAACATATGTATGTGAGGAGCACCTCTTGCTTGATACTCCTTTCTCTAAAAGAAATCCACAACTTCTCCAAGAGGAGGATTCTTTTTATTGCAGATGAAAGACATCATAGCTTCAAATCTATGATTGAAATATCTGCATACATTGACAGGATCCAAAGAGCACAATTCTCCAGGTGTCTTGTATTCAATATTTTTTATATTGGAATTTGCCTCTCGAAGAAATTCAAGTAAATCATCCCAAGCATACTCAGCACAGCTTAGTGTAACAAACCATGTAGGAGTTCCCAAGTTCCGTAGCATACATTTCAGTTCTCCATGTCGACGGTACCAATATTCATTAGTCCCACACTGACATGCCATCAGATTAATCAACTGAGATTCTAAATGATCATTTCTCTGATTCTCTGATGCACTTTATCCATAAAATCCTTTGCAGTTACATTTTGAAGATGCATTCCAGTTTTTAAAATGTGATTTACTGCATATGAAAGTCTAGACAAGTCACTTTCAAACAGAAGATGAAACATATAAGGGATACATTGTCGAAATCTTGGGTCTTCTGCATATAATCTTGTTGTCCGATATTCAGATGCAGGAATCTGCATAGGACGTTCATCATATCGTCCACCTTTTCCTGTTGGAAACAACTGCGGGAAACAACAAGCTTCCAAGCCCTCTTCCCACACACTCATGGGACTTCCTGTTGCTTTTTCATTTGAAACAACTCAATTGTATTCCCCATCACCTCTTTGGAATGAAGTGGATGTACACTGTAATGTTCATAGATTTCTTCACATCTGGACATGTCCACTTTTTCTATTTGTCCACTTAATGTTTCAGTATCTTCTGCTAAATCTTTTTCTTCTTCTCCTACAAACACATTTCTATAGTACTCATTATTTGTTAACAGATACAATGATGCCTTTTGCACTTTTCTAACTCCCACTAACTCTTGCCAAATTGTCTTATTCTTAGTAGGAACACCATTAACTAGAATGACTAGTGGCTCATTTTTTGCATGGTCTACACCAATAGTTTCAATATTTTTCCTTAAATCTAACGGTAAATACACAACTCTTCCTTTCAATCCTCTTTGCAACTCTGATGGAGGTAATTAATTAACCTGTTTTGGGCTCCATACGAACAATAGCCTGAAACTGGTGAACACATTGTATGAGAATAAACTCATACGTATTGAAATCTATCAGCTCTGGTGGAATAGCAACCAACTCTAGATTATTATGAACAGCTCTAGCAGGCATTTTATTCTCATCTAATTTGTTATAACAATATTTGCAAATACGCTGCTCAGATCCCAAATCAAAACAATCCTCTGCCAACAAATAAGTTGCAAATTCCATCCACTTATCATTATCTTCTATTTCACTTTTTAAATACAGATTGACACCCCTAGTCTGATTTTTATAGTGACTTCGCCGACAACAAATACAAGAAACATTTGGTGTTTCACCTGAAATTACCTTAAACTTTGTGATTTCATCCTCAAATTTTTCTGTAATTACGGGTTGTACATTGTCTTCAACATTTTGTTCTACTAATGTGTCAGTTTCTTCACTCTCTTGCTGAGGACCAAAGTAAAAAAACTCAATATCATCACAGACCTGCTTCACATCTGATACTGACCCACGCAAAAGAGCACTGTTCAACTCACTTAACTTTAGTGCTGGACTTTTTGCATAATACAATCTTCTCACTAACTTCCGCATTTGAGTATGATGTACTGCCAGCATTCTGAAATGGTGAAAAACACTTTGACAAACTTTCCTAGAAAGACAAGCCAGAGAATGACCTTGCAAACCAGTATGTTTTCTCACTCTGCAAGGGTCTAATCCTTGCAACAGCTTAATCTTTTGTTTTACACTTTTTGTAGGATAGGCTCATAAAAAATGACATAATTTTTCAATAGATTCCTGGCGTACACTGCAAATACTACTGCAATCCCAAGTGTACACAGGGTTTTTAGCACGTCTCCCTAAAACTTCATCAGCTATCACTTCTTCTGCATTTCTTTCAACCATTTTCTCTTTCTCAATTGGACAACCTTCGCTAACCTCATAACCTCTACCACTGGTGTCAACTGCATACAATAATTTTTCGCTCAGTGAATAACTCTCTTCGTTAAAAAAAGGCTCTGAACTGGAACTGTGTTTCCATTCTCCCAAAAAAACATCACAACATTTTTTTTATTAATAACTCTTTTCCTCCTACTTTTGGCCTTCATTACATGGATTGGTTTATCTAGTGATCGAATTCTGTTTAATACTAAAATGAATAGTTTCCTTTTTACTTCAAAAGCCTTTTCCACAATGTTTTCAATATGCTTCTTCTTTTTATAAAATAAAGCTCTCTTTTTATATTTCTTCACATCTTTCAGCAAATTATGCACTACTCTCTTGTAAAATATTTTTTTGCGTAATTCCTTATACTGATTTTGCCTTCTTTTACCATACTTTATCTCCTTTGACTGACCATTTGCTTTTTTGTTTTTCCTCTTATTTGGAATTTTTTTCTTACTTGAAAAATTCTCAGTAGTTCCAGCATTATGTACATTCTGTTTGGTCCTACAAACATTTTTAATAAATTGCTTTGTAATCTTACCAGAAGATTTTTTACTTTTAGCCACATTATCTTGTACATTCAATAATTGTGGTTGATGTTTCTTCAAGTAATGCTCCTGTCTCTGTTCTTTTCTTTTTCTGGCATGATTTCTCTATTTTAACGTTGAAAAACAGTATCTGTAAAAAAGAATCACAAATAAATGTATATTAATAACTTTCAAATTTATGCTATTCTATTACTGTAGAAACACATTTTATATAAAAACTGACTAAGAAACTATAGCCCTGAAGCACAAGTGTGACAATGGTTAAAACTCTACATGCATAGTGCATACTACTTTGAAGCAGTTCATGCCCTAAAGCCTACCTCACTAAAAGACTACATGCTAACTGACTGAATGATTACAGTACTATAAGGAGACACACTGGCTAAGTGACAGGGTGTTTGCTAGAAGTGTATGAATACTGACTGGGGAATTGAAGGTGTGAAACACAAGTGTGTAGGTGGTTAGAGGACTGCATGCATAGTGGATAGGCGTTTGAACCAGTCCATGTGCTAAGGCCTGGCTCACGGCATGAGTACTTGGGTACTGACTGAAGGATTAGAGTACAGTAAGGAGAGCGCCTGGGTGAATTTATAAGTGGTTGGCTTTTGACGCAGTAAATGGATTAGTACTTGGTACTGAATGGGTCACTAGAGGAGTGCAAAGGGAGTGACAGGATGTTTGCTGGACTGTAAGGATACTGACTAGGGAATTGAAGGTGTGAAAGACAAGTGTGTAGGTGGTTAGAGGAATGCATGCATAGTGGATAAGGGTTTGAAGCAGTCCATGTGCTAAGGCCTGAGTCGCTGAATGAGTACTTGGGTACTGACTGAATGATTACAGTACTGCAAGGAGAGTGCATGGGTGAATTTATAAGTGTTTGGGTTTTGGCTCAGTGAATAGATTACTACATGGTACTGAATGGGTCACTAGAGAAGTGCAAGGGGAGTGACAGGGTGTTTGCTGGAGTGTATATATACTGACTGGGAAATTGAAGGTGTGAAAGACAAGTATGTAGGTGGTTAGAAGACTGCATGCATACTGGATAGGCGTTTGAAGCAGTCCATGTGCTAAGACCTGGCTCAGTGCATGAATACTTGGGCACTGACTGAATGATTAGAGTACTGCAAGGCGAGTGCCTTGGTGAATTTATAAGTGTTTGGGTTTTGGCACAGTGAATGGATTAGTACATGGTGCTGAATGGGTCACTAGAGGAGTACAAAAGGAGTGACAGGGTGTTTTCTGGAAGTGAATGAATACTGACTGGGGAATTGAAGGTGTGAAAAACAACTGTGTAGGTGGTTAGAGGACTGCATGCATAGTGAATAGGCGTTTGAAGCAGTCTATGTGCTAAGGCCTGTGTCGCTGCATGACTACTTGGATACTGACTGAATGATTAGAGTACAGCAAGGAGAGTGCCTGAGTGAATTTATAAGTGGTTGGCTTTTGGCACAGTGAATGGATTAGTACTTGGTACTGAATGGGTCACTAGAGGAGTGCAAAGGGAGTGACAGGATGTTTGCTGGACTGTATGGATACTAACTAGGGAATTGAAGGTGTGAAAGACAAGTGTGTAAGTGGTTAGAGGACTGCATGCATAGTGGATAGGGGTTTGAAGCAGTCCATGTGCTAAGGCCTGGGTTGCTGAATGAGTACTTGGATAGTGACTGAATGATTACAGTACTGCAAGGAGAGTGCATGGGTGAATTTATAAGTGTTTGGGTTTTGGCCCAGTGAATGGATTAGTACATGGTACTGAATGGGTCACTAGAGAAGTGCAAGTGAAGTGACAGGGTGTTTGCTGGAGTGTATATATACTGACTGGGGAATTGAAGGGGTGAAAGACAATTGTGTTGGTAGTTAGAGGCCTCCACGCATAGTGGAAACATGTTTGAATCAATCTATGTGCAAAGGCCTGTCTCACTCCATTAGTACTTGGGTACTGACTGAATGATTATACTATTGCAAGAAGAGTGCCTGGGTGAATTTATAAGTGTTTCAGTTTTGGCGCACTGAATGCATTACTACATGGTGCTGAATGGGTCACTGGAACAGTGCAAGGGGAGTGACAGAATGTTTGCTGGAAGTACATGGATACTGACTGGGGAATTGAAGCTGTTAAAGACAAGTGTATAGTATGTTAGAAGACTGCATGCATACTGCACAGACATTTGAAGCATTCTATGTGGCAATACATGGTTCACAACATGAGTACTTGGAAACTAACTAAATCATCAGACTACTGCTAGGACAGTGCCTGAGTAATACTTTTAAATTTTCAGTTCTGGCGCAGTGAAGGGAATAGTACATGGTACTGAATCAGTCACTGGATGAGTGCAAGATGACTGACAAGATGTTTATTGAAATATATAGATACTGACTAGTTAATTAAAGAAGTGAAAGACAAGGGTGTAGGTGACTAGAAGCCTGTATGTATACTGTATAGGGTTTAAAGCAGTCCATGTTGAAAGGCCTGGCTCACACCATGAATACTTAGACACTGACTGAATGATTAAAGTACTTCAAAGAGAGTGGCTGGTAGAATTTATAAGTGTTTGGGTTTTTGCGCAGTGAATGGATTAGTACATGTTGCTGAACGGGTCACTAGAGGAGTACATGGGGAGTGACAGGGTGTTTGCTTGAAGTGTACGGATACTGACTGTGGAATTAAAGGTATGAAAGAGAAGTATGTAGATGGTTAGAGAACTGCATGCATAGTAGATAAGCATTTGAATCAATGCATGTGCAAACGCCTGCCTCACTCCATTACTACTTGAATATTAACTGAATGTTTACAGTATTGCAAGGACAGTTCCTCGGTGAATACATAAGGAATGACTACCTTTTAATTCTACCTAAACTTTAGAACAGGACATTTTTTAAGCAGTTATGCATATTCAAAGAAATTAACTACTCAAATGCTTCTCTCACAGTGGTTATACAAATGCACTCAGACTCACAGTGTGATTCTAGACAACAACCACTATCCCTAGGAGTTTACCAAAACTCATTCACTACTGTGGAAGTGGTAAGGGAACTGCACACAATCTACATTTCAGGACTGCACTTTTGTGTCAAAGCCTGACTCATTTAATCAAAGCATAAGCAATAACTACCTTCTAATGCTACTAAGACTTGACAACAAGACAGGTTTTAAAAGCAGTTATCTGTCAGCAAATACACAATGTTACCAAATGCTTCTCTCACAGTGGTTCCCAAATGCACACAGACTCACAGTGTGATTCTAGACAACAACCACTATCCCTAGGAGTTTACCAAAACTCATTCACTACTGTGGAAGTGGTAAGGGAACTGCACACAATCTACATATTTCAGGACTGCACTTTTGTGTCAAAGCCTGACTCATTTAATCAATGCATAAGCAAAGACTGGCTTCTAATGCTACTAAAACTTGACAACATGACAGGTTTTAAAAGAGTTATTTGTCAGAAAATACATGATGTTACCAAATGCTTCTCTCACAGTGCTTCCCAAAAGCACACACACTCACAGTCTGATTCTAGACAAACACCACTATCCCTAGGAGTTTACCAAAACTCATTCACTACTGTGGAAGGTGTAAGGGGACTGCACACAATCTACATATTAAAGTACAGCACATTAGTGTCAAAGCAGGACTCATTTATCAATGCATAAGCAAAAACTGCCTTCTAATGCTACTAAAACTTGACAACAAGACAGGTTTTAAAACAGTTATCTGTCAGCAAGTACACGATGTTACAAAATGCTTCTCTCTCAGTGGTTCCCAAATGCACACAGACTCACAGTGTGATTCTAAACAAGCAAGACTATCCCTAGCAGCTTACCAAAACTCATTCACTACTGTGGAAGGCGTAAGGGGACTGCACACAATCTACATATTAAAGTACAGCACATTAGTGTCAAAACATGACTCATTTTATCAATGCATAAGCAAAGACTGGTTTCTAATGCTACTAAAACTTGACAACATGACAGGTTTTAAAAGAGTTATCTATCAGAAAATACATGATGTTACCAAATGCTTCTCTCACAGTGGTTCCCAAAACCACACACACTCACATTGTGATTCTAGACAAGCACCACTATCCCAAGGAATTTACCAAAACTCATTCACTACAGTGGAAGAGGTAAGGGGACTGCGCACAAACTACATATTTCAGAACTGCACTTTAGTGTCAAAGCCTGACTCATTTAATCAAAGCATAAGCAAAAACTGCCTTCTAATGCTACTGAAACTTGACAACAAGACAGGTTTAAAAACAGTTATCTGTCAGCAAATACATAATGTTACCAAATGCTTCTCTCACAGTGATTCCCAAATGCACACAGACTCAAAGTGTGATTCTAGACAACAACCACTATTCCTAGGAGTTTACCAAAACTCATTCACTACTGTGGAAGTGGTAAGGGAACTGCACACAATCTACATATTTCAGAACTGCACTTTAGTATCAAAGCCTGACTCATTTAATCAAAGCATAAGCAAAAACTGCCTTCTAATGCTACTAAAACTTCACAACAAGACAGATTTTAAAACAGTAATCTGTCAGCAAATACACCATGTTACCAAATGGTTCTCTCACAATCCTTACCCAAATTCACACAGACTCACAGTGTGATTCTAGACAAGCAACACTAGCAGCTTACCAAAACTCATTCACTACTGTGCAAGGGGTAAGGGGGCTACACACAATCAACATATTAAAGTACAGCACATTAGTGTCCAAGCATGACTCACTTTATCAATGCATAAGCAAAGACTGGCTTCTAATGCTACTAAAACTTGACAACAAGACAGGTTTTAAAACAGTTATCTGTCAGCAAATACACAATGTTACCAAATGCTTCTCTCACAGTGGTTCCCAAATGCACACAGACTCACTGTGTGATTGTAGACAAACAACACTATCCCTTGCACTAAACCAAAACACATTTCTTTATCTAGAAGGAGCACTACATTTTAGTGTAGAAACAACTAATTTCACAAATTCATAAACAATGACTGGTTTCTAATTCTACCAAAATATAAAACCAGCACAGTTATCTGTCTGCAAACACATGAAAAACACAAATGCTTATCACAGAATGGTTTCTACATGCACACACACTGTCAATAAGATTGTAGACAAAAAAAGTACTCCCTACATTTTAGCAGGAGAAATACATTAGTCCGATTAAAATCAAAATAGTCTACATACATCCCCTCACAATTAAATAACTCACCTTTCAAGTTGTTTTGTAGATTAAGAAGTATATCAGTCACACACCAGATATCAGTCACACACCAGGTTTTCTTATACAGAATCTCTGCACTGTGCACCTCTGAGCAAAACCAAAGAATGGCACAGTTTCCCTCTCATTTTCCACACATATACATGTAAACATCAAATCACATTCCTTCCCACATAATTTCAAAAGCAAACACACATTTCTATTGGTTAAACATTTCAACCCTTTCCAAATGACATACATTTTAACCCTTCCCCCAATCTGCCTTCTGCCTGTTACCATAGAAACAGGTCATGGAACACTGTTCTGAGCACACAGGTCACAAGTTCAGCACACAATGTTGCTAATCAAGACAACAAGTGTGCTTGACTTTTCAACATATCAGCTTATCATATATAATGTTCCTTACAATCAGTTTTTGTTAACCAATAAGAATCATGCGTTTAAAAAACAGAAATATACACCCTACCTTTCAGTGTAGAAGGTTGTCAAACAACCAATGATTTCTTGTCTTTTTTCAAAACTGCATCTTAGCCACCATTTTAGAAAAATCTTACTTTCCAAACTACAATTTTATTTACAGAGACCATCTGAGTGGATCCAGACCTCCTTTCAAGATGCTTAGAGTGTGGATTGTGGGACAGAGCTATATTTTCTGGAGCCAAAGGTATGCAGAAAACAAAGGCAATCACATAGACCTAGGTTTGCCAAATGTAGACATTAAATGTATTGGACAGAGAGGGTTAAAGTGGCACCAATTGTTGCCATTGGTGAAATCCTTCATGCATTTTCAACACCCTGACCTCATAATAGTGCACTGTGGTGGCAATGACCTAGGCACTTTGACTGGGGTAGGTCTGGAAATGCGCATGAAGGACACTTTTGCAGAACTGATTTCACTTTTCCCCAAAACTGCCTTTGTGTATTCTAACATATGCCAAAGGCAGAAATGGAACTGGTCCGATCATTTTTGTCCACAAATTGAGAAAGCTAGGAAACATGTGAATAAATCTGTTTCTGCTTTTCTCCGAGACTATAGAATGGTGTCCATTTTCAATAACAATCTGCGCTTTCATATGCAAGACATGTATAGGAGAGATGGAGTACACTTTACTGATGAAGGAAACAGAGTCTTCCTCAACATCTTTAGACTCTGTATAGGTACTTACTTATAAGTACCAAAAACTCTCAATGAACACAACGGCTATTTTTAGAGCCACTCAAGATCAAAACACTTAAGCTTGATGTTTATCTCCCAAAAATGTCAAATTTTTTTCCCTTCGATCCGCGCACCCAACGCGTTAGGAACCGCTCACCCAACGCGAGAGAATCCGTGCACCCAATGCGATAGGATGCGCGCACCCTGCGCTCATTTCTCAGTTTTTTTTTTTAAAAAGGGGCCCAGGGGGTCCTTCTGGGACCCCCTAAGCAGATCTAGAGGGTCAGAGTATTTCCACTCTGCCCCCTTTATATGTTTTACACACTTATTCCCCTTGCTTCTTCAGCCTCGCTTCTACCGAGGCAGAAAATGCCCGCCAACAGTTCCTGGTTTCGAATGTAGACAGACACTCGACAGCCAATTAGCATTCAGCGCGTGATCATCAGTGTGAGAGCTCGGTTCGGGGAGGGTGCGCTTACGGTGCGGGTAGGGTGCGCGGATCCTCCCCGGCCATAGATATCACTAACTTTTTTACCCTAATTTTCTCAGGAACTACTGAACAGATTCACACCATTTATGCAAAAGGCACGAGTCTGAACTGAGGACTACCTCTTTGCCAAATATGTTGTAATTCCGTTCAGCAGTTCGGGCTGTAGCTGCGACAACAGATCCTATGGGAAATTGCATGGGGAAAATGCGTTTTGGGACCCCCTTTTTTCTCGGCCCCCGCTTGACGAATCACCACAAAACTTTCAGGGTAGGAGCGGAGTGGAGCTGGCCAAAAGTTTGAAAAATTTCGCGAAGATTCATCAATCTGCGCCAGACTTATTGGGAATAGAATTTTGTGGATTTCCTATGGAAAATAGGTCCTAACTATAACTATCTACTGGCGACCGCCAGTAGATAATATATATATGTATATATATTCACTGAAAAAAGCATAGGTTTCAGGCATGTTATAGTTAGAAATTAGCATTTAAAAAAACTTAGGAATTCACTGAAAAAACCATAGGTTTCAGGGGCGTTCTAGTTAGACATTTTACTCATACAAAACCATAGAAATTTGCGTGTTATAGTTAGTTTAGCTAACTATAAGTCGCACCCCCGCAATGCACTGCACTTTGGGGGATTAATTCCTCTTGAATCCTGAGGGCCCCTGTGGGCCAACTACCAGGTCCCTCCAGTGAGCGCCACAGAGCTGCGTTGCAGAGAGGTGGTATGAGGCCATGCCCCTTTTTACACCTCTCTGCAACGCAACTCTGTGGCGCTTACTGAATGTACCGGGTGGGCTGTTTGGTGCCCAGGGACCCTCAGGATTCAAGGGGACTTAATTCCCCAACTAAAAACGCGCCGCAGGGCACTTTTGCACACTTGTCACATCAGGTCACACCCCCTCCCTGCACCACTGTGCAAACACACCCCCTAGTGCATTATAAATTGGGGGATTAAGTCCCCTTGAGTCCTGAGGGTCCCTGGGGGCCAACTAGCCCCCAGCTGCCTCCAGTAAGCACCACAGAGCTGCATTGCAGAGTGGTGTAAAAAGGGAGTGTGGCCATGGACCATCTCTCTGCAACGCAACTCCCTGGCGCTTACTGGAGGTACCAGGTGGGCTAGTTGGCCCCCAAGGACCCTCAGGATTCAAGGGGACTTAATCCCCCAACATAAAATGTGCCACAGGGCACGTTTGCACACTTGTCACATCAGGTCATGCCCCCGCCCTACACCACTGTGCAACAGAACCCCCTGGAGTGTTGTAAATTGGGGGATTACATCCCCTTGAGTCCTGAGGGTCCCTGGGGGCCAAATAGCCCACCAGCTACCTCCAGTAAGCGCCACAGAGCAGCGTTGCAGAGAGGTGTAAAAAGGGGCGTGGTCTCCGAACACAGCTCCCTGGTGCATACTGGAGGTACCTAGTGGGCTAGTTCACCCCCATGGACCCTCAGGATTGAAGGGGACTAAAGTCCCCAATTTACAATGTGCCAGGGGGTGCGTTTGCACACTTGCTATGTCAGGCCCATACCCTCCCTGCACCACTGTGAAAACACACCCCCTGGCACATTATAAATTGGGGGATTAATGCCCCTTGAGTCCTGAGGGTCCCTGAGGGCCAACTAGCCTACCACATACCTCCAGTAAGCACCACAGAGCTGCGTTGCAGAGAGGTATAAAAAGGGGCATGGCCTCTGAACACCTCTCTACAACACAGCTCCCTGGCGCATACTAGAGGTACCTGGTGGGCTAGTTGGCCCCCAGGCACCCTCAGTATTCAGGGGGAATTAATTCCCCAACTTACAACATGCCAGGGGGTTCGTTTTCTGAGTGCTGCAGGGAGGGGGTGTGGCCTAGTCACAAAGCCGGCTTCTTTAAACAAAAAATGTTAAGAAGAGAGGCTGTGTGGCCCCCCTTCTCTTTCCTTTTTTTCAGCCCTGGGGACCCCATCCCCCACGGCCTGACCCCTTTTTTAAATGTAGGAGGGGGCTGCGTGGCCCCCCTCCTGAGGCCTCTATTAGCCCCGGGGACGCCATCCCCTGGGGCTGTGCCTCTTTTTAAATTTTTTATTCAAATTGAGGGAGGGGGGCCGCGTGGCCCCCCTCCTAGGCCACTCATGGCCCCGGGGACCCCATCCCCCAGGGCCTGGCCTTTTTGTTGGGGACCATGGGGGGACCCCAATTCCCCCACGGTCCCGCCGGCTCCCCGCCTCCTGCGGGAACCGGCATTGCTTTTCCACATGGGGAGCTGCTGACATGCAGCTCCACTTGTGGAAAACCAATGTGGTTTGGATTTTGTAAGCGAGAGCAGGAAACCTGCTCTCGGTTACAAAATCCAAACCAGAGTTTGCTATGACAGGGCGAGAGCCGCACGGCTCCCGCCTTGTCACAGCAAACAGCAGTGTCCCGGGGGTGGGCACCCCAGGACACTGCAGGAGCCAGCCCTGGGGGGTGGCAGTCTCCAGGGCCATGGAGGGCTGAAGGAGGGGGGCTGTGTGGCCCCCCTCTCAATGTGATAGAAGCCCCGGGGAGGAGGTGGTCCCCAGGGCTCGGGGGTCCGTAACTGACCCCCGCATTTGAATATTAGTGCTCCGGGGAGGTGGCGGTCCCTGGGGCATGGGAGGGCTTGAGCCCCCCCACACAGGTGTATGTTTTTTTTTTAAAAGCCCCAGGGGTGGCGGTCCCCGGGACAGCAGGGGGGCCGTGTGCTTGGGGGGTCTTGGAGGCCCCCCAGGAGGACACATTAAAAAAGAAGCTCTAGTGGTGGCGGTCCCCGGGGCTGCCCACCCGCAACTCATAAATCTTGCCCTGGGGAGGTGGCAGTCCCCAGGGCAATGTGGGGAGATTGGGGCCCCCTCCACACATTTTATTCAGTGCCCCCGGGACCTGGCTCACCCGGGGGCTTAAATCCAACGAAGCGCGGGAGGCCGCGCTTTGTTTTATTTAATTTTCTCTGCTTCGTTTTTTTTTTTTCTCAGCTGGATTCACGCACTCAGTGCACATTTGGCCGATTTATTTTTTTTAAAATGCTTTTTTGGGCACGAGGGATCCTTTTCTTTTTTTTTACCTTTTTTTTCTGTTTTCTTGTGACTTGGTTCTACCGAGTCACAAGATGGCTGCCAACACTTCCAGGTTTGGAGTGCTGACAGCCAATTAGAATAAAGCTCATGGTCGGGAGTGTCCGCGGATCCACTGTGCCTTTAGATATCGATATTTTTATTTTTTACATTTCTCAGCAACTACTGAACGGATTTACACCATTTTTAAAAAGGTCGCTTTCTGAGCCAAGCAGTGCCTTCCATTCCGTTCAGCAGTTCGGGCTGTAGCCTTGGCTAAAGTTTGCTATGGCAAATTGATTTTTTGACTATTATTATTTGACTTTCTCAGCTACTACTGAACGGATTTACACCATTTAAAAAAAGGTTGCTTTCTGAACCAAGGGCTACCTTTTTGCAAACTTTGGTGTAATTCCGTTCAGCAGTTCGGGCTGTAGCCTTGACAAAAATTTCATATGGAAATTAACATAGAGAAAACACTTTTTGGGACTCCTTTTTTTCTCAGCCCCCACTTGACAAATCACTCCCAAACTTTTAGGATAGGCGCTGACCTGGATGAAACATTTTTGGGGAGGATTTTGCGAAGATTCGTCAAACTGTGCCAAAGTTATTGGTAAAACAAAAAACGCATTTCCTATGGAAACTAGGTTCTATCTATAACTACCTACTGGCGACTGCCAGTAGGTTGTATATGTGTGTATATATATATATATATATATATATATATATATATATATATATATATATATATATATATATATATATATATATATATATATATATATATTCACTCACATACAATACTTCCCACCCGAAATCCAAAAAGGAAGGAGCGGTACTCCTTGGAGCTTAAATATCAATTTAGGTTTATTCCAACATGAAACAAGAAATCGGTAAAAGAGCGTCTACGCGTTTCAGCGCAAATCCTTTTTCATGACGCTGGCACACAGTTACTTAACACAATTTAACATGGTGGTCAGAACTAAACACAGAAGAGGGGCGCAAATATTTCATCAACATGTCATCAGATTATAACGGCCATCTTGTAACATGTTTATACTGCAAAAACAAAATAAAAGTAAAAATGCAGAGTGGATATTACATTTTCTGGTATTGCAGTATTTAAAGTACAATATCGTCTTGTTGCACCCAAATTACTCGTAACTCATAGCATTTCATTTGCATAAAAAATGAAAGAAAAATTATAAATTTTTCCAAACAACAACAATTTCAAGGGAGATCTCTCCTTGTTGCATTCACCGCCTTTGCTCACAAACTTGCGGCCATGACAGTGTTTCACGAATTGCTATATAACTATTTAGATATCACCCCATTGAGCAAACTTCAGCATATATTTCAGCCACAATAAACTCTTGTTTACAATTGGCAATAGGAAGCTTACTTAATCATATGGAAAAACACTCTTGCACAATTGGGCCGAGTAATAACAAATCCCAGTGATATATTGTCAATTAACCCTATGATCGTGCTTCCTGAAACATTATTTGGCAAACCAAAGTAAAAAAAATCTCAACACTGCATAGGCGTTTCTAAGCATTTGTGAGGCACAAAAAAAAAAGTTTTCACCAAAGGTATAGCAAAAAAAAAGAAAGATATCTCAGCTCTTTTGTGTCACTCTCATTGAACCAGAAGTACACACTCCAATGAGACAGTTACATCTAAATTGGTTCTGAAAAATAAAAAATAAAAAGTATATGAGAAAAAAATATAAAGTTTGCACATACCCTCTCCATAATTACAACACCATCAAGTAATAACTGTGCAGATTAAAAACAATTAAAATCATATGGAAGCAGGCTGATCACTTTTGTATTACTATAGGTCCTTATCAACTTTCAGACCCATGGGTTCTCTCATATTCAATCATAGAATGTACCTGAACTCTAACTACCTACGTGCTCTCTCTCTCTATCACCACCTCTGGATGATTACACTATCTGATAAATCACTGTGAATTTCAGTGAATTTGGATTGTTTTCATGATGTTGCTTAAAATGACGTGCCACTGGGTAAGAATCATCTATGGTCTTGATTGCCCATATGTGTTGTAATATCCTTTTATGTACTTGTAGAATAGTGCTTCCTACCTATTTTTTGTCACAAGGACAAGTTAACACATTAACCTCAAATTTGAAGTTACAATTGAGAGATTTGTTTATTTTTATTCTCTCTCCTACATCAGTGTGAAATATCGTAGTATTCACACCATGTATGCAGGCTTTGCACTTACTACACTTACTGAATCCCTTTACTGGTTTTAACCACATTCCATGATCGGTGATCTGATTCTTGACTATGGCATCCTTCACAGACCTGAATCTCCTATAGATGATTGCAGGTCTATCTCCCACATCGAAACCTATTGCTGGGTCCTGTTTAATTAGATGCCAGTGTTTATGCAGAATCTTTCTTATCCGATTATGTGCCATACTGGAAGTGTTTCTAAACCTGCACTCCTCATTTACAAGTGTATCACTTCCCTCAGTTGTTGCTACCCTCTCTTTGCTTCTGTTTAAATTGACACTTTCATTGGGTTGTTGATTAAACAGGCAAATCAATTTATGTTTTAGTACTGACTTTCTCTTTGGCTTGTTTAAGGATAGTTTCATTGTACCCCCTCACCTTTCAATTCTCAGGCATTTCTTTTTCTGTTTGAAGAAATGAATCTTGGGTACTGCAAAACCTTTTCACCTTTTCACTGTCAATAATTATGGTATACTTCTTTTGAGAGCACCTGAGTATGAGCTAGTGGTGTGTAGGGTTTGAGTAACCTGATGTTCCTTTCCTATATACCCTTGATGTAATTCTATCTCCATTGACTTCTAGCCTAATGTCCAGAAAGTCAATGCACTTATCACTCACACGGCTAGTGTAAGAAAGGTTCAAATTATTGACATCGATCTATTTGACAAATTCAAAAACTGATCTCTGATCTTCTTTCCACAGTATAAACAAATCCTCTATATATCAGAGCCAGATGATAATATAAGATGACCAGTCTTGTGACCATGTACTGCGGAGCACCTGCTCCTCCCACCAGCTCATGTGTAGATTCGCATAGCTGGGGGTGAAGAAGGCACCCATCGCAGTCCCTTATAGCGGTTGAAACATATCATTGTTAAAGAGGAACACATTACTTTTCAAACACCATTCTATCATACCAATCAGCATCTCATTATGTTTTAAATACTGGTTCGGTCGTGTTTTCAAAAAGTATTGTATAGCATTTATCCCATCTACATGTTGTATAGTGGTATAGAGTGAATTCACGTCTAAACACACCATCAAGAAATCTGGTTCCCAATGTATGTCAAAGATATGTTTTAGGAAGTCTGTACTTTCTTGGATGTATGAAGTTAAATGTTGTACATAAGGTTGTAAGAAGTAGTCTAAATACTTCAATATATTCTCCAAAAAGCTACCAATTGCTAATATACTTGGTCTCCCTGGGGGGGTATACACTGTTCTTATGTACTTAGGTAAAAAATACAAAATTGGCAACCTGGGATGTTTGATATGTAGGAAGTTAAACTCTTTATTACTTATGAGATCAATCTCCCTCCACCCTTTCAAATCTTTGCAGAACCTCTCCTTCAAACCTTCGTACTCTCTTCTAGTAATTTTACAATAGCATTATTTGTCATTCAATTGGTTATATGCTTCATGAAAGTACATCTCCTTTGGCCAAATCACTATGTTGCCTCCCTTATCCGAGGCACGTATGACACATTTGTCGCTATTAGACAATTTATCTATGACTTTTTTAAATTTCAAATTCCATTGTGAATTCAACCTAGCCCCTCAACTTTTCTGATGCCTTAGGTTTTTTGAGATCTTGAGTTACACTCTCACAAAAGACGTCTAAGTTATCATGTGGCTTTGATGGGTTAAAGCGTGACTTTATTTTAAATTGAGTGGCTATTCTTTCGCTGTTGAGTGCTTTTCGGTGAACGCAATAAGCATTCGGATAGTCCTACAACTGGAGAGCTTGTGCATTTCTTTGTGATCAGCAAAGTCTAGTTTTTCATATATATATATATATATATATATATATATATATATATATATAAATATATATATATATATATAGGGGTTAGAGTTCGGAGGGGTTACAGACTATATATATATATATATATATATATATATATATTCACTGAAAAAACCATAGGTTTCAGGGGCGTTATAGTTATTTGGACATTTCACTCTTACAAATCCATAGAAATTCCCCCGTTATAGTTAGTTCAGCTAACTATAACTCGTGTGCCTGCAATGCACTGCTGATGACGTCACATATTACATCACTCAAGACATTTGAGATGTCATCAGTGATGTCATGAGTGATGTCACTGACCATGTCATGAGTGATGTAATATGTGACGTCATCAGCAGGGCATTGCGGGCGCGTGAGTTATAATTAGCTGGATTAACTATAATGGGGGAATTTCTATGGTTTTGTACAAGTGAAATGTCCAACTAACTTTAACGTCCCTGAAACCTATGGTTTTTTCAGTGAAGTTCTAAGGTTTTTTAACTGCTAATTTCTAACTATAACGTGCCTGAAACCTATGGTTTTTTCAGTGAAGATATATATATTTATTATACTCTGTATACATGTAAAAATGTTTCGGTCCGCCTGTTTGCCTCGGTGGCACAGAAAAAATGGGTGGAACTGACGTCAGCATGCCAACGAGGTCCTCTTATGGCTCCGATGACATCATAGGGTGTCGCGAGCGGAGCCATGCTATTATGACGTCCTCGTCGACGAGGGAGAGCTAGGAAAGAATTTACGTGGAATGCTGGTGCACGGGATATTCAGTGTTCAGGCTAGTCCTTTGAGAGCAACTGTTTATGTTGCCACTCAAGAAACCGAAACTAGTGATCCGAGGGCAGAGGCCCTGCAGATGGCACACGAGGTGGGGTGCCCAGTCGTGTGCACCAGCGGGGCAGCAAAGTGACAAGCACCACAACCCACAAAAAAGGTAACGAGGGCCCTGAATAACACAGGATCTTCTCTTTGTATCTGGTAGGAACAACAAACTTAAAATGCCCTAGTACCAAATTGTAGAATCAGTGCTACAATGGTCTTCAAAAAGACCTGCGATGCCGCTTCTGCCTCCCGTACCCTGGAGGCGGCACATGGGTCATGCGGTACGGTCATACTGCAGTGGGACGCACACTCGTTGACCTCTCATGGCACTGCTCCACACTTCAGGGAGGACGCTTTCCATTAGCTATGTTTTCTGATGACATGTCGCGCCAGCCCCGTCCAACAACAGAACTTCTTTAGATCCAAAGAGACTCTTCCACTTTCTCACCAGAAGTGAGACCAGGCCACGCGGACACTTTCACAATACAACAGCTGGGAATGCACTTTTCGGTAAAAAAACACATTCCTTCCTCCTTATTAATCAAATAAACGTCTCACTGAAGAAAAGTGGCCAGCTTCGATTGGTAAACAGCCGTTACAATGATTTTTTTTTACTTCGCAATACCATTATAACGCATGCATTACCACGCATGCGCTGTACATTGCGAAGTCATTACTACACATTTTTTTCATGGTCATTTACCACGCATGCCTTTACAAGAAATGTTGTTGTAAAGGTATGTATGGTAAATGACCATGCATTCTAAAAAACATGTAGACAATCCACGTTGTTGTAAGGAAACAGAGGCTGTTACGTTTCCTCACAACGACGTGCACCGCCCCTCAGAGACGACATGAAGCAGGAACCACGAGGAGAGAGGAACCATGAGGAGTGAGAGGTAAGGGGGAATGGGCATGGGGTGTTTTTTTTGTTGCTAGGGTTTAGGGTAATGCAGTGGTGTTTGGGTAGTGTAGGGGTCATGCTGGGGTAGTGTTTTAGGGTTTAGGGTAGTGCAGTGGTGTTTGGGTAGTGTAGGGGGTCATGCCGGGGTAGTGTTTTAGGGTGTAGGGTAGTGCAGTAGTGTAGGGGGTCGTGCTGGGGGTAGTCTTTTAAGGTTTAGGATAGTGCAGTGGAGTATGGGTAGTGTAGGGGGTCATGCTGGGGGTAGATTTAGTGTTTAGGGTAGTGCAGTGGTGTTTGGGTAGTGTAGGGAGTCATGCTGGTGGTAGTGTTTTAGGGTTTAGGGTAGTGCAGTGGTGTTTGGGTAGTGGAGGGGGTAGTGTTTTAGGGTTTAGGGTAGTGCAGTGGTGTTTGAGTAGTGTAGGGGGTCATGCTGGTGGTAGTGTTTTAGGGTTTAGGGTAGTGCAGTGGTGTTTGTGTTGTGTAGGGGGTCATGTTGGGGGTAGATTTAGTGTTTAGGGTAGTGCAGTGGTGTTTGGGTAGTGTAGGGAGTCGTGCTGGTGGTAGTGTTTTAGGGTTTAGGGTAGTGCAGTGGTGTTTGGGTAGTGGAGGGGGTAGTGTTTTAGGGTTTAGGGTAGTGCGCCCAACCAGCCACAATATCCGTGGACAAAGGGGATCCTGACTCTTTTAAACGCTCTGCCAATTGAATAATTTGGGTCAAGGGTCCTACCACGTCCAAGACCTATCAATTCCTTTCTTGGGATCCCTCATATACTTGGAGAATAAGGTACATAGTTTCTCATCAGTTTCAGGCGTGTGTGCCACCTTCCCCTACAGTGAGGGCATGGGGCATTCTCCCCTTATCCTATTCCTGACCTCCCTTTCAAGGGGTTGATGGATTTTCCCCACCACATACTCTTCCACTTTGGTGTCAGGGCTCCACTCCGCCGACCTAGGATGGTAAATTTGGGTAGGCTCGAACATGTCCGAGTGGACCCCGTCCCCAACCCGGGACTGAGAGGATTGGGACTCTGGATGCCAGGGATGCCCCGAGTCCTTATCCTCATTGGAGGAGAAATTGTCCTCCAATACACCCTCTCCCTCTAAGGGAAACCCGCCGTCGGGGTCTACAATAGTGGTGACAGCATCGCAAATTTCTCCGGACTCCTCCTCCCGGCAGGGTGCATGTTTTAGCATTCGCGCACTCTTGAGGAAGGTCTCCGTAAGTTTATCAAATCTTTCCTAGTGCCCCGCGTTATGCTTAACGGCCCTTTTATTCCCCATCTGGGAGCTACTGGGACCCGCCACCACCAAATCTGGGTCACTGAACACCCCAGGGATGCTTTTCGCCAGCTTATCAACCTGATCCCTAAGATAAGCCAGCGCCCTAGAAATAGCCAGAGAGAGGGCTAGTTCCACTGCTGGAGGGAGAAGTTGGGGGGCCATTCCTCCTCCACTTCCTTGTAGAAGGAGTAAAAATGGTCTTCTGGAGAAGACATGATAGCAGAGGATGTGAGCACAGAACAAATGCCCTTAAAATCCTTAAGGCTGCCCCCTCGCCGGTGCTTCAACAGCTGGGCTTTCCCCAAAGCTGTTATAAGAATAGACTGAGGCACAATACCAATTACCACCACCAGGTGGCGCAAGTCACTAACATGGCCCTGTGGGGAAATCACCGCGTAGCGGTGTCAAAATTAGGCGAGCGTTGTTTAGGAATCAAGCGGACACTAAGGGAGTGAACGGATTCCCAAACGCGCGTAAAGACCAGCAGGAGCGCTTGATGGAGCTGCCTCGCTCGGACCAGACGTGACTGACAGGATCTCGCCGCGTGCAGAGTGCACAGCGGGAGAAACTGCGAGGGGGAGAACGCTCTCGGGCAAGAGCCTGCTGCGCATGGAATATGAAATAATACCAAGGCAATAATGCGAATAACGTGCACAAGAAACCACTATACAAACAGTAATAACGTCAGATTAAGCCAAGAATGCAAGGAATGCACTTAACTGACAAGCAGTGAAGAAAGAGGAAGCGGAAGGGACATCACCATATTATATATGATGGACTGTGATATGATTGGACTATAGTTGGCTTGGAGACTACCCCCCTAATGGTTAATGGGTTGTGTAGTCTTTTGTTTAATGATTGTTGCATTACGTTTTCTTTGTACTGCTATGCAAATAAAGTGAGGAAATGTATGCATAGATCATAAAAGTGTACATAAAAACAGTAAATGCTCTTTCCTAATACAATACAGTGAGAATTAATTAAAACCAGTACGTAAAAACGGGTGTTACAAAGCACGGTTCAGAGCAACTTCAGGTTAACAGAATCGAAAAGTTCAATGTTTCGCAAGATCAATCTCATGTACTTCGTGCAAAATACGCAATAAGGGGTCCAAGTAAGCTGTAATGCTCCAATACCTGACCAGTCTGCACTATATAAAACTGCAGAAACACTAAAAAGTGTTTTGCACACTTCTGTCATTGGGCTATATGTGGGCTACATCTAGGTGATTTCTTCATTTACTGTAGTCTCCTCAGCAGGAAATGCTTTCAGTTTTTTACTTTGATTCCATCAAGAAGGCATTCAGATGTGTCACACATTTGCCATAAATTCAGAATATTAGCACTCTAGTTGTTCATTAGATCACTGTAGTAAAGCTGCTGCTCACCAGGGAGTTAACTGGAAGTCTACTGCTGGTATTGAAAGTGATTGTTTCAGTCTGCATTTCAGAATTTTCTAATGAAATAGAAGAGGATTTGAGATCTCACTTAAAACATGTCCTGATTTTTCCTTCTACAGCACTAACCATAATTTCTATGGCAAAATGAACCCCCTCATTTTGTTCCATTTTAAATTAAATGTTTAAGTGTTACCAGTTTATTCCAATGAAGATGGCTTCAGGTGTGCCATAATTTTGTCATAAGAAAGACTGTTAGAGCTCTAGTTGTTCTTTAGAACACTCTGGGAAGCAGCAGTAGAACACAAAGGCATCGACTGACAGGCTGCTCCTGTTGAAATATAACAGGAAGATATTTGAGATCGCACTTGAAACATGTCCTAATTTGTCTTTCTACAGCACTAACCATAATTTCTATGACAAAATGAACCCCCTCATTGTGTTCCTTTTCAAATAAAATGTTTTAAGAGTTACCAGTTTATTCCAATCAAGATAGCTTCAGGTGTGCCATAATTTTGTCATAAGTAAGACTGTTAGCGCTCTAGTTGTTCTTTAGAACACTCTGGGAAGCTGCAGTAGAACACAAAGGCATCAACTGACAGGCTGCTCCTGTTGAAATATAACAGGAAGACATTTGAGATCACACTTGAAACATGTCCTAATTTTTCTTTCTACAGCACTAACCATAATTTCTATGACAAAATGAACCCCATCATTTTGCTCCTTTTTAAATTAAATGTTTTAAGTGCTACCAGTTTATTCCAATCAAGATGGCTTCAGGTGTGCCATACTTTTGTCATATGTAAGGCTATTAGCGCTCTAATTGTTCTTTAGAACACTTTGGGAAGCTGCAGTAGAACACAAAGGCATCAACTGACAGGCAGCTCCTGTTGAAATGTGACAGGAAGATATTTGAGATCTCACTTAAAACATGTCCTAATTTTTCTTTCTACAGCACTAACCATAATTTCTATGACAAAAATGAACCCCCTCATTTTGTTCCTTTTTAAATAAAATGTTTTAAGAGTTACCAGTTTATTCCAATCAAGATAGCTTCAGGTGTGCCATAATGTTGTCATAAGTAAGACTGTTAGCTCTCTAGTTGTTCTTTAGAACACTCTGGGAAGCTGCAGTAGAACACAAAGGCATCAACTGACAGGCTGCTCCTGTTGTAATATAACAGGACGATATTTGAGCTCACACTTGAAACATGTCCTAATTTTTCTTTCTACAGCAGTAACCATAATTTCTATGACAAAATGAACCCCCTCATTGTGTTCCTTTTTAAATTAAATGTTTTAAGAGTTACCAGTTTATTCCAATCAAGATGGCTTCAGGTGTGCCATACTTTTGTCATAAGTAAGGCTGTTAGCGCTCTAGTTGCTCTTTAGAACACTCTGGGAAGCTACAGTAGAACACAAAGGAATCAACTGACAGTCTCTATCCTTGTTGGATGTACATGATTTACTGAGAATGACAGACTTCATTCTCACATGACTGAGAAAGATAATGTGAATTTACAGAAAATATGCTCTCATTTTAGCTTCAGTTTTCTCTCAAACATGATTCATGATATCCCAGCAGAAGGTTTTTCACAGGGTAAAATCACCAAAATTCCTGAAACTAGTATAGTACCATCAACAAATGAATTCTAATGTAACTAAAGTCCGTTATCACCCTTTATATTTCTCCTTTTGGTAACCCTCAAAATCTTTGATTCACTACAACGCATTTCAATGGGGTACTATCATGTATATTGGTCCCAAGATGGCTGCCAGCAATTCCAGGATGAAGTGCTGACAGCCAATCAGATCTCACAATGAGATGTGTCATTAGGCTCCGCCCAGATATTGAAACTTTTTCTTTTTCTAATTTTTCATGAACTACTGAACGGATTTACACCATTTAAGAAAAAGGGATCTTTCTGAACCAAGGAGTAACTTTTTGCTAAATTTGGTGTAATTCCGTTCAGCAGTTCGGGCTGTAGCCGTGTCTAATGTTTCCTATGGGAATTAACATGGAAAAAACACGTTTTGGGACACCCATTTTTTCTCGGCCTCTGCATGCCGAATCACCCCGAAACTTTTAAGATAGGAGCTGACCGGAGTGCCCCACGAGTTTTGAAAATTTCACGAAGATTTGTCAACTGGCGCCAAAATTATTGGGAAAAGAATGTTTCAATTTTCCTATGGATATAGGTCCCAACTATAACTACCTACTGGCGACCGCCAGTAAGTAATATACATATTTATACATATGTATATATATATATGAACCATCAACATCCCATTACTCCAAATCTTCGGAAAACACAGGTACAGACAGACCACACCGTGCTGCAAATTCAATTAGTGCAAATTCATTTTGTGTGGATCAGCATGTATATATATATATATATATTCCACGATTAATCCCAACACGCATCCACTCGTCAAAGACAGATGGGCACGGACTCCGATAGTATTTGTGTAATTGCTTTATTCCTCGCAACAACTTGCCATTACGCATTTCGGTCACAACATGTGACCTTGATCAAATGGTAAACGCTCTGCAAATCCGTGATTTTAACCCTTGGTGTCACATGATGTATTGATTGATAGGCATAAAAGACAGACGTCACTTTTCAACAGTTTTATGAACAAACTCAGCATTATCGAAACATAATTTTTAACATTCTATGCAATCTAAGGTTTGAGGTAATTCGCCTTGTTTTTTCACTATAAATTACATTATATTCAACACCTCATAATTGTAGTGTAACCATAATACTTACAGCTGTTAGATGTGTATATAAATATACCACTACCAACACAAAATGTAAATAAATGTTATAAAAAGATGTAAATTGAGGTAAATACAAAATTGTCTCTTTATGCTTGTTCACATTGATCATCTCATAGGGCTTCTGCTATATTTAATATTACTGCTTGACTGCATTTGGTTAAATAGCCATCACCTCATAAATAGATGTTGATATACAGATAGTAAAGTGTTGTGCATATATATATATATATTCACTGAAAAAACCATAGGTTTCAGGGGCGTTATAGTTAGCTGGACATTTCCCTCGTACAAAACCCTAGAAATTCCCCTGTTATAGTTAGTTCAGCTAACTATAACTCGCGCCCCCGCAATGCACTGCTGATGACGTCACATATTACATCACTCATGACATGGTCAGTGACATCACTGATGACATCACTGATGACATCTCAAATGACATCACTGATGACATCACTGATGACGTCATCCATGTGATAAATTAGTGCATCTTCTCACACCCTAATATAACCTTTGATACACCGACGCAAAATTTCAGACGGCCATTTTGACAACCATAGATACTCCAATACCAATAACTACTCACCCACTCATTGACTTTTAGGTCTACATACATGTCCACTCACTCACCTCTACAGTCACTCATACTTACAGTCACTCTGTGCATTTATACACCTATATAGACACTCAAACACCGCCAATCATCCATTGAGGTACTGACACATCTAGTAAGTCATGCAAATAATTAATCACAGTCCAATTTACTCACCTATACAGTTAAACACACTCAAGTTCACTTACTCATAAAAATACTAACAAATTCTGTGTCTTCCTGCAGAAAAAACAAACAGCACATGACACAGATATCCTTGCACTATGGCGTATACAGCCACTCCCAAAATCTCACACACTCAGATATAGATAGTTATATACTCTTACACACATATACACTGCGTTTCACATATGTAGTTACTGACACATGTACAACTGAGATATACATTCAATCACTAACACACCCATACATACACTCACCCAACCATACAGTCCATCACAGATGCACTCTTAAAACCATGTACCCAGTAAATTACCCACTCACACATCTAGTCACAGAGTCACACACACCCTACCCACACAAACACTCATGCACCCATACAGATACTCAGACAACTAATCAATAACCCATATAGACACTCATATAGCTATTTACAAAACCATGCAGCCACTTATACACCAACACACAGACACATACAGACATTCACACAGTTCAGTCACTAGTCTGCAGTAAGATACATTTAACGACTCACTTATAGAGTCAGTTACGCACCTAGAAAATCATCCATTCACACACTTGTACACCCACTTATTCTTTAACAGGCCTTTCCCTATATATATTAAACATAATAAAACTGTTCAGAAATACATACTCAATGGATGATGTCATCAGTGATGTCATCAGTGATGTCATTTGAGATGTCATCAGTGATGTCATCAGTGATTTCACTGACCATGTCATGAGTGATGTAATATGTGACATCATCAGCAGTGCATTGCGGGGGCGCGAGTTATAGTTAGCTGAACTAACTATAACAGGGGAATTTCTAGGGTTTTGTACGGGGAAAATGTCCAGCTAACTATAACGCCCCTGAAACCTATGGTTTTTTCAGTGAATTTCTAAGGTTTTTTAAATGCCAATTCCTAACTATAACGCCCCTGAAACCTTTGGTTTTTTCAGTGAATTTCAAAGGTTTTTTAAATGCCAATTCCTAACTATAACGTGCATGAAGCCTATGGTTTTTTCAGTGAATTTCAAAGGCTTTTAAAATGCTAATTCCTATCTATAACTTATCTCTGAAGATATCATGAAAAGCATTCTTTTTTAAAAGTAGGGTGCACATTAGTTTTGTGGAAAAGCATCTTTGTGATTGGTTAAGAAAAAGCAGTTTCAACGTGGAGTATATATCATAGGATAAAATTTGCTCAGCTCAACCACACCTGCTACTTGCATTTGGAAGGCACTGTTCGAACTTAAAACAATCGTCAACTTTTAACCTGCACGTGTCGTTAAATGTTCAAGAAAATGTTACAAAAAAATCTCGTAAAGTTTTAAAAAATTGATGAACTTTTAACCTGCACGTATTGTAGAATGTTCTAGAAAGTGTGTTGATAGAATACGTTGCACTTCTGACTTCTATGTGTTGTTGAATATTAAAAAAACGGTTCATATGGAAAATTAAAAAGAAACCAATAGAGAAGTTTTGAAACCTAAAAGAATCAAGGAACTATTCTAATTTATTCTTTACATGTATTTATGTGTGCAGCAACAAAATTATAGACACAACAGCACTAGGAAGAGGAAGAAGCAGGGAGTGGGGGGAGGGGGGAGATGGGCAGAATGGCACACATGCACAATTAAGTACAACACACATATAGACTAACAATGGCCAAAATGAAACACACCAACAAGGAGCACAAGTCACACAACCTGCCAACATCACACCACTGAACGAGCATAGAAGTGAAAACCACGCTGCATTCATACAGGATGTGTACAAAGGCCAGTCGTTGGTGTTGTGGGATGTCTGCGACCGTGGTCATCATGGATGAGATGCCCAGCATGTGGCACATGGTCGAGTTCACTGTGTGTTATGTTGCCAAACGGCTGCTCCTCCCTCCCACGAGCCCCCACACTTTTGTACGGTGAGCTGTTGTATCTCGTGCACTCGTACGGCACGCCATTGTAATGCCTATTTGCGCATGTCCTGCTACATTCCAACTACAACATTACAGTGCCGTTTGGAGGTGGTGCATGCCACTTTACAACATCGACTGCTGCGGGTCTCGTGTAACAGGCTACACCAGAACACAGAGACACACTTACCGCACTTCCTGTACACGGACATGTCCGAGACACCCCGTTCCCCTTGCCAGATAGGCACACCCCTGCACTGACCTGTGAACAACAGACCAGCACACGCCAGTTGTGCATGCAGGAGGATGCGTACGTAGCTACACATCCAGGCTCACTGCCAACGCTGAGGTGACAGCACACTGTGATGTTGCAGGGCTCGTGCCTATCATGCTAAGACAGTGACCACAGGGACACACTTACTAAGATGTGGGTTTGGGGGGCATTGGCGCTCCTGGAGTTGTTGAGATGAGTCTTCTGGCCCTCATGGGTATCCCTGTATCATGCTCATTGACTCTATGGCACCTGTAGGTGTTCTGGTGTGGCTCTTGGCTGGGTTCCCTTTCATGGTGCAGGTAGTTGTCCTGCTTAACACCAGCAGAAAGCAGGTGTAAAATCCCTGGTGCTAACGTGTCTCATCGCCGGAATTTGTTTCGCATTGCAATTGGTGTGAAAGTTGTGATGTGATTTTTTTCGTGTGCACAACAATATACGAACTGAGCAGTGTATCTCGTCAAGATCCAGCACCTGACGCACTATTCCCAATCAATATAAATACAATGAGATTTCTTAATAGATTTTGTGTGTACACTGTAAGTGCAGCCAATACCTCAGTGCAATACAATACAGGATTTTAGTATTTAGAATAAATCGCAAAGGTGCACCTTGTGTCTTTTTGCACGGGAACGGCTACTCTCCATTTCATTATCAGCACTTTAACGGAAGTAAAGTTGAGATAAATCTAACACACTATTCAGAAGTTGGTGCAAACTGCAGATATCACCAGTATTCCAGCGATAAGTGCCCCAAAATTTAACACCATGGTGGACTCCATCAAATAACAGTAATAAGAACAAGAAAGAGTCACACAGCAGTTAAGAGAACAACCAAAAACGTTATTAATTTTTTTTTCAAACTTTTTTTTTATAATAATAAATATATAAACGAAAAACTATTTTCAAACTTTTTTTTTTTATTAACATATATATGAACAATAAACTAATAAACAAAATGTAACAACAATAACAAAAAACAACAAGGCGGAACACTACTGTGGGGACAATGGATGTCGACGACAGACCTGGAAAATAGGAAAGATTGTTAAAAAAAAAACAACATGATATTCTCAACAAAATACCACAAGAAACAAATCACAGAAATATAAAATGCATACAGCTAACAAAATTGTATACGTTTAACTTACAAAAACTGTAAATGTTGCCGTTTTAAAATATTTACCGAATCTGAAGAAAATGTTTTGCAGAAGGCACCACACCAACAACGTTTTTCTTCAGTGGTGAGGAAATTGTTTACTTTTTCCAAGGAGCAAACAAAGACCAATGCCACCTTCTTCACTCGCAAGATTTGCCAAAGAGTTCTGTTACGAGGGGATCCTAACAAAAAATACTCGTGCGGCACAGCAAGTATGATGAAACACCTAAGGACCCTTCATCTAAACAATCTTGCACGAGAAGAGTGCAAACAGATGAGAAACACTCCTGTTCTGTGTCTGTATAAAAGAATCACAAATAAATGTATATTAATAACTTTCAAATTTATACTATTCCATTACTGTACAAACACATTTTATATAAAAACTGACTAAGAAACTATAGCCCTGAACCACAAGTGTGACGATCGTTAAAACACTACATGCATAGTGCATACTACTTTGAAGCAGTTCATGCCCTAAAGCCTACCTCACTAAAAGACTACATGCTAACTGACTAAATGATTACAGTACTATAAGGAGACACACTGGGTGAGTGACAGGGTGTTTGCTAGAAGAGTATGAATACTAACTAGGGAATTGAAGGTGTGAAACACAACTGTGTAGGTGATTAGAGGACTGCATCCATACTGCATAGGCATTTAAATCAGTCCATGTGCTAAGGCCTGGCTCACTGCATAACTACTTGGGTACTGACTGAATGATTAGAGTACAGCAAGGAGAGTGCCTAGGTGAATTTATAAGTGCTAGGCTTTTCGCACAGGGAATGGATTGTATGGATACTGACTAGGAAATTGAAAGTGTGAAAGACAAGTGTCTAAGTGGTTAGAAGACTGCATGCATAGTGGATATGGGTTTGACGTAGTCCATGTGCTAAGACCTGGCTCAGTGCATGAATACTTAGGCAGTGACTGAATCATTAGAGTACTGGAAAGAGAGTGTCTATGTGAATTTATAAGTGTTTGAGTTTTGGCACAGTCAATGGATTAGTACATGCTGTTGAATGGGTCTCTAGAGGACTGCAAAGGAAGTGACAGGATGTTTCCTGGAAGTGTATGGATACTGACTAGGGAATTGAAGGTGTAAAAGACAAGTGTATAATATGTCAGAACACTTTTAATTGAGGCAATATATTTGGTACTTAGAAACTGACTAAATAATCAGACTACTGCTAGGACAGTGCTTAGGTAAAACTTTTAAATTTACAGTTCTGCCACAGTGAACAGAATAGTACATGGTACTGCACCTTAGTGTCAAACCCTAACTCATTTTATCAATGCATAAGCAAAGACTAGCTTCTAATGCTACTAAAACTTGACAACATGAGAGGTTTTAAATTAGTTATCTGTCAGCAAATACACAATGTTACCAAATGCTTCTCTCACAGTGGTTCTCAAATGCACACAGACTCACAGTGTGATTCTAGACAACAACCACTATACCTAGGAGTTTACCAAAAATCATTCACTACTGTGGAAGTGGTATGCGAACTGCACACAATCTTCATATTTCAGGACTGCACTTTTATGTCAAAGCCTGACTCATGTAATCAAAGCATAAGCAAAGACTGGCTTCTAATGCTACTAAAACTTCACAACATGACCGGTTTTAAAACAGGTATATGTCAGCAAATACACAATGTTACCAAATGCTTCTCTCACAATCCTTACCCAAATGCACACAGTCTCACAGTGTGATTTTAGACAAGCAACACCATCCTAGGAGTTTACCAAAACTCATTCAATAGTCTGGAAAAGTTAATGGTACTGCACACAATCTACATATTTAAGTACAGCACATCACTGTCAAAGCATGACTCATTTAATCAACATATAAGCAAAGACTGGATTCTAATGCTACTAAAACTTCACAACATGACAGATTTTAAAACAGTTATCTGTCAGCAAATACATGATGTTACCAAATGATTCTCTCACACTGATCCCAAATACACACTAACTCACAGTGTGATTCTAGACAAGCACCACTATCCCTATGAGCTTACCAAAACTCATTCACTACAGTGCAAGTGGTAAGGGAACTGCACACAATCTACATATTTCACGACTGCAATTTACTGTCAATGCCTCACTCATTTAATGAAAGCATAAGCCATAACTGTCTTCTAATGCTACTAAAACTTGACAACCTGACTGGTTTTAAAACAGTTATCTGTCAGCAAATACACAATATTACCAAATGCTTCTCTCACAGTGGTTCCCAAATGCACACAGACTCACTGTGTGATTCTAGACAAACAACACTATCCCTTGCACTATACCAAAACACATTTCTTCATATAGAAGTAGTACTACATTTTAGTATAGAAACATAACATAACTCATTTCACAAATTCATAAACAATGGCTGGTTTCTAAGTCTACCAAAATATAAAAACTGTACAGTTATCTGTCTACAAACACATGAAAAACACAAATGCCTCTCACAGAATGGTTTCTACATGCACACACATTCTAGAGAAAAAAAGTACTCCCTACACTTTAGCCGGAAAAATACATTAGTCTGATTAAAATCAAAATAGTCTACATACATCCCCTCACAATTAAATAACTCATCTTTCAAGTTCTTTTGTAGATCAAGGAGTATATCAATCACTCACCATATTTTCTTTTACAGAATCTCTGCACTGTGCACCTCTCAGCAAAAGCAAAGAATGGAAAAGTTTCCCTTTCATTTTCCACACATATACATGTAAACATCAAATCACAATCTTTCGCACATAAACTCAAAAGCAAACACACATTTCTATTGGTTAAACATTTCAACCCTTTCCAACTGAAATACATTTCAACCCTTCCCCCAATCTGCCTTCTGCCTGTTACCATAGAAACAGGTCATGGAACACTGCACTGAGCTCACAGGTCACAAGTTCAGCACTCAATTTTCCTACACAAGACAGGAAGTGTGCTTGACTTTTCAACATATCAGATTATCATATATAATGTTTCTTACAATCTGTTTTTGTTACCCAATAACAATCATACCTTTAAAAAACAAAAATATACACCCTACCTTTCAGTGTAGAAAGTTGTCATACAACCAATGATTTCTTGTCGTTTTTCAAAAAACGTTGCTGTGGATCTGCGCACCCATCGCGAGAGAATCTGTGCATCCAACGCGATAGGATGCGCGCACTGTGCGCACATTTCGCCGCTTTTTTTTTTTTTAAAAAGGGGGGCCACAGGGGGTCCTTCTGGGACCCCCTAAGCAGATCTAGAGGGTCATAGTATTTCCACTCTGCCCCTTTATATCTTTTACACACTTATTCCCCTTCCATCTTCAGCATCGCTTCTACCGAGGCAGAAAATGGCCACCAACAGTTCCTGGTTTCGAATGTAGAGAGACGCTCGACAGCCAATTAGTATTCAGCGCGCGATCGGGAGGGTGCGCGCTCCGTTCGGGGAGGGTGCGCTTACGGTGCGGGTACGGTCCGCGGATCCTCCGCGGCAATAGATATCACTAACTTTTTACCCTCATGTTCTCAGGAACTACTGAACAGATTCACACCAAATATGCAAAAGGCACGAGTCCGAACTGAGGACTACCTCTTTGCCAAATTTGGTGTCATTCCGTTCAGCGGTTCGGGCTGTAGCTGCGACAACAGATCCTATGGGAAATTGCATGGGGAAAACGTGTTTTGGGACCCCCTTTTTTCTCAGCCCCCGCTTCACTGATCACCGCAAAACTTTTAGGGTAGGAGCGGAGCGGAGCTGGCCAAAAGTTTGGAAAATTTCGCGAAGATTTGTCAATCGGCGCCAAAGATATTCCCCATAGAATGTTGCGGATTTCCTATGGAAAATAGGTCCTAACTATAACTATCTACTGGCGACCGCCAGTAGATAATATATATATGGACCAATAAAAGTGCTTGTGCTACCATAAAGGGCTTTGTGCCTAAAGTGCTATGTAATAATGTAAAAAACTAAAGTGTTTAATTATCCAAGGTAAATGTTTCAGCAGTTAATCAGCTAAAGACGGAACCTCTTCATTTGTCAATTGTTCTCAATGCACATAGTGCCATAAATCATCATTCTGAGATGGAGATCAGTATCACTATTGCGGATCAAAGGGCCATCGTACATCTTGTGTATTATCCATAGTGTATATTAAATATGTGCTACATCCCTGTTCTCGGATTGTAGCCCTATGTTGCTAGTTGTTAATGGTAAACACGCATACATTGTTACCCATTCCTGCACGGTAATGTACCACCACTGACCCTGTAGTGGTATACTCATTGCACATTAGTAATCAGAAATACATCCATATAGATATATATACCCATATATATCCTGAAATGTATTAAAAATTTACATAAATATATATAAAAATACCGTCATACATATTAATTCATAAACATTTTTGAAATTCTTCGCTATTGTTTAAACCAGAAGGGAACTTGGTATCCAGTTCTAAAATCATTCTTGACTCAGTCTCCTATGTATTTTTTCTCTGTTACCCACCCTCGTCGGAGCGGTGGTATGGCTTCGATGACAAAATAGGTTAGACATTTGAGATCATTGTTGTGTTCTACCTTAAAATGCCTTGCTACAGGATATGTGGTATCTGCATTAACTATGGCCCTTAAGTGTTGGAGTATTCTCACATACACTTGATGGTTAGTGCTTCCTACATATCGTAACTTGCAGTTTAATTCAAGTATGTATACTGCATGGTCTGTTCAGTTGTTGTAATTTGCCTTCATAGGTATCTGTACTGAACTGAAGGGTGCGGAGTAATGAGTGGTATTCACTTCGAACTTGCAAGCCCTGCAAGAACTGCACTTTTCTAGGAACTAGCCAGGTAGTAGAGAATTTAATTCTGGGCTGTTCTTAGCTAGTGTAGTTCTCATAGAGGAAGCTCTCCTAAATGTTAGAGTGGGTTTATTAGGGTTTTTTTGTGCCATAATGGGGTCTGTTAAAACTATAGGCCAATTTTGGGTTATTATTTGCATAAGTTTCTTTTCCTGTCGGCTATATGTTGTTATAAGCCTGATGTTAGGGCCTCCAGTCCACCTTTCCTGAGTTGTTAGATTGTTGCTATTTTTGGTCAGCATGCTTGTGCTGGAGTTGGCTTTCACAATTGCCTTGTCCAGTGTCTTTTCATTGTAACCTATTCTCAAAAATCTTGCCCTAGTTTCCTGTTGGCATTTCTCTAGATCTTTCTCCAAACTACATATTCTCCTGATTCTTAAAGACTCACCGTAAGGAATGTTATTGATGAGGTGCCTAGGATGGAAGCTCTGGGCATGTATTGTTGAATTGCCTGCAGCCCCCTTTCGATGTAATGTTGTTTCTAGTTTGTTTTCAGTTATATATAGTTTAACATCAAGGAAATTGGTAGTGTATTCATCAGTGTGAGCAGTACATTATAAATTGTATTGATTTTCATCGATAGCTTCAAAGAAGTTAACTGCACTCTCTTTGGTACCATGCCACACTATAAAAATGTCATCAATGAACCTCATCCAATTAATAATATGCATGTTGAACATTTCGCCATGTACCTTTCTGAGGACCTGCTCCTCCCACCAGCATACATGTAAACATACATAACTAGGGGAGAAGCAGGGCCCCATCGCCATCCCTCTGACTTGTCTAAATACCTCCTTCCCAAACAAAAAGAAGTTATTGTAAAGGCACAAGCTGCTTAATTCCAATAGTATTTTGTTATGATTAATCATATCAATAGATCTTTTGTTTAAAAAATGTTGTACTGCATTCAACCCTATTTGGTGGTCTATGCATGTATAAAGGGATGTTATATCAAGCATAATGAGGATAAATTCATTTGTCCGTTGTATTTACTGGAGTTTCATTAAAAAGTCACCAATGTCTTTAATATATGATAATAATAACAACAAAGGGAGAGCAAGGAAAACAAGAGGAACGTCCTTCTCCTTGGATTTAATTAGTAAACAACAAAGTGGACGGACCCTGTAGGGGATCCCAAATGTTAGGATGACACAATGTCAGACACCGGAATAGGAAAAACCTTTGGGTTTTTATGAAGAACCCTCACCCACCAACCTAGTTGGTGGCATGCTTCATCATCGGGTTCCCAGCCGGGCCGCAGAGTGCAACCCAGCTGTGCTATGACGCCTGAATTACAGCGGAGCGTCTTTTTGCGGTTTTACTTGAGTCAGGAGGGAGTGCTCAGGGTGTGTACTCCTGAGATACTAAATTAATACCTTTATTCTTCAGTTCTAGGGCAGGATTATAAACAGAGAAGGGATAATTGTGAAAATCCCGCGCGATCGGGAGGGTGCGTGCTCCGTTCGGGGAGGGTGCGCTTACGGTGCGGGTACGGTCCGCGGATCATCCGCGGCAATAGATATCACTAACTTTTTACCCTCATGTTCTCAGGAACTACTGAACAGATTCACACCAAATATGCAAAAGGCACGAGTCCGAACTGAGGACTACCTCTTTGCCAAATTTGGTGTCATTCCGTTCAGCGGTTCGGGCTGTAGCTGCGACAACAGATCCTATGGGAAATTGCATGGGGAAAACGTGTTTTGGGACCCCCTTTTTTCTCAGCCCCCGCTTCACTGATCACCGCAAAACTTTTAGGGTAGGAGCGGAGCGGAGCTGGCCAAAAGTTTGGAAAATTTCGCGAAGATTTGTCAATCGGCGCCAAAGATATTCCCCATAGAATGTTGCGGATTTCCTATGGAAAATAGGTCCTAACTATAACTATCTACTGGCGACCGCCAGTAGATAATATATATATGGACCAATAAAAGTGCTTGTGCTACCATAAAGGGCTTTGTGCCTAAAGTGCTATGTAATAATGTAAAAAACTAAAGTGTTTAATTATCCAAGGTAAATGTTTCAGCAGTTAATCAGCTAAAGACGGAACCTCTTCATTTGTCAATTGTTCTCAATGCACATAGTGCCATAAATCATCATTCTGAGATGGAGATCAGTATCACTATTGCGGATCAAAGGGCCATCGTACATCTTGTGTATTATCCATAGTGTATATTAAATATGTGCTACATCCCTGTTCTCGGATTGTAGCCCTATGTTGCTAGTTGTTAATGGTAAACACGCATACATTGTTACCTATTCCTGCACGGTAATGTACCACCACTGACCCTGTAGTGGTATACTCATTGCACATTAGTAATCAGAAATACATCCATATAGATATATATACCCATATATATCCTGAAATGTATTAAAAATTTACATAAATATATATAAAAATACCGTCATACATATTAATTCATAAACATTTTTGAAATTCTTCGCTATTGTTTAAACCAGAAGGGAACTTGGTATCCAGTTCTAAAATCATTCTTGACTCAGTCTCCTATGTATTTTTTCTCTGTTACCCACCCTCGTCGGAGCGGTGGTATGGCTTCGATGACAAAATAGGTTAGACATTTGAGATCATTGTTGTGTTCTACCTTAAAATGCCTTGCTACAGGATATGTGGTATCTGCATTAACTATGGCCCTTAAGTGTTGGAGTATTCTCACATACACTTGATGGTTAGTGCTTCCTACATATCGTAACTTGCAGTTTAATTCAAGTATGTATACTGCATGGTCTGTTCAGTTGTTGTAATTTGCCTTCATAGGTATCTGTACTGAACTGAAGGGTGCGGAGTAATGAGTGGTATTCACTTCGAACTTGCAAGCCCTGCAAGAACTGCACTTTTCTAGGAACTAGCCAGGTAGTAGAGAATTTAATTCTGGGCTGTTCTTAGCTAGTGTAGTTCTCATAGAGGAAGCTCTCCTAAATGTTAGAGTGGGTTTATTAGGGTTTTTTTGTGCCATAATGGGGTCTGTTAAAACTATAGGCCAATTTTGGGTTATTATTTGCATAAGTTTCTTTTCCTGTCGGCTATATGTTGTTATAAGCCTGATGTTAGGGCCTCCAGTTCACCTTTCCTGAGTTGTTAGATTGTTGCTATTTTTGGTCAGCATGCTTGTGCTGGAGTTGGCTTTCACAATTGCCTTGTCCAGTGTCTTTTCATTGTAACCTATTCTCAAAAATCTTGCCCTAGTTTCCTGTTGGCATTTCTCTAGATCTTTCTCCAAACTACATATTCTCCTGATTCTTAAAGACTCACCGTAAGGAATGTTATTGATGAGGTGCCTAGGATGGAAGCTCTGGGCATGTAATGTTGAATTGCCTGCAGCCCCCTTTCGATGTAATGTTGTTTCTAGTTTGTTTTCAGTTATATATAGTTTAACATCAAGGAAATTGGTAGCGTATTCATCAGTGTGAGCAGTACATTATAAATTGTATTGATTTTCATTGATAGCTTCAAAGAAGTTAACTGCACTCTCTTTGGTACCATGCCACACTATAAAAATGTCATCAATGAACCTCATCCAATTAATAATATGCATGTTGAACATTTCGCCATGTACCTTTCTGAGGACCTGCTCCTCCCACCAGCATAAATCTAAACATACATAACTTGGGGAGAAGCAGGGCCCCATCGCCATCCCTCTGACTTGTCTAAATACCTCCTTCCCAAACAAAAAGAAGTTATTGTAAAGGCACAAGCTGCTTAATTCCAATAGTATTTTGTTATGATTAATGATATCAATAGATCTTTTGTTTAAAAAATGTTGTACTGCATTCAACCCTATTTGGTGGTCTATGCGTGTATAAAGGGATGTTATATCAAGCATAATGAGGATAAATTCATTTGTCCGTTGTATTTACTGGAGTTTCATTAAAAAGTCACCAGTGTCTTTAATATATGATAATAATAACAACAAAGGGAGAGCAAGGAAAACAAGAGGAACGTCCTTCTCCTTGGATTTAATTAGTAAACAACAAAGTGGACGGACCCTGTAGGGGATCCCAAATGTTAGGATGACACAATGTCAGACACCGGAATAGGAAAAACCTTTGGGTTTTTATGAAGAACCCTCACCCACCAACCTAGTTGGTGGCATGCTTCATCATCGGGTTCCCAGCCGGGCCGCAGAGTGCAACCCAGCTGTGCTATGACGCCTGAATTACAGCGGAGCGTCTTTTTGGGGTTTTACTTGAGTCAGGAGGGAGTGCTCAGGGTGTGTACTCCTGAGATACTAAATTAATACCTTTATTCTTCAGTTCTAGGGCAGGATTATAAACAGAGAAGGGATAATTGTGAAAATATGTTTGATCTTCTTTATCCACCTTACCTGGTCGACATGTTTCAGCCTCGTCACGAGGTGCTGATTCTTTCTTCAGGACCAAAGAAGGTGAATAAATGAGTGTATTGCAGCACACACTCTAAGGTGTGCTGTGGTGCAGTGATGTTACAGTACTTACGGTTTTCACCATCAAAAATGATATCTGAAAAGACAAAGCACATAATGAAGGGACAAACACTACATATAATATGCATAATCACTACCTCGAGGTAGTCCGAAATGGTGCTATATATGATGGCAATTATTGTACATGTTCCTGAAGGAAGAAATCTACATATTGTGATATGCATTCAAAAAGACTGTTTTTGGAAGAGATAATTGGTCTTCCAGGAGTCAGTAGAATTTCCTTATGTATCTTTGGAATATAATATATGATTGGAAGATGTTCATTGTGCATAAAGGCAAACTCATCATTGGTGATTAGACCTTCCCTTTTCCATTGAAACAGATCTTTTTTAAATCTTTCCTTAGTTGTATTATACTGTTTTATACTAGAGCATCCATAACATACTGTATTGCCCAGCTGTCTGTAGGCCTCCTTTATGTATTGTTCCTTCGGCCATAGCACTATATTTCCACCTTTGTCAGAATTGTTGATGACAATATCGTTGTAGTCAATTTTTTCATAAACTTGTCATATTGTTGTTGTTGAAATCTTCTTTTTTATGCTGTGTTTGTTTTTATGATGCATTCTTTTCAAATCATCTACCACCCTCTCATGAAATATATTAATGGCACCCTTGGGCATCATAGGCATAAAAGTGGATTGGGGTCTAAATGGACTACTGGCTGTCGTCGAAGTACGTATGCATAAATCCTGTAGTCTTACTTGAGTGGAATTGAGATTCTCATCATTTTGTGTTCCATCATTGGCCAACTCATGCATGGTTAATAGAGTATTGACATCTGAAACTTGTAGGGATTGTTGATTGAGATTTCCACTCTGTGATTCTGTACTCCTTTGGTTTAATCTCTTCTTAATGGTGAAACATTTAGCAAGCTTTAATTTTTGAATGAACTTAAAAATATCCACTCTTGTTTGTCCATAATTAAAATTGCTTTCAGGACAGTGGGCTGCTGGTAAGCGTTCCTAGACTTGTGTATTTGTGCCTTGTTTTGATTGTGCCTTGTTTTATTGTGCTGCTATTGCGATCGTTTTTCATTTTGTGCCTTTTGTGCCATTTTCGCCCCTTGTGCGCACCCCTTGCCGGCTCTCCCTGAGCCGCTCTCAGCCTTCCTGCCACTGCATCCCTGCGGCCCCGCCCCCCTAGCGCCCCCATTCGCTTTCACCTCCTGCCTCCCAGCTGCTCCTCCCTCCTCCCGCCCGCGTGCAGCGGGCGTGCCACTGGCGCGCCAGAGGCAAGGTCGTCTGCACCCGTCCACGCCTGGACCGCGCCCAGCTCCAGTCCCCCTGGCCCGTGGCACCCCCAGATGCCATTACACCACCAGCAACCTCCACGCCCTCAACCCAGGACGCTCTTCCACCTGTTTCCAGTCCTCCCCCAGGACCACCAAAGGACCCTTCGCCTGCCAAGCCTGCCACTTCACCTGCACCTTAAAGCACCACGACAGACCTGCCAACAACCACCTGAGCTGCATTCTACTCAACACCTGCTCCATTTACAAACACGCTATCGAACTTTGGGACCTGCTGACCTCCACGTCACCGGACATCGTCTTCCTCACCGAAACCTGGACAAGCTCGGCCTCTGAACCCGACATTGCCATTGCCATCCCTGAAGGCTACAAGATCACCAGGAGAGACCGCATCAATAAACTAGGAGGAGAAATCGCCATAGTCCACAAAAGTACCATCAAAATCTCGACCAGCACCCACGACACCCTCAACTCCTCCGAACACCTCCACTTCAACATCTACATCAACGCCAACACCACCCTCAAAGGAACACTGATCTACAGACCCCCAGGCCCGAGCACAATTCTGCGACACCATCGCCGACATAGTCAGCGCCCAGGCCCTCGCCTCAGCGGATTACATCCTCCTCGGCGATCTAAACTTCCACCTAGAAAACAACAACGACGTCAACACCAACCACCTGCTGGACAACCTCGCTAACCTCGGCTTCAAACAACTCGTCACTTCGCCCACTCACACCACAGGCCACACACTCGACCCCATCTTCGCTCCAACAGCCACGTCTCCTTCAGCCACACCACCGAACTCGACTGGACAGACCATCACTGCATCCACTTCTCCTACGAGAAACCACCTACTCACCACCACCGCACACAACCCCCCCGACGCAACTGGAGCAAAGTCTCAACAGAACAACTGATCTCCACCCTCACCCAGACCCCACCGCCAGGAACCTCGGACCCCGACACAGCCGCCACCGACCTGCATCGCTGGTTAGCAGACTGCACCAACACCCTCACGCCGCTCAAAAAGTCCTCAAACACCCTGCAGAGCGCCAAGGTCAGCTGGTTCACCCCTGATCTACAGAACTCCAAACGAGAACACCGCAAAATAGAGAAGACCTGGTGCATGGATCCCACCAAACCCAATCCCATCGCACTCAAAGAGTCCATCCGCAAGCATCACCAACTGATCCGCACCACCAAAAGAACCCACTTCAAAAACCGCCTAGACAACAACGCCCACAACAGTAAAGAACTCTTCGGCATCGTCAAAGAACTCTCAAACCCCAGGACCTGCTCCAACTAACCCCCTCCGTCACAAGAGCTCTGCAACTCCCTCGCCACCCACTTCCGCCGTAATAGAAGAAATTCACAACAGCTTCAGCCCCAAACAGACCACAGACACCCACGAACCCGACGCCCCGAGCAACACCAACCTCCTCCACACCTGGACCCTCGTCAACGAAGAAGACGTCACTCACACCATGGTTTCATCCACTCCGGATCCCCATCGGACCCCTGCCCTCACCACATTTTCAATAAAGTTAGCAACATCATCGCTCCCCACCTCTGCAACACCATCAACAGCTCCTTCGAGTCAGCCACCTTCCCGGAAATCTGGAAACACGCAGAAGTCAACGCACTACTGAAGAAGCCCAAGGCGGACCCAGACGACCCGAAGAACTACCGGCCGATCTCCCTCCTCCCCTTCCTGGCCAAGGTCATGGAAAAAGTCGTCAACACCCAGCTCTCCCGCTTCCTAGAAGACAGCAAGGCGCTCGACACCTCCAAATCTGGATTCCGAAATAATTACAGCATCGAGACCGCACTCATCGCTGCCAAAGACGACATAAGGATCATGCCCGACAAAGGAGAAACTGCAGCACTTATCCTGCTGGACCTCTCTGCCACATTCGACACGGTATTCCATCACACCCTCCGCACACAACTCCACAACGCCAGAATCCTCAACAAGGCTCTCAACTGGATCTCATCATTTCTCACCGGCAGAACCCAGCCTTCCGCCATTCCTGTCTGAGGCCTCCAAGATCATCTGTGGCGTCCCTCGAGGATCCTCCCTCAGCCCAACGCTCTTCAATGTCTACATGGCTCATCTCACCAACATCGCTCGGACACACCACATCAACATAGTATCATACGCAGATGACACCCAGCTAATCCTCTCCCTCACGAAAGACCCCACTACTGCCAAAAACAACCTACACAACGGACTACACGCCATCTCTAACTGGATGGAATCAAGCCGCCTCAAGCTAAACACTGATAAAACAGAGATCGTCATCTTCTGCTCCAACTCCTCAGCATGGAACGACTCCTGGTGGCCCAACTCCCTAGGCACCGCACCCTCACCCACCACCCACGCTTGCAACCTGGGCTTCATCTTGGACTCCACTCTCAGCATGACTCAGCAGGTCAACGCAATCTCCTCCTCCTGCTACAACATTCTCTGCATGCTCCGCAAGATCTTCAAGTGGATCCCTGTCGAGACCAGGAAAACCGTCACCCACGCCCTGGTCAGCAGCAGATTGGAATACGACAATGCCCTATATGCAGGAACAACGGTCAAGCTACAAACCAAGCTACAACGTATCCAGAACGCATCCGCCCGCCTCATCCCTGACGTCCCACGCCGCAACCACATCTCCCCCCACCTCAGAGACCTACACTGGCTACCCGTACCGAAAAGGATCACCTTCAAGCTCCTCACCCACGCACACAAGGCTCTCTACAACACCGGTCCAGCCTACCTCAATGACAGACTTTCCTTCCACGCTCCCACACGCCATCTCCGCTCTGCCAACCATGCTCTCGCCACCATCCCCCGCATCCGCCGCACCACTGCCAGAGGAAGATCCTTCTCACACCTCGCCACCAAAACCTGGAACTCTCTACCACTCCAGCTACGCCAGACCCAGGACCTCCTAACTTTCAGGAAATGCCTCAAAACATGGCTTTTCGACCAGCAGCATCCCCTCTCCCCAGCGCCTTGAGACCCTAACGGGTGAGTAGTGCGCTTTGTAAGTATATTGATTGATTGATTGATTGATATGATAATCCTAAAGATAGGAGTTGGATCTCTGTTTGCTCAGTGTCAAGTTCGTCAGGTTAATGACCGTGTTGTTGGTCTGCGTTGTTACTTCTGCCATTGTTGCCTCTGGTTTTTGGTTTTGTAGAGTTTCCTCCAGGCCCTCCTTCTTTGATTTCTCCTTTTTCTGGTGCTCCTGGGGGGTTCCACTGCCTCAGGGTTTGCCTTCGGTCCAGGCTTAAAATATCTAGTTTCTCCGCCAAAGTTAATCTTCCTTTGTTAATTGTTAAACTGTTCGGCATTCTTCCTCCATCTTCTGATTTCATCTCACTCGTCAATGAGCTAAGGTCTGAGGTTGATGCTTTTTCAATTGTCTCCCTGATGTCATTGCTCTTTTCAGTCTGCCCTGTCGGTTTTGTTGTTTGTAACCGTTGTTGTTTGACATTGTGAAATTTCTTGGAGAATGTGAAAATCTATCCTGTTTGGTAGTCCATCCTATCTCTAGCAAATTTGTATGCTTTTCTCGTTTTTATAGTATCCTCTTGCTTTTTGAGTCTTATTTTAATTTCATTTCTTGTTTTTTTCAATATGAACTCCATATTGTCAGATTTTTCCAATTCTTCATTGATTGTTTCAATTTTTTTGAGTAATTCCTCACGATCAATTTGGGCATATTTAATTACGATTTCAACCAACCTCATAGATGCTTTGAGGTTGCTTTTGGTCCACTCATTAAGCATGCTGGGATTCGGATTCTCAAAACTAGGTGCCAGCATGATTCTTACGCCCCGCAGTATCCTCATATTTCTGGAGTGACTTGTGTTCCCACACTTAGTCATCTCACTGTGCATCTTCTTTTCTAAGTTCTTTAATAGTGTCTTGGTGTTATTGTCTTTATTTGTACTTGCCAACCCCACTTGGTTTCCATCTTCCACAATTACTGGCAGATTGCCAAATAGTTCCTCCACCGCTGCCTCCCTTTCCCCCAGCATGTCTTCTGACATGTTGATTCTATGTGGGCCCACCGGGGAATTATATCTTGACCCTGAGCTGGTTCTCTTATATTTACACACCTCCCCACCTGTACAGTGCTGAAATTACTCACCGCTAATTGTGCCTTGTTGAACGAGTCCTACAACTACAATCTCACTGCTGCTCACTCGGTTCATTGTATGTAGCCGTAACAGGGGGCTGCTGTGGTCGTCTCTTTGCTGTGTATCGACATCTATTTATGAGCCGATGGCTATTTAACGAAATGCATTCAAGCAATAATATTAAATATAGCAGAGGCCCAATGAGATGGTCAATGTGAACACGCATAAAGAGACAATTTTGTATTTACCTCAATTTGCATCTTTTTATTACATTTAGTTAAATTTTTTGTTGGTAGTCGTATATTTATATATGCATCTAGCCACTATCAGTATTATGGTTATACTACAATTATAAGGTGTTGAATATATTGTATTTAATAGTGAAAAAACTAAGCGAATGACCTCAAACCTTATATTGCATACAATGTTAAAAATGATGTTTAGATAATGCTGAGTTTGTTCACAAAACTCTGTTGAAAAGTGAAGTCTGTCTTTTATGCCTATCAATCAATACACCATGTGACACCAAGGGTTAAAATCACGGATTTGCAGAGCGTTTACCATGTGATCACGTGTGTTGACCGAAATGCGTAAGGGCAAGTTGTTGCAACTAATAAAGCAATTACACAAATACTATCGGAGTCCGTGCCCATCTGTCTTTGACGAGTGGATGCGTGTTGGGATTAATCGTGGAATCTAATTTACGGAAGTTGGCTGCTTCCGACTCACGGACCCCCTTCCCGTGGCGGGCGGACTTAAGTCCGCCCGCCACCCTAGCGGTGCTGGGACCAGCCGCCAGTGGTGCGGCGATCCCGCACCTGCAATTAGGATGCTATCGCCACCATGGCGATGGCACCCTCCATTCCCAGCATTGTGGCGGGCGGTGCTCACAGCACCGCCCTCCACAATGCTGGGAATGCACGTTGTGCATTGTCATGCACAAGGTGACAGGCACCGCGAGGTGCTTTGCCACCGTGTCCATGACAATGCAGGGGGTACCCTAGGTACCCCCCCTGTGCATCCCCTAACCCCCGAACACCCTGGGGGCCCACAACAGGCCCCCAAAGCCAAAACTAGGAGGCACTAGCATTCATTTCCGCCACCTGGCTTGTTTCTGCTTGGTGCCGCACATGGCTTCATGACCTTCCACTGACCCCCGATACACTCTGATGCCCTCACCTTGGAAAGCGACATGGACTGCCACATCCTGTTCGACTACCAATGACACGGCAGACAGACTGCGGACTGTAACCTTCCTCCTCCGCAGTACATGTCATCCCCGAATCGACTCTGACTGGCCCTCCACGGCCCCATATTTTGTAGTGTGGTCGGCATTGCCCTGTACCGCTCCAGCTGCATTACTGCACTGGATGTGGAAATAAACATCCAGTGACGCACTGCTGTGTCATGTCTTACATCATTCAGGTATGGATGTGTGGATGAATGTGGGGACAGTGCCTTCCCTTGCGTCAATGATGTTGATCCTGTGGGATGCGACTCAGAGGGTGCGACATTGCATTTTGTGTACCTGGTCCCGTGAACACTACAATAGGGACACACGCATCAGTCACTTCCTTGTCTGGACATGGACTGGACCATGCACCGAGCCCACAAGTCATTGTTGCAAGCCCTGCGCTGGTCCGGTGTGCGGCAGGCCAGACCACTCCGAAGATGCACCGAGGGGGGCCATTATTGCTACCTGTCGCAGGCATACGCGCTGGTGGTGTGCAGGTCACTGGTGTAGTCAACAGCATCTCACAGCCACACCCTGAGGGCAGGTTTGCACACACACCACACCCATCCGGCACAGGCGTTACTGGCCATGTGATTCCACCAACATAAGGGGCCGATGACGTCACAGTCCCCTCTTCCGGTGGTGGCTGGATGATGGCCGCTCCACACTTCTCATTCATAAAGGGCCCATGAGTTGTTGTGCACAGGGTTGGTGGCATTCGAGGCCTGGCAGACGGCATGGGCCTACCACCACGTGATGCAGACTGGGGTTGCACAGGGTTCGTGGCATCCAAGGCCTGGCAACCGGCACAGGCACCCCACCACGGGACGGTGACTTTGGGTGCACTGAGTCATTGGCACCTTAAGCTGCTCAGCGGGTGTGCAGCCTGCGATGATGCCCTGTCCGGCAGTCCGGACAGCTCAGGTTGAGTGTGCCCTGCTGGACCACAGTGTAGGCTAGAGCCAGCAGGCAGCGCGGGCCTACCGCCACTTGGTGTTGCTTCCGGGATCCCAGAGTTAGTGGCACCCATTGCGCTGAGCGGGTGTGCAGCCTGCGATGGTGCCGGGTGCACTGGTATGTCCTCTGCCATGGAGTAATCAAGACCCAGCATCAAACGTGAGACCTGTTGGCCTGCGGAGCGTGGCTGCATGGTGTGGAGGGTGCCATGTCCGTAGGCCCAAGCTTGTGGCTTGCAGCGGCACGTAGTGGGACCTCCTGTCTATGCGCCGGTGGTGGAAGGTGAGCAGTGAGGCCTGGGTGTGCATGGGCGGCCATGCTCTGATGGGCGGCAGGAGGGGTTGGGGTGCCTCTGCCTGGGTGTGCGTGGGCGGGCAGGCAATGTTGTCTTATGCAGGTGTGTGTACTGTGCAAGTCATGTATCTGGACTCTGTTTCAGCTGACGGCTCTGACTCAGATGTGTGACCTGGTGAACTGCGATACATACCGGCACCCGTTTGGTGACACACCGGTGGCAGCAGGTAAGCAGAGTGGCCTGGGTGCACCGGGGCGGCACTCTCTCTCTCTCTCTCCCTCTCTTCTTCTCTCTGTCTCTCCCTCCCTCTCTTCTTCTCTCTCTCTCTTCCTCTTTTCTTCTCTCTCTCTCTCTCTCTCTCTCTTCCTCTCTTCTTCTCTCTCTCCTTCGCTCTCTCTGTCCTTTGATGTGCGCAGGACGCACATTTCTCATCATGTTTTTTGTCTTTCTAGGCTGAGAACTACGAATTGTCCCGAGGGGAGTTCCCATGTGTCTTCATTTCATTTTAGTGTTAATTTTAATAAAGTTTCATTTGTTGCTTAGAAAGTGAATGTGTGCTGCTCATTTCTGTCTCGACACATGCATGTCACCAGTTGTGATTGTGCGACATCAGGCGGATTATTTTGTACATGTTTAGGTGTAGCTGATGTGGCATGTCCTTGGTCGGGGGTGCCAGGGAGGGGTGGTCCTGGGGGTGGTGGCGGGGGGTGTTGTGGCCCTCGTAGGTGTCCGGGCCGCATAGTGGGTGGCTCCATGGCATCTGTTGCCCTTCTGATGTGTCCCTGGGCTGTGCTCCCTTTTGTTGTGCAGGCTGCCGTCCAATGTTACAGCAGGTCAGAGCAGGTGTAGATTTCCTGGTGCTGACGCACCTTATCGCCTGTTTTGTGTTTTTATCGCAGTTCTGTCTGGTCGTTGAGAATGTTGAGCTGTGATGTTCTCACAGCTTTTGGGAAACGCCCACTCTGCATCTTATTAGCGATAGTTGCGGGGGGCCTCTGTGGCGATTTTTTTTTGGCTGCTATCGAGGGTAAACTGGTGCTGTGGGCTGTTAGCACCAGCTTGTGAATGGGGAGGTAAATTTATCACGACTTTGGCTATGATAATGTGCCATTAATTTGGCGATAGCGCCTTGTGAATATGCCCCATAGGGTTCATTTGGGGGTAAGCATTTTGGGGGGCTGCTGCACTCCCTGCAGCCATTCACAACACTTAAAAACATGTTGGTGGTGCCCTTTACCAGATATGGGGCACCGCTTGTTCCGAAACATATGTATATTATCCCAGGAAGGGCATCATGGGACACTCCTTGCTAGGAGAAGTGAATAACAAATGAGCATCGCTGGCCACTAATTTATTATTCACTTTTTTTATTTTTTTTGTGGGACACCTACAGATTTATTTTCGTTGGGGGCCACTGGTGGAGCCCCAGAGTCCTCGCAGCCCTGCCAGCTCCCTGCAAGCAGCTCCAGTCCAAGGGGCTGTGCATGATAATAAAAACATAGCATCATTGCGAAATCCCACACTAAACTAACATTACTGAAAGAGAAAGTAAATATTACTCTGAAAAAAAATAAACCACGCTATAGTTATAAATTGAAATAAAATAAAATAAACTCTAAAAAAATATTTAGACAATTAACACTCACAGATATATATTTTTCAACAGAAAATCTCAAGCACCTGGCCCATAATTTCAAAACAAAAAGGAAACCCTCAACAAACATCTCGTCTACATCAAATCCAAAAGTATAAATATGCAAATAACGTATTGCATGCTTAAATAATAATGCTACTCATAAATATTATTTAGATTAAAGATTTATTGTGTTATTCTAAAACCCACAGATACTATGTCAGAAAGAGCCACATATGTCAAATCTCAGGAAGGTAACTTATTATTGACTCAAATGGTATATACTTATAGCCAAGAAATCACAAGCAGTGAGAAAACACAATAAAAATGTATATAGTATTATTCTAACACATGCTATGGATGGGCCACAACAAAAAATGAAATTGTTGAAAACATTAGAGAGCACAACCATCCCTCAATCATTAAGGAAATCAAAATCAGAAATGTCCTCAGGGAAGTTAGCAGGAGCTCATAGGAGCCTACAGGAACAATATCAATAAATATAATACTAAATGTTCCTGACTATACTACAAGGCAACTCATTGATATCCCAAACAGAAAAACACTAAGAGCCAGAACAGCAACCACAAAGACCTCTGATGCTCCAAAAACATTCCAAGATATAAAGTGTACATTTAACAGACAACAATGAACTTTACCTTTTATATGACAACACCTATATCGAAAGGAGAATAATTATATATTTATATATGCAAATGATAAAAACCTACTAAGATTAAATCAGAGCAACACATGGATGATGGGCAGCACTTTTAAATTGTTGTTGCAACCATTTACATAAAGTCTGCAATATATGGCGAATACCACAACACAAACATTGTTAGTCTGTGAACTTTTATTAAACAAAGTACTAACTGAAAATACAATCTAAATACATAACTTGGAACCCCATATAATTTTCATTGACTTTGAGCAAACAATGACTTCTACCATTTTAAAAATATACCCGCATCCAAAGATGTCACCATTATTTTAACCAAATTGTATGGAGGCACCTGAAAAAATCAGTATATGGAGACACCTGCAAACATTTGCTCTAACTGTTGAATACACAACAAACAGCAAATTGCCCTAATTAGATGGAATTCAATGGATTTATAGTTCTCCAACCACCCGGGTTTTGGTAAATGACAATCTGTTGATACCAGTGAAAATAGAAAGGAGGACCAGGCAAGGTTTTCTTCTCTCGTCTATCCTTTTCAACCTTTATATAAAAATTTTTTCTCGAAGTTTAAGGTTAAATGGGAAGCTAAAACCTTTTGTTGCAGGCGCATACTCCAGGAAAATTTCTCTATATGCTGATGATTTAAAGGTTTATACCTCAGAAGTAGCATCTACTTTACCACATCTTATGACAGAGGTAAGGCAGGTTTTCTGGGTATGAGGTTAATAAAGAAAAAAAGGAGATAATGTCTTTGCATCAGAGCTGTAGGGGGCTAGCAGGTGTTGGAGAAATTAGATACTTAGGGGTACGGATTACTCCGGATTTAGTGAATATATCATCTGTGAATCTTGAAAGGATAAGTCGCGAGAGAGACTGGCTGTTAAAAAGATGGCAGAACCTCTCCCTTTCTATATATGGGTGGATTAATTTAGTGAAAATGTCTATTTTACCCAAATTTACGTTTCTGTTTGATAATATTCCACTACATTTTGACAAAAAGGCCCTCCTGAAAATACAAGGGAAAATTACATCTTTTATTTGGGCTAGCAGGGGAATATGACTCTCCTAGAAGAAATTTGGAAGCATATTATGGGTAGGAGGTTTAGGACTCCCAGATCTACAACTTTATTGCTGATCATTTCAGCTGAAAAATAACAGAATGCTCCTCCTTCTCCCAGATAAGACACCACTGGAGTAATGTACTTTAGGGCCCCCAGTGGCCTACCAGTGCAAAGCTTTTCCTACAAGTTTGGGGCACCAAAACATTTTTTTTAAATGTCAGATTAAAATGCCTGCAGGCAGTAGCTAAAATATGGTAGGAGGTCAGGTCACTCCTGGGTATCGCCTATCACAGCAAGTTGTCCCCAATTTGGGATTCCCCGGGGACTCCAGAGTGTTTGTTCAACAGCCTTGCATAACCTTTAAAACAAAGCGGCATAAAAAGATGGGGTCAATTGGTGGATGATGGACAGAGGCTATTCTAGGACAATTGGAATTGTTAGACAAATGGGGTACTCTCCAGGTTTAAAATCTATCAAGTATGTACTTGGCTTAAGAGTCAGGGTTGGTCTGATTCTGAGCCTGGTCAAATGAAAAAAGACCTTCAAGGTCATTGGGTTGTGAAGAAGGAAGCGGCAAGCTGGTACCAGCATCTTGTAAAGGTAGCCAAGGACAATATGAAATCTCCATACCTCCTATTGGATGGATATTTGCCATGTGTGAAGCTAGAAGAGATATGGCAATTGTCTTTGTCTACACTTTACTTGGTGATTAAACCTGCTGCTCTAAGGAATAAAACACATCCTCTTTATCCTCCATAGAGCCTACTGGAACCCAAGGAAATTGGTGAAAATGAGGGGGGTGAAGATTTGAATTGTAAACTGTGCAGCAGATGTGAGGCTGACGGTGTGCACATGTTTGCTATCTGCCCAAATCTGGAAGAATGTTGGATAAAGATGGGTAAGACCATTTCTTTTTTTTTTCCCCTAGAGTTTTATATAGCGCAAACATGACCCGAAGGTATCAGGTATCAGAGCGCTTTACATGAGCACCAGTTATGTTACACAAGGAAACATTCATTTTTGTTAGGTACAGGGAGATTGCATGATTTTCCCAGAATCACAGGATGTTGAGCGTCATTTCCGGGACAAGAAACCCGGTTCCCCAGATTTGGATCGACAGCCCTAGCCCGTTCAGCCCCATTCTCCTTTCTGACACTTTAGGATCCATCATGGAGAAAAGCTCTGCTTTAATTATATTTGGTGTAGTGCAGCAGGAGGTGGAAGGCACCCTCTGCCAAGTAAAGCACCCACATGTGATCTTTTATTTGATTTACTTGCAAAAAGGGAAATCTGTATGCTTTGGATTCAACCACTTGCCCCTACTTTGCAAGCTTGAAAGAGATTGGTAGTGTTTTTAAGGAGATGAATAGGAAGAGTAAAAGTTGGATTTAGTGAGAAGGAATCTGAGACCTGTTGAAGATATGATGAACTATCATGTCCAATGATTCACCCTCTCAAATCAGAAATGGCTGGGGGCCTGACACCAGTTGATGTAGCCCAGCAGACTTGTTTGAATTTGAGACTGACATTGAGCACGGTGGGTGTCAGAATTTATCTTATCAGAAGTGATTTGAGGAATTTAAGAAAAAACTATGAATTGCCAATGAAGTTGAAAAACATAATTGCCATAGAATATGTCCCAGTAAATGAAGTAGGAAAGCAGTACTACATACTGAGAAAAATAACTTTACTGCCAAAGACATGAAGGAAAAATAAGTCCACTAATGGACTATTTGAAAGATAATTGATTTGGCAGACTGCACCATTCTGGACACAGACATCAACCCAAGTTTTATATACCATTTTGCAAAATCTATAACAGCACCATGGCACAGCAAGCAAAAACAAACAATGCAGTGGAAGGGTGGCACAATTCATTCCAATGCACAGTAGGACAAAGACACTCTGCACATTACCAACTCCTACAAGTATTAAAAACGGAACAAAGTTGCTGACAACTTACCCAAAAAATCTATAGCCCAACTAAGATACAAATTATGAAAAAAACAAAGAAAGATTCTAATATTATAATGCAAAATCCAATTATTTACTAACGATCAAGCCCATCATACCAAGACTCCAAAGCAAGAACATTACTCTAAAAAAAAACAATTTAGGAAACTAAATATAAAACTTAACTCTGAACAACCACGTATTTACAAATGTATATATATATAAATATATATAAATATATATAAATATATATATATATATATATATATATATATATATTTATATATATATATATTTATTTATTTATTTTTTTCACTGAAAAAAACCATAGGTTTCAGGCACGTTATAGTTAGTTGGACATTTCACTCATAGAAAACCATAGAAATTCCCCTGTGATAGTTAGTTGAGCTAACTATAACTCGCGCCCTCCCAGTGCACTGCTGATGATGTCACATATTACATCATTCATGACATGGTCAGTGACATCACTGATGACATCACTGATGACATCTCAAATTACATCACTGATGACATCACTGATGACATCATCCAGTGACTATGGTGCCAATTACGATCCGGTAAAAAAAATTCCCGTACGACTCGTATCCGGTCTTTTTACCGTACGAATCGTACAAGTGCCGTAAAAACTGGCAATCACGATTCGCATGGTAAAAAGCCCATACGAGTCGCATTGGGAATAATTCCCCACACGTCCTCGGGTCGGAAAAAGTGTCCGACACGTCCTCGGACGATTTACCGTACAAACGTGAAAAGCGAAGTCCGACCGGGGAATCACGATCCGTCCCGGGCGTCCGAATGTACAACCGTATGGTTAAAAGACCGTCCGCACCGAACTCCTATAACAACCATGGAGACGTCCAAACAGGTGCCCGGTACGTGCCGTACCCCCCCCAGCCCCCGCATGTACGCGCCGTACCCACCCCAGCCCCCGCATGTACGTGCCGTACCCCCCCCAGCCCCCGCATGTACACGCCGTACCCCCCCCAGCCCCCGCATGTACGCGCTGTACCCCCCCCAGCCCCCGCATGTACGTGCCGTACCCCCCCAGCCCCCGCATGTACGCGCCGTATCCCCCCCAGCCCCCGCATGTACGCGCCGTACCCCCCCCAGCCCCCGCATGTACGCGCCGTACCCCCCCAGCCCCCCCATGTACGCGCCGTACCCCCCCCCAGCCCCCGCATGTACGCGCTGTACCCCCCCAGCCCCCGCATGTACGCGTCGAACCCCCCCGTGTATGTACACCCGAGTACGCGTCGAACCCCCCCGTGTATGTACACCCGAGTACGCGTCGAACCCCCAGTGTATGTACACCCGAGTACGTGTCAAACTGTACGTGTCGAACCCCCGTGTATGTACACCCGAGTACGTTCGAGTCGTACCCCCACCCGTGTATGTACGGTGCGTACCCCCAGCGCTGGGGGTACGCACTGTACATACACGGGTGGGGGTACGACTCGAACGTACTCGGGTGTACATACACGGGGGGTTCGACACTTACTCGGGTGTACATACACGGGGGGTTCGACACGTACTCGGATGTACATACACAGGGGGTTCGACACGTGCAGTTCGACACGTACTCGGGTGTACATACACGGGGGGTTCGACACGTACTCGGGTGTACATACACGGGGGGTTCGACACGTACAGTTCGACACGTACTCAGGTGTACATACACGGGGGGTTCGACGCGTACTCGGGTGTACATACACGGGGGGGTTCGACGCGTACTCGGGTGTACATACATGGGGGGGTTCGACGCGTACATGCGGGGGCTGGGGGGGTACGGCACATACATGCAGGGGCTGGGGGGGGTACAGTGCGTACATGCGGGGGCTGGGGGAGGGTACGGCGCTTACCGGGCCACCTACTCTGGTCGTTTCGCGCCGTACTTCGCATTTCCGGCACTTTTTGGGTGCCGTAAAAATATTGCCGTCCGGACTGCTGTCGGTTCGAATCGTACTTCCTGGGTCGTGAAACGCTGCCTGGAAGCGTCCCGACGTCACGTCGCAGCATTCCCGGATCACATTCGTATGCATATTTTCGTCGGTCGGTGTTTTTTACGATTCATACGGAAATGGTGTTTCCGTGCGAATCGTAATTCCATGTTTGTAATGTTTTACAACCGAGTACGAGTCGGACGGAGAATACGCTCCGACCGACGGTTCGTACCCGGTTTTTACCGGATCGTAATCGGCACCATGTGTTTCTATAAAATGTAAATATGTTTTATATATATATATACCAAGGTGTATTGAAGAATGAATGGGTGTATAAGAGTCAGGATGTATGATTAAGTAGGTGTGAAACTGACTGTATAAGTGAGTGATTAATTGTGTCTTACTTAATGCATGTGTTAGCGACTGATACAGACATTCACACAGTTTAGGTTGTCAGTTGGTGTGTAAGCGATTGCATGCATTGGTTAGCAGTTAAATAAGGATCTATATGGGTATTGATTGGTCGTCTGAGTATCTGTATGGGTGCCTGATTGTCTGTGTGGATGGGTGGGGGTGTGACTCTGTGCATAGATGTGTGAGTGGATAATTCACTGGGTATATGTGTTCAAGTCTATATCTGTGAACGGCTGTATGGCTGTGAGTGTGTGCATGAGTGTATTGGTGAGTGAATGAATGCCCCACTATTACACAGGGTACTAGAAGCTACGGGAAAAACGGGTCTTTTGGCCTCTTGGTCAGAGTCCATCTTGGTCCCGATTTTTAAAAAGGGCGATCGCAACAGTCCAACGTGCTATCGCCCTATCTCCTTATTAGACTCATTGGGTAAGGTGGTGGGCCGTATCCTATTAGAACGCCTACAGCTCTAGACGGAAGATAACAACATCATATCTGACCTCCAGTATGGATTTAGGAAAGGCCTCGGTACCATCGAGCAGGTGCTCAATTTGTCACTACTCAGGAGTAAATATGTAGACGTTAAGGGTGGTAGACTGCATATGGCCTCATGCAAAACTCTGGGACATCCTGACAGTAATGGGGGTTGATACTCTGCTGGTTAATTACTTGCGAGAAATTTATTCAAATGCAACCGCGAGAGTGAGATATGGTTTGGGAGGCCAGTTATCTGCATCATTTAGGGTGGAGCGGGAAGTAAGACAGGGCTGCGTCCTGGCCCCCTTTCTTTTCACTCTTTACACAAACGGCCTGGAATTAGCCATGCTGGATGGGAGTCAGGACCTTCCCTTCGTCCAGAATCGTCCAATCCCCGCTTTCCTATACGCGGATGATGCGGTTATTATTGCCTGCACTCTCCTCGAACTGCAGCGTTCTCTAAATCAATACAATTTTTTAATGTCGAATTTAGATTTAAAAATCAATATAAAAAAGACTTTCATTATGACCTTGGGTCGAAAATTAAGAAAAGGAAAAGACATTTATATAAATAATTCCAGGGTAGATTATACTCCCACTTATCCTTATTTAGGAGTGATAATAGATGAAAAGGGAACCTGGAAAAGAGCAATCGAGGTTAGAAAATTACAGTTTTTAAAAGCTACAATGGCCTTAGTAGCCTTTACTCAGAGGCTTGGAAAACGACCCCCGGAAGAGATCCTATGTATTTACCAGGCGAAATGCATTAGCACGGCCATCTATGGGGCGGGGGTTTGGGGGTTTGTTCACGTTGAATCTATACAAAAAGTGGAAAACAGCTTTTTAAGATTCTTACTTGCAGTACCACAAAGTAGGTCCACATTCAGTTGCCATTTAGAGCTGGGAGTGTCCTACATTTCCGACATCATAGGGATGCAACCAGTTCTATTATGGCACCGTCTTTGGACCTCTAACAAGTTAACGTTTACCCAAGCAGTAGTGACAGATTGTGTCAAGCTAGAACATGTCCAGAAGATTCAGTGGCTTCAATATGTCAGGAAGTTCCTCACTGACTTGGGTTTGGAGAATTACTATCATAACCCCCAGGAAATGGCCCGGATTTCAAGGAAATTGTTTAAAAATCAATGTCTAACGCACTTAGCTGGTCTCCGCTTGACAACTGAAGTAAATAAAATCTCTGTTCAGCACTCATTGTCTATCCAATCAACTGCGATGATCCAGCCTTATTTAACCTGGAAGTTATCCAGTTTTGATAGATTCCTACTGACTCGATTCAGATTAAACATCTTTCATCGATTTGTCACTTTCCCAGTGACAAATGGCTGGTCTAAGCAGCTAACCCATTGTCCATGTGATGAAATTTCCCCACAATCGCTCCTACATGTAATCCTTTTTTGTAAATTTTATATTGAACCCAGAAAGCGATGGCTCATCCCGATCTTAAAAAGTATGGGCCTTCGCCAATGTCGCCCTGCTTTTATGGCTCTCCAATTTTTGGAATCAGATATGTGAGACTGAGTGATTGTGAGAGTGCCTGTATGGATCAGTGTGGGCTTGTATTAGTTATTGTATTAGAGTGGAAGTATGTGTTAGTATATGTTTAAATAAGTGAGGTGGCATATGCGTAACTGTACAGGTGAGTAAATAAAACTGTGAATGATTATTTCCATTACTGACTCCATGTGTGAATAACTCTATCATTGAGAGGTGGTGTGTGAGTGTCTGTATAGATATGTGACTGGATATGATAATGCTGTATTGATGGCTGACTGTATGTATGAGTGACTGTATGGGTGACTTAATGGATGTGTGTGTAGACCAAGGAATTAGTGAGTGGATATGTACTAACTGGTATTGGTGTGTTCATGGTTTTGAAAATTATAGTCTCTATTTTAGAGTGGGTGTATCAACTATTATATTAGGGTCTGATGAGGTGCATCAGATTTTCACGTAGATGATGTCATCAGTGATGTCATTTGAGATGTCATCAGTGATGTCGCTGACCAATGTGAATGATGTAATATGTGACGTCATCAGCAGTGCATTATGGGGGCGCGAGTTATAGTTAGCTCAACTAACTATAACAGGGGAATTTCTATGGTTTTCTATGAGTGAAATGTCCAACTAACTATAACGTCCCTGAAACCTATGGTTTTTTCATTGGATTTCGAAGGTTTTTTAAATGCTAATTCCTAACTATAACGTCTGTAAAACCTATGGTTTTTTCAGTGAATTTCGAAGGTTTTTTAAATGTTAATTTCATATTTTAATATTTATAAAACCTGTATTTTTCTATTTTTTTTAATAATATTTTGGAACTCTATAAACCTTTTTTAACTTTAAAAATTATGTTTTATATCTTCAAAAAAATAATCTATATAATTGATTTTTTTTCTGAGAAAACTAGAGTCTCGTACCGGTAGTCTGCCAAGCTCCATCAGCACGCGAATCCTATCTGCCATATTGAAATGATGCGCATTTCGTATCTGACGAGTTCGTGGCACCATGTCCCGCGTAAGAACATATATGTATGAGGTTGCACCAGCTGATACTTTGGTGTGCGACGGGTACGCAATACCAATCCGCGCGTCAGGTCATGTACGTATGGGGTCGCGCCTGCTGCGCGTTGTGTATGCGATGACTGCACACTGCCAGGCCCGGTGTTACGCCATAGACGTATGGTGCCGCTCCGGGAACGCCATTCCCTCATTTTTTTTGTATGTCTCAAAACTATATCTACATAACTTTAAAGTTTATATGAGAGCAAGCGATAATCTAAAATATTTTAAACATTTGTATATTTCTATCTGTAATAAACTTATATTATGGTAATATTTAATCAAAATCGCGTTGGGTGCGGCCTCCTTGCGCGCTCACTGCACGATTCCCATGTGACCTTAAAGAAAAGCATTTGATTGGCTCATAACATTTCCCATTGTAACAGTTGGAGGACCCCACCCATTTTCGCCATTCTCTCTACAGCATTTGATGAGAGACTCCTCTTCTGCTTACAGAGATTTTTTGAAAACTTTTTGCTATGTACACATATCTGACAGTACAAACAACATGCAACCATCATCTTCATCAATATTCATGTTCTGTAAAGCAGCCTTCCACCTGTGATAGTGTTTTAGGAGGACAGGAGTACCCCAATATGAGAACCTGGGGTGATACGTTGTAGAAAGGAACAGTGGTTCTAGTTGGCATAAAAAGGTCCACGGAGAATTGACCCTGTAAAGGGCAATGAGGTCAGTAGAGGTATAGGAACTTAATTCTTAGAGAGCAGTAGTTAATATAAGGAGGGACATGTGGGTCAATGTATGAAAATTATTTATTACACATTGATGGAATTCAGGTGCTCATACAGTAAGTGACAATAAGAGTGACGTGATAAGTGAGGGTGAACTTAAAATAAAAACATCGCATTGAAACAGTAGTAGAACCACCTTTAAAGATTTTTTACACAGTTTAAGGAGTTCATGTTGTAAGGGATCGATGACGTTTCGAACTCAATTATTCGAGTTCATCTTCAGGACAAAGTGTGAGCAACTAGAATTAGGCAGGTTGAAACTGTAATAATTGTCCGTATCCGTAGGCGTCTGCAGAGCGCTTTGCTGCCAAACGGGGCCGGGATAGCTTGCGTGTTAATGCGTGTTAGTGCTGCCCGGGGGGAAGGAATTAGCTTGGTAACGTGCATGCGCCGGGGAATTAATTATTATTGCCAGTCACATTTCAATAAATGAAAGCCTGGGAGTCAAAGGGAACGTGTCCTGCTCAGGTGAAGATTCGCGCTGAGAGTGGCAAAGGTCATCGAGAAAATCGTCAACACGCAACTGACCCGCTACCTCGAGGACAACAAGTCCGGATTCCAAAGAAACCACAGCACCGAGACAGCCCTCATCGCCGCCGCAGACGATATAAGGGCCCAACTGGACAGCGGCGAAACATCGGCCCTCATCCTCCTGGACCTGTCAGCCGCCTTCGACACGGTCTGTCACCGCACACTAAAGACACGACTCCAAGAAGCCGGCATCCAGAGAAGGCCCTGGACTGGACCATGTCCATCCTCTCCGGCAGAACCCAGAGCGTCCGCCTCCCCCCTTCCGCTCCTCAGCCACCGACATCCTCTGCGGCGTACCCCAGCGATCCTCCCTCAGCCCGACGCTATTCAACGTCTACAGTTCCCCCCTCGCTCAAGTCGCCCACCAGCACGACCTCAACATCATCTCCTACGCCGATGACACCCAGCTCATCCTCTCCCTAACCAAGGACCCGCACACTGCCAAAACCAACCTCCACGAGGGAATGACGGCCGTCGCCGAATGGTTGAGGAACAGTCGACTGAAGCTGAACTCGGACAAGACAGAGATCCTCATCCTTGGGTCCACCCCCTCAGCCTGGGATGACTCCTGGTGGCCGACCACGCTAGGAACAGCACCGACGCCAACCTTCCACGCACGCGACCTTGAATTCATCCTCGACTCCTCCTTCTCCATGTCGAAGCAGGTCAACGCCGTCTCCTCCTCCTGCTACAACACCCTTCGCATGCTTCGCTGGATCTACAAGTGGATCCCCACAGAAACAAGACAAACGGTGACACAGGCCCTCGTCAGCAGCAGACTGGACTATGGCAAAGCACTCTACGCAGGAATCCCGGCCAAACATCTCCGACGACTGCAACGCATCCAAAACTCCTCCACCTGACTGATCCTCAACGTCCCTCGCCACAGCCACATCACCCCCCACCTGAGAGACCTACACTGGCTCCCCATCGACAAGAGGATCATCTTCAAGCTGCTCACCCATGCACACAAAGCACTCCACAACACCGGTCCAGCCTACCTCAACAGCTGACTCAGCTTCTACACCCCCACCCGCCAGCAACGCTCTGCAGGCCTCGCCCTTGCTGCCGTCCCCCGCATCCAATGTACGGCCACCGGTGGAAGATCCTTCTCCTACCTCGCCGCCAAGACCTGGAACACCCTCCCCACCCACCTATGGCGGACCCAAGACCTGCTCACCTTCAGGAGGCTCCTCAAGACCTGGCTCTTCGACCAGTAGCTGCACCCCCCCCCAGCGCCTTGAGACCCTCATGGGTAAGTAGCACGCTCTACAAGTATAATGATTGATTGATTGATTGGCAGTCCCTGGCTTAGCACACCACCATTCTGTGCCGCGACTCTGATCGCCACCCCATTGGGATCTGAGATCCTGTCGGAGGTGGCAGTCTGGACTCTGGCCATTGTGGGTTTGACCAGCAGGATCAAAATGCAACAGTCGGGCCGAAGGGCTGTCGACGGTCAGACTGCTAATAACAGCCTGTTGGTGTGTGGTCCAATCGCCATCATACTCAGCCCATTAAAATTAGGCTTACTTGACCAAGAGAGCAGGAAAAGGGAACCCTGACCACATAGAAGCTCAAACAACCCAAAATGAGGTAGGTTGAATACAAAATTAAGAATGCAGTATCCCAAATTGACATAAATAAACAGAAAAAAGACTAACCCTCCATAGAAGACCAACCAAAAATAAAAAGTTATTGTATTTAAAATTGTATCAATTAACCTTAAAATATATTTAAAAGTACTTACAAAATAAAACATATTTGCTTATAATTCTTATGAATGTATGCAATTAAAAATGTAATTGTAAAAAATCATAACAAAAATATTTGACTGTAAAAAATGTCTTCTGTTTTAAAAAAATATTATACAAAAACGTTAAATGTTTTTAAAGTATGTTTAACCATATCAAATAATATGTAATGATTTTGAAAAATGCATTCTTTTTTAAAGCATCGCACACAAAATAAAACAGAGAAAATTTATAAAAATGTAATACTGTATTTAATATAAGGGAACTACTGTAAGCTTCGAATTTTTGTTACCAAATCAATTTTTCATGATTCGAAATAGAATTCAATTACTCATTTACCATTCCTGCTCCAAAGTAAACCACAATGGGGAAATTTTTGAACTATGAGGGTGGCAAATGTACTATTCCCACTCAAATCTAAGCCACACTGGGAAATGTGTTGGACTTTAAGGGGAAGGGAGGTACATTTTCTATTCCCCACTCCAATCTAAGAAACATTAGGAAATCTGATGGACTTTGAAAGGGTAAATTTACACTGTCCACTCAAATCTAAGCAGAGTTGGGCCACCTGTTGGACTTTGAGAGTTTATATGTAATATTACCACTCACTCTAATCTAAGCCACATTGGGGAAAGTATTGAACTTTGAAGGGGATCGATTTACTAGCCTCACTCCAATCCAAACAACTTTGGAGATCGTGTTGAAATTGGTGGGGTAGAGTTACTATTCTCTCTAAATTCTAAGCCACATTGAAGAAAGTGTTCGACTTTAAGGGATGAAGATTTACTATTATCACTCCTATCTAAGCCTTTTTGAGGAAAGCATTGAACATTGTGAGCTGAAGATTTACTATTCCACTCCAATCTAATCTATATTGGACAACTGGTTGGACTTTGAGGGAGGTAGAAGTAATATTCCCATAACAATCGAAGCCAATTTGAAGAAAGGTTGTATAATATAAAAATACTTTAAATGATAAAAACTCTAGAAAAAATAAACAGAAGGTATTCCCAATTCCCAAAACGTATTACAATTATAACTATGATCCTAAAATTATCAATATGGAAAATAAAATAAAAAATATATTTCAGTTTTCTGTTTCAAATATATTTGTTTTAAAATTATAACCTTTAAAATGTATTGATATATATATATATATTTTAAATGGACTGTTTCAATACACATGGAATTTAAATAACAAAAAAGAAAGATAGAATAAACCAAATTGAACACTATCCTAAATAGTGCTTGGCCGAACAGCCTTTACTTTAATATACCACATTGCACATAGGAAGTTGGAAACAGAATATATGGCACTAGACCTAGTCTCCGACTTGCAGATTCTGAGAGCCAAGGCCCTATCTGACCCTGGCATGGTCCACTGTATAGAGATGTTGGATCAGGAATAGCAGGCCATGAGGGATCCCAATTTTACTGAGAACCTCCCACAGTTTACTCCTAGGGACAAGGTCAAATGCTGCCCACAGGTCGAAACAGGCTACAGAGAGCGACCCCCATTCAAAGACGACCGACTTCAACTTAATAGTCAGAAAGCGGTGAACCTGGACAACTGTGCTTAAGTTGGACTTCAACCCGGCCTGAAAGCATTGTTTGACTGTTTCTAGTCCCATAGCCGGGAAACCCTTTTTGGGTAGCTGTTGCGCCATACAAGTTAAATAAATAAATAAATAAAAATAAATAGCTTGGTAAGAATTTGCTTGCTATAGATTTTTTGTACATTATCTATAAGGCTTATGCGATGATAGTTCCTTGGATGTTGCCTAGCACACTTCTTTAAAAGTTGTAACATTTTAGCCCCTCTCCAGGAACCTGACATAGAGGCACCTGCCGCAACTGCATGAGAGAGTGAGTTAATGAATTGAGCCCTTAATAAAAGTTCAGACCGGAACAAATTGGCAGGAACTCTGTCAAACCCAGGGGCTTTTCCCACCTTCTGAATTGATAGTGCATCAAGGGTTTCCTCAAGAGTAAAGAAAACAGGATCCTCATCCTTCCCCAAGAACAGTGCTTTAGACTCAGAGACACTTTCTGGAAGTTTGAGACCAGCATAGAGGTCAGTAAAGAAATCAACCCACTCCAACGCAGATACATGGCACTCAGGCGAGCATGACCCCTAGATCCCCGTGTGTTTTACCAAGTTCCATAACAACCTTCTGTCCTTCCTCCTCCCTGCTTCCAACATATCCTCCCAAATCCTAACTTCCCAGTTGGCCTTGCTGGCTTTAACAACCGTAGCATAGGCCTTTCTCGCAGAGGCGATATCTTGCCTTATACTACTTTTTAGGGCTCTCATCAAGCTAGATTTCGCCACTCTACAGTGGTGGTCAAACCAATCATTGGAATTGTATTTTTTTTTTTAGGGTTTAATTTATTATTCATGCAACGTTTTCAAATTTCAAAACAAGTCATCATGTGCTGCTAAAATCTGGGAAGGTGTCCGATGAGACTTGATTAGTGCTACCAGGACTTCACTTATTCTTAAGTAGAACTCGCCTGAATGTTTTGTACCACACAGATGTCCACCCATCTCAAATTACGCTTGTTGTTAGCTTGGGCTGTTATGAAAGCAGTCGACATCATAGGCTGGGAAAGATAATTTATCTGAGACCCCACCAAGGTAAGTGAGAGAGGAGAAAGGGAAATGATCACTTTCATGGGGAAGGCTGACCTCCATATCTGTCATTACATTCCATACCCTGACATCTAGTAATACATAATCAATGTTACATCTGTAGTCCCCCTCCTAAGGTAGTATTGGCCCCTAAAATTAACATTTTCATTAAAATGTATTTATTAATTAAAATAACAAACAATACATATACTTGAATATTTAAAAATATTAAAAAGGAACAAAATAATGAATTAATAAGTAAACCAAAATATGAAAAACATAAAATAGATTCACACGTTTCCAATGTACACTACATATAAGTTACATAACATATTTTATCTAAAAGAAATCATTTAAAAAAAATACAAAATGAGTTACTTGTAGTAATTTTTATTTACTAACATAAAATAAAAATACCAAAGTATACAACTAAACAATATGTTTTTAATATTACTTAAAAAACAATGTTCAAAAACTTTTAGAAACAATTTAACAAAATATATCATAAATTGCTCTGCAACGTTTTCCCTATACACCACATACCTAAAAACATAAAAAATAATACTGCATAAAAGTTACATTTACAAATACGATAATAAATATAACAAAGTAATGTAAATTAACATTTTTAATACATTGCCAAGTGCATTTTCTATGTAAAATGTAAAAAAAATGCTAATTATTAAAAATTACACCCCATATTCCTATGAAATCTACATTCTTCTCTTAAAATATGTAACAATTTTCAATAAAAAATAAATATATGAAATATATGAAAACGAAATAAAAACGATATCAATAATATGGAAAGAAACAATATTGTATACGTTGATATTATGTACAGAAATATTTTAGACAATGATATTAAATTAAACAAAAAATATATATTCTTACCTGTGCTATTTAAAATAACAATATTTTAGTTATTACAATATAAATGCAATCATATTATGGCAACACAATATATTTTATGATATTTTGATAAAGCGCCCACAAAACACCTGCCATTCACAGAACTTTGAGCTATTGAACCACTGCTGCAATCACCATACGTTCACAAAGCCATCCACAGTAGCAGCCTGTGGTACTCACAAGAATCACCCACCACACATAGATAGCAGCACTATCCACGCGGCAGTTACAAGTGAGGCTGCGCAGTGCCTTGATGTTTCAGGACCATGGAAGTAAGGACTATAGGTTCACCTGCAGGCAGCAGTAGTCTCAGTGTTCTGCAGTCATTTGAGAGTCAGCGTGGAGCACATACATGAGAACCTGCTGTTCATTTACTTATAAAATGTGACATCTCAAATAGTATATTGTCAGTAAATACATGATCCTACAAAATGGCGATATTCATGTGTCAATATCTGCGGCCACCTATTGGGCCCTTCATTGATCAAGCAAGATATGCATTGGAGCAGGGCCAGAAAATGTAAGGTTTCCTGCCCTGGTGGTCTTACTGGTGGGTATGAAGGTTTTAGAGACCACAACATTGAAAATCCTTGAATGACTCGAATAGCCTTATTTTCATCCCATAATCAAGCTGGTGTGCATTTCTCTGAAAGTAACAAAGGATCCCTCAGTAATTCTTTCAAATAAGATATTCCAAACAACATACTCTCATGTAACCTCTCAAAAAACATGAACCCCTTTTATATGTTTGCCTTTCCTCTTTGTTTTTCTTCTGAACTTCTTATCTGTGATTTCCAAAGTTTACTTTCCCAAACTTTGATTGTGAACCATAAATGTATTTATTTTACAACTTTCCACTCAACAATAACTTTACAAAATGTTCAGATAGTAGCAATAGAAATATTTCTAATGTTACATTGATTATACTGAGATAGTCTATCGTGCCACAGTGGTCTCCGCGGGCCCGGGCAGGATATCAGAAACACAGTCTTTTTGCAGAGGCATCTGGCTGCTCAGCACGCAAAATGCACTGTTGTGCTGTTGGCTCAGCAGATGTCGCCACATCTGTCATGTGTTTAGTGAGTCACTGTGTTGTCTAGACTGTCTTGAGCTCTTGGATGCCACACTGAAGAATCGATACACTTTTCTCTCTTTTAAAATGCAGCCGGAATAGATCCTTCAGGGGACTCCTGGCAGGGCCCTATTAAGTTAGAATATGTCCATTTCCATTGTGTAATTCTCCCACATAGTGACTGTGCCCAGTTTGCATCCCGTTTAGAAAATACGTTTTTATTTTATTTTTTTAAACCAAGAATAGGGGGTAAATATAGCCTCCCATATTACCAAACGAAGCCTTCAGCTCTGAATTCTCCATTTATAGTAATTCCTTTCTGAACGAGGTTTGGTGCTCAAAACCTAATCAGTTTAGAACCTCATCTTTTTCTTTTTTATTGTTCTCCGTAAACTGTAGATTAAACTGTAAAATATTCATCGGTTGATCCTTTATTTAAAAAGAAAAGACTTGCAAGTTAATCCTTATCGAAAAAAGGCTCATGAATAAAACCAGCAAAAGAAAAAAAATGCAAATATTTTAGAAGTTCGTATAAAAAAACCTGTATGTCATCTACATAAAATTGTTGGCTGCAATAGATCAGCTATTTTCTTCATAACGAGCGAAATGAGAAAATGAAAGGCTGTTAAGTACTTTCCCGTTGTGTTTCGACTGCTGAGCTTCAAGCGTGATTTTGTGAATGGCTTTGAAATATTCTGCTAAAGGTTATGGCAAACTGCAGTTTCTTGTTTTAATGACAGATAAGCAGCCCACTTCACATACACACACCATTAGTGCATGCACACACACTCCAACACACTTCCAACACACCTGTGCTCTTGTCACTGGAGAATTGTGCAGCTGCAAAATACGTGCATGCATGCGTACCATAGAGTAGAAAGGTTGCTTGGTGACATTCCGGCCATTTGACCCGCGACACTTCCGCGCCATTTCCTGCTTTGGAAGTTTGTTATAAAAAATGCGCGATTCGGACAAATCACTGTCCCAGAACTAAAAATACTGCATTGGCATAGCTTTCAATGAGACAGCAGGGGCATTGGCGCTGGGGCACGTTGGTCTGGGGAACGGCGGCAGCCTGATTATTGGTGCATTTTACTGCACAGCCAGCGGTCAGCAAGAGTAGAGGGTGTGGGCATGCTCTTCTCTTCCGGGACATGAGGGCCTGTGGCACGCGGTACACCACTGAAATATGGCTAATGTTATAGAACAGTGATTGTGTGATGTAATTTAATGTAGTAGTGTAAAACCAATTTGCTCAGTGCGCCATTCAGTAAAGTAATACTTATATGGTCCCTTCCCCAGTCAAATCAAGGTTTCTAAAATCATGTATCAGTAAGATATCACAGCAGTCTTACAGTGTACACACTTCATGTTCAATATATAAAACTCTCCATGTTCTTTGGAAACAGCCGATCTAAACCGGCTATTTTAAATAAAGTAAAAAAATAGATGACATAAAAACAAACATTAATTGCAGTCCAAACACAAACGATTGGAAAAAATACATGCACATTGAATGGTACAGAAATAGAAACACAGACTGAAGCCCAGTTCCCTCACAGATACACATACAATTACAGACAAGCTGAAAAAGTTCTAAGCTTCGAGAGGCCTGCATTCACACACACACCACATACGTGCACACCGAGCATATAACCCAACGCACACATACACACGCATTCACACACAACCCCTAAAAGCAGCGTGTTTACATTGTGCCCTATGCGGCTGACACGTTCCTTTTGGAAAGCCGGCGACTTGTTAGTAGCCCTAGCAGCAGTGCGAACAGATGTGTCCCTGACAGAGAATAAATGGTCAGGGTCCATCTGGCCAGCACAGCCTGGACAGGAATGATGTACACAGCTTCATCGGAGAATGACTGTCATCAATCCCGGGCCTTGGGTAGCGTAAATGACAGCTCTGCTGCAGAGCAGGCCCCAGGTGTGAGGCTGAAGAGGCGCCTGATTTCAGGACGCCGGGTAATCAGGAATGCATTGTCTACTGGATTGTAATTTGTATCTTCGGCCTCCTATAAATATCACATACATTCTCCAGGTTTTGGGGGTTTAAAGCCTTTATCGCCTTGCATGTCTCTGGCAAGGCGCCATATTTATTTTACTTTCTTTTAAGTGCTGGATAACCTGGATGTTAACGTATGCACAAAGAGCTCTGACCACCGCGCTATAGGCCGTCAATGTAATTATTACATTATTGATTTTTTTGAATTTACATTTTGCACTGCCAGAGTCACTGTGGCTGTCCTGCTGGAACGGCATTTTGATTTCTCCATATGTCCTTGTAGAATTATTTTGATTAAAAGCATCTACATTCTGTCTACATATTTGTAACATCATTGTGTGCATGCAAACACGGAAAAAAATGTGCTGAAACTTGCAGTTTACAATGCGGAAGAGAAATAAGATTGTGCAGTTACTAGTCGCCAGCCAAAGGCCTCACATTAAACGATTCCTCCTTATTATGCATTAAATATTATGCATAATCTGAATCTATTAGCATTTTATTAAACCACTGGCACCAACGAATGTAAACGGAAAGTGGCTGTCCTTCCAAAGGTGCCGTTTACGTCAGAATAATGTTATAGAGAGGCATCTGTATTTAGAGGTTAAATGGCACATCCACTGATTCAAATTGTTGCTACTTGATGCTGTATATTGTTTAATAAACACTGAGGCTCGCGCATATGTTCACGTTAAACTCTACAAGCACTTTTATTCATACCATATTAGGCTGTTGGAATAGTTGCCATTAGCTACTGCATTTTTAAGCATTCTATTCGAGTCAGGAAAGCATAGGGTCAGAAAATAGAGATAATGTATGCAGGGTTTTTTTTCTGAGCCTGTAACCTCCTCAGCTCAATTCTTTATGCAAATTAGAGAATTTGCTGTAGTCAGAGCTAGTACCATTTTCTCGCACTGGTGTCTGTAAGACAACAGGCTGCATTTTCCGTTATTATTTGGTCATTACGAAATACATCTGTAAAAAAAAAACTTTATATAAATATTAGGGTAGCCCATATAGAAAACAGGCTGCCATGAATTTACTATCACACAGCTGTGTGCATATGTGCAAAGGAATGCCGAAGACAAATAAAGAGAATGAGGAGAACTATGCCACCGTGTCAACTTCTAAGCAATTTTAAATTGCCTTAGAAAACTAGAACAAGTGTAGCGTAAGTCATTATGGCATCATGTTTTAAATGTCGTAAAATGTACGATCATAATTACTCTTTGAAGCAGAACAGAAAACCTAGGCGCAGACCACAAGGTAGGCTTTCTTGTTCAAACGGTGCCCTATCACTATATCTTTAAGAAGCACCAGGCATACGGATCTAGACGATCAAGACGAGCAAGATGTAAATCTTGTAAGACTAGCCAAAAGAGCAGTCCATGAATCCAAAATCCTAGCTATAGAAACAGAGAGGACTGAGATGGGTCTAGAACCCATGAGTGGTGGCAGCAACTAAATAAATAGAAAGGAGGGAGCTTTTGATCCCAAAATCACTGAAAGTATTGTTCCCAAATATGTTGAGGGTGATCTCATTACCAAATGGTTTACAGTCTTTGAGATGGCTTGTAAAATGAGAAAGTTACACCAGAGACACTGGGGCTCTCTAGTGTGGGAGTTGTTCTCTTGAAAGTGTGGGGTTAGACTCCTGACACTTAACGAGGAAGAATCTGAGTCCTATGACTTCATGAAGGGTAGCCTGATTGAGGGCTTTGGTCTCATGACTGAGGAGTACAGGGTTAAGTTCAGGCAGATTCACAAAACATTGAGTCATTCCTGGGTAGACTTTGTTGACTTCTCAGTCAAAACACTAGGGTGTTGGTTGAAGTTGGTTGAAGGGCAGTAAGGTGCAAGATTATGATCAGCTCTATAATTTGATTATGAAGGAGCATCTGTTGAAAACTGCATCAGTACCTGATGGGCTTAAGGTCAGACTCCCTTTAAGTGTTCGGGAAGAAGGCTGACCAGTGGGTCAAAATAAGGGTGTCCAGAAAGATCCAGGGTGGGGTTGACCAAAAAAAAGGGTTCGACCAAAAAAAAGGGACTACTGCTCCCTCCCAGGGGAAAGGTGTTGGACACCAAAAAAAAAAAAAGCAAAATAGTATTTTAAAGATCCACAAAAACCTGCACTGGAGGGTGGGACCCGAAACTCTTACCTATCCAACGGTGGGTACCAGGGTAAAAACTGGGATCCCAAAAAGGTTTTGTGCCATCTCTGTAAGCAGAATGTACAGCGAACTGGGCACTCTACCTCCCCAAAAAGGGTCTCTCGAGTATACCACCTTCAGAGGTTGTTAGTCTCCAGATGGGATCCCTTGTGTGTCCTGGCCAAGTCAGAGAGCACACTGAAGTTATTCTAGTCTCAGAGGGTGGGTTGGATATAGCTACAGTTAGACCTGGCACCTTGGCGTGGGTCTCCCTTCCATTTTTTGCTGTTGCCTCTTGTTTTTGCTGGTGTTCGATGCTCAGGGTACTGTGCCACTGCTGTCCAGTCCCACAGTGCAAGTGCTCCCTATTGTAAATTGATGTATGAATTTGTGATTCAATGATTGGTTGGTTTGGTTTACCTGTCAGACCCTAGTACAGTGCACCAGGAGTGCCCAGGGCTTGTAAATCCAAATGCTACTGGTGGGCTTGCAGCACTGGTTGTGCCACCCACAGAAGCAGCCTGTAAACGTGTGTCTAAGGTCTGCCATTATAGAGCCTGCGTGCAGTCTGGTACTGTCATGCTGACTGGGCAAGGGCACCCACTTGCCAGTCCCTAAACCTTTCCTTTTCTTCATATCAGACACATCTATGGTAGGTCCAAGGGTGGGGGCATTGTAAGGATAAGGTAGGACATACCCTGGTGTGTGTGGTATGTTCTAATAGTGATGGGAGGGAGGAGTTGCACCTGGGACCTGAAGAGGGCTGTGCCTTCCCTCTACAATGCTGGCTCCACCTCCTGTGGTGCGTCTGATGTCTCTGCCGTGCACTCTGAAAGGAAAGAAGGAGTCATGTAAACAAAGTGCTCTAGGACTGACCAGGTTTGGACTAGGCAAAGGCCCCTCTGCCCTCAGAGGACAAAGGATTTTGGGGTATAAGTATTGGGAACCTGATCCCCAGAATGTAGATCACTTTGGGAAACAAGAAGAAACCTCTGCTGAGGAGAGGAGCCAAGAAGAAACTGAGGAGAGACTATCCCTGAACCTGGGGGATTGGCCTGCAGTGGTTGCCAACTGCCAAAGAGAGGAGAAAGGAACTTTGTGTGTATTTGTGCTCAACTTGTAAGGATCTCCAAGGGCTTGGAAAAGAGCTTGCCTCCTGATGAAGTCTCAGGGACAACAGCTCCCCAGAGTTCTTTGGAAGTGCCTGCTGCTGTTTTGGGCCTTCTGAGGGACTGCGTGTCGCAAGGAGCAGGAAGCGCGACTCACGGAGAAGAAGCGTGTTGCCGTCGCAGCTGCTGCCGTCGCATCACTGAACAAGGGTGTTGCCGCTGTAGCTGTTGCATTGCACCACATCACGAGAAGCGCCCGCAAGACCGAAGAAGCGTGTCGCCGTCGCAGCCATCGTAGCTGACGCATTGCACCACATCAAGAGAAGAGTCTCGCATCGAGGAAGAAGTGTGTCGCCGTCGCAGTCGCAGTCGCTGCCGTCACATCTTGGATGAAGCCGCTGTAGCTGTCGCATTGCACTGCATCAAAAAAAGCGCCTCGCAACCACGGAGAAGCGTGCCGCCATCGGAGCTGCTGCCGTCGCATCACTGAACAAGAGTGTTGCCGCTGTAATTGTCGCTTTGAGCGGAAGCGTCTCGCATCGCTGGAGAAGAGTGTCGCCGCCAAAGCCGCTGTCGTCGCATCACTGGACAAGGGTGTCGCTACTGCAGCTGACGCATCGAGCCGACATCTCTCGCAACATCGGAGAAGCAAGCTGCATCAGGAAGATCTTCACGTCTTTATTTCTTTGCACCAAACTTTCATCACATCACCATTGTTGCAACACTTTTGTTTCCCTGCGTGTGGCATCTAAAGGTATATTGAACTAAAAGTGTCCCAGAACTAAAGAGAACTAAGCTAAAACTACAATTTTTAAGTAACAGTATTGTGGATTTTTGTCATTTATGGTCTGGTGGTAAATCTATATAAAGAATACTTATTTTTTATATAAAACTTGTGCGGTGTCCATCTGTAGTGTTGTCACTTGATTACTGTATGTGTTCACAAATGCTGTACACACTGTCTCTGAGATAAGCCTGTCTGCTTGTGCCAAGCTACCAAGGGGGTGAGCAGTGGTTATTTAGGAGTGTAGCCCTTTATCGTGACTAGAGGAGAGGGTCCCTATTTGTCACAAGTGCATACCTGTGCCAACTAGAGACCCCCAAGTCTAACAGCTACCATATCCATGTGGCCCTCTAACATTGAGAAATACAGACAGAAGCCACTCATTAATGGGATTGAGGTAGAATCACTGAGAGATACAGGTTCAAGTGTCACCATGGTGACTAAAAAACTGATATCATCAGAACAGTACTTAACTGGATAGACATATCCAGTTATCAATACTGACAACATTACCAAGGTTCATCCAATGGCTATGGTGCCCTTCGAATGGGGAGGGGCTACTGTCCAAAAGAAGTTAGTAGTGGCCTCTGCCATACCAGTTGAATGTCTGCTAGGGAATGATCTGGAGAGCTCAGCATGGGCTGAGGCAGAGATGAGAACCCATGCAGCCATGCTGAGAATACCTGAATGGGTCTGTGTAAAAACAAGAGCACAGAACAAAGTCCAGGGTGTAAAAGAAGTCTTGGAGTCTGGAATAATAGCCCAAGCAACCTCCAAGAAAAAAAGGAAAGAGGGGTGGGAAAACAACTTCTGAACAGACACAAGCTCAGGTCCCCCCTCTCCAGGTAGAAGACCTGCCAGTTGTTAAGGGAACTGAACCTCAGGAACTTGGGCCTTACACTGCAAATCTCCTAAGTCCAGGGGGATCCTCTATGGAGGATTTATGCCAGGGACAAAAACCTGTCCTACTATTGAAAGCGTGAAACAGCAAGCTGCCTCACAGAAAGGTGGTGATGTCATCTGATCTCAGAGGACCTATCAGGAGGAAGGAATCCTATGCACTGAGGCCTGAGACCCCACTCCTGGTGCCACGATGGGCGTGGTAGTACCTCAGAAGTACAGGGAGTTCCTACTCATTTTGGCGCATGACATTCACCTAGCTGGGCATCTGGCCAGACCAAAGCTTGGAGTAGGTTGGTTACCCACTTCTACTGGCCAAACATGTCCCAGAAAGTAAAGAAGGTCTGTAACTCCTGTGTTAATGCTCAGTGGAAAGACAGGTAGCAAACCAAAGCACCCCTTAATTCCACTACCAGTGGTTGGGGTTCCCTTTGAAAGGTTAGGGGTTGGCATTGTTGCCCCCCTTGACCCTTACAAGGATTCAGGCAATAGGCTTATTCTAGTGGTGGTGGATCTTGCCACCAGCTATTCTGAGGCTATTCCCCTTAGGGCTGCCACTGCTCTTGCCCTTGCCAGGGCAGTTACGTTTTTTGCTAGAGTGGATTTTCCTAAGGAGGTGGTTTCAGACAGATGTAGTAACTTCATGTCTGCTTACTTGAAAGCAATGTGGACTGATTGTTGGGTGATTTATAAGTTCACCATCACATACCACCCGCAAATGGGCTTATTGAAAGGTAAAACATGACCATGAAAGGTATGATAAAGGGTCTCCCTGACAAACTCAGAAGGAGATGGGATGTCCTGTTAACATGCCTGCTTTTCACCAACAGAGAGGTTCCCCAGAAAGGAGTGGGTTTTAGTCCCTTCAAGCTTCTGTTTGGCCATCCTGTTGAGGGTCTGGTGAGGGAAGGCTGGGAGAAGCCTCTCAAAGAGCCTAAACTGGACATAGCAGACTAGGTGCTTGGCCTTCGTTCCAAGATGGCTGAGTACATGGAAAGAGCACACCACAAACTGGAAGCAAGCCAGGAGATACAGAAGAATAAAGGGTTTGATCAAAAGGCTGCACTGGTTGAATTTCAACAAGGGCAAAGGTTATGGGTATTAGAGCCTGTGGCACCTAGGGCCCACCAGAACAAATGGAGTGGATCATACCCTATTCTTGAGAGAAAAGTAGAGGTCACCCACTTGGTGAACCTAGGCACTTACAGGAGCCCCCACAGGGTCATCCATGTGAATCGTCTCAAACCCTTTTATGACTGGGCCATGTGACTATGTTTGTGGTCACTAATGAGGGACAGGAAGAAGGGAGTGCACGTCTCCCTGTCCTGCTCTCTAACAATCCTAAAGCTGGGTCTGGACTCTGGTGAAGGAGTTTTCTTTTTAGACACCCTCACTGCCCAACAGCAAACTGACTGCAGGCAAGTCCTGGGGAAAAATGCTGAGCACTTTTTCTTAACCCCTGCTCAGGCACCTGGTGTACACATGATGTAGGCACTGGGGACAGCCACCCTGTCAAAAACAAAATCTACAGGTAGTCCAACCAAGTTAAGAAAGCCATCATCTGCTCGACCACAGTAGCACAAATAGAGCATTTGGGATTATTAAAGTAAGTCCTGTAAACCAAATAGGGGTCATCTGGTCTTTTTGCATTGTGTGACCTTACATTGGCACTACAACATAAAAAAACAGCTTTCTAGAGCCACCTCTAGAGTGAAAGTGCAAAACATGACTTCAGGCCTGCTACTGTGGACTGCCTGTGCAGTTATAAAACAGACAATGCGACCTCTCTAAATAACTCCTTTGGACAGGCCTAAACCAACGATTCAATCATAATAGGTCACATCTGAGTAGGCCTTAATGCCCAATAAGGCCAGGTGCATGGTATTTAAAAATAGGAAATGTAAATGTTTAATGTAAAACATGTCGTTACAGTGAGAAGGCAACAAAAGCTAATATCACTGTAGTATGGTTAGTGATTCCATAGGCAAGCGTTGGGAGTTAATTGTAAAATTAAATAATGATATCTCTGCATAGGGATCAATCAAAAAGTAATTTTTTGGACTTTTTAAAGTGTTTATTACAAAGTCAATCCATTAGTTAATGCGGATTTGTACTTAATATTTTACAGAAGACTCCTTTAAGAAGTCACCTTACCCTGGATAAAGCATATAGAAGGCCATTTGCATGAGTTTCCAACTGTCACCCAGGTGCTGAATAGCAGCTGGATGAGGTGTGAATTAACTCCCATAGCTGAGACTAATACCTTGGGTGCGGGGAGGTGTTCATTTCTTCATCTGGGCAGTGCCCAGGAACCTAATTATCTTCAAAGAAGTCTGCCCCATCCCTGGCAAATGTGTAGCTAACACCATGGCATGCCCCACCCTTTGTCCACCTAGTCAGTAAGGCTCCAGGCCCAGAGCCCACAGAGACAGTTTGAATTAACACTGAGGAGCGGTGGCTCATTTCCATGGCCATAACTCTACTGCACAGGAGGCTCTGCACAGGACAATAACGTTTCTCCCAACTTGTTGTTAGGTAGAGAAGGGAACTGTGGCATTTTTTTTTTGCAGTAATGCACAAAGGATCTGCTGCAAAAGTGAGTAGTGTAAACCCTAGGGACTTTTGTATTCAGATGGGTTATGGAGGGGCCATGAAATACTCCCAATCACAGGCTAGTACCAGGCACAAATAAGGCACCCCTGGGCACTCGCTTCAGATCACTACTGGGCCTGTGGAAGACTTAAGAAGGACTGCATCTGATGTTGAGTCCTGTGAGGATATCTCTAAGAGATGGACATGCTCTCACTTGTACCCATGACAAAAAGTGGACTCCATGGGTCAATTGGCTTATCTCCTGTGAAGTTACAGGGACACAAAAGCAGGAAGAAGCCCACTTTTCTGAATGAGTGCAACTAACCAATTCTCACTGGACCTGCCCTGGACCCTGGTGGTGACTTCTGTTGGAGTGACTCCCAATCCCGAGTGCTGTTCCTGAGGTTTTAGAACTATTGGTTGAAGTATACGCCTCCTTCCTAACCTTTAAACTTGGGGAGTAGAAACATTTTCAAGACTTTTTCCTGGAGAACCAACAGAAGACCGGAACCAACTTGGCAAGCTGATCTACTGAGGGTGCGCTGCTGGTGAGCCGGACTTCCCCGTAGCTCTGGCTAAATTCTTCCGATTCAGCAGGCTCAGCTCCAACCAGCATCCGATAATGTTGAATCCTGAATCCTCCTCAACTACAGCTTACAGCCTTGTCTCACTGAGGAAATCTGACTTCTAGAAAATAATCTAATTCCAGTGGTGGCAATCTTCACTGGGCCTGAAGTTGATGGCTTCTTGGGCGCACAATTTGAACTTTTCCAACTCTAAGCCTCTCCCACCTTTGTGGACAGCTTCACTGAGACTTCGTCCTTCATCAGCCCATCATCACAAACTTGTATTCAGACACAGCCTCCTGCCTTGCACCACTGAGGACACTACCTTCTTGAATTTTTCTCAGTGTGAATGTAACTTTCTTACAGGACTAATCTGGTCCTTGTATTAGACCTGCAGTCCATTGTGCTGGCCTTAAAACCTACCCTTTTCCCAGTCTAATGGGAAAAGTTGCCAGGGGTTGGCGTTTTGAACATTTTGGTAATATTTTGATTTAAAACTTAAAAAATTGATATCTACAATTCCCTATATTGGATTTATGTAATTTTGGTGTTATTTTGTTTATTAAAATACTCTTTATTTTTATAATTTTTAGTGGAATTCATTGTGTGATGTGTTTTTGACCTTTTAACTGTTTCAGCACTTCTAAATGCAAAGCATATTTTCTTAAGTTAAGCGTGTCTGCTCTGTTCCATAGCTACCAGAAGTTGAGTTCAGGTTTAAATTACTGAAACCTTTACTGGACCTAACAAGGCTAGTGATATTACTTGTGAGGTACTACCAACTACCACCAATAATCCACTTTCTCACAATGACCAATTTTAGTATATAAGTAGCTGTCTGGTAGGATGGTAAATGACCTAAGCAATCCTTTTAAACATAGAGAAGTAGACTGTAACCATGTGTTTATTATTCAGCTTAATAAAAGTACATCTCAAATCAATTCAATTGAGTAAAATCAATACAATCTTGGATGCAACACGTATGAATGTAATGCAAGTCGTATAATTAATAATACAGAGGTTTACTGCATCAAAAGCATCATGCACAAGGCTAAGCAAAGACTAATTTCCATGAAGGAAACACCCTAATGCTAAGTTAAAGGTGTGGGTAGAACAGGGGATTTCAAAAACAGTTGATATCAGCAAATTTAGAAATGAAAGAGGAACCAGAAAAAAGTTCCAATTAGAATCAGAAGAAAAGTTCTTGATCTCAAGAATATCTCTCTCAGCACAAAAATAAAAAGCATTGGTCTCAGGAGAAGACGTTTGCCTGCAAATGTGGACAGTGGCAAGTGATCTAACTAACAGGTTTCGCACATTTAAAACACATTTGATCGAAAAGTTACAATCTTTGGTTTATCACCAAGTGATGACCAATAAAAACCTTGCGTTCTCTCCCTGCTGGGTATCGGATTCCTTCTCATGAAATAATACAGTGTCAACTCTTTCTTCCACCACAATCTTTACAATATCATACACAGGAGTATCACCTCCAAACCTTTATCCACTGCAGGTGTTGAGGTTTCCGTCCAAACCAACTAATCACTATACTACAACCTTCAAAATGTAAGCTAGCAAAGAATAATATTTTAATAAGCACACAATGGCTTTGGTATCTGAAACAGAAAAGTATTATGCCCAACAAGCTGAAATTCAACTTTCATTTCAAAATGACATGGAGCACTTAGGCCACTCACGCTAACTTTCAATGCACGTAGGTTAACTTAAGTTAATCAAATAAATGTATACACTTCCCTCTGCTAAATCTGAATGTGAATAAAATAAAACCTATTAAGTGACATAATTCGAGTACATAATGAATCATGTTAACATTTTATTTAAGTGCAAATGAACAAAATTAATTTTGCGTCATAAAGCCACTGTCTTGGAAGAACGCTGGAACCAAGCTATCCTCTCAGCAAAGCTTTTGACTAATGATGAATCTCTACGCCTAGAACTAAGGATGACACTTATAGGTTTAGTAACCTTGTACCTCTTTTCGCAGAGAACGTTAGGAACCTTTATTTAATAAATACCTCCATAGTCTTATAATGAGATATGCAGATTGCCTGGATCAGAAGAAAAACATCTTGAGGTTAACTGTGTCATTATGTCTTTTAAAAATCGTACAACAGGCGCCCATATTCTGAGTCTTAGTGACATAAGATGAGCTGAGGGTGTAACCATGTTCGGCTATCCTATTGGCTTGTTTTAGTGAGGCTTAGCACTTTTTGATATTTGATTTTCATTTCTCTTCACTGCCTACAAATATTTATAAGGGGCTGTTCTAGAGTGGATCCTGCCGCATTGGAAAAAACAGGGGGGTTGTTCAGAAATAAATATAGCTAAGTTATGTGTTGTTACATTGTTTTACGCCAAGTTATGTTACCTAATATAATGTTACATTATATTATGCATATTGTTATGCTATTTTATAATATGTTATATCATGTCATGATATGACACATTATACTCTCTGAGGATTTGTAGAGCCTGCTATAAAAATAAGGGTTCTTGGTGCTATTACCAATGCCACCAACCATACACAACTCAGCAAAATGATGGGTTTGCTGCACGGACATATGTTTGTAGTAGATGGCTGTGTAGTATGTGGTCACTAACAGATGGGATACTGCGCCACATATGTTCCAAGGAGTGTCAGCCTGTGCAGTGGTGTAACGAAACTTGAGGGGGCCCCCCTGCAGGGTGCGTGGAGGGGCCCCCTGGAGGTTGGGGCTGCGGGGGCCTGTGTTACACCCCTGCTCCCTACCTGCCACTGCAGACTGGAAAGACAGTGGTTTCACTGCAAGTTCAACTTTAGCAGTACAACTAATGGCAAAGCCACCAGTATGTGTAAGTCTACTCCAAGGAAGGCCTATAGAGCCCTAGGGCCGGGAGCTTTATATTGTTAAGTAAGACACATAGGTTTATATATGGCTTAGCTGCAAAACCTCTCAAAGTTGTCGTTTTGCTGAGGAAAGTTAATAGCCCCATTGGCTAACACAGGGTTACTGGCTGGCATCCCAGCCTGGTTAACTTCTGAATGGTACTACTGCTGGAACCAGCACCTTCTGGTTGGCTGAAGGGGTACCCCCAGCCAGGCAGAATCCACCGCTCCTGTCAAGGGCAGGTTATTACACAAACTGTACTACCCACGCTCACCCTCGGGTAGCTTGGCACTGAGCAGTCAGGATTATTACAGAGGCAATGTGTAAAGCAAAGGCATAGCACGCCACCACGGTAAATACACGTCACAAAAGAGAGACATCACACCAAATATTGTTTTTAGTCAGCACACACATTAATCAATGCAACATGAATATCATGTATTTATGGGCATAATTCACACTTGCCAATATTATTAGCAGTACTAGGCCCCATCGTGTTGATAGGATTTCAATATTTGCACACATGAGAAAAAGTTGTATTGTAAACCCCACACAGCACTCGTATCTGGTGCAACACATTGTCAGTCTCAAGCCCACCCCCACAATCCTATTACTGCAATATCACACAGTTTAAGGGTGCACCTTAGGCTACAACTGCATCAGTTATATGTACATGCAAAGAATGATAACACTTTTTAGCAGCACCGCAGGCCGGGGCCACCCGGGTAAAACCAGTGTAAACTGTATGTACTTTTGGCAGGAAATTAACATATAAACCATCACTGCCGTTTAGTATCGTTAATCACAGGTGGTCCACAGACTGTCACTCCCACACACTCACTCACTCTGCACCTTTACACTATGCAACAGGTACCAGGGCAGTCTGTACAGGACACTCTCGTACACATACACACCGACACCCTAATGTGGTGGCTCCAAGTCTCACTGTCCCCGACACCCTGGATGGAAGATCACCAGCCCCTCCCTCCAGATACTAGGCCACACGTGGTCAAGGTCACACTTAGTCTGGGTCCCTGTAAAGCAGGTGGGGATAAGTGGTCTAAATAAACAAGAGATAGACGCAAACAAAGGGATCTTGGCGACACTCAGGAAGTTCATCAATAGGTTGTAAAGCAGAAGCAGGTTTGGGGCAATAACTGGTTAGAAACAGGGCTCCGCCCGGGCCTTCTGACACCAGCCCAGTTCTGGGAATCACAAGGGGGTCACTCAGTGTCTTGACCTGCTTCCGAACCTTCTCAGAAGTGTTCCTTTAGCCTAGTCACTTACTCTCCCACCTACCAGGCACCAAGACATCTCTGGGAGGCTCAGGTGGGAAGAGGGAAATTGGTCCACTGTGATGAGGCCTGTGATTGTGCCAGGAAGGTACAAGCGATGAATGGGAAATAACACAGGGAAACCACGGGGTCTGAGGAGCAGCCCTTCTGGTACACGTTGATCAGGGTCATGCCCAGGCAATCCAGGCACAAGGTCTGGTGTGTGATATGATGAGATGAAACTGACACTTCAGGTCACACAACGAAGAGTTGCAAATTCTACACCTCCCTGGAAATAAAGTACTCTGTCCGGCACACGTTGATGTAGGTTGCGCCTACAGTGCATCCTCCATGCACGTCAGCCCACTGCTGCACATTGCGTCCTCCATGCATGCCAGCACACTGCTGCACAATGCGTCCACCATGCATGCCAGCACACTACTGCACAGAGCATCCTCCATGCACAGCATGAATCCAGACAGCACCAGCATGCCATGATAACCACCAGCCTTTCCTTCAATGAAAGCCATTCAGTGTAAAAAAAAAACAACACACAAAATGGCTCCATGATTGAGAAGTCTTCTGCCTCCATTACACTAATTGGGGTGGCATGGACTAAATGTAGACAGAGCCCCCCTCCCCTGTGTCACTGAACTGTTGTTGTACAGATCAAGATGCCCACTAGCTTAACTTCTGGTGGACACACATATGGTGTATTTGCATATGTGCTAATTCTGTACAGTTTTCCTGCACTCAGTAACACTGCATGGAATTAGTGCACATATAAGTACCACTACCAGGCAAAATCGTGGGTGTGGTGTACATACTTAGAGTATGGAAGTGGCGTTTGCAGATGCTGCCAGTTTTGCTCTCTAACAACAAAAAACTTGTAAGAAGGCTGAAACAGATTTCTGCTTATTATATCATCTTCAGAGCCATTATACTGAAACTTTAGTGGCAGATTTTCTTATGCATTTATTTACCCATGAATTTATTCATATAACCCACAAGGTAAACATGTGAAGCCGGCATTTTATTTCAGGGCACACAACACCACTATGTGATATCCAGTGGTTGATGTGGGGGAAAAAAGGTAGGGGAACTGTGGGCGGAGAATCAGAGGGCAGGAATAACCCGTAGATTGGATCAGTGGGCGAAGTCAGAGGTGTGGCAGGAAGAGCAAAATATCCCACTTTTTTGGATTTGTTTCCCATTTCACTGACCAGTTGCAGCTTAGTACGTTATTTATTTTAACCAATGGATACACATGTTTTCTTAAGGTTTAATATGAGTTATTGAAATTAAAATGCATTCACAAAGTGGGATACATTTCCAAACACAGAATGTCCCAAATATCCTTAAAAGTGGAATCGCAAGCCATTTGTCTCCCAGCCATGGAGTTTCTGTCATCAGCACTTCTCCTCCCTTTTTCCACAAGAGCAGTTAAAACATGAATGTCAAAATATCCTAGTTTGCAATAGTTTTCCACATAATTATGGCCCTGCCATATTTGCCACATAATACATTATCTGCATAATGAGATGATTTTTAACTAGTAAATTGTTTATAGCTCACACGGATCAAAAGTTCCTAACAAATTTGACTTGTGCTGCTGTGAAGTGAAGGGCCCTTTGCAAAGGTTGACCGGTCACTTTTCTCACTGCTGCAGTTGTATGTTCCACTGGTACTAATAAGGAAAAATCTTTGCAGAGACTATTAGCATGTGTAAAAATCACAAAATAATAAAGTATCAGAAAATTTACAGCACCACTAATACCAATGTAGGGTGTCAGAGCATTTTACATCACACATATTACACAGAGACAATCAATCTTATGTGTGTAAATCACTGTATAGGAAATATTACATAAGACAAAGGACTACAAGGTGGAGGAGTCACATGACAACCATACTAGTAGGCAGCATGGTTTATTCGTGATTGGTTTGGAGAAACATAAACTCAGAATTTAAAACGTAATGCCATGGTTGGTTGTTCTCTTTAAAAATCAGAATAGATTTTTACCCAAATCAACCCTTTTTCTGCAACATTAGGATAATCAAAGACGGGAAAAAACCATAACGCTCTAATTTATACCTTGCAGTTTGCATGCACCTCTTACACAACAATTAAGAGTTCACTGTTCTATGTTAGGATTTTAACTTATTAACTGCAAGTAACAATAGGGTCTCTCTGACAAAAGCAGTAACCCACTGACCTATTAACATTATGTGCACTTTGTGATCTGCATGGTACATGTTCTTAGCAGTAGGCACATTAACCCTCTGCACTCAAAACATCCACTAGACAAAACACCATCTCTCTAATAAGAACATTAACCACTAGAGTTATCGTGACATTTTTATTGTTACCGAAAATTGTTGGAAGCCAGGAAGGAGGCAGCAAGTGTTTTTAAGACCATTTTATACTTGCAAACACGACGCCCCCACCTAAAGTGAGCGCCAGCCGCGGTCCATGCAGGTAACAGCGGTGGGCCCGGGTAAGGGGGGATTTAGAGGGACGATGCAGAGGGAAAAATTAATTATTTATTTAATTTTCCCTCTGTATCATCCTTCGAAATCCCCCCTTTCCCGGCCCCTCTGTCCCACCGCTGTTACCTGCACGGACCGTGGCTAGTCAGTGCCTGGTGCAGTCACACTGTCCTAGAGCCACCCTGCTCAAGGGTCCTGTGACCTCAGTCACTCTATGGTGTGCTGCTTCTTAGGCCTGCCTGCAAGACTGGAGGTGAACTTCACAATGAATTGTGGCGGACAGGCCTTCAAGGTTAACCTACACTTACCACTGCTAGGGTCCACCTGCTGGTGCTAAGACACCAGGGCTTTTAAGATCTTGTGGGGGCTTCTAAGGTTTACCATGGGAATGTGCTCCCTCAGGGGGAGCGGTCTGGTGGACTGGTATGAGGGTTGAACCTGGTTTGCCAGTTCCAAATTCAGCAGCTCTGACCATAGTGCCACATCCTCTCCTCCACTGAACACCATACTGCCCCATTGAGAGAAACCAAACTTGCACTGCACTGACCCGCTATAAACTCCTGGATGCGACTCAATTCAAATTACACACTAAATAAGAGCAATATGCTGCCTAAAAAAAATTAACAACATCCTAGAAAAAGCAAACACTCATAGAGAATGCAATATTAAGTAAAAGCATGTGAAATGTAAGCAGGAACAACATGGTTACCTTTTTCTTTTTACACTCATTATTCAGAAATTAGTGAATGCTTTTGCCTGAAAAGTTAAGTCCATGACTACAGGGTCCAGAAGGGGCCCGTTTCAATGCCCATTGCATATCCTTACAAAACGTAAGCAGTGCGGTTTAAAAAGACTACGTTTGTGAATACAGAGCCGCAGTATGCATTTTGTTTTCCAATTCACCCATCAAGCAGGTATTTCAGTACCTCCAAGAATAGTGCACTTTCCCACCTAGGAAAAACAATGTTGTTCAAAGAGCGAGGAGAAAACAAAAGTAGCGCTTCACTGGCAAACACTGTAAAGTGGCGCTAATGTGTTTAGGGGTGAATAACTCAATCTGGCCACCTTGCAACCACTCTGTCTTGCTTTAGTTAGTTAGTTAGTTTTCATATTTTGAATGTTTTATTTCTCTTCACCCCGAGGCTGCACGTAAAAATTGAAAAATGTCGGAAAAAGCTGACGTATCCAGCAAGTGTCTTTCTTTTTTGGATCCATTTCACAGAGGAGCAAATAAAGGAAAGGAGGAAAGAGAAAGTAATACCAGTTTCTTGAAGTCTCAGTTTTACTAAATGAGGATGAGCACAACAGTAAGAGAGGGAAGAGAGAGGAGGAACAAAAAGGGGGTGGGGTGCAGCTGCCAGCGGCAGGGGAACTAGACTATGTATTTGTCTTCTTTGGGCACGAAGGAAAAGACAGAGGGGCAGATCTATGTTTCCTGGTGCATCCCTGCAAATCAGCATGGATGCGCCAGGAAATATGCGTCACGCAAGTTTACCCTTGCGCCACCACAGATGCGCCGCATTTACAATGCAGCGCATCGTGGCGCAAGGATAAACAGATGCGTGACGCATCTGAAGGCGTAAGGCGGTGCATTGCTGGAGTTGCGACGCAGCTCCAGCAAGGCTCGGGGGTGCCCTATCGTCACAATGCTGCATCAATCCTTACGCCTGCTTCAAGCAGGCGCAGGTTTTTGACGCAGCATGGGCTCAAAAGTGACTGAGTGAAATCTTGTAGATTTCACTCAGCCATTTTTCGGAGGCGTTCTTGCACCGGAACGCCCCCCGCCCCCGCACAGGTACGCCCACATGTGGCACAAGCTTTACAACGTGACGCATCTCCCTAGATGCGTCACGTTGTAAATAGCCCGCAGCATGGTACTGGCTTTGCACCGCCCCTGCGTCACAAAAGTGACGCAACGGCGGCGCAAAAGTGGCGCAAGGGGCTCATAAATCTGCCCCAGAGTCCTTTTCCTTCTCTTCCTGTTTCGCCCGTACTGATATCGCTTAGCAGTTTAATGTGTGTAGGTTATCGGCCGGCAGGGAATGAAGAGGCTTATTTGCAGCCGTGCTCCGCTGAGTTAGGGGGCCCCTGGAGCGCAGGGCCCCACCGCACCGCGGGGACTGCGGGGGCCTGTGTTACGCCCCTGAGCCTGTGGCAAAAATGACTGCCTTAATGTCTTTGTTTCATAACTTTGGGTTGGCAGAGGAAAAAAGGCAACAGCTGAATCAACGGCTTGCCTAGAATATAGTGGTGACATTTAGTCAATACAAATAAGGGGGAACGGGCATCTCTAGCAACTTCAGTGAACGTTGTTTGAGAGCCTCTGGCAGCTGCATTTTGTGCGCATGGAAAATGGTTAATACTTCAGGGAATCCAAATAACATGTTTTTTGCAAATCAACCTGTGACGTTACGATTGGCAATATAACTTGGATTTTCATTGCAAAATATGAAAGTGAAGGCGTTCTTTATAAATCAGAAAAAACAGGTTTCAACCGAACTGGCATTTTTCAAACTAAGGGGCATATTTATGACAAGTCACCTTGCTGCACTGCCCTGCATCACAGGGAAAGGGCAGGAATCTGCCTTATTGATCCAATACAGCTCATTCCTATCCTTTTGCCTTGCGCTGGTGCCGTTTTGGCAGCCTAGTGCCAATGCAGGCACACTTGCACCATGGTGCAGGGGTACCTGTGTTGTAGGTACGATTGTTTTTGTGCAGGATGGGGCGCCTTCCTGCACAAAAGCAATCCTGAGTTTGTGTGTTGCAGAGTGAAGCATATTGTTTTGTGCACATTCCCAGGTTTACCTGTTCTTGTAAATCTGGGAAAGTGTAAACATCCATAGATGTTGCATTGGAATACCCAAGCAACATCCATGGAAACACTTCCCTGGCGCATAGTAATGCAATGCAGCACTTTGCACTGCGTTACATTACTCATGATTTATGAAGCCATGCAGGACCAATGCAAGATGGCCTTGCATGGCTTCATAAATCTCATTTTACATTTGTGTCGCTGTTGCAACATGTTACACGTGGTGCAGGAGCAATGCAAAGGGGCTCATAATTATGACCCATGGTGCTAAATGTGCTTTGGTTTGAGTAATCAGGATCTTAAAATAATGACACCTCTTTAGGGAACGATCCAAGCTGCCCTTTCTCAAATCTAATGTTGTCAGCATGCAGCTCTCTGATGTCAAGCCATTCACAACCTCAGTTTGTTCACTGCCATCTAATGATCTTCAACATTGGTGAACAGATGCCAAATTGTTAATCATTCCCTCTTATGTGAATGAATATTTCTTAAAGATTTTACAATGTAATGAAAATCAAATAACATATTAGACCTCATTTCAGTCACTGGTTTAGTGTCAGCATGTTGTCTTGGAGTAGGCTTCTTCAATACAGTGAAGTTCTCTCATTAAATTCTCCCTCTCTCCACATAGTCTTTCAGAAAGCAGAAAAACACAGCATTTGTAGCATCGAGCACCACACGTATTAATTTGCAAAAAACAGTGGTTGCGACAGCTGTCATTGTGAAATCTAAAGAAAGAAGTAAAAAATCCACACGCCTTTCCAGAAAAATGATTTTGATGTTTTTAGTTTGCCCTCAACCAGTTTCTTAATATGATATTTAGGGCTTATTTATGAGACCCTTGTGCTGCCATAGCTACACTTTTGAGATGCTCCAGCGGCACCAATCAGGAAATCATATATTCGAGGCCACGTAAAGCCACCTTTTGAGGCTTTGAATAGCCTCATAGATAATGAGTAAGGCAAGGAAGCACAAATCGCTGCAAAGCCTTACTCTGTGTTAGGGAGGAGTTACATGGGCGTTGCATTGGGTACAACGTATACCTCTCCAGGAGGGGCACAACAAGGTGAAATAACTTTATTTCTCCTCTTTCTATGTGTGCTGCATTCTGCAGCACATATAGAAAGAGGAAAATGACTAACTGGATTGTTTTGTGCAGTTAGGTGCCCCGTCCTGCACAAAAACAATACTATCAACAGCACAGGCACCCTTACACAATGGCACAAGGGTGCCTGCTTTGGCACTAGGCTGCCGAAATGGGGACAGCACAGGGGGAAAGAACAGGAATGCACCATATTAGATAAATACAGACCATTCCTGCCCCTTTACTTTGATGTAGGGCAATGCAGCAAGGTGACATGCAGTGCTGCCCTATGCAAAATCTCAATAAATGAGGCCCTTACTTTCAGGATGAAGAACACCTTCAGTGCAAAATCCTTTTTTATTGAAGCATTTTTGCTCTCATTAAGGCGCATATTTATGACTTTTGTGATACCGGGCAGTGCAGTAGGCAGCGCAGCAGGCAGCACGGCAAGTCACTTTGCTGTGCTGCCCTGTGTCACTGGGAAAGGGCAGGAATGTGCTGTATTTTTCCAATATGGCACATTCCTGTCCTTTTCCCTTGCACTGGTACCGTTTTGACGGCTTAGCACAAACACAGGCACCTTTGCACCATGGTGCAAGGGGGCTTATGTTGTAGGCAGGATTGTTTTTGTGGGGAAAGGGGCACCTTACTGTCCAAAAAACAATCCTGAGAGGCTTTTTTCTCTTTCTATGTGTGCTTGGGAAAAAGCACACATCATTTGTTTGCTGTAACACTTTTCGACCTAAGTGGGATGGGAATGCCCAGACGTGGTTCCCTTGCTCACTGTGCCATTGGATTCAAGCTCGCCTGGCTGAAGAAGGGTGACATACCCTGAAACCGGTCCCGGGATGCTTGTTTCCGGTCCAAGAAGGACCTGGCCTGGCAGTTTGTTCTGGACTGTTCCCATGGGGGACAGGGCTAAGACTGATTTGCATATGGCTGGGTCCAAACTAGGGTGGAGTAGTGGGCAAAAGAATGATGGAGTTAACCCAGATCTTTTGACTGGGGGAGAATGTTTGCATTGTCAGCATTCCGTCCATCATTTGTTTGCTGTAACACTTTTTGCCCTAAGTGGGATGGGTATGCCCAGATGTGGGTACCATGATCACTGTGCCACTGGATTCAAGCTAGCCAGGCTGAAGAAGGGTGACATACCCTGAAACCGGTCCCAGGATGCTTGTTTCCGGTCAAGGGAGGACCCAGCCTGCCAGTTCGATCTGGACTGTTCCCATGGGGCACAGGGTTAAGACTGATTTGCATATGGCTGGGTCCAAACTGGGGGGACATAGTGAGCAAAAGAACGATGGATTTAAACCAGATCTTTTGACTGGGGAGAATGTTTGCATTGTGGGTCCCTTCCTCACTGTGAACACTGGATTCAAGCTAGCCTGGCTTAAGAAGGGTGACATACCCTGAAACCGGTCCCAGGATGCTTGTTTCCGGTCCAGGGAGGACCTGGCTGGCAGTTCGGTCTGGACTGTTCCCAAGGGGCACAGGGTTAAGATTGATTTGCATATGGCTGGGTCCAAACTGGGGTGGCGTAGTGGGCAAAAGAACAATGGATTTAACCCAGATCTTTTGACTGGGGTAGAATGTTTGCATTGTCAGGATTCCGTCCATCATTTGTTTGCTGTTACCCTTTTCACCCTAAGTGGGATGGGTATGCCCCGACATGGGTCCCTTGCTCACTGTGCCACTGTATTCAAGCTAGCCTGGCTGAAAAAGGGTGACATACCCTGAAACCGGCCCCAGGATGGTTGTTTCCGGTCCAGAGAGGACCTGGCTGGCAGTTCGGTCTGGACTTTTCGCATGGGGCACAGGGTTAAGACTGATTTGCATATGGCTGGCACTGTTTTGGCAGCCTAGTGCCAATGAAGGCCCCCTTGCACCATGACTGACACCCTCCTGCACAAAAGCAATCCTGAGAGGCTCTTTCCTCTTTCTATGTGTGCTGCAGAATGCAGCACACATAGAAAGAAGAAGTTACAAGGAGAAATGAATATATTTCTCCTCTTTATGCCTCTCATGGGGAGGCATATCCTTTTGGCACTTTCCCAGGTGCATAAGGTCTTGTAAATATGGGAATGTGCCAAAAACCATTGGAGTTACCCACACAACGCCCATGGAACCCCTACACAGTGCAAAGTAACGCAATATAGTGATTTGCACTATGCCGCATCACTCCAGATTTTTTGAGCCATTCAGAGCCACGCAAAGTGGCTTTGCAGGGCATTACAAATCTGGCTTAAGGTTTGCGCCGCTCTTGCACCACGTTGCGTGGTGCAAGAGAGATGCAAACTGGGTCATCAATATGGCCATTAACATTTTCTATCATTTCCCTGCATTGCTGGTTTCATACAATGTATACTTGAGGAAATAACTGAGACATATACTACATTCTTGGTTTGTCAATTTTGGAACTGTTTGCAGTCAGTCTTAAACTTGACACAGTGCTTCGAATATGGTGTACTGGCTGTAGGTACAGTCATGAAGTAAAGAGCATTTTTGTTATTTTCTTTCATCATTAAATCCAGTCACTCTCTGTATGCCTTTGTTTTGTTAGACCTGATATTCCAATGCATCGATTTGTAATCAATTTCCATCAATTACGATCACAGTCTTAAAATACTGAATATATATTTTGCAAGTGTAAATGGTATTAATGATACAAATCACAATTTGTAATTCAGATGTAGTCGAAAAGTGAGAACGTCACACCAGCAGTAACTGACAGTGGCATAAAATTGGCCCCTGTACTTCACAGGGTGCTGGAGCCCCCAAGCTCTAGAAGGCCCCCTCTTGCACTGTGCAGAGGCAGCGAGATCATGGCCTGAGATTTCCTGACTGGGTCCAGAGCATGGGGGAATCCCTTCCATGTACTTTGTAGGAATTATTCACCTGCCCTTTGAGAACATTTTAAGATCGCGCTGTCGGTATTAAGATGAAATCATCAAGTGCCGCAACATCAGTGGCACATAGGGGCAGTGGCAGGTCAGCTTCACTGCAGCATCATGCTTCACGTGCCTCCCATCTACGCTCCAGAGTGTATGACAGCCACTCCGCTTCCTTACCACCCAAAAGGTCAGAAAATGGTTGATCTGGATCAAGTAACAAAAATAAACGGATGAGGAAAATACATAAAGGGGAAAGAGATGACAGGCTGACATGGGGAAGAACATACATACAATGGAAAAGAGATGACAGGGGTGGAGGAATGGAACACATAAAAGGGGGAATGAGTTTGCAGCAGTGGAGGAAGAAAACACATAATGGGGAAAAAAGATTGCCGGGATGTAGAACATGTGGGTGCAATTTGTTGCTGTGGGTTCATATCTTGTGCCATGTTGTTGTATCTGTAGCTATGGAGTTGTCTCTAGTGCTCTGGATCTTTATCTAGTACTGTGGGTTTATGTCTTGTTTGTGGGTTTTAGCTGGTGCCGTTGGCTTATATCTGGGTTCTTGGGTTTATATCTGGTGCAGTGGATCTATATCTGGTGCAGTGGATCTATTTCTTGTGTTGTGGGGTTATATCAAGTGCAGTGGATCTTTATGTGGTGCAGTGGATTGATATATTCTGCCATGGGGTTATGTCTGGTGTTGTGGGGTTATACTTGGGGATGTGGGATCATATCTGGTGATGCCATCCAGTACCAAGGCACGTGCTGTGGGTTTATAGCTGGTAATGCTGCAAGTGTGTTGGGTGCAATATTGTGCTGTGGGTGCAATCTAGTGTTGTGGCAACTGCTGTGCATGCAACCCACACACACCCATACGGCCACTTAGACACTGACTGACAGACTGATACAGACATTTACACAACCATTTACTTACCCATACATTCACTGGGACCCCTATTCACTCAATTATACAGTCAGTCACGCACCCACTGATTTATCTATACAGGCACACATACACCCACTGATTCACTAATACACCTTCGTATATATATTTAACACTCATAAACATTTTAAAAGCACTCACAGTCACTGGATGATATAATCAGTGATGTAGCTGACTATGTCATGAGTGATGTAATATGTAAGGTCGTAAGCAGTGGATGGCAGGGGCGTAAGTTATAGTTGGCACAGCTAATTATACTTGGTGAATTTCGCTGGTTTTGTACAGGGAAATCTGAGCCTAACTATAACATTCCTTTAACCTTTGGTTTTTCAGTGAATATATATATATGTGTGTGTGTGTGTGTGTGTGTGTATATATGCCCACACACATACACTTTTCCTCTTTCAGGTTTCTATTACTGCACACACACAGGACTGTATTCAATAAATATTACATGGAAGGTGAGGTTTTTGAAGTTCACAATTCTCATTTTATCAATATAATTATGCATTATGCAAGGAAAGCTTGGTTCTCCATGTAGGAGATATTTAAACAGATTTTTCAACTCCCTGCATCTCATCTACAACTCACAGTTTATTAAATACGGCCCGGTGATGAGCAGAGTATTTCATGATCCCCATTTCTTTTTAGAAATGGACATCCACAAATATTTTATAAAACGTAAATTGGATGGTTTTGAATCTGATAATGAAGCAAGAAAAGAATCTAGACATGGTGAACAAGAGGCATAACCAAGTACTAGCAGTTCTGCAGGTCCAGTTTCAGCTCCAACAGAATGTAGCCATGTTGATGCTCCTGTAAATGATATTGGATTGTACTTTAATTCATCAAAAATCTAACAGACAATTTAAAAAACAATCTACTAATAAATACATATACCCCACCAGAAAAGTATGACTTCAAGAAGGATTCAGGTGGGCCATGCTGTTTTTGTCATGTGTGGATTAATCAATATTTACAATGGCTTAGCTACTCTCCACAACTTGAAGGTGTGATTTGCAAGTATTAAACAGTTTTTCCCTAGCCAGTTCATCGTGGGATAAAAGGAGTATTCATAACTACTTCTTTCACTAAATATAAAGACTTCCATGAAAGTGCACACAAACATGTTTATTTGTCGGGGCCGAAAAATACATAAGTGGATGCAACTCACTTTTTGGCGATCAGAAAGAAACCGCAAACAAGTATTGTTTGCCAAATAGACAGCACTGTGAAAAGGCAAGTTGAAGGAAATCAGAAAAAGTTATTTCTAATTTTGTCCACTATCTTATTATGTGGCACACATGACATTGTTTTATGTGGGACAAAAATAACAACTGGAAATGGGCAAAGTCTGTACCAATTTCTCATTGAAGCAGGAGATGTAGTCCTAAAGAACCATCTGGAAAATTCACCACTTAACCCCTTCAGCATGGCGCGGATTACCGCGATGTGCTGAAGGTTCTATTGCGCGGGCGGGGCCATGACGGAGCGGTTCCGTCATATGCACAGCGCAACCAATGCGCATGACCGAACCGCTTCGTAATGCGCATCGAAGGGGTTAATGCATGTTATACATCAGTTTGAGTTGAAAATAATTGATTAGATTATATGAAGAAACATTAAGAGAAGATCTAGTATCCTTAGTCAATATGTCAAATGGATTTTCAATCATTGCTGATGAAAGTGCTGACATATCCGGAACAGAACAGATGTCACTTGGAGTACGTTTTGTAGACACAAGTAGCACCATAACTGTCATCAGAGAAGAAATCCTTGGATTTGCAACCTTTAAAAAATTAATGCAATCTCAATTGCAAATATGATTATGGATATCTGTTCTAAATTTGGATTAAATTTAGAAAAACTCCATGCCTAAGTAAATAATGGATGCTCTACAATGTCAGGAAAGGAAGGTGGCGTTCAAGCCATAATAAAGAGAAAATATCCTAAAGTTGCTTTTGCTCACTGTGCTGCACATACACTTACTTTGGTTGTTAAGGACCTGAATCCTGTTCCTGATATGCAGAATTCTATTAAAGTTCTGTGTACACTCATACTTTTATATTAGGAATCTGATTATAACAGTGAATCAAGAAGAACTCAGTCAACAAGTGCTTTTCTGTAATTGAAACTGGGTAGGTGTGTAGAAAGTGCATAACTTCCTGATGTGACATGTCTCTGCATAGGAGGATGACTGCATTGGAAGTTATTTGAACACAAAATATTAAAATAAAACCAATGTATTTTTCTTTACTTTTTTATATTTTATGGTAGACTTTTATTTTGACTTACTGGTAGAGGTGTGGTGCAGCGGCCAGGGCAGCTGACTCCGGAGCACAGGGCTCACAGTTTGATCCCTGTCTCAGGCGGCAGCTCAGCACCATGTGGCTCTGGGCAATAGCTCACATAGGGGCATATTATTAAGACAGGTGATAAAATTATTGCCGCTAAAATGGCGATAATGGGCTTGATAATATGCTCTATGGAATTCCAATTGAAGCCCATGTTAGATGTCCTTCACATCTAACATGGGCTTCAATTGGAATTCCATAGAGCATATTATCAAGCCCATTATCGCCGTTTTAGCAGCAGTTTTCTGCCGATAAAGCAGCGATAATTTTTTCGCCTGTCTTGATAATATGCCCCTAAAACTCCACAACTGCCCATAGCGCCTTGAGACACGTAGGGGTGAGTAGTTTGCGCTTTACAAATACCGGATTTACAGATTTATTTACAGATTTACTAGTGTATTAGTTTCATATTTAGTCCACGATATAGAGTTATTCTTCATATTCAGGGACTTTTTCTGGAGGACAATCACATCCCACACTTATGATGTAGGAGAAATTACCCTCATTCAAAAGCTTGGTAATTTGTTGGGATGAAAGGTTAATTTATTTTGACCATCGTCAGTCTCTCCATCTCATGAGAGAGACCGGGTCATCTTACATTGATTATAGTAACAGATGCACTGTAAACCTGTTTAAGGATGCAGTGCCATACATACATGTTACATATTTTATTACTAGCCTGCTTGAGCTCTGGACACTGGCCCTTTAAATAGCAACACAAAAAGATGGTGGACAGAATTTCTTGCTGTGCCACTGGATTCAAGCTCTCCTGGCTAATGAGGAGTGATACCCCAAAACTGGTCACAGGATGCTTGTTTCCAGTCCAGGGATTACTTGCCTTGGCAGTTCTGGCAGGACTGTTCCCATAGGGAGCAAAGTCAAGACTGATTTGCATATGGCTGGGTCCAAAGTGGGGTGATGTGGTGAGCAAAATAACGATAGATTAAACCTAGATCTGTGACTGGGCATGATTGTTTGAAAAGTTTCAACACCCTGTCTATCATTTTAGTTTATGATGTTGCACTGTCCCTTTACAATAGATGAATGGCTCTTGATTTGCATATTATTCAGTTTGGCCATCCTAAAAGCTTTGTAACATCTTCTCTACTGTCATAGAGTTTGTGGTTTGGGAGTTTCCTGAACCTCTGTGCTTGAATTAAGTCCTGGAATGATAAAAAAAACAATCTAGCACAGAGGTTGGTTGAAGTGATCTTCTTGATGTTATTGATTTCAAACAGGTGTGTCTTAGAATGGTGAATTTTCTTTAATATTGATGAGTGCTGCTCTTGCGAGTACAACTTGCATCTGGACTCAGAGCTACTATGGCACCATCTAGAGGTTGGTGAAGACAACACTTCAGTTCTTCTTTGCACTCAAATTTGCAGATTTCCACCTTCCAGTTCAGTGGTTCCTTATCTGCCATCCGCGGACTCATGAGGGTCCGCAACCAGGGCCGGACTGGCCCACCTGGCGGTGGGTGTTTCTGTGGTCTGGCAGGGTAGGGCCTGCTTCACTGCTGGTGGAGACCAGTTTTGTTGCTGTGGAGGTGCCAGTCATGTTCCTACTTTCAGCACTTCTAAATAAACTCTGCAAAAACAAATGATTTTAAAGTATGCCTTAAAGCCATTGTTTTTGCAATCTTTATTTAGAAGTGTGGTAAGTAGGCATGTAGCCAGCAGGTCCCCAGCAACAAAACTAGCCACCACTGGCAGTGAAACAGGGCCCTACCCTTCCAGCCCACCAAAACGCCTGGTAGCCAATCCGGCACTGTCCGCAATGCCTTCTGAAGGTGTTCAAGACTGATTACAAACTCAATAGTAGCAGATTAATAAATTAGTTAAACATAAAAAGCAATATTGAAAATTGAAAATAAATTTGAAGGAATTAAAAATTGGAGGCTAAAAATGAAGTCGGTATCCTTAGCTTCATTTGTGGCAGCATTGCAAGTACAGCAAACAGAACGTAGTATGGATGCTTGGTGTCTTCAATTGAAGCACTGATAAGTGTTAACAAAACAAGAGCATGCATTAGGGGAGAAAGGATACAGTAACATGCTAGAGTGTAGCCTATTGCTTCATCTTTTAGAAATTCAATTAGATTTTGAAAAGCTCCAAACTTGCCATTACAATTTAGATTTTTCCATATCTTTGAGACTTAAATAAAATATTTTAGAATTTGTATACTTGTTTCATGTGTACTTAATTCTGTATTTTGAGTATTTTTTTTTAGGTTTAAATCAAAGAAATTGCTTAGGCCCAGGTACACACCTTCCAGTGCTGATGAAGAAGGGTGCTGATTCATAGAGTTCCACAGAAGGCAAAACGTTAAGAACTGCTGTTCTATTTCAATCACATTCTTGACAATCTTGTTATTATAAATGGAGACTTACAGTGCTAAAAGGGAATAAAAGTAGATAGCACTGTATCTTGATAAACGATTCAGCTGTTGGCCAACTCAGCTGCTTCTTCAATAACATTATAAATGATCCTGCAGGAAGTGCAAAAATGGGATGGGCTGGCCCATGGTACAATACTCTTTGCTGACTTCCCATATCAACATATTAAACACCACAAAACATTGGATCAATTTGCCCCAATTCGTCAACTTGACTGTCATGGCTTTGACAGTTGCACTTCTTTCTATTTTGAAGCACAAATAATTTATATACCTGTATTAGTCAAACACTTGTTGCAGTATGTAGAATTTGATGTTCCGATGAGTTTGCACCTCTTGTATGTGTTTTTTTTTTACATGAACTGTATTAGCATGCTGAATGACTTTTAACTGCTTCTGGATATTGAAGAGATGGCTGAAATGTGTTGATCTCCCATGACAAGTAATACTATTTTCTACTACATATTTTCGAGGGCATCCTGCACAATTAGGTTGATGCAAAGAGCTAAACATAGCCCCCTTAAGTATACTCTATCGGCCACACCTTTGCCAGTGACAATGAATTCAATGCTGAGACCCGTATTGAAGCCATATATAGGCTTGGGTAAAACATTCTTCCAGCATGTTGACAGCTGTTAGTGCTTTCTACACATGGAGAACATTGTAAGTATTGCATGCCAATAATGCCTTGCAAAGCATCAACAATAGTGGTGCTAGCAGCTAGCTTTGCTCAACCCTATTGAAGGAGACCGAGAATACAGTGATGTAAGTGTAATATAAAACTTGACAAGGGGTCTACGTTGTCATAGTGAGATGGATAGACTGCACTTCATTCACTAGCAATCGATTCTAACACTAGATAGAGCTGCTGTGCACAGTAACAGTTCAAAAATAGATCTGCCTTGGAACCTTCCATTTTGGACAAAGGGCCTCCAGAAACACTTATCTTTCCATCAAAGATAAGGGGAAGAGGATAAATGCTAAATGTTTTGCCAGTTTCCCATTGTATATATGGACCGGGATATGGGTTGGTGACATGGTGCATCCTTTCTGAGCATATCCTTTATAGAGTTTAGTTGTGTTTCTTTTTTATGTGATGATGCCACCTCAAATGACCTCTGTGGAGGTTAACTGCATTGACTCTTTACCTTGTGATACACTGAGGTTGCTTCTGGTTATAAGTACCCACTAAAAAGAGTCAGGGCTGCCTCCATCTACCTGTTCTTCTTTTTCATGAACATTAATTTTTTTATGGACTTTTTTCACAGGTTTGGATGTTGGGTTTTCAGATGAACCATTTATTCACCAGTGCAATAATGTCTGCCTGGTTTTACCATGACACACAGGTCTATCGCAAATTGTGCAGTCTAAAAGGTGGTCCTCATTTGTTCTAAGTGTAAGAAATTCAACACCAGGGAGAAGAGCTTCCTTTTAGAGCCAAAGTCAGAAGTTGTAGAAAGCTATTCTCTGTTTACCTTTCCTTAGAGTTGCCTCTGACTGTAGTATGGCTAGTTGGTGTGAGTGGTTGGATCTTTGAGGCAATGAAAGCAGGTGATAGCAGTATATAGGCAGGTTGAATAGAATATGAACTTAGGACCACTCTTTAAATGAACAATGAATTTATCTTCCTCGCTGTCTACTAGACTTTCGGGAATCTTGCTTTTACCTTGGGTCCTATGGCCAGAGCTGCCAAATTTGGATCTGGGGACCAAGGTTCGAGTTCCAGCCTCAGCTTAACATCTTGTGATTATGAGTCATTCTAAATAAAATATAATTGATGCTCATGTAAGCGCTTTAATGGCTTTGGGCCCAGTTTGAGTTATATAAAAGTGGAAAAAAAAGGGGGAGGGCCGTGGAGATAATGAGGGAATGATTTTTCTTTTTTTGAGGGGAGATTGTGAACTTCATGCGTCTGATGGAAGAGCAGGTATAACATTTTGCTGTGCATCAGCTCAACTTCCTCCTCTGCTCTTACCTCAGGAAGATCAACTGTAGCAAACTCTTTTTTCAGTTGAGTTTCCTGGGAAGATTCTGTTTGCTGGGACAATTTCATTTGTTCTCACTCATGGCCATTACTGCAGTCATTGCAGCACTAAGAGACATCTTCTTTGGTTTTCATTGTGGTGGTACAGTTCATTTCAAAGTTTTCACCAAGGCTTTATGCATTGGCAGGTCTGTGGAAAGCCAAGAAATGGCCATGGAGAACAGTAAACACGAAGGGGTAAATTACACATTGAGCCAAGATTTGTCTTAGGGCCTGGCTCATGTCTCTTCACCACATGGAAGCACTGCAAACTCAGTACTCCCTTGTGCAAACACATCAAAGGCCTATACATGATAGATAGAAATCATGTAGCTTGAGAATTGGCTAACATTCAAACAGAATGCCACAACAGGGATCACTGTGAAGAGCATCGGGAAGCAGAGTCTACAACAGAAAGAGTAGTGGGTTGGGAGTAGTGGGAGGAGTATTTCCCTGACTCTGAATAGGAGTGTGCCTGCCATTTACAATGCTGGCTCCGCCCCCTGTGGTGTGTCCGATCACCTAGCCCCACCTAACAAAGGGGAAGAGGCGCTTGCAACACAAAGTGCTCCAAATCTCCCCTGAGCCAGTTGCACCTGGTTCCCCCATGTCCTGCACTAATAGACAAGGGAAATGTTGGTATAAGTAGAGGGGCTGTGACCCCATGAAATTGATTCTCTCTCTGTTATGTACCTGACTTGGGGGCATGCTGCTGCTGGGGCCCAGGAGGATCCACCATGGGGGCTACCTCCCTGGGCCCAGCTATGCCCCTTGAACCTTGGAGAAGTTCCTGCTTGGACCCCTTTTACTTTTCTTTTGGATATTCCAGGGCCCAGGACCTTTGCTGCATTTTGTGTCCTTTAAGCGCTGTGCTTGTTTTCTTTTTATTTTCCTAGAAGAGGAGAAGAGCGTGGGGGCTGCGCAGTGCTGATCTGCAGCCCCTTTCAGAGGGAATCTCGACATAGGGATACCCCCGTGATGCCTAAAGCACAGGGTGCCCACCCCACGTTTTTCCTTACTTTTGTGGGTGCCCACCCTGCTTGGATGCCGAATTTGGATTTAATGGCGGGTGCCGACCCCGCTTGTGCTTTATTTCAATTGCGGGTGCCCACCCCGCATTTTGGAGAATCACTGATGTGTCCCGGTCCTTCGAACCAGAAGGCAGGTAAGGCTCCCTGGCGTGGGGCCGAGCGGGGAGAGGAAGTCCTGCCCTGCCGCCGGGGAAAGCCATCTGGAGCCTCGCGGGTATCACTCTAAAGTCCCATGTCCCCATGAGGGACCGGGAGAAGACCAGAGAAGTCGGAGCCTCGCGGGCTCCTCTTGCAGTAAGACCCACCATCCGCCGCCTGGCAGAAGTGGAGGCAGGTCACTGCGACCACGACCGGTGAAGTGAGGAGGATCCCCACATCGGTCTCGAGTGCAGCAAGACCGATGCCAACCACCATGGTTGGCATGTTTGTTTGAAGAGGGCAAATAGGGGCCCTTGCCCCTTTCTGTTTGGCCTGGGCGGTCCTGCAAGAGAGCGGGCCGCTCCACCAAGGGATGATCCCAGCTGTCCTGTGAGAGTGCAGGCAGCTGCCACAATGAGGGCAGAGGTATTTAGAGAGCCCAGTGAGGCCCCGAGGGTACAGTCGTGCCAGGGGCCATTTGTCTTGTCCCCAGCTGCGCCGCACCAGTATTTTCGCCCATTTGCTCAGGAGGTACAGTGAGTGCCAGTGCCTTTAGTTGGATCACAGCTGCACGGCAAGTAGCGTCAGCTGCTATGTATAGGCCACATTTCTTTGGGGGCATCTTTGAGAGAGATAGGAGTGAAATGCACTCCTCTGCCCCAGTGCAATGGCGCACTTTGGATTCCGCTGCATTGGCAGCCGCCCTGACATTTGGGACAGAGGACATTTGAGAAGGCCAGTTGGCCAGGGGGACTTTTGGGTTTGTAGGGTGCCAGGCCCTAATGTGAGTTATGTGGTGCTAGGAAATGTGATTCAGGTACTATGATTTACGCACCCTGTTTTATGCCTCTAACTGTGGTTTATGTATGAGGTTATTTGCATACTGTGGTTTATGCTAGTGAGATTATTCTCTACCGTGAGTTATGCCCTAATCTAAGAGTTCTGTTTAGGTGCTACTGCATAATGTATTTATGCTGGTGAGGGTATTGTCTAAATGCATTTACACTTATGAGATGATTGCATAATGTGTTTATGCTGGTGAGGTTGGCGCAGAATGTATTTCACACTTAAATGTGATACTGTGCATAATATGGTTTATGTTGCAGGATAATGCTGAGTACAGTGTTTGCCAGTAGTTACTGGTTGTGTTCTACGCTTATGATATGTTCTACATTTACTAAGTTCACTTTGTGATGGTTCTGACAGTGGTCCAGTTGGCCCTGTCAGGTGTATATAATCCCTTGTAGATATTACCTAGTGCCAGAGGGCACAATGTATATTATGTATATTATGTGTTTACTATTCTAATGTGTTATGAGAATACAAAGGCTATTTTTGATATAACCTTGTGTGGAGTTCCTTTTGTGGTGTGCCTGGTATGTTGTTGCTGTGTGCGCACGCAAACGCTTTACACATTGCCTCCGGGATAAGCCTGACTGGTCGTGCCAAGGTACAAAGGGGGTGAGCAAGGGTTATCTTCAGTGTGTAACTCCCCTGCCCTGACTAGAGTGGTGGTTTCTGCCTGGCTTCGGCGCAAGCATTAGCCAACCAGAAATTCCATTTCTAACAGTTGTGTGTGCCCTTCCTTCAACACCGCTTGCATCACACTGCCTGCACTGGTGCTTGGGGAGCCTCCTCATAGTCCAAATTGTCATCATGTGTTATGATGCGAAGACCTTTCAGCTGCAAATGTTGTGGACCACTGCAACATGGTGAATACTGTCTTGGGAAAATACGGCAGGGCACCCCCGCTTTTGTGTAAGCACCCAAATCTGCTTTTCAGTGGCATACATGTGCACTCCACAACGGACCCTGTATGTCTGTGTGCTAGCTCGTACCCTCTTTCACTGGGGTTACTGCAGTGGGGTACTGTCTGGGCAGTCAGGGAGGAATGGCATATAAACTTTCATCTAAAATAGTTCTGAATCAATTGTCAATGAAGTGAACTGTGAGATGGCAGGTGTATTTTGATGAGAGTATGGGTGTTTATCCTTGCCAACTTGGCATCCAGGAATTGGGAGAAACATTTATAGAGAGATCTCTTGACTCCCATCCAGCTGCAGCTATCATGCCCTGAAAACTACCTATGGCCACGAGATGCAGAGAACATATAACCTGCACATGTGTAGTGATGGCCTTTCTTTTTTGGGTGTCCTTACAGAGCACAGAGTGTATCTCATCATTTAGTCAAATCTCACCTAACTGCTCAGCCTACACTTTCTATTCATCTCCTCATTTTTCCATTTGTCTTGGGGCAATGTTTTGGGATAAGAATGGTATTGAGTCCCAATCCACATGTAAGTGAATTTGGTGTAAGGGTCCAAAGAGTAGGCTTTTAGCCAAATTAAACCTATCACTAGCTATTTCTCAAAACTTTCTATTGAAATATGTAATGCAACTTCGGATTTGTGCACACTATTAAACCTTTATTGTAGCCTCTACTTGGTGCTGTGCACCATCAGTAATTTTAACTCATTGGCTGATTTTTGTATCATTTGAAATCCTGCTATTTTACTGATCTGCTCCTCTTCAACAAGATAACTTAGAGGCATATCAACAAGGATCTGCGATAATCATCGCAAAGCGCGATTATTGCTGTTTTGAATATCGCCGGCTATCGCTGCATTTCATCGCGGAGATATCGCGTTATTATCAACGCTTATCTCCAAGGCGATAAATAATGCAGCGATAGCGGCGAAATGCGGGCTTATCGCTGGAAATCCAACGATAACACTACTGTGATAGGGAATCCATTGTTGATACGCCATGGTGGTCGTAGGCAGACAATCCACCTCACTTTATACACATAGCTAAGTCTGAAATTTAGCAGACGTTATCTGACGGCGTTAACCGCGGATTTGCTGATTCTTATGTTGCTATAGGTGTCAGGGTCCGGCTTGTTGATACCGCGATGTGCGGTTAGCGATTTTTTCTCTGGTGGTTTCAGAGGGAACGCCTTCTTTGCATCTCATTAGAGATGCGATGCGAGGCGTTAGTGAAACTGCGGCTGACACCAGGAAACACGCGCTGATGCCTATTAGCGTGCCCTTGCTAATAGTGAGGTAATTCAATTGCCGCTTTTCGGTCGAAAACCGCAGTTAAAGCGGCGTTGTTGGCCTTGTTGATATGCCCCCTAATTCAATTAATGCTTTGCAACATACGTGTCCTGCCTGCTTGTAACCTTCTTTTCCTATGAATCAATTCATTATAAAATAATTCACTTCTACCAATCAAAGAGATGGTCCATATTCCACATCTTGCATCAATTTACTAATTGTCCTACTTTCTCACAGTGCAAAAATGGGAATGCATTGACAGCTTTATTGAATTGCAAGAAGTTCACGTCTGTAGCACCATTTACTTGCGTAATCTGTATATTGTGCTTCGCTAGAATTCCCTTAACTTGTAAATGCTCTGATTATTTACAGCGAGCTTCATTACTATGTCATTGGCTTTCTCCTCATGACCTGAGGGTGAGATACCTCTCATCAAACATCACCTAGACAAATAAAAAATACTTCATGCATCCTAATACGGGCAACACAAATGCTTCATGTGTCATGCTACTTAGGAGCAGTCAAGTAGAAGCACTTCCTGTAATAACAAAGCAAGATAAACAGCTACAAATTGACAATTTGATCTCTCCTCCCAACCTTGAGAAGGCTGGCCCATGAAAACTGTTAGCAGAAACACAGTGACTTGGAATAATGAAGCTTACCATTAATTAATCCGAGCATTACCTCCTCATCAGTCTTCTCCCTAACAATATGAGCATATTCAAAGGCTACGTAAAATTCCATTATATAGAAATAAGAGTTTGGACCCCTTAAACGACTGCAAACCCAGTGTCTTTACTTATGATCAAGGCAATGAAGTAACAGTAGGAAACAGCATTACCAAAAGCAGAAGAAAGAAATTGCCCTATCCGAAGCATGTAATAGGAAATTAAAGTATTGCAGGAAGTCCGTATGCCTGCTTTGCTAACACCCTTTAAAGATGCCCCATTAAAGGGAGTTCATGGTGAAAAATTCCCTTACTAGAATAGCAAAGAGAAATAGTTGACTTAGTCCATCTACTAAAATAAGAGGTGTTTGGTTTATTACCTCATCAAGCAAGCCCAAAGGTTACAAAAAGAGCACCTGTCTGTCTGAAAGAAGCTGTTTTGTCTAAATAAATGGCCAATGCCCTATGAAAAACCAGGGTGTGCCACAATGTCTTCTGGTCTTAAGAAGGACTTGGCAAAAAAAGGAGAACTAAGTCCTGAGAGCAGCGAAGTGACGAAGGTTCCCCAGATAAAAAGATGGGGTCTGTCCTAATAAAAACCTTATCCTCAAAGTATCCTATGAAAGGGTCATGCAAAAGCAGAACCAAGATATCAACAATCTTGTCCCAGACGTGATGCAACCAAGAAATAACATGTTGTATGTGAGGAAACTGAGAGAGAGATGTCAAAGCCTCAAAGGGACTCTCTATCAAGGCATTGAGCGCTAAAGGAGGATCCAAAGCTGGTATTGGGGTGCGACAAATTAGTCTCCTTAAGATAAAACTTATTAATGAATGTATTGCCACGATGTAAAAAGAAATCAGGTTAGGACCCTGATGGCCCTCATAGCTGCCCACTGTCTTCAGAGAACAATGATTTCCAAACCCAACATAAACTTATTCCTCATAAACTCCAGTACCATATTCTCCTAACAAGAAGAGATGACCAAATTTGTTGTAGGACACCAAGAATTAAAATACTTCCAATGCCTTTCATAGACTCTGAGGGCTCCCAGTTTCCTTATATTCTGGATAGCAAGAACACTATTGTGGGAACATTCCAGGGATATCAGCCTTTCCCTTCCAATCTCCAATATGCTAAGCCCAAGTAGCTTCTGCCCTATACTGATGGAGGTGGAAAAATCAGAAATGATGGCGAGGTTTGAAACATCAGAGACGGGAGAACCGACAGCTGGAAAAAAAGAAGGTACCATGATTGTCGATACTAGTTCAGAGCACCCAGAATTACTTCTGCCTGATTTGAAATGATCGTTCTTAGAATCCTGCTCAGCATGATGAAAGAGTGAAATTCTATAATTACCCCTTTGGCCAAGTGAAACTCATTCCATCTACCACCAACACCCCTGGGGAAAGAAAGAGCAAGCAGAAGTTGTGACGAAGAACATTCTATCAGGAAGCAAAAAGATCTAGCCTCGGAACCCCCAAAACTGTCTGAAGATATTGAAAAGGCTTGGGAGAGACTGATATTTCCATTGTTATCGGAAAGACTGGACTCAAGCTGGTGGCATGCATATTCTCCATCTAAGGAATGTAGACTGCAGAGAGAGACCAGAGATTGAGCGCTGCTTCAATCCCCAACTTCTCCACCAGCAGAATCAAAGAGCAAAACCTGAAACTTGCCAAGTGGTTGATATAGGCTGTGGTCGCCAGATTGTCTGTTAGAATCTGGATTGGCTAATGTTGGAAATGAGGGGTGAGGGGAAGAAGAGCTATGAAGACTGCTACCAGCTCTTTTCAGTTCAAAGACCTCAGCAGTTCTGGTCCGGCCCCACCCCCCCCTGAACAGAGAGTTTCACCAGAATAGCTCCCCAACCCCAACTGCTGGCATCTGAGGTCAAAACCCTTAGAGAAGGAGGAGATGAATTTCCTTGCGCAAATTATCGGGCAACAAGTACCCCTGTAATTTTGAAAAAATGCCCTGAGTCACTGGAATATGTGCCTCAGAGTTGTTTGAGGCTGGGTTCCAATAGGCAAGAAGATTGTTGACTAGTGGATATAGATGAGGACGAGGCCAAGGAACCCGGCAAGGAGCTGTTGCCATAGATCCGTGAGCAGTCAACTAGGCTTGTGCTGTTGTCGAACATATTTGTAGCAAGGATTGAGTAATTGAGATCAGTTTTGTTGCTTCAGGTGAGGGAGAAATACTATCCCAAGATCCCTGAAAAATAGGGCACTGATGTACTGTGGATGAAGTTGGCATTTCTCCGATTTCAATATGAACCCATGTTCTGACAACAACTTGCACACTTGGTATACTGCCTCTGATGGCTTGGAGAAAGAAGAAACACAAATTAGCCAATCATCCAAGCAGGAAAAAACGAAAAGGCCGAAAACATGATTACCCACGAGAGGAGCTAAGATCTTTGTGAAGATTCTTGGGGATGAAGTGAGCCCGAAAGGCAGGGAACAGAACTGAAAATGGTGCAACTATACACCACAGGAATCTTTGAAAAACTGTATTCATACGAATGTGCAGTTCATTCATTACCACTATACTCAATAAAAGAGATCACAATTTATTTTTTAACCTCATACAAATACTTTAGTTTTTTGTCACACACAGAAGACCAATGCAAAACTAATCATACATTTCATTCCTCCCACTTACATAAATTAATACACAACAGTAGATACAAACAAAAAAATATTTACAATACACAAAAGAAAATAATAATATACAGTAATAAATCATGAATAAATCAGTTCTGATCTTTCAATGTCCAGAACAAGAGCTAAAAATAAGTATGATATACATGACACTACAATGAATTCATAAGCTCTTTTTCCATGAACAATTCACCCCTGACAAAACTAACCCTGGGCGAAGGACAACGCTATGCTCAAGTAGTTTGCGCAACTATGCTCTACGCGAATTGCACGTAGCACAGTGCAAAAACACGTAGCGGGCATTTTTTGCTTGCTCGCGGTCCTCAAAGTCAAGTTGGCGACCGCGAGCGAGCAAAATGACATCCCGGCGACACTTTTTCCTCGTTCGTGATCAGCAACATCAAGTTGCGGATTGCAAGCGTGGAAAATAAACCTCCCTGCGAGATTCTCAACACGGGGAGGTCAGGTTTCTCATTGGGAGTGGTTGCGTATGCTCGCGATGAGAATCTACCAGTCCGCGTTGAGAAAACTGTCTACTTGAGCGGCAGAAAACGACCGCTTGCACTGTGCAAGATGCCGTTTGCAATGATTGCACAGTGCGGACAAGCATCCGGCACTGTGCAATCAGTGCGAACAGCATTTTCCCTATGCAGCTCGCGTAGCTATGCGTAGCTCGCGTAGTGCGAAGTGCACTTCGCGTAGCTATGTGTAGCGCTACTACGCAAACTACGCCCAGGATTAAAACAAGACTACTGTAGCCAGGTGAAGTTTTTTGTCATCACTTTACAATTGTTAATTCCCTGGTTTTAAGTGTCACCTTTTTTTGCTCGTTGGGCACACAGATGCTTGTCAATGCCTTTTGAACCCACAAAAAAATCTTATTTGGGGTTCTCCTCAGGACACAGAACTGCTATCCACTCTCATGTAGCTCGAAGCATTGGCATCAATAGGATGACCAAATTATTTGATTATAAAGGGACTGACACCCCTGCTTCATATCAGAGTTCTCAATTGTATTCGGGCTCCACATTTAGGAAAGTAGAATTCATTTTTGCATTGTTCATCACAGTCTTCCCATGTAGCACTTCATGAGTGGCTCACTGCTCAGGGGCCGTTTTCTTACCCTTTGCCATTTTGTGCCTGCTGCCTGTCCTAGGTCGTATGACTGGGTGTTGTTGGTAGTTAGCCTTTGTGAATTCCTTCCAGATAGTCACACAATAGAGGGATTAGGTGCGCCTGATTGGGCCATTTGCTGCAATGATGGGGGGCGGACCAGGCCAGAGCCCCACTTGCAACAAATAGGCTATTCCCAGCCATCGCACAAAGGACGTGTCACCCCTGCATTGTCCTTGCAGCCAGATTTGAGCCAGGGAAGGGGAGTCAGGAAATTCCAAGGACTTCAAAGAGAAACGTCTAGAAACTTCTCTAACTTCAAAGAAGACACCAGGTATAAAAATAGGATCCTCAGGTCTACTGTTCAGTTCCCTTTCTGGACCTGCAAAATGACTCTCAGAGGTCGGCCTGCTGCTGTGGCCTGCAATGAACTTTGCAAGACTGATTTGCTGCTTGGGGCCTGCCTTGGACCCTCAGAGACCTGCTCTTCTGCTTGAGCCCTGCTTCTTCACTTGAAAACAGAAGTAACACAGGGCCTTCAAGGGCTACTTTACTGGCCTCCTGTTCGGAGCCACAAGGACATAGGCTGCCACCATCCTGAACCCACACATGGACCCAACCTGAGTGAGTCCAAATCTATCAAGTGGTGCCCCTCCAGTCCTGAACCCTTGTTGGTGGTTGCGAACCGAGGGAAGACTGGGAACAAACGTCTTGTCTATCTACCCAAGGTGCATTGCCAGTCAGCCTGACTTCAGAACAGCTCCCCCTACATTCTTTTTACAGCAGCAGATCCTGTTCAGCTGTCCTTCACCCAAGGGGTATCAGGCCTCCAGGAACACTTGTTCGGCAACAGCCTCCTGCCTTGTCCCAATGAAGATTTTCAACTTCCAAAAAAGTGACTAAATTCAAATATAGAAATCTTGCCCACGACTTCGTCCTGTGGCTCCCCACCAATGACGCACCCTCAAAGGACAACGCTTTCCGGCTTTCCCAGCTGAACATTACATTTTCAGAATTTTTTCTCCAGAATTTTTTTCAGGTCCAAAGGTAAACTCAGACTGAGCTCATGCCATTTCTCATATGTGACCCGTGTTCCATCGCAGTCAGCTATATTTTTTTACTTTGACCTGTTCTCGAGTGACTTGAAGTACACGATTGCCAGTTTGATCTTTTCGGTACAAGTTTTTAGTAAAAACTTTAAAAAATTCATACCTTCGGTTTCGACTGATTGTTTTTTGTTGTTTTGACAGCAAATAATTTATTGAAAATGCTCTTTTTTTCTTGTGTTTTTTCACTTTATTATTGTTTGTGTGCTGCATAAATACTTCACACATTGCCTCTAAGTTAAGCCTGACTGCTTTTGTGACAAACTACCTGAGGGTTACGCAAAGGTTAATTTTTCACTTTTGTGTTTCTCCCTGACAGGGATTGTTGCTGTTGCTTGACCAAGGTTAACACCCCACTCAACCAACATTTCAATTTCTTACAAATACCATTCTGAACTTCCGTTAGGGGATATATATATATATTCAACCTCTTTAGATCCATTACCGGATGAAAGTCTCTCAATGATTTCTGGACCAAGAACATTAGAGAATACAAATTCCATCCTCTCTCTTCCTCTGTAATGATAATCACCCCTTTCTCCAGAAGGTCCAAAACTCCTTGAAATAGAGCCTGCTTGCGAGGAGGACAGCTCAGGATCAGAGTTGGACCGACAAATCTTCTAGACTGGATGAAAACTCTATCCTGTACCCATCTGACACATTTATAGCTGTTCTGAATGCATGGGAGAAAAGAAAAGAGGAAGCCTTTCTCCTGGAATGCTCATGACTTCTCATTGGAAGGGGTGAAAGGGGTAACTGAACGCTGTATCCAGGGCTTGTCAGATAAGGAGCCACTTTAGCCATGACCTCTGCTTTGAAAGGGCTGGTTACCACCATTGGAGGAAAAGAATGCACACCAGAAACCAAATCCTCCACCTCTGTAGGGAGAACACAATGGAGCCATCAATTTAATTGGTCAATTTCTTAACTAAATCTTCAAATTGTGGATCAAAGAGCTTGCCACCAGAAGAAGGTAAGTAGGGGGCCAGTGATTTCTGAAAGTTGTCAACCTTCCAATTCCGAAACCAGAGATGCCTTCTTGTGAAAAGGCTCACACAAAGTCAGATGCTGGCCCACACAAGCCATTGTAGGTTGGTGTACTATAAGAATTTCACTGCTTGTTCCATCTTTGACAGCTTTGCAGTACCAGTTCCCTCACCCCAACACAGGAAGTCATGAAGCATGGCTTGGACTGCACATATGGTGCATGCTCCAGTTCTTATGGCAATGTTTGAGACTGCGTAGAATCATCGGACACTACCATCTACCTTTTTGTCTATCGCATCCAAAGGCAAATTGGCCATCAACGAATCTCCCACCACTTGAGCCAAAAATGTTCTTGAAAGCCATCTGGGTGTACCTTTTCACCAGGGAGCTTGACAATGTGAACTTTTCTACATTCTCCCATTCTCTGGATAGCAAATTCCTAATTGCCTTGTGAGTGGGCACAGAATTTGAGTTTCTGTGTTTGTGTTGCGCAAAGAAATTGTCTTCATCCACAACAGATGGTGTCTTTGGCAGAGATAAATTAGAGCTTATATGCCTAATGACTTCTGATAGGCCTGACCCTTGGACATAAGAGTCTCTCAGCTCCACCTCTTCATCAGAAACATCTATGTACACATAAGGAGGAGAAAGTGAGGGCTTCTTCATTGGTGCTAAAGGGGAGTCCCTGGCCTTGGATGCTTTCTCCACAGCGTTATTAATCATATGCTGCAGTAGTCCAATTGCTGAGGTTGTACAACATTGTGATTGTGAGTCAAACCACCCATGAGTGATTGCACAGTGCTGATAGAGAAGGCCTATCTATAAGATCAACCTGCAAAAAGAACAACAGAAATGCTAAACAGCATTAAGTAAAGGGATACGAAGAGTTACCTTGCATAGCGGGTGGCCATCAAGTTGTATTAAAAAACAGTGTTTCTACTTCACCCCACTAAGTAGCATGATACAGGAAGTATTAGTGTCGGCCATGTTTGGAGGCGTGAAGTATTTTTGTCTTTGTATATTGAACGTCTGGTGAGCAGGACTTTAATGCTCAAGTCATGAGGAAGAAGACTGAAGTAGAAGTTATCCATATTTTCAGAAGTCTTGAATCACACTCCTTTTGAGTCACAATCCTCCTCTATAAGATTTGAGTCGACTTTCTTGTTCACTAATCCTGACAGGCAGGCTGATATCCATTTGGCTCCTTCAGTCCCACTCTCAACTCCTGGAGTAAGCCTTCATTGATCTTTTTTCACTTCTATGGAAACTTCCAGGTCTCAAGTTTAAGAGTAAATAAATATTTGACTTACTGCCACAGCCACTACCTTCATAACTTCATAGCCTCATCAATATGGTGGGCATATACTATATGACTCTATTAGCATCCCTCAAAAATATTTGATCATGGTGGGTGCAGCGGGTGGCCTGGAGGCACGGTAGTCCCAAAGAAGCGCAGCACAGCTGGGATACCACACACAACTGGTATGCTGCTCAGCGAGTGATCATGTGTGATTACTGCCCGTTTATTTATCCCCTCGGACGAGCCCAGTCAGAAGGTGTGTGCAAAGATACATTTTAAGGGAGAGGCCAGGTTACTCTCTACATCCCTCCCATCTTTTAATCAAAGCATATATACAGAACCAAAATCTTTACATACATTTACAGACAAAGTCAATTAGCTTCTGGCTGGGCGCAGCTGATACCGCTGACATCTCGGCGCCACACTCTGCTCTTGTCTGCCAGCACAATCTTCATCTGACATACTTCTGGACCATGCCATCTGACTCTCCCACGCTTGACTGCCAGGTCCAATACCTCCAGATGGCTCTCCCTTTGTCGGTTTGGGTGTGGGTGGCGTGCCGTCTCCGTCAGCCACATTAGGTGGATATTCCTTGTCTTCCACGTTCTTTCAGCCCATCTCTGGACGCTTGCTGGTGTGGTGTCTGGGTGACCCAGGCCACATTCCTCATGACCGTATGTCATCCTCTCCTGTCGGTTATCATGGTCCCATCGACCTGCACTACTGTCCATACTTCTGGTTCTTAGGGTGTATGGAATTTCTACCCTGGGTGGCGGTCTTTGATTACTACTTGCGATCCGACTTGCAAGCATAGAGCTTTCGCATGACGATCTTGGCAGACATTCTCTTTGGTTGTTTGCCGCTTCTGCTGTACTTTTTCCACATCCAAACTTGATAAAACCCACTCAGAGTCCTCCAGAATGACGTCCCTGGGCAGCTGTAGGAATAGGGGGTTGAGGGGCACACCCCGTGGTGGAGTGCAGGGTCTGCCAGTAGGCCAGGAGGAGCTGCCAATGACATACACCAGCATCTTGGTTCTGGTCTACTCCGATTCAGAGGGCTCGATTCAGTGTCCTCATGATTCTTTCCACCTCCCTGTTCGCCTGCGGCCATTGTCGTGGTATTCTCCGGTGATGACTGGCCTTTTGTGGAAGAAAATCCTGAAACTTCTGCCCTTGGAAGGGGGTCCATTGTCGGACTTCACTTGTCCCAGCAAGCCAAACATCGTGAAGGTCTTCTCCAGCACGGGTCGTACATGGACAAATTCAGTGGAGGGTATGAGTTCAACCACTGGAAACTTGAAGTCTATGATCACCAGGGAGTTCCGCCCATCGGGAAAACTCCCGAAGTCGACGCTAACCTTTTCCTACAGAGTGAGGCACGGCGCTTCCGTCAGTACAGGCACTGGAGCAGGGTCCATTTCAGTGATGGTACACGGGTGGCAGTGCCTGAGCTCCTCGTCCACAAGCTCATCCATGCCTGGGAACCACACTTTCACTCAGAGACTCGTTTTTGTCTTGGTGGCCCCTTGGTGGGCTTGATGGGTGAGCGTGACCATCCGACTCTGGAGGCTCTTGGGGATGACAATCCTTTGCCTGCGCAGAACCAAACAAGACCCACTCGTGCTCAGTTTGTGTTGTGCCCTCCAGAGCTGGTAGAGCGAGTTCTGCTCCTCCGCCAATATCTGCTTGGAACCTTTCAGGAATTTGTGCCATTGTCTTTTTTTCCAAGGTTTCTTTCACCTTTCGCTGCGTAATGTCAGCGTCCGTGGCTTTCTTTATGTATTCTCGGATGACGGCCACTGGACAGGCATGATCCTCCACCATGTTCACAAAGCATTCTGTCCATTATTCGTCTAGGGTCTGTTCTCTCGGTGTGTTTGGTATGGGATGATGTGATAGAAAATCAGCTGGGTTGTTGACACCAGGCCTGGAGACCAGCTGGATCGAGTACGCTTGGAGTTGTATTGCCCATCGTTCTATTTTTGGGGAGGACAAGTGGGATGATCGACTGAACAGTGGCAGGAGTAGCTTAAGATCCATCACTACCCTGAACTGGTGACAGCGTAAGTAGAGATGGAAGTGCTGGCAGGCCCATTGGATCGCTAGCGCCTCAAGTTCTCTTTGTGTGTACCCACAGAGCTGGCGACTGCAACCAACTCGGTTTTCTTTTGTGGGTGGAAGTAGGCCATCATGGTCTGATCCAGCAGTGCTTCCTTGATGTCTTGCAACACGACCTCTTCCCTGGGACCCACGACCAAGGCATGCTCATCTTTGTGAGTTGGCGCAGTGGATCTGACAATGTGGCCAGGCTAGGTATGAATCTTCTGCAGTATGTTACCCTGCCGAGGAAACTGCATTGGGTTTTACAGCGCAAGGGCACTATGGATGTCTTCCGTTTCCTGGGATCGACTTGGAGACCTTCATGGGAGAACACGTATCTGAAGAAATCAATAGAGTTCTAATAGAATGAACACTTTTTCCAGTGTAGGGTGAGGCCACAATCTGTCAGGTTCTGTAGCGTGGCGTGCAATCGCTCATGGTGTTCCTCCAGGCTCTGGGAATATATAAGAATGTCATCACTCAGGTTTATGATGCCCACCAGCCCTGAGAGGGTTTCTCTGATGGCATTCTGAAACACCTCCGCTGCTGAGGAGACACTGAAACTGAGTCAGGTGTGTCGCCGGAGACCCAGATGTGTCGAAAAACTCATGATGCATCGACTTTCGGGTGCCAGCTTCAGCTGATGGTATGCAAAGTTCAGATCCAGCTTGGAGAACCACTGTACCCCGTTTAAATCTGCCACAATGTCGTCCATGGTGCATGTCACATGTCTTTCCCTCCGGATACCTTGGTTTGGAAGCTTCATGTCTACAAAGAACCGGATGGGCCCAGGTTGATTGGGTTTTAGCGCAATGACCATGGGCGAGACCAATGGGGTAGGACCTGACACCTTTTCGATTACCCCTTGGCATTCTAGATCTCAACTGCGGGGTGGAGGTGGAATGGGACGTGCCTATACCTGACTGCTATGGGCTTTATGGTTTGGTCGATGTGCAAAGTTACCTTGTGGTCTTTCAGTTTCCCAAGCCCTTGGAATAGTTGAGGGAACTCGTGGAGCAGGTCTTCTGCATGCGGGTTGTGTATTTGCTTTGTGAAGAATACGAGCCTCAAGTCTTCAGCGGTGTGGCAACTAAGCAGCATGCCCTTGTGGCATTCTGTTATATGAGACTTGGCCCTGACATCGTGGTCACAGTGGCGAAATCAACTTCAATCGTGCCCAACAGCGCTAGGAGCTCCGTACCCCCATAGGTAAAGATTCTGGCTGAGCTCGGGGTGAGAGGAGGACGGGGATCCAAGGTTTTTTAGTGACTCAAGTCCATTACGCTCACCGATGCCCCAGTGTTGATCAGGGCTTATCTCAGGACATTGTTGACACGCACTGTGCACATAGGTGGGGGCCACCTCTTGCGACCAGAGCATCCGGCAAAAGAAAGCAGGAAGATGTCATCCTCGTCATCTTTGAAGTGTGCTGAGGCCCCATGGGTGGGGGGTTTCCCTAGGTTGACAGGGTCTTTGAGCGTCAAATAGTGAAGTGTCGTGGCACTTACTTTCGAGCTTCCTCCTCTCGGCTGCCCTCTTCCACTGTGGCAAACGCTGGTGTAGTGGTTGATCTTGACACACCTAGAGAATGTTTGCCCTTTCGCCAGGCAGTGGTCTGCTGGCTTGTGGCTGAACCCACAGTATCCGCACTTTTCGGGGCATTTTCCCAGAGAGCTCCGTGGTTGAGCTGGGCATGGGGGCCGTTATTTGGCGTCTACCATTTCCTCTTTAATGGAAGTTGTTGTTGTGGTCAGTGATGTATTGGTGTTTCTGATCCTGCCTGCTTCCATTTCATCTGCCTGGCTGTTGGAGTGTTCATGTGAACGTGCAAGGACCAAAATTTCATCTAACGACATCCCTGGTTGGCGGAGTGTTTGGCATTTGAGCTTGAGGGACTTACATCCCTGAATTATCTGTGCTCGGATATCCTCGTGTCTGTTGATGGTCACGCAGATGCACGCGAGCTTCTGCAGTGTGGCATAGAACATGTTTACTGACTCTGCGTCTGTCTGTTTTACTTGGCATAGCTTGAACCGCTCATAGTCGGGATTCATCTGCAGGTCGAAAAGTCTATTTAGGGCTTCTACTGCTGAATCATAGTCAACAGGGCTTCTAAATCTTCACCATGGTACAGTGACGCTCTTAGACAGGAAAAGCAAAAATGTAGACGTCAGGAACGTAGATGGAGACGAGATTACGACCCAGATCAAAAATCCTGTTACAAAGCCATGCTGTTTAACTACAAGCAACTTATCATCTCGGAAAAAAGTAAATTCTATAGCACCCAAATCAATCTTGCACATGACTCTACTAAACAACTGTTTCAGGTAGTAACACGTCTCTCTGGGCAAGCAGTAACCACTCCCATCATAGCTACGCAGGAACTCTGTGACTCCTTGGCGAATCACTTCCAAATGAAAGTGACTGATATCTTTACCCAATTCAAGGCTCACACAACCAATACTGGACACCCGTCTTCCACTCCTAATGATCATAAGCCCCTTTCCCGGGCACGTTCCAACCCGCCTCACCCAGCCCCCCTTCGTTCCTTTCAGGAATTTACCCAGGTTCCGTTGGAACTGGTATCTCATCTTATTTCTACCACGAACTCTGGCTCACCGGAAGATCCATGTCCCCCTTCCATTGTCAACATTTTTTCAGATATCATAGGCCCAAAACTCACAGAAATTTTTAATGCCATGTTTTCGTCCAACATCTTTCCTTCCATCTGGAAGAAAGCGACTATCAAACCTCTTATCAAGAAGAGTTCCTTAGACCCTTCTATAGTCGCTAATTATCGCCCTATAGCCTGCCTTCCTCTTCCCGCCAAAATTGTGGAAAAGATTACGAACATCCAAATCTCAGATTTCATAGACCAGAACAACTGTCTAGATAATTCACAATTTGGTTTCCGAAAGGGACACGGAACTGAAACCGCGCTTATTAAGGCTACTGATGAAATCAGGATGACACTTGATGGTGGAGGATCTGCAGTGCTCATTCTGTTGGACCTGTCGGCAGCTTTTGACACGGTCGATCACTCTATCTTGATCGACCGTGTCACAGCGGCAGGGATTACAAGTGGTGCTAAAGATCTTATTTCCTCTTTTCTCACTGATCGAGTACAATCAGTCGCCTTCGGCAATTTCAAGTCACCTCCTTTTACTCTCCCCTGTGGTGTCCCCCAGGGATCCTCGCTAAGTCCGACACTATTTAACATCTATGTGTCGGACTTGGCGAGGATCATAAAAATCCATCACCTGGCGGTGACATCCTACGCTGATGACACCCAGATTGTCTTAGCCATTAATAAAAATGGAGATGAAGTGGCGTCCAATTTTAATCAGGGAATGTTAGCAATAAGTGATTGGATGTCCACAAATTGCTTGAAGCTTAACTCCGACAAAACGGAGGTGATGGTGTTTGGCAATCTCTCCCCAGCTTGGTCACCTACTTGGTGGCCGGCCGCTCTGGGACCACCCCCTTCCCCAATGACTAAGGCAAGAAATTTGGGAGTTTTACTGGATACTAAACTCACTCTTATGCACCATGTTAATGCGGTAGTATCATCCTCATTTTACACCTTGAGAGTGATCAAAAAACTCCTACCCTATCTTCCAATGAGCATGGCCAGAACCTTGGTCAGTGCATTAGTTATATCTCGCATAGACTATTGTAATGCGCTTCTGGTCAATGCTCAGGAAGGAGTTTAAAAAAAGCTACAGTTGGTGCAGAATGCTGCGGCCAGATTGATCACGGCTACCCCCAAGTATATTTCCATCTCTGGCACTATTGAACAGCTTCATTGGTTGCCAGTGAAGAAAAGAACCAAATTTAAAGCACTTTGCATTGCGTATAAGGCAATTCACTCTCAAGGCCCTGCCTTTTTAAAGGACGCACTCTGCCCCTATAATCCTGTCAGATCCCTCCGATCTTCTACTGCCGGTCTTATGCAGGTTCCCAGGACTAAGAAGGTCTCCTGGGGAGACAGGTCCTTTATAGTGACCACTATCAAACTATGGAACAGTCTTCCAAGCCACGTCAAAACCTGTACCTCCCTTTTTCTTTCCGTAAACAGATAAAGACCTGGCTGTTTAAACAATAACTACTCATGGATTAGCATAGTGGACACTCAGCGCCGAGACACCCTCGGGTATTTGTGCGCTCAACAAATTTCCTAAAATAAATAAATTATGTTCGTCGTTGTTGGGTAATGTGTCGAAAAGTTCGTACAGCTCATTGCCCCCAAAGTGCATCAAAAATAGTGATTGAGTCGGCCTAGCCATAGTTTCCATCGAGGAGCAGCTGTAGCTGGATCAGCTACCTGGCTGAAAGATGGCAGCCTGGTTACAGAGGCGTTTGAGTATGGCACGAGCGGTACCTGGGCCATTGCTGGTGGTTGAAGAGGTGGTGGGTCCCCCGTAGGTGCTGTAGTTCTGGCAGCGGGTGCACTTCAGGTGATGTGCAGTGGGGTGCACCCTTTTGCCGAGAGTGGAGCTTTACTGCGCGTGTGGAAGAGAGGTGTCTTTTCCCTGTGTCTCTTCTTTCTTCTACTGTCCTTTTCCCCCCAGGGCAAAGTCCCGAATTTGAGGTGCCACCGACAGAGGAAGGAGGCTTCCTTTACCAGGCAGTCACACCTAAAATTGTCTCTCTGTCTTTTTTCCAGTTATTATTTTTGTTTATTTCAGGGATTACTGTGCTTCCTTCCTTTTCACTTGTGTGGACATATGCAGTGACTCAGTGCAGGGCAGCTCCAAGTGTTCACTCCTCACCTTCACTCTCTTCAGGTGGGCAGCACGCACACGCCCATTCTAGGCAGTGCTGACAATGCGGCTGTATTGAGGGTGGTAAACCACGCCCCCTGTGACGCGGCGCCTCCATGGGCCGCTGGCAGCCGGCAAGCACTGCGGGCCCATGCAGGAACAGGCAGGCGGTGTCTGTCCCATGAAGTCCTTTGGAACTGAGGGCATCGCTGCGTGACGGGTGCCAGCAGCGGGTGGAGCCACTGGATGGAGTCAACTGATGGCACAAGTAGTGACCGGCACTGCGGAATAAGAACGAGGCCTCAACCGGATGGCAGCGAGGAGTCAACACTCCCTCGTCACCAGTGTAGCGGGCAGCCCTGGAGGCACGGTAGGCCCAAACCAGCGCAGCAGGGATACCAAACACACCTGGTATTCTGCTCTGCAAGTGATCACGTGAAATCACTGCCCGTTTATTAATCCCCTCGGACCGAGCCCGGTCATGAGGGGTATGTAGGGTGACCAGAATTTTAAAGCCAAAAACCGGGACATTTCACGAAAATAGAAGAAGGACTGCCGTTTTACTTCAAGAGAGCACACAGCATGACAGCACTCCTCAGCAGAAATTAACAGAGTAGGCAGTTAGAACATAAATAAAATGCAATTTTTAAACCCAGATACTTGCCTGTTAATTAAATTGCTTTCTGGGAACAAAAGCTAACTATCCCTGCTTTGCAAAACATAAAAAAACACCTACCGTCGTTTTCAGTCAAGCCTCTCTAAAAACCGGGACAGGAGCTAAATTTCCTGAAATCTGCTAGGACAGCAGATGAAAAACTGGGACCGTCCGGGCAAATCCGGGACACCTGTTCACCCTAGGGGTACGCAAAGACACATTTGAAGGGAGAGGCCGGGTGGCTCTCTACAGTGGGAATGGTTCCGCTATGTTAAAGGCGCAGAACTTATGTTCGGGCAACAAAATCCCTAGATCTCGGCGAGCTGTCCTTTATGGAGTAAACCTGATGAATATCCCGAGAGTATTAAACCGCTATGAATTTACAATATACCTTTATAGGGCTTGACTTTGATTATCAGGCCTCCTTTCTTAACAATATTGTTGCTTATATATACACTAGATGGATGCTTTTACATCGTAACCGCAATCTTCTTGCATTGACTGGAATGTGTTACCTTTTCATAACTCTTCTTTTTCTATTGTCTTGTTTTTTGTTTTCGTTTTCCGCTGGGAAGCATGATACACCATGGTGATGTCATTACAATTTGTTTTTAATTTACAGAGTATGCTTCTTTAATTACCTATGAAACGAACACTGTGCTTCTCTTTGTTATGTTTATGTGCTTACTTTATTTGTACAAAGCTTAAATAATACATTTCTGAGATAAAAAAAAAAGGTTTGATCAAACCTCTGTTGCTGTGAATGCACAATCGCATCATGAAGCTGTCTGAGTCGTCTCACTGTAGACAAATTCGGCTTTCTAGATGTTATGAGTTTGAATCTAGCAAGGCCTTTAACATGTCATAAAACTGAGGATAATAAATGTTGATTTAGTACCAGCTGTTATTTACCGCACTTAGAAACAGAAACGTGACATATGTAAAGGAAGTTAATAAATCTTGCTGAATTGTCTGTAACACACTCTTAAATTCTATGAAAAAGGCGATTTATTTAACATGTGAAAGTTTTAATTTTAAAATACATTACAAATTAGTACTATTTAAATAGGCAAACAAAACCGATTTCAATGAATTGACTATTGGTTTAAATTAATTGTTTTCTGGCACTAATTTCTTTAATCTTACCATAAATCTTGATTATTTTGTTAATGAATAGCATTACATTTTGCTCCTAGCACACTCATCTTAATTTTTATTATGGTGCACAACAGTGGCACGACACAAGTATGAGCAGCAGTTTTAACACATGAAATAGCTAAAGTTAATACGTTTGGAACCACATCAATTAATGTTTAGGTCAAATTAGTGAGCAAATGTGGGAATGTAATAATTTGTTCTGTCACTAAAACCGAGCATAGGAAACCACGGTCTATGAGGTGTGCTTTTTCTTTAGTCAACACAGTCATGATGTAGCAGTATGTCAATTAAAATATCAGGATATTTTTTTAAATACACCCCAAAACTTGAATTATTTTTTAATTATAAGTCATCTGAAAATGACTAGCAACTGTCCAAGGAGCAGCCCTCTTAACCCGTGGTCCAATATCATCTTTCCAAACCTTATCCACACAAAGCATATTTTCTGCATGAAACTATATCATTACCAAGGCAAATTAGTTGCATTAATTGCCAGAGTCCTCCACCACAAAGCCACTTTTGAAATGTAATTCCTTAGTGAAGTCCCTTAATTTGTTCCTGGCAATACACAAGCTGTTCACAATGGCACAGAAATGCACTCTGTTTCCTAACCCCTGCAGTTTTTTTCTGTTACTCACTCTGTCTTGTGTTGTTATCCCATGGATAGTAATTATTTTATAGTGGCTGTAATTAGGAGAGAATTAGGCTTAGTAAACAAAACCTGCCTTCTCTTGTTAATAGCCGAGGATAATAAATTTAGCTGACATTCACTATATTTAGGCCCAGATTGGCCTGTGTCCACATTTTCCAATAAGAACTTTATTATATAATTATGCATTGGAGGGTCTCATATTACCAGCCGTTTTAAGGACACATATTGCATGGCTTCCAGCCAGTAATGATATAAAATATGGCTCCAATAAGTGTTTTGAACAGAATCTGTCTAAGCAATATATTTTTGGAGCTACACAGTGCTTTTCAGCATATATTATTTAGAGGATTTACTGTGGAGGTTTTCATAATGTAAATTGTTTTTCATTGCTCATACTGCACAAACATTATAACAAGTGTCTAAAAATAAATGTGGGCTATTTTTTATTCGTTGCAATACTTTACCGTTTCAGAGATTGTGTGTGCATGTGCGCGTGTTTTTTTTTTTTTAAAGTATGGTTAGTGATTGCAATTTTATCCGGAAAACAACAGCAATACTGAAGTAACGTTAGTTCACGTTTAAATTTCCACAAGCAAGGAAATTAAAAACAATGTGTGAATTCATATGAGAGTGGGTTTATTTAAGATAAATAATGTGAACTTTGGGTAAAACATTATATAGCGAGTATTCATCCTAAAAGTAACAGAAATGTAAGACCTCATTACGATATGTTTATGTTAAATTATTCCTAGTAGTCATTTCAAACGTAAATTATCTTGCGACATACCTAAGACAACGTAGAAAAGCACCAAAAACACATATAGGGCATTTTTATACTTTAATGGCTTTTAATTTTCCTTATTAGCATTTATATTGATAAAAGATTAGCAATATGTGGGAAAGTGGAATATTATGTGGCATGGCTTGGTGGCCTTACCATGTAGTATTATCACAATACCCCACAGATGGTCCTTGAATTTACCCTAATAAATCCTTATCTCAGTCCTGGTAGAGTGGCAAAGAGCAATCAGGCTTTACTAGAGGAACATGTATTAAGCATTTCAAAGTACCAACATGTATAATAAGTAATTGACACAACTAAAGAGAAATTCAACACCAAATACTAAACGTAGAGTGTATTTTTATCTTAATTTAGGCACCAAAATGAACAGAATAGCATATATTTAATGGGAGTTATAGATTTTTGAAGCAATATTAAATCGGTGAAGTAAAACACATACAAAATAACATTGCGGTGAAAGACAAAATCTACTACTGACAATCGGTCACTTGCAGGTTGAGTTACTTGGAACCCTTATAGGGGTAAGGTCATACAGGTCCCAGGACCAGGCCACATCAGTCAGATCCATTTTACCTAACCCCAGAAGTCCATGTGCTGAGTTGGTCTGGCTGTCCTTGGTGCCCAATGGGAACCACTGGTGGTGTTGTTTTTACCACTTACATGGTGCTGCAAGAAACAAAATGCAAAAACACAACAAGTTAGATGATGTCAGATGATGGTTGCACAGTGTTCTCTGTAGCTGCAGCATTAGGTGTGGGGGTTGGTGAATGGACTGGTGAACAACAAATGTTGGCAATGGTAAGCACAACGAAAAACGTTGGGAATTTCACTGGTTCCAGGGGAGTAACGTAGTGCCCTGAGACTTCAGAGCAGGCAGGACTACAACTCTCACAATGCAGTGGACCACCTGGATTTGGCCCAATGGCCAGCAATTTTTTGGATCCAGTGAGTGATTTTACTTGCAGTTTTCAGGGGACTAGTTTCATTAGTCCAGGGGAGAATGAGGATCCTTCTGGCTTCCAAAAGGGTCCCACTTTTCGGGAGTGTTGAGTTTTGACCAAGAGTGAGGGTTGTTAAATCAGTTCCAAGTCTGTTGACTCAGGGACAATGTATCCCTCTTTTGCGTTGTGCTGGTGGGCAAAGACCTGTAGTTGGCAACATGGATATCCTCTTGGTCCTTCTTTGAAGTAAGCCATTCAGATATGTGGTTCTGGTGTCAAGGGCTGCTTAAATCCTAGATTCAGAGGAGCTAAGGGTCTGGGAGCCAGTAGCCAATTGGCAGCTGGTCCCTACAGCTAGTCCAACCCTGAGATGACCACATCCGGTGGTGTAAGTCACTTTTCTACCCAGAACACACTATGTCTGGCCTCCTAAAAATGGCATAATTCAATTTTAGGTGTGCAGACCAGGCTGCCCACCCTAGGGGCTTGTCCAGCCTTCCTGGGGGTGTACACCTCCTGCATAGCTAATATCCTGCCTTGCCTGAGTGCAAGCATGCCTGGGGAAAGGGAAGGGCTGCTTCCCTATCAGGGGGACACCCTGGATGCATATCAGAAGCAGTGTAGACTTTGAAACTCACTGCTACAATTCACTAGTCATCTGGGGAGAAGAGGTGTGTGAACCCATTCCTGCCCAGCCTTTGTCTCTGATTCCTGGGAGTGATCACACTGCTTGGCAGGAGGTCAGAATCCTGTCTTGGTGGCAGCAAGAGCAGTAAAATGTGGGAAGGTCAGCCAGAGCATTGTAAACCTGGGGACAACCATGGGGTAACCACTAAGGTGCCCTCTGGGTGAATTGCACGTCAACCAGGGCACGAGAATCATGTCAGAGGTGAGAAGCCACGCTGTTTGATACCAAACATGATTTATTTTAGGGGTGCCATAATGGAGCTGCCAATCAAGTGAGTGCCCAGTTATTGACCGCTAACACATATAGTGGTTTTCAATGGGCAATGCCACTATATGGGCATAAATGCTTGCGCTTTTATGTCCACACCTTTCATATCCTGCACCTGCCTCTTGTGCTGAGGAGCTCTTTCTTAGGGGTGCCTTACATACACTAAAGGCAGTACTGTGCCGCACATGGTGAGGGCAAAGGTGAGTTCAAGCAGTTTGCACTGCTCCTGCAGTCTGCAATGGAAGGCCTGCTCTCGGTAGGTTGCATGGGTCCTCCGGGGTGGCACAAAATGGTGCTGCAGCCCTGGGGACCACTTTACTACCAATGACCTGGGTACCTCTGGTACCATATACTAGGGATTTATAAGGGGGTAATTTGCGATTACCAAGTTGAACTTAACAGTTTTAAGAGTGAGCACAGGCACTGGGGTCTGGGCAGCATCAGAGACACAACCATCAGCACTTGGAGCAAAAAGTCAGGAGGGGCGACCAAACAAAAAGAGGCATTTTCCTACACAATACCTCTGCTGAGGGAAAAAAGGAAACATATCTGCCTTTAACAAAATGCACTGACACTTTTTTTTAGACCATGTATAATCAGCTGACAACTAAACCATCTACAGATATTGTATGTGTATGTGCTGTTCAAATAGCCCTTAAACACCTTGGGAGCAACGTTTTACTGCTTCAATGAATCTAGTCAAATCAGTCAAGCTCAGAAGGTCATTGCCCATGATGGACTAGCTGCATACCTCATTGAGTCCTTGTGTAGAATTATTCTATATTTATTTTTGGAGGTATGGGATAATAAATGTAAAGATATATGAGCGGTTGTTTTCATTCCTGAATAATTTTATTTCTAATAGATTTTGGGTCACAGATCTTGGGTTGCATGTTGGAAATTATGCTTGATATTTTTCTCAAAGGTATTTAGTTACCTGGGTGTACTAGAACACCCATTATTCACTTTTTACCCATCTCTAATTTCATGCTCTGTGTGACCACCAAAATAATGCCCCCTCTTGCCTCTTTGTGGGGCTGAGGAGCAATTGAAGAGCAACACATAGCATTACCTTTCCTCCCTGTCTCAAATGTAAAACATAATACTTGGAATCCTGCAACTAACCTGCCTAACCTGCCCTCACCCCCACTTGTTTCTGGTGGATGGGGTCTGGCTGAACTGCAGACACACAGAGAAGAATCAACTAATAAAATGAGAGGATACCAAGTTTCTGCATCTCTTGTGGGCCCTGAGAAACTGGGATAGTGATTCACCAATTCTCGAGCATTTGAGTTCCCAGGTTTTGGAATGCTCATTTGGGTTTTTGCACCCACATATTCTAAACAAATTAATAAATGCCATAGACTGGCCTACCTATAAAGATAATAGGGTTACATACCTTTAGGTGCTGAAGAATGCCACGTGACCCAAGCGGGCAGCAAGGCATGAAACAAACAAGGACTGTTAGACCTGTGAACCTTAGGGTGGTATTCCCCCAAACATTTTTGCCTACTTACCTCCATTCTTTGTTGCTGAAATTTGTTTATGCTGTCCTAAAGACTGTTCACTTGACCACTGCTGACTGGTGTTAAAGTGCTTGTGCTCACTCCTCTAAACATGGTTTAATTGACGTACACCTGATCGGCATACTTAATTTACTTACACGTCCTTGGTAATGTGGTTTACTATGTATCCAGGGCCTGTAAATTAAATGCTATTAGTGGGCCTGCAGAACATATTGTGCCACCCACTTATGTAGCACCTTAAAACATATCCCAGGCATCTTGTTGCATCCTGAATCAGCTTTAAACTGCTAATTTGACTTGGCAATATAACCCCCTTGCCAAGCTTTAAACTTCCCTCTAAGGTAGGCCTTAAGTAGCCCATAGGGCAGGGTGCATTATAATTGATAGGTTGGGCATATACATTTGCGTTTTACATGTCTTTGTAGTGACAAACTCTTAAATTTTATTTTTACTACCGTGAGGCCTACCTCCCCTTTCTACTTTCTACTTTGAAGTGCCTGTATGTTCTTAACTCCCCTGCCTTGGCTCCAGCTGGTGACATATGTAATAAAGGGGAGTTAAAGGTTTGGCAAGGCATTTTAAATGACAGGTTGACATAGCAGTGTACACTGCACACACAGGCTTGGCAGTGGCAGGCCAGAGACATGCTTAAAGGTTTCCTTGAGTGGGTGGCACAATCAGTGCTGAAGGACCACTAGTAGCATTTAATTGACAAGGCCTGGCACAGGACGTACACTTTACTGGGGACTTATAAGTAAATCAAGTATGCCAATGTATGCCAAAGTCAATCCAACCATGTTTAGGGGAGTGAGCACAATGATGTTAGCACTGGACTTCTTAGACTACTCCAGCAAGGCACTGAAGGGCTGGGTGAGGGGAAGCAAAGTGAATGATTTTGTTGGCCTTTAGAACCCGATTCAGAGGGAGCACATGCTCAATAACTGTTTTACAGAGCTGTACCAACACCTGGTAGGTAGCAGGCTGACGGACCCCAGGATGCTTCCTGAGGAGGCAGACCACTCGGTCGGGACCACAGTGTCGAAGAAGGCCCCTGGGGGGGTTCCTAATAGAGTGGTCAGGGCTCCCACCAGAAGAAAGAGGGGGTGATAAAAACATGAAAGATATTCTCTCAAGGGTCTCCAAAATTGTTATCAGAGGAAAGCGTCCCAATCCCAATCTGGTCACAAGAAGAAAGGCTTTGTAGATTCAAACACGGGTAAATGTGTCCCCAAGTGCTATGAGTGTTATCAGCATGAACATAACAAAGGTGATCCATAGTGTCCCAAGAGAGCACAGCCCCCCGTGGTGGGCAGAGCCCAGGGTTGGCTAGCATGGGCCTTGGAGAGAAGATGGGCCCAGTTAGTGGGGGGTGAACTTAATGTATCCTACTATCTCTGGTTGACAAGCAAATGGTGCCCAAAGCTCACATGCCTTCAAATATTTCCAAGTATAGGCAGTAGGTCATCATTAATGGGCAGAGGGTGGTGGCTATTAAGGACACATAAGCCAGTATAAGTACTGTCAGGTGTCATCTGGTGTCTCAAAGCAGCTGATACCCAATATATTCAACCAGGTTATATTAGCAGACAACCTGGAGAGCCACTACCCCGTGGCTCTGATTCTCTTCCAAGTGGTGGGGTCTCAGGTCTTCTGAAAGTATCTGTGAGTCCTGCCATGTCTGCAGACTAAATTTTAGGCATTGATCTGGAGAACACTACCTGTAAGGAAGTGAAGCTCAGGTCACACCTGGAAATGTTGGGGTTGCCTGTTTGGGTCCCTGTGACCATCATGTCCCTGACTGCCCAGGCGGGGAGTCAAGAACCTCTAGAGCCTGGCAAATTGGCCCAGACATCTACCTAGAGAGGGAAGGGCAAACAGCATGTGAAACTAGCCCCTGAATGTCCCATGGTACAGGTGGATGGAACATCATAGAAAGTCACCCCAGAGCCTATGGGGGAGGACGTTACCTACCTTGGAGACATGCCTTAGCTTTCTGGATGGCAAGCATAAGGGGAACCCACCAGGCCAGATACTTCTATAAGGCACAGAAGTAGGTCCCATCTCTGATAGGCATGAGGTGACAAGCTGCAGCCCTAGCAGCTGGTGACACCTCTGGAGATCACCTCATATATTGGGTAGCATGGCCTCCTGTATATTGTATTGGTAGTCTCCCAGTGCTACAGGGTCATCCTACTGGGAGTGGTACATGAAATTCTCCTGGCAGGAGATCTGGGCCAGGACAAAAATCTTTGTCAGGCTTGAGTTGCATTTATTTTGGCTGCAGATGAGGATAGCCTCTGATGCATTCTTCAGGACTTGTTTAATCTGCCAGGCCAGTGGGTAGACAGGGAAAAAGCTGAAATCTACCCTGAATACCTAACCCATCATTGGCACCCCCTCTGAAAAGGTGGGCATCAACATTGTAGGACCCTTGGGCCCTACGACTGATCAGGCAACATGTATATTCTGGTGTTAGTGGACCATGCCACTGACCATACATCTAAGGACTGTGATTGCACCTGCTGTGGAGGGATTCAATGGGGGGTTCCAAAGACGTATTGTCTGACAGGGGCACCAACTTCATGTCTGCATACATGAAGTCAATCAGGATATAGTGTGGAGTAAACTACATGTTCTCCACACCCTACCATCCACAAAAAAATGGGCTTGTTGAAAGATTTCAAAAGACCCAGAAAGGAGTGATAATGGGCTTGCCTGGGTCCAGGAGGTGGAAGTGAGAGGTCATTTTACCATGCCTGCCTTTTGCCTACTGGAAGGTACTACAGAAGGAAGTTGGATGTAGCCATGTGAGCTTGTGTATAGTCACCCTATAAGCGGACCTCTAGGTCTAGTCAAAGAGGGGTGGGAGAAGGCTCTCATGCAACCCCTCCAGGATGTTGTTAGATACAGGCGAGCCCTCAAGAACCAGATGGACAATTTCTGGAAGAGAGCTTCCAAGACCTCAGAGGCCATCCAGCATGTTATGAAGCATTGGTATGACCAGACGGCTACATTGGTGGAATTTCAACCTGGTCAGAAAATGTGGAGGATGCACCCAAGGGAGCTCAGAGCCCTCTGAGATCATCGAACTTGGCCCTATGTGGTAGTTGAGATGACAAGGTCAATCACCTACTTGAGGGGTCCCAAGACCCCTTGAAACCCCTTAAGTGTCCTCCATATCTACCACCTCAACCCCCACTATGGGACATCTGAGGTCACAATGCTGCTGGTGACAGATGATGGAGAGGAGGAGGAGAGTGAAGCTCTCCCTGACCTCCTGTCATCTAAAGAGAAAGATGTGTCAGTGGAGAGTGTCAACCTCTCCCCTACCCTGGGCCAAGAACAGCAGAGGAACTGTTGCTACTTGTTGGGACAATTTGCCTCTTTGTTTTCAATCACTCTGGGGATTACACATGTGTGTACCCATGATATTGATACGGGAGACATTTCCCCTGTCAAAAATGAAAAAGACAGGCTGACTGAGGGCCAGCATCAAAGAGGAGGTTTTAAGATGTTGGAACTTGGGGTGATTGGGCACTGCAGTAGCCCCTGGTTCAGCCCAGTGGTGCTGATACCAAAAGCTGCCCCCTAGGCCCCACCCCAAAACTCTGGTTCTACCAGCCACGGTCCATGCAGGTAACAGCGGTGGGGTGGTGGGGCCGCATAAGGGGGGATTTTGAGGGACGATACCAAGGACAAATTAAATAAATAATTAATTTTCCCTCTGAATCTTCCCTCAAAATACCCTCTTATCTGGCCCCACCGCCTCACTGCTGTTACATGCACGGACCGCGGCTGGGTTCTACATAGACTAGTGGGGGTTCAACTCAATCACTAAGACTAAGACTGCTCACCTCATCCCCCGAGCTGATGAGGTAATTGACAGATTTGGGGCTGCCAATTTCATGAGCCCTTGTGATTTGACTGCAGGATACTAACAAATTGCCCTACCCGAGGGGGCTAAAGAGACACTGGCCTTTTCCAACCCAGTGAGCCACTTTCAATTTAAAGTGATGCGATTTGGGGGCGTAAAATGCACCTGCCATCATCCAGATGCTGCTGAACCCATTCTTGGCTGGTATAGAGACATTCAGTGCTGTTTACTTGGATTGCATAGATGTATTCAACAGCAGCTGGCAGAATGACCTCTTGCACCTGCAGAAAGTGTTCCATGCTCTATAACAGGCAGGCCTGACTATCAAGGCCAGTAATTTCCTGATAGGGCAAGGGTCTGTGATGTATTTGGGACATCTCGGGCAGGGGTAAGGTGCAGCCCCTCCAGGGCAAAATAGAAGACATTCTGGCCTGGGAGACTCCAATATTTCTTAAAACCCCAATGGTAAAGTTAGATTTACAGAAAGTTACCTTGTCCCAGCCTAAATCTTCTGGAGAATAATTTAAATTAGCCTGCCAGCAGCTGTACTGTCAGTGCTTGACCTTATGGGAGGAGGGTGAAAACTGCTCCCAGAGCAGGACAGTGACTTAGACCTGCTGACAGGATGACTAAATGTGGAACAGGTCATCCCGATCAGCTCAGGAAGGGTAGCTGGGAGGTTCCAAAAACGTCAATACTTTTAAAAGGGCAACAGCAAGACCTGCCCATTCATAGTTTACTGTAAACAGACCTGTGAGGGGAAACTCTTTGACCCCAGCACAAATGGTAGTCAGTATGACTCTATCCCAGTGGGAGGTGGAGCAGGTCCCAGATCCAGTTTGGTGTTGCTTAGAGGAGGGCACTGTTCCTTTCCCTGCATGGGAAAAGGAATGCACTATCTAGAAATTCCCTTAGATTAGTGCACTCTGGGCTAGTTTGCAGCAAGGCAAACATGATGTTCTGTAAATGTGGGTAGTGGTGCCACTAGAAACCTTGTTCCCATTGGTTAGGGAGATTCCAGGAAGGATTCCCCCCATTGCTTACTGAACTGTACAAAATGGACCTTACCACCAGCTCCTCAGTAACCTTTATGAACTGGTGGAAAAACTGAGGGAGGACTGCACCTGCTGCTTGAGACCTGTGAGGACATCTGAAGGGCTTGACCTGCTCCCACTAGCACCCAGGACAAAGAAGTTGATTCCAATGGTCAATTGGCTGACCTCTTGTTTGGCCATAGGGCCAAAACAAGATGCAAAAGCCTTTTTCTTGAAGAGCCCAGATGACCAGCTGATGGGCTCTGCTGGAGAAGGTTCTGATCTCTAAGTGTTGTTTCTTTGCTCCTAGGACCGTTGCGGTGTCCATCTGGACCTGGCCACCACTCACTGTAAAGTTTGGACTTAGAAATATTTTGTAGTCCTAAACCTCTAGAGGATCAAGACTAACCAACCATGTCAATTCCATCATTGTGTGACCAAGCTGGATGAGAAAATCAGGTTGGTCCAACTGAAAGCTTTTTGCCACCTGAAAATCCAGTTCAGCAGATCCTCATGGCAAGGATATCCAACTTCGGTGCAACCTTCCTGGATACTACCTGCTGCCTTGTCCGCACTGGATGAATCTGAGCTCCAAAAAAAGGATACTAAGGGGCAGATTTACAAGGACTGGCGCATCCCTGCATATCAGCAGGGATGCGCCAGGTGAGATGCGTCACGCAAGTTTACACTTGCGTCACCACAGATGCGCCGCATTTACAATGCAGCGCATCATGGCGCAAGGATAAACAGATGCGTGACGCATCTGATGGCGTAAGGGCGGCGCATTGCTGGAGTCGTGTCGCAAGAGCGACGCAACTCCAGCAATGCTCAGGGGCTGCCCATATCTAACATGCTGCGTCACGCCTTACGCCTGCTTCATGCAGGTGCAGGGTTTTGACGCAGTGGCGTCGGAAAAGTGACTCCGTGAAATCTTGTAGATTTCACTGTGTCACTTTTCCGAGGCTTTATCCGACGGAACGCTCACCCTGCATACATTAAACCTGACGCAGGTTTAATGTGGCGCAGGGCTTTACAACGTGACGCATCTCCCTAGATGCGTCACGTTCTAAATAAGGCGCAACATGGCACATGGTTTACGCCGCCGCTGCATCACAGAAGTGACGCAATGACGGCGTAAATGTGTCGCAAGGGGCTTGGAAATCTGCCCCTAAGTGTGAAGGTAGAAATCTTGACCTTGTGAAGGCGAAAGCATAAGGTCCATTATAGGACTTCCCAGGGCATAAAATCTGACTTCTACTTCTCACAGATTTTACCATCAAAACCAATGGCTTCCGCTCGACCTTGATCAACGTTTATTGACTTTGAAGGGACTTTACCAGATTCAACCTGCTATCTTGCCCCACTGGAGGATTTTGACTTCCATTTCAGAGACTAAGGGTTTGATTTAGAGTTTGGCAGATGGGTTACTCAGTTACAAAGGTGATGGATCTCCTCTCTGCCAAATTATAAGTGCCAGTGGATTTTATGCATTTGTAATATAGTGGACAAAATATCTGTCATGCTTGTGACAGGCTAACCCAACCACTAATCTCTAAATCAGAACCTAAGTCAGAAGAAAATATCTCTGACTGGGACAAACCTGCATGTTGTATCTAACCCTTGCTCCATCGCAGTCAACCTGGAATAGTGTCTAGGTCCTGGTCACACGTGAACAAAACTTTTCGCAGGAGCTTTTCTTTTTCATTTTTTTTTGCTATAAAATCTTGAAAATCTTGTTTCTCCAGGTCCCCTTTTTGATTTCTGTTGTTTTGGTGAAATGTTATTTATTACATTTTCTCAGCTTTTATAAACTTAATGGGGAGTTTTATTGTGTTGTGAATTTGACTTTTTACCTGTTTTGGTACTTCTAAGTGCATTCCACACTGCCTCTCAGTTGAGCTGTCTGCTCTGTGCTATACGCTACCACAGGCTGAGCTCAGGTTTAAATCACTGAAACGTTTGCCTGTACCTAACAGGTAAGTGAGTTTATAACTTGTTGTGGACTACCACCCAGCACAATTAATAAATCATGTTTGTGCTGTCACTGTGCATGATAGTGGTGGATTTAAATCCATAAAAGACCACCAAATATAGGGAAATGGGTTTAAAATAAAAGGTAGACAAAATATCCCTCATATTCTGTAAAAACACTTGCAGCATGGGGGACAAGATATGTGACAGAGTACTCCCACTTAGAGAACATTGTCGATATTTATTGGCAGACACTGCACCAGTTTTCACAATCATTCTGGATTGTCCACTCAAGTGTTTCCCCACCACAACTTCTTCCTCCAGTAGAGGATAAATACAGCCATGTTGGTGGATAAACCTCTGACATCCTGCCAATCACCCTGTAATATGGAACATTTTCAAGTACCTCCTTGGTGGATGTTGTAACTCTTCTAACTTCAAGGAACATTCAACATTAAATTCCGATATTAGAATATTTGACGGAATGTATTTGTGATCAGCTAACACATTAGGTTAAGGAATTGCTTTCATTCTGCAACTGACTTGCCTTAACATGCAAGGTTAATGTCTAAGATTTTCTTCTTGAGGCAATACTGTTATAGAGAAACAGTGATATTTTAGAGTAATTCATTCTGCAATGCAAAATAAGTCTGTGAACAATTATGACAGGCTGAAAGCTATCAGCTGTCCGCTATATTTTGAAAGGATTTTGTAAAATTAATCTTCAATGAAATATTTCAAGAGTGAAAAGTCCATCAGACCTAGGACAAGGTGGTCCCACCAGACAAACCACAATGCATGCCAGAAAATCTTAGTAAGTGGTAAGTGAGTGGAAATCCTTCTGCTAGGTGACCTTACAGATCAAGAAATGAAACACCTTACAGTTGATGAAGAGAGCAGATCCCGCTCATGAATTTGAGACAATACTGGGAACTGAAATAGACCTTTCAGCTATGCACCTTACTACTAGGAATGGATGAACCATAATGGAGACCCCTTCTAGATATGGAGAGATAAGCCTGCTAGCAATCAACGTTTGATTCAGTATCAAAGCTAGTAAAAGGCAATGGGGCTCTTTGTGAAAAGAGCAGAAGTTGCAGACAATATATGTCCAGTGAGGAGCCATCTATGGGTTCATATTAGTAAGTAGCAGCTTGAAATATTCACCTCAAGGTTGCTTATGAAATTTCTGGTGGTTTGAGGTTTACAACATATGTCTGCCTTATTGTGTTATGTGCACAGTGATATTATCACTCGGTATACATTTTTTTATGTATTTGCAACAATGTTTATGAATACAAAGTACCTGGCAAACTACTTTAAAGTGTCAGCAAATTAAGTGCTTTATTAAGCTGTAGTGCAATTTTATGTTCAATATATTTATGTTGTAAAATTTTATTATAAATATGCATTACCTTAAGGACACTGATTTGGTAGATTTTGGCCGAGGTGATTATAGATGTGTGCACTGAAACATTTTCATATCATGCATGAGTATGATATTTTGTTTGGTTGTCCAGTTGTCCTTGTATTCATTTGGTGGCTGTGTTTTTGCATATTAGTATTGTGTGACTGGTGTGTCTGGTATAACATGTCAGTCTTGCATTGTGCTTAAGGTGAATTTTATTATTATTATTATTGTTTTCCTACTAGTCCCATTAGCATGATTATATACAGTTTTCTGAATAGAGTTAGTGCATGCTCAGGTTGCGTGTATTCATTTGAGGTGTTAATTTAACAAGGTTCTTTATAATTCTTATATTCGGTATCACCTCGCTTGGGCTTTTATCGTAATCTGGCTTTCTACTTCCTACTGCTTTAAAGATGTGCATGCAGCTAAAAGTACTCTTGTGATAAAGAAATCATCTTTGGCCAGGTGGATCAGACTGGCCCAGAACTCATCCAGGCACATGGGCATGGGCATAAAAGTACATGGGCATATTTTAACAATGAGGGGAGGGAAAACTAAGCATCTTTTAAAATACTGGTAATAGTATTCCTTCAGATAAAGGATAATAAATCGTCTTGCTCAGCAAACCATTCTGAATTTTCTTTATGTCTACCCAAGCTTGAGCTCCGCAACAACATAAAAAGAGCAATTAGCCTCTTGTGTAACAGCTTGTATTTGCCAGTTAAAAGTTTCTGTGAATATCACATACAATATGAAACGAGCACTTTTTACATGGCTTTTTACATATTATTCCCTACAATAGTACCCGAACTTAAGATAAAAGAAGTAACGGCTGCCTTCATAGTTTTTAAAGGAAAAAATGTTTGGGTATGCAAGTTAGATGAATAGCATTTGGCTAAAAACCACTTTGATAACTAGAGTGGTTTTGGTGTCTTTATTATACCATCATTGTTCAATTAATTTTGAAAATACACGGTCAACACTTAAACCATGTCACTCAAAGAAGAACAATCAATTTGGTAATTTGTCAGAACACCAATAACAAAAAAAACATTTAACAATTGACAGTTACAAAACCAATAAAATGACAACACATGACAGTACAAAAATGACCAGTCCTTAAGTTGTGAAAAAAACAATGGCGGCACAGATTATTTACAGTGTTGAAAGTTGCAGCCTGCCACAACAAGCTAGTCAAAACAATAAGATCACAACAGGCTAATTGCCCTATATGCCCACTGAGTTTCTATGTGGTTCAATATGAGTTGCAACTAGCTGGATCAGGTCGACGTGTTTCGGTACCCTTATTTTCTTTGGGGTTCTCCTCAGGACCAGGACTTGGTCAGGCACTATAACATATATTAAAATACGGAAATTTGGATCAGATTTATGTCCCAAAAATGTAAACCCCTACCACCCTTATTTTTGCAAGTGGGTTTTTCCTTACCATTCATGAATGTAGAAAGAACACAGTGGCGGTTACCAATTAATGGAACTGAGTAATGAAGTTTTTTACAGAGGGTAGAGAAAAATTAAGAGCACTGATAAGCCATGAGTCATTCAGCTTATTTAGTGCTGCATTCTATTAAACAGCAACAAGTGACTTCAAAGGAACTGTACACACGGCCCAATAGCAAGCGCTTGTGATTCAAATACCTTAGCAGGTAAAGTTGCATAAAATGACTTGCCTCATGTGTGGCGGAGTGAAACTCCGAAGAGCGTGTGTTGTTTCTGGAACCGTGGTGACCTGCGTGACCAAAGTTATTGTCAATGTCTAGCAATGTGCATAGTATAGAACCCGCACTTGAGACAGAGATGAATAGTAGGCGTAACTCACTTTTGTTCGTTTCAATAATGGGTGCCTCAACACAATGAAATCTCTACGTGCAAAACCAAAAATGTGGTTTACGCCATCACTTGCCACTTTCCGCTGATTTACATTGGCAAAACATCGCAAGAAATCAGGCAGCGAATATCCCAACATCTCTCCAGGATCAAAAACAAAGTTCCCAATGCCCCTCTTGTCACACACATTCAAGAATTCCAACATACTGAGAAAGACTTCTGTTGGACCATACTCAGCGTGATTAAACCCAACCCCAGAGGGGGTGATTTGGAAAGAACACTGCTTCAAAGAGAAGCAAACTTGATTATGAGATTTAACACTGCCTCGCTGGGCCTTAATGAAATGTCTTAGATAAATAGACTCTAAGTCCCATGTGCCACTAAGCCTTTTCTGACAACGCATCTACTGCGGTTCTTCGTCCCGACTCGAAACTCTAAATTCCATCATGCATTGCGTCCTGAAACTGACAAAATCTACAAGTTAGGTCTAATTTGCACCGGCAGGCACTTCCGCAATTTTCAAATGCAGTGGATGCAAAGACTGCGAAGGACGCCGTAACTTCAGAAGCTGCCAAACACAGGCAAGTTCCGAGAGCGTACTCGCATTAGAACTGCATACCGACAGGAACAAAGCTGGACTCGTAAGCGCTGACACAACCTTTCACATTGTTTTTAGCAGTATTTCCTAAAGCAGCACGGGAACCATCGCTTGAGGAGCCGATGATTGACACGAACACAAGTGAGTCACGCTATGTTACAATTACTGTTTCAAAATAAATCCGGAACCGTAAGCGCTGACACAACTTCTCTCACTGCTTCGAGCAGGATTTTTCTAAACAGAACAGGAACCGATCAGCTCTCCGTCGCTTGAGGCTCCCATTATTGAAAACAACAAAGGTCATTTACACTAATTATTCATCTTTGTCACAAGTGCGGTTTCTATATTATGCACATTGCTAGACACTGACATTAACTTTGGTCACGCAGGTCACCATGGTCCCTGAAACAACAAACGCTCATCGGAGTTTCACTCCACTACACATGACGCAAGTCAATTTATGCAAAGTTACCCTTTAAGGTATTTGAATCACGAGCGCTTGCTATTGCGCCGTGTGTACAGTTCCTTTGAAGTCACTTGTTGCTGTTTAATAGAGTGCACCACTAAATAAGCTGAATGACTCACGGCTTATCAATGCTCTTAATTTTTTTCTATCCTCTGTAGAAAACTTAATTACTCACATGTTCTTAAGTTCCATCAATTTGTAACCGCCACCTGTTCTTTCTACATTCATGAATGGTAAGGACATACCCACTCGTAAAATAAGGTTGGTAGGGGTGTTTCATTTTTGTGACACAAATCTGATCCAAATTTCTGTTTTTTAATATATGTTATAGTGCCTGACCAAGTCCTGGTCCTGAGGAGAACGCCAAACAAAATAAGAGTTTCGAAACGCGTCGACCTGATCCAGCTAGTCGCAGCTCACATTGAACCACAGAGTAACTCAGTGCGCAGACAGGGCAATTAGCCTGTTGTGATTATATTGTTTTGACTAGCTTGTTGTGGCAGGCTGCAGCTGTGAACACTGTAAATAATCTGTGCAGCCATTGTTTCTTTCACAACTTAAGGACTGGTCATTTTTGTATTGTGATTTGTTGTGATTTTATTGGTTTTGTAACTGTCAATTGTTAAATGTTTTTTGTTATTGATGTTCTGACAAATTACCAAATTGATTGTTCTTCTTTCTTTGACATGATTTAAATGTTGACCCTGTATTTTCAAAATTAATTGAACAATGATGGGATAATAAAGACACCAAAACCACTCTAGTTGTCAAAGTGGTTTTTACCCAAATGCTATTTTCTAACTTGCACACCCAAACATTTTTTTGTTTAAATCTATTGTTGTGGCCTAGTTTGGGTGGTGTTACAGGCCCATCCCCTTCATGTGTAAAAGCCTTAATAGTTCTAGCATAGATTCTTCGAGCAATTGATAGCACTCATTTAAGAATTGCCCCCTCAAAGGCACTGGAACAAATGTTCAGTAATGTAATAAAGATAAAGGGGCAATTTAGGGGTTGGCAGATGCTGGGCATGCACCATAAACCAGTGAAGTCCTGCTCCGTCAAATATTTGGTTCCCAAACCTCATTAGCGCATGGGGGATCTGATTGATTTCCTACAGCAGAGCCCCAGTTTACTCCACCCTTGTATACCTTTGGGCAGTGGACAATCTAATAAAGAGCTGTCAACAGCCCTATTTAGGGTTTTCATTATGGTGCAATTTGTTCTCATATTCTCTATTGCTTTGTAAACCATGGCAACTGCATACACGAAAAATGCTGAAATGCCCCAAAAAAACAAATTCCTTGCGTGTCAGGAATATTTGTTTGTTTTTCAGGAACAAGACCTCTATTTCGGGTTTCTTTCTGAAAAACAGTAAAAATGCCAAACAACTGCAAAGACACTGCAGCTCACCCTGCATTGCAGTGGGAGTGAAAGTGGTGCACTCTTTTCAACAGTAGCTCTTTTTTCTGCGGACACGGCAAGAAACCTTCAATTTGATGGGTGATAGACCTCATGTCTGCGGCACTTCAGCTGCCTTAGATGATTGGTGGCCTGAATGCCAAACTAAATATGACCACCATAGTCTTTAAGCATTCAGATAAAATGCATTTGGGCACTTTTCTGACATTTTTGCAGTTTCAAGAACCATGGGAGCTGCAATAGTAACAGGTTCCCACGGGTATTCCTGGAATTTTCTTTCGTGATTTCCACTTACGATTGAACAAAAGCTTTTTGTATGTGCAAAAGTACATATAGCCTGATTCACAAAGGTAAATATGCATGTGCATATTTACTCACATGTATATTTACTCCTATAGCTTAATGCAGCTCTCCATTTTTTTGCTATTCACGATTTGCAAGTGGAGATTTACATCTAAGGGCCTCATTATGATGTCGGGCAGAAAGCCATCTGACAGCTCATCGGAGGCTTTCCGTCTGACATCAAAGGTTTCCGTCTGACCACTGTATTACGATACTGGTGGTCAGAGGGAAATCCGTGGGCAAATTCAGCTCTGCTTCCAATGGGCTCCAGAAGCCCATTGGGGCGGAGGGCAGATCATAATCCCCAAAATGGAGGAGATGCCTGCTCAAGCATTGCCGTGGGGATTCCGATGCACATTTCCAACAGCCTTTCTATGGTGATCCGACCTCCATAGAAAGGCTGTTGAAAAAAGACTGTGAGGTCCCCTAGCAAGACCCTACTCCCTTGCGGTCTATGCTATGAGGCCTGGGGGGCACATATGGTGCCCCTCTAAACATCCATGCACTCTGTGGCAAGCACCGCATGGTGCCTGCCGTAAGGTGAATCAATGTTTGAAAACATCAATTTTTCTATTGTAGCTTGTGCTGCTGCCCTTTCCTGGCTGCCCTACAGCCCTGCAATGGAAAAATTACTATAGGGTTGTCACATCCCAATTTGGCAGGTGGAACTGCTAGTCGGGCGGGTTCCATTCTGTTACGATGTCAGTCGGGCTGTCATCTGACCAACATCATAATAGGACCCTTAGTGTAGACTTACATTTCTCCACCACCTTAAATTAGGTGGTGGACCCTCCTACAGGAGATTTAATGAGTTTAAAGTTAGTACTAGTAATTTGTCATTTTTTGCTGGAGATCTCTGCCACAGAAGTGGATATCTCCCTATGTGTGATATAAATTTAAATTCATTAAAAATATTCATCATTAACCTGGAAGTAATAAAATGCAATTTTGAGCACAAAATGTCAATTACATAATTAAAAAAATTAAACTTTTATTGATACCTAAACCTTTTATAAATATAATCCACAAAATGACTCACCGCCATAACAATGTGTTTTTTATTTAATAATTTACCATTCAGTTCATTTTCTTAAACTGTATATTTATTTTAAACTCTCTTTATATATTTTTTAAAAGTTTAAAGATTTTTTTTAAACTTTATTTTGCACTACAAATAGATCTAAATCTCACACGCTGCCTACTTTCTGTTCATTCATGTTGACCCTGTGCAAAAGGATTTTTTCTCAAACAGAGAGAAAACTATGCTGCATGGCGTAATTGCACAACATCGGGCATTTCGCATAATAAATGTAATGTCAGATTTGACACCAGATTATTTCAGCACAGCAATAATTTTGCTTGGGTCTAATCTTATGTACCCCTGAGAAAGACATACCCCACTAACATAAACTGACAGCATGGTTACTTCAAGTTATCCTATGACTTACATTATGGACTTCCCAAGCATTAGGTGTGCCAGCATACCATGGGGCTATGGAAAGTGAGATTTTAAACTGCAAACCCAAAAAATTATTTTAGTATACAGAATATTTTCGTGCATAGGCAGCATGTTACACAAAGTATTCAAGACCTTAATCCAAAACTGTCTAACCTTCTTACCCTTAAATGTTAATATATTGATCAGAGAAACATGGTGCCATCATAGGGGAGGGGCATCAACTTTACTTGGTGAAGTATTTTTGACATTGATAACAATATTTGTTAGCAAAGGATGTTTGCAGCTACCAGGCAGTTACCTCTGATAGTGTGGCACAAATTTCTTTAAACATGTCTGCCTCCACGTTTTTCACAGTTTTTCATAATCTGATTGTACTACTATCTGTACAGTGGCCCTCATTCTTTTGCTTGTAGATTTATGACAGAATGCTGTTCCTCATTGTACTACGAGTCAAACTTCCTGATATCTCAGCTTGTAATTATTGAGAAAGAATGCTTCTTTTAAATGCCTTTTGTAGTTTAAGATGATGAAAAATATTTCATTTGGCAAGCTAGAAGTGTATGTGAATGCTTTCAAGTAATTTATGTTCCATCAGAGAAGATTTCTTTAAAGATTTTTTTCCTTTTTCATACTATGGATATCAAGGTGCAATCATATTCTTAATCTTAAATTTAAGCTTATGATATACCTCTGTGTAAATATATTTTCTTGAATTTTTTCAAATATTTAACAATATAAAAATTAGGCATTTCATGTATTTGGTAGGCCTGGGCGAAAATTTTGTTCCGTTCGCGGAAATTGCGATAATTTGACATTTTCGCGTTCCGCGGAGAGCGCGAAAATGTCAAAATTTCCGGTTTCTGCAGCTTGGCGATAATTTGTTTCTGCTCGCGCTGTAAAATAATACATTCTCGCGTGCGCGCGATCGCCTTACCTGAATCCCTGCGTTCGCCGACAAGTTTTCTTGATCCGGTCGTGTTCTCCATGAGATGTTGTATTGTTTTTAGCCATTTGCGCTGTCTCGCGACAGTTCGCGCCCGCAGTGACGTCATGCGTTGCGCGATCACGTCTTTCTTCTCGCGATCATGCACCGCGAGACAACTCAAAACAAGATGGCCGCGCCCGCAAGCAACCACATGGGTAAGTTGACGACCCGCAACCATGCAGAAAATCTTGCGAACATGCCGGAAAAAAACTTTCGCATCTTCGCGATATTTCCGCTTGTTTGCGATAATTTTAAACATTTTCGCGATAATTTGCGAAAGTTAATTTCGCAAATTCCGCCCACCCCTAGTATTTGGGCAAAACGTCTGACAAACGACACCTCATTAGACTAGGCCTGGGTGGAGTTCATGGAGATGTACTCTACGGAACTCCGCAAAGTGCCAGAAAAACTCCATCGCGCTCCACGGAGTCCTGCTAGCGGGTGAGCCTGTTAAGTGGAGCTGCTTGCATAGATTTTTAGCACCAGGAGTTTGTTCCGTGCTATAAAATCAGCGCAATCGGCACTACACGTCGTGCCAGAGGACGCTGCTGCTTTCTGCCGCTCGAGCAGACATTCTACTCGAGCTGCAGCTTCCTCAACATGAATGGCAGATTTCTCAACACGAGCGGTCAAGACCTGCCGCAACCACCCACGATGAGCAATCTTACCAGGAGGAGGTCTACCGATGGGGAGCCGCTAGTGGGCAAAACTCCGCAAACTCTGCCGGCAAAGCAGAATTCTTCATCAACCCCTACTTTTGACATGAGTTGTTTTCTTCTACATGGCAACTTGCCTAATATGGAATGCACTACATTCTCATGAATGTACTACTTAGCAGCACCCTTGCTCACTTTCAATAATTTAAGGCTTATTCTACACCCCTAAAAGGATCTTAGTCAAAGCAGACTAAAATAAAAAGCCTGAACTGTCACAACAATTAATGTCTAATCAATAAAGGGTTCTAGCCCTTAATCAGTAAGGCTGGACCAATCTTTAATCAATATATCACAACAGTTGCCAATACTGATAACAATCCAAAGTGTTATTCCCAAATATCACACGTGACACTCATAGTGATTGAAAAACGTAATTTTAGAATGTTTTATTTTTCTTTGTAGAGTTCAATATATGTTTTCAATGAACTAATTCATATTATTCACATGAACGTTACACATTTTACGAACCACAGAAAACAGTACATAAAATTACAATATTTTCACATATAAATAAGACATTACGTTACATAGAAAAATTACAGTGCATAGAAAAATTATCAACAGCCTCTATCACTGAGTTTGAGAAAGCTCAGATTATACCCAAAACTAAACAAAAAGAAAAAAGGAAAGAATGAAAAGACCCTCCGAGTTGCATGGTGCTTGGCAGACTATCTGTATTCTTCCCATAAAGAAGGGACAAATCTAGTAGAGGGTAGGTCCTTGAATGCCAATCTCCTGATGCTGTCCAATGAGGATGGAGAGAAAGACAGTGTCAAAAGCCAACAAGAGTTCTAGTAGGATGAGGACTACCATCTCTCCTCTGTCCAGTATCATGCGAATGTTGTGTGTTTGGTTGATGAGTGCTGTTTCTGTGCTGTGGTTAGGCCTGAATCTGCAGTGTGTCTCCTTCTGAAGAGTTGGAGGTTGATGAGGAATCTGTTGATGAGCTTCTCTAAGAGCTTGACTGAGTATGGTAGGAGGGATATCAGTATGTTGTTGCTGAGCTTAGCTGGGTCCTTGGTTGATTTTTGAGAAGGACAGTTCCAGTGGTGTGTTTCCAGTTGTCACGGAAGGTGGCTGAGTTGATGGAGGTGTTGAGTATGGGAGTGAGAGCTGATGTGGGTGAATTCCTTTATGAGGTCATGGATAGGGCAGAAGGTCTGTCAGGGCTCTGAGTGGATAGACCTAATGGGGATTGTGGTCTTGTCCGTGGTATTTGTTGCTGGCAGCGTCAATACAGTCTGTGAGTGATGTGCTCTTGGTTTTTCAGATTTGTTGGTGATAGCCTCTCAGAGTGGATTTGGAGATGTACAAGCCTGTTCTGTCTTGGCTCAATCTCCACTTGTGCTCTAGTTATTTGCAGTGTTTTTTCGCCATCCTGGGTCCCTTTGTATACCATGTGTTCTTCTCTTTGCTTTTTTGCTGTGCATGAGGTGGACCAAAGAGTTGAAGCAGGAGGTGATTCAGCCTTGCAAGTTCTTGATGTTTTCCGCTTCTTCCTCTATTCATAGGCACCAGAGTTACAGGTGCCGGGGATGCTGTAGCACCCACAAAATAACCATGTTGGAGTGCAGGCGGTAAATGAGCAATAAAGATGCCTTTACATTTTGCTTATATCTAGTCACATTCATTGTGCTTTCAAAGACAAAGGTCAAAAGTCAGGCTGTCTTCCAAAACATTGCTGGGTAAACTTTTAAAATGGAGATTGGTATTTACTTTTCTTTCTTTGTCTGCAATAATATCCTATTTTGTAATCTGACAATCCTGCTGTGGTACAAGGGAGTTTGAAAGAAAAGAGTGTAAGATGTCAGAGCTTATCAAACACACAACAAAATGTAAATACCAGTACAGAAACAGAAACAATGTAAACAAAATCTCAAGATTACAAACTTTGGGGGTTATATTTTAGATCCCTGTGCCACTTAAAGTGGTACATGCGTGATGCAGGGTTCTCATGATGATGTATGAAGCCATGCAAAGCCCTCTTGCATAGCTTTGAGCGGCAACATAAATAATGAGCTGCCTTGCCTTACTATGCACCCATGAGGCATTCCGTGGGCATTGCAGTGGGATTTCCCACGCAACACCCATGGAATCTGACATTTCCACAGATTTACAAAGGGTTGTAAATCTGGAGAAGCAACAAATCCGTATACTTCCCAAGGTGAGGCTTAATGAGGAGAAATATGTTTATTTCTCCTTGTTTTTTTACTCTTTCCATTTGTGCTGCATTCTGCAGCACACATAGAAAGAGACAGACACTTCATAGGATAAATTTTGGCAGGAAGTTGTTCCTTTCTGTGTAAAAACAATTCTGCCTGCAACAGAGGCACCCTTGCAGCATGGTGTAAGGGTGCCTAAGTTGGCGCTAGGCTGCCAAAATGGCACCAGCGCAGGCAGAAAGGACAGGAATGCACCGTATTGCTTAAATACGGTGCATTCCTGCCCTTTCAGTTTGGTGTAGGGCAGTGCAGCAAGGTGGCTTGCTGCACTGCCATATGCCAAAACATCATTAATTAGGCCCTTTCCTTGCAAACGACCAACATATTGAAATATTTGGGATCAGATATCGAAAGGCAATTATATTGAGATATACATAAATATAGATTTCTATGGACTTTATTTAAAATACTAACCTACAATATAATAATATAATTTAACATGAACAGTTTGTGTTATTAATGCACATTTTGAATTTAATGTGTATATATATACAGGAGGCCTCACTGCCGGGGTAAAAATAAGGAACTGGCTAGCACTCTCACCTCACCCCCATCCACTTGGAGACATGGAAGCTTGCGGTACCCACTGGGGTTAGTACGCCAACCGAGTACTGGGCAACCATTTTGGGACTACCTTGACCAGGATGCCTTGCGCCCACTGGGGCGGGACTCATATGGTTTAAATAAATTGGTGACCTTTACCGCTGCTTCCGCATTCATTTACTTGCCACTGACGAAGAGCTAACAGGCTTGAAACGCGTTTGGCTGCACATGGAGGCGCTGTGATGTGCTGACACAGTACCTGCCGGCGGTGGTGTGCGCTAACTCCTTTTGGTGCGACATCTACATTGGGGCAATCCTTGCGTTTTTGTGTAGAGCGGCTGGTCCGGCCGCGTAGATGTCCCGCTGCTGGAAAGGCAGATCCCGGGTGTATGCAACCGCATGCACTGTTGGGACCACAGGAGGCCTCACTGCCGGGGTAAAAATAAGGAACTGGCTAGCACTCACACCTCACCCCCATCCACTTGGAGACATGGAAGCTTGCGGTACCCACTGGGGTTAGTACGCCAACCGAGTACTGGGCAACCATTTTGGGACTACCTTGACCAGGATGCCTTGCGCCCACTGGGGCGGGACTCATATGGTTTAAATAAATTGGTGACCTTTACCGCTGCTTCCGCATTCATTTACTTGTCACTGACGAAGAGCTAACAGGCTTGAAACGCGTTTGGCTGCACATGGAGGCGCTGTGATGTGCTGACACAGTACCTGCCGGCGGTGGTGTGCGCTAACTCCTTTTGGTGAGACATCTACATTGGGGCAATCCTTGCGTTTTTATATATATATATATATATATATATATATATATATTCCGCAGGACACACGTATCAATGCCTGCATATGATTAAAACTCGTTGGAGTTGAAACGCGTCATGCCTACCTTGCCTCGAATAAATGAATGAAACAAGCACAGTTGGTGTGGCCTGTCTCACGTTGCGGAGTGATTCGTGTGTCCTGCGGAATACTAGAGGTGTCTGACACACCTTTAACAGGCCCCGACCCGAGAGGATGAGGCTCTCCTTGTGTCAGAAGTTTGGAATGGATCATATATATATATATATATATATATATATATATATATATATATATATATATACGTGTGTATATATGTATGTGTGTGTGTTTGTGTGTATATGTGGGCACAATTTAAGAAATATATGAACAATTTAAAAATTACATAAAATTATTCACAATTCTTTAAATATGAAAATTAACACATATATATGAGTAACATAAATGATATTTAATAAAAAATAAAATCAATACACAATCAACAAAAAGTAAGTAAGAATGTACTATTATATATTTTTATATAAAATGGAAAAATTCAAAATATCAACAAACATATTAAAAATATATAAAACAATCTTAAATAAACTACAGTAGACAAATGGTTGAAATTTGAAGAAGTCAGATTTACTATTATAAGTCCAATTCATGCAAAAGCAGGAAAAGTGTCGGACTTTGGATGGGTCAGATTTACTATTCGCACTCCAATCTAAGCAACAATAGGGAAACTGTTGGACTTTGGAGAATTTACATTAGCTACTCCCTCACTGATGCAAGGAAAAGCAGGAAATGTGTTGAACTTTGGAGGGGTAGATATACTATTCCAAAATCCAACACTTTCCCTATTGCTGCTCACATTGGAGTGGCTAGATTTACTATTCTCACTCAAATCATCATCATCATCATAATACTTTATTTGGGCTATTCGCCCATAAAATGGCATAAAAATTGCATACATTTGATTTCAAATATAAATTACATCACTAAATTCATTCAAGACAGTAAAAATACTAATATCTAAATTTAGTATGCAATGATAAAAATAAATAATATCATAACTCCAGCCTCAGACATTAGAATTGGGGTATGGTGTTTTAACATATAAAATAATAATGTCTTATTTCCTACCCCTAGAACTAAAGCATAGTGTCTACGAGATATATATATATATATATATATGTAAACCAAGATCCTCCTTTTGTATCCTCAATCAATTGCAGGGTGGCGCGAGACCGGCGGAGCAAAACCGGCACTTCAATATTTATCAAAACGGAATCCCACTCGCGCTCTCGGATGGCAATTGGCAATTAGACAACGAACTTCAATCCAAACAAAAGGGAGTTTATTCACTTCATAAACTCGCCGTGACGCGTTTCGCCACTGTCGTGGCTTGTTCACACAGCGATACCCTATGAAAAGCACCATTACATACTTTCGCCTTTCATAAACAAAGAAAGAGGACTGTAACCTCGCAACATCGCTGGGAAACTCATGAGCAAAACGGTCGCCATTTTAGCAAGTGCAAAATACAATGTTACAAACAAAATATAAATGTTGAATGGCACCATTTTTTACATAGCAGGGGGCAATTTGACATAGAAACATTTGTCAGAAATTCTATAGTCATTTCGATATGGTACATAAATAGTCAGTACATAGGAAATTTGTCACAAAGTTGGTAGTAGTTCGTTCGTATGTACGAACGAACTTCACTTAATTAAGATTACCAGTATTTTAGTCGACATTGGAACGTTCCTGTCTCGTTTATATATATATATACCTTTTGACCTTGATGACAGCGAGCCCCTTGTTCTACATGATATTGCAAAGTTCCTGCTCACACAGTTACTCAGTCAAATTGTAATTCAACCCTTGTTAGTGGGTGTTTTAATGTATGTAAGGCTATCTAAGCATGGTGTCTTCATCCCTTATATCACCCGTATATTAAAATCAAGAACCATATGGTCTTATCTCACACAGAGGGAACCGTCGGATGATCTGAGAAGAATGGGCAGAGATCTCAATCTGGGTCAGCCATACCACCCTTTCTTCCTTCCTGTTAAGAAGATAATACATGCAAATGTGAATAGGTCATAGGGAAAATTATGACATCAAATTAAAACAATATACACACTTATTCATTTTGAAGATGTATTGCCATTTCTTCATCAAGATTATGGCAATTCGGAAACAGGGTACACATGCCTATTATGTGTTTCGACTCCCGTTGCCTAAGTCTTAGAACCCTGTTACCCCCTCTGACTTTGGGTGTGATCTGTTCAATAGCATAGTATGTAAGTTTTGTGGGATCTGAAAAATGATGGCTTGCAAAATGACGGGCAATGGGATATTGTCTATCCTGGTTGGTAATCGCACGCATATGTTCAAGCACTCGTTTTTTTGCCATATGCGTGGTGCTGCCCACATATCGAAGCTTACAGGGGCACTCCAACACATAGATGACAAAAGTGCTGGTGCATGTCAAGAATTGTGAGATGTTCATCATTGTTCCCGTGCTGGTGTAAAAATATGTTTTAACCATTTTGCTATTGCCACAGGCCTTGCAATGGCCACACGGGTAAAAACCTGGTAAATCAATGCCTCTATTCTCAAGATTAGATTTGAGATCGCTGTGAACTAGAGCGTCCCTGAAGCTGCGTCCTCTCCTGTACGTGATCATGGGATGTGTTGGTAAAGTTTTACCTATGACGGAATCACTTTTTAAGATTTCCCAATGTCGTTGTACAATCTTGCGGACTTGGGTAGAGTGTCCATTGTATGTCATGATCAGCCTAGCTGTTCCCTCCTCTCCCTTATGTGTTGTGCAATCCATGATACCCAGAGGATTAAGAATATATATAACCCCCTCGTATGATTCTCCTGACTCTAAAATGCTGGAAGAGTGGTCAGCGAACTCAGCCTGCAGCTCGAGGAATATGCTAATAATATTGGTCAAATATGCCTGGTCAGACAGGGATAAGATCAAACAAGAAATGGAAGAAATCAAGAAAAAGTTAGACAGCCATGATGACCAAGATACAATTGGCAAATTCCTGGAAGAAATGAAAAAACGCCTAAAAATAATGGAGGAAGATATCAAGATGAGGAAACAACGGAAATTGCACAGAGACTGTGGGGACTATGAGTCTGGCAGACTTCTTACATACAGTAGAAAGTATGACTATTTGTATGAGAAGAGGAATACAGTTGAAACCAACGTCAACATTAATCAACAACAGAGCTTACAAGTAGAAGACATCGCTGAAGCCAGCGATACCAATACAGAAGAATCGCTTGTAAGAACATCAGAAAGCTCGACCTCGGACACAGAAAGAACAACCTACCCAAAACCCACTTTTTTAGACGAGTACCGGTTGATGAAGGAGAACCGGCATACAACAAGATCAGCAACGAATCAAATGGAGAACTCACCGAAACCGAGAGGAAGGGGCAGAGGAAGAGGAAGGGGTACCAGAGGAAGAGGAGGAAGAGGACAAGGCAAAGAAGGAAGAGAGGAGAGAACTACGGAGTACATGGGAAAAAGACAAACTCGCTCCAAGAAGAACTAATGATGGATGATCTAATGGTAAATCAGACTATAGTTAACCTTAGTGCTAGAACCATCAGTGACAAAGTTAAACGAACTCTTTGTTTAGGACTATCCTTCTGTCCTTCAGTTCCTATGAATTACACTGAAAGTAAAATTGATGTGTTCAAATTCTGTAGAAAAATGAAATTAAAAAAGTGGCACAAACTGAAACCCCCCAAAAGTAAAGAGACAGTACAAACATCATGTAATACACAGGAAGAGGTATTAACCATTGGTGACATAGATACCATGATAATTTTACATGAGCTCCAAAACAATCCAGATGGGACTGGTATGAGCTCAGACTCTCTAACTATCCTAAATGAATTAGAAGTACAACATGATAAAGTAGCATGTAGTAACTTCAAACCCCAATCCACTTTTGTCCCCAGAATGGGCCATGATAACATCGACACATTTCAGGAGCTAGTTAGTGCAGACATGCTGAAATTCAGAATGAATAATTGGACGAAAAAAATGAAAAAATTTAAATACAACCTCACGGCCACTCAGAAGAAAGCAATTGAAGATCTAGCCTCGGATGATAGCATCATAATCAGACCTGCCGATAAAGGCGGGAACATCGTGATTTTGCCTAAAGACAAGTATATCAATGAGGCCTTAAGACAATTGAATGATGGTAAAACATATACTAATGTAACACGGGCTGAATATAATGAGAGTGTTAACAAAGGGTGGGAACTGCTTAATGATTGGAAAGACAAAGGCCTGGTGGAGTGGGAGGAATTTTGTTTCTTGAAAAAAGATTGTCCGATTTTACCGGTTATGTACCTACTCCCGAAGGTTCACAAGAATAGGAACAATCCCCCAGGTAGGTCGATCATCTCATCAAGAGGGAGTGCCCTTGAAAATATCTCACGATATGTAGACCATTTTTTACGAGAATTTGTCTTCACCCTCCCCTCCTACGTAAAAGATACAAAAGATTTTCTTAATAGAATCTCAGATCTTGTATGGCAGGAAGATTACATCCTTATAACTTTGGATGTAAACTCACTATACACGATCATTGACCACGAACAAGGGATTCAATCATGTGCTGAATTTCTGAAACGTAGGAGTCTGGACTTATTGGAACACACAGGCATGATCTTAGACATGATTAGATTCTGTCTTATGAACAATTTTTTTTATGTTCAATGGCAGGATCTATAAACAAGAACACGGGACCGCGATGGGTACGTGTTTCGCGCCTAGTTACGCGAATCTATTCATGGGGGCATGGGAGAAAGAGACCAAGGCCAGGGCAGATCTACAACATGAGTTTACCAGGGTCATATTGTGGCTTAGATATATCGTCGATATATTTTGTGTATGGCAAGGAGAGGAGAAAGAAGCTGTACTTTTCGTCGATAAACTAAACCACAATAACAAGAACATCATCCTTACCAGCACGATTAGCAGAGAAAAAGTGGAATATCTTGATACATGTGTCCAAGTGAAGAATAACATTGTACATACGGTTTTATATCGTAAATGTACAGCTGGAAATACCCTGCTCCATGCTTTGAGTAGTCATCCTGACAGTTTAAAGTGGAGCATCCCTTACGGGGAATTACTCAGAGCCAAAAGGAACTGCAGCCTAACATCAGACTACCAAAAGGAAGAAAAAATAATGATTGAAAGATTCAAAGCAAGAGGGTATCCATCATGGGTTCTCAAAAAAGCAACAGAAAGAGTCAAATCAGTTGAAAGATCCAGTACTTTAGCACCTCCAGAAATGATCACAACACATAAGGGAGAGGAGGGAACAGCTAGGCTGATCATGACATACAATGGACACTCTACCCAAGTCCGCAAGATTGTACAACGACATTGGGAAATCTTAAAAAGTGATTCCGTCATAGGTAAAACTTTACCAACACATCCCATGATCACGTACAGGAGAGGACGCAGCTTCAGGGACGCTCTAGTTCACAGCGATCTCAAATCTAATCTTGAGAATAGAGGCATTGATTTACCAGGTTTTTACCCGTGTGGCCATTGCAAGGCCTGTGGCAATAGCAAAATGGTTAAAACATATTTTTACACCAGCACGGGAACAATGATGAACATCTCACAATTCTTGACATGCACCAGCACTTTTGTCATCTATGTGTTGGAGTGCCCCTGTAAGCTTCGATATGTGGGCAGCACCACGCATATGGCAAAAAAACGAGTGCTTGAACATATGCGTGCGATTACCAACCAGGATAGACAATATCCCATTGCCCGTCATTTTGCAAGCCATCATTTTTCAGATCCCACAAAACTTACATACTATGCTATTGAACAGATCACACCCAAAGTCAGAGGGGGTAACAGGGTTCTAAGACTTAGGCAACGGGAGTCGAAACACATAATAGGCATGTGTACCCTGTTTCCGAATGGCCATAATCTTGATGAAGAAATGGCAATACATCTTCAAAATGAATAAGTGTGTATATTGTTTTAATTTGATGTCATAATTTTCCCTATGACCTATTCACATTTGCATGTATTATCTTCTTAACAGGAAGGAAGAAAGGGTGGTATGGCTGACCCAGATTGAGATCTCTGCCCATTCTTCTCAGATCATCCGACGGTTCCCTCTGTGTGAGATAAGACCATATGGTTCTTGATTTTAATATACGGGTGATATAAGGGATGAAGACACCATGCTTAGATAGCCTTACATACATTAAAACACCCACTAACAAGGGTTGAATTACAATTTGACTGAGTAACTGTGTGAGCAGGAACTTTGCAATATCATGTAGAACAAGGGGCTCTCTGTCATCAAGGTCAAAAGGTATATATATATATAAACGAGACAGGAACGTTCCAATGTCGACTAAAATACTGGTAATCTTAATTAAGTGAAGTTCGTTCGTACATACGAACGAACTACTACCAACTTTGTGACAAATTTCCTATGTACTGACTATTTATGTACCATATCGAAATGACTATAGAATTTCTGACAAATGTTTCTATGTCAAATTGCCCCCTGCTATGTAAAAAATGGTGCCATTCAACATTTATATTTTGTTTGTAACATTGTATTTTGCACTTGCTAAAATGGCGACCGTTTTGCTCATGAGTTTCCCAGCGATGTTGCGAGGTTACAGTCCTCTTTCTTTGTTTATGAAAGGCGAAAGTATGTAATGGTGCTTTTCATGGGGTATCGCTGTGTGAACAAGCCACGACAGTGGCGAAACGCGTCACGGCGAGTTTATGAAGTGAATAAACTCCCTTTTGTTTGGATTGAAGTTCGTTGTCTAATTGCCAATTGCCATCCGAGAGCGCGAGTGGGATTCCGTTTTGATAAATATATATATATATATATATATATATATATATATATATATATATATATATATATTCACTGAAAAAAGATAGGTTTCAGGGACGTTATAGTGAGGAAGTAGCATTTAAAAAACCTTATAAATTTACTGAAAAAACCATAGGTCTCAGAAACATTATAGTTAGTTGGACAATTGACTCATATAAAACCAGACAAGTTCGCCCATTATAGTTAGTTGAGCTAACTATAACTCGCACGCCCGCAATGTACTGGTGATGACGTCACATATTACATCACTCATGACATGGTCAGTGGCATCACTGATGACAACATTAATGACATCTCCAATGACATCACTGATGACATCATCCAGTGAATGTGTGTTTCTGTAAAGTTGAAATATTTGTCATATATATCTATGCCAAGGTCTATTGAAGAATGAGTGGATGTAGAAGTGCCTGAATGGATTATTTAATAGATGCATGACTGACTGTATAAGTCACTGATTGAACGCATGTTACTGAATGCATTGGTTAGTGACTAAACTGTGTGAATGTCTATATTAGTCTCTCAGTTGGTGTGTAAGCAGGTGCATGGGTTGGTGAGTAGCTATATCAGTGTCTATAAAGGGATTTTGATTGATTGTATGAGTATCTGTATGGGTGTCTGAGTGTCTATGTGGGTGGGTGGGGGTGTCTGAATAGCTGATTCACTGGTTGTATGCATGCAAAAGTGCATCTTGGAAGGGCTATATGGGTAACTGACTGTGTGTACAGGTGTGTTGATTAGTGAATTGATGCCTCAGTTGTATATATGTGACTAATTATATATGTTTTTAGACAGTAGATGTGAGTGTTGGGGTGTATAATTGATTATACGTGAGAGAGAGTGATTGCAAGAGTGTCTACATACATGAATGTGTTCTTGTTATTAGTGATTGTATAAGAGAGTAAGTATGTGTTGGTATATAAATAAATAAGGAAGATGGTGTGTGTATAAATAAGGCAGGTGGTGTGTATATATCTACATAGGTGAGTACATGGGTGTGATTGATTTTTGGCATGACTGAGTAGATGTGTGAGTAACCGTATGGATCAGTACCACTGTGTGAATGTATGTATAGGTATATGAGTGGAGATTATACTGATATAATGATGAGTGACAGCATGTATGAGTGACTCTATGAGTGTATGTCTATCTTACAATATATTAATAGGAATCAGTGGATGGGTATCTAGTATCTGGTATTGGTGTGTCTATGGTTTCGAAAATGGTAGTCTGTATTTCAGAGTACGTGTATCAAGAGTTATATTAGAGTGTGAAGAGGTGTCACACTATTACGTGGATGATGTCGTCAGTGATGTCATCAGTGATGTCATTTGAGATGTCATCAGTGATGTCATGAGTGATGTCACTGACCATGTCATGAGTGATGTAATATGTGACGTCATCACCACTACATTGCGGGCGTGCGAGTTATAGTTTGCTCAACTAACTATAACAGGCGAATTTCTCTAGTTTTCTATGAGTCAATTGTCCAACTAACTATAACGTCTCTGAAACCTATGGTTTTTTGAGTTAATTTCTAAGGCTTTTTAAATGCTAATTCCTAACTATAACGTCCCTTAAACCTATGGGTTTTTTTCAGTGAATTTCTAAGGTTTTTTAAATGCTAATTCCTAACTATAACGTCTGTAAAACCTGTGGTTTTTTCTCAAACTACTGTTGGACTATTTGTCATTAGTGCTGCTTTTTCTAACTTTTCAACTACATAAAATAAACTGCAAAACTGCTATGTAATGTGATATATTTCACAAATTACAGTGAGTTTTTTTTAAATAACACAAAATAATTTAACATTCAGAAAACAATTTTTCTCCCTTTTTTTGCTGTCATCAGCTTCTACTTAACTTCACTATTCACAGTGATGTCAGTGTAGATTCATCATAAACAGCAGGGGAAAAAAACAATCAACTAGACTGTTAAAAAAAAACAAATCCATAATTCTCGCAAATAGAATACAAAATCCGCACAAATAACACATCCAGTACTATTTCCAATCTTCAAATCTTACCTTTACTTTGTAGTTTCTGTTCACATTTTGCAATACACCAAATAATGTATCAACAATTTTGCTTTGAAATCATCCAGTATGAATTCCTTAAAGTATCTTTACAGCTTCCCACTAGGTCGAATGATGTATCTAAAATCTTTGTTTCAGAAATATCAAGTATGAGTTGGGTAATTCATAAGGCAATCTCGGTTTCATTTCCAAGTGTCTATCGTTGCAGTGACTCTAACCATTATTACACTTTAAATAAACTGTATAATGTCCACTTGTGATAGTACTTCCAGCATGGAAAACAATAGCAACTATTGCAAAAGTTCTTTCAGAAATAGATACTTGACTAGCAACAAAAATGTTACTTTTGGTTTCCACTTTTCTTCCATTTGGTCTACAGCTTTGCAGCATTATAATCAAATATTTTCCATATCTATGTAGGCATAATGTAGATAGCATTGTTGATTTACAACGAGAACAGATCATTTCGTGATCAGCTTCTTTCACTAATTTGGAAAATGGTACAGATTTGCATTCAGGTATTGTCAAATATAGAAATCGTTCTCTGTCAACTATAGTGCTTGAAGTTAATGTACACTGTTCACATTTATATTCCCATTTGTATCTGAGTCCAAATAAACTCTCAATCTGAATTCCTTCATCTTCTAGTACTCCAAGCATAACCATCAGAAATTCTTGTGCATCTTGTTGTATATTAGCACTGAACGTTAAAGATCCAGTACATGTATCCAACAGTTGGCGAATACCAGAAACAGAATGGATCTTACTTCTATCAGTTCTCAATTCTTGAAATAAAGTATAAAGTGCCGAACATAATCTTTTTTCCTGACTTTCCATAATTTCACCATAAATATCTTCAAGATAAAATATAACGTTTAGAATAGCATTACCATAGCAGTTGACACCAGAAACATTTTCTAATTGGTATCCATCATCGCTTGTTTATTTTCTGTTTCTTTACATCTTTTCTTTTCTCTTGATTTTGTTTCTGCTTTCCAACCATAGTTGATTCTTCAACATGTACACAAAACACATTTCTCATAAATAGGATATTCACCTAAACTTGGAGCATAAAGCCTTCTCAAACGATTATATTATCTTACACAATTAACATCAGCACTAACCTTATTCTCATAAAAATCAATTAAATATAAACCAGACAACGTTATTACTCGAGATAATGCAACATATACCATTCCCTCTTTAAACATCGTTCTTCCTACATTTACCAAAGCATTATCTACACTTAAACCTTGAGATTTATGAATAGTTATTGCATATGCTAAACAGAAGGGAAACTGTTTTCTACGAACATACAAGTCTTTTACAAGCAAAACACGTACAGCATAACGCGCAATCTGTTTTACCTCTGTAATCTGATCAAATTTAACTTTCAAGAATTCAATTCCATTTCTATTTTGATATTTCACAAAATCAACAACTTTCCCCATTGCTCCATTCACTAAACCTTCTTCTACATTCAGATTATGCCTCAAAATTACACAACAGTTTAAACATACATCTAATTTTTTTCTAAGCCAGCAGTTTTTGATACAGACTTTTCCAGAGAATCCAATTTAGTCTGTAGTTTTTCTGAAAGAAGAATTGTCATTCCTTGATGCTCAATTTTATCAATAGCTTCAATGTGAACTATTTCTTGATTTTCTAATTTCATAAATGTTTAACACTCTTCCACTGTAGGCATTAAGCAAACTACAGACTTTTTTTCTTTAATTTTCTTGTACATTACTTCTGCTGGTGTGTTTTCATTTGTAAACAAGTTTTCTAGTAGACGACTTTGAAAAGCTTCTTTACCATATTTGCTTAGAACACCAATTCTTACATCTTTTAGAATATTTGCATAATCTTCATCTCTTGCTTGTCGCATATTCTGAGTGAGTTCTTTATATTCAAAATGTAACCACAGATTCTCATTTGCAATACTTCCCAGAGATTTCTTTGTGTCTTCATGTAGAAGAGTTTTAAACACTGGGTTAGTAGTAGCAGATCTCCAAATACCTTTAAATGTTTTCCTCCAAAGAGAACGTCGTAATCTGTTTTTAATACCTGTTGCAATCTTAAGTGTACACAAGCAAGTATTAAGTTTGAGACTATGCTCACCTCATCAATAATTAATAGTTTCATTTTCTTCAGCACTCTTGACACTTCATGAGAAGCTTCTCCAGACAACTTCTGATATTGTAATTTATTATCATGCTCTACTGGTAACATCAGTAATCTATGCAAAGTAACTCCTTCAACATTGTGTGCTGCTAATCCAGTTGGAGCTGTTACCACAGAACATAAATGTGAACCAGTAGTTTTTTTAAGATAACTGGTCAAAACTTTAATTAAAAAAACTTTTACCTGTCCCAGCTTTACCACTGATGTACATCAGAAGAGGTTTAAAAGATGAACACACACATTCTTTTTTTCATGCAACAAACCATGTTCTATCTGTTCTCTCGCTTGTAGATATATTTCTTTCTGTTCAACATTTAGTTGTTCTTCTCTATTTTTCCAATGTAATATTCTCCTCGTGTGCTTGCTGTATTGCAATTTCGACTTCATGTATAGCAATCAGTGCTTCATTTTCAAGTGTTGGTTGTCCAAGAGGATCTTGACTACATTGACCACTACTTTGACTATCTTGAGAACTTTCATTAGCTATTTCAGGTGTAATAGTCTCTTCCTGTTCAACTTCATCATTCAACATTTTTAAATATGTAGGGAAAATTGTACATGCAATGCTATCTTTACATGCATTAAAAGAATCTTCGTAGCAGTCAAAGTCTCCAAGTAATTCACTTTCGCTACGCCATGGTTTAAAGAGTTGGAGAAGTGCTAAATAGTAAACTTCTCGCTTATCTGGAGTTTCACAACTGAGTTTCTTGTGGTTTATAAGATTACCCTTTGCATGATTTACTAAACAACCATGACATCTAACTACTGCATATTTTCCTTCTTTTAAATTCTGTTTAACATTTCTTTTGAAGCTGTAATGTTGAAGTACTTCATACAGACATAGCTGTTCCAGATGCTGACTCCTTTTCAGATAGTATGTGTCCAACATATTAGTTTTAAGAATGTCTGTACTGTCTGGTTCATTTACTGATAAGTATTCAATTTCTTCTAATGATTTCAACACTCTGTTCCGTGAGCAGGCAAAACCTAAACTTACCCAAATGATTCCTTGTCACTTTGAATATAAACTTGAAGAGCACAAGCGGTCTGAACATTCATAGGATCCAATTTCACGGTGGGAAAGCATTTTCAAAGTAAAGCTGTACAATTTTTTGCTAAGGCTTTTCTCTTGTGCAATTTCTTCCCACATTTGTTTCATTTCTGTTTTTTCTGATTTTGGTACATGCGATGTAACATAACGTGCAACAGCAATTGAGTTATCTGCAACATACTGGATGTCCATGTTCGCATTCCACATTTTTAAAATGACTGCATTGTAGTCATTGATATACTTTGACACTTCTGTTCTTTTTAAGTTGTAGGTATTCTATAACATTCCGAGTTATTGTGTTCCTTACAGAAGAAAAAAAAGAATGTACTCTTCCTTTACAAATGACTGGACATGGAAAACCAAACCGACATTTGGTGTAAAATTTTCCTTTAGACTTGTATTTTCTTCTGCAGTACTTTCCATAACGGTGACTTTGGAAATGTAAACTTGCTGTCTCAAGCTTCTATCTCCTTCTTCTCTCGGAATCTCACATGTCACATACTGTTCGATGAAAGACAATACTGTTTCATCAGAATCAGTTCCAAAATTAGGTGCATCCTTGACCCACAGTAGCATATGTATATGAGGTGGACCTCTTGCGTGGTACTCCTTTCTCCAAAAGAAATCAGTAACTTCCACAAGAGGTGGATTCTTTTTATTGCAAATAAAAGACATCATAGCTTGAAACCTATGTTTAAAATATCTGCCAACCTTTACAGGATCCAATAAACACAGTTCACCAGGAGTCTTTAGTTCAGCATTTTTTATATTGGAATTCACTTCTCTTAGAAAGTCAAGCAAATCTTCCCATGCATACTCTGCACAGCTAAGTGAGACAAACCATGTTGGTGTACCTAAGTTCCGTAACATACACTTGAGTTCTCCATGACGACGATACCAATACTCATTTGTTCCACGTTGGAATGCCATCAAATTGATTAACTGTGATTCTAAATTTTCATCTCTTTCTTGAACTTTCTCCACAAATTCTTTCGCATAAAGAAGTGATTGATGAACTCCAGTTTTAAGTATGTGGTTCACTGCATACGACAGAGAAGATAGATCACTTTCAAACAAAAGGTGAAATATGTATGGAATGCACTGTCAAAATCTAGGATCTTCAGAATATAATCTTGTTGACCAATATTCTGAAGCTGGAATCCATACAGATCGGTCATCATATCGTCCACCTTCTCCAGTAGGAAACAGCTGTGGGAAACAACGAGTTTCCAAGCTCTTCTCCCATACACTCATTGAAGATCCCTGTGCGTTTTTCATTTGAAATAACTCAATGCTGCTTCCTATTACTTCTTTTGAATGCAAAGGACATATTGTGTAATGTTCATAAATCTATTCAGTCCTTGACTTGTCCACTTCCTCTATTTTACCACTTGAAATTTCACATTCATCTTCTAAACGTATCACCTGTTCATCCACATTTACAGTTTTGTAATAAAAATTGTTCTCTATAAGATATAAGGTGGCCTTTTCAGCTTTCGTAACATCCACAAATTCTTGCCATATTTTCCGACTCTTTGTTGGTACACCATTTACTAGAATGACTACTGCCTCATTTTCCTCTTTCTCTCCAGCAATAGTTTCAATATTTTTCTTAAAATCCAAAGGTAAGTACACCACTCTTCCTTTCAGCCCTCTTTGCAAGTCTGTTGGTGGCAATTTACCTGTTTTAGGCTCCATCCGAATTATAGTTTGAAAAGGATGAACAAATTGAATTAGAACCGACTCATATGTATTCAATTCTGCCAGTTCCTCCGGAATATCTACTAATTCTAAGTTACTATGTACTGCTCTAGCAGGCATTTTCTTCTCTTCTAATTTGTTATAACAATATTTACATATACGTTGATCACTACCTAACTCAAATCGACCTTCCACCAACAGGTAAGTTGCAAATTCTTCCCACTTACTATTGTTCTCCTTTTCACTTTTCAAATACAAATCAATATTCCTAGTTTGACTTTTATAATGAGTATGTCGACAACAAACATAAACATAGTTTGGTATTTCAGAGAACACTACATAAAAATTTCCAATTTCTTCTTCAAACTGATCAGTGCTAATCACTTTCCCATCTCCTTCAACATCTGTAATTGTCAAACTTTCACTTTCTATGGACTGCTCTTCTGAACCAAAATATCGCATTTCAATATCATCACACTTTTTTTGAACATCTGATAAAGAACCATTTAAAAGTCCTGTATTCAGTTTACTTAAACATAATGCAGGACTTTTTACATAGTAAATTTTCCTTACAAACTTACGCATCTCTGAATAGTGTACTGCTAACATCCTCAAGTGATGAAAAACAATTTTACACACTTTTCCTGAACGACAAGCCAGAGAATGACCATGCTTCTCAGTATATTTTCTTACATTATATGGATCTAGTCCTTGCAACAACTTAATCTTCTGTTTAATACTTTTCTGTGTATATTATCGTAGCAAATTTCGCGTTATATCAATAGATTCCTGTCGAATACTACACACACTGCTACAACCCCACTTATACACAGGAGCTTGTATACGTTTCCCTTGTACTTCTTCAGCTATTAACTCTTCTGCACTTTTACCAACCGATTCCTCTTTTGCAAGGGGCCAACCATGCGGAACTTAGTAGCAATGCCCTCCAGCATCAGCTACAAATGGTAAACTATTTTCCTGGAAGTAACTTTCCACATTAAAAAAAGGCTCACTAGTAGAAGTATGTTTCCAATGTGCACTAAATATTTTGCTAAAGTTGGTTCTGTTCACAAGTCTTTTTCTTCTACTTTTCTCTTTCAACACTTTGATTACTTTATCCAACACTTTAATCCTCTTCAAAATCACAATGAATAACTTCTGTTTTAAAGTGAAAGCAGTATCCACTATACTTTCAATACACTGCTCCTGTTTGAATTGCAGCACTTTCTTTTTATATTTGCAGCATGTTTTCATTAAATTCTGAATCACTCTAGTTCGAAAAAGTCTCTGACGAATTTTTTGAAATTGTTTTTGTCTCCGGGTAACAGATACTGTTTCTTGATCATGTTTTCTTTTCCTGGTATTTGACATTGAAGTCTCCTTCTCCTTACTTGAAAAATTCTTCTTTTTCCTTTGTATGATGTTATTTTCATTAAATGTTCGTAGTATTTTTCAGAAATTGTCTAGTGTTTTTACCAGAAGAAACTGTTTGTGTAGTACTCTCATTTTTTTCTAATTGAAAATGTTTCCTTTTCTTCAAATATATATTTTTTTCTCTTGTCTTTTTTTTAGTTCCTCAAGGCATTTTCAAATTTTAATCCAAACAAAATAATTTTCTGAAAAAAAAATAGATTAAATAATTTTTTACATCAATTCAATATATTAAACTAATAACATACAATTACATAAGTTCTACTGACGGCTTCCAGAGGCAGTGCTGCAACGTGATGGAGCAGGGCAGGGGAGCAGTAGGATGACTGGTAGTGCCATAGAACATACAGCAAGTATTTATTTAATTATTTACATACACCTTTCCAATTTACATGGAACTGCACTACCTCGTACTTTTCACCTCTCCACCGCACCCCACCACCCCACAGCACTCCCTCTGCAACCCACCGTAGACAACTTTATAGATAGTATTTTTAAAAATTGTTATCTATGTACTTAGGATGATATTATCAACCAAACGGCACACTGAACAAGTACCAATTATTAGCCTAACAATTTTATCTACAACTTCGCAAACATAACACTGCCCCCAAATCTTTAAGTGGGGGGTCTGTGGGGGTCTAAGAACCGGCAGTTCATTTTTGGGGGCCTCCAAATGGATCTCTATGGGGCTCTATTTTCGGGCCTCGCAAAGGTAGTCCGTTGTTTTTTTATTTTTATTGGACTGTAGTGAGACAGTGAGAGCATGCACATTGCTCACTACTGAGAAGTGGAGACATCATGCCAGGTGAGCCGCGTTGTAGGAGAAAAGAAATCCTTTAAAGAGAGCCATTTTCTCTCACGATTTCCCTTCTCTTTTTGCAGCACAGGAGCAACATAATCGTGGCGTAATTAGCAGAGAGACCACCAGGCGCACAACGCCCATTGCCCCGGACTCCCTGAGACAGCTTCCCGATCGCACACACAGAGCCACACCCGAGTACTTCACAGGTCTTCAAAAGACCATTTGCTTGTAAATGATGCTCTGTTCTTTTTCACCCCTTTTTAGAGCCCCTACATCCCCATCCTGCCTATTGCTGAAAGAATTAGCCTCTCCTGAAATTTCACTCTGGTTGCGCCTTTAGAGACAACCACATGCAGCCAACTCCAGCACAACCCTGCTCTCACCTTTCACAGTGTCTTTTTGTAGTACTACGAAAACATTGCCTGGCTCACTTAGGGGCATATTATCAAGAACGGCGCTAAAGCGGCAATAATGAGCTTGATAATATGCCCTTGTCAATTCCCATAGAAGCCCAGCTTCACACCAGAACCTGGGCTGCTATGGGAATTAACAAGGGCATATTATCAAATCCATTATCACCGCTTTAGCGGCAGTTTCCTGCCACTAAAGCGGTAATAATGTTGACGCCATTCTTGATAATATGCCCCGTTATGTTTCTAAATTAAAGTCTTACACTAAAAAGCTGCTTTACATTTCTTTCGCTGGATCAACCTTTGTTTATAACACCACCAGAGAAGGGGGGTGAACTATGGTCCACAAAGAGCAACTCAAAGCTTTCTTGTTCTTTATCAGAAACATCTGCCTGTCAATGATTATCGTCAGCCTTTTCGGCCCCTTAAGAGGCTGGGTGGATGAGTATAATACGCGGTATTTAGGATCGGGGAGGAGGGTGCACGGAAATAAGGACGGATAGTTGAATAAAGGGCGATTGGATGGATGGCCAGATGGATGAATGGATAGCTAGATGGATGGATGTATGGATGTATGAATGGATGGAAGGATGAATGGATGCATGGACCAGTACTTAGGATAGGGCTGATAGATGCATAGGATTGGTTCTGGGACAGATGTATGTATGGATATATGGGTATGTGACTGGATGGATGGCACAGTGCTTACCATAGGCGAGTGGGCTGATAGATGCTTAGGATAAGTGCAGGGACAGATGTATCTATGTATGTAGGTAGAAATGTATGGATGAATTGAAAGATGGTTGGATGGCGCAGTGCTTAGGATGGATGTATTCAGGGCTTTAAGTGGGCCGGGTCTGAGCACCGGCAGTTATTTTCAGGAGACCTCGAAACGGGTCTCTATCGGGCTCTATTTTCGGCCCTCGCAAAGGTAGTTAGTTTTCTTTTTTGTTTATTGGACTGCAGTGAGAGCATGCACATCGATGTGCGCATGCTAATTTTGCTCACTACTGAGAAGTGGAGACATCATGCTAGCTGAGACACGTTGTAGGAGGAAGGGAAATCCTTTAAAGAGCATGTTTTCCGAACGTAGGATAATTGGAGGGGATCTTCTTAAGCACACAATGCTAGTTATCTTGATGTAGACCACGCCCATACTTGGATAACCCACACCCCTTTAACAGGTTTGCCGTGCCCCTTTTAGAGCACCCCCAGTTTTTTTTCCCACTTAAAGCCCTGACTGCACCATAGTAACAAAGAAATGGTCCAAGCTTCCATTTAAATGTACAATGCCACCAACTTTCATAATTTGCCATCAACGCTGACAGCCTTCTACCACAGTGCAAGAGTGTCTATCAGCACGAAGATTTGTTATCCACAGAAATGTTGTGTGATTTGCGTAGCTGTCTACTGGAACACTCATCAACAAAAGGTATTAAAACATGCAAATTTGCGAGTAAAACATATACCATACCATAAAGCGGTTCATAAATGTGCCCAGTGCCATTACACCACCCTCATCCCCATTCTTGCTTAACCTTAAGAAAAAGCCCCAGCAAACCTAGTAGAGCCACTATACCAATACAGGGACTTAATTTCAACAAGGGTCTTCCGGAACGCTCAGCAACAAAAGGTATTAAAACATGCAAATTTCCGGAAAAACATATACCATTCCATAGAGCACTTTATAAATGGACCCAGTGGCACTACATCACCTTTATTAGCTGCACATGTTCACGTTACAAATGTCCGTGTTATAATCAGCAACATACCCACCTCTCCCACCCCCACCCCTGCCCTTGCTTAACCTTACGAAATCAAACAATGAGCCCCAGCACTCCTGTTAGCGCCACTATAGCCATACATAGACTTAATTTCAACAGGTGTCTGCCAGAACGCTCATCAGCAAAAGGTATTGAAACCTGCAATTTTGCAAGTAAAACATACACCATACCATAAGGCAGTTTATAAATAGTCCCAGTACCACTAAACCACTTCCACACCTGCCCTTGCTTAACTTTACGCAATAAAACAAAGAGCCCCAGCAAACCTGGAAGCGCCACTATGGCCATACAGTGGCTTAATTTCAACAGATGTCTCCCGAAACACTTATCAGCAAAACGTATTAAAACATGCAAGTTTGTGGGTAAAGCATATACCATGCCATAGGGCGCTTTATAAATGGTCCCAGTGGTACTACATCACCTTTAGTAGCTAGACATCTGCATGTTACTAAAGTCTGTGTTTTAATCACCAACATATCCACCTCCCCCACCCCCGCCCTTGCTTAACCTTACGAAATCAAACAGAAACCCCCACAATTCCTAGAAGCGCCACTATACCCATACACGGGCTTAATTGTAACACGTATCTTCCGGTAACGCTTATCAGCAAAAAGTATTCAAACATGCAAATTGGCGGGTAAAACATAAACCATCCCATAGCACGGTTCTTACATGGGCCCAGTGGCACTACACCACCTTTACTAGATAGACATCTCTATGTTAATAAAGTTGTTTAAACACTCTGTAGAGTGTATAGCAGAGGATGGGGAGAGTAAACAAAGTTCTAATTCTTAAACTTGTGATATACCGTGCCTTTTCTGTATGTATATTAAGGCCATTAAATGGAATGAAAAAAATGACGAGTGTCTCAAAAGGCATAGTGAAGCTGAGCACCGGTAAAACCCGGACCACTTAAACACCTACGTATATTCAGCACAGGGACACAGTGTGCCTGACAATTAGTATCACTTATAATCACATGTAGTTTACTAATGTCAAGAAAGTCATACAGAAATGATACCGAACATTTTCATTTCTTTTTTATCTCTCATATATTTATAAAACATGTCTTCTAAAGAAACACTCCCCGACCACTTCCATGTCATAAGAACAGACAGTCATTAATACGTTTACTACCATATATTTTAGTATATCTACCTTTTTATTATTCACTAGTCACAAACTACTAAAACTATTACCTATGCCCAAATGCAAACCAGAAACCGTGTTCATATTATATCTCAACCTATGATCAAAGATTCAAACTATGCGTACATATAAAAGGAATGTGTCAATTTTACTATCTTCATCTCTTCTCCATGTAATCTCCAAACAGTGTAGACGGCCTCACAGTACAACAACCTACCTAGACTTATATTCAAATCTACCTCTCACTGTCAAAAATGAGACCACATCCTGTCCACATAACATTTCTGGGTTTGGTTTTATCGCTTTTAACTTAATAACACATACATCTCCTACACCCCCTTCCCCACTACTTCCACAAAAAGTATAATTTGCAAACATGGGACATTTTGTTTATCTCGCCTGAATACATTGGCAAACCCAAATTAACGCTATACCTCATTTTCAAAACCATACAGTCCTTTAAAGATGACAAACTACATTTTTTCTTTGCGAAAAATTCCTAAACATATATAAAGTACTTATTTAACAACATTTCAAATGTTATGCATATTTTATACGCAATATGAAACACCACACTTTACTAACAGTATATTATTTTGAAATAAAAAATACTTTCAAACTTAAAAATATCTCCTCAAATACTTAATCACTACTACAGAACAAATAACACACCTTGTTCATTTCTACCTCACCTTTGTAGTTGGTATGCAGATTTCAAATGTCACACATGCATGAAATTCTTTCTTTGTCACACAGTACATGTAATGCACCGCTTACATCAAGAATGGAACCAGTAATGGCACAATTTCTCTGTCGCTCCACATATAAATACATGTAAAGAACAAATCAGAATACTTAATTCCTTCATCGACATTCCAAAACTTATCTCCATTGGTTATTTTTTAATTTTCCATCTGAAAAGCTACTTAATATTCCACACCACATACAGGTCAGAAGTTCAACCTATTTTATCACCACACTTTCTGGAACATTCTACGACACCTGCAGGTTAAAACATCATGATTTTTTAAACATAACGTTTTTTTTTCAGCATATTCTCGAACATTTAACAGCACCTGTGGGTAAAAGTTCACCATTGTTTTAAGTTGCAAATGTACCTTCCAAATGCAAGTAGCACGTCTGGTTGAGCTGAGCACATTTCATCCTATCGTATGGACTCCACGTTTAGACTGCTCTTTATTAACCAATGCTTCTTATCTTCCAGTCAATTTAAACTTTAAACATATCTCTTACTCTACAAAGGAACTGCATGAGCTACAGACATCTTTCCATACCTTCCAGCCATACCTTCAAAATGCTAGCGTGGATCGTAAGACATAGCTATGTTTTCTGGTGCAAGAGGTATGCAGAACAGAGACGTATTGACTTAGACATAGGTTTACAAAATGTGGACATTAAATGGTTTGCACAGAGAGGATTGAAGTGGCACCAATTGTTGCCTTTGGTTAAATCCTGTTTGCATCTCCAACACCCTGACCTCGTGATTGTGCATTTTGGTGGAAATGACCTAGGCACATTGACTGGGGTAGGTTTGGAAATGCTAATGAAGGACACCTTTCGACAATTGATGTTGATTTTGCCTCAAACTGTCTTTGTATATTCCAATATATGCCAAAGACAGAAGTGGAGATGGTCAAACCAATTTTGTCCTCAGATTGAAAAATCTCGGAAGAATGTCAACAAAGCTGTGTTTGTATACCTCAGAGACCATAGAATGGGGTCGCTCTACAACAACAACATACGTTTTGATATGGCTGATATCTACAGAAGTGATGGAGTACACTTCACAAATCAGGGAAATCGAGTTTTTCTGAATAACCTGAAGCTGTGCATCCGCATTTATATGTAGCTCCAACTAATAAATACAAGGGCTCTTTGTGGAGCCGCCTATAACTGACAACTTAGGCCCGCTACTTTAGGGCCAGGTAACGGCATCTCCCGCACCCTCGCCAAAATGTTTTCTCCACACAGCTGTGGTGCAGTGGCCACACCATCTGACTTTGGAGCACCAAGCTCTTGCTTTGATCACCGACTCTAGCGACAGATCAGAATAGCACCATGTGACGCAGAGCAATAGCTCTCTTAATTTCCACGCCGGCCCCCAGCGCCTGCTGACCCAAACGAGTGAGTAGTTTGCAATTTACAAATACCGCATTGATTGGAAATGGCAGAATTGAACTTCACACTCATTCTGTAGCACCCCCAATCACCCTACAGATGTAACACTGTTTAAAAACAAAAGTTCCTCCTAGTACGTATGCACACATTCTGACACTTCTTGGACAGGTGTGCCGCAGCAGCCAGAAAACATGAGTTCAGAGCACAGGGCTCATAGTTTAATCCCCTGCTCCGGCAGCAGCTCAGCACCATGTGACTCTGAGCAATAGCTCACTTAATAGCTTACATAATTTCCACGCCGGCCTCCAGGGCCTTCAGACCCATAGGAGTGAGTAGTTTGAGGTTTACAAATACCATATTGATTTACATTCGCACTCCCTCTATAACACCACCTAAGCACCATATACAAGTTACCGTGTTCCAAACAAAACTTCCTCCTACTATGTATAAAATATTACTGACACTACTTGGACAGGTGTGGCACAGCGCCCAGAGCACATGACTTCACAGCATAGGACACACAGTTTGGGCTCACGGTTTCATCCCCGAGTCCAGCAGCAGCTCAATTTAGCAGCATAACACTCTAGGCAATACCTCACTTAATTTCCATACCCCAAACTTTCAGACCGGTAGGGGCCAGTAGTTCAGCGCCTTTATCCCCGAATCGGGCAGCAGCTCAGCTTATGCCCCCAGCACCATCAGACCCATACTAGTGAGTAGTTTGCACTTTCCAAATACCAAATTGATTTGATACGCGCAAATTTGAGTTCGCACTCAAACCCCCTAAACACCATACACAACTTACAATATTCGAAACAAAAGTTCCTCCGAGTAGGTATAAGTACATGCTGACACTACTTGCACAGATGTGGCACAGCAGCCAGAGCACATGACTTCACAGCATAGGACTCACAGTTTGGATTCACGCTTTCATCCCAGAGTCCGGCAGCAGCTCAGCTTAGCAGTATGAGACTCTAGACAATAGCTCACATATTTTCCGTACCCCCGCACTTTCAGACCAGTAGGGGTCAGTAGTTCGTCCTAGCAGGTATAAACACATGCTGACACTACTTCCACAGGTGTGGTGCAATGGAGAGGGCACCTGACTTCACAACATAAGACAGACAGTTTGGTCTCATGCTTTAATCCCAGAGTCCCTCAGCAGCTCACCTTAACAGCATCAGACTCTACACAATACCTCACTTAATTTCCGTACCCAGCACTTTCAGACCAGTAGGTATGAGTAGTTCGCTTTGCACCCCCTCTATAGCACACCCTAAACACCCCACAGAGGTTACAGTGCTCCTACCCTCCTCTTTCCTACTTTTTTTGCCCTTTTTCCCCTTACTCACTTCAACAGAATCACAAAATGGCAGCCAATACTTCTTAGTTGCAACCGCTCGCAGCGCTCCCAACCAATAAGCAGCAAGCTCATGCTCGTAACGCCTCAGCCAATCAGATGGCAGAATTCCCAAATATCGATATCTGTAAATTTCAATATTTATCAAAAACTACTGAACAGATTTACACCAAATAAACAAAAGCGTGCTTTCTAGACCAAGACCCTTCTCCCTGCCAAATTTGGGGTAATTCCATTCACCCGTTCGACCTGTAGCCTTGTCTAAAGTTTCCGATGGAAATTAACACGGAGTAAAGATGGTTTGAGACCCCCCCTTTTTTCTCAACCCCCCCTGATGAATCACCCCCAAACTTTCAGCATAGGAGCTGATATGTACAAAGAATTAGTTTGGAAAATTTCATGAAGATTCATCAAACGATGCCAAAGTTATAAGCAAAACAGAAAATGCTCTTCCTATGGACAGTTGGTCCTAACTATAACTACCTACTGGCGACCGCCAGTAGGTAATATACATATATACCTTTTGCTTAAATGGTGTAAATCCGTTCAGTAGTTCCTGAGAAAATCAAAAGTAAAATCAGAGATATATCTATGGCCTCGGAGGATCCGCGCACCCTCCCTGCACCCAGCGCGCACCCTGCCGTGCATGAGCTGTATTCTAATTGGCTGTCAACACTCCAGATGAGGAAGTCATGGCAGCCATCTTGTGCCTCGGTAGAACCGAGGCACAAGAAACCTATAAAACAAAAGCAAAAAACGCAAAAAGGGGGAAGGGTAGAAACACCCTGACCCCCTAGGCCTGCTCAGGGGGTCCCACAAGGACCCTCAGGGCCAAAAAAAGCATTAAAAAAAAAATCGGCGAGATTTGCGCACCCAGCGCGAATTTCAGCCGAAAATAAAAAAAAAGAAGCGGGGGGCTCCTTGGTAAATGGCCCCCGGGGGGGCCAAATCCTGGCGGCAGAATTAAAAAAAGTGTGGGGCGTCCCAATCCCCCCCCACTCTGCCCCGGGGACTGCCACCCCCTGGGGCTCAAAGATAGTATATGCGGGGGCTCACGGCCCCCCTAGCCCCGGGGACCGCCACCCCCCACAGCTTTAAGTAATTTGGGATGGGGGCTCTCAGGCCCCCCCAGCCCCCGGGACCGCCACCCCCGGGGCAACTTGTCAATGTGGGAGATGTCATCAGTGTTGTCACTGACCATGTCTTGAATGATGTAATATGTGACATCATCAGCAGTGGATTGCGGGCGCGCAAGATGTAGTTAGTAAAACTAACTATATCGGAGGAATTTCAATGGTTTTGTTCGAGTGAAATGTCCAGCTAGCTATAACACCCCTAAAACCTATTGTTTTTTCAGTGAATTTCTAAGGTTTTTAAAATGCTAATTCCTAACTATATCAGGCCTGAAACCTATGTTTTTTTCCATGAATTTCAAAGGTTTTTACAATGCCAACTCCTAACTATATCAGACTTGAAACCTATGGTTTTTTCAGTGAATATATATATATATATATATATATATATATATATATTACCTACTGGCGGTCGCCAGTAGGTAGTTATAGTTAGGACCACGTTTCCATAGGAAAACCTCAACATTCTATTTTGAATAACTTTGGCGCCGGTCGACGAATCCTCGCGAATTTCTCAAAATAGGTGGGGCGCTACGCTCCGCTCCTACCCTGAAAGTCTCGGGGGGATCCGTCAAGCGGGGGCTGAGATAAAAGGGGGGTCCCAAAACGCGTTTTTCCCATGCATTTTTCCATAGGACCTTTAGAACGAGCTACAGCCCGAACGGCTGAACAGAATTACTCAAAATTTGGCAGAGAGGTAGTCCCTAGGTCAAGGAAGTGCCTTTTGTAGGTTTGGTGTAAATCTGTTCAGTAGATTCTGAGAAAATAGCCTTTAAATCAATATATATATCTGAGCCCGCTTACGGTACGCTTACCGTACGCTTACGGTAAGCGTACGGTGGCGTGCGCGAGCGCGATTCTGATTGGCTCTTAGATCTTAGTAAACATTCGAATCGGCCGAAACCAGGAAGCGGCGGCAGCCATTTTCTGTGTTTCACTCTGAAAAAAAAAGAGTGAAAACAAGAAAAGGGGGCAATGAGGAGAGTTACAGACCCCCTTACATTTGTGAGGGGGTCAAAGAAGGACTGTAAAGTACAAAACAAACATTTATTGATTTTTTTAAAAAATCACGGGGTACGCGTACGGTAAGCTTACGGTAAGCGTACGGAAGAAACATGGCGTGCGCGAAGGAGATTCTGATTGGCCCATAGATCTTAGTAAACATTCGAATCGGCCGAAACCAGGAAGCGGCGGCCGCCATTTTGTGTGTTTCACTCTGAAAAAAAAGAGTGAAAACAAGGAAAGGGGGCAATGAGGAGAGTTACAGACCCCCTAACATTTGTAAGGGGGTCAAAGAAGGACAGAAAAGTACAAAAAAAACATTTATTGATTTTAAAAAAAATCACGGGGTACGCGTACGGTAAGCTTACGGTAAGCGTACGGTAAAAAAAATAAAATAAAATAAATGAAAAGCAGATTTAAGAGTTTAGAAATTAGGGAGCTCTAAAAAGAGCTGTTGTGTTTATGAAGTCATTTTTTTAGTGGTACCTACAAGTAAGTACCGATGCAGAGTCTAAGGTTCAAGAGGAAGACTCTGTTCCCTTCATCATTGAAGTGCACACCATCTCCTCTATAAATGTCTTGCATGTCATAACGCAAGTTGTTGTGGTAAATGGCACCCATACCATAGTCACGGAGGAAAGCAGAAACAGATTTGTTGACGTGCTTTCTTGCTTTGTCAATCTTTGGACAGAAATGATTGGACCAGTTCCATTTTTGCCTTTGGCATATGTTGGAAAACACAAAGGCAGTTTTAGGGAAAAGTGTAAACAGTTGTGCAAAGGTGTCCTTCATAAGCATTTCCAGACCTACCCCAGTCAAAGTGCCTAGGTCATTGCCACCACAGTGCACTATTATGAGGTCAGGGTGTTGGATTTGAATGAAGGATTTCACCAATGGCATCAATTGGTGCCACTTTAACCCTCTCTGACCAATCCATTTAATGTCTACATTTGGCAAAGCAAGGTCTCTCACCATACCTGTTTTCTCTGCAAACTTTTCACTCCAGAAGACATAGCTGTGCCCTACAATCCACACTGTGAACATCTTCAAAGGAGAACTGGATGCACTCAGGAGGTGTCTTTCAGTAGAATGGCAATATGAAAAGAAAGACAGTTTGGAAATGGAGGCATACATATTTTTTACAAAACAAAAAGAACTGATTGGCTGTTTCATACCATTCTAGAATAAAAACTAGGCTGTATGTGTAAATTAATAGAAGCATGTTTTGTATTGGTACAAAAAAATGTGTAACCAAAGAACAGTACTATGGATTTGCTGTAAGGTTTGAAAAGTCAAGCACTCTTGCTCTGTGGAATTGAAACATTGTTTGGCGAACTTCTGACCTAACTCTACACAGCAGTGTTCCATGAGCTGTTGCTATGGTAGCAGGCAGAAGTCAAGTTGGGGGAAGGGTACTAGGCAGAAGTCAAGTTGGGGGAAGGGTACTTTTGGAAAAGGGTTGGTTTTCAACCAATAGAAATGTGTGATTACATTTGAAAAAAAGGGGGAAGCACTGAGATTTGAAACTTACATGTATATGTGTGGAAAAATAGAGGGAAAGTTTGCCATTATCTGGTTCTGCTGAGAGGAGAGAGGTGAACACAACAGAGATCCTGGCTCTGATAATCTGCTGTTTGAGTGTCACATTTCTTTCACAACTAACTAATTTTAAAGGTGAGTTTACAGTTTGAGAGGGGATGTATGTGGTAACTTAAGAAATGAATAATAGAAATGGAAATTGTTTTTGTTGTAGTTACACATGGTGGTTTCATAATGTGTCAGTCTGTAAAAGTGATTTTCACTTGCCCCGAAAAAAAAAAGAGCAGTAAGTGTGCTTTCAAATTGGCAAAGAAATTTCGTTTTGGGACTAATGTGAAAACATGACTCTGTGTGCAGAGAGGAATTATAGGCAGAGATTTATTGCGTCTTGCTCTGGTGATTTCACAGTTGCATTAGATGGAAAGGGGGAGCGAATTTTTGGGGGAAGAAGCAGAGTCTTAGCACACACCCATGTGCTTGCCATATATAGTCATGCACAGTATTTACAAGCGAGTGGGGTTTTCAGGTTTCAGTCTGTAATGCAAATACATTCAGCATCACTAAGGCTGGTTGCCCTTGCTGGAGTGTAGGCAGTCACCGAGAATACACATGGTGGTGGTCTGAAAAAACAGTTTGGACATGTGCATTTAAATAAATCAAAAAAAGTGGTTTCATAATGTGTCAGTCTGTAAAAGTGATTTTCACTTGCCCCGAAAAAAAAAAGAGCAGTAAGTGTGCTTTCAAATTGGCAAAGAAATTTCGTTTTGGGACTAATGTGAAAACATGACTCTGTGTGCAGAGAGGAATTATAGGCAGAGATTTATTGCGTCTTGCTCTGGTGATTTCACAGTTGCATTAGATGGAAAGGGGGAGCGAATTTTTGGGGGAAGAAGCAGAGTCTTAGCACACACCCATGTGCTTGCCATGTATAGTCATGCACAGTATTTACAAGCGAGTGGGGTTTTCAGGTTTCAGTCTGTAATGCAAATACATTCAGCATCACTAAGGCTGGTTGCCCTTGCTGGAGTGTAGGCAGTCACCGAGAATACACATGGTGGTGGTCTGAAAAAACAGTTTGGACATGTGCATTTAAATAAATCAAAAAAAGTGGTTTCATAATGTGTCAGTCTGTAAAAGTGATTTTCACTTGCCCCGAAAAAAAAAAGAGCAGTAAGTGTGCTTTCAAATTGGCAAAGAAATTTCGTTTTGGGACTAATGTGAAAACATGACTCTGTGTGCAGAGAGGAATTATAGGCAGAGATTTATTGCGTCTTGCTCTGGTGATTTCACAGTTGCATTAGATGGAAAGGGGGAGCGAATTTTTGGGGGAAGAAGCAGAGTCTTAGCACACACCCATGTGCTTGCCATGTATAGTCATGCACAGTATTTACAAGCGAGTGGGGTTTTCAGGTTTCAGTCTGTAATGCAAATACATTCAGCATCACTAAGGCTGGTTGCCCTTGCTGTAGTGTAGCAGTCTGGACATGGGCTTTTTAAAAAATCTGAAAAGTGGTTTCATAATGTGACAGTTTGTAAAAGTGATTTTCACTTGCCCAAAAAAAAGAGCAGTTAGTGTGCATTCAAATTGGCATAGAAATTTCGTTTTGTGACTATTGTGAAAAGAAATGTAGTAATATATTTAAATACAATAAAGGAATTGTTACAGAGAATCGGTGAGATCTGTACAAATAAAACTTTAGAATTTTATTGGATTACCATTGGAAATTTAATCAAAAAAGAATTTTAAAATTACTATTTGGTCTAAAGGAAATGAAATCAGATGTATTTTGGAGTTATTTGAGATATATTATTGTGATTATACTTCTGAAACAAACATATCAGACGGTATTTTAAAGAAATAAGTATTGGTATTAGATGATATTTTTTTAGAATATTATGCATTTCTATAATGTTAAGTATAAGTAAAAAAAGAATCAGGGCTTTTTTAATACAATCTTTGTGATTGTTATTTTTTTTTGCCCGCTGTAAAATGATGAATGCAATTGCTTTCACAATTTATAGTGAAATGCAATATATTTTGAAAACAGCAAAAATAAGGCAAAAATATTTTATGGAAAAAAATGTAAATATGTGTACTGTATTATAAAATGTTTTAAAAATATTAATACTTTTTTCTTTTTTTCCAGATAGATATAGAAAATTTTCGAAAACTACAAACATTTTTAAAACTATTTTTAAAAAAAACAAATGAATAAATATTTTTTCAGTGAGTATGGTAAGTCAATAATAATAATTGTAGTCTCTCAAGGACCTTGTAATGTGTTTATTGATTTTTAGTGTTTTTTTTAAAAAAAAAAAAAAAAAGTACGCGCACCGTACGCGTACGGTAAAAAAAAAATAAAAAAAAGTTTTTAAAAACATATGTAAAAAAAAGATGAAAGATAAGGTTGGCTCTTAAAAGAACCGTTGTGTTCATGCAGGGACAGAGGAAAGGAAGCATGGGAAAATTATTCAAAGCGACAAATGTGTTGATCTATTTTGTTGTTCACTAGGGAAACACTGGTCTCCCTATAGCAAATTAGATCTTGACAAAATGTGCATCGAATATCAACCTTCCGAAATCGAGGGTTGATTTCCAGAGGGCCAGCAAAAGGAGATTCTCCCCCCACAGATGAAGGGCTCACCTGACCTGCAGAAGAAGGAGTCAGCCCTGCAGATGATGGTTCAGGCTGAGCTGCTGTGGATGTACTGGCTTGTCTTTCTGAAGAGTTACCTCCAAAAAGATGACCATGTGTCCTTCTGTGTACATCCTGGAGGTGTCTCTTCATGGTGTGATTCCCAAAGGAATACTTCCTGTTAGGATTACCTCTAGAAAGTACACGCTTACACAGCTTACAAGTCACTAAGGGTGCATTTACCTTTTGCTGGCCTTCAGGAAAAGTAAAATAATCCCATACATAAGAGGGCTTTTGTTTCCTCGATCTCTGCCTCAAGACAGTGCTGCTAGTGCTAGCCTCACTCTCAGAAGAGCTCTGCTGTTCTGCCATCGTATCCCAAAGACAAACCAGCTCCTTCTCCCAAGGGATCACAAGCAGAAATGAGGGGAATGGGTGTGGTGTAGGAGAGTTCTAGAACTGAAAGTAGTTTCAACCAATCAAAAGTTGTGTTTCATGATCACATGACCTACCGTACGCTTACGGTATGCTTACGGTACGCTTACGGCAAAAGTGCGCATGCGCGTAAAAAAGACACGCGCTTGCGCGCATGCGCATAACAGTGACTCCCGGGACTTCCGCGTAACGTGCGCGTGTAGCGTACACGCGTACGCGTCCCACGCGGAGTACGCGCGGCTACGCAAATTGCGTAACTATACGCAAGCAGCGTAGGAAAATTACGGACGTTGCGTAAACCGTACGCTTACCGTGAGCTTACGGTACGCGTACTAAAAAAATTAAAAAAAAATTAGAAAAAAAGTACTGCAAATAAATTTTACATGTTTATTTAAAAAAATATATTAAAAAAAACATATTAAAGAATTTTAAAAATTTAATCATAGCCTTTATAAAAGGTAAGAAAATTAAAATAAAAATATGTTAGAAAAAATAGAAGAAAAAAAAAATTAGCATTTAAAAAACCTTGCAAATTCACTGAAAAAACCATGGGTTTCACACACGTTATAGTTAGGAATTAGCATTTAAAAAACCTTGCAAATTCACTGAAAAAACCATGGGTTTCACACACGTTATAGTTAGGAATTAGCATTTAAAAAACCTTAGAAATTCAGGGAAAAAAACCATAGGTTTCACACACGTTATAGTTAGGAATTAGCATATAAAAAACCTTAGAAATTCAGTGAAAAAACCATAGGTTTCACACATGTTATAGTTAGCTGGACATTTTACTCGTAAAAAACCAATGAAATTGCCCCGTTATAGTTAGTTCAGCTAACTATAACTCGCGCGCCCGCAATGAACTGCTGATGACGTCACATATTACATCACTCATGACATGGTCAGTGACATCACTCATGACATCACTGATGACATCTCAAATGAAATCACTGATGACCTCACTGATGACATCATCCAGTGAATGTGTGTTTTTCTGAAAATTAAATATGTTTTATATATGTATATCTCAAGGTTGATGGAAGAATAAATGGGTATATTACTGTCTAAATGGATGATTTCTTTTTGAAAAATTGATTATGTAACTGACTGATTAAGTGTATCATAGTGAATACATGGCTTAGTGAGTAATGTTTAAATATGTAAATATCTGTATCATTTTTTCACTTTGTGTATAAGTGGCTGCATGGGTTGGTGAGTAGCTACATGGGTGTCTATATAGGTTATTAGTTGGTTTTTTGAGTATCAGTCTGAGTGTCTGCATGGTTCGGTGGGGGGTATGACGTAGTGCATAGGTGCATGAATGAGTGACTCACTGTTTGTATGTGTTGAACAGAGCATGTGTGCAGGACTGCATGGGTGGATGAGTGTATGTATGGGTGTGTTAGTGAGAGAATGACTGTCTCAATAGTGTCTTTATGAGTAACTACATATGTTTAAAACTAGTATATGTGACTATTGGTTTATATATGTGAGTATATGTGAGAGTGAGAGATTGAAAGAGTTCCTGTATGAATAAGTATGTATTTCCATAAGTGATTGTTTAAAAGACTAAGTATGTGTAAGTTTCCGTAGAAGTAAGTGTGGTGGTGTGTGTATAACTGTATATGCAAGTAAATGTATGTTTGATTCTTTATTAGCATGAGTGACTATGTGTGTGAGTAGCTCTATGGATGAGTGGCATTGTGTTACAGGATGTATAGGTGTATGAGTACATATGAAAAGTGAGTACATGTATGAGTGACTGTATTGGACTGTTGGTGAATGAGTGGATGTGTATGTGGATCTTAGAATTACTGAAGAGGTTGTTGTAACTGTTATTGGTATGTCCATTGTTTTGTAAATTTTAGTCTCTATTTTTGAATGTGTGTATCAAAGGTTTTATTAGGGGAAGAGGAGGTCTGCCACTCTATCACAAGGATGATGTCATCAGTGAGGTCATCAGTGATTTCATTTGAGATGTCATCAGTGATGTCATGAGTGATGTCACTGACCATGTCATGAGTGATGTAATATGTGACGTCATCAGCAGTTCATTGCGGGCGCGCGAGTTATAGTTAGCTGAACTAACTATAACGGGGCAATTTCATTGGTTTTTTACGAGTAAAATGTCCAGCTAACTATAACATGTGTGAAACCTATGGTTTTTTCACTGAATTTCTAAGGTTTTTTATATGCTAATTCCTAACTATAACGTGTGTGAAACCTATGGTTTTTTTCACTGAATATATATATATATATATATATGTATGTATGTCATTAGCACAACTACAGATAGAAAACAGGATATTTCTGACATATATGTAAAATCAAGGGGACTGGTATAAAAAGTAATCATAATAGAAAAACGATCCCTGCTAATCATTCTAGTGCCTTACCTATGAAAAGCCATCTCCAGTAGTGGTACTTAGATACTGCACAGACAACTATCAGAGATCAATCTGTGCGTTAAAGAAGTGCAGCATCCTCTAGCTGGCGGCAGCCTAGTTGTTTACACAGGGGAATAATCCATGTTTTCCTAGGACAAAAACAGCCTGAACAAAACAAAAAGATGCGCTTAAGTTTCCTCTGCCTACTGGCAAACTGGGCAAATGGTGCTTGCTATCTTTGATGGATTCCACTTTACTAATAAACACTTCATTGCGATGTTGGTCGGAAAGGCTCCCAACGGCATTTGGATTTTCCTAACCCGCATCGGAACCCATGTTTCCAACGAGTTTGGAAACATTTCTGACTGACCGCTTATGATAGAAGTTAACCGTTCGGTCTCTCCGACTTGGTTCCAACCAGCATTCAGAGACTCGGTTGGAGCCAAATTATACAGCTCTACGGACTGCATTTCCGACTGATGCATTACGATGTTGGATTCTGACAGCCTTTCCGAATCCGTCTGTCCGACATAGAACATCTGTCCGAAACTGACTTTGGGGGCCTGTAGCAGGCCCCCCTTCAACCCTTCCAGTTGGGGCATGTGGAGGTACCCATTGGGCCCCTCTTTACAACCATACACAGTGTCGCAGGCACCATGAGTGCCTGCCACAGGGTGCAAGGTTATCCGCAACCACTCCTTTTTTCAATGGGAGCTTGTGTTGTTGGATGGAACACAGGCTCCCATTGAAGTCAATGGGAGTCCGACCGAACAGTGTTCGGAAACATCGTAATCGGTCGGTCAGGCTTGTCGAACCCAAGTCGTTTGGAAACAATTCCGATAAGGAGTCGGTCGGATTGCTTTCTGACCGACATCGTAATGAGACCCTTGATTGATAAAGTACCATAATGAAATTTAAGGAAAAGCACCCTTGCAGTTGATGGGCTAATAAAATCCAAAAAAGGTTTGAACTGGCTAAAAGGTTTCGTTTCTAAAAAACAAGAGGTAAGTGACACCTCTGTAACCTTCTGGAACTCACTATCATATGTAAGCTCAGTATGCGTCTTTGAGTGTGGACTTATCTAAATGGAGCACAGAGGATGAAAAGGACCAATAGTCACCTAAGCAAATTAGCATTAACATTTTTTTAACATAAAACAACCACTTTATTTTAGAGCAACTATCCAATGAAACCACCTCCTCCAAAGCTCAACAATAATCCTCTAACTCTTTGGAGTACTTCAACCTTCTCTAATAAAGTAGTGGTCTTAGTTGGGCTTTATATATAATTGAATTAAGGCCCATGTCTTGTCTTAGTGGGTTAAAGGTTTATTGATAGGGAGATTGGTTATTGCTCTCAGATATTTGTTCTCTGCTAAGACCAGTCTAGCAAGGTTCGATGGCCCAATAGTTCAGCTCCATAAAGCGCACTGCCCTCAGCTTTCTCTCTGTATACCTTAAGTATGTGGAAGATAGTACTAGTTTAAGATGCTCTATATTGTCTTGTTATAGTCGCAGAATAGTGGATTAAATTTAAGCTGCTCTTTTTAACTTGGGGGACCCATGACATAGATTTGGTCAACCTTACCCCCAAATAATCAAACTCACTTACCGTCTCCAAGGGACCACCCCACAACATTATTGAGCCCCTAAATATTTTGTGGAGGCTTAAAGTCATGCATTGGGTCTAAGAATGATTTATAGCATGCCACCTACAACATAGGAGGGACATTGTACTGCCACCCAGATGAGGGGCATCATTTAAGCCATCCTCTGCATAAGACACCATATCATTAGGATATAGGGAAAAAAGGGTGGGGGAAAGACACAGCCTTGTCGAACACCATACTTTTTAAAAAAAAAATCTTTATTTTAGACACCATACTTGATGTCAATCCATTCAGCCAACTCCCCACCCTGACCTCATTTCACTGGAGCACAGGAGTCCTGGTGCTAGCGAACCAGTGTATCCAAAATGTTAGTTGGGATCCCATTATTCCTCAAGGTAGCCCATAAATGTGCCCTGGGAGCTAGGTCAAATGCCAACTTTAAGTCAACAAAGAGCAAATAAAGATGTAATAATAATAATAATAATAATAATAATAAAGCGTTTTATAAAGCGCATGGCTGCACAACTGTGTATCCCCGCGCTAATTGCTGACAAAAACTCCTTACAGCTCACCGAGACAGAGAGACAAGGAAATGTTAATAAGGGAAGAGATGAGTTTTTAATTTAGCTCTAAAGAGAATTTCTGATGGTTCCATTCTCAGATGAGCTGGCAGGGCATTCCAATGCTTTGCTCCAAGGAAACTAAAGGAGCGACCGCCCAGTCTTGCTCTATTGATCCGGGGAAGTTTGAATTGTGACATGCCCGAGGATCTGAGGTTTCTGGTAGGGCGGTGGATAGTTAGAAGATTTCTCAAATAAGTGGGTCCTTTGTTGTGTGCAATTCTGTGGGCATAGCAGAGAGCCTTAAATCTGATTCTTTCTCTAACTGGAAGCCAGTGAAGCTTGGACAAGGTTGCTGTAGCGGATGTTCTTTTTGGTAAACCTAGTACCATGCGGGCGGCCGCATTTTGAATGCATTGAAGCTGATGTAGTTGTTTTTGGTTCGCACCTAAAAGGAGAACGTTTCCATAATCCAGGTGGGGCGTTATCAGTGCATGCACTAACGTTTTCCTTGCTTCAATGGGAACAAGATCAATAGTCTTACGTAAGATTTTTAACGTGCCCATACATTTGCCAATTGTTTTATTGACTTGTGTTCTTCCCGACAAATCCGAGTCAATCATTATTCCTAGGTTTTTGACCCTTTCGACTGGGTGGGGGCAATCGCCCAAAGTAGTAGGCCACCAAGCCTGGGACCATATGGAGGTTTTATTCCCTACCACTAGCACCTCCGTTTTGTCGCCATTCAAACGGAGGCAGTTATTATCCATCCAGGTGGCGACCGCTGCCATGCAGCTAGAAAAATTGGTGGCAAATTTTTCGCTGTCTGGGGTGAGTTTGAACATGAGCTGGGTGTCGTCAGCATAACTGACAATGCCCACCCCAAAATTCTCTACGACTCGAGCTAGGGGTTCCATATAGATGTTGAACAGGGTAGGGCTCAAACTAGAGCCCTGAGGGACCCCATAGCTGATGTCGCGAGAAGATGATTTGAAGGGTGGGCAATGTATATGGAATGATCTTTTGGAGAGAAAAGATTTAAACCAGGCAAGGGCATGATCTCTTACTCCAATGTCTGATAGTCGGGACAACAGGGTGTCATGAAGCACAGTGTCGAAAGCTGCACTTAAGTCAAGCATGACAAGTGCAGCTGTCTCCCCCTCATCTACCATCTTGCGAATGCACTCCGTGGAGTAAAGAACCGCCGACTCCGTGGAGTATCCAGGTCTAAAGCCAGATTGTGTTGGATGAAGTATGTTTCCTTCTTCTAGAAAAGTCATCAGTTGTTTATTGACTATTTTTTCTATAATCTTAGCGCATTGTGGCAAGAGGGAGATGGGTCTAAGATTTTGATATTGAGTAACCGGAATGTTTGGGTTTTTTTTGAGAGGGATGACTTGTGCTGTCTTCCATGCTTCTGGGACGTAGCATTCTTGAAAGGACAAAGTGATCAAGTGTCTGATTTGATCAATGAGACCGTTGTTCATGATGTCTTTAATTTTACCTAAAGGGCACACATCATTAGGGGATCCTGAATGGATACTAGTGATAATGCTGATCAACTTTTCTTTGTCAGGAGTGATAAAGCGTGTGAGCGTGGTTTTTTGGGTAAGGAGTGGTTCTTTCCCTTCTATAACATGATTTGAAAAAGTGGCATGTATTTTCTCGACTTTATTGACAAAGAAGTCAGCTATCTGATCGCATATGTCATCAGAATATGTGTCCTGCATATCTAGGGTAGTGGTGTTTGTAAGTTCCTTATAAATGCTAAAAAGTTCTTTCATGGGGTTAGTTGCCTCTTCAATTCTTGTCTGGTAAAAGGAACTTTTCTCCTCTCTAACCATTTTCTGGTATGATTTTAGCTCTAGTTTATATAGTTCCTTAAGCTCAGGGGAGTAATTTTTCCTCCACTTGCGTTCTGTCACTTTACAGTGTGATTTCGCAAGTTTTAATTTTTCCGTATACCAGGGTTCAGATTTGGTTCTTCTAACGGGGGGTTTGGACGTCCACGGTGCAATAGTATCGAGTGCCTTGCTCAGCCATGTTTCATAATTCTTCCAGGTATCTTGTAAGGAGAGTCCTATTGGCGGGGTGTGTTTCTGTAATTCACTGACCATGCGTTCCGGGGTGTAGTTTTTCCAGTTTCGTCGTTTAGTGAACAGGGATTTGTTGGGGGCTAGCTTACTCTTGTTAATGGGAATATAAAAAGTGATCAGGTGGTGGTCAGACCATATGATAGGTGTAGGGGGGAGCATTTCAATGTCCTCCCAGGTAGAAAAGACTGGATCAAGAAGATGTCCCTGGTGATGCGTGGGGGAATTTGATAGCAGTGTTACTCCTATCACCTGTAAAGCAGTTCTAAGTATTTGGGCTTCTTTAGCATTGTTATCTTCCAGATGAAGATTCAGATCACCTAAAATCATGAAGTTATGATGTTTTATCGCTAATTGAGTAGCTGATTCTATAAGCTGGTTACAGAAAGAAGTTGCGTTTCCAGGGGGACGATATATAAGAAGGCCGGTAATGGTCATCAATGGGGTCATTTTTATTGAGAAGGTCCCACATTCGCTATGAGTATTAGCAGTGTCAGTGAGTGTGCATTGTAATTCCTTTTTGCAAATTAATGCAATTCCACCTCCACGTAGTTTAGGTCTGTCGATTCTTAAAAGGCTATAACTCAAAGGTATCGCCTCTACGATGTCAGGGGCTGAAGAATCGTCTAACCATGTTTCTGTGAGAAACAGCACATCATAATCTTGTGACTCTAGTATCTCTCGCAATTCCGTCTTGTGTTTTACCATCGATCTACAATTTAGCAGCAACATTTTGAGTTTGGGTGTAGGGGCCTTATATAGAGGAGCCTTGCTGAAGGAGTAGTTACATATGTGACAGTGTTGCGGGATACAGTTGGGGTCAATGGCATGTAAACAAAGTTTGTTGGCGGTCTTACCCAAGTTGTGTAGAGTCGCGCTAGAGTAGCAGAGTCTCAGCTGGTCCACTCTCTTAGCAGAGCTTATATCGATGGTAGAGGAGCCAGAGTGTCCTGCCCCGCGCCCCGGTCGTTCGCGGACGGGCGCAGACGGGCTTGCCTTAGGCGCGCCTTCGGCGCGCAATCGTCGCGCCCGCTGCGCTCGTCCGCTGCGCTTCCGGTGGGGACACATGCTTTATAGCAGAGGGGTCCAGAGGGGGCGTGGCTACGGAGGTGGGCGTGGCCTAGCGACCGGCCAATCCCGTCGTTTCAGCAGGGAAAATTGAGCCTACGTCAGCAAGCACTCTGCTGAGTAGGATAAGGTTCGAAATGCGGCGCAAAGTAAAAGAAACCAAGACAATATTAGTCCCAATAGTTTTAAAATGGGCTGTCAGTGCCCTGCTCCCGGCTGTGCCTCAAGAGCTGTAAGTGGTGCAAGCAAACGCGGCGCTCGAGATCAGCGTGCGTTTATGTCAGAGGGGGCGTGGCTACGGAGGTGGGCGTGGCCTAGCGACCGGCCAATCCCGTCGTTTCAGCAGGGAAAATTGAGCCTACGTCAGCAAGCACTCTGCTGAGTAGGATAAGGTTCAAAATGCGGCGCAAAGTAAAAGAAACCAAGACAATATTAGTCCCAATAGTTTTAAAATGGGCTGTCAGTGCCCTGCTCCCGGCTGTGCCTCAAGAGCTGTAAGTGGTGCAAGCAAACGCGGCGCTCGAGATCAGCGTGCGTTTATGTCAGAGGGGGCGTGGCTACGGAGGTGGGCGTGGCCTAGCGACCGGCCAATCCCGTCGTTTCAGCAGGGAAAATTGAGCCTACGTCAGCAAGCACTCTGCTGAGTAGGATAAGGTTCGAAATGCGGCGCAAAGTAAAAGAAACCAAGACAATATTAGTCCCAATAGTTTTAAAATGGGCTGTCAGTGCCCTGCTCCCGGCTGTGCCTCAAGAGCTGTAAGTGGTGCAAGCAAACGCGGCGCTCGAGATCAGCGTGCGTTTATGTCAGAGGGGGCGTGGCTACGGAGGTGGGCGTGGCCTAGCGACCGGCCAATCCCGTCGTTTCAGCAGGGAAAATTGAGCCTACGTCAGCAAGCACTCTGCTGAGTAGGATAAGGTTCGAAATGCGGCGCAAAGTAAAAGAAACCAAGACAATATTAGTCCCAATAGTTTTAAAATGGGCTGTCAGTGCCCTGCTCCCGGCTGTGCCTCAAGAGCTGTAAGTGGGGCAAGCAAAAAAAATGTTCATTTCGTATAACAACAAGTTTCCAGTATATTAATAGAAATCTACAAATCTGGTCAATGGTACTAACCCATCTTCTAAAACCAGCCTGCAATGGGGAGAGGGACTGACCAAGAGTCTAGCTTCTCTAAGATTTGTCTGGCAAAAACTTTTTGGGCTGCATCTCTTAGGCCTATAGTTTAGTGGAGAGTCCCTCAGACCCTTTTCATAAATAGGTACGATTTGAGCTGTCTTCCAACTGGCGGGAATGTTCCCCTCTTCTGAAATGTAATTTGACAATCTATTGAAATAAAAGGCCCATGAATGAACATCAGGGTCACTTGGAACCTCGGCGGGTTTGGCTGCTTTGCCTGGGGCAATGGCTTTAAGTGCTTCTAATGCGTCCCTCAACTCCAACACCAGAGGATCTGCAGAGAAATGAGTAACATCATATTGTTTCCTAACATCAATGGCCAAAGAAATTTCCTGGGTCCTATACAAGTCAGAGAAATGAACATGCCAAACCCCTGGTGGTATTGTGTCTTGCTAGAACTTAGATGGACCTTCGTTGCCATTTGCTACCAGCTTCCAAAATGTTTTAGCATCTTTTGAAACAGCTTTCTCATAGATCTCTTCCCATTACTTTGATTATCATTCCTTAAGTGCTTTAGCTAGGACCAACTTGTACTCTCTTTATTTCTGATTGGTGATGCATCATCCTGGGTAAGAGTCTGTCATAGTTCATTTATTTTATTATTGCACATCTTGTTGTACCAAGGACATTTGGATTTAGGACGATCCATTGTAAGCTTAAATGTATGCATAAAGCACTTACCTTAAACTTGAAACAAGACATCATTGATCATGGTAATGTTATTAGACCCAAAATGGTCCCTGTTGTGACAAGAGCTCAATTTACCTAACTCCAGGAGTGCTTCCTTACGTGCCCTGTCCATAGAATTCCTTACAAACTAATCATTAACTACATTGTCCCATTTAATCCTGCGCCTATCATTAGAATGCATGAGATTTGAAATGAGTGATATAGTGACATCTGTCAAATGATAAAACAAGCCATTCAATCAATCAATCAATCAATCACTGCATTTGTAAAGCGCGCTACATACCCGAGAGGGTCTCAAGGCACTGGGGAGGGGGGGGGGGGGTTGCTACTGGTCGAAGAGCCAGGTCTTGAGGAGTCTTCTGAAGGCCAGCAGGTCCTGGGTCTGTCTTAAGATGGTGGGGAGAGTGTTCCAGGTCTTGGCGGCGAGCTAGGAGAAGGATCTGCCGCCGGCGGTGGTTTTTCGGATGCGAGGGACTGTGTGGCGAGGGCGAGGTTGGCTGAGCGGAGGTTTCGGGTGGGGGTGTGGAAGCTGAGTTGGTTGTTGAGGTAGGTGGGTCCGGTATTGTGCAGTGCTTTGTGTGCATGGCTCAGGAGCTTGAAGGTGATCCTTTTGTTGACGGGGAGCCAGTGCAGGCCTCTCAGGTGGAGTGTGATGTGGCTGCGCTGGGGGACGTCGCGGATAAGTCGGGCTGAGGCGTTCTGGATGCGTTGGAGTCGTCTCAGGAGCTTGTTTGTAGTTCCTGAGTACAGGGCGTTCCTGTAGTCGAGTCTGTTGGTGATGAGGGCCTGGGTAACGTTTTTTCTCGTGTCGAGGGGGATCCATTTGAAGATCCTGCGGAGCATACGGAGGGTGTTGAAGCAGGACGCGGAGACGGCTACAGCCTTCATTCCTGTGTGGAGGTTAGCTTTGGCGGTGTGGGGATCTTCGGTGAGGGATATGATCAGCTGGGTGTCGTCGGCATAGGAGATGATGTTGCTGTTGTGTTGTCGTGCGACGTGGGCAAGGGGGGCCATGTAGATATTGAACAGCGTCGGGCTGAGGGAGGATCCCTGTGGGACGCTTCAGATGATCTCGGTGCTTTTGGAGCAGAAGGGTGGGAGGCAGACGCTCTGGGTTCTGCCGGAGAGGAAGGATGTGGTCCAGGCCAGGGCCTTCTCTTGGATACCGGCGTCATGGAGGCGTGCTGATAGGGTGCGGTGGCAGACCGTGTCAAAGGCTGCTGATAGGTCCAGGAGGATGAGGGTGGCTGTTTCTCCTTTGTCCATCAGGGTCCGGATGTCGTCAGTGGCGGCGATGAGGGCAGTCTCGGTGCTGTGGTTGCTGCGAAAACCGGATTGGGAAGGGTCCAGGATGGTGTTAACTTCGAGGTAACAGGTCAGCTTTTGCCGGGAAAGGAAGCAGGGAGATGGGCCGGAAGTTCTTGAGGTCCTTGGGGTCCGCCTTGGGCTTCTTCAAAAGGGCGTTGATCTCGGCGTGCTTCCAGCTTTCTGGGAAGGTTGCTGTCTCGAAGGAACAGTTGATTGTTTTCCGGAGGTGGGGCGCGATGGTTGCGCTGGCTTTGTTGAAGACGTGGTGAGGGCAGGGGTCCGATGGGGATCCGGAGTGGATGGAGTTCATGGTTTTGATGGTGTCTTCGTCCCTGACGCTGGACCAGACAGTCAGGCGACTGGTGCGAGTGGTACTCACAGGGGTGGTGGATTCGGTGGTGGGTGCGGGGGGGTCGGAGTTGAAGCTGTCGTGGATATCGGTGATCTTGCGGTGGAAGAATGTGGCCAAGGAGACGCACAGGTCTTGAGATGGCGAGATGTCGTTGGTGTTGGAGCTGGGGTTGGAGAGTTCTTTCACGATGCTGAAGAGCTCTTTGGTGTTGTGTGCGTTGTTGTCTAGGCGGTCCTTGAAGGCGGTCTTCTTGGCGGTCCTGATGAGTTGGTGGTGTTTGCGGGTGGCGCTCTTGAGGGCTGTGTGGTTGTCTGGTGTTTGGTCGTGGAGCCATTTCTTCTCCAGCTTCCGACAGGTGTGCTTGGAGATCCGGAGGTCCTCGGTGAACCAGGCAGCTTTCTTGTTGGTGTGGTTGGTTGTAGAGGTCTTGAGAGGGGTGAGGGTGTTGGCGCAGTCTTTGATCCACTGTGTGAGGTTGGTCATGGCGGTGTCTGGGTTGGTGGGGTCAGTGGGTGGTCTCAGGGTGAGGGCGGTAGTTAGTTGGTCCTCGGTGACCTTGCCCCAGCAGCGGCGTGGTAGCTGTTGGGTGCGGTGGTGTGTGGTGGGTTTTCTGAAGGTGAAGTGGACGTATCTGTGGTCGGTCCAGTGTGGTTCGGTGGTGTGGTTGAAGGAGACGTGGGGGTTTGGGGAGAAGATGGGGTCGTGCGTGTGTCCAGCGGTGTGAGTAGGTGTTGTTACAACTCGAGCTGTTTGAGTCCGAGGTTGGTGAGGTTGTTAATCAGGGCGGTGGAGTTGGCGTTGTTGTTGTTCTCGAGGTGGAAGTTCAGGTGTCCGAGGAGGATGTAGTCCATGGAAGCGAGGGCGTGGGTGCTGATGAGGTCGGCGATGGTGTCACTGAACTGTGGGCGGGGTCCGGGAGGTCTGTAGATGAGAGGTCCTCTGAGGGTGGAGTTGGGGTCGGTGTGGATCTGGAAGTGCATGTGCTCGGCAGTGGTGAGGGTGTCATCGGTTTCAATGTGCATGAAAGGTCATTATGGTCACTGTTATCCCTAGTAATTACCTTAATATCGACCAGGTTCTTCGAGAGATGACCAGGAATTAGAATATAATCAATTCTACTTGTATGTCCTGGACAATTAAAAGTATGTGCAGCATTAAGGCCCCAAGGCGAGCGACTGTTACATGCTCTCAGACCAAATGTTAAGTTAAAAGAAAGGAGCTGATATGCAGCTCCAGTGCAACACTTTATAGGAGCAGCATTTAAAGTAGGTATCTCCCACTCTTCATCCTCTTTGCTGGTTGGGGAAAAGTTGCCCATATCATGGGGTTCATATGAGGTGTTGAAGTCATCCGCAAAAATAGTGGTATTATGGGAGTCAAAGGAAGCCCTATGTTGGGCAAGGTCTTGAATCACCTCAGTCTCCCCTCTCGCCTTTAGGCAGCCTATGATACACAGGTAGGTATGGCTAACATTACTGATAAGGGAAATAGCCATAATATCATGCGAAATGTGGGCGACAGCACGAATCCTAGCATAAATATCTATTTTGGCCCAAATAAAAAAGCCACCTGATGGACGTAGCAGGTGTGTGACAAATTGCATACACTGATCTACAGGGAGATCAATCACCCAACTTTCTTGAAATAGATACAGTTCATATTTATCAATAAAATTCCTGCAGGATGGATCATTCAAATTGCCCTTAATTCCTGCAACATTCCATGAGAGGATATTAAAAAAAGTAGATGTACAATGGATAGAGTTCAAAGGGGAAGACATCCCCGGATAGTTCCCTGGAAGATGTGTGTAATGGGTTTGCAATAGGGCAAGGCTCCTTATTACAACTAGTGGCAGTTTTAGGTGCTTTGCTCTGTGAGTCTACCATTTCTGTATTCTAGTGCTCCAAATGTTCAGGATATTACTCTTCAATTGAGACAATGAACAACAAAAGGTTGAAGGGTTAAATTAAAATCAAGTCCTTGGTTCTATAGCTAAGCAATTACACAATTCCATGTTCACCAAGCCCTCAGCAGTAAACTTCGACTTCAGCTCAAGCTTAATACAGTTGAAAGAGCCCAAGGGATCGGAAAGATCATGGAATCACTTAGCATCTCAGATATCCAAACAGACAATTGAGTAACATTGATGTATGCATCATATCTGAAAGATGGACTTATTTATAAGTGACTCAGTATCCTCTCTGGATAGACTCTGGCAATGAGGTTACCTCAGTCATATAAATCAAGGAAGTTGGAATATTCTCTATCCAAACTACCCTGACATCTTTAGGGGGACCCTTGTGGGTTCCTTCCAAAGAGGCAGGGGCATAGGTCTGGGTCCACCCCTCGTGCCTTCCAAGTTTAGTTTTTGGGGTATTCCTTGGCAACAAACCTTGGGCCACATGAGCTGGGCCAGGTATAGATTTAGGGGTCGAAAATGGAACATTGGTAGGCGAAATCAACAGGCAGTAGCGAGTGATTTGAAGTTATCTGGTTTCTTGCAAAGTTCTGATAAATATGCAGAGCATGGAGCTATTTGGGAAGCTTTTGGGCTCAATGACCCCATCAAAAGCCTTTACTCTTTATTTGGGCAGTTAATAAAACTACTTTGGTCTTCAAATCACAAACCACAGTCTGCAAACTGCGCGCCAAATACAGCAATTGACTGTGATCACACCTAGTATGCATGCTTATATTAGTGGCTGCTCTGTCCAAGGTGTCTGTGACTAACAGGTAGTTCCAATTCAGGAGCAGGGGAAGCCAATGGTGTAAATCTATCAGTACATATTATTCATGGGGACAATGGGATTGGGATTGTCATAAAATTTGGAAGTATGGGCAAAAGGGTGGAGAGGTCATCAACAACGTTTTGATCGCCTAGGCAAGGGATAAGTGAGGTTTAGGCAGAAATTGGGTTAACCTGTGATGTTACAGTTTCTTTAGTTTTGCTTTTATCCCTCTATAGATGAATGCATACCTGGTCTTTTACCCTTCCCCAAAAGAGTTTCAGCTTCTTAAACAAGGTTATCAATATTCTGTAATGTTGCATTATTTGTTAATGCTATGGCTGGACTGTTCCCAATGGGCGCAGCATCAAGACTGATTTGCATATGGCTCGGTCCAAACTGGAATGTCATGGTGAGTAGAAAAACTATGGATTTAGGCCCAGATCTCTGTTCTGGGGTGAATGTATGATATTGTCCTGCATTCTGTCTATCAATTGTTCTTTTTACATTTGTCACCCCGAGTGGGACGGGTATGCCCAGACATGGGTCCCGTGCTCTCCATGCCACTGGAGTCAAGCTATCCAGGCTGATGAGGGCTGAAAGCCCGAAACCGGTCCTAGGATGCTTGTTTCCAGCCTAGGGAGGACCTGGCCTGGCAGTTTGGGCTGGACTGTTCCCATTGGGCGCAGGGTCAGGGCTGATTTGCATATGGCTGGGCCCAAACTGGAATGGCTTGGTGAGCAAAAAACTGGTGGATTTAGGTCCATATCTCTGTACTGGGGTGAATGTATGACATTGGCTTGCATTCTATCCATCAATTGTTCTTTTTGCATTTGTCACCCCGAGTGGGACGGGTATGCCCAGATGAGGGTCCCGTGCTCTCCATGCCACTGGAGTCAAGATATCCTGGCTAAAGAGGGCTGAAAGGCCGAAACCAGTCCTAGGATGCTTGTTTTCAATTCAGGTAGGACCTGGCCTGGCAGTTAGGGCTGGACTGTTTCCATTGGGCACAGGGTCAAGAATGATTTGCAAATGTCTGGGTCCAAACTGCAGTGGCATGGTGAGCAAAATAATTATGGATTTAGGTCCGGATCTCTGTACTGGGGTGAATGTATGACATTGTCCTGCATTCTGTCCATCAATTGCTCTTTTTGCATTTGTCACCCCGAGTGGGACGGGTATTGTCATGGTCACGGGCTGCGGCTCTAGGGGCACCACCAGCATTCGCCACTTTAACACCACCGACACTGGCCACTTTCCGCATGGGTGTTCACGTAGACTCTGTGGCAGGGTTCATTATCCATTGGATCGTTGTTGGTGGTTACATTGTTGCTCTGCCCTCTTCAATAAGTATCATTGACTTCTAATGCGAGTTGGCTCCTCAGATACTTTGCACGTTCTGTACACCTTACCGCTACAAGACTGCAGTAATTAAAGTATAGACTGGAGTCGCTATTGTGTTTATGGCTGACTGCGATATTCGATTTATCTGGGAACTAAACGTTGGTACATCCTATATGCCCCATGGTTGCTTGCTATGTTTTGGTGCAAGTGTTGTTGATTTTTCTTTGTTTTCTATAAAGGGCTGGTTCCCAACTTTATCGATCCCCTTATGGCCACGCCTCCCGCGTTACATCATGAGAATATTCCAAACAGCGTGCCATCCATCTGGGCGGGTCTCTCCTATAAAAGAGGACCACGCCCGAAAACACACGCTCGTTATTCCTCAACCATACCGGAGCAGGGTATCTCTCACCGCAAGAACTTTTCTTCCGGTTTCGGAGACGGAGACTCCAGGGACAGCTGATCCAGAGCAGCGCGGTCACAACAGAGTAGCAGAAGGAGCGGAGTCATTTGAATCAGGGTAAGGACATCCCTTTACCCGAGCAGGAATCTTCGTATGAAAGCCTTGTTATAATTTGACAGTGTCACTTCCTGAATGACTTTGTGACTCTGCTATCAGCCTGATTTGATATTAAAACCTTCGAGGAGTTTGTTTGCACATTTCAGTTGTTTGAACTAGAGACATGAGACACTTTCTTATGCCTTACAAAGAAACTCTTGCACAAAGTTGCGTGGCAGGTCCCGCATGTTAATTCCAGTATCCTAAAAAGGAGTCCAAGGAGACAGGTTATAAAGAAGTCATAAAAGAAGGAACTTGGGTGGTATTATTTATAGTTCTGTTATTAAAGACTATTGATAGAACTATTGTTTTACAAGTGTAGCATATACTAAAAGATTCTTTATATTCTTTATATTCTAGTTATAGCTAAACTAAAACTTGTTCCTGGCAGAACAATTGGGAAGGAACAGGTGATTATAACGATACAATTCATAGTCAAGAGAAAAGTAATAGATTTAACTAAAACAAGGTTTAAAGGTATTTCCTGTTGTTTTTACAGGTCTCCTTCCAAGCAGTTCCCTTCCCAACACCCAATTGTTCTTTTTGCATTTGTCACCCTGAGTGGGATGGGTATGCTCAGATTTGGGTCCAGTGCTCTCCATGCCACTGGAGTCAAACTATCCTGGCTGATGAGGGTTGAAAGCCTGAAACCGGTCCTAGGATGCTTGTTTCCAGTCCAGGGAGGACCTGGCCTGACAGTTTGGGCTGGACTGTTCCCATTGGGCGCAGGATCAAGACTGATTTGCAGATGTCTGGGTCCAAACTGGAATGGCATAGTGAGCAAAAAAAGGATGGATTTAGGCCCAGATCTCTGCACTGGGGTAAATGTATGACATTGTCCTGCATTCTGTCCATCAATTGTTCTTTTTGCATCATTTGTTAAGTCACTCTTAACTGGAGGAGGGGCTGATTTACAATCTTTCACCCTCTTTCCCTAAGCGGTATCCATTGCTTTCCATTTCCACATATCCTAGTTAAAGGCACTGCAAAGCATCTTTATAAAAAAGAGATGCTTGCAACACAACTAAAAGCAGAGACTCCTCGTAGCATGTAGAGATTGTAACGTCAAAAGTCCAGCAAAGCCAAACTCAAGTGTCTAGTTTAAAAAAGCTCTGCAGAAGTAACAGCCACAGTTCTTACTATCCCAACAAAATGAAAGAGGGGTGGCCCCGCACCCACTCTTCCTGGCACTGATGGGCACAGGATGGGCCCGCCAGTGGTCCTGGCTTTGTACAGGCTTGTCCCATGCAGCAGGATGCTCAGCGCATCTTCATCTTCATGAGGCCACACCCCTGTGGAGTCCGTGTTGGCAAGCACACCTCCTGGCACCTTGCATGTTGGGCCCTTAAGTCCAAGGGGATGCTCAAAGGTAGTGGAGGGCAAACCCTTCCAGGGGTGGCCACAAAGTTGTCCCACTCAAATCTGAACAGCATTGGATGGACTTTGGAGGGGTTAGATTTACAATTTCCACTGCAATGTAAAAAAAATTGGAACCCCCACTATGTCCAAAAAAACAAATACAAATATTTTTTTCTAATGTTTATAATTGAATTAACTGATCAATGAAATAACAACTAATTTAAAACAGTAAATAAATAAAATAACAATTAATTAGTGAGATAATTTACATAATTAATTACCAATTAATACGAAAATAATATGAACATCAATAAATATAGAAAATAACACTTTTTGTTTTAAATAATTTACTGCCAAAATCCCCTACAACCCCAACAACTTGGTACTAAATTAAAACATACTCATTAAAATTAAAATTAAATTAAATTAAATTAAATTACACATTAAAAGTTTCAAATCACTATAATATTCAAAACAAAAAACAATCAAGTAAATCATTTACATAATTGATTACAATCAATTATCTAACATAAAAAATTAATTAAAAACAGTAACTTATATTTTTTTGTAAATTGATTTTTAGTGAGAGAAGAAAACACAGAATTAAAAAATTACATAACTAGGAGGAGATGTAAGCAGTAATAAAGGCACCAAAGAATGGTAAAATCTGTTTGAACAAGAATAATACTTAGTAATATTGGCAAATATGATAATAAAAAGCAATACTGTAAGAAGAGATGTGTGATGAAAGTAGAGAGTTACATCAACATAATAAAAGAGTGTGTTCTATAAAAAAAGATGTTTTGTTTGTGTGTTTTTTTGTAAAAAATGGAAAGAAGGAAAGGAAAGAACAGAAGAAAAGAAAGAGGAGGGGGAAAGAAAGGGAGAAGAGAGAAAGGACAGAGAAATTGATAAGAAAAAAAAATGGGTGTTGTAAGAGGGATGAGTGTGAAGATAGAAATGCAGTAAAAGGCAACCATAATAAATCAGATTTAATCTTTAGAGAAATAAAAGAGTGGGAAACAGAGGCAATTCTGCGTTCATCACATATTAAATTCCACCAAAGCAAAAAGGATACTTTAGAGTTATCTTTCCAACAGGTTGATATGACTTTAAAGGCGATAACAATAAAAATTTCAAGTAAAATAGTTTTGGATGGGAGATGGTCGAAGTCAGCAGATATGGTCCCTAAAAAGATATTGTGAATAGCAAATGAAACATCACAAGAAAAATCAATAGACATTTCGACCATATAGCTTTCCAAACGTCATGTACCTTGGGACAATCATTAAGTAAGTGTATCAGCGAACCTTCAGTGGAGAGACATGACCAACAAAAGGGAGAAACAGAGTGGTCAATTTTGTGTAAAAAGAGGGGAGTAATAACAACTCTGTTATAGACGAAATAGAGGGATTGTGTAATATTAGCAGCTTTAGATGTTTTGAAAATCTTTTGCCACAATCAGACCCATTGATGAACAGAGACTTATAGAGATAAATCTTGTCGCCAAAGTAGTTCGATAGGAGATTTACTTTGAGTGGTGGTAGGTGAGGATAGAGTTTTATAAATAAAAGAGGCACTGGGAGTGGGGTCAAAAGGGACTTGAAATAAGGGTGTAACAGGAGTAAATTAAGTAGGAGCAGGGTTGGAGTTATAGTTTTGTAAAAAAAGTTTGGAGAGTAGGGGATACTATATTATATTGATGAATTCAAGAATTAGGAAGGTTAAATGTCTCTTGTAATTGGGTAAAGGGTAGAATCAAGTTGTTAGCAATCAACTGGTGTACATAAAAAAATGCCCTTCTCCTTCCAATGTTTGTAGGAGAAAGTCTTGTGGTGAAATTCGAGATATTTATTGAACCATAAAGAAGAGGTCAGAAAAGATTGATAGGGATTAAATCCTTGGAAATAAAGGGTGTGCAGTAGATGGTGAGAGTATATTATGATAGGGTGTTTAGAAATAAAAGTACAATTGTTCATAAACACAGTATCCTGAAAAGAAAAGTCATTTAACAATGAGCGTTCAACAGCAACTCATGTTGGCATAGAAGAATCTTGATAATCTTTAGACATGGCATAAAATTGACGAATCAAAAATGCAGTGTGATATAGTTTAAAATCAGGAAATCGGGCACCACCCTCTGATTTTGGACGAATTAGTTTAGATAAAGCAAAACGAGTACGTTTGTTATTTCACAAAAATGTAGTACAAATAGAAATAATCTGAGAAAAATAGTAATTAGGAATTTTAAAAGGTAACATTGAGAGCATGAAAAGGATCTGTGGCACAATGATCATTTTAATTGTGTCAAGCCTGCCCCACCAGGATAAAAATAATAGAGACCAGGAAGACAATAAGTTAGTGAGCTTAAGTTTTAAAGCAGATAAATTATGGTATAAAGTATCAGGAATATTTGAGGAGAACCATGTTCCTAAGTATTTAATCTTTTGGGGACACCAAGTAAAATTAGTAGTATCAAACATGTAACGATAACATGTTGAATTTAAAGGTAAAATCCCAGTTTTGGCAAAATTAAGTTTGTAACCAGAGACAGTTGAAAATAAAGCAATCTCTTGAATAAAGTGAGGGAAGGAATTACAGGGATTAGACATATAAATAAGGATGTCATCTGCATATGCAGAAAGTTTAATTTCATGGGAGTTAAGTTTGAAACCAGTAATATCCGGGTTATGTCTAATACGTTCAAGAAAGGGTTCTAAGCAAAGGAGAAAAAGTAATGGGTAGAGGGGGCAGCCCTGACAAGTACCACTTTGTAAGTGGAAATATGAGGAAAAAAGACCATGCACATGGGGCAGTATATAGTAATTTGATATAAGAAATACATATTTGACCAAAACCAAACTATTTAAGAGTATAAAACATGTATTGCCAATTTATGCAGTCAAAAGCTTTTTCAGCATCAGGTGAGAGGGCAGCTAAAGGGGAAGAATACTTTTTTCCAAGGGCAAGAATGTTTGAGAACATTCTAGCATTATCAGAGGCAAGTCCGCCTTTAATAAAACCAGCTTGATCTGGTTTAATTAGGCATGGCATAATCTTTTCTAATCATCAAGAAGCTAAAACTTTACAATCGTAATTAATCAGTGAAATAGGACAAACGTTTTTACAAAAGGAAGAATCTTTGTCCGGTTTGGGAATGACCACAATAAGGGCTTCTAAAAAATAATCACATGCTTTATAATTGGAAAGGAATGAGTTAAAAAGGTCCAATAATTTTGGGTCAAAGATTGTGGAGAAGGCTGAGATTAGTTCAACTGAGAAACCATTCGGTCCCGGAGCTTTGGTCTTTTTTAAAGATTTAAGAGCATCAGTGATTTCTTGAAGAGAGATATTATCTTCAAGAGGTAAAAAAGTATCAGGGGAGAGGAGGGTTTAGGAATACCTTGGGAAAAAGTTTCAAAACCTGCTTCAGAAGGAGGTGTGTCATCCGTATATAAGAGTTCATAATAGGATTGAAATATATCCAAAATATCTGAATTGGAGGAAAAAAGTTTGTTAGTTGTTTCTGAATGGATAGGCCCAATATGTTTACGTTCTGATTTGATTTTTAAATAATTGGCAAGGATTTTCCCCGCCTTATTTTGGTCTCCATGATATTTAGATTTAATCTTAAGGAGAATGTTGCAAGCATCAACAGTGACAATTTTATTTAAAGTAGATTTGGCCTTAATCAATTCTTGTAAAGTAGAAGAGGATTTAGAGGAAAAGTAATTATGTTCCAGAATCTTAATCTTTTGGAGAGTCTCACGATACTCAGAATTGTGTAGCTTCTTTTTCCTTGCAGAGTAGGCAATTGTAAAGGCTCTAAATGAGGCTTTAAAAGCATCCCAATTATTATTAACTGAGGTATCCGAAGATTGGTTAATTTGAAAAAATTAATTAAGGAAGGAGGTTGCTTCTGAAATGAAGGTTTGGTCTGTGAGGAGGAAATTGTTAAAGCGCCAACGGCCTTGTTTTCAAATGTTAAGGGATAAAGCAAAAGAGGCAGACATAGGGGCATGGTCAGAAATAAAAATAGAACCAATTTCAGATGAATTAATACAAGGGAGTAATGATTTAGAGGCGAGAATATAATCAATACGGGACATAGTGTGTTGGACAGATGAAAAAATAAAGTAAATTCGTTAATATCTGGATTACATGTTTTCCACACATCATACACAGTGCGAGAGGCATTGGCTGATTGAAATAAATTGTGGGTCTTATCAGGTTTAAATTTGCATTTAGATTTTCTATCAGAAAAAGGGTCTAACCAATTATTAAAATCACCACCAACGATTATAGTGGGGTTAGAAATGGAGATTAATTTAAATTTAAAGCTATGCCAAAATTGTGGGTCAGGTTTGTCAGGTCCATAAATGTTGAAGAAAGTAACTTGTTTTTTAATGTATAATAGCATCAACCAAAGCCCATCACCCATTGGCGTCACATTCAGATGATAATATTTGTGCAGTATTTGATTTATGAAATAAAATAGCAACACCACCATGGTGATCCACAGAGGGAGAAAAAACAATTTGATTAACCCATTGACGTTTGAGCTTAAGAGATTCTACATTGTTACAATGAGTCTCCTGTAAAAAGGCACCATGAGCATTAAGTTTAGATAAGTGAGACAATACCTTTTGACGTTTGACAGGATGACCTAGACCACGGACATTCCACGAGACAACGTTAAACATGTTGAAGGGTGAGGGATAACATATGGAGACAGGAACAACGAGCTGCCAAATCAAAGTAAAAGGAGAAATCACATTTATAAATTTTTAGAAAACGGAGGATGATAAAATTGGAGAAAAAATTAAAGTAGAGACAAACACTCATATAAACAGAAAAATAATAATTAAAAACACATTTAGGAAAAGTAACTGAAGAAACAGGAAGAAAGGGGAAGAAAGAAAGAGGATACGGAGAAAGATAAAGGAAAATAGAGAAAGTAAAAAGGTCAAGGAAAAGAATCCAGACCTGAAAAGAAATAAGGAACAAATATGAGAGGGGCAAGGCAACATCGACAGCAAGGACAGCGATAAGAGTGAATAGGCAATGAAAGGCCTCTTAAAAAAGTAAAGAAATTACAATAGTAGTAAATGAGTAATGAAGGATAGAAATGAAGAAATAAGAATAGTTTAAGTAGTATAGAACATAGCAGAATAAAAGGTAAAAAAGCTCCAGAAAAATAGGAAAGAATAACGAGTAGTAGCAAAGAAGGTAGAGGTATAATTATAAGAGTACTGAAAAGCACCCCCAATAATGTGGGGTGTGTCCCCCAGGCACTGGCTGATTGCCGCAGGTGCGGTTCTTAATTTGTTAGGCGAAGATAGTTCATCACGAGTTGAAATATTTTCAAGGTAAAGTTTTTATTGTTTTCTATTCATTCATAGAAAAACGGACAGCATGTTTACTCCTTGACTGACGAAAGTTCCGTTGTAAATCACAATGAACATGATCATTCCCATAATTGTTCCCAATGCATTTCGGCAGAGTTTGCCTTCATCAGGGGAGATCTACAAGCAATTATATACATAGTGAATATACAATATACGGCATTCATACAAAACGAGGATGTAATGCAATGTATATGACTGGAAGAATAAACAGAGAAAGGTAAAGCGTGGGCTGTTAGAAAAGCGTCGAGTGACGATAGAAATATGACATAAAGAGATGGTGACGGTGAAGCTGAGTGATTTATGTAATGGTTGTGAAAAAATATAAACGAGTGCCCGTGAAAGGTAACGAAAATGGGGTGTAACTAGCGCGTTTGTGGTGTTAACAAATAACAAAGAGAGTAAAGTGCCTTAGGTTGTGAATTCAAAATTGTCGCGTCGTTGCAGGTTGTGCCGGTACTGATAATGAGGTGTCGTGCGTTTAATGCGAAGCTGTTAGAGTTAACGTGTGGAAACGATATTGCTAAACGTGCGAGAAATTAGATTACGTTATCCGCCAATGGTTAAATGCATATTCTCCTGCCTAGTGTGCCGGTAGAGTAACCGTGTATAACAATGTTGCTAAACATGCAAGGAAGTTACATTGTGCGTCGCTGTTTAAATGCGTATTCTCTTACCGCGTATACGGGATTCAAAAGCGTGGATTCAATGGTGAAGTGGTGTTCTGGATTGGTGCGTAAGTTTTTAAAAAACGAAGACGTGATCACGTGATACAGGTTAATGGGTCAAAGAGTGAAAACAGACTATAAGTTGGTGATAAATGGTGATGTGATCTAGAAGAAGGACTAAGAACGTAATGTGAAGATTGAATGTGTGTACAAATTAATGTGGTCCTTAAAATTGAAAAGTGGTAATTAGAACGAGGTAACATGCAAATAGAAAAGGATTAAAGTGAGTTTGTATCATGAATAGGTTTTGGAAAGATGTAAGGGGGTTGAGAGTGAAAAGGTGAAAACAAAGAAGGAGATTGAATGAAGAAAAAACGTAACGTGTTTGAGGGCAGTGACAACATTTTAGAACAGAGCATGGTTTGGGTAAAACAATGTTACTCTGGATGCTGACATGTTAAAGGTAACAAGAAAATTCTGTGCGATCATTCATTCCTTTAGGCTTCATAGAGTTCAATAGGTAAATCCAATGGTTTTCTCGTTGTAGAAGGAAGTTATGGTTATCTCTCCCTTCTTTTTTCTCAATAGTTTCCAAAATGCAAAATTTTAATTGGCTTATTGAGTGTTTGGCTTCGGTGAAATGTTGGGCAACTGTAGACTTCATTTGTTTGTTTCTTATGTTGGACTTGTGTTCGTTTAGTCTGACTTTGATTTTTCGTTCCAACAAACAGCAAAAGGCACAATTCCCTGCCTAAACTGCAACAACTGTCATAATATCATCAAAGGCACCTATATAACACATCCCCTGAAAGGACACAAAATCAAAATCAGAACAACAGCCACTTGTGACACCAACAACGTCATATACATGCTTAAATGCCCATGCGGCATGGTTTATGTTGGTCAAACCGAACGAAAAATCAAAGTCAGACTAAACGAACACAAGTCCAACATAAGAAACAAACAAATGAAGTCTACAGTTGCCCAACATTTCACCGAAGCCAAACACTCAATAAGCCAATTAAAATTTTGCATTTTGGAAACTATTGAGAAAAAAGAAGGGAGAGATAACCATAACTTCCTTCTACAACGAGAAAACCATTGGATTTACCTATTGAACTCTATGAAGCCTAAAGGAATGAATGATCGCACAGAATTTTCTTGTTACCTTTAACATGTCAGCATCCAGAGTAACATTGTTTTACCCAAACCGTGCTCTGTTCTAAAATGTTGTCACTGCCCTCAAACACGTTACGTTTTTTCTTCATTCAATCTCCTTCTTTGTTTTCACCTTTTCACTCTCAACCCCCTTACATCTTTCCAAAACCTATTCATGATACAAACTCACTTTAATCCTTTTCTATTTGCATGTTACCTCGTTCTAATTACCACTTTTCAATTTTAAGGACCACATTAATTTGTACACACATTCAATCTACACATTACGTTCTTAGTCCTTCTTCTAGATCACATCACCATTTATCACCAACTTATAGTCTGTTTTCACTCTTTGACCCATTAACCTGTATCACGTGATCACGTCTTCGTTTTTTAAAAACTTACGCACCAATCCAGATCACCACTTCACCATTGAATCCACGCTTTTGAATCCCGTATACGCGGTAAGAGAATACGCATTTAAACATCGGCGCACAATGTAACTTCCTTGCATGTTTAGCAACATTGTTATACACGGTTACTCTACCGGCACACTAGGCAGGAGAATACGCATTTAACCACTGGCGGATAACGTAATCTAATTTCTCGCACGTTTAGCAATATCGTTTCCACACGTTAACTCTAACAGCTTCGCATTAAACGCACGACACCTCATTATCAGTACCGGCACAACCTACAACGACGCGACAATTTTGAATTCACAACCTAAGGCACTTTACTCTCTTTGTTATTTGTTAACACCACAAACGCGCTAGTTACACCCCATTTTCGTTACCTTTTACCGTTTACTCACGGGCACTCGTTTATATTTTTTCACAACCATTACATAAATCACTCAGCTTCACCGTCACCATCTCTTTATGTCATATTTCTATCGTCACTCGACGCTTTTCTAACAGCCCACGCTTTACCTTTCTCTGTTTATTCTTCCAGTCATATACATTGCATTACATCCTCGTTTTGTATGAATGCCGTATATTGTATATTCACTATGTATATAATTGCTTGTAGATCTCCCCTGATGAAGGCAAACTCTGCCGAAATGCATTGGGAACAATTATGGGAATGATCATGTTCATTGTGATTTACAACGGAACTTTCGTCAGTCAAGGAGTAAACATGCTGTCCGTTTTTCTATGAATGAATAGAAAACAATAAAAACTTTACCTTGAAAATATTTCAACTCGTGATGAACTATCTTCGCCTAACAAATTAAGAACCGCACCTGCGGCAATCAGCCAGTGACTGGGGGACACACCCCACATTATTGGGGGTGCTTTTCAATGTTCTTATTTTCACTCCATCTCGGAGAGTGATACCCCGTGAGCACGGCACAACTTTGAAAACTCTATGAAATTTTAGGAAGTGCGCGTACTACCCCTTTTCTTCATAATTATAAGAGTAACATCAACCAATAAACCAATGAAACTGAGACAAAGTTAAGCATTAGTTTCCATAGTACAAGAAGAAATACTGTTTAAGAAGAGTTTCAGTTTGTCAGGGTCGTTAAAAGAACGTGATCTTCCTCCATGAGTGACTTTGCAAATGCCATATTGAATGTTCAAATGTCTCATCTGCGGGCAAAGAGCCAGAAATTCTTTACGATGGGCATTCGTTGCATTAGAGACATCTTGCAAAATGAAGAAATTATGACCTGACCAAATGAGCTGTCTTTTAAGTTTAATATCCTTCAGAACATGCATAAGTTCAGTAAATTCCAGGAAAAGCATTATGATACCACATGGCTTATTTGAGTTAGGTTGAAGATGACTCAAACGATGCGCACGCTGTATATTTAGAGGTGATGAGGATTGAAGGTCTAAGAGATCTGGGAGGAACTTCTTCTGGAAGGATAACATATCAGGTCCCACAATATTTTCCGGAAGACCATTAAGGCGAAGGTTGTTACTATGATTTCGATTTTCAAGGTCTTTGGTGTGGATTTTAAGTTTGTGGATCTCTTGTTCTAGCAAAGGAATTTTTGTAGAGGTATCATGAAGGTCTCCAACACATTGCTTGAGCTCCAGCACCTTTCCCTCCATTGCAATCCAGCGGTCTTCAATTTGTTGTAGCTTTTCATTGGCAGCGGACATAAAAGGTTGAAGACCGCATACTTTATAAGAATAGAGTCAAAAACAGGATTTTGTGAGGAGAGAATGGGAGAAGGTGGGTCATTCTTGTGTCTTTTGGCTTTGCCCCCGAAGACGATGGTTTAGAAGTGGTGTGAAGATCACTTGCCATTTTGAATTGTTGAAGTGAGCGATGTGTAGTAGAGAGATAAGGGCGAATCCGGCCCATACATCAAAGGAGAAGAGGGTAATAACAGTGACCTCAGTGTGGAGACCCCACAGAAAGTGAAAAAATGCTGGCAAAAAGTGTATAGAAATTCACCAACCTGGTTAAAGAGAAGAAGAATGCGCAGTCAGCGCATAGTAGTGAGGTTGAAGCACTTTGCAATATGAAGAATCCTCATTGAATCAAGTAATAAATAAGGTTGAGGTAGTGAAGAGGAGGCACCACCATAATTACATGTTCACATGAGGAGATAATATAAAAAATAGTAATTGTTTTTAGGCAGCAGTGAAAAGCATTCCAGATAAGGATTCAGTTCAAAAGTAAAGTTTATTTAGACCTTAGGGCTTTAAACCACAGAGGCCCATATATTAAAAAAAAATTCTAAAACAATAGAAAATTCATCTTCTTATAACATTTTTAAAATCAAAATTCCCATCCATGGACTAAACATCTATTTATCTTAAAACTTCATTCCTAACAGTTTTTACAAGCACATTTTTAAAACAATAACATTTCATATTAAATCACAATACTCATAACTTCACTTAAACTTATAGTCAAGCTGGGGACCTAATTACAACCTGCATATACTTTCCAATAGCAATTGCAGTATCTAAATTTTCCATATCAGTGAAAAGCTCCCATGCTTGAGTACGCAACCTTACATCATATTCTAAAAAAGATCGGACGTAAAAACAGTTTAGGGTGGTTTAAACATTTTTGGCAATCCAATAAAATGTGCAAACTATTACATTTCATACCTATCTTACATGTGCATTTTCCATCAGGTTGCATCAAGCCTGATTTTATTATACTGTTTGACAAGGCTGGGTTAATACCAATTTTTATCCTTAAAACTTAAATTCTCAGCCATTGGTTCGGTAATATGTCTAGATAGGGGTAACTGATTTCTTTCTCCCAGCTATTTCTCATAAACTTTACAGAGTCTTTCTTACTCAGGTACTCCCTATCTACTGTTCTAGACAATTCATTACCCTGCAATTTAAGTACACTATTACATCAATTTGCAAGGTCAGCGGATCTATTTTCACATTCAAGTGTTCACAAAGGGTCTGGAGTTTCTTTCTTGTAGCTTTGGCCCATTTTAATTCACTGTTCTGGATGTCCTTCATACACCATTGGGACACTTATGTAACCTCCCCTGATCCCAAGCGTTTCCAGAATCTAAGTAAGCTTAATTGCACCTGGACATTCTAAGCGGTCAATCCTAGCTCCAATCTAATTGCCTGGATCATTGAAGAACTGGGGAGGGAAGGTAATGATTTTAAACATTTCCCTTCATCCTGATCCCAGGAGCTTTTGCCATCTATGTAAAGAATTTCTGCACCCTATTTTAGTTGCGGGGGGATCATTCCATTATAGGCCGTTAGCAATGGTCTATGGGACATATCACCATAGCTGCGATTGAATCTTTTCAGCCCACATACCGCTAATTGTGCTTTTATTTTCTGTGCCTCCAAATGCATGCCCCACTTTAAGGAATTTACAAACTGAATTCCAAGGTATTTATATTCATTTACAATATCTAATTTGGTTTGACCCACATACAAACTGAACTTCATATTCCTCTTCCCAAAGCACAGGATTTTCATTTTGTCCATGTTTACTGTAAGACATTTTGCTGTACAATATGAACTGAAGATGTTTAGCTTCCTTTGTAGACCCATCTCAGTTTGATCCAGGATTACTAGGTCATCGGCATACAGCAAACAGGACAAATGCTTCCCATTCACTTTTGGGCTAGCATCTCTGATAGACCCCAGGATAGAAGGTAGATCTGCCAAAAATATGGCAAAGAGAAGCGAGGCCAAAACACAGCCTTGTCTGAGGCCATTGTTTATCGCTATTTCATGTGTTAGGCCCCCTGATGCATCTTTAATAACCTGTGCCCAATTTTGCCGATTCAACTCCTGTATTACCAATAGGAGATTCTCAGGCGCCTCATAGCTTCTCAGGGTCTCCCACAAGCACTCCCTATCCACCAAATCGAAAGCTGCGCGAAAGTCCACGAAAGTCCACGAAGCAGCAATACAGCTTACCTTGCTGCTCCAAGGACTTTCGCACCACTGCCCAAAGGGCAAAGCAGTGATCAATAGTAGAATGTCCTTCCTTGAAGCCTCCCTGTTCCACTGGCGCTATCGACTGCCGCTCCACCCACTCCTTTAATCTTCCCAGGATTATTTTGGAGAATACCTTCTCTGCAATATCCAACTAGTTGATTAATCTGTAGTTCCTTGGGTCCTTCCTATCACCCTTTTTGTGTAGTGGTCTAATAATTGCCCCTCTCCAAGATTTTGGGATATAACCTGAATCTAAAATAGCACTAAACATATGGGATAGGAATCTTGCCCACCAATCTATTTGTGTTTTGATTATAATGCCCAGAAGATTATCGGGCCTGCTGCACGAGATAGGTTTAACTTCTTGATTGTTTCTTTTACTTTTTCTACAGTAAATGCTGTTTTTAAAACTTCTATGGACCCTGTCAAATTTGTTTTTTCCTTAATTATTTCCGATGCTCTACTCGCCTCATATAATTTGCCTAAATAATTTACACATGCAGCCTCCTCCACAACACAGCACATGTTTCCTGGGGTCCTACCTGAGGCATCCTGTATCAACCTCCAAAACCCTTTCACATTTTTAGTTTCTATTGTCTCTAGCAGGCTTTCCCAACATTTTTCTTTAAAGATCCTTTTCTGCTTCCTCACTAGAGTTTTATATTTTTTCTTCAAATTGGTCAGATTTACTAGGCTTTCCTGGTTGTAACCTCAGGCGTCGCTCTGTTTTCCGTATAGACCTTTTTTTATAAGGATTCAGTTGACTGGAAAAAAAAACCAGAGTGCGAGTGCTGCGATTCAAAATGGCGGCCGCTCGCGAGTAAATATGAAGGGAGAAAAACACTGCGCATTTCCAGGGCTCCAAACAATGGTGAGTGTAAAACGAAGCGGCACAAACACTCACCACCACTTCATGCGCTCAAATCTGCATCTGGAGCCCCGAAATCCTTTGTCCAGAGGCGCTTTAATCGAAGAAAAGCTCTGCATCCGGACGGAGCTCACTGGATGTCCGCCATCCTGTCTCGACGTCCAAGCTACGCCCCAATAACTTATATTTTTAACAAATTACTACCCTAATTCCAACAGTCCGCTACTAAATTACAAATTGTTAATTAAATTAAAAAATGTACATTGTATATTCAAAACTGCAAATACACTAAAAATAAATATTATACCATGAATACAGACTATTAATATAATAACAAATATATGATGAATTAATACAAAAAAATGCATGCAGCTATATTTAAAAAAACAACAACATTATGTACAAGGATATTAATACCTAAAACGATATGATATTTTTCCCTTCAATATTCTGTTCCACTATATTTTTGAGTGGATGATATTTTTCACATCATATTTATGTAACACTATAATTGTTCCTCGATATTTTGATGAACTTCACCTGCATAGTCCTTGCTAACCCTAGTCTCAGGGATAATGAAGACTGTAACAAGAAGAGAAAGAAAATAGGGCATAAAGAACCCTATTTGGTTTCTGTAGCTTTTACTCTTTGTCCTATCCCTCAGCAGAAATTTGAGGACACTGAGGTGCTAAAGGCTCTCTAAGGGCCAACCCTATAATGTGATCAGGGGGACAAGGGATGTGTGATCTAAACCCCACTAGCCCAGGCCGTTTTATGAATTGGTAGCAATGTAAGTATAATCAAATCAGCAATATTCTTGTCCCTTTCCAAATTTGACAGTGTTACACTCCAGTGTAGGAGGTAATTTAGCATTTTAGAACTATATTCAATCATTTATTAAGTCAGTTTGTTTTCCATTAAATAAATTACCTAAATGTAAATGTGCATAGAGCACCCATTGATATGAGACATTTCCCGTTCATGCGACATTTCTCATAAAATTAAAAAAGTAGAAAACTGTTTAACGCTGTCCTTCTTCCCTGGTGTGTCTTTCCGAATGGACCTCCTGATATACTGTCTTTTATTTCATATAAATGGAGAGCACTAACAAACCTCATACATTTTAATTAGTTTGATTATACATAGTGCATGACATTTCAACCAAATAAACATCCAAACCACAACTAATGTACAATTTTCTAACAAGTTCTTAAGCAGAATATATTATGTGTCCTTAAAATGGCACTCACTGCAAGTATGTACTGTTATTTATTTGAAATGTCATTAATCCATTGAAATGAGAGCTACTTTGCAATATTCTTAAATTGCAAAGCCGATGTTTTCACAATAGCATAAGCCAGACAACAGTGTAAAACATGCCTGAGAAGAGTTCATTTTTATGGTTTGATTCTATTAAATGTGCGTGAGTTTGTGTGTGTGTGTGATCAAACAGCTGCCAATTATATTGTTCTCAAATCCATTACCGAAGAAAGAAATCAAACCCACCTGACGCATCAGCACAGAAATCAGGAACACACTAACAAAGGTAGCAGGGGTTCTTTATACATTTCTCTCAGCAGGTGTCAAAAGCAACAGTTTCTTTGCAACCATCAACACCTTTCTTTTTTTGGATGCGAATATGAAACAAAAAGAATTGGGAATTGAAGATAACCTCAATAAATTAAGTACTTGAATGCTATCCCAAATGCTTGCAGACTCCAGCTGTGTTTAAATGCTTTCTGAAGACTTTGTGATGTCAAGGAAGGCTGATTACTTCCGGAATTTAGTTCTACCTCGGTGGAGATCCCCTAAAACACCTTTCTTCATTATTGTAAAATACTGCGAGTCCACTAAGAAAAACGAATTTTGAAACAGTTTCAAAAACAGGAGCCGTTACCGCAGTGAAAAGATAAACCTATCCAGTTGGTCATAAAACAAAACATTCATCATGTTTACTAGACACTCCAAGTCGAGCTTCTGCCTGGGTGGAATGACTGATAAAAACGTATTTTTATTCTTGCAACTATAGATCGTGTTTGTGTTTGTTGGTATTCTTTGTCCTTTGAATGTCTGCCTTGTTGTCTTTCTATCGGTTTCTCTCCCTTTCTTTTGCTCTATGAGTCTATCTCTCCTACAAATTATTAAGACGTGCATGTTATTTACTGTGTTATTAAGTTAAGCTCAAACAATATCAAACAAGATCTGAATAACAGGGCAGCTTATTTCTTAAATATGTGGCTTTCCAAAACATTAAAAGGAAGATGTGAGAAATCAGGTGGTTGGTTAAATGGGGGTGTCCCCTGTTCAAGCAACAGCCATAATCCCTGGCAGGATGAACCACAAAAGTAACTAAATTATCTTTTGCGTAACCTAGAGTAGCTTGCTACGAAAAACAGTCTGGCTTAAGTTAGAGGCGATGTGTAAAGTATTTATGCAGCATACAAGCAGTAATAAAGTGAAAGCACAACACAAGAAAAATCCCACATCAATTTACAAAAATAGAGTACATTTTTATAACTTAACACCAAAATGACAAAAATCCAATCATATCCAAGAGTTATGAATCTTTAAAGATTTAAGGGAAAACAGTGCACAGAAACACAAAGGCGCACTTGTGGCGTGAAACCAGGAAAAAGTCACTAGTTCAGATGTCAAGTGGCTCAGTTAGGCCCTGCAAGAAACACTGCCATTTTACATGCACAAGTTTCTTAAATTGCCTTCTTTTCGACACACACAATGACTTTTGACACAAATTTGTTTGTGTGACAGTGCAGGATTTGTTTCTCTGAAACAACATTGCTTTCAATTCCACTTCTTAAGTACATTATCACAACACTTTGAACATTTAGTACAAGGCCTACACACACATTGTGCAAATATTGTTGTTTGTTATTCGTCTATGAGGTGACGTGGCTATCACAAAGATAATAAACAATATCAGCCTGGCTGAAGCCTCAACATGGAAGCATGGATGATGTTATTATAGATGCACATGCATTTCCATGCTCAAATTAGAGGAGCACTCTGCTGTCATTGTTAGGTCATCACTGTGTCAGAGTCTCAGCTCGGCTGATTCCTGTTTACCCTCCGCGAGGAGGAATGTCCAACATGTGACCAAGACAGGGACCTACATACCTTGCCTTCAGGTAATGTGGACTTAGATCATTCAGTAGGGGATTCTTGGCAGAACACCCGCCCTAGGCAACTATGGTAGGGAAGCATTATAGGAATGCACTATATGCAGTACTTATATGCCAGAATATATTCACTGTTTTAGAACAATAGTGGAATTGTTCATTCTTTTCACTATCCTTACATTGCCAATCACTTTTATCTGCTTCTGTCTACTGATTATTCAGTGCATATATTTTATACAAGAATCACAATGGTTCAATAAATATTGAAAACGCGCCCTTTGTGTAATATTTTTGTATCTCTCTCAGCGAGCACTAGTGACTGAGCAAAAATGTTCTAGATATGTTACCACGATTCCTTGAGGAGTCAGGTTCTGAGATTGCCCAAACCATTTGTTACCTTGCCAGGTTCTGATGGCACTGTGAGCTAGCATGTCTATAGGCCAACATCTGATGAGGTGGTGAATGAAATCAGTCAAGCAGCATTCCAATGTTTATGTTGTACAACAAACAAACAGTTCCTACTGAGAAAAGTGGAACCCGTAGTACAAAGGCCACCCACGATGGAGCATGGGCTTGATCAGGGACCAGGTTAGTCCTGCTGTAAGACTCATCTTCACAGACCAATGCAGCGAGTTCCGTTTGTAGTGGAAGGGGCCATAAGGTGCAAGCAGAGTGTCACGGATGGCCATCGAAGTAGGGCGAAGAGCAGGCCGGGGGTCACACACCTTCAACGCTGTACCATGAAGATCCTGTTGGTGTCGTGGATGGTCATGGCTGGAGCTTCAAGTTGGAGCTCATCTCCAGCAGTGGATGGTTTAGCATGAAGAGTTGGTTTGCTTGAACTTTGCGCTGGAGGTTGGAACAGGCAGCACGGTTTTGACACCAATGGGCCTGCTCCCATTTATGAAGAACCCAAAAACTTTAGGAGAGCTCAATTGAGGCCACGTCAAGGGTCCAGGACCTGAGGGGCACTACTTGGGGGTCAGGCTCTCACTCCAGCGTAGTCCAGGTGCTGGATCAGTATAGTTGGAGTCTGCTATGTCCCAGTGGATCTGAACAGGAGTACAGCAGACTAGCCCTTGGAGTAACCCTGGTAGTCCTGGGTTCAGTTGAAGAAGCAGGGCTCAAACCGCAAGGCTGGCCTCTGGGGGTTCAAGGTAGGCTCCAGGCAGCAAAACTGTAATTCCAGGTACAGCAATGCAGTCTTGAAGATTGCACAGCAGGTCACAGCAACAGGCAGTCCTTTGAGAGTACTTCTGCAGGTCCAGATGTGAACTGAAGAGTGGACCTGAGGGACCATTTTATACCTGGTGCCCCCTTTGAAGTTGGGAGAAGTTTCTAGAGTTTTCCCTTTGAAGTTTTTGGAATTTTCTGACTACCTAGCGCTGGCTCCAAGCTGGCTGCAGAGAATATGTGGAGGTGACAAGCACTTTTTGTGAAGGCAGAGCACAGTCTATTCAGTTGCAAGTGGGGCTGTGTCCAGCTCCACCCCTTCCTGCCAGCAGATTGCCCATTCAGGCACATCTAATCCCTCTTTTATGTGACTGCCAGGGAGGAATTCACAAAGTCTAAATGTCTATTACTGAAAACACCAAAAGGCTAAGGGCAGGATACTGCAAACTTTCTAAAAGTGGCATTTTCAAAATCCAACTTTAGTAATAAAGGGGGTTTCATAGATACCAAACATGAAAAATGTAACTAGTCCCAATCAATCAAAATGAGATCTTATTAAATGTAATAAAGCAACCCAATGTTATCCTATAGACTGGTAGGCCTCACAGTAGTAAAAAATAAATAAGAGTTTTTCACTACCAAGTCATGTAAAACTTAATAGTACATGTCCAACCTTTTAATTACAATTTGCATTCTACCCTATGGGCTACCTAGGGTTTACTTTAGGGGTAATGTTTATGCAATAAAAGGGGAATTTAAGTCTTGGCAAGGGGGTTATATTGGCAAGTTGAATTGGCAGTTTAAAACTGAATTCAGGCTGCAATGGCAGGCTAGGGACATGTTTTAAGGGGCTACTTAAAATGGTGGCACAATATGTGCTACAGGCCCTGAGTGTATGGTATACCAATCTACAAGGGACTTATACGTAAATTAAATATGTTAATCAGGTGTAAATTAATGTAACCATGTTTAGGAGAATGGGGACAGCAATGTGACACTGGTCAGCAGTAGTAAACTGCTAAGACCAACAAAAATGACTTTTAGCTGAAAAATGGAGGTAGGTAGACCAAACGTTTGGGGGAAAACCAACCTAATGCTGGCTCCTGAGCCACAATCTCCTGAGGCTTGAGCCGGGAGCTACAGCTCACGCTATTTTCTGTTACTTTTATTGAATTCTGCTTTTTAAATCGTTTTTACTCCTACTGCACATTTTACCCTTTTGTGAACTGTTTTACGTATTTTATGGTTGGGGGCTTTTTTACCTACTGTAATTGTCAGCGTAATAACAGGCTGGTAGCGCTACGCTTGCTGTGCTTACCTGTCACTTTAGGGGGTCTTCAGCTCCTGGAGCGCCTCCAGTTCGGCACTCCGGCCTCACGTGTGGTGGCTGGGGGGACGCCATCTTGGAGGTATTCACGGACCGCTCTAGTCTTTTCACCACATGTCTGCACTTAAGCAGACGCTGACTCGGGCGCGCAACCACAATCTCCTGAGGCTTGAGCCGGGAGCTACAGCTCACGCTATTTTCTGTTACTTTTATTGAATTCTGCTTTTTAAATCGTTTTTACTCCTACTGCACATTTTACCCTTTTGTGAACTGTTTTACGTATTTTATGGTTGGGGGCTTTTTTACCTACTGTAATTGTCAGCGTAATAACAGGCTGGTAGCGCTACGCTTGCTGTGCTTACCTGTCACTTTAGGGGGTCTTCAGCTCCTGGAGCGCCTCCAGTTCGGCACTCCGGCCTCACGTGTGGTGGCTGGGGGGACGCCATCTTGGAGGTATTCACGGACCGCTCTAGTCTTTTCACCACATGTCTGCACTTAAGCAGACGCTGACTCGGGCGCGCAGCGGGCGAGCACAGCGGGCGCGCCGATGGCGCACCGAAGGCGCGCCTAAGGCAAGCCCGTCTGCGCCCGTCTGCGCCCGTCCGCGCCAGTACGCCGCCAGCGGTCAGCCTCGCTGCTGGTTTAGTGTCAGGTACGCGGGGGTACACCAGGGACTTCCTGCTGGCTGTCAGATCTAATCTTCCCCAGTGCAGCATGGTTCAATGTATTAATGCCGAGGGACCTTTTTGCTGTAATAGTTGCAGGTTTAGTTCCTACCCCCCTCCCTCACCCGTCCTCCCTACCCCTACCAAATACCCCTTCAAAATCCTCCACCTCAACACGCGCTCATTAGTGAAACACCACAACGAAATCTACGATCTTGTTGAAACTGAATCCCCAGATGTCTTTTTCATCACAGAGACATGGCTGACGACTGATACGGTGATCGAACAGGGGCTTGCTCTTCCCCCAGGTTTTAACATCCTTACCGTCAGCAGAGATACCAGAGGCGGCGGTCTGGCGGTCATCTATAAGTCATCCCTTCTTTGCACCTTCGTTCGTGAGGTCATTGCTGGCTCCGAATGTGCTCGCTTCTCTATCTCCCCCAACGCCAATTATACCTTCTCTGGCCTCTTGATATATCGCCCTCCCGGCCCTTCTTCTGAGTTTAAGTCAGCCTTGATGGAAGCTATTCATGCTCTTGCGTCCAGAACAGCTAACTTTACTCTTATAGGCGACTTGAACATCCATTTTGACCAGCACCTCGATTCATGTGTCAGCTCCTTGCTCGCTGATTTGGAAGCCTGCCAACTTAAACAGCTGGTGTTGGAACCTACGCATCTGGCTGGTCACCTTTTAGATCCGGTCTTTTCCAACATCCCCTCTCTTCAGGTCATCCCCCCTAGCCCGGTCTGCTGGTCTGACCACTACCTGATCACTATTCTTCTTCCCATAGCAGAGACCACCACCAGAACCTCGCCTAAAGCTATGTTTAAACGTTATTGGCATAAACTTAAACGGGAGGACCTGTTGGCCTGCCTGTCCTCCAGCCTTCCTAACATTGACAATCTCGATCCGGAACAAGCTTACAAGGAAATTTGTGACTGGATTAACGCTGCACTTGACTCCCTTATCCCATTAAAGTGGTCGAAGGGACGCGGCGCCTGCCCTAGTCCTTGGTACACAGATTCCCTTGCCACAATGCGCAGCACTTGCAAACATAGTGAGCGAGTCTGGCGCAAGGACTATTGCCCATTAAGGAAGAAGCAATATCAGGCCACTTTAAAAAGCTATCACAAAGCCATACATCACGCCCGAACGGCCTTCCTTACGAATCAAATTGCCTCCAGTAACAACCCTATTAAATGTATTTTCAAAATCCTAGATGACTTGAAGAAAAGGAAGGAGCCTCTCACGCCTCATATTGCTTCTGACAAACAATGTGAAGAATTGGCCTCCTACTTTGTTCAAAAGGTTGAAAACATCTACAAGTCCTTCCCTAATCATTCCACTAAGCAAGTACACCCCCCGATCTCTACTCATTATCCTCCCCTGGAATGTATTCCTCCCATCTCGCAAGAGGAGTTCCTGACCCTCAGTTCTAAAGTTAAATCAGGGTCCCCTCTGGACCCCTTGAGACCCTCGCAATACCGAGACTGTCTCCCGGTCCTCCTTCAACCCCTTCTTTCCACTATCAACTCCTCCTTCAGCAGGGCTTCGGTCCCTGTGGCCTGGAAACAAGCCAAGGTACTCCCCCTGTTAAAAAAAAAACGCACCTTGACTCTTCCAAACCAGAGAATTTTCAGCCAATCTCTCTTTTACCATGGGCAGCTAAAGTTACGGAGGCACATGTCAATAAAGTTCTTGCCGAGCACATAACCAACAATAAGATCTTAGATGAATCTCAAAACGGTTTTCGCTCGGGCTATAGCACCGAAACCGCTCTTCTAGCTGTCAGCGAAAATTTACGTTTTCTCCTTGACAATGGCCAAACAGCAGCGCTCATATTATTGGATTTGAGCGCCGCATTTGATACGGTGTCGCATCAGATTCTCCTACGCCGGTTGGAAGAAGCTGGGATTAAAGACGCTGCTCTGGAATGGTTTCGTTCCTTTTTGACCGATCGATCCTTTCAAGTCTCGGCCCCTCCTTTTTTTTCCGCCACAAAATCCATCACGCAGGGGGTTCCTCAGGGTTCGGCCCTCAGCCCAGCTCTGTTCAATCTTTATGCTCAGCCCCTGGCCGCTGTTGCTCGCCACCATGGACTCTCAATGGTTTCATATGCCGATGACACCCAGCTCACGGTAGCTCTCTCTGACGGCCTTGCTCAAGACGCCGCCCAATTCCAACGGGGCCTTGAAGCTATCGCGGGCTGGTTGACGGAGAATTGTCTCCAGCTTAATGCTGGTAAATCAGAGGTCCTTTTAGTAGGCAAACACAAGGAGCTCTGGAACTCCCATTGGTGGCCTCCATCTCTGGGTCCTCCCCCCCCCCCTAAATCGGTGGTGAAGAACCTTGGCGTGCTGTTTGATTCGACCCTAAATTTTCAGGATCACACCAAAAAGATAGCTGGCACCTGCTTTGGGTTGCTGCGTACTTCACGGCCTGCTCTCCGGTTTTTTGATTCAACAACTCGCCAGCTCATTGTCCAAGCAACCATTCTTTCAAGACTGGACTATGCAAACTCTCTGCTATTGGGGGTCAATAAAGCTGAGCTGAATCGGCTCCAGCGCATTCTGCAGCTCGCGCTATTCTAGGTCTGTCTAGATCATGCTCCGGAAGAGGAGCCATTCGTCGCCTCCACTGGCTCCCTATTTCAAAAAGAATTGAATATAAATCCCTCTGCCTTGCTTTTAAAATCCTCAAACTCTCTGGTCTCAAGATCTTATCTGATCTTATCAATCCCTATACCCCTAGGCGCACCTTGCGCTCATTCGATTTGATGCTGGCTGCTGTCCCCAGAGTCAAGAGATCCAGAGCTGGAGGCAAATCTTTTCGTCTCTTGGTACCTAAGCTCTGGAACTCCCTGCCTTTGTCAATCCGTACTATGGACTGTTTGACCACATTCCGTAAAGCTATTAAGACCTACCTCTTTCCTGTGGCTTGAGCCCCTCCTCCCTTCCCTCTGGACTTTTGTGGTTAGAGCCGGGACACCCCTTTGCCGGGGCAGCTGCGCGCTTTATAAAAATGCGTAACATAACATAACATAACATGTCTTACATGGGAGAATAAAGCATGCAAATGCAGTCATCCTTTAGTGTACATTATTGCCAGCTGTTCATTCTGTTGCAGTGTATCAATTAAAATGTGCTCAAAATTTACAAATTAGATATGAAATCATAGTGATAACATTAGGTATTTTGCCATCATGATTCCATCGGAAAAGCCACGTTCATGCAATGCAATGATTATGGTCACAGTTCACAAATTTAAATATCCAAGCATTAGTGTGTGTAGCTAGCTCTATGTTCACATGCAAATTCATAAACTGTGGGTGGAGTTTTACGCCTGGTAGTAGGTGTACATATCCACGAATGCCTTAGAGCTGAGAGGGTGGTGAAATGTACAACTCTAAATACCACTATAAAGTTAATATTAATAACTATATGGGCACATGTTAGGCATAGATATGCCAAACATAGTTTTTTTTTTATAGTAAATGCAAGACTTGCTTTCATTAAGTTGGAGGACTGATACCAATATTTTCTCACTCAGCAAAGCAGGTGCAATTTATTTTAGATACATTATGGGTGAAGAGGCTTGCTTTAAGCCATAAATTAAATCGCAAGCATATGATATGTTCCCAGTATTCAAGGACAGTTCTAGAGCAGCTCTTGCAAATGTACACCTAAAGTGGATGTACATTTCCACAATGTTCATTCAGTCTGGGTTGGGGGTGGTGGTATGTTGAAATAATGACTAAAGAAACAGTATGGCCAAAATATTGAGGACCAGAATATCAAGACTGTAAGCTCTTTAAGGTAAGTATATATCTGCTATTCTTAACTCCACATCTACATACATTAAAGTTATAAATATCATCAAGGTGTATATATGATGTTTCTGTAGTCAATATTTCAACATAACCCCCCCCCCCCCACACACACACACAACCCCGACTGAATGTACTTTGTGGAAATGTACTTTCACTATATACATATGTGTGTGTGTGTGTGGGGGGGGGGGGGGTGTGGGGGGGTGTGTGGGTGTAGGTAAGTAAAGTAAATATGTATCTATATTTACTTACCTTGTTGATATTTTGTTTCTCAATATATTTTCTTTATAATATTTTGTTGGCATGATATTCTGGAGAGTATATTAAAGTAGAATACCATATGGTCGAGTGGCAGTAAGTGTTTGGACTCATGTAGGATGGCAGAAAGGAGGTGGTTTCATAAGGGTGATGGCAACAGCAACAAGAAGTCATGTCCGAGAGACTGTAAAGAGGAGTTGGAGACATAGAGGAAGTGACATGGAAGTCATGGAGGACACGTCAGGAGTGGCAGAGAGAGTGATAATCACCACTAAGACAGCTCCTACCGGCATGGAGGGCACTGCCACGGTGATAAATGTCCTGCTAATACAGTGTAAAAATCAACTGTAGCTGCCCTTTCCTGACATTGTGCAGAGCTGCTTTCTCTCCCACACTGGTTAGATAACAGTTCGACCACTTGAACCGAAATAAGACCTTTATGGTCTTATTTGAACTGTGGAATAAACTTCACATAGTTGCTTGCAGCTAGGTGTCCAATGATACTTCTTCCACCTGATCACTGTGCCCACTGCAAGTAGAAATGTTTATAAACGCAATTGTGTTGGTACATTAACAGTACCAGTGAACACCTGAAGAAATCTATAGACTGAGATCCTACTGGTGCTTGCATCATCCTTGAGGCAATACCTATTCATCAGCTGCACTTTTCCATATGTAAACACCATTTCATTATATCTTGAGACATGGATGTTTTTCTCTGTGCTCAGTTGTGTCTAGATTTATTCAAACTCACCATCCTATTTTCTAGATCTATCCTGTTTTTCACCTATTTCTACAAACAGCTGAATTTGCCTGAAGCTCAGCTCTCTCTTTCAGGGTGCACATGCCACACATCATCTGGGCACCGATTGGACCTGCTGACTTCCCCAAAATGCTGACCTAACATACATTGCACCAACAGGAAGGTGCAATAAAAAGCAGATGATCCAGAATCAGGTCGTCTCGCCTTTGAATTGAACTTTTAGTCGATTAATTAAGTTATTTAACCTCTGCAAAATGTTGGGTCTCCACAATTAATCTGCTACTAGGATATTACCTACAGGGAATCTCAAGAATTTAGGGGCATATTAACAAGGAACAGTGAAAATTAACGCTAAGGGCGCTTAGCGTTATGTATTTTAACGCCCGCTATCTCTGGATAATATCGCCTGGTTTTCGCGTTATTAACAACACTAGCCGCCTAGGCGATAAAAAATCCAGCGATAGCGGCATTTTGGGAGGTTATCGCTGGTAATGTAGCGATAAAACTACAAGGATAGGGATATCCTTGTTGATAGCCCATGGTGGACTTAGCCATGTAATCCACCTTCCATTGGACTACATGGCTATGTCTGAAAATTAGCAGACGTAAAAAAGCAGCGTTAACAGTGGTTTGCGCTGCTTTTTTTGTCAGGGTTAGCGTGAAGCTTGATAATAGGAGAAATGTTGCTTAACTACATTTCTCCTATTATTTTGCTCTGGAACGCCCACTTTGCATCTCATTAGAGATGCAAAGGGAAACGTAGTAAAAAAAGGTGCTAACATGCGATTTTGCATGTTTGCACCTTGTTGTTGATAGGGCCATATTTTATCCTCCGCTTCTTTGGCTTTTGAAGCCGAAAAAGCGGAGATAAAGCCCTTGTTAATATGCCCCCCAGAACTCACAAATTATTTCGCTGTCAATATTATTATTAGAGAAAGGCAGAAAGATAAGGTTTGCATGACAGACACACAGAAAAGCAAGAAATTATGCTTGGATTCTTGGGTGGATTGTTTTATCATTACCTATGGATATGTTGCCATGGTTTTAAAGTCAAGTCAAGTCAAGTCAAAGGCATTTGTATAGCGCAGACATATCACTCAGAAGAGTCTCATGGCACTTGCAGACGGCTCTGAACAGAACGGAAAAGATATTACTGGTCAAACAACCATGACTTCAAATTCTTCCGGAAACAACTGTGGACAGGGATGGAGCGTAGGTATATAGGCATTTTGTTCCAGGAGGATGGTGCAAGATACGAGAAGGATCTGCCCCCGTGTCTCGCTGTATATATTCTGAAAGGAGTGAGCAGTGACACAGTGCTGAACCTAAGCGTCCTCTGAGGCTTATACCAGTGAAGCTTTTTAGACCAGTATTGTGGGCCTTTCCCATACAAATATTTATGCGTAAGGCAGAGGACTTTAAAGAGAATTTGCTTTCTCACCGGCAACCAGTGTAGGGCTTTCAGACATGGAGCGGAAGGTGTTCTATACGGAAGAATCAGGATCATTCTGGCTGCAGTATTCTGTAAGATCTGCAGCACATTTAGTAAGCTCTCGTTTATGGACAACAAAAGCGCGTTGCCGTAATCCATTCGATTTATAATTAGTCCCTGAATCAATGGTTTTCTTGCGTCGATGGGAATTCATTTGAAAACTTTCCGTATGGTACGCATTATTCCAAAGCATGTGCTAATAACATGGTTTATTTGGGTTTTCATAGACAATTGATTGTCCATGTAAAAACCAAGATTGCGGACCACCTCTTTGGGAGTAGGGCAGGTACCAAGATCATATGGCCACCAGTCGGATGACCAATGTTCAGGCGCTTTCCCAAAGAGCATAATTTCTGATTTAGTACCATTCAATTGGAGATGGTTACTTTTCATCCACCTATCAATGTGGGACATACAGTTTTTAAAGCGTGCCTTAGTTTCGATAGGATCAGGACCCAGTATAATCAGGATTTGAGTGTCATCAGCATACGATATGACATCAAAACCGTTATTTCTGATCACTGGGGCCAGTGGAGTCATGTACAGATTAAAAAGTGTAGGACTCAGAATGGAACCTTGTGGCACTCCTATCATGACAGATCTTGCGGAGGAAATGTTGTCTCCCATCTGAACAATAATTTTACGGTCCGATAGATAGCTTTTGAACCATTTCAGGGCATTGCCTCTGACACCAATCTCCCAGAGCTGTTGTTCTAAAATACTGTGGGAGATGGTGTCAAATGCAGCCGACAGGTCGAGGAGGACGAGAATGACTGACTGATGTTTATCCAGGGCCCGTCTGATGTTATCTGTGACCTCGACCAGTGCTGTCTCTGTACTATGCGCTGCCCTGATACCAGACTGTGAGGGGTTCAGCAGATTGTGGCTCTCCAGATGGGCAACAAGCTGTTGATTGATAAGGGATTCCAGTATTTTCCCTAAATAGGGAAGTAGAAAAATTGGACGGTAATTGGAGAAGAGTTTAGGGTCGGCCATAGGTTTCTTCAAGATTGGTTTCACACGGCAACCTTCCAACTCGAAGGAAAACTGCCTCCGAAAGTGATTTACTGAATAGGTCTGTGATATTATTCACGAGAGCAGGAGCAATAATTGGAAATTTTTTGGGAGAAACAGGGTTAATGGGAGTGCCAGATTTTATCTTTTGTATGGCACTAGAAACTTGTTTATTGTCGCATTTGGCAAATTCATCCAAAAAATAAGGAGGGGCAGAGAAGGTACTCGGCTCGTCGACTAGATGAAAACTATTGCTTTGTGATGACCGAGATTAATGAATAGCTAAAATCTTTTCTTCAAAAAAGTTAGAAAGGGAGTCATCCCAGAATTGAGACTCAGGTATTGACGGCTGGTTTCTAGGGGTTGTAAATTCCTTCAGATTTGGTAGAGTTCCTTAGTGGAATTTGCAGCCTTATTTATCCTATCAGTTAGAAACAATTTCTTTGCCGCTTTAATTTCAGTCATATTTAAGGGTGGGCGTAGTTCGCGAAGTAGCACTTCGCGAAGCTACGCAAAGTGAAGTTCGCACTACGCGAGCTACGCGTAGCACTTCGCGAACTGCGAAGTAACATGTTCGCACTGTGCAAGATGTTGTTTTCAAAGATTGCACAGTGCGGACAAGCAACCGGCACTGTGCAATCATTGAAAATGGCATCTTGCACAGTGCGAGCTGTAGTTTTCTGCTGCTCGAGTAGATTTTTACTCGAGCTGCAGCTTTCTCAACGCGAACTGGTAGTTTCTCATCGCGAGCGGTCGTGAGCATACGCGACCCCTCGCAATGAGAAACCTGACCTTCTCGCGTTGGGAATCTCGCCGGGAGGTTTATTTTCCATGCTCGCGATCGCGAACAAGGAAAAAGTCTCGCCAGGATGTCATTTTGCTTGCTCGCGGTCGCCAACTTGACGTTGAGGACCGCGAGCAAGCAAAAAATGACCGCAGCACTACGCAACACTACGCTACGCGTGTTCGCACTGTGCTACGTGCAGTTCGCGTAGCGCGAAGTAGCGCGAACTTCGCAAACTACGCGAGCGTAGCGTAGTGCTTCGCCCAGGCCTAGTCATATTGCTATGGTGTATATTTTTGTAATTTGCGCGGTCGACCGAGTTTCTACTCTTGCGCCATTTACGCTCCGCTGTGCGGCATGTGGACTTTGTGGTTCTTAATTGGTCCGTGAAACACGGGGCGAGTCCAATCTTGGTCTTCACCTGTGTAGAAGGAGTAATTCTATCCAGTGTGGTTAAGATTGCCTCATCTAAGATATGTAGTGTTTGATTTACACCCGTATCAGGGCTAATTTGGTCAAGGCAGAAATGCTCTAAAAAAAGGTGCAGTGTGACTTTGCGCCAGGGCCTACTGAATGCAGGTTTTTTTTTTATCAAAGTGATTGGAATCGAGAATTTTAAAAGATAGTGATCAGTTCATAGTAATGGAACTGGAGATGTTACAGTAATTTCAGACCTGTTGGTAAAAAGAAGGTCAAGGGTGTGGCCGGCGATGTGCGTAGGTTCTTGTACCAATTGGGCGAGGCCTAAACAAGGGAGTATTTCAATACAGGTTGTAACCTAGTAGCAAAAAAAAATATGCCGTGAGAAACTTCGAGTTGTGATAAGCATTGCAAGTTATTCTATTCTCAGATGCGCATTTAAGTCTTATAAACAATAGTGAATGAAAGTTAAATCGGGTAGTGCATGAGCTCGACGCGTGTGGGTTGCTTGTGAGAGTTCTTCACACACATACATCTCTTGGCATGTGCTGTGCTGATGAGACCCCATGCCTCAGAGACACACAGCAGCCCCATGTTAGCCACACGAGTGTTTGGACCTGCTGGGCTTTCGGAACTGTATCCGGAAGAGCCTTGAACAACAATAACAGAGTGCTTCTATCTCAATGTTTATCGTTATCCTGATTCCGGCAGTGACCGTGGGTGACTGGCTCATCCGACTATCCTTTATACATTTTGTGCGCTAGAATGACCAATTAAATCAAAATAAGGTCCGTTGGAGGTGGGCGTATAGGATCTTGCTGAACTGCATTCAAACATAACGTCTGCCCTAAAATAAACAGCAGGTGAGCAAGACTCAGCATTCCCAAGATATACTTGAAATATTTCCGTGTTTCATTTTGCACTCAAGGTGAAGCACGGCAGCAATCATGTAGCATTATTCACACTGCAACTAAAGCTCGCTGCTAGAACAAAAGCGGGGCAGAAATAAAATGGCTTTAACACGTATTCAAATCGACTGCTTTAACCCAATGCACTTGAACATCTCTTTGTAGAAAGAGTCCTTTTAAAATAAGTGTTATGATTGATCTCCTACATATATGTGCTGTACCTCGCATTCTAAGGCGACACGTTATGGTACCCATCAAAGCCTGCCAATCTCCTTAAAAATGCTTCACATCAGCTCCAATCTTCAAGTGCATGTTCAGTATGCGGGGCCATCTTGCTTCAGATTTGATGCAGGCTTTAATCATTTTCAGGATCTCTATTAAGTTGATTACAAGTCTTTAAAAGTCCTACAAAAAGCTTCTATTCTTTTGACATAAGTTGATGCAAGAGATCAGTGCATGTACAGCAACCTCTACTTTGTATGTTCAAATAACCAGGCATTGAATAGGTACAGATGAGATAGGTCAGTGGTTGGGGTTAGAGATAGTGCCCTCCATTAGTTGAGATCTTTCCAATCTTACCGTTCCCAGAGTGTTCAGATGGGGTATTTTAGAACGACATTGCATGTTATTACATGGTGTATTTCAGGGTTCCATTCTCCCCTCCCGAAATCATTTCATATTTCTATGACTCCCCTAACATACCTGATCTGAGCCAAAGGTATCCGGTATCAAATGTTCACTGTTGACACACAGTTCTTAGTATGTATGACTGCTAAATCTCTCTACATCAGCTGCAATTCCTGCTTGGCGGAGATGAGGCAATAGCTAACTAAATGCCATCGAGACAGAAATCTTTTTGGTTAGATTTGGGCAGAATAATTTTACATTTTGACCTGAAGAATTAGTTGATACTACATCACCATCTCAAACAGCTAAGAGGTTAAGAGTGTTATTTGATTCTTTTAATAAACAATCAACGCTGAGTATGGCTGTTACTATCATTTATTTGCTACTGCCCTCCATTTAACTTTGCTAATGTTATGTTATGGTATGTTACGTTATATTATGCTATATTATATTATGCTATATTATATTATTAAGTTATGTTATGTTATGCTATGCTATGCTATGTTATCGTATAGTATGCTATGTTATCTTATGCTATGCTATGTTATGTTATGATATGCAATGGTATGATATGCTATGGTTTGGTATGTTGTGTTATGAGAAGGCTCTGATGAGGAGGAACAGATCATTCCCCGCTCCAGCAAGGTAGGAGAAGGCACAAATGCCAGCTGGGAATCACACTAAACAAAAACTTGAACGTGATCACTCACACAAACTCCACTGCAAGAAATGCCAGGTGCAAACTACAGGAAATAAAAAAGACCAGTCTCTCATCCTGAAAGAGGATGCAAAAAAAACACTAAACCCACACTAAAGAAACTTGGATGGCTCCTGATAGAAGCAAGATGCATTTTCAAACAACATGTATCATACATGAAGCTCTCCATGTGCGCTCAATGTAGCGCAGACTCACTACTACGAGCTCCTCTTCGATTCAAGAAGCAAAGGTGCCATGCATGCCCGTTCTCCATAATACACCCAGAATGTGGAACTCCATGCCATCAGATTTTTCCACTAACCAGTCAATAACCAACTTCAAGAAGAATGTGAAAGCATTACTGCTTGAAAGACACCTAGGAACAAATCGAAATTGGGTCCTTCTCCCGCAATGCAGACTCCAGCACTGCCACACTACAATCCATGAAAAATCAAACATAGACTCTTACCCTGAATCCAATATTATTTGTAATTTGAACACAAGTTGGTCGCACACTGCTCGTCACACCAGCAAGTTGCCCCAAAGGACTGTGGGGAATGTAGTGGCGACGGCGGGTACGCCTATGCCACGATGTGTAAAAAGAAAAAAGTATGTGTTGCATTTAGCCCTTTGGGGCAACTTGCTGGTGTGACGAGCAGTGTGCGACCAACTTGTGTTCACAATATTATTTGTACTTTACCTGACCCATCCGTGTACACACCAAAGAAATAATTATCCTACCTCAAAACTAAGCTGCCAACCTGTAACTACAAAAACTTTCCACAGGGCTTTTTGGGTACATATAAAACTGTTTTACTTATACACACATGTACCAGTTGTTTTTTGGATGATGGAACATGTTTTTTGGATGATGGAACATGCACATACCATCATATGCAACTTTAGAATCTAAGTAACCACTAATACAGGTGAAATACTGTTGTTTAACGTTAAGCTCTCTGATACCCTTGGGTCACGTACACACTATATAAAACTCTAAAAAAAAGTAAAATAAATAATTAAATATGGTTCTGCATATGCGGAGTAGGAGTGTGGCTTGGCCAGCCATGGTCAGTAGATTATTAATTACTATTCAAAGGTGCTTTGCACTGCTGGGAGGGAAGTGAGTCCAAAGTTAGCAGGCAACCCAGTGGAGTTCTAGAGCAAGGTGTCTTTGCTGAAGATTACTACTTCTGTCTTATCTGATTTGAGCTTGTTGAGCTTGAGGCAGTTGGTTTTCATCCATCTGGTGACTGCAGTCAGGCGTGAGCTGCGTATCATCAGCATTGAATGTGATACTGATTCAATGAGAGCAGATGATGAGAGAGCATAGGGACATGTAGACATGGAACAGAGTGGGGCTGATTGAGGATATTTTGGGAACTCCATAGGTGAGGGCTGATGTGTCTGAGTTGAATGGGTCGGTGCAGTCTCTCAGGAAGGAGCAAAACCAGCAAAGTGATGGACTTAGATGCTGGCTTCATGCAGTCATTGGATAAGAATGGGGTGGGAGACGGTGTTGAAGGCTGAGGAAAGTTCCAATAGGAATAGGGCAGCTGTGTCACCTCTGTCCATGATCATCTGGAAGTCAATCGTGGTGGTGATGAGGACAGTTCGCTGGCACAATATTGTGATAAAAATCTATTGTTGACAGAAATATTCTGTTAAAAATATAATTTACAACATTGTGCTCCTACAATTATAATGGTAAATACAAAAATCTTAGAAAACAATATCATTGGTACTAATATGGTACAAAAATAGATATATGTGCAGTGCTTAATTTGTAAAAAGTAAGTGCCAGGTTCCTTCTCGGGAGGCCACAGCAGCCCGCAACACCTATCGCCCCTGCCAATAGCAGTACAAACACAACTACCAATCATCACACTCCTACAAGTGTGACAATTCAGACTATTCCAGGCTACTGAAGCTCTACTAATTGCATGAGCGGCAGGAATTATTCTTTCTAATGGAGATTGACTTATTAAAAACTGCAGTTATGCTCAACTCAAAACTGGTCAGATATTGCCACCATGTAGTGGACTATCACTAGAGCCAGTGCTGACAATTAAGTGATGATGCCGAGCACCAGGAATAACTGGCTCAAATTTAGCACTGTATAAGTGTATAAATGAAGACAACTTTAAACATATAAACAATTGAATAGGAAAAGATATCTTAATTAATGTAGACCAGAAGCAAAATATTGATAATTAAAATATTCAAAAAACGCCGTTGCGAAAAGTACTATAAAATTAAAATACATTTAGAAATTAAACCAAAGTAGATAAAAGATTTAAAAAATAAAACTATTAAGTCTAAACATCTATTTAACCAATACTAAGAATATGGTCTAAGAATATTAAATATACTATTCCCACTCGAGATTATGCAACATTAAGGAAAGTGTTGGACTTCGAAGCGGTTACATTTACTATTCTTACCCCAGTTGTCTTAATAGTGTTGAAAGTGTTGGACTTCAGAGGACTTAGATTCACTAGTCCCACTCCAGTAAAAGCAACAATAGGGAAAGCATTGAACTTCCGAGTGGGTGAAACTCACTGTTTCTGCTCCATTCTAAAGACACTCAATTGATGGACAGAATGCAGAACAAATCAAAACTTTCACCCCCAGCCAAGAGAACTTGGTTAAATCGATCATTCTTCTGCTCACCATGCCACCCCAGTTTAGACCTGGCCATATGCAAATCAGTCTTGACCCTGTGCCTCATGGCAACAGTCCAGCCCAAACTGCCAAGCCAGGTCCTTTCTAGACCAGAAACAAGCAACCTGGGACCGGTTTCGGGGTTTTGACCCTCATCAGCCGGGATAGCTTGAATCCAGTGGCACAGTGAGCCCGGGACCCATGTCAGGGCATACCGGGCACACTTAGGGCGAGAAAGCAAAAGACACACAATTGATGGACGGAATGCAGAACAAATCAAAACATTCACCCTAAGTCAAGAGATCTGGGTTAAATCCATCATTCTTTTGCTCACTATGCTACCCCAGTTTAGACCTGGCCATATACAAATCAGTCTTGACCCTGTGCCTCATGGGAACAGTCCAGCCCGACTGCCTAGCCAGGTCCTCCTGGACCGGAAGAAAGCATCTTAGAACCGGTTTTTGGGTTTCACCCCTCATCAGCCTGGATAGCTTGAATCCAGTGGCACATTCTAAACAGCAGCAGGGAAAGTGTTGAACTTTGGAGGGGTTACAGTTACTATTCCCTTTCCAAACAGTGCAACAGTAGGGAAAGTGATGGATTTTTGAGGGATAACATTTACTATTCCTACTCCAAGTAGTGCAACAGTAGGGAAAGCGTTGGGCTTCGGAGGGCAAAAATGTACTATTCCCACAACACAAAAGTAGGAAAAATGTTGAACTTCAGAGGAGTTAGTTACATTTACTATTCTCACTCCAAACGGGCAATTGTAGGGAAAGCATTGGATTTCAGAAGGGTAAAATTCAGTATTCCAACTCCAGTGAGCGCAACAGTAAAGAAAAGTGTTGGACTATGGAGGGATAGAATTTACTCTTTTCACTCCAGTCTATTGAATAGGAAGGAAAGACTTTGATTTCAGATGAGTGAAATCCACTATTCTAACTCCAAACAGTGCAAAATTATGGAAAATGTGTGTTTTGGAAGGGTGAAAAGTACTATTTTCACTTCAAACGACACAGCACTAGGAACAGTGTAGGACTTTGGGAGGGGTAAAACTTACTATTCCCACTCCAGTCTGTGCAACACTAGGAAAAGTGCTGGATTTTGGAGGGGTGAAATTTACCATTTCCACTTCAATTTACATAATTACTGTTCACAAAAATATGAATTATCAATTAATAAATAATTGTTATTCAAATTTTAATTAATTAACTTCCCACCCTGTTCCCATACAACCTAGTGACCCACACCTAAAATATAACTATTCTGTACCTTACATATTTAAAAGAAATTAAATAATGAACAATTAATAATTATTTGTAATTAATTATTACTCAATTAATTTCCACTTTAGAAACCTACAAACAGCATTCCGCAACTAAAATAAAATTAACATAAATGAGTATTCCATAATTTGCATAATTGAAATAAAATAAAATATTTATTTACAAATAATAATTAATAGTATAATAATTACCTCTTAATTAACTTCCTCCCCAATACCCCTACAAACCTAACATCCCACAACTACAATATAGGTAAAATAAATTAGCATTCCATATTTTGGATAATTAAAAAACAATACATTATTTTATTACCAATTAATAATAAATTGTTAATGAATTATTACATAATTGACTTTCCACCTTACATCCCAACAAACCTAGCAACCCACAACTAAAGTATAGGACAAATAAATAAGTACTTCATTAATTATATAATTGGAAATCAATTAAATAATTATTAGCAATTTATAATTAATTGTTCATTATATACTAATTAACTTCCTACCTTATACCCCTACAAACCTATCAGCCCACAAGTACCATATAATATAAATTAACCAGTATTACACTTATTGCATAATAAATATCAGTCATATAATTACATTTTATAAAATAGTTCCTTATATATTATTACCTAATTAACTTCCCAACGTATCCCCCTATAAAAACAACAACCTGCTACAACACTATAAATTACTATGAACATTGAAATAAAAATCTCTAAATCTCTTAAAATTCCAGGATATATTTAAAAAATGTAATAACATTTATATAAACGTTATTAATAAATACAATTAATACTTTTAACAACTATATTAGTAAAAACTATATTAAAAACATTGATATTATTTAAAACAATATTAATTACCTCAAAACATGATGCTCTTGTCACCGATATTTTAACTGCACAATATTTGGATGTCACAATATTTAATTTTCACTATTTCTGTCCCTCGATATTTTTAAATCAATATTTTGTTCAAGATTAATATATTGATTGAAAATGTACTAAAATTCCACCATATGCAATAAGAATATGCTTCATGCTATGCAAAATCATGCAATCACAATACAGTGCCATCCTTAGAAAATCTGACTATTTATCTGGGCAAATAAAATCTCTTGCCAGTCGGAGAGATAATTAATACAATTCTGTTTATTATTTGGTAATCAGTGTGACAGCATGGTCCCAAATACCTCACAGATTTTTTTCTGTTTATAAAGCCTCCTCAGGTTCCATGCTCAACTTCTGAACCTAGAATAATGCCATTTTGATGGAAGTGCATGAACTTGTTATCGAGTGTTACTTGAGTGGCACCGTGAAATGCATTGACTTCTGGACTTCAACATACTTCCACACCTTTTTTTATCATAAACGTAAAGGGTAATTCTAGAGTTAGGGCCTTATTACGAGTTTGGTGGTCCATGGACCGCTGTCCCGGCGTTGATGGTCAAACGGTGGTTAGCTGTCCGCCGTATTACGAGTTAGACAGATTGGATGTGCGAAGACCGGGGCTGGAAAACGGCTCCTGGCAGCTGTGAGTAGCCTTTTCATCAGCTTTCCTGCCCGCTGTCCTTCCCATTTTTCAACTACTCCTCCATATCCTTTCATACTTAGTGATAAATCATTTGATGGATATCTGTGGATGGAGATTTGAGAAGTCCTAATGTTGTACTACTTTAGGTACTTGAAAATGGCTTTTGTGCATAGACCTCAGAGAGGTATGAGAACATATCAAAGTGAGTTTTCAATATAAGCTAATGATTCATAACATAAGTCTCTTTCTACCTGAAATGTAAATACAAATGTCCTGATTGTCCTCCTGCTTCAGTCATGTGCCAAAACTAAAGCTCACTGTATGCATTATGATTCAAAGTTTGACTCTAAACAACAGTTGAAGGCATTGTTTACAGTGGTGCTGTGGGCAGTCAGCAGCTCCAGCTTCACTGAGCGGTGGCAACTAGAGCGATCCACAGAATTATCATGTGCAGTGGCATGCATAGTGTCATTCTAGTGGTTTACTGTCACAGTTGTTTAATAGAGAATGTGAATTTTCAGTATTTGACAAGAGCACTAACAATAAAGTATCTTGCAAATCCTCTTTCTTTCTCTCTCCTATATTTACCAATTATCTTTCCATCATATCGCTCCTTCCAACCCCTCTCTCACTCTGTTAGACCTGTCAGCCTTGGGGTGATCTTCACTTAAACACTTTTGCCTTACTCCTATATTTTTGCTGATCTAATTTTTGTTGGCCTTAGGACTCTCTGCACCTTACCACTACTAACTAATGCTGAAGTATGTGTGCTCTTTAAACATGGAAACATTGTTTTACATCCAATTGGCACATTTAATTTACTTGTATGTCCCTAGTAAAGTGGTATTACATATAGCCAGGGCCTGTAAATTACATGCAACTAGTGGGCCAGCAGCACTGATTGTGCCACCCACTTAAGTAGCCCTGTAAATATGTCTCAGACCTGCCATTGCAGTCTGTGGGTGCAGTTTTAAACTACCATGTCGACCTGACAAAATAAACCTTTTGCCAAGCCTAAACCTTTTTTACAATTACAGATAGGTCAACCATATGTTAGGCTCTATACTGCCCAGACGTCAGGGCGCAGTGTATTTAAAAAGTTGGACATGAACTTTTAAGTTTTATATGCCCTGGTAGTGAAAATCTCTTTCATTTGTTTATCACTACTACAAGGCCTTCCTCTCCTGTAGGAAATCATTGGGTTACCCAATTAACGTATTTCATTTAATGAGGGATAACTTTCAATTGAGAGCAGGTAGGAATGTTGAGTTTGGTGCTATATAAATGGAATTTTAAACCCTCTTTGATGGTAATGTTGTATTTTAAGTTACAATTTTGAAAATGTTACCTTTAGAAAGTTGGCATTTTCTTGCACCAGTCATTAGGTGCATCCAGCCTGTTTCCTGGGACACATGACCAGGTGTAATAGGCAGGTGGTCTTTGTATATTACTCCCAGACAAGCTGGGGCCAGGGTAAAGAGGCAGGAAATTCCAAACACCTCTGGGTGTGGAAACTTCTAGAACCCTCTCCTACTTCAAAGTGGGCAATAGACACACATATTGGACTCTCAAACCCAACTCTTCAGTACATCTCTGCCCAATGCATCCTCAGCAAAGTCCTTTTCATCGCAAGCCCCTCACCAACGGCATCCTCTGCAATGAAGCAGGACTCAGCATCGTAGCCCCGCAGCTTCTTCAGAACTATTGGTGCACGAAGCATCTTGAGGTAGGAATTTGCATCGCAGCCCCTCGGAACCGCCATTACATAATGCATCTTCGATGCGGGTTCTCGCAAAGCTCCGCTACCAGTATTTAAGGAACATTGATCAGTGGGCCTAACATGTTCCTGTGTCCAGCTGTGCTCCATCGCAGTCAGCCTGAACCTGTGACTTGGTCCTACAATGGCGTAAGAGATAACCACTGTTGGTGCTTTGTGAGCCTAGCCACTATTGTTACCAATTGGATTTTCGTCTATTTGGTCTCACATAGTTTATTACATTTTAATCTAGTTTTCTAATTTATTGTGGGATTTCTCTAGTGTTGTGTTTTCAAATAATCACAGTTTAAAGCGCTGCATAAATACGTCATACGTTGCTTTGAAGGTAAGCTGGACTGCTTTGTGCCAAGCTACCAAAGGGTTAAGCACAGGTTAATTTGCTGTTTGCTTGTGGTTCAACCTGTGAGAGCTTGTAGTTCCTGCTTGAGAAGGACTCTCTTTTACTCTCTCTTTCCACTCTATCAATCTCTTTTCTATGCTGTTTCCCGGACTGAAGTTGCTGCAATAGACCCCGGTAACAGGAGAGAGTGATGCCAATGGCGCCACAGCCCTTCACGATACTTGTTTAAATCGCTCCACTCGCTCGGGAAAATGCTCGATGCATTAAATGGCCCGTCTGGCTCCCTTTCCACACAGTAAACAGATTTCCATAGTTATAAGACACGTTTCAATTGGTAAATCATTTCGGTACAGCTGCATTATAAAGGAATTACAACAAACAAATGATGGACGGAATGCTGACAATGCAGACATTCTCCCCCAGTCAAGAGATCTGGGTTAAATCCATCGTTCTTTTGCCCACTACACCACCCCAGTTTAAACATGGCCATATGCAAATCAGTCTTGACCCTGTGCCTCATGGGAACAGTCCAGCCCGAACTGCCAAGCCATGTCTTTCCTGGACCGGATTCAAGCATCCTAGGACCGGTTTCTGGCTATCAGCCGTCATCAGCCAGGATAGCTTGACTCCAGTGGCGTAGTGAGCACGGGTCCCACGTCTGGGAATACCCATCCCACTTAGGGCGAAAAGCGTTACAACAAACAAATGATGGACGGAATGCTGACAATGCAGACATTCTCCCCCAGTCAAGAGATCTGGGTTAAATCCATCGTTCTTTTGCCCACTACACCACCCCAGTTTAAACATGGCCATATGCAAATCAGTCTTGACCCTGTGCCTCATGGGAACAGTCCAGCCCGAACTGCCAAGCCATGTCTTTCCTGGACCGGATTCAAGCATCCTAGGACCGGTTTCTGGCTATCAGCCGTCATCAGCCAGGATAGCTTGACTCCAGTGGCGTAGTGAGCACGGGTCCCACGTCTGGGAATACCCATCCCACTTAGGGCGAAAAGCGTTACAACAAACAAATGATGGACGGAATGCTGACAATGCAGACATTCTCCCCCAGTCAAGAGATCTGGGTTAAATCCATCGTTCTTTTGCCCACTACACCACCCCAGTTTAAACATGGCCATATGCAAATCAGTCTTGACCCTGTGCCTCATGGGAACAGTCCAGCCCGAACTGCCAAGCCATGTCTTTCCTGGACCGGATTCAAGCATCCTAGGACCGGTTTCTGGCTATCAGCCGTCATCAGCCATCAGCAATCAAGCATCCTAGGACCGGTTTCTGGCTATCAACCGTCATCAGCCAGGATAGCTTGACTCCAGTGGCGTAGTGAGCACGGGTCCCAGACGTGGGACCCGTGCTCACTACGCCACTGGAGTCAAGCTATCCTGGCTGATGACGGCTGATAGCCAGAAACCGGTCCTAGGATGCTTGATTTCGGTCCAGGGAAGACATGGCTTGGCAGTTCGGGCTGGACTGTTCCCATGAGGCACAGGGTCAAGACTGATTTGCATATGGCCATGTCTGAACTGGGGTGGCGTAGTGGGCAAAAGAACGATGGATTTAACCCAGATCTCTTGACTGGGGGAGAATGTCTGCATTGTCAGCATTCCGTCCATCATTTGTTTGTTGTAACGCATTATAAAGGAAGCCATAAAAAAGAGAGTGTACCATGACTATGAATGCAGGCTAATGCTAATGCCAATAGTATTGCACATTTTAGAGTTTCGAGTTTGTTGTCCTCGTTGCAAATTTGGAAGAAATGCACTAAGGCAGCTTATTAATGATAAACTTTTCGCTCCTGCCATGTTACTATTTACTCCTCCAAAAGGGTGAATACAATGTGTATCTTTTTGAAAAGCATTGTCATCTCGAACCAATAGATGGATCCAAACAAGTATAAATATGAGTATTAACTGTATGATTATAATTCATAACGCATTTTAATTAACATTTACTGACATATGCGGGCTATCAGACATCATGCCTATGTAAAAATAGGACAAAACCTGTTTGCACCATGGCTGATATCTTTCTGAACAGAAACTTGCACACTAATTAGGGTAATTAAATGAAGTTCAGTGTATTATTTTATGCTTTGGATATGACATTTATTTTCAAATCTAAATTGAGAAAGATGACCTCACCCTTGAAGTGCACAGCAGTTCTTGAGGACCCAGATTATCGACTGTCACATTATTTTGCTATTGACTTGTTTATTTTGCGTTTATAGCCGTGAGTTTGGGAACGATCCTGTGTTCGCCATGCCTTGAAACTTCAGATTGACTGAAAAAACGGTTCTCCCAGTACTTATGCCTACAACCTTGTTTCAAAGCATGTTCTTTGTTTACTGTACTGTCAAGAATTGCTAAAATACAACGTTTAAATCATCATGATCATCTTTATTTCGGCAATTTGCCTTAAAAAGAATACAAACATAAACATATACAAAAACACCACCATACATTGTATAATAACATGTCATAGCATTTCATTAAATGATGATCAGACCCCTTCTCTTATTCCACATTGCTAATAAAAAATTGGGAAACTGCAAAAACTATGTTTTTTGAAGTATCTGTCTTTAAAATTCTAAAAGCACAGCTACACTGTCGAAAACCCATATTTTTACAGATAGGTACTAGCCAGTATTTCCTTGCTTTGGTGTATGCAGGACAAAAAAACAATACATGGAGCTCATCCTCTTTATCACAGCTACATCCAGGACAAGCCCTTGTAGAAGTGTGTGACCAATTGCTAGTAAAAACTCTCAATGGTAAAGTACCATATCTCGATTGGAGATATAATTTTCTTGATGCAATAGGATAAATAATATCCATAAAGTTCTCAAATTGATAAAAATCCTTAAAACTTAAAAATGATTTAGTTAAAACTCCAATATTGGGAGCAGACTGTACACTAATAAGTTGCTCAGCCGCATAGATCTTGGTAAGCAGCTTCCGCGGGATCGCCTGGCAGCTCCTTTCAGGGTCATACCACATATCAAGCAACCCAAGTCTAGTAAACTGGGATTTTAAAAACCTGAGCCAAGGGATTTTTAGTACACCACTGCTGGTCAATATTTCCTTCAGCTCTGCCCTATAGTGCGATAGTTCAGGCGTGGTCCACAACCTGTGCCAATACCTGAGGGGTTTCAGAGCTAATTCATCTTCAATAGACCTCAGGCCCAGGTCCATCCTTAGAGGATGCAGCGGGGTGCTTTGCGGGAGTGTCAGTAGCTGCCTAATAAACTTGTTTTCTATTTTAAGAAATTCAATCCCAGTTAAATGCCCCCATAACTCCCCACCATACAAAATTGCGGCCCTCGCCTGGCTCTTGTAGATCTCTAACGGTGGTTTTATAGGTTTGTATGTAGACACATTAGAGAGCCTAAGAATACCCCCTGCATACTGGGTTAATTTCATTTGTGCTTTTGCCTGTTGTGGGGCCCATGAGAGACTTTCACTTAGGGTTACCCCCAAATACTCAAAGGTTTTTACCCTTTCCAGTCTCATTGAGTCTAGTTTGGGATTCGGCCGAGTAGAGGGCGAGGGATTAAAGACCATGTACTTTGTTTTGTTGACATTAATTTCCAGGCCACGACTTCTACAGAAATCCTCGAAACTATCCAGCACACGCTGGATTCCCATTGGTGACTTAGAAAGTAGCAGGGTGTCATCCGCGAACATAATCGCCGGCACCCTGCTACCTGCCAGAATTGGTGCATCATTGTTAAGGGCACTGTCAAGATGGGAAATCACACCATTGACATAGAGGCAGAACAGGGTAGGTGCCAGTATGCACCCCTGCCTAACCCCTCTGTCAATGGGGAACTTTGATGACAGTGCCCCGTTCTTCCCACATCTAACCCGAGCGAAATTCCCCTCGTGCAGCTCCATCAGTATTTCCAGGATTGGTAGTGGGACACCCAAACTGAGGAACACAGTCCAAAGTTTCCCCCGGGGCACCAAGTCAAAGGCGGAGCGGAGGTCCACGAATACCATGTAGAGGCTGCCACCATCAATCTTTGCCGTTTTCCAGAATAGTAGTAGCAGGCGAAAGATTTGGTCCATGGTAGAGGTGTTCCTCCTAAACCCCGCTTTATATTGACTCAGTACGGCATGCTCCTCCATCCAGTCCTGCAGTCGGTCAAGGATGAGCCGCGCAAAGATTTTTTGCGGGGCATCTATGAGGCTGATGGGCCTATAATTAGCCGGTAGCAGAGGGGAACCCTTCTTAAAAATGGGAACAATTTCTGCACCCAACCAGGTACAGGGAACCTTCATTCCTCTTAAAACTGCATTAAATATAATGCACAAATATGGTCCCCAAATCCCCGGTTGATGTTTAAAAAGATCTCCCGGCAATTTATCTAATCCCGGTGCCTTTCCCGTTGCAATTTTGGAGATGGCGTTGACAACTTCCTCCACCGTGAATTCTATGGTGTCATAAGAATCATTCGGTGCTACAGGAACCGGGTTCATGTCCGTATTAGGTTCAACAGCGTACAGGGCCTTAAAATGATCTTCCCAAACATTTTCCTCTATATTTGGTTCGGTTGCGGGTTTTGGATCACCGCTTCCTGTATTGATTATAGCCCAGAATTTACGAGCATCATTCTGTTCTAGAGCACAGGATAAATCGGTCCATTTAGCATAGTCCCAGTCTTGTTTAGCCTGCTTCAACATTGCTTTATAATGTGTTCTCTTGAGAGAGATGAGGGTCTTATCACTGCAAAGTTTTAGTGCCCGGATCAACTCTTTTTTTGCCAGACGACATGCATCATTAAACCAAGAGGAGAGAGGGATCCTTTTCTTCCTCTTAGTCACCCGTGGATTAAAAACAGCAAGTAGGGTGCTAACTATATTCATATGCAGAGCCTGCAATTTGGTATTAAAATCAGGAGAAGGTTGTTGGGAATTTAAGGCATCTATTTCAATAAAACAAGGAAGAATTGAATTATATAAGTTTGCGAGATCCTCGCAAGATGCCACAACCTTATCCCACTTGACCCTACGCCGATCATTAGTTAAAACTGCCCTATCTCCAAGATCATCCCGGAGTCCTTGTTCCTTCGCTCGTGGGGCGGGAAAAACCAACTCCAGCCTCAGTACTTTATGATCGCTGTCATCCCTTGCAATGACCTCAAAGTCGATAACCTTCGACCACAACTTTGTCCGAACCATAATATAATCTATACGTGATTCATGGCCCTTTTTGTTATATGTGCACCTCGAGGGTACATAAGAGCAAGTGCGTCCATTACAGGCCCTGATGGAATGACTTAATGTGAGGGCCGTTATCTGGATCGCTAGAGGAGACCATGACCTGGAGTATGGAGATTGGGTTGGAGGAATAGACCAATAGTCATCCTCAGTCGCAAGGGCACCATAGTCCATCCCCTGGAGGGGTTCATAATGGCAATTAAAATCTCCCGCTAGTAGTAAAAGAGTATCCGTTGGGATAGAATACAAAAAATTTGTCAGCTCATCCACTGCAGTAGACTCACTGGCTATACTAACAGGTCTCGAGTAAACATTCACGATAGCGAGCTTAAAGCAGTTAGGCCATTTCAAAATCACACACTGTATATCATCTGAATGGGTGGAGACAGACTCAGCTATACAGCCCAGGTGGGTTCCCACCCATATAGTAAGACCTCCAGACGGTCGACCCTTCCCCCCCCATCGTGCTGGTATATGGAAGCCCGCAAATCCAACTCTCCTTTCCTCTTCCCTAGCCCACGTCTCTTGAAATAGACATATATCCATCCCATCTATAAAAGTACCCCAGTCATCACAAGATAATTTACTATGTAGCCCCGCCACGTTCCAGGACGCAATTACCAAAGGTTTGGTAGTCATAATTGCCCTGGGGCTGCAGTCACTCCTTCTTGTGGTGCTGTCTTCACACAGTTGCTGCTCTATGACCGGTAGGACTTCTGGGCGACTGCCATCAAATAAAACCTCATCAATTTCAGGGGGAATTTCTACAGTGGGGGTACAGCACTCTAAAATAATGCTTGTGGTGCTATCCTTGCTTAACAAGCACTCATCCTCACAAATAGCCTTGCCCCTACTGTTGTTAAGCGTTTGAGTTTCTCCCATTGTCTGGTCGAGTCAGTCGACCAGATCCAAACAGCTAAATCTGTTTTGGGTTGGTATTTTGCCAGTTGTTATCAATTGATCATAGGGAACCCTGGGAGGCCTTTCTCCTCCTCTGTGTTGTACCAGGGTCCAACCACTCTCCAGATTATTCCAACAGGTTGGGGGGTAAAAATAGGACAATGAGTGTGGTTGTATCATCGCTCCCTGTTTGTAGTGTCTCCAGTTGCAAATATGTTCGACAGTTCGCGGATCGTTAAAGTTAACTAGTATGCAATCACCCCTAATAGTTTTAAGGCTATGACCCACCCACGGTACTCTGCGTACCATTAATATTTTGCTAGTGATATGGGGGGGAAGTGGTCGGTTTTTATTGATCCAATCTGTAACTTTGTTTTTGAGAGACGAAAATGATTCTATAGTTGAGCTTGGTAGCTCAGGGACTCCAGCCAAAATTACCAAGTAAGGGCTGCATTCAGGTGGCAAGTCAATAGTACGTTCCTTTGAAGAGTCCCCCTTGGTCTTGATCTGACCCCCCGACCTAATATCTGGGGGAGTATCCTCCCTCGGAGGTATGGGGCATGGCGCTCCGGTTAAAGGCTGCCTTGCAATTGGTACTGTGAGTGGGACAGGCAAGGAATTATTAGCTGTAGCTATATCAGACTGCCCCTGTCTAGTGTCAGAAACAGGAAGACCTGGATTTGGCATATCTGGCTTTAAATTGCTCTGTAAATCCAGTGTCACATGTTCAATCCGCAGAAGCTGCTGCTCGATGCGGGTCAGTCTCATTTCCAGGGGCTTAATAATAGCACTTAGTAGGGCACACACAGTAGCATGTGTCTCCAATACAGTATCACTACTACTAGATGTTCCTATCGGGGTTTCAATTTGTGTGGGTGGGGCGTGGACTAGAGGCACCTTAGATGGTACTGTTGCTGTTGGTTTAGTTATTGTCTCACTACCATTATGACCTTTAGCGAGTTTAGCTTTTCTACCCCCTGCCCCAGAAGCCACATTCCTCTTCCTTTTTGGCATTGCCCCCTCACGTTTGCCTCGCAACTGGGGGAGGTTTAGTCTCTCAGGGGAACTTGGCATGGTTGACGCTATGGTGGAATCTAGGACTTGTTCGGATGGGGGAGACTGGGGCAGATCTTGTCTGGTATATACATTTTCGTCGGTTGGGAGGACATTAACTAAAGTTTCCCTCCTGGTAGCATCCGGTGTGCGCGCGCTGGCAATATGACCCAAAGGCTAAGTCTTGTGAAACTCTTCGCTCCATTAATGTTATCCTGGTCAATTACAGAATTTGCTCTAGTGATGAAATTATCAAGAGTTCCTGTTAGGCTTGCACTTTTGGTTGCAGCCCTACTTCTGGTTTGAGAAACAGCCATGATATGATGCACAGTCTGAATTAGGGGGAATACTTACAGTCCTCCACAAGTACAATGGTGAAAATGTGGCAAATAACAGTTGACAGGGGGGTTGCCCGGTCCGGTCTTGTCCGTGCTTGAACGGGCTTAAACGGGCCCGCCCTTTGCCCGGGCTTCGCCCCGGACTACGTCCCGCACGCGTCCCGCTACGCGTGCCTAGGCGTGCCTTAAATGGGCGTATAGTGGAGGTGTGGCCGGGAAGAAGACCCAGGTGCGGCGGCCAGGAATCGGCAGAGCTGCTAAGCCCCCTGGTCCTCGCAGTCCCGTCGTCAATGGCACCCCGTCACAGAGGCCCCCACTTGCAGGTATGTCACAGCGTCACCTCCGGGCAGATGGCGGAGATTGAAGATTAATATTGTGCAGAGTCCTCGCCTACAAGCGGCTCCCGCGAAGCGGGGGCCGCGAGGCGTTAAGTAGACTGGTAGGCGTGGCGGGAAGAAGACCCAGGTGCGGCGGCCAGGAATCGGCAGAGCTGCTAAGCCCCCTGGTCCTCGCAATCCCGTCGTCAATGGCACCCCGTCACAGAGGCCCCCACTTGCAGGTATGTCACAGCGTCACCTCCGGGCAGATGGCAGAGATTGAAGATTAATATTGTGCAGAGTCCTCGCCTACGAGCGGCTCCCGCGAAGCGGGGGCCGCGAGGCGTTAAGTAGACTGGTAGGCGTGGTGGGAAGAAGACCCAGGTGTGGCGGCCAGGAATCGGCAGAGCTGCTAAGCCCCCTGGTCCTCGCAGTCCCGTTGTCAATGGCCCCCCGTCACAGAGGCCCCCACTTGCAGGTATGTCACAGCGTCACCTCCGGGCAGATGGCAGAGATTGAAGATTAATATTGTGCAGAGTCCTCGCCTACGAGCGGCCCCCGCGAAGCGGGGGCCGCGAGGCGTTAAGTAGACTGGTAGGCATGGCGGGAAGAAGACCCAGGTGCGGCGGCCAGGAATCGGCAGAGCTGCTAAGCCCCCTGGTCCTCGCAGTCCCGTCGTCAATGGCACCCCGTCACAGAGGCCCCCACTTGCAGGTATGTCGCAGCGTCACCTCCGGGCAGATGGCAGAGATTGAAGATTAATATTGTGCAGAGTCCTCGCCTACGAGCGGCACCCATGCCCACCACTATACAATGGACATCTTCCTCCTCTAGTTCTTACTAGGAATGCTGTGTTTACATGCAGCATTGATCTACATGATGGGCCTGATTCACAAAAGTAACCTTAGACATTTGGTCTAAGTTTACGACTTTGGGAATTAACAAAGGGCATTTAGGAGTACTATCTTTATGTTTGCACTCTGGGCGGAGATCCTCTAGGGTATGTATCTTGTTTAGGTGCATCTGTCACATCAGATTAGCAGCATTAAATGAGGGGCCAGAATGGAGGACTCCAAGAATTACCCAATAGAGGCCAGAGACTACACCTCAGAATGGGCCCAGGCCATTGAAATATGGCTAAACCACATGTGCCTCTACCATGCAGACCGAACCACGAATTCAGCACAACCACACATTCCTTTACCACTCATGCTTTTACCATGCAATTTCATGGTAAAGGCATGAATGGTAAAGGGGTATGCATGGGTAAGGTCCCCACTAGTCTGACCCTCCCTCTCCCAGCCTTAAGCTACAAACCCCTTACCTGCCCCCTACCCCGAGGCCTAAAACTTTCCACCAGACCCCTTCCCACATCAGCACATTCCCTAGAACTACACCAACCCCTTCCACTGCCCTTTGGCCAAAAACCCTAACCCATAATTTAAAAAAATACCCCGATCAGCCAGAGCCCTAAAAACTACCCCAACTACCCATTACCTTGCCCTCAGGCCTAAAGCCCTGCCCCTTTACATAAACTAACTCGACCCCCTCCACCACTGCACTGTCCCTAAAACTACCCCAACCTCTTCCACTGCCCTTTGGACTAATTTCCTAACCCCTAATTAAAAAAAGTACCCAAGCCCCCACCAGCCCTCATACTATCCTGACACCCCCACCAGCCCTGAAAACTACTCCAATCCCCCCAACCAGACCTGAAATCTACCCAGACCCCCAGCCCTGTAAACTACCCCTACTCCCCATGCCCTGAAAACTACCTGACCCCAACCCTAAAAAAAACTACCCCAACCCTGAAAACTACCCTCAACCCATACAAATCCGACCCCAGCTCCACTTACCTCACCCGCATATGCCTTAATTGCGCATATGAGTGGTTTAGGCATATGCGTGGTTAATTCAATCATAGTAGCCCTTGCGTAGACAGAACACATTTGGCTGAGGCCGCAGTGTTCCGACTGTTTCCCCTCTACATATGTTCCAGTCTTATTATGCCTCCTGTCCACCCAGCATACCCAGTTGCATGTCTTCTCGTCAAACTTTGTGCCTGTGTTATGTCAAAGTGAGGCTTTGTGATGTAAGGGTGGTGAAATGCCCAAACGTTTATGAGCCTCTTTTCAGGCACTGAATGTGGACTGGAGAATAGGGTTTGCAGTCACTCTGTGATCTGTGGATGGCAGAAACTCTATGGGGCATATTCTCAAGAACGTGTGATAACCATCACAAAAGTTACTTAACGCAACCTACAACATCGCAATCTATTGCGGGAAATTTACGCTGTGTTAACCAAGTATTCACAACACGGCGACAGTCACCAGATAACGCACCAAATGGCCACGTTAAAATCAACGGCACACCACAAAAATGTGAAACATAAACACCTAAAAAGATGCGACGAGGCCAAGCGCGATACAAAAAGCTGCGAAAACAAGCCACAGGCCTGCAAATCCCACGCACCTGGCAGTAAAATGCACTATAAAAACAGAACATGAAAAACAAACCAGAAACAATCCAAAGTGTGCAGCACCACGGATGCACCCTGACCCAGTGCAGAGGCCAATGCGAACCCCACAGGCCCCACAGACCACCAGCAAGGTACAATGGGGTCGGGGGAGGCCAGGGAGAAGAGGGAGAGGCAGACGGGGTGCAGTCCGCAGCAAAAACAGATCAGCGTCATGGAGGTGACCGAACACTACCATCAACTGACCCACAAGTAGACCACCTGGAATGCAGTCGGAGTGCCGAGAAGGCCAAGAGGCGCTGGCATGATGTGACAACCTAAATCAGGCACAAACCCACCGCAAACAGGAAGGCTGCAATGGCGACAGGAGGTGGCAGTCCTGCGCCACAGGAGGAGCTGGAGGAAAGCTAGGCCACAGTCATCAGTGTGGAGATGGTGCAAGGAGTAGGGAGTACGGACACATCCCGAGAGGACGGGACACAACATCAACAGGGTGAGTAACAACCCGGAACTGGGGGGACGGGGAGAGAAGGGCACAACAGCACACATGCCCAAGGAGGAGTAGCACACTGCACACCCACAATTACCTGGGATTATGCCCCTGATCCCCTTGGCACTCGGCAGCACACACACATAGCAAGAACAGCACACCCACATTGACGGCAACGTGGTACAATGCACAAAGCCAACACTGCAGAACAGAGGACACAACTGGCTCCGCACAAGTACAGAAACATGCCTACTACATCTGACAGAGCAGGAAACTGTGCAATGGAAAAGTACACTTAGGACCTCACATCCGTCATGTAGTCTAAATGTACACTGTTCCACAGCAGTACTCAGCACCTCCCAAACAGTCACAATGTACATTGTCAAACAGTCTGCATGTAAACCAGAACAATGCGCCAACATACATGTCAACACAATGTCAACATGCATCTCCCCTTCACATTGCAGAGGGGCACACAATATCTCCAGCAGAGCACAGAAGACAACACATCTGTGATGCTGGAGAGGACCACCACATCTTCGACACCGACGGCCTACAACAGCCCATGGACATCCTACGCAACCCACCACCAGGACCCGGGCAGTCAAGCTACTCAGAGGAGAACACAGAGCCTGCAACAGACCACACAGCAGGAAGCAACCGCAAGCACAGCTGGCTCGCGACACTTCACCCACCCACCCATGGCCCCCCAATGCCATATGTTAGCACGCCAAAAGGAGGTGACCCAACAGGTGTGGGTGGGGTCCGAACCCATGGAAGTCAAACTAGATCACATACGTTGGTGTCTATTACCCTTCAGGGACCACCTACACCCCACAAAGGAGACCCGCACTACCATGGACACATGCAGATGCACATTCACAGTACAGAACCACGCCAAGGGTCACGCAAATAGCAGTCACACACCCACGTTGGCTCTGCGTATGACGGCCCAGACCACTCCCCTTATGAATTGAGTGGGTGATGACAAAGCTACTTGTCCAAGCTCTAACCCTCTGCCTGCGGTGACATGTCTGCGTCCGCTGTACACAGCACAATGCAATGTCGTAGGGCCAAGGGCCCTCATGCATACCACAAGACCACAGAGACACACACATATATCATGTTGAACTGGCTACGTGCACCCAGCCCCTTTATTGGCAGGGCCACATGTACAGTGACATCTATGCTGGATGTGTGTGGGATGAGTGTAAGCCACCACGCACGGAATGCTTGTTGCTGGCAACCAATTGAACAGTGGACATCAGTGCAACGGAAACTGAAAACACCTGCATAACAGAGTCAACTGCTGAGCAACATGGAGGGAGCCGGAGAAAGTCCAGAGGACACCCAACATACAAACAGAAGTGTCCGTGCACTGCGGTTGGGACACTAGAGATAAGCGCGCTCATGTGAAGAAAAAGTCTCTGATTGTGTCCCTTCGAGATATTCCTGATGCAGATGTAGTGGGGTGTGTTAGACCTGCATCATCTTCCTTATCAACATCCCAGGTCTCCCACACTGCTTGAGATGACATTGCTGCGCAACCTCTCCACAGCACAAAACTCAATCAGTAACGGACGATGGCTTGCGGTGCACTCCGTCAGTGGCACCTGGAGTGCTGAGCAGGGTATCAGGCCGATGATGGCATCCACGACAGGTGTGAGGAACTCCGTATGTCTATCAGGACCACCGTTTCAACTCTGGCAGATGGCAGTTGGAGGTGGTCCTTGCGGTGGTGGCGTGTGCCTCCTGCGGTGATGCGACATCTGGGCCGGTCAGGATTTGACTTGATGTTTGGGCCCCAGTGGGCCATAGTTGAGGCCAGAGGCTGCGGACAGCGCAGGGCCACAGACACATGGCGTTGATGACCCCAAAGCCATTGCCTCAGAGGCCATCCAATATCTCAGAAGAATGTGTCCCAGACCTAACCAGCACAGAGTTAGTGGCCCCGGATGCACTGCGGGCGGCACAGGCACCCAGCCACGGGATGGTGACTTGCGGTGCAGTCAGATGGGCCATGCGACCTGAGCGGGTCCTCATCAATGTCCGAGGTGTATATTGCGGAGGGTTGCGGGGGACAGTGGAAGGTGTCCTCCAGGGCATTATGCAGAGGGTGGAAGCTGTCCGAAAGCAGCAAATTGAGGAGTGGAATGCCACGGCATTGTTTTTGCCACAAAGTCAGTATCACCAACATGATGGCAACGACAACCCCAAGTCCATGGACTCAGTCGCCACCAAAGTCCAACCAGAAAGTGTCCATGGGTCCCGGGGAACAGACTCAGTGGCACTGGGGCTGAAAGGGGATGCAGTCTGCGATGAGGCCTGTACAATGACATCAAGTCAGCCATGAATAAATCAAGGCTGAATTCAAAATTGTGTGTGACCTACTCGACCGCAGTGTCGGAGGCAGCGGTCAGCAAGGGCCAGACGGGTTTCAGCAAGCCCCTCCTGGAACTGGAACACACAACGTTGTGATGACATGTGGGGGTGACTTGTGGTTGACGGAGGCAAAAGTACCAGAGCAGAGTTGGTGTTCAGTCAGCGACGATGACGTGTCCTGCCTGGTACGTACTGGAGTGGATTGGCGTGAGGCCTGCTGGATCACAGTGTAGGCCGATGGTGAATCATCTTGGGCCCACAGACACGTGTGGTTGGGAGGCCAGGCACATACTTGGTGTCACTACATCAAAGGGAGTACAGTGAAATAAACTCTTCGTTAATGTGCGTACTCGGATAATGTATGTTCAAGACTCAGTCCCAAATGTGTGACCTACTCGCCCGCAGCATGGCCTGGAGGCAGCTGTCAGCAAGGGCCCACAGCCACGTGTTGTTGGGATGCTATGCACATGGTTGCTGCCACCTGATCGTAGGGAGTACAGTGAAGTAGAATCTTCGTTGTTGTGCGCACACGGACAATGTATGATAAAGACTCAGTTCCAAATGTGTGACCTACTTGTCCGTAGTGTAGGCCGGAAGCAGTAGTCAGCAGGGGACAACAGATGTCATGAGCATACCATGCACTGAGTTGGTGGCACCACGTCGAAGGGAGTACACTGATGTAAAATCTGCAATGAACATATGCAATATGCCATCGTGTAATCAAGACTCAGTTCCAAATGTGTGACCTGCTTAACTGTAGTGTAGGCCGCAGGCAGCAGTAGAGTATGTCAACGAGAAAGGGCTAAAGCGGGCCTGTGTCGTGGAGGCTGTGATGGTCTGAGGAGGCAGCAAAGGTCGCAGGCCTTGGCCTTGGAGCTTGCGCCGGCACGTGGTGGGCCCTCCTTGACACACGCCAGTTTCAGCAGGTGATCAGTGTGGCCTGGCTGCGCAGGGGCAGGCCTGACAGGGTTCGGGGTCCAGCGGGCCTGGGTACGGCAGGCGCACAGGCAAATCCGCTCATGAGGACGGCGCGGCCTCATGGCAGGGTGAGATGCGCTGCCCTGGCAGAGACGTTGGCCATTCCGGAAGAGGACCACGCCCAGGGCTAAGTGCTTGTTATTCACACCCCTACATTGGCCTGGCTTACGCCGGGCCATCCCACACCGTTCACGCTTACGGGGGGATGTAACAGGCAACATTTCTGCGAACTCCCCCAATGGCTGCGGTGACATGGTTGCGTCCACTGTCCACTACACTCCATACACCAGTAGTGTATGTCGCCATGGATTTGAGTGTGTTCTGCATACTGGGGTCTGTCCAGCACATCTCTGCCACTCTTGGCATTGTGTTCTTTCCCAATCATGGTTCTCCTGCCTCCTTCACATATGCCTAGTTCCCACCTCTCCCCTCATTCTGCTATTGTGTGGCCTGAGGTTCCATGCCGTTGACGGCTCATGTTCATGGCTTGCCCAGGTTACCATAGTAAGTTGTTCTGTCATATCTGGTGGGTGGGCATGTTGTTTTGCATGTTGTCTGTGATTTTGTGACGTGTGCATTGCGAGAGTTGTGAGTTGCATGGTTGTGGAGTTGAGGTGTGTGGGGTGTTCATTTGGGCCTTGCCAAGGGGCTGTGCATTTCCCTTTGTGCCATCCTGGGAGCGCGGGTTGAAGTTGAACTGTCAGTGAATGATGGAATCATGCACACTGGCTAGGTATTTGGCGACGACATTGGTGGAGATTCCACGGTGTTCGTATGTTGTCTGCACATTGATGTGAGAAGTGTGCTTTCAGTTGCGGTGAATGTGTGCTGTGTCACCAGGGGTCACAGGTATGACATGTGTGCTGTGGATTGCCCCCAACACGTGTGTGCATCCAGCTATGGCATATGGTCCATGCTTGGTTTCCAGAGGATCCTGCGCATTGTGTTGGACATATAGGGACTTGGGTACCAGGCTGATGGTGCTGTCCAGGACAGGCGTCAGGGACTTAGATGTGGCTGGCTGTAAGACGCCTGCGACTCTGGAGGGTGTTGGTTGGGGGGTGCCAGAGGCCAACAGGTGCAGCAGAGCCAGCAGCTTTGAGTGGGGTGGGATGTTGGTTGTCCACTGTGTTGGTGCCGTCAGCCTCTTGGGCAATGATGGTAAGGATGCGTAGGATAGTAGTCCTTTTGGGACTGTAGTGGGCAATGACATTGTCAGGTGTTGGGTCTGTGAGGCTGGTGCGTTTTCTGGGGGTCCACTGTCTTTGTCTGCGCTGCCTCTGTGGTGGTCCGGTGAGGGGGCCTTTTGGGAGTTGGGCTCCTGTGGGTGGTGGCGGTGGGTGTTGTGGCCCTCTTGGGTGTCCGGCATGCATGTTCAGTGAATCCATGGCATCTGTTGTTCTTCAGGTGTGGCTCTGGGCTGGACTCGTTTTTGTGGTGCAGACTGTGGTCCAAGTTTGCACCAGGTCTGAGCAGGTGTTTGTTTCCTGGTGCTAACATAACATGCCTTATCGCATGTTTTGTGTTCTTATTGCTGATGTAGCTGGTCGTTGTGAATGTTCTGGAGTGTTGTTGTCGCGGGTTTTTGATCAAGAACGCCTACTCTGCATCTCATTAGCGATAGTTGCCGGGGTCATCTGTATCGCAGGGAAACTGGTGTTATCGGCTGTTAGCACCAGCTTGTGAATGGGGTGGTAAGTTTATCGCAAATTTGGCTGCGTTTAGGTGCCGATAACTCGGCAATAGCTCCTTGAGAATATGGCCCTAAGCGGTGTATTCATGTGTCCCATACAGCGTTGTTCCAATGTCACCCACCAAGACATTGCTGAGGCCAGCCTAGATGGAAGGTCAGTTAAAATAAGTTCAAGGCTATATGTTATATAGACACATGTGGGGTAGCTGTAGACCTCCTATGGTGGTATCCACCCACAGTTGGGGTGTTCGCATTCTGGTTTGCGCACACTCCGGCTATGGGATTTCATGTCTGCATAGATGCTGGACAAGTTGAGCTGAGGGATCTACAAGGGGAAAATACTAAAGAGATAATTGATCCATTTGGCCACGACCATCTTAATGCCTGGACCTTACCCCAGAGGGAAGGATTAATTTGCGACTACTTCAGGTAGTCTTGCTTAGTAGATTATCAAATGTTTGGGCCTCATCTTCTTTGAAACATCTAAATGCACTACCCTTGGTATTGCTAAGCATGAGATGTACCCCTCAAACGTCTACTGGGTTGAGTCCTCATGAAGTCTTCATGGGAAGAGCTGTAAGACTTCCAAGAATGCCATAAGCTGTTTTTATCAACTTTACGGATAAAGTGAACTTGGATTATTGCAAATGCCTAGCTGATACAGTATGCTCTATCCTGATATAACTTACTACACCTCCGGCAGGTACAGAACAGTGTCACAATCTACAACAAGAAGAGTTAGTGGTTGTGAGGATGCGCATGCAACAAATTTGCCTTGAGTCTCATTGGCCTGAACCCCTCCAGGTGATTTTAGTGACAAATATGGCTGTGAAGTGGGGAGGTTTTGCAATATTAGATCCATGCATCTCAAATGAAACAATTGTTCACTGCTGATGAAGAGACAGGAGCACAAGCCGTTGAAACACAAAGCCAAAGTCAAGTTAGATATGTGGCTCATAAGGGGCAAAGCAAACAAGGGCAAGGGGCAAGTATGGGTAAAAACAACAAAGATGAACCCAAGATGAAAAATAAAATCCAACAAATGAAGTAAAACACATTTGAGGATACAATAAAAGGTTAATTCGAACTTTTTTGTCTAAAATTGTGAGAGAAAAAGAGCTGAGCAGTACAAGAAGATTCAGAAAAACGTATTGAGAAATCAGTCAAAGGAACAAAAGATAGAGCTGTTAAGTAATGGGATGTAAACAGTGGAGAAGCATCAGAAGAAAAGAGAGTATTAGGTGCTTCAACAAGCAGATCAACAACAGAGAGAGTTTTAAACAAGAAGCACATAGCTCCTGTAGGTGTCATTTAGTAACTTGGTGAGCATCAGACTGATAATACACATTATACATAAAACCCATAATAACACAATTTGTTTGAGACTAAATTTACATTGCCAAAGCTCTTTAGAGGAGTATTAAGATAGAAGACCTGGAGAAGTGAGACATTTGAAACAGCTTTACATAGGAAAAAAGAAAGAAGAATGGGAGCAAACGAGAAATGAAAGTGCATTAGACTAAAGGGGTCCAGCACTCGCAGGACTGTGCAATTATTATAGAGAGTTCATTTGAGCTGGCACTGTGTGGTTTGCTCCCAAGTAGATGAAGAGGCCGCAGGCGAGGTGAGTTCTACTGCCAGACTCCACGAGTTATTCTACAGACTGGCTGAACAGAGCTTGAGGTGCTCATGCTTGAACAAAGGCACCTCTATGGTCAACCAGTTCCCGGGCAGTGTAACCCCCTAAGCATCTCTTTTATGTCTCATTGTGTGAGGCTGATACATTTGCCAAACGTCACCAGTTCCATTGGCTCTGTTTAGGTGAACACCAGGCTTGTGGCTTCATTGCATGTTCTTATTCCATACGAAAAGGAAAGTGGTTTTAGTAGTGTGCGTTGTGGATTCTAGAGTGCAAGATAGCATGAGAATAAGTGGTTTAATGATTCATTCTTGTAGGCACAAAGTCTGCAGATAGACACTTTAGTGAGGGACTACCACCTGTGGTTCCATTCTCTAGATTTTAAACCTGTTAGTCTTGCAAAAATTATTTATTTCAGGCACGCCTGGCAGTTTGGGCTGGCCTGTTCCCCTTGGGGAACAGGGTCAAGACTGATCTGCATATGGCTGGGTCTAAACTGGAAAGGTGTGGCGTGCAAAAATTGATGGATTTAATTCAGATATGTGAATGAGGGTGAATGTTCGATTGATTCAGCATTCCGTCCATCATCTGTTCTTTTTCCATTCTTTTTATGCTTTCTGAATGGCGCAACTGAAGTAGGGTTGAGGTCAGAGGCAGTCTGATTGAGCATTGGCGTTTCATTGCCCCACTGCTAACAATAGTTTGGATTTACTGAGGTGATCCTGTCGTTCAACTTGGATACAAATTTTTGTTTGATTTTTGCAATGTTGCTTTGTTGGCAGCATACTTTACCATGTTTGGCCCTCCAAGCTGAATTCCAGCCTTATTAAGTGATACCCGAAATATGTAGGAAGTCTAAATAGCATTTTATATGGTTTGAGCTGATACTCATCTATGATGTTGACTTGTTGGCCTGGACAGGCTTCATGGCCATTTCTGATCATTGATAGGAGGGTTGCTACCATTACTTGTCTTATTGGGATGGTGGAAAGGCTTTCCAGGGTATTGTGAAATTTGCACATTTGGAATCAAATTGTTTTTGCCTTTGTTTCAGTGTCTGTAAAGTGCCTTTTGACTCCTCTTTTAGTTGATACCCAAACACCTAGGTAGTTGTAGCTGGCAGCTGTTTCGATTTTTAATGAGTCCAGGCTCCAGGTGAGATTTTAACTTTTCATTGAATTACCAAAATCTAATATTTTGGTCATGGAACTATTGGCCACCATTTTGTTTTCCTGATTCTACTTATGTAGGACATTTAGGTTCCTCTGTAGGCCAACTCTGGAGTGGTCAAGAAGGATGATATTGTCAACAAATTGAAGTAGTGAGACCTTAGGGGCTGATTATGATGGCGGGTGGATCGCCATTGTAAACAGATTTACCCACCGCCAGATTACAATGGCGGTGGGTAACGCGACGGATAGAAAGCCCGTTTGCCGCTTTTCCGCCAGTCGGCAATCGTTCCGATTGCTGGCCAGGCAGGCTTGGGCCACTATCATGGTGGCGGGGCCTAGCAGGCACCGCCAGCCATATTAGGATGCTGGGAAGTAAAGGCCTTTCCATGGCGGCATCGCCGCCATGGACAGGCTTGCTGAGATTTGCTATGCGGGCCTGTTGCGAGCCCCCAGGGGTGCGGAGGGGTAGGGAGTACCCATGGTACCCCCCTCCATATCAATGCACAAGGTGGCAGGCACCGCACGGTGCCTGCCACATTGTGAATGGAAATGCACAACATGGCAATTTGACATTGCGGCGGGTGCTGCTGTAAACTGCGGAAGGCGACCGCCAAGGTGGCGGTTTTATCCTAATTTGTGATGCATGACTGCCGCATGTCTGGCGGCCGGTCCCAACACCGCCGGGAAGGCCTAATCACCCCCTTAGTACTTCCAATATAGGGTGAGATTAGGCTTGCTTGTTACCAAACTGCACCCATCTCTGCAGTATAGAGATTAAAGAGCAAGGGTGCACTAACTCCTGTGTGGGTGTATCTGACGAAGATTAAAGGGGATGAAAAAGACATTGGTTTGTAAGATCTTGAACTTTTGTTTTCAAGGTTCCCAAGAGCCACAAAGAAGGATTGAAAAAGACAGAGAAATAATACCATGCTGAATAGGTTTCCGGATGAAGAAGTGACTGGTGTCATGAATTTTTCAAAGACTGAATTTTTAATTTAGGATTCTTATTTTTTATGACTCTGAACATTTAAACCTGCTTTGATTACTTCTGAATTAGCTTGAAACTACTTTTAATTTCTTGGATTACTTTAGGACTACTCTTTGTACAGTGTTAGTTTTGCTTTTTAAGATCAAATTCATTTTTGAAAAGACACATTTAGAGAGCAGGAGAACATGACTTGTTTGCATGGCTTTCCAAATAAATCTTATAGTTCCTTTTTGGTTGCCCTTGTTGTGGTGTTTATGCATATATATCCTCCTTGTGGCCATTTCCCATTTAATTGTCAACACCAGTACTTGTGACAGTCTGACACATGGTGGTGTTGTCTGTCTAATTTAGAGATGAACAAAAAAGTTGCTTATTAATTCAATATAGATTGACAATGACTATTACCTGATGCCTAAGCCATTCTTATATCTTTGGGGGTCTGGAATAGTCTGAATGGTCACACATATAGGACTGTGATGGTTGATAGTTGTCTTGGTACAATCGTTGGCAACACTGCAGGAGCAGTGTGTGGTGCAAGCTGCAGTGATCTCCTTATGGAATCACTTTCAAAATATCGACGAGCACAATATCGAGGTACAAAAATATCGGGACATAAATATCGATGTCAAGAATATCGACATCCTATCTACAACATGGTAAGTACGAAAATATTGATTAAAAAAATATGGTTGTTAAAAATATCGAAGTACAAAATATTGTTTTATTAATATATAAAAAATAATATAAAATAAATTAAATAATACATAGAACTTAAAAAAAAGTATTTATAATTGTTAATTTTTTTAACAATTATAAATTATGAATAATAAATGTAATGTAAGAATAAATTAAACATATATATGTATAAAATATAATTAATATACTTACTTATATTTATAAATAATTATTTTAATAACTTAAAAATGATTAAAAAACATTCTAAAAATTATAAGTACATACATATATATATATATACACATACACCAATAATATAAATAAAAATATATATAACAAATAAAAAAATTACAATATTTTTAATCTTTTTCAAATAAATTATACACTACATTAACTAAAACAGTAGAGAAAATATTGTATAGCGGAAAGGATAAAATTACTATTCCAAATCCAGAGATTGCAACAGTAGGGAAAGTGTTGGATTGAGTAGGGGTAAAAATTGCTATTCCCACTCCACTGAGTGCAACAGTAGGGAAAGTGCTGGATAGCGTAGGGGTAAAAATTACTATTCCCACACCAGAGAGAGCAACAGTAGGGTAAGTGTAATTAATAATTCCTAGAAATTATTATTAAATTTGCTATAATTAAATTACTTCCCACCCTATTCCCCTATAAACCCACAGCCCGCTACGGTACTAAAATGAAAACTTACTTTAAAAATAATTAATAACTTCTAAAAATGTAATACATATATTTAAAAAAAATACAATACTTAGCAAAAAAAATAGAACACATACATATAAAATACATACTGAAATACATAACACTAATATAAACATTGACATTATTAACAACTATATTTTTGCAAACGATATTACTGACTTTGATATTAACAAAAACAAGGTCGATATTCTAGTCACAGATATTCTTGATGTCGATATTCTGTCCCTTCGATATTTAAAACTCGATATTTCTGTATGTCGAAATAAAAAACTCGATATTATGTCTGTGCACCCTCCTTATGAGGGCCCTGGCACTTACTGTTTTACAAACTAAGCACTGATGCAGGCTTTATACAAAGTGCCGAGATTAAGTCATATGGCAGTATATGTCTCATATGAGCAAAATAATTTTGTAATCAGCAGATAAATAATCACGGAACACCAACTGTATAATTTTTCATTATGAGTTCAAATCTAAAGACAATGAAACAAGCTCTAAACAACATAGCCTAACCATCCGCCCTTGAAGCAGCTGATAATCTTCACTAATGATCCATCAAACCAACCTAAAGCATCTCATGTAGATAAAAAAGCAAGGGTTAAGTAGCTGTTCCCTTGTGCCAATTAGGAGCACCTAATAATGATAGTACAGTGAAACACAAGTAATAACTAGTCAATTACTATAACTTAGATATACAATACGTCAGGGAAGGCATCATGGTGGGTGAGTATCATAATTGGTACAAGTTTAAAATTCCTCCCCCAAAGCATCCCACGCCTGTGCTATACATTTTTTTCTGCAGACTGGATTGCTCCACTCTATGCAAAATGAAACCAAGTGAGAAGAATTTGCTCCATGTTTCAGTAGTTCATGGACCTGAGCTCTTACAGTGAATCGTATCATTGCGATTTGCTGAAGTAGAGCCAGATCAATAAACTTAGTAGAAGCCTTCTCCAGCTTAGCATGAGGAAACAAACTCAGCAAAAACACTTTGGGAGAATTTCTCAGCAATCAGCCAGTCGTGGGTGCCAGCAACTCAAGAACACCAACCCAATATGGGAGGAGAGAATGACAGGACCAAAGCACATGTAGCAAGTCAGCATTTGAAAGCTGACAGCGAGGACATTTGGAATTTGCCCCAGGTGTATTTTAATAATATGAGCAGGTGTGAAGTAGGCCTAATTCAAAATACTAAAATAAATGTACTCAAATCTGACAACTTGAAACATCTTGTGGGGGTATTCCAATAATATACTCCATTCAGTGTAATGCATTGACTAGCCAGGTCTGATTCCCAAGAGGCTCAAAGAGATGCCATTGCATGGTACCAACGCAGCAGAAAGCTCTATAGAACTATTTAATTCATTTACCACCAGCCCCATGGTTAAAAGAATCGGTATGCCTCGTGTTGATTGGTAGAATGTGTTAAGATGGGAAAAAATTGCTTAGCGCCTTCTAAATACATTCATAAGTGAGAAACCATTCCGTGGGAAGGCCATAATCCATCATAAACACAGGAAAATCCAGTAACTCAACATTGACCAACAGATCACCTAGAGCTTGCAAACCAAAATCAGTCCACAAGCTGAGATGTCCAGAGTATATCCACCCTGATCGAGTGGGAAGAACAAGCAAGGGGGTAGCAGATGCATAAGCTGTTGCCTCCCTGCTGCGCACCCAGATTCTATTAAGACATGACAGAGCCATTCAACCAGAGAAGCTTGGAAGGGAATAAAGGATAACATAATAAACCCTTTTTAAAATTAGTAAAATTAATCCCCGTTTCAGGCAGGGAACGCCCCTCCTGCCAGCAAGCTACCTATTTAAGCTAAGAAGCCACATATTATGGATCAAAGTCTGGGAGAGCAAGACCAGCTGTGGCAACAGGTAATTTCAGAGTAGGCAAAGTTACCCGATGCCTCTCCGTTCATTGCAGAAAGGGATTTCTCAACATCTCCAAAGAAGGAGTGACAGATAAGTAAAGAAAAATTTGCAAAATAATATAATAAATTAGTGTGAGGAAATGCCTCTTTAAGCATGATCATCTCCAAAGATTTTAACTAATGCTGCTGTTTTGTTGGCTCTGAGAGTTCACTGAAGCCTGCAGTGTATGTTTAATTGATACATACCCAATTGGCATAAGTTAACTTACCTATACGTCTGGTACCCACACCCTGTAAGTTAAAGTATCCCTCATGGGCAGCAGCACTTATTGTTCCACCATGAGTTTGACACAGTAAAACATGTCTCCCAGCCTGCCGGACCTCCCATTTTAATATAGAACAGTCACCCTAAAGGTAGCCCTATTGAGTTCTAAGGCAAAGTGCTGTATTTCAAAAAGTAGGACATAGATTTTCATATGTCCTGACAGTAAAAACCCAAAATTGTCATTGTTACTGTGCAAAGGCTAGTAAAATCCCATTGGCAAATACAGGGTTACACACTGAAAACTCAGCCTTGCTAGCTCCTGAATGGGACTACTAAAGTTGGTACATCAAGGTATCAAATAACTCATTACATTAAACCTGAGTTGATGCCCAAGTCAAATTTAATTCAACTTTTGAGTAAAAGTCAACTTTAGGAAGTGGCCACTTTGTTGCCCAAATTTTCATGTGACCATTCACAGCTGCTGGCCACAAGACAGAAATTCTGCTTCCTTGGGAGAAGTGTGTATGACTCAGAGGAAAGGAAAGGAAGAAAATCGAGGCCTTCCACAGGAAGCTATGTTACCTCTCCCTCATAGGAAGCCACAAAAGGTGTGAGCCCAAAAGGCAAGATTCAAAGATGAAGCTGCCTTTGAATGGCAAATGATAGATATGCACAAGAGGGGCTACTCTTTATTTCTGTTAGACAGGTTGACGATGGAGACAGAGAGAGGTAAACCATTGCCAAACTAGTTATCCCATGGGTGTGTAGCTCTCAGGTAGCCACACCTATAAGGAGGGCTACCAAGCTCCACACAATGAGAGAGGGGTTCTTCCATCTTGAAAGTCAGCATATTCATCTAGCAGGATGTGACCTGGTAACCTATTGGATAGTAGTCACTGCATCCCTGAGGGCAAATTGTGGGCATAATAATAGAACCCTTGGAGCCCAGACATCAATTCATGTCTGTACTGGAGAGTGGATGGAAGAAGGACTGCCCTGATATTTACTGCACCTGGCAAAGAGAGGCTGCACCAAAGAATCAATGGAACCTGCTGCTCCTGGGCTAGCAAAGAGAGGACTGTGCCTGTAGTGCCCTGTCTGAAGAAAAGTCATCTCCAGGCTGCAGACAGAAGACGTGAACTCTAAGTCAGTTGGCTGGCTTCCTTTTCCAACACCAGGCGCACAAAAGCTGAAGAAGCCACCTTGGCAGAGTTGGTAGCTGCAACCGCTTGTTCGCTGCTAACCACTGAAGTGCCCGGTAGGCAAACACTCCCACTCAAAAGTCGCACCTGAATCTGCATTACCTCTGAGAGTTGGTCACCCAAGATGGTCACTAGCCACAGTTAAAGGGAACCATTGGTTTCACTGTGGCCGGGGACAGAAATACCAGTGGCAACTGTTTTTGGCAGGACTTCACCTGGACTTTCGAGGGACATTTACCTCTGTGGCCAATGTTGCCACACCATGTCATGGACTGAGATAGTGGCTCCAGGAAGACCCCTGTTGACCGGATTGCCATCCTCAGCAACTTCAGCAACCTGTATCCCTTACATCAGGACCACTCAATTGCAGTCTATGGGAGTTGGCCTCTACAGCCTGGAACATGACTGGAAACTGTTTTGATTTCAAGGTTACTGTCCTTCTAAGCCCACTGACTAACTGACTTGCTCCTTGCTGGTGTTGATCCCCAAAGCGGGCCAGAGTACCCAAAGACACCTTTATAAACACTTTTCAAAAGGTTTCAAAATACCACTAACTGTGGTAGTTGCTTGTTTGTATTTTGAGTGAATAGCTGTGAATTATTATTTTCTTTAAAATTCAAATGAAGGATCGGTTCAAAGCTTGGGTACCTTCTACTTACCAGTAAATCATCAGCACAGAGAGAAACAGCATGCTTGCGAACCGAGAAGTAGTATGCCCCATTGTGCTCCAAGGAGACGCCAGCGAGCCACCAGAGGTTGTATGGCTATGACAAAGAACAAAGGGAACAGGGGGCAGCCCTGTTGGGTACTCCTACCAAAAGCCTAAGAACCTGAAATACGCTTCCTGGTTTTCACACAAGCCAACAGGTTTTTATACAATACTTGGACAAAATTTCCTCCAATATGGGCCCACCTTAAACAATTTCAAAATCTTGTGCACATACCCCCACTGGAGAGACTAAAAAGCTTTCTCCAGGTCAAGCTAAATACATGCAGCCGGCGGATATAACAGCGATGATTTTTCGTTGATATACCATAATCAGTGAAGAGTAAGGGAAATATTGCAATTGAAAATCGAACCTGATTGATCATTCTGTATCAAATTAGGAAGCTCTGGTAGTAGAGAGCAGGCCAGAATCTTAGCTAAAATTCTATAATCAGTATTTTGAATAAACAGCAGGCAATAAGAAGCCATGTCAGATGGATCTTTATGAGATTTTAGCAACATAGAAATAATAGCTTAATTTAATATAGGAGGAACAAGCCCGATTGAAAAGAGGCTACATAGAGAGCAGCTGGGGACCATTTGTTGAACAAATAAAAAGTACATTTCAGTCGGCATGGTGTCAGATCCCACAGCTTTAGCACAAGGATAGACTTAATCTCATTTTGAGATATTGGATTATCCAAGAATTGTCAGGCCTCCGAGTGGAGAAACCGAATAAAGATCGCAATAGAGGACCCAGATCAGGGAGATCTGACAACAATGCTCGACAGGGGAACAAAGCCAACTGTAGAGAGACAGAATCCACTTCACGAAGCTGAGAAGACAAGAATGGAAACACAACATTAGCTGCATGTGACCCCCTTTGGGGATCTTGAGAACGTACAGTGACATAAGAGATGCATATAGGGTTGTTTGCCGCTGCTTAAGAGTGGAGAACTGGGAAATAGGCTTTAACAAGGGGAAGGACTGCCTCTATGGCACTGTATGGCTGGATCGAGGGACAGGGGGGATATCTCCCAGATACCCAGTATATCATGGATACATCCTCACACAATGGTGGGGGGGACACAGCTGCGAACCAAGTTCCTCTTACACAATCGGGAGGGCGACAGGCACTCTGCCTTATTGGGGAGTGGGTAGTTTGAAATCCACTGGCAGGGGGGCCGGGAGGGGGGAGTTTGGGAGGGACGTAGGAGGGCAGGGAGTCACGGGGAGGGGGACAGAGGGGGGGTGTGGGGTTGGTGGTCCACAATTTTTGAACGTTATGAATGTTACATCGACAAACTATGCTGACATCTATACAGAGGGACCTAAGACTTATTTTGGACTTAATGAGTACACAATGAAACAAAAGTGCTAAAATATTAAGCTGGAATGTTAACGGGCTTAGAGATAAAGTCAAACGTAGTGTCATCCTGCAATATATCATACGGCAGGCCCCTGACATTATTATGCTACAAGAAACACACTTGGTGGGAAACTCCTGTAAGGCGTTAGACAGGTGGGGTTACAAATTGGTGGCACATGTGGGATTCACAACCAGCTCACGAGGAGTAGGAATTATGGTAAGAAACTCCTTTCCCCTTGCTGTGAGCTCCATCTGGGCAGATGACGGGGTAGATACATAGGAGTCATGGGTTTATGTGAAGGACACACGCTAACACTTATGTCGGTCTACGTGCCACCTGGCCTCCAGAGCACCACATTTAGAGACCTGGGTACTCTCTTACTTTCATTACCAGAAGGTCTCCTGGTGATTGGGGGGACTTCAACTCAGTTGCCTCTGGCACATTAGACCGACACCCACCACTTGAGCTTGGATCATCTAATAGATGGCTACCTGCCTTCTTTGAGGTGCTAGGGCTGGTGGATGGGTGGAGGACATACAACCCAGAAAGATTCCAACACACTTTCCACTCCGGGGCCCACCATAGCCTTTCCCGCATTGACTATATCCTAGTTCACGCTTCACAAGCTGCTCACATTCACGACATCAGACATTTAGCTAGAGGGATCTCCGACCACTCCACGATATGGGTGCAAATAATCCTCAGCCGGGCAAAGGTGGGGAAGATTGCCCCCATCAATACATGGTATCTCCGAGATCCTGGAGTCCGTAAAGCACTACACTCAGCTAGTGACAATTACTTCCAAGAAAACAAAGTGTCGGTAGACTCCTCCCAGACCCTGAGGGAGGCATTTAAATCAGTAATATGAGGGCAGGCACTGTCACTGATTGCTGGGATGAAGAAGGACAGGCAGAAAGAGATGGCCGAGGCAGAAATCAGCAGACTAGAAGAAGAATTAGAAACAGAGGTTACACACGAAAAACTCCACTCACTGCACCTTATACAAGACGAATACAAAGCTCTAGCAACTGACAGGGCCAAAAGTCTTGGGAGGGAAAAGTTGGGCAGAATATACGACCTGGAAGACAAAGCGGGTAAACTATCGCCTGGCTTGATAAAAAGGAAATGGCGAGTCGACTGGTACCAGAGCTAATAAATACAGATAACAAACTTATAACCAACCCACAGGACACTGCAAATCAATTTTCGACCCACTTCAAGATGATATAGACAGCCAGTATACCATACACGGAAGATGACTCACACGGTCTACCACGTGATATAGCACTCCCCACCGTATCAGAGGAAGACAGTCGCTTTTTAGACAGCGCATTGACAAATGACGAAATAGCACAGGCCATTATAACACTGCGCTCTGGGAAGGGCCATGGTCCCAATGGCATACGCATTGAACTGTACAAACTTAAGCTGGACAAATTAGCCCCGTACCCAAAAGCCATGTTTTAAGAGAGCAAGGAGCTAGGGACACTGCCAATAGATCAGAGGGTGGCCATGCTGGTCACTATACATAAGGAGGGTAAACCCAAAACCAACTGCGCCTCGAATAGGCCAATTTTACCTTCTAAATGCAGAGCCCAACATTCTGGCCAAGCTTCTCGCAAACCGTCTAGTCAAAGTAAGTGGCGATCTAGTCCACCCTGATCAGTTGGGCTCCATGCTGTACCGCAACACGGCACTGAACCTACGTAGAGTACATGGGGTTCTTGGGTGAGCAGTTACGATCCGAGAAGAAGCCATAATCATAACATTAGACGCGTCCATGGCGTTTGACACCATTGAATGGCCCTATTTATTGGCAGTACTTGCAAAAATGGGGTTTGGTCCAGAATTCATTTAGTGGGTCTGAATCTTGTATTCAGAGCCCCTTGAACAGATCGTGGTCAATAACAAAGAGTCGGATAAATTCACATTGAGTCGGGGGACCCGTCAGGGATGCCCTCTCTCGCCTCTCCTATTCGCCCTTGCCCTGGAACCACTGGCGGCATGGATTCGTCAGGACCCAGCAATACGAGGTCTGCGCTGGTCCCCTGATTGGGAGGACCGTATCTCTCTCTATGCCGATTACATTCTTTTATTCCTGGCCTCCCAGAGAAAATCATATGCCTGTGTCTTGGACATCTTAGCAATCTTTGGAAAGTACTCTGGAGTCTCCATCAACTGGAGTTAATTCCTCCTGTATGACCCACTCATTCCACCACAGGGCTGCCCAATTCAAATGACCACAGTGGGCTTCAAATACCTAGGTATTTTTATCTCCTTAGATCCAGCACTCCGTTTTAATTACAATCTTCTCCCACTGCTGCAGAGGCTTAAACGCGATATAGCAAATTGGAAAACTCTTCCGCTCTCGCTGTTGGGCAAAGCAGCCCTCTTCAAAATGATGTTGCAGCCCCGCTTTCTGTATGCATTACAGAACTCACTGGATCCTGTTCCAGTGACATACTTTAAAGAGATTGAAAGCCTACAGAGAGACTTGTTATGGGACGGTAAACCTCGCATAGCACTGACCAAGGTCACTCTGAATTGGTACGACGGGGAGATTAGCCTCCCAGACATCAAAAAATACTACTGGGCAGCACACCTTGCTGCCATCAACCATGGCACCTATGGTCGACCTAATGATCCGGGCTGTGCCATGGGCAGATGGCTACTGCCGGGAGGGAATTACAGTAGGGCACTCTATTCTAAACTCAAACGCTACCCTTTAACTGGACCAACTGACCACTCAGTCCGAATATGGCACACCGTTAACAAAACTATGGGATGGGAGCAAACACTCACATTGGCAACCCGCCTATGGAACTCCGAAAAACTAGGTAGCTTGTGGAGATCGAAGGGATTTGATAGCTGGGACCTCATCGGGATCTCAAATATCAAGGATATGTGGGAGAAGAGCAAAGTGAAAACATTTGACTCTCTGCAACAACAATACGAGTTAGCTGACTCAGAGCACTTTAGATACACCAAGATCCGCCAAGCACTACAGTCCCACTTTCCGAAAGGCTCCTCCCCCCAGCACCCTCCCCACTGGAGGATCGACTGTTAGATGGTCACCTAGCCAAGAAAGCCATATCAATAACCTATAAGAAATTGATCAAAAAAAGGGCAGACCCCCTCGGCCAATTACGCGAGAAATGGGTGAGGTATGGGGCTGAGTTAGATGATGAAGATTGGCAGGAAGCAGTGTCCTCCCCGAGAGTAGTAGTAATCTCGGCTAGGCTCATACTAGCACAACTCAAATTTCTCCACAGAGTATATATTACAGGGCCCTGTCTGGTGCGCATGGGTAGGGCTGAAAGGGGGGATTGTAGGCGACAATGCGGTCAAGAAGGCACATTTCTACTCATAATATGGGAATGTGAATGTATACAGACATATTGGCGCAAAATCAATGACATTCTAAGCGAAGTGCTCACACTCGTCCTCCGCCCGGAAACACGTAGATGCCTCTTGAACATATGGGAACCTACTGACCTAAATAATCACCAAACGCAGTGGGTCACATTGGGATACATGCTGGCAAAAAAGAACATTGCACGATTGTGGGGAGCGTCACACCCACCTACAGTAGAGGCCTGGAAAGAAGACCTAGGCTGGTGTATGTATAGAGAAAAGACTGTTTATACAGCCCGGTCTGCCCTAAAAAGTGGTCCAAAATATGGGATCCCGGGAACTCACACCGAGGAAATATTTGTAACCCGCCATACAGCATTGATTCGGATGATCCCCTCCACCCCATAACCTGTTCATACAGTACTCTAACGCAGAACCTGTCTATTATTGCATTTGCTGATTGAAATGTACTCAATTCCTCTGTATTGTATAATACATGTCGATGACTGTTTAATAAAAAGAATTATATAAAAAAAAAGATTTGTCAAGCCTCCATTGGAAAACAATGTAGACGGACAGGGGCAATACAATTATCTATAGTGGAGTCCAGAACAGGCAGTGGAGAACAATATGGCGCACTATAAAGTGTAGAAGGTATTTTTAATGTCAGATTGGGTGAGAGCAACAATACCAGAAGCCTGTAATAGTTTTGAAGGGGGTGCTACCTGTAATACATTGATATAACCATTTGGGCCAGCAGTGGGCTAGATTTATCCCCTTCACTGTGAATCCTAGCTCAATTTGCGTAGTAATCGTGACAGTGAAGAGTTTCCAATCTATCCAAGTAAGCAGAATGAGCATAGTGAAAGTCATCTATTTTAAAGGATCGGTCAGGAGAAGATGTTCTAACTTAAGAATAGAAGATTCAAGTCTCAAAATATCTCTGGTGACGGTCTGCCTAACTCCCACTGTTATCTTATTACAAAGACCCTTGTACCCACATCAAATGTTTCCCACTCCTCCAAAGGGAGGAGGAAGTCCACCATTCTGCTGGAAGAGACTGTCTATGTGGTTGTGGAATGTTTGATGAAACGCTGCTTCCTCCAATATAGAAACCTGTAATCTGCAGGTGAGAATCGTGGAAAGCATCCACCCAATTTAAAACCATATATAAGGCACAAAGTTCTGGTGCAGTAAAAAAGCGAAGTATTGCAAGTATGAAGATCCTGAGAGCACATAATTCTATCAAAACAAGAATGCATTTTAAGCAAGGAGAATAGAAAGAGTGGTCACAATGGTACAGGTGACAGAGGCACCTTGTGTCATCCAGGTTCCAGCAATCCAGTCACTGTCAGAGATGACCGGGGTTAAGCAGGATTTAAGATTGTGGGAGTGGAAGGGTAGACCTATCAAGACAAGTGTCAAAGACACAATTAAAATTGCCTGCCATAATCCAATTGTCACTGGGCCAATCTGCATGATAAATTGAAATGAGTCCAGAAAGCCAATTGGTTGGCAGTTGTGGCATTAAGAACACTCGGATTGACAGGTTTCACATCTAGCTGGTCCTTCGCTAGTGTGAAGCGACCATCGGCACAACCCTGCATCAGCTCTATCTGAAAAGTAATACCAGCTCTGATCGACGGCACAACCTCCAGCATATGTTAAGAATACAGTGCTGAAACTGTGGCCCCTAAATGTCTGTAACTCAGAGGCTCATTACGACGATGTCAGTGGGCCTGCCTCCGTCAGGCCGTTGGTGGTGGTCCCACCCACAGACAGCCCTTCGAACCGACCGCTGCATTATGATAGAGGCAGCTGGCCTGAAATCATCTGGGGAAGACCACCGCCTCTTACAGGATCTATGATTTAGTTGGGGCAGAGGTCAGAATCGTATCCCTTGAATGGCTGTGGTGCCAAGGCTGGCACTGCTGTAGGGATTACAATGTGACTTTCTGACAGCCTTTTTAAGGCGGTCTGACCGCCATGAAAAGGCTGAAGGAAAGGGACTGTCCTTTGTGGGCCACTGCGAAGTGGCCATGGGGGCACATGTGATGCCCCCACTCACATCCATCCACTATGTGCCATGCACCACATGGTGCATATCACACAGAGCATGGATGTGCACTAAGTGCTCCTTAACATGACGGCTTGTACTGCACCACCAGGACGGTCATATCCTAATTGGGGGTCAGACTGCCAACTGCTTTTCAAGCGGTCTCCTGAATGCTGCAACAGCAGATGGCGGTCCGCCCACCAATACTATAATGTGCCCTAAGAGTCCTCTGTAGCTATTAGGTGTGCCTCCTGCAGTAAGGCAATCGGCACCCTCCAGTGGGTCAAAGATGAATTTATTTTGCATTGTGTTTTTTGGTGAGTTCATATATGGCAGCAAACTGTATAATAAACTACATATATGAATGGGTGCCTATAGAAAAACCTGGATATGATTGACTAGGATACAATAGGGAAGAGTAAGTGCAGTGCAATACAGAGATCATCTCCTTCGAACACTCAATTAATAACACAAGAGTACAAACATAGTAGTTAAAGAAAAAGTCCAGTGTACAAACCAACATGGCTAGTCAACATTCCAAAATTCATTATACATATGCTCATATTTAATCTTGTTTAATGAATAAAATCTGCACCCCACTGCTGCCAAAATAAAAGAAAGTGCCAAAAGACTGTTATGGCTCTTACCTCCACCTTAATTAGCCAAAATGAGACCCAGACTTTAGAGATTCTCCTTAAATTGAATACACGCTTTTTCTTTTCCTAGCCATTTGCATTTTAATAAACCAATAAAGAAAGCAGGGCACAACCATAGACCTCCACTTCTGCAGCAGTAGCAACTGTGTGTTAGACCAAGAGTTTTCTAGCTAGATGGGATGCACCGAAGCCCGGCAGATTCCCCCATCCTAGATAGGATGAGTATGATGCACTTGTCAGATAACCTGTGCTCACACTCTGGTAGCTAGGCACAGGGCACTCAGGCTTTTCGTCAGGGTCAAAGTGGAAAGTAAAGTATTGGCACAGCACCATTTTTGCAACACAATAAGTATACTACAAAAAAACTCCACACTGTATGTATTAAACACTGGTCTTTGTGTCACACACACATTGAAATCAAAATGACATACACATTGGATATATGCTTTACAGTTATATGCAATTGTTGAACTTTCCCATTAGTAGCTTAATGGCATGAATATATATGTACCAATCATAGGAGTTAACATGCCCCATTATCCCCACAACCTCATAAGCGGCATAAACCCATGTGCGTCTTTCTTCAAAGTATTCACGATCCTAGCAATCACTCCAACATCAATAGAAAACATAAATGCAGGCTGTTCAGAGGTATTCCACTTTTCCGCTGTCATATTAGCATCAAACACAACATTCCCAAATATTGCAAACCCCGTACAGTTGTAATGGTCAAGAAATCACAGGTTTTGACTGTGACTCATGACCCAGCCCCTTAGCAACTCAAACTACACCACCAAACGATACATGTTGCACCCTCTGGAACTATGTGATTGTGCGGTGATTTTCTCATAAATATAGATTTGCCACATTTGCCACATAATCCATCAACTTCTGCCGAATCAGGAGATTTTACCCAAAACATTTTTTTTTTATTTCTAGCTGAAACAGTTTAAAAGTTACTAAAAAGGCCACAACACATGTTGCCATGCAGTAGCACATTGACTGGTCACCTTTCTGTAGCTTATTGCTATATTTGGGTGTTAAACTTGTATTAAAGAGGTACAACTAACGTCCAGATAGTATTAACAAGTTTAATAGTGACAAGTTAATGAAGTAATACCACCACAAATTACGCCGCATGATTTGGCTTTATTTGCTGCATAATTCCAGTGGCCCTGGCTTTGAGGCAAGCTACATGATAAAGAATATATAAAGTTGGAGCATATCATCAACAGATTGTCCTGTAAACATTGGTGGTGTTATCATATCAGAACCTGGATATTCAGAAAACATTTCCTCGCTAGAAGCATTCGAGTCAGAAGAAAGCAAGTGAGGTGTAGCAGAAAGCTCATCCAGAGGAGCCACCAAGAAGTCAGGTTCCAGGCCCCAAGGTTGTGAAATGGTGGGAGGCTCAAGGTTCAGGGGTCTCAAAAGTAGACGCAAGGGCCATTCCCTTTGGCCCAGATGTTAGATACAGTAAGGGGGTTTGGCTGCTTCATCTAAGAGGGCCTCCAGTACCCCTCCCCAGTGAGGCAGGGAAGTATGGAGCAATCCACTCCCACAAAACTGCAAGGAAAAGGACAGAACCAGGCCTAGTGTCAATTCCCCAAAAGTGATCCACACAGGGCAATTGCAGATCTAATTATGCCACCCCGTTTGCAACAACTAGTTGGGCAAACACTAAAACAAAGCACCTCCATCCATGGACAGAGAATGAGGGATGCTGGATTTCCTCTAAGCCACAACATATGCAGTAAAGCCACGTCCCAAGGCAATGGATTTTTTAATTTGTCAATACGTCACTTGCGCAGTGTAAGAAATTGGGTTATTGGTTTAGCAGTGTGGAAGTCCCACTCAGGCAACAGTCACAATCCTTGTTAGGTTAAACCACGAAAGTCACTAAATTAATCTTTGCTTAACCCTCTGCTAGCTTGGCTCAAAAAAGTTAGGCTTCTTTAGAAGCATAAAGTATTTATGCAGCACACAAAGACTAATACAGTAAAAACAAAACATAATAAACATTCCAAACAATTTAAGAATAATTAAGTAAATTCTAATAAATAAAATGATACCGGAATGACAAAATTCCATTCAGTAGAACTGGAGCTATTTGATTTTAAAGTTTACGATAAAAATAGCACCAAAGGGCACAAAGCGCCAATTGTGGGTATTTATTGCATGGGACCAAAGCAAAGTTCAGGCCGACTGTGAAGGACTGCAGGCTAGGTATAGGACAAAATTTGGAGTTGCACCATATGTCCTTGGTGTGAGAAATGTACGGTATTACTTTATGAGGCTTCCCGTCACTTGGGTTTGGTTCCGATAAAGCTTTCAGCTGTGTGGCGAGGCTTTGTTGTCCTTGCGTCACTTGGCTTCAACTCTTTTGGAGTGCTTTGTGTTGCTTTTTGCTAGATATGTTGTAACCTTCAGTTAGGCAAGAAGGTGTTCTCCCTGTTGGCAGTCAAGGGTACGGGACCTCTTGGGGATCAGGGACACACTCCATCAGAGTACAGTAGAGCTCAGTCAGGTACAGTTGTAGGTCCAAGCAGGTTCAAATGTAGCTTTCCAGCTGGACAGCTGCAGGGAGGCCTCTGGAGCTTGTTGTGCCCCTGTAGCTCTAATAGGAGGTCAGCCAACTGACCTTTGGAGTAACTCAGATAGGCTGGGATGAAAGGAGCAGGTCCAGTCATCTTCCATCTCAGAGATCCTTCACACAGCAGACCAGTCCTCTGGTAGCAGGGAAGTCCTCTGGAAACTAGGCAGGAATCAAGCAGCAGGCCAGTCCTCTGGTGAACAAGGCAGGCTTCAAGCAGCAGGGCAGTTCTTTGGGGTGCAAGGCAGTCCTTCCCCTTGTAATGTCTGCAAGTCCAGAAGGGTACTGAAGAGTTTGTCTTGTTGCTGAGCTTACATTTATCCTCCAATTTACCTTTCCGTTTTAACTTTTATCTTTTTCTAATCTAATCGTGGTTTGGACATGTTTCCCCTAATGCATGGAAGTGCCATGCACACATTCAGTCCTGGTAGATATTGTTTTTCACCATTCTATATATAGTGCTTATAACAATGATGGGTTTCATCTTCTTGATAATCATAGCTTATATTTTATCTACAAGGATTAGATCTTTTCAATAAATATTTGAAAATGCATTCTCTTATCTTTTCTTTGTGACACCTTGGGCATGCAAAACTGACAAATAAAAGGATTAGGTCTGGTTCCAAGAATTCGTTGGGAATCAGAGTGGTCAGTCATATTAGCTTTATTCAACAATATTAGTCATGAAAGCATATGTACAAAAGCTTAAAAAGACACATGACCGTTAATTAATAGAACATTAAAATATGATTTTCCAGTAAAAGATTTATAATCCTATAAAAACAATTAAAAGAAAACAATAGACATTTAAAAACTTTAGGGTACTAGTTAAATATAGGCTGTCTTAAACCACTTATTGTACTAATATACAGAGAAATTCATTGGTAAGCCTTTACCCTACCACATTATTTCTTCAGAACAATATAAGCAAAAATGGTCTAAGAAAGTCGAAATGACAACCAGGGATCTAGAGACATATGGTGAACACATAATCTGCCCTCTACCCAACAGAAATTACTTGAGATCTAATAGACCATGCCCAGCCTAGAACTTTTGCCAGGGCAATGACAATAGATGTCATTGTTTCTGAGCGCAGTAGTCTGAGCACCATATCATTGCTTCTAGTTCCCAATGTTCTACAGATTGGAGTCAGCCACATGCGACATGGGGCCGTATAAGCTGGGCAAGCAAATAATAGATGGGCCAGTGACTCTAGATGTGCATGGCAAACTGGACAGGAAGCATTAGCTTGCGTTTCCCATTTACCCGAAAATGACCTTACTGGCAAGGTGCCAACTCTGAATTGGAAATATAGCTTCCTGTCATGTGGCTTAGTTATTATATCCCAGTGTAGAAGTAGACCTCAGCGAGGCCTACCGGTGTTAGGGGTTCGCCCTTCTTTGTGCACTAGTCCTCAGACCAATAAGTAGAGATTGGCACAGAAGCTGGAATATCAAGAAAACAGTTTATTAAACCTCATGAGGTCAAACTACATCCATACAAAACCCTCAGGCAGTGTATGAGGTAGTAAGTACAAGGAGTACTTTTAGACCCACACAGGAGCTCAAAAGGAGGCGGTACAAGTACATATAAGAATAGCTGTTCACTTACATGGCCATACAGAAAATGCTCAGTCAACAAAGTAGGAGGAGAAATGAGTTGCTGACATCAGTTGAAATAGCCTGACATTTACAAACTAAGACAGGTGCATTCTAGAAGCTGCGCCTTTCTGAGCATGTGCAGTGCTCTGGCTCAATACTGAAGGAGTTAATTATAGTTCCTGACTCAAGTGAAATACAAGAGCAGTCAACAGTGAAGAGGGAGAAAGTACATGGCAAGGCACATGGTCATCTAAAATGGCTGCCACAAACAAGATTGATTCAACTCATGCTAACAGCGATCTCTGCTAAATTCCCACACCAGTATGGTTCCTGCTTTTGTAGTGGCTTCACATTCAGAAAGTACCCTGTTAGTGATAAAGAATCAATATTTCTGACAATGTTTTCAGCCACCCAACTCCAGTATCTTTCCTTTAGCAAAGCTTTAGCTGGAAACCGGGTACTTTCTGGATTCTACCACAAAGTAAACATGCCAATATTGGATAGAATAAGTCTAATTTCCTGCAACCATGTGATTTTTTTGTGATGATCTACTTTAATAAGATCCTTAAGGCCCACAGCATAAGCTCTTAGTTCCGATGTGAACCGAATTCTCTGCCAGTATAGCAGGGGTCACAATCTGGCTATACCAGCCAGTGGCTTCCTGCCTAGATCATGGAGCAGCGGACGTACTGGTGTACTTTGTGGGAGGTTAGTGATATTCCGTAGGAGCCTATTTTCCGCTATTGGTAATTTGGAGGGATTCTTAAACCCCCTAAGCTCTGCCCCATATAACATGGAATTAACGACTTTAGTATTGTATATTTGCAAAACTGGGCTAACTGGTTTAGTTAGAGAAGTGTTAAACTCAGTTTGCAAGGTTCCGGCCAATTGGCGATGCTTCAATGTGACCATTTCCAATTGCTTATTCCACTTCATGTCTCCTTGCATTGTGACCCCTAGATATATGAAATCTTTTACCTGTTCTAGAGGTCGGTTATTCAATACCATTTCTCCTCTGAATGATCTATGAGGGTTAAAGGTCATGAACTTCGTTTTTGACACGTTGATTTCCAAGCCCCACAGATGGCAAAACTCTTCAAAGAGCAACAGGGCTCACTGCAGACCGCTCTGTGTTTTAGTGATTATCAACGTGTCATCCGTGAACATTAAAATGGGTATTCTCACACCTGCTAGAGCAGGAGCATCAGTGAGGGTAGCTTCCATAAATTTTGCGATCCCATTAATGGACAGGGAGAATAAGTGCCATTACGCAACCTTGTCTCACACCTCTTTGTACAGGGAAAGGGTTAGTGGTCTGTCCTTGTGTGCCCCACCTGATTTTTGCGTAATTTCCCACATGAAGTCTAGCTATGAGTGATAATAGTTTGTGAAGCATACCCAGGTCTTGCAATACTAGACAGTTTGCTACGGGAGATGAGGTCAAAGACTGACTTAAGGTTCACAAAGGCAGCGTATAAGCTGCCCTTGCCTATGACCACCGTCTTCCAGTGCAACATTGTAAAGCAAAATATCTGATCAATGGTACTTGTACGTGCCCGAAACCCCACCTGGAGTGGTGATAGTATACCCTGCTCATCCACCCAATCTTGCACCTTATTTCGTACAAGTCGTCCCATGATCTTTTGGAAGGAATCTATTAAACTAATTGGTCTATAGTTTCCAGGCTGACATTTATCCCCTTTTTTGAAAACAGAGATTACCTCAGCCCCTTTCCGTGAGGCCGGGACCGGTGCACCCTTTGCAATTTCATTTGCTTAAATCATATTATACTGGCTCCACTTAGCTTGATCAAAAAGATATATGTCAGCTCGGATTCCATCGGGACCCTGTGCTTTACCTCACATTACAGCTCCCAAAGCAAGGCTAACATTGGCCTCGTTAAAAGCCGGGCCACAAAAATAAGAGTATGAAAGCTCGGCCGTTTCGCTGTCCTCTAGACTACGAGCAGATTGGGGTTTGAAGTAACTAACCCATTAATCCTGGCTTACATGATTTACTAGTTCTGACGGGCGAACACCTCTACCCCACTTTACAACGTCCCAGAATTCTTTAGAATTTTTACTTTCACAGGCTCGTTTAAGGTCCAACCATCTATTCTCATCCCAAGTTTTTTTGGCCTTCTGCTGTACTTTCTTGTAGGTTTGCCTTGCAGCACGCACTTTGACAGGATCCCCTTCTCTGGTTGCACTCCCCAGGGATCTATGTCCCTCCTTGCATTCAGCATTAAACCATTTAGAAATATTTCTAGGGTGATTACTCCTGGTCTTTTAATACTTATAAAAATAGATGCGTAGTTGGATAAAAAAGTCTTCATGGAATTCTATTATAGACTCAGGAGTTGCGAAATTGGCCAAGAGAGCTTCTAATGTGGATATAGCACTACTAGTATCTACAGAGATTTTTTTTCGAGGGCATCAGAGTTCTCAAGTAAGTTTGCCCGTTTTAATCGCCTCATATCATTTGTAGGGGCTACATCCTGGGTAACAATTTCTCTGTATGAGGGATTAATTACTTCCTTCGTTAGTAAATTAAAAACTGAACACAGGGGGTTGTGGTCGCTCTACAGCCTCTCTTTTCCACCATGTCCCATAGCACATTCCATAACTGGAAATGAATCAATAGGTAATCAATGCAGCTAGTACTTAGACCAATATTAAATGTACAAGCCTCATGTCTATCAGATGGGGATCTACCATTTGTCGCCCTTAGGCCTTTCTCCAAGCAGATAGAGTTTAATTGGATCGCCACATCCGTCCATTTTTTTTATGGGAGGTAGGTTTAATTTAGGGATTCCCCACTGCTCATCTTCCTCATCGGTGAAAATATATTTCTCATTTTTAAGGGGCTCAAAGGTAACATTAAAATCACCCGCAATTGGGGAGGAGCCTAGCGCTTGACCAAGATGGCCGCGTGAGCTTTGAGCTCCCGAGACCCTCGTGCCCTCCGTCGACTATCCTGTCTCTAATCCTGTCTTTATGCATGGCATCGTGCAGATGACTCGTCAGGGAGGCGATTGATGCTACCCGAGGTCGGATCGCCCACCGGGAACCGGAGTTACGCATGGCGGAGGATTGAGGCCTATCTCCGAGGGATGCCAGGGGCTAGAGTTGGCAGGATGCCCGACCTCTAATTGAACAACAGCGGCCGGGCGAGGTGTGAACTACCGGACGGAGGTCCCCATCCTTTTACTTTCACTTTCTCGCCCTTTGTTTGCCCTGCCCAGGGAGTGCTCTCGGCTGCTTTATTATCATTTGGACGCTCTGCACGCTACTCTGGCGGCCCATCGCAGGACTGAGCACTCCTGATTCCTTTCGCTGAGAGAGGGCCGTCCTGTTTGAACCGACCTGCTTGAACCAACCATGTCGGGCAAAGCAGAGGTGGATCGGCTGAAGCCTAAGGCCACCAGGCGGGGAGCCTATACTCAAGCCAATAATATGGACCGCTATGACCAGCAGAAGGGGTCACCGGGTGGACCGAGCCAGTCGCCGGATACACAGAAGACTGCTTCACCCTTGGCCCCGGAGCTATCGCTGCAGGATGTCATGGGCGCGCTCGAAGGGCTGCAGACTTCGATTGGGAGACAGTTTGATGCCCTGGCGCACAAAGTGGATACCATCTTGGTGGACGTTAATCTGATCCGCGCGGATCTGGGCAAAACAAATGAACGAGTTAAAACCCTGGACCTCAAGCCCACGGGCCTCGCTGATGATGTCTTGGAACTACAGACCGAGGTCCGTAAGTTGCGGACCGAGAGTGATCTCGCCGCCCGTTGGCTGGAGGAATTTGAGAGCCGGGCCAGGCGCAACAACGTGCGCGTTATCGGGGTCCCGGAGTCCTCGGACGAGACTTCTGTAGACCTGCTCGTGGAGGACTTGGTGCTTAACCATCTGCAGCCTAAGGGTCTTGGGAAGTTTTTTGCAGTTGAGAGGGCCAATAGAGTGCCGGGTGGGAGGCCCAAGGTGGGAGCCCCACCGAGGCCGATTGTCGCCCGGCTCTTTCATTTTCGAGATCGGGACGCTATCCTGCAAGCATCGAGGGTTACGGGCCCGGTCCCCTTCCAGAACGCGTCGGTGAATTTCTATCCTGACTTCACCCAGCAGGTGCAGAGGCAGAGGCAGGGCTTCCTGGGGGTGAAGAGGCGGCTTCGGGAGAGGGAACTGAAATATGCCATGCTCTTCCCTGCCAGACTACGTGTGGTGTACGAAGATCGAACATTCTTTTTTGAGTCGCCTGTCATGGCCGATGAATGGCTGGACGCTCTGCCCCAACGACGGACGGGAGAGGTCACTGCCGCAGACGGGGACAGTGGCCGGGATGAACAAGGTTGATGTCTTCGGAACCGGACTGACTCGATTTGACTTTAGCTAATGACTTGAACAGAATGCAGTAAATACGGAGGGTTGTGGGAGGACGAGGGGAGCTCTTTCCTTCCTTAGGGTACTTTTTGTAGATTTTGGGTTTGGTAGGGCGACAGGCACACTGCAAGTTGGGGGGGCTTTGTAAGCTGCAGCAGGGGTGCAGGGTGGGGTGGATAGTTGGGATTTTGGGTTTCTTGTTGGGGGGTTCGTTTCTGCAAGGCGTAGTGATTATTTTCAGGACTGTTCCATGGTGGCTCTTCGGGGGTGGGGTGGGCCTCTTTACGTGTGGGGATGGGGGGTAGGGGTTTAAGTGTTATTAGCTGGAATGTTAATGGTTTGGGGGATCGCATTAAGCGCGGGATTGTTTTGCAATTCTTGAAACGGTCATTGCCGGATGTCGCCCTACTGCAGGAGACGCACCTTATAGGTAACACGTGCTATGCTCTTAATAGGAAGGGTTATAAATTCATAGCTCATTCGGGATTCTCCTCTGGGTCCAGGGGTGTGGGCATCCTAGTCAGAGCCTCGTTACCATTTGAGGTGGACTCCACCATTGTTGACGATAGGGGGAGGTTTGTGGCGGTGGCGGGGCGGTGGGAGGGAAGAACTTTGGTTTTAGTTTCGGTTTATGTCCCGCCGGCCCTGCAGGCCTCCACGTTCACAGATCTGAGTAGGGCCCTGCTGGATCTCCCGGGGGTATGCTTGTGGTGGGGGGTGATTTCAATGCTGTCGGCTCTGGGCTGCTGGATAGATACCCGCCCAGAGACACAGGGGGAGCTCAGAAATGGCTTCCAGACTTTCTAGACACACTCGGCCTGATAGACTGCTGGAGGCTCCGGCACCCCACACAGAGCCAGTACACCTTCCACTCCGGGGCGCATGGTAGCCTCTCTAGGATTGATTACCTGCTCACTCTGGCCGCGCACGCCTCATTGGTGTCCGAGGCCAGGCACATGGCGCGTGGTATATCGGACCATTCGCCAGTGTGGGTCAGGCTGGATGTCGGCCGTGAGGGAGGGGGAAGGGTGGCTCCTATTAAACCTTGGTACTTTCTGTGAGAAGTTGGCCTGATATGTAGTGCTCACTATTCTAGTGATCACTGTGTATCATTCCAAACGACCCTTATTGATGATTGGTTGTAAGTCAACCTTATAGACCAGCTATCCTAGTAGCGTGGATACGAGCAGTCTTAGGCTAAACTCTAGAGGGCGTGTTAAGCCAGCTGTTTACCATCACATATACCCCTTGAACACCAAGTGAAAGGACACCACACAAGTTGTTATGAAAATAAAAGGATATTTATTTATAACAAGACTACCCTGGCTCTTTATGAGTCAGGGAGCTAAGCACACTACAAAACTCTTAGGAAAATACTTCAGTTGCACAATTTACACAAATGCCCGAGGGGCACGAGAAACCATCTACACTAACAGTGAAATGCGAATGGTTAGAGTCTGGAGGTACTGATTCCGGAGTGTTCCGATCAGTGGGACTAAACGAAAAAGGAACTGGACACTTGTAGAGCGAACCTGCGATGGAGCACCGAGATGCTCGAGTTACCTAGCCCGGAGGCTGCGGCTGCGTGAAGTTCGGCAAGATGTCGGGAGTCCTCGTGTAGTCTCAGGAGCCTGAAAGAAGAAGTTGCTGGCAGGCGACCAGTGACGATGTTCAGAGCGATCCAAGCCTGGATCGGTGATGAAGGAAACCTGAAAGCAGAGGGGACTCAGTTCTCAACCGCTAGCCAGCGATCGTGTGGGTACCAGGGGGGGTACCGGCTGAAGTCACCTCGACCAGGTGAGTGGGTGACGTCGGACTCGGCTGTTCCTCGGACCAGGAGGCGCGGCGGCGACCAGGATGGAGGGCGAGCTGTCCCACGAAGGTGTCTGCTGTCGATGATGCTGGGCCCAGGAAGGGGCAGCGGATCTTGGCAGTGGCAACCCAAGCGGGGGAGTCAAGATGGCGTCGGGAGTGGACCAGGAGGGTCCGTGGTACTCCTCTGTTGAAGGGGAGCAAGAGCCAGTCTGGAGCAACCAGACCGGTGATGCAAATAATCTTGGAGCGTCGTGAAGAGGGCCACAAGCCGGTCGGCAAGTGGTCGGACAACGCTGGGAACAGCAAGAAGCGGAAGGGCCCCCACGCAGATCTCGTGGATGCTGGGGAGACAGACTTCGATGCTGGAGCTGCTCAGGGTTTAGGGCTTCTCAAACCCTAGGTGCACTCACTCGAGGGTCCCTCGGTGGGCGTGCTAGATAAGCGTCGTGCAGGTTCTGAAGATAGCCGGTCCCGCAGGTCTCGTCACACCTACGACTCTCAGCTGGGCTGATGAGGTAGGTAAAAGGTCAGAGATGGCAGGGAACTCGGGTCTCGTCGAGCTGGGCAGTCTTGATCCGTAGGAGACGTACAGCAAACCGCAAGCGCTTAGGTGGTGCCTGCTGGTGCAGGGTGGCTACTCCTTAGCCACAAGGGAGAGTCTTCAGAAATAGTCAAGAGTTCCTTTCGTGGAAAGTGGTTCGTGATTCGGAGTTATCCGATTATCTGATTATCCAATTTGGGAAGGGGACTCGCTCCTACCTTTATTCTAAGAAAAGGGGCTGGCCCGTGACTAGGTTCTACCTATGGGTGGAGCCAGGAGGGGGGTGGTTACACCCCTATCCTTTGTCCGGCTTCGCGCCAGCTCAGGGGCTGGTGTGCCCCCGAAACTGGTTTGAGCCGGGCTATGCACAGTGAGCACCGGGGTGCCACTTGCAATCACCTTCCTTTCAGCCCTGCCTACCTGGGATACACAAACCCTGTCTGGGATGGTGCTAACACCGCCCTCGACAGGAAACCCTTTGTCCAAGCTCCCCTTGCTGGAAGGTCCCCCAGCAGCAGGAGGTCAGACTTGTGTCTGGTGGCAGCATCCATTTTGTGATGCTGAGGCTTGAGTCAACTTTAACCGGGGTTCAAGGTTACTTCCATGTCGTGTCCCTCTAAAAGGGGGGAATGCTAACCCCGTCGCCAGGACTGGCGAGGGGTTCGTATTCCCATTCGTATGACACCTTACTCGACATGTGTAGGTGATGTGATGCCAAAGTTAGCAAATAACCGCAAGGATTATAATGCATTAAAAGTAGTTGGCCCGCGTCACCATGGAACGGCTATTAGGACTTGGTTCCGCAAGCCGTCGACGGGCTCAGCTCGCGCCAGAGCACCGTCCCACATGATTCCCTGCACTCTGCCTTCAGGATTGATAAGGCCTGCTATAGGAGTGACTGATAGGAATCCATGTGTCCATTTTAGGGTTTAGGTGTAGGAATACTACACCTACAGCAACGGGTGATTACACCACGTGGCCCCAGCTGTCGTGCAGCCAGTTGTGTCAGATTTGGGCGGCCATTCCAGGGGTGGCATAATACATGCTTCAGCCCCTGGTAGGCCCTGGGTACACCGATGCCCTGGATACCTGTGGTATGCTGAGACAGGGACTGACAAGGCGGCCCAGTTCCAATTAGTGGATGCACCTAATGTACATGTGTGTTAATTTCGAGAGAGAACAGCTAGGCTGTGGGTCTGATTGGCAGGCCCACAGCCGGAGAAAGTCGTAAACCAATGAAGCAAAAGCAAAAAATCTGGGTGATCATAGGATTGCAGACCCTACTCTCCTACATGACCCCCCCCAAACTTTGGGACAATAAGCTAACCTTGACCAGGTGAGTCTTCTTGCTCTAAGTGGAAATACCTGGAGAGCCCATCTGCATTGCCATGATCAGTGCCAGGTCTATGCTCCACTGTGAAGTCCATCCCCTGTAGGGAAATGGACCACCTAAGTAGTTTGGGGTTTTCACCCTTCATTTGATTTAGCCACAAGAGGGGCTTATGGTCGGTCTGAATCTTGAAGTGAGTGCCAAACAAGTATGGCCTCAACTTCTTCAGGGCCCAAACCACAGCAAAGGCCTCCCTCTCAATAGCTGACCAATTCTTCTCTCTGGGGGTCAGCCTCTTGCTAATAAAAGCTATGGGCTGGTCATGACCATCAAAATTCAGTTGCGATAGAACAGCTCCCACACCCAGCTCCGAAGCGTCTGTTTGGACAATGAATGGTTTGGAGTAGTCTGGACTCTTTAGGATAGGTGCTGTGCACATGGCCTGCTTTAGGTCATCGAATGCCTTCTGACAGCTTGCTGTCCACTGAACTTTTTTTGGCATCTTTTTACTTGTCAGGTCGTTTAGCGGGGTCACAATGGATCCATAATTTCTGACAAATTTCCGGTAATAACCAGTCAGGCCCAAGAAAGCTCGAACCTGAGTCTGGGTGGTTGGAGGAGCCCAGTCCTGGATGGCCTGTATTTTGCTCTCCAATGGTTGAACCTGGCCTCCACCTACAAGGTGGCCCAGGTATACAACCTGTGTCTGCCCTATCTGGCACTTGGTGGCCTTGATAGTGAGGCCTGCCTTCTGCAGGGCCTCTAACACTTTCCTCAGGTGGACCAGGTGATCCTCCCAGGTGGAGCTAAAGACAGCGATATCGTCCAGATACGCCGCACAGAAGTCGTCCAACCCAGTGAGAACTCGATTCACCAGCCTTTGGAAGGTGGCAGGTGCATTTTTCAAACCAAAGGGCATTACCACGAACTGATAATGCCCACCCGGGGTAGAAAATGCTGTTTTGAGCTTGGCCTCCTCAGCTAACCTGATTTGCCAATACCCAGCTGTCAGGTCAAACGTACTTAAGTAGTTGGCCGAGGCCAACCGGTCGATAAGTTTGTCTGCTCTTGGTATCGGGTGGGCGTCAGTCTTAGTGACCGCATTGAGACCTCTGTAGTCCACGCAAAACCTCATCTTTTTCTTACCGCCCTGGGTGTGAGGTTTCGGCACGAGCACTACGGGACTAGCCCAGGGGCTGTCCGAGGGATCAATGACTCCCAGCTCCAACATTTTCTGCACCTCTGTCTTGATGCAGTCTCTGACATGATCAGGTTGCCGATAGATTTTACTCTTTACGGGCAGACTGTCCCCAGTGTCGACCTCATGGGTACACCACTTGGTCTGACTGGGTGTCAGAGAGAACATATGTCAAAAGGATTGAAGAACCTGTTTACAATCCTCTTGTTGATGTCCAGAGAGGCTGCCACAAAAGACAACACCATCTACTGATCCATCGTCAGGGTTCTGAGAGAGCAGGTCTGGGAGAGGGTCACTCTCCTCCTCCTGTCCCTCATCTGTGGCCATGAGCAAGCCCATGCCCTCCCTGTCGACATATGCCTTGAGCCTGTTTACATGGAGCACCCTGTGGGGGCTCCGGGGAGTTCCCAGGTCTACCAAGTAGGTGACCTCTCCCTTTTGCTCAATGATCGTGTGGGGCCCAGACCCTTTGTCTTTGAGTGCTGCTGGGGCCACTGGCTCCAGCACCCACACCTTCTGTCCAGGCTGGTACACAGTCAGGACAGCCTTTTGGTCGTGCCAAGCTTTCTGTAATTCTTGGCTCGCCTCCAGGTTTTTAGACGCCTTTTCCATGTACTCCGCCATCCGCGAGCGGAGACCGAGCACATAGTCCACAATGTTTGATGCCGGCTTTCTGAGAGGTCTCTCCCATCCTTCCTTTACCAAACAAAGGGGTCCCCTTACAGGATGTCCGAACAGAAGCTCAAAAGGGCTGTAGCCAACCCCCTTCTGCGGGACCTCTCTGTAGGCGAACAAGAGGCAGGGTATCAGGACATCCCATCTCCGCCGAAGCTTTTCAGGTAGTCCGTGAATCATCCCTTTTAGGGTCCTGTTGAATCTCTCAACAAGCCCATTGCATTGTGGGTGATAGGGTGTGGTGAACTTGTAGTTGACACCACATTCCTTCCACATAGCAGTCAGATATCCCGACATGAAGTTTGCACCTCTGTCTGAGACGACCTCCTTAGGGAAGCCCACTCTGGAGAACACTCCAAGTAGGGCCCGTGCCACCACAGGTGCTGTAGTGGTCCTAAGGGGAATAGCTTCAGGATACCTGGTGGCGTGGTCCACCACCACCAGTATAAACTTGTGCCCTGATGCTGTCTGGGGTTCCATTGGTCCGACAATGTCGATCCCCACTCGTTCAAAGGGTACCCCCACCACTGGTAGTGGTATGAGGGGGGCCTTTGTCGTGCCACCTGACTTACCACTGGCTTGGCAAGTGACACAGGAGCGGCAAAACTCCTTCGTATCTTCGGACATGTGGGGCCAGTGAAAGTGTGGAACAATTCTGTCCCAAGTCTTATTCTGGCCTAAGTGACCTGCAAGGGGAATCTCGTGGGCCAAGGTGAGAAGGAAACCTCTCAGAGACAAGGGGATGACCAGCCTCCTGGTCGCACCAGGTTTGGGGTCTCTTGCCTCGGAGTACAGGAGTCCATCGTCCCAGTACACTTTGTGGGTACCTGTGGCGTTCCCTGCAGCCTCAGCAGCGGCCTGCTGTCTGAGGGGTTCAAGTGAGGGGCAGTCTAACTGTGCCTTCCCCAGGTCTTCCCTGGAGGGTCCCCCTGAGCCCAGAAACTCAACCTGACCAGGTTCAAGCTCTTGCGGCTCAGTTTCCCTCAGTTCTTTAAGGTCAGCCTCCTCGGAGACTTGATCCACGACCTGGGGCAAGGGGGAAGGCGAAGCCTTACCCTTACTGCTCCTTTTCTTGGAAGGTGTCTGGTCCGTTCTTCCAGGATCCAGCACCTGTTCAGTGGGGCATCTTTTGGCCTGTGACCTGGTCACAGCAAGGACATGTGCTGGCAAGCCTAACATCTCCATGTGAGTCCTCTGCTCCACTTCTGACCATTGTGACGTTTCCAAATCATTGCCCAACAGACATTCTACGGGGAGGTCTGAACTAACCACAACCTTTTTCGGGCCACTTACCCCTCCCCGGGAGAAATCAACAACTGCCATACTGTGATTGGTAGTGACGTTGCTGGCATTGGTCACTAGGTAACTGGTACCTAGCATGATCTGTCCAGGGTCCACGAAGTTAGGCGTCACCATGGTGACACTGGCACACGTGTCCCTGTAGGCCTGAGCCACTTTTCCATTTATCAAAGGTGTCTGTCTGTATTTGCCCAAAGTATTGGGACTGGCATCAGGGGACATATCCATATCCCCTGTACAGACAAGGACGGCCTGAGTGAGCGTGCCGACTAAGTCGTCACTCCCCTCGGTTCCCAAGGTTAACCCAACTAATGCCTTGGGAGGCGCACTACCACTGCTGACTGTACTAGGGGGCGCAGGTGCCTTAGGGGCTGCAGTGGCAGGAGTTTGCCCTCCTTTCTTGGTGCACTCACTAAACCAGTGAGTCTTACTTTTACAGTATTGGCACCACCTTTTTGACTGGCCTTCTTGAGTCTTCTTCTTCTGTGAAGCCTGACCCCCACCCTCTTTGGTTTGTTGGGGACCTGTCGAAGACTTCTGGTCATTTTGTTCGTTCTTGTTACCCTTTTGGTCTGCTTTCTTCTGACCACCCTGGTTCTGATTCTGGTTCTGCTTGACCCTTGTTCTGACCCATCTGTCTGCCTTCTTTCCCAATTCTTGGGGAGAGGTCAGATCCGAGTCGACAAGGTGCTGATGCAACAATTGGTTCTGACAGTTGTTTAAAATCTGTTCTCGCATGATAAGATTGTACAATCCTGTGTAATCAGTAACCTTGCTACCCAGCAACCAGCCTTCCAAAGCCTTAGTGGCACAATCGACAAAGTCAGCCCAATCCTGAGACTGAATTTTCTGGGTGTCCCGGAACAGCACCCGGTACTGTTCCGTGGTTAAGCCGAACCCTTCAATCAGTGTGTTCTTCAGGACTTGGTAGTTGTTAGCATCCTCAGCTCTTGTAGTGAGGAGCTTGTCCCTTCCTTTACCTTCAAAGGAAAGCCACAGTATAGCTGCCCACTGACTTGGGGGGACGCACTGGACAGTGCAGGCCCTCTCCAAGGCAGTTATCCACTTGTGGATGTCGTCCCCTTGTTTAAAGGGGGGCACTATTTTACTCAGGTGTCTAGTGTCTATACCCCTGTCTTTCTCTCTATTGAGAATGCTGCCACCAGTGGGATCTAACCCACTTAATTTCTGCTCTCGGGCCAAGGCAAGTCTTTCTTTGGCGAGGGCAAGTTCTTCCCGCTCGATCCTCAGATTGACCTCCCGCATCTTCGCTTCATGCTCCCTCCTCTGAGGGGAAGTCATTCCTCTCTGAGAAGATGCCTGAGAGACATGTGTATGAACCGATCTGCCAGAGCCTCTGGAGAGAGACCTAGCTCGTCCGTTCCCAAGGTTAAGCCTGCTTGAGCGTGGGCCCGGGGCTCCCCCAGTTCCATTCTCATGCCTGCTTAAGTTGGTCCTTGTAAGCCTGCCGACTACCACTGGACCTTTGTCTGCCTCGTCTCCCGATAACTCGTCCTCGTCCTCCTCCTCTGTGTGAAGGTCGAGGTCTGGGTCACCGAGGGTTCCCTCTAAGGGAGGCATGTTCCCATCTGCACTGGGGGGACCTGGGTTAGAGGACCTCATAGCATCGTACGCCTCTAAGAGACCTATCAGTATTGCGATGGTAGGGTTAGAACCCTGGTTTAGCTTCCTGGAGGCACACAGTTGTCTCATCTCCTTGAAGCTAAGAGTTGCATATCGTGACACGACCTGTGGAGGGTCACTGACCACTAAGGGAGTCCCTGCAGACTCTCCGTGGACCGACATGCTTTTCTAGTGAGGTGTAAGTGTTGCACCTACCTACACTATGGGTTTACCTACTGATCCCTTGCTAAGAGTTGTAGTCAGGGTGTGCTAAGCCCTGTTACACTACAACAGCCGGTTCAGTAGAACTCGGAGTATTGTAAGTTAAGTTATATGTACCTGGGTACTTATGTGATCTTTCACTGCGATATTCTTAGGATACGTGTGTGGTAAAACAACAGCAAGCTCAAATCCCAACCGCTGCTCACCAATGTGAGAAGTTGGCCTGATATGTAGTGCTCACTATTCTAGTGATCACTGTGTATCATTCCAAACGACCCTTATTGATGATTGGTTGTAAGTCAACCTTATAGACCAGCTATCCTAGTAGCGTGGATACGAGCAGTCTTAGGCTAAACTCTAGAGGGCGTGTTAAGCCAGCTGTTTACCATCACATATACCCCTTGAACACCAAGTGAAAGGACACCACACAAGTTGTTATGAAAATAAAAGGATATTTATTTATAACAAGACTACCCTGGCTCTTTATGAGTCAGGGAGCTAAGCACACTACAAAACTCTTAGGAAAATACTTCAGTTGCACAATTTACACAAATGCCCGAGGGGCACGAGAAACCATCTACACTAACAGTGAAATGCGAATGGTTAGAGTCTGGAGGTACTGATTCCGGAGTGTTCCGATCAGTGGGACTAAACGAAAAAGGAACTGGACACTTGTAGAGCGAACCTGCGATGGAGCACCGAGATGCTCGAGTTACCTAGCCCGGAGGCTGCGGCTGCGTGAAGTTCGGCAAGATGTCGGGAGTCCTCGTGTAGTCTCAGGAGCCTGAAAGAAGAAGTTGCTGGCAGGCGACCAGTGACGATGTTCAGAGCGATCCAAGCCTGGATCGGTGATGAAGGAAACCTGAAAGCAGAGGGGACTCAGTTCTCAACCGCTAGCCAGCGATCGTGTGGGTACCAGGGGGGGTACCGGCTGAAGTCACCTCGACCAGGTGAGTGGGTGACGTCGGACTCGGCTGTTCCTCGGACCAGGAGGCGCGGCGGCGACCAGGATGGAGGGCGAGCTGTCCCACGAAGGTGTCTGCTGTCGATGATGCTGGGCCCAGGAAGGGGCAGCGGATCTTGGCAGTGGCAACCCAAGCGGGGGAGTCAAGATTAGGCCTGGGCAAAAATTTCGTTCCGTTCGCGGAAATTGCGATAATTTGACATTTTTGCGTTCCGCGGAGAGCGCGAAAATGTCAAAAATTCCGGTTTCCGCAGCTTGGCGATAATTTGTTTCTTGCTCGCGCTGTAAAATGATACATTCTCGCGCGCGCGCGATCGCCTTACCTGAATCCCTGCGTTCGCCGACAAGTTTTCTTGATCCGGTCGCGTTCTCCATGAGATGTTGTATTGTTTTTAGCCATTTGCGCTGTCTCGCGACAGTTCGCGCCCGCAGTGACGTCATGCGTCGCGCGATCACGTCTTTCTTCTCGCGATCATGCACCGCGAGAACAACTCAAAACAAGATGGCCGCGCCCGCAAGCAACCACATGGGTAAGTTGGCGACCCGCAACCATGCAGAAAATCTCGCGAACATGCCGGAAAAAAACTTCCGCATCTTCGCGATATTTCTGCTTGTTTGCGATAATTTTAAACATTCTCGCGATAATTTGCGAAGGTTAATTCCGCAAATTCCGCCCACCCCTAGTCAAGATGGCGTCGGGAGTGGACCAGGAGGGTCCGTGGTACTCCTCTGTTGAAGGGGAGCAAGAGCCAGTCTGGAGCAACCAGACCGGTGATGCAAATAATCTTGGAGCGTCGTGAAGAGGGCCACAAGCCGGTCGGCAAGTGGTCGGACAACGCTGGGAACAGCAAGAAGCGGAAGGGCCCCCACGCAGATCTCGTGGATGCTGGGGAGACAGACTTCGATGCTGGAGCTGCTCAGGGTTTAGGGCTTCTCAAACCCTAGGTGCACTCACTCGAGGGTCCCTCGGTGGGCGTGCTAGATAAGCGTCGTGCAGGTTCTGAAGATAGCCGGTCCCGCAGGTCTCGTCACACCTACGACTCTCAGCTGGGCTGATGAGGTAGGTAAAAGGTCAGAGATGGCAGGGAACTCGGGTCTCGTCGAGCTGGGCAGTCTTGATCCGTAGGAGACGTACAGCAAACCGCAAGCGCTTAGGTGGGACCTGCTGGTGCAGGGTGGCTACTCCTTAGCCACAAGGGAGAGTCTTCAGAAATAGTCAAGAGTTCCTTTCGTGGAAAGTGGTTCGTGATTCAGAGTTATCCGATTATCTGATTATCCAATTTGGGAAGGGGACTCGCTCCTACCTTTATTCTAAGAAAAGGGGCTGGCCCGTGACTACGTTCTACCTATGGGTGGAGCCAGGAGGGGGGTGGTTACACCCCTATCCTTTGTCCGGCTTCGCGCCAGCTCAGGGGCTGGTGTGCCCCCGAAACTGGTTTGAGCCGGGCTATGCACAGTGAGCACCGGGGTGCCACTTGCAATCACCTTCCTTTCAGCCCTGCCTACCTGGGATACACAAACCCTGTCTGGGATGGTGCTAACACCGCCCTCGACAGGAAACCCTTTGTCCAAGCTCCCCTTGCTGGAAGGTCCCCCAGCAGCAGGAGGTCAGACTTGTGTCTGGTGGCAGCATCCATTTTGTGATGCTGAGGCTTGAGTCAACTTTAACCGGGGTTCAAGGTTACTTCCATGTCGTGTCCCTCTAAAAGGGGGGAATGCTAACCCCGTCGCCAGGACTGGCGAGGGGTTCGTATTCCCATTCGTATGACACCTTACTCGACATGTGTAGGTGATGTGATGCCAAAGTTAGCAAATAACCGCAAGGATTATAATGCATTAAAAGTAGTTGGCCCGCGTCACCATGGAACGGCTATTAGGACTTGGTTCCGCAAGCCGTCGACGGGCTCAGCTCGCGCCAGAGCACCGTCCCACATGATTCCCTGCACTCTGCCTTCAGGATTGATAAGGCCTGCTATAGGAGTGACTGATAGGAATCCATGTGTCCATTTTAGGGTTTAGGTGTAGGAATACTACACCTACAGCAACGGGTGATTACACCACGTGGCCCCAGCTGTCGTGCAGCCAGTTGTGTCAGATTTGGGCGGCCATTCCAGGGGTGGCATAATACATGCTTCAGCCCCTGGTAGGCCCTGGGTACACCGATGCCCTGGATACCTGTGGTATGCTGAGACAGGGACTGACAAGGCGGCCCAGTTCCAATTAGTGGATGCACCTAATGTACATGTGTGTTAATTTCGAGAGAGAACAGCTAGGCTGTGGGTCTGATTGGCAGGCCCACAGCCGGAGAAAGTCGTAAACCAATGAAGCAAAAGCAAAAAATCTGGGTGATCATAGGATTGCAGACCCTACTCTCCTACACTTTCGAGAACCCAAGATGCGCAGCGCACTGGTGAAGACAGTTGATAATTTTTTCAAGGACAATCAGGGATCCGTGGACTCGGCTGTGTCGCTGTGGGAAGCATTTAAGACCGTGCTGCGAGGGGAGGCCCTCTCCCTTGTAGTGGCGGCCAAGCGGCGGAGAGATGGCGAGGTTATGCAGGTTGAGGAGGAGATCATGGCTTTGGAGGGAGCGCTAGAGGAGGAGGTTGCAGAGGCCTCACTGCATGAGCTGAGCTTGAAGCAAGCCGAGTATAAGGACCTGGTGACGAATGCCGCTAAGACCCTCAGTAGGGAACAGCAGGGCCGCCTGTATGATGTTGGTGACAAGGCCGGGAAACTGCTAGCTTGGCTGGACAAAAAAGAACGGGTTAATAGAGTAGTGCCGGAGTTGACGGGAGAGGGGGGAGAGGTGATTGTGGAACCTGAGAGGATTGTACAGTGTTTCTCGGACTATTTCCGTATGGTTTATGCCTCAGTGTCGGATAGGCCGCCCGAGGACTCTCGTGACCTATTGTGTGATATCGCTTTGCCCTGTCTCTCTGACGTAGATAGGGATGATCTTGATGGAGACATAACGGTCGATGAGGTGGCGGGAGCTATCCGCGCGCTGAACTCGGGTAAGGCCTCGGGCCCGAATGGCTTGCCGGTTGACCTGTATAAGCTGTTTCCGGATAGGGTCGCCCCTCACCTGCGCGCCATGTTCGTGGAGGCGCGGGGGAGTGGGACCCTCCCGTTGGATCAGCGACTGGCGACAATAGTTGTTATACACAAAGATGGTAAACCCCGAGATAAGTGTGCCTCATATAGGCCTATCTCACTCCTTAACGCTGAACCGAAGATCCTGGCTAAAATCCTGGCGGCCCGATTGATCAGGGTACTTGGAGACTTGATCCACCCAGATCAATCCGGTTTTATTCCGCATCGTAACACTGCGTTAAACCTTCGGCGCCTTCATGGTGTAATCGCCAGGGCGGGCACGCTGCGTGAACCAGCTATTGTGGCGTCTCTCGATGCCACGATGGCCTTTGATACGGTGGAATGGGCATATTTGTGGGCTGTGCTGGCCAAGTTCGGCTTTGGCCATGGTTTTGTGAGCTGGGTGAGGTTGCTGTATGAGGGACCCCTTGCGAGTGTGGTGGTAAATGGCCGGGCATCGACTTCGTTTCAGCTTGGGAGGGGTACTCGGCAAGGTTGCCCCCTGTCGCCATTGTTGTTCGCCCTCGCCCTTGAGCCTCTGGCAGCGTGGATACGCTGGCACCCGGATATACGGGGACTTAGATGGTCGCCCGACCACGAGGACCGCATTTCACTATATGCTGATGACATCCTGTTGTATCTTGCCTCGCCCAAGAAATCACTTATAGTGGTCTGTGACGTTCTTACATCTTTCGGTAGGAATTCGGGTCTCGTCATCAACTGGAGTAAATCGTATTTATATGTTCTGAGTGGCGAGGCTCCACCGATCCCGCGAACTTGTTCGATCCAGATCGCTCAGCAGGGCTTCGTGTATCTGGGGATCTTTATCTCCACGGACCCTGCTTTGCGGTATGAGAGGAACCTGCTCCCCCCCTAGCGCGCCTGCGGCGGGATGTAGAGGGCTGGCGGAGGCTGCCGCTCTCCCTCGTTGGGCGCGCTGCCTTGTTCAAAATGATGTCTCTCCCCCGGTTCCTCTACGCATTGCAGAATACTCTAGATTGGGTACCGGCCAACTACTTTCGGGAGGTCGAAAGCCTCCAACGAACGTTGTTGTGGGATGGGCGGCCGCGAATAGCAATTGCTAAGTTGACGCTTCCATGGTATGATGGGGGTATTGCGCTTCCAGACATCCGACGCTACTATTGGGCCACCCAGCTGAGCGCGATTAATCATGGTCTCTATGGCCCTGTCCTCAGCCCTGGTTATGCCATGGACAGGTGGTTGCTGCGTGGTGGTAACTATCACAGGGCGTTGTACTCGCGGTCCCTGGACTCGTCCCTCACGGGGCCCACTGGGGTGGCGGTGCGTGTGTGGAAGATGGCAACTGACTCGCTGGGCTGGAAGGATGGGCTCACCCTTGCTACCCCGCTGTTTGAATCTGAAAGATTGGGTAGGCTTTGGCATACAAAAGGTTTTGATAAATGGGACTTGATCGGCATCTCCAGGGTCGGAGATGTGCTGATTAAGGGGAGGGTGAAGTCCTTTGAAGAGTTGCAGAAGGAGTATGAGCTGGGGACATCCGAGTTTTTCCGCTATGTTCAGGTGCGTCATGCCCTCCGGTCACTGCTCGTGGAGGGTGAGAAGGTGCCTGAGTCCTCTCCTTTGGAGGACCGGATCCTTGATGGCCAAATGCCTGAGAGCACGATCTCGCTCATCTACAAGAAATTGATAAATGTCCGGGCGGATATGCTTCTGGGGCTGCGTGACCAGTGGACTAGGGATGGACTCGAGTTGGATGACGAGGATTGGCAGTCTGCTGTTTCCTCTCCCAAGGAGGTTGCGATCCCGTCGCGTTTGAGGCTGGTGCAGCTCAAAATACTGCATCGAGTGTATGTGACGGGGCCAAGGCTGGTTCATATGGGATTCTCTGAGGAAGGCCTATGTAGGAGGGGATGTGGTATGGTGGGTACTTTCCTGCATATCATTTGGGAATGTGGTGTCATCACGGAATTTTGGAGGAGAGTCCATGCAGTGATGGGGGAGGTGACGGGCATTGCTATGCAGCCGGAAACGCGGTGTTGTCTTCTGAATGTCTGGGGGCCCACTGATCACGATGAGGCACAGACCCAATGGGTAACTCTGGGTAACATGGTCGCTAAGAGAGATATCGCGCGATTGTGGGGCTCCGCGGGGCCCCCCACATTGACCGCGTGGAAAGAAAATATGGACTGGAGTATGCTCAGGGAAAAGACAGTATATTGCGCTAGAGGCCGCCCTCGGAAGTGGCACGCCATCTGGGGGCGGTGGAATCAATACAGGGGGGGAATATGTCTTGCCCCTGATTTGGATCCCCCCGAGGAACAGCTTTCTTCTTGACATTCTTTCCAGCTCAGTATATAAGATGTGATGGTTAATTGACTTCTTGGGCCTCTGCTGTCCCCCTTCTTCCTCTTATCACAGTACTGTGACTGTTAGATGATTGGGGTCCGGCCTCCCCTGGGGGGCTATCACCATGGGCATTCAGTGTTCTTGCCTTGCTGGGGTTTGTTGTGTGTTTGCGTTTATTTAAAAATGGAATCTTTTCACTGCTCCTTTAATGCAATGTGGACGCTTCTCTGTCCTTCTCTACCGAAGCTGCCGAACCTCCGGGTTGTCGGCTGAATAGCTGTGTCCAGACTTTTGACGAAATAAAGGTTTTTATAAAAAAAAAAAAAAAAAAAAAAAAAATCACCCACAATTATTACATCTGGTCTAGCAAAACATCCAGCGCCGCTATAACTTCCGATATTTTACCATTTGTCCCTCTTGCAGACGTTAATAATGTCAATGGTCTCTCGTTGACCCCACTTGACCCTAATTGATAGGATGTCCTTGCTATTGGACTCAAGTATCTGAACAACAAAACCAATTTCTTGATGAACCCAGATTATTAAACCACCCGAGGCTCGTCCTCCCCCCCCCCCCCCCAAATGGCTGGTGTATTATAATTTAAGTAGCCTACTTGGAAGCAGGAATCCACCATCCAGGTTTCCTGTAGGAGGCAAATATCATATTGATCCATGAAAATATGCCAACGGGAGAAGTAATCTTAGAACTTAACCCGGCTATATTCCAGGATAGCACGGAAAGTCCAGCAGAAAGGTTATAGCTTGGGCTGTTATCACTAGAGCTAATCCGTGGACTTTCACGAAGAATGCCCTGCTCAATCAACGGATTTAATGTTACCAGTGTGTTATATAAAGGTAAATCGCTAGTGATACATGATGTCATATGATTAGAAGGAATACAGAGCAGGGGTTCTTTACTTACTGAATGAACCTCCTGGATTTCCAGTTCTTTATAGGACATGTTCGGGAGTCAATCGTTAACCTCCAAGGTGGCGGACCCTACTTGAAGGGGGCATTGTTGCCTGGAAGAGCATCCATAGCTGTCAGTGGGTGTGGGTGGGAAACGTCTAAATTGGATGGGAGAGTAATCGGAAGATGATGTACGAAATTCCAGTGCTAGCATATTTTCTTCAAGATCTTGTCCCTTGAGCTTTAGCTTAATACTATCGAATGGATCAGTTTGTGAGGTGAGTCTTCTTGCACAGATGATATCTTCGTGAATAACCAAGCGACACCCCTTCACATGACGGATCCAATGTATTGCTTTATTAGTAAGGGAATCTGCACTTTCTATGCCATTGCTATTGACATACCGAGGTACATTTACCATATAGATTGTAGAGGCCTGTGACGTATTGATGCTGGGCACGGTGTATCTACGCTCTTAAAAATTGTGTGTGGAATACCCTGTTCCTAATAGAGAAGGACTTCTAATGATTGTTTGTACCAAATCTAAGTTTGAACTAGTCACGTTTGGGCATCCTGGCCTTACTATAGGGGTCGTTTCCGTTCCTGGCATAGAATAGCAGCGAGACTGGGTGGAAACCATACTAGCTAAGCCCTTGGTTTCAGAGCCAGACTTATGTTTATAATGATTCACCTTCTTGGGCTGGTCATGCTGACCTAAATTGGTCTTTATGGATTCTGTGTTGGTAGGTGCCTTTTGTACTAGTAATTTAACCATCGATGTTAATTCCACAATCATTGCTCGCATAGATGGTATTTCCGATCTTAATTTGTTAATAAGATAATGCGCTCCCTGGGAATCTATGGATATGCTGGTACTTAACCGTAAGTCAGGCTCGGAAGAGGGACTACTGGGTGGAGGAGGGGGAGTACACAACAAGGTGTCTGGCCCGTCTCCAACCAGAGGATCTGCCAGGGGGGAGAACCTGTTGGTGCAAGCGACTGCAACTCCCAATAGCTGGAACTTATCACTTACTTTGTTATTGGGAGCCAGTCTTCCCTCTCCCGTATCAATAATCTCACTCATTTTTGTTGCTGGGCTTCCTCCTCCAGCCGGCTTATGGAACATTGCAGGAATGGTTAGCTGTCGACCTGGGCTGTGGTTTGTTGTGCGTGCGGGGCCTTGAGATGGTTCAGTAGTTAGGGCCTGTACAGATGTATCACCCTCTAAAATGCCCTTGCACTCACTAATGGGTGAATCTATTCTATCCAGGACGCAGTTACTTCCTGGATGTATCTGTTTCTGTGTTTGTTTTTGAATCTTTCTAGCCTTTTTTCTCCTGTTGTCCCTGCAGACACTACCCCTGCCCCCCCTCCTTTACTCCCCTCCATTGATTTCCTTTTTCCCATGCTCGGGACGTTTAGCAACTGAGAGAAACAACCGGACGACTTCCCAGTATGTAATGTCCTAAAATAACAGTAAACATAAATAAATTGGAGTCTCTTTGCAAACAAAGTCTACGAGAGCGTGATTTTTGAGAAATTCTGAGTTTCCCACAGTAAGCAGCACAAATAGACAAACCTGTAAAGTGTAGGCATATAGGCAGTTCAGGCCATCAGAGTGGTCATATTTGAGGTTACTGACAACATCTATTACGCTGGATGATTAGGAATGTACATGTAGTACTGTGAGCGAGTCAAAAAACAACATTTACTGATGACATTAATAGACTCAGTCTCTATATTGTGAGGTTTTGTTGACCCAATACACAGTCCCACTAATTTTGTAGGAATCACATAACAGTTTGAGTTTCCTATACTGATACCTTTTGCCTGCCTTTGATGTGAGAGGTTTCCTTATAACACCCCCACCTCTAGTTCTTGAAAGGTCTTCCTGTACAGTCTCCAAGAAGTTGGGGGGTGACAAAAGACAGGGCAGCTCTTGTATCAGATCATTTTGTGTGTGCTGGAGGCAAGCTCTTTGAAGAGCAAGGGGAGCAGGGCAGAGCTCTGCTGTCAGCCATCCTGGTAGGATGTCACATCATGTCCACACCTAACCCCTATTGCGGCACTATCTGGAAGGAATATATAAACTCCAACAGCATAGCTTTCATGTGACCCAAAAAACTGGCAGAAGGCACAAATGGTTAGGATAAGAAAATGTCAGCTTTTTAAAAGTACAACAATGCAATGGTTTCCTGCATGGGGGTGAGTCACAAGCCTAGACTCCCTAGGCTGGAAAAGTCACAATCAAATCATATGAATGTTGACAAATCATTTAATTAAATGCAGCAACGATAACAATAGTAATGCAGGTGCTCCAGAACCAACACAGTAAAAGTGTGAAGTGACATCAGTGAGATAAATGTGCATGAGAACTGTACATAATAAATATTTAATACATTTGATATCTACATTAGAAGCTAGGAACTAAAGCAATTAATCTTGGTAAGACTCCTACTGAGAGTACAGAGTGATTAATACAGTCAATGAATATAGTCCACTAGTAAAATTGTCAATGTTTCGACAGTGTTATCATCAATTTGTCAGGGTCATCATCAGGACAAACAAGACAATGGTAGCAACCATAACGATGGGAATGAACCCAAGATAAGGTGTATGAAATAAGAAAATGAATAGTGTGTCATGCATTCAATAGATATAAGTCATATGAACAGAGATTCCAAGTTGCCTGGGAAAGATGCCCTCAGGAAGGAGACAACGATAAATGGAACAGCGCTTATGACCTTAATATTACGCCAGGAAAATAGATTTCCTCTGGAGGAATCACCATCAGCCAATCAGTGCTTCGTGTTTCCCTGGCAGGGAACCATTGTTTTGTTGTATACATATGAACCTAGGTTCCTGGGCTTATAGGGTTGCCCCTTTAATGTTTGGGAACTTTCTAAAAGTGGTATTTGTAAAGTTGTGACTTAAAATTCGATTTTAACATTAAAGAGGATTTTAAATTACAATGTATATGAGTCTAAACACCATATCTCTATCTGCTCCCAATCAAACGGTATCACTTATTAAATGTAAAAAGATAATCCCATGTAAGTCAATGGGAGAGATAGCACATACAGTGTTGAAAAATGACTTTAGGAGCTTTTCACTACCAGGACATGTAAAACTTAAACCTACATATCCAACTTTTTAAGTACAAGGCTCACTGCCTTAGGAGCGTTTAGGGCCTACATTAGGAGTGACTTATCAGTATCAAAAAGGAAGGTTTACATTTGGCAAAAGGTTTATTTTGCAAGGTCAAAATGGCAGCTTAAAACTGCTCTACGGTGACAGGACCGAGACATGTTTTAAAAGGCTGCTTTAGTGGGTGGCACAATCACTGCTGCATGCCAACTAGGAACTAGGAGTCCTGGGTACAAGTTGTTCCATTTTCTAGGGACTTATAAGTAAATTAAATGTATAAATTAGATGTGGTCCAGTTTTACCATGTTTAAAGGAGAGAGCAGAAGCACTTTAGCACTGATTCACAGTGGTAAGGTGCACAAAGTACTAATCCTCCCAAACAAACAGAAGGCACGAATCTGGGGGAGACCCAGCAAAAAGGGTCAGATCCAACACCAAGTATTGACACTGGAAGTATTAGCATAAAGAAACTGTGCAGATAGACTGAAGTTGAGCAGAGCCTCATTGGAGAATATAACAGGAAGGGATTAAAAGAGAGAAAGTGTGTGTATGATAGGAATAAAGTACTGTGGGTATGGCAGACCAGCAATATTTGGAAATAGTTTGTGTGGTTCTAATTATATTAAGATCTAGCATGCTAATAGTTTGACTAATGTGCATCATTGAAGAATGAAGAGAGAAACGTTAGGTCAACAACTGGTAGATGTGCTTCGTAATTTAATTCTTTCCAATGGCACTGCTTTAAATGATGCAAAGATTACTGAATTATCAACTTTAGTATAGCATTTGGCAATAAGACTAACTTTGTGAGTCAGGTTCAACCATTAGGAGGGTCTGGAGTTTGGTGAAAGATTGATTCATGGATAAATGGGATAGTCAAAGTTGTTGTTTCACTAATACTAATAATAATAATAGCAGGAAATAAAGTTCTTCTAGCATTTCGGTTTCGTGAATCAATTTGAGTTAGGTGTTCTAATTGCAGGAACCAGGAGAAGAAGATGCATGTGAGTTTGAAAGCATGGCAGAAGAAATAAGATGTTTTGAAATCACTGATGATAGCTAAGTTGTAAATGCTTAATAGAGAGATAATTCTAATTATTATAGGGGATATTGGGAGTATATTTTCATATTAAAATATTGTGCTTCATTAAGGTTTGCTTCAATAAGCATGACTACGCCGCATTAAACTGCAGCATTTAAGAGTGCTTAATTATTCGTTTGCATGAGCCCTGCATGTTTTCATTCTGTTTCAAATCATTTTAATTCAGCTACTAACCATGGTTTCTACTTACATGTAATAAAATAATGTTTCACTAGCTTTCACTGGAAGGGATGTTCTGATATTGCCATATTGCATGCCACTCAGGTGAGCCTCCATTAACATGTCAAAGATATTTATGTGCAAATGCTGTTCAAAGTTCTTCTCTCATGTTTTATTCGAATATTTCTTCTAAACCAAATTATGTGCATTGCTAACCAATACAAGGATGTGTTTTTTGAAATAATTATGTGATTAGTGGTATGCAAGTAACATTTAAGTGATGCACATTTACATAATGTAATGCTGAGAAAATTATGTGATTTCTTTGGTCAAATCATTGAAAAAGACTTGCATTTTAGGAAATTTTAGAGACATTCAGCTTGCTGCTTAGAATGGTTAGATGCTTGTGGTTCTTTCTATATTTAGAGATATTTACAATTTAATATGACTATGATTGATGGCCACATCACATACTTGTCTGTATTTGTCTAATTTCTTAAAGACGCATGGAACTTTGTATTTATTATGATTCCAGATATATGCTGATCTTATTGATTGATTAACCTGGTTGCCTCTCTAATGCCTATTTTGTATATTGAATAAATGATAATAACTGAGAAAAGAGAATCAAACCTTTTTTTAATGATATTGGCTGTCTATATGATACCAAGATTTCTCTCTTTCTCACAACTTGACCCATTAAAATTAGATGTGTTTGGGTGTTAACATAACAATGTGCTACTAGGAGGCCCGGAAGTCAGGAGCGCAAGTGTGCAGTAATGATGACATTAGGATGGCAGACGGAGGCACCACCGCAATACTGGTGGTGGTGGAAAATGCAATTTTCCGCACACCAGCAGCGGTCCTCATGCCCGTCACATTAGTATGGGCCAACAGCCTATTTCCCGCCCGCTGTGGTGTGACGTGAGCTGCCATAAAAATGAGCCCGCCACCGTGGCGGTGGGAGCCAATAGAGACCCACCGCCGTGGGGAATGATGTCCCGAACACCGTACAAATCAGGATGCCGCAAACAGCCAGTCACACCGCAGCGGAGAAACCGGTCAGCCAGAGATGGCGGAAGCACGACGGCAGAGTGAAACCAGATTCCCGGTCCAACCGCAATGGATCCAGCTCTACACGTCTTCCCGGTGCTCTACATTATCAGCAAGTTATGAACAGTCACAGATGCCGCTGAAGGTACGCAATTACACAACTTCGCACACAACCACAACACACAACTCCAGGGCTGATATACGGTTCCTGTCCACACCAGACACCCTGGTGGGGACAGGATCACATCCAAAATTGTACCCACACATGTCCTACCGGTCAGTAAATCACCTCTCCGCATCTAGGTCACCCATCAATAATACAATGTCCCGGTCATGTCACTGCAGCGATGATGACGCGGGAAAACCTGCGCACAATGTAGAAGGCAGGGCCAGCGCCAGGCATGGGCTGGCCACAAAGATCATAGGGCCACACCTTCACACACTAGGCCCCCACACCCATTAAGGGACATGCTACGTACTCCTCCTGTGCTCTCTCATGCACAATAACCAGCCAGGTGAACCCACACCCTGCACTACACACCAAACAACCAGGGAGACCATCACAGCAGGTGGGGCTGCAGAGGAGCACACAGCACATAAGCTCACGGCCGGGGCAACCCTCACACCACTCCCACACCACACTCATGTCAAGAAAAGTGAGTCCAATCACAAATGAACACTCACAATGAATATGAACAATCACTCACTAGACACACCCCACACAGACATACAGCCACATACACAGACCCGATTTCAGCAGCAATGGAGGACAAGAAATGGGCAAAGCTAAATTGAGGTGGACACAAATGGAATGCCAAGGAGCTAGCCACAAAGCATGTGTACATCACATGCACATCACATGCAAGTGAAGGAACATATAACAACTCCCTTAGCCTATCAAATCACACATGGCTGGCACAGTGAGTGAAATTAAACCACAGTCACCTCTGTGCAACAACTCAGGAAGACAGCAAGGCAACCCATGCATAGGCACAGGGATGATAGGAAGTCTCTGAAGTCAAACAGTGATCAGTCACACATCTGTATCCAACAACTTGACATGTGTATGTCATCAGCACAACACACAGGGCCCATTGTCACACTCCATGACTGTCAAACACAAGTTGGATCCTCCACACATACCCCTCCCTCATCCACCTCACACCTGCAACACTCAACACCAGTGTCAAACACACAGAATGGTGCCAATAATGTCATGTGAATACACTGACAAACAATTACACTCCCTGGGGGGCATCCACAAACATTATGCACACACACTCAGGGATGCCTCAACCAATGCTGGCACAAAAACAACAGCCAAACACAAAACTCACTAACAACATACAAAGAAGTGCAACAAGCCCAGACCTGTGCAGTAAAACAGTAGAAAGGCAATGGAACCCCGGACAGAACAGTACACAACATCATCACACAGGAACAATGTACAGACACCATACCCCAACACAGACAAGAAGTGCATCATCTCAAAACAATCATGGATACAAACTGGGAGCAATGGGCCAATAAGAAAACACAGACAGACATACCACACCACCCCACAAGTCAACATGGTGTAATAGTGTACCACATGCTTGCACGTGCACAATCCTGACAAGTGACCGGTCAAATATAAGAGCAGAAAACACCAAGGTGCACTCCAAACAAGCCGAGGAACAAGAATAGCCCTAAGAGCATGTGACAGACACACAAGACACACAAGTAATGCACACTACACTTGCAACACACATCTGAATGTATCACAATCCACAAACAAATCACACACAATGACATGCAAATGAAACATCACACACGGAGCATCTGTCAGCTGTAAGAGACAAAACAGGCCAAACACTGCACACATCCACATCAAACACACAACAGATGCATATGCCAATCCATCACATTACAAACACAGCTGTGCATCAGGGGATGCACACCAGTCAATTACACGGCAACATACACTCACAGCACTGGATGCACAACAAGCATTGTGTGCACACCAAACATACCAGTTCCACACAGATCTGAGTGCCACACCATGAACACCTAAAACACAAATCACTATAGCACACAGACAACATCACACTCAGGAAGGGAATAAGTAGCTCAGCAAACACACATACAGCTCAACAAAAACCCACAGATGCACAAGTCTGGGACACCCAGGTGAAAACAACATGACCAGAGGACTGTGCAGCACAAACAGTTGAACTGCATATGAGCAACCATGACTGCAAAACAGTACAAGAAAATCATATATAACCAATTGGGAAACTGTCATGAGTGGCACATTGGTCCTGTGCACAGATCAGCACCACAAAGCATAGTGTAACAAATAAAGTGGTGGGGAGGCACACACACTGGCCACCCAAGGGGACAGCTGACATGAGAGTGAAGTGGTGTGTATGTGTTAGTGGACATGGCAGGGTTGCACCATATACAAATAGATGGAGTGATCACTCACAATGAGTAGGCATCAGAAACACAGATAGGTGATGGTATGACTCCACATCACACACGCCATACTGGATACAAAAATATCCAAGTGACAGCAATGCATGAGAAAACACACCCACAATGTCAGTGTGGATGAGCAGGTCTGCACAGTGAGCACAAACAGCATCAAGACACATGGCTGATCAACAAAACACAACACTGATTTACCAGTCACACACTCTGCAAACTCATAATTGGCAACAACAAGTAGGTGTCCCCCAGAAGTGCAAGGACACAGCCACACACTGCACAGTGCACAACCTGCAACTCCCACATGTGCACACAATCACAAGCACAGGGATGACTAATCAAATTAACAGGCACACAACTCCTGGTTGACACATGTGTGCAGTTGCCATTGCAGGGGCACACACACATCGACACTACTGACAAAGTCACTCCCTCCACACTGCACACTTCATGACCACCCAAATGCACACATTTAAATTTAACCATGTGACTAGGATGACTGGCCATCACAAGATGACCATACACCAACACTGTTGTGCACACATCAAGAAAGATCACACAGACATGATGGTCCATGGTCAGCCTGCCTGCAATCCTGTGGATAGAATCCCACTCTGTTGGCAGTGCATCCAAACATGACATGTGTACAATGTAGCTAACATGACCATAGAATGATTAGGATGACAATAGGTCATACAAACTACCATCATAGCACCCCCAAGCCTCAGAGTCAAGAAAAACTGAAGTGTCTGTCACCTCTGCTAAACCTTGTAAATGAGAAAAAAGAGAATGCCAATGTAAAAGTGGCATACAGAGCATGTGTCACATTAAACCATACCCACACAGAAAACCCTTTATTTAACAAGTACATAGACAAAGCAGACAACAGGAGTAACTGTGTTTATTACATATCACACAGATAGGCATCAAAGTTGACAAGCTCCGGACCAGTGTCTAGACCAAAGTGCAGAGTATGTACACAAGATCCTGCTCAGGGAAGAGCAAACACAGCAAAGAACAGCAAGGCCAGTGGCCAGTCCAAAGTGCAGAGTAGGTACAAGAGATCCTGCACAGAGAAGGGGCAAACACAGCAAAGAACAGCAAGGCCAGTGGCCAGTCCAAAGTGCAGAGTAGGTACATGAAAGGATGCAGAGGGAAGGGGCAAACACAGCAATGAACAGCATTGCCATGGTCAGCAACACAGTCAGGGGTAGTAACAATGGGCAGTCCAGGCACCGCTGTGGGAGAGACAGGTGTGAGAGGGGGACTTTGCCTCAGACTTGGCTGTCAGTCAGACTGGGAGGTGGCTGAGTGTCGGGGCCAGTTGGAGTACTGGACCTGGGAGAGAGAGGACCAGCTGAGGTAGAGGCATCAGTGGCTTTGGCAGCTGGAGGGCTGTTTGGACCGGGTGGTGTAGTGGCATGTGGAGGTGGAGTCATGCTGCTGTGTAACAGTGTGTGAGGGAGAATGTGGAGGGGTGCCTTTCCACTTCTTGGGGAGTCGAAATGGTAGTTTGGTCTTGGGAGGAGTGGTAGGTGGGGCAGCCACAACAGGCACACTCTCCACCAAAGCTGCACCAGGTGCAGCCGGTGGCCCTTCCTCCGGGGACCTACTGGATCCCGAGGTACACTTGGCTTGACCTTGTCTTTTCTCCTCCATCACCTGTTGACTAGGTGAACCCCGTACACTGACCTCTTTCCCCTGCTTCACAGGTGTCTGGATGGGAGTTGAGGTTGTGGGTGAATCTGCCTTAGCGTGCTTTTTCTGTGGACCCTTAGAAGGCACCAGCTTCACAGCAGGGACGGAGACTGACGGATTTTCTTTGTGAGACGCTTTTGGGACTGGAGAGTCCTTGGCTGGGGTGCCTCTGAGGCATGTGAGCCTGAGGCCTGCTTCTTGGCTTCATACCCCTGAGTGTCGCCTGAAGGGCTCTTGCCTTTGTGCTCTGGGGTGGCTTTGGTTTTTTGTGGGGATGGTGTCTGCGCTCTGGTCCACTTGGGCTGCTGCTGTTGTGTGCTGCGTGTGCTGCATCTTGAGGCTGAGGTCTGTGGTGTGTGGTCACTGTTGTCAGATGGAGCCAGTGGCAGGGGGTGGGCAAAGGGACTGGAGCTGGACTCTGAGACTGTGACAGGTGAATGGCTTCCGTCACAGTGGAGGACAAAGACTGGACAGTCCGGTGTAGCCCACCTGTGTCTGAATGAATGCCCTCCATGAAGGCAACTTCCTATGCCAACTTTTTGTCGTGAGCTAGGAAGGCATTGAGGAGAGTTGTCTGACCCACACACAGCTGCCACTAAAGGTCCACAGCCTCAACACTGAGGGCAGCAGGGGGACAGGGGCAGGGGCAGCAGTGCCTGGGGTGAAGTACACTCTTCCCTTCTTACTGATGTGAGCACATGCAGCACTAGTGGAAGTAGCTGGGAGGGTGGGCAGTGGACGCTGTGTGTTGGAAGAGGAGGCAGAGTTCCAGCTTCCTGTGCCCGCCAACATAGATGTGTCACCACTGCGTCAGATGACGTTGAGGTTGGTGTCTCTGGCTGTGAATCCTCAAGCAGACACCTGTCCCCCTCCGAGGAGCTCGTCACATCAGTGTCAGTGTGTTCGTGTGTAGCAGTCGTGCTTGATACCTCACCACTGGTGTCCATCCCCTGTCCTTCTGTGCCCTCAGTAGATGCTGCAAGAGACAGAGACGTTGGGTCATTTCAGTGACATTAACACAAACATCACATGCAAGCAAAGCACTAAACAAGATGATGATTATATTCCCATTTTGCACACCACCCTGTGCAGTAACATTGTGCAACCTCAATTCACATCTTGAGGCAGCAGAACGGGACAACATAGATACAGACTCCAACATATCAGTCCCCAATGGCCATGAGCTCATGCCATCCACCATGTCATACTTTGGGGCACAACTACAGTTGCACATTGGTGTCAGATGTGTAGTCCTCCCAATTCTGACGTCAGGCAATCCACACATTGATGGAAGCACACTCAGATGAGTCACACTGCCGTTCTTTCCATGAGATGTCCCTGACTTCCCCAATCCAGATGATGCCAGAAGGCCACAACCCAGAATGCAATGTCAAGGGCCATTACTTCAATGACATGAGAAAGTACGGGTAGGGACAGCTGCACCCAACACAGAGGCCACGTACAAGCCATTGCAGCACACTAGCAACATCACAGAGCTCAGCAATAGCCCAGACTTGTAACACATGCAGCCACTCACATCCAAAGTCACCCTTTCCAGAATACTCACCCCCAGCTTGGTGCTGATGGCCCTTCAAACGTACATCCAGCTCAGGCTGTGTCACAGCTAAGATGTGGGCCTTTATTGGTGTCATGCTCCTGCGTGCCAACCTTCCAGTCCGAGGGAGCAGCCCCAGCGTCATCTCTGCCATGTTTTTGCTCACCCGGCAGATGTCATCCCACCTCTTGTGACAGTGTGTGCGCCGTCGGTTGGAGACACCCAGAGCCCTCACCTTGCGTGCAATGGCCCTCTACATGGCCTTACGCTGGTTGACTTTGAGCTGCAGGCATGGGAGACAAGAGGGGGTAAAATCAGTGACGCAAGGTTATGTCCCACTATTTCTCAGTACAGGAGCATGATACCAACATAGCACTACTTCACAGATATGTCTAGCAGAGACAAAACAGCATCTCACATAGTACATTAGCATGGGAGAATCCTACAAAAATTCATGCAGGTATGAGGGTGGACACAGTACCTGCCCATGTCATACAAATGGAGGATGGCAGCACAGAAAACTATGTGTAGGGGGCCCACATCTGCTATCCAGTTTGTGGGTGAGGAAGATATACATTACATTGGAAATTATGTTTTGGGGCAGATTGACTGTGTCAAACACTGTGCAGCCCTCAATGTCCTTGCCCTGTGAATAGCTCATTGTGTCATGGAGGTCACATTCAGGGACATGATCTTACAATCTCACACCCTTCTCACAAGGCTGTCGTGTGCAATCTACAGGGCTGAGATAGCTCTTTGATGGATAGTCTATCAGAGAACCCATATGTTTCACTCTGTACATTCAGTGATGTGTCCTTGTCGGATTGGGCAGTGACTGTGCAGGCCAGGTGGGCTCACACTGAGGTCCAACGTGGGGCATCATAAATGTCACATGAAGGGACAATATGAGAGCATAAACAGTACCTACACATGTGAGTCAGTACACATGTTGGTGAAAATGGAAGGGCCTCTGTACAAGAGTACAGCAATCTGCTGTGTCATAGGTGAATTACCACCAAGAGTGACACATTCTGGCATTTCAGTCCTGAGCATAGTGCTGACCTATACATGATGGCAATTTTAAGTCAGACACACTTCCATCAGTACACTCTGGACATTAACCCTTGGTAATGTCACAGATGAGCCTGTGAAGAAAATCATGGACCCACACATCCATTCACACAGTCAATTTCTGTCCTGACTCCTGCTTAACCTACTTGCTGTGTCACCGTACGGCTGACAAAACAATACATGTCCCTCCCATTCTGATGTGCAGCCAGGGAAACATGTGAAATAGGCTACACACCCCTTCCCCCTGGAGTCAGCATGGTAGGCAGTGCATGACCCAACCCCATACTCTCAGGCACATACTGCAGTAGATCAACTTCATGTGTGCACTCCCTGCATTCTCACTTCCACTCTGAAACACTTACCATGACATCTGAAACACCATAAAGCCTCCCATACTGTGTGAGCACCTCATCCACCAGGACCTCCAGCTCCTTGTTGGTGAAGGGACGGGTCCTGATCTTCCCAGTCCTTGACATCACTGGGTCCAGGAGACAGGAGCAGCAGGAGTTGGTGGTGAGGGGTGTCAGGCAGCAGTGTCTGGAGACAGGAGCAGCAGCAGTTGGTGGTGAGAGGTGTCAGGCAGCAGTGTCTGGAGACAGGAGCAGCAGCAGTTGGTGGTGAGGGGTGTCAGGCAGCAGTGTCTGGAGACAGGAGCAGCAGCAGTTGGTGGTGAGTGTTGTCAGGCAGCAGTGTCTGGAAACAGTGGAAATGTGGGGCTCTCTCCCACACATATATAGCCCCCTGGGGTAGTTTCAGTGGTTCTAAGCTGCTGCAGGTCTGTTCCAGGTCTGCTTTTATCAAATGCATCCAATGACCGACTCCGCAGTGGCGGAGCACGCTTACCGTGATTTTCAAAATTGCCTTAGGCTACCGCAATAGCAGTTCCCATTGGCTGTAAGTGCCAGGGGCCAGGCGGTTGCTACCGCGGTGGTGCATCTTTCAATTGCATTCAATGCCTGGTCCCATGGTGGCGGAGCACATCTGCCACAATTTTCAAAATTGCATTAGGCTACCGCAATAGCGGTTCTCTTTGGCTGTAAGTGCTTGGGCATTGGCAGTGACAAACCGCAGGGGCCAGGCGGTCGCTACCGCGGTCATGCATCTTTCAGTTGCATCCAATTACCGGCCCGCGGTGGTGGAGCACGCCTACCGCAATTTTCCAAATTGCATTAGGCTACCGCGATAGCAGTTCCCATTGGCTGTAAGGGCTTGGGGATTGGCAGTGACACACCGCAGGGGCCAGGTAGTTGCTACCGCGATATGGCTGCCATACATTGGAGCCAGTGACTGTGATTTGGGTGGCGGAGCATGCCAACAGCCATTGCACCATATGTATCACTACCGCTGGTGTGGCTTTGCCATTGACAGTGGCACACCGCTGGGGCAGGTGGTCGCTACCACGTTATGGCTGCCATACATTGGAGCCAGCGACCGTGATTTGGGTGGCGGAGCATGCCAACCGCCATTGCACCATATGTATCACTGCCGCGAGTCTGGCTTTGCCATTGACAGTGACACACCGCAGAGGCCAAGCGGTCGCTACTGCAATATGGCTGCCATAAATTGAAGCCAGTGACCGTGATTTGGGTGGCAGAGCATACCAACCACCATTGCACCATATGTATCACTACCGTGAGTGTGGCTTTGCCATTGGCAGTGACACACCGCAGGGGCCAGGTGGTCGCTCCCGCGATATGGCTGCCATACATTGGAGCTAGTGACTGTGATTTGGGTGGTGGAGCATGCCAACCGCCATTGCACCATATGTATCACTACAGCAAGTGTGGCTTTGCAATTGGCAGTGACACACTGCAGGGGCCAGGCGGTCGCTACCGCGATATGGCTGCCATACATTGGAGCTAGTGACCGTGATTTGGGTGGCGGAGCACTTTGACAGCACCTATGGACACATCATACTGTGTGAATTCCAATGGCCAGTTCTCAACAGTGCACAGTAGACACATGATTCATGGCAGAAGATTGTGCACACAAGGCCAATGTAACATTTACCCCACTGCTGACTACACATGCCATGTTGGTGTATATAATTGAAAACATTGGCATTTACTCCCTCACATGTCACTTGTGATATTGCTGGGCATGTACACAGAACAGTGTTATGATGGACTCTCCAATGGGTACACATGCCAATGTGTGATAGGGCTGAGCAACTCACAGTGATGAATGTATGACTACACATTGTGCATATTTCCATGTCTACTTTTCTATGCTCATACACATACTTATTGTTTACGCACAGACTGTGCTCATTGTGTTGTTGATGTGTGCCCTGTTCGATTTACGCGAGAAGGTGTTGCAGGTATAGCAGCTATGTAGGAGGCAGTAGTGTTGCAGTTTCACACATATGCTGTATGAACTACTCTCAGGGCTGCTCATGCAATTTGTGGCAAAATCTCTATGGGCATTCACATGGTCTGATATTGTTTTGGAGATGCTAGCTGTTTGAAAAGTGGACATGTGTATGACTGGTGTAGCTGAAGGTGTCCCTACATATAAGTTGGGCTGTGAGCTTAATTGTGATGACAGTCATTGTTGGTGTTGTGTCAGTCAAAACGTAAGATGTCGAACACATCTCATGGTGGATTGCATTGACATGTGTCCCCTTTCATCTCACCTATGAGGAGACCAAATGTGCATCATTCCTTCACAGTGCTGGCAGACATGGAGGATGAGGAGGTCATACAGAAATTCCGTCTGGATTGACCTACCCTACAATACCTATGTGCTAAGTTGGAGCCCTACCTGCGGCCTCGCATAACATATCTGACGGCTTTCACACCAACGTCTAAGGTAATGGCGGGCGTGCATTTTTTTGCTACTGTATCTTTCCATTACATGGTGTCCAGCGCAGGTGGGATGTCGCAACCTATGTTCAGCATGGTGCTATGTGATGTCTTGTCCACTATGATGATCTAGAAGGAAAGATATATCAATTTCTCCAGGAGGCATGAATTGACGAGTGTGAAGGGAGATTCTTATACCCTTGGGCACATCCCCAATGTTGTTGGTGCCATTGACTGCTCACATATTGGACTTGTTCCACCACAGGCACGTGAGTACATATACAGGAACAGGAAACATTTCCATTCTATCAATGTGCAAGTGGTGTGGCAGGCGATATGATCATCTCACACATCTGTGCCAAGTTCTCTGGCTCGGCCCATGACTCGTACATCATGCGTAACAGCATTGTGCCACAGCTGATGGCTAATCTGCTTTCGGAGCGTGCATGGATTGTGGGTGAGTATGCAGAGTCAAGTAGCGTGCTGTGTGTGTAACATGCTGTCCTCTGCCACAGTTATATTACTAAGTTGGTCTGTGTATCTCACACCTAGGTGACTCTGCATATCCCAACCGTCCTTGGTTGCTGAGCCCACTGCGGAATCCCAGGACCCCAAGTGAAGTCCGCTACAATGATGCCCATGTGAGGACACGTCGTGTGGTGGAGCGTACTTTCGGTCTCCTGAAGTCACGTTTCCACTGCTTGGACAAGACCGGAGGTGCACTGATGTACTCGTCCAAAAAGGTGTGTCAGATTGTATTTGCATGCTGCATGATCCACAACCTGGCCTTGTACAAGGAGATCCCCCTGCTCCTAGATGCTGATGAGCAGCCGAGGGCCCTGCCTGCAAACCAACCCATGTCCAGTTACAAGGATAGTGGAGAGGAGGAAGGTGTCGACCTGCGTCAACAGCTCATCAACCGCTACTTCACTTGAAGGTGAATGACAATATACAACGGGGACATTCTCTGCTGATGTCGTTGTTGGTGAAAAGGTCTATGTGAGCTTTGTGGCTGCAGCCTGTTGTTGACTCAGTGCTGGCTGCAAATGTTTCTGGTACAGGGTAGTTTGGCACAGATACAGGATGTCTATGTCGGTACTGTTGCTCATTCTAATGTGTGCAGATTGGAGTACCTTGATGACAAGTGTTGTGTGATGGCTGTGATGCCACCGTCTGACTAGTGAATATTGTTCTGTTGTGTTTTCCTAGGTCCCTTCAGCCTCTCCTTGACTACAAACTATCTGTGCTCCTGGTACATTGTGAACATTGCACATCCTGTGATAAACACGGAGCAGACACAACAACATAGGTGTGTAAGGTGTGTTTATTTACAATGGGTACATGTGACAGGGGAGTGAATATTTGCAATAAGGTGAATTGTGAAGCAATGAGTTGTCAGTGATGGTAGATGAGACAATCGAGTAGTTGCCACATTGATGTGGTGACCCAGCCCAACAGACGGATGCCATCAGCAAGTAAGTGTGGTGAAGGACAGGCAACAAAGTCAATGGCAAGGTGAAGAGGGTGGCTCCTAGACTGGCGTTTGGCAGGTGCTTTGCCACGAGTTCCTCCCTTGCATTTCTTCGGATGGCCCCTTGGTCGTTTGGCAGGGGGGCCCTCTGCTGCAGGGCCTGTGGGGTCTGAGTAGTCCCCCCTGTCCGTGGCTGCAGGGGAGGATGTGGAACTGTCATCCTGCGGGCCACCGGTGGGCGGTGGAGGTGTTGGTTGTGCCACAGGCCTATCCCTCAGAACCACCGCTAGCTGGCCCAAGAGGTCCACAATTTGGTCCATGCGGGTGTCTATGGACCTTAGCAGCAGGCGGAGCTCATGGGCATCTTCCTGAGCCTGGCCCGTTTGTCCCTGGACCTGTTCATAGGCTCCAAGGACTCTGCTGATGTTGTCCAGGGCTTCGGTCCCAGTGTCCTTTTGGCTTCAACACCCCCTTGCCCTCCCACCTGCCCTGCTGTCATGGACCTGTTGCCTCACCACTGTAAGCACCCGCCTACTCTCTCTGCCCTCCTCAGTTGATGGGGTGGCCATCCTCTGGGGTAGGGAGAGTGTTGCAGGCAGCACTGGTGATGGTGGTGGTGGAGGTCGCACAGGTCATTCCAGCAGGGGTCAGCGCAGTTGTTGTTGTTGTTGCTGATGTGGTGGGGGGACAGTGGGGTCCTGGGACCTGTTGCGTCCTGGCATACCAGATGGGCTGGCTTCAAGCTCCACATTCTCGAAATCCAGGGAGTCCTCATCAGAGAGTCCATGTTCCAGGGGTGGAGACTGGCTCCGCAGGTTGATGTTGTCATCCTCTGCAGTCAGTTGTTGGTCACCTGTGGGACAGAGGGGAAATGGTCATTGACATGCACCCCTCAAGCTTGGTGTTTGATATATCTTATTTACAGGTTATGCAACAGTCAACTATTTTGCACATTGTCTGTCTGCACAGTAATGTACATCATGAAATGATGTAGAGGTACATACATTATTTTTCTATGATGTACCATGCCCCACGTGAAGATTTTGTGATTACGATGAAAAGTTGTCATCTGACAACTGGCGGCAATACATCTTGATGTGAAGCACCTTTGCTGAATACTCTGCCTGGCAGGCGTTACATCTGCGCATGAACTAGCCATTGTTATCTCATGCATACCTTTGTCATGGCCTGTGCTTTGATTTATTTGTTCGACATACCATGCTTGTTTAGTTTTCATATGTTCCTTCAAGCTCAGCCCCCATGGAAGTTACATATAGCATTCAGTGCTGTACATGTTTGTGCCCTGATTTGCTTCAACATGGGATTTGGTGAGCCACACTTCTGTTTCTGTGACAGTTACATATGCTTAGCTGTCTGTACACTGTCAATTGATATTGTATCTGTGTCAATTTAGGTGGGATGTGAGGGCTTGTGTTGTCATATGGCTCCATGCTTTTTGAGAGGAATGGTGGGTGCATGCACTGTCTACTTACCTGTTCTGTGGTCACATTGTGGTGGACTTTCTGGGACATTTTTCTGTGTGTGTGTTTGAGTGCTCCATCCTGCTCAGGGGTGGCACAAGGGGGCCTGGTGAGAGTTGTAGTGCTGCCTTGCTAAACCTAAACTGCCCTCCCTGTTAAGATGGCTACCTACCTGTTATATGAAGGTGAACGATGCAATGGCTGACACATGCTTCTGGGTGGGGGGAGTGCTCCAGCCTGCTCTGGGGTGGGACCGGGGGCCTGTTGTGAGTTGTAGTGCAGGCCTCCCACTCACAGACACCCTTCCCTGGGAAGATGGCTACCTACCTGTATGTTTGGTTGTTGTAATACAATGGCTGAAACATGCTTCTGGCTGGGGGAGTGCTCCATCCTGCTCAGGGGTGGGGCAGGGCTGCCTGTTGGGAGTTGTATTGCAGGCCTCCCACCCACAAACACCCCTCCCTGTGAAGATGGCTACCTACCTGTTAGATGAGGGTGAATGATACAATGGCTGACACATGCTTCTGGGGGTCTGTTTGAGTGCTACATCCTGCTCATGGGTGGGACAGGGGGCTCTGGTGGGAGTTGTAGTGCAGGCCTCCCACCCCCTATACATCCCTCCCTGTGATGATGGCTACCTACCTGTAAGTTTGGTTGTTGTAATACAGTGGCTGTCACATGGTTCTGGGTGGGGGGAGTGCTCCATCTTGCTGAGCTGTGTGACAAGGGGGCCTGGTGGGAGTTGTAGTGCTGGCTGCCTGTATACATAGAACCCTGGGAATGCTGCAGGCTACCTTTGGGATGATTTAGATGGAGTGGATGTTACATATGTGAGACCTGTGTTGGGTATTTTGGTGCATATGAATGGACTTGGGCCTAGGAGGTGTAGCTTTGTGGTTGTGCAAGACAGAACATAGCAGTGTAATGGTTTACATTTGTTTGTCCTTACAAGCCTGTAATCCCCTGGCTATTCTTGTGGGACTCTCTGGATGCAGTATGGCAAGCACCTTCTCCTCTCATGCCCTGAATGTTCTTGGTGGAAAGGGAGGGCCACCGCCAGTCCTCTGAGCCAGCTCACGGTTCTTGTTCTTCTTCTGTTTCACAACCCTCTTCAGGTAATGCCACCGCTTCATGATTTCCTGCTTGGTGCGCGGGGTGGACCCTAGTCCTTTCCCACATTTGTGCTCTTGTGGCTGATGGTGTCTGTTGGACCAGGGTACCAAACAATTGTGGTTCTACTCTGATTATCTCATCTACCATGACTGACAACTCACTCTCTGTGAAATTTGGCATTTTCTGTGGTGCCATGGTGTGTGATGTGCTAACGTTTTGAGGTGCAGTTGTGAGGGTGGTGGGGTGATGTGGGTATGTGTATGTGTGTTGTTGTTCTGGTGAAATGTGTGGTGTTTTGCCTATGCAATGTCCTGCAGGGTTTGGTTCCTTCAGTGGTGTAGTGCAAAGGATTCTGGTCAGGGAAGGGGCTGGTTTTATACTCAGCTATGTGGGTGTGTCAAAATGGGGTATTGCTGTCAGGTGTGTTGTGTGGGTTGTCCTGGGATTTGTATTTTTGAAGTTGCCATGGGGGTGTGTCATTGGGGTGTGTTAGGAGTTTTTGGGGGCAGAGCTAGTTTGCTGTGTGCACTTGTGTGTTTTTTTTGTCGCCCACCATATTTGTCACGGAGCGGTGTTCATCACTGTTTGCAACCATGGTGGTCGGAAACAGCAGAACGTCCCGTGTTCACATCGGAGGAATCCTATTTTCACGTGCGGTAACTCCGCTGGCCTGGCGGAGATTAAGTGTGTTTCTGCCACGAATCCGACTGCCGCGGACAGATTTTCACCAGCTCTGCCCGCTACTGGCGGTCTTTAAAGGCCTCATTCCGCCACAGTCGGAATTTTTGGGAGGTTGATCCTAATTGGACTGCCGTTTTTACCACGGTACCGGCGGACAGTTGATTTCCGCTACCATGGCGGTCAGGGTGGTTTTTCCGACCCCCATCATAATAGACCCCTGAGTGTTCAAAAAGAGTGAGCCTCCCAAGCCTGTAGTCCCAAGGTAAAGTAATGCAAGAGTCCGGACCCACAGTGAGTTACTAAGTGTTGTGAGAGGGAGGAGTAGACGTCTATTGTAGTATAGTAACACAGACGCATAATGGATATCCTGAAAATGGGTAGTAATAGACGCCAGTACCGCAGACTGCTACAAGACATCTTCAGAGTGAGATGACGAAGATTGAAGTAACATAAGCTATTTCTGGGTGTTCCTGAGTGTTAGAAATTGGGTTGTATTTTGACTGCAGTAGGAGCCCTAATCATGCAGCAACCACAATCCTAGTCAGGGTTAGCAGCAGGCAAACCCTCAATTAACCTGTGCTCACCCTCTGGTAGCATGGCACAGAGCAGTCAGGCCTAACTTAGAGGCAATGTGCAAAGTATTTGTGCAACACTTCAAACAGTAAAACGGTGATAACACCACACAAAATGATTCCACAATAGGTTAGAAAGATATAACTTAATTTAACAAATAAAACAAGACCAAAACAGCAAAACTCCTATAATGAAAAGCTGAGAAATTATTTTTTTTTAAATCAATTGTAATATCTGGTCACTCCGGACCGCGACAAACTCAAACGTTCAAGCCAACCGAGATGAAGAGCAAGACAGATAGAAGGACCCAGTGAGGCCTGCTGAACAAAAATACCTTCATCCTGGCTGTGTCGACATTGATGATGCCGGGTGCAGCCGAAGTGATGCATTGGTGTCAATCCATGTATTGGGGGTGATGCTTCGGTCCTAATCTGCACAGCAACGTCGATGTGTTGGCTTGGATGAGTGAAGAACTGTGATGCAGAGATTTATCGTCATTGACGAGGATGCTATCGAATGAGATGGGAGACCTTGTGCAGTGGTGGTTCCAAAGGCGTTGCGCCAGGGCTGATCCACGCAGCAGAGACAATGTGGCAGTTCTGGTCACGCAACCGGAGCGTTGTGCATGTTTCATTACCCACAACAGGAGCAATGGGCGGGTTCAACAGAGGATAGGTGGCTTTTGCTGAAGTAAGCACCTTAGGGGTCACTTTCAAGGGTCCAGGACTGGAGTAGCACCACTTGGCAACTGATTAAAACACGCATTATTATCTCATTATTATCTCATTCACATAAGATGCTGAGGCCGTCTTTACATAATCGTCTGTCAAGTCCTTTCAAGGGAAGTCACAATTAGCACTTCTATATACCTGTGAGCACAGTCTCAGTTAGCATTATTCTTCCCATGAACATAATTTCTTTTAAATCAAGTTATTATAGATAAGTAGATTAAGCACTTGTGACCACTGGCTTAAAATATTTAAAACCAGAAAACACTTTCTCCAATTTGGACGCTCTCAAAATCTTAATATCCTTGATTTGAATTAAAAAAAAAAAAAAGGAAAGAGAAGCCATGCCTTAATAAAACATTATTAATGAGATGTCTGTGGTCTTTAGAGATGCTCAAAAGGTTGCAGATTGCTGTCCTTTAAAGTGATGTTATAAAGCCGGGAAAATAGGGTGTTGCTTGTCAGGGAAAAAGCAGCTAGAGGGTGTTCATTAGCTTTTGTTCCTTCTCCGTCGTCCTTAGTTTTATTCTGGCCATGTCCAAGAAACAAACCAGACAGCAGGCCAGCCGGATGTCCTCTCCCTCAAAACAGGCCTTCACTGCCTGTCTACACGATCTTATCTGTAATCTTTTCAGGGCAGGCTTTAGCATGGATCTTCTTTCCCTGTCTAAACCTTACATGTACACAGAAGGTGTAGGATGTCTTCCTTTACCTCGGCACACAATCTGCACGATGTTATTGATTGTGGCCGTTTCCATGGGGGTAAATGCGACAGTGTTGGTAGAATGCACATCCTCAGGTACAGATTTTTTTCCTTTTTGGCCCTAGTAATCCCGGTGCCCAGATAGGGTTGTGGGGAGCAGCTGTTATAGCTCTGGATGACAAACCATCCATGTGCCCTTTCTGAGAGGGAAGCTTTATCCTCAAGATTGGACATGATTTTTACTGTTTTGTTAACAAGCTCCTTGAAGGTTTTATGGGCCCCAATCGTGCCCCAGTGTGCTTTTAAGGCCAAGCTGTCAATGGAGTCTTTTAGATAAGACTTAGCTGCACTTTCTTTTTTCAGATTAAGTTCATTCCATAAAAACTTTGGCTCTGCTCTCTTTATTTTGTGCCAGCATTTGAAATATGCCCTTTTACGTGCTATTTGTTGTTTCAGTAGTCCAAACGCTAGTCTGATTTGGGCTGGTGATGTCTACCGTGGGAGATTAAAAATTATTCTCATTGCCTTTGTTACCGTCCTGTCCAGGATGTCGGCATCTCTCCCTCTAAGGCACTCACTTCCATAAGTGACTGTTGGGAGGAGTTTTGCTCGAATTACATGTAGTAAGGGGGTGAAGCTCGGACCGCTTATTTTTTGTTTAATAATTTTCAATGCGACTGCTATCAGAGTTCCTTTGCCTTTTATAGTTGCTTTTTGCGGAAGAAATGTGCCTTTATTGTCTAAAATTACACCCAAGTATTTAAATTCTCCCACGATATCATTCCTTCCAACTCCCATTGAAAGTAGTGTGATTTATTTTTTTGCTTGATAACCATCACTTTAGTTTTTCCCAAGTTTATGCTTAGTCCATTCTTGCTGGAAAAATTACTCGTGGTGTTTATCAGGTGTTTTAAACCAATTGGGGTTCGGCTAATCAGAACCAAATCATCTGCATATAGTAAGTTCGAGAGAGGGAAACCTCCGAAGTTTGGGGTGTGATGATTGCATTTGTCCAATTCTGGCGAGAGGTCTGCCATAAAAAGGTTGAACAAAATTGGTGCCAGCACACACCCCTGCTTTAGCCCCTTGGTTGTCGGGATTCTCCGTGATATGCTTTCTCCGGTGCCTAGCTAAATTTGTATTCAAGTGTCACTATGAAGCAAGATCAGCTGATTCAAAAGTATGGAATTCATTTTCATTTTGGAGAGTTTTAACCAGAGTTTATTCTTATCGATGCTGTTGAATGCACCCGAATAATCTATGAAACAGACATATAGCATTTTTTTTTATATGTTTAGTAGCATCTATTAAAAGTGATAGGGCCAGTATGTTTGTTGATGTGCCCATACTTTTCTGGAAGCCTGATTGGTTGATTGGAATTGATGCCGTTTCGGATGCCCATTCTGTAAGTTCTTCCAACAGCAATCCTGAATAATATTTGGCGTCATTATCTATTAATGCAACCAGTCTATAGTGTTCTGGGTTGTTTTTGCTGCCTTTCTTGTATATCGGAGAGATAATAGACCTCTTCCAAGAGTCTGGTATTTTTTCTGTCTCCATAATGTGCGAAAAGAGTGGCAGGAGTTCAACTGCCCAATAATCCGGGTCTCTCTTATATAGAATCAGTGGTATACCATTGGGGCCTGGTGCGCCCTCGGCTCTGAGCTTGGAAATTCTTCTTATAATCTGTTTTATCGTGAATAAATGGCTAGCATCATTGTTTTGCTTTAATTGACCTAAGCTGGCTCTGCAGTGCTCCAGAGCTTCCTGTGTATTGTTTGTTTGCCCACTTTTAAAGTGATCCCATAGATACTTAAACCATTCCTATTCAGTGATATGAGAATTTATCCCAAGAGTCCTTGGATTCTGTAGTCTCTTCACTGTATGCCAGAACCTGGCGCTGTTTTTTGGCTTTCGCGTCGTGTAGAATTTTGGCCCATGCTGTGTCTGTGGCTTCCCGGCGTGCTGCCCAGATATGTTTTTCTCACTTGTTTTTAGGATCTTAGCTCGTCTTGAAGATTGACGTCTGGCCCTACCTGGTGGAGATTTCGTATTGCTCTATTTATTCCTTGCTTTATGTGCTTTAATTGTGTTAGTTGCGCTCCTCTTAGATGGTCGACTTACATGCTCAGTGGTCTGGAATAAGGCCTTTGTTGGGCCATAACCGCTCTGGTTACGTCTCTCCCTTCTTCTTTTGAGTGGAGTGTGCTAAGGTGTTCGGTGAATTTAGCCCAGCTTACAAGCACACCCTTGTTCTCCATCTTATTTCCCTCCCACATGATTTTTTCCTCGATCCGGAAGTTCTCCAAGTTAGGAATTTTGAATTTAATTCTTCTTAGGTTGACCGTAAACACCGAGCCTAAGCAGACTGGTTGCTCGGTAGATGCAGTGCCATAAGCATCCAGAGTAAACCCTTTAATCCCTTTAAACCCTTTTTAGATCTTTTGGCCATTTTTTGCCTTTTTTGCCCTGGTGCCTAAACCTGGTGCCATCTCCCAGGGAGATAAAAGCAAAAACAACTGTTGATGGACAGAATGCAGAACAATGTCATACATTCACCCCAGTCCAAAGATCTGGGCCTAAATCCATCGTTTTTTTGCTCACCATGCCGTTCCAGTTTGAACCCAGCCATATGCAAATCAGTCTTGAGCCTGTGCCTCATGGGAACAGTCCAGCCCGAACTGCCAAGCCAGGCCCTCCCTGGACTGGAAACAAGCATCCTAGGACCGGTTTCGGGGTTTCACCCCTCTTTAGCCAGGATAGCTTGATTCCAGTGGCATGGAGAGCACGGGACCCACGTCTGGGCATACCCTTCCCATTCGGGATGACAAATGCAAAAACAACAGTTGATGGACAGAATGCAGAACAATGTCATACATTCACCCCAGTTCAAAGATCTGGTCCTAAATCCATAGTTTTTTTGCTCACCATGCCGTGTACATTGTGAACATTGCACATCCTGTGATAAACACGGAGCAGACACAACAACATAGGTGTGTAAGGTGTGTTTATTTACAATGGGTACATGTGACAGGGGAGTGAATATTTGCAATAAGGTGAATTGTGAAGCAATGAGTTGTCAGTGATGGTAGATGAGACAATCGAGTAGTTGCCACATTGATGTGGTGACCCAGCCCAACAGACGGATGCCATCAGCAAGTAAGTGTGGTGAAGGACAGGCAACAAAGTCAATGGCAAGGTGAAGAGGGTGGCTCCTAGACTGGCGTTTGGCAGGTGCTTTGCCACGAGTTCCTCCCTTGCATTTCTTCGGATGGCCCCTTGGTCGTTTGGCAGGGGGGCCCTCTGCTGCAGGGCCTGTGGGGTCTGAGTAGTCCCCCCTGTCCGTGGCTGCAGGGGAGGATGTGGAACTGTCATCCTGCGGGCCACCGGTGGGCGGTGGAGGTGTTGGTTGTGCCACAGGCCTATCCCTCAGAACCACCGCTAGCTGGCCCAAGAGGTCCACAATTTGGTCCATGCGGGTGTCTATGGACCTTAGCAGCAGGCGGAGCTCATGGGCATCTTCCTGAGCCTGGCCCGTTTGTCCCTGGACCTGTTCATAGGCTCCAAGGACTCTGCTGATGTTGTCCAGGGCTTTGGTCCCAGTGTCCTTTTGGCTTCAACACCCCCTTGCCCTCCCACCTGCCCTGCTGTCATGGACCTGTTGCCTCACCACTGTAAGCACCCGCCTACTCTCTCTGCCCTCCTCAGTTGATGGGGTGGCCATCCTCTGGGGTAGGGAGAGTGTTGCAGGCAGCACTGGTGATGGTGGTGGTGGAGGTCGCACAGGTCATTCCAGCAGGGGTCAGCGCAGTTGTTGTTGTTGTTGCTGATGTGGTGGGGGGACAGTGGGGTCCTGGGACCTGTTGCGTCCTGGCATACCAGATGGGCTGGCTTCAAGCTCCACATTCTCGAAATCCAGGGAGTCCTCATCAGAGAGTCCATGTTCCAGGGGTGGAGACTGGCTCCGCAGGTTGATGTTGTCATCCTCTGCAGTCAGTTGTTGGTCACCTGTGGGACAGAGGGGAAATGGTCATTGACATGCACCCCTCAAGCTTGGTGTTTGATATATCTTATTTACAGGTTATGCAACAGTCAACTATTTTGCACATTGTCTGTCTGCACAGTAATGTACATCATGAAATGATGTAGAGGTACATACATTATTTTTCTATGATGTACCATGCCCCACGTGAAGATTTTGTGATTACGATGAAAAGTTGTCATCTGACAACTGGCGGCAATACATCTTGATGTGAAGCACCTTTGCTGAATACTCTGCCTGGCAGGCGTTACATCTGCGCATGAACTAGCCATTGTTATCTCATGCATACCTTTGTCATGGCCTGTGCTTTGATTTATTTGTTCGACATACCATGCTTGTTTAGTTTTCATATGTTCCTTCAAGCTCAGCCCCCATGGAAGTTACATATAGCATTCAGTGCTGTACATGTTTGTGCCCTGATTTGCTTCAACATGGGATTTGGTGAGCCACACTTCTGTTTCTGTGACAGTTACATATGCTTAGCTGTCTGTACACTGTCAATTGATATTGTATCTGTGTCAATTTAGGTGGGATGTGAGGGCTTGTGTTGTCATATGGCTCCATGCTTTTTGAGAGGAATGGTGGGTGCATGCACTGTCTACTTACCTGTTCTGTGGTCACATTGTGGTGGACTTTCTGGGACATTTTTCTGTGTGTGTGTTTGAGTGCTCCATCCTGCTCAGGGGTGGCACAAGGGGGCCTGGTGAGAGTTGTAGTGCTGCCTTGCTAAACCTAAACTGCCCTCCCTGTTAAGATGGCTACCTACCTGTTATATGAAGGTGAACGATGCAATGGCTGACACATGCTTCTGGGTGGGGGGAGTGCTCCAGCCTGCTCTGGGGTGGGACCGGGGGCCTGTTGTGAGTTGTAGTGCAGGCCTCCCACTCACAGACACCCTTCCCTGGGAAGATGGCTACCTACCTGTATGTTTGGTTGTTGTAATACAATGGCTGAAACATGCTTCTGGCTGGGGGAGTGCTCCATCCTGCTCAGGGGTGGGGCAGGGCTGCCTGTTGGGAGTTGTATTGCAGGCCTCCCACCCACAAACACCCCTCCCTGTGAAGATGGCTACCTACCTGTTAGATGAGGGTGAATGATACAATGGCTGACACATGCTTCTGGGGGTCTGTTTGAGTGCTACATCCTGCTCATGGGTGGGACAGGGGGCTCTGGTGGGAGTTGTAGTGCAGGCCTCCCACCCCCTATACATCCCTCCCTGTGATGATGGCTACCTACCTGTAAGTTTGGTTGTTGTAATACAGTGGCTGTCACATGGTTCTGGGTGGGGGGAGTGCTCCATCTTGCTGAGCTGTGTGACAAGGGGGCCTGGTGGGAGTTGTAGTGCTGGCTGCCTGTATACATAGAACCCTGGGAATGCTGCAGGCTACCTTTGGGATGATTTAGATGGAGTGGATGTTACATATGTGAGACCTGTGTTGGGTATTTTGGTGCATATGAATGGACTTGGGCCTAGGAGGTGTAGCTTTGTGGTTGTGCAAGACAGAACATAGCAGTGTAATGGTTTACATTTGTTTGTCCTTACAAGCCTGTAATCCCCTGGCTATTCTTGTGGGACTCTCTGGATGCAGTATGGCAAGCACCTTCTCCTCTCATGCCCTGAATGTTCTTGGTGGAAAGGGAGGGCCACCGCCAGTCCTCTGAGCCAGCTCACGGTTCTTGTTCTTCTTCTGTTTCACACCCTCTTCAGGTAATGCCACCGCTTCATGATTTCCTGCTTGGTGCGCGGGGTGGACCCTAGTCCTTTCCCACATTTGTGCTCTTGTGGCTGATGGTGTCTGTTGGACCAGGGTACCAAACAATTGTGGTTCTACTCTGATTATCTCATCTACCATGACTGACAACTCACTCTCTGTGAAATTTGGCATTTTCTGTGGTGCCATGGTGTGTGATGTGCTAACGTTTTGAGGTGCAGTTGTGAGGGTGGTGGGGTGATGTGGGTATGTGTATGTGTGTTGTTGTTCTGGTGAAATGTGTGGTGTTTTGCCTATGCAATGTCCTGCAGGGTTTGGTTCCTTCAGTGGTGTAGTGCAAAGGATTCTGGTCAGGGAAGGGGCTGGTTTTATACTCAGCTATGTGGGTGTGTCAAAATGGGGTATTGCTGTCAGGTGTGTTGTGTGGGTTGTCCTGGGATTTGTATTTTTGAAGTTGCCATGGGGGTGTGTCATTGGGGTGTGTTAGGAGTTTTTGGGGGCAGAGCTAGTTTGCTGTGTGCACTTGTGTGTTTTTTTTGTCGCCCACCATATTTGTCACGGAGCGGTGTTCATCACTGTTTGCGACCATGGTGGTCGGAAACAGCAGAACGTCCCGTGTTCACATCGGAGGAATCCTATTTTCACGTGCGGTCACTCCGCTGGCCTGGCGGAGATTAAGTGTGTTTCTGCCACGAATCCGACTGCCGCGGACAGATTTTCACCAGCTCTGCCCGCTACTGGCGGTCTTTAAAGGCCTCATTCCGCCACAGTCGGAATTTTTGGGAGGTTGATCCTAATTGGACTGCCGTTTTTACCACGGTACCGGCGGACAGTTGATTTCCGCTACCATGGCGGTCAGGGTGGTTTTTCCGACCCCCATCATAATAGACCCCTGAGTGTTCAAAAAGAGTGAGCCTCCCAAGCCTGTAGTCCCAAGGTAAAGTAATGCAAGAGTCCGGACCCACAGTGAGTTACTAAGTGTTGTGAGAGGGAGGAGTAGACGTCTATTGTAGTATAGTAACACAGACGCATAATGGATATCCTGAAAATGGGTAGTAATAGACGCCAGTACCGCAGACTGCTACAAGACATCTTCAGAGTGAGATGACGAAGATTGAAGTAACATAAGCTATTTCTGGGTGTTCCTGAGTGTTAGAAATTGGGTTGTATTTTGACTGCAGTAGGAGCCCTAATCATGCAGCAACCACAATCCTAGTCAGGGTTAGCAGCAGGCAAACCCTCAATTAACCTGTGCTCACCCTCTGGTAGCATGGCACAGAGCAGTCAGGCCTAACTTAGAGGCAATGTGCAAAGTATTTGTGCAACACTTCAAACAGTAAAACGGTGATAACACCACACAAAATGATTCCACAATAGGTTAGAAAGATATAACTTAATTTAACAAATAAAACAAGACCAAAACAGCAAAACTCCTATAATGAAAAGCTGAGAAATTATTTTTTTTTAAATCAATTGTAATATCTGGTCACTCCGGACCGCGACAAACTCAAACGTTCAAGCCAACCGAGATGAAGAGCAAGACAGATAGAAGGACCCAGTGAGGCCTGCTGAACAAAAATACCTTCATCCTGGCTGTGTCGACATTGATGATGCCGGGTGCAGCCGAAGTGATGCATTGGTGTCAATCCATGTATTGGGGGTGATGCTTCGGTCCTAATCTGCACAGCAACGTCGATGTGTTGGCTTGGATGAGTGAAGAACTGTGATGCAGAGATTTATCGTCATTGACGAGGATGCTATCGAATGAGATGGGAGACCTTGTGCAGTGGTGGTTCCAAAGGCGTTGCGCCAGGGCTGATCCACGCAGCAGAGACAATGTGGCAGTTCTGGTCACGCAACCGGAGCGTTGTGCATGTTTCATTACCCACAACAGGAGCAATGGGCGGGTTCAACAGAGGATAGGTGGCTTTTGCTGAAGTAAGCACCTTAGGGGTCACTTTCAAGGGTCCAGGACTGGAGTAGCACCACTTGGCAACTGATTAAAACACGCATTATTATCTCATTATTATCTCATTCACATAAGATGCTGAGGCCGTCTTTACATAATCGTCTGTCAAGTCCTTTCAAGGGAAGTCACAATTAGCACTTCTATATACCTGTGAGCACAGTCTCAGTTAGCATTATTCTTCCCATGAACATAATTTCTTTTAAATCAAGTTATTATAGATAAGTAGATTAAGCACTTGTGACCACTGGCTTAAAATATTTAAAACCAGAAAACACTTTCTCCAATTTGGACGCTCTCAAAATCTTAATATCCTTGATTTGAATTAAAAAAAAAAAAAAGGAAAGAGAAGCCATGCCTTAACAAAACATTATTAATGAGATGTCTGTGGTCTTTAGAGATGCTCAAAAGGTTGCAGATTGCTGTCCTTTAAAGTGATGTTATAAAGCCGGGAAAATAGGGTGTTGCTTGTCAGGGAAAAAGCAGCTAGAGGGTGTTCATTAGCTTTTGTTCCTTCTCCGTCGTCCTTAGTTTTATTCTGGCCATGTCCAAGAAACAAACCAGACAGCAGGCCAGCCGGATGTCCTCTCCCTCAAAACAGGCCTTCACTGCCTGTCTACACGATCTTATCTGTAATCTTTTCAGGGCAGGCTTTAGCATGGATCTTCTTTCCCTGTCTAAACCTTACATGTACACAGAAGGTGTAGGATGTCTTCCTTTACCTCGGCACACAATCTGCACGATGTTATTGATTGTGGCCGTTTCCATGGGGGTAAATGCGACAGTGTTGGTAGAATGCACATCCTCAGGTACAGATTTTTTTCCTTTTTGGCCCTAGTAATCCCGGTGCCCAGATAGGGTTGTGGGGAGCAGCTGTTATAGCTCTGGATGACAAACCATCCATGTGCCCTTTCTGAGAGGGAAGCTTTATCCTCAAGATTGGACATGATTTTTACTGTTTTGTTAACAAGCTCCTTGAAGGTTTTATGGGCCCCAATCGTGCCCCAGTGTGCTTTTAAGGCCAAGCTGTCAATGGAGTCTTTTAGATAAGACTTAGCTGCACTTTCTTTTTTCAGATTAAGTTCATTCCATAAAAACTTTGGCTCTGCTCTCTTTATTTTGTGCCAGCATTTGAAATATGCCCTTTTACGTGCTATTTGTTGTTTCAGTAGTCCAAACGCTAGTCTGATTTGGGCTGGTGATGTCTACCGTGGGAGATTAAAAATTATTCTCATTGCCTTTGTTACCGTCCTGTCCAGGATGTCGGCATCTCTCCCTCTAAGGCACTCACTTCCATAAGTGACTGTTGGGAGGAGTTTTGCTCGAATTACATGTAGTAAGGGGGTGAAGCTCGGACCGCTTATTTTTTGTTTAATAATTTTCAATGCGACTGCTATCAGAGTTCCTTTGCCTTTTATAGTTGCTTTTTGCGGAAGAAATGTGCCTTTATTGTCTAAAATTACACCCAAGTATTTAAATTCTCCCACGATATCATTCCTTCCAACTCCCATTGAAAGTAGTGTGATTTATTTTTTTGCTTGATAACCATCACTTTAGTTTTTCCCAAGTTTATGCTTAGTCCATTCTTGCTGGAAAAATTACTCGTGGTGTTTATCAGGTGTTTTAAACCAATTGGGGTTCGGCTAATCAGAACCAAATCATCTGCATATAGTAAGTTCGAGAGAGGGAAACCTCCGAAGTTTGGGGTGTGATGATTGCATTTGTCCAATTCTGGCGAGAGGTCTGCCATAAAAAGGTTGAACAAAATTGGTGCCAGCACACACCCCTGCTTTAGCCCCTTGGTTGTCGGGATTCTCCGTGATATGCTTTCTCCGGTGCCTAGCTAAATTTGTATTCAAGTGTCACTATGAAGCAAGATCAGCTGATTCAAAAGTATGGAATTCATTTTCATTTTGGAGAGTTTTAACCAGAGTTTATTCTTATCGATGCTGTTGAATGCACCCGAATAATCTATGAAACAGACATATAGCATTTTTTTTTATATGTTTAGTAGCATCTATTAAAAGTGATAGGGCCAGTATGTTTGTTGATGTGCCCATACTTTTCTGGAAGCCTGATTGGTTGATTGGAATTGATGCCGTTTCGGATGCCCATTCTGTAAGTTCTTCCAACAGCAATCCTGAATAATATTTGGCGTCATTATCTATTAATGCAACCAGTCTATAGTGTTCTGGGTTGTTTTTGCTGCCTTTCTTGTATATCGGAGAGATAATAGACCTCTTCCAAGAGTCTGGTATTTTTTCTGTCTCCATAATGTGCGAAAAGAGTGGCAGGAGTTCAACTGCCCAATAATCCGGGTCTCTCTTATATAGAATCAGTGGTATACCATTGGGGCCTGGTGCGCCCTCGGCTCTGAGCTTGGAAATTCTTCTTATAATCTGTTTTATCGTGAATAAATGGCTAGCATCATTGTTTTGCTTTAATTGACCTAAGCTGGCTCTGCAGTGCTCCAGAGCTTCCTGTGTATTGTTTGTTTGCCCACTTTTAAAGTGATCCCATAGATACTTAAACCATTCCTATTCAGTGATATGAGAATTTATCCCAAGAGTCCTTGGATTCTGTAGTCTCTTCACTGTATGCCAGAACCTGGCGCTGTTTTTTGGCTTTCGCGTCGTGTAGAATTTTGGCCCATGCTGTGTCTGTGGCTTCCCGGCGTGCTGCCCAGATATGTTTTTCTCACTTGTTTTTAGGATCTTAGCTCGTCTTGAAGATTGACGTCTGGCCCTACCTGGTGGAGATTTCGTATTGCTCTATTTATTCCTTGCTTTATGTGCTTTAATTGTGTTAGTTGCGCTCCTCTTAGATGGTCGACTTACATGCTCAGTGGTCTGGAATAAGGCCTTTGTTGGGCCATAACCGCTCTGGTTACGTCTCTCCCTTCTTCTTTTGAGTGGAGTGTGCTAAGGTGTTCGGTGAATTTAGCCCAGCTTACAAGCACACCCTTGTTCTCCATCTTATTTCCCTCCCACATGATTTTTTCCTCGATCCGGAAGTTCTCCAAGTTAGGAATTTTGAATTTAATTCTTCTTAGGTTGACCGTAAACACCGAGCCTAAGCAGACTGGTTGCTCGGTAGATGCAGTGCCATAAGCATCCAGAGTAAACCCTTTAATCCCTTTAAACCCTTTTTAGATCTTTTGGCCATTTTTTGCCTTTTTTGCCCTGGTGCCTAAACCTGGTGCCATCTCCCAGGGAGATAAAAGCAAAAACAACTGTTGATGGACAGAATGCAGAACAATGTCATACATTCACCCCAGTCCAAAGATCTGGGCCTAAATCCATCGTTTTTTTGCTCACCATGCCGTTCCAGTTTGAACCCAGCCATATGCAAATCAGTCTTGACCCTGTGCCTCATGGGAACAGTCCAGCCCGAACTGCCAAGCCAGGCCCTCCCTGGACTGGAAACAAGCATCCTAGGACCGGTTTCGGGGTTTCACCCCTCTTTAGCCAGGATAGCTTGATTCCAGTGGCATGGAGAGCACGGGACCCACGTCTGGGCATACCCTTCCCATTCGGGATGACAAATGCAAAAACAACAGTTGATGGACAGAATGCAGAACAATGTCATACATTCACCCCAGTTCAAAGATCTGGTCCTAAATCCATAGTTTTTTTGCTCACCATGCCGTTCCAGTTTGAACCCAGCCATATGCAAATCAGTCTTGACCCTGTGCCTCATGGGAACAGTCCAGCCCGACCTGCCAAGCCAGGTCCTCCCTGGACTGCAAACAAGCATCCTAGGACCGGTTTCGGGGTTTCACCCCTCTTCAGCCAGGATAGCTTGATTCCAGTGGCATGGAGAGCACGGGACCCACATCTGGGCATTCCCTTCCCACTCGGGGTGACAAATGAAACAAGCATTGGCATAGCCAATAGGTCTCGCTTTTGGGACCTTATAAGTATTTAGTTATGCAGCACAATATCCTTGGTGCTACAACATCAACTGTTGCATGACTAAACACTTAAGGTCCCAAAGCGAGACATTTGGCTATGCCAATGCTTGTTACCCTAGGGGTAGGGGGGAAGAAACTTAACTTGTCAATATAGCACCCAGCGCTGCTTTTGATGCAACTTTGCAGTGACTCGTTTGTCAGTTTTTTATATGGCAGACATGAGCACCAGTAACATTACACAAGGACATGGTCATGTGTTGAAGGTCTCGCTTTTGGGACCTTATAAGTGTTTAGCCATGCAATACTTGATGTTGTTTAATCAAGGATATTGTGCTGGATAACTAAACACTTAAGATGTCCTAAAGGCGAGACCTATCGGCTATGCTTTGGCGGGGCCCAAAGTAAATGCTAGGTGCTCAAGGAACAGTGATAATAGTCTCAGGAGATGGTATGTAGGGGAAAAGAAATCTTGGTTTTTATGAACTAATGCTCCCAACCACCTAGGGGTGGTATGCTTCATCATGGGCCATTACCCACATTGGTAGAAATGCTCTGTTAATGTGGGCTATAACCCGTAGAGACAGGGGGGCTTCTGAGGTGGAAATATCAGCCACCATGTAACTGTAACTGTGGGGCCTGAATCTTCTGGTGTGGGAATAAATCTAATGTGAGATGCAGAGGGGAAAACTGTTAAAACTACCTACTGGTAGACTAACATTTTATTGGGGTCTTCAGTAGGTAGAGTTAAAACGAATGGGAATTATTCTACCCTCATGGTGAGATTATCATATTTCTGCTCATTCAAATGCTCTAAATAGGTGCCCGCGGTTCCTTCAAGATCGATCATCTCTGAATACACCACTCAATTTAGAGGAATAAATAGTTAATTAAAAAAGGCGCCGAAACAAAGTGTAAATATTCATCAGTGGAACATTGTTTTCCATCTTGCATGGACCTTTTGAAGACAATGTACATTGGGTTTAGCGACAGTAAAATAGACAATGTTCATTATTATTTGAGACAGCTTCAAATAAATGCCACTGCACTTGCGCATAGTGTTTCCCCAAGCATGCAAAATGCAAAAGATAGCCCACTGAAAAATAGAAATACTTAAAGTACCTAGATGGTAATAACTCTGAAACATAAGTTATAGCACTGCCTCCACTCGCGTTAGAGGAGAGGGAACCAATGCTGAAAATATATTTAACTGTACACATCAGTGTTCATATGTTGAAACATAACCCAAAAGGACCCAGAAGGCTTAGTAGTAATTATTAAGGGTGGGCGTAGTGGGCGTAGTGGGGCTACGTGAAGCAGCACGTAGTGTGCCCAAATCTACGCACACTACGTGCTTCGTGTAGCCCCACTACGCGCCACCCGCCTCCCGCCCGCCCTCCTTTTAAATCAAACCCCCGCATTTACAATAAATACAAAAGTAAAGAAACTTACCTGAAGCGCGGCGTCTCCGGGGCTCCCTCTTCCATTTCCAACTTCTTCTACCAAATGCGCATGCGCGGACACCCGCGCATGCGCATTTCTCGCAAGAAATGCGCATGCGCGGGCTTCCGCGCATGCGCATTTGTCAGAAGAAGTTGAAAATGGAAGAGGGAGCCCCGGAGACGCCGCGCTTCAGGTAAGTTTCTTTACTTATGTATTTATTGTAAATGCGGGGGTTTGATTTAAAAGGAGGGTGGGCGGGAGGCGGGTAGCGGCAGCAGGCAGCTACGCTTCGCCCTGGGTGTGCGTAGTGCTAGCCTGCTTCGCCTACTCCGAAAACTGCGAAGCAGGCAGCGCTACATACACTACGTGGGCGAAGCGTAGTGTCTCGCCCAGGGTTAGTAATTATAAGGCAATGGTATTGCCCAATAAAATAAATACGGATATCATGGGCAGTCTTGTTGAGTGTTTTAACAAACATCCAACCGCCTATGCCATTGTAACAGAATTACAAACTTATGGCAGGACGCTAATAGTTGTAATGTCAGGGTGAAATATGGCAGGTGTAGTCATTTGCGTGTTATTCATCCATGCTGGAATGCACAAAGGGAGGAAAAGTCAACCAGAATAAGACAGACACGGAGCAGTCGGGTAATTTATACATAACATGATATGAGAGGCACCTAAAGGAATACAATTTGGTTCTGGCTAGCGGCGCCTCGGCCATAAATGAAAGATAAAGGGAGAGACTGCGGCATAGAGCGCGAGGCAGAGGCGGGCTTGTAGAGGGGAGAGAGCGCGCGGGGGGGCAGACAGTCAAAGAGAGAGAGAGAGAGAGACCGGCAGCAGACTCGGAGGAGAGAGGGCGCACGGGAGGGGTAGAGGAGCGAGAGAGAAACTGTCAAAGAGAGAGAGAAGCTGAGACAGGTAGTCAAAGAGAGGGAGAGAGGCAGTCACAGAGAGAGGCAAGCCAGGCAGTGGAGTGAGATAGAAGCATAAAGAGAGAAAGAGAGAGGAGCGAGGCCAAGTAAAAAAGACAGAAAGTCAATGGAAGAGAAAGAAAGACAAGCAGTCAAAGAAAGAAAGCAGGAGACATTCAGCAGAAGATACAAGCATTAACAAGCATCGGCCGTAAAAGCGAAAGTCATTGCGATCACTCTGAAAGTGAAAGTGATTGCGATTGCGATGACGCGCTAAAGCACGCTAGGGATGCACACGCAGCAGCGGGGGGAGGGGCGGAGATGGTGCTGAAGGCTGGCGCAGGAAAGGCAGATGGCTGGGCGAGAAGGGAGGGGGAATGCGGGGAGCAATTGGGCGCGTGCACGCCATCATGCACTCAAGCTTGTAGCCAGCACAAAAATGTGGGTAGAACTTTCAAAACCCACCTACTAAATGTCTCGCCAGATCAGCTCATGCGCTGGGTCAGGCGAGACCTAAAAACAACAGTTGATGGAGAGAATGCAGAACAATGTTATACATTCAAAGATCTGGGCCTAAATCCATCAGAATGGCATGGTGAGCAAAAAAACGATGGATTTAGGCCCAGATCTCTGTACCGGGGTGAATGTATGACATTGTTCTGCATTCTGTCCATCAACTGCTGTTTTTGCATTTGTCACCCCAAGTGGGACGGGTATGCTCAGACATGAGTCCCGTGCTCTCCGTGCCACTGGAATCAAGCTATCCTGGTTGAAGAGGGGTGAAACCCCCAAACCAGTCCTAGGATGCTTGTTTCCAGTCCAGGGAGGACCTGGCTTGGCAGTTCGGGCTGGACTGTTCCCATGAGGCACAAGGTCAAGACTGATTTGCATATGGCTGGGTTCAAACTGGAATGGCATGGTGAGCACAAAAACGATGGATTTAGGCCCAGATCTCTGTACTGGGGTGAATGTATGACATTGTTCTGCATTCTGTCCATCAACTGTTGTTTTTGCACCTCCCAGGGAGAGCAGGGCAGGGGGAGATAACAGAGAGCAGCCAGGAGCTGCGTACAGAGGGAGCAGTTTAACAAAAAGAGCAGAGGCTGGTGCGGGGGGCAGCCGGAGAACAGGGTATACTATGAGCACCGCAAGCCGCACCCAACCTAGTTGGGCCGTCTCAGCGGACTCCGTGGGCTCCACACTCTGCAACTGCCACTAATGAAGGCCGCGCTCTCGCTTGCCCACCCTTCTCTGCTCCTCTCTGTTCTCTGCTCCTACCTCCAGGTGATTCAGTGTCTTGAACCCGGGAGGTTCCTTGGAGCTGACACCTCTGCCTCCACCGCTGCGTAGGCTGTTACCGTCGCTGCAATGCGTTCAACACAATCCCGCTCCGAACCACTGGAACCCAGAAAGCAGGAAAGCAGTAGATTACTGGTAAGGCCTGTTTTCTGTCAGACTCCCCAGATCCTTCAGTGCCTCTGGAGCCCCTGGATCTCAGCTGTAGCTCAGCTCACGTTCACGCTGACTTCGCGGAGCACAGCACACAGCGTTTCTGGCAGCTTCAAACTTATGTCCTTGAGATTTCAGATCAGTAAGCCAGCCAACTAGCCTTTGGAGTCACTCTGGGTTCAAAAGATGCAGGTCCAGTCCTTCTCAACCAGCCAGGGGAAAATAAGTCAGCACAGCATGGCAGTAGTCCAGCAAAGCAGCAGTCCAGCTGAGTGGCAGTGCTTCACAGCACAACAGTTCTTCTTCCTGGCAGAGTCTTCACAGGTCAAGAAATGTACTGATGTGATGTGACAGAGATCCAGTACTTATGCCCAATTGGGCCTTTGAAGTGGGGGAGACTTCAAAGACAGGTCTTTAAAAAGCACAGAGGTCATCCCTTCCTGCTCTGGCTCCAGACTCACTACAGCCGGGTATGCAGCCCTTTGGGGACGGGACACAACCTACTGAGGTATAGGTGAGGCTGGGTCCAGCTCTTCCCTCCCGTCCTCCTAGAATGACCCACCATGTAACACCTAAGCTCCCATTGTGTGTGGCTGTCTAGGGGGAATGCACAAAGTCCAGTTGTCACCCACCCCAGACTAGTCAGAAAAAGGCAGCAAGCACCAAATGGCTATAGTAAGAAAATGCAAACTTTCTTAAGTGGCATTTACTGAACTATAATTTAAAATCTGACCTCATTATAAATTAGGATTTTAAAATTAGGATTCCACAGACACCAGACTTGGGGGTCTTATCTCTTCCCAATTGGAAATTACACTTAAAAATATATTAGGATAATCCCGATGTTATCCAATGGGAAAGTTACGCCTAGTGAAAAACATCTTTTGGAGTTTTTAGCTACCAGGACATGTAAAACTTAAAAGTACATGTCCTGCTTTTTAAATATATTGCACCCTGTATTCTGGGGTGTTTAGGGCCTACCTTAAGGGTGACCTGTATGTATAGAAAGGGAGGGTTTAGGCCAGGCAATTTTTTTTTTCAAATTATAAGGTGTGCTCACCTGTTTGCGTATAAACTGCACGTATGGGTTATGGTTTCACCTGTGGTGATCACTGCGCAAGCATTAAAAGATCGGCCTATTTGGTGCACAATTTTATTGTCTTTTGGATGTTGTTGCTGGTGTTCACACTGTCGGTCACTGCTTTGTGATATTGGTTTCATATTCAGTAGAATCAGATTATGCATCTGGTTACATAGTAAGTTTCATGTGCAGTTTGCTCGTATATATTTTCATGTTGAGGGTTATCACATATGGAGGCCTTTATCTCTTCTGGTGGTTTCTAACCATGGAATACAGCAAACCCAGTTTCAATATTGTTCTCCTTCTCTGTTGCATATTATTTATCGGTTTAACTGAGCACAAATTCAAGGGTGAAATCTTTTGCAGCATATGTTGGGGATGGTTTCTGAGTATTCATTTGATGTTTAACATATATATTTTGCTATAGGTATATTTATGTCTTTGGTTATGTAATTTTGTATGGCTGCTGATATTTTGTTTATACTACAATTACCCCTAACAAAGGGCCTTTGGTCGGAAACGCATTGGGCGAATATATGCATCGTTAACTAAGATGAAAAGTGTATTCCAACTTACTACTGAAAAGTGCCCCAGTTGGGCACTTCTGTGGTTTTGAAACATTGGGAATCACTTTGACTCTGTTCAGAGTTTGAAATGTTTGAAGAAATGGACTATCATGCATCACCTGGATTAAATTGGATTTTGGTCTTTTGATTCTTTCAATGTATGTCCACATTGCTCTGCGTTTTGGATCTGGTTTGCCGCAGCGCACCAATTCATTTGTGAATTGTTTATATACTGGGACAGAGGGTAGGCTGAGTTTGCACGCTAAAATCCTGCCTTGAGCATTGTTCATTATCGTTTAGCAGGATCAACTTTAGGTGTGCATTATGTCATACTTTCAAATATGTTCTATGACTGTCCCTTCATTAGTCTGCACGAATCAAGAGTCAGGAACATTAAAATACGATCTGGGAATACCAAACTGCCGAAAGCCCACCAGCGGGAGCCATCTTAATGCCATTTAAAAATATAATTATTGTTTCTTATGTTTTTTGTTTTTTTCACGTAAATGATTATGTGAATGTTAACACTTAAGTATAAGAGTGGTACAGTTTTGTATTCATGTTTATTATGTTCCTGTTTAGTTTACAATTTTATAGCATTTCCATTTTGGGGTTTTTATTTGAACTCTCACTTTCATACGTTTTCATTACACTTTCCAATGATAGTAATTATTAGCTCGCTTTTTAAAGGGGTGACAACATGGTGCACTTGGTATTGTAGTGAGCCACCCGGCCAGTGCGTGCATTTGGGCTATGCACGAACTCGGACGGCCGGGCACAGAAGATGAGATACATATGTAAATGTAAAATGTAAATGTAAATGTACAGATATTTATATAGCGCAAATCACCAACCGGTCTCTAAGCGCTTGCTTAGGGAACCCGTCCTGGTATTCCCCTGTGAGATAACCCAGCAGGGCATCCACAAGGTGAAAGCCAGGCATCCCGCCGCGAGGGGCCATTGTGGAGATTAAGCAAGCTATTGCCCAGAGTCGCAGAGTGTGAACCCATAAATCGAGTATGCACTGGAGCGAGAATTATCGAGTCCATGGACAATTTATGGACTCAAGACCCAGCCGAGCCGGGAATTGAACCCTGCTTCCAGGTCTGCCTACTCTAACCATACATAAAGGTACCCGGCCCGCTCAGGGCAGAGAACGCTATAACCCAATAGTGAGAGGTAATTTATCATAAGTGCTTGTGGGTTGTGGCCTGAAAGGTCATCACTTTAGGACCTTTGCATTGGGGACGAGAGGGGAACGCTACTCACCATGTGCTGAGAGCGACAGCAGTGACGAGCTGCCGGCCATGACAGAGGCATCCGTTTTGGCGCCAGAGAAGGGCATTCCAGCCAAGTTCCTGACGGGCCGTGAATGGGTGCAACAGGTGGTGTGGGCCTGCACACCGGCAAAGCGCTATGTGTGTCAGTGTGGTGTAGTCAGCCCTGCGAGGCACCACGCTTAGTGTGCACATGCTGGAAAAGCCTGCAACGTGGGCCTGCCAAGCGACCTAGTGTGTCGGAGAAGAGCTTGCTCTTGCTCCCTTGGCTTGAGGATGCCCACCCCCCACAGCTGACCTCGGCTCACTGGAGGAGTCATCAATATCAAGTTTACCAGCTTAGGGAGGCTCAAGACCCTCGGAAGGAGGTGGCACACCTGCATTCATGGGCGTGGGAAGTTGACACTTGTGCAGAGGTGTGAGACACACCTGGTAACACACCATAGCTGCTTCATGACATACAAGGTACCAGGAAGCGATGTCTGACCCAGCACAAGCTGCTGCACCACCTGCACCTGTGCCACCTTCATAGTGCCAAAGTGTTCATGGCCCAGTGGCTGCATTGCCACCCTTCAGCCAGTTGGACAATCCTGAGACCGTCACGCTGAGATGGTGACAGTGGGTAGGAAGACTACAACATTTCCTCTGCTGGGTGGGCAAAATGGATGGAGCCGTAAAGTGGTCCCTGATGCTACATATGCATGGGGATGAACTGTATGATCTCTTCAAGAACCTTCCAAACACAGGAGAACCGTATGACTTTGATGCAGTGGTGACAGCATTGAACAGATACTTCAATCTGCAAATGAACCCAGACTATGAAAGATTTAGGGGCATATTTACAAGCAGTTAATGTCACCAGAACGTCACTTTTTGTGATGTTCTGGTGGTGCTAAGTCCATCGCCTTATTAACAAGGCAGCATCAAGCCAGTTAAAGAGGTTTAACGCCGCCTTGTAAATAATGCCCCTATTCACTCAACACTTAGCGCGAAAGGGGCGGGCAATGGGTGTTGCAGTGCTTTTTGATGCTGCCCCATTTTTTTTACAAGGTATGGGGCAGTGCCAAAAATAAGACCATAACATTTCTGATCTAAAACAGCTGATACGAGTAGAAATGTTTACATTCTCTTCTCATATTGCTCTTTCCACGTGTGCTGCATTGTACACATGCACCAGAACCCTTTCAATCTCCTGAGGCGGAAGCCGGGAGACCGCCGATTATTTTAAAAATTGTCACTTTGTTTACTCTGTGTCACCATGTAAAACTGCATTTTTAAAGCGCACTCACCCGGCAAGCATCCCAGCAGCGGGCTAGAGTCACGCACAAACAGCGACCCCTTCGCTGCAACGAAGATAGCCAGGAAACCACTCTTCGCCGCCATTCACGGCGAGGAAGCGAGGCCACGCCCACCTGAGGCCACGCCCACTCCCACAGCATAAATACGCTGCTGTCAGCGCTAAGCTACCAGAACCCTTTCAATCTCCTGAGGCGGAAGCCGGGAGACCGCCGATTATTTTAAAAATTGTCACTTTGTTTACTCTGTGTCACCATGTAAAACTGCATTTTTAAAGCGCACTCACCCGGCAAGCATCCCAGCAGCGGGCTAGAGTCACGCACAAACAGCGACCCCTTCGCTGCAACGAAGATAGCCAGGAAACCACTCTTCGCCGCCATTCACGGCGAGAAAGAGAGGCCACACCCACCTGAGGCCACGCCCACTCCCACAGCATAAATACGCTGCTGTCAGCGCTAAGCTACCAGAACCCTTTCAATCTCCTGAGGCGGAAGCCGGGAGACCGCCGATTATTTTAAAAATTGTCACTTTGTTTACTCTGTGTCACCACGTAAAACTGCATTTTTAAAGCGCACTCACCCGGCAAGCATCCCAGCAGCGGGCTAGAGTCACGCACAAACAGCGACCCCTTCGCTGCAACGAAGATAGCCAGGAAACCACTCTTCGCCGCCATTCACGGCGAGGAAGCGAGGCCACGCCCACCTGAGGCCACGCCCACTCTCACAGCATAAATACGCTGCTGTCAGCGCTAAGCTACCAGAACCCTTTCAATCTCCTGAGGCGGAAGCCGGGAGACCGCCGATTATTTTAAAAATTGTCACTTTGTTTACTCTGTGTCACCATGTAAAACTGCATTTTTAAAGCGCACTCACCCGGCAAGCATCCCAGCAGCGGGCTAGAGTCACGCACAAACAGCGACCCCTTCGCTGCAACGAAGATAGCCAGGAAACCACTCTTCGCCGCCATTCACGGCGAGGAAGCGAGGCCACGCCCACCTGAGGCCACGCCCACTCCCACAGCATAAATACGCTGCTGTCAGCGCTAAGCTACCAGAACCCTTTCAATCTCCTGAGGCGGAAGCCGGGAGACCGCCGATTATTTTAAAAATTGTCACTTTGTTTACTCTGTGTCACCACGTAAAACTGCATTTTTAAAGCGCACTCACCCGGCAAGCATCCCAGCAGCGGGCTAGAGTCACGCACAAACAGCGACCCCTTCGCTGCAACGAAGATAGCCAGGAAACCACTCTTCGCCGCCATTCACGGCGAGGAAGCGAGGCCACGCCCACCTGAGGCCACACACACCCGGCCCTTTTTTTACCTATAAGGATGTGCAATCACCGGACGCGCAGCGGACGGGCGCAGCGGGCGCGCCGTCAGCGCGCCGAAGGCGCGCCAAAGGCAAGCCCGTCTGGGCCCGTCCGGCCCCGGCCGGCCCTAGGCCCCGTTACCCTGCCGGGTGGCCCTCAGGACCGAGTGACGTATACAGCAGATACATTGCGCTCCCTTCGACCTAAGAACATCCTTACCTGCCACCACACGCTCACCGCAGGTAATGCTTTCTCGTTCTGTCCTCGATGCAATCCGACTCCCCCCCTGATATCTACCACACTCCCTTTGAAGTTGGGACTTCTTAACTGCCGTTCCCTCCCCAAACATGCTACCGAAGTAAACCTTTTGATTCAGAATCAGGATCTTGACCTACTGTTCTTAACGGAAACATGGCTATCAGATAACACCGACCCTGACGTCGTCGCGGCCCTACCCACTGGATACTTCTGCCAAGCTTTAAATAGACCTAAAGGGAGAGGAGGCGGGGTAGCTATAATTCACAGGGAACAATTCACCTGTAGGATGGCTAACGCTGGTATCGAGGACTGCGAGAGCGGCCAATTCTCCATCCAAATCTCCTCATCCCTTTCCCTGGCAGGGCTATTGATCTATCGCCCCCCAGGAGCCCAGGCAATTTTATCAATTCCATATTCGAATCTGTATCACAATTAGCTTCCTCCACCTCCAACTTCCTTATACTAGGTGACCTGAATTTCCACTTCCTAGACCCCATGGATCGAGTAGCCTCGGATATTAGACACGACTTAACATCTTTAAAGATACATCTAGTGAATAACGAGCCTACCCATGAGAAGGGCCATCTATTGGACCCTATCCTCACCAATATAGCAGCGGTGACCACCAACCTACCTGTGACCCTACCATGGACGGACCATTTTCTGGTCCCTTTTTCCTGGGAAATCCCCAAACCTACTCTCCTAACCCCTAAAACCCAGGTTACCGACCGACAATGGCGCAAATTGTCACCGGAGAAATGGGCTGCTTCTCTTGCAGACTCCATTCCCGAGCTCTCCTTTGACCCCAACACGGCTGACAAACAATTTTGTGATTGGATCACTTCGTCCCTTGATACGATGCTTCCGAAAACCACCACCCTTAAACAGCCCAAGAGAATTTCCCCCGCTCTATGGTATACTCCAGAGCTTAAAGCTCTGCGCCAAGAGTGCAAAAAAACCGAACGCGCTTGGAGACGTGAAAAATCAGGAACCAATAAAAACACCTACTCTACCTCTCTTCTAAGCTACAAAATCGCTATTCGCAAAACCAAAAGCGCGTTTTATCAGGAGAGAATAGAAAAAGCGGGATGCTCCAGTAAGGAAGCATACGCCATCCCTAAAGAGCTCTCAAAACCCCCAGAACAAGGACTGGGACCTCCTTCTGACCCTAAAGCAGACCAGGAGAAATGCCAAAAATTGGCTAATTTCTTCCATGACAAAATCCGACTTATTCTGGACTCAATTCCTCCCTCGAGCCCAGGGGAAGAAATTGTTTCCCAATACACGACATCGTCCACTTGTCTGTCCACATGGGGCCAGGTCACAATAGACGAAGTGAGAAATACGTTCAACTCCATGAAGAGCGGCTCCCCTAGGGACCCTGCTCCTCTTCGGATCCTTAAGGAGGTAGCCCCCACTATCATCCCCTCCCTTACTCATTTGATTAATACCTCACTCCAACAAGGAGTCGTACCCTCGAGCTGGAAGAAAGCTGTGGTAAAAGCCCTACTGAAGAAACCTTCTCTCGATCCTGAGAACCTGGCGAACTACAGGCCCATTTCCCTACTCCCAGGAGTCAGCAAGATCGCGGAAAAATTAGTCAACAGGAAACTCTCGCAGTTTCTAGAGGCCAATAACAAACTAAAAAGTTCCCAGACGGGCTTCCGACCAGGGCAGGGCACGGACATCGCCCTCCTGGCAGCGGTAGAGGAGGCCAGAGCGCTATTGGATGGGGGAGGATCAGTGGCAGTGATCCTCCTCGACCTTAGCGCGGCGTTCGATACCGTCGACCATCAACTCCTTATCGAAAGATTGGCAAGAGTTGGAGTGGAAGGTACAGCCCTATCCTGGCTGTCATCTTTCCTGGCCCAACGGTCCTATCAGATTTGGGAGAAGAACGCCCGCTCCTCCGAAATGCCCCTCCAATGTGGTGTGCCTCAGTGCTCTTCCCTGAGCCCCACATTATTTAATATCTATATGTCCACATTGGAGGAGGTTATCACCCCATTCGGAGTGAGCGTCGTCAGCTATGCTGACGACACACAATTAGTGGTGTCTTTGTCCCATCCCAAACAACAGAAAGCTGATCTCTTCAACTGCCTTACGCAGGTTCATCGTTGGATGAATAGATCAGCCTTAAAACTAAACGGGACAAAAACGGAGGTCCTTATACTTGGCCCGAAAGGAACCTCACTCCCCCTGGATAGTTGGCCAGCCTGTCTAGGTCCTCTCCCTGACCCAAAAACAGAGGTGAAAAGCTTGGGAGTATGGATCGACTCCGATCTCTCATTTATTCCGCAAGCAAAGAAGGTAGCAGGGACCTGCTTCGGTCTTCTAAAATCTTTGAGGAAAGTCCTGCCCCTTCTTCCCCCTAAATCCCAAAAACTGCTAATCCAAGGTCTCATAATATCGAGACTAGACTACAATAACATGATTTATCTGGGCGCTCCCGAAGCGACCCTTAATAAATTGCAGAGAATTCAGAACACTGCTGCCCGGATCATCACAAACACCCCGGCCAGATCATCTGCTAAACCCGCTCTCAAACTCCTCCATTGGCTCCCCATAAGGGAGAGAGTCAAATTTAAGGCCCTGTGCCTGGTCCACAAAACGTTACATAACCAAGGCCCCCCTATCCTCAGCAATTTTGTCACCCCTTACATTACCACTAGATCCCTCCGCTCTAACGCAGAAAACCTCATCAATACCCCGAGATTCAGGAAAGTCCGATCAGGAGGAAGACGCTTCTCGGTACAAGCTGCCCGTCTTTGGAATTCACTCCCCCATGACTTACGTCTTGAACCACAATATCTGCGCTTCAGGAAGCTGCTAAAAACACATCTCTTTCCCTAGCTTCCATGCCCCCCCCCTGTTTTGATTTCCCACCCTTCCTCTCTTTTGCTCTTAGCTCCCGGGCCTCAGATTTGTTGAATTAGGGTTTTTAGCGCTGGGATACCTCCGGGTGACTATGCGCTTTATAAAAAAATAAATAATAATAATAAATAATAATAATAATAATAAATAAATAAATAATAAATAATAGAGCAAATTGCCTGTTAAGATTGTTTATGTGCTGGAAGGTGTCCCTTCCTGAAGGAAGTAACCCGCTTGGCGTCACCCGGGTCACCTGGGACCACCTCTCAGCCTTCCATAGCAAAGGAAGAGTTGGAAGAACAGTGGGGTATATACCAATAATTGCTTTATCCAGATACACTCAGAGTGGAGCTCTATCTGTACAGTCTCGAAGATTGGTACAGAGAGAACTGAAATCAACAAGCATACAGATATTATGTACATTTCATAGCTGGGCAAAGACATGCCCACAGTGGAATTTTCCAGGTAGATGCAGCTGGACAGTGAAATACAAAAAATAGGTTTCGTTTCTCGTATCTCAAACAACCTAAAACAATCCAAGGTTGTTTCACCCTGCGCCCACCACCAGACAAGTGGGAGAGGGCCTCTATCAAGTGAGAAAGGTATGCACTATTCATTACTGAGGCAAAACGTCAACATTTCAGAAACAAAACTTAACAGAGGCTTTTTCTCGGAAACGGCAAAGAATTAGTTTCAATTGTCATTCAAAATTGCGTCTGAACATAAAATGGTGCCGCAAATGCTAACTTATATAGGGCACTGCATAAGCATTCACAAGTCTATTCTAACAGACCCTCCTTTTAGCATGAGCTAAAACATTTTTCAACTATAGCAAAAAAGAACAGAATCACAATCAATGACAGAGTATCAAATTGGGAGACAGTTATAAACACTCTATACCATCAACATCAGAAAGCGAAACAGCAAGGAGGGATGAATTCTCAAATATTCCTTCATCAATATTCATCAAATCATCAACATCTTTCTGAAGCATTATGGAGGTATTTGTGTCATGAATTGACATTTTCTTTTTGGGTGCGAAAACAGTGGTGCAATAGGAACAATAAAAAGGGAGATACTAAACGAGGACATAGCAGAGCATCAATACCACAATAAGATAAATCCCTTTTTCAAGTATCCAGCCCCAGCTGCCGAAAAGAGACCAACTCCAATTCCCACTCTCCAGTCCTTTGACATTTTCAAGAATATCTCAAATGTGTTTGGTAATATTCTTTCCCATATTCTTGATCCTGACCACACACTGATCGCCAACTACCGTGCATAAACCACCACTCTTGGCTAAAATAAAATCCACTGCATATTTAGTCTGTTCCGAATATATCCACATACTTTCCAACTGAATGGCGACGTCGCGCAAAGCTGCCACTGTAGTATTAGATAGAATTTGGAGAGTGCATCCATAGTATTATCTAGCCTTCTCACCCCTGGCCTTGGAAGTGCTACCCAATGTGAAAATAGAAGAAAGGATGTACCCAAAGGTGATACCGTAACTGTAATTATTGACCTCTATCTCGGTCACTCCCTCACAGAATTCTTTTGTTAGTGTCCTTTTAACCCATCTTATGTTAGGCTTGGCATGTTTACAGGGCATACCCAAAGGCGAATACCATTCCGAGAGCTACATCATGCGTGCCATTATAGACATTGGAATAGGTCCCTTTAGACAAAAAGAAAAACCCTGGATGTGCATATATCGGCCCCTCGTAATCCACTGCAGCGTACCTAGAGTTCATTCTGAAGGTATTTGGATCCTCTTTATTCACTAAGGGGACCTTATATTTGTACAATACTATCCCCGAACAATTCATATACAATGAAGTATCTGTACTATTCACAATGGGGCAACAAGCAGGGTAATAACCGGCCTCTCGAGGGACTGTCAACTCCTTGTAGTGCCAACCTACTAGTGTTCAGTTCTGTTTTTCCATGTAAAAATTATCACAGGTTGTATTGTTATCACAACCCGGATAACCCACTCCCAGCGGTTTTCTTTGGTATAGACATGGCCCCAGATAACCAAAACCAAATACTCTTTTCACTTCTGTAAACGGAGGTGGCCGAGTGTATGTATAATTAACGAGTGACAATGGATATGCAGTCCACAGGCTGGTGACAGATTGGGTGGGGTAACAAGCGGTCCATTTGCCAAAAAACCTCATATGTGTTTCAAATAATGCATTACTCAGAGCAGTTCTTTTATTTCATCTTGGGGAAATGACCTTAGCCTTACTGCGTAAATGCACTCTTTGAACATCTTCCAAAACCTATGACACCCCACACAGTATTATTATCATCAGAATCAAAAGAATAACGCATATTATTTTACTTTTACTCAACCACTTCATATTACGTTGTGTAGCAACCATTGACTGCTCCTCCTCAGCAACCTTTCTGCCAAAAGGATGCATAGTGAATTCAAAAGAAGGAAAATGCAAGAAAATATAAAAGGTCCCAGTGTCCGTTAGAGCCTCACTGGCACAGGCTCCTATTTTACATCAATAAGTTGGCACTCTGGAGCACCGGCGGTGGAGCTAAGCTCTTCTCCTAATCTATGCAATGTCGACAAAGGTGGTATACCTTCAAAGTATACTTTGTCTTTTCCTGACTAACGTTCAAACAACAAAGGCAAGGCAAACACATATTTTTCACTCATTTCAATTATTCGTTGGTATTGTTACTCAGTACAACCTATCTTGTACATTCCATCCCTAATCTTTTTTCTCCTTAGACTCAGTAGCCCTCAGCCGAGGGCACAAATTGTACCTGGCAGCCCCAGGCACTGTATGATCAATGAACAAAGGCTCCTGGATAGCTCGTATTTCTTGTGGAACAGTCTCGTTCAAAACATTCTCTTTATCTGTGTGTGTCCAGGACGGTTTAGCATCGCTGAAGGGGACAAACCTGGGTACATGATCACATTCAGTGTAGCCTATACCCTCATTGGTCGTATGGCAATTATAACAAAATCCTCTGACCAGCAACCTGTACAGCCGCCCATGTCACCAACAGAACTTGCTCAGGACCTTTACAGCAGGGCTCCAAACTTTTCTTCCTCTGAAAATATGTCATTAGGACAAACTCCCCAGGCTGGACGTTGTGGCCGGGTCCCTCTGGTATAGGAGGTAGGGAGTCACCTACCTGCTGGTGAATAGAATGGAAACTTTCGGTCAATTGTCCAAGATAATCAAGCAACAGAGGATATTCAATATCAGAATATTTATGGGGACGTGGGACTCCCCAGACATTTGCATGTGTCCAAACAAGACCTCGTAAGGTGACCAGCCTTTTCTAGAATGTGCTGTAGTTCTAATTGACAAAAGAGCTAATGGTAAAGCATCTGGCCATTTCAACCCTGTTGTCTCTTGAATTTTTGCCAGTTTCAATTTGAAAGTACCATTGTACTTCTAAACAAGTTCCGCTGACTGAGGGTGATTGGCAGCATGACATTTCTGCTTGATATGCAAGCCTTCACATACTAATTTAATCACTTTCCCATTAAAATGACTTTCGTTGTCACTCCAGATAATTCGGGGCATACCAAAACTTGGAAAGTATTCTTTAAAGAGTACATTCGCTGTTGTGATGGCTGTTATGTCTTTAGTATGGTACGCCTAAACCCATTTACTGAACACACATATGACCACTAAGACATACTTGCGATTGTTGCAACGTTCTAATTCGATGAAGTCCATCTGGAAGATTTCAAAGGGGAATGTAGGTGGTGCAAAATTACCAGATGGTGTGGAGGTACCCTCCCCTGGAATGTGCATCATGCAGCTTTTTACTAATTGCATAGCCGGTTTAGAAATGTTACTGTTGCACCAAACAGGAGCCAATAATTCACAAATGCCTTTTGCACTAATGTGGGCTGGACCATGTGCCATAGTGACCACAGGGAGCACGTAAGCATTGGGTAACACACATTTCTGTTCTCCAGACTTATCAATCCAACATCCTTCATCATTTAACTGCGCTGTACATTCCTGCCATATCGCTAATTCTTCCACCGTTGCCTCACTCTGTATCTCTTTCACACCCTCAACCGTATTTTCAAACATAGTGTTCTCAGGAGCCCATCTAGCTGGACCTGCAACAACCATTCTCTTCATCTTCCTTCAAGCAGTCTCTTTGGCTGTCTGATCTGCAAATGCATTTCCTCTACCTACATCATCTGTTACCTTTTTGTGGGCGCTACACTTGACAATCGCCAGCTTCTTAGGGAGTGTTAAAGCAGACAAACACCGCAATAAAAGGTGTCCTTGTTGGTTTTTAGTACCATGGGAGGTAAGGAATCCTCTCTTTGCCCACAGTCACCAAAAGTTATGCGTGACCCCGAATTGCTTACTGGCTGTCTGTATAAATATTGAAACCAGCCCTTCACTCAATTCACAATAAGGGCAGCTAGCTCAGCGGCTTGAGCCAACTGATAGAAGACTCGTGATGTCTTTACCACCGTCCGCAACGTAGTAGTAGCATAGGCTGTTGTGGTAGTGCCATCTGGTAATTTAAAACAGGAGCCATTGACATATAGTTCTCTTTGGGGTTCAGATGGGGGAACATCAGTCAGGTCTACCCGTCCTTTCGTCTCTTCTTCCATTTGGAAAATGCAGTCATGTTTGTCAACTGCATCATTCTCAGAAGGGAGGGGTAGTAACGTGGCTGTGTTTAGAGTGGCACATCTTTTGATAGTAATATGTTTATCAAACAATGCTCTGTCTTTGTCTTATTCAAAAGTGAATCTACAGCATGGGGTAACGTAACTGTGAGGTCAGTATCGAGTACGAGTCCAGTCGATTGTCTGATCGAAGTGGCCACAGCCGCGACCGCACGTAGACAGCTCATGAGGGTTCTGTAACAGGATCAAGCACAGCAGAAAAATAAGCACAAGGCCTCTATTTATCCCCAAACTTCTGTGTTAAGACAGAAGGTGCGCAACCAGCCATCTCAAAAACGTAAAGCACAAACTGTTTCCTATAACTAGGTGTGCCAAACACCAGAACCAAACAAAGCCCAGTTTTGCTCAAAAGACTGCTGACATTCTAGCATCCAAGGCAAAGTTTCATGCACTGCATTCGTTGTTAATGCAAGCAAGGGTTTGATTAGTAAAGAATAATTTGGGATCCACTTGGGACAGTAGGAAGTAATACCTATGAAAGCGCGTACATCTTTTTGAGTTTACGGAATGGGCATTTTAATAATGGTACTGATACACTCAGGAGTCAACCTATTACCCTCTTTCGACTGTAGGTGACCAAAATAGGTAACCTTCCTGTCGACAATACTGACATTTTAAAATAGAAACCTTATGTCCATGATCTGCCAAATGCAACAACAATTTCACTGTACTCTCCCTGCAACCTTGTCCCGTATCAGAGGCAATTAACAGGTCATCAACATACTGCACCAATACATTACCTGGGGAAAGCGATAGTTAATCCAACTGACTCTTCAATGCTTGACTATAAATAGTAGGACTCTCCATATAGCCTTGAGGAAGACAACAGAAACTAAAGCTTCTGCCGGCCAGTGTAAATCCAAACAAGTACCTACTGTCCGGGTGTATAGGAATACTAAAGAATGTGGGGGAGCAAGAAGGTGGCTGCCTAGAACGCCGCACTAGCTGTCTCGCTCAGCTCCTGTGAAATGAGTTTCTGGATGGCCACTAAGAAGGACCTCGTCTAGGGGAATTGCTTGTTATGTGACATCTCCCCTTTTGTGGTTTTTGTGCATTGCTGGAGGTCCTCGCTCGCTCCAGGGTTGCACAACGAGCGGCGCTACAAATTCTGGCAGGACTGATCTGAGGTGGAGGTGGAGACGAGCACATGCCGCAGAGTGGAGATTCAAGCCTTGTGATGCTGCCACAGGTTAATAACCAACAAGTTGTCAAGGAAAAAGAGAAAGAGAAGGAGCGGAGAGAGCCTGTAGTTGCCCTGGCTTGCAAGACCTTGGATTTGAGAAAGGGGAGGATAGAGGAGATGCTGACACCAAATCGAAATGAAAGTCGGAGCAATGCTCCAGGAAATTCAAGGTCGCCAAAAGACTTACGGGCTTCAAGTGGCGCACATTTGCAGGCAGATGTTAAACGGCCTGTGATCCCCACAATCTTCAGCAGGCATACTTGACGTGCTGGCCTGCCTGAAATGGACAAAGGGGAATAAGATGGGTCCTGGCAACATGCCGCAGATCGTGAAATAAGTACGCACAATGCAGCCAAGGTGGGGGTCAAGAAGGGAGCTGCCCTAGGGACACTCGTACCCGGACAGGATAACTCTGATGGCTCTAATTTAATGGATAATCTCTCTGAGGAAGTAGACCGGGACTCCGATGGTTCTGATAGTACTACCTCTGATAGAGATAAACCCGCTAGCACACAAAAACGCCTTATTAAAAGGAGGACAATTAAAAATAGTCCTGCCACCAGTAATAGACCCATAGTTCTGGCACCAACATCCCAGCTTGCATGGGACTATTCAGCAACTCAACAAGTCTACAACAAGAGGAGGCAAAGTGTGGAACAATCTATTCTGGCTCCGGAGATCCCCACAATGAACTTAGTTTATAATACTCTGAAATAAGTGCAAGGAGAGGCTAGGGCAGAAACTCGTAAAGCTCATCAAGCTGCCAAGAAATCCAGGGAGCAATTTGTAAAGTTAATAAATGCTTCTCAGATATGGCTGAAAAGATATCGACAATTGAAGCCCGGACTGTCATTATTGAGGAGTCTGCCTGCGCTTTGCAAACGAGAGTGGACAGCTTAAGGATGTCTAGTGGAAGCTGGAGGTTTTAGAAATCCGCCAATGGCGGAACAAACTGCGCTTTTTGGGGATACCAGAGAACGCCGAAGGCACATAAGTTAGAGCCTTTATCATTAGTCTGCTTAGAGGTGCCTGCCCAGAGCTTTCCAACTGGAATCTGGATGTGTAAGTACAGCAGGCACACAAATTTCCCCTGGTTCTGTGGAAAGTTGGACAGGGTGGGCATAATGAGAAACCTAGAGTGATTTTAGTTTTCCTTGGGAATTTCTTGCAGCGGCAGGCCATTTTTGAAAAAGCGAGACCTGATGCCAGGCGCTCTTTTGATGGCCATTCATTATTGTAAGACCTGACTTCTGTCATGCTACGGGTGAGAGAAGGTAGAGTCTACGCCAGATGTTCTCTCTGTTGCAAGAAGCAGGTTGTCAGGTCTTTTTGGTAAATCCAGCAAGATTAAAAGTAATCTTTAATGGCAGAATCCGATTTTTCACATCGGAAATAAAGGCCCAAGAATTTCTGGATGAGATCTGTCATGGCCCAAAGGGCCCCAAAGAAGGAAACAATGGCTAAAAAGATATGGCTCAAAACATGCATTTAATGTGATCTCTTGCTGGTCACGCTAGAGTCAGACTACGCCGGACTGCGTGTTCGGACTTGAATCCGTCATAAAAATGTGTTGTTTAAAGAAATAGAAAATAAATATTCTCCTTCTTTTTCTGGGGGCCTTTTTTGCGCTACTTTTGGGGTCCTTCTTCTTGCACTCTCTTTTTGGTCTTTTTTCTTTTTGCGCCAGAGCTGAGGTGGGACGGTGGTGGGTACCTTAGTAGGAGACATCATTAGGGTCTTGTTTGACCTGTCGCTCCTTGTAGGGGTTGAGGGAGGAGGGTTGGGGTTCTGGGAGCTTAGAGGGTGAAGGGGTGGGGGGTTCAGAGGGAGGGAGGAGGGCAACAAGCAGGCTAAACTCAAGGGTAGGTTTGGTTGAAAACCAAGAGATTTTTTTTCTTTTTTTTCTTCCATGCTTTATTTGTTGCATTAGCCTAGTGATAAATCTCGGCCCAAGTCCATTGCTGGCTTTTTTTCTCCTCTTCAACTTAAATAACTAAACTTCACATTGCCTATGTTAATAAATATGGTCTTAATGATAGCCGGAAGATACAAAAGATTGCTTTTGATTTAAAGATGCTAAAATCAGATATAGTATGTCTTCAAGAAACCCATATTGAGAAATCGTGCAGAAATTTACTTAATGGCTTTGGTCTCCAGCTGGTATGTAGTACTATGCAGGGAACCCACACTAAGGGGGTTGCAATTCTCTCTAAAAAGGGCATTTGCAATTCTGATAGAACCCAAGCTGACGCTTTTGGTCGCTGGGCTATTACAGAGTCTGGCTTTGGCTCAGACTCATTTACACTGTGTTCCATCTGATCCAGCATTATTAAGATGGCTGAATTGCGAGGTGGCCGCTTGGCCTTTACCTCATATATGCTGTGGGGACTTTAATATTTACGTACCGGATATGGGTCTGGGAATTATGCTGGAAGGAAACCTAAAGTATTCCGTGCACTTGCAGATTTACAAAACAGCCATGGCTTGGCAGCTGTATGGAAGGAGATAATGAAGGCCGATCCTTGTTATACATATTTCTCGGTGCCACATAAGGTACATGCCAGACTTGATCACTTTTTTATTTCTAAATGCCTGAATAAACACACTCATATATCTTAATTTCCTAGAGTCATGTCAGACCACGATCCTCTTGTCCTGGAGCTCCAAATGACCCAGCTCCCGAAAGCCAAACGATCGTGGACTTTTGAAAGGGCACTCTTGCTAGATCCACAATATGTGAGTTATATCCAGACCTGGATCCCCCAGTTTTTTCTAAACAATCAGGGTAGTGCTCACATTAGTGTTGTGTGGGACACGTTTAAAGCTTGTTTTAGGGGAGAAACGTTGAAATTATGGGCATGATGTAACTTGATTGTATTTTGCAAATCCTTAATCGCAAATTTTACCAATTCGCTATTATGGACTCGCAAAATGCAATGTATGTAGCCTTCACAAATAAAATTGTGATTCCTATGCATTCCTTAATTGCGTCTCGCAAATAAGCAATGGCTTCCCATTCATTCCTATGATCCTAGAGGCCCATAGGAATGAATGGGAATTGAATGCGCAATTTGTGAGTACCCAATAGGTACTTGCAAATTGCGCATGCAATTTCAAAGGTGCAAGGGTGCCAAAAGGACACCTTGTTGCACCCCTGAAATATGCAAGTGTACACATGTGGCGCACATACATGCCTTAAAAATGCATTTTTCTAGGAATTTGCAAATTACCACCAACTTGAAGTTGGTGGTAATTAGCGTTTCCCTAAAGTTAGGTCGCAATTTTTTTTTGCTTCCTGCATTGCCCTATTTTGCGAATGCCTTTTGAGATGATACATCTCAAAAGGCATTTTACCGTTCCTAAACGGGCCAATTCTGCAAATTGACCCATTTGCGAATAGTAAAACGCTTGCTACCTACCCCTTAGTGTTGAGCGGCAAAAGCAGGAAAAAAACGCTACTGGAGGGATTGTATTCCGATTTGACTAAGGCTGAACTAAAATTGATTAATAAAATCTTCTCTGGGGGTGAGACTGGCCCTTATTGAGCTGGCAAATGCTAGAGCTAGGATTTTATATATTTCGGCTAAAAAGGCTGCAGATAGGTTTCTGGTTTGGCATGAGAAAGCAAATGAATACAATGAAAAAGTTGGCCAAAATCTTGCTGTTAGGGCAAGGGTAACCACTGTGGGTGAACAAATAAGGGAAATTAAGAAATCCGATACTTGGAGAGAAATCTGAACTGGCTGAGATTAGGGCGGCATTCCAGCAGTTTTACCAGCAATTATATTCTAAGGCCAGTGAAGCACCTAATAACTTGGGGGAATATCTCTTGGCTTCTTGCGAGGCGATCCTCAAAGAATCTGACAGGCGCCAAATGGATCAGTCTATCTTAGTAGAAGAGATAGAAGTAGCTATCAAGAGTTTAAAATCCGGGCAAGAGACCGGTATGGATTCTATTCCCTTAGAATTTTATAAAATATTTGCCGGGATACTTGAAGGCCATTTAGCCGAACTGATGAGGGAAGTGTAGAAAGGGAATACCTCCCGGATAGTTGGGCAACAGTGAGGATCACAGTCTTCCTAAAAAAGAATAAACCAGCTAAAGAGATTGGCTCATATCACCCAATTATGCTTATCAACAGTGACTCTAAGATTTATGCAAAAATCATAGCTTTGCCTCTTGCCACGGTTATAAGCCATATTACAGCTTCTGTCCAACATGGTTTTATCCCTGGCAAGGGGACGACCGATCATATTTGACGAGTCATCAATCTCTTTGATGTGGCTGGAGTTACTAAAGATCCTATGGGTCTAATCTTGTTAGACGCTGATAAAGCGTTTGACCGGGTCTCCTGGCCGTATCTTTGGGAGGTGATGGCTCGGAAGGGGATTGGACAGGGCTTTATTAAATCAGTAAAGGCTCTTTATTATAATCCAAGGGCTAGGATTTTTATAATGGGAGGTCTTTCTGATGAAATAACTATAGAGTGAGGCACTAGGTAAGGATGCCCCTGGTCCCCACTCCTATTTGTTATTTATATTGATCCCTTGATCAGACAAATTCAATGTAACCAGGCAATTCAGCCGATCAAGTCACGGGGGAGGAGGGATACGAAGATATTGGCGTATGCTGATGACCTTGCCATTGTTACCCCAGATCCTAGTGGTGCTATAGCGGAGATTGAAAAGGAAGCCAAGAGATTTGGTCAGCTGTCAGGCTACCTTTTAAATAGGAAAAAAACCCAGGTAATCATTAACATAGATGAGCTATTGATTGATGGGCAGTTTACTGAGAAAGCCACATATCTAGGGGTGGTTATTAAAGCGGAGGTGGGAAGAAATTGTTGAAGCTAACTTGACACCTCTAATTGCCTTCTTGAGATGGAATAACTTCACTTATTGGGCGAACCAATCTGATTAAAATAATTTTTTTACCTAAGGTTCTATATCTCTTTTTGAGCTAGCCTGCTCGAAATAGGTAATAATTGGTTCAAGTTAATTGACCGGATAATTAATCAGTTTCTATGGGCGTATGCTAGCCCCAGGAAAGCGTTAAGATTCTTGACTCTCCGAAGGGAACGGGGAGGAATGGCTGTGCCCAATTTTATATTATTACGATACTAGGATAGGGGCTTTCTTCAAATCCCTAAATAATACAAAGCAGGATGATCTGCTAAAACATTCAAAGAGCTGGGAGGATAAGATTAATGCCCAACCCGATGATCTATTAAATTCCTTGGAAGATGCCCATAGCTTTTTAATCTCAACTAATTTACAGGCCCAACATTATAAAACGTAATTTAATCTCTATATAACTCCGGGAAAGATTGTCAAGTGGGGGCATCAATGGGACAAGATGTCCTAGGTGTACATTTTTGCAGTGGATCTAGTCCATATGTTGGCCAACAGCCCTATGCTAGGAATCCTGAAAGCCATAATTAATACATATTTGGTAGAAAAATTGGGGATTGAAATTGTTCTAAACCCTCAGTGGATTTTACTGGGGGTGGATGATGAAATTCCAAGAGTTAATGTTCAGCCTTTTATGTTTGTTGCTATGGCTGTCTACCGGATTTGTCTGACTACAGTCTGGTTGGATCCCTTTCCTCTAGTGTTCCAGCAATGGTATGCCCGTTTATTGTCAACCTAGCATGTGGAAAGGGCTATCTACTCTCGTAAAAGAAAGAAGACAAGGGAAGAAATGTTAAAAGTATAGTTTTCTTTATCTAATCTGGAAACTATGTGATGGCTTTAAGCTGCCTAGAATATTTTTTCTCTCTTCTTTTCTTTGAGGCTTAGAGTTTATTCTTAAGGTAATTGAACCTAGATGTATATTTATGTACTATGTATATATATTTATATATATATATATATATATATATATATATATATACTGGCGGTCGCCAGTAGGTAGTTATAGTTAGGACCCCTTTTCCATAGGAAAACCTCAACATTCTATTTTGAATAACTTTGGCGCCGGTCGACGAATCCTCGCGAATTTTTCAAAATAGGTGGGGCGCTACGCTCCGCTCCTACCCTGAAAGTCTCGGGGGGATTCGTCAAGCGGGGGCTGAGAAAAAAGGGGGGTCCCAAAATGCGTTTTCCCCATGCATTTTTCCATAGGACCTTTAGACAGGGCTACAGCCCGAACGGCTGAACAGAGTTACTTGAAATTTGGCAGAGAGGTAGTCCCCAGGTCAAGGAAGTGCCTTTTGTAGGTTTGGTGTAAATCTGTTCAGTAGATTATGAGAAAATAGCCTTTAAATCAATATATATATATCTAAGCGCGCTCCGTGCGCGCTGGGTGCGCGCACCTTGCCGTGCGCGAGCGCAATTCTGATTGGTTGTTAGATCTTAGTAAACATTCGAATCGGTGGAAATCAGGAAGCGGCGGCCGCCATTTTGTCTATCGCATAAAGAGGGGGTGATAAACAAAGGGGGAAAACTTGAAAAGGGGGCAGAGTGGGTAGAAATAGACCCAGTAGGCATTGTAAGGGGGTCAAAGTAGGACCTTGTAGGGCAAAAAAAAAGATTAATATTTTGTTAAAAAATATCGCCGAGTGCGCGCACCCAGCGCGCACCCGGAAAAAAACTTAATAAAACAAATTTTAAAAAAAATGCATTTAAGTGTTTAGATATAAGGTGGCTCTAAAAAGAGCCCTTGTGTTTATTGTTTGTTTTTTGGTACCTACAAGTAAGTACATGGCCCATCTAGCGTAACGTGGGCACGCGGTGCGCGTAGCGCTCCGCGTGGCCACCGTGCGTGCACGCCACTAACTGCGTAAAGTGGGCGCGCGGTGCGCGAAGCGCACCGCGTGCTCACTGTGCGCGCACGGTGCGCGAAGCGCACCGTGCGCGCACGGAACGAACTGCGTTAAGTGGGCGCGCACGCCACGAATGGCGTAAAGTAACTTAGCATTTAAAAAACCGTACAAATTCACTGAAAAAACCATAGGTTTCACACACGTTATAGTTAGGAATTAGCATTTAAAAAACCTTGCAAATTCACTGAAAAAACCATAGGTTTCACACATGTTATAGTTAGCCGAAATTTTACTGATAAAAAACCAATGAAATTCCCCCGTTATAGTTAGTGCAGGCAACTATAACTCACGCGACCGCAATCTTCTGCTGATGACATATGTGTCTTTATGAAAAAAAAATATTTGTAATATATGTATAGCTAAAAATGTATGGAAGAAGACATGGGCAAATAAGTGTCTAAATACAGTATTAGCATCAGCAGAGGATTGCGGTCGCGTGAGTTATAGTTGCCTGCACTAACTATAATGGGGGAATTTCATTGGTTTTTTATCAGTAAAATTTCCGCTAACTATAACATGTGTGAAACCTATGGTTTTTTCAGTGAATATATATATATATACATATATATATAGCTGTATATATATATATATATATATATATATATATAATCCACTGGCAGTCGCCAGTAGATAGTCATAGTTAGGACCGTGTTTCCATAGGAAATCTCAAAATTCTATTTTGAATAACTTTAGCGCCGGTTGACGAATCTTCACGAAATTTTCAAAACTAATGGGGCGCTCCGCTCAGCTCCTACCCTGAAAGTCTCGCGGTGATTCGTCAAGCGGGGGTTGAGAAAAAAGGGGGGTCCCAAAACACGTTTTCCCCATGCATTTTTCCATAGGACCTTTAGTCGAAGGTACAGCCCGAACGGCTGAACAGAATTACTTGAATTTTGGCAGAGAGGTAGTCCTCAGGTCAGGGAAGTGCCTTTTGCAGGTCTGGTGTCAATCTGTTCAGTATTTCCTGAGAAAATAGCATTTAAAAGCATATAAATATCTATACGCGCGCACCATGTTTCTTCAGTTACTCCCTTTCGTATCAAATCCTGAATAATCTGAACAAGGGCCCGTTCCCCAGCCTGAGGTATTTTATATTGAGGAATACGGGGTAGAATAGCATTATCTTTAACTTATATAGAAACTGGTGGTATATGCAAGAGACCCACGTCTGTATCACCTGTGGCCCATAGTGTAGGTGGTACCTGAGCAAACTCATCTGGAAGGGGTGTATTCTGAGACAAACACTGTTGAGTACTCACATCCAGACCCATAGTAATATTGACACCATCAGGAGAATAATTAATAGTAGCATGCAACTTCTTCAACAAGTCCAAACCCCTCAAATTTTCACCACAATTAGGGGGCCGATTCCGATCCTGGAAAAATATTCCCCGTACGAATCGTATCTGGATTTTTTACCGTACGAATCGTACAAGTCCCGTACAAACTGGCAAATACGATTCGCATGTGAAAAAGTACATACGAATCGCATTGGGTATATTCCCCGACACGTCCTCGGGTTGGAAAAGGTGTCCGACACGTCCCCGGACATTTTAACTTCCGAATCTGAAAACTGAAGTCCGAGTTCGCAAGTACGATTCCGACCGTCTGTCCGATTGTACAACCGTATGGTAAAAAGACCGTCCAGAGTGAACTCCTATAGCAACCATGGCCACGTCCAAACAGGTGCCCAGTACGTGCCGAACAACCCCCCCAGCCCCCCGTATGTACGCGCCATCCCCCCCAGCCCCCCGTATGTACGCTCCGTCCCCCCCAGCCCCCGTATGTACGCGCCGTCCCCCCCCCAGCCCCGTGGATGTACGCGCCGAACCCCCAGCCCCCCCGCAGTAGTACGCACCGTACCCCCAGCCCCGTAGGTCCTTCCTCCTTACAATGCGCACACTGATTCTGCCACAAAGGTGTCATAGTAGGCTGCCTAGTAAGTGGGAGTTGTCGAGAAGGACCTCCCCTGTTATTTCCCCAAAATGCCTGCTGCAACAACACTTTTGTTTTTTATCAGTTTTATGCCTTTCCTCCTGCTCTCGATGCTCATAATATTGAGCCATATTCAAAATAACAGAGGGAGAAGACCTAGACCAAGTACTTTCAGACGCCTGCAAATGAGTCATTATTTCAGGAAGAAGATTAGTGACAAACCTATCAACAAAAAAACGAACTCCTCCCTCCGTGGACATTTGCTGCCCACTATAATCCAAAAACGTATCCATAAACCTAGTAAAGAAATCAGATACACTTTCATCCTTCTTTTGTCGACAAGCCATCAGTCTGCCCCAACTGACATTCTTAAGTGGAATAAGTTTATACATATATGTAATAATGCGTCTAGGTAAAGTGAGTATCTCTGCACGTGGCTTATCTCCTGGCTTCCGTTCTTGATCCCATCCCTTAACAACATCCCATGTACCCCCAACTCAGCAACGTGGTCTTGAGTAGGCACCTGCCACCAAATATCAACCAGAACATGAAGATTGAAAAATATTTCAATATCAGCAAGAGTCATCACAGTAGAAGAGGTAACTTCTGTCAATTCCTTATAATAGACTGTAGGTTTTTTTTCTAGGATCGGGCAGAGTAGCCTCAAGGGCTAAATCCACTTTGTTTCCATGGAGTATAAACCCATTGCTCCTGGAAACGGGCAGCCACGGCCGGTCTGGTAGTCACACCGTGCTGATCTGTCGATGCAGGTATTTCTGGATGATAAATTGGGTGGACTTCACGCATAGGAAACTGGGTTATGTGAGTAGGGCTCTTATCATACAACCGAACTCTATAAGAAACTAGCATAGAAACATTACCAAACACCCGTCCCGTCTCTAAATCAGTAACATAAACACGGTCCCTAATATCAAATAATATTTGGGGAGCCTCCAACCCAATGTGTGTATGCCAAAGATCAATCAATGTAGCAGACATATGTTGAAGAGCATGCTGTTGTAAAAAAGGTTCAAAATCACGTATAACTTGCCAAATATCTTTCACACTATAAACTGCATTACAAGCCCACCGCATTGCCTGACTCTCTATTGACCTCTTCTCTTTCTCCCCTACTCCAGATCGCATCAACGGACCTGTTTGTTCCCCAAATCTCGCCAAATCCCTGTCTTCAAAACCACATACAAGGGTATCGGCATCCAAAAACGTCAGAGGATAAATAACGGCAGGAGCAGGGGTAATAGGAGTAGTAGGTAAAACTGTAGTCATGGGTGTACCAGGGGAGAAAGAACAGAGGTCACAAGAGTAGGAGCAGTGTATGTAATAGAGGTCACAGTCGTCAAGGATGGCGAGGGGAGAGAAAGAACAGGGGGCACAGTAACCGGAGCAGTGGGTATAGAAGCCATAGATACAGGGGCAACTGGAGCAGACGAGACAGACTGCTGTGGCTGCAAAGGAACAACAGGATATATCCTCTGTGGGGCATAAGGAGGCGGGGGTCAGGTATCTAACAACTCCTCTATGAAAATATAATCTTCCCCTTGGGCCACAGAGGACTTGTCGATATGCAACCGAAATCTCCTATCCTCACATTCTATTCCTGTCTCCTGTTTTTCTCTGTCATAAGCCACTGCTTCCTGGGTAAGAGTCTGTATCCTCCCTTTCCATGCATCTTTCTCTATTTTCAACCGCTTTTGCTTAGCCTCCTTCTGCCAAGTTCGAAGAGAGTCAAACATCGGCTGTCTACTTCGTCTCTTAAACAACAGTTCCTGTAAAAAGCCAATATTCTATTCATTAAAAGAGCCTATCAAAGGCCACTGCAAATCGGCATTGTACCTTGTATATTTGTGCCATAATGTACTAAACATAATAGGGCCAAGACCATGTTTCACATACATGTCAAAATTAATGCTGCCTTCAGGAGGTGCAGGCTGAGCTTCTTCCAACTGAGCATCTGCAGAACAACTACGACAACACAATCTCCTAAATTTACTTAGGCCAGGATTGCAAAGGAAAAAACAAAATCGTTATTTGTACCTGGCAAAGTATTTGCAAACACCTTTTATCAAGACAGTCCTTAGACCGTAACAAACTCATACCACAATGGTGCCATATCCACATAGAACCAAAACAAACTCACCTGATATCAGTAATACAAACTAACCTGTTCTCCACTGCTGACTCCTCAGACCAAACGGTCAGATCAAGGGTTTTGCCATTTAGGACTCCAGTCTGGATGACCACTGGGTGAGGCACCGTCCGGCGGGACAGAAGGAGCAGCTGCGAGTAACAGAAACTCTGCGTTCAGGGACCTCTGAGCCATCAGTCCTACCCAACAATGCCCTCGTCCTCCCCCATCTGCGGCAAGGGGATGGATCAATCACCTGAAGGAGTCTCTGTTCGGGCACCAACTGAGGGAAGTGGGGTCACCTGGGTCACCTGGGACCACCTCTCAGGCTTCCATACCAAAGGAAGAGTCGGAAGAACAGTGGAGAATATACCAATAATTACTTTATTCATATATACTCAGAGTGGAGCCCCGTCTGCAGTCTCAAAGAGTGGTACAGAAGGAACTGAAATCAACAAGCATAGAGATATATTATGTACATTTCAAAGCCGGGCAAAGACATGCCCACAGTGGCATTTTCCAGGCAGATGCAGCTGGACAGTGAAATACAAAAAAAGATTTTGGTTCTCGTATCTCACACAACCTAACACAATCCAAGGTTGTTTCACCCTGCGCCCGCCACCAGACAAGTGGGAGAGGGCCTCTATCTAGTAAGAACGGTATACACTAATATGAACAGTCTATTCATTACTGAGGCAGAACTTCAACATTTCAGAAACAAAACTTAACAGAGGCTTTTTCCCGGAAACAGCAAAGAATTAGTTTCAATCGCCATTCAAAATGGCCTCTGAACAGAAAATGGTGCAGAGAATGCTATCTTATATAGGGCACTGCATAAGCATTCATGGATCTATTCTAATATTCCTGCACATAAACATCTCCCCTGCAGTGTAGGAACCCTAGCAAAATGACGCTAGGGTGCCTGTGCTGGTGCTAGTAAGTGTCTTTAGTGCCAGTGCTGGGAGAAATGCAGGGGTGTGTCTAATTTTTGTAAATACGGCGCATCCCTGCGTTTAGACACTGACAGACCGTGTGGTTACCAATTTTGGCATAACACTGCGCTCCACCAGTTTATTGTACATATGCCCCTTAAATTTCAACAAGCTTATCGGGTAGAAGGGAAGTCTGTGAATACTTTCTATTGTGATCGCATACACTGGGATTGACATGCAGGGCAAAATCCAAGCAAAATTCAATCAGGGCTGCCATTTGTTCAATCTCCGCAAGTTGATTCTGTGCCAACCGGGCATCTTGTTGGACAAAATCCTGATCCTTGCTAGGTCCCACAACCTTGCAGACAGCAGGGCAGGCACCATGGAGTCCATCCTTGCTCGCAATTTAACAGCTGCTCTGGCTACGAATGGGTTGAGCTTCAAGGAGGAGCCAATATAGGCAATACAGTGATGCTCATTAAGATCCACTGCAAGTGGCATCTTCCAGACCACTGATAAGGTGGGCAGGACCTGCGGCATGGCTCGACACCCATTGTTAGACTAGGCCCGTTAATGCTTACGCAGTGCCCTGTATAATTTAGCATTCGCTGCACCATTTTATGTTTAAATGCCATTTAGAAAGACAATTGAAACCAACCTTTGCTATTTCTGAGAAATGCCCTCTGCTGAGTTTCGTTTCTGCAATGAAGAATTGTTAATGCCAGAGCATAGCTTTTACACTAAATAGAGGCCCTTTCCCACTTGTCTGGTAGCCTTATCGCAGTACTGGGTGCAACAGCCTTGGACTGTGCTGAGGTTCGAGAGCAAAAACATTTTTTTTTGTATTCTACTGTCCAGCTGCATCTGCCTGGAAAATTTCACTATGGGTGTGTTCTCAATTAATCATGAAATGTACATAATGTATCTCTATGCTTGCTGATCTTCAGCTCCCTTTGTACCACTCCTAGAGACTGTGCAAATGGGGCTCTCCACTGAGTGTATACAAATATACAGTTATTGGTGAATATTCTCCACTGCTCCTCCGAATCTTCATTTGGTATGGAAGGCTGAAAGGTGGTTTACTAGTGACCCAGCTGACCCCAAGCGGGTCACTTCCTTCACCATCCAGATTGTGCCTCACTTAAGGGAAACATTGCCTGAAGTCTGGTTGACCCTATCACTTCATGAAAATGTGTTGCAATGTATCCTCTGTGAAAGGACCTGGGGCACAGCCGAAAAACCCCTTGAACATCCAAGGGCCATATAATCAAGAATGGCGATAACATTATCGCCGCTTTAGCGGCAGGAAACTGCCGCTAAAGTGGCGATAAGGGGCTTGATAATATGCCCTTGTGAATTCCAATAGAAGCCCAGGTTCTGGTGTGAAGGACATCAAAACTGGGCTTCTATTGGAATTCACAAGGGCCTATTATCAAACCCCTTATTGCCGCTTTAGCGGTAGTTTCCTGCTGCTAAAGCGGCGATAATGTTATCACCATTCTTGATAATATGGCCCCAAGTGTTCTCCATCCATTATGGTGAGGAAGATGGCAAACTGATTGCTGTGACCTGTGCATACCAACTGGAAGATGTTGAGGACAATGACATTTTCACCATATCCTTTATGGGGCGGACCAACCAAAAATAGAGACCGCCACCGATGTGCCAGATTGAAGTAGAAGCCATGAAGATCTCAGTTCTCATTGACAAAGGAGCATCAGTGAATGTCATCGACTCTGAGCAGTTCCAGAAACTGAGATCCAGGCCCAAGATGATGACAACAAAGGTCTTGATCTACACCTGCAGGAGCATGGCCCCTATTTCTCTTCTAGGAGTCATAGAGGAGGATGTGGTCAGTGAAGGCAACCAAGTCAGGGCCAAGTTTCATGTGAACAAGGACACTACCAAAATGCTGTTGGGCTGTCAAAAACCCGAAAACTTAGGGTTAATGGTGTTTGCCAAACAGGTCCATCAATTCCATGCGGAGAACATTCTTCATGAGTTTCCTGAACTTTTTAAGGGGTTGGGATGCCTGAAAGACATCCAAATCAATTGTTTAAACTGCAGGTGAGGGTTAATAGGATTGTTTTCACTCGTGGTGTTCACTATACAAGTGTTGAAAGATCAGCTTATTTTGTGCACAATTGTGTTGTCTTTTAGATGTTGTTGCTGGTGTTCATGCTGTCGATCACGGTGTTATGATATAGGTTTTATATTCAGTAGAATCCGATTATGCATCTGGTTACATCGTAAGTTTCACGTGTAGTTTGCTCGTATATATTTTCATGTTGAGGGTTATCACATTTGGAGTCCTTTGTCACATCTGGTGTTTTCTACCCATGGAATAACAGCAAACACATTTTTAATATTGTTCTGCTTCTCTGTTGCATAATATTAATCGTTTTCACTGAGCACATCTTCAAGGGTGAAATCATTTGCAGCATGTGTAAAGAATAGTTTCCAAGTATTAACTCCATGTATCGCATGTTATATATTTTGCTAACGGTATATTTATGTGTCTGGTTATGTAATCATATATAGCTGCTGATGGGTCTTTTTTATATTACAATTACCCTTGACAAAGGGCCTTTGGCCTGAAATGCAATGGGCGAATATCTGAGTGGTTAACTAAGATGAAAAGTGTATTCCGACTTTCTACTGAAATAAGCATGGATGGGCCCTTCTGTGGTTTTGAAAAAATGGGAATCACTTTCCCTCTGTTCAGAGTTTGAATTGTTTGAAGAATGGAATAAAACGGATTATCATGGATCACCTGTATTATATGTGATTTTGCTCTTTTGATCATTTCAATTTATGTCCACACGGCTGTGCGTCTTGGATCTGGTTTGCGATGGCGCACCAATTAATTTGTGAATTGTTTATCTACTGGGACAGAGCGTCAACTGAGTTTGCATGCCAAAATCCCGCTTGAGCATTATTCATTATCTTTGATCAAGATTAAATTTAGGTGTGCATTATGTCATACTTTCAAAAGTTTTATTTTGCCAGGTCGACATGGCAGTGTAAAGCTGCCCATGCAGGCTCTGCAATGGCAGGCCTGAGATGTGGTTGAAGGGCTACTTCAGTGGGTGGCACAATCAGTGTTGCAGGCCCACTAGTAGCATTTAAATTACAGGCCCTGGGTACTGGGGTTAGCACTTTACTAGGGACTTACCAGTAAATTAAAAATGCCAATTGTTGATGAACAAATGTTACCATGTTTTAGGAGAGAGAGCACGTTAGCACATGAGTGCATAGCGTCCTAAAGCCAGCAAAAACGAGGTCAGAAAAGTGGAGGAGGCAGCCAAAATGTTGGGGCCAAGACCACCCTAGGGCTGTCAGGTCTAACAATGATCAAACAATTTGGAGATGTCCTAACTGACTTAATAACCACAATGGTAAAAAAGCAACCTTTTTTTTGTTTAAAGCCCATTCTACCCAGTGAGTATTGCAATTGCATTATCTTAAAGAAAGTATCCAATCCAAGCAGCCAGCTGGTCAGACCTTTGCAGTTTGAAATGCAAAAGGCCTCTTGGGGGGAAAAGGGTTAATCACACATTCTGGTTTTTTTGTATCACATTTGTCTTTTGCCTCTCTATTTGTCTCTGACACTGAGAATACCTGCAGTTATCAAGAATGTGAACTACGTTGCAGAACATGTTTTTGTTCGTAACTGGCAAAAAATTAGGTTAGATAAGAGGTTCAGTGAGAAATTCCTTGGGAGCTAAACAGTTTTGAAAAGTTACTTCATTTTAACAAATGTGAGAAAATTGCTAACATATGCGTAGTTAAAGTCAATGCTTGGTTTCACAAGAGTTGACAAAGTGGAAAACAAGCATTGGTAATGCATTAGTTTCGCCAAAGAATGAATAAAGAACTGTTTTCATCAATCATCATCCGCAAGAAGGAAAGAGCTCCCTGACAGATGACACAGGAGTGGAGAGGGTGTGGCACAGTGGCCAGAGCTGCTGACTCGAGCGCTGGGGATCCCGGTTTGAGTCCCGGCGGTGCACCGCAACATCCTTTGATTCTGAGCAAATCACTTAATCTCTTCAGGTGATAAATTTGTTATATAAATATGCTGCAATAGGACAAGGCAAAACTTTATGAAAATATAGTTCCACCAAAGTGGATATTACCAGTATTTCAGCAGCAGAAAACTGATAAGAGAAGCAGACAAGGAATAAGCAGGAAAATATGCTAAAGCCAAAAGAAACGGAGGAAAGGTAAGTGACATGCACTGGAACCAATGAGAAGCCAGGAAAGAGAGGGTGCAGGATGTAAGTCCCTCTAAAGCTTATATTAAAAGCAATAGATTTCTCAAGCACAGTGCAAGTAGTGTGCAGGTGCAACCTAAAAATGACTAACCTTCACCAGTGTATGAGCATATGTTTCTCTCATAATTACCCCTTTACATATATCCATGTTAAATACAACAGCAAATCATTAGGGTGGGCGGAGTTCGCAGAGTCCTAATAAGTGGGAAATAATTCTGCCATGTGACTCGGAGTTCTGCTTGCACGCGGACTCTGCCGGTGCACCCGTTCACATTGCGTTGGGAACATGAAGTGCTTCCATGCACCCCAAAATTGCCCGTGAACAGTACTACACAGTTCTCAATTGTGTTACTGCGTTCTACATAACGCGCAAACAGGACCACGTGGTCCGCAAGGGTGCTGCCATCTTGTTTTTCTGTTCTCTGTTATGTTGCTGAGTCTAATTTTTATCTGCCCTCAATCTTTGTAATCCTCCTCCTTTATTACTTTTCTACTCCTAATTTAAATTTTTATAATAGTGTGTGTCTTTATGTCTTTTACGTTTTTTGGTAAAGATTTTCATGCTTTTGCGTCTTTTTACTTTATTTTCCCTTCTTTCCTTATTTCTTTCTTCTTTATTTTCCCTACCTTTTACTTCTTATTATTTCCCCACCCAGTGCCATGGCTGAGGGGCGACTGCCCTGGGGGGGGCGACTAACCTGCGGGCGGTGCTGCTGGCCAGGTGTGCAGCCCCGGGCAATCTTTGGAGAGGAAGAGGTGGCAGCACTAGTTTCTTTGTGCAGCACCACCTCACACTCAGAGGTAAGTTATAATTAGTTCACGCTAGTATATTATTGTGTGACCCAGTTTCTAGTTTCTGCTAGGCAGGTGCTGCTACCAAATCACACTTATCAGGCGCTGGGTTTGGTTGATTAGTTAAGAAGCTATTGCAGACAGTTCTCCTGTCACTATAGTAAGCACTGAGTAGGGCGGTTTCTCTGTGACTTTGTTTATGTAGCTCATACAGTTCCAGGTTATTTAATTGAATTTCGTCATGGTTCAGATACAGCATTCCTTCTCTTCAAGAAGAGCAGTGTCAACAGAGCAACAGACTAGCATGGCAGCAGAGTGACCGTCCTTCCAGCAGCAAAGCATCAAAGCAGTCCTTATGTGTATTCCACAGGTCCAGGAGCGTACTGAAGAGTTGTGTTTACGAATCCAATATTTATATCTGGTGCCCATTTTGAAATACAATAAAGATCTAACAGTTTCCCTTTGATATCCCTAAAATTCTTGCCTCCCCATTCCTGGTTCCAACCTGGCTGCATCAACAATGCAGAGATGGGAAGTCCTTTGAATGAAGGCATAACACAGCCAATTCAGTTGCAATTGGGGCTGTGCCCAGCTCTACTCCCCCCCCACATCCTGCCAGTTAATGAACCATCCATGCACTCCTAATCCTTCTGTTGTGTGGCTGTCTTTGAGGAATAAACAAAGTCCATCTGTCAAATACAGCCAGTCATGTGGCCCAGGAAAAGACTGCAGGCACCAACTGGTTAGGGCAGGAAAATGCAACTTTCTAAAAGTATTTTACACACTGGGGAGTGATCCTGTTAAGGAAGAAGGGGGCAGGATCCATAAATTATCTATACACGAAGAGAGAACCCCCTACACCATTAGTTGTTCAAAGATTTCTAAGATATGCGGAAAAAGTCTGAGCCTGCGTTTTTCATATTACTTAAAAAGTTATTTCAAGATCAACACGAACCTGTACATACAATTAAACATATACTGAAAACAACTATTCTGCAAATTGGACGTAATAAACACATCAACATTATGAACAAACAAAAAACATTACTTTTAGTGGACATATAATATATAATAGATGACTTCTTTTTAAAATATTTATGGTGCATCAACATTAATATGTTTAGGAGAACGACTAAGGATCTAACACAAAAATGACATTTAAATTGTCTATATATATATTACTATAACAAAGACAATTGTCCATCACAAATTTCATAAAGAAATGGAATGCATAAATGTTCGCCTTGTGGGTTGTCATTAATACAAAAAGGACCCTATGTGATTGGGTGCTTAGGAGGCTTCAGTTGTCACGAGTACAGTCCTCTGGCTTCTATTAGCCTTTGTGGGTTTGTGTCCTCAAACACACTTTGTTACGTCGATGCGTGTGAACCTTCTGTGGGTCCAACAATTGCTTGTGAAGGTCTTCATCAGGGATTTCATGGTTTCCTAGCGGACCCTAAACGTGAGACAGAAAAACAAAAACTATATGTCATATCTCGGATAGACCCTCTTTGTTTATAGTTTTGGGATTAAGTCAGCTAGCCCTTGTTGTTTCTATACAATACTTGAGGTGATGTGATGCCCCAGATTGAAGGGTTTGACAAGCATAATGGGCATCAACCTGCAATCTTTACTTGGTTGATAGATGACTCTGCAATGTTTTAATCAGCTGTATAAAAAGGGGGCTGAGTGGAGTACACAAGGGCACATAGTTACTTTTGTGTCTTAATATTTGTTTGGAGGCTTGGTGAGTGTGTGGAAAGTATAAAAAGAGAGTTATCTATCTTTGCAAATGGCTTGTTTTTCTCCACACCACTTGGGTCAAGACAGGATTCTTTCATAAAGAGTGTCTCAGGCAGCCCCCAACCAGGCACATCTGCTTTCTCGCAGCCCTCTGTTTCCATGTGCAGACCCCCTATTCCCTCCCTCCTGGCTTGTCTGTTCCATTGTAATGCCCCTGATCGTCCCTCCTGCCCTTTATGGTCTGTTATGCTGCAGCTTTCTCTCCTGTCTGTCCATTATGGTCAGCTAGCTACCATTGCCTCTTTCCCATCTGTTCTCTGTTGTCCATGTGCATGGTCCTGTCCCCTCCCTATTGCTTTCTATGGATTGTTGTGCTGCACTCCTGTCCCGCATGCGCTGTGTGGTGTATTGTGCTGCTGAAAACCCTGATGCCTGCCCTGTAGGGCCAGTTTGGTGCACCTCTCCATGTCTCTCCTGTCCTGTGTTATCCGAGTCCATGTCCCTACCCCAATTCCTCCTGCCTACCATGATTCAATGTACCATACTTGCGAACATTTTGAACTTGGTAAGAGGGAGATTTTGAAAAAAAACTGGGGTATTGATTTTCCCCTTTGAGTTACATTGAAAAAGAGGAGATTGTAGACAGGAGACAGATCAAATAAAGCCCATTTGAGCTTAAAAACATTGGACGTTTCCTGGCTGAAACGGGTCTGTTGGCATGTATGGTTGTACTACCACTGCCTCTTCCTTCTGCCCACAATGGTCTATTATATTGCCACAGCCTCTCTTGCCAGTCCTGTATTGTTGGTTTGTTGCCCCAGCCCCCCTTTTCACTGCCCTCCATAGTCTGTTGTGCTGCCACTGCCCTTCCTGCCTGCCCTGTGTGGTCAAATTGTTGCCTCTGCACTCTCCTACCTGCCTTCAATTTTCAGAGTCCGTGCCCCTGGCCTCTGCCTCTCAACAGTATCCCAATGAACAACTAGATTGCTAACATTCTATATTTATTACAAAAGTGTGGAACGCCTGACGTCATCTTGATGTAATCAAAACTGTAATACCTAGAGTATTTCCTTTAGAAATTACATATATGAGAGGGTCTTATTTGCATCAAAATTATGGTTAGTGCTCTAAAAAACTAAAATGAGGACATATTTTCTGAGTTTTCAAATAGCGACAAAGAACTTTTAAATTATTTGTAATCTTTATGTTTTTTTATCCAGTTGACCACTTTATTGAATGTGGCACCTTGGCGAGAGGTTGTGGTGTTACTTCCAGAGCTGCAGACTTTGCAACTGGGGAACCAGGTTGGAGTTTCTGCTTCAGCTCAACATTCTGTGATTGTGGTCAAATCACTTAATCTCCCCATGTCTACAACCAAAATGAATTTGATCTTGTGTGATGTAACCAATGCTCATGTAAAGCATTCCAATACCTGACAAGTCTGCACTATATAAAACTGCAAATACACAAAAAATAAGTGTTTTGCACACTTCTGTCATTGGGCTACATGTGGGCTACATCTGGGTGATATTTGTGCTGCATTTAGGCTCTTTTGTGTCTGGTGGCCATCTTGGGAGATTTATTTGTTGTGAAGTTTCCTAATTTCCTCATTTACTGCAGTCTTCCTCAGTAGGAAATGCTTTCAGTGTTTTACTTTGATTCCATCAAGAAGGTATTCAGATATGTCACACATTTGCCATAAATTCTGAATGTTAGCACTCTAGTTGCTCATTAGATCACTGTAGTAAAGCTACTGCTCACCACGGAAGTCTGCTGCTGGTATTAAAAGTGCATGTTTCAGTCTGCATATCAGAATTTTTTAATGAAATAGACGAGGATTTGAGAAGTCACTCAAAATGTGCCCTAATTTTTCTTTCTTCAGCACTAATCATAATTTCTATGGCAAAATGAACCCCCTCATTGTGTTCCTTTTTAAATTAAATGTTTTAAGTGTTACCAGTTTATTCCAATCAAGATGGCTTCAGGTGTGCCATACTTTTGTCATAAGTAGGACAGTAAGCGCTCTAGTTTTTCTTAAGAACACTCTGGGATATTCTGTCATTAGGCTATATTTGGGCTACATCTGGGTGATATTTGGGCTACATTTGGGCTCTTTTGTCTCTGGTGGCCATCTTGGGAGATTTATTTGTTATGAAGTTTCCGAATTTCCTCATTTACTGCAGTCTCCTCAGTGGGAATACTTTCAGTTTTTTATTTTGGTTCCATCAAGAAGGCATTCAGATGTGTCACACATTTGCCATAAATTCTGAATGTTAGCACTCTAGTTGCTCATTAGATCACTGTAGTAAAGCTACTGCTCACCAGGGAAGTCTGCTGCTGGTATTGAAAGTGCATGTTTCAGTCTGCATGTCAGAATTTTTTTATGACATAGAAGAGGATTTGAGAAGTCAAAATGTGCCCTAATTTTTCTTTCTGCAGCACTAATCATAATTTCTATGGCAAAATGAATCCCCTCATTGTGTTCCTTTGTAAATTAAATGTTTTAAGTGTTACCACTTTATTCCATTCAAGATGGCTTCAGGTGTGCCATACTTTTGTCATAAGTAAGACTGTTAGCGCTCTAGTTGTTCGTTAGAACACTCTGGGACATTCTGTCATTGGGCTATACTTGGGCTACATCTGGGTGATATTTGGGCTACATTTGGGCTCTTTTGTCTCTGGTGGCCATTTTGGGAGACTTATTTGTTTTGATGTTTCCTAATTTCCTCATGTACTACAGTCTCCTCAGTAGGAAATACTTTCAGTTTTTTACTTTGATTCCATCAAGAAGGCATTCAGATGTGACCCAAAGTTGCCATAAATTCAGAATGTTAGCACTCTAGTTGCTTATTAGATCACTGTAGTAAAGCTACTGCTCACCAGGGAAGTCTGCTGCTGGTATTGAAAGTGCATGTTTCAGTCTGCATGTCAGAATTTTTTAATGAAATAGAAGAGGATTTGAGAAGTCACTCAAAATGTGCCCTAATTTTTCTTTCTGCAGCACTAATCATACTTTCTATGGCAAAATTAACCCTCTCATTTTGTTCCTTTTTAAATTAAATGTTTTAAGAATTACCACTTTATTCCAACAAAGATGGCTTCAGGTGTGCCATACGTTTGTCATAAGTAAGACTGTTAGAGCTCTAGTTGTTCTTTAGAACACTCTGGGAAGCTGCAGTAGAACACAAAGGAATCAACTGACAGTCTCTGCCCTTGTTGGATGTACATGTTTTACTGAGAATGTCAGACTTCATTCTCACATGGCTGAGAAAGATAATGTGAATTTACAGAAAATATGCTCTCAGTTAGCTTATAGATCACCTTCCAAACCTCTGTGGGAAAAGCATGAGAAAATAGTTTTCTCTCAAACATGATTCATGATATCACAGCAGAAGGCTTTTTCACATGGTAAAATCACCTTAGAACACACCACAATTCCTAAAATGAGTATGGTACCATCAACAAATGATTTAAAGTCTTAAAACCTTCTATTAACTGCAATGCTTTTTAATGAGGTGATACATGTATATTGGTCCCAATATGGCTGCCAACACTTCTTGGATGAAGTGCTGACAGCCAATCAGATCTCACGATGAGATGTGTGGTTAGGCTCCGCCCAGATATATATGTGATTTTACTTTTGATTTTCTCAGGAACTACTGAACGGATTGACACCATTTAAGAAAAAGGCACATGCCTGACCTGGGGACTACCTCTTTGCCAAATTTCAAGTAATTCTGTTCAGCCGTTCGGGCTGTACCTTCGACTAAAGGTCCTATGGGAAAATGCATGGGGAAAACGCGTTTTAGGACCTCCCTTTTTTCTCAGCCCCCGCTTGACGAATCACCCCGAGACTTTCAGGGTAGGAGCTGAGCAGAGCGCCCCATTAGTTTTGAGAATTTCACGAAGATAAGTCAACCGGCGCCAAAGTTATTCAAAATAGAATTTTCAGATTTCATATGGGAACTCGGTCCTAACTATAACTATCTACGGGCGACCGCCAGTAGATAATATAGATATATATATATATATTACCTACTGGCGGTCGCCAGTAGGTAGTTATAGTTAGGACCACGTTTCCATAGGAAATCCGCAACATTCTATTTTGAACTGCGTTAACTGGGCGCGCACGCCACGAATGGCGTAAATGAACTTAGCATTTAAAAAACCGTACAAATTCACTGAAAAAAACATAGGTTTCACACACGTTATAGTTAGGAATTAGCATTAAAAAAACCTTGCAAATTCACTGAAAAAACCATAGGTTTCACACATGTTATAGTTAGCTGTACATTTCACTCGTAAAAAACCAATGAAATTCCCGCGTTATAGTTAGTGCAGGCAACTATAACTCACGCGACCGCAATCTTCTGCTGATGACATATGTGTCTTTATGAAAAAAATATATTTGTAATATATGTATAGCTAAAATTTAATGGAAGAAGACATGGGCAAATAAGTGTCGAAATACAGTATTAGCATCAGCAGAGGATTGCGGTCGCGTGAGTTATAGTTGCCTGCACTAACTATAACGCGGGAATTTCATTGGTTTTTTATGAGTGAAATGTACAGCTAACTATAACATGTGTGAAACCTATGGTTTTTTCAGTGAATTTGCAAGGTTTTTTTAATGCTAATTCCTAACTATAACGTGTGTGAAACCTATGGTTTTTTCAGTGAATATATATATATATATATATATATATATATATATATATATATATATATATATATATATATATATATATATATATATATATATATATATATCGCTTTAATACTCTTTCACCACATTTCCTTCCATCTGGATACTGGATACTGGATACAATGAGCACGGACCACAAAATCCTTTCGTAATACCGCTCAGTTTATTTTCGTAGTTACACAACAGGAACGGCAGCCATTACGCGTTAGGTCCCTCCCTGGGGACTTGATCACATGACGCGCATTTGCCAATAGGAATGCTTTTTATAGGATACACACTTTTTTTTCCCAAGCTTGTGTTTTTCTATTTCGTTTTTTTTCCTTCTAATACATTAACTTTATGTATTGTGATTGTGCTTATATCTTAAAGTTGTTAATAACAACATTTAAAAGCAAGTAAAAGACATCAACATATATTGCTTGTTTGTTGTCATCAATATTTGAATCATTTAAATCTACGATTCAGACTTTGTTTTGTGGATAACAAAAAAGTGCAAGTCATTGTGTGCAAATTTGCAATTGAATAAATAGATAAATAAATAAATAGGTAAATACTTAATAATATACAAATGAAACACAATTTTTTTGCTTAAAATACATCCATAAAATCACTAAAAGCAATATTATATGATGTTTAAATACATTGCATTATATGATAAAAAATGTTTTTATTATAAATAAATAAATGCATGCACAAAAATTATATATGAAGGATAAATCCCTAATCATTCGATCTGCCTAAAATGCTCTTTTCATTCACTATATTAGTGTTTATACTGAGTGTAGGCTGATCTAGATAGATGGTTTGGCTTTAATCATTTTCATATATTAGTTTTCCAATGCTGGTATTTTAATAGGATATTGTTAAGCCAATACATTGGCAATTTATCCACCTTAGTCTGAAACTGGATTCAACGTGATGTCTAATATCTTTGCTTACTAGTTAATTTCATTTAGAGATTATTGGTTGTGTTTATTAAATAAATATCACCCATGAATGTGTAAAAATTTAGTGCTGGTAAAAAAAGTGCTGTGTGCCTAAAATTAATCTAAAAAACGTGGTTAAAAACAATACACTTAGGAAGGGAAAATTCAGTAGGTCGATTGATTATAATATTGACGGTAACTTTATAATGGTTTAATTTGCCAATGAATTTGTTACTGAGGCCGTTTTTTGCGGCTGTGGCAATTTCTCATTTTATCATTTTAGTTTATCATTTCACTTAGATTGTTCCAAGATGTACTTCTGAAGAGCATTTTTTATGACTCATTTGGTATTAATGCTGGTGGACTATAGATGTTACTACAGGCTGGCATGTAATTCATCAGAGCTATTGAGTCCGTTTGGCTGTTTGGTATCTAGATTGAGGATGTAGTTCATTTCCAAGATACGGAGGGCTCTTTCCCTATTGCCCCCTTGCTTGTTTTTGGGGACTGAGTCCAATAGGAAATACTTGAGATCCTTTGGATCTCCATCATGTTTCTCATGAAAATGGCGAGCCACAGGATAGGCCTGGTCATGATTTTTAATGGCCCGTATGTGTTGGAGTATACGCTTATGTCCTTGCAAGATGGTACTGCCGATATATCTCAGTCTACAAGGACATTCCAACACATAAATCACAAATTCGGTTTTACAATTTAATGCCTTTGTAATCTGTCTGATTGGTCCACCGAAGGGGGTTGAATATTCGGTGGTAGTTACTCCAAACTGACAAGCCTTGCATGTTTTGCATTTGTAAAATCCGGTCCTTTGAGCTAGCCATGACCCCTTGGATATAACGCCACAGGGATCATTGTCCACCAAAGTATCTTTCATAGAGGTGTTTCTTCTATATGTTATAGATGGGTTTTTAGAAATTATTTCACCTATGATTGGATCCTGTTTCATCAGATACCAGTTCTTGTTGATAATTTTGCGTATTGATGACTCATGTTGATTGTATTCCAGGATAAATCTAAATTTACTGTCTGATGTATCTAATTTGCTCGCTTTTATTTTTTGCTTTAGCAGATTATCCCTTGTTTTCAAATTGCTTTTGTCAAACATGTTTTACTGTAGCCTCGTTCTCTGAATCTGGTTAAGCATTCCAATTGTGCTGTTTCCAAATCTTTATAGTTACTGCAGATGCGTTTAATGCGCAGTAACTCCCCATATGGAATGCTTTGCACTAAGTGTTTTGGGTGTGCACTTTTGGCATGAAGGATGGCATTCCCTGCCGTAGGTTTTCTATGGAGTCTAGTGTCTAATTTGTCTAGATTGACAACAAGCTCAACATCCAAAAACACCACATTTGTTCTACTAATGTTGGCGGTAAAGCTGAGATTTAAATCATTAATATTGATAGATTTAATGAATTTTAGTGCTGACTCTTCAGTGCCCTGCCATACCAAAAAAAGGTCGTCTATGAATCTCCACCAACATTTTACGTGAGTTTCCAGAGTTTCCATATATTTGATCCTGAGAACCAGCTCATCCCACCAGCCCATGTGTAGGCAGGCATAGCTGGGGGAGAAGCTGGCTCCCATGGCTACTCCCTGTAACTGTTGGAACATAGTGTTTTGGAACATGAATATGTTGTTAAACAAACACATTTCTACCATATTCAGTAGCATTTTAGTATGGTCAGAGTATTGAGTTCCTCTTTTACACAAAAAATATTGTAGTGCTCGTAACCCATCCTTGTGCTTGATTGAGGTGTACAGCGAGGTCAAATCAAGGGTGATCAGTAAATAGTCATTGTGCCATGGAAAGTTTACAATTTTAGCCAAAAAATCTCCTGTGTCTTTGATGTAGGACGCTAGTTTCTGGACATGTTCCTGTAGGAAGAAGTCAATATAAATTGAAGTGTTTTCAAAAATGCTATTCCTCGCCGATATTATTGGTCTTCCTGTTTTTTTTTTATCATTCTTGTGCACTTTAGGGATGAAGTACAAAATGGGGATAGTGGGATTCGCATTCCATAAGTACTTATATTCATCTGTGGTTAACTGACCAGTGTCGCGCCATCCCATCAGTTTCGTTTTGAACGCCGTCTGTATTGAATTAAAAATCATTTTGTTGCTATTCCCATAGCATGTTTTATCATTGAGTTGGCGCATTGCTTCTGCCAAATAATCTTCTCTTTTCCACAGTACGATGTTGCCGCCTTTATCAGCGTTCCTTATGACTACTTCCTTGTTGTTTTTTATCTTCGTCATTAGTTGATGATATTGGAGCTCTTTTTTATTTTTCACATTTTTATTTCTTTCTCTGAGTGTAACTTTATTCAGTTGTTTTAAGTCTTTAATGACCTGTTCCTGAAAACTGTCTATTGTGTCCTTTATCATAAGCGGGTAGAATTTCGATGGTGGCTTGAAGGGGGTCTGACATAGTTTGGTGTTGGTTCTCATTATTTCACCACTGGTATTAGTATCCAATTTGTCACCTTCGTGAATCAAGTCATAAAGAGTGTCCACCAAATTACCGGATTCATTTTGGGTGAGTTCTAAAGGAACAGTTTCTGTAAGCTGGTTATCATTCTTGGTCTCTGTTCCAGCAATTTTCTCTTTCTTTTTAAATTGTGCATGGTATTTTAAAAGCTTGAGTTTTCTGACACTTTTGTAAATATCCACACGTGATTTGGCGTAGTTGAATGAACTTTCGGGACAGAAAGACAGACCTAAGGTAAGCAATTGTTTCTCTGCTGTATTGAGGACTACATCAGTTAAATTAATCACGGTTTTGTCGTTGGTTGTTAAAGGGTCTATAGCACCTATTTTTTCCAGAATTTCTTCTGCTGACGTCTTGGTGGTCTTTTGTTTGTATTTTCGTCGGTTGGCTTTCCTTCTCTCTCTTCGTTTGCTGTTTCGCCTCGCTTTAGATTCGCTTGTTGCTGTCTTGGTCTGAGCGATTGGAGGCTCTCTCGACATAAAAAATCCACCTCCTCCATTAGTGAGTGTCTGCGTGTTGCTGCTTGTTTGGCTTTCATATTCAATTCAGATTCAGACCCACTTTCTACGGCTGAACTCAACTCTGATGCAGAAGTTAAATCAGGTTGCGCCTTGTTTGCTTCAGTCCCTTGTCGTTGGCTTGCTGTGGTACCTGTTTTATCGGCCTTCAATGCCTCAAACTTTCTTGCGAATGTAAAGATTTTGCCTTGTTCATAGTCACACCGGTCCCGGTGGAATTTGAACGCTTTTCTCTCTCTAATTATGTCTTCCTCCTTTTTGAGTCTTTTTTTCATATCAGTTTTGAGTTTTTCAATTTCATCTTGCCCTTCCATTGATTCCAATTCTTTGTTGAGGATGGCAATGTCCTCCGCCAGTTTGATACAGTCTCGTTCAGCATATTTAACCAAAATAAATAATAATTTGCGCGAAGAATCTAAGTTCGTTCCTGCCCACTCCCGCATCATTTCACGATCCGGTGTTTCATAGCTGGAGGCAATAAGTATTCTTAGACCTCTGGGGACCCGCCCCACATCAATATACCGTTGCAATGATTTAGCTTCCCACCAGCGTTTTTGTTCATTTCTCATCATTTTTTCTAGTGATTTGCATTTGTCCCTTAGGTTAGCATTCTTAGTCAATGCTGGTGCATTCTGGTTAATTGAGTTTCCTGGTGGGGCCATTTCATCATTGAACATTGCTGCTGCTGCCTCCTCCCTTTCTTTTAGCGCGTCGGTTGCCATTATCACTGTGTGTAAGAATAACTTTGAATTATGGCGGTGTCAGCTTGGATTACTCTGCACCCAACATGAAGTTACAAGAATTAGGGCTAACTTGACACTCGCACAAAACTGGTAACGCGTTAGTCGCGCCTTCCAGCACGTCTCCCGCTTACCTGTATATTGCACGAGATGTCAGCTGTCCGCGCCTGTTTTCCCTGCTTCGTTGGGGGGCTTTTTTGTCCAGATTCCTCCCGGATTCAATGTAGAACGCTTGAGCCCGAGCGGTGACTCCTTTTGAGACAGGTGAGCCCGTTATTGCAGAGGGGTCCGTGTAAGAGGCAGGAGGAGTCACAAACTGCCTCGTATTAAATCGCTTTAATACTCTTTCACCACATTTCCTTCCATCTGGATACTGGATACTGGATACAAAGAGCACGGACCACAAAATCCTTTCGTAATACCGCTCAGTTTATTTTCGTAGTTACACAACAGGAACGGCAACCATTACGCGTTTCGTCCCTCCCTGGGGACTTGATCACATGACGCGCATTTGCCAATAGGAATGCTTTTTATAGGATACACACTTTTTTTTCCCAAGCTTGTTTTTTTCTATTTGTTTTTTTTTCCTTCTAATACATTAACTTTATGTATTGTGATTGTGCTTATATCTTAAAGTTGTTAATAACAACATTTAAAAGCAAGTAAAAGACATCAACATATATTGCTTGTTTGTTTGTTGTGATAAGCCAAATACCGCACCCAAATGGTATTTTGGCTTATCAGTACAGCGTGGAGACTATGGAACTTATCATGGTAACGCTAATATGAACTTTGAATTGAGCGACACAAGTTAATGTGATGAAAGCAGTATTGTACTATATATCCCAACATGCACTATGGATAAGCATGCACTCACCTGAGCTTAATGAATTATTTTGTGGGTATTTATGGATAGCCCCTAAGTCACGCTTGTATTTCTTTCAGTGCTGCTTGCCCGTGATCAAGGATACACAATATCTGAAACGCGTTGGGCTACTTATTAAAGCATGGAACACGCTGAATCTGGTTTGCTGCAAGTTATTTTCCTGATGGGAGTGCGCTTTATGCTTTGGGCAAATGTGAAACTTGATATATGCACGGCGTGTCCAGCCGTGAAAGCGCACCACCGCATTGCTGGAATGGCGGGTCTGAGGCTTCTCACTGGGGAAGCCTGGCAGAACATTGGGATGCGGTATTTGGCTTATCAGTACAGCGTGGAGACTATGGAAATTATCATGGTAACGCTAATATGAACTTTGAATTGAGCGACACAAGTAAATGTGATGAGAGCAGTATTGTACTATATATTCCAACATGCACTATGGATAAGCATGCACTCACCTGAGCTTAATGAATTATTTTGTGGGTATTTATGGATAGCCCCTAAGTCACGCTTGTATTTCTTTCAGTGCCGCTTGCCCGTGATCAAGGATACACAATATCTGAAACGCGTTGGGCTACTTATTAAAGCATGGAACACGCTGAATCTGGTTTGCTGCAAGGTTTTTTCCTGATGGGAGTGCGCTTTATGCTTTGGGCAAATGTGAAACTTGATATATGCACGGCATGTCCAGCAGTGAAAGCACACCACCGCCTTGCTGGAATGGCGGGTCTGAGACTTCTCACTGGGGAAGCCTGGCACAACATTGGGATGCGGTATTTGGCTTATCAGTACAGCGTGGAGACTATGGAACTTATCATGGTAACGCTAATAAGAACTTTGAATTGAGCGACACAAGTAAATGTGATGAAAGCAGTATTGTACTATATATCCCAACATGCACTATGGATAAGCTTGCACTCACCTGAGCTTAATGAATTATTTTCTGGGTATTTATGGATAGCCCCTAAGTCACGCTTGTATTTCTTTGAGTGCCGCTTGCCCGTGATCAAGGATACACAATATCTGAAACGCGTTGGGCTACTTATTAAAGCATGGAACACGCTGAATCTGGTTTGCTGCAAGTTATTTTCCTGATGGGAGTGCGCTTTATGCTTTGGGCAAATGTGAAACTTGATATATGCACGGCATGTCCAGCCGTGAAAGCGCACCACCGCCTTGCTGGAATGGTGGGTCTGAGGCTTCTCACTGGGGAAGCCTGGCAGAACATTGGGATGCGGTATTTGGCTTATCAGTACAGCGTGGAGACTATGGAACTTATCATGGTAACGCTAATATGAACTTTGAATTGAGCGACACAAGTAAATGTGATGAAAGCAGTATTGTACTATATATCCCAACATGCACTATGGATAAGCTTGCACTCACCTGAGCTTAATGAATTATTTTGTGGGTATTTATGGATAGCCCCTAAGTCACGCTTGTATTTCTTTCAGTGCCGCTTGCCCGTGATCAAGGATACACAATATCTGAAACGCGTTGGGCTACTTATTAAAGCATGGAACACGCTGAATCTGGTTTGCTGCAAGTTATTTTCCTGATGGGAGTGCGCTTTATGCTTTGGGCAAATGTGAAACTTGATATATGCACGGCGTGTCCAGCCGTGAAAGCGCACCACCGCCTTGCTGGAATGGCGGGTCTGAGGCTTCTCACTGGGGAAGCCTGGCAGAACATTGGGATGCGGTATTTGGCTTATCAGTACAGCGTGGAGACTATGGAACTTATCATGGTAAAGCTAATATGAACTTTGAATTGAGCGACACAAGTAAATGTGATGAAAGCAGTATTGTACTATATATCCCAACATGCACTATGGATAAGCATGCACTCAACTGAGCTTAATGAATTATTTTGTGGGTATTTATGGATAGCCCCTAAGTCACGCTTGTATTTCTTTCAGTGCCGCTTGCCCGTGATCAAGGATACACAATATCTGAAACGCGTTGGGCTACTTATTAAAGCATGGAACACGCTGAATCTGGTTTGCTGCAAGTTATTTTCCTGATGGGAGTGCGCTTTATGCTTTGGGCAAATGTGAAACTTGATATATGCACGGCGTGTCCAGCCGTGAAAGCGCACCACCGCCTTGCTGGAATGGCGGGTCTGAGGCTTCTCACTGGGGATTCCTGGCAGAACATTGGGATGCGGTATTTGGCTTATCAGTACAGCGTGGAGACTATGGAACTTATCATGGTAACGCTAATATGAACTTTGAATTGAGAGACACAAGTAAATGTGATGAAAGCAGTATTGTACTATATATCCCAACATGCACTATGGATAAGCATGCACTCACCTGAGCTTAATGAATTATTTTGTGGGTATTTATGGATAGCCCCTAAGTCACGCTTGTATTTCTTTCAGTGCCGCTTGCCCGTGATCAAGGATACACAATATCTGAAACGCGTTTGGCTACTTATTAAAGCATGGAACACGCTGAATCTGGTTTGCTGCAAGTTATTTTCCTGATGGGAGTGCGCTTTATGCTTTGGGCAAATGTGAAACTTCATATATGCACGGCGTGTCCAGCCGTGAAAGCGCACCACCGCCTTGCTGGAATGGCGGGTCTGATGCTTCTCACTGGGGAAGCCTGGCAGAACATTGGGATGCAGTATTTGGCTTATCAGTACAGCGTGGAGACTATGGAACTTATCATGGTAACGCTAATATGAACTTTTGTCACGTGGTTTTAGGCCACTCCCTATTTACAGTGCTAAGTTAGCTCAATCACGTTAGCTGTTGGAAAAACATCTTGTTGCTTTTGCTGCCTTTGCACCCGACACTGTTGTTACATGTTATTCATTTGAGAAATGCAGACTCGTCTCAAGTGAATGTTATTTATACATCCTTAACAGTTGCTAGTGCCCTTGGTCTGTACATCGAGTAAAGAACTGTTCTAGGACACTAGACGGTGCCGGCTGATTATGTTCAGGGTGATCGTACCACTGTTTAGTCACAACATACACGCAGCCGCAAATACCAGAATGTCGTGGGCTTTAATATCACAGCGCAGCATATTGTTAAGGCATTCGATAGAAGAGCTGTTGCAGAGAACACTGAGCTGATCCTGTGATGTGATACACCCGAGCTGATCTATACGGTATGGGGTCCCCTATGCAAGCCTATGAGACCTTCTAATAGTCTAATAATATATTATTAGTTGCTAGAGAAAGGAGGGTGGTTGTTTTCCACTGTCATTATAATATGATCGCTCCTTTCATTTTCTATGGTATTGTAACAATGCTAATGGTAATGATCTTAACCATTTGTCTGCTTATGTTAGCCAAAGTACTGTATAACAGGACTCGAGGTTTATGAATAAATTCTTTAAACTTTACTGTGTCTTAGTTATTCTGTTATGGACTAATATATATGTGCAAACGGGTATTTCGGGTTCCCACCATTCCTGAGAATAACTAAGTCGCATGTTCTGGGTTGTCTGTACATTGGGACCGCCGAGCTAAATCTCGGATAACGAATGTGACACTAAGCTAGTCGGATAAGGGGTTCTTAGTTCTGAGGGGAGTTTCTGGTACACCACAATTCTCTAAGGTTCTGGTTTCCTGCGCATAGTTCTGTGCATACGCAGAATCCCTACAACATGGCGCACCTAACGTTTGGTCTTAATATCTGAGATGCCTTAGTAGTGCTTTTTATTGGTCCATAACGCCCTCACTCTGGTTTCCGGATAACGGGAGTGACGGTTTAACCTACCTAGGTTTTAGGCTATAGGTTCTTTCAAGCTTGATAATAAAAAAGGTTACACTAATCTAAGCCCAAGTGCTACTAAAGATCCTCGTTGTATCTTCTTTTTCGTCCTAATGGCGGTAGAAATTCCCGCTCATAGTAGGCTGTCTCTACGTGCTCATTTGAGGACGTACGGGGTGCCTGATGACGGGATGGCAGTGGTGTTTGTCGTAAGTGCAAGTGCCACTTACCCTTATGAGTTGTTTTACTCTTGGGTTACCTTTGAGGCTGTGGAAGATGTCGATAAAACGTTCCACAAATACACTGCCACGCCGGTGCCTCTACATTATACCCCATATATGGCTTTAGAAATTCCTATTTCAACCTGGCAGCACACTATTTGGTTTAATGGCGCCCTCCCCCACACGGTCACCCCGGCGAGACTGGGTCCTTTGTCTATTGAAGGAGCTACTTGGCCGGTGCTGGCCGGACATACACCTCATCCACGCTACCTGACGGTGGGGGTGGATAGCTTACGTATACTACACACGACCCTGATTACGGTCCATAGGGCGTTAGTGCAGTATGTGTCGCGCACTGTACAGGTGGGGGCACCTGCAGTTGCGGGACACGGGGATGATCACCATCATGCGGTTGTGATTAGTCCTGTAATGGTAAACGCGGTTGTTGGCAAGCGCCCCCAGAGTAAGGATGAGTATCCTTATTGGCTTGCAGAAAAATTCGATCAACTTGAAGCCGTGTTTCCTAACACTAGTCCTGTGGATAAACACAGGATACTCACTATTACTTTGCCGAAAGAACTGGTCCCAGACATTGTCGATTGTGACAATTGGGGCAAGGTCTTTGCCGCGACCTATTCGAAGTGCTTCGGCACTACGTCTATGTCGGTACTACCTTCCGTTATCAAGAAAGTCCAGGAGGACCATGGGGCGGAAGCAGCTATTGAATTGGGAATGCGGCTTATCGACAGCTTCGATATAGTATGTTCCATGATAATGGGAAATCTCAAAGGAGATGCCATGCAGTTTCAAGTGGGAAACATGATGGCACTTATTGCGGATGACGATAAGCCGAGGGAGTTTGCAAAAGTTATTGCGAAAGCCTATAGGATGGTTGGACGTAGTGCCCTAGGCGTGAAACCCGTCATCAAAATTCCTGATGTAGTACAGCACACTAAAGTGAGTTCGTCTACAAAAGACGATAAACCCAACTTTCCAAAACAAAATTGGCGAGCTAAAAAACAAGATAAACAGCAACAGAAACAGGAGACTCGTCCTGCGTCCCCAGTTCAGGCTTATGTTGAACGCACTTATGATTTGCGTGATCGTTCTCGTATTAAGTCACCTGATAGGTTTCAGGTTCCTGACCAGCGCTCTCCTCGTTCTTCACAGGAAACAGCGGCTTCACACTTTGGTGGAGGAGACCGTGGGAGAGGCCGGGGTGCTCAAGGTCGAGACCAGCCCCGACAGGAGGACAGAAAAGGCAAGCAGGAGGATTCTGCACGTCCACGTCCTCCGTTTCAGAAAAAGAAGGTTGCTGCAATCTCAGCGAAGTATGCCTCAGATGGTACGGACACAGCTTCTGAACATGAAATGGGCGCTGACGCTGCTAGACAGCGCGGCGGAAGTTACAGTAGTGCGGGGAGCACTGCGTCCATTTCTGGAGGCGACAGCACTTAAAATCTATGTAACAGTAGAAACTGCTGATACTCGCGTAGCCCCCCCTGAGAGATTATTTGACATAGTCCTCAATATTGAGGGTGACATACAACGAAAAATTAACGCGGTATTTTGGGATAATCTAACGACCACCTATGATATACTATTGGCGGAGAAAGATTGGCCCCCGGCTTTCGTTCTAAACGCTCCAAGGGGGGAAGAAGTTATTCTTCCTTCTTTTGGACACGTAGTGCCCAAGGAGGAGTCTAAGAAGTTGGCCGAGGAGTGGGCGCGGGTGCTTGCACCTGCGTTGTATCGTAACCAGGTAGGGTGGGATAAAAGTTCTACCCTCCACGAATTTCCATTGCGGTCCGACCCCCAGCCTCAGCCCCAGTACCCTATGCGTCGTGAGGCTAGGTCTCACGTCGCGGCTATCCTTGAACAATTGGAATATCAGGGAGTAATTGAAACGTGTGTGTCATCCATGAATAATCCTTTATTCACTGTAACGAAGCCTGACGGATCGTACCGCCTAGTTTTGGATTACGGCACTTAAACTCGCACTGCCGGAATTGTGCGGTGCAAAATACCCATAGTTCAGCCCTCGTAGATAGTCTTGTGAGAAAGAGGTTCAAAACCACACTCGACTTGTCCAATGGTTTTTATTGCCATAACATATCTCCTCATAGTTATGAGTGGACCGCTTTTACTTCGGGTGGTAAACAAAAAGTGTTCAAAAGGCTCCCAATGGGCTATAAAAATAGTCCTGGGGTATTTGCTACCCGTGTGGTCTCTCTCTTAGAGATGGTAGACCCGGAGGCATACTCGTACGTTGATGACATCTACTTAACAGACGACGAGTTGCTTCCACACCTTGCTCGCGTGGACAACATAATTTGTATGTTTGCGGACTTTGGTTACAAGTTTAACTTTAAGAAGTCCCACATTGCCGAATACACAGTTTTATTCTTGGGGTACGAACTCAACAATGAGGGCCGAGGCTTGGCTCCGCAGTTCCTTGAGAAATTCGCACGCCTTCGTATCCCTACGACACTGAAACAACTACAATCATTGCTGGGCTTTCTGAATTTCGGTCGTACCTACATTCCTGAATATGCCCAGCGTATCAAGACATTATATGCCTTGGTGCAACCAACTTTTACCAAATCCTGCTGGCTGCCAGAACATTCGGCTGCATTACACTCTTTGCAGTCTGACCTTCTTACTGCGAAATATTTGCAAACTCGTGATAACCACACAAACCTGGTCATAAGAATTGTACCGGGTGTGGAGGGGTTCACGTACTTAACATACAATGAAGGCGACACTGTCCCCATTGCTTACAAATCTCATTTATATACTTCGGCTGAAATGCGTTTCTCCACTGTCGAAAAAGTTTTGACAGCAGTTCAGATGGCAATCCTGAAAGAACGAGCGCTATCACAGGGGAAGCGCATGATGGTGGTAACACCATTTCCTGCCCTAGAGGCAGACACTAAAGCAAGTGTGCCGAATTCTAAAGCTTTGCATCCAAGGTGGATACAATGGGCGACCTCCTTAGCCTCGCCTGATGTCGAATACATATTTGACGCAGGACTTCAGACTCAGGAGAGTTTGGAGTATGAATTAGTTCATCCGGCTCCACTTACATTGCGCCCGTTGGAGGAGTTCAATTGTGTCATATACACTGATGGGTCCGCGCAGCCCGCAACTGGATCAAGGCACGCTTATTCAGCGGCTTGCGCAATTGTTGTTGGTACTTTCGTGAATGGTGAATTCATACAGGATGCGGTGCATACGCAGACTTTGGGTGATTGTACCGCACAATTGGCGGAGCTTAGAGCTCTGGTGCTTGCACTGGAGTTTGCTGATTACAGAGTCACAACTCTTATAGTGAGTGATTCTTACTATTGTGTTCAATCTTACAACGACAATCTGATGTTTTGGATTGCGAATGGATTTCGTGATTCAAAAGGTAGCACAGTGAAGCATAAAACGCTTTGGGCTAGGGTGGCTGAACTAAAATGCAGTCGACCCCTTGTGAATGTTATTCACACTCTTGGTCACCAACGAGTTGGCGTCCATGCTGTCGGTAACAGTTTGGCTGACGAGGCAGCTAAAACAGCAGTGGCAACATACTTAGTAGCAGCAGTTACAAGATCCAAAAGTAAGATCGATGATGACATCTTGGCAGCTATTGCTGCATCAGAGACTGGGACGGTCTTCCCTAGAGGTTTCCCTTCTCGATACCATTATCACTTAAGTCCTGATAACGTCCCGTTAGTGAGGATTAATGATGTTGGGGATAGCGTTATTCCCAATTCGGACTGCTGGCCCGCATTGGTACAAGCTGCGCACGAGGGTGTTGCGTCAGCGCACGCCGGAGTGTCCGCAACTGTGTCTTTGTTGCAAAAGCGTTATTGGTGGTACGGTTTGTACAAACATACACGGACTTATGTCCTCAATTGTGGGATTTGCCAACAGATAAAGCCATCTACGGTGGCGCGTCCACCACAAACGCAGCTGCATATATCTAATCAACCACTAGCGTGTGTTTATTTAGATCACTGCGGTCCTTTTTCCTCGGACACTGCGTACAAGTATATCTTGGTTGCAGTAGATTCGTGCACACGTTTTCTTTGGGTATGGCCACACAGGAGTGCTGATGCCAGGACTGTCATCAAAGCATTGCGTGTCTTTATAGGGAGTTTTGCGTGTGGCACCCTTCACTCTGATCAGGGCCCTGCGTTCGCCTCTAAGGCTTACAAAGAAGCTATGAGAAGTTTGGGGGTCCAAGTCAAATTTTCGTCTCCATACCGGCCTGAGGGCAATAGTGTTGTGGAACGAATGAACCGTGACCTAAAGCAATCATTGACAGCCAGGGTGTTAGGTACTGGCAAAAACTGGCTAGCCCATTTGTATGACGTCCAACGTGCACTTAATAATCTCCCTAGAAGGTCTCTGGGTGGGAGGACCCCGTACATGATGCTCTTCGGAGTTCGAATGTTTGTTCCTGACCTTGAGGGTCTCGACATGTCGGCGGCAGCCGCGCCTTTTGACTTAGATGACCACTGTACTGTCTTACAGAATCTTCAAGAAACAAGAGACACTCTAGCAAAAGAACACGTATCCTCTGCGACCGAAGCTGGACTTCAGATTCCGGTAGTCGGCTGGCTACCCAGAGTTGGTGATCTGGTCCGTGAGAAGGTGGAGAAGAAGAAGGAGTTTGGCCCCTCTTATCGTGCACCAGTGCCGGTGCTTGGAGTTGAGGGTACCCGCACAATTGTTTTGCCACCACTTCCTGGTCACAGAGACAACAGGTACATTTCAGTTGACAATGTCAAGCTACACAGGGTGGCCGATACTCCATAGTCTGACACCTTCAGTTTCTTGCCCTTCAATGATGCGCAGTTCTGTAGTGGTTCTACCATCTGACATCGTGCCTGCGGTTGCCATTGAAATGCAAGTACTTTCTGATTCTGCTGTTTCACCTGCGGATGGTGTTTTGCCTGATGATGCTGAGTATTCTTATCCTTCTGATGTCCCTTTGTCCCTTTTGCAATCAACTGACATTGTCCAGTCTAATTCTTCCTTTGGAACTGAATCATTGACTTCCACTGCCCCTTCCAAATTTTCAAAATTTTTTGCCTGGTTCAAGAGACAATTTTTGGTTCCCCCCTGGATTTACATTTGGCTGGTGCTCATTTGCATTTTTTTGTTCATGTCCATTGGTTTTGTGGTGGTGTTTTTTAGGCTGATAAATGGACACTACCTGGATGAACGTTCTACAATTAGTTTAATTAATGGAACTTTGGCACCACATTCATCGTCGCACATCATGAAGAGGGACCTGACTTTTGTAAATATCACCGCCTGGCCTGTCCGTGATGGAATAGCATGGGATGCAGTTAAATTTCAAATTCATGGGCCGACGGAAGTGATTATTGTGCCATCTGTATATCGTGTTTCTATGGGAGATGTGGTGAAACAAGACATTCGGTCTGATGATTGGGATGTTAAAACTATAGAGACGCTGTTTTCTGATTTGAAATACTATGCCGCATTTGATGCTGAGGATTTGTATTTGAATAATGAAAACTATGCAGAACAGTTTTGTTATCAACATTATGGCACACATTTTCTTCATAGGGCAAACACATTTCGTAGTTTAGTCAACTTTACACAGTGGGAACATTGCCCAGCCCCGAAGATTGGTAGTTCAAAAACATTGATCGAAAAATGTTCGTATTTGTCAGATTTCAGTGTATCCAATAATGCATCTTTTTATTTTAAACTTAGAGACGAACCTATTTCAAAGGTGCGTTTGACCCACACTAAATTGTTGTTTTCTAAGTCCTTCATGGACGATTTGGCAGTTGGTGGGTATGACGTTTGGAAACATGCTATTGATCTCAAATCGGTTTGGGGAACTAAATCTTGGCAAGTACAAGGTACAGAAGCTTTACATCGTGCCTGCCTCATCCCAAACCAAATGTTATTTTTAAATTCTACAATTTTGCAGACAACCTGTTTAGGATTGGCTATTTCTAAAAAATTAAATTCCCCCTCGATCCCGGATCTGAGAGCTTACCCTGGCTGGGAGAATCACACAGATCTGTCCCTTACTATGTTGCAGTCTTTTATTTCCAATTCAACCTTCAATATTAGTGCATTAGACCCTAAAGGTTGGTTGGTTTGGCAGAAAAGTTCAGATACCTGTCAACGTAGATTTTTGGGGTTAATTCCCGGGTATGTACAGGATAGAGTAGACCCACGTTTTCTGTCCTCACACACTGTCACTACCTACTCGGTAGGTAAATTGTGCCAGACATGGTTGCAACATTCCACATTAGATTCGGTTAAGATTCACTTGTCCCGTTTGCATGACAAAATTGATTTAAATGATTTTGTTAAGGGTCCCGCATTGGGTAGATCCAAAAGATGGGTGTATGCTGTTTACAACGAGGTCTGGAAGTTGTCGCAGATTGAGGCTGCATCCAGACTCCGTGCTATTGACCAAGCCAATATGGAAAAAGTATTGGCAGTAATAGATAATAGTATTAATACCTTATCTTCAAGAATATATACATTGGATAACATTGTTTCATCTGTTGTAGATATTGTCCAGGACGATGTGTCTGTATTGTATCATGGTCAAAATCAATTGCGTTCAATAATGCAATTTGCTTGGACTTTACAGACGTTAAAGGCGGGGAAAGTGCCGTGGGATTACATGAATATTTCTTCTTTATTCCGCCCATTTAATCTGACATCAAAGCAGCAATTCATGTCTATGAAAGATGCTACATATTCACTACTGCATATAGAAAAGTTAGAACCTTTGCCTTTTTCTGTTGCTGAGTCGGATTATGCTGTGTGGCTTGTACATGGGATGGTCACTCTGCCAATTTCTATGTATAGGTTTAGTTCATGCATGAAACATTATGCCTTAGGCAGATACGAAAAACTTGGTTCTGCATTCTTGCATGAGGTATGGTCTCTCCCATTTACATATAGATGTGAGAGAGACGGCAAAGAAGTTTATTTGAAAGGTGAAGAGTGTACGTCTGCTCCTGATCATTCGGTAGTATGTAGACATATCCAATTGCATGGATCGTGTAATATGAATGCCCCTAATTTAGCTTGCGTATTGAAGGGCATTCCTGTGCCAGTTATAACACCGTCATTTACGCTGCTTGCTAATGGTAGTTATTTGCTTTTAAATAGTGAGGCTTGCTGTGGGATGTTAGCTGGAATTCCCTATATTGTTTCAGTTTCACGGAGAGTAATTTGCTGTAATAACGTGCTTTTCCCACCCCCGCAAGGCCGACTGGATATATCCATCTGGCCGACGATTCCGACCTTGAAAGCAGAGTTCAATAGGATGAGCAGAATAAGGGCTCTTTTGTCTCAAAAGGAGGTTGCGTTGACTTCGTCACGTGAAACATTTCTCCTTCAGGTGGCGAACGCTCGCACGGAAGTTCAAGCACTTTTGAATACTGACCTCCCCCTCCATTTTGGCACACTAATACACACTATCTTCAATGCTTCTTCTACGACTGGTCTGGTCCATTTTTTTAAAATTATAGGCTCTGGCCTTGTGACGTCTTTCCAGTCTATTTTTGGTATAATACCAGCTATTTTTCATTCTATTTTTTCTGGTGTTTTCGGAGGGTTTCCTCTGATACTCGCATTAATTGCTGGAATACTACTGTTGGTCTGCGCACTACGCTATGGCTGCACAACTTGCGCTTCTCGACCACAGATTCAGCCTGTTCCATCTGCGTAGCCAGATGTGGGAAACTTATGGGACTTTACCACTGGCTACCTTGAGTATCGCTTATGGATTATCCTTCCGGTTCCCGTATTTCACTTGTGTACAGCCGGTTTTTCACTGCCTCGAGTGTCCGTTCCAATGGGCTCTGGATGTGTGTTTGTCAAACTTGGTGTCACCTGACCTGGATTTTGATCGACTGATGTATCCCTTAGTGGTTCATGAGTTTGACTGTTCTGGAGTCGGGTTTATGGCCTTGGGTGCGGCGCATGGAGTCCTTGGATTATGGGATATCGAGAAAGCAGCAGTTGACTTCCTGGCACGAAGTTATATCGAGATGCCTGCTTCTTGTCCACGTGGAGTGCTTGATGCTCATTTCCCGGTGGAACACGTGTGTTCATTTTCGTTGCTGAATTGGATGACAGCCAATTTTGCGGATGACTCCAATGATTTTCTACTGGAAGCTGCAGCTACATATGCTGCTTATACTTTCTTAAATTGACTGCCGGATGGCGAGTTCAATGGAGTGATTTTTTTTTCCTTTCTATCTTCTCACAAACGATCGTTGGCCTCTATGGACGATGGATTGTGTTTTTACATTTTTTTCTGTCTCTCTCTATTTCTTCGAGATTTTTTCTTCCTCTGACTTTCTGAACTCACATTTCAAGTTCTTTGGTCTGCATCGTTGATCTTGAACTCTGCGTTCTGCTAAAATTATTCGCCCCTGGTTGTACAGTGGTTCGATCAAAGGGGGATGTCACGTGGTTTTAGGCCACTCCCTATTTACAGTGCTAAGTTAGCTCAATCACGTTAGCTGTTGGAAAAACATCTTGTTGCTTTTGCTGCCTTTGCACCCGACACTGTTGTTACATGTTATTCATTTGAGAAATGCAGACTCGTCTCAAGTGAATGTTATTTATACATCCTTAACAGTTGCTAGTGCCCTTGGTCTGTACATCGAGTAAAGAACTGTTCTAGGACACTAGACGGTGCCGGCTGATTATGTTCAGGGTGATCGTACCACTGTTTAGTCACAACATACACGCAGCCGCAAATACCAGAATGTCATGGGCTTTAATATCACAGCGCAGCATATTGTTAAGGCATTCGATAGAAGAGCTGTTGCAGAGAACACTGAGCTGATCCTGTGATGTGATACACCCGAGCTGATCTATACGGTATGGGGTCCCCTATGCAAGCCTATGAGACCTTCTAATAGTCTAATAATATATTATTAGTTGCTAGAGAAAGGAGGGTGGTTGTTTTCCACTGTCATTATACTATGATCGCTCCTTTCATTTTCTATGGTATTGTAACAATGCTAATGGTAATGATCTTACCCATTTGTCTGCTTATGTTAGCCAAAGTACTGTATAACAGGACTCGAGGTTTATGAATAAATTCTTTAAACTTTACTGTGTCTTAGTTATTCTGTTATGGACTAATATATATGTGCAAACGGGTATTTCGGGTTCCCACCATTCCTGAGAATAACTAAGTCGCATGTTCTGGGTTGTCTATACATTGGGACCGCGGAGCTAAATCTCGGATAACGAATGTGACACTAAGCTAGTCGGATAAGGGGTTCTTAGTTCTGAGGGGAGTTTCTGGTACACCACAATTCTCTAAGGTTCTGGTTTCCTGCGCATAGTTCTGTGCATACGCAGAATCCCTACAACACTTTGAATTGAGCGACACAAGTAAATGTGATGAGAGTAGTATTGTACTATATATCCCAACATGCACTATGGATAAGCATGCACTCACCTGAGCTTAATGAATTATTTTGTGGGTATTTATGGATAGCCCCTAAGTCACGCTTGTATTTCTTTCAGTGCCGCTTGCCCGTGATCAAGGATACACAATATCTGAAACGCGTTGGGCTACTTATTAAAGCATGGAACACGCTGAATCTGGTTTGCTGCAAGTTATATTCCTGATGGGAGTGCGCTTTATGCTTTGGGCAAATGTGAAACTTGATATATGCACGGCATGTCCAGCCGTGAAAGCACACCACCGCCTTGCTGGAATGGCGGGTCTGAGGCTTCTCACTGGGGAAGCCTGGCAGAACATTTGGATGCGGTATTTGGCTTATCAGTACAGCGTGGAGACTATGGAACTTATCATGGTAACACTAATATGAACTTTGAATTGAGCGACACAAGTAAATGTGATGAAAGCAGTATTGTACTATATATCCCAACATGCACTATGGGTAAGCTTGCACTCACCTGAGCTTAATGAATTATTTTGTGGGTATTTATGGATAGCCCCTAAGTCACGCTTGTATTTCTTTCAGTGCCGCTTGCCCGTGATCAAGGATACACAATATCTGAAACGCGTTGGGCTACTTATTAAAGCATGGAACACGCTGAATCTGGTTTGCTGCAAGTTATTTTCCTGATGGGAGTGCGCTTTATGCTTTGGGCAAATGTGAAACTTGATATATGCACGGCGTGTCCAGCCGTGAAAGCGCACCACCGCCTTGCTGGAATGGCGGGTCTGAGGCTTCTCACTGGGGAAGCCTGGCAGAACATTGGGATGCGGTATTTGGCTTATCAGTACAGCGTGGAGACTATGGAACTTATCATGGTAAAGCTAATATGAACTTTGAATTGAGCGACACAAGTAAATGTGATGAAAGCAGTATTGTACTATATATCCCAACATGCACTATGGATAAGCATGCACTCAACTGAGCTTAATGAATTATTTTGTGGGTATTTATGGATAGCCCCTAAGTCACGCTTGTATTTCTTTCAGTGCCGCTTGCCCGTGATCAAGGATACACAATATCTGAAACGCGTTGGGCTACTTATTAAAGCATGGAACACGCTGAATCTGGTTTGCTGCAAGTTATTTTCCTGATGGGAGTGCGCTTTATGCTTTGGGCAAATGTGAAACTTGATATATGCACGGCGTGTCCAGCTGTGAAAGCGCACCACCGCCTTGCTGGAATGGCGGGTCTGAGGCTTCTCACTGGGGAAGCCTGGCAGAACATTGGGATGCGGTATTTGGCTTATCAGTACAGCGTGGAGACTATGGAACTTATCATGGTAACGCTAATATGAACTTTGAATTGAGCGACGCAAGTAAATGTGATGAGAGCCATATTGTACTATATATCCCAACATGCACTATGGATAAGCATGCACTCACCTGAGCTTAATGAATTATTTTGTGGGTATTTATGGATAACCCCTAAGTCACGCTTGTATTTCTTTCAGTGCCGCTTGCCCGTGATCAAGGATACACAATATCTGAAACGCGTTGGGCTACTTATTAAAGCATGGAACACGCTGAATCTGGTTTGCTGCAAGTTATTTTCCTGATGGGAGTGCGCTTTATGCTTTGGGCAAATGTGAAACTTCATATATGCACGGCATGTCCAGCCGTGAAAGCACACCACCGCCTTGCTGGAATGGCGGGTCTGAGGCTTCTCACTGGGGAAGCCTGGCAGAACATTGGGATGCGGTATTTGGCTTATCAGTACAGCGTGGAGACTATGGAACTTATCATGGTAACGCTAATATGAACTTTGAATTGAGCGACACAAGTAAATGTGATGAAAGCAGTATTGTACTATATATCCCAACATGCACTATGGATAAGCTTGCACTCACCTCAGCTTAATGAATTATTTTGTGGGTATTTATGGATAGCCCCTAAGTCACACTTGTATTTCTTTCAGTGCCGCTTGCCCGTGATCAAGGATACACAATATCTGAAACGCGTTGGGCTACTTATTAAAGCATGGAACACGCTGAATCTGGTTTGCTGCAAGTTATTTTCCTGATGGGAGTGCGCTTTATGCTTTGGGCAAATGTGAAACTTGATATATGCACGGCGTGTCCAGCCGTGAAAGCGCACCACCGCCTTGCTGGAATGGCGGGTCTGAGGCTTCTCACTGGGGAAGCCTGGCAGAACATTGGGATGCGGTATTTGGCTTATAAGTACAGCGTGGAGACTATGGAACTTATCATGGTAAAGCTAATATGAACTTTGAATTGAGCGACACAAGTAAATGTGATGAAAGCAGTATTGTACTATATATCCCAACATGCACTATGGATAAGCATGCACTCAACTGAGCTTAATGAATTATTTTGTGGGTATTTATGGATAGCCCCTAAGTCACGCTTGTATTTCTTTCAGTGCCGCTTGCCCGTGATCAAGGATACACAATATCTGAAACGCGTTGGGCTACTTATTAAAGCATGGAACACGCTGAATCTGGTTTGCTGCAAGTTATTTTCCTGATGGGAGTGCGCTTTATGCTTTGGGCAAATGTGAAACTTGATATATGCACGGCGTGTCCAGCCGTGAAAGCGCACCACCGCCTTGCTGGAATGGCGGGTCTGAGGCTTCTCACTGGGGAAGCCTGGCAGAACATTGGGATGCGGTATTTGGCTTATCAGTACAGCGTGGAGACTATGGAACTTATCATGGTAACGCTAATATGAACTTTGAATTGAGCGACACAAGTAAATGTGATGAAAGCAGTATTGTACTATATATCCCAACATGCACTATGGATAAGCATACACTCACCTGAGCTTAATGAATTATTTTGTGGGTATTTATGGATAGCCCCTAAGTCACGCTTGTATTTCTTTCAGTGCCGCTTGCCCGTGATCAAGGATACACAATATCTGAAACGCGTTTGGCTACTTATTAAAGCATGGAACACGCTGAATCTGGTTTGCTGCAAGTTATTTTCCTGATGGGAGTGCGCTTTATGCTTTGGGCAAATGTGAAACTTGATATATGCACGGCGTGTCCAGCCGTGAAAGCGCACCACCGCCTTGCTGGAATGGCGGGTCTGAGGCTTCTCACTGGGGAAGCCTGGCAGAACATTGGGATGCGGTATTTGGCTTATCAGTACAGCGTGGAGACTATGGAACTTATCATGGTAACGCTAATATGAACTTTGAATTGAGCGACGCAAGTAAATGTGATGAGAGCAGTATTGTACTATATATCCCAACATGCACTATGGATAAGCATGCACTCACCTGAGCTTAATGAATTATTTTGTGGGTATTTATGGATAGCCCCTAAGTCACGCTTGTATTTCTTTCAGTGCCGCTTGCCCGTGATCAAGGATACACAATATCTGAAACGCGTTGGGCTACTTATTAAAGCATGGAACACGCTGAATCTGGTTTGCTGCAAGTTATTTTCCTGATGGGAGTGCGCTTTATGCTTTGGGCAAATGTGAAACTTCATATATGCACGGCATGTCCAGCCGTGAAAGCACACCACCGCCTTGCTGGAATGGCGGGTCTGAGGCTTCTCACTGGGGAAGCCTGGCAGAACATTGGGATGCGGTATTTGGCTTATCAGTACAGCGTGGAGACTATGGAACTTATCATGGTAACGCTAATATGAACTTTGAATTGAGCGACACAAGTAAATGTGATGAAAGCAGTATTGTACTATATATCCCAACATGCACTATGGATAAGCTTGCACTCACCTGAGCTTAATGAATTATTTTGTGGGTATTAATGGATAGCCCCTAAGTCACGCTTGTATTTCTTTCAGTGCCGCTTGCCCGTGATCAAGGATACACAATATCTGAAACGCGTTGGGCTTCTTATTAAAGCATGGAACACGCTGAATCTGGTTTGCTGCAAGTTATTTTCCTGATGGGAGTGCGCTTTATGCTTTGGGCAAATGTGAAACTTGATATATGCACGGCGTGTCCAGCCGTGAAAGCGCACCACCGCCTTGCTGGAATGGCGGGTCTGAGGCTTCTCACTGGGGAAGCCTGGCAGAACATTGGGATTCGGTATTTGGCTTATCAGTACAGCGTGGAGACTATGGAACTTATCATGGTAAAGCTAATATGAACTTTGAATTGAGCGACACAAGTAAATGTGATGAAAGCAGTATTGTACTATATATCCCAACATGCACTATGGATAAGCATGCACTCAACTGAGCTTAATGAATTATTTTGTGGGTATTTATGGAGAACTTCTAAGTCACGCTTCTATTTCTTTCAGTGCCGCTTGCCCGTGATCAAGGATACACAATATCTGAAACGCGTTGGGCTACTTATTAAAGCATGGAACACGCTGAATCTGGTTTGCTGCAAGTTATTTTCCTGATGGGAGTGCGCTTTATGCTTTGGGCAAATGTGAAACTTGATATATGCACGGCGTGTCCAGCCGTGAAAGCGCACCACCGCCTTGCTGGAATGGCAGGTCTGAGGCTTCTCACTGGGGAAGCCTGGCAGAACATTGGGATGCGGTATTTGGCTTATCAGTACAGCGTGGAGACTATGGAACTTATCATGGTAACGCTAATATGAACTTTGAATTGAGGGACACAAGTAAATTTGATGAAAGCAGTATTGTACTATATATCCCAACATGCACTATGGATAAGCATGCACTCACCTGAGCTTAATGAATTATTTTGTGGGTATTTATGGATAGCCCCTAAGTCACGCTTGTATTTCTTTCAGTGCCGCTTGCCCGTGATCAAGGATACACAATATCTGAAACGCGTTTGGCTACTTATTAAAGCATGGAACACGCTGAATCTGGTTTGCTGCAAGTTATTTTCCTGATGGGAGTGCGCTTTATGCTTTGGGCAAATGTGAAACTTGATATATGCACGGCGTGTCCAGCCGTGAAAGCGCACCACCGCCTTGCTGGAATGGCGGGTCTGAGGCTTCTCACTGGGGAAGCCTGGCAGAACATTGGGATGCGGTATTTGGCTTATCAGTACAGCGTGGAGACTATGGAACTTATCATGGTAACGCTAATATGAACTTTGAATTGAGCGACACAACTAAATGTGATTTAAGCAGTATTGTACTATATATCCCAACATGCAGTATGGATAAGCTTGCACTCACCTGAGCTTAATGAATTATTTTGTGGGTATTTATGGATAGCCCCTAAGTCACGCTTGTATTTCTTTCAGTGCCGCTTGCCCGTGATCAAGGATACACAATATCTGAAACGCGTTGGGCTACTTATTAAAGCATGGAACACGCTGAATCTGGTTTGCTGCAAGTTATTTTCCTGATGGAAGTGCGCTTTATGCTTTGGGCAAATGTGAAACTTGATATATGCACCACGTGTCCAGCCGTGAAAGCGCACCACCGCCTTGCTGGAATGGCGGGTCTGAGGCTTCTCACTGGGGAAGCCTGGCAGAACATTGGGATGCGGTATTTGGCTTATCAGTACAGCGTGGAGACTATGGAACTTTTCATGGTAACGCTAATATGAACTTTGAATTGAGCGACACAAGTAAATGTGATTAGAGCAGTATTGTACTATATATCCCAACATGCACTATGGATAAGCATGCACTCACATGAGCTTAATGAATTATTTTGTGGGTATTTATGGATAGCCCCTAAGTCACGCTTGTATTTCTTTCAGTGCCGCTTGCCCATGATCAAGGATACACAATATCTGAAACGCGTTGGGCTACTTATTAAAGCATGGAACACACTGAATCTGGTTTGCTGCAAGTTATTTTCCTGATGGAAGTGCGCTTTATGCTTTGGGCAAATGTGAAACTTGATATATGCACGGCATGTCCAGCCATGAAAGCACACCACCGCCTTGCTGGAATGGCGGGTCTGAGGCTTCTCACTGGGGAAGCCTGGCAGAACATTGGGATGCGGTATTTGGCTTATCAGTACAGCGTGGAGACTATGGAACTTATCATGGTAACGCTAATATGAACTTTGAATTGAGTGACACAAGTAAATGTGATGAAAGCAGTATTGTACTATATATCCCAACATGCACTATGGATAAGCTTGCACTCACCTGAGCTTAATGAATTATTTTGTGGGTATTTATGGATAGCCCCTAAGTCACGCTTGTATTTCTTTCAGTGCCGCTTGCCCGTGATCAAGGATACACAATATCTGAAACGCGTTGGGCTACTTATTAAAACATGGAACACGCTGAATCTGGTTTGCTGCAAGTTATATTCGTGATGGGAGTGCGCTTTATGCTTTGGGCAAATGTGAAACTTGATATATGCACGGCGTGTCCAGTCTTGAAAGCGCACCACCGCCTTGCTGGAATCGCGGGTCTGAGGCTTCTCACTGGGGAAGCCTGGCAGAACATTGGGATGCGGTATTTGGCTTATCAGTTCAGCGAGGAGACTATGGAACTTATCATGGTAACGCTAATATGAACTTTGAATTGAGCGACACAAGTAAATGTGATGAAAGCAGTATTGTACTATATATCCCAACATGCACTATGGAGAAGCATGCACTCACCTGAGCTTAATAAATTATTTTGTGGGTATTTATGGATAGCCCCTAAGTCACGCTTGTATTTTTTTCAGTGCAGCTTGCCCGTGATCAAGGATACACAATATCTGAAACGCGTTTGGCTACTTATTAAAGCATGGAACACGCTGAATCTGGTTTGCTGCAAGTTATCTTCCTGATGGGAGTGCGCTTTATGCTTTGGGCAAATGTGAAACTTGATATATGCACGGCGTGTAAAGCCGTGAAAGCGCACCACCGCCTTGCTGGAATGGCGGGTCTGAGGCTTCTCACTGGGGAAGCCTGGCAGAACATTGGGATGCGGTATTTGGCTTATCAGTACAGCGTGGAGACTATGGAACTTATCATGGTAACGCTAATATGAACTTTGAATTGAGCGACGCAAGTAAATGTGATGAGAGCAGTATTGTACTATATATCCCAACATGCACTATGGATAAGCATGCACTCACCTGAGCTTAATGAATTATTTTGTGGGTATTTATGGATAGCCCCTAAGTCACGCTTGTATTTCTTTCAGTGCCGCTTGCCCGTGATCAAGGATACACAATATCTGAAACGCGTTGGGCTACTTATTAAAGCATGGAACACGCTGAATCTGGTTTGCTGCAAGTTATTTTCCTGATGGGAGTGCGCTTTATGCTTTGGGCAAATGTGAAACTTCATATATGCACGGCATGTCCAGCCGTGAAAGCACACCACCGCCTTGCTGGAATGGCGGGTCTGAGGCTTCTCACTGGGGAAGCCTGGCAGAACATTGGGATGCGGTATTTGGCTTATCAGTACAGCGTGGAGACTATGGAACTTATCATGGTAACGCTAATATGAACTTTGAATTGAGCGACACAAGTAAATGTGATGAAAGCAGTATTGTACTATATATCCCAACATGCACTATGGATAAGCTTGCACTCACCTGAGCTTAATGAATTATTTTGTGGGTATTTATGGATAGCCCCTAAGTCACGATTGTATTTCTTTCAGTGCCGCTTGCCCGTGATCAAGGATACACAATCTCTGAAACGCGTTGGGCTACTTATTAAAGCATGGAACACGCTGAATCTGGTTTGCTGCAAGTTATTTTCCTGATGGGAGTGCGCTTTATGCTTTGGGCAAATGTGAAACTTGATATATGCACGGCGTGTCCAGCCGTGAAAGCGCACCACCGCCTTGCTGGAATGGCGGGTCTGAGGCTTCTCACTGGGGAAGCCTGGCAGAACGTTGGGATGCGGTATTTGGCTTATCAGCACAGTGTGGAGACTATGGAACTTATCATAGTAAAGCTAATATGAACTTTGAATTGAGCGACACAAGTAAATGTGATGAAAGCAGTATTGTACTATATATCCCAACATGCACTATGGATAAGCATGCACTCAACTGAGCTTAATGAATTATTTTGTGGGTATTTATGGATAGCCCCTAAGTCACGCTTGTATTTCTTTCAGTGCCGCTTGCCCGTGATCAAGGATACACAATATCTGAAACGCGTTGGGCTACTTATTAAAGCATGGAACACGCTGAATCTGGTTTGCTGCAAGTTATTTTCCTGATGGGAGTGCGCTTTATGCTTTGGGCAAATGTGAAACTTGATATATGCACGGCGTGTCCAGCCGTGAAAGCGCACCACCGCCTTGCTGGAATGGCGGGTCTGAGGCTTCTCACTGGGGAAGCCTGGCAGAACATTGGGATGCGGTATTTGGCTTATCAGTACAGCGTGGAGACTATGGAACTTATCATAGTAAAGCTAATATGAACTTTGAATTGAGCGACACAAGTAAATGTGATGAAAGCAGTATTGTACTATATATCCCAACATGCACTATGGATAAGCATGCACTCAACTGAGCTTAATGAATTATTTTGTGGGTATTTATGGATAGCCCCTAAGTCACGCTTGTAGGTCTTTCAGTGCCGCTTGCCCGTGATCAAGGATACACAATATCTGAAACGCGTTTGGCTACTTATTAAAGCATGGAACACGCTGAATCTGGTTTGCTGCAAGTTATTTTCCTGATGGGAGTGCGCTTTATGCTTTGGGCAAATGTGAAACTTGATATATGCACGGCGTGTCCAGCCGTGAAAGCGCACCACCGCCTTGCTGGAATGGCGGGTCTGAGGCTTCTCACTGGGGAAGCCTGGCAGAACATTGGGATGCGGTATTTGGCTTATCAGTACAGCGTGGAGACTATGGAACTTATCATGGTAACGCTAATATGAACTTTGAATTGAGCGACGCAAGTAAATGTGATGAGAGCAGTATTGTACTATATATCCCAACATGCACTATGGATAAGCATGCACTCAACTGAGCTTAATGAATTATTTTGTGGGTATTTATGGATAGCCCCTAAGTCACGCTTGTATTTCTTTCAGTGCCGCTTGCCCGTGATATAGGATACACAATATCTGAAACGCGTTGGGCTACTTATTAAAGCATGGAACACGCTGAATCTGGTTTGCTGCAAGTTATTTTCCTGATGGGAGTGCGCTTTATGCTTTGGGCAAATGTGAAACTTCATATATACACGGCATGTCCAGCCGTGAAAGCACACCACCGCCTTGCTGGAATGGCGGGTCTGAGGCTTCTCACTGGGGAAGCCTGGCAGAACATTGGGATGTGGTATTTGGCTTATCAGTACAGCGTGGAGACTATGGAACTTATCATGGTAACGCTAATATGAACTTTGAATTGAGCGACACAAGTAAATGTGATGAAAGCAGTATTGTACTATATCCCAACATGCACTATGGATAAGCTTGCACTCACCTGAGCTTAATGAATTATTTTGTGGGTATTTATGGATAGCCCCTAAGTCACGCTTGTATTTCTTTCAGTGCCGCTTGCCCGTGATCAAGGATACACAATATCTGAAACGCGTTGGGCTACTTATTAAAGCATGGAACACGCTGAATCTGGTTTGCTGCAAGTTATTTTCCTGATGGGAGTGCGCTTTATGCTTTGGGCAAATGTGAAACTTGATATATGCACGGCGTGTCCAGCCGTGAAAGCGCACCACCGCCTTGCTGGAATGGCGGGTCTGAGGCTTCTCACTGGGGAAGCCTGGCAGAACATTGGGATGCGGTATTTGGCTTATCAGTACAGCGTGGAGACTATGGAACTTATCATGGTAAAGCTAATATGAACTTTGAATTGAGCGACACAAGTAAATGTGATGAAAGCAGTATTGTACTATATATCCCAACATGCACTATGGATAAGCATGCACTCAACTGAGCTTAATGAATTATTTTGTGGGTATTTATGGATAGCCCCTAAGTCACGCTTGTATTTCTTTCAGTGCCGCTTGCCCGTGATCAAGGATACACAATATCTGAAACGCGTTGGGCTACTTATTAAAGCATGGAACACGCTGAATCTGGTTTGCTGCAAGTTATTTTCCTGATGGGAGTGCGCTTTATGCTTTGGGCAAATGTGAAACTTGATATATGCACGGCGTGTCCAGCTGTGAAAGCGCACCACCGCCTTGCTGGAATGGCGGGTCTGAGGCTTCTCACTGGGGAAGCCTGGCAGAACATTGGGATGCGGTATTTGGCTTATCAGTACAGCGTGGAGACTATGGAACTTATCATGGTAACGCTAATATGAACTTTGAATTGAGCGACGCAAGTAAATGTGATGAGAGCAGTATTGTACTATATATCCCAACATGCACTATGGATAAGCATGCACTCACCTGAGCTTAATGAATAATTTTGTGGGTATTTATGGATAACCCCTAAGTCACGCTTGTATTTCTTTCAGTGCCGCTTGCCCGTGATCAAGGATACACAATATCTGAAACGCGTTGGGCTACTTATTAAAGCATGGAACACACTGAATCTGGTTTGCTGCAAGTTATTTTCCTGATGGGAGTGCGCTTTATGCTTTGGGCAAATGTGAAACTTCATATATGCACGGCATGTCCAGCCGTGAAAGCACACCACCGCCTTGCTGGAATGGCGGGTCTGAGGCTTCTCACTGGGGAAGCCTGGCAGAACATTGGGATGCGGTATTTGGCTTATCAGTACAGCGTGGAGACTATGGAACTTATCATGGTAACGCTAATATGAACTTTGAATTGAGCGACACAAGTAAATGTGATGAAAGCAGTATTGTACTATATATCCCAACATGCACTATGGATAAGCTTGCACTCACCTCAGCTTAATGAATTATTTTGTGGGTATTTATGGATAGCCCCTAAGTCACGCTTGTATTTCTTTCAGTGCCGCTTGCCCGTGATCAAGGATACACAATATCTGAAACGCGTTGGGCTACTTATTAAAGCATGGAACACGCTGAATCTGGTTTGCTGCAAGTTATTTTCCTGATGGGAGTGCGCTTTATGCTTTGGGCAAATGTGAAACTTGATATATGCACGGCGTGTCCAGCCGTGAAAGCGCACCACCGCCTTGCTGGAATGGCGGGTCTGAGGCTTCTCACTGGGGAAGCCTGGCAGAACATTGGGATGCGGTATTTGGCTTATCAGTACAGCGTGGAGACTATGGAACTTATCATGGTAAAGCTAATATGAACTTTGAATTGAGCGACACAAGTAAATGTGATGAAAGCAGTATTGTACTATATATCCCAACATGCACTATGGATAAGCATGCACTCAACTGAGCTTAATGAATTATTTTTTTGGGTATTTATGGATAGCCCCTAAGTCACGCTTGTATTTCTTTCAGTGCCGCTTGCCCGTGATCAAGGATACACAATATCTGAAACGCGTTGGGCTACTTATTAAAGCATGGAACACGCTGAATCTGGTTTGCTGCAAGTTATTTTCCTGATGGGAGTGCGCTTTATGCTTTGGGCAAATGTGAAACTTGATATATGCACGGCGTGTCCAGCCGTGAAAGCGCACCACCGCCTTGCTGGAATGGCGGGTCTGAGGCTTCTCACTGGGGAAGCCTGGCAGAACATTGGGATGCGGTATTTGGCTTATCAGTACAGCGTGGAGACTATGGAACTTATCATGGTAACGCTAATATGAACTTTGAATTGAGCGACACAAGTAAATGTGATGAAAGCAGTATTGTACTATATATCCCAACATGCACTATGGATAAGCATACACTCACCTGAGCTTAATGAATTATTTTGTGGGTATTTATGGATAGCCCCTAAGTCACGCTTGTATTTCTTTCAGTGCCGCTTGCCCGTGATCAAGGATACACCATATCTGAAACGCGTTTGGCTACTTATTAAAGCATGGAACACGCTGAATCTGGTTTGCTGCAAGTTATTTTCCTGATGGGAGTGCGCTTTATGCTTTGGGCAAATGTGAAACTTGATATATGCACGGCGTGTCCAGCCGTGAAAGCGCACCACCGCCTTGCTGGAATGGCGGGTCTGAGGCTTCTCACTGGGGAAGCCTGGCAGAACATTGGGATGCGGTATTTGGCTTATCAGTACAGCGTGGAGACTATGGAACTTATCATGGTAACGCTAATATGAACTTTGAATTGAGCGACACAAGTAAATGTGATGAAAGCAGTATTGTACTATATATCCCAACATGCACTATGGATAAGCTTGCACTCACCTGAGCTTAATGAATTATTTTGTGGGTATTTATGGATAGCCCCTAAGTCACGCTTGTATTTCTTTCAGTGCCGCTTGCCCGTGATCAAGGATACACAATATCTGAAACGCGTTGGGCTACTTATTAAAGCATGGAACACGCTGAATCTGGTTTGCTGCAAGTTATTTTCCTGATGGGAGTGCGCTTTATGCTTTGGGCAAATGTGAAACTTGATATATGCACGGCGTGTCCAGCCGTGAAAGCGCACCACCGCCTTGCTGGAATGGCGGGTCTGAGGCTTCTCACTGGGGAAGCCTGGCAGAACATTGGGATTCGGTATTTGGCTTATCAGTACAGCGTGGAGACTATGGAACTTATCATGGTAAAGCTAATATGAACTTTGAATTGAGCGACACAAGTAAATGTGATGAAAGCAGTATTGTACTATATATCCCAACATGCACTATGGATAAGCATGCACTCAACTGAGCTTAATGAATTATTTTGTGGGTATTTATGGATAGCCTCTAAGTCACGCTTCTATTTCTTTCAGTGCCGCTTGCCCGTGATCAAGGATACACAATATCTGAAACGCGTTGGGCTACTTATTAAAGCATGGAACACGCTGAATCTGGTTTGCTGCAAGTTATTTTCCTGATGGGAGTGCGCTTTATGCTTTGGGCAAATGTGAAACTTGATATATGCACGGCGTGTCCAGCCGTGAAAGCGCACCACCGCCTTGCTGGAATGGCAGGTCTGAGGCTTCTCACTGGGGAAGCCTGGCAGAACATTGGGATGCGGTATTTGGCTTATCAGTACAGCGTGGAGACTATGGAACTTATCATGGTAACGCTAATATGAACTTTGAATTGAGGGACACAAGTAAATTTGATGAAAGCAGTATTGTACTATATATCCCAACATGCACTATGGATAAGCATGCACTCACCTGAGCTTAATGAATTATTTTGTGGGTATTTATGGATAGCCCCTAAGTCACGCTTGTATTTCTTTCAGTGCCGCTTGCCCGTGATCAAGGATACACAATATCTGAAACGCGTTGGGCTACTTATTAAAGCATGGAACACGCTGAATCTGGTTTGCTGCAAGTTATTTTCCTGATGGGAGTGCGCTTTATGCTTTGGGCAAATGTGAAACTTGATATATGCACGGCGTGTCCAGCCGTGAAAGCGCACCACCGCCTTGCTGGAATGGCAGGTCTGAGGCTTCTCACTGGGGAAGCCTGGCAGAACATTGGGATGCGGTATTTGGCTTATCAGTACAGCGTGGAGACTATGGAACTTATCATGGTAACGCTAATATGAACTTTGAATTGAGGGACACAAGTAAATTTGATGAAAGCAGTATTGTACTATATATCCCAACATGCACTATGGATAAGCATGCACTCACCTGAGCTTAATGAATTATTTTGTGGGTATTTATGGATAGCCCCTAAGTCACGCTTGTATTTCTTTCAGTGCCGCTTGCCCGTGATCAAGGATACACAATATCTGAAACGCGTTGGGCTACTTATTAAAGCATGGAACACGCTGAATCTGGTTTGCTGCAAGTTATTTTCCTGATGGGAGTGCGCTTTATGCTTTGGGCAAATGTGAAACTTCATATATGCACGGCATGTCCAGCCGTGAAAGCACACCACCGCCTTGCTGGAATGGCGGGTCTGAGGCTTCTCACTGGGGAAGCCTGGCAGAACATTGGGATGCGGTATTTGGCTTATCAGTACAGCGTGGAGACTATGGAACTTATCATGGTAACGCTAATATGAACTTTGAATTGAGCGACACAAGTAAATGTGATGAAAGCAGTATTGTACTATATATCCCAACATGCACTATGGATAAGCTTGCACTCACCTCAGCTTAATGAATTATTTTGTGGGTATTTATGGATAGCCCCTAAGTCACGCTTGTATTTCTTTCAGTGCCGCTTGCCCGTGATCAAGGATACACAATATCTGAAACGCGTTGGGCTACTTATTAAAGCATGGAACACGCTGAATCTGGTTTGCTGCAAGTTATTTTCCTGATGGGAGTGCGCTTTATGCTTTGGGCAAATGTGAAACTTGATATATGCACGGCGTGTCCAGCCGTGAAAGCGCACCACCGCCTTGCTGGAATGGCGGGTCTGAGGCTTCTCACTGGGGAAGCCTGGCAGAACATTGGGATGCGGTATTTGGCTTATCAGTACAGCGTGGAGACTATGGAACTTATCATGGTAAAGCTAATATGAACTTTGAATTGAGCGACACAAGTAAATGTGATGAAAGCAGTATTGTACTATATATCCCAACATGCACTATGGATAAGCATGCACTCAACTGAGCTTAATGAATTATTTTTTTGGGTATTTATGGATAGCCCCTAAGTCACGCTTGTATTTCTTTCAGTGCCGCTTGCCCGTGATCAAGGATACACAATATCTGAAACGCGTTGGGCTACTTATTAAAGCATGGAACACGCTGAATCTGGTTTGCTGCAAGTTATTTTCCTGATGGGAGTGCGCTTTATGCTTTGGGCAAATGTGAAACTTGATATATGCACGGCGTGTCCAGCCGTGAAAGCGCACCACCGCCTTGCTGGAATGGCGGGTCTGAGGCTTCTCACTGGGGAAGCCTGGCAGAACATTGGGATGCGGTATTTGGCTTATCAGTACAGCGTGGAGACTATGGAACTTATCATGGTAACGCTAATATGAACTTTGAATTGAGCGACACAAGTAAATGTGATGAAAGCAGTATTGTACTATATATCCCAACATGCACTATGGATAAGCATACACTCACCTGAGCTTAATGAATTATTTTGTGGGTATTTATGGATAGCCCCTAAGTCACGCTTGTATTTCTTTCAGTGCCGCTTGCCCGTGATCAAGGATACACCATATCTGAAACGCGTTTGGCTACTTATTAAAGCATGGAACACGCTGAATCTGGTTTGCTGCAAGTTATTTTCCTGATGGGAGTGCGCTTTATGCTTTGGGCAAATGTGAAACTTGATATATGCACGGCGTGTCCAGCCGTGAAAGCGCACCACCGCCTTGCTGGAATGGCGGGTCTGAGGCTTCTCACTGGGGAAGCCTGGCAGAACATTGGGATGCGGTATTTGGCTTATCAGTACAGCGTGGAGACTATGGAACTTATCATGGTAACGCTAATATGAACTTTGAATTGAGCGACACAAGTAAATGTGATGAAAGCAGTATTGTACTATATATCCCAACATGCACTATGGATAAGCTTGCACTCACCTGAGCTTAATGAATTATTTTGTGGGTATTTATGGATAGCCCCTAAGTCACGCTTGTATTTCTTTCAGTGCCGCTTGCCCGTGATCAAGGATACACAATATCTGAAACGCGTTGGGCTACTTATTAAAGCATGGAACACGCTGAATCTGGTTTGCTGCAAGTTATTTTCCTGATGGGAGTGCGCTTTATGCTTTGGGCAAATGTGAAACTTGATATATGCACGGCGTGTCCAGCCGTGAAAGCGCACCACCGCCTTGCTGGAATGGCGGGTCTGAGGCTTCTCACTGGGGAAGCCTGGCAGAACATTGGGATTCGGTATTTGGCTTATCAGTACAGCGTGGAGACTATGGAACTTATCATGGTAAAGCTAATATGAACTTTGAATTGAGCGACACAAGTAAATGTGATGAAAGCAGTATTGTACTATATATCCCAACATGCACTATGGATAAGCATGCACTCAACTGAGCTTAATGAATTATTTTGTGGGTATTTATGGATAGCCTCTAAGTCACGCTTCTATTTCTTTCAGTGCCGCTTGCCCGTGATCAAGGATACACAATATCTGAAACGCGTTGGGCTACTTATTAAAGCATGGAACACCCTGAATCTGGTTTGCTGCAAGTTATTTTCCTGATGGGAGTGCGCTTTATGCTTTGGGCAAATGTGAAACTTGATATATGCACGGCGTGTCCAGCCGTGAAAGCGCACCACCGCCTTGCTGGAATGGCAGGTCTGAGGCTTCTCACTGGGGAAGCCTGGCAGAACATTGGGATGCGGTATTTGGCTTATCAGTACAGCGTGGAGACTATGGAACTTATCATGGTAACGCTAATATGAACTTTGAATTGAGCGACACAAGTAAATGTGATGAAAGCAGTATTGTACTATATATCCCAACATGCACTATGGATAAGCTTGCACTCACCTCAGCTTAATGAATTATTTTGTGGGTATTTATGGATAGCCCCTAAGTCACGCTTGTATTTCTTTCAGTGCCGCTTGCCCGTGATCAAGGATACACAATATCTGAAACGCGTTGGGCTACTTATTAAAGCATGGAACACGCTGAATCTGGTTTGCTGCAAGTTATTTTCCTGATGGGAGTGCGCTTTATGCTTTGGGCAAATGTGAAACTTGATATATGCACGGCGTGTCCAGCCGTGAAAGCGCACCACCGCCTTGCTGGAATGGCGGGTCTGAGGCTTCTCACTGGGGAAGCCTGGCAGAACATTGGGATGCGGTATTTGGCTTATCAGTACAGCGTGGAGACTATGGAACTTATCATGGTAAAGCTAATATGAACTTTGAATTGAGCGACACAAGTAAATGTGATGAAAGCAGTATTGTACTATATATCCCAACATGCACTATGGATAAGCATGCACTCAACTGAGCTTAATGAATTATTTTGTGGGTATTTATGGATAGCCCCTAAGTCACGCTTGTATTTCTTTCAGTGCCGCTTGCCCGTGATCAAGGATACACAATATCTGAAACGCGTTGGGCTACTTATTAAAGCATGGAACACGCTGAATCTGGTTTGCTGCAAGTTATTTTCCTGATGGGAGTGCGCTTTATGCTTTGGGCAAATGTGAAACTTGATATATGCACGGCGTGTCCAGCCGTGAAAGCGCACCACCGCCTTGCTGGAATGGCGGGTCTGAGGCTTCTCACTGGGGAAGCCTGGCAGAACATTGGGATGCGGTATTTGGCTTATCAGTACAGCGTGGAGACTATGGAACTTATCATGGTAACGCTAATATGAACTTTGAATTGAGCGACACAAGTAAATGTGATGAAAGCAGTATTGTACTATATATCCCAACATGCACTATGGATAAGCATACACTCACCTGAGCTTAATGAATTATTTTGTGGGTATTTATGGATAGCCCCTAAGTCACGCTTGTATTTCTTTCAGTGCCGCTTGCCCGTGATCAAGGATACACAATATCTGAAACGCGTTTGGCTACTTATTAAAGCATGGAACACGCTGAATCTGGTTTGCTGCAAGTTATTTTCCTGATGGGAGTGCGCTTTATGCTTTGGGCAAATGTGAAACTTGATATATGCACGGCGTGTCCAGCCGTGAAAGCGCACCACCGCCTTGTTGGAATGGCGGGTCTGAGGCTTCTCACTGGGGAAGCCTGGCAGAACATTGGGATGCGGTATTTGGCTTATCAGTACAGCGTGGAGACTATGGAACTTATCATGGTAACGCTAATATGAACTTTGAATTGAGCGACGCAAGTAAATGTGATGAGAGCAGTATTGTACTATATATCCCAACATGCACTATGGATAAGCATGCACTCACCTGAGCTTAATGAATTATTTTGTGGGTATTTATGGATAGCCCCTAAGTCACGCTTGTATTTCTTTCAGTGCCGCTTGCCCGTGATCAAGGATACACAATATCTGAAACGCGTTGGGCTACTTATTAAAGCATGGAACACGCTGAATCTGGTTTGCTGCAAGTTATTTTCCTGATGGGAGTGCGCTTTATGCTTTGGGCAAATGTGAAACTTCATATATGCACGGCATGTCCAGCCGTGAAAGCACACCACCGCCTTGCTGGAATGGCGGGTCTGAGGCTTCTCACTGGGGAAGCCTGGCAGAACATTGGGATGCGGTATTTGGCTTATCAGTACAGCGTGGAGACTATGGAACTTATCATGGTAACGCTAATATGAACTTTGAATTGAGCGACACAAGTAAATGTGATGAAAGCAGTATTGTACTATATATCCCAACATGCACTATGGATAAGCTTGCACTCACCTGAGCTTAATGAATTATTTTGTGGGTATTAATGGATAGCCCCTAAGTCACGCTTGTATTTCTTTCAGTGCCGCTTGCCCGTGATCAAGGATACACAATATCTGAAACGCGTTGGGCTACTTATTAAAGCATGGAACACGCTGAATCTGGTTTGCTGCAAGTTATTTTCCTGATGGGAGTGCGCTTTATGCTTTGGGCAAATGTGAAACTTGATATATGCACGGCGTGTCCAGCCGTGAAAGCGCACCACCACCTTGCTGGAATGGCGGGTCTGAGGCTTCTCACTGGGGAAGCCTGGCAGAACATTGGGATTCGGTATTTGGCTTATCAGTACAGCGTGGAGACTATGGAACTTATCATGGTAAAGCTAATATGAACTTTGAATTGAGCGACACAAGTAAATGTGATGAAAGCAGTATTGTACTATATATCCCAACATGCACTATGGATAAGCATGCACTCAACTGAGCTTAATGAATTATTTTGTGGGTATTTATGGAGAACTTCTAAGTCACGCTTCTATTTCTTTCAGTGCCGCTTGCCCGTGATCAAGGATACACAATATCTGAAACGCGTTGTGCTACTTATTAAAGCATGGAACACGCTGAATCTGGTTTGCTGCAAGTTATTTTCCTGATGGGAGTGCGCTTTATGCTTTGGGCAAATGTGAAACTTGATATATGCACGGCGTGTCCAGCCGTGAAAGCGCACCACCGCCTTGCTGGAATGGCAGGTCTGAGGCTTCTCACTGGGGAAGCCTGGCAGAACATTGGGATGCGGTATTTGGCTTATCAGTACAGCGTGGAGACTATGGAACTTATCATGGTAACGCTAATATGAACTTTGAATTGAGGGACACAAGTAAATTTGATGAAAGCAGTATTGTACTATATATCCCAACATGCTCTATGGATAAGCATGCACTCACCTGAGCTTAATGAATTATTTTGTGGGTATTTATGGATAGCCCCTAAGTCACGCTTGTATTTCTTTCAGTGCCGCTTGCCCGTGATCAAGGATACACAATATCTGAAACGCGTTTGGCTACTTATTAAAGCATGGAACACGCTGAATCTGGTTTGCTGCAAGTTATTTTCCTGATGGGAGTGCGCTTTATGCTTTGGGCAAATGTGAAACTTGATATATGCACGGCGTGTCCAGCCGTGAAAGCGCACCACCGCCTTGCTGGAATGGCGGGTCTGAGGCTTCTCACTGGGGAAGCCTGGCAGAACATTGGGATGCGGTATTTGGCTTATCAGTACAGCGTGGAGACTATGGAACTTATCATGGTAACGCTAATATGAACTTTGAATTGAGCGACACAACTAAATGTGATTTAAGCAGTATTGTACTATATATCCCAACATGCAGTATGGATAAGCTTGCACTCACCTGAGCTTAATGAATTATTTTGTGGGTATTTATGGATAGCCCCTAAGTCACGCTTGTATTTCTTTCAGTGCCGCTTGCCCGTGATCAAGGATACACAATATCTGAAACGCGTTGGGCTACTTATTAAAGCATGGAACACGCTGAATCTGGTTTGCTGCAAGTTATTTTCCTGATGGGAGTGCGCTTTATGCTTTGGGCAAATGTGAAACTTGATATATGCACGGCGTGTCCAGCCGTGAAAGCGCACCACCGCCTTGCTGGAATGGCGGGTCTGAGGCTTCTCACTGGGGAAGCCTGGCAGAACATTGGGATGCGGTATTTGGCTTATCAGTACAGCGTGGAGACTATGGAACTTTTCATGGTAACGCTAATATGAACTTTGAATTGAGCGACACAAGTAAATGTGATTAGAGCAGTATTGTACTATATATCCCAACATGCACTATGGATAAGCATGCACTCACATGAGCTTAATGAATTATTTTGTGGGTATTTATGGATAGCCCCTAAGTCACGCTTGTATTTCTTTCAGTGCCGCTTGCCCATGATCAAGGATACACAATATCTGAAACGCGTTGGGCTACTTATTAAAGCATGGAACACACTGAATCTGGTTTGCTGCAAGTTATTTTCCTGATGGAAGTGCGCTTTATGCTTTGGGCAAATGTGAAACTTGATATATGCACGGCATGTCCAGCCATGAAAGCACACCACCGCCTTGCTGGAATGGCGGGTCTGAGGCTTCTCACTGGGGAAGCCTGGCAGAACATTGGGATGCGGTATTTGGCTTATCAGTACAGCGTGGAGACTATGGAACTTATCATGGTAACGCTAATATGAACTTTGAATTGAGTGACACAAGTAAATGTGATGAAAGCAGTATTGTACTATATATCCCAACATGCACTATGGATAAGCTTGCACTCACCTGAGCTTAATGAATTATTTTGTGGGTATTTATGGATAGCCCCTAAGTCACGCTTGTATTTCTTTCAGTGCCGCTTGCCCGTGATCAAGGATACACAATATCTGAAACGCGTTGGGCTACTTATTAAAACATGGAACACGCTGAATCTGGTTTGCTGCAAGTTATATTCGTGATGGGAGTGCGCTTTATGCTTTGGGCAAATGTGAAACTTGATATATGCACGGCGTGTCCAGTCTTGAAAGCGCACCACCGCCTTGCTGGAATCGCGGGTCTGAGGCTTCTCACTGGGGAAGCCTGGCAGAACATTGGGATGCGGTATTTGGCTTATCAGTTCAGCGAGGAGACTATGGAACTTATCATGGTAACGCTAATATGAACTTTGAATTGAGCGACACAAGTAAATGTGATGAAAGCAGTATTGTACTATATATCCCAACATGCACTATGGAGAAGCATGCACTCACCTGAGCTTAATAAATTATTTTGTGGGTATTTATGGATAGCCCCTAAGTCACGCTTGTATTTTTTTCAGTGCAGCTTGCCCGTGATCAAGGATACACAATATCTGAAATGCGTTTGGCTACTTATTAAAGCATGGAACACGCTGAATCTGGTTTGCTGCAAGTTATCTTCCTGATGGGAGTGCGCTTTATGCTTTGGGCAAATGTGAAACTTGATATATGCACGGCGTGTAAAGCCGTGAAAGCGCACCACCGCCTTGCTGGAATGGCGGGTCTGAGGCTTCTCACTGGGGAAGCCTGGCAGAACATTGGGATGCGGTATTTGGCTTATCAGTACAGCGTGGAGACTATGGAACTTATCATGGTAACGCTAATATGAACTTTGAATTGAGCGACGCAAGTAAATGTGATGAGAGCAGTATTGTACTATATATCCCAACATGCACTATGGATAAGCATGCACTCACCTGAGCTTAATGAATTATTTTGTGGGTATTTATGGATAGCCCCTAAGTCACGCTTGTATTTCTTTCAGTGCCGCTTGCCCGTGATCAAGGATACACAATATCTGAAACGCGTTGGGCTACTTATTAAAGCATGGAACACGCTGAATCTGGTTTGCTGCAAGTTATTTTCCTGATGGGAGTGCGCTTTATGCTTTGGGCAAATGTGAAACTTCATATATGCACGGCATGTCCAGCCGTGAAAGCACACCACCGCCTTGCTGGAATGGCGGGTCTGAGGCTTCTCACTGGGGAAGCCTGGCAGAACATTGGGATGCGGTATTTGGCTTATCAGTACAGCGTGGAGACTATGGAACTTATCATGGTAACGCTAATATGAACTTTGAATTGAGCGACACAAGTAAATGTGATGAAAGCAGTATTGTACTATATATCCCAACATGCACTATGGATAAGCTTGCACTCACCTGAGCTTAATGAATTATTTTGTGGGTATTTATGGATAGCCCCTAAGTCACGATTGTATTTCTTTCAGTGCCGCTTGCCCGTGATCAAGGATACACAATCTCTGAAACGCGTTGGGCTACTTATTAAAGCATGGAACACGCTGAATCTGGTTTGCTGCAAGTTATTTTCCTGATGGGAGTGCGCTTTATGCTTTGGGCAAATGTGAAACTTGATATATGCACGGCGTGTCCAGCCGTGAAAGCGCACCACCGCCTTGCTGGAATGGCGGGTCTGAGGCTTCTCACTGGGGAAGCCTGGCAGAACGTTGGGATGCGGTATTTGGCTTATCAGCACAGTGTGGAGACTATGGAACTTATCATAGTAAAGCTAATATGAACTTTGAATTGAGCGACACAAGTAAATGTGATGAAAGCAGTATTGTACTATATATCCCAACATGCACTATGGATAAGCATGCACTCAACTGAGCTTAATGAATTATTTTGTGGGTATTTATGGATAGCCCCTAAGTCACGCTTGTATTTCTTTCAGTGCCGCTTGCCCGTGATCAAGGATACACAATATCTGAAACGCGTTGGGCTACTTATTAAAGCATGGAACACGCTGAATCTGGTTTGCTGCAAGTTATTTTCCTGATGGGAGTGCGCTTTATGCTTTGGGCAAATGTGAAACTTGATATATGCACGGCGTGTCCAGCCGTGAAAGCGCACCACCGCCTTGCTGGAATGGCGGGTCTGAGGCTTCTCACTGGGGAAGCCTGGCAGAACATTGGGATGCGGTATTTGGCTTATCAGTACAGCGTGGAGACTATGGAACTTATCATAGTAAAGCTAATATGAACTTTGAATTGAGCGACACAAGTAAATGTGATGAAAGCAGTATTGTACTATATATCCCAACATGCACTATGGATAAGCATGCACTCAACTGAGCTTAATGAATTATTTTGTGGGTATTTATGGATAGCCCCTAAGTCACGCTTGTAGGTCTTTCAGTGCCGCTTGCCCGTGATCAAGGATACACAATATCTGAAACGCGTTTGGCTACTTATTAAAGCATGGAACACGCTGAATCTGGTTTGCTGCAAGTTATTTTCCTGATGGGAGTGCGCTTTATGCTTTGGGCAAATGTGAAACTTGATATATGCACGGCGTGTCCAGCCGTGAAAGCGCACCACCGCCTTGCTGGAATGGCGGGTCTGAGGCTTCTCACTGGGGAAGCCTGGCAGAACATTGGGATGCGGTATTTGGCTTATCAGTACAGCGTGGAGACTATGGAACTTATCATGGTAACGCTAATATGAACTTTGAATTGAGCGACGCAAGTAAATGTGATGAGAGCAGTATTGTACTATATATCCCAACATGCACTATGGATAAGCATGCACTCAACTGAGCTTAATGAATTATTTTGTGGGTATTTATGGATAGCCCCTAAGTCACGCTTGTATTTCTTTCAGTGCCGCTTGCCCGTGATATAGGATACACAATATCTGAAACGCGTTGGGCTACTTATTAAAGCATGGAACACGCTGAATCTGGTTTGCTGCAAGTTATTTTCCTGATGGGAGTGCGCTTTATGCTTTGGGCAAATGTGAAACTTCATATATGCACGGCATGTCCAGCCGTGAAAGCACACCACCGCCTTGCTGGAATGGCGGGTCTGAGGCTTCTCACTGGGGAAGCCTGGCAGAACATTGGGATGTGGTATTTGGCTTATCAGTACAGCGTGGAGACTATGGAACTTATCATGGTAACGCTAATATGAACTTTGAATTGAGCGACACAAGTAAATGTGATGAAAGCAGTATTGTACTATATATCCCAACATGCACTATGGATAAGCTTGCACTCACCTGAGCTTAATGAATTATTTTGTGGGTATTTATGGATAGCCCCTAAGTCACGCTTGTATTTCTTTCAGTGCCGCTTGCCCGTGATCAAGGATACACAATATCTGAAACGCGTTGGGCTACTTATTAAAGCATGGAACACGCTGAATCTGGTTTGCTGCAAGTTATTTTCCTGATGGGAGTGCGCTTTATGCTTTGGGCAAATGTGAAACTTGATATATGCACGGCGTGTCCAGCCGTGAAAGCGCACCACCGCCTTGCTGGAATGGCGGGTCTGAGGCTTCTCACTGGGGAAGCCTGGCAGAACATTGGGATGCGGTATTTGGCTTATCAGTACAGCGTGGAGACTATGGAACTTATCATGGTAAAGCTAATATGAACTTTGAATTGAGCGACACAAGTAAATGTGATGAAAGAAGTATTGTACTATATATCCCAACATGCACTATGGATAAGCATGCACTCAACTGAGCTTAATGAATTATTTTGTGGGTATTTATGGATAGCCCCTAAGTCACGCTTGTATTTCTTTCAGTGCCGCTTGCCCGTGATCAAGGATACACAATATCTGAAACGCGTTGGGCTACTTATTAAAGCATGGAACACGCTGAATCTGGTTTGCTGCAAGTTATTTTCCTGATGGGAGTGCGCTTTATGCTTTGGGCAAATGTGAAACTTGATATATGCACGGCGTGTCCAGCTGTGAAAGCGCACCACCGCCTTGCTGGAATGGCGGGTCTGAGGCTTCTCACTGGGGAAGCCTGGCAGAACATTGGGATGCGGTATTTGGCTTATCAGTACAGCGTGGAGACTATGGAACTTATCATGGTAACGCTAATATGAACTTTGAATTGAGCGACGCAAGTAAATGTGATGAGAGCAGTATTGTACTATATATCCCAACATGCACTATGGATAAGCATGCACTCACCTGAGCTTAATGAATAATTTTGTGGGTATTTATGGATAACCCCTAAGTCACGCTTGTATTTCTTTCAGTGCCGCTTGCCCGTGATCAAGGATACACAATATCTGAAACGCGTTGGGCTACTTATTAAAGCATGGAACACGCTGAATCTGGTTTGCTGCAAGTTATTTTCCTGATGGGAGTGCGCTTTATGCTTTGGGCAAATGTGAAACTTCATATATGCACGGCATGTCCAGCCGTGAAAGCACACCACCGCCTTGCTGGAATGGCGGGTCTGAGGCTTCTCACTGGGGAAGCCTGGCAGAACATTGGGATGCGGTATTTGGCTTATCAGTACAGCGTGGAGACTATGGAACTTATCATGGTAACGCTAATATGAACTTTGAATTGAGCGACACAAGTAAATGTGATGAAAGCAGTATTGTACTATATATCCCAACATGCACTATGGATAAGCTTGCACTCACCTCAGCTTAATGAATTATTTTGTGGGTATTTATGGATAGCCCCTAAGTCACGCTTGTATTTCTTTCAGTGCCGCTTGCCCGTGATCAAGGATACACAATATCTGAAACGCGTTGGGCTACTTATTAAAGCATGGAACACGCTGAATCTGGTTTGCTGCAAGTTATTTTCCTGATGGGAGTGCGCTTTATGCTTTGGGCAAATGTGAAACTTGATATATGCACGGCGTGTCCAGCCGTGAAAGCGCACCACCGCCTTGCTGGAATGGCGGGTCTGAGGCTTCTCACTGGGGAAGCCTGGCAGAACATTGGGATGCGGTATTTGGCTTATCAGTACAGCGTGGAGACTATGGAACTTATCATGGTAAAGCTAATATGAACTTTGAATTGAGCGACACAAGTAAATGTGATGAAAGCAGTATTGTACTATATATCCCAACATGCACTATGGATAAGCATGCACTCAATTGAGCTTAATGAATTATTTTTTTGGGTATTTATGGATAGCCCCTAAGTCACGCTTGTATTTCTTTCAGTGCCGCTTGCCCGTGATCAAGGATACACAATATCTGAAACGCGTTGGGCTACTTATTAAAGCATGGAACACGCTGAATCTGGTTTGCTGCAAGTTATTTTCCTGATGGGAGTGCGCTTTATGCTTTGGGCAAATGTGAAACTTGATATATGCACGGCGTGTCCAGCCGTGAAAGCGCACCACCGCCTTGCTGGAATGGCGGGTCTGAGGCTTCTCACTGGGGAAGCCTGGCAGAACATTGGGATGCGGTATTTGGCTTATCAGTACAGCGTGGAGACTATGGAACTTATCATGGTAACGCTAATATGAACTTTGAATTGAGCGACACAAGTAAATGTGATGAAAGCAGTATTGTACTATATATCCCAACATGCACTATGGATAAGCATACACTCACCTGAGCTTAATGAATTATTTTGTGGGTATTTATGGATAGCCCCTAAGTCACGCTTGTATTTCTTTCAGTGCCGCTTGCCCGTGATCAAGGATACACCATATCTGAAACGCGTTTGGCTACTTATTAAAGCATGGAACACGCTGAATCTGGTTTGCTGCAAGTTATTTTCCTGATGGGAGTGCGCTTTATGCTTTGGGCAAATGTGAAACTTGATATATGCACGGCGTGTCCAGCCGTGAAAGCGCACCACCGCCTTGCTGGAATGGCGGGTCTGAGGCTTCTCACTGGGGAAGCCTGGCAGAACATTGGGATGCGGTATTTGGCTTATCAGTACAGCGTGGAGACTATGGAACTTATCATGGTAACGCTAATATGAACTTTGAATTGAGCGACACAAGTAAATGTGATGAAAGCAGTATTGTACTATATATCCCAACATGCACTATGGATAAGCTTGCACTCACCTGAGCTTAATGAATTATTTTGTGGGTATTTATGGATAGCCCCTAAGTCACGCTTGTATTTCTTTCAGTGCCGCTTGCCCGTGATCAAGGATACACAATATCTGAAACGCGTTGGGCTACTTATTAAAGCATGGAACACGCTGAATCTGGTTTGCTGCAAGTTATTTTCCTGATGGGAGTGCGCTTTATGCTTTGGGCAAATGTGAAACTTGATATATGCACGGCGTGTCCAGCCGTGAAAGCGCACCACCGCCTTGCTGGAATGGCGGGTCTGAGGCTTCTCACTGGGGAAGCCTGGCAGAACATTGGGATTCGGTATTTGGCTTATCAGTACAGCGTGGAGACTATGGAACTTATCATGGTAAAGCTAATATGAACTTTGAATTGAGCGACACAAGTAAATGTGATGAAAGCAGTATTGTACTATATATCCCAACATGCACTATGGATAAGCATGCACTCAACTGAGCTTAATGAATTATTTTGTGGGTATTTATGGATAGCCTCTAAGTCACGCTTCTATTTCTTTCAGTGCCGCTTGCCCGTGATCAAGGATACACAATATCTGAAACGCGTTGGGCTACTTATTAAAGCATGGAACACGCTGAATCTGGTTTGCTGCAAGTTATTTTCCTGATGGGAGTGCGCTTTATGCTTTGGGCAAATGTGAAACTTGATATATGCACGGCGTGTCCAGCCGTGAAAGCGCACCACCGCCTTGCTGGAATGGCAGGTCTGAGGCTTCTCACTGGGGAAGCCTGGCAGAACATTGGGATGCGGTATTTGGCTTATCAGTACAGCGTGGAGACTATGGAACTTATCATGGTAACGCTAATATGAACTTTGAATTGAGGGACACAAGTAAATTTGATGAAAGCAGTATTGTACTATATATCCCAACATGCACTATGGATAAGCATGCACTCACCTGAGCTTAATGAATTATTTTGTGGGTATTTATGGATAGCCCCTAAGTCACGCTTGTATTTCTTTCAGTGCCGCTTGCCCGTGATCAAGGATACACAATATCTGAAACGCGTTGGGCTACTTATTAAAGCATGGAACACGCTGAATCTGGTTTGCTGCAAGTTATTTTCCTGATGGGAGTGCGCTTTATGCTTTGGGCAAATGTGAAACTTCATATATGCACGGCATGTCCAGCCGTGAAAGCACACCACCGCCTTGCTGGAATGGCGGGTCTGAGGCTTCTCACTGGGGAAGCCTGGCAGAACATTGGGATGCGGTATTTGGCTTATCAGTACAGCGTGGAGACTATGGAACTTATCATGGTAACGCTAATATGAACTTTGAATTGAGCGACACAAGTAAATGTGATGAAAGCAGTATTGTACTATATATCCCAACATGCACTATGGATAAGCTTGCACTCACCTCAGCTTAATGAATTATTTTGTGGGTATTTATGGATAGCCCCTAAGTCACGCTTGTATTTCTTTCAGTGCCGCTTGCCCGTGATCAAGGATACACAATATCTGAAACGCGTTGGGCTACTTATTAAAGCATGGAACACGCTGAATCTGGTTTGCTGCAAGTTATTTTCCTGATGGGAGTGCGCTTTATGCTTTGGGCAAATGTGAAACTTGATATATGCACGGCGTGTCCAGCCGTGAAAGCGCATAACCGCCTTGCTGGAATGGCGGGTCTGAGGCTTCTCACTGGGGAAGCCTGGCAGAACATTGGGATGCGGTATTTGGCTTATCAGTACAGCGTGGAGACTATGGAACTTATCATGGTAAAGCTAATATGAACTTTGAATTGAGCGACACACGTAAATGTGATGAAAGCAGTATTGTACTATATATCCCAACATGCACTATGGATAAGCATGCACTCAACTGAGCTTAATGAATTATTTTTTTGGGTATTTATGGATAGCCCCTAAGTCACGCTTGTATTTCTTTCAGTGCCGCTTGCCCGTGATCAAGGATACACAATATCTGAAACGCGTTGGGCTACTTATTAAAGCATGGAACACGCTGAATCTGGTTTGCTGCAAGTTATTTTCCTGATGGGAGTGCGCTTTATGCTTTGGGCAAATGTGAAACTTGATATATGCACGGCGTGTCCAGCCGTGAAAGCGCACCACCGCCTTGCTGGAATGGCGGGTCTGAGGCTTCTCACTGGGGAAGCCTGGCAGAACATTGGGATGCGGTATTTGGCTTATCAGTACAGCGTGGAGACTATGGAACTTATCATGGTAACGCTAATATGAACTTTGAATTGAGCGACACAAGTAAATGTGATGAAAGCAGTATTGTACTATATATCCCAACATGCACTATGGATAAGCATACACTCACCTGAGCTTAATGAATTATTTTGTGGGTATTTATGGATAGCCCCTAAGTCACGCTTGTATTTCTTTCAGTGCCGCTTGCCCGTGATCAAGGATACACCATATCTGAAACGCGTTTGGCTACTTATTAAAGCATGGAACACGCTGAATCTGGTTTGCTGCAAGTTATTTTCCTGATGGGAGTGCGCTTTATGCTTTGGGCAAATGTGAAACTTGATATATGCACGGCGTGTCCAGCCGTGAAAGCGCACCACCGCCTTGCTGGAATGGCGGGTCTGAGGCTTCTCACTGGGGAAGCCTGGCAGAACATTGGGATGCGGTATTTGGCTTATCAGTACAGCGTGGAGACTATGGAACTTATCATGGTAACGCTAATATGAACTTTGAATTGAGCGACACAAGTAAATGTGATGAAAGCAGTATTGTACTATATATCCCAACATGCACTATGGATAAGCTTGCACTCACCTGAGCTTAATGAATTATTTTGTGGGTATTTATGGATAGCCCCTAAGCCACGCTTGTATTTCTTTCAGTGCCGCTTGCCCGTGATCAAGGATACACAATATCTGAAACGCGTTGGGCTACTTATTAAAGCATGGAACACGCTGAATCTGGTTTGCTGCAAGTTATTTTCCTGATGGGAGTGCGCTTTATGCTTTGGGCAAATGTGAAACTTGATATATGCACGGCGTGTCCAGCCGTGAAAGCGCACCACCGCCTTGCTGGAATGGCGGGTCTGAGGCTTCTCACTGGGGAAGCCTGGCAGAACATTGGGATTCGGTATTTGGCTTATCAGTACAGCGTGGAGACTATGGAACTTATCATGGTAAAGCTAATATGAACTTTGAATTGAGCGACACAAGTAAATGTGATGAAAGCAGTATTGTACTATATATCCCAACATGCACTATGGATAAGCATGCACTCAACTGAGCTTAATGAATTATTTTGTGGGTATTTATGGATAGCCTCTAAGTCACGCTTCTATTTCTTTCAGTGCCGCTTGCCCGTGATCAAGGATACACAATATCTGAAACGCGTTGGGCTACTTATTAAAGCATGGAACACCCTGAATCTGGTTTGCTGCAAGTTATTTTCCTGATGGGAGTGCGCTTTATGCTTTGGGCAAATGTGAAACTTGATATATGCACGGCGTGTCCAGCCGTGAAAGCGCACCACCGCCTTGCTGGAATGGCAGGTCTGAGGCTTCTCACTGGGGAAGCCTGGCAGAACATTGGGATGCGGTATTTGGCTTATCAGTACAGCGTGGAGACTATGGAACTTATCATGGTAACGCTAATATGAACTTTGAATTGAGGGACACAAGTAAATTTGATGAAAGCAGTATTGTACTATATATCCCAACATGCACTATGGATAAGCATGCACTCACCTGAGCTTAATGAATTATTTTGTGGGTATTTATGGATAGCCCCTAAGTCACGCTTGTATTTCTTTCAGTGCCGCTTGCCCGTGATCAAGGATACACAATATCTGAAACGCGTTTGGCTACTTATTAAAGCATGGAACGCGCTGAATCTGGTTTGCTGCAAGTTTTTTTCCTGATGGGAGTGCGCTTTATGCTTTGGGCTAATGTGAAACTTGATATATGCACGGCGTGTCCAGCCGTGAAAGCGCACCACCGCCTTGCTGGAATGGCGGGTCTGAGGCTTCTCACTGGGGAAGCCTGGCAGAACATTGGGATGCGGTATTTGGCTTATCAGTACAGCGTGGAGACTATGGAACTTATCATTGTAACGCTAATATGAACTTTGAATTGAGCGACACAACTAAATGTGATGAAAGCAGTATTGCACTATATATCCCAACATGCAGTATGGATAAGCTTGCACTCACCTGAGCTTAATGAATTATTTTGTGGGTATTTATGGATAGCCCCTAAGTCACGCTTGTATTTCTTTCAGTGCCGCTTGCCCGTGATCAAGGATACACAATATCTGAAACGCGTTGGGCTACTTATTAAAGCATGGAACACGCTGAATCTGGTTTGCTGCAAGTTATTTTCCTGATGGGAGTGCGCTTTATGCTTTGGGCAAATGTGAAACTTGATATATGCACGGCGTGTCCAGCCGTGAAAGCGCACCACCGCCTTGCTGGAATGGCGGGTCTGAGGCTTCTCACTGGGGAAGCCTGGCAGAACATTGGGATGCGGTATTAGGCTTATCAGTACAGCGTGGAGACTATGGAACTTATCATGGTAAAGCTAATATAACTTTGAATTGAGCGACACAAGTAAATGTGATGAAAGCAGTATTGTACTATATATCCCAACATGCACTATGGATAAGCATGCACTCAACTGAGCTTAATGAATTATTTTGTGGGTATTTATGGATAGCCCCTAAGTCACGCTTGTATTTCTTTCAGTGCCGCTTGCCCGTGATCAAGGATACACAATATCTGAAACGCGTTGGGCTACTTATTAAAGCATGGAACACGCTGAATCTGGTTTGCTGCAAGTTATTTTCCTGATGGGAGTGCGCTTTATGCTTTGGGCAAATGTGAAACTTGATATATGCACGGCGTGTCCAGCCGTGAAAGCGCACCACCGCCTTGCTGGAATGGCGGGTCTGAGGCTTCTCACTGGGGAAGCCTGGCAGAACATTGGGATGCGGTATTTGGCTTATCAGTACAGCGTGGAGACTATGGAACTTTTCATGGTAACGCTAATATGAACTTTGAATTGAGCGACACAAGTAAATGTGATTAGAGCAGTATTGTACTATATATCCCAACATGCACTATGGATAAGCATGCACTCACATGAGCTTAATGAATTATTTTGTGGGTATTTATGGATAGCCCCTAAGTCACGCTTGTATTTCTTTCAGTGCCGCTTGCCCATGATCAAGGATACACAATATCTGAAACGCGTTGGGCTACTTATTAAAGCATGGAACACACTGAATCTGGTTTGCTGCAAGTTATTTTCCTGATGGAAGTGCGCTTTATGCTTTGGGCAAATGTGAAACTTGATATATGCACGGCATGTCCAGCCGTGAAAGCACACCACCGCCTTGCTGGAATGGCGGGTCTGAGGCTTCTCACTGGGGAAGCCTGGCAGAACATTGGGATGCGGTATTTGGCTTATCAGTACAGCGTGGAGACTATGGAACTTATCATGGTAACGCTAATATGAACTTTGAATTGAGTGACACAAGTAAATGTGATGAAAGCAGTATTGTACTATATATCCCAACATGCACTATGGATAAGCTTGCACTCACCTGAGCTTAATGAATTATTTTGTGGGTATTTATGGATAGCCCCTAAGTCACGCTTGTATTTCTTTCAGTGCCGCTTGCCCGTGATCAAGGATACACAATATCTGAAACGCGTTGGGCTACTTATTAAAACATGGAACACGCTGAATCTGGTTTGCTGCAAGTTATATTCGTGATGGGAGTGCGCTTTATGCTTTGGGCAAATGTGAAACTTGATATATGCACGGCGTGTCCAGTCTTGAAAGCGCACCACCGCCTTGCTGGAATCGCGGGTCTGAGGCTTCTCACTGGGGAAGCCTGGCAGAACATTGGGATGCGGTATTTGGCTTATCAGTACAGCGAGGAGACTATGGAACTTATCATGGTAACGCTAATATGAACTTTGAATTGAGCGACACAAGTAAATGTGATGAAAGCAGTATTGTACTATATATCCCAACATGCACTATGGAGAAGCATGCACTCACCTGAGCTTAATAAATTATTTTGTGGGTATTTATGGATAGCCCCTAAGTCACGCTTGTATTTTTTTCAGTGCAGCTTGCCCGTTATCAAGGATACACAATATCTGAAACGCGTTTGGCCACTTATTAAAGCATGGAACACGCTGAATCTGGTTTGCTGCAAGTTATCTTCCTGATGGGAGTGCGCTTTATGCTTTGGGCAAATGTGAAACTTGATATATGCACGGCGTGTCCAGCCGTGAAAGCGCACCACCGCCTTGCTGGAATGGCGGGTCTGAGGCTTCTCACTGGGGAAGCCTGGCAGAACATTGGGATGCGGTATTTGGCTTATCAGTACAGCGTGGAGACTATGGAACTTATCATGGTAACGCTAATATGAACTTTGAATTGAGCGACGCAAGTAAATGTGATGAGAGCAGTATTGTACTATATATCCCAACATGCACTATGGATAAGCATGCACTCACCTGAGCTTAATGAATTATTTTGTGGGTATTTATGGATAACCCCTAAGTCACGCTTGTATTTCTTTCAGTGCCGCTTGCCCGTGATCAAGGATACACAATATCTGAAACGCGTTGGGCTACTTATTAAAGCATGGAACACGCTGAATCTGGTTTGCTGCAAGTTATTTTCCTGATGGGAGTGCGCTTTATGCTTTGGGCAAATGTGAAACTTCATATATGCACGGCATGTCCAGCCGTGAAAGCACACCACCGCCTTGCTGGAATGGCGGGTCTGAGGCTTCTCACTGGGGAAGCCTGGCAGAACATTGGGATGCGGTATTTGGCTTATCAGTACAGCGTGGAGACTATGGAACTTATCATGGTAACGCTAATATGAACTTTGAATTGAGCGACACAAGTAAATGTGATGAAAGCAGTATTGTACTATATATCCCAACATGCACTATGGATAAGCTTGCACTCACCTGAGCTTAATGAATTATTTTGTGGGTATTTATGGATAGCCCCTAAGTCACGCTTGTATTTCTTTCAGTGCCGCTTGCCCGTGATCAAGGATACACAATCTCTGAAACGCGTTGGGCTACTTATTAAAGCATGGAACACGCTGAATCTGGTTTGCTGCAAGTTATTTTCCTGATGGGAGTGCGCTTTATGCTTTGGGCAAATGTGAAACTTGATATATGCACGGCGTGTCCAGCCGTGAAAGCGCACCACCGCCTTGCTGGAATGGCGGGTCTGAGGCTTCTCACTGGGGAAGCCTGGCAGAACATTGGGATGCGGTATTTGGCTTATCAGCACAGTGTGGAGACTATGGAACTTATCATAGTAAAGCTAATATGAACTTTGAATTGAGCGACACAAGTAAATGTGATGAAAGCAGTATTGTACTATATATCCCAACATGCACTATGGATAAGCATGCACTCAACTGAGCTTAATGAATTATTTTGTGGGTATTTATGGATAGCCCCTAAGTCACGCTTGTATTTCTTTCAGTGCCGCTTGCCCGTGATCAAGGATACACAATATCTGAAACGCGTTGGGCTACTTATTAAAGCATGGAACACGCTGAATCTGGTTTGCTGCAAGTTATTTTCCTGATGGGAGTGCGCTTTATGCTTTGGGCAAATGTGAAACTTGATATATGCACGGCGTGTCCAGCCGTGAAAGCGCACCACCGCCTTGCTGGAATGGCGGGTCTGAGGCTTCTCACTGGGGAAGCCTGGCAGAACATTGGGATGCGGTATTTGGCTTATCAGTACAGCGTGGAGACTATGGAACTTATCATAGTAAAGCTAATATGAACTTTGAATTGAGCGACACAAGTAAATGTGATGAAAGCAGTATTGTACTATATATCCCAACATGCACTATGGATAAGCATGCACTCAACTGAGCTTAATGAATTATTTTGTGGGTATTTATGGATAGCCCCTAAGTCACGCTTGTAGGTCTTTCAGTGCCGCTTGCCCGTGATCAAGGATACACAATATCTGAAACGCGTTTGGCTACTTATTAAAGCATGGAACACGCTGAATCTGGTTTGCTGCAAGTTATTTTCCTGATGGGAGTGCGCTTTATGCTTTGGGCAAATGTGAAACTTGATATATGCACGGCGTGTCCAGCCGTGAAAGCGCACCACCGCCTTGCTGGAATGGCGGGTCTGAGGCTTCTCACTGGGGAAGCCTGGCAGAACATTGGGATGCGGTATTTGGCTTATCAGTACAGCGTGGAGACTATGGAACTTATCATGGTAACGCTAATATGAACTTTGAATTGAGCGACACAAGTAAATGTGATGAAAGCAGTATTGTACTATATATCCCAACATGCACTATGGATAAGCTTGCACTCACCTGAGCTTAATGAATTATTTTGTGGGTATTTATGGATAGCCCCTAAGTCACGCTTGTATTTCTTTCAGTGCCGCTTGCCCGTGATCAAGGATACACAATCTCTGAAACGCGTTGGGCTACTTATTAAAGCATGGAACACGCTGAATCTGGTTTGCTGCAAGTTATTTTCCTGATGGGAGTGCGCTTTATGCTTTGGGCAAATGTGAAACTTGATATATGCACGGCGTGTCCAGCCGTGAAAGCGCACCACCGCCTTGCTGGAATGGCGGGTCTGAGGCTTCTCACTGGGGAAGCCTGGCAGAACATTGGGATGCGGTATTTGGCTTATCAGCACAGTGTGGAGACTATGGAACTTATCATAGTAAAGCTAATATGAACTTTGAATTGAGCGACACAAGTAAATGTGATGAAAGCAGTATTGTACTATATATCCCAACATGCACTATGGATAAGCATGCACTCAACTGAGCTTAATGAATTATTTTGTGGGTATTTATGGATAGCCCCTAAGTCACGCTTGTATTTCTTTCAGTGCCGCTTGCCCGTGATCAAGGATACACAATATCTGAAACGCGTTGGGCTACTTATTAAAGCATGGAACACGCTGAATCTGGTTTGCTGCAAGTTATTTTCCTGATGGGAGTGCGCTTTATGCTTTGGGCAAATGTGAAACTTGATATATGCACGGCGTGTCCAGCCGTGAAAGCGCACCACCGCCTTGCTGGAATGGAGGGTCTGAGGCTTCTCACTGGGGAAGCCTGGCAGAACATTGGGATGCGGTATTTGGCTTATCAGTACAGCGTGGAGACTATGGAACTTATCATAGTAAAGCTAATATGAACTTTGAATTGAGCGACACAAGTAAATGTGATGAAAGCAGTATTGTACTATATATCCCAACATGCACTATGGATAAGCATGCACTCAAATGAGCTTAATGAATTATTTTGTGGGTATTTATGGATAGCCCCTAAGTCACGCTTGTAGGTCTTTCAGTGCCGCTTGCCCGTGATCAAGGATACACAATATCTGAAACGCGTTTGGCTACTTATTAAAGCATGGAACACGCTGAATCTGGTTTGCTGCAAGTTATTTTCCTGATGGGAGTGCGCTTTATGCTTTGGGCAAATGTGAAACTTGATATATGCACGGCGTGTCCAGCCGTGAAAGCGCACCACCGCCTTGCTGGAATGGCGGGTCTGAGGCTTCTCACTGGGGAAGCCTGGCAGAACATTGGGATGCGGTATTTGGCTTATCAGTACAGCGTGGAGACTATGGAACTTATCATGGTAACGCTAATATGAACTTTGAATTGAGCGACGCAAGTAAATGTGATGAGAGCAGTATTGTACTATATATCCCAACATGCACTATGGATAAGCATGCACTCACCTGAGCTTAATGAATTATTTTGTGGGTATTTATGGATAGCCCCTAAGTCACGCTTGTATTTCTTTCAGTGCCGCTTGCCCGTGATCAAGGATACACAATATCTGAAACGCGTTGGGCTACTTATTAAAGCATGGAACACGCTGAATCTGGTTTGCTGCAAGTTATTTTCCTGATGGGAGTGCGCTTTATGCTTTGGGCAAATGTGAAACTTCATATATGCACGGCATGTCCAGCCGTGAAAGCACACCACCGCCTTGCTGGAATGGCGGGTCTGAGGCTTCTCACTGGGGAAGCCTGGCAGAACATTGGGATGTGGTATTTGGCTTATCAGTACAGCGTGGAGACTATGGAACTTATCATGGTAACGCTAATATGAACTTTGAATTGAGCGACACAAGTAAATGTGATGAAAGCAGTATTGTACTATATATCCCAACATGCACTATGGATAAGCTTGCACTCACCTGAGCTTAATGAATTATTTTGTGGGTATTTATGGATAGCCCCTAAGTCACGCTTGTATTTCTTTCAGTGCCGCTTGCCCGTGATCAAGGATACACAATATCTGAAACGCGTTGGGCTACTTATTAAAGCATGGAACACGCTGAATCTGGTTTGCTGCAAGTTATATTCCTGATGGGAGTGCGCTTTATGCTTTGGGCAAATGTGAAACTTGATATATGCACGGCGTGTCCAGCCGTGAAAGCGCACCACCGCCTTGCTGGAATGGCGGGTCTGAGGCTTCTCACTGGGGAAGCCTGGCAGAACATTGGGATGCGGTATTAGGCTTATCAGTACAGCGTGGAGACTATGGAACTTATCATGGTAAAGCTAATATGAACTTTGAATTGAGCGACACAAGTAAATGTGATGAAAGCAGTATTGTACTATATATCCCAACATGCACTATGGATACGCATGCACTCAACTGAGCTTAATGAATTATTTTGTGGGTATTTATGGATAGCCCCTAAGTCACGCTTGTATTTCTTTCAGTGCCGCTTGCCCGTGATCAAGGATACACAATATCTGAAACGCGTTGGGCTACTTATTAAGGCATGGAACACGCTGAATCTGGTTTGCTGCAAGTTATTTTCCTGATGGGAGTGCGCTTTATGCTTTGGGCAAATGTGAAACTTGATATATGCACGGCGTGTCCAGCCGTGAAAGCGCACCACCGCCTTGCTGGAATGGCGGGTCTGAGGCTTCTCACTGGGGAAGCCTTGCAGAACATTGGAATGCGGTATTTGGCTTATCAGTACAGCGTGGAGACTATGGAACTTATCATGGTAACGCTAATATGAACTTTGAATTGAGCGACACAAGTAAATGTGATTAGAGCAGTATTGTACTATATATCCCAACATGCACTATGGATAAGTATGCACTCACCTGAGCTTAATGAATTATTTTGTGGGTATTTATGGATAGCCCCTAAGTCACGCTTGTATTTCTTTCAGTGCCGCTTGCCCATGATCAAGGATACACAATATCTGAAACGCGTTGGGCTACCTATTAAAGCATGGAACACACTGAATCTGGTTTGCTGCAAGTTATTTTCCTGATGGGAGTGCGCTTTATGCTTTGTGCAAATGTGAAACTTGATATATGCACGGCATGTCCAGCCGTGAAAGCACACCACCGCCTTGCTGGAATGGCGGGTCTGAGGCTTCTCACTGGGGAAGCCTGGCAGAACATTGGGATGCGGTATTTGGCTTATCAGTACAGCGTGGAGACTATGGAACTTATCATGGTAACGCTAATATGAACTTTGAATTGAGTGACACAAGTAAATGTGATGAAAGCAGTATTGTACTATATATCCCAACATGCACTATGGATAAGCTTGCACTCACCTGAGCTTAATGAATTATTTTGTGGGTATTTATGGATAGCCCCTAAGTCACGCTTGTATTTCTTTCAGTGCCGCTTGCCCGTGATCAAGGATACACAATATCTGAAACGCGTTGGGCTACTTATTAAAACATGGAACACGCTGAATCTGGTTTGCTGCAAGTTATATTCGTGATGGGAGTGCGCTTTATGCTTTGGGCAAATGTGAAACTTGATATATGCACGGCGTGTCCAGTCTTGAAAGCGCACCACCGCCTTGCTGGAATGGCGGGTCTGAGGCTTCTCACTGGGGAAGCCTGGCAGAACATTGGGATGCGGTATTTGGCTTATCAGTACAGCGTGGAGACTATGGAACTTATCATGGTAACGCTAATATGAACTTTGAATTGAGCGACACAAGTAAATGTGATGAAAGCAGTATTGTACTATATATCCCAACATGCACTATGGATAAGCTTGCACTCACCTGAGCTTAATGAATTATTTTGTGGGTATTTATGGATAGCCCCTAAGTCACGCTTGTATTTCTTTCAGTGCCGCTTGCCCGTGATCAAGGATACACAATATCTGAAACGCGTTGGGCTACTTATTAAAGCATGGAACACGCTGAATCTGGTTTGCTGCAAGTTATTTTCCTGATGGGAGTGCGCTTTATGCTTTGGGCAAATGTGAAACTTGATATATGCACGGCGTGTCCAGCCGTGAAAGCGCACCACCGCCTTGCTGGAATGGCGGGTCTGAGGCTTCTCACTGGGGAAGCCTGGCAGAACATTGGGATGCGGTATTTGGCTCATCAGTACAGCGTGGAGACTATGGAACTTATCATGGTAAAGCTAATATGAACTTTGAATTGAGCGACACAAGTAAATGTGATGAAAGCAGTATTGTACTATATATCCCAACATGCACTATGGATAAGCATGCACTCAACTGAGCTTAATGAATTATTTTGTGGGTATTTATGGATAGCCCCTAAGTCACGCTTGTATTTTTTTCAGTGCAGCTTGCCCGTTATCAAGGATACACAATATCTGAAACGCGTTTGGCCACTTATTAAAGCATGGAACACGCTGAATCTGGTTTGCTGCAAGTTATCTTCCTGATGGGAGTGCGCTTTATGCTTTGGGCAAATGTGAAACTTGATATATGCACGGCGTGTCCAGCCGTGAAAGCGCACCACCGCCTTGCTGGAATGGCGGGTCTGAGGCTTCTCACTGGGGAAGCCTGGCAGAACATTGGGATGCGGTATTTGGCTTATCAGTACAGCGTGGAGACTATGGAACTTATCATGGTAACGCTAATATGAACTTTGAATTGAGCGACGCAAGTAAATGTGATGAGAGCAGTATTGTACTATATATCCCAACATGCACTATGGATAAGCATGCACTCACCTGAGCTTAATGAATTATTTTGTGGGTATTTATGGATAACCCCTAAGTCACGCTTGTATTTCTTTCAGTGCCGCTTGCCCGTGATCAAGGATACACAATATCTGAAACGCGTTGGGCTACTTATTAAAGCATGGAACACGCTGAATCTGGTTTGCTGCAAGTTATTTTCCTGATGGGAGTGCGCTTTATGCTTTGGGCAAATGTGAAACTTCATATATGCACGGCATGTCCAGCCGTGAAAGCACACCACCGCCTTGCTGGAATGGCGGGTCTGAGGCTTCTCACTGGGGAAGCCTGGCAGAACATTGGGATGCGGTATTTGGCTTATCAGTACAGCGTGGAGACTATGGAACTTATCATGGTAACGCTAATATGAACTTTGAATTGAGCGACACAAGTAAATGTGATGAAAGCAGTATTGTACTATATATCCCAACATGCACTATGGATAAGCTTGCACTCACCTGAGCTTAATGAATTATTTTGTGGGTATTTATGGATAGCCCCTAAGTCACGCTTGTATTTCTTTCAGTGCCGCTTGCCCGTGATCAAGGATACACAATCTCTGAAACGCGTTGGGCTACTTATTAAAGCATGGAACACGCTGAATCTGGTTTGCTGCAAGTTATTTTCCTGATGGGAGTGCGCTTTATGCTTTGGGCAAATGTGAAACTTGATATATGCACGGCGTGTCCAGCCGTGAAAGCGCACCACCGCCTTGCTGGAATGGCGGGTCTGAGGCTTCTCACTGGGGAAGCCTGGCAGAACATTGGGATGCGGTATTTGGCTTATCAGCACAGTGTGGAGACTATGGAACTTATCATAGTAAAGCTAATATGAACTTTGAATTGAGCGACACAAGTAAATGTGATGAAAGCAGTATTGTACTATATATCCCAACATGCACTATGGATAAGCATGCACTCAACTGAGCTTAATGAATTATTTTGTGGGTATTTATGGATAGCCCCTAAGTCACGCTTGTATTTCTTTCAGTGCCGCTTGCCCGTGATCAAGGATACACAATATCTGAAACGCGTTGGGCTACTTATTAAAGCATGGAACACGCTGAATCTGGTTTGCTGCAAGTTATTTTCCTGATGGGAGTGCGCTTTATGCTTTGGGCAAATGTGAAACTTGATATATGCACGGCGTGTCCAGCCGTGAAAGCGCACCACCGCCTTGCTGGAATGGCGGGTCTGAGGCTTCTCACTGGGGAAGCCTGGCAGAACATTGGGATGCGGTATTTGGCTTATCAGTACAGCGTGGAGACTATGGAACTTATCATAGTAAAGCTAATATGAACTTTGAATTGAGCGACACAAGTAAATGTGATGAAAGCAGTATTGTACTATATATCCCAACATGCACTATGGATAAGCATGCACTCAACTGAGCTTAATGAATTATTTTGTGGGTATTTATGGATAGCCCCTAAGTCACGCTTGTAGGTCTTTCAGTGCCGCTTGCCCGTGATCAAGGATACACAATATCTGAAACGCGTTTGGCTACTTATTAAAGCATGGAACACGCTGAATCTGGTTTGCTGCAAGTTATTTTCCTGATGGGAGTGCGCTTTATGCTTTGGGCAAATGTGAAACTTGATATATGCACGGCGTGTCCAGCCGTGAAAGCGCACCACCGCCTTGCTGGAATGGCGGGTCTGAGGCTTCTCACTGGGGAAGCCTGGCAGAACATTGGGATGCGGTATTTGGCTTATCAGTACAGCGTGGAGACTATGGAACTTATCATGGTAACGCTAATATGAACTTTGAATTGAGCGACACAAGTAAATGTGATGAAAGCAGTATTGTACTATATATCCCAACATGCACTATGGATAAGCTTGCACTCACCTGAGCTTAATGAATTATTTTGTGGGTATTTATGGATAGCCCCTAAGTCACGCTTGTATTTCTTTCAGTGCCGCTTGCCCGTGATCAAGGATACACAATCTCTGAAACGCGTTGGGCTACTTATTAAAGCATGGAACACGCTGAATCTGGTTTGCTGCAAGTTATTTTCCTGATGGGAGTGCGCTTTATGCTTTGGGCAAATGTGAAACTTGATATATGCACGGCGTGTCCAGCCGTGAAAGCGCACCACCGCCTTGCTGGAATGGCGGGTCTGAGGCTTCTCACTGGGGAAGCCTGGCAGAACATTGGGATGCGGTATTTGGCTTATCAGCACAGTGTGGAGACTATGGAACTTATCATAGTAAAGCTAATATGAACTTTGAATTGAGCGACACAAGTAAATGTGATGAAAGCAGTATTGTACTATATATCCCAACATGCACTATGGATAAGCATGCACTCAACTGAGCTTAATGAATTATTTTGTGGGTATTTATGGATAGCCCCTAAGTCACGCTTGTATTTCTTTCAGTGCCGCTTGCCCGTGATCAAGGATACACAATATCTGAAACGCGTTGGGCTACTTATTAAAGCATGGAACACGCTGAATCTGGTTTGCTGCAAGTTATTTTCCTGATGGGAGTGCGCTTTATGCTTTGGGCAAATGTGAAACTTGATATATGCACGGCGTGTCCAGCCGTGAAAGCGCACCACCGCCTTGCTGGAATGGAGGGTCTGAGGCTTCTCACTGGGGAAGCCTGGCAGAACATTGGGATGCGGTATTTGGCTTATCAGTACAGCGTGGAGACTATGGAACTTATCATAGTAAAGCTAATATGAACTTTGAATTGAGCGACACAAGTAAATGTGATGAAAGCAGTATTGTACTATATATCCCAACATGCACTATGGATAAGCATGCACTCAAATGAGCTTAATGAATTATTTTGTGGGTATTTATGGATAGCCCCTAAGTCACGCTTGTAGGTCTTTCAGTGCCGCTTGCCCGTGATCAAGGATACACAATATCTGAAACGCGTTTGGCTACTTATTAAAGCATGGAACACGCTGAATCTGGTTTGCTGCAAGTTATTTTCCTGATGGGAGTGCGCTTTATGCTTTGGGCAAATGTGAAACTTGATATATGCACGGCGTGTCCAGCCGTGAAAGCGCACCACCGCCTTGCTGGAATGGCGGGTCTGAGGCTTCTCACTGGGGAAGCCTGGCAGAACATTGGGATGCGGTATTTGGCTTATCAGTACAGCGTGGAGACTATGGAACTTATCATGGTAACGCTAATATGAACTTTGAATTGAGCGACGCAAGTAAATGTGATGAGAGCAGTATTGTACTATATATCCCAACATGCACTATGGATAAGCATGCACTCACCTGAGCTTAATGAATTATTTTGTGGGTATTTATGGATAGCCCCTAAGTCACGCTTGTATTTCTTTCAGTGCCGCTTGCCCGTGATCAAGGATACACAATATCTGAAACGCGTTGGGCTACTTATTAAAGCATGGAACACGCTGAATCTGGTTTGCTGCAAGTTATTTTCCTGATGGGAGTGCGCTTTATGCTTTGGGCAAATGTGAAACTTCATATATGCACGGCATGTCCAGCCGTGAAAGCACACCACCGCCTTGCTGGAATGGCGGGTCTGAGGCTTCTCACTGGGGAAGCCTGGCAGAACATTGGGATGTGGTATTTGGCTTATCAGTACAGCGTGGAGACTATGGAACTTATCATGGTAACGCTAATATGAACTTTGAATTGAGCGACACAAGTAAATGTGATGAAAGCAGTATTGTACTATATATCCCAACATGCACTATGGATAAGCTTGCACTCACCTGAGCTTAATGAATTATTTTGTGGGTATTTATGGATAGCCCCTAAGTCACGCTTGTATTTCTTTCAGTGCCGCTTGCCCGTGATCAAGGATACACAATATCTGAAACGCGTTGGGCTACTTATTAAAGCATGGAACACGCTGAATCTGGTTTGCTGCAAGTTATATTCCTGATGGGAGTGCGCTTTATGCTTTGGGCAAATGTGAAACTTGATATATGCACGGCGTGTCCAGCCGTGAAAGCGCACCACCGCCTTGCTGGAATGGCGGGTCTGAGGCTTCTCACTGGGGAAGCCTGGCAGAACATTGGGATGCGGTATTAGGCTTATCAGTACAGCGTGGAGACTATGGAACTTATCATGGTAAAGCTAATATGAACTTTGAATTGAGCGACACAAGTAAATGTGATGAAAGCAGTATTGTACTATATATCCCAACATGCACTATGGATACGCATGCACTCAACTGAGCTTAATGAATTATTTTGTGGGTATTTATGGATAGCCCCTAAGTCACGCTTGTATTTCTTTCAGTGCCGCTTGCCCGTGATCAAGGATACACAATATCTGAAACGCGTTGGGCTACTTATTAAGGCATGGAACACGCTGAATCTGGTTTGCTGCAAGTTATTTTCCTGATGGGAGTGCGCTTTATGCTTTGGGCAAATGTGAAACTTGATATATGCACGGCGTGTCCAGCCGTGAAAGCGCACCACCGCCTTGCTGGAATGGCGGGTCTGAGGCTTCTCACTGGGGAAGCCTTGCAGAACATTGGGATGCGGTATTTGGCTTATCAGTACAGCGTGGAGACTATGGAACTTATCATGGTAACGCTAATATGAACTTTGAATTGAGCGACACAAGTAAATGTGATTAGAGCAGTATTGTACTATATATCCCAACATGCACTATGGATAAGCATGCACTCACCTGAGCTTAATGAATTATTTTGTGGGTATTTATGGATAGCCCCTAAGTCACGCTTGTATTTCTTTCAGTGCCGCTTGCCCATGATCAAGGATACACAATATCTGAAACGCGTTGGGCTACTTATTAAAGCATGGAACACACTGAATCTGGTTTGCTGCAAGTTATTTTCCTGATGGGAGTGCGCTTTATGCTTTGTGCAAATGTGAAACTTGATATATGCACGGCATGTCCAGCCGTGAAAGCACACCACCGCCTTGCTGGAATGGCGGGTCTGAGGCTTCTCACTGGGGAAGCCTGGCAGAACATTGGGATGCGGTATTTGGCTTATCAGTACAGCGTGGAGACTATGGAACTTATCATGGTAACGCTAATATGAACTTTGAATTGAGTGACACAAGTAAATGTGATGAAAGCAGTATTGTACTATATATCCCAACATGCACTATGGATAAGCTTGCACTCACCTGAGCTTAATGAATTATTTTGTGGGTATTTATGGATAGCCCCTAAGTCACGCTTGTATTTCTTTCAGTGCCGCTTGCCCGTGATCAAGGATACACAATCTCTGAAACGCGTTGGGCTACTTATTAAAGCATGGAACACGCTGAATCTGGTTTGCTGCAAGTTATTTTCCTGATGGGAGTGCGCTTTATGCTTTGGGCAAATGTGAAACTTGATATATGCACGGCGTGTCCAGCCGTGAAAGCGCACCACCGCCTTGCTGGAATGGCGGGTCTGAGGCTTCTCACTGGGGAAGCCTGGCAGAACATTGGGATGCGGTATTTGGCTTATCAGCACAGTGTGGAGACTATGGAACTTATCATAGTAAAGCTAATATGAACTTTGAATTGAGCGACACAAGTAAATGTGATGAAAGCAGTATTGTACTATATATCCCAACATGCACTATGGATAAGCATGCACTCAACTGAGCTTAATGAATTATTTTGTGGGTATTTATGGATAGCCCCTAAGTCACGCTTGTATTTCTTTCAGTGCCGCTTGCCCGTGATCAAGGATACACAATATCTGAAACGCGTTGGGCTACTTATTAAAGCATGGAACACGCTGAATCTGGTTTGCTGCAAGTTATTTTCCTGATGGGAGTGCGCTTTATGCTTTGGGCAAATGTGAAACTTGATATATGCACGGCGTGTCCAGCCGTGAAAGCGCACCACCGCCTTGCTGGAATGGAGGGTCTGAGGCTTCTCACTGGGGAAGCCTGGCAGAACATTGGGATGCGGTATTTGGCTTATCAGTACAGCGTGGAGACTATGGAACTTATCATAGTAAAGCTAATATGAACTTTGAATTGAGCGACACAAGTAAATGTGATGAAAGCAGTATTGTACTATATATCCCAACATGCACTATGGATAAGCATGCACTCAAATGAGCTTAATGAATTATTTTGTGGGTATTTATGGATAGCCCCTAAGTCACGCTTGTAGGTCTTTCAGTGCCGCTTGCCCGTGATCAAGGATACACAATATCTGAAACGCGTTTGGCTACTTATTAAAGCATGGAACACGCTGAATCTGGTTTGCTGCAAGTTATTTTCCTGATGGGAGTGCGCTTTATGCTTTGGGCAAATGTGAAACTTGATATATGCACGGCGTGTCCAGCCGTGAAAGCGCACCACCGCCTTGCTGGAATGGCGGGTCTGAGGCTTCTCACTGGGGAAGCCTGGCAGAACATTGGGATGCGGTATTTGGCTTATCAGTACAGCGTGGAGACTATGGAACTTATCATGGTAACGCTAATATGAACTTTGAATTGAGCGACGCAAGTAAATGTGATGAGAGCAGTATTGTACTATATATCCCAACATGCACTATGGATAAGCATGCACTCACCTGAGCTTAATGAATTATTTTGTGGGTATTTATGGATAGCCCCTAAGTCACGCTTGTATTTCTTTCAGTGCCGCTTGCCCGTGATCAAGGATACACAATATCTGAAACGCGTTGGGCTACTTATTAAAGCATGGAACACGCTGAATCTGGTTTGCTGCAAGTTATTTTCCTGATGGGAGTGCGCTTTATGCTTTGGGCAAATGTGAAACTTCATATATGCACGGCATGTCCAGCCGTGAAAGCACACCACCGCCTTGCTGGAATGGCGGGTCTGAGGCTTCTCACTGGGGAAGCCTGGCAGAACATTGGGATGTGGTATTTGGCTTATCAGTACAGCGTGGAGACTATGGAACTTATCATGGTAACGCTAATATGAACTTTGAATTGAGCGACACAAGTAAATGTGATGAAAGCAGTATTGTACTATATATCCCAACATGCACTATGGATAAGCTTGCACTCACCTGAGCTTAATGAATTATTTTGTGGGTATTTATGGATAGCCCCTAAGTCACGCTTGTATTTCTTTCAGTGCCGCTTGCCCGTGATCAAGGATACACAATATCTGAAACGCGTTGGGCTACTTATTAAAGCATGGAACACGCTGAATCTGGTTTGCTGCAAGTTATATTCCTGATGGGAGTGCGCTTTATGCTTTGGGCAAATGTGAAACTTGATATATGCACGGCGTGTCCAGCCGTGAAAGCGCACCACCGCCTTGCTGGAATGGCGGGTCTGAGGCTTCTCACTGGGGAAGCCTGGCAGAACATTGGGATGCGGTATTAGGCTTATCAGTACAGCGTGGAGACTATGGAACTTATCATGGTAAAGCTAATATGAACTTTGAATTGAGCGACACAAGTAAATGTGATGAAAGCAGTATTGTACTATATATCCCAACATGCACTATGGATACGCATGCACTCAACTGAGCTTAATGAATTATTTTGTGGGTATTTATGGATAGCCCCTAAGTCACGCTTGTATTTCTTTCAGTGCCGCTTGCCCGTGATCAAGGATACACAATATCTGAAACGCGTTGGGCTACTTATTAAGGCATGGAACACGCTGAATCTGGTTTGCTGCAAGTTATTTTCCTGATGGGAGTGCGCTTTATGCTTTGGGCAAATGTGAAACTTGATATATGCACGGCGTGTCCAGCCGTGAAAGCGCACCACCGCCTTGCTGGAATGGCGGGTCTGAGGCTTCTCACTGGGGAAGCCTTGCAGAACATTGGAATGCGGTATTTGGCTTATCAGTACAGCGTGGAGACTATGGAACTTATCATGGTAACGCTAATATGAACTTTGAATTGAGCGACACAAGTAAATGTGATTAGAGCAGTATTGTACTATATATCCCAACATGCACTATGGATAAGTATGCACTCACCTGAGCTTAATGAATTATTTTGTGGGTATTTATGGATAGCCCCTAAGTCACGCTTGTATTTCTTTCAGTGCCGCTTGCCCATGATCAAGGATACACAATATCTGAAACGCGTTGGGCTACTTATTAAAGCATGGAACACACTGAATCTGGTTTGCTGCAAGTTATTTTCCTGATGGGAGTGCGCTTTATGCTTTGTGCAAATGTGAAACTTGATATATGCACGGCATGTCCAGCCGTGAAAGCACACCACCGCCTTGCTGGAATGGCGGGTCTGAGGCTTCTCACTGGGGAAGCCTGGCAGAACATTGGGATGCGGTATTTGGCTTATCAGTACAGCGTGGAGACTATGGAACTTATCATGGTAACGCTAATATGAACTTTGAATTGAGTGACACAAGTAAATGTGATGAAAGCAGTATTGTACTATATATCCCAACATGCACTATGGATAAGCTTGCACTCACCTGAGCTTAATGAATTATTTTGTGGGTATTTATGGATAGCCCCTAAGTCACGCTTGTATTTCTTTCAGTGCCGCTTGCCCGTGATCAAGGATACACAATATCTGAAACGCGTTGGGCTACTTATTAAAACATGGAACACGCTGAATCTGGTTTGCTGCAAGTTATATTCGTGATGGGAGTGCGCTTTATGCTTTGGGCAAATGTGAAACTTGATATATGCACGGCGTGTCCAGTCTTGAAAGCGCACCACCGCCTTGCTGGAATGGCGGGTCTGAGGCTTCTCACTGGGGAAGCCTGGCAGAACATTGGGATGCGGTATTTGGCTTATCAGTACAGCGTGGAGACTATGGAACTTATCATGGTAACGCTAATATGAACTTTGAATTGAGCGACACAAGTAAATGTGATGAAAGCAGTATTGTACTATATATCCCAACATGCACTATGGATAAGCTTGCACTCACCTGAGCTTAATGAATTATTTTGTGGGTATTTATGGATAGCCCCTAAGTCACGCTTGTATTTCTTTCAGTGCCGCTTGCCCGTGATCAAGGATACACAATATCTGAAACGCGTTGGGCTACTTATTAAAGCATGGAACACGCTGAATCTGGTTTGCTGCAAGTTATTTTCCTGATGGGAGTGCGCTTTATGCTTTGGGCAAATGTGAAACTTGATATATGCACGGCGTGTCCAGCCGTGAAAGCGCACCACCGCCTTGCTGGAATGGCGGGTCTGAGGCTTCTCACTGGGGAAGCCTGGCAGAACATTGGGATGCGGTATTTGGCTCATCAGTACAGCGTGGAGACTATGGAACTTATCATGGTAAAGCTAATATGAACTTTGAATTGAGCGACACAAGTAAATGTGATGAAAGCAGTATTGTACTATATATCCCAACATGCACTATGGATAAGCATGCACTCAACTGAGCTTAATGAATTATTTTGTGGGTATTTATGGATAGCCCCTAAGTCACGCTTGTATTTTTTTCAGTGCAGCTTGCCCGTTATCAAGGATACACAATATCTGAAACGCGTTTGGCCACTTATTAAAGCATGGAACACGCTGAATCTGGTTTGCTGCAAGTTATCTTCCTGATGGGAGTGCGCTTTATGCTTTGGGCAAATGTGAAACTTGATATATGCACGGCGTGTCCAGCCGTGAAAGCGCACCACCGCCTTGCTGGAATGGCGGGTCTGAGGCTTCTCACTGGGGAAGCCTGGCAGAACATTGGGATGCGGTATTTGGCTTATCAGTACAGCGTGGAGACTATGGAACTTATCATGGTAACGCTAATATGAACTTTGAATTGAGCGACGCAAGTAAATGTGATGAGAGCAGTATTGTACTATATATCCCAACATGCACTATGGATAAGCATGCACTCACCTGAGCTTAATGAATTATTTTGTGGGTATTTATGGATAACCCCTAAGTCACGCTTGTATTTCTTTCAGTGCCGCTTGCCCGTGATCAAGGATACACAATATCTGAAACGCGTTGGGCTACTTATTAAAGCATGGAACACGCTGAATCTGGTTTGCTGCAAGTTATTTTCCTGATGGGAGTGCGCTTTATGCTTTGGGCAAATGTGAAACTTCATATATGCACGGCATGTCCAGCCGTGAAAGCACACCACCGCCTTGCTGGAATGGCGGGTCTGAGGCTTCTCACTGGGGAAGCCTGGCAGAACATTGGGATGCGGTATTTGGCTTATCAGTACAGCGTGGAGACTATGGAACTTATCATGGTAACGCTAATATGAACTTTGAATTGAGCGACACAAGTAAATGTGATGAAAGCAGTATTGTACTATATATCCCAACATGCACTATGGATAAGCTTGCACTCACCTGAGCTTAATGAATTATTTTGTGGGTATTTATGGATAGCCCCTAAGTCACGCTTGTATTTCTTTCAGTGCCGCTTGCCCGTGATCAAGGATACACAATCTCTGAAACGCGTTGGGCTACTTATTAAAGCATGGAACACGCTGAATCTGGTTTGCTGCAAGTTATTTTCCTGATGGGAGTGCGCTTTATGCTTTGGGCAAATGTGAAACTTGATATATGCACGGCGTGTCCAGCCGTGAAAGCGCACCACCGCCTTGCTGGAATGGCGGGTCTGAGGCTTCTCACTGGGGAAGCCTGGCAGAACATTGGGATGCGGTATTTGGCTTATCAGCACAGTGTGGAGACTATGGAACTTATCATAGTAAAGCTAATATGAACTTTGAATTGAGCGACACAAGTAAATGTGATGAAAGCAGTATTGTACTATATATCCCAACATGCACTATGGATAAGCATGCACTCAACTGAGCTTAATGAATTATTTTGTGGGTATTTATGGATAGCCCCTAAGTCACGCTTGTATTTCTTTCAGTGCCGCTTGCCCGTGATCAAGGATACACAATATCTGAAACGCGTTGGGCTACTTATTAAAGCATGGAACACGCTGAATCTGGTTTGCTGCAAGTTATTTTCCTGATGGGAGTGCGCTTTATGCTTTGGGCAAATGTGAAACTTGATATATGCACGGCGTGTCCAGCCGTGAAAGCGCACCACCGCCTTGCTGGAATGGCGGGTCTGAGGCTTCTCACTGGGGAAGCCTGGCAGAACATTGGGATGCGGTATTTGGCTTATCAGTACAGCGTGGAGACTATGGAACTTATCATAGTAAAGCTAATATGAACTTTGAATTGAGCGACACAAGTAAATGTGATGAAAGCAGTATTGTACTATATATCCCAACATGCACTATGGATAAGCATGCACTCAACTGAGCTTAATGAATTATTTTGTGGGTATTTATGGATAGCCCCTAAGTCACGCTTGTAGGTCTTTCAGTGCCGCTTGCCCGTGATCAAGGATACACAATATCTGAAACGCGTTTGGCTACTTATTAAAGCATGGAACACGCTGAATCTGGTTTGCTGCAAGTTATTTTCCTGATGGGAGTGCGCTTTATGCTTTGGGCAAATGTGAAACTTGATATATGCACGGCGTGTCCAGCCGTGAAAGCGCACCACCGCCTTGCTGGAATGGCGGGTCTGAGGCTTCTCACTGGGGAAGCCTGGCAGAACATTGGGATGCGGTATTTGGCTTATCAGTACAGCGTGGAGACTATGGAACTTATCATGGTAACGCTAATATGAACTTTGAATTGAGCGACACAAGTAAATGTGATGAAAGCAGTATTGTACTATATATCCCAACATGCACTATGGATAAGCTTGCACTCACCTGAGCTTAATGAATTATTTTGTGGGTATTTATGGATAGCCCCTAAGTCACGCTTGTATTTCTTTCAGTGCCGCTTGCCCGTGATCAAGGATACACAATCTCTGAAACGCGTTGGGCTACTTATTAAAGCATGGAACACGCTGAATCTGGTTTGCTGCAAGTTATTTTCCTGATGGGAGTGCGCTTTATGCTTTGGGCAAATGTGAAACTTGATATATGCACGGCGTGTCCAGCCGTGAAAGCGCACCACCGCCTTGCTGGAATGGCGGGTCTGAGGCTTCTCACTGGGGAAGCCTGGCAGAACATTGGGATGCGGTATTTGGCTTATCAGCACAGTGTGGAGACTATGGAACTTATCATAGTAAAGCTAATATGAACTTTGAATTGAGCGACACAAGTAAATGTGATGAAAGCAGTATTGTACTATATATCCCAACATGCACTATGGATAAGCATGCACTCAACTGAGCTTAATGAATTATTTTGTGGGTATTTATGGATAGCCCCTAAGTCACGCTTGTATTTCTTTCAGTGCCGCTTGCCCGTGATCAAGGATACACAATATCTGAAACGCGTTGGGCTACTTATTAAAGCATGGAACACGCTGAATCTGGTTTGCTGCAAGTTATTTTCCTGATGGGAGTGCGCTTTATGCTTTGGGCAAATGTGAAACTTGATATATGCACGGCGTGTCCAGCCGTGAAAGCGCACCACCGCCTTGCTGGAATGGAGGGTCTGAGGCTTCTCACTGGGGAAGCCTGGCAGAACATTGGGATGCGGTATTTGGCTTATCAGTACAGCGTGGAGACTATGGAACTTATCATAGTAAAGCTAATATGAACTTTGAATTGAGCGACACAAGTAAATGTGATGAAAGCAGTATTGTACTATATATCCCAACATGCACTATGGATAAGCATGCACTCAAATGAGCTTAATGAATTATTTTGTGGGTATTTATGGATAGCCCCTAAGTCACGCTTGTAGGTCTTTCAGTGCCGCTTGCCCGTGATCAAGGATACACAATATCTGAAACGCGTTTGGCTACTTATTAAAGCATGGAACACGCTGAATCTGGTTTGCTGCAAGTTATTTTCCTGATGGGAGTGCGCTTTATGCTTTGGGCAAATGTGAAACTTGATATATGCACGGCGTGTCCAGCCGTGAAAGCGCACCACCGCCTTGCTGGAATGGCGGGTCTGAGGCTTCTCACTGGGGAAGCCTGGCAGAACATTGGGATGCGGTATTTGGCTTATCAGTACAGCGTGGAGACTATGGAACTTATCATGGTAACGCTAATATGAACTTTGAATTGAGCGACGCAAGTAAATGTGATGAGAGCAGTATTGTACTATATATCCCAACATGCACTATGGATAAGCATGCACTCACCTGAGCTTAATGAATTATTTTGTGGGTATTTATGGATAGCCCCTAAGTCACGCTTGTATTTCTTTCAGTGCCGCTTGCCCGTGATCAAGGATACACAATATCTGAAACGCGTTGGGCTACTTATTAAAGCATGGAACACGCTGAATCTGGTTTGCTGCAAGTTATTTTCCTGATGGGAGTGCGCTTTATGCTTTGGGCAAATGTGAAACTTCATATATGCACGGCATGTCCAGCCGTGAAAGCACACCACCGCCTTGCTGGAATGGCGGGTCTGAGGCTTCTCACTGGGGAAGCCTGGCAGAACATTGGGATGTGGTATTTGGCTTATCAGTACAGCGTGGAGACTATGGAACTTATCATGGTAACGCTAATATGAACTTTGAATTGAGCGACACAAGTAAATGTGATGAAAGCAGTATTGTACTATATATCCCAACATGCACTATGGATAAGCTTGCACTCACCTGAGCTTAATGAATTATTTTGTGGGTATTTATGGATAGCCCCTAAGTCACGCTTGTATTTCTTTCAGTGCCGCTTGCCCGTGATCAAGGATACACAATATCTGAAACGCGTTGGGCTACTTATTAAAGCATGGAACACGCTGAATCTGGTTTGCTGCAAGTTATATTCCTGATGGGAGTGCGCTTTATGCTTTGGGCAAATGTGAAACTTGATATATGCACGGCGTGTCCAGCCGTGAAAGCGCACCACCGCCTTGCTGGAATGGCGGGTCTGAGGCTTCTCACTGGGGAAGCCTGGCAGAACATTGGGATGCGGTATTAGGCTTATCAGTACAGCGTGGAGACTATGGAACTTATCATGGTAAAGCTAATATGAACTTTGAATTGAGCGACACAAGTAAATGTGATGAAAGCAGTATTGTACTATATATCCCAACATGCACTATGGATACGCATGCACTCAACTGAGCTTAATGAATTATTTTGTGGGTATTTATGGATAGCCCCTAAGTCACGCTTGTATTTCTTTCAGTGCCGCTTGCCCGTGATCAAGGATACACAATATCTGAAACGCGTTGGGCTACTTATTAAGGCATGGAACACGCTGAATCTGGTTTGCTGCAAGTTATTTTCCTGATGGGAGTGCGCTTTATGCTTTGGGCAAATGTGAAACTTGATATATGCACGGCGTGTCCAGCCGTGAAAGCGCACCACCGCCTTGCTGGAATGGCGGGTCTGAGGCTTCTCACTGGGGAAGCCTTGCAGAACATTGGGATGCGGTATTTGGCTTATCAGTACAGCGTGGAGACTATGGAACTTATCATGGTAACGCTAATATGAACTTTGAATTGAGCGACACAAGTAAATGTGATTAGAGCAGTATTGTACTATATATCCCAACATGCACTATGGATAAGCATGCACTCACCTGAGCTTAATGAATTATTTTGTGGGTATTTATGGATAGCCCCTAAGTCACGCTTGTATTTCTTTCAGTGCCGCTTGCCCATGATCAAGGATACACAATATCTGAAACGCGTTGGGCTACTTATTAAAGCATGGAACACACTGAATCTGGTTTGCTGCAAGTTATTTTCCTGATGGGAGTGCGCTTTATGCTTTGTGCAAATGTGAAACTTGATATATGCACGGCATGTCCAGCCGTGAAAGCACACCACCGCCTTGCTGGAATGGCGGGTCTGAGGCTTCTCACTGGGGAAGCCTGGCAGAACATTGGGATGCGGTATTTGGCTTATCAGTACAGCGTGGAGACTATGGAACTTATCATGGTAACGCTAATATGAACTTTGAATTGAGTGACACAAGTAAATGTGATGAAAGCAGTATTGTACTATATATCCCAACATGCACTATGGATAAGCTTGCACTCACCTGAGCTTAATGAATTATTTTGTGGGTATTTATGGATAGCCCCTAAGTCACGCTTGTATTTCTTTCAGTGCCGCTTGCCCGTGATCAAGGATACACAATATCTGAAACGCGTTGGGCTACTTATTAAAACATGGAACACGCTGAATCTGGTTTGCTGCAAGTTATATTCGTGATGGGAGTGCGCTTTATGCTTTGGGCAAATGTGAAACTTGATATATGCACGGCGTGTCCAGTCTTGAAAGCGCACCACCGCCTTGCTGGAATGGCGGGTCTGAGGCTTCTCACTGGGGAAGCCTGGCAGAACATTGGGATGCGGTATTTGGCTTATCAGTACAGCGTGGAGACTATGGAACTTATCATGGTAACGCTAATATGAACTTTGAATTGAGCGACACAAGTAAATGTGATGAAAGCAGTATTGTACTATATATCCCAACATGCACTATGGATAAGCTTGCACTCACCTGAGCTTAATGAATTATTTTGTGGGTATTTATGGATAGCCCCTAAGTCACGCTTGTATTTCTTTCAGTGCCGCTTGCCCGTGATCAAGGATACACAATATCTGAAACGCGTTGGGCTACTTATTAAAGCATGGAACACGCTGAATCTGGTTTGCTGCAAGTTATTTTCCTGATGGGAGTGCGCTTTATGCTTTGGGCAAATGTGAAACTTGATATATGCACGGCGTGTCCAGCCGTGAAAGCGCACCACCGCCTTGCTGGAATGGCGGGTCTGAGGCTTCTCACTGGGGAAGCCTGGCAGAACATTGGGATGCGGTATTTGGCTCATCAGTACAGCGTGGAGACTATGGAACTTATCATGGTAAAGCTAATATGAACTTTGAATTGAGCGACACAAGTAAATGTGATGAAAGCAGTATTGTACTATATATCCCAACATGCACTATGGATAAGCATGCACTCAACTGAGCTTAATGAATTATTTTGTGGGTATTTATGGATAGCCCCTAAGTCACGCTTGTATTTCTTTCAGTGCTGCTTGCCCGTGATCAAGGATACACAATATCTGAAACGCGTTGGGCTACTTATTAAAGCATGGAACACGCTGAATCTGGTTTGCTGCAAGTTATTTTCCTGATGGGAGTGCGCTTTATGCTTTGGGCAAATGTGAAACTTGATATATGCACGGCGTGTCCAGCCGTGAAAGCGCACCACCGCCTTGCTGGAATGGCGGGTCTGAGGCTTCTCACTGGGGAAGCCTGGCAGAACATTGGGATGCGGTATTTGGCTTATCAGTACAGCGTGGAGTCTATGGAACTTATCATGGTAACGCTAATATGAACTTTGAATTGAGCGACACAAGTAAATGTGATTAGAGCAGTATTGTACTATATATCCCAACATGCACTATGGATAAGCATGCACTCACCTGAGCTTAATGAATTATTTTGTGGGTATTTATGGATAGCCCCTAAGTGACGCTTGTATTTCTTTCAGTGCCGCTTGCCCGTGATCAAGGATACACAATATCTGAAACGCGTTGGGCCACTTATTAAAGCATGGAACACGCTGAATCTGGTTTGCTGCAAGTTATTTTCCTGATGGGAGTGCGCTTTATGCTTTCGGCAAATGTGAAACTTGATATATGCACGGCGTGTCCAGCCGTGAAAGCGCACCACCGCCTTGCTGGAATGGCGGGTCTGAGGCTTCTCACTGGGGAAGCCTGACAGAACATTGGGATGCAGTATTTGGCTTATCAGTACAGCATGGAGACTATGGAACTTATCATGGTAACGCTAATATGAACTTTGAATTGAGCGACACAAGTAAATGTGATGAAAGTAGTATTGTACTATATATCCCAACAAGCACTATGGATAAGCATGCACTCACCTGAGCTTAATGAATTATTTTGTAGGTATTTATGGATAGCCCCTAAGTCACGCTTGTATTTCTTTCAGTGTCGCTTGCCCGTGATCAAGGATACACAATATCTGAAACGCGTTGGGCTACTTATTAAAGCATGGAACACGCTGAATCTGGTTTGCTGCAAGTTATTTTCCTGATGGGAGTGCGCTTTATGCTTTTGGCAAATGTGAAACTTGATATATATATATATATATGTTTACGGAGCCCGCCCTGCAGGGTCGGGGGCCCCCGGTAAAATGGAGCTTTTCTTGGAACATTAATATGAGGGGGCATGACCCGCTTTACGAGCGTACCTGCTATCGGATTTCCACGGCTATTGGGTAAACGCGAGTGAGAAAGGGAGACGAGAAAGGAGATTTCTCTCTTTTGAAAGACCGCATTTGAAGCAATCGTTAAGATGAGATGCCTTTCTTGGGAACACTGCAATTCAAGCAAGTATCAAGAGCATGTCAGCAGCAATATGCACTTTGCTAATGAAACGAATTCATGCAAGCACCTTAAATGAAAACGCTACTAAGCATACGAAATTATGACATTATTTTTCATGGTATTTAGCAAGCAAAAAACGCTAAGCAGCACAATGAAATTACTTCACTTTGCCATACCATGAAGTTGGACAATGGTGCATGATGGGGCCTGTAGTTGTTTGTAAGGCCATGTGACCACTGGGACTGAATGACACTCACCTGTGAACAAGGCGGCAAACGCTGAAACGCGTAAGGTATAAGAGTGGTTTTAATGCTGTCATGCAGACAAATAAATGTCAGGCTTGAAGAGAAGTCGGAGTGGGGCTCTACTTTGTTCTTGGTGTTACCTGCAGCAACAGGATTCTCCGTTCCTGTTTACGGAGCCCGCCCTGCAGGGTCGGGGGCCCCCGGTAAAATGGAGCTTTTCTTGGAACATTAAAATGAGGGGGCATGACCCGCTTTACGAGCGTACCTGCCATCGGATTTCCACGGCTATTGGGTAAACGCGAGTGAGAAAGGGAGACGAGAAAGGAGATTTCTCTCTTTTGAAAGACCGCATTTGAAGCAATCGTTAAGATGAGATGCCTTTCTTGGGAACACTGCAATTCAAGCAAGTATCAAGAGCATGTCAGCAGCAATATGCACTTTGCTAATGAAACAAATTCATGCAAGCACCTTAAATGAAAACGCTACTAAGCATACGAAATTATGACATTATTTTTCATGGTATTTGGCAAGCAAAAAACGCTAAGCAGCACAATGAAATTACTTCACTTTGCCATACCATGAAGTTGGACAATGGTGCATGATGGGGCCTGTAGTTGTTTGTAAGGCCATGTGACCACTGGGACTGAATGACACTCACCTGTGAACAAGGCGGCAAACGCTGAAACGCGTAAGGTATAAGAGTGGTTTTAATGCTGTCATGCAGACAAATAAATGTCAGGCTTGAAGAGAAGTCGGAGTGGGGCTCTACTTTGTTCTTGGTGTTACCTGCAGCAACAGGATTCTCCGTTCCTGTTTACGGAGCCCGCCCTGCTTGGTCGGGGGCCCCTGGTAAAATGGAGCTTTTCTTGGAACATTAAAATGAGGGGGCATGACCCGCTTTACGAGCGTACCTGCCATCGGATTTCCATGGCTATTGGGTAAACGCGAGTGAGAAAGGGAGACGAGAAAGGAGATTTCTCTCTTTTGAAAGACCGCATTTGAAGCAATCGTTAAGATGAGATGCCTTTCTTGGGAACACTGCAATTCAAGCAAGTATCAAGAGCATGTCAGCAGCAATATGCACTTTGCTAATGAAACAAATTCATGCAAGCACCTTAAATGAAAACGCTACTAAGCATACGAAATTATGACATTATTTTTCATGGTATTTGGCAAGCAAAAAACGCTAAGCAGCACAATGAAATTACTTCACTTTGCCATACCATGAAGTTGGACAATGGTGCATGATGGGGCCTGTAGTTGTTTGTAAGGCCATGTGACCACTGGGACTGAATGACACACCTGTGAACAAGGCGGCAAACGCTGAAACGCGTAAGGTATAAGAGTGGTTTTAATGCTGTCATGCAGACAAATAAATGTCAGGCTTGAAGAGAAGTCGGAGTGGGGCTCTACTTTGTTCTTGGTGTTACCTGCAGCAACAGGATTCTCCGTTCCTGTTTACGGAGCCCGCCCTGCAGGGTCGGGGGCCCCCGGTAAAATGGAGCTTTTCTTGGAACATTAAAATGAGGGGGCATGACCCGCTTTACGAGCGTACCTGCCATCGGATTTCCACGGCTATTGGGTAAACGCGAGTGAGAAAGGGAGACGAGAAAGGAGATTTCTCTCTTTTGAAAGACCGCATTTGAAGCAATCGTTAAGATGAGATGCCTTTCTTGGGAACACTGCAATTCAAGCAAGTATCAAGAGCATGTCAGCAGCAATATGCACTTGCTAATGAAACGAATTCATGCAAGCACCTTAAATGAAAACGCTACTAAGCATACGAAATTATGACATTATTTTTCATGGTATTTGGCAAGCAAAAAACGCTAAGCAGCACAATGAAATTACTTCACTTTACCATACCATGAAGTTGGACAATGGTGCATGATGGGGCCTGTAGTTGTTTGTAAGGCCATGTGACCACTGGGACTGAATGACACTCACCTGTGAACAAGGCGGCAAACGCTGAAACGCGTAAGGTATAAGAGTGGTTTTAATGCTGTCATGCAGACAAATAAATGTCAGGCTTGAAGAGAAGTCGGAGTGGGGCTCTACTTTGTTCTTGGTGTTACCTGCAGCAACAGGATTCTCCGTTCCTGTTTACAGAGCCCGCCCTGCAGGGTCGGGGGCCCCCGGTAAAATGGAGCTTTTCTTGGAACATTAAAATGAGGGGGCATGACCCGCTTTACGAGCGTACCTGCTATCGGATTTCCACGGCTATTGGGTAAACGCGAGTGTGAAAGGGAGACGAGAAAGGAGATTTCTCTCTTTTGAAAGACCGCATTTGAAGCAATCGTTAAGATGAGATGCCTTTCTTGGGAACACTGCAATTCAAGCAATTATCAAGAGCATGTCAGCAGCAATATGCACTTTGCTAATGAAACCAATTCATGCAAGCACCTTAAATGAAAACGCTACTAAGCATACGAAATTATGACATTATTTTTCATAGTATTTGGCAAGCAAAAAACGCTAAGCAGCACAATGAAATCACTTCACTTTGCCATACCATGAAGTTGGACAATGGTGCATGATGGGGCCTGTAGTTGTTTGTAAGGCCATGTGACCACTGGGACTGAATGACACTCACCTGTGAACAAGGCGGCAAACGCTGAAACGCGTAAGGTATAAGAGTGGTTTTAATGCTGTCATGCAGACAAATAAATGTCAGGCTTGAAGAGAAGTCGGAGTGGGGCTCTACTTTGTTCTTGGTGTTACCTGCAGCAACAGGATTCTCCGTTCCTGTTTACGGAGCCCGCCCTGCTTGGTCGGGGGCCCCCGGTAAAATGGAGCTTTTCTTGGAACATTAAAATGAGGGGGCATGACCCGCTTTACGAGCGTACCTGCCATCAGATTTCCATGGCTATTGGGTAAACGCGAGTGAGAAAGGGAGACGAGAAAGGAGATTTCTCTCTTTTGAAAGACCGCATTTGAAGCAATCGTTAAGATGAGATGCCTTTCTTGGGAACACTGCAATTCAAGCAAGTATCAAGAGCATGTCAGCAGCAATATGCACTTTGCTAATGAAACAAATTCATGCAAGCACCTTAAATGAAAACGCTACTAAGCATACAAAATTATGACATTATTTTTCATGGTATTTGGCAAGCAAAAAACGCTAAGCAGCACAATGAAATTACTTCACTTTGCCATACCATGAAGTTGGACAATGGTGCATGATGGGGCCTGTAGTTGTTTGTAAGGCCATGTGACCACTGGGACTGAATGACACACCTGTGAACAAGGCGGCAAACGCTGAAACGCGTAAGGTATAAGAGTGGTTTTAATGCTGTCATGCAGACAAATAAATGTCAGGCTTGAAGAGAAGTCGGAGTGGGGCTCTACTTTGTTCTTGGTGTTACCTGCAGCAACAGGATTCTCCGTTCCTGTTTACGGAGCCCGCCCTGCAGGGTCGGGGGCCCCCGGTAAAATGGAGCTTTTCTTGGAACATTAAAATGAGGGGGCATGACCCGCTTTACGAGCGAACCTGCCATCGGATTTCCACGGCTATTGGGTAAACGCGAGTGAGAAAGGGAGACGAGAAAGGAGATTTCTCTCTTTTGAAAGACCGCATTTGAAGCAATCGTTAAGATGAGATGCCTTTCTTGGGAACACTGCAATTCAAGCAAGTATCAAAAGCATGTCAGCAGCAATATGCACTTTGCTAATGAAACGAATTCATGCAAGCACCTTAAATGAAAACGCTACTAAGCATACGAAATTATGACATTATTTTTCATGGTATTTGGCAAGCAAAAAACGCTAAGCAGCACAATGAAATTACTTCACTTTGCCATACCATGAAGTTGGACAATGGTGCATGATGGGGCCTGTAGTTGTTTGTAAGGCCATGTGACCACTGGGACTGAATGACACTCACCTGTGAACAAGGCGGCAAACGCTGAAACGCGTAAGGTATAAGAGTGGTTTTAATGCTGTCATGCAGACAAATAAATGTCAGGCTTGAAGAGAAGTCGGAGTGGGGCTCTACTTTGTTCTTGGTGTCACCTGCAGCAACAGGATTCTCCGTTCCTGTTTACGGAGCCCGCCCTGCAGGGTCGGGGGCCCCCGGTAAAATGGAGCTTTTCTTGGAACATATATATATATATATATATATATATATATATATATATATATATATATATATATATATATATATATATATATATATATATATATATATATATATATATATATATATACAAATTCACTGAAAAAACCATAGGTTTCACACATGTTATAGTTAGCTGTACATTTCACTCGTAAAAAACCAATGAAATTCCCCCGTTATAGTTAGTGCAGGCAACTATAACTCACGCGACCGCAATCCTCTGCTGATGCTAATACTGTATTTAGACACTTATTTGCCCATGTCGTCTTCCATTAAATTTTAGCTATACATATATTACAAATATTTTTTTTTCATAAAGACACATATGTCATCTGCAGAAGATTGCGGTCGCGTGAGTTATAGTTGCCTGCACTAACTATAACGGGGGAATTTCATTGGTTTTTTACGAGTGAAATGTACAGCTAACTATAACATGTGTGAAACCTATGGTTTTTTCAGTGAATTTGCAAGGTTTTTTAAATGCTAATTCCTAACTATAACGTGTGTGAAACCTATGGTTTTTTCAGTGAATTTGTACGGTTTTTTAAATGCTAAGTTACTTTACGCCATTTGTGGCGTGTGCGCCCAGTTAACGCAGTTCGTTCCGTGCGCGCACGTTGCGCTTCGCGCACCGTGCGCGCACAGTGAGCACACGGTGCACTTTGCGCACCGCGCGCCCACTTTACGCAGTTAGTGCCGTGCACGCACGGTGGTCACGCGCGCACCGCGTGCCCACGTTATGCGGGATGGGCCATGTACTATGAAATTAACAAATGTGCGCACGGTGCGCGAAGCATAGTTCTTATATGCCATGCCCAAATGGTGCCCTTCGGGCACCATTTGCACACGGGGTGGGGAGAATGTGGATAATTATTGTTTTTTTAAATTTTTACCGTACGCGTACGGTAAGCGTAATCGGCGATTTTCCGAAAAAAAAAATTTGTTTTTTGGGCTTGGGGGTTGTTTGGGGACCCCTATATCAATGCTGGGTGGTTAGGATCTCAAGAAACTGCCTCTTTAGACATTTTTGGGCTTCGTTTTTGCTGCCCAACTCAGAGAGCGAGAGAGAAAATGGCGGCCGCCGCTTCCTGGTTTCGACCGATTCGAATGTTTACTAAGATCTAAGAGCCAATCAAAATCGCGCTCGTGCACGCCACCGTACGCATACGGTAAGCTTACGGTAAGCGCACCGGAAGCGCACCGGAAGCTGCCACAGATATATATATTGATTTAAAGGCTATTTTCTCAGAATCTACTGAACATATTTACACCAAACCTACAAAAGGCACTTCCTTGACCTGAGGACTACCTCTCTGCCAAATTTCAAGTAATTCTGTTCAGCCGTTCGGGCTGTAGCTGTGTCTAAAGGTCCTATGGAAAAATGCATGGGAAAAACGCGTTTTGGGACCCCCCTTTTATCTCAGCCCCCGCTTGACGAATCCCCCAGAGACTTTCTGGGTAGGAGCAGAGCGTAGCGCCCCACCTATTTTGAAAAATTCGCGAGGATTCGTCGACCGGCGCCAAAGTTATTCAAAATAGAATGTTGCGGATTTCCTATGGAAACGTGGTCCTAACTATAACTACCTACTGGCGACCGCCAGTAGGTAATATATCTACATATATATATATATTCACTTACAAAACCATAGGTTTCACACATGTTATAGTTAGGAATTAGCATTTAAAAAACCTTGCAAATTCACTTAAAAAACCATAGGTTTCACACATGTTATAGTTAGCTGGACATTTCCCTCGTAAAAAACCAATGAAATTCCCCCGTTATAGTTAGTGCAGGCAACTATAACTCACGCGACCGCAATCCTCTGCTGATGACGTCAGATATTACATCACTGATTAAATATGTGTCTTTCTGAAAAATTAATATTTGTAAAATATGTATAGCTAAAGATTAATGGCAGAAGACATGGGTAAATCTGACTTCATCAGCAGAGGATTGCGGTCGCGTGAGTTATAGTTGCCTGCACTAACTATAACGGGGGAATTTCTTTGGTTTTTTACGAGGGAAATGTCCAGCTAACTATAACATATGTGAAACCTATGGTTTTTTAAGTGTATTTGCAAGGTTTTTTAAATGCTAATTCCTAACTATAACGTGTGTGAAACCTATGGTTTTTTAAGTGAATTTGTACGGTTTTTTAAATGCTAAGTTATGTATTTATCAATATTTTTTTTTTCAGGTTCTTCACAGTGCGCGCACCGTGCACGCACAGTGCGCTTCGCGCACCGTGCGCGCGCTGTGAATTTGTACGGTTTTTTAAATGCTAAGTTATGTATTTATTCATATTTTTTTTTTTCAGGTTCTTCACCGTGGGCGCGCTGTGGGCGCACGGTGCGCTTCGCGCAAGGAGCACCCACGATGCGTTGTGCGTGCCGTGCGCGCACGGTGCGCGCGCGGTGAAGAACCTGAAAAAAAAAATATGAATAAATACATAACTTAGCATTTAAAAAAACGTACAAATTCACTTAAAAAACCATAGGTTTCACACACGTTATAGTTAGGAACAGTGCGCGCACCCCGCGCTTTTTCGAGAAAAAAAATGTTTTTTTCTTCCTTGGGGGTCCTTCAGTGACCCCCTGACAAAGGCTAGGGGGTCAGGAACTGTCCACCCTGCCCCCTTTTCACATTCTCCACCTTTGTTTTTCACTGCCTCAGACTGCGAGAGACAAACTGGCGGCCGACACTTCCTGATTTCGACCGACTGGAATGTTTACTGTTATGTAACCACCAATCAGAATCACGCTCGCGCACGTCAGCATGCGCGTACGGTATGCTTACCGTACGCGCACGGTGCGCGCCTATAGATATATATGTACTTTTAACTGAAATTTTCTCAGGAACTACAGAACAGATTGACTCCAGATATTCAAAAGGCACATCCCTCACCTGAGGACTTTCTCTTTGCCAAATTTCAAATAATTCTGTTCAGCCGTTCGGGCTGTACCTTGGACTAAAGGTCCCTATGGAAAAATGCCTGGGGAAAACGTGTTTTGGGACCCCCCTTTTTTCTCAGCCCCTGCTTGGCTAGTCACCCCGAGACTTTCAGGGTAGGAGTGGAGCGGAGCGCCCCACCTATTTTGAAAAATTCACGAGAATTCATCAACCGGCGCCAAAGTTATTCAAAATAGAATTTTCAGATTTCCTATGGAAACACGGTCCTAACCAGTAGATAATATATTACCTACTGGCGGTCGTCAGTGGGTATTTATAGTTAGGACCTAACATCCATTGGAAATTCATAACATTCTTTTTCCAATAACTTTGGCGACGGATGACGAATCTTCGTGAAATTCTCAAAACTGATGGAGTGCTCCGGAAATGTTGGAATAGGCTGCAGCCCGATATGCTTAATGGAATTACACCAAATTTTGCAAAAAGGTAGCCCTTGGTTCAGAAAGAGACCTTTTTTTAAATGGTGTAAATCCGTTCAGTAGTTCCTGAGAGATTCAAAAAATAGAGGTCAAAAAATCAATTTCCCATAGGAAACTTTAGACACAGTTATAGCAAAAACTGCTGAACGGAATTACACCAAATTTGGCAAAAAGGGACTGCTTGGCTCAGAAAGCGACGTTTTAAAAAATGGTGTAAATACATTCAGTAGTTTTTGAGAAATTAAGAAATAAAGATAGTGATAACTATGTCCGCGGTGGATCCGCGCACCCTCACGATCACGAGCTTCATGCTAATTGGCTGTCAACACTCCAGACCAGGAAGTGTTGGCAGTCATCTTGTGCCTCGGTAGAACCGAGGCACAAGAAAACAGAAAAACGAATGCGCAAAACAGGAAAAGGGGCCAGGGTAGAAACACCCTGACCCCCTATGCCCAGAAGGACCCCCAGGGCCAAAAAAAGCATTTTTTATTAAAAAAATCGCGGGATGCACGGATGATCGGCGGATCTGGCTGAAAATAAAAAAAATGAAGCACGGGCTCCCACGCTTCATGTTAATAAAGCCCCCGGGTGGGCCAGGTCACAAAGCAGTTGAGCCAGGTCACAAAGCAGTTGAAAAAAAAGTGTGGGGGGCCCCAATCCCCCCACACTTGCCCCGGGGACCGCCACTCCCTGGGGCAAATATTTAAATGTATGGGGGACTCTAAGTCCCCCCCAAGCCCGGGGGACCACCACCCCCTGGGACTTTCATTAATTGTAAGCAGGGGGCACAAGGCCCCCCACAGCCCCGGGGACCGCCACTCCCCGGAGCTTTAAAAAAAAAAATTTACCTGAGGGGGGCTCGAGCCCCCCCACACGCCCAGGGGACTGCCACCTCCCCGGGGCACTTATTCAGAATAGGGGTTCCGTTACAGACCCCCGAGTCCCGGGGACCACCACCCCCTGGGGCTTCGCATTAAGTGGGAGGGGGGCCACGTGGCCCCCCTCCTGGAGCCAATGATGGCCCTGGGGACTGCCACCCCCCAGGGCCGGCTCCTGCAGTGTCTCGGGGTGCCCACCCCCGGGACACTGCTGTTTGCAATGACAGGGCGGGAGCCTCACAGCTCCCGCCCTGTCATTGCAAACTCTGCCTTGCTTCATTGAAGCGAGAGCAGGGAAACCTGCTCTGGCTTCAATGAAGCAAAGCAGAATTGCTTTTCCATAGGGGAGCTGCATATCGGCAGCTCCCCTTGTGGAAAAGCGATGCCGGCTCCCGCAGGATGCGGGGAGCCGGCGGGACCGTGGGGGGATTGGGGACCCCCCACGGTCCCCAAGGGATAGGGTCGGCCCTGGGGCATGGGGTCCTCAGGGCCAGAAGTGGCCCGGGAGGGGGGCCACGTAGCCCCCTCCCCTAAAACCTAGGCCAGTACGCGCCACAGAGCTGCGTTGCACAGAGGTGTAAAAAGGGGCATGGCCTGGACCACCTCTCTGCAACGAAGCCCTGTGGTGCTTACAGGAGGTACCTGGCGGCCTAGTTGGCTCCCAGGGGCCCTTAAGATTGAAGGGGACTTAATTCCCCAACTTAAAACGTGCCTCAGCGCGCCTTTGCACAGTGGTAAAGGGAGACACCCAGCTGATCCTCTCCCTCACCAACGACCCCGCCACAGCCAGAGCCAACCTCCAGGATGGAATGAAAGATGTCGTGGAATGAATGAAGCTCAGCCGGCTGAAACTGAACTCAGATAAGACGGAAGTCCTCATCCTGGGAACATCCCCCTCCGCCTGGGACGACTCCTGGTGGCCCCTTGCCCTGGGCTCCGCTCCAAAGCCAACGGACCATGCTCGCAACCTGGGCTTCATCCTGGACTCCTCCCTCACGATGACCAAGCAAGTCAACGCCATCTCGTCATCCTGCTTCAACACCCTGCGCATGCTCCGAAAGATCTTCCGGTGGATCCCCACCGACACCAGGAAGACGGTCACCCAGGCCCTCGTCACCAGCCGACTGGACTACGGAAACACCCTCTACGCTGGAACCACAGCCAAACTACAGAAAAGACTCCAGCGCATACAGAACGCCTCTGCACGACTTATCCTGGACACCACCCGCTTCAGCCACATCTCTCCCCAGCTGAGAGACCTGCACTGGCTCCCCATCAGCAAGAGGATCACGTTCAGACTCCTCCCCCATGCACACAAGGCTCTCCACGACATGGGACCCACATACCTCAACAACTGCCTCACATTCTACACACCCACCCGCCACCTCCGCTCCGCCAGCCTCGCCCTCGCCACCGTCCCGCGCATCCGCAAGACCACCGCCGGAGGAAGATCCTTCTCCTACCTGGCGGCCAAGACATAGAACTCCCTCCCCACCCACCTACGACTGACCCAGAACCATCTCTCCTTCAGGAAACAGCTCAAGACCTGGCTCTTCGAGCAGTAGCGGATCCCCCTCCCCCCAGCGCTTTGAGACCCTACGGGTGAGTAGCGCGCTTTACAATTTCATTAATTGATTGATTGATTGATAGGGGCGGGGCCAAAGGTGACATGTGCAAACACGCCCTGTGGTGCGTTTTAAGTTGGGGAATTAAGTCCCCTTCAATCCTGAGGGCCCCTGGGGGGCAAATAGGGCCCCAGGTACCTCCAGTAAGCACCACAGGGCTTCCTTGCAGAGAAGTGGTCCAGGCCATGCCCCTTTTTACACCTCTGTGCAACGCAGCTCTGTGGCGCTTACTGAAGGTACCTGGTGGGCTAGTTGGACCCCAGGGACCCTCAGGATTCAAGGGGACTTAATCTCCCAACTTAAAATGGTCACAGGGTGTGTTTGCACATATGTCACCTCAGGTCCCCCTCCCTTCACCACTGTGCAAACGCACCCCGTGGAGCGTTTTAAGAGGTAGTTTTAATTCCCCGGCCCTATTATGTACTAGAGACTTACAGAGGAGGTGATGCTAATCGCAGGGGTACCCCAGCGCATAGTGTTCCCTAGTGTATGTAGGTGTTTTCACTGTATTCTAAGTGTCTTTTAGCATAGCACTGGCTCTAGGCCTGGTTAGTCAGAGTCAGTTACCACCAGTACCTGTCTGAAAAAGTAGTGGGCACAGGATGATTTTGCAACAAGGCCTCTTTCTGCTCCTCTGTCGGTTCTTTCTGCATGTCTTCCTTCTTCCTGCACTTTTCTTCGTCTTTGTGGACTTCTGTTGTTTCTTTTGGCATTTCTTTTGCTTCTTTCTGTGCTTTGTTTCTTCTTTCTTCACATGTCCTACCTCTGTAGGCATAGTTAGAAACTAGCATTTAAAAAACCTTAGAAATTCACTGAAAAAACCATAGGTTTTAGGGAAACTTATAGTTATTTGGACATTGCACTCGTACAAAACCCGTGAAATTCCCCCGTTATAGTTAGTTCACCTAACTATAACTCGCGCACCCCGCAATGCACTGCTGATGACGTCACATATTACATCACTCATGACATGGTCAGTGACATCACTGATGACATCACTGATGACATCTCAAATGACATCACTGATGACATCATCTATGTGATAAATTGATGCATCTTCTCACACCCTAATACAACCTTTGATACACCCACTCTAAATTACAGACTGTCATTCTCAAAACCATTGACACTCCAACACCAATAACTACATACCCACTCGCTGATTCTTAGGTCTACACACACATCCACTCACTCATCTGTACAGTCACTCATACTTATGGTCACTCAGTACAGGACTATCATATGCACTCATACACCTATATAGACACTCACACACCGCCACTCATCCAGAGAGGTACTCACACATCTAGTCAGTTATACAAATAAATAATCACACACCCATTTACTCACCTATATAGTTATACACACACCTGCTCACTTTCTCATACAAATACTAGAAGATTCTTACATTCTTATATAATCACTGATACAACCACACACTCATCCATACAGCCACTCTCACAATCCCTATGGGTGGGCGACAATTTCCGTTCCGCTCACGGAAATTGCGAAAACTCGACATTTTCGCGTTCCGCGCGGAACGCAAAAATGTCAAAACTTCCGCGATCCGCGAGGGAACGGAAATTGTCGCCCACCCTTACTAGAGAGAGTTGCCTCTCTCCGGAGAAGCCGAGTAGAGTGCGTGGGTCTGGCAGCGGAGGGAAGGGGATGATGCTGCAGCAGGAAGCGTGTGATTGGTTGTGGGGGCGGGGAGGGGTGCACGAGCTGGGAGAGTGCTGAGCAGGCAGTAATGACATGCACCAGCTCGCCAACCCATCAGATGCATGCATCTATCACAGGAGAGACCTGTGACTGGAGGGGAGAGGAGACCGTAGGATCAGGGACCCTCCGCTACAGCATCCAGGGTGTCCAACAATGAGGACCCAAGCAAAGGGCATCGCGCAGGGAGGGCAGGTGGCAGGTGCTCTCATCCTGCCCTGCTGTGGAGGAGAGGAAAATGAGGAGAAGAACCCTGCAGAGGGGCACGGCTACTCCTTCTCACATCCCCGCCGGGCTCTTGGGGCCGGGGGCTCCGCTGACCCCCTTAAGCAGCAGCAGACGGTGGATAGATAGCAATAACTGGCTGCGTTTGTACTGTAGCTGCAAAGAAGCCCGCACCAAGGTGCTGTAACAACATGTTCCTATCATCCCACTCTGTGAGATTCATTTTATCCACCGCAGAAGGATGAAAGGCTGGTGTTGAACTTTAGGTTGCACAAGGATTTCTGCTGCAGGTGCACTAACCCGCCGCGCTGACCTAAGAGTAACTGTGCGGATTGACTCCCCAGTGATGTTCGATGTCAGGAGGATGCTGAGTGAAGGGCAGTAGGGGGTGAGGGGGAAGTGCCAGTGTTGCCCCCACTGCTGCCACCATGCGCCGCTCCAGCACAGACGAGTCCACATACCACCGCAGTCCGTCCCTGGACAGCAAAGACTTCTCATTCCCCCAGGGGGGCGGGGCTTTCCGGCACTACAGTAGCATGTACGGCACCACAGGCAGCTCCTTCTTTGGCTTCCACACCAACCCCGGCCCGAAGGCCACCAAGGCCAAATACACCTCTCCCAAGGGCAACAAGTATGTGGTGTTTTACCTGGACATCTCCTTTATCTTTCTTCTAGAGCTGAAGTGGTGCAGCATGGCGCGCAGCTGCCTCCAGTGCATCAAGTACAATCGGGCCTTCTCTGGCAGTGCGACGAGGATTTGGAACTCCCTCCCTTCGGACTTACACACTACCATGAATCAAATCACTTTCCAGTGGGAACTCAGTCTTATAACTAAGAGACACCTCGTTTAAAGTAACCTATGTCCTCTGTGATTTCTTGTACCAGTGTCACTGAAGCCGTTCCTTTGAGCCTTAACTGATATTGTTATAGAGCGATCGTTCAGCACACAAAAATCTCCACGATCACGCAAAATTTCACGTGATCGCGGAGATTTTTTGCCGTTTCGCGATATTTTGCGAAAGGCACTTTCGCAAATTCCGCCCACCCTTAACAATCAGACACTCTCACTTATAGCCATTTAAATACTCTAACACACATATATACTGCCTTTTAAATATGTAGTTACTCGCACATGTACCAGTGAGATATACATTCACTCACTAACACACCCATACACACACTCACCCACCCATGCAGTCCATCACAGATGCACTCTTGAAACCATGCACCCAGTGAGTCACCCACTCACACATCTATGCACAGAGTCACACACACCCCACCCACACAAACACTCAGCCACCCATACAGATACTCAGACAACCAATAAATATCTCATATAGACACTCATGTAGCTATTCACAAACCCATGCAGCCGCTTACACACCAACAGACAGATGGATACAGACACAATCTATAGAGGCCCTTTTTCATTTTTCCAGTAACTTGGGTCAAAAGCCGATTGCAGAACTAAAAACTCGATATAAAGCAAAATGCCTCCCTGTTGCTACATACGGTGCAGGAGTGTGGGGGATACAAAATTGTGACAAGATCCAAGTTATGGAAAATAAATTTATAAAGCGCCTTTTATCTGTCCCATCTGGTACCTCAAATAGTTTCTGCCATACCGAGGTGGGTATTGATTTTGTGAGTGATATTATCCATGTCTCTCCTCTGTTGCTATGGAGCAAGGTTTGGCGGTCTGAAGAATTGAAACTCACAAAGGAAATCTTACAAGACTGCCTTAAGCTTGATTATTCTATGGAGATCCCATGGCTGTTATATGTAAGGGAAACCCTTTACAAGATTGGGTTGGGACATATATTTCAAAATCCCGAAATGGTTGGCAAGGAATCTAAGTTAATGATTAAAAACGCTCATTGTACCAGGTTAGGTATGTTAAGAAATAGTGAGCATGCACTATATAATAGGGGCAAGCTGCAGCAGCAGTTTTACCTATCGAATATCTTGCATACTCAATGGCGTTTTTACTTGACAAGGCTCTGTCTTAGCTCTCTGCACTTTCTTTTTGCTTTACCAAAACAAGGGGGGTGGTGTGAGAGACTACCCCCTTGCCCTTGTAATGATAAGGTTTCACAAAGCACTGTGCACCTCATCCTCTTTTGTGCTTTGTATAAAGATCCAAGAAACCGGTTTATCAAGCCTGTTTTGTTAACCCTTGGATCCCGTTATTATAAAGAGGGTTTAAGTATTTACTGTCCTTGTCAACTCCAGCTATATGTAGTGCTGTGCTTAGTTTTATTAGATTGGCACTCAATATTAGAAATCGATATTGAACAGTATTATTATTGGAAACCTTCTGTAATAGACTACTATGTGGATTTGTATTTAAATGGAACGCACAAGCACTTTACAATCTGCTCATATATGTGACCCTTTTAGTCTAAATGTATTGCAAATTTAATATGGATATATAATATGTTTTTTAAATAATTTTATGTAATCTTTTAAATCTGTGTATACTTTTATGATTCTATTTATGAATCGAAATAAAGTTTATTGAATCGAATCGGATACAGACATTCACACAGTTTACTCACCAACCCATGCATTCAGTAAGATACATTTAATCACTCACTTATAGACTCAGTTATGCACACACTAAATAAATCATCCATTCAGATACTTATACACCCACTCATTCTTCAATACGCCTTTCCCTATATGTATTAAAGACAGTTAAACTGTACAGAAACACACAGTCACTGGATGATGTCATCAGTGATGTAATCAGTGATTTCATTTGAGATGTCATCGGTGATGTCACTGACCATGTCATGCGTGATGTGATATGTGACGTCATCAGCAGTGCATTGCGGGGGCGCATGTTATAGTTAGCTTAACTAACTATAACGGGGGAATTTCACGGGTTTTGTATGAGTGCAATGCCCAACTAACTATAACTTTCCCTAAGACCTATGGTTTTTTGCAGTGAAAATATATATATAGATATATGTATATATATATATATATATATATATATATATATATATATATATATATATATATTACCTACTGGCGGTCGCCAGTAGGTAGTTATAGTTAGGACCACGTTTCCATAGGAAATCCGCAACATTCTATTTTGAATAACTTTGGCGCCGGTTGACGAATCCTCGCGAATTTTTCAAAATAGGTGGGGCGCTACGCTCCGCTCCTTCCCTGAAAGTCTCGGGGGGATTTGTCAAGCGGGGGCTGAGATAAAAGGGGGGTCCCAAAACGCGTTTTTCCCATGCATTTTTCCATAGGACCTTTAGACAGGGCTACAGCCCGAACGTCTGAACAGAATTACTAGAAATTTGGCAGAGAGGTAGTCCTCAGGTCAAGGAAGTGCCTTTTGTAGGTTTGGTGTAAATCTGTTCAGTAGATTCTGAGAAAATAGCCTTTAAATCAATATATATATCTGAGCCAGCTTACGGTGCGCTTACGGTACGCTTACCGTACGCGTACGGTGGCGTGCGCGAGCGCGATTCTGATTGGCTCTTAGATCTTAGTAAACATTCGAATCGGTCGAAACCAGGAAGCGGCGGCCGCCATTTCGTGTGTTTCACTCAGAAAAAAAAGAGTGATAACAAGAAAAGGGGGCAAGGAGGAGAGTTACAGACCCCCTAACATTTGTAAGGGGGTAAAAGAAGGACAGAAAAGTACAAAGAAAACATTTATTGATTTTAAAAAAAATCACGGGGTACGCGTACGGTAAGCGTACGGTAAAAAAAAAAAAAGAAATGAAATGCAGATTTAAGTGTTTAGATATTAGGGGGCTCTAAATTTTAGAGCCGTTGTGTTTATGAAGTGATTTTTAAGTGGTACCTACAAGTAAGTACCGATGCAGAGTCTAAGGTTCAAGAGGAAGACTCTGTTCCCTTCATCATTGAAGTGCACACCATCTCCTCTATAAATGTCTTGCATGTCGTAACGCAAGTTGTTGTGGTAAATGGAACCCATACCATAGTCACGGAGGAAAGCAGAAACAGATTTGTTGACGTGCTTTCTTGCTTTGTCAATCTGCGGACAGAAATGATTGGACCAGTTCCATTTTTGCCTTTGGCATATGTTAGAAAACACAAAGGCAGTTTTAGGGAAAAGTGAAAACAGTTGTGCAAAGGTGTCCTTCATAAGCATTTCCAGACCTACCCCAGTCAAAGTGCCTAGGTCATTACCACCACAGTGCACTATTATGAGGTCAGGGTGTTGGTTTTGCATGAAGGATTTCACCAATGGCATCAATTGGTGCCACTTTAACCCTCTCTGACCAATCCATTTAATGTCTACATTTGGCAAAGCAAGGTCTCTCACCATACCTGTTTTCTCTGCAAACTTTTCACTCCAGAAGACATAGCTGTGCCCTACAATCCACACTGTGAACATCTTCAAAGGAGAACTGGATGCACTCAGGAGGTGTAATTCAGTAGAATGGTAAAAAGAAATCAAAGACAGTTTGGAAATGGAGGCATACATATTTTTTTCATTAAAAAAAGAACTGATTGGCTGTTTCATACCATTCTAGAATAAAAACTAGGCTGTATGTGTAAATTAATAGAAGCATGTTTTGTATTGGTACAGAAAAATGTGTTACCAAAGAACAGTACTATGGATTTGCTGTTAGGTTTGAAAAGTCAAGCACTCTTGCTCTGTGGAATTGAAACATTGTTTGGCGAACTTCTGACCTAACTCCACACAGCAGTGTTCCATGAGCTGTTGCTATGGTAGCAGGCAGAAGTCAAGTTGGGGGAAGGGTACTAGGCAGAAGTCAAGTTGGGGGAAGGGTAATTTTGGAAAAGGGTTGGTTTTCAACCAATAGAAATGTGTGATTACATTTGAAAAAAAGGGGGAAGCACTGAGATTTGAAATTAACATGTATATATGTGGAAAAAGAGAGGGAAAGTTTGCCATTATCTGGTTCTGCTGAGAGGAGAGAGGTGTAAAGAACAGAGATCCTGGCTCTGATAATCTGCTGTTTGAGTGCCAAATTTCTTTCACAACTAACTAATTTTAAAGGTGAGTTTAGAGTTTGAGAGGGGATGTATATGGTAACTTAAGAAATGAATAATAGAAATGCAATTCTTTTTGTTGAAGTTGTGTTTATTATTTTCTGTTTTGGGAGAAATGTAAATGTGAGGAACAAGTAAAATAATATGGACTATGTTTTCACAATAAATTAAGGTGTACTGGTATAAAAAAAGAATAGTTTAAGGGTTTGAGGTTGGACTCAGTAATGCAAATACATTCAGCATCACTAAGGCTGGTTGCCCTTGCTGGAGTGTAGGCAGTCACCCAGGTTATAAATGGTGCTGGTCTGAAAAAGCAGTTTGGACATGTGCTTTTTAAAAAATCTGAAAAGTGGATTCATAATGTGTCAGTCTGTAAAAGTGTTTATCACTTGCCAAAAAAAAGAGCAGTAAGTGTGCTTTCAAATTGGCAAAGAAATTTCGTTTTGTGACTAATGTGAAAACATGACTCTGTGTGCAAAGAGGAATTATAGGCAGAGATTTATTGCGTATTGCTCTGGTGATTTCACAGTTGCATTAGATGGAAAGGGGGAGCCATTTTTTGGTGCAGAAGCAGACTCTTAGCACACACCCAGCTGCTTACTATGTGGAATCATGCACAGTATTCACAAGCGAGTGGGGTTTGAGGTTTCAGTCAGTAATGCAAATACATTCAGCATCACTAAGGCTGGTTGCCCTTGCTGGAGTGTAGGCAGTCACCCAGGTTACAAATGGTGCTGGTCTGAAAAAGCAGTTTGGACATGTGCTTTTTAAAAAATCTGAAAAGTGGATTCAGTCTGTAAAAGTATGCATTTAAGAATGCAGCAAATTCTAAGGACAGACTATGACGTGTTATTTGGTGGAAAACATGTCATAGTTTTTGGGGATCTTCTACAACTTACTCCAGTTAAAGGACAACCAGTGTTTAATACTGTGACACATGAAGACACGAAGAAGTCATTGGGAAGCATCGGTAATACAAATATTTGGTCCTTCTTTGAGTACAAGGAACTTACTACTAATATGAGGCAAGCAAACGATGAAGAATATGGAAGTATTCTGAAAGATATCAGAATTGGACTACTCACTGAAGCTGGCAAAAAAGCATTACAGAGTCGGCTGCTACATAATTTATTTCCAAAGGAAGAAATAGTTGCAGAGAAGATATACAAGAACATTGCAGAAAACAAAAGTGTCATCTGCTTAATGCCAACTCTACGTGAATGCTCAATATTCAATGAGGAGCTTTTGAAATTGGAAAAGGAAGATATCAGGAAATTGGAAGCAGTGGACAAAATTGAGGATGGAAGAATTACTGTCACATTAACAGGCACACTGAAAAATAAATTGGATTCACTAGAGAAGAACATTTCCAAAACAGCTGGATTAGAAAAAAATCTATATGTTTGCATGAACTGTAGAGTATTTTTAAGGAGAAATTTGGATGTTGAAAAAGGTTTAGTTAATGGAGCTATGGGAAGAGTTGTGGGTTTTATTAATTATCAGAAAAAAGATGGAATTGAATGTTTAAAAATAAAATTTGATCAGATAGAAGAAGTTAAAGACATTTGTCGTTGTTCAGTTAGTTTCATGCTTGTGAAAGACTTATATGTACGTAGGAAGCAGTTTCCGTTTTCGCTAGCATATGCTGTAACTATTCACCAGTCTCAAGGATTGACTGTAGATTGTGCATTTGTGAACATTGGTTCAACTGTGTTCAAAGAAGGTATGGCATATGTTGCTTTGTCACGAGTGAAAACATTATCAGGTTTATTCATGATAGACTTTGATGATTCAAAAGTTAGTGCTGATGCAAATTGTGTAAAGGAGTATAATAGATTAAGAAGAAGCTATGCTCCTCATTTAGGTCAGTATCCTGTGTTGGAGAAACGTGTAGTTTCTCGTAAAAGGAGAAATGAGAATATCTGTAATGAAGATGTAGAGAGGAGGAAAAAAAAGAGGAGTGATGTAATTGCAAGCAAAAAGAATAAGGAAAATGAAGAACAGGTTGTAGGATGTTATTTTGAAAATAGCTCTGGTGTCAACTGCTACGCTAATGTAGTGCTGAATGTTGCATTTTATCTGGAAAGTTTGCAAGAGCAGATAATAGTAAATCAGGGAAAAAGATTCTGTTCTGTGCTGAGTCTCCTTTTTGAAAAGCTGAGTAATGATAAAACTCAAATAGAAAGTGCTACTGAAATTAGAAAAGTTTTAGATGTATGTTCAGGACGAACACAGTTTTCTCAAAATGTACAGCAAGACGCACAGGAATTCTTGATTTATTTTCTTCAGGTACTGGAAGAAGAAGGGGTTCCCATTGAAAATTTATTTGGTCTCTCTTATAAATGGGAACATAGTTGTGAAAACTGTTATAATATATGTGGCTCTAATGTTGATTCTGAAAGGTTTATTTATTTAACATTGCCAGAGAGTAAAACAGTCACTTTTGCTAAATTAGTTAAAGATGCTAATCATAGCATGCAATGCGGTGAGTGTAAATCTGACATGTTTTCAACATTAATTTTAAAGGAATACAGACAGTATGTAATTTTAATGATGCAACGATGTAGAGCTGATGGTTCAAAATTGGATACTTTAATAAAGAAGTTTACAGGACAGCAATTATCAATTTCAGGAAAAACTTTTGTAACAGTTGCAATCATTTTCCATGATGGACCTACTGTAACTTCTGGTCATTACACAGTTTATCTTAAATGTGAAAAAGGCTGGACACTGTGTAATGATTCCCAATTGATTTTTAAGCAACGTTTGCCTTTTGATTTAGCAAATTCCTATCTAATCTTCCTGAAACCTAAATTTTAGAGAGATTTGGCAACATCTGGACAAAACAATTTTACCATTTTATTGGATTACCATTTGGAATTTACAAATAAAAAGATTTAACAAATTATCATTTGGCCTAATGGAAAGGTAACCAATTGTAATGTGGAATTTTTCCATTTTTTAAGGAAACTTTGGAAAACCAAAAATTTAGAAAAAATCGGTAACATCTGCACAATTTAAATTTTGGAATGTTATTGGATTGCCATTGGAAATTTTTTCAAAAAAGATTTTTTAAATTACTATTTGGCCATGCGGAAAGGTAAACAATTCTATTGTGGACTAATTTAATTATTAATTAATCTTTCGGAAACCAAAATGTTACAGAGAATCGGTGACATCTGTACAATTTAAACTTTAGATTTTTATTGGATTACCATTGGAAATTTAACCAAAAAAGAATTTTAAAATTACTATTTGGCCTAAAGGAAATGGAACCCGATGTATTGTGGAGTTATTTGAGATATATTATTGTGATTATACTTCTGAAACAAAAATATCAGACGGTATTTTAAAGAAATAAGTATTGATATTAGATGATATTTTTTAAGAATATTATGCATTTCTATAAAGTTATGTTTATGCAAAAAGAGATTGTGGGCTTTTTTAAAACAATCTTTGAGATTGTTAATTTTTTTTTTGCCTGCTGTTAAATGATGAATGCAATTGCTTTCACAATTTATAGTGAAATGCAATATTTTCTGAAAACAGCAAAAAAAAGGCAAAAATATTTTTTGAAAAATATGTAAATATGTGTACTGTATTATAAAATGTTTTATTAAATATTAATACTTTTTTCTTTTTTTTCAGATTGAGATAGAAAATTTTCGAAAACTAGAACCATTTTTAAAGCAATTAAAAAAAAATGTAAATGAATAAATCTTTTTTTGAGTGGGTATGGTAAGTCAATAATATCATGGTCCCTTTTTTCCACTTCTCTACAATAACATTTTCAGTTTTTAATTGTAGTCTCTCAAGGACCTTGTAATGTGATAATTGATTTTTAGTGTTTTTTTAAAAAAAAAAAAAAAATTACGCGTACCGTACGCGTACGGTAAAAAAAAAAAAAAAAAAGTTTTTAAAAACATATATAAAAAATAGATGAAAGGTAAGGTTGGCTCTTAAAAGAGCCGTTGTGTTCATGCAGGGACAGAGGAAAGAAAGATTGGGAATATTAGACGGTACGACAAGTGTGCTGATCTATTTTACAGTTCACTAGGGAAATACTGGTCTCCCTATAAGTAATTAGATCATGACAAGTGGCGTACCGTACTTCAACCCTCGCAAACCGCGGGTTAATTTCCAGAGGACCAGAAAAAGGAGATGCTCCCCCCACAGATGAAGGGCTCACCTGACCTGCAGAAGAAGGACTCGGCCCTGCAGATGATGGTCCAGGCTGAGCTGCTGTGGATGTGCTTGGTTGATTTACTGAAGGGTTACCTTCAGTAAGTCGAGCATGTGTCCTTCTGTGTACATCCTTAAGGTGTCTCATCATGGTGTGATTCCCAAAGGAATACTTCCTGTCAGGATTCCCTCTTGAAAGTACACGCTTACACAGCTTGCAAGTCACTAAGGGTGCATTTACCTTTTGCTGGCCTTCTGGAAAAGTAAAATACTCCCATACGTAAGAGGTCTTTTGTTTCCTCGCTCTCTGCCTCAAGGTAGTGCTGCTAGCCTCACTCTCAGAAGAGCTCTGCTGTTCTGCCATCGTATCACAAAGACAACCCAGCTCCTTCTCCTAAGGGATCACAAGCAGAAATGAGGGGAATGGGTGTGGTGTAGGAGAGTTCTAGAACTGAAAGTAGTTTCAACCAATCAAAAGTTGTGTTTCATGATCACATGACCCACCGTACGCTTACGGTGCGCTTACGGCAAAAGTACGCATGCGCGTAAAAAAGACACGCGCTCGCGCGCATGCGCATAACAGTCACTCCCCGACACTTCCGCGTAACGTGCGCGTGTAGCGTACACGCGTACGCGCCCCACGCGGAGTACGCGCGGCTACGCAAATTGCGTAACTATACGCAAACAGCGTAGATAAATTACGGACATTGCGTAAACCGTACGCTTACCGTAAGCTTACCGTACGCGCACTAAAAAAAAATTTAAAAAAAGGAAAAAATGTATTGCTAATAAATTTTACCTGTTTATTTTATAAAAAATGTAAAATAAAAACATATTGTAGAATTTTAAAAATTTAACCATAGTCTTTAAAAAAGGATAGAAAATTAAAATAAAAATATGTAAAAAAAAAAGAAGAAAAAAAAAAAATTAGCATTTAAAAAACCTTGCAAATTCACTGAAAAAAACATGGGTTTCACACACGTTATAGTTAGGAATTAGCATTTAAAAAACCTTTGAAATTCACTGAAAAAACCATGGGTTTCACACACGTTATAGTTAGGAATTAGCATTTAAAAAACCTTAGAAATTCAATGAAAAAACCAAAGGTTTCACACATGTTATAGTTAGCTGGACATTTCACTCGTAAAAAACCAATGAAATTCCCCCGTTATAGTTAGTTCAGCTAACTATAACTCGCGCACCCGCAATGCACTACTGATGACGTCACATATTTCATCACTCATGACATGGTCAGTGACATCACTCATGACATCACTGATGACATCTCAAATTACATCACTGATGACATTATCCTTGTGACAGAGTGGTAGACCTCCTCTCACCCTAATATAACCTTTGATACAAACATTCAAAAATAGAGACTAAAATTTAAAAAAAAATGGACATACCAATAACAGTTACAACAACCTATTCAGTAATTCTAAGATCCACATACACATCCACTCATCCACCAACAATCCTATACAGTCACTCATACATGTACTCACACATCATATGTACTCATACACCTAAACATCCTGTAACACAATGCCACTCATCCATAGAGTTACTCACACATAGTCACTCATGCTAATAAAGAATCAAACATCCATTTACTTGCATATACAGTTATACACACACCACCACACTTACTTTTACAGAAACTTACACATACTTAGTCTTTTAAACAATCACTTATAGAAACACATACTTATTCATACAGGAAGTCTACCAATCTCTCACTCTCACATATACTCACTTATAAACACCAATAGTCACATATACTAGTTTAAAACATATGTAGTTACTTATCAAGACACTATTGAGACAGTCATTCACTCACTAACACACCCATGCACACACTCATCCACCCATACAGTCCTGCACACATGCTGTCTTCAACACATACAAACAGTGAGTCACTCATTCATGCATCTATGCACTACGTAATACCCCCCACCGCACCATGAAGACACTCAGACACTCATACTGATACTCAAAAAACCAACTATTAACCTATATAGATACTCATGTAGCTACTCACCAACCCATGCAGCCACTTATATACAAAGTGAGAGACTGATACAGGTATTTACACATTTAAACATTACTCACTTAGCCATGTATTCAAAAAGATACACTTAATCAGTCAGTAATACAATTAATTTTTCAAAAACAAATCATCAATTTAGACACTTATATACTCATTTATTCTTCCATCGACCTTGAGATATACATATATAAAACATATTTAATTTTCAGAAAAACACACATTCACTGGATGATGTCATCAGTGATGTCATTTGAGATGTCATCAGTGATGTCATGAGTGATGTCACTGACCATGTCATGAGTGATGTAATATGTGACGTCATCAGTAGTGCATTGTGGGCGCGCGAGTTATAGTTAGCTGAACTAACTATAACGGGGGAATTTCATTGGTTTTTTACGAGTGAAATGTCCAGCTAACTATAACATGTGTGAAACCTTTGGTTTTTTCATTGAATTTCTAAGGTTTTTTAAATGCTAATTCCTAACTATAACGTGTGTGAAACCCATGGTTTTTTCAGTGAATTTCAAAGGTTTTTTAAATGCTAATTCCTGACTATAACGTGTGTGAAACCCATGTTTTTTTCAGTGAATATATATATATATATATATATGCTCTTCAATGCGGCTTGGATTCGGATCGCTCAGCAGCGGGTGCGAGTGTTGGGCCAAGCCAGCGGCCAAAAATCAATTTTAAAGCAAATGACACTCGCACTCAGGAACCTTGCAAATATTTATTCTTAACAGAGTTCCCTTCTGTTACACCGACGCGTTTCAGCCCTGTCGGCCTTGTTCACGGTTGGTGACACCATTTCCTGTTACATTTTAAAGCATTTCCTATACAAAGTAGTGAGCCCCATAGAATTCTGGGAACTGAAGTTTTTTTCAAATGTTGAAAATAAATTTAGGTAATCACCTCGTAACAGTGAGAAGCAAATTAATTGAGTTTCCCAAAACAACAAAAGGCATTTGGACAGTTGTTAGTAACTGCAACAGTATTAACCAATGGAAAATAATTTCACAATGCTTTTTTAGATAAACGATACTGCTCAAAGAATCTGTTTTTCAATGTATAAATGCTAAATGTTCCAGTTCTATAAGTAGCCTGGTTACAGAACATTTGGAATGGCAATGTATAGCAATTTGTAATAGGTGTTTCGTAAACTGGCATTAGTGGCCAGTTTAATGTTCCAGAGAGTATCTAGAATTTTATGAGTAATCAGAGGATCTGCAAAAGCAATAAGTAACTATTTTCAAAAAGATAGGGAAAGGGAGTTGCAAGGATGGATACGTATGCAAAGAATCCTTATATAGCACAGTCCAGCTAGAGGTGTACATAAAGTTCCTCGTCCAAGTTCATCCCTCTCGGGTGTTTGGTCCGAAGTCTGATTATGTATTTCGATTCGAGTTGTCTCAGTTTTTTCTGGCGGTCGCCCAGCCTCTCATTGGTTTCAATAGAGTCGATTGCAAAAAATGACATGTTCATCCAGTTTCCCTCCTGGCATGCTATCATGTGTTTTGCGGTAGCATAGGAGAGATCTTTGTTTTTTACCGCTCTGACATGTTCCAAAATATGTTTCTTTAACATGCATATGGTACTACCTATGTAAAGCATACCACAGTCACATTGGATTGCATAAATGACAAATTTTGTTGTGCATGTTATTTTATGTTTGATGTGAATGGTTTTGCCTTCTGGATCGGTAAGTGTTCTCATGTTTTTCCCAATTTTGCATGCTTTGCAATTGTTGCATTTTCTAAAGCCTATTTGTTGTTGCGTGAGCCAGTTAGATTGTACAGTTTTGATGCCTTGAAAATGGCTCTTGGTAGTAAGGTCTCTGATAGATTGGACCTTTTTGTATGCAATGGACGGTTGTGTTCCAATAATTGGCATCAGATCTTGGTCCTGTTGTAGTATCGACCAGTACTTTTGGATGATTTGTCGGATTTTGTACGATTCTTTGCTGTATGTAAGTATCAGCCGAGGAGCAGACTGGTGTTCAATAGTTGGTTGGATGTTCGATTCTGAGTGTTTTTTGACCAGAATGTCTGTTCTACTCTTTATTTGTACTCGTTTCATGCATTTGTTGAGGTCTCTTATTCTGTAACCACGTTTTTGAAGTCTCCTTGTGCATTCTAGAATTTGTTCATTCGCATCTGCATCTTTTGAACAGTTTCTTTTCATGCGGATGAACTCGCCATATGGAATGCTTCTGAGTAGAGCCTTAGGATGAAAGCTATCTGCATGCAGGATGCTATTGGTGGCTGTTTTCTTCCTGAATAGAGTTGTCTCAATTTGGTCATTTTCAATATAAACAGATATATCCAGGAAGTCAATTTTATGGCGGCTGGTATTGCACGTAAAAGAAAGGCCAATATTGTTGTTATTAAGACTGTTGAAATATGACATGAAATCTTTTTTGTCTCCATTCCAAATTAAAAACAGATCGTCAATATATCTTGTCCACAAAACGATTTTCTCAAGTGCTGTGTTATTTTGGGGGCCCCATGCTATTTCCTTCTCCCACCATCCCATTGTAAGGTTAGCGTAATTGGTCGAGAAGGAAATTCCCATGGCACAGCCACACAGTTGATGGTACAGTTGATGGTTAAACAAGAATATATTGTTCTTTAGACATATTTCAATCATGGTCAATAGCATGGCTGAATGTTCTACTTCATGTATGCTCTTTTGACGTAGTTGTTTTGGGAAACTCAATTAATTTGCTTCTCACTGTTACGAGGTGATTACCTAAATTTATTTTCAACATTTGAAAAAAACTTCAGTTCCCAGAATTCTATGGGGCTCACTACGTTGTATAGGAAATGCTTTAAAATGTAACAGGAAATGTTGTCACCTACCGTGAACAAGGCCGACAGGGCTGAAACGCGTCGGTGTAACAGAAGGGAACTCTGTTAAGAATAAATATTTGCAAGGTTCCTGAGTGCGAGTGTCATTTGCTTTAAAAAAAAAAAAATATATATATATATATATATATTCACTGAAAAAACCATAGGTTTCACACATGTTATAGTTAGCTGGACATTTTACTGATAAAAAACCAATGAAATTCCCCCGTTATAGTTACTGCAGGCAACTATAACTCACGCGACCGCAATCTTCTGCTGATGACATATGTGTCTTTATGAAAAAAAAATATTTGTAATATATGTAAAGCTAAAATTTAATGGAAGAAGACATGGGCAAATAAGTGTCTAAATACAGTATTAGCATCAGCAGAGGATTGCGGTCGCGTGAGTTATAGTTACCTGCAGTAACTATAACGGGGGAATTTCATTGGTTTTTTATCAGTAAAATGTCCAGCTAACTATAACATGTGTGAAACCTATGGTTTTTTCAGTGAATTTGCAAGGTTTTTTAAATGCTAATTCCTAACTATAACGTGTGTGAAACCTATGGTTTTTTCAGTGAATTTGTATGGTTTTTTAAATGCTAAGTTACTTTACGCCATTTGTGGTGTGCGCGCCCACTTAACGCAGTTCGTTACGCTAGATGGGCCATGAACGCACGATGCGCTTCTCGCACCGTGCGCACATGGAGGACATATGATGAGCATCGTTGTGACAGGTAAAATATATGTTTTGTTTAACTCTATTAAGCCATGCACAAAAGGTGCCCTTCGGGCAACTTTTGCACACGGGGTGGGGAGAATGTGGATATTTTTTTTTTTTTATTATTTCTTACCGTACGCGTACGGTAAGCGTAATCGGCGAAATTTTCGAAAAAATTAAAATTGCCTTTTTTCACTTGAGGGATCGTTGGGGACTCCCTCGACATGGCTAGGTGCTTGGGAGCTGTGTAAACAGCCCCTTTACATGTTTTTGCACTTGGTTTTTCAACCCCCTGTCAGAGTGCGAGAGAGAAAATGGCGGCCGCAGCTTCCTGGTTTCGACCGATTCCAATGTTTACTAAGATCTAAGGGCCAATCAGAATCGCGCTCGCGCACGCCACCGTACGCGTACGGTAAGCGCACCGTAAGCGCACCGTAAGCTGGCTCAGATATATATATTGATTTAAAGGCTATTTTCTCAGAATCTACTGAACAGATTTACACCAAACCTACAAAAGGCACTTCCTTGACCTGAGGACTACCTCTCTGCCAAATTTCAAGTAATTCTGTTCAGCCGTTCGGGCTGTAGCTGTGTCTAAAGGTCCTATGGAAAACTGCATGGGAAAAACGCGTTTTGGGACCCCCCTTTTATCTCAGCCCCCACTTGACGAATCCCCCCGAGACTTTCAGGGTAGGAGCGGAGCGTAGCGCCCCACCTATTTTGAAAAATTCGCGAGGATTCGTCAACCGGCGCCAAAGTTATTCAAAATAGAATGTTGCGGATTTCCTATGGAAACGTGGTCCTAACTATAACTACCTACTGGCGACCGCCAGTAGGTAATATATATATATATATATATATATATATACATACACTCCTTGTGAATTTTTCAAAACAGATACGCCAATCACTTCAGGTGCTGTCTCCAAAATTTCGAGGTGATCCGTCAAGCGGGGGCGCAGACAAAAGGAGGTCCCGACGCTTTTTCTCCATGTTAATCTCCATAGTAAATTTTATACACGGCTTCAGCCTGAACTTCTGAATGAAATTAAATCAAATTTGGCAAAAAAGTAGCTCATGGTCCAGAAAGAGTCCTTTTGTTAAATGGTGTAAATGGTGTAAATCCGTTTAGTGTAGAAATTTAAAGAAATTCTCAGTTGTAAATCTAGGGATGTGAAGGATCCGCGAACCCTCCCGATCTCGTGCCCGAGAACTGTTGTCAGCCATCTTGTGACTCGACTGAACCAAGTCACATGACAAAATGTCCAAAAAAAAAACAAAGGGGGTAGTGTTGAAACACTATGACCCCCTAGGCCTGCTCCGGGGATCCCACAGGGACCCCCCAGGGCCAATTTGTTTTTTAATTTTTGGTGGGAAAAGAAGAGAATCAGTGCTTCATTTAATTTAGCCTCTAGGGTGAGCCAGGTCCCGGGGCAATTACAATAAAAATGCGGGTGCCTCAGTGGTCCCCCACAGCCCTTGGGACTGCCCCTCCCTTGGGCTAATTGATTGAAATGCAGGGGGCCACATGCCCTCCCCCACCCTGGGGACCGCCACCTCCCTGGGGCAATATTACATTATAATGTGTGGGGGGGCCCACCTCCCTGGGGCTATTAGATTCAAATGCAGGTGAGCCATGCAGCACCCCCCTAGCTGCCCTGGGGACGGCCACCTTCCTGGGGAACAAATCAAATCAGTAAGGGGGTCCGTTGCGGTACCCCAGGCCTCAGGGATCACCACCTCCCTGGGGCAAATGTGATGAAAGGAGGGGGCCCCGTCCTAGAGCCCTAGATGCCCTGGGAACCGCCACCACCCAGGGCCGGCTCCAGTAATGTTCTGAGGTGCCCACACCCGGGCCATTGCAGTTTGATATGGCTTGGTGGGAGCACCAAGCCACAGCAAACTCTGCTCCGGTTCATGACAGCAAAAGCAGTAAAAAGAGTTGCTTTTGGATAGTGAGAGCTGCCTGTTTGCAGCTCCCTCTGTCCAAAAGCAATACCCGCTCTGGCTGGGAGCCGGCAGAGATGGCGAGGGCCTTGAGGCTCCCCCCAAGGTCTCCAACGACCTGGCAATGCCCCGGGGGATGGGGACCTGTGGCTATATTGGCCCTGGGAAGGGTGCTGCGATGGCCTCCCTCCCCATTTTAAAACAAATGAAGGCTTGCCCCAGGGGATAGGGTCCCTGAAGCAGAAATAGGCCTGGGGAGGGAGGACACATGGCCCCTTCTTTTACTTAAAAAATAAAAAAAAGAAAAGGCCGGGCCTCCAGGGGATGGGGTCCCCAGGGCCAATATATGTGCTTTAAAATATATCTATATATATATATATATATATATATATATATATATATATATATATATATATATATATATATATATATATATATATATATATTCAGTGAAAAAACCATAGGTTTCACACATGTTATAGTTAGCTGGACATTTTACTCGTAAAAAACCAATGAAATTCCCCCATTATAGTTAGTTCAGCTAACTATAACTCGCGCGCCCGCAATGCACTGCTGATGACGTCACATATTACATCACTCATGACATGGTCAGTGACATCACTCATGACATCACTGATGACATCTCAAATGACATCACTGATGACATCATCCAGTGAATGTGGGTTTTTCTGAAAATTAAATATGTTTTATATATGTTTATCTCAAGGTCGATGGAAGAATAAATGGGTATATAAGTGTCTAAATGGATGATTTGTTTTTGAAAAATTGATTGTGTAACTGACTGATTAAGTGTATCATAGTGAATACATGGCTTAGTGAGTAATGTTTAAATATGTAAATATCTGTATCAGTCTCTCACTTTGTGTATAAGTGGCTGCATGGGTTGGTGAGTAGCTACATGGGTGTCTATATAGGTTATTAGTTGGTTTTTTGAGTATCAGTCTGAGTGTCTGCATGGTTCGGTGGGGGGTATTACGTAGTGCATAGGTGCATGAATGAGTGACTCACTGTTTGTATGTGTTGAACAGAGCATGTGTGCAGGACTGCATGGGTGGATGAGTGTGTGTATGGGTGTGTTAGTGAGTGAATGACTGTCTCAATAGTGTCTTTATGAGTAACTACATATGTTTAAAACTAGTATATGTGACTATTGGTGTATATATGTGAGTATATGTGAGAGTGAGAGATTGAAAGAGTTCCTGTATGAATAAGTATGTGTTTCTATAAGTGATTGTTTAAAAGACTAAGTATGTGTAAGTTTCCGTAGAAGTAAGTGTGGTGGTGTGTGTATAACTGTATATGCAAGTAAATGTATGTTTGATTCTTTATTAGCATGAGTGACTATGTGTGTGAGTTGCTCTATGGATGAGTGGCATTGTGTAACAGGATGTATAGGTGTATGAGTACATATGATAAGTGAGTACATGTATGAGTGACTGTATTGGACTGTTGGTGAATGAGTGGATGTGTATGTGGATCTTAGAATTACTGAAGAGGTTGTTGTAACTGTTATTGGTATGTCCATTGTTTTGTAAATTTTAGTCTCTATTTTTGAATGTGTGTGTCAAAGGTTATATTAGGGGAAGAGGAGGTCTGCCACTCTATCACAAGGATGATGTCATCAGTGATGTCATCAGTGATGTCATTTGAGATGTCATCAGTGATGTCATGAGTGATGTCACTGACCATGTCATGAGTGATGTAATATGTGACGTCATCAGCAGTGCATTGCGGGCGCGCGAGTTATAGTTAGCTGAACTAACTATAATGGGGGAATTTCATTGGTTTTTTACGAGTAAAATGTCCAGCTAACTATAACATGTGTGAAACCTATGGTTTTTTCACTGAATTTCTAAGGTTTTTTAAATGCTAATTCCTAACTATAACGTGTGTGAAACCTATGGTTTTTTCACTGAATTTCTAAGGTTTTTTAAATGCTAATTCCTAACTATAACGTGTGTGAAACCCATGGTTTTTTCAGTGAATTTGCAAGGTTTTTTAAATGCTAATTTTTTATTTTTCTTCTATTTTTTCTAACATATTTTTATTTTAATTTTCTTACCTTTTATAAAGACTATGATTTAATTTTTTAAATTCTTTAATATGTTTTTTTTTATATATTTTTTTAAATAAACATGTAAAATTTATTTGCAGTACTTTTTTTCTATTTTTTTTTAAATTTTTTTAGTACGCGTACCGTAAGCTCACGGTAAGCGTACGGTTTACGCAACGTCCGTAATTTTCCTACGCTGCTTGCGTACAGTTACGCAATTTGCGTAGCCGCGCGTACTCCGCGTGGGACGCGTACGCGTGTACGCTACACGCGCACGTTACGCGGAAGTGTCGGGTAGTGACTGTTATGCGCATGCGCGCAAGCGCGTGTCTTTTTTACGCGCATGCGCACTTTTGCCGTAAGCGTACCGTAAGCGTACGGTAGGTCATGTGATCATGAAACACAACTTTTGATTGGTTGAAACTACTTTCAGTTCTAGAACTCTCCTACACCACACCCATTCCCCTCATTTCTGCTTGTGATCCCTTGGGAGAAGGAGCTGGTTTGTCTTTGGGATACGATGGCAGAACAGCAGAGCTCTTCTGAGAGTGAGGCTAGCACTAGCAGCACTGTCTTGAGGCAGAGATCGAGGAAACAAAAGCCCTCTTATGTATGGGATTATTTTACTTTTCCTGAAGGCCAGCAAAAGGTAAATGCACCCTTAGTGACTTGTAAGCTGTGTAAGCGTGTACTTTCTAGAGGTAATCCTAACAGGAAGTATTCCTTTGGGAATCACACCATGAAGAGACACCTCCAGGATGTACACAGAAGGACACATGGTCATCTTTTTGGAGGTAACTCTTCAGAAAGACAAGCCAGTACATCCACAGCAGCTCAGCCTGGACCATCATCTGCAGGGCTGACTCCTTCTTCTGCAGGTCAGGTGAGCCCTTCATCTGTGGGGGGAGAATCTCCTTTTGCTGGCCCTCTGGAAATCAACCCTCGATTTCGGAAGGTTGATATTCGATGCACATTTTGTCAAGATCTAATTTGCTATAGGGAGACCAGTGTTTCCCTAGTGAACAACAAAATAGATCAGCACATTTGTCGCTTTGACTAATTTTCCCATGCTTCCTTTCCTCTGTCCCTGCATGAACACAACGGTTCTTTTAAGAGCCAACCTTATCTTTCATCTTTTTTTTACATATGTTTTTAAAAACTTTTTTTTTTTTTTTTACCGTACGCGTACGGTGCGCGTACTTTTTTTTTATTTTTAAAAAAAAACACTAAAAATCAATTATCACATTACAAGGTCCTTGAGAGACTACAATTATTATTATTGACTTACCATACTCACTCAAAAAAATATTTATTCATTTGTTTTTAAAAAAAATAGTTTTAAAAATGGTTCTAGTTTTCGAAATTTTTCTATATCTATCTGGAAAAAAAGAAAAAAGTATTAATATTTTTAAAACATTTTATAATACAGTACACATATTTACATTTTTTTCCAAAAAATATTTTTGCCTTATTTTTGCTGTTTTCAGAATATATTGCATTTCACTATAAATTGTGAAAGCAATTGCATTCATCATTTTACAGCGGGCAAAAAAAAATAACAATCACAAAGATTGTATTAAAAAAGCCCTGATTCTTTTTTTACTTAAACTTAACATTATAGAAATGCATAATATTCTAAAAAAATATCATCTAATACCAATACTTATTTCTTTAAAATACCGTCTGATATGTTTGTTTCAGAAGTATAATCACAATATTATATCTCAAATAACTCCAAAATACATCTGATTTCATTTCCTTTAGACCAAATAGTAATTTTAAATTTTTTTTTGGAATAAATTTCCAACGGTAATCCAATAAAATTCTAAAGTTTAATTTGTCCAGATCTCACCGATTCTCTGTAACATTTTGGTTCACGAAAATTTTTTGAATAATTTATTAAGTCCACAATAGAATTGGTTACTTTTCCGCATGGCCAAATAGTAATTTTTTAAATCATTTTTGAAAAAATTTCCAATGGCAGTCCAATAACATTCCAAAATTTAAAATGTGCAGAAGTTACCGATAATCTCTAAATTATTGGTTTTTCAAAGTTTCATTAAAAATTTAAAAAGTCCACATTACAATTGGTTATCTTTCCATTAGGCCAAATGATAATTTAAAAAATCTTTTTTCTACAAAATTGCAATGGTAATCCAGTAAAATGGTAAAATTATTTTGTCGAGATCTTGCCAAATCTGTCTAAAATTTAGGTTTCAGGAAGATTAGATAGGAATTTGCTAAATCAAAAGGCAAATGTTGTTTGAAAATCAATTGGGAATCATTACACAGTGTCCAGCCTTTTTCACATTTAAGATAAACTGTGTAATGTCCAGAAGTAACAGTAGGTCCATCATGGAAAATTATTGCAACAGTTACAAAAGTTTTTCCTGAAATTGATAATTGCTGTCCTGTAAACTTCTTTATTAAAGTATCCAATTTTGAACCATCAGCTCTACATCGTTGCATCATTAAAATTACATACTGTCCGTATTCCTTTAAAATTAATGTTGAAAACATGTCAGAATTACACTCACTACATTTCATGCTATGATTAGCATCTTTAACTAATTTTGCAAAAGTGACTGTTTTACTCTCTGGCAATGTCAAATAAATAAATCTTTCATTATCAACAATAGAGCCACATATATTATAACAATTATCACAACTATGTTCCCATTTATAAGAGAGACCAAAAAAAATGTCAATGGGAACTCCTTCTTCTTCCACTACCTGAAGAAAATACATCAAAAATTCATGTGCATCTTGCTGTTCATTTTGAGAAAACTGTGTTCGTCCTGAACATACATCTAAAAGTTTTCTAATTTCAGTAGCACTTTCTATTTGAGTTTTATCTTTACTCAGCTTTTGAAAAAGGAGACTCAGCTCTGAACAGAATCTTTTTCCCTGATTTACTATTATCTGCTCTTGCAAACTTTTCAGATAAAATGCAACATTCAGCACTACATTTGCGTAGCAGTTGACACCAGAGCTATTTTCAAAATGACATCCTACAACCTGTTCTTCATTTTCCTTTTTCTTTTTGCTTGCAATTACATCACTCCTCTTTTTTTTCCTCTTCTCTACATCTTCATTACAGATATTCTCATTTTTTCTTTTACGAGAAACTACACGTTTCTCCAACACAGGATACTGACCTAAATGAGGAGCATAGCTTCTTCTTAATCTATTATACTCCTTTACACAGTTTGTATCAGCACTAACTTTTGAGTCATCAAAGTCTATCATGAATAAACCTGATAATGTTTTCACTCGTGACAAAGCTACATATGCCATACCTTCTGAACACAGTTGAACCAATGTTCACAAATGCACAATCTACAGTCAATCCTTGAGACTTGTGAATAGTTACAGCATATGCTAGAGAAAACGGAAACTGCTTCCTACGTACATATAAGTCTTTCACAAGCATAAAACGTACTGTACAACGACAAATATCTTTAACTTCTTCTATCTGATCAAATTTTATTTTTAAACATTCAACTCCTTCTTTTTTCTGGTAATTAATAAAACCCACAACTCTTCCCATCGCTCCATTAACTAAACCTTTTTCAACATCCAAATTTCTCCTTAAAAATACTCTACAGTTCATGCAAACATATAGATTTTTTTCTAATCCAGCTGTTTTGGAGATGTTCTTCTCTAGTGAGTCCAATTTATTTTTCAGTTTGCCTGTTACTGTGACACTAATTCTTCCATCCTCAATTTTGTCCACTGCTTCCAATTTCCTGATCTCTTCCTTTTCCAATTTCAAAAGCTCCTCATTGAATATTGAGCATTCACGTAGAGTTGGCATTAAGCAGATGACACTTTTGTTTTCTGCAATGTTCTTGTATATCTTCTCTGCAACTATTTCTTCCTTTGGAAATAAATTATGTAGCAGCCGACTCTGTAATGTTTTTTTGCCAACTTCTGTGAGTAGTCCAATCCTGATATCTTTCAGAATACTTCCATATTCTTCATCGTTTGCTTGCCTCATATTAGTAGTAAGTTCCTTGTACTCAAAGAAGTACCCAATATTTGTATTTCCGATGCTTCCCAATGACTTCTTCGTGTCTTCATGTGTGACAGTATTAAACACTGGTTGTCCTTTAACTGGAGTAAGTTGCAAAAGATCTCCAAAAACTATGACGTGTTTTCCACCAAATAACATGTCATAGTCTGTCTTCAAAATTTGCTGCATTCTTAAATGCACAAAGGCAAGCATTAAGTTTGATACCATGCTCACCTCATCAATAATGAGAACTTGCATCTTCTTCAATACTCTTGAAACTTCCAAGGATGCTTCTCCAGTTAGCTTGTTGAATTGTATTTTGTTCTCATGCTCCACTGGTAACATTAGCAAACGATGTAAAGTGATTCCTTTTATGTTATATGCTGCTAACCCAGTTGGAGCAGTAACCACACAAGACAAAGTAGAATCCGTTTTTTGCTTTAGGTAGCTTCTGATGACTTTTATTAGGAAACTTTTTCCAGTTCCAGCTTGTCCGCTTACATACATCCTGATTGGATGAAATGATGTGCATGAGCACTCTTTTTTTTCATGTAGAAATCCGTGATCAATTTTGTTTTTGATCTCTTCATAAATTTGTTGCTGCTCTTGATTCAGTTGTCTTTCCAAATTTTCTAAGTCTATAAATTCTTCTTGAGCTTGATTCATAGCCGTTTCCACTTCATTCATGGCTATTGATGCTTCATTTTCAATGATTGGTTGTCCTAGGGGATCTTGACTGAGTGTTCCTGAACTTTGGCTGTCCTGAGAACTATCTCTAGCGATTTCTGCTGCAATTGTAGTTTCCTGATCAATTTCTTCATTTAACATTTGCAGATAAGTTGAGAATGTACTGCATTGTATGCTGTCTTTGCAAGCATTAAAAGAATCTTCATAGCTCTGGAATTCTCCCAGTAGTTCATCCTCTGTACGCCATGGTTTAAACAACTGTAAAAGAGCCAAGTAGTAAAATTCCTTCTTGTCAGTAGTGTCGCAACTCAGCTTCCGGTGATTTATCAAACTTCCTTTTGTTTGCTTCACCAAACATCCTTCTTCACCAACGACTTTATATTTTCCATTATTGATGTCTTCTGTGGCTTTCCGTGAATAAATGTAGTTCTGCAGCACTTCATAGAGACACATGTTCTCCAGATGTTGACTTCTCTTGGGACAATATGTGTCCAACATGTTTGTTTTCAAAATATCTGTACTTTCTGGGTCATTCTCGGCCAAATATTCAATTTCTCCTACAGATTTCAGTACCCGATTTCTCATTGCTGCAAGGCCTAAACTTGCCCAAATTATTCTTCTTGACTTCGAGTAGAGACTTGCAGAAGATAACCTATCTGAACATTCGTAGGATCCAATTTCTCGATGCGATAACATCTTCAAACTGAAACTGTACAGCTTCTTACTGACAGTCTTCTCGTGAGAAATCTCTTCCCACATTTCCTTCAATTCTGTTTTTTCTGATTTCGTAATGTAAGACGTTACATATCGAGCAACAGCAATGGAATTGTCAGCTACATACTGTATATCCATGTTAGCGTTCCACATGGATAAAATGACTGGGTTGTAGTCATTTATATTTTTTGATTCTTCTTTTCTTTTTAGGTTGTAGGTATTCTTAGGTGATTTTCTTGTGATAGTATGTCTCACAGCTGACATAAAACTGTTGACTCTTCCATTTGAAAGAACAGGTCTAGGAAATCCAAATCGACATTTAGTGTAGTATTTTTCTTTGCTCTTGTATTTCCGCCGACAGTATTTTCCACACCGATGACTTTGGAAACGTAAAACTTGCTCCTTTAACTTGTTCTCTTCTGTGCTTTTTGGTATAGCACATGTTGCATATTCTTCAATGTAAGATAACACTGCTTCATCAGCATCTGTTCCAAACTTTGGGGCATCCTTGATCCACAACAGCATATGAATATGAGGAGCACCTCTTGCCTGGTACTCTTTTCTCCAAAAGAAATCCACTACTTCTCCAAGGGGTGGATTTTTTTTATTGCAGATGAAGGACATCATAACCTCAAATCTATGATTGAAATATCTGCAAACATTAACCGGATCCAATGAGCACAGTTCTCCTGCTGTCTTGTATTCGATGTTTTTAATGTTTGAATTGGCCTCTCGTAGAAAATCCAGTAAATCATCCCAAGCGTACTCGGCACAGCTTAGGGTAAGGAACCATGTTGGTGTTCCTAAATTCCGTAACATGCATTTTAGTTCACCATGGCGTCGGTACCAATATTCATTTGTCCCACGCTGACAAGCCATCAGATTGATCAGTTGTGTTTCCAAATGATCATCTCGGTGCTGCACTTTCTCCATAAAATCCTTAGCAGACACATTTTGTAAATGTACTCCACTTTTTAAAATGTGATTTACTGCATAAGACAGTGCAGACAAGTCGCTTTCAAATAAAAGATGGAACAAATAAGGAATACTTTGTCGAAATCTGGGATCTTCAGCATATAGTCTTGTAGTCCGATACTCAGAAGCTGGAATCTGTTCTGGACGTTCATCGTATCGTCCTCCTTATCCTTTAGGAAACAGCTGGGGAAAACATCGAGCTTCCAAGCTCTCCTCCCATACACTCACGGGAGTTCCTTTTGCTTTCTTCATCTGAAAGAGATCAATATTGTCTCCCATAACTTCTTTCGAATGAAGAGGATGTATGCTAAAATGTTCATAAATTTCTTCTTCCTTTGACTTGTCCACTTTTTCAATTTGTCCAGTTGGTATTTCTGTGTCTTCTTGTAAATCTTCTTCTTCTTCTTCTTCTTCTTCTATATAAATTGATTCATACCATTTGTTATTTTTTTTCAAATACAAATTTGCTCTTTGTACTTTCCGCACATCTACCAGCTCCTGCCAAATCTTCTTATTCTTTGTAGGTACACCATTAACCAGAATAATTAATGGTTCAGTTTCTAAAGTATCCGCATCAATAGTTTCCATATTTTTTTTCAAATCCAAGGGCAAATACACCACTCTACCTTTTAAACCTCTCAGTAAATCTGAAGGAGGTAATTTACCAGTTTTGGGCTCCATACGTACTATGGTCTGAAACGGATGAACACATTGAATTAGTATAGACTCATATGTATTTAATTCAGAAAGTTCAGCAGGAATAGCATCCAATTCTAAATTATTATGTACAGCTCTGGTCGGCATTCTATTTTCCTCTAACTTGTTGTAACAGTATTTACAAATACGCTGATCTTCACCCAATTCAAAACAATTTTCTAGAAATATATATGTGGCAAAATCCTTCCACTTATAATTATCTCCATTTTCACTCTTTCTGTAGAGATCAACATTCCTAGTTTGTTTTCTATAATGAGTTCTGCGGCAACAAATACAAGTAAAATTTGGTCTTTCATTAGAGACTATTGCAAATTTTGTTATGTGATCATTAAATGTGTTACTTACAGAGGGTTCTACATTCTCTTCCACTTCTTCCTCATTTACTGTGTCCTTCTCTGCACTGTTTTGTTCAGGACCAAAGTAACAAAACTGAATTTCATCAACAACCTTCTCTACATCTGATACTGTTCCTCGGAACAGAGCCCTATTCAATTCATTTAACTTTATTGCTGGACTTTTGGCAAAATACAACCGTCTCACAAACTTTCTCATTTCAGTATGATGAACAGCCAGCATCCTAAAATGATGGAAAACACTATTGCACACTTTTCTAGATAGACAAGCCAGAGAATGACCCTGCAAACCAGTATTCTCTCTCACTCTGCATGGATCCAGACTTTGAAGCACCTTAATCTTCTGTTTTACACTTTTTTTACTATATTCTCTTAGAAACTCTCGAAATTTGTCAATAGATTCCTGACGCACAGTGCAAATACTACTACAATTCCAAGTGTACACTGGGGCTTTAGGACGTCTCCCCATTGCCTCATCTGCCATCACTTGTACCTCATCTCTTGGAACCATTATCTCCTTCTCCATTATGCAACCATTTGTTACTTCGTATGAACGACCTCTGGTGTCAACTGCATGCAGCAAACTATTACTTTGAAAATAGCTCTCTTCATTAAAAAAAGGTTCACTACTTGAACTATGCATCCACTTTCCTAAAAACACTTTACAAAAGTTTGTTCTGTTCACTACTCTTTTCCTTTTGCTATGTGATTTCAGTACATTAACCATTTTGTCTAATGTACGCATCCTATTCAAAATTAATAGTTTCCTTTTTAATTCTAATGCCTTTGCTGCAATGGCTTCAATTTCTTTTTTTCTCTTGTAATATTTTGCCTTTTGCTTATATTTCTTCACATCCTTTATCAAATTGGACATAACTCTTCTCTGAAACATTTTTCTACGTATCTCTTTAAACGCTGTTTTTCTGTTTATGTAAATCTTTTCAGTTGCAGAAGGTATATTTGCATTAACTAAATTCTCAATTTTTTCCTGTTCTGTTCGTTTCGTAACATTCTTTCCAGTACAGACATTTTGTACATTTTTCCTTGTTTTGAATATATTTTTAAGAAATTGTTTTTTCTGCTTACCAGAAGATTTTTTCTTTTTCCCAACATGAGCATCTTCTACTAACTTTGGTCCTCCAGTTGTCTTCAAATATAGATTTTTTTTAGCGTTTTTTGAACTCTGGATTTTGTAGGCATCTTAAATTTTGTTCACTGCTCTTCAGCAATACCTGAAAAAAACTAAAAAAAAATTCCTTTATTGTATTTAAATATATTACTACATTTCTTTTCACAATAGTCACAAAACGAAATTTCTATGCCAATTTGAATGCACACTAACTGCTCTTTTTTTTGGGCAAGTGAAAATCACTTTTACAAACTGTCACATTATGAAACCACTTTACAGATTTTTTAAAAAGCCCATGTCCAGACTGCTACACTACAGCAAGGGCAACCAGCCTTAGTGATGCTGAATGTATTTGCATTACAGACTGAAACCTGAAAACCCCACTCGCTAGTAAATACTGTGCATGATTATACATGGCAAGCACATGGGTGTGTGCTAAGAGTCTGCTTCTTCCCCCAAAAATTCGCTCCCCCTTTCCATCTAATGCAACTGTGAAATCACCAGAGCAATACGCAATAAATCTCTGCCTATAATTCCTCTCTGCACACAGAGTCATGTTTTCACATTAGTCCCAAAACGAAATTTCTTTGCCAATTTGAAAGCACACTTACTGCTCTTTTTTTTTTCGGGGCAAGTGAAAATCACTTTTACAGACTGACACATTATGAAACCACTTTTTTTGATTTATTTAAATGCACATGTCCAAACTGTTTTTTCAGACCACCACCATGTGTATTCTCGGTGACTGCCTACACTCCAGCAAGGGCAACCAGCCTTAGTGATGCTGAATGTATTTGCATTACAGACTGAAACCTGAAAACCCCACTCGCTTGTAAATACTGTGCATGATTATACATGGCAAGCACATGGGTGTGTGCTAAGAGTCTGCTTCTTCCCCCAAAAATTCGCTCCCCCTTTCCATCTAATGCAACTGTGAAATCACCAGAGCAATACGCAATAAATCTCTGCCTATAATTCCTCTCTGCACACAGAGTCATGTTTTCACATTAGTCCCAAAACGAAATTTCTTTGCCAATTTGAAAGCACACTTACTGCTCTTTTTTTTTTCGGGGCAAGTGAAAATCACTTTTACAGACTGACACATTATGAAACCACTTTTTTTGATTTATTTAAATGCACATGTCCAAACTGTTTTTTCAGACCACCACCATGTGTATTCTCGGTGACTGCCTACACTCCAGCAAGGGCAACCAGCCTTAGTGATGCTGAATGTATTTGCATTACAGACTGAAACCTGAAAACCCCACTCGCTTGTAAATACTGTGCATGATTATACATGGCAAGCACATGGGTGTGTGCTAAGAGTCTGCCTCTTCCCCCAAAAATTCGCTCCCCCTTTCCATCTAATGCAACTGTGAAATCACCAGAGCAATACGCAATAAATCTCTGCGCACATGGGTGTGTGCTAAGAGTCTGCTTCTTCCCCCAAAAATTCGCTCCCCCTTTCCATCTAATGCAACTGTGAAATCACCAGAGCAATACGCAATAAATCTCTGTTTTTTCAGACCACCACCATGTGTATTCTCGGTGACTGCCTACACTCCAGCAAGGGCAACCAGCCTTAGTGATGCTGAATGTATTTGCATTACAGACTGAAACCTGAAAACCCCACTCGCTTGTAAATACTGTGCATGATTATACATGGCAAGCACATGGGTGTGTGCTAAGAGTCTGCTTCTTCCCCCAACAATTCGCTCCCCCTTTCCATCTAATGCAACTGTGAAATCACCAGAGCAATACGCAATAAATCTCTGCCTATAATTCCTCTCTGCACACAGAGTCATGTTTTCACATTAGTCCCAAAACGAAATTTCTTTGCCAATTTGAAAGCACACTTACTGCTCTTTTTTTTTCGGGGCAAGTGAAAATCACTTTTACAGACTGACACATTATGAAACCACTTTTTTTGATTTATTTAAATGCACATGTCCAAACTGTTTTTTCAGACCACCACCATGTGTATTCTCGGTGACTGCCTACACTCCAGCAAGGGCAACCAGCCTTAGTGATGCTGAATGTATTTGCATTACAGACTGAAACCTGAAAACCCCACTCGCTTGTAAATACTGTGCATGATTATACATGGCAAGCACATGGGTGTGTGCTAAGAGTCTGCTTCTTCCCCCAAAAATTCGCTCCCCCTTTCCATCTAATGCAACTGTGAAATCACCAGAGCAATACGCAATAAATCTCTGCCTATGATTCCTCTCTGCACACAGAGTCATGTTTTCACATTAGTCCCAAAACGAAATTTCTTTGCCAATTTGAAAGCACACTTACTGCTCTTTTTTTTTCGGGGCAAGTGAAAATCACTTTTACAGACTGACACATTATGAAACCACTTTTTTTGATTTATTTAAATGCACATGTCCAAACTGTTTTTTCAGACCACCACCATGTGTATTCTCGGTGACTGCCTACACTCCAGCAAGGGCAACCAGCCTTAGTGATTCTGAATGTATTTGCATTACAGACTGAAACCTGAAAACCCCACTCGCTTGTAAATACTGTGCATGATTATACATGGCAAGCACATGGGTGTGTGCTAAGAGTCTGCTTCTTCCCCCAAAAATTCGCTCCCCCTTTCCATCTAATGCAACTGTGAAATCACCAGAGCAATACGCAATAAATCTCTGCCTATAATTCCTCTCTGCACACAGAGTCATGTTTTCACATTAGTCCCAAAACGAAATTTCTTTGCCAATTTGAAAGCACACTTACTGCTCTTTTTTTTTCGGGGCAAGTGAAAATCACTTTTACAGACTGACACATTATGAAACCACTTTTTTTGATTTTTTTAAATGCACATGTCCAAACTGTTTTTTCAGACCACCACCATGTGTATTCTCGGTGACTGCCTACACTCCAGCAAGGGCAACCAGCCTTAGTGATGCTGAATGTATTTGCATTACAGACTGAAACCTGAAAACCACACTCGCTTGTAAATACTGTGCATGATTATACATGGCAAGCACATGGGTGTGTGCTAAGAGTCTGCTTCTGCACCAAAAAATGGCTCCCCCTTTCCATCTAATGCAACTGTGAAATCACCAGAGCAATACGCAATAAATCTCTGCCTATAATTCCTCTTTGCACACAGAGTCATGTTTTCACATTAGTCCCAAAACGAAATTTCTTTGCCAATTTGAAAGCACACTTACTGCTCTTTTTTTTTTCGGGGCAAGTGAAAATCACTTTTACAGACTGACACATTATGAAACCACTTTTTTTGATTTATTTAAATGCACATGTCCAAACTGTTTTTTCAGACCACCACCATGTGTATTCTCGGTGACTGCCTACACTCCAGCAAGGGCAACCAGCCTTAGTGATGCTGAATGTATTTGCATTACAGACTGAAACCTGAAAACCCCACTCGCTTGTAAATACTGTGCATGATTATACATGGCAAGCACATGGGTGTGTGCTAAGAGTCTGCTTCTGCACCAAAAAATGGCTCCCCCTTTCCATCTAATGCAACTGTGAAATCACCAGAGCAATACGCAATAAATCTCTGCCTATAAATCCTCTCTGCACACAGAGTCATGTTTTCACATTAGTCCCAAAACGAAATTTCTTTGCCAATTTGAAAGCACACTTACTGCTCTTTTTTTTTCGGGGCAAGTGAAAATCACTTTTACAGACTGACACATTATGAAACCACTTTTTTTGATTTATTTAAATGCACATGTCCAAACTGTTTTTTCAGACCACCACCATGTGTATTCTCGGTGACTGCCTACACTCCAGCAAGGGCAACCAGCCTTAGTGATGCTGAATGTATTTGCATTACAGACTGAAACCTGAAAACCACACTCGCTTGTAAATACTGTGCATGATTATACATGGCAAGCACATGGGTGTGTGCTAAGAGTCTGCTTCTTCCCCCAAAAATTCGCTCCCCCTTTCCATCTAATGCAACTGTGAAATCACCAGAGCAATACGCAATAAATCTCTGCCTATAATTCCTCTCTGCACACAGAGTCATGTTTTCACATTAGTCCCAAAACGAAATTTCTTTGCCAATTTGAAAGCACACTTACTGCTCTTTTTTTTTCGGGGCAAGTGAAAATCACTTTTACAGACTGACACATTATGAAACCACTTTTTTTGATTTTTTTAAATGCACATGTCCAAACTGTTTTTTCAGACCACCACCATGTGTATTCTCGGTGACTGCCTACACTCCAGCAAGGGCAACCAGCCTTAGTGATGCTGAATGTATTTGCATTACAGACTGAAACCTGAAAACCACACTCGCTTGTAAATACTGTGCATGATTATACATGGCAAGCACATGGGTGTGTGCTAAGAGTCTGCTTCTTCCCCCAAAAATTCGCTCCCCCTTTCCATCTAATGCAACTGTGAAATCACCAGAGCAATACGCAATAAATCTCTGCCTATAATTCCTCTCTGCACACAGAGTCATGTTTTCACATTAGTCCCAAAACGAAATTTCTTTGCCAATTTGAAAGCACACTTACTGCTCTTTTTTTTTCGGGGCAAGTGAAAATCACTTTTACAGACTGACACATTATGAAACCACTTTTTTTGATTTTTTTAAATGCACATGTCCAAACTGTTTTTTCAGACCACCACCATGTGTATTCTCGGTGACTGCCTACACTCCAGCAAGGGCAACCAGCCTTAGTGATGCTGAATGTATTTGCATTACTGAGTCCAACCTCAAACCCTTAAACTATTCTTTTTTTTTCCAGTACACCTTAATTTATTGTGAAAACATACTCCATATTATTTTACATGTTCCTCACATTTAAATTTCTCCCAAAACAGAAAATGATAAACGCAACTACAACAAAAACAATTTCCATTTCTATTATTCATTTCTTAAGTTACCACATACATCCCCTCTCAAACTGTAAACTCACCTTTAAAATTAGTTAGTTGTGAAAGAAATGTGACACTCAAACAGCAGATTATCAGAGCCAGGATCTCTGTTGTGTTCACCTCTCTCCTCTCAGCAGAACCAGATAATGGCAAACTGTCCCTCTATTTTTCCACACATATACATGTAAGTTTCAAATCTCAGTGCTTCCCCCTTTTTTTCAAATGTAATCACACATTTCTATTGGTTGAAAACCAACCCTTTTCCAAAAGTACCCTTCCCCCAACTTGACTTCTGCCTAGTACCCTTCCCCCAACTTGACTTCTGCCTGCTACCATAGCAACAGCTCATGGAACACTGCTGTGTTGAGTTAGGTCAGAAGTTCGCCAAACAATGTTTCAATTCCACAGAGCAAGAGTGCTTGACTTTTCAAACCTAACAGCAAATCCATAGTACTGTTCTTTGGTTACACATTTTTTTGTACCAATACAAAACATGCTTCTATTAATTTACACATACAGCCTAGTTTTTATTCTAGAATGGTATGAAACAGCCAATCAGTTCTTTTTGTTTTGAAAAAAATATGTATGCCTCCATTTCCAAACTGTCTTTCTTTTCATATTGCCATTCTACTGAAAGACACCTCCTGAGTGCATCCAGATCTCCTTTGAAGATGTTCACAGTGTGGATTGTAGGGCACAGCTATGTCTTCTGGAGTGAAAAGTTTGCAGAGAAAACAGATATGGTGAGAGACCTTGCTTTGCCAAATGTAGACATTAAATGGATTGGTCAGAGAGGGTTAAAGTGGCACCAATTGATGCCATTGGTGAAATCCTTCATGCAAATCCAACACCCTGACCTCATAATAGTGCACTGTGGTGGCAATGACCTAGGCACTTTGACTGGGGTAGGTCTGGAAATGCTTATGAAGGACACCTTTGCACAACTGTTTTCACTTTTCCCTAAAACTGCCTTTGTGTTTTCCAACATATGCCAAAGGCAAAAATGGAACTGGTCCAATCATTTCTGTCCACAGATTGACAAAGCAAGAAAGCACGTCAACAAATCTGTTTCTGCTTTCCTCCGTGACTATGGTATGGGTGCCATTTACCACAACAACTTGCGTTATGACATGCAAGACATTTATAGAGGAGATGGTGTGCACTTCAATGATGAAGGGAACAGAGTCTTCCTTTTGAACCTTAGACTCTGCATCGGTACTTACTTGTAGGTACCACTAAAAAAATGACTTCATAAACACAACAGCTCTTTTTAGAGCTCCCTAATATCTAAACTCTTAAATCTGCTTTTCATTTATTTTTTTTTATTTTTTTTTACTGTACGCTTACCGTAAGCTTACCGTACGCGTACCCCGTGATTTTTTTAAAAATCAATAAATGTTTTTTTTGTACTTTTCTGTCCTTCTTTGACCCCCTTACAAATGTTAGGGGGTCTGTAACTCTCCTCATTGCCCCCTTTTCTTGTTTTCACTCTTTTTTTTCAGAGTGAAATATATATATATATATATATATATATATATATATATATATATATATATATATATATATATATATATATATATATATATATATATATATATATATATATATATATATATATATATATATATATATATATATATATATATATATATATATATATATATATATATATATATATATATATATATATATATATATATATATATATATATATATATATATATATATATATATATATATATATATATATATATATATATATATATATATATATATATATATATATATATATATATATATATATATATATATATATATATATATATATATATATATATATATATATATATATATATATATTATATATATATATATATATATATATATATATATATATATATATATAATATATATATATATATATATATATATATATATATATAATATATATATATATATATATATATATATATATATATATATATATATATATATATATATATATATATATATATATATATATATATATATATATATATATATATATATAATATATATATATATATATATATATATATATATATATATATATATATATATATATATATATATATATATATATATATATAATAAATGAGCAGACAACAGGGAATGGGGTCCCTGGGGTAAAAATAAGCCCAGAGAAGGGAGAAGCCATTAATAATTCTATTTTTTTTCCATACATCGTAGACACTGCGACCCCATTGCGGCGCTTATCATGGCCCCCCATGTAACGCTGCAGATCTACCTTAAATAAATAAATATTAAATAATCACACATCCACTCACACAGTTGTGAAGCTCATCATAGAGCTACTCAGAGTGAAGTGCATACTTACCTACTATTTGACAGAGTTAGAAAACATTTTAATACGTACAAATTTAAAAATATAGTTAAAAAAGTTAAATGAATTTGTGCTTTTGTTTTCCCAATCCACAATGGGTTCGCCAATCCAGAAAATATTTTTGAGGGATATACTTTTCACTGTTAGGTTATAGGGTGGATCTGAGAAGCTGTGAACTCCATCACATCTGTAGATGTTATCCATGTCAAGACGTAGTATTGTTATAGCTAGAGCCCATGTTATGGTCTCTGAGGTGTTTCCTGCCTTTGTCAATTTGTGGACAGAATTTATTTAACCACTTATATTTTTTGTCTTTGGCATATATTAGAGTTCACAAAGACAGTGTGAAGGAAAAGATGCATCAGTAGTGCAAAGGTATGCTTCATTAGGATTTCCAATCCTACCCCAGTCAGAGTGCCCAGGACATTGCCACTACAGTACACAATCATGAGGTCAGGGGATTAGAAATGCAAAAAGGTTTTAACCAAAGGTAGCAATTGGTGCCACTTTAATTCTCTCTGCGCAAACTATTTAATATCCACATTATGCAAACCCAAGTCTCTGTCAATACCTCCGTCTCCAGCATACTTTTTACCCAAGAAAATCCGTACTGTAAGCATTTTGAAGGAATCAAAAGAGGTCTGTAGCTGAGCGCGTTAGTTGGTATAATGAGAGGTATGTAAAACGGTGGACAGAATGTGGTTTAACAAAATGCAGATAAGTCATTGGGTGTTCATAAACATTGTGTACTTAAAAATAGGTTGCATTTTACTTTACAAAACAAGTATGTTTCTGACTGGTTATGGAGAAAGGTTTGAAAGGTACAATAGGATGGATAAGCTAATATTTTGCAGTAGTTAACTATACCTGTTAAGTGAATTTGGAAGCTAGTGTGCTGGATTTCAAAATATGGCAAGCTTTTGACCCACGGGTACAGATGAATGTTGCAGAAACTGGTACTATAGAAATTAAGGTGAAGCACTATGGGGGAAGGGTTTAAAATAAAGTGTGGTTTTAAAATATAAAATGGAGTGTAATATATATGATATATGTTTGTAAATTAAGTTTCCCCAAATCAGTGGAATGTTGGTAAATAATAATAGTAGTATTATTGGAAATGTGTTTTTGAAATCCTGTAAGGGTTTGCGACTCCATCCTGACGTTACACTCGGGTGCCGCAGTGGAATAGCGACTCCACTAAGTTACAGAACCAGATTGGGCTCTTTTAGAAGAGTGTAATAAAGGGTTAATATGACTATCCAATAGAAAGTGGTTTTAGAATTTGAAAAACTGAAGGGAGTATTTTTATTTATTACTGACATTCATTTTTGTGGAAAATGAGATGGAAAATTTGCTATTACTGGTTTTTCCTTATTAAGAGTGGTGCATCACATTAATTTATTTCTATTTTTTATTATTTAGTCCTCATTTGCCTTTGAAAACAGTGAAGAAAACTCTGCGACCCCGTTTAACCAGCACCTGCCAGAGATGTTTGATTATAACCAAGGTTAGTTCAATTCCCATGTCACCTCTCCTTCCGTAGTCTGCTCTGACCAAAAAGGCCACCTGCAAACCTCTTCGGAGATGTAGACAAGACCAGAAGTAAAGAGACATAATCATTTGACTAGGATCTATCCCAGACAGAGTTCTTTTCAATCAGAGATTTCTAGCCAATTTAGAAAGGGGGACCAGAATACATTTCCTTTTTTCCAATATTCTGTCCAACCTGATGGTATATTTAATGGACTCAACCCAGTCTGCTTCAGTCTGAGGTAGGTTGCTTATACAGTTTTTACAGTTCTCTCTCTGAGCAGGGAGAATCAGATAAAACCCCAGCTTTTTCACATCAATTGACAAACTCACATGCTGTGATAGAACCCCAAAGAAAACAAGGGCTGGACTTACCTAAAGTGCTATGCCGAGTATAGCTGACATTAATCTACTCACGTCATCCCAGAAAAGTTGAATTGGAGGACACTCCAGAAACACATGAATATCATCCACCTTCTTGTGGGTGCATTTTGCACACTTCTGTGTTATTCTTTTCCCCAATTTAGATACCTTCAGGGGTGTTAAATATGCCCTATCAAGACAAAAGTTGTGATTCCTCCTTAAATTTGCAGGCTGTACCGTGGAGTACAAAATGTTAAAAGATACTTGCCATAATTGTTTGAGAGGCATCCCTGGCAAGCTCTTTCCCCACAGTTCAGTAGGTAGACTGAAGTCGCCGTCTGTCAGGTCTGCCAGTAGCTAGTACCATCTGGCCACCTCCTTCTTTCTTGGCCCATCGCTGGCCAACTCTGATTTTAGATCATTTGAAGATCTTATCTCTACTGCGGCTAACTAGTACCAACCTTTGATTTGGAGATATTTAAACCTTGATCGTTTATTTTTAGTTATCTCCGACCCCTTGACCCAAAGTATCAACTCCCCATCTTCCACCAGCTGTTCCCATCTTACCACCCCTGCCTCCCTCAAAGGGGCTGCCAAGCTGTCCTTAGTCCACTCAGGAGAGCCCGGGGCATTCCATATTGGAGCCAGTCCGCTATAATAGGTGAGTTTTGTCTCTTTTCTAATCTTGTACAATGTCGTTGCTAAGCTCTGTAAGGTCTTGAGACGCACTTTTTTAAAAATAACTGTGATCTCCAAATTTATACATGAAGCCTTGTTCTCCTCACACAATATTTGATAGCATCGCTTTTAACATTTTCCCAATATCTGATCCGTCCGGTTCGTTTAAAAGCATCTTCCTATTTCTTAACAAAATTGCCCATGGATAGTAGGACAGGTCCGGCAAACACGAACCCCCCTTATCTTTCTTCCTTTGTAACTTTTCCCAGGCAAACCTAGAACCTTTTGAAGCCCAGATAAAACTGCTAATTTTACCCTGAATTTTATTAAGCCACTCCTCTTTGAAACTCAGAGGAATCATCTGAAATAGGAATGTAAATTTAGGTAGGATTGACATTTTCACCAGGTTCACACTTCCCAAGTATTGTCAAGTTTAAGTATGACCAACATCATTCCCCCTAAATAGTTTACTTCCAAGATTTTATCAATATCCTGTGTGATCCTAATGCCTAAATATCACATTTCACTTTTAATAGTGTCCTGATTCGCCTCTGAGTTCCATTATTTCAGTTTTATCCTTATTTCCTGCATATACTGTAATGCGACCAAACTGTAAGGCTAAGTCGTTCATCAGCGGGGCAGAAACTTGGAGGTCTGAGGTGTATACCATTAAATCGTCTGCATACAGGGCAACCTTTTTCTACAAGCCTTCATACCTAAAGGGGGGTATTACATTCTCTTTCTTGTTCTTAGCTGAGAGTGGTCCTATTTACAAATTGAAAAGCAGAGGGGATAGAAGACATCCATGTCTGGTTACCCTTGAGAGGTTAAAAGGCGTAGACAGATTGCCATTCACCTAAACCCAGGCTCTTGGTTCACGGTATATTATTGCTAGGGTCTTACAAAAATTCTCACTAAGGTTACACATCTTTACTATTGTCTGAAAGTAGGCCCAATTAACTCTGTCAAAAGCCTTAGTAGCATCTAGTGTAATGACTGCAAGGGGAACATTGTAGAGAGTAGCTAAATCAATTGCCCCAACTAAATCTTATGTTAATTCATAAATCCCCCTTCCCCTCACAAAACCTTTCTGATCATCGTGTTGGAGGCCCCCCACCACACCATTTAGCCTCTCTGCCAATATTTTCATGAAGATTTTATAATTGCAATTTGATAGCGAAATAGGCCTGTAAGAATTACATGAATTTAGGGGCTTTCCCGGTTAGGAATCAGCATTACTGTAGCCTCATTCCAAGAGGCTGGCAATTCTACCCCCTTCTCAAAAATGGCCATAAACAGCTTTAACATGACTGCCAATTAAACCTCTTCCAAAACGTTATAAATTTGTGCTGGCAGCCCTTCAGGGCCTGCTGATTTGCCTGACTTCCCTGCTCTAATTGTGTTCCTGATCTCCATCAGGTTAATAATATTTTTAATTTTTTTATTGCTACTCTCGCTAACCTTGTCGGGAACATCTTGATCCAGTCAAGCCTTTATTTCCTCTTCTGTACCTACCAATTCCTCCTGGTATATTTCCTGAAACTATCTTTAAAATGCTTCCTCTATTTCTCTACTGCCTTTGAGGAGTCTGCCTGAAGTCTCACAATAAATTCATTTTATGAACCCTCTTTCTTGTTCACCCTTAGCTTTCCAGGCTAGAAACTTTCCACAACCTTCTCCATATTCAAAGATGGCCAGTTTACTCGCTTGCAACGCTTTCCTAAACCTGTCTTCTACTACCCCCAGAAGTTTGTAATTTTTCTAACTCTCTTTCCTCTACGGCAACTAACAGCTGCTGTACTAGCAGCTGGATATTACTTTACAACTTACCAACCTCTGCTTTAATTTTTTTCCTTTTAAAGGCTTGAAAAGAAGTTAATTTCCCCCTCAAAAATCCTTGTATGTATTCCATATTACCCCCAGTGGGGCACTGTCAGCATTTATTACGAAGAACTCATCAGTCTCTAGTCTAAGTTTTTCGCTAACTACCTCATCTAATAATAGGGCACGATCCATCGTCCATCTCCTCTGTGTCAAATTGGTAGTTAAAGAGAGAACCAAAGTTACCGCAGAATGATCTGACAGATAGGCTCCAATATGCTTAATGTCCTGCACCCATCCTTTAATCTCTTGATCATTTAGAAAGAAATCAATTCCCGATTGGTTCCCGTATGTTTTTTATCATTATAGGTGAACCCCTTTCTCGCACCCATCCTCTCCCTCCATATATCACACCATTCTAGCTGTTTGATTGACGCTTTAATTAAAGTCAGGATCTTATTTTTTGCCCCAGTTCTACTATTAACTGTGTGGTCCAAACCACTTTCTAAAATCACATTGAAATCTCTGGCCAATATGACTGGATCTGGAAAATTCAGCAGTTCTGACAGCAATCTTCTAAATGGACTAGGCTTGTCTATGTTTGGGCCATAACATCCAACCATTGTACATTTTTGGTAATTACATTTTATTTTAGCAATGACCCATCTGCCTGCCCTGTCTACTTTAGTGTCCTCTATGGTAATATATGGTTTATTTTAAAACCAGGAAAGCCACTCCCTTTATAGTCAGCTGTTGACTGGTAAAGACAACCTTTTCAACCCAACTTCTAGACTTAAAATGTTTGCCCATTTCCCTGTCAGTCAGGTGGCTTCCTGTAAGATAATGTTCTGGGTGGGGGCATCTTTCAAGTATTTCAGAATCTTTTCCCTCCTAGCTTTTACTGTTAGACCATTTACATTCCATGATAGAATCTCAACCTGAACACTCTGACCACCACTCATCTTTTGTTTCCTAATCTAACTACAATGGTGGTGCCACCAGCAAGTTTTGCTCAAAGAGGACATATTTTTTTTATATTTTCTCCCAATACTCCCCACCCTGTGACCAACCCTGGAGAACCCTCATTCTTCTCTTTTCTTTATGGCTTAGGCCTCTGGGGTCCCTGAAGCCAGGAAAAAATTTTGAAAAATAAATAAACGTTTTTAAATCTGCCACTAATAATTTTCTGCTCTCTTAAACTCCCTTAGCAACCAGGATGCAGAATACACTAACACTGATGAAAACATTTAAAATAAAAATAGAATATGTTGAATAAAAAAATAGAATAACGAGGGGCAGAATACAGCAGGAAGAGAGGGGGGTGCAATCAATCAATCACGACATTTGTAAAGCGCGCTACTCACCCGGAAGGGTCTCAAAGCGCTGGGGGAGGGGTACGTTACTGCTCGAACAGCCAGGTCTTGAGCTGCTTCCTGAAGGAGAGATGGTCTTGGGTTAGCCGAAGGTGGATGGGGAGGGAGTTCCAAGTCTTGGCTGCCAGGTAGGAGAAGGATCTTCCTCCGGCGGTGGCTCTGCGGATGCATGGTACGGAGGCGAGGGCGTGGCTGGTCTATCGTAGTTGGCGGGTGGGCGTGTAGAAGGTCATGCGGTCGTTGAGGTACTTGGGGCCCAGGTCGTGGAGAGCCTTGTGTGCGTGGGTGAGGAGTCTGAACGTGATTCTCTTGCTGACGGGGAGCCAGTGCAGGTCTCTCAGGTTTCCGGTGATGTGGTTTTGTCGGGGGTTGTCCAGGATGAGTCATGCGGAGGCGTTCTGGATGTGTTGGAGTCTTTTTTGAAGTTTGGCTGTGGTACCGGCGTAGAGGGTGTTCCTATAGTCCAGTCGGCTGGTGACGAGTGCCTGGGTAACGGTCTTCCTGGTTTCTGTGGGGATCCATCTGAAGATCTTGCGGAGCATGCGCAGGGTGTTGAAGCATGATGAGGAGACGGCGTTGACTTGTCTGGTCATCGAGAGGGAGGAGTCCAGGATGAAGCCCAGGTTGCGAGCGTGGTCCGTTGGTTTGGGAGTGGTGCCCAGGGCAGGGGGCCACCAGGAATCGTCCCAGGCAGAGGGGGATGATCCCAGGATGAGGACTTCTGTCTTGTCTGAGTTCAGTTTCAGGCGGCTGTGCTTCATCCACTCGGCGACGTCTTTCATCCCTTCGTGTAGGCTGGCTCTGGCGGTAGCGGGGTCGTTGGTGAGGGAGAGGATCAGTTGGGTGTCGTCGGCGTAGGAGATGATGTTGAGGTTGTGTTGGCGTGCGATGGCTGGGAGGGGGCTCATGTAGACGTTGAAGAGGGTTGGGCTGAGTGATAATCCTTGTGGTACGCTGCAGATGACTTCGGTGGCCTCGGATCTGAATGGGGGGGGGGACTCTCTGGGTTCTTCCGGCGAGGAACGAGATGATCCACTCCAGTGCCTTCTCTTGGATTCCGATGTTGCTGAGGCGCCGCACTAGGGTGCGGTGGCAGACAGTGTCGAACGCAGCAGAGAGGTCCAGGAGGATGAGGGCCGCTGTTTCCCCATTGTCGATCAGGAATCTGATGTCGTCGGTTGCTGCGATCATGGTGGTCTCGGTGCTGTGGTTGGCCAGGAACCCAGACTGCGAGGGGTCGAGGGATCCGTTCATCTCGAGGAAGGCGGCGAGCTGTCTGTTGACGGGCTTCTCGATGACTTTGGCAGGAAAAGGAAGGAGCGAGATGGCCCGGTAGTTCTTGAGGTCAGTGGGGTCCGCCGTTGGTTTCTTCAGGAGGGCGCTGAGCTCGGCGTGCTTCCAGCTCTCTGGGAAGGTGGCGGTGTGGAAGGAGGTGTTGATGATGTCCTGGAGGTGGGGTGCGATGATGGCGTCGGCCTTGTTGAAGACGTGGTGGGGGCAGGGGTCGGAGGGGGATCCGGAGTGGATGGTGTTCATCGTGTGGGTGGTGTCTTCGGTGCTGACCGGGGTCCAGTTGCCGAGGGTGGTGGTGACGGGCGTTGGTTCGGTGGTCGGGTGCGTGGTCTGTGCGTTGAAGCTGTTGTGTATGTCGGCGATCTTGCGGTGGAAGAACGAGGCGAGTGAGTTGCAGAGGTCTTGCGAGGGAGTGATGTTGTTGTTTCCGGCTCTGGGGTTGGAGAACTCTTTGATAATGCTGAAGAGTTCCTTGCTGTCGTGGGCGTTGTTGTTCAGACGTTCTTTGAGTGCTGTTTTCTTGGTGGCGTGGATCAGCTGATGGTGTTTACGGGTGGCGTGCTTGAGGGCGGTCCTGTTGTCTCGTGGTCTGGTCGAGCCGCCAGGCTTTCTCGAGGGTGCGGCAATTCTTCTTGGAGTCCTTGAGTTCGTCGGTGAACCAGGGGGTTTTATTGCTGCCGGGTCTGCTGGGAGGGTTCTTTCGTGGTGCGAGGTCCTCGGCGCAGGCGGTCAGCCACTTGGTGAGGTTGCTGGCGGCTTCGTTGGGGTCCGTTGTGCTGGTGGGAGGGTTCTGGCTGAGGGAGGCGGTGAGCTGCTCGGCAGTGATCTTGCTCCAGCTCCGGTGAGGAACCTGTTGCGGGTGGTGGTGGTTCGTGGTTCTTCTGAAGCTGAAGTGGACGCAGCTGTGGTCAGTCCAGTGGAGTCCGGTGGAGTGGCTGAAGGATATGTGCTTGCTGGATGAGAAGACGGGGTCAAGCTTGTGACCGGCGTAGTGGGTGGGGGTGTTCACCAGTTGCTTGAGTCCGAGGTTGGTGAGGTTGTCCAGAAGGGTGGTGGTGTTTCTGTCATTGTTGTTTTCCAGGTGGAAGTTGAGGTCCCCTAGGAGGATGTAGTCAACGGAGGGAAGGGCGTGCGGGCTGATGAAGTCTGCGAAGTCTTTGCTGAATTGTGTGCGTGGTCCAGGGGGTCTGTAGATGAGGGTGCCTCTGAGGGTGGTCTTGGGGTCAGTGTGTATCTGGAAGTGGAGGTGTTCGGCGGCGGTGAAGGTTTCGTTGGAGTTGGTCGAGATGCAGATGGTGTTCTTGTGTACGATGGCGATGCCTCCTCCCGTCTGGTTGATGTGGTCCCTCCGGGTGATCTTGTATCCGTCCGGGATGGCTATGGCGATGTCGGGCGCTGAGGAGGCGTTTATCCAGGTTTCCGTGAGGAAGGCGACGTCTGGTGAAGTTGTGTCGAGCAGGTTCCAGAGTTCGACGGCGTGTCTGTGGACTGAGCGGGTGTTGTGCAGGATGCATTTGAGGTGGTTGTTGCTGGTGCTCGGCTTGGCGGGTGCGGTGCAGGTCCGGAGGCAGGTGAATTTGCAGGCTTGGCAGGTGAAGGGTCCGTGGGTGCGTCTCGGGGTGGCTCGGTAGCAGGCAGGGTTCCGGCCGGTGTTGAGTGCGTTGAGGGTGGTGGGGTCGTAAGTCCATCGTGTTGGCTGGCGTTCTCGGGGGCCAGGGGTCCTGGCACTGGGCGCGGTCCAGATGCGGACGGGCGCAGACGGGGTGCCTTAGGCGCGCCTTCGGCGTGGCAGCGGCGCGCCCGCTGCGCGCGTCCGCTGCGCGGCCTCCATATGTGTGGGAGAGGGAGGGAGGAGCAGCTGGGAGGCGGGAGCGGGGCGGCCAATGGAGTTCAAGGGGGCGGGGCCGCAGGGATGCAGCGGCGGGAAAGGAGCGGCGGGGGCAACGGTACAGAATGGAAAAGGGTGCGAGTGAGATTAATGGGCAGGGGTACAGAAGGCAAAAGTCAATACAGGCAGTGGACACAGAAATAAAAATGGGGGTACAATGCAGAATGACGGGCGAGGGGTACAGAAATCAAAAGTGAGCCGGGGTACACAGAGCAAAAGTTAACACGGGCAGAGAGGTGGCAATCAGGAACCAGTGCCAGCGGCAGATGCGAGCGGTAGATGGTGGGCTGCAGGACACACAGGGGGCTGCGTGGCGGTGAGGGGAGCGACCTACCTGATGGCAGGGTCAAAGGTCGCTCTCTCTACCGCTGCGCTGCCTCCATATGAGTGGGAGAGGGAGGGAGGAGCAGCTGGGAGGTGGGAGCGGGCGGCCAATTGGCTTCAAGGGGGCGGGGCCGCAGGGACGCAGCGGTGGGAAAGCAGCGGCGGGGGCAACGGTACAGAATGGAAAAGGGTGCGAGTGAGATTAACGGGCAGGGGTACAGAAGGCAAAAGTCAGTACAGGCAGTGGACACAGAAATCAAAATGGGGGTACAATGCAGAATGACGGGCGAGGGGTACAGAAATCAAAAGTTTGCTGGGGTACAGAAGGCAAAAGTTAACACAGGCAGAGAGGTAGCAATCAGGAACCAGTGCAAGCGGCAGATGCGAGCGGTGGACGGCGGGCTGCAGGACACACAGGGGTCTGCGTGGCGGTGAGGGGAGCGACCTACCTGATGGCAGGCTCAAAGGTCGCAGAGTACAGCAGGAAGAGAGGGGGGTTTATAGGAGGTGTAGGCTGTCTTTTGAACCTGAGTCAAACTCACCATTCCCTCCTACCTAATGATCTCTCCATCTCTCATCCCTTTCTAACCGATCCCAGCTTCAGAGATGGTTTTTTATAAATTCCTCCACTTCCACCACTCGCGGAAAAGTCTGCATTCTGTTCTTGTGCATCACTCACAGTGTGCCAGGGAATTTTAATTGTGCCGTAGTGCCTAACTTCCTCAATAGTTCAAGCAGTTTACCTAACTTCCATTATTTATTTTCCGTAATCTGCAATACATCTGTCCTTATTTCAAAGCTTACTCCATCCACCTTAAGCATCTTCAGCTTTAACGCTTTGGAGAGGATTTCTTCTTTTACTTTGTATTTTGAAAGTGAACTAGAATTTTCCTTGGCTTCATTCTATTAGGGGTTAATTTGAACGGGTCTCTATGTACCCTCTGAATCTCTTTGACAAGATCCTGTTCTGAACAGTCCACTTGGGTTCCAACTTTAATTAGCCTTGCCCCTCCTGGTACATTTAATAGGCACAAGTTGTTTCTTCTTTGGCAATTTTCCAAAGATTCAAGTTTATCTTGTATGCCAGCCCCACTCTCCTTCAAACATCTGATACCTTCCTTGTTTACCTCCGTTTGGAGAGTTACCTCTCTAACTGATGTTTCCGGAGCCAAGCTTCTAGCTGGTAACTCATCAAACTTTTTTCCTGACTTAAGCAAGCGGATCTTATCTCCTTTTGATTTGTCGCAGAGGTCTCAAATCTACACCTAAATTCCATTGTTAAGAGCTGGATCAGGTCTGTAACTGATTGAGGTGGAGGTTGGCTTGAGACCCCCTCTGCCTGCTCAGACAGTTTATTTACATCTCCCTGTATAACCTGCACACCCCCCTGCACTCACTTCTGAAAGAGTGAGGCATTTATGGTTGTCCCAGAGTCTAAACCACCCTGTTCCATATTTGAAGCAACCTCCTCTGAATTTTGTGAATCGTCTGCCAGGGCTTGAAATCTATTAGGACTTAGGATAGCCTCTCCCCCTACTAATGCCTAGTTAACGGTAAGTAGATGATTTACTGGGTTTTTCAATACCAAGGTCTTAGGCATTACCTTAAAGTAGGCCAGTAGTGAGAGGGTAATTTTAAATTTATGCACTTGAGTTTCTGCCTTTTTTTCTGAATCTTCCTTTCTTGGGACTTGCCCATCCCTCATATGTTGCCTGGTCTTTTTCTACCTTATCCCCCTGAGCTGTCCAGTTTAGTAAAGTCTCCCTTACTGATTTTGTCATACTATTCTGTGGTAGTTCATGCTTTGGTTTACAGAGCACCTGCGAGGCTCCCCCTGCCCTTATACTCCTGAGGGCACATCTGTTCTGCAATATGCACTCTTCAGAACTCTCCCAACCAGTATCTGATGTCAAAGTTGCACCTGGCCTCTCTGGTTAACTCTACTCCTTACCCTTTGTTTTGGCTGAATGATGTCAATGGAGGAATTGCTATTTTTCCCTCATTTGGGTCTTTTTCCTGAAACCCGGTAAGCTGCTTCTTTTTCAGGCTCCAGCTCTGCGCCAATTGTTTTTTACTCGCCCAGCTCATCTAGAGCTTGCAAGCCACATATGCTTGTGCTGCCTCTCCCTCTTCCCCCCACCAGACGGGGATCCGAGTGACCGCCCTCCGACCCCTATGCAGCTTGTGCGCTGCTCTGGCCCAGCGTGAGTTGCGGCCAGGTGGGTCAATGGACACTGTGATCACTCCGAATGTACATGGACTCAGAAAACCCACTCTCACCCGCATAAGAACCCTCTCCTGCCCACTGCTGTGAGTATTCATCTAAGTTGTCGCCTTTTTCATCCATGACACTAGAGTAAAGCACCCGACTTCAGGAGTCCCCACGACCTGCCTCTAGCCGGCTGCAATGTTCTCCCCAAATAGGCACCGAGAAAGCATCGCATTTATTGTGTGGAAAAGAAAATTATTTAAGAATTTCTGATATTTTCATATTCTTCAACAGGATTTCAGAGGTAAGTTACAAATGTATAATGTGTGTGATGCATGGTGTAGGAGCGCTTCAGTGATTGTAATTACAATTTTTACTTTGAGATGAAGTATTTATTAAAGCTGAGAAGCATTAGAGAAATGTGAGGTTTAAAACATGCTACCAAATGTAGTAACCTGTATTCTACTCTATATCAATCTACAGAAATTAAGATTGCAAATAGGTTGTACACACTGATACCTGTGCTTGAAACAAAAAGCATATTCTGTGAAATTAGAATGTTTGAGTTGTACCATGTCTCTGGTTGTTTGTAGTTTTCCATGTTATTAGACACATGTGATGCAGGTATTGATCATAACTTAAAACATATTTGGTCTAAGATAACCCTAGACAAATATTGTCAGAGTTACTTTGGCATTCCGTACCTCAAGCAAAGATCAGTTAGGCAGACAGGGTTTGTGAAACAAATTTAGCACACAGTTCCACGTCTGACTTCTCTGTATAGTAAGTAAAAAGGGATCAATGCAGTTTCTTCTACACACATGTCTGCACTGGATTAAGTGAAATAGAGTTAGTGTTGTATGTGTAGTGTATTTTTCATGTGTTATTTCACCCCTAAAAGGCATTGAGACTATCAGTGGGGTGTATAGAAACATGGTGACACTAATACTACTCCTATGGGAAGAGATGCTTTTTAATTCTATTAGTTAGGCAGGCATAATGAAATCACTTGAACACACACCTTCAAGCCCGGGTGCCCTCCTTAATGAGCAGAGAGTGATTCATGCAGGTTCTTCTATACACCTTTAGAAAGCATGTGGTGTGCAACATGGGTAGTCTACTACATATAGGCTTGTTTGAATGTATCACTCTGTCTGTAAAAAGGCACTGACACATTCAGTGAGGTCTCTACAAAGATACTGGCATTCCCAAGGGTGGCACGACAGGAGTTTCATTTTGGATTAGATCTGGCAATGCGACTTCTGTCTGTCTAATAAAACTGGTAGAGAAAAGTGAGGTTTAAAGCATGTTCTCAGTTGTATTAGCCTCTATTATAGTCCATGTCAGTCTCTGCATAGGTACACTGGGAGTAGGCCATAGATAGTGAGGTGTGTGCTGTAAACTGAAAGCCTACTCTGTCAAGTTTGAATGTCTGACCTGTACCACGTCTCAGGTGTGTCTGCACTTCAACATGTAGTCTGATATGTGCGGTGCAGCTGATGAGCCTAACGTAACAATTAAACAGCCTATCATGCCCCCTGCACACATTTTGTTAGGCTTACTTCAGCCTTCAGTGCAAAAAGCACAGATCTGTTAGCTTGACAGGCATCACAAAATCAGATGAACACACACCTTCATAGCCTGCTGCTCTCTGTAATGAGTAGAAAGTGATTTATGCAGCCTTTTGTGCAGACATTTAGAAAGCATGCGGTGTGAAACTGAGGTTATGTTTCACCTATATGCTTCTTTACAAATGTTATTTCACCTCTAAAAGGGACATGCACACTCTTTGATGTGTTAAGAAAGATGCTGAGACTCACTAGAGTGGCATTACAGGAGACAGCCTTTAATTATGATTTAGGACTGGCATTGTGAGGTCTGACTCTCTAATGAAACTAGTAGAGAAAAGTAAGGTTTAAAGAATGTTGGCAGATGTATTAACCACTATCCTAGTTCATATACGTGTCTACAAATGTACACTTCAAGGAGGCTGTAGATAGTGAGGTGTGTGCTTTAAACTCAAAGCTTACTCTTTCAAGTTTGAATGTGTGAGTGCTACCATGTCTCAGGTATGTCTGTATTTCTACGTGTAGTCTGACATGTGTGGGGCAGCTGATGACCCTAACTTAAAACCCATACAGTCTACCATTCACCTGGATAAATATTGTGAGACCTACTTCAGCATCTAGTCCTAGAAGCACAGATCTCTTAGTTAGTCAGGCATCTTCTTCTTCAGACATTCAGAAAGAGTGTGGTGTGAACCAGGGGTAGTCTAGTATGTATAGGCTTGTTTGAATATATTATCGTGTCTCTAAAAAGGCACTGACAGTCATTGAGTTCTCTGGAAAGATGCTGACATTCACAAGAGTGGCATGAAAGGAGTCAGACTTTCATTTTGGCTTAGGCCTGACATTGCAACTTCTGTCTGTCTAATGAAACTGGTAGAGAAAAGTGAGGTTTAAAGCATGTTCCCAGATGTATTAACCTCTATTTAGTCAGTCTATTTCTCTTCATAGGTACACTGGGAGAAGGCTGTGATGTGTGTTTGAAAATGAAAGCATACTGTGTCAAGTTTGAATGTCTGACCTGTACCATGTCTCAGGTGTGTCTGCACTTCAACATGTAGCCTGATATGTGTGGTGCAGCTCATAAGCCTAACTTGAAAACCATACTACCTATCATACTCTAGCAGAAATCCTGTGATACCTACTTCAGCATTCAGTCTCAAAAGGAGAGATCTCTTGGCTAGGCAGGCATAGAAAAATCAGTTGAACACACACCTTCATACCGGGCTGTCCTATGTAATAAGTAGAAAGTGATTCATGCAGCTTCATCTACAGACATTTAGAAAGGATGTGGTGTAGAATAGGGGTAGTGCAGTACATACAGGCTTTTTTACATGCATTATCTTGCCTCTAAAAAGGCAGTGACAGTGACTGGGGTCTCTAGCAAGATGCTGGCATTCACAAGAGTTGCATGAGAGGGGTCAGCCTTTCATTTTGGCTTAGGCCTGGTATCACGACTTCTGCCTCTCTAATGAAACTGATAGAGAAAAGTGAGGTTTGAAGCATGTTCCCAGATATATTAACCTCAATCCTAAACCATATAAGTCTCGGTATAGGTACGCTGGGAGTAGGCCTTAGATAGTGAGTTGTGTGCTTTAAACTGAAAGCGTACTGTGTCAAGTTTGAATGTCTGACCTGTAGCATGTTCCAGGGATGTCTGCACTTCAGCATGTAGTCTGATACATGTGGTGTAGCTGATGAGCCTAACTTAAAATCTATACAGCCTATCATGCCCTTGCAAAAACCTCATGAGACCTACTTCAGCATTCAGTTCCAAAAGCACAGATTTCTTAGCAAGGCAGGCATCACGAAATCAGATGAACACATACCTTCATACCCGGCTGCCCTGTGTAATGAGTAGAAAGAGATTCATGCAGCTTCTTCCACTGACAGTAACAAAGCATGTGGTCTGGAGCGGAACAAGGGTAGTCTAGTATGCATAGGCCTGTTTACATGTATTATTTTGTCTCTAAAAGGCACTGACACAGTCATTGAGGTCTCTAGAAAGATGCTGACATTCACAAGAGTGGTATGACAGGAGTCAGTCTTTGATTTTCGCTTAGGCCTTGCATTGCGTCTTTTGGCTCTCGAATGAAACTGGTAGAGAAAAGTGAGGTTTAAAACATTGTCCCAGATGTATTAACCTCCATCCTAGTCCATGTAAGTCTCTGCATAAATACACTGAGAATAGTTTGCAGATAGTGAAGTGTGTGGTTTAAAAACTATGCAGTCGATCATACCCCTAAACACATTTTGTCAGAGCTACTTGAGCATTCAGTCCCAGAAGCACAGATCTCTAAGCTAGGCAGGTATCAAGGAAACACTTAAACATAGAGCTTTATAACTGGCTGCCCTGTATAATGAGCAGAAAGTCACCCGTGCAGCTTCTTCTACACACATTTTGAGTTTTCGTTGTGTGAAACAGAGGTAGTCTCCTACCTATAGGCTTCTTTATAATGTGTCATGTGTAATAAAAGTGACATGGGAAGATTTTGCCTTTTATACTAACTACCAATGTAGTTAGTATAATGCACAGTTACACAGATTCATAATGATGTACTGTGCTGTTTTTTTATGCAATCCATTTGATTGCTTTTTCCCCACTGTTCAATGATAATACTACATTCAAATCACTGTGTATGGTGAATTTATATGTAATCTGAGAACAATTAAAAAGGGAAACTGATACTGATATATAAACAAATACAATGTTATATTTTTTTTAAATGTAATATTATTGTTTTTTAACATAATATGCTTATATATTACTTTTTCTTCTTAATAGCAGTTACTCTTCAGCATTTAAAAAACACCTTAAGTTCTGTTTAGGACAGTACTACTCCAAAAATTATATTACTAGATGATCTATCTAAATTCCTTCAAAGGTAAGAATATAGAACGTAATTTGATAATAAACGCTATATTTATTTGACAAATGTTACTGATCTACTAAACAACCCTTCAACATGTACAAACTTCTCATTGGTGTGAAACAGACATGATCTAGTACTTATAGGCTACTTTACATGTGTCAAAAAAATTGAGTCTATGATAAAGAAGTAATTTTTACTCACATGACACTAAGTAGATTCAAATGAGTTCCTCTGGATCACCTCCTGGTGGAGGCCAACAAAGATCCGATGGTGATGCCAGTGGCAAAAGACATACCAACGGCAGAAAATTGCTGTTGAGGGTCTCATACATATTTATTATTTAGATCCTTCTAGGCCTCAAAGCTCCACTATGTTTTGATTTTCTGTAATATATTTGGAAGCTGAGTGGTTACCTCAGATTGCTTCTACTTTCCTCTTTTGATAGATTGATGTTTTCTAAAAGGGTGTCATGGAAGCACTTGAACAAACAGCTTCATACCCTAATGCCATGTATGATAGCCAGAAAAGGATCCCTGCAGCTTCTTCTACACACATTTACAGGCATATGGTCTCAAACAAAGTTAGTCTAGTGCCACAGGCTACTTTATTTGTGTCATGTCAACTCTAAAAGTCAATGACACACTCAGGGTCTCTATAAAGGCGCTGATACGAATAAGAGTGGCATGACAGGAGTTGGTCTTTCATTTTGGGGTAGGCCTAGCACTGAGAGCTCTGTCTATTCAAAGTGCTCGAGACATGTCAGGTTTAAAATATGTTCAGAAGTATATTAAAGAATATTCTAGTACATAGAATTCTCTGCAAAGGTATACTAGAAGTAGGTTCTAAATAGTGATGTGTTTGCTTAAAACTGAAAATGTATTCTATCAAGTTTGGGTGTCTAATCTGTTCCATGTCAGAACCATTTCTGTACTTGAATATGTAGTCTGAGACATGTGGTGCATCTGATGATTCTAATTTGAAAACTATATACGTTATCGTACCCTTAGGTAAATATTGACAGAGCTCGTTCACCTTTTAGTCCCAGAAACTCATCTATTTTCCAAGCAGGTCATGTCAATCAATCAATCAATAAATTCTTTATTCGATCCATTAAATACAGATCATAAAAGCACAAGTAAAATTGATTGTCAGGAAAGAGCTTCAATTCATAGGGACGTGATCCATATATCAGCTAACATTACCTATAAAATACATAAATAAGTATTATTAAAAAAGAAGGAAAAATGAAAAACATACAGTACGAGAAGAAAACCTGGCGTGTTATGTACATTATGACCTGGATACAATATGCATATAAAGTTACACTTTAGATACTTTTAGTTATTAAATGGAGACTTTATGCCTTCTATCAACCCCGCTACTTTCTCCTTCTTATGCAAGTCCACAGAAATGTGGATACCGAGAAGCAAACAAAAGGGTCAGACAGGGATTTTAAAAAATAGAATGCAACCCGACAATACCTAAAATTGTAACGCCTTAAAATCGGGAAAATAAAATCATCTCTTTCTTTCTTGTAAAACCTACAAAACAAGACTAAGTGCAGGTCAGATTGGGGAGAGTGGTTAGCACAGGGGCACAGAGTCAGGTCTGAGTGTTTGAACCTTCTTTCCGGGTATCCTAGCATCAGTGGAATCAGATTCATATGAAATCTCAATAGTATATATCTATGATGGGCTATGGTAGTGCATTCTAGGTAAGAATACCCTCCCTCTATCCTGCGGGGGATCAAATGGTATGCAAGGACTGCCTGTTTGCTATAGTTTCTTTCCATACGGCCATAATGAGCCCTCAGCATAAAGGTATCGATCAATTTCTTTTTTTTGAATCTGACTCCACATAACTCACCCATCTAATCTTATTATAAAGTTCCAATTTTAGACAATGTTTCATTATGTTTTGTGTTAGATGTATTGTATCCCTACGCCAAATGGAAAACCACAGTAAGATCGGAGCTAGTATGATCGCGACTGACGTACAGGCCAAACCCAATTCTAGGTGTAGCATATAATTGGAGTATGATGGCAGAAGGGACACTAGGGTCTTCAAAAATCTATCTTCAAGTTTTTGGAGAGGGTCAATGGGTGCCATACTCCAGACTCCTCCCCATACGTAGCTGCAGACTTCCTCTTAGCCTGGTAGATGTTTTTTTCTGGGTCAAGTGATATAATTGAAACGTAGTTTTACCTCTTACTCGTATTTTACTCCATATTATGTTAGCATTTATATAGCTAAATACATTTTATTTATGTATTGTGTGTAAGATATAATGAGTTGATACAGATGTCGCGCCAGTTAGGTTGACATCTGTGCCACCATTTTAGTTAGATGTATGCCACGTTCTGATGCAATCGAAACTGTTACTTGTGTATTTGAAACTGTATTTTGATCATTTACGAGGAATGGTTCTTGGTAAATTTTGTTTCTTCAATTCCCATGTTAGCTCGTTAGCGCATGCCTTTCTTATAAGATTGAGGGCTTCTCCCACTTATCTAGAGGGAAGGATAGGTCAGACAGCCTTGATATGTAGATAGCTTGTACCAGTCTGCTGAATCTAGACTTATGTTCTGTACCCCCATTGTATTACGATACCTACAAGTATTTTTCCATGGTAGGCGGGTCTGTGTAGGCTCCGCAACATACATAATGTAACCTTATGCTTGTAACAGGCAGTCCCCTCATCAGCCATCATAGGAGGCTGTTCTGATTGGACTCCACCACAGTGAATAAACTAGATTGTTTGCATTCTGTACTGCATCATCGAATCTTTAATCTTGGAAGACTAGAGGAGGTCGAGATTGGCCCAGATGGCCCTTATCAGGTCACATCCTTCACTAGCACCCATATTTTTGGAAAAGGACATAATAGCTGTCAGACTCCTCCATTCCTAGAACCCTGCCCACCACCAGGTTTGACCAAGTTGTTGTTTTTCAAACAAAACCCCCAAGAAAGAAAAGGTATCAACCCCTTCTATTTTACGGGATTCCATATGGAAGTGCAGGCCTTTATCACGGTTTCCGGCCCCTGCTATGATCACAAAAGATTTTGTTTCATTAACTTCCCAATCCAGTGAGGCCATAAAGGACGCATATTTTGTAATCAGTCATTGGAAGGCTAGCCCAGTTCTAGCGATCAACACCGCATTATCGGCGTAGGCCAATATAGGTAGGCAGTGAGTGTCAAACGCGGGGACATCCGAAGATGAACCCAAAAGAGCTGCCTCAACCCCGTTTGCGTAGATGGAGAATAAAAACGGGACGAGGACACAACCCTATCTAACCCATCTGGCGATCAAAAAGGGGCGGGTGCATTCCCCGTTTTTACCATAATGAACACATGTGGTGGCATTGGAGTATAATTGGCGGATGAAGTTAATTATGGGTGGCTTAATCCCCATCACCTCCATTATATGCCAGAGCTTGGAGTGGCTTACACAGTCAAATGCTGCTGACAGGTCCATAAAAGCCATATAAAGTTATCCACTCTTCGCTCTGGTATGTTTATCTATGGTTAATGATAGATTCAAGCACTGATCTATAGTGCTCTTTCCCTGCTGGAACCCATACTGTGCCTGCATTAAAATATTCTTCTCTTGGGCCACCCCTCCAACCTATACAGGAGTCAGCACATGAGTTTGGCAGTTGTGTCCAACAAGGAGATTGGCCTATAGTTTTGTGGGTTTCCCCTCTCTCCTTTTTTATATCGGGACAATTATGCTGGATTCCAGGAAAGTGGTGGACCAGTTATAGCTATGATGTTAAAAACATTGGTTAGCAATTTGATGTTAAAAACATTGGTTAGCAAGTTGTGCCCAGTTTAGTTGGAAACCATTCTTTCTTGAAAAATTTGGATTTTGTGTTTCCTGGTACTGCGTCACTTCTTAATGGCCAGATTTAGCTGTATAGTTGAAATGGCATGGTCACTAAAACGCGTGAATTTTTGTCTGCGTGGGTAACCTTATCATTAAAAGGAATAGTGACTAAAATAAAGTCAATGGTAGACTCATAATCATTTCGTCTAAACGTTTTCCCCTGCGTGGCCTGTTAGTGAATTTGGGTTATTAGCTATCACCATGTTCCTAGTGTATAGCATCTTATTTAGGCTGTTTCAATATTCATTATGAGCAAAGTAATGAATTGGATTTCCCTACTGGTGTTTTATAACACAAACACAATCTTCGTTGTGCTTACAAACATATATGTTATATTCACCCACCCAGATAAAGTTGAGTGCTCCATTATTAACAATTCTGATGAATTTACCTATCACCCTGCTCAGCTCATCTACCACTAAGTGCATGTTTCCTCCAAATTCATTATTGTAATAGTTAATTAAGAGCCAGGCACCTTCACTAGCGGACTCTAAGAAGAGCAGGTGAAATTGTGTGTTCAAATATTCAACCTTCTTTACTTTTATAAGTAGGGTGTTAGAAATTAGGTTTGAAAGACCCCCCTTTGCTCTCCCTGACACTGGTGGTGGTGCTGCAGATCTTGATTTCCTGAGGCCTTCCCAGCAGTACAAGCTGCCAGCCCTCTTCTTACTTTGTTAAGTGAAAAAGACAAGTTTCCCTGCAGTTTGGGATCTATGTTAGTAGGGAGTAACACACGGGAGAAACTGGAGGCAAAGATATGTTCAAAGTGCGCCACCCAAGCTTCTTCACCTACATGTGTCTCCAATGTCGAATCGTTAGGGTTTTTGAAGCAGGGTGCATTGATTACCTTCCAGAAATCTCTGCTGTTTCCCATCCTAGCTGCGTGATCAAGTTACTCCCAGGCCTCCTCCCTCATATCTCTTTCTCTTTTTCTTTTAGCTAACTTATAGTCACTACATAGTGATCTTATTTGCTCTACGTTTCTAGGCTGGATTTTCAGGGCTTTCTGTTTTTTGTACAGGGGGAGTCGAACCAGCACTTAGATGTTATACTGATGTTATACTGTTTGTCGGTTTGTGGTGGGTAAAATCCAATTTTACTTTTCCTAGAAGGTCTGTAAAGTGTGATACTAGTAATGCTGGGCTAGTCTCTAGTTCTAGGCAGTTGAGGATGTTGTCAGTATATTCATTATAATCCAGGGACCAGTTTCAGCGTGTCAATTTGTGCCCACTTTAGTTGGAAACCATTCTTTCTTAACAAATTTGGATTTTGTGTTTCCTGGTACGGCGTCACTTCCTTAATGGCCAGACTTAGCTGTATAGTTGAAATGGCATGGTCACTAAAACGCGTGAATATTTTGTCTGCGTAGGTAACCTTATCATTAAAAGGAATAGTGACTAAAATAAAGTCAATGGTAGACTCATAATCATTTCGTCTACACGTTTTCTCTACGTGGCCTGTTAGTGAATTCGGGTTATTAGCTATCACCATGTTCCTAGTGTATAGCATCTTATTTAGGCTGTTTCCATATTCATTATGAGCAAAGTAATGAATTGGATTTCCCTACGGGTGTTTTTTACCACAAACACAATCTTCGTTGTGCTTACAAAGATATACGTTAAAATCACCCACCCAGATAAAGTTGAGTGTTCCATTATTAACAATTCTGATGAACTTATCTATTACCCTGCTCAGCTCATCTACCACTAAGTGCATGTTTCCTCTAAATTCATTATTGTAATAGTTAATTAAGAGCCAGGCACCTTCACTAGCAGACTCTAAGAAGAGCAGGTGAAATTGTGTGTTCAAATATTCAACCTTCTTTACTTTTATAAGTAGGGTGTTAGAAATTAGGGTTAAAAGACCCCCCTTTGCTCTCCCTGACACTGGTGGTGTTGCCTCAGTCTTTAATGAACGGTAACCATTTACAAAAATAGGTTCCGTTGCCCATGTTTCTTGTAGGCATGTGATATTCTGAAATTGCCAACGTTTTTGCCTGTGTTCATTATGTAGCTTATGGGCGATGCCAGCCACATTTCAAGACATCAAACTGATTGGGTGTTTTTGTGCTGCATTCTGAGTGTCGATAATTATGGGATTCCCTTGAGTGCCGTTAGCTGGTCTGACCGAACTATCCAAACCCTCTTCAAGGTCAGTGCAGCCTGGGGGTAGTCAATCACAAGATTGCAGGTCTGTCAGGGGGGCATAACAATTTTCCAAGCTAAGCCCTGGAACACTAGTAATTCCATCTGTGTGGCTCCATGTTGGGCCTCCCCTCACCTGACCTCTATGTTATTTTCCCAAGGAAGAGAAGTGACTATAAAAGTACTCCAGCAGTAGGGCATTAATCTGAGTTACCTTTCGGGGGATTTTGGATAGCTGGCCTAAAAGGGGTCTAACTATCTATGAATTATTAAAATGTATCACCACACAATCAGCCGGTATTGCTTTGCTAGAAGTACTCAACCACCCCACTCTCCTAGCCATAATAATTTGATTAGGCAAAGGACCACCCCCCCCCCCCCCCCAGGTAGGTTAAATGACGCAACAACCAGTGCAGGCATTTGTCGGGTTGTTGTTTCATGCTGTTCCTCCTGCAGAATTGGTACATTTGCCTGAACCAGTACGAGTGGGGAAGCTGCTGGAGGGAGGTGCAGGGACTGGTGCGAGAAAAGGTTCTTCCCTGCCTTAAGTCTTTCTGACCTCTGGGGATCATCCCTCCCCTCATCCCCCATAAACAGGACCACCGGACACTGTAGGCTGCTTATAATGAGTGAAGTTGGCATTATATCCTCCGTCGTCTTCTCTGGATATACATTAGCTTGTGAAGGAGACGTATGTGGCCGGAGGAGAAGTCCAGTTTCAGTACGGACATTTGGGTATGAGACCAGTCCCGGTTTATTATGGGGAAGATGTCAGTTAGTTTCCACTACTTGACTCCTCGCCTGTGAATGTTGGGCAGATCCATGGTACAAGAGCTCTAAAGACATAAATTATTTGAGCCCTGGTCTTTGATGCAAGATAATCTCTCTTAAATCTGTGTTAGTTTTAGTTCAATAGAGTGCTTACCATAGTTTCTAATTTTTTCAATATATCATCATCGGTCAACTGTGATAGCGCGATTGGGGACTGAGGAATACTTGTGCCATTTTGTTACTCGAGTGACTCTTGCAGGCTTTTGCTTCTGTGCCCCACCACCCTTCTTCTCTTAACTGGTGACATGTTGTTAGGATCAGAGTGGGATAGGGGACAGGGCCCCTAGTAAATATTGAGGGGGTGGTAGGTGTCACAAGAGAAGATTCTGGGGGGCTAGTCGCCAGGTGGACTAGTGGGACTGTTAGAAGGGATGTTATCTGTACTTTTACCCCCTAAAGAGGAGCGCTTCTGAGAAATCAGAGGCTCCAGTGATAGGCGCTGCTCTGTTAGTTCAATCTTATGTGTGAGGATGCTCGCTGCTCTTGTTAAGAATGCATCAAGGGTACTTACTGTCCCTCCGCCCACTTGCTCACTTTGTCCTTTCTGCTTAACCATTCCACAGTTGGGTAGAGTCGGTTATGGGCATACAGTTAGTATTAACACAGTACCTTGTGAGCATCCTAGTTGTTAGAGGGGGGGCCCAGCCAGCCTCCTCCGGGCTCCGAAGGGTGTGAACAGGCCCGCCTTGCGGGACTGCAGACATTTCTTAAGCGCATGTGGCAATGCAGGGGCTCATGGGAATCTGAGTCCCCAGCGATGCGGAAAAGGAGAACACTGCACGGCTTTCCCCTGCTGCTGCTGCCAGGTAGGGTGATTGAGCGCTGGCTGCTACACCAGCTGCAGGACTGCAGGCGGTTCTTAAGCACATGTGGCGATGCAGGGGCTCATGGCAATCCGAGTCTCCAGCGGTGCGGAAAAGAAGAACACTGCACAGCTTTCCCCTGCTGCTGCTGCTGCCAGGTAGGGTGATTGAACGTTGCACAGCTTCATAACTCACTGTCTTGTACAATAAGTAGAAAGTGATCCATGCAGCTTCTTGTACACATATTTACAAAGCATAGGGTCTAAAACAGATCTAGTCTAGTGCATATACACTACTTTACCTGTGTTGTCACATTTTTGCAAGGCACTGACACACTCATTGAGGTCTCTGGAAAGATGCTGACATTAAAAACAGCGACGCGATAGGAGTCGGCTTTTCAATTTGAGTTAGTCATGGCACTGTGAGTTCTGTGTCTTTAATCAGACTGGTAGAAAAAGGTAAGGTTTGAAAACATGTTCCAAGTAATAATAATAACCCACATTTGTAAAGCGCAAACAATCACCCGTAAGGGTCTCTAGGCACTGGGGGCCATCGGCAAGATTAAGCAAGCTATTGCCCAGAGTCACATGGTGCTGGGCTAATCTGCCGCCGGCACCAGGAATTGAACCATGATCCCCAGATTCCACAGTCAGTCACCCTGGCCACGGCGCCACACCTCTTCCTAGTGTATTAACCACTATCCTAGTATATATATAACTCTCTGCAAAGGTACCCGGTAAGTAGACCGTAGATAGTGATGTGTGTGCTTGAAATGGAAAACATACTCTGGCAAGTTTCAATTTGTGTATTATCAAAAAAGGGGGACTAGTGGGCTTTTAAAGGAGGTCCAGCATACAGGCCCAGTAAATCGTTTAGAAAAAAAAATGAGTATGTAGTTCCTCAGAGTAAAGGGAGAGTGAGAGTGTGAGGAAGAGACCGTGTAGAAGAGGAAGGGGAATTCCTCTAGTCGGAACTAGGGTCCTCACACACCAAGCAATTCCCCTTCCTCTTCTACACGGTCTCTTCCTCACACTCTCACTCTCCCTTTACTCTGAGGAACTACATACTCATTTTTTCTAAACAAGTTTCAATTTGTGACCTTTTCAATGTTTACTTGTAGTTTATACGTTTGGTGAAGCGGATTATCCTAATTTGAAAAAAATACAGTCTATCATTACCCTTGTCAAATATTAACAGAGCTACTTTACCTTTCAGTCGTGGAACCACACATCTATTTTCTAAGCACGCTACATGGAAGTACTTGAACACACAGCTTCATAGCCTGCTGCACTGTATGATAACCAGAAAGTGATCCCTCCAGTTTCTGATATATACATTTACAGAGCATACGGTCTCAAACAAAGGTAGTGGACTACCTACACATTCGTTTACAAGTGTAATGTTACTTCTAAAATGCACTGACATGATCATTGAGGTCTCTAGAAACACCCTGACACTAATAAGAGTGCAATGACACCAGTCGGTCTTTTATTTGTAGCTAGGCCTGGCACTGTCATCTATGTCTCCCTAATCAAACTGCTAGAGAAATGTCAGTTTGAAAACATATCGCAAGTATATTAATTACTTTCCTAGTATACATACGTATCTGCAAAGGTACACTGTAAGTTGGCCATAGATAGTGATATCTGTGCTCAAAATTGAAGACGTATTCTGTAAATTTTCTATGTCTAACTTTTCTTAGTTTCAGCCATGATTGTTCTTGTACATGCAGTCCAAGGCATGTAGTGCAGCTGGTGATCCTAACTACAAAACCATACACTCTATCATAACCTTTCACATATATCGACAGAGCTAGTTCACCTCAGTCTCAGTACCCCACATTTCTTGTCAGGGACTGTCCAGGACTATGTCTGGAACAAAGTCAGGGACTTGGGCAAGGACTGGTGACTGGATAGAAAACATAAGCAAAAAGCGGAGTACAGAGCTGACCTGAATCACAAGGAAGTCAGAGGAGAATAGGGACCAAAGGAGAAGCCGGAACACGTGAACAAGATGGCTTATACTCAGAAAGGATGGGCACTCAAGAGGCAATTCAGCATTCAGAATAACTACACCCAGGACGGGTGTGCAAGACATATATATAAACACATAACAACATTCACAATAAAGGGAATGTGGGGTAAAGCAGTCAGGGGCTCCACACGGTAAGACTGAAGCTCAGTAAGTTCCTCACCCAAAATTTCAGTTACAGATTCTGACTGCAAATACTCACATATAGGATATACATGCAAAGGCAGGGTCTGTGTAGCTAATACCTATGGTGATGTTATAAAAGTAGTTCAAAGGCAATAGTCACAGTATACAAGAAACACCACGTAGGTAGTCAGCTGTGCCTAGAGATCCTGCTAATCAAACAGGAGTACGCAAGGCGGTAAGGGCAAGGATATATAACTAAACACAAGCACAATAGACAAGGAACTAGCAAGGAGGAGTGCTTAACAGGAAAGAAGGGAAACAAGGACACACTGTGGCAAAAAGCAAGTAACAAACATACAAGGTAACTAGAAGCATGACAGTAGAACAGGAAGACAGCAACTAAAGACTGAAACAGAGGTAATGGGAAGAAAAGCAGGAACTGGGGCGAAGGAAATACAAAAGAGCGGATTCAATGATGCATTAAATAGTACTAATTCAGGAATAAAAGAAACAAGTAATAGCTAAGGATCAGGAGTCAAGGTAGCACCGAAGGTAGTGCCAGTTCAAGAACAAGGATTAGCAATAGCCCTAGAATCAAGTAATCTAGGAAGCACTACAATCAGTGCTAATTCAGGAACAATGAATAGCTCTGGAATCTAAATAGCACTGGAAGGCAGCGCTAGTTCTTGAAACAGGAAATAGCTACAGCTCAGGAAACAAGGAGTCAAGCGAGCACTGCAAGCTGTGCAAATAACAAACAAAAAATAGCTGCAGCTCAGGAACAGGCAAAAAGAACAACTATTGCTCAAGGAACTCAGGAAACAAGGTAGCACTGAAGGCAGTGCTAATTCAGGCACAAGGAATAGCTATAGCTCAGGAATCAAGGAACAAGGAATAACTTTAATCCAGGAATCAAGGAATATACTAGTTCAGGAACCAAAGAAACAAGGATATCAAAAGGTCAGGAAACAAGGGTTGGTCTCACTGGTACAAAGCTATAATGACCAACCCTGGACTAAAAGAAGCTGTGTCTTAGAAGAGCTCACAGTAATTACATGCATTAGGTGTGAGCAGGATGGCAGCAGCCAGCCACCGGATGTGCTGAATTCCTCCACCCATCCTTGACCTGCAGGGGTGGAGACGAAGAAGTGAGCAGGGAATTCTAGGTAATAGAGTTTCAGACAAGGGCAGGCTGGCTTTCATAAAACCCGGCATGGATTGTAAATGGATGGCAAGTAGAGTGTAAATGGTTGGAATTCAGTAGGTGCATGAAGGGGAGGGTCCAGAAGCTTATAACATTGGAAAGTCCCACAATTCGGCCCCCTAGTGGTGGGCACAAGAGCGAATCGTGACATCTCTTTTGTAAGCAATTAAACATACAGGTTCATACTCTGCTGTCTTCTATGTTAAACAGAAAGTGATCCATACTGCTTCTTCTACACACACCTATAAACTATGCAGTCTGAAACAAAGTAGTCTGTTGCCTATAGGCTAGTTTACATGTGTAATTCTCACCTCTGAAAAGCACTGCCACACTCATTGAGATTTCTTGTAGCACACTGACACTAATAAGAGGGGCTTAAGAGGAGTCAGCCTTTCATTTTGGGTCATGCCTGGCAGTGTGATGTGTCTGTAATCAAATTTGTAGGAAATTGTGAAGTTCAAATGATATTCCCAACTGTATTTACCACTATCCTAGCTTATATAACTGCCTGCAAAGGTGCATTGCAATTGCTTTGTACATAGCATTGTGTCTCTTTAAAGCTCAAACGTATTCTGGCAAATCTCAATATCTAAGCTCATCTATATATTAGCCATGTCTGTACTTGTACGTACATGTATTCTAAGACATGATGTGCAGCTTCTGATCCCACCTTCACAAATATATGGTCTATCATACCCCTGGGCAAATATTGACAAAGCTACTTCTTCTTTCAGTCTCAGTACCATACATCTCTTTTCTAAGGGAGTTTCATGAAAGCACTTGAACACACAGCTGCTTACTCTGCTGCCCTGTGTGATAACCATAAAAGAATACCTGCAGTTTCTTCTACATACATTTATAATGCATACAATCTAAAACAGAACTAGACTAGAGCCTACTGTGTACTTTACACATGTCATCTCACTTCTAAAAGGCACTAACACACTCATTAAGGTCTCTATAAAGACACTCACCTAATAAGAGTGGCTTAACAGCAGTCAGTCTTTCATTTTTGGTTCGGCCTGGCACTGTCACCTCTGTCTCTCTAATCAAACTGGCAGAGAAATGTGAGGTTTAAAATATCTTCCAAAGGTTATTAACTACTATCTTAGTACATATAACTTTCTGGAAAGGTACGCTGCAAGTAGGCCTAAGATAATAATGTCTCTGCTTGAAACTGAAAATGTACTCTCACAAATTTTAAAGGCTGACTTTTCATATTTCAGCTATGTCTTTACTTGTACATGTAGTCTAAGATGTGTAGTGCTGCTAATGATCCTACCTTAAAAACGATATACTCATACAATAATCTAGGCACTACCCAAGCAGTCATGCAATCATTTATGCTCTGTCTTGTACTCATTTATTTATTAAGGCGATGCACTTTCACTCATCCATTCACCCAGGCACTATATTTGGAGTTATCCATTTACCCAGGCACTGTACTTGCACTCAGCCAATCTTCCAGACACTGCACTTGCAATTATACAATCCCACAGGTACTACCCATACTATCATCCAATCAACCAGGCACTACCCTTGGAGTCATACAATTACCCAGGCTCTACTCATGTATTCATGCAATCACTCTGGCACTACTGATGCACTCATCCAATCAGTATTCATGTACACTTATAATCACCCAGGAATTACCAATGCAGTCATCCAATCAGAAAGGCAGTAGTAATGCACTCTTATAATCGCTCAGATACTACTTATACACTTATTCAGTCATCCTTGCACTATTCATCCTGGTACTCATGCACTCATGGCATCACTCATATACTACACATGCACTCATTGAATCACCCAGGCACTATTCATACACTCATTCTGTCACTCAAACACTACCTGTGCACTCATATAATCACCCAGGCAGTACCCATGCACTCATCCAATTACTCAGGCACTACCCATGCACTCATCAAATAACTCAGGCAGTACTTACAGCCTCATCAACCCACTCATACATAACTCATACAGTTATTCAATCACCCAGGCACTAGTTATATACTCTTACAATCACACAAAAACTACTGATTCATTAATTAATAACGTAATCATACAACACATATAACACTTTGTCCATCTTTAACCGAATAGGCGGTTCTAAAAAAAAAAAATCTTTTCTTTTTTATGCTTTGAAGATTTGTTTTGTGTTTTTTAACTCCTTTATTTATTTTTGGGTGTTTTTTTACAAATTTATTTTTAAAAACAACTGAATATGCTGCATTCATGCAGCAAAAACATTTTGGAATACCAGCATTGGTGCACAAATAAAACCTAATATTTGTGATTTTTTGCAATTGCAATGATTGCTGCAATTCATTGCTCCGCAACACAAATAACTGTACTGCATTTCAGACAGTGTTGACCCAATGCAGCAAACTCGGGGACTGTTTTAGAGTTTGCGATGTTAGAACAAAACCCAAAGATGTGCTGGGTTTAGCATTTTCTCCGCCTTCAGCTAATTGTTTTCTTTCCCGCTCTCATTATGCTCTTTCGAGTCCATTGAGATGGATTGTTTGTAGACGCTACAGCATCGATGACGTCCCGCAAGAGTACTTTTTCTCAGAACCACGAGAAAGCACCTTTTCGCATAAAGTACAGATTACTTTACATGCATTCACCTTCTTCTCTCCCTCAGGAATGCAGTAAAAGGTCCACACAATAATCTATTTTTTCTTCTTTTCTGGTTGCTCCTCTTCCTCCACATCTTCATTCTCTTTTGCAGGTGGTATTGCAGATGCAATTTTTTTAGGGAACAATAAAAACACCTAAAAATTAATATTTCAGTCAGAGAAAACACAAAATGTCTTCATCCAACAGAGGCTAGAGAAGGAGGAAAGAAATTGGTTGGGGCCTTCCAAGTAGTAAAATTGAAAGCTCCTTAGCCAATAGAATAATTTCTTTTGAAGCCACATTTGGTTTGTGTACCGGTTGATTATACAGCGTGCATTGGTTGCAACTCCATAAAATATATTTAAACATTATTATATATCGGCAAACAGTCAGAACACCGCGGTCTTAACCACATGTGTTTCCGACTACGCAAGCTCTACCATCCTTGCCTTAACCACACATATCTGTGGTTAAGGCAATGCGCGGTCTAGCTGCTGGCTGCTGTAGGGACAGAAGCAGGAAGACCTCACCAGGATGAGAGCTGTGGTGAGGTAAGTGGGGCTGGGCTGGGTAGTTTTTTTGGGCTGGAGTAGTTCGGGGGTAGTTTTATGGGCTGGGGGGTCGGGTAGTTTTCTGGACTGGGGGTCGGGGTTGTTTTCTGGGCTGTACGGGTCGGGTAGTTTTCGGGGCTGGAGGGGGTTCGGTTATTTTTCTCTGGTAGTGGGTGATGTAGTGTTCTGGGCTTGAAGGTCGGGGTAGTTTTCTGGGCAGGGGGTCAGAGGTAGTTTTCTGGGCTGGGGGCTATGTTGTTTTTCTGGGCTAAGGGGTCGGGATAGTTTTGTGGGCTAGGGGTGGGTCGGAGGTAGGTTTCTGGGCTGGGGTCAGGCAGTTTTCTGGGCCGGGGGTGGGTCGGGGTAGTTTTCTGGGCTGAGGGTCAGGGTAGTATGCTGGGTTGGGGGGTCAGGGTAGTTTTGTGGGCTGGGCGAGTTCGGGATCGGTTTCTGGGGTGGTGTGCGTCAGTGTAGTTTTGTGGGATGGGTCGGCAGTAGTTATGTGGGCTGGGGTTGGGTCGCAGGTGATTTTCTGGGCTGAGGGATGGATGGGGGATAGTTTTTTGGGCTTGCGGGTCAGGGTAGTTTTCTAGGCTGGGGGCGGGTAGAGAGTAGTTATGTGGGCTGGGGGTTGGAGGCTAGTTTTCAGGGCTGGGGTTGGAGGTAATTTTTAGGGCTGGGGGATTTGCTGCAAGTTTTCAGGGCTGGGTGTTTCAGGGCTAGTTTTCAGGGCTGGCATGGTCGGGGTAGTTTTCAGGGCTGGGGGTCAGGGTAGTTTTCATGGCTGGGGATCAGGGTAGTTTTCAGGGCTGGGGGTCAGGGATAGTTTCTAGGCTTGGGGGTTAGAGTAGTTTTTATAGTTAGGAGTTAGGGTATTAGGCCTCAGGGCAGGGGAATGGGTACTTGGAGTCGTGTTTATGGCATAGTTGAGGGTGGGTAGGGTGGGGTGGGGGTATGGTCCGTACGTAGGAGGGGTGGGGGTACGGTGCGGACGTACGGGGTGTGGGGGTACAGTGCGGACGTACGAGACAGGGGTGGGAGGCTGGGGGGGCCATACAACTCGTACCCCGGGCACAAGTGTACTCAGGATAGGGGTTGTACAAAGTTCGCTCCGTACGGGGCCTTTTCCATGCGCTTGTGTTTTTGGACGGGCGGTACGGATCGTACTTGCGCGCTCGGACTTCAGTTTTATGATTTGTATGTAAAACTGTCCGGGGACATCTCGTAGACTTTTCCCGAGGCGATTTGTATGTATTTTTCACGTACGAATCATACTTCGCTGTTTGTACGGGACTTGTACGATTCGTATGTAAAAAAATACGGGTACGAGTCGTATGGGAAAAAAGATTCCAGGATCGGAATCGACCCCTAAATGTAAAATGTAGTAATTAATACACTTATAAAAAAAATATGTACATTACAATAAGAAAAAGAATACACCTTGATGCATTTCTCAAATTTCCAAATAAATCATTTTTTGTGCTTGATTTATTATCTGGCCATAACAAAGGACCAAATAAAATTGTTTTGGGTATGTGTTGCTCTGTCACCAATGTGTTCACATTCCTCTCTCTTTTGTTTGAATATGTATGCCAATCAAATTCATATTTCAAAAAACATACTAGCTTACAAACACATTTGTGAAGGAGTAAGGCATCATGCAAATCTGTCACTTTTAACATAAATACAATTGTATTCTTGATTAAAAACATACTTGTAATATGTTTTTAATCAAAACTGTTTAGAAACATATTTGTAATATGTTTTTAATCAACCGGTAGTAAGTCTCACGATGCACTGGCCCGTCTCACACCGCAGTACGGACTGACCGACACCAGCTCCCTGCAACCGGCTCTGTCACCTGCACCGCAGCAAGCACTGCATTCACTCCGCACCACAGCCCTGTTCTCATTGATGCTGCTGGACGACTGTCACTGAGCTGCTGCCTGCACCGTGACTTGAGGGCACCACATCGCCATGCTTCGCATCACAACCACAACGTCTGCCAGGACCAGCCCGCACCAACGTGATTGGCCGCAATGAAAAAGTACTGTTTATGAGTCTACCGACACCACTACAGACGCAGTCAGATGGAACTGTTGGATTCTGTTGTTTTTTAGCAACGCATAGCACCGGACGGAGCTACTGACTTAAAGGAACTGCATTTTAAGTTTATTCTTGCAAAGTGCATATTTTTAAGTGCTGTGTGGAATTTTTATTGTTTTGGTCTTGTTTTGAATATCTAAAGTATTGGATATTTTTCTAAACTAGCGTGGTGCTCTTTTGTAGCATTTTCACATATTACGGTTGATTATGTGCAAATGCTTTACACACTGCATCTGAGCCTGACTGTTCCTGCCAAGCTACCAAGGGGGTGAGCAGGGGTTATTTCAGTAGTGTACCCCCATACCCTGAATAGAAGGAAGGGTCGCTACTTGGACAAAGGTTTAAACGATTGCCATCTATAGAGCCCCCATTTCTAACATCCCCTATATTCAGCTCGAGGGGTTCTGTGAGGGGATCCTCAGCCACTTAACCAGATTCTCTGTATTTTGGCAATGATCTTTAATATGGGGACTGCTCCTTCCCACAAGCATGATCTTCCTGTCCCGGTATTCACCAGAAAGTCGTATGGTGTCTTGCCTATTAACATTGTGACCTGGGTTGCCTGGGGCTGACAGTGGGGTGAGTGCATCTTTAAGAACTTTGGTGCTCTCTGGAGTGAGTTCTCTGTCTTCCCCCGGGTTGGTGGGCCGGTACCTATGCTTTCGCCCTCGCTACCAGATTACGAGGAGATGTAGCTTTCTCCCCGAAGCTGCTAGCTCTGTGGTTGTGTATGTTGCATGATAGGGCCACTCTGCGGTCGACCTATAGTCTTTACAGAGCCCTTCTTCCAGCCTTCTCATGGCCCAAATGTCTGGTCTGAATGTAAGTTCTTGTGTGTTTTATGATGTTGGTGTTGAATGTTCCTCCCTCAGCAAGGGCTTATGCGTATGCTTTGGTATGGACATGCCACTCATTCAGTGTTTCCAGGCCTGTGTGAGTAACCTAGGTTATATGTAGTCTAGAGGAGTCGCCATGATGGATTGGGAACCTTGTTTAAGGATTTTTTAAACTTTTGACAATTTTGGGATTTTTAGATAATAATAAATACTACTCTGATCATGGGTAAACTGTGTACACAGGGTTGTCCGGGAACAAGCTCTGTTTACAAGTTAAAAAAATGATGCATCACCAAAAACGTTTAACAATTTGACAAACACAAATGCAGTGAAATAATAACAACCTGTAACAATGTGATACGGTTAGTTTAGCAGCAAAATAGCAAGTATGGAATTCAGTTTTTTTTTAAACTGTTATTATTTCATAAACACAAAAACTTACTAAAATGCAAAATTTTAGCAGAACCACAACATCAAAATTGCATTAAAATGGAAACCTTGAATAAACTAGATGAGAAAAGATTGGCAGAAAAAATTATTATTTTGTCCAAAAATCTTAGCCCCATCCTAGCACCACCAGCCCAAGGAGAGGGGATGCTCTGTGTTATACTAGGCTAAGTGAGCCCAATAGTCAGTCAGTATTGGCTTGGTGGACAAAAAAAACAACAATTTCTGCAGAGAAAAAGGAACAAGGTGGTGAACTCATATAACACACCAAGGGGTTCAGTGTGCCAATTGTGTAGCGCTCAACGGTTCAAGCAAAATAAATGAGTGGCCCTATATAACACACCAAGGGCCCAGGTGTACCAGTTGTGTAATGCTCAAAGGTTCAAGTGAAAAAAACCTGTAGCTACCTTCACCCTCTCTAGCGTGCTGACTAGGGAAAAGAGATATAAGCGATTATCCTAGATTGCTACATGCCACATGCTGGGACTAAGGATCAGATGGATGTAGTCTCTTACCCTGTGACGGTGGCCTCCAGATGGACCTCTGCTCGGTGGATTCAACAGATCTTCTAATCAATTATGGCTCCTGCTCACTGATCTCTTTGCACAGATGTGAATAAGTTCGGACAGGGGTCCTTGTCCTTTGGCAGAAGTCGTGTTTGATAAACCAATCCATCCTATCTGGCTCTCTAAAATGTTAACCGGATATGAATTTAACGTAAAAAAATGAAAAAAATAGGTGTTTGGCAAAATAGGGACAAGTTGGTTTAATTAAATAAAGTGGCTAGGAGCGTATCGACAAAGATGCGTCTGAAGAAAGTCTCTCAATTTACAGAAGATTTGTCCGACAATATATACAGTTCATGATGTACAATAAACTGATCTTACATTCCCAGAAAAGCATCTTAGTCATAAACAACATGTACAGCCATCTGATAAGGGGGACACATGTAGCTCTTGACCTCGGGGAGAGCTTGTGTGTGTCAGTGGGTATGTGTCCTGATGTCCCGCTTGGGGAGTGTGTGATCAGTACATGTAGTGTGCATGCTGTGTCCTGAATGGCTGACTGTTCCTAAATGTATGTTGCATCTGACTTTGCCTTTCACTAAACGCATTTTAAAGGAACCAATTTCCTCAGACCTGTTATGTAACTGGCTATCTGTGGGAACAATCAGGGTTTTCCCTGGGTGCGTGTTTGTCTATGGGCTAAGTGTAACCCCACCTGTGACCTGTCAATTGGTATGCTTGGGTTTGGGTTGCAGGGCCTGTCTGACCAGGTATCTCTGACTAGGGTTGATAGGGAGGTCACCTCAGGTGAATCCAACAAAAATGGTATGCGTTCGATATAACGGGTACATCTAATATGGTGGTCATTGACATAATTTTTACCGACATCCTCAGTATTGTGCATAATGTTGTCATAGCGTACTTCGATATTGTCTTTAGTAATATTGACATTTATGCATGCACAGATTATGGCATACATTGACATTGTTTTTACGGGTATCAACATTGTTATGCGGGCCCAGTGTATGATGTACATGGACATTGCATTTATTGGTATTGCTGTTGTCGGGCCTGCATACATCATGGTGTGTAATGACATCACATTCACGGATAGTAATCGAGTTATATGCTGCTGTTACGAATTACAAAGGGACACTGGCTGATCCTGTGAAAGACACACATGCTTTGGATGCACAGAACTTGTACAAAGACAACTTGCAAAGTGTTAGATAAAGCTCCCAATTGATGACCAAGGGTTCAGCACCTCAATCCCTGTTGCATTAAATTTAGTGTCCTGTGCATCTACTTCCGGCACTCGCCGCTGTTGAGCGCCACTAGAGTCCAGAAAGGGGAAGATGCTCTGGTCTTACTGGTCCTATAATTGGATCAGTATTCTTTAAGGGCCTTACTTGATGCCTTCAGATATTATTTTAAGATATTGCCTTTTATCTTGTTCTTTGTGACAAATGGCAAATTTAAGAATGTATACCATTTTTTATTTTCAAGGATGGAATCACATATTTTGCTCCGTATTACGGACTTGTGTGTGACTGCTTTTACTTTGTCTATGGGCTACTGCCCATGCGTATTGCCATACGCCACAATGGGTTGACAGCTGCTAAATATAGCACCCTTATACATTGTTCGTTACATGGTTGGTATTACCTCCTGGTCCATATTACAGGCCACTGCCTCATTGTCCGTATTGTATCCGTAGGTTACTGCCCATGTTCATGGCAACGCCGCACTGGAGTTATTACTGCATCATATAGTAACCCCTACCAATTGGCAGTGGCGGTTATAGGCCATATTTCTTACTTACATGTGACATTCATACTGTGGTTAACAATGCGGACTACGTTCCTTTATTATACAGTTACCACACTATGGCTAGCAGGCAGTCCTGCCTCAAGCAAGCTGACGAGCTTTGGAGATGCACCTGTGTGCCTGTGAGTGGTACTGTGACTTGAGAGGAACTTGGCAGCATTTCCAGCAACCCCAAATGATTTTTCTTTGCTCTCTAATACTGCTGCTCTCTACTTATGATGGGCTCAACACAGAAACATGTGACTAGAGATATACAGCAATGTCTACACCAACTTTGGTGAAAAACTCCAACTATTTTTGATGTACGTTTGAACTGTGTACTGCATTTACCAGGATGCAAAGGGGCAAACTGTGCTGGGACTGTGAGGCAGTGTGCTCCCAACCCCCATTCTGTTTAAAAGGCTCCCTGGAGCCAGCAAGCTGACGAGCTTTGGAGATGCTCTTGTGTGCCTGTGAGTGGTACTGTGACCTGAGAGGAACTTGGCAGCATTTCCAGCAACCCCAGATGATTTTTCTTTGCTCTCTAATACTGCTGCTCTCTACTGATGACGGGCTAAACCCAGAAACATGTGTCTAGAGATATACAGCAATGTCTGCACCAACTTTGGTGAAAAACTCCAGCTATTTTTGATGTAAGTTTGAACTGTGTACTGCATTTACCAGGATGCAAAGGGGTGAACTGTGCTGGGACTGTGAGGCAGTGTGCTCCCAAACCCATTCTGTTTAAAAGGCTCCCTTGAGCCAGCAAGCTGACGAGCTTTGGAGATGCACCTGTGTGCCTGTGAGTGGTTCTGTGACCTGAGAGGAACTTGGCAGCATTTACAGCAACTGCAGATGATTTCTCTTTGCTCTCTAATACTGCTGCTCTCTACTGATGATGGGCTCAACCCAGAAACACGTGTCTAGAGATATACAGCAATATCTGCACCAACTTTGGTGAAAATCTCTAGCTATTTTTGATGTAAGTTTGAACTGTGTACTGCATTTACCAGGATGCAAAGCCGCAGACTGTGCTGGAACTGTGAGGCAGTGTGCTCCAATCCCCATTCTGTTTAAAAGGCTCCCTTGAGCCAGCAAGCTGACGAGCTATTGAGATGCACCTGTGTGCCTGTGAGTGGTACTTTGACCTGAGAGGAACTTGGCAGCATTTCCAGCAACCCCAGATGATTTTTCTTTGCTCTCTAATACTGCTGCTCTCTACTGATGACGAGCTCAACCCAGAAACACGTGTCTAGAGATATACAGCAATGTCTGCACTAACTTTGGTGAAAAACTCCAGCTATTTTTGATGTAAGTTTGAATTGTGTACTGCATTTACCAGGATGCAAAGGGGCGAACTGTGCTGGGACTGTGAGGCAGTGTGCTCCCAACTCCCATTCTTTTTAAAAGGCTCCCTTGAGCCAGCAAGCTGACGAGCTTTGGAGATGCACCTGTGTGCCTGTGAGTGGTACTGTGACCTGAGAGGAACTTGGCAGCATTTTCAGCAACCCCAGATTATTTGTCTTTGCTCTCTAATACTGCTGCTCTCTACGGGAACTTGAAAGAGGGATCCCAAGGCTTGGTCAATGGTGGCCTGGGTAAGAATAAGCCCAATGGCCTGACTTTGCGGGCCCACAGATTCCCTACCACGATCCGTACCCCAACTACCCTATGCCCTTGACCCAGTTTGCCCCATCCCACTGGCTCCGGTTGGACTACTTCTAAAAACAGGTGAAATTATGTCCTGAAATGGTAAAAAATTTGGAAGCATACATAAAATTTAGCAAACATTCAACATAACACAGAAGCGAGGAGAAATGCAAAGCAAACAATTCCAAGGCCTGACATGGTAAACATCTGTACTTTACACTACTTTGAAGGGTAAATAGCATTAGTGATCATATAAACATTGCAAAGTACATTATCAAAAGATCTTATATTAAGCATACAACATGACATACATTAAAAAGTTTGAATAAACATACTTTGATTAATGAAACACATAACATCAATTAAATAAAATCACAAGAAAGTTACAACATACAAACTTAAACAAAATTGTCATTTTAAAACACTTTAACATATTGGAAAATATGAACGTAAAGAGAGAAAGATCAAAATAACATTGCAATATTATATCTAAAAAACAAAAAAAGAAATTATGGTAGTTGTAGTCATTTCAATTACACATTACCAAAACTTGCAAAATTGTTAGCTGAACATCCCTAGTAAAATATATGCACAGAAAACGAAGACAGTTACAATGTAAAATTCATACATGAAATATGGTATTAGATGAAAAATACTTACATGTACCAAAACATCATCTGAATATAAATTGAGATTGAAACCTGTAATCTTAACTACAACAAAATACATTCAGAAAAACAAAGAAAAACAACGCATGACAAAAACATTGACACCTCATGTTAACAATTGTTAAATTATTAAAACAAGAGAAACAATAATACTGCTACAAATTTCCTAAATAAATTGAGAGAAAAAATATTTATATATGGGTTTAAATATTATAAAAAGGTGCAAAGCAAATTAGCAACAGCTAAATTAAAAGCAAAAAACACATTTAGGTTTAGTGACACTTTCAAAAGTATAACTTTCCAGCCTCCACTCGACTAGGGATTCCTGTCAAGCCTTCAGGATGTAAGATCTGCAAGACCCTCTTCTCCCAGGAAAAAAGTTGTAAGGGGGAGCTAAGAGAACCACCACCAGTCCTCTGGGCCTCCTAATGACCCTTGACGGCCAGGGAAGTATCTCTTTCCTGCAGGTTGTTCCACTTTTTCCTTATTGTCTCCTGTGTGTGCAGGTTGTTTGCTACAGCATTCACTCTGTCAACTTTTGTGGCCAACATTTGCCTTTTCAGAGCTATGGTTGTTTTTTGTACTTGGACGTCAAACATTTGTGGCTCTACTCTAATGATTTCATCAACAATGACTGACTATTCTCCATCATTAAAAGAAGGATTTCGTGTCCCTGCCATTATGAAATAATAAATATAAAAGTATTTATTAACCCACAAGATAATTAAAAAAAGAGTAGATGGACAAAAAAACTGAAAAAGCAAAAAAAAAAAAAGCTGACTTGACTGAAAAAGTGTTCAGGAACAAAGTTCTGCTGCATTTAAATGGTAAAGGATCATGGTCTGAAATGGGAGTGTTTTATAGTTTGGTATGCAGGTGAAAACAAGTAACCAAAGCACATCAAGTGTGTGATGCTGGCATCCGTCCAAAAGCCACAGGAATAGTAAAATGTTGAACACGTCCGTTATGGAATAACTCCGTCTGCAATCTGCCGCTAAATCAAATGGCAGCAAAACAGTGAAATCTAAATAGGCTTGGTGCAATCCCACCACCCTGACAGCGGCGGAGTAATGTTAGCCAACAGAGTAGTCACAGTGGCGAACCATTTACGTGACAGAAAACACTCTCTCAATTTGGACAGGGCACCAGCCAGCCCACATCTAAATATGGTAGGTGGGATTCCATTAGCTTGACGAGGTAATTGTTGACTTATGTTATCATATATCATACAGATTGTCATGAATGCATTTAATTATAGTGAAGACATATTTGTTTTCCCAGTTACACAGAAGTACTATGGTAAAGCTCTCATACTAGTATGTCTTTTACTTGCAGATGCAGGTTTGACTTTGAATGCCAAAAAGTGTGAGTTCCATGAGAGAAAGCAAAACATTATTTGGCCATACCTCTTCTGATGGGGCCATGACACTCAAGCCAGCTAAAGTGCAAGTGTTGTCAACTGCTAGTCCCATCCAAGATGTGCCCATGTTACGTTCCTTTTTTTGGCATGGCCAGCTACTGTTCTACGTAAAAAAGGAGAGGGGGAGACCAGGAGCTGATTAATGGTCCAGTGTCTATGCTCCGAAAAATCAATGAGGTACTCACAAAGGAGGCACTGTTCCGTGGTGAATGTGGTCGGAGAACGACCTACATACCCAGCCAGGTAGGAAGGATAGAGGGGTTAGGTCTAGGATATGGTACTTAAGATAAGGAGAGACACAAATTGTCTCTTGTTGCCCTCACACACCCTGAAGGATGTCATGCTTCATCATCGGGCGTTTGCTCCTCGTCGGGCCGGCAGTGCAATGCCCTACGGGTCCCCCGAAGGGTCTCTTTGGCGGAGATATTTTAGAGAGCTGCAGATGGGTGCATGCGGGTATGTGGAGGATAAGTACCAAAATGAACAGTGAAGGTAGTGTGTGCAAGGTGAGTTAAAAGTACCTAAGGGTTACCAAAAAATAAAAAAGTGATTTAATAATGAGGTACCCTTGGTACAATAAAAAACCCGTAGGTTAATGGTTACCAGTCGAGACGTTATGTGTCTGGGTAACCTACAAAATGGTCGACATGTTTCACGCCTTGGGTGGTCAATAAGGTCCTTGGCATTTCATCAGGACCAGGGGTGGTGGTGATGTGAAGTGAGAGCACAGACTAAATGTAGTGAGTAGGGTAACACTGGCCCTTTCACTGATTAAAAAAAGGTACTAGGGGTTGTGTCTCCTACACAAGTTGTGTATGGGTGTGGAGTTACTTATGCCCCCTTTGATCATGACCTAAAAAAAGGGGAGAGAGAAAACACAGAAAAAAGGGGAGAAACAGAGTTAAAAAAGGCAATACCTTTCCTTCTGGCCCATGTGGAGCGTCACTGTCTCAACATCTAGAACATGTAGCCAGAAGACAGTCACTGAGAACAAAAGGGGAGACATGAAGAGGCTGGGTACTGGTTTGACAAGTCAGCGTGAGTAGCGTACCCAGTCGGCTAACGGAAGGGGTGCGGGAGGGAGATGGCCTCTGAGAGTACACGTAACGTCAATATTTAATGTGTTCTTTCTAATTTTTTATATAAATGCTCTTGTTGATCTCTCTGAACCTTTTCAAATAATAAACAAATCTTCAATGTATCTTAGCCAAAGAAGTACTTGTTTCATGTCATCCACTGTCCCATCATCTGTGGACATCTGATCTTTCCACTTCCACCAGCCAATAAAGATGTTAGCAAAATTTGGTGCAAAACAGGTGCCCATAGCAGTCCCCAGCAGTTGCCTGTGCAGAGTACTATTGAACAGAAATTTTTGATTTCAAGACAGTATCTAATCTAATCGATGATCATCTCGGTGTGTGCTAAACAGTGTTTGGGCCTGGCTCTTTAAAAAGGCCTGCAAGCTTGAATGCCTGCCTCATGCTCAAAGATTGCATAAAGGGAGCGCACATCCAAAGTCATAAGGACTAAATCTTCTTCCCATTCTACCATTCTACACTGCAACAAAATTATTTATATCATGTACATACAACGGAGGACTGGTCACAAAGTCTCTCAAGACAGAATCAACATATCTGGAGTGCTTTCTAGTGCATTACCTCTAGAGTAACTATTGGCACACCAGGCAGATTTGTGCTGGTTTTGTGTACCTTTGGGTGCAAATATAACACATGCTGATGGGGAAATTACTTCCTCAAGTAGCTATACTACTCCACTTCAACAACCCTCCATTCACCCTTCTAGCATGACCCAGAAGTCTGTCACACTTTTGTTGTAAATCTCCATGTCAATAATCTCAGAGCAGGCCACATCACTAAGCTGGCTCACGGCCTCTTTGATTTACATATCTCTTTAGAACACCACAATATTCCTGCCCCTATCCACTGGGAGTATAATGATTCTATCTTTCCTGGCAAGTAAATCAATAGCTTGTCTTTGTTGTTTTGTCAGGTTCCATTTTTTGACTCAACAAGTTCTTCTCATTTTCATCAACTCTTTAATAATATGTTCATGAAAAGTGTTGATAGTGTCATAGGGTATCTGAGGTAAGAATTATTGATTTGGGTTGGAAATGCCTGGGATAAGATTGGTCATGTACTTTAGCCAATTAATCTAGAAGACCATTTTTACTTTTGTGCTAATACACTCTTGTTCCTTCATCTTCAACTCATGCAGGGTATTAAGCACAGCAATACTCCCAGTGGTCAAAATCATGGTGTCTTTTCTGTTGAGTACCCTGGGACTACTCCCCACCCTCTTGCTCCGGTCTCAGATGCAGAAACCTACATAAATTGCATTTTGCAAGTCTATAATAGCAAATCGGTAAAATTTGCTATTATTGACTCGCAAAATGTAATCTTGATACATCTGAGCCTAGATCTATACCCAGAAAGTATGCTTTTTGTTATTTAGTATAAATCCATACAGTTGTATTTTTAAATGAAGGTTAAAAATGCATATATATTTCATGCCATAATACCTTCACAGAGAATCCACAAGGATTCACGGATCGTCAAGCTCAAACAATGCGATCTGATTGGTTGGCCACAATCGGAAAAAAAGTTTGTTCTTTCAGTGAAAATCTGAAAAATGTAGAATTGTGAATTATGTCCTGCAGATCACTGAAAGAATCCTGACTGCCTGAGAGGTACAGAGAGGGGCGTTCTTTCTTTCTGCTAGGAGATAGAGGTAAGTGCACTGAGAATGTCCACACATTCTCAGGGGGGTCTGGGTAATTTGGAAGACATGTGGGGCCACTCTGTGGTGGGGATGAGTCTGTTTGTTGAACATCTTTGTAGTTTCTTTTGCAGAACATTGTGCATTTCAGACTTTCATTGCACAAGGTTGCAATTCAATTTGTATTAACAGACCTTGCAGAAGTTTCTATCGGCGGAGGCGAAATGGCCATTGGGCATGGAGGACCATTGCAGTCAACGTTTAATTATTTAGACAGTTGCATTTATATTGAACTGACTTCTCGAAGACGATGGCCAAAAAAATAGGAAACCTGTTAAGAAAGAGAAGTGCAGGCATTATTTGTCAACATAAACGCTAAGAGAGTGGGCACATAAAAGTCTCCTAAAAATAATTAGCAACTTTGAGACAAAAGTAATAGACTTGAGAGTCTATGCAAAGTAGAGCTGTCTAAATGGTGGGAGGGCACATCCTTGCGGAATTATGTTGACCAGGAAAGACCCCAAGGGAGCTGTGCATGATTTGCCATCCCCTAGCGCGATTTTCTAATATGGGTGGTCGCAAGGAGTCAGCGGGCTTCTTCTCAAGTAGATTTGCTGCAACTCGAGAAGATTTTCTAATCAAGCGGCAGCAAAATCAACTTGAATGGCCATGTTCTCTTACGTACCGAGTGGTGTCGTCATTGCAGATTTTCAAGCACTGCTTGCGCCACTAGTGTTAAATTGCAGTGTGAGCAGAGTGACATGCAAATTTCAGCCCATTGGCAGAACTCTGCATCATCTTGCGGAGTTTATATGTAACGCCACAAAATTGCATGAAGTAAAACTCCACTAGTTCCGCTCACCCCTACATATGACCTTACATATTGCATTGCTCATGACATCTCAAATTACATCATTGATGACATTACTGATATCAACTCAAATGATATGATTGATTATATTACTAATAACATCATACAATCATTGTGTACACGCTACAGGTGTGGACAATTTTCTATTTACCTTAATGGGATTACCCGCCTAAATACCTCACATGAGCTACAATTGTAAGTAAAGAGGTTGATAGGTATACATTTGACACTGTAAGCACAATTTCTTTCAGGTTCTTTGGGCTACACTCATCAAAGGAGTTCACTGACACAACATCGATGTAAAAAATATCGAGTAAACAATATGGACAATAAAAATATTGACTCCTAGACTTAAAAATGTAAGCATAAAAATATTGACTAAAAATATTGATGTAAAAGATATAGATGTATAAAATATCGACTTTTAAATAATTATAAAATAAAATAACATATTAAATATATTAAATATATTAAATATTGAATACAAATTTGAAAAAATATCCATGAAATATACATTTTAATAAAATATAGCAAATAAACTTTATAAAAAAGTAAACACACAAACATTATAATGTATACATATATATTTACTTTAAAACAATTAATAAACTAATATATTTAATTTAGGTTAAAAGTTTGAAATAATATGAAAAATAACAATAAATGTTAATAATTTAAAATATAAAATTAACAAAACTCTATAAAAAATTACAATATTAAACTATTAAAAAATATTTAAACTTTAAATTTCACAATGCAATCAATGCAAAAGTAGGGAAAGTGTTGGATAGCAAAGGGGTCAAAATAACTATTCCCACTCCAGTGAGTGCAAAAGTAGAGTTAAGTGTTGGATAGCGGAGGAGTTAAATTTACTATTCCAACTCGAGTGAGTGCAACAGTAGGGAAAGTGTTGGATAGCGGAGGGGTAAAAATTACTATTCCTACTCCAGTGAGAGCAACACTAGGGAAAGTGTTGGATAGGGGAGGGGGAAAAATTACTATTCCCACTCCATAGAGTGCAACAGTAGGGAAAGTATTGGATAGCGGAGGGGTAAAAATTACTATACCCACTCCAGTGAGTGCAACAGTAGGATAACACATGGCTAAACCTCCAGTTGGTGGCCAACCCCCCCACCCCGAGTCCCCATTTTCCCCATTTTGCCTTTATATTAAAAAATTGGGTTTCTGTGGTACTTCTGCACAAACACAGGGGGAGTGGGACAGCACTGGATCACGTGGAGCACACCCAGATAGCAACAGTTCCTAAGAGAGTACCATAGGACCGACATCATGAAAGCAATTGTTTTGGTCCACAAAGACCAAGGTGTTGAGATATCTTTACCCTGCCCCTTATACTTAATTTTTTGGACTCAGTCCACGAGTCTACTTTTTTTATTTGCAGTTCTGCTGTATTCCTGTGGGACCAACTGTCAAAATATCATTAAATTGTGCACCTTAATTACTCAAAAAACATTGAACGGATTTACTACAAATCACAAAAGGTTCACTTTTTGAGTATAGATCTAGCTTTTTGGAAAATTTGGTCTAATTTGTGATTAGCCATTTTTTTCTAAACTGCTTCCTAAAATTCATAGGAAATTGCAACACGCATTGTGAGACCCTTTTTCTCAGCCTACACTTGATGTATCACCCCAAAACTTTCCAGGAACAAGCTGAGTTGGGTGAATTTCTTTTTGGAAAAGTTTGTGAATATTTGGCAAATGGAACCAAAGTTATTAGCAACATAAAAAACATTCTTCCTATGGAAACTCTGACCTAACTGTAACTAAACTTTGGAAAATGCCACTGTGCATTACATATAAATCAAGAGTCCTATTCTTATAAACAGAGATAGTGTCAGCTATGGGGTTTAGAATAGAAACGTTGACTTCATTTTGGCTTACCACAGAAATGATAGGAATTGACTTTTACCAGTTATCATGCCATAATTCTAATAGAAACAATGACCACCTGCGCCTCAGAAATAATCCCAGGTGCTAGGCCTCATCAAATCCTTTTCTATTAAATTACCTAACTGTGGTCTTAATAGGAGCTTTTAAGGAATGTGCTGTTTTGACTGAAAATGTATCAAATTTCTTTCCATATCTTATGTAAACAATACTATAGCACAACAAAAAAGATACATACAACACAATTAAAACTGTAAAATGGCACAACATAGCAAAACGGACAAAACAGAATGAAACAACACAACCATAAGAGAAAATTAAAATATCAGAGTGCAACAGTGCAGATCAAAAACACAGCAGAACAAAAACCAACATAACTAGTCGTACAAAAGGCCACAGAATAAATATGCACAAACATTCTTCTCACACATTACCACCTGCTGCTTTCATCAAACACTTGTAAAATGTGTTTGCATCAAACACTGACAATTTGCCATCAAGGACATGAAACTGCACCAGCTAAACATGTTTTGTGATCTGGCCTCTGTCTTAAATTAGCACTCTGAGTACTCACTTTAGTAATATAGCCCATGAGGTGGCAACATTCACTGCTGATATATTTATCAGGTGAAAAGACAAGGGGATGTATCACAGAAAGAGAACACTGTGGGGGATATTCACAAGGATTTATCTCCGATTTATCGCCATCTTAGCGCATTAAAAGTAGAGATAGATTTAACACCCCATTCACAAGCTGGTGCAGACTGCAGACATAGCCAGTATTCCCGCGATAACTGCCCCAAAATGTATCTCCACGGTGAACACCACCAACTAACCCTAATGAGATGCAGAGTAGGCGTTCCCGTGCAAAAACACACGAAAAAAATACAATACCACTTTCACAACGAACTGCTAGATCTGCGATGTGAACCAAAAACAGGCGATAAGCCGCGGTAGCAGCAGGGAATTAACACCTACCTTTTGCTGGTGTTAAGCAGAACGACTACCTGCAGCATAAAAGGGAGCCCAGCCAAGAGCCACACCGGAAGACCCACGGATGCCATGGCGACATTGATCATGCAACGCGGCTACCCAGGAGGGCCACAACACCAACCACAACCACCCCAGGCCCACCACCACCCCCAGGACCCATCCCGCCCCCCTCTGGGAACACCACAGAGGCAGCATACACAGCGGACCCACCTGAAACGCACCTGCCACCCAGACCCAACGCCAGAGGGGGACATTGCCCACTACAGGCCCAAAAGGACAACCATCCCCCGCATCCTGAGCCACATCTCCCACCTGCTGATGGTACCAACCCAGTGGACAACCAACATCCCTCCGCAGACAAAGCTGCAGGGTGTGCATCACATGCTGGCCTCTGGTACCACCCAACCCAGAACTGCCAGATTAGGAGGAGTCACACAGACAGCCCCATCCAAGGTCATCAGACCTGTCCTGGGAGCCAACATCAACCTGGTACCCCAGCACCCCCATGTCACCCACACTGCGCAGGAGCAGCTGGAGCACCAAGCAAGGCCCCTACGCATAAGCTGGATTCCCTCACGTGTCAGGGACAATCAACAGCACACATGTACCCCTTGCGCCCCCTGCCCACACTGCACACAACTACCAACACAGAAAGCACACGCATACCATGAATGTGCAGGCAATAGTGGACCTCCCGGGACTCCTCAGCAATGCTGTGGCCAACTTCCCAGGCAGAGTGCATGAAACTCACATCTCCCGACAGTCCATCATCACCCAGCGATCCCAGGATGACACACATGGAAATGCAGTGCCTGTTGGTAAGTCCAAAATAAACACACCACACACCTTCAGCACACAGTCATGCAACTCACGACACTGCCAATGGGCATGCAGCACAACTACATTCAACATGCCACACAATATGCCAACTGACCAGACATGACAACATGACTCCATTGGGAATCCGGCCTTGCCATGCCCACAACCCAGCCACGGCATGGCACCACAGACACACAATAGCAGGATGTGAGGAGAGGCATGGAGCAGGCCTTTTGCGAGAGCAGCAATTGACTAAGGAATGTGAACCTACCCAATGCCAGGTGTGGCATGGAGATGCCGGACAGACCACAGAGTGCAAACCACAGAAATGGCCATGTGGAGATCAACTGCTGGTGCATGGAGTGTAGTGGCCAGTGGATGCTACTATGTCCCCACAGGCTGTGGGGCAGAACGCGGAAATGTGGCACGTTATGTTCGCCCCTGCATGCGGGTGCATAGTGGGTTGAACCTGCATACGCTAGGCCTGCCTAGGGGTGTGAACAAAAAGCCTGTCGCACTGGTCCTGGTTCTCATTCGGAATGGACAACGCATCTGCCAGAGCGGCGCCTCTCAGCCCGCCACGAGTCCTGCACCAAATGAGGCAGGGCCTACGTCCCTGTGCGCCTGCTGCACCCCGGTCCGCTGGTCCCCAGACCCGTCATGCCTGCCCCAGCACACCAACAAGGCTCCGCTCACCTGCCTACACCAGCGTGTGTCAAAGAGGGCCCACCACGTGCCAGTGCAAGCTCAAAGCACCAGTCCTGTGACCTCTGAAGCTTCTGCAGACCATCACTGGCTCCCCGGACACTTGCCCACATTACTCCTTTCTCATTGACATACTCCACCGGCGTCCCCTTCCGCCCAGTAGGTCCCACATGTGGAACTGTGTCCTGAGTCCTGAATGGCAGTAACCCCAAGTCCGTGGCAGCAGCCACAGCACCAGACTCCCTTTGATCAGTGAGGCATATTTCCATATCTCAGTCCTGCAACACGTGGTGCCACTAACCCTGTTCAACTCAAGCCGGCGACACGTGGTGCCACTAACCCTGTTCAATGCAAGCCGGCGACACGTGGTGCCACTAACCCTGTTCAACGCAAGCTGGCGACACGTGGTGCCACTAACCCTGTTCAACGCAAGCTGGCGACAAGTGGTGCCACTAACCCTGTTCCACGCAAGCCGGCGACACGTGGATGAGGGCTCAGGCCTACCCTGCGGACAAGTATGTCCCACATCCAGCACATAGTCGCAAATCATGAATGGCAGAGTCTACATCAGTGAACGCACGGAGCGGAGTAAGAGAAAGATGCGGCTCAGTCCAGACGAAAGCCGGATCTGAGTCACGGAGGTGATCGAACACTATCAACAACTGACCTGGTGCCATCAACCATGTTCACCGCAAGTCCACGTCCCATGGTGCCACTGGACCTGAACTACGCAGGCCGGTGGGGCCATCCTACCTAAGCCGGCAACACTCTGTGAATGGCCCGTGCTGACCGCTGCCTCAGGCCTACACTGTGGTCCAGCAGGTCACACATAAAGAACTGTGTCTTGGGTAAGATGTGGAGCAGTCCAAACCATTGGAACCGCCTCATCGCAGGCGGCATCCCCTAACAGCACTGGTGCCACTAACTCTGTGCGCAATGAGTCATGGGCACCATCTGGTTGGACCTTGGTGGTGTCTGAGTCCATGGCCTGGTGGTTTTCTGCATCATCATCTGGCTGGACCGGACTTGGTGTCTGACATGTGTCTGTTTCATTCATCTCCACCATAGTTACTGTTTCAGTGTGGTCCTGCCCTCTGCATCATGCCCTGGGGGTACACCTTCCACTGTCCACCGAGACACTCCGCGACAATCCCTTTTATCATCTACGGAAACCTGCTCTGCACTCGTGACCCTGCCCCAGTGCCCCGCAAGTCAGCGGCCCGTGGTGGTAGGCTCATGCAGGATGCCATACATACGGGGCTACTAACTCTGTGCAGCACAAGTCATGGGGCCTTTATGGTTGAATGGTTGTGTCCTTTATGATGTACACTGTTGTCGATTTCTGACTGCACCAGGCAGCCCTTGCCGGCTGGTGTGCACACACCCCACACACATCCAACACAGGTGTCACTCGGTATGTGTGCCTGCTAATAAATGTGGCCATGCGCACATGCTCATAGCCATTCACACCATCTGAGAAAGTGTGTCCGTGTGGTCATTGTGTCAGCATGATGGGCACGGGCCCTGCAACATCACAGTGCTGTCTTCAGCAGATGTTACCATGTCACCTCAGCGTTGGCAGTGACCCTGGAAATGTAGATTCGCACGCACCCCTCTGCATGCACAAGTGGCGTGTGCTGGTCCGGTGTATGTCGGGTCAGCACAGGGGTGTGCTGATTCGACAGGGAGAGCAGGGCATGGCTCGGACCTGGCCTTGGGCAGGAAGTGCGGTAAGTGTGTCTCTGTGTTGGGGTGTTGTCACCACTAGGGCCACAGTAGTCGATGTTGCAATGTGGCATGCACCAGGAGGGTGGGCCCACAGATATGGGGACATGTAGGAGCGCAAGACCGCTCGGGGTCTTGGCACATGCATGCCAAGAGTTATGTGTATCAGTCAGTCAGTTGCCTGGCCTCATTCGCAGCGCGATCACAGCCAACCATGGGCTGTACACCTGTGTCCACCCTATCTGGACCATTGGCCTATACTCACGTTGCCACACACCTTTAAAGGCCAGCATCATGGTGTTGTTGGCATGCCGTTGGACATTCACGGACAGGCACTACAACGCACACAAGTGTGGGGGCTAGTGGGAGGGAGGAGCAGCTGTGTGGCAATGTAACACACAGTGAGGACGCTAATGTGCCACGTGCTGGGCATATCATCCATGATTCCCAGGGTCGCAGACATCCAACCACACCCACGACAGGCCTCTGTACATCTAATGTATGCATGCAGATGGTGGAGTTACTGTAGGGATGAAAGGTCCTTTATCTCAACTATCAGGCAGTAGCACATCTGCAGCTTCAAGCAGGAACTTGCATGTGGCCAGCACCACCTGACAGATATGATAGCATTTGCTTGTGACTCCCACACTACGCACTGCCCGACGTGAGACCATCATGTACACATCACACATGAAGTCCTTGGTCGTAGTCAGTGTGCATGAAATGGCCTTCGCACGTACTCCCACCCCACCCCTGGCCTGCACCTGTTGCACACAGACACTGCTCATTGCACCGAGCTGTGCCATTTCATCCACAGGACTGGCGCTGGGCAAGCCAGTGTCGCTTCAAGCTGAGCTTCCACCTTGCGGACGTCACCTATGTTCAACCTGTGTTGCATTGTTGCTTGTGCATATTCGGGTGGTCCATGGATGTCTGCCTCTCCAATGTAATGGTAGCTGACCTGGTTTACGACATGTGTGTGCACCCCCCTGTTGGCCCACGACCAGGAGTGTCACCGTGATGCCCGTTTATGGCATGCATGGATGTTTGGCATGCAGGCTGGAAACTGGATCTGGGAGATTGCACGAGTCGTCGTGTGCAGTGAGCACATTGAGCCACTACCCGATTGGGTTTTGGTGCACATTGGGTCCAGTGGTTGGAGTAAGCACATCTGTCCGGGTCAGCTGATGGATTACTTCGATGACATGTCAGATATGGTGGACAACGATTGCTCATTGGAGATGTTGGCCTACGCAGCTGCACTTGCGGTCATGGACGAGTGACAAGGTACCTGTAGCCACAGCTGAATGTGACCCATTGCACGTGTCCCAATGCCTGCATGCATGTTGGGAATCTGGTCACATGTCCCAAGATGACAGTGGACATGGCTGCATTGGCCTAGACTCATGATTCAGGCACAGACAACCAACGCGGGTTGGCACTGACTTGTGTTGGTGATGGACTCCCCCGAGGTGGAATTGGGCGCTTTCCTACATTCCTCATTCAGATATGCTGCTGCATTGGTCTGCATATTGTGGCACTTCTCTTGGCCGGACTGACACGCCCTTGTTGATAAAGTTTCCGCACTTTCACTTTGTCTCCAACTGTGTTGTGTCTTGATTTTTATGCCAATTTGTGTGTCACAGACTCTCTGGCCCCCTGCCATACGTGCATTGCTACCCCAACAGGACTGTGATTTTGTACTTGTGCATTATCATGTCCCTGTTTCCTGCTTAGCCAAATGTGTATGGCTGCTTACCGGCCACAGGTAGGTGCACTTGTGTCCTGTGTTCGGTTGTGCAAATGTTGGTGTTTGTACCACATTGTGTTCGATGTTAGGGTGCTCTGCTTCCTAAGTGTGTGTGATGCATTGTGTGTGAGATGTCTCTTCAGCTCTGGCTCACCGTTCTCCCTTTCAGGCAGTGTGGTTTTCACTTCTGTGCTTGTTCAGTGGTGTGATATTGCCGGGTTGTGTGACTTGTGCTCCTGGTTGGTGTTGTTACCCTTGGGCTTGGTTTGTCTGCAGTTGTGCTTAATTGTGCATGTGTGCCATTGTGCCCATCTCCCCCGTCCCCCCAGCCCCTGCTGATTCCTCTCCCTGTTGCTGTTGTGTCTGTTGTTTTGGGCAGTTTCCGGTCCCCAAGTCCTGTCACCATCTCCAGACTGATGTGGTGAACACCATTACCTCCATGTCATCCAGCTCCTGGTGTGGCGCTGGACTCCCAGCACAGGTGTGCATTGCTGCCTTCTTGTTGTTGGCGTGTTTCTGCTTGTTTGTGCCTTTCGCATCATTCCGGATGTTCTGGTTTTCTTCCATTATCCTCCTCCGCTCTCAGGCTGAATTCACATTGTCCAAGATGGCCTGCCATGTACAATGTTTTGTTGCCAAGGGGGCTTGTGGGGCTGTCTGCTGGCTCGGGTTGCCTCCATTGTGCTTGGCTGTTGTTTTCTGTTTGGTTTGTCTTTCTTTTTCCGGCTTTTGTTGTGCTCATTCCCGCCTGCCCTGTGTGTCGCGGGCCTGGTGGTGCTTATCCCTGCTTTCCTCATCGCGAATGGGCTCATTCCACTTTTTTTGTGTTGTAGTTTGTGTTTTTATCTCCATCGAGGTGGTTGTATCACGGACATTGGCCGCGGTTTCGGCAGACTATCGCATGGTACCGCCTTGTTGTGAATTCCACGTTGGCACGGGGTTATTTTCCCGCGATAGGCTGCGATGTGTAAAGTTGCGTTAGCATTTTTTGATGATGTTTAGCACACGTTCTTGGGGTTAAATAGTTTCTTAAATGGTTAAGGAGCTGGAGCAGCACAATTATTTAGCACTTTAGACAGTGGTAAATGGTTGCTACTCACAGGAACTTTAATGCAGCGGGCTGCATTTGACTGGGAAAATAGCTGCATTTTTGCATATGCATCCAAAAGTAAGTACCATTAAATTAGTTTATAGTGGGAAGGATGATCAATTAATTGATATCATTTCTATATTAGTAGACTATATAGTAGAATGTTTTGTGAATCAAAACGTTTTAAAAATTGCCCAAAAGGCTACTAATATTTTTTAGTTTCGCTATTTTTAAGAAGACATCGGGCATGAAAATGTTAATGTCATTAATTCGTCTAACAATAAAGATTTTCTTACATGCATGTCACATAATGTCTTAGGTACAGATGAGGGCCGTATTGATGGAGTGGTGTCTTGGGGTTCAGAGGTGTGGATTTCAAAAAGGGGCTATTGTACAAGGAGTATGTGATCTCAAAGTTTACTGGCTCTCATTTTCGATTTTTCCTATTGCCTTGAACATCCAGGATAATTGGTTCCTCTGAATAGGAGAAGTTGAAAAATCCAAAAATGTGGTTTGAAAAAGTGTTGGAAAATCACACATTTGGTGACTATTAGGCAAAAATTGAAAAAGATGCGGTTCAGTACAGAAGGTCAGAGCATACTAAAAACTGGTCCAGATAAAAGGTTTTTTCTTAGAATTACAAAATTGTAGTTCGAAAACCACGCAATGTGTATCGAATAGATTATCAACAATAATATATGGAATGTGGATCAAAATGTGTTCATGCGCTATTGTAAACACGTCATTTGAAATAAAATTCCAGAGATGCCGTCCGCGCTGGTTGACTAGGTAACATACGAAGATGTCCTACACTATTTATTCAATATTCTTGAGCACAGCACTTCACGGTGCAACTTATTAATCAAGAATATTTTCTGAAGGCTGACAGCATTGTTGTATAACAGCATTCACATGAATGGTGCAAGGTAATGGATCAACTATGTATTCTTCAAGGAATACAGAGTAGCCATCAAATGCATTAACAAAATGTAAAAGGAAGTAGAAGCATACTAGCATTTCCTAAACAATGATTTATTTTCTATATATAAGGTTTACTTCATTTCTTTGTATATATTTTAAGCCATCGATTTATTTAAATAGACACTTCTATTAAATACCGCTTAATTTGAATGAAGTTTCCTTCTCTCGTAATCTTTCCAGAGAGTTTGGATTTTTAATTGGATGAAATTTGTTATATATCTAGGAAAACATCAACAAAATAACATTTCACGTATTGTGTATTTTAATTTGTAACATGGCGTGTACTCAAATTTAAAAGGAAGCAGTAAAAATGTGAGATGTAGTGACTACACAGACAGATCTCAAAGTTAAAATCTAGCTGATGCTATTTAGAAGTATGGTGTTTACGTTCGTAAGCTAGTTGAGAAATGGTGCACACGTTTAGCATACATGACAAAAACCCATATAGTCAGTTTGTATTGCATGAAGCTTATTGAATCGAATGTATCAACCGTGAACTGCTAAAAAAAACACAGGCTTCGCAGGATGTAAGGAGGATGTAGAGAGTAACTGGAGTTTCTACTTTTAAAAGAGAGAATGGAAAAGTAGCTTTCTGGTGATGTCAGACCTGGCATCAAAAATAACATCATTAGTGATACAAGCATAAGATTAGAAATCACTTTTAACTTGATGTAAGGCTGTAGGTATGTTGCCTATTCTGGCACTCATAACACTGTAACACAAGGTGCCAAAACTCAGCCAGAAACGTAATTTACTCGCCAGACCGCACAGGTTCAAGTTTGAAAGCCCTTCTAAGATCCAATTTGGTATAGATCATAGCTCCACAAAACGTGTCCTAGTGTAAAGTTATCACTGTGAAAGTTAGTTGTGATTTTTACATACTCTTTAACGCTTTTACAGTCTATAATCATTTTCATTCTTCTATCCAGAGAATATATAGACTACTGCTGTGGCAGCAAAATGCCAAATAATACAATTTTCTACATTTGTATTGATGTATGCCCATATTTCTTTAGTTTTGCCTTCTTCTAAATCATATTTGTATAAAGACAGTATTGTTTTTAAATATTATCGTTATTCATTTTATCATGCTACATAATGTTCCACATCATAATGAGATAATAAGAGCTGGAATAAAAGGCATCAGGGGCAAAAATAGCAATTCCAATCTAATTAATAAATATAGGGGAGCACTTTTACCATTATTTCACGCAGCACAACCAGCAAGCGATGTTGCTGCACTGCGCTGCGTGAAAGGGAAAGGGCCAGAATGCACTGCATTTAACATGATATGGAGCATTCCTGTCCTCTCCTTGTGCTGGCGCCCTTTTGGCTGCCTAGCACCAACACAGGCACCCGTGCACTGTGGTGCAAGGGTGGCTGCGTTGCAAACAGGATTGTTTTGTGCCGGAAGGGACACTATTCTGCACAAAAGCAGAAAAGTCTAAAGTTCTGAAGCATTTTCCTCTTTCTATGTGTGCTGCAGAATGCAGCACACTTTGAAAAAGGAAAAAAAGGAGAAATAAAGATATTTCTCCTTGTTGCGCCTCATCTGGGTAGGCGTAGTATTTTGACACATAACCAGGTCTAGCAGTAATGTTACATCCGGGAATGCATCAAAATCCATGGGTGGATGCGTGGGAACACCCACGCTCCACCCATAGAATGCCTCCCTTCAGCAGAGTAATGCAATGCAGTGATTTGTGCTGCATTGTGTTGCTCTAGATTTATCAAGACTTGCAAGGTGGCCTTGTGTGGCTTGATAAATCTAACTTAAGGAGTTGTGTCGCTCTTGCGCCCCATAGCGTGGCCCAAGAGCTATACAATTCTTTGATCAATTTGGCCCATGATCTTCAAAAATCACTTTATATGTGGACTCCAAAGGTGGAATAAACAAAACAATAAGAGAGAGGAGAAAAAAACAAATGATGACCATATTTCATTTCAGACTTTAGGCATTTAACTCAAAGAGGTTGGTACACATTTTATTATTAATAACGTCTTTAGTACACTTTACATACATTATCTGTTTGTAACATTACAGCAATATTAGATCATCAAACCATTCTTCCACAGATGAAGGAAATGTATATTTCTTGTGTTTCAAACTTTTAGGATTAAACGTGATAGAGAGCTATTGTAGTTTCTTTGAGGGAGATGTAGCTTCTATTCAGTGGGACTAAAGCTGACGTATTGTTCTGCATACTCTGTTGATATCTGGGCTGTAACATATTGGGTTCTTAGTTGAGAGAGATGAGAGCCCCACTCAAGAAATAAACACAACCCTTATCAGGGAGAACCACAAAAGTCACTCAATAAACCTGTGCTTAACACTTGTAGCTTGGCACAAAGCGGTCAGACTTTGCATAGAGGCAATGAGTAAAATATGTATGCAGCAGTCAAAGAGTAATAAAGTGAAAACACAACATGAGAAGTTCGCAAACCAATTAAGACACATAGAGAATATTCAAATAAATAAGATGACACCAAAACTACAAAAATCCAATCTTTATAATTGTAGTTATGAGTTTTTAAAGCTTTAGATAAAAACAATGCCAAAAGGCATGAACTGTAGTTATCTGGTGCCTCTGGACCAGGACAAACTCACAAGTTCGGGCTGACTGCTGTGGAGCGCAGGCTGGGTACGATATCAGGTTTGAACTGCAAGGAGTTGGTCATTTTATCCTTGGTGTGCGGCTGGGTGGGGCTGAGATGCAAGGCTCTGCAGTGAACTGCACCGGGTCCATCAACCAGCCAATCAGGTGCTGGGTATAGCTCCAATGCAAGGCCCTGTGTTATACTGGGTGGTTCTCCATCAGCTCCAATAACGATGCTGTTAAGGAGCTGCGAGGTGTTGTGATGTGAGGCCCTGCGCAGTGCTGCTTCAAATCCGGACAAACCTTCATTTGAGCAGGTAGTAGTACACCCAGCATCTTGTAGACATCACTTGGAGGGTCAGGACTCACTTACACAGGCACCAGCAGATGGAACCAGGTCAGGTTTAGTGGGTCAGGTCAGCCGGAAAGCAGGAGATGCCTCTGGAACTTGTTGGGCCCCTGTAGATCAAACAGGAGGTCAGCCAACCTACCCTTGGAGTGATTTCTGGGGCCATGGGTTCAAGGCATGCATGGCCAGTCTACCTTGTAGGCCTGGGATTAGTTTGTAGAGTTTCACTCCGTGCAATAATTCTGCAGAGTTTCACAAGTGGGTGGACTATACTGGTTTACCCCATGTCCCTGTGCCATATTCTACAGTCTCCTTCTGTCAGGAATGTTAAAACTATCCAAACCTATCTGGCAGTCATCTGGAGTATAGCTCTGTGCAGCAGATCTCTTCAGCCCCTTAAAAATGTCTCTCGCTAAGAGGCTTTTCATTCAGTGGTGTACGCCACATCAAATGAGCTTGCATATTCTCAACTGACCTGTGCAGAAACACCCCTTGGAGTTTCATGCAGTAATATTCTTGTGGGCACCAATGCCCTTTTTATACTCTGAGAAAAAGTACTGTAGCTTCCTGAAAAGCCTACTGTCATTGGTTACGTGCGTGGCCTCTTTTGCTTCAAACATAATGTGGTAATACATCCATTTATCAATGGCCCTTATTTGATAAATAAACATTATTCTGTCTGGGGATAGAGTCCTCATCAGTGTTTCTTTTGCGGGCTATGCTGTGAATGCTGTGCTGTAGTGGACAGTCCCTTTTGGTGACTCGTGCCTGTCAGTTGTATCTTGGTGCCCTCTTCTGTTTTCTCCTGTGATTCCCCATGCTTTAGTGTCTCGGGGCCTCTTGTAAGTGTAGTCTATTCTGGTGTCTAGTGCAAAGTGTCCACTGTTCCTATGTTTCTAGTGTCTTCAGGAGCCCTGTGTAGTAATCTTGTTTGGAAGCCCATGCGGTACCATGCTTCCTCTGTACCCTTCTCAGACCGAATGTGCTCAAACTCTCTGTAGGAGGGTCTCCCTGGGGCTTGGGGTGTGCCTCCCCTCCCTTGCCTATTTCTCTTTTGTTCCCTCTTTTATCCTCTGGTAGACTCAGTGGGAAGCAGTGCCTTACTCTTTCCCTGCTTTCACTGGCTTTCAGTCTCTCCACTGAGTGTATCAACTCTTATTCGTAGGGTGACAGCAACAAACATTATCACTCCTCATCTACCTCAGAGAGTGCAGAGTGCAGTCCCAAAACAGCCAAAATTGTCTTGTGAAGATGAATCTATTCTCTCTCCGGGGAGGAAAGTCTCACTTGCTGTTTGTGAGTCTCACAGCAGAGCACATATTAATTACTGACCAATAACAAGGGCCACAATAATATTCAATATTATCTTACTAAATGGAATAAACATAGAAGCACATTCTCACTCCAGGCTAGTTTCAAAAGCCCATTGCAGTTTTACAAGTCTCGCACCTGTAAGTTGACACAATCAGTTATGTCCCATACCCTTCAAACACCAACCACTTATTCTAATGAAATTGAGAGATTGGTTGATTTCCCGTTTCAGCATTAAAACAAGCGTGCTGCTGAACTTGTTCTTTAAATGCACAGTATCATGGAGAAGTCAGACTAATCTGCATCATTCATTCAATCATCCATCCAATCCATTCCTGATGTACAACATACATTTCATCCGAATGAGGGTGGGCACACTGCCTCACATCCCAGCACTCAGTTTGCCCCGATGCATCATAGTAAATGCAGTGCATGATAACACTTAGTTCGGTGTCAGGCTTTAGTTTTTCACCCGTGTTGGTACAGCCAGTGCTGTGTATCTCTAGACACGTGTTTCAGTATAGTAGTGCTTCCACAGTAGAGAGAAACACATTTGTTTTCCTTTTTTGGGGGGTGCTGGAAAAGTTTCCCAAAGTCTTCTAAGGTTTCCGCTCCACTCACTGGGTGCAGGTGCATCAACCAGAGCTCGTCAGCTCATTAGCTCAAGGGAGCCTTTTCAAACAGAATGATGTGGGCACACACTACCTCACATCCCAGCACTCAGTTTGCCCCGATGCATCATAGTAAATGCAGTGCATGATAACACTTAGTTTGGTGTCAGGCTTTAGTTTTTCACCCTTGTTGGTACAGCCAGTGATGTGTATCTCTGGACCTGGATTTCAGGATAGTTGTCCTTCCTCAGTAGAGAGCAACACATTTTTAGTTTTTTGGGGGTGCTGGAAAAGTTGCCCAAAGTCTTCTCAGGTCTCTGTACCACTCGCTGGGCACAGGTGCATCAACCAGAGCGTGTCAGCTCATTAGCTCAAGGGAGCATTTTCAAACAGAACACTCAGTTTGCTCCGATGCAACATAGTAAATGCAGTGCATGATAATACTTAGTTCGGTGTCAGGCTTTAGTTTTTCACCCTTGTTGGTACAGCCAGTGCTGTGAATCACTAGACATGTGTTTCAGTATAGTTGTCCATCCACAGCAGAGAGCAACACATTTGTTTTTCGTTTTATAGGGGGGTGCTGGAAAAGTTGCCCAATGTCTTCTAAGGTCTCTGTACCTCTCACTTGGTGCAGGTGCATCAACCAGAGCTCGTCAGCTCATTAGCTCAAGGGAGCCTTTTCAAACAGAATCAGGGTGGGCGCACACTGCCTCACATTCCATCACTAAGTTTGTCCCGATGCATCATAGTAAACGCAGTGCATGATAACACATAGTTCTGTGTCAGGCTTAGTTTTTCACCCTTGTTGGTACAGCCAGTGCTGTGTATCTCTAGACATGTGTTTCAGGATAGGTGTTCTTCCTCAGTAGAGAGCAACACATTTTGTTTGAGGGGGGTGCTTGAAAAGTTGCCCAAAGTCTTCTCAGGTCTCTGTACCACTAGCTGGGTGCAGGTGCATCAACCAGACCTTGTCAGCTCATTAGCTAAAGGGAGCCTTTTCAAACAGAATGAGGGTGGGCGCATACTGCCTTACATCCCAGCACTCAGTTTGCTCCGATGTAACATAGTAAATGCAGTGCATGATAATACTTAGTTCGGTGTAAGGCTTTGGTTTTTCACCCTTGTTGGTACAGTCAGTGTTGTGTATCTCTAGACATGTGTTTCAGGATAGTTGTCCTTCCTCAGTAGAGAGCACCAAATATTCTTTTTTTGGGGGGTGCTGGAAAAGTTGCCCAGAGTCTGCTCAGGGATCTGTACCACTTGCTGGGCGCAGGTGCATCAACCAGAGCTCATCAGCTCAAGGAAGCCTTTTCAAACAGAATGAAGGTGGGTGCACACTGCCTCACATCCCAGCACTCAGTTTGCCCTGATGCATCATAGTAAATGCAGTGCATGATAACTCTTAGTTTAGTGTCAGGCTTTGGTTTTTCACCCTTGTTGGTACAGCCAGTGCTGTGTATTTCTAGACACGTGTTTCAGGATAGTTGTCCTTCCACAGTAGAGAGCAACACATTTTTTTCTTTTTTTGGGGGGAGGGGGTGCTGAAAAAGTTACCCAAAGTCTTCTCAGGTCTCTATACCACTCGCTGGGTGCAGGTGCATCACCCAGAGCCTGTCAGCTCATTAGCTCAAGGGAGCCTTTTCAAACAGAATCAGGTGGGGGCACACAGCCTCACATACCAGCACTCAGTTTGCCCCGATATATCATAGTAAATGCAAAGCATGATAACAGTTTGTTCGGTGTCAGGCTTTAGATTTTCACCCCTGTTGGTACAGCCAGTGCTGTGTATCTCTAGACACATGTTTCCGGATAGTTGTTCTTCCTCAGTAGAGAGCAACACATTTTTTTTGGGGGGTGCTGGAAAAGTTGCCTAAAATCTTCTCAGGTCTCTGTACCACTCGCTGGGCGCAGGTGCATCAACCAGAGCTCGTCAGCTCATTAGCTCAGGTAGCCTTTTCTAACAGAATGAGGGTGAGTGCAAAATGCCTCACATCTCAGCACTCAGTTTGCCCCGATGCATCATAGTAAATGCAGTGCCTGATAATACTTAGTTTGGTGTCAGGCTTTAGTTTTTCACCCTTGTTGGTACAGCCCGTGCTGTGTATCTCTAGACACGTGTTTCAGTATAGTTGTCCTTCCACAGTAGAGAGCAACACATTTGTTTTCCTTTTTTTTGGGGGCTGCTGGAAAAGTTGCCCAAAGTCTTCTAAGGTCTCTACCTCTCACTGGGTGCAAGTGTATCAACCAGAGCTCTTCTGCTCATTAGCTCAAGGGAGCCTTTTCAAACAGAATAAGGGTGGGCGCACACTGCCTCACATTCCATCACTCAGTTTGCCCCGATGCATCATAGTAAATGCAGTGCATGATAACACATAGTTCGGTGTCAGGCTTTAGTTTTTCACCCTTGTTGGTACAGCCAGTGCTGTGTATCTCTAGACACGTGTTTCAGGATAGGTGTCCTTCCTCAGTAGGGAGCAACACATTTTTTGGGGGGGGTGCTTGAAAAGTTGCCCAAAATTGAACTGTTTTAACCATGAAATGTTTCCGAACCCTTAGGGATTTAATGGGGGGTGATGTACGAGTCCATGTCCATGAGGGCAAGGAGGATCCACCAGAAGGTATCCCAGGTCATTACATGGCAACAAGCATAGGGCTACATACATGTGTGTGGCTTTGTCAATAGCACAAGATCACCAAAAAGGAGGAAGTATTACGATTTTTGCAATATGGAGCTTTTGGCTTTAAAGGTTTTTGAGAATTTAAGCAGAATATTATATAACATGAAACCACCTTCTAGACCTGCACGATATGAAGGATTGAATGCAGGGGAGAATTCAGTACATTACAAAGAGTAAAAAAATATCAGATTAGAGCAAGGATAGGAGTGCGTAATTGCACTGAACCTATATGGGACAAAGAACATCATAGCTGTAGGAAATGTGTAGTTGAAGGAGCTAAAATGTGTCCAGCATTAACAACATAAAAGCCTACAAAGAATCAGGAGCAAGAAAATGGAGATGAGGATACTGCAGGGAAAACATATACTGGTAGTGATTCAGGGAATCATATCTTGGATGCTCTGTTTTCTTCATGTCCACCTCCTTATGTTGCTCCACCATCTGATTCAGATAGCACTACAACATCTAGTGGCAGAGTTGCCACAGGCTCTGTTGACCGGATAGTAGTTCAGATTTGGGGGGACTACCACCAACTGTTTCGATTGCAGCTGCACCTGCTGATACAGTCATTACAGTAATTGCTCCAGGTACTTCAGCTTCTATTGTGACTGTTCCTGCACCAATGTCACAAATCATATCAGCCCAGACATAAGCAATTCCTGTTATATCTACGACAGTAACTATTGCTCCAAATCATGTTGTTTCAGGTGTTGTAGGTGGAGTAGCCACAACAGTGTTTGTCAGGACAGAGCAAAATTGTTCCTTGGACACCACCACAAAATGTCCAATCTTTAAGAGAAGGGAGAAATCTTGTTTTTACAACACCAGTTGCTCAGGGGGGAATAGGAACATTTGATTATAAGATTTTACCCCTGTGGTTTGAGGAAACGTTTGAGAGTAGGGGGACAGGAGATACAGACACCATCAACAAGTCACAGGAGGGCTAGACCCCTAGAAGTACCTTAATTGAAGGTGGAACTGGAAGAATCCATTAGGGGATGTTTATTCATCTCACAGCTGAATCAATACCATGAAAAGTAACTATATACCGCAGTAAAGAAATTACATGGTGTGCTGCTACTACACAGGAGAAAATAACCTGATTGGCAGGAATATTTGAGGTACATCTCTCTGAGAGTATTTCTTTGCAGAAAAGTTTCTGGACACAATTAGATGAGGAAGCGATTGTCACTATGCGATCTTCAGGGATGAAGCTATACATTGCCAAACTGTCTGACTGCTTTTGGAAATAGAGCGATTTTGACTGATTAAGAGCAAATGGGCAAAAAAGCAGGGGAAGAAAAAGAAGCAACCCGACAGTGTAAAGGAAAATGGTAAACCACCTTCCCTAAACTGAGAGAGAATGCTGTTCAATGGTGCATCCAGATTGACAGGTTTGTGAACATTTTGAAGGATTAGTGGACAGATTTGAACACAATTTTTTACATTGAGTTACCTAGTGGTTTGTGGGCAGAGTGTAAGATAGCCATTGTAAGAAACTGGGTTACTGGCTGCGGGTGATGGAACCCTTCTCAAGCAGCAACCACAATTCCTCTCAGGGGACGTCACATGCAAACCCTAAATTAACCTGTGCGCAACCCTTTGGTAGCTTGGCACAGAGCAGTCAGGCTTGACTCATTACCAATGTTTAAAGTAATTGTGCAACACTTCAAACAGTAACAAATTGAAAACACACCGCAAAAGGATCCCACACAAGTTTAGAAAAATAAAGTTGTTTTTAAAAATAAAAAACGACACAAAACAACAAAAATTCAATTAGTAGAACCAAAGATATACAATTTGAAAGATGTTAGTATAAATAGCGCCAGAAAGCACAAAGCGCCAACTGTGGATATCTGGTCGCGCAGGGCCGGGACAAAGGCACAAGTTCAGATCAATGGAGATGAAGCGCAGGTCAGCTGCAGGGACCAAGTTAGGCCTGCTGAGCAAAGTACCTTCAATCTGGTGTGCGGATCATTTTGAGGATCTTTGTTAAAGATGCATTGCGCAGCCGAAGACATGTGTCAGTTCAGAGGTGCGGCAAGGCTGAAATGCGAGGTTCTGTGTCATCATCAAGGATCCCGCCGATGAGGGCTGCAATGTAAAGTCCTGCTTCATATCATGGATGCGTTGAACAGTCAGGGCGATGTGTCAGTTCTGAGGAGCTGCAAGGCAGTGATGCGGAGTCCGTCATCATCATTGAGTCTGCCGTTGACAAGGAATGCAAGGGCCTGCACCAAGTATGCGTTGCGCAGCAGCATTTCCAAATGAGCTGTGGAGGAAATGCCGGTCTTTTCAACTGGTCCAATCCTCATAGCAACAGCGATGCTTTTGTTCTGCTCGAGGTTGTGCTGTGCAGTAGAGATTTATCAGTTCTGCTGAATCCACAAAGGCTTGCAGAGCACCTTAGGCCCACTTCGAAGGGTCCAGGACTGGGGTAGTACAACTTGACAAGGTATAGTCACAGATGGCAATGTCCAGTTCTGGGTTCAAGGTTTTTGGAGCCTTTTGTCCCTGAGGCTCCAGTCAGGAGGCCAGGCCAATAGCCCTTTGAGTCACTTTGGGGGTCCTGGGTCAACACATGCAGGGCCAGCCCTTCTCGCCCAGGCAAGAAGACAGCAGAGCAGCAGTCCTTCAGAGCAGCTGTCCAGGAGAGTGGCAGTTCTTTCAGCAGCACCGCAGTCTGTCTTCCTGGCAGGGTATCCACAGGTCGATAAGTGTACCGAAGAGTTGGTGTTTGAGTTCCAAAAGTTATACCTGGTACTCTGTCTCTAGAAGGAGAGGTAGTAGAAGCTTCTAGAACTTCCCTCAAAAACCCTAAGGCATGTAGCCTTCCCTGTCCTGTCAATAGACTAAACACAGGGGGTATGCAGATCTTTACATGGCGGCAGGACACAGCCTATTCAAATGTAAATAGGGCTGGGCCCAGCTCCACCATCCCACCTTCCAGCGATGGCCCATCAAGCCACACCTAAGCTTTCTATTACGTGTGACTGTCAAGAAGGAATGCAAAAAGCCTGAATTTCAGCTACACCCAGTCATGTGACTCAGAAACAGGCAGCAGGCACTAAACGGCTCAGACAGGAAAATTACAACTTTCTAAAAGTTATCTTACCCAAAATATTCCATGAGGAATTATTTTTAATAAATTAATTAATGGTTAGTAAAGTGAACCTAGTGTTTATCTACACAGTTTATAATCACAATCCCAGATGTATTGATATTTTATATTGTTTTACTTAATTTATATTTCATTAGTTACATACTACACATCATCAGTACAATCTCATTATATACATTAAAATTCAAAGCAGTACATACACATATTCAAACAATAACACTGGCACCACCAAAGAAATCCCTCAAGTTCTCTGATGTGTGGTAAGTATAGGGATTAATGGAAGCACAGTCATGCCTCTTAACCAGAACAGTTTGAAAATCATCTTAGGTCCCAAAGAATCAATCAATTAAATAGTTGCAAAATGGAACTCAACAATATACAAATTGTGATGACTAATGTTCAGACGGATGTGGTGTTGTTGTTTCAGTCTCCAATGGCCCACTGGTTCCGATGAGACCATTCTTGCGTTGTGAAGAGATAAATCCTGTAACTACTGACATAAACAAACTAGTGAATCAAAAACAATCAAATCAATACATCCAGTCTCTGTATGCATCGCCTTCCAACAATAAAATCACCCACAAGTGGCAAAACCACTTTCAAACACAATACTTCAGTGTCAATTCAACCATATTAAAAAGCACCTTAAAGTGCCCTATAGCCATTTCAAACCACACAGTGAAGCACCCTCATATGCACATGCAGCATATGTGTGGTCTTTGTGAAATCCACACAGAGCATGTTCGTAGTTGACAGTTGCTAGAAGGACCAGCAATTAGTTGCTCATTTGAGGCACTCGGTGTTGGTTGCGGTTCCTCTCCAGGGGGCCCAATAAATATAAATGAGTCAAGGCATTTGTCAAAAGCTGCATTGAAAAGTGCCACTGGTGATACTGCTCTGTCATAGATAGAATCCTGGAAAAGGGACAGGTGCAGTGCTCAGCATTGTTTCTGGTGCTCATGCAGAGGCTGAAGGATCCTTTCCATATCAAGATAAGCCAATGGTATCTGCTCCAGATGTAAGTCAAAGACAATGTCAGTCAGACAGTTTAGGCACCGGAGCACATGTTTTACTTGCACAGTATTCACTCAGAAAAAGGTGAACATCGAATGCTTGCTGAGTTCAGATAGCCAAGTAAGTCACAAGTAACATGCTAGAGTCTCCATGCAACTTTGTTCAGATGGATAGGGGAGCTCCAAGCTGTTGATTTCTTTGGCAGAACAGGAGAAAGATGATGATGCCACAGCCAATTAGCAGTATTATGATTGCAAATCCTCCAAAAAGGCTGGACAAGAGAGAATGAAAAAATGACAGAATCAGTCCAAATACTGTTTGAAATCCAGTCACTGGACTAGAAACAATCTTCTTAAAGAGATGCACAACACCAGTTGTTGCCGATGATTTATATATCGTTTGCAAGATATCTGCAAAATGCGTTGGGTATTGTGTTTTTAACTGCTGCTGAATCTCTGAAGCAGACCTGGCTGTCTGCGGATTATAAACTGCAACTGCTGAAGTCAAAGGGACTTCTTTTTGTAAGAGAAGAGACAATAGGTTGTTCAAGTCACCGAAATGCAGAGATTTCATGCTTATACTAGGCCAAGGTATGATCCTAATAACATTTCTAGTTGGAGGATACACAGTTTTTCCACAACACTGTAATGTTTCTGAAACTATTATCAATTATGGCTGGCCAGGTTCTAACCCATAGCAAGTAACACTTGTTAGAAATGGGAAACACCCTTTAAAACGAAGTCTAAACTATGAAATGAGGTATTTACAACGCAGCCATTTTTGTCACACATATTTTAACAATGGCATGTCATAATAATGAAATGTGATATGTGACACCAGTATCATCTCAGTGTCGGGAATGACATATAGCTCTGACATTAATGGAACTATATTGAAACTTACCACACGACTCCAGTGTAATCTCGGCCCCAGGAGTAACGTATAGCGCAGGGAGTGACGTTTAGCACTGACATAAGGGAAAAACTAAGGGAAGTTGCTCAAGTGCCTGAAAAAAGCCAGCGTACATGGCCCAGGCTGAAGATTGACTCTGGGCAGGAGCAGCAGAATATGAGTGGGGCGGAACGCAAAATGGCAACCGAGCAGCAGACCTTCATCCTGTGGGGTGTCAGTGTCCCAGGACCTGCTCTTGTATGAAGGAGAATGGCCAATACAGTGCCAAGGAAGAAGGGGAGACAAAGCCCTGGGACAGCAGGGAGGGAGAGGAGGTGTCCGAGGTCTGGTTTGATACTGAGTGGCGGATGCCACCAGAAACACCACTGCAGCCTGCCACAGCTCAGGAGAGCTGTGACCAGTGCAGTGAATAAGCGAAGCAGGGTGGGGAGTACTCTCACAAGCAGTGGGAGCACGTCCTTGGACATAGGGAGAGAAAAGCTTGGGGTGTGCTTGTGTCAGGGAAACTGTCCATTCACTGGCGTAGGGAGTACCTTGGCACATCCTTCCTTCTGTTGGGCCCCAGGAACAAGAGCAGATTTTCTTCTCTCCTCTTTACTTACCTGAGTGCTTCTCTAATTGCCTTGGGCACTCTCTCCAGTTATGTATGTTAATATTATGAGGAACAAAAGAAAACAATAGCACACTGTATTGCACTGTATTACACCACTAGTGATCTGGTGACGGGAGAAAAGATTAGTATAACAGAATATAAAACTCACTACATTTTTCCTGCTTCTCTTGAGGATATTGGTGGCGGTATTCCACCTCAGGAATCCTGTAGAGGAAAAAAAAGACCATTATTATGCCTGTCAAAACCAGGAAGCCTCAGCCTTTGTCCTTTGCCATCTGGAATTCTGTTATATTGATTGGGGGGGCTGCACTAAAACTATTTGCATCAGGGCGATCCCATGAACTATTTGCCACTCACTCCTCGATACCAAAGGAGCTTTGACCTGCCAGTTTTAGCTTCCGCAATTACACCATCACAAACATTACTGAAGGCAAGCCACCTCGGTTCTCCCCCTCTGCCGCTGGCAACTGCATGTCCCACAGCCCCCTGGGCTAAGGACACCTGAGGCCAATTACCCAATGCTACTAAAGGCACAGTGCTGTCCTGCAGTGCGGGCCAAGGGCATACCCGTCTGCACATGTCCGCTTCTGTACACGACTGGGCTAGGCCCTATCTCTGATATTTTACCTTTTGTAAGATTATGATGTCATTTTCTCTATTAAATCCCATCGAAGGTTTGGCTCCACGTAATTAGAGAGAAGTGCTTTGTTCTAGGTACGGCCATGGTGAAAGCTGATACGACATAATGGTGAAAAGAAGTATCCCAGCAGTAACACATATTGAGAGTCCCATTGTTAAAAACACTGCGATTGATCGCACGTTAGAGAGAGCGATAGGGGTGGTAAACGCTAAGATAGATTTGACAAAGAAGTTTTTATTTGTGCCTTCGACTAGCCATTTCTGATGCCTTATAATTCCACATGCCCGATAAAGGATTCATCTCCCACCCTCAAAATGTTGGAGGGTACGAGAACCCAAGACTCAGGCTTACGTATAGGTCCACCCAGAAGCAAAAAGGCTAGGACCATTACTAGAGCTAGTGCCAAGGCTAAATCTACCAGATCATATAAAGCCAACCAGCGGTGGCAAATTGTGGTATAAACGGGGGCCTGAGTCTTCTACTACTGTAGTTTGCCAATCTGCATCTTACCCTATCTCCAAGGACCAGAATTCTTGCCCTCTCTTCCAGGTCCCATAGGATTTATCTACAGACAATAGCAGAGAGTTGTTTAGAGACTTAATCAACCAGGAAATTGTTCCTCTCCTGTCATGCCTAGATGATATAGTATCCCAAATAACAGTTCTTACATGTTTGTTACAAGGGAGACGGGGTTAGGTCATCTTGTCCCCTCCCCTGGTTCAATTGTTTCATGGTGCCCATATAGACTAGATTGGGGACAACAGATTCTCCACCCTTTACCAGGTCCAGTAATTAATTCCAAAAAACAGCTCTGCTCTACATGAAAAAACTAATAGGAAGGATAAATGCTAGCCTAATGGTTACCCCCATCTCACCCCGAGTGTACTCCATACACCATTATATTGAAGGGCATGCCAGGGCTCCTGGAACAAGACAGTGAGGATGATAGAGCTTTGCATCACAAGTTGGTGTAGTGGTTGAAATCATAACTAAATATGGCTAAATAATATAAAAACTGTATTCAGGAAACTTGAGCTATGTATGAATTCCACATAAACAGTTTTGTTTCCATTCAAAACCCAGATACACCGTCGTTAAATGTGCAAGCAAGAGTGGGATTGGATATAGTTATTTCAAATATATTGGCCGTATTGTTAAGAAAACCTGGAACAATCCCGCCTACTAACAATTGGCGTACATAATAATTGGCTAAAACAGGAGCCCATGTTGATCAATTTCTATAATATCTTTAACAATGCCCGCAGAGGTGTTGTTATAGATCTGGGAAAGGATTTAGATACCTTCTTAAATAGACCAGGACCAAACATTTTGTATGTATGGCCGGGAAATTTTAATATAAGTAGAAGCCAGAACAAAAGTAGGTTAGCCTGCGGCCATCTAGATGGGTTCGATCCATCACACTTTCTACACGATCCCTATGGGAAAAATGGCTTTGAGCCACTCAACTTCTACGGTACCAGGAGTACTTCTAATATTGACCATATGTATCTCAGCAAAAGATGCAAGAATAATTAACCATCTTTAGATAGTATGGACAATGTTCAGTGATCATGCTGTGTTAGCCTGTCCTTAACATTTCTCTACAAAAGAGTAGAGGTTCTAGAGATCAGTACCACCCATTGAGACCTCAGGGAGAAGTGGATTTATGATAAAACGGGCTGGAGTAAATTTAATTTAAATTACTTGAAACAATCATCCTCGAGAAATGGGACTCCTTTGTTACCTGCACAGAATAGGGGGAGGACCATGACAAGCTGATGGAAGCCTTTTGTAATATTGCAACAGCCATTTCAAATCATTTTACACAGGCCAGTCAAAATGCAGAGAAGAGAGGAAACGACCCAGAGTGGTTTAATTCTACCTGCACTAGTGCTAATCAGGCCCTAAGAAAGGCCTTACGAGAAACTCAAAGAGGAGGCCAGTGAAGCCCTAAAGAGCAGTGCCCAAGGTAAAGCCCCGGGATCCGATGCAGTTCCTGTGGATGTTGTTAAGTAATATCCTTCCCTTTTGATGCAGTCGCTAATGACCACTTTGTGAAAACTTTGTCTGACAGTGTGCTTGTACCCATTGTTTTTAAAAAGGGGAAAGAAATACGCTAAGTGCTACCGGCCTACATCGCTCCTAGACTCTTCTGTGAAAACCATGGGAAGAGTGATCCTTGCAAGGTTGTAATCGTGGGTCCATGAAAACAAAATTCTAACTGACTCACAATTTAGGTTTACGAAGGATAAAGGTACTGTGGAAAAAGGAATACATCTGTATCTTATTATCAGTAAATATAAGTTTTGCAGACTTCTCCTGCACCTTTGATCTGGTAGATCATGAAAAACTATGGACGGTCCTAATAGAGATGTGTGCCCCACATCATAATGTATGCCACCTTTCCCAGCTATATGCATATTTGAAAATGTTCAGCTGACCCGGGGGATAAGGCAGGGCGTGCTTGCACCCCTGTTGTTCTCTCTATATATAAATGGGGTGGATAGCCTATTGCAGACTATCAAGGGTGATGCACCCAAGGTGGATTCCTGTATCACTCTGATCACGCTTTATGCAGACAATGGGGTGCTCAAATCCTGGACTGCAATTGGCCTCCAGTTTTTAATAGATAACTCTGTAACATTCATGGAGAATTGAGATGTAAAACTGAATTTAACTAAGACCCATACCTTGGTCTGTGAGAAAAAGATAAGACAGGGGAAGAACCATTTTTCCCCATGCCCAAAACGAGTTGAATTCATAGGTTTTAGTTATCTGGGCATTGTTTTCTCACAGAAAAGGCACAGATTATCTCATTTGGAAACTGCCAAATTAAAATTGATAAGAGCTACTGCAGCCCTATTTAATTTCACTAAACAAATCGGAAGTAAACCTATAAAAGAAATGATTCGATCCTACAGAACTAAATGCCTCCCTGTAGCTTTATATGGTTCTCCTGTATTGGGAAGGGAAAAGCGTAACCCACTACAGGTGCATCTTCCTACATAGACTTTTGGCAAGATCGAACCCGCCCTCATTGTCCATAAATAATTGTGTTTTGGTATGTGGAGGATACTATCCATCTCAGTACTCTGACAAAATGGCATATTATCTGTACAAAACAAGGAACCAAGGGCCAGATGTACTACCCGACATTGCATGCACAAACGGGTTTGTGACCCGTTTGCACATGCAAAATAGCCCAGGCCCATGTACAATTCCTAAATAGCGAGTCACAATTTATTTGGGACTTGCAATTTAGGAATTGCAACTCGCTATTAGGAAGGGGCATTCCCTTCCTAATAGCGTCCACAAAGCTATGTATGAATGTTTTGTCACTGCAATTGCAGTCGCAAAACACTCACAAATCACCACCCTCTTCAAGAGGGTGGTAATGCAGTGGCAATTTGGAAGGGGTCCCCAGGGGACCCTTCCACTTTGTGACTGTCTCCCAGGGACCACAACCTACCCTTAAATAATTTAACTTAAACGTTTCATTTTTCTGGTTTAAATGCATCCCATTTTCCTGTAAAGAAAACAGGCTGCATTTAATTAAAAAAACAGCTTTATTTAAAAGCAGTCCCACCATTGGTGGTCTGCTGAGCCCAGCAGGCCACCATCCCTGGGAGGGCCAGTCATTCCCAATGGGCTTGCAAATTGTGAGAGGCTCATTAATATTCATGAGCCTTGCAATTTGCGACCCCATTGGGAATTGCAAACAGTGTTAAACACACTGTTGTACATGCCAAATAGTGCCTCGCATATTGCGAGTTGCAAATGAGACGCAATTTGTGAGGCGCTATTTTGCAGGTAGTACATCTGGCCCCAAGTTAACTAGAGAGATCATTAAGGACTTTCTGGGTTTGGAAAATTTTGATAAAATACCATGGATTCAATATGTAATAACCCATCTCAATGTGCTGCATTTAACCCTTTGCAACGCCATAGTATCCTGCAATTTAGTAAAAAGAAATAAAATCTATCATGTTGGGGAAAAGAGATATGAGCAGAGAGCATCAGGTAAAAATAAAATCTACAATTGAAAGGTATTGTAAGGGGCAGTCTCAGTTGGGGCTCCAAGGCTACCGGTTCAGTATGAGAAACACTTACAATAGATTCCTATTGACCACATTGCAACTAGAGCTGTTCCACTACCTTGTGATATTCCTGAAATCAGATTTATGACCCCAATGTTTACCGAGATTCCCTGTGTGATGGAAATGTACAGTTGCCAACCCACTTTATGCTGTTTTGCAAGTTTCGCAGGGTGTTATTCATCACCAGGAAGCCCTTATATTTTTAAAACATGTGTCAAAAATGCACATGTGTTGCAAGGTTCTTGCTTTCATTAAGAAGGCTCTTCATAGGCGTAAATCTTGATGGCGTACGCAATGTAGATACTTGAATCCGATATTATATATTTTTGCTAGCACTTTAAAGTCCCATTATTTGTCTTTTGCATAACTATGACCAGCCTTTTTTAAATTTGTAAATGATTTGTTTTAGCATATACTGTTTGTTTACCTGATTTCGTAACACACTCCTTAGTACATTTGGTTTCACGTGATTGTGTGTGGACGTTTCATGAAATCAATTTTTATTTCTTCATATTACCCTAATTGTATAACGTTGATCAGTCTGACCTAGATCATACTGTTTGTTATATTTGATTTTAAAATGTACTGTTTAGCATATATTGTTTTATTTAACAGTGTGTGGACATTAGGGGGCTCATTACGATGTCAGGTGGAAAGCATCCTCCCGACAGTTCGAATCTCCTCTACCACGTCGGAGCCCTTCCGACCGACTAAGTCGGTTTAAATTCCGAACGCTCGATTATGAAGTTTGCTTCAGAATGTAAACCATGCAATCATTCAGAATCAGTTCCGAGCAACTTGTGAAGTATTCGTGTTGGTCGGAACCGCATTGTACACCCCAATGGGCAGCGTTTGCGTCCTCAGGATTACGATATCGCTTTCCAACAGGCTTTCTGCGTCAGCCTGTCCAACATGAAATAGCTGTAGTAAAGCAACTTTAGGGGACCCTGGCAGCCTACAGTTGATGGCCGAGGGGGTACACAAGGTACCCTCCTGTAAAACACTGCACTGTGTGGCAGGCACCTTGGTATGCCTGCGACCGGGTGCAGGGTTTTCCCCAAACACCCCATTTCCCCATAGGAGCCTGTGTTACAGTTGGTTGTCAGGTGGAACACGAGCTGCCATTGGAAAGAATGGGAATCTGACCAAACAGTGTTCGGTTGCATCATAATCCGGCGGTCGGAACTGAATTCAAGTCTGTGTTCGGCAGAGAGTTTCTGCCCGACATTGTAATGAGCCCCTACATGTAAACCAAATTGTAATCTACTTTATCACTGTATAATTGTTCTTTTATGATTTTGAATATAAATGTGAATAAACATTTTCTATTTAGTTCGATTCAAAGTTGTAAATATCATCAGGATTCTTTTTTATCAATAATTAATTTTAAATATTTGCCACTAACTTCAAAGGACAGAATGTAATAATTAATAAAAAAAATCTATGTATATGATGATTAATATAGATTTTTTAATTTAAAAAAATATATGCAATCCGTAACATTAACCTTTAGGGATGGAATGCAAGGGATCTATAAGTAACAAGTGGAGGAGTGTATTATTTCTTATGCTGGAGTATAAATAAATTCATATTTTTTTTAAAGTACTCATTTATAACATTTCAAAAATGTTTAATCACATTTAAATTATTAAGATTAACTTTAAGGGATGAGAAGCAAGGCATACAGGGGTTTTGGGTGGATACGTTTATTTAAACTAACATTTTCGTTTTAATACCTGAGTATTCATTTGTAAAAATTAACATTTGTTTTAATAAATACAAATCATTTCAAAATAAGTTATATTAGTAGCACTGACCTTCAGGGATGGGCTGCATGGAATATAAAGGTAATGGATGGGGATGTGTATTAATAATTTTAATATCACAATAGTAATAAGCCTTATAATAAATTGTTTTTTTTTTCCAAGATTCCTTTTTTCAAAAATTGTTTTTAAAAAATAACACTCATCTTACAGACGGGATGCAAGTGATATAGGGGTATGCGGTAGAGAAGTTTATAAATAATCAGGCATCAATTTTAATCCCTTAGTATTTATATGTAATAGCATAAAAGTATAAGTTTGTATAATTTAAAAAAGTATTAATTAATTTACATTATAAACACAAACCTAATATGTCATATTTTATAAAACTAATGATTTATAATATTGAAATATTTCTTAAATAGATTTAAAAAAATAACTTTTAAGGATGGGATGCAAGGGATATAGGGGTATTATGTAGTGGAGTGTATTAATACTTAGGTGCTCATTTTAATACCTGAGTTTTAATTAGTAATGAATATTTAGACAGTTCTTCATATGTAAATTATTTTATAACTATTTTCTAACAAAAAGTAACATTTTATACAGAGTGAAATGGTCAACACAAATAATGACACCATGTTTAATATTACAAATATTTATTGAAGAACATTAAAAAATCAAAACATATTCCATTAATAAGTACCTTTAGAAAGATATTTTTTTAAAATATGCAAATATTTAGTTGGAATCCATAACTTATTTATAATTATTTATTAAAGCAGATCCACAATTTTTTCCATTACCTTCTATAGAATAAACTATCCTCTGCTTATTTTTACAAACAGGCATGACTAATGCAGTTGAGCATCTGTTTTTACAGTCGAGGAGTGACGCAGTGAGGATCGGAAGAATAGAAGAGCTGCTGCCGGAAAGACTGATTTAATGTGCATATTGAAGTATATTGGTGGCTTTCTTTATTGTAAGACCAGAAGGGGGTAGTTACAATATAAGGCCCTTTTACGAAGTTGGGCAAAGTTTCCTCTACCCAACATTATCTCGGTCAAGGGACCGACCGACACCCAGTCGGCGGTCTCAACTGACTTATTAGGATGTGACCGAACACTGTTCGGTCACATCCTAATGCATTACATGGACTGCAGCAGACCATGCTGTGCAGGTACTGCCTTTGGCATTCCCATTGCAGTGCCTATTTTATAGGCACTGCCCTGGGAAAGCCAAAAAACCACCGGCCAGACCAGGAGAAAAAGAAAACTCCTGATATGGCAGGCGGTTCCTACACAGGTTTGGCAATGCGAGAGCAAGGTGGTCCCGCTCCCTAACCACCAAACTCATAATAAGGCCTGTAGCTTTCATTACTGATATAAGTTGAGGATTGTTTGTCAGGGAGTAAGCTGAATACTAATAGGACTGTAGCATTATGGTGTTAGCATGAATAGTGTAAATTTGGGCAAATGGATGGGCCATGGACCTCAATGTCCCATCCATCATCCAAATGTCACCATTTTCGTGGGTTATCAGGTTATAGGTTGTGCTAAAGATTAATACTCTTTTTTGAGGGTTGCCCTGAGGGACACCCCCAGTGGAGTTAGAATAAACAATTACCCCTCAGTCACTTTCAAGTGCCTGTCCTGAAGGGCATACCATTTGGAGTTATAATAAACAAATTAGACCCTAGTCACTGTCTAGTGCCTGGCCTTAGGGACTCCCCCAGTGGAGTAAGAATAAAAAATGAGTCCCCAGTCACTGTCCATCGCCTACACTGAGGGACACTTCCAGCGGAGAAAAAATACAAAATTAGCCCCAGTCAGTGTCCAGCACCTGCCCTGAGGGACGCACCACCACAGTTAGAATAAACAAATAGTCCCCAGACACAGACGAGCACCTGCCCTGAAAGACGCCATAATGGAGTTAGAATAAAACAATAGCCCCCTCACAGTCCAGCGCCTGGCCTGAGCGATGCCCCTAATGAAGTAACAATAACAAATGTGCCCCTATCACTGTGCAGCACCTGCACTGAGGGACGTCTTATGGAGAGTTAGAATAAAAAATTAGGGCTCGGTCACTGCAGCACCTACCTCGAGGGATGCCCCCAATATAGGGGCCGATTCCGATCCGGGTCGGAAGGGCACCGAACGCGATCCGGCCGGAAAAACTACGAGTCGTACGCGTGTTTTCCGGCCGACTCGTACAGCTATACGAGCGAGCAAGTACGATGCGAGCTTCGTGACATTCACCGACCGTGTTGTTTCTGGGTCCGAACCGCTCCGTACGTTTCGGTCGGAAGCTAACCGTGGCGTGCAATGGATGCGATTTACAACCGAGCCAGTACGATGCATGCGTCGGACAGCCTGTGCGAGCCGGAGTGTCCAGCTCGCAAAACATGTGGGTGGTTGCCTTTGGGTGTCCACGTCGGACCCCCTGACACCCGCAGCCCTACAACTCGGACACAGGGGGAGACCTATGGGCCTCCCCAACACAGGCATGTACGGTGCGGATGGCACCGATGCGTACCCACTGTAGGGGGCGCACTTGTCCGCGACTTACCCTTTAGGTCAATGGGATCCCATGTACGCTTCTTAGGACCGGCTCCCATTGACTTCTATGGGAGTCCGACCGAACCGAGTCTGGCAGCATACGGCCGCATCGTACTCGCTGGGTCGGACTGCAGGCCTCCGACTCGGTCGGAAAACACTCCGGATCCGGCTCAGTCGGAGTGCTTTCCAACCCGGATTGGAATCGGCACCATAGTTAGAACACAAATTTTGCACCCAGTCAGTAAACAGCACCTGACCAATATCATTGTTGTTTTCATTAGGGTTTATTTTTTGGGGTCTTTATTTTTTTTTTTTAAATATTAATTTTGTACTTACAATGCCTGTACATTTTTATTTGTGCAGAGAAGGCTTATACATTTTCACAAATGCAGGAGAGAAGATGGTATAATAATCCGTGTAAAAGAAATTACATGTTACATATTTATGTTTATTTTGCAACTTTTTAAACTAATTTTCACCTACTATAAGTCAAGCACCTGCCCTAAGGGATGCCCCCATAGGAGTTAAAATAAAACATTTTCCCCTTGTCAATGTCTGGTGCCTGCCCTGAGGGAAGCACCCAGTGGGTTTAGAATAAAATATTGGTCCCCAATCATTGTTAGGCAGCTGCCCTGAGGGATGCCCCCAGCAGAGTTAGAATAACAAATTAGCCCCAGTCTCTGTCCAGCACCTGCCCTGAGGGACTCCCCCAGTAGAGGTAGAATAGAAAATTAGCCCCCAGTCACTGTCTAGAACCTGCCTTGAGGGACACCCTGAGCAGAGTAAGAATAAAATAATAAACCCCAGTCACTGTCCAGCACCTGCCCCAAGGGACGCCCCAGTAGAGTTAGAACAAAAAATGTGCTCCTATAACTGTCAAGTACCTGCCCTGAGAGCTGCCCCCAGCAAAGTTAGAAAAAATAATTAGACCCGGTCACTTTCCCGTGTCTGCCCTTATAGACTCCCCCAGTGGAATTAAAAAATTAGCCCTCAGTCACTGTCCAGCGCCTGTCCTGGGGGACGCCCCAAGTGGAGTAAGAATAAACAATTAGCCCCCAGTCAGTGTCCAGCGCCTGCCCTGGGGGACGCCCCAAGTGCAGTAAGAATGAAAGAATTGCCCCCAGTCACTGTCCAGCACCATCATGGATGGACACACCACCACAGTTAAAATAAAAAAGTAGCCCCCAGTCACTGTCCAGCGCCTACCCTAAGGGACGTCCTCAGCAGAGTTATACTAAAAAATTAGGCCATAGTCACTGTGCAGTGCCTACCCTGCGGGATGCCACTCGCATAGTTAGAATACACATGTTATACCCAGTCACTATTCAGCATTTACTCAATATCTTGATGGTTTCCTTGGGGTTTATTTTTGGGGGGTATTTATATGTTTTTGAAAATAATAATTTGGTACTTACAGAGTCAGTATGTTTTTGCTTAGGAAGAGAAGGTATATAGATTTTCACAAATGCAGGTGTGAAGGTGGTATATTGATCTGTGGATAAAAACTTACATGTACATATTATATGTTTATTTTGCGATTTTTGTAATTAGTTTTCACCTGCTATAATTCCAGCACCAGCCCTAAGGGATGCCTTCAGTGGAGTTAGAATAAAAAACTAGCCCCAGTCACTGTCTGGTGCCTGCCTTGAGGGAAGCCCCCAGCGCAGTTAGAATACAAAAATAAGCACTAGTCGCTGTTAAGCATTTGCTCTGAGGGACACCCCAGTGGAGTTAGAACAAAAAATTACCTCCCAGTCACAGTCCAGTGCCTACCCTGAGGGACACTCCCAGCAGAGTAAAAATAAAAAATAAAAACGTAGCCCCCAGTCACTGTCAAGCTCCTGCCAAGAGTGGCAGCCCCAGCAGAACTAGAATACAAATGTTGCCCCTTGTTACTACGCAGCACTTACTCAATATTATTGTTGTTTTCCTTAGGGTGTATTTTTGGGGGGTATTTATTTGTGTTTTTTTAAATGTTGATTTTGTAATTACAATGGCAGTATCTTTTTGCTTTTGAAGAGAAGGTGCATAGTTTTTCACAAATGCAGACATGAAGATGGTATGGTGATCTATGGAAAAAAAATTACATGTAAATTTGTTATGTTTATTTTGTAATTTGTGTAATTAATTTTCACCTGCTATAAGTACAGCACCTGCCCTAAGGGATGCCTTCAGTGGAGTTAGAATAAACAATTAGCCCACAGTCACTGTGCAGCAACTGCCCCGAGGGACACTCTAATTGGAGTTAGAATACATTCTTTGCCCCCGGTCACTGTCTGGTGCCTGCCCTGAGGTAAGCCCCCAGCAGAGTTAGGATAGCGAATTAGCTCCCAGTCACTGTTAAGCACCTGCCCTGAGGGATGCCCCAGTGGAGTAGGAATAAAAAAATTAGTCCACAGTCCAGTGCCTGCCCTGAGGGACACTTGCAACGTAGTTAAAATAAAAAAAAAGCTGCCAGTCACTGTCCAGTGCCTTCCCAGAGGGAAACCCCCAGCGAAGTTAGAATTATAAAATTTGCCCCCAGTCACTGTCCAGTGCCTGCTCCATGGGAAGCCTCCAGCGGAGTTAGAATAAAAATTAGCCACCGGCCACTTTGCAGCACCTACCCTGAGGAACGCCCCAAGGTAGCTAGAATACAAATTTTGCACCTAGTCACTGTGCAGCACCTGCCTAATATTGTTGTTGTTTTCGTTAGGGTGTAATTTTGGGGTATTTATTTGTTTTCTCAAAATATTTATTTTGTACTTACAATCCCAGTACATTTTGTTGTGCAGAGAAGGCGTATAGATTTTCAAACCTGCAGGAGTGCAGATGCTATATTGATATGTGGTAGAACATTACATGTTGTACATTTTTATGTTTATTTTGCAATTTTTGTAATTAGCTTTCACCTGCTTTTAGTCCGGCACGTGTCCGAAGGGACGTCCCCAGCAGAGTTAGAATAAAAAATTAGTCCCCAGTCACTGAATGGTGTCTGCCCTGAGGGAATCCCCCAGCAGAGTTAGAATAAAAATGAACCCCAAGTCAGTGTTATGCACTTGCACTGTGGGGCATCCCCAGCGGAGTTAGAATAAGAAATTGGCCCCCAGTCACTGTCCAGCACCTTCCCTGAGGGATGCTCCAGCAGAGTTAGAAGAGAAAAATTAGTCCCCAGTCACTGTCCAGCACCTGCCCTGAGGGGTGCCCCCCAACATCGAAAGAATAAATTGGCCCCCAGTCTTTCGCCAACACCTGCCCTGAGGGACGCTTCCTGCAGAGTAAGAATAAAATATTGGTCCCCAGTCACTGTCAAGCGCGTGAAGCCACAAAACCACCCAAAGGAGGGGGATGTTGCCGCCTGCCTCAGATGCAATGAAGCAGAAATATCTTGATAATAGAAAAAAGTTTTAAATCATAGGGATGGATTGAGATTTCAAAATAAACACCACAGATTCCAACATGTACTTTTCCAGTTTATTTAATGTTAATTTAAATACTGTAGCAAAAATATAAAATAAATAATTTAGAACCACTGTGGATATAATATAAACATAGAGAGTAACACAGACATCTCTTTCTTCTCTCACTCAAATTCAGTCTCACCTAAAGAAAGCTCTTACTCATACCACAACTTTACTCATTCCACTTGCATACTAAATGTCTAAGCAAAACAACGTTTATGAGCTTGAACAGGAAAAAAGGTAATATCTCAGGCTTTACAATTCTAGGTAGATCTATTATTAAAGGGCTTCTCTTTAGATCATTGGAAAAAGCCCTTCAATGCATCATATAATTCATGTCAACAGTTCTTTGCTTTGATGTAAGAATCTCCATGTATTTCAAAAACAGAAATGCTCAAATGTTCCTGTTACGTCATGTGCCCAGAGGGGCACCCCAACCCCAGTTAGAATAAAAAATTAGTCCACAGTCACTGTCCAGCACCTACCTTGAGGGATACCCTCAGCGCAGTTTGAATAAACAATTAGCCCCAGTATATCTCCAGTGTATGCCCTGAGGGATGCCCCTAGTGGATTTAGAATAAAAAATTACCCCCAGTCACTCTCCACCACGTGCCTTAATATACAACCCCAGCGGTGGCCAATAAAAATGTTGCTTCCTAACTTACTGTCCTGTTCATGCCCAGTGGGATGCTGCTAATATAGTAATATTAATAATGTATCTCCTAAAGTTGCTGCGAGGCACTTTTAAAATACATTTTAAATACTGCTTAAATTTTTAGGATTTGTGCTGTTGTCCCAAATGTAAGGCAGCAGGAATACTGGTCAGCAATCTATTAATATAGAAAAATGTGTAAATATTTTTTATTACTCCCAATTAGAACATTGGAATGTGGAGCACTCCATTGAATACAGTGGAGTGCTCTGTGCTTCTACGGGACGGTAAAAGCCCACAGAGCAACATTTCAATGTTGCTTTTGTTCACAGCTGTTGCTGTGAACAAAGCCCTCTTGGAGCCCGAGGTGATTGAATCCCCCTTGGGCTCCTAGAGGCCTTTGTTTTATTTGTTAGAACATTCTGACCTCTAGTGGCAGAATGTTCTAATAGCCTCATAGCCCTTCGTAGCTGGGCTATACCGGCGTTTAAAGTCCTTCTCCCTTGTTAAAGGCCCTCGCCATTGGCTCGGGCCTTTAACGCTGGAGCGGGCATTTAATGGCCGGTATAGTCCACTACAGCAGGCTGTAAGGCTATATTAAATTGTTGAGAATAAGTGTGTTTGTTGCGCATGTTCTACTTACTTTAACAAATAGAGGGCACTTTTTCGACAATAAAAAGGATTTAACACAGGGACTCGTAGAGACATGTGCTCATGAGCAGTGTCAGAGAAGCACTTAGCACAAAATTGTTGTTGGCTACATTTATATGTTTTTCTGAGGTAAACTATAATTTGAAAGAAAATAAGCGTTGGACTGCATTTTTGTAACGTCATTTAGAATGTGATAGTATACTTATTTCCTTTGTTCATGCTTGACCTTATTTTGAGCTCTACACAGACAATCATGGCCATTTTACTTCAGGACATGCTGCAATGGAATGGTTAATATAAAAGAAGGACTACTGCAGGTACAGGTCATTTCAAACCTCTTTTATTTTAAGTATTGCTTTGCTAAAATGTGAATTATGCTTCACTTTACAGTACTACACTGCTATACTTGATATTTTTGTTCTTTTCTATTTTCAAATCTACATATTGATGGTATGCATGGTATAACTATGCATGATTCAGGCATTCAGAAAAATGGGGCTTTTAATGTTTCCCTATGTGGCGGCATGATGATGACTTTCTTTTTAGAAACAGGCATTGTTAGGGCACTGTTGTTGTACCGCTGATGTTGTAAAAGCCTTCATGGTAAAGGCTTTTTTTGTTCCCTCACAGATCAATTAAAAACAAGTAAGAGCCATTATTCAAAAGTTCATGATTTATGGGATAAAATGTAAGTGGGAAAACAGATAAGACAACTTAACCCTAGCATTAAAGCATTAGATATTCCGTGTAGAGATATGGTGTCACATAGAAAGGAGTGTCCAAGTGGATTTTTGCAATTTGCTGTACTGATAAACACAGGGTCATCGCCCTTTTCTTTTAAAACAGATGTGGGTGAAAAGGAATTTCCATAAATGGAACAGTTGTGAATTGTGCATAGTATCATACCAAGTAATGGATTTATATTTTTGACAATCATGAAAATGAAACGTTGTTATGGGTAAAGAAACAATACCATGTATCAACCAGGTAATAGGTGGTTTGTCACAGACTGTAAATGGTGCATCTTTAACTTGCTTTATATCTAATAGAGTGCATGTGGATTCTTTCTTGGCCATTGTTCTTTGAGTGAGCGTCAAATATATGGTTCAAAGAAGGTTTTTTCACCAAGAAGCTGACAAGGCATGAAACCTGATCTAAGTGTTTGTAATGCCCAAATTAGTTGTGTAATTGCATTTAGCTGAGCCTGCCCATGTTGTAACTATTTCAGATCTTCACTCATGCGGTATATGTATGAGGACAAAATGTGAATTAACGATTACACTCTGTTAGAAAGAATGTGCATTCCATTGTTGATAAATTGAAAAAATATTTGCATGTTTTCCGGATCTATTTGCTTAATTCTTTTGCTGCTTCTTATTCAGAATATTAATTTAATATATTATAGATGGTACATAGTTCTGTGACAAGGAATCTTTCATTTACTTAAAGACGTGGTCCCAGAAGAACGTTAGAAAATTTCCTATTTTCATTAATGTAGAGGAAGTGTTCTTTTACTGATTAGAGACTAGAGTATTTCTAGCCATCGTTGGCATAACTTGCCTACACTGCATGTGGCAACCACTACACATGTTGGTGTATTATAAAATGGATCAGGATGATTCAGTTTGGGTACAGGTGTGCTGGTGAGAAAATGCTGCATGTATGTTCTAGAATTATAGGACCATACGGCCAAACAATTAACATAGAATAGGTTCCATAGTCCGATTGACTTTTGGAATAGGAGGTTTCTTTAAATCCTTAGTTCAGAATCCCAGACAAGTAGTTTGCTGGATAGATTTGTTTAGAAATATAATTTCTTTCGGTATTGTACAGCCTAGAAATAATGCTAATTTACCTTACATCTTGCCAGACATTGGTTCCCAAAATGTTTTCTGATCAACATTTGCTTTCCAATACTTATCCTTGATTAGCCATGTCTTAACTAAACTCAGTGGAGTATATCAACTTGTTGGTAGCTATTTGGAAGCTGCTGTGGCTTCTGTGTAAAATGATAGGCTGAAGGGTGTGACCTGTCAACACTCTGAAAGTAAGGGAATTTCTTTAAGAAATGAAAATGTTCCCATTGTGAGTAATTGTGAATTTATCTAGGATAGCTAGTCTCATGTATGAAATAATGTGCATAGTGATGATAGCAATACATTTCTTTGTAGTATGCTGAATTCAAATAAGGATCTTTGTTATGCAAAGTAGCATATGCCTGAAAATCAGACATAATTCTTTTAGCAGTCTCAGTTTCCCAGTCATCTGAAAGAGAACTGGGTATTATAACATTATCCACTGAAATGTGTATCATACCAGTCAATTACAATGTCTCAGTGTGTCCCATAATCTGAAATGGGACTTTTTCACAGGCTATGCCCTCGGGCAAAGGGTATAAACTGTAGGGTTTGCAACATAGAAACCTGTTCAGGTTCTGTGGGATGAAGGATGACTCTATAGTTCACAAACCACGTGATGAAATTGTTCTTGCAAGGACAAAATGTCTGCTGTAGAATGGCGAACATCATTGACAACCACATGATGAGAAGAAAAGATCCTCAAGAGTTCCAAGCACAGGACGGTGGAGGAATCACATACTTGTCATGACACCACTGACAAGGGCAAAGCAGTCTCTGGTGATGAGTGACTGTAAAAGGGGTTGAAAAACCTTCTGAGAAATATTCAGAATCATTTTCAGTATCATTGGTCTCTCGGGACTCTGGAAAGGGTACCAGTTCAAATGAAATAGCATCAGGTGAAATTTCCTTGTAGATTATGGAATTACGTTGGCCAGTGTCATTTCAGAAGCAACCTGTGTGCTTGTTGCACACAGTGTTCTGCGTAGAGTGTTAAGCTGAAATAGCCCCTTCTGGGAGCTTGAGCTAGAAATGTTACTGCTTTGTTCAGGAGACTCTGAATCCTTCTTGTCTGCTGAAGCCAGCTGTAGAGGACTAGCCGTGTAGTGTTTTGTAATATGTTCGAAAGACACTAGTCTGTTTTTTCTTGATTCATGCAGAGAAGTCAGGATAACAATTCCGTTGCCTTTTACGCCAAGAACAGTGGCGAGTGGTCTGTATGATGGTCCAAAAGCTTGCTTCTTGTCCATTCTCTCCTGAACTAATTCCCCAACTAAGGGAACCCACCTATTGGCGGCATTAATATCCTTTGCTTCACAGGTGATGCTGTCAGAGTAGTGTCAGAGTAGTTTGTGTTAGACAGCTTGTCTCAGACTTCTTGGATACTCTGCAAAACATTCAAACATTTCTCCAAGTCAAATTTATCTTCACCCACCACCTTGCCAGAATTATCTAAGCCAGGCACATACAGAGGAACTCCAAAGCGAACCTGAATTGCAGAGAAACTCAGAGAACCGATATTGAATTCCTTTAAGCCTTGGAGGCAAATGCAGTACTGTTATCTGAATTAAATGAATGAACTGTCCCCATTGACACAAGGCACTATAAATCTTTTAGAACTCCTGGTGCATTTGCATTTCTCTGTGGTCAAACCCAAAAGAATTGAAAACATGAATCAATAGCTACCAATATGTCCTTTTATTAGTTATCTGAATTTAGGAGACCAATGTGGTCCACATTTATCACCCTGATGGGAATATTTTAAATCATGAGGGAAGTTGGCAAGGGTCTTTTGACAGTGGAGTTTTTAATCCGCTGATAAATGTCACATTGTCTAATTTAGTCCCTAGTCTGTTAAAATAACTAGGCCACTAATAGCGTTGCTGTCGAATTGCTATGGTTGTATTTATTCCTGCATGTGCAGAGACCAACCCCTCATTTGCTTCTTTGTTTAATTGCACTCTAGACTGATTATTAGGTATTGTTTTGTCTCACACTCCTGGTTTTGAAAGTACCGGAATGTTATCTGAATTAAGAGTGTAGGAGTATTTGGAAGGAAAATCTGCAGGAGGTTTCCCAGCTTGCCTAGTTGCATTCATGGCTGTTAATGTAGCTATTTCAATCTTCGCTTGAGATCTGGTTAGGACTGATACTCGGGCAGTCTGAATTGCAGCTTTTGCCACTTGGTCAGCTGCATAGTTCCCTTTAACATGAATACAGCTACGTTGATAGCCCAAAGTGTGCCTCACGTGGACCAATGGAAGCTTGTTTTCTAAGACAGTGATCTTTCCCCACAGCTGTTTATTTTTTATAGGATTTCCCTTTGAATCCTTGAATCCATTCAACTGCCAATGTTGGAACTTTGTAACCGTGCCTGCAGAAAGCTGAGTCAGACACAATGAGTGTGAGGGCTGATGAGTCAGTCTTTTGTAATACAAGTAGCAAAACATATAATACTTTGTGTTGTGCAGTACTATCATGTAAGAGTTTGGTGTGGCTGTGTTGTGGGTTGAACTCACCATCCTTCACTACACCTTACAATGTTGTGCAGTTGTGGAGTAATTACAATTAGTTCCTACTGCAGGTCTGAAAGAGCCATTTGTGTAAAAGATGCTCTGGTAAGAGTCAACAGATAAAGGGTCATATGTACAAGGACTGGCGATAACTACCGCTAACGCTAGTTAACATCAGTTTTCTTCTAGCCGCATACCGCTGAAAACTATCGTCATGTTAGTGACGTATTTACAAATCGTCACTTCATGGCGATAGCTTTCAGGGATCGTGGCGAAAACTGCTGCTAACATTATCATGATAGTGATAGGAATTCCCGCATTATCGGGCGAAAACCAAAGAAAGGCCCATTAGCGGAACAAAAACAGCGAAATTTGCCTCAATCGGAAAAAATAGCCTATCAGTCCACCTCCAATCGGAAAATAGTCAAAAAAACAATGAAATGCAGAATGGAGCAGCCAGGGCCAAGTGCAGCACAGATCAACGACCCCCTCAAGCCATCCAACATCCAGGATTACCAGGATGAGAGGCTGGATGCCTCGCTGGACCTGCGTCTGGAGCCTGGATGCCTCGCTGGACATGCGTCTGGAGCCTGGATGTCTTGCTGGACCTGCGTCAGGAGCCTGGATGCCTTTCTGGACCTGCATCTGGAGCTTGGATGCCTCACTGGATCTGCGTCTGGAGCCTGGATGCCTCGTTGGACATGCGTCTGGAGCCTGGATGTCTTGCTGGACCTGCGTCAGGAGCCTGGATGCCTCGCTGGACCTGGGTCTGGGGCCTGGATGCCTAGCTGGACCTGCGTCTAGAGCCTGGATTGTGGAGGTCCTGTGAAGTCGATGAGACGTGGCGATAGACATTGAGGCGCAGCGATTGCACGTACCTGGTGGTAAAATCTGGCAGGCCGCATGGAGACACGTTGCTGACCTGTGTGAGAAGACCGCCTTGAGCCCATTGGAGCTGTGAATGGTAGAGGCGCTCCTGCGCACCAACGTAGGGATGTCTGGATTGCATACTACGATCCACCACTACACTGGGGCGCACAAAGGGGATTACCAATGGTGGGTGGCACCTCTCTGCATTAGAAGACGGATGATGTTGCGCTGGCCAGACCCTGTGGAGGGTGAGGCCCCTGAGCTGCGCCAAACTTGTGTGGCGGAGCGCTGCAACTTCATGCCTAAGAAGGCCCTGCTGCATCAACTGCATCGGGAGGTTCACTAGCAGACTTGGCGGCCACTGCTGTACCCAGGCTTGTGAAATCCCACCTGGCTGAGGCTCCTGCTGGCTGAGTCACAGATTTGGAGAGAGTGCAGCGGACTGCGCCACGGTGTCAATGTCCAGGTAAGGAGAAGGTGGGACACATAGTGGAGGAGGCCCGGGGGTCGAGTTGCCCAGGCCTAGTACCTGTGGATGATGCACCCCCAGTGGCGGCTCAACTGCTATGGCCGAAGAGTGTCGTCCCACTGCTTTCAAGCAGTGCACAAAGAGGAAAAATCATCGCATGATGAGGACTTTCTGTTATAATCGTGCTGTTTCCTATGCGGGAGGGAGGGTGGGTAGGGCTGCTGCACTCACGGAGCAGGGCCAGGGCGAAGTGGCATGCCCACTCAAGTGTGCAATGACTGTTTGGTCGGCCTCCCAAAGCAGTCATGTCCACTGTCCTGTTCACAATGCCAGCTGCATTACAGCCTGCTTGGAGAACATGGCCACCCCTCCAGCTCCTGGTTGACACCTTGTCCCAGTGCCAATGATCAATCCCAACTCCGCATTTCAGCGTTGTGATTGGCTTAGGAAAAGGAGCCTGGCTGCCTACTCCCTGTTCCTGGAAGCAAACTCAGGAGAACAGGTGCAACGAAGACACGGGGCCCGGCCTCGAGGTAAGATTACTCTCATTTAAATATTCACCACACCCACTCACACACGTCCCCGCCCCATCCAGTGTCCATTCCGGTGTTTCCCACCTCCCAGCAGTCCAGTCCACCCGCAGCTCAGGTCAATGGCAGCCGCTGCGCGCCCATGCGCAGCGGGTGTACCACTGGTGTGCCAAAGGTATAACGCATTCCATTACATCGCATTCCATTACAATGCACACTAACACTAGGCATATTACAACAGTGGGGAGGGTGTTGGATAGCGGAGATGTAAAAATTACTATTCCCACTTCAGTGAGTGCAACCCTGAAACTAACCCCTTGCACCCCAAAGCACACCCTGAACCCTAAAATTCATCTTTGACCCCCCAAAACACACCCAAAAAATCATATTTGACCCAAATGCACACCTCAATGTTCATATTTGACCCAAATTCACACCCCAAATTTCATAATTGAACCCAAAACACACCCCAAATTTCAAACTTTACCCCAAAATACACCCCAAATTTCATCTCCAACACCCGAAACCCATACCCACCCAAAACTTAAAAATACCCAATTACTGACCTCACAATGTGTTGTAATGGAATGCGATATAAAGGCACCTGCATTGTTGGAGTTGCATTGCAAACATTGTAAAGGACGTCCCCCATGCCAAAGGCAAGCCATAGGCAAGCTGTCTGCGTCTGACTGCCCCTGGACCACGCTCAACACCAAGGAACCTTCCTCTCGGACACTCCACCCCTACGACGCCAGCACCCTCCTCGCCATCAACCCTGGATGCCACTTTGCCTTCCAGGACCAACCTCTGCTCCCGACTGGACATCGTCTTCACCATCACTGACAGCTACTAAATCACCTTCAAGAACAACCCTGACTGTCCAGGAGGAGGAATTGTCCTCACCTACAGAAGCACACTCCGACTGAACATGCACTCTAATGAGCCAATGGTGACCAACTCAACTTCCAGATCCAGACCAACCCCAACCACATCCTCTGTGGCACCCTCATCTGCAGGACCCCAGGGCCAAGGAACCCCCATTCTCTGATACTATTGTAGAACTCATTGCACCCCAGGCTCTCCCATCCACCTATCACATCCTATTCGGTGAACTCAAGTTCCACCTGGACAACTCCAGTGACCAGAACACCACGCCCTCCTGGGGAAGCTCACCACCATCAGACTCAAGTAGATAGTCACTGCAGTAAGCCACATAGCAGGACACACGGTCAAACACGTCTCCTCTGCCAGGGGGAACTTCAACTACAGCCACACCACCGGACTCTCCTGTACTGACCATCTTTGTACACATCACGTCTTCACCATGCCCACCGTACACCACTGCCATCACCACCCCCTCGCAGCTGGATCAAGGCCACGAAGAACGTCTTGTTAACTCCCTCAGCACCACCACTCCGCCAATGCTTACAGACGATGACACCTCAGCGTGCAACTGCCACCAATGGATCTCCAACTGCGTTGACACCCTGGCACCCCTTAAGAATGGACCAGGCCAAACTAGCACAACGTTGCACCGTATTTGCAAAGTGACACTTGTAGGCATATGCGTGACCTTGTGAAACCCTGTACCACATCATGGGAACATAGACAGCAAAAGGCGCACCACAATTTCAAAGTAGATCAAAATCAGTCCATATACATTCAATTTTTCTTTTTCAAAAAGATCTTCTTTATTTTTCATATGTTAAAATGACATTTACGAGCAGCCAGAGCAGCCGACGCGTTTCGTCCACATGGGACTTCTTCAGGGCTGCAAAGTGTATATGTAAAACAATGTATAAATACAATGAATACCAACATACAATATATACAAAACAAACAACATTATTGTAAATCATAAATGAATATGCATACAGTACTAATGAGACGGAAGACAAAGGACAAAAATGAAAATAAAACAAACATTTCAAAAACAATTTAAAAAAACAAGGTTCTGAGTCAATTAATCCTTGTTATTGGTTTAAATTCAATAGCTTTCAGTATCATTAAGTAATCAACTCAACGGCATGTTTCCAACTTGGTAGGAAAAAACTACACCATTGTGTGATGCAGCTGGTTTATAGAAAGAATACATAAGCCATCGTTAATTAAGTCAGAAGGGGAAAAGGGTAGCTATCAACAGGCTCAGAGAAGTATCATCGGAAGTGGAAAGTAAAAGAGAGAAAAGGGCGGTTCCAAGATGTACCCACCGTTAGAGACAGTACATCTGTTTATGTGATTCTTGCTTGAGAATTCAGGGATAACCTTTTCCAGAGTCACTAAGAAATGTCAAAAATGGATAAGCATTACTCAGCGTAGTGTTCTAATATTTGCAGAGTGTCAAAAGGTACATATTATGTAATGATAGTCTAAAGAATTTAGGCAAAAGATGCGGTACAAAATCTATCAAGGGGTTTCCTTCAACGTCACTGAGATTGGTCAAAGAGATTTATATAAAAAAGATTACTCTTTAATGTAGTGTTTTGATGATCGCAGACACCAGAGTGACAAAGACACAATTAATTTAAATGATAACCTGAGGAGTTAGAAGGAAGTGGGGTATAAAGCTTAGCAAGGGGTCATATACAAAAGTCGGTAGCACAAATGAATAAACATATAAACACTAATTCCAGTGTCACAAGTCAGCCCCCCAGAAGAAGAGTACCACTTTACCAAAGTACATAGGGGCTAAACAAGGTAAAATAAACCCTATAAGGATATCTGTACTTACATAAATAATAAGTATATCAAAAAATAGAGTGGTGATCTTGTATCGATGGGTAGCAAATGCGCGTCCCGTCTTAGAGAGAATCAAGCGTCCAATGAAGTAAAACCAATGATATAGTGGGATCCCGACTCTTTAGAATGCCTAAGATGGGAACACAATAAGCTAATGATTAAAATCAATAGTTGCGTTTTATGATAGGATCAACTACCCCAATCACAGTATTAGGTATAGTTATAAGGATATCTGTACTTACATAAATAATGAGTATATCAAAAATTAGAATGGTGGTCTTGTATCGATGGGTAGCAAATGCGCGTCCCGTTATAAAGAGAATCAAGCGTCCAATAAAATAAAACCAATGATATAGTGGGATCCCGACTCTTTAGAATACCTAGGATGGGAACACAATAACTAATGATTAGAATCAATAGTTGCGTTTTCTAATAGGATCAACTACCCCATTCACAGTATTAGGTGTGGGTTAGTCTAGAGTGGGGTTTGAGATGGGGTAAATCAGGGCAACACCGTTATAATTGCGACCAGAGTAGGACCATCAAGGGTTATGAGCAACCAATTTTTTAAAATTGTATAGTCTTGATGTAGGTGACCAAACTATATTTATCACCAATAGTACTATGTTTAAGAGATAATAAAAAAATTTTTTTTAAAGAAAATAAATAAATTCCTTGTATCAACAAGACAAGGGATTAACCCCTAACATATATCTAAGGGGTTTTAGTATCAGAGTGCCATTAGTCCCAAAAGAAACAAACAAGCTCAATCAGGGTTTTTGAGTTTGCCAACACTACTGCTAGATTAGACCATTTTCGAGTGCTCAAAGACCAATTCATCCAAACCCCCAGCGCACCTACCAGATTCCGCATCCTCCAGGTCCTAAGTTGCAATCCTCAGGTTTTCAGTAACACACGAGACTCCTGCTCGTGTGTTTATATAGCGATTTACCCCATGTCAACTACGAACACCTGGGTCCCTGCCTCGTGACCAGGGTTAGCATCGTGGTGATATGACTGGAGTTAGCGTGTAAACGCAGCGGCCATTTTAAAAGGGGTGAACCGTAATAAGCCTGCTGATGTAACGAGGATTTGAAATCAGGTCGATAGTAAAGTGTTATAATAGCGAACGGCACATAAGTTTATTGCCGTGCATCTGGTGCATGCTAACTACAAAAAGAAAGGGAAAATTTAGATAAGAGAAAAACAAAACTTCGTAAGAGTGGTAGTGTGTGACCACATGTGATACTGCTAGTATCAAAAAAATTTGGTTCCGTACATCCGATTCATAATAATTGCGAATGAGAGAAAAAAAAAAAAAATGGGGGTATGTCAATAGAGAGAAAACAGCACTTCGTATATACCAAAAAACGGACAAAACAGCCGCCATTTTGGAACAGGAAAGAAATGTCTACATGGTGGCCATCTTAGAACGATGGAAAAAGCGATCGACCTGTTTGCATGGTGGCCATCTTAGAACGGTGTGAAAAGGACGAAATTCGGATTTAAAGTATGTTATAATTGCGGAAAACACGCATATTCATTGTCTTTACTCGTTAGTTCAAATCAAGCCCTACTCCATGAAAGCCTGAAGATGGGCAAATCAGCCACTGTTTTAAAGCCGCCATTTTGGAACAGGAAAGTATTGTCTATATGGTGGCCATCTTAGAAAGGTGGAAAAAGCGATCAAACTGTTAGTGTCGACAGGGTCTAGAGAAAGGGCGAAAATAGAGTTTAAAGTGTGTTATAATTGCAGAAGGCACGCATATTCATTGTATTTACTCGTTAGTCCAAATCAAGCCACACTCCATGAGAGCCTGAAAACGGGCAAATCAGCCTAAATCAATCTTCAGTGTGTATAATCTCATAATCATAGATATTGTCAATTCAAGGAGAGAACCAGAAAGTACAGTTTTGGTAAAGCGACAGAGTTGAGAATATGTCAATTAACAACATGAACCAGGCTATACCATGGACACATAAAGATCACAATCATAGTGAATAAACATATGTAGACCAGTAATGTGAGCTAGGTTATACCAGGAGCAAATAGTAATAACCATCCCAATGATCAAAGGTACATAACGTGGTAGTTGTCAAAGTTCCGCGTTATGGATTAGTACATAATTAACACACAAAGATCCATATCAGCATCAACATATTGTTATTCCAGAACAACAGGGATAGAGTTAGCTTAATCGGAAAAGATGGGCGGTTGGTACAAAAAATATCCTATACAAAAATACAAAAGTACATAGTCATCTGATGGTCAGATTAAGTTGTTCTTAAATCTTATGTTTTCTACAGGAAATAATGCATTTCAGATTCTGTGTTGTGCCCCATTTCCACACATCGGAGCCTACATATCCAACCTGCCTCGTTACGTCTCAATTCTAACTCCCTATTCCCTCCTCTGGGGGATGGTTGTATATGATCTATCCCAAAGAACCACAGTTCATTTGGCTTGTGCCCTTTGTCCTGGATATGTGTAGTAAGGGGATACTTGGAATCACCTTTTACTGCCGCTCTTAGGTGTTCCTGTATTCTAATCTTAAGTTCCCTTTTTGTGCTGCCTACGTAGATGATGTTACATGGACAACCTAGGATGTATGTTACAAAAGTTGTTTTACATGTAATGGTGTGCTTGATCTTGTGTGTTTTATCAGTGTTGTATCTGAACGTACGTGTTTTGTTTCTTCCCAGTTTACAGACATTACATTTCATACATGTAAAGAAGCCCCCGTTGCCCTCTGTCAGCCAGTTTGGGGGTTTGGGGGATGTTACAAAACTGGGGCATAAAATGTTCCTCAGACTCTGACCCCGTCTGTAGGTTATCCTGGGTGTGTTAGGGATTTCATCCTTCAGACCCGGTATATCACATAGTAATCTCCAATGTTTCCTCATGATGTTATAAATCCGATTACTATCTTTATTGAAGGTGGTAACAAGAGCAACGGTAGATTGTTTTTTAGTACGTGATGTTTTTTTCTTCTCCAGGGTAGTTTCTCTCTTTATCTTGTAAGCCCTTTTTTCGACCTTATTCATGAGGGGCACAGGGTAACCTCTATTGATGAATCTGTTTTTGGTCTCTGTTATATTGCGGATGAATCCATCCTGAGTGCTGCAGATCCTCCTCATTCTTATCATTTCCCCCAAGGGGATGTTGTTGACAACATGTCGAGGATGGGCGCTTTCATAACGCAGTACACTATTACAGGCAGTGTTCTTGCGGTATACCGTGCTCTGTATTGTGTTGTTCTGCACAAAAAACTGGATGTCCAGGAAATCAATCCTCTCCTTACTCCAGTTGATTGTGAATCTTATGTTGTATGGATTATCATTGAGGAAATGAAAGTAGCTCATCAGTTCAGGGACAGGTCCATTCCAGATGATGATGACATCATCTATGTACCTGCCCCAGAACAGTATGTATTCCATCCATGTGGAGGCATGGCGGCCCCAGGCATGCACCCGCTCATACCAGCCCATGAATAGGCCGGCATAAGCAGGCGCAAACCTGGAACCCATGGCAGTGCCCTGTGTCTGTTGAAACCACTTGTTGTCGTGGAGAAAGTAGTTTTTGGACAGGATGATGTCTGTCATCTCCATTAACATCTCACTATGAGATAAGTGGACAGCAGATCTTTGTCCCAAAAAGAATTCTAATGCCCTGAAGCCAAATTCTTTTTTAATGCTAGTATAAAGGCTGGACACATCGAGGGTAGTAAAGACTAAGGTGTCTGTCCATTCCAAACCCTCAAGTTTGGATAGAATGTCCTTGCTATCCCTCACATACGCAGGTAGGTTCCACCTGGACAACTCCAGTGACCAGAACACCACGCCCTCCTGGGGAAGCTCACCACCATCAGACTCAAGTAGATAGTCACTGCAGTAAGCCACATAGCAGGACACACGGTCAAACACGTCTCCTCTGCCAGGGGGAACTTCAACTACAGCCACACCACCGGACTCTCCTGTACTGACCATCTTTGTACACATCACGTCTTCACCATGCCCACCGTACACCACTGCCATCACCACCCCCTCGCAGCTGGATCAAGGCCACGAAGAACGTCTTGTTAACTCCCTCAGCACCACCACTCCGCCAATGCTTACAGACGATGACACCTCAGCGTGCAACTGCCACCAATGGATCTCCAACTGCGTTGACACCCTGGCACCCCTTAAGAATGGACCAGGCCAAACTAGCACAACGTTGCACCGTATTTGCAAAGTGACACTTGTAGGCATATGCGTGACCTTGTGAAACCCTGTACCACATCATACCTGCATCAGGTATGATGTACGCAGGGTGTACCTTTCCACGTGACAAGGCCTCATAGGAGTGGCACAGTGAAATCCCTCAGATTTCACTGAGACAGTTGTAAGATGGCTCTGCGTCAGTACCTTACGCCTGCCATCAGCGTGACGCAGTGCCACAGGGATAGGCTGGCCCCATGCATTGCTGGAGTTGCATGTTTGTGACACGACTGCAGCAATGCGTGACTTTGGTGCAGATAGACGTATCTGTCATTACTTGCGTCATAGAGCGCTGTCCAGTGAATACAATGCATCCTTGGTGTCGCAAGAAGGTTGTAGTGAAAAGTGTTCTTGCGGCAACACTTTTCATGGTTCAGGATTATTCTTATAGCCCATAGGCAATTGATGGAATGAAAACTACACTCAATTGAAACTGAAAGTGGTTAGATACTTGCTTTCAGGTGCTATATTTTGACTGAAAAACCCATTGTAATTTTGCATTTTATTTGCATCAGGTTTGTGTGCATTTTGTACAGGCCTAGAGGGTAAACTCAGCTGTGTTTGTGGAAATAGTTCCTGAAATCTGCCTACCTGGCAAGAAGCAGAGGTTTTTTTGGAGTTAGCGCACACAGGGTAAGCCTGGTTCACATTATGGTACTGGAGGCCAAACGACCCATATGAAATACCATCACACAACCCAGTGGGAGGCACACCTTTAAAAATTTACTTAACATGGTCATGGTGGTGAAAGTGAGGCAAGCCAGGGAACATCAGCTACAAGTCCAATCATGGTGGGAGGCGATGATCAGGAGGAAGAGGGTGACATTGTCTTGCAAAGCAACCCTGTCAGAAGCAGTTCGCCAGCATAATCACCAGCCTCAGCGACTTCACAATGGCACAAGACTCAGAGCCAGATGGGGACACCATGGCATACAGTAAGTGCCCCTATATGTGTAAAGAAGGATTCCCCTAGTTGCTTTTAGGTCCAAGAGGAGGGGAGAGAAAAAAACCTCTTATCCGACCTTTCTTAATTTTCAATAGTAATCACTTATACATTCAGAATTCCCCAGAACAACATTACATTTCAAAAACAGTTTACTTTTCCATCTTTTTATTATTATTTTTTTATATAACGAAACATTCATATAATTTCTTTTCACATGTAATTTGTATATAGTTTAAGTGATTCCATAAAGATGTTTCCACATTAAGTTGTATTACAACAATTCATGAAGTTGAGAGACAGAAGAAAACATTTTTTTTGTTTTGCTCAACTCTTGAGTTTGAAGAAACAATTTAGGGCAACATTGAAAAGAACCCCCAAAAGAAAGAAGACACTTACACTATCATTCTCACCTATCAATCTACTCTTGCATACCATCAATCATACCACAAAGAAGTTTTTTTTAAATAAAAATGAGAACCACATCTGGTGTGAGATCCTGCTTGAGTTATAGTCCATAAATTAGTAGAAGTCTTGAAAAACCACAAAGGGTTTTGATCAAAACAATGCCATGTAGTTTTCTGTGGATCTCCCAAATATGTGGTCACTGGTCTACGCACGTTTCGGAGACTACAAACAAATTTCACGTCTCCTTCTTCAGGACCAACAAGTTTTTAGAAATTTCTTTATCGTCTGTGCGGCGATAAACAAGGGTTCTCTGTAAATGTGATAGTAAAAAATATATATATAAAAGGCTTATTTAAAAAACTGGGGAATATCAGGGAAATAGTTTTAGTTATAACTTTTATATTGGTGCTCATGCTTAAATAGAGCTCCTGCAGCCAAGACAAGTTTAAATAGCATCATTTTATCATCTCCAAAAGGAATATTTCAGAAGTCAAGAAAGATAGTTCCCAAGGTTTGAATAATCCGAATGTGCTCTAAGGTAAAAAGTGCCATGTGAAAAGCCTATCTCTTAATGAAGTGCTCAAGCAGAGTCACCCATAAGTTATCAGAGTAAAGCGTGCACAGAGTCAAAAAGAAAAGGAAGAGTATAAAAATAAGAATTATCTACATGCGTAATATAACGTAGGATGCTCTCTTGTTCAAAAGAAACTGATCCGTATTTCAGCTTGCATCATGCAGACAGGTACTTTCTGATTTTAGCTTTATTGTTACAGATAACAGTAAGGTTTAGTGTTCTATATATAGTCTTTTTATTTTTCAGACTAACTTCAAAGGAGAGGGATGATAATATCTTACCATCTGTTTAGTTGACCTATAGAGGGAATTATATGTCCTGATATATTGGACGTTTGGTTATTCCTTTTTACTTTTTTCTTTGAAGAGAGAAAGAGGGCCAAGCTTTCTAGGAGAATATCATGATTCCATCTGCAACAAACAATATCAGCACTGTTTTTATAAAGGGACAGGTAATGCAATAGTCATTGAGCATTATTTATTCTAGGTTCCCTCTAAGGTCTTACCTAGGTGGCTTGTATATATGATTCCAAAGAGAAAGTGAAAGTAGGCTTCTTCTTTTCTTCTATAGAGAATCCCAGTTAGGAGGCTATCAATGCTTAACATTTTCATTCTGTAGTGGGGAGATCAAATACCTGATCATTTAAACTTGATAGATTATAGATAGCAACCAGATACATGTGTCCAATAGATGTTATAGACGAATATCGATAGGTTTAATTATCAGAGGGTACACAATATTGAAATGCATGTTTCACTAGTACAAAACGTGTATTAGGTTCTCATTTCGTATCTCGGATGACAATACTAGTATAAGGTGATCTAAAACCTTAAAAAATATTTCCTTTATGAATGTATGAATGCAAAAGAAGTTCTCACAAAGATTGTGAGTAAAAGAAATATATTTTGTGCGTCTATTTACAAAATTCTTCTCACAATATTGGACCAGATTAACACCAGAAATGCAGCTCGATCTGGGGAGTGAAACGCATTTGTTCTACATAAATTACTCTGGCGCTAGTAGCAAAACACGCACACCGATGATAAGAATGTTTAAAACGACTATCAAATTAGAGTTGGTCCTAGGCAAGAACGCCCTAGTGTTAGATGCAGAGGTAGCTCTCCAAACTCCCTAGATAAATCTTAGTTCTCATAGGAGAACCATTGCCTGACAAAAGTTATAGATGAGCAAGTACTCCTATGTTGTTCAGATTAACAAAAAAAGAGCTACATTCTGTGAGAGAGGCAGAAAAGAGAGTCTGCCTGTACGGCTGAGAGAAAAGGGGGGGACTAGAGCTGCCGATTTCCTTACCGCGTAGTTTTCAGAATGCTAATGCCATTTTCGTTCTTGCCAATACGGAAAAGCCCGAAGGTCATGATACTGACGTCTTTTATTGTGTAAGGTAAAATCACGTGCCTCTACGTCAGGTTTACAGGGCGGCAAAGGTACGCGGCATGAACGCCGCAAAAGAGAGGAGATTGTTGCAAGGTTCGCCATCTTAGAGTAGTACATAAAATAATCTGTGTACCTATTTAGTACATCCAAAAATGCTATATGTATAATTCACAAATAGTTTTTAGCTAATATTTACCAATATACTAGAAGATAGCCGATCTAAATCGGTGGCATATTTAGATACATATGCGTGATCGCGTACATGATATTTGGGGGCATGTGTCTGTATTTTAATTGCCAATATCTCGATTGCACGGAAAGAAGAAAAAAGAATTTCTAATTTTTAAATTCATATATATGTGCTCGCTCATATATATTTGTTTATACTTCCTCACATTATTTCACTTCCGATGTATGTATAAATACGCAGTAAATGGCAGTTCGCCAGCATAATCACCAGCCTCAGGGACTTCACAATGGCACAAGACTCAGAGTCAGATGGGGACACCATGGCATACAGTAAGTGCCCCACCACGACGTGCACTGAGGCCATCACTACCTACCATTCAAAGTCGACTGCATTAGTGGCCCCAGAAAAGAAGAAAAGAAGAAAAAAATACAGGCTACTAATACAGACATATTGAGGAAGTAGGGGCCCTGTGACCACAACCGCCCAACAGCACACTTGGACAATGGAAAGTTGGCAAAAATGTTAGTGCTGGACCTCCTCTCTTTTTCTTTTGTGGAAGGAGTGGGTTTCCTAGAGTGTGTGGCAGCCATCTGCCTGAAATGGAAGTTTCCAAGTCAGACTTATTTTGCCAGAGTTGCTTGTTCCAGCGCTGCATCACAATGTGCTGCAATTGGTTGGACACGCTTTGCAGCAAAGTTTAATTCACAATATCCACCTGTGGACCAGTTGTCAGGCAACTGTTTACATGTGCCTCACTGTACACTGGATCTCCTTTTCTGGGGGTAAAGCAAAAGATATCTACAGATCTTGGCCCTGTAGAAAGTTTTAAGAGCGTTCTGTGGAATGCAACAGTGGCCATGTTCGCCATGAAGAAATCACATGAAGCTGCAAACATCTTGGAAGAATTTGACAGCAAGATGTCTGAATGACTGTAACCCAGAGTTTTCAGAATTTGATTTGTTGCCATGGACAATGTCAGTAACAAAGTCAAGGCCATGACAGACAGTGAATATTTCAGGGTCCTATGTTTAGCCCATTGCATCAACCTGGTGGTGTAAGACTTTCTCAAAGAAGAAGACATAGTCAGCAACATACTGACTACCTGCAGAAGAATCTGCACTAATGTCAGCCTTTCTTTTAAAGCACGGAAGCAGTTGCAGTTTATTCAGCATGATAATAGAGTACCATTGAAAGCCCTGATGCTTGAAGTGCCAACATGTGGGAACTCGACCTATTACATGTTCAACATCTGTTTGAGCAGTACAAACAGATAAATGACTATGTCATTAACAAGCATTGTATAGCCAATAGGTCTCGCCTTTGGGATCTTATAAGTGATTAGCCAGATGTTTTGGTTTTGCCTTTGTTTTAAGCTATGTTGTAGAGCAGTGTGGCTGCTGTGCTACTGTGTTGCTTTGTAATGTTGAGCTGGCTTTGTGTTGATGTTGTGTTAGTTTATGCTGATGTAGTGCATCACTTATGTTAAAGTCGTGCTTTGTTGGTGATGAATTGCTGCTGTGGTATGGATGTGCTTGTGCTGATGTGGGGCTGCACTGCTGGTGTTGTAGTGATGCTAATGTGGAGCAGCGGTGATGCTGAGGTGGTGCATCACTGTTGCTCAAGTGGTGTTGTGTTGGTCCTGATTTGCTTTTGAATTTTGGCGGCGTTCGTGTTGGTGAATTGATGCTGGGTGGAGCTGCACTGATGCTGAGATTGTGCTGTGTTGTGCTGTGCTGTGTTGATGTTGAGGTGCTGGTGCACTGGAGCTGAGGCGGTGCTGTGCTTTTGCCGTTTTGGTGCAGCACTGTTAGTGGTGAATTGATGATGTTGTGCTGTGTTGATGCTTGTGTGGTGTTTATTTGCTGCCGTGCTGGTGCTGATGTGTTGCAGAGTGATGCTGCGATGGTGCTTAGTGGTGTTGAGGTATTGCTGAGTGATACTTTGGTGCTGTTTATTGATACTGATGTGTGAGAGTTATGCTGATGTTGTGCTGTGTGATACTTTGGTGTTTTGCTTGTGTTTAGGTGGTGCTGAGTGGTGCAGAATCACATGACTTTGAGCAGAAGCCAGGATGTTGTGCCAGTTCAAAGTCAGCAGAACTTACCACTATGCTACATCCCTTTCGCAGTGACTGCATGCTGAGTGATACACAAAACGAACATGTGGAATGCAAAACATGGGTATATTGAGTGTGCAGTCTACCAGGATTACTGCATAGTGACCGGTACAAGGGGCCGTTTGAAGAGCAGAATGGGACGCATTGCCTGGTAACGGCAGGTCAAGTAGTACACCAGCATCACAGACGTACATTGCAGACGTGTGTACCTAGGCATTGTTCTGTTATTACTGCATGCTGATTGGCAGAGAAAACTTAAAACTTGAAGCGCAGAAACTGTTCACATGTTTGCTTTACTTTTATTACAGCATTCTGGCTGGCACACTGCATTTTGTTTCGAAGGGTAGAGCTATGTTATCCCAGTATGTTTGCAGCTACCCAAAAACGACATTTGTATTATCAAAGAAAAAATACACATTTTTGTAGCAATATAATTCACATTTTGTTTTTTATGCTTGTTCGTGTAGCTGTGTGAATATATCCCACTGTATTAGCATTTGCTTTGGAGGAAAAAAGGAGCCTGAAAGTCTGCTGTAGTGTGAAACATTAGCATGTTCCCTGCAGCTGCGAAAGGAAACCAAGACTAACGAATTGAGTGTAAATAAGCCTCATTGTAAAGATCCTAATCTTTGCGTTCTCAGCATCTGTGAGATGCAGATCAGTAACTTAAAAACAACATGCAAAAACAACTGTAGGTCACAGCTAAAAGGTACAAAAAACAAGAAACGTGACAAACGCGTAAAAGGATTTTAAAATTTACAATTGATTTTATGGATGCCACACAGGCCCTAAAGTACATGGGACTACATTTATTTTATGAAAGCATTTCAGTATGATTATAGAAAAACCAGGATTTAATCCAGATTCCAGGCATTCATATTATGTAGTGGTATTTTACATATAGAAAGAGCGCTCTGGTAAATATAAGCAAATATTTTCGGGTGCTTAGAACTAGCACCTTATAATCAACATAACAGCTTCTGCTCCAGTCCCGAGCACATGTATTATTCGTGCATCTTAAAAATTTAAAGTATATGCCCAAAATCACGTGTTGTAGAGTAAATTTTAAAACTGGAACGTGAGTTCCAAGGTGGTACGGAATCACGTGACTTTGAGCAGCAGCCAGGATGTTGTCCTGGTTCAAAGTCAGCAGCTCTTGCCGCGAGGCCACATCCCTCTCACAGTGACTGCATGCTGACTGATACACAAAACAAACATGTGACATCCAAAAGGTGAGTATATCGCGTGTGCAGTCTACCAAGATTACTGCATAGTGACCGGTACAAGGGGCCGTTTGAAGAGAAGAATGGCACTCATTGCCTGGTTACGGCAGGTCGAGTAGTACATCAACATCTCAGACGTACATTGCAGACGTGTGTGCCTCGGCATTGTTCTGTTATTACTGAATGCTGATTGGCGGAGAAAACTTAAAATTTGAAGCGCAGAAACTGTTCAAATGTTTGCTTTACTTTTATTACAGCATTCTGGCTGGCACACTGCAATTTGTTTCGAAGGGTAGAGTGCTGTGAATTGTAAGGTTTTTTCCGTATGCCCAGTGACACGAAAGCAAACGCGAATCCCTAAAGCTGCCGCCGGATAAGATTCCAGGAACATTGTTTGTTACAAATTCAACACTAAAGGCTCATAAGTCACCAACACAAAAAATCTACCTCGATTTGCTATTTGCTATACTGGGGTCCTGTTTCCCTTAATCTGTTTGTGGAGAACATGTGGGGACATAATGCTAATCAGTGCTAAAATAATCGCAACACAAATTCAAACATTAAAAATCACCGGTCACCCCAAAATAAATTCCATGCACAAGAAAATTAAGACACCAACACCAAAAAAGAAAAACAATTCAAAGCCAAATACTTCACCACCCTAGTGGAACGCTTGAAATAAAATGTGCTCCCAAAAGCTGACGCCTAATTAGATTAACGGGACATTATTTATTACAAATTCAACACTAAAAGCCCACAGGTCACCAACACGAAGAAGCTGCCTCGCTACTCCAGTGCAGCGTGATCGCTAACGAGGCCCTCCTCTCCTGGTGACAACAACAATCCGTACCTGCACGGAAGGGATTTGCGGTACCGGGGGCCTGTTTCCCTTAATCTGATTGTGGAGAGCATGTGGGGGCATAATGCTAATCAGTGCTAAAATCATCACAACACATATGCAAACATTAAAACACAAAGTGCACGGAAGGGATTTGCGGTACTGGGTGCCTATTTCCCTTAAACTGATTGTGGAGAGCATGTGGGGCATAATGCTAATCAGTGCTAAAATCATCGCAACACAAATGCAAACATTAAAACTCACCGTTCACCCCCCAAAAAATGCCATGCACGAACAAATTAAGAACAACGCCATGAACGAAAAATAGTTCCAAGACAAATACTTCAGCACACTAGTTGCAGGTTTACGGTAGTTAGGCAGTGCTGCATAGGCGTTCCCAAACAAATAAAGGAGGAACTAAAAGACAGATTAACCGGTCAAAAGCAAGGGATTTAAGCTGACAAGCGACCAAGCCAATAAAAAGGCAATAGGATGCAAGAGGCGGAGTTTCACCACTGATACGGATTGCTGGATGTCTCGGAGAGACAGCGGATGCGTGCTGCCTAGGCGAGACCTAAAAAAGGATGGGATGCAGGTGGGAAAGCTATGATCATGGATGCGGAGAAATGGGGCCTAGTCAAAAGCCTGGCACAGATACTGCTTCCTTTTCAGGTTTTCACATGGGAAGTTAGCAGTGCAATGGGCAAAGCTATCCCGCTGTTGCATCTGCTGCATGACCAATTAAAGAAGGTGTCTGAAAGGTTCACCCCCACATGTCTGAATGAAAACACAGAGTGCCTTGGTTGAGAGCTTACTCTTTCAATTGGCTTCCAATGCAAGGCTACAAGATGACATCATCACATCCAAACAGTACATCTGTGCCACACTACTTGATCAACAGTACAAAAACATTGTGCTCACTTTCATTCCTATTTTTGAAGGGAACATTTCAAAATACAAGAGCTGGATTGTTGAGGAAGCCGGACACCCGGAAGTAGAGCAGCTAGAACTTAGTGCCCCACCCCAGTGCCTGTTAGTGCCATCTTCAACTTCCAGAGAGGGCAGTCTTGTCTCACAGCAGCCAACAATACCATCAACCAAAACACAGGCAACAACAACAGAATGACTGGTCCAAATTCTGCATTGTATTGGTATCAATCAGCAGGCCTTAAGTATAATGCAGAGGCAATGTCAAAAGAGTTCAAGCAAATGGCAGCACCAATGACCATCCGGAGGATGTTCCTGGAGTATCTGGTTGATCCAAAAGAGGTTTATGTGGATCAAAACTCCGTGATGCATTGGTATGGGAAGATGAACCAATGGCCAGAGCTCAGCAGGCTGGCAATTAAGTATCTGGCTTGTCCTGTAGCTAGTGTGTCTTCTGAGCATGTGCTGCCACCTCCAGCTTACAAAATACTGGTAGGTGAATGTTGCTGTTGGCTGTTTTGGGGGGATCTGGTGCCACCACTCACCTGGTTGCCCTGCTCTGCATTGGTGCTATGTGGGGTAAGGAAGGATGAAAGGAATAAGGAAGTTAATGGAAAAATATACAAAAATAAAAAAGACACAAAAAATACAAAAAAAATTAATAAAACACAGACACAAAAGCACACTTATACAATAAATAAAAATCAGGAATAGATTAATTAGGAGGGTGTAGGATTAAAAAGCTGTTTCTAAGAAGGACTCAGAGCTGGATCTGCATGTTTTTTAGAAAGTTCAGTCCATTTCTTCTTTTGTTTTTGGGGTTTTAAAGCCCAATGCTTCCACTTCCCTCTTTATGCTGATATCAGTCATGCATCCTCCTTCACTTTTCCTACTGTACTCCTCTTTTCTTCGCTACTCGGATTAGCTCCCCCTTTTTGGTTCTTTGTCCATCACTGATATCAGAACACTGATATTATTTAGGTTTTTCATTATTTTCGTCACCTATGCTGGATTCCTGAGAAGCAGGTGATCCAGTCTGCCTTTTACCTTTGTCTTTTTCTATTCCTTCCATTGTAGTTTTCTGTTTACTGGAATCTTCTGTATTATTTTTAGGTTTTAATTGTGGCTTAACAAGTCAAGTACTGAAGGTATCTTTATCTACAGAGGTGTAAACTTCTGCAATTATTTTTGGTAGCTCCCGTTAACGATCTTGAGGCGGAGCAGCTTCCATGCTCTGATGTACAGCCAGACAGAAGCCTCTCCCTTTATGTTGTTTAGAATGATAGAGGAAATGGTAGAAAAGTTTCCATAATTTCTATCCTAACTCCAGAGGAGGGGCAGCACCGTGTTCATTTTTTACTTGTCTAAGTAGATTGGGGAGGAACGCCAATGACAGTACCATGTGAACAGGTATAAATGCATGCAAAGGTGCTTCCTCAGGAGATACACTTCTCTACCGGAGGCGCAATCCCAAGAAGTAGACACATAGGGCCTGATTTAGATCTTGACGGACAGGTTACTCCGCCATAATGGTGACGGATATCCCGTCTGCCGAAATTTAAATCCCATTGGATATAATAGGATTTATATATTGGTGATGGGATTTCCATCAATGTTGTGATGGAGTAACAAGTTCTTCAAGATCTAAATCAGGCCCATAATCAATGTTCTGTGTTTGTCTTGGGGGCAGTGTACAGATACACTGCTTCTAATTGGTTGGTCTTGCAAGCAATCCAGAAAGCCATTTCATTGAGCTCAACATGCGCTTTTTCTAAGAAAGCATTAATAATCTGTGGACTAATGGTTTGAATTTGTACGGGAGAGAAAGGTCCTGCTATGACATCAGGTCTGGAGCTCAAAGTACATTGCACAAACTGCACAAGTCTCTTGTATAATGCACCAATTTTGGTGTTTTTAATAAGTTAAAGGGATTTCTAAATCTTGATAATCCCTATAATGCGCAGGCAGATCTACCACTGTATACTCATGAAACTGCTCTGAAGCAACTACAATAGACTAGAACTCAAACCAGGAGTAAAAAGTCTCAAAGGCATACACTGCATGTGCAGATATTGCAAAAGTAACTGTCACCTCTCATTTGGGACACCTCTTGCTGTGAGGTGTTGAGTAACTGCGTCCCTGCAATTGTCTCCTCTAAAAATAGGTACTGCCATGAAGAATAGATTTAATTTTAAATATGGAACCAAAGAAATAGGAAACCCACAGAATAGGGGAAGCCCTTTTATGAGTCAAGCTCGGCAAAACTGCATAAATAGGGGCTTATTTATTTCTAATATTAGGTTACTCTGATTACTATAGCTGTCTTCCTATTGATGTAATGATGGTTCACATGTGTGTAATAAATAGTGAGGAGGTATCTCCTGAGGATGAAGATCTGAGACCTGAAAGGGAGGATACTGTAGTACCACCACAAGCATAATGGAATGACTCTGATGAAGGAACAAGTGTGAGGAGTGGGAGACTTCAAAAGCGAGAGGAATGGTCAAAGAACAGGAAATCATTAAAGTCTAGTGTGCCCATTGAAAGCATACCACAAACCATCATTAAAGAAACATAATCTAGTGGTATAAGTGATACAGAAGAAGATCAACATACACCCAGGAGATCGAAGAGGGCAAGAATACCCTGCTGGAGGTATTCAGCACCTGAGGAGGTATCTCCTGAGGATGAAGATCTGAGACCTGAAATGGAGGATACTGTAGTACCACCACAAGCACAATGGAATGACTCTGATGAAGGAACAAGTGTGAGGAGTGGGAGACTTCAAAAGCGAGAGAAATGGTCAAAGAACAGGAAATCATTAAAGTCTAGTGTGCCCATTGAAAGCATACCACAAACCATCATTAAAGAAACATAATCTAGTGGTATAAGTGATACAGAAGAAGATCAACATACACCCAGGAGATCGAAGAGGGCAAGAACACCCTGCTGGAGGTATTCAGCACCTGAGTGTATGAATCAAATGGACTGAATACAGAACTAGTTAAATCTCCATGATATTCCACATTGTCACAGCACATAATTCAATCACCGGAAACAAACCCAGAATTAAGCTCCACTCATTTGATATCTGATTGATTCATTTCAACAAAAATTGATTCTTTGAACTATGAACTGTGTCTCAACTGAGCTATTGGATAGACTGTGACAATTGATATATGAACAGAACAATTATTGCTTGAGAAAAGTAAAACAAATAAAAAAAGAATTATGAACAATTCCCAAGGGCCAAGGCTGCGGTAGATGAGTGCAGCTGATATTCTTAGAACAAAACTGAGTAGGGCTGGGGATGCTTCATGAAGACTGCTGTAGATAAGCTGAATGAAATAACTGCAAAATAACCTTCACAAGTTTTGTTCATTTTGCAGAAATAGAAACGAACACAGAATAGTTCAAGTGTGCCTACTGCTATATTCCACTTAAGGTCTGCCTGTAGATACATGTGTTTTCTTACCAAAGCAAGAAATAGAGTAGTGATTGCTGTAACGTTAACAGTTGCTGTATAAGTATACATAATTCTCTTAGTTGGTATGAGCATCACACAAGAGATAAAAAAAAAACCTAGATCTACCCCAGCCCTTACATCACTTGTACATACAATAGATGAAAGAAAATTAAAGGCTTCATTTATAGATGCATCACAGAGGGGTTTCACCTTAAATGAACAGCATAGATTAGTTAAAGAATGCACACATGGTTTAGATGCCAAGGATTGCTATGTTTGTGCACACTTGCCTGCTTTAGCTACTGTAGGTGTAAGCAAGCATCATATTCCACTTCCATACACAGTTACATGTTATATATTGCTTAGTTTACTTTAGAGACAATACTGTTTTTGAATATTATTTTTCAAATTATGACTTTGGGCCTCATTACCAGTCAGTCAGTCCAAAGGACCACCAAACCCGTGGTGGCAGTCGGCCCACTGCCACACCGCAGGACCACCTGCAGTATTCTGACAGCAGCAGTTGGACCACCACGAGACCGTCTGCACCACTCGGATCAAGGATCCCGCTGGGCAGCAATCTTTCATCAGCAGGAATATGCTGCTGGTGCTGCAACCGGCACCGCCACGCATATTCGGAGTTTGCCATTTCACCGACCTTTTCATGGCAGTGATCCTGCCATGAAAAGGGTGGCAGAATGGCAGTGGAGGAGGGCCCAGAAAGGGCCCCCTGCCAGATTTGGGCAAAGGGGTGCATGCTGGGGAACACATGTAGTGACCCCCTGTATTTGCACTCCCATTTCCTGCACCATGTGGCATATATGCCACACCATGCAAGAGGGTGCAGTCGGCGCTCTGGCAGTGGCAGTCTGCATGTGAGGCTCGTCTATGAGCCTCACAGACCACCGCTGTTAGACCACTGCATTGCACTGTCTTCTGTAGGACCAGCAAATTCATAATAAGACATTTTATCTTTTCTGAAGTCCCCCTATTCACAAAAGTATAAAACATCACTCACAGACCAAGGAGATTGAAACAGTTTGTTTGTTTTTCTTCAAGTCCCCCACAAGATGGACACGGTTAAGGGATATGAACAAAGTTTGACATTCTCAATGAGCCTATTGTAAAAGAAATGTATGCAAGCTCTAGAGAAAAGGAGAGCTTGTGTGTTTCATAAGGTAACCAAACAAAAATATGTTTTAAAATACGTGTGAAAAAGGAGGGAGATGAGTGTAAAGGGTAAATGGTGTACCCAGATTTAAATTAGACTGTTGGCAGAAAGGGAAATCATGCATTTACTAGAGGAAACATCAATCATATAGGACTAGTCACAAGGGGATGAGTAACTGTTAACATACTTTTGAAGTTCTTAGGGGGCCTGTTCAAATATTAAGCAAGGAATAACCAGTCATCCCTGGAATATATTTTATATGCTGCCAAGATGCATTTTTACAATTGCCTGCTGATGTGAAGGTGTGTCTTACTTAACTTTATTGTTTACTAAAGTGTGCCACGCGAATAGCATTGAAGCTTTGACAATGAGTCCATCTCAGAGACAGAAATTTATTGACAATGATGGAACACAATTAATGGGAGATATTTTTGGTGCTGTTATTCCCCCAGTAGGAGTAGTCCTAAATTATGGGAAATCTTTCTACAGTAGTGGATAAATTAGCCACTGGTACATATAGTGCTTTGTTAGCATTAAATACAGAATTAGTAGCTATTAGATCGATGGTTTTCCAAGACCGCTTAGCTTTTCACATTTTGTTGGCAGAAAACGGTTGAGTCTGTAAAATATTGAAGTCACAACATTGCAGTTTGCACATACCTGGCAAAAGAAAGACAATATAAGAGTTGGCAAAGAATATTCCTGGATTAAAACTTGAGCTAGAAAACATAGAAGCAACTAGTGTTTTAATAAATATTGTGTGCGGGAGCTTCTGCTATAGGTCGCTGATTTGGAAGCATAGGAAAGGGATTTTTAGGTGCTACATTAAAGCCTATAGTGACTATTGGCATGTGCTTAATATGCCTATTTACTTTATATAAGGGATTTAGATGTTATTTAGGCAAACGAAAAAAGTAAGATAGAAAAAGGCAAAGGGAAAAATAAATATAAATGGATGAGAAAGAGAGTAAGGTTCACCAGGAATTAAAGGAGATGCACAACTTAAAGGGTAAGATAGATGACTCAGAAAACGAATAAGGTGCACCTTGAAGATTCATTTGTTTTAGCCATCAGAGGGGGTAATTGGGAGAGCGAATTTTCTCATCTTGTTAATTAAACGCATTAATCTGTACAGTGCTAACTTCAATGCCGAATAAAACAGACAGAAAATAAAAATTTATAATAGGTAATCATATTTAGGCATTGTAAGCAAACATTAAAATTACCTGTTTTAATTAATTAAGTTAGCCTCACTGCAAGTGGCATATGAAATGTCGACTTAATGTATTAGGACTAGAAGGCATGTTTAAACTTTTAAACTGTTGCCTTGAAAAATATGTTTTTCCTCTTGCTTCCTACTGCAGATGCTGTAAATTTTCCAGAAGCCTTGTGTTAGGTGGTGAATAGGGATTAGATATGTTCTAGACAACTGATTTTGAGATTCTCACCGAGAGGAGAACAGATGTCAGGAAGCGTAACAGGTGGAAAGAACTGTCAAAACACATCTGTTCAAAATAATAATGAAGATGGGGCAAACTGGGAAGTTTACCTGCTAACAGAATTTTCTGAAGACTGATTGGTTTTCAAGAGTTGGAACGGGAAATTTGCTGTCATTAATGTTTTGATGAATTATATTAACGTGTGTTCCTCATACTAGGTTCGGAGAGCTTGCTGCAGAATTTAGGGGGTGACCTTAGACATGTTTTCCGACTTTGAGTTGAGAAAACCCTCAGCCCTGCAAAACTCCAACAGTTGAGAGCTAAGGCTTCATTTCATGCCTGAGCATTCCTATTCTCCCATCAGAACACTTCATTTGGGTTTCTGAAACTCACACCTTTCCTTAGATTGCTTAAAATAAATTCTATTTATGCCCAACCTTCATTAATTAAGATTAGGGATTGTACCTTTATGGAACAAACTTGCTGCATATTCTGTATTTTATTTGGTATTCTTGCAAATGTGCTATTTTACCTCCTTTTCAAAAACTAACTTCTAGATTATTTCAATCTGCAATAATGATGACTAAAATTAAATATTTGCTGATCTAATGATTGATATGAATTAATTTGTTGATGATCTCTTTAAACTCACACTTACGCCTTCATTCTGATGTTGGTGAGTTCACCACAGACATCTGCAGAAGCGGTCCGACTGTCGGATTATGATCTGGTGGTTGGAGGCATCGGGCAGAGGGACCGACGGGCTCATGTTTGGGCAGCCGTGGAACTGTAATCCCTACAATAGGGGAGGTGCCTGCTCAGGCACTGCCATAGAGATTACAGTGTTCATTTCCCTCTGTATTTTCATGGTGGTCCAACCGGCATGAGATGGCAGTTGGAAAAGGACTTTGGGAGGCCCAAACAGGGCCCCCGTCCCTCCTGGCCCTCTGTTATGGGGCCCAGGTGGCACACATGGTGCCCCCCAAACACCCATGCACCTTGTGCCAGGCACAATGTGGAGCCTGGCACGCGGTGCAGGGATGTTCGTAAACATACCTTCTGTAATTGTAGCTAGTGTTGGAGCCCTTTTACGGGCATCGCGCTGCGTTAATTCCTTGTAAATAAGGCCCATGGTGTACAAATTGAGTTGGGCCTAAGGAGGAGCAGCCATAGCCACTGAGGCGTATTGGACCATAAATGAACCCCTGTGTCTTGCTTCAGATAAAAAAAAAATTAATGTGCCTATCTTTGAATTACTTTAGTACTAACGATACATGCCCTATGAAGGAAGGCAAAATTAATTAACCAAAAAAACTAATAATTGGTAAAATAGTACGTATTCAACATTGTGAGTAAAAAAAAAAATAGCTTGGGCTTGACGAATATTTGCAATGGCATTTGGACAGTCGCATGACTGAAGAACATATTTGTGCACTAATGCGGTGCATTTAGCTGTAAAGAAAGAGCTGGAGAAGAGAGGTATGCAAATTTGTGACATCAGGATTGTTTTTATGTTTGTACACTTTGAAACATATATTGTTTGTAACTTTACAAAAAGCAAAAAGCAAAATAAACCACATTAAAATGGAAAATGATATTACAACAAATGAAAATAATTGAGTACAATCTATTTTTCGTCTTAAGTTTGGGTTTAGCAACATTAACACAAAATAATTTGAACATAAAGAACCCTCAGAGAAACAGCATGACATATTTTATTTAGAAGTTACTACACCAGCAGAAATGGTTTCACATTGAGATGAGCTATTTCTATTTTCATCACCCCAGGTTTTCAGTCACAAGGGTGAATATCCCCTATTATTGGGCCCATGAACAACCAACATACCAGGAAGTAAGCAAGTGAGAGTGAAACATCGATGGCAAATTGGAATCCAAGGTCCTTTGTGCTTGTTAAATGGTGGAATGATTATAATTGGAAAAAGTGATGTGCATTAGTTCTGAGTGAATGTACAAGAAATGGCAAGCGTGTAACTTAATGATTACTTCGCAACACTCAAGACTGTCTTCGAGTCTTGCAGTAAGCAGTTCAGCCCTACAGCAGAGAAAACTGCATTCCTTATATTTGGCATTAATAGGCATCTTCCACAGGTCACATGAGAATAACCTTGAAGTGAGGAGACTTATTTTAGGAGAACTTCAGCTCAGGATTATTTGTCATTTTGACAGAGATGTATTCCTGTTTTCATACTATTATGTGCCTTTTCCACCAACTGTGTATTTTGATATTGGAAGCCTTACATGTTTAGTCAGCCAAGTAGAATACTTTTATGTATGCTGCGCGGGGAACACATATAGTGAATTTGTAAGAAGGTTTTTAAAATGATCTTCACCCATCAGTTCACTCTGACTGCATGCAGTATTTTATGTTGTGCTTTCTTTGCTCTGTAATACTATTTTAATTGCAATGCATATATACTCATAATCTGAGTGCTTTCGATGCACTCATGGAGCGATTATGGATTTACAGGAGTTATGGATCTATGTGTGCTTGACAAACATTTCAAATGTAGACGGAAAGAGGATCTGCTCCTCAAAATTTTTATTGTATGTTCGTTTTGGTCATTTGCTAGTAAATCCAGTCAGGGGCGTAGGAAGGGGGGTGCGGTGGGTGAGGGCGGCCCCAGGTGTCATCACTGAGGGGGGTGACAAAATGGAAAAATATGTGTTTCTAAACACATATTTTTGCCATTTTATCAAGCCGGGGGTGACAAGTGTCATCGCTGAGGGGGATGAGAAAATGGCAAAACTATGTGTTTTAAACACATATTTTCGCCATTTTGTCAAGCCGGGGGTGACAAGAAATTTTCCGCACCGGGAACCTCCTGCAGCCGTAGCCCGTGGAGGGAGTTCTGTGGGGCGGAAAGGCGGGGCGGGGGAGGGAAAGGGTGGGGGGTACTAAAAACCGGAATATGGATAATTGGAGGTAAGTAAACAATTAAATAAATAAAATGAATTTCGTAGCGCACGCTGCATCGCATTTTGCGATGCAGGTCGCTACGAAAATCATTTTATTAGATTTTATTTATTTAATTGTTTACTTACCTCTAATTATCCATATTCCGGTTTTTAGTACCCCCCACCCTGCCCCTCCCCCGCCCCGCCTTTCTGCCCCACGGAACTCCCTCCACGGGCCGCGGCTGAAGTCTTGGAGTGTTATCCCTATTGCTGCAGGACAACAGATGCAGTCTAGCTAAGGAAGAGTTTTATAGGAAATCGAAGCAACAGCCCTCAGCCAGCACAGAACCTTCTGGGCCAGAAAATCCTGGATTACCCCTCACCTTACTTCACACTGTTGTTCGCATAGGAGGACCACAGGGTTTCCAAGGCCCTATGTGCTGCTAAGCATAGGTAGGGACTATCGCCTGGCTTGCCGAAGCCCTAGGGGGTGTTTTGGAGACTTTACATTCTCTAAGTGACACTTATCAGGTGTGACAGACAACCACAGCTTCTCCAATCTCCCACACTTCCAGCAATAATGTAGTTTTATGATGCTTCTTAACATCACTCGATTCCACATTCCAGTCACCATTTAGGCTGCAGACAGTGTGGAGGCAGCTACATTGCCAGAATGTCAGCTTCATTCTGATTCTGATTTATTTTGCATAAAGTGTCATAGCATTGTATTGCTATGACTGCCTGTGCTTGTCAAGGTACACAGTGGAGCACTGCAAACCCCTTTACGACCTGTCAATGCAGGTGTACCCGAACAAGCCACCTCAAAGGGCTTTTGAAATGTACAGAGACTTTGAGGGGCACAATTTTAATTTTGTGAGTGATTGAATGAATGGCCCCTTCCCTTTACTGTGTAAGTTGCTTTGTTTAGAGCATAGATCCGAATGCTCACAGAGACAGTGACGTCTCCTCTGATCCATGCACCACTCCGGAAAATGTGGGGCAATTATGTAATTATAGCCTTTGCACATTGAAAGTAAATGTTTATGCAATGGCAGCCACACTGAGCCACTAGCAAGAACAGCACTCATCGGTCCTAAACGGGGCCTAACATCTAGATTCCCAAGTGGTTCACAAGGCCCAACACCCTAGGAACGGTCTCATCCATCTTGAATATACACGAGCAAGTCTATCTCCTACTATGTGTTTGTTTTGGCATAAGCACTGGGTTTGAACATACAATTTAAGGAAATCTAGTGGGAGGGGGCTTAGTGCCTCACTCTGCATTCACATAACGGATCTTCAGTTCGCATAATGTTACATATTATTTGCATGTTCAGTTAAGCCTTAATTTCATGTTATATCATCAAATTTACTTTATTCATGGAAACCATAATAAGAGCTATAAAATCATGAAAAGTGCAAAAGTAGAAACACATTACAGGTGCTTTCAAACAGACTTAAAAACATCGAGGCCTAAAATTGATGGATATAGAATTTCCAGTACAAACACATTAGGGACAGGCGATTCTCTCTGCACTGTCGACCCCATTTTTTGCCTACTTGTAAATTGCTGTTTTTTTTTTAAACTATGCACAGTGGAGCCAGGGCCGTAGCTTAGCCAATAATTTTGGGAAATGTGGGTCTGAGATTTCCCAAAAAGCAATTTTGTGTACCCAACCAAAGTGGATAACGTGGGCTGAAGCCTCTGGGCTGAAGCATCTGGACGTGGTAATGGATAGAGTTAGAAACATTAGTTCTCAGTTATTTAGCAAGGTAAAGCTAGTCACCAACACAGATCTAGCATCAGCAGACCAGGCTTTGGGAGGTCAGTGAGAGCAGGCCTTGTAGTAACCCAGGCCAGAGACAGCCCATGCTTGAAAGAAGAGAGGCAGAATGCAGTCTAGGGGAAAGCTGTGAAGATGGAGAAATCTAGCAAAACGTGAGTGATGAATAGCGCCCAAAACTTCAGGAAAAGAATATTTTAAACTCCCTGGATAACATACCTCGTACACAGTGGGGATCTACACAGCAAGGATCAAGAGACCCTATTTTCTTTTAATCTTTAATGGCATATGTAATAGGGATATCACAAATTCGAAGATACGAAGCTAATGTGGATGAATTCATGTCCCGAAAGAGATTGCACTTTGTGTCATTGTACTATGGTGTATAAATGTCAATTGCTCTGCTTCATGTAGTTGTTCGTTTATGAGCGCACATTGCTAATTATGTGGCTTTGACACTAACTTACTTATGTGTATGTGGGTGTGATAGGTTTAACTTTGTTGTAAGGGTTATATAGTGTGGTGATGGGATATAACTTAAAAGGAGTGACTCTTGAATAGCTAACCCTTAGCTATATGGCTTGGGGGCGTATTTTCATATGATGCTGACAGAAGCTATGTATATTGTATACTGTTTTTCTAATTTGCAAGTGTGGCTTGATCTTGATATGATATTGAGGTAGTAAATACTTAGTCAACTGCATAGCTTGGAGCCATTTTGAGCACATAATGGTGCTATGAATGGTGTGTTATGTATAAAAGATGTAGGTTGATGTGAAATATGGTTTGAGCAGGTAAATGCCGAGCCAGCTTAATGGCCCTAGGAATTTGGTCTCCTCGCCTCCTGGAAATGAAGTAAGAATGAGTTACGATCTCCATAAGAGCACGACTTTAAGGGAGATAATGATAGGAAGAGAATAGATGAGGCTGAGGAGGGAAGAAGATGAGAGACATTGAGTCCAAGTGAATCCCATTCTACCCACCATCAACCAAGGCGAAGTAGATAAAGGGCCCTTAACTCGATGAAAAAGGGAGGGTACAAGGTTCTGTGGTATAAGGCAGGAAAACCAACCACCCACTGTACTCCAAACAGATTAAATGTTGAAAAATAAATAGACTACTGGCCTCCATTGGCAGGTGTAAGCAACAGTAGTTAAACATTGGGCAGCCTGATCTGCAGAGACACAGCTCGACAGAGTGACACAAGCTAAAAGGTTGGCAGGCCAGGTCCGGTCTTACTATTAGAAAGACAACTGTTGGTATTTACACTAATAATAACAATTTATATAGCAGTATATAAACTGATAATTTTAGCACTTGATGGTGTTTATAAGTACCCAACTGAAGCAATTGTGTATGTCTTTGAAGAATGAAAAATAGAGTAAAACCCTGAAGTATGCAGCCTCATACCTAGGTTAATAGAGGTTACTGTTTGCAGTAGGTGTTTAACTCACTAGGCTATTTGACTGTAATTGTAACGTTTGATCCACGTTATACACGGCTCTTTGTAACGAAAAGCATTATCCCACTGAGCTATCTTACTTAAAATACTAATCTGAGATCTAGCATTACATGCAGCGCTGTGTTGCGGGCATATTAACCCTCAAAGCTAATTTGTAACGATTGAAACAGTAACCAGAGTTGGACCTGGGCAGAACTTTTATGTCAACAAAGGAAAAAAAAAATAAGGTCAAACTTATTTTGGGGCTGATGATTTTAAACTGGTTTAATGCAAAATAAAGGCACAATTGATATGTTACAGCAAAAGAGTGAATCTTACACAAACTGTTCTTTTGGCACTGTCTCCTGACTCATTCACAACCTAAAAGTACACAGAAATGTCCAGCATTGCTCTCTGGGAAAGGGCAGCCCTTCTTGCAGGTATTCAAAAACGACAGGGGCACCTACTGGGTGCTTACAATGAGGTTCCCATGCTTAGAACCTATGCTCAGATGGACTCTCTCGATACCAATGGATAAATATGCCATTGCATGTGTTTTTAATTCTGTTGATGCAATAGAACGTCAGCTTCAAGTATGTGTGCGTGTGTGTGCGGACACATGCATGTGTGTGCGTACACATATATATACATATGTGGATAGCTGTGTGTCGACTTGCTCTGCTTGTGGACATGCTGAGACATAAAAAGGAGCCTGTTGCCCTGTATGCGCAGCACATGTATTTCCTGGGCAACAACTCACAGTAAACCACTTTAAGCAGCACCACGACCTAACTCCATTGACATTCCTTACACTGCAAAATGATTAGGGGTTTGGCTTTTGCCCGCTATCCGTTTATACTTGAATAATTGAATATCCAGAAACCGACAAACATGATGGGACAGATTGACCACGTTTTGGCACAATGCAGTGCAACCAAAGTTGTTACACTCCATTGTGTCAAAGGGGTGAGGAAAACAGCGCAGTATCTGCTAAGATATGTTGCTGTTTTACTCACCCCCCGCACTAGTACACTTCAGGATGCCATTTGCCACCCAACACACACACACTTGTACCGTGGAGAAAGGGTGTGTGCAATCTGTCCAGTAAAGCTTTGCACTGGAAGGGGGCCTTTTCAATATAAAAACTAAACTTTAATATTTTCCCACTTTGTATGTGTGCTCTACAGTGCAGTCCACGTGTAAAGTGGAAAGAATGTGGAGATTTGTAAACGTTGCTCACATTTTGCCTGCCCTGAGAAGGTAAAATGTTTTAGCACAAAATCTAATGTACACATTTTTGTAGATGGGGATTTGCATCAAAACCTATAGGTGGTTGCATTGGAAAGCCCATGTACCACCCATGAAATGCCCCCTCCGTGCAAAGTAACACAAAGTAGTACATTGCATTACTTTGCGTTGCTGTAGGCCACGTTCCAAGGCAACTAAGGATTTGCATTGGAAAATAAATCCCACCGCAACACCTTGAACCAGGTTTGCATCACTTTTGTGATGCTATCCTGACACAAAGTATTAGTAAATACGGACCAGTGTCTTTCATATGATGCTGTGACTGCCGCTGCTGGCTATAACAGGACAAAGGGCCAGATGCATCAAAGGGTTTTGCCCATTCTGTGTCTATAGGAAAATGTGTTCATGCATATGGCCCAAAGCTCATAACACAATGTGCTACGACATGTTATGCCACTGAAAATAAAATGAGTTGATATGTGAATTTCAGTTCTAAGATAACACACACAACTGTGACTGAAGTAAGCGTGTTAAGCAACATACTTAGTTTATAAGAGCATTATTTTTTTACTGCGCTTAGTAATTATGTAGCATGAAACTCTATGCAAACTAATCATTAATATACTAATGAATAGTGAGTAAAATATACCTGTACATATTTATGCTCCAGCAAAGACATTTCAAAAGAATTTTATTATTTTAAAAGCGCAATATGAAACATAAGATACAGGCCAAAGTGATACAATTGATATCGGACAATAAGGTAATAAATACATTATGATAAAACTAATTAATAGGGAAACAAATCAATGTCATTCATTAATCTGCAGATATCAGATAAATAAGTTACTTAAGGAGGGAAGACCCAAAATGATATCTGGCAAAGAAATATATCAAAAGTATCACCCACAGATGGCAAATTAGGGAAAAGAGGGAAGAGAAGAAAGGAAGAAAGCAAAGGCGGAAAGAGTAGAAAAGAGAAGAAGAAAGAGAAAGAGAGACAGAGAGGAGAAACGGAAGAGGAGAGGATTTCCAAAGGAATCACCCAACACAAGACAACACTAACCAGACAAATGAAAGGGAAATTGCGCCACCAACCCTTCAGAGGCCAACTCCATGTATGAATCTAAGGCTTTCCAAACACCAGAGGAAATAGAAGGAGAAAGATGAGCATGGTCCACTGACGTATGAGCACTACGTAGAAAGGAAACCCAAGCCCACCAAGTATGATAAGAGACGGACGAAAAGGATTTCCACTCCATGAGAATTACTTTGACTGCAATAGTTAACAAGAGGTCCAACAACTGTAACTCCATGGGATCTAAAGGCAGAGGGACTGGGGACGCCAACGGACCCAAAAGAATTAATGGAAAAGACAGCTGGAATTTGATGTTAAAGATGAGCATGAGGTGTTTGTGAACTAAATCCCAAAAGGAATGGAGAAGGGAACAATCAAGGAACATATGTTGAAAATCACCTGGTAAAAGCCCGCAGCTCCAGCACAAATTGTCTTCTTTAAGATTAAGTGAATGCAGACGAATGGGAGTCCAGTGAAGAAGATTAATAGAGAAAAACTTAGACTGCGTTAGGGAAGGGGCAATTTTGTTACGAAGAGAAAATTTACCAATATTTTGCCAGGTATCAGGAGAGATATGAGCAGTAACACTCTGATCAAAATGATGTACCCATTTTTGCTGTGTGACAGTTTGGGAGGGGAGTGAAGAGGACGATAAAAATTTGTAAATCCGAGACGCAACGTGACCAGTCCTAATCCAAAGCTGAAAAAGCGTAATCGTAGGGGAAGAAGGATGAAGGTGTAATTTAGCAAGTGCAACCTTAATCTTAAGAAAAGTATAAAAATCTAAATTAGATAAAGAGAAATGTTGAGCAAGGGATGAGAAAGGGGAAGGATCGTTATTAGAATCATAGAGATGTTTAACAAGTGAAACACCCTTCCCAGCCCAGTAAGACATCAACTCAGGGTCAATATTAATTTTGATTTTAGAATTGCGCCAAATAGACGACCATCTAGTTTTATGTAATGGAATTGCTACTCTCTTATCAACCTTGCGAACCGCAGCAATAGTGTCTAAAATAATAGAGCGAGAGAATGGAATAGAAAGGGTGTTTGTGGTTAAAAAGGATGCAGTCGGCAGTGGGGAGGCCAATTCCTGTTCTATTGTCAACCATGCTGGAGCATGAATAGATGTAGAAGAAAACCAAAGGGCACCCTGGGACGCCAGAAAAGCAGTTTGATACTTCCCCCAATCAGGAAAATTACAGCCGCCCATATCATAAGATTTCCGTAAAAATTTATAAGCAATCCTAGCCCTTCTATCATTCCATAAAAATTTAGAAGTAAGCAAATCAAGTTCATGAAAGAAGGAATCAGAAAGCCTTACTGGAAGCATAGAGGAAACAAAATTAATAATAGGAGTGATCATCATTTTAAGGGTCTGCATACGGCCCCACCAAGAAATATGCTTCGGAGACCAATTTTCTAAGAGACGTCTCACCTTAAGAATAGTTTGGGATTCATTGTAAATAGCCGTAGCATATAGGGTGGAACAGAAATGGATACCCAGATATTTTAGCTGTTTAGATTGCCATTTAAAGCCCGCCGAACCCATATGAGAGGAGAAGCAATAAGCATTTAAAGGAAACATCTCTGTCTTATCTTTGTTCAGAGTGTATCCTGAGATTTTTGAAAAAAGAGCAATCGTATCCGAAATAGCAGGAATGGCCAGTGCAATATCATCAGAAAAAATGAGAACATCATCTGCGTATGCAGCTGTTTTTAATTGATGAAACCCAAAAGAGAACCCCTTAATATCTGGATGCGAGTCAATCATTCTGAGGAGAGGATCAATGGATAACAAAAATAAGAGAGGGGACAAAGGACACCCTTGTCTAGTGCCCTGACACAGGTTAAAAAAGGAAGACGTAGCACCATTCACCCGTATATTAGCCCTAGGACGGGAGTAAAGAGACATAACCATACGAATAAAGGACTCACCAAGATTATGTGCACATAGAACAGCTCTTAAAAAAGGCAAAGAGACCTTATCAAAGGCCTTTTCAGCGTCAAGGGCCAAGGCTGCCGCCGGAAGATTAGATCGCTTAGCGGCACCAAGAATATGACAAAAAGTACGAATATTATCCGGTGCAAGACGCCCCTTTACGAAACCTGTTTGTGAAGGATGAACCAATTGGGGAATAAAGGACTCTAAACTTTTAGCTAGAATTTTAGCAAAAATCTTGGCTTCCATGTTAAGAAGGGAAATGGGACGAAAATTTTTGGGATCTGCGTGATCCTTCCCTTCTTTGGGGATAACTACAATAGTAGCATCAGCCGCGGAACCAGACACAGAACCATCCTTAATAAAAGCATCAAAAACGGATTGGAGTTTCGGGACAAGCACGGGAATAAAGGTTTTATAAAACGCAATAGGATAACCATCAGGACCAGGAGCTTTACCAGACCGAGTAGCTTTGATCGCGGAAATGATTTCATCAGAAGTAATCGGGCAATTTAATGATTGATTATCTTCCTCCGAAACAACTTTCAAAGGAACCGACTTCAAGAACTCCTGACATTGTTCAAAAGAAGCTTGAGCCGACGGGGTATATAAGTTATTATAAAAATCGCGGAAAACATCAAGGATTTCTGCAGTTTGAAATTTTTTCTTACCAAGCTGGTCAGTAATAGAAGGAATTTGGAAAGTATTACAAGAAGATTCCTGAAACTTTAAAGTGGCTGCAAGAATCTTGCCCGCACGATTTTTTAACAACAGTCTCTTAGATTTCTGAGCCTGCAGGCCAATATGAGCTCTCTTAGTGACTGTAGTATTGTACGAATACTTTAAATTCTTAATAGATTGGAGGCAGGTCTTGTCCTGAGAATGTCGAAAAAGGGATTCCTGACGTTTGATCTCATCTGCTAAGTCCGTGAGTTCCTTTTTAATGGCTGCATTTCTCCTTGATATACATTTAATGACCTGACCACGGAACGTACATTTGAAAGAGTCCCAAAGAACAACAGGGGAACTGACCGACCCAACATTCTCAATAAAAAAAGTCTCAATGTCATTAGAAAACTCTCGCACCAAGGACTCATCATGTAAGATTTCTGTGTTGAGTCTCCACGAACGAGCTCGTGCCCTAGGGACAAAGGACGTAAGAGTAAGTGTCACTGCGGCGTGATCAGAAACTAAAATAGGGTGGATAAGCGGAGAAGAAGAAGATTGAACCAAAGAAGAGTGAACCAAAAGATAGTCAATGCGTGAAAAGGACGAATGAGGGGAAGAAAAAAAGGAGAAGTCACTACCAGTGGGATTATGAAGACGCCAAACATCCTGAAGATGGGTAAGAGAACACATATTAGTCATTTGTTTGTGTGCTTTAGGGGGACGAAAGTTAAAGGCAGAATTCCTATCCAAGATAGGGTCCATTGGCAAGTTAAAGTCACCACCTACAATAAGATTGCCAGAGTGAGGGGTATCCTCGAGCTTTTTGGTGATAGCATTCCAAAAGGACGGGTCATCCTTGTTGGGGGCATAAATATTCATGACAAATAAGTCAGCATTACCATTGGACACCTTAGATAGTAACCAACGTCCCTCTGAATCCTGTTCAGAGGAAACGATAGATAACCCAGAGTGTTTAGAAACTAAGGTAATTACCCCATTCCTTTTACCACAAGCATCCGAACAAGCAACATCAAAGACCCACTCTTTCTTCAGAAACAACGCCTCCTTGGCAGAGAGCTTTGTCTCCTGAAAAAGGACGAGATCCGAAGAAAGAGACTTACAGTAGTCCAAAATCTTTGACCTTTTTACTGGATGATTTAACCCTTTAACATTAAGGGAAAGTATATTTAGTCCAGACATAGAACCAATATTAGGAAAAAAAGATATTCCATATGTGACATATGAAGCGCAACAACCAGGAGAGCTAACCAGCAGACATCAACAGCCAACACACAACAGGGTGAGACCAAAGAGGAAATCCGAAGAGAAAAAAGGAAAGAAGAGGAAAAGGACAGCAAGAGAATACGCAGAAAGAGAGAGAGAAGGGCCCATCCGGCAGGTCTGGAAGAGACCAAAATCATACAAGGGGGGACATGGGAAAAAGAGCGAGGGCCAACAGGAGGAGTAACAACAATGGCATAAAAAGCCCCAGAACAGTGCATAACTGATTATACATTAAAAGGGAAGACTATCTAAAAGCTAAGAACTGGAATTAATGATAGCTACTTAGAAAACAAAGCTAAATGAGAGACTATAAAGGCAACACGTTTGACCAAATTAATGTATACATAACAACTAAAATGAATCATAAAGAACGGTAAGAGCAGGAAAGATAGAGAAAGAAAGCACTTTCAGGCAATAAGAGCTGATGGAAAGTGAACTAAAAAATAACAATATTATAGGTAGAACCATACCAAAGCAGACTCTATCAAGAGAAAAAGGAACATAATGAAGAAAAAGAAGAAATACAATCTAAAGCATACTATATGATACAATATGAGAAAAATAAGTGAAACATAGTAAAAAACGGTATATAACCTTCTATCAATATTACAGTCAATGAATCCCTATGGCAGTTAAATAAGAGACCTAATACTATATATAAATGCGTAAAATCTATATGCAATCTTATAAATAACTGATCATGAGTAAATAAAGCCATATACACACAAATTAGCAGAATAAATATGCTTGCCTAAGTAAGAGAACATGTAGATAAGAGAGGCATAAATCTATCAAGTACAAGGCATCTATAAAAAACTAATCTACTCGAAAAAGACAATTAATAACACAATGTAATCAAAACACTCAATGAAAAAATCAATAAAGTAGGTATAACTAGCAACTATATGAACATCACATATTAACTCTAAATATAGCCATAAATAAACACCTAGTAAACATATATGCTTAAAACACCTAGACACACCATACAACAACACGTTGATAACGCAACGGAAAACACAATGACCTACTCCGTAAAATACGGAATAACAGGAAACAAACATGAAGCAAAAAGACCGACCACAAAGGGATAAGATAAACCAACTTTACCACAAAAATCGACGCACCTAACGAAGACATGCAACGGGAGAGGAAAAGGACCATGACCTAATACGTCGAGAGACAAACCGGGGAGGCAAGGAGTAACAAGACGACACGCGAACAGGAGTGAAGTCAAGCCAACAAGAAAAGCTACCACAAAAAATTAAAAGGTTTATACAGTAAAACTAACAACACTAAAGACCAACACATCATACCGATAATAGGGAAACACCAAGAGACGACAAAAATACGTCAAACCCAATGAGCATAAAGACCACCGCGCAGATCTAAAAGCAGCTAGACTTAATAGATCTGACAAAGACAAAAAACAACGCAATATACATAGCCACATCAGGTGCCAGAAGAACCAGGAACATGTGAAGCCCCTGTTTGAAGATCCATCTGCAACTCCATCTGATTATCCAAAAACGAGGCCAAATCCGCAGGTTCGTCAAAAATCCTGAGACGACCTTTGAAAGTAATGCGGAATTTTGAGGGACCAGCAAAAGAGAAGGGGATATTCATCTCAGACAAACGCTTCCGGAGATTAAGAAAACCCTTTCTCCTTATCACCGTGTCCCTGGCAAAGTCTTGAGAAATTGAGATACGATGGCCATTCCAAGAGACAGCTCTAACCTTCCGCATATGGGCCAAAATCTGCTCTGTATGTTGATGACGCAGCGGTTTAAAAATTATCGCCCTTGGTTGCGTAGCAGACTTGGGGCGAAAGGAGGGGACACGGTGTGCCCGTTCCAGTTCAAAATCTTTATTGAAAGAAATTTGTAGTGTAGATGGAATCCATTGATAAAGAAACTCAATCATGGAAGATGAATCTTTCTCAACCTCCTCTGGAAGACCAAAAATACGCAGGTTGGATCTACGATTACGATCCTCTTGTTCAGTGAGGTCTTTCCTCAATGCTGCCATGGAACGCTCTATCTGCGTGAGAGATCTAGAGTGCTTTTGCATGGTATCCTCTGCGCCACTAATCCGTGCTTCTGTACCTGAGACACGAAGGGAAAGGGCCTTGAAATCATTCCTGATGGCTAATACCTCCACCTGCAGTAAATCTGTATTTGTCTTATTAGACTGCGCAATTTCATAGACCTCATTAAGGCGCGTCAGGATGGACTCAAGAGTCGAATTAGTGTCTTTAGGAGCAGACTCAGGAGTTGGGGATACCTGTTTGGACCTCTTAAGAGATGCTTTAGAGTCCTTAACGTCTTTAGCATTCGGTGAAGGGGCCATATTCTCAGCCATAGGGCAAACCACCTCCACAGGAACAAAATACACCTCCACAGCTAGAGCGAGAGCAAGAAATGTCAGGGGCTGTAAAACACTCAATGTGCGAGAGGAAAAATGAACAGGAAGGAATAATGTACTTGCATCAAAAGAGCCGAGTAGAGATTATGGCAGGCGATCCCCGTCAGAAAAAAACACCACACAAAAAAAAAAAAAAAACTCACGTGCTGCAGGCGCCAGTAGGCACACACCGACACCTGAAAACAACCAAAATCAGGCCAAGAGCAAGGAAGTCTCACATAGGGAAGTGGCAGTGCGTCTGATGAAAAATAAAGTAGCAGAACCCACACAAAAAAACACGCAGTGGGCAGCACTACAATAGGCGGCAGAAAAAAACAAAATAAACTCAAGAAAAGTGAAAAAACGTCACCAGCTCCTGTATGCCTCCATTCCTGACAGGACAGACCAGTAGCGTCGTCGTGAAGAGGTGATAGTACAAACTCCCTCACAGAAGAAACAAAATGGCGGCCGCTCGTGCAGACATGAAGCGCCACCTCAAAATGCCGAAATATGGAGTCTGGCCACTCTTCATCACCAGAAAAGACCCTCGTGGCGTACACGGCAGTTTCCCAGGCAGGATGTCATCCTCTGCGCTGAACAGGGCATTCCTCAGCGGCAGAAATGTCTCCGTCGGCCCCTGCTCTTTACGGAGCTCAAGCGCGATCCGCCATCTCGCAGCGGCGCGCAAGCCCCACCCCCATGCTCCAGCAAAGACATGACTGCCATGGCCTACTATCACATTGCAGAAAACAGATAGGGACAGTCGACATAGAACCTTAAGAAAGTGGGTGTTGTATTGCTTGGGCCTTTGAAGCTCCGACTAGCCTTGTGAAATGATGATAATTCGAAATAAATAGATACAATCACTGTGATTCAGATCCAATATCTGATGCCTCTCATTTATGTAGGCAGATTCGAATGAAGGAAAATAAAATGCTGCAGGCTATTGCATAGCATCTAAAGCCCAACCATACCCACTGAAGCACTGTGACAAAGGGCCTGTGCAACACACTCAAGGCCTGACTGGGGTATGACACTCAGACACTCTGCATGGGTCAGCTCATAATTCCAGACAGCACAAACAAAGGCAGTGACACATTGCACAGGTCCAATCTTAAATCAGATGAGTGTCTTGAGCACTGGGTTCTCCCTACCGATCACACACGCACACACCTTCCTAATTGCAATCAGGCCACAGTGACATAATCTCACATGTGATGACAGGCAGCAGTATCTCACTGTCACTACCAGACTTGTCTCAAATAAGAAATTATATGGGTGGGAGTTCCTCCCCATATAACTCTCCTGAGGCAATGTCCCTGATTGGGGCACTGCTTTCCAGGCCCCAGTGTATGTACTCTGACCCTTAAACCATGGTAAAATTGGCACAACCCTGATTGGTCTCCTTAACTTTCCAGAAAGCCAATAGTAAAGGGTGCTGGAAAATACACCAGTAACATGGAAAGTTAAATGTCAGCTGTGGTTTCAGGCCTACTGGAGTAGCCTGACTGGTGCATCTTTCTAAACCAGCAGGTGAGCCTGTCAAAATAGCTTTTTTGTGACCAGTAAGAATCCTACCTTTAAATATTAAAAAGGCAACCCATAAGCAACCCTGAAATCTGAAATTTTCCATCTCAAAGTTCATCCCCAAAAAATCAACAGATTTAGTGGACCTTGTCATCACCAGTTTTAGAAAAATAGCCAATATTGAACAGCTCAGACTCTTCACAAGGTAGTGGGCCAGGTACCGTGTCAAGAAGAAACGCAAACAGAACCTTGGACATGCAGGGCGTCATGGACCTTACAATGAGCTCCCAAGAGGCGTCAGTGGTGGTGTTGGCAGGCATCAGTTCCGGAGGTCGGTGCAGGAGTTGTTGGGCCCTTGAAGTCACACATGATGCAGATCGACCTCTGTGAGGTTGAAGTCAGGAGTGCTGGTGTTCGGCAGGCATTGGGGCTGTGGTGCGAAGTGGAGTGGTGTGGCATGCGGTGTCCTTAAGTTGTGGTGCAGGCAGTGGCTCTGTGACAGCAGCCAGTGGCGCCGGTGAGACCAGGGCTGCGGTTCAAAGGGGTGCGCTGCTTGTTGTGGTGCTGACAGGTCATGGTGCAAGCAGCTGCGTCGTCATTGCTGAAGCGCTGGCGTCGGTGGACCAAGGATGCATTGTGGGACGAGGGAGAAGACAGCCACCACCGTGCCCCTATGAGCCTGATGGTCCGTGGACCACCAGACTCGTAATAAGGCCCTTAGCCCACAGCCAAGGTCTGTATCCACCCCTACGCAAGCAGCAAATTACTACCATGTACAGACTTTGGTCGTACACAGTGGAGAATGACATTCATCCAAAGTTCTTCACATTAGAAATATTCAATTTCTTTTGCATCTTTCAAAAGCTTAGAGACATGCTTACAAGTGACCAACCATCAATTTATGCAGTTGTATTATTTATATGTCATGTGTGAGGTCATAAGCAGTGCATGGCTGGGAAGTTATATTTATAGGCGCTAACTACAAGTGGTGAATTTCTGTGTTTTGTTTTAGTTCAAAACTTTAATGATGTCACTTACAAATTCACATAACTATAATGTCACTTTAATCTTTGGCTTTTTTGTGAATTTCTAAGCTTGTTTTTAAGAATAAAAACAAAACTTGCTATCACACCTTACTATAACATTACTTTAACCTTTGTTTTTCATTAAATACATATAAATATCACTTCAAGGTAAATAAATGTGGAGTTAAGAATAGTTTTTCTATGCCACACCAATATATTCGTACAACACAATATTTTGTTTGGCAAAATTTGTGCTCTGATATTCATGTACAGTAGCGGCTGCTACTGAATAGTATGGGTGTTACGAGGGGTAGAAAAAATGTACTCACCTGCCGGCCGTTGCCTCTCCTCCATCCTTCTTCTGTCCATGACGCATGGAATCAGGAAGCACACAGGCTCCCAGACTCCCCTAGCCAATCACAACACTGCTGTCACCAGTATAACAGCAGGGTCGTGGTTGAAGTGAGTGGCCTGGTTCACCTCTCAGACAGGGACTGGGAGTCTGGGGCAGTTATCCACTTGGCTGAACAACTTAGCAGGGTGGAGAAATGCTAAAGTACGCATGACAATTTGGCCGGCCGAAGATGGCTGGCCAGACCGTCATGCTCACTTATGGTGCATCAACCATCCTCCCTGTGATGCAGTCCAGCCCTGCCCCACCCAGAACTAAAAACCAAACTAGCACGGTACAGAAAAATAAAATGATAATAACATTGTGTTGTTATTATTTTATTTTTCCGTTTTCCAAAATGGGCGACACTCCTCTACCTTAGTGGAGGAGCCACTGCTGTTCATTTATAACAATATTTCTGGAGTCAATATTGTGACAATACAACTGATGGAATTACGCCATGAACCATGAGTAAGGATCCAACTGGTCAAAATCACGCATTCTCTGCAACAATAACAGTTTCTAAGGACTGAGTCAAGGATCCATGCTAACTCTATTTCTCTTTCATTTCACTTTGAATTGTGTGACTCCTTTGCCCCCATCCTTGGTGTAATGTCTGTGAAGTGGTTAATGTAAACAGATGACATTTCTCTATAAAGTCTACTCTCAGCAGCTGTCGTTTATCTCTGAACATGGAGATTGTTGTTCATTCCTGGGTGCTAATGTTGAAAAGTGGTTTTCGAGAACACTCACACAATTGCTTTTCAAAAAGCCAACATGTCTTTTGACTCCAAAGTACTCTTACTGCACAGCATTCTCTCTGCAAGAGATCTTGAGGGGTCAAAAAAGCTCCATATAGTTTTTAATATTTTAATTTTACATCTCTCTGAAAACATCTTCAGCTAAATAGTTTTCTTATAAATCATCAATGAGGGCATAAAGAGGTTATGAGGTTATTTTTAAATATATAAAAATACGTTTAAGCTACCTATTAATATCACAAAAAGCTCAATATTAATATTTAGGAGAAAGAGGGACCCTCTTGCAATGAAATTGTACTGCGGTGCCCAGCCACTGGAAAGTGTCAAATAATTTTGCTATTTGGGTGCACGCAGTGCATATTTACAGTGTTTCACCCAAAATCCAAAGTCAAACTCATAGCTTTTGCCATATAGAAAAGCCTATCTCAGTTTGGAAAGGGCCATCAATATACTAAATCTTTGAAACAGGTCTAAACATTTAAGTTACCATCACTGTTAGTTACCCTATTGATCAGAATGTTTCCCCCTACACAGATTGATTGTTTTACTACAATTGATAACTTACTATGGAAATGCTTTCTTTGGTTTCATACAGGCTTATCTATAGAGGTCTGACAACTGGTTACTGCCACTAAACCAATTATTACTATAGCAGACGGATTTACTAGCTGTACCAGTAGGCTCCTTACGCTCCTGGATATCACGGCAATAAAGAAAGATTTTAAAGGTGGTTGTCAGTTTAACAAAAAAGTATTCCATTCTCAATTTGGCTTGAATCTCTCTTCTGTGAATATGTGATCAGATTCATTAAAAAGTGTATATAAAAAGGTAAATTAAAATCAGGTCTATCATAGAGATTATTTGGAAAATAACAATATCTACAGCAGTTCAATTGCAAAGCTAACTCCAAATGTAGAACGTAGTATTGAGACAGATGCAGCAATATATGCAGTATCAATAACATTTGAAAGTTGGTGGATTTTTATAGGTTGCAGAAAGGATATCTTACCTTTGCATTAAATGCGCCAACACATATATTCAGTCCTGCAAAATAGCATTTAGTAATATATGTAAGAATAGGATACAAATATGAACCTATGTAGCCCTTGTAAGCCAGGCTTTAACAATTGTGACAAAGAATTATCAAATCTATTTTAATAAATAATTCAATATTTCATGCCAAATAAGCCATGCCATTTTTGTATTTATTGACTTCAATTAATGTTTGTGATTGCTTATTTAATGTTTTATGATTTTTGCATATTTTTTGTGTTAAATGTGATTTACTCTGAATACAGTGTATTTTTGTGAAATATATATCCTTACCAGTCCTCTTTAGATTGGTGGTTTTATTAATAAATAAACATCTCTTCTACCCTACTCCCATGTTGTTTAGGTTAGATTAATTGGTTTGGGAGAAGGTATACTATGTCAGGCTTAGATTAATGTATAAACTAGGTTTTAGGGCCTGATTTAGATGTCGGCTGACCTGGTCCCATCGCTGCTTTTTCAATGATTTTTCTAACCGCCTAGTAGGCTGTCCATCTGCTCTATTTCGGTGCTGGTGATTTGACAGACAAAAGACCGCTTCGACGGCGCAATAGGCAAAAGCGGCTGTAGGAGGAAGGACTGTCAGGTTGTCTGCCAGGATAATCATGGTGTGCATTCCCACTGATGAGACTGTGAAGGTAAAACCTCCACACCTGAGTTGGCGGATTAGAACAAATATGTGGCAGAAACTCACCTTTTCTCACTTGCACACTTACTTTTCTGCCTTGGAGCCAATCTGCCAAGTACTGCCACTGCTGCTTGATGACAAACAAAATCAACATACTTGTGGATAGAATCAATGGTAAGTTCCACTTTTACCTGTTAACTTTTGACTTGTCTGTTAACATTTCCACTGGACATGTGCATTTTAAATGTCTCTTTCAAGCAATAGCATAACAATTTGCAATGCATATGTCTGTAATATTCACATTTAAGAAACCCACCTGTATGATCACATTGTATGTATAAAATGGGTGCAAGCTGCCTTCATAAAAATGGACACTTGCACAAAAAAGTATATCAAATGAAGATATCACCATGCAGGTGTGTTTAAATACATTTTGAAAATGGTCACATTAAAAACATATGTAAGACACATCATGGGGATAAGTGCAATGTAACATGATGTAGAAATTGCACTAGACAAGGTGCAACCTTTACCTTATAAATTACCTGTAAAATCGATGTCACTCCTAAATTTGAAGTATTCAACATATACATCCACATAACATGTTCCCTTGTCTAGTGCAAGTACTGTACTATATCCAGTTTCAATAGTCACAATATTTTGTAAAGGTGTAATGCATATGTGCTCATACTAATTAGTAATCAAGGTAAAAAAACATACCTGTAGTAGCACCTCCCCCAAAAATTTCAAACATCAATTAGTTGGGGCAAGTGGTCAGTACTATGATGAATGTCTGCACCTAAATTCGAATGACCATCACATACAATATTAACCATTGTATGCACTTAAGAAAGTAGACATTAAAAAAATCTGTTGTATTACCTGCCATCATTAAAAGAAAATTACGTTTTTCACATTTTAGTCAGAAACATTTGTAGGAATGAAACAATTGCAAAGGAAAATTAATGCCAGGACTAACTTGGTGAAAATTAAATTATGGATTTATTCCAAACAATGAGATACGTCTCTCATTATATTTCAAATGGCAGTCCATAACATTTCAAAATTTCAAATTCTGTGCACTGTGTCTCAAAGATCTTACCTGGGAAGAGGGGTTTGGATTTGGGACAGGTGGGCTTGAGTTTGGGAGAGGGGTTTACATTTGAGAGGGGAACATCTGGTTTTAGTAAGGGTGATTTTTGTTTTGAGAGGGGTGGGTTGGGATGTGGAAGTGGTGGGTTGGGGTAGCTTTGCAGTTGGAGGGGTGGTTTGGGCTTTGAAAAGGGTTAAAAAAAGGGCAAGCAACAAACTCTCCCAGGGAAAATAGGTAGGATGTCCGTCAGGGAGTTGGGTTTGGCATGTACATTTGGGGAATGTTGTTTCCTAGGTATGTGTTGTTTGGGTGAGATGGGAATTTGTGTTTTGTGGATGTCCTTTCCAATGTATGTGTGTGTGTGTGTGTGGATGGGTGTGCTGTGAAGCTTCTGGGTGTGGTGCATGTGGATGTGCTTGTGCATGTGGCTGTGGCTGTGGGTGTGCTGTCTGAGGATGCACTGGTGTTGGGGGTGGTGCATGTCAGTGTGGTGGTGGGTGTGATGTCTGTCGGTGTGCTGGTGGTGGGGGTGGTACATGTCTTTGTGGTGTTTAGTGCAGGGTCCGTGCGTGTGCCGGTGCTGATGCATGTGGCTGTGGTGATGGGTACGGTGTCGGTGGGTCTGCTGATGGTGGGGTGAAGCATGTGTGTGTGCTGGTGGGTGCAGTGTCTGTGGGTGTTCTGTGGTGGGGTGGTGCATGTGAGTGTGCAGATGGGTGTGATGTTTGTGGGTGTGCTTGTGGTGGTGCATGTGGTTGTGGTGCTTGTATTTTTGCTGTCTATGTGTTTTTGTGTGCGTGTGTGTGTGCTGCTTGTGTGTTTTGGGGTGGGTGCATGCAAATGTGTGAGTGTGCCTTTGACAGTGCTGGGAATAGGGAATTGAGGTGGGAAAGGGGCAAGAGGAGGAGCCCAATGTTGGAATGGTTGGAAGGCTGTGGTCAGTGAGGAGGCCAGACCTTGAAAAACCACGGGAAGCCAGATCTACCACAATGAATTCCTTCCAGGTAAGCTAGCAGTTTTTGCATATGACAGCTAAGCCCCTGAATGGCATTCAGGAGTGCAATCTGGCCTAAAGCGATACTTTAGAGGCGGGGGGATCCGGCAGGGGGTGAGGTACCTGGGGCGAGTTTTAATATTGTCACTAACTCCATGGCAGGGATTTCATTCCCAAAAAGGCCTACATCTACCTCGACTCCTTCTCTAGTTGCCTTTTCACTGATTGCCTTGCAAGACTCCCTGTCAATTCTTAAATCTTTTAAATCTGGCTCGCCATTAGACCCTTGCCTGGCCAGGCTGCTGGCGTCAGTTGCAGAAGTGGTTCATCTGGAAGTTAACAGTCTGGTTAACATGTCCTTGCAGGCTGCCACTTTTTCAGTCACCTGGAAACAGGCCAAACTTCTGCCGCTGATGAAAAAACCCTCTTTGGATCCTTCTATGCCAGCCATCTACCGTCCTATCTCTCTCCTTCCGGCCGTGGCAAACGTCGGTGAGAAAGCGGTTAATAATAAACAGCTCAACAACTTTGTTGAAGGTTCTGGCATGCTCCATCCAACCCAATAGGGCTTCAGAGCCTCTTATAGAACGGAGACGGCCCTTGTCAAAATTACTGAAGCAATCCGTGATTGTTTGGATGCTGGTGGCATAGCAGTCCTAATTCTGTTGGACCTCTCTGCTGCGTTCGATACTGTGCCTCACTCTCTGCTATTGACTCACCTTTCTAATATTTGTATCTCTGGGTCTGCATGGATTTGGATCAAGTCATTCCTGGAGGACAGATCGCAGCAGGTTTGGCTCCCCCCATCCTCATCCTCCCCTCAAAATGTGACTACGGGAGTGCCTCAGGGCTCTACCTTGAGACCCCTCCTTTTTAATATCTATGTCACCTCTTTGATCCAGCTGGTGGAGGAGCTGGGTGCTAAGATCATCGCATACGTTGATGATACTCAGGTCCTCTTCACCTGGAATAAGAACTTTTCATCTACTTCCCAAGCTAGAACATGCCTTACGGCTGTTTTCCAATGGCTCCTCACCGCACAGCTTAAATGTAACAAGGACAAATCTGAGATCCTCCTTTTTGGGACTTCCCCCACGCCCCCCCCAGTTTAGGGAATCACACTGGCCGGTCGACTACCCACTGCCTACTTCTGTGGGGCAGCCCACCAAAAACCTTGGAATCTGGTTAGATTAAAATCTCCGGTTTCCACACAGATTAAGAGGCTAGCAGGTCAATGCTTTGGCACTCCCAAATCACTTAGTAAATTCCTCCCCCTCCTACCTAGGGCAGCCAAGGAAATGGTGACTCGTGCCTTGATCGTCTCATGCATTGATTATGCAAATGCCTTGTATATCGGCCTGCCAGGATACTTGCTGAGGAGGTTGCAGGTGGGGCAGAATGTGTTAGCAAGGTCTCTTTTTAACATTCCCGAGAGATCTAGCATAAAGCAACACCTGCATGATCTTCATTGGCTTTCGGTGGTTGAAAGAGTTAAATTTAAAGCCCTTTCCCTGGCTCACTCAGCCTTGTACGAATTTGGCCTGCATACCTCAAGAAACCTTTCGAGTTCTATGCCCCTACGAGATAGCTGCGTTCAGTTACGCAGTTTAGGGCTGTCATCCCTCGATTTCGTCTCACACGTATTGGCGGCAGCTCCCTGGCCTATAGGCAGCTATGGCCTGGAATTCTCTTCCTTTGGACCTGCGTGGCATCCAGGACACAAAGCTCTTCAGGAAAAGGCTGAAAACCTTTCTCTTCATTTAATGATCCACTGAGCTTCACCCAAGCTTGGCTCACGCCGGGACACTCTTTGAGTAGCTGTGCGCGCTATAAATGCCTAAAACATAACATACATAACAAGGGAGACCCCAGCCCTTTTAGGGGGTGTGGTTGGCCAAATGGGAAGAGGAGCAAGAGGGAGGTGGAGATGGATATCTGGGTGACGGACAAGGACACATGTGTAACTGAAGCAGTAGGGTCCACCACAACTAGCGACTGGTCACTTGGGGAGGCCTCCAAAGGAGATGTCGAGCTGGTAGCATTCTTGTCAGTCCCCTCACCCTTAGTGGCACTATGTCCCTCTGTGTTGGTGAATCCACCAGGTGAGACACAGTGGCCAGTTGCTCCCCCACCTACATGGCCAACGTCTCCTTTACCTGCTCCGGAATGATGCTGAAAAGAAAGATACAATAGTTTAATTGTTGCTGTGTGAATAGAACTGATTAATAGCTTTGAGCACAAAATAGTTACTTAGTTTCCATATTGCACCTGCGACAAGGCTCACTATCTTTGGTTCTTTACATCATAACTTCATGCATGTAGGGAACATTTTCTGAAACCATTTGGTCACAGTTTAGTAATTCCACTCTTGTGTTAGTTTACCACTTTTCAGTATTCACGAAGGTAACCTTAGACCAAAAGTCTAACTTTACTACTATGCATTTGAATAAATGTAGACATATTGTTATTGTGGATTGACAAATGACTCCAATAGCGTAAGAAAATACATTGGGCATGATACATTTCTATTCCACTTCAGTACAGAGCATCTACTCACTTACATTTGAATCCAAAATATCTTGTTGAACAAGATATGGTGGCTTACAAAATGGTACCACATCACAGTAAATATGACATATACTGATTAACTTATAATACCCACATTAAAGAATAAAATCAACTGCAGTTCAGAGGATGAAACAGATCACACCTTGATGCATTTCACCATTTTCCAAATGCGTCATGATTTGGGCCTGATTTTGCGTATTCAATATGGGATACTCCAAAATATATGTGATATAACAGGCAATCTGGCAAAATCCCTTCAAGTATCCCATTTTTCTCAATCATTGTGTTCTCATCTGGACAGAACAAAGGACACTGAAAAATTATTTGGGGTTGTGTTACTTGGTCACCACTGTGAACACATTCCTGTCTGTGTTCCTAAAAAAATTGTATGCCTGTCACAAGTATTTGTAGAAAAACATAATGGCTTACATACATATTTGTGAAGGAGTAAGACATCATTCAAATCTGTCTATATGAAACAGTATATCTGATGCTAAACAAAATTGGGATATGTTTAGACTCCAAAATGTAGCCATTATTTCTGATGTGACAAGTGAATTCAGCTCACATGCTCACTCTTGTTTGTGTAAAATCTCAACTTACCAATGTGGTGTTTGGAAAATCCACTGTATCATAAGTGCATGGAATGCTATGCCACATGTAATTGTTCTACCATTACATCATCCACAATAGTGAAGGAGCATCACACCTGACACAACAAAGACTAGTGGCCTGTTTGTTACAACTGTCCCTCGTGACAGCAAACAACCTGATGCATATGTGTTGTTTAGACAACCATGTGTCTGCTCAGAACTTAATGAACAGGAATCAAGTGGGATCCTTTCCAACAAATTATTAGACAAAGTACATCATCATTCACATTGTGCAAAACCTATACCTGCAAGAACTCTTCTTGTGAATTGGACATGGGTCACCCTTAATGTTGATGGGAAAGATCCCAGCTATAACAAAAAATTAGTCATGTAACATATGAAACTCAAATAAGAACGTACTTCCTTCATGCTGCTGTTGGGCTCTCAACTGCCCATCAAGCTTTGAGGTAGGCCACTGCAAGAATGTGGGCCATTAGGGGGGTCAGCGTACAGCGCATGCGCTTCCCACATTGGGAGGACAGACCGAGCTGGACTTTGGTGTGTTTCTGGTCTAGTGGTGTAGGTCTTCCCACCTCTTCTTGCAATGGAGGCTGTGCTGCTTGTAGCTCCCCAGGGTCCACACCTTCCTGGCGATGATCTTCCAGATATCCCACTTCTGATGGGCATTGAACTGTAGGGATACACAAATGGAAAGAAAAAAATAATGGTTTTGTGACTTTGCTTTTGTCTGTAATGATGTTGTTGCAGCGCGGAAACCTGGGTAACGGGAATCAGGACAAAACCCCGTACCTAATATCCTCCCTTCGTAACAGACCAAATATCACATTAACACATTCACTCCTACAATCATTGGTGGGGCCAATAACACCAACATTCACACTTCGCTTCTCACTGGTCTGCACTTACAGGAGAGATGAGTGTTTCAAGCGCTGACATGAAAGGAATACCTTATAACCTATAGAGAGAAAATTATTTACACATCTATACACTAATACCTTTATCACTACACATCATAAACCTAAACATTAAGATACTCCTCCCACATGATCAATGGATCAATTAGTTGATTTGATTTTAATGATTTAGTCCAGCTAAAGCATACTCAAAGATCCTGATCTACTCCCTTTCAATAAACGACCAAACACATTTTCTTTGTTAATCAATATTTTTGTTTATCTAAATAATGCAAGAATTTTAGTTCCATCTAGTAAATTTATTAATCATTACGCAAATCACAGAACACCATATTTACCTATTCTGGTTATCAGTTGTCCTCTAAGTCATCAAATTTAGTCGTCAGCACGCTACAGTCCCAAAGCTCGGGTCAAGGACCAGAGACGTGCAAGTATTGATCAGTGCCCATAGATTTTGGAAGTCCTTAGTTCATCAAGAAATTGGGCAGCAATTCAGTCTGTTAAAGATTCAGGAACGCAGTCGTCTCCGTCAACAAAGGAAACACGCAATAGCCCCGTCCTCTAAGTCTAACGTCACTTTTATAATGGAAATAAGGTCTAAAAGATACAATTTAGAGAATTTGGGCTCATCCCATTGGTTGGTTGGGATCGTCCGGTGAGGTTTCACACAATTCAGGAGGTTAGGTCATCCTACATGTTCCATCCGGTTTTTATAAAAGTCTTTTGTTGAAACACTGGGCAGGCATCCCGTCGTGACCTTGTTTGAGCACATCGAGTCTAGGGTCATGTCGAGGCCACTGGTACATGGGGTTGGCGCAGGTGCACTTTGTCTGAAACCTCGTGGAATGGTGTCCATCGCGTCGAGTATGTCAGGCGGCCATCTTGATTTTAGGCCCAAAGGACAACTTAAGCTAAGCTTAAGCGACACAAACACAAAGAGTAATTAAAACATAGAAATAACGAATACAATGTTAAACCCTCACTAATTCCCCTATGTGCTTGTAATTATCTAGCATATGGCGACATTTAAAGCGTTCATATTCACCCATTGATGTCATCTGATGCAACATACAATAACGTCACGAAAGCAACATATATCATGCAATATTCTATTTTTCTAGTATTAGTATGCGTACATATGTTAATTACAAATTATTTTAACCATGCAAAATGCAAATCCCACGTATATTTCGTACATTAGTAATGTTTGTTAAACTTTACACAAACACATTAATAGTATTATAATTAATAGATTATTCTAATTAGTATAAACATGCAGAATAGGGGGGTTATACAAAATGTTGTACTACTGGCTCCATCAATCCCCCCTTTGGTGATTATATCACCACACCATTAAAATGTTGTATTACTATTTATGGAATCGAAGTGAGTTCTTGCTTTTATTCATAACTCAGTTTCCCCAGTCTCTTCTCTTTTTGCTGTCTTATACATATTTTCCTTAACTTCTTCTAATTCTATTTCTTCAAATTCCCTCTCTTGTTTCTTATCTTTTCTCCTTAAATTTTCTCTATTTAACTTTTTCTGAATGTTATCCATTTTATGACAAATACACCCTAATCTTAATATTAATACTAGGAAAATCACACATGTTAATGGAAATAAGATTTTACCTAAAAAGGTACTACCTAGGTTTACTAAGAAATTCTTATTAGCAGATATTTTCTTTCCAATCTTTTCCCAAACACCTTCAACCTCCAGTGGTGCAATTTCGTCATGCAGTTCAGTTATATTTGTAATATAAATTTTCAAATCTTTACTTTCGTCTGGAATGTAAGTACAACAATGTTGAACTTTCAGCATTCCACAGACTCCACCCTCCTTTGCCAATAATATATCAAGGGCGAGTCGATTTTGCATTACCATGGCACGCATGGCAACCATTTCAGTGTTTACCAATAAAAATCCTCCAGCGGTGCTTGTTGACAAGCGATCCACTACTGTTGAAAGCCTTCTAATTTTGTTTGCATTCAGAGATATTCCCACTGCTGGTATCAATGCTCCAAAGATATCACCCACAATTTCTGACCAAGATCCTCTCTTCCTTCGTGCTAAATAACTACCTAAGTTATGTACACCATCTTCTCCTCTTTCCATATGAAAAATCTTCAGAAAAGCCAGGCCTACATAACATGTGCCATATCAATGGTCTGGCAAACGATAATACGCCCTGCTCCCGCAAATAAAGTATAGCCCAGGAAAAACTAAATCATTTCCACCTTTAAATCCCCATCCACCCATGATTCCGTATGCATTATGGCACTCACTATTACCTACAAAGTAATTATCATATGCAGTTTGATTCCTTCTAATACACAATTTCCCTTTCGGAGGCAAATCTAAAGCCATAGTTGGACCAGCTTATCCTTTCAAGTGTTTTTCCATTTCTACATACCAGACTGTCTTCTCCATTTTTCCTTCAGATGCCTTCCTTTGCATTTTCAATCTCCTTTCTTCAACTATATCCAAAAATGTATTTTCTTCTTTCTTTAAACTGCAAGTCAAATTGTTTCTAAATATATATTCTAATGTTAATTCTTTAGTCTCTAAGAAAAATTCACCAAGTACCTTTGCAGGTTTTACCTTGTTTAGCTTGTTAATTGATGGTACTTGTGAAAATATGTTATCTACATCTGAAAAATAATACTCTAACTTCCCTGTTTGGTAAAATAAACTAGCTATTACACTACATGTAATTCCATAAGTTACTGGAAGGTGGTGATAAGTCACTCCCTCCGATACAGATGCAGGTAACTGCATACACACGTAGCAGTCCCTTGCGTCCATTGTCTTTACATATTCATACAATAATTTCAAAAATACATTATTAGAAAAATCAGTTATAGACCTGTCTTTATGCAAATAGTTTCTATCTATTCTAGTTGGAACTACCTTTTGAATCTTTTCTATATTAGTTTTGTTTTCACTATGTCCTTCTATTGTATCTATAGTAACCTTAAATGAGATCATTAGAGTGAGTATACTCCACAGAAGCATTAGTAATACTATACAACAACACATTTTACACCATCTTTTCAAAAATATACATCTACCTTTTCTACTATCTGTGTTTGCCATTTTTGATAAAATTAACAGTGTCTTTTGACTTAGCCTCTTCTGCTTCACAACTAGTTTGTCTAACCCAAGGCTCTAAGCACCTACTTGGTTCTACCAGTTTTTGTCTTTTTCCCCGTATTTTATTGTTTTTCCATTAACAGCTTCCTTGTCTCATTCAGTTTGACATCTCATCATCTTTCACCTTTCCTTCATGATCTGAATACAGAATGTCCTGAACATCCGCTTCTTCTCCAATATCGGACAAGATAACTCTCAGGATTTCCGATTCTTTGTCCTCCTCAACCACTTCCGGTACAATCACATCTGGATTTCCTTGGCTATCCGCCTCTTCTTTTACTTCAGGCAGGGCCACATACGTCCATTCTGGCTACTTATACTTCTGGTTAGGTTTCCTCGTTCTTTTGCTTTCTTTAATTACAATTATTTCTTCATCTTTTGATTTCTCTCGACTCGTTACTTCATTCACTTGTTCAGCTCTTGGTGAATTTACTCGTGTCAGTCGATATCTCAGTCTTTTTATTTTATTCGGCCAAACTTTGTCTTTTGCTGCTCTTTTCTGTTTACTTCCTTTATCATTCTTTTCAGTTCTCCAAGCTCTCTTTCTTAGAACTCGACCTTCAGGTACTTCGTCTTCGCTTTCCTCTGACTCTGTTTCAACTTGCTTTTTACTTTCAACAGCTTCTTTTTCCACCACTTCTTTCATTTTCCCTACTTCTGTCCCTCCTCGAATCTCCGGCACGCAATCTTCCTGCTGACTATTTGTCCCTACCTCTAACTGGATGTTTGAGTTCCCTACACCTCCTCGGGGGTCTGTCGCAGAAATCTTTCCCTCTCTCTCTGTATCTGGCACCTGTCCATCTAAATTGGTTATTTCAGGTGGAATTTCTCTCAATCTTTCATCTGGAACTTCTCTCTCAGTAATTTCTTTAATTGTCTTTTCACGGTCTTTTTCTTTTCTAGAACATTGAGTTCCTTGTTCAGTCTCTGAGTCTGAGCTGGTATCAGAAATCTGTAGCCTTCTTCTCAGGGAAATACTTCTGGGGACGAAAGTTAGATTTGACTCTGATTCCCCCCTTTCAGGGTTTTTTTTTGTTTTTGTCTCTTCGTCATCTGATTCAGTACTAGATTCTGATTCGTCAAAATATTCCTTTTCTGTGCTATCCACTGGATTTGGAATTCTCAATGTGTGACTTGCATGAAACCAGTTTTTCAGTCCAGCACACTTCACAGCTGTTGTTGTGGTCAAAATAACTTGTTGTGGTTTTCCCCACCTTGGAATCAAACAGTTCTTCTTCTGTGTACTTTGATTCTTACCCAGTCCCCTGGGCTCAGATCATGGGCTTGCTTCTTTTCAAGGGTGGTGGCATCCGCTCCAACCTGATGAAACACAGAATGAACTGCGTCAGCCAGGCTTTTACAGTAATCCAACACCATGTCATCAGTTATAGGCATCAACTTGTTGACTGGTATGAACACATGACGCATTGCCCTACCCATGATGATTTCATGGGGGCTCAACCATGTAGTTCTGTCTGGAATTGATCTAATAGTCATGAGTACTAGAGGCAAGACATCAGGCCATTTCATACCTGTGGCTAAACACAGTTTCCCTATCCTGTTTTTGATAGTACCATTCATCTGTTCCACCACACCAGAAGCCTCTGGGCGATAGGCACAATGTAGTTTTTGTCGTACATTCAATGATTCACAAATCAATTTTATGATCTCATTATGGAAATGTCTTCCTCGGTCAGATTCAATTGTTACTGGGAACACGAATCTAGGGATAAATTCCCTCAAATGTAATTTTGCCACTGTTATTCCATCATGTCTCCTTGTTGGGAATGCTTCCACCCATCTAGAAAACAAACAGACCATAACTAGAGCATACCTCAGCCTGTTACAGGGAGGCATCTCACTGAAATCCACTTGCATTCTGGTAAAAGGCCCTCCTTCTCGACCTATTGTTCCTAGGCTCACTACTGTCTTTCTTCCAGGGTTGTATTGCTGACATATAAAGCATCTTTGACAAAGACTTTCTGCTACAAGTCTAAATTTTGCATTGTACCAGGTCTGCTTGAATGACCTGATCATAGCATCTCTCCCTATGTGTCCCTGGCCATGATACATCCGTGCAATGGCAGACATCATGCTATCAGGCATAACTGGTCTTCCATCCCGATAGACCCACACATGATCCTTTTCCCTTGGTGCACATCCTGCTTTTACCCACTGCTTAATTTCCTCATCTCCTGCTTCTTCCTGCAATTGCCTTACTTCTTCCCAGGTACCTACAGTGTTAGTAAACATCAAGGTGCAAGAAATCACTTCCTTCTCCTTTGCCCTGTTTATCGAATTCTGATTACGTGCACAGTATTGAGCCATATCATTGGCGTACTTGTTACCAATGGCGATGTAATCACCAGTCTGACTGTGGGCAGCACACTTCACAACCGCCAATTGCCTAGGCAGCTGTATCGCCTCAAGCAATTTTCCAGCCACCTCAGCATTCTTAATGGGTGTTCCACTTGATCTCAAAAACCCTCTCTGCAGCCATATCTGGCCGAAATCGTGCACCACACCAAATCCGCACTGGCTGTCAGTTATCACAGTCACTCTCACACTCTGTGGAAATATGGATTTTTCTGGTCAGTTATGTCCCCTATCTTGGACCCCAACGGTTTCATGTATAAATCACAAGTACATGTATGTTCCCTCCAGTTCCAGTTATGAAGACGCAAACACATGTGCGTCCACCGCCAACATGTCCTCTTTCAGATCCGCCATGAATGGGCTGGATACTCCATTCCTAAGTATGAAAGGCCACCGCCTTTATATAGGTTCACTTATGCCATTTTACAGTCCAGGCAAGTAGGCCCTGATTCTGCCATCAAGCTTTTCCTGCCTTCTGCCTCTGAAAGCTCCAGTTTGAGCTCGCATCTGTATCCATGAACTTTGTCCTCATTCTCTGCGCAGCTAACGGTGCCTGACATCAGCCTGTTGCCTGCCAAAAACTGTATTTCACCTTCGAAATTATCTGCTCCGCTCCCTACCCAATGCATTCCTGTCTAGTAGTTTAAGTAAACATTCTTCCAGCTACCGAGCAAAGGGCCCGGCTTCTCTGTCTTTATGCAAGTAATTCATAGCCCTGTTACTATGGAAGATTCCTGCCCTCGCATCTAGTGTAGACACTTAGACGCTTGTACACGCACTAACAGTCAGTATAGTCAGTATAGAATAAGATTCTACTCTAAAGAGACCTCTCTTTTGGATAACATAGTTCTTTAAACATAGGATGTTAGATATGATTTGGGATTAGGTTGACTTGACCCTCCAGACTTCTGTCGCCACATGTAGAGCTAAATGTCAAGTCCCCTTCACCCCCTAGTTACACGTCAATCACACGTCATGCTGCTGCGCGCGCATTTCTGCCAAGTATTTCTGCTGACGTTGCGAAATTCTTTCATGGAACCACCCTATTATGACATCATACCTGATGACGTTCTTTAGTTACGCCCAGTTACACCCACTTTTGCTACGCATGTATGTTTTATCTTTACTATCAATTGTTACGCCTCCTGCATTTGTTTCACTGTAATGCCTATTGTATAAAAATGATTACCTATCAATAAAGTACGGTCTTCACTTCCTGAACCTTCGTGGTGATGGAATCTGGAGCTCATCAATTTAAATTGATTATGGAATAAAGCCCGTTCCGAACCTCTAATACCACGGATTCTGCCTCTTATTTTACTGAGCTATTGTTATAGATTTTCCGCATCAAATTAAGTCCCGGTAATTAAATTATTTACCACATGAATGGCGCCCGAATAGGGACACTTTCTCATCTCACGCGCCGGCGGTGCGTTGCAGGCCCGGTCTCCTGTCACAGCTGGACGGACAACAACGCGTACCCACAGGATTTCCTGTATCTCCCTCCTGCCGAGCGGGGGTAACTGAGGCTGCGATCAACACCCAGACGAGGCGGTGAGAAGTGCGAAGTATCCCGACCAGAGCCTAGCTGAGAGAGCAAGATCCGAGGTATACAGAGGCCCACCAGTTTCCGAAGTTTCCGAAGTTCCGAGTCGAGTCCGGTCCGAGTTCAAGTTCAGTTCAGTTCCGAGGCCTTCCGTTCCGAGCTACCCGGTGAGTACCATTATCGGGGAGGCGTTCTGACGTGCACATAGGTTGTGCCGGTCAAGACGGGTTTGGGTACACAAATCCGGTCTGCACTGTTTCAGCAGTGTATCTGTACTGTTTAGCAGTATATCAAGTATGCCTAGTATATGAAGTCAGAATTATCTAGTTAGTATCGAGTATTATGCTTAGTGAACGGCCATCATTGTTGTTCATTAAATGTTAAATGTTAAATGTTTTAATTACGTTCTGTATATTGTGGTGTGAATGACTGTTTATTATTGTGTTTTATGGTATTAAACGTGTTCAAAATTAGGTATCAGATCAGTTCTCAATATGCCGCTCTTTTCGAAATTAAGACAGATCACAACCAGAAAAGGGGTACTCGAAGAAGCTGTTCCCATTCCTCCTAGGGACACTCCAGGGTACTTCATGTATCATAAACATGGCCTAGACGCCATATTATTTCTTGATCTATGGGTAGACTACACTAAGGAATTACCAGAAAGTCAGAGGTGGCCCGCAGCTGGGACCTGGGATGCAGAGTGCATCGTGAAAGTAGAGGAAGAATTATGGAAAAAGAAAGCTAGACAATCACAGAAAGACGCCATTGAATTATGGCGAAAAGAATCGTATAGACGTACGGAAAAAGCACATAGACAGGAAGAGAAGAGTAAGGAGAATTCAAATAAAGTTCGAGAAAGTGTATTAATCAAGACCGACCAGGGGTAAATCCGAAAGAAATGCAAATTCTTACCACATGGAGTCGGAATATATCAGAGGGGAGACATGATAAGCGATCATGTATAGTAGCTATGAGCCGAAAGATCCGCAAAGAAATAGAACGAATACACGAGGAAAGATTAGCAGTAGACGAACCAGAACAAACCGAGGACGAGGAAGAATTAGAACTGCCCACAGGACAGTTAGAAACCATGGCCTATGTAGGTAGAGGAAGACCTTGCAATAATACTAGATGTTTTACTGATCCGATATGTCCGATACGTCCAGATAATAACAGAAAATTCCAAACTCCTATAATAAATATAAGGTCCCCCGAACATTCATTCCAAGCCGCTGACAAATTACTCCGAGAACGAAGGGGTTATCATATACTCGATTCTATGGACGAACAAGAATTAGCCAGGTCAGCCGTTCACTGGGTTGATAGTCCTGGAAAATATGGTGATGATACACTAGTACATACGTTTTTAAACTTCGCCCCAGATGAACAGCGTTTAGCTGGTATCTATATGATTCAACAACTCCTTATATTATATAAAAGCCAACACTCCGATCCTGGTCCCTTACCTGATATATTGACTGAATTACTCACGAATAAATGGAGAGGTTCCGGTACTAAGTTAATTAGAGAAATACTAGAATCCAGAAGGCAGTACATTCTTTTTGTATGTCCTGAACATGTCTCACTACCCATCAAGGAAAGAACGACGTATTACATGGATAGACAGAATCCCTTACGCGAAGTGCACCCGATAAAGGGTGATGACAATGAGTTTAAACGTGTGTTTGTATACACACCCATATCTAAAATAGAACTATTAGAAATGAAGAAAGTGGTACCCAGTCATGACAAAGACCCAGCGGGTTTCCACCGTGAAATTAAAGATATGTTACTCATGGGAGAATATACCTACCCCGACATTATGACAATATTGAAGGTATTAATGCCTGCGGGCATTTACGAAAAACTCAAGGAAAAGGATTGGGAGGTGGGAGACCAGAAGATAGATTGGACAGCATTAGAAAACGAAGAAAAAGCTCGAGGTCCAGGTTCAGGGCTCGGGGACAAGATCAAAGCACTACCAGGTCTACTAGTACAGGTACTGCCACGTTTATTAACTACGAAAAAGGAAGACTGGGGTGCAATCTCAGCCTGTAAACAAAAATCAGATGAAGACACTAATGATTTTTATTCCAGATTTGAGAAATGTTTTGGTATAAATAGTGGAATAAAAGCAAGTAGCGAGTCGTATCCACATCTGTTTGTGACAAAATTGGTCGAAAATGCCTTGCCCCAAGTTAAGAATAGAGTATTGAAGTTCGAGAGTACCTGGCAAGGTAACACTCCGTCACAAATGTTACAAATGCTACAGTATCATCATAACAGAATTAGAGAAGAACAAGAACATGAACATAGACGCATGAAAGACACGAAAATGAAAATGCTAGTTTCCCAGACAGTGCCAGTTGACGGTCATAAGAAGGGTATAACACAGTCCGGTGTTTCAACAGGTCCTGTTAAAGGGACGTGCAACTATTGTAAACAGCCAGGTCATTATGTACACGATTGTCCAGTTTTAAAACATAATATCGCCATAGGTAATACTAAAGAAAGACCGCGGCCACTTAGACAGGATCAGAACCAACAAGGAGCTCCGCAGCATGCACAGTCTATGCCAGCTCCGCAACAGTCTATGCCAGCTCCACCACAGCAGCCTATTGCTGCCACACAAACAACGACACAACAGATGTATCAGACCGCACAGTATGACTATCCTGATTACCAACGATACTCATGAAACAGCCTAGAGAGGGAAGTTGGCTTACCCCTTATTGAGGTCCCTGTGGATCAAGAAGGACCTTATGTACACAGTGAACTGTTAGGTCAAGATAGAAAATTCTTACTCGATACAGGGGCAAGCCGAACAACAATAAAACGTAGTGAAGTTCCAGGGGCACCCCTCTCAGGCACACAGAATATTTCCCTTGGTTTTTCAGGAAAACCTATCATTAACGAAGTAACACAGCCTCTTCCCCTTACGATTGGTCCTTTGACACGAACTACAGATTTATTGCTTACTAAATCATGCCCAGAAAACTTGTTAGGTATAAAAACTTTGAAAGCTCTAGGAGCTATAATATGTTGTTTTCCGGAAGGAGTAAGATTGTTTTTACGAGATTTTAAAGGGCACTATGTGTCCCGAGACATGGATTCCCGACTGCAGACTTTACCCACACATTTATGGGCACAAGGCCCTACAGATGTTGGTTGCATGAACATTACACCATATCGAGTCACACTAAAGGCAGGAGTGGTACTACCACGAATGCGACAATACAAGTTACCCCCAGATGCTGTAGTGGCTTTACTACAAATCATTGACGAGCTTATTGGCCAAGGAGTGGTTGTGGAAACAGACTCCAATGTATGTAATTCACCGATAATTCCGATTCTTAAACGAACTGATCCAAAGGCTCCACCAGTATATCGATTGGTTATTGATCTGCGCGAATTAAATAAATGTATTGTACCACAATACCCCGTAGTTCCAGACATCTCTTCATTACTGACAGCTATTGATTCCGAAGCAACATTCTTTACTGTAATTGATCTCAAGAATGCCTTTTTCAGCGTCCCAATAGATCCGGAAAGCCAATACTTGTTCGGATTTAGTTTAAATGGACGTAGCTTTAAATTCACACGCGCACCTCAAGGATTCACAGAAAGCCCCAGCATCTATAGCCAAGCACTGAAACGAGAACTTGACAGTATACACATGCCAGTCAACACTGCCCTGCTTCAATATGTCGATGATCTGCTGATCACCGCTAGAAGCGAACCTGAATGTGAAAAAGCCTCACTAACGGTATTACAATTTTTGGCCGAAAAGGGGCACAAGGTGTCCCCGTCTAAGCTGCAATTCTGTGTCCAGCGAGTTGTTTACCTTGGTCACTCGCTGTCCAAGGAGGGAAGGCAGCTTACACCAGATCGCATCCAGCTAATTGCAAATATGCCGATACCCAAGACACAAAAGGAGGTGCGGGCTTTCATAGGCCTCACTTCATATTGTAGGCAGTGGATCCCTCAGTATGCATTTCTAGCAAAACTACTCATTCAATTGACAACACAGGAGGCAGCCACATCGACTGTTCTCCCTTGGACTCAGGAACATACACAAGCTTTTGAAAGCCTAAAGAAAGCCTTATGCCAAGCGCCTGTCCTAGCAACACCATGTTACAGCAAACAATTTACGCTCTTTGTTACAGAACGCGAAGGTACTGCTCTGTCAGTACTCACACAGGAACAAGCAGGATCACACAAACCGTGTGCTTATTTTTCTAGTACATTAGATCCCGTAGCTCAGGCTCTGCCTGCGTGCCTGAAATCAGTGGCAGCAACAGCTTTAGCAATTAGACAAAGCGATGCCATAGTATTAGGACACCAATTGACAGTACAAGTACCACATGCAGTAGAGGTTCTCTTGAACCGCACACAGACACAACACTTGACTATAGCACGGCTCACTGGTTACGAATTAACATTGTTTCAGCCACATATAGAAATAAGACGTTGTAGTACATTGAATCCTGCCACACTGTTACCAGTAAACGGAACAGACCCACTTGCACATGATTGTATTGAAGTTATCACTATCACGACGAAACCTAGACAAGACTTGACAGATGTCCCATTGTCAGATCCAGACCTGACGTTGTATGTAGATGGTTCATGTATGAGAACAAGTACAGGAGAGTTAGTGGCCGCGTATGCAGTCACAACAGACACTGAAGTCATTGAAACAAATCGTATTAATACCTTGTCAGCTCAAGCAGCAGAGCTCATCGCTCTGACACAAGCCTGTATTCAAGCTACGAATAAGAAAGTCAACATATATACTGATTCACGTTATGCATTCGGAGTTGTACATGACTTCGGCGTGCTGTGGCGAGAGAGAGGTTATTTAACTTCTCACGGTACCCACATCCAGCACGGACCCCTTATTCATGCCTTACTAGATGCAATACATCTACCCATTGCAATATCAATTATGAAATGTAAAGCTCATACGAAAGTTACTGATATCATTTCCCAAGGCAATGATTTAGCTGACAGAACAGCTAAACAGACTGCTCAAACTCAAACATCCGACATGACAAAGACAATAGTCCCGACATCAACATATTGCATGATGGTTAAGGATCCCGCTCTTGACGTAATCGACATACAGACACATGCTACACCAGACGAAATAAAGAAATGGACTGAATTAGGAGGGATCCAAACGGATCAAGGATGGATGACGAAGGAAAAATCTGTGTGGTTCCTTCCTGATTCAATGGTCCAAGTCGTTATTAACACTGTACATAGTCCAGCACATCTAGGAAAAAAAGCTATGCTAGATAGCATCCAACACATTTGGTTCAACAAACATTTACGAGCAGCAGCTAAACAAAAAGTCCGTACCTGTATGATCTGTTGTCAGTTTAACCCAGGTAAAAGCATTCCCGTAGAGCAGGGTGGATTTCAGCCTCCTGATCACCCTTTTGAAGTCCTCCAGATGGATTATATCCAGATGGAACGATGTCGAGGATTCAAATATGTTCTCGTAGTTGTCTGTGCTCTTTCCCGTTGGACAGAGGCATACCCGGTTTCAGATTACACTGCCCCGACTACTGCCAAACAGTTAGTTCGAGAATTCTTCCCACGGTACGGTTTACCACGTGTTGTCTACTCAGATAACGGCCAGCCGTTCTCATCCGAATTAATGAAACACGTTTCACTTTTGTTAGGCTATCAGTGGAAGTTTCACTGTGTCCGACACCCCGAGGCAGCAGGTCTCGTGGAAAGACATAACCAGACCCTGAAAATTAGATTGTCCAAAATATGCAGAGAGAAAGGTGTCGACTGGGTAGTAGCCTTACCCGTTGCACTCTTTTACATGAGAATGGTAGCACACTCTCGAACAGGGCTATCCCCTTATGAAGTGATCTTCGGTAGACCACCAAATATGTGGGGGACGCCTATACCACGCAAAATAACTGATATTGACTGTAATATGCTGACAGATTACTTGGCTTCCTTGATGTCTGCACTACAATCTTGTTGTTCACAGGTAGCTGCAGCCTTTCCCGACAACACCGAGTTGAAACCCCATGACGTAATTCCAGGGGATTTGGTTTTAGTGAGGAACTTTGATCGGAAGTCTCAACTGGATCCTAGGTGGAGGTCGCCTCAGCTCGTACTGCTAACGACGAGGACAGCCGTAAAGATCGAAGGTCGAAAAGGCTGGATACATTCAAGTCATATCAAGAAATTTCATGGACTACCATCAGACGTAACCGACACACCTTGCGTGTCTTCCCCGATTGACTCAAAACTTCCTTTGGTTGAACTGAATAGCCATGAACTATATAAACTAAAACTTAGGTCTAACAAGTCAGGCAATTTGATTGTTTAAGTCCTCTCCAAGGTGAAGCGGTCGAATTTGTCTCTGACATGCACCCCTTAGACCTGTATAGAGAAAGAAACAAAAGGATAAAGCTGAAACGACATGCGTACTGTAAATCACTGCGTAGTCATTGCACAGTGACGTTATTAATTCTGTTTTCCTTAAGTCTTTTAGTAATTACTGCAAGTATATTGTTGCACACATATTATCCTATTTCTAGACATGTTTATAATGTTACTGCTGAACATTCTTTTAGTGAATTACCTCCGCATGAATTGTCTTATAGATTTGCGCTGCGCAATAACACTTTTATTAGTATGTTACATCATTCCCATCAGGTTAGCAATGCTACAAATTGTTGGATATGTGGCCGACTCCCTCCCTATCAGAACTATAAAGGAATTCTACCTCTCTTTCCATACCCGTTCACACACAACGGCTCCTGTGGAGCATGGTTTAGTTTAATTAATTTCCAAGATTCGAACTCCGCAGTTTATCAAGACAACTGGGTATGGGGAAACCTGCACTTAGTTTTACTCAAAGTCTGCCACCCCAACAAGGAGGGACTTCCCAATTTTGCCCGCTATGTCAGTATTTTCAGTTAAAGGTGAATTATGTGTAAGAAAGAATGGTTCCATACATATGGGCCATAGTAAATGCACCACTGTAATAGAATTCAGTGATCAAGGCAAGTCTACATTTAGAGCTTCCCGCCATTCCTACTTCATATGTGGTCAGACGGCACACATACGTTTGCCACTAGATTGGGATGGTACCTGCTACATCGGATTCCTTTTGCCACCTGTTTTCCTAGCTCCTCCTGATTATCACAGAAATACTCATTTAGTACACAATAGAGAAAGGAGAGATCTCCCAATAGTCGATTACACTGAGACCGCATGGGAAAAATACACAGATTTTAATAAAGGTCTCTTTCCCTATATAGGTACAGTTACCAATAGTAAGCTGATACGTAGATTAACCAGAACCCTTGAAGCAGTAGTGAACGAAACTATCTCCGCCTTAGGCAATTTAACAGAAGAGCAGTCTGCTATGCGGATTGTTGTGCTTCAAAATCGTCTTGTCCTTGACGTCATCCTGGTCGATAGGGGCGGAGCTTGTAGGGTCATCGGATCAAGCTGTTGCATTTTCATACCAGAAAATTCGCCATCTGTATATAAAGCCATAACTCGCCTTCATAAGATTGTAAGCCAGATACACCAGAATCCAGGCACCTGGACTTGGTCCGGTTGGTTTTGGAGTGTATTATCTACCTTTGGATGGAAGGTCCTATCCTTCCTAGGTATTGGCTTCTTCATATTATTCAGTTGCTGTCTATGTCTACAATGTGGACCAGCGATCTGTGGTCTGTGTGCCACATCGTGTATTCCACCACCAAGATTTCATTCATCACGGAAGAAGAAAGAAGAACAAATGATGCTATATGAACAGATCGATGGATTAATGAAGATTGATATCTCTTGACGGGCAAGTAGGGGACAAGGAGGGAATGTGGAAATATGGATTTTTCTGGTCAGTTATGTCCCCTATCTTGGACCCCAACGGTTTCATGTATAAATCACAAGTACATGTATGTTCCCTCCAGTTCCAGTTATGAAGACGCAAACACATGTGCGTCCACCGCCAACATGTCCTCTTTCAGATCCGCCATGAATGGGCTGGATACTCCATTCCTAAGTATGAAAGGCCACCGCCTTTATATAGGTTCACTTATGCCATTTTACAGTCCAGGCAAGTAGGCCCTGATTCTGCCATCAAGCTTTTCCTGCCTTCTGCCTCTGAAAGCTCCAGTTTGAGCTCGCATCTGTATCCATGAACTTTGTCCTCATTCTCTGCGCAGCTAACGGTGCCTGACATCAGCCTGTTGCCTGCCAAAAACTGTATTTCACCTTCGAAATTATCTGCTCCGCTCCCTACCCAATGCATTCCTGTCTAGTAGTTTAAGTAAACATTCTTCCAGCTACCGAGCAAAGGGCCCGGCTTCTCTGTCTTTATGCAAGTAATTCATAGCCCTGTTACTATGGAAGATTCCTGCCCTCGCATCTAGTGTAGACACTTAGACGCTTGTACACGCACTAACAGTCAGTATAGTCAGTATAGAATAAGATTCTACTCTAAAGAGACCTCTCTTTTGGATAACATAGTTCTTTAAACATAGGATGTTAGATATGATTTGGGATTAGGTTGACTTGACCCTCCAGACTTCTGTCGCCACATGTAGAGCTAAATGTCAAGTCCCCTTCACCCCCTAGTTACACGTCAATCACACGTCATGCTGCTGCGCGCGCATTTCTGCCAAGTATTTCTGCTGACGTTGCGAAATTCTTTCATGGAACCACCCTATTATGACATCATACCTGATGACGTTCTTTAGTTACGCTCAGTTACACCCACTTTTGCTACGCATGTATGTTTTATCTTTACTATCAATTGTTACGCCTCCTGCATTTGTTTCACTGTAATGCCTATTGTATAAAAATGATTACCTATCAATAAAGTACGGTCTTCACTTCCTGAACCTTCGTGGTGATGGAATCTGGAGCTCATCAATTTAAATTGATTATGGAATAAAGCCCGTTCCGAACCTCTAATACCACGGATTCTGCCTCTTATTTTACTGAGCTATTGTTATAGATTTTCCGCATCAAATTAAGTCCCGGTAATTAAATTATTTACCACAACTCTTCCCAATCTTACATGCTCTAGTTAAAGCGATAAGTTCAGCTACTTGGGCCGATTTTACTCCTTTCAGGTAGGATGCTTCCATTACTGCTGCAACTGTGCATACTGCATATGCTGCACTCAACATTCCATCATCTGTTCTCAAGCAAGACCCATCTACAAACATCATGACATCACTTTCTGGTAATGGTACATCCTTTATCTCAGGACGTGGTTTGGTACAGAAATCGAGTACATCCAGACAATCATGATCTGCTTAATCTCTGAACTCCACATTCTCAGCATCAGGCAGCAACGTTGAAGGATTCACATTCAAGCATCTCACAAGACTTACATTTGTTGCACCTAATATGACTTTCTCATACTTAGTCAGCCGACTATGTGTCATGTACTGAGTGCGACTCCTTGTTAAAAGGATTGCCACATCATGAGGTACAAACACTTTCACAGGATATCCCATCACAATTCCTTCGCTCTGTTCCAAACTCCGACAGGTAGCAGCCACTGCTTTCAAGCACCCAGGTAAGGCTACAGCTACTGGGTCTAGCATTGATGAGAAGTATGCAATTGGTCTCCTCAGTTTTCCATGCTTCTGTATTAGAACAGAGAGTGCACATCCATTTCTCTCACTGCAATACAGCTCAAATTCCTTTTCATAATGAGGCATACCTAATGCAGGTGCTTCACATCTCTCAATTGCTTAAAAGCTGCCAATTCTTCTTTGTTCAAATCAATGGGATCTCTCACATCACTTCTTGTCAAACGTACCAAAGGTTATGCAATCAGAGAGAAATTGCTAATCCACTGGTGACAGTATCCAACCATTCCAAGAAACATTCTCACTTCTCTTTGAGTCATGGGAACACTCATTCCTTTTATGATCCTGATTCTGTCTATTGTTATCTTTCTCAGTCCTTTTCCAATATTATGGCCCAAATATTGTACTTCTTTCTTGCAAAATTGTAATTTTGATGGTGACACTTTAAGTCCTCCATCAGCCAGATGATTCAACAAGGCTATAGTGTCTATTTCACAAGCTTCATGGGTTTTCGATGCAACAAGAAGGTCGTCGATATATTGGACTAACACTGAATTTTCAGGCATTGCTAAACTCTCTAAGGATTTCTTCAATATCTGATTAAATATTGAGGGGCTTTCTGTATACCCCTGTGAAATTCGAAATCAAGCCAAAATATGTTCGCCAAAACAAACGCAAAAATCTGCTGACTGTCATGGTGCAATGGAATGGAAAAGAAAGCATGGCATAGATCAATCACTTTATACCATTCTGCATCATGGGGAATCTGATACAAAATCACAGATGGATTTGGTACAATGGGACAGCAAGATACAACAATTTTGTTTATCTTTCTCAAATCTTGCACTATCCTGAACTTTCCATTAGACTTTTTCAGTCCCATAATCGGGGAATTACATGGACTACTCATTATTTCTCTCAGAATGCCCTGTTTTATCATCTTTTCAATCACAGGAGTAACTCCTTCAATTATTTCAGGTGTCAATTTATATTGGGGGACATTTGGATAGGTTACTCCTTCCTTCACTGTTATTTTTACTGGATCTACATTTCTCATTAGTCCCACATCTTCTCCTGTGAAATCCCAAACTTCTGCCTTTACGGACTGTTTCAATTCTTTAGGTAATTGATCAGGATTAAATACAGCATAAGCTTCAGTAACCTCATTTTCCCTGTTTGCCATAGTCATTTTATACAAAACATCTTCATCAGGAGTTTCAAATGCTATCCCATCAGGGGTACAGAATATAGTGCAATTAATTTTACACAGCAAATCCCTACCTAACAAATTCACAGGACTTGTAACGCACACGACAAAGCGGTGCATTTCTGAGAATTTCCCTATGCTAACTTTCACTGGTTCTGTAAGATAAGTTTTAATCTGTCTGTTGGATACACCAACTACTTGGATCGTTTCATCCGAGAGAGGAAGATTCTTAACATCAGCTGACCTAACAGTTGATCGAGTAGCACCAGTATCGATTAGGAAAGTAATATTTTAATTATTTATCTTCCAATCCACAAATGGGCCTGTCTGGTCTACTTCTAGAGTTGCGCAAGTACGCACTCTTCTTCCTCCCTTCGGCACCGTCAATAACCCTTTTCTGAATCACTCTCATTGCGTTGTAGCCAATACTGCGAAACAGTGCTAGCGCGCGGCAGCTAAGTTACCTGTTCTTCGCTGTAGAATCCTGTCTCATTACTGTATTTTTGTGAGTTTTTGCTTTGTGGAAAAGGCGGTTTTGGCACCTGATTCTGTTGGGTTGACCACTCACCTCATTCTGCACCTGTGGATTCAATGATGCATTTTCATTGTTAGTACTTGGGGGAAATTTACACTCGGATTTCCAATGCCCTACTCTACCGCAATTATGACATGGGAATTTATTTTTAGCTTCTTCTTTATTAAAATTTCCTTTACCTTTCCCAGGAATGAATTTTTGTCTGGGGCCTGTATTATTCGCTTGATCTGCTAACTGAGCTTCCTGCCTCTCTGCCACTTTTACTTGTGCCCACATAGCTTTCTCTTTTAATTTACGCTGTTTTGCTTCAATCCCATCACTGAAATATTTTGCATGTCCCAATACTTCATCTATTTTCTTATTTTGCCAATCTACCGTATGTTGTTTGATCATCTCACTAATCTCTGGACGTAGACCATATAGAAATCTGTATACAAAATGACTTAAATCCTTTTCACTCAAATTTGCATCACCACTGAACTGTTTAAAGACAAAAATCAGCCTTTCGTAATATGCTTGTACCGACTCTTTGCTTTCCTGATGAGTGCTGTCAATTTTCACCCAATCTGTTTAGGTGGTACTTTATTTTTCAGAAAGGCAATAACCTGTTCATATTTCTTCATAACCTCTGGATCAGGGGCTCCTGTCTTTGGATCCCTAGGGTATTCCTGTGTTGGCCAATTTATCATTAGCTTACACTCTGTCCATAAATCTGCTGGTACTGTTATGTCAAATAGGCTATTCAGATCAATCCATAATACTTTAGATAACTTCACAAATCTGTCCACTTGCCTATACCACTCGACAGGCTTTTCGCGTAGTCGAGGGAAATCATTTGTAAATAACAAAATATCTTGTCTAGTCCATTGAACATGTACATATCCTCCTCCTGGAATTTCTCTCATGGGGCATTATGTTACTACCTTTTCCTTTTCTCTCACCGGTAATGCTGCAAATGTTTTATCTGAGGCATCATCTCGTTTTCGGTACCACCTGCTTCTCCATTTATCTACATCTCCCCATTTACTCAACAAAATAATTATCTCCTTAATCTGACTTATCCGTCCTGTGGTGTTCAAATTTTCAATATCTTTTTCAGTAAAATCTATTCGATATGGTTTTTGTAAAGCCTTCACCTTTTCAATATCTATACCCATTTCATTTGCTACTTCTTCTAGTCTTTCATGCAGATTTTTTGCTCTCCATGTTACACTTTTGCGCAAAAATAGTAACTCCTCATCCTAATAAGTTTTTAATTTCTCTGTGGGGATAGTTCCTACTATTAACTCTTCCAGTGCCATTCGTAATTTGGCCACATCTATTGATTGGGATTCTTTGTCTTTTCTCTGCAAGCTTCTCAACCATTCACTCAATTCTTCTGAAGATGGACCTACTGGTTTCTCTACATTACTTCGTTCTGTGTCTCTAATACTGATTCAATTGTCATTGTATGTTTTTCTGCTACATTTGGACCTATAAATGGGTTACTCGAAACATTTGGTTCGATCATACTCATTGTCTGTCTCCATGGATTTTCTTTTAGGCTCTGCTTTGGCTTCTCAATCTGTTTATTGCTATTATAAGGAACTGTTAAACAATGTTCACTATCTTTCTGTTTATCAAAAATAGGCATCACAGGGCCTATAGTCACTGGAACAGTTACAGCTTCTAAATTTTTAGTCAATTCTCTTATCTTTTCAGTTAATTCTAAAGTTGTTTTTGCTAATTCTACCGAATTTTCACCACTCATTTCTGATTTTCTCTCTATCTCTTGATGGCATTATTTTTCCCTAATTCTTGGGGAACTGGTTCAGTCTTAATGGTTCGCAAAGTTTCTCTCATTGGGGCACTTGGTGTCAACATTTCAGATTCTGGTTGATACGGAGGTGGATTTTTATAAAACATGTCATCAAGAACATCATCCTCCGATTCATTCACCCCATACCCTCTTGATTCTATATTATGTCTTTTTTCCGTACATTTTCTACCTCAAACTTCTTCAGCAGTTCTTACAGGAAACAGACCTTCAGTCATACTAGCATTCCGCCACCTTCTCATTCTCTCATCATGAGTGTCACGCCCATATCTACCAAACATGTACTTATACCTTCCGCCACTCCTCTGTTTCTCTCTGTCATGCATTTCATCTTCCCACTCGGTCAATGCTTCAAACTGTGTCGGTCTAGGTCTCGGTTCTAGGTTCATCATTCTTTCTCTCAAATTTCTCAAAACCGCTAAATTAAATGAACCATGCTCTGGAAATGCCAAAACTCCGTCATTCTTAGTGTATTTTACCCAATTGTCAAACCAAATACAAGTATGATATCCATATTTCGCAACCATGAAGGATGCAGGCGATTTCGGCGGGGGAAGCAACTGTCCTTCCCTAGTCACAATCGGTTTGTCCTTTTTAAACCATTTCTTGATTTTCCCAAACTGGACTTTTTCTCCTTTTCAGGTGAATCGTAATACATTATTTCGCCTTTCGTGTATCGCTAGTCTTCTCCTTAAGTCTTGTTCTGTTATTTTAACCAATCGTAGCGCGACTCACACTAAAGCACCAATCCGGAGCGTCTACATCACCCTGTAATTCTCCACTCCTAGTGCGGCGTACACTAACGCACCAATCAGGAGCGTCTACGTCTCTAGCTGACTGGCCAATCCCAGCGCGGTCTTTCTGACGTCAGCAGCCGCAGCTCCTGCTCCTGTTGACCCCTCCTTTACAAAATTCTCTCGGTAAGCTTTTTGCGTTCTTCCAATTCACAAATCTGTTAGTAATGACATAAAAATGCCACCATTGTCCGCTTCGCTAACCAAAGAACAGTCAATTACCTTTCTCACAAGAATTCCGTCTTTCCCGAGAGCAGCGCTTACCTCTGCCCTACTACGGAATCGCTACTTCCGTTGATAAAGTAGCACATCCCTCTACCTTACCCTTCTAACAAGCATCAGCTAACCGTTTCCCCAGAAATAAGACACCTAGTTGGAGACCCAATGCTCCTGAGAAATAAAACCAGAATTTCACAATTAACCTGAATGCCTTTTCATTCACGCACTTTCACATGGAAAAATGTAGTACATTCACATAGAATTCTGTCTTTCCCGAGAACAGCGAACAGTCTGTCCTACTACAGAATTATAACACACGTTAATAAAGTAGCACTTCCCTCTACTTTATCCTTCTAGTAAGCTTAAGGAGCACCTATTACCTTTCTAGTGATAAGCGTTATCAGAGCTCCTTCTGGACTCCTGGTACCTAAGACCAAAATTTCACAGGTGACCTTCGCTACCATACACTTCTTTCATACAGAAAATATCCCTAATGGCAACACACGACGATGTTACCAAATCGAACCCAGGCAATGCGTTGTTCAACTTCAATCGTTACACGTTTCCCCTGTGTACCTACAGGGCAACAACAATTCCGTCTTTCCCGAGAGTAGCGCTAACCTCTGCTCTACTATGGAACTGTCACAAACTTCCGACTTCCTACCTCCCAGAAGTCGTGAAGACAACATAGAACCTGACGCGACTCACATAGAGTGTTAATACATAAACCAATACCTATCAAAAATCAATAATCAATAAGCAATGTACAAGCAATAATCACCAAAACAAAACAATAATAACCATCATCCTGCTATCAGATAAACTGTTGCATCACGGAAACCTGGGTAACGGGAATCAGGACAAAACCCCGTACCTAATATCCTCCCTTCGTAACAGACCAAATATCACATTAACACATTCACTCCTACAATCATTGGTGGGGCCCATAACACCAACATTCACACTTCGCTTCTCACTGGTCTGCACTTACAGGAGAGATGAGTGTTCCAAGCGCTGACATGAAAGGAATACCTTATAACCTATAGAGAGAAAATTATTTACACTTCTATACACTAATACCTTTATCACTACACATCATAAACCTAAACATTAAGATACTCCTCCCACGTGATCAATGGATCAATTATTTGATTTGATTTTGATGATTTAGTCCAGCTAAAGCATACTCAAAGATCCTGATCTACTCCCTTTCAATAAACGACCAAACACATTTTCTTTGTTAATCAATATTTTTGTTTATCTAAATAATGCAAGAATTTTAGTTCCATCTAGTAAATTTATTAATCATTACGCAAATCACAGAACTCCATATTTACCTATTCTGGTTATCAGTTGTCCTCTAAGTCATCAAATGTAGTCGTCAGCACGCTACAGTCCCAAAGATCGGGTCAAGGACCAGAGACGTGCAAGTATTGATCAGTGCCCATAGATTTTGGAAGTCCTTAGTTCATCAAGAAATTGGGCAGCAATTCAGTCTGTTAAAGATTCAGGAACGCAGTCGTCTCCGTCAACAAAGGAAACACGCAATAGCCCCGTCCTCTAAGTCTAACGTCACTTTTATAATGGAAATAAGGTCTAAAAGATACAATTTAGAGAATTTGGGCTCATCCCATTGGTTGGTTGGGATCGTCCGGTGAGGTTTCACACAATTCAGGAGGTTAGGTCATCCTACATGTTCCATCCGGTTTTTATAAAAGTCTTTTGTTGAAACACTGGGCAGGCATCCCGTCGTGACCTTGTTTGAGCACATCGAGTCTAGGGTCATGTCGAGGCCACTGGTACATGGGGTTGGCGCAGGTGCACTTTGTCTGAAACCTCGTGGAATGGTGTCCATCGCGTCGAGTTTGTCAGGCGGCCATCTTGATTTTAGGCCCAAAGGACAACTTAAGCGACACAAACACAAAGAGTAATTAAAACATAGAAATAACGAATACAATGTTAAACCCTCACTAATTCCCCTATGTGCTTGTAATTATCTAGCATATGGCGACATTGAAAGCGTTCATATTCACCCATTGATGTCATCTGATGCAACATACAATAACGTCACGAAAGCAACATATATCATGCAATATTTTATTTTTCTAGTATTAGTATGCGTACATATGTTAATTACAAATTATTTTAACCATGCAAAATGCAAATCCCACGTATATTTCGTACATTAGTAATGTTTGTTAAACTTTACACAAACACATTAATAGTATTATAATTAATAGATTATTCTAATTAGTATAAACATGCAGAATAGGGGGGTTATACAAAATGTTGTACTACTGGCTCCATCAATCCTCCCTTTGGTGATTATATCACCACACCATTAAAATGTTGTATTACTATTTATGGAATCGAAGTGAGTTCTTGCTTTTATTCATAACTCAGTTTCCCCAGTCTCTTCTCTTTTTGCTGTCTTATACATATTTTCCTTAACTTCTTCTAATTCTATTTCTTCAAATTCCCTCTCTTGTTTCTTATCTTTTCTCCTTAAATTTTCTCTATTTAACTTTTTCTGAATGTTATCCATTTTATGACAAATACACCCTAATCTTAATATTAATACTAGGAAAATCACACATGTTAATGGAAATAAGATTTTACCTAAAAAGGTACTACCTAGGTTTACTAAGAAATTCTTATTAGCAGATATTTTCTTTCCAATCTTTTCCCAAACACCTTCAACCTCCAGTGGTGCAATTTCGTCATGCAGTTCAGTTATATTTGTAATATAAATTTTCAAATCTTTACTTTCGTCTGGAATGTAAGTACAACAATGTTGAACTTTCAGCATTCCACAGACTCCACCCTCCTTTGCCAATAATATATCAAGGGCGAGTCGATTTTGCATTACCATGGCACGCATGGCAACCATTTCAGTGTTTACCAATAAAAATCCTCCAGCGGTGCTTGTTGACAAGCGATCCACTACTGTTGAAAGCCTTCTAATTTTGTTTGCATTCAGAGATATTCCCACTGCTGGTATCAATGCTCCAAAGATATCACCCACAATTTCTGACCAAGATCCTCTCTTCCTTCGTGCTAAATAACTACCTAAGTTATGTACACCATCTTCTCCTCTTTCCATATGAAACATCTTCAGAAAAGCCAGGCCTACATAACATGTGCCATACCAATGGTCTGGCAAACAATAATACGCCCTGCTCCCGCAAATAAAGTATAGCCCAGGAAAAACTAAATCATTTCCACCTTTAAATCCCCATCCACCCATGATTCCGTATGCATTATGGCACTCACTATTACCTACAAAGTAATTATCATATGCAGTTTGATTCCTTCTAATACACAATTTCCCTTTCGGGGGCAAATCTAAAGCCATAGTTGGACCAGCTTATCCTTTCAAGTGTTTTTCCATTTCTACACACCAGACTGTCTTCTCCATTTTTCCTTCAGATGCCTTCCTTTGCATTTTCAATCTCCTTTCTTCAACCATATCCAAAAATGTATTTTCTTCTTTCTTTAAACTGCAAGTCAAATTGTTTCTAAATATATATTCTAATGTTAATTCTTTAGTCTCTAAGAAAAATTCACCAAGTACCTTTGCAGGTTTTACCTTGTTTAGCTTGTTAATTGATGGTACTTGTGAAAATATGTTATCTACATCTGAAAAATAATACTCTAACTTCCCTGTTTGGTAAAATAAACTAGCTATTACACTACATGTAATTCCATAAGTTACTGGAAGGTGGTGATAAGTCACTCCCTCCGATACAGATGCAGGTAACTGCATACACACGTAGCAGTCCCTTGCGTCCATTGTCTTTACATATTCATACAATAATTTCAAAAATACATTATTAGAAAAATCAGTTATAGACCTGTCTTTATGCAAATAGTTTCTATCTATTCTAGTTGGAACTACCTTTTGAATCTTTTCTATATTAGTTTTGTTTTCACTATGTCCTTCTATTGTATCTATAGTAACCTTAAATGAGATCATTAGAGTGAGTATACTCCACAGAAGCATTAGTAATACTATACAACAACACATTTTACACCATCTTTTCAAAAATATACATCTACCTTTTCTACTATCTGTGTTTGCCATTTTTGATAAAATTAACAGTGTCTTTTGACTTAGCCTCTTCTGCTTCACAACTAGTTTGTCTAACCCAAGGCTCTAAGCACCTACTTGGTTCTACCAGTTTTTGTCTTTTTCCCCGTATTTTATTGTTTTTCCATTAACAGCTTCCTTGTCTCATTCAGTTTGACATCTCATCATCTTTCACCTTTCCTTCATGATCTGAATACAGAATGTCCTGAACATCCGCTTCTTCTCCAATATCGGACAAGATAACTCTCAGGATTTCCGATTCTTTGTCCTCCTCAACCACTTCCGGTACAATCACATCTGGATTTCCTTGGCTATCCGCCTCTTCTTTTACTTCAGGCAGGGCCACATACGTCCATTCTGGCTACTTATACTTCTGGTTAGGTTTCCTCGTTCTTTTGCTTTCTTTAATTACAATTATTTCTTCATCTTTTGATTTCTCTCGACTCGTTACTTCATTCACTTGTTCAGCTCTTGGTGAATTTACTCGTGTCAGTCGATATCTCAGTCTTTTTATTTTATTCGGCCAAACTTTGTCTTTTGCTGCTCTTTTCTGTTTACTTCCTTTATCATTCTTTTCAGTTCTCCAAGCTCTCTTTCTTAGAACTCGACCTTCAGGTACTTCGTCTTCGCTTTCCTCTGACTCTGTTTCAACTTGCTTTTTACTTTCAACAGCTTCTTTTTCCACCACTTCTTTCATTTTCCCTACTTCTGTCCCTCCTCGAATCTCCGGCACGCAATCTTCCTGCTGACTATTTGTCCCTACCTCTAACTGGATGTTTGAGTTCCCTACACCTCCTCGGGGGTCTGTCGCAGAAATCTTTCCCTCTCTCTCTGTATCTGGCACCTGTCCATCTAAATTGGTTATTTCAGGTGGAATTTCTCTCAATCTTTCATCTGGAACTTCTCTCTCAGTAATTTCTTTAATTGTCTTTTCACGGTCTTTTTCTTTTCTAGAACATTGAGTTCCTTGTTCAGTCTCTGAGTCTGAGCTGGTATCAGAAATCTGTAGCCTTCTTCTCAGGGAAATACTTCTGGGGACGAAAGTTAGATTTGACTCTGATTCCCCCCTTTCAGGGTTTTTTTTTGTTTTTGTCTCTTCGTCATCTGATTCAGTACTAGATTCTGATTCGTCAAAATATTCCTTTTCTGTGCTATCCACTGGATTTGGAATTCTCAATGTGTGACTTGCATGAAACCAGTTTTTCAGTCCAGCACACTTCACAGCTGTTGTTGTGGTCAAAATAACTTGTTGTGGTTTTCCCCACCTTGGAATCAAACAGTTCTTCTTCTGTGTACTTTGATTCTTACCCAGTCCCCTGGGCTCAGATCATGGGCTTGCTTCTTTTCAAGGGTGGTGGCATCCGCTCCAACCTGATGAAACACAGAATGAACTGCGTCATCCAGGCTTTTACAGTAATCCAACACCATGTCATCAGTTATAGGCATCAACTTGTTGACTGGTATGAACACATGACGCATTGCCCTACCCATGATGATTTCATGGGGGCTCAACCATGTAGTTCTGTCTGGAATTGATCTAATAGTCATGAGTACTAGAGGCAAGACATCAGGCCATTTCATACCTGTGGCTAAACACAGTTTCCCTATCCTGTTTTTGATAGTACCATTCATCTGTTCCACCACACCAGAAGCCTCTGGGCGATAGGCACAATGTAGTTTTTGTCGTACATTCAATGATTCACAAATCAATTTTATGATCTCATTATGGAAATGTCTTCCTCGGTCAGATTCAATTGTTACTGGGAACACGAATCTAGGGATAAATTCCCTCAAATGTAATTTTGCCACTGTTATTCCATCATGTCTCCTTGTTGGGAATGCTTCCACCCATCTAGAAAACAAACAGACCATAACTAGAGCATACCTCAGCCTGTTACAGGGAGGCATCTCACTGAAATCCACTTGCATTCTGGTAAAAGGCCCTCCTTCTCGACCTATTGTTCCTAGGCTCACTACTGTCTTTCTTCCAGGGTTGTATTGCTGACATATAAAGCATCTTTGACAAAGACTTTCTGCTACAAGTCTAAATTTTGCATTGTACCAGGTCTGCTTGAATGACCTGATCATAGCATCTCTCCCTATGTGTCCCTGGCCATGATACATCCGTGCAATGGCAGACATCATGCTATCAGGCATAACTGGTCTTCCATCCCGATAGACCCACACATGATCCTTTTCCCTTGGTGCACATCCTGCTTTTACCCACTGCTTAATTTCCTCATCTCCTGCTTCTTCCTGCAATTGCCTTACTTCTTCCCAGGTACCTACAGTGTTAGTAAACATCAAGGTGCAAGAAATCACTTCCTTCTCCTTTGCCCTGTTTATCGAATTCTGATTACGTGCACAGTATTGAGCCATATCATTGGCGTACTTGTTACCAATGGCGATGTAATCACCAGTCTGACTGTGGGCAGCACACTTCACAACCGCCAATTGCCTAGGCAGCTGTACCGCCTCAAGCAATTTTCCAGCCACCTCAGCATTCTTAATGGGTGTTCCACTTGATCTCAAAAACCCTCTCTGCAGCCATATCTGGCCGAAATCGTGCACCACACCAAATCCGCACTGGCTGTCAGTTATCACAGTCACTCTCACACTCTTCCCAATCTTACATGCTCTAGTTAAAGCGATAAGTTCAGCTACTCGGGCCGATTTTACTCCTTTCAGGTAGGATGCTTCCATTACTGCTGCAACTGTGCATACTGCATATGCTGCACTCAACATTCCATCATCTGTTCTCAAGCAAGACCCATCTACAAACATCATGAAATCACTTTCTGGTAATGGTACATCCTTTATCTCAGGACGTGGTTTGGTACAGAAATCGAGTACATCCAGACAATCATGATCTGCTTAATCTCTGAACTCCACATTCTCAGCATCAGGCAGCAACGTTGAAGGATTCACATTCAAGCATCTCACAAGACTTACATTTGTTGCACCTAATATGACTTTCTCATACTTAGTCAGCCGACTATGTGTCATGTACTGAGTGCGACTCCTTGTTAAAAGGATTGCCACATCATGAGGTACAAACACTTTCACAGGATATCCCATCACAATTCCTTCGCTCTGTTCCAAACTCCGACAGGTAGCAGCCACTGCTTTCAAGCAGCCAGGTAAGGCTACAGCTACTGGGTCTAGCATTGATGAGAAGTATGCAATTGGTCTCCTCAGTTTTCCATGCTTCTGTATTAGAACAGAGAGTGCACATCCATTTCTCTCACTGCAATACAGCTCAAATTCCTTTTCATAATGAGGCATACCTAATGCAGGTGCTTCACATCTCTCAATTGCTTAAATGCTGCCAATTCTTCTTTGTTCAAATCAATGGGATCTCTCACATCACTTCTTGTCAAACGTACCAAAGGTTATGCAATCAGAGAGAAATTGCTAATCCACTGGTGACAGTATCCAACCATTCCAAGAAACATTCTCACTTCTCTTTGAGTCATGGGAACACTCATTCCTTTTATGATCCTGATTCTGTCTATTGTTATCTTTCTCAGTCCTTTTCCAATATTATGGCCCAAATATTGTACTTCTTTCTTGCAAAATTGTAATTTTGATGGTGACACTTTAAGTCCTCCATCAGCCAGATGATTCAACAAGGCTATAGTGTCTATTTCACAAGCTTCACGGGTTTTCGATGCAACAAGAAGGTCGTCGATATATTGGACTAACACTGAATTTTCAGGCATTGCTAAACTCTCTAAGGATTTCTTCAATATCTGATTAAATATTGAGGGGCTTTCTGTATACCCCTGTGAAATTCGAAATCAAGCCAAAATATGTTCGCCAAAACAAACGCAAAAATCTGCTGACTGTCATGGTGCAATGGAATGGAAAAGAAAGCATGGCATAGATCAATCACTTTATACCATTCTGCATCATGGGGAATCTGATACAAAATCACAGATGGATTTGGTACAATGGGACAGCAAGATACAACAATTTTGTTTATCTTTCTCAAATCTTGCACTATCCTGAACTTTCCATTAGACTTTTTCAGTCCCATAATCGGGGAATTACATGGACTACTCATTATTTCTCTCAGAATGCCCTGTTTTATCATCTTTTCAATCACAGGAGTAACTCCTTCAATTATTTCAGGTGTCAATTTATATTGGGGGACATTTGGATAGGTTACTCCTTCCTTCACTGTTATTTATACTGGATCTACATTTCTCATTAGTCCCACATCTTCTCCTGTGAAATCCCAAACTTCTGCCTTTACGGACTGTTTCAATTCTTTAGGTAATTGATCAGGGTTAAATACAGCATAAGCTTCAGTAACCTCATTTTCCCTGTTTGCCATAGTCATTTTATACAAAACATCTTCATCAGGAGTTTCAAATGCTATCCCATCAGGGGTACAGAATATAGTGCAATTAATTTTACACAGCAAATCCCTACCTAACAAATTCACAGGACTTGTAACGCACACGACAAAGCGGTGCATTTCTGAGAATTTCCCTATGCTAACTTTCACTGGTTCTGTAAGATAAGTTTTAATCTGTCTGTTGGATACACCAACTACTTGGATCGTTTCATCCGAGAGAGGAAGATTCTTAACATCAGCTGACCTAACAGTTGATCGAGTAGCACCAGTATCGATTAGGAAAGTAATATTTTAATTATTTATCTTCCAATCCACAAATGGGCCTGTCTGGTCTACTTCTAGAGTTGCGCAAGTACGCACTCTTCTTCCTCCCTTCGGCACCGTCAATAACCCTTTTCTGAATCACTCTCATTGCGTTGTAGCCAATACTGCGAAACAGTGCTAGCGCGCGGCAGCTAAGTTACCTGTTCTACGCTGTAGAATCCTGTCTCATTACTGTATTTTTGTGAGTTTTTGCTTTGTGGAAAAGGCGGTTTTGGCACCTGATTCTGTTGGGTTGACCACTCACCTCATTCTGCACCTGTGGATTCAATGATGCATTTTCATTGTTAGTACTTGGGGGAAATTTACACTCGGATTTCCAATGCCCTACTCTACCGCAATTATGACATGGGAATTTATTTTTAGCTTCTTCTTTATTAAAATTTCCTTTACCTTTCCCAGGAATGAATTTTTGTCTGGGGCCTGTATTATTCGCTTGATCTGCTAACTGAGCTTCCTGCCTCTCTGCCACTTTTACTTGTGCCCACATAGCTTTCTCTTTTAATTTACGCTGTTTTGCTTCAATCCCATCACTGAAATATTTTGCATGTCCCAATACTTCATCTATTTTCTTATTTTGCCAATCTACCGTATGTTGTTTGATCATCTCACTAATCTCTGGAAGTAGACCATATAGAAATCTGTATACAAAATGACTTAAATCCTTTTCACTCAAATTTGCATCACCACTGAACTGTTTAAAGACAAAAATCAGCCTTTCGTAATATGCTTGTACCGACTCTTTGCTTTCCTGATGAGTGCTGTCAATTTTCACCCAATCTGTTTAGGTGGTACTTTATTTTTCAGAAAGGCAATAACCTGTTCATATTTCTTCATAACCTCTGGATCAGGGGCTCCTGTCTTTGGATCCCTAGGGTATTCCTGTGTTGGCCAATTTATCATTAGCTTACACTCTGTCCATAAATCTGCTGGTACTGTTATGTCAAATAGGCTATTCAGATCAATCCATAATACTTTAGATAACTTCACAAATCTGTCCACTTGCCTATACCACTCGACAGGCTTTTCGCGTAGTCGAGGGAAATCATTTGTAAATAACAAAATATCTTGTCTAGTCCATTGAACATGTACATATCCTCCTCCTGGAATTTCTCTCATGGGGCATTATGTTACTACCTTTTCCTTTTCTCTCACCGGGAATGCTGCAAATGTTTTATCTGAGGCATCATCTCGTTTTCGGTACCACCTGCTTCTCCATTTATCCACATCTCCCCATTTACTCAACAAAATAATTATCTCCTTAATCTGACTTATCCGTCCTGTGGTGTTCAAATTTTCAATATCTTTTTCAGTAAAATCTATTCGATATGGTTTTTGTAAAGCCTTCACCTTTTCAATATCTATACCCATTTCATTTGCTACTTCTTCTAGTCTTTCATGCAGATTTTTTGCTCTCCATGTTACACTTTTGCGCAAAAATAGTAACTCCTCATCCTAATAAGTTTTTAATTTCTCTGTGGGGATAGTTCCTACTATTAACTCTTCCAGTGCCATTCGTAATTTGGCCACATCTATTGATTGGGATTCTTTGTCTTTTCTCTGCAAGCTTCTCAACCATTCACTCAATTCTTCTGAAGATGGACCTACTGGTTTCTCTACATTACTTCGTTCTGTGTCTCTAATACTGATTCAATTGTCATTGTATGTTTTTCTGCTACATTTGGACCTATAAATGGGTTACTCGAAACATTTGGTTCGATCATACTCATTGTCTGTCTCCATGGATTTTCTTTTAGGCTCTGCTTTGGCTTCTCAATCTGTTTATTGCTATTATAAGGAACTGTTAAACAATGTTCACTATCTTTCTGTTTATCAAAAATAGGCATCACAGGGCCTATAGTCACTGGAACAGTTACAGCTTCTAAATTTTTAGTCAATTCTCTTATCTTTTCAGTTAATTCTAAAGTTGTTTTTGCTAATTCTACCGAATTTTCACCACTCATTTCTGATTTTCTCTCTATCTCTTGATGGCATTATTTTTCCCTAATTCTTGGGGAACTGGTTCAGTCTTAATGGTTCGCAAAGTTTCTCTCATTGGGGCACTTGGTGTCAACATTTCAGATTCTGGTTGATACGGAGGTGGATTTTTATAAAACATGTCATCAAGAACATCATCCTCCGATTCATTCACCCCATACCCTCTTGATTCTATATTATGTCTTTTTTCCGTACATTTTCTACCTCAAACTTCTTCAGCAGTTCTTACAGGAAACAGACCTTCAGTCATACTAGCATTCCGCCACCTTCTCATTCTCTCATCATGAGTGTCACGCCCATATCTACCAAACATGTACTTATACCTTCCGCCACTCCTCTGTTTCTCTCTGTCATGCATTTCATCTTCCCACTCGGTCAATGCTTCAAACTGTGTCGGTCTAGGTCTCGGTTCTAGGTTCATCATTCTTTCTCTCAAATTTCTCAAAACCGCTAAATTAAATGAACCATGCTCTGGAAATGCCAAAACTCCGTCATTCTTAGTGTATTTTACCCAATTGTCAAACCAAATACAAGTATGATATCCATATTTCGCAACCATGAAGGATGCAGGCGATTTCGGCGGGGGAAGCAACTGTCCTTCCCTAGTCACAATCGGTTTGTCCTTTTTAAACCATTTCTTGATTTTCCCAAACTGGACTTTTTCTCCTTTTCAGGTGAATCGTAATACATTATTTCGCCTTTCGTGTATCGCTAGTCTTCTCCTTAAGTCTTGTTCTGTTATTTTAACCAATCGTAGCGCGACTCACACTAAAGCACCAATCCGGAGCGTCTACATCACCCTGTAATTCTCCACTCCTAGTGCGGCGTACACTAACGCACCAATCAGGAGCGTCTACGTCTCTAGCTGACTGGCCAATCCCAGCGCGGTCTTTCTGACGTCAGCAGCCGCAGCTCCTGCTCCTGTTGACCCCTCCTTTACAAAATTCTCTCGGTAAGCTTTTTGCGTTCTTCCAATTCACAAATCTGTTAGTAATGACATAAAAATGCCACCATTGTCCGCTTCGCTAACCAAAGAACAGTCAATTACCTTTCTCACAAGAATTCCGTCTTTCCCGAGAGCAGCGCTTACCTCTGCCCTACTACGGAATCGCTACTTCCGTTGATAAAGTAGCACATCCCTCTACCTTACCCTTCTAACAAGCATCAGCTAACCGTTTCCCCAGAAATAAGACACCTAGTTGGAGACCCAATGCTCCTGAGAAATAAAACCAGAATTTCACAATTAACCTGAATGCCTTTTCATTCACGCACTTTCACATGGAAAAATGTAGTACATTCACATAGAATTCTGTCTTTCCCGAGAACAGCGAACAGTCTGTCCTACTACAGAATTATAACACACGTTAATAAAGTAGCACTTCCCTCTACTTTATCCTTCTAGTAAGCTTAAGGAGCACCTATTACCTTTCTAGTGATAAGCGTTATCAGAGCTCCTTCTGGACTCCTGGTACCTAAGACCAAAATTTCACAGGTGACCTTCGCTACCATACACTTCTTTCATACAGAAAATATCCCTAATGGCAACACACGACGATGTTACCAAATCGAACCCAGGCAATGCGTTGTTCAACTTCAATCGTTACACGTTTCCCCTGTGTACCTACAGGGCAACAACAATTCCGTCTTTCCCGAGAGTAGCGCTAACCTCTGCTCTACTATGGAACTGTCACAAACTTCTGACTTCCTACCTCCCAGAAGTCGTGAAGACAACATAGAACCTGACGCGACTCACATAGAGTGTTAATACATAAACCAATACCTATCAAAAATCAATAATCAATAAGCAATGTACAAGCAATAATCACCAAAACAAAACAATAATAACCATCATCCTGCTATCAGATAAACTGTTACATCACGGAAACCTGGGTAACGGGAATCAGGACAAAACCCCGTACCTAATATCCTCCCTTCGTAACAGACCAAATATCACATTAACACATTCACTCCTACAATCATTGGTGGGGCCCATAACACCAACATTCACACTTCGCTTCTCACTGGTCTGCACTTACAGGAGAGATGAGTGTTCCAAGCGCTGACATGAAAGGAATACCTTATAACCTATAGAGAGAAAATTATTTACACTTCTATACACTAATACCTTTATCACTACACATCATAAACCTAAACATTAAGATACTCCTCCCACGTGATCAATGGATCAATTAGTTGATTTGATTTTGATGATTTAGTCCAGCTAAAGCATACTCAAAGATCCTGATCTACTCCCTTTCAATAAACGACCAAACACATTTTCTTTGTTAATCAATATTTTTGTTTATCTAAATAATGCAAGAATTTTAGTTCCATCTAGTAAATTTATTAATCATTACGCAAATCACAGAACTCCATATTTACCTATTCTGGATATCGGTCGTCCTCTAAGTCATCAAATTAGTCATCAGCACGCTACAGTCCCAAAGATCGGGTCAAGGACCAGAGACGTGCAAGTATCGATCAGTGCCCATAGATTTTGGAAGTCCTTAGTTCATCAAGAAATTGGGCAGCTATTCAGTCTATCAAAGATTCAGGAACGCAGCTGTCATGTAGCGTCACCGTCGTCTCCGTCAACAAAGGAAACACGAAATAGCCCCGTCCTCTAAGTCTAACGTCACTTTTATAATGGAAACAAGGTCTAAAAGATACAATTTAGAGAATTTGGGCTCATCCCATTGGTTGGTTGGGATAGTCCGGTGAGGTTTCACACAGTTCAGGAGGTTAGGTCATCCTACATGTTCCATCCGGTTTTTATAAAAGTCTTTTGTTGAAACACTTGGCAGGCATCCCGTCGTGACCTTGCTTGAGCACATCGAGTCTAGGGTCATGTCGAGGCCACTGGTACATGGGGGTTGGCGCAGGCGCACTTTGTCTGAAACCTCATGGAATGGTGTCCATCGCGTCGAGTATGTCAGGCAGCCATCTTGATTTTAGGCCAAAAGGACAACTTAAGCAAAACAAACACAAAGAGTAATTAAAACATAGAAATAACAAATAAAATGCTAAACCCTCACTAATTCCCCTATGTGCTTGTAATTATCAAGCATATGGCGACATTCAAAGCATTCATATTCACCCATTGATGTCATCTGGTGCAACACACAATAACGTCACAAAAGCAACATATATCATGTGATATTCTATTTTTCTAGTATTAGTATGCGTACATATGTCAATTACAAATGATTTTTGCCATGCAAAATGCAAATCCCACGTATATTTCGTACATTAGTAATGTTGGTTAAACTTCACACAAACACATTAATAGTATTATAATTAATAGATTATTCTAATTAGTATAAACATGCAGAATGTTGTACTACCCGCTCCATCAATGTAACACAATTTTACTATATCTATCATAAGCAAGACTCATATGGTACCATACAACAAGTGTATTTTCACATGCAGACCAAAACAAATATATCAATACACACTTTTGTAGTGACCTGTTGACTGCCCTCATCCCTTGTCATGCCCTCAATTCACTAATTCAGGACAGGGGCATCATCTCGCCCAGGAGGTTCCTACATTTTCTGTAAAGTGAGCTACTTCTGATCAGTGCAAAACATTGTGATCTACTGAAGGCTAAACAACTTGCACATTGTTACCAAACACCCACACAGCGAGCTTTATTGACTTGATGCCTAAAGTTCACAGAGCCAGATACTATGGTTTGAACTACCTACTATGACTGAAGGCACTATGAAAGGACTGCCATGTGTGTCAGTGAGAACATGCTCTTTGGTAAAGGATTTACATGTCTACATATGAATGGGAAATAAGTGTACGGGTAACAGAATTTGTGTGGTTTGTACTAGTAGCACAGGCCATACCTTTTACCATATGTGGCACCGTTACATGGATGACACAAGAAAGCAATTGTATGTCCTTTGAAATTGGGGTATTTAAAAGTGCAGAGAAATTATCTACCAAACACTTCAGATCATGGAACATTTTTCTGAACTTTAAAATTCTCACATGTAAAAAAGGGCTGTATCTTGCGTAAATACTTCTGCCACAGTAAATACTGGCCACTGGGAGTTAGGGGCCTGCAGCGTGGATATGAAACACTTTGAAATGGGAGTAAAATGAAATGAAGTCTTAGCTCAAGAAGTTAGGTAACTCTCTATTTCAATTCTCCTCCATTTAAAAGAATTCAGGGGATTATTTTTGTGCACACCTCCAAATTTGAGTGGAAAAGAAAATATTTTTATGACAGATGTACATTAGTAATTCAGTTGTTTGCCACTGTGACTCTGCCCCAGGCAGGAACATGATTGTGACTGAGCATTGCTCTTTGTTAGGACCTGCTATCTGCAGCCTGATGAGCATGATGTCAAATTAACACAGCTTTCCCTTTACTTTTATATGCAAAAATGACCTTGTGCCTATCTAATAATTGCCCTCAGGGCTGTGTGCTACTCTGAAGCAGTCTATGAGCTATTGCTAGCTCCACATCTATTGTCTGATCTAGGCTGAGTGATTTGTGGCACGTAACAAATAGCAAATATATTTTTCATTGTATTATGTTTCATTACTCAACTTTTTGATTTCATCTGTTTTAGGTATCTTCGTCAAGTCATCTTCATTTGGACAAGTTGTTACATTTCCAGTTAAATGGTGCTGTTTTAAACTACAAAGGGACCATGGGTTGTTCCTGTGGAAGATACGCATAGACTTTATGTGTAGATATGTTATACTGAGACAATTTGTACAGTGATTGAATGAAGGTTTTTAAGACTGTATTTAACTTGTTTTCTGTTGAATGGTGGCATCAAGCCAATATGTGCTGCTTGATCTGCTCTAACCACATATGCTTGTCAACCTACTGCATGGTCATCCCCCTTCACATTGGCCAAGTGCACTTTTTGTGTTAAGTGTATGAATGTGTTTATGTCTCATCATTGTGGAAAGAACTTCTGGTAGCATACCACTTAAAGTTGGTTGTTACATTGTCCCAGATACTGCAACAGCGTATTGGACTGATCGTGTGTCCATAAAATTGACTACTGGCAGTATTTAGGACTATTGATGTTATTATTGAGCAATTCCTATTGTGAGGCAAAAGATCTGACTCCAGCTGATGATATAATACAATAATATTTTGCCTATTGATTACGATTCTTTTGATTATATCCCTTTCTTCCATGGTGGCAAGGTGTGTAACTGTACATGTAAAAATGGACGTGAGTATTTGCGTTATATAGGGTTTTTTATGTTTAAAAAAATTTGACAGAACACTAAGTTTCAAATGTAATTTTAAAAAACGCGTTCATGAATTATTAGTATTTGTATTTGCCTGTCATGGTAGAAATTAGTGTGAATAAGCAATCTACATTTTGAAATGAATGATGGAAGGAAAAAACAATAGAATTAATACAGAAAAAACCAACAACACCACACCAGTCTTTGACTTTTTTTTACATTTATTAAACAAAAGCAAATAAAGAAAAAGTGGATGTAAACCATCCTCACCTGGTGGTCTGGATAAACATTTGTTCCTACGGGGGGCCTGGTGAATCCACAAGTGAAGTGACTTAGGTGCGTGCAGGTGTTACCTCATGTGTCAGGGCCTCCATTTCTGTAGCTGAGGCAGATGTAGTAGAGCCAAATGTTGTTGCACACACAGAAAGGGGAAGATGGTACAGGAACAGCCCTGGACATATGGATGTAGGTCTCCTGCAGCGACCCAGACAGGGAGCACAAATTGGAGTTCAGATTCTCCATCTGAACATTGAGGTGCCTCTGCACCTGCGTCATGTCCTGAAGCTCTGTAAAGACCTGGCTCATCATGTCTTCAGACTGATGGAAGACTTCCAAGACTTGGTTGATGGTGTTCTGGGTGACAGTGACCCCAGTGGGCTCACTGTGCTGGCCCACAAAACACGTCTCACTACCCCAACCACCACTAACCTGTGGACTTGAGCCTGTGTCCCCCATCCTACTGGGTCCTGGATCAACTGCAGTTGGTGGTGATGTTGCCTCGCCACCAGCCTGGACTGGGGGGGTACAAGATGGGTGTTATGTTGCTTTGGACACAGGAAGTGGAGGTATCCATCTGCTGAGGTGTTATTACAGCTGGGGTGGGAGGTGTGCGTGTGGGCTCAGGGAGACTCACTGGAACCGTCTGCCCAGCCAGACCAGAAGGACCAGGCCACTCCTCTTCACCCAGAGTGGTTGTATCCTAGGCTGAAGTGGCTGTATCCTGAGACACAGATGTTTGACCATGTATTCTGGTTGTTGGGCCTATAATGAATGTAACAAAAATAATATTTTGTAAAAGTGTGGATTAAACATCCAATGGGTTGTATGCAAATATAATGTAGCAACCTAAAAGGGAAAAGGAATTAAATATCATGATTAGATCTATCAGTGGAAATTCAATTAATCACACAAACAGTTTATGTTTCATACAAAGCTACTTCAAATAACCGGGTAAGAAGATGTCCTGAAATGAAAAAAGATACATTAGTAAGTATACATGAAATGTACCAACCATTCAACATAAAACAGTATAGACGAGAATTGTAAAATTAACCATTCCAAGGCCTAGCATGCTCAAACAACAGACATTTACACAAATTAGAGAGATGTTTAGCATTAATCATCATATGAAAAATGAGGAGTTCAGTTTTCACATTTGCCACTTTTATTCAGCATACAATTTTGCATGCCTTACATTTTTAAGGTCAACAAACATTGATTTTCATTCAATTACATAAAAAGAAAAGGACAAAATACAAACTTCAACACAGTTTTCAAAAGACAACATTAAATAGAGATGGATCAATAAATGACACTTTACCATAGGTGGAAATGTGATAGCAAAGGGGGAATGAGCAAAATAAATGGCAATATTATTATCACAAAACTGAAAAAGGTATCATGGTAGTTGTATTTACTTTAATGAAACATTCACAACACTTGCAAAATTGTGAACATATGTTGTGTACATCTGCAGTAGAAAGAGAACAGACATTTGCTATGTGAAACACATAAATGTTATCTGTTATTGGGAGTACAAACCTTTACAAGCACCATACCATCATTTGAAATGTGATGGCTATTGAAACCTATTATCTTAAATACAAATCAATACATTCAAACAAACAAGCCAAACAAGATGTTACTGATATATTTAAGTTTCTATTTACAATACATTGTGCTGACACATTAGGAACAGCTAACGTTAAAGCAAACAGTACATTCAGGTTTAGTGACACATTGAAAAGCATAACTTACCAGCCTCCACTCCACCAGGGATTCCTATCAAGTCTTCAGGATGTAGGATCTGCAAGACCTTCTCAGGGCATGAGTTGTACGGGAGGCCTGGGAGTACCACCACCTTCCAGGTGATGCTTGGTGACCAGGGAACACACTCTCCCCCGCAGGTCATTCAAACTCTTCCTAATTTCCTCATGTGGCACATGTTGTTTGCTACAGCATTCACTCTGTTGACTATTCTGGACCATATTTCCATTTTCTGAGATGACCATAAATATGATGAAATCAAATTAATTAACCACAAGGAAATAAATGGAAGAGTAAAAAGGGATGTTGCTGTGGAATTGCAAAAGATCATGGTCTGAAATGGAGTGTGTTTTATAGTGTGGTATCTAGGTGCAATTAGACAAAACAGATCAGGTGCGTGATGCTAGGATCCAGCCTATAGCGACCGGAATATTCAGTTGTTGACCACATCAAACGAAGGATTCACTCCATTGGCAACCTGCCGCTAGGACACCGCCAGCTCAACTGTGAAATCTAAATTGACTTGGTGCAACCCCGCCACCCTGAAGGCAAATTAGTGTTATTTGCCAGCTGAGGAGTCCACCAGTTTGGCAGTGGTGAGCCGAGTATGCAGCAGGAAACACTCTGTTGATACAGATGATAGTTCAGCCAGCCTACATCTAAATATGGCAGATGGACTGTCGTCAGCTTGATGGAGTAATTGGGACGGCCGCCGTGGTAGTACCACAAAGATCGAAATCAGGTCCTAAGTCAGAATCAAAATATAGGCACTGTTTTCAGTTATCATTTTATGAATTCAAACATAATTCGTATTAACGAATACATTAATAAGTACTTAATTTAAGAAGATTTTTTATAGAGGGTAGGAAGTACCACAGCTGATTCTCTGTGTCCAGAGAGTTGTTAGCCGATGTGTGGGGGCTGTTTGATAGAGGCGAGGCTTGGTCTCTGTAGGTATGATTGAGATCCAGCTGTGGGAATACACTAAGTTCTTGAGCTTGGAATGCCATCATTGGGGGGAGGAGCTCTGCAGTTATGTGGCGCATGCTTTCACTTGTATGGCCAGGAATTGGATATTTTTCAAAGGATGACTATGAAACAGATATGTTGGATCCCTGCCATCTTAATGTGGCATTTCTTGTTGTATGCACTCCCTCATCATCTGTTTAGTAGTGTCAGTCCTCAAGGTGTTTTAGACAAAGAGTAAAAACAAGGACCCCCTGAACAGCAAATAGTTCAATTCCTAGGACAGGGTAATTTTAGTGTGGTGAAATATATTCCTAGGCAATCTTTGTACAATATATGGAATTCTATCGTATTTCTTTAAAGGGAAACAAGAAAGAATTTGTTCAAGAAAAAAATGAATAATGAAAAAATAAATCTTTTGTATTTATAATTTTTTCTTGAACAAATTCTTTCTTATTTCCCTTTCAAGAAATACGATAGAATTCCATATATTGTACAAAGATTGCCTAGGAATATATTTCACCACACCACACAAAGGTGTTTTAGTCCAGACCCCACGATGATGAGTTTGGCAACAATCTAGTGGATTGAATGGCAGTGTGTTGCTCAGATGATAAGGTTTGGTTAGTGCACAGAAACATCTATGGAACGTTTCATTAAAGCAATACTGAAACTCTGGTCTGTGTGGGGAATATACACACTGATTATTCACTGCTGCAGCACAAAGATCTTTGGTCGAACACAAATCAAAAAGCAAACACAAACAGAAAACCCTGCAATGACTGAACACAATGTAAGGCCATGGAGTTGTAAAGCTTCCTATTCCTGAAATATAAAAACTTTGTGGTGGTGCATTAGAAGGAGACAAATCCATATGATATATTTTTGTGCAAAATATTTCACCCAGAATCATAGAAATGTTGTTGGCATCAGTGCAGAAAAGCAAGACAATTTCCAAAATGTTTTTGCTTGTCAAGCAATTTAAACAAGTCATGGATATTTAGGTGCTGGTTACCAGTGTGGCAGACCGCCAGACTCATGGGGAGCATAGCGATGGCGGTCTAGCCACCGCTGCACCGGTGATCTGACCTCCATATTATGACTTTGGCAGTAGGACTGCCACTGCACCACCACAACCACCAGGCTGTCCCGCTAGAGTCCGAGGGCTGCAATATTCTTGGTGGTACCCTGAGGCACTGCTAACAATATTATGACTTTCCTCCCGCCCTCAGGTACATGGAGGTTCTTCCTCCATGTAACAGCTGGTGGTGAAGCAAGTGGATGCCCGACAGGGCCCCCTCTTGTCCCTGTGCTCGGGGTGCATGCAGGGGAGGCACATCTTGTGCCTCCTGTAGTTTTGCAAACCCAGATCCTGCACAGGAAGGAATGCATGACATAGTGCATTCCTTTCTTTGCAGAAACATGCACTGGCTGTCCCGTGGCTATTTAAGGCTCATAATGAGCCTTTGGACAGCACCACCGCAGGACTGCCACGCCACCTGCCTGCCAGACCACTAAAGTACTTGTAATCTGGTGGGCGTGCGGAGGCAATAATAGGCCGTGCAGGAGCGTGGCTTACCACCTGCTCCAGCACTGCCAAGGTCATAATCAGGCCCTTAAAGAAAGGATCCCTAAACCAGAAACACCTGTTTTCCTCCAAAAATTACAAAAACTATTTGTGTTATTTATTCTATTTAGGAGTTTGCATATAAAATGTGTTTCATTCACCCAACCACGCTAACTGCTCGAATCGGTTTATGTATCTCTGCCTGTGTCTAGCGCCGGGACACCTCCGTGTGAGGTAGCTGTTCGCGCTCTACAAAACTCTGTATTATTATTATTATTATTAAATAATGAGCATAAATGGTGCAATTTGATTCTTCCTTTTTTTCAAATAATGCATAGTTCTTGTGAATTGTCCCTTCAGTTCCACCTAAAAATGTCCATCTATTGTGTTGCTGGTTTCTTACAAAAGCTCCCTTCGAATGTGCTTGCCATATATAGATACATGCCTTTTTGTTACTTAATATAGAAATGTTGGTTACTATGCACTGCCTGAACATATGAACAGTTTGCGTACTACTTTATTACTTTTTTGGATACTGTTTTCTTATTGTTAGATTCTTTATGTGTCTCACTTAGGAAAAATAAATTGTTTATAATTATGGAGCAATTACATAGTTAACGCTCCAGACTATCCGTATAAATCATTAGGATTTAACCTATGGTGGTAATAAAAACAAATGATATTGTTTTGGCTCATTACTACTGATCTAATACAGTGAAATGAAGGAAGACATGTCCTGATTGAAGCTGCTGCACATAAATACCAATTTATTTATGGTTGTGTGGTATTTTCATTGAAAGTGTTGAAAGAAAAAATAAATCCCCTAATAAAAATAATAATCTCTTACTGGAAAAACTATTATTTTCTTTGCGCTAGTAAAACCGCACATCATCAATAACTTTGATCTAAAGAGACTAGATAAATGTGAATTTATTTTAATTTCCCGAGTGTTAACGGAATGAAAGAGGAGATCGGGAATGTGGCCTCAAAATAAGGATTTACAAAGGAGAGATATTGGCAGTGCCATTGAAATAATTCCGTTTTTTTAAATGTTTTCAAGCATTTGCTTCATCATGAGCAGGGTACAACAAAAACATTGTTCCTTTCAAAAAGTTAGCTGGTGGTAAGATGGTGTCAGCGTGAATCCATGCTGCACAGCCGCGCAAGCCGTGCTTCTCGACCATCAGCTATGCAAACTGATTGACGATGCTGAATCCGCGAGGGAGCAGGACACGAGGGCAACAGCTTCGCTTTTGAAGTAGGGGTGGGCGGAATTTGCGAAATTAACTTTCGCAAATTATCGCGAAAATGCTAAAAATCTCCGCAAACACGCCGGAAATATCGCGAAGACGCAGAAGTTTTTTTCCCGCCTGTTCGCGGTATTTTTTGCGTGATCGCGGGTCGCCAACTTACCCATGCGGTTGCTCAAGGGCGCGGCCATCTTGTTTTCACTTGTCCCACCCTCTCGCGATGCTTACTTCCTGTTTCGGGTCGCGCAATGCATGTTCGCGCCTGTTCGCGGTCGAAATTTCCTGTTCGCGACCGCTTTTACTTGATCGCGTTGCTTTTTGCTTGCTCGGGGAGAAAATATCGCGCGAACTTGCGCACGTGGTCGCAATGGGCGCGGCCATCTTGTTTTTCACTCTATTGCATGGTTCTGGGGCCTGATTTTCAATCCTCCCAAAATCCTTTCAATCCTATGTTTATAGCTATAAACAAAGGATTGAAAGGATTTTGGGAGGATTGAAAATCAGGCCCCAGAACCATGCAATAGAGTGAAAAATCCTTTTTTCGGATCTTTATTACTTATTATTTCTCTAACTATTTTCCTGCTTCTATATTTTTTGTTTTTGTCTATTTTTTTTTTGTTTTTTAGCTACTTCCCTGCTATTTATTTCCTTTACTCCTTTATTTATTTTACCTTTTCTTTCCCGCCCCGTCCCCAGAACCATGTCCAAGGGTAGGGCTGTTCGCCGGCGCAGCCAGAGCCGCGACTGCCTTCCTTGCAGAAGGCGGCACCCACAAGGCCTTATTTGGGGAGGAGGAGTTGGCTGCACTAATTTTCTTTGTGCAGCGCCACCTCCCCTCAACCCTGGCAGCAGGTGGCAGGCCTGGGTCCGGGTACGGCCTCCGGGAGCGTCGGCAGCGGTGGGGGAAGGTGCGCCGGGCAGTGTCGCGCATCTCTGGGGTCCGGCGCACCCAGGCACAGCTGACGCACCGGTGGTCCGACATCCTGGACCGTGAGCAGGACCTGCTGGACCTGCTAGGAGTGGAGGTCCCGGGGCTTGGTGAGTACATATTTAATTACTACGACTTTGTGTCTGTTCTTCTGCTCTGTGTTATATATTGCAAATATTTTTTTCCCTTCCAAACAGCTAGAATGTTGCTGCTTACAAATCAATACATTCCAGGTTAATAACGTTTAAAAGACTTCTGTGATTATGGTGCTCTTCTGCGCTACTACTAATCTTACTTGTTTGCAGCTTGTGTTTGCGCTTGCTTAGCGTGATTCTTTACGAGTTTATTTTAGAGAAATTAAGTTACGTAATGCTACAGTGACTCTAGTCCACTCCTTACTTTGTCCCGTGACCGTCACTAATAGATAGGGGTGGATTGATGTTTAGGTACACTACTTTGTATGAGCTTCTAATTTGTTAGTGGTATGCGTGATGCCCCCTCACTCAGTTACGTGACGTGCTGCTAGTACGGCAGTCTTTAGAACCTTTTCTAGTTTGTTCAATGAGTGGTGGTAGGCTTAGCAGTTACTTAGCAGTAGCAGATCAGCATCAATCAAACCAAAACTTGGTGTATACAAAAAATGTAGTCATGTTCATGTGTCCTCCATGATTTTACCATACGCATTGTTGAGGAATACAGTGGAAATGCATACTTAATGTACAATTGGCATGCCTGGAATAGGTGGGCTAGGTTGGGTGGTACATTGTACTTAGGCTTAGTTGTAACTTAGTTTTCTGGAATCAGAATGGAAGACTGGATTACTGTTGATAAATAGTAACTTAAGTAGTCAAACTGCGAATCCCCCGATATTACATGTTGACCAGATGAGATCGGTCAATGTAGTTATTGCAATTGTTGTTTACCTAAGTGTTTTTTGACCGTTGTTGAAAAATATTGTATTTGTTTGACATCATCCATCAATGTTTGTCTCTTTCTTATATCTTTCCTGTTCATCAGCACCCAGGGGCAGACCGACAGGGACTGGGCAGTCGGCGGGACAGGAACAACACCACCAGGAGGACACCGCTGAGGGCTCCTCTGCTGGCCCCAGTAAGTCTTCTTGTTTTTAATAATATTTCTTATTCCATAACTTTTACTGCCCCATATTTTTCCTGAACTATTGTTAGTTTCCAAATGCTATTTTTTTACCACCAATTATCCTTCGATCTGTACGGTTTCAAAAATCTTATCCCTGCCTCCACTATGATGATTCTGAGTACTACTACTACTACATACTATCAGTCTGTCTGTACTGTAGTAGCTAGTCTTGCCCAGGTGGCCAGTTCCACTCTTTGTGAAAGGTTGTAATATAAAACTCATATTCACCAGTAGCTCGAGCCATTGAGTCCAATCCGTTGGGTCGTCGTCTTGTACTACTTTTACTCTTATTGATCTTGGGGCTTTGAAAATTCACAGCAACAACAGCCCTACCAAATTTATAACTATTTTGATATAATATCCTATAGGACATACTACTGTTGTAGGGATCTTGCACATACATTTGCACCAGAAAATAGGATGTTGGTGATGGTAGGTTGGACCTTCCTTGTACACCTCAATCAGAAATTCCGCACCCACCACAATTCCACTGCTTGACTATAGTACTGTCTTGTCATAACTATTAGGTTTCGGAACCCTCCCCCCAAGATACCCAACAAGTAGACAACCCAGAACATAACACACCCAACCTCTCAGTCGTGGAAGCAATTCGTATGCACACCCTTACTTTAATTTGCGCACTCGTGTAAGTTAGTCCACACCAAAATACCACCAAGTCTATGTAAGTTCAAAATGTTTATTTCAATTTGAGAAGGTCTCTCTGTACACTGTTTTCTTAGCAGCACCAACCGGAAAATCAATAACATTAAAACAATATACATTGTTGTTACACTTATACAGTTGGGAATTAAATCATGATAACTGAACAGTGGTGGAAGGCAGCACCACCATCCCATAGCAATTTAGTTTATAAAAATGTATAAAAGAAGATGTGAGTGAAGGGACCCCTCACCTTAGAAGAACCTAGTACTGGTAGTTGTTGCATCATTCAGAAGCTCTGGTTCGTAGAAGGGAATCTTGCGTCTGTAATGCGAAAAAAGAAATGGTGTGCGTTAGTATATTGCAACTTGCAAGCATTTCTCAGCCGTGCCAAAAAGTGTAGCATCTATGGATAAGCAATATGGACTAACAGCAACAGTAGTACACCAGTACTTCCTAAAACAGTGGCTTGTTAATGTTTGTGGACCGCTTGTACGCAGCGCGTAGACTAGACAGTAGCAGTGTGAGGCAGGTCATGTGGGCTCAAAGGTATCTTAAGAAGCTGCAAGGTAAAGGTAACGTCACATGTGCAAAAATAAAAGCCACAGAGGTAAAATGGTAGCATGACTAGGGCTAATTAAGCAAAGGCTACAATGATCATATATAACTATTAGTGTCTACTCTACTACTACCTGATTTGTACTAGTGATGTATGTTAGTATTAACTCATTTTTCAACCTTGCTACTGATCAATAGGGGGAGGTGTATATGATGCCTAATAAATGTGTAATGTTTTCTAGGCGCACTACCGACCACCATTGCCGGGGCCAGCGAAGGCGACGCGGAGGGCGAGGATGCGGCAGTTGCTGCAGATAGCAACGGAGCAGTAGGGGGAGTGGCAGCACCAGTGGCGGGCGGTGGTAAGTTAGATTCATAATCCTTAACTATTGTTGAACTTGACAGTACACTCACTGCAAGGGTGTACTGTATGTATATATGTATACTGTACAGTTGTGACTTTTGGCCCCATTAGGATGGTGGGCGACGCGTATTGCCCCCGCCGGGCCGGCTGGAATTCACTGCCGACACCACAGGGGCAAACCTCCCGCCATCCCTGTAGAAAATATTCAGACATGTCGACCAGGCGGAAACGGTTTCAATATGGCGGTGGTGTCTCTCTCACCACACCGCCAGCCATATAATCTGCATTTTGGAATGCCTTTGCGTGGCGGCATTGCCGTCCGCCACGGAAAGGCATGCAAACATTGCAGAGTATGCTTGGGGGCCCTCATGGAGGGTACCTACCTATGCTATGGTACCCCCCCGCCTTTCAATGCAAAACGTGACAGGCTCCGTGCGGGGCCCGTCATGTTGTGCTTGGAAAAGCAGCACAACATTTTAGCATTAGTTTCAGTAAAGCCAACCAGAATGTAAAAAAAAAAAAACAGGGTGCGCCCGCCACTGTGCCGGGCGCATCATCCTAATTAATTGTCCCCACGGGACCCCCACCCTTTTTAGCAGTCGGATGGCGGGCGGACAATGTCCGCCCGCTATCCGATGTCGTAAGTAAGTATGAGTTGTTGGGGACGTTTGAAGAGTGAACTAGAAGACTAGAATTCCCTTTAATTGGTATAGGACTAGGAGCCGGAGTATTGAGTAACCAATGGCCTCATCTATCTGATTTCAACTCCGCTTAGAAAGTTTTATGGAGAAGAGCACCTGGTGCACTGTTCAACTAAAAAGTGTAAGACAGGTGGAAGGAAGAAGGACGGGAGACATTTAAAATGTTATGTACTACTGTGCTTTATTTTATAGTGCTACTCTACCATGCCACTATGTGTATACATAATTACCTTGTCCTACTGTTTTATTAAGACTATATTTTACAATTGTCTTGTTTTTTTCTTTTTGATACACAGCTACTCTGAAACTCAACCGGAAGGAGTTGGCCGCCAAGGCACGGCGCCGGAAGCTGGAGGCAATCCAGCGGGAATACCGGCGGCTGGTGGTCCTAGCCGAGGAGGAGGAGGAGACTGCGGCATCAATTGTTCAAGCCTCCTCCAGTGCCCCGGGCCCCAGCCACCGCCCTCCAGCGGTACGGCGCCACCGTCTGGCGGCTGCCCGCCGCCACCGTGACATCTATGGTGCCCCCCCCACTGTGGCTGCAACTGCCGCGGCCTTAGACGCCGCGTAGCCCGTTTAGAGGACGAGATGCGCCAGATGCGTGTCCTCCTCCAGTCCCGCCCCACCAGTTAGTCCCTGTCACTGCCCCTTTTTTAATTCTTGTTCGTTTGGGCGTTACAGACTTTTTTCTACTATGGACAGTGGTTGCGGTTAGGGAGGGGGGTGGGTCAGCTTTTGTGGGTTTAGTTTATTTTTGTTAGGGTAAATTAAATATATTTTTCTATGTTACATGCAATGTTGTTAATGTTTTGTAGGTGGGGTCACTGTTTTACATCACACTGTTTCCTTGCTGGTGCATGGCCGCCCATAGCCTGTGTTTGATTTCAATAATTTGCTGACTGTATAAGACACAAACAGATAGATGCGACACACCTCACTCATTGACTGGTCCTTCTAGTACTTTCAGTCTGTCCTCTAGTCTATGCATTCTTTGGAGTGGTGTGTGAAAATGAAATCATTGACAACATGTCCATTATTAATTCTGCCTCCCCCAAACTTCTCTCTTACCAGTGCTTGATGTTTATGTCCAACTGTGGCACAGCACTGGCTGCATGGTGAAGATGGTTTCCTTTTTCATACATGCCATGATTGGGGTGGTGGTGGTGGTGGTGGTAGTATAGTAGTAGTAGTAGACACTGGCAGGGCGGCAGCATTTCCAAAAAAAGAAAAGGAGACAGTCAATCGCCTTTGAGAGACTGTTAGAGGAGTAGTTGAATGAAGTACAGTACAGAACTTACCGAGCAACAATAATATGCTCAAATATTTGACAAAAAAACTGAATGGTGGTTAGGAGGATAGCCTACTAGACAGAGTTACAAACTATAGTTGTGTTGAGTCACTTGACTATGCCTACAGTCTAACAGTTAGTGCTGTATATGAGGAATGACAACAAACAAATCCAATCTATGCCGGCAATTTATGCTGAGGTATATGTTCCTTTGTTAAATAAAATTAAATAACCTCTGAAATATCCTACTCATGGGTGGCCAAGCAGAAGAAGATCATCGCTCTGCCTTCAAATTGAAGTAGTATTGCTTGCACCACATCCGCCCCAGCAAGTGTGTGATTAAGTATTGGTGTACATTTAATTTAGTTACACCTCGACAATAAGTCACATAGCCCGGGGGAAGAGGGTTAGGGTTTGTTGAATGGATGGGAAGGGGGTTTTTGGGAAAGGTTTGACATAGAAAAACAGTATGCTTACATAGACAAACAAACGACAATCATTGAAGACTACCATATCCATATGTTAAGGGAGAAAAAGGCAATGCATGCATGATGATGAGAGACCCGGATTACATACACTTCTAGTTCTTGTTCTGTTGTTCCGGCCTTAATACTTTAACAGATAGCAAATAGAAATTTTCAATATCGGTAGGGAAGAATCGTAAACACAGAGCAAACATAATGATGATGATTGATAATAACAACTCCAAGAACACACTGTTGTAAAGATTGTATACAAGATATTAATCAAATTATTTAAAAGAAGTTAAAAGTGGATACTGTTACTGTCTTATCCTGGTCAAAAATGTGGACTGGATTTTTGCATCTCGCCAGTCCTCTTGCTCCTCTTGTCTCGTCCATCAATCTTGGGTGTGTCGCCTCGCCACTCGCCACTGCCCGGCTGGAAAAAAAAGGTGATTGATTGGTAAGGTAATTAATATGCATTGTAATGTTTTACAAAGTTTTGGGCAAGGCCCGGCCTGTAATTTTAGATGGAAAATCAAAGGGTATATTGAGAAAGAAAGTGAAAACAAATGCACAAGTGATGGTGTAGTGCAACAAGAACACTTTCCAAGGTGGCATGTATGCATATGCATCATCTCTACTCTTTTTTTCCAGCATTGACCTTCAACAGTAACAGGAGAGAGCAGGGCCACAGTGCTTAGCATTAGCACATCCTACGTTAACACTTTAGAGTCCTTTTTTTTTCTCTCAAAGAGTTGGACAAACGCAAAGCACATTCTCCATTCCAAACATAGCATTTTACAGTTTAAGTTAGTAAAATCAATGCACTGCAGTCATCCCACCGCTACACTCTATTCAACTTCTACACAGACATTTGGGTCTGCTGTGGTTGTTGTTGACGTGTTAACCTTTAGGCTTTTCCGTTTTATGCCACTCCTGAAACATCCTCCTGACTTCATCATCATCTCTGATACTTTTACTGACTGACTGAAGATCGGCCTGCAGTATAAGTATAATTTTTATGACACAACAAGAGTAGAAATATAAATATTACTGACTTGAGTCATTCTTTATTGTGTACAGAAAGATAGATTACTACTAGTACACTTTGACATCACTTTGTGCACAATAAACAACGCAAACACAAAGACCAATAGCTCAGAGTCAGGTGTCCAATGCATGCCATTAATTGTCATCATTTATTACCTGTTCCTTCTCATCTTAAGTTAATGGGCCATCTCTTTCACCATCATCATGATGGACGGTGCTGTTGTGTCACAGTCATTTGCATTGCGCAGATTGAGTGAGTCCCCTTCATGTATTGAATTAAAAGCAATGTATCACCAAGATGCAGGAGAAGTACACATTTCTTATTTGCAAGAAGGGGAAAATGAGTGTGTTCTGTAGAAAGTTGATTAGTGGCAGTGCACAATTACATAAATTCATGCGCAACAAACACAACAAAATCTACATCATTCAGTCTGCGATTCTGCGGCCAATGCATGGCAGCCATCAATCATTACCTGTTCCATCTCATCTTGTTAACGGGCCGTCTATTTCGCCATCATCATCATAGATGGTGCTGTTGTGTCACAGTCATTTGCATTGCGCAGATTGAGTGAGTCCCCTTCCTGTATTGAATTAAAAGCAATGTATCACCAAGATGCAGGAGAAGTCCACATTTCTTATTTGCAAGAAGGGGAAAATTAGTGTGTTCTGTAGAAAGTTGATTAGCGGCAGTGCACAATTACATAAATTCATGCGCAACAAACACAACAAAATCTACATCATTCAGTCTGCGATTCTGCGGCCAATGCATGGCAGCCATCAATCATTACCTGTTCCATCTCATCTTGTTAACGGGCCGTCTATTTCGCCATCATCATGATGGACGGTGCTGTTGTGTCACAGTCATTTGCATTGCGCAGATTGAGTGAGTCCCCTTCCTGTATTGAATTAAAAGCAATGTATCACCAAGATGCAGGAGAAGTACACATTTCGTATTTGCAAGAAGGAGAAAATTAGTGTGTTCTGTAGAAAGTTGATTAGTGGCAGTGCACAATTACATAAATTCATGCGCAACAAACCCAACAAAATCTAAATCATTCAGTCTGCGACTCTGCGTCCAATGCATGGCATCAATCATTACCTGTTCCATCTTATTTTCAGTTAATGGCCAGTCTCTCTCTGCTCTGAAAGGAGGATAGCTATATTGGTCATCTGATTCACGGTCCACTTGTTTTGGAAGGACGAGGAAAGTTTGAATTTGTTGTTACCATCATCCAATCATCATTCATGAGGGAAATGGAATTGAGCAGGAGATTCAGTATGATCGAGAGGAGGAGCTGGATTCGGAGGACTGTACTGTCAAATGGCAGACACCTGAAACTTGTATATTAAATTAGAAGAGTAGAAGACGGTGATAATGGATTTGTGGCGATTCACAAGTTTATAACCGGAACAACAGACACATAAACAAAGGGGGAAAAAAAGGGAGGAAGACAGTAAGTGCGAGCCTAATTGTCAGGGAAGTATAGCTCGTCCTCAAACTCTGGGCGTTCTTCCAGTAGTAGGTAATCATCTGACACAATACTTCCGTCACCTGAGCCACTGTCCTCATCTTCCTCTGTTGATTCATGCATTGTGTAATTCGGTGGTATGAAGTGCTGATTCATTTTGATCATTGTTAACCTCTCCACGTTTTTTGGAGATAGACTGGTCCTTCTCAATGTTACAATGGAACCAGCAGCACTGAAAACACGTTCGGAAGAGACACTTGCGACAGGGCAAGCCAGATAGCTTATCGCCAGCCTGCTGAGCTGTGGCCATTCAGACCTTTTCCTATACCAATACTGCAATGGGTTTTGATCAACGTATACCTCTGTTGGGTCGTCCAGATAGGCCTGGACTATCCGCTCAATGTTCAGGGTTGCTGATGGTAAGCTTTTGTGCTGTTTTTTCTGTGCATCAGCACTGTGCTTGCAATAGCCCATCTTTACATACCAATCCTGTAATGATGATGATTGTACTCGGCCTAATGATCCAGTTTTTGTTTCTGTAGTCGATAGTGATGGTGAGTGTTGTGATTGTGAGCCAACCGCACTGCCCTCAGCCGACGAAGTTGCACTTGATTCTGCATGGCCTGCTTCAGTTTCAGTACTTGTTGTGGGTTGATGTGGCGGGCTTTTAATTAGCAGCCCTTCGTTTTCAAACTTATTGGCTGCTTCAGCTATACAACTTTTGTAGCGGGCAACATCATTGTCGGAAAAAGCAAGGAATAGTCCTAATTTTGCACGTGGATCCAGAATTGTGGCACAAATGTAATGTTCTTGTGACAAAATTTTATTTTGTATCCTTACATTTTCTGATAAGCGCCTGGATAAGCTCTCCACAAAGTCATGGGCTTGCCTTCTGTCCTCTACACCTTTGTAGGATTCAGACACATTATTCAGCTCATGCTCTAGCATTTGCAACAATGGGATAGCTTGGCCCATTGTACAGTCCTCCTTGCTGACTTCACGTGTGAAGACCTCAAAAGGAGACAGCATCTCAGTCAGGCATTTAATTAGGGTCCATTGCTCCCTCTGAAGGGTCATGCCTTTAACACTAGCATCACTGCTTCTGTACCAGACATATTCATGGAGTGACCTGTGCTGTTCGTACAGACGATCAAGCATGTAATACGTTGAGTTCCAACGTGTTGCCACCTCCTGGATGAGTGCCTTGACTGGCATCCTAAATTCACGTTGGATGATCCTCAGCTGCTTCCGAGCTTTAAAAGAATGGCTGAAATGAGTGCATATTCTTCGGCAGATGGCCAGTAAATTGCTGACTATGGGTTCTTTTTTCAGAAAGTCTGCAGTGTGCCAAACACGGAACCCTGAAATAGGAACCAAGTTCCATGGCCTTAAGTACATTACTGCCATTGTCTGTGGCAACAAAACCAATACCAATACCAAGCCATTCCAAAACCTTGGTGCGAAACTCTTCTAAAATGTTTTCAGCCGTATGAGATTTCTCCATGGCGAACATGGCTACAGTTGCATGTTTCCGAGTACCTTCAAAAATCGCAGCTGTGTCAACAACACCTCGTGCAGATAGTTTATCCCTAACCCCCACAAAAGAGATCCAGTGTGCAGTGATGCACATGTAATCTGTGGCTTGGCAACTGCTCCACATGTCTGTTGTCAGGTGGATATTGTGCACAGCACTCTGCTGCAAACCGTGACCAACCAATTCCAGCACATCATAATGTAGTGCCGGAACAGCAATTCTTGCGAAATAGGACCGGCTGGGAACTTTCCATTTTGGGCAGATGGCAGACACAAATTCAAGGAAACCCACCCCTTCCACAAATGAAAAAGGAAGAAGGTCCAGCGCTAACATTTTAGCCAGCTTCGCATTGTACAATCGTGCCGTTGGGTGGTTGCGTTGGAACTGCCCCTCCAACCTAAACATGCTCTCAATGGTAGGCTGGCTTACTTTCCTTAGTGGTGCTGTTTTCATTAACCCACTAAGGCTCAACGACACAGATTGTCTCATTGAGGTACTCACCGGTCGCCTTAGTGTCTCACCCACACTCTGAGTATGGCTCTTACTGCGGTGCCACTCTGATGTTACTGAGGAGGATGTGGGCGTTACCACTGCAGTGACTGCACTACTGGAGACAGGGCTAGAAATGCCTCCCTGTTTTTCACCTGCCACCACAATAATATCGCTCCCTGATTCTGAATCCTGACCAACTTCAATGGGTTTAGTTTTCCTACTTTCTTTTAACTTAAGTAGGTGATCCTCCCACACGATAGTGTGGTGTATTCTGAGATGACTTGCTTGTCCTCCTGTACCATAGTTTGTACCAAGCTTACCACGCCGAACACCTTGCCGACAAATTGAGCATATAGCAACGTTCTGCTCCTTGGCGCTAACAGAAAAGAAGTCCCAAACTGGGGAGGAGAACTTTCTGGCACTGCTGGATGTGCCACTTTCAACACCAGATGAACTTGAGGGGGTGCTTGAAAATATGTGACCCTGTCCACCTACACTGTGACTTTTACTACCACTTCCTACTGAGATGGTTGAGCTGGATGTAGGTCCCTGCCGGGCCTTGGAAAATATGGCAGCTGGAGGTAGTGGTGGTGTAACCTGTGTTGGTGAGATCCGTGCTACATCCCGCTCAGTAGCAGCCTTTCTGGATAGGGTGAGAATGTCGGTCTCCAATCCCTTTGGGGCGGGAGTAATGTGCATGATGACTGGCTCATCTTCATCAACATCACCACCCCCCTCTTCTACATCTACCTCCATAACTCTAAGTTTTTCTGGGACCTTCCTTTTCAGAAGCATTGTCTTGTGGCGTATATCACTCTCAGACCGAGCTGGTGGTACCCAAGTGTCATCACGATCATCAGAAGCGGGGCTTGAAGAAGAAGATGATGGACTAAGCCTCCTTTTCCTTGCTGGTGGTCTGGAAGACAATAGATCTTCTGAAACAGTGGTTTGACTTTGCTCCACTTTGTCTGCAGGAAGCTCGATTTCCTGAAATGCCCCTACGTCAGGAGCAACAACTACTATGGTGGGCTGTTGCGGCGGCTGCTGCTGTTCTTGTTGCGGCGGCTGCTGCTGTTCTTGCTGTGGCGGCTGCTGCTGTTCTTGTTGCGGCGGCTGCTGCTGTTCTTGTTGCGGCGGCTGCTGCTGCTGTTCTTGTTGCGGCGGCTGCTGCTGCTGTTCTTGTTGCGGCGGCTGCTGCTGCTGTTCTTGTTGCGGCGGCTGCTGCTACTGTTCTTGTTGCGGCGGCTGCTGCTGTTCTTGTTGCGGCGGCTGCTGCTGTTCTTGTTGCGGCGGCTGCACACTGATCTGCTGAGTTTGCGCCTGCGTTGAACTTGATTGTGTACTACTTTGCAGTAATGACATTTCTTCAACATCGCTGCTCGTTAGTAGACTGGCTACCTCTGCGACACTAAAGCCCTTGGGCCTAGGTTGGTGGGGTTGGACCTCTGTGCTGCTCCCAGCTTGGTTCCCGGACAACGCTTTGGTGCCAAAAAAAACAATGGCCGGCACACCACCAGCCGTGGTTAATGGCACTTGCTTTTTCTGTTCCTTCTTCTCACCGGCAACTTTCTTGGTACTGGACCTGGTACCTTTCTTTGGGGCCATCTTCTTCAGATGTCAGGCAGGATGCAGATGCACAACAAGTTCTGGTCTCATGTGGACGTGATGCGCAGCAGGACTTCTGTCTGGCTGGCAGTACAACGGGTAACCGGGTGATGCTGATGACACCTCCTACTCTGTCTTTTGTGATCCTAAAAGCAAATAAGACAGGAGAAGAACATCAGTGAAATGTTGCATTTGTTGTTGTGGTTCAGTTACTTAGTACTGTACTAGTGCAAACAAAAGATAGTCTAGCCATTTATGACTTTTTTTTTTAACTACAGCTATGTTATACTACTAGTACTGTGTACAGCCACACACTACACTCTCAGGAAGGATAGGAAAGTTAATAATAAACAACAAAATAAAAATTTAATGGAAGTGGGGTGGACCATTGCATTATTTGAGCATCTCAGCATCCATGGAGCTGCTGCTGGCAAAGGGGGTGGATGGATGGAAGCAGTAAGCCAAAGAGCCAATAGGAAAACCATGCAGGCCTATGGCAAAAGCAGGACACTAATAACTCACAGTCCAAACACCAAAAAAGGCCACCACCCACATGGACACACACAAATCACAAACAAGCCGGGGGCCTGGGAACCACCAGGAGCTGACAAAAGGCCTATAAAAGCCAGGTAAAGGATGCCTGCTAAAGCACACTGCTCTGCCTTTTTAATGCAACAAAATGTAAATACAAACATTCACAGGCCCCAAAAAGCTCTGCAGGGTGCATGCATTGCACACCAACACAACAGACACATACAACAAAAGCATGTCTTTAAGACAACCAACATCAGAAAGGCCACCCCAAAAAACACACTTCCCCAACTCAATCCAATGCCATCCATGCCCTAAATGATGTCTAAATTCAGCAGATCACACAGAAAACACTTGATTAATAAAGCTGTGGCTACCTGCTCTGATCCTAGTGGATGAAAAAGCAGGCCTGTTGGCAGACAAGGCCAGGCAAGCTTGCAGGCCTAGGCCTTAAAATGGCCACCAGCCACATGGCCAGGCCCAACAACATCACAAAGGCCACCCCCAAAAAACACACTTCCCCAACTCAATCCAATGCCATCCATGCCCTAAATGTTGTCTAAATTCAGCAGATCACACAGAAAACACTTGATTAATAAAGCTGTGGCTACCTGCTCTGATCCTAGTGGATGAAAAAGCAGGCCTGTTGGCAGACAAGGCCAGGCAAGCTTGCAGGCCTAGGCCTCAAAATGGCCACCAGCCACATGGCCAGGCCCAACAACATCACAAAGGCAACCCCCAAAAAACACACTTCCCCAACTCAATCCAATGCCATCCATGCCCTAAATGATGTCTAAATTCAGCAGATCACACAGAAAACACTTGATTAATAAAGCTGTGGCTACCTGCTCTGATCCTAGTGGATGAAAAAGCAGGCCTGTTGGCAGACAAGGCCAGGCAAGCTTGCAGGCCTAGGCCTCAAAATGGCCACCAGCCACATGGCCAGGCCCAACAACATCACAAAGGCCACCCCCAAAAAACACACTTCCCCAACTCAATCCAATGCCATCCATGCCCTAAATGATGTCTAAATTCAGCAGATCACACAGAAAACACTTGATTAATAAAGCTGTGGCTACCTGCTCTGATCCTAGTGGATGAAAAAGCAGGCCTGTTGTCAGACAAGGCCAGGCAAGCTTGCAGGCCTAGGCCTCAAAATGGCCACCAGCCACATGGCCAGGCCCAACAACATCACAAAGGCAACCCCAAAAAAAACACACTTCCCCAACTCAATTCAATGCCATCCATGCCCTAAATGATGTCTACATTCATCAGAAAACACTTGATTGATAAAGCAGTGGCTACCTGCTCTGATCCTAGTGGATGAAAAAGCAGGCCTGTTGGCAGACAAGGCCAGGCAAGCTTGCAGGCCTAGGCCTCAAAATGGCCACCAGCCACATGGCCAGGCCCAACAACATCACAAAGGCCACCCCCAAAAAACACACTTCCCAACTCAATCCAATGCCATCCATGCCCTAAATGATGTCTAAATTCAGCAGATCACACAGAAAACACTTGATTAATAAAGCTGTGGCTACCTGCTCTGATCCTAGTGAATGAAAAAGCAGGCCTGTTGTCAGACAAGGCCAGGCAAGCTTGCAGGCCTAGGCCTCAAAATGGCCACCAGCCACATGGCCAGGCCCAACAACATCACAAAGGCAACCCCAAAAAAACACACTTCCCCAACTCAATCCAATGCCATCCATGCCCTAAATGATGTCTAAATTCAGCAGATCACACAGAAAACACTTGATTAATAAAGCTGTGGCTACCTGCTCTGATCCTAGTGGATGAAAAAGCAGGCCTGTTGGCAGACAAGGCCAGGCAAGCTTGCAGGCCTAGGCCTCAAAATGGCCACCAGCCACATGGCCAGGCCCAACAACATCACAAAGGCCACCCCCAAAAAACACACTTCCCCAACTCAATCCAATGCCATCCATGCCCTAAATGTTGTCTAAATTCAGCAGATCACACAGAAAACACTTGATTAATAAAGCTGTGGCTACCTGCTCTGATCCTAGTGGATGAAAAAGCAGGCCTGTTGTCAGACAAGGCCAGGCAAGCTTGCAGGCCTAGGCCTCAAAATGGCCACCAGCCACATGGCCAGGCCCAACAACATCACAAAGGCAACCCCAAAAAAAACACACTTCCCCAACTCAATTCAATGCCATCCATGCCCTAAATGATGTCTACATTCAGCAGAAAACACTTGATTGATAAAGCTGTGGCTACCTGCTCTGATCCTAGTGGATGAAAAAGCAGGCCTGTTGGCAGACAAGGCCAGGCAAGCTTGCAGGCCTAGGCCTCAAAATGGCCACCAGCCACATGGCCAGGCCCAACAACATCACAAAGGCCACCCCCAAAAAACACACTTCCCCAACTCAATCCAATGCCATCCATGCCCTAAATGATGTCTAAATTCAGCAGATCACACAGAAAACACTTGATTAATAAAGCTGTGGCTACCTGCTCTGATCCTAGTGGATGAAAAAGCAGGCCTGTTGTCAGACAAGGCCAGGCAAGCTTGCAGGCCTAGGCCTCAAAATGGCCACCAGCCACATGGCCAGGCCCAACAACATCACAAAGGCAACCCCAAAAAAACACACTTCCCCAACTCAATCCAATGCCATCCATGCCCTAAATGATGTCTAAATTCAGCAGATCACACAGAAAACACTTGATTAATACAGCTGTGGCTACCTGCTCTGATCCTAGTGGATGAAAAAGCAGGCCAGTTGGCAGACAAGGCCAGGCAAGCTTGCAGGCCTAGGCCTCAAAATGGCCACCAGCCACATGGCCAGGCCCAACAACATCACAAAGGCCACCCCCAAAAAACACACTTCCCCAACTTAATCCAATGCCATCCATGCCCTAAATGTGCTTGAAAATGAAATACATTCAAAAAACAACAAAAGGAACAGTTGCTTCATCATGCACACACACACCCATGAGGCCATGCCCATGGCTAGCTCGGGCCTACTACTACTACCCACAAAATAAAAAAATAAAAAAAAGGAATGATGATAATTAATTATCAAAAATAAATTGTAGTTACAACAACTGCAATGCCCACAATCAAACAAACACAACAACCACTTACTTGTAAAATATCCTATTCCAAAAATCCTGAAATCCAATTGCAATGATGCAGCAGACAAAAAGAGTGATCTGTCCAGCTCCAAATCCAAAGGCAGAATGAGCAGGAGATGGACAAAGCACTGGGAGGAGCCTGCTGGACAGGAACAGGAAGTTGGAGATTCTGTGTCACTTCCTCCCTCTCTCCACCTTTTAAAAAAATGACTCCTTGCACAAAAAAGGAAAGCCAAATGTCAATGTAAGGAGTTCTTTTCATCCAAAATCAGCATTTGCAGATGGTTTCATGCTGCTAGAGCCGATATTCCTCTCCAAATTGTAAATTTTACGTTGTTGAGTTCTCGAGCTTCACATTACTTCCGCCGGTGTGTCGAAAACGACATGATCGCGTTCTCTTCTTTGTCCCTGTCGCGTTGGATATGACGTGTTCGGGGTCTCTTTCTCCTGTTCGCGTTCGATTACACGTGCCCGCGTCCTCATCCTCTGGCTCGCGATGTAGAATGACATGTTCGAGATCTCAATCTTCTCATACTCGCGCGGTGCATGATCGCGAGAAGAAAGACGTGATCGCGCGACAAATGACGTGATCGCGTGACAAATGACGTTAATGCGGCCGCGAACTGTCGCGAGACAGCGCAAAATGGCTACCAAAATCCAACATCTCGTGGAGAACGCGACCGGTTCAAGAAAACTTGTCGGCGAACGCGGGGTTTCAGGTAAGTCAATCGCGCGAACGCGAGAATGTATTTTTTTACAGCGCGAGCAAGAAACAAATTATCGCTAAGCTGCGGAATGCAGAAATTTTGACATTTTCGCGCTTTCCGCGGAACGCGAAAATGCCAAAATATCGCAATTTCCGCGAACGGAACGGAATTTTGGCCCAGGCCTATTTTGAAGCCCGGGAACACATTGTGCCGCACGAGGAGGAGCGCTGCATTTCTCCTTCTGCCTTCAGATATTGTGTTACATTGTATCCTCAGTGCTCGCGCTCCCTCTGGGACCAACAAGGCTAAAATTGGGAGGACACGAGCACAGCCGTTCTGTTTCCAAGTCTGTGGAAGCTCGAAGGTCAATTCTGCTGTTGTGAAATACATCATGCTAGGAAGAGTGCTACATTTCTTCTCCTACCTCTGGATTCTGTACTGCTTTATTGCTTTGGTGCTCGTACTCCTTCCAGGCTCCCTGCTGGCGATGCTTAGTCCGAGAGGGAGCAGAACGCGTGGGCAGCACCTCTGTTATCTAGCCTTGGGAAGCACGAAAGTCATCTCTGCTTATGGGAAGTGTGTCACGCTGGGAAGAACGCTGTATTTCCCCTCCTGCTTTCCAATACAGCGCTGTTCTGCTCCTTCGGTGCTCGCGCTCACTCCGGGATTTTTCCATCAACGGGGGGACGGCGTTTGTGCTTGAGGATGTCGACCAGGGGTTCCAAGGCTGGGAAAACCAACAAGCCAAAGGCCACCCAGCCCATGCCAAGTAGCACTGCTCCTGGAGAAGCAACTATACCGGACAACTCACTCAGAGGTAAACTTGAGGCTAAATGTCTTAAACGTGCCACAGGGAAAATCGGGGGTAGCGTGGGCATTGGGGGAGCTAAGTAAGGCATTCAACCTATGATTGTAGAAATGCTCACTGGTCCCAAGGCACTGCCTTATAATCTTAGTACTGCTCTGGATGGTGCTCCAAACCCTACCCCTCCGGCTGCACCCAAACTAGTTCATCTGCCCGGTGAGGCCCAGGAGAGTCTGAACCCTGAACCAAAACCGGGTGGGTCCCACGAAAGCAGCATACTTGTACAAAAGGAGGAATCTCAGCCCCTTAGTGAGCAGTTGGTAGATCAAAGTGGCACAGAGGGACTAGTGGATTCAGCAAATTCATCTAGTAACCTGTACACTACTACTCCTCTATCTGAAGAGGCTGCCAGATGGGAAACACCCATTACAACGACGGTCTTTTCACACGCTGCCATCGCAACGCGACTTTAACATTGCAGGATGCTTTACATCGCATGCTTTTAGAACTCATGCTAAAACTGTGCATTGACTTTTACATCGCTAGCAATGACAACGCGTGTTGCGATGATGCCTGCGTGCCTGCGTGAGCAATGAAAATGCATGCTGCGATGATGCCTGCGTGCCTGCATGCAAGATGACGGATTATGACAGATGCAAGGTGGGATGGATGAAGGATGGATGTATGGATGGATAAAAGGTTGCATGGATGAATGATGGATGGATGGATGGATGTGTGAAAAGAAGGGTGGATGATTGATGGGTGGATGGATGGATAAAAGGGTGGATGGATGAAGGATGGATGTATAGATGGAAGGATGAAAGGGTGGATGGATGAAGGATGGATGGATGTGTGAATGGGTGGGTGGGTGGATGAATGATGGATGGATGGATGGAAGGATGGATGAAAAGGTGGATGGAAGAAGGATGGATGTATGGATGGAAGGATGAAAGGGTAGATGGATGAAGGATGGCTGGATGGATGTGTGAAAGGGTGGGTGGATGAATGATGGATGGATGCATGGCTGTGTGAAAGGGTGGATGAATGATGGATGGCTGTGTGCAAGGGTGGGTGGATGAATGATGGATGGATGTGTGATAGGGTGGGTGGATGAATGATGGATGGATGGAAGGATGGATGAAAAGGTGGATGGATGAAAGATGGATGTGTGGATGGAAGGATGAAAGGGTGGATGAATGATGGATGGATGGATGGATGGATGGATGGATGGATGGATGGGTGGGTGGAAGGGTGGATGGATGAATGTTGGATGGATGGATGGATGGTGAAAGGGTGGATGGATGAATGATGGATGGCTGTGTGAAAGGGTGGATGAATGAAGGATGGATGTGTGAAAGGGTTGATGGATGGATGGATGGATGGATGGTGAAAGGGTGGATGGATGAATGATGGATGGCTGTGTGAAAGGGTGGATGGATCAATGATGGATGGATGGATGTGTGAAATGGTGGGTGGATGAATGATGGATGGATGGGTGAAAGGGTGGATAAATGATGGATGGAAGGATGGATGGATGGATGGATGGGTTGGTGAAAGGGTGGATGGATGAATGTTGGATGGATAGATGGTGAAAGGGTGGATGGATGAATGATGGATGGCTGTGTGAAAGGGTGGATGAATGATGGATGGATATGTGAAAGGGTCGATGGATGAATGATGGATGGATGGATGGTGAAAGGGTGGATGGATGAATGATGGATGGCTGTGTGAAAGGGTGGGTGGATGAATGAATGATGGATGGATGGATGGCTGTGTGAAAGGGTGGGTGGATGAATGATGGATGGCTGTGTGAAAGGGTGGGTGGATGAATGATGGATGGATGTGTGAAAGGGTGGGTGGATGAATGATGGATGGATGGGTGAAAGGGTGGATGAATGATGGATGGATGGATGGGTGAAAGGGTGGATGGATGAATGTTGGATGGATGGATGGTGAAAGGGTGGATGGCTGAATGATGGATGGCTGTGTGAAAGGGTGGATGAATGATGGATGGATGTGTGAAAGGGTCGATGGATGAATGATGGATGGATGGATGGATGGTGAAAGGGTGGATGGATGAATGATGGATGGCTGTGTGAAAGGGTGGATGAATGATAGATGGATGGATGGATGTGTGAAAGGTGGGTGATTGGATGGATGAATGAATCACATCCCTCTGTTCTAACTCCCTAATCCACCGCAAGCCAGACCGAGGATTGACACTGGAAGGCATTTCCTGTGAGGGGATGTCAAGGGACAGCAGAGATGTTGTGTGACCAATGCTCAATTTTGGAACATGGTTCAGGGATGCAACACTATGTCAGCAAGCACCTATGTCAACAGCATTGTCGATCAAGGGAGCGTGCAAACAAACAACTACTTTAGACTTAATTTGTTCAGACAATTTGAATGACCAATCACTTAGCCTGAATGGGAATACACTAAATGGATGCGAGGCAGAGCATCCTTGACAGCAAGTATTGACAGTGTGAAGTTTCACTTTTGTTGCTTGCTTAAAACCGAAATAATGGTCGATATGTTTTCCCATTTGGAAAACCCAATTGGTGAGTGGCTTTTTACTAGATTAGTTTAATCAAATGTAATTTTTGGAAGTTGTTTTTTTTATCCAGCAGAAAAAACATAAGCAAAGTACTGATGGCTAAATGTATACCGCCTTGACTCAAACTGACACCTTTAAACACCAATAGCCCATCCCATCTGTGTTTTCAGCAACCCACAGGCTACCCACAGTATCCACTAGAAACCTTTTTGAATATATCGCCTTTAATTTCCATCAGTACTCTATATCTGAACGTAATGTTTAATAGCTGGTTGCCTGGTTTCATATTTACTATGCTTGAAGTGGTGAACATTTAAAAGCGCCCTTTAGGGGAAAAATCAACACCTTGATCCTAATGTCGTCTGGGTACGCACATCAATGTGCAAAGTAACACAAAGATTTACTACATATTCAGCCACTGCGTGTTTCAGGATTGGATGAAAGGCAAATCAAAGTTGAGAATAGGTTGTTTTCTTTACTGTAAAAGAGCAGGTTGACACATTATGGATGACCTGAGGAGAATGCAAGATGGCCTCCTTGAAGCCGCAGAGCCGGCTCAGCTCCCACTAAAGCTGAATAGGCTGGTTTCAGATTCCACGTGCAAGCGAGATGCCAGAAACCATATCTGATGTCACTCACAGCCGGAGGACATGCAGCAGAGTGGTTGTCACTGTGGGCTCAAGGAAAATAGAAGAAAGATTAGAGGCCTGGAAGACAAGAGCAACGGGAAGCAGGCAAACTGCCCCAACACTACTTCTGCCCAAGCACACAGGTGACTACATTACCAGAGAAGCAGTAGATTGAAACCCAGAGACGAAAGGGCCTCAAAGGAGATGGACACAAAAGAGGGGGATAAAGAGGCATCAACATAGAGAAAATGTTGTTAAGTGCATGTTTGGACATTTGGACCTGTCAGAGAGCGGAAAGCGGTAGAAAAAGGAAAGGAAAATCTTCAATGCCCGATAGATACGATTGCTTATGCTCACAACCTCATCACTATTTTTCGTGATAAAAAGTGGTGCAGTTTTAAAGCACTTCTGCAGTCTTTCAATGTATTATCCTGCATATTAGTCAGTAATATGTGAAAGATTTTAGGTTATTTTCCTGAGGAATTTTGCAAAAACGAGCAGATGTAATTACGTCGAGTTAGCTGTATCAAAAAAGATACGTTTTTATAAAAATGTTTTTAAAGTTCTTAACACCCAGAGAAAAAGTATTGGCAAAGCCAATAGGTCTGTCATTGTCTGCTGACCTTTGGCTTTGTCAATGGTGGTTTTGTTTGTGAACACACACAACTCAGTGAAAAGAACAATGTAAGAGCAGGCGATTTGGTGACCTGCATTGTAATGCCCCAAAGCAGCAGACACACTACAATTGCGTGGCAACAGCATGCGCAGTAAATGCGTGCGATGTAATGCCTTTTACGATTTAACAGCGTGGTAATTGCTTGCGTTGTTAAGGTAGGCGATGTATCATCAGACATCCCTGCCAGACTTACACTAGACTCAGGTTCAATGTCCCTCCCAGACTTTGCCTCTTTGACCACCCTACTCTTAAGCCCCACCAAGCTGCTGGCGAATAGTGCGACCGGGACAAAATACCTAGCAACAGGTATTACGGATTACATCCTCAGAGTAGAACCCAATCCCAGCCTCAGAGCCCCCTGGACCCCAGAGATCAGCGGGGAACACTTTTATTCTGTCTCAGATGGCTCTCTGTCAACCTCTGATGGAGATCAAACTAGCTCTAGCGAAGACATTAGCATTGATCACTCTAAAGAGACAGGGACGATACAACGCCAGAAGAAAAATAGAAACCCTCCTAAGAGACACAGCCAACTTAAATGGGACTATTCAGACTTGCAAATGTCCTTTCCCCCATGTGATGAAGCTAAGCAGGTGTCTATATGGGGAAACGCCAAATCTATAACAACAACAGAACTCACGACAGAGCCCTCCTTATCCTCAATCTTGGCCTCAATTAAGAATTCCAAGAAGAGGCTCGCTCTGATAGTCAAGCCGCTAAGGGGGTAGCCAAAAAGCTACAAGGGGGCCTGCAAAAATTAAATAAGATAGGCACTGACATGAGCGACCGGGTCAGTATGGGTGAGGGCCGTACAGAGAGCCTATAAACGGATGTAACCACTTTAATGAGTCAGGGGTCTGCTCATGAGGCATGCCTGGCAGATGTCAGGATAAAAAATCGAGGAGCAAGAAAATCGACAGCGCAGGAACAATCTACGACTGCTAGGCATCCCGAAAGGAATCGAAGGAGACGACCCTAGGCGCTATATTGTAAAGCTGCTACGTGAAACCTTCCCGGCTCAAACAAACTGGAACTGGGACTATGAAATCCATTGAGCGCACCGCTTCCCCTTCAATCTAAAACCGAGCCGAAGTGGCAGTAGTTCTTCCGGTGGAAAACCCAGGGCTTTTTTAGTGTTTTTTGGGAACTTCCTCCTCAGACAGTTTGTGTATGATCAGGCCCATCCAAATTCTTTGAAGGAGGCTAATGGTGTGATGTTTTTTGCCAAACCAGACTTTTGCCACACAACGGTAGAGTGCAGATGGCATCTGCGCCAACTAATCACCCCATTTCTAGAGTTAGGCGCTCAAGTGTTTTTAATGAATCCTGCCAGACTGAAAGTTATTCTGAACGGGTCCACACGGATCTTCGTGTCTGAGGCCAAGGCTGGGGAATATCTAGGGTAGATTAAGGCAAAAAAAAGGGTAGCAAGAAAAGACTAGAGGGGAATCTACCAGCAGGAGTGTAATTTGATAAGCTAGGAAAGTAATTCCAGCTCAACCGAGCATCTTTCCCCTGCTATACCTGATTAATGGGGAAGTTACACATAAGATATATATTGTGGGGCATTCTGATTTTTTTTGACTTGGGTGGTCTGCCCTGTTGGGTTCAAAATGTTATAGTATTATAGTCCAAGGCTGAGGCCGATTATGACATCTGTGAAAATAAAGCCGCTGCCTAGTGGTGAGGCATCCTAACTGACAACCATCATTCAGGGTTTCCCTGATTGCTCTATGTATGGGGGTGGGAGGGAAGGGTGGGAAACGGGGGGTCGCAATTTGTTGGTGATGGGGTTCACGATATTGGAAAGTTTGATACTGGATGGTGAAACAAAATACAGAAAGAGAAGAGTATAAAACAAAACAGAAGGAAAGAAAATAGAAAAGGAAAAAATGCACAAACAAATTAATTTCGGGATATTGTGGGATACATAAAATGCATGATGATTCAAGATGGGTACCTAGGAGAAAAGCAAAAATGGTAAAAAATATGAACAATCAATGTTCCTTAAAAATTGTGTCCGCTATCATTTGTGGTTTAAATGATGGCCTGAAAAGGCAGAAAGTAGCTCAGGGTCTACTTTTTTTAGGAGCCGAAGTAATTACCCTACAACAAACACATGTGGAGGGATCCCAGAAACACTTACTAAACTCACTGGGGTACAGGGTCATCGGAGGAACTGCTCAGGGGGCAAAGACAAGAGGGGTTGGAGTTTTGCTTCAAAATAGACACCCATTGACTTCCAGTAGGGTGAAGTCTGATCCCCTTGGCAGGTGGGTTATTGCAGAATGCCATCTCCCCCCAATTCGGTCTTTACACTGTGCTCTATTTATGGGAGCAATACTGATGACCCCGGGGTCATTAATTGGATCTCGGGAGAACTCGCCCACTGGCCTCTACCACTGGTAATTTCTGGGGATCTAAACATCAATCTACCCAGTAACTGGAAAGCAAATGATCACTGGCCCTACACGGAAAGGAAGCCTATCAGGCCTATCAGGCCCTACTTAATTTAATACAAACACATGGGCTCAGCGATGTCTAGGCCACTTTAAAATCAACTAATTCAGGGTACACTTATTTTTCTGCTCCACAACCCTCCCTTGCTGGACTGGATTACTTTCTTGTCTCTTCATCACTACTCCAAAGCTGTTCTATTGAGATTGCCCCATGTTTTATATAGAATCACAATCCTCTCATCTTAACCATCAGTGGGCTAGAGTTTAGGGGGGAAACCTCGAGCTAGAGTTTCGAAAAAGCCTTATTGCACGATGAGGGCTACCGACTACACATGTAGGGGTGGATCAAATAATTGTTGGAAATTAATATAGGATCAGAAGCAGTGAGAAACGTGTGGGACGCAATGAAGGCAGGCATCCGAGGGGAGACCTTGCGGTTTTCTATAAGGAAGAACAAAAAAGCCAAAGTACAGCTAGCAAGGGCACAAGTCAAGATGAAAAAGGAAGAGGAAAAATGTAATTTAGCAGTCAAATCGGGTGTCGAAATCGCAAATGCCCAGTTAGAAGTGATAGCTAGTAAAGCAGAAACAGGGTCCATATTTGCTGAGAAAACTGCTATGAAATGGGTTTCTGCTAGGGAAAAATATATGAATGTGGTGATTACATTGGCCATCAACTTGCTCTCATAATTAGACAACAGGTGTTTGCTAGCGAAATTTTGTCAATTCAACTCAGCTCTGGCGAGATCACAAAGGATGTAATTAAGATTCATAAGGCATTCCGCGAGTTTTACCAGAATCTTTATTCTGAAGACAACACAGGACCCTTAAAACTGAGAGAGGATGAATGCTTGAAATATCTGGACCAATTCACCTGGGCGGTACTTAGTGCTGAAGATCATGACCAACTTGAGGAATCTCCCGGATGGGATGAGATAGCTAAAGCTCTGGCATGCCTTTTGGATGGGAAAGCGGCCGGGGCAGACCATATACCGGTTGAGTTTTATAAAATGTTTGCCCCTCAGATAAATACCCTCTTCACTCTATTGGTAGATTCAATTTTTAATGGTGCACCCCCTCCGGACTCTAGGTCTAATGCCAAGATAGCAATATTCCCAAAAAAAGACAAATCTCCTCTAGAAATGGGATTGTACCTACCAATGACTCTAATTAACTGTGACTCTAAGATGTATGCAAAAATATTTGCAACAAGACTATCTTTAAGAATAGAGTCTCTGGTATCACAGTGGCAACACGGGTTCATCCCTAAAAAGAGCACGACGGAGCATATCCGTAGAGCTATCACCCTGCAGCTCAAGTAGCAGGAAACCCGGTCTCACTAATTCTACTCGACGCTGAGAAAGCGTTTGATCGGGTCTCCAGGTCATTTCTCTGGGTCGTCATGAGGAAAATGCGCTTTGGGCCTAAGGCAATACAAGCTATACAAGCTCATTACAGCAATCCCACAGCTAATATATCAAGTAATGGGATCCTCACGGAGCAGATCAAAATCTCACGGTGGACCTGCCAAGGCTGTCCGTGTTCACCTCTGCTCTTCGCTCTCTATATAGATCCACTCATAAAGGCTATTGAAAATAACCAATCCATTCGAGCAGTGAGCAGATTTGGGCTAGACACTAAAATCATGGCTTACGCCGACGACCTGGCGGTAGTGACCCCTGATCCTCTGAACGCCATTAATGCTCTTGAACAAGAGGCGAAAAAATTTGGGAAAATCTCAGGCTATGCCCACAATCAAGGCAAAACCCAGATTATTATTAACAACCAAATTGACTGGGTAGATGGCCGGGTGGTACAATCCGCAAAATATCTGGGGGTCACCTTAACTGCCAACATCGACCTGATAGTAGAGAGAAATCTGACCCCGCTAGCTACAGAAACCAAACGGGCACTTAAACGGGTAAATAATTTACATCTTACCATAGTGGGGAGATGTAATGTTATTAAAATGGCCTACTTTCCTAAATTGTTATACTGCTTTAGTGCCATCCCTTTGGAGATGGGTAAAATAATGATACAGAGATTCGACCAAACCTTTTCCCAATTTATCTGGGCATACTCTCGACCAAGGCAAGCTTTCAAACTACTTTCTCTTCCCTGGGAGAGGGGCGGTTGGGTGCTACCTAATTTAAGATTCTATTATTGGGCCTCGGTCATGCAATATAGCGCAGAACTGCTTCAAGAACATTCACATATCCCAAATATAGGCCTACCATCACCTTATCAATTGCTTTTGGGGGAAGAGACCCGTTGTCTCTGGAGGCAGCTTTCCTTCGGATACTATAAACGGGTAAGATTTAAGACCTTAATGAATGCCTACAAAGTTTTCTCCAATATTCGTAAAACTTTAGGGCTGGGCAACCTGAACTATTATTCCCCTCTGAATAATAATCCTAATTTACCAGCATTTTTTGGGGCTTCTTACCTACATGAATGGCATTGAGCAGGAATATTAAAAATCAGACACCTGATAACCACCGATGGCATTAAATCCTTCCGTGCACTTAAAACTGAATTTCATCTGGGGAAACAAGAGTTCTTTAAATCTATGGCTATAGGAGACTTCCTAACCCATAAGACCGGGGGTATTACTGGTTTCTCTAGTGTAGACCTTATTGACAAATTAAAAAACTACACCCTACCCAGGATTGGATACATATATGCTATATTACTCAGTTTAATGCCTGACGATATGCTTGTCACTGCTAACAAATGGCAAGTGAAATTGAATATCTCTTTTAACGTATTCAATCAAGCCGTGCAATCCGCCAGGAGTGACTTACTATCAGCTAAATTACAGGCACAAACCGCCTTTTTTTTATATATCACACCTCGCAGAGTTGCTAAATGGGAACAGGGGCAGGAACGCTTTGTCCCATATGTGCAGATTTCAGTGTAGACTCGATACACATGTTTGCTACTTGTCCCCAAATTACACCTCTGCTGGGTCAGATACAAGACTTCTTTAATAAAGTTATTTCTCGGGAATTTCAGCTAACCCTCACGGTTGTTTTATTAGGCGTGCAAGACAAGATTAGTAGAAAGAACGGAGGTGCACTTATTTTTGTGGCTATGACCATATTACGTCTCTGCATAGCTTCATCTTGGAAGGACCTCAATTCCCCATTATTCTCTCATTGGCTAGCTCAATTGATTTCTACTTGCCATATGGAAAAGGCTATATTCTCGAGAATGGGCAGTCGGGGAAAAAAGAAGGGTCTTGTCATCAAGCAGCCCTTATTTGCTTGGCTCAGATAGATTGATTCAACAGGGGCTTTAGTCATATAAGTAATAATTAATGCTCTCCATTCTAGGCAGGATCAATTTACCCCCTGAATCTAGAAATAAAGCTGATACCCAAGTTCAGGAAAGTCTTGGCTGGGTGAATCTCAGGGTTCTCGAAATTGAGAATTTTTTTTATTTACATTGTTTGTGCCATAACAAGATTTAATTGTATAAATTATAACTCTATTTGTATCCTTTCTTTTCTTTTCTCTTCCAATTATCCACTGTTTTATCGATTCTCGAAGCATTGAATACCTGTATTGGGTCACTCATTACTACGTGTCTATTTTGATGTTTTTAGCATCGGGGTGGGGAGTGGAGGGAAGGTAGGGCGGAGGCACTTGTTCGAAATTGCTCTTTTGTACTTGAATTTTGTACTTTCAATAAAAAAAAACGTTAGCTGGTCACATATCAGTTGATAATTACGGTACTCAGATGATGAACTTATACTAATGGGGTGCATCTTTTGCTTAGGCAGTATTATAATGACAAAACAATAATATAATACTACTGTATAATGTGCTGCAACAAACAACAACAAGGTGATGGAGGGAATGGTTGAAATAATTCCGCCACTGGCCTAGCAATTCATATTGGGCTGTTCTTGTTGGAACAAGACTGTTTTGGATATGCCGGGTCTCTGTATAGTGTGTCATAGTGGGTAAAAAATGTAGCCTGGAAAGCAGTCTGAGCCATCGAAAGTAGCTGACATTAGCTGAAGCATTCTTTCCTGTACTTTACTGTATGCCCAGATGTAGGTTGCATGGTAACTGTGCTACAGAACTCACTGACAAGGCTTAAGAAGATCAAAACTGGCCTGTGGTTGCATGAGTTCCCTGTCTAAAAAGGACCTGATCTGTGACTTTTGCTGGGCCATACTTTTTGGAGCAGTTTCAAACTAATTAATATCTGAATTTCCTCTGCCCAGGGTAACACATTGGGTGAAATTCAGCTATAACAATCAAAAGTGGTTGAGATTTATTCAAATGGTTAGATTGTCACCTCAAAGAGAAGTATTTTGTAGGAAAGGAGATCTACCTACTTAGGGGAATATATCATACAATAGTCTTACAAAGGTTGTCTACCAAAAACAAATTTGCTTGGCCAATAGTTCTGGTGGCGCTGCACAGTTTTTGAGATAAAACTATTCGACAATTGCTCAATTTCTACAAAGAAAACAATTATCATACCACATCCCATAGACTCCTATACCGATTCCAAGATTCTTCAGATCCTCAGGAAGAAATATCAATAAACATCATTCTGCTTATTTATCATATAACTAAATCATCACACTGTATCCCAATCAAAGGGATTCCAACTTCTGCGGAGTAAGTGTAAATGTTCAAGACCATCATCTGATTCAAATCATACTCAATAGAGTAATATAAGAACATGATTCCCTGTTCATCTTCCATTTTTTGGTAGTCGTACGCCAGTTGTTGGAGATAACAGTTTACTTCTCTACCAGTGAGTTGGTCAACCAGATTTATGCCAGCACATAAAGTTTTACTGCCTTCAGCACTCTCTGTTCTGCCTTTGAATTAGGTTACAACAACACATTCTAATTCTTGGCAGCCAATCTCACCAATTTGGAGAAAATACATGTCTGTCTTGTTGAAGCATTCTGATTCTGCAACCTTCCAAATGTAAACATAAACACATGAGCACTATAATTATTTTGGGAGGATTTACCTGCAGTTCACCTTCACATACCTTCTCCAGTGCAGGCACAGCCTGCTTCCCTTGTGCAATTCCATGAGAAGGTTTCAAACTTACTTCAGGCACCTAAGGCACCTTCACCTGTGTTAAAATTGGGTGAACCAAAAATACTAAGTTTGACTGTTCCTTGATACTGAATTTTGGAAAAGAGTAACTCTGAAATGTTATCATTTGTCTTCACAACTTTTCTGGGGAATCAGTCAGAAACCTACTTAAAGAACCATGTTTCAAACCTTAAACCAATATCTGTTTCCTTTAGTGAACAATACCCCTTCCCATGTGTGGTGGACCCAGACATAAGCTATAACATCGCCCTTCCCAAAATACCTCGGCCTGAAAAATCTGAGGGTCTAAAACCCCTGACCAGACATACTTATAATCTCTTGACAGACTCAGGCTTTAAAGCACTTGATGGTGGACTTGCTGATGACCAGCCCACCAAATCCACATTTCGGTGCCCGACTGCCCATACCACCATTCATTACACCTTCCTTCATTATTCCATTTTCAACATCTGCAAGAACTTCGCTGTAATGAGGAGGTCTGAGAGTGATTGTGACTCACAGAAGATAGTTTTCAATTACAAACTAGACCAATTAGAATCTAGGAAAACAGCAAATAGTAATTGTATGACAGTTCTTAACTCCAGGGAGCTCAAATGGGATATTGTTCTCAAGAATAAAGTCTCCAATTTACATGAAGCACTTCATCCATTAAGTTCATACTTTGAAAATGAACATTCAATTTCCTTGTTGAGCAGGGACTGGGTCTGAATTTGACAACATACTCTAGAGAACATTTTGACTACCTTGATCACAAAGTTACCTAATGCACAGAGAAATATTTTCTCTCGGTCCATTACTCAGAAAATAAGCCACACAGAAAGGAACCACCATAGGTCACTATGACATTTTTTTAAATAAACGCCTTCAAAGGAGCGTGATATTGTAATCAGAAACTTGAAGTTCACATTTAAAAGGAAAATTTCTGAAATAAAACACAATATAAACAAGAAAATGCTTGGGCCAAATTGACTCACGCTATCTCATCACAAAATGAAAAGGGCCTTTTGGATCCTGGTTGGCATAGCTTTTGGGTCCTATCAGCAGCTCAAAAACCTGTTCATTTGAAACGTTAAGAAGGAGATCTACATAAAGACCCTTTATAAATCAATTCTTAACGTCTCCTTTGAACCCATATTAGATTTTGTATCATACTCTGTCATTAAAAAGGAGGGAATAACAAAATTAATAAAAAGCTCTCGGTCCTTCTAAAGCTGTTGACCCAACTGACATACCCATAGACTTGTTGAAACTTGGTGTCCCTTTCTGGAGTTTATTACTGGAACAGATAATTCTTAATGTCACCATGACTGGGCAGGTTCCTAGTTCATGAAAAGGTGTAGTAACGCATCCAATCTATAAAAGGGGGCTCAAACAAGATCCAGCCAGTTATCAATAATATTCCTCCTCGATTTTGAGGAGAAGCTATTCGCCAAACATTTATTAAATAATCTGTCAAACTGGGCAACTTTGAATACCACCAACACAAACAGTATTCTACCCAGGCTGCTCGACTGTCGATAACATTGTGGCCCCGACTGTTCTTGCAAAAAAATCTTTACAAATGAAAAAACATTGTATGTTTGCTTTGTGGATTACCCCACTGCCTTCAACAAAGTGAATGGTTTAAGACTATGGACAAGGCGTACGAACTGGGGAACTGACTCTTCTTTATTTTACTTCCTTATCAAACCCTATACCAACACATGGCTGCAAGTAAGGTTATCCATCAACAATGTTTTGTCACCAAAATTCAACACTGAAAATGACCTCACACAAGGTTGCATCCTGGCCCATTTAATATTCTCTTCATATATCACTGATCTGTCAGTTTCTTAAATCAGACCTTGATATTTCACCAAAGCTGAGATAAACAGGAGTATGCTTAGGATCTGAAGATACTGTCGCAAACTCCAAAAGGGCTACAAAAGTCAGATAAATTAATTCAATTTACTTACTTTGCTTCAGGCATCCAAGGCAGCTTCACCTGCGTTAAAATTGGGTGAGTCAAAATTACTGTTACTTGATTCTGAATTTTGGAAAAGGGCAACTCCGGTTTTTCTTCATTGGAAGTATTTTGTCTCCACGGCTTTTCCTGGGAATCAGTGGCCTTTGTTCATGCCCCTTAGATGTCAGAAACCTACTTAAGGAACAATATTTCAAACCTTGAAATGGGGACCGGTTCAATGGGAGGTTTTTCATGGCTGGTCTCCCCCATATGCTTTGCCTCATTGGGTGAAGTATGGAGTGCTACCCCTGGGGACTGCACCAGATGCACATGCAGCAGGTTCCACAATGGTGCTTTGTCCCCTTGGGCCTGCAATTGATACACACAGAAAGAATCATCTGCTTACTCACAGGAGCTTTTCATGACCTCTCCATCTCTCACAGGAATGTAGGCTCTCCCACAAGAGCAAATGGTGTAAAAGCATCACAAACTGCAATCAATATGGCCCAAACCCGGAAGAAAAATATGCAATCTGTAGTATTGGCTGTAAATTGGTATAATTAAAGAATATTTTTTTTTCCTTTAATGATTTTGTTGATTTAAAGTACTAGGCACTGTCCAGATGCATCTTTAAGCTGCCCGCCGGTGAGTGTTTTCTCTCTAAAGGATGAAAACTATTTTAACAATCTTGGATTTCTAGTTTTTTCACCTATCTTGTCACGAAATCTGAACTACTTTGTTTGCACTACTAACTCCAGCTCTCTTTGTCTTCTGTTGGTAGTAACCATGGATCAGTTAGCCACTAACCAGTTGATACACAAACTGACAGGACAAACGGTGTCTTTGCTACAACCTTAGCATCCTATCATTGGAATGGCAGAGAAAGTACCGCATTGTCTCTCAGCCTACTCAGTGCTCATCTAATATTCCAGGAAACTTCAAAAGAATAAAATACAGTGATAATTTAAGTTCTAAAATTGCTTCTATAGCAGACGCGATAATAACAGAATGCAGCTTCAAATATAAAAAGCCAATACGATCTTGGGAATTGTTTTGCACCACTCTTATCGATTCCCAACACGAGGACCAGCCTGCCGCCTGTAAAATAAAAATACAAACATCCTGACATCTTACCGCCCCAAGAAGGCCTGCTGCTAACCTAAAACCAAGCCTTCTGAATAGGGATAAAAATGCAAATTGTCCCCTCTTGCTTTCAACCAGCTGAGAAATGCTACAAAGCTGCACAAATAACAGCAATGAAAAGATAGGAGAGTCAAGCCAGGTGCTGCCGTGCCTGCAAATAATGCAAATCAACAAAACAGCTGGCAATTAGTACATTCCCTAACAAGATCATCTAGTGCACTGATCAACTCCAACATACCTGAAGCTACATGAGTCTGGGACCTGTCTATAGATTTCCCCGGAGAACCAGCACTCACTGGGGTGCTCGTTTGAGACAACCAAAAGGGCCACATTACTGACTACAGCCAAGCAGTCTCCGCAGGTCCCAATCCTGTTACAATGATTAGAGGTAGCATACTGGCAGTGGATATTGAACAGAGTCATAATCCATTTGAGCAACTGAAATGAATGAACATGATTTCACAAGGAAGGCGGGATGCTATGGGAATTCCAGCTGCAATACTTGAAGAAAACCCTCATTTTTGGTTGAGACATTTTTATTGCTGTTTAATCATGTGTTTGTAACAGGGTCAATGTGAGATGGCTGGCGCAGGTCAATAATAAATCCGATCTTGAAAGGAGGTGACTGATCCAAGCAACAAAACTACAGTTTGATAGCTCTTTTGGACAACAAGGCTAAGTACTTTGCTACAGCACTGTTGACTGACCTGAGACAATGGTCAAGTGCTAATATTATTGTGCCTCTAAACAAAACAGGGTACCTAAAGCTTACCCGCACACCCGTTGACCGCGGTGCGAATTCCGCCGCGGTGCAGGTGATTTATGACTGGGCATGGTTAGGGCGGCCCCCGGCCGTCCTCGCACACGCCCACCGTGACGTCGGAGGCCGTCTAATGCACGCAAAGGGTTAACAAATATCTTGGCTTTAGCTATGATCATGGAAACATCACAAATGTAAATCGCTACTCCACCTATGCTTTGTTGACTTCAAATCAGATCTTGACCACGTGGACTATGGTAAACAGGGGAAAGCTTGTAAATTGGGGCATACCATTCCCTGTACTGAGAGGAATCCAGATATTTTATACAAACATCCGGTACAGAATTAAAATAGAGGTTGGGACCCACCTATCCAGGATAATTCACACAAACCAGGGCCTCAAACAAGGGTGTGTGCTAGAACCAGCTCTTTTGAATCTTTTCTTATCAGACCTGATACATGTAATCAATGCCACCAATAGCCACTCCCCACGCTTGGGCCACTTTACCTTAATCTGTATGCAGATTATGTTTTCGTCTGTAGCACTACAAAAATCGTCCTTCAACAACTGATAGATGCACTATCCAACTATGCCTGAAAACATGCTCTGGAAATCAACAGAAGTAAGTCAAAAACTGTGTCCATCACAATACTCATAAAGAAGAGGACGTGGTTTCTGGACAAGCATCTGTTGGAAAATGTGTAGACATAAATACCTGTGAGTTGTGATAGATAAAAAAGGTCCTTTTTTTGCACCAAAGACAGCTACAAATAATAAAAGGAACCACACTCATTGCAGATTACTGTACTCTCTCAACTAATTAAAATGGCCCAAGATCTCAGCCACTGCCAAGTGTCATGACAGGAAAACTCCTTTCGTTAATCACCTATGAGTGTGAGGTGCTCCTTGGCTGAGATGCTGCCACCCTGGATGGGTTGTTCTCTAAGGCTTATAGAAGGGTGTTAAGATCCAAAAACATGCATCCCAAGCAGAGATTTGCCTTGAATGTGGCCTGACACATCAAAATATTGCAAGGCAGAGTTCTTTCATTAAGGGATCCTACAGGCTGAAGAGTGTCAGTGACAATTCACTCAATAACATACTTTGGCCTGTGATATCCACACCTTCGATGTCGTCATTCAAATCTTTACTTGACAGTTCCTTGGTTGTACTTCAAGTGTATATGCTATGGGACCGGTCACTGCCATATCGGACCTTCAAAAGAGCGCTAAATGTAAGCATAAAGAGGCAATCTCAGATTGAGGACTAGTTAGTCCTGACCAAAAGAGCCCATGCATGGATGTTAGTTGACAGTAATAAGCAGCTTAAACTGGCTTTAAACTTCAAACAAACATACGCAACTCATATGAAGAAATATATTCTTATTCTCCGCCTTGGCGCGTTTCCCTTCCTGGTTGATAAATCATCATGGAAAGCAAATGAGGGCTCTGCCTGTCACTTATGTGGGCCACTGAAAGAGAATCTACTGCATCAGGTATGTAATTGTCCAATTTTACTTGACCTAAGAAGATCTGTATTATAAACAGCATTTATCTCAAGAGGGTTATGAATTTGCAGACAGGCATTAATTGATTGCCTAAGCCAAGACGATCCTATTTTGAATTGCAGACTCATCAGATTCCTTGCTGATTTTCAATAACTAGGGTCAGCAAGGTCTGGAGCAGTATGCCATTAAATCAAGAGTTATTTTAAATTACCTAGGCACCTATGCTTATGATAATTCATACAGTTTAATAGTTTAGTGTTATTGTTTTAAGTTCTGAGGGACCCGGACTCATAAGCAGCCTTAAAATATCATGTTTATAGTCAGAATCTGAGGCTGCCTGTGTACAGTGGAATCATTTTATATTTTGATTATATATTCATTGTTACTTATTATCCTTATGCTATGGTTTTAATTAACTGATGCAAATAAAAGAAAATGAAATAAAATCAATAAATATACAATTAAATACTAGAAAACTGGAAAGCAAGGGAGGACAGAAGCTTAGAGCTGAACGAGGTTGTGATCAGGCCACAGAAAGTCTGCATAGGAAAACAATAAGATAATACAAGCACTACAACAAAAAGGTACAAAGATAATAATAGATCTCCTAGGATAGGGATTGCTTTGAGAGGTGAAATGGCCTTACTTTAACGGAACAATTTAATTGCACAGAGTTTGGAGAGATACCCAGCAGCTCCATAGAGGAAAGGTCCTGGGTGGTCTCTCTGTCAGAAGAACATACCTTAAAATCTAACCATCCCCCTTGCTAACAAAGATAATCAACATTATTATACAAACACACAAGAAGACAGAAATGGAAGGAACTTCGAAACAAGAATTTAGCTCCGGGAGAAGCAGAACTGGAATCAAGGTGAGGTTCTGGATTGACATACACAGAACATGAGGCCTGGCGTGTATAGGTAACAGGTCTGATCAGGAAGATTGCAGGCAAGACTAGGAATAATGAATATCCCAGAAACAGAGAAGCAGGATAAAAAGAGATAGAAAAAGAATCAAAAACCAAGCCTGGAAAAACAGCAGCCGGGGCTCAGTAGAGCACAAGGACTCTCAACAACCACTCAATTGTGAACTTCTGCACTTTGGGCTTACAGGGCTGAAATAACCTAAAGCTCTGCGGCAGAGCACAAGTGAAGGCTATGAGCCAGGTGAAAAGAATATGCTAGGTGCATGGAATCAGGTAACCATCAATTCAGGGAAGGCTGAACTGTGGTTTGAAAAAGGGAAAACCAGGAGAGACAATGCAAGGATTAGGAAGCCAGGAAAGGATTGCGGATCGGAGCAACAAGAGACAATAAGTACCAGAATTCAGATATAAAAGGATGAGAATAATCATAGGATCCAGAAGCCAAACTAGTGAACAATGAATCTCTACAAGGATGTGATCTAGAAAGGGCCTCTTGATAGAGGGAACTACAAAGACAATAATACATCAGGGAATTGGTACGAAAGCACAGAATGGAAGGTGAAAGGAAACAATGGGACTGATATACAAACTTCATTTTGCATTATGTTTTGTAGCACCCTTCATGGAGTTTGCGCCTCTGCCTGTCCTATCTTGTTATGTGTGAATATCTCCACCCTGACTGTGGAGTATCCGCACACATAAGTATATGTTTTAGTAGTAAATGTTGATGTACAAAAGAAGTGGGTGGAAAAAAGGAGAACACTTACTACTAAAGGGGAGGGTGATATGGAGGAGTAAGGAGGGGTTTAGCGGGAAACATCTCCCACCCACAAAAGAGTAAGACCATTGAGATTCACATACTTCACTTTTAAAGTTACTACAGACAAAAATAAAAAACAATAGTAAGTCAAGCACCGCACTTATGCTATTTCTGCGGACTATTCAATCTTCATCAAGATAGAGAAAGTAATAAGGGAGGCAGTCATTGTTTTCCATGATTCAATTCACTGCTCTACTTTTCGGCAGTCTAATCTGAGGGACGTCGAAGAACTAGTCTTCTGTATCTCTCCCTCTCCTTCTTCTTCGTTTTCTGGGGTGCGAATATACCGCCTACCTAGTTATGCAGTGGAGATTATTAGCTCAGTCTTTGCAACACACAATATTTGTAAATTTGTGCCTTCTAAAAATCTAACAGGACATACCCTCAATCTTTTTTTCTCTAATTATCTTCTCATATCTGATACCTGTTGAACTTGGCTGTCTCTGCAGGGTCACCCCCAAAACTTTTGCCTTCATCACTCATATTTTTATTGAATTCATTGTTGCCTTTAGAATTCTGCATACTTTACCGCTACTAATCCGTGCTAAAGAGTTTGTGCTCTTTCCTTTAAACATGGTTAAATTGGCTTGCACCTTTTTGGCATATTTAACTAACTTATAAATCCCTTGTAGAGTGGTATACCATATGCCTAGGGCCTGCAAATGAAATGCTACTAGTCGGTCTGCAGCACTTATTGTGCCACCTACTTATATAGTCCTTAAAACATGTCCCAGGTCTGCCCTGCAGCTTGAGCGCAGTTTCAAATTGCCAATTCGACTTAGCAATATAGTACGTTTGCCAAGGCCTAAACTCCCCCTTTACTGCATATAAGACGCATCAGTATTCCCAAGATAGCACATAAGGAAGGGTGCATTCCAATTAAAAGGCTTGACATGTAATTTTAATTTTTTCACACAGTGGTAGTGAAAAACTCCTAAATTAATTTTTCACTCCTGTGAGACACACCTCTCCCATAGGATAACATAGGGTTGTCTTATTACATTTAATGAATGCTAAACTTTGATTGGGAGCAGGTAAATATTTCATATTTGGTGTCTGAGAAATAGTAATTAAAAATTATTTTCAATGGTAAAATTGGATTTTAACTTATGATTTTGAAAATTCCACTTTTAAAATGTTGACATTTTCCTGCACTAACTATTTGAATTGTGCAGCCTAGCCTAGGCCACATGACTTGGTATAGTTGACAAATGGACTTTTGTTTATTTCGCTCATACAGCCACACAATAGAGGGATTAATGGTGCCTGGATTGGCAATCAACTGGAAGGATTGGGGGCGGAACTGGGCACAGCCCCATTTGCAACTGAATGGGCTGTGCTCTGCCTTCCCACAAAGGATTCATCACCCCTGCATTGTTCATGCAGCCAGCTTGAAGCCAGGGCAGAGGAGTCAGGAAACTTCAAACACTTCAAATGGATTTCTCTACAAATGTCTTCTAATTCAAGGAAATCACCAGGTATAAAAACAGGCCACTCAGACCCACTCTTCAGTTCACTTTCTGCACCTGTGGAAGGGCTCTCAGAGGATTGTCTGCTACTGTGGCCTGTTGTGCACTCCAAAAGAGCTGCACCTGGAAATACTTTGTTGCTGCCTGGAGACTACTTTGAACCCTCAAAGGGCTGCCCTTGGGTTTGAGCCCTGTTTCATCACTTGCGCTTAGGACTACCACAGTGGCTCTCAGGGCCAGATGGCTGGCATCCTGATCAGAGCTTCAGGGTCAGAAAAGGCTCCAACCATCTTGAACCCTCACTTGGACCCAGCCTGAGTGAAACCTAAACCCACAAGTGGTGCCCCTCCAGCCCTGGATCCTTGGTTGCAGTTTTAAAGATGCCCAGATAGCAAAATGAAAAGTTTGGGACTTGTAAAAATGTGGGGTAAAAACTGCTCTGAAAACCGAGAGAAGAGGGAGAACAACCTGCTCGTCTATCTGCCCAAGGTGCATCACAGGTCACACTGATTTCACGACAGTGACCGCTACGTTCTTCCCTGCAGCACCAATCCTGTTCAGTGGTCCTTCGGCAAAGGGGTATCCGGCCTCCAAGGCCTCCAACAGCCTCCAACTTCGTCCCACTGGAGATTTTTAACTTCCTAAAAAGTGACAAAGTCTGAACGTACAAGTCTTCACTGCGACTTTATCCAGTGGCTCCTAGATGACAACACTCCCTCTTCTTGCACTGGCTGCAGCCTTGCCCCACTGACCTTTACCTTCTCAGAACATTTTCTTCAAAATTTGTTTCAAGTCCCAAGATAATTGTTGACTGGGCTTGTTAGAAATGGGGGTCTCTAGTTGGCAATTGCTGGAGCAAATGTCCAAATAGGGACCCTTCTTCCTAAGTCACGGCAAGAGGGCTACCGCCTTTGATAACCTCTGCTCAACTCTGTGGTAACGTAGCACGAGCAGTTAGGCAGTGTGTGAAGCATTTATGACCATGCACAACTCTTGACTGCAGTGGTTCGCAACGTGCACCCACAATGATTCGGGCACTCGGGATCAGGCAGGCTCTCAGTGGCAGCAGCTCTCTCTTAGATGCGGCGGCCCTTAGGACGACTCACGATGATGCAAAGTTGGCAAAGGTGCGGGCACTCAGCGGCAGCAGCTCTCTTTGTCCAGGCTGAAACTCGATCAGAGTGGCATTCTGATCGTGCCAGCGTTTCATTTCTTCCTGGCTGGCTTCCAGGTTTGCCTCAGCAAGTTTCCTGAAATGCTGAGTCTGGCTCCTGAAGGCCAGCATGTAACCAAACACATCCTGTGGAGGTTTCCTGGGAGATTGCTCCTAGCCTTCCTTGACCAGACTCAGAGGCCCTCTTACCAGGTGACCATAGAGCAGCTCAAAGGGACTGAACCCTAAGGACTTCTGTGGCTCCTCACAGTAAGCAAACAATAGGCATGGCAAGAGGACATCCCACTTACGCCTTATGGGCTCACCTAGGCTTATAATCATGCCCTTAAGGGTCCCTACACTCCTCCCACAGAGACTTCATGTACTTGGAGATTAAGATAGTTTCCTATCAGACACAACCACTCTGGGGAATCCCACATGGGAGAAAATCCCCATCAGTGCCCGTCCACCACGGGGGCCATCACTGTCCTGAGCCGGATGGCCTCAGGGTACCTGGTGGCATGGTCCACCAAGACCAGGATTAACCTGTTGCCCATGGCTGTCTTGGGATCCAGAGGCCCCACAATATCAATGCCCACTCTCTCAAATGGGGTACTCACAATGGGAAAGGGCTGTAGTGGGGCCTTAATCTTCCTCCACTCTTCCCACTTGCCTGGCAAGTCTACCACACCCTGCAGTGAGCATCTGAGGTCCTGCGCATCTGGGGCCAATAGAAGTTGGTGACCAGCCTCTCAAAGGTCTTGGTCTGCCCCAGATGTCTGGCCAGTGGCACATCATGAGCCAACCCCAGTAGGAAGGTCGTTAAGCGCTGGGATACCACTAGCACACCGGCTGACCCTGGCTCAGCAACCTTAGGCTCGCTGTAAAGGAGGTCATTCTCCCAATAGATCCAACGTGACCCTGTCTGATCACCTGCTGCCTGGGCGGTGGCCTGTCGCCGCACCCCCTCAAGAGATGGGCAGGTTCTCTGTTGCTTGCAATATTCCTCCCTGGAGGGCCCCCCTTCCTGCTGCCAATGGGTCAGCTCCGATAGGTCCCCAAGTTCAGCCACTTGTTCCCCTGTAGGTTCCAGGGCATCCCCCTCAAGATCTGCTCCCACTGGGACCATGGGAACCGCGGGGACCGGTTTCCCACACCCCCTACCCTTTCTCTTTAAGTCAGGGGCCTGGGCCATACTTTCAGGCTCCAGACCCTCCTGGACACTCTTCTGAGCTGTCATGGACCACTCAGGCAGACCCAACATTTCCAAATGAGATTTTCTCTCCACCGTAGCCCACGGGGAGTTCTCTAGATCATTGCCCAACAGACGGTCTACAGGCATGGCGGGCCTCACAGCCACTTGAAGAGTTCCTCAGCCCCCCCCCCCCTACTCAAAGGGAACCTGAGCCACCTCACTCTGACTCTCTCAGTTGTCTGCTGACACTACGGTGCAGAATGCATGGGGGACAACCTGCTCTTTGGACACCAACCGGGAGCTTGCAGACACTACGGGGCAGAATGCATGGGGTCAACCTGCTCTTTGGACACCAACCGGGAGCTTGCAGCAGTCACACTAGCTCCGGTGTCCCTGAGAGCCTCCACCCTATGTGCATTGATGGTCACCCTCTGCGGTACTTCTTAGTGTTATTAGGCAGTGTGGGGTTAGGGACCTTCTCAAAGTCTCCTAGCGAGACAAGGGTTAGCTCTACGGGATCCCACCCTCCTTAACCCTCTACTTCCTCCCCCCCAGAGCAACACTGGTAATCTGGCAGGATGGTGCACTGGGTGGTGCACGAGGGGATGTATTGGGGTCCCTCTAGGGACACTGGGGATCATAATACCGGTGGCCCACTTGACCACACTTGAAACAAGTGAGTGGCCCCTCTGAACAGGCCTACCTGTCAGGGACACTGGCTTCTTCTCAGGGGGAGGCTGGGATACCACTGCTTGGTTCCATTGGGAATTACTTTGGGGCCCTCTCTGGAACTCCCTCGGCTTACCCTTGTCCCCCCACTTCTCTGCTGGGGACCCTGCCCACCTCTGGCGAAGTCTCCCGCAAACCATTTGCAGACCGGGTGCTCACCCAGCGGTCCGCCTCCTCAACAAGCTTCCTAGGGTTAGTCAGCTTGCTATCAATCAGGTGCTGGCGTAGCTCTGAAAAACAGTTACTAGAAAAATGCTCCCACGCAAACAAATCATACAATTACTCAAAAGTTTCCACTTTGCTACCTTTTACCCAGTGATCCATTGCTCTGCAGCAAAAAGACACATATTCAACCCACGTGGTACCCTCTAACTTCTTACAGGTTCTAAACCTCTGACTGTACATTTCTGGGCTCAAACCATAACGGGTCATCAAAGCTTCTTTCATATGGGCATACACCTTCCTGCTCTCCTCAGGCAGGTCCAAAAGGGTATCCCTACCATCACTCACAAAGCGCCCCACAATCCCACTCCCCAATCCTTCTCAGGGACCCGGTGGAACACCATTGCTATTTCATGTGTGGCAAACCATTGCCCAATATCCTCACTCTTGTGAAAATCCTTCATGACATCCTTAGGAATATAAACTCTACTCTCAGGAGTTACTAAAGGTATGCTGCCACCAGAGGGGGAGACCAGGACACTCCCCGCCCTGATCTCTATCTCCCGCAACATTCTCTCATGCCCCATTCTAATTTTCTCCAGTTCAATTGACAATCGATCCTTCTCAATGTCTAACTTCTTACCCTCAAGGTCCTTCTGACCTTCCAATCTAGCCATTTCCAAACTATGCCTGGGGTCAGGCTCCTTTGGGATACACTAGTGCCTGGATTGGGGGGTGTTCTATCTCCTCCCCATCTACTGCATCATCCTGCTGCCCTCCAGCATTATCTTCCTCATCCCCAGCGGACTCTCTCGCTTCCCCCCCGGCCTTCAGCTCCATCTGGTACTCCTCCTTCCTAGAGAGACCTATCACGGGGACTGCGAATTGCTTACAAAATGACTTCAGCTGTCTGACAGTATAGGTATCTAATCTTTCCTCCTCAAAGGTGAGATCCTCCGAAGCATTGGATGTTGGCCTTCCCATATTAGCAGTACTTATGGCTGCGATCAAGAATTCAATACTAGAAGAACCAACCAAAAAAAAAAGATTCAAAGAGCAATAAAAAAACGTGCGTGGCTGCGCTCTGGTCTGCACCCACTAGTGGCATCTACCAGTTATTGTACGTGGATCACAAATGCAAGTCCTGATCCTCACGCTGACCGCCAGTGTTAGAAATGGGGGTCTCTAGTTGGCAATGGTTGGCGCCAATGTCCAAATAGGGACCCTTCTTCCTAAGTCAGGGCAAGTGGGCTACCCCTTTGATAACCCTGCTAAACCCTGTGGTAACGTAGCACAAGCAGTTAGGCCTATCTCAGAGGCAGTGTGTGAAGCATTTATGACCATGCACAATAAGGCAGTAACGACACCACAAAAGGACACAACTCAAGTAGGTATAGAAATACACGTAAATCAGTATGGACTTAAAAAGGCAATAACGTATTCACCAGATCGTGGCACTGACTGAGTTCAAGGCATGGGCCTACACAACCCGTTGTGCACCAGATACCTGCCGTTGGACGGGGACACAGCACGCAGCTTCTCGAAAAAGCGGAGACAGTGACAGGCGGACTCCCAGCGACCACAACTCTTGACTGAAGTGGTCCGCAACGTGTACCCACAATGATTCGGGCACTCGGGGACAGGCGGGCTCTCCGCGGCAGCAGCACACGGCTGCAGCGGCCCGGGCTGGTGGTAGTGATGACTCTCGTCGTGCAGCTCCGTGGTGGGCTCACAACGGCAGCAGCTCTCTCTTAGCTGCAGCAGCCCACAGGACGAATCACGATGATGCAAAGTTGGCAAAGGTGCGGGCACTCAGCAGCAGCAGCTCTCTCTTAGCTGTGGCGGCGCACAGGACGAATTATGATGATGCAAAGTTGGCAAAGGTGCGGGCACTCAGCGGCAGCAGCTCTCTCTTAGCTGCGGCGGTGCACATGACGAATCACAATGATGCAAAGCTGACACAAGTGCAGGCACTCAGCGGCAGCAGCTCTCTTTTAGCTGCGGCAGCCCACAGGACAAAGGATGATCTCGACCAGGCTGACACAATGGCAGGCACTCAACGGCAACAACTCTCTCTTAACTGCGGCGGCCCACAGGAAAAAGGATGATCTCGACCAGGCTGGCACAACGGCGGGCACTCAGCGGTAGCAGCTCTCTCTTAGCCAGAGGCTCTGGATTACTCGACGGAGGCCTCAACTGCAAGTAGAATCCCTCGCACAGGAATTCAGATGGCTGATGGGGTGAAGTCTAATGTCCCTGAGACTTCAGCAGGAGGCGCTCTCAATTCAGGCCCTCGGGTAGTTTCTTCAGCAAGCTTGGTGAAAATTTCAAAGTCCTTTCCTCTGTTTACTCGGACAGAGTTTTGTCTTGACATCCAGAAGGAACACAATTGAAAAAGGTTTCAGCGCAGCATTTTATACCTAAAAAGTATTTGTTCTCTAAAGTCACAAATCAATTAATCCAGCCAGAACCAGTTCGGTGGGGTTGGGGAACACTTGTTTTCTGAGGCGACATCCTGCCCTTTGAGAATCGGGGTCTGCTATCAGACGCCCAGTGGGAGGTGGAGCTATCATTCACCTTGCCAGGCACGGCGCTGCTCAGATCAAAGAGTCACCCCTACCCATGCTCTGAATGTCGATCTCTCTCTCCAGCCATGTCTGACCCAGCTGAACCTGCTGCTCCAAAACCAGACGGCCAATACACATACCAGCAAAGCCTACAGCATTGCTTAGGCAAGAAAATACCTAGTTTTTAGAAGAGGCATTTTCGAACACAGGATATGCAAATGATCCTTACTAAAAGATGTATCTCAATGTCCTGAGCTTAAACATATCAAATTCGAATTTCCTATCAGGTTCCTTGGGGCAGGTAGGATTATGGAATGTAATACTCAGCCCGCCCATTCTGGCCTATCAGAACGGATAGCCTCACAATAGTAAACAGTGAAATGGAGGGTAACTCGCTATTAGAACATGATACTCAGACATACTTTAAAATCTGCTTCGGTGGGTAGCGCAAATCAGTGCTGCAGGCCCACCAGCAGTATTTGGTCAACCAGCCCTGGGCACACACAGTGCACTTATACTAGGGATTGACAGGTAACCCAAACGAGCCAATTATGATTATCTCAATTCATACAGTCATCTTTACACAGGGAGCATTCGCGCTGTGGCACTGATTACCAGTGGCACAGTGCCCAGAGCATCTAAATCCAGCCAACATAAAAGATAGGAAGCGAAAAGAGGAAGGGAGACCTGCGCCAATGATGCCAGGTCTAAAAGGGCTCAATCAATTTTTTGTATCCGCCCTACACTCAATCGCAATCGGCCATATTTTTAGTCTTTGATACGTTCTCTCGCAACTCATGTCTGTGGTTGGCTCTTTGATCATCTAGATGCTAGTTTTAACCTTAAACTATAAAAATTCATAACTGATTTGCGATTTTTGTCATTTGGTGTTAAATTATTTATTAAAATGTATTCCATTTTGCTAAACTGGTGTGAAATTTTTCTTATGCTGTTTTTCACTTTATTAATGCTTGCGCTCTGCATAAATACTTTACTGGACCCACGTTAAAATATATTAAGTCTTTTGAGTTTGTTGACTGCATATAATACTGTTGCCATGCTATACATCAAAAGTTGGATGACATAGGTTTCTGTGGCCGAGCGTTAGGATATACACAGTCTTTTCTTAAGGATAGAGATCATTCAGTATGGATCTAGCCCTACTCCTAAAATAGCAAACCATCTTAATCTACGGGGTCTTTTGGTTTAAGGGTCACCTCATATTGGGACAACAATCAGCTTATTTTTCGATCAATAACACATCTGCTATCACTAATCACACATTAAAAGCCTACATGTCTAGGGTCATAGATTCTCAGGATATCAAGAACTGCTGACGTGTGGGTCAGGCTCTTCCCCCCTTAAGCCGTGTGCTGTATTCAGGAATCTGGTAATGAAGTTTGACAATAATTTAGCATTTTGCCCCAAAGATTCTTTTAGCCGTCATAACCTCTTTTGTTTTACTCCATTTCCTTGAGAAATTATTAGATCTTCTTTCACTAGAAGCTCACAAAACAGTTGTCTATGCACTGATAACTTCAAGGCTAGGCTAAGTTAACATAATTTGCTATTGTTTACCGGACAATTTGGTCAGCCACCTTCCAGATATTGAGAACACTGCTGTTAGGTTAGTTCTTTAATTTAGACGTGCATCAGTTTCTCCCCATCCCAATACTTTTTCACTGATTACCTGTCCAAAAAAAGATGCTTATTAAAGCTATGCAAAGCTTTCAATAACTATGGGTCCAAATATCTGCCGGATAATTTCCAACAATGCATTCCATCTAGAACCTTGAGGCCTTCTGATGCTCAGCCTGCTCAAATTACCAGGTTTAGATGTTCCAAGAGGGGAGAGTATTCCTTTTCCATCTTAGCATCTGAAGCCTCAAACCATCTTCTGCTGACTCTGTCTTACGTCCGATGAGTTGCATTTTAGAAAACTACAAAAACAAAATGGTTGCGCTCTATTTGTTAACCTGGCTTTCAGTGGGGTGTTTGTCTTTTATTGATAGGATGCTCCAGTTTAGAGTAGTTGTCACACTATAAATCTCTTCATTCACTCATTCAGTCAATGTTGACATCTCACCAGCAAGCCAGTCCTGATGCATCAATAGAAGAGTGCACCAGTTTATTGCCATGCCACAGTCTCGGATGGAAAAGCAAAGCACAACAAGGGAATCTTATGTCTTTGCCCACTTCCCTCATGTGTTGGGTGCCATTACCTGTACCACTTGGCATTTCAGGCACTTCACTGTGTAGCACTCCTTTTCTGCAACAGACACAGCTGGCACTCCATCAACATGCCATCTGTGTGCGATGCCAGGGGCTGCTTCACAGATGTGTATGCTGTTGATCCAAGAAACACACAACCCAGCTTTATTTTGGAGCAGTTACCTCTTTCAGATCATTTGATTGTTGGGGAATTCTGTGACATATGGCTTAAAAATAGGTAAGCACACCTATTACAGGGCTTGCTTGGTATATGGGGTTACCATTTCAACACTAATCCAGTATTCACTACAACAAAATCAACACACATATCCCGGATGCGCCTTGCATGTAGGGAGGTTGGCATAATATAATTCAAATTGAACAGAGGGGACTTTATGATTTTATTTCAGGTGATGCTGGTTGTGTTCTCTCCATCTCCTCACACCCTACATATTTTCAAACATAGTATCTCAGCAGAGATGCAGTAGGGCACACATATGTACACAAACCATTATTGCATGCACTTTAGGCCTCCTCATGTCAAGATTCAGATGTCTTGACAGTATACATGTGGTTCTGGTTTACTTCCCAGACGTTATGTGCAAAATTGTTGTAGCATGTTGTGTGTTGTACAACATCACCATACAATGGGGCTCACATATAGATGTGCACCCTGACATATGTCCACATCCAAGGAACTGGGGTGGGTCCCAGAAAAGAGGACAGCATATGCATGAGTGGGATTAGCTGGTCAGATCTTTTTTCTCTTCATCTACGAGTTTTGTCACTGCCTTTATGTGGTTGGCAGTCTCCTGTCAAAGATGAATTTTAGACATCTAACACACTGTCCATGCATACCATCCTGAGACTTCCATGTTTACTTTGTATAATGTATATAACTAACATGTTGTGCTCAAGTGAAAAAAACATGATTTTCCAGTTCCAAAACATTGACTCATTCACGACATTCATGGTTTAGGGCAAACTCGAAAATATCTTATAAAAGCATGATTATATTAGGTCCATAAACAATCCCTGCTTATCTTTTATCACTGTTTAACATGTATGTTTTTTATTACATGTACGGTGTCTACCTCCCACATGCAAAGCCTTCACCCCATGTTCAAAGGTTCTCTTCTGTTCTTGGTGTAGAGATTCGCCCCAGGGAAGAGATCTCTACCTACAATGAATAAAAATTAAATGACATGCAGGAAGAGGAAGTTGGCCATTTTGTTTTCATTTGGTGCCAGCCTTACATCAGAGAAGCACTCTCCTCCATCTTGCTGCTCCCTTCCCAAATCTTGCTTCCAACTTGACTGAAGAACTTGAGAAGAAGCAGGGGTATAACAGACAAACCCAATGGTGAGGGGCTCCCCCAGTCTTCCAAAGATAAAGAGGGGCACCTCAGCTTGTCAGTTTGGGGGTATGTGTAGTGCGAGGGGCTGCCTCACCATTCCTTGCAGGTGTGCTCCCTGAGGTTTCCTTACGCCACTGAGAAGCCATCCTTTTTCTGAACTTGAATTAAATATTATCATCGAGGGGATAATAGTTAAGTCCCCTCAACTGTATGGAGGACCAGAGCAGATACTCAGCTGAGCAGACCAGGCCTAAATCTGCAAGTATGTCTCTATGCCCTGCAGTGCAGTGGATGTCCACAACTGGGAGAAATAAGTCCCATAAATGCTGGAAGGAGCAGCATCACTGGACCAGTATTAAGGCCCAGTATGTTTTGGTCTTGTCCCTTCAGCTACATACACAGCTATCCAATATGACACCTCTCTACCTGAGGGCCCTGAAAGCTGAATGGCTGACCCTCTATACTCAGCTGGATAAGTGTGAGCAGCAGAGAGACACTAAGTACATATACATTTGTATTAGACTCAAGGGTTGATGTGAGTTTTGTGACTGCTGTACTGCTATGTGTTCACTGTGAGCTTTCTCATATAACCTTATTTGTACTCTTTTACATGTTTTTTGATTTTTTGAAAGTTTGTGAAATTCTTAATCATATGCATGTTGATTGTTTTTTTTGTCTTGACTACTAATGGGTTATTGTCACTGGGGAAAGGCTGATAACATACACCTCATGTTTAACTTAATAAGTTGACACATTGTAATAATTAATGTTCTGAACTTTCTTTGTCAACATTTTTTTTATAATTTCTACATCATTTGCACTGCTTTCTAGGATGGTGCTAAAATGCCTGTTCACTTTAAAGCAAACTGGGAGTGTAACCTATTGTGAATCTGCTCTTACCTAACTTTGCAAACCTCATCTGTTTTGTGAATTTGCAATTTAATGGACTTCTAATTCACATCATTTTCAGACGGAAGCGCAGAATAGGGAGTAGGTTGGAAAAGTGGCAACATTTTCAGCAATAATAATATAAAATATGTATTATTGAATACATGATTGAACAAAGTGTCTATTTTTGTGTTAATTCATTTTCAGCAGATTGGGATTGCCAAATAATAACAGAGCAGGACCGGGGCAAAATGGTGATCCTGAACTCAAAAGTGGAAACGTCGCCTTGGTATCACCAGTGAGGATAGGGATCTAAACACTAGCAGGGGTAGTGCACCTGCCTGGAGAATTACAGTATATTCCGCCAAAAGAGTCCGGCCAGAGTTTGAACAGTTTCTTGGGGGAGGGAAGTGAAATTGGGCACCACCAGCTAGGGTCTGCATGATATAGGTTCTTCCCCTGGCCTTCAAGAACAAGAACATGAAGTAGTGTCCGTTGAGCAAGCCCCAACACCTTAAGGGGTGCCCCCAGCCCATTCCTGACTCCTGAGACCCTAATTGCATTGGGGCCTCCAGCTGCCCTTCCTGCATATACCTGATGACTATGAACATCCTCCTTCATTGGTCTTGTGACAAATCTTCTACCCCACCACAGCAATGCATAATCTCTTGATGTTCCTAACAAAAGGAACTAAAACCCCAAATCCTGTAGCTCGGTCAAAATAATTTATATGAGCTAAATAATATAATTAAAATAGAATTTCCTGGGAGGTTATCAGGCTACTGAAGAAATGGGAGCATGTTTCATTGACTTTACCCCTCATACGCTATTGATGTGATCTCCTGGTCAACAGTTCTCCCAGCCAGGTGAAATTGACTTTGGAAGTTATGTCAAAGAGCCAGGGAGACACCTGTGAGATACTCTTTTTTCATTTCAGGTAGGGCTGCTGCGGAAGGGCTTTCTCAGTAGCCCGACGTTGTTTCTTTTTTTGGGAATGATGATCAGCGCATGACGTACTGATGTAATTACTGTTGCTGTTATTTCCATAGTTAGCTCTCTCTAGTGCATCCCAATGAAAGACTACACATCACTAGACAGCAAGGATAAATTTGGGGTGGGTTTTCTCTCGGGCATGGACGTTTGCTATCCTCATGGGCACAATCTGTCTTTTTGCCCTACCCAAGGGTTGGATGGTGGTGTTTACCCCCAGTCTGCCACCTGTGAGAGTAGACAGCCTCCTAGCGACAAAGAATGACAATTTGATTTTAATTGGAATGTTAAAAATGGCGAGACCACCCACCCTGGCATAGGGCCATGCCTACACTTAATAACAGGGCAAACACAGAATTTTTACCACACAGGGCAGCAGGTTGAATGATTTGTCTCCAGGCTGCCCCCAATGGGGTAGGAAATCCCATTAGAAACCAGGAATTTACAGTGTCCCAAATACAGTGGTTAAAAGTCAGCCCACATGTCATGGAAACCTTCCCCCACCCCTGAAGGAGCAACTGAGTCTTTCTGCCTCCAGGGTTGTTAGGAGGTATGCATCAATTGGGGTCTTCCCCATAAACCATCCAGAGGTAGACATCCAACTAAACATCAAGAATATTTTACTGGGGAAAAAAGAGGGGTGGGGTGACCCATACTGGCATTGGTCTATGAGGCTTCTCCAAAAGGAGGCCATACAGTCTTCTGCCACACTTTGGAGGCAGTTTGGGGCAAGGCAGGGGATGGAAAGACCACTAGACAATAGGGAAATCATTAAATAGGGGTGGGGCAGCTGCCTTTGCATAGAGCCATACCATGGACCCAATAGGGGGAAAATACAATTGTTGTAATCCCTTGAAAACAGATAGGTTTCCCCAGTTGGTGGATTGCCCCAAGTCTGCGCCCAGGTGGTCCAGAAAGTCCAATCGACAACAGGGATTTCAAAATGCTGCCAACATAAGCAAAAGGAAGTGGTGTCCCACCCTGGAAGAAGAGACAATAGAGTCTTTCTGCCCTCCTGGGGATAGGTAGGATGAATGCCCCAATTCAAGGTGCTGCCCCTAATCTGTCTCTAGAAGTAGATAAACATCAGGAATTTTCCGTGTGGGTAAAAATGAGGTAGGGGCATCCCAACCTGGTAACGCACCATACCCCCACCCCAAAAGAGCTAATAAAGCCTCTCTGGCCCCCAAATGTCACATAGGGTGTTGTCCCTAGTTTTCAACTCTTGAGGGCAGATAGACTAATAGGCACCGGGGATTTTTGAATGGCCCCAAACCAAATGAAAGAAAAAGGGTGCCCATCCTGGCATCAGGCCATTGCCCACCCTAGAAGGGACAATGTTGTATTTCTGTCCCCATGGGCAAGTAAGAGTTCTGCTCCATTTGGGGGTTGACTCCCCTCCAGGGGGGTAGATTTATGCCTCAGACCATAACTGCAAATAAACTGGTGTTGGAAAATGGCCCTCCTAGAAGGCTTCTCCCAGTGCATTCCTCCTCCGATTTTTCTGACCTCCTTTTTGTTGACGTTAGGACTCTAAGCACTTTACTACTGCTAACCCGTGCTGAAGTGCATGCGCTCTCCCCTCTAAACATGGTAACATTGGCTCATACCCAATTGGCATATTTAATTTACTAATAAGTCCCTAGTAAACTGCATTCCATTTGCCCAGGCACTGTAAATTAAATGGTACTAGTGGACCTGTAGCACTGATTATGCCACCCACTTAAGTACCCCTTCACCATGTCTCAGGCCTGCCACTGAAGAGCCTGTGTGTGCAGTGTTAAACTGCCTGTTGATCACGCAATTAAACCTCTTGCTAGGGCTAAACCTTCCTTTTAAATATACAAGGTACCCCTAAGGTAGGCCCTGAACAGCCCAAGGGCAGGGGGTAGTGTATTTAGAAAGTAGGACATGTACAATTACATGCCCTGGCATTGAAAAGCCCTTAAAACCATTTTTCCCACTCCTGCAATACCTATCTCTCTAATTGGATAACAGTGAGATTACATTATTACATTGTAATTACAAGTGTAATTTCCAATTGGGAAGAGATTTGACCCTCAAGGTTCTTGGCCATTGAATCACAATTTGAAATCCCAATTTATGCTGAAGTCAGATTTTAAATTGCAATTCTGAAAATGCCACTTTTGGAAAGTTGGCATTTTCATACTTTAGACATTTGGTGCCTGCTGCCTGTCTCTCATCACTTGTCTGGGTAGGGTGACAGCTGGACTTTGTGTATAAACTCTAGACAGCCACACACAAAGGGAGCTTATTTGTGACTTGATGGGCCATCCTGGGAGATGGGAGGGAGGAGCTGGGCAAAGCCTCACAGTTACACATGAATAGGCTATGTCCTTCCCACACACAACAGGTTACATACCCCTCTGTAGTAAGTCCGGAGCCATGGCAGGAAGGAAGGGCCTCTGTGCACTTCAAAGGCCCTTCTTTGAAGTCACCCCCACTTCAAAGGCACAACTGGGTATAAGTACTGGGTCTCTAACCCCACCAAGACAGTGCACTTATGTATCTGGAACCACTCTTCCAGTAAAGGGAACTACTGTGCTTAAGGAATGCCAATCTGTTGGACTGCTGCTCTAGAGGACTGCTACTTTGCTGTGTGCCCTGATGCCTCCTGCTCTCTCTTGCTGAGTAAAGACTGGACCTCCACTGCTTAAGCCCATAGTGACTCCAAGGACTATCTGATTAGCCTTCTGATCTGAAGTCTCAGGGACATAAAAGATTTCCATCCTGCTCCTGTGCCTGGAACATTAGTAGTGACCCAGGTGCTTGCTCCAGCTGAACTGACGCATCCTCAGCTGTCAGAGGAGAATTGATGCATCACTGCTGTTGTGGGAACAGGACCGGTGCATCATACTAGGAACCAGTGCATCACCATAGGAACCGCCGCATCACCACCACGGCAGAGAGACGATCAACGCATTCCCTTGACTGCATGGAGAAACTTGGCAGAGTGGCTTTAGAACCATCGCATCTCAGGACAAGTGCATCGTCTTTGGGACAGACAAATCGCCCTGAAAGCTCATAGGTCAAGGTGGATTGTATTGAAAAAGTAGGACATGGGCAATTAAGTTTTACATGTCCTTACACTGAAAAATTCCTAAAGTTTTTTTTTCCTGATGTACGGTCTATCTCCCCCATTGATTAACACTGGATTACCTTATTGCATTTAATAAGTGATAACTTTAGATTGGGAGCAGCTTGAGAATGAGATATGGTATTTGCACTCAAATGAATTGTAACTTAAAATCCTCTTTAATGCTAAAGTCAAATTTTGAAAATGCCACTTTTAGAAAGTTGGCCCTGTGGGACTGTGAATGACTCTGCTTTGGGGATTTGAATAATCCTTGCAGACTTTGACACAATGGGGACTTAGGTGTGGACATGATGACTGGGAAGGAGCTGTACACCAGCCTCACTTACACTTCAAAGGGTATTGCCTCCTGCACCCACAAAAGAATCTGACTCCAGGCCTGCCAGCCTTTTGCCACCCATAGACAGTTTGGAGTCTTTTCAGGGGAAAGGAAGATCTTTCCAGAACAAGATGGGGGTAGAACAGGGAATACCCCCACACAAAGCCTGGCACCAGGTATACATATTGGACATCCAGAATCACTCTTCCGAACACCCCTGGACATGTAGAAATTACAGAAAAATGACTTCTCTGCCCCTTGGTTGAGTGTCTTGCTGACTGACAAGGAAGGAATGAAGGAAGAATGGACCTGCTTGCCTTCATCTCAGGCACACCAGAGTGACTCCATGGGTCAGTTGATTGACCTCCTGCATGAATTACAGGGACACAACAAGCTTCAGAGGCCTCCCTCTAACTGTCCAGCTGACCTGCTGCAACTGGACCTGCAACTTGACCTGTCTGACCCGTGCTGGTCTCTGCTAGAGTGAGTCCATGATCTCCAAGATGTGCCTCTCCAAGTCCTGAACCCTTGGATGGCATCGGAGTGTACTCCTCTCAAAGTAAAGGTGAAAATCCTGACATTTTGGGTAGGGGTGGGCGGAATTTGCGAAATTAACTTTTGCAAATTATCGCGAAAATGTTTAAAATTATCGCAAACAAGCAGAAATATCGCGAAGATGCGGAAGTTTTTTTCCGGCATGTTCGCGAGATTTTCTGCATGGTTGCGGGTCGCCAACTTACCCATGTGGTTGCTTGCGGGCGCGGCCATCTTGTTTTGAGTTGTCTCGTGGTGCATGATCGCAAGAAGAAAGACGTGATCGCGCGACGCTTGACGTCACTGCGGGCGCGAACTGTCGCGAGACAGCGCAAATGGCTAAAAACAATACAACATCTCATGGAGAACGCGACCGGATCAAGAAAACTTGTCGGCGAACGCAGGGATTCAGGTAAGGCGATCGCGCGCGCGCGAGAATGTGTTATTTTACAGCGCGAGCAAGAAACAAATTATCGCCAAGCTGCGGAAACCGGAATTTTTGACATTTTCGCGCTCTCCGCGAAACGCGAAAAATGTCGAATTATCGCAATTTCCGCGAACGGAACGAAATTTTCGCCCAGGCCTGATTTTGGGCTCCTCATGACCAAGAGCAGGCAGCTTCACTCCAAGATTCTGCTGCCCATAACAACCATAAATGTGTAGCTTCTATGAGACCAGCTCTTTGCATTGACAGTGACCGCCAGTGATGATCAGAAATGTGACTGCTACACTTTGTACTAAAGCAATGACAGTCTGCATTGTACACCAATGCAAAGCTCCAGCAATGATTGTCTGTAACACCAGGCCTGCTCTTTGCACTACAGTGACAATCATCCACATCACTCACCCTGCTCCTTACAGGCTCCTTTCAACATGACTGGAACTTTTCATGCCCAACCTCGAATGTAACTTTTCCCTGTATCTGATCCCCGCTTTATCATGGTCAGCCTGAACTGTGACTTCCCTCGGTCTAGCTTGACCAGATGCCGCGAGTGGAGTTTTGTGCTATTTTTGCCTAAAACCTTAAAACTGAATATCTCCAGTTCTACTGATTTGATTGTTTTTGTTCTGGTGTTATTTAATAAAATGTACTATGTTTTTCCAAACTGGTATCTTCTGTTGTGTTTTCACTCATAAATACTTTCCACATGCATCTAAACTAACGTAAGCCATACTGATTTTGTGTGAATCTACAAAAGGGTTAGACACAGGTTAATTTAGTGAATTTTGTGGTTGATCCTGATGAGAATATTGGTTGCTGTTCAAAGAGGCATCCTCCCCTACAACCAATAGCCCAATTCCTTACACTGACTAGTGCATAGATCAGATGGTACAATTCTATACAGAACACAGACAATTATATTTGCAACCAGTATTTGAAAGACCTAGCCCATTAATCCTTCTTTAAATTCCCACTGGTTTGGCAGTTTTCAACAAAGGATGTCATCTTTATCCCACTCTGTAATTTCTGGTTGTGATAAACATCCCAACACTTATAAATGTGATTTCTGCACCAACAGGTGTTTGTGCATAGTTTACTATAGTTTTCTATAGTTTAGAAACTCATAATGGGGCCCTTTGTGTTTTCTTTCTTTCCTTAACATTTCAAAAGTTGGAGGGCTAGAGGCCCTTACTGATTCTCATAGCACCACTTAGCCTTTTTTATTCAAATGTACATTTAAAAATGAAATGCCTGTGGGAATATAGTGTTAAAAATGTTTGTGACCATGCACATTGTTACATCTTTGTGGAAGTTCATCATAAACGCAATATGAATTATCATGAGACAGTTATTAACCACTCCCAATTTTACAATTACTTCTGAAGAAAATCTATCTATCTGATGAACTAATAACAGTTGTGGTGTCATCTGTGACTGGCCTCAGATTTTGAGTCAGAACAGAATATTTTTTGAGTAGCGTTCAAAATCTATAGGCACCCACATTCTTGTCTCTGCATATAACTATTTCGTCGAGGCCAGAAGGGCAGACCATTTCTTAAATTATTTTCTAATGATGGTAGCTGATTGCTTAAGTGTAAATTGCCTGTTACGTGTATCCAGGTTGCCATACTGAAAATGAAAGGCTGACCACAAGTTGTGTTTCTACTTAATCTTAGTGGAAATATGAATTGCTTCCCATTTGATTATCCTACATGCATTGCCAAGGGTGAAACCATATTTTAGAAACTTTGGAGCATATCCATGTATTGCCTTGTGCTTCTTAATAAGGACTGGGGGTCAGGGCAAAAAAGTCCTGAAAGAAGAATCATCTTTCCACTTGGCTTGAAATTTAGAGATGTTCCTTTCAATTGTTCCCACCATTAGTGAATTACAATAATCCACCTTGGCTCCAATCATTTTGTTACCTTTGTTTCCTCCAATTCATCAGATTCTGCTTTATGATTCGACTTATAATGGTGAAGCTGCAGCTATAGCATTTGTTTGGCAGTCCATGGAATTCATGCATTAAAGGGATCCCCAAGCTTTGGCACTTTACATGAGATAGCCTTGTTAGCCAATAGGATTGAAATGCAACTCTCTTTTTTTGGCTTAACATATAATATGAATCAGCAATCAGCTGAACACTTCTATTTTCTCTTTATTCAAGTTTAAGAGGTCTTCAATCATCCATTGCTGCAGAAGATGTTGAAAATTGTTAAATCTTTCCAGATTGGTGGATATTGGAAATAATCATATTTTGCTTGGTGTTCCCCCAGATTGTTGCCCTATCTGTTTTTGCTGGCTGTAGAGCTCTGCTGACCAGCAATAAAGTCCATCTACTTTCCCTTTCAACATGGTTCAATTGGTATAGTCCTAATTGGCATATTCAACTTACCTATAAGTCCATAGTATATGGTACATGGTGAATCCAGTGCCTGGAAGTTAAATGTCACTAGTGGACTCCAGCACATGTTGTGCCATCCTCTAAAGTGGCAGTGCAAACATGGTTGTAGGCCTACCATTGTAGCCCTTCGGAAGAAGTTTAAAATCTGCAATTCGGCCTGTCAAAATAAACCCTTTTGTCAGATCTAAACCTTCATTTTAAATATTAATAAGTCCCACCTAATTTGACTATATCATACATAAGGCATGGTGCATTGCATTTAAAAGTAGGACATGTAGAAAATTAGTGTTAAACATTTCCCCACAGTGATAAGCACCTAAAAGCTATTTTCACTGTAATAACGCTGGCTGTTCCATAGAGAAACATCAGGATGCACTTTTATATTTAAAAATGTTATCCCTGGCTGGGAAACTTTTAGAAATATTGGTCTTGGACTATGTAATATTTACTAAAATCCTACTTTAGTGGTGAACAAATGTTTTCAATAAATATTAAGGAAAAGGTACTTTTAGAAGTTCACTTTCCCCCGACTAAAGCCTCTGCATTATCCTCCAGCTGCATCCCTCTGAGTACTCACGGAGAGCTGGTGCAGTGTTCAAACATGACTGCATTCTCCATACAAATCAACGTGTAAGTCGCAGTTGCAATTTTAAAGATTAAGGATCCTTCCTAGTGGACCCTGAAGAAACCCAGTGGAAGACAGAAAGTTGGAGAGCCACCACAAACGTGGATACCCTAGAACCCATTTTACCTACTCCAGGGAAGCCCTCGGACCCAATGGAGGACTTCAGGAAAATGCTGCTGCTGGAGAAGAAGAATGTGTCTGTGGAATCCGAAGGTGGATTCAAGTTGAGCAGTTTCTGCAAGCAGAGGGGACAGAGTCTGGGTCACTCAGGAATGACCCGGAGACCTGGAAGACGAATGTCCACTGTTGTCGGGAGTTGCAGCAGGGTTGACGGTGACCTTGATTCTGCAGCTGTGAGGGCCAGGCGATGCTGTGCATGACCAGGAGCCATGCACGAGCTGTCCCACGTTGGATGTCGAGAGTTAAGGGGTCGGTGTCCATCGGGAGCACCAACAACCCTTGGCAACTGTAAACAACGTGGATGTTGAAGAAGGTGCAATGTCGGGACCAGCAAGGTCCAGGGAACTCACCACAAGCAGGGGAATCAGGGCAGGCTTATTTGTGGTGCCTGCAGATGCAGGGAAGTGACTCCTTCACTCCAAGGGAGATTCCTTCAGGTGTCTTAAATGCCCACAAGCCTTCGAAGGTTCCTGTATGGTACACAGGCACAGACAATGAATCAGACTTGAAGGGAGACAAAGTCAAGCCCAAAGAAGTCCAGCAAAGTCCAGAGTGCCCAGACGGTAGAAGTTGAAGTGGTGTCTGAATTGAATCATGTCCCAAGACAAATCTAGGGACCTACACCCAGGTAAGCCCTTAAGTACCCAAAGGAAAGGGTTGGGATGATTCAGGGGACCCTCCCGGGGGAGGTTTTGGACAGGGGGGAGGATACTCCCATGTCCTTTGTCCAGTTTCACGCCAGAGCGGGAGCCAATGGTTTTCAGATTTGAACTGGAGTATGCAAGGAGGCACCAAATGTGCCCCTCATGCAGACTGAGCCGCAGCTCGCCACAGGCCCCGTCCACCACCGGCCCATTGGCCGAGCCGCTCCCGCCACCCAGCTGACCCGCCCTCTCGTCCCCCTTCTTAAGGGGACAGCAAGGAGTGCTCGGGAGTGACCGCTGCGCCTCTCACCAGGCCGGGTCACCCCCTTGCTCCTCCTGCTGCCTCCTGCTCCTGCCTGCCAGCCTTGCCGCAGAGCCGCCCGCTCGCCAGTTTCCCGCCGCAGCTCACCACAGGCCCCGCCCACCACCGGCCCATTGGCCGACCCGCTCCCGCCGCCCAGTTGACCCGCCCTCTCGTCCCCCTTCTTATGACGCCCCCAGATCGACCGCGCAGCGGACGCGCGCAGCGGGAGCGCCGACTGAGCGCCGAAGGTGCGCCAAAGGTAAGCCCGTCTGCGCCTGGCCCGCGCCCAGCGCCAGAACCCCTGGCCCCCGCAGACACCAGCCCACCCGCCGGATGTACGACGCCGCCACCCTCAACGCACTCAACGCCGGCCGAATCCCAGGATGCTACCGAGCCACCCCGAGATGCACCCACGGACCCTTCTGCTGCAACGCCTGCAAGTTCACCTGCATCCGGACCAGCACTACTCCAGCACCAACCAAGACCAAGACGAGCAACAGCAGCAGCCACCTGAAATGCATCCTGCTCAACACCCGCTCCGTCCACAGACACGCCATCGAGCTCTGGAACCTGCTCGACACAACCTCACCAGACGTCGCCTTCCTCATGGAAACCTGGATGAAAGCCTCTTCAGCGCCCGACATCGCCATCGCCATCCCAGACGGCTACAAGATCATCCGAAGGGACCGCATCAACCAGACCGGAGGAGGCATCGCCATCATCCACAGGAACACCATCCGTATCACGACCAACACCAACGACACCCTCGCACCCGCCGAGCACCTGCACTTCCAGGTCCACATCAACCCCAAGACCACCCTCAGAGGCACCCTCATCTACAGACCCCCGGGACCACGCACACAATTCAGCGAAGACATCGCCGACTTCATCAGCCCGCACGCCCTCCTCTCCGCTGACTACATCCTCCTCGGGGACCTCAACTTCCACCTGGAGAACAACACCGACCGCAACACCACCACCCTGCTGGACAACCTCGCAAACCTGGGACTCAAGCAGCTGGTCACCACCCCCACCCACTACGCCGGACACACACTCGACCCCGTCTTCTCATTCAGCAAGGACATCGCCTTCAGCCACGCCACCGGACTCCACTGGACGGACCACAGCTGCGTCCACTTCAGCTTCAGAAGGACCACGATCCACCACCACCAGCAACAGGTTGCACGCAGAAGCTGGAACTAGATCACAGCCGACCAGCTCGCAACCTCCCTGAGCATGAACCCTCCCACCAGCGCAACGAACCCAAGCCAGGCGGCCACCAACCTCGCAAAGTGGATCAGCAACTGCGCAGACGACCTCGCCCCTCTGAAGACCCCGCCTAGCAGACCAGGCAGCAAAAAAGCCCCATGGTTCACCGACGAACTCAAGAGCTCCAAGAAGAACTGCTGAGCCCTCGAGAGAACATGGCGCAGAGACCCAACACCGGACAACATGACTGCCCTCAAGCTCGCCACCCGAAAACACCACCAACTCATCTACGCCACCAAGAAAACCGCATTCAAGGAATGACTGGACAACAACGCACATAACAGCAAGGAACTCTTCAACATCGTTAAAGAGCTCTCCAACCCCAACGCCGGAAACAACGACATCACCCCTTCGCAAGACCTCTGCAACTCCCTCGCCTCCTACTTCCACAACAAGATCGCGGACATACACAACAGCTTCAGCACTCAACCGACGCACGCCACGACTGAACCACCGCCCCCCACCACCACCCTCCGCGCCTGGACCCCGATCAGCACCGAAGACACCGTCCGCACGATGAACTCCATCCACTCCGGATCTCCTACCGACCCCTGCCCTCACCACGTCTTCAACAAGGCTGACGCTGTCATCGCACCCCACCTGCGGGACATCATCAACACCTCCTTCGACACCGCTACCTTCCCGGAGAGCTGGAAGCATGCCGAACTCAGCGCTCTACTAAAGAAGCCATCAGCCGACCCCACTGACCTCAAGAACTACCGCCCCATCTCGCTGCTCCCGTTTCCTGCAAAAGTCATCGAGAAGACCGTCAACAAGCAGCTGGCCGCCTTCCTCGAGACGAACGGTTCCCTCGACCTCTCGCAGTCTGGCTTCCGGGCCAACCACAGCACCGAGACCGCCCTGATCACAGCCACCGATGACATCCGAGCACTGCTTGACAACGGAGAAACAGCAGCCCTCATCCTCCTAGACCTCTCCGCGGCCTTCGACACTGTCTGCCACCGTACACTAGTGCAGCGACTCAGCAACGTCGGAATCCAGGAGAAGGCACTGGAGTGGATCATCTCCTTCCTCGCCGGAAGGACACAGAGAGTCCGCCTCCCCCCGTTCAGATCTGAAGCCACCAAAGTCATCTGCGGCGTTCCTCAAGGCTCCTCGCTCAGTCCAACCCTCTTCAACGTCTACATGAGCCCCCTCGCAGACATCGCACGCCAGCACAACCTCAACATCATCTCCTACGCCGACGACACCCAGCTGATTCTCTCCCTCACCAACGACCCCGCCACCGCCAGAGCCAACCTTCACGAAGGGATGAAAGAAGTAGCCGAATGGATGAAGAACAGCCGCCTGAAACTGAAGTCGGACAAGACGGAAGTCCTCATCCTGGGATCCTCACCCTCCACCTGGGATGACTCATGGTGGCCCCCCGCCCTAGGCAGCGCACCCAAACCAACAGACCACGCACGCAACCTGGGCTTCATCCTGGACTCCTCCCTCTCCATGACCAGACAAGTCAACGCCGTCTCCTCGTCGTGCTTCAACATCCTGCGCATGCTACGTAAGATCTTCCGGTGGATCCCCACCAAGACCAGGAAGACGGTCACCCAGGCCCTCGTCACCAGCCGTCTGGACTACGGCAACTCCCTCTACGCCGGAACCACCACCAAACTCCAGAAGAGACTCCAGCGAATCCAGAACGCCTCAGCACGACTCATCCTGGACATCCCCCGTCGCAGCCACATCTCCGGACACCTGAGAGACCTGCACTGGCTCCCGGTCAACAAGAGAATCACCTTCCGACTCCTCACCCACGCACACAAAGTCCTACACAACCAAGGCCCAGGATACCTCAACAGCTGCCTCCACTTCTACGCTCCCAAACGCCAGCTTCGATCGACCGGCCACGTCCTCGCCGCCGTCCCCTGCATCCGAAGAGCCACCACAGGGGGACGGTCCTTCTCCTACCTCGCCGCCAAGACATGGAACTCCCTCCTGACCCACCTCCGCCTGACCCAGGACCACCTCGCCTTCAGGAAGCAACTCAAGACCTGGCTGTTCGAGCAGTAGCGGACCCCCCTCCCCCAGCGCCTTGAGACCCTCTGGGTGAGTAGTGCGCTATATAAATGCTTTGATTGATTGATTGATTGAGTGGTGCTGGCAAGAACACCCACCCAGCCCCAATACACTAAATCCTGTCTGGGAGGTGGTCACACCTCCCTGTGACAGGATACCGTTTGTTGTTCCTTCCCCTGCTAGAGCTTGGCTCAGCAGCAGGAGGGCAGAATCGTGTCTCTAGTCTGCAGCAGTCATGTTGTGCTGTCCGGGTCTAGAAGACTGCTACTGGGAGCACTGAGAGCCTAATGGAGGCCCGTTTCAGTGCTTGGAATCATACCTTCCACACCGTTTATGGTGTGGGGGTATGATTCCAACATGTTTGATACCAAACATGATAGGATTAATTGCAGCTAATTTCGGGATGGTCATCGCGTACCTATGTGGTGCCCCTCTATATAGTATATGGCTGCTTCATGTACAACTCTGGAGAATGGACTCGGTAGGCTGTAGGGGTGTCTCACTCATGCAGGGGAACCCTCACTCTTAGAACCAAGCACCCTGTCCTCACGATGGTAAAGGCCTGCTATAGGGCTGACTTATAGGTTTTAAGTTCTGTGACTCTAGATATAGGAGACCTATATCTTTCATAAGTGTTGCTAGCACTAGTTTATACAGTCTGCAATGGCAGGCCTGTTGAGACAGTTTGAATGGTCTCCCATGGGTAGCATAATACATGCATCAGCCCATGGAGGACCTCTGGGGTACCTATGCCCTGGGTACCTTAGTACCATATACTAGGGACTGATAAGTGTACCTCAGTATACATTCTAGGATGTACCTAAGTACTGAACATAACAATTTAGAGGAGAAAAAGAGAGACTGGGGTCCTGATTGGCAGGATCCAAGTCTGACTAGCCACTAACAGCTTAGCACCAGGCAAAAAAATGGGGGTAACCATAACAGCAGATTCTACTTTCCTACAGTTCATCTCCACTTTTTGTATATCTTATTGCTGGCCTTAGGACTCAAAACACTTTACAACTGCTGAACAGTGCTAAATGCATGTGCTTCTCCCCTAATATGGTGACATTGGTGTTTAGTCAATTGGTATATTTAGTTTACTTATAAGTCCCTTGTAAAGTAGTATACCATATACCAAGGGTCTGTAATCTAAATGCTACTAATCGTCCTGAAGCACCAAGTATACCACCCCCACAAGTAGCCTTTCAAATCTGTCTCAGAGCTGCCATTGCAGGGCCTGTGAAGTGTATTGCCTCTTCTACTTTCATTTAAAACGACTTAACAAGCCGTAAACTTTGCTTTTATTACACATAAGTCACCCGTATGGTATGCCCTAACTAGCCCTAAGGGCAGGGTGCTGTATAACTAAAAGGTAGGACATGTACTTTTAAGTTTTACATGTCCTGGTAGTGATAGACAACTGCATTTGTCGTTCACTATGTTTTTCCTCTCATACGATTTCATTAGGAATTCCTTAAAGCCCATTTTAAGCTGTAATTACAAATTAGAAAGTAGTAGCTACATCATGTTTCATATCTTTGCAATGGTAATGATAAATCCTCTTTACTGTTAAAGTTGGATTTAACATTACTGTTTTGGAAATGCCACTTTTAGAAAGTGGATATTTCCCTGCTCTCACAGCTCTGTGTGCCTTGCAGCCTGCCTCCAATAGACATTTGGGATGGGTGACAGCTAAACCTTCTGCATTCCCTCTAGACAGCCACAAACATAGGAATGGTGGGTGGGACAAATAACTCATCTGCATTCATCTACATTTTGATCGCTCTTCATGGGCTGGAAGAGGGAGCGGGAGCTAAGACTTACACTTGAATAGTCAGTGTCCTGTGTCCCACACCAAAGACTGATTACCCCCCACTTCCAAGGCACATTTGAGTACAAGTATTGGGGCTCTGACCCTACCAAGACAGTACACTACTGGACGTGTGAAGAACTCTGCCATGTGTAAGGACTTCTGTGCTACAAGGATTGCCACTCCATCTGACTGCTACTCTTAAGGAACGTATTTCTGCTTTGCTGAGCTGCCCTGCTGCCTGCAGATCTCTGTCCTGATGAGGACAAGGACTGCACCCATCTCACTTGAAACTAGAGAGACTCCAAGGGCTTGCTGGCTTGCCCCCTTTTATAAAGTCTCAGGGCCATCAAAGACTTCCTGGACTCTGCCATCTGTGAGTCCTGCCCTGGCAAGTGGTGCCAATCCAGTTCTGGGTCCTTGAAAGGTGAATTCTGCTGTCCAGAGCCATACAAATTGTCACATTGATGACTTTCCTCATTGCTCTTCAATGTAGGAGCCGATCGATGACATCGCCCTGATGGACTGCGTAGCTTGATGACGACGACAGCGTGGCTCGAAGACGACACAGTGCCTGCATCGTAAAGGGGTTCTTCATCGCCTGTGTGGATCGGAACCAACAAATCGATACTTCGACACAGGGCCTGCATGAGTCCTGTAGCCGGCCTCTCCATCGTGGTGGCCATAAAATTGGATTTGACCTGGTCCAGTGCAATCTCAAGTAACCCTTTAGCGCTATTGACTTCTAAGCTCTAATTTTTGGCATATTTTCGAAACATTCATAACTCCAGTTGTACTTATTGGATTCCTGTCATTTTGGTCTTGATTTACTAATATTTTACGAAACCTGTGTGGAGTATTTCTGTGGTCTTTTTATTGTGTTACTGTGTGTGTGTTTGTGTGTGTGTGTTGCACAAAAAGTTCACATGTTGCCTTTTTAGATAAGCCTGACTGCCCTGTGCCAAGCTACCAGAGAGTGAGCACAGGTTATTTTTTAGTGTGTGTCGAGCTTACCCTGACTAGGATTGTAGTCCCAACTTGGACAGGGTGCATACCTCTGCCAACTAGGGACCCAGGGACTCATGTAATTATTTTTTAAGTAGGTCAGCGTCACAAGATTCTTGCTGCGCTGCCCTATGTCAAAAGAAAGGGGCAGGAATGTGTCATATCTAAAAACGCTTCAAAACCCCATCAGGGGTAGCAAGCGCTATATGAATACATACCTCTTTCCCTCTTCTATCCCGACGCCTATCCTTCTCTATCCAAATAACTGAATAAGATATCCACCACTCAAATTACTTCATATTTCACCATACTAATTTTCAACACTAATCCTTTATGGGTTCCGGAGTAGCGTGCTACTCGCCAGAAAAGTGCTTCAACACTCAAAAGGAGTAACAGGTGTTATATGAATGCACACCTTTCTTCCACTTCTATCCCTCCGCTATCCTTCTCACTCCAAATAACTGACTAATCTATCCACCACTCAAATTACTTTCATATTTCACTATACTAATTCAACACTAATCATTAATCCTTTATGGGTCCCAGAGTAGCGTGCTACTCGCCGAAAAAGCGCTTAGATGCCTCGTCAGGGGTAGTAAGCACTATATAAATGCAATTACAATACAATATCTATGATTCCTGTCCTCTTTTACTGCGTTGATGCACCAATGGCTGCCTAGCGTCAATGCAGGCACCCTTGCACCATGGTGCAAGGGTGCTTGCGGTGAAATCAGGTTGTTTTCCTGCAGAAAGGGACTAATTCCTTCACAAAAACAACATTATGCCACCCCTGGAAAGGCATAGGCTTTTGACGCATTCACAGGTTTACAGCATGTTGTAAATCTGGGAAAGTGTCAAATACCATGGGTGTTACATGTAAACACCCACCGAAACGGCCATGGCACACCTCCCTATTCCAGTGTGAGGCAACGCAGCTACGGGGGCTATTATTACTCCACCGGCCCAGATTCCTTTTAAAGGGAAAATAAACTGGTTAAAGAAATGAGCCCTACTGCAGTTCGAGGCCGGGAAGGACAGCTTCCTGCATCATCCCGGCGGACTAGTGCTCCTTCATCCCAAACTTGACGGAACTTTATGGATTTGTAAAACCCCCTAAGGACTTTCAAACTTCCTTGAGATAGGGAGAGATGAAAGAGCATAGTGTCGCCCAATGTATTCTCTGTAGCACTATGTCATGCATGCCCTTGCAGAACAGTCAAATGTAACTCTGTCGCATGGAGAAAGCTTAGACAGCTTCCGGCGTCCATGCCAAATGCGAAATTCTCCAAATCTGCTCCTCTACATGGGTGAAAAAAAGAATCTTCTGCCGTTTTTATTTTTGCCTAAGACCAGTCCACCCCTGTATCGCAGTACATCACGTTTAACATGGCGGATAAACTAATTATTTTCCGTGTTCATTGACGGTTTATATTTCCTGGCTACTACAACTAGTTCAAACTATCTCATTTAGGTAATAAAACAGCACCTGTTCCAGAAATGCATTTTTGTGTTCTTAGGTTTCCCATAATGCACCGCGCGTTTTGAAATACGTCCATTTATAACACACTGTTTGTAAAACTATATTTCCGATCTGCTGAGTAGTCTGAAAAAGCTTGGTTCGCTCTTTAAAAGTGACAGTGAGCAACTGGAAGGGGTAGGGCCCAGGGAATTAGAGGAAATGCTCATTTAAAGGTCTAATGATTACCATATTGATTAATTAGTCAAACATTGATTAAGAGTCACACTTTATCAACTACAAAGGTTCTAATTACTGCACGATTATTCCATAGATTGACCTGTTCATTCTTGTCACTTACGATAAGGAAGAACAATTTTTATTAAGAAGGTTTTGGATTTTTGACCTGTAAAATTTTAATAGGGAGAGCGGCAAGGGGGCTACGTGTGGTTTGGCATTGTAGTCATCGAGGGACGCATAGTTATGTCTGCTCTAACCAAAGGTACAGAGAGAGCAGAAACGGTGAACAAGCAGAGAATAAAAGCATTACAAAGTCCTAATCAAGAAACTGGCATAAATTGCCATTGCATTGAAACTTCTTCAGAGAAAATGATTCTTACTCATGCGCATTCCTCTAAAAAGCCTTATTTACAGATGTGTGTTAAACATAAATCATGTTCTGAGTATGTGTTTTCATAACCCCTTCCAGGCTCCCTCTGCCCTTTAAAAACCGACTGCGCGCTTTTACCTTAACTCACCACTGACAACTTTCTTTGGGTGCCTGAAAAGGTCGCAGTTTATTCATAAAACAACAATTTATACATTTAAATCGTTTATGGTTATGTACACATTTCATTTTAATGAATGTCACTTCTTTGTTCTTTAGCAGTTTTGCATTCTGGACTCAGCCTTCTCAATGACCTGGGAGGAGAGGGACCCCTTTTAGGCTTCCGATTCACTGGTCTAGGCTTCAGCTTGCTACCGATTTGAGGGTGTCCGTCTGGATCTGTCCGGGCCGCAAGTGCCGTCCCGCTCGCCCTGTACCCTTTTGTGGGCCCTCCCTTCTCCCAGAGGTCCCTGCCGTGTGGCATCCCAAGGACCTTTCTTAAGCCTCCACGTTACTTTCTTGCGGCTGAGTCCTTGCTCTCTTCTCCCTCTGAACCCCTGCCGTGAGGCATCCCAAGGGTCCTGCGGGAGCATTACCTCTAATTTTCTATGGCGGCAGGCCGCCCTTTGGGTGCCCCTGCTGTGCGGCATCCCAAGGACACTGTGAGACCCTTCCATCTACCTTCTAGTGAGTTCTTTTCTTTTTTACTACGTTAGCTGGGTTTTCTCTCCTACCCCTTCACCTCGCGGCTGCGACGCCCGTCTCTTCGGTGTGGGTGGGTGGGATTCCTCTTCTCCCTATCCGAGGGGGGGGATGTGTGAGATTTGCTGGGCTGTATGCCCCTTTTTATCCCCCATCTCGCTCTCTTGGCTTGCCCTCTGATTGGTGGGGTTCGCCTTGACCGATGGGGGCCAATCCTATATGTTAATGCGAGTTTGGGGCGGCATTTTACCCGGGCCTCTACGAGGTCCGGCTTCGCCTCCCCGGCCCGGGTCCTGTTTAAACCTTGATATGCTCAATAAACAATGTTCTGAGTATATGTAATGTGAACTACCTGAAGTATTCAGGGCCCAAAGTACTAAAAACAGTTGTACATTTGTGAAGAGTAAAGCAATTTACAAACATAGCTTTGTGCTAATTGGTCAGCTTGTAAAATTCTGATTCAGAGTGGACAGCAATCGACCTATCTCATGAATATTTCACAAATTGCAACTCTTTCTGATTGGTGACCATCACAGGGAAGGTGGCCTGGTAGGGCCAGCAGACTACCATGTCTGTGATCACCTTTTAGTAAAGTTTTTTTTAAAAGTTAGCCTGATTCCCTTAATGGAGGTAGTGGAGCGTTAAAAAATATGTTAGTTTTTCAACAGTTTGTTTTATAGTTGATGTGGTTCCTTGTACCACTGCCCATCTCCCAACACACTTGATATTAACATCCACAAAGGAGAAAGGGTCCTAAGGGACCAGTTTGCTTTTCTAAATAGTTTATCACTCCAGTTCGGGAATCTGTGATTTTTCTAATTTTTGAAGGTGGATTTAGCTAAAAAAGACTGACACATTCCATACCAAGTCTCTACTTGGAAGGGACGCCTACAACACAAACCATTAACACACCCCTTCCACATAGCAATATGGAATGGAATCATGTACTACTTTTAGGAGTCAGTAAATATTGACTGACTTCTAACATACCATTAGTCATGACAAAACACATTTTTTGCATTTGTAAACAGTGATTTGGTCTACTTGCAACCGTAAAAACATGTAGTACATCTGGCCCTTATTTAGCTATGGGTTTTTGCTAAAAATTCATGCCTAATGTAGAAACTGATGTTCTAGAAACAGTCTCATCCTTTCAATTACAGATTTATATCATAAATATAATAGAGTTTCTGGGAAAGTATATTGTGTTAGTAAATATAGTGTTATTGCAGGTATCGTTAGGAGTGCCATGCAGATATTCAGTTATAAGAGAACTATATGATTGTACCTTTTTTTTCCAGCTCTGGCAGCATCAGAAAGAAATGTGAGGACAGTGGTACCAGCTGGGAAGTACCTAGACTCCTTCCTTCCTAAAGGTTCAGTAGCGGATCACAAAACATTCATGACTGGTTCTGCTACATGTTATTGGTGATAAGTAGAGAAATGCTGCTAAAAACACTGTATTCCACTTTATTACTAAAGCAGATTTGTGGAGGTTGTAATGTGTATGCATTTGCTGTGTTGCATTTTTGTGGTGGTGATCTTGTTTGGGTTAGAGTTAGGTTTAAATATAGTATGGTGTGGAGAATGATGGAATGTAAGTGGTGTGATTTAGGGCTAGAATAGATGTAACAACTGGGGTATTGGTGGAAGACCCACTCAGGCAACCACCCTTGACAAAGCGAACCACAAAAATCGCCCAATTAACCTGTGCTTAACCTTCCGGTAGCTAGGCACAAAGCAGTCAGGCTTAACTTAAAGGCAATGTGTAAAGTATTTATACAGCAGACAAACAACAAAAATAGAGTACTTTTTCATTAATGAATTGATACCAGGAAAAGAAAGATCAAATCAGTAGAATCGAAGATATGCATTTTTAAAGATATAAGTAACTATAGTGCCTGCAGCACAAAGCACCATTCGCCACTCACCCTGCTAGACTTGGAGAAAGTCACAAGCTCAGACTGACCACAATGGAGTGTGGGGTGGGTCCACTACAGGGACCAGGTTAGTCCAGCTGAAAGTGTGACCTTCTCAAAGTCCGGCTTGAAGAGTTCCTTTCCCGCTGGATGAGGCTGCGATGAGTAGGGAGAGCGTAATTGGTGGTCGTCACTGTAGGGCAAAGAGCTGGCTGTGTGGCATGGACCGTCATCAATGTAGTGCAAAGAACTATTCAGGCATTGCGGATGGTCATTGCTGGAGATTTGCATTGGCGGTGCCCGCAGCCTGTTGTTGCTGTAGCCTTAAGTGCAGATCTCACTCTGCCAGTAGCCGCTGATGGTCGCTGCAGAGCGAAGAGCGGGTCTTCACTCTAGCTTCACACTGGCAGACGTCTTGGGTGGCAGAGTCTTGGCACAAAGGAGCTTGTTCATGTTCACCAAGAGCCCAAATTTCAGTATTTCACTTGGCTGGCTTTGCAGTTTCGGCTGGACTGTTCCCATGAGGAGCAGAGTCAGGACTGGTTTGCATATGGCTGGGTCCAAAATCGGGTAACATGGTGACCAAAAGAACGATGGATTTAACCCAGATCGATTGCTTGGGGTAATGTTTTATTTGTTCACCATTCTGCCCATCATTTGTTTAGGATGTATTTAGACCTGGCATCCTTGGTGTGGTTTTCCCTGTCTTTTTGCCTCTACCCCCTATATTTTTGATGTTATGCTTGACTTCGTTTTTGCTTGGTGTATGTACTCTAGGCACCTTACCACTGCCGATCAGTGCTAAAGTGCAAGTGCTCCCTGTGTAAATTGTAATTCTGATTATTTCTCCATGATTGGCATATTTGGTTAAATGGCAAGTCCTCAGTAATGTGCACTTGGTGTGCCCAGGGTCTGTAAATCAAATGCTACTGGTTGTGACACCCACATGAGTAGCCCTGTAAACCTGTCTAATGCCTGCCATTGAAGTGTCTGTGAGTGCAGTTTTAAATGGCTATTTCTACCTGGCAAGTGGGCCCACTAGCCAGGACCTAACCATTCCTTTTGCTACATGTAAGACACCCCTACGGTAGGCTCAAAGTACCCCTATTGGCAGAATGCAGTGTATGTGAGGGGTAGGGCATGTACTGGTGTGTTTGAAATGTACTGATAGTGAAATATTGCCAATTTCATTTCTCACTATTGCAAGGATAGCTCTCCTGTAGACTATCATTGGAGCTGTCTTGTGACTGTTTACAAATGTAACTTTCAATTGGAAACAGCTATAGTTTCTGAGCTCAGAATTAAAAAATGCATCTCTTAGAAAAGATGTGTGTTAAATTGTGTGTTTGAAAATGCCACTTTTAGAAAGTGGGCATTTTTCTGTTTAATCATCTTATGCCTCTGCCTGCCTGTGGAATCACCGTCTGATTTAGACTAACAGGGGCTTGTTTTTGCATTCAATCTAGAAAGTCACACAAAGGGAGTTGAGGTGTGCCCTGCAAATCCTGATGGTCCATTACCCGGCTGATGGGCCTTCCTGAGCTAGAGTAGTAGGAGGACTAGTAACATACACCAGAATACGGCTGTACCTGGCCTCTCACAATGTTGTCTCCATGCTCCTGGAGTGTGTCTGGAGCCAGGACCAGGCAGGACAAGAACTTGTGCACTACAAAGACAATCCTTTGAAGAATGCCTACTTCAAGAGCCAAAAGGGGTATAAATAAATCCCCAGACTTTTAGAACACTTCTGGATCAAGAGGAGACTCTGCCAAGGAGAAGAGCTGAAGAGCTGTAAGGAGCAGTACTACGCTTCTGCAGTTTGTTGCTTTGCTTGATTAGTATGCAGTTACTGCTTCTGCTTTGAAGAGGAAAAGGGCTGGACTTTGCTGGGTATCCTGCTTATGAAGTTTTTCCAAGTGCTTGTGTGTGCTTGCCTCTTTTTAAGAAGTCTCAGGGCCATAAAAGAATTCACCCTGACAACATCCCTGATCTCCACTGGTGGGTGTTCTGAGCTGCTAAGTGGTGACAACTTCAAAATCAATGTTTTGCCTTTCCAGCGCCTGTTTTTCCGATGCCGAACCACCATGCAGGGCAAATTTCCACGCAAAGCCACCTTGCTGTCAAAGAAATTGATGCAACACCTGCCCCTGCAGTCGAAGAAACCACTGCAACCTGAGTTTAGTGCACTGTGTCTCTAAAGTCCGAGACTCCTGCACTTACTCCAGTGCAATCCTTGCTGTGTGGCTCAAAGAATCGACTAATCGTGGGACTGCGGCTAAAGAATTCAACACTACACCTGTTTGCCCCCACTGCATCGACCTCCACCGTGTCCGGATTTCCAAGCGTCATACCTATGCATCAAGTTTTCTACAGCTTCACCCGCAGACTAGAACCATCTTGGATGTTGGTGCATCGCTTCTCCTCACAGTCCTGATTCAAGACAACACTTCTCCAAGAACAGACGCATCACTTCTCCAAGGACTCAGGAATCAAATAATCCCTGTATTTTCTGATGCTTCCCTCTGTGGCTGTTTTCTTTGTGAATTTTGACGTATCAAAGGTCAAAGGTACTTTGTGTAAAATCGCCGCATCCATAGAGTACTATGGACAGAATTGCTTGAAACCTCTGAAAGGTCATATTTTGAGTTGTGTATTTTGGGTTTTTTGTCGTTTTGGTCTGGCTTGCTTTAGATAAAGATTGTTTATTTTTCTAAACTGATGTGGTGTCCCTTTGTAGCGTTTTCACTGTGTTACTGTGTGTTATTACAAATACTTTGCACATTGCCTCTGAGATAGACATGACTGTTCATACCAAGGTACCAAGGGGGTGAACAGGGGTTATCTTGGGTGTGTAACTCCCTTATCCTGATTAGAAGGAACGGTCCCTACTTGGACAGGGTGTATACCACTGCCAACTAGAGGCCCCCATTTCTATCAGATGGGTATGCCCAAACATGGGTCCCTTACTCGCTGTGCCAGTAGACTCGAGCTAGTCTGGCTGATAAGGGGTGATACCCCAACACTTGTCCCAAAATGCTTATTTCTGGTCCATGGAGGACATGGCTCGACAGTTCGAGCTAGACTGTTCCCATGAGGAACAGGGTCAAGACTGATTTGCATATGGTGGGTCAAAATTCGGGTGGCATGTTAAGCAAAAGACCAATGGATTTCACCCAGATCTCTTGACTGGGGATGATTGTTTAATTTGTGCAGCTTTACATCCATCATTTGGCTGTGCAGCACTGATTGCACCTAAGTGGGATGGGTATGCCGTAGGTGGTTCACTTGCACGCTGTGCCAGTGGAATCAACCTAGACTGGCTGATGAGGGGTGATACCCCGAAACCGGTCCCAGGATGCTTTTTTCTGGTCCCAATAATTTGGGCTGGACTTTTCCCATGAGGAGCAGGGTGAAGACTGATTTGCATATGGCAGGGTCCAAACTGGGGCGGCTTGGTGAGCAAAAGAATGATGGATTTAACCCAGATCTTTTGACTGGGGGAATGCTTGATTTGTTCAGCATTCCATCCTTCATTTGTTTGCGCAGAAACGTTCTAAAAGTGACATATTCAGAAATCCGACTTTACCATTAAAAATGTTTTTAAACAGCATATTTCTATCTGCTCCCAATACAAAGTTTATTCTTGTTAAATGTAATAAGGTAACCCAGTGTTAGACAAATCAGGATAGGCCTTACAGTAGAGAAAAACAACTTTAGGAGTTTTTTACAACTAGGACGTGCCAAACTTAAATCTATATGTCCTACTCTTTAAATGCAATGCATCCTGCTATATGAGCCTTTAAGGGAGTACCTTAGGGGTGACTCATATGTAATAAAAAGGAAGGTTTAGGCCTGGCAAAATGTTTATTTTGCAGGTCGAAATGGTGGTGTAGGCAAATTTGTCCATGTTTAGCTGGAGAATACTTTTCTGCTGATTAGCAGTGCTAAAGTGGACAGATTCCTAATGCCAACAAAAACTAATTCAGAAAATAAGAGGAGTGAAGGCAAATATTTGGGGGAATACAACCTCAAGGCTGTCAGATCTAGTAGTACGGGTAATGGCTAGGGTTAAGACCAGGGTAAGAGACAGCAATTCAGTAAGGGCTTGTGTTAGGTAGCCTTTAGCGTTAAGGTTAGAGTAAGGACTGGGGTAAAGGGAGGCACACAGGAAGGTGTTTTAGTTAGGTCTGGGTTAAGGCTTAGTGTTGGGGAAAGGGATGGAGAAGAGGATAGAATGGAGTAATGCAAGTGATTGTATAAGGGATTTCGTAAGATGAAGGAGCAGAAGACCAGTGGCTCAGGAGGAGGTATGCAAGATACAGGGAACAGGTAACATGATGTAAGGGAAAAAAGATTAGGCTTTGAGTTAAGGGTATTGTAGCAATTAGGGAGTTACGCTCTACAATATATGTAATTAACAAGTTTAGTGGTAAAACCGTAATTATTCACAATTATTTATTTAAATTTTTTAAAAGACAAACATGTTAGTCAGGTCTTTTTACCTCTGTTCTTTAGAAAACATCCTTTGTTATTCTAATTCTTCACATACCAATAAATCAGTGCATTGAGTGTGATCAGCACAAGATGGATCATGCCTGTTCTCCTGGGTCTGTCCTTCCCTTTCCTCCAGGGTGTCATAAAACTGCTTTTAGGGAATTGTTGCTGAGGAAAAAGCCCAGTCTGCTAGATTTCTTAGGGTTTTTGCAATACATCCAGTAACTATAACATTGGTGCCTCCACAGGAACAGCCCCTAGCTTCTGGTTCCCAAAAGAGGCATTCGATGGATGTGCCACCTTTGAACATCATGTTGTATCTATTTTACAGGCCATTACCTCAGCTAGAACTCTGAGGACATTTCATAACTTCTGTATCATTATTCAAACTTGTTGACCTGTTTTTAAAGGCTCATATATAGTTTCAGGCTCAGATCATATCATATCCATGGTTTTCAGAAGATTTTCTGGCCAACAATTTTTCTCTTTCTGTCCTCTGGGGAGGAGGAACCAGTTTGGTATATGTTTTGGTCGAACAGGGTGGAAGCCTTATTGTGTTTGGATATGCCTTTTTGAAAAATACTAGAATGAATATGAGGTAGATGATAAATGTCAGTTTGAGAGTACTTATGGGCAATCATCAGCACTCATAATCCTACCTTTTACCATCAAATACCTTCTTGCCATGCTTTAGTATGATTCTGGACATCTATTTTTCTTTGTACACCCCATGGTGTGTTGATGAGGCCAACATTTTAGTATTTGAGTGACGCACAATGGGGGGTTATTCCATATAGGTGGTATTCACGTTACCTGTAATGACTACGACAATGACAAGTCAAATTAGAACTAATGAAGGCTAACAAAGCCCATTTTATGATTTGTGACTGCTGCATTCATTCCATTCAATTTGAAGGAATTTGCCTGTTGTGACTTTCTTCGAGAAATCCACAGATACTTGTTCTGATGTTATGTGGGCTTGATGCTGAAGAGTTATTGAAGATAATAATATTAAAACGGTTTCTAAAGAAGGTTTAGAGGCAATGCCAGGTACTTTGTAGCTATATTGAGAGCAGAAAGTCCATGTTTAGTGCAACACTCAGGTACAGAAGGATTCAATTTGATGCGCATGAGAAGCTGAAAGGCAAAATTAAATATCAGACAATTCTGGGTGCCTTGTGTCCTGAGACAAAAATAACATTCATTTTAATTTATAAAAGAACACAGGTGGAATTTCTGTCCCTACAATGGAAATGTTGAATAACAGTTGACTTAGACACATTGGGGCAGATTTACGTTTCCTGGCGCATCCCTGCGAATCAGCAGGGATGCGCCAGGGAAGATGCGTCACGCAAGTTTGCCCTTGCGCCACCCCAGATGCGCCGCATTTACAATGCGGTGCATCGTGGCGCAAGGACAAGCAGATGCATGACGCATCTGCCGGTGTAAGGTTGGCGCAGTGCTGAAGATGTGTCGCAAGCGCGACGCAACTCCAGCACTGTTCCAACCTGCCCTATCCCTAACATAGTGCGCCACGCCTTATGCCTGCTTGAAGCAGGCGTAAGGATTTGACGCACCAGCGTCGGAAAAGTGACTGCGCAAAATCTTGTAGATTTCACTGCGTCATTTTTCCGAGGCTTTTTCCGACGTAACGCCCACCCTGCATACATTAAACCTGACGCGGGTTTAATGTGGCGCAGGGCTTTACAACGTGACGCATCTCCCTAGATGCGTCACGTTGTAAATCTGTCACAGCATGGCGCTATCTTTGCGCCCCCGCTGCGTCACAAAAGTGACGCAATGGCGGCGCAAAAGTGGCGCACGGGGCTTGTAAATCTGCCCCATTATCTTTACATCATTTATTCACCCAATAGTGGATATTGCAAAACATTGCTTGAGATACAATCCATTCTCTTTTTCTGCTATAATAGGGCGTAGTTACCAATGTATATAATAATAGGTAATAATTAACAATTTAAATTAAACTTTGAGTGCTGGAAATAATAATGCCCTGATGGTATTTTTATCAAATGGCACAAAATGACACAAGTCAAAATTCCAGTCTATTGGTGCAGTTTTTCTATGCTTTATGGGATAACCACATATTGACCCAAAGTCTGAATATAGCTAACATATTTCAGGGATGGTCTGATCAAACAGTGTACATGGCTGCAGCTCGTAAGCATACATGCTAACTGGAAGAGTTTGACTTTTTATATTTGAGAGAGAAAGCGAATTTTGATGGCAGCAGGTACAATATTAAGGACAAATAAATTAGCTGATAAATTGGAAGCATGGTGAGTACCTGTTGATATTGAAGCTTCATTAACAAAAACCTTTGCAAAGGACACATTTTATATTTTGCCTTCATATAATTACCAATGAGGGCACTCACTGGAAAAGTGACTGACCATAGTGTAAACTTGGTGCACTTTCCTAGCAACAGTGAAGATGGTAACTCATGGAACACTATTCAGAGTGGTAAAATCAGTTGAAGTGAGAAGACGGGGACAGTATTAAACAAAATACCCAGAGGATACTTTGTTACAGAATGGACTGCAATATGGATTACAGCAGTGAAACAGGTGTTTCAGATGGGTAAAGAGGGTGTTCCCTCATTTCAATGAGGACCTCATGCAAATAGGGGAATCCTTTGCCTTTGTACCGTGTCATATTACAGATGTGAATGATGTGGCACAGAACCTTTTGTGAGGCTCGCTGACTGTGCGACACATATAAGACGGCGCACAGTGAGTGTGCCACCCAAGAGAGCCCATTGGGCAGAGGTATGAATGGTCTCAGTGACTCTCCATGCATACCACTCTACAGACACGTGCTTTTATATGCTGCAACCACCTGCAGAGTAAAAAAAGGAGGCTGTGTCTGACGCTGCAGTGAAAGGCAGACTGATGAATTCAAACACCCAGTTCACTTTTTCCTAAAGCAAGTTCGAGCCTGCATCGGGAACAGCATATTTATTGAAATATGTATCACTGTTCTATTCTTTGCCCTGTATCACAGAGTTAAAGTTATGTCATGGCACAGACAGGGGTATTGTACCATAGAGAAAAGGCCCAAAATGTGTTTTTGTGTTGATGTAGGGTAGCACATCTTAACATTTTCTGATTGAAGTTATTCCCATTAAGTTTGCAAATATTTTAGAGTATGTATTAATCATGCTCACAGGATGGTGGAAAATCAGTATATTGGATATTGATATTTTTTGCAAAATTAGAATACTTGTGTTTTGGAGTCACTCTAGCTGTACTACATAAGGAGAATTTTTGGTAAGGGAATTAATTGAAGGGTTGTTGACGTTAGCACTAAATGCAACTTCCAATAAATGATAAAGAAGTAAAAAATATGGGTCTTACAAAGTGAAAGTCCTGCAAGCCGTTTCTGTGAAAAAACCTTGACACATCCAAAAATAATCAAATGCATTAAATAGCGCAAGCTTTTTAAATTAATGAGCAAAAAGCATACAATATTTACAATATCGTGCCGATTACCGTGCATTAAACCGAGTGTTGTTTCCCACAAACTTATTATTGGAATTGGCACTTTTTGCAGGGTTATTCCCAAGTTTTTTTGCGTCTTCCTTCTATATTTCCTGACCTGTTTTGTTGGCTTTAGGACTCTGGCCACTTTGCCACTGCTAATCAGTGCTAATATGCATATGCTCTCTGTGCAAATTGTTATTATGATTGGTTATCCATGACTGACATATTTGATTTACTGGTAAGTCCCTAGTAAAGTGCACTGTGTGTGCCTAGGGCCTGTAAATCAAATGCTACTAGTAGGCCTGCAGCACTGATTGTTCCACCCACACACGTATCATGCACATGTATCTCAGACCTGCCCCTGCAGTGTCTGCACACACAGTTTTAAACTGCCATGTCGGCCTGGCAAGTGCACCTTCTCTTACATGTAAGACACCCCTCAGTTAGGCCCAAGGTACCCCCATGGGCAGGGTGCAGTGTATGTGAAAGGTAGGACATGCACTGATGTGTGTGACATGTCCTGATAGTGAAATACTGTGTATTTCATTTTTCACGATTGAAAGGCTATCTGTCCCATGGGCTGACATGGGAGGAACATTTTACAAGTATAACTTTCCATTGGGACAAGAGAGAGAAATGGAGTTTAGGCTCTCTGAACTCAGAATTTATTAACACATCTTTTTAAGAAGATGGTTTTTAAATTGTGTGTTTGAAAATGCCACTTTTAGAAAGTATGCGTTTTCCTGTTTAACCATTCTGTGTGCCTCTGCTACTTGTGTATCGACTGTCTAGTTTTGGAGTGATAGAGTCTGGGGATGTGCATTCACTATAGACAGCCACCGGGGGAGGGGTGAAGTATGTCCTGCCTTTCCTGGGTTACTCATAACTGGGCTGAATAGATCTTAGCTGCATTTAGAGTGGTGGGTGGAGTTTCACATTCACCTCAGTAGGCAGTGCATAATGCTGCCTCCACCTCCTGTAGTTAAGCTGGGCCAGAGAGGACAGAAACGGTTTGGACTGGGCTCAGGGAACCTGGCCACAAAGAGAACAAAGACAAAATGAGGTATAAGTAGTAGACCTTAAACCCCAAAGATTTAGATTAGTGCTGGAATCAAGGGTAACCTCTGCCAAGGAGAAGAGATGTGAGCAGGAGTACTGCTCCTTTGCTGTATGAGCTTTGCTGTGTTGAACTGCAGCTGCTGCTTCTGCCAAGGAGAGGGCTAACAACTGGACTTTGCTGTGTATCCTGCTTGTAAAGTTTCTCCAAGGGTGTGTGTGTGCTTGCCTCCTGTTAAGAAGTCTCAGGGACACAAAAGACTTCCTGCAACTCTGCTGGTGCTGCTGGACTCTGCCATCGGTGAGTCCTACCCTTGCCTAAGGTGCCTCCTTTCAGTTACAGGGCCTCAGAGATGGGCTTTGCAGCTAATCTCTGCAAGAACCGGCGCAGAGCATTTCAAAACCATGCAAAGCCTCTCTGAACCAATACTGGACGATGACACGCCTCGCCAAGTCCCACTAAACAGCTGAAAGCCTCCCGGAACCAACGCTGGACGACACAAAGCCTCACCAAGTGCCTGAGAATGGCTGCAAGCCACTCAGAACCGACACCGGGTGACGCAAAACCTCACCGAGTCCCACTGGGTGATGCAAAACCTTGCCACACAGCCCTAAGCATCGACGCCATATGATGCAAACCCTTGCAAAGTGACGCATCACCTCCGGTGTATCATGCATTGGATCTGTGCGCCAAATGTTTCCACTCATCACCAGCAGACCTACAGTCCGGATTTGATGCATCACTTCTCCTGCGTGCAGCAGAACTGTCATCTCACCTCCCCAAGGACTCAAGAACTGACGCATCTCTGTGTTTTCTAACTCTTCCTTTCTCTGAGGCTGTTCGGCCTTGTGAACTCTGACACATCTACAGGTACTTTGATGTAAAATCACGCATCCATAGTCTTCTATGGACTAAGTTGCTTGAAACCTTTTTAAAGTCATATTTTGAATTGTGTTTGTTGAATTTTTGCTGTTTTGGTCGTGTTTGGTTTAGATAAAGATCTTTATTTTTCTTAACTGGTGTGGTATCCATTTGTGGGGATTTCACTGTGTTACTGTATGTTTTGAGTACAATACTATACAAATTACCTTTGGGATAAGCATGGCTGCTCGTGCCAAGCTACCAAGGGGGAGAGCAGGGGTTATCTAAAGTGTGTCTATCCCTTACCCTGACTAGAAACAAGGGTCCCTACTTGGACAAAGGTGCATACCTCTGCCAATTAGAGACCCCCATTTCTAACATTTATAATAGGTGCTATTTATCGCACCTGATAAATAACTTACCCTGTGGTATCATCGTGTATCAGGTTTGCAAAATAGCACCTATGCTTGAACTCAGGGCCATAGTGTCATACACTGTTCAGAGTTTATATGCAAGAAGGGACTTCCTTACATTAGTTAGAATATTCTGCTGGACATTTTATAGTGCTTTTCACATAAAAAGTTCATTAAAATATTGTGACTATGCAAAGGCTTATTATTATATGCTTAAAAAATAGAACACTTTCCATTGACTCCCCCATTCGAAGAGGCAACATCCAGGGCTGCCAAGACGTGCCTGTTTTTTCAATCTTTATCTATAGTCGATTACTGAGTAATTAAGACAAGGTAATGTAGCTGAAGAATGTAACCTAACATAAGCTTCTCCTTTATGTGATAGATCCCCCAGGCATTATCAACAAACCTTCTTATATGGCCTTCTGTTTATTGGTTGTACCAGACTGCATTTCGTGTTTCCTATGATATGCGGGAATTGGGAGGTATACCAGTTATGACTAATTTAAAAACCTGTTTACAATAGAATTTGAAAAAACTAAATTTCAGTTCTGCTCATGAGTAAATTCATGTACTAACTCCATCAACTGGCAAAATATTGAAATTTAATTTGTATTCCTTATTACTAACATTACATTCAGACATAGACAATTGCTTAGCCAGCAGAGACAATCAATGAAGTAGATGACAAAGCACATGGTTACAGTTTCTGTGAACCCTCAGGTCTTCATGTCTAAATCGATGGCTTTGGGTATGTTCTGAATATTTCTAGACACTGCAAAGTCCACATGGATAGTGGCTTAAAACAGATAAAAGTGTCCATAAGATGGTCTGAGTGGTTTCCCCTGTTTCTTTGGATTCTGATTGGAGGCAAATGTTGCCTCAAGATTATGGGCCTGAATTTACATAAAATCTGGTGCTAAGCAATGTGAAGTTCAACAAAGCAACGCTGCACAGAATGTGCATTAAGGACTTACGGTACAATCCCCAGTGGACCAAACTTCGTCCTATGCTGAGCTTGCACTCCACCACAGTCAACCTATACGAGTGATTTTGTACTGGTCCACTACAACCTAATACCCTCAGTTGGTGCTTTGCACGTTTTGCCACTACTTTTGTAAAAAAAGAAAAAAAATGCATATCTCCATTTCTACTGATTAGATTTTGTTTAGTTTTGGTCTCAAATGTATTATTACATTTTAATATATTTTCTAAATTGGTGTGGGATTTTCTTTGTGCTGTAGTTTCACTTTACTTCTGTTGTGTGCTACATAAATACATTACACATTGCCTCTAAGTTAAGCCAGTCTATTTTGTGCCAACCTTCCAGATGGTTAACCACAGGTTAATTAAGTCACTATTGTGGTTCACCCTGACAAAGATTGTGGCTGCTTGAGAAAGTCTCACCTCAGTACCTCCCTTAACCATCAACCCAATTTCCCACAAGGGCACAACAAGAGATTAAACATTCAAAGAACAATAGAAACATGCTTGTTTTTCTCTGGCTGTTGCTAATTCTGTGAACTTGTTTCTCGTGCATAGCAATAACCGGTTTGTTTTAGTCTGACGGAACCTGCTTTACCAGTGATGGCCTAGGTGGATGGCATTGCCAGTCTACTGTCAGAGCGACAACAGCATATATACAGTGTTCATGGTGCAAATTGGTGAAATGCTTCAAAAACTAAGGAACATGCAAGCGGAATTCTTTAAACAAGTAATTCTATAAAAGAGAATGTTGCTCGGCCATGCATCACTTAATCTCTGCTCTCTTCATTGGCTCCATACCGTGTAAAGGGTCAAATTTAAAGACTTAGGCATGGTTCATCAAAATTCTATCACCAGGACCCCCATTTTCTAGAATATAAATTTAGGACTAGGGGTTAGGTACATTCACATAATTTGCTTTCATGAAATTATGCAAATTTGTGTCAAAAATTACATGAAAACACACATAACTAAAATAAATTCAAATCTGTCAGAATGTCTTATAATTTAGCATGAAATATGTAATTGTGCCAATTTTTGATGCATGGACGTGGTTTACACAAATAAACAGTGCAAAAAAAGCAGCATGAACAACAGCTGCTTGCATTCTGTTATTTCCTTGCATTCGCGGTAAATTTTTATTGCAAATGTCAAGCTCACAGTAATATTTTACAACAATTGGCATGTAACTTTTGTGATATGCCATGATAGCGTAATTTCTGGAATTTTACATAATAAGTGTAATGCAAAATTCCAAAGGTACACAAATTTCACCGGTATTCTTTAAATTTTGCCCAAGCCTACTGAGGATATATGTTCCATGGTGTATACTCTTTCCCTCCTGCTTACAGAACCTTCCTGTTAAAAATGACCATTTCACTGAGATTGTTCCACAATTTTTGCCCTATCAGTTTTCCTGAACTTAAAACTCTTGTGCACTTACTTTACACCTGCTAAACAGGTTCAAAGTTCCTGTGCTCCCGCTTTAAGCATTATTCAATTGGCTTACCTCTGATTGACATATTTACCTTGCCTAAAGATCACTGGTATATGGTGTAGACAATGCACACATGCATCAAAGCCTGGATGTTAAAAGCCACCTGTGGACTAAAGGACCTATTGTGACATCCACAGAGTTGGCCTGTAAAATATGGCTCCAGGCCTACCATGTGTAGCATGACTGAGGCAGCCTAAAAACACTTCCTAAAGATAAAAATAAAAACTTTTCTGACAGACAGGTAACCCTGTATTTAACTATTAATAAGCCACTCCTATACATGCCTAGTTGTGCACAGGGTAGGTTGCCTGATATTTCAAAGTGGAACACATTCGAAATTAGAATTGACTAGCCCCCAAAAGCTATTTACACTGGCAAGGCCGGTGCAGGATCCTGGAAAATGCCAACGTACAGCTTATGCACTTTAATCTGTAGTTTATTTTAGGTTACAGCTAGGGTAGTCATTCCAAGTCTATTTTTCATATCTATCAAAACTCAAATTCATTGTTGAAGTCAACTTTTCACTAAATGTGTGGGTAAAAGCAACTTTTAGAAAGTTATCCTTTTCCTGCCTGTACACCAGTTACACCAGTTAGCCTAATTAGCATCTGGGGCAGAGGGCCAGTCAGTACCTACCTGACAATGAAGTGTGAAGTCGGATTTTACACAAGAGACAACATACTAGGCCATTTGGCTCTTAATGGCTTGGGTGTGGGGTACCATTGATGTATCCCTTACAGAAAGGTCAGTTGGGGTGGACCCAGGAACTCAATGCAATCAAAATGAACCAAGGTGAGTCCTATCCTTTCACAAATAGATGTAAAGTGATACCTGGAGGATGATAAGCCTTTGTTCGTCTTCTCCATAAAAGCCAGGCTGACTCCAAACCCAGGGAGAGGGAATTTGCCCCCAAAAGCAGTTTAGATAGGACACAGTGGAGAAGGCTACTAAAATACAAAGGGTCCCCCTTCTAGAATTTATGTAGTAAGGTCCAATATGGGAATCTTTGCAGTTGGGCAAATGGGAACTGCTGGAAAAGGGGGTAGGGTTGGCCCTGGTAACTTTTACCCAATTGGTTAGGGAGAATCCAAGAACCACCCTCACCCTCTAGCTAGAGTAACCATTTCAGGAAAATCTCTTGTTGTGCCTCTAGTGTCATGTTTGGAAACCCATCGAGAGGTTCATTATTCATTTCTGTAGTTCATATAATGACTTATCTAGACAGGTCCAATGGTGGATCCATTTTCTGTGCCTATGTATCTGAAGAAACTTTGTTTAGTAGTATAACACTCTTGGGACTACAAGTCCTAATTCTCTAAGTGCAGTAGCCATCTGGGTTGGTCCCTGCTATGAGAGCAGCCACAGCCATATCACAGCACAGACTATTCTAGATCAAGCTCTGGAAGCATACTCCAGAAAAAAGAACATAGAAAATTGGAGGTGCTTTCAACCTTCTTAGAATAGATGTGCTTTTTCCAGATACTCCACAATAAAATTACCAAAAAGGAACCCTGTTGTCTTGGAAGCAAAGATGGATTGTATAACCTGTAACAGAGGCATGAAAGACTTTAGAGGAATCAGGGAGAAGGATTGTATTGAAACCCCTGTGAAAGCCCCCAGAGATTCCTACTGGGCATGATTTGGAGAAAAAGGAAGTTGGCTTTTCCGAAAAGAGAAAGAAGTCATATCAAAATAGCATTTTACATGAGCAAGAAAGGATTGTCGATTGAAATATAAAAGACTGTGAACTGAAATAAGAATTTGCAGAGACAGTACCGAACTTTGCATATGTCCATATATGTTCAAGATGCTTGTGAACTACTTCTCTTAAGCAAGGTACTGGAAATGCTTCCAACCTGATTAGGGTGGTGAAGTTTGATCCCTTACAATAGCGCTGTCACGTGGTCAGGATAGGCCCGGTTAGAAACACCACCATTAACATGTTCGAATTCTTAAGTGGCCTACTCTTTTAAACACAGTTACTTTTGACATACAATTGCGTGTGTGACCGTGCAGGATAACATTCCCTGAATCTGCATTGCTTACATTTCCACTTCATAGGCACACTATCATGACACCTTTAACATTTAGTACAAGGTATAAAGTTCACTGCGCAAATGTTATTTATGTTACTGTCTGGTAGGCGACAATGCTATTCAACTAGAAAAAACAACTGCAGCCTGATAGGGGTTGCGGCATGGCAACATGTGTGCTATTATTATATATACAGAACCACTTCCTTGTTTAGGAGAAAGGAGCACTCAGCTGACACTGCGAGGTCACTGCATTCCAGAATTCCAGCTCAGCTGACTCCTGCTTACCAGCACAAGGTATGTCCAGCTCTACACTAAGATAGACAACCTTATGACACTTATCCACAGCTAATGGTGATTTAGACCACGTGGACAGACATTGGGAAAATCACTCACCCTAAGCAAGACTAGGTTAGGGAACTCTAGGTATGAGTATACTTTATAGAATACTCATTTGCCTGAATATACTCACTGTCTTACTCTTAGCACAATGGTGGAAATGTTAATCTTTTTCACTATTCTTGTAATGTAAGTACTCCAATCTGTTTTATTCTATTGATTATCACAGAACATGAATTTATACAAGAATCACAATACTTCAATAAATATTGGCACAACTTGCTTAGTATTTCTTTTGCATTTCTTTGGTTAAGCATAAGAGTCCAATGAAAGGGTTATAGATCTGTTACCATGATTTTCTTTGGGATCTGGGTTTTCATGTTCTGTGGATCCACACATATTTGTTAGCCTGTAAGGTTAGGAGTGCAGATGGTGCACTGCGAGGTAGCAGGAATATAGTCCAACATAGCCTGAGGGTGTGCATGGAATCAGAATAGCACAATCCTGCCATTTATGTTGTCCAACAAATGAACAGTTTTACTGGTGAGGTACAATCTGTTCAACAGTGCTACGTTGTTGTTGGCAAAATAATATAAGCCTTGTGCATTTACATTGAAGAACATTAATGAAGGTGATTTAATCCATAATTCCTCTTGCAGATTTAGTATCACAGAACCAGGGAGCATTGATCAATAACTTTCTGGTACAAAGGATATCTTTTGAAATCTCCAGGTAATTATTATAGCACACAGGTGTAACCATAGGTTAAAAGGCTTGATTTGACTTTTTGTTAAACAATCCTTATTTTAATTTCAGGTCTACCTCCTTGCTCTCTCCATTCAACAATCCTTCCCTTGCCTTGCCATGCCAAGAATCTATGGCACAACAGCTAGTGGAATTGGTGGTGCCATGAGGTGGACCTCTGTGAGCATTGTGCTTATTGCGAAGATTGAAGGCTCTGACAGAATAGCGAGCCCATGAATGTAATCCTCCTGATGAGTACGAGTTACATAGATGGGCACTCAATAAGAATGTCCTCAAAGTGATTCTTAAGGAATTGACAAGCTTTAGAGCTACTACAGCCGCCTTGGTGGAGAAGGCATCACAGCTTCATGTAAGTTGTCAAGTCAGATAAAAACTCTTTTGATATTCCATTAGGACCATCTCCTAGTGCAATCCACCCCACGGCAAACAGCCAGCCAGCTACATCCCTAGGATTGCCAATAGTCTCCCAAATATCACTGACATGTTCCACCCCAAATCCCTTTAACTGCCCGAGCATTTCTCAGGAGATCCTAATAAAGTTTAGGTATTTCGGAAGCAAGTAGAAGTACTTTTTACTTGCTGACCTTCCACAATCCCCGATCTGCATTTACATATAGCCTTCTTGATTTCCTCTCTGGCTGGGGATGACGCGGTTTTGGAAGTTCTGCCAGTGCATCAATCTAACTTAATTTTACATAAATGGACAGGTTTTTGTGGCTGAATTTAAGAGAACATTTGATAGGTGGTGTTGCGCCGCTTGCCCTGCAATGATCACCACCACGCAGTAAGTGTGAGTATTCTTTATTCTTGCACAGTTAGGTAGCTAGCATGCTGCGCGTCCGCTCCTCGTCCTCACTTCCCCTAGACCTCCCCCTGACCGGAACTGGTGTCCGGTGACCTGCCCTGGGCCTTGCCCTCTCCCAGGTCCTAGTGTCCACTCCTCCGGACACTACATCTCCCCCTTTTGTCACAAAGACGTGATGACAGTAGCACTAGTTAGTAATCAGAAATAGGACAGTTGGTGAGGTATAGTCCGTCGCAAGATATGGTGGTGTGGATGGATGTAACAAATGAGATGCTACCCAGAGCTGCATCTCACATTTCTTCTATTAGTCTCTTTGGTCTCATGATGTCTCTTCTCGGCCTCGTCACAAGTCCTTGGCCTTCCTTTGTCTTGGTGCCTTCTGCTGCACCTGTTCCGTGGCACTCCCGGTTTGTGGTCTTTCTGATGCCTGTCACTGGCTCATCGTCCTTTTCTTCTTTTAGACCTTTGAAATGTGAGCTGTTTCTTGTAATTCGTTGGCGGTCTGATTCTGCTGTGATCATTGTTCCTTTTACTTTTGTTATCGTCAACGGGTCTTGGGTGAATAGACTGTCCGATTTGCGTTGTTGTCTCTGTCATACTACTACAGTGTCTCCTTCATGGAGATGTGATCTGGTGGCGTGTCGTCTGCTATCAGCATATTCTTTCATTTTTCTCTTTGCCGCCTCATCTTTTGCTGCCACGCTCTCGTGCCCTGACACTTTCGGTCCTTCTACCTGCGGCAGCCTCGTTCAGCTTTTCCTCCCTAGTACCAGCTCCGCCAGGCATATCCCTGTAGACCCATGGGGCGTGTTTATGTAGTCTCTCAGTATTTGGCATAGTGTTTGGCCAAGGGAAATCTGTGACAGCTTCGCCCTCTGGACTGCCTTCTTGATGTTTCCCATGAATCTTCCGACCATTCCATTTGTTTGCGGCCATAGTGGTGTTATCTTTCTGTGCTGTATTCCAAGGTAGGCCATGAACCTTCGGAATTCCTCTCCTGAGAACGGAGGACCATTATCAGTTTTCAGTGTTTCTGGCGAGCCCCACGCTGCGAATATGTCGTCCAGAACAGGTAGGGTTGCTGCTGCTGATGTCGAGGAGACTTGTCTCACAATCGGGAATCTGGAGTATTCATCTATTATGACCAGTAGGTAAGTTCCCGCGTCTAGAGGTCCAAAGAAATCTGCAGCCATTGTTGTCCATACAACCCTTGGCAGTTCCGACATGTGCAGTGGTTCCTGTCTTGCTGGCAGACCTGTTGTTTGACAAAGGTGACAGGCTGCGATTGTATCTTCGACTAGACGGTCTAAACCGGGAAACCAGACTTTTTCTCTCAGCAGCTTCATTGTCGCCACAATGCCCCTGTGTGACTCGTGTGCAATGTTAACCACTTGGCACCATAGTGAGCTTGGAATGACTATCCTGGTGCCCCGCATTACTATTCCACTATTTGTCTCTGATAGCTCCCCGCTTAGAGTTACTGGTGCAGGCGTGCTTTGCTTTAGCGCGAAGTTTAAGTATTCTTCTGCCATTGAGGCCTTTTTTTCTGCATGCGGTAGTGGATGCCGTGACATGTAGTCTGCTGGATTGTGTTCTTTCCCTGGTTTGTGGACAATTTTGAAATTGTAGTCCATTAATCTGATGACCCAGCGCTCAATGCGGGGCGGCATCTTTGCCGCTGGGTTGCCGTAGATTGTTACTAGTGCTTGGTGGTCTGTGATGATGGTGAACAGCTTCCCGTACACAAACATGTGGTAATGCTCGCATGCCCATACCACCGCTAAGCTTTCTTTCTCCGGCTGTGAGTATGCCTTCTCAATTTCTGTCAGGCTTTTGTTGGTGTATGAAACAATCTTCCTTGGTGACTCCTTTCCTGGCAAGTGTTGTGCTAGTATTGCTCCTAGCCCCACTGGGCTGGCATCGACCGTCAGCTCGGTGCAGAGCAGAGGGTCGAAGTATGCGAGGTGCTCCACAGTCATCACTGCCTTCCGTATTTCTTCAAACGCTTCATTGCATTGTTGAGACCAGACAAACTTCTGGCCTTGTTTTGTTATTTCTCTCAGCGGCGTGCTCACCGTAGCAAAGTCTTGTATGTATCTGGCACAGTAGCTTGCCAGGCCTAGGAATGATCTTTTTTCTGCCACATCTGACGGTGGCTTGGTGTTCTTGAGCGTCGCCACTTTGCTGGGATCAGGCCTCATCCCCTTTTTCGAGAATATGTGCCCGAAGAATATCAGTTCTGTTCTCCCTAGCTCACACTTTTCTCCATTCAGTGTTAGCCCGGCCTGCTCCAGCTGTTTGCACACTTGCCGTATGGCGTCATCATGTTCTTCGTCTGATTTCCCAAATACTAGGATGTCGTCACTGTAGTTGAAACTGTTGTGCACTGGTCGTATCACCTGTCTTATTGTCTCCTGAAATATTTCAGCGGCTGACGAGATGCCAAAACTGAGCCTTTTGTATCTGAATAGTCCTAGGTGTGTGGAGAACGTCGTTATGTACCTTGACTGGAAGTCCATTTCTTGTTGGTGATATCCTTTGCACAGATCTAGCTTTGAGAATCGGCACGCCCCTGTCAGACGGCTGATCATGTCGTTCAGATGAGGTCCCGGATGACGTTCCCTCGAGATTGCGGTATTCAGTATTCTCATGTCCACACAGATCCACATTTTGGACGTGTTCTTCTTCGGGACCGCCACAATCGGTGACACCCATGGTGTCGGGCTGTCTGCAGGCTCAATTATGTCTTGCTGTAGTAGGTTGTTTATTTCTTCTTCCACTTGCGGTTGTAGATGAATAGGCACTCTCCTGTGATGTTGTGCCACTGGTCTCACAGCTTCATTTATATGTAGGGTGATTAGTTTGTCTTTTAGTTTCCCCAGACCTTTCAGTATTCCTTGATACACTTGCAGTATGTTGCCTTTTTCTGCCATGTGATAGGTCATAGCCAACAGCCCCATGACTTGTGCTGTGACGTTGCTCAGCAGGCAGGGTGCTGGGATGTCTCCTTTCAACACATGTATCTCTTCTTGGCATGTCATGTCCTGATATGTCAGAGTTTCGGTGAATTTGCCCATGTTTTCGACCGGTGTCTTTGATCCCCACGTGAACACGTCTACTGTTGATGGTGATAATGTTGGCTTTACTCTCATCTTCATGTATTCTGACATGCACATTATGTTGAATGTTGCGCCGCTGTCTAGCACGAACTTTGCTCTGTGGCGCCTGACGTCGATGTCTACTGTGGCAGTCTTTTTGATTTGCTGCTTCTCCAACAGCTGGACGTGTTCTTGCTGTCTTCCTTCTTTGGGTGTGTCTGACATGAGGTATAGCTGTGCTTCCCTCCCGGACGCTGTCATTCCGTCCGACTTTTCAGACGAGCCTCTCTCCGCCGTCTCCATGTGTCGTGCGTGTCTTGTGCTCGTCATCCTTGGTCTGGCTGTTCGTCCCCTCTCATTCCTGAATTGCCGGCTCATGAAGGCACTTGCGAAATGGTTGTCTCTGTTGCATTTTCTGCATTTCAGGCCCATTGCTGGGCAGGTGCCAATGTGTGGAAATTCAAGGCCGCACCTGTAGCATGTGACGGATGGTTTCCTGGGATGTTGTTGCTCCCTGTTATCATTCTTTTTAAAGTTTTCCGTGATCCGATGCGCCATAGCCATTCCTTTTTCTTTGCCTATTTATATCTGCTTGGCATGTTCCGTGACCCGTGCTTCTGTGCGGGCCATCGTCAGTATTTTCTCAAGTGTTGTTGGTTCTTTTAGAATGCGTGCCCTGAACTCTACTGACAGACACCCTTCAATGAGACGCGTTCGTATTGCTTCTTCATTGTTGAAATTTTCAAACTCGCAATATGTCACCAACTTCCGCAATCTTGTCGCAAAATCATCCATACTCTCTTCTGATTGTTGGCATGCCGTATTGAACGTATACCGTTCAAAATCGATGTTGCAATGGGGGTCGAACTTCTCCGTGTGGCACACTTTCGCGCCTTTGTAGTCCGTCGTCTTCTCACTGGGGAATGTCATTATTAAGTCTTCTATCTCATCCCCCGCAAGGTTAACCAGCAGATCCAGCTGTTTGGTCTCCGCGACGTCTGTTGCCGCGCATGTAGCGTTCCAGTTATCGTATCCATCTCTCCCATCTGATGCCTGCTTGTGGTTCCGATATGTTAAATGGCAGTGGCCTGCGGAACACAGCTTGTGTGCTCCTTGTGTCTTCATCACTCATTTCCTTTGTTCTTTCCTTTTATTTATTTCTTCCTTTGCTCTTGGTGCCTTTATTTGTTGCCTTATTTGTTCTTCCTCTTGCTATTTGCTTTCTTTAGCACGTTTTCTGCTTTTTTTTTTCTCCTTTTTTTCTCATTTTAGGCTTTATTTTCTTTTTGCCTGACTTAAAAATGGCCTCCCAGCCTTCCTGTGCTGTGATTGGCCAAATGTGCCAGACTCCAAGATGGCCGCCGCACTCTCGAGCGATTTCGCGCTGTCTGGGACTTTGCCTGACTCTCTAAAATGGCCGCCGTCTATCTTGGATGCTGATTGGGTCTTTTTGCCTGACCCCAAAATGGCCGCCTCCTCTCGCGAGAGTTTGTTGAAACTCACGCGCGGGAGAGCCTTTATTTCCTTTTCTCGGCTGCTTCGTCAGTTTCGCGCTGTGCTTACTTGTGTCAGTAGCGCCGGGGTGGGCTCCCACACCGATGTTCTTTCTCTGCTGGGCACTTCGGACCCGGGTGGGCTCCTGGCTCCAACTTGATTTCCGCGACCGGGTGGGCTCCGACAGTCGCCGCGATGCGTGGATTTGGATCCTGCCTCGACGCCAGTTGTCATGTCGCTTGCCCTGCAATGATCACCACCACGCAGTAAGTGTGAGTATTCTTTATTCTTGTACAGTTAGGCAGCTAGCATGCTACGCATCCGCTCCTCATCCTCACTTCCTGTGGACTGCCCCTAGGCCTCCCCCTGACCGGAACTGGTGTCCGGTGACCTGCCCTGGGCCTTGCCCTCTCCCAGGTCCTAGTGTCCACTCCTCAGGACACTACATCTGGGGAGCAACTCCTTAGGCTAGTTGGGAATTCCTCGAATTGCACAGAGGAAATCGTGCTTTGGTGACTGACTTTAATCGCCTCAAAGCAGAAACATAAAAAAAGACAAGCACAATATTTTATCAGTGATTTTAAAGACAAATAAATTGACTTTCTGGCCAAGATAGATCTCCAACCTTCTACAGGTGCTTACATGATAAACCTAACTTTGCATCTAGATAATTGGTTACCAGAAACAAAAAAAGAGACAATGGAAAGGAGAAGCTATGCGCCTTTGAACTGATAAATATAAATTGTTGCAGGGATTCTGCTCATGCACAGAACTATGCGCAGGAAACCAGGACCTCAGTGAATTGCGGTGTACCAAAAACTCACCTCAGTACCCAGAACCCCATCTGACTAGCATCAGTGTCTCATTCGCTCTCCGTATCATCTCGAAGCTACCAATGATTAGACAACCCAGAACATGCGACTTAGAGGACTCTCAGGAATGGTGGGAATCAGAAATACCTGTTCGTTATTATTCTCATATCAGTCCACAACAAGAGTAATCTGAGACAAAGTAAAGTTTAAAATGTTTATTTTATAAACTACGTGTCCTAAGATGCAGTACTTTGGCTAACATAAGCAGACAAATGATTAAAATTAAAACCATCAGCATTGTTACAATACCATAGAGAATGAAGGGAGAAATCATGTTACAAATGACAGTGGAATACAACCATCCTCCCTTCACTAGTAAGCTAGTATTATTAAACTAATAGAAGGTCTCTAGGTTTGAATGGGGAACCCCATACCGTAAATATCAGCTTAGGTGAATCACATCACAGGATCAGCTTTGCTCTCTGGAAAAAGTCTGGTCCAAAGTGTGTGTCTAACGCATGCAAACTGCAATATTAAAGGCGCTCGAGTTTCAGATATTTGCAGCTGTGTGTGTGTTATGGCTAGAGCGTGGGCCGATCAACCTGAATTCAAAAGCATACATTTTTTGTTGGCCCTGACTGTTTCTGCACACAATGTTCAGACCAAGGTCGCGGTGCACGTCTAGGGATGTGAACAACAGACCGTTCTCATGTGAAGAAAAGGCAGGCAAGCAGTTTTCATATAATAACATCTATCTGCAGTGTCATGTGCAAAAACAGCAAAAGTGGCAAGATGGCGTTTTAACTTCTAAGACGCTTATGCTAACATAGCAATGTGTGTATCTGGACCTCCGTCACCACTACACCCTCCCTTGATCGGACCACGAACAAATAGGGATACAATTTATGAACGCAGAGTTCAAGTTCGACAGTGACAGAACCAAGTGCATGTATTGTAGAACGGGAGAGAAAGTTCGAAAAAAACAGCGCTTAGAACTGAAAACAGATAAAAAAGAAAAAGTTTGTAACATCTTGCAAAGCTCAGCCGAGCCGCAATGACGAATCAAAAAAAATAAAAATGTGCAGTGCGTACAAGGAAAGTTGGACGACATCCAAGTTAATCCATAAGCACAATAAGTAGCGACAGCCTCCAAGAGGAAGTCATTATAATGTCCGGTAAAGGTGTCAGCCGTCCAGTCTAACAAAGTAAATGAACATACATGTTCCTCGATAACTGGAGCCTCTAGCACAATCAGAGGGCAACTTGCGTGGTCTTCAAGGTACCTTCTTGCCAAGAAGTCATACGCCGCCATATAGATGTCCCAATTCCCTAGGGCTCCATGTGCCGCTCCACAGGCCATAATCCTGATACCAGAACAGTCCAACTCATGAGCCACTAAGGGACCCATCATTCGATCATAATCCGGGGCAGGAGACACCGAGTTTGACAAGCACAAATCCAGAGCCCATTCGAAAGGACAATCTAGGCAATGAAAAACAGGTTGCATGCAAGTAAAATAGGAAAACCGGAAGGACAATCCATAGGCTATGCTTAAGGTGGCCAGAGGCAATGTTCCATAATATTCAAGCATCCGGTTACGAAGATGGAGCAGCTGGGATTGGCTGTTGTGTGACACAAATTGTGCAGTCATTGCACAGTAAGCAGACCAACAGCAGCACACCAGCCGTGAGGTCGAGAATCAACGGGAGCCCGCCAAAGACGCTGGAAAAAATAGAATGAAAGAATGCCGGCATCACACCAAAGATAGTTTGGAAGGAGGTCACGAGGCCGGAGCCCACAATTTTGAAAAAATGTGCCAAGCCAGTTGTTGACGAGGCATTGAATATAGTGTGAATCAGAGCACCGAAATGAAGGGGGAGATCAGTATTCAAAAGCGCATGCACCTCGGTGCGGGTGTTCGCTACGTGAAGGACAAATGTTTCACGGGAGGAAGTCAGAGCGACTTCTTTTTGAGACAATAGAGCCCTTATTCTGCTCATCTTGTTGAACTCTGCTTTCAAGGTTGGGATGGAAGGCCAGATGGAGACATCTAGTCTCCCCTGCGGGGGCGGGAAAAGGACATTTTTACAGCAGACTACTCGTGAGACAGTCACAACGTAGGGAATCCCTACCAGCATTCCGCAACAAACTTCATTGTTCAAAAGTAAATAACTACCGTTAGCTAACAATGTAAAAGCGGGCGTAATAGGTGGCACCGGAACCCCTTTCAGAACACAAGCTAAATTCGGGGCCTGCACATTGCACGCACCATGCAATTGTATGTGCCTACAGACTACCGAGTGATCAGGTGTGGAAGTGCATTCTTCACCTTTCAAATAAACTTCTTTACCTTCTCTCATGCACCGGTATGTAAATGGGAGTGACCAAACTTCATGCAGGAAAGCAGTACCCAACGGTTCATATCTGCCTAGGGCATAATGTTTCATGCATGAACTGAACTTAAACAAAGGAAATGGTAATTTGATTAACCCGTGGATAAGCCACACAGCGGAGTTCAATTCGGCCACAGAGAAAGGCAAAGGTTCCAATTTTTCAATGTGCAGTAATGAATACGTTGCATCTTTCATGGACATAAACTGTTGTTTTGTAGTCAGATTAAAAAGCAGGAATAAAGACGATGTATTCATGTAGTCCCAGGGAACTTTCCCTGCCTTCAATGTCTGCAAAGTCCATGCAAACTGCATTATAGAACGCAATTGATTCTGACCATGATATAAAACGGACAGATCATCCTGCACAATATCCACAACAGACGAAACAATATTATCTAATGTGTAAATTCTGGAAGAAAGGGTGTTAATGCTATTATCGATAACAGCTAGTACTTTTTCCAAATTGGCTTGATCAATAGCTCTCAATCTGGAAGCAGCTTCAATTTGCGATAATTTCCAAACTTCGTTATAAATAGCATACACCCACCTTTTGGACCTGCCACCCACAGGACCTTTAACAAAATCATTCAAATCTATTTTGTCATGTAATTTCGAAAAATGAAGTTTAACAGATGCCAAGGTGGAATGTTGGAGCCAGTTCTGACATAACTTTTCTACAGAGTAGGGAGTAGCTGAATGGGAAGATTCAAAGCGGGGGTCCACTCGAACCTGCGTAAATCCAGGTTGTAGACCTAGAAAACGATGTTGACAGGAATCTGAGCTCATTTGCCATACCAACCATCCTCCATGATCTAATTCTGAAATGTTGAAGGACGTATTAGTAATATATGACTGCAATGTTTCACGGGATAGATCTGTGTGAGTGTCCCATTTAGGATAAGCGCCCAGATCAGGAATAGAGGGGGAATTAAGCTATTTGGAAGTAGCCAATCCCAAGCAGGTGGTTTGAAAAATGGTAGAATTCAAAAATAACATTTGGTTCGGGATGAGGCAGGCACGGTGCAGAGCCTCTGTTCCTTGTACCTGCCATTATTTAGAACCCCAAACAGATTTAAGATCAATAGTATCTTTCCACAGCTCATAGTCCCCAACAGCCAATCCATCCATAAAGGAATACAATAATTTAGTGTGGGTCAGCCTCACTTTTGAAGCTGACTCCATCCCTATTTTAAAATAAAAGGCCTCAGGGTCAGAAACACTGAAATCAGCAAAATTTGTAAATCTGTTCACTAAATTCCTGGAGCTGCCTTCCAACGGTGCCGGACAATGTTCCCATTGTGTATAATTAACAAAATTTCTAAATGTAATTGGCTTTATGTAGGAAATAGTGTTGATAGCAAAACAACTCCCCGTAATTAGCTGTGTCTAAATACAAATCCTCAACATCAAAAGCAGCATAATACTTCAAATCAGAAAAGAGTGCCTCTATGGCCCGAACGTCCCAATCATCAGAGCGGATGTTTTGTTTCACAACCTCTCCCATAGAAACACGAAATACATTGGGGACATTAATAACCTCTGTGGGACCATGAATTTGAAATTTAACAGCATTCCACACAATCCCATCCAACACAGGCCAGGCAGTAATATTCACAAAAGTCTGGACCCTTTTCATGATGTGCGATGAGGAGTGGGGGGCCAAAGTTCCATCAATTAGTCAAATTGTAGATCTTTCGGTGAGATAGTGTCCATTAACAAGACGAAAAAACACCACCACAAATCCAAAGGACATGAACAAAACAATACTTATGAGTATTCGCATACGTTTACATTCAAATTGTTTTGTAAATTATAATTTTCCTAAAGTAGCATCTGCCTCAGGGGCATGAAAAAATGTCTCTTAAACCAAGTAACAAAAACAGAAACCTTCGATAGGGGAATGGAAGTCATAGAGTTAGTGTCAAATGAAAAACGTGACTGGTCAACTGCAGTTGATTGTAAACCAAGCAACGACACATCTGTGGGATAAGTATACTCAGTATCTTCAGGTGGACCACCAGCCGGTGGTGGCAACAAAGGATTAGTAACTGTATGCATCTCGATGGCAATAGAAGCCGAAGCCAAAACAGAATTACTCAGCATCACTGGACAAGAGACTACTGGAGTCATACTAAGAAGAATCGGCCACCCGCTGTAGTTTGACATTGTCAATGGAGATGTAACTGTTATCCTTGCGACCAGGAGGTGGAGGTAAAATGACTGTTCTTGTACCCTGCATGCCAAGCACTGGATTGATTCATGAAACACATACCATTTTGTAGATAATGACATAGTTAGGATCCTGAAAATTCCATGTGAGAAGAAAAGTCAAGCTAAGGATGTGATTGTAGTTAATGAGAGTCCCTTGCCTTCCAGTACTTTAATATCCAACTCATCAACGCATGTGTTGGAATAAAGGGCAGAAACAGGGTTACAAACTGAGATTGTTAAATTCAATATTATGAGTGCTCCACCATAAGTTTTGATACTTGGAATGTCTAGGTTAGCAAAGTATAACCCAAGCGCATTGACTGTGGAAAATGAACTATGCCATTTTTTTTAACCTTTTGTAATCACACAATGCATTTCAATCCCTACCATTCATTTATCTAGTCCCCAGAACAGATGAAAAACACACTGATTTTGTTTCAATACCTAGAAATTGCAGATGTCTTTAGTGGAGTACCGGCAGATACTTTGCCTCCACAAGTGTCCTTGGACTGCCAGATAGACTGTATGCCAAATAGACCACATGCCAAATAGACTGTGTGCAAAGGGCATTATTATCTAGCTGCCAGATTTATGCATTGTCTCAAAGTGAGAGCCTTCATTCGAGACAAAAATTAGATATGTATTTAACCAATGGCTTCACTTGGCCTTATACATCCCCTGCAGTGTCACCTTTGTTTTTTGTCCCAAAGGGTAAAGGTAAACCCAGCGTGTGCATCAATTGTCATAGTTTGAATAAAATAGCTGCCAAGAATCTAAACCCACTTCCATTCATTCATGTATTGCTGGACCAAGAGAAAAAAGGCTGTCATATATACTTTGAAATTGGATTTAAGATCTAATATAGCCTATTTTAGTACACTGTTATGACCTTTTGATTATGTAATGCCCCTGTGTCACTACCATTCTTTTCTCAAAATGATCTATAGGAATATTTCAACTGTTTTGTTATTATGTATATCAAAGACATCATGATGTAATATGAAGACAAAACAACTCATGAGAAATATGTTGTACTTTTAAGCTTTCATATAAATAACTTACTTTGTGAACTAAGTATGTGAAACTTCCTTGTTTCGAAAAAGAATTTCTCAGGGTCATACAATCATCCTCTGGGTTGCAAATGGCTAAATAAAAAGGCACAAACATTAGCGGAATGGCCTATTCCTAAGACAGTGCAGGATATACAGTGCTTCCTGGGGTTTACAAGCTAGTACCATCACTTTATAGATCATTTCTCTCAAGTGGTAGTACTCATTACCGTGCTTCTGCTAACAAATACACTATTTATAAGGTCACTGCTCTTTTTGTGATCCTCAAGAAGGCATTTACTTCAGCACCTATTTTGATACACCCAAATCCAGAGCAGCCTTTCATTGTAGAAGCAGATGCCTCAGACATAGCAATGTGGGCACTACTCTCTCAAAAACATATTATTAATGGGTGGCTTCACCCAGTCTGTTTTAGTCAAAACAATTAAAAGAGTCTGAACAGAACTATACAATTGCCGAAAAAGACCTTTCGGACATTTAAGATGCATTAAGGAATGGTGTCATTACTTTTGGGGGGGTCAGCATTCCACTACAGAATATACAGACCATTGAAACCTGCAGTTCATGAGTACAGTTTGTATTCTTTCATCAAGACAACTGTGATATATGCAATTCATTGCACACTACAACTTTGTAGTAACATTTCAAACTGGTGCTGAAAATATAAAGGCCAATGCTCTGACATGCCAAGGCATCACTTTATCTTTAAAACAGAATCAACCTCAGTCGGTTATAGATCCTGCAAAAGATGTAAGAAAGCAACTCCACAGACAATTTCCTAGAGTCTGAAAGGAAAGGTTTTTTTGCTGCCAAATGACAAAAATAGATTTCTGAAAACCATAAACACAAAATGATAGAGGGACTTGAATTGGTGTTTCTATGTTTCATGAGAATCCAAGTGCAAAATGTTATGTAACTGAGACCCCTCAATCCTGTGTAGATCTGCTTTGGATAGTAGAAATTGCATACAATAACATTTATCATTTATCATTATCTACGGGTGAAAATTCTACATCCAACCACAGATATTCTGACTTCAAAAGTAGGAAAGTGGGTAAAACACACACAAAGGGTACCTAAAAATGTGTGCCAATATAACTCACCCTTGACAAAAAAGAACATAAACACTTTGCTGACAGACAATGAACAGAAGGTCCAATATATCAGACCGGAGATAGTTTTGGGATTTAAATAAGATTGCCTTTTAAAAACAAACTGCCTTTTCATCTCACATTTAAAGGACCATGCGCGGTTGAATTAATAATGAAGCCTGTCTGAGAATCTAGAAATTCACCCTATGTTTCATACCTCTCATTTGATGCTTGCAAAATTAACATTCAAACACAACCTTCACCTATTCTAGTTAAGGGTAAATGAGAATTCAAAGCACACAAGATTCTACACACTAAATTGTGTGGTTCAAATTTATGGTATCTCATCTCCTTTAAACGATATAACCCTGAAGACAAAAAAAGCAGTGCAATGTTTGTGTCTTTCATTTCCAATACCCATCCAATCCTAGGCCTTGCACGCACATGGGAGAGGGTGTATGTCAGGAACATTATTTATTGCGCTGTTACACCCATATTTAGTCATCAAGAGGTTCATTAACCCATTTCTGATGATCATATCATGATCCCATTGAGGTCTGCCTCCAAGTATGTCTAGGTAACGTCTACAATAACCATAGACTAGCATTGGTCCTTAGTAGTTTTTGGTGCTATTTGCACTTAAAACTTTAAAAAGTGTTATCTCTAGTTACTCTTATTAACTATTTGTTTTTTTGGTGTCACTCTATTTGTTAAAATATAGTAATTTATCCTAATTCAGATTGGGATTTTTTATTGTTTGATATTCTGAATTTATTACTGTTTTGAAACTGCAAAAATACTTTACACAGTGCTTTAAGTTAATCTTGTCTTCTCTGAGTCACTGCTTCTGAGGGGTTAAGCTCATGTTAATTTTAGGGCTCATCCTGCCATGTTAGTATTATTATTTCTTGAGGTGGGCCACCTCCCACCCCAAATAAAAATCCACTTTCTTACCATTCCTATTTCTGATTCCATCGCTTTAGAAATGTGACCCCTTTGCCGGTCTGATCAACCCACTGAAGGCTTTTGCTCCTGAACCGTCCTGTGTTTTCCAATGTAGAGAGTACTATCTATAAAGTGCACATGAATACCTGATGGTGTTTGTGTGTTTCATAAATTCCCCTAACGCTGAAAGCCCTCACTGGCCATTGAAGTCTGACGGGATCAGTAACAGCAGCTATAAGCTGCATCACAATCAGTAGCAACACAGAGGATTTTTTAACTTTCCCCTGGAGATCTGAAATGAAAATCTGAACTAACATGAGCGACAACCAGAAAATTGAACCTGGAGTTACAGATACCCTTGGCAGTTCCTAATATCTTACGAGATCTTCAGGTCCCAACTCGTCTGGTCAGATTTTCCCCACACCTGGAGTTACTGGAAATCCCAACAGTGTTGAAAATACTTGTCCATTTCCCAGGTCAAATGTAATGAGTGCCATGGGCTCATCATTACATCCATAAACACATACACACATAGATTTATTCAGGCTTCCATACATGCATGTACATATACATAGATGCATATAAACAAAGTTAAACATTTTAGAAACTTTGTTTTGTGCAACACTCGCATTCATTTTTATCTACTTATGTAGTGTATTTATGTAATGCAAGCATACACACTATCATACACATCTCTTAATGGTGTATGTGTACTCTTTAAATACCCCACCATATGTTGATTCATACTTATGGATACACATCTACATAAATAAAAACTATGCATGCACAATTGTATTCATGCGTATGTACATAGACATACATGCATAAATACAAAGTTGAACATTCTGTAAACTTTGGGCCTGATTCAGGAAGGAAAATATACAAGTTTGTGTAAAGTTGTGTTTGTTTTGGGATTCACAAAACTGCATGTTTATAGTAAGTTTACGAGACTGGATACTTCGCAGTCGGAGGGAGAACTCTGCACTTAAAAAGATATAAGGCCTATCCCTTTATGTGAGTAGTTCTCCGCCTTGACTGCAGAGCCTCCGCATTCGAAAACTTACTGATAAGATGCCATTTTGTGTATTCCAAAACAAATGTAAACTCACACAAACATTTAAAGTTTACGTTTGTGAACCAGGCCCACAGTTTTTTCAGAACATTTGCATCTATATTGTAATACGTTTACATGCCATAAACAGGTGTACAACTACCATGGACCGTACAAAGTTTTGAAAAGTTTTCTACATTTTTATACAAGGGACATTCGCATACGTTTACATTCAAATTGTTTTGTAAATTATAATTTTCCTAAAGTAGCATCTGCCTCAGGGGCATGAAAATATCAAGAATAAATATATTTTAAAGAAATCAGTGCTCTCCACTGAGCAGAGGTAATGTTAATGCAAGTTGGCGTTAGATAGGAAATAATGAATTATTCAGCGTGAGACATAAGGATGCTTATAAAATTGATATACTAAAATATCAAATAATGGAAACACGAATGTAAAGAACTCTAACTTCACTTGTTAAATGTATACTTGCTGTGTCTCTCACTAACTAAACCGACTCTAATCTAATATCCACTATGTTTTCAATCAATCAAACCCAATGAAAATTAATCAGAATCTGAAACAATTCAGATATTACCAATGCAGATTTTTACTTGGACATGACCTTTCTTAAAATATACCGAATTTGGCCTTAGGTCCCATTCATTTTTGCTAAGAGTTAATCAGCATTAGACACCAAACTACTTCAGCTTTTTTACAGAAAGAAAAACTCCACTTAGCATAATTAATATATTATGAGGTTGCCACAGTCAGAGAAACGAGTATGTGATGTGAAAATCTGAAAAGCAAAATGGTATCTAAAATAATGGCTCCATTTTAATGAAAATGTCCGATGCCCATTTTGCACAAAGTGCTGGAAGCCTTGGGATAAATAGCATTTTGTTGAATTTATTAATGACTGGTGTTTCAGTATTTAAACTAATGAAAAAAGGGCAGGGCCAGGCATTATTAACAATGGAATTTCATAACCTTCACTTTAAATCATTGTAATTAAAAGAGGTGAATGAAAAAATTACCATTGTTCTTTTCAGTGAATCTAAGAAAAGGAAGGGCAACAAAAGCATAAAATCAAGTGTCCAGATTTACTGAGACTTTGTACCTGGTTTGTGTTACTTTGGTAATGCAAATCCAATGCAAAGTGTTGTGGTGGGATTTACTTTCCAATGCAAATCATGATTTGAGTTGAAAGTTAGCTAACATAATGCCAAGTAGCACTCCGTGCTGCTTTGTGCTAATTTGCATCAACAGAAAGTATCATGGATGGTACATGGGTGTTCCTGTGCAATCATCTATTAGTTTTGAGTAAAATCCCTATATAGGAACATTTCTAAATAGGTATTTGCACCAAAAAAGTTTGACTCCTTAAGGTGGGCTTAACAGTACAGGAAGTTTTAAAACTCTCCAAATATTTCCAGATTTGCATGTGTGCAGCATGGTACAGCACCCATCTAATGAGGGGATAGTATTAAAGCATAGTTTGTGTACTGGAAGGGTTCCCTCCCAGGACAAAATCTATGCTTGACAGAATGAGCACATCCTTGTACTATGGTTCAAGGGTGTGTGCATTGGTGCATGGCAGCCTAAAGAGTGCCAGAGCAGGCCCAGAGGAAAACAGTGCCATATCTTTGTAGATATCGCACTGTTCTGTTCTCTTCCTTTCACAAAATAAATTGCAGCAACTTTGATTGCTGTGCTGCACTGTGTCAAATATTAGTACATAATCGCCAAAGAACTATGCTTAAAAATATGTGCAGCTAACATTTTACTTATACCATTGAAACAAGTGAATGCAAGCGTTGGCAAAGCCAATAGGTCTGGTGTTGGTTCATCCACTTGGCTTTTTTAATGCTTGTTTTGTTTCAAAGTTTTTGTAACCTTTTTTGTTTCTGGGGAGCTGCCAGGCAATGGGCAACATTAAAAAAGAATTGGTTAAAAGAAACAATACATTTTGGTCTCAAAATAACACATTGCCATTGTAGTAAATGCCATTCAAGGAAACTACTTTGTGGTAGATGGGCTCCTTGTGAAAGAGCAGAATGTCATCACTCACAGTGAAGGTAGCCAATGGCTGATGTGGGTTCGCCCATGCTATATGCTGTAGTGGGTGGAAGAAAAATGTGAATACCACAGCAACAGCCCAATGAACAAAGAAAACTGTCTGGAAGCTCCTCTGAGTGACTACATTATTCATACAATTTTACGAAAATCAAAATGCCTTGGATAGTGCCAGACCTAAATAAAAGAAACCTGTGTAGATAATTTCCTTAGTGGGTCAATGTTGCTTCCACTGTTTTTCGAAGGAATGGCTAACCTTCAAAATTACATTTTAAGAAACACCATAGGAAAGCAAGATCGCCACATAGCGCCGGGACACTTCCGAATAGCTGTGCGCTCAATAAATTAAAAATAACATAACATAACATAACATAAAGAGTAAGGTATAATTTCTCATAAGTAAATATTTTAAAAAAATACCAGCGAGGGACTTGTTTAGAGAAGACTGAAAATGGTTACAATGTTGGTTTCATTGCAATTTCGATTTGCACTAAAATGTAGTGCCCTCCAATTTACAGTCCCTGAAGCTTATTGTACAAAATCAAGAAATCAGTACATTTGTAGCAGAAACATACTCTGCAAAATATTAAAATATTACCGTAATTTGAAAAGAGAAAATACCATTATGTTGTTATACGTCGTTTGCCTTTTCTAAAACTGAACAAAAATGACGTGTAGTAGGGGCGTGGCCACGACGCCGACCAAGATGGCCGCCTGACGCGGGACCTCCGACGCACCGGAGCTTCTCCTTTATCCCGGTTCTTCTCCGGAGAGCATTTCACCATCACGGACAGTGGTTTTCCATGTGGGAATGCAGCGCGCTTCTGGTGAGCGCTTTTTGATGCATTTTTAGGCCCGGGCTGCCTCTTTTCTCGCCGCGTTCGTTCTCTCCTCAGAGAGCGGCCGCCATTTTGTTTGAGGCGCGATGCTCGTTTTTCTGCTGGCTTGGCTGCATTTGCTCCACATTACCCTTTTTTTAGGGTTCTACGCCTCCTGAATGCTGTTTCATCCTTTTTTGGACACTGCCCTGCCACATGGATATCTTATTGCCTGTGCTGCCTCACGTGGCTGGAATGAGGTAATCTCTGATAATTGACTTTCTTGCCATGTTCCTGCCTCCTTTTTGATTACGCTCATCTTTGCCTCTGATGGGGGGCGTCCAGGACCTGGTTGGTTACTGACCCTGTACTCTTCATTTTTGCTTAGTCTGGCACTGGCTTGTCTCTGTTTATTCTGGAACATTTCTTTATTCACTCCACAAGCTCTCCTATGGTTACTGCTTCACCCTTATGCGACTGAATGCCTTCACTTTTTTGGTCTTACCTCATAGTCGTCCTCTTGCTTGCTGCTTGTCATTTCTGACTGGCTTCTATGGGCAAGTTACGCAATCCAAAATTTGTCTTTACCCCTTCGGGGAACTCTCCTGTGGTAACCTCTTCACCTCACTCAACGGCGGACTCTCCTCCCAAGGTAGCACCAATGGCGGGAGTAACCCTCCCTCGCTCCTCCTCAACACAGCCGCCTTTAAACAAGTCCTCACCTCCGTCAGCATCATCTTCTAAGCGTCTCAAACAAGATGCTTCTTCGTCAGAGAAGCCATCATCCCCTATTTCCATGGAGATGCTTTTTGAGGAAATTCGTGCTCTTCGGCCATTTGTTGAGGAGACCAATAGTAAGATGCAGCTTCTTGAGGAGAAATGGTCATCCATGGACAACAGAGTTACAGTTGTGAAGCAACAGGTTTCGGACCTTCATTCTACTTCCCAGAGGGTCTCCTCCTTAGAAAAATCTGTTTTGGCGCTACAGCAGCACACGGAGGAATTGGAAAACAGGAACAGGAGGAACAACCTCCGTATTTATGGTCTACCGGAATCTTTAGAAGGGGACGACCCTGTGCTCTTTTTCTCCTCCTTTCTCCCGAAGCTTTTGGATATGCCGTCCACCACTTCCCTCAATATTCAGAGAGCGCATAGACTTGGTCCTCGCTCGTCTACATCAACCAAGCCAAGGGGAGTCATTATCCTTTTTTTGAAGTTCACAGATCTTCTCTCTGTTCTTTCAGCTTCCAGAGCCAAGCGTCAGATCTCCTGGTTGGGTCAGAGAGTATATCTTTCCCAAGATGTTTCAAATGCTACTGCCTCTCGTCGGAAGGAATTTTTGTCCCTGCGAGCTCCTTTGAGGTCCCTTGGTGCTAGATTTGGTTTATTTCACCCATGCACTTTCAAAGTTACGTACCAGAATCAAACTTGGACCTTCCAGGATCCTGCTGAACTCAAAAATGTCATTCATATCCGCTCTAATTCTGCTATGGAGACCTCTTCCTCTTCTTGTGGCTGATTGTTTAATTGTTTTACACTTTCAGATTACTTGAAATGTCTAACTTTTGCTTTCCTTACAGGTCATCCATTTTTGTCCCTGTCTCTGTTTCCGTTTATTAGTTTTCTCCGTATTAGATTATAAATATACTTTCTTACTCCCATGTTTCTAACTTCAAACTCCCCCTATCCTTTGTCTAATAATTGTGTCTAGTTTTTGTCCTTCAACAATCCTTTTTGACTTCTCTGCTCTTCGCTTTCTCAGTTCTTTGTTTTATCTGTCGCTCTTGAATTTTCACCCTTTGATCGTCATAGTATGTCTTCATGTTCTCAAATGTTACTCATTCTTTATTCATTTATCTAGATGGACCGACTTCCTCTCCACCTGGCTCTTCGGTTATGTTCTTTGTTCCGGTGCGATCCGGCCTGGTCTCCCGTCTTGGGGGATCTGTCTCGTTGAGTGTCGCCATTTCCCCGTTGTCCTATTTCGTACTCCCCTCAGGTATGTTTTCCTCAGTCATCCCTCTGGGATATGTGCTGTCTCTCCTTGTACTTACTTTCCTTTCCCGCCTCCGTTTTCCTTTTCTCTCCCCTGTACTGGTTGATCAATTCCGATTCTCCTTTGTTTCTCTTTATCTTTTTCCTTCTTTTCTCAACCTACTTTTTCGATACTTCTCAAAATTTTCTCCTATTCGACTTGTCCTTTGCGTATGCCTCTTCTTCTTTACTTCTTCTGTCCTATTTGATTCTATGTTATTTGTTAATTCAAAGTTATTACCTGGAATGTAAAAGGTTTTATTAACCCTATTAAGCGGCAGAGAGTTTTGTCCCATTTGGCCTCCTGCAATCCAGATATTGCTCTCTTGCAAGAAACTCACCTTAATGATGTTGAATCTCTGAAGTTGAAAAGAAGTTGGGTGGGTACAGTTCTATTTTCACCCTCTGACAACAAAAAGAATGGAGTTGCTATCCTCTGTCACAAGAGGCTTAAATGTACGGTTCTGTCTCAGGAGACGGACTCTGAAGGTCGTTGGATACTGGCCAAATTACTGCTAAACTCTATTCCTTTCACTGTTTTTAATGTCTATGGGCCTGTACAAGCAGACTGTTCTTTTTGGCCTTTGATTACAGAGAAATGTGTTCAATATAAGGATGTATCATTTGTCGAGTCGCAGAAGCTTGGGGGAACATGGCGGCAGTTGGTTAGCTGTCGCTATGCTCCGCCCCTGACCTCCGGAGTGGGAATGCGGCAGTAGCGCTTTCACTTCTGATATCTCAGGGGGCTACTCTGTTAAACTCCGTGAGCTTCTAGGAAAAACTCAGATTACTTACATTATTACGCGTCTTCTTCTCGTTATCGTCCGGATGCCCTTTCTCCTTCATGTGCGTTTGGGTTGATCGTGTGAGGGAACCGGGGTCAGAGCCTCTCACCAGGTGTGTTGCGCTGGAGCATTGCGGCGGTTGATCTGTGGCGGAGCAGACGAAGCTACTGGATCACAGCTGCTCTTTCCGCTGCCCCCTTCACCGGGTCGATCTGCTCTAACGTGGAGGTGGCGGCTCGCATAGGGACTCCAGCAGAGACTCAAGCAGCATCAGTGGTGGCGGCTGCCGGTGAGACCAACGCGGAGCAACAAGATCGAGTTACTACGAGGTCGACAGCAGCCTCGGGGAAGCAGAGACCTGAGGTGAAAGGGAAAGGGAAAGGGTTGCGGGGGCGTTTGAAAGACTCCTCCTGGGGAGACGAGTCAGGTGCAGAGCGGGAGAGTCAGTCTGGGCCCTTGGGGGTTACTGACAGTGTTGGAACCGGGGACTGTGTCTCTAAAGCGCACGAGGCAGGGAGGGAGGGAAAAAAAGGTATTAAGGCTCTAAAAAATCACCCCTCCCACGATAATAAGGCGTTTATTAGGGGGGCAAGGACACAAAAGTTGCAGAAAATACATCAGCCCGCAGCGGCTCCCCCACAAGAGACACAACCTGCAAAAAAATCCTCATCCTTTTTAGCTAATGAGGTGAAGGCTAAACGAGTTCCTAAGGCAAATAAAGTGGTAAAATCTGCTAAGTTTGTTCTAGACTCCCATTCTAAGATTACACCCTCTTTACGTTCTTATTTTAAGGTGGTCCCCCAACTCCTCAATATTCACAAAAGCCCCCCAGCATATCTTGGCAGTCCACCTCTGTCCAGTGTTGAGGCTGCTCACGGGCGTAAGCTAGACTATTCCTTGTCAGCGCCTGTTTCTGTCTCCGCCTCTGTTTCATTCCCCGAGTTCAGTCTGCCGTCCAACAATAATCAGATAACCTCTCTGCCAAACGTCTCCATAAACTTACGGCAACCTGCCTCACCTCTGGCTGTAATGGAGGTCTCTCGTCACATTTCCTCCTCTGAGCCCTCGCATCCCACTACCGAGTCTACCCCGGAGCGTATGAGTACTCCTCCTCCTGCCCTGGTGGTGGCAACCCCGTTTATTGAGCCAGGTGTTTTGGGAGAGTCTCCACCTCTGCCGGCCAACGTGCCAGGTATCATCGTTCCTGTCCTTGGCCCCGTTCACGTTACAAAGCCAGAGCTGGGAGGATTAGATACTACGGTTCAGGCACCACAGGGGGCAGGGGATGATGATCATCACTCGGACCAGGTTGCAATAGATTCATTGGTACAGGAGCAATGCTCGCTTCAAGGAGTGCAGGATGTGATATTGAGCGGCAACTTTGAGCATGATTCACAGACATTGAGGGTAGGACTGCATCAACCGACCCCAGTTGATATAGCAACCCCTCTTTTCTCTCACCCACCAGTTCCCTCTCTAGAGCAAATGTTTCGATCTCTCTCAGCCGACATTAAGCGTGGTTTTGAAGAATCAGCAGTGATTCAAAGAGAGATCAAAAGCTTTTGTGAGGCGTTGGGTACTAAAGTTGATGGGCTCACTGCAAGGACTAATGCGTTAGAGGAGGCGGTTGGTGGATTATCCGTGCACATAGATGAAGCGAGGGACGAGATATTGAAACTTAAGAACGAAGATATTTCCATTTCTGAGAGGATGGAGACTTTGGAAAATCACGCAAGGCGAAACAACATCCGAGTTTTGAATGTACCCGAGGGAGTTGAGGGCTCTGATCTTAAAGGTTTCATTGTTCCTTTGCTAGTTCAATCTTTAAAGCTGGCGTTATCTGAAGAAGATATAGTTCGGGATATTCAACGGGTACACAGAGAACCCTTTAGGCGGAACCCTCAAAGATCAAAACCGAGGAGGATTCTTGTGAATTTTCATACTTACACTATAAAGGAGCAGATTCTTAACGCAGCTCTAATGTTAAAGTCCCTTGACTATAAAGGTTTTTCATTTCAAGTACGTTCTGATTTGTCTAGAGTGACCCTTGAGAAGCAATGGGAACTCGGTAAAAGGATGGATGCTTTTCGGAAGATTGGTGCCACGGTCCAGTTAAGTTTTCCTGCAATTTTGAAGGTTATGTTTTGTAACAAAATGTACAATATTCGATCAGTCCAGGTGGCTGATGACTTGTTAGCTACCCTTCAAAGCGATAAGGGCGCAGCCGGGGCGCCTCCTTGAGTAACCTTGAGTAATCTATTTCAACCCTTTTCACAGCGATTGTTCTTTAACTCAGGTGTACTCTTAGGAAATTTAATATTCTCCCACTTCTCTATACATCCATAGATTATTCTTACGTACATTCATGGAATTGCAAGTAAGGTGGGAAATCTGAAGCATTTTGTAAATTATAAGTGGGAGCAAGAAAGCAAAAAAAAAAAAAAAATATATAAAAATAAAAAAAACCTATATAAACACTCACATACAGTGGAACTATATCAATTGTACATACACTCCGGGGGGTGGGGTAGGGCTAGGGGCATCACATACCGGGTTCCGGTTGGACTTGGCAAGGGTTCCCCAGGGGGTAGGGGGGGTGCGTGTAGGTCACTGGGTTGTAGGGGTAAGGTTAGGGGTGTGGGTTAGCATTAACAGAAAAATTTCCTCGTTTTCAGTCTGGTCCCAGATTCAGTTTTGTAGATTTATACTTTCCTTTGTTTCTTCCTGGTATGAATTCTTACATATCTTACATTTTAATTCATTTAAAGGGTGGAACTTGAGCTATGAGTGATCTCAGGATTCTCTCCTGGAATGTTAATGGTCTGCGTACCAAATCAAGGGCAAACAGAATTCTTCAGTACCTTCGTGATGTTGATGCGCAGATCATTATACTCCAGGAGACACATCTAATTGTAGAGGAGATGTTGGATTTAGTGAAAAGGAACAGGTGGATTGACATATCGGTATCCACCTCCCAGACTTCGAATACGAGGGGTGTTACAGTTCTCTTTAAAAAATCAGTTAATACTAGGATCATAACCTCTAAGGTTGATCCGGGAGGCAGATGGGCAATTACCCAGGTGGTTATTGGAGGGGTAAACATAACACTTGCAGGTTTTTATGGTCCCAACCAGGATGATCCTGCTCCTCTAGAGTCTCTTTTCTCAAGTTTGCTACATTTTCCGGATCCCATAATCCTTTCAGGAGACTTTAATATTGTACTCGATCCATTTTTAGATAAGATCCCTCGTAGTAGGCAGTTAGCTCCATCTAAAGCCAGAGCTCTTCTGCAGAGTTCTATGAAACAATATGGGTACGTGGACATCTGGCGGGCAAGAGCTGGTACGAAACCAGGTTTTTCTTTTTACAATCACAAGTATCACCATCGTTCTAGAATTGACTATTTTCTGATAAGCCATATCTTGGTTGATTCAGTTAAAGACATCTCTTACCTTCCTTCGCATCTCTCTGATCACTCTGCTGTTCTTTTGGAACTGGTCGGTGTAACTAAACCTCTCACCTACTCTTGGTCATTTGACAGATCTTTGCTTTCCTGTTCCCAAGACGTATTGTCTATTAGATCAGAAACCATTGAATTCATGCGTATAAATATTGGATCTTCAGACCCTCGTGTCGTTTGGGATGCATTTAAGTGTAGTCTTCGTGGAGTGATTAAAAATAAGGCTGTACATCGTAGGAGGCTCTATGTTCAGGAGGTAACATCTATTGAAGCAGCGCTTCTGGAAGTGCAAGCAGAAATTAATGTTACGAACAAAGATCTTACAGATATTTATTCTCCCCTCCAAGAGAAGTTGGCTTCCCTTAAAGCGGGTTTATCCGACATATTAAATACACGTATCTTGCAAAAATGGGAAGCGAGTAAGCTGTCGCATTTTGAATATGGAGAGGGGGCTGGTAAACTGTTGGCCTGGAAGGCAAAGTCTGACAGAGCGCGTAACATTATTAGCGAGGTAACAACCACCCAGGGGACTGCTTCCTCTGACATAGAGATTAGAACCGCCTTTAAAATTGTTTTTCAGAACATCTATTTGGAGTACAAGAATATTGACTTAGCAGATATAGAGAGTTGGCTAAGGGGTATCTCTCTCCCAAGACTCTCGGATCTGCAACGCGATATGTTGGAAAAGGAGGTAACCAAGGAAGAGGTAGAAGCAGCAATTTGTGCTAGTAAGAGGGGGAAAGCTGCTGGTCCGGATGGCCTACCAGCAGAACTTTATAAGATCCTGGTAGAAGAAATTTCTCCCTTTCTTACAATATTATTTAACCATATTATAGTAGGAGGGGCCATACCACCAGCAACTTGGAATGAAGCTTCTATTACTCTTATATTAAAACCCGGTAAGCCTCCCGATGACTGTGGTTCTTATCGTCCCATATCCATTTTAAATGCAGACTACAAAATCTTTGCCTCCTTATTGGCTAGTAGACTGGGTCAAGTCATACCCGCGTTAGTTCATCCTAACCAAAAGGGATTTATTAGAGGCCGCCAGCTCTTCGAGTTAACATACGATCTAATTGGGGCCATAGATATGGCCACCTTGAACGCAGCCCCGTTGGCCATTCTCACGCTCGACGCCACCAAGGCCTTCGATAGGGTCAATTGGTCGTACCTGTCGGGGGTCTTGGATAAGTTTGGCGTGGGGGGAAACTTTCAAAGGGCTGTACGGTTGTTATATAATTGTCCAACAGCTCGGGTACTTGTTAATGGAGGTCTCTCTGAATCATTTTCCATCTCTAGAGGGACCCGCCAGGGCTGTCCTCTTTCCCCTCTTTTATTTGACCTCTATATCGAACCTTTGGCTCAAAAAATTCGTGAGGAACCCCGTATCAAACCTTTTAGATATAGGGAATGGGAGAAGAAAGTCGCGTTGTACGCGGATGACCTCATGGTTATGACAGCAGACATCGATACTGCTTTCCCGGCAGTTATCAGTTTGGCAGCCGAATTTGGAAATGTTTCCGGTTACGAGGTAAATGCTGCCAAAACTGAAACGTTGGTATGGAATGATGTCGGGAGCAGTTTTAGTAATGGTTCGAATAAATGCCTTCGATATTTGGGGTTAAATATTATTAAAGATATTACTTTGATCGCGTCCAATAATTTTGCCAGGATCGCAAAGGAATGTCGGAAACTGATGAGAGCTTGGGTGCATCTTCCTCTTACTCTAATTGGTAGAGTTAACTTAGTCAAAATGTCTATCCTTCCCAAAATCTCTTTTTTGTTTAACACAATCCCTCTTTATTTTGAACCTGCTTTGTTGTCTAAACTTCAGGGTGAGATCAGTTCTTTCATCTGGTGCAATAAAAATCCAAGGATAGCTTGGAAAAAGATAAGGCGTCGAAGGGAGAAGGGGGGCTTGGCAGGGCCCGATCTACAAATTTATGCCTGGGCTTTTCAGCTTTCCCATTCACGTATGCTCTTAAAAACTCCTGCAGGTGATGGGATTGGCAACCTGTTTTCTACTTTGTTGAAGAGCGAAGGAGCTGGGCAGTCAGGTTTTTTATTTAAGTTTGGAGACCCTAAATTTTTCAAAAAGGTGAAGTTAAAGACTTTACAGGGCCTGGCAAGAACTTGGGCAAAAATTAAATCTTCTACTAAACTAGGGTATTATTCCAGCAGAGCTCCCCTCTGGGACCTTCCAGAGTCCCCAAACTGGCTAAGTGATGCACTTGCAGTACCACTCAGGGAATCAGGGATAGCTGTTTGGGGAGATCTTTTTGTGGAAGGGATCTTGATCCCCTGGGAGGATTTAGTTCGTAAAGTTGGGCCCAATCTCTCAAGATTTAAGTATTTACAAATAGTAAGTTGGTCCCAAGCAGTAACATCACGATCTACACGGCTTGATAAGTTTGTTCTAGGGGGAGGAAACTACTTGGAAACTCTTTTGGTTGATCAGACTCCTGCAAAAAAAGAGGTTTCACTATGGTATTCTTTAATATTGGATGAAATGGACGGCGAATTTGATCTCCCAAAACAGCTCTGGAGCTCTTCACTGCCAGCCTCCAATGTTGTAGACCTCTGGTTGAGGTCCTGTAAATTGTTGTGGGAATTAGTCAAACCAGCTTGGCTTCGCAGGAATCACCTGTTCACTTTACATAGAGCTTATTATTCTCCACAAAGACTTTCGAAATTTTCTGCCGGAGGCCCGGTGGCTTGCCCGAGATGTGGACTTATGGAGGCGGCTGATACACATATGTTCTTTGAGTGTTCCCATTTAACTCCTTTTTGGGATGCAATTAGTATCAACCTCTCGGCCAGCCTGGGTCGCCCAATATTAATAGATCTGAAACTTGTAATTTTTGGAATAGCAGACAATTTACGATCTATGGCTGGTAACCTACTATTTTACGCAATGTTAGCGGCTCGAAGAGAAATTTGTAAACGTTGGAAAGAACCTACGCCACCATCTCTTTTTGAGTGGCGTAGTTCTTTGCTTCAGCTCTCTAAACTAGATATAGCTAGGGCCGGTAATCGTGACAGGAGAAAATACTGGAGGATGCTGGATGGGACTGCTTGAACTTGCTGGTTTTTTTTTTTTTTGTTGGTTTTTTTTCTCCCAGCTCCGATGATTATTCTGCCATAGTGCCACCTTGCTGTCTTATCGATGGTCTCCCTCTCTCTCTTGCCCAGGCGCACATATCCTTTTCAGCATGAATAACCACAAAGATGGTTAACTTCTGTCAGCTGGCTAGCAAGGGTTGAGCTGTTAGGGCGGCCGTGGTGGCTGTAGGGCTTCTATATTTGATCTCCCTCCGTTTGCCCTCCCAGCAATTGCTGCGCCAGCACAACGGTGCGCCCGTAGCTCCTGTTATCCAAGCAGCGGCTTTCAGTAGTCTGGAACCATGGCAGTAAATGAGGAATAAAAAAAAAAAAAAAAAAAAGGATGTATCATTTGTTTTTGGTGGTGATTGCAACCAGATTGTTGATCCGTTCCTTGACCGTAAATCCACAGTCCGTTTCACACCACACAAACCCCACAAACAATTTCTTAATACTATTTCACAATCACACCTTATCGATTCGTGGCGTCTTTCACACCCTGACACGTTGGATTATTCCTTTTTCTCTCCCCCTCACTCATCTTTCTCTCGCCTTGACTATATTTTCCTCTCTAAATCTTTATCTCAGAATGTTCTGTCTTCTTCCATTGAACCTATTGTCATCTCGGACCACGCTCCCATCGTGACAGATTTTGACCTACTCCCACCACATCCTAAACCTTCCCATTGGCGCTTTAACAGTGCTCTTCTTACTGACCCCAATTTTTCTTCTTCTTTTCGCTCTTTCGTTGAGGAATTTTTTTCTCTTAATTCAGACCCTAGTATTTCTTCCCACACTCTGTGGGATTCCTTTAAAGCCTCTGCGAGGGGTTTCATCATTGACTTTGTCTCTCGGAAGAAGAAACAGTTTACTCAAAAGCGGAAATCCTCCCTGGCCCATATAAAAATTCTGGAGCACCAGTTCTACACTTCTTCTGATAAATTTATGTCACCGGACCTCCTGCGAGCTAAGCTAGAATTCAACAAATTAACCACGGATAATGCTTCTTCGATTCTTCTTCGCAGTAGTGCACGGTATTACGGAGGTCGCAATAAATCTGGTAAGCTCTTGGCCAATTATCTTAAATCCCGTAAGGAGCGCACTCTTATAGACTCTATATATTCTTCTGCTGGCAGTCTTCTCCACAGAGACAAAGAAATCCTTGAGCAGTTTCAATTGTTCTATCAGAATCTCTATACCCCAGAGTGTCCTCCCACTCCTTCCCTTATTCAGAGTTATTTTGAGAAGCTCCCTACACCGTCTAATTCTCACCTGAATTTTCCGGACCTTGACCTCGATCTCTCTCTCCATGAACTCTCCGCAGCCTTGTCAGCCCTTACTAAAGGCAAAACCCCTGGCCCTGACGGCTTTCCTGTGGAATTTTATTTGCACTTTTCAGACATTTTACTGCCTAAACTTTTAATTCTCTTTCAATCATTTTCCTCATCTGGTAAGGCTGAAGGCACCTTTCAAGATGCTACCATCTGTCTGATCCCCAAAGAAGGTCGCGACCACCAATTTTGTAAAAATTACCGACGATTTCGTTAGTCAATGTAGACTACAAAATCTTTGCCAAATTACTTGCAATGCGCCTAGACCCCCTTATGCCTCACCTCATTGGCAAAGAGCAATGTGGCTTCGTTAAGGGCAGGCTTACTTCGGACAACTCTCGCCTTTTTCTTAACGTCCTAAATAAAGCTCCCTCACTTTCAACCCCTCTTGCTGCTATCTCTGTTGACGCAGAGAAGGCCTTTGACAGGGTTGACTGGTCTTTTTTGTTTGCTTCATTGCGGTGGCATGGCTTTGGTCCCAAATTTATATCCCTTATCTCTCTCCTATATTCTGCCCCCAAGGCCTCGGTACTTGTGAATGGACAACTCTCCCCATCTTTTAATCTTCAGAGGGGTGTTCGCCAAGGTTGTCCTCTTTCCCCACTTCTTTTTGTCTTATCTCTCGAACCCTTTTTATCCTCCATTCGCAATAACACTTCCATTTCTGGTTTCCCATATGGCTCTAATCAATTGAAACTTTCTGCCTATGCGGATGACATCTTATTATTTATTTCTGACCCTGAGTCCTCCGTTCCCCCCTTGTTATCCGAGTTTCACTCCTTTTCTTTGGTTTCCGGTTATAAGATCAACTCGGACAAAACCGAAATTCTCCCTCTCACCTCATCCTGTCTCCCCCATCTTTTCTCTGCTACTGGTTTTGCCTGGAGTAGCTCCAAGATTAAGTACCTTGGCATTCTGTTTTCCAATTCCATCTCATCCTCGGTTAAATTGAATTTGTCGGCAGTTATTTCCAGGATTGATCAGTCGCTCTCAGCCTGGAATCCCCTCTTTCTTTCCTGGTGGGGTCGTTTGGATTCAATTAAAATGATGATTGTCCCTATTTTAATTTATACCTTCTCTATGTTACCGGTTCATATCCCTACATTTTTCTTTAAAAAAATTGATTCTCTTCTTTCTCGTTTTCTTTGGAAAGGCAAGAAATCCAGAATTTCTATTGCCACCCTCCGCAAGCCTAAATCTAATGGTGGGGTTAATTTCCCTGATTTCCGTCTTTATCATAGATCCTTTTCTTTACGTCAAGCTTCGAGATGGATCTCATCAACTCTTTCTCCTTTCACACCCCTTTGGCTTCTCATTGAACAATCTTTACTATTACCCTTCTCCTTTGCCGAGGTGATGCGATTCTCTGCCAGGAATCCTTTTTCTCTTTGCCCCCTATTCAAACATACCTCTTCTCTTTTAAGTCCTTTGGTTCTTCCCTCCGAGGTCACACGTACATCCTTCTTAAATTCTCCTATTTGGTATAACTCTCTTATTCTTTTCAAAAATAGACCCATTTTTTGGAAAGCGTGGAGGGTAAAGGGCGTAATGTGGGTCAACCAACTTTTTGATGGTGTATCCCCTTGCTCTTTTCCCCAATTTCAACTTTTATTTCGGTGCCCTCGTTCCTTTCTGTGGAAATTCACAATCCTCATGGCAATTATCCTTGACCGTTATTACTCTCTTCCCTCCTCATCATCATCGTCACCTCCTCCTTCTCTTCTTAATATTCTTGCTACACTCCCTAAAGCATCTCTCATCTATAAATCTTTTGTATCTCCTAATCCTAATCGTGTCAAATCTAAAGTGGAGCTTTCTTGGGAAACGGATTTTTGTTGTACTTGGCCGATCGCTCTTTGGGATAAGCTGTGGTCCAGATCTTTAAAAATTTCACGCTCTGCTTCTCTTACTCAATCCTTATTTTATCTGTATCACAGGCTCTACCTTTCTCCCCTTTCTTTATCCCGCTTTTCTCCCTCCTCTGACTCTAAATGCTGGACTTGTGGCTCTTCGGATGCTGACCTTTTCCACATGTTTTTTCTGTGCCCAGTTGTTTCTACCTTTTGGGGGAAAGTGTGGTCATGCCTCTCTCGTATCTTCCCTCTCCCTTCCTCTTTCACACACTCTTTTCTCTTTTTGGGTAGCCTCTCTGATTCCTTGAATCTCCCTGCTCATCTATACGGTCTCTTTGACCTGACGCTTGCGCTTGCCTTCCAACATATTTCTTCCAACTGGAAATCTCTAGCTTCTATTTCCTTACAAGGCTGATGGAATTCATTATGCCACTTTCACAGATTGGACGTCTCCTTTGCCTCCACTTGTAAACCTGTTCGTAATGTTGATTTTTTCTGGTTGCCTCTTACCACGTATTTGGACTGCTTGGCCCTAAAGAAACCTATATGTCTCAATGCAGAAAATTTTAAACCTCCTTGAACGTCAGGAACTCTCTCCTTTTGCTATCCAGTATGGGTTTTGTTTAATAATATTGCTTGTTTTATGATGGTAATTTTGCATCGCTGATTTATATGATTTGAATATGTGTCGTAATTATTAGATAATGTATGGTCTATATTATTATCTTTAGGTCTTCCTTTCCCTTCCCCCCTCTTTTCCTCCCTTATCCTATCCCTCCCATTGCCTCCCTCAATGTTAAAATTCTCTTAAAATGCTTTGTGGGTTTCTAACAGTGATATTAGCAGTGTTGAGCTTTTCAATGGTTTCTGTATTATTGCAATGTATGCTGATATCTTTCTTTGGTTATCAACTCTTTAATAAAGCTTTCAAACATGAAAAATGACGTGTAGGGGTGAGCTTGAGATGTTTTGGGTTTTTATTAAATTTCTGATCCTTTTTGAAAATACCAAAGAGAACATATCAGAGGTTCACATCAGAGGTTCTTCCAATGCCAATACGACTGCATATGCAATTTTTTGGGTGTAGGTCCTCTCTTACCTATTTCCTATGTAGATAATAGTAACATTTATTTCTCCTGCATATCTACTTGGGGCGCAATTATCCCTTTGTCACATAATTTCTATTTAGGTGGAATGTTTTGGGCTTGCATTAGACAGAATTACAGGAACCATGTTTGGGATGGTGGAAGATGTAACTGTTTTGACATTTTCACAATGCACATATCTGTCATTTGTGGCACATTTATATTAACTGTTATACCTGACATCCTTAGTGGGGTATTTCACAAGATGTTTTGCCTTCACTACCTTATTTTTGCTGAACTAGTTTTTGGAGTTATTAAGACTCAGTGCACTTTCCCTCTGTTAACAAGTGGCATAGTGCTTGTGCTCTCTCCTGTAAACATGATAAAATCAGCATACACCAGATCGGCTGCTTTATTTTACTTGTAAGTCCCTAGTAAATGGTATAGCATTTACCCAGGGCCTGTAAATTAACCATTATACGTGGGTGCAGCACATATTGTGCCACCAGCACATATTGTGCCACCATAAAGTTGCCCTGCAAAACATGTCTGAAGCCTGCCACTGCAGCCTGTAGTGCAGTTTTAAACTGCCAGTTCAACCTGCCAAATAGACCTTATGTCTGGCCTAAACCTTCATTTTTCATTCTTAGGATATCCCTATCCAGTCCTAGTGCAGGGTGCATATTATTTAAAATGTAGGACACGTGTACTTAAGCTTTTACATGTCCTGACAGTGAAACAATCCTAACGTCATTTTTCACTGTTGCAAGGCTATTTCCCCCATAAATCAGTGGGTTACCTTGTTACACTTAATAATTGATAACTTCAGTTTGGGAACAGATATTAACCTGTTTCTTCCATTCAAATGAATTATAATTTAAAATCTTCTTTAATGGTAAATTTGGATTTTAGTTTAGAATTCTATAAACAACACTTTAAGAAAGTTGACATTTTTCTGCCTAAACCAATTTTGCCTTTCCAACAGTGCCCGGGGTCACATGATTGCGAAGGGCTTTCCTAAGGTGTTTTTTGTATTCCTTCCAAATATGGAGATGAAAAGGTGTGGGCAGAGTGTTGCTCTCCTGAGCGGGCTGAGCAGGTGCACGTAGCCTTTCTGAGCTTCAAAGGATAGCCTCAGGGCTTTCCCAACTGCTTCTTGACTTCTTAGGGCTGTCTGCCCTGTCACTGACAAATGCAGCTCCACATCCTGGCATGCTTCTATTTGTTGCCCTGGACAGTTTAGAGCTAACTCCAGGAGAGGGGGAAGGTTAGCAAAGTAGGCTTCATCTTCCATATGCTGGCACTGGGGATAAAAATGGTACCTTAGAAACTCTCATCACAACATTCCTAGACCTGTGGGAGGTTCAGAAGAAGGACTGCACTGCTGTATAAAGAAGGAAGATTGGACCTGCTATCTTTGAATCCAGGCTGCTCAGAAGTAACTCCAAAGGTCAGTTGGCTGACCTCCTGTTAGAGCTACAGGAACACAACAAGCTTCCAGTGGCTTGCCCTGCAACTGCCCAGATGACCAGTGCCAATTTCACCTGACTGGACCAGCTGCTGGCCTCTGCTGGAGTAAGTCCTGGTCCCCAATAGGTGCCTCCCAGGTTCTGGTCCCTTGGCTGGCATCAGAGTGTACTTTGACTGCCTCAAATCACAAGCCCTGAGCTCCAGGTGAAGGTCCAGATGTTTCTTGGATCTTCGGACTCCTTGCTGTGTCTGACAACCAAATTCGATGCCCGCATAATCTCCAGCAATGACTGACTCATCACATCAGCCCGATATCCAGCGCAAATGGTGACAGCTTGTGTTTGACCACCAACTCGAAGCTCCATTGATGACCGAATCTTCCTGCCAAACAGTGCCTATCTGTGTTGCCTAACCTGCTCCTCACGCTGATTGCCAACACCAAGCTCAGCTGAAGCTCTCCACATGGACTTGGACTAAGAGAACCTAAACTCTTCGGCACGACTAACCTGATCAGTTTAGCTGACCTGTGCACCATGACTGGTTGCCTGAACTTGTGACTTTGAACTGCTCTGGCAAGGTCTGATAACAACACTTGGCGCTTTATGCTTTTTGAGGCAACTTGTATTGGAAACTTGAAAAATGTGTTACTCCGGTCCCACTGATTAGACATTTGACATTTTGACGTAATTCTATTTACTAAAATGTACTTTACTTTTCTAAATTGGTTTAGGATTTTTATTGTGTTATGTTTTAACTGTATTACTTCTTGAGTGCTGCATAAATACATTACACATTTCCTCTAAATTAATCCTGACAGCTTCTGTGCCAAACTACAAGAGTGTTAAGCACAGGTTTATTTAGTGACTTTTGTGGTTGACCCTGACAATGACTATGTTTGCCATTTAAGTGGGGCTTCTACTGCTCTCAACTAATAACCCAAGTTCATACATTGATATGCAGTGGCCACATCCAATACATGTGTGTTTGTGAAGTTTGACTCAGTAATTTGTGTAAAACCATAAATCCCTTGTGATAATCTGACCATCCCTAAGCCCTAAAGTTACCCTTACCTCCCTTTACCACAGCGCACCCCTAAATCCTAAAATTACACTTCCCTTCCTTTACCACAACAAAACCCTAAACCCAAGAATTATTCTTCCCTCCCATTACCACCACCCACGCTAAACCCTAAAATGAACCTTACCTCCCTTTATCATTACCCGCACCCAAAACATTTTTTTGTAAATAACATAAAGCATGGTAAAGGCATACATGGTAAAGGAGCAAATATTTACCTGCATGTTCCTTAACTGCATAGTAAAAGCAAGGGGTGGTAAAGACTTCATCGTAAAGGCTTTTTTGCTTGCATTGTAGAGCACACATACAAACAGGGAAACAGTTTAGAGCATAGATTTTGCAATGGTAGGGACCCATTCCAGCATAAAACCTATGCTTCCCACAAACCAGACCCCCTGGCACTATGGTGCAAGGGTTTCTGGTTCGGCGCTCCAGCGCAGGGAGAATGCAGAACAGAACCACAGTTTGGTCGATATTGGACCCCATGCATCAAACTAAAAACAGGTCGCAAACGGGCAGATTCTCTGAATCTGCCCCTTTGCGACTGGTATTTTTGCATTTGGGATGCATCATACCAAATGCAAAAAACGCAAATTGCAATTGCATTTAAGGAATCGCAAATTGCGATTCCTTAAATGCAATGCTAGAAGCAATTTAAAATAGCGATTTTGCTATTATGAGTCTCAAATTACCGAAAAATAAAACAGGTCAGTAATTTGCAGAACTTTAGTGCATTTTTCAAAGTTACATGTCACACACATATGCCCTTGGGGCATGTGTGTGTGCAACGTGGGTGCACATTACAATTTCAGGGGTGCAACAGGGTGTCCTTTTGACACCCTTGCGCCCTTGAAATTGCATGCACAATTTGCGAGTACCTAATGGGTACTCGCAAATTGCGCATGCAATTCTAATTTATTCCTATGGGCCTGCAGGCCCATATGAATGAATGGAAAGGCATTCCTTATTTGCGACTCACAAATTGCGAGTTGCAATTAAGGAAAGCTTAAGAATCGCTATTTTTTGTGATTCCTGTATGCATAGGCTTTTGAGATTCCTTAATAATCGCAATTAGGGCTCCCGGTTTTATGGTATTTATTTTTGGGACATTTCTGTCTGTATTTATCTGTATTTATTTTTTGTCAACTTTATCTGTATTTATCCATATTTATTATGGATTTTGTGAAAAAAAATAAAGCTGATACTGATATTTCCACATTTATTTAACCAATAAATATGCAGTTATGCTTGAAGATAAATCAATGCACTTATATGAAAATATGCACATTTCAGTATCAGCTTTGTGCATATTTACTACTGTTTAAGCCTCTTTACTAAAATTCCTTTCTTTTTTAACCCCCTTACCTATCAATACACACAGTTATTGGCCTGGCAGTCATAGTAATGTGTTTAGAATCACTCAAAAAGCACCCAATTTCCGTTTTTATACACATTTAAAAATAAATACAGACAAGAAAATAAATGGTTTTCTGTCTGTATTTATCTGTAAAAATCAGTAAAAACGGAAAACAGGGAGCCTTAATCGCAATTAAGGAATCACAAAAGCCTTCCTTGAGACATGTGCCAGATGGTGCTGTTCTGCTCTCTCCCTTTCACACAAGCCTGCACAGCATAGTTAATTGCTGCACTGCGCTGTGTTGCGTTACTTATTGTAAATCTGGGCCTTGTTGAAGTTTGCACCTATAAATGCAGGTGTCTGCTTCCCTTAATTCAACCTATTTGCGAAAATACATTTGGGTATCAAGCCCTTAGAAAGTAACGAATGATATCTGTGCAGTTTCCCTTTGTGTCCATGTTCCTACTTGATGCACCTGAATGTCAAGCAAACTTGCACTTCGTCTAGTTTTAGGAACAGCTGTGGCAAAGCTCCAATTTCAAAAAGCGAGCACTCCCCTTCTCCATAACGTTTAAATAGATAAGAATATGGGTTCGGACGCCCAGAAACTATATATATATTAAGTACAACATCTTTGAATATAGAATCAAAATTAGTGTTAGGGACTGCTTGCTCATAAACTCCTTTTGTGAAAATGCTAAGTCAATGGCGAATCACAAAATCACTTTGCGATTCAATATTAAAATCACTTTGCGATTCAATATCAAAATCCCTTTGTGATTCTATATTGTCAACTCATAAAATACAATTAATACAAAGTGACAGCAGCTGCTAAACAAAGGTGCACATTTTGCACCAACCAGACCATCCCAAAAGCATCACAAATCATAAAGTTAAACAGGATGCACTTTTATAGTTTTGACATGCATGAAGAAGGTAGTCACACTGCAGTGTTTTGCATTAAGCTGCAACCAGCCTTCCCTGTGTGGTTTCCGGGATGTTCCAAGCTGTTGCAGTGCAATGGAACTGTTAGCACATAGTCACATTCAACCCATCTATTAAATATCAATAACATGAAAAGTACCTTATGCCTCATTTTGCATTCTTGCGAATGCTGAGTCAGGAACTGCAACCTGAAAGTGCCAGCACTGTAGCCCAGGTTTACTCAATCCTTTCTCATCAGTAGCCATAGATCCAGTAGATTGCTACTTTTTGTGAAAATATACTTTCTGTTGGAAGGGCTTTGAACCCCTCATAACACACAGTGGAACATTGTTTGCAGTGACGTTGAATAATTTCTGCTTCACCCATCCACATTACTGCATAAGGACCTATGCAGATTCCAGCTCTAAAAACTAGGAAGATCCCAAAGCAGGGATTCCAGCATGATCCCAGCCCACCTGTTATATCATGTCAGAATATTGTATTGTAGGGATTTATCAAACACAGCACACTTACATTTTCAGAATGCTCAGATCAAATACATCATCCCTGATTGTGTTTGCACTGTCTTCGCTATTTAATGGGAGTATGGAGAATCAGATAGGGCAGTGTAGGGTCCTAAATACTGTATTGCACTGCCCACCGCTGCTGCTAGCAATGTGACCTAGACAAATGCTCAAGTTACACCTTTAAACCTAATGGCCCTCCTTAACAAGGTGCTAATTCTTCACTAGAATTCTGAAGTATAAATCATATGGCTGTAGTGTGTTTCATGAAATCCTAAGACAAACCATGACAGATTTACGTTTCCTGGAGCATCCCTGCAAATCAGCATGGATGTGCCAGGAAAGATGCGTGACGCAAGTTTACCCCTGTGCCACCACAGATGACCCGCATTTACAATGCGGCGTATCATGGCGCAAGGATAAACAGATGCGTGTCACATCTGCCGGTGTAAGGTTGGCACAGTGCTGGAGTTGTGTCGCGGGCGCAAATTAACTCCAGCACTATTCCAACCTAGCCTATCCTCAACATGGTGCGTCATGCCATCTTCAAGTAGGTGCAAGGTTTTGATGTCGTAAAAGTGACTTGTAGATTTCACTCAGGCACTTTTCTGAGGCGTTCCTGCGACAGATCGCCCCCCCCTGCGCTGGAACGCCCACATGAAACCTGACGCAGGCTTCATGTGGCACAGGGTTTACAACGTGAGGCATCTCCCTAGATGCGTCACGTTGTAAATAGTGTGCAACGTGGCGCATGGTTTAGATGTCCTTCACATCTAACATGGGCTTAAATTGGAATTCCATAGAGCATATTATCAAGCCCATTATCGCCGTTTTAGTGGCAGTTTTCTGCCGCTAAAGCAGCGATAATTTTATTGCCAGTCTTGATAATATGCCCCCATGAAGGATAATAAAGAAAGTCATAATTAGGCCCTAGCCAGTGTTTTCAGGTATTACTAACCCTGCTTCTGCTGTCACGCTCTACATACTATAAACATACATAGACGTCCTACAGCCCATATGGCAATGCTTGTGAATGTGTTTTCTCTTTTGCTTACCACACTGACATAATTTATTTATATTATGTTGCCTCGAGAAGACCTCCAATCCACCACCAATAACTGGACTATGTTTGATTCGTGAACAGTGTCTCAGTAAACCCACGCACACCAGGCATGGTTCAACAGGATGAAGACTTCCTCACACCTACCAGAGAGTCTTCGGCACCTGCAGATGAGTGGAATGCCACACTTTGATCTGAGAAGTCAAAAGTAAGCAGATTTACATAGCTTTAATTTCAAGTCTTTATTTAACACTGCCATAAACCATAAAAGGTGTGAGTCTATCTAGTAAACCTAAGTAAAACATTAGTGTAGTATAAAGGTGAACCAATAGTAAATACATTAATTTTTCCTAAAGGCTAACCAAAGAAGGCATTAAATGTCTTGCCGATGTACTACAAATGTAAATCATCAAATCCACATCATACCTCCTCTTAGGTTAGGGAAAGTGAGTGCACCCTACGTGAAGCTGGCTTTCAAAGCTCACAGTCAGGGTGCCAGCTGACCATCGTAAGATTATCTGGATTGTAGCATGATTGTGCATGCAAATGAGTCAAAATAGTCAAGAATCAACACAGATACTCATATTTACATTCTAAATTAATTAGTGTATAACCATTTCATCTTAGCGCATCAGGGATCACATGGCACCACTGGTCATAGCTGGTGAAAAAACATTTACACCGGAAGCTCTTTTCACCGTCTATATAATCACATAGTTTTCTGAAAAAAGGTGACCCTTGCAGAGGGGTTTCTCAATGCTACAATCGGGATGAGGAATTGCTAATTTATCTTGACAAAATTTTGCAGGTGTGGTGCACTGTCCTTGCCCTCTTTTTTCTAAACTATCTTTGATTTGATTTTTCATTTTAGTGAGCTGATGCATCCAGTATGATACCTGTGAAATCACCAGTCATGCACTTATACCAAAACTCCTGGCTGCTCTTCTGCTCTCCCACATTTTAATAATGGCATTTTCTCAGTTTCCTCGGGGCCGGAACAGGAAGCAGCCAGGCACCCTCCCCTAAGCCAATCGCAATGCTGCAATGCAGCATTGTACTTGGTCTGAGCGCTGTGGATAGGCGCTCAGCCTGAGAATGGGGGCCTGGGCATGTTCTCCACGCAGGCTGTAATGCCCACTTGAAGTGGGCAAACCACTCCTCCCCTGTGGGAAACAGTGTTTACAACACTGTCATTGCATCGCGCTACCATTACAACGCAGTCGGTACAACGACCGTGTTGTTAGTACGCGATGCAATTACGTTGCATGTCATTACAACGACTTGCACTAGGGGAAGCTCAGATATTGTAAATAAATTCCAACACCTTCCCTACTGTTGCTCAAACTGGAGTAGGAATAGTAATTAATACTATTTCGAAGTCCAGCGTGCCCCCTAGTGCAAGTCGTTGTAATGGTTTGCGATGTAAATGCATCTCGTACTAACAACGCGGTCGTTGTAACAACCATGTTGTAATAGTACACGATGTTAAAGCATGCGTTGTAACATGCTATGTTCCTCAGATGAGAGCATAGCAGCCCCGCCCACCCCGCAAAGCTGCTCAGCAGGAACAAATACAATTATAATAACCTCAAGGTATTATCATTTTATTTTTTCTTTCTTTCACTACTTTGCAGCAGTGGGACAACACGCCTCCGCCTTAGCAAAGGAGCCGCTACTGGTATATGCAAGGCAATAAATGCATCTGACAGTGGGGTTGGAATGCACATGCTTTCGTCACTGCCTATACAGCTTTACAATTTTTCAGCAGGGACGGCTTTATGGCAGTGCGACCCGTGCAACTGCTTGGGGCACTAAGCTTGGTGAGTGCTGTGTTTTGAAATATCTTATTGGAGAAGCCACTGGAATTATGCAACAGGAGAGGGACCATTATGCAGCAGTGTTGACAAAACTATGCGGCAAGAAAAGACAAATTATGCTGCGTAATGAGGCACATTATGTAACAATATTACTTCATAATTTCATAATTTTTAAACTTGGAAACAGTGTCTGGGCATTGGCACCTCGTTAGTAACAGTTTAACACCCAGATATTACAATAAGCAACAAAAAGGTGACCAGTCCAGCATTACAAAGGGCCTTTCACTACATGGCAACACGTGTCACTACATTTTTAGTAACCGTTGAACTATTAAAGCTGCAAAAAACATTTTATTGGTAAAATGTGCAGATTATGGAGCAGATGATGGATTATGTGGCAAATGCGGCCAGCCTGTAATTATGCGAAAATCACAGCCGCTGCCCAATCCCATCATTCCATTAGCCCTGTTTATGGGATTAGGAGCACCCACCAGCTGCAGCGTTCCTTGTCTGTCCAGTATATACAGGCAATAATAAAAATGTCAAGATACCTCTGGTGATTGAGGTGGCTACAGGAGAGTTGTTTTTTTTTCTAATTCCAGTTTTTGCTCATTAAAAAATAGGGCATTGAAGTAATGTGCCTGCTGCAAAGCATTTGTAATATGCAGATCACAGAATTGCAGTTTTTGTGGTTACTGCTTTTTTCACAAATGTATTTTGTTACTTGCAGTCCATCAATTACAATCTTTCTAATATAGCACAGTGAGCTATCAACTGGCATCAAAAAGCTGCATGCAAACTGCAAAGCATTTGTGAGAACCTTATGTTTTTCCACAGTCTTTTATTGTCCTAAAGTCAATAAAAAAGGGTTTGTCTGGTTGGAAATAATTTCTTCTGAATAAAGCAAACCAGTTGTACATTTTAAAACCTGAAATTGTACTGCTCTAGACAGAGCACCAATACAATGTCTACCAATATAGATGTATGTGACTAGCAAACCTTGTAGTCCTCATTGTTTTATGTAACATATCCTATACATTGTTTTATACATATGATTCATTGTCTCTGTATGAATACATGTGGGTGGGGAGCTATGAGGAGATGAGGGGCACCGTTGGAGCATGGTAGCGAAGGGATTCATGAAGAATCAGTTAATTGGGCTGTGCCAACTAAGATTATTGCACCACCAATGCTAAAGCCCGGCGTTTTTAGCAATGTGAACCTAGCTTTGCTAGCCAGATTCATTGCTTAGTTTGCTTTAGCATGTCACCTGGCACCACATTTCCCTGTGAGTCCATACTTATATATGTCAGCACTATTTACAAGTGAGCACTTGTGTTTGCAATTTCTTTTAACTTCTGTCTTCTGTACAGTGAGTGTTGCTCTTGCTTCCTGATGCATTCTTAACTAAGGGCCAGTTGTATATAGACATCAGTTGTGAATTCCGAGTAGCAAATTTTAGCGATTAGCTATTCGGAAATCGCAAATAGCTATGTACAATTGTGTGTTTTACACTGTTTGCGATTTCCAATGGGTTGCAATATAGTGGCCTGCTGCGGAGTCAGTAAAGTATGAATGTTTTGCGACTGCATTCCCGTCGCAAAACATTCCTACATGAACCTCATTATTTGGAAGGGATGCCCTTGGTATGCCCCTTCCTAATAGTGATTAGCAAACTCAATTTGCAATTCGGTAATAGTTTACCAAATCGCAAATATGGCTTTGTACATTTAAAAATACTTTTTTCCCGCCGCAAACGGTCCCATTCTGTGAATCGGCACATTTACGAGCTGAAATAAGCTCTGTACATCTGACCCTAAAAGCCTTGTTGCAACCTCACTAAGAGGTGTTCATAACCGACTTTCTGAATTAAGTGGGCAAAATCAAAATGATCTATTAGATGCTTCAGGCAACTAATATGAAGGATTTGTTTGGGTTGAAGGAAAATGAAGATAACAGTGCACGCTGTGATGGCTTGTGTACAAAAAGTAGTTAGATCAATAAGTGCGTTTTAACCTGCCCTTCCACAGAGAATCACACCGAAACTTACGACACTAGCTGAAGTGATGCCAAACCAATTTTACTCTACTTCTTCTGAAATCATGCAGTAGAGAATAATTGCAAAGTGACTAATAAAGCTTCTTTTAGCTTTTCATAAATTAGCAGTTCTTTCAGGACATTTGTAATCACATGAGAAGCACTACTTTGCGACATGTGCCATTGTCATACGACGCAAAGCTCTCACATTTTTTATTACTTGAAAAACGCTAGTTTAGTTAATTGGCAAACATTTTGGGGATCAGGCATGCTGTGTTAAAAAGATTGTTGCAGGAATTTTTTGATGCTATTGAAATTAACCGTATCCTAAATTCCCAAGTATCTATGTAATAATTAGGAATTTGAATAGCTGACTCTGTTAGGTAAAACTGTAGGCAATCAATATGTCAACAAACCAAGTATATCCGTAACCTTATATTATAGTGCTAGTTCTTCACTATAGCTCTGAACGTAAAACATTCCTTTTTGTAGGATTAGAAAAACTATTTTATACATTTGTGCTTACAATTACAGACACTGTTTGCGATTCCCAAATGGGTTGCAAGGGACACGCCTCATTATTATTCATGAAGCAGGTACCTATTTGGGACACATTGGGGATGGTGGCCTGCTGGGGTCAGCAGACCTCCATGTCTGTGACTGCTTTTTAAATAATGATTACCAACAACAGGGGCAGCCCGATACCTGAACCATGGGCAAGGTAAAGACTAGAATCCTAACAAGGGTTCAAGTAATATCTTTCATATAACATAAAGTACAAAGTAAAAGTAATAAACACATTTTAACAAGTGATACCCCTACACAGATTAAAAAATGTACAAAATGTAATAAGACAATGATAAAAAATCAACAAACAAAAGACAATGGCGCTCAATAAGTTACACATTAAATCATAAAGACAATGAGCTGTATAAACATAAATAGTGGCTGAGGAAAATTACATATCCACTGTTTGGACAAAACAAAAAACAAGAATAGCAGAAAATGCGCCCACTCAATCAAGGCCACATGTAGGTGTCAACGGCGTTTCAACCACATCAAACTTGGGTGGTCATCATCCGGACAAATAATATTCAATACTTGAGCTTCCAGTAGAAAAATCCTGTACAATAATCTAGAAAATGTGCATAAACACAGGGGTATGACAAAAATTTCCAGGGGTCATAACATAGCATAAGATCAAAAAAGTCATGATAGTCAGGTAAAGAAAGCTAAGAAATAGCGACCACCAATGTGGGGAAACCACCAAAGAATAATCAAAAAATGATGAAACCCCCAAAGGAATAGTGACAAAATTAGTCTCAGACTCGGTCAAGAGCCCGATGAATAAAACCAAAGGAGTTTAAAAAAATTAGCAGAGAGGTATGGCATGGAATCTAAGTGCAGTTGCGCAAAACAAGCAACTAAGCACAATACACAAAGCAAAAAGCCAATTAATCAAATGTATGGGAACTTAAGAAAGTCTGTATTAAACGTAATGAGTGTATACTCACATCAAAAAAGGTTTGTTATCAATATATGCTCCACTTAAATCAAGGAGGAAATCCAATTACTCTCAAACAACGGGCCAGACACTATTTAAACGGTCCCTCAATAGAGCATAGCTACAACCAAAACAAAGAACCATAAATTGTAAAAACATACGAAAGGAGAACAATAATCAAAAATAGGTAAAAGCAAAGCACCCCTTTTTCCCTAAGAAGATATTGTTTAAAAGGTCTGTTAGGGGGTATATTAGTACTTCCCTTAAGGTTGAGTATAATTAATTTGGTAACGCATCTGGGCCTGCCGCCTTTCCTTTCTTTAGGCTTTTTTGTGCGTCTGAGACTTCGTCTCTGGAAATCTCCTGGTTCAGGGCTATTCTTTGCTCAGGGGTCGCTGCAGGAGTTGTTATCTTATCTAAAAAACTTTGTATTTGCTCTTTAGATCCAGTTGTTTCTTCCATATATAATTTATCAAAAAAATCTTTAAATTCTCGTCTGATTTCCATATCTTCCAAGCAGCAGCCAAGTTGGGCTTCCTTCTGTATCTTCGTGACCCTATTTCGTGTTGATTCTGTTTTTGTTTTCCATACAAGGATTCTCCCACAACCTTCTCCATACTCGTATTGCGATAATTTACTGGCCTCCTATCTGTCTCTAACTATTGTGTCACAGAAGTCCGCTAGTTCTACCCTTTTTCCTTTCTTTTTTTCCTCTATTACTACCTTTTCGTGTGCGGTTTTCACTTTCATGTGCTCTGCATCCAGCGCTACAAGATCTTTTTCAATTTGTTTGATGAAGGTCTTATTCTCCTTGTTTTTATGCCCTGTGATGTTTGTGATTCTCCCCCTGATAAAGGCCTTATAAGCATCCTAGGCTATTTGTTTTGTTGTGCCTTCTTTATTAAGTTGGAAAAAAAGATCTGTCTCTTCTGCTAGCTTGTCAGTGCAAGATGTATAGGCAAAGATAACTCTGTTCAATGTCCATCTCTGATTGCATGGGGAGGTTTTTAGGCTGAGGCTGAGTTGAACTGCTGAATGGTCTGAGATATGTTCTGGAATACGCTCAACCTTACTTCTACGGTCAACCAGGCTTCTTTCAATCAGAAAAAAGTCAATTCTGGAGGCATGCCCTAGCCTTTTATTCTGGAGGGTGAATCTGTGATTTTTCTTTCCTTTTTCTTTCCACACATCTACAATCCCCAAGTCCTTAATGCACATCCCGACCCATTCTCTCATTTTTGGTAGATTAGGAATTTCTTTTGCTGGGTATCGATCCTCCTTGGGGTTTCGTATTATGTTAAAATTCCCACCCATTATTATCGGTGCTTGTGCTGTCATTAGATGAGAGTATATTTTTTGCAGGGGCTCAGAATCATCCACGTTGGGGCCGTAGTATCCTACTACAGTGTAGGGATTATTGTGTATCCTTGCTTTTGCAATTACCCATCTTCCTTTTTTATCTATTTCTGCTTTTTCAATGATTGCTTTCAAAGATTTTTTTTAAAAATTGCTACGCCCTTAACGTTACACTCTTGGTTTGTACATGTACAGTGATCCACCCATCTTTGATTTTTACAGATCAACGCCCATTCTTCTTTTAAACCCTTCGCTGCCAGGCCTTTCCCCCCTCCTGTGCCACGCCCTTTTTGGCTATTTGGGGACGTGCGCGCTGAGGCCCCTGTAACTTTTTGACCACATAAGGTATCCATGCCAAATTTGCGTCCTTTTCTTCCAACATCATGGGGATTCTGAGGGTACTCAGGGTTTGTGGATTCCTCTGGAAGGGTCACACAAATGAGTCAAAATACAGCAAAATTTAGTTTTTGGGGGGGCTAATTGGAAAAACGGGCTGCAAATGAAAGCATCTGGGTGTTTCCCTGCAAGTGTTATCAAAAAAGGGTTTGTGGAGCTGATACCACCATTTTCCCAGCTTTTAGGGGATACCAGACTTTTGTCAGAAACCCAACATTTTTTACACAGTTTTGGCATTTTTCTGGGACATAGCCTATTTTTTCTATTTTTTGTGCTTTCAACCTCCTTCCAGTTAATGGTAGAAATGGGTACAAAAGCAATAATGGATCCTGGAAAGCTATACATTTTGGAGAAGTAGACAAAATTCTGAATTCAGCAAGGGGTCATTTGTGTAGATCCATCAAGGTTTCTTTATAGAAACTAACAGTTAAATATAGGATAAATTGAAAATTTGTTGAAAAAAAGTGCCTTTTGTGTCAACGTTTTCACCTGTAACTTCTTCTAATTTTGACAGCTCTTTGAAAGCAATATACCGTTACATCCGCTGGTTGTGGGGATATATAGGACTTGTAGGTTCACCAAGAACCCGACAAACCCAGAGCCAAAAACTGAGCAGCAACTTGCAATGGTTTTTTATTATGTACCGGGTATATAGTAATTATTCTGTAAAAATGTGTACATGGAAAAATCGGTATGAAAGACACCTATGTATTTCTGAAATGGGAACAAAATACAGTGTTTAGAAACAGTAGATATTTGCACATTTCCGAAATTGGGAATACTCATACTAGCATGAAAATTATCAGTCATTTTTTAAAGAATGACTTCTTTTTTACAACATGTCTTTCATTTGGAAGGCAGAAATGCATCGAAAGTCAATAGGTAATAACAGTTCCTTTACAAATCTGAATTACCCTAAGTCTCCCGATAAAAATGGTACCTCACTTGTAGGGGTAGGCATAGTGCCCACGACAGGAAATGGCTCAAAACCCAACGTGAACACACCACATTTTCACAATGCAAAATTACCCTTTTTTAGCAAAGTGCCTAGCTGTAGTTTTTGAACCATAGCTCTGCCGGCACCTAGGGAAACCTAGCAAACCTATACATTTTTGAAAACTAGACACCCAGGGGAATCCAGGATGGGGTGACTTGACTTCCTCCCACCAGGTTCTGCTACCCAGAATCCCTTGCAAACCTAAACAATTGCCAAAAAACCACATTTTCCCCACATTTCTGTGGTGGAAAGTTCTGGAATCTGCGTGGATCCACAAATTTCCACCCACCCCGTGTTCCCTAAAGTCTTCCGATAAAAATGGTACCTTACTTGTGTGGGTCGGCCTAGTGCCCGTGACAGAAAACGGCGCAAAACGCATCCTGGACACACCTCAATTTCGCAGTGAAAAATGAACCTTTTTTGGCAAAGTGCCTAGCTATAGTTTTTGAACCATAGCTCTGCCGGCACCTAGCGAAACCTAGCAAACCTATACATTTTTGAAAACTAGACACCCAGGGGAATCCAGGACGTGGTGACTTGACTGCCTCCCACCAGGGTCTGTTACCCAGAATCCCTTGCAAACCTAAATAATTGCCAAAAAAACGCATTTTCCCCACATTTCTCTGGTGGAAAGTTCTGGAATCTGTGTGGATCCACAAATTTCCACTCACCCCGCGTTCCCCAAAGTCTTCCGAGAAAAATGATACCTCACTTGTGTGGGTCAGCCTAGTGCCCGCGAAAGGAAACGGCGCAAAACGTAACTTGGACACACCTCAATTTTGTAGCGAAAAATGACCCTTTTTAGGCAAAGTGCCTAGCTGTAGTTCTTGAACCATAGCTCTGCCGGCACCTAGGGAAACCTAGCAAACCTATACATTTTTGAAAACTAGACACCCAGGGAAATCCAGGACGTGGTGACTTGACTGCCTCCCACCAGGTTCTGTTACCCAGAATCCCTTGCAAACCTAAATAATTGCCAAAAAAACGCATTTTCCCCACATTTCTCTGGTGGAAAGTTCTGGAATCTGCGTGGAACCACAAATTTCCACCCACCCCGCATTCCCCAAAGTCTTCCGAGAAAAATGGTACCTCACTTGTGTGGGTCGGCCTAGTGCCCGCGACAGGAAACGGCGCAAAACGTAATGTGGACACACCTCAATTTTACAGCGAAAAATGACCCTTTTTAGGCAAAGTGCCTAGCTGTAGTTTTTGAACCCTAGCTCTGCCGGCACCTAGGGAAACCTACCAAACCCACACATTTCTGAAAAATAACACTCGGGGGATTCCAGGGAGGTATGGCTTGCGTGGATCCCCCAACGTTTCCTTACCCAGAATGCCCTGCAAACCTCAAATTTAGCTGAAAAAATCACCTTTTGCACACATTTTTGTGTGGGAAAGTTGTGGCATCACCGGGCTGACACAAATTTCCTACCACCCAGCGTTCCCCCGGGTCTCCCGATAAAAACGGTGCCTCACTCGTGTGGGAGGCCCAAGTACCCACGACAGGCAAGGGCCCAAAACTTATTGAGGCGACATGAAAATTGCCTACCTCAAAACGACCTGGTTTTGCAAGGGGGGTCACCTGTGTTTTTGGCCCGGTGCTCGGCGGCCACCTAGGGGAACTTACCAAACCCACACCTTTCTGAAAACTAGACACCCGGGGGATTCCAGGGAGGTATGGTTTGCGTGGATCCCCCAACGTTTCCTTACCCAGAATGCCCTGCAAACCTCAAATTTAGCTGAAAAAATCACCTTTTTCACACATTTTTGTGTGGGAAAGTTGTGGCATCACCGGGCTGACACAAATTTCCTACCACCCAGCGTTCCCCCGGGTCTCCCGATAAAAACTGTGCCTCACTCGTGTGGGAGGCCCAAGTACCCGCGACAGGCAAGGGCCCACAATGTAGTGAGGCGACATGAAAATTGCCTATCTCAAGACGACCTAGTTTTGCAAGGGGGTCACTTGGATTTTTGGCCCGGTGCTCGCCGGCCGCCTAGGAAAACCTACCAAACCCACACATTTCTGAAAACTAGACACCTGGGAGATTTCAGGGAGGTATGGCTTGCGTGCATCCCCCAATGTTTCCTTACCCAGAATGCCCTGCAAACCTCAAATTTAGCTGAAAAAATCACCTTTTTCACACATTTTTGTGTGGGAAAGTTGCGGCACCACTGGGCCGACACAAATTTCCTACCACCCAGCGTTTCCCCGGGTCGCCCGATTAAAATGGTGCCTCACTCGTGTGGGAGGCCCAAGTACCCACGAGAGGCAAGGGCCCAAAATGTATTGAGGCGACATGAAAATTGACTACCTCAAAACGAACTGGTTTTGCAAGGGGGGTCACTTGGGTTTTTGGCCCGGTGCTCGGCGGCCACCTAGGGAAACCTACCAAACCCACTCATTTATGAAAACTAGACACCCAGGGGATTCCTGGGAGGTATGGCTTGCGTGGATCCCCCAACGTTTCCTTACCCAGAATGCCCCGCAAACCTCAAATTTAGCTGAAAAAATCACCTTTTTCACACATTTTTGTGTGGGAAAGTTGTGGCATCACCGGGCTGACACAAATTTCCTACCACCCAGCGTTCCCCCGGGACTCCCGATAAAAACGGTGCCTCACTCGTATGGGCGGCCCAAGTACCCAAGACTGTGATTATTGGGGGGTGGGGTGGGGGCATGGGCCTGCCCGTTTTGGGCAGCCCCCACCCCTATTGGTATTTTTTATAAAATTCCCTGGTGTCTAGTGGGCTTTTTGCCCCCCTGGGGGGGCAGATTGGGGGCTACTGCCCCCATCTGCCCCCCAGGGGGGGCAAAAAGACTAAATAATGCCCAAAATATTTGGGGGGCGCAAAGGCCCTTGCCCAAGGGGCCGCTTCCCCCTCCCTGGTGTCTAGTGGGTGGATCCCTGCTTGGGGATCGCCCTCCTGTGGTGATCCCCAAGCAGGGGATTATCCCCTTTCCAACGATACCTCTCCCGTCTTTCTACGTGCTCAGGGGGCTGAGATAGCCCCCTGAGCACGTAGAAAGTGAAACTGAAATGGGCCTCTTGGCTCATTTCAGTTTCACTTTCAGTGTAATGACGTCGGCGCGACGTGCGCGCCAATCGTCATTACAGTGAAAGGAGGGGGGGGGTCCTCGGGAGCTGGGGAAGCTCTTCCCCAGCTCCCGCGAGGATATTTTGCATGATAGGGAATCCCTCTGGTGCCCGCACCAGAGGGATTCCCCAGGGTATGCCTCATGACGAGCTGGACTCGTCATGGGCACAGCGCGACTGTGCTCCATGACGAGTCCAGCTCGTCATGGGCATACAAGGGGTTAATAGGTGTGTTTCCTGCAATATGATTATTTCGCAATCAATATTTTTTATGTATTCCAGGATCTTCAATCTCCTTTTTTTAATCCTTAGCCCATTTGTGTTCCACGATAGAATGTTAAGCCTCTTTTCTTTGGCTTCATTACCAGTGGATAGCATCTTCTTTAATCCCTTGTGATTCACTTAGGGGTACCCTTCCCGCAATAGTGAGTAATTTACTAAAACCAGGAAAGGACCCAGCCAAAAGTGAGTCATACAGACCGATCTCACTTTTAAACTCAGACTACAGGATCTACACACAGATACTGGTCAAGAGACTTGGGGAAGTGGCAGGGTCTCTGATCCATCCGAATCAAAAAGGGTTAATCAAAGGCAGACAAATATACGAATTATCTCACGAGCTCGTCAGTGCCATTGACATTGCAAACCATAATTCCACACCATTGGCAGTAACTTTCGATGCTGCAAAAAAATTCAACAGGGTTAGCTGGCCTTTTTTGAACGCCACTCTAGTCAAATTTAATCTTGGGGACAACTTTGAGAGTGCAATTACAAATATATACAAAAACCCAGCAGCCAAAGTGCTGGTCAACGATGCTCTCACGGAAAACATAAAGATAAAATGAGGCACAAGACAAGGGTGCTTCCTCTCCCCACTACTTTTTTATCTTTACATAGAGCCTCTAGCGTGCCTTTTGAGAAGGGAAGAGGGGATAGTACTTTTTAAACATATAAAGTCTGGAAAAAAAAGTCGCATTATATGCGGATGACTTAATGATATTTACTGGCGACCTCAATAGCTCACTCCCAAAGATGGAAGAGGTTATGGATCAGTTTGGGGTAGTCTCAGGATATCTTAGAGTGGAATACAAACTCTGCAAACCCACTAGTAAAGGGAAAAATAAAATATCTAGGGATAGAATATATAAAAGATTTAGGGGCATATTTACAATGAGGCGATAAAAAATTATCGGCGCTTTAGCGGCCGTTTTCGTCCGAAAAGCGGCGATAATTTTATCGCTATATTAGCAAGGTCACGCTAACGCGTGAAACCTTGCTTTAGCGTGGGGATTTCTAACGCCCAGCTTTGCATCTCTAATGAGTTGCAAAGTGGGCGTTCCTGACCTGACATGATAGGAGAAATGTCGCTAAGTGACATTTCTCCTATCATCAAGCCCCACGCTATGAAGCATAGCGTCAGGAAAAGTAGCGATAACACCTGTTATCGCTACTTTCCTAACACCTGCTTCAGGACTGACTCACAAACTTAGCCATGATATCCTCTTTCCATAGGATATCATGGCTAAGTTTGTGACTCCCTATCAACAAGCTAACGTGAGATTATCGCTGGGTTTCCAGCGATAATCTCATGTTAGCCAGTTAGCGTGAGGATTTTTATCGCTATTGAGATAAGCGTTGCTAATAGCACGCTATCTCAGCGATAAAAATCCACGCTAGCCGGCGATAATTAGCCAGCATGAATTTTTCTAGAATTCATACAGACATAAGGAAACTCCTCAAGGTCTGGACAGGCTTACAATTGTCTTTCTTGGGGGGATCCAACCTAATTAAAATTAGTAAATTACCTAAATTTACATACCTATTTAGTTCTATCCCGTTGGATTTCAAGACAGAGCAGATAAAAAAACTGCGAGGGGAGATATCCAGCTTTATTTGGAGGAATTCTGGAAACAAATTGGTAAGACTCTTTCCGAGGTGCATAACAGCCCATAGAGGTAAGCATGGAGGCAGTTATTTTTGGGATTAATCAACAAAATAAAAACTATCCCACAATGAATAGGGATCAGGAAAATATCTTCTTCTTATTCAGAGATATGTATTCATTGGGTAAAAGTTACACCACCAACACACAAAGAATGGTTGGCCTCCATACTGAGGGTGTACAAATTAGATAAGCAAGGGAAAAAGAGTAAGAAGTTAAAATTTTAGAATATTTGGGAACGTTACAACCAAGTGAACAACAGGGTGTCTAATGATTAAGGCAACGGCAACAAAGATTTCAAGCTGGGCCTTGAATTGAGTAGTCATCATGACTAGCTCCCCCAATTCCAACAATCTTGTGCCGGGAGATGGACAAAAAGGGGCCCAAGAGGACAAGGCTAGATCTACCCCCCACATAACACTGTAAGGATTCAGCGTATTGGGCACAGAGTGTTTGAAGGGGCCCCAGACTCCTCCAAACTCCCCAAAAAATTTGCTTGATGAGAAAAAAGCAAAGCACCCCTTACCTGCCCCAACTACGAGCAAGTGAACGCGGCAGGCACCATGCCGATCATGCTGCCATCCCTGAAGTAAACCAGAAGTCTGTGGCATATCAGGTGCAGCGTTAATCTATCCCTGAATGCGAGGCAGAAACATAAAAATGGGACTACCAATAGTGTGAGAATACAACAATACTCACAACTGATGTCACACAGACCGCGGTGGTGTTAATAAAACATTGGGGGCATAAACAATCAACCTGTGTGAGAGCTGAATTTCATTAGAATGGTGCCGTTGAGAAAATTATTTAATTTAGAAAGAAAAAAACGAAACCAATGCACCAGCATTAAATTGACATAATACAAGTGAAAAAGCGTATGTGTAGACACTGTTCACATTGAGTGGGAACCCGGAAAATGAGTATAGAAGTCAGAACCAATACGGTGGTATGAGAAAACAATATTCACAATTTCAAACTCCCCAATTCATAATGGTGTTATAAAACCATTATGTGGATCAAAGGCTGACATCTGTGTCTGCCGATATTCGCAAGTTAAATGCCCTAGAGGTCAAGTGGCTTTATGCAAATGAACAGCTTGTGTGGAGTCGCTATTCATATTGACTCTAGACAAAAAGGGTTTGTGTTGAAGTCAAAACCGTGTAAATAATGGATCAACGTTTTTTTTTCATTCACCCTATGTTAAATTCAATAGTGCACAGAAGAGTTATAGAGATATTAGAAGAAAGAGATAAATAAAGAATAATAAGTAATACAATCTTTTGGAAAGCATGTCTACATCAGACATGCTACAAATAAACAAATACAATTTCAATATTGAAAACTATCCACAGTAAAATGATGTGCAGACCGAGACAAGGCTATGTCCCAATTCCGCTGCACGTTAGAGTATTCCTGAGTTTTACAAACAAATTGGACCATTATAATATATTGATCCCCATTGTGGTCGTTTAGAAAGCAATTTTAGATACATTGATCCAATAGTACAAAACACTGGAATTCAATGCAATGGTACAGAACACTGGAATAGAATTTATGCAACAGACAGGGGATAAATTTGTACCAGAAAAATTATCAATATATACAATGAAAACATACCCTGAAAATAAATTCAAATGAGCATGAGCAAAACATTATCTTCTGCTTTGATTACAAACCACAGACATAAAAATGTATATACACAATTGTACAAATTTTAAACAGAAATATACGATGATCATCAAGGCAGCATATATTATGTGCAGTGAAAGTGTCACAAAAGATGTAATATTGTGGCTAAAGGCAAAACAAATAACAGTTAAGAATTCAACCAGATATTAAGAAAGAATTCAACTGGATATTATGGAATTTCATTCTTCAAGGGTATTCAATCCCTTGGTAATACTGTCACATCTTAGGATCCAGCGACATTTGGTCTTGTTCAGCATGTTTTGAATATTACCACCCCATGGATTTTTAATTATCAATTCAATGACCTGCCAAAGTTTTTCAACTGGTGAATTGTTAAATTCAATTAAATGGAGCGTGTTCATTCTTACATTTAATACGAATTTTATGTTGGGAAAGTCAAACCTTGATTTTTTGAGCAGTTTCACCCACGTAGATGAATTTGCAGGGACACCAAATGGCCTAAACCACATTTTGAGAATTACAATTTGTATGGTCTCAGAGGTTATACGGCATTATATCATGAATGAACTGCTTTGTATTGAAAGTATAGTTACACATCAAACAGTTACCACAACGGTAATGGCCCACAATCCTGTTAAGGCCTCACATAGTGGTAACATCTGGTGAATCAATGTTGGTCAAAGAGGCACAAACCAAATGGACACCAATATTCCGATCTCTTTTGAAAGAAAATAAAGGTGATTCATAAGTGATTCCAGTAGATTGAATCAATGGCCAATGTTTTTTTATAAGCTTTGTCAGTCTGTTGCTTTGTGTGCTGAATGTTGTAACACAAGGGATTCTTTCCATTCTTTTAGGAGGATGAGGCGAGAGCAGTAACTCGCGATGATTATACCAGGCTCTCTTGAGAGATCTTTTAATTAACCTCTTGGGATAACCACATTGTTCAAGCTTTTATATCTGAGTCCCGGAAATAATCAGTGCGAAATTGTAATATTCAGAAATTGGCCAAATGGAAGGCCATCCCTCTGGTCTTTAGGGTGGTGACTGGTATACTCTAATAAGGTGTTTCTAGCTGTAGGTTTAGTATAGAGTTTAGTGGCTAGTTTACCATCAAAGGGATTAATGGCGAGATCTGAAAAATCAACTTGCTCATTACTAGAATGCGATGTAAACTTGAGATCAGGAGAGCAAGAATTGAGCCAGTCAAGGAAAAAACCTAGGCTAGAGATACTGCCTGTCCAAATGAAAAAAAATATCATTGTTAAAATATGGGTTAACTTCAGAGTCATAGATGCAAGGTCTTTCAAAATCATCAACATACAGGATGGCAAAATTGGGGGCATAAGAAACCCACATAGAAGTTTCCTCTACTTGTAAGAAAAAGTCCCTGTTGGACTCGAAGTAATTCCGAGTCAAAGAGATAGTCAGGAGATCAATGATGAAATCAGTGGGAACACTAACTGGACCAGGTCCAGTGTCCAGAGCTCGCCTGATCACCTCAATACCCTCCAACGGGGGGGGGGGTATTGGTATATAAGGACTCTATGTCCCAACAAACCAATAATTCAGCTTCAGGTTCAAATTGCATTTGTTCAAGCTGGGTAATAATGTCTCCACTATCGCCAACATAGATTTTGGTGTTAATGGCCAAATCCTTAATGAAAACATCTATATATTTACATAATGGTTCCAGTACCGACCCACAGCCGGAGACGATGGGTCGGCCTGTAGTCCTGGGGGATTTAGCATTAAAAAAATCTAATTCCTTGTTACTTAAAAAACCCATCAGTTTTGCCTACACTGTTGTGTCAGAAATGAGCTTTTGGATCTCAAGTAAGGGATTGGATCTCAAAGTAGCATATTGATTCTGGTTGGACAATTGTTTGAAAATTTCCAACATGTATGCCTCAATAAGTTTAATAACAATACCTCCTCCCTTATCGATCGGCATTATGATAAGTTCATGGTTGGCTTTTTAGGTACGGAGGGCTTGTCTCTGATTAAGGGAAATATTATACGGAATGTATTCAAAACCTTTTCCAAGAGCCGTGATATCCTTCATGACCATTGCTTCAAAAGCCAGAAGTTCAACAGGCGTCTTATTGGCAAGTGGATTAAATGTAGATGGTAATCTCAGTTTAGAAGGGTTAAAACTTTCAATGTGGACCTTGTCCAAAAACTAAGCTTTTAGTCGTAGTTTGCAAAAAAATTGCAAGCGTTCAATTTGGATGTCAAAAAGGCTTGTTTTCTGTTTCTGGGGCAGGTAAGGGGGTTTTGCTTTTACTTATTTTTGATTATTGTTCTCCTTTCGTATGTTTTTCCAATTTATGTACTTTATTTGGTTGAAGTTACGCTCAATTGAGGAACCATTATATACTGTCTTGCCCTTTGTTGGAGAGTAATTGGATATCTTCCTTGATTTAAGTGGAGCACATATTGATAACAAAGTTCTTTGATGGGAGTATACACCCATTACATTTGATACAGACTTTCTTAAGCCCCCATACATTTGATTAATTGGCTTTTTGCTTTTGTGTATTGTGCTTAGTTGCTTGTTTTGCACAACTGCACTTAGATTCCATGCCAGTGGAGCCCACTATTTCCTTTGCTGCGGACTCGTCATGAATAGGGTATTGAATCCTTAGGTTGTTTCCGGAATTGTCTAGGACGCTCGTTCTTTCTTTCCCTAATTTTCACTTGGTCTTACTTGGTTTCTAAACTCACTATGGTGTTTCTTGATACTGCTCTGCAAATTTTTTAAAACTACTTTGGTTTTATTCATTAGGCTCTCGACCGAGTCTATGACTAATTTTGTCACTATTTCTTTAGGGGTTTTATCATTTTTTGATTCTTTTTGGGTGGTTTCCCCACATTGATGGTAACTATTTCTTAGCCTTCTTTCCTTGACTATCATGACTTTTTTGATCTTATTCTATGTTATGGCCCCCGGACATTTTTGTGATACCCCTGTGATTATGCACATTTTCTAGATTATTTTACTGGATTTTTCTACTGGACGCTCTAGTATTGAATATTGTTTGTCCTGATGATGACCACCCAAATTTGATGTGGTTGAAACGCCGTCAATGCCTACATGTGGCCTTGATTGAAGAGGACGCATTTTCTTCTATTCTTGGTTTTATTGTGTCCAAACAGTGTATGTGTAATTTTCCTCAGCCACTATTTATGTTTACACAGCTCATTATCTTTATGTTTTTTGTGTAACTTATTGAGCGCCATTGTCTTTTGTTTCTTGATTTTTTATCATTGTCTTATTAAATTTTGTACATTTCTTATTCTCTGTTGGAGTATCACTTGTTAAATGTTTTTCATTCATTTTCTTGTTTCGTTTCATGTAATCAATATTTTGTACTTTACGTTATATGGAATATACTGCTTTTTAAACAAAGCAACTTTTTTAAAAAAAATGCAGCCCGATTTCCTGAAAGGAAAACAAGATGCATTTTAAAGATAAAAATGAAAAGTTTTCTTTTCATATTTTTACATTGGGCAATGGTCCTTGCGACCACTGCCTGCTCTGAAAAAATGTTGCCATCTCCATTCACAAAGGGGAAGGGATCCCTTAGAACCCCTTCCCGTTTGCGAATGGTTTACCAGCAATTTGAAATTGGTGATGATCTGCAAATCTTTTGCGACCACAATCCTGGTTCCAAAACATTGATACATATCAGTGCAGCTCACTATTAGGAAGGGATGCCATTTAAACGCCTCTTCCTAATAGCGACTCGCAAATCCTATTTTGCCAGTCGGTAATAGGTTACCAACTCACAAAATAGGGTTGGTACATAGGGAAATGCATTTTACCGGTCTCAAACATCCCAATGGGCCATTTGAGACCAGTAAAATGTATTGTTCATCTGGCCCTAGATTCCTTACCAAAAATCTTAATTACTACTCTCCCTACCCTTCACCATGCCTATGCTTACTTATTAGATGGGTCCCATCTCTGTAATGAACTTTCTTAGATTGTTTACTGCTCAATCAGTAAATGTGCCATCAAAAGAGCTGGCATACCAGAACTTCCATGATATAAGTAATCACCAACCGCACTTAAGGCTTAGAACTTTACTGTGGGTGTTAGGGCATATGGATTCTGACAATGAAGTTTAAGACTAGGGGGAAGAAAGGGTAATACTAAGTATTGTAGACTGTACTTCTACCGTCCTTTGTCTTGTCCCTGCCCTTTCATATACGAGAGATACTAAATAGACCAAGTGCTTCCAACCAGGAGTTACGTGAATAAAGAACACTAGGGCAAAACATTGCAGCAATAAAGTCATCACATCCCATAGCTGCAATTGGTAATGTTTCACGACAATAAGAGGCACAGTTCAAACTGCTGTACTACAGCTCAGCCTGCACCGCTCATTATGAATCTGCGTCCTCCTCACAGATTGATCCTGAATGCCAAAGGCAAGTAAATTTGAGCCAAAGAATAAGCCTGACCAAATCTGGCTCTAGTTCAGTGACTAATGCGTTATAAGATTACCTTCCTTGCTTGACTAGAAGCCCATATTTTCATAAAGAGGCTATATGATTTCAAAATGAATCACATAATTTCTAAGTAAGCAAGGACTACCATTTTACTATTAAGTAAGTGCCACATTCGTTCTCTTCCAGATTGACTTTTAGGGAAAAGGCTGTAGGATGACATGTCACATCTTGTGGTTATTGGTGTTGCCTTTGGCTAAGTGCCTGAATAAAAAAAATACTGTCAAAAAAATGTTGCAAGACAGAAACTACCAGCAACAATGGTACCTACCATTCATAATCAAAATAATTGAAAAATCAGTCTATGATAACTCTTCAGAGCACCCAGAATCTGGAACAACCACCCTGCATCCATCACCAAAGCCCCAACAGTGCTCCAATTTACAAAAGACCTGAAAGCACACCTCTTTAAAGAAAACTGGGCCACAACGCATTGGCAGTCCACCACACCACCTCCCTTTCCTGTAACTTTCTGACATTATCGTAATTATTGCTGATGTCCTCACACCACTGACTTTTGTTTATGATCACACTAGAAAAATAACACAAACATGCATACATAAAAGACAGATAAAAAAAATCATCAACTTATTTTATTCATTGCACTCATGTAACGTAATGGAATCAAAGAAAACAATTATCTTTGTTCAAAAAGTTGGAGCCCTTGAATCTAAAGATCTGAATGACAAATGCTGACGAACTTTAGGAGCCATAGCGAAATACCATGGATGGGAGCAAAGGGAGAGGAATATCAATAGAAAAACTACATAACAGTTGGACCCAGAACCTTCTAATCTGCAAAACCCTTAGTACTGCTACTGAGTGAATAATAGAGAAGGCAGTCCAGAGAAAATAGAATACTGCCTGTGAGCAACAGAATTATGGAAGCAGTTTCTTATCAGTATATTTATCCTGAACCAGCATCTAGGATTTCTCCTGGACTGCTGTATAGTGAAATGAATACAGTACCTAAGAATTTCAATGAGAAAGTGAGATGCAGAGGAAAGGTATCATGTGCTTGATATTCTTTGGACACACTAACATAAATGTAAGTGAAAAGCCTGAAGAAGAACTCCTGTAGATACACAATGTCTCACCCAGGCATGGTAACAAGTTGCCTTATCTCCTAGGGACAAAGACACAGAAGAAAAGTCAACATGTTGGACTGCAACATGACAGACCGTATCTGCAAGAAGGGCACCAGCTGATACTTAACAGAAAAATGAAGGAGCCAAGTTTGATTGGGTAGGATTAGAAAAATGTTTACTGATTGAGGGGGTGAAAACATACTCAAAAGCCAACATCATTTGGCAGGATAAAACACAAGCAAACCTTAAAAGAACCTGTGCTCAACCCTCTGGTAGCTTGGCAAAAAGCAGTCAGGCTTAACTTACAGGCAATGTGTAAAGTATTTATGCAGCACACAAACAGCAATAAAGTGTAAACACAATGAAAATCCCAAATCAGTTTATTAAAAGAGTACATTTTTAATAAATAAAATCCAATCAGTAGAACCGGACATATGCAATTGTAAAGGTAGTAGAAATAGTGCTTAAAAGCATCTGGTCATGCTGAATCAGGACAAAGCTACAAGTTCCGGCCGACGGTCATGGGACATAGGCCAGATACAAGGACCATGTTAGGCCTGCTGAACAAAGTACCTTAAATCCTGGTTGCGGAGTGTAGTAAGGTTCTGCATTGAGGATACGTCCTACAGTATTGGTTTCGAGGAGTTGCAGGGCTATAGTTCACAGTCCTGTGTCATGGAGGCATCATGCAGCAGCAGTTCTGAAGAGCTGAAGGGTCCTGCGTTGGAGATGCATCTGGGATGTGTCACACAGCAACGGTTCCTTTGCAGCAATGTGAAAAGATGCACTGCGCTTAGTCGGTTCTGGACAAAAAAACAAGAAATGGTCTGGCATAGCACCTTCAGGCCCATCTCCAAGGGTCCAGAAGTGAGGTAGCACTACTTGGGGGGGAGGACTCACAACAGGTACAGTCCAGGTACAGGGTTTAAGGTGTTTGGAGCTTTTCTGTCCTTGAGGCTCTGAGCTGGAGGCCAGTCAACTAGCCCTTGGAGTCACTCTAGTGGTGCTGTGTTCAAGATGCAGGACCACTCCTTCTCACTCAGGCAGCGGGGCAGCAGGGCAAAAGAGTAGCTGAACTTCTTGCAGCAGAGCAGCAAAGCAGTCCTTGTAAATCATCAACAGGTCCAGAAGCGTACTCAAGAGATGGGTCAGAGAGTCCGCTATGTATCCTTGGTGCCAACTGTGAAGTAGAAGATGTTTGTAGAGGGTTCCACCCCAGAGGTGTTTGGAATTTCATTCCTCCCTGTCCTTGCCCCAGCTTGTTTGGGAGCACAAAATCCTAGTGTGAGTGTGCTGATACAGACTTTGTAATGTGCAAGTATGGTAGGTGACAGCTCAGCCCTCTATCATGTCAGAGATGGCTCATCCTGGCAAACCTATTTACCCTTTCTCTCACTGTCTGGAAGCTACCAGCTATACCTAGTCATGTGACCCAGCATACAGGCTGTAAACACCAAATGATTTGGACAAGAAAATGGCAACTTTCTGAAAGTGGAATTTTAAGAATTGTGACTTTAGATCCAAATTTATGATTAAATAAGGTTTTAAAGTGCAATTCTTTAGAGACTAAACTCGACTTTTCCACCTGCTCCCAATTGAAGGTTATGACTTATTAAATCTAATACGGTAACCTAATGTTATTCTATGTGAGAGAGGTAGGCCTTGCAATAGTGACTAGTAAGCTTTAAAAAAAAATGTCCAACTTTTTGAATGCTCTGCACCCTGCCCCATGGGCTGTTTATCGCCTACCCTAGTAGTGACTTATATGTATTAGTGAGGAAGGTTTAGGCCTAACAAAAGGTTTATTTTCCCAAGACAAAATTGCTGTTTAAAACTGTCCAAACAGGCTACAATGGTGGCCCTGAGACTGTTTAAACGGTTACTTTAGTAGGTGGCACAAAGAGTGCTGCAGGCCCACTAGTAGCCATTAATTTATAGGCCCTGTTTACATGTAGTACCACTTAACCTGAGACTCACAAGTAAATTAAATGTGCCAATTTTACCGTGTTTCAAGGAGACAGCAGAAGCAATTTATCACTAGGTAGAAGAGGTAAAGTGTGCAGAATCCTAAAGCCAACAAAAACAAAATAAGCCAAAACAAGTCAAGTAAGGCAATTAGTTTGAGGGAAGGCTGTTCTAAGGCTGACGGATCTAAGAAGGGTTGGAGAATCTTGAAGAGAAGACCACTAACTGAGGAGACACTGCCTGAAGGTAAAACTGAGCATCAAGAGACCAAGTCAGTTCCAGTGCTCCTCCTTCCAGCTACCACTTAGAAATTCCCACAGTGCCTCCAATGTCAAACTCGTGATGCCAGGTCTTGTCCACTTGGTGGAAGGAATCAGGTATTACTTAGGAAAACTACACATGGGATGAGGGTAACCTTTTCTTTATACTTCTACTTGCTTGTTGGGGGATAGTCACATGTCCAAATGGTTTGACAAACATATGCAAATGTTGTGCAATAATACTAGTAAACTGTTGAGAAAGCCTTTAAGCCGAAGCGGTAAAGGTTACTGAAAATCAAAAGGTCGAAGATACACCAAAAGAAGACCACATTTTAGACTGATGAAAATTATCCTGAATACAAAAGATCATCCTAGTGTGTCTTCTTCTTTTGTGCAACAATATGCACTGAGGAGGCTTCAGACTATTTCATTATAAGCTTTGAAAGAGTTGCATAAAATGCAGTCTGGCCATGTCAGTTATGATTACATTACTCATGGTGCTAACATATCATACTTTGCAGACATTAGGAAATTGATAATGGAGTGTGTTAGGTAAAACCCTACAAGAAAGCTCTCAGAGCTAAAAAATCAGCATTTCAAGAGTGTGCTAGAAACCTTTTAATAATCTTTTGTAGCATCTTAAGGACCTTGGGATAATCATTTCTTATTCACATCCACCTCCCTTCCTGATCTAATTCATAAGAGTTTTCTGAACAATCTATCTATCTTTCTATCTATCTATCTATCTATCTATCTATCTATCTATCTATCTATCTATCTATCTATCTATCTATCTATCTATCTATCTATCTATCTATCTATCTATCTATCTATCTATCTATCTATCTATCTATCTATCTATCTATCTATCTATCTATCTATCTATCTATCTATCTATCTATCTATCTATCTATCTATCTATCCATCTATTACCTACTGGTGGTCGCCACAAGGTAGTTTTAGTTAGGATGTAGTTTTCATAGGAAGAGCGTTTTTTCATTTGCCAATAACTTTGGCTTTCTTTGACAAATCTTCCTAATCATTTTCAGAACAAGTTTGACGCTCACTTCAGCTGATGGTTTAAAAATTTTGGGAAGATCGGTCAAGGGGGGACAGAGAAAAAGGGGGTCCCAAAATGCTTTTTCTCTATGTTAATTTCCATTGGGAAACTTTAAACATGGCTACAGGCTGAAGTGTTGAACGGAATTGCACCAAATTGGCAGAAAGACAGCTCTTGGTCCAGAAAACACCCTATTTGTTAAATGGTGTGAATCTGTTCAGTAGTTGCTGAGAAATGTAAAGATTTTTCAGATATACAAATGAGGCCGCGGTGGATCCTCGACCCCTCCCGATCTTGTGCCAGGAAGTGTTGACATCTATTGTGTAACTCGGTCGAACTGAGTCACAAGAAAAAAAAATTAAAAAGAAAAAGGGGCAAGCTAGAAACACCCTGACCCTCTAGGCCTCAGGGCCCAAAAAGCATTTTGTAAACCAATTTTGGTGGGAGTCAGTGTGGGAGGGTGTGGGGGTGTGTCAGTGGCTGTATGGGTTAGTGAGCGCATCTGTGATGGGCTGTATGGAGGACTGCGTGTGTGTATGGCTGTGTTGGTGAGTGAATTGATGTGTCAGTGGTAAATAGGTGAGTAACTGAGTGGGTGTGTCAGTGGTGTATGGGTGAGTAAGTGGGTATGTGAGAGGCTGTATAGGTGAGTGATGGAGTGAGTGAGTGGCTATATGGGTGAGTAAGTGGATGCATTATTGGTGTATGGATGAGTGTGTGGGCATGTGAGTGACTGTATGGGTGATTGAGTGAATGTGGGAGTGGCTGTATGGGTGAGTGTGTGATTGTGTCAGTGACTGTATAGGTGAGTGAATACCTGTGCTAGTATCTGTATCAGTGAGTGGGTGTGTAAGTAACTATGGGTGAGTGTTGGATGCATGAGTGACTGTATGGATGAGTTAGCAGGTGTATGAGTAGCTGTGTGGGTGTGTGAGTGGGCATGTTAGTGTCAGTATGCCTGTATGGCTGGATGTGTGAGTGGCTGTATTGGTGAGTAAGTGGGTCCATGAGTGGCCATATGGGTAAGTTAGTGGTTATGTGAGTGGCTGTATGAGTGTGTAGATATATGAGTAGCTCTATGAATGACTTCTTTTGATTGTACCTATCAGACATCTTCTTTTGTGCAGTTTTAACTCGAGTTTCCAGCGCATCATTGTCAACCCAACATGACACTTTATCACAAACATTTCTTAACAGACAAGCAGGATAAAGTGCAGAAGTGGATACTCTACCTTTGAGTGATATGAAAGGCGCAGCTTTAGTAAGTGAATGTGGCGTAGTGCGGTAAAACCACAGCATGGATCTGACCGCACCCTCTACGTCATAACAATGACTCTTTGCCCACTTGATACATTCTAACACCACTCTGTTCATTCTCTCTACCAAACCGTTGGTTTGAGGGTGTCCAACAGAGCTTCTAAGATGCTTCACGCCAGATTCACTCAAGAACACATTCATTTCCTGATTGACAAACTGCACCTCATTATCCGAGACAAGGGCCTCCGGGAATCCTTCCCTCAGGAAAATCTCTTTGAGTAAAAGGATGGCATTACCGGCTGTGGGAGAGGAGCAGAACTTGACTTCAGGCCACTTGCTATGGAAATTCATAAGAATAAACGCAAAGCGTAAGTTGTGAGGGAGAAAATTGAAAGGGCCAACCATGTCGATGCCCACCTTAAGCCATGGCTTGGTGGGGAAAGGGATGGGCTGAAGGGGAGGAATAACAACTTTCATCCCCTTTTCTGTGCCACTACACACCACACATTCCTTGACCCTCTCCTCTATATCCTTGTCCATGGAGGGCCACCAAAAATGCAGTCTGACCCGCCTTTTAGCCATGGTTGCACCCAGATGACCATCATGTGCACAGTCAACGAACTTAGTGCGGACATTCATGGGGGGAACACATCTACCATCTCTCATGACTACTCCGTCCTCAATGGACAACTCTTCAGCCACTTTCCAAAAAGGCTGGATAGCCGGGGACAAACATCTCTCCCTGGGCCAACCTTTCACAATGTATTCTTTGACTTTAGCAAGACTGGAATCTTGACTCAACGCCTCCCTCCATTCAGTCTCGCTGCAAGCTTTGCTTTCAACAACATCCACAGCAGCAATGAAACAATCCTCCTTGTCTTCCTCCACATCCATAGTGTCATCTTCACTTAAGGGAAGTCTTGACAACATGTCAGCCCTTACATTCTGCTTTCCAGGAATGTCCTTCACCGTAAAATCATACTGCAGGAGTTTGGTGGTTAAACGTGCAATGCGAGGCGTAGCATACTTGAGACGTTCTCCCCCAAAATGTATAGCAGTGGTTTGTGATCAGTTTGTATGACAAACTTCCTGCCCCAAATGTATGTTCTGAATTTTTCACATGCCCAATAACATGCCAAAAGCTCCTTTTCTATAACTAAATAGTTCAGCTCAGGATCTCTCAGAACTCTAGATGCGTAGCTAATGGGAACCTCATTCACACCTGCAGATTGTGTAAGCACTGCCCCTAGACCATAATTGCTAGCGTCAACAGTAATAGTACAAGGGACTGCCGGATCATATGCTCTGAGTGTTTTGGTATTTACCATTTCAGATTTGACCAGCTCAAACGTTTCCTGACAGTTGCTATCCCACACAAATGAGACATTCATCCTCAGCATATTAGTGAGTACCTTCATCTTGCTAGCATAGTTAGGAATAAAGCGTGAGTAAAACTCACACATCCCCCCAAAAAAACGTAACTCATCCTTATTTTTGGGACAAGGACACTCAACCACCGCTCTCACCAAACCAGGTCTGGGACTTACACCATCAGCAGAAACAAGATGCCCTAGATTGAATCTCTATCTCTCTTTTCCAAAACTCACACTTATTTTTTTTAACAACAATACCTTTTTCCTCAAAAGTGCCAAGAAGAGTCCTCAAAATCTTATCATGTTCCTCTAAATGTTTTGCAAAAATGAGAACATCATCTTGGAAGATGACAACGCCCTTCACATCTCGTAGCACTGATTGCATGATTCTTTGAAACACCGAAGCCGCGGACGCGAGGCCAAACGGCATCCTACAAAATTGGAAAGATCCAAAAGGAGAATTAAAAGCAGTATAATGACGTGAATCATCCTCCAACAAGATTTGATGGCATGCGGATGCTAAATCAATCTTAGAGAACCATTGAGCATCCCCCAATTCCTCTAACAAGTCACCAATTTTGGGAAGCGGATGGGCATCAACCCAAATCTCTTTGTTAAGGCTTCTTAGATCGATGCACAAACGGATCTCCCCATTCCGTTTCCATGCGACCACTAGGCCTGGGCTAAATTTCCGTTCCGCTTGTGGAAATTGCGATAATTTGACATTTTCGCGTTCCGCGGAGAGTGCGAAAATGTCAAAATTTCCGCATTCCGCAGCTTAGCGATAATTTGTTTCTTGCTCGCGCTGTAAAATAATACATTCTCGCGCGCGCACGATCGCCTTACCTGAATCCTCGCGTTCGCCGACAAGTTTTCCCGATCCGGTCGCATTGTCCACGAGATGTTGGATTGTTGGTAGCCATTTGCGCTGTCTCGCGACAGTTTGCGCCCGCAGTAATGTCATGCATCGCGCGATCACGTCTTTCTTCTCAGGATCATGCACCGCAAGAAGAGTGAAAACAAGATGGCCGCGCCCGCGAGCAACCGCATGGGTAAGTTGGCGAGCCGCGACCACGCAGAAAATACCGCGAACGGGCGGGAAAAAAACTTCCGCATCTTCGCGATATTTCAGCGTGTTTGTGGAGATTTTTAACATTTTTGCGATAATTTGCGAAAGTCGCTTTCGCAAATTCCGCCCACCCCTAGCGACCACCAATGGACTTAACCATAGACTGGATTCCACAGGCTCAATGATCCCAGACTTCTCCAATCTGTCTAATTCCAACTTGAGATCACCCCTTAGGCTAAATGGGACTGATCTGACCTTGTGCTTACCAGGCACGGCATCCTTTTTCATTTTGATCCGGTGCTTGAAACCAGCAATTTTTCCAAGAGTGTCGGAAAACACTTTTGGAAATTCTTGTTCTAAACAAAGAGACTCGGGCATATCTTGTACAACTAAGACTTGTTCACTTGTACCAGGCTTCAGCACCATGGCAAAAAGGCCTTGGTGAAACCACCCAAGGATGTTAAAGCCGCGAACAGCAACGTAGATTTTACCCTGAATCCTTCGACCTTTAAACTCCAACACATCCTCAATGTAACCTTCCAAGTCAGTTTTGCATCCCTCATATGATACAGGTGCTCTGTCAGGGGGAGAAAGTGTTCTATCGCACCAGGATTTCTTGAATAGCTCGTATGAGATCATAGTTATGTGTGCGCCTGAGTCCACCAACAACTTCAAACACACATCGCCCACCAACACATCAACATAAGGATCAACACATTCAGAGGGGTCACCAGTAACAATATCATCATCTGTGACAGTGACAATCATGTCTTGAAAGTCTTGAACAATGTCACTATCACACAACTGTTCATTCTTCACAACACAATTTACTTTCTCACCCTTGTTAAGACTAGATTGACAGACTTTGGCCAAATGTCTAATCCTTCCACACTTGTGACATTTGGCATTCTTGCCGGGACTGAATCTGTTGTCCACGCCATGTGGAGGATAACCGCACCTGTAACAAATATTTTTCTTTTGAAACATGCCTTTCTCATTTGGTTTGAGCTTTCTTACGGTGCTGCTAGTAGCATTGGTGGAGGTAACAACAGTGACCATTTCCTTCGAAGTAGAACTCGCACTCAACTCCTTAATAGAGTTTTGTGCCAATTCTACACTTTTCGCCACTTTAATGGTCTCTTCAAGACTGGGGTTACCCATAGTAAGCAACTTTTGTTGGATTTGCTTGTCAAATCAGTGTGCAATGAACTGGTCTCTTACCAATTGGTCACGGTACTCACCCATTTGGCACTCTGCACACAGTTTACGTAACGCACTAAAATATGTATCAACATTCTCACTCTGAAGTTGAGCACGCTTACAAAATTTGTGCCTCAAAACTACTAAACTGGGTTGTACATCAAATTTGATTACTAGTTTCTTAACTGCTTCTTGGTATTCGTCGACTACTTCTCCCTCCGCCAACACAATGTCAGGAAGGAGTTTGAAGACCTCCCTACCTTCAAACCCTAATGAATTGAGTAGAAGAAATGTTTTCCTTTCCGCCCTATATCTTGAAGCCCCAATGGCACCTATATACGTTTCAAACGCATCAAACCATGGCCTCCATTGGATCTGAGGTGTGCCAGGGCTCTCAAGAAATGGGGGTTGAGGGTTCACAGATTGCATATTTCAAATTTATGTATTTGTAGTGCTTCACTAGTAACAACAGGGTACCTCAGTTTTTTGTGAATATAAAAGTCCTTTATATCTCCACAACCAGAAGGGCTCGGCGGATGTGATGATATATTGCTTTAAAAAAACTTACCATACTTAGAAGAGGTTACAGGTGAAAACAAAGGCATAAAATGGCCGTTTTTTTTCAACTAAAAAATAAAACTATTACAAACACAGGAAAGGTGTGGGCAGGCACCACACAGTACAATAGAATAAGTAGCAAAAGCAGAGGGTAGTAACTACCAGAGCAATAACATTACGCAAAGAAAGGTTCCCTAGAAAAAACAACAGCATGTAAAAGAAAAACTTGTAGTATTGTAAATGTAGATTGCGCAGGACATCGCAAGAAAAATAAATAGAGAACTAAATAAATAAATAAACAATGAAGAAGAATAAATATCAAAGCACATTGCCGTTTGACATCAGGTTGAAGAATCCTTGTAGCGCAGCAGGGTGAATCCTTGTAGCGCAGCAGGTTGAAGTATTGTAGTGCAGCAGGTTGAAGTATTGTAGAGCAGAAAATTAAATAAAAATGAATAATCCTTGTAGCGCAGCAGGTTGAAGCCTTGTAGCGCAGCAGGTTGAAGTATTGTAGCGCAGCAAGTAAAGATCAAGAACTAGATGGCACAGTAGAAAAGTGAAGGTCCAGTACATTGAGTCTGCCAAGTGAAACGGTTGAAAAATGCAAGATTAAAAACAGCAAGCGCGGGAGCGCTCGGCGCGGCGATTCAAGATGGCCGCCGGGTAAGGAGCTCCGCTCGAAATATGCCAACTCGAGTGTGAAGGCGCCTCATTAAGGCAACGGAGCTTCGCTCCAAGGATGGATTCGAGCATCGGAAACTGTGGAGACTATTTTGGCAGGTTTTTCTGATCAAAATGCTGTCTTTTTACCACTTTAATTGTGCAATTTCTGCTCTCCTCAGATGGCGGCCGCCATTTTGTTTTTCCTTCAACGTTTTTTTTCTATTTTTGGATGCCACTGAGTTTACTGGTTAGTCCTATGCTGTTCTCTTATGGTATTACGGAGGTGGCTGCATTGGTATACCTTATGTCATCTTTTTGTGCCAGCAATTGCTAGTGGTTGGTCTCTTCTGCTGCTTTTGTGGTCCCTTCGGACTGCATCTCTTAGCAACTACATCAGAGGGAGCCAGCTGTGTTTCCGGAGACTCTGTACCTTTTGCTGTGTTGTTTTCGGTCACTTTCAATTTTTGCTACGCCTCCTCTTGCTCTTGCTACGCATTATCATCACTGTCCTGCCTGCATTCTGCCACTGTGTTTTTCTGTCATATCTGTTTGCAACACCGTCAGCATGGAGGGCGCACATCCAACCAAACCTCATGGTGGCTCCGCTGGGGGAAGGAAGGACTCACGTACTCCTTCTGTTAAACGCACCAAAAAAGATCCGCCTTCCCAGTTAAGTCTCCGCTGCCTCTCACCCTTGAGGATATTATGGAGGAGTTGCGCCTCATTCGTCCTTTTATGACAGACACTGCTGCCACGCTTCAGAGGTTAGACGACAAGTGGTCTAGTTTGGATACGAGACTTTCTGAGGTGGAGCAGAAGATCAGCGATGCACAGGATGTTGTTACTAAAGTTGACACTCTCACCAAGGAAGTCGACCAGCTTAAGAAGGTGGCGGAGGATTTGGAAAACCGCAATAGGCGCAACAACCTGCGTATTTATGGTATTCCGGAGGGTTCGGAAGGGTCTGATATGATTCAATTCCTTAAATCTCAAGTTCTTCAAATTGTTGGCCTCCCGAAATCCTCAGACTTTAACATACAACGCGCTCATCGTTTGGGGCCTCGGAATGCATCTTCTGCATCTAAACCTCGTGGAATCATAGCATATTTCCTCCTCTACCTAGATCTTATGTCAATTCTCCAGGCCTCCAAGCAGCATAAGCAAATGATTTGGTCAGGGCACAAGATATTTTTCTCTCAGGATGTTTCCAAGCCTACGGCCTCTCGTCGAAAGGAATTTTTGGACCTTAGACCGGCCTTGAGATCTATGAATGCACGCTACGGTTTAATACACCCTTGTTTTTTCAAAGTGACCTATAAGGAGAGAACTTTTAGTTTTGATGATCCTGCTGACTTGCGGAAGTTCATTCATACTCATAAGGGAGAGCTTATGGAACTGAGTAAACCCTAGTTGATTTTTTTTTTCTCTTAAAGCCTAGGACTATTTTGTTCTTCGACAATATTCTGTTCATTGCTGTATAATTCTTGTATTATTTTGTCTTTTCTTAGCTCATCCCTTGTTTTTCCCTTGTTTTGCAGGATTCCCTTATGTGACGTTCTTGTCAAGGTCACCCTATGTCCCATCCTGCTGTTCTTGGTGTTTACCCTTTTCTGTTGCTGTTTCCTTCCCTAGATGTTTGGTAAGTTCCTTCACCTGTTATATTTGATTGTTATATTGTTCTAGTTTTCCAGTTTATAGTCTTTTGTCTTTTAGTTCTTTCGATCTCTGTGGTAGTCTGTTATCCTACATGCTCCTTTTAGTGCGGCTGTTTTGTTTTTCGTCGCCCCCCTCTCACAGTAATGTTTTTCGTTTATTTGCCTTCTGTGGCTAAAGCTTGTTGGCTTTTCGTCACCCTCCTTTGGATACCTTTTGGGGGTTTCTGTACCCCTGCATCCTCTTCTCTATTTTCCCCTTTCTCCTCTTCGCTTTTTCCCCCTTTTTGCTATGTGTCTTCCCCTTCCTCTTTCCTTTTCATCCCTGTCATTTCTATGCTTTTGGCAACCTCTTTACTATTTGATACACATCATATTTCCTTTTCTCTTTTTTCTGACTATGGTACCTCTATGTTTTTATACTCTTTTACACTTTTACCACTGTATTTTTGGTGGTTGCCTACTTTATTCTCTCTGCCTTTTGCTATTTACTCTGTTTTCTACTTGGGCGTCTTCTATTTTCAGCTTATTTCTCCTTTTCTACGCTGTCTTAAACTTCATATCCCTTTCTGCTTATCTTTACCTCATTCTTGGGAATGAATGGTCTTCGTATTATTTCTTGGAATGTTAAGGGCGTTCGCAATCCTGTTAAAAAACAACGTGTTTTATCTCACTTAGCAAGGTTGAAATGTCATGTTGCACTGTTACAAGAAACTCACCTTAACTCTCAAGACTTGTCCTCGTTGCGTAGACAATGGGTGGGAGAGGCATTCTGTTCTCCAGCAGTAAATGGCAAAAATGGTGTTCTTATTTTGTTTCATAAGTCATTATCTGTTCAGCTGCACAATGAATTCCATGACACTTGTGGTAGGTGGCTATTTCTAGATGTCACTGTTAACAATTCACAATTTTCCTTCTGCAGTGTTTATGGCCCGAATGGTGTTGATTTATCTTTTTGGAGGGACTTTTCTAAGCTCCTTTCTTCTCATGCAAGTGATAATCTGGTGGTGGGTGGTGACTGAAACCAACTCATGGACCCATTTTTAGATCATAAATCACATACCAGATATGTACCTAATAGAATGCAAAAGTCCGTTTTTAACGCCATCTCCTCTAGAGGTCTTATTGACTCATGGAGACTTTCTCATCCCGATACTTTAGAATTTTCTTTTTTCTCCCCAGTGCACTCTTCACATTCCCGTATAGATTATATTTTTCTCACACAACACTCTTTCCAATTTATGACCAACTCAGAAATAGGCTCAATTCTTATATCTGACCATGCTCCGGTTATTACTGATCTAGACTTTCCCTCACCTACCCCCACCTCCAGGCGTTGGCGCTTCAATAATTCGCTCCTCCTTGACTCACAGTTTGTTGAGCAATTTATATCTTTTGCGCAGGAATTTTTTACAAATAATCTCCATTCTACCCCTCACTTTCACTCTATTTGGGATTCCTTCAAGGCTGCTGCCAGAGGCTTCATTATTGCGTTCGTCTCACGGAAAAGGAGAACTGCTCTATCAAAGTCGGCCCAAATTCTTAAGCAAATCAAGGACTTAGAGCACCTCTACTATACCACTAACTCTTCAGAAGTGCTCTCTTCCCTCATTAAGGCAAAGTTGCAATACAATAAACACTTTTGGGAATCTGCGAGTAATATTCTTCTCAATTTTCTTTCTAAGATGTATGGGGGACGAAATAAGGCTGGTAAGTCTCTTGCTACTTATCTAAAAATTAAAAAACAAAAATCTAAAATAACAACTATTACTGATTCACACGGAAATCCTCAACATTCCGACGATAAAATTCTCGATTGTTTTGTCCAATATTACTCCACGCTTTATACGCCTGAATCCGTTCCCTCACCTTCTCAAATTGAATCCTTCTTTCAATCTCTCCCTAAGTCCTCGGATAGTCTTGTGGACCTCTCATTACTGGACGCCCCTCTCTCTGAAAAAGAATTACTTAGTGCTATTACTCTTCTTCCCAAAGACAAAACCCCGGGCCCTGATGGCTTCACGGTTCGGTTTTATCTCCACTTTAAAGACATTTTGTTACAACATTTATTTTCTTTGATTAACTCATTTGTTGCTCTAGGGAAGTCCCAAGGTTCTTTTACTCAGGCTATGCTATGCTTAATCCCTAAAAAAGATAAAGATCCCTCCCTCTGCAAAAATTATCGACCCATTTCTTTAATCAACACAGACTGTAAAATTTACGCTAAAGTCTTGGCATCTCGTATTAATAAAGTTATCCCTGATCTCACCAACATTTATCAATCTGGCTTTGTTAAAGGTAGAGAACCTTTCTTAATATTATTCATTTGGCCTCAAAGATGGACTCCCCTATCGCTGCTATTACCTTAGATGCCGAAAAGGCGTTTGACAGAGTTTGTTGGGATTTCATGTTTGGTGCTTTGCGGTGGCATGGATTTAGTCCCCCCTTCATCCATCTTGTTAAACTGTTATATTCTGCTCCCTCCACTTCTATTTGGGTTAATGGTTCTCAATCCTCTTATTTTTCTTTGCATAGAGGCACAAGACAAGGCTGCCCTCTCTCCCCTCTTCTTTTTATTCTTGCGTTAGAACCCTTTTTGGAAAAAATTTGTCGTTCATCATCCTATACTGGCTTCATATTTCGAAACATTGATATTAAGTTCACGGCCTATGCTGATGATATTCTGCTTTATATTTCAAACCCGTCCACTTCTTTGCCCACGCTCTTTTCTCTGCTACAAGAATATTCTCTTGTTTCCGGGTACAAACTTAATATTGATAAATCTGAGGTTTTGCCACTTAACAAATTTTGCCTTCCTCATATGTTTCAGGGCTCAGGCTTTGAATGGAACTCAGGGAATATTAAATGTCTGGGTATCCTATATGCTAGCTATATTAGAGAGACTGTTAAGCTTAATCAACAAGATATAGTTAAAAAGCTCTCTCCCCTTATAGAGCGTTGGTCCCCCCTTTTCCTATCCTGGTGGGGGAGGCTCGCCACTATTAAAATGATGCTTCTTCCGATTGTTAATTTTTATCTCTCAATGCTTCCAATCTCCCTTCCACTCCATTTCTTCAAAACTATAAACCGTATTTTTACTACTTTTTTATGGAATAAACGTAAGGCGAGGATTTCTCTTTCCCGTCTTCAACAACCTAAAGATCTAGGTGGTGTTAACTTTCCCAACATTGTTCGATTTCACTCGGCTTTTACACTAAAACAGATCTGGCCTTTCCTATCTGATCTGTTTGATCCCCCTTTGACAGCCTGGAGCGCTATAGAGCTTGCGCAGCTTTCGCCTTTCACATTTGCTACGGCTTCACGACTGTCTCATCCTCCACAACGGCTCCTTACTCCTATCTTTAGACACTCTAAGGCACTTGCTCTTTCTGTCTTTCGCTCTTCCCTCTCGCCGTTGAAGTTTCATTCCTCAATCCCAATTTGGTATAATAAATCCATTAAGATTAATCACAGAGCTCTTTTTTGGAAAGAATGGATAGATAAAGGTATTATCACCTTCGATTCCTTATTCAGCAATAATTCCTTGCGCGATTTCTCTGATATTCGTACCTCTTTCCATCTTTCCAATGCCCACTCCTCCTAATATCCCTTGCTCAAAAATTCTTTAGATCTCTTTATCTCTCAGGGCGCCTCACTCTCCAACACTGACTCAACCATTTTCCCGTTGCCGGACTTCTCTATTCCCTTTAAAGCTGCTGCTATTTACAAGCTACTTTCCTGTTCCCCTGTAGAGAGAACAAAGTCCAAACTTGAACTGTCCTGGGAAACGGATCTAGCCCAAGAGTTTCCCCTTCAAGTTTGGAATTCCTTATGGTCAAAGCTACATACTGCTTCACGTTCTGCTAGCACCACACAGACCTTGTATTTTTTTTATAATAAACTTTTTTTCACTCCCTCTGATCTTTATAGGTTCAAATTAACTGACTCTAAGAAATGTTGGTCTTGCCCCTCTGACAATAGTGACCTTTTTCATATGTTTTTCCACTGCCCGTTGGTTAAGTCCCTTTGGTCCCGTATTTGGTCTAAACTGAATGATATCTTAGCTACCGACCACACATTTGAGATCGTCCATATCTTTTTGTGTGTTATGGCTCCTATATGGAATGTTTCTATTAATGTACGTAAATGTATAGATTTGTATATAGCCATTTCTTTACAGATAATTACGTCCAACTGGAAAGATACCTCGAAGATCTCATATAATGCATGGTGGAATTTATTGTGTCACCACCATCGGCTGGATCGTGCTTTTGCTACCACTGTTCCTCTTCTGATCAAAAAGGATTTGTTATGGTTGCCACTAACTAATTTTCTCTCTCAACATGTCCCTTAATCTGCTGTTTTTATTTCTCATTGTTCATGTTCTACATATAGTTCTATCTAATGTATTTGTTCATTTGCTAGCTTACGGTATTTATTTGATGCTTATCTTGTACATTGGTTGCATTTCCCCCTCCCTTCCCCCTCTTCTCCTCTTCTCTGCCCTCCCTACCCACTAATCAAAACCTTAAAATGCTTTTTCCCTAAGTATATGCCCTACCTTTTCATTGGCATCTTTTCAGAGTGTAATTGATTCTCCTCTATATATTGTTCCACCACATTGCCTTTGTCTTTTTTTTTATATTCTCTGTACTGATGTTTTACTTTGATTATGCTATTTAATAAAGCTTTATAAACTAAAAAAAAAAACAGCAAGCGCACCAAAAGTTGCAGAGATAGTTTTGCAGAGAAGGTTTGATTCACAGACTAATGCAGGATGAGATATAAGAAAACACAGTACCTGCTTTGCAGCACGAGTATCCACAAGACGATGTTCTTGAAATCAAACACACGTCAAAAGAGGAGTGCTCAGCCTCACGATTCTATAGCTATGTTTTGACAAAAAACGTGGTTGGCAAAGGCAAATTGGTTTGCAAAGATATTTGGGCAAACTGAAAATCACGGCACGCACGGCGACGCCGCGCTTGGATGGCTCCCGGCATCACTGTGCTGCTAAACATTGCAGCTGGCAGGAAAACAACATCATAGAGGCAATAAAGACGGCTGAGCAGAGGTAAGGCTGTGAGCTCTGTATGAACTCGATGCAGATTTTTTTTTTTTTAAATGAAGGAGCGGTTGAACTGGCAATAGTGAAAACAAAGTCAAAATGGCAAGATAAGATAACTCGAAAAATATCCAATCAGCCCCAAAATATCAATGTCGCCCTCACTGAGAGATTAGGCAGTCTTACTCCTCGCAGCACATAAATACAGCTCCTGCGCATGATAAAATGTCGCATGGAATTAATTACCGGTAACTGACACGGACTGAAAGTGTGCTCGGGAAACGTTTTCCTTTAAGAAAACGAAAATGCAGGCAAATATAAGTCCCACTGATCTCCAGTAGATGGCAGCAAATATCCATTCACTCCCGCTGGTAACAACAGCAAAACCATTTAAATAGAAGAGAAGTAAAGTTACTCGGCTCTTGACCCCTGACCTGTTAAAGCTTGTAAAACACTGACTGGACCTCGTTTTAATACTCCGGTTCTTGGTCTCTCTTTCCGCTCCAGCTTCCCTTCGCCAGTTCCAAACCCCTACACCCAGAACAGGGCTCACTCACCTAGTCGACATCTGGCCCTCTGCCGGTCCTGGCCCTCTTCACCCGCCATGCAAGCTGAGCAGGGATCAAACAAGTGAGGGCGACAGATGTCGCAGAAACTGGCAGACAGCAGGTGAGGTAGGCAGGAGGATCTTCAGGCAGGATCTGTAGGCAGGAAATGGCAGACAGCATGCCAATAGCAGGCAGGAGGAGCTGGTAGAATTAAATTGTACCCGGCACGGTTGAGTTGTGGGCGACCAGTGGAAGGTCACTGGTGGGGCTCGTTGGTTCCAGTTAAATTGAAGTGCTCCTCATAAGTTTCAAAGGAAATCCTTGATATTGATTGTGGGTTCTTGTTCTTCAGCCTCTTCTTTTCAGACTGTAGACGCCCCACTCCTGGTACCAAATGTAGTATACTGAAAGATGTTGAGTCCAAGTAATTTTCCATGAAGATTTATTGATTAGCAGGTTACATGGAAAAGAAGAATAAGAGCATAATAAGAGCCCCACCAGGAGCAGCTTCCCTGCTGCTCAGCCCATACACCAACTGACTCAGGCACTCCAACATTCCACATCCCAACATTCTCTCACGCAATTATTCTGGCTGAGCAGCAGGATACCACAAGGGGGTAATCTCAACATTAGACTCATTTTTGCAGAAAGCCACTACAGCTATCTCAAATGAGATTGCTCTAACTGAAAAAAGGCTGTCACTGGGCGGGAATGACACTAAAAATGAACTTTCAGTGGAAGCTGATAATTCACTAAAGGAAAATTTATCGTCAGATCCCCCAGCCCCAGTTTTAGTTCCATCACTAGTGATCAGGCAATCCCCAATTTGCCGTATGCCTGACCCGTCTGACCCAGTACTGAAAAAGGCTCCACCAAAGAGGAAAAGGTAGACAAATAGACTACTTTCACCCAATAAAGCAAAATAAAATTAAGAAGTCGTCTCCCACACCACCGGCTATGGATCTTAGAAACCAATCACAGCATAAAAAACTCCAGAATAATCATTTTTAGAAAGAATTGTGGGAGATATAATCTCATCCTCCTTGTTACCAATACTGGCATGGTTGACTTCATTAGAAGAAATGTTAAAATCTGCGTTGGACGAGAAGACATTGAGTGAAAGGATGATTCTAAGTAAATGTAAAGGCAAGTGCAATTGTAATATAAATCCTTTACTAAATAATAACGTAGATCAAATGTCAATTTGCCCTCCCAATAAGCAATCTGAAAAAGGAGGAGGCAGAACCCCAGTTGTGAGCAACTCAATTCCCGAGACAAAGCAAGGAAAGGGGGCACCTATGGGAACAGGGAATACCGAGGCGGGTAAGGCATCTCAAAACATGGTACGCATGACTGTCCCTCAAAGGGGAGACAGGTTAAGCTCTATGACAGGCACCTCGCTGCCCAATGATACTAGCTCATTTAACAGAAAAGGCCCCAAATAAATCAATTCTTTAAGTCTGCCACCAGCCACCTGTCCATTAGTTATAATCATGGTAAATGTGCACCCACTTAGAGAAGAGCAGCAAGAAACAATAACTCAGTTGATGGACACATCGAGGCATTGGCTACCTAAGATCGCCACATTTCCTCTGTCTATCTATGATCATTTAATCATGGCCAGAAGAGTACCATGGGTAGGAGCATCTGAGAAAGTGATTGATGGTGGCTGTGTTGTGCTAAACTTTTGATAATAGATTTGTTGTAGACGAACTACTAGCCCAGCTCCCGTTAGGCTGCACTCCCAGCTCACAAATATATGCAGTTCCTCTAGTTTTTTTTAATCAATCTTTACATACACAAGGATCCTCTTTCACCAGTGTATACCATCAGGAGAACAAAACAAGCATCTGAACAGATAGGGGGGAATGTCAGACTCTCTCAATTAAAAACAGATATGCAGCATTAACAGATCTAAAGAGCTGCGATTGACTACTTATTCTTGTCCTCCTGAAATTAGTCATGAACTAGAAGGTATTAAAAGGCCCGATACACTGATGACTACTTTAATAACCCCAAATGCAAATTCAGTTAAGAGAAACACTACAGACACAGCCCCCTCTCTATGCACCACTTCACTGTCTATCCGTAGAGAGACCATAGAAAGTTCAAATCTGGCAAGTGACTCTATAAGAGCCGGCAATTACTATTCTTTACTATCATGGAATTAATTTAGCAGGTTACAAGAATAAAAAATATAATGATGACTGGCATAAAGTAGTTTCTAATTCTCAACTACTATGTCTACAAGAGACATGGGAGGTAGACCCAATCTACCTTAACGGGTATCGGTGTTTTCATACCCCAGCATTACCATCTGCGAAAGGGAGAGCAAAAGTTGGCCCTCTAACATGTATTATCAACACAGCGATATTCAAATTAGTAGGCTTTATCAATCACAATTTTTTCATATTATTGTGATAAATAGCAATCACGGTAACAACTGGTTGATAATAAATTACTACAATAACAATTTTGAAATCCAATGGCTGTAGCAAATGAACTTGAAGACATCTTAGAGGATGTAATCCTAACTCAAGTAAATCCAGTCTATATCCTTTGGGTGGGTGATTTTAATATAACAAAATACATGAATGAAGATCACCATATTTGCCCACAATTTGTACATCCTGATGAGGTAAGAGAACATTTTATACATTCCCCATATGGAAATGTCATGAATAATATATTAATGGTCTGGCACTTAGCTCTTAGTATCCAAAGTGTACATAACAATGCACAAATGGTCCCTACATTTTATAGAGCAGGGGTCTCTTCTACTATAGACCATATAATAACATTTAAAAGTCAGGAAAACATCTCTAAAAAAAAAAAACATCAAGATAACGGAATTTAGTGAGCATGCAATCATTTTCACTGCCCTCCCTTGAAAAGAGAAAGGCCCTCTTGAAAAGATCATCACAATTCCTAAACCAATCCTGCCCAGGCGGCATGGTTTTTCATTAAGGTGGAATAAAGTTGATGAAGATCTTTTCCTTACACGGTTAATATCCACTAATTATAATGAGATCCTGTTATGTCTTGATTTTCCAACAAATAATGAACATGCAGTTAAAGCATTCATTAAAATCCTAGAGCCTCAATCAATGCCGCAGCGAGACTTATCACCGGTTCAAAAAGAAATGTACACATCTCACCAGACCTCAAATCACTGAACTGGCTCCCCCTGGAAGCCAGAATTCACTTGAAGATAGCGTGTATGACGCACAAAGCCATGCACCACAACGCACCTAGATATCTAACACAGAAGCTGACTATCTCTGGTGGGCTCAGATCCTCCAGAAGCGCGGAAAAACTATTACTAAAACCACAGCGATTCAACAAGAAAAAAACATACAACCGAACCTTCTCAGGAATGGCCCCAAGAATCTGGAATGCTTCACCAGCTGAAACCAGACTTAACCCCTCTACTGTCTCATTCAAAAAGGAAGTAAAATCAATCCTCATGGCCAAATTTACCTGAATAAGGCGCAATGTTTTGTGACGAACTACCACAGCGCGGCCATTTCCCTGACTAGGACAAGGAACTGGCTAAGCAATCTGGACATTCCATATTCCTGTTGCTTATCGCATGAGGATAGCGTGCTGTTCTACCTAATCACCTTGCTTGTGTAACATGTTTTGTGTATTGATGCTTCAACTCGTCTTTTGTTTATGTATAAAAACTTTACTTCTGTTAAGCGCTCTGATACCCGCAAGGGTCTTGTCTGCGCTCTATAAAACTCTCAAATAAATAGATAGTATTAAGACACAATTGATTGGGCCATCAGGTGCACGAAATAGAAAAAATAATCGCTGGTTTGACAAATCGTCCCTGAAAGCTTTGAGTAACTTATGTAAGGTTCTAAAGGAAAAACCTAGGGATAAGTTACTAATTACAAATCTCAGAGCAATTTAAAAATCACATATAGAGCAGCGGAAAAAACAACTGAGATGGGAAGCATGGGAGAAATTAAGGGCAACAGCCATCATTAACGACAGTAAGTCATTCTGGGAGGTTGTAAATACCCCCTTTTTACAGGAGGCGGGAGGTCCGACTACTGATGTGTTCATTCATGAGGAAACCTGGGTAAACCACTTTAAAAACATTTTCCAAAAACATAAGGAAGGTAGTCGGACGAATGGTCTGAACCCTCTGTAGCAATTAGCTCCTTGGTGTTTGAAATGGAAGAGATAAAGCAGGCACTGACTCAAACTATGCCTCCCAAAGCAGCAGGCTCACAGGGGGTCACTGCTGATATATTTCTAATAAACAGACCGCTATGGGGACCCTTCCTTACACTCGTATTTAAAACCATCAGTACTATAGGTCCTCTCTTGTCATGGAAAGAATCGATAATTGTCCCAATATATAAGAAAGGTGATGGTTCAGATCCTGTAAATTATCGTCCAATAGCTGTAATTGACAGTATCTCTAAAGTAATGGGACAAGTATTGCTGAATCGAATGGAAGAATGGGCAGCTGAAAGGGGGATACTCGCTGAGGTGCAATATGGGTTCAGGAAAGGCAGAGGAAAGGTGGACCAATGCCTAAACTTGGCTCTCCTAGCAGCAAAATATACGCAGGCCAAGCAAGAAAGTTTTTATATGGCATTTATGGACCTTTCGTCCGCTTTTAACTGTGTCAATCAAAATAAGTTGTGGCATATTATGAAGCAAAGGGGGGTGGATATCGCAATTATTTGCTTTATTAGACAAATGTATATAGGAGCCTCTGCAAGGGTGCGTCATGGTAAACAAGGGGAGTGCACCACACCACTATGCCCTTTTCATGAAGAACCTATATTTATAGGTTAACAAAACAAAGTCTTTTGTTATGTCTGTTGGGAAAAGAAGGCTAAAAAGTGCAATGTATAATATTGAAGGAAGAAAAATTGAAAATGTAGAGAATTTCTCTTATCTAGGTTTGATTTTTGACACTAAGCTAGATTGGAACTCTATGTTGACCTCAAGAGCTACACAGACGAGGAAAAGTATAGCCGCAATATTTAGATTTGCTTCTAACCTGGGTAATAAACCAATACATGAGATGGTTAGAATTTATTTGGCAAAAACAGTTTCCGTAGCAACTTCTGGGGCTGCAATCTGGGGCACAACTCGAGTGGATAGCTTACAAATGATAGAGGACAGTTTTGTCAAAAGATTACTGTCTGTCCCAAAGGCTTCCACAAATTAAATAATCCATTATTGGTTGTCAAGCATAGGCAGAACTTGAAGTAAGAATGGGATCCATTTTTCGAGATGAACGATGGCCTTTCGACTGTTGAGGTTTTAGAATCTGCTGCCCCTGTAATAGGCCTTTGATATTTCTTGTTTTTGAAAGTATACTATCCTCCTATTGTCGTAGCTTGCAAAATTGGAGTTTAGACTACTTCCCTATTGGAGGTTCGGTTTATTGAGGAAAATTTTAATCGGCTGCTTATTTTTATAATTGTATTATACTGTGCTTTTATGGATGTTTTCTCACCAACCGAATAAAGCTTGATTTGATTTGAAATAATCCATAAAGAGTTAGCATTACCATACATTACGGATACAATCAAATTAGCCCCTTTGCTACAATGGGTGTCTATATGGAAATGGGAGGAGGTACAGCCAAACCAATGAAATACTGAGGGACGTAATGAAAATGGAGCATGCCTCAAAAGTCATTTGGCTACAATACATAAGGTGTACCCTCGAATGGGGTTGGGGGATCTTTACGTCCAACCTGAACATTGTGAATCTTGGAGTAGGATGAGTCTAAAAAGGATTTTCCTATAGAAATGTGCACAAGATAGGTGGAATAGATACAGAGAAAAAGTAATTGCTTACAATGCAATCCCACCAACTTTAAATGGCCCATCTTCATATCTTACCTTTGTAGAAAATAACCATCACCGATTTATTTTGACAAGATTCCGTTTTAACTTCTTGAAAAGTATTTCTTTTTATTACATTGTAAGCTTTTGTTTTGCTATTTCAAATGTAATTCTCAAAATTATTTTCACTTACAGTTATGACAACTTTCTACACATTGACAAATCAATATGTTCCTACAGGTGGTAGACTTCATAGCTAATACATTCTATAGCATTAATGTGTATTTGTCTTTTAATGTGTACTAACATTTCTCGTTACATTTTCTGTGACAGCTAGAGAACAGTTTTTTTTAATAATGTCTCTATAGTAGTACAGCTTTCTGCCATGGGGTGGTCACTTCAAAAGGCAGTGTACCACTGATCACAAAATGGTGTTTACCTGTTTTTATGGCTTTAGTAACGTTTAACTAGAATTTTCAGTAAAATAGTTGTTGTAATCTGTGTAATTGGGTGAAGAAATATGTGACTAAAACTATATTAGATTGTAAGTGTTTTTTTATATGTATTTGACCTTCTTCAGAGACTGTCTGCCATCTTGGTTGGGGACAGAGTTACACCTTGTGAACAAATGAAAAAAATATTATTTTTAAATATGTACTGTTGTGAAGTTTAGTATTGTTTTCCTTTGTAGAGTTTACTGCTGCACACATATAGGGTGTACAAAAGTACTTTTTGTATTCCTAAATATATTTTTCTGTATCTTTTAATCCATTTTAGTAAATATATTTTATTATTATTTTTACATTTAATCATAATTGTAATCTACTAGATGAAGAGTGGTAAAGGTTTGCATAGTAAATGTATGCGTGATAGAGGCATATATGGTAATGGTTACTTTAATGCAATCCTATGTATGGTAAAGTTTGTCAACTGCCTTGTTGTCCTGACAAGTGCGCCCACTTGTCAGGCCTTACCATCCCTTTTTATGTACATCATAAACCCCTATAGTATCCCCAAAGTCCCTCCCTGGGCAGGGTGCAGTGTATGTGAAAGGTAGGACATGTATTGAGGTGTGTAACATGTCCTGACGGTGAAATACTGCCAAATTCGTTTTTCACTGTTGCAAGGCAATCTTGCCCATAGGACAGAATGGGGAATGCTGTGTCACATGTCTCCAGCATATCTTCCCATAGGCATAAGATGGAGAGATGGAGTTTAGTGTGCCTGAACTCAGAATTTAATTACACATCTATTCGTGAAGATGGTTTTTAAATTGTGTGCTTAGAAACCACGCTTTTAGAAGTGGCTGATTTTTTGTCTTAAACCATCCTGTGTGCCTCTGCCTGTTTGTGTATTGATCATCTGGGTTTGGATGTGACAGCGTCTGGGGAGTGTCCTGACCTCAGGGAAGGGTAGGTGAGACAGCAACAGGCTGGCCTGCATTTGATGTGAGGGGGAGGAGTAGCCCCCCTGGATGTGAAGATGGCTGTGTTGCTGCCACAAAAGGATGGCTCCACCTCCTGGTGGGGCCCAGACCTGCACTATCAAAGGAAGAGGGTGTGCACTGGCAGGAAGACACCCAGGTCTGGTTTGGACTGGGGTCACAGCCTCCCTTGAACAAAGACTTCAAAGGCATTTAGGGGTATAAATGTGAGAGCTGAAACCCCTGAACTCAAGACTGAAATCCGGATTGAAAAAGGATTGAACCTACTTTGTGATCAAGAGGAACCTCTGCCAAAGAAAAAAAGCTGAAGAGACTGGAGAGAAGGACTGCCCTTGCTGTGTGTTCTGGGGCTGGCCTGCAGTTTGCCGATTTGACTAAGGAGAGGACAAGGGACTTTGCTGTGTGATGTGTCCCCCTGCTTGGGAGGACTTTGCTGTGTGCTGTGTCCTGAAGTAGCGTGTCTCCAAGGGCCCGAGGAGAGCTGGTCACCTGTTGTGGAAACTCAGGAACATAAAAGTTTCCAACTGTGTCTCAGCCACGCTTGGCGCGTTGTGCTTTTGCATACCTGAGACTGCCAAGTGGTCCGTGGTACTGTTTACGAAGTGCCCCATGATCGCATTGCCCCTGCAGCGTGAAACATCATCCACGCTGTTGTATTGCTGTTTGTGGCCCAAGCCGTCATCGTAACTGAGGCTGTGAGTGAGGATCACCGCCGCCGTCCCGAGCCGCAACATGCTACAGGATTTCTGGAAGACTGCCGGGTGGTCCGTGGTACTGTTTACGAGGTGCCCCGTGATTGCATTGCCCCCGCAGTGTGAAACAGCGTCCATGCTGCTGTATTGTTGTTTGTGGCCCGAGCCATCATTGTAATTTGTAACTGAGCAAAAAACACACAATTGATGGACGAAATGCAGAACAAATCAAAACATTCACCCCCAGTCAAGAGATCTGGGTTAAATCCATCATTCTTTTGCTCACCATGCCACCCCAGTTTAAACCTGGCCATATGCAAATCAGTCTTGATCCTGTGCCTCATGGGAACAGTCCAGCCTGAACTGCCAATTGTAACTGAGGTTTTGAGTGAGCATCACCGCCGCCGGCCCAAGCCGTAATGTGCTAAAGGATTTCTTGAAGCTAAGAAAGCTGCAAGGTGAAAGGGATCATGATCGTTGTTCACCGAGAGGAATCTGACCAAGATCGTCAACGAAGGAGAAGACAGCGCCATAACCCGTCTGGCTACAGCGTCGCCTAACAATGGAGCTGAACGTCATCGGGGCTGTCCAGCAGGACATCCGATGAGCGGGGAGAGAGAGAGAGCGAGGCAGCGCACCTCCCCAGGTAAGGCTTGGAGTCCGGTCAGGAGCCACAAGTGTGTGTGGCCTGGGGAGGCATGCAGGAGGAGTACAGGAGTGCTCCGAGCTCTCTCCCGCTGCACCGCGTTAGACACGCTGAGTCCCCGAGCAGCCCGTACCTGCCCAGCAGTACTGGGGCTGCCCCTTTATGCTCATGACCGTTGTCTCTGGTGTTTGGGGCCCAGTAGGGGCCCAAGTTGACCGCGCCGATTGGCGTACGCATTATTCTTGCATTACGAACTGCCTGATTTTTGCATTAAGAATCACATTATTCTTGCATTACGAACTGCCTGAGTTTTGCATCACGAATCGCATTATTCTTGCATTACGATCTGCCTGATTTTTGCATTACGAATCACATTATTCTTGCATTACGAACTGTCTGATTATTGCATTACGAATTGCATTATTCTTGCATTACGAACTGCCTGATTTTCGCATTACGAATCGCATTATTCTTGCATTACAAACTGCCTTATTCGTGCATTATGAAGCACATTATTCTTGCATTACGAATCGCATTATTCATGTATGACAACCTGCATTATTCCTGCGTCACAAACTGCATTAGTACGTGCATTAAGGACTGTGTTATTACTACATTACGAACTGCATAGCATTGAATTAGGACTGCAGTAGATCATTGGGAACTGCTCATTTTTACCGCAAGAACCTTTATGTGATTGCTGGCCTAATAACTGGCAGAATTATATATTAAGAATACGCATATGTTGGATTTCTATTGTTTGGTCTCATCGTATTCCTTTTGATAAAGATACCGCTGTTTTTATAAAAACCAGTGTGGTGTCCATTTGTGGTGTTTTCACCGTGTTACTGGGAGTATGGTTGTAAATACTTTACACATTGCCTTGGAGATAAGCCTGGCTGCTCGTGCCAAGCTACAAGGGGTCAAGCAGGGGTTATGTAAGAGTGTGTCCCTCCTTTCTCTGACTAGAAGCAAGGGTCCCTATTTGGACTAAGGTAAGTACCTCAGCCAACTAGAGACCCCCAGGTCTAACTGTCTTGTTAAATGCATGCATGGTAAAGATGTGCATGGTTATGGAGTATGCGTGGTAAATGCATGCATGGTTCCATCTTGCATCCCTCAAGGCAAACCACACCTTGTAACACCTACTTTCCACACTTGCCAGAAATCCTTTTGTGAATTCCTGGCAGGCATTCATGCAGTATTTTCAAACCTAAACTTACATTTTACAGTCAAAATTACAGTTGTGTTTGGGGTGGTATATATTCTAGTACCTTCTTTCAAACCTGTGAATCAACGCTTTAATCTTGAGTCTGAGCAGGGTGGCATTTATAATCCTATTATTTTCAAAAACTGAAACTCTTAAGCTGAGACCCTAAATGTAATTCAGACAACTATTTCATTTATCTGGTTTTTAAGCCTGTCTTCCTAACAAAGTATTTAACAAAGTCTGTCTGAACTTCCCCTTTCCAATCCAGTCACAAAACGTTCTCCACACTCTTCTCTTAGTCCTCACCATTTCTCTCACCTCTTCATGTGCAGGGAGTGGCAAGAAAATCATGCATCTTTCCTGATTATACAGGACAGAAACTATATCAACATTGAAGTGAATAACGTAGGAATAAGGAATAAGAATTGTTTCTGAAATGAGTTTTCCTTTTGGGTATTCCGCACGGTGAAAAGTTCGTTTTTGTCTATTCATTCATCCAAAACAGGGGCAATGGAACTTAAGATTGTCTCTTCAGTCTTCATATCTCTGTCCTATAAGCCACTCTCTTTGGAATGAGTCAATATTAACTGTGCTACATTTGTAACATTGTGGATGTCAGATCCTTAATATGTATGTGAGCAGCTCCAGAGAGAACACTATACAGCTGTATGGAGTGTGGTGTAAGCACCCTAATCACTAAAGTCCAAATCTGATAATCACGGCTGGATTCTGTAACTGCGCCACTTACCTTGCCACCACAATGCCAGTGGCGTAGGAAGCGGGGTGCGGTGGGTTCGGGCCGCCCCTGGTGTCATCACTGAGGGGGGTTACAAAATGGAAAAATATGTGTTTAAAACGCAGATTTTTGCCATTTTATCAAGCCTGCGGTGACAAATGTCATCACTGAGTGGGGTGGCAAAATGGCAAAAATATGTGTTTTAAACACATATTTTTGCCATTTTGTCAAGCCGGGGGTGACAAGAAATTTTCCGCAGTGGGTACCACCTGACCTTAATACTCCACTGCACAATGCAACTGCTGAAAGCAAGATGTATTGTCATTTGATAGGGGTCACAAAACTTGGGTGACAAGAAGGCTTCCATTTTGACTACATACATTTACTAAAACAGTGGTTCACAAAGAATGAAATACATTTATTTTATATGCTGCTAAGGTGCATTTCTATGTGAAAAAGCAGCCAAAAGTAGACATAATAAGTTCATCAATTGCATGATTTTCCAGCGATATAAAGTTGGACAGTTTTGGTAGCATAATTGGAGTAGACAGTGATTACTCTGTGCTACGAATTTGAATGTGAAATTTCTGAAACCCTCCTTGCATTAAAAATGAATTAACTCTGTGATTATTAATTGTGCATATTCCAATCCCTTTGTGCTGTGCTGCATGTTTCTTGAATCTAATTTGAATCCTTTGCCTAAGTAATGTGTCCAGGGGGGTACTTGCCTGAATGCCAGAGTTATTTAAAAAGCAAGACAGCACTTCCAGATTAGAATACCAATGAGTGGGGTTAAAAAGGCTCTGCTATAGTTGGAGGGCAGCTCTCAGTCTGAAAGTACCTGGAAAAGACCTCTATGGACTAATTTTCAGAATCATATTCTAATGTGGGCTTGTGTCAATCATCAGAACAGACAGCTTCATCTCATGATATAAACTAGGCATACATTCAAGAGCGACCAGAGGATCCTCATTAAAAAGGACTCTGTATTAAAGGAAAAAGTCTGTTTTATGATAACACTTCAATCGCTGATTTTTTTTTAATGTTTCCAGGGATCTTTTGTTCTATATAATATCAAAAAGTGCTACAAAGGAAGCAACGCAGGCAATGTTCGGTGATGTACCTATATTAAAAGTTTTTATTTGGTTAAGGGCGTTGAATCGCTTTAACACTACCAAATATACTCTTGTTTTTATATCAGAAAAAGAATGTGTTTCCGTTAAGAGGAGGATGGGTTAATCTCTTTAGAAGGGCTTTGCAGACAGGACTACTTAAAGCAGAATCTGCTGGCAGACTTCAGATAGCATTCTACATACATATTTGTGTAAAACCTCTGGGTAAACTGTATGCTTTAATATGCCAGTTTTGCATTACAATCTATGTCATTAAAGTTTAACATGATGGAATTTTAAAAAGCTTGTGTACTTACTTATATGCTGACAAGTTATTCAGGGTTACTAGAAATCGCCTTAGAAGCATATTAAAGACCGAATATATAATATACATCACAGATGTTGCTCTTTAGATGGTAAATGACTTCGCTAAATTTAAACATAAATTTAAAAACATCATACAAATATTTTCAACAAGGCACATAATTGTCAAAATTGAATATCGAACTGGCAAACGAGCGAAATGTTTTGAACACATTTACCACATTGTAAAAAATGTGTAGTTAGCTAAAATATATTTGCACAGCAAATTAAGAAACACTGCTAATGACAGAAAAAGCATTTAGTATAGAAAACATAGATGCCATTCAGTATTCGGTGTTATCGGTTCTTTTTTCTAGATAATTATATAGCAAACAATAAATAGTTTTTGCAGAACATTCCTTTAAAATAAGCAGCTATTTTTGTCCAGTTAAAATACGTAGCTGGAAATGACTAATGAGAGACTTTCCTTTTCACCTGAAGCTCCGCATAAAAAGATATTTTTGGGAAAATCTAATAAAATGAGGTTGTTGAGTGGAATTTGCACAGAGCATTTTATTTATTTTATTTTAAAAGTGTATAAAGGGCATGGCTCCCCTGTGGGGGTTTCCCGGCACTAGCATTAGATGGGGATCGCCAAAGCAAGCAACTCAGAAGAGCCAGGTTTTCAGCTGCCTTCGAAAAAAATGGGTGAATGAGGGACATTGTCTCAGCTGTTCTGGGAGGGAGTTCCACAGGTTGGGCCCCTAACATGCAAATGAACGCCCTCCCATCATGTGACCGTTTTAATGTTGGGATTACACATAAGGAATGGCCACTGGAACAAAGCGAGTGAGCCGGCTGAGGCTCTTTAACAAAGTCCTGTAGATGGCGTGGACTCACCCCTGCTATTGCTCTGTGCACACAAGGTTTTGAACCTAATTTGCTTCTCTATTCAGAGCCAGAGCAACTCCCGCAGCAGACCTACTGCTGATGCCTTTAGAGTAGGGTTCTCCAATGTCGGTCCTGCCAGATTTTTAGCATATCCACATTTAGATAAATGTAACTATCTTAAAATTCTGGCATGGATTTGGCCTTCCAGAACCGACTTTGGAGAACCCTGCTGTAGAGCATCCTTGTTGCAGATTTTTGCACCACCTGCAACTGTCTAATGGAGGGTTTGTCCACCCCAAAGTACAGTAAGTTGCCATAATCCAATGTCAACATGATAAGTGACTGTACTACTATCCATTGAGCTGAAAATGGAAGTAACCTAATACTTTTTCTCAACTATTTCAAAATGGTAAAACATGTGGCTGCCACCTTTAACACCAGCGATTTCATTGACAACTTGTATTCAAGTACAAACCTCAGGTTCTTAACTTTAGGGGCTGGCTCTGGCAATGGGCCCAACATTTTTGGCCAATGATAGGGACCCTAGAGGGACAGATTCCTTCCCAACACTAGCACCTCCGTCTTGTCTCCCTTCATTTTTTGTGAGTGGTGATATATCCACTCTACTCAAACCTGATTTCAAGGCTTCCGAGTTGTGGTGCCGTGCAGATGACAAGTAGAAGATGATGTGACATCTGCATAAGAGAATAACGTGAGATCACAACCTTTGCCCAAGTCTGCTAGTGGGTGCAAAATAGATATTAAAAAGTGGATCCTTGAGGAACTCCTGAGTTAGGGGCATTCCGCTGTGAGGCGATAGTGACCAAAATCACCTGAAAAGACTGTTCTGCTAGGAAGGATGTCAAACAAGCAAAGGCCATTCCCTGTATCCCAGTTTCAGCTAGCCTCTCTATGAGAAAGACATGAGACACAAAGGTCTCTCTAAGGGCAAGGAGAATCAATGTTGCCCTCTCGCTCTCATCAAGGAGACATCTAAGATGTTCGATAAATACTAGAAGGGCGGAATCAGCACTGACTCATCGCAAACCCAGATTGAGATGGATGAAAATAGTCCTGTGACTCCACAAAATTGTAGAGTTGCCTATTAACATGCTTCTCCATTAGGTTTGCCATAATGGGCAGCATTGAAACTGGTCTGTGGTTAGTCCAGTTCCTAGGGGCTGAACCAAGCCAAGGAGCTGTAAGGGAGCTTAATTAACACTTGCAAAATGTCTTGCTCTAGGGAACTCATCTTGGCCAGAGAGAGAGGATCTCCTGGTGAGCATGACCTAATTCAGGTCAATAATGCAAAGAATACAGGCAGATACAACTTGTCCCAGTGATTCAATTTAGGCCTAGCCGGTCTAAAATCAATCCAGACAAGTCCTTGATCCCAGGAGGCAATTCAGTGGTGCTAAGGAATCCAATATTCTTTTCTCCGATCTTAAGGGGAGCCTGTATATGTGTCACCTTTTTAACAAAAAAACAAGCCATTTCATTAAACTTAGACTGAGACAGGACTGGTGTTGATATAATTTTATTGGGGCCGGAAAGTGCCTTCACAAGACTAAACAGTGTTTTTGGATAATTTTGGGCAGCGGTGGTCAGGTCCATATTGAATATAGCACAGGCCGCTCATCCAAGCCAATGAAAATTTCTAAGGGCAATTTTATGTCAGGTCTTGCTATCCTCATTATAAACCTGTCTCCAAGTTATCTCTAGAGCGTTACACCTTGATTTTTTCACCCGTAGATCCTTAGAGAATCCAGGAACCGGTGGATGAGATCTAACTGGCTGACTAACTTTAGCTGGCAGAACTATATCTAGTGCTTCCCACAGCCAGACATCCATCTTAGGCTGGTCTATACTTGACCTCTTGATTAAGTTTCAAAAGAGCTTTCCTCAGTTGATTATCAAGTCATGAGATATCTAATTGTGACCATGCCATATACCTGGTGGCAGACGTCCTTTCTATTCCGTTCAGGCATTGGCATGTATGGACCAAAAAAGGTACCACATGGTGATCTGACCATAATTAATGGTACAGAAGTGGGCCATACCAATTATTTCATATTTTTTAAAAATTGAGTTCAGCAAATGTCCTGCTTTGTGTGTGGGTTCTGGATTAGCTTAGTCCAAATTCAGCACTCTAAGGACCTCAATTAAAGTATACCCCGGACCACCCCTGTTATTCTCTAAATAGATGTTCAGGTCACCCAATAGTATAACATGTGATGATCCAAGAATATATGGAGCCAGTAAGTCCGGAAGAGATGAACACCATTTTCGGGCATAGCCTGGGGGTCAACATAAAAATGTACCCAATAGGGTAGAGTTATCTAATAGTTTCAGTACAAAAGAAATAGCTTCACAATCCCAGATTGGAAACTTTTTTTTAGTAGTATAGAAATTCCACCTCCCTGTTTCCCCATCCTGCCCCGCCTTACTATTGAGTAGTTTGATGGCAGGGCTGCGATGATGTCTGTTATGGACACCTCATGTAGATGTGTCTTGGTCATGAGTATTGCATCAGATGTATGGTCAACCACAAAGTTAAAAAAATCTTCTTGGTGGCATGGTACTGAGCAAATGTTAATGAAGAAAAAGTGAAGCATGATAGCTGTCGTCTTACCTATGGAAGCAGCCATCCCACTCCCAACCAAAGGAGGCGTGTTAACCTCCCTCTCTTTCAAAACTAGAGGCACTTTGAAACCCACACTAAGTACGATGAGGGAGAGATATCAGGATGAACATACATGTCAGTCCTTTCATGGATTAAAGGATGCACAGCAGGTATCCAAACATCCCGGTTGCAGTGCTCTTTGCTGTTCCCTTGAATAGACCTTCACCTCTGCCTATAAACAGGCAGGGTCCTTCACCCCTGGTCCCGTTTGGACATCGATGGGTGCAGATGGGCTTTCCTTAGGCGAACCTTAAGTGCGCCAGCGCTGCACCTGCTGTGTAAGTCCACTGCGCATCTGCATATGGCCCATGTTTAAGTTAAGGCATGGCCCAGACACACTGAACAACTAGCCAGCTAATCAGGTGAGTGACACGTACTGCCAATGGCTGCCACCCCGAGCTACGCATCCCAGAGAGGTGGCCTGACCAAAGTCCGAATAGTGCACTTGGTCTTGGTTTCCACAAAATCCACAGTTTTTTTAAATATCATCCAGCTTCCCCCCAATGCAAATTAGCCCAGTTAAAATTCAATTTGATTCAATTTGGCAACAGAACACTTCTTGGGTAGTGATGTTTTAACTGAAACCCTACCTGGCGCTGTGCATCCGTGTCTGGACCATGTTTAAGTACCGGCGTGGCTCAGACACATTGAAAAACTAGCCTGTTTTATTTCTCTGATTATTTATTTATATGTGTTTAATGTATTCCTTGAAAGTGACAGTGACTGACATGCAAATATTACGGGGCCTTTATGAGAGAAATTATGTTCGTTTTTTTTTGTGCAAACTAGTCTAATCTGATCTTTTAGTCAAACAACCCATGTTTCCACTGATAATAGTTTTATCTGTCCTGTAGAATTTGATAACACTAGCTGGCCTGACTTCTTTTTTTAACACAATTTGGTTTCAATCTTAAACTACTAATCTGCATTCATTGGACAAAACTACAGGCTGCCAAGAAATCTTCTGAATTTGCTTCTACTAACGACTGTAGCAAGTGGATGGCTACATCTTAGTTCATAACCTCATTTTGGCAGTGAAGGCGAAAGAACATTAGCACAATACTGATGGAAAGAAGAGAGAGAGATATAACTCCAGATAGTTAATCAAAATGCTATTATTACCATCTTGTGGTTGCACCAACCTTGAAAGGAGGGAAGGCTGAGACCGCGCTGCATTGAATAAACCCATAGGTGCAATCCCAAGAATACCCTGGCTTAAGTAATTATATTACAGGGTAATAGTTAGGAGTGCCGTCAGAGATTGTGGAGTTTTGTCCACTGCGTATTATGCTTGAAACACAGATTTACATCAAAACTCTGCCAACCAGCACCTGGTGGAGTTATTTCTAGGAAATTGTATCCCCTAGCACGAGTTTCGGGTGATAGAATAGCATCCAGTGAGATTTCTCAACATGGGCAGTTGTGAACGGTCATGACGGTTCGCATTGAGAAAGCTGCTGTTCGAGTAGAAAATCTACTTGTGTGGCAGCAAAGAAGCAGTTCCCATTGGCAGACCACATGGTGCTGTTTGCCCTGATTTTGTAACATGGAACAAGCTTTTGGTGCTAAAAGTCAGCAGAAGCAGCACGATATACCAATTGCCGTCCACTCATGGAACTCAGCATAATCTTGAAGAGTTTTTCTGGAACTCCACAGAATTCCATGGACTGAAACTCACCCCTAGTAATAGTGCGATTTGTTAAGGAGTCTGCTGTGAAAGTTAAAACATCAATAAACAAGGGAAGATACTGCTAGAAGGAAAGAAAGGCATCCAGTAACATAGTCAATTTTTACAGGAGCAAATGGGCCATAGTAAATAGAAACGGGGGTGAAGATGAACTACATTTTTGATATTTGATGACAGTGCAGCACTGTTACTGAAAGTAAAGGTTGCTGAATTGAAACTAGATATTGGGGTCACTAACAAAGGCATATTTGTCTACAATTAGAAGAAATAGAAAGGGCTGTGGACTCTTTGTACATTTACTAACAGTGAGTTAGACTTTTCAGGGCAATTTATCAAAGCATGTTAGAGTACATAAAGGAGTACTCCTCTAGTACAAGATATGCTCATGCGTACAAGGCCAAAGTTTCGGAAGATCATAAAATCCTCGAATAGATAGGTTTCAGCTCCTAGGTCAATTTAATTTGGTTCTACAATGTGGGGTTCTTATGCCTAGTGATATAATTTGTTAGACTGGATACTGAAGATAAAAGATAACTAACTAGGCATAACTATAATAACCAGCATAGAAAATATGTCCTCATCTTATACTAATGGAGTTGATATGGGTTGGGAATAAATGTACTGCTTCCATTTTTGTCCAAAATCAGTGGTGACAGATTAGATGTGGACTAGAAAAAAAATAACAACCTAAACCATGCATTAAAATACAAGTTATGGTTGATGCAAATCAAAAGTGGATATGGTAGACTATTAATATTGATAGGAAGATGATATATATTTTGATCACTGACACTTTAATATTAGAACATTGTATATTTAAATTATTGTTGAAACAAGATGTTCCAAACTGATTTCTGCACAGTTGGCAGATAAACAGTCCTTGAACCCAAGGACAGTTTGGTGACCAAAATTTATAAAATAAACAAGTCTGACTGGATGAAGGAGCTGTTGCTCAGGTCGAATATGTCAGGCTTACAAACTGCCTACATGGTTTGTGGACATTGACTATTTCGTTAGCCTGGAGAAATATCTGGTGTTTGTATCATAGTGAATACGATATCTGTGTTCTGACAAAATAATTGAAAGGCAGCATAAAGGGGCATGGTGAGCACACCCTGACTACTTGCATAGATGAGGGACATGGTTTTTAAAGACTTTTTCACTTCTCTCCTAGCCACAACTTGATTGAAGCACAAACCTAATTAATTCTGGTGAAATCCATTGAATTTAATGCAAATCATTTTCTTCATAGACACGGGAGTTATGAAAAATCCAGCTTAATGAATTTTAAAATGTTCTAAGTTCAGTTTCGGAAAAGTAGAAGATAGATACCACGTAGAATTGTAATGGTGTCAGAAGTGGGATATTAATTTGATATGGGGGTTCCTTGCCAGCTTAAAACCAAAATCTGGTTGGAACAAAACACAGTTTGAAGAGAATCTCTGCTCTAAACCTGGTAGCGATGGTAAAAGCAGAAGGCAATCCCCAGAAAAGTGCATGTTAAGACCAAGCCACACCAACATCTTTCAGATTGTAAAACACAATACAATAGAATTGTTAAATCAACAAAGAAAAAAATAGAAAAGGGTAAGGAGCAAAAATATATTAAAATCATATAAATAGGATAAGGGGGAATGTAAATATATGAAAGGTTGAAGTTTTAGGAGAAAACTATGTAGCTAAAGTAAAGCACCATTGAAAAAGCAACAGTTCAAAGTGGATTGGAGCCTAGGCATGCATTGAGGCTGGCTGTGATGGAGGACAATTGAGAAACACCAAGCGGGTCACTCCTTTTCAATGATTTCACTTTGGGACTTAGAAGCAGATTTATCAAATGTTGCACAACACAGAGCAGCAACCAAAATTACTCTGCACCATTGCAAAAGGGAGACAGCACAGCACAAAATAATCTACAACGCTATTGGATTGCTCCTGTCATCTCATGTGTTATGCTCAAACAATCTGCCTAGTGCCAAACACTATAGGGCAAAGGTATGTGAGCTATGTTTGGCATAGGTTGCATACTGGAAAGGCGCACTTTGAGTAAAAAATTCTATGTGTAGACTAACTTTAAAAGTTTTTCAATTTTGTATGTGTGCTGTGTCATTCAGCCCACATATAGAGTGGGAAGTATTTGAAGGAAATTATAACATTTCTCAAACCTGACACCTGCTTCGAGGAGTCATTATTTTTTGGCACACAGCCCTGTCTATCGTTGTTAGTTGCTGTAGCTTTGCACCAGAAACCATGGTTGGTAGAGTGGAAACATTGATATACTACACAAGTAATGTACTATATACTACACATGTAATGTGTTGCACTGGGGAGTAAATATTATAACAACACTTTGTTCCACTTTGTCTCACTTTTTGTTACTTTGCACCAGCACAAAATGTTGATAGATCTTCCACTTAGTTTCTTAAATGGAAGTCAAAATCCTTAAGTGAGATTGTTTGTTTTGCATTGGCATTACTATGGTAAACTTTAAGGAAACAGCCTAGATTCTTCTTTTATTGAATACAATAATACAATTATATTGGACACCTTTGAATCGACAAAAGCTACAAATATTGGTACTGTTTGATATAGGGCAACCCGTATAACTAATTTATCAGACTGCCAAGGCTAAAATTGTAGTCTGTAGTAGAGGAAAGACCTTTTTAAGTATCGGTTAACAGTCAATTTTCACTGAGAGTATTTTGATAGTGTAGCGGTTGTGAATCAGTTAAACACCATAACTGCAGCTTTGTGTATTTCTGTATTGCTGTTAATTACTGAAACTTTATCATTCACAGAATAAAACATGACATTCTCAGCCCCTACCTCCTTAATCAATATAATATAAGTACCTTCCTCCTTTGTCTGACCACCTCTCGGTGGAAGCAAAGGTCCATTATGCTGGGGCAATTCATGGACAACAATACTGACAGAAGTGAGCTTTGAGATCAACATCTCAGCTCCTCAACACCCTCTCTATGAATTATGAAAGTTATATTTAGTGATTGCCTGGCTAATAGCCCTTGTGAAAAAAGATCTGATTGGAACACTATATGGAAGGTGGATCAATGTTAAAAAGTCTATTTTTAAACCAATACTTCTTAGTGTCACTTGCATAGCAAACCATAAGTCCTCGGGGGGTCCCCTTGCAGACCAGAACTGAGCTTCCAAACTTTGTAGATTTTATAAAATTATAAGTGTATAAAAAAACAACACCCAAAACCTATCAGCACAGTGCCAGATAAGGTGGCGTGGCTCCAGCTTCCAGCCTTCCGGCCAGATGGCACAGCTATGAATATGATATGTACTTTGCATGCAAGGCGTACATTGCAGTTCTGCTGGCTTCTTACTGCTGCAAGGCTTTGCCGCCTGTAAGTTGGTGATGTGTCAATCAGTGCTGGAAGGGTGACTCTGCCACCTTTCGAGAGGTTTCTCTTTACCTGCAAATGCTGTAGTGAGTGTATTGGGCAGACAACTGCTGATGCTGGGCAAAGCTGCAAAGCAAAAGATTTCGGATATGTTCAAAGTACGGTTGTGCGATTACAAGGCCAGGAGTCTGCTAAACCAGATTCAATTTGGGGGTTAAAAGATTGTTCTAGGTTTACTTTCCCAGAAGATGGACCTAGCTTTTGCCACCATGTCAATGGAAATTGGGTACACCTGAGTGTTTTAAGTGTATGTGATGCTGAATACGAGTGCACTCGTTTCACATATTGTTGTAGAAAGAAGTATAACTCTGATAAATATTTGTATATGAAAGGAGCAAAAAGTTAAAACTGCCTCTTTGAAATATCCTTGCCAGAAACATGAATATTTTTCTCTTTGTTTGAGATATGCATGCATGTGGCCTTAGATAAATAGACATACGTTTCTTTTATTTGTGGATATCTGGCATATTTATCAGTTTTTTCTCACAGTTATTAATTGCCCCTCTGTAGGTAAGACTGTTAATGAACTGCCAGGTGACCCATAGCTTAACTTAACTTTAGCATAAGTTAGATTTGTTTTCCAAAATTAGTCCAAAATGTCAATGTCATCCAAACTTTATTGACCTAATTCACTGGAGATCTGCATCATGAAGTACATTTTGTAGTACTTTTAGTAGTACTACAGCAGTACTACTTATGTACTTCAAAATGCGATTCACAAACCTATTTTTGAAGGTCTTTGCCTCTCCAATATTTTCCGTATGGAGATCTTTTCCATGGTGGGTGAAATCTCTGTACATGTGAGTTTACAAACTAGTTGCAAATGACGGAGGGACAGAGGAAGTGGTAAAAGAATGATGGGGAATAATTACTAGTAAATGGAGTGTTTTGTAAAATTGAAGGAGGGTTTGGGAGGGACAGGCTAATACAAAACACACATCCACAAAAGAGTAAGACAATTGCAATTTACAAATTGCACTTATAAATTTATTACAGCTCAAGAGAATGGATTTGTGACCTTATTTATTGTTATAGAGCCAGTGACACGTATGCAACACTATTACCTGTAGCCGCTTGCCCTTGTGATATCTGGCAGCCACTTAAAGATTACTTGCTGCTTCATCCTGTTGATGAAACAGTGGGAGGAACTGGGTAAATTATGGTGTGATATACTGGCCTGCTTGAGCTGTTTAGTCGGATTTCCAGAAACTGGATATACGTCTATTGCATACCTTGTGATGAACCCTACTTATCCTACTTTTTTTCGGTTCCCCTGACTCTATAATTAGAAGGCTGGTGCGAGCGCGCCTCTTGAAGTCATCCTGAGGCGTGAGCCGGGATAGACGTTGTTTAAAGGTAACGCTGGACATTGCCTCGGTTTGGAATTGTTTTTACTGCTTTTAATGTGATAAAATGAAAGAACTGTAAACGGCGATTGTAGCGCTTACCCCCTTTGCTCATTTGCACACCAGTTCCTTCCCTGGGACCGCTGCTTAACGCAGGCGCCATCTTAGGAAGAGATAGGTCAGCGGACCAGTCTTTTTTTCAGTTACCCTGACTCTATAATTAGAAGGCTGGCGCCGCTGGCGGGCCAAAGGCGCGCCTAAGGCAAGCCCGTCTGCGCCCGTCCATGCCAAGATCGCGCCCAGCGCCAAGCCCCCTGCCCATTATGATATAGAAACTCATAACAAGATCTCTTACTCCAGCAAGACCCTGCACAACCTCAGGCCCCACTTTCATCCGAACTGCCTATGTTTGCTGCCCACTCATTGGCTCCCACATTCCTCGCTGACATGTCCAGGTTGCTGTAACTTTTTGCCTGTATTAACCCTTTCTCCTATTAAGACTATTACCAACCCCAGCAGTTATAAAAGCAAAAAAACTCAACTCAACCAAACATGGAAATACATCCTGTTAAACGCACGTTCTTTAGTCAAACACAGCACTGAGTCCCACACATTTATTGTAGACGAAGAAATAAATATTGCTTTCATCACAGAATCCTGGACAGATGACTTCTCAGGTTCTGACATGGTTAATGAGACCCCTCCTGACTATTTGTGCTACACACTAAACAGACCTAACAGGAAGGGAGGTGGCCTTGCTGTTATATACCATAACTCCATCAGGGCGTCCTTTAACCCTCTGGCTAACTCAGAATGCGAAGCATTAGAGTTTTGCTTCTATCTCATCATTTCACCTTCAAAGGCACCCTCATCTATAGAGCACCAGGCCCTCGATGCCAATTCATCAAGCAGATAGACAATCTACTGTCTAACGCCCTTAGTTCAGAAACCTATACTATTCTTGGAGATTTTAATTTTAATTTCGAAAATCTCTCTGATCACGAGACTTTCAACCTGCCAGACTTTCTGAGAAACGTTGGTTTTGAACAAGTGGTAATCGGCGCCACACACACAGCCGGACACACACTTGACGGCATTTTTACTAACGCATCACAATTGCACTTTACGGACACGCGCCCAGTAGTTTGGTCAGATCACATGGCGGTAGGCTTTGTACTCTCCACTCCCAACCGTCGCTCCCATATCCAAGGAGAAAAAATGCTCATCACCAATAGAGCCTGGAATAAGATTAATGATAAAGAACTGCAGGAACTGCTAACAGCAACTACTCCCTCTCTCTCCACAGATGTGGAAGAGGCTGCCCAGTCATACACCTCATGGCTGGATGCGGCCGGCAATAAACTTGCACCAAAAAAATGCTTCCGCCCTAATAGAGCCCGGCCTTCGTCCCCCTGGTATTCGCAGAAACGAACTGACCAAAAATTGGTCTGCAAACATCTGGAGAGGAATTGGAGAAAGAATTATATGAACAGCGATAAGAACGGATATAAACTTAGCTTAGCACACTATAAACAGCTTCTTCTTAAAGCCAAACAAGAGTTTTTTACTAATCGAATCAACCTTTCAAAAAACTAAACTCAAGCAAAAAACTATTCAGAACAGTCACCTCATTAGCTTACCCTTCCACCCCAGCTGTTCTAGCAAGTCAAGAGCTATGTGACAACATAGCTCAATTCTTCCAGCTTAAAGTTGAATCAATTTTCTCCAACTTCAACAATGCAACAGTTAAATCTACCATCCCTCACTCTGATGCTAAGCAGTTAGGACAGGACCCAAATATACATCTTGATAGGTTTGCCGCTACTACACCCATAGAAATATCAAACCATATAATGGTATCTAAATCTGGCTCTCCCTATGACCCCTGTCCAATCCCCACTATTAAATTAGCATTGAAACCAGTAGCTCAGGTCCTTTCCTCTCTCGTAAACTCGATGTTCTCAGTTGGCTACTTCCCCAAAATCTGGAAAAGTGCATCTATCCTGCTGCTATTGAAAAAACCCACTCTAGACCCCAAAGATCCAAACAATTTCAGGCCAATCTCTAGACTTCCTCTCCCGGCAAAATAGCAGAAAAACTTATGAATTTACAACTCAGTAGGTTTCTGCTAGATACACAGGCACTGGACCCCTCTCAATTCGGATTCAGAGCCGGGCATAGTACCGAGTCAGCCCTAATCAAATCAACGGAAGAGATTAGGTCCTCATTAGATCTAGGAGGTAAAGCTGTGATGATCATGCTGGATCTCTCCGCGGCCTTCGACACGGTGAATGATGGATCATTTGCGGGAGATTGAAATTCATGTTTCCGCTTGGGATCTTCTTGAATCCTTTCTCTCCAATAGGACCCAAACAGTTGATCTAGGGGATTTCTCTTCCAAACCGTTCTCCCTGCCCTGTGGAGTCCCTCAGGGCTCCTCCCTAAGCCCCACTCTTTTCAATATTTATGTATCATCTTTGGCTCCACTTTTTGAATCATATGGCTTTTGACTTACCTCCTACGCGGATGACACCCAAATTGTGGTGTCATTAATGCCAGGGTCCTTGGGGCAAACAGCATCACGCCTCCAAGAGTGTATGTCTGCAGTGGACCATAATTGCCTCAGATTAAACTCAGGCAAAACGGAGGTGGTACTTTTCGGTAATGACCCCAGCTTCTGGACCCCGGCATGGTGGACGGACTCTCTTGGCCTCCTGCCCACCCCCAAGAAAAAAGCTAAAAATCTGGGTGTTTGAGTGGACTGCAAACTCAGCTTTAAAGACCAGATTAATGCGGTTGTCTCCTCCACTTCCTTTACGCTCAGAGCATGCAGAAAAATAATGCCTTACCTCCCTAAAGATAGTATTCAAACAGTCATCACCACCTTAGCCCTGTCCAAATTGGACTACTGTAACGGGCTCTACCTCACGCTGCAAGAAGGACTCATGCATAAACTGCAGATCCTACAAAATGCAGCAGCCCGGCTGATTAATAATATTCCTAAATATGCATCTATCTCAGCTGAGCTGACAAAGCTTCATTGGCTGCCTATTAGGAAGAGGACTCAATTTAAGGCCCTATGCCTGATCCACAAGGCACTACATGGAGCAGGCCCCGAGTTTCTTAAGGAACAATTCTCCTGGTACATGCCAAAAAGAGCATTACGCTCGTCAGAGGCTAAGCTTATCTCGGTACCCAGAGCTCACAAGGCGAGCTGGGGAGGAAAATGTTTTGTGGTGTGCGCAGCCAAGACCTGGAATGGTATGCCGCTGCACCACAGATCCACAACTAATCTTCTCTCCTTTAGGAAGGCCTTGAAAACCTGTCTTTTCTCTGTCTGATCTTTATTCTCGTCTCCTTTCATGGCCTCCTCATGACTTCACATAGCGCCAGGGCACCCTTGGGTAACAGCGCGCTCTACAAATAAAAATAACATAACTTCACATAACACTGATAATACATGGATTGTTTAGATTCAACAGATGCACTATAGTCTATATTGTAATACTGTTCTGACATGCTCCCATGTTGCTGTGATTTTTGGTTTATAACAGGAGAGTGATATGTCCTTTGGTGCTCCGCACCATGACTGTGTAATTAATCTTCTCTCTTCTTGCCCTACGTGGGCCTGCTCTTGTAAAAACTGCAATAAAAATAAATTCCAAAAATAAATACATTTATTACAGCTCTATTCAGGTTCAAATGTACTCCAGCCCAGCCTTCAAAATTCAGGCACCACACAGGACCAACCACCAGTACTGCAAAAGACTACTATGGAAAAAAAACAATGGAAGGGGGAATTAAAAAAACATACCATAGTAAATTAATCATAATAGTGCAACATTCAAAATTCTATACATATATAATATTCACTGAAAAAACCATGGGTTTCACACACGTTATAGTTAGGAATTAGCATTTAAAAAACCTTGCAAATTCACTGAAAAAACCATGGGTTTCACACACGTTATAGTTAGGAATTAGCATTTAAAAAACCTTAGAAATTCAATGAAAAAACCAAAGGTTTCACACATGTTATAGTTAGCTGGACATTTCACTCGTAAAAAACCATTGAAATTCCCCCGTTATAGTTAGTTCAGCTAACTATAACTCGCGCGCCCGCAATGCACTGCTGATGACGTCACATATTACATCACTCATGACATGGTCAGTGACATCACTCATGACATCACTGATGACATCTCAAATGACATCACTGATGACATCATTCAGAGAATGTGTGTTTTTCAGAAAATTACATATGTTTTATATATGTATATCTCAAGGTCGATGGAAGAATAAATGGGTATATAAGTGTCTAAATGGATGAATTGTTTTTGAAAAATTGATTGTATAACTGACTGATTAAGTGTATCTTAGTGAATACATGGCTTAGTGAGTAATGTTTAAATATGTAAATATCTGTATCAGTCTCTCACTTTGTGTATAAGTGGCTGCATGGGTTGGTGAGTAGCTACATGGGTGTCTATATAGGTTATTAGTTGGTTTTTTGAGTATCAGTGTCTGATGTCTGTATGGTTCGGTGGGGGGTATTACGTAGTGCATAGGTGCATGAATGAGTGACTCACTCTTGGTATGTGTTGAAGACAGCATGTGTGCAGGACTCTATGGGTGAATGAGTGTGTGCATGGGTGTGTTAGTGAGTGAATGACTGTCTCAATAGTGTCTCTATGAGTAACTACATATGTTTTAAACTAGTATATGTGACTATTGGTGTATATAAGTGAGTATATGTGAGAGTGAGAGATTGAAAGAGTTCCTGTATGAATAAGTATGTGTTTCTATAAGTGATTGTTTAAAAGACTAAGTATGTGTAAGTTTCTGTAGAAGTAAGTGTGGCGGTGTGTGTATAACTGTATATGCAAGTAAATGTATGTTTGATTCTTTATTAGCATGAGTGACTATGTGTGTGAGTACCTCTATGGATGAGTGGCATTGTGTAACAGGATGTATACGTGTATGAGTACATATGATGAGTGAGTACATGTATGAGTGACTGTACAGGACTGTTGGTGAATGAGTGGATGTGTATGTGGATCTTAGAATTACTGAATAGGTTGTTGTAACTGGTATTGGTATGTCCATTGTTTTTAAAATTTTAATTTCTATTTTTGAATGTGTGTATCAAAGGTTATATTAGGGGCAGAGGTGGTCTGCCACTCTATCACAAGGATGATGTCATCAGTGATGTCATCAGTGATGTCATTTGAGATGTCATCAGTGATGTCATGAGTGATGTCACTGACCATGTCATGAGTGATGTAATATGTGACGTCATCAGCAGTGCATTGCGGGCGCGCGAGTTATAGTTAGCTGAACTAACTATAACGGGGGAATTTCAATGGTTTTTTACGAGTGAAATGTCCAGCTAACTATAACATGTGTGAAACCTTTGGTTTTTTCATTGAATTTCTAAGGTTTTTTAAATGCTAATTCCTAACTATAACGTGTGTGAAACCCATGGTTTTTTCAGTGAATTTGCAAGGTTTTTTAAATGCTAATTCCTAACTATAACGTGTGTGAAACCCATGGTTTTTTCAGTGAATTTGCAAGGTTTTTTAAATGCTAATTTTTTTATTTTCTTCTATTTTTTAAACATATATTTTTTTTAATTTTCTATCCTTTTTTTAAGACTATGGTTAAATTTTTAAAATTCTATAATATGTTTTTTTAAAAATATTTTATAAAATAAACAGGTAAAATTTATTAGCAATAAATTTTTTCCTTTTTTGTAATTTTTTTTTTAGTACGCGTACCATAAGCTTACGGTAAGCGTACGGTTTACGCAATGTCCGTAATTTATCTACGCTGTTTGCGTATAGTTACGCAATTTGCGTAGCCGCACGTACTCCGCGTGGGACGCGTACGCGTGTACGCTACACGCGCACGTTACGCGGAAGTGTCGGGTAGTGACTGTTATGCGCATGCGCGCAAGCGCGTGTCTTTTTTACGCGCATGCGTACTTTTGCCGTAAGCGTACCGTAAGCGTACGGTAGGTCATGTGATCATGAAACACAACTTTTGATTGGTTGAAACTACTTTCAGTTCTAGAACTCTCCAACACCACACCCATTCCCCTCATTTCTGCTTGTGATCCCTTAGGAGAAGGAGCTGGGTTGTCTTTGTGATACGATGGCAGAACAGCAGAGCCCTTCTGAGAGTGAGGCTAGCGCTAGCAGCACTACCTTGAGGCAGAGAGCGAGGAAACAAAAGACCTCTTATGTATGGGATTATTTTACTTTTCCTGAAGGCCAGCAAAAGGTAAATGCACCCTTAGTGACTTGCAAGCTGTGTCAGCGTGTACTTTCAAGAGGTAATCCTGACAGGAAGTATTCCTTTGGGAATCATACCATGATGAGGCACCTCAAGGATGTACACAAAAGGACACATGCTCGACTTACTGGAGGTAACCCTTCAGTAAGTCAACCAAGCACATCCACAGCAGCTCAGCCTGGACCATCATCTGCAGGGCTGAGTCCTTCTTCTGCAGGTCAGGTGAGCCCTTCATCTGTGGGGGGAGCATCTCCTTTTGCTGGCCCTCTGGAAATTAACCCTCGATTTCTGAGGGTTGATATTCGATGCGCCTCTTGTCATGATCTAATTTGTCATAGGGAGACCAGTGTTTCCCTAGTGAACCTCAAAATAGATCAGCACACTTGTCGCAGAGACTAATTTTCCCAATCTTTCTTTCCTCTGTCCCTGCATGAACACAACGGCTCTTTTAAGAGCCAACCTTATCTTTCATCTTTTTTTATATATATGTTTTGAAAAAATTTTTTTTTTTTTTTTTTACCGTACGCGTACGGTGCGCGTATTTTTTTTTTTTTTTTTTTAAAACACTAAAAATCAATTATCACATTACAAGGTCTTTGAGAGACTACAATTATTATTATTGACTTACCATACCCACTCCAGCAAGGGCATCCAGCCTTAGTGATGCTGAATGTATTTGCATTACAGACTGAAACCTCAAACCCCACTCGCTTGTAAATACTGTGCATGATTATACATGGAAAGGAGCTGGGTGTGTGCTAAGAGTCTGCTTCTGCACCAAAAAATCGCTCCCCCTTTTTCCTACTAATGCAACTGTGAAATCACCAGAGCATAACGCAATAAATCTCTGCCTGTAATTCCTATTTGCACACAGAGTCATGTTTTCACATTAGTCACAAAACGAAATTTCTTTGCCAATTTGAATGCACACTTACTGCTCTTTTTTTTGGCAAGTGATAATCACTTTTACAGACTGACACATTATGAAACCACTTTTCAGATTTTTTTAAATGCACATGTCCAAACTGCTTTTTCAGACCACCACCATGTGTATCCTGGGTGACTGCCTACACTCCAGCAAGGGCAACCAGCCTTAGTGATGCTGAATGTCTTTGCATTACAGACTGAAACCTCAAACCCCACTCGCTTGTAAATACTGTGCATGATTATACATGGAAAGGAGCTGGGTGTGTGCTAAGAGTCTGCTTCTGCACCAAAAAATCTCTCCCCCTTTTTCCTACTAATGCAACTGTGAAATCACCAGAGCATAACACAATAAATCTCTGCCTGTAATTCCTATTTGCACACAGAGTCATTTTTTCACATTAGTCACAAAACGAAATTTCTTTGCCAATTTGAATGCACACTTACTGCTCTTTTTTTTTGGCAAGTGATAATCACGTTTACAGACTGACACATTATGAAACCACTTTTCAGATTTTTTTAAATGCACATGTCCAAACTGCTTTTTCAGACCACCACCATGTGTATCCTGGGTGACTGCCTACACTCCAGCAAGGGCAACCAGCCTTAGTGATGCTGAATGTCTTTGCATTACAGACTGAAACCTCAAACCCCACTCGCTTGTAAATACTGTGCATGATTATACATGGAAAGGAGCTGGGTGTGTGCTAAGAGTCTGCTTCTGCACCAAAAAATCGCTCCCCCTTTTTCCTACTAATGCAACTGTGAAATCACCAGAGCAAAACGCAATAAATCTCTGCCTGTAATTCCTATTTGCACACAGAGTCATGTTTTCACATTAGTCACAAAACGAAATTTCTTTGCCAATTTGAATGCACACTTACTGCTCTTTTTTTTTGGCAAGTGATAATCACTTTTACAGACTGACACATTATGAATCCACTTTTCAGATTTTTTTAAATGCACATGTCCAAACTGCTTTTTCAGACCACCACCATGTGTATCCTGGGTGACTGCCTACACTCCAGCAAGGGCAACCAGCCTTAGTGATGCTGAATGTCTTTGCATTACAGACTGAAACCTCAAACCCCACTCGCTTGTAAATACTGTGCATGATTATACATGAAAAGGAGCTGGGTGTGTGCTAAGAGTCTGCTTCTGCACCAAAAAATCGCTCCCCCTTTTTCCTACTAATGCAAATATAAAATTACCAGAGTTGTACACAATAAATCTCTGCCTATATTTCCCAACATGTGTAACCTGGGTGACTGCCTACATTCCACCAAGGGCAACCAGCCTTAGTGATGCTGAATGTATTTGCATTACTGAGTCCAACCTCAAACCCTTAAACTATTCATTTTTTATACCAATACACCTTAATTTATCGTGAAAACATAGTCCATATTATTTTACATGTTCCTCACATTTAAATTTCTCCCAAAACAGAAAATAATAAACGCAACTTCAACAAAAAGAATTACATTTCTATTATTCATTTCTTAATTTACCATATACATCTCCTCTCAAACTCTAACCTCACCTTTAAAATTAGTTAGTTGTGAAAGAAATGTGGCACTCAAACAGCAGATTATCAGAGCCAGGATCTCTGTTCTCTACACCTCTCTCCTCTCAGCAGAACCAGATAATGGCAAAGTTTCCCTCTATTTTTCCACACATATACATGTAAGTTTCAAATCTCAGTGCTTCTCCCTTTTTTTCAAATGTAATCAAACATTTCTATTGGTTGAAAACCAACCCTTTTCCAAAAGTACCCTTCCCCCAACTTGACTTCTGCCTAGTACCCTTCCCCCAACTTGACTTCTGCCTGCTACCATAGCAACAGCTCATGGAACACTGCTGTGTGGAGTCAGGTCAGAAGTTCGCCAAACAATGTTTCAATTCCACAGAGCAAGAGTGCTTGACTTTTCAAACCTAACAGCAAATCCATAGTACTGTTCTTTGGTAACACATTTTTCTGTACCAATACAAAACATGCTTCTATTAATTTACACATACAGCCTAGTTTTTATTCTAGAATGGTATGAAACAGCCAATCAGTTCTTTTTGTTTTGAAAAAAATATGTATGCCTCCATTTCCAAACTGTCTTTCTTTTCATATTGCCATTCTACTGAAAGACACCTCCTGAGTGCATCCAGTTCTCCTTTGAAGATGTTCACAGTGTGGATTGTAGGGCACAGCTATGTCTTCTGGAGTGAAAAGTTTGCAGAGAAAACAGGTATGGTGAGAGACCTTGCTTTGCCAAATGTAGACATTAAATGGATTGGTCAGAGAGGGTTAAAGTGGCACCAATAGATGCCATTGGTGAAATCCTTCATGCAAATCCAACACCCTGACCTCATAATAGTGCACTGTGGTGGCAATGACCTAGGCACTTTGACTGGGGTAGGTCTGGAAATGCTTATGAAGGACACCTTTGCACAACTGTTTACACTTTTCCCTAAAACTGCCTTTGTGTTTTCTAACATATGCCAAAGGCAAAAATGGAACTGGTCCAATCATTTCTGTCCGCAGATTGACAAAGCAAGAAAGCACGTCAACAAATCTGTTTCTGCTTTCCTCCGTGACTATGGTATGGGTTCCATTTACCACAACAACTTGCGTTACGACATGCAAGACATTTATAGAGGAGATGGTGTGCACTTCAATGATGAAGGGAACAGAGTCTTCCTCTTGAACCTTAGACTCTGCATCGGTACTTACTTGTAGGTACCACTAAAAAATCACTTAATAAACACAACGGCTCTTTTTAGAGCCCCCTAATATCTAAACACTTAAATCTGAATTTCATTTCTTTTTTTTCTTTTTTTTTTTACCGTACGCTTACCGTAAGCTTACCGTACGCGTACCCCGTGATTTTTTCAAAATCAATAAATGTTTTCTTTGTACTTTTCTGTCCTTCTTTGACCCCCTTACAAATGTTAGGGGGTCTGTAACTCTCTCCCTTGCCCCCTTTTCAAGATATCACTCTTTTTTACCGGAGTGAAATAGACAAAATGGCGGCCGCCGCTTCCTGGTTTCGGCCGATTCGAATGTTTACTAAGATCTAAGAGCCAATCAGAATCGCGCTCGCGCACGCCACCGTACGCGTACGGTAAGCGTACCGTAAGCGTACCGTAAGCTGGCTCAGATATATATATTGATTTAAAGGCTATTTTCTCAGAATCTACTGAACAGATTTACACCAAACCTACAAAAGTCACTTCCTTGACCTGAGGACTACCTCTCTGCCAAATTTCTAGTAATTCTGTTCAGCCGTTCGGGCTGTAGCCCTGTCTAAAGGTCCTATGGAAAAATGCATGGGAAAAACGCGTTTTGGGACCCCCCTTTTATCTCAGCCCCCGCTTGACGAATCCCCCCGAGACTTTCAGGGTAGGAGCGGAGCGTAGCGCCCCACCTATTTTGAGAAATTCGCGAGGATTCGTCGACCGGCGCCAAAGTTATTCCAAATAGAATATTGCGGATTTCCTATGGAAACAGGGTCCTAACTATAACTACCTACTGGCGACCGCCAGTAGGTAATTTTTTTGTGTGGGAAAAGATATATACATAATTATTCATTAATACTTTTTCAATAATTATAATAAACTTTATTCTTAAAACAAACTTTTACATGAAGAAAATGCATCTAAAATAATTAAATATCTTTTAACCAAATGTACCATATAATATATTTACAATTATTAAATTATTATATTCAAAATATACCATTATTTAATACACATTTATTGCCAAGCTAATGAGCTTTAGAATGTTATGATAATATTTGAAGGTTAACAATAACTATTTAAAACGTATTTACATTGATATTATACATTGAAATATATATGTATATATATTTTTTATCAATGTAACTAAATTCTCCTAAACATTCCCCTAGTTACACTCATAAATTCTTTTAAAGGAGGCTTCACTCCCTCATTTTACAGGTGGAGATAAACAAGTCTACAACTAGGTGTAAATATCCACTCAAATATGGTAAATAGCAAAAAAGTGGTGATTTGCAACTAGTTGCAGGAGTAAATAGTCACCTGAGTAAATAAACATTTACCTTTGTGAATCAGGTCCAAAATGTTTAGAACTTTTGGAGGGATTGTTTTAGTAAAAACGAACCTGTGTTTTATTGATAATCTAGCAGTGACGCCCATCAGTCCTCGTAGGGGGCCAATTTCAAAGATCTGTTTAGACATAGTAGAAGATACCGCCATCATTGTATGAATTAATTTCAATCTACCTGAAGTACTGTCCAGGTAAAAGAGTAAATATACAAAATAACACATAATCCGTCAAATTCAAACTAGTGGACTATTGTTTGAAAGTTCATGCTATGAGAAATTATGAATGGGAAGAAAAGGAAATCTATAAGTTACACAAACAAGACACATAAAACTAAGACACGCTCTTCAGAAACTATTCTAACACCCTTTCACCCAGGGTAAAGATAGATTTCAAGCAGGGGAAAGATTAACACCAATGCACAAGCTTACCCACAAAAATGTTCAACTATTATTAAATTAAAACTATGTCATATTATAACTGTGGTAAAGCGTTTTGGGAAGACTCCTTCTTTGTGTTGTCAGTATTCAACCAATGTAATAAATCACTTGAAACATATCTTGCCACAGTTAACACTAATGTTATATTAATGAATAATAGTGATTCAATGGAAGCCTCCATTTCATTTTTTAATGGTGGTAGTCATTTTGTGGCTCTGTTCTTCAGTTCATGATTCGATCAAACTGTGTAGATGTTAGTTCGGCATGGAAGAAAGGAGATTTTTAGCTACTAGAGGGAGACACAGTGGTGGCGGAATCGAGTACTTTTTTGCAGGATATTTAAGATCTAAATTTTTAACTCATAATAACTGTTTCATAAATGAAGTAGTGATTCTTATGCAGATTATTATTTATGGATGTGCATAATTGTAACACCTTTCTACTGCAATATTTATGAGGGGTCATTGAAGGATGTTGAAGGATGAAATTTACCAATTTTAAGTTTGTAGAAAAGATCAATTTGGAGTCATCAAATGGAGAAATGGTAATAAAACAGGAACGGCAACTGACTTATATAGTAAAATGAATGCAACATATTCTCTGAGATTTTTTAATTTTATTGACTAGATTTCTTACAGTTTTGGACACCTGGACAGTGAAAAAATGATAAACACCTCTCACTGAATGTGCCTTCTCCACTAAAACGTGTTGAATAACTGATAGGGCACTAACTACATGTAGGCCTGGGCAGTGCACTCCTCATTCTGCAGAGCTCGCAGAGTGCAGAAAAGTCAGCTCCGCGTAGTGCAGCAGAGTTTTTTCATCACTCGCAAGTGGTAAGTCGGCGAGTGTGAGCTGCCGCTCGGGTAGATTTTCTACCCAAGCGGCAGGAAGATCAGAGTTAACGGCAGTTCGCACCACACTATACTCCGCCACTTGAGGAACTCTGCAAAGTTTTTTTGTCACTTCATAGAGTTCCGCATAGCGAAACTCCGTGAACTACACCCAGGCCTTCTAACCAGCATATTTGATTTGGATAGACTACAGTAAAATAGTGTAAAAGCTGTGCAGGTGGCAAGGAGTTAAAAGCTCATTTTGGGAAATTGTTCATCCTTATGCCTCACAAAGCTGCAGCCTGCATATGTTAACCCCATTGTCTTTTGGTCTATTTAAGTCTGCATCTGAAATTAGACAACTAAGTACACAGTGTACTCCCACAAGGCTCAGTTGCTTAATGTCCAGAAGCGAAAATGGAATTTGAGCTAATATACAAGTGTAAACAGCCAGAGAGACACTCCAATGCTATTACAGCTTAGACTATGGCAGCTTTCACTTGATAATGCCTGCAGTATGTTTAAATAAAATAAATCTTCCATCTTGAGTTAGGAAAAAACAGAGATGTCATTACTGCAATATTTTACTAATCAGTGAAAGTCTAATTCAATTGTGAATCTGGACTATTGGTGCCATAAATATGATTTCTGGAAAGTACTGCTGTTAGAGGACTAGGGTGAAAACCACTACAGGTGGCCAACGAACTTTAGGCCATATGATCTCTCATCAGTCTAGAACTCTGACCAGAAAGGCATGGGGAGTTATAATTAAGATTAAGTGCTTCCCTATGAGTAGAATGAACCTATTTGCTCAGAATGCTTGCCGGAGGCAACTAGCTGCAGGAAAGGTCAATACGATTACAAGAGTTAACATGTATTGGAAAACGTTTTGCTCAGCTCTCCCACATAGACAAGGCCTTCTATTATTGTCTTTCATATTTCAATGACAAGAAGCAGTTGGATATAGTCTTAGAAGTAGGTCTTAACATTTACATTCTGGCACCTTACAGTAGACACAATCGACCGGTGAACAGTTTGGAACTGGCAAGTCCAGGGATGCGCTTATGTAGCCCACATTGCAATACAAGGCTGTGCTCACCTTCCAACATTGTAAAACACTGCTTTCTGGCAAAGCACCAACTAAAACCTGCATGCAATGGTGAGAAGCATGGGAAATTTCAGTGTGGGTAAAATTGGGGCATGTGTTATATGGGAGTGTTTTGGGAGAAGGCGCGCCTGATTTTCAGAAGATACTGGTTGCAGAGCAATTTCTGCATTGCAAGTGACCAGTCTCTCTTTCTTTCCGGTGTAAAAGATGCCCAACACCCTCAAAATGCCAAAGGGCTTTTCACTGAGAGTCTTGAACCCCTAGGGTTTTGAATTTTAATAAGTTGTTAACTGGCTTGAGATTACTATAATTCGCAGTTAAAGTTGTGTATGAGGAGATGAAGGCCTGCAAGGGACAGAAGACCTCTGTCCAAACATTCTGCTTTGGAATGTGCTGCCACTGTGTCAAATTACATTTAACGAAAAAGGGCAACAGTGCCATAAAAATTGGTACACTGTGATTCGGGCATCGGGGAGACTGCACAGGTCCATGGGTTTTCCTTTGCTGATTAGGATGTCCCCACCCTTCACAAGCAAAGTACAAGCTGGCAAATCTGGATAGTGTACAATTGGAGAATGCTCACTGGTGCTAACCTAAATATTTCATGCTTTCCGACTACAAAATTGGTCCAAAGCGTTTGTGCAAACCTTTACGAATCAGAATGCAGTGGGATGCCCCTTTGCTTTCTCTTTCCCTTGCTTTTACAAAATTGGTAATATCAATTACAGTGTACGATATTGAATTCCAATTTCTGGCTACGGGCCTTATTTATTGAGGTCTTTGCATCACTTTTCAGTGACGTTGCTGCGGCATAATCAATGCACCACACTGTGCCCTATTTACAAAGTGTTGCATCTAGGTGTTACTTTGTAAAGGCCTGCGCTATATAAGTGCCTCAGGTATAATGAATGCAGGGTGGGCATTCCCCTGTAAAAAAGCCACATAGAAGTGTCTCAGTGAAATCTAAGAGATTAGACTAGACTGGGTCACAATGCTTATGCCTGCTTCAAGCAGGCATAAGGAGTGACACAGGGCTTTTCACATGGGACTCTCCTATGTGTAATCACACATTGCTGGAGTTGCATCTGTTATCCGACACACTCCAGCCATGCCTCATTTTGGCGCCACCAGATACGTCAGGATTCCTGACATATCTGTTAAATCATTGTGCCATTAAGCTCCGCAGTGTAAATACGATGCATCCATGGTGTAGCAAGGATGGCGCTATGAAAAGTTTTGCATCGCTGATTTTGCCCAGCAATGTCCCACTTTTCAAAACAAGGCCCTGCATTCAGAAATTCTCCTGAACTGACTTTGCGAATGCCAAGGTTTTGAGCTTTAGGCCTATTAGTGGTACTCTTCACAGTACGCAGGGGGGTCTAATCATTCAATAATTGATTCAAACTGTTTTAGACGAACCGCTTCACAATTCTGAATAGGAAAGACGTTTTCATTAGTAGTGACCAACAATTCTTTCTCGCAAGTACATTCGTTTTACTAACATAACTAACGTAAAACAGATTTCCGGTTAGTAATAAAACATGAACTATATGTTATGTTAATAAAATGTATTGAGCGCACGAATACCCGGAAGTGTCTTGACGCTACATAACGACGTGAAGTCATTGACAAGCCAAAAATTTAACATCATTATCAAATAACTGCTGTTTTCAGTTCTCCAGCGGCCTGCCACGTCAGGATTTTAGGTTTCGCTCATGCTAGTTTAGGAATAATGAGAACTGTGGTTGTTCTCAGGTTATAATGCGGCGAGGTTGCCAAGTTTTAAGTAATAGATACAGAGCAACCAAACAGCTAAGGATTCTTCTCCCTTTATCGATCGCTGCACACTGTGCAGTTAATGGAAAGGATCTAACACACGGCTGCCGGACCCAGGCCCACTCACACCGTGTGCTGCTAATTTTAAACGCGGAGGCACAATTTTGAGAAGGGTTGTTGAGATTGGGCAGCCTGCGCCGCACGTTGGTCTCCTTTCTATTCATAAACTGGCAGGGCAGAAAATGTGTTCAGCTGGGTTAATCCAAGCAGAAGTCTATGTTTCCCAAATACCTTGTGCTTCAGGGTTTATTACTGAGGCTGTAGAAACATCGTAGTTTGGTAGGAACAGAAAAACAAAAAAAATGAACTATTTCATTCTGTTTTTGACAATCCGCGAAGAGCTGTCCAATCCCAAACTATTCACGATTTGTGATATTTTTAAAATGCTGTTTTGAAAATCCAGATCAAAATACCAGTGGCGAGATGGGGCAGCAAGGATTACAAATCGATACTCAAAGATCCCGATTAACAAAGTACAACAATGGCTAGTGTAAAGTGGTGGGGGCGCTAGGCCCGCATACTTAATGAAGGACCACACAGACACTGGAGGTATAGTTAGTAACTGGTCACGAGCACGTGCGCTCGGCCCCTTTTATTATCAGGGTCACCTGACTGGTGGCGCCTGTGGTGGGTGGGTGTTTAGTGTGGGTTCATAGGCAGTGGAAACACTAGACTGTATCCAGCAGGATACTACATCCCTCCCAACTTTGGATAAAATAAATATTCTAAGCCCAACCTGTAAAGGAAAACAGACACCCAAAACAACCCACAGGTAGCCTTAACTTCAGGCCGCAGTCCGGCGGTGTTGGTTTTCTTGGACCCCCATTGTTCATGACGTTCGGGTTCGTCTTGGCCAACTATTTGAGACCGACCTGGTCTATCAGTAACAATGTCTATGTACATGAGTCCTTCATCAGGAAACTGGGAGCTGTGATGAGATCCACTCTGTGATGATTCTTGGCATGAGGTTTCCGCCTGGAGGTGACATGCTATTTGTTCCAGTATCTTGACGGCCAAGATGCATCCAACTTGCCTCTCTCACTTGGGCACCTCTCTCACAGGCGCCTCCGTGTGGGCTTTCCTGCTGGGGGGTCATGGGACCGTGTGGACCGTGCGGGCTCCGCGTGGGCCGCGCTAAGGCATCGCTTCTGAACTGCCAACGGGACTCACAGCCTAGTCGCTCATGTGTCTGCCAAGGGTGGTGATCCATCTCGGTGTCTTTGCCATCAGGAATCCGGTTCTGTGTCTTCCTCTCTGGGTCGCAGGGTACCCAGTCTCCGGCTGCGGCCTCCGTGCATCCTGCGCATGTCGAGGAGCTGCTGTCGAACATCTCTCCCATTCGGACTCCAACTTTACTAGTAGTCCGCCGAGGCCCCTGACCCCTGGATTTCCACTTGACCGCGAGGGCTGTGAGGGCCTTCATGTAGCTGTGCGTAGGGGTCGCTTCAGAACTCCCAACAGGGCCACGGCCTAGTCTTGCTTTATCCCAAGGGGCGGATCTTCTAATGTCCGGTTGTGCTCTACTTCCGTATGCTGCAGGCTGACAGGCGGTTCCTGGGCGGCCTGCCTTCTTGGACTCCGGTTGCCTGGAGTATGTGGATTCCCTTAGGTGTTGTGCTGCTCCTTGATGGTGTTGACGACCTCAACATTCTCCTTTGATGGGGCAGTAGGCGGCGGTCCGATGTCTCGGGGTGTTCTCTTCTGTGATGATGCAAGTACTCTGCCCGGCCTCATTGTCCCTCGCACGCCTATGTTGGTTGTCTGCCCGTGGCGCGTTGCCACTGTACCTTCCTCCTTTGCAGGCTGACATCCTGTCATCCTCTTCTTTCTTCATGGCATCTTGCCACTCACTCCCCTTCTCTTCTTTCCTTCCTTTGCGATGCAGTCTGGTCCTCTTGCATTCTTTCTCCTCCTCACCAGGCTTCTCCGTGTAGCGTGCACTCTACACGTTTCCCTCTGGTCTTGTCCCAGCAATGGGACACTGTCTTCTGTTCAATCTGTGACTGGACCAGTCGTTGCGACCGTCTTCTTTTAATTCATTCTAACTTCTAGTTTCTACTGTCCAACTTCTCGTCCGTCTCTTTCTGGTCCTCTTCGCGGACCTTTCCTGGGGTCCTCTTTGCGGACATCCGCTTCGTTCTTCACATCACGGACTTCTTCTCCATTCTTCTGATCAGGACGCTTGTCAGGCCTCTCCTTTCTGACGACCATCTGAGTGGTCCGCCTCTTTTCTTTGGCGACCATCTGGCTGGTCGGCTTCTTCTCTTTGCTGGCGACCATCTGGCTGGTCGGCTTCTTCCCTTCGCTGGCAACCATCTGGCTGGTCGGCTTCTTCTCCTCTCTGGAGACCATCTGGCTGGTCGGCTTCTTCTCTTTGCTGGCAACCATCTTGCTGGTCGGCTTCTTCCCTTCGCTGGCGACCATCTGGCTGGTCGGCTTCTTCCCTTCACTGGCGACCATCTGGCTGGTCGGCTTCTTCTCCTTGCTGGCGACCATCTGGCTTGTCGGCTTCTTCCCTTCGCTGGCGACCATCTGGCTGGTCAGCTTCTTCCCTTCACTGGCGACCATCTGGCTGGTCGGCCTCTTCTCCCTTTCCCGGGTCTTCGTTCTTCTGGTGGCTCTTGCAACCACCTCTTCTTCTCCGCAATCGCATTGCTGTGGTGCGCTTCTGATGGCGCTCATCCTTGACCTTCTAGGGGCACTCGCTGCGCATTCCTCTACCTCCTTTGTCCCTGGAGCAGTGTCTGCTGTTCTTGCACTTCTTCACACTTGCCTGGTGCTGAGTTCTGGAAACTCTGTTCGGTTGTCCGGTGGTGCTCCTCCTCCTTACTGCTGCAGCGACAACCTGTGGCCACTAGGTACCGCTGCGCTCTCTCTCTCGGCCTCAGCTCCGTGCTTCTGGTGATCTGCGCCACCGCTCCGCCGACTTGCTCCTGGTTACTTCTTTTTGCGCGCTCGTGCCTTTGCTCTGCTTTTCTTCTTAGGGTTCCTGTTGCTGTATCCCGTTAACTGCAGGGTACTTGCTTGCTGCACCTCTTGCGATGTTGTGGGGCTACCTGTCCTTCGACATCTCTTGCGCTGTATTTACTTTGTGCCTTTGACAAGCTCCCCTTGGCCACCGCATGCATCCCTTTCTCCTGGCACCTGGGCATTTTTCTGAATGCACCAGTGTTCTTCTGCCACTCTGTTCCTGTTCTGCTGCACTTTCTGCTCAATCCAGTTGCACTTTAGTTCTTCCTCTTTCCATCCTTGCCCTTTTGGGATGCAGCAGCTACCCCTGTGCTGCCTTGCTTTCTTCCTGGCACACTGTTGCATATGAGCTCGTTCCATTTAGTGCAGTCCTTAGTTTCTTTACCTGATGCACCTCCTTTGACCAGTGGATGCGTTTTCGCGCGACGGCCACTAGGTGGCAGTGTTGCTCATTTCTCTTGTTTCTGGAACCTCACTGGTTCCGTAGTGTTGCGTGGTGTCCTGGCTTTGCAGGCGTCGTTGGGGGCAGAGGACCAACGGCGACCCATGGCGGGTGCTGCCCCGACCTCCCAACAGTCTCTCACTCACCACACTACCCCCAGGGCACAGGCACTCGTACCCAGGTAGGCTATTTGCACACATTTACTTTGTGGAGGTATCCTTTGCAAGACGTCTTTCTCGCGCTGCTGCGGCTTCGCTTTACAGCTCTTCCCCCTTACATGGAACGCTTCTCTGCGTTCATTCGCCCGCCGTCAGCCCGCTTCCTGATGTAGTCAGGTCTCTGAGGGCTGTAGGGGCAGGCACCGCATCTTGTTTCTGTTCACTTGTGATTGCTATTTGCTGAGCGGCTGTCTCGCGCTCGATCCTAGTGGGGGGGGGGGCACGGATGCCGGGGCTGCACCTTGACTAGGCACCATTTCTGCTGGCAGCGCCTCCGCCTGCGGGTGCCTCCCGTCTCCTCGCTCACCCGCTGTCAGCCTCGCTGAATACACGCTGCGTGGGAGCGGGGGCGGGTTGGCGCTGCTGCTGGAGCCTGCCCGCTCCATTCCAGGCAACGTCAGTGTTTCTGCACGGGGACGGGGGAGTGGATAGCTACTCCCGTCACCGTCCCTTTCGCCACAGGCTCACCTTCTCTTCCAACGCGGGGTGGGCACCCGCTGGCGTCATGCTAGTCGAGGGTCCCTCCTCCGTCCTCTCACATTCACGGGTTCACCTCCTGCGGGCAGATGCGGGGTGGGCACCCGCTGCGACTTCTGCCCGTTTGGGGTCCCTCAGTCACGGCCGATGCGGGTGGGCTCCGCTTGGCTCGCTCTTCTCCTGGGCACTTCCCCACGGGGGGCTCGCAGCGACAGGCTCGACAGGGTCGGGGTGGGCACCCGACTTCCTCTTGCGGGGGTCACAGCGTCGCGGCCGATGCGGGTGGGCTCTGCTCAGCTTGGTCTTCTTTCGGGGCACGAACCAGCAGGCTCATGAGGTGCGGTGTGGGCTTCCGGTCACCTCATACCCTTCATGCGGGCCCGGGGCTCATCGCTTGCCCCACGGGCCTTTCGGCAGCTGGCGCCTTCACGCGGAGTGGGTGCCGATTCCACGTGGCAGCCCTCTTCCCCTCGCTAGTTTTCCTCGGCCTCACACTTCCCCCACCGGGACCAGGGGAGGCGAGGCCACCGCACACGTGGGATAAGACCCACTCGTCGCCATTGTAAAGTGGTGGGGGCGCTAGACCCGCATACTTAATGAAGGACCACACAGACACTGGAGGTATAGTTAGTAACTGGCCACGAGCACGTGCGCTCGGCCCCTTTTATTATCAGGGTCACCTGATTGGTGACGCCTGTGGTGGGTGGGTGTTTAGTGTGGGTTCATAGGCAGTGGAAACACTAGACTGTATCCAGCAGGATACTACAGCTAGGACAAGCGTCTGGGACGCGTACGAATTGAATGTATACATTGATGAGGTGTACATGTGTCTCAAAGCTGAAAATGACGAGTGCACCCAGAAGTGTGGATTTAAGAACATCTTCAATTATCCTGGGAATGCAACAATCTTAAATCTGGATTACAATTGCAAAATTGGACCTACTCCTAAAAAAGAGTAAACCATCCAGAAGGGGTACTGATTTAAAAAAGCCAGCTTTGCGATACCCAGCCATGCATAACTTACAGCTGTCTTGCACATGCCTCTCTATACAGGGACATAGCAAATGTAGCATGACCCCTAGTGCAAGCAAAGAAAATAGCCCCTGAACCCATATTGAATAGAAAAATAAAGCATTATTCTGGCTTCATTGGCCCCTTCAAGTGGTACTGCACCTGCTGCACCATGGGTAACTAACCCACTGATAGTGTCCCAGAGTAAGATCACTGGCAGAGGGAGTGCCATAGTAGCAGTACAAATAGTTGTGAACTGACTAGGAATTGCGTAGAAAGATGGTACCATGGTGTGGTACAGCAATTTCAGCACACGGATGAGTAAGGGATTAACGTGTTGCATGATATGAGGGCGATCATTACCCTAATGATTGCATACGTACCAGAGCTGTGCACACTCACTTGCCTCAGCTGATGCATGGGTGCCAAACGCCTCCCTAGTACATATACATGATAATAAATATAGTTGCTGTAATCCTAGAAAATACATCTTTACATGGAAGTTGACTGGCAGTGTGGAAACTTCACCACATGGGTATAGTTGGAAAAAGTTCAATATAGCCTCAGATTGAGACACAAGGCTCACATTGCACTATGTTTATTGAAGCAAAGGCAAGGGGAAAGCAGATGCCTCCGTCCCTTATTTAATCCTGTTTTTGGAGCGGGCAGTCTGAAGCCAGGTCTGATTTCAGCGTCTTTTCCTGCATGGTAATATTCTTAGGTCATTAGAACGAGAAAGACCTCAGTTTGACTCGATTGCCTTCAAAGTTGACATACCGATGTATTTAAAATGGCCCCACATTGTCCCTCCTGAAGCTGTTCAGCACTCTATACCGGAATAACTGAGCATGTTTGACCTTAATAATCGGGCACCTCCAGGCACACTGTTGTTTGCTAAAGCAGTGACGATATCTAATGAAACACTTTAATGCTGGGAGCAAGACATGATAGAGATTTGTATATAAATTAATTTTGGGGCACGTCATTTTATAGTAAATATCAATTAAGGACGTCTAGGAAAATATTTTTGTGAAAATCATTTTAGAACAAATACAGCTAGGCCTTCGTGGGAGGCGGAGGGGGCTGGCTTCTTTCTCCTGCCATACTCAGTATAGGAAATACATGTTCTGCTTGGATCAACATTTCAGGCTTCTCCTGTGATGCTTACAAAATGCCATTGTAAAAAGGCTTACAATATGCAATTGTAAAAAAGAAGTGTACGCTACCCGGATTTCATGGACATCAGGATGGAAATTGAAGCAGTCAACAGAGGAATATTGGGATCCCCATTACCTGTGAGAAGTCATTTTTGTGGTTGATTGAAGTACTTTGCAGAACTAATGCTGGCAGAATATGGCATGTCTGGCAAAATAAGATTACAATAAACTCAATCTGGTAATATAGGCAATAAATTGCAGAGCAAATAATAAATGAAAAGCAAAATAAAGGTCTACCATGTAGATAGAGAACAGAAATTACTTTATCTGAAATTCAGGCACAGCTGATAGACAAATATCATAAAGTTTAACCATGAAAAGAAGTGCTCAGTGTGGTAAGCGTATGTAGAAGACAACAGTGTCTCAACAGGTAGTATTAGAAGGCAGTTATTGATAACATGCACATAACGTTGCAACAAGAAGGAAGCAGGGAGACATTAACAGTTATAGCAATAAATGCAAAGATTGGTCTGTATTCGAGCAAAGGCAGTGAGATACAAGGAAAACAATGACGGCACTCAATTACACTGAACGTACATGTAACCTGTAAAAACTTGTGCACATTTGTGCTAGTGAAAAACAAGGTGAACAGTGCAAGTGACAAGTGAAAAAATGCAAACAGCAAGAACAAAAATTAACAATATATAAACAATGGAGTTTATGGTGGTTCTGATGTTTTAACACACAGTTGAAGGAGCAGAGTATTTTCAAAGAACCACAAAAGTTGCTCCATGAGTTGTGCTGAAGGGTTGACGGCGTCTTGACCTGTGTAGAAATTCAGGCCATCTTCAGGACCAGGTTACGTATTTTATGGGAGTGCTGCATAAGAAGAAGAGAAGACGTGTGAAAACCTGGTAGTAGGGAGAAAGGGAACAAGGGGGGGAGGGGGCAGGAAGGGAAGGGAAGACGTGGTACCTGTGTGGGGACCTGGGAAAAATACTGTCCGGTCGGATGAGCCAATTGTTCAAGGCTACTATGATGATGTGGATCCATAGGAAGCAAGCAGATTGCCTGAAGGGTGAATAAAAAAGGGGGTGGGAGTTGGGGATAGTGAGTGAAGGATTGGAATGGCAGTGAAATTAAAATAAACGTTACTCGTCCAGAGGGGCTGTAAGAGTGCCCTTGATGAGAAATTAATTAGGAAGCGTTGAGTGGAGGGACTCACCAATTCAAAGCGATTGTTCAAGGGAGACTGGGTAATCGAAGCCGAGGGGGTTCCATTCTGGTGCTGCCCAAGTGCACAATGGTGAAGACCAGGAGCTGATCCGGTGGGCGGGAAGCGTGAATCAATGCCGGAAAAATGGAGGGAAAGGACAGTTATGTGATGCCGAACGATGCGGCGGAAGGGCTGTAGTCAGTGATGGTGTGGTGTGAAGGAGGGAGGAAAAAATACTTATTTACACAAGCTCACCCGGAGTACGAGTGTATGATGGATAGAGGTTTTTGAAGGGAATAAACGATCCTCCATGAGCGATGGTGATGTCTCTCTGAATCAGGCTTGAAGTCTGTCTATGGCGACTCAAGTTCTAAGACCGTGCACATTATGAAATGTGAAAGCTAGCGCGATGATGCGCAGCGTCAAAGTGGGGGCATGGTCAGGAGAATAAGAGGCAAGGTGCCAGGTGGCCAGGACAATCAAAAAAAAAGAAATAAAGGATCAAGTATCCATCATGGGGGGAGAGAGGTGCCTTGAAGTAATTGCACAAAAAACTGTACATGGGTAGGACGACGTTCTAGTCATGAACTAACCTGAGAGAGAGATTTACTCAACTCAGAATGAAAGGGATCGGTGGTTTGCAGAATACAGTTAAATTGAAGGCATTTTCTTAGAAAAGGTGTGTCACAATACAATGTGGCACAATTACAGAATGCATATTATTATGAGGAAACAATATTGGACATTTAAAAAAAAAACTATTTAGATGGCCGCATGGACGATCTTGCACATAACAATTTAGAAAAACTCTTCTGATTACAGTAATGTACAATTTTGCAGCAATGTGATTACATGGGGAAATCAGGATGGGGGTTTAGGAAAGGTGCGGGGTGGGAAGAGAAGGGAGATGATTCGGGATATTGGTATGCAGGGAAGGAATAGGAACAAACACTGATAGGGAGACAATTTAAGATATCTTGTTGAAAGACGAAGCTAGGGCGATGCCGAGATTGGCAAGTAGATACCGTAAAATACATACAATTGATTTTGTTAACAAAAACAATGGTATGGTGGTATAAATGCAAAGCAGGATATTTGTGAAGGGATGACTGGGTTAAACCCAAAGGTACACGCAAAACTAAACACTTATGGTGTTATTCCACCCAGTGTTAAGCCCATGTTCCACTGAGTCACAACTGGCAATCCATCTACACTCGCATTTATTCAAAATTTGAAGAAGATCACCACCCCGTAGGGGTAGTTTGGGTTGAGCAATGACCTGCCATGTGAAATCAGTTTCAATGTGTCCTTTCGCAAGGAACTTTGCCACAACAGGTGCAGTCTCTACTTTACAATGGACGCGGCTTTTGTGTTGAATGATCCGTTGTTTGACCAGCTGGGTCGTCTGTCCTCTGTACAGAAGATTGTAAGGACAGCGTATTATGTAGATGACATTGCTGGAGCGACAGTTGGTGAAGCTCTTGAGTTTGAAAGAATGTTCGTTCACTGTAAATTCTTTGGTATTGGTAATCAATGGGCAGACCACGCATTTCTGGCATTTGTAATGTCCCATGATTGGTAGTAAACCCCATGTGGAAGTTATGGAATCAGCATTTTCAGGTTTTTTGGGCCAAGTAATAGCATGCACTAGGTGATTGGCCAGATTTTCGCCTCTCTTGTAGGAAAAAGGTAATGGCTGTTGGAAAGATCCAAGAGTGAGTAGAGTGTTCCAGTTTTTCTTGATGATTTTAGACACCTTGTTGCTTGATGGACTAAAGGTCGAGACAAGGGAATGTGTGTGTTGACACGTTTCTCCTTAGGTGTGAGTAAGGTGTCTCTGTGATTGTACCATGCACGTTTACATGCTCTTGTAACCAACTGTTTGGGGTAGCCTCACTGAATCAGTTTTTTGGTGAGTATGGCTGCCTAACGGAAGTAGTCATTTTTCATTTGCAGTTTCTGCAAATGCGTAGAAACAGTCCAAATGGTAGGCCATCCCAGAGGCCACCAGCATTACAGTAAAGTAAAAGGGTGTGATCCACACCTGTGATACACAGCCAATATGTGATCAGAAAGAACATAGCGACTGACTATCGTAAATGTCCATGATGCTCATACAATACATGATGCATTTATCTCAATTAAGTCTGTGTTTGTTGCTGTACAGTGCTTAATTTGAACCAGGGGTTGCCGGTGGGGGGGCTTTGGATCCTATGTTTGGGGAACGGCACCTATTTTTCTGTAACAGATATTTACCAAGTGTAGGAAAACATATTGCAAACACAGAGGATGGAAAAGATGTCAAAACCATCACAAGCAGAAAGCAGGAACCTGAAAGAGCGAAAGAAGAGGGCATGGAGTGTTTGGTAGTGGATTAAATACTACCGGCCTATGTATTTGACATTCCAATGTTTAATTGCACCAGCAAACAGATTTTGAGCAGAGTTTCAGGCACTGGCACTCTTTCTTTCACAAACTAAGCACTATTGCTGTATAAATGTAAGGCATTGCAACCAAAAAAATGTGTAACAATTCATATTCGGGATGAACAAATCATTTGCTGAGAACAGGATATGTCTATGAAACTTATAATCAGGTGGATAGCTTTGTCAGTAAAATTGGAGGGGTGAGCTTCAGATTTTCCAACGATCAAGCTGGAACATAATGTTAAAATACATTATACGACAAGCAGAGTGCATGAGAAGGAATGTGGATTGCTAGGGACAATAAGTGAAAGAAAATACAATATTTTGTAAAATGACCAACATTTTTGTAGAATTTCAAAACAGAGAGATGGAGAGTGTGTGTTTTTGTTGTGTATGTAAAAATTCCTGGTGAAACCGACACAGACCTCACCATACCTGACTGAAGGCACCTGTAGCCAACTATTTACTCTAAAGTACATTTATTAGGGGGTGTAACACCGCCAACACCCCCCCCCCCCCACCCCTGAAGCTATTCCCCTGCTTATAATCCAATCCAGGGTAAGCAATAAGGTGCTGGTGCACCTAATGCAGGGTGCGTAATATGAACTTCATGGAACATTTACAACTGAACACTCTGTTTTCCTTCATTAATTGTTCTGTGATTTATTGAATCTCTCACTTGATTGCTTTAACTTTTTGGTGCTCACCAGGACATTTATGTAATATGCATATTTATGCCCAGGTTCTAGTATATGCAGCCACTACATGTAGCTCTACTGGAAATACGGGCACTCTCCAAAATGAAAGCCAGCATTGGAGGAGACAAGCACCAGTCGAGGGCTATTAAAATGCCACTGGCTCTTGTCTGTGCCTCGACGGCAGAGAGTGCGGGTCACCGGCACTAATGCCTCCGAGGCAAAGGTCAGGGAAACGTTGCATACGCTCACTGATAGTGTGTAACTAACTGTTGTGGATCCAAGGGGCAGCGATTCACGCACAAAGAAGGAGGAGTGTAGGTGGCCTGTGAGTCTGGGCTCCTGGGTGGGCACGCTGTACACTGTGGATGCCCCGCCGCCAGTTTAATGAGATACGCTAGTCAGCTTCACTTTCTAATCTCACACCCGGGGCGAATTGACTGAGTACTACATAAGAAGTAAGAACAAAATATATACTGCAGCAAACAACAGATCCCCGGCCTTTAGCAGCCTCAGGAAAAGCAGAAAACAAAATAAATAATGGAACTGGTGCTCATGTGCACTCTAATACCTTCAGGTCCAGTTTGTGCTATAGAAAGCTAAAAAAAAATGTGCCGGTCCCACAGGGAGCGCTGGCTGCAAGACGCGGTCATGTGACTGTGCTCCCCTGCCCTCTACTTCAGGAGATGCGAGGCACAAGGCTGTCGAGGATAAGCATTGTTCTGACGCTGATTGTTTAAACAGCACGTGGGTTTAAGATCAGTGTCCACCTTTCAGGCTGTTCAACTTGCGACTGACAAAACATAGTGCCTTCTGACTAATAAAGGAGACAGAATAACGCCGCAAGTAAAAGATCCAGTCCTGATTGGCCGTCCCAAAAGGAGACAGGGCAGTAACAAGGAGGGACTAAGAAGCCTCATTTTCAATCGGAAGCCGGCATTTACAATGGACGATGACGCCAGCCAATGAAAAAGATGGGCGAGGTTTCCACTCTACTTCTAAAACATACCCCACTACAATATGCCTCGCAGAGCAAGCAGCGCATGCGCGCTGCAAAGCTAGGCAAGACCTAAAAAATTATCTCTTTCCCAGGTAGTGGCATTTTACCAAACTAGTCCTATGAAACTATTCACAGAGTCTCCTCTATAATGATAAGATATTATCATCAAGATGCCCACTGTGAAAATGTGAGTGCCAGTACTTCTTTAATCATAACATGACCTATTGGCTTTGTATTATTCAGAGTATTCTTGGCAAATAGAGAAGCCTAGATGAAACCAATGCATACAGATCTCAAAATAATGAGACGATAATACCTGTTTACAATGGTAAGAAAGTTATTTCGGAAAAATGGTTTTAAAGTATTCAAAGTCAAATTGCATAGTCATGAAAATCATCTAGGGGTCACAGCTGAGACCCCTTGCTTTCTCCTTTCAACTCCTGGTACCTCCTTTGTGGCCCCTGGCCTCAGAGGTGGCAAAATCAGCGTCAAAAACTCAGGGATGGCTACGTATTTCTTTTTGTCTCTCTGTTTTACAGCATAGTAATAGAAAATAATATATAATTCACTATTAGTGTAATACAAAATGGAGCACACTTAGCTGAAATGAGACATTTGGTGTCTACTCTGGTAAGTAAAAATGTATGGGTCCTTACGGATGAGAGTGTGTTTATGTGACAGAGAGCATGTGTATGTGTGAGCATTTATCTATATGTATAAGCATGCGTGTGAGTGAAAGTGAGTGAGAATCAGTGGCAGGTGGTTAGTGAGAGTGTGGCCCAGATTTACAATTCTTTGATGCAAGGCAATGCTTCATCAAAGTTGCTGTGCTGCCTTGCATCAAAGGTAGAGAGCAAAAATGCACCATATCCAATTTCGATATGGTGCATTTTCTCGCTCCGTGTGCGCTGGTGAATTGTTTTGCAGCCCTGCACATATGCACACATCCTTTTGGCATAGTGCAAGTTGGTATCCATTCTCTTAAGCAAAGGTTTTGTACTGCAAAGGGTTCCTTCCAGTACTTTAAGGCTTTACCATCCTTGTATGCATGTTATACAATGTAGCACACATGCAAAGAAGGAAAAACAAGGAGAAATTAAAATATTTCTCTTTATTCCTGCCATGAGACGCCAATAAGATGTTGGTGTAAATTCCAGTTTGCCAATGTTTTTAGATTTGTGGAAAAATCAATGGATGCACTACCCATGGATACCACTTTGGCGTAAAATAACACAAGCAAGGCACAGCACAATGTTGCATTACTTTTGGATACTATCCAACACAACTCAAGATTTGCATTTCAATAGTAACTGCCACCCTAATACTTTGCACTAAAAAAGTGAGACAAACATGGTGCAAAGTGTTAGTAAACCTGGGCCTGGGGTCATTGAGCTTTAGTGAGTGTGAGTGAGTGAGTAAGAATGAATACGAAAGGGGCTTGTTATACCTGAGTTTTCCAGCAGGTTTATCCCCAGACTGTTTGCTTTTAGGCCTCCTGTTTTTAACCTGTTTTTGTTGCTTGTATGACTCTGGGTACTTTACCACTGCTGATCAGTGCTAAAGTGCATATGCTATCACTGTAAATTGTGTTTATGGATTGGTGATTACATGATTGGTATATTTGATTTCTGGTAAGTCCCTAGTACAGTGCACTGTGTGTGCCCAGGGTCTGTAAATCAAATGCTGCTAGTGGCCATGCAGCACTGATTGTGCCAACCACTTGCACAGCCTGTAAATGTAACTCAGACCTGCCCCTTCAATGACTGTGTGCAATTTGGTACTGCCAAGTCAATCTGGCAAGTGCTCCCACTTGCCAGACTTTAACCTTCCCTTTTCTTACATGTAAGACACCCCAAAGGTAGGCCCAAGGTAACCCTGTGGGCAAAGTGTAGTGTATGTGAAAGGTATACATGCCCTGATGTGTGTGGCATGTCCTGATAGTGAAAGACTGCCAATTTCAGTTTTCACGATTGAAAGGCTATCTGTTCTATAGGACGGAATGGGGAGTTTACTTGTAACATCTTATAAGTATAACTGCCCATGGGAACACGACAGGAAAATGGAGTTTAGTATGCCTGAACTCAGAATCTAAAGGGGCATCTTTTAGAAAGGATGATTTTTACATTCTGGGTTTGAAAATACCACTTTTAGAAAGTGGGTATTTTCTTGCTTAGCCATCTAGTATGCCTCTACTACGGTTGTGTATTGACTGTCTGGCTTTGGAGTGACAGGTGCTGGGGATGTGCGTTCTGTTCAGACAGCCACTTGAGGGGGTGAGGTGTGTCCTGCCTTTCCAAGGTGAGTCAGGGCTGGACTGAATAGACCTGGGCTGCATTCAGAGTAGGGAGAGGAGATTTCTTTCACACCTGAATGGGCCTGGTCTGCCTTGTACAATGCTGTATCCACCTCCTGCCGGGAAGCTGCACCAGAGAGGACAGAACTGGTTTGTACTGATCACAGAGCCTCTCTGACACCAGAGAACAAAGAGAGATGGACTATAAATGTTGGGGCCCAGACCTCTGAATTTTAGAGCACTTTGGGAATTTAAGAGGAACTTCTGCCAAGGAGAAGAGCTGGAAGAAGCTGGAGGAGAAGTACTGCCCCTTTGCTGTGTGCTGTCTGGGGTTGGCCTGCAGTATCTGTTTCTGCTAAGGAGAGGAACTGTGTGTGTATCCTACTTGACAAAGTACCTCCTAAGGCTTGAGGTAGAGCTTGTCTCTAGTTCAAAAAGTCCCAGGAACAGCAAAGACTTCACCATCCTTCTGGGCACTGTCTCTGGAACCATTGGTTTCAGTCACCGCAGAGGAGAAGAGTAGCCGATTCTGTCACTGAGTCCGCTGCTAGTTCCATGTCCTGAAAGCACCGCAGAAGGCACCAACGCACTTCGCAATGTATCACTGGTCTCACTGATGCCGCTGTGTGACCATCACTGAGCCGCTGCTTGTACCATGTCCTGTGGGCATCGCACTCAACACTGCCATGCTTCACTCTGCCCAGACATCACCAATGCCGTCGCTGCTCGACCCAAACATCGACCGGGTGCGTAGCCTGCACCATGACCTGCCAGCACTGCAGCCAGCACCGCCTCACTCTGCATAGTAAGCCTTGGCCTCACTGACGCCATTAGACAACTGTCACCGAGCCGCTGCCTGCACCGCACTGTGAGGGAACCGCACTCTGCACTGCTTCCACTTCACATCGCAACCGTGATGGTTGCCCCGACCGGCCCCCACCAACGTTTCAGCCGCAACAAGAAAGGTACTGTCTAAGAGTCTGACAAAGCTTTAGCTGGCCCACACTGACGCGGTCGGCTTGAATTGTTAGACTCTATCATTTTCAGCATCGTGGTAGCCCCGGACGGAGCTACCGACTCGGAAGAACTATGTTTTCAGCTAGTCTTGCAAATTGAAGGTTATCTTGCAAAGTAACTAGTTTTACAGTAGTATATGTTAGATTTTTGTCGTATTTGGTCATGTTGGTTTAGATAAAGTTTTTTTTTCCAAATTGGTGTGGTATCCATTTGTAGAGTTTTCATAGTGTGACTGTATGCTTGCACAAATGCTTTTCACACTGCCTCCGAGATAAGACTTTCTGCTCGTGCCAAGCTACCAAGGGGGTGAGCAGGGGTATTTCAGGAGAGTATCCCCCTTACCCTGACTAGGAAGAAGGGTCTCTACTTGGACAAAGGTGCAAACCATTGCCAACTAGAGACCCCCATTTCTAACAGGGCTTTAAAAGAGTGTTAGTCTGATGTTAGAGTCATGTGACATATCTTCCTAGAAATAAATCAGGATCAAGGGTCTTATGACATCACTTCATGTGACGTCATCAAGCTCAAAGGGCATGTGATGCCACTTGCGCTACCCCTGACATTTTGGTGAATTGACACCCATGCACATATGATGTATACTACAGCACTTTGGGGATATATTTTAGACTCAATTTGATGGGGGGTAATATACTTCTGCAACTCTCACCGTCTGCACTTGTGGAAAGTTTAAATCAAAAGAAGGGTTTGCTATTTTGTCTAATCAGATTTGCCCACACCAAGTAAAATATTGACTCCATTTTCACTGTACAATCTAGGGAAAAACTATGCAATAATACTGAAGGATTTACTTTAGCTGGATGATTAAAATGGTTTCAATGCTTTGCTCATTTATGGAACATTTATATCACTTGGCTTATTTATTGGTTAGATCATTGCATATCACTTTGAAACTATAGCATAATTACATGCCATTTGCTTACAGTAGTAAAAGACAAAACAACACATACAACTAATGACCTAAAATACAACAATTACATGTGAAGAATTAAAGTTGATGGCTAAATAAATTCTTATTTGATAATGCTGAAAGAGAATGTAGGGTTGTTCTTCAGTGTGGTCAGTAGGATCCTTCTGTAGATGGAAATCATGAACACAGATCACACATTATTACTGCTACGATTGACACACTGTGAAGCTCCGGAACAAGGTTGCATCAAGCAGGGATGATGGAGGATGGCCAGAGACAAGTTCTTTTCATGACTAATAAAGTGCAACTAGTTATAAAGAATGAAGTACAATCTGCGAGTAATCAGTCAATCTCCAAACTAAACATGAGGATTCAAGAAAAAGCATGAAGTTGTAACCTACAGTGCGGTCTGAAGAACAACCATGAAGCAAATGTATGAGAGTATTTTTTTCCTTATCATTTCTTCTCTTAATTTATTGTCTCAGCCCTTTGTGTGCACTGCCCTGATACCAGCCAATGGTTCAATAATTTTCTTACAATGTGCTTTGCAATAAAATGTGCCTTCTAATAATATGCTTAGTTGAACAATACACATTTTAAATACTAGCGCAATTACCCCAATAAAAACATAGATTTCTCAAATCATTGACAGACATATATGCAGTCTTTAGTTTCAGACAAACAATAAATCTTAAACAGATGTTAGACCTGTCATCCTCAGGGTGATCTTCCCCTAACCTTTGACTTATTACCTCCACTTGTTGCTGTATCTCGTTGTTGGCCTTAGGGCTCTGAGCACTTTACCACTGTTGACCAGTGCTAGAGCTCATGTACTTCTCCCCTAAAACCTGTTGATATTGGTATAAATCTGACTGGCATATTTTGTTTACATGTAAGACCCTTGTAAATTGGTATAATAAATACTCAGGGACTGTAATCTATATGCAACTAGTTGGCCAACAGCGCTAACTGTGTCACCCATACAAGTAGCCTTTCAAACCTGTCTCAGACCTGCCATTGCAAGGCCTGTGTGTGTACTTTACTGCCACATAGACATGACATTTAAGACCACTTGTCAAGTATTAAAATCTCCTTTTATTACATACAGGTTACCCCCAAGGTAAGCCCTACGTAGGCCTTTGAACAGGGTGCTGCGTAACTAAAAGGTAGGACATGTACTTTTAGGTTTTACACGTCCTTGTAGTGACAAACAGCTAAATTAGTTTTTCACTGCTGTGAGGCCTACTCCTCTCGTAGGCTAGCATTGGGGATTCCTTAAAACACCTTTAAGCTGTAATTCCTGATTAAAGATGAGTAACTACATTTTATTTCATATCTTTGGAATGGTAATGATAAATCCTCTTTAGTGGTAAAATTGAAATTGACATTACTATTTTAGAAATGACACTTTTAGAAAGGGGAGATTTTCTCAGCTCTAAACTTTGCTCTGTTGGAATGCAGCCTGTCTACAACATAGGTGTGGGAAATGTGACAGCTGCACTTTGTGCGTTTCCTCTAGACAGCCACAGACACAGGAAGGTAAGGCTCATCTGCATTCTGAACACTCATCTGCATTCATCTGCATTCTGATGGGTCTTCCTAAGAAGGGAGGAATGTAAGGGGTGACATTTATACTTCAATATGTAGTGGGGGAACAACCTTTACAACGCAACTATTACAACGCACTACACTTACAACGCATTTTTTACAACGCAACATCCACTACAACGCATTCCATTACATCGCATGACACTACAACGCATTTTTAAAAACTACCTTTACAACGCATTCCATTACATCGCATACTACCTTTACAACGCATACCATTACAACGCATAATATTACATTAAACCCCTACACTATCCAACACTTACCCTACTGTTGCACCCCCTGGAGTTAGAATAGTAATTTTTACCCCTATACTATCCAACACTTACCCTACTGTTGCACCCCCTGGAGTTAGAATAGTAATTTTTACCCCTACACTATCCAACACTTACCCTACTGTTGCACCCCCTGGAGTTAGAATAGTAATTTTTACCCCTATACTATCCAACACTTACCCTACTGTTGCACCCCCTGGAGTTAGAATAGTAATTTTTACCCCTATACTATCCAACACTTACCCTACTGTTGCACCCCCTGGAGTTAGAATAGTAATTTTTACCCCTATACTATCCAACACTTACCCTACTGTTGCACCCCCTGGAGTTAGAATAGTAATTTTTACCCCTATACTATCCAACACTTACCCTACTGTTGCACCCCCTGGAGTTAGAATTGTAATTTTTACCCCCATACTATCCAACACTTACCCTACTGTTGCACCCCCTGGAGTTAGAATAGTAATGTTTACCCCCATACTATCCAACACTTACCCTACTGTTGCACCCCCTGGAGTTAGAATAGTAATTTTTACCCCTATACTATCCAACACTTACCCCACTGTTGCACCCCCTGGAGTTAGAATAGTAATTTTTACCCCTATACTATCCAACACTTACCCTACTGTTGCACCCCCTGGAGTAAGAATAGTAATTTTTACCCCTATACTATCCAACACTTACCCTACTGTTGCACCCCCTGGAGTAAGATTAGTAATTTTTACCCCTATACTATCCAATACTTACCTTAAATGCAATTTAATATTATGCGTTGTAATGGTATGCGTTGTAAAGGTAGTATGCGATGTAATGGAATGCGTTGTAAAGGTAGTTTTTAAAAATGCGTTGTAGTGTCATGCGATGTAATGGAATGCGTTGTAGTGGATGTTGCGTTGTAAAAAATGCGTTGTAAGTGCATGCGTTGTAAAAGTGTGCGTTGTAACGACATACATCCATGTAGTGTCTTGTTCACACAGAAAGCGCTGATTCACACCCTCTACAGTTAACCTGGAAGACATGACTGGATTGAAAGGGATCTTTGTGCACATTTTAGGTCATCACCAACATCAAAGGCACTTTTGGTTATAAGTACTGGTGCTCTGGCACTACCAAATGAGCACACTACTAGACCTGGGAAGAACTCTGCTGGAGTAAAGACTGCTGTGCTTTGACTTGACTGACTGTGCTGAGGAACTGCTTCTCTGCTTTGCTGTGCTGACCTGACCTGCTGCTGACTGGACCCATCTCAACTGAACCCAGAGTGAATCAAAGGTCTTGCTGGCTTCTTTCCTGTTTTATGAAGTCTCGTGGACACAAAAGACTTCATGCAACCCTGCTTGGTCTGCTGGACTCTGTCATCTGTCGGTCCTACCTTTGCCTGATGTGCCTACCCAAGTCCTGGGCCTCAGAAGTGGGTTCTGCAACTGATTACTGCAAAAACCATCACATTGCCCCAATTGCAAGAGAAAATCCACCGCACCGCACTTCTACGCCCAAGCATAGGCTAATGTATGACAGTGAATCCACAACCTGTTCAGCTTGATGACAACAGACTGCGTGGCTCGACGATCACGCATTGCATTTACTTCAACAGAGCTCGACGACAATGCAGGATCCCCTTTGCGCGGCTCAACAATGAAGCAGCTTATGTATTTCTTCAACCTATCTGGGGCCTGTAGCCAGCCTGCCCTCCATCAGGGTAAGCCTGATCTTTGGATTTGCACCGGTCCCACATGACCTCAAGTAACCTGTTGAACGTTAGTGACTTTTAAGCACTAGTTTTAGTTTATTCTTTAAAAAATCATATCCCAACTTCCACTTATTGGATTTTTGTTGGTTTGGTCTTGTTTTACTCAGATAAATATTCTATATTTTTCTAAACCTGCGTGGAGTCATGTTGTGTTGTGTTCATTGTGTTACTGTGTGTGTGTATTTTGCACAAATACCTTACACATTGCCTCTTCGGTTAGCCCGCCTGCTCTGTGCCAAGCTACAAGAGAGTGAGCACAGGTTAATTTAAAGTGTGCATATAGCTTACCCTGACTAGGATTGTGGTCCATACTTGGACAGGGTGCAAACCGTTGCCAACTAGAAAACCAATTTCTTACAATGGATGATTATTCAAATGTTCCAAGTGCATACAAATAAGTAAAATATGCTAATTCATCCTATATTGCCATCTCAAGGTTCAGGATATATTTATAAACAATTCAGCCATCTGCCTCCGAGGAATATGTGAAATATTTCAGTGGCGTATGAAAACACATTTCATCATCATACTGAATGCCACCAAACCACTCTGCAGAGCTTTGAGATTATCATTGCTATTAGGATTTTTTGGCATGGAGTACCAAATTTGGCAGCAATGTTATTGAAATTATTTCCCAAAAAATTAGGATTATGTGGCACATTTTATGTCAGTATTATATGCATCTATTTGAGATACAAATAGCTGTGTTGTTGGCAAATTGGTGTTTTAGACAATGCAGGTGGCATGAGTTTTCTTGTGTGTTGTGTGTGGGTGGTGTGAGATATGGCCTAACTCACCTCAGGCCGCCATGCCCCACTATCCACAACCTTCAGCCATGTGCTGATAGAGTTGCCCACACAGCTTTGCTTTCAGCCAGGTCCCGGACCCAACCAACCACAGGCATTGGCCAAAGGGCCTGATCTATGACCATAACTTGCACCCAACCCCCACAGGAGCATTGGTGTAGCAATAGCCCCCACAGCTTCCCTGAAGCTTGGGGCCCCCTCTGGCACTGCGCACAGGCAGTAGGCCCCTGGCCTGAGAGTTCCTGACTGGGTCTGAAGTGTGAGAGGCCCCCTTCATGTACTTTGCAGGAGGTCCTCCTCAGATTTCGTTATGCCACTGCAAAGGAGGCTAGCCCCCACTACACACAGACTTTGGCCATGCACAGTAGGGGTTGGTCGTGGTGCTTGGCCTTCGGCCAGGCCATGCACCCAGCCAATCACAGACTGCCAACCCCTTCAGGCATATGACCAAATGTCGTGTGCAGCAAGGGATGGTCACAGAACTTGCCCTTCACCCAGACCCTGCACCAACCCTGAAGGGTTGGCCCATAGAGCTTTCCTTTTGGACTGGTTATTATTTGTTTTATTTTTTTTGTATTAGCAGACGCTAGTCTGGAACTGAGAATGCAGGACAATCTTTTCTGACAAATGCTACCCTTTAGGAGATTTGCAGTTCTGAGTTCATACCCACAGATCCAGAATAGATGCTAAAAGGGTCAGTTATGCCTGCTCTTGGTTCGTGATACCTGTCTTGGTACTGATGACCCCTGTCACCATTTTGGTCATCGGGATTCCAAACATTCCAAAATAAAACTGCAGATCCATAGAATTATTTAATGGTCCCCTCACTATGGTCTGGCTTTCAGGGTGGGTCTACCCTTCACTATTATATGTGCTTTTGCAGTTTTGTAGAGGTCATGGCGACCATGCCTCACATTCTATAATGACTGCTGCAAGAGAAATGTTGGTCTTGTGGTAACCCAACAGATCACTCAGATGTATAAGACCAATTTTTGAATTGCAGATCCAAAAGGATGGGAGAGAAAATCTCCTCTGCCTAATCTGATTCCGTTGTTTTTTACATTTCTGGCCTGAGGGACAATCCACAAACCTTGAAAGGCACAGATATGGAATGGTGTTAACTCTTCAAAGCCAGATGTTCAACTTATTAAAATGCTAGCCAAAAGGCAATTTTCTCCTAGCTTCCAGGGACAAAGAGTTCCCTGATGATGCAGTGTCATGCACAATTGAAAGATGAAGTGCAATCCTAGTAGTAGACCCTATTGACCTCTAAACTGCCATGTCTGTTGAGGAGATATTTGTACAGACACAGGAAAAACGTCTTGGAGAACACCTCATGGCCTGCCAGCGATCTCCATCCTAGGCACCTTTTCAAGCAAGAAACTACTCATCAACAGGGGAGGGGCAGAAAGACAGCTGCCTAGATTGATGTTGACACAGTGAAGTATACTAAAAGCGATGGATGGAATGCTTGAATTGATCTCAGCCACTGGAAATTGATTGAGCTGCATCCCATTCCATTGTTATTTTACACACCATGCCACCTCAGTTTAGACCCAGCCATATGCAAATCAGTTTTGATCCTGCTCAAATGGGAACAGTCCAACCCGACCTGCCAAGCCAGGTTCTCCCTAAACCAGAACTCAAGCAACCCAGGGCCTGTTTCACCATAGTTAGTTCTCATCAGCCAGGTATAGCTTGGTACCAGTGACAGTGTGCACAGGACCTATGTCTGGCCATACCCCTCCCACAATATTGGGAACACTCCGCACTTGCACGCTTGCCCGAACGCACAGACCTGGTCCTGGGTTCCTACACACTCTTTGCTCCTAGACCCTTAGATGCCCCTCACTAACCTCAAGATCCTCATGCTAAATGTTATCAGTCTCAATAATCCAATCAAGCGCAGGGCCATCCTCTCATACCTGGAGAGTACCAGAGCAGACATATGCCTGTTACAGGAGAGACAACTGTTCTCGAAAGACTTTCACCAACTCAAATCTCACATGTTCCCCACACAATTTTTTTCTTCTGGTCCTTCAAAGACAGCAGGGGTGGTGATCTTAGTCTCCCGGGCCTTTCAAGGGAAGGTAGTACAGAAAGGGGTGGAAATCAGGGTCAGGCTACTGTCTTATCAGTTCACAATTGGGGGACACCTGTAGGTTATTGGGTCGCTGTACGCACCAAATGAGGGCCAGGAAAGATGTCTTCACGAGGCTCTGACCGAAGCCACTGCAACAGTCGAGCGCAAGATACTCCTGGGGGGCGATCTTAATTTAGTATTTAATAACTCCCTTGACAGGTCGGCACAACGCTTCGTTCAGGTGGGTGCGCTTTCCACAGCAAGGTTGACCAGACTGAATGAATTAGGCCTGGTGGACCTCTGGAGGTGGCACCATCCTCACCTTAGAGAATACTCCTACTGCTCTAATGTCCATAAAACCTTCGCCAGACACAATTACCTGATAGGCTCTGAGGCTCTCTGTGACCTCACGTCAGACGTCAAAATCTTAGTGGCATCACTGTCAGACCATGCTCCCGTTATGGCCACACTAACTGTACCGCCTACTCAACAGCCCATACAACAGTGCGTCTTCGGACACCCTTTTGCAACGCTCAGACATGTTTGAGCAGGTACAGCGCACTATTGATAATTATTTATCACACAATCACAATCCCGATGCACTCATGTCAACACGATGGGAAGCACTCAAAGATGTGATTAGGGGCAAGCTAATTGCCATCTTAATGGCAGACAATGCTGAGCGCAGAAGAAAGAGAGAGGACCAAGCGCAGAAAACAAGGGAATTAGATGAAATGCACCAACGAACAGGGGCACCTAGAATCTGGCACCAATCGACTACAGTTTGGGCACAATTAGCAGCCATAGACCAAGACAGAATGGAATATGCAGCGCTACACCTGCACCACTCGTTTTACATTGGGGGGGATAGATGTGGGTGCATGTTAGCTCACAAACTACGTGAGACTAGACAGTTGCAGGGGGTTCAGGAGATACGAGACCAGACGGGGAGACTAGTCACAGAAGACGCAGCTATAGCTGAGACATTTTGGGACTTTTACACCCAACTATATAGGGGGCAGAGGTTGGAGGATGCAGATAGCGACACTTACCTAACAGGGGCACACCTCCCCACACTAACTCCAGAACAAGCGGAGCAATTAGAGGAAGACATGCAGATAGAAGAAGTCATAGTGGCCATATCAAGACTTAAATTAGCCAAATCCCCCAGGCCGATGGCTACACTGCAACCTTTTATAAACAATCTGTTCCACATTGGCACCACTATTAACCAGGCTCTTTAATACTTTTGCGTCCCCAGGGCCAATCCCCAGATCCATGCTTGAGGCTGCAATTGTGGTTATTCCCAAGCAAGGGAAAGATAAAACTAGCTGCGGAGCATATCGCCCCATTTCTCTCCTCAACATAGACCTGAAACTATACACCGGGAACTTGGAGCATAGATTAGCTATTTACATGCCAGGACTAATCGATCCCGACCAGGCGTGATTCATTCCCCACGGACAGACCACTGACAAAACTAAAAGGGTCTTACATCTTATAGAGAAGGCATCACAGATCCCGGGAGACTTCATACTCCTCACCATCGACGCGAAAAAGGTCTTCGACAGGGTCCACTGGCCTTACCTACGTCAGCCTGGGTGAGAAAATGAGGACACAAGTTTTAAACTGCTATCACTCCCCCATGGCGTCAGTTAGAGTTAACAGACATACCCGACACAATTCCCGATAGGCAGAGGTACAAGGCAGGGGTGCCCCCTGTCACCCCTGCTCTTTGCACTGTACATGAAGTCGATGGCCTAGAGAGTCAGAGGACACCCACATATCATCGGAATTTGATTTGGGTGAAATGTGCGCACCATAAGTTTATATGCAGACGATGTACTAGTAATCTTATTGGATCCAGCTGTGGCTCTGGGAGCTTTTCTGACGGAGCTTGACTCCTTTGTGAAGGCCACCAGGTTCAAGGTCAATATTGAGAAATCAGTCGCTCTCAACCTCTCATTGTCACCAAACGCACAGACATGCCTCCAAAACCAGCATCCAATACAGTGGGCCGGGACATGATCCCATACTTGGGAATCCAATTGGCGCCTACTCTGCAAACCACAGCGTCAGTCAATTACGCCAAAATGCACACTCAAATACACTCAGACCTGCAGCGGTGGAAGATTTTACCCTATTTCCTGGCTGGGGAGGATATCAGCCGTCAAAATGACCATTTTATCAAAGATCTTATACCTCTGTCAGACGCTTCCTCTACAACCCCTAGTAGGATGGTTAAATCAAGTACAGTCGGAGCTCTCCCTTTTTATATGGTAGGGTCATAAACCACAAATGAAGAAACGTATTAGCACCCTCACATGCAATGAAGGTGGACTGGGGATCCCTGACATCCAACTCTATTACAAAGCCGTGCAATTACGGCATCTAGTAGAATGGAACCGCACTGAGTCAGAGAAGCACTGGCTATTCCAGGACCGAGCAATAGCGGACACATCACTCAGGAAGAACCCCTTTCTGAAGAAGTCGCATAGACTCCCTAATCTATATGCCTCCCACATTACATAAACCACCCTAACAACTTGGGATCAGACCAACAGGAGAAGTGAGCTGACTACCTTCCCCTCTCCTCTCACCCCACTTTTCGATAACTCCAGGGATAGGTGAGACTGCCTTCATACACTGGCGCACTACAGAATGCCGTGCCTTGGAACACCTATTTGATGTACAGAGAGTGATCGCTTTCCCACCTCTTAGATCCGACTATGGAATTCCCGAGTCCGAAAGGCTGCATTATCTGCAACTTAGACACTGTGCAGTGCACCCCGACAACAGGCTGCAAGCACAGACACTCCTCACCCCTTATGAACGTTGGCTTATCACAAGATCATCAGATAAGAAATTGATCTCGGACCCCTATAAGATGCTGCTCATGCTCACTCGATATACGCGTGCATACAACACAAGCTGCGCACGCTGGGAGAGGGACCTAGGAAGAGAACATAGTAGTAAAGTATGGGAGAGTGTATAATATAGGGCACGGCTCATGGCACACGGCAAGTAACATGGGTCTAACTGAAACATTAACCAAAATAGTCACCTATTGGTACTACACCCCAGAGTGCATCCACCGAGTCGACCCCGCACAAAGCCCAGATTGCTGGAGAGGATGCGGTAAAACCGGAACATTGGTCGACCTTCTGTGGGAATGTGAGCATGTGCAACAGTATTGGTCTCAGATCCTAGCCAGAATCAATAGACACTGAGCTCCCAAGATTCCCAGCATACACTCTCCGGGGAGTACCGAATCCCCTAACATACCCCCTCAAGTCCAGAAGAGGTTGCAAGATAGCGATAGCTCTAGGAACGGCCACTCAAAATATTTTGATTCACTGGAAAACTGCTCTATTTCCCATGCACACCGGTTGGCTCCAGTGTTTGTGGCACGCACTGAGGATGGAGAAGATAACCCTTACACTGGCAGGGAAAGGCTCAACTTTCGGAGACCTCTGGTAGCCATTCTTAGCCATACTTGCTCAGGAGTTCCGAGAACTTACGTCCCTCAGGTATCTATGTCTCCTAAGCCTTACTGCATCCAAAACTACTACTCATCAGGACACAAAGCAACAGGGAAACACTCTGCGCCCAAATATGATTCCTAAATGGGGGACGGGGGAGGGGAGAGGGGTAGAGGGAGAGGGGTAGAGGGTGGGGGGGAGTTTTTATTTATTTTGTTCATTACATTCCTAGTTTCAGGCTACATTTTTCATACATCTAGGAGGAAACCCCTCTTCAAACACAGAGTAAGTCTGGTTGGCTAAAAGCACATGGATCCCACTAATCCCATTTAGGAATTTGGGGTATTAAGGAGTCATCATGGATGTGACTCTTTTCATGTGTAGTGACAGGAAAGCTATGAGGGTACACTTTACACCACAGCTGTAAAAACGGTATGTTCAGTGCTTAATCTGTAAAAGGATAAGTTCCAGAGCACAACGTTTTCCTCAGAAGTGCATGGCAGGTGCTGTCGAGGGTCAGGTTGCTAAACTACCATTCTTCGTAATCTTAATTTCACCTCATGCCTCTTTTAAATTACCACCAGCCACTCCCTGTCTCTTTATCTCATTCTAGTAAGTCCTTTTTCATCCTTGCTTTCAACCGTTGTCACTGTTTTGGTCTTTATCTTCTTCCTACTTTCCTCTTCTTTTTATGTTTTTCTTTCTCTAGCTCTGGATCAAAGTGTTTTTAGGAAACATATGTGCTGGTTCACACAGTTGAGTGCCTGTGGACCATATCTGCAGCCACCATCTCAGATTAAAGGCTGGGCATGGATCTCATCCATAGTATGCCGTCTAAAGATTCTGAAGGATACTCTCATCATCTGTGTCCATAAATGTGATATTATCCAAGTAATCTTTTATTTTGATTCATGGGTCCTACCTAACTGAGATAAATGTTTACTAATGTTCTCTGTTGCAACTTTCATACTTTATTACTAGCCCTTCCTTATCCACTGCTTTCTGGAAGAAATGCAGTCCCCTCAAATAAATAATCAATACGTTATGTTTGTTGCCAGGAGCCTCGAGGTGCATCAGGAAAGGTTTATGAAGGATGCAGGACACCTACAATGTCAAGAAATATAATTATGCTAGGAAGAGTGATAGTTCTGTGTTCAGCAAATCCTAGTCTATTATCTCATTTGCCATAAATCCAAATTAGATTTTCATGACTCTTTGCACGTCTTTACTTATTTAATGAGCAATGTCCAGGCAGTATTGGCTAATGGACAGGACCTCTCCAAAATGTATTACCAAGTGATGTGAATAGTGCGTCATGTCTATTGTTAACTGGTTCCTTAGCAAGACTCTACCTCTGGAAGTATCCAGTTTGAAATATTATTTTGAGTGTGGAGATACAAGGAGACTATCTTTACTGGTGATGGCCACTGGGCATGCCACACTCTAAACACTGGTGTAACTTCTCCTTGTCACCTGTGTTGAGGGCCGAAATACTGTGTGTGCAAGTAGCAGACACATTCTCTTTGTGGCTCCAGAGACCGCAGTCCACTCTTCCTCGCTGCAACTACGGAGGAGTAAAGAATTATTTTATAGACAGGCTACTAACTTCAGGAATAACAGACACACGAAGCAGACATACTAAGTCAGCATTCAAGGAGGAAAGGCAGCAACTATCACTCTGACTCCTCAAAGATCAAGTGTTTGCACATGGAGACCATGTACATCAACCAATCTCCTTGGCAGATATTCATAAACAAGCAACAATAAGAATGTAGTCTACACTCCTCTTGAATCATCGAGCAGTGAGTAATAAAATGTTCTTTCAAATTGTTTGTTCATAATTTGTAGTATCCCATGATGATCCCAAGTCTTCAAACATCGTGTAGTTCAGATGCCACACTGTCTTTCATTGGCAATCTACTTCAATCTCATTGCGTGTGTGAATATTCAACTTCAAACAGGGTAACTCCTTTTAAGTTACCTAGCCAGAGTCCAAGTAATAAAAGCATTTGTTTTAAAATAAAAACTTCACAAAAATATAATTAAAAGAATAACACTCAAAACATTCTACCATTAGCAATTCAATAAACAGTAATATTAACGTGGAGGTCATTAAAATAAAATGAAAACAAAAGGGAATTCAGTAATCTGGACCTCTTAACAGAACATATAAACAATATTGAGTATTGTTCATGCAACTTTTGTAAAACCTTTCATCCTCAGTTTCCTAAACTGTATTTTCACAAACTTCCCACCCCAGCACAGATGATCCAGGCATACACTAGCCAACTTTTTGCGATGAATTGTACACATTATTAAGAATAATTCAGGAGTAAGCCAGGAAAACATTAGGAGTAAGTCACTGAAAATTCTTAGTGACTCAGTGCATAAATGAGCCAGATCGTCCATTGATTTTCCACCATGTCTACTCTGTGCAACACTTAAGCAATCCAACTGTGCACTTAACCTTTGATAACCAGAGGTGAAAGGCTTGTGCTTTCAACATGATGAACTTGGCATACCCCTGATTGGAGTATTTAACTTATCTATGATACATTAGTAGTATATGGTACCAGGACCCATAAGTTAAGTATCACCAGTGGGATGCAGCACTTATTGTGCCACCCACTGCAGTGACAATAAGAACATTAATTTGGAATTAAAGGTTAAATTGCACCTAGATCCTGTTCTACCATAATCATTGACTCTCATTGGCACTTTGTGCTTCTTGGTGGTATTTCTACTTGAAGCTTTTAACATTCATATCTCTGGGTGCCCTTATTTGATGTTTCTTATTTTTGTGTAATTTTGTAGATTACATTGTACTCTAATTGTCTAATTTGATTTGGGAATTTTGTTGTTTTACATTTCAACTTTAGTACTGCTTTAGTACTGCATAAATACTTTACATATTGCCTCTAAATAAATTCTGTATGCGATGTGCCATGGCTATCAGGTGTTGAGGTCAGGTTAATTTAGTGACTTTAAAGTTTCAGCCTGACAAGGATTGGAATTAATACTTGAAGTGGGTGCCTACCTCTTCAACTATAATCTACTTTCTTACAATTACAAAACCTGCCTAGTGCAAGTGATGCTTTAAAAAACGGCTTGGTTGTTTGTTCATAGACCAGTCAAACCACTACTATCATTGTGTTTCTAATATACATTTTCAATTTTCTTTTTGGATTTGATTCATGTAGCATAAGATCCACAGTAATCCAAATTGCCTTAGTCAATTAATACACTATCATCTGCAGACATGAGCGAAGTCATTATATCATCCCATTTGTGGTGACAAACATTTAAGTTGTTAAATAGGTTTGCTGTGCATTAAACAAGGCTGGGATTATGACTAGAGAGTTTTATATAAATCATTGCACAAACAGGAGTTTATACAGTGATCAGAATACTGAGTTGTGTTATGAACCTCAATGAAATGTATTACGGGAACGACTATGTAAAGAAGTAAAACATGCTAATTTTGGTGTGATAAATATAGACTATGAACATGATATCTCATTTCTGAGGCAAAAACTCAGAATGAGTTCTTTACAAAACTAGTGAATACCTAACTCTGTATTTACAAGACATGGTAAATGCCCTTGTTTTTGCTGGACACAAAAGCACAGCATAACTTGCAATGGGGCTGAAAGTTATCCCCTCTTTACTCTACTGGTAGATTTGACATTTTTTTTAAAGTGTCTAACTTATCTACTTTTACCTGAAACTATGGGTCAGAATAAAGCTATTTAATCATGTTTAAAAGTGTGTTGCTTAATCCCCAATCATAGACATGATTCAGTTACTAAATGACATAAAGAAGTTAAAAACTTTGGCAAAGGTTCTATATTTTAGTTAATGATGTTCTTTTAGAGTTTAGTAGACCGGAGGCCACGTAGCTGTTTGAGGACAAGTTTAAACATTTGATGTGTGAATGGCTACATCCTGTTAGTATGTTCCTGGAAAGTAACATTAAATCTATCACATATTCAGGTTTCCCGAACAACCATCAAAATAAAGAACAGATGTCCCTTAATTCAGTCCATGAGTCCTTGGGCATTCTTCTTTACTCTTATTTACTCTCAAGATATGGATGCATTTTTAGGATTGCAATCCGAACGTCGCCACAACCTAAACATTTTTAGGAAATTTGGTTTATTGAAAATATAATATATTGGATAAACCAGGAATATACAATTGGGAGCTTTGTCATGAGCTTCAATTTTGCAAGAGGAGTATATTTGTTCGTTTACTTAAAAGATAATAGATTGAAAAGGATGTTGCCAACTGCATTCTGAGAAATTCAACTATTATATGGTGGCTCCTCTCTCAAAAAATGGACAACCTTTTGTTTTACAACTGTGCTTAATTAAAAGATTAAGAGCTTCATTTTGAGTGTCCCGCTAACTTGGGTGGAAAATCCCACACACTGTAAATAGCAGCTATTTTTGGGTTCTTCATTTATCTGGTGCACTACTATCCAAAATCTGATTTTTGAACATCCGAAAGGAGAATAGCACAGTAATACTGCATGTTCCATTCCTAAGAGCACAACTCAGAATGTCTTTATGGAAGCTCCTATTTGCACCTTAATTGCGATTCAAGGAGGGCTTAAAATAAGGATCCATTTCCAAGCAAAACAATAAAAACAAAGTTGCTCTTCAAAAATGCTTCCAAGTGCTGAGCACTCACCCGAAACACTGGCACAATAGGCAGATTGAGGGTCAACTGGGAGGTGGAACTCAGACCTTAGAAGACCCAGAGCAAGATATATAGGAAGAAAAGGGAGAAAGAAGGAGGAAGGAAAAGAGGAAAATAGTGAAAAGGGAGGAGAGCAAGCATGAGAAGGAACATGCAGGATTTAGATTTCGGCTGACTGGTTACTCCATCACAAAGGTAGGTAGGGAGAGGATGTAGCATTACGGCTAGAGCGGTCGATCTCGAAGCTGGGGAACCGGGTTCGAGTCTCGGCAACGATGCTCAACATCATGTGATTTTGGGCAAATCACTTCATCTCCCTGTGCCTAACAAAAAAAAATGTGTCCTTCTGTAACAAAACTGGTGTTATGTTAAGCGCTCTCATACCAAATGTCTCTGGTCTAGTATGCGCTATACAAAACAAAAAAAAAAAAACAAAAGAAACAAAAAACAGATTTCCCATCAACTGAAATAGAAATCCCATAGGATATTATAGGATTTATATTTCTCTGGACAGGATGTTCATCAGCTTTGTGACGAAGTAACCAGTTTTCTGAAATCTAACTCAGGCCCTAGGTGTAGGGTGGCCAAAGAAAGAGCAAAGATAATACAGCAGTAAACACTTTCATTTGAAAGCATAAGAGGTGGACTCCTAAGACAACTTTGGGCCACTGGATATATTATTATTTTTTATTTTTTACAAATCAAGTACTAATAAGACACCGGAAACACCATAATCTGTAGTGTTTCATAGTTTGTATATAGTTCATGTGCATCATCTCGTTTATAGAGTATTCAGCATTTATAGTGTCATGATTTTCACCTCAAAGGAGCCTAAATCTTGATCGAAATTCAGAAAGAACAAGCTTTGGTTCACACAGACGAGTGCTTTTCTTGATCTATTGTTTATAGTACGATTGACGGTAAAATCACAGTATAGTCAAATGGGCTCCATTCAGACATTGGTGAAAAATGATATTAGATGGATCTCGTAACTTGTTTTCATTTCCGTACATTTTTGGTTACTTTCTCAGAAAAGACATTTTAGGGTAATAGAAAATATCACGAACACCATTAAATTGTAGCAGTCCCTAATAATGATTACCTATGGCTGAAATAATATTGTACATGGCTTTCTGCACTAAGTTATAAGGGAAAACGTAAACATGAAAGTATGGCAGATAAATCAACAAATCACTGACTGGAACAGGTGCTGTTACAGCTCAGCCTGGGGGCGAGGCACAAGGGAAGCGCGTGTTTACTATTTCCTGAAGGCTCAAAGGAATCAAAGAGAGAAAAAGAAATTGGAATTACAAGTCATGACAAGACTTAAATGAAGAAGATCAGCAAATGCTGTGTGTGGGGCCAATACACTCGAACCTTCTGAAGGACATTTTCAAGGTTACCAATGCTCTCTGTACGTTTTCACTTTGTTACAATTAAAGTTGTAATGAGTAAGATTGGTTATTGCATATTCAGTCATTGAAATATCTAAAATAAATTACTGGAGATTGGAAATAATTCCATTGGATCTTTATACAATAACGAACCAACTCTCAGAAAAGTGTATCTAAATTCATTTGAGAAAATATGTACTACAGTGAGAATGCTGTGTTTTGTGTGCAAATGTATGAACAAGAAAATCGAACGAGTGAGGTTAAAAGCACAGGCTATAAAGTGTTATTTGTAGAGAGCAGCAGAGAGTTGAAGAAGCAGGGCTAAGTGTGAATACACGAAAAAGATTGTTCTTGCTGACAAAAAGGCTGCAGTAATAAGGCAATGGAAGAATGTAGCTTATCCTCTGTATTTTTTTAAATTAAACAAAAGACTGCTCTTTACTTTTTAAATTACCAAAACAATCAAAAGAGTGCATTAGCAAACTATAATAAGTTTATAATGATGTAATCAGTTGTCACACTACATTTTTGACATGTGCCAACAAATAAGACAAAAGAACAAATGTACTTGCAACACATTTCACTTTTTATGACATAGGAAAGACACTAAACAGCATATGCACCAGGGTGACATTACTTTCTGTAATATGATCTCAGATATAAAGATTTCTGGGTTTGAAAGGCTTGCTCAAAGTTTCATCCTCTGTGGGAAATGGCATGGTTGTTAGAAGCATTGCAGGGATACTCTGGGCTCTACGGTAAGCACGTAAATGTTCCACTGTCCTTCATCTGAGTGGTGTAAAACAGCCATAATTGGGGTGCAGTGGACCCCTCACATTCATTAACCCGGGTGTCACTTCAGCGGGTGCGCTACACTCAGCTAGCCTCTGATAGTTTTTAAAAAAAAACTTTATTTTCAGTTTTTCAGGACAACCAAATTACAGTACATTAACCAATTGGAAGGCATAACAGTGCACAGTACAATTTGCCGAGATTATTCAAATCTAGCATAATCGATCTGTTTTACAGTGGTTGAGCAACATGACCGGAACAGTATTTCTTGACACTACTGTATATTTAACCAAACATTAACAATAAGCAACTGTAGTCCAGGAGATGTTTGTGCATAATCTTGATAAAAAGGAAGCAGCATCTCGCCCATCCCCTGATGGGCTAATCTATTCTCTGACATATTTTATTATTTATTCCACTCCTGTGCGAGTTTCTGCGGGATTTTCTACCAAATGAGAATGCCAGGGTAGTGTGAGGGAACAATACGAAGCAAGCAAGATATTTCTGAGAACACTGACTGACTTTGTGACAGAAGACATTTTCTGCTACATATTGTGTAAAGGAACACAGCCAAGTGGTCCATAATAAGACACTGCGGGCATATTTACAAGAACTGCCACATCTGCATTGATGCGTCAGATTTCTTGCGCCTGGCACCAATGCCCTGATGATGCCATGGATTCACTCTATTTACAATTCAGAGCTTCATAGCGCAAGGATGCATGGATGCGTCAGAAATTCTGACACACCTGTTGGCGCTAAAGTGATGCATTGCTGGAGTTGGTAGTAAGACTGACGCAACTCCAGCATTGCGTCAGAACACAGAGGCGAGTCCCATATTAAAAGCCCTACATCAATTCTTATGCCTGGTTTGAGAAGGCATAGGGATTTTGATGCAGTCAAGTTGTAGAGTGAAGCAGTAAAAAGTTGTATATTTCACTGCATGGCTTTTAACGTGGGAACACCTACCCTGCATATATTATACCTGGCATAGATATGATGTGACGCAGGCCTCTATAAACTAACACATTGGATCCAATGTGTCAGTTTTTAAATGTGGAGCAGTGTGGAGCACTGATTGAACCGCCGCTGTGTGAAGACAAATGCTTCTGTGGCAGCGCTAGCTCATTTTAAATATGCCCCTAATTTGTTTTGTCAGATTGGCAGTTCAGAGATCATGCAAGAAACAGAATTTGTCCCTGGGGCATGTTGACAACACTTAATGAATTTAAGTTGAGAATGAAAAGAACATATTCCACTAGATATCCACGTCTTGGTTGTATGAGATAATCATTGTCAGAGAGAAGGTCATTTAAGGAACACGTTTTCAACTGTTTTTGCCAGAGCAGGAGATATATTCCACCAAGGACATAAATCATTGTTGCGTAATTGAACCCTCCTCAGGAGATACAGATTTTGGAATTTTATTAGAATTTGGGAGTGAAGGAACGTTTTACTTTGCCTAAAAATACAGAATACATTTTAAGATGTCACCAATGAAATCACATGCCCAGTGAGTTCAAAATATTTTTGGGATCTTTCAAAGTTAAAAGACAACACTAAAAATGTTGGTATATGTAACATACATATGTCACAACTTTAAAACTCTGCATTTGAGTTATAAATATACCCATAATAACTAACAATCATGTAGCTAGAAGAAAAGAAGTGTTGAATAAGGAACAAACAAAAGCCAGAGACTACAAATTCCATTAATAATAAGCAATACATTCAATTAATAAATATATTACATGTATATAGCAATGTAGTCAAATCAAATCAAATCAGCTTCATTCGGTGTAAATAGTGTCACCATGAAAGCATTCTATTAAGTAGGAACAGTTAGTTAAATATTTTTTTTAAAACATCGAAATATGCAATTGGAAGTTAGGATCAACATATCATTGTCAAACAATATGTCAGGCTATAATACAAAATTGTGTGCAAAAGTGGAGTCTAACCAAAAATTAAGTGATATACAATCAAGAAAGTAGAATCGGCAATTCATTCAGATACATTAAATAAAAAAATGTTCAAGTATATAAAATGGTTCAGGCTCCATATCTTTTATATGATAAGGAGCGTGCATGTAGGTTTTTATCATACAAAGTTTTAAAGTGCTTAGTGCTTTTTGGAGTGCCCTATCTATGTTCTCAAGAAGATTTGATTTTCCACCTATTGTTTTTTAGGCGGTTGTTTGAAAGTTTACTATTATTTGAATTATGAACCAACAATCAAATGTATAGATTAAATCATACAATAAATGCAAAAAAAAGATTAAAACAACAAAGCAGAACAAACACGGGTGTATCTTATAATCAATTTGTGAATATATTTTCAATTGTAAATCCAATTTAGCAGGGTACAATCAAAAATGAAATGACTTCAATGCATACACATGAGAAAGGTATGGTCCAGTTTAACCTATACTTCATGGGTAAAAAATCCATTCCTTATTCACTCAGAGAAGTGAGAGATATCCTAATAGATAAGACAGTCACTTGGACAACATCAATTTTTTGAGGAAATGGACAGTAAAGTCGACATTTCGGTCTTCTGTGATGTAAATCCCTCAGACCATCTTCAGGTCAAAAGAAACTGCATATAGCAATGACCCCTGTTATATTGGTTGACAAAGGAATGTCGTAATTTTCATGGTAACATATGAATTCATCTTCCTATTTGTTATTTGTATCAGCCAATGTTCCAATCTGGTGAAAAAACAAACGGGCAGCAGTCCCCCAAGTCCGACAATATCGTCTCACAGTGTTGGCTCTCCCCCATAATGCGGCCCCATAGCAAACGGCTGAGACACACTTGCTACGATACAAGGTGAGAATTTCCCGTATGGGTTTATTTCCTATTTCCTATTCTGACTGAGAACCTTAAGATGCCTTCCGTGGTTCTTAACATTTTTAGCTTGCAAAGATCAATATGAGAATTCCATATAGCATTTCTATTAAAAATCAAACCAAAGTATGAGAAGGTTGAGACTAAATTAATAGCTACCCCAACCACATGGTGTTGTCGGTTCTTCAATTTGGAGCTCCCGCATGTCATAACAAATGTTTTATTTAAATTTATCTGAAGATCTTTTTCAGACATGTACAGGGCAAAGTTGTCTATTATACGTTGCAGTCCGTTTGCAGTCCTTGATAACAAGACCGCATCGTCTGCGTAGAGAAGGACAGGGGTTGGGCGAGCACCTACTTTTGGTGCGTCTACAGGTAGGTTTTGTAAAAAAGAGTCTACATTATTAACATACAAGGAAAATAAAAGGGGCGCTAGGACATAACCTTGCCGGATTCCACGTGTGTTACTCTGAAATCTGGGGTACATTCCCCCACGGTGCCAAACCGCACTCTCGAAGTTAAAGAAGTATAGATCTGGGCCAAGTATGTAATTATATCAATAGGGGCACCTTGCGCCTTCAATGTTTCCCATAGTTTGGCGTGGTTGACAAGATCGAAGGTGCTGGTTAAATCAACAAAACAAAGGTGCAGAAGCCCATCCGTGGCTAGGGTATACTTCCCTATTAGTAAATCCAGATTGACGCATTGTTCCACCCTTCCCAATATCCTTTCTAAATCCGTACTCGGCATCGGTTAAAATATTATTATCATTGGCCCAGTTTTCTAATCTTTCCAATATTATTCTCCCCATCAATTTGAAGGGGGAGTCGAGAAGGGATATGGGACGGTAACAATTTGCCTTCCCTCTGTCCCCTTTTTTAATATTGGCACAATTACACTTTCTACCCAGGATACTGGCAGCACTCCACCTAAGGTGGCGTTAAAAACATTTGATAGAATTGGAATCCAGAAATCCATATTATGTTTAAAAATATCAATAGGGACCCCGTCTGGACCTGCGGCTTTACTAGTAACGATTTTTTGTAGGGCAAATGTTATTTCATCCGGCATTATAGGTGATAGTGTTACTGGCTCCGCTAAAAGGTAGTTAGTGTTACTACTATTAATTGTTTTGACAGACTCAGGGTTAAAAATGCTCTCAATGTGCGATATCCATTCTCCTGGGGGGACAACAGTATCTATGTTTACTGCAGTATTATCCCTGAAATATGAATGGTCAAGAGTTTTCCAAAACAAAACTGAGTCTCATGTCTCAGCAGCCTGTAATAGTGTGTTCCAGGCCTCCTCACAGATCTCTTGTTTCCGGTCTTTCAGGGCCTTTTTATAACTTTTTATTAATATTATTAGCATTTGTAAAGCGCAACAGCTACCTCCAACGGAGGTGTCCCGGCGCTAGCATCCATCCAGAGAGGGGGAGAGACCAGGAGAGAGGTCAAGGAGTTAGAGGGTAGAGGAAAGGCCAAACAACCATGTTTTGAGGGCCTTCCTAAAAGGTAGTTCCGCCTTTATCTGACGCAGGGGGTTAGGCATCATATTCCACAGCGTGGCTGTTTTTACCGCAAAGGCTCTGCCTCCCAACCTTGCTTTTCTAAAGCGTGGAATGGCTAGGAGGTTCAAGTTGCTAGATCGTAGAGTTCTAGCATTCTGATATTTTTGGAGCCTACGTCTCAGATAGAGAGGACCAACCTCTCTGAGCGCTTTGTGGGCTAGGACCAGAGCCTTAAACATCACTCTTTTTTTAAACGGTAGCCAATGTAGGCTTTGCAGATGGGGGGTAATGTGATACCGTAGGGGCACATTTCTGATAAGTCTGGCAGCAGCATTTTGGATCCTTTGAAGTCTCCTCAGAAGATAGTCGGGGAGACCAATGAAAAGGCTGTTGGCATAGTCTAACTGAGAGGTGATGAGCGCATGGACCACCGTCTTCCTGCATTCCATAGGAAGAAAGTGAAGACACCTGCGCAGTGCCTTCAGTTTCCAGAAGCATTGTGAAGATATGTGCGATATTTGGGCCTTGCCTGTTAGTTGGGTATCAATTCTAAAACCCAGATTCCTGGCTGAGTTGACCGGAATTGGTGGAGGGTTTAATTCTACTGGCCACCAGAGCTCGGATTGAGGGGGGAGAGGCTGATTAAAAAACAATATCTCGGTCTTGTCAGTGTTCAATTTCAGGCAGTTATCCGTCATCCAGGACGAAATATTAAGAAGACACTGCCTGAAGTTGGTAAAAGCATTCTCACTCTGCTCTTTGAAGGAGAAAATAAGTTGAGTATCGTCAGCATATGAAATAACACGAACACCCAAACCTTCCACGATAGATGCCAGTGGAGCCAGATACACATTAAACAGGGATGGACTCAGGGCAGATCCTTGTGGGACCCCTTGTAACAGTGTCCTAGAGCTGGAAACATGTGGGTGAAGGAAGACTTGTTGAGATCTGTCTTCCAAAAACGACTGGAACCAACGTAACATGGTCCCTGTAACTCCTAGTGAGTGGAGCCTATTGAGCAGGATCTTATGGGAGACCGTGTCGAAAGCAGCCGACAGATCGAGCAGCACAAGCATGGCACAGTTTCCTGTATCCATCGTCTCACAAATTGACTCTGCCACCTCCAAAAGAGCTGTCTCGGTGCTGTAACCTGCCCTAAAACCCGATTGTGAGTCGTGCAGGCAGCTATTTGATTCAAGAAAATTTGACAGCTGCCTCTGGACCTCCTTTTCCAGAATCTTGGCTGGGGCAGGGAGCAGAGAGATCGGTCTAAAATTTTTCAGCTCTGTTGGATCAGCGTCCTCTTTTTTAAGAATAGGACGGACGAAGGCTTTCTTCCATTCAGTAGGGAAGATTCCCGTGTCCAGTGAGGTATTCCAGACATTGTTCAGCGTGTTGTTAACTACGGGGGCTAGAAGTCTGAGTATTCTAGCCGGGCAGGGATCGGAAGGGCATCCAGACTTGACTTTCATTAAATCCCTCAGCGAGGCGTCCTTCTCATACCGACGGAAGTCTGACCATTTGACTGAATGGCATACCAGAGGCATCGCCTGCTCATCCGTAATAGGGAAGGTAGAGTAGATGGCTGCAATCTTGTCATGGAAGAAAGAGGCTAGTTCATCACACAGCGGAAGAGACGCCGGGACGGTGCTTTTTAGGGACTGAGGTTTCAAGAAACTCTCCACTATCTTAAAGATCTCCCTTGGGGAGTTTTCTCCCTCCATGATTTGTTTAGCCATAAAGTCTCTCATGGTTTTACGTTTGAGGGTATGAAATTTCCTCAGTGCCTCCTTATAAGTCTCTTTAGCTGAGGTTTCATAGTTTTTCCTCCAAATACGCTCCAGCTTTTTGCAATGACTTTTTTCCATTTGGAGTTCATTATTGAACCAAGGCGCTGATGGCCTACTCCTAGGTACTTTACAGGATCTAATCGGGGCTATCTTGTCTAGGGCAGAGGTCAGCCATGCATTGAAGAGGGAGGAATCTCTAGTGGAGTTTCCGGAGGGAGTTGGAGTGGTATTGGCTAGTTCACTTCTCATTGAATCAGGAGTAACTTTCCTCCAGTTTCTTCTGTTTTCTATGGTAGGTCCACAGTGCTTAGCAGGGCGCATCAGTCCCAGCTTGAATGTGACCAGCATGTGGTCTGACCAGGTTACTGGCAGCGGCTTTTCCACAATGATGGTCCTGTCATTAGTGAAAATGAGATCTAATGTGTGTCCAGCTGCATGAGTAGGGGATTGAACTCTTTGCACAAAATTTAAACTTTTTAGTGCATTGCCTACTAGAGAGGCCAGAGGGCAATTAGCCAGGTCCATATGTACGTTAAAATCTCCTAGCACAGTGTAGTTGGAATAGCGTAACGATAGGTTGGTGATGCAATCAAATAGTAGCGGCCAGTAGGAAGTCGGAGTGCTAGGGGGTCTATAGATTAAAAGTCCTGCCATTGAAAGATTTTTGTTGAATTTAATTTGGAAGGACAAGGTCTCAATGGGACCTATCTCTGCTATTTTCTTATATGAAGTTTCGCACTCCTCTTTCAGAATTATTGCCAGACCACCCCCAAGTCTGTTGTCAGCTCTGTTGGCTATAACCATTCTATAGCCCAAGGGAACAGTCAGACAGATGTCCGGATTCGACCCTTCTCGCAGCCAAGTTTCAGTCAAAAATAGCAGATCCAAACCTGAGGTTTTTAGAAGCAGCCAGAGTTCAGCAGCATGCTTGGGCAGAGATCTGCAGTTTATCAGAGCTGCTTCGATGGGTTGTTCCCCATGAACAGTATCCAAGGTATTAGCACTTGGTTTTATAGAAGTATCAAGCGATTTTATTAGGGCCGGTCTAGGCAGATTAAACTTACAGGATTCACACTGTGTTTCGCAGGAGTTTCCACCCTTTGCCGACAGCCTGTCCAGTGAAAAGCAAGTATGCCTTACACAATTCGACTTGGACAGTTCGAGCAGTTGTTTCCTAGACCAAATTTTTCTCCCCCAGGGAGGATGATGAGCAGAGTGTCCGGCACCGGGCGCGAAACAAGGGCGGACGGGCGCAGACGGGCTTGCCTTTGGCGCGCCCACTGCGCGCGTCCGCTGCAGGCTCGCGCCATTCTGCCACTAAATGCCCCTTTGTGCTCGGCGATTGGTCCAGGCGTCACACACCCCCTCAGCCCACAGAGTCAGTGCGCATGTGAAGAGCGCAGGCACTGAAGCTCCACTAATGCGCTGTCAACAGGGATGAAAAACAGGACGCCGAGGATAAAATCACATCAAACACATAAAGGCAGGCAATCAAGTAAGAGGTATAAAAGGAATTTTTAAAAAGATGCTGTGCAAATTCGCAAATGAACAAACAAAGTCGAGTCTCTCCCGGCTGAGCCTCAGGAGGATGCATCCGTTTTTTTTCCTCTTAGTTGTCAAGTTGTTTTCTATTTTGGTGGTAATTCTGCAAAATGCTTTTATAACAACCAGGTTTGTTGAAGTACTATCGGAACATATAGCTATTTCTTGCTGTTTCCGTCCTGTAAGTTTATCCATAAAGGAGATAGGATCAACACCTGACCAGCGCACGGTAGTGCCATTATTACGCTGTGCCCTAATGTTCGAATCCATAGCCTTACCCCTTTCGTGGCTTGTCATGGCAATCTTCAGGGTCAAGATTAGCATGTGAGGGTCACTTTGAAGGCTCTCATGAATCAAGGGTTTTTCCACCAAGGCCCTACAGTTTGATGAGACTATGAAATGATCGATGTTAGATGATGACCTAGCTCCCATAAATGTTTGTAAGTTTGTTACTCCGTCAATCAATCAATCAATCACAACACTTGTATAGCGCGCTACTCACCAGGAAGGGTCTCAAGGCGCTTGGGGGAGGGGGGCCGCTACTGCTCGAACAGCCAGGTCTTGAGTTGTCTCCTGAAGGCGAGGTGGTCCTGGGTCCGCCGAAGGTGGATGGGGAGGGAGTTCCACGTCTTGGCCGCCAGGTAGGAGAAGGATCTGCCTCCGGCGGTGGCTCTGCGGATACGTGGTACTGCGGCGAGGGCGAGGCTGGCGGACCGTAGCTGGCGGGTGGGCGTGTGGAAGGTCAGGCGGTCGTTGAGGTACTTGGGGCCCAAGTTGTGGAGAGATTTGTGTGCATGGGTTAGGAGCCTGAACGTGATCCTCTTGTTGACGGGGAGCCAGTGCAGGTTCCTCAGGTGGCCGGAGATGTGGCTGCGTCGAGGGATGTCCAGGATGAGTCGGGCGGAGGCGTTCTGGATGCGCTGTAGTCTTTTCTGTAGCTTGGCTGTGGTTCCGGCGTAGAGGGTGTTTCCGTAGTCCAGCCGGCTGGTGACGAGGGCCTGGGTGACCGTCTTCCTGGTTTCGATCGGGATCCATCGGAAGATCTTGCGGAGCATGCGGAGGGTGTGAAAGCATGAAGAGGAGATGGCGTTGACCTGTCTGGTCATCGAGAGGGAGGAGTCCAGGATGAAGCCCAGGTTGCGTGGGTGGTCTGTCGGCTTGGGGGCAGTGCCCAGGGCTGGGGGCCACCAGGAGTCGTCCCAGGCGGAGGGTGATGGTCCAAGGATGAGGACTTCCGTCTTGTCTGAGTTCAGTTTCAAGCGGCTGTTCTTCATCCACTCGGCGACGTCTTTCATCCCTTCGTGGAGGCTGGTTCTGGCGGTGTCGGGGTCTCTGGTGAGGGAGAGGATCAGCTGGGTGTCGTCGGCGTAAGAGATGATGTTGAGGTTGTGTTGGTGTGCGATGGCTGCGAGAGGTCTCATGTAGACGTTGAAGAGGGTGGGGCTGAGTGATGATCCTTGCGGGACGCCGCAGATGACTTCGGTGGCCTCGGAGCGAAACGGGGGGAGGCAGACTCTCTGTGTTCTTCCCACGAGGAACGAGATGATCCACTTCAATGCCTTCTCTTGGATGCCGGTGTTGCTGAGGCGTTGGATTAGGGTGCGGTGGCAGACAGTGTCGAACGCTGCGGAGAGGTCCAAGAGGATGAGGGCCGCTGTTTCCCCGTTGTCGAGAAGGGCTCGGATGTCGTTGGTGGCTGCGATCAGGGCGGTCTCGGTGCTGTGGTTGGCTCTGAAACTGGACTGCGAGGGGTCGAGGGATCCATTAGTCTCGAGGAAGGCGGCCAGCTGTCTGTTGGTGATCTTCTCGATGACTTTGGCAGGAAACGGGAGGAGCGAGATGGGGCGGAAGTTTTTGAGGTCGGTGGGGTCCACTGTTGGTTTTTTCAGTAGGGCGCTGAGCTCAGCATGCTTCCAACTCTCTGGGAAGGTGGCGGTGTCGAAGGATGTGTTGATGACGTCTCGGAGCTGGGGTGCGATGGTAGTGTCTGCCTTGTTGAAGACGTGGTGGGGGCAGGAGATCCGGAGTGGATGGTGTTCATCGTGCGGGCTGTGTCTTCGGTGGTTACTGCGGTCCAGGTGCAGAGGGTCGTGGTGGGGTACGCTGGTTCGGCGGTTGGGTGCGGGGATGGTGTGCCGAAGCTGTTGTGGATGTCGGCGATCTTGCGGTGGAAGAACGAGGCGAGCGAGTCGCAGAGATCTTGCGAAGGGGTGATGTCGTTGTTACCGGTGCTGGGGTTGGAGAACTCCTTGACGATGCAGAAGAGTTCCTTGCTGTCGTGGCCGTTGTTGTCCAGACGATCCTTCAGTGACTTCTTCTTGGTGGTGCGGATGAGCTAGTGGTGCTTTCGGGTCACGTGTTTGAGGGCGGCCATGTTGTCAGTGGTCCGGTCGAGGAGCCAGGCTTTCTCGAGGGTGCGGCAGGTCTTTTTGGAGTCCTTGAGTTCGTCGGTGAACCAGGGGGCTTTCTTGCTTCTGGGTTTGCTGGGAGGGTTCTTCAGTGGTGCGAGGTCGTCGGCGCAGTGAAGTTACGGGCTGCTTCGTTGGGGTCCGGTGTGCTGGCAGGTGGGTTCTGGCTGAGGGAGGTGGTGAGCTGGTCGGCGGTGATCTTTCTCCAGCTTCTGTGAGGAACCTGTTGCGGGTGGTGGTGGGTAGTGGTTTTTCTGAAGCTGAAGTGGACGCAGCTGTGGTCGGTCCAGTGAAGTCCGGTGGAGTGGCTGAAGGCGATGTGCTTGCTGGATGAGAAGACGGGGTCAAGCGTGTGGCCGGCGTAGTGGGTGGGGGTGTTGACCAGTTGCTTGAATCCGAGGTTGGCGAGGTTGTCCAGCAGGGCGGCGGTGTTGCGGTCTTTGTTGTTCTCCAGGTGGAAGTTGTCCCCTAGGAGGATGTAGTCGGCGGAGGGGAGGGTGTGTGGGCTGATGAAGTCCGTGATGTCTTCGCTGAATTGTGTGCGTGGCCCCGGGGGTCTGTAGATGAGGGTGCCTCTGAGGGTCGTCTTAGGGTCGGTGTGGATCTGGAAGTGGAGGTGCTCGGCTGCGTTGAAGGTGTCGTTGGAGTCAGTCGTGATGTGGATAGTGTTCTTGTGGACGATGGCGATGCCTCCTCCGGTCTGGTTGACGCCGTCCCTCCTGATGATCTTGTATCCATCCGGGATGACGATGGCGATGTCGGGGGCTGAGGAGGCGTTCATCCATGTTTCAGTGAGGAAGGCGACGTCTGGTGATGTTGTGTCGAGCAGGTTCCAGAGTTCGACGGCGTGTCTGTGGACGGAGCGGTTGTTGAGCAGGATGCATTTGAGGTCGCTGCTGGGGTTAGGTTTGGCGGGCGTGGTGCATGTTCGGAGGCAGGTGAACTTGCAGGTAGTGCAGGTGAAGGGTCCGTGGAAGCGTTTCGGGGCGGCCCGGCAGCAGGTGGGGTTCCGGCCGGTATTGAGTGCGTTGAGGGCGGCGGCGTCGTAGGTCTGTCGGGTCGTCTTGCGTCGGTGGGGGCCAGGGGTCCTGGCGCTGGGCGCGGTCCAGGCGCGGACGGGCGCAGACGGGCTTGCCTTTGCCGCGCCTTCGGCGCACAAACGGCGCGCCCGCTGCACGTGGCCGCTGCGCGGACGCGCGGTCGCCATTTATGGCGAAGTGTGAGGGAGGGAGGAGCAGCTGGGAGGCGTGAGCGGGGAAGGGCACAGAAGAAAAAGGGGGCATGGCCGCGAGCACGGCGGCGGGAAGCGGGGCGGGCAGAGAAATACTAAACAGCACTGGGGATACAAAAAAGCAGCGTCAAACACAGGACTAGATAACAAAGATTAAGGCAGCACAGATGGGAGAAAAAACTGGTGTTAGAGGCACAGATGGGGAGAAGTACAGACAAACAGAGTAAATCGGCAAAAAACAGAGATAGCACACGCAGATACGGCAGGCTCTGCGAGCAGCAGTGGGGCGAGGAGCACACGCAGCAGCTGGTGGCCGTGCGGCGCGGGGGTGTCAGGAATAATAGGGTCCACGACGGTTACGTTATATTTAGAAACAGCATTATTAATTGCCTCCCCATAAGGCTCATGGGGAAAATGAGGGATTCGGTCACTGAAACCGTCACAAAATTCACAAGGTTCTCCCGCTTCGATATCACATTTCTCGCAGTTAAAGTCACCCGCCCAAATTAATATAAAATAGCCTCCCGCATCCGCCAGAAAAAGATCCAAATCTTCTTCCAATAGCTTAATAATTCTGTATAGTTTTGTCGAAAATATTATTATAAAAGTTAATAACAATTAAAGACTGTTTTCCCTCTAAACAAAAATACAGAAGTTGATAAAACTCTGACGTGGTGTATGCTTTCTTTAGATTTAAGGGTGATGTTATAGCAATTAATGCGGCTAAGCCACCTTTAGCTCTCCACATTCTTGATGCGGTAGCATTTGTACAAACAATTTGAAAGCCATCGATAAAAAAGAGCTCAGTATGTCAAGTTTCCTGTATTAAAACTAAGGAGCATCCCTCTAACATTTTTAACCATACTACATCATCAATTTTATCTTTAATCCCTGCAATATTCCATGTCATAATACAGAAAGGCTTGTCAGATTGGTTTAAAGGTGGGCTAGTGTCTGAATGAATACAATAACCAGTTTCCAACTGATCACGGGTAGGTAGGGGGTCCTTAACAATCATCTGTAATTCGCCTTTAGCCTCCTTCAAAATGCATACATTTGGTTCAGCAAGTGACTGATTACGCACATAGGTGAGAGCCAAGCCCTGAGACTGTGCCGTGTACCCCTTCTCATCTTGTGGATTAAGGTCGGCGTCAGACTATTTACAGGGTACCATAGATTCAAAATTCTCAGCTGACGAAACAAATGTCCCCCCTAACAGTCAGTCAATTTCACTGCATCTGCACAGGGGCGCATACTTATTAAACAGTGGGACCGGCACACATTGGTTATATGTGGACATTAAAGTTGCTGTACTATGTTTGGGTCTATAAAAAAAGCCTAGTGGTGAAGCTGTTATGTGTTCCGTGTGATTTAGACCAAGCTCAGTTGCATTATTAACAAGGATTTCCAACAAATTCCCTACAATTTCTCTATTTCGAAAATTCACCACAACACAATCGCCATTGTATATTTTTCTGGAACTACCCACCCAGTGCACCCTCCTCAGCATTACAATATTTTTATGTAGTACATTTATACCAAGATTTGTCCTTCCTGATATCCAATTTACCACACTTTTTTTAGTGTCTCGTAAGATTCATTCTGGTATGGTGGTAATATTGGGAAATTTTTCAGGACTGTAACATACAGGGTGGATTGTGGCAGGAGATGCAACGGTTCCTCTGCCTTGACACCTTGATGTCTGTCCTTAGTTATTTTATCCTCCAGATTAGAATTTACAACCCCCATAGGGGGTGCCGTTATATCTTTGTTTGCCCTTATATCCCGAGTGGGCTGGTCAGTTCGATGCCCCTGATGGATGGATCGAGGATGGACTCTCTTTTGCTGTTATCATCGGCAGGCATATTGGGGTGCCTGCTCCTTCTTTTGGTACATCCGTTGGTTTATGCGTTCTGGTATTTTAATTTGTAATGTGGAGGGGCAGTTTTTCAGTAATCAGATCTATTAAAAAGGTCACATCCTTTTGGACTAACTTAATTTCGGTCATTACACGTCGTTCAATGCTATCTAGTTTACTATGTAGCTTTTTGAATAGCGTTTCATAATCTTGGGGTCTCTGTACGTTGTTTGTAGTATCAATGTCCTCATTTATATCCCCCGTGTTCCTCCCTCCCTTTTTTTGCTTTGGTTTAGTTTTACCCTTGACCGGCTGTTTCTCTATCGTGCCATTATATTTTATTGAATGTTGTTTAACTTTTTTTACGGGCGGGGTTGGCAGATCAGAACTGTTCGATAGGACAGTAATCTCAAGGGGGGTTGTACGTATACAGTCATTAACCGGATAACTTAATGAGTTCTTGTTGATGGGTGCGATGGATTGTAATGCTTCTAACTCAATGACCTCAACCGCCTTATCTCTCTCTTTGTTCATGGGAGCTGAGAATTCAGGCCTCTCTTCAGGTGCAGAGACCTTCAAGGCGGCATCCAATGAAAATTTGGTAGCTGCCAATTGTTCCTCTACATGCACTATCTCAATGTTGATCAGACCCACGGCATTTTTTACGTACTTAGTGATAGATGCCCTCTTAGTGGACCTTTTCTTCTCACAAGGCAGCAATTTTCTTCTCCCCATTGTAGCGCCAGGATTTCCAGTTAAAGTAGTAGTACAAACAAAAGGATGGTTCGGCATACCCATATTCAGCTTTAATTTACGTCTCCCGCAATTCACATCCAAGGGGGGTGGTCCAGCCCAGCCTCGATCAGTCACGGATGGGCGCAGACGGCCTGGGCATGCCCACATGCGTCCCGCGGTGCCGGAGCCCTGGCCGCTACTTGTGTGCCTTCGGGCACGTGAGAAGGCGTCAGTGACCAGTGCGCCGCTTGGTGGGTTGGGGAATGTAGTTTACCATCGAGTATTCCCTCATGATGGGACTGGGTAGTCCGTCAGGCAGTCCGGTATTGGCAAATTGCAGGCACCAACTGGAAACAAACAGAATGAGCTCGCGTGGTGCGGGAGTCCTGGCCGCTACTTGTGCGCCTCCGGGCGCATGAGATGGCATCAGCAGCAAGCGTGCCGCTTGGTGGGTTGGGGAATGTGTTCCCTCACGATGGGACCGGGTAGTCCCTCAGGCAGTCTGGTATTGTCAAATTGCAGGCGCCAACTGGAAACAAACATAATGAGCTCCCACGGTGCAGGAGCCCTGGCCGCTACTTGTGCACCTCTGGGCACGTGAGATGGCGTTGAAGAAATCAAAACCTTCTCAGGGGTTTCACTGATACACCTGGTCCTTTTAAACCAACAAAGAAGAGATTGGCACAGAAGCTGTAATATAAAAACAATGCATTTATTAAACCTCAGATGAGGGCGATTGCGTCACACAGTACCCTTAAGTCACTGTAGGAGGCATTCTAAGGAGTACAGAGAGTCAGTGGCAAGCGAGTCGCTTGAAGAGTTAGCGAATGGAGTTTACCCCCGAGTATTCCCTCACGATTAAACTGGGTAGTCTGTCAGGCAATCCGATATCGGCAAATTGCAGGTGCCAACTGGAAACAAACAGAATGAGCTCCCGCGGTGCGGGAGCCCTGGCTACTATTTGTGCGCCTCTGGGCGCGTGAGATGGCGGCAAGCGCGCCGTTTGATGGGTTCGGAAATGTAGTTTACCCCCGAGTATTCCCTCACGATGGGACTGGGTAGTCCGTCAGGCAGTCCGGTATCAGCAAATTGCAGGCACTAACTGGAAACAAACAGAATGAGTAGTCATCAACTGGTCTAAAAAGCTTTTGAAAGATTGGAGTATTTTTACATGTCCCCTTAAAAAATTATTGAGCTCTACGCCTAGTAAATATGACCCAAGACCACCATGTATGAACCGATAATTCTACAATAGATTTCCAATTAGTCAAAATGGATTTAATGGCTATAGAGATTGTAAGGTTGAGAGGTTTATTATGGGAGTCAGTTAATTTGGAGGAGAGTGCAATACATTACATATAATCATGCAATACATCAGTGTATCAGTGATGGGAAGAATTGTGAGTAAATATCCCAAACATTTTTCCAAAACTTTGATATTATTGTACATTGAAACAGAACCTGTTTTAGAGACCATAAATGTTGCTTGCAATGTCAACAAAAGGGGAGTCAATAGGCTTAGTATTGTTTAATTTACATGTAGTCAATAAACAATTAAACAGAATAAATACAGTTGTTTGTGATAAAGATACAGGAAACCACCAAATTAATGTAATTGATTGTTTAAGAGAGTACAACAACTGAATTCCTAAGTATTTTAATTTCTCTTATTGCCAACTAATATCAGCATTGTTCAACATATCTGGAATGTAGGGAACATTTAGGGGAAAACTCAGCTTTGTTAGTGTTCAAGGTGTTACCAGAAACATAGGAGTAGTAATGTATAAAATTGCATACAGAAGGTATAGAGATGGCAGGATTACTAAGGACTGCTAAAACATAATCTGCATAAGCAGAGGTGTTGACTTTGAGTAGGATGCTGATTCCAGGGATTTCATTGGAGTGTCCGATATTAGATAGTAAGGTCTCAATAGCTAACAAAACAGAAGGGGCGATAATTGCAACGTTGTTGGGTAGCTATATATAGAAAAAAATAATCAGAAATTGACCATTAATAAAAAACTGAGCTGAAGGGGAACACTATAAAGCTGATATCATTTTAGTAAATTCAGATCCAAAATTAAAATATGATAGTGTATGAAAGAGGAATTGCCAGTGAACCTTATAAAAAAGCTTTTTCAGCATCTAGCACAAGAAGTCCGGAAGGTGAAGTATATGTGGGCATGGCTTCTATCTCATGAAACAGAAGCTGTGTGTTATTGATAGATAATCTCTTTTTCATGAAACCTATTTGATGTACATGTATGAGTGATGATAAAATGTTGGACAGTCATGTAGCCAAAAGTTTGCAAAATATTTAGTCTTGCTAATGAGTGAGATAGGGTGATCATTGGAGACTTTAGTTTGGGCTTTATCTGGTTTAATACTATTATTAAGGCTTCAGAAACAGATCCGGAAACCATACCTGATTTACTAAAATCAGTAACTAAATGGTTTAAATGGGGAGTAAGGACATTAGAGAAAGCTCTATACAATTCTGTAGGAATGCCATCTGGTCCTGGGGATTTTTTGGGCCTGAGTGAATGGATAACTGTTAACATTTCTTCCTCATTTAAGGGCATATCTAGTTTGAACTTTTCATGTTGGAAGTTTAGATGAATCCAATAAAGCATCTATCAATTGAGAGTCAAGGAGGTTAGGTTTATTATATACTGCAGGATAAAATTTAAGAAACTCATCAATAATCTCAGGAGTAGATGAAGCAATTGTTCCATTATCTTTATGAAGAGCTGGAATTTGGGTTTTATTTTGTTTGATTTGAAGATAATTAGCAAAACGTATCTAAGTTTTTGAAGAGTAGTTTTGAAGTAATATTGGTAAAAGAGATAAATAACCTTTCAAATTTAGCAATTTGTTTTTCCAAACTAAAAAGTTTGTTATTAAATGACATATTTTCAAGGGCCATAATAGAGATTGGTTGCCCTCACATACATGCCTTAAAAGCATGCCACTTATAATAGGGGATGCAATACCTTAAGGGTTTAAGTAAAAATAATCCTTGATAGCAGATAATAACATCTTGGATAACAGCATCAACATTCATGCACCATCGAGGGTGAGTATGAGAAGATATGTTTATCTGCAAACATAGTGAAATGATTGCATGATCATAACCTTCGATATTTCCAATCAAAGGTGTGTATGGATTGTATCAAGTGTCTCGGGAGGCCAGTAAATATTCCAAGTGTGAATGCAAATTATGAGGGTTGGAGAAAAAGGTAACATTTTTATGAGTTGGGAAATGTAATCTCCAAACCTCAACAAGCTTTGTATCTTTAAATAGAGATTTAAGCGAGTGAAAAGCTTTTGGAGGTATATATCTAGCAGAAGAAATCCCATTGAAAAGGGGACCACATCTCAAATAAAAGTCTTCACCAACAATAATAGGAACATTTCGAAATTGAACAATTATAGAGGTGATGCGATTCCAGAATGTCGGATCATCCATTGTTGGGCTGTATACATTAATCAAATGAAATACTGTGCTACCAAGTTTCACTTTAACAAATATTATTCTGCCTCCTGAATGCAAAAGTTTATTTTAAATTTGTAATTGAAGTTTCTTTGAAAATAAGATTGCCACTCCGTTTTTCTTACCCATTGCTGGGGAAGAAAGTATCTGACCTATCTATTTCCTTTGCAATGAATCTAAATTTGTATAATTAAATACGTGTTTCTTGTAATAAACATAAATCTGCTTTATGGCTAAATAAATAATCTGTAATTTTCAAACGCTTAACAGGATGTTGCAATCCTTTAACATTTAGACAAACAATTTTATTATTGTGAGCATTATCCATAACTCAAGGTATGAAAGATAAAATATGAACAGGAAAGAATGTTGAGAAAGCAAGAAAGGGAGCGAGTAAGACCAATCAAGGAGCTTGAAAATATTTAGAAACAAAAAAAAAGAAAAGAAAAGGAAAACATATATAATTCTAGCTAAACAAAAAACATATATAATAAGGTTAAGACACGTACTTGTCACTTCTCTCTGTTTGATTCTTGAGCAGACATTGGTATGATAGCCTATGGAAATCTTAAACCTCATTTCACAATGGCAGATGGACTACCAAACAAACAGTGCTTAAAGGTGTCGAATCTGCCAGCCACTTGATGGCAAATCCACCAAAATCAGAGTTTTTAGATGCTGTAGCAGAAGAAATTTACCAAAAGTGGCCAATCTAACAAGGTATGAGTGAGTTCATTGAAATACAATGCTGGGTATGCACCAGTGTAATGTGGGCATATTAACATGTTTTTCATTTTCCATAAACAATCCACTAAAGTAGTTTTTTTCTGAATAACAAAAAAATTCAGCTGATGTTCAGGGAGTTTTTTCTCAGCCTTTCAGAGATGTTATTGCTTTTTTCCTGTTCACTTCTACCAGGTCCTGTAAAGTTGTCCCAGCATGAAAGATTTGTGTTGAAAGGTCACCCTCTAATGGATGGGCGTTCTGTGTCAGATGATTGTATGACTTAGCCCCTGGCCCCTAAATAAGGCACGGCCACCAACCAAGCAGTTTCAACATGTCTTAATGTGACAGAAAAACCAAAAGTGAGCGGAATTGGAATTTACTGTTTTTCGGTAGAATCTTCACAAAAAATCCACCGTAAATCAGGTCTGTAGTAACTTAGTGAGAACTTGCCTGGGCTTTCAGGGAGCTGTCCTTGACAGATTGTCCCACCCCTTATATAAGACTATAGATTGTCTAATATTGGTACTTGTCATCTACCTCTAACCTTCGCCGTACAAAGTGGTCAAGGTCAGAGGTAGATGATGAGTGAGTATCTGCACAATTCAATAATGATTTTGATTTATTGCTGCATCTTTTCATAACTTGGCCTTTCTTTCTGCCAAATAGTTATGTTGTTCCTGCAAATGTAACTCAATATATGTTCCCTGTTTGACTTGGCTCTTTTTGCAGGGTCATCCCTAAGCTTTTTGCCTTTCTTCTGATATGGTGTTGGTGGTTTTAGGACTCTGGACACTTTAGCACTGCTGTTCAGTGCAAAGTGTGTGCGCTCTCTGTGTTAAATATGGTAAGATTGGTCTACACCTGTTTTGCCTATTTAATTTACCTACCAGTCCCTTGTAAAGTGGTATTTCATACCCAGGGCTGGTAAATTAAATGCTACTGGTGGGCTTGCAGCGCTGATTGTGCCACCCACCAAAGTAGCCTTTCAAACCTATCCCAGGCCTCTGCCATTGCAGGGCCTGTGCGCGCAGTGTTACTGCCTCTGTGACGTGGCACCTAAAGTGTGTGCCATGTCTCCCCCTTTTACTACATGTCAGTCACCCCTAAGGTAGGCCCTAGCTAGCCCTATGGGCAGGGTGCATTGTAGGTAAAATATAGGACATGCACCTTAAGTGTGTGACATGTCCTGGTAGTGACAAACAGCCGTTTTGGTTTCTCACTACTGTGGGGCTGCCCTCCCAAAGGAATGCATTGGAAATTCCCTGATAAGTGTTTCAGTGGTAATTCCTGATATGTGAGGCACAGCGTGGTCAAGTTTGGTATATTTGGAATAGTGATAATAAATGCTACGCAATGGTGTGGGCAGATTTATTATAACTATTATTGAAATGCCACTTTTAGAAGTTGGCATTTCTGTGTGTTGTGTGTCTACCTGCCTGATGTGAATTGCATGTCTGGCTTTTGAGGGACAGGGGCTGGGAGGGTTGTGTGGTTCCAGGAGGGGGAGGGGTAGTCAGCGCTAGGCTGAATGGGACATCTGCATTTGGAGTGGTGGGAGGAGTAGTCCCCTGGCCCTGAATAGGATTGTGCCTGTCCTAGTGAATGCTGGTTCCGCCCCCCTGTGGTGTGTCTGATGACAAGCCCCCACCTAACAATGGAGAAGAGAAGCCCTGTCAACAGAGTGCTCCAAATCCCCCCTGAACCAGTTGCATCTGGTTCCCCCAAAGTCCTGTCCTGCAGACAAAGGGAAAGGTGATATAAATGTAGGGGCTGTGACCCCATGGGTGGTGCTTTTTCCTTGTGCTTACCAGGAATGGAAAAGGGGACACTGCGTGGGCTGCAGTGAGCCATGAGGAACCGCCATGAGACTATGTTATTGAGAGGACTGCCCCTTGCACTCATCCAGGAGTGCAGCTGTGCCCCTGGTCTGTGCAGGCAGAAGTCCCTCATCCTGCTGTCCCCGTGTGAGCAGAGTGTGGCAAGCGCTGGATTCAGTTCCCCCAGGGCTTGGGGGATCCTGCCCAGCTTCATTCAGCACACTGAGCTAGAAGAGAGCGCAGGATTCCATGATAGAGCCTCCCCCTTGCTGTGGGGAACGCTGCATGTTTTTTTTACCCCTAAAACGAGGAGAGGGTCCTGCCTGTCTGAAGCGTGGTGGGCACTTTTCCTTTGTTTTCCACAGAGTGCACGGCGAGCGCTTCAGTGCCGCAACTGGAAGTCAGGCACGGGTGACCGGAAGCCAGGCATTGCCTGGCTATGAGAGGGGCGCCGCAGAGTCTATATTCCGGTGGGAGCCCACACCGCGTGGCTAATCCAACAAAGGAAGTCAGGCAGTGCTTACCTGACTGTGGGCGAGGCTCCCCTGAGGAGGAGGGGGAACCCCGCATGTTGTCTGAGCCCAGAGAGGCAGCGGAAGTCAGGCTGTCATAGACTGGACATGGGCGGGGCCCCAGTGAGCTGAAGGAAGCCCCTTGTGAGGCTGCAGAAATCGCCGGTGGTCGAGAAGGAGCCGCACTCGAGACTGGGAAGGTGAGGCACCTTCAAGAGAGGAGGAGTTCTGTCTGTCAATCGCCCCGGCAGGGACCGCAGTCCAAGAACAGCTCCGCAGGTAAACCTCCCACCCGCATTGCCGCTTTGCCTTTTACTAAGCGGGTTGGGAGTTAACGGGTCAGCCGAGGGTGGTTCGTGTGACCAGGGAGTGTTGTGAGCCCTTGTTGAGACTGCGGGCCTGCCTAGGACTGTGCCGGCATTCCTCAAAGAGATCAGCACGGCCCGTACTGGCTCATTAGGAGAGCTGTGGTATCGGGGCCCGCCTTTTATTAACAAGTGCTCGTTTTCACGCCTTGGGGGCATTTCTCTTCAAGGTCCCGAGGGCTGATTTTCCCAGCTGCCCCACATGACAGTGGGCAGCTGCAACATTTGGATCACTTTTGGTTATTCAGAGTCCCAGAGGGGCCTAAGGGGCACAGCTGTGCCAGGCCTCATTTCCACAGCTGTCCAGCCGGACAGTGGCCAGCTGAAACATTTGGGGGCATTTTGTTGATGAGAAGGGGAATGAGTTACACTCCTACAAGCCCCAGTGCATTGTGCACTTTTTGTTTGCTGCATTGGCAGCCAGAGGGCCAGTAGATGGTCCTGTAGGAGCCCTGACTTTATACACATAGGGCATTTGTGCCCCGGGGTGAGGCCAGCTGCCCTGAGGGAAGGTGGTGCCTGTGTGTTGGTAGGGCGCAAGGCCCTAAGTTAATGCTTGCAGAGGTGGCATCATGTGGTTAGGCTTATATGATGATTGCATAATATGCTTTATGCCTAATGTGATCGCGTAATGTGATTTATGCTGGTGGTGCCTATGACATAATATGTTTATGTTTAGGATGTTTATGCATAATGTGCTAATGCCGGTGAGGCGTAATGCGTAATGTGTTTATGCTAATGAGGTTTGGGCCTAATGTGATTTATTGGCTAATGTCATGCTATGATATTTTAGGATGGTGTCTAATGTGACAGTGATAATGCTTAGGTCATTATTGTACCAGTAGTTATTGGTCATGGTTTATATTTACTTACCTGTTCTGATGGTTCTGACCATGGCCCGATTGGCCTGGTCCAATATTTAATCCCCTGTGAATATTGCCCAGTGCCAGTTGGCACAGTGTATATTGTGTGATTATGTTTCTAATGTGTTTATGATAATACAAAGGCTATTTTTGATATAACATTGTGTGGAGTTTCTTTTGTGGTGTGCCTAGGGTGTTGCTGCTGTGTGAGTGTGTTGCGCAAACGCTATACACATTGCTTTTGGGATAAGCCTGACTGCTCGTGCCAAGCTACCAAGGGGGTGAGCAGGGGTTATCTTCAGCGTGTAGCCTTTAACTCCCTTGCCCTGACTAAAGTGGTGGATTCTACCTGGCTTTGGCGCAAGCCTTAGCCAACCAGAAATCCCATTTCTAACATTCATTGTCAGCAGTGAGGATAGGACTGGCGTTTGCGCAGTACCAAAGCAACAACTGGTTGTACTACAAAGTTGCATTTAGATAATCATGTTTTTGGGGATTATTTTTCCTGAGTTTTATTTTTCTCCTAAAAGTGTCATTTTTAAATTGTGTACTCTTGCCTCAGCACAGACGCCTAGGTCTCTTGTGTTGCACCTGTGTATTAAGTACCTTGCCAAAATGGAATCTACCTTTGACATGAAAGACATTTCGAACTGCAGTCTAGAGGAGCTAAGGGAGTACTGTGATGAGAGGGGCTTAGTAGTAAGTGGAGAGGACACAAGCGGAAACCTTGGCTGTGGCCTGATACGCTGGCAACAGGATAGATGGAGCCAGATACAGGCAGGTTGGTCTGAGGGTGGCCCTGAAGAGTCTGAAGAAGAGGAAGAAAATTACAGGGCAGAGACGCCAGTAGAGAGTGAGGACCCCATAGATAGGAAGTACCTTGCTGGGTCCAGTGTCGGGGGTAGTGCCCCATCCATTTCCCTGTCCCCAGAGAAGTGGGTGGATAGACAGAAGGAGAGAGAGCATCAGCTGGCTTTAGAGAAGCTCGAATTGGAGCATGCCATGGGGCTAGCCCAGCTGAATGCAGGGCACAGGGAGGCCCAGAGAGCCTTGGAGGAGAAAAATACATTTTTGGCTCAGGAGTTGAGTCTCAGGGCAGTGAGCCTTGAAGAAAAAAAGCTAGAGACTGAGAGTGTCTTAGCTCAGGAGAGGATGGCGGAGGCAGAGAGGGCCTTTGCCAGAGAGAAACTAGCTCTGGAGGGGAGATTGGCCCATGAGAGTAGTTTTAGTTGACTGGATTCACCAGTGAGGGTGGAGTCCAGTGGTGACAGCAATATGGATTCCAGTGCAGGAAGTCCCACTCCCAGATCCCAGAGCGTGGTACCTAGTTCCGAAGAAAAGGGTGTCACACCTGAAGGGTGTAGGTTGAGGTTCAGGTTCAGTAAGAAACTGTCTCACCAGTCTTGGAGGGAGTTTGTGGATGAATGTTGTGATGCACTGAAAAGTTGGGTGATGAGTAGCACGGCAAATGATTTTGAAGGGCTGTTTAATCAGGTTGTCAGAGAGCACATGTTCAGTAATTGTTTTCCTGGGTTACGCCAACACCTGTTGGAGTGTGAGTTCTCTGATCTCAGGGAGCTTGCACGGGAGGCAGACCTCTGGCTGTGTGCCGTAGGGTCTGAAGAGGCCTTGGGGAGTGATCCCAAAATAAGTGGCTCGGGTATCTTCCGGTCCTCTGTTGTGGAAGAGGTTCAGAGTAGCCCAGCTAGGTCCCAGTGTAGTGGGAGGGGTGTAGGAGCTCTCGTCCTGTCTCAGTGGAGAGGGAGTGAGTGTGGGACTGTGTGTCCCAAGTTGTCCGAAACCCAGTCTCAGGGCCTGGAGGATTCCCTAAGGGAACACCAGGTTGGGGGCCTAGGTTGTACTAGTAGGCCATTTGAGGGGGATCTCCTAATGTCAGGAGAACCTGGAGCATCTGTAAATGGAGCTCCAGTGGTTCTGGTGTCTGGCGGTTCCGCTCCAGCTGGGAGGGTGCAGAAGTCCAGATTGAGGGGTGAGAGGGGGATGTGTTCCCCAGTGGAAGAACCAGTGGGCCAGGGACCATCCAGAAGGGCTGAGTCTTCTAGGAGTGACCATGGTGACACCACTTCTGTCCTGGGGGATCTTCACACACTGTCAGATGGACAGGGGTCGGGAGATCTGCTCCAGGCAGACTGTCACACAACACATGAGTCATGTGTTACCCTTGGGGGGATACTGTGTGAGTCCCCAGAAGTCCTGGTGTGCCAGGCAAGTGTTCATCAAATTGTATTAAATAACACACAATGACAATCGGCCCTGGTAGCACCAAATGTAGAACCCCTATATGGAAGGGAATCACACTTTCTAAGATTAAAACCTTCCCATATCTTGGTACCTTGTTTGAGTCTCCTATTACCTGGTCATCATAGATTAAGAATAGGAGACATGTTTTTGCAAGAAGTAGTGCCACAGTTTTTGATGTTGTCCTAGATGAGGACATAAATCGGCAGGGGGAAAGATTCACAAAGCAAAATGTGTGCCATCAGCATATTATGGTTGTGATATCTGGGGCTATGCCAACATTACCATTTTGCGATGTATTGATTATATGTTTTTCGAAAGGCTTAGGGCACTTACCAATGGCTCTTCCACATTTATTATCCATGATGAGCTGAGACAGGGCTTTCTGTGTGATAAGATCTGCTTGAGACACCTAATTTTATGGCTGTCCATTTGGCTCAATCCTGAGTTGGAGCTTAATTGGAAGTTCCTCAGAAATTGCCTAGGGTGAGATCATGTTTTACGGCTACCATGGATTTCATGTGTTAGGAAGAGCTTCCTCAAACTAGGTAGACCCTCTCTTTTTGAAACTCCTGAGAGTATTGTGAAAGCGGTTATCATCTGGGTAGAGGAGGCATTTGTGGGTCTGTTATGTGATGAGAGGGAAGCTCTTGCTTTGTCCAAGATCTCAGTTCATTTGTACGCAACTGTACAGACTACTTTGTAAATATCTTTTATATGATATGCCCAATTCACGCCGTTATTTATTAACACGCTTCAGGCTAAATATGGCTAAATATCCCTAGGGAATGGACTTGTGATACTGAACATCCACCATGTATTTGTTATTCAATATCAAAACAAGACACTATGCACTTAATTTTCTTACATTACGTTTTTTAAGACCGTTGTTAGCCAGAAGAAATCTTACTCAGGCTAGATCAGACGTGCTTTTTCTGCAGTTACTTAGGGCATCATTACGATGCTGGGTGGTTGGACTGTCGGCCTCCATTGTGGCAGTCAGGAGACAGCCCGACGAGCATGCAGTGGTCTGACTGACGTATTTGAATTAGACTGCCGGGCTGGTGGTCGAAAACTCGGCAGAACCACGGTGGGAGCATGCTACAGCCATGGAATATGGCCGCAGCATATGCTGCTGCCATGCAGCACCTCCCGCACATCCGTGCATCGTGTGCCATGCACCATGTCAGTGCACGGAGGTAAGTTGGGGCAAAACGTGTGCCCCCAGGGACACTTTGCTTTGGCCTTCGATGGCCTGTGGTCCTGTTTGGGGGTCTTGATCCATTTCCGACAATCTTTTCATGCTGTGCTTCCCATCAGAAAGAGATATCAAAATTCTGAGGGTGGTGCCTGCCTCGGCACCTCTGCAATTCTGGGGTGCTGCCCTAACCACTGCACCATCAAGATCTATTAAACTGGCAGAGCTGGAGGTCTTGTGTCTGACAAATGTGGGTACAACCACCAGTATCATTATACAGTGGTTAGACCGAAGAGCTGTTAGTGATCCTATTATTTGTCGATCGGTTGTCTGTTTTTCAAATTAGGCTGCCAGACTGAAGAATCATGCAATTTATGCTGAATGATGTGATAAGCTAAAATACATTGCTTGTAAATTCTTTAAAATTGTAACTCTATTTGACTTTTATGGTTTTGAGCTTTTAAACAGAATAAAGTGTATTAATGATGATGATGAACTTTAATATCTAAATTAAATTAAATTATACATAATGCTATATACAGTAAATTCGATATATTCACCTGTTTGTTATGATATTCTGGCCCACAATATTTTTGTTTTGATTGTTTTGTAGTTTACATCTAAAGTATGTAAACACATTTGTTTTGGTTCCCAATATTTTAACACACATTTAGGTGTTTTGATATTTCTGTTCCTGATATTTTGTCATAGAACCAAGGAATGCCATTTAAAAAGATAGAAATTACCCATACTTTCCTTCATGGTAATAAGGCATACTACATATAAAAAGGATAGAACATTAAAGGAAGATCGTCTTTTCAATGCAGACAATTTTCAATGCAGACATTATTAATCGCTGTGTACATAGAAGGATATTCTAAGCACATTGAGAGTTGATGAATTACCCTATTCATACTCTTAATTAGGCCTGGGCGGTAAATTCCGTTCCGTTCGCGGAATTTGCGGAATTTGGGTAATTTCGCGTTCCGCGGAGAACGCGAAATTGCCCAAAAACCTGCATTTCGCGACTTCGCGGAATTTTTTGCTTGTTCGCGTTCTCAATATGCGTGTTCGCGAGATATTTCACCCCGAGCACGCAAACAGCGATCGCGAACAGGAAAAAAGTATAGCGAACAAGCAATTCCGCGTGTTCGCGGAATTTCTGCGTGTTCGCGGAGATTTTTTACCGTTTCGCGGAGATTTGCGTAACGCGATTCCGCAAATTCCGCCCACCCCTACTCTTAATGTTAGGGTATTTTTAAAGTTGGGATTATTTTTGTTTTACATTTAGGAAACTAAGATTTACAAGTGAGTCTGAATGGGCTTCTTACTTGACATTAATTTCTATAAAGCATTCAGATAAACCACTCCTGCTTTTTGAGATGCTGAATGTCTCCAAATGGTCTCGAGGTCTGAGATGACAATAAATACTAATTATTTTTGGTATATATGTATAATTTAAGAAAGTGTACCTAATTGCCCATTTAATAGTGCAGGTACTTGAGCTCCTTTTAAATGAGTTTACAACTGATTATAGTTGTGTGCTGATGCGATTTAAAGCATACTGTTAGCTAAAAGAATCTTGTTAATTTGCATTACAATTTACACACAAATGACAATCCATTGATTTGTTTGTATGGTATTATTCTGGTTAATGCTCAGATACGTGTTGATCTGACAGGGTTACTTACTCTTGGGGTGATAACTTCAGAGCAATGGTGTAACGAAACATGATGGACCCATCTGTAAAATGTGGTGAGGAACCTTCAAGACGCCGATATCTCACAAATATTCATAGCCATGGACCGATAGGAAGCCTCTTGAAGGATACCCCCTCCCCCGCACCACAGGGGCTTCTAGGGCCTTGTTGTGCAGTTCCTATACAACCTATACAGGATCTGCGCGTTTGGATAACATAAACTGTGGGATTGGTGGCAGACTGAGTCCGTGCACCCCCACCGGGTACGTTAGCCTGTCTGTATTAGCCAGCTCACAGTACCACTATAATCTCCACTTAGCAAGTAGAGAATAGATTCTCGAAACCTCAGAACATGCTAATGATGATCCCTCAGAATCGTGGAAACAATGTACTACCTTTCGGTCAGTCACTCCTGCTCAATTAGTTTGTCTCAGAGATACACAGAATAAACATACTGGGGGTTTTGTCAATAAGAATTTATTGAACAGTTGTTATTGTAGTGTAGAATAGATGAGCTGCAACAACCATTAAACAGTACCAGAGATATATGATTAGAAGTACTATGAAAGTAAAAAGATGGTACAGTTCTACCATTTTGCAGTAATCATGAATATATACAAGTATATAGAATGCATGATAAAAGTGCGTACTCCTATGATGTCTCCCTAACTAGATGTACCTAAATGTACCTAGCATATGTGTAGGTGTTATGCCAAGAATCCTTCTAGGATCTAGTCAACCCCATTACCTGAGAGTGAGAGAATATGGGACCCCGTCCTGGTCTCAAGTTGGACACCCTGCGAGGGATGTTAGACCACTGAGAGCTGGAGTGTCTGCATGTAGGAACCTCAGCGTCTCTGGTCAGTGTGTCAGCCGGGAAGTCTCAGTCTCCTCCGTCCTTCTAAGCAAGATGTGATGTATATATACCCATAGGTCTCCCCAGGGGTCCTACCTTGCTGTATTACTGTGTCGGCAAAAGGATGACGTTGGGCCTGAACTTTATACAGAGATATTATACAGGAGATGCTAGTCCTGCTGTGCTTCCAAGAAACCTCATGCATAATGTATGAGATTCGAACTAGGGAAAACCCATGTTCTGAATGCAGTGTCGAATCTAGGTAAAAGGTCAGTCCTTAGAAACCGTTATGTATGTAATGTAGGGAGAAAATAGGTGAAAGGTTGCAATGTTACCTGTGCCTATAAAGGGTACTTATATGGAATATAACAGTCTGTGTTACATCCCTGCATTAGGGGGGTCGCAATTCATCCGCTGAAGACAGTGTTCCACAAATCACAGGTGCGACCACACTGCCAGCATCTTTTAGTTGAAGATATACAGCAGATCAGAAAAAGCAAGCCTAGCCTCCTAGTACCGTGCCTATTGACCACTTTTGACACGATCAACAATCATATTCGGCTATAGATGTTATCATCACGTGTGACGTACAGTGACAATGTCCTAAAATGATTCATCTCCTTTCACACAGACAGCCGTTTCTCCAATTGGACGGTTCCATATTCTGCAGGGGTCTAGACTCACTGGCAATTGTATTCAACCTGTATGTGTGGCAATAGGAGTAAAGCTCACCAAACATGATATTTCCTTCTACAAATGCACCGGAGACAAATAGACAATGATATCAATCAATCAAATGATCTTTTTTCGGTTTCAGATACTAAAACCATGAAAGCAAATGTTAAAATATAGTAATAACATCTGATAAATAACAATCCTCGCCGGGATCAGTCAGTATTTAAAAATAACTTGTCACAATGGAAATGCAAAGATTCAATGGATTTAATGTCACTCATACTCTTCCAATAAAACAATTCAATCAAGATCAACACAGTAAAACACAGCTCTGAGGAGAGGACATACAGAAGATAAAGACCATATAAAATACATGATACCATGGAAGGGATAGAGGGAGCAGGCTGGTTAATCACAACTAGACCTTAACCTGATGGCAGATTTTAAAAAGTAGAATACATAAAAGACAGTGCTACCTGTCAGCATTTGTAAAAAAATAAAAGCCAGGCACACTTGCCTAAAACTAGCCGTTTTCAAAATCAGAATTAAGAAGGACTTACTAGGAGTGTCATTAACACTGCAAAACATCATAAAATGAATCACGTCCTGTGGAGATTGATCATCGCAGCAACAGGATGGCAAACTTTGGCCCTTAGTATGACCCATGGGGTGGGCAAGGAGTAGGTGGAAAAGGTCAAACCGAAACCTGTCAGCAAAAATCTATTGTATGAGTTTATGAATCCCAGTAGGCACGGCTCTGACTTCTGGGTGGTTTTTATCATGACAAAGCAACGTACACTGGGCTTCATGAGCTCCTTTTCTTCCCTTACCATGGCCACCTTTATAAGGTTCAAGTCTCTCTTGGTTGTCCGGTCTGGGTTGGTAAAGAGATCACCTCTCCCCATGCTTGCTAAGCTCCCTCCGATGTACTTGAGCCACAGCACATGTGAGGCATTATCGACAGCCAAGCAGTCTTTTAAAATGATTTTTTTTAACGTTGTCCCCTTAGCAGCCCAGATTTTTTGCCAAAGAGGTGCAGGCCGATACGCTATCAGGTCAGTTATATATGTCATACCAAGCTCCTCATGTACAGTGAAAGAGGGGGTACTCTGAGGAACAGATAAAAGCTGTCCCAGGAACTTCTATTCCATGATTTGAAGGTCATCAGTGTGAGTGTACCCCTAAATTTCACTGCTAAATAGTGCCTTGGAAAGACACTTAGCACTGTAAAGCTTTAGTAAGGCTCCCACTGGTCTTTTTCCCAATCTAGAAGCAGAGTTGAATATGGCTGCAGACTCTCTGGTTAGATCATTATTCTTACTGGTAAGTTGAGGCCCCCCATTTCATTTTAGCATCTATCAAAACCCCCAGGTATGAAAAGACACTCGATCTTGGAATGGGGGTGGGCCCTACCATAAAGGTGTATGGCCTACTAGGGCAGACCTCTATTTGCATGATAAAGGACTTAGAATTGCTGACCTTGAGGTCCTGCTCCCCCATGAAATGGACGAAAGAGTTTAGGAGTGTTTGTAACCGCCATTCTGTCCTATCCATCAATACGGCATTGTCTACATACAGCAAAACTGGAAGGCCAGGCCGTCCTACCTGTGGAAAGCCTGCCCTGGACTCGAGGAGAGTCCTCTCCCGGTCGTTAATATATACATTCAATAAAAGGGAGCCAAGATGCAACCTTGTTGTACCCTTCTCCTGATAGTGAACTAGCGTGAGACCTTCATGTCACTCAAGTATCCCACGGCCGCCCTTGTGTCTTGGTGGAGTTCTTGTAAGAAAATTACTTTATCCCTGTCCACTCCTAAGGAAAGCAGGGTCTGCCACAACCTGCATCTATTCACACAGTCAAATGTGGAAGAGAGGTCCTTGAAGGCTAGAAAGTTGGTGCCGGGGCAAGCTATTGTATACTTGTTCGTTATCAGGAAAAGGTTCAGGCATTGCTCAATTATTGAGCAGCTGGAACGGAACCCATATTGGGCTTCTGACAAGATGTTTTTCTCTATAGCCCAGTTGGATTACCTACCTAGCAAGATTTGTCCAACCACTTTGACCACAGAGTCCAACAGGGAGGTGGGCCTGTAGCAATGTGTACTCTCTCAGCTCCCCGTTTAAAAAAAGAGGAGGTGGCCCATGAGACTAGGGAGCCAGACCTAACAGCCGCGTTCATGACAGAGGTAAGCACCGGTGCCCAGAACTCCAGATTGGACATGTAGAGGTCGAGCAGAATTCCATCCGGTCCAGGGGCCTTGCTACGTGTTATACCAGCTATTCCCCTCCTCACTTCTCCCTCTGAAACTGTCAGTGCAGACTTTTCATTATCACCCCTGTCGGGTAAACTCTGGTCTGGGGTGCCCCTGAACATACCCTCAAAGTGGCTGACCCAGTCATCCTCTGTAATGTGCGCATCAAGAGCACTTGCTGTCTCTACTTCCAAGATTGTGCTATTAATGATACCCCAAAACTTTGTGCTACTCCTAATTGTGCTGTATTCCATAAGCTTCCCCCAGGCATCCTCCTTCAAAGCTTCTTTGTGTTTTTTAAGGGCTACTTTATGCTGTATTCTACGGGTTCTGACTAGACCTCTATCTCTGGGGACGGCATGCAGTGCTTCCTTTAGCTGCCTGGCCGCACTTGAGCATGCTGTGTCAAACCATCTTGATGCCCTATCTTGTTGGCTTTTGGAGGAGGGGATCATCATTAGGTCTGCGATGGAACAAGAACTGTCTCATACGGCTGCCGCTGTGCGGCCAGACAAAACTGGATCTCTTCCTGACATTTGGCTACGTAGGCTGTAGGGCACCTCCTCCCCCAATCCCTTCTTCAGACCCAGTGCAAGCCATCTGGCTTTAAGACATAGAGGGTTGTGGTCACTAAGAATACTCGCTTTAATAGAAAAGTCCGATAGTAAGTAAAAAAGAGGAGTGGAGACAAGAATAAAATCAATAAAAGAGTCATGCCATGCCCTTTAAAAGTGGGAGAGATGTCACACTGGGCAGGGTCCAGGTTGCCCATTGCCGATTGAAGGTCAAAGTCACATACTAGGGCCTTTAAGTTGTTCCCCCGCCCATGATGTTCAAAAGGAATGCCAGAATGGTGAGGACAGGAAGAACCCCCTAAACCCTGCGTTCTTGGGTCCCTACAGAGATAAACATTAAAGTCACCTACTAGAACAATATTAGGTGTATGACATGTAGAGGCATTAAAGCTATTCAGGAATATATCCAGGCGCACTATGTTGCATACCTCAGGCAGGGATGAGACAGCGTTATAGAAATTCAGAAGCAATAATCTACTGGACCCTCGCTAAAAGAGCAAGGCCTGCAAACAGTGATTATCTGTATTCAACTCAACAACGCCGCCTTCTAACCTATTGGAAAGGTCAAAGTGCCAACAAGGGATTTTGTTTCAAAAAAACTATCTAGTTATATAATTCAACTAAAATTAATTGGCAAGTGTATTTCAAAGTTAACACCAATCTAAGATATCAATCATCTGATTCAATCATATAATATAAAGAGCAGAACACACGGGAAGTCTTTTTTTGTGAAATAAACACAAAATGTTTTTATGTATAAATCAAGTTAAAAGGAGTACATGAAAACCATTGGTTGAGCAATAGGTCATGAAAGGAGGGTCAAATCATATCCACATTTCATGGAAAAAACATCTATTCCAATACATTTAAACAGAGATATATCTCATTCTTGAGGAGACAATCAACTGTATATAGCAAATATTGTGAAAATAGATGATGGAGTCGACGTTTCGGTCTTGGGTGGCATCAATCCGTCAGACCATCTTCAGGACAGTAATTATTGCACATAAAAGACCCCTATGTAAACATAATACAATCAGTTACAATAATGTCAACATAATTGTGCTATCTACATTTAATATACATCTAATCTAGACAACCCGTGTGAAAGGAATGGTCCTATTGATTTTTCTTTTTTATCTTTTGGCCCTGTATTACAGAAAATTATCTACAGGGTACTTATCATTTATTTCAGAAGAAACACATATTTAGAGAATAAAACAAACATTTGTTATAACAATAAGAAAGACATGCTTACTTCAAAAGTTATAGATCTCGCACGATACTTTTTATGCGATACTTATTCTATCATGGTACGTGCGTTTCTTGCTGTTGCTGCAACCAAAACAAATACACAGCAAGTGGCAAAATTAGTCCCTTATATACCATTAGTAGTTGTTTGCTTTTTAAAGAGATTACCCATAATTCAAGCGATGCCTACCAGATTCTCTTTGAATTTTCTGACAGCAAAACCATATAGAGGGGAGAGTCCTTCCTCATTTGTTTTCAAAGACTGCATAACAAAGCAAAGATGCAACAACATTGATATGTGACTTATATATGGGATATCTCAAAATAAATGAGCCATCTTTTCTACATACCTACAACGTTAGCAGTGAGAGGATGTAGATCACATGCTGTATGTGTTGTTACCGAAATACAATTGGTGTTGTCCTATGACGTTTCAGTAGTTAAAATTACTACTGGTGATGACTTGGATTGTGTTATCGTTTGTGATCAATTAGTGCCAGCAGAAACGATCATTCTGGCGTGGCCAAGTGAGGGCCACATCTTATATGGACTTATTGTGGCACTCATGCCGTATTAATGGCCGTGAAACTGATGCATCGATGGAATGCTTATAATCACTTCATGTAATTCATGCCAAAAACAACCTTGGTTGTTTTAATATTTTCAAGGGCCCAGGGCAAAAATAAAACCAATTTCATACAGGATCTGAAATTTGATGTTTCTTTGAATAACACGAACCCGTTTTAATTGGAAAGAAAACGTAGCGTTCTCAAAGGGCTGACACAAATGGCGGCCATCTTAAAATGTCTAACTACAGTTAAGGCATCCCATTTAGGGCATGGTGAACTACTATTACATGTAGAAAAACATAATCTACCCAACAAAATTTCATGGGGATTCAGTCTTTAACAAGTCTATAGCAAAAGATATAACCAATATTTGTTAAAAATGGTATATCGAAGAACACGGGAATTGCTCGTAATGAAAAGAACTGTACTAACGACTTGTCCTACTTACTTGTCTTATTCCGAAATGGAAGCGCACAGGTCTATCAAGGTAGAAACAGCCTAACATGACTGAAGATCGTTCGACGTTTTTAAAGCCAATTTGTCTGCCCAAGCCCTCAAGGGTTTATTGGGTCTTTCCCTACATTTACAGCCTTCTAACCTAAGCAAAACATAGACCACAAATCCCCCCTTGGCTCGGCCAGTTCTCGACGGGCTTGCAAGCACAGAGAAAGATTTATACCCTTCCAACTAAAAAAAGTTGTCAGTAGCCCAGGTCTCCTGCAGATAAATAATGAAACTGTGCCACTCTAAAACTGGAAACTTGCTTACCAGGCCAGCAATATTCCAGGAAATGAGAGAGAGATGATTCATATCCCTAGAGTAAGGCCGAGAGTTGCTTGATCCACCTGGTACATGGAGTCTGAATGCAAAGAAGGTACCAAGGGGATCGTAGACACAGCCCCTCCTAGTCAATCACAGTTATCAAGGAGCCCCAGGAAAGCGAAGGCGTTAGAGACTGGGACAGGTGATGTGGCCTGATGCCACTCGTGAAAGGCCGTGCAGGAGGGTCTCCCCAGGTACCATGAACTATGTGTTGGTGCCAGGGACAAGGGTAGGTAGAAAAAGCCCAAGAGGAGGGCCGTGATGAAAGTGACTGGGCCAATGGTGGTGCGAGAGCTGGCCCTGTAAAGGATTCTCTGTACTAGATGAGGCTAGTTAAAGTTGATAATCACACAGTCCCCATCGCTGCTCTTTGTAGACCCTCCAATCCAGGCCGTCCTCCGGACCATTATGATGTGCCCTTCAACTCTGTATCCCAGGGTTGTGTTGCTACTTAGCCAATACAAAACTTTATTTTTTAACTGGTAAAAGTCTTCGGTGGAGCCTTGCTTCAACACAGGTGCGTTACCCAGCACCATGATGTACGGTTTGCTTCCGAGGGGTAAATGGATTTTGTTTACCTGGCTCCCCGAATGCCGGTGTGGAAGCTTCTTGTCCACCGAGCTCTCTCCTTATGGTCGAATTATTGCCCCGGCTTTCCTTTAGCCTTGTCGACTCCACCTGTGAACTTTCCTTTAACAGTGGAAGCGAGCAGGGACAGGGGTTTGTGGCAATAGGGGGATTGATGCTCCTGTGCGGGGAAGTACGCACTGTACAGAACTCTCACAGTGCAGGTTGCAGAGTAGATTGAACCTATGCCATATTTCCACCACTGAGTGGTGGGACCATTTGGTCTGTACTAGCTATATTACTAGCCGTCTTGTTATTTTGGAACCAATAAGAGAGATCCCTCTCGATTGTGGCAAGACGTTGCCTAATAGGTTCCAATTTAGGGTCCAGACCATCCAAGAGGGAGCCCACACAATCTTCCAGCATAGCTGCCAGCTCGTCTTTGAGGGGGATACTACTCCCGGATAAGTTGAGGTTGAAAAATCTACCTTAAGTTGTTTTGCCTTGGCCCCCCACTGTGGTGCATTTACGTTTAGCCCCGGCTCCAGACCCGTTGCTTAGTCCCCCCTCCTGGACATCCATTTGGGTCAATGCCACTGCTGGGTTAGCAACCAGCGACCCATGACCAGGCATAAATACAGGAGTGAGATGTGCCTTGTTGGACCCCCTCGCCTCCTGTCTTTCAATATTCCTGCATTGGCCTGTGTCTTGACCAGAGGGAGGTGGAGGAGGTGCTGCCAGTTCTTCGATTCCCAGGGTACTTAACAAAGAGCCTGCCCACTTTCCGGGCTAATAGAGTGAGGGCACAGTTAATTTACCGGCAAATGAGAGAGCCGCTGAGCCACCAGCTCAATTTCCTTATCGAGGACCCCCACTGCTCTCTGCAGAAAGCAGTCCATAGTTGAAGTTACTGGGGCTGCATGAATTGTTGCAGCAGTTGTGCGTTTCCGCATAAGGCCTGACTAATTGAAGGATGTATCTTTGGATTGTCAGGGCAGCATAGCGACATAACACAGTAGGGGCATTTGAGATGCGATGTGTCACAATTTATTTTGGTCCTCCCCTAGAGAATTAAGAGTTGGTGCAGCAAGCAAAGATCAAAGAGTCAGCACATGCTAACAATCCAGATTTGGGGAGAGGGGGAGCTGCAAACCTCTTTAACCCCCTTCTTCCTTTGCTAAACAAGGTCCACAGTGTTAACACCACACAGGCTTACCTTGTTCCAGTTGATGGGGGTTTGGTCCGGACAAATGCTGAACTAGTCCTTAAGTGCTATTGGGTCTCGACCCTCTGCTTGGTTATGGTATAGATCCAAGAGAGGGCCCAACCTCCTCCGGGCTTGGAAAGGTGCAGACAGGTGCTGCAGGAGACTGACGCTCTTCTTGATGGCGAGTGGGGCCCCTCTCCCTTTCTTGTGGCAGCACAGGTGAGGGCAGAACAATGCTGTGGTGACCCATGCTGTGGGAAACTAGATCGGTTATTGGTGGCGAGTGGGGCTCCTCCCCCTCGCTTGCGGCAGCACAGGTGAGGGCAAAACAAAGTCAGTGTCGTTCACTCTAATGTGCCCTACCAGTGTTTACTGTTGGTAGCGTTGGGGTAACCAAAAGTCCAGCTGGAGACCTTTTGATGGGTTCAAGGCACTCCTGCCTGGTAACTGTCCTGACCCCCCTGCAGAAGACCACAGGAGACTGCTTCTCCCTGCCCCCACCTCTCCTCCCTTCCACACACCAAGGAGGGAGGGACAGCATTTACACAGCAGGGGCAATGACTCTGGAGCAGTGGGCATACAAATAACCCATACCGTAGAACAGGAAAATTAGCAAAACAACACCAGGCCAGCAGAGGGACACGGTACCAAAGAACAGAGTCAAAACAAGAAAAGCAAAGACACCAACCTGTTCCACCATGGCAGTCTCTCTGAATCAGTATCAGGTTTGGTTGCAGCCGAAAGGGAGTAGAAAGGCTTAGGCGGTCATTAAGCTGCGGACAACTTGAGGGGGGGAGATCATATGCTATTTGCTGGTGCAAACACCTGCATGCTGCACCTGGACCTTGCCCCATGGGGTTGGAGCTGCGGCTATGGCGGTTGTGGCTCCCCGGGTCCGGCGGCTCCAGTAGCGGCGTGGCTTGGCTCCTCCTTCGCTTCTCTGCTTCTGGTTCTGGTTCTGTGTGTGAACTACCTCAATTCTGCTTTGGTATAGTAGATATTACCTGGATACCTTCAAACGTGAGTGTTAGACATTTATCCTAAACTAAATACCAACAGCTTCTCGTGTCTAAACACACCATTTCTAAAGAGGGATTATCATTAGTTTGCACTTTATCCAGCGTTCTGCTTAGTTTTTATTTTACTGACATCAAGTTTTGCTAAGTTTGTATAAAATAACAATCCTGAAACCTGAAGTCCTATGTACCTTGTCAGATGACAACTCTAAATTGCCATGTTATTTCTGATACCAGTCTGAACTCTTATCAAATACTAGTCTTCTCTAAAGTACTCTGAACTCAAACCTATGACTTATGCGAAAAGGAAAATGTCAGTAAAATGGCAGTTGATAAACAGATGTTTGAGATGGTTCAAGACTATAATTAGCTTGGCCTAAAGCCGGATAACCAGCTTAAACAGGGATAAGCAACATTTAATGGCTTATGTAAGAAATGCATTGTAAGCATAGTAGTTGGTGTATTATGGAATTATTTTATTATGCTAATTGTATTAACCGGAAGTTCTACCTAGAGTTGATGTTTGTCTTTACATAAAACAAAATAAATCTGATAAAAGTACTAAGGACTTGAGCAGTCCTATTAAGAAGGAATAGGCATTTAAAACCAGTGTCAATTCAATTACAGTGCTTTGGACCAATGTAATGGTAGAAGTGTCAAATACCAGGTGATAGTCTCAAAGAGACCTCACATTCCATATACAGGGGCAATAGGGCAATTGCTGTTGCAATGGAGACACAAATACAAAACATGTATTGTATCAGTCCCAGGACACAGTTGTGTGTTTTCTTGATTTTGTTTCTGAATGCACTGGGCCAATGTGAACTGTTTCCAATAGGCAGGCCAATAAACAACTGTTGTTCTGGAATGCTTTCCTTCACCATGCTAATAGAATATTCGTAATGTTGGATCAACTATGGGCCCTTCCCTTGACTAGAGAAGGAGGTGGAGAAAGAGGGTTGAATCTACAAAAAACTGAAGGGAAGTAAATGATTCAGAGTGGTGAAAATATATAGTATTCATATTATGCATGCTTTTAACAACATTCCCCTGTTATCAAAAATGAACTTCTGAATACATCAGGAGTAAAGGAGTATTTCTAAAATGTTCACAGTTTCATTTTTAGATGCATTTTAAAAACAGGGTCCTTTTTGAGGGTCCCAAAATTAGTCTAAATGTTTAACAGAAGGCAGGTCATTTTAGGCAGAGTGAAAATTAGGCATGCTTCCCAAACCTAGGTAAAATTCCAGTCCTCAAGCTTAATTGTGTAGTGTCTAATTATAAGTAGGAGATAATTCCTGATATGGCGAGAAACACAAGTTACTCCCTTCATCAAGAATGACAAGTGCCACTGGAAAACTGTGACTCCTGGTTTTATTACTCAGCCATTTCACCTTCTCAAATTAAATTTAATGTATTCAATACAGTATGGTATTCTCTCATAGACAGGAGTCTTCAAAAAAGGCTCTCCTTGATACCGTGAAATGGGTAAGATTACTATTATGAAGATATCTTCAGCTGATCCTAAAGTCCTTTCCATCTTCGGACCTGTGACTAATTTACCTTGATTGGATAAACTGATAGAGAAATATGCCTACAACCAACTGACTGCAGTTTGCTGCATTTGTTTAAAAACATGAACTACCACCTCCTTACCGAATAGGTTTTCATAAGGAACTTGCATGCAATCATGACTAAGGGTGATGGCTACCGACTCATACTCTAAGATTTGTCTACAGTGTTTCACACCCTAGACCATCACAAATTAAGTCACATGCTGGGCCAACTCATTAATATCAAAGGAAAATTTCTTCAATGATTCTTATTCAATCTATCACACCATGACCATCCAGTGAGAATTGCTTTCTCTGAGTCTGACGGTCTACTGACAACATGTGGTGTCCCTCAAAGATTCATCTTGCCGCCAACCCTAGCATCTATATGGAACCTCTCAGAATATTAATCAAAGGGAATGCCATCACAATTCATTAATTTCCAAATGATACTCAAAGCTATTGTCAATCCACCAGTTTTCCCGTGATAGCATCCTCAAAAAACATTGCCACGGATGACCCCGGCAACTATCGCTAATGAAATGCAGAGTAGGCGTTCTCGAGCAAAAAACCACGACAATACCACTCCACAACATTCTCAACGACCTGCCTGATCTGTGATAAGAACACAAAACAGGTGATAAGGTGAGTTCGCAGCATGAAATTAACACCTGCTCTGACCTGGTGCAAAGTCGGACGACAACCGGCTGCAGCCAAGGGAGCACAGCCCATAGCAAAGCATGAAGAACAACAGATGCCCCCGAGCAACTGAACATGCAGCCCGGAGCGCCACGAGGGCAACAACACATACCCCCACCATGGACCCCACCACCCCCCCCTCCCTCCTGACAAGAAGAATGCACATCAACCCCATGAAACCTTGACCCAAACAAATCCCCTGAAGTCGCACAACCACAACACCTAACAGTCAGGTGTGGCCACAAAAATTGAAACACACATCCACATCATATAACAAAAACAAAACCTTTATTACATATGAAACAAATAAAAACAATCATGAAGAGGCACCGCTCTTCTTCTCGGTGCATTCCGTAAGTCACAGCCTGCAAGACAGAAAGACAGATAAGAAGGTGTGTCATGCGCCCATCAAAGAACAGAGAGGGAGGGAGACAGAGAGAGGGAGAGAAAGAGAGAGGATGAGAGAAAAGAGAGAAAAGAGAGAAAGAGAGAAAGAGAGAGGGAGAGAGGGAAAGAGAAAGAGAAAGAGAGAGGGAGAGAGAGGGAGAGAGGGAGAGAGAAAGAGAGAGAGAGACAGAGAGCGAGAGATAGAGAGGGAGAGAGAAAGAGAGAGGGAGAAAGAGAGAGGGAGAGAGGGGAATAGAAAGAGAGAGTGCCAACACTGTAGACCCAGGACCCACTGCTCACCTGCAGCCACTGGTGTGTCTCCAACCACGTGCCGGCACACACTGCATTCCCCCAGGTCACTCATCTGAAACAGTTGCCAGAGACATAAATGGCAGAGTCCATACAGTAGCACACGCCATATCCGCTTGCCCGCCCCAGCCCACACAGGCTGCTGCACCCCAGCCCCTCCCGCCACCCAGCGGAGACTGCCCGCCCCTGCGCGACCAGGCCTCACTGCTCACCTTCCGCCACTGGCGTGTCTCCAAGAGGGCCCACCACATGCCAGTTGGATCTCCAAGCCTGTGGCCCCCGAACATGGCACCCTCCACATCATGCAGCCACGCACCGCGGGCCACCAGGTCACACACATGATTCTGGGTCTTGATTTCGCAATGGCAGAGTACACCTCAGTGCACAGGGCATCATCGTAGGCTCCACACCCGCTCAACCCAATAGGTGCCATTTACTCTGTGAACTGTGAGGTGATGCCACGTTGCAAGAGGCACGCACTGCCCGCTGGCTCAGGCCTACACTGTGGTCCAGCAGGGCTCCCACCAATGCTACAATTCCAGAATGCCCAGATGGCCCATCATTGCAGGCTGCATACCTGCTCAGCACTGAAGGTGCCCCTATCTCAGTGCACTGAATGACACCGTCCCTTGGCGATGTCCCTGGGCCTGCCTCAGTGCATCCAGTGCCACCAAGTCTGTGCACCGCTAGCCATGGACCCTTTATGATTGAGTCCCGTGGTGCGGACGCCACCAAGTAACCCCCGGCACCATGCAATGTGCTGTGCCCGGGCCCTAGGCCCTCATGCATAAAGGATACCCACACGGAGACACCCATTTGGAGAGTGCAAATGACATCCAGCACGTGCGCCAGGCCCTTTTTATTGGCATGGTCACATGTCCTGTGATGCCGGTGACGAATGGGTGTGGTTTGGGTGTGAACCAGCTGTGAGGGAGTGACCGTGGCATGCGGACAACTAGACCTGTGAGCAGCAGGTCCCTTTAGGGAAGACCTGGGACATGTAGAATTGTCAGCCCCCCTGTAAGCGTGAGCGGAGTGGACTGGCCTGGCGTATGTCAGTCCAGCGTAGGTGTGTGAACAATGACCCCGGGGCTGTGTGCGTGCTTCCGTTCTGGCCGGGGCAAGAAAGTAGCGAATGCTTGTTTCCCCGTTTTAGTGTCGGCCCCGCCTGGCACGCAATCGGCAATGCAATCACACAAGCCCTGCTCACCATTCGACTGGACTAATGCAACGCACTCTATGCAGGAATTACCTCGCAACTCCTCAGGGGACCACTGACGGTACAGAATGCAGCAGCGAGAGTTGCCCTAGTCCTGTACACGTGGACCCACATCACCCCCCAACTCAAGAAGTTTCACTGGCTCCACATTCAGAAGAGATTTCAGTTCAAGATGCTGACCCACGCCTTTAAAGCCCTCCACAACCAGGGGCCAGCGTACATCAACCACCACCCTAACTTGCATCATCCATCCAGAAACCTGCACTCTACTTCCCTCTACCTCACCCACACACCCTGCATCTGCTGCAGCAACAGTGGGAGGACGCTTTTTCTCCTACCTTGTCGCAAAGTCTTGGAACATCCTCCCTCGTCATCTATGGACCTCATCCTCTATACTGGAATTCAGAAAAGGACTTAAGACCTGAGTGTTCGAATGAGCCTCTGCAGTGGTACTGTCAGTACCTGGATACTCTCACGGGTGATTAGTCATGCTTTACAAATCCAGATTGATTGATTGATTGGTTGATTATTCCCTCTCTTTACTCGTCATATTATATTCTTTGGTATACACCTCTTTTTTCCTGCTACATGTCTCTTCCCACACTTCTTCAGTACAATTTCTATTGCACGATCCTTCTTTCTTACCATTTTAAATTTAGGTTTAGATTTATAAGTTTAAAACAATGCACATTTTACTGTTTAATATCTTATTTTATTTTGTTTGAGTCCAACTAATTTAAAGTCGGCCCTTGCACTGACAGTCCATCCTTCCCACAGCAGGTTGGGCACAGGGCCTGGTTCGACTCCCATCCTGCCCTGCACATTGTCGAAGTCCGTGGATAGCGGAGTTGGTTGGCAAAGCGGGTTAGGCACAGCTTCCTCTAAACAAGGCATAAGGCCATGAGGAGCTGTATTTTATAGAATGTGGAAGTAATGTATCATAGAAAACAGAAAGTCATAGAAAAAACTACAATTAAAGTGAAGTTATGGTTAGGAACGTTTATAACACATTAACATATGTTTAAAGAAAACTCTGAAGTCACTTAGAAGGACACAAAGTGAAGTTATGGTTGCAAACCAAATCCCAGAAAACACCGAAATGTGCCCATCATGGTTAGCTCCATAATACATTACTCCTATATCAGCAATGCAAACAATAAGCAACACACCAAATGCAATTCTTGTGGCCTCACAATCTATTTACACCAATACGTAAAAAGACCCAAGATCACAACGTTGTTAAGTAATAACACATACGTAAACAATAAGTAATCCTAAACTCATGGTCATCTCATTCATAGTGTTAAAGGTAACCTGACATGCATTCTTCTGTGCGAAATTTTTATTGGCATTTGTAATTGCAGTTGTTACGTCAAGGGTGAGATCATAACTGAGCATTTCATTTGGTGTGAAACATTTCTTTTCCATGGCTGTACTGTGAGTTATGGATTGTGTAGCTTATAATTGCGATTTTTAGTGGTGTTTAGATTTTTTTGTAACAATTGTATTTATTTTAGGGGTTGAATCAATCCGAACCATTACTTCACTTTAACTATAGTTTTTCGTGTGTGTTTGTGCCTGTTCATGTATAAGCAAAGGTCCCCTTTCCGAATTAAATATTGTGTTTAGGTTTTCGAAATATAACTTTGCTGATTGCCCTTTTTGTTTCCATTCTCCTCTCTAAGGCTGCAACACCAATTGATATAAAAAGTAAGACATTGACTTTCACTGTTTAGAAAACCAAGCAGCACAATAAGAAATGTAAAACTTTTGTAATGCCATTTAAGATTACATTTATTTTTGATTCATACTTCATCTTGCAAATATTTCAAAATACAAAAGCTTGTCAGATATTCAAAACGTTTGCAAATAGCATCAAATCAAAACATCAAATCCTGGACACTAATATAATGACCATTTCACACTGACTCAATAACAAAGGATCGTCTAAAGTTGTTTCATTAAAAAGGTTCTTAATGCTTCCATGCACTTCATCACAACTAAGGGGAATACTTCTTTTTAGGGTTGAATAGTTAGTTTGCAAATTATTGAAGTCTTTGTCAATTAGTAGTTGGCGTAATTTACATCTTCTCTTTTTACTCAGAATTGGGTTCTTAAGGATCGTTCACAGCAACTATATTTAGCCTTTCTGCATTGAGAACCCCGTCGCCATACCTCTGTAAGGTTTTAGGATGTATAGTATTTCTTTCTTTGAATTCAATATTCATGTAAATTGTCACGATACTTAAAGTAATATTTTATTCAAATACATACATAATTCAGCATCACTTAGGTAGGGGAATCTTTAGCCCCCTTAGGTTTTATTTTGATTAAAAAACAAAGGTTTTGCTTAAAATATTCTTCCTCAAAGTACACATATCTTCAACGTGCCAACATCATATGTTCGTGTATCTTGTCACTTTAAAGAAAATGAAAGGCCTGTGTTAATACACCATTTTTAAATACATTCTAATTATATGCAGAACATGCTATTTGTCATGTAGCATGTCAGGTGGTTGAATACTAAAGATATAGCTGTTCATTAATCCCTGATGCTTTTGATCTTGAGAGACTGGCAAGTAGCCAATGATTTCAGGGAATCTGGCATTAAGGTGAGTTGAAATGAGAGTCGCTAGACATTCAGCAATCAGCCCATTGCACATAGGATTTATGTCCTATGTAGACACACGCCACACATGAGTCTCAAAGCAATTTCCAATGCCCTCAATCTTTATTCATATCCTTAATAGGCCTAGATAAACGACTCTCTCACAGCATACTCTGAAACGCATTCTAAGAACTTACAATAGTATAGAGGAGGAGATTAAATTGCAAGTTTATTTCAATGTGCCTGGAGAATATTCACAAACTCCTTGTGTCTGTATGTACGTATGTACATATGACGGCATAAGTCCTAGAACACAAACCTAACCGAGGTGCAAGAGGGATTTAACCCCTTCTATGTTAGGACTTTCTCCCCCATGCTAAGCTTTTTTGGGCTATTTGGGGTAATTTGCGCTTCGGCTTCCATAACATGTTGTCCACATTAGGTATCCTTGCCAAACAAGCGTTCTTTTTTTCCAACATCCTCGGGATTCTAAAGGTACCCAGGGTTTGAGGATTGCCCTGGGGGGGGGACCAATAAATGTGCCAAAGTATAACTACATTTTGAGAAAAAAGTGCAGCAGAAGAAAACGTCTGTTTTTGTTCCTGCAAATAGCATCAACAGAGGGTTTGCGGTGCTAAAAGCACCCTCTTTCCAGCTTTCAGGAACATGCAGACTTGAATCAGGCACCAAATTTTTTCAACACAGTTTTGACATATTACGGGGAGATAGACCATTTGTCCTATTTTTTGTGCCTCCAATCTCTTGTCAACTAGTGGTGGAAACAGGTGTGAAACCAATGGTGGATCCTGGAAATCTATACATTTCTGAAAGTAGACAAAAATCTACATTCAACAAGGAGTCAATTATGAAACTTAAAATATCTCATGAATAGTGAAGGACCCAGCATGTTGCTCTTAGTCACTAAGTATGACCACATTCTTCTAGATATCAGGGCACATCATGCACAAAACTAGACGTTGGCCGACATGTACCAAAGAATACAATTTAAAAAAAACTAATTGCTGCACCTGCTCTCAATTTCTGCAGAATGTTTTCAGAAACTCCGTGGAATTCAGCAGAGTGGTATTTTGCCCAGGCTTAGTTGCGGGACATATAGGATTTGTGGGTTCAACAAGAAATCAAGGTACCCAGAGCCAATAACTGACCTGCACCTTGCAAAGATTTTTCATTGTGTACCGGGAATACAGCAATTCATTTGTGAGTGGAAAATAGGTTTCAAGGAAATGGGCACAATATATGCAGTTTAGATGCAGTGGTTATTTGCACATCTCTGAATTTGTGGGTACTCATATTAGCATGTGAATTAGAGGGCATTTCTCAAAATGACTTCTTGCTTACACACTATCTTACATTTGGAAGGGACAAATACAGAGAAAGACAATTGGCAATATAACTTGTTCTACTATTCCGTGTTCCCTTAAGTCTCCCGATTCAAATGGTACCGGGTGTGGGTCAGCCCAGTGCCCACGACATGAAACGGCCTAAAACACAGCATGGACACTTCATATTTTCCAATGAAAACTTTGACTTTTTTTGCAATGTGTCTAGCTGTGGATTTTGGGCCCTAGCTCAGCTGGCATCTAGGGAAACTTAGCGAACGTGTACATTTTTGTGAACTAGACACCTTAGGGAATCCAGGATGGGGTGACTTGAGTTACCCAGAATCCCTTGCAGGCCACAAACCTTGACAAAAAAGATCCACACATTTCTTTCCATCCAGCATTCCACCAAGTCTGATAATAATGGTACCTCACATTTGTGGGTAGGCCTAGTGCCTACGACGGGAAGCAGCCCAAAGTGCAACTAGGACACATCACATTTTCCACTAAAAATGAACCCTTTTTTTGCAATGTGGCTAGCTGTGGATTTTGGGCTCTAGCTCATCCAGCACCTAAGGATACCTGATTTTTGTAGCTGAACTTAAGGTTTTCAGGTGAGGTTGGGGAAGAAAACATTAGGGGAGCCACACAAGTCAAACCCCGTGGACTCCCCCAGAGTCTAGTTTTCAGAAATGTCTGGGTTTGATAGGTTTCCAAAGATGGCTGCCAACTCAGGGACAAAAAACGCAGGTGACCCCCTTGTCTCTACAGTATGCTTTTAGCTTTTCCCTGTCACAGACATATGACCCACACGACACAAGTGATGTAGCATTTTTATCTGGAGATCTAGGGAACACTGGGAGGTAGGAAATTTGTGCTGGCCCAGTGATCCCACAACTTTCCCACAAAGAGAAGTAAGGAAAACATGATTTTGACAAAGGCAGGAGATTCTGGGTAAGAAAACACTGGTAGATCCATGCAAGCCACACAGCCAGCCAAGAAACAAACCATGCACACTGCCTGCCAAGCACCAGTCTACATATACTGCCAGCCAAGTGCCACCCACGCATACCTCTAGCCAAGAACCATCCATTGACTCTGACAGTTAAGTTCCAGTCCATGCACACCACCAGCCAAGCACCATCCAAAGTCACTACCAGCCAAGCGCAAGTCCATGCACACTGCTATACAAGCACCATCCACACACACGGCAAGCAGAGCTCCATCCATGCACACCGCCAGCCAAGCACCAGTCCATGTACACCGCCAGCCAAGAGTCATTCACACACACCAGCAGAAAAATGCCAATACACATACAGCTAGCCAACTGTCGTACAAGTAGACCGTGAGCCGAACTCCAGTTAACCCACATATGGAAACTTTCCCTAGTGTCTAGTGGTGTTCTTCCTCCTTGCAGGCAGATGAGCCAAACAATATTAAAGATCTGCCTCCAAGGGGGGCAGAAACAGCCAAATTGTGAACCCAAAAAAGAAAGGGGCTGCTCCCTGACCTGTCCATTAACATATCCCTTGTGCCTAGTGTGCTTGTAGAGATATAGATTTTAATACTATCCACAGTAGGCTATCACGCCATCCCAAGAGGCTCGCCACGCACCGATTGGAGCGGCACTTTTTATAACCTTAGGTGAGCATTGTCAGACCTCGTGACGTAAAATTCAGATTGGATTGGATTTTGTATCACTTGACACGTTTCTTCACACTGCATCCACTTATGCATGATCACTCCTGTCGAGCGCAATTGCTACGTGTATTGGACATGCATATGAGGAGTCTTCGGCTCCAGACTACGATGTTTATATATACTACAAAGTGTATTTTTAATGTTCTGTGTTGTCCTGTTTTGCTTCCTCTCTCCTTTTCCTTTAGGCCATTCCAATGCGGAAGTGTTAAGTTTTCCAGACACTTCCCTAGGGTAGTTTTATCCAGGCACTACCACAATATTTTAATATCCTGTTCCACACCCTCACAATTTGTAGATAGTTCACCTTTCACTGGTCCTGATGAATTGCCACTGGATCCCCCTGACCATGAGGCAAGAAACATGTTGACCACCTGAGTAGAGCGGAGTTAGTTCTTGACTCATTGTGTCCAGACTACCGCCACTCATCTTGTTTTTAATAGGGTGGTTTACTGACCCAATAAAACTCATTATTCAGACTAACCAACCCTGTTTTAGAATACACTCACCAACGTCTACACTTACCTGGCCCTCACTTGCACTCAACCTTCGGCAAGGAACAAAAGATCTCCGCTAAAGAGCCCCATCTTTGGGTGCCCGTTGGGAATTGCAGCGCCAACCCGACGAGGAGCAAAACCCAGATGATGAAGCATGACACCTAGCTTGCTGGGTGTGTGAGGGTTTTAGTTCCACCAGTGTGGGTTCCCCCACCCATCACATGCTATTAGCTCCCAGGCTGCCTAGACATTATCCCCCACTTTGTCTCAACCTTAGGGGTAAGTGTACACTCCACACTAACTCCTCAGACTAGGAGGAACGGTATACCCTTCTCTCATAATTACCTCAGGGCTTGTATGCTGCACCTCGTTAAACATAGCCCACCCGGTTTTATTTCCTTCGCTTGATTGTGATTTCTAGCGCGGCTGACAACCGCAGGAACGTATTGAGGTTACCTACAGTATCAATTGACGCTGGTAGGCCCATTCCGAAACACACTAATCACTAAACTTTGGGTTAGTGGCCATTTTTCCCTATACTCCACATAATGGATGGAGAATTAGGGATTAGTTATGGCGAAGATGCAGTCACTGATATTCTCAGAACACCGTCACTCCTAGGAGCAGACGGTAATACAGCAAGCGTGTCCTACTCGGATGACTGGTCCAACTTAGTCTCCCTCAAGAAAGAATGGCTCAGAATAACGATGCATGGAGCAGTAATGACTGAGTACCTTAGGGCCAACATCGCCCCTAATGGCCTGATTGTCAACATCTTCCCCAGATTATTTCTGGAGGATTCCCCATTTAAGAAGGATTGGTCCTCAGTTTCTTGGAAGTGTACCCGGGATCTCCTAGTCCTTATAATCAATACTGCCAAGAGACTTGCTGATGCCCTGCTAATACGTATACAAGCTGCTGAGTCAACCATGAAATCTACAGTACCAAATAGTACCTTTAAAACCAAGTTGGCAGAGATCAACTCAGAAATAGCAGAGAATAGAGAGTACCTTCTAAAACAAAAGATTGCCAAACTGCAGAAAGATATCTCGAGGTTCGATAAAGAAAAAATCTTCCCCTACCTGAAACCTGATTTCGCACCTAGTAGGAGTAATTACTCCAGTGATGAGGAATCGAGTAACAACAGCAGGAGGGACTCCAACAATAGCAACTCGAGCTCTGGCAGTTGGGACACCCCTAACCAGAGAAGAAAGAACAACCGGACTTTCTACAATCGAGGGGGACCAATGTTCCCTGGCCCACCACAACCTCAGTTTTGGCAATATCCACTGTTTCCACCGGGCCCTCCCCAATTCTACCCAGGGGCTAACCCCCAACCTTTTTTAGGCAGAGTGAGGAAATGTGGATTTTCCTGGTCAGTTATGTCCCCTATCTTGGACCCCAACGGTTCTATGTGCATGTCACAAGTACATGTATGTTCCCTCCAGTTCCAGTTTTGATGACGCAAACACATGTGCGTCCACCGTCAACATGTCCTCTGTCAGATCCGCCATGAATGGGCTGGATATTCGCTTCCTAAGTATGAAAAGCCACCGACTTTATATGGCTCAGTTACTCCATTTTTACAGTTCAGGCGAGTAGGCCCGATTCTGTCCTCAAGCCTTTCCCTGCTCTCTGCCTCTGACAGCTTCAGCTTGAGCTCGCATCTGTATCCATGAACTTTGTCCTACTCCCTGTGCGGCTAACGGTGCCTGCCTCGGCCAGTTTTGCCTGCCTGCCAAGAAACTGTATTTCACCTTCGAATTATCTGCTTCCCCCTCAGCCGATGCATTCCTGCCTAGTAGTTTAAGTAAACATTCTTCCAGTTACCAAGCAAAAGGCCCGGCTTCTCTGTCTTCATGCAAGTAATTCATAGCCCCGTTACCATGGAATATTCCTACCCCCTCGCATTTAGTGTAGACACTTAGACGCTTGTACACGCACTCAGTCAGTATAGAATAGATTTTGTCCGAGAGCCCTTCCCTTGTGGATAACACAGTTCTTTAAACATAGGATATTAGATATGATTTGGGATTAGGTTGACATAACCCCAGACTTTTGTCTCCACATGTAGAGCTAAATGTCAAGTCCCTTTCTCCCTCTAGTTGCACGTCTATCACACGTCATGCTGCTGCGCGCGCATCTCTGCCAAGTATTTCTGCTGACATTGCGAAATCATCTCCAGGTATCCACCCACACATGACAATTTACCCATTATCATCAAGTGGACGCCCACATGGACGCCCACCTTCACGCCTACTTACACGCCCACATGCTCTTATCTCATTCTCTCTTGCTCTCTTGCTTACGTACAATTGAGAAATGTATATATACTGTACTCTGTGAATAATGTTTTGAGAATATTGAGAATACTTTTCAGCCCCGTCCAGATCCAATTTTGGTGATGGAAATATTCTCCCTTTGACTCGAGTTATTGGAATAAAGCCCTTTATGAATCTGATACCACAGACTCAGCCTCTTGCTTTATGCATGATCTTATTGATATCTGAAAAATTATGACAGCGTGATATTTTATTTACCACAGAATGGCGCCCGAACAGTTTAATCTCTTTCCCCACACGCCGGAGATGAAGGTCCAGTTTTGCCCACTTCCATGGCCGTGATGGACTTCAAGTGCGCACGTCGCGGGTTTTCCCGCCAACTCCCTCAGGCCAATGAAGGGGACAGACTGCGACCAGGCATCCATACGAGGCGGTGAGGAACGCAGATTGTCTACCCAGAGCCCACCTGCGAGAGAGCTGTGTCCGAGGTATACAGAGGCCCACCAGGTTTTCGAAGTCCCGATGTCCAGAGGGTCCGATGTCCGCAGTCGTCGAGTCCAGTCCATTCTCCGAGGCCTTCCGTTTCAAGGAGCTACCCGGTGAGTACCATCGCCGGGGAGGCGTGTTGACGCGCACATAGGTTGTGCCGGTCAAGACGGATTTGGGTACACAAATCCGGTCTGCACTGTTTAGCAGTGTATATGTACTGTTTAGCAGTATATCAAGTATTCCGAAGTATCTAGTTATTGTCAAGAATTCTGCTTGGTGATTAGTTATGCAGACTGTCATCATTGTTGGTCATTTTTAAAGGTTAAAATGTTTTATGTTCAATGTTTAATGTGTTAAAATGTCCTGCATATTGTGGTATGAATGATTGTTCATTATTGTGCTTTTTGTATTAAGTGTGTTCAAGACCAGGTGTCAGATCAGTTGTCAATATGCCGCTCTTTTCGAAGTTAAGACAGATTACTACTAGAAAAGGGGTGCTTGAAGAAGCAGTTCCTATTCCTCCTAGGGACACTCCAGGGCACTTTATGTATCACAAGCATGGCTTAGACGCCATATTATTCCTTGATCTATGGGTGGACTACACCAAAGAGTTACCAGAAAGTCAGAGATGGCCCGTAGCTGGGACCTGGGATGCCGAATGTATCATGAAAGTCGAAGAAGAGTTGTGGAAGAGGAAAGCTAGACAGTCACAGACAGACGCTGTTGAATTATGGCGTAAAGAATAGCATAGACGCACAGAGTAAGCGCTCAGAAAAGAAGAGAAAAGTAGGGAGGATTCAGACAAAGCCCGAGAAAACGTGTTAGTTGAGGAAGGTATACGAGTAAAAGCAGGACAAGTAGATGGACAACGAAACACTCTTATGAAAGAGAAAATGTAGACCAGCTTGGAAGGATGCCATTGAGTTTTTGGCGCAAGGCGTCACATAGAAGGTCAGAGTAAGTGTTTCACGAAGCAGAGAGAAGTGGACTGGTGTCTGGAAAAGCCAAGGATGAGATGTTACAGGAGGAATTAGAGCTGGTAAAATGAGCGTAGGCTGACAGAAAAAGAAATACTGACGTTGCTGGTATTTATCCCGTCCTTTCAGAGGACCTAGCAAGAGTGGCCCCAGTAGAAAGACCAGTTATAATACATATAATAATTACATAGTAGCCCAAAGGTTCTTGAGCCACCCACCAAATGAACAGCGCATAGCTGGTGTTTACATGGTCCAACATTTGACTACGTTGTCAATAGGAAATTGAGAGGGGTGCAGCTAGAGAAGGAGCAACTCCTGTGATTTGATGACACCCCTAATGTACAAAGTGTTAACGGAAAAATAATTAGTGAAAAGTTTAGCTTGAAAAAAGAATTGTGGGTATTTCGAATTTGCAAATTGTTCATGAATACAGGTTTGTGTTCTTGGTGGTCCAGTGAGCCAATGTGCTGGGTCAAGTCGGTAAGATTATGACCCCCTGAGTGCAAATTGTATGTAAAAATAATTTTTCAATTGAGCGAATTATTGCAGTTTTTATGGAATTGAGTAGTCTTTTTGTCTTTGACAGCTTCAGAGTGAGGAGAAGGTGGGGGCTGTGTAGAGCAGAATGTGATACAGAAATCGGAGACAGATTCTGACCTTGTAGCCAGTGTAGGTGGGGGCCGATGAGAGGAGCAGAACAGGGCACTGCTTAGAAGGCTTCTCTGACATCGCATCTGTGTAATGCCTGCAGCTGGAGAGCCTTGGGGCCAGGAGTAGGAAAAAAAAAAAAAAAAGATGGCTGGCAGCCCAGGCTCAGGCCGCGCTGAGGGGCTATTTTTAACTTCTCTGATAAGACAGGGCAGCTGAGAAATGTAAGTCGAGAAAGATTCCCTTGTTCTATTCTGTGCAAAACAAGTGCCCCGAGGAAATGTCTATGGAGAAGATTTGTTTTATTTTTTTAGCAATTGTTATATTGCTTCTGGCCAGAAAGTAAAATGTTGCTCTTGTTTGGAATTTTAAGGGCTATGTGCCTATATAAAAACGATTTTCAAATTCAGACATTTTTGAATTGTGGCCACAAGCTGCCACCAGTTGCATTGGATAAATGATCCAGTGGTTACGGGTCTGTGAGGAAAGATGTGAGATGCATCTTCGACTAGGACATAAGGGTACATTGTGTACAAAGATGCATAGCTCATTTTTATAAAAAAAAAAAAAAAAAAAAAAGAGACAGGTTCGTGTGTTCGTCATTTTTTGATTATTATTACTGATCCTGTGTGTCAGACTTGACGCGGTCATCATTGGGATGACCCACTGTCAGATGGAGGTGTATAGGGCAGGTAAATCAGTTATTGATTATAAACCTGACAAATTAAGCAGGCCAGAATGTTCGCATCTGAGCTGTAGGTACTGTAATTGCGCATCGCTGCTCATTTATATATGTTAGTGTAATTGTCTATGCTTTCTGTGCCTGGTATACTGATGGCTTGGCATATGTATTTTATATATGTTTTGTTTTTGTGTTGTATTGACCAGTCTGTTTAGCGTTACTAAATTACTAAATTTCACAGACGTGATATTACCTTTATCATGCTGTCAAAATAGCAGACAACACGTTATCAGTGTATGTCTAATTGGTATTGGAGATGAATAAAAGAAGGAAAAGTTATGCAAGACTAAAATATGTATCACATGACTGCCTTTCTCTTATAGACAGGCAGCCTCGGTCATATGTTTCCAGCTTGGACATTAAGGAACAATTATGATCTGTGCACTTGCATCTTAACTCTTGAAGGCCTGTTTTAAATAAGGACTGCCACCACAGAGTGACAAATGAGGCCCGGTATTTAGGGTAATGAGAAAATATCTGACAGAATTTCCTTTTTAAAGTTTGCTTTAGTAAGCTCATTCTTGTGAGTGGTGGCCCCAAAAGTTGACTTGTTTTTGAATTAGGCTATTTATTGTATAGGTGGAAATTATTGCACAATGACTGATTTCTTTAGCAGATAAATTATTAATTATCAACATTAACAACTGTTCTTAAACTTGGTTTTCCGAATATTTAGGTAATTTAGCATTCCTATTAGGGCCTCCTAGCATTAATATTGACTTCAGGTTGGTGTAGGTTCATGTAATAGGGACATTTGCATATGAGATGTCATTTGGCCAGCTTATGAGCTAACACAATGAGGTTTGTACATTAATTTGAAGGATTTCTCGCCATTTCAAATACACTGTGTATCTCCTATAATTTTGCTTACGCCCAGTAGCTACACACAGGGATTAATAGTGTTGACAAGACACAGGGTTTGATAGTGTTTGACAGCAGTGAAATCTGTTTCAGATTTCCTCCTGTCAAAAAGGGGGGGGAAGGAGGAGAATATTGGCTTTCTGCTGGCCCCTGAGGAGGTTCGCTTCCCGCTAGCCCCTTAAGAAATTAAGCCCCTTAGAAATTAGCCCCCTTAGAAATTAAGCCAAGGAAATAGGTATGGTGTTTTCCCCTTTTTCTCATGTTTTATTGTGATCTTTCAGGGGAATTAGTCCAAGCCCCTAATACAGCTTCTACTAAAGTCCTCCCTTGGACACAAGAACACACTGTGGCATTTGAAGAATTAAAGAGAGCTTTATGTCAAGCACCAGTTTTAGCAAACCCTGATTACAACAAATCGTTTATGTTTTTGTGACAGAGCGGGATGGAACAGCACTATCTGTCCTAACACAAGATCATGCAGGAAAACACGAGCCCTGTGCTTATCTTTCTAGTACATTAGACCCAGTAGCACAGGCTTTGCCTGCGTGCCTAAATCAGTTGCAGTAACGGCCTTAGCCATAAGACAAAGTGACTCGATAGTGCTGGGCCACCCTCTGACAGTACAAGTACCACACGCAGTAGAGGTTCTCTTGAACCGGACACAAACACGACACCTGACTGTAGCTAGACTGACAGGCTATGAGCCAACGTTATTTCAACCACACATAGAGATCAGACGATGCAACATACTGAATCCTGCTACCCTTTTGCCCTCCAGTACAGAAAGCGTTTCACCACACAACTGTGTTGAAGTAATACATACCGTGACTAAACCAAGACAAGACTTGACAGATGTTGCACTCCCAGACCCCGACCTAACACTATATGTTGACGGCTCATGCATGAGGACAGGGGCGGGAGAATTAGTGGCAGCATATGCAGTGACTGCTGATACTGTAATAATAGAGACTAAAAGAATAGACATATTGTCAGCACAAGCAGCAGAGCTCATCGCCCTGACACAAGCGTGCATAAGAGCTAAGCACCTGAGAGTAAACATTTACACCGATTCTCTGGCGAGAAAGAGGTTTCTTGACCTCCCATGGGGCCAAGATACAGCATGGCCCCCATATTCAAGCCCTACTGGAAGCAATACATTTACCAACAGCCATAGCTATCCTAAAATGTAAAGCACATACTAGAGCCACAGATACCATTTTCCCAAGGCAATGATCTGGCAGACCGAACTGCTAAACAGACAGCTCAGACCCCACTAGACATGACCAAATCACAGATACTATCACTGTCCAAAGCCATGACAGTTAGGGATCCTTCCAGGGATGTACAAGACATTCAGACACATGCTACTCTAGACGAATTAAAGAAATGGTCGGAACAAGGAGGGGTGCTGACTGATCAGGGTTGGATGAATAAGGGCAAATCCACATAGTTTCTTTCTGATTCAAGGGTACAAGTGATTATAAATACCACACATAGTCCTGCACACTTAGGAGAGAAAGCAATGATAGATAGCTTACAGAATATATGGTTCAAGAAGCACCTGCGTGCAGCAGCGAAACAAAAGGTCAGAACATGTATGATCTGTTGCCAATTCAATGCAGGTAAAGGCATTCCGATGGAACAAGGTGGATTCCATCCACCTGACCACCCTTTTGAAGTGCTCCAAATGGATTACATCCAAATAAACAGATGTAGAGGTTACAAATATGTCCTGGTACTAATGAAGCAGGTGTCCCTTCTGTTAGAGTATACCTGGAAATTCCATTGTGTGCGACATCCTGAAGCAGCAGGCCTTGTAGAAAGACATAATCAGACATTAAAATTTTGCGCAGACAAAGGTATAGACTGGATGGTAGCCCTGCCGGTTGCCCTCTTTTACATGCGAATGGTAGCTCATTCTAGAACAGGCTTATCTCCCTATGAAGTGGTCTTTGGTAGACCACCAAAATATGTGGGCACTACAATGCCTAAAAGATTACTTATGTTGACAGTAACATGCTGACAGATTACCTGGCTTCCTTGATGTCTGCACTACTCTCTTGTTGTTCGCAGGTTGCTGCCGCCTTGCCTGACAACACCCAGGTCAAAGAATACTCCATCGCTCCTGGATGGAAGGCGCCAAAGTCAGTGCTCTGGACCACGGGGACGGCCGTTAAAGTCAAAAGGCGGAAAGGATGATTGCACCTTCACCACTCTTTTACAAAGAAAAAAAAACTTTGAACTTGGATTTTGGATTTTGAACAACATTTTCTAGAGGAGAATGCCCAGAAGTTTCCACAAAGCTAAATTGTGATCCAAGAAGTCAGAACCCGTTTGATCAATTAAGTCCACTAGGTGGTGAAGCGGTTGAACATGTATTCTGGCTCGCATAAGATCTTGGACAATAACATAAAGCAAAAATAAGAGAGCTAGATAAGAAGCAAATAGATGTATAGTGACTGTAATTTTTCAATCTCTTATGTACATCACGATAATATGTATCAGCTTAATACTACATGCTATTTTTCCTCCTATTGCCTCACTTTTACACTCCTCCACTAAGGATACCATAAAGCACACATTTAGTGATCTGCCATCCTATGAGCTATCATTAGGCCTGGGCGGTAAATTCCGTTCCGCTCGCGGAATTTGCGGAATTTGGGTAATTTCGCGTTCCGCGGAGAACGCGAAATTGCCCAAAAATCTGCTTTCCGCGACTTCGCGAAATTTTTTGCTTGTTCGCGTTCTCAATATGCGTGTTCGCGAGATATTTCACCCCGAGCACGCAAACAGCGATCGCGAACAGGAAAAAAGTATCGCGAACAAGCAATTCCGCGTGTTCGCGGAATTTCTGCGTGTTCGCGGAGATTTTTTACCGTTTCGCGGAGATTTGCGTAACGCGATTACGCAAATTCCGCCCACCCCTAGCTATCATATCGACTTGCCTTACGCAACAATACCTTTATTCAGATGCTGCACCATTCACATCAGACTAGCAATGCTACAGACTGCTGGGTCTGTGGCCGACTCCCCCCCTATCAGAACTATAAGGGAGTTTTTGCCCCTTTATTCTCTATCCGTTCACACACAATGGCTCCTGTGGAGCATGGTTTAGTTTGATTAATTCCCTAGATTCGAATTCCGCAGTTTATCAAGACAACTGGGTATGGGGAAACCTGAACTTAGTTTTGCTTAAAGTCTGCTACCCTAACAAGGAGGGACTTTCCAAAAAGAACAGGAACTGATCTAAGAAATGAAGTATATGGATTAGGTAATTTTACACTTAACCTCATGATCCTGAACGTTGAATCTGAAGCTACACCAATCTTGCCCGCCATGTCCGTATTCCCAGTAAAAGGGGAATTATGTATAAGAAAGAATGGCTCCATACACATGGGCCATAGTAAATGCACCACTGTAATAAAATTCAGTGATCAAGGCAAGTCTACATTTAGAGCTTCTCGTCATTCCTACTTTATATGTGGCCAGACCGCATATATACGCCTACCTCTAGATTGGGATGGTACCTGTTACATAGCATTCCTCCTACCACCTGTTTTCCTAGCTCCTCCTGATTATCATAGAAATACTCATTTAGTACACAATAGACAGCAGAGAGATCTCCCAATTGTCGATTACACTGAAGCAGCATGGGAAAAATACACAGATTTCAATAAAGGTTTCTTTCCCTATATAGGTACAGTTACCAATAGTAAGCTGATACGTAGATTAACCAGAACCCTTGAAGCAGTAGTGAACGAAACTATTTCCGCCTTAGGCAATTTAACAGAAGAGCAGTCTGCTATGCGGATTGTTGTGCTTCAAAATAGTCTTGTCCTTGACGTTATCCTGGCCGATAGGGGCGGAGCTTGTAGGGTCATCAAATCAAGCTGTTGCATTTTTCATACCAGAAAATTCGCCATCTGTATATAAAGCCATAACTCGCCTTCATAAGATTGTAAGCCAGATACACCAGAATCCAGGCACCTGGACTTGGTCCGGTTGGTTTTGGAGTGTATTATCTACCTTTGGATGGAGGGTCCTATCCTTCCTAGGTATTGGCCTTCTCATACTATTCAGTTGCTGTCTATGTCTACAATGTGGACCAGCGATCTGTGGTCTGTGTGCCACATCGTGTATTCCACCACCAAGATTTCATTCAAGATCACGGAAGAAGAAAGAAGAACAAATGATGCTATATGAACAGATCAATGGATTGATGAAGATTGATATCTCTTGAAGGGCAAGTAGGGGACAAGGAGGGAATGTGGAAATGTGGATTTTCCTGGTCAGTTATGTCCCCTATCTTGGACCCCAACGGTTCTATGTGCATGTCACAAGTACATGTATGTTCCCTCCAGTTCCAGTTTTGATGACGCAAACACATGTGCGTCCACCGTCAACATGTCCTCTGTCAGATCCGCCATGAATGGGCTGGATATTCGCTTCCTAAGTATGAAAAGCCACCGACTTTATATGGCTCAGTTACTCCATTTTTACAGTTCAGGCGAGTAGGCCCGATTCTGTCCTCAAGCCTTTCCCTGCTCTCTGCCTCTGACAGCTTCAGCTTGAGCTCGCATCTGTATCCATGAACTTTGTCCTACTCCCTGTGCGGCTAACGGTGCCTGCCTCGGCCAGTTTTGCCTGCCTGCCAAGAAACTGTATTTCACCTTCGAATTATCTGCTTCCCCCTCAGCCGATGCATTCCTGCCTAGTAGTTTAAGTAAACATTCTTCCAGTTACCAAGCAAAAGGCCCGGCTTCTCTGTCTTCATGCAAGTAATTCATAGCCCCGTTACCATGGAATATTCCTACCCCCTCGCATTTAGTGTAGACACTTAGACGCTTGTACACGCACTCAGTCAGTATAGAATAGATTTTGTCCGAGAGCCCTTCCCTTGTGGATAACACAGTTCTTTAAACATAGGATATTAGATATGATTTGGGATTAGGTTGACATAACCCCAGACTTTTGTCTCCACATGTAGAGCTAAATGTCAAGTCCCTTTCTCCCTCTAGTTGCACGTCTATCACACGTCATGCTGCTGCGCGCGCATCTCTGCCAAGTATTTCTGCTGACATTGCGAAATCATCTCCAGGTATCCACCCACACATGACAATTTACCCATTATCATCAAGTGGACGCCCACATGGACGCCCACCTTCACGCCTACTTACACGCCCACATGCTCTTATCTCATTCTCTCTTGCTCTCTTGCTTACGTACAATTGAGAAATGTATATATACTGTACTCTGTGAATAATGTTTTGAGAATATTGAGAATACTTTTCAGCCCCGTCCAGATCCAATTTTGGTGATGGAAATATTCTCCCTTTGACTCGAGTTATTGGAATAAAGCCCTTTATGAATCTGATACCACAGACTCAGCCTCTTGCTTTATGCATGATCTTATTGATATCTGAAAAATTATGACAGCGTGATATTTTATTTACCACAAGAGGCTGGGGCAGAGGAAGAGGGCGAAGACGAGGAACACAGCATGTCCAGTGGCAGGACCAAGCCCAGCCCCCGATGGAGACCCGGAGCCAACGCAGGGGCAGAAGGACTTAGTCATCAATCTGTCTGACAGACCACTCAATAGCGTTGAGCTACGAGTGATTCGTAAAGGACTGGGTTTCGTACCCACCCCAAGAGTAGACAAATTCAGGGAAGCATGCGAACTTCACAGTTTCTTTAGAAAGATTCGCCTAAAAGCCTTTTTTCATAACAAATCTTCTACAGATGCAGATAATACAGACACTGGGCTACATAGACCTTCCACATTCACCCCCAGTGCGGGCATGGTTCTCCCAGAGGTTTTGACCTTTGAAAAGGCCATTCTCAAAGATCTAGCCGCGGCACAAGATAGGTCAAGAATTTTTTACAACCTCTCTAAAGAGGAAATGAATGCAGCCAGGGCTCTGGCTGACGACCACTCGATCACAATTAAACAAGCAGACAAAGGTGGTGCCACAGTCATCCAGTCCACCCTTGACTACGAGAGAGAATGTCGACGGCAACTATGTGATCGGAAATATTACACACATATCACAATAGATCCCACGCCAAGATTGAAGAACGCCATTAACAGCCTTACCCTTGAGGCAGAGACTAATGGTTGGATCACTAAGAAAGAAGCAGATTATCTTAACGTGCGTGACCCTGTAATACCATATTTTTACACGTTGCCCAAAGTCCATAAAGGAACTTCACCGACCCCAGGCAGGCCCATCGTGTCCGGGATTGGCTCTGTTCTTGAGCCGTTGTCCAGATTTGTAGATTACTTTTTACAACCCTTGGTCCAAAGAATACCGTCCTACATCAAAGACACTAGTGACATCCTAAGAACTGTTGAAGGGTTTGAACCGAATGGGGAGATCAACCTACTGGTCACTTTAGATGTGGAGGCGTTGTACACTAATATCCCACAACAAGCAACCCTCACAGTGATCGAAGTGGCCCTTCGCAATGAAGAGTGGACATCACCTACACCTGTGTCTTTCATTATGGACCTAGCGTCCCTGGCATTAACGGAGAATTTCTTTGAATTCCGGAATGAACTGTTCCACCAATGCCAAGGGACTTCTATGGGCAGTACATTTGCCCCTAGTCTGGCCTGCCTCTACATGGCAGCTTTCGAGGAAGAGATCATCCAGAGCCCCACCAATCCTTTTGGCGATAATCTGATCATGTGGAGACGCTTTATAGACGATGTCCTCATCCTTTGGAAAGGATCTTGGAGTAGATGTGAAGAGTTCTGTCAATGGATTAATGCACAGAACCCTTATTTAAAATTTACCAGTCACATCTCTCCGTCTCACATTGCTTTCCTGGACCTAGACATTAGATTGGCGGCTGGGGCATTGACAACCAGCCTTTACAAAAAACCGACAGACAGGAACAGCCTTTTGCTGTATAGTAGTCACCACCCCAAGGCATTGAGGGATAACTTACCTTTCGGTCAGTTTCTCCGTGTGAGGAGAAATTGTAGCTCAGTGACGGACTACAAAAAAGAGGCAGATATCCTAGCAAACAATCTAAAAGAGAGAGGGTATCCGACAAATACTATTACAAAAGCTATGAAACGTGCTAGGAATAACCCCAGAGAGGTATTGCTTGAGACCAGGACCAGGGAACAAATGGACATCCTGACCTGTGTTACCTCGTTCACCCCCTCCTCTAATACAATGAAAAAAGTGATCAAAAAACATTGGGGGATCCTAGCTGCCGGTAACCTCTCTTTTCCTCAACCAAGATTCGCCTTTAAAAGGACTCAGAATCTGAAAGATATTTTGATTCATACCAGACCTGCCAAAAAAGAAACACAGAACCCCCAGGGCACTCTATGGGGGCTCCCACCTGTCATTGGACATTTTCCCTGTGGCAACTGCACGTCTTGTAAACAGACGATGACTACCAAGGAGGTGATTCTGTCTGACACTCTAACATGGTCACTGGCACGCCATACTAATTGTAATTCCACCAACTGTATTTATCTATTACAGTGCCCTTGTACATTGAACTACATAGGGATGACGACACGGCCCATCAAAATACGCATCACGGAACATAAAAGTAACATAAGATGCTTGAAAGAAACCACAAAACTGTACTCTCACTTTAAGAGTCTTCACCATACACCAGACTCCCTGAGATGGGTCGTATTGGAGTCACATCCAAGAATTACAACACAAGCCCTGTTTAGATTAGAACAAAGATGGGTGCACAGACTGGCATCTGACACGAGAGGTTTGAATGACGATATACCGTGGGGTACTTTAACACACTGATATCCTGATACCCTCCCGATTATTGTCAATAAACCTTACTACACCTGGGAGATAAGGGATGAACTTAGCTACTTACTGATACAACAGTGATCCCCCAATATCGCATACCATCATCGGGACACAACTGACACGTGATCGACACAACAGTAATCCCGTGAGTAGCCTGGTTCAACCCGCATTACCTGATCCTGGGCACTATGCACACAACTAAGTTTTTACTCTTTTAGGCAGACATTGACCTGATTAATTAAAACACTCAGGACCAGGGCAGAATGGAGATCATTCCTCTTCCCGGGGTCCCTTTTTCTGGCCACTGAGTTACACTAATCACGACTTGATGCGGCATCAGCACCCCATTCCAAGATGGCGCCCGTAGTTACTCTGCGTGGGCGGGGTTTTCCGACACTAGTCGTCAGACTGTAGACGCCCAATTAGAGCTCGCCTACACTTGACCGGACCAGCTCATATTGGAGCATTGGAAAGTGAACCACACTTCCCGGTTTCGGCGGAGCGGGGTAGGTTTGCAGACCACCCTTGGGCAACAGAACCGTAAGTAATTACCACCAGATTAAGATCACTAGGACCGAACGGTCTGGGACTCCCTAGACGCCGGTGGACGGCTGACCGCTGCTGTTGTGGCTGGCCGACCCCTACGCTGTCTTGTGCCGGCTCTTCCGTGGGCGGTACTCCTGGCTTAGGGTTGGCTCGCTCCTTGAGCGGTGGTTCCCGGTGACCGGGGTACCGGGGTACCTTGCTTACCTGTTCCTCTGATAACACCTAGCACTAAGCAGGTGTGTTATTTGTATACACCTACCTGGTTGAGTCTCTTGTTTTTAATACTATCCACAGTAGGCTATCACGCCATCCCAAGAGGCTCGCCACGCACCGATTGGAGCGGCACTTTTTATAACCTTAGGTGAGCATTGTCAGACCTCGTGACGTAAAATTCAGATTGGATTGGATTTTGTATCACTTGACACGTTTCTTCACACTGCATCCACTTATGCATGATCACTCCTGTCGAGCGCAATTGCTACGTGTATTGGACATGCATATGAGGAGTCTTCGGCTCCAGACTACGATGTTTATATATACTACAAAGTGTATTTTTAATGTTCTGTGTTGGCCTGTTTTGCTTCCTCTCTCCTTTTCCTTTAGGCCATTCCAATGCGGAAGTGTTACGTTTTCCAGACACTTCCCTAGGGTAGTTTTATCCAGGCACTACCACAATATTTTAATATCCTGTTCCACACCCTCACAATTTGTAGATAGTTCACCTTTCACTGGTCCTGATGAATTGCCGCTGGATCCCCCTGACCATGAGGCAAGAAACATGTTGACCACCTGAGTAGAGCGGAGTTAGTTCTTGACTCATTGTGTCCAGACTACCGCCACTCATCTTGTTTTTAATAGGGTGGTTTACTGACCCAATAAAACTCATTATTCAGACTAACCAACCCTGTTTTAGAATACACTCACCAACGTCTACACTTACCTGGCCCTCACTTGCACTCAACCTTCGGCAAGGAACAAAAGATCTCCGCTAAAGAGCCCCATCTTTGGGTGCCCGTTGGGAATTGCAGCGCCGACCCGACGAGGAGCAAAACCCAGATGATGAAGCATGACACCTAGCTTGCTGGGTGTGTGAGGGTTTTAGTTCCACCAGTGTGGGTTCCCCCACCCATCACATGCTATTAGCTCCCAGGCTGCCTAGACATTATCCCCCACTTTGTCTCAACCTTAGGGGTAAGTGTACACTCCACACTAACTCCTCAGACTAGGAGGAACGGTATACCCTTCTCTCATAATTACCTCAGGGCTTGTATGCTGGACCTCGTTAAACATAGCACACCCGGTTTTATTTCCTTCGCTTGATTGTGGTAGCTAGTATGGGACCCATGCCCAGGTATACCCTTCCCACTTAAGGCAACAAATGCAAAAAGAACAGATGATTGAAGGAATGCTGAATCAATCAAACATTCACCACCAGTCAAGGATCAGGGTTAAATCCATTGTTCTTTTTGCACCCCCCCCCCCCCGAATTCCAGTGTAGACTTCGCTTTATACAAATTAGTCTTGACCCTCAGCCCGAACTGTCAGGCAGGTCCTCCTGGGACCAGAAACAGCCTCTTAGGACCAGTTTCGAGGTTTCACCCCACATCAGAGAGGATATCTTGAATCTGGTGGGATGGCGAGCACGGTGACGGGACCCACCTCTGGGCATCCCCTTCCCACTTAGGCTGACAAATGCAAAAAGAGCTGATGATGGATGTTGCAGGTGGCGCTCTAGTCCCTGAAGATAGCTCCAACCCTACATAAAGCGGGCAGGCCTCGGATGCACACAGCGACGGCGCGCCAAAGACAAGCCTGTCTGCGCCCGTCCGCACCCGTCAGCGCCTGACTGCTGCCAGCTGCCATGACCCCTGCGCTTTTCGCCCCATCACGGTTTTTGGCTCTGGTGCGCCAATTGGTGAGTAAATATGGCATTAATAAAATATTCCAGTCAAGAGCTGAAAGATTTAAATAACCCTTACCTCAGAGCTCCAGTCACATTAGAAGAAGAAATCAACAGAGTTCAAGGTATATCATGGTCAATAGAATCTGCTCCACCGAACAGAGTCCAACCATCTCGAGACTCAAACAATACTATAATTTCCAAATTACTAAAGGCTATGTACTTTAATGCACGCTCCATCCCGAAACACTCGGTGGAGATATGGAGCCTCATAGATTGGAGGCACCAGATATCTGCTTTGTAACAGAATCGTGGTTGCACGAGCACACCTCTGCTGATGTGCACACAGCCATTATGCCGCAATACAACGTAATTAGAGTGGACAGAAAGGAGACAAGAGGAGGAGGTTTACTTATTGCCACTATCTCTGGATTTACCATCACCTCCCTAGAAACTGTTAGCTCTGGCCAATTTGAACTATATATTTTCAGGATAGAATGACTTACTAAGGGCACCGGGAGGGGAGCTCTAATATACAGACCCCCTGGCCCAAAAAATGATTTCCCGGACAAATTATTTGAGATTATCGCTCCGCAAGTACTGGCCTCTGACTTCTTTTTCTTAATAAGAGATTTCAATTATTATGCTGAGATAATACAGAACTCTGATACAGATCGGCTCATCACAAACATGAACGCATTAGGATTAGCCCAACTGGTAATGGGTCCCACCCACATCGCAGGTCATACACTTGATCTCCTCTTTACAAACTCTCCAGACATCACAGTAGAATCTCCTACCCCTCTGTTATGGACAGATCATTATTTACTTAAATTTGTCATCTCTGTAAATATTATCAAAGCCAACCCTAGAAACAAATTAATATGGTGAAGGGCATGGCGCAAAGTCACTCCTTCTCTTTTTTCAAAATAATTTAGCTTTGTCCACACTAGCCAGGAGGTAAGCATCAATCTGGCAGCAACCTCCTTTGATAAAGCAATAACGGCCGCATTAGACAAAATTGCCCCTCTTACCAGGGCCAAAGTTAAATCTAGGACCGCCCCCTGGTTCACGGAGCAATTAAAGACAGCAAAGCTATCCTGCAGGACAGCAGACCGGAAATTGAGGAAAACCAGAGGCATAACCAACCGCAAATTATATAAAAAGATCCACCGCAGTTATATGGGCGACATCAAACAAGCAAAAAAACGGTTTCTCCTATACAGAATAGATAAGGCGGCAAATTCGTGTAAGGAGCTCTACCAAATTCTAAAAGAATTTACAACACCTCCCACTCAGTCACTGACCTCCAACTCCCAAGAATGGACTGACTCTCTCTCCAAATTTGTTGATGAAAAAATCATTGCCATCCATAACTCCTTCCCGCCCCAAGTAAATAACAACCACCCAGAAAATACGCTCAGTGTGTGGGGCGGAGCTTGGCTCAACAGGAGAATGGCCGCCTGAGCCTCGCGCTCCGACTCACGGAGAGCGTTATCCTTCATTTATCCTACCCCACACTGCTTGGAACGCACCGGAAAGGCTGGCCAGGAGCGTCGCAAGGTGCAGGGACATGCTGAGCCGAGTTTGAAGCCGGAAGGGCGCAGTTGATACTTGGTGCACGGGGCTGCCCTGCAGGAGAGTGCGGGCCTCGGATCCCCGGCCTCGGGTCCGGCGAGTGCGGGCCTGCGTCGCACGGCGTGCGGCGTGCAGAATTGTTGATGCCGGAGCAGACGGGAGTGACTGGCGGCTGTGACTCGGCGCTGCGGTGGCGGTGACCGTGAGTGCTGCGGAAGGCTGAGGACCCGTTGGGGACCTGCCTGTGCCACGGAGAGCGGGGGCCGGCGAATACAGTGAATCCTTCGAGGGAGCAACATGGCGGCCAAGCAGCTCGGAGCCGGCCGGACTCGGGGCGCGCAGAGACAGCGGAGCCTTCCTGGGCGAGAGGACACGTAAGTGGGCGCCGGCGGCGGTGACCTACGGGAGGGGGCACTGGCTGAAGCCCCCCCCGAGGCGGGCCCAGTGGCAAAGTGAAGAGGAGGAGGACCCGAAGCCCTGGCTGCGGTGGCTGACTCGTGTGGCATTGGTGGTGGCGGACGGGCTTCGCGGGAGGCGTCCTGCCCAGGCGAGTGGGGCATCGGGGTGCACGTGCCCCGCGGGGCCACCTTGGGGAGATCCGCGCGTAGCTGGATGGACGCGGATGAAGCCGGCGGCAGAGCAGCGGCGGGGGCTGTGCCCCAACAGGAGTGTCCTTATTGACTGGGCAACTGCAGGTGTCGTAGGTGGGCTGGCCACGCCGTGGCTGTGAGGTGCACCGGTCTGTACATGAGAGAAGCGTGCGGGGCCCGGCGGCGCCATCTGCCCTACCTTGATCCTTGGTTGATAATCCTGCTGGCGGTGATGCGCTGAGGAGCGTGGTGCGGCGACGGTTGTGCCCCGTTGTGGGGGACATTCTAGCACTGAAAGTGAGAGTGGGCAGCTGGGCGGTGACGTGAGTGTTCGCGGCGGAGGAGTGGCCTGGGGCTGTAACAGGGGACACCATACACAAAACTAAACGGACTGGTGGCACGATGGGCAAGTCGGACAAAGCCCAGGCGAAACTGTCTTTCGAGCATAAACGGCCTAAGCCCCAGGACTTGGCGGAGGGTGCTGCGAGTGGGTCAACTGTCCCCCCCGAGGACGCACCAGACATTCGTAGCCTCCTGCTTACTATGGAGAAGGGCCTGCAGGAGGGCATCACCTCGTTGGGGGCAAAGATGGATTCGCTCTCCTATCGCATGGATCGTATGGGCGAACGATTGGACAAACATGCGGAGAGACTAGACCAATCGGAGCAACAGCTGGGGGAGGTAGAGGAGGCGCGGCCACGCTTGACGCAGAACATAAGAAACTGGGACGGGTCATGCAGGTGCTGCAAGATAAAACTGAGGACTTGGAGGGCCGCGCCCGACGCTGTAACCTGCGCATCACGGGTTTGCCGGAATCGACACCTACGGGCAGGATGGAACACTTCGTCGAAAAGATGTTGACTACTATGCTCGGCAAGGACGTTTTCTCGACCATGTTTGTGGTGGAAAGGGCGCATAGATCCCTGGGACCTAGGCCTCCTCCGGGGGTGCCGCCGAGGCCTATCATCGCAAAGTTACTTAACTACAGAGACAGAGACGCCGCACTCAGGGTGGCTAGGGAGAAACAGTCGCTCATGTACGAGGGATCATCTATTTCGCTGTACCCGGACTTCACGGCCAGGGTCCAAGAAGCCAGACGGCAGTTTATCCCGATTAAAAAGCAATTAAGGGAGCAGGGTCTGGACTACGCGATGCTATATCCTGCAAAGTTGCGTATCAGTCGACAAGGGAAGACACACTTCTTCACGGACCCCAAGGCCTTGCAAAAGGCGCTCAAAGACTGGAGTAGAGAGGGGAGGCGCAGCCCGGCGCGGACACAGAGGGAGGAAGTGGCGGAAGGCTCGCAGGAGCAGCAAGACTGACCGTACTCTGGTGGCAAGTGCGGGCTGAGCATGAGAGGGGAGGAGGGAAAGCGACGCAGAGGGGTGAGATGTGAAGAGTACTACTACTGAGACGCGTTCTTTTGGGGGAGCTCCTAATTGGAGGGTGGGGGCCCCTTGCACGCAAGCCATAGCGCACAGTGGAAGGTAGACGTACTGGTGCAATTCCTGGGCTGGGGTGGTCATCCGGGGGGCACCGTTGAGACTTGCTGCGCTGACACTTCTGGTGGCGGATCTGAGATTGTTGTTGTGACCTGGACTAGCTGGGCACGCAGGGCGCAGTCCTGTTTCAACTAGTTTGTGTGTTCCTAGGTGATGGGGCAAATGCTTTTTGTCTGCGTGAGGCGGGGGGGCTGTGTGCTGTATGAGCTTTGCTGTATACTTTGGCACGGAGCAACCTCCGCCTACGCGTGCAAACCACAGACTTGAAGGGTTGACTTAACGTTGGGGTGGGTGGAGGGAGGGGTGTGTAGTCTCGGAATGAGACGCAGCGTGGCTGAGTTGGGGGAGGTCAGCTGTGGGAGGGGGGTGGGGTGGGGGATTGTGTTTTTTTTTTTTTCTGGAGGTTAGTTCAACAGTCTGTGCGAGTGAGAGGGCGGGCAACTGGTGCAAACTTCTTATTCGGGGGACTGATGCCAACGCAATACACAATTGACAATAATGACTAGTATGTCAGGCCCGCATGGGCCGCTAAGCACTGTAAGGGCAGTGACGTGAAACGTCAGGGGATTAAATGATCATCGCAAACTGCGTGCGGTTCTGCAGTACTTACACAGGCATACCATAGATGTGGCGTTCATTCAGGAGACGCATCTTCCGGCCCAGAGCCCCATGTTGCGTTACGGAGGGCTACGGGGCAATGTGCACGCAGCAGGGTTTACTACCCATGCTAGAGGGGTCCTCACCTGGTTCAACCCGAAAGCAGGCTTCACAGCTCAGGCAGTGGAGGTGGATGGAGAGGGTAGGTTTGTGATTTCATGCTGCCGGGGCAGGGGGCTGGACTTACTGCTGGTCAATGTCTATGGCCCGAATTACGACTGCCCGGATTTTCATTATAAACTAGCCGAGATCGTGCGGGGCTGTGCAGCTCCGCAAATTCTGTGGGGTGGGGATCTTAATGTGGTACTAGATCCGAGCCTGGATAGATCGGGGGGCCCCGCCAGGACAACCGTGGCGGCGGCTACGGCCATTCACAGGACGTTGATCCAAATGGCGATCTCAGATGTCTGGAGAGCGCTCAACCCAACAGTCGGAGGCTTTACTCATTACTCAGCCTACCATAATTTGCATACGCGCATTGACTACTGGCTGGCGTCGACGACGCTCATCCCGCAGGTGCGAGAGTGCCGGGTGCTGCCGAGGACTTTATCCGATCACTCCCCAGTGTTGCTGGCCGTGGCCGCGCCTCGGAAGACTATCCTGCCGTTTACGTGGCGATTCCCTCCCTATTCGCTCTTAGACCCCCTTTTTAGGGAAGAACTCGCGGAAGCCATTAGTACATTTTTTGAAACCAATGTCGGTTCCGTTGACAGTTTCCAGACGGTTTGGGAAACGTTCAAGGTTTATATTCGGGGTGTGGCTATGGCCAAACACTCAGGGGTTTTGCGTGCCATCCGAAGCAGATTGACGAGGCTGGAGAGACGCCTGGGCGAAGTGGAGGCTCGACAGCTGGAGGGGGGCGGAGACGATACTATGGAAGAGATAAAGACTTTATTAGCAGAATATCACGAAGCAGCGGATGCTGAGGTGAAACATCTGGGTAAATATGCCACGGCCAGGGTTTATGGAGAGGGGGAGAGGCCAGGCTCGGTTTTGGCCAATTTACTGAAGGCTAGGCGGAGTAAAGCTAACATCACTGCAATCAGGTCTGAGGATGGTGAAGTGCTGACGGAGGAGGATGATATTGCGGCCTGCTTTAAGTCATACTACGCAGCATTATATGCTTCGCAGCAGACTGATATGGAGGACGAGATTGGGGACTATCTGGATCACATCCAGATGCCCTTCCTCTCTAATGCACGTAGGGAATTTCTAGCTCTCCCCATCCAGAAGGATGAAATCACTGAGGCTTTAGCGGCAATGCGTGCGAACAGTGCGCCAGGGGTGGATGGCCTTACGGCATCCTTTTATAAATAATTTGCGGATCTCCTACTCCCCTACCTCTCACAATTGTTCGACGACATGTGCACTACGGGTAGGATGCCTCAATCCATGAGTGAGGCCCTGCTAGTGGCCATTCCTAAACCAGGGAAGCACCCGGTAGAATGCAGCTCCTATAGGCCTCTGTCGCTCCTCAATGTCGATACGAAGATTTTTGCGAAAATATTGGCTACGCGTCTTGCGTTGCTGACGCCGGAGCTGGTGGCTCCGGAACAAGCGGGTTTCATGCCTGGTAGAAATTTGACGTATAACCTAAGGACGGTTTTTGGCACCATGCCGCATGTCTGGCGGGACACCAAGGCACTCGCGGTTTTCCTTGACATTTGGTCTGGGCCCGGTGTTTCTACGTATGATAGGGGTGCTGTATGCGGCTCCCAGTGCAAGGATCCGGCTGGGGGATTGGGCTACGGAGGCTATATGCGTCTCCAGGGGTACACGTCAGGGTTGCCCGCTGTCACCTATACTGTATGCCCTGGTGGCGGAGCCTTTGGCATGTGCCTTGCGGGAATATCACAGTCTTAGGGGGGTGAGCTTCCCCACCTATAAGATAACGGTATCCACGTACGCGGATGACACCCTTTTGTATGTCCGGGACCCGGAGAACAATCTGGCTTCGGTGCTGAGAGAAGTGGTGCACTTTGGGGCACTTTCGGGTCTGCGAGTGAACTGGTGTAAGTCCATAGCTTTTCCGCTCACCTCCTGCACATCCCCCTTTGAGATGGAATACCCGTTACAATGGTCGGACGACGCAGTTCGCTATCTGGGGATAAGGCTCCATACAGACCCTGAAATTCTGATGAGGGAAAACTATGGCAGAGCTATAGATAAGCTGGAGGATGATGTGGGAATATGGATCGGCCTCCCTCTCTCGTTAATGGGTAGGATATCCATTATGAAAATGGTGGTTCTGCCTCGTTTCCTGTTCCTGTTCACTAATGTCCCTATGGTGCTGCCACGGGTGTTCTTTGACAGGCTTCATAAGTTGCTATTGAAGCTGGCATGGGCGGGTAAACAGGCCCGAGTCAGTTGGAGGGTGCTCACATTGCCCTACCACATGGGGGGTCTCGGGGCACCGGACATGGAGCTCTATTACCGGATCGCGCAGTGCGCGCAGGCACACAGCTGGATTCATGGGGAAGAGTCGACACCTTACCTCTGGTTGGAACGGCTATTCGCTAACCCGCTCCCGCTTCCATCGATTCTATTTGATACACCGGACCGCCATACCGGTTATCTGGACTCTCTTAACTCTACTAGGCATGCTTGGGACTGCATTCTGCGCTACAAGGCTGGGGCTCTGTTATATTCCCCGGCAATGCCGGTGGAATGGGCGCGGTGGTTACCTCCCTGCAGAGACAGGAGAGTGGTGCGGGCCCTCCAGGAGCTAGGGCTACGTATGATGGGTGACCTGTTTGTGGACGGCACCGTGATAGGGTGGGAGGTTGCAGCGGCGGGGGCGGACGCCCCGACGCCGCTGCAGCGTTTTCAAGTCCACAGGGTGAGGGGGGCGTAGCGGCAGCAATTGGGGGATGACATGGCGGAACCCCCGGAGGTGCCGGAGCTAACGTACATTATTAAGCACAAATGCCCACGCAGGCTTATTTCCCGACTTTACAAAATAGCGATGGAGCAACGCATACAGCAGTATCCTAAGGCGCGGCTAGCCTGGCAACAAGACCTACGTATAGAGATAGATGATGCCATGTGGCTATACTGCTGTGCGGGCACGCGTAGGGTTTCGCTGCATGGCAGACACAGACTGCTGCATTTCACATATATAAATAGAGTGTACTACACGTCTGACAGATTATGCAGATATGGCCTGCGGGAGGATGCTAGCTGTGAGAAATGCGGTCATGCCACGGCAGACTTTATTCATTTGGCGTGGCACTGCCCGGGGGTATTGGAGTTCTGGCGGGCGATTTTCCACAAACTAGGAGGCTTGCTGGGATTGGAGTTGGAACTGGGTCCAGCGATGGCCCTGCTGGGATACTCCAGGAAGCTGCCCAGAGCCCTGCGTAACACGGTGGACATGGGGCTGCTGATAGCAAAGAGAGTGGTGGCGCTGCGCTGGATGAGAGGCCCAGGGCCCACTGTGGCGCAGTGGACCCAAGATGTGCTGTATTGTAGTACACAAACCAAGGTATTTAGCAAGCTGCTCCCACCGCGCAGTCGCCCGAAGAACTTCTGGGGGCTATATTTGGAACACCTTAAGGGGAGGGGGGAACCCCGGAGAATGGTACTGAAACAGGCGTGGAGCGAGACACGGATGGGGAGGTGTAGTGAGAACTCTCAGGGTGGCATCCTTGGCATCGGGTGGGCTGCTTGGGGGGGGTGACACCGGAGCATGGATGGACTTGTTTGATGCCGGAGGGTGAGGAGGGAGGGAAGCTCGGGAATTCAGGGGTATGAGTGTTGCAGAGCTGAGGACAGGCAGGAAGTCAGCTATTGGGAAATTACTCAGCCCGGATGATTTTGAGATTGGACAGTACAGAAGAGACTTGTTCGGACGCCTCACTGTTGGAGGGGGGAGGGGAGGGTGTTGGGTTGGTTTGTTTGGGTTGATGGGGGGGGGGATAAACGGAAAACTGCTGACTCCATGTGGGATGTGATATAGCACGGGTGACATACTGCCATACTCCTGGGCGGAACTTTGGGAAGGCCTAGATGGTCATGCAATGCAGCCCGGCCTCCGGGATGTGGGGCATGCTGTTGCGCTGCAGAGTTATGTTGTGAGGTTCTAGCCGGCCTCCGGGTTGTAAGCATTTGATGATGTATGTCAGTTCTGGTTATTTGCTAATAAAGAAATTAAAAAAAAAATAATAATACGCTCAGTGTGTCTTCAGCCCCCCTTCACATCTTGGCTGATTTTTCTGAGTGTAACATCGAAGGGGTGGGAAAGCTATGCAGAAAATTAAATCTGGCTCACCTACTGATTCTGTGCCAACAAAATCTCTCCCAATAATCGCACCGGTACTGTTAGATAGTCTAACTGACCTATTTAACAGATCATTAACGCAGGTTGAGTTCCCGAAAGCATGGAAAGCTGCTAGGGTCAGGCCAATTTCGAAAAAAACCTCAGCCGATCCCAAACTCCTCCTAAACTATCGTCCCATCTTGTTGCTCCCTTATTTTAAGAAGATGCTGGAATCTCTAGTAAATCAACAGCTCGTCACCCATCTCGAAAGCCACCGGCTACGGGATCCCTCTCAGTCGGGCTTCAGGACTGCCCACAGTACGGAGACAGCTCTGGTCGAGGTAACAGATAACATCAGGCTAGCTTTGGACAGAGGTCAATCATCAATCCTGGTCCTGCTTGATCTATGCGCCGCCTTTGACACCATCTCCCACAGCATTCTAGAACATCGGCTCTGGGAGATTGGTGTCAGGGGGAATGCCCTAAAACGGCTCAAGAGTTACCTAACTGACCGAATTACAACAGTACAAGTGGGATATACCGTCTCCTGTAACAGACCAGTAAAGATGGGAGTGCCACAGGGCTCCATTCTTAGCCCTACTCTTTTTAATCTTTACATAACACCATTGGCCAAGGTGATCAGATCTTACGGCTTTGATGTTGTATCATACACTGACGATACACAGATCTTGGTCACTCTTGGCCCGGACCCAGCGGAAACAAAGCTGCATTTCAAAGAATGCATGTCCCATGTTGATAGGTGGATGAGCACAAATCACCTTCAATTAAATGGAGGGAAGTCCGAGATTGTGCTTTTTGGCAGGGCCCAAGAACACTGGTCCCATGACTAGTGGCCCCCTTACCTGGGCCCCTGTCCAACTCCAAAAGAGACAGTTCGGAATCTGGGCTTCCACATGGACAACAAACTATCAATGCAAAGTCAGATTAACCTTCTACTAGGCTCCTGTTTTGGAACAATGCGTAGTCTGCAAAAGGTTTTCAAATGGATTCCTACCGAGGCCAGGAAACCATTAGTCCAGGGACTAATAAGAAATCGCTTGGACTATAGCAACGCTTCGTTGTCCTCAATTAACGAAGGCCTTCTCACAAGGCTTCAAATTTACAGAACACCGCAGCTAGGCTGGTTCTCAATATTCCGCCCAGATCCCCTTCAGCCCCCAGCCTAAAATCCCTACACTGGCTTCCAGTCAGAAAGCGGATTCAATTTAAAATCCTCTGTCTAGTACACAAAAACATGTACGGAATCGGCCCGTCATATTGGTCCAAAAAACTAAGCTGGTACCAGTCTTGTAGGTCCCTGAGATCCAGTGATGAATCATTACTCACACCTTTCGGAATCTGCGCAGCCAGAAGCAGTGGAAGGTCCTTTTCTTTTCTTGCCCCCACATTTTGGAACAAACTTCCCAGAAATCTTTACATAACACCATTGGCCAAGGTGATCAGATCTTACGGCTTTGATGTTGTATCATACACTGACGATACACAGATCTTGGTCACTCTTGGCCCGGACCCAGCGGAAACAAAGCTGCATTTCAAAGAATGCATGTCCCATGTTGATAGGTGGATGAGCACAAATCACCTTCAATTAAATGGAGGGAAGTCCGAGATTGTGCTTTTTGGCAGGGCCCAAGAACACTGGTCCCATGACTAGTGGCCCCCTTACCTGGGCCCCTGTCCAACTCCAAAAGAGACAGTTCGGAATCTGGGCTTCCACATGGACAACAAACTATCAATGCAAAGTCAGATTAACCTTCTACTAGGCTCCTGTTTTGGAACAATGCGTAGTCTGCAAAAGGTTTTCAAATGGATTCCTACCGAGGCCAGGAAACCATTAGTCCAGGGACTAATAAGAAATCGCTTGGACTATAGCAACGCTTCGTTGTCCTCAATTAACGAAGGCCTTCTCACAAGGCTTCAAATTTACAGAACACCGCAGCTAGGCTGGTTCTCAATATTCCGCCCAGATCCCCTTCAGCCCCCAGCCTAAAATCCCTACACTGGCTTCCAGTCAGAAAGCGGATTCAATTTAAAATCCTCTGTCTAGTACACAAAAACATGTACGGAATCGGCCCGTCATATTGGTCCAAAAAACTAAGCTGGTACCAGTCTTGTAGGTCCCTGAGATCCAGTGATGAATCATTACTCACACCTTTCGGAATCTGCGCAGCCAGAAGCAGTGGAAGGTCCTTTTCTTTTCTTGCCCCCACATTTTGGAACAAACTTCCCAGAAATCTGCGCACAATCACTGATCACAATGGCTTTCGCAAGAAGCTAAAATCGTGGCTATTTGACAACTAATCAAGCAATCTTTCAGAGCTGTCTGCAAGCGCCATGAGACTTTTGAGTGATATGTGCGCTGAACAAATGCCCCTGATTTTGTTTTAATTTGATTTGATGGATGGAATGCAGAATCAATCAACCTTTCACCCCTAGTCAGAGATCTGGGCTAAATCCATTATTTTTTGCACACCATGCCATTCCAGTTTAGACCTAGCCATATGCAAATCAGTGTTGAGCCTGTTCCCCCATGAGAACAGTCCAGCCCAAAATGCAAGGCCAGGGCCTCCCTTGACAACAAACAAGCCTCCTAGGACCGGGTTCGGGGTTTCACTCCTCATCAGCCAGGATAGCTTGAATCTGGTGGCATAGTGAGCACTGGACCCATGTCTTGGCATACCCTTCACACTTAGGGTTACAAATGAAAAAAGAGAAAATGATGGAAGGAATGCTGAATCAATCCAACGTTCACCCCATCACAGATCTGGAATAAATCCTTAGTTTTTTTGTACACTATGCCATTCCAGTTTAGACCCTGCCATTTGCAAATCATTCTTGAACCTGTTCCCCATGGAAACAGTCCAGCCTGAACTGCCAGGCTAGGACCTCCCTGGCCTAGAAACAAGCATCCTAGGACCGGTTTCGGGGTTTCACCCCTCATCAGCCAGCATAGCTTGAATCTGGTGGTGTAACGAGCACTGAACCCATGTCTGGGCATACACTTCCCACTTAGGGTGACCAATGAAAAAAGAACAAATGATGGACGGAATGCTGAATCTATCCAATGTTCACCCCCAGTCACAGATCTGGGAGAAATCCTTTGTTTTTTTGCACACCAAGCTATTCCAGTTTAGACCCTGCCATATGAAAATCAGTCTTGACCCTGTTCCTCATGGGAACAGTCTAGCCTGAACTGCCAGGCTATGTCCTCCCTGGACCAGAAGCAAACATCCTAGGACCAGTTACGGGGTTTCACCCACATCATCCAGGATAGCTAGTATGTGGTCCCATAGCAAGCACAGTAACGGGGCTCACGTCTGGGCATACCCTTCCCACTTAGAGCGACAAATGCAAAAAAGAACAGATGATGGATGGAATGCTGAATCAATCAAACATTCACCCCCAGTCACAGATCTGGGTTAAATCCATCATTTTTTTGCACACCACACCATTCCAGTTTAGACCTTGCCATATGCAAATCAGTATTGACTCTGTTCCACATGGGAACAGTCAAGACTGAACTGACAGACTAGGTTCTCCCTGGACCATAAACAAGCATCCTAGGACCTGTTTCAAGGTTTCACCCCTCATCAGCCAGGATAGATGGAAGCTGGTGGTATAGGGAGCACGGGGCCCACGTCTGGGCCTCCCCTTTCCTAATTAGGGCAGCAAAAAGAACAAATGATGGACATATGTTGAATCAATCGAACATTCACCCTCAGTCACAAATCTGGGTTAATCCATCTTTTGTTGCATGCCGAGCCATTCCAGTTTAGAGCTAGCCATATGCAACTCAGTCTTGACCTAGTTCCCCATGGCAAGAGTCCAGCCGAATTGCCAGACCAGGTCCTCCCTGGACCAGGAAAAAGCATCCTATAACTGGTTTCGAAGTTTCACCCCTCATCGGTTAGGATAGCTTGAAACTGGTGGCATAGCTAGCACTGGACCCACGCCTGGGTATAGCCTTCCCACTTAGGGTGACAAATGCAAAAAGAACAGATGATGGAAGAAGTGCTGAATCAATCAAACGTTCACCCCAAGTCAGAGATCAGGTTTACATCCATCGGGATTTTTTGCACGCCCTTCAGTCCAGTTTAGACTTGTAAATGAGTCTTGACCCTCAGCCCAAACTGTCAGGCAGGTCCTCCCTGGACCAGAAACAAGCATCCTAGGACCGGTTTCCGAGTTTTATCCCTCATCAGCCAGGATAGTTTTAATAAGGTGGCTTGGCGATTACGGGTCCAATGTCTAAGCATACCGTTCCCAGTTAGGGCGAGAAATGAAAAAAGGACAAATGATGGACGGAATGCTGAATCAATCCAACGTTCACCCCCAGTCACAGATCTGGGTTAAACCTTTGTTTTTTGGCACACCATGCCAAATCAGTCTTGAACCTGTTCCCTATGGGAACAGTCCATCCTGAACTGCCAGGCTAGGTCCTTCCTGGACCAGAAACAAGTATCCTAGGAATGGTTTTGGATTTTCACCCTTCATCAGCCAGGATAGCTTGATTCTGGTGGCATAGCGAGCACAGGATCCACGTCTACGGATTCCATTCCCACTTAGGGCAACAAATGCAAAAAGATTATATGATGCACGACATGCTGAGTCAATTGAACGTCCACCCCCAGTCACAATTCTGGGTTGAAGCCATTGTTTTTTGCACTCCACGCCACACCATTCCAGTTTAGACCTTGCCATATGCAAATCAGCCATGACACTGTTCCACATGGGAACAGTCCAGCCTGAACTGCCAGGCTACGTCCTCTCTGGACCAGAAACAAACATCCTAGGACCAGTTTCTGGGTTTCACTCCACATCATCGAGGATAGCTGGAATCGGGTAGCATAGCATGCACAGTGACGGGACCCACGTCTGGGCATACCCTTCCCACTTAGGGTGAAAAATGAACAGATGATGGACAGAATGCAGAATCAATTAAACATTCACCCGCAGTCACAGATCTGGGTTCAATCCATCATTGTTTTGCATGCCACACCATTCCAGTTTAGACCTTGCCATATGCAAGGGGTTTCTACTCTCATCATCCAGGATAGCTTGAATTTGGAGGGGTAGCGAGTACGGGACCCACTTCTGGGCATACACTTCCCACTTAGGGCAACAAATGCAAAGAGAAAAGATGAAGGACAGAATGCTGAATCAATTCAACATTAACCCCCAGTCACAGATCTGGGTTAATTCCATTGTTTTTGTTCATGCCACGCCTTTCCAGTTTACACTGTGCCATCTGAAAGTCAGTCTTCACCTTTAATATAGGCTGTTTTGTGGCGATGGGGCACAGGGGCTGGGGTTTGGGCATCCCATTGACATGATTGTTACAATGGACTGGAGTGATTTGGAGTGAGCAAGGGACCCACGTCTGGGCATACCCTACCACTTAGGGTGACAAATGCAAAAAGACCAGATGATAAATGGAGTGCTGAATCAATTGAACGGTCACCCCCAGTCACGGATCTGGGTGAAAACCATCGTTTTTTTCCACCCCATGACATTCCACTTTAGAGCTAGCCATATGCAAATCAGTCTTGACTCTGTTCCCCATGGGAACAGTCCAGGCCGAACTGCCAGGCCAGGGCCTCCCTGGACAAGAAAAAAGCATCCTAGAACCGGTTTTGGGGTTTCACCCCTTATCAGCCAGGAAAGCTTGAATCTAGTGGTGCAGCGAGCACCGGACCAATGTCTGTGCATACCCTTCCCATATGGCTGGGCTTGAACTGGGGTGGCGAAGTGAGCTAATGAACGATGATTGATTCAACCCAGATCCGTGACTGGGGGTGAGTGTCTGAAAAGTTTCAGCACTCCGTCCATCATCTCCTTGTGTTTGCTTTGTTCGCCCTAAGTTGGTAGGGTATGCCTAGACGTGGGTCCCTTGCTCACTTTACCACTCGATTCAAGCTAGCCTAGCTGATGAGGGATGTTATCCTTTGGTAGCTTGGCACACAGCAGTCAGGCGTAAATTAAGAGGCAATCTGTAATGTATTTGTGCAACAGTAATACAGTGAAACACCACAAAAAGACTCCACACCAGTTTGGAAAAAAGAGCTTTATATTAATAAATAAAACAAGCCCACAATGGCACAAATCCAATAAGTACAAGTTGAGGAATACATTTATAAATATTCAATGAGAAAATAGCACTTAGAAGCAAGAAGCGACTATTTGGGATAACTGACTGCGCTGGACTGGGACAAAGTCAAAAGTTCAGTCTAACTGCGGGCAGGATACAGGGACCCAGCAAGTCCCACTGAACAAAAGTACCTTGATTCTTGCCGCAACAGGGAAGATGTGGGGTGCAGCCGAGCGATACTTCGGTGTCCATTCTACAGCAGAGGTGATGGACTGATTTCCTCCATGCAACAATGGCATGTTGTGAAGACGATGCACCAGTTTTGAGATGCACTGGTTATGAAGCCAAGTTATAAAGAAAGGGTAAACCCAAATAAGTCACTGGGACGTGGGTATGAAACAGTACAGTGAGAAGATGGTCCCAGTGTTGCCAATTCTTCGGAATTAACAAGCGCTCAAAACGTTTAATGTGATTAAATTACATTGAACAAGTAATCTATAATTGTATTTTATTTTGTCTAATATGTTTTAAAGCTTGTGTGGTCCTAAGAATTGTCGCACTGGGACCATCTTGTCACTGTACTGGTTATGAAGCTGAAGCACTGGGTTTCAACACACAGTCGAGGGGATGCGTTGATAGTCCCTTCAGCAGTGGCGGTGATATGGTGGTTCCGATGCAGCAGCTCTGATGGCGATGAGCTGGTTCCGAGTGCGATGCACTGTTCCTGCTCCCGCAATGGTGGCAATGCATCGATTCTGCTAAAGCAGCAGAGGATGCATTGGTGCTGTAGCAGAACACCTCAGGCTCACTTCCAATGGTCCTAGGAGTAAGAGTGGGGTGAGTTGAAGTCTGTTATGTCCCTGAGACTTAGGATCAGGAGACTGGTCAGCTAGATTTTGGAGTCTCTCTGTGTTCAAGTAATGGAGGTACAGTCTTTGCCCAGTCAGAAAGATCAGCTGGCAGCTGGGCAACACAGCAAGCTAGCAGTCTTTCAAAGCAGCAGTCCAGCAGAGTGGCAGTCCTTTAGAACAGCAGTTCTTTTTTCTTACAGAGTGGTTTCAGTGGTTTCAGGTCCAGAAGAGTGCTGTCGTGGAGGGGCAGAGAGCCAGTATTGTACCCAGTTGTGCCTTTGTAGTGGCGGTGACTTCAAAGAAGGGCCTTTGAAGTGCACAGGGTCGGCTCAGTCCAGACACATTACAGGGGGTATGCAGCACTTTGTGTGTGGACAGGACACAGTCTATTCAGGTGTAAGTGTGAGGCTGTGCCCAGCTCCTCCTTACCATATTCCCAGGAAGATCCTTTAAGTCACACCTAAGTTCTCTTTGTGTGTAGCTGTCTAGAGGGAATACACAAAGTCTAGCTGTCACCCACTGCAGACTGATCAGAGACAGGCTGCAAGCACAAAAGGGCTAAGTGCAGAAAAATGCTAACTTTCTAAATGTGGCAATTTCAAAATTGTAATGTTAAATTCGGCTTTACTATTGAAAAGGATTTATCTTTACAAATCCATAGGTATAAAACATGTCAGATCTGCTCCCTCTCAATAAGGAATTACAACGTATTAAGTGTAATAAGGAATCCCCGATGTTAACCTATGAGAGGGGTAGGCCCCACTGTAGTTCAACATGAGGTTGGGAGTTTTTCACTGTCAGGACATGCAAAATTTAAAAGTGCATGTCCTACATTTTGAGTACATAGCATCCTGCCCTATAGGCTACCTATGGCCTACCTTAGAGGTTACTCATAAATAATACATTGGGAGTTTAGGGCTTTGCAAGGGTTTTTCAATGCCGAGTCAACATGACATTGTAAACTGCACTCACAGGCTCTTCAATGGCAGGCCTGAGACATGTTTAAGGGCTACTTGAGTGGGTGGCACAAGCAGTGCTACAATCCCACTAGTAGCATTTAATTTACAGGCCCTTCACTTTACTAGGGACTTATAAGTAATTTAAATGTGCCATATGTGGATACATCAATCAAACCATGTTTAGGGGAGAGAGCATATGCACTTTACCACTGGTTAGCAGTGGTAAAGTGATCAGAGTCCTAAAGCCAACAAAATCAAGGTCAGAAAAAAGAGAAGGAGGTAGGCAAAAAGTCTAGGGTGACCAAAAAGTCTAGGGTGACCCTTCAGAGATGGCCATTTTCCAACACTTAGGTTTAGCAAAGTCTTGTCCTAAAATGTCAGAAACGTAGAACTTCCTTCCAAAAACAATACGTTCCCTTGGCAGTGCTATATATCTAAGCCCAAGGAATCCTAAAATAAACATAACATGTGTATTTGTTAAAAATGCACGTTCACCTAGAAGGGTAACGGCGCAGAATAACAGATGTTTATTATTTATAGTAAATCGCAGGTCCATTGCCACCACTGGCCATATAGCATGTTGTTGGGTTGAATTTATGAGAGTTAGTGACTTGACTGATGAACATATGACCATAGACAATCTATTCTACTTTTATAATTCATGTTTAGAAAACGTTTAATCAAATCCAAGTTCTCTTATTTCAAACGCATATCCGTATATGACTGTGATCAGTCCCCGCGCATTTTTGCAAATAAACCCCAGTGTTTCAAAATTTCCAGTTAAAATTTCAACGCGGACCGTGGTTCTTAAATAGTTAATATTCTATTCATTTGCTTTCGCTAATTATTTTTCATCCTCAGCTTTGATCGGTAGTTAGAGTCTTGCATTAAAAACAGTGTGGAAAGGAGACATGTACTGCAAGGTTAAGTGCCTTCTTGTCTTCAGCACCAATAATTACCTTTAAACAAAAATGCTGTTTTCAAATTTGACAGTTAATTTACTAATGAGCATGTGTGTGGACCCAATTTATAATAAAGTAATATTGATGACAAATAATCTTGCACTGATACCCATCTGAATTATTTCATTGTTCGAGCCTTCTATTAAATAAATTGGAAAGGATTCATTTTCTAAGATTGGATTGTTAGGGGCTGCTGCATAAACTAGATGCATGTCAGCACTAAATTTAATTATTGATCACAATACAATAGTGCTGAGCGAACCAATCCCCAAAACAGCTTCCAGTAACTATCAGCAGATTCAAAATCTAGTGGCTGCAAGAAAAATGTGACTACAGATAATTACGTCAGAAATGATAAAACTGATTTATATGCGCACAAAATATGACCCATCAAATATTATTTCAATGTAATAATACGGTAATAGTCTTCTGTAACTGCCGCCGTTCAAATTATAAATCTCAATTTATTGGTTTCATGTTCCTTTCGGGGGAACGCTGTAAGGGCGTTTAAAGCAATTTTTACATGTTTAAGCAATGCTTTACTGACGTTCTATTAAGAAGAAAGATTAGAGTGCTAAACGCGATTGAACAAACAACATGGAAAACTGTAGTGTGACATTTTTGTCGAAGCTCTTTTATTGTCTTGTAATATTCTTGATAGATACGTTAATTTAAATAAACTCTTGCTTTTTTTTCAAACAGTTTATATGGTTTATACTTTGATCATTTTACAGTCATATTAAATGACTAGCAAAAACTGTTGTATTTTATATACATTTCAAGATTGAAAGAACAGAGTTGACTTTGCAATGGTCAGACACGATGAATGGTCATTTGATGTACATTTACAAGTGCATAGCTTTCCCGCCAAAGACACAATTTGGTAAAAATAAAATTGGGATCGTTTCATGTATTGCAGAACAACCCTCGAATAATTGATGAATTATCTTTACGCACATGTCAACATTTTATACGAGGAAAGTGGAAGGTTTCAAAAACAAATAAATTGGGAGAATGTATTTCCCCCATTGACGTCTACTGAAGCAAAGGCAATTTCAGGCGAGAGACAGCCAAAATAAAGACATTTTTTTTTGCTGAAAAAATGTAGAGTAACCTGCTGAATCGGATATATTGGTAAGCGAGCTGAGTTGCTGCTTTTGGAACTCTCAGACACGGGTAAAAATTCCTGCCTTGTTGTTTGACCAGACATTGCTTGGCCCTCTTCAACCTCTTCATGTTCCTTTGTTTAACTTTCAAAATGTGCAATGTTGGAGAATTTGTTTTTGAATTTGACTGATTTCCGTAGCTCGATCTTAAATGGTCACCACACACTATACTTTTATAAAGGGCTGGGTCAGAAAGTAGGCCATAGCACCAAAATAAAACGGACCCCTTTAGTGAATCAGATATCTAAAATTAAATTGATGCTGCGACCTCCATTAAACACCATATTCCCCATATTAAATGCTTCTTATCTTGTGATGACGTGGTAGCTTATTTGCTTTTATAATGTATGTCAAGCATGCGAACTGAATTCGTCTATGTTCCTTTCAGCTTGTTTGCCTTCTCACATTAGCAGCACTTCCTGTTCACTGTACTTGAACAGGAAAGGAGGAACGTAGAGAACTGTTCATCTGCTCATTGAGGCGTGGATATGGACAGCTGCAGGATGACGCCTACTGTCGTTTTAATGGGTTTGGGGGCAGGACATATTTGGAACAAATTTAAATTGTATTAGTTACCCGGTGCTGACATGATGGGGGGTGCTGTGTTTAAAAAGAACATGGGTTTAAAAGCACTGCTGCAGAGTTCCTAGTGTGACCAGCAGTGTTCACAGAGACAATAATAATGTTAATATAGCTCTGGAGATTAATGTTCCTGCTGGAGAGAAATGAAGTTTTGCCTAGTGGCACTTGTGACTCATCTTAGAGTAGCACAGAGGGTTAAGTGCCAGCTACAAAGAACTTATATAATGCATATCACAGAATTGAGTGTAAGTGAACTATGTGCAGTGCTATGCAGGTATGTAGAAATGAGTGGCACTATTAGAGAGTGGCAGCAAGGGAATTCATAGAGAAGGAGGGTCCTGTGAAGGGAGCGCCACAAAAAATATTTAAACAGGCGCCACCAATGCTAAAGCTGTCCCTCGTAAAATATTACTGAATTATATTTTAAACTTTAACAGGGTCACATAGAAGCTGTTAAAATATGCCCTGCTCAGGACATCACACATAATTATTATGACACAAAGTAGAAATATAGAGTAAGAGGTAGACACAGAGGGACAGAGGTTTATATGGAGAAATGGAACACACAGAGGTCAAATAAAGAGAAAATTAACTTTCTCAGGGGGTTTCTTCGAAGGTGGGGGCCCTGGGCAGTTACCCACTTTGCCCATGCCTTAAAACATCTTTGATGATGCCAGCAGAAACCTGCCGAGCTTTTGCTGCTCTCTTCCCAAATGTGCTTCAAATTTCTAGCCCTTGTGTAATCACCCTCCTACGATCTATCATACACACCGTTCCCAGAAATATCAGGCTGGGAGTTTTCAAACACAGGATTACTTGCCCCCAAATTTGTGTACCTGGTAATTCTGGACCCATAGACACTTGGCTGCTTATAATAGAAAATGGAGAACCTAGAGTTGAGGCTTCGGGAGAAGTTCCACGACCCATGATGAGGGTCCAAATGATGAATTCTAAAGGTTGCAGTTAGTTATTCCTTGGGAGAGTAGATGATGCATAGCACTTAATTAGCAGACTTCTAAACCAGATAACATGGGTTTTAAACTGATCATGCCCTACTTGTTCAGTTTATGCGATCCTGGGCAGAGCACTTTTTGGCTCCTCAGTTCGGTTAGCTTCCATGAAGTAGAGAGATCCTAAAAGAATTTCAATTTCCAGAGTGAGCTCTATTTAATAAATAAGTATTTATTCATTCAATGCAAAGGTGTATACTAAAGTTTAAAAAGCCTCTTGAAGCCTTAGCTTTCCATTGAGTTGCTCTTTAGTCTGGGGAAAACGTGCCCATTGGTAAGTGAAGCCTAAAGTGAATTGACTTAAATGTATTAAACATCTTCCTGTCGTAAACCATCATAAAGCTGCAAACTAAGCCTCCTCTGCAAAATATTAGGATTGAAAGGAAGAAAACTGCACTCGTACCAAAGCAACGATGTGGAATGAACATGTTTTTTTGCTGTTGCTAAAAATCAAAAGAGATCCTTAGTCATTGGGTTTGTCCAATATTTGTTGCTCATTTTGAAAGTGACCCATAATTTCAAGGGCCCGACAAGCATTTGTGTTAATTTCCAAAAATGTTAAAGCACATACCTACTCAGCAGGGCATTCTAGGCATTCTTGGGCAACAAGAGAACAAAAACAGCAGTTGGAGACCAGATTACAAGGGCAAAAATAATGTTTTGGGTGCTTTTTGGAATTTAATATGTTTTTTATTTTTCCTTTCAGAAACTGCATTATTATTTGGGAAGGAATGACCCCAAAAACCTTTCAAACATACTATGTTTAGGTTAAAACAAACCTTTGAGAGAATCTGCGCTCAAGACCTTGTTAGTTAAAGCATAAACAGGAAGCAATCCCCAAAAAGGTAAGCGTTGCATTCAAGCATACCACAATTTTAAAGTAAAGATTATAACAACATACAATTCTTAAACCAGTTTCACAAAATAGAGATACATTTTGCCTTTCAGCTCCTGAGGCTATTTTAATTCCCACAAGACTCAGGCAGTTTTTTAATGTTTGAGTCATTCTTCACTTAACACCTGATAAGTTTTGTCAAGCACAAGTGCCAAATGCGTGTCCTTAAATCACTCTCTTTCCAGCTTTCATGAACAGGCAAGTTGTAATAAAATACTTTTCCGCACAGTTTTTGCATTTTTTCTAAGATGTGGTTGATGTTTCCTATTTTTGGAGTTTCTAGCTACTTAATGTTTGTGACTTACAGAAGTGTGAAATACATGGGTGAATTAGGAAAGCTCTTCATTTCTTAAAAGTAGGCAACATTTGGAATTCAGCAAGGGGTCATTTGTTAAGATCTCTTGTGGTTTTCCCAAATAAATTAATCATGGTTTTCAGAAAATAACTTTCATGAAGGCAACCTATGCATTTTTTAAATGTTCACAAAATTCTCAGTTTAGGAATACTGATTAGTTATACAACTCTGAATTTGCATTTAGCTATACTATCATTTGATTTAATTGGCGTTTGGCCATATCCCTTCTTTCTTGCACAATGTCTTATATTTGGAAGCCAAAAACAGTAGAGAAAATCAATTGCCAGTAATAAATGTTCTACTATTCTCTATTCCCACACTTCTTCCTATAAACACAGTGACCTGCTTATGTGGCTGGACAGAACTCTCGCAACAAGAATGGCCCCAAAATGCAACATGAACACATCAAGATTTCCCCTTGAACATTGACCCATTCTGGCAATGTAGGTAGCGGAATTATTTGGCCCGCGCTCAGCAGGGATCAATGAAACCTACCAAATCCAGATCTTTCGGAAAGATAGACACCCAGTGAATGCCTAGGTAGTTTTATTTGCATTTGCCTGTGTTTTCTTTCCTTTGAATGCCCTGCAAATGTCAAGCTTTGTCAAAAATCATGCCTTTTCTTCACATTTCTGTGAGGAAACGTTCCAGAATCTTCATGGAGCCACAAAATTCCCACCCCTAGCACTTCCATACTTTTCTCGACAAAAAAGGTACCTCACTGTATGTGTGTATCTGGGCCGATCCCAGTGACAGGAACCAGTCAAAACTTGGATCATATGAATTTAGTGCAGTGTCTTCACATATTTATGGTTTTGGTTCATTTTAATCAAATGTGTGAGACCCACCCCTCATGGAAGTCAGGGTTTAATCATGAGAAGAAGGGGACACTTTGTCCACTAGCTGAAAATGACTGTGTTTTCTGCTTTCTAAGTGGGGCAAATTGCTTTTTTGAATACTTTGATTTTTCTGAGGCATTCTGGGTACAAAACCATGCTGTAACCCCTTCAATCTGCTTCATAGAGGACAGAAACAACTGTTGGGGCTGTTAAGGGCTGGAGGCATGGCCTAATTCAAGAGTGGGCACCACATCCCATCCCACTCCATTCTTTTTTGTTTTTGATATAATTCCTGGTGCCCAGCAGATGTTCTTCCTCCCATTGAGGGCAGACTAAAATAAACCTCGAATGTATTACTCCGGCAGAAAGAATGCTTGGGGCAATTAGTAGGTATGTACTCGACTGAAAGCCAGGTTGGGCTACCCCACCCCATTCCTTTTTTTGCAACCATAATCTCTGGCAACTGGTGGTCTTTCTGACACCCCCAGGGAGGATGGATTGAAGGAAAACCCCAATCAACCGCCCATAAGGGCAAAAAAACTAATTGCTCTGTTAGGAGGTGGGTGCATGCTCCTATGCTAGGGTGGGCTACCCCATATTTTTTTCTCACCCTGGTGTCTAGTGGGCTTTCTATCACACAGAACTGCAGTCTGTCCCGAAAAGACAGAAAAACTGCTTAGGTCATGGATGGGGGCATGGCCGATGCCAGGGCAAGGTGCCCGAACACTTAAACAAAATATTCTAAGGTAGCCAGTGGGCTTTCTGGAGAATATTGGTGCAGTATGCATTGATATCTTTCAAATACAGTCATGTAATATAAAAAACATTCTGTTTTACGGTGAATTTGTACGTCAACTCCCCACGACTCCTTGTTTTTCTGCAGGTATCTTTGTTGTCCTGCTGCAAAGCTGCTTAGGAGCAGGTTTAGATCTTATTGCACAATATTCAAAGTTGGAATGTTTTAATCACAATTATACACACTTACCACTGAATGCCATTAGAATGTTCCATCTTTGACTGTTTATAATGTTGTTTCATTGGGAATTTTGGTAATAGTTTCATACCTTTATTGGTTGTGGTGACACTCTGAAAAACACAGAGGGCCCAAGTTGTAATAACTACACCACATTATATTATGTTTAGCATACATGGAGGAGGCACTGTTGTTTTACGGTTCAGAGCTCAATGGGATGCCAGCTGTTAACTGGGTGTCGCTATAGGTATTTCCAACTTCCAATTTGTATATTTATTTAAGTTAATGTGTAGTACAGAGTAATGCATGCATAATAAAGTTCTTCTTCTTGAATGAGCAAAAGCAATGTCTGGACAACTGTTTATTAACTGTTTTTGTTATGTGTTTGAGAATTGCATCACTAGCCTGTACCACCTTCACTGAGAATGGATTGGACTATTCTGCCTCCGCTATACTGAGAGATCCTACAAAGCACTATGTGGTTCCTAGTAAAAGGGATACTGTGGGCTTATTACTTGTGAAGGACCCACATGTTCCCAACTAATAACCCAATTTCTTACAGTTGCACTTTACTAAAAGGAGAACACTACAAACATGTTACATATCAAATCCAAACAATTATGTTTTGTAGGTGTCATTTTTTTTAGAATGCATAGCCAACACTGGCTGCAGATGTAGTGAAATGGGGACTAGTCCATCACACATAATTTTATAAATCCAGATTTTTGGCCATGAAGGCGCTCACTCCAATTGCAGCTGGAAATATTGGATGTGAGGAGTAAGGGAAATAACCTTAACAACACGGATATTACACCACGATACACTCACAATGCGGTTGTTACAACGACCGCGTTGTTACAACGCAGTGCCATTACAACACAAGTCGTTACAACGACTTGGGATAGATGGCGCTATAGACTAAGGAATAGTATGATTTACTATTCCAACACCTTCCCTACTGTTGCACGCACTGGAGTTGGAATAGTAAATCATACTATTCCTAAATCCAGCGCGCCATCTGGAGCAAGTCGTTGTAACGACTTGCGTTGTAATGGCACAACATTGTAACAACGCGGTCGTTGTAACGACCGCGTTGTGATTGCATCGTGGTGTAAAACCCGCGTTGTTATGTACTATATTCGAGGAGTAAAGATGACAGTGATGCATGAACATAATAAAATGCGAAAAATACACTGATTCAAGTACGAAAGAGGACAATGTCTTTAGAGTATGATCAACCAATGGAGTTATCCTGGGCTCTTTTAAGAGGTGTGAAGCTGAAAGGGATAATGCTCCAACATTCCTACATTCAAAGTCCACTACACTCTGCTATGAGTGGCACTGCTTCCATGTGCCTTTAAATGATGATTGGAAGATGTGTGATTGTCTCTGAGCAACATGTGACCCAGTGATATGAACACTGTTTTGGTTGATTCCTTCAGACAAATGGCTCAACAAAAGAAAGTTCTGCTACACTGACATGTTTCTGAACACAACAAGGGAAATATTACAAACAAAATGGAGCTTGGGAAGTCCAAGCATGTGCTCCACAGGTCACATAGCAAATACAGCAAATGTGATTTTAAACATTATCTCTGGTCCTCATATTGGTTAATAAAATAGACCATTTATGCTTACTCCCTCAAGTGCTAGAAAGAGAAAATGTAGTGTGCTGCAATGCTTTAAAGAGTGAGTTCATCAATTTTCAGAATCAATTTGATGGCCAATTATTTCCATCTACAATCTCTACTTGCCTTTTATAAGCAACGCAAAATTAAGTCAAGTGATGGTCTGATCGCCCCATTGGTATTGATTTCTCTACCATAATTCTGATCATCACCTCAACCAGCAGACATCCAGCATGTACCCATTAATAAGAATCATTCCTTTCACCATATCATCTTGGTTAAAAAGCAGGCTTGCAATCTCAGCTGAATTATTTGTTCTGCCCATATATGAAATGTGCCCAAACCTGGAAGATAATATAACTGACTAACAGTCTAGCCACTAGATGTGTTAAATAATCACAAAACCTATTTCAACTACTGAATGTATACATACTAGCATGAAAAGTTCAGTTTTATTGTTAAAAGCTCGATTTGATAGATAGGACCTCAGCTCAAACTGTATTGGTAATACATATCTTTCTGTAAAGTCTAGCATTCTACATCTACATTTCTCTAAACCGAACTGCTAATCGTATACTGCTCTTACCACACCTTTTCTTAAACACAACATTAACTCTGCAAGGACCAAGCCAAAAATGTTGCTCCTTCCACCAAGACTCTGATATTGGAAGCATATCCACTTTTTGCATGCTAATTAAACAACAAATGATATCATACTATATTGACATATGAGCCACTTCAGTTAATAATAGAAAAAAATGCTCACTTGAGCAGTATTTTTTATAACAATATTAAAGCAACAATATGTAAGGTAGACAATATTTTTGTAATAAATATATTGGCATATAACCTTACAAATCGTATGTTGCTGTTTCGCCTCAGATGAAGAATGGTGAAGAAATGCTGCAATATTTTGTCTCCTATACAGAGAGGATAAATTCAAACCATGACATAATCCACTCAGAGAGATATCTTCCTATATCTCCCTTCTACCAATCATTGAGATTCTCCTAAATTCCATATGTTCTACATAGGTTTGCAAATAGCCTTGTGAATACGCTCTTAATAGAAGAAAATTACATATAAGCTGACTCTATTTCAGCCGCATGAGTGTTAAGGGGGCACAGAATGAATCCTTCAATTTTTCTTTTTTGTGCAGTTTTTTACAGAGTGAACTCAACCCTAAGGTATTGGAGCACTTTTCGTGAGCAACCGTTACATTACAGAACTTCATATTTATGTTTTTTTAGGGATGGCGATATTAAGTTATTTGCCCAGTATCACTGGACGATGAAACTCGATTCTGGTTCCCCAGTTCCAAAGTCGGCAGCTTTGGCCATAATGTCACTTTGATTTAACTCATCTTGCCAGTGGTCAATTTCCATTATGTTTGGGTATCATGGCTTTAAAATATAATATAACTGATCTACCAAAACCAAAGGGGAACATGATGTAGCCTCTCCTGCATTTAAACATTTTTCTTAATGAAATACAATTTAATTTATTTATAACATCACTCTTCCATTCCTGTCATGTCCCAGATTTTTTTTACATTTGTAGCAGGCTATGCTCACTTTACCAGCACATGTACATACTCATAAGGCAGGAAGTCTGTTTACTCCAGACTCCAAATTCCCCAACTTTTAAAATAAATATTCTCCAGACTTACCTTATCTTTCACTATGTTTTCCTCTTAAAGGTAGTATAACATGTTTAATGCTATTTTTTGACCCTGCATTATAATGACTGTAAAGCTAGGTAAAGGCAGGCCTATCTTTTTATATGCAGATCTCTCTGCCCTGGCTGTGGCATTTCCACACTTTTAAACTCAATATACAGTTTTGTGAATACTGAAAAAGCGTAAATTTACTCAAACATTTAAGTTTAACTTTAGGAATAAGGCCCTCATGGTATGAATGTTCAGGTATTTGAAAACATGTGCGTAAAGTTTGGGAATGATACAAATATGATATTTTGGATTTCACTTCCTTCTAGTGTTTGCACCTGTTCACACTTGGAGGCCTTAGGCTATTTTTACCTGTAAAGGAGGAAATCTTTCCTTATGTTATCTATTGGAATCCAATCAACATTTAAAAAAAAAAAACCTTTTATACATATTTTTCTAATTAAGCTTTAGATAAATAATTTATTTATTGTATTCTAAAACATACAGTATCAATGTCTGATGTCTACATGTTTACCTTATTATTATTAAGTTGCTGGCATTTTTGCTCTTTAGTTTACATTTTTCAGCAGTTTTTCCTTTGTTGTATACACTTCTCTTATTCATGTTGACATTCTGTAAACATATTCAGTATTGGTTTCTTTTTGTCTCTCTATTGCTCCAAAATGTGCAAACATATTCTTAACACAAAAAGAATATGTTATAAATCAGGCCTAAACTCTGGAGGTAAAATTTCTGACAGAGTCCAACCTAGCTTGTGTATCCAAACAATACTCCAATAAAGCCAGCCTCAAATCGTGCTTAGGTCTCGGTTCACCACAATAAGCGGTTACACTAATGCTTTTTGGCACTATTTTTATTTAAAACATTAAAATTCCATATCTTCAGTTCCCTTATTGAAGTTTTGTAGTGTGGTTTCATTGTATTTATTATAGTTTACTATGTTTTTGTAAATTGGTTTGGGATTTTTCTTGTGTTGTGTTTTGACTTTATTACTGTTATGGTACTGCAGACAATGCTGTACACATTGCATCTAGTTTAAGTCTCTCTGCACTGTGCCATAGTTACCTGGAGTTTGACCTTAGTTTAATTTAGTGACTTTAGTGGTTCACCCAGACAATAATTCATTGTGGTTATTGCTTAAGATGGGCCCTCCCCCATTAAACAACAGCCCAATGTTTTACAGGCTTCATACTAATAATAGTCATATCAAATAGACAGTGATAGCTACACATTACACTGATAGAATAACAAAACAGAAATGTATAAAAAAGTAGATAGAAAAGGATGTTCCAGAAAGGTAGTTGTCCCGTGTATCCACTAAAAAAAGAATGTAAGAGACTAGCATTAGAGAATATCAGCATAGTTGATGTGCTCCCAAAGTGGATTGGGGGAATAATGTGAAGTTGCATGTAAGATCTAGGAGTAAGTTGTGGATGAGGGCAAGCTGCGGTTTGTTGAAAAATGTATGATTTCAATTCTGGATCTGTACCAAACGTTTGGTATTATGACCCTCTTCTCCATTTCTCAATTTAAAGAGGAACAGGAATAGTTAATATGGAGAATAGGGTCATAATACCAAATGTTAGGTACAGATCCAGATAATGATTGGTCCTGCACATTTTCTTGGCAAAGTAGAGCCTTAGAAAGAAGTATATCAGTGTTCCACTGGGCTCAAGACTGAAGGTATTGGTTTTCTGGCTGACTGAGGCAAAAATGACTCTTGTAGGTGTCACTGACTTAGACTGGCTAGCTTGAAGAGTATCTAAATTCAATAGAAAGACAATTTATGGATGATCACTGAGTGATGTGATTAAATTGTTTACTCCTCCTGGCTAGGCGTGCAGAAGTATTAAGGGTGCCCTTAAGTGGGGATCAGAGAATTGTGGGTATTCCTGTAAGAATTGATTTTCTATAGGTAAGTATAGAAATTATCAGGATATAAACCACATCTTTGATGTTCTATTCAGGAACAAAGGGTTTTTAAATCTGCGAATGAATCTGATTCGTGATCAGAAGAGTGGATTTTTTTGTCCAAGATAAACTTAAGACTGAAGTCCTGTTTTTTGCTGCAACCACCATGGAAAAAGAATCCTTGCAGTTCCAAACTAATTTCCGATTTCCAGGTGGAACAACTGCATCACAATTACATCTTTTAGGAAAAGGACATACAAATTTTACTTGCCAAGATCCTCAGTTTCACTGGTTCAAAGAGTTGCTCAGCATTCCTCGCGCTGCATTTCCAGTTGTTTCCAGTTGTTTCCATTTCTGTTGCATTTTTACATGTTCCTTATTGGGCCACAGTTCTGTAATCTGGTATTAGTCACCTCAGTGCCTGGGTGTAGCTTGCAGGTCTAGACGAAGAAGCCTGAGAGGCAGTGAGATCATGTTCTTACTCTCTTCACTGAAGTTATGACATAGAGCGCTTTCTAATTCACTTCACTAAGGACTAAAAAAGGCTTGCTAATACTATTGGCCAAGGATACAGTAAGGAAGTGCGACAGCATCAGAGTCAGCAACAAGCTTTGACGTTTCCTTTCCAGTCACCACAATTTACCACCACAAATCTGCTTCAGGTTAGGTTGCTTACTTTTCCCCATGTGTAATGTAGCTACTGTAATTTGTCCCCACTTTTGCATATGTATTTCTGCAAGCTGTTCGCTTTGTTTCGGCCTTGTAGTTTTTATGCCTTTACCTTAGTTGGCTGGTTTGACTGCGGGAAATCCCACAACATGTCTCTCATTAAGCCTACTGGGGGATGAATTGTCTTTTGGTACATTTCGCTTACACTTTTTGCTTGTTTTTCCTGAGGTTTGGGCTCTTGCTCCATTTTTGAGTTTTTGTGCTTCCTTTTGCGCTCTCCGTGTTCACAACTAGTGCAGCCATTAATTTCTGCTTTTGGATACTTTTGTTTTTTTATTCCAGTTCCAGGATTGTTTTGACAGCTGTTTTCATTTTCTTCCTACAGCCTCTCTAGAACGTCGACAATGGCAAATCAGTGTCAGACTAGCACAGAACTGGCATTGGCTAACACCATCAGCTCTTAATAGAAGGCAGTGCAACACGACTCCTTCCTGTGGAACTGCTGCGGCATGTGGAGGGGCAGGCAGGTGCAAGCTCTATGGTGCTTTCAAGCTGGCCAGAGCTGGTCTTTTTTTCTCAGTGAGGTTACTGAGTTCCAAGCCTAAAGTTGGGTCAACTCCTTCAGACATGTCAAATACCTCTGTGTCCATTGCACAGCAATGTCACTTGGTGCCAGTGTGTGATTTGTTTTCCAGAGGCAGCTTGCAGCTTTGGAACTTGCCATTAGCATGTCTAATAAATTGATGTTAGACAGACTCCATCCCCAGACACCCTTCAAAGGGAGAACCACCGACATCTCCCCTGAGAGGCCCACACACCAAGTTGCCTGAAGCACCCCAGAGTGGGACACCCACCATCTTCCCAAAGGTAACTCTGAGAGGGACATACCAACACCTTCCACCAGACACCGTTGGCAAACAATGCATTGTCCAAGAAGACCAGAAATTCATTATATTCTTGATTAAGGAAAGGTGGCATAAAATGTGACTGTTCAAGTTACATTATCAGAGCTGAATTACCAAAATATAATGAACTACAGTACCTCTTGTTCTTGATCTTCAACTACCTTTTCTCATTGTGATCTTTGCCAACTCTTGCAGTGTTGCTGTCATGAGCGACCATTGTAGACAGGCTGCAAACCTACACGAGAAAAAGGAGAATGTGAGTGTCAGAAAGGTCAAGAGACACTATAGGGACTTAAAAAGAGTGGTGTGGAAGACTGGGAGGAAAGAAAGTGGGTAGAGAAATGGAAAGGGAAAAAGAAAGTTATAAAAAGGACCAAAGAAAAAGAAAGGTACCGCGGTGGAGGCAGAGGTAAAGAGAGAAGGAAGAGCACCAGGAAGAGAGAGAAAGACAGTCAGATGCAGAGGGAAAAGAGAATACTCAATTTGCTCATCGCCAGCTCCTTCACCATTTCCTATTGTGACAGATGATTGTAAGCAAGCCACTCATCTTTATGAGACAAAGGAGAGAGTTAGTGACAGAAAGGCACAGAGGGAGTGTAAGTATTAAAAGAAAGTGAAGGAGACTGTGAGAAAGGCGGGAAGGAAAGAAAATAGAAAGGAAAAGAGGAGCTTGATAAAGAGCAAAGACAGATAAAGAGAACACGATGGAGACGGAGAAGAGAGCACCAAGAAGAGAGAAACAGAGGTGAATGAGGGTCAGGTGCAGTCAGTGGGAAAAGAGATAATACTCAACGTGTCCATCATTAGCTCCTTCTGCCCATCTAGGACAAAAAACGGAGTTAAGGAGTTATCTTGACATGCTTAGTAGTGACCCAACACTACCCTTTTCTCCACTCTGTACACCTCCACCATTACCACCATCCAGAAGATAGGTGGTCATCCCTACGCCTCTCCCCCCTGGGAGTTAGTCTTCCTTCTCCTGTGCTGCTGACTGAGGGAACACATTAGAATAGAAGGTATGCAGCAAAAACAGAGTGAACGAGAGACAGGGGTATAGAGAGGGATCAGAGAGGTATAGAAAGAGGGAAATATATCTTGAAAGGCATGGAGATAGGGTCATGGAAGAGAGTCACAGGATGAACTAGTGTCAATCGAAACAAAGGGTATGAGAAGGGCTTGGCACAGGCTGACAGAACGATCAAAGAGCAACTGACACCAACGCTTGAGACGAGCGAGGAGTGAGTAGATAGTGATAGAGAGGTGAGTGACAACTATAGGAAGGTAGAGCACAAACAAGCTTGAAAAGGTGTGAAAAGACAAACAGGAGAATTTACATTCCTCATAGCTAAGTGATTCTGTTGACTGATGAATGAGTGAAAATGAGTGGCAAAGAGCCCAATTGTATTTCTGTTAGCCGCTGAACTGCTAATTACATCTTTTCCCACTGAGATTTACAATCATATTTTTGCTATTGTTCTGTGAAATCTTTTCCCTTCATTAAGCTCCGTGAAATAAAATTGGCAAATTTCTAGTAATTATTAATCCTTTTTATTTCGGGGGAAAGTAATTTTTAAATCCCGGGTAGGGATTTAATATGCATAAGTATGACAATGGCATCTGTTGATTCTCTACCAAATGAAGAATGCTATATTAGATGAATGTTAGATTAAAACATCCACTCCAGGACACAGTATGAATCCTGGTGGCTCACTTCCACCTTCTATTCTTCTGAGATTGATAACTTGAGCAAGACTGATTTGGATACCAATCAGCATCAGTTTTTCTGTGTCAATATGCCTTGTGGGGCTGATGAGTACTTTGAAAATACATATGTTATGCTATGGTATAGGTAAGATCTTAATTTTTGGTGTTATGAATGAAGTTGTTGTTTTTTCCATTTGACCTGTGGTTGTGGATTTGGATGTAGATTTGGTTGCACAGCCTGTTTATATTCCAACTATAACAAAATGTATGCATGCTTATTGAAACTGTGAGTTATCCTCTGATGTGCAGATTGGTGTGAGATGTGATGCTGGACAACCTCTGCCAAGCTAGCACTGATCAAGTCAAGATAGCAAGGCCTGAGCACTATTGCACCTGCATCCTAGTTGAGCTCTGCATAGCCTGTGTCTGAAGATGACTAACACCACTCAAAAACACCTGATACTGATTTGCATACCAGCGTTCCTCCAATATTTGAAATTGATAATGGGGAGGGAAGATCAAAGACAATCAACACACTATTTTGGCTATAAAAACCCAATGAGGAGCATGAGAAGGAATTCTCTGCACAGTTTGGTGAGCAGAAAGATCATATGTGAGAAAGTGGACTATTAGTGGGGGGGAATAGTAGTCCACCACAAGTAATAATGACACTATTCTTGTCCGGTCCAGGAAAGGTTTCAGTAATTAAACCTGAATTCAATCCCTGGTAGCCAGGGCACAGAGACTTAAGAAAAGGTGCAACACAATTGAAAGTACCAAAACAGTTAAGGAGTTGAAAATACAACAGAATATAAATCTCACTTGAATATATAAAAAAAGATAATAATTTGCTAAACAAAATGGCACCTAGACCGCAAAGATCCAAAAAGGGGAACTAGAGATATGAATTTCTTCAGTTTTATGCTTGACTGGTACCCAGGTTAAGACTGAACGCAATGGAGAGCGGGTCAGATACAGAAACCAGGTTCAACCCAGCCGTTAGTTTTACCTTTGAACTTAGTCACTGAAAGAAAATTAAAAAATCCTCAGCAGGACAAGGCATTAGGCTGTGGCTAAGAAGGGCTCAACAATACTGGATAACTGTCTGACAAGGTTTCGGTGAAGCCCTTGACTTTTAGCGCATAAGCTTTAAGCGAAAGAAATTAAAAATTTGTGCCCATGGATAGTTTGGTGCCTTTGCACAGTCAACAATTCTGCATTCGGACATAGTCACTTTTTGAAGCTCTGATTCCTCCAGCAGGGCAGGGCTGCAAGATGTAGCCAAATAGGTTTAAAAAGGCCTGATACCCTCTTTGAAAAGTCTAGCTGAAATAGATTTCCAGCTGCAGAAATGCTCCTGAATCTTCAACCCAGTGGCAACGCACCTTTTACAGATTGAGTTGGCAGGTTTGTCTCAGTCCTCCAGGAGTCTTTGGAGCCAACAAGTTTATAAGTCCCAGTTTCTCAGAATGTTAGAAGGAGTACACTTTGTCACAGTTAAGGGTCTCAGGAGCTCGTAAACAGCACTTGGGGGTCAAGAATCACTCAATCAGAATCCCCCAGCAGGGTCCACTGCAAGGCAAGTTAGAAATGGTAAGTTGGGATCTTCAGAAAAAGCCAGTGCAGTCCTACTTCTGTCTTCCCCAGGACCAGTAGTGCTCTGAAGAGGGTGCCCAGAGGCACCACATTTATGTCTAGCACTAGCCTTTGGGTGGGGATGACTCCTGTCCACACCCTTAAACACTATGGAAAAATATCCCAAGGGTAATCCTAACCGCTTTTGCAGCAGTCTCTGTTTGCCATACTGCAAACAATCCCACGTTGCCCCTCTCTACTTAAATGCTGGATGGTGAAACCCTTCTTCCCTATTACAGAGCCTGTGCGCCCACCCCAGAGGTTTTGGCCAGGGAAATGAGCAACCCCTCTTCTGTGGTAACTTCAAACCAGTTCTAGGGGTAGCGCCTTTCCCACCCCACTGGGATTGGTGCTTGCCTGACTGGAGTAACAAAAAAGGGACATATATAGGTGACAGCTAGTGTTTGCATGTGACAGGTTAGTCCGCTTTGAAGTTAATCAAGTTCCTGGGCATAGCCCAGATGGTCATCCTGCCAGAGGAACATAACACCTCCCCAAGCCAAGACCTTTGTCTCAGCTCTGTGATCAAGGTGACACCTGATCCAGGGGGCTATTCAGCTACTAGGTGGCAGGTGAAGAACATGCAAATGTGCCTTAGGAGACAATAGCCAGGGAAAAGGTAACTTACTAAAAGGACCTTCTCCAAAATATGTATTTCAAATCAGACTTTATCAGTGAATTGGACATGCAATAAACATTTGAAACAGTCCAAGAATGAAATTTGTAGATGTTTCCTAGGCGAACATAACAATATTACATTTAGCATTCTATCCTAATGCTTTCCCATAAAACAGCTAACCCTGCTACAGTGAAAATATCATTTGGGGCCCTTTACACCATTAGGACATGTTTAACACTAAACTTTCACATGTCCTACTTTTAAATACCATGCATGCTACCTTATAAGCAGGAGGGCCCACTTAGGTGTGACGTATATTTCAAAGTAATCTTTAGACCTGTGAAAAGGGGTTATCTTGATAGGTTGAATTTTCAGTTTTAGAATTGCACAGCCATGCTACAGTGGTAGGCCTGCAGTCAGGTTTGCACTGTCATTGGAGTGAGTATTACAATGGGGGGTGCACCCCACTAGTAACATTTAACTTACAGGCCTGGGTACACTTGGTATCACATATTATGGTCTTATAGGTAAGTTAAACATGCTAATAAGGAGTAAATCCAATTTTGACATGTTTCAGTAGTCAGAGCACTGCCGTAGAGCCTGGTTAGCAGAGTCCCGGTGAACAGAGTCAAAAATCCAGCAGCATCAGTCGAAACAATGGGAGTGATCATGCAAAAATAGACATTTTCCTAAAGCATGCATTTAGTGGGGAAGCTCTAGATGTCAAGGACTTAAGATCTTACTTGATATACTCAGAACCAGCAAACCATTGATGGGTAAACTGACACCTTGGCTGCCCAAATGGATCATATGAAGGGGTGGCTTGATCAACAAGGCTCAGGCATCAACATGACTGATAATCACTTCTTTGTCATTAAGGATGGTGCATCTACCAATAAGGAAAATCCCTTTACATGGAGAAAGTGCCAGAGATGAAAGCCTGTTTCTCATTATTTTTCCAACCTCAGAGTTCAGAGTTATTTTGTCTCTGAAGGTCTCATACCCATAAACCCTTTTTGTTTTCAACTTGGTCTGTGGGAAGCAGACTCTTGGCATTTGTCTCCAGAGGCATTCTTGCCATGAGTTTAGGGTAGTGGGAAGAGAATGATTATACTGTGAAACGTAAATAGCATTTGTGATGAGAAGCAAGGTTCCTTACATATTGCACTTTATTCGGCTTTATATGTGTTTCATACATGCATCGTAATAGGATGGGCAGAGGACTGCTGACTCCAAGGTTTTCTTGGGACCGCTGCCTTGGCAGTAATGTGTCAAGACCGGCAAATTCATAATCAGCCCCTAAATCTGAGAAATTTCAAGCTGAGGAATTAGTGCACACACTGAAAGGAAAGGTTGTTTTTCTACCATTATATTTAAAAACAACATTGAGACTGCAGGAGTACAGTGCAAATTAGAAGAACCTTTAGTTGTATTAGTTAATGGAGTACCAACAGAAGATAGAACAAATTGGCAAGAATTGACAAGCATTTTTCAAAATAGAAGATGCTATTTCATACACACATTACCAGAATTTCAAACTGAATACATAGATACCACTGACCTACTAGTTCCAAATGAAATTAACTTAGGCCAGTTTCAGAAAATTACTGAAGAACACTCAGAAGAAATATATGAGCACTATAGCATACACCCACTGCATTGAAAATATATAATGGGTGATGCATTTAAACTGTATCAAATGAGAGAGGCAGCAGGAGATCCTGTTAGTATTTGAAAAAACCTTTTAGAGCCTCAATGCCACCACTACGACTTTCGAACTGGAAAAGGAGGGCAATATGATGATCATTCTATTCCAATTTCTGCATCAGAATATAATTCTAAAAGACTATATGCAGATGACCACGGTTTTAAGTAAAACATCCCTCATCACTTTACTATATGAAAGTGAATTATTTGTTACCTCGTATGCTGTTGCACATGTGATGAGAACTAGAACAGGCTTTAAAACCTTAAAAGCTACAGATTCCCTAAATAAAGAGGAAAGCAATGACAGGAGCGGTTGTTGATTTCTTTTGCAGAAATGAGTACCAGGCGAGAGGTGCAACTAATATTCATATGCTGTTATTGATAAAAAAATGCACCAAAATTTGGATATGACTTATTGAAGAATATGTTACTTGTGACATCCAAATAACAAAATAAACAAAAACAGTTTGAACAAGTTGTAAATTTACAAAGGGGCATATGTATCAAAAATGCCTTTTGCAATTCTCAAATTGCGATTTTTAGCAAAATCGCAATTCAAGAATCGCAAAATGCAATGTATGTGGGATTTTCTAAAAACTTAGCGAATCCTACATATTCATTATTAGCGAATCGCAAATTGAGATTTGCAAATAAGGAATTCCTTCCGATTCATTCCTATGGGTTAGGAGGCCCATAGGAACGAATGGGAAGACATTCTCAATTTGCGATTCGCAATTAGAGAATCGCAAATTGAGGATGCAATTTCAAGTGTGCCAGGGTGTCAAAAGGACACCCTGTTGCACCCCTGAAATATTTATGTGGGCACATGTGGCGCACATACATGCCCTAAGGGCATGTATGTGCACCACATGGCACTTTGAAAAATGCAAAAAAATGCATTTTTCAAAGAAATCGCAAATTACCACCAACCTGAAGTTGGTGGTAATTTGCGATTCCTTAAGCAAAAATTGCACAACTTGGGTGCCTCCTACATTGCAGTTAAGGAATTGCAATTTGGGATTCCTTAAATGCATTTGCAAAATAGGGAATCGCAAATTTTGCGATTCCTTATTTTGCAAGGGCCTTTTGAGATGATACATCCCAAAAGGCTTTTTCCCGTTCGCAAACAAGCCGATTCTGAGAATTGGCCCGTTTGCGAATGGGAATGGGCTTGATACATATGCCCCATAGTCATAAATGTGAAAAATACTGTTTAAGAACATTTCCAAATAAATCTAAACAGTACATTAAATGTTATTTTGGGTTCCAAACACCAATGTTTAATAACGGGAGAGTCAACAATCTTATATCTTCCGTTAGGCATGTTGTGAAAAGAAAGCCCCCTAAAAGCGTTATTTAATTTAAAGAGAGAGCACAACTCACAGCGGGAAAATGACTACAACCCTTCAATATTGCATATGTGGAATGCTCATACCAATATCCAATTTGTTGCTAACAATACTGTTGTTGCCCAGTATGTGATTTCATATATTACTAAAGCTGAGAAAACTAATATGAAGGCAGTATGGGAAGAAATGTCTGCTGAGCATTCTTTAACTAAAAGGCTGTATAGATTTATCCTTCAAATACTATCTCACAGAGAAGTTAGCAGTTATGAGGCGTGTGACTGTTTAAACTTAAATTTTGGGCTATTACATGGATAAGTCAAGGATTAGCGTCTTTGAGACTAAGAATTTAAACTAAGAAATTGAACATCTTGCTCACTTAGATCTTGAAAACAAGAACGTTGTCAAAACAAACGTAAGAGACACTTACTACCCTAACAGAAGCTCTTTATTGGAACAGTTATCTCTATATGAAGTAACTCAATTTTATACTTACAAAACTAATGCTGAGGATGTTACTACTGGAAAATGTAATGTGAATGGTTCAGATGGCTGCTTAATACATCATGCTAACCCTACATTAAGTTATCACTGCAAATCTTATATATGATAATCCTGCAAGCAAAGAACTGTATTTCTTGTCATCATCACAGCTTTTTAAACAATACCAGCTGCGAGCCCTCAAAGCTGTGAAGCTGTCAGAGTTCCCCAGGAACGGGGAGCCAGGAGTCGGCAGGCAGGCAGGTGCCGTGATGACCCCCAGGGGCACCTCCTTACAGGCTGTCCACAGGCTTTTGTGGGCCAACATGATCACCATGGAGCTCTCTGTGCAGCCAAACCGCTGCCAATGAGGAAACATTGCATAGGCCCAGCTCCCCCACGACCCGGCCCAGCCTGGCAAAGCCAGAGGGCAGGACAGGGCAAGGTTCTGCAGCCTGCGTGAGAGCACCTGAGGACCTGGGCAGTGGTAAGTCCTAAGGACGGGGCCCAACTCGGGGGGCAGTGTGCTTAGACCCGTTGCATTTGGTAGAGCACCAGATTCGCTGAAGTGTCCCAGCTAGGTTTGGGTGTGGCTTGCAGCCCGGGCGAGCTCACACTCCCCTGCCAGTGTGCATCTGCCCCCGCAACTGTGTCACTTCGCTATCCTGCTGAATTGCTCTCTCATCAACTGAGCACAAGTCACACAAGCCCTCGCTGCACTCTTCTACCTGCATTGCGCGTACTGCGTATTGTATATTGGGCAATCACCATCCGTGGATCAGGTAGGGTAAGCCCTAAGGCAATATGAAGGCAAAGAATGCAAACTTCTTCAGAATTTATTAATACAAATATGTTTACTGAGATACATATCTATACATCTCACGAACATTATCAGTCACATCTGGGCATAATTGGACAGTGCCTCATCCCTCAGCATCCTTGTGTGTTCCTGTGCAGTGAGCTCATGCCCCCTGCTTCCCATTGATTGTGCTATATTGTAATGGGGCGAGGGGTCACTGGAAGAAGGAACTGGGGTGTTCAGTATTTGTGGCAAATCGTCCCACTTCATTCCACCTCTACAGACAGTAGATATCTGCTCCCAGTCTCAGTCTTGATTTTGTGTAACCAGCTTAACAACAATGCACTCAGGGGAAACAGGTCACAGTACAGCTAACAAAAATGTTTCTAAGAATTTCGGTAAGAGAGATGCATCTATCACTACTGAGGGCATGGCAGGAAACATCATCATATTGCAAGCATCATCATTACCTGGTTCTTTGTACGCCTACATCTCTCTTTTACACTCTCCACTACCCAAGTGCTCTAGGATCATGGATTACTTAATTTCAAATAACCCCAACTCTAACAATGGGGCTAGGAGTTCACTGCAGCCTGCTCTTGTTCTTCAGTCTGCTATTGTATTGTGTCTCCAAGCGATGAGTGAGGACGCATCCACCCCACTCATGGCATTCTGGGCATGCACCGTGCAACGCTAACTATCTCAGCCCAGGGTCATGACACAGACTATCAGAAAGGCAACATTTCATTTCTGGAGACAGATTTAGATCATTCCAACTGCTCTGTGATTGAAGCCAACTGGAGAAATCCATTACATGACGTGACCAGCCTGGCATGCCAGGTGACTAGTCCTGCACTGTTAAGTCCATGCATCCAATTAACATACTGGAACACCACCCCAAGCAACTATGTGTGTTATTTGTCCTCCTCGACCCCTTTAAGCCCTATCAAGCTAAACGTGTTAACATCAGTGTTCAGTGTTGAGTCATATCCCTGCAGAAGAGTCTCTTGGGACCCACAACTTTGATTCCACATGTCACTCTGACTTAATGTCATTATGGGAAGAATGTAATCTACAACACAATTCACTCAGCAGCCAGACCAATGGGACATACCAGCACCCCGAACATCCACCTTAAGCAGGTTTACTTTGCCTCGCTACCAGCTCTGACCCTGCCAAAGCACCTGTGGGATCTGCATCTGTGCGACCCACAGTGTTGGAATCCAAATGGCTGTGTTAACGAGGCTGCTCTCAAAACCTGTGAAGAGGAGAGCGTCTCTCTCACTGGCATCCAGTATGGAGCCTGGAGAGGGATGGGGATGGAAGATCACTGCATCAACCTCTGCCTTTTCTTGGAGAAATATACTATTGCAAAGTGTGGTGCACTGCACCTGGGTTTCATGGATCTGTCCATTGCCTTTGATCGTGTGTCCCATTCCAAACATTGGGGCATCATGTAAGAGCTGGACATTGACAAACCTGTTATCAATGCCATCAGGGAAACATTCTGTGACTCAAGTGCTGCAGTATGGTTCAGACTGGTAGCGGCGTGTCGGAAGACATTTGGGGTGTGCAGGGGCGTGAGAAAAGTGTGTGTCCTTGTGCATTTTCTATTCTCTCTCTATATCAATCAATTGGAGAGGGAGTTAGTATTAATATGTGGAGACATGCCCCATATTAGAAAGCGCCCAATACCAGCACTATTGTACGCTGACAATGCTGTCATCATGGGCCGCGCACCACCAAATCCAATGTAATTTCCTGTGGTTATAGGATCAGCCCAAGACCAGTCTTCATGCTTCAGGCCCCCCCCCCAGCTGAACATGTGAATAATTTTAGTTATCCAAGGGAAACCTTTAATTGTAGGAGATCATAGGAACCACAGATAGAACAAAGAAACAATCCGTTAACAAGCATTGTTAATGCAGTCTTTTCCTTTACCACTAAATTAGGTAAAAGGTTGCATGCCCACATATTGGCCATTTATCGTGCAAAATGTGTTGGTCTGGCAACAAGCCAAAAGGTTTATTCACATTGAGGATATTTTTAAGGACAAGTCCAATGCTAATGTGGTAAAGGATTTGGGTTAACGTGCCCTTTCCTGAAATAGAATGCTAACTGAGGATTGCCTGTCAGTTTCGAGGTCCCTAGTAATTCCCTGAATGAGGGGCGTCAGGGATATGGCAGCTTCCCTGGGCAGGAGGGATTTGCTTGAAGCACCTTTACAGTCCTTACACACTATGCCCACAAAAACACTCAGGGATATATTCTGCATCTACTGCGAGCGCATGAGATGGATGTAGGTGTCTCTACTTCTTTCTGTTGCCTGTTATGTGCAGCTTAAGTCACTTAGCAACATTCAATCACTTTTGTTGTACAAAGCACAGCACTACCAGCACCTTATTAAGCTCATGCTTTGTTTGAACTTATTCCATAGATTGGTTACTTTGACTCAAGGTAATGAATGTTCATGCAACCTCTTTACTTGTTCATGTAATCAGAAGTCAGCACAGAGCATTTTACATATAACAGCTTTTTTTCTTTTTACTCCTAATATAGGTCCTTGGTTTTAAAACCTTTATTAATTAAGTATTACCTGCATCATTGCACAGAAGCTTTGCACTTTCTACATTCCCTGGGTTCAGAGGAGATTGTTTCTCGTTTTTTCAAAAAATATTTATGACCATGTGACAGCTGCTTGTTTGACGAGTGCAGGACATGAGTTGTGACTTATTGGTGACTATACTTGGCGGTGCACTTATTTGTGCCTTGCTGCCCTTCTCTGTCCTTAGAGATTGTTTCTACTGTATATGCCATTTTGAAGCTGGTGCTCAAGGCCGGGAAATTGCTTGGATAGTCTCCTATATAGTGATGAGCCTCTTGTCGGCTATGGTCTTAGATCCATTCCAGTCTTGGTACTCTTACAGACTAGGCTCTTTTATTTTATTGCTGTGATCATTTCCAATTATTGAATTTTTAGGATTATTATGGTATACGTGTTATGGTTGGATCACCATTTTGCTGTGAGATGTAACATTTCACAAATGTCTCCTCGGGCCTTCTGGCATGACTTCTCACACAAAAGCCATTGGTAGACTTTTAAATTTGATGTTGTCATCTAAACTGTACTCGCAGACTCTGCTTTATTCGCACTTTGATTTTATTTTGAACTTTTGTGGTCTATACTAATATGACTGAATAAAGTTGATTTGAATTGAATTTATTAGAACATTGATATCATATGAGAAAGATTTTTATGACTACAGACCCCAAATTTTAATACCAGAGTTCAAGATTTATGTTGACATGTTGGACCAAGAATTTTTACATAAAAAAAATCGATTCAGAAATATTATGCAATACCGCAAGTACCAATATCATTTCATATATAACAGTTTTAGACCCACTTGGGGAACCAAATATTGTTATTGAAGAAAAAAATGCAATGAATGAGGTTGAACTTGCTTTGAGTGAAATGCATAAGGCTGAACAAAAGTTTGTTTTCCTCTTATCACAATTAAATAGTGATCCATATGAAATATTTGAGGAAATTAAAAGAAGTGTTGGTCATGGTTTATGTAGCTGTTCAGATTTTCAACCTATATCTAAATATATATCAGGCCACGCTGCTACTGGCAAACATTTTGTTATAAAACCTATAACTGCTTACCTTAAAAAAGTAACCAATTCAAACTTATATTTTGTTGTTACTGCTCCAACTGGATTAGCAGCACATAATATTAAAGGAATAACAGATCACCGACTACTACTACTACTACTACTACTACTACTACTACTACCAGGGGACCATAATAATAAACTGAAATACTAAAAATTCAATTATGATACCTCACAAGATCTTATAGAGTTCTCAAAAAACTACACATTTCGATTATAAATGAGGTTCGTATAGTTTCCAACTTATAGATTGTTTTTGCTCACTTACGTATGATTGAAATACTGAAGACATAACATGCTATTCTTTGCTGGTAGACATGTAATTGTTTTTGATGATCTACTTCAATTTACTTCAGTTAAACGGGACCCAATGTTTAAAACTCTGAGAGCTAAAGAAACTCAAAACTCTTTAGAAAATATATTATTTGGTTGCATTGCTCATACAGTGAACTTACATAAAATATGATACAAGCAAATAATGAAGAATATGGCAAAATGTTAAACGATGTTAGGTTAGGAATTGTTACAGAAAGTGCCCAATATATCATTCTGTCTAGAAGTATAACCACTTCATTCCCACATTTGAAAACTTCAGGAGAAGTTATTCATTACCTTCTTTTGAAAGAACTACCTGTTGTTTATTTGATGTCAACCCTAAAAGAATCCAATGAATTCAATTTAGTATGATATCAATGGAAAATGAAAAATTATACATGAACCTTATAAGGATCCTCATGGAGCAAATATTCCTAAAACAAAAGCGTTATCTTCAATATTATTGAACACAGAGAAATCTGTGTAGAACAGCCAGATTATAAAACAACTTATTTCTTACCAACATAGCAGTGGCATTTTATGGCACAATTTGGTTGTAGTGGAAGGACTTATAAATGGAGCTATGGGACATATAGTAATGTTTCTACAATATAAAAGAGAATAAGAGATTGAGTGTGTTATTGTCAAGTGCAACGGCAAGATTTAAGATTTATATATTTGAAGAGAACAATTACTTTATATTTATTTTGAAATTGTATGCTTTCATTTTTATTAATACAAATGGTATTAATTGCTACATAAATGTGATAGTTAATTTTATTTTATATTTAACTTTAATGAAAGATTTAATTACAAACAAGTCTCTTTGTAACCCTTTAAGTAACTTGTATTCACTACTTCAGTTGAACGAACAATTGTGCCAATCTACATGTGGTGTAAGAGAAATTGAGGATGTTTGTAAAGAAATTGATATTTTTTCAATAAATAAGCAACAGGATGCCCAGTAATTTTGTATGTATTTTCTATAATAGTAGCAAATGAGAGTTTCCCACATACATAGATTTTTGATCCAAGGTACTATTGGGAACATGAATGTTTCCAATGCTTAAATGCTTTCTAAATTGACATGGAATTTGAAAGTTTTTGAAAGTTTTGAAAGTTTTGTATACCTTCCTATTCCAGATTGTAAATCAATATAATTAAAAAAACTGATACAATATCATTTAATGTAGTCTCAAAAATTGTTTAACTCTGGTGAGTAAGTATTAATGTGTAATGATGCAAAGAATTGCTCCAGACAATACAAAAAGGAATACCATAATTACGAATTTCAAGTGGCGGCTCGCACAGGTAAGAGAGGTGGGTGAGGCGGGGTGGTGGAATTCAACAGACGACATGGCGATGAGGCGAACACAAACTAATTTAATATTACTTATCCTGTCTGTTGAATTCCACCACCCCCACACCGCCTCACCTCCACACCCCTTCTTACCTGTGTGAGCCGCTACTGCTAATTAACTGCACTCAGCTTCCATATCTGGATGCACTTTTATTTGTTCGCCCATTATTTTCCATCATTGACAAAATACTACTCCTGGTCATTACACCATATATTTATGGAATGATACAGGATGGACTATATCTGATGACAATAAGTTAACCTTTAAACTGAGATTCCCCAAAAATATAATGAACTGTTACCTTCTTACACTAATTTCAAAATGTTATTTAATAAGTGAAAATGTCAACATCTGTGAAATATGGAGTACATATACTACAAACTATCATCTGAACAACACTAAAGAAAAATATATAGTTTGAATATCTTTGTATGTTGATTAAAGTACATGAAATGTATAGTAATGTACTGTTTTATGTTAACAAAGGAAATTGCATTTATAATTTAGAAAGTAATAACAATATTCATTTACTATTAGTACCTATCTAAAGTACCTTACCATAAACATACCTTCTCCTTTTCTGTTCTTTGCTATATATTACTACCAACACCTGTAAGTGAAAAACTTTGGAATAATAACCAGCTCTTTATTATAAGGATTTTAAAAATAATTCTGACAGGAACTTTTTTTCCTTCTGTTTTTCAAACTATAGGTTACCAGGACCAGCTATAAAATGAGAACAAACTACGTCCTACAGGGCACTAAAAAACCTACAGCGGGGATAAGAAAACTATAGGTTACCAGGACCAGCTAAAAAATGAGAGCAAACCACATCCAACAAGGCACTAAAAAGCCTACTGCAAAGATAAAAAATACAGGTTCTGGGGAGGACGGCAGTGCACTGTGACAAGCTCACAGTGTATATATAAGTCACTCTCCCCTGCGACAATTACTCTTTGGCAAAACAAACAGTACATCGCAGTGCCCGCATAGGGCTCTACAATGTTGTGCTGTTGACAAACATGGTTGACTGGAACTTGAGAGCCAGATGGCAGAATGGAGGGTGGGGTAGAAGTACAAGATTGTAGTCATAATTCGGTGGCCACGACCGAAGTGGAACTTGAAGCAGGTGGAACATCACCATGTCTAGCAGAGGGCCCCTCTTGGAGTTGGGCCAAATCCAACTCTCGCCTCCTTTCTGCATGAGTCAAATGTGTGGAATACATGGCTTACAGGTACTTACACATTCCTGTGGTCCCTGGGAAGTATTGGTGTCCTGTTGCACCGGATACTATTTTTGGTATAATAAACATGTCACCTGCTGAGTGTTCACTTTCTTCTCCCCCGCTGGAATGCTAAAGAATTGCGACACCACCAACCACTTCAGTTTCATTCACCGCTCCAAATCCTGTTCCTCAAAAGCAATGGCCTCATCTTTATCTTCCAATGCATCACAAACAACTGCAGTAGGTTTTCCTCCTTCAGCCATCTCTCGAAAATATGCAGGCCTGTTTCACTTCTTATCAGGTCAAAAGATAGTTTGTTAACTTGTTTCTCTATGTAAGTACTGGCAGCGAAACTTATGTAAATATTTTAATGTTATAAACAATGGGGGGTTTTCAGTGATTGAACTGGGCCAGAGTTTTATAGCACAAATGTTTTTTGCTTATGTATTGATTAAAAATTATTTGTAAGTATAGTAATCTGAGTAAGTATACATAAAAAGTTGTAGATATACAACGGACCACCACATCCAGAGAAAGCAAGGCACCGCTGCAGTTGCAGACCATGACTACACGGAGGAACAGGTTCACTGTATCTATGTTTCAGGGCATGCTGGACTTGGACATTTGCGGCTGAGTGACACATAAATTATGCAAATAAATAAGCAGAGAACTCTGGATAATTTTCAAGCTTAGGTGGAAACCAGCTCCTGTATAGAGCACCCTCAACACCAGCGACCCTCTAAATTTGCTCACCTCAAATGTCTGCTTTTCTATCAAAGTCTTTAAGCAGAGGATTAGCACAATGCCATCCGTGCCGAGATAGAAAATGACAAAATATTTTGCCTTTTCTATAGCAAAGTCTTTAAGCAAAGGATTAGCACAGTGCTATCGATGCAGAACTGTAAAATGGCTAAAGCCTTTTACCACTCCAGGCACAGTATTACAGCTTTTGATTGGTAAAATACCATCCAAGCCAACCTGAAATGAATAAAAGCAATCCCTGACACGTGTATCGCTCTCATTAAAGTTCTTCAGAGAGGTATAGCTGTGTCCAGACACAAGGGAGCACCCAGTATAAGTCAAAACAAAACCCTTTCAGGCATATGGAATACCTTTTCAGGAATCGAGTATGCAAAAATATGCTGAGAACTCTGGGTAGTTCCCAAGTCTAGGTGGAGAGCAACTTCTGCATAGATTAGTAGAGCAGAAAGAGGAAGAATAGAGGCCATAAATGAGCAGCAAGATGTAAAATAGAGATCAGAAATTAGCAGAAAGGAAAATAAAGGTCAGATACGATCGGCAAGAGGAAAATAACGGCCAGAAACGAGCAGAAAGAGCAAAATTGAGATTAGAAACTAGCAGAAAGAGGCATCATAGAGATCAAAAACAAGTAGAAAGATGCAAAATAAATGTCAGAAACAAGCAGAAAGAGGCAAAATAGACATCAGAAACAAGCAGAAAGATGCAAAGTAAAGGTCAGAAACCAGCACAAAGATGCGATCTAGAGATCAGACACAAACAGAAAGAGGCAAAATATAGGTCAGAAATGAGAAGGGAGAGGCAAAATAGTGATCAGAAACGAGCAGGGAGAGGCAAAATGAAAGGTCAGAAACGAGCAGAAAGGCAAAATAATGGTCAGAAATCAGCAGAAAGAGGCAAAAAAGAGACCAGAAAAAAGCAGAAAGAGGCAAAATAGAAATATCAGAAACAAGCAGAAAGAGGCAAAATAAATGTCAGAAACAAGCAGAAAAGTACAAAAAGAGATCAGAAACAAGCAGAAAGAGGCAAAATAAAGGTCAGAAACATGCAGAAAGAGGCAAAAAAGAGACCAGAAGTGAGCAGAAAGAGGAAAAATTAAGGTCAGAAACCAGCAAAAAGAGGCAAAATAAAGCTCATAAATTAACAAAAAGAGGCAAAATAAAAGTCAGAAACTAGCAGATTGAGGTGAAGTAGAGATCAGAAACGAGCAGAAAGAGGGAAAATAAAGGTCAGAAACAAGCATAAAGATGCTAAATAAAACACAGAAATGAGCAGAAAGAGATAAAATACAGGTCAGAATTGAGCAGAAGAAGAAAAATAAAGGTCTGCAATGAGCTGAAAAAGGAAAAATAAAGCTCAGAAGTGAGCAGAAAAAGCAAAAAAGAGCAGAAAATGAGTAGAACCCACTCAGGCACTCATGTACCCACTCACAGAACAACTCAGACACTCTCACAGTCACTTACAGATGAACTCAGACACCCACTCACATACACAGTCAGGCACTCATGCACTTACAGAATCACTTATACTCTCTCTCACCCACTCACAGATCTACTCGGCAGCTCACACACTGACTCACATACCCTCTCACAACCCACAAACAGACCAACTCAGACACTCATATACCTACTTACAGCCCCACTTATTCTCTCTCACACTCACTTAGACACGTACTCAAACACTCACACACCCACTGAGACACTCATGCACTCACTCACAAAAACCAAAGGTTACAGGAATATTTTAGTTAGGCTCAGATTTCTCTCATACAAAACCAGTAAAATTTAACGGTTATAGTTATCTGAGCTAACTATAATTTACACCCCTGCAATGCACTGCTTATGACCTCACAGAGTGCATCACTCATGACATGGTCAGTGACATCACTTATGGCATCGCTTATGACATCTCAAATGACATCACTCATGACATCACAGATGACATCATCCACAATACCATTCATATACCCACATCATCTCTAGTATGCCCACTCACACAACTCACATACCCATTCACAGACCCATATGAGTACTCACATAAACATTCACATCCATTGAGCCACTCGCATACCCCCTCACACATAAAGCCTGATTATTCACCTATACAGCCACTCACACATCCACATACTCACCCATACAGCTACTGACACACCCAGTTATTCACCTATACAGTCACTCCCACTCACTCACCCATACAGCCTCTCAACAGAGCTACTCACTCACCCATGCAACCTCTCACACACTCACTCGAACACCCACACAACCACTTACATACCTGTTCACACATCTATACAAAAAATTGCAAAACCACTCACTCATACAGCCAATCCCACAGACACTCACTCTTCCATACAGCCAATCCCACAGACACTCATTCTTCCATACAGCCACTTACACCAACTCATTTAACCAAACATTGACTCAGACAGCCACTGACATCCACACACTTACACAGCCAGCCACTCACTCATTCAGCCATTCAGACACCTACTCACTCACCCATACAGTTGCTGACACACCCACTCACCCACCCATATGGCCACTCAAACAGCCACTCACTCACCCTCCCATACAGCCATGGATGCACCCACTCACTCAGCAATACAGCCACTCACACAACCACTAAATCACCCCCACAGCTACTCAGATATCCACTCATACACCCATACAGTCTCTCACTAACCCCTTCACACACCTGTACCATCACTTAGATGCCCACTCACACACAGATACATGCAGTCACACAGCGACTAACATAAACTATGTTAAAAAGGAATCACACATTAGTAGTACGCAAAGTACACTAATTTAACTCTTGTGGTACCTAATTATATACTTTTAAGACAAAAAACTTTTAGTTTAAAAAACACTCACATTCACTGGATGATGTAATCAGTGATGTCACTGGCCATGTCATGAATGATTTAATATGTGAGGTCATAAGCAGTGCATTGCAGGGGCATAACTTATAGTTAGATCAGGTAACTATAACTGCTGAATTTCACTGTTTTGTACAAGTGAAATATGTGCCTAACTATAACATCCCTGTAACTTTTTTCAGAGAAATTCTAAGGTTTTTTAAATTCTATTTCCTAACCGCTGAAGTACTCCAATTTTTGAGACCCCAGAGGTGCTAGGGGTAGCACCCTATGACTTCTAGTACTTCCTGATGTGGTATTATAAAATTCTGCATATCTTGATAATATAACAAAGAACTTGGCAACAGAAGCTGAAATATGAAAAGACATCTTTATTAAACTCAAATGAGTGAGACTACGTCGCACAGAATCCTTAGCAACTGAATGAGGCAGTCTGCTGAACAGAAACCAGTCTCATTTTTTATGGAGAATGTTACGCTCTGGGCAACACCGCCCTTCTCTTGCAGTTGGTCATTCACATGTATACATTGCAAACGAAAAGGCAGAGTCATGATGACCATCCCACATTCCAGTTAAGCCAGCCCGTAATTATTTACCCAACAAGGCTCAGATCCCACATCAGATATCGATAGCCCCAATAAACATGAGCATCTCCTGTTTTGGGAAACAAGCCATAAAGCAGGAACAGTCAGGTGTGAAAGAGATTAGCCGGAGGCTTGTGTAGGATGAAAAGACTTTATGGTGTGTCAAGCCCTGATGCTAATCACAGGTGGCCAGAGGACGGGGAACTCGTGAGACCAGTTTGACCTGGGGTGGCGGAGCCAAGCTGCCCAGGTCACAGAAAAGTCAAAGAAAGGCACATGTGCTCTAAAAGGCCCGTTTTCGCTTCATGCTATATAGCCTATGTGAGGGCAACCATAAGATGGCCACCGCTACAAAATGGAACCCACGGAGTCAATGTATAATAACGTATACATAGTGCATTCATAGCTAAAACGTTACACAAAGCACTTGTACATACCGCATTGACCATTCACGGTTCGCTAATACCGGGATAGACAGGGGTAGGGCCCTGCCTCCTACGTGGTCCCAAATTTTAAAGTACGACACCGCCACAAAAGAAACAACTTGCGGTCCCTGCTACTCTCTCCAATTTACGACCAATCTCACTATTACCTTGCCTCAGCAAAATTACAGAAAAACGTATTAATCGCTAATTTACTATGTTCCTGGAAGAAGCAGACCTACGCCACCCCAATCAATCTGGTTTTAGACCACAACTATCTATTGAGTCAGCCCTACTGTTTACGGCAGAATCCCTTAGAGCAGCTCTGGACCAAGTAAAAACCGCTGTCCTGGTCCTTTTGGGCCTGTCGACAGCTTTTGACATGGTCTCACATGTCATTCTTCTAGACCGTCTCACTTCCTTTGGCATCTCCCACACAGTTTGGCTAAAGAATTTCTTGCAGAACCGAAGACAAGTTACCACACTGGGTCAATATAAATCAGGAGAAAAACCACTGCTCTCCGGAGTCCTTCAGGGATCCAGTCTTAGCCCTACACTTTTGAATGCCTACATGGCACCATTAATTAGGCTGATATCGTCATTTAACATAGAGACCATTTCATATGCTGACGACACGCAGTTAATTCTAGTTCTGGATAAAAACTCTACACAGGCGGAAGAAAACCTACACCTATGCCTTACTGCGACCTTCAACTGGATGAAAAACAACCATCTGAAGTTTAATACTGAAATAACAGAAATACTATCACTAGGGAAAGGGTATACTTTCTCTCCTAAGATCTGGTGGCCAGTTAATGCCACCCCCCGCACAACACGGTAAATGTTGTTAGGAGCCCAGGAATCAAATCTGATGCTACTCTTTCCTTTAAACAACGATCACTGGCAGTTGCTAGTACCTGTTTACACATCATAAAAACACTCAGAAAATTCTTTGACCTGCTTCCCATCTCCGCCAGACAGACTGTTGCAGTGGCCCTAGTAACGTCCAGACTGGACTACTGCAACAGCCTTTATGCAGGCACAAATAAGTCAGTTCGTCACAAGTTTCAAATGGTTCAACATGCAGCGGCACGTTTAGTGCTGAAATGGCCTAGGAGGTCGTCTGCGTCTGCAGCTTTGGAAACACTCCACTGGCTGCCAATTCACAAAAGAGTCCTATTTAAGATCCTGATAACTACTTGCAGGATGTTCCACTCCACGGGCCCCCATTATCTTCATACCAGATTCATGTGCTAAATACCCTCGCAAAGTCTTAGGTTGTTTAACGCCAACTTGCTGAGGGTCCCTGCTTTTAGACTTGTGTCAAAGGGAGGGAAATCGCTTGCAGTAATTGGTGCTAAGGCTTGGAACAAACTTCCCAATAAGCTCCGCAGATCCAATCTGAGACCCTCTTCAGAAGGGTCCTAAAAACTTTGATTTTCACAACAGTGGATGCGGTACGCAGAAACTGAATTCAATCACTTTTCTTTCGCGTACACCAGTCGTACAGCATGTGTTCATCAGCCATGATACTCTTCGGTGTGATAGTAGCTCTTTATAAATACATAATTATATTACAACTATAATATCCCAATAACCTTTAATTTCTTCAGTGAATACATAGACACACACACACACACAAACATCCCTTATATATACTTATCTTGCAATGTAAAGGAATGCATTGTCAAGGCATATTAATGGCAAACACTTGCATTGTAAGGGCAATGTTGGTAAAACATTGCGTGGTAATAGATGCATGGGAAACAGTGTTGTAAAGGCTGGTTCCATTTTTTCTGTTATCTGGTATCCCTATGCTGAATTTTGGGGCTTTGTGTGTTAGGGCTCTAAACTTCAATTGCAATATTATGGCTCAGATTTACTAAATAATAGCCCAGGCACTCAGACAACACAAATGTGCTCTGCCTGATCCAAAGATGAGCAAAGGAATGTTTTGATCAGCTTACAGCTTGTGTAAAGATGTTTTGTTCCGTCTCTTGACGCACATGCAGCTCTGAAAATGAATTGTGTTGCATAGTACAAAACCCCTGATAATCTATACAAAGTGTGTGAAATTGAATTAGAACAGTGCAAACGCCCCTCGGATTGCACAGAAAACCTGATCAACTAAAATAACGCAAAGCAGCACAAACTCTCTTTGTATGGAATCCTATCAACAGATAAAAACAATTACAAGGCATAAAGTAAAATGCGTCCTTTTTTCATGCATAATTTCCGTAATATTATACATGCAATTTAAGTTGGTACAATTGTGTGAAATTTCGGATATGACTGGAGACCATGTATCGAGTGGAAAATTTACACAAGATACTGCACGCTCAAATGTGGGTCGTGGTTTATCACTAAATCGTGTTTAGCAACATGCAAGCTGCATTTGGGTGCAAATGTTACTGATTACATCATTGGTGCACAAAGCAGAGTATATACAGCACTACACATTTTTGCCGTTTAGCACAACACAATGCTGCAGAGATTCCCGCGCAGCATTGTGTGGCAGGCATCTGGATACATTCTGACCAATATTTAAAACCTGCCCGATCGTATGGCAGCTAAAAGATTCGCATTAAGACACGTGCATGCATAAGCTGAACGTTTCAGGGTGCACTCCCTGTATTAGAACTTTATCTTCAACTTGTCCCACTTACTGTCTTTGAATTAACTGAGCAGTTTTGTCAACAGTTAGTACATGTTTGGTTACTCCTTGGAACTCTTTCTTAGAAACCGAGGAAAAGCACAATAGGGCTGCACTCTTACGCCTCACTGTTTATCTACATGTCTCAAGATGAAGCCTCGCTCGCACTGTGTTTGTTAACAAGGTGCGCCACAAGCCGGCCCACATACTGGGTTCGGTTTCCATTTTACAATCTGAGATGACAGACGGCCCAGAGATGATGAGAAAACTGCGGGGAAGCTTCCAGAAGATTGATTCTCTCATCAGCTGATTTTTTTTCTAGTTAGTCTTTTATTGACTACAGAGATGTAGCCAATGCAGAAAGTGAAAACCAGACTGCCCTGTTTAATCCAGAGGGTATTGGCAAAAGGTGATCACTTTTTGCGAAACACAGGCCTACAAGGAAATCAGCAGTCTGTGTGAGCCGTTAAGCTGATTTAAACACACAAGGGAGGCCTGGGGTTGAGCTCAAGATCTCTGAGGTGTGAGATGAGAATGAAACCATTCCACAGACTAATATCACCGAGCTTTTGTAGCAGGTGGTGGTGTTGATCGGTCAGCAATCTGTCATTTCAGGAAAGACCAATATATCTGCCGGGCACGAGCAATCTGTTTTCCACCTTCTATCAAAAATAATATATCGCCGTTCTTTTACGCTGCCAATTATCAAACTGAAGTTTCTGCCAACGAGATAGGTGAAATTTGCAGGAAGAACAGTTTAAGAGTTTAAAAAAAATGAGTAATGAAGATTTTCTCCAAAACAAACAATGTTTGGTGCATAACACCGCTCTTAAAGAACCAAGCAAAAAATAATGTATTTCTGTATTATATTTTGGATTTTATGAAGTGGTGCAGTCCACTAAGGCTTTACTTTTTTTGTTATTAAACCCGACTTTCCACTCATTTACAGAAAGTATGCTAGTAGTACAGAGAAATAGTTTTACATCATACAGTGTCAAACAGTATCCCATTCAAAGTGACTTTTGATTGAGTTTCAAACTGTGTACACACCCTCAGATGGCTTCCTCCCAAATGACTGAGTGGAATGTATCTCGTCATCCCGCAGTCTTTTTCCCCACAGGGAATCACAACGCGGTCGTTACAACGACCGCGTTGTGATTCCGCATACCATTACTCCTCAAGTCGGAACAACGACTTGCGGAGGGGGGGCGCCTGATGTTGGAATAGTATAATTTACTATTCCAACTCCTGTCTGTGCGGACACTAGGGAAGGTGTTGGATTTTGAATCCAACACCTCCCCCGCCCCCCTGCAAGTCATTGTTCCGACTTGCGGAGTAATGGTATGCGGAATCACAACGCAGTCGTTGTAACAACCTCGTTGTGATTCCCTGCGGGGAAAAAGTTTTGTGGTAAACGTTGTTTACCGACTGAGTGTGGTCAAAATGAATGTCTATTCAACAAAAGGATCATTGTGGGTGGGTTTTCATACTAGCCATTGCTACGTTAATAATACATTGAAGCAAGCACAAGCCAGTGATCATCATTAGTAGAAGGAAGCATTGTTTAATTCGTTTCAGATTGACATTAACTCCGCATTTGAGGTTCAACAGTCTGGATAACAGCACAGTGCCTTGAGGCAACCCTTTGCCACAGGTTTCCTGAGTGCATTTTTCTTGTTGAAGACACATTCCTCAGTCATTCATTTACCTCACACCAAATAGCTCCAGCCAAGAATCCCATATAGTGGCATACATGCTACAATTGAGAACCATACTACATAAATTGGGCTCCAATCCCAGCCACTCCTGAGCAATCCCATCCATCAGTTTCTCTCAGAAGCATCCCATGTGTCAATTGCGCTCAGAAAATATCTTCACATCCGTCCAGCACATTGGGCAGGTTTTCCCCAAACATATGTCCTGATGATGACCCTATCTAAATTGTATGCTTTAGGGTCGAAACGTTGATTTGACACAATAATAGTGTACTGTTTTTATTTTGATTCTGGAGCATTTCACTCTTTGTTAAAGTGTGTACAAACCACTTATGCATCCTGGATCAGTCACTATTGTATACACATAGATTGTACAGCACCTAAGCACTTTACATTCACTTATTTTCACTTACACTGTGTTAAATCGCTGTTTGAGATCATCTTTCTACTTATAAATTTAAGTATAAAAATGCAATGATTTTTTTTCTATTTGTTAAGAAATTAAAATAAAATTATCCAATTGAGAAATGAAACCAATCGTTTGATACTCAAAATTACTCTCACTAAGGAATTAGAGGTTCACATTTCCCCCTTCTGGGACCACTGTTTTGCTTTATTACTAGATTACCCAGGTCCCAGGATGACTGGGTTGCCCATTTTCTTATAAATATATCGTAATTATGCCCTCAGCTTAGCACACAGATGTTTGAAAAATCAAGGTTATAATGCATCTAATGGGATTGCTGAAGACCGTCTTAATTCTATCAGTTTTCACATTTATATTGCAGATGTTTTTCTTGTTTCATTTTTAAATACCTCACATGTGGAAACTTTCCAAATCAAAAAATAAAAGACAACTGTGAAATGAACATGGAAAATTAACAGAGGCAAAGGGTTGGAACAAGGGTTGGAACAATGGCATGAAAACAAGGCTAATAGAAAGCCCTGTTTAATCTGCGTTACTGGCGAGATCTGAACTAGGGTGCCAAGACTACTGATGCGGTCGCAAACAAGAGGCCAGGGGTCGTAGCTGCGATCCCTACAGACCCCTAAATTATGTTCATATTTGACAATACCTCCTGCTCCTGTATGACAACACCACACTCCACACAGCTTCTCAAATTTCCAGTAACTGTCCCTTCTCTTACATGTCACACTTTATTCTTCCACACATCTATCAATAATCTTATACCACCCTTCTAAAGATGCAGTTATCCTGCTTTTCCTTTAGGCGTAACATCTTGTCGGCATGAGCATCAATTCACCAAAATGCCAGAGGGAGCGGAAGTGACATCACACATCATTTCACCTTTACTTTGAATCACACACACATGCATAGACACACATTCACACACTCTCTAAGATAAATGCACTCACCTGCTAGCATGTATACAATGTACATTTAAAAGCATTTTAACTTACCTTAGTTGGCAGATACAGTTATATTCCAGCAAACTATATTCCATTTTTTGTTATCTCAATAGTGAATAATATTATTCAATATTAGTGTAATTAAAAAATTCAAAGAAAAATAGGAAAATGAGCTCCAGCCTAAGTCCATTAGGACAAGGTGCCCCTGAGTTGTGCGCACTGACTTTGCCACCTCTGAGGCCAAGGTCCACAAAGGCATTGCCAGGGTCACAAGAGGCAAGCCAGGGATTGCAGCTGTGACCCCAGGTAACCCCTAAATGACATCCATGCTTGTCGGGCTATAGCGAGTTCAACATGTACAAATGTGTCTTGCAATCTCGACTTCTCCCCAGACATTCAGCCTTGTCAATTGAGGAAGGGGCATCAACTGCATCATTAAAAATACTAATCGCCAGAAACAAAAGTCATAATTAGTCAGCAAATCACAGCTTAATCAGTTAAAATATGATGTTAATGTTGCAGAAATGTCCTTTGAATATCTTTTGTAAAAATTACAAAATATAAATAAATAAGCAAATGCTTTATGTTTAGAACTTTGTCAATATTCCAAATATATCATCAGAAAAGTCCCATTAAGTGTGGACGATTTTTCTGAGAAAAAAAAATATATACTAATATATATAATATATATTCAAGAAACTTCCGTTAGGTTAGTAACCGAACGGCACTCCGAGTAGTGTTGGAAATTCAGTTTATTCAGCACGGCAGATCACGATCTGCAGCGTCAGGTGCTTTTTGGCTTGAAAAGCCTTGATTTATATTAATTTAGTTAAGAAGTGCTTATGCCCACTGGAGCATAATAACACAATGACATTATGCTTACAATTCATCCAGCAGAGAGCTAATGCTATATTTATGAATTGAGACATTCCAATATGGGAAGCAAGTAAAATGAGGACTTTTTAGTTCATTTTGATTGTCTTTACGTTAATTGTAAATAGGAAGTACTGTCAGTGCGCACGTGTTGTCAACAAGGTTTTTCAAGCCGAAATGCATCCGACTCTGCACATTGTTATCTGCCGTGCTAAATAAACTGGATTTCCAACACTACGCAGAGTGCCTTTCCATTACTAACCTAATGGGAATTTCTTGAACGTGATTACATGATCTACATGCCCGTACTGGAGGAGATATATATATATATATATATATATATATATATATATATATATTATCTACTGGCGGTCGCCAGTAGATAGTTATAGTTAGGACCGTGTTTCCATAGGAAATCTCAAAATTCTATTTTGAATAACTTTGGCGCCGGTTGACGAATCTTCTCGAAAATTTCAAAACTAATGGGGCGCTCCGTTCAGCTCCTACCCTAAAAGTCTCGGGGTGATTCGTCAAGCGGGGGCCGAGAAAAAGGGGGGGTCCCTGAACGCGTTTTCCCCATGCATTTTTCCATAGGACCTTTAGTCGCAGCTACAGCCCGAATGGCTGAACAGAATTACGTGAAATTTGGCAGAGAGGTAGCCATAAGGTCAAGGAAGTGCCTTTTGCAGGTCTGGTGTAAATCTGTTCAGTATTTCCTGAGAAAATAGCATTTAAAAGCATATCAATATCTATACGCGCGCACCGTGCGCGCACTGTGCGCGCACCCTGCCGTGCGCGAGCGCAATTCTGATTGGTTGTTAGATGTCGGTAAACATTCAAATCGGTCGAAACCAGGAAGTGTCGGCCGCCATTTTGTCTCTCGCAGTCTGAGCGGGTGAAAAAAAAAGGTGGAGAACGTGAAAAGGGGGCAGAGTGGACAGTTCCTGACCCCCTAGCCTTGGTCAGGGGGTCACAGAAGGACCCCCAAGGGAGAAAAATCTTTTTTTTTTGGTAAAAAAATCACGAGGTGCGCACACCGTGCGCGCACGGCACGCACTGAGAATCGTGGGTGCTTGGTGCGCGAAGCGCACCGAGCGCACACAGAGCGCGCATGGTGCGCGAAGCGCACGGTGCGCGCGGTGAAAAAACTGAAAAAACCAAATGTATAAATACATAACTTAGCATTTAAAAAAACGTGCAAATTCACTGAAAAAACCATAGGTTTCACACACATTATAGTTAGGAATTAGCATTTAAAAAACCTTGCAAATTCACTTAAAAAAACCATAGTTTTCACACATGTTATAGTTAGCTGGACATTTCACTCGTAAAAAACCAATGAAATTCCCCCGTTATAGTTAGTGTAGGCAACTATAACTCACGCGACCGCAATCCTCTGCTGATGACGTCAGATATTACATCACTGATGACATATGTGTCTTTATGAAAAATAAATATTTGTAATATATGTATAGCTAAAGATTAACGGAAGAAGACATGGGTAAATAAGTGTCTAAATACAGTGATGTAATATCTGACGTCATCAGCAGAGGATTGCGGTCGCGTGAGTTATAGTTGCCTGCACTAACTATAACGGGGGAATTTCATTGGTTTTTTACGAGTGAAATGTCCAGCTAACTATAACATGTGTGAAACCTATGGTTTTTTAAGTGAATTTGCAAGGTTTTTTAAATACTAATTCCTAACTATAATGTGTGTGAAACCTATGTTTTTTTCAGTGAATATATATATATATATGTATATATATATATATATATTCCAACCAAACCCGACTTAAATAAAATCGGACACCGACACAGGAGATGCTTTAGCCATCCAGCTTAGGTTTTATTCTTCTTTCGCTGATGCGTTTCAGCACAACTGCCTTGCTCACACAAATATATATCCAAGCAAAGAGAACTCCTCTGGAGATCATATCCCGTCGGGGGGTGGCATGACGCCGGTGGAGTAAACCTGTATATTACATAAATCAAGAAACGGAGTTCCAGTCATGCACTCGGATCTTTTAAATAAATCACCGAAATCCAAGGGTCATTCAATAGGGATTTATTCAACTCATAAACCCTAACGTGACGCGTTTCACCCGCTGGGGGCTTGATCACACAACAAGACTTACATTAGTTAAGGCTTACATACTCTTCCGGTAATCGACATTGAAATGGAAAGAGGACTAATTGTTATGTTTACAAGCGCCATTATACATTGGTTAAAACGTAGGTATATTCAGCACAATACGGTTTCCCAAAAGTAAAATTAAGAGGGAGGCACATTAGCGATGTTCATATTAGGTTAATACACAAACTTGAAACTTATTAATTGAATAAATAATTAAACAAACAATGTACTCCCTTCACTGACGTTCATAGCAGTGTGGTGCTTCAAGGGAAGTGGATTGCATGTAAGCATTGATCCAACGTGCCGTGTTGATCGCGCAATGTGCTCTGGGATATGCAGTATATGCGGACAAATAATCTCCATATTTCGTATATATCATGTGCATCATATTAATAATACATCCTTTTCTTAAAGAGCCAAATTTAAACATAAATAAATCAATCTTGTATCTCACGCATTTCGAGCAAAATGCTCTATACTCTGTAAAACTGTGGAAGTCCTCCTTCGCTTATTGTTTAGATCGTTTCACACTTGTTAAGTGTCTTGCTATCACACTATCATGGATAGCGAGAGTAAGCTACGGGTCACTTTCCACACAAAATATATCCAAGGGCGTCATACTCTGTATTGTGCTTAAATATAACATTTGGCATTCAGCATGGTCTTATGTATACTCCATCAAAATTATACTGCTCTTATAGTGAGCTCCTCTAACCCTACTCTGTGGGTAGAATGAAACATAGATGCCATATTCTGTATGTTGTCGCATTATAACGTCTCTCTCCCTCTGTCAGAGACACACTGGAACATTAATCTAGTGTGAGCCTGTCACGTTGAAGTCAGTTACAGTGGTTCACCCCTTTAATCAAACTCAAACATACTGTGCTAAAAAAAAAATAACTTTAAATCTAATATATAAAATTTGAGTGAAATCTTATCTGTTCCCTGGGACGCAGCTGAAGAAAAGGGTAGGGATCCTCTGTCTCGAGCCCGAGACATGGTCCCTTCCTTTCCTCCTGTAAAAGATAAATAGATATAAATGTTTCAAAAATTTACATATAATTTAAATCGCACAAAAATAAGTTCTAGCTCTATCATCTAAAACTTAGGGCAATTAGATAAATTGCACACATAAAATATTAATCACACAATCATTGGTGTCGGGTCTAGCACCTGCAACTTATACATTTAAAAAAATTCAAGAAAAACTACCTCTCTTACATTTGATCCTCAAAACTACACAGGCAATTAATTGATGGTCAACATCTGACACAACTGCTCAATGTCTATTTATTCATTTTGTAAATGGATTGCCATCTCCTCATCAATGTTATGTCCATTCGGGAAACGTGTTCCCATCCCTAAGATGTGTCTCGATTCCCGTTGCCTAAGTCTGAGCGTCCTGTTCCCACCTCTTCTATTGGGCATTACTTGTTCAATAACATAATATAACAGTTTGGTATAATCCGAGTAATGTTTAGACTCAAAATGGCGAGCTATGGTATACTGTTGGTCTCTGTTGGTAATGGCCCTCATGTGCTCGAGGACTCTTTTCTTCGCCATATGTGTGGTACTGCCTACATATTTCATTTTACAGGGACACTCTAAGACATAGATCACATAAGTACTGCTGCAAGTGAGGAATTGTGTAATACTGATCATCTTGTTTGTGCTGCTATTCCAGAATTCCTTCTGCATGCGACTATTTCTGCAAGCCTTGCAGTGGCCGCATGGAAAGAAACCCTGGAGATTTATACTTCTTTTCTCATCATCATTAGGTAAATCACTATGTACTAAAAGGTCTTTAAAATTCCGTCCCCTCCTGTAACTAATCTTAGGTTGTGTAGGGAGAGAATTTCCTATGATTGGGTCCCCTCTAAGTAAACTCCTATTGCGAGAGATAGTTTTACGAATCTGGCTGGAATGTCCATTAAAGGTCAGAATCATTTGTGTGTCTGTCATTTCTGGTTCATCTATGATGTTAGATTCTATCATTAGTGTTACCTCTCTATTGACTGCTTTCACCCTTTCAGTTGCTTTTTTGAGCACCCAAAGTGGGTACCCTCTTGCTTTGAATCTTTGTAGCATGGTGGTTTGTTCCGTAAGAAAACCTGCCTCAGTACTGCAGTTTCTTTTCGCTCTGAGCAATTCCCCGTAGGGAATGCTCCATTTCAGTTTGTTCGGATGACTGCTTAGGGCATGCAATAAGGTATTACCCGCTGTAGATTTGCGAAACAGAGTAGTGGTTACTTTGTTGCATACAATTTCTACATTTGTATCAAGGTATTCTACCTTTTGTTTATTGATATTACAGGTAAGTGTTAGATTTTTGGTATTCTGGTTAAATTTAGAGACGAAAGTTTGTACTTCCTGTTTGTTGCCTTTCCAGACAACAAACAGGTCGTCAATGTAGCGTAACCAGAGTTTGACCTTAGCAAACTCACTCTGTAGACGTGCTTCCTTTCTGATGTCCTCCTCCCAAGCACCCATAAAGAGATTAGCAAAGCTAGGTGCAAAGCTAGTTCCCATCGCGATACCCAGGGATTGTTTAAAGATCTCATCATTAAACATAAGAAATTATTGGTCAGGCAGTATCTTATAATGTCCAATATCATTAATGTGTGATCCCAGTGTCTTACCTGTCTGAGTTTGAGGAATCTAGTACACGCTTCTAAACCCTGGTCATGGTCGATAACCGTATAGAGGGAAGTCACATCCATAGTAACAAGTAGAAAATCAGACTACCATTGGAGATTGTGAATTTTGCCTAGAAAATCTTTTGTGTCTTTAACATATGAAGGTAAGGTGATTACAAATTCCTTCAAAAAATGGTCAGCATACCGAGATAGATTTTCCAACACACAACCCCTGGAAGAGATAATAGGTCTGCCAGGGGGGTTCAATTTATCCTTATGTATTTTGGGGAGAAGGTACATGACGGGAAGGATAGGGTAATCATTTTTGAGGTAACAATATTCTTCCCATTCGATCAGGCCTTTGTCTTTCCACTCAGTTAGTTTCTCCCAAATGGATTTGAAACTGTTGTTGTACTCTTGCCTGTTGGATTTAATGTATGTTGTGGTGTCACTCAATTTCCGTGTTGCTTCGGCTACATACATCTCTCTGGGCAGAATAACGATATTCCCACCTTTATCGGCAGGTCGTATCACTATACTGTCGTCCCAGGCTAATTCCTGAATAGCTTCTTTCTGGGAAAGGGTTAGGTTGTGTTTAAAATTTCTCATTTTCATTGCCCAATTTTTTTGGCTGAAGTCGAATAACTCTTTTCCTACCTGTTCTTGGAATGTGTCTATGTTGTCATGACCCATATTTGGTAGGAACGTAGATTTTGGTTTAAAGCCAGAGCAAGCGGCTGCATCATATCTAATTTCCATTTCATCTAAGATATGTTGGGTCTCGCTACTTGTAGTGGCTTCCTCATTCTCATTTTGTAATTCATGTAATGCCACTAGGGTGTCTATTTCATCTATTGTTAGCTCTTCACTTGACATTTGTCTACTTCCATAGTTGGTACCTCTATTCTTTGTCGGTTTTAGTTTATGCCATTTCTTTAATTTCAATTTTCGACAAAATTCAAAGACATCAATTTTATCGTTGACATAATTCATTGGGGTAGCTGGGCAGAATGAGAGTCCTAAACAGAGTGTCCGTTTATCTTTGTCACTAATATATCTTGTAGAGAGATTAATGATAGTCTGGTTTACCGTGCTCTCATCCATTATAAATTTGTTTTGGAGCGTGTTTGCTTTCTTCCCACTTGCTCCATGCCACTCTCTTTTCTTTCGCCTCTGTTGGACCCTCTTCCGCCTCTTCCTCTTGTTCCTCTTGCTCTTCCTCTTCCCCGTCCTCTCCTTGTTGGGGTCTCCTCCCTTAGATGTTCCTGAGAAACTGCTTTGGGTATTAACCGGCGAATACTGGCTCAAGAGCAAGAGGAACAAGAGGAAGAGGCTGATTTATTTATGTTTAAATTTGTCTCTTTAAGAAAATGATGTATTATTAACATGATGCACATGATATATGCGAAATACGGAGATTATTTGTCCGCATATTATGCATATCCCAGAGCACATTGCGCGATCAACACGGCATGTTGGATCAATGCTTACATGCAATCCACTTCCCTTGAATCACCACACTGCTATGAATGTCAGTGAAGGGAGTACATTGTTTGTTTAATTATTTATTCAATTAATAAGTTTCAAGTTTGTGTATTAACCTAATATGAACATCGCTAATGTGCCTCCCTCTTAATTTTACTGTTGGGAAACCGTATTGTGCTGAATATACCTACGTTTTAACCAATGCAAAATGGCGCTTGTAAACATAACAATTAGTCCTCTTTCCATTTCAATGTCGATTACCGGAAGAGTATGTAAGCCTTAACTAATGTAAGTCTTGTTGTGTGATCAATCCCCCAGCGGGTGAAACGCGTCAGGTCAGGGTTTATGAGTTGAATAAACCCCTTTTGAATGACCCTTGGATTTCGGTGATTTCTTTAAAAGATCCGAGTGCACGACTGGAACTCCGTTTCATGATTTATATATATATATATATATATATATATATATATTCAACTTTCTTTCCCTCGGTACAGCCGCCGCTCACCAGACCAACGGGTGCGTCGTCGTGAAGGACCACCATGGCAAGGTCCGTAATATTTTATCTCTCTTTCTCGAACCGACAAAGATTGACGACGCTGTATTCTGACCAAAAATTTATTGGAACAGCTTAGAAGGACGCGTTTCGCCTGCCAAGCAGGCTTGTTCACCAATAGTTCAACCATTTTTGAAATCAGACATTTTAAATCGTAATGCATGAGTCAATAGTCACGTGATACGACTACAAAATCGCGGGGTGCGCGCACGGTGCGCGCATGGTGGCCAAAAATTCAGAAAAAACATAGATTTAAAAATCATGTGTAAGTGTTTAGATGTTGGTTGGCTCTAAAAAGAGCTGTTGTGTTCATTGAGTGTTTTTTGGTACCTACAAGTAAGTACCGATAAAGTTCAAGAGGAAGACTCTGTTCCCTTCATCTGTGAAATGTACACCATTTCGTCTATAAATGCCACTCAGAAGCATTGGTTCATAGTAGTTTCTGTTCCAGAATCTTCAAACACCACACCCACTCCCCTCACTATTTCTTCTTATTTGCTGGGACAAGGAGCTGAACAGCTTTTCCAGTACTTGAAAATGACAGAACAGCAGTCTACTTCAGGGAGTGAGGAGGAGACCTGGATGCACTCAGAAGTCTGTGAAATGTACACCATCTCCTCTATAAATGCCACTCAGAAGCATTGGTTCATAGTAGTTTATGTTCCAGAATATTCAAACACCACACCCACTCCCCTCACTATTTCTTCTCATTTCCTGGGACAAGGAGGTGAACAGCTATCAATTTTACTTGAAAATGGCAGAACAGCAGTCTTCTTCAGGGAGTGAGGAGGAGACCTGGATGCATTCTGAAGGTGTCTTTCAGTAGAATGACAATATGAAAAGAAAGGTAGTTGTAAAATGGAGGCTTACATACTTTTTTTTTTAATAAAAAGAACTCATTGGCTGTTTCACACTATTCTACACTAAAAACTAGGCTGTATGTTTACATTTTTAAAAGCATGTTTTGTATTGGTTCAGAAAAATGTGTTCCCACAGAACATTACTTTGGATTTGCTGTTAGGTTTGAAAAGTCAAGCAATCTTGCTGTTTGGATTAGAAACATTGTGAGCTGAACTTCGGACCTCTCTGCTCACACCAGTGTTCCATGACCTGTTGCTATGGTAGCAGGCAGAAGTCATGTTGGGGGTAGGAATGATTTGGAAAAGGGTTGAAATGTGCAACCAATAGAAATGTGTGTTTCCATTTGAAAAAATGTGGGAAGCAATGTGATTTTCACCAAAGGCATTAATTGGTGCCACTTTAACCCTCTCTGACCAATCCATTTAATGTCTAAATTTGGCAAAGCAAGGTCTTTCACAATACCTCTTTTTTCTGCATACTTTTCACTCCAGAAGACATAGCTATGACCTACAATCCACACTGTGAACATCTTTCAAGGAGATCTGGATGCACTCAGAAGGTGTCTTTCAGTAGAATGGCAATATGAAAAGAAAGATAGTTGTAAAATGGAGGCTTACATACTTTTTTTTTAATAAAAAGAACTCATTAGCTGTTTCACACCATTCTACACTAAAAACTAGGCTGTATGTTTACATTTTTAAAAGCATGTTTTGTATTGGTTCAGAAAAATGTATTCCCACAGAACATTACTTTGGATTTGCTGTTAGGTTTGAAAAGTCAAGCACTCTTGCTCTTTGGATTAGAAACATTGTGTGCTGAACTTCGGACCTCTCTGCTCACACCAGTGTTCCATGACCTGTTGCTATGGTAGCAGGCAGAAGTCATGTTGGGGGTAGGAATGATTTGGAAAAGGGTTGAAATTTGCAACCAATAGAAATGTGTGTTTCCATTTGAAAAAATGTGGGAAGCAATGTGATTTGTAGTTAACATGTATATGTGTGAAAAAAGAGAGGGAAAGTTTGCCATTTACTGGTTCTGGTGAGAGGTGTACAGCTCAGAGATTCTGGCTCTGATAATCTGCTGTGTGAGTGCCACATTTCTTTCTCAACTAACTACTTTTAAAGGTGAGTTATAAATTTGAGAGGGGATGTATGTGGTGTATTTTGATATAAATAATAGAAATGTGTTTCTTCTTTTAAAGTTGTGTTTTACATTTTATGTTTTGGAAGATATTTAACTGCCTTGAACTTGTAAGATATTATGGAGTATGTCTTCACCATAAGTTAAGGTGTACTGCTATCACCCAGGAATACTGTTTTGTGCCTAGAATCACACCATGAGTCTGTGTGCACACAGGAATTGTTGTCAGAGATTTAATTTGTGTTGCTCTTGTTCTGTAAGACTTGCACTCATAGGAAAGGGGCAGCTTGTTTTCTTGAACTGTGATGGTTAGCATTCAGCATAAATCACTATCCCACAGATGCGAGGCAAATGCTAACACATTTGAAAACAACAGGGTAGACTTTCCTTCCACTCCTGCAATGGGTGAGGTAGTTCCTTCATGTTCAAAAGCCCAATTAACCCTTACCACATGTGCTCTTACATACATGTATGCAGTCTTCATGCAGTTGTGCAAGTGTCCATGCAGATCTCTCTTGCACCTGACAATACACAGTCTCCAGAAACACACTCTTAGCACACAGACAGGTGCTTCTCCTGCACTCCCATGCTTACTATTCAGCACTGTGTGGTATTTCAGATAGCAGTGTGTAACGCTAACACATTCAACATCACCAAGGCTCATTTCCTTTGCTCTAGTCTAATCACTCACCCAGGTTTCACATGCTCATGGTCTCAAGTAGCTGTTAGGACATGTGCTCTTTTCTGCCTCTCTAAACTATAAGTAAAATGTTTCAGGCTGTTACAGTAATTATCACTTGCTCTACCACAGTAGTAAATGTCCTTTGAAATTGCCAATCAAATATCAATTTCTACCTAGAATCACACCATGAGTCTGTGTGCACACAGGAATTGTGGTTAGAGATTTAATTTGTGTTGCTCTTGTTCTGTAAGACTTGCACTCATAGGAAAGGGGCAGCTTGTTTTCTTGAACTGTGATGGTTAGCGTTCAGCAGAAATCACTATCTCACAGATGCGAGGCAAATGCTAACACATTTGAAAACAACTGGGTAGATTTTCCTTCCACTCCTGCAATGGGTGAGGTAGTTCCTACATGTTCAAAAGCCCAATTAACCCTTACCACATGTGCTCTTACATACATGTATGCAGTCTTCATGCAGTTGTGCAAGTGTCCATGCAGATCTCTCTTGCACCTGACAATACACAGTCTCCAGAAACACACTCTTAGCACACAGCCCGGTGCATCTCCTGCACTCCCATGCTTACTATTCAGCACTGTGTGGTATTTCAGATAGCAGTGTGTAACGCTAACACATTCAACATCACCAAGGCTCATTTCCTTTGCTCTAGTCTAATCACTCACCCAGGTTCCACATGCTCCTGGTCTCAAGTAGCTGTTAGGACATGTGCTCTTTTCTGCCTCTCTCAACTATGAGGAAAATGTGTCAGGCTGTTACAGTAATTATCGCTTGCTCTACCACAGTAGTAGATGCGCTTTGAAATTGCCAATCAAATATCGTTTTCTGCCTAGAATCACACCATGAGTCTCTGTGCACACAGGAATTGTTCTCAGAGATTTAATTTGTGTTGCTCTTGTTCTGTAAGACTTGCACTCGTAGGAAAGGGGCAGCTTGTTTTCTTGAACTGTGATGGTTAGCATTCAGCAGAAATCACTATCTCACAGATGAGAGGCAAATGCTAACACATTTGAAAACAACAGGGTAGATTTTCATTCCACTCCTGCAATGGGCGAGGTAGTTCCTACATGTTCAAAAGCCCAATTAACCCTTACCACATGTGCTCTTACATACATCTATGCAGTCTTCATGCAGTTGTGCAAGTGTCCATGCAGATCTCTCTTGCACCTGACAATACACAGTCTCCAGAAACACACTCTTAGCACACAGCCAGGTGCTTCTCCTGCACTCCCATGCTTACTATTCAGCACTGTGTGGTATTTCAGATAGCAGTCTGTAACGCTAACACATTCAACATCACCAAGGCTCATTTCCTTTGCTCTAGTCTAATCACTCACCCAGGTTCCACATGCTCATGGTCTCAAGTAGCTGTTAGGACATGTGCTCTTCTCTGCCTCTCTAAACTATAAGGAAAATGTGTCAGGCTGTTACAGTAATTATCACTTGCTCTACCACAGTAGTAAATGTGCTTTGAAATTGCCAATCAAATATCGTTTTCTGCCTAAAATCACACCATGAGTCTGTGTGCACACAGGAATTGTTCTTAGAGATTTAATTTGTGTTGCTCTTGTTCTGTAAGACTTGCACTCGTAGGAAAGGGGCAGCTTGTTTTCTTGAACTGTGATGGTTAGCATTCAGCAGAAATCACTATCTCACAGATGTGAGGCAAATGCTAACACATTTGAAAACAACTGGGTAGATTTTCCTTCCACTCCTGCAATGGGTGAGGTAGTTCCTACATGTTCAAAAGCCCAATTAACCCTTACCACATGTGCTCTTACATACATGTATGCAGTCTTCATGCAGTTGTGCAAGTGTCCATGCAGATCTCTCTTGCACCTGACAATACACAGTCTCCAGAAACACACTCTTAGCACACAGCCAGGTGCTTCTCCTGCACTCCCATGCTTACTATTCAGCACTGTGTAGTATTTCAGATATCAGTGTGTAACGCTAACACATTCAACATCACCAATGCTCATTTTCTTTGCTCTAGTCTAATCACTCACCCAGGTTCCACATGCTCTTGGTCTCAAGTAGCTGTTAGGACATGTGCTCTTTTCTGCCTCTCTAAACTATAAGGAAAATGTATCAGGCTGTTACAGTAATTATCAATTGCTCTACCACAGTAGTAAATGTGCTTTGAAATTGGCAATCAAATATCGTTTTCTGCCTAGAATCACACCATGAGTCTGTGTGCACACAGGAATTGTTGTCAGAGATTTAATTTGTGTTGCTTTTGTTCTGTAAGACTTGCACTCGTAGGAAAGGGGCAGCTTGTTTTCTTGAACTGTGATGGTTAGCATTCAGCAGATATCACTATCTCACAGATGCGAGGCAAATGCTAACAAATTTGAAAACAACAGGGTAGATTTTCCTTCCAATCCTCCAATGGGTGAGGTAGTTCCTACTTGTTCAAAAGCCCAATTAACCCTTACCACCTGTGCTCTTACATACATGTATGCAGTCTTCATGCAGTTGTGCAAGTGTCCATGCAGATCTCTCTTGCACCTGACAATACACAGTTTCCAGAAACACACTCTTAACAGACAGCCAGGTGCTTCTCCTGCACTCCCATGCTTACTATTCAGCACTGTGTGGTATTTCAGATAGCAGTGTGTAACGCTAACACATTCAACATCACCAAGGCTCATTTCCTTTGCTCTAGTCTAGCCACTCACCCAGGTTCCACATGCTATTGGTCTCAAGTAGCTGTTAGGACATGTGCTCTTTTCTGCCTCTCTAAACTATAAGGAAAATGTGTCTGGCTGTTACAGTAATTATCACTTGCTCTACCACAGTAGTAAATGTGCTTTGAAATTGCCAATCAAATATCGTTTTCTGCCTAGAATCACACCATGAGTCTGTGTGCACACAGGAATTGTTGTCAGAGATTTAATTTGTGTTGCTTTTGTTCTGTAAGACTTGCACTCGTAGGAAAGGGGCAGCTTGTTTTCTTTAACTGTGATGGTTAGCATTCAGCAGAAATCACTATCTCACAGATGCGAGGCAAATGCTAACACATTTGAAAACAACAGGGTAGATTTTCCTTACACTCCTGCAATGGGTGAGGTAGTTCCTACATGTTCAAAAGCCCAATTAACCCTTCCCACATGTGCTCTTACATACATGTATGCAGTCTTCATGCAGTTGTGCAAGTGTCCATGCAGATCTCTCTTGCACCTGACAATACACAGTCTCCAGAAACACACTCTTAGCACACAGCCAGGTGCTTCTCCTGCACTCCCATGCTTACTATTCAGCACTGTGTGGTATTTCAGATAGCAGTGTGTAACGCTAACACGTTCAACATCACCAAGGCTCATTTCCTTTGCTCTAGTCTAATCACTCACCCAGATTCCACATGCTCTTGGTCTGAAGTAGCTGTTAGGACATGTGCTCTTTTCTGCCTCTCTAAACTATAAGGAAAATGGGTCAGGCTGTTACAGTAATTATCACTTGCTCTAACACAGTTGTAAATGTGCTTTTAAATTGCCAATCAAATATCATTTTCTGCCTAGAATCACACCATGAGTCTGTGTGCACACAGGAATTGTTGTCAGAGATTTAATTCGTGTTGCTTTTGTTCTGTAAGACTTGCATTCGTAGGAAAGGGGCAGCTTGTTTTCTTGAACTGTGATGGTTAGCATTCAGCAGAAATCACTATCTCACAAATGAGAGGCAAATGCTAACACATTTGAAATCAACATGGTAGATTTTTGTTCCACTCCTGCAATGGGTGAGGTAGATCCTACATGTTCAAAACTTCAATTAACCCTTACCACACATGTGCTCTTACATACATGTATGCAGTCTTCATGCAGTTGTGCAAGTGTCCATGCAGATCTCTCCTGCACCTGACAATACACAGTCTCCAGAAACACACTCTTAGCACACAGGCAGCTGCTTGTCCTGCACTCCTATGCTTAATATTCAGCACTTTGTGGTATTTCAGATAGCAGTGTGTAACGCTAACACATTCAACGTCACCAAGGCTCATTTCCTTTGCTCTAGTCTAATCACTTACCCAGGTTCCACATGCTCATGGTCTCAAGTAGCTGTTAGGACATGTGCTCTTTTCTGCCTCTCTAAATTATAAGGAAAATGTGTCAGGCTTGGGGGCGGATCCAAGATGGCGGAGTGAGGATCCGTGCTGAGCAGCGCACCAGGAGTCTCTCCCCTTCTCCCTCTCTCCCTCTCTTCTTTATCGAAATGCCTGTAGCTTTCAACCGAATATTCCTCTACTCTGCTCGGCTTAGCGCATAACAAACCCAGAAATTAAACGCAGATACACTCTGTCTGTGGACTCTGCAACATTGTTACACAGCTACGGGGAAAAACAGAAGCCGCTCTACATGCTAGAACTACTAAGGACGACACAAACCTTTCGAAGGATCACACAAGGTCTGCTACGGAGCTCGGGGTCAACTGGTTAAGCCTGCACTTTCGGACTGTCTTTCGTTCTTTCTCCCCGACCTCTCTGACGAACAAGATGCCTCTGAGAAACAAATCCCGCGCAACTCGCTACAGCAAACATCCGACAGGAGCTCTGTCAGCTGGGGTCGGGGCCGGAGTTGCTCAGGAGACAGGAGCGATGATATCTGGGCTTCCTCCGGCTGCCACGACCAACGCTGACACTGATGGGTCCGTAAGCAGCGGCTGTTCTAACACGAGGCACGCAACGACAGGCAGAGGGAGTGCGAGCAAACAGGTACTGAGACCTCCAATTTTGTCTGTCGATTCTTACTCTAAGGGGTCTAGTGGAGAACTCGCTGTAATTCTGGTTGAGCCCCCGGGCAGAAGCGGGGGGGGTGTCATAGGCAAAAATAATCACTCACCCCCGTCAACTTCAGCTTCGGAACACACTGCCCAGAACGCCCAGAACACTTCTATCACTCCTAAAGAGGTATCCTCTAACAGCAAACAAACCGGCAATGCGCAGGGAGCTGAACAACTGAGGCACCGCCAGCCCTTAACCTGTGACACGATACCCATTAATTCCCTGACTAATTCGTCTTTGCCGCCTACGCAGCTCATGCACGAAACTGAGATCGGGGCTACATCAGAAACTGTGATAGCCATACTGGGCTCCGATACAGCGCCTCCCCCTATGGGCTCTCTGCCTGCTACGACAACTGCTACCACCACATCCGGAGGTCCAAACTTATCTGTAACTAAGACATGCCCCATCAAAAGCGCAAGTCTCAGCAAACCTGTGGTCTCTTCAGAGTCAACACGGCACACAGAATACATCGAAACCAATGAACAAGATCCTTCTGAGAACTCTGATGCTGAGACCAGTACAGAGGGCGAGGCTGAGTCTGAAGACGATCTAGGAGGGGAAAAACCATCTAACGGGCCCTGTGACTCCAAGACAAAATCCAAAGTAGGGAGAAGCAACAAATTTAAAAACAAAAACAAGTCTCGAGCCAAAAAAGGCCGCAAACCAACTCTACCAACCCGATCTCTTACTAACAGCTTTTTGGACCAAAAGAAGGCTTTTGTGGACAAAAGCCCTTTAAGAAAATGGATCGTAGCAAAAGGCTTGGTTAAGAACTTGTCACAGAGACTATCAGGGGCCAGCTCAATCGAAGCTTTAGAGCCTCCAGATTCTTCTTCCTTACTAGCAATAAATCCTTCCCCGGATATCCTTGCTCCAACGGAGAACAGCACCTTAATTGTCCCACCTAAGTTGCCATCAGGAGGGCTAACTCAACAAGAATCAATTTTGACTCAAACACCCGGGGTCGGCCCCTTGGCGAGTACAGATACAACATCTAATTCAGTCTCAAACTCCACGTTAATACATCGTACTCTGCCCTCCCTCACCGAGAGCCCTTCTGCTACTATTACCATCGTCTCTCCTCTACTTCATCAAAACGGAACACCCAAGTGCCTCTCCCAAAATAGACCCGAGCAAGGGCCAGGGCAAACACCAGCAGACTCTGCCTCAGTAGATACTATATTACAAATATTGAGAGATCAACGCGCCGAAGCTAAAGAACACTATATTCAATTGAGGGAAGACAACAGCAAAATACATACTTCACTACAAGAACTTGCCTCCAAGCTAGGTGGGATCACCCAAGACATCGAGGGTCTCCAGCAACGCGTAGTTGAGATTGAGGAGGCCAATCTAAATACAACTGTCGTAATAGAGAAACATGACACTCAGCTGTTGGCACTACAATCAAAATTCGAAGACTTGGAGAATCGACAGAGACGATCCAACCTGAGACTTTTTGGCATTCCAGAGGGCTCTGAGGGGTCTGACCCAAGGTCTTACTTAGTGGGAGTGTTCCAAAAGGCCTTTCCAGACCTATCAGACTGGGATTGGGACACACAAATCCAACGTGCTCACCGTCTTCCTCTGGTTATGAGAAACAGAAATAGAGAAAATCAACTCCCTCGACCCCTTATAATCTTCTTTGGCAACTTCTTACTGCACCAAGCTGTCTGGCAGAGAGCCCATCCTAATGCCCCTGTAACTGTAGGGGCGCTTTCTTTCTTTGTCCGTTCAGATCTATGCAAGGAAACAATGGACAGGCGTTGGATGTTACGTAAAATGATAGATCCCATTAAATCCTATGGGGGCCAGGCATTCCTACAGGAGCCAGCGCGCCTTAAGGTTATTAAAAATGGTCACACTTATTTCTTTAGCGATGCCAAAGAAGCTGAAGCTTACGTTTCTAGAATGGGCACCACTTAGATTCTACACTGTCTTAGTAAATTTTTCGGCATCAGATGTGTCTTGCTGTATATAGAAACATTACAGGCTATTTGGCACAGCACTGGGAAACATTGTTTATGTTCCCCTTTTTGTTTTTTGGGAGAGGGTCCTGGGCGGGGGGGGTACTCCTAGGTGCTCTGTCTTGCGTGCTGCCCTTCCAGCGGCGGCTGTTACTCAAGGGTGGTTCTTCCCCACTCGGGGCGAGAATCAGGGTGGGGGGAGGGAACGGGGGGTGTCGGGTGGGTTAAAATCAATAAAAATATGTTTCAGGCTGTTGAGAAAGAATGTTTTGAGTATAAATCAGTCGTGTCCTTCTGGCCCACATATATGACCCCATATATAAGCAACAACGAACACTTTAAGATACCAGTCTTTAGGCTAAAAAATTTAAATACCTACAAATGCATGAAATAAAGATCTTGGCTTGGAACGTAGCAGGCCTCAATAGCAAGAATAAGAGAATGCTGATCTCAGAAGAACTGAAACTTCATAGTCCACACCTTGTCCTTCTATCAGAAACGCATATTGCCGGCAAGGACAAAAAGTTACTTAAACAACTGGGCTATCACATTTTGGTCTGTTCTACTTTTGGGCTCTCTATAAGAGGGGTAGCTATACTCACAGATAAAAGATTTAAATCCGAAATATTGCAGACTTTTCACAGTCAAGACGGAAGATGGGCGTTGGTCCAACTCCGCTTAGAAAACCATATATATGTCCTGTGTGTAGTATAGGGCTCCAATACAGATGATCCAAGTATTTTTGATCAATTGAACATAAAACTTCTGGACTGGGATGGAGAACCCATTATTATGGGGGACTTCAATTGCATAATGGACCACAAAATAGACTCAACTCACCCAGGAAGCTCTCACAGGATGCGCAAAACTAGGTCAGCCATATCCGACATCTGTCGCATTCACAACATCAAGGACGCTTGGCGATACTTACACCCGAACACACCAGGCTATACGTATTACTCGGCACCACACAGATCATGCTCTAGGCTAGATATGGCACTAATCAGCGAAAATGTATTAAAACATAGCACGATGACTCTATGCCCTCGAATCTCATCAGATCACAATGCTATAATTTTAGCAATCACTACACCACATATTAGGACTCCTCCCAGACCATTCTCCTTCCCTAGACACTTACTCTCAGATGTACAATTTGTGAAACAGCTTAAATCACACCTGACCGAATTCTTGTATACTAACGTCAATTCTGCTCCATGTCTTATGGTCTGGGACGCTTGCAAAGCGGGCATCAGGGGCTTCACCCAAGCATATGTAATTAGAAAAAATACTGCATTTAGAAAGCAGAAGGCACAGATTATCTCTAAAATTGCAATCCAAGAAGAAATTCTGGCTTCTGCACTCCGCTTAAACTTACCTGGGATCACAGAGATCGGCCTTAAACTTTGTTCACTTAAGAATGAGGCCAAAAACAAATTTATCCAAAAGAGCAGTGCAAATATTCACAAATATAAGATCTCACAATATGACAGTGGAGATAAAATTGGCAAAATTCTTGCCTATAAGGTTGCTGAAGACAGAGCCCACACACTGATAACAAGCATTCGAGGTAGCGATGGCAAAATATACAATCAGCAGAAAGAAATAATAGAACAATTCGCGGATTATTACAGTACACTATATACCCCAGAAAGTATCTCCAACCCAGAAGCAATTCAAGATTACGTTGACAAGTTCTTAATTAAACCACAGTCTAACACAATACAAGAATCGATGTCAGACATTATTACAGGAGATGAACTACAAAGGGCAATAGAACTACTACCGGCAGGGAAAGCTGCAGGGGAGGACACAATTCCTTTGGAGATTTATAAAATCTGCTTAGACGAATTGGGACCCTTATTATTGGAGGTTATGCAAGCTGTCGGCTGTTATGGAAAGTCCCCAAAATCATGGAATCGGGCAAAAATAGTATTCTTTTTGAAAAAGAATAAACCAAAGGAGGAGAGAGGATCATACCGACCTATTTCATTGATTAACACCGATGCTAAAATATTTGCTAAAATACTAGCTATAAGATTGTCCCCCTTCCTGCCTTTAATTGTTAACCCTCAGCAACACGGGTTCATAACAGGGAGGGACACAACAGCACACTTAAACATGGCCATTACGGCATTTGATGTAGCAGAGATAGAATCCACCCCACTCGGCATGATCCTACTAGATGCCGAGAAGGCTTTTGACCGAGTGGGCTGGGACTACCTCTGGTGTGTCCTCTCTAAGTTGGGCTTTGGGGGACAATTCTTACGAGCTATACAGGCACTGTATGACAACCCAACAGCCTATACATCTTATGGGGGTTTGTCTTCTCAAGAGTTCTCAATCTTACGGGGCACCCGTCAGGGTTGCCCTCTCTCTCCTCTCTTATTCGCCCTTTCACTGGAACCATTCTTGCATGCTCTCCAATTACAAACCCAAATTGTTCCTTTCAGATCAGGTACTCAAACTTTAAAAATAACTGCATATGCCGACGATATTGCGGTTTACTCACATGATGTTGTGGCGGCTCTTCAAGGCATCGTCTTTGAGGCTGAAAAATTCGGAACTGTCTCTGGCTATAAGCTCAACATACAGAAGACCCAAATCATAGCTAACTACACTCCCATCGTTACAGTTCCTGAGATATGTAAAAGCGCTACTTATTTAGTCAAACTAACGGCTCAAATTCAAGAAATCAATAATATAAACTATAATCCATTAGTTAAATCCACTATCTTACTTTTAAAAAAATGGCATCGACTACCATTAAATATTATCAGCAGAATCAACTTAATCAAAATGAAGGTTTTACCTAAATTTCTGTACTTATTTCGCTCCATTCCATTGGCTCTAAACAATTTGTTTTTCAAACAGCTAGACGGCGCATTTAGTAGCTTTATTTGGGGCTACAAAAAAGCGAGGAGGTCATTGAATTCTCTGAAAAATAATACAAACTTGGGAGGGCTTAATTTTCCTGATTTTAAATTATATTTTTGGTCTGCTTTTGTATTTCGTATTCGCTCTCTATTAAACCAGGACGGGGCATTCTTTTTTCATTTTTTCATGTTAAAACACGACTCTAACAAGTTCTTACTACGAGTCAACGACCCCAACTACTTTAAAAGAGTAAAATTCAAGACAGCAAGAGATATAGTAAAGATCTGGGATAACATACTCACTTTTTGCAAAACTACTTTTTTTCACCACAAACTACCGCTGTGGGGCAATCCGGGTCTTCCGGGAATTTTTAACGAACACAACTTTCATACGTGGACAAGACGGGGTATTAGTCAGCTAGGGGACCTATATGGCACGCAAGGTTTTTTAGATTTTAATACACTTAAACTGCTCTATGACCTCCCCGAGGCTATGAGATTTAAACACCGGCAGATACATGATTATCTAGTGAATAAAAAAAGACTACTCGAGATTACTGACTGCGATATCTGGATACATCTCTACTCCTCAACAACTAAGTCTGCAATTAGCAACATTTATAGTCTTTTAATCAACTTTAAGCCAAACGATTGTTCTAAACTAGCTGTCAAATGGGGCAGGCTATTAGGCACAAGCGTTACATCGAAAGATATAGAACGCTCCTTATCGAACGTCAATAATAGCGTTCACTCTTCCAGCCTAAGGCTACAGCAATTTAGAACGACTTGCATGCTATATTATACACCAGAAATCATTTCTAGATGGTCTCTTAACAACTCTATTAATGATTATACCAAATGCCCCAAATGCTCTGCCCACGCAGCCGATCTGACACACATGCTGTTTTCTTGTCCTATCCTCAAGGATTATTGGTCGGACATTCGCAAGGTTCTAGAAATTAGGTTAACCCAGCTCCCTCCATTCACTGCCTCCTCTGTTTTGCTAGATATTCATCCCACCCTCTTTCCCCAGGCAGCTCTGGTTTCAATTCTTATGTCCTGTGCTAAACTAACACTGGCCAGAGCCTGGACTTGCTCTGACCCGCCATCAGTCTGGGACTGGTGGTCACTGGTAACTGAGACCTATTCAATGGAGGCTGCACTAACTAATCTCAGGGGGACTCGGTCTCTGATGAAACATGAAAAGAATTGGGGATCATTCATGGAATAGCGCTGTCCCCTTGTATGCTCAATTCTGTTTACTGGGTCGGCCCCCTTTTTTTTTTTTTTTTTTTTTTTTTTTGATTGTGTTTCTTCCTCCTCTAGTTTTGCAAATAAATGTATGTATTAATGTATGCTTTACTCACCAGCCTGTTCAATAAAAATATTTAAAAAAAAAAAAAAAAAGGAAAATGTGTCAGGCTGTTACAGTCATTATCACTTGCTCTACCACTTGCTTTGAAATTGCCAATCAAATATCGTTTTTTGCCTAGAATCACACCATGAGTCTGTGTGCACACAGGAATTGATGTCAGAGATTTAATTTGTGTTGCTCTTGTTCTGTAAGTCTTGCACTCGTAGGAAAGGGGCAGCTTGTTTTCTTGAACTGTGATGGTTAGCATTCAGCACAAATCACTATCTCACAAATGAGAGGCAAATGCTAACACATTTGAAATCAACATGGTAGATTTTTGTTCCACTCCTGCAATGGGTGAGGTAGATCCTACATGTTCAAAACTCCAATTAACCCTTACCACATATGTGCTCTTACATACATGTATGCAGTCTTCATGCAGTTGTGCAAGTGTCCATGCAGATCTCTCTTGCACCTGACAATACACAGTCTCCAGAAACACACTCTTAGCACACAGGCAGCTGCTTGTCCTGCACTCCCATGCTTAATATTCAGCACTGTGTGGTATTTCAGATAGCAGTGTGTAACGCTAGCTCATTCTACGTCACCAAGGCTCATTTCCTTTTCTCTAGTCTAATCACTCACACAGGTTCCACATGCTCATGGTCTCAAGTAGCTGTTAGGACATGTGCTCTTTTCTGCCTCTCTAAACTATAAGGAAAATGTGTCAGGCTGTTACAGTAATTATCACTTGCTCTACCACAGTAGTAAATGTGCTTTGAAATTGCCAATCAAATATCGTTTTCTGCCTAGAATCACACCATGAGTCTGTGTGCACACAGGAATTGTTGTCAGAGATTTAATTTGTGTTGCTTTTGTTCTGTAAGACTTGCACTCGTAGGAAAGGGGCAGCTTGTTTTCTTGAACTGTGATGGTTAGCATTCAGCAGAAATCACTATCTCACAGATGCGAGGCAAATGCTAACACATTTGAAAACAACAGGGTAGATTTTCCTTACACTCCTGCAATGGGTGAGGTAGTTCCTACATGTTCAAAAGCCCAATTAACCCTTCCCACATGTGCTCTTACATACATGTATGCAGTCTTCATGCAGTTGTGCAAGTGTCCATGCAGATCTCTCTTGCACCTGACAATACACATTCTCCAGAAACACACTCTTAGCACACAGCCAGGTGCTTCTCCTGCACTCCCATGCTTACTATTCAGCACTGTGTGGTATTTCAGATAGCAGTGTGTAACGCTAACACGTTCAACATCACCAAGGCTCATTTCCTTTGCTCTAGTCTAATCACTCACCCAGATTCCACATGCTCTTGGTCTCAAGTAGCTGTTAGGACATGTGCTCTTTTCTGCCTTTCTAAACTAGAAGGAAAATGGGTCAGGCTGTTACAGTAATTATCACTTGCTCTAACACAGTAGTAAATGTGCTTTTAAATTGCCAATCAAATATCGTTTTCTGCCTAGAATCACACCATGAGTCTGTGTGCACACAGGAATTGTTGTCAGAGATTTAATTTGTGTTGCTTTTGTTCTGTAAGACTTGCACTCGTAGGAAAGGGGCAGCTTGTTTTCTTGAACTGTGATGGTTAGCATTCAGCAGAAATCACTATCTCACAAATGAGAGGCAAATGCTAACACATTTGAAATCAACATGGTAGATTTTTGTTCCACTCCTGCAATGGGTGAGGTAGATCCTACATGTTCAAAACTCCAATTAACCCTTACCACACATGTACTCTTACATACATCTCTGCAGTCTTCATGCAGTTGTGCAAACGTCCATGCAGATCTCTCTTGCACCTGACAATACACATTCTCTAGAAGCACACTCTTAGCACACAGGCAGCTGATTATCCTGCACTCCCATGCTTACTATTCAGCACTGTGTGGTATTTCAGATAGCAGTGTGTAACGCTAACACATTCAACGTCACCAAGGCTCATTTCCTTTGCTCTAGTCTAATCACTCACCCAGGTTCCACATGCTCATGGTCTCAAGTAGCTGTTAGGACATGTGCTCTTTTCTGCCTCTCTAAACTATAAGGAAAATGTGTCAGGCTGTTACATTAATTATCACTTGCTCTACCACAGTAGTAAATGTGCTTTGAAATTGCCAATCAAATATCGTTTTCTGCCTAGAATCACACCATGAGTCTGTCTGCACACAGGAATTGTTGTCAGAGATTTAATTTGTGTTGCTCTTGTTCTGTAAGACTTGCACTCGTAGGAAAGGGGCAGCTTGTTTTCTTGAACTGTGATGGTTAGCATTCAGCACAAATCACTATCTCACCAATCAGAGGCAAATGCTAACACATTTGAAATCAACATAGTAGATTTTCGTTCCACTCCTGCAATGGGTGAGGTAGATCCTACATGTTCAAAACTCCAATTAACCCTTACCACATATGTGCTCTTACATACATGTATGCAGTCTTCATGCAGTTGTGCAAGTGTCCATGCAGATCTCTCTTGCACCTGACAATACACAGTCTCCAGAAACACACTCTTAGCACACAGGCAGCTGCTTGTCCTGCACTCCCATGCTTAATATTCAGCACTGTGTGGTATTTCAGATAGCAGTGTGTAACGCTAGCTCATTCTACATCACCAAGGCTCATTTCCTTTTCTCTAGTCTAATCACTCACACAGGTTCCACATGCTCATGGTCTCAAGTAGCTGTTAGGACATGTGCTCTTTTCTGCTTCTCTAAACTATAAGGAAAATGTGTCAGGCTGTTACAGTAATTATCACTTGCTCTACCACAGTAGTAAATGTGCTTTGAAATTGCCAATCAAATATCGTGTTCTGCCTAGAATCACACCATGAGTCTGTGTGCACACAGGAATTGTTGTTAGAGATTTAATTTGTGTTGCTTTTGTTCTGTAAGACTTGCACTCGTAGGAAAGGGGCAGCTTGTTTTCTTGAACTGTGATGGTTAGCATTCAGCAGAAATCACTATCTCACAGATGCGAGGCAAATGCTAACACATTTGAAAACAACAGGGTAGATTTTCCTTACACTCCTGCAATGGGTGAGGTAGTTCCTACATGTTCAAAAGCCCAATTAACCCTTCCCACATGTGCTCTTACATACATGTATGCAATCTTCATGCAGTTGTGCAAGTTTCCATGCAGATCTCTCTTGCACCTGACAATACACAGTCTCCAGAAACACACTCTTAGCACACAGCCAGGTGCTTCTCCTGCACTCCCATGCTTACTATTCAGCACTGTGTGGTATTTCAGATAGCAGTGTGTAACGCTAACACGTTCAACATCACCAAGGCTCATTTCCTTTGCTCTAGTCTAATCACTCACCCAGATTCCACATGCTCTTGGTCTCAAGTAGCTGTTAGGACATGTGCTCTTTTCTGCCTCTCTAAACTAGAAGGAAAATGGGTCAGGCTGTTACAGTAATTATCACTTGCTCTAACACAGTAGTAAATGTGCTTTTAAATTGCCAATCAAATATCGTTTTCTGCCTAGAATCACACCATGAGTCTGTGTGCACACAGGAATTGTTGTTAGAGATTTAATTTGTGTTGCTTTTGTTCTGTAAGACTTGCACTCGTAGGAAAGGGGCAGCTTGTTTTCTTGAACTGTGATGGTTAGCATTCAGCAGAAATCACTATCTCACAGATGCGAGGCAAATGCTAACACATTTGAAATCAACATGGTAGATTTTTGTTCCACTCCTGCAATGGGTGAGGTAGATCCTACATGTTCAAAACTCCAATTAACCCTTACCACACATGTACTCTTACATACATCTCTGCAGTCTTCATGCAGTTGTGCAAACGTCCATGCAGATCTCTCTTGCACCTGACAATACACATTCTCTAGAAGCACACTCTTAGCACACAGGCAGCTGATTATCCTGCACTCCCATGCTTACTATTCAGCACTGTGTGGTATTTCAGATAGCAGTGTGTAACGCTAACACATTCAACGTCACCAAGGCTCATTTCCTTTGCTCTAGTCTAATCACTCACTCAGGTTCCACATGCTCATCGTCTCAAGTAGCTGTTAGGATATGTGCTCTTTTCTGCCTCTCTAAACTATAAGGAAAATGTGTCAGGCTGTTACATTAATTATCACTTGCTCTACCACAGTAGTAAATGTGCTTTGAAATTGCCAATCAAATATCGTTTTCTGCCTAGAATCACACCATGAGTCTGTCTGCACACATGAATTGTTGTCAGAGATTTAATTTGTGTTGCTCTTGTTCTGTAAGACTTGCACTCGTAGGAAAGGGGCAGCTTGTTTTCTTGAACTGTGATGGTTAGCATTCAGCACAAATCACTATCTCACAAATCAGAGGCAAATGCTAACACATTTGAAATCAACATAGTAGATTTTCGTTCCACTCCTGCAATGGGTGAGGTAGATCCTACATGTTCAAAACTCCAATTAACCCTTACCACATATGTGCTCTTACATACATGTATGCAGTCTTCATGCAGTTGTGCAAGTGTCCATGCAGATCTCTCTTGCACCTGACAATACACAGTCTCCAGAAACACACTCTTAGCACACAGGCAGCTGCTTGTCCTGCACTCCCATGCTTAATATTCAGCACTGTGTGGTATTTCAGATAGCAGTGTGTAACGCTAGCTCATTCTACATCACCAAGGCTCATTTCCTTTTCTCTAGTCTAATCACTCACACAGGTTCCACATGCTCATGGTCTCAAGTAGCTGTTAGGACATGTGCTCTTTTCTGCCTCTCTAAACTATAAGGAAAATGTGTCAGGCTGTTACAGTAATTATCACTTGCTCTACCACAGTAGTAAATGTGCTTTGAAATTGCCAATCAAATATCGTTTTCTGCCTAGAATCACACCATGAGTCTGTGTGCACACAGGAATTGTTGTTAGAGATTTAATTTGTGTTGCTTTTGTTCTGTAAGACTTGCACTCGTAGGAAAGGGGCAGCTTGTTTTCTTGAACTGTTATGGTTAGCATTCAGCAGAAATCACTATCTCACAGATGCGAGGCAAATGCTAACACATTTGAAAACAACAGGGTAGATTTTCCTTACACTCCTGCAATGGGTGAGGTAGTTCCTACATGTTCAAAAGCCCAATTAACCCTTCCCACATGTGCTCTTACATACATGTATGCAGTCTTCATGCAGTTGTGCAAGTGTCCATGCAGATCTCTCTTGCACCTGACAATACACAGTCTCCAGAAACACACTCTTAGCACACAGCCAGGTGCTTCTCCTGCACTCCCATGCTTACTATTCAGCACTGTGTGGTATTTCAGATAGCAGTGTGTAACGCTAACACGTTCAACATCACCAAGGCTCATTTCCTTTGCTCTAGTCTAATCACTCACCCAGGTTCCACATGCTCTTGGTCTCAAGTAGCTGTTAGGACATGTGCTCTTTTCTGCCTCTCTAAACTATAAGGAAAATGGGTCAGGCTGTTCCAGTAATTATCACTTGCTCTAACACAGTAGTAAATGTGCTTTTAAATTGCCAATCAAATATCGTTTTCTGCCTAGAATCACACCACGAGTCTGTGTGCACACAGGAATTGTTGTCAGAGATTTAATTTGTGTTGCTCTTGTTCTGTAAGACTTGCACTCGTAGGAAAGGGGCAGCTCATATGATAGGATTTGAAAAGCTAAAAAAAAATATAGTAATAAATTTAAATTACATAAAGGTATTTTTTTTTAGTTTCTTTTAGGTATTGGTGAACAACACTGAAATAAATTAAACATGCCTATAAAATCAAGAAAGAGAAAAGAACAGCAAACACATCTATATTTGAAGACAACTGGACAACACAAATTAGTTGAAGAACCTCATGTTGGAAAAAAGAAAAAGTCTTCTGGTAAGCAGACTAAGGATTTTTAAAAAAATATCTTCAAACATAGAAAAAATGTAAAAAATATATCCGCTGCAAATAGTGTTTCAAGTAGAAAACACCAAGACAATAGAAAGAAAATACTAAATGCTATTGTACAATCAGAAGCAGGAAAGAATGACTTAAAAAGAAAAACAGAATTTCAAAACATTCGTAGAAAAATGTTTCAGAGAAGAGTGATGTTCAATTTGCTAAAGGATGTGAAAAAATATAGGAAGAAAGCTAAATTTTATAAGAAAAAGAAACATATTGAATCAATTGTTGCAAAGGCTTTGGAATTAAAAAGAAAACTATTCATTTTTATTTTGAACAGGATCCATACATTAGATAAAATAGTCAATGTAATGAAGTCAAAAAGCAAAAGGAAAAGAGTAGTGAAAAAAAATAACTTTTGTAAAGTGTTCTTAGGAGAATGGAAGCATAGTTCAAGTACTGAACCATTTTTTCATGAAGAGAGTTATCTTCAAAGTAATAGTTTGCTGCATGCAGTTGACACCAGTGGTCGAGCTTATGAAGTTAAGGATGGTTGTGTAATGGAAAAGGAGAAAATGGTTCCAAGAAATGAGGAAGAAGTGTTAGCTGATGAGGTTATGGGGAAACGTCCTAAAGCCCCAGTGTACACTTGGATTTGAAGTAGTATTTGTACTGTACGACAAGAATCTATTGATAAATTATGTGACTTTCTAAGAGAATATAGTAAAAAAAAGTGTTAAACAGAAGATTAAGGTGCTTCAAAGACTAGATCCATGCAGAGTGAGAAAGAATACTGGTTTGCAAGGACATTCTCTGGCTTGTCTTTCTAGGAAAGTTTGTCAAAGTGTTTTTCACCATTTTAGGATGCTGGCAGTTCATCATACTGAGATGAGAAAGTTTGTGAGAAGATTGTATTTTGCTAAAAGTCCAGCACTAAAGTTAGATGAGTTGAATAGTGCTCTGTTCCGTGGATCTGTATCAGATGTGAAGAAGGTTTGTGAGGATATTGAGTTTTGTTACTTTGGTCCAGAGCAAGAAAGTGCAGGAAATGTCAGTTATTGAAGAAAATGTGGAAGAGAATGTAGAACCCACTGTTAGTAAAAAATTTGAAGATCAAATGACAAAATTTACTATCATCTCTAATGAAAGACCAAATATTACTTGTATTTGTTGCCGGAGAAGCCATTATAAAACTCAAACAGGGAATGTTGATCTCTATAAAAAAAGTGAAAAAGAAAATAATTATGAGTGGAAGGATTTTGCTACATATTTGTTTCTGGAAAATTGTTTTGATTTGGGTGAAGATCAGAGTATTTGTAAATACTATTATAACAAGTTAGAAGAAAATAAAATGCCAGCTAGAGCTGTACATAATAATTTAGAATTGGTTGATATTCCTGCAGAACTTAGTGATTTAAATACGTATGAGTCTATACTCATTCAATGTGTCCATCCGTTTCAGACTATAGTTCGTATGGAGCCCAAAACAGGTAAATTGCCTCCTTCAGATTTACTACAGCATGCATTGAAAGAGGAAAAAGGTTCTTGTGATTATTTTTGTGCAGGAAGGTGTCCCTTCCTGCACAAGAACAATCTCCCCACCACGCAGGCATCCTTGCAGCATGGTGCAAGGGAGCCTGCGCCGGCGCGTGGCTGCAGTTTGTCCGCCAGCACAGGGGAACCATAGAGATGCGACATATTCTTGTAAATATGTCGCATCTCTGTGCTTCAAAACTAACGCAGCACGGCGCAGCAAAATTACTTGCTGCACCGTGATGCGTTAGTTTGATATAAATCTGCCCCTCTGTTTCTACCACTCCTCCTCTTTCCATCACTCATTTTCCATCTATGTTAATTTTTTAACCTTCTCTGTCATTCTCCTTCCCTCACCTTCCCTAACTGTCACTATCCTTTTCTCATAGTCACTCCTATTCTCCTACCTTTTCACATTCTTTCCTTCACTCTCCCTCACTCTGCTTTGCTCATTGAAATCCTGACTCCCTTTCTCTCACTCCAGTTTCCTAAATCCCTCCATCCCCTCACTCCCCATCCCTCACTTTCCCTTACCCCCTTTTCTAATCCTCATACCTGTTATCTCACCATCACTCCACTTCTCTTACTTTCAATCCCTTTACCCTGCTGTACTTCATCCGCTTCATCTGTTACTCCCTTTTCCTATCTCCATCCCTTACTCCCCTTTTCTCACTCACACCTCCCTCACTCTCCATTACTCACTGCCATTCCCTTACTCATTCACTCTTCTTACCTGTATCCTCTACCTTTAGTCCTTTTGTTGCAGTCAGTCTTTCACTTCCCTTTCATGACTGATCATACTTTCCTTTTCTCACTCATTCTGTCAGTCGTTTCCTCCTCTTCACTCAGTCATTTCAATCATTTCAATCATTCATGTATACACTACACATTCATTCAATAAAATTACAACACAGTATATTAAGAATATAGCTCTTCTTGGAGAAGTGAAGTGAGTTCTGAAAAGAACTGTTTTTTTTGTCGAGCAGCAAAAATAAAAGAAATTATGGGGTGGAGCAGCAAAAAAAAAAAAGAAGATGAAAAACTGTTCACCAGGAACAAAAAAAAAAAAAAGAAAAATTATGGGGTGGTGCATTTGTGCTGTTGGATTTTGTTCTCTATCAGGTTAATGCTGCTCTCACCATAACAGAGAACAACATTGCACACATTGCACCGGATATGAACCCTCTGGAACAGAGGGTGGATATCCAGACGTCTGGAACCTGGTGATTCGGCGGCCGCAGATGATGTGCTCGGCTGAGGACCTGGAGGGTTGGCTCTTGTGGCTGTTCTACACTCACGTGCATTAGCCACAGGATGCACTGTTTGAAAGTGCCTCAACATAGTATAAATACCAAAGGAGTATTTTTTTTAGGATCTCCTCGAGACAAAACAACTCCACAAACAGTGCAGGTGACTTTTGGGGCATTCACTTTCTTCTGACCCTCTGGAAAAGTAAAGAACTTCCAGATGAAGGAGTCCTTCTGTTTCCTCTGCCTTGCTGCCACAAAGGTCTCCTCCTCACTCTCTGAAGAAGTCTGCTGTTCTGCCATTGCTGTTCAGCTCCTTCTCCCAGAAAATAAGAAGAAATAATGAGGGGAGTGGGTGTGGTGTTTGAAGATTCTGGAACTGAAACTACTATGAACCAATGAAAAGTGTTGTTTCGTAATCACATGACTTGCCGTGCGCGCACGGAGCACGCACGCATGCGCACACGGAGCACGCACGCGTGCGCACACGGAGCACGCGCGCATGCGCACTTGGAGCACGCACAGAGCACGCACGGAGCACGCACGCATGCGCACACGAAGCACGCATGCGCACACGAAGACGGTGGGCGCACGGTACGCGCATGGTGCGCGAAGCCCCGCGGCAGAAGATAGCCAAAGAGAAAAGTTAAGAATGTGAAAACAAGTAACGGAAGACACTTCCTAATGCCCTAGGCCTTGTCACAGGGTCTCAAAAGGACCCACAAGAGGAAAAAAAATGCTTTTGATTTTGTTGGTGCGCGCACCGTCAAAAACCCTAAAAAAAAAATACTGTTTATAAGTTTATAGAAGATATTAACTATGTTGTTCAACTTTATCCAAATTAAAAAAAAAAAGATCTGAGCCATTCCATATTACAGGATACAGTCAATCTATAACTATATACATAGGTAGTTTATTGTAAAATAAATATATAAAAAATATGATAATACATACATAAATTAGCATTTAAAAAAACTTACAAATTCAGTAAAAAAAACATAGGTTTCACACACGTTATAGTTAGGAATTAGCATTTAAAAAACCTTGCAAATTCACTGAAAAAACCATAGGTTTCACACATGTTATAGTTAGGAATTAGCATTTAAAAAACCTTGCAAATTCACTGAAAAAACCATAGGTTTCACCCACGTTATAGTTAGGAATTAGCATTTAAAAAACCTTGCAAATTCACTGAAAAAACCATAGGTTTCACACATGTTATAGTTAGCTGGACATTTCACTCGTACGAAACCATTGAAATTCCCCCGTTATAGTTAGTTCAGCTAACTATAACTCGCGCGCCCGCAATGCACTGCTGATGACGTCACATATTACATCACTCATGACATGGTCAGTGACATCACTCATGACATCACTGATGACATCTCAAATTACATCACTGATGACATCACTGATGACATCATCCAGTGAATATGTGTGTTTCTGAAAAATATATTTTTTTTATATATGTATATCTAAAGGTTAATGGAAGAATAAATGGGTAAATAAGTGTCTAAATGGATGGTTTTTTTTGTTAAATTAATTGTATAACTGACTTATTAACAGTATCTTAGTGAATACAATTATTAGTGAGTAATGTTTAAATATTTAAATATCTGTATCAGTGTCTCACTTTGTGGATAAGTGGCTGCATGGGTTGGTGAGTAGCTACATGAGTGTGTATATGGGTTATTAGTTCGTTTTTAGAGTATCAGTATGAGTGTCTGTATGGTTCAGTGGGGGATGTTACTTAGCGTATGGACGCATGAATGAGTGACTCACTGTTTGTATGTATTATGAAGACAGTATGTGAGCAGGACAGTTTGGGTGGATGAGTGTGTGTATTGGTGAGTAAGAGTGTGAATGACTGTCTCAATAGTGTCTTTATGAGTAAGTCAATATGTTTTGAACAAGTATATGTGAGTATTGATGTATATAAGTGAGGATATATGAGAGTGAGAGATTGGAAGAGTTCCTGTATAAATAAGTATGTGTTTCTATAAGTGATTGTTTTAGAGAGTAAGTATGTGTACGTTTCAGTAGAAGTAAGTGTACTGGTGTGTGTATAGCTGTACATGCAAGTAAATGGAGGTTTATTTGCATGTGTGAGTATGTGTGTGAGTAACTCTATGTATGAGTGTAGGTGTGTAACAGGATGTATAGGTGTATGAGTACATATGATGACTGAGTACATGTATGAGTGACTATATAGAAGTGTTGATGAAAGAGTGGATGCGTATGTAGATTTTGGTATCTCTATAGTGTTCAAAACTTTAGTTTGTATTTTTCAATGTGTGTATCAAAGTTTATATTAGGATAAGAGGAGGTCTGCCACTCTATCACAAGGATGATGTCATCAGTGATTTCATGAGTGATGTAATTTGAGATGTAATCAGTGATGTCATGAGTGATGTCACTGACCATGTCATGAGTGATGTAATATGTGACGTCATCAGCAGTGGATTGCGGGCGCGCGAGTTATAGTTAGCTGAACTAACTATAACGGGGGAATTTCAATGGTTTTGTACAAGTGAAAAGTCCAGCTAACTATAACACCCCTGAAACCTATGGTTTTTTCAGTGAATTTCTGAGGTTTTTTAAATGCTAATTCCTAACTATAACGTGCCTGGAACCTATGGTTTTTTCTGTGAATTTCAAAGTTTTTTTAAATGCTAATTTCTAACTATGCCTACAGAGATAGGACATGTGAAGAAAGAAGAAAAAATGCACAGAAAGAAACAAAAGAAGTGCAGAAAGAAGCAACAGAAGTCCTCAAATACGAAGATAAGTGCAGGAAGAAGGATAACGTGCAGAAATAACAAAAAGAAGAGCAGAAAGAAGCCTTGTTGCAAAATCATCCTGTACCCTCAACTTTTTCAGACGGATACTGGTGGTAACTGAGTCTGACTAACCAGTCCTAGAGCCAGTGCTATGTTAAAAGACACTTAGAATACAGTGAAAACACCTACATACACTAGGGAACATTATGCGTTGGGGTCCCCCTGTGATTAGCATGACCTCCTCTGTAAGCCCCTAGTATATAATAGGGCATGGGGATTAAAACTACCTCTTAAAACAGGCCACAGGGCGTTTTTGCACACGTTAACTCATGCCCCGTCCCCTCCCTTCACCACTGTGTAAACACACCCTGTGTCTGTTTTTAGTTGGGAGATTAAGTTCATTTGAATCCTGAGGGTCCCTAGGGTCCAACTAGCCCACTAGGTACCTCCAGTATGTGCCACAGAGCTGCGTTGCAGAGAGGTGTAAAAAGTGGCATGGCCTGGACCACCTCTCTGCAATGCAGCTCAGTGGCGCTTACTGGAAGCACTTGGTGGGCTAGTTAGCCCCCAGGGGCCCTCAGTATTGAAGGGAAATTATATCCCCAATTTAAAACGTGCCATAGTGCGTGTTTGCACACGTCTCCTCAGGCCCCGTCCCCTCCTTTCACCACTGTGTAAACATGCCCTGTGGCTGTTCTAAGTTGAGAGATTAAGTCCCCTTGAATCCTAAGGGTCCCTAGGGTCAAACTAGACCACTAGGTACCTCCAGTAAGCGCCACAGAGCTGCGTTGCAGAGAGGTGTAAAAAGGGGCTTGGCCTCAGAACACCTGTCTGCAGCGCAGCTCCCTGGCGCATACTGGAGATGCCTGTTGGGGGCGCGTTTGCAGAGTGCTGCACGGAGGGGGCTTGGCCTCCGGCACGATGCCAGTCTTTTATTTATTTTAATTTCTTAAGAAGGGGGGCTGTGTGGTTCCCTTTCTTATTCTAATGTATTGGCCCTGATGACCCCATCCCCCAGGGCCTGTCTCCTAATTATATTTTTTTGACCCCAATCCCCAGGGCCGGCCACTGTTTTTTATTATTTTTAAAAAATATATATTTATAGACACACCTAGGACATGCTGGACAAACCGTACGTACCTATCACCATGACGATTTGCGTGATATTCATTAAAAGGTGACTATGCATGCAATGAATCCATGTGGAATGTATTTACACCACTAGTGAAGCTCTGACATGTCTGATGCCCTACCGTGCCTAATCCCGGTAGACACCCTTGTCGTTTATTTATAAAAACATGGGTAGCTATTGACGGGCACATTTAATACACATGCACACCAAGCCATTCAAAGCCATTCAAAGGGGATTCGACAAAAACTATGCAAGAAACCCCCCTCACGGTTAATAAAACACACATCCACTGCCGGATGTGTAATACTTTTTATTTTACTCTCTGGAAAGGGGACGAACATCACTTGAGAGTCACAGCGCGCTCCTGACAGAGCCCAATGCTGTGTTACACCCACCATTGCCTGCCGAGTGCCACACACCTCTGTGTTGTATTCCACTAGCTAGTGCATATGCTATGACACTCTCTAGCCCATGTGCACTGTAACACCACCCCGTGAATATGTCATGCCACACTTGTCTTCGCACGGGTTATATTGCCCCATCTAACGTGCCTTCCTCGATGCCTATGTTATAACGCACAGTGCTATGCCATACATATTACAATCTGGGATCCATATCTTTGTCACAGTGCATATGCAACGTTACACTCCCCAGCACATATTTTATATTACAACCTTAGAGACTAGTTAGGTTACACAACACTGCCCTGTGCATATTACACTCCAAGGCGCATATCGCATAGCACGCGCTAGTGCCTGTGCTATCTCGCGCTCTCCAATGAATCTGTCATTGCGCACAATGTATTGCATATTATATTTCACGCCCGGTTCATCTTATATCACACTTTTTGGTGCATAGTTTATACCATACACTATATCTAGTTTTCATTTTCAATCGTGCTCTCAGGACTATGTTCTATATAACACTGTGTTCACCTACCCTTTTCACGGGCATTACATTTTGCGATAGGGGGTGGAGGGTCAGGGGGTGTTTCTGCCAAGTGAGCCCGGAGTCACAGTCACAAACGTCCTCTTCTTCCTGAATAAAAGTGAGAATATGCTGCATACTTGTTCATATTTTAAGTAGTTCGCACACAATGTTTTAAAAACAATAAAGTTCCTAATACCCGCCTTCTCTGAACAGTTAGCTTGCTGCCCCATCCCCCTCCTCCCTATCCTCTGTTGTGTGAATCCATGGACTAGCCTCCTCCCTCCTGCCATGCATGGTCTGATGTGCTGCCACTGCCCTCAATTTAGTATGATGTACCAGTACACTCCTCCTGCCCTCCATTGCCCAATTCTATGCCCCATCATTGACCTCCTGCTTAAACTCTGTGCTTAGCTTGCTGCCCCTATTCTCCTTCCCCCTGCCCTCCGATGTCTTTGTGCATGCCCCTGCTCCATCCTTTTTGCCCACCATGTCCCATGGACCTGCCACTCCTATCTACTCTGAGTGTTCTGTTGAGCTGCCACTCCCCTCCCACCTGCCTAGCATTGTCAGATGACTGTAACCTGTCCCTGCCACCTCCACCCTGCCTGTCCACATGCCATGCCCCTATCCTCTTCCTCCTGTCCTACATGCTCCATTGTACTGCCACACCCTTCTGCCCTCCCTGGTCTGTTGTGCTGCAACTGCTCCTCCTGCCTGCCCCGTGTGGTCTGTTGTGAGGTCCCTTCCCCTGAACTTTCTTGTTTGTGCACAGGTCCTGACCCTCCCTTCTATCCTCCATCGTCCTTTGTGCATGCCCCTGCACCCTCCTTCTTGCCCACTAACCCTCCCACTTGCCATGCATGGTCTTCTGTGCTGCCATGGCCCCTCCCACCTTCCCTGTGTGGTCAGTTAGCTGCCCCTGACCCCCTCCCACCTTCCCTCCATGGTCTGTGTGTATGCCATCACAGTCTCACTGTTGCTCTTCATGGTGTGTCTTGCTTCTAGTGCCCATCCTGCCTGACCTCCATGGCTATCTTGCTGCTCCTGCCCTGCCCCCTTGCCCCCAGCCCTCTGTTTACATGTGCAGACCCCTACTCCCTCCCTCCTGGCTTGTCTGTTCCATTGTAATGCCCCTGATCCGTCCCTCCTGCCCTTTATGGTCTGTTATGCTGCAGCTTTCTCTCCTGTCTGTCCATTATGGTCAGCTAGCTACCATTGCCTCTTGCCCCTCTGTTCTCTGTTGTCCATGTGCATGGTCCTGTCCCCTCCCTCTTGCTTTCTATGGATTTTTGTGCTGCACTCCCATCCTGCATGCCCTGTGTGGTGTATTGTGCTGCTGCAAACCATGATGCCTGCCCTGCAGGGTCAGTTTGGTGCACCTCTTCCATGATCCAATGTACCATACTTGCGAACATTTTGAACTTGGTAAGAGGGAGATTTTGAAAAAAACTGGGGTATTGATTTTCCCCTTTGAGTTACATTGAAAAAGAGGATATTGTAGACAGGAGACAGTCAAATAAAGCCCATTTGAGCTTAAAAACATTGGACGTTTCCTGGCTGAATCGGGTCTGTTGGCATGTATGGTTGTACTACCATTGCCTCTTCCTTCTGCCCACAATGGTCTATTACATTGCCACAGCCTTGAAGGAGGGTAGATTTTGTATCACAGGGGGCCCCTGGCCCGTTCTGTCCACACCTGAAGTATGAGACCCTTGTCCTTGCCCTGCCAGCCGCATTTGTAGGCCGTATTAAATTGACCAGCGGGTCCTGTGTTGCTATATAATTATCCTGAGACATCCTTATCACTCAGCCAGCATAAAACCCCTGTGTAGGCCCTTCTGTTCAATGTGTAGGCCTCTTTGTTAAATTGACCATAGCTCTGCAATTTTAGTGTATATCAGTCTGAAGGCAGGTCTGCGAGGCCTTCTGCTCCAAACTAGTAGCCCCCACCCTACCCGAGGTGCTCCGTGCTCGGTATCAAAGTTCAACATCCCCCTGAAGCTGTCGACATACAGTAGGCTGCATCCTGGACTGGTACTTGCTTCCTGGGCAGGTTTCCCGCTTTTAAGGAAGTGGCAACCGCAGAGCGTCAAGTTAGGAGAACTGAGGAGATTTTATACATGAATATATTGAATTCCCGTACAATACCCATTATTTTCTGCTTGCTCTATGGAACTTTTGATAAGCGATTGGCCTGAGAGACTGACCTTTTCACCCAGTCCATTGTCAGCATTAAGTGGGTAAATGACGAAATGTCTGGTAAAATCTGCAGACGAAGCTTTTGGGTAGCATACGTAGGTAGATGTAGCGTGCAAAGGAGCCCACAAAAATGATATAAAAAGGGAGCACCCACAGATATCGACGGACTACCTCGCCGTCTGTATGTAGGTTAACAGGCTGTGCAGGTTTTCCCCAAGAGCTGGGAGCTCTTGTCTTCCTTTGCTTAAAATGTCTTGCTCTGCTTTGCTTGAAGTATCTTATTCTATTTTACCTATATGAAATGTCATGTTATGTTTAACCATTGTTCTCTTTACTTTTGCATTTAAAAGATTTTGTATTGTAATTGCAGGAATGCTTGCTCTAAGAGTAAGCGTGAGTGTTCCTAGGTAACATTTTCCTTGGTGTAACTTGTTTCTCATGATGCATTTATAGATGTGTTTTCTCTCTCTCTCTGTCAGTACATTAATTGAGATACAGAGAATATCATGACAGCTGTATGATTATCTGGATTCTGTATTTTGTACTTTATGTCTCTATTCTGCGGTTTCTTTGAAGTTGCATCTTCTCATTAAACTGCCATTGTATTCTGCCTCCAATTCCATGTCTCATATGTCTGTTTTGTTCATTTTTGGAGCAAGCGTTCCTAGGCACCCCGGCTCAAATTAAGGTGCCCCTTTTGTCCCTGACTCACTCTCCTGCTCAGTTCTGTGGTGGCTCCCGGGGCTCTGGGGACCGCCCCTAGCTTCCTTGACCCGTAATAGATCTTCCCTCCAACAGCCTCTCTTGCAAGTCCTGTATTGTTGGTTTGTTGCCCCTGCCCCCTTTCCACTGCCCTCCATAGTCTGTTGTGCTTCCACGACCCTTCCTGCCTGCTCAGTGTGGTTAAATTGTTGCCTTTGCACCCTCCTACCTGCCTTCAATTTTCAGAGTCCGTGCCCCTGGCCTCTGCCTCTCAACAGTATCCTAATGAACAACTAGATTGCTAACATTCTATATTTATTACAAAAGTGTGGAACGCCTGACATCATCTTGATGTAATCAAAACTGTAATACCTAGAGCATTTCCTTTAGAAATTACAAATATGAGAGGGTCTTATTGGCATCAAAATTATGGTTAGTGCTCTAAAAGACTAAAATAAGGTCATATTTTCTGAGTTTTCAAATAGCGACAAAGCACTTTTAAATTATTTGTTATCTTTATGTTTTTTTATCCAGTTGACCACTTGATTAAATGTTGCACTTAGGGGAGAGGATGTGGTGTTAGAGCAAGCAGAATTTGCAACTGGGGAACCAGGTTGAAGTTTCTGCTTCAGCTCGACATTCTGTGATTCTGGTCAAATCACTTAGTTTCCCCATGTCTACAACCAAAATGAATTTGTTTTTGTGTGATGTAACCAATGCTCATGTAAAGCACTCCAATACCTGACAAGTCTGCACTATATAACACTGCAAAAACACAAAATAATAAGTGTTTTGCACACTTCTGTCATTGGGCTATATTTGGGCTACATCTGGACTCTTTTGACTCTGGTGGCCATCTTGGGAGATTTATTTGTTATGAAGTTTCCTAATTTCCTCATGTACTGCAGTCTCCTCAGTAGGAAATGCTTTCAGTTTTTTACTTTGATTCCATCGTGAAGGTATTCAGATATGTCACACATTTGCCATAAATTCTGAATGTTAGCACTCTAGTTGCTCATTAGATCACTGTAGTAAAACTACTGTTCACCATGGAAGTCTGCTCCTGGTATTAAAAGTGCATGTTTCAGTCTGCATGTCAGAATTTTTTTATGAAATAGAAGAGGATTTGAGAAGTCACTCAAAATGTGCCCTCATTTTCTTTCTTCAGCATTAATCATAATTTCTATGGCAAAATGAACCCCCTCATTGTGTTCCTTTTTAAATTAAATGTTTTAAGTGTTACCAGTTTATTCCAATCAAGATGGCTTCAGGTGTGCCATACTTTTGTCATAATGAAGACATTAAGCGCTCTAGTTGTTTTTAAGAACATTCTGGGACATTCTGTCATTGGGCTATACTTGGGCTACATCTGGGTGATATTTGGGCTACATTTGGGCTCTTTTGTCTCTGGTGGCCATCTTGGGAGACTTATTTGTTATGAAGTTTCCTAATTTCCTCATTTACTGCAGTCTCCTCAGTAGGAAATACTTTCAGTTTTTTACTTTGATTCCATCAAGAAGACATTCAGATGTGTCACACATTTGCCATAAATTCAGAATGTTAGCACTCTTTTTGCTCATTAGATCACTGTAGTAAAGCTACTGCTCACCAGGGAAAACTGCTGCTGGTATTGAAAGTGCATGTTTCAGTCTGCATGTCAGAATTGTTTAATGAAATAGAAGAGGATTTGAGAAGTCACTCAAAATGTGCCCTAATTTTTCTTTCTGCAGCACTAATCATACTTTTTATGGAAAAATTAACCCCCTCATTTTGTTCCTTTTTAAATTAAATGTTTTAAGAGTTACCACTTTAATCCAAGCAAGATGGCTTCAGGTGTGCCATACGTTTATCATAAGTAGGACTTTTAGCGCTCTAGTAGTTCTTTGGAACACTCTGGGAAGCTGCAGTAGAACACAAAGGAATCAACTGTTAGTCTCTGCCCTTGTTGGATGTACATGTTTTACTGAGAATGTCAGACTTCATTCTCACATGACTGAGAAAGATAATGTGAATTTACAGAAAATAAGCTCTCAGTTTAGCTTATAGATCACCTTCTAAACCTCTGTGGTAAAAGCATGAGAAAATATTTTTCTCTCAATCATGATATCCCAGCAGAAGGCTTTTTCACATGGTGAAATCACCTTAGAACATACCACAATTCCTAAAATGAGTATGGTACCATCAACAAATGATTTATAATGTAACTAAAGTCTTAAAACCTTCTATTAACTGCAATGCTTTTTAATGAGGTGCTATCATGTATATTGGTCCCAAGATGGCTGCCAACACTTCTTGGATGAAGTGCTGACAGCCAATCAGATCTCAGGATGAGCTGTGTGGTTAGGCTCCGCCCACATATATATATATGCTTTTAAATGCTATTTTCTCAGGAAATACTGAACAGATTTCCACCAGACCTGCAAAAGGCACTTCCTTGACCTTATGGCTACCTCTCTGCCAAATTTCAAGTAATTCTGTTCAGCCATTCGGGCTGTAGCTGTGTCTAAAGGTCCTATGGAAAAATGCATGGGGAAAACGCGTTTTGGGACCCCCCTTTTTTCTCGGCCCCTGCTTGACGAATCACCCAGACTCTTTCAGGGTAGGAGCTGAACGGAGCGCCCCATTAGTTTTGAAAATTTCGCGAGGATTCGTCAACCGGCGCCAAAGTTATTCAAAATAGAATTTTGAGATTTCCTATGGAAACTAGGTTGTAACTATAACTATCTACTGGCGACCACCAGTAGATTATATATATATATATATATATATATATATATATGAATGAAGTTCGCCACCAACACCAGTCATTTAAGGACCAAAGGACGAAAGCGGACCACCAAAGTCTGTGCAATTTCCAATTTATTCCAAGCCAAGCAAATCCGCCATTACGCGTTTCAACCCCCAATCGGGTCTTGATCACATGATAAAACCATAGGTTTCAGACATGTTATAGTTAGCGGAAATTTTACTGATAAAAAACCAATGAAATTCCCCCGTTATAGTTAGTGCAGGCAACTATAACTCACGCGACCGCAATCCTCTGCTGATGCTAATACTGTATTTAGACACTTATTTGCCCATGTCTTCTTCCATAAATTTTTAGCTATACATATATTAGAAATATTTTTTTTTCATAAAGACACATATGTCATCAGCAGAAGATTGCGGTCGCGTGAGTTATAGTTGCCTGCACTAACTATAACGGGGGAATTTCATTGGTTTTTTATCAGTAAAATTTCCGCTAACTATAACATGTCTGAAACCTATGGTTTTTTCAGTGAATTTGCAAGGTTTTTTAAATGCTAATTCCTAACTATAACGTGTGTGAAACCTATGGTTTTTTCAGTGAATTTGTACGGTTTTTTAAATGCTAAGTTACTTTACGCCATTCGTGGCGTGCGCGCCCAGTTAACGCAGTTCATTCCGTGCGCGCACGGTGCGCTTCGCGCACCGTGCGCGCACGGTGAGCTCGCGGTGCGCTTCGCGCACCGCGCGCCCACTTTACGCAGTTAGTGCCGTACACGCAAGGTGGGCACGCAGTGCGCTACGCGCACCGCGTTCCCACGTTACGCACCGTGCGCACATGGAGGACATATTATGCGCTTCCTTGTGATAGGTAATCTGTTAAATTTAATTTGTAAGTGATGACAATAATATGCCATGCACAGAGAGTGTTTTTTTTTTTATTATTAATATTTTTAGCGTAAGCGCACCGTACGCGTACGGTAAGCGTAATCGGCGAAATTTTCAAAAAATTAAAATTTACCGTTTTTGGCCTTTGAGGACTCAACTAACATGGCTATGTGCATGGGCGCTGTCTAAACAGCCCCTTTATATGTTTTTTTGCCTTTATTTACAGCCCCCCCCTCAGAGTGCGAGAGAGAAAATGGCGGCCGCCGCTTCCTGGTTTCGACCGATTCGAATGTTTACTTAGATGTAACAGCCAATCAGAATCGCGCTCGCGCACGCCACCGTACGCGTACGGTAAGCTTACGGTAAGCGTACCGTAAGCTGGCTCAGATATATATATTGATTTAAAGGCTATTTTCTCAGAATCTACTGAACAGATTTACACCAAACCTACAAAAGGCACTTCCTTGACCTGAGGACTACCTCTCTGCCAAATTTCTAGTAATTCTGTTCAGCCGTTCGGGCTGTAGCCCTGTCTAAAGGTCCTATGGAAAAATGCATGGGAAAAACGCGTTTTGGGACCCCCCTTTTATCTCAGCCCCCACTTGACGAATCCCCCCGAGACTTTCAGGGTAGGAGCGGAGCGTAGCGCCCCACCTATTTTGAGAAATTCGCGAGGATTCGTCGACCGGTGCCAAAGTTATTCAAAATAGAATGTTGCGGATTTCCTATGGAAAAGGGGTCCTAACTATAACTACCTACTGGCGACCGCCAGTAGGTAATATATATATATATATATATATATATATATATATATATATATATATATGCCAAGGTGTATTAAAGAATGAGTGGGTGTATGAGTGTCAAAATCGAAGATTTAGTCGGTGCATGACCGACTGTATAGGTGAGTGATTAAATGAGTATTACTAAATGTATGGGTTAGTGACTAATCTGTGTGAATGTCTGTATCAGTCTGTCAGTTGGTGTGTAAGCGGCTTTATGGGTTGGCGAGTACCTACATGAGTGTCTATATGGGTTGATTGGTTGTTTGAGTATCAGTCGGTATGGGTGCCTGAGTGTCTGTGGGGGGGTGGGAGGGGTGACTCTGTGCATAGATGTGTGAGTCGGTAATTTACTGGGTGTATGGGTTCAAGAGTGCATCTGTGAAGGGCTGTATGGGTGGGTGTGTGGGTGTGTTGGTTAGTGAATGGCTTTCTCAGTGGTACATGTGTGAGTAACTACATATGTAAAAGGCAGTATATTTGAGTGTTGGAGTATATAAATTACTATATGTGAGAGTGAGTGATTGTGAGAGTGACTGTATGGATGAGTATGTGCTTGTATCAGTGATTGTATAAAAGAGTAAGTATGTGTTAGTATCTGTATGAATAATTGAGGTGGTGTCTGTATATCTGTATAGGTTTGTAAATGGGAGTGTGATTGATTCTTTGCATGACTGACTAGGTGTGTGAGTAACTCCATGGATGAGTGGTGGTGTGTGAGTGTCTGTATAGGTGTATGAGTGCATATGATAGTGCTGTATTGATGAGTGACTGTATGGGTGAATGAGTGGATATGTGTGTAGACATAGGAATTAGTGAGTGGGTATGTAGTAACTGATATTGGTGTGTCTATGGTTTCGAAAATGGTAGTCTGTATTTTAGAGTGGGTGAATCAAAGGTTACATTAGTGTATGAGGAGGTGCATCAGATATCACGTGGATGATGTCATCAGGGATGTCATTTGAGATATCATCAGTGATGTCAATGACCATGTCATGAATGATATAATATGTGATGTCATCAGCAGTGCATTGCGGGGGTGCGAGTTATAGTTAGCTCAACTAACTCTAATGACTGAATTTCTCTGATATGTATGAGTGAAATGTCCAACTAACTATAACGTCCCTGAAACCTGTGGTTTTTTCAGTGAATTTCTACGGTTTTTTAAATGATAATTTCTAACTATAACGTCCCTGAAACCTATGGTGTTTTCAGTAAATTTCAAAGGTTTTTTGAAATGTTAATTTCTAACCATAACGTCACTGAAACCTATGTTTTTTTAGTGAATTTCAAAGGTTGTTTAAATGCTATTTTCTAACTATAACGTCCCTCAAACCTATGTTTTTTTCAGTGAACTGCTAAGGTTTTTAAATGCTTATTCCTAAGTACAACGTCCCTGAAACTTATGTTTTTTTCAGTAAATTTCAAAGGTTTTTTAAATGCAAAATGTTAACTATGCCTACAGAGGTAGGAAATTTGCAGAAAGAGGAAGAAAGGCGCAGACAGAAGCAAGAGAAGTGCAGAAAGAGGCAACAGAAGTCCAGAAAGAGGAGGAAAGGTACAGAAAGAAGCAAGAGATATGCAGAAAGAACCAACAGAAGTGCAGAAAGAGGCCTTGTTGCACAGTCATCCTGTGCCCCCAACGTTTTGCCTACAGGTACTGGTGGTAACTGTCTCTGACTAACCAGGCCGGAGCCAGTGTTATGCTGAAAGATGCTTAGAATACAGTGAAAACACCAACATACACTAGGGTACACTATGGGTTGGGGTATCCCTGTGATTGGCATGACCTCCTCTGTAAGGCCCTAGTACATAATAGGGCAGGGGGATTAAAACAACCTCTAAGTCAGAGGTGCAGAAAGAGGGAAGAGAAGTGCAGAAAGAAGCAACAGAGTAGCCAAAACAGGCAAGAGAGGTGCAGAAGGAATAGTGCAGAAAGAACCAAGAGAGGAGCACAAAGAGGCAACAGAGGTGCAGGAAGAGGCAGGAGGGGTGCAGAAAGAAGGAAGAGAAGTACAGAAAGAGGCAAGAGAATTGGCGAAAGAAGCAACAGAGGTGTGGAAAGACAAAAGAAAAGTGCTGAAAGAAGCGCAAAGGGTGCAGAAAGAGCAAAAAAAGTACATAAAGAACCAACAGAGGTACAGAAAGAGAAAAGAGAGGTGCAGAAACAGGCAGGAAAGGTGCAGAAAGAGAAAACAGGTGCAGGAACAGGCAAGAGAGGTGCAGAAAGAGAAAAGAGGGGTGCAGAAAGAGGCAAGAGGGGTGCAGAAAGAAGCAAAAGCAGTGCAGAAAGAACCAACAAAAGTGTAAAAAGAGGCAAGAGGGGTGTAGAAAAAAGGTAGGAGATGTGCACAAAGAGGCAAGAGAGGTACAGAAAGAGGCAGGAGGGGTCCAGAAATAAGGAAAAGAAGTGCAGAAAGAAGCACAGAGGGTGCTGAAAGAGCAAGAGAAGTGTAAAAAGAAACAACAGAGGTACAGAAAGAGGCAAGAGAGGAGCAGAAACAGGCAGTAAAGGTGCAGAATGAGGGAACAGGGGTGCAGAAAGAGGCAAGAGACGTACAGAAAGAGAAAAGAGGGGCACAGAAAGAGGCAAGAGGGGTGCAGAAAGAAGCAAGAGCAGTGCAGATTGAACCAACAGAGATGCAAAAAGAGGCAAGAGGAGTGCAGAAAGAGATAGGAGAGGTGCACCAAAAGGCAAGAGAGGTACAGAAAGAGACAGGAGGGGTACAGAAAGAAAGAAGCGAAGTGCAGAAAGAAGCAAACAAATTGCTGAAAAAAGCAAGAGAGGTGTAGAAAGAAGCAAGAGAAGTGCAGAAAGAGGCAAATGAGGTGCAGAAATAAGCAAGAGCAATGCAGAAAGAACCAACAGAGGTGCAAAAAGAAGCAAGAGGGGTACAGAAAAAGGAAGAAGAGGTACACAAAGAGGCAAGTGAGGTTCAGAAAGAGGCAGGAGGGGTGCGGGAAGAAGGAAGAGAAGTGCAGAAAGAAGCAACAGCGGTGCTGAAAGAAGCGCAAAGGGTGCAGAAAGAACAAGAGAAGTGCAGGAAGAACCAACAGAGGTACAGAAAGATGCAACAGAGGTGCAGAAAGACTCAAGATAGGTGCAGAAACAAGTAAGAAAAGTGCATAAAGAAGCAACAGAGATGTAGTAAGGGGAAGCGGGGTGGAGAAAAAAGGTAGGAGATGTGCACAAAGAGGCAAGAGAGGTACAGAAAGAGGCAGGAGGGGTCCAGAAATAAGGAAAAGAAGTGCAGAAAGAAGCGCAGAGGGTGCTGAAAGAGCAAGAGAAGTGTAAAAAGAAACAACAGAGGTACAGAAAGAGGCAAGAGAGGAGCAGAAACAGGCAATAAAGGTGCAGAATGAGGGAACAGGGGTGCAGAAAGAGGCAAGAGAGGTACAGAAAGAGAAAAGAGGGGCACAGAAAGAGGCAAGAGGGGTGCAGAAAGAAGCAAGAGCAGTGCAGATTGAACCAACAGAGATGCAAAAAGAGGCAAGAGGAGTGCAGAAAGAGGTAGGAGCGGTGCACCAAAAGGCAAGAGAGGTACAGAAAGAGACAGGAGGGGTACAGAAAGAAAGAAGCGAAGTGCAGAAAGAAGCAAACAAATTGCTGAAAGAAGCAAGAGAGGTGTAGAAAGAAGCAAGAGAAGTGCAGAAAGAGGCAAATGAGGTGCATAAATAAGCAAGAGCAATGCAGAAAGAACCAACAGAGGTGCAAAAAGAAGCAAGAGGGGTACAGAAAAAGGAAGAAGAGGTACACAAAGAGGCAAGTGAGGTTCAGAAAGAGGCAGGAGGGGTGCAGGAAGAAGGAAGAGAAGTGCAGAAAGAAGCAACAGCGTTGCTGAAAGAAGCGCAAAGGGTGCAGAAAGAACAAGAGAAGTGCAGGAAGAACCAACAGAGGTACAGAAAGATGCAACAGAGGTGCAGAAAGACTCAAGATAGGTGCAGAAACAAGTAAGAAAAGTGCATAAAGAAGCAACAGAGATGTAGTAAGGGGAAGCGGGGTGGAGAAGGAGGCAAGATGGATTCAGAAAGAAGAGGGGTGCAGAAAGAACCAACAGAAATGTAGAAAGAGGCAAGAGAGGTGCAGAAAGAAGCAAGAGTGGTTTACACACCATTAGTACCAATTTATTACCCACATTTAGCAATAAGTAACAGGTGACCATTCTAGGTTTGCACAGGGCCTTCCACCATGCTGTAACACTTGTCGCTGCATTTTTGGTAACGTTTGAGCTGTTTGAGCTAAAAACAATGTTTTTTTTGTTCAAATCTGCAGATTATGCAGCAGATGGCGGATTATGTGGCAAATGCGGAAAATGTATAATTGTGCAAAAGTCGGTGCAGCCAAACAGTCACATAATTCCAGTCGCCCTGCTCATAACTCTGACTAGGTCCAGAAGTGCTCCTCGGTGGTTCCTATTTATTTTGTGGTACTTAAAAAGAGGAGGAACAGGGGCTGTTTATGACAGGTCCAGCATACATAGCCCAGAAGTACTCAAATAAATAAGAAAGTATGCTGTTCCTAAAGAGAATTATTAGTGAAAAAAGAGATAGATGAGTCCCTGATGTCAGGAGGGAAATCCTCCTTTAGGAAAAAGACCCTCACACACCCGGCAGACTAGCTGTCATATGTCGTCAGCATGTGGCCCAGATGTAAAGTGTCATCATCGGGTCTGCTCCGAATCGGGGCGGCGCTGCAATCCCCGATCGGCGACCCCAAAGGCGCCTTTTAATGGAGATCTTCATTCCATAGTTGCCGGTGGGTGAATGCAAGTGAGGGCCTTAAAGTGAAAAGAGTGTGGTGAGTGGAGTGTATTTAAAAATAAGTAGTGGGGAGCCTGAATAGTGTTTATTAAATGACTGGGGTCCCACTCTTACAATAAAAGCAATACAGTGCGTAATATTACAGTTAGATTGACTGTATTACGCTGTGGTCATGGATGGTCAACATGTTTCTTGCTTAAGTATAGTAACCGCAATTCTTCAGGACCAAGTGATTCACACACTCATTGGTAGTGGTAGTGGCTAATATGGCACTTACCACACATACAGCACCCTAATAAGTGGTGATTAGTGCAGGTTTAGGAAAAATGCCTGAAAAAGAAAAACAGGGACACAAATATACATGTAAAAAACAATCACATCGCGACAAGCATGATAGGTCTCATCTCTTAACAACTACGATCAACAGTTGTCATGCAAATTCACTACTACCAAGTGTTCAACTATGAGGTGGAACTAGTTGTGAACACCCTATAGAAGTGGGCTAAAAAACGGGAGAAATCAAAATGATTATTTTTGACCATTTCCCACTGTGACTGGTGCTGGGGCAGAAAATTGAGAACGCCGGATGCGTGAGGTGTCTGGTGGCATCGGGGCAGAGACAACAGTTAATTGGGTTCAACCACTCACCCTTAACTGCAGGGCTGAAAAATCCAGCGAGCTGGCGCTGGAGGCAGACACCGGATAGTACAGTGTCCTAATGATACACAGAGCGGCGCCCAGCGGGTAGAAGGTACATCCGCAAGAAAAAGAAATAGAGAGCTGATCATTTAGTAGCATGATCACATTTTTTAGGCAGAGGCTGGGGCAGAGGAAGAGGGCGGAGAAGAGGAGACGACAAGAAAGTGCACTGGCAGGAACAACCCTCAACATCCATGGAGACCAGGAGTCAAGCCCAGAACAAGAGACGCTAGTTGTTAACCTCTCTTCCCGCACTCTTGATGACACAGAAAGACGGGTGCTTGAGAAGGGTCTGGGCTTCGTACCTACACCTAAGGTCGATCACTTTAAAGAAATGTGTGAAATTCAAGCCTTTTTTCGCAAAGTACGTCTTAGAGCTTACTTTCAGGATGGACCAGAGGGTCAATGTGAAGACTCTGGCCTCCATAAACCGTCTACCTTTACACCACACAGCGGGATGGTCCCTAACGAGGTGTTAACTTATGAACAGGCCGTTCTTAAAGATTGGAAGCAAGCTAAACCCACTGCGACCTTCCACAATATCACTAACGAGGAAGAAGCAGCACTACGCTCACTTAATGACGACCCACTGATCACCATAAAACAAGCAGATAAGGGTGGCGCAACGGTTATCATGTCAACCTGTGATTACCGCACAGAGTGTGAACGCCAGTTACGGGACAGGAAATACTACACTCCTATCCAGGAGGATCCCACCAACAGGCTCAAGTCCCTGATCACGAGCATGGTCTTCCATGCCGAAACTCAGGGATGGATCACGAAAAAAGAGGCTAACTTCCTAGTCATTGGCGAACCAAGAACTCCTTACTTCTATTGTCTCCCCAAAATACATAAGGGCACAAATCCGACCCCAGGGAGACCTATTGTTTCTGGGATTGGTTCCCTTTTGGAACCCCTTTCCCAGTTTGCAGACTACTTTCTCAAACCTCTAGTCCAAAGCACCCCTTCATTCTTAAGAGACACCACCGATGTACTCAGGCTTCTAGAGGACACCCAACATCAGGGAGAGGTTGACTTCCTCATCACCCTTGATGTTGAGGCCCTCTATACAAATATCCCCCAGAGGGCTACCCTTGATGTAATAGAGGATGCTCTGAGTAATCTGGAATGGGTATCACCTACCCCCCGCCCTTTCATTATTGAATGTGCCACTCTAGCTCTTACAGAGAACTTCTTTGAATTTGAAGGCCAATTATTCCATCAGACACAGGGCACGTCGATGGGGAGTACCTTTGCCCCTAGTGTGGCCTGCCTCTACATGGCAGCATTTGAGGAACGAGCCATCCATAACGAATCGAACCCCTACAGAGCTAATATCCTGTTATGGAAGAGGTTCATTGATGATATTTTGATCCTTTGGAAGGGTGATCAAGCACACTGCATTGAGTTTTGCCAATGGATTAATACTTTAAATCCATATTTAAAATTCACGAGTACCATCTCTGACCACCAGCTTCCCTTTTTGGACCTCCTGATCATATTAGACGATCATCAAATGAGCACCACACTACATCGCAAACCGACTGATAGAAATAGTCTGCTACATTTTAACAGCTACCACCCTGGGGCGCTCAAACAAAATTTACCCTTTGGTCAATTCCTCCGTATTAGGAGGAATTGTAGCACTGTTACTGACTTCAAAAAGGAGTCTATAACCCTTATGACCAATCTCCTCCAGAGGGGGTACCAGAACCGGGACATCCAGAGATCCTACAAACGTGCCCGTAACAATAACAGGGAAGGGTTACTTGAACCAAGAGAGAAAAAAACTGACGACTGCCTTACCTGTGTGATCACCTACACCCCAAACTCTTCACAACTCAAGAAAATCATTAAGAAACATTGGGGTATCCTCCACACCGGGGAACTTACAATACCTAACCCCCGGTTTGCCTTCAAACGCACCACCAATTTGAAGGAGAGATTAATACATACCAGACCTAAACCCAAACCACCAGTGAATACCATTCAATCGACCTTATGGAACCTTCCTCCCGTTAGGGGTCATTACCCTTGTGGTAATTGTGTGGTATGTCCTCAAACTAAAATAACCAAAGACGTCGTCTTTCCTAACGGGACCACGTGGGAATGCAGAACGCACACCAACTGTAACACTGCTTACTGCGTCTATCTAATAACCTGCCCGTGTAATTTACCCTACATAGGGATGACGACCAGATCAGTGAAGACGAGAATCATTGAGCATCGGAGTAATTTCCGATGCAAAAAAATGAACACTAGGATGACCAAGCACTTCTGTGAAAATAACCACTCCCCTGACTCTTTCAAGTGGGTAGTTCTGCAGTCCCCTAAGAATGTCACCAAAACTAAACTATTCACCCTGGAGCAGAGGTGGGTGATGAGACTGTCCTCTAATACCGATGGATTGAACGAGGACATCCCGTGGAACAGCCTCACAAATATGTGACGTGACAGAACTAGCTGTCTCCAATAGACGTCTTATACCTTTGTGGATCCACCCTCGTTCAAGCATATGACTCTTAGACACCAGAGCATATTAAGACTTGTACCTTTAGGCATCCTCTGATACACTTATGTCAGTTTCCCTAACATGCAAGTTGTCAACAATATGATCTCTTTGCATTAGATACCCATTGAGATCCTATGATATATGCTTGCCAATTTCCTTAACATTCGAACTGGCTACTTAAAATATGCGAACTGGCAATACAACGATGACACTACTCCATGTGCAAACAACACGCATTTGTCATATATATAAAGATTCTTTCGCGGCTCGATTCGTGGAATTAAGTCCAATCCAAACATTTCGGACTGATACGAGTTCACTTGGTTACCATAACAACCCTAGCAAGAGCAACCAATAAGGGCTCATCACGTAACACTGTTGTCACACGTGACCCCGCGTCATCACATTCTGTGGTTTACGCGGCGTGTCCTGCCATACGCACATATCCCTCCCCTTTCCTTTACCGGAAGTAGACCTCGCGCGCTAGTCTCTCCGCCAGTACCTTTCTGACGTATCAATTAGTGCACGGCCCGGATTGGCTGATCTACGCTAGATAATCCCTTCGGGAGTTCTGAGATTCGTCCCCCGAGTCGGCGTGGATCAAGGGTAGGTGGATAGGCGTCCTGTACTACGGACTTCTGTAAGTATCCCCTCGTGGTACCTGGGTCTTCATACTATGCGGATTTCCTTTTTATGTGATCATGCTACTAAATGATCAGCTCTCTATTTCTTTTTCTTGCGGATGTACCTTCTACCCGCTGGGCGCCGCTCTGTGTATCATTAGGACACTGTACTATCCGGTGTCTGCCTCCAGCGCCAGCTCGCTGGATTTTTCAGCCCTGCAGTTAAGGGTGAGTGGTTGAACCCAATTAACTGTTGTCTCTGCCCCGATGCCACCAGACACCTCACGCATCCGGCGTTTTCAATTTTCTGCCCCAGCACCAGTCACAGTGGGAAATGGTCAAAAATAATCATTTTGATTTCTCCCGTTTTTTAGCCCACTTCTATAGGGTGTTCACAACTAGTTCCACCTCATAGTTGAACACTTGGTAGTAGTGAATTTGCATGACAACTGTTGATCGTAGTTGTTAAGAGATGAGACCTATCATGCTTGTCGCGATGTGATTGTTTTTTACATGTATATTTGTGTCCCTGTTTTTCTTTTTCAGGCATTTTTCCTAAACCTGCACTAATCACCACTTATTAGGGTGCTGTATGTGTGGTAAGTGCCATATTAGCCACTACCACTACCAATGAGTGTGTGAATCACTTGGTCCTGAAGAATTGCGGTTACTATACTTAAGCAAGAAACATGTTGACCATCCATGACCACAGCGTAATACAGTCAATCTAACTGTAATATTACGCACTGTATTGCTTTTATTGTAAGAGTGGGACCCCAGTCATTTAATAAACACTATTCAGGCTCCCCACTACTTATTTTTAAATACACTCCACTCACCACACTCTTTTCACTTTAAGGCCCTCACTTGCATTCACCCACCGGCAACTATGGAATGAAGATCTCCATTAAAAGGCGCCTTTGGGGTCGCCGATCGGGGATTGCAGCGCCGCCCCGATTCGGAGCAGACCCGATGATGACACTTTACATCTGGGCCACATGCTGACGACATATGACAGCTAGTCTGCCGGGTGTGTGAGGGTCTTTTTCCTAAAGGAGGATTTCCCTCCTGACATCAGGGACTCATCTATCTCTTTTTTCACTAATAATTCTCTTTAGGAACAGCATACTTTCTTATTCCTATTTATTTTGTCTCATTTAGTTCATAGTTTGGCTTCTACGGAAATGAGGAAGACTAAACCTGAGGTTACAACTCCAAAACACAGACTATCATACCACACAATTACTCTCCATAACACATAATCCCACTCTACATAATTCCTACACACTGAATACCACATACTTTCTATCCACATAGTTTCACTGCACAACATACCACATCATTCCACTACACACAACCGACATCCACTCAACTCCAAGAAACATTATTAAAACACTTTTACATTTACAATGCCAATAGCTCTAACTCTCGCAAATGCAAAACCTATTACATGGCTAATGCTTCTTTAACTAGTAGTCACGTTTGCAGAGTGGTGGAGAAAGGGTGTTGGGCCTTCGACCAGCGCTCAGGAATTCAGCTGCGTACGACTTACAGGAGGTACCAGGAGGGCTTCTTAGCCCCCAAAGTCTCTCAGGAGTAAAGGGGCCTTCATCCCCCAGCCCGTAGTCTGCCAGGAGGTGCGTTTGCAGAGTGGTGGAGAAAGGGGGTGTGGCCTCCGAAGACGTCTTAGCAATCCCACTGTGTGGGACTTACTGGAGTTAACAAGAGTGGTAGTTGGCCCCCAAGGGGGGCAACTACCCCTCCTGTTACCTCCAGTAAGTCCCTCACAGCAGGATTGCTAAGTTCTCATAGCAGGCCACGCCCCCTGTTCCCACCACTCTGCAAACGCGCTCCCTGGTGTGCTCTTGGATGGGGATTCAAGTCCCCTTTGCTGCTGGGGGTGGTTAGGGGCCAACTAGCCTGCCTGTTACCTCCACTAAGCCCCACACAGTGGGATTGCTGAGAGGTGGACACAGGCCACACCCCCTTTGTCCACCACTCTGCAAACGCGCCTCCTGGCACTCTCTTGGTTGGGGAAGCAAGTCCCCGTACCTCCTGAGGGTCCCTGGGGGCCAACTAGCCCTCCTGTTACCTCCAGTAAGCCCTACACAGCTGGATTGCTGAGAGTGGTCTGAGGCCACACACCCTTTTTACACCGCTCTGAAAATGCTCTGCCTGGTGCACTGCTGCTCGGGGGATGAAGTCCACTTCAGTCCTGAGGTCCTCAGGACACAAAATGCCCTCATCACCCCACCAGCAGTGTGCCAAGAGGCACGTTTCCAGAGTGGTGTAAGAAAGGGCATGGCCTCAGACCATCTCTCAGCATACCCACTGTGTGGGGATTACTGGAGGTACCTGGTGGTCTAGTTGGCCACTAAGGACCAATAGGATTGAAGGGGACTTAATCCCCAATTCAGAACATGCCAGGGGGCGCATTTACAGACTGGTGCATGGAGGGGGCAGGACTTTCAGCGAGATGCCGGCTTTTCTTTTTAAAAATATTTTTAGAAGGGAGCTGAGTGGTCCCCATTCTTTTAGTATTTTTTTTGGGCCCTTTTGGCCCTATCCCACAGGGCCTAATCATTTTTTACTTTAAAAAAAACAGGAAGGGGCCACGTGGCCCCACTTCCCTGGGCCACTTATAGCCCCGGGGACCCCAACCCCAGGGCCTGGCCTCATTTTTTTTTCCCAGGAGGGGACCCCATCCCCTGGGGCCCGGCCTCATTTATTTATTTATTTAAAAAAATAATTCCAAAAGGGAGAGGGGCCACATGTCCCCCCTTCCCTGGTCCACCTCTGGACCCAGGGGACCCCATCCCCTGGGACCTGGCCTCTTTCATGTAGATGTGGGGGGCCCCAATGCCCCCACGGTCCCAGCCCACCCCTGCTTCCTGCCAGAGCCAGCATTGCTTTTGGGCAAGGGGAGCTGCTAACATGCAGCTTCCCTTGCCCAAAAGCAATTCTGCTTTGCTTCTTGGAAGCGAGAGCTGGTTTCAAAGCAGTTTGCTATGGGAGGGAGGGCAATATCCTGGGGGTGGGCACCCTGGGACATTGCAAGAGCCGGCCCTGGGGTGGTTGTCCCCAGGGCCATCTAGGGCTCCAGGAGGAGGGCTGCGCAGCCCCCCTCCCAACTGTTTAGAGCCTCAAGGAGGTGGTGGTCCCGAGGGCCCTGGGGTCTGTAATGGACCCCCCTATTTAAATAATTATGCCCCAGTGAGGTGGTGGTACCCGGGGCAGTGCAGGAGCCCCCACCACACCTTTAATTTAAAAAAAAGGCCCCAGGGAGGTGGGGGTCCCTGGGGCTGCATGGGGGGCAAGAGCCCCCCATGCTTTTTATTTATTTTTTCTAAATAAAGCCCCAGGGAGGTGGCGGTCTCCGGGGCTGAGGAAATATTGCCCCTAGGACCTGGCCCACCTGGGGGCTTTAAGAAAACAAAGTTTGGGAGACCGAACTTCGTTTTTTAAAAACTTTTCTTCCGTATTCACCCACCCAATGCTTTTTTGGGGTCGGGGGGGGGCCTGTGGGACCCCTTGAGCAGGCCTAGGGGGTCAGGGTGTTTCTACCCTGCCCCCTTTTTTTCCTTTTTTCCTTTTTTTTTCCTTTTTCTTGTGACTCGGTTTTACCGAGTCACAAGATGGCTTCCAACACATTCTGGTTTGGAATGTTGGCAGCCAATCCGAACTAAACTTGTGCTCGGGAGGACTTGTGGCTTCTCCTCGGTGCTCAAATATCGATATTTAAATTTTTTGAACTTCTCAGGAACTACTGAACGAATTACAGCATGTAAAACAAGCATATGCCAATGCTTGTTTAATGTAGCGATAGAGAGTTGTCGTATTATTTTTTGTGAGAATTGCTGAGTGTTATTTATTGATATAGTTTGTTAGAGTTATTGTGTTTGACTGAGTGTGTGAGTTAGTCAGTTAGGTAAAGTGATTGTGAGAGGACATTTATTTTAGAGCTAGAGTGGAATCTGTACTTATTTTTACTAGTGTTAGACTAATGTACTTAGTGATATAGAGGTTGGTAGAGTGAGTGTGTGAGACATAGTGTATGCGATACTTGTTTGTGATAGAGAGTTGGTGATGGCAGTGCTTAATTAGTTAATTTAAAAATGCATGTCCTTTTCTTAGGAGTTAGTTTGCACTAGAACATTCCTCCCGCTTGCGGCTCCTAAAATATATTCTTGTGATTGTGGCAAAACCACTCCATCCTTCTCCTAGTGCGTAAACCATCATGTCACTAAGTTGTGTTTCTGTCAAGTGATTTTTATTTTATTAATTGCTGTTAATCGTAAACCACTTATTTTTAGTAATGACTCGTTGGCGTTTGTTAAGATTTGTTGTATTGGGCAAGAGATCTGCCTGGTGCAGGAGTGCGAGTGCTTTAAGGCATCATTTAAACACCTAGTTCACACAAGACAAAGACAATGTTCAGTATTAATAAAGCGCCGGGGGTAAATGAACCAATCACCCCCCAAAAAAGTGTGTGGGGTAAACAAACTAATGGCTCAAAAAAAGCGACTGGGCTAAAAAGAAACTAATGAATCAAAAGTGACACAAATGAGATTGTTTAATCAGAGAAGGATGTGAAAAAACACATCACAGATGACACCAGCGTGAGAGCACATGTACGCTCTCCACACAACGCAATGCAAATCGTTATGGCTCTTGTTTGAGAAACTATGTACAGAACTTTCACTTATACACAACTTATCCTGAATGGCCAAAAGCAAAAAAAGCTTCCCAATCATATATAACAAGTATAGGGAAGGTGGCGGCAGCAGTTGAAAGTTACAGCAAACAGACAGAAAAGATAAAACATACAGAAAACAAATACAGCAGGAACTAAATGTCAGTGGCAGTGCAATCTTTGCTTGCTGTGTCCTCGTGGGGGGCTGGGGTGGGGGTGGGGTGTATTGCCATGCAATGTGACGGTCTAATCTTGTGTGTTAATGCAAAGTGACCGTGTGCAGAAGAAGGATGCGTTACAGAGTGGGAGAAGCGGAGAAAGGGAACAGCAATAAGTGGAAGGGAGAGAGGAGGAAAGGCAGAAAGAGTAAAGGCAGGAAGAGGAATGGAAAAAACAAGGTACAGGCAGAAAGAAGCCAGTTAAAAGAAACAAAGAGGCAGAGAGAGAAGTTTTATTAAAACATATGCAGCTTTCCAGTGTTAAATAGATCGAACCACATATGGCAATAAGGACAAGCATTGGCCGCGCGGCCATAAAAGTAACGGGCCGCGCGGCTGTGAAAGGGAGCGCATTTTGTGGTGTGGGAGAAGCAGATGGCGGCGCAGCAAAAGTGAAAGTAATCGCAGGTGTAAGGGTGCCCGCGAGATGGTGCCTGTGCTCGTAAGCACGCGCCCACTACTGGTGGCTGGAGAAAGCCTTTTGGTAGCACTTCAAAAAGCCAGTTACTAAAGGTCTCGCCAGACCAGCGCATGCTGAAAACTGAAAGTATTTCCTACTGAGGAGACTGTAGTAAATGAGGAAATTAGGAAACTTCATATAACAAATAAGTCTCCCAAGATGGCCACCAGAGACAAAATAGCCCAAATGTAGCACAAATATCACCCCGAAGTAGCCCAAGTACAGCCCAATGACAGAATGTCCAAGAGTGTTCTAAAGAACAACTAGAGCACTAACAGTCTTACTTATGACAAACGTATGGCACACCTGAAGCCATCTTGATTGGAATAAAGTGGTAACACTTAAAACATTTAATTTGCAAAGGAACAAAATGAGGGGGTTCATGTTACCATAGAAATTATGATTAGTGCTGCAGAAAGAAAAATTAGGGCACATTTTGACTTCTCAAATCCTCTATTTCATTTTAAAATTCTTACATGCAGACTGAAACATGCACTTTGAATACCAGCAGCAGACTTCCCTGGTGAGCAGTAGCTTTACTACAGTGATCTAATGAGCAACTAGAGTGCTAACATTCAGAATTTATGGCAAATGTGTGACACATATGAATGCCTTCTTGATGGAACCACAGTAAACAAGCATTGAAAATGCAATAGGTCTCGCCCTCGTTTAAGTTAAAGCAATTCTGTTTGTAATTAGGTGGCTTTTTAGCTTTGCTTGAACTAGTGTTTTTCAAACTTTCATGTACATGACATGCATATGTATGCATATATGTATATGTATATGTATGCATGCATTTATATTTGTATTTATATAGATATGCAGATTATATATATGTTTATATATGTATGTATATATATACACATATGCTTGAAAAGTCCTGTCCGCCGAATTGAAAGGCGGAAAACCTCAGGCACGGACCTCCCAACTCCTTGAAGAAAGAAATTACGGACTTCCACACCGAATTAGTGGGTAATGCAGTGCAATTTTATTTTCAGCATGGATGAATGCTAGGACCAGTGTCCTCCATGACGCGTTTCGCTCCTCCTGGGAGCTTGATCACATGATGCTTCTCCAATTACTGACTGAGTTAAAGTGAAATATAAGCACAATTAGCTATAAAAAAACAAGCCAACTGTTTGTCAGTGAACACAAATAACAACAATAGGCTAAATCACTCAAACTAGTCATAAATACATGAAATATGTACACGCTGAAAATCTCACAATTCCGATAGGAGATAAAAGAGAGAGATAAAAATATATCTAAATGTGCACATACATCTAGCAGCTGGTAAAATATCTACATAGTGCAGTTTAAAATAATATGTAAAGTCAACAAGAAATGGTAAAATCTTATCAGCTCATGGTCAATAGAAAAATGCAATGACTAGGAAAAAAACATTATTTTTGTTCATAGTAAATACAAATAACTTCATATGAATATCCAGTCAGTGCATTTTCAAAGGCAAATAGGTTATAAGTACAATGAATATTTGCATAGTGCAATAAATGATAACCTTTAACAATTTACCTAATTAAAAGAACCAGAGCCGTACCAAAGCTGTTACAGAGAGACTGAACATATTAAATGCCAGAAAAATACTGCGGTGCTTGAACTAGACCATCTCTTATATATACATTCAGCGGTGATTGATAAAGTGACCATAATTCATATATGTTCGTTTCAAAAGCCAAATTCATAATAAAAATAATGTTATTGAATATTTCGAATCATCACACAATTATATCAGACTAATCTACAGATACATAAAGTAAGGTTCAGAAAATAGCAGCAGAGACATTCCATAATAAAGTGCAAAATTATATTGGAAGAAACCAATCTCATGATAGTATCACTGAACCAAGCAAGAGTGAAGGATACTGACATTGAGTATACCTCTTGTTGACGTGATGTTGTTCACATTCTCTATATCTTAATATATAGACAGTGCATCTGTATGAGTCAATGAATGGTTTTTATGAATCAGATGATGGTAAAAGAAAAAAAGTGCCATATGCCTATCAAGTGCAAAATAGTGCGGTGCAAAAGTGGTATTGTGCAAATAGATAAATTGTCATACTAACAACTTGGGGCAGACACCATGGATTACCTAAACTTAGGCGATTCCAAAGTGCAAGTGCAAAATATAGTCGCATATCAGTATGAATGTATAAAAGAATAAATATATACATTCATAGATATAAAAATCTTAAACATATATTTTATCATTTAAACACTGATGAACTAAAGCAAAAATATCAAGACTAACATTATTGATGTAAAAACTGTTCAAAGATGGGAAAAAGGCTCTAGAGAAAATTGTGCAGGTCCTCGTTCATGTTAAGGCCATTTGGAGCTCGTGTATCGAGAGCTAAGATAAAGTGAGATTCATTCTGTCTCAAACGTTTGTCTCGATTCCCACCCCGGCCGGGGTTGGGGACAGATCCTAACACAGTGTACTCCAAGTCTTTTAGTTGGTTATTGTGTACAGACTTAAAGTGCCTGGCCACCGGATAGTTGTGGTCAGAATTCACGATGGCCCTAACATGTTGGAGAATACGCCTATGCACCGGAAGCTTGGTGCTGCTGATATAGTCAAGATTACAAGTGCACCTCAGTTTGTAAATAGCATAATCAGATGTTGTTGGATGGCATACAGTTTATCACTAAAAGCTGTTTTATAGTGTGTACCATTTTTGGCAAACGTGCACGCTCTGCAAGAACTACATTTAAAAAAAACGGTTTTGGTGAGCCAGGTCTTAACAGGTTTCACCTCAGGCATCGATTTAACAAGAGCATCCCTCATAGAGGGTGCTCTTCTGAAGGTGATAGCTGGCAGATTTGGCAAAATGGGACCAAGAATGTTGTCGGTCATAATGATTGGCCATTCTGAATAGATAATCTTACGAATAGCCTGTTCTTGTATGCTAAAACTAGTGATAAGCCGAATTGGGTGCACAGTTTTTTCTGAAAATTCAATATCAGTATCCTCACTGAGATGTGGCTGGAGTAGAGCTTCCCTTTGCTTATCATTAGCTTTATTTAAAGCTGAGGTAAGTTGTTGTCTACTATAGCCTCTATCAAGGAATTGCTGAAATGCTTCCTTTTGACACATTTTGGAGACTGACTCGGAACTACAGATTCTGCGAATACGTATGAACTCTCCATAGGGTATGCTGTTGATGAGGTGTTGCGGATGAGCACCGTCTGCATGGAGTATCGAATTACCAGCAGTGGTCTTTCTATGTAACTTAGTATGAAGAACACCTTCATCTACATACAATAACACATCCAAATATTCAACCATAGAATTATCAATTGAAGCTGTAAATCTTGAGTTTAAATCATTGACATTGATTTCTTCTATGAATTTTAGGGCATCCTCCTTAGATCCCTTCCAGATGAGACAAACGTCGTCAATATAGCACCAATAGTGGAGTATATGACGGCACCAGAGAGGGTGGGCAGCAGTGAGGACATGCCCCTCCCACCCGCCAACATGTAAACATGAATAGCTTTGGGAGAAGCACGAACCCATCGCCACCCCACGCACCTGCTGGTAAATCTCATTTTGGAATTGAAAAAAGTTTGTAGTGAGACACAGATTGATAATCTCTAGCAGCATACTATTGTGTTCTCTCATATTCAAGTCCCGATTTTCTAGGAAGTGTTTAGTGGCATTAATTCCATCACAATGATTTATGCTAGTGTACACGGATTCAATATCCATTACCACTAACTTAAAATCCGAACACCAAACAACATTCCTAATCTTGTTCAAAAAGTCTGTAGTGTCTTACACATACATATATATAAATGCATATCCATATATATGCATATATATGTGCATATGTGTGCGTGTAGAGATAGGTAGAGAGGTAGAGGTGTAGAGGTGTAGAGGTAGAGGTGTGGCGGTAGAGAGGTAAAGGTAGAGAGGTAGAGGTAGAGAGGTAGAGGTAGAGAGTAGTAGAGAGAGGTAGAGAGGTAGAGAGTAGGGAGTGAGTAGTAGAGAGTAGTAGAGAGAGTAGCAGAGAGTGAGTAGTAGAGAGTAGTAGAGTGAGTATTAGAGAGTGAGTAGTAGAGAGTGAGTAGTAGAGTGAGTAGTAGAGAGTAGTGGAGTGTGAGTAGTAGAGAGTGAGTAGCAGAGAGAGAGTAGTAGAGAGTAGTAGAGAGCGAGTAGTAGAGTGAGTAGTAGAGAGTAGTAGAGAGAGAGTAGTAGAGAGTAATAGAGAGTGAGTAGTAGAGAGTGAGTAGTATCAAGACTAACATTATTGATGTAAAAACTGTTCAAAGATGGGAAAAAGGCTCTAGAGAAAATTGTGCAGGTCCTCGTTCATGTTAAGGCCATTTGGAGCTCGTGTATCGAGAGCTAAGATAAAGTGAGATTCATTCTGTCTCAAACGTTTGTCTCGATTCCCACCCCGGCCGGGGTTGGGGACAGATCCTAACACAGTGTACTCCAAGTCTTTTAGTTGGTTATTGTGTACAGACTTAAAGTGCCTGGCCACCGGATAGTTGTGGTCAGAATTCACGATGGCCCTAACATGTTGGAGAATACGCCTATGCACCGGAAGCTTGGTGCTGCTGATATAGTCAAGATTACAAGTGCACCTCAGTTTGTAAATAGCATAATCAGATGTTGTTGGATGGCATACAGTTTATCACTAAAAGCTGTTTTATAGTGTGTACCATTTTTGGCAAACGTGCACGCTCTGCAAGAACTACATTTAAAAAAAACGGTTTTGGTGAGCCAGGTCTTAACAGGTTTCACCTCAGGCATCGATTTAACAAGAGCATCCCTCATAGAGGGTGCTCTTCTGAAGGTGATAGCTGGCAGATTTGGCAAAATGGGACCAAGAATGTTGTCGGTCATAATGATTGGCCATTCTGAATAGATAATCTTACGAATAGCCTGTTCTTGTATGCTAAAACTAGTGATAAGCCGAATTGGGTGCACAGTTTTTTCTGAAAATTCAATATCAGTATCCTCACTGAGATGTGGCTGGAGTAGAGCTTCCCTTTGCTTATCATTAGCTTTATTTAAAGCTGAGGTAAGTTGTTGTCTACTATAGCCTCTATCAAGGAATTGCTGAAATGCTTCCTTTTGACACATTTTGGAGACTGACTCGGAACTACAGATTCTGCGAATACGTATGAACTCTCCATAGGGTATGCTGTTGATGAGGTGTTGCGGATGAGCACCGTCTGCATGGAGTATCGAATTACCAGCAGTGGTCTTTCTATGTAACTTAGTATGAAGAACACCTTCATCTACATACAATAACACATCCAAATATTCAACCATAGAATTATCAATTGAAGCTGTAAATCTTGAGTTTAAATCATTGACATTGATTTCTTCTATGAATTTTAGGGCATCCTCCTTAGATCCCTTCCAGATGAGACAAACGTCGTCAATATAGCACCAATAGTGGAGTATATGACGGCACCAGAGAGGGTGGGCAGCAGTGAGGACATGCCCCTCCCACCCGCCAACATGTAAACATGAATAGCTTTGGGAGAAGCACGAACCCATCGCCACCCCACGCACCTGCTGGTAAATCTCATTTTGGAATTGAAAAAAGTTTGTAGTGAGACACAGATTGATAATCTCTAGCAGCATACTATTGTGTTCTCTCATATTCAAGTCCCGATTTTCTAGGAAGTGTTTAGTGGCATTAATTCCATCACAATGATTTATGCTAGTGTACACGGATTCAATATCCATTACCACTAACTTAAAATCCGAACACCAAACAACATTCCTAATCTTGTTCAAAAAGTCTGTAGTGTCTTACACATACATATATATAAATGCATATCCATATATATGCATATATATGTGCATATGTGTGCGTGTAGAGATAGGTAGAGAGGTAGAGGTGTAGAGGTGTAGAGGTAGAGGTGTGGCGGTAGAGAGGTAAAGGTAGAGAGGTAGAGGTAGAGAGGTAGAGGTAGAGAGTAGTAGAGAGAGGTAGAGAGGTAGAGAGTAGGGAGTGAGTAGTAGAGAGTAGTAGAGAGAGTAGCAGAGAGTGAGTAGTAGAGAGTAGTAGAGTGAGTATTAGAGAGTGAGTAGTAGAGAGTGAGTAGTAGAGTGAGTAGTAGAGAGTAGTGGAGTGTGAGTAGTAGAGAGTGAGTAGCAGAGAGAGAGTAGTAGAGAGTAGTAGAGAGCGAGTAGTAGAGTGAGTAGTAGAGAGTAGTAGAGAGAGAGTAGTAGAGAGTAATAGAGAGTGAGTAGTAGAGAGTGAGTAGTAGAGTGAGTAGCAGAGAGTGAGTAGTAGAGAGTAGTAGAGAGAGAGTAATAGAAAGTGAGTAGTAGAGAGTGAGTAGTAGAACGTTGTAGAGAGTGAGTTGTAGAGAGTGAGAAGTAGCGAGAGAGTAGTAGAGAGTGAGTAGTAGAGAGTAGTAGAGAGTGAGTAGTAGAGAGTGAGTAGTAGAGAGATAGTAGTTGAGAGTAGTAGAGAGTGAGTAGTAGAGAATAAGTAGTAGAGAGTAGTGGAGTAGTAGAGAGTAGTAGAGAGTAAGTAGTAGAGAGAGTAGTAGAGAGTGAGAAGTAGAGAGAGTAGTAGAGAGCAGTAGAGTAGTAGAGAGTGAGTAGTAGAGTGAGTAGTAGAGAGTAGTTGAGAGCGAGCAGTAGAGAGTGAGTAGTAGAGAGTAGTAGAGAGCGAGTAGTAGAGAGTGAGAAGTACAGAGTGAGTAGTAGAGAGTAGTAGAGAGTGAGTAGTAGAGAGTAGTAGAGTGAGTAGTAGAGAGTGAGTATTAGAGAGAGAGTAGTAGATAGTGAGTAGTAGAGCAGTAGAGAGTGAGTGGTAGAGAGAAGTAGAGAGTAGTAGAGTGAGTAGAAGAGAGTAGTAGAGAGTGAGTAGTAGAGAGAGTAGTAGAGAGTAGTAGAGTAGTAGAGAGTGAGTAATAGAGAGCGAGTAGTAGAGAGAGTAGTAGAGAGTGAGTAGTAGAGAGAGTGGTAGAGAGTAGTAGAGTAGTAGAGAGTGAGTAGTAGAGAGTGAGTAGTAGAGAGTAGTAGAGAGTGAGTAGTAGAGAGTGAGTAGTGGAGAGTGAGTAGTAGAGAGTAGTAGAGAGCGAGTAGTAGACAGTGAGTAGTAGAGAGTGAGTAGTAGAGAGTTAATAGTAGAGAGTGAGTAGTAGAGAAAAGAAAGAGTAGTAGTGAGTAGTAGAGAGTACTAGAGTGAGTAGTAAAGAGTGAGTAGTAGAGAGAGAGTAGTACAGAGTAGTACAGAGTGAGTAGTAGAGTAGTAGAGAGTGAGTGGTAGAGAGTAGTAGAGTGAGTAGTAGAAAGCAGTAGAGAGTGAGTTGTAGAGAGTGAGAAGTAGAGAGTAGTAGTAGAGAGCAGTAGAGAGTGGTATAGAGTGAGTAGTAGAGAGTGAGTTGTAGAGAGTATTAGCGAGTGAGTACTAGAGAGTGAGTAGTAGAGAAACAGTAGTAGAAATTAGTAGAGGGTGAGTAGTAGAGAGTAAATAGTATAGAGTAGTAGAGAGTGAGTAGTAGAGAGTAGTAGAGAGTAGTAGAGAGTAGTAGAGGGTAAGTAGTAGAGAGTAGTAGAGAGTGAGTAGTAGATAGTAGTAGAGAGTAGTAGAGAGTGAGTAGTAGAGGATAGTAGAGACTGAGTATTAGAGAGTGAGTAGTAGAGAGTAGCAGAGTAGTAGAGAGTGAGTAGTAGAGAGTAGTAGAGAGACAATAGTAGAGAGTAGTAGAGAGTGAGTAGTAGAGTAGTAGAGAGAAGTCAGTTAGTGTCAGTCTGTGTCAGTCAGTGTCAGTCAGTCAGTGTCAGTCAGTCAGTCAATGTCAGTCAGTCAGTGTCAGTCAATCAGTATTAGTCAGTTTCAGTCAATCAATGTCAGTCAGTCAGTCAGTGTCAGTCAATCAGTGTCAGTCAGTGTCAGTCAGTCAGCCAGTGTCAGTCAGTCAGTGTCAGTCAATCAGTGTCAGTCAGTCAGTGTCAGTCAGTGTCAGTGTCAGTCAATCAGTGTCAGTCAGTGTCAATCAGTCAGTGTCAGTCAGTCAGTGTCAGCTAGAGAAGCTCTGCTGACCTGGTTCTCTGGCTCTAAAGCAGCTCTGCTGACCTGGTTCTCTCCCTCTAAAGCAGCTCTACTGACCTGGTTTCTCTGGCTCTACAGCAGCTCTGCTGACTTGGTTCTCTGGCTCTAGAGCAGCTCTGCTGACCTGGTTCTTAGGCTCTAGAGCAGCTCTGCTGACCTGGTTCTCTCCCTCTAAAGCAGCTCTGCTGACCTGGTTCCCTCGCTCTTAATACACTTAATCTATTTCTACATATTGTATGTGTTGTATTTGGTAACAGATGATCATCCTTTTCTTCTAAATTTCTCTGTTGCTCATATTTCTCCAAGGAAGTATCAGATGGCGAATTACACTTCCTTCTAGTCTTGATACTTGTATTAGGGTTTGCTTTAGAGGTAGTGGTATGTTTTTTTCAGAAAAACTGTATTAGAGGAAGTAAGTTTTGATCTTTGCCTTTCTTGGTACAATATAGTTTGGACTTACTCAATAACAACATATGTCTCTTTCTTTTTGGGATCCCAGCTCCCTGCAAACTTTCTGGTGCCAGGCAGTGTTAAATTTGAGCTGCTGGTCACAAATGGGGCCCATCAACACAACTCACTTTCAGGAACTGGAACTTATTTTTCCTCATTGAACTTTGACCCAGAGCAAGATAGAGAAAAATACAAATTGGGGAAAGAAGCACAGGAACACTAAATAGTGATGAAGGGATAAAAACGTTTCTGCAAGAGTGAAACAAAGGGCCATGGAGTGCATGGATGTGAATAAAAGAGGCAATGGGAGGAATTGAGACTAAACAGCTTTGGTATTTATGCCCAGACATTGTTTGGCGCCAGCCGCTGGCTTTTATGCAAAACATCGGGCCCATAACTTATTCCTTTATTAATTAGGCACTGTAGCAGATACTATATGTTAAATAAGAGGAGGCTGAAGCTTTTACTGTTACTTCTGTAATACCCAAGTAAGCTGGGAGGCACACAATACAGTACCCTGGGAGGCACAAAATACAGTAGAAACTCCTGTTTACCCAGGGGGCTGTTTGCATAGTGCACTCCCTCGTGCACTGAGGTTTAGGTTAACCACCGTTGTCTGAGTTAACCAAAGTAGGGCTAGAAGTGTAGGGCCTCCAGCAGGTCAGCCCTCCCTTCCAACCAGCCTCACCACTGAAAGGCTTCTCCCGAACGAGGCAGCCAACTGGGCAACCTAGTGCCCTCAATAATCAATGCTGTTATTCTGATACAATGGGCTGTAATGTAGCCACGTTAGGGTGGGTGGCAAAATTCAACCAGTGTACTCCGTGTTGCACAATCAGGCGACAAAGAGGCGGCCACCAGGTGCCAGCCTACCTATTAAGGAGGTCTTGCACTGCCCCCTCCCCTAGTTGTATTCCTGATGACCACTTCTGGTGATCCCCACTTCCTCTGGCCCCCACCCCTCCAGAGTGGCGCGACTAATGACACCCCGCTCAAATGGACAACGGGCTTTTGGCCCTAACCACAAATATGTAACTTATGATGTGAGTGAAGATTATTTGAGTGAATTCGTTCTATTAAAATTCCAAAAGAAACCCACCATTGCATATATGACACCTGTCACCACAATGGCATTGCGGCACATGGTGTCTACATGTGCACAAGTTATTTGCGCAGGAGCAGGTTTCCAACAGCTTTGATGCTACACGGCACATGTTAAGAAGTGCATATGTACATTTATTTTGTTGGACTTGGTACAATATTACATTTCCTTGAATGTGCGAAAGCATTTTTCTAGCTCTTGTTCATTATCCTACCTGCTTATCTCTCTCCAAACGAGGTCTGGCCAATGTATGCTACTGTTTGAGGATCAGAGACATCTTAAGCATATTTACAACCAAATCTAACACCATTGACGGCTGGCATCGGTACCTTAGATATTTTTTAACCTCAATGTTCCTTTCAATCCTGTAATAAGCAAAACTATGGTGAAAAAAAAATGTATCGCCTTTCATCTAAGGACTCAAACTACTTGTCTTACAGTGCTATTTCAGGATGTTTGCCATGTAAGTGCAGAGAGCAATCTCGGGCTATGTCTATGAATGAACTTCGCAATGAAAGACTTTCCTTTTTTTCAAAAGAAAAGGAGCTGCTCTCTACATTTGACAAAGGAATACCCAAGCACTCAACTAAAGACACGGCTACTGCAAATGCTAAAGCAAATCCTGGAGACTGCAGGCTGCCAGAACCGTTCCATTAGGTTTGGTGAGCTGACAGCTTCATAAACAGAAGACAGAATTCCGCCTTCTCTTTCTTCTACTCGATATCACAAAAGTCTCATTTTGATGTCACTGTAAAACAAGGAGACTGAATACGGCCTAGAGTGAGCAGACGTGAGTTTTAGCAACAGTGCGTGTGCTACATTCTGCAGAACCGTGAAAGCAGGGGCTGCTATGTGGATGTTTGCAGTGGGGCATATCAACAAGCTGGCGATGAAAAATTATCGCCGCTTTAGCGTCCCTTTTCGGACGAAAAGCGGAGATAATGTTATCGCTTAATCAGCAAGGTCACGCTAACGTGTGATTCCTTGCTTTAGCTCCCTTTCCCATAACGCCCACCTTTACACCTCTAATGAGATGCAAAGTGGGCGTTCAGTCCCAAAATAACTGGAGAAATTGGAGAAATGTCACTAACCGACATTTCTCCAATTATCAAGGGAATCGCTAACAGGCATAAGAAAAGTAGCGCTAACCACAGTTAACGCTACTTTCCTTACGCCTGCTTTCACCCTGACTTAACCATTATATCCAATGTAAGGTGGATATAATGGCTAAGTATGCCCTGCCTTATCAGCAAGCTAACGCCAAAATGTGTGAGATTATTGCTGGATTTCCAGCGATAATCTCACTTTTGGCTGTTAGGGCGAAGAATTTTATCGCTTTTGAGATAAGCGTTGCTGATAGCACGCTATCTCAGCGATAAAATTCCAGGATAGTCGGCGATAATTATCCTAGCGCTAAGTGCGCTTAGCGATAATTATCGCCGGTCCTTGCTGATATGCCCCAGTGTTTCCACAAGCTGAAATATGGCAAACGGAAGAAGAGGATGGGTATATAAATCCGTGGTTTTGCCACTGAAGTGTGTTGGTATTTTAAGTCTAAATATTCCATTCATATAAAAAACATGAGGCTTATTAGGTGGAATAGCGAGCAGTTATTTTGTATCTGTGCACTTCCCCTCTCTTTTTGAATGGCACCGAGTTAGCTATTTCAACCCCCCCCACACTTTCATCCTAGGTTGGTGTTTAATAACTGCATGTCATTTAAATATCAGGAAGTCGTTTTAACATGAGATTTTCTCTTTCCTCCTTTCTGTGATATCCGCTTACATTGATTTCTTTACATTACTCAATCTTGTCTGAAGCCTTGAGCAGCTCTAGCCATGGTTCGGATAAAAGACATACTAATTGTACAATCTAAATTATCCACTCTGCTGTGGACACAGCGTGAAGTTTTTCTTTAGTCAACAGGATCAGAGAGGTTTCAAAGCACGGGCAAAGTGGCCAATTGCCCAAGGACTCTGGTTCCGATGCCCCCCTCATAAAGTGATTGCAGCATACTAAAGTCAAGCCATATTAATATGCATAAAAAAAGAATTCTTATGTTTTTAAATTGTAGCTGGACCTTAGTGTACATGCTTTATCTGCCCAACGTTAATCCTCACCCTCTCAAGAAGTGGTCAATTAAGGTATTTTCCTCGCTTATTTTACCTCACCTCTCTCTCTTTAACCCCCCTAACTCTATATATGTCAACAGCTCTAGGTCCTTATATTTTCTCTCCCTATTTCAACAATCTCTACCTCACCTAGGTCGACTTCACCTCTCTCTAAATACACCTTTGTCTATCCAGCCTCCATCAGCAGCTGGCAGGGAATGAGGGTGGAGGAGCTTCGGAGGGGGGAGAAAATACAACATTTAAAAAATGCACTTACCAATTCCACCGGCCCCGTCTCTCCTCCTCTTCTCTGCAGTCCCGGAACCAGGATGCACCCAGGCTGCCCAAAGCCAATCCCAACACTGCAATGCAGCATTGTGTTTGATCTGAGTGCTGTGGATTGGAACTCAAAAAGAGACTGGGGGCTTGGGCATGTTGCCCACCAGGCTGTGTAATGCAGCCTGGTGAGGAACATGCAAAGTGCACATGACTGTTTGGCCGGGCCAAGACGGCCAGCCAAGCAGTCAAGCTCACTTGGAGTGTGAAAACCACTCCTCCCCTTGTGCCACTCAGCCCGTCCCGCAACCGAGCCCCGAGCCTGCGAAAAATAAAGTGATAATAACTGTTATTATCATTTTATTTCCCTGCTCTGAGAGCAGAGGGGCGAAATCCTACCAGCCTACTTCATTCCCGCCTCATAACCTCACCTCTTTCTCACTCTACCACTCTGAGCCTAGCTTAATATTTCTTCTGCTCTTCACTCTCTCTATCTCAGCTCATGTCTACCTCACTTCCCTTCCCCAACCCTACTATTCTGATTCTAACTCTTGCCCCTGTGTCTCTAGTCTATCTCCTTTACCTCTTTCTCAAACTCATCTCTCTCTTTACCTTGCTGCTTTATCTTTCACTCCACCTCTTTATAACCTTCCTCTGTACCTCTCTTTTAGCCCTCGCTCTGCCTCATCACCCTCTTCTGCTCTTCACTAATTTCTCTCTCTAACTCACATCTCTCTGACTATTTAATCTATCTCTACACCAACACTACTCTTGTTTGGTACCTCACCTCACTATTCCTCCTCCCCTCTCTCTCTTTCTACCTACATTCAAAGTTACTCATCTTACACTACTGAAATCTTCTCTCCCTTCCTCTTTTTTTCTTTCTTGCCTCTTTTTGTCTATATACCACTAACTATCCTCTCTCACACACATCTTTTTCATCACCTCCTTTTCCATTTAAAGTAAGCCTTTCTACCACACCTATCTCTTCCAACGTATTTCTCTTTGTGAATTTTTCTACCTCACCCCCGTCTCTAATTGCATGTCTACTTAACATCTCTCTCTTACACATCCTCTCTTGCTCTACTTCTTTATCAACCTCACCTCACTTCCTCTTCTTCACCTATATCTCCCTACCTCTCCTCTTTACACTGTAAATCTAATGTATCTTTCTACTACTCTCCCATCTCTTTCTTCCCTTCTCTCTGCCCTTCTTCTCTCTTTGTGTGACCCCTCATTCTATTCACATTCTTTTTTCGCCCACTTCTCCACCTCACAGATTTATTTCTACCTAAGTTTTACCTCATTTTATCTCATTGGTAGCTCTCTATCTCTACCTCTGTCGTCTGCATTTACCTTTTTCTGACTCACTTTTCTTTTTACCTTACCTCTCACTCTACCCGTGTTTCCCACTTCTCTCCTTTTCCCGTGTTCCTGCTTCATAGCTCTCTCTACCTCCATCTAACATCCTTACCTATACTGTTGTCTCTAATTCTCTACCAAACTCTTCCTCTTTCTAGCTCTCATTATTTTTCCCTCTCTAACTCCCTCAGTGTTCTTCTTTTTCGGTGCATCTCTCCTTATCTTATTTAGCAGTATACCTCGTCTATATCATTCACTCACTTCCACCTCTGCCACATTTTCTCACTATGCTGTCCCTGCCCTGTATCTTACCCTCTACAATTTTCCTTACTCAGCAGAGTTCCCAAACCTTCTCTACCCAGATTAGTACAGAGAGAGAGAGAGAAGAGGAGTGAGGCATGGGAAGAGAAATAAGGAAAAAAGTGTGAGGTTTCACCTGATGGAATGGTTAAACATTTGCATCGCTCATGAGCATGATTTACTATTATTCATTGCATTTATGGAATTCCCCAAATATGCCTCGCTCTCATTGACAAATTCTTAAATCTTTGCCTCATACACTTTACACAACAGTCCTAAATGCTCTCACACTTCACTTTACCAATGCCAAGTCGGATGGATATTTTAAAAACGATGACAGTACACAAACCATTTCTAAAATTGTTTGAAGTCAACAATGGTCTGCATCCCTTTAGTTCTTGTGATTGAACTCCACCACTCTACTCACAGCCAACAGACACTTCTTAACCATACCTTAGACCCTTCGCCATCTCCTTCATGTTTTGAATTAGTGAGGTCCTTTACCCTCTCCTAAGTAACATTCTCCCTTACTAATCCAGATCTCCACCATCTTTTGTGGATGTTAAATAAGAGCGTATACCCATATCATTTAACTTGTCATACCTAGCCGCCAACAAAACTGAAGTGAACTATAGTCCTGTCTCATGAAAACTTCATGTTCACTTTTCTGACTGTAAATGTTTAATAACAACCATTGGACATGCAATGTTAGTATTATGGCAACAATTTTAGTTTAGTGCTTCTACGAGACATTTTCTGTCTTGATGGATAATGTGATTCAAATGTAATATGGTGTATTAATTGAATTGTTGCAATTTGTATTATCCATGTATTGTAAATGTTTTTTACAGCCCTGACGAAGTTCTGTGTAAAGGAACGAAACGCGTTGGCTGACTAAGTACTGTGAAAACATAAAGAAGAATAAAGAGAAATTTTTTGAACTATACACAGTATTGGATGGACATTCATCTAATTACTAAGTTTATGGACATAAATGAGTGGTGCGACCTGCAGTGGGTTTAATGTTTAGCGCCCCAGTTTTATGCCTAGATATTTATAGGAGGCTTGGTCTTCCACTTGATCTCCCTTAACATACCATTTAAACGTATTTTTCTTGGGGTCAACTAGGCGTACCACCTTCATTTTCTTTTTATTTAACTCTAGATTTTCCTGGACCAGGTAAAGTACTAAGTTTTTTATTGCTCTTTGCAGCCCAATCGGACTTTGACTTAGCACTACGATGTCGTCCGCATATTGTAAAAACGGTATAGGCTCTTTGGCCAACATTGGCGGATGGCTCTTTGCTGATTGCATATGCTCGGTTATGTCTGCTAAGAACAAATTTAGCAAACTCGGCGCCAGGACGCTGCCTTTTCTTAAGCCGTGCTGAGTGTTTATTCTTGCGGATACTCTACTTCCATCGCCTAGTTTCACTCTAGCCCAATTTCCGTGTAGAGGGCAATCATTGCGTCCAATAGATTAATTGGTAGCCCCCAGGTTTTTAATTTATTTCAAAGTCGAGTTCTAGTTACTCTATAGAACGTGGCTTTCAGGTCAATGAAGCATTAAAATAATTTTGTCTTCCTCTTTAGTGCTTTTTTGGTCAAAAGAGCCAAAGTTGTCAAATTTGTGGTTGTTCCCATTCCTGATCTAAAACCTGTTTGAAACTTGGTAATAGCTTCAAAGTCACAAGGTGATTGTGTTACTGATTCAATTGCCTTGTTAAACCATTTGGCGTATGGGGAAACAAAGTATCTCCAGAAAATTTACAGTTTTGTCGAACTGGAGTCAAATATTCAGGACACCAAATAGAAAGAGGAGTGACAAAAGTGACCACTGAAAGAATAAAAATAATAAAGAAAATGCAGTTAACACAAACTCAGAGAGAAATAAGGATGTTTCTTGGCATAGTGGGATATTGTAGGCAGTGAATTGTAGGTTTCTCTTTGTTAGCCAAACCTCTAATACAAATGACACGTAAGCGGGCAAAGGACCCAGTAGTTTGGGATGATAAAAGCATAGAAGCTTTTGTGAAATTAAGAAATTGTTTGTGTGAAGCTCCTGCTCTAGGTATGCCAGACTATACAAAAGAATTTGCACTCTTTTGTTGTGAAAGAGAAAATTGTGCCCTTTCAGTGTTAACCCAATGACATGGTTTGATGAGACGTCCAGTAGCATATTTTTCTGCTACCTTGGACCCTATAGCATCAGCATTACCTGGTTGTTTAAAAGCAGTAGCTGCTACTTGCACGAGTCTAGAACAAAGTGAGTCCATTGTAATGGGACATCCAGTAAAAGTGTATGTTCCACATCCAGTTGAGATTCTTCTAACAAGAACTCAAACGCAGTACCTTACCCCTAGTCACTAAGTGCAAAAGAATCATTTTAGGAGCAGAAAACGTGACTGTGGTCAGGTGTACTGTACTTAACCCAGCTACTTTATTACCAGATGTACGTGGGGAGGAAGTGAGAGATGAAGTCGAGCATGACTGTTTGGACATTACTGAATTATGCACCAAGCCCCATCCAGACATACTAGAAGAGCCCCTGAAAGAAACTGAGCATGAGCTATTTGTAGATGGCTCATGCATGAGACATGAGGAAGGAGGATTAAGTGCTGCTTATGCTGTATGCACAAGTAGCCGAATTGATAGCTTTAATTAAAGAATGTAAAATTGGGAAAAATTGGAAAGTAACCATTGACATTGATAGCCAGTATGGTTGCGGGGTTGTGCATGAATTTGGCCAGCTCTGGATGCAGAGGGATTTCATGACTTCTTCAGGATTCCCAATTAAAAATGGAAAATTTGTGAAAGAACTTTTGAAAGCAATAAAATTGCCAAAAGAAGTGACGGTGGTCAAATGTGCTGCTCATCAGTCAGGAGATGACTATGTAGTAGCTGGTAATAGATATGCTGACCAAGTTGCCCAGTACTGTGCCAGGAATAAATTGGCACTAAATAGGAAAATTGAAACAAGTGGAATCAAATGCCAACTTCTGCCTCTCTCAGGAATAGAAACATGGGAGGCAGTAAGACAACTGCAGGATGAAGTGGAAGTGAGTGAAAAGGAGAAGTGGATAAAAGTAGGATGCCAGAGGAGAACAGAGGATGATGTATGGATTTATCTAGATGGTAGGCCAGTATTGCCAGATTGCTTACTTTCACAAATGGCCAGAATGTATCATGGAGACACACATGTAGGTAGGGATGCCATGATCAGGCTCTTTAGACAAGATTGGTATAATCCGAAGTTTAGGGAACACTGCTCTAGGCAACAAGATCCCTTGTGTCCTCAGGCTCGAGTAAATAAGGGGTTTGAGTGTAGTGTGCCATATATGCAGCGCTATTAACTCAGCGACGCTGTAATGAATTTTATTTTGGGCATATTGACAGGTCCCAGGCCCCGAGCAGCCGTGGACGGTCGCAGACGGGCTTGCCGTTGGCGTGCCTTTGGCGTGCCACTGGCGTATCCGCTGCGTACATCCGCTGCACTCCCACGCTGCGAGCTGCATAAAATAGTCAGTGGCAGCCTAAGCTCCGTCCCGCCTGCACTGTGATTGGCTCTTGTGTCAGCTGGAAGAATCCGGTCCTGCCTCGCTAGCAATTCAGCGGTTCGCAGGTATTTGCAGTTTTAAAAAAACATTCAGTTCAAGCAACAACAAATTAAAAGTGACAACACAGATTATAGCATGTGAGCGATAAGAGCGTGAGAGTCTAGGCAAAGTACCTGTTCCCACGCTGCGATCGGCAAAAATAGCCGGTGGCAGCCTAAGCTCTACCCCGCCTGCACTGTGATTGGCTCTTGTGTCAGCTGGAAGAAGCCGGTCCTGCCTCGCTAGCAATTCAGCGGTTAGCAGGTATTTGCAGTTTTAAAAAAACATTCAGTTCAAGCAACAACAAATTAAAAGTGACAATAATGATTATAGCATGTGAGCGCTAAGAGTGTGGGAGTCTAGGCACTATATGTACCATAATTTTAGTACTCATATTTTGGTTAATATTAACAATAGCCATCCCTTATTTGATGGTAACAGAAAAGAAAAAAAACACAGACACTAATGGAAAGGTAGCTAACATAAAAGGAAATAGAATCGAATCAGAAGCACCAGATGGGGTAGACTTACATCACACTGTGACAAATAATGACACTGCTTTAAATGTATTCACAAAGTTATTAGTTCAGTATGTAGACACTATGGAGGTTAGTGATTGTTATGTGTGTATGAAATTACCAGCATCAGTAGCAGAAGGAGTCACATATCACCATTTACCGTTAACATATGGTATTTTATGTAGTATTTTATCACGCTTATTTTATAGGCTAGATAAGTTATAGTATTATTATTCTAACATAGATGTCATTTTTTCAGAGGTTCCTATTCATAAGAAGAGTATGAAACAAGTTCTTAGTACTAAAGATGCACAGTTTATGGGTGAATATTTCTTAACTATGAAGACAATAGATAAAGCAGAAGCACACAAAAACAACCTAACATGTTCATTACACGAAGAAGAAAAGATATTTTTGAATTTATTGGAGGAAAGGAGACAGGACTTCCAAAGAAAGGCTTCTGAAAAGAAACCTCAGATTCCTAAATGGATTGAGAAAGAGGGAATTTATATGGCTGGCAAGACTCATGCTGCAATGTCCCTAGATTTTGAGTAGAAAGGGAAGATCTGTCTCCATAGATTAAAGACTGACTATAACAATATATTTATTGGTTCCAGTGAATGTGAACATACATTTTTGGTACTTGGAGGATGGGGACTAAAAGGGGGAACAGATCAATTTTTTCCTGAAGTCTATTATGTGTGTTGGAAAAAGCTTATTTTAGGCTGCCTGCAAGATGGTATGGGAGTTGCTATTGTAAAATAGTATTTCCTAAAGTCTATCATGTAAAAAGAATCACTGGAAGCAATGAAAACACAAACAAACTAACACGTAAGAAAAGAGCTAGTTTTTCAGAAATAGTAGGTGACATATTTAGTGCAATGATACCTTCAGGGGGAGTCGTTCTAAATCCACGTAAGATTTGTCAGATATCCACAGTGGCTAATCGTCTATCGACTGATACTGCTGGAGGATTCTTGATGATCAATACGGAAATGGTTGCAAATAGATCAATGGTTTTGCAAAATCGACTTGCTCTTGATATATAACTGGCAATAAAGGGCGGAGTCTGTAAAATGCTGAAAGCGCAATATTGTTGCACTTACATTCCTGATAAAAGTGTTGAAATCAGAGGGTACATTAAAAATATTTCAAAACTGGAAGAAGATTTGAAACCACTGGAAGTTGAAAGTGTATGGAAGAAATTAACAAATAGTCTTACTTCAATAGAGACTTGGTTTACTAATATAGGCAAAGGTGTTATAGGTCAAATAATATTACCTATACTTGGAATAATAATAATAGTCGTAGCAATAATGACATGGCACAAATGTTGCAGAAAAAGAAAGAGATATGAAGTAAGTGAAAAAGGAAAGAAAAGAAAGTATGAAGAAATTCAATTAGAAGAAATGAAAGGCGAGCTATACAAAAAGATGAAAAACTTAAAAGATAAAAATTAAGAAGGAACTGAAAAGTCTGGAAAGTGAATTGAGATATGCTAAAGTTGGCATTTGGTTTGGTGATGGGTAATTTTGTGATGGAACAAATGCCATCAGAGAAGGGATTGATGGACAAGGGCTCGTATAAAAGAGACTTGCTTGGATGCAATCCTCTAATGTAACTCATAACACAGTATTAACAAAGTATTGTGCAAATTAACATGTACCTCATTAAATTTTTTTAGCAAGATGAAGCGTGCATATGTGTTTTACTATCAAGTAACCCGAGTGAGACTTAAAAAGGCTGCTAACATGGCAAACTGTACTCATGGCAAACTGTACTGCGAATGCATCAACTGCATCTCCGCAGTATGACAGTCTTTTGCTTGGAGGGAATTTTCTGCAACTGCGCATAAGCATCTAATATGGCCGCTTCAAAGCTCACATGCTAAGCATCTGCTTTGCTGAAACTAAAACATGCTATGTACTAAATGCTAATGCGGGGAGAGCTATTATAAAGAAATGGGGTTAGAGTAGAGATAGGTGGTATACAGTGAAATCATTTTATTTTGAATTTAATATGTTTTCTTTTGACCTCCCTACTAGTTCGTATTTGGGCCTCCGAGAGATGCTAATGGTTGTACAGCACTTGACTCCTCACGCATGCGCAGTAACAACAAGCTCGGAAACCATGATGGTGTACTTGAATCTCGTCCAAGGCCACATTCGCAACATGTCCTGGGAACCTGATGGACATCCAGAAATTTGAACAAGAATAAAGCCACATGTATACAAATTGTTGATAAAGATGTGAATGCGGGTGGGAAATAAATCTTGGGAAAATAAATTAATGGGTGGGAACATTGAACAAAGAACTAAAGAAAATTATTAAACTTAGCATGGTGTGATGATCATACCCCTTGCCTGTCCAATCAGAATTAGGGCTTCCATGAACCTGAAACATTAAGGGGTGGTACATGCCATTAAAAAGGTCTAATTGAGGTAGTTTAGTTAGTTAGTTATGCTCGTATTGCCGAGATGCTGAGTGACCGAGTTGCTGTCCGAGAACTGAATAAATGCTGAAGAAGAATCGATTTCCAGACTTAGAATTTGAGCCAATTAAATAGGAGATGATCGTGAAAGAATCGAGGAGGCACATAATAGAAGAAGATCGAGGAAGAATCAAGGAAGAAAATAGTGTCAGAGAGGGGTGCGACGCAGGTGTTGTATCTAGAAAAGGTCATCTATCCTGTCCTTAATCCTGTCCTGAAAACCTGTCCTGAAGTCTTTGTCACCTGATCTTTCCCAGGGGACCCTCCCAGCTCCTTGGCCAAGGGGTTGTTTTCCACACCATCCTAGGTAACTATAATTCTGTGTAGTATGTCATTGTGCTGATCTCTCTATCTTCTCCTTTCTGAAGCACCGTCATTGGGAAATATCAATTTCATATAGGTGACAGAGTAGAGAATTAATTGACTTTTCTTCCCTGGAGAAAGAGGGTTTGTACTGTATTCTTGTTTGGCTCACATGAATTAACTAGGTAAACATTTAAAACTTCTTCCGAGTCTGTGGTTATTTCAGAATAGTAAGAAATATAAATAACCCTGATGTCATTTCACTTCCAACTATTAGGTTCATTGACCAGAGGAAAGAACTTTTTGATCAGTGAAGATTAGTTAAATGTTGACTGGTAACCAATCTCATAAATATTATAAAATTGACCCCTGCGGTATTTACTAGCCTATGTGATAGTGTGTGTCTTTAGGGGCTGAGGTGAGTATATGGTGTTGGAGTACCTGAGGTTGGTAACCCGCTGGATCACAAGCATACAATTGAGAATGCCTCTGAAATGGCATACTTTGATCTGAAATAGCAGTTTGTAGTTGATGCAAACCCAGTGGGGTTGGGTGCCATCCTTGTCCAGGACACTGGACATCCCAATGCCCCAAGACACATTGTGGCTTATGCAAGTTTGTCATCAACAGAACGTGCCTGTTTACAACCTGTTCATCTTGCCATTGTCGCACTAAGTGGGAAGGGTATGCCCGGACGTGGGTCCCTTGCTCCTACGCCACCAGATTCAAGCTAAGTGAATGGCATGGGGAGCAAAAAATGATAGATTTAGGCCTAGATCTCTGTACTAGGGTGAATGTATGACATTGTTCTGCATTATGTTCAACAATTGTTCCTTTTGCATTTTCACCCCAAGTGGGACAGGTATGCCAGATATGTGTCCCGTGCTCTCCATGCTGCTGGAGTCAAGGTAGCCTGGCTGATGAGGGCTGAACCCCGAAACCGGTCCTAAGGAGGACCTGGCCTGGCAGTTCGGGCTGGACTCTTCCTGTGGGGAGCAGGGTCAAGACTGTTTTGCATATGACTGGGTCCAAACTGGAATGGCATGGTGTGCAAACAAACTATGGATGTAACTCAGATCTGTGACTGGGGTGAATGTTTGATTGGTTCAGCATTCTGTCCATCATCTGTTCTTTTTGCATTTGTCACCCTAAGTGTGAAGGGTATGCCCAGACCTAGGTTCTTGGCTCGCTACGCCACCAGATTCAAGCTAGCTTTGCTGATGTGGGCTGAATACCCGAAACCACTCCCAGGATGCTTGTTTCTGGTCCAGGGAGGACCTGGCCTGACAGTTCAGGCTGGACTGTTCCCATGGTAAAGACTGATTTGCATATGGCAGGGTCTGAACTCCAAATGGCGTGGTATGCTAAAAACAATGGATTTAACCCAGTACTGTGACTGGGGGTGAATGTTCGATTGGTTCAGCATTCCATTCATCATCTGTTCTTTTTGCAACAAGTGGGAATTGGCATAAAAAAAGGACCTGATTTCTAAAGTAAAAAAATACTAGCAAGTGAGGTTCATCATGTTCTTGCCAATACGGTAAAGTAATTCTTCTTTGATACAAAAACTGGGGGTAATAAGAAGTGTTGTCCTTATTATCCCTAGCATTTCGTCAAGCATTTTGTAATGAAAAGTCATTTATTTGGGCTACCCTAAAGCTTCTATCTTTAGAAGATTCAGGAGAGAATAAAGCATCCTGACCCTGAGTTTTGTTTTCCTCCTTCTTGCTTTTCTTGCTTTCTTCTCTTGAATCGCTTCTCTTGTCTTCATTATTATGGTTGTCTGGATTGGTTTGGAGGAGATCAACACAATTAAGGATTATCGGTTCCCAAAATTAATTTCTTAGGGAAATTGGGGAGTACGCTTACCTCAACAATACTCTCCTGTCCATTTTTATTTGTAAGGGTTAACCTAGTCAGTGGATTTGTTATAGTGTCCCATGAAAACAGCGAATCTCGACATATCAACAGGTATTGTCTGCGATAAAAAAAAAAAATCATCTTTAATTACAGACTGTCAACACCCTGAGTCTAGGAGGGCAGTTACCTACTTATCATTAGCCATCAAACTCAAATAAAAATGGTCCCATTTTTTGAGCCTAAGAGATGGAACGTTGTGAATAGCTGATATCCATTGGCTCCTCATCTCCTTTCACCGTCTTGCAATGTGGCCCCATTCACCCCACTCCGAAGCCGTAAGTAGCGCTTTGGGACCATTGATTAAATTTGTTTAATCGTTTTTATATTTTGCCCAATACTTGGTGACTGTTCTTAATTCATTTTAATTGTACTATTGCTGCTAAAATATTACCGCAACTTGCACTTTAACTCTGGGCAGTCCTTTGGTCGGTAGTCCCCGGTCCGCCACGGCATTTCCTGCCGATTGTGTGGAGGGGCGCGACTCCTCCCCCTTGCTCCCTGAACTTCTGGCAAGGGGCGATCTGCTGACACAGTCACAGTATTCAGGTGGCATGTGTGAGCAGTCACGCCGAAGCCGTAAGTAGCGCGTTGGGACCATTGATTAAATTCATTTAATCGTTTTTATATTTTGCGCAATACTTGGTGACTGTTCTTCATTCATTTGAATTGTACTATTGCATTAAACAAGCAAAGGACTAACGGTCACTGCAGCAACAGTCTATTTCCTGGTCAAGAGTCGGAGTTAATCTGTACCACTTGCGGCTTTAGGCCATATGACAGTGTAGCCCCTACCAGACCGGTTTTTAGCCAGACATCATTAGACATAAAGGACAGTCAGGGAATACTCTGCATTTTAATAAAGGCTAGCTCTTTAATCAAACATGCCTATGAAGTGGCAGAGTTTATCGATTCACACAATCCTGACTGTTAGACCTGGCATCATTGGCGTGGGTGTTCCTTCCTCTCTACTCTCCCTATCTTTTATATTGGCTGGATTTAGATGTTCTGAGCGCCGTGCCACTGCTACTCAGTGCCACAGCGCAAATGCTCCCTGTATATAAATGAGTGTATGAATAAGGATAACTATAATACCTACATCGCTGTAGCCTGTTTCAATAGTGAGTTACCTTCCATTTCACTGTCGCTACTGCAAAACAATCCATTCTCATAGGCAATGATGGGCCGGTTGAAGATTGCTTTCTATAATCCTATCATGCCCTAGGAACCTGATAGGACTCTCGAGTTTGATACGTATATGCTCAGGACATTGAGGAGCACCTTTTAGTAAGGACCGTTTATATATTGCATGTGTTGAAATACCTTTTCTGAAAACGTGGTAGTTTCTTGCCTAAGCTTTACTGTAGGCTGTTGTGCGTATGTGTATTGGCCGTCTGGTTTTGGAGCAGCAGGGCCAGCTAAGTCAGACCTGGCTGCAGAGAGAGATCGGTATTCAGAGCATGGGGAGGGGTGACTCTCTGATCCGAGCAGGGCCGTGCCTGGCAAGGTGAATGATGGCTCCACCTCCCACTGGGTGTCTGATAACAGACCCCCTCATTCTGAAAGGGCAGGATGTCACCTCATAAACCAAGTGCTCCCTGACCCCACCAAACTGGTTCTGACCGGAGTCAGTGATTTACATCCTTAGAGAACAAAGACTTTTTAGGTATAAAATGCTGCGCTGGAACTTTGGCCAGGTGTGTTCCTTCTGGATGTCAAGACGAAACTCTATCCGAGGGAACAGAGGAAAGGACTTTGCAACTTTAATCAATCTTGCTGAAGACACTACCAGAGGGCCTAAATCGAGAGCGCCTCCTGCAGAAGTCTCAGGGACATTAGACTTCACCCTGTCTGCCGGCGGAATTCCTGTGCGGGGAGTTCTGCTTGCAGGTGAGGTCTCTGTCGAGTAATCCGGAGCCTCTAGTTCTACTGTGTTGACCGCGGACTGGGCGCTTCTGAACTTTTGCTAAACCTGTGCGGGCCGCTGCAGCTAAAAGAGAGCTGCTGCCGCTGAGAGCCCGCCTGAATCAGAATTGAGACTTTCTAAACTTTCGCTGAAACTGTGCGGGCCACTACCGCTAAGGGGTACAAAAAGGGGTGGTGATGGACGGAGCATCAGAACCAATCAAACACTCACACCCAGTCAACAGATCTGGGTTTGATTCATCACCGTTCTTTAGCCCACTCTGCCACCCCAGTTCAGACATGGCCATATGCAAATCAGTCTGACCCTGTGCCTCAGGGGAACAGTCAAGCCCGAACCGCCAAGCCATGCCTTCCCTGGACCGGAAACAAGCCTCCTAGGACCGGTTTCTGGCATTTCAGCAGTCTTCAGCCAGGCTTGCTTGAATCCAGTGGCAAAGTAAGCAAGGGACTCAACGTCTGAGCATACCCTGCCAACTTATGGCGAACAAAGCGGTACAAAAAGGGGTGGTGATGGACGGAGCATCAGAACCAATCAAACACTCACACCCAGTCAACAGATCTGGGTTTGATCCATCACAGTTCTTTAGCCCACTCTGCCACCCCAGTTCAGACATGGCCATATGCAAATCAGTCTGACCCTGTGCCTCATGGGAACAGTCAAGCCTGAACTGCCAAGCCATGCCTTCCCTGGACCGGAAACAAGCCTCCTAGGACCGGTTTCTGGCATTTCAGCCATCTTAAGCCAGGCTTGCTTGAATCCAGTGGCAAAGTGAGCAAGGGACTCAACGTCTGAGCATACCCTGCCAACTTATGGCGAACAAAGCGGTACAAAAAGGGGTGGTGATGGACGGAGCATCAGAACCAATCAAACACTCACACCCAGTCAACAGATCTGGGTTTGATTCATCACCGTTCTTTAGCTCACTCTGCCACCCCAGTTCAGACATGGCCATATGCAAATCAGTCTGACTCTTTGCCTCATGGGAACAGTCAAGCCCAAACTGCTAAGCCATGCCTTCCCTGGACCGGAAACAAGCCTCCTAGGACTGCCTGGTGGACTGTTCCCATGAGGCACAGGGTCAGACTGATTTGCATATGGCCATGTCTGAACTGGGGTGGCAGAGTGGGCTAAAGAACGGCGATGCATCAAACCCAGATCTGTTGACTGGGTGTGAGTGTTTGATTGGTTCTGATGCTCCGTCCATCACCACCCCCTTTTGTACCACTTTGTTCGCCATAAGTTGGCAGGGTATGCTCAGACGTGAGTCCCTTGCTCACTTTGCCACTGGATTCAAGCAAGCCTGGCTGAAGACGGCTGAAATGCCAGAAACCGGTCCTTGGAAGCTTGTTTCCGGTCCAGGGAAGGCATGGCTTGGCAGTTCGGGCTGGACTGTTCCCATGAGGCACAGGGTCAGACTGATTTGCATATGGCCATGTCTGAACTGGGGTGGCAGAGTTAGCTAAAGAACGGTGATGGATCAAACCCAGATCTGTTGACTGGGTGTGAGTGTTTGATTGGTTCTGATGCTCCATCCATCACCACCCCCTTTTGTACCACTACCGCTAAGGGACAGTTGCCGCCGCTGAGTGCCCGTCTGACTCTGAACCTTTGAACCTTCTAGCTAAACCTGTGTGGGCCACTGCAGCTAAGAGAGAGCTGCCGCCGCTGAGAGCCCGCCTGTCACGTTTAGGCAACGGTGAATGTGGGGTATAGGTTTGAATGCTCCTTTCCGTGTGCATGCAGCAATTGGATGAGAATGAATTGGAGGACTACATCTCCCATCAGGCCTAAAGCAGATTCCCTGTCCTGCCTCTTCAGCCTTTCGCTACTTAAAGCCCTCCCTCCCAACACCTGATGCTTGTCACCAGTATTCCAAGAAAGACGGAACGGTTACCTTGAAACGTCGTTTCCTTCAAGCCTCCCTGTGTTGGGACGACCTATCTCCAACTAAATCAAAGCCGCCACGAACGAGTCCTTGCTCGCGTTCGCGCTGTAGCACGACCGCGTCTCTACTGCCTTTATCTCCCGGCTGGCGGATTTAGTAAGCCCTTCTTTGCACTTCCCTGCAAGCGCTGTTGCGCTGACATTCAAACTTTCCTCGCGTTCGTGCTGGAGCGTGACGCCGCTTCTGTCGCTTCCTTGGGTTCACGGTGCCTTGATACCAGTGGATGCGCTGGAGCGCGAGGATAGGCGAGCCTCTGGAGTGCAATTCATGGCAGTATTCACGCGCAGGGCAGAATTTCATGATTCTCCTGAGGTTATCCCTTTTTTTTTTCTTATGAGCCGTTGAGAGGCTCGGATTGGTTTTTCACACTCCTTGGATGTCCTTCATTTTTGTCATTTGTTCTAGCACACGCTGAAGTAAGTGCTACTGAATACAACTCCTTTTCTAACCCAGAAAGGAAACGTTCATCAGTACAAGACATGATCTAATCTAAGATAAGTACATTTTCTAGTGACTTCTTGTTTTAAACCCAGGAGGGTTATATTACTACCGTGCGTGCTCTACATTGGAACTCTAGAGGTGAAAAACAACTTTGATTTCTTTTCTTTATTTTCACCTTTTGCGCCCTTTTTGCCTGGAATGATTGTGGCAGCATTAACTGTAAGTGCAGTATACACGTTTGACATACATATATATCTGGGAGGGTTAGGGTAGAAACTAATGTGTGTTTTGTTGTGTCTCTCATACAGGGAACACAGGGCTATCATAGGAGTGAAGCCTACAACTCCTGGTTCCCACGCCAATGAGTGTTCTCGCTGCTACAACTTTATTGTTTTGTTTGTCCCTTTTTTCCCCTTCCCCTGCTGTGGCATGATCTGGGGTGCGAGTTCATACCTACTCACAGGTGGTGCCATATAAGGGGAAGAGGTTATCTAGCATCTTACATCATTCCCGCTGTATCCGGCTTTCAAGGTTAGTTAACCAGTCTCTGTTGTGACACCGCCTGTATCTTCAAACCTTTCGCTGGAGCCGTGTGGGCAGCTGCAGCTAAGAGAGAGCTGCCGCCACTGAGATACCGCCTAAATCTGTATCTTCAAGCCTTTCGTTGAGTCCGTGTGGGCTGCTGCAGCTAAGAGAGAGCTGCCGCCACTGAGAGCCCGCCTGAATCGGCACCTTCGGACCTTCCACTGAATCTGCATGGACCACTGCAGTTAAGAGAGCGCTGTGGCTGCTGAGCGTCCACCGTGGTGCCGCCTGGTCGAGACCCTATATTGTCCCGTGGGCCGCCGCAGCCAAGAGAGAGCTGCTGCCTCTGAGTGCCCATACCCTTTGCTACTGTGCACATCATGATTCGTCCTGTGAGCCGCCGCAGCCAAGAGTGAGCTGCTGCCACTGAGTGCCCGCACCCATTGTTACTGTGCACCATCGTGATCTGTCCCGTGGGCTGCCACAGCCAAGAGTGAGCAACTGCTGCTGAGTGCCCGCACCCTTTTGCTACTGTGCATCATCGTGATTTGTCCAGTGGGCTGTCGCAGCCAAGAGAGAGCTGTAGCAGCTGAGTGCCCACCCCTGGTGCTATTTTTCTTCCTCGTAATTTGCCCCGCGGGCCGCCACAGCTAAGAGAGAGCTGTAGCCGCTGAGCGCCCGCACCATTGGCAACTTCGCATCCTTGGGATTGGTTCTGTTTGCCGCCGCAGCTAAGAGAGAGCTGTGGCCGCTGAGCGCCCACACCATTGACAACTTTGCATCCTTGGGATTTGTTCTGTGGACTGCCGCAGCTTAAGAGAGAGCTGCTGCCGCTGTGAGCCTACCACGGAGCTGCACGACGAGAGTCATTGCCACCACCAGCCCGGGCCGCCGCAGCCGCCCCCTGCTGACACTGAGCACCCTTCTGCCCCTGAGTGCCCGGACCACTGTGAGTGCAGGCTGCGGCCCTCAGCCTCCAAGAACTGTGGTCACCGGAAGTCCACCTGTCACAGTCTCCGCTTCTTCCAGAATCTGTGTGCTGTAGTCCCTTTCAACGACAGGTACCTGGTGCGCAACGGGTCACGTAGGCCCAGGCCCTGAACTCAGACTGTGTCCCGCTTTGGGTGAATACGTTGTTGTGTCTTTTAGTCCCTACGGGTTGACGTGAATTGTAGTTGTTGAAACGCTTTGAGAGTCTTTGAGTTAAACTGTTGGATAAAGAAATTATTTTTCTCTATCTACCTGAGTTGTGTCCTTTTGTGGTGTCGTTACTGCCTTGTTGTACGTGACCATAAACGCTTCACACACTGCCTCTGAGATAGGCCTAACTGCTCGTGCTACGTTACCACAGCATTGAGCAGGGGTTATCAAAGGGGGTAGCCCACTTGCCCTGACTTAGGAAGAAGGGTCCCTATTTGGACATTGGCACCAGCCATGGCCAACTAGAGACCCCCATTTCTAAAACTGACATTTTATTTATCTCGGAAACATGGGCCACTAATACCTCCGGTCCGGAACTCATTATAGCCACACCGTCTGGTTACCTGCTTCATAGGCATGATCGTTCTTTTAAAAGGGGAGGGGGCTTATCGGTCATCTACCGTGACACTTTCATAGCAAATCTCTCAATTATTCAGTCTAACGATTTTGAAGTTCTGTCCTTTAAACTTGGGCTACCAAATACCTACAACTTTGGAGGCTTTTTCATTTACCATTCCCCAGGCTCTAAAGCCGGAGGCAGACATCTGTTATACCAACCATACTGTCCTCGGGGACTTCAACTTTCACTTCGAACAACTAGGATATAAAGACACAGCATCATTAATTGAAGCTATGGATGCTTGTTATCTCAAACCTCTCAGCTCTGATCCCACTCATCTCGGGGTCATTCTCTGTATGCGCTTTTTTCGAACAATAAAGATATCTCCAGTCTTGAAGTTCTCCCTCTGATTTGGTCTGATCACTCGGCCGTCTTCTTCCCACATATCTCCTAACAAGAGACTTAATCCCCTAAAAAGAAACCTAATCCCCAAACAAGAGACTTAATCCCCTAATATGAGACTTAAATCTTCCCAGCACAGATCTTGGGCAAAAATTGACCAAGCTCAACTTGAGCAACTTCTGGTTGCTCAATTCCCTCTATGGAGGACAATCCCAAACTGGCAATGGAGACTTACTCCTCCTGGCTCAACTCTGCCTTCTCCCAACTTACCCCAATGAACAGAGGTGGCCCTAGCAGAACTCGACCACCAGCCCCCTGGTTCACAGATGCTCTCAGATAGAAAAACAAGGTTGCAGATGTCAAGAGAGGAAATGGAGAGCCAAATACGATATATACGAGAGAGAAATTTATAAACACTCCTTAACCAAATACACAGCTCCATTATTCACTGAAAAAGCAGCTTATTTCTCCTCGCAAATTAAATCCTCCAAAACTCAGCCAGAGAACTCTATCAAGTTATCAATAAATTAACCAAATAACTTGAACAAAAAAGAGATTGGGTTAATCAGTCCTTCTGCGATGTCATTGCTTCACATCGCCTACATTTTTTACTCATTTGCTCCCCCTGGTAATTCTTTGTCAGTCACCGGTCAAGACAAAGTGGACTCAGCTGTCGACATGGATTTGTCTATCAAAAGCTTTGAGTGTTTTTCACCTGTCTCCTCGGCATTTATAAAAGACCTTGTCCTAACTACCAAGTCAGGCTCACCAGACAACCCATGTTCACCTTCAATTATAAATGCTAGTCCCTGACATCATTGTTACCCATCTCTCAAACATATTTAACAATATGTTTAGAACTGGTTTGTTTCCCTATCAATAGAAATGTGCCTCCATCCTGCCTCTACTGAAAAAAGTCAACTTGGAACCTGAGGACCCAGCCAATTACTGACCCATTTCCAGGCTCCCTTTTCCAGCAAAAATTGTAGAGAAGGTAATGAACATGCAACTAAATCAGTTCATCAAGAATTCCAACTGCTTGGATCCCACTCAGTTTAGATGCAGATCCAAACATAGCACAGAGACTGCTCTGATTAAGGCCATCGATGAGCTAAAATATATCTTAGACAATGGGGGATCAGCAGCCCTTATCCTGCTGGACTTATCCGAGGTGTTTGACACGGTGGATCATTCCAGCCTGATACACCGCCTGGAAGCAAAAGGCATAAAAAATATTGCTCTGAAATTACTTTCATCCTTCCTGTCAAATAGGGAAAACACAATTAATTGAGATGCCTTCTCTTCAAGCGCATTTCGCCTGCCCTGTGGGTTTCCACAGGGATCCTCGCTCAGCCGGACTCTTTACAACTTATACGTCACAGACTTAGCCCCCCTGGTCGAATCCTTTGGGTTTTCTCTTAGCTCATATGCGGACGACACGCAAATTGTATTATCAGCCTCCCAGGATGCCAACGACGTTGGTGCTCACATACATGACTGCATGAAAGGCATCAATGGTTGGATGAACAGACACCATCTTAAGTTTAATGCTGGAAAGACTGAGGTGATCTTACTCGGCAATAGCCCTAACCTTTGGTATTCCCTGAGTTGGTCTCGGGAGATGGGCCCCCTTCCTGCACCCACCAGGAAAGACAAGAATTTGGGCGTCATGATGGATGACCACTTACTCTTGCGAAACCAAATTAACGCAGTGGTGTCGTCCTCATATAACATTCTGAGAATGCTTAAAAAAATCTTAATATTTTGGCCTATGTCAGTCAGGAAGTCAGTCATTTCCACACTTGTATTATCTAAAATTGATTATTATAACGGCCTCTACATCAGACTACAAGCTCAATATCTAAATAAGTTGCAGGTCCTTCAGAATTCGGCGGCCAGACTCCTTCTGGACGTTCCTAGGCACCATTCAGTTTCCACTGCTCTCAAGGATCCCCATTGGTTGAGAGTAAAAAACAGGATCAAATTCAAAGCCCTTTGCCTGGCCTATAAGGCTCTCCATGATTTAGGATCCTGGTTTCTCAAGAAAGCCCTATCATGGTATACTCAAGAAATTTAAGATCATTAGGCTCTTTCAGAGCAAATACTATCAGATTTAAAAAATCTAAATGGGGTGGCAACAGCTTTCTGGTTAGAGCTGCGACAGTGAGGAATCTCCTTCCACTCTAACTCAGATCATCTCTCTCCCTATCTCAAGGAGGCTGCTGCAAACCTGGCTTTTTAATCAATGGTTTCACTCCTTACCCCTCTCGCTGCTTTTGCTTCAGTGCCAAGATACCCTCGGGTATGCGCTGTGCTTTATAAATAATTTAACATAACATAACACTCAGAGCATTGAGGCCCAGTAGTCACTTAAAATTCTGACTTCCCGGTTTGAAATCAGGAAGATTCTTGGAATCCTTTGACTTGTTTCTTCTCAGTTTTATTCCCTGCTGAGGACTCTGGTTTTCACCCTTTTCCTGAGTCCAAGAGGGGGTCCAATAGACTGCACTCAAGAAAATGGTGGTAGCCATTTTGACTGCCTGTTCTAGTGTCAATCCTGCATGCTGTCGCAAGCATTTTTTAGTAGGATATGGTAGAGCTTTGAGATATTGCTCAAGGTAATTATTTTCCATTATCTCTTCGTTAGTTGATTCCAGGGGTTTTAACCATCTGTCCGCTGCATCTTTAATTTTGTAAAATAATGTCTTTGGGATGTCTCCTAGTCCTATGAGTTTTCGTCATCAACACCGAATCCATCTAGTATTACCTTCTTAATCTCTGCATATTCAGTGGGTCCATCACTATTGGCATACTGGTAAGGGCATCCACCATCAATAATGGGGCCAGGTAAAAATGACAGCAATCTGTGGGCCAGTAACATGCTCTTGCAGCCCGTTCAAAGTTAAAAAAGAATGCAACTAAATCTTTGCCACTCAGATATTTCTGTAAGGGAACAATAGGTCCTGGGATAGGTATGTTTCTGATCTGGGTTAGTCCTGTGCTAATTTGTATTTGAACCTCAGACATCCTGGTCATATTCTCACCTTGTGACCTCATGGTATTTGTATAATCAATTACAGCCTCTGCCATATATTTTTGGGGAGCCTGCTCCAATTTGCGTTGTCCCTCTCTAATCTTCCGTATAATAGTCTCCATCTTGTACCAGATTAACATATCCGACTTCTGACACCACTTGTGAGTCCTTTTGGTATGTACAATCTAATTTCTCTTTTAATTAAGTTGAAAGAAATGTAGTTTAGGAGAAGATGGTGTTTAATTTTCACATTGTTCTATAAACTAGTACTGTTTAGTCAGTGACAATTCTCTTTTTTTTCTTCGTTATAGGTCTGTCTGGTGGTTTCCTCGGTGTCTGGACCGGCTTGCCTGCTTCCCCAGGTTAGCTGTACCAAGGGTTTGGGGCTTCAATCTTGGGTGGCGTCTCCTTCCCCAGGCTCGTCTGACAAGGTGGTGTTTTCCTCTTTGGTTCTCCAGGTTGTGGCATCCTCCACAAAGGTCTCTTGTGGAGAGACTTCCCAACGTCCTCCTCGTCTCGTGAGTTCTGGCTTTTCCAGGCTTGTAAAATACTTCATGGTCCAGGTCGATGGAAGTAGTTCCACCCTTGTGAACTCTAAAGAAAAAAGAGCTTTTTTTGTTACAGAAGCCACATCCTTTTATAGGGCTTTAGACAAAGACTTTCACAGCTTGTGAGTATACACAGTTCCCAGGATTTGCATCAAAAGAAAGCAAGCTAAAAGAATCAATTTACTACAAAACACATTTGAGGATTCTCTCAGGATAACAATACATTGAGATTAGGCCTGGGCGGCAAATTCCGTTCCGCTCGCGGAATTTGCGGAATTTGCGTAATTTCGCGTTCCGCTGAGAACGCGAAATTGCTCAAAAAGTGTGCTTTCCGCGATTTCGCGAAATTTTTGCTTGTTCGCGTTCTCAAAATGCATGTTTGCGAGATATTTCTCCTCGAGCACGCAAACAGCAATTGCGAACAGGAAAAAAGCATCGCGAGCAAGCAATTCCGCGTGTTCGCGGAATTTCTGCGTGTTCGCGGAGAATTTTTACCGTTTCGCGGAGATTTGCATAACGCAATTACGCAAATTCCGCCCACCCCTAATTGAGATTCTGTAATACTCACAACTTTTACCTGAACAGTTGAACAGACACATTGTTTGAGCCAGGGACGATTGGATACGTTCTTGATACAGTACAGAGAGAAAAAATCTCTGAGAATGTTCTAAGCTTAGTCATGAGAATGATAGTAGTATTTTATTCGTAACAAAATATATCAGTAGTCATGAGGTATAATGTGATGTTGAGGCAAGATGGAGGACAGTGTAAACACAATCTAATAATCGCATAAGCCAGTCTGCGATGCTTTTATCAACAGAAATCAACTTTCACAGAGGCCTGCACTGACCCCGTCTCCTTCTTCAACCATTTCTGGTGATGAGGTCTACAGAATATATAACATGTGTCAATGTAGTAACAAACAGCGAGGGAACACTTTCAGCACTAGGGAAACAATATAAATATATGGGTAAGCAGGATTATTGATTGTGCCCAACTTGGATGTTTTGGAATTAAATCAATGGTTTGACCAAAGCGTCATGAGTGACACGCCCAGTCAAGTAGAACTCAGACTGGCTACAGTCATCAGGTTGGTACCACTGAAGTTTTTCACGGAAAGGTGGGATGCATTACTGGCTAAACCCCAACTAGCATTACACTGCGTATGCTTGAACATTAATTTCCTGACAGCTTTATGCATGATTGTGAGTGGGCGAGACTGTGATGTAGTATTTACTTCCATCAATAAATATCTATTCAGATATTGTGGTAAATATCTCATATTCTGAGTTGACACTCTCAAAATGGGGAAATGCATGAACAAGTAGGTGCTTACCAAACCTGTATCTGCATGTATCAAAGAGTTTCCTCATGTTCCCCCATATATGTATTAGCAGAGTGCTCCTGACAATATTTATCAGGTAAAATTGCAGAAGGGAAATAATGACCGCATTACTCATAATTCCAAACCCTCCGCAAACTGGAAATTCCATAATGAGGTCTTTAGGAACACTTTCACTATATTTCCATGTTCTGTGTCTGTGCCCCAACAGGGAGCCAGAGGCTGTTTATATGTTTTATTAGTATAAGAAAAAAGTCCAAACACAGTTGTGTTCCATCCTGTCACAAAGGGGGTGAGGATCTTTTCCAAGAAACTAGTCTGTACTGGATGTTTTTTAGGCTGTGAAAAGAATCAAAGCAGTATCTGGCACCTTATTGGGAAACAGAATTGTGTTGCTGGTTTTTAGTTTGTTCAAAAGCCCACAATACCCAGAGTCAACACATAAGCAGTAGTTTATAATGATTTTTCACTGTGTTCTGTCCATGCAGCACTTAAAAATTGATTTTTTGTGAATATATAATCAAGGTAACAACTATCTTTTTTTTAAAATGTCCCATGAATTCAAGTTCAGTGATAGGGTGTCATTTGAAACATTCTAAATTCTGGATATCTCATAATGACAGGCAATTCTAAGGTAGATTTTGGAAAAGAGTTTCTGCAGGCAATGACTTGCGATAGGGATCAGGAAATGATGAAAAATTCAACAGATAACAGCAAATCTCATATCATCTTGCATTTATATACTTCACTTGTTTACAATGGCACCACACAAGATAGGTCTATCATCCAGGATATAAAAGACCTTGTCCTAACTACCAAGTCAGGCTCACCAGACAATCCATGTTCACCTTCAATTATAAATGCTAGTACCTGACATCATTGTTACCCATCTCTCAAACATATTTAACAATATGTTTAGAACTGGTTTGTTTCCTTATCAATAGAAATTTGCCTCCATCCTGCCTCTACAGAAAAAAGTCAACTTGGAACCTGAGGACCCAGCCAATTACTGACCCATTTCCAGGCTCCCTTTTCCAGCAAAAATTGTAGAGAAGGTAATGAACATGCAACTAAATCAGTTCATCAAGAATTCCAACTGCTTGGATCCCACTCAGTTGAGATGCAGATCCAAACATAGCACAGAGACTGCTCTGATTAAGGCCATCGATGAGCTAAAATATATCTTAGACAATGGGGGACCAGCAGCCCTTATCCTGCTGGACTTATCCGAGGTGTTTGACACGGTGGATCATTCCAGCCTGATACACCGCCTGGAAGCAAAAGGCATAAAAAATATTGCCCTGAAATTACTTTCATCCTTCCTGTCAAATAGGGAAAAAACAATTATTTGAGATGCCTTCTCTTCAAGCGCATTTCGCCTGCCCTGTGGGTTTCCACAGGGATCCTCGCTCAGCCGGACTCTTTACAACTTATACGTCACAGACTTAGCCCCCCTGGTCGAATCCTTTGGGTTTTCTCTTAGCTCATATGCGGACGACACGCAAATTGTATTATCAGCCTCCCAGGATGCCAACGACGTTGGTGCTCACATACATGACTGCCTGAAAGGCATCAATGGTTGGATGAACAGACACCATCTTAAGTTTAATGCTGGAAAGACTGAGGTGATCTTACTCGGCAATAACCCTAACCTTTGGTATTCCCTGTGTTGGTCTAGGGAGATGGGCCCCCTTCCTGCACCCACCAGGAAAGCCAAGAATTTGGGCGTCATGATGGATGACCACTTACTCTTGCGAAACCAAATTAACGCAGTGGTGTCGTCCTCATATAACATTCTGAGAATGCTTGAAAAAATCTTAATATTTTGGCCCATGTCAGTCAGGAAGTCAGTCATTTCCACACTTGTATTATCTAAAATTGATTATTATAACGGCCTCTACATCAGACTACAAGCTCAATATCTAAATAAGTTGCAGGTCCTTCAGAATTCGGCGGCCAGACTCCTTCTGGACGTTCCTAGGCACCATTCAGTTTCCACTGCTCTCAAGGATCCCCATTGGTTGAGCGTAAAAAACAGGATCAAATTCAAAGCCCTTTGCCTGGCCTATAAGGCTCTCCATGATTTAGGATCCTGGTTTCTCAAGAAAGCCCTATCATGGTATACTCAAGAAATTTAAGATCATTAGGCTCTTTCAGAGCAAATACTATCAGATTTAAAAAATCTAAATGGGGTGGCAACAGTTTTGTGGTTAGAGCTGCGACAGTGAGGAATCTCCTTCCACTCTAACTCAGATCATCTCCCTCCCTATCTCAAGGAGGCTGCTGCAAACCTGGCTTTTTAATCAATGGTTTCATTCCTTACCCCTCTCGCTGCTTTTGCTTCAGCGCCAAGATACCCTCGGGTATGTGCTGTGCTTTATAAATAATTTAACATAACATAACACTCAGAGCATTGAGGCCCAGTAGTCACTTAAAATTCTGACTTCCCGGTTTGAAATCAGGAAGATTCTTGGAATCCTTTGACTTGTTTCTTCTCAGTTTTATTCCCTGCTGAGGACTCTGGTTTTCACCCTTTTCCTGAGTCCAAGAGGGGGTCCCCTAGACTGCACTCAAGAAAATGGTGGTAGCCATTTTGACTGCCTGTTCTAGTGTCAATCCTGCATGCTGTCGCAAGCATTTTTGAGTAGGATATGGTAGAGCTTTGAGATATTGCTCAAGGTAATTATTTTCCATTATCTCTTCGTTAGTTGATTCCAGGGGTTTTAACCATCTGTCCGCTGCATCTTTAATTTTGTAAAATAATGTCTTTGGGGTGTCTCCTAGTCCTATGAGTTTTCGTCATCAACACCGAATCCATCTAGTATTACCTTCTTAATCTCTGCATATTCAGTGGGTCCATCACTATTGGCATACTGGTAAGGGCTTCCACCATCAATAATGGGGCCAGGTAAAAATGACAGCAATCTGTGGGCCAGTAACATGCTCTTGCAGCCCGTTCAAAGTTAAAAAAGAATGCAACTAAATCTTTGCCACTCAGATATTTCTGTAAGGGAACAATAGGTCCTGGGATAGGTATGTTTCTGATCTGGGTTAGTCCTGTGCTAATTTGTATTTGAACCTCAGACATCCTGGTCATATTCTCACCTTGTGACCTCATGGTATTTGTATAATCAATTACAGCCTCTGCCATATATTTTTGGGGAGCCTGCTCCAATTTGCGTTGTCCCTCTCTAATCTTCCGTATAATAGTCTCCATCTTGTACCAGATTAACATATCCGACTTCTGACACCACTTGTGAGTCCTTTTGGTATGTACAATCTAATTTCTCTTTTAATTAAGTTGAAAGAAATGTAGTTTAGGAGAAGATGGTGTTTAATTTTCACATTGTTCTATAAACTAGTACTGTTTAGTCAGTGACAATTCTCTTTTTTTTTCTTCGTTATAGGTCTGTCTGGTGGTTTCCTCGGTGTCTGGACCGGCTTGCCTGCTTCCCCAGGTTAGCTGTACCAAGGGTTTGGGGCTTCAATCTTGGGTGGCGTCTCCTTCCCCAGGCTCGTCTGACAAGGTGGTGTTTTCCTCTTTGGTTCTCCAGGTTGTGGCATCCTCCACAAAGGTCTCTTGTGGAGAGACTTCCCAACGTCCTCCTCGTCTCGTGAGTTCTGGCTTTTCCAGGCTTGTAAAATACTTCATGGTCCAGGTCGATGGAAGTAGTTCCACCCTTGTGGACTCTAAAGAAAAAAGAGCTTTTTTTGTTACAGAAGCCACATCCTTTTATAGGGCTTTAGACAAAGACTTTCACAGCTTGTGAGTATACACAGTTCCCAGGATTTGCATCAAAAGAAAGCAAGCTAAAAGAATCAATTTACTACAAAACACATTTGAGGATTCTCTCAGGATAACAATACATTGAGATTCTGTAATACTCACAACTTTTACCTGAACAGTTGAACAGACACATTGTTTGAGCCAGGGACGATTGGATACGTTCTTGATACAGTACAGTGGGAAAAAATCTCTGAGAATGTTCTAAGCTTAGTCACGAGAATGATAGTAGTATTTTATTCGTAACAAAATATATCAGTAGTCATGAGGTATAATGTGATGTTGAGGCAAGATGGAGGACAGTGTAAACACAATCTAAAAATCGCATAAGCCAGTCTGCGATGCTTTTATCAACAGAAATCAACTTTCACAGAGGCCTGCACTGACCCCGTCTCCTTCTTCAACCATTTCTGGTGATGAGGTCTACAGAATATATAACATGTGTCAATGTAGTAAAAAACAGCGAGGGAACACTTTCAGCACTAGGGAAACAATATAAATATATGGGTAAGCAGGAATATTGATTGTGCCCAACTTGGATGTTTTGGAATTAAATCAATGGTTTGACCAAAGCGTCATGAGTGACACGCCCAGTCAAGTAGAACTCAGACTGGCTACAGTCATCAGGTTGGTACCACTGAAGTTTTTCACGGAAAGGTGGGATGCATTACTGGCTAAACCCCAACTAGCATTACACTGCGTATGCTTGAACATTAATTTCCTGACAGCTTTATGCATGATTGTGAGTGGGCGAGACTGTGATGTAGTATTTACTTCCATCAATAAATATCTATTCAGATATTGTGGTAAATATCTCATATTCTGAGTTGACACTCTCAAAATGGGGAAATGCATGAACAAGTAGGTGCTTACCAAACCTGTATCTGCATGTATCAAAGAGTTTCCTCATGTTCCCCCATATATGTATTTGCAGAGTGCTCCTGACAATATTTATCAGGTAAAATTGCAGAAGGGAAATAATGACCGCATTACTCATAATTCCAAACCCTCCGCAAACTGGAAATTCCATAATGAGGTCTTTAGGAACACTTTCACTATATTTCCATGTTCTGTGTCTGTGCCCCAACAGGGAGCCAGAGGCTGTTTACATGTTTTATTGGTATAAGAAAAAAGTCCAAACACAGTTGTGTTCCATCCTGTCACAAAGGGGGTGAGGATCTTTTCCAAGAAACTAGTCTGTACTGGATGTTTTTTAGGCTGTGAAAAGAATCAAAGCAGTATCTGGCACCTTATTGGGAAACAGAATTGTGTTGCTGGTTTTTAGTTTGTTCAAAAGCCCACAATACCCAGAGTCAACACATAAGCAGTAGTTTATAATGATTTTTCACTGTGTTCTGTCCATGCAGCACTTAAAAATTGATTTTTTGTGAATATATAATCAAGGTAACAACCATCTTTTTTTTAAAATGTCCCATGAATTCAAGTTCAGTGATAGGGTGTCATTTGAAACATTCTAAATTCAGGATATCTCATAATGACAGGCAATTCTAAGGTAGATTTTGGAAAAGAGTTTCTGCAGGCAATGACTTGCGATAGGGATCAGGAAATGATGAAAAATTCAACAGATAACAGCAAATCTCATATCATCTTGCATTTATATACTTCACTTGTTTACAATGGCACCACACAAGATAGGTCTATCATCCAGGATATAAAAGACCTTGTCCTAACTACCAAGTCAGGCTCACCAGACAACCCATGTTCACCTTCAATTATAAATGCTAGTACCTGACATCATTGTTACCCATCTCTCAAACATATTTAACAATATGTTTAGAACTGGTTTGTTTCCTTATCAATAGAAATTTGCCTCCATCCTGCCTCTACTGAAAAAAGTCAACTTGGAACCTGAGGACCCAGCCAATTACTGACCCATTTCCAGGCTCCCTTTTCCAGCAAAAATTGTAGAGAAGGTAATGAACATGCAACTAAATCAGTTCATCAAGAATTCCAACTGCTTGGATCCCACTCAGTTTAGATGCAGATCCAAACATAGCACAGAGACTGCTCTGATTAAGGCCATCGATGAGCTAAAATATATCTTAGACAATGGGGGACCAGCAGCCCTTATCCTGCTGGACTTATCCGAGGTGTTTGACACGGTGGATCATTCCAGCCTGATACACCGCCTGGAAGCAAAAGGCATAAAAAATATTGCCCTGAAATTACTTTCATCCTTCCTGTCAAATAGGGAAAACACAATTAATTGAGATGCCTTCTCTTCAAGCGCATTTCGCCTGCCCTGTGGGTTTCCACAGGGATCCTCGCTCAGCCGGACTCTTTACAACTTATACGTCACAGACTTAGCCCCCCTGGTCGAATCCTTTGGGTTTTCTCTTAGCTCATATGCGGACGACACGCAAATTGTATTCAGCCTCCCAGGATGCCAACGACATTGGTGCTCACATACATGACTGCATGAAAGGCATCAATGGTTCGATGAACAGACACCATCTTAAGTTTAATGCTGGAAAGACTGAGGTGATCTTACTCGGCAATAACCCTAACCTTTGGTATTCCCTGTGTTGGTCTAGGGAGATGGGCCCCCTTCCTGCACCCACCAGGAAAGCCAAGAATTTGGGCGTCATGATGGATGACCACTTACTCTTGCGAAACCAAATTAACGCAGTGGTGTCGTCCTCATATAACATTCTGAGAATGCTTAAAAAAATCTTAATATTTTGGCCTATGTCAGTCAGGAAGTCAGTCATTTCCACACTTGTATTATCTAAAATTGATTATTATAACGGCCTCTACATCAGACTACAAGCTCAATATCTAAATAAGTTGCAGGTCCTTCAGAATTCGGCGGCCAGACTCCTTCTGGACGTTCCTAGGCACCATTCAGTTTCCACTGCTCTCAAGGATCCCCATTGGTTGAGCGTAAAAAACAGGATCAAATTCAAAGCCCTTTGCCTGGCCTATAAGGCTCTCCATGATTTAGGATCCTGGTTTCTCAAGAAAGCCCTATCATGGTATACTCAAGAAATTTAAGATCATTAGGCTCTTTCAGAGCAAATACTATCAGATTTAAAAAATCTAAATGGGGTGGCAACAGTTTTGTGGTTAGAGCTGCGACAGTGAGGAATCTCCTTCCACTCTAACTCAGATCATCTCCCTCCCTATCTCAAGGAGGCTGCTGCAAACCTGGCTTTTTAATCAATGGTTTCACTCCTTACCCCTCTCGCTGCTTTTGCTTCAGCGCCAAGATACCCTCGGGTATGTGCTGTGCTTTATAAATAATTTAACATAACATAACACTCAGAGCATTGAGGCCCAGTAGTCACTTAAAATTCTGACTTCCCGGTTTGAAATCAGGAAGATTCTTGGAATCCTTTGACTTGTTTCTTCTCAGTTTTATTCCCTGCTGAGGACTCTGGTTTTCACCCTTTTCCTGAGTCCAAGAGGGGGTCCCCTAGACTGCACTCAAGAAAATGGTGGTAGCCATTTTGACTGCCTGTTCTAGTGTCAATCCTGCATGCTGTCGCAAGCATTTTTGAGTAGGATATGGTAGAGCTTTGAGATATTGCTCAAGGTAATTATTTTCCATTATCTCTTCGTTAGTTGATTCCAGGGGTTTTAACCATCTGTCCGCTGCATCTTTAATTTTGTAAAATAATGTCTTTGGGGTGTCTCCTAGTCCTATGAGTTTTCGTCATCAACGCCGAATCGATCTAGTATTACCTTCTTAATCTCTGCATATTCAGTGGGTCCATCACTATTGGCATACTGGTAAGGGCTTCCACCATCAATAATGGGGCCAGGTAAAAATGACAGCAATCTGTGGGCCAGTAACATGCTCTTGCAGCCCGTTCAAAGTTAAAAAAGAATGCAACTAAATCTTTGCCACTCAGATATTTCTGTAAGGGAACAATAGGTCCTGGGATAGGTATGTTTCTGATCTGGGTTAGTCCAGTGCTAATTTGTATTTGAACCCCAGACATCCTGGTCATATTCTCACCTTGTGACCTCATGGTATTTGTGAATGAATGAATGAAATAAGCTTTATTTCGATAAGAATATATCTTAAAAGCATGTACATTAATGACATAAACAAATATATAAAAGACTCAGGACTAGTCATAAAACTGTGCTAACACCAGATTTCCAGAACATACAGAAGATAAAAAATACATGTAAACAGAATAAATAAGACAATTTCATTAAAAAGGGAATACAAACAAACGATGTGACAAAAGGGCTGCTTATGTGTGGACTGCTAGGGCTTTTGATCTTATGAACCAAGACCATCTCAAGAACTTGGATTATGCGCAAACATACAAGGGTCGTGTATCTGATTTAAAAATGCGCAGAGCTATGAGGTGGTCTCTTGTGCCCAAGTCTCTACACAAAGGTTTGAGCCAATAGGTCCTTGGGATTTTATATTCAGGACATGCAAATAAAACATGTGCAATTGACTCAACTCGAGTCTCACAGCAAGGACAAAATGGTGATGTCTGGAAAGGTGGCTTCCAGCGTGCGGTTAATTCGCGCACTGGAAGTGTACCGACCCTAAATTTAAAATAGAGGGCCCGATCGAAAGGCTTCTGAATAATGTCAAGATAGGGCTCATAACGCACTTCATCCTTAAGACTTAAAAACTCAATGGTGGTTCTGCCACCATAAGGACTGGAAATCCTCTTAGCAGTAACCCAATTCCAGTACAATTTCTTCAGTTCGGCTTTCGGGGGTGAGGTTCTATTCACCCAGGCGTCATTGAGACCTAGGTCACAAAGCGAGATTTTAACATCTTTCAGCCATTTAATTTTATTCCAACATGGCATAGACAATACTTCGGTCAGTCCCTCTGCATACTTAGCTAACTCAGGGGTTTGCCAAAGCCGAGCCCATAGGAGAAGGGGGCGGAGTTTTGCCAAGTCTTTCATCGTGTGGCACCCCAAGTCCATTAACAGAGGTACTACTGGAGTGCTCTTGGGTAATGCCATCAGTTCCTTGTAGAAACTGCAATCAGACTTAGCAAGTTCATCAATATTATTTAGGCCCCATAATTCGGCGCCATAAAGTGCCAAACTCACACCTTTTGCTTTGTATATCTCTAGGGCTGGGGCTATTGGCCTAGACGTGGAAGAGCGATGTTCCCTGAGGAGGGCACCAGTAATCCTCTTATGATTTAAAAGCATCTTTTGCATGTGAGGTGACCATCGCATAGTGTCTGAAATGCGGATACCCAGGTAGTCGAATTCTTTTAACCTTTCAAGTTTAGCCGCATTCAAAACTGGGGGCCGCCCTAGTTTTTTGGGTGGATTCAATATTAGGTATTTCGTTTTGGCGGAATTTATTATAAGGCCTCTACCATTGCAAAAAGTTTGGAAGCTGTCAAGAAGAGTTTGAAGACCCATAGGTGATTTAGATAACAGAAGAGTATCATCAGCGAACAGGAGAGTTGGAATACGTTCGCCCGCCAGGGATGGTGCATCAAAAGGAACTTTCAGCAGGTGCTCCACTACACCATTCACGTAAAGTGAGAAAAGGGTAGGAGCAATAACACATCCCTGGCGGACACCCCTGTTCACTGGGATTCTCTCTGTTTTCTGACCCTGTGAGCCCCACCGCACTTGTGCGTAGTTTCCCTCGTGAAGTTTTATTAGTAGATCCAATAGGTAGGGGGGAATCTTCATGTTGGCCAAGACGCCCCACAGGGTGACTCTAGGAACTAGATCAAAAGCTGTTTTGAGATCTATAAAGGCGAGATAAAGGCTGCCCTTTCCGAGAAGGACAACCTTCCAGTAGATGAGGAGCAGTCTGAAAACTTGTTCTATGGGGCCTGTCCCGACCCTGAAGCCTGCTTGATAGTCTGAAAGGATGTTATTTTCTTTCACCCAGGATAGGATCCTCTCCAAAATCACCTTCCCGGCAACCTTCTGGGTTGAGTCGATCAGACTAATTGGGCGATAGTTGGCTGGGTCATCCCTAGCACCCTTCTTAAAAATCGGGACAACCTCAGCCCCCTTCCAGGATCCAGGGACTGAAGCACCATTAGCAATGGCATTAATTAGGGTGGAGAGAAGGTTCCCCCATCTAGATGGATCTAATCTAAGGACGTCACCAGGGATTCCGACCTGCTGCTTTCTGGGGGACGATAGACTTGATGGCATTGAGCACTTCCCTTTCGGTGAAAGGGTCAGTGTTCAATGCACCTGAAGAGGCGAAAGCCTCTTTGGGAAAAGGGACCCCCTCACACTCGGGCGGGGAGGAGTAAAGTTTGAAAAAATGTTCAAACCAGACCCCACTAGTGATGTTACATGTCATAAGTTCGTGGGCAGGTCTGTTCTTGGTCCTGATAATATTCCAGAAAGGACCTGAATCACTTTTTGAGGAAGCCTCCCTTAGTGCCTGCCAATACTGTTCCTCCCAGTCCTTTTTAGCATTAGACACGCAGATCCTATACTCCTTCCTGGCTAGCTGGATCTTTGGCGTGGACCTACTTTTGAGGGCCATGATTAGGGCGGATTTCTTCCGCCTGCAGTTTTGTGTATACCAGCCATCCACGGGCTTATGCTTTCCCCCCCCCCTCGATGGCCCGCCTTTACCAAATACTCGAAATAAATTCCCCAGGTCTTTAATAATACCTTGAAAAACGGCTGGAACCTTGCCATAAGCTGCCTCATGGGTATTTGTCGCGGCCAGCTCGGCTTGTGCTACGCACAATATTGCCCCAATCGACTGAACTTTCTCTTCGTCAAGCATCACTTTACGCCATTTTAGGCGCCTCTCGCAATATGCGGGGCACACCTCAAGGGTTGGCATAAAGCTAGCTATCGGAGGAATCAAAGACCCATTTACTCCCTCCCATAATGGGTTCATACTTAAGGATAACTGGTTGTGGTCGCTGTCGTCAGAGGGGATTATTTCCATGTCCACCACATATAACGAAAGTTTAAAATCGAGGAGTGTATAATCTATCCTCGAAGTATGGTTTATCCTGCTATAAGTGTGAGCGCCTTGCAGATCTGAAGCTGTTCTGCCGTTTACCGCCCTTAATCCGAACTCTAGGGACATAGTATTCATGTGTATAACTGATTTTGTCCATCTCCTAATGGGGGGGCAATATCAATATCGGAATGCCTCTTTTGGCATCATCCTCCATTAAATCAGGAAAATCCAAAGACGCAAGGGGTTCAAAAGAACAATTGAAGTCTCCTGCTACCAGGACGTGGGATGCGTGATGGCACTTTCGCAGTTCACCCTCAAGGAGTGTAAGTACAGGTGACAAGGCTCCTCCACTTAAACCCCTGGCATAGACATTGAATATGTCTAGAGACTTCCTTCCCTGAGCCCCCTTAAGAGTAAGTCTTAGAATATCGGGAGAGATATTTTGGGTCTGTCTAATAGTGCACCCGAGAGAGATGCTGACCCAAATAAGAAGACCGCCCGAAGGGCGTCCTCTCCCAGATGAAGATAGAGTGGCCGGCACAAAAAAAGGGGTATAGCCAGCCATATAGTGGGGCACTGTGCTCCAAGTCTCCTGGAAGATATAGATGCTATAGGGCTCTATCAAAGAATTCCAGTATGGGAGATCTAATTTGCTAGCAATGCCAGCTACATTCCAACTTAGGACCCTTAGGGGAGGGACGTCTGTAGCTAAATCCCGTGTTGTAGGAGGAATGGTAGAACTAGGGGTAGCCTGAGGCAAGTTGGATGTAGGAGGCGATGACAAATTATTTGTATCCTGAAGATTTAGAGTAGACTGTGGTCTATACTGCTGGACGTGGGGGCTCAGAGTGTTAGGTAAGGAATCCCCAGCTGTTTCAGTAGGAGTTTCTATATCTTCGTTATTTTGTTCGCCAGCGGAGGTATAGGTTCCAACCCCAAAAGGGTTTCCATGTCAATAGGAGACATAGTGGCCATGGAGTTCTCGATTTCTACTAAAAGCAGAGGTGGAATAATCATTGCCACTGATAGGCCGGACCCCCATATGGTACCCATCGGGAGCCGAATGGAAAAAAGATTGTGAATGATGGAAATACACAGAATCTGAATAGAATTGACTTAAGTCAAGACATCCTATACCATTGGTAACAGAGCCTGGTTGTTGGTTACAAATTAACCTTGTAACACGAGGATCCCTGAAATTAACAAGAATACAATCACCAGACATATTCTTAGGTCTATTTCCCACCCAGGAGACCCTTCTAACATGGAGGACATGGCCATCCAGATGCCTAGGAAGCGGCTTGTTGGTGTTGAGCCAATGTGTTGTTTTTTTTTTTAATTCAATATAAGATTCAAGCTTGCCGGCTTTGAGCTGAGGGACTCCGGTTAAAACAAAAACAAAGGGTAGGCACTCCGGTGGCAAATTAATGTGGGGTAGATTTAGCTGGGTGCAGGTAACTTTATCATTCAGTTGATCTTGTGCAGGTTCCCTACTAGGTGATTTGGAAAGGCTCTGGGTGGGTTCTATCTCGTGACCTAGTGTGTCAGGATTTTCATGACTTTTAGTTGGACCAGGGACTAACTTTTTTTCCATGGTTTTTCTGCCCAGGTTAAACATAGGTACTAAAGGTTTAGATCCTGGTATATTGGCTCTGTTCTTAGACCCTGTAATTGTGGCGGTAATTGGGTGTAGCAAGGCAGCATTAGGAATAGACTCGTTTTGGGTACTAGGAAAAGGGTCGGCAATGACAGGATTATCGTGGCCAATCTTCGAATGCAACTTGATTAATGATTTAAGAGAAAAGAAATTGTCTAGAGAGGCCTGCTCAAATCTCTCAAGCCTCTCAGACAGTGTCTTCACCCTTTCAATCAGGGGAAGTGTAAAAGATCTAATAAGTAGTTCTAATTGGCCAACAAGGAAAGATTGGAACTCAGGGCCATATGGACCAAAATTAGGGGAAAGCTGCTCTACAGGAATTTGGGGGACCGGGTCATTTGGGTGTACAGAGCATGATTGTAACCTCTGTTGTTGAGCTGACGATAACGCTATGCGACCCACTTTCCTTGTATTGGAACTGCACGGTTTGGTTTTACTTTTCTTTGGTGCTTTCGCATGATCACCCTTTTGGCCACTACCCACTCTTTTCCTTTTGCTTGGAGCAGTTTTGGATCCTGCAATGTTAGTTGGCTCAGGGGAGACTGAGATTTGAGGGGAGGGAAGCTTGTCAATAGTGGTCTCAGAAGCTGCTGTAGGAATAGCCAGCTGTGGTGAGTACCACAAGTCTAGCCGTATTGAAGGCCCATGACCCATAGAGCTATCTGGATTTGTATGCAAGCTAGCCGCCGTACTATGTTTTGTCCCCACAGTAGAACTATTTGCTTGGTTACTTTCTGTCACAGGGGAATCAGCCATTGCTATTTTACCCAGTGAGGAGCGTTTATTATTAAGCTGATCAAGAGAGAGTCGGCGTTCTGTGATAGCTATTTCCTTTTCGACGACAGAGCAGGCACGTATGATGAATTGGTCTAAGGTGCCACTAACTCTTTTCCCACCTGACCCACCTCTCTTTCCCGAGCGCGTAGACATTGCCATGTGCTCAGATTCAGAAAACGGAACAAATCATGTAATACAATGGACTGAACACTGTTAGTAAAGCACACAGAATTAGTCCTCTGAGTAGTGACTTACAGTACACTTTACAAACTGCAACCGTGCAGTGGGACCAAGTGGAATGGCCCGGCCCGGCCTCCTCTGGCCCCGGACGGCCACAGACGGCCCCGCCCTTGACCCGGGCATAGCCCGGCGCTGCCCATGCGCTGTCCTGCGACGCGGGAGAGAGGCAGTGATTGATAGCGCCTCCAGGCACGTAGATGGCGTTTCCGGGTCCCGTCCTCAGACCGCAAGGGAGCCTGGGGAATGGAGTCCCTCCACACTGCGGCCGCGATGGTTTGCGGTGCGGCTGCGGGAGGGGAGGCAAGGAAAAGCTGTTGTGCCCAGGTCAGCTGCGCTGGAGTATCAGGCGAGTTCAGTGTCCAGAATTATGAGCTTTAGTTTGATTTGGTATGATCCCCCGCTCCCCCGGAGAGAGGCAGTGATTTATAGCGCCTCCAGGCGCGTAGATGGCGTTTCCGGGTCCCGTCCTCAGACCGCAAGGGAGCCTGGGGAATGGAGTCCCTCCACACTGCGGCCGCGATGGTTTGCGGTGCGGCGGCGGGAGGGGAGGCAAGGAGAAGCTGTTGTGCCCAGGTCAGCTGCGCTGGAGTATCAGGCGAGTTCAGTGTCCAGAATTATGAGCTTTAGTTCGATTTGGTATGGTATTTGTATAAAATCAATTACAGCCTCTGCCATATATTTTTGGGGAGCCTGCTCCAATTTGCGTTGTCCCTCTCTAATCTTCCGTATGATAGTCTCCATCTTGTACCAGATTAACATATCCGACTTCTGACACCACTTGTGAGTCCTTTTGGTATGTACAATCTAATTTCTCTTTTAATTAAGTTGAAAGAAATGTAGTTTAGGAGAAGATGGTGTTTAATTTTCACATTGTTCTATAAACTAGTACTGTTTAGTCAGTGACAATTCTCTTTTTTTTCTTCGTTATAGGTCTGTCTGGTGGTTTTCTCGGTGTCTGGACCGGCTTGCCTGCTTCCCCAGGTTAGCTGTACCAAGGGTTTGGGGCTTCAATCTTGGGTGGCGTCTCCTTCCCCAGGCTCGTCTGACAAGGTGGTGTTTTCCTCTTTGGTTCTCCAGGTTGTGGCATCCTCCACAAAGGTCTCTTGTGGAGAGACTTCCCAACGTCCTCCTCGTCTCGTGAGTTCTGGCTTTTCCAGGCTTGTAAAATACTTCATGGTCCAGGTCGATGGAAGTAGTTCCACCCTTGTGGACTCTAAAGAAAAAAGAGGTTTTTTTGTTACAGAAATCCACATCCTTTTATAGGGCTTTAGACAAAGACTTTCATACAGCTTGTGAGTATACACAGTTCCCAGGATTTGCATCAAAAGAAAGCAAGCTAAAAGAATCAATTTACTACAAAACACATTTGAGGATTCTCTCAGGATAACAATACATTGAGATTCTGTAATACTCACAACTTTTACCTGAACAGTTGAACAGACACATTGTTTGAGCCAGGGACGATTGGATACGTTCTTGATACAGTACAGTGGGAAAAAATCTCTGAGAATGTTCTAAGCTTAGTCACGAGAATGATAGTAGTATTTTATTCGTAACAAAATATATCAGTAGTCATGAGGTATAATGTGATGTTGAGGCAAGATGGAGGACAGTGTAAACACAATCTAATAATCGCATAAGCCAGTCTGCGATGCTTTTATCAACAGAAATCAACTTTCACAGAGGCCTGCACTGACCCCGTCTCCTTCTTCAACCATTTCTGGTGATGAGGTCTACAGAATATATAACATGTGTCAATGTAGTAAAAAACAGTGAGGGAACACTGTCAGCACTAGGGAAACAATATAAATGTATGGGTAAGCAGGATTATTGATTGTGCCCAACTTGGATGTTTTGGAATTAAATCAATGGTTTGACCAAAACGTCATGAGTGACACGCCCAGTCAAGTAGAACTCAGACTGGCTACAGTCATCAGGTTGGTACCACTGAGTTTTTCACGGAAAGGTGGGATGCATTACTGGCTAAACCCCAACTAGCATTACACTGCGTATGCTTGAACATTAATTTCCTGATAGCTTTATGCATGATTGTGAGTGGGCGAGACTGTGATGTAGTATTTACTTTCCTCAATAAATATCTATTCAGATATTGTGGTAAATATCTCATATTCTGAGTTGACACTCTCAAAATGGGGAAATGCATGAACATGTAGGTGCTTACCAAACCTGTATCTGCATGTATCAAAGAGTTTCCTCATGTTCCCCCATATATGTATTAGCAGAGTGCTCCTGACAATATTTATCAGGTAAAATTGCAGAAGGGAAATAATGACCGCATTACTCATAATTCCAAACCCTCCGCAAACTGGAAATTCCATAATGAGGTCTTTAGGAACACTTTCACTATATTTCCATGTTCTGTGTCTGTGCCCCAACAGGGAGCCAGAGGCTGTTTATATGTTTTATTAGTATAAGAAAAAGGTCCAAACACAGTTGTGTTCCATCCTGTCACAAAGGGGGTGAGGATCTTTTCCAAGAAACTAGTCTGTACTGGATGTTTTTTAGGCTGTGAAAAGAATCAAAGCAGTATCTGGCACCTTATTGGGAAACAGAATTGTGTTGCTGGTTTTTAGTTTGTTCAAAAGCCCACAATATCCAGAGTCAACACATAAGCAGTAGTTTATAATGATTTTTCACTGTGTTCTGTCCATGCAGCACTTAAAAATTGATTTTTTGTGAATATATAATCAAGGTAACAACTATGTTTTCTTTTTAAATGTCCCATGCATTCAAGTTCAGTGATAGGGTGTCATTTGAAACATTCTAAATTCTCGATATCTCATAATGACAGGCAATTCTAAGGTAGATTTTGGAAAAGAGTTTCTGCAGGCAATGACTTGCGATAGGATCAGGAAATGTTGAAAAATTTAACAGATAACAGCAAATCTCATATCATCTTGCATTTATATACTTCACTTGGTTACAATGGCACCACACAAGATAGGTCTATCATCCAGGACATAAAAGGCCTAAAAACACAACTATACAAAGTGCAAGGAAAAACTATGGAATTAGTTTAATTTTTCGGATGAGTGTAGCTGTGATATTTGGGTCTGGACTTGTCCAACACCTAGCTAAACCTATGAAACCAGACATTTCTGAAATCTGCGCTCCCATGGGAGTCTTCAGGGGTGTGGCTTGTGTAGGTGCTACCACTTTTTCTTATCACTAAACAGAATTCTCTCACATTTCTGTAATTGATAGTTCTAGAATTTGTAGGGTAGAGCAAAAGTCCCTCCACCCAGTGTTTGCATTTTTCTGTTGATAAATACAATTCCACACAGTAGTGGATTGTCCTATCATAACAGACAAAAACAGGTAAAAACTCTAAAGGTGTCAAGTCATTGTACTGTCCATCTGGTCTACACAGAATCCAGTTTTGGCCTATGCGTATCCCGTTCAAGAGATCCAAGCACACATGTGGAGTACCAATTCTAAGATTGATAACATTGGATGGCTGGATGTTTGCCCTTTGCCAAAATCTTTTTAATTTTGTGTCACACCAAAGGGAAGAAATTGTGATTTTTCATCCATACTTTGACTGTTGGGGTAATCATATGTTCTGGGACTCATACATGCCACAGCGTGCTTTCTCTCTGCATTTTTTAATGTCTGGGTTTGAAAGGTTTCCACGGGTACCGACTGACCCCAGGCACAAATATTATAGACACCTCCTATGTAAACTCTTCTTCAAAATCATTTCCTTGTGTCTAGTGTGTGGAACCCTGGAAAAAGCCACTGAAAACCCATGCCTTTCTTGTACACTCACACATAGGACGTGAAGAGAAACAAACTGGATGGGCAAACTTTGACAGTTATTTGTTCAAGTGCAAGGAAGGCTGAAGGTAGTTATCATGGTTTAGAAAAAAAGGCTAAAATCTGACAAATGTCATGTTCAGCATAATGTCATAGCCAGCCAGTCAGGGTGAGAGAGAGCTAGCACCTTGTGATAGAATCCATACGATCTGAAGATGCTAAAAATATATGGTTTTAGTGGCTTTCGTTAGTGTCAATGTTTTATACTTGCAACCAAATAAAAGCTTTGCTAAACAAGCATTTCACTTTCCATTTCTAAGGCTTCCAAATGCACTGCATCCAGTTTATTGACTGTGGTCACCCCAACCCCCCCCCCCCCCAAAAAAAAATACATGTATTATTTCCCATCTTCCAGGTGTTAGTGTGAAAGACAGATTGGGGTTAAACCCTGTTGGGGATATGTTCTTGTCTGAGGGATACTTGAGAGAAATACCATATTTTGAAAGATAAATACTAAAAATCTGACAAACAGTTTGTTCAATGTATTCTTCTGGCCAGGTAATCAGGGTGAGGAAGGACTGGAAACTAGCAATGGAAATCTTAGGATGTGTAAATGATGAAAATATATGATTGTTATTTATTTCTGTACATCCCAGAGTGGATACATGCAATTAAAAGCAAGTACGCCAAACGTAAATCTTTCTGCTTGACCAAATTTTGAAATAAATATTTTTAAAATGTATTTTATTTTTCTTTATAACAAACTTTTCTCAGTTGTGGTGCAGAGGGATTTCCCCATATAACCCTTTTATTTGTGATGGTTTATGTGTCAAGGTTATTATCAGTTCAGATTTCTCTGCAATAGTATGATGTTTTCAAACTCACTAATAAGTGACAAAGTGAATGATACCAATAGGATAGAGTATGCTTCAACTTAAAAAAATAACTTTTGAAATCCGACTTAAAATCTCCTTTTTAGGTTTTGCCTTCTAGACAGTGCGCGTGCACTGTTTGTTTTGAGACATATAATGGACTTTCCAAGAACACACAGAAGTTTGGACCACGTTCATTGCTTACCATTGGTTTGCTTTCTTGTGACTCTTGTTTGCCTGTTTCTTATTTGTGTCCCAGCTTGCCAGTCTTCTGTTTGTCTCTCCCATGGAGCATTGCCTTTTTACCATCAATTTTGACTGATTTGCTTCTGGTCTTCCACTTCTTGCTTTTCAAGGACTACTTTTTGCTTTTCTGACAGGCACTCAACGAGAATGCTGGTTGGCTTCAAATAACAATGCTTTGGCATGGTATTCCTCTGGATTTTTCCCTTCTTTAGATTAAACCATTTTTGTTGGGCAAAGGACCCTGCACGCTTTACTCCTGCTAACCAGTGGTAGAGGGCTTGTGCTCTGCCATTTAAACACTGTGAAATTGGCATGCACCAAACTGGTATATTTAGTTTACCTAAAAGTCCCTCATATGTTGTACTATCTCTACCTAGCACCTGGAAATTAAATGCCGCAAGTGGGCTGAGGCACTCATTGTGACATCCACTAATGTAGCTCTGTAAAACATATCTCCAAGCCAGCCCTTGCAGTCTGCGTGTGTAGTTTTAAACTGCCATTTCAATATGGCAAAATAAACCTTTTGCATGCCCCAAACTTTTATGCTTGTGAGTCACACCTAAGGAAGGTCTTAAAAGCCCATATTGCAAGGTACATGGTATTTAGAAAATAGGCCACGAGTACCTAAGTTTTATATGTCCTGTCAGTAAAATACCTCCAAAGTCCTTTTTCAAAACAGCAAGGCTAGATGTCTTGTAGAAAAGCACGGCCTTACATTATAACTCCTTATAATGAATAACTTAAGTTTGGAACTAGCTAGAAAAATTATTTGAAGACTCATTGTAAAAAGAATTTAAAATCCAACCTAATGGTCAAATTGAATTTTAAAATTACTATTTTGAAAATGCTACTCTTCAAAAAAGAAATCCTGACAAAATCAAATGTGCCTTTCTGCTTGTGTCCAGGGTCAACTGACTGTTAATGGCTCTCCTGTGGAGTGATGTCTATTTCACCCAGAAAGTGAAAACGTGGCCTGAGTATAGGAAAGTGCCAGTGTTCCTGCCAGTATTGCTGTGGAGGAGCTGTGCCCCTGTCCTGATTATACTTCCCCACTAACAGGCTGGCACTGGGATTAGAAGTGTTTTATATCTAAGGTTTGTACCTTTCATCTTCCCTGTTACTCTGCCTCTGCTGCTCTGCTAGTGTGAATGGTATGAGTAGAATGTTGGTGTGGATGGTGATGTCATTGTAAAGTGTGGACTGCTGTGGGGCAGAGTGTCAGTGGGATCCTGGGCTGAGCAACAGAAAGGCTGCTCCTGGTGGGGACTAATTTACATCTTTACTGGAAAACCTACTTAACATCTAAGAACAATAAACGTATTCATCTGTAACCTAACCACGTCGACTGGAACTCCTATAGTGCTATACAACAAAGTGGCATCCCCAGAGCCTGAATTAAAAAAACTCCTGGACCTGTGAAGACTCAGAAGGAGAATTGCCCTGCTGGCAGAAGCATGAAGGAAGACTAGACCTGCTTGCCTTGAACAAGGAACCCAGAAGTGACTCCAAAGGTCAGCTGGCTGAACTCCTGAGTGAACTACAAGTATATAACAATTAGGGATGGGTGGAACTCACTGAGTTTTACTCAGTAGAATTTCGTGGAGTTACCTAAACACTCTTTGAGATTCTGTGAAGTTACACGAGTGGCAGAATTCTGGTCTGTAATACTTCTTGCGCTGATTTTTAGTGACAGGAGCTTGTCCTGTGCAATAAATTCAGCAGAAACTGCACCACACTGTGTGCCAAAGGGTGTTTCTCCTTTCTGCTGGTTGAGTAGATTTTCTACTTGAGCAGCAGCTTTCGCAACGCGAATTGCAACTTTTTCAAAGTGAGTGGTGGTGGCCTGCCGTAACCCCCACGTTAAGAAATCTTGTAGGGAGGCAGTTTAATGGAAGTTTTTTCTCACTCGTGCTCACCAACTTAACATTGGTGAGCCATGAGTTAGAATAACTCCCCTAATAACAATATGCAGATGCCTTTCCTGCTTCCTAACTGACCAGACCCAAATGGACATGACCTGGTCCCCTCTGCTGGCTTCTGTGGGAGTGAGTCAAATCCCCAAGTGTTTTCTTCAAGGTTCTTGGATGAAGTCAAAGTGCGCTTCTCATTGCCTAACCAAAGGTTTCAGTCGATCTGGAACAGAGTAATGCAGAGCAATGCAGAGCAATGCAGAGCGACAGACAGCTAACCCGAGACATCAAAGAAAACAGAATCCTGGACCCTTCCCAGTCAGGGTTCGGCAGCAACCACAGCACCGAGACCACCCTCATCACTGCCACCAACGACATCAGGACAATGGTGAGACCCCAGCCCTCATCCTCCTGGACCTGTCTGCCACCTTCGACACCGTCTGCCACCGCACACTATGTGCACGCCTCCACACCGTAGGCATCCAAGACAAGGCTCTGGAATGGACCACCTCCTTCCTCTCCGGCAGAACCCAGAGCGTCCGCCTCCCCCATTCTGATCCGAAGCCTCCGAGATCATCTGAGGCGCACCCCAGGGATCTTCCCTCATCCTGACACTGTTCAACATTTACATGGCCCCGCTCGCGCACGTCACCCGACAGCACGACCTCAACATAATCTCCTACGCCGACGACACTCAACTGATCCTCTCCCTCACCAAGGACCCCATCACCACCAAAGCCAACCTACACGAAGGAATGAAGGCTGTCGCCGACTGGATGAAGATCAGCCGACTGAAGCTGAACATGGGCAAAATGGAGGTCCTCATCCTCGGCTCCAACCCTTCAGCCTAGGACGACTCCTGGTGGCCGACGGCACTGGGTGCGGCCCCGAAACCCACCGACCATGCACGCAACCTGGGAATCATCCTCAACTCAACGCTCTCCATGACCAAGCAAGTCAATGCGGTCTCCTGCTTCAACACCCTCCGCATGCTCCGCAAGATCTACAGGTGGATCCCGACAGATATAAGAAGAATAGTCACCCAGGCCCCCGTTAGCAGCAGACTCGACTACGGACGCCCTCTACGCGGGAGCCCCGACCAAGCTCATCAAACGACTGCAACGCATCCAAAACGCTTTGGCATGACTGATCCTCGACGTACCACGCCACGGCCACATCACCCCCCACCTGAGAAACCTGCACTGGCTCCCCGTCAGCAAAAGGATATCCTTCAAGCTCCTCATCCACGCACACAAGGCACTCCACAAGAGCGTCCCAGCCTACCTCAACAGACGACTTTCCTTCTACATCCCCAACCGCCAGCTCTTTTCACCTCTTGGTGCTATTTGTACCTAAAACTTTCAAATCCTGTATGTCTGATTCGACTGATTAGAGTTTTGTTGCTTTGGTTTCAGTTTCTTAAAATCTACTCAAATTTTCCAAGTTGGTGTGGGGTTTAACTCAACCTTATAGGTTGTTGACATGTTTTGGCAGATTTAGTGGCCTAAAGATGGTCACTGGCCTTCTTCAGGGGATACAGAACAATCTTCCTAGCCTGTGAGTGTAAGGCATGAAAAGATAATGAGATATAAGGTTCTCATACGTGTTTGTTATTTGACAGCAATAAGGAGCAATAAACAAAATTAAATTAATGGCATTGAAAATAAAAATCCTTTCTTTTTTGCAGCAAATTGTTAAATGTTTTGATAAAAAATAAGGTCTCTGTGATACCAATATAAAAGCACTCTTAGCATACTCACCCCACTCGTGGACACTGTAAACCTCTTTAAAACATGTGAGTGATCCATGTATAATAACAGTAACTGTAAGAGAAAGGCAATGTGAATATATATGCAAGTGAAAATACCATTGGCTAATATATTTGGGGGCCACTTACCCCATTGTGGGATATGCCTGGTTTTCACTACACATATAGTAATGGTAAAATCCAATAAGCCTCAAATAACTGGGACTCAGGGCAAACTGAAAATATTAAACTGGACCACTGTGATTACACCATAGGTGAAGTTAGCTTAACTTAGTGATGAAAGTGATGAGGATCATGTAAGGAATATATCTGAATAAGGCATGGGACAACACCTGGTTGCTGACTGCCCTCAGCAGCCCCTCCAACCCCACGGACCACCCCCGAAACCTTGGCATCGTACTCGACTCCTCCCTCTCCATGACCCAACAGGTCAACGCCGTTGTCTCCACCTGCTTCAACACCCTCCACATCCTCCGAAGGACCTTCAAATGGATCCCCCCGAATCAAGGAAGACCATCACCACGCACTCAGGACTAGCAGACTGGACTACGGAAACGGCCTCTATGCTGGGATCAACAATTCTCTGCTCTGCAAACTCCAGACCAAGCAGAACTCCGCAGCCAGACTCGTCCTTGGCATCCCTCGACATGAACACATCACCCAACACCTGCGTAACCTCCACTGGCTCCTCGTTGAGGAGAGAGTAACCTTCAAGATACTCACCCACGCCTACAAATACCTCCACAACACCGGACCCCAATACTTCAACAATAGAATCTCCTTCCTCGCACACAAGAGGAACCTCCGATCGGTCGACCTCACCCTCGCCTCGCCCTCGTTTAAGGCTCCATGGTGTGTTTCTGAGTGAATTTGAAAACATTATAGTGGCCACATGGAAAATGTTCTTTGACCAATGGTAAATTCCATGCTGGGATTATTGTATTTTTGGCAACAGATTTTCTGAGACATATATGATCCAACTCATCTTTCAGTGATTTGCATTGTCTAAAGGAAAATATGGGTTTTGTGAAGTTTAATAAGCCTGAGGTTAAGATTTGTCAGTGTTTGTTAACTATTTTTTGTATTGTATTGGAGTAAATCCTCTAATTTGTCATGCAAATCAGGTTGTTAGTAGTTGGTTTTTCAGATGTTTGCAATAGTGATCCTCTCGGTCTATTGTAAGCCCTTTTATATGCCCTTCTGATTAATCTATAAGGGTACTCATTCACCTGTAGTTTCTTAGTCAATAAACCTGCATGATGGGTATAGTCTTGTATGCCTATACCATTTAGCCATAGTCTCAACTGTACAACTGGTAGATTGTCATGTAAAGTTTTGGGATTAAAACTGTCATACCTTAGAGGGCTTTTACAGTCAGTAGGCTTATAGAACACTTCACATTTCAGTGAGTTATGTGTGGATTGGATTTTTAAGCCCAAAAATAATTTTTCAGTTCCTCTTTGACTCATAGTGAACTCGACGCGTTGGTCTTTACTATTAATGCAAGCTGAAAAGGCTAGAGCTGCTTCCTCCCCACCCATCCAAATGATGAAAATATCATCTATTATTGAGCCTATAGGTAAGGACTGGAACATCGAGGGACATTATCCAGCTCTTAAGTATCAAATACCCAAGCATCTTGTATGTGTATAGTTGTTTGATAGGCGGACGCGCCTGGGTCGTTTTCCTTCTAACTCTGTAACTATGTACACACTTCTTCCCATCCCGTCATGTTGTGCTCGGCCTTGGGTACTTCCCACATTGCTTTTTGCCTGTGTGCTTCTCCCTCTTCTTCTCCACATTGCTCTCTCACCTGTTGCTCTCCCATTTGCCCCACCGTATATATTGCTTCCCTGACTAGCACCCTTCTCTCTCACCTATTGCTTCACCCCTATCAACCTATTCACTCCCATTGCCATTCTCACCTGTATGCTTCTCCCCCACCTGCTTCACATTGTTCTTTTACCTGTTGCTTCTCCTCCCCACCCACACCCCACGGTTTGCTGGTGCCCCTCCATTCTGTGTTGCTTCCACCCCCTGTATTTCTTCCACTCTGTTTGTGTTACTTGAACCCCACGTTGCTTCCTTCACCCACTTTTTTAAAAAGAGAAACGCTTTTGTACATTTTTTCCTGTTAGTTACTGAACCAAATTTAATTGGTAAATAAATGGAACATACATGTGTGGTGCCTGTGCCCAAAACATTAAGTGGCCAACCACATAAAGGTTTTTTTTTTGTTCCTTACCCATGCTGTACAGCATCAGGAATGCTGTGCAGAATGGCTAAAAACATTTGACAAAGTCAACGGGTCCCAAATACCTGTTGAATTTGCCAATGCTTGTTGGCTTCTGTTAGTGTACTGCTTCCTATGCACAAAACCATCTAGGCAAGGGTCCATGCTACACTCTGAAACAGACCAAACTATGACCCCACTGGGAACCTCATGTAGTCATGCCATGGTGATCTGTCAAATACATTTGAAGTTCACCAAACACAAAAGCAAAAAGCGTGCAGTGCAGCGCTTGCGCCTCTAGAATGAATGTCACATCTCGCCAAACTGCTCAGTGCTTGATTCTGCACATAGACTCTGCCCTCCGGAGGTATTAGACTTGGGGATCTATCACACCACACTAGAGCATTCATCATCCATGTGTACACCTGAAATCTGACCATATTACCTAACTAGCATGTGCAGAATTTTCTTACAATACGTGATAGTGACAGGAAGACATGTTCCTCTATATGGATCGCTGAAAATGATTAAATACAATATTATTAGGACCAATCATATTCCAATCGGTTTGACTGCTAGGGAGTGCTCCCAACTGTGTGACAGAGCAAGCTTTCCGAGATGTTTTTGATGTTGCAGCTAACCACGTTCACCAATAAAGCTAAAACTCTGGAATTTGCTTTCCATTAAGAGATGTTTAGGAGATCATATACGTTTAAACAAGCTAGGTTATCATCCGAGAGATACATTGTTTTTGTTCAACAGTGAAATCTGGTAGCTGGTTGATGGTGGTGATTGGTTGGTTCCTAGTGGGCTTCAGAGGTGTGGAGTTGGTGACTGTGTCTGGATCTGATTCGGAAATTGAGGGGAGCGGGCTAGTGAAGTTAGCTTAGACTTCTTGTGTGTCATTACAAAGATGGCAAAATGAGCAAGAGAGGCACTTCTTCCTACCTCCGTATCCAGGCTGATGCCTTCAGTTAATTGAAATCTAGATCCAAACACCACACTGAAAAGCAATACACCGAATTCAGAATACTTCATGATGAAGGGCAGTGGTAGGACAAATCAGCAGACAGTAGGATGACAGGGACACAGGGGTGGGGGACTGAGGACCGTAAACAAGCCTGCCTCCTCTTCAAACCTATATATCATCCTCCAAACTATGAGATCACACTTGCTACATGTGAATGGAAAGATGAGTGAAGCAAAACAACAGGTTTCGATTTAGGGCCCAATTACTACTTTTGGCACAGTGGAGGAGTTTCCTCATATCTGTTGGGCTTTTTTTTAGGTATTTCTACTGTGTGCCAATAACAATAGGCATCGCAATGGGAATACCAAAAACAGTTAATTCACAGCATGGACTGTCCATGCCATGCAGGAACTGGGGTGCATGCACACAATGGGGCACGTGTTGTGCATCCACATGGTCTGGAGCATTGTAGGGCCCCCTTTGTTTCCTCTCTGCCACAGTTTTCAAGGCGGTGGAACTGCCAGGAAAATTGTGGCAGAGAGAAAAATCGTAACCTGTTAGGCGAGAGCACGGCGATCCCGCCAAGCATATTGTTGCCTCAGGATCACGACGGCACTGCCAGGGAACGGCTGTTCCCTGGCGGCAGTAGCGGTGGTCCGACCACCCAATCATATTGGGAAAGTTGGACCGCTGGTGCGGCAGTGGCTGGACCACCATCATCACGCCACCACAAGTCTGGCAGTCCTCAGTCCTCCAGACTCATAATTAGGGCCCGATTGATCCAGACCAGACCCAGACAGCATATAAGCAATGAGTATAAAAAAGAAGCATAGCTCACTAAAAGACATAAAGCTGATAAAGTGATAGCAGATGAAGTAGCATTTAAACTGTGTTGAACATGATGCATTTTTATAAATGATCTTTTTTTGTATTTACTTAAGGTCCGATTTTGACTTATGGTGCAGCGGAAGCAGGCTGTTTGCCACCGCCACAATCCAGCTGTGTCTAAGCCATGGTCAGGCTGCCCACAAGATTAGGAGTTTACTCCTGTGTGGCTTGTTTTTGCATTCCCACAGCAGTGCCTATAAAAATGGGCACTGTAATGAGAATGCCAAAAACAGTTCCTGCACAGCATGGACTCTTAAGTTCATGCCGTGCAGGTACTGATGTGCATGCACAAAGGGGGTACATGTTGTGCCCCTCGTGTGTATCCTCATAGCGTGGGGCACCAGAGGGCCCTGTACAGCCCACTTTGTTTTCTCTCCAACACGCTTTTCATGCTCGTGGAACTTCCATGAAAACCGTGGTGAAGAGGAAACTCGTAATATGCTTGGTAGGACCACGCCTCAGGACCTTGGCGGCGGTCCCATGGCAGTCCGACTACCCAAGTCATAATGGGGCGGTAGCTGGACTGCCACCACTGCACCACCACGAGTCTGGCGGTCCTCGGACCACCAGACTCATAACTAGGCATTAAATTCTTAAGCATTTCAACCATACTTGCTGCATATATGATACACAGAAAACACCACATACACAATTAGTAAGATAATGGTGAAATAGACTGTTATCTTGGGGATACAGGGAATAAGAAGAGGCATGCTAGAGAGTACCAAATTAATATTGATAATGGCTAAAAATACCATTATGTGTATTCGCTCAGGACAAGGTGATTTTTAAGGGCTGCTTTGACGGTGGTCATTAGCAGTGCAGGCGTTTCACGCACATGCATGCAAGCACGCAAACACATGTGCTTCACACACTCACATACACACACAAATTTAATGGAAATACAAATACTTCCTGTGTGAAACAAAAATGCCATAAACAACTGTGCAACGGGTTGAAAAAGAATAAAACTGGCAAGTCATTGATTCTTTTATAGCACCCTATTTCTCACTCCAGGGATTTCTTGCAGAGGCCGCCCCCAAAGGGGGCCTCGAGGGCCGGCGCCATAACGGCCGCCCGAGCCACGAGGAACGGATCCAGTTTGCGCTGGTTAGCGCCGCCGGGACTCGCCGTGCGGCGAAAAGCGCCTGAGGCCCTCTCCTCCCCCTCCCCAAGAACAAAGGGTAGAAGGAAAGGGGGAGGGGGATATAAGGCGACGCTCCCCCTGGGGCAGCTCACCTTTTGCTCACCGACAGTTTTTGAATGCGTGGCATTGCAGTCAACGCTGCCCACGTGAGCTATGGAACCGAGTTTGAGTCTCGGCGGCGGCAGAAAGTAATTTTGGCGAGTTCATCGGTCCGCCACGGCGCTGCACTCCCCAGCCTCCAAGGATCGAGCCATCCCCCACTGTGGTTACCCCCACTAGCTACCAGGAGGCAGAACACCTGGGAATTGGAGGGCTACGGCGAAAAGGGGGCTGGCGGCTCGATGTATGACCCCCAGTTCGCCCAGACAGCGGAGCTCGGGACCGGAGGCCGATGCACTACCGACCCCCCAGCTCTCCCAGACATCGGAGCTCTCCCAGACATCGTTAGAGGAGGATATCAGCTCCGGCTATGAACCGGGCGAAGCTGGACAGCAGCGGTGGCAAGGTGGGTTTGTGCGCTAGCTGCAACGGGGAACAGCCATTACAACGCGGTTTTTACCACGCAGTGCAGTTACATCACATGCGTTAGAACGCATGCGATGTTACAACGCTATGCCATTACAACGCAAGTCTTTACATCGACTTGCGCTAGATGGCGTGCTAACATTACAAATAGTGTAGTTTAGTATCCCAACACCTTCCCTACTGTTAAGTGGACTGGAGTTGGAATAGTAAATTACACTTTTTTAATGTTAGCACGCCATCTAGCGCAAGTCGATGTAAAGACTTGCGTTGTAATGGCATAGCGTTGTAACATCGCATGCGTTGTAACGCATGCGATGTAACTGCACGCGTTGTAAAAACCCGCGTTGTAATGTCATACATCCAGCTGCAACAAGGCAGGAGCGGGCGCAGACAGGGGTAGGGAATCCTGGAAAGTACTGTAGAGTCGGGCGGCTGCTTGGGTCAGGCCCATCTACGCTAGGCAACTGATGTGCATGGTCCGTTTGGGGTGGGGAATAGCCTGGGGTCAGCTGTAGGTTCTGGCCAGTCGAAGAATGAACGCTGAACTATGCAATGCTGGCAGATCGCAACTGCTTGGGTTTTAGTTGCATTTGAAGGTGGCTGGCAGGATAGCTCAGCGAGTAAATGCTCGCCGCTGAGAATGAACTAATGGGAAGAGGATCGGGTGTTACGGCCAGAGCTGGCGACCACGTCAATGAAAACGTGCACGGTTTATTGAATAGTGTGAGGGGCTCACAACTTTGCAAAATTACTGGTAGTACAATGGGATATATAAAAACAATAGTTTAACGGGGTTTAAACTCCCTGGAGCACAAAACACGTAGCGCTCAAGTTTTTGAGAATTGGAGAGGGACTGAGAATGGCCACGAGGATAGAAGGTAGAATAGTAAAACCCGTAATCGGTTGTGCACGCTATACATATCCCGGAGAAAAAGGCAAATACGCACCATCGTGTCGCAGCTTCGCAAGTTAAGTCGCAGTACTTTAGCGTAAAATGCTGCGACTAGAAAGCAAAAGGGGACGCAGTAGTTAGTACCCATGTCTCACTATAGAATGGGTCCATCTCAAGAGTGTTAACATCGACGGGTGGGGAAGTGGCCTAACGGCTAGGGCGGGGGATCCCGCATCGGGGAACGGGTCTCGAGTAGCAGGGCAAATCACTTTATATTCCCATGCCTAGCAAAGAATGACCCCAGCATGAAACACAACCGGGGCTCATGTAAAGCGCTCTGGTACCTGCGGGCCAAGTGAATAACAAAAGTAAACATTTTTATCAATTGCGACTTCACAGGCCCAGGCTGCACGCATGCTGCGCAGCTCAGGGCTGGCTCTAGAGCGGTCCGACCGCACCGGGTGCTGACTTGGCTTTATATTGTGATAAAAAGCCCGGCGGCCATTTCCGTGCTCCAGCTATTTTCAGGGAACGGTAATAAACGTTCTTCCTGGCGAGAGCCGAGTCTGGCACTTTACAAACCTGGCAATGTAGTTGCTAAGAGGCGAGTTAGATATGTAGACCTTTTGTTAATAACACTCACCAGAAGAATTTTCCCCACTTCTAAAAGCCAGCAGTATAACCCAGGTTTTTAAAAACGCTGATTTCAAAACATGCCTATTTGTTGTGCTTGCCTTTCCCACACGCGAGGGGCGGCTAGGGGTAGGCATGCTTGGAAAGTCACAGCCAGAGCTGTGCATTGGCTTTGCTTTCAGAGTCAAAAGCGCGGGCCGAGACAGCAAGGAAGTCGATTTGTAAATGATACAGTGAAGGGCAAGGCTATTAGCTGTCAAGGAACTACATGCAGATTGTAAGGCATGGAGTAAAGCATAGGTATGTTGACCCCCGGACTTTCATTATTCTAACGTCGCAAAATAGGTTCAGTTGGGTTACATTTTAAATTCAGAGTTTGTGCTGGTCCAGACCAATCACTCTTTAACCACACTGGTTGCCTGTATGAACAACATGCAAATTCACCCCTTGTTGCCCTGTGTCTAAGGTAAAATTTTGTATACGCTGATTTACACACCTATGAAAGTCGGAAGGCCCGGTTACAAGGCAATTGGATGCTGAAATTTGGTACGCTAGTTGGAGCGGAATGGCTCCCATCAGAGTATGTTTAATGGCTGTCAAACAAAACACCTGGTTTATTCACAATGCGGCAGTCCCAGGCATAGCTTCATGATCCCTTTGTTCAGGCTACAAGAGCACTTTCGTTTCTGGTGCTTGGCAGTACTGGTAATAGGAGCAGTAGGGAAAGGTCCTTAAAAACAGTCTGTCTAAATACGAATGGCCTTTCGCTTAGTTTTAAGGTCAGGTTTAGGGGAGTCCAGCTTAGACACTTGGCAGAGAAATGTTGTGTTAATGTTTCAGGCAGCACCCAAGAAAAGGTTTCTTTTGGGGTCAAAACAGGGTCCCAATTATGAGAATTGGAAGGGTGTCACCGAGACTATTTGCAGTAATAGTAGTGAACTGCTGCAGTGTTTCAAGATTCAAAAACACACAAAACTCTCCCTGAAGATGGGTGGTAAACACATTAGAAGTTGGAGGTATTTGAAGGAACAAATGCAATTTTAAAAGTATTAAAAAATAAATAAATAATAATAATAATAATAATAATAATAATAAATGATAAAAATAAATAAATAAAAAGTAATAATAATATTCTTACAAGACTACTTTGGAATGGGCACCCCTACAAAGTTAAGCAAACATTTTGCCAATGCAACGTTTACTAAATGGAAATGATTGACTGCAACCCAATAGAGCAGGTCATAGGCAGCTTTCTGGTAGTTTCCTGGTCAGGGACAGGGGTAAAAGTGTGATCTGGGGCATCAACACCATTAGATGGAATTGCGCCCATTACACAGGCTCAGATGGGCAGGAGGGAAGAGAAAGCGAGACCTTTGCGAGGTCTTGTCAAACGCTCAATTGATACAGCAATATAAAAATCAGTACCATGGAGTTGGGTAACAATAAACATCTGCGATTCAGTGCTAGGACCCCCTTGGGCGCAAGTGCACGTCACAAACACATAGGTTATGTTATCTGCACCCAACAGTGCCAACTCAGGATTTCATCCTTCCAAGATAAAAACAAGTAGAAGTGTAGGGGTAGTATATAAAGAAAAAGGTCCAATATGACAAAAGTACTACAAGGAAATGCGCCATTAAGTCCATGGGGGCAATCTGGGTACTAGTTGCGCAGGGTTCTGACTGGGGTGAGCCTGCCAGGAGCAAAGGAGAGGATGGTATTTAAGGAGTTATGTTGTATCACACCTCCACAAGCGGTATCTGACTATCTCCCAATTTTGTTTAATTTCATGTGTGACCGAGCCATGGTGAGCAGATACAATGCCATAAGACTCCGAAAGGGACACAAGCGTGCCACTACACGCGGGCGAGGACGGAGCGGAGCACACCATGGCGTTTGTGGGGAAGATTACCGTCAGAGCTTACCAGACGTCAGCCTCCCGGAGACACAGCTGGAGGTTGGTATCCTCGAGCGGAGCAACGGAATGGGCAGGCTCCACAGTAAGAGCAGCGGGAGGTGCAAAGGGATGACAGAAAGTTGGGGGGAGCCGCAGGAAGACGGAAGCCTCCCTGGCAGCTTGGCGGAAACAGAAGATATATTGTTTGGGTTATCGAAACACACCGACAGGGTGGTGTGTAGAAGGAGGGCCACTCACTCTGGGTGAGTACGCCTGACAAAAAGCGGGGTAGCAAACGGAGACGGCACTCGCAGCCCAGCCCCCCAGCCCCCGCCAGACAGCTGGGCGCAGACAGCTGGGCGCAGGAGAGACTAGCAAGGTAACTAGCAAGGTAACAAGTTGTGGCCTGGCTCTGGGAAAAGGCTACCCCCCACACGCAAAGGGGTGTGGAAAACAACAAAGAACAATCTACAAGCTGTCAGGGTGATTTACGACCCTAGGATATGCAAATGAGCAAAAGACAAACCAGTAATTTATGGCCAGCCAATGATTTATGGCTGATTTATGGTGCCCATGCAGAATGATTTAGGATGACAGATTCGTGAACATGATTTATGACATCCAGATGATTTATGACCTTGATTTATGGCGGCTGATTTATGATGATCAGACAGAGCGATTTATGACAACAAAATGATGACAGATTGGTGACAGAATGATTTATGATACACGATGATTTATGACCCATGATTTATGGCGTCCAAACCAAATGCGAGTGATAACCAATTGTGATAATGATTTATGACCCCGACAGGAAAAGGTGTTCAGGGGAGTTGTACAAATGTGACGTATGTAATGAGTAATAAAACTGCGGCCAACAACCACCACAAAAACAATGACTGTTGGCTATGTGTAGTAATACAGATACACAGGTATGGTATGGTTCCGGGATTAGCGCGGTGCGGCTGTTATTGCTGGGGCCGCCCCAAAGGGGGCCTCGAGGGCCGGCGCCATAACGGCCGCCCGAGACACGAGGACCGGATCCAGTTTGCGCTGGTTAGCGCCGCCGGGAATCGCCGCGCGGCGAAAAGCGCCTGAGGCCCTCCCCTCCCCCTCCCCAAGAACAAAGGGTAGAAGGAAAGGGGGAGGGGAATATAAGGCGATGCTCCCCCTGGGGCAGCTCACCTTTTGCTTCAGGGAGCTGGGGGAGCGGCACCGACAGTTTTTGAATCCCACCCACCCACACCGACCACTGCAGTGTCGCAGTGCTGACAGGGACCAAAAGAACTAAGGGTGCAACGATTGATGATGGAGACACACCGGACGGGTGTAGGAGCAAGGCCAGTCACTTTGGGATGCCTCACGGCTAAGTGAAGTGGCACCACTCACTTTGGGATGCCTCACGGCTGAGTGAAGTGGTCTAACAAAAGGGGGTAGCAAACAGAGACGGCACTCGCAGCCCAGCCCCCGCCGGATGGCAGGGCACAGAAGAGTCCAACATGGTAGCGAGCTGAGGCCTAACTCTGGGGAAGAGGCTACCCCATGCGAGGAGAATGCAAGGAGAGCGCAAAGCCAACCAGAAGGGGCGGAAACAGAAGATATATGGATTGGGTTATCGAAACACACCGGCAGGGCGGTGTGTAGAAGGAGGGCCACTCACTCTGGGATGCCTTACGGCTGGGTGAGTACGCCTGACAAAAAGCGGGGTAGCAAACGGAGACGGCACTCGCAGCCCAGCCCCCGCCAGACAGCTGGGCGCAGGAGAGACTACCAAGGTAGCGAGTTGTGGCCTGGCTCTGGGAAAAGGCTACCCCCCACACGCAAAGGGGCGTGGAAAACAACAAAGAACAATTTTCAAGCTGTCAGGGTGATTTACGACCCTAGGATATGCAAATGAGCAAAAGACAAACCAGTGATTTGTGGCCAGCCAATGATTTATGGCTGATTTATGGTGCCCATGCAGAATGATTTAGGATGACAGATTCGTGAACATGATTTATGACATCCAGATGATTTATGACCATGATTTATGGCGGCTGATTTATGATGCTCAGACAGAGCGATTTATGACAACAAAATGATGACAGATTGGTGACAGAATGATTTATGATACCCGATGATTTATGACCCATGATTTATGACGTCCAAATGCGAGTGATAACCAATTGTGATAATGATTTATGACCCCGACACGAAAAGGTGTTCAGGGGAGTTGTACAAATGTGACGTATGTAATGAGTAATAAAACTGCGGCCAACAACCACCACAAAAACAATGACTGTTGGCTATGTGTAGTAATACAGATACACAGGTATGGTATGGTTCCGGGATTGACGCGGTGCGGCTGTTATTAGTACTGTAAATAATGGATATTATTGTTAAGTAAATTAATGGTCCTCAATTTACAGACATTAAATGGAGCAAAGGCTAAAGTGGTTAAGGAACCCTGCAGAAAATGTACAAAAAGTAGTATATACATTCTCTTGTACAGTAATTCATCCGATGGTGGAAAATGGAGGGAAAATAAAAGGATGAGGGTTCCTATGGCAGAGTAAAAGTCGTGTGATGGAAACAGCAATCCAAAAACAGATAATGTGAAGCTGGAAGAAAATGCTCAAGATTGTGGAACGAATAGGTTACAATCGTGTAATGTCCTGCCTCTCTTCCGCTTCTCCGCACATGAAATGTAATACCAGTTCTTCAAGCTGTAGCACTGGATGTTGTAACTGCTACATCGCTATTTTCGCCACCCATAAAGTACATTTTCGTGCTTAAGAATGACTCAAGCTCTTGCCTGAGGATAACACAGCGTCATACGCCTCAAAGCGTCAGAGCATGGACTTGAGTCTCAGTGGTTGCCTGTCAAAAGCGCAACAAGATCCTGCAATCACAAGCAGCGTCTGACAGTGAGTGACATTCCCCTTCTCAACCAGGGCATGGACGAGCATCATTCCTAGTTTAGCCACATGCAGTTTTGCTGTCATTTTACAGGCGAAAGACCTATAGCACTAACATACAGCCAAACAACATAGAAAATGAGCATTAGCCTAAATTATAAAAATACCGGTGGTTGGGAAATCTTTCAGGGTTTGTTACAGTGTTCACTGACTGAATAATCAAGTTTAGTTGTGCGCACACTGTAGAGATCTGTGTAGTTTGCCAGCTGAAGGCTTGCTGCAGATTTTCACCAAGAATAATGAAAGAATGTACATTACTGAGTTTGATAAGCAGCGGCATCCGGCACATGTAAGCGCCGTGGGGTGGGCGCAGTGGGGGGAAGTCAGCAGACGACGGAATAGGTAATATTTATTTATTTAATGCAGAGTTACTCCAAAGTTAGCAATGCCACGCTTTAAGAGTTTTAAAATGAAGGATAGCGCAGAATGTACAAAAATACGACACAACCCTGCATTTCCCCTAGCGCTGGTGCTAAAAAAGCTGCCTACCGCCAGTGCAGGGACCCTAGCGCCATTTTGCTAGGGTGCCTACCCTGCAGGGGCAATTGTTTATGTGCAGGAAGGGACACCTTCATGCACATAAACAATCTTAACAGGCGATTTGCTCTATCAAGGTGTGCTGCAGAATTCAGCACACGTGGAAAGAGCAATATACGAGGAGAAATAAAGCATTTCTTATCATATCGCCTGTTTAAGACCAGGTATTTCCTTGTCTTATTTTGGGTGCCGCCCCATGCCCTGTAAATATGGGTGCAGCATCAAAAACAAATGGGTGTTGCGCCAGAACCCCGACTGCAACACCCATTGCATGCACCTTTCCCGCTAAGTGCTATGTGAATAAGGGCATTATTTACAAGGCGGCATTAAGCCACAAAAAGTGTAAATAAGACGAAGGAGTTAATGCCTTCAGAATGTAAAAATAAATGATGTTCTGGTGGTGTTAACTTTTTGTACACATGCCCCCTGATGTCTCTGAGAGGTGCTGTGGGTAAATGACACTCCATACAGGACACAGCCAGAAGAAGTGTCTCCACATCAAAAAGTAGAATTGGGATGAGTGAGAAGGTGATGAAACACGAGGTACAAAAGGACACAGCCAAGGGGCAAGGAGATGAATTTGAGTGTCAGTAGGCCCATTCATAAACCCACTGGACCAGCTGCCATTGGAAACCACTGCCACAGGTCACAGCATGAGTTCTAACAGCTGGCAAAGTTCAGTGTGAGGAAATGTTCCAACTACCAATGAAAGGTGCTAAAGGCTCCTTGGTTAACAGGTATCAACGTGTATTGCATTGCAACAAATAGACACGTCAGCTTCCATGCAATCCAGTCGCAGCAATACTTTTACAATCTGTGATGGCTGCAGCTATTTCCTTCTCTGAGTCCACTTCATGAAGGAACCTGCACCAATTATTTTATGTAATGACATTTTTGTGCCACTGCACCACAAGGTAAAAGAGCCTTCATCCATAGGTTAACACCTACTTCAGAGCTCATTGTTTCCCTGTGCTTAATGTCTTTGGGTGTGTTTGTGGCAGAGGCGTTCCAGGAACCCAAGGCCTCTGATTGGTTTGCATTCATTGATTGAAGCCAAGGCATACATTTGTCAAGTCACGCCAGACATGAGGGTGGGCAGGTTGGTGCATGACAATGGGAGTTAGGAGTTGACCCCAAGAACAAACGCTTTGATAGTTATACTGACAACACGAGCAAAGGCCAGATAAATCAGTCGGCTACACATCACATTAGAGTTTTGCAACAGTTAGACCACACTGAAGAGGAGAGGGCTCACTTGGGTTAAATGTTAACTGTGCCGGAACTGTCATCAACATATGTTTCCATATGGCAGCTTTGCTCAGAACAGTTTAAAATACTGTTCCAGGAAATTATTATAGTAGAGAAGAAAGTGTTTTTTTTTTTTAAATAGACAATAAAGACTGTTACATTCCGACATTCATAACTGAAATAAAGGGTCATTTAAAACATATATTGATTGAAATATTGATTTTTGGTTTTCAAATCAATGGACTGTCTTTCTGTTCCCTAAAGAAAGATGTATTTTCTTATTTTCATCCTGACAGTTATATTGACAATTATAATTTCTCATACTTATCACAACAATTATATTGATTGAATGTTTATTTGATGTCAGCCAGTATTGTTTTAACAGCTACAAGTTAACCTCATGCATTTAACAAGACATAGAAGCAATGAGCGCTGAAACCAGATGTTTTAAAAATGAGGTATCATTGATCTTGCGGTCACACTTACTGTAACAGTCAGTAGTGTACAGTGAAAATCTTCTGGATCTTAAAGACAGTGTAATGCTGTCCATATTTGTTATAAAAGAGTTACAGCTTAAGTACTGAAAAATGAAAAAGTTAACATGAAAAATGTTTTCAATTTTGGGACTTAAAAGAGGAGGAAATACGCAGGCAAAGGTTTGCCAGGTGCTCGTGCAACCAAAAGAGGCATCTACAGCATAGGTGATGTATTTTCCTGTGCTAAAGTGCTTAGTGTAAAAGTTTACCCTCGGGCAGTGCCACACCCCACATTGCCCCAATCCCCTTTAAAGCAATGCAAAAGGACTATATCTGATGTAGAAGGGCTCAATCACCAATAGTTTTGCTGCAAAGCCATATTAGCTAAAGTACTGCTACCTGGCTTTGAACTAAGGGCCGATTACGAGTTTGGCGGACTCACAAACGTGATGGCTCTCCCGTCGCCAGGTCACAATTCCATTATATCCAATGGAACTTGTAATAAGGCGGACAGGATATCCATCACATTTGTGACAGAGTATGCATCAGCCAAACTCGTAATCAGGCCATAAATCTTTAAACGGGGAGAAACTATGCACTGACAATAAGGCAAGTGGCAGATCACCTGATATACCTACATGTAATGTGCATCTTGCATGGTTTGATCTTTTGCTGCTTTTTATTTGTACCTAATTGTACCAGATGATATTTCTCTAGTGCAAATCCTACTCCCACACACCATTGATTAGGGCTGGACTGCCCTTTTATTCCATCGGGAATTTTCCTGGCGGGCTGCAGCTCTTGGAGGCCGGTTTTGTACCCCGTGGTTAATTGCAGCATGCATGGGGGCTTAAAGAAAGGGCGAAAGAAAGGGGTGGGATGAGGTAGCGAGAAAGAAATCGGACAGATCCATGATCCGCTCCCGCACAGCAGGCCTCCCTTACTCCGACTACAGTCTGCGTTCTGCTGCTCGGGTTTGTCTATGTTTTGCTGTGAAATAGCGTAATTGCTGCAATAGTTAATTAGAGCCTGCACCGCCTGCATTTTTGTTTTTGTACCTCCAATTTGCAAGCCTTGTTTGCTCACCACTGGTTGTTTTTTCCTCTGTAGCACTGTTAAAGAGCCGTTCACTCCTTTCCCACCCACTAGTTCCTGCCCATTCGCCCTCCCATTTCCCACACCCCAGTGCCCCTCTCCCCTCCCAGGACGTACTTAATTGAGGCCGCAGTGCGACCCTCATTATGCAGACCCCTGATTAGGCCTGGGCGGTAAATTCCGTTCCGTTAGCGGAATTTGCGGAATTTGGGTAATTTCGCGTTCCGCGGAGAACGCGAAATTGCTCAAAAATCTGCGTTCCGCGACTTCGCGAAATTTTTTGCTTGTTCGCGTTCTCAATATGCGTGTTCACGAGATATTTCACCCCGAGCACACAAACAGCGATCGCGAACAGGAAAAAAGGATCGCGAACAAGCAATTCCGCGTGTTCGCGGAATTTCTGCGTGTTCGCGGAGATTTTTTACGCGATTACGCAAATTCCGCCCACCCCTACCCCTGATCCGTTCCTCCGCAGCAGGTCTCTCTGACTCTGATTATGGTCTCTGTTCTGCCACCCGGGTTTGCCTGTGTTTTGCCATGAAATAGTATCATTATTGTATGCCTTGTGAAATTGTAAATTAGTGAATGCACCACCTGCCTCTTTGTTTTTCTGCCTCTAATGTTAAAGCCTTATTAGCTCACCACTGGTTGTTTTCTTGTGGCACACTGTTTTGAGGAGCTGCTCGCTCCTTTCCCACCCTCTCTTTCCTTCCTGATTGCCCTCCTGTTTCTTGCCACACATTGCCCCGCCCACCCCTCCCATGACCGAATTAATGGAGGCTGCAGTGCAGCAGCACAGCTAGTGCGCTGCGCCAAATTCAAACTCTTCTATGTCCGTCCACGCCTGGACTGCGCCCAGCGCCAGGATTCCTGGCCCTCCGGCCACCCACAGATACCCCTCCACAGAACTCCAAGCCCAGGACCATTCACCTGCCACTGCTGGCTCTTCACCCACAACTTAGGACCTCCCACACTCATGGAAACCTGTGCCACTCCCACTTTTCTGACCGTCACCACCCTGGAACCACTCTGATGCCTTCTGCTCAATGCTCGATCTCTATGCAAATAGGCCACTGAAGTCTGGGACACCATCTCAACCCTTGCCCGAACTAAATTTTCATCACAGAGACCTGGCTCAACCCTTACACTGCCCCCGACATTGCCACCACAATGCCTAAGATGAAACACGGGGACCAAACCAACAGACATGGAGCAGACGTCACCATCATCCACACAAAAAAACGCCCACTGCACCATTATTCAAGACTACACCACACCAATCATGGAGCACCTCAACTTCCAACTCCACACCAATGAAAGAACATCCATCAAAGACAACTTCGCTTGCCGACCCCCAGGACCACGCACCAGCTTCTGCAATATCATTAACAACTCCATTGCCCTACTAGCCATCAATTTCAAGAACTACAATTAACTCAGAGACCTCAACTTCCACCTGGATGACCCCAAAGGCAGTAACTCCACCAACCTCCTCGAATGCATGGGCAATATCAGCGTCTCCCCCAATGGTCACTGACCCCACACACAGAGCAGGATACACACGGAACCTGATTTTCATGACCAGTGACAGTGTCAAATCTATCCATACCACAGAATTCACCTAGACCGACCACTCCATCGTTCACTTCTCCATCATAGGGTCACAATGCACCCACATCAGCCCCTTCCCAATGCCTCCTTCCGAACTGGGACAAAGTGACACAGACCCAATGAATGGGCACCCACAACATCACCAACCCCGACCCCGTAACCAACCCGGAGCAAGCAGTTCAGAACTTCACCACCTGTATATTTCATTAATTCACAAAATGCAATGTTTAATAAAAGTGATTGTCTTAAAAATTTTTAATAAAGTTTTATTTAAAAAATCTACATGTCTTTGAGTCTTTATTTTAACATTTTTCAGCCAGCAAACTGCAGTCATAAAAACAACCGCAAGAGGGCCCTGTACCCTAGCTTAAGAGCATAGAGCTACAACTGATGGTGCTTAACACAAATATGGTAAGCTCCCTGGAGTCGTGGATTTATTGGCCCAAGAGCCTTATTTTTTTTTAATGTTTCTGGGGGCTGCTGCACTTCCTACAGCTCCCGACAACATTAAAAAAATGCTTGGTGGGAACACAATGACCTTTTATGTTGCACCTTGCCTGGGAAGGCTCAACCCAGTGAAACGAAGGACAGTAGCCAAACCTCTGGCACCAGTTACAGGAGTTGCTGGCCTTTACAATTTGGAGGGAAGGGACCAGGCTGTTGTGACAGTCAGAGGTAGGGCTTAGGCTTTCTGAGAAGGCGGTTCAAGAGAACACTTGGCACCATCTTAAAAATTTCCTAAATGCTCTGCAGGAGGGTTTGAGCAATAGTGGAGTGCTAGAGAAATGGTGTGTCATCCTATGATGTGGCAGAGGTGCCTAGCTTTTAGAACTTTCCACCCCCTTTTAAAATCCCTGCACAAGGGAGAGACTTTTGAGAGAAGTCTGGACCGGGGGAAGTGATGCCGCAGAATGATCAACGATAGAGAGAACACGTCTGGGCTCAGCTCAGGTCCTTTGGACTTTAGCTGACAATTAGGGACTAAAAGGCTTATTTATAAGCACCTTGTGCCACAGGTGCATCACTTTTTGTGATGCTCCTGTGCTGCAGGAGCCTGTTCCATATTTTTGGGCTTAATGCTGCCTTGTAATTATCGTTCCCTTTAATGCAGTTTTCTGCGTTAAAGGGGTGTGCAATGGGTGTTGCTGGGGGCGTGCCCAGCAACATCCATGGCTTTTTGACACTGCCCAACATTTACAAAAAATCATGACTCTGAGGCAGCGCTGAAAACCTACTCCTCCCCTGGGGAGGCACAACGAGGAGAAATATCAATATTTCTCCTCATTTTTCCTTTTTCTATGTTTGCTGCATTCTGTGGCACACATAGAATGAGGAAAACGCCTCAAAACACAACTTCTCCCTTCCTAATTGGCTCAATGGGGCCAGAGAGCATCAAGTGCTACAACAGGGTTGGTTGTTCCCGGGAAACAGAAGGTTGCAGACTTATTACTTATGAAGGACTCCTTCCCAACTAATCACGCAGTTTCTTACATGCAACCTTGTAAAATTGGGCCCCCTATTTCCAAATGGGAATACCAGATCACTCATAAATGACCAGGACAGTATCCCCCTGGGACACCACTTTGTCTGACTTGCAATGAGGGCTTGCCTGTTTCTGGGTGAAAGATGCACAAACCACAGTCACAGAGAAGCAGCGCTTAAACGCCTGCTGCAGAATCGCCCAAACTATGATGAGAGAGTCATAAATGTGTTTTTCTAAGGTTCCAGTTCTCTCAGTGTCAGTCTAGGTCTGTGCATCATACTGACATAAATTATTCACTAGCAATTGACGGCTGATGAAAAACACTTCTCTCGGCATGACTGACTAAGGCTCTGAAAATCAACAGACTTAGGTAAAACGCTTGAAGAAGGCTCGTCATGTGGGTGACAGTTTAGGACCTAGAAATGCCTGGTTTGAAGTAACGCAGACAATCTATAACTTTATTAAGGCTTCGACATATTACTTAAAGTGCAAGATATTCACAATAACACGACTCAAGTTGTCGTTCACTACTGCTTCTGCCAGCTACCCAGTCGTTTCTCTTGCTTTCATTATGCATGCCAGGTGATACAAATCAATGTGACGCTAACCTCTAAAATTGAATATGTTAATGTGATGTGCCTTTTCCTCCCCAAAAAATCTCTAAATTGATTGCAGGAGATACAGAAGGCAGCTGTACATCTTTCTACCAGAAGCAGCTAAAAGAAATTACATATCTTGCAATCGTTAAGTGCAGTATTCTGGAGCAAACGTTGCCGTGCTTCAAGTTGTTTTATTTGGAAACGCTCTTGTCGTGTGCGTGCCTCACGTAGATGCGAGGGCTTGCGTAATAATCGCCCTCAAGCGGCCTGCAACTCTTGTAATATTGTAGACGCTGTTAGTATTCTTGCATCACCCACATAAGTAGCTGGCTTTAATGGTAGCTCATACATTGTGCAAATCAGTGTAAGGGCCTGGTTTAGATCTCAGAGGATGTCCAGTCCGCTGAAATATAAATCCCATTATAGCCTATGGAATGTATATGTCGGTGGAGAGGATATTCGTCAACCTTGTGATGGAGTAACCCGTACGCCAACATCTAAATCAAGCCCTAAATATTACAGATGACTCTCTACCTGTTCCTTATGGGGATATTAGTACTGAGCCTACACCGTCTCTTGTCTAGAGATCTTACTGCACTGTGTGTTAAAGTGGACCCGCAGTGCTTTTACCGGCCTGAACATTAGAGGCTTAGGGTCTCATTTATGAGCAATTGGCATAGGGCAGCGCCGCAAGCCTGCTTGCAGTGTTGCCCTACGCCAATGTGAAAGGGCAGGAATGCACAGTATTTATTAAGTATAGTTTATTCCTGTCCTTTCCCCTGTGCTGTCGCACAGCTGGCTACCTAGTGCCAACATAGACACCTTGCGCCATGGTGCAAGTGTACCTCTGTTTGGATTGGTTTTGTGCAGGAAGGAGCATCTTCATGCACAAAAAAATCCTGGGAGGCGTTTTCCTCTTTCCATGTGTGCTGCCGTCTCCTTGTTACGCCTGTTTTGAGGAGGCGTACGTTTTTGACGCTGCACCAGATTTATGTAATTAAGCAATGCTGGGGCAGCGTCAAAATCCATGGGTGTTGCATGGGAAAACACATTTTAATGCCCATGGACACAGAGTAAGGCAAGTCTGCGACTTGTGCTGCTTTGTCTTACTCCATATCAGTGAGGCCATGCGATTTAATGCAGAGTGGCTTTGAGAGGCTTGCAACACCAGAGCGTCAAAAAAGTGAAGCTGCAGTAGCGCAAGCCTCTCATAAATAAGCCCCTTAGTGCTCTCATGGTGATTCTCACAATATTAGAAGTAGTATGCGTGATTCTAACTGAAGTAACAAGATATTGCTCAGAGACTCAGAGTAGGCAAAACTCTTGGAGCTTAACGTCACTGTGATAGAAATACGTCACTTTTTTCTGGTAATTGTAGGTGTGTTTGCAAGTATTAATTCCACTAAACTGGGCTCAATGATTATATCTGCAAGTGAATGAGAAAAATGTCAAAGAATGATAGCATTCTCTGGAGAAGTTTGAGTGAACTGCTTCTCTGAATATTCAGTGACGCAGTCAAGTCTGGTTGATATAGTAGTCCATCCCAATTGCTAGATATTAACAGACTTACAGCAGCATGTTCATCAGTACTCTTATGGATACACCATTATGACATCATTCCATCCAGACTGTCCTGTTGGCAGAGTGGATCCTCCTTATACAAATGAGTCCCTTCCTACGTCAGTCAGACATGTCCAGTCAGACCATATTGTATATACGCAACATGCCTGCATATGAAAGCAACAGGATGCCTGAGCTTGGGTTATCAGGGGCGAATGGGCAAACGTCGATTGCTAAATTTACCTAGGGATTAGCCTCCAAACACCTTGGATGCATGTTTGGACATTTTTTTATCACTTTAACTCCTCTGTGGCATTGCAAGAAAGAACCAACCGTGTGTTCCACAAATAACAACGCAGCACAAAGTGCTAGATCTTGCTCTAATCATATTGTGTGACAAGGAACCACATTCGAATTCTTCCATTAGTCATCTCCATTGAGGTGAAACCTGAGTAGTTTATCACAGCGATCAAAAGTGTAGACATTACTCTTGTTGCATTTGGTAAATATATCAGTTACTAAAAATGCAAAATTAGAGCTTGATGGAACGCTTGCCATACATGGATGATACACTGGGGTTGCAACATTTAATCATTAGTTTGGCTAAAGTGTTGTCATAAAGGAATAACCAAGTTGAGTCCTGTTGTATCATGGCCTAAATGGGCAGACTGTCCCATACTGCTAGGCCACATCTTCCCTGCACATTGACTGAACACTCTTATTATTGTTTCATTTGTATGCCGAAGTGAGGTAAACTGTGATGCAAGTGGTCCATGTATGGATGCAACAGGGCTCTATTTCTCCTAGGATAGTACAGATTGATCTATGCAGAATGAGCAACATGATTATCGCTGAATGAATGTCATATCACTGGCATCCTACCAATCAGATTTTGAGTGTGCATGAAAAAAATCCTTGTAAAAATGGATATTCAAGTGTAAACCATGTCTATGGATTACATTTACTGTAGACAATGGGGCTTTCAGTAATAGCTTACTGGAAAGAGATTACCTCCAGAGGCACTAAGTCGCTGGGTACTCTGCTACTGAAAGGGCAATCTTGCCCTACTGACAGATGCAAAAATAGAAAAGAGCATTTGCATTTCCCCAAGGTAAATTTGTTAACATAACTGTGGCATCTGCTTAACTCTTTGTAAGAAATCAGGTTACTGGTTGAGGGGGTAAACACTTCTCAGCAGCAACCACAATTCGTTTTAGGGTGAAGTCACAAGCAAACCCTAAATTAACCTGTGCTTAACCCTTGGGCTAAGAGCAGTCATGCTTAACTCAGAGGCAATATGTAAAGTATTTGTGCAAAGATGGAGCCCCAAAAAAACACAGACCTTCCCTCTATACTCATGAGCTCCCGCGGGGCAGAAATACATAAGGTGAGATATAGCAAAAAGACTTCAGCAAGGGCTAAGCAGGGTTTTCACTGACTCACCTGGAGAGAGGCTAGCAGTAATGAGAGACTTATGGCTAGTTGCAGTTCGAGGGCAAGCGGCCAGTTTATGTTGGCCCAACAATTAGGAGCAGAGAGGTGGAGGAGGAGGTGACACAACCCATAAAGCAGTCCTGTATAAACTAGCTTTCCCAGTGAGGCAGAGAGGTGGTATTGGGATGGTGACATACCTACTCCTTTATGTCTCTCCTGGATCTAGATCACTCCCTACAGCTGGACTAAGATTTCTCCATATAAACCTTTGGAGATGGGCTTTTAGGTACCGATGGTAAACATCATTTACCGTGAATCCTTCACCCCGCACGGAATTGCAATCCGGTTGTTACAATGACCATGTTGTAACAACTCATACCATTACTCCGCAAGTCGGAACAACGACTTGCGGAGGGGGCAGAAGATGTTGGATTTAAAAACCAACACCTTCCCTACTGTTGCACATACTGGAGTTGGAATAGTAAATTATACTATTCCAACATCCAGCGCCCCCGCTAGAGCAAGTCATTGTTATGATTTGTGGTGTAATGGTGTGTTGTTACGACGCGGTCGTTGTAACACTTGCGTTGAATTTGCATGAGGAGAAAACGCATGCAGAATAAAGTGGCATATTCAGTACCGACTATATGGACTTTGTTAAAGAGACTTCATTAAAGAATTTCCATTGGAGAATTTGAAAGCTGTATGTAGACCATTTTAATACAAGAGATCTCCTAGAGTGCTGTATATGACATGAAATAATGATGTATGAATTAAGGATGGGCGCAATAGGCGGAGTACTACTACACAGAATTCCACGAAGTTTAACAAAAACTCCATGAACTCCATTCCGTTGAACTCCCAATTAAACAGAAACCTCATATACTTTTGGTAAAATAACAATTATCTCTGTCTTTACACGCTAAAATGCATATAGTTATTTCACAAAAGTGAAAATAAAACTTTAGCAAGCAGTGAGAGAGGTGATGATTTTGGGATCCTCCCTAACCTAGGGAGAGAACCAAGCAGATGCCTTGAAAACAAAGAGCACATCTTGCTGAACGATTCGGTAGTGGTCCCATTCTCTTAGGACCACCCAAAGCACAGTTATGGTCAAAAATACAATCCCAACCAAAGGCCCTGCAAAGCATTATGGGACGAGATTAGCAGTGGGCAGTGAATATTATAGTATCCAATATCAAAATAATTCTACAAAGAGCTGCAGTTCATCTAGTCGTTACAAGGTGTCCCTCACGAGTCAAATGCAAAAGCATTGAAACTATTACTTCAAGCTGCAGTTCCACTAGTCGGAAGTTTGTAACAGTTCCGTAGTAGAGCAGAGGTAAGCGCTGTTCTTGGGAAAGACGGAATTGTTGTTGCCCTGTAGGTACACAGGGAAAACGTGTAACGATTGAAGTTGCACGACGCATTGTCTGGGTTCGATTCGGTGACATCGTCGTGTGTTGCCATTAGAAATATCTCCTGTATGAAAGAAGTGTATGGTAGCGAAGGTCACCTGTGAAATTTTGGTCTTAGGTACCAGGAGTCCAGAAGGAGCTCTGATAACGCTTATCACTGGAAAGGTAATAGGTGTTCCCTAAGCTTGTTAGAAGGATAAATTAGAGGGAAGTGCTACTTTGTTAAAGAGTGCCATAATTCTGTAAGTAGGACAGACTGTTCGCTGTTCTTGGGAAAAACAGAATTCTGTGTGAATGAACTACATTTTCTGTGTGAAAGTGTGTGAATGAAAAGGCATTCGGGTTAATTGCTTAACTCTGGATTTATTTCTCAGGAGCATTGGGTCTCCAACTAGGTGTCTTAATTCTGGAGAAACGGTTAGCTGAGGCTTGTTAGAAGGGTGAAGTAGAGGGATGTGCTACTTTATAAATGGAAGTAATGATTCCGTAGTAGAGCAGAGGTAAGCGCTGCTCTCGGGAAAAATTGAATTCTTGTGAAAAATGTCATTAACTATTCTTTGGTTAGTGAAACAGATAATGGTGGCGTTTTATGTCATAAAGGAGGGGTCAACAGGAGCAGGAGCTGCGACAGCGAGAAAAGCTGACGTCAGGAAAGCCGCACTGGGATTGGCTAGTCAATGAGAAACGTAGACGCCCTTGAGTGATGCACTAGTGTATGCCGCGCTAGGAGTGGAGAATTACCGGGTGACGTAGACGTTGCTGATTGGTGTGCAAGTCTGAGACGCGTTGGGATTGGAGAATTGCAGAAGTGACATAGACGCTCCGGATTGGTGCGTTAGTGTGAGTCGCGCTACGATTGGTTAGAACAACAGAATAGTCATAAGGAAAGACTAGCGATACACGGAAGACAAAATGATGTGTTACGATCCACCAGAAAAGGAGAAAAAGTCCTGGTTTGGGAAAATTTAGAAGTTATTTTAAAAGGATAAACCGATTGCGACTAGGGAAGGACAGTTACTTCCCCCACCGAAAACTCCTGTATCCTTTATGGTTGCAAAATACGGATATCATACTTGTATTTGGTTAGACAATTGGGTAAGATACACAAAGAATGACGGAGTTTTGGCATTTCCAGAGCATGGTTCGTTTAATTTAGCGGTTTTGAGAAATTTGAGAGAGAAAATGATGACTCTAGAACCAATACCTAGACCAACACAGTTTGAAGCACTGACAGAATGGGAAGATGAGATGCATGACAGAGAAAGACAGAGGAGTGGCAAAAGATATAGATACATGTTTGGCAGATATGGGCATGAAAATCATGACGACAGAATGAGGAGGTGGCGGAATGCAAGTATGACTGATGGTTTATTTCCTGTAAGAAATGCTGAAGAAGTTGGAGGTAGAAAATGTACGGAAAAGAGACATAATATAGAATCAGGAGGGTATGGAGTGCATGAATCGTAGGATGATGTTCTCGATGACATGTTTTATAAAAATCAACCCCCGTATCAACCAGAATCTGAAATGTTGACACCAAGTGCACCAATGAGAGACACTTTGCGAATCATTAAAACTGAACCAATACCCCAAGAATTAGGCAAAAATAATTCCTTCAGAGAAATAGAGAGAAAATCAGATGATAAAGTGAGTGGTGAAAATTCAACAGAATTAGCAAAAACAACTTTAGAATTAACTGAAAAGATAAGAGAATTGACAAAAAAAAAATTAGAAGCTGTAACTGTTCCAGTGACTATAGGCCCTGTTATGCCTATTTTTGATAAACAGAAAGATAGTGAACATTGTTTAACGGTACCTTATAACAGTAATAAACAGACTGAGAGGCCAAAGCAGAGCATAAATGAAAATCCATGGAGACAAACAATAAGTACGATTGAGCCAAATGCTTCAAAAGACCTGATATCAAGTCCAAATATAGCAGAAAGACATACAATAACAATGCAATCAGTATTAGAGACTCAAAAAGACTTAGAACGAAGTAGTGTTGAGAAACCTGTGGGTCCTACGTCGGAGGAATTAAGCGAATGGTTGAGAAGCTTGCAGAGAAAAGATAAAGAATCCCAATCAATAGATGTGGCCAAGCTACGAATGGTTCTGGAAGAATAAATAGTAGGAACTATCCCTACAGAGAAGTTAAAAACTTATCAGGATGAGGAGTTGCTATTTCTGTGTAAAAGTATAACTTGGAGAGCAAAAAATCTGCATGAAAGATTAGAAGAAGTAGCAAATGAAATGGGTATAGATATTGAAAAGGTAAAGGCTCTACAAAAACCATATCGAATAGATTTTACTGAAAAAGATATTGAAAATTTGAATACCACAGGACGAATAAGGCAGATTAAGGAAATAATTATTTTGTTGAGAAAATGGGGAGATGTGGATAAATGGAGAAGCAGGTGGTATCGAAAACGAGATGATGCCTCAGATAAAACTTTTGCAGCTTTCCCTGTAAGAGAAAAGAAAAGGCAGTAACAGAATGCCCTATGAGAGAAATTCCAGGAGGAGGATATGTACATGTTCCATGGACTAGGCAAGATATTTTGTAATTTACCAATGATTTCCCTCGACTACGCAAAAAGCCTGTCGAGTGGTATAGGCAAGAGGACAGATTTGTGAAATTATCTAAAGTATTATGGATTGATCTAAACAGTCTATTTGACATAATAGTACCAGCAGATTTATTGACAGAGTGCAAACTTATGATTAATTGGCCTACACAAGAATACCCTAGGGATCCAAAGACAGGAGCCCCTGACCCAGAGGTTATGAAAAAATATGAACAGGTTATTGCCTTTCTGAAAAATAAAGTACCTCCTAAAGAAACTGATTGGGTAAAAATTGACAGAACTCATCAGGAAAGTAAGGAGTCAGTACATGCATATTACGAGAGATTAATCCTGGCCTTTAAACAGTTCAGTGCTGATGACATTTTGAGTGAAAAGGACTTGAGCCATTTTGTATACAGATTTGTATATGGTATACATCCAGAAATTAGTGAAATGATCAAGCAACATACTGCAGATTGGCATAACAAGAAAATAGATGAAGTATTGAGACATGCAAAATATTTTAGTGATGAGATTGAAGCCAAACAGCGTAAATTAAAAGAGAAAGCTATGTGGGCACAAGTAAAGGTGGCAGAGAGACAGGAAGCTCAATTAGTGGAACAAGCGTATAATACAGGACCCAGACAAAAATTCATTCCTGGGAAAGGTAAGGGAAATTTTTATATAGAAGAAGCTAAAAATAAATACCCATGTCACAATTGCGGAAGAGTAGGGCATTGGAAATCCGAGTGTAAATTTCCCCCAAGTACTAATAATGAAAATGCATCATTGAATCCACAGGTGCAGAATGAGGTGAGTGGTCAACCGCAGCGACAGCAGCAGGTTGTTACCCAACAGAATCAGGTGCCAAAACCGCCTTTTCCACAAAGCAAAAATTCACAGAAATACAGTAATGAGACAGGATTCTACAACAAAGAACAGGTAACTAAGCTGCCGCGTGCTAGAGCTGTTTTGCAGTATTGGCTACAACGTGATGAGAGCGAGTCAGAAGAAGGTTATTGACGGTGCCGAGGGGAGGAAGAAGAGTGCGTACTTGGCGCAACTCTAGAAGTAGACCAGACAGGCCCATTTGTGGATGGGAAAGTAGATAATGAGAATATTACTTTCTTAGTAGATACTGGTGCTACTCGATCAACTGTTAGGTCAGCTGATGTTAAGAATCTTCCTCTCTTGGATGAAACAATCCAAGTAGTTGGTGTATCCAACAGACAGATTAAAACTTATTTTACAGAACCAGTGAAAGTTAGCATAGGAAAATTTTCTGAAATGCACCGCTTTGTTGTGTGCGATACAAGTCCTGTGAATTTGTTAGGTAGGGATTTGCTGTGCAAAATGAATTGCACTATTTTCTGTACCCCTGATGGTATAGCATTTGAGACCCCTGATGAAGACGTGCTGTATAAAATGACTATGGCAAACAGGGAAACTGAGATTACTGAAGCTTATGCTGTATTTAACCCTGATGAATTACCTAAAGAATTGAAACAGACTGTAAAGGCAGAAGTCTGGGCTTTCACGGGAGAAGATGTGGGACTAATGAGAAATGTGGACCCAGTAAAAATAACAGTGAAGGAAGGAATAAGCTATCCAAATGTCCCTCAATATAAATTGACACCTGAGATAATTGAAGGAGTTACTCCTATAATTGAGAAAATGATAAAACAAGGCATTTTGAGAGAAATAATGAGTAGTCCATGTAATTCCCCAATTATGGGACTGAAAAAGCCTAATGGAAAGTTCAGGATAGTGCAAGATTTGAGAAAGATAAACAAAATTGTTGTGTCATGTTGTCCCATTGTACCAAATCCATCTGTAATTTTATATCAGATTCCCCATGATGCAGAATGGTATACTGTGATTGACTTATGCTATGCTTTCTTTTCTATTCCATTGCACCATGACAGCCAGCAAATGTTTGCGTTTCGTTTTGGAAAAAGTATTTTGGCTTGGTGCCGAATTCCACAAGGGTATACAGAAAGCCCCTCAATATTTAATCAGATATTGAAAAAGTCCTTAGAAAGTCTAGAAATGCCCGAGAATTCAGTGTTAGTACATTATATCGACGACCTTCTTGTGGCTTCGAAGACTCGTGAAGCTTGTGTAATGGACACTATAGCCTTGCCGAATCATCTGGCCGATGGAGGACTTAAAGTGTCACCATCAAAGTTACAATTTTGCCAAAAGGAAGTACATTATTTAGGCCATAATATTGAAAAAGGGCTGAGGAAAATAACAATAGATAGAATCAGGATCATAAAAGGAATGAGAGCCCCCATGACGCAAAGAGAGGTGAGAATGTTTCTTGGAATGGTTGGATATTGTCGCCAGCGGATAAGCTATTTCTCTCTGATTGCAAAGCCTTTGGTACGTTTGACAAGAAGTGATATGAGAGATCCCATTGATTTGAATAAAGAGGAATTGGCAGCTTTTAAACGATTGAGAGATGGTTTGTGTGAAGCGCCAGCATTAAGAATGCCTGATTACGAGAAAGAGTTTGAGTTGTACTGCAGTGAGAGGAACGGATGTGCACTTTCTGTATTAATACAGAAGCATGGAAAACTGAGGAGACCAATTGCATACTTTTCATCAATGCTAGACCCAGTAGCTGTAGCCTTACCTGGGTGCTTGAAAGCAGTGGCTGCTACCTGTAGGAGTTTGGAACAGAATGAAGGAATTGTGATGGGATACCCTGTGAAAGTGTTTGTACCTCATGATGTGGCAATCCTTTTAACAAGGAGTCGCACTCAGTTCATGACACATAGTCGGCTGACTAAATATGAGAAAGTCATATTAGGTGCAACGAATGTGAGTCTTGTGAGATGCTTGAACGTGAATCCTTCAATGTTGTTGCCTGATGCTGAGAATGTGGAAGTTAGAGACGAAGCGGATCACGATTGTCTGGATGTACTCGATTTCTGTACCAAACCACGTCCTGACATAAAAGATGTACCATTGCCAGAAAGTGATTTTGTAATGTTTGTAGATGGGTCTTGCTTGAGAACAGATGATGGAATGCTGAGTGCAGCATATGCAGTATGCACGGTTGCAGCAGTAATGGAAGCATCCTACCTGAAAGGAGTAAGATCAGCCCAAGTAGCTGAACTAGAGCATGCAAGATTGGAAAGAACGTGAGAGTGACTGTGATAACTGATAGTCAGTACGGTTTTGGTGTGGTGCATGACTTTGGCCAAATATGGCTACAGAGAGGATTTTTGACATCAAGTGGAACTCCCATCAAGAATGCTGAAGTGGTTGGGAAGTTGCTTGAGTTGATACAGCTGCCTAAGCAATTGGCTGTTGTGAAGTGTGCTGCACATAGTCAATCTGGCGATTATACTGCCATCGGCAACAAATATGCCAATGATATGGCCCAATACAGTGCATGTAATCAGAATTTTGTGAATCGGGTGAAGGAGAAAGATATGAATTCTTGCAACTTAATGTTTACTAACATTGTGGGTACCTGGGAGGAAGTGAGGCAATTGCAGGAAGAAGCAGGAGATGAGGAAATGAAGCAGTGGGTAAAAGCAGGATGTGCACCAAGGGAGAAGGATCATGTGTGGGTCTATCGGGATGGAAGACCAGTTATGCCTGATAGCATGGTGTCTGCCATGGCACGGATGTATCATGGTCAGGGACACATAGGGAGAGACGCAATGATAAGGTCATTTAAACAGACCTGGTACAATGCAAAGTTTAGACTTGTAGCAGAAAGTCTTTGTCAAAGATGCCTTATATGTCAACAGTACAACCCTGGAAGAAAAACAGTAGTGAGTCTAGGAACAATAGGCCGAGAAGGAGGGCCTTTCACCAGAATGCAAGTAGATTTCATTGAAATGCCTCCCTGCAACAGGTTGAGGTATGTTCTAGTCATGGTCTGTTTGTTTTCTAGGTGGGTAGAAGCGTACCCAACAAGAAGGAGCGATGGAATCACAGTGGCAAAACTGCTTTTGAGGGAATTCATTCCTAGATTCGGGTTTCCAGTAACAATTGAGTCAGATAGAGAAAACATTTTCATAATGAGATCGTAAAATTGATTTGTGAAGCATTGAATGTACAGCAAAAATTACCTTGTGCCTATCGCCCAGAGGCTTCTGGTGTGGTGGAACAAATGAATGGTACTATCAAAAACAGAATAGGGAAAATGTGTTTAGCCACAGGTATGAAATGGCCTGATGTCTTGCCTCTAGTACTCATGACTATTCGATCAATTCCAGACAGAACTACAGGGTTGAGTCCCCATGAAATTATCATGGGTAGAGCAATGTGTCATGTGTTCATACCAGTAAACAAGCTGTTGCCTATAACTGATGACATGGTGTTGGATTACTGTAAAAGCCTGGCTGACGCAGTTCATTCTGTGTTTCATCAGGTTGGAGCGGATGCCACCACCCCTGAAAAGAAACAAGCTCATGATCTAAGCCCAGGGGACTGGGTGAGAACCAAAGTACACAGAAGGAGGAATTGTTTGGTCCCAAGGTGGAGAAAACCACAACAGGTGATTTTGACTACAACAGCTGTGAAGTGTGCTGGAATCAAGAACTGGATTCATGCAAGTCACACATTGAGGATTCCAAATCCAGTGGATACCAAAGAGAGAGAATATTTCGATGAATCAGAATCAAGTTCTGAATCGGATGATGAAGAAACAAGAACAAGAGAAAACCCTGAAAGGGGGAATCAGAGCCAGATCTAACATTTGTCCCAAGAAGTATTTCCTTGAGAAGAAGGTTACAGATTTCTGATACCAGCTCAGACTCAGAAACTGAGCAAGTAACTTTACGCTCGAGGAAAGAAAAAGACAGTGAAAAGACAATTAAAGAAATTGCTGATAAAGAAGTTCCGGATGACAAATTGAGAGAAATTCCATCTGAAATTACAAAATTAGATGAACAGGTGCCAGATACAGAGAGAGAGGTGTAGGGAACTCCAACATCCAGTTAGAGGAAGGGACAAGTAGTCAGCAGGAAGATTGCGCGCAGGAGACTCGAGGAGGGACAGAAGTAGGGAAAACGAAAGAAGTGGTGGAAAGCTAGGGAGTTTTTGAGAGGAAATTTACTCAGCACATTGAAGGGGCGCAGTGCCAGGGGTGAAGCTTTGCACCTGTGGCATAGGGAAAGCTAGATTTGGGTTCTTTACACCCATTGAGGGAAAGGGGAATCAATGATCCTGATGCACAAACTGCACTTTGTAGTAGGTATAGTAGTAGTCCATTCATGTTACTTACTAACTACAAAATACAATTCACAAACCTATGGCTGGAGGTCTCCAGCTCCACCTGTGTTTTCTGTGCAGTGTTCCTCACCCAGTGATGAATAGCTACAGTCACATTCATATACAATTTAGTGGTAAATTTGAGAGGCACAAGAACAGTGTGGTAAAATGGTGAATTATTGCTCAATTATAGGTGGGGTAAGGGAAACGTAAAAAGGTATCGAAGGGACATCTTGATACAAAACATACACCCACAAAAGAGTAAGACTGATGTAAATCACAGATTTCACTTCTAAAGAAATTATTGCAGATGGAGAGACTAACTCTCACACTGGCTAACCATGATGACTCCTGCAGAGAGTTCTCCTCTCCGCTGCTTTTAGGGAGCTGACCTACCCCATATACCTGTGCCTCCTGCGCTTAGTAGATCCTGACACTTTGGCATGGGCAGGGATGGAAGCCCAGGTGGGCCTGGGGAAGGCAACCAGTTTGTTACTAACACAATGACATTGGATGTGAGAACCCTGGGTGGTTGTAGAGTATAGGTTTTGCTGGGATCTCTGATGTTGTTTCGTTTTTGTTTTGGAGTGCTCTCTTGCTTACTGTTTGCACGTTTGTATTTATTTATTTTTGAACTTTATTTATAATTTCTTAACAAAACAAAACAATGAAGCCAGATGCTGTAATTGTAATAAATGAAATAATCCACATAAGGTACAATCGGTCACCTAGAAATAGGGGAAAGGAAAATCTTAGCAGTGAGACACATGTTAAAAGAAATAACGTAAGATAAGATTGCATGTCATACAGAAAGAGAAAAGGGAGGCTTCCTAGCATTCATACAATAATGGGAACGAGTGACAAAGATAGCACACCACTGGAGCCCACTAATAATCCATAGACACATTGCTGGTAGTATTCGTCATGGAAAGCAAATAGTTCCGCAATGGTTCCCACATATCTTTGGGCCAAGATGTAATGGGCTGCAGTGTAGCATAGTGTTCGAAATTAGTGTCACAATAAGGCAGGTCTTTTAGCCAGGCCGCCATCATGGGGGCATGGGGGGAGGGGTCCGTGCGCCCCAATGTAGCAAGATCTGCCACTTGGCGAAAAGTAGGCTATAGCAGTAAAGCAACATATCCCCAATGATAAGGGATTGTTGTATTCCAACCCTCGCCAGCAGGGGGTCAGGTGAAAGTGGGTGCTCGATCATGAGTGACAAAGAAGAAAATATAGCCCTCCAAAATGTAGCTATTGACTCAGACGTCAATGGCTGGTTTGTACTTTTTGAGTTCATAAAGTAATTACTACCCTAAAATGGTGTTGAAACAGACTTAAAAGTGCTACAGCCCAGCCCTGGAGTAAGTCAAGCACTACACATGTCGGACCACTGGTATTGCAATACACTGCCTTAAAAAAGAATAAAGGCAGACAATTAAGCTAACAACCCATAAAATTTAATAATAATAATGATTATATTACTTCCCAAATTGCTAAAACTATGTTTACTTACCTCTTTTCCTCTGGCCCTGCTGGAGAAAGAGAAAAGGATCTACTAATGAGAAGTGAGGATCGACTCTGGTACTTCAAGACCCAGAATACCCAGCTCTCTGTGATCCAGCATACACCATACACTTCAACTTAAGCAGCTTATTTCTCCTGCTGACAGAAAAGCCTGCAAGCCACGCCCTGACCAAGGGAGGGTCTATCCACCACCAGTTCATGGCTAGTCAGAGGCCAGTATAGGTTGGCCTAGGCCCATTCTCTTTGATTCAACTTCTTATGAGGATGCAATATGGATAAACATAATGTTAAATATATTGATCTTTCTCCTTAGGATTGCCTCTTATCTTGGGATAGTGCTCGCTTTAGAATTGTGAATGCCTATTTAAGTATCTCGAAGGGTATTGTGTCAACACATTTTGGATAGTGAATTTCAACATAGTTATATCTTTTTTTTTCAGCTTTGGAGTTCATTGGGAAGTTGCAATGTCAATAATGGTCAAGTTGAGATATGTAATGTTTGCATTGCTGATGATTTCAAGTAGACACTGTCTCTGAATTTAAACTATTAAATTATGAGGTTTTGGAAGCCTGGCAATTTCTGTAAAGAAAAGTTTGAACTTTTCTAGCGGGTAATACATTTTGTGAAAAAGGAGAAGCTTGCAAGGAGTTGAATGAGGTTAGCAGAGAGAACAATTCTTTACATAAGAAGCAATGAACCCACATCTGGACATACCTGTCACACTAAAGGCATCTTACTCTCTAAATGCAATGACTATTTCCAGATGTGGGCACCTTGCTCTCTCTGCCAAAGAACTTAAGATATACATTGCTAATGAGAGCCAACAACACTGAGGTTGCTTCTGTTCATAGGCGTTCAGATTAGACTGTTCCTATTGGAGCACAATTAAGAATAATGTACATAAGTTTGATTGCTGCAAGCAGTGATTCAGGTAGCAATGAAACAATGGAGTGGAGCTGAGAGTAATTGCCCGTGGCTGAGATTAGTCCAAACATTTAACCTACCACATTTTGTTTTCCGGAGAGATGTAGTGATTATGAAGGGCTTGTACAGATGTGGTCCCTCTGGGTTCTGTGCGCCGACTGCCAAATGACTCACACTACTCCTCACTGCTGGCATCCAACAAAGCTGAAACAGGTCTGGAGTGCATTTGTTCTCATTCAGAGGGGACACGGCCTGGTGGTTAGGATTGAATTGTTCAGTTTTGCTCAAGGGTGGTCCCTGGCTCCTGTCTGTAGTGTCACAGTAAAAAAACTAAACAAGGGCAGGAATAAAAATCAGATTAATTACTTTGGCTGAGGTTAATTAGATATTCCACTAATCCCTTTTTTGTGTTTTGTTCTGCAACTTGTGAACAAAGCGCACAATATCACACTCAGTCCTATAGACAGGGAACCAATTTTGTTGGTGATGTGATGTTGTCATTTCTATTTAGACCAACATTAATAAATGCTACATACTTTCTAGCTAATTGTACTTCATCTATTACCTTGGCTAGAGGGCTCAATAGATAGTCTGCTAAAAATAGGGGTCTCTAGGATGGAAATGGTTTGCACCTTTGTACAAATAGGGACCCTTCCTTCTAGTCAGGATGCTGGGAATACTCTTCTAAAATAAACCCTGGCAACCACTTTGGTAGCTTTCATGAGCAAAAAAACTATATGTTCTCGTTGCTAGGCTACAGATAAACAATCATTGCTGTCTCTGGTCGGGCTTCGCTAACAAAACTCCATGATATAAATGCATCCTAGTGCGCATGCGCGCTTTGCCGTACACTGCTTTATTAAGTCACTAGCGTCCTGCCAGAGACAGGCATTACAGCAAGACGACTATGGGGTCCTTATGTCCCTTCACGAATGCAGGCAGTCAGGATAGACACCTATGGGGTCCTTATGTCCCTTCACGAATGCAGGCAGTCAGGATAGACACCTATGGGGTCCTTATTTCTCCATTCGGAGCCATCAGTGTTTGGGTATTTATTCTCACTTTTCCCACCCCGTCGGTTCCTCCGGTTGCAATCTCTGTACATCGACGGAGTACCGACGGAGAGGTGAGTGTGTTGATATGCATTTTAGTGAGTTTCTGCTTGATGATTCGGTTTAAGTTATTGATAATTGTTGCTGTGTTTGGTCATGGTGTAGTCTTTCGGTGTATAGATTCTTGGCTTGAACATGAGTTCGTAATTTTCAGACACTTGACTTCCCTCGTCCTTGACCACTTTTGTAAAATCTTAACAAGTGGTTTATGTACATACACTTCCAGGATATAAGGGGAGTGACATCGTTATAACACTCTATGTCGTTTTGAGTCCGTTTTAGTCTGTTGGACATTACTGATATTCTTCACTTTTTATGGCACTATTGGGCAAGTAAACTATACTGATTAGGTTACACTTGCTTATTTTCACAGAGCGGGGCTCCCTTCCCTGAGTTGTACCCAGGTTGAGGTGGGCTCACTTGTCCCACAGATTGGGTGAGTCTTTTTACTAGAGCTTTCTAACAGTTTGGACATAAGTACTATGTTTGAGCCACATATACCAGTGTTTCAGACTTGACTGTTAACTAATGAGTTTTGGAGATTTACTTTTTCTATATGTGTCTTCTTATTTTCAGACAAGTTCCAGCGAGATTGTATCCGCTAAAGCATTAACTGGTTTGGTCTTTTTTTCAAACTTTATTTGCACGTGTGTAACACTTTCTAGCAGCAGCTTTGTTTTTTGGTCCTGATGAAAGCCACACATACTTTTGAGATGGTCATTGGCTGAAACATGTTGACCCTTGTCATCTAGCAGTTTTCAATAGTAACTGCTTTGCACTGTTTTTTATCTCTGGCAGGGCTAATGAGTCAATAAAAATCATTTTTTCAATAGCGCTAGCCAGTTTTAGCTCACACTTCACACACTTTTGAATTTCTTTGCGCTGCGCCCTCTTCTCACATTAGTGCTCATCTTTGGGATTTGAGTATCCTAAAATCTTAAACAAAAACATCCCTGAGCTCCCACTTCTCAGTGCGGTGGTTGTAGCCCTCAGTGGGACTAGGTTTTCCCACTGAGAGGAGAAAGCCTAAATGATGAAGCATGTCACCTTCGGGTGAGTGAGGGCATTCATCCTTAAAGGGATTCCTTTCCTTTCTGATTTGTTCACTGTCATTTTAGACACAGCTTGACTATAGTATCTCTCCTTTCATGCTCTAGTTCTAAAGTTGCTCAGACCCGAGAGTTTATGTTTGTGTGTTGCATATTACGTATTAGGGGAATGAAACTTCTCGCAGGTCTTTAAATCTGTTCCCTTGGACCCCCCTTATCCATTTTGTGTGTTATACAGCTTTCATGAGCAGTCAGGCTTATCACATAGCACACAGTAATATGGTGAAAACACTACAAAAGGACACCACAACAGTTTTAGAAAAATAACCAATATTTATCTGTGCAAACAGGACAATTATGATAAAAGACCAACATACAGTAATCATAAACATGCACTTTATAAGAATGACTTTAAAATGCAGTTCCTTAAAGCTGGTAGCTCCGTCAGGGACTACCGCAGTGCTGAAAAAAACAGACTCCAACAGTTCCAGACGACTGCGTCGGTGCGGCACCGGTGTCAGTGTCAGCAGACTCATAAACAGTACCTTTGGTTCCGGTCGACCACGCCAGTGTAGGCCGGTCGTGGCAACTGTTGTGGTTGTGATGTGAAGCGTAGCAGTGCGGCATGCGGTGCCCTCAAGTCATGGTGCAGGCATCGGCTCGGTGACGGTCATAACGCAGCATTGGTGAGACAAGGGCTGCGGTGCAAAGTGGGCCTTGCTTGTTGCAGTGCTGACAGGCCATGGTGCAAGCGTCAGTGACGGTTGATGGGAGCTGGCATCGGTCGGCCAAGACTGCGGTGTGGGACAGGGCAGTGTGTCATGTGACGTGCAAGCAGTGACCCAAACCACGGTCCAGTCACAAGTTTCAAGGTCAGCATGTAGCGATGTCGTCGGTGAGACCAGGGTTGTGGAGTGAAATGAGGTGGTGCAGAGTGTGGTGCCCACAGTTCGCGGTACGAACACTGGCTCGGTGGCGGCAGCAGTCGACATTGGTGAGACTCGGGTTGTGGTGCGAAGTGCGGCCGTGCCTTCTGTGGTGCCTTCAGGACACGGAGCCGGTAAAGGTGTTGGCTGATTTCCCCCTTTGTGGCAACTGAAACCCAAGGTTCCAGAGGCAGTACCCAGAGATAAGTGAAGTCCTTGCCATCGCTGAGACTTCATGAACAGGAGGCAAGCTCTATTTCAAGCGCTTGGAGATATTCAGAAACAAATGAAGAAAGTTCAGTCCAGTCCTTTCATTGCCCAAAGTAGAAGCAGTCACTGCATACCATACCCTACTCCTCCTGGCAGCTCTTCCAGCTCTTCTCCTTGGCAGGTTCCTTGATGCTAGCAAATTCTAAAGTTCTGGGGTCTGGGCCCCAATATTTATACTCAGTTTCTCTTTGTTCTTTTGGACAGAGAGTGTCTGTGCTCATCCCAAACCAGCTCTGTCATCTCTGCTTCAGCTTGCTGGCAGTAGGTAGAGATAGCACTGTTAACGGCAGACCAGGCCCATGCAGGTGCAAGGAAATCTCCTCCCACTACTCTAAATGCAGCCCAGGTCTATTCAGCCCACTCCTGATTCATCGAGGAAAGGCAGGACACACTTCCACCCCCCCTTAGTGGCTGCACATCCCCAGCCCCTGTCACTCCAAAGCCAGACAGTCAATCCACAACCCAGCTGAGGCACACAGAATGGCTAAGCAAGAAAATACCTACTTTCTAAAAGTGCTATTTCTAATACACAGAACATAACAACCATCTACATTCTGAGTTCAGGCATACTAAACTCAATTTTTCTATCTTGTATCAATGGGAAGATATACTCGTAAAAGTTTACCCAGTACTTCCCATTCTATCCTATGGGACAGATAACCTTTCCATAGTGAAAAATGAAATATACTGTATTTCACTATCAGGACAGGTCACACACACCAATACTAGTCCTACCTTTCCAATACACCGCACCCTGCCCATAGGGGTACCTTGGGACTACCTTAGCGGTGGCTCACAAGTAATAAAAGGGAAGCTTAGGGCTTCCCTGGAGTGGGAATAGTACATTTTACCCCTCTGCAATCCAACATTTTCCCTACTGTTCTACTGACTGGAGTGGAAATATTAAATTGTATCCCTCCGCGATCCAACACTTTCTCTACTGTTACACTCAGTGGACAGGGAATAGTAAATGTTACCCCTCTGCAATCAAACACTTTCCCTACTGTTGCAGTTATTGGAGTGGGAATAATAAATTGTATTTCTCTGCAATCTAAAGTTTTTTACAAGTGTTGTATTGGAAGTAGTAAATTATACCTTTGTGTCATGTAACAATTGTATTACTGTTGTGTTGTGTGAGGTGGGAATAGTACATTTAATAGATTATTAGTATAAGAATGTGTTTATTTTTGCTTCAATTGCAGTGGGAAATGTATATTTATATTTATATTTCGTTTTCTTTATTTAGAAGATGAACTTTTATAATTTTCAATGTTTTTTGTTTGTAAAAAAATTGTATTATATTGTAAAAAATGTATGATGTGCTTTTTAAATATGTTGTGTTTTAGGTGTATATATATATATATTCACTGAAAAAACCATAGGTTTTTTGCAAGGTTTTTTAAATGCTAATTCCTAACTATAACGTGTGTGAAACCTATGTTTTTTTCAGTGAATTTGTACGTTTTTTTAAATGCTAAGTAATGTATTCTTTTTTAAAGTTTTTTCACCGTGCGCGTACCATACGTGCACGGTGCGCTTCGCGCACCAAGCGCCCACGATGCGTTGTTCATGCCGTGCGCGTACGGTGCGCCCACCCCGCGATTTTTCGCAAAAATAATATTTATTTTTTTACCCTTGGGGGTCCTTCAGTGACCCCCTGACAAAGGCTAGGGGGTCAGGACCTGTCCATCCTGCCCCCTTCTCACGTTTTCCTCCTTTGTTTTTCATTGCCTCAGACTGTAAGAGACAAAATGGCGGCCGACACTTCCTGATTTCGACCGATTCGAATGTTTACTGACATCTAACAACCAATCAGAATTGCGCTCGCGCACGTCACCGTGCGCGTACGGTATGCTTACCGTACGCGCACGGTGCGCGCCTATAGATATATATATGCTTTTAACTGCAATTTTCTCAGGAACTAATGAACAGATTTACACCAGACCTGCAAAAGGCACATCCCTGAACTGAGGACTACCTCTCTGCCAAATTTCAAGTAATTCTGTTCAGCCGTTCGGGCTGTAGCTTGGACTAAAGGTCCTATGGAAAAATGCATGGGGAAAACGAGTATTGGGACCCCCCATTTTTCTCAGCCCCCGCTTGACGAATCCCCCCGAGACTTTCAGGGAAGGAGCGGAGCGGAGCGCCCCACCTATTTTGAAAATTTTGCGAAGATTCGCCAATCGGCGCCAAAGTTATTCCAAATAGAATGTTGCGGATTTCCTATGGAAACACGGTCCTAACTATAACTATCTACTGGCGACCGCCAGTAGATAATATATATTATATATATATATATATATATATATATATATATATATATATATATATATATATATATATATATATATATATATATATATATATATATTCACTGAAAAAACGATAGGTTTCAGGCACGTTATAGTTAGGAATTAGCATTTAAAAAACCTTAGAAATTCACTGAAAAAACCATAGGTTTCAGGGGTGTTATAGTTAGCTGGACTTTTCACTTGTACAAAACCATTGAAATTCCCCTGTTATAGTTAGTTCAGCTAACTATAACTCGCGCGCCCGCAATGCACTGCTGATGTCGTCACATATTACATCACTCATGACATGGTCAGTGACATCACTCATGACATCACTGATGACATCTCAAATGACATCACTGATGACATCACTGATGACATCATCCAGTGAATGTGTGTTTTTCTGAAAATTAAATATGTTTTATATATGTATATCTCAAGGTCGATGGAAGAATAAATGGGTATATAAGTGTCTAAATGGATGATTTGTTTTTGAAAAATTGATTGTGTAACTGACTGATTAAGTGTATCATAGTGAATACATGGCTTAGTGAGTAATGTTTAAATATGTAAATATCCGTATCAGTCTCTCACTTTGTGTATAAGTGGCTGCATGGGTTGGTGAGTAGCTACATGGGTGTCTATATAGGTTATTAGTTGGTTTTTTTGAGTATCAGTCTGAGTGTCTGCATGGTTCGGTGGGGGGTATTACGTAGTGCATAGGTGCATGAATGAGTGACTCACTGTGTGTATGTGTTGAACACAGCATGTGTGCAGGACTGTATGGGTGGATGAGTGTGTGTATGGGTGTGTTAGTGAGTGAATGACTGTCTCAATAGTGTCTTTATGAGTAACTACATATGTTTTAAACTAGTATATGTGACTATTGGTGTATATATGTGAGTATATGTGAGAGTGAGAGATTGGAAGAGTTCCTGTATGAATAAGTATGTGTTTCTATAAGTGATTGTTTAAAAGACTAAGTATGTGTAAGTTTCCGTAGAAGTAAGTGTGGTGGTGTGTGTATAACTGTATATGCAAGTAAATGTATGTTTGATTCTTTATTAGCATGAGTGATTATGTGTGTGAGTAACTCTATGGATGAGTGGCATTGTGTAACAGGATGTATAGGTGTATGAGTACATATGATAAGTGAGTACATGTATGAGTGATTGTATAGGACTGTTGGTGAATGAGTGGATGTGTATGTGGATCTTAGAATTACTGAAGAGGTTGTTGTAACTGGTATTGGTATGTCCATTGTTTTGAAAATTTTTGTCTCTATTTTTGAATGTGTGTATCAAAGGTTAAATGAGGGTGAGAGGAGGTCTGCCACTCTATCACAAGGATGATGTCATCAGTGATGTCATCAGTGATGTCATTTGAGATGTCATCAGTGATGTCATGAGTGATGTCACTGACCATGTCATGAGTGATGTAATATGTGACGTCATCAGCAGTGCATTGCGGGCGCGCGAGTTATAGTTAGCTGAACTAACTATAATGGGGGAATTTCAATGGTTTTGTACAAGTGAAAAGTCCAGCTAACTATAACACCCCTGAAACCTATGGTTTTTTCAGTGAATTTCTGAGGTTTTTTAAATGCTAATTCCTAACTATAACGTGCCTGAAACCTATGTTTTTTTCAGTGAATTTCAAAGGTTTTTTAAATGCTAATTTCTAACTATGCCTACAGAGATAGGACATGTGAAGAAAGAAGAAAAAACGCACAGAAATAAAAAAAAGAAATGCAGAAAGAAGCAACAGAAGTCCTCAAAGACGAAGAAAAGTGCAGGAAGAAGGATAACGTGCAGAAAGAACAAACAGAAGAACAGAAAGAAGCCTTGTTGCAAAATCATCCTGTACCCTCAACTTTTTCTGACGGATACTGGTGGTAACTGAGTCTGACTAACCAGCCCTAGAGCGAGTGCTATGTTAAAAGACACTCAGAAATACAGTGAAAACACCTACATACACTAGGGAACACTATACGTTGGGGTCCCCCTGTGATCAGTATGACCTCCTCTGTAAGCCCCTAGTATATAATAGGGCAGGGGATTAAAACTACCTCTTAAAACGCGCCACAGGGCGTGTTTGCACACGCCACCTCAGGCCCCGTCCTCTCACTTCCCCACTGTATAAACATGCCCTGTGGCCATTTTAAGTTGGGAGATTAAGTCCCCTTGAATCCTGAGGGTCCCTAGGGTCCAACTAGACCACTAGATACCTCCAGTAAGCGCCACAGAGCTGCGTTGCAGAGAGATGTAAAAAGGGGCACGGCCTAGACCACCTCTCTGCAACGCAGAGCAGTGGCGCTTACTGGAAGCACCTGGTGGGCTAGTTGGCCCCCAGGGACCCTCAGGATTGAAGGGGAATAATTTCCCCAACTTAAAACGCACCACAGGGCTTGTTTTCACACATTAACTCAGGCCCGTCCCCTCCCTTCACCACTGTGTAAACACGCCCTGTGACCGTTTTTAGTTGGGAGATTAAGTCCCCTTGAATCCTGAGGGTCCCTAGGGTCCAACTAGACCACTAGATACCTCCAGTAAGCGCCACAGAGCTGCGTTGCAGAGAGATGTAAAAAGGGGCACGGCCTAGACCACCTCTCTGCAACGCAGAGCAGTGGCGCTTACTGGAAGCACCTGGTGGGCTAGTTGGCCCCCAGGGTCCCTCAGGATTGAAGGGGAATTATTTCCCCAACTTAAAACACGCCACAGGGCTTGTTTGCACACGTTAACTCAGGACCCGCCCTCTCCCTTCACCACTGTGTAAACACGCCCTGTGGCCGTTTTTAGTTGGGAGATTAAGTTCATTTGAATCCTGAGGGTCCCTAGGGTTCATCTAGCCCACTAGGTACCTCCAGTAAGCGCCACAGAGGTTCGTTGCAGAGAGGTGTAAAAAGTGGCACGGCCTGCACCCCCTCTCTGCAACGCAGCTCAGTGGCGCTTACTGGAAGCTCCTGGTGGGCTAGTTAGCCCTCCAGGGGCCCCCAGGATTGAAGGGGAATTATTTCCCCAACTTAAAACGCGCCATAGGGCGTGTTTGCACACCTCACCTAAGGCCCCGTCCCCTCCCTTCCCCACTGTGTAAACACGCCCTGTGGCCGTTTTTTAAGTTGGGAGATTAAGTCCCCTTGAATCCTAAGGATCCCTAGGGGCAAAATAGCCCACTAGGTACGTCCAGTAAGCGCCATTGCAGACAGGTGTAAAAGAGGCACGGCCTGCACCACCTCTTTGCAACGCAGAGCAGTGGCGCTTACTGGAAGCACCTGGTGGGCTAGTTGGCCCCCAGTGTCCCTCAGGATTGAAAGGGAATTATTTCCCTAACTTAAAACGCGCCACAGGGCGTGTTTGCACACGTCACCTCAGGCCCCGTCCCCTCCCTTCTCCACTGTGTAAACGCACCCTGTGGCCGTTCTAAGTTGAGAGATTAAGCATCCCCTTGAATCCTAAGGGTCCCTAGGGTCAAACTAGCCCACTAGGTACCTCCAGTAAGCGCCACAGAGCTGCGTTGCATAGAGGTGTATAAAGGGGCGTGGCCTCAGAACACCTGTCTGCAACGCAGCTCCCTGGCGCATACTGGAGATACCTGTTGGGCTAGTTGGCCCTCAGGGACCCTCAATATTGAAGGGTAATTAATTCCCCAACTCACAACTGGCCAGGGGGCGCGTTTGCAGAGTGCTGCAAGGAGGGGGCATGGACTCCGGCGCGATGCCGGTCTTTTATTTATTTTATATTTTTAAGAAGGAGGGCTGTGTGGCCCCCCCCTTCTTTTTCTAATTTACTGGCCCGGGGGACCCCATCCCCCAGGGCCTGCACCCTAATCTTTCTTGTTGAAAAAAATTAATTTGGCCCTCCCAAGGCCTTAACCGGCCCCGGGGACCCCAACCCCCGGGTCATGGGCTTTTTTTATTTTTTTTTATTCTTTAGGAGGGGAGCTGCGTTGCCCCCCTCCTAAGGCCACTTATGGCCTCGGTGACCCTATCCCCCGGGGCCGGTCTTTGTTTTTTATTATTTAAAAAATATATATATTTATAGAAACACCCAGGACATGCTGGACAAACCGTATTTACCTATCACCATGACAATTTGCGTGATATTCATTAAAAGGCGACTATGCATAGAATGAATCCACATGGAATGTATTTACACCGCTAGTGAAGCTCTGACGTGTCTGACGCCCTACCGTGCCTAATCCCGGCGCCCCCGCCGGTGGGTACTCTCCAAGTAAACACCCTTGTTGTTTATTTATACAAACATGGGTAGCTATTGACGGGCAGATTTAATATACACGCACACCAAGCCATTCAAAGGGGATTCGACAAAAATTCGACCAAACTATGCAAGAAACCCCCTCACGGTTAATAAAACACACATCCACAGGCGGATGTGTAATACTTTTTATTTTACTCTCTGGAAAGGAGACGGACCTCACTTGATAGTCACAGCGTGCTCCTGGCTGAGCCCAATGCTGTGTTACACCTACCAGTGCCCGCCGAGTGCCTCACACCTCTGTGTTGTATTCCACCAGCTAGTGCGTATGCTTTGACACTCTCTAGCCCATGTGCACAGTAACACCACCCCGTGAATATGTCATGCCACACTTGCCTTCGCACGGGTTATATTGCCCCATCTAACGTGCCTTCCTCGATGCCTATGATATAACGCACAGCGCTATGCCATACATAATACAATCTGGGATCCATATCTTTGTCACAGTGCATATGCAACGTTACACTCCCCAGAACATATTTTATATTACAACTTTAGATACTAGTTAGGTTACACAACACTGCCCTGTGCATATTACACTCCAAGGCGCATATCGCATAGCACGCGCTAGTGCCTGTGCTATCTCGCGCTCTCCAATGAATCTGTCATTGCGCACAATGTATTGCACATTATATTTCACGCCCCGGTTCATCTTATATCACACTTTTTGGTGCATATTTTATAACATATACTATATCTAGTTTTCATTTTCAATCGTGCTCTCAGGACTATGTTCTATGTAACACTGCGTCCACCTACCCTTTTCACGGGCATTACATTTTGCGATAGGGGGTGGAGGTTCAGGGGGTGTTTCTGCCAAGTGAGCCCGGAGTCACAGTCACAAACGTCCTCTTCTTCCTGAATAAAAGTGAGATTATGCTGCATACTTGTTCATATTTTAAGTAGTTCGCACAGACACACATTTTAAAAACAATAAAGTTCCTAATACCCACCTTCTCTGAACAGTTAGCTTGTTGCCCCATCCACCTCCTCCCTATCCTCTGTTGTCTGAATCCATGGACTAGCCTCCTCCCTCCTGCCATGCATGGTCTGATGTGCTGCCACTGCCCTCCATTTAGCATGATGTACCGGTCCACTCCTCCTGCCCTCCATTGCCCAATTCTATGGCCCATCATTGACCTCCTGCTTAGCCTCTGTGCTTAGCTTGCTGCCCCTATTCTCCTTCCCCCTGCCCTCCGATGTCTTTGTGCATGCCCCTGCTCCATCCTTTTTGCCCACCATGTTCCATGGACCTGCCATTCCTATCTACTCTGAGTGCTCTGTTGAGCTGCCACTCCCCTTCCACCTGCCTAGCATTGTCAGATGACTGTAACCTGTCCCTGCCACCTCCACCCTGCCTGTCCACATGCCATGCCCCTATCCCCTTCCTCCTGTCCTCCATGGTCCATTTTACTGCCACACCCTTCTGCCCTCCCTGGTCTGTTGTGCTGCAACTGCTCCTCTTGCCTGCCCCGCGCGGTCTGTTGTGAGGCCCCTTCCCCTGAACTCTCTTGTCTGTGCCCAGGTCCTGACCCTCCCTTCTATCCTCCATGGTCCTTTGTGCATGCCCCTGCACCTTCCTTCTTTCTTCCCCAGCATAGCCATTGTGCTGCCACTAACCCTCCTGCTTGCCATGCATGGTCTTCTGAGCTGCCATGGCCCTTCCCACCTTCCCTGTGTGGTCAGCTAACTGCCCCTGACCCCCTCCCACCTTCCTTCCATGGTCTGTGTGTATGCCATCATAGTCTCATTGTTGCTCTCCATGGTGTGTCTTTTTTCTAATGCCCAACCTGCCTGACCTCCATGGTCATCTTGCTGCTCCTGCCCTTCCCCCTTGCCTCCAGCCCTCTGTTTCCATGTGCAGACCCCTATTCCCTCCCTCCTGGCTTGTCTGTTCCATTGTAATGCCCCTGATCCGTCCCTCCTGCCCTTTATGGTCTGTTATGCTGCAGCTTTCTCTCCAGTCTGTCCATTATGGTCAGCTAGCTACCATTGCCTCTTTCCCCTCTGTTCTCTGTTGTCCATGTGCATGGTCCTGTCCCCTCCCTATTGCTTTCTATGGATTGTTGTGCTGCACTCCCGTCCCGCATGCGCTGTGTGGCGTATTGTGCTGCTGCAAACCCTGATGCCTGACCTGTAGGGTCAGTTTGGTGCACCTCTCCATGTCCCTCCTGTCCTCTGTTATCCGAGTCCATGTCCCTACCCCAATTCCTCCTGCCTACCATGATCCAATGTACCATACGTGCAAACATTTTGAACTTGGTAAGAGGGAGATTTTGAAAAAAAACTGGGGTATTGATTTTCCCCTTTGAGTTACATTGAAAAAGAGGAGATTGTAGACAGGAGACAGATCAAATAAAGCCCATTTGAGCTTAAAAACATTGGACGTTTGCTGGCTGAAACAGGTCTGTTGGCATGTATGGTTGTACTACCACTGCCTCTTCCTTCTGCTCACAATGGCCTATTATATTGCCACAGCCTCTCTTGCCAGTCCTGTATTGTTGGTTTGTTGCCCCTGCCCCCCTTTCCACTGCCCTCCATAGTCTGTTGTGCTGCCACTGCCCTTCCTGCCTGCCCAGTGTGGTCAAATTGTTGCATCTGCACTCTCCTACCTGCCTTCAATTTTCAGAGTCCGTGCCCCTGGCCTCTGCCTCTCAACAGTATCCCAATGAACCACTAGATTGCTAACATTCTATATTTATTACAAAAGTGTGGAACGCCTGACGTCATCTTGATGTAATCAAAACTGTAATACCTAGAGTATTTCCTTTATTTGCATCAAAATTATGGTTAGTGCTCTAAAAAACTAAAATGAGGACATATTTTCTGAGTTTTCAAATAGCGACAAAGAACTTTTAAATTATTTGTAATCTTTATGTTTTTTTTATCCAGTTGACCACTTGATTAAATGTTGCACCTAGGGGAGAGGATGTGGTGTTACTTCCAGAGCTGCAGACTTTGCAACTGGGGAACCAGGTTGGAGTTTCTGCTTCAGCTCAACATTCTGTGATTCTGGTCAAATCACTTAATCTCCCCATGTCTACAACCAAAATGAATTGTGTGATGTAACCAATGCTCATGTAAAGCACTCCAATACCTGACAAGTCTGCACTATATAAAACTGCAAATACACAAAAAATAAGTGTTTTGCACACGTCTGTCATTGGGCTACATGTGGGCTACATCTGGGTGATATTTGGGCTGCATTTGGGCTCTTTTGTCTCTGGTGGCCATCTTGGGAGATTTATTTGTTATGAAGTTTCCTAATTTCCTCATTTACTGCAGTCTCCTCAGTAGGAAATGCTTTCAGTTTTTTACTTTGATTCCATCAAGAAGGTATTCAGATATGTCACACATTTGCCATAAATTCTGAATGTTAGCACTCTAGTTGCTCATTCGATCACTGTAGTAAAGCTACTGCTCACCACGGAAGTCTGCTGCTGGTATTAAAAGTGTATGTTTCAGTCTGCATATCAGAATTTTTTAATGAAATAGAAGAGGATTTGAGAAGTCACTCAAAATGTGCCCTAATTTTTCTTTCTTCAGCACTAATCATAATTTCTATGGCAAAATGAACCCCCTCATTGTGTTCCTTTTTAAATTAAATGTTTTAAGTGTTACCAGTTTATTCCAATCAAGATGGCTTCAGGTGTGCCATACTTTTGTCATAAGTTAGACAGTAAGCGCTCTAGTTGTTCTTAAGAACACTCTTGGACATTCTGTCATTGGGCTATACTTGGGCTACATCTGGGTGATATTTGGGCTACATTTGGGCTCTTATGTCTCTAGTGGCTATCTTGGGAGATTTATTTTTTATGAAGTTTCCTAATTTCCCCATTTACTGCAGTCTCCTCAGTGGGAATACTTTCAGTTTTTTATTTTGGTTCCATCAAGAAGGCATTCAGTCCTATCGAACTCTACAAACTCAAACCGGATAAAATAGTCCCACATATGAAAGCTATGTTCGATCACAGTAAGAAACTCGGGCGGTTGCCGAGAGATCAGCGCATTGAGACGCTGGTCACCATTCCAAAGCCTGGAAAGCCTAGAGACGAGTGTGCCTCCTATAGGCCAATATTCCTTCTGAACGCAGAGCCAAAGATACTGGCGAAGATGTTAGCGAACAGACTCCGGCCTGTCATCACGAAGTTGGTGCACCCGGACCAATCGGGATTTATACCACATCGGAATACTGCCCTCAACCTACGGCGCCTGCATGGCGTTCTGGGGCGTTGCCCTGGAATCCAGGAGGATGCAGTGGTGGTCTCGTTAGATGCCACCATGGCATTTGACACATTAGAATGGGCATACCTCTTTGCTGTGCTTCAGAAGATGGGATTTGGACCCAGTTTCATGGGGTGGGTCCGCCTCCTGTATGCAGACCCGTTGGCCCAAGTAGCGGTCAATAATAAAAGGTCGGAGGTGTTTGCCCTGGGAAGGGGGACCAGGCAGGGATGCCCCCTTTCTCCGTTACTGTTTGCCATCTCCCTTGAGCCGCTCGCGGCGTGGATCCGGAGGGATCTCTCCATCCGCGGGCTTCGCTGGACCGAGGGGTGGGAGGATAAAATCTCGCTCTATGCAGACACATCCTTCTTTACCTTTCTTCCCCTGCGCGTTCGCTGAGGGTAGTCCTGGACATTTTTACCAGTTTCGGGCGCAACTCTGGTTTTCGGATCAACTGGGGCAAGTCGACAATCTGCGTGCTTCACGGGGCAGCCCCCACCCTCCCTAGAGACTGCACGATACAGGTTGCGGGGGAGGGATTCCGATACCTAGGCGTCTATATTACTACCAATCCCAGACGGAGATACGAGGAGAACTTGCTCCCTCCCCTGCGGCGGCTGCGACGGGATGTTGAGGTCTGGAAGGGGTTGCCCCTGTCCCTGCTTGGGAGGGCTGCACTGTTTAAGATGATGGCCCTGCCTCGATTCCTATATGCCCTCCAGAACTACCCAGAAATGGTACCGCGGGCTTTCTTTCAGGAAGTAGAGACCCTGCAGAGGGAACTGTTATGGGATGGCAGACCGCGGTTAGCGCTTGGTAAGCTCACGCTCGGCTGGTATGACGGAGGTATCGCCCTCCCCGACATTAAAAAATACTATTGGGCGGCACAACTGGCCGCTATCAACCAATGCCAGTACGGGAATGGAGATGACCCGGCATACGGTATGGACAGGTGGCTATTGCCCGGGGGTGATTTCACAAGAGCACTTTACTCCAAACCTACTAGGTTCGCGCTTACTGGGCCCACGAAGCATGCAGTGCAGCTGTGCCACATCGTCACCAAAGCGTTAGGGTGGGCTAACAAGCTCACCATGGCCACCCCTCTCTGGGATGCGGAACAACTGGGCACATTGGGGCGCACGAAAGGCTTTGACAAATGGGATCTAATAGGTATCTCACGCATCGGAGACCTCTGGGAAAGGGCGGGAGTGATTCCCTTCTCTACACTACAACAGACATACGAATTGGCTGACTCAGAGCAATTCTGGTATGCACAAATTAAACACTCGCTGCAGGCCAATATCCCATCTGGTACGACATTGCCTGAGTCCTCCCCACTTGATGATCGACTGCTTGACGGGCACCTACCTGACAAAGCTATCTCGCTCACATACAAGAAGCTCGTTAACAACACCCCTGATCCCCTCACCGCGTTACGGGAGAAATGGGTGAGGGATGGCCTCGAAATGGACGATGAGGACTGGCAGGTGGCAGTCTCATCACCGAGGGAGGTGGTCATCTCCGCCAAGCTCCGCCTAATCCAACTAATAATCCTACACAGGGCATACCTCTCGGAGACACACTTACTCGTGATGGGCAGAAGTGCTGATGGGCATTGTAGGAGACGGTGTGGGATGGACGGCAGCTTTATGCACATTCTATGGGAATGCCCGCTCATTCAATGTTACTGGGGGAAAGTATTAAATTGCATGAGTGAGATCTGGGGTGTTCCACTTAGACCTGAGGCCAGGCGATGCCTATTGAATATTTGGGAGCCTACAGATCTAAATGTACGGGGGAGACTGTGGGTCACTTTAGGGCAGATGATTGCAAAACGAAACATAGCACAGGCATGGGGGGCCTCCACGCCGCCCAAACTGAAGACGTGGAAGGAGGACATGGACTGGTGCATGTTGAGGGAGAAAACGGTCTATGTAGCTCGGGGGTGCCCAAAATAATTGATTGAAATATGGACTAAATGGAATGTATACCGGGGAGGACTGTGTGAACCCCCGGAGGTCCCTACACCCGAAGACCACTGTATGATATAAATACCATAACATGGACAGATGGAGACTCCGGGAAAAGCCGGGGAAGTGTGTGCCAGCCTCTAAACCCTGTGTAATAGTATCTCATTTGAAGCAGAATTATGTAACCATGACAAAGTTGTTTAATTTCAATAAACAGAATTTTTTTTTTTTTTAAAAGAAGGCATTCAGATGTGTCACACATTTGCCATAAATTCTGAATGTTAGCACTCTAGTTGCTCATTAGATCACTGTAGTAAAACTACTGCTCACCAGGGAAGTCTGCTGCTGGTATTCAAAGTGCATGTTTCAGTCTGCATGTCAGAATGTTTTTATGAAATATAAGAGGATTTGAGAAGTCAAAATGTGCCCTAATTTTTCTTTCTGCAGAACTAATCATAATTTCTATGGCAAAATGAACCCCCTCATTTTGTTCCTATGTAAATTAAATGTTTTACGTGTTACCACTTTATTCCAATCAAGATGGCTTCAGGTGTACCATACTTTTGTCATAAGTAAGACTGTTAGCGCTCTAGTTGTTCTCTAGTGGTTCGTTAGAACACTCTGGGACATTCTGTCATTGGGCTATACTTGGGCTACATCTGGGTGATATTTGGGCTACATTTGGGTCTTTTGTCTCTGGTGGCCATCTTGGGAGATTTATTTGTTATGAAGTTTCCTAATTTCCTGCAGTATCCTCAGTAGGAAATACTTTCAGTTTTTTACTTTGGTTCCATCAAGAAGGCATTCAGATGTGTCACACATTTGCCATAAATTCTGAATGTTAGCACTCTAGTTGCTCATTAGATCACTGTAGTAAAGCTACTGCTCACCAGGGAAGTCTGCTGCTGGTATTCAAAGTGCATGTTTCAGTCTGCATGTCAGAATTTTTTTATGAAATTGAAGATGATTTGAGAAGTCAAAATGTGCCCTAATTTTTCTTTCTGACGCACTAATCATAATTTCTATGGCAAAATGAACCCCCTCATTTTGTTCCTTTGTAAATTAAATGTTTTAAGTGTTACCACTTTATTCCAATCAAGATGGCTTCAGGTGTGCCATACTTTTGTCATAAGTAAGACTGTTAGCGCTCTAGTTGTTCGTTAGAACACTCTGGGACATTCTGTCATTGGGCTATACTTGGGCTACATCTGGGTGATATTTGGGCTACATTTGGGCTCTTTTGTCTCTGGTGGCCATTTTGGGAGACTTATTTATTATGATGTTTCCTAATTTCCTCATTTACTACAGTCTCCTCAGTAGGAAATACTTTCAGTTTTTTACTCTAATTCCATCAAGACGGCATTCAGATGTGTCACACATTTGCCATAAATTCAGAATGTTAGCACTCTAGTTGCTTATTAGATCACTGTAGTAAAGCTACTGGTCACCAGGGAAGTCTGCTGCTGGTATTGAAAGTGCATGTTTCACTCTGCATGTCAGAGTTTGTTAATGAAATGGAAGAGGATTTGAGAAGTCACTCAAAATGTGCCCTAATTTTTCTTTCTGCAGCACTAATCATACTTTCTATGGTAAAATGAACCCCCCTCATTTTGTTACTTTTTAAATTAAATGTTTTAAGAGTTACCACTTTATTCCAACCAAGATGGCTTCAGGTGTGCCGTACGTTTGTCATAAGTAGGACTGTTAGCGCTCTAGTTGTTCTTTAGAACACTCTGGGACGCTGCAGTAGAACACAAAGGAATCAACTGACAGTCTCTGCCCTTGTTGGATGTACATGTTTTACTGAGAATGTCAGACTTCATTCTCACAAGACTGAGAAAGATAATGTGAATTTACCGAATATATGCTCTCAGTTTAGCTTCCAAACCTCTGTGGGAAAAGCATGAGAAAATAGTTTTCTCTCAAGCATGATTCATGATATCACAGCAGAAGGCTTTTTCACATGGTAAAATCACCTTAGAACACACCACAATTCCTAAAATGAGTATGGTACCATCAACAAATGATTTATAATGTAACTAAAGTCTTAAAACCTTCTATTAACTGCAATGCTTTTTAATGAGGTGCTATCATGTATATTGGTCCCAAGATGGCTGACAACACTTCTTGGATGAAGTGCTGACAGCCAATCAGATCTTACGATGAGATGTGTGGTTAGGCTCCGCCCAGATATACATGTGATTTTACTTTTGATTTTCTCAGGAACTACTGAACAGATTGACACCATTTAAGCAAAAGGCACATGCCTGACCTGAGGACTACCTCTTTGCCAAATTTCAAGTAATTATGTTCAGCCGTTCGGGCTGTACCTTCGACTAAAGGTCCTATGGGAAAATGCATGGGGAAAACGCGTTTTGGAACCCCCGTTTTTTCTCAGCCCCCGCTTGACAAATCACCCCGAGACTTTCAGGGTAGGAGCTGAGCGGAGCACCCCTTTAGTTTTGAAAATTCACGAAGATAAGTCAACCGGCGCCAAAGTTATTCAAAATAGAATTTTCAGATTTCCTATGGGAACTCGGTCCTAACTATAACTATCTACTAGCGACCGCCAGTAGCACCAGTGATTTACTTTATCCCTAAGGTGCATAAAAATGAGGATAAACCCCCAGGCAGACCTATTTTTTCGGCTAGGGGGGGACTTTTGGAAAAAACATCAGAATATTTAGATTATTTTCTGCAGCCTCATGTTAGAAATCTTATGTCCTATATACAGGATACAGGTGATTTTCTTCACAAACTCCAACAGGTCACATGGATGAGTGGTTTTTGGTTGTTAGCCCTCGATGTAACCTCATTATATATGAGCATAAGACACGAAGATGGTTTAAGGGCAGTAGCTCATTATCTAAAGCAGAGTGAAAATCTGGACAATGACCACAACGACATGTTGCTCCATATGCTCAGTTATTGTCTAAATAATAACGTTTTTATGTTCAACAATCTAGTTTACCGCCAACTTCAGGGAGTGGCTATGGGGGCCAGTTTTTCTCCAAGCTTTGCTTGCTTGCATATGGGCGCTTGGGAAGAACTGGTCCTCAGGGTTGAGCACAAAGAAATAGTAGATAAATATGTGGTTACGTGGTATCGGTTCATTGACAATCTTTTTATTGTTTGGAGGGGGAATGAGGACCAAGCAAAGGAGTTTATATCTAGCTTAAATGTGAATGATCTTAATCTTGCGTTTACTGCCAATATGAGCCAGACATCTGTGACATTTCTTGACACCGAAGTTTATATTAAGAACAATGCAATTTAAACTAGATTATTTCGAAAGTAAACAGCAGGCAATACTGTGTTACATTCGAGCAGTGCACATCCAGCACACCTTATAGCTAGCATCCCATATGGGGAAATGCTCCGAATTAGTCTGCAGTAATACTCTAGACCTGGAAAATGCACAACTGGCTAGCAAGATGAGATTCATTCAAAGAGGGTATTCTAGACGTAATATTGACAGTGCTCTTTCTAAATCAATGGCACACACAAGAGAGAAACTACTCAGTATCTATACTACCACGGCTCAAACTGAACTGGAAACCCAAGTTGCTATCATATCTGATACCCCTCAAGACAACACTTTTAGACTCATAACAGGCTTTAGCAAGCAGCATAAAGATATCTTTAGGATCATAAGTCGTAATTGGCCCATAATTTTAAATGATCCAATTATAGGGCCAACTATGCCTACACGTATATCTTTAACATTCAGCAAGGCTATGTCAATGAGGGACCATTTAGTTGACACTAATCCGGAAGTCATTGAAAAATCTACCTGGCTTCAAACCAATACAGGCTTTTGTAGGTGTAAAACCTGTAAATCTTGCACACACGGGGTTAATACCAGGACCTATCAGGATGGGTTCAGTAACACTGAGCATCAAATCAGCAAATTACTGACTTGTAAAACAGGATATGCTATATACATTCTTGAATGCCCCTGTTCCCTCAGATATGTCGGCAGCACTAAATTGGCCGTACATAAATGTATTTTGCAACACCTAAGAGCCATATCCAACCAGGATAATACCTACCCTGTTGCGAGGCATTTCAAAGATCAACATCAGAGTGACAACCGACTCCTCACATTTTTTGTGATTGACGCTGTTAATGCCAGCAGACGTGGGGGTAACAGGGAGGCTAAACTACGGAAATTGGAAACTCGCTTTATTCTGCAGCTGGATACCAAATACCCTAATGGTCTGAATGTTACGGAGGATTTATACACCTGTTTACCATAGCTTAGTATTGTTTAAGCTGAAACAATACTTTCTAAATCATTTTATACACCAATTGAGCTCTAAAATGTAGTTGGTTTGGAAGCATCTGATTTTAGTAGACCTCAATTGTGTTATTTTAACATGGTTTATTGTGCAATTTATATCTTTTGATGCACATCCAATGTTTGAGTAGAATCTACTTTTGTATTCTATCAGGCTTGATAGGAGATACCTCTACACGTCTTTTAATATGTTATGTTTGATTGCCTTAATATATCAAATAATGCAATGTGATATACATACTTTTATTCGGTTCGCTTGAACTGGAGATCTCAGTATTTGGTTCATTAGATGATATTTTGTGCTATTTCAGGTATAGAGTAAATACATAGTCAGCTCTGAACATTTAGCCTTGGGACATTTATGATTTTGCTGATTGAACGATAGGTTATAACTGTGAGAACTTCCACAATTGCTTTTGGGTAGTGCAACTTATTTACAATTCTTCTTTTTCAACTCAGAAATCTATATTATTTAATATTTTTTATTCATAAAGCACAGGGTGCATGGTTCTCTTTATCATTTTTTCACTCTTTTTTCCTCGTATCACATTAGGTGATGTTATATAATTTGGGCACTTTTCTGAAGTGTTAGTGATTTGTCTAGTAAATCTTATATAGCATTTTCTAACATGGGTTCAGATTACACATCTATAGGTGTTAGTTACAAACGATGTAAAAATACAAAATGTGCACACATTATCAGATGTCTATCCCATTCGCATTTAACATGCTGTCAACTGGTTTTAATCATTGTTTGTTTACTCATTACTAACTGGATGTTATAAGCCATTGGCATTTAAGCCGAGAACATCAGAATTTAAAAGTACAAATTCATTGCGGCATTATCAGCAAATGTGTTCAGACTATTATAGGGAACAAAGCAACCTCAACTCAAATAATGTGATGTAAGTTCACTTCCCTGTTGTTTATACAATCCAATTACGCCATGGCATTTAAGCTTTTGTAGTTTTTTACAGTTTTTTATACGTAAAAATTGTTTAATTGGATTTTATTAATTTGTGTATTTATATATTTCTATATTTATATATTGTTGAGCATGTTACTAGCGTATTTTGCACACTGCTTATTTTGCACACTGCTATTTTTTGCACATCATCAAATTGAAATGCTTTATTATACAAGTGGAATGTTAACAAACTTTAACCTATTCTGCTAAACTAGCACTGAGATCGAGATGTAGTGACTTTTCTATGTCTATGGTCATGATAACCACGTGATTTTAAACTGAACTCTGAACTTGCACTAACACTATTTATTGGGTCATTTTACACACTCACTTTGTCATGTGAACAAGGCTCATGGGAGCCGAAACGTCAAGACGACACTGCCAGTAGAATAAAAGCAGCACTTAACTGGAGGTCCGTGTCCGGGTGATCATTGGAGTTGGGGCATATCCATTGCCGTCTTCAACATTGTTTCAGCGGTGTTCGGGATATATATATATATATATATATATATATATATATATGTAAATGGTGGGAGGCTACCTCACTACGCCGATATCTTGAAGCAGAACGTATCCCTCGAGGGTTAAGGATATACACTGTACCCTCTTATGAGAACCCGGATCCGAATCTTCTTGTAGAATGGATTCAACACACCACGAAATCAGCTGTGGGAATGGTAGAAATCCTTATTAAATATGCTGTCAGTGATATATGCAAACTGCTTGAAGAGATACAAAGCCTAGAGGACGTAATCGTGCAGGACTCAGCGAAAGAAACAGCGGCGAGTCTAAGGTCACAAATGAAACAGCGCCTTGTTAAATACGAAGACATCATAAGACGCAGGAAGCATGAGAAATTTGCGCGGGATCAGTGTGACTATGAAAGTGGAAGAATTCTAACCTTTGCTAAAAAATTCGATCAGCCCAGAAAAGTGATACAAGAAGCTAAAGGCAAAAGTCTCCAGATGCAAGTCACGTCGGAATCAGATTTGGAAACAGACCATTCTGAGACTGAGAGTGCAGGTGGTGGTAGGCCGGAACCGACAACGAGCCTCACAGAGTCATTACAAGACAATCAAGCAAGGCCGGCAAATTTTTGCGACGAGTTTCAAGTCATCCAACAATCATGGAGGCTGAATACACAGAGGCCAAAACCCCCAGAAAGAGAGAAAGGAAAACAAGACGGGGGGGAAAGAAGCACAAAAGGAACCGAGAAACAACAGTACACACCAAGAATAACAAGGAGCAGGAAAAAGAGGGGAGCATACTAGGCCCAGAGTCTGACTTAACAGTGGTTAATCTGTCACACAAAAAGCTTACCAACACGCAAATACAGGTGTTAAAGAAAGGACTCACCTTTTGCCCAACGACTCAGTGGGACTATCCTCAAACGAGGATAGACCTTTATCAATTTATAAGAAAGTTGAAGTTACGAAAAATGTTCAGTGGTAGGCAAGTGCAACCAACTGTGATGACAGAGGAAGCCAATCCCGTATCCAGTTCATTGACAGTAGCTGATTTAACAACATTACAAACTATCAACACCCTGGCGGAAAATTTAACAGTGAGTCAGGAGGAAGTACAAGTTGGAGAACTAACCCTAATAGGAGAAATGGATCTGATGCAAATGAGTGGCAAGAGTCGCTTAAAAAGAAAATCTAAATGTATTCCTAAAACAGGATTTGATATGATTGATAGTTTTCAAGAAATGGTCATCCAAGATCTCGATGAGTTGAGAACTGCATCCAATCACAAAGAGGTGAAATTACAGAACATATCCAAAAAACAACGTGAGGCCATTAAATCATTGCAGGAGGACAAATCCTTGGAAATCAAGCCTTCAGATAAAGGCAGTAATGTCGTCGTCCAAGACAAACAACTGTATGAGTTGGAAGCCCTCAGACAACTCAGTGATGTGGACTGCTATAATAAAATTTCTAGACAGCAATATAATGAGAGTGTCTTAGAATTTTATCAGTTAATTAGCAGGTGGCAGGACAAGGGAATTTTACATCAAGATGAGTTTGAATTCTTAAAAACCGAGCATCCTACTATCCCTACCTTTTACCACATCCCTAAACTGCACAAAAATGATAAGAATCCCCCTGGAAGACCTATCGTGTCCTCCAAAGGAAGCCTCTTAGAAAACACCTCAACTTTGATTGATACTGTACTGAGTCCCTTTGTTGGCAATTTAGTATCTTATGTTCAGGATACATCTGATTTTATTAAACAAATTGCCGACATACCATGGGAGGAGGACCACATGTTGGTAACCATGGACATAACTAGTTTATACACCAGTATCAATCATACACAGGGTTTGGAAGCAGTCGAGACCTTTCTAAAAACAAGATCAATACAATACACTGAACATAACCTAATGATCATAGAGCTTATGACTTTTTGCCTATACAATAATATTTTTTTATTTGGCAACCAGCTGTACATCCAGAAACAAGGTACCGCGATGGGCACGTGCTTCGCCCCCAGCTACGCGAATCTTTTCGTGGGCTGGTGGGAGAAGCACGTGGCCTGGTACGGGGCAAATGAGCCCTGGATGAACAAGATCGCCGTCTGCATCAGGTACATTGACGATATTTTTATCGTCTGGAAAGGGTCGCAACAAGAATTCCTAACATATCTAGATCTCCTGAATCATAACATCTATAACTTACACTTTACTAGTAACATAAGTGATTCAGATGTGGCCTTTCTAGATCTACTGGTATATGTGAGTGAGGGACAACTTATGACGAAGTTATACCGGAAAGCCACCGCAGGTAATGCCACCTTACACTTTACCAGTCAACATCCAAGATGCCTGGTGAATAGCATCCCCTACGGGGAGTTATTGAGGATAAAACGTAACAGCACTCTAGACACTAATTATCAAAGATCAAAGAAAGAAGCCATTAAGCGCTTCAGTGTAAGAGGCTATCCAGTAAAAACACTGAAAGCAGCAGAAAGAAGAGCAGATGAGAAAGAAAGAGATCTGCTTTTAGTAAAAAAACAGGATGAGAAACAAGACGATACAACTAGGCTGATTTTGACGTTTTCGAAGAATTGTCCTCAAATTCGTCAAATCATCAACCGACATTGGAGTATTTTGAGGGCAGATATGGTCATTGGAAAACAATTGCCCCAACATCCCAGCATCACATATAGGAGGAACACCTCTCTGCAGGACCTATTAGTGCACAGTCATTTTGATAAGAGCATGAAAGGCAGAAATGAAATTAGAGGGTTTTTCCCCTGCCTTAAATGCAAAGCTTGCAGGAACAGTAAGAAGATTAAAGGATATAAGGTCCCAGGCAGACCAACTGAAAAATTAATCCTCAAGTTTTTAAACTGCAACTCTGACTTTGTAGTATACTGTCTGAGCTGTCCTTGCAACCTGCTGTACATTGGAAGCACAGTGCATCCCGCAAAAAAGAGAGTGTTAGAGCACATGCGGGCTATCACCAATAACGACAAAAACTACCCAGTCGCACGCCACTTTGCTTTACATCACCAAAGTGATAGTCACCTACTGAGCTATTTTTGCCTTGATCAAATCCCAGTGAGACAAAGAGGGGGCGATAGGGTGAAAAGATTGCGCCAGTTAGAATCTAGATATATTCTAGAACTGAGAACTATGGCACCCTCAGGTTTGAATAGCGAAGAGGAACTGTGGGTACATATAGGTTAATATAAGAAGAACATATGTAGGGGCAGAATTCTTGTCTATGTATATATACATACTCATATATATATTTTTACTCCAACCTTTTCCTCCTCCCTTTCCTTTTCCTTTCCCCTTCAGCTAGTGCTTGACATTACAATAGTCTCCTTCTATATGTAATATTTATGAAATATCAACTCTGTATGGAGCATAGGGAGGAACTATGTATTTTATTTAATTCGAAAATGAACTGAAACCGAAGATGGAACGCTAATATAATTCTATTTGACTTATCAAAATATTGTAAAGCTAATTTTACCTCCATGTTTGTCTTCTTCCTTCTTCAAATATAATACATGATGGTGTTTTATTAATGACATTATATCATATTGTCCTACCACTAAGAAAAAAGAGAAGAAAATGTCATTGCCCATTCAGGGCTTAATAATAAGAATGTTATAATATTGAGACTAGAAACTGTAATTACAGTGGATAATAACATCATGTAAAAGATTGGTAATAACCCCATGTAAATAACTGATAATGACTATTTTTTCTCGGTTGAAAACATCAGTGATCTTGGGACTATATGTTGGCTATTGGTCATGAGCAACTCCAAGATGGCCACTATGGCTACAATTTACAAACATAGTGGTCTTTCCTTCATGTTTATTGAAACATTGGAGTCTTCTTTCTATGTTTTTAAACATCCGTGTATTTAAGACAATAATTGTGAATTGAACTCTGACATTGAAAAAGGTCGCAAAGACCGAAACCGGTTTGTCAGCATGGTGGAATAAAGCTTTTCTAAATCTACTGGCTCGGAGTGCATTGCCAGCCTTAGAAGGCTAAGGCGTTCTTTGTTCGAATATATATTGTCAGTCTCGACTCCAGTCTGCGTAGTTTCAGGATGCGGTTTCCACCTCGTTCACTTGGAGGCACTGTCATCAGTCCTGAGTATTTTATATCCAACCACGATTTCCCAACATGCAGTGACATGTGTCTGGCGATTACATATGTCATGTCCAAATTTTGAATGGCACGCACATGTTCTAATATGCATTTTTTGAGAGGGCATATTGTGCTGCCAATGTACTGTTTTCCGCAGAAACATTGGAGTAGGTAGACCACAAAGGTCGATTCACACGTGATGGTCTCTCTTGTCTGGAAATTTTTGCCAGTCGGATCTTTAATGTTTTTAAGATTTCTGCCAATCCTGCAAGCTTTGCAGGACATGCATTTGGTAAATCCTTTGATCTTGACTGTAGCCAAGTTTCAGATTTTGTGGCTACAAAATAACTTCGTACCAAATGATCCGAAAGATTCGGTGCTCTTTTGTAAGATATCCGTGGATGGTCCCCTATGGTCATACCAATGTCAGGGTCTTTCTGTAGTATACTCCAATATTTACTCAGTATTTTTCTGATCTCGCAAGTTTCCTTACTGTAGGTAAGTATCAGACGTGTTTGATTGTCTTCAGTTGTTCCATTTATCACATTTCGTTTGTCACTACTCGTTAGTAACTCCATTCTGCTTTTTTCCTTCATTTTCAATTCGCCGCGTGCAATGTCAGCATGACTGTATCCTCGTTGCAAAAATCTGATTTTTGTTTCCTCTCATTTTTTTATCATCTCTTGTTCTTATGAACAGTTTCTCTTCATACGTAAAAGCTCTCCGTATGGTATGCTTTTCCTTAATGAGCGTGGGTGAAAACTTTCGCCATGCAGGAGACTGTTGGTAGCTGTCTTTTTCCTGTGTAGCGTTGTTTGTAAACGCCCATTGTTGATATAGATCTTAGTGTCTAGAAAGTCAATTTCTTTGGGGCTCAGATTGTATGTAAAGCTGAGTCCAACGTTGTTGTTATTCAATTCCTTGAAGAAATTCTCAAATTCTTTTGCAGTTCCTTTCCACAACACAAATAGATCGTCTATGAGTCGGAGCCAAAGGGCCACGTTCATCATGTGGTGGTTGTTTTCCTCTCTCCAAGCTATGTTCCTCTCCCACCATCCCATCATGAGATTCGCATAGCTAGGAGAGAAGGAAACTCCCATCGCAGTACCACAGCGTTGTACATAAATCTTTTTGTCGAACAGGAAGATATTATTGTTCAAACACATGGAGATCATTTCAAGTAGCATTTCAGAATGTGCTACTTGACTAATGGGTCTCTGCTTTAGAAAGTATTGGATCGCATGTAGGCCATGGTTGTGTTGTATTGAGGTGTATAGTGATACTGCATCAATTGTTATTAAGAGATAGTTGGAATTCCATTGAGTCTCCATTATGATACGTAAGAAGTCACCAGTGTCCTTTATGTATGAACTTAGTGTTGGTACTATGGGCGCCAAAAAGTTGTCTACATATAAAGACATATTTTCATACAGGCTGCCACAACTGGAGATGATTGGACGCCCTGGTGGTTTGTTAAGTGTCTTGTGAACTTTAGGAAGAAAATATATTGTGGGTATTATTGGATCCTCCACCATCATGAAAGTTTTCTCCTCTTCCGTTAACAGACCTTTGCTTTGCCATTCATTTAGCTTGTTGTTCATTTCTAGGATTAGGTCATTAATGGGATTCTTCTCCAGACACTGGTAACTCTTTGTGTCAAGCAGTTGGCGCATAGCTTCTTCTGTGTATTGTTGTTTGTCTTGAATGACGATGTTCCCGCCCTTATCAGCCGGTTTGATTACGATTGAGTTGTTGTTTTTAAGTGTATACAGGGCCTCACGTTCTTTCTTTGTTAGATTTTCACGGCTCTTGTTATTGGGAACATTTTTTATTGATTCCAGGTCTCCCAGGACAAGTTCATAAAATATGTCGATTTTATTGCCCGGATGCAAGGCTGGGCAGAATCTGGACTTCTTCTTGAAATGTGTTGGTATTCGTTTGTCTGTTCTAATGTCCATTTCCATCAGGATTTGATTATCCGAGATTTGAGTTGTTTGTATCTCATTTGCCAGTTCATATGCGATGCGCAATTGAGGTATTTCCTCAATTCGATACGGTTCAGGGTCTTCCATATCTGATACATGTGGTTGTGTATCCTTATTCTTCACTGATTGTCTGGCAAAGAATTTTTTTAACTTTAATTTCCTTATATATTTGTAAAGGTCTATTTTAGTCTCAATTGGATCCTGGTGAATTTCTGGACAGAATGACAGACCTTTATTCAGGACATCATGTTCCAATTTGGTGAGGATGTGTCTCGAGAGATTGATGACCAAGTCCGGTGTCTTTAAGTTTTTGTGAGATGTTGTCTTTATTTTCTCGTTGTTGTGCGGTTTCTCAAGTTGTATCTGCCGCCTCTTCCGCTTCCCTCTTCTTGTCTTTCTTGTTGTTGGTCTGAGAAGAAGGATCCCCTTCCCCTTCCTCTCATTCTGCCTGTGCCACGGCCTCTTGGCTTGTTTTTGGGTGCCTGCTGCTCCTGATAGAGCAGCTTCATCTCTTCTAAAAAAGTGAATTTACGTGAAGCCGCTGGTCTCTGCTCTCCTTCACTCAGGTCAGACTCAGTTTCACTTGATACTTGACCAGTAGGAGGGTCAACGGTCGTCTTGTGTGTTTCCCATTGTTTTTTATAAATGTCAAACTTTTTTGCAAAGGTGAATATAGTGCCGAACTCGTAATCATCTTCATCTCTTCTGAATTTGCGTTGTTTGCGTTGTATCACCTCTTCCTCATGCTTATCTAGATTGCGTTCCATGTCCGCACGTAGTTTCTTTATGCTCTCCTTATCCTCATTAGATGATAATATCTGCGTCTCAGCATCAGATATAAGTTGATGTAATTCTTCAACATCTCGCTTCGCGTATTTGATAATGATGCGTATCATGTTTTTTGAGCATTCCATATTATTTTTGCCCCACTCTTCCAACATCTCAGGTTTCGTGTCCGGATGATTAGGAAGCGTAAACACGCGAAGACCCCTCGGTACCATGTCGTTTTCTAGGTATTTTTCAAGGGTGATGATTTCCCAACTGCGCGATGTTTCTTTGCGTAGAAGTTTTTCTAGTTGGGTGAAGAGCTGTTTGATGGTGCTGACATGAGGCGGTGTTGTCTTATTCGTTCCACTCATATGTTGCGAGGTGGAAATTCCCCTTTGGAACATTGTTTCCGCTTTGGATATCCTTTTAGAAGCTCTTTGCTCCATTTCTGCTGTATGGTTATGAATGTTCCTTTAATTGTGTAATGTTTGTTTTGCCACCACAGAGACTTTAGATTTGATGATTTTGAAATTGTTGGAACACCTCTTTGTCGGTGACAGTATAGGACCTTGTAAACAATCTTAATGGTTCTTTCACCGAGGAAATGGGAATATGATATCCCCACAGTGAGTGAGTGATTTCTGTTAGTCGAGAGAGCCTATGAAAATTGTTCGTTTCAATAAACTTCGTATACGCGGCTGTAGAGTAGCAGTTAACACGTATTAGATTAGGCTCGCTGCAGCATCAGTAAAGAAACGCTCTAGGACTCACAATTACAGTCTTACCTGGGAGAATTCCGACGTGGCGGCGTCCTCCGACTCCGTATGTCGGATTTCAACCCGGTAGCCGTGTGATTCGGTGCTGCTTTCTTTCTTGCTTTGCTGCTTGGGGTGAGGCAATCGCTGCTTTAGTCATTCCGTTTTTCGCATTCAAAGGTCTGTTTTTGAAAATGTTCAAAGCGCCTCACATGGTAGCGTTGTTTCTCCTCTCTGGCAGCGGTAATGCTGGGCTCTCCTCCGTTTATTTCAAATTAAGCACAAATGTCCTGCACGGAAGGAGCACCTTGACAGCTGGTGCACACGTCGGGATCAGGACAGCGATCTCGGTTTAATGTCAAGCACAATTGAATAATGACGCGGCACTCCTCTCGACGATTAAGATGTTATTTTAATCTCACAAAGTAACCCTCCCTACGCGTTTCGAACCGTAGTTCCTGGTCACGGTAGATTGTTACAGTGGTCCTTTTTTCCTTTCTTGGCTTTATACACATACTACAAGGTGCCATTATGTTGCATTCTGGGTATTATAGTCCAAAAATTATAAAACATAAGGAATTAACATCATTCCTTTCAAAATGACAATGCTTATTAACAAAATAGACATTTTGAATAAAACACTTGGGTACATGTGCATTGTTATTTGCTGAATGCAAGGCATCTAATGCTTTTAACATAAATGTGTTCGTGTGTCACAAGATTTGGACTATGACTTAGTGTTAAGCAAAAATATATATATATATATATATGTGTGTGTGTTCTATTATTTAAAATATTTGTAATTTTAATATAATTTACAAATATTATTTCTTTTTTTTAAACAGATATGTGTTAATATATGTGTATGTGTGTTTAACTTCTTGAAAGTAAGCTTATTTGCTATTTTGTTATATTATATATTAAATATATTTTATTTTTAATAAATTAATGTTAGTATTTAATATATTTAATTTTTAATACATAAGTTTGTATATTTAAAAAAATCTATATTTAATACAACTATATTATTGTAAACAAAATGTTTTTTGGGTATTTTTGTACCTACCTTTTTAAATATAGGTAGTCAATATTTTTGTAGTCAACATTTATGTCTCAATATTTTGGTAGGTCGATGTTTTACTAGTCCATATTTTGTCAGTTTACCCTTTGTGTTCACCGCATTGGCGAAGCAGCAATGCGGTGAGTGCAAAGTAGGTGGATGTATTTATTTATTAATTTAATATTACCTATCCTGTCGTCTGTCGACTTCTACACCCCAGCCTGACCCGCCTCACTGCTCTTACCTGTGCGAGCCGCTACTGCTTCTTGCTGGGGTACAAACACACAGGTCCGTGCCCCAGGAAGCAATTAGAGGTGATTCGATATCTAGCTCCTTTCTGGGGGACAGGCTTACCATACTGTGCCACAGAAAAGAGACAGGCACTGTTTGGATTTTATCTTGGGGTAAGAAGCATTCCAAACATCGTCTGGCTCCTTGCAGGGGCTGTGCATCACTGCTTGCATTTATATTCACTTTCGTATTCATAACTCTTTTACACATAAATGCGACTTTTTGGAACTTTAGTAAATGTAATTTTGAAATATACAAACCATTAAAACATCAAGCCCTTACAGCACAACAACTTAGCTAGTTGTCAGCAGAGGGTGATACTGAAATTGGATTTACATACATTTTAAAAGATTATGACCACTTTTACAGACACTGCATAATAGAACTGCTAATTAAAGACGCATTTATTTCCACTTACATGTCAAGAATATTTTGCAGCAGGAAAGAATAATATACAAATGTGCTCTTATTTGTCGAGATGGAACAGTTGGTTTTGGAAAGAAGTAGCAGCTGTTATGCTAACGCTGTTGATGTGAATTATGCGAAAGCACTTTTGTTCTTATTTGAAGTGAGTCAAGTTGCTTTTCCCAATGATCTTGGTGGCTCCTTCACAATTTGCCAGATGTGTGTAATTTAACTTTATTGCTTTCACTGTCTTATCTAAATACAGGTAAGGGTATTGAAACACTTATTTAGAAGAGTGCCTAAGTAAAGACAAAGGCCCAAATACAAGTGCTTCAAATAGTATAAGGAAAAGTAGAGGAAACATCCAGTTAGAGTATGACCTGCTTGTGAACATCACAAAACAAATGTACTCCGAGGAAGGAAAAGGAATCTATCTTTATTGATATGTAAACAACTTGCAACGTTAATTTTGACATGGTACAGAGGAATTTCATGATCTTTGCACCTGGTAGTTCACACAAAAAAACAAAGAGCTCTCACCCATCAATTGCTGGTATACTTTTTTATCAGGGCCCCCTCATTGCACATACAGACACATTCTCACATGTACAGGCTCAGTCTCTAGTAGGAGAGCTCTTATTATCCAACATTGTGACATGGGTGAGACTATTTACGTGATGAAGTGACCCTAGCACCTATGAATGGTATGAAAAAAGTAAGGCTGAACACCTAAAACTATTTACTAGCTTGCACCCACTATTTGTTTTTATCTCTAGTTGGTAGGATAACAAATCTGTGAATGTAGGCGAATACTTTGACATATGGTCGACATGTTTCAGTTTGCAATGTATAGCCTATAAAAGCCTATAAAAGGAGCCAAACTTTTTTCAGGTCCGAGATCTGTGTGTTTTGTACTACCCCCAAAGACTACCTCACATAAAAGAGGTGTCAGAGGTTGGAGTGAAGCCGTCAGTTTTTAGGACAAGGAAAATGGAAGACAAGAGGCTATCAATGGGCACCACCTTCTTCACCAACAACTTATAGTTACGAAAAGCAACTGCAGAATTTCCGCACCCGTAGCAGAAGTTCCACACCCGGAGCGGAATTTCCGCCTCCGGGCCAGAATCTCTGCCTTTGGGCCAGGATCTCCGTCTCTGGGCCAGAATCTCCACTATTGGGCCCGAATATCTGCATTTGAGTCTGATGATCATTTCAAGTGCCTACCATCCCCCACCCTGCTCAGATTGAATGTGTGATCACTCATGATAATTAGTGCTACACATTTCTGCAACTGTAGGGCCCACACTGCTTGTGCTCATCCTTTGTGCCTGAAATTGCGTGCATCACATGTGGCAGCAGAAATGTAAAGTTGCAAACACACTTATCATTGTATGTCCAATGATGTCTTCCCAGATTCCAAGACCCAGAGTTACTTCAGCTACAAGGTTGGCTGTGAAATCTGGTCAGGGACCACACACTGGGCAGATGCGGGCCATGGTAGGTAAACCCAAGAATAATGTACCTAAATGCTCATGCCCATGAAATGTGGCTTTAATCTCTGCTGTATGTTGTATGTGTTTTACATCACTGTTCTCCTGTATCACAATATGCCTAGATATGGCATTTAACTACATACCAGATCCCACCATGGTGGCTAGTGAAAGGATGACACAAAATGTATGACAGGTGAGTGCTGAATGGACATACAAATAGTATCTAGTTTCATATTGAGTGTACTAGACACAACTGGATTGTAATTCAATGATATGAAAACTCCCTAGAAAAATTCCAATGGACAAATCATATTGAAATTGGTGTGAATGAGGGTCGCACTGATGCCAGTTGTGTACTTTTGTGATGCATGTATGGGCTGCTATGGTGAATCTTCAGGAAGTTACTTTATAAAATCTCTTGTCTGAAAGGCACAACACAATTCCAGTGTAGGCGACAACCACCAAGTCATGAGATATGTTAGTCTTAACAGTGAAGTTGTAATCAATGTAATGCGGTGGTGTCCTGATTATTTCTCCCCTTCCTTCAAATATCAGTAACCTTCTTATACACGTTTGTCTGTTGATGTGCCATCTCATTGATGTCAGTACTGTGTGGAGGTAACAGCTGGCAATTGTTGCATGTGAGCAGGCGCCCACATGTAAAATCCATGACGTAAACATGCTGCACATTGTCCAGGAATATCCTATCAATGGTCAGTGAGAATGACATATACATGTTAGCTCATATCTGCCATCTGATGTCCTGAAATATGGACATGTATGTCTCATCACAGCTGCTGACAGGATGATACCAGTACAGCGTACAACACCATCCAGGGTAATGCAAGACATTCTGGCTGCAGCAGTGAAACCCTCTTGCACATCTGCATCAGGTAAATGCGGCATGAAGTGTTTCCCTATCAAAACCATGAATAGGATCAAAATCCCCTTCTGCATAGAACCTGCAATTGGTGTTTACAAAGTTACATACATATCATAAGTGTCACATGTGCCTGATGGAAATTAGTAATGCAGTGATTGAGAATGGTGTCATTTCCCTCTACAGCTGCTGGATCGGGGACTGCTTCATCAACAAAACCTATGAGGAGCATGGTTCAGAAGTTGACATCAGGGGGGATCGCAAAGGGACACAAATCTGTGGCTGGAGCTGGTGAGTTTGCTTGTGCAATGTACATTTCCGTTACACCCCTCAGTGCTATGGTGTGAGTTGTCACTTGTAGGGGTACCCAAACCATGTCACATGTGCATCATCTGTTGATCCAAACTGCAGTAGAACCAACTCTTGTGTTGCACCAGACCTTATACTAGGTCAATTACTTATCCTGTTGTAACCTCTGTGTTCCAGGTGATGATGACGATGAGGAGGATGGATCTTCCACCAGTATTGGGCGACAGGCAATCAAAGGGGAAAATCCACTGCTCCTCCAGGCAGGAATGTCGGCTGCAAGTACTGTGCAAGATGAGGAGGAGGAAGTACCTGAGGAGGATGAAGGATTGGACGATGATAGTGACTATCTGTTCATCCTCTCTGAGAATGAAGAGTCTGATGCCATGGACAGAAATATTCCCACATTGCCCACATTTTGCAAGGCATCACACCCTCCGCCCAGCAAAGTGCCTCAGCCTCCTCCAAAACAAAATATTGCCTGTCCCCAGCATAGGGCTAACCAACCACAGCTCACACAGACGCCAACACAGACATCACTCCCTCACAGCCCTCACAGCCCTCACATACGTGACAGATGTGGTGGTTCCCCCACACACTCCTCCCTATACAGTGTATCCCAGGCATTCTCTTCACCATCTGAGGGAGGTACCAAGCCTGTTGTGGTGCAGGCATTCCCTGGGCACCATTCTCCTGTCCACAGGTTCCACATGCCACCCTCCCCCCTGCTGTTGGACCTGGCGGTCTCATCCTTGGCCGACCCCTGCTGAGAGGGCCTGCACATGACCATGGTGCCCAGTGGGAGCAGGACTTCTTCCAACAGCAGGCACATGTGAGGCAGGACATTTGTGCCATAGGGCCCACCCTGTCAGACATGTTTGAGGCCCTGCGCCCATTCCCTCAGCGGGTGGACAGACAGACCCATGTTTTGGATAGGATGGATAGAACTTGGCAAGACATGTGCAAGAATATTAGAGACATCATATCTATCCAAAGGGAACAGAGATTAAGACACCATGCTTGGTGATGAAGATGATGGAGGGCATGGTGAAAGTGATCCAAATTCTCCCTTCATGGTCAATGCAGGGAGGGGAGCCATCACATCTGCCCGCAGCACATCATACCCATACACATGTACCACAAACTGCACTGGACCACAGCAAGGGTACACACCCACCACTGGCCCCTATCCAGGCACTCCACCCACCAGCACATCCACCACTACCCCCTAAACAGGCACTACCACCACCTGCATAACAACCCCCTGTTCACACACAAACACCAACTGTAGAGACACGATCCACCCCTGCACATGAACTTCACCCTGTGTAGGCAGATGTACCACACCAACCTGCACCTCAGCGACAACCCAGACATTATCCCTCACAGCGATCCTCACCTCGGAAATTACAAAGCCGCAAGCACAATCTCCATTGATCACATCCCTGGAACTTTTTGACCAGCGTGGAAATGTGTACATAAAATAAATTCTCTTCACAAGTCACAACTCTGTTGCATATCATGTTATGATAGGCTAATGTTCACCAATTTTGGTGGCCTAGAGAAGTGATAATGTATGTGTGTGTGTGTGTGATACATGTACAAGTGTAACCCCATCATTGCAGCAAGCCCTCATGTGCAGAGCAGATGACTTCCAAAATACATGTCCGTATTTTGTACAAGACATTCACAATGAAGTTAAACAAGATAGAGAAAGTATGATTCAAAATAATATTTTATGTAAAAAAAAGTGTGGGATTGTAAAAACAACAACAGCCTGTTTGGAAGGGATAAAGGAAAACAAATGATGTTCTTACTGCAGAAGGAGAAGGGAACTTGGATTGGGGTGGGGCAACATAAATATAACACGTCAGGGAAAACAGTCTATTTAGAAGGGGGAAAGTAAATAATTGTCCACAAAGAAAAATCTGTCCAGCAGGTCAAGTGTCCTTCTAGTCATCCTCTAGTACCACAATGTCCAGATCCTCTGAGTCCAAGGCGGGCTCCTGGCTGACCGGTGCAGGAACAGTTACCACACCAGATCGGGATACATGAAGAGTATGGGGGAAACAGTGTGGGGCAATGGACAGAGGGAGACATTGACGGTGGTGTGGGAAGGAGGTTGGGATACAAAAGAGGACATGGTTGCAGTCAGGGAATTGACACTGGCAGTGAGGGTGGCCAGAGCTGAGGCAATTTCCTCTTGCATCATGCGTACCTCTAGACACATTTGCAGCATTGTGCGAGAGGACATGTCTGGCTGACCCTCACATGCCCACATCAAGTCCTCCAATACAGCCACAGAAGGAACAACAGAGAGATGGGTTTGGGTTGAACATGAGGGGTGTGATGCTTCAGGTTCGGAGCCAATGTTGGTGTCAACCGGGCAGCTATGATGTGAGGGACTGGTTGCAGGGGATGCAGCTGGAGGCCCCAATGGAATGGGGGCCTCTAGAGTTGGGTAGGGGCTGATGGCAGGCCCAGGTTTTCACAGTGGCCTGCCCCGCAGATAACTCGGCAAAACATGCAGGAGAATGGTCCGGGGGAGAGTAGCTCTCCACCCCCCCACTTCAATGTCCTCTGCCTTCCCCCGGTCCGTAGCACCAGAGTTGTCTTACTAGTCAGTCTGGGTGGGCGCAATCCCCCTGCCTCCTGATGTTAAGGTTCCCGCCTCATCCTCTTCTTCCTCACTGGTAGAAAGAGGTCTGAAGACAAATCATTATGTAGTTGTTGTACACATCAGGACAAGACACATATCAAGATGAGCCAAGGTCAGACTTTGTTTTCCTCTGATCACACTATACAGTCGTCAGTGTTTATGTGCTTAAATTACGTGTATGTTCACTGTAATTTCCTGATTTGAGTCTAACATGGACATCTCACAAGATTTTTGGTTGCTTGCACATCTGTACTGGCCGACCCTCAACTTTGGCATTCTTGTGAACTGTGTGTCCTGTCACTGCCACATGGGCAGGTTCCAAACCCAGTCTACTAAAGGAGAAAAGAGGGAGTCCAGAAGGAATTGAAAAGGGCCTGTGATATGGAGGCTTGCTCTTTTATGTCTGGATGTCTGGAAAAATGTTATCTGCTGTGTAGCATTGTATGGGACAACACAAATGCCGATTAGGGGTCACACATCCATATAGGGTCTGGGCAATTAGGTTTGCTAAGTTGTGAGTCTACCTTTTGATATTCCCTCACAAAAGCTGACAATCCAGTGCCACATATTGGCTTCAGAGACTGATCAGGTAGTGCTGTGCACTGGTGAACAGTAGTGTCTCATTGTTACAGCTACCTGTACATGCAAAATGGCATACAAGCCACTGGGGGTAAGTTGTGTGTCTGTGGACACACTTGGCAACATTGAAAACACTAAAGAGTAAGGCAAGGATCTCAAAGTCTGTCTTGACTCCATGGCACATGATGATCTGTCTCAATCAGAACCCAAACTCACTGAAAGCAATGCAAGTCACAGCATCCAATACACATTGCCCTTTCATACACACACTGGACAGTGTCTGTACCATTCCTCATCCAATGCACACATCAGTTATGATTCTCTTGGTTCACTGTTAGTAGTGATGGCAGTGCAAATTTCTGTACAAATGCAACTGTGTGGCTCAATTCCCCAATTGTCATGATGAAACTACAACTCTCAGAATGCACTCTGCCCTTTACAGTCAATGTGCTACAGTGAGCCTTTTGCTTAAATGAAGACTGCTGCATATAAACATAATAGGTGAATGGAGACATGGGACACATGGTGGTACAGCTCTGTCTTCACTAACATCATACTTCCAGATACATCTTGCATATAATGGACTTACCAGGTCTCTTCTGGTCTCTGCTGCTCATGCTCCTCCAGCTGAGTATGGAGGGTCAGATGAGCTGCATGCAGGACCCTCCTGTACAGTGGCGAGAGGCGAGGATGATGCACATGGTGCTGGTAAAATTAGCCCAGTAGCTCCTCGGCCTTGTGCCGGTCCCAGCATTTCAGGTCCTCCCAGCTCTTGAGGCATGCCCTCGCATTCCTGGTGTGAGCACCCACTGCACTGCAGGGCTCACCAACTTCGGCCCATTGTCAGACACGCACTACATTACTCAGGTGGTCCTCTGGCCCCCCATATAGCTGAAGATATTTGAGTATCACCCCCTCAGATAAGATGTCCAATTCCCTTTCACTGAAAGGGGGTGCTTTCCCTTCATAACCCTTAGTCATTTTGGGGGAAATAAGGTCAAAAAGAGCATCAGAATGGCAGAGGATCTGATCTGTGTATGTCATTTCCTGTATGAAATAATTGGGTTCCGGTTCAATTTCAGAGATTCCGGCCCGGAGGCGGAAATTCCGGCCCGAGGCAGAAATTCCGCTCTGGGTGCGGAATTGCCGCTCCGGGTGCGAAATTCCAGCCTGAGCGCGGAAATTCAGGCCTGAGTGCAGACGTAAAGTTAGTAGTTGTAAGTTATTTCTGTGAATACCATAAATCATAAGTCCCTTCTGGGTATACCAAAAGTAGTAAGTTTAGGATTTTGTTTTAGATTAGCTCTGTGAATCGGCCCCAGCATGTGTTCCTTAAAGAAAACTGAGATGCATTTAAAAATGTGAAAAATAATGGTTTCTAAAACTCTATTAAACGAGTAAGCAGCAGTCCAACGGACTACAACCCACACCTAAAAAAATTGTTTTTACAACATTGACAAAGGGGCAGGGGTCCTTAAGGGAGCCCTATCCGTTTCCGAGTGGGGTAACAATGAGACCTAAATTCCCAATTTAGGTCTCATTGAAGCCGCTTACTTTACAATCTTGGATATTGCCAGGACCATCTGTGCTGGCATATTGGTTTATAACCCCCCTGCCGTTACCTCTTCCTCTCTTACTACCTTGATGCATTCTATCGCTGATTTTTCTCTTAAACACCCTCATTTCATTGTCTTAGGAGATTTTAATTTACATATTGATAATCCTTCCTGTACTCTAGCCTCCTCTTTGTTAGAAACTTTACAAGGACTTACCCTGTCCCAATTTGTGACAGACCCAACTCATAAAGCTGGCCACACACTTGACCTCATTTTTTCCAATCATCCTACCCTCTCCACGCTCCCCCCCACTCCTTTGATTTGGACCGATCACTTTCTCATTCCTTTTTCGTTCTTGGCCCCCACCCCTCCTCCCCCTATCCCCCTTAATCGAGTTAATGGACGTAAATGGGCCAAAGTTACTTGTGACTCTGTGGAAGCTCATCTCCATTTTCGTTTTAACCATCTAAAAGACCTCAATTCTGAAACTTTGAGATTTAATTCGTCTCTCTCCGATGCGCTTGACTCTGTTTCCCCTCTTGCTCCTCTTACTTCCTTCAGATCTCGCCCTTCTGCCCCTTGGTTTTCCCCTCTGCTGCGTGAGGAAAAGAGCAAGTGTAAGCAGCTGGAACGCAAATGGAGAGTAAACTATGATCCTGTAGCCAAATCGGCTTACAAATCTGCCCTAAATCATTTCCACAAACTTAAACGCTCTTCTATGAGAGCTTACTTTTCCAATCTTATTCAACAGGCGCAGAATTCCTCTAAAACCCTCTTCTCCATTGTGAAAGATTTCGTAAACCCCCCTGCTTCAAAATCCCTCTGTACCCCCACTCAAGATCTCTGCAATGGATTGTCTGATTTCTTTCAAGAGAAGATAGTTAAACTTTCTTCCTCCTTTGCAGCGACGACTCCTGACCACTCTGAAGATCGCTCATGCCCCCTCTCCTGTTCTTTCAATTCTTTTTGCGAGCTAACTCCAGACCCTGCGTTAGTCTTGCTACACAACGTCAAATCTGGTTCCCCCCTAGACCCAGTCCCGGCCAAAGTTATGAGCACTCTCGCCCCCATTCTAGTGAACCCGTTTCTTTCCATCTGGAATGCCTCTTTGTCGCTTGGCCAATTTCCCTTAGTTTGGAAACAGGCCAGGATTGTCCCCATACTGAAAAAACCCGGTGCCGATCCTTTTCTCTTTAGCAATTACCGACCCATTTCGCTTCTGCCTAAACCTGCCAAGATTCTGGAGAAGGTGGTACAGAAACAGTTGGCACTGTACCTTGAGTCAAACCAGCTACTACACGACTCCCAGTCCGGCTTTAGAACCGGCTATAGCACTGAGACAGCGCTGCTTGAAGTCTCAGAAATTATCAGGGAATCAGTGGATAGGGGCGAGGAGGCCATGTTGGTCCTCCTCGACCTATCCGCTGCTTTTGATACTGTTTCCCATAAAATACTTACCACCCGCTTACAACATCTAGGGGTGGGTGGGACAGTGCTGGCCTGGATCACTTCTTTTTTGTCTACTCGTTCTCAGAGGGTTTTGATGTACCCTTTTGAATCCGAGGACAAACCCCTCTTGTGCGGAGTGCCCCAGGGCTCTGCTTTGAGCCCTCTACTCTTCAATGCTTATGTAGCTCCTCTGGCCAAGGTAGTTGAGTCCTGGGGTGTCAGGGTGGTCTCCTATGCTGACGATACTCAGCTTATTTTCTCCTTTCGAGACCATTCTGACTCCCTCTTTTCCAACTTTAGAAACTGCCTTGGCAACATTTGCACCTGGATGTCAGCTAATCATCTTGCCCTTAACACCGACAAAACGGAGGTTCTTTTTTTCAGTAAGAAATCCCCCCCCCCTGCTATCCTTTGGTGGCCTACCATCTTGAATCCTCCTCCCACCCCCGTTCAGGCAGCTCGTAACCTTGGCTTCACTTTTGACAATTCTTTGTCTGGAAGTGTACAAGTCAACAAAGTGGTAGGGGCCTGTTTCTCCAAATTACGTATGATCAGGAAAATCTTCCCCTTCCTTCCTCAATCTTCACGCAAAACTGTGGTCCAGGCTCTTATCACCACCCATTTGGACTATGCTAACAGTCTTTATGCTGGTGCCCCTCTATACCTTATCGACCGCCTGCAAATAGTTCAAAACGCGGCAGCCCGGCTCATTGGTAATATCCCTGCCCGTACTTCAGTCAAAGCCTACCGAGAAGACCTTCACTGGCTTCCCATTTCACGTCGCATCGATTTTAAAATCCTGACCCTGACATTTCGGGCTATTCATGGAATTGGCCCGCTTTATTTGAGAAAGCGTCTCAAAATCTCTGTCTCAGTTAGGCATCTAAGATCCAACAACCTTCGTCTTCTGATGGTACCAAGATTCAAGCTTTCTCGGAGTGGCGGCAGATCTTTCACCGTCACTGCCGCAAAGCTCTGGAACGGCCTTCCCCTTGATCTCAGGTTTTGCGAATCTGAGCAAGCTTTTCGACGCAAACTTAAGACCTGGTTGTTCTCTAAGCGTTAGGGCCGGGCATTGTCAGATTCTCGCATTCTCCTAGTCCCTCTGTGGGATATGACTCTGGTTACTCTTTTTGGGGACAATTTTGTAATCTTAGCGCCGGGACACCTCCGCCGGAGGTAGCTGTGCGCTTTACAAGCTTCATAAATAAATAAATAAACACTTCCTTAGAGGTGTCCGTAACCTATCAATGATTTGCAACCACAATTGTCATTACAAACCATTGATGCCTCGCCCTTAACAATTTCAAATTTTGATTTGGTATGTAGTCACATACCTATTTTGCATTTTTGTAACAAGCTACTGAATCACAATTTTGGTTTTGTACATACCCAGAGTAATTTTTCTGTTGCAGAGGCTCTAATTTTGGAAATCAGAGCCTTTACAATGGTGAAATAGCTTTGAACATAAGACCTTCAGTCTCTGTTGCCTCTAGATACCAACCTAGAGTAGGGATTATGTTCTCCCTGAAAGGCTATTTGTATTTCTAACTATATTGCCCAAGGAAAAATAAATTCCAACATAGCAAATCTTGTTTTACAAGGCCTTATAGCATTACGCCTTTGAGAGAAAGATGAATGAACAAGATATGCAGCTATGCAGATTTGTGCTAGAGAAAAATCATAGGGGGAAATGAGAGTGTGAGCTGAAACCCATGAATATGAACATAGTTCTAGGGGAGAAAGAACTGTGAATAGAATGAGTAAAATTAAGTGACACTATGAGGAAATGCTCAATTTGTGCCGGTGGGAGAGGATGGTGGGCACTTGCCTTCATATTTTGAATCCTTGACATATGATATTTATTTTCATACAATGATCCACAACAAGAGACAGATATGCAGAAAAGGAGGAAAGAAGGTATGAGAAAAGGTAGCCGAACGAAGGTAGAAAGCAGGGATGAAAAACAACTTGAGAAAGGGAGACAAAGAGAGGAAGTGTAGGGTAGGGAAAATAAGAGGCATGAGGTGGAATTAACACTAGGGTACCTTGGTATTTACCAAACACTGGTGTTCTGACATCATTGTAGACAAGGCACTCTAATGAGAATATTTGGGCCCTATTCTTAATGGCATATTTTTGTTTTCAAAATAGGCACAGTGTTGCTACCTCAACATTTCATAATCTCATAATGAAGTGGTATAGCACTCGGCACATATTTGCATATTGATCTCTTTTGAGGCTTTTTTTTACTTCAAGGTGGCTGCCACATTGTGCATGGCAATGTAGGGGGGTACCATTGGTACCCCCCAAGTGCAGCCCCCCACCCTCCTGGGGGACCGCAAATGCGCCAAATCATCAACAAGTTCCACCCATTTGGCTATGCTCCTTCCACATTAGTAGCAAGCAACTGTCTTGACGCCATTTTACAGGCTGATGGACTGTGTTTTATTTCCAATTACATATTGAAACACGATCTGAAATCCTTGATGGATGTGAATGAATCATTGAATTATTGGAACACAATCTCTTCTGTAGCGACTGTCCAAGATAAGTGGGTTCTTTTTTGTCATTTCCCGGTCTGAGGGCAGGGCCCATGGTTCTCTCTTTTAATTGCTGCTGAGTATACAAAGGCATCAAATCACCTACGAGCTCAGTTTAGCCCCACCCCTTTCACGCTAGTAGTATCAAATGGTGTTCCTTCTATTTTCTAGGCTGATGGGCAGCTCAGATTATGAAAGGGGACCTGAGCGCATGTCCCGCCAGTTTGGATGGTGCGTTCTTGATGCAGAGGAATATGAGGACATTTCCACCAAACAAAGATATTCAATCTCCCATAGTGGATAAAATAGACGATCTGTTGGGCAGTTTAATCACAAATCAATAAAAATTGTAGCGGGGTACTCTAACACACGAATACCTCTTGTCCCTCCTTGTAATGTCCCAGAAGTTAATGCCCTGGTAGTAACAAAAACCCGAAGGGCACCTTCATCTGCTTAGAAGAAAACATCAAAGGTAGGCGTTCGGCTTTTAGACCTAATTATAGTCATGGCTTGAAAATTGTAAATGGCAATTCACAATCTGATTGTCCACCTTGTCCAACTTTTAAAAGAGGTTTATATACCTCAAGAATAGATTACATATTGGTGGATAACGATATATGACCTGATCTATATGACCTGAAGGTAATTCCAAGATCTGATAGCGACCATCAGGCATTAATTGTAATATTTTTTTACGGGTCCATTTGGAGATGCAAAATTGGCTCCTGTCATAATTAAGGATTTGCTAGTAACGACTAATAATTTAAGAAATGCAGAATAAGCAGCACATCTACATGATCTATTTTTGCAAAAATTCTCTCAGTTTGTCCTCATGAGAATCCAGAATGTTAATTTTGCTAGCATCCACTATTAATTAATGGACTTATTAAGACCATGTTGTGTGAAAGAGCAGAGGAGAAGTGCTTGTCAAGAAAACAAACCCTTCTTGGTATACAAAAACCTGCCGCTTAGAGACATTTGTCTCTATGTCACACTACTCCACACAACGCAACTCTATGCCACTCCACGCTATGACACTCCACTCTAGGACACTGTACAACATTCCATTCTATGATATGTCACTACACTCTACTCTATGATATGCCACTCCACTCTATGCCTCTCCTCCCTACAACACTCTACTCCTCTCTATGCCCCTCCAGTCTTCACCACTCTACTCTACTTTACAACACTCTACAACATGCTACTCTATGACCTAACACTCCATTTTACATGCCACTCCACTCTACAATTGCACGCCACTCTACTGTAAAATAAGCCACACAACTGTATGACACTCCACTCCATTTTGTTACACTGACCTCCACTTTATGACACACCACGCCAAAGTTCTCTATGGCACATCAGCCAACTCAACGAGACGCCATGATATTCAACTACTCTCATGATATTCAAATACCATTTAAATTCATGCATCCCATATTGATTGCGAAAGTATTGAAAATGTCTTACTTTGATTATTTGAGAACATTTTGTACAGACAGTCTGATTTGAAGCCCACAGTCGACTTAGAGAGGGTTATTTTGTTGCTATTCTCAATACTGAAATTCAACAATCTATCCTTTTTCCCAGAGATTCACACAGATATATTTTGATTGAATTCAGTGAAGGCATTCTTCATCTAAAAAACAAAAACCTATAATTCTTATGTGTACAATAACTCCCATTGTTGGGCAAAATTGGAATTTACAGGCCACTCTTAATCAAGGCTTACGACTGTAGATAGATGTTGAATATATTGTGGATCATTGAGGATAATTTCCCCATTTTTATAGTAAATGTTTCAATCAGGTTAAGGGCAAACTGGGGGTTGACTTTCCTGAAACAACAACTTAAAGATTTAATAAGAATAGGGAGTGTTTTTTCTTCTCCCATGGTTCTCACATAAATAAATGTGCTGTCTGAGACACCATTCGCTACAAGTGTGGGTGGCCCCTAAAATCATCAAAGACTGGGTTACTGAGTAACATTATTGGTCAAACAAGCACAGCCATACAGTCAATAATACAGTGCCTGGTAAACGTGTTCTACTGTGCTTGAAGGTAAAAGATAATTGATCTAAGGGAACTTCTATCTCTGATGTTCAAACCATGAGTGTTAAAGAAATCTGTACCTAAAAAACTAGACTGGGCATTGTACCATAGAATGATAAAGTCAAAAGCTGGTCCAACACTCATTTTTATTCTTGCGATCAACATAGCATTGCAACCCTAATTTAGGGAATGTTGCTGCAGCAGATGGTTTTTGTTGAAGATCTAAATCACTTGCTGTACAGTGTTCTGCATTGGTGCTTCTGTGGAAGGCATTTGCGATGAGCACTAGGCACAACAAGGTGTCATTCATTTGATATTGATGTTAAATTTCATTATAAATTGGTTGAGTGATATTGATGTGTTGTGGCAATGAATATTATGGGGTCGATTATGATGTCGAACGGACCGTCTCGGAAACAGGATCGACCGACCTCCGGTCCGCGGTCCTGACCTCCTGATCAAGATGCGTCCGAACACTGTTCGGTCTCGTTCTGACATTTCCGTATGGAAGCATTTGTTGCGGCCATAAATTGGTGTAGTACATGCTCCCGTAGGAAAATAGGACGAGGTGTTAATCCCTGCACCCTGAGGCAAGCACCTTTAACGGGGTGCACGGTTTAACAGGGGCACACCATAGGTGCCCCCTCAGCCCCCAACCTCAGGCCGCAAGGGAAGGGGGGCCCTGCTAGGGGCCCACAAACATGCTTTCTGACAGGGTTTCCATGTCAGAAAGGCCTGCATGGAAACCCTGCCGGAAACCGTGCATCGTAATCCGGACAGCCTGTTTGGATTACGTGCCGGTTCGGACTGGCCGACAGGCTCCAGGAGCCTATTGGAAGCCAGCCAGAATAACTGTCCCGTTTCAATTCCGACCAGCTGAATCAAAGTCACTGTGTCAAAATTGAAACCGACAATGTCGGTCATAAGCACTAGCTTCCACTCCTTCCCTCCATCTTGGAGTAACCTCTCTGACAAATTATTCTGAATGTTATGATTATGTTTATGTTTGTCACTAGACGCAATAGAAGTAAATTAGTCTCTGCAATTCAATTAAGTTTGGGTGCCTTCTGTTTTGTGTCATACTGTATAGTGTGCATACACATTCTCTGGGGTAAATGATCTATGCCTCTTATGTACATATGCTAAAGAAATCGCATTTTGATATCTTCTCAAATATCTAAACCATTTACAACTGAACTGTAAATAATTTTGTCTGGGACCAATTGTTTTCTTTACTGATCGCTACCCAGGTCCTGGGACAGCCTACTCGGTTACCCCATTTATTATAATGGTTATCCAGTATCTAGACATAGGAAATTTGATGGGTTCTATTTTCATATATCGTCTGCCTTCGGTCACCCTTGACATTCTTGCTTGGTTGAAAGAATAAATTCCACGCACCTAAATGCACTAAACCCACTTATTGGTTTTAGGTCATTTTAATAATTGGATGGAATCCCAGCCTACATCTAGTTTGCAAACTGTGATTAAATCCATGAACATTTAAAACCTCTCTCAACAGTAATAGCCTACAGACACAATGCTGGTCACCTGCTGTACTTACTTCGACAAAGAAGTCCTTGTTGACATTAGGTCCATCTAAAAATTCCATGGTCGTATTATTTCCAGATTACTTTATCCAGAGCATTCTTGAAACCTGATAGCATAATGAAAACTGTAAATAATGTTAAAATATTCCTCACCAGGTCTTGGACAGATAATAACATCTCTTTTGTAGCTCAACAAGTTACTGTCATCAATTGCTCCTTCTCTTCCCAGTGGCCTAATTCAGTTCCCTGTCGCATGGGACACATCCAAGAGAGTTCTGGTCCACAGTAGCTCGAAAAAATAACAAACTGTGATCTATCAGCCAGAAAACTTCAATGAAGACTGCCACCATCTCGTATGGAAGATTTCAAAAGGTACAGTTAATCCCTTATCATTCCTCTTCTTAATCATTTCTATGGGGCATCCATGAGAGTGCTAACATCTCTTGTTTAGTGTTCAATTTGTATCTAATTCCTTTAGCATTTATACTGCACAACTGTATTGTCAAATATTATTTTTACATAGATGACCCCCAATTAATCTTCCCACTTTGGAATAACCCCTCCTGTCTTTCATTGGTCCAAAGACCGATGGATAGTAATACCTCAAACCTTAACCCTATCAAATTGGATTTGTTACCATTTTCAGCAAAATCAATCACTCTATCAACAATTCTTTATTCAGCAATAAATGGGCCAAGCGCTTTCCCCTGCTTCATTATACAAGTGCCCAGAGCCTGTGTCCTCTAGATGCAAAGTATGTGTTTTTTTTTTATACCAGGCTCCGCTTAGACCTTTAGATCTGTGCTATACTAAATTTTGCCTTTTCTGCTTGAAAGTTTTACAGGCAAATGTTCCTTTTTCTGTTTTTCCCACGCAGAGTTGTGGTCGCCAATAATTGTACCCAGTTCCACTGTGAGACTAGCTTTCAATCTGAAAAAAATTGACCTGGTGACTGCTTCGTGTAATCAGCTTCAAATGCTTCCCATTAATAATCTAACCCAATGTAAATGGGTCATTTTGATGCACAAAGTGTATTACAGAACTAGTACACCTTTCTTCTCTGGAAATTTCAGTTAATATATTCCAACTCGCCACTTAAGACCGTCTAATAATCTGTAACTAGCTATAAAGAAACCCAATCTTCTATCTTGGGGAGGTCCTATCTTCCAAGTAGAAGGCTCCTCCCTCTGGAACCCTTTAGCCCTGAATATGGGTTTTGAATCTAACTTCCTTAAATTCAGGAAGCTTCTGAAAATCTGTCTTTTACCCTCTCATCTCCGGAGCCCCTTGTACAGAATATACTGCATAATAGTATTATACTTATGAGACTCTGCATATGATTCTTAGGGAACTCTATAAATTGCCATATAAATATAAATATATAAAAAATATAAATAAAAACGTTTTCAGGATATATATGGAAACGACATCCATATTATGTCACGTTGTGAACCTTAGAAAGCTTAAAGTGACAATCAAAGGAGGATGACAAGTCTCCATTACTAGAATGGAAACAACCTCCCAGAAAAACTAAGATTTTTATTTTTTAGATCAGTTCAAGTTGTAGGTTTACTGGATATCGTATAGTTGTTTTAGTCGGTTGGCAGGTGCACTCAGCTAGGCAAGCAATTTCCGGCCACTTGGGTTTAAAACACTTTATAAATGCAGGTAGCCATTCACTCACTCATACCTCATCACATAACGTTAAGCAGCGCACATTTGCGCAACGCAACAAAATGGTGAATGTCGACTAGAGATCCCTAGACATTTGGAATAAAAGCCAATCTGCAATACATTTCTTGCAAAAGAATCTTTGTACATTTAGGCATATATTTTATAACACTTTAGAAACTTTTCCCGCGCTTGTGTCCATTCTCATAAAAATACTCATACACGCGTATGGAGTAAATATTATGGGGTATATTTTCAAGGGGATAGCACCATCAGAGAGTCACTTTTAGTGATGTTCTCATGGCGCTATGCCCTTCTCCATATTTACAAAGTGGCACTAAGCAACTTTGAGTGGCTTAATGCCACCCTGTAAATACGGCCATTTTACATGCATCATTTTGCGTGAAAGGGGCATACAATGAGAGTTGTTGTGGGCGTTCCACCGCAACACCAATTGCATTTTGATGTTGCCCCAGATTTACAAGGATGTGTAAATCTGAGGCAGCGGCAAAAACTAATGCCGTGCAATTGCAGGCATTAGAATGGCTCAAAAAGGAGAAATACTTTTATTTCTCCTCGTTTTAGTTTTTTGTATTTTTGTGCTGCATTCTGCAGCACACATAGAAAGAGCTAAACACCATTGATGATTGTTTATGAGCAGGAAGGTGTCCCTTCCTGCACATGAACAATCATTAAATAATAGTGATTTGCTACTTCTATGTGTGCTGAGTGCAGAGTGCATCACACATAAAAGTAACAAATTCTCATTATACAAGGAAATCGGGCATATTTACATGGAAATGTCGGAGCGCGGTGTTGTGCCAAATTTAGCAGTGCCGTGCTCTGACATTTCCAAAATGCAGGGATGTGTATTTTTTACAACAATACAGCGCACCCCTGTGTTCTCCCTAGCGCTAATTCCCCTCGAGACATAAACAATCATTCCCTGCAATGCAGGCACCCTTGCACTATGGTACAAGGGTTCCTGCGTTGGAGCTAGGCTACTAGTTTTAGCTCCAGCACTATGGAAGACACAGGGGTGCACCGCATTGTTGTAAGTATGGCACAACAATGTATTTTGGAACATCAGAGTGCGGCGCCGCCAATTTTGACGCTGCTCTGTGCTCTGACATTTCCTTGTAAATATGCTCCTATTACTTCACCTCAGATAAGACTGTCCCTCCCAAGACTGCAGTAGATGGAAGTACAGAGCCGACAAGTGAATTTATATAATTTAGGTACATTTTGTCCTATTACCATATACGTTTCCTATTACTAAGGATACATTTCCTAATTTTCTAATTATAGATTCACTAAACGTTTTTATACAGTTTCAGGTTTCAGAATTTCTACTGCGTGTGTAAAAGAATTAAGGTTACTTGTAGAGGTCACCTGCTTTGTATCTGGTATTAAACCTTTCTTTTGCTTTAAAGCTATTGGTAAAATGTGCATAACCAGAACTATTACCTGTTTTCGGGTGTGCATATTTCAAAAGAATGTTTCTTCAATTTTTATTGGCAAAAAGATGAGCGTCTTTTTTCTGCTGAAATTTTGTGGGATTTAAAATGCATTCATTTTCAAAAACAGTGAGCCACTAAGCCTTCAAACTGCATTGTAGGAGTCAGCTTGGAACATTTCAATCAAGAAAGTGAGAATGTAACAGCACAGTCATTAGGGCAAAGCAGCATTGTGTTGAAAAATAAAGGTGATTCCGATGCCCTATATTTGACCCCACATTATGGCCATCGTATTAAGACATGGGGTGGCCTGAAAGTGCAATGAATATTTGTTTTCCTAAAAACGAAAAAGGAAAGGAAAAAACATTGCGTTCCCATGAAAGAATACAAAATTACCACATCTCCCCATGGAATAGTTCCCTTTCATTTCCAAGTAGCAGTAAGCCTCTTGACCCCCACCGTGTTATCCTTTTCACTGCTCATGCAGTACTTTCTTTAATCTCTCGGATCAAAGATTAGTCAATACAAATCATCTCTGCTTCTGTTGCGCGCAAACAAACTTCCCCTTGGCCTACACTCCTGTTATAACTTGGCCAACATCCGTAGAAGGAATTTGCAGTAAATTATTAGGATGTGTTTCTGCTGTGAATACATTAATTGATGAAAATTATTGGAATTCCGGAGAAAAAGTATTTTCAACACATGCAAAATGGTTCTGCCAGCGAGAAAGAAGTAAAGCCTTCAGATTGACCGGAATTATCAATCTAAAAAAATCCGATTTTATCAAAGATTTTATTTTATATGAGACTAAAAGTGTGTCATTATTGCAACCTTTGACAGATTCATTTGGACCAGAGGCGCCCGCAGTTCTGGCTGCCTTACGCGTGAGCAATATTTTGCATGACGTCTAATGTTAGCGCCACCTTTATTAATAGGGCTTTTCCTGAAGTACTCCCACTTGCTGAGCGTTTTTTTGGTTACAGATTTTGTGGTATCACAAGCTAACTGCACTCAACAGATAGAGCTCACCCGTTGAATCCACTTATGCAATGGCTCTTGGTTCTAGTTTGTGTTTGATCGTTCTTAGTTACTGATAGCCAGGGCCACGGGAATTATGTGATTGTTTAGCCATGGCATTCCCCTCATAGTTATGGATTTTTTGTATTTACCACATTATACTTATTCTGCAGCATAATCTGCAGACTTTACACAAAAAAACATTTTTACAGCTCAAACGAATAGAAATTTACTTAAAACTTTGAGACACATGTTGCCAGGCAGTGGCAGGCCCTTCATAAACGTTCACTTATCACCTTTCTTTGTTAGTGCTGTGTTTCGGTGTTAAATTGGTACTAATGAGGTGAAACCTTTGCTCAGACAGTATTGTCTTTTAAGAAATGAAAAAATAATAAAGTAAGACTATCAAACATTCTACATAATTTGCCTTTTCATACCGCCTTTTTTAGTCAAGCCTGCCAAATAATTTAGTCCTCCCCTGACGTATTATTCCAGTGGTCTTTAGCTATTATTTTGAATTATAGTGTGTCCCACTTGCCATATATTCAAGTTGCTTCTATACACTGTTCAAGCTAGTTGGGCTAAGAAAAAATTTCGGGGGGGGGGGCTGAATCTTTAAGCAATAGGCAGAGTGGAGCGGATTTCGGGGGGGGGGAGGGGGGGCTGAATCTTTAGGCAATAGGCAAATCTGCAGGGGCTCTAAGAAGGGGTGAAACAACAGCAAGGCCTCATTAACATGCAAATGGTCTTTGAAAGACCTGTGAAGTGCTTGGGTGCAGCTGTGTGTGTGCGCCCGGGAAGCTGTCTCATCCCGGGCAGCCACACACGACGGGGGGAGAGGGGGGGGCTGAAGCCCTTTTAGTCCAATGGGTGTTGCACGCCTGCCAGTGACGTGTGAAGGGGGCAGAAATCGTGTGACACAAGGTAGCACTGTGTGAGTTGGCAGGTCTGTTTGCTGTATTATCTGTGGCCATTGGAGATTGACAGTGGTGGCAATCAGGGCTGGCTTTAGGGTGGTGTGATCGGTGCCACCGCACCGTGAGTTAACTTAGGGTGGGGGCCCCCTATTTGCAAATATATTATGGCTTGAAAATCACCTGCTTCCCAAAACCACCTGCTGTCCATTCCTTGCTTCCAGCTATTTTCAGACATCAATAAAAATGTCAAGATAACTCGGGATTATGTTCTTTCCTGGAGAGAGACTAATTTTGTGAAAGTTTGACTCCTCATAAGGTAGGTATGACTGCTGCTGAGAACGTGTGCCATGGAGATCACAAAGTGCATATAATGTTAATAGGTCAATGGGTTACTGCTTTTGTCAGAGAGATCTTTTTGTTACTTGCACTTTATAAATTAAAATCCTAAAATAGAACAATATGCTATTAACTGTCATCAAAGAGCTGCATGCAAACTGCACGGTGTATATTAGACCTACATGTTTTTTGCCAGGTCTTTCCTTAACCTAAACTTGCAAAAAGGGTTTATTTGGCTGGAAATAATAATTATTATTAAAGAGAACCCCTAACAATTAGTGTTATGTTTTAAATTCTGAATTTGTGCTTTTCCAGACCAAGAACTCTTTAACCATACTGCCTACCAGTATGGATGACATGTGACTCCTACATCTTGTAATTATCTGTCTTATGTTACATTTCCTATACACTGATTTACACGTCTGATTCCCTCTGTTAAATGTGTGTATTATGTAAAGTGCTCTGTCACATCACACTGGTATAAGTGGCGCTATAAAACTAAATGAATCTGAGAGACTGCTTATGGACACTTGAGGGGTACTGGTAAAGGGTGGTAGTGAGGAAATCTGTGGCAGTGGTGGTCATTGGGGGGCGCCAACAAACATTGTCGCACAGGGCTCCACCAGTGCTTAAGCCGGCCTTGGTGGCATTGAATGAAATGCATTTCTCTTCTACTTTATAATTAGATATTTAGTTCTAGGCTTCCAAGCTTTTCTACTTTGTGAGAGCTGAAGCTGGAAACAACACTTACACCATGGCAGACAAACCAGCAACACGTTCATGGCAGGAGTGCATCTAAGTGGCCTAATGTCTAGGGCGGAAGACCTCAAAGCTGGGGAACTGGGTTCGAATCTCGGCATGGCCCCTTAGCATCCTGTGATTCTGGGCAAATAACGTAATCTCCCGTGCCTAACAAAAAATTAATGTGTCCATCTGTAACGCAACTGGTGCTTATGTAAAGCGCTCTGGTACCTTCCAATCTAGTTTGCGCTATACACACCCCCCACAAAAACAAAAAGTTAATCTCACTCACTCACTAGAACTCAACAAACGTGACTTCACCCGCACAACTAACTGAAACTTTGTTAACAAAGCAGATCTGCCAGTGAAAAGAATTCAAGTCACTCATGAATCACTCTCCCCTAACCTAAAGTTCTCAAGAATACTGAGATGTGGTAGCTGACAAATAAAATGTCATCAGAAACTAAACAGACAGGGCCTTATTCACAAAGGGCCTCTGAACTTGTGGCGGAGGCCCCAGGGTCTCTGCACTTGGGGTAAAATCTCCGCACTGACAGGTGCCCCCCGTGCTAGAGGAAGGGCGCCCTTAGTAGCGCCACGGGACTGGGCCTTCTCCAGGGGCCGAAAAGGGGGCTGGATGAGGTGATGTCATCAGGATGCGCTGGAATGATATTTAAGTCCGCGCCCCGCGATCTTCAGCCTCTTTGTCCCCTTGGACCTCCAGCAAGCTGCAGGGGCGCATCGTCGACGGGACGCTGAAAGTTTCCATCTGCACCCGGTGGCATTGCACGTAGGTTTGGGGGGGCCTTAGCGTAGCTTTTAAACATTGTGAGTCAGGTGGTAAAGTTTGTAGTTGGTTTGGTAAAGGGGGGAGCGAGGCACGAGTGTGAATTAAAAAGGTTATGGTTCAACATGGCCTGGTAAGCAGTCCCCTTTGGTGTGTTTTGGGCCCGCGCACGGATTAAAGGTTATGGATTAACATGGTCGGTAATGAGTCTCATGTGGGGGTGTTGGCCCGTGCCGGTTAGAGCGTCACAGCACGGGACAATGTTTTAGAGAGAGGGGCAGCTTGCTTTAATTGTGGTATGCGAGGGTGGCGGTGATTTGCGTTGATGTACGATTACGGTGATAGGGTACTGGGCACACTGGTGAGTGGCTTGGTGGCGCTTGATTTTCTCTGGGAGTGGGAGCACAGCAGATTCTGTAATTGACTTTATGTCCCCCGGTGTGTGTGGATAATGAGTTCTCTGTGGGAGGTGTTGGGGCCTGCGCCTGTTAGAGCATCACCGCACAGGACAATGCATAGGAGAGAGGGGCTGCTCACTTTACTTGCTGTATGCGAGGGCAGCGGCGATTTGCGTTGATGTACGATTATGGGCATTGATTGGCTACTGGGCACACGGGTGCGTGGCTGGGCTGCGCTTGATTTTCTTTGGTGAGTTTTGGAAGCTTGAGCACAGTGGATTTAGGCTTGATGCCCTCCGGTGTGTGCGATTGTTGGCGTCTCCGGTAATACTGGCAAGTACAGGGGGGTTTGGGTTGGAGACCTTCAGGTAGTTCGGGGATTGCAGCCTTGGGTGGGACCTTTCACCTTCGGATGCCGTTTGGGGGAGTCCGGTGAATTTGGGTATCAGGTTGGAGTGCTGCGAAGGCGGTGTTTGCCGATGGCAAAGGTTAGGGCAGAGGACGCGGAGCAGCTTTAGGAGCTGCCAATTGCAGGGGTGGGGGTCGTGTCCCAACAAGTACTTAGGTATTTTTGGGTAAGTCGAGAATCACGTGGTCTCCCCGGGGTCAGAGCGGGAGGGTGAGCACCCTGACTGTGTGGCGGGATTCTCGGAGGCCTGTCTACTGGGGGTGGAAGGGGCCACACTGTTGTGCATCTTGGTGTCGGACGGGAGGTGCGGGGGTCGTTCGAATTGCAGGGAAATGGCTTGGAAATGACAGGGTGCGTTTGCGGGCTCGGCTTTCAAGGCTCGACTCGTGTGCTGCTCCCGCAACTGGTAGTTGCATCCGGGGAGGATGGGCCACCAAGCGGTGAGTTTGGTTGGGTGGACGTTTAGTTGCATCGAGGTTTCGGTGCACTAAGGAGCTGATTGGTAGGTGAGCAAAAATGCAGCACTTTGGCTGAAGTTTCACAAGATGCTTCAAGGCCGCATAGTTGGGGTCTATGGTTGGGGGTGAGCATGACTAGTCTAGGCACAACGAGCATTGGTGGGGCCAGTAGGGAATGGCAGACAAGGTACTTTATGGGTGCGTGGCGCCAAGAGGGTTGATTGGTTTGCCTGTCGTAGCTCTGCGCGGCCACATACACCGGATACTAGTGAACTAAACACCAATTTTGTTGTTTCTTTCCGCTTCCATGCCTGTGATACCGGAGAGGCACCTTGCTGGGATGGCGGCCACAGAGTTGTGGGAAGAGGACGACACATCCGATGAGGGTATGGACAGCTGCGGCGTGTAGCGTGGTGAGAGCTTTCACAGAGGCTGTCCCGGTGGATATATACATGGTAAACCTGCTGGATTTTAGTGGGATTGTGTTTTCAGGCCTGGGCTATGCTGAGGTATGCTGTACCTCTTTGCACAAAGGTGTACAATTCATGCCAAATGGTGCAGAAACACATCGCCGCGTACAGCAACCGCACACTAGTAGCGGGCATTCTTTTTGGGTGGGTGTACAATTCATGCCAAATGGCGTGGAAACACACCGACGCGTACAGCAACCGCACGCTAGTAGCGGGCATTCTTTCTATGTGGGTGTACAATTCATGCCAAATGGCGCGGAAGCACACCGCCACGTACAGCAACTAGTAGCGGGCATTGCTTCTGGGTGGGCGTACGCTTATTACCGCACTCTGTACATTGCAACGAGACAGTAGGATAGAGGCTGTACGTGGAAACACTGGAAGCTAATCCAGCCCAGTTTCATTGGGTGCCAGATGTATACTTGAATCCACACGCTTTGGCTGTAGTGGGGTATTTGTTATGGGTGTTATGTTAAATAGGATGATAGGTCCGAGCAACTTTGCTGTGTGAAACAGTCTTAATGTTCCGGGCCAGGCGCCCCCATGTGCGGCATTACGTTGCTCTGCTATAGGTCGCCTGGTACAATGCATATACAAGTTCTCTAAACAGCAGGATTTGCAGACTGCTTTCCCTTATTGATAAGGTACACGTCGGAATAGGCTCTAGCAGGCCTAGGTGAGCAGAACTTTGCGTATTTGGGCTCTCAGTTTTCTGACCTACAAAGATCTCTACTATTTTCCAACCTCTTGTGGTGGTTTGTGATATACAGGTGCTTCCAAGGGAGCTCCTATTTCACCAACTCCAGTAAGGTCATGGGAGGCAGGAATGGGTTCTCAGCCCATGCTAGCTCTGCAGTCGCTCTCGCTGGCAGTTAATGGTGCAAGTCTCATCCGACCCATCAATTACACACTGACCCCAGGTATACACCAGCGACTCCACTGGGTGGATCGAGGTGGCAGGGCCCCTCTGCAATGTAGCATTTGCTCATGACTCTGTAGATCTAAAACCCGACAATGCTGTTAAGGTAAAGGCAGCACATACTTACTTCCGGTTTAATGTTACTAGCAATAAGGAAATCAGCCATTGGTCTCGGTCACTTTCAGTACGTTTGGTCCCATACTCCCGTCAGTGGCAATAACTAATTTTCCTGGGGGTAACACAGTCCGGTTAAAATGCCCTGCCATAATGGTCCCGCACAGAGCCGGGCATTCAACCCTTAATTCCACTCCGAACACCGTTCTAAACTTGTGCCTTCTTCCAGTTATCCGTGACACGTCCTGGTCAGTTCAGCACAAGGGACATAAACTCTGTACCGACAACATAATCACATGGCTGGTGTGATAGCACAGGGGGAAACCAGTCTTGGCCTGGATGGAGAATTTCTCATTATGTGCACATGGTGCTGCTAATAAGTCAGAAAACAGTTGAAATTTTGTCTTCTTACAATTACCCCTGAGCCGTTAGTGCAGGGGGACCAATTCTGGCATGGATGTAGTTTCTCATTATGTTTTCACGGTGATGCTAATAAGTATGAGGAGACAGTGCAAAAAGACCCCTTCCAAACCCAAGTTTACAATCACCAGTTTGTGCCCATATGTAACAGTATTTATTCCTTTCACATAGAGGGTTTTTACGGGGCACATAATAACCGTCAGGGTATTAGTCCATTTGGGGCTGAGCGGTGAGTATTGTTGCGTGGGTTACCGGGTCTGGCTAGTTACCAGGCAAATATTAAATCATCCAGCCTCTGCTTCCCTCGACCAAGGGCAACGCCATCTTCACATAGTGTTGGCCATGCGGGGTTGGGAGGATTAATAAGCTTAAGAGACACATAACAGAGGATGCGGTAACTGGAGACTCCCTGGTAAAGGTAGTGATGGAGTACAATTTACAAACTTCACCTCGGGTACAGGGTAATTACGCGGCATGTGTTATATTATCATGGTAAAACCAGCCATGTGTACCCCTGTGGCGGCCTATAACCACATGTCTTAACAGTAAGGGGCTAAGCAACACCTCTCACAGAGGGAGCAGCCTTTGTCAGTGGGCAGGGCAATAGCTCAGAGGGCGGTTGTGCAGGAGTCCAGGCCTGTAAAAGTCCTGCACAAGAAGGTCTTTTGATGGACACAAATAATGTAGCATAGCTGAGTGGTTTCTAGGCACAAGGAGGTGCCTGGTTGGTAAGTTGACTATGGCTGATGTCAGCAGGTAAGAGTATTGGGCGGAAGTTCTTCTTTGGGATTGGAGCTGCTGGGAGATGGGTCACAACACAGGCATCCGCACACGCTGTGTGTCATGGGGCTTCCCAGAGGTTCTGGTGAAGTTGCCTATGGCTGTCATCAGCCTGGACTTAGCTTCTGGGGCATCTGGCTGGTGACAGAAGGGACTGACCTGCTGGTGGTCCCGGACGTCACCTGGCTGTTGACAGAGAGGTCGGACCTGCTGGTGGTTCCGGACTTCCTGGACATACCGAAGAGGGTCGGGAGAGTATATTTAGGGTTGCGCTAAGGTTTCAGGCACCCTGGTGGGCAGAATTGCAATTGGAGGCCCTAGGGGACTAGTTTCTTTGGGGATGGAGGTGGATGTCTTAAATGAAAAAGGGAGATAGTGGAATGGGGCCTTCCCAACTCGGTGGGCATTAAGAGAGGCTTCTGGACAATGTGCCAGTTCCTGAGGTTAGTTGCCAAGATGTATTTATATAAAGCATTCTTGGGCCTGGTAAATTATCACAAGGCTCTAAGAGGGTGCGTTATTACGCCAACGCTCAATGACCAATGGTCTGAAGGGAAGCTTTTATATGTGGTCAGTAGCGATAACGCAGGCAGTATAAGTTAAGGGGGTTCTGGTTAAGGCCGTGGACAAGTTGGTGAAGAAAGTGATACAGGCGATCAGTAAGGGAAAGGCAGCGGGGCCAACACTTCCTCCTCTGCCCCAGTAGCCCAGGGGAGTCCAATTGGGTTGCGCTAGCATCCAGGCACCCTTACGGGCGGAAATTTAATGAAGGGCCTGGGGTAGTAGTTCCCTTTGGGATACAGCTGGTGGAAATACAGTTGGTCATGGGTTCCTGGCAGGGGGAAATGGATTAATTCAGGGAAAACAGGAGATAGTTTAAACTAGGGCCTTCACAACTCGATGGCCACTGAGAGGGGGCAGGTAATTTACAGGACGGCCCAGATAATAATAGGGAGCGGTGGCATCAGGATGGAGGGCATAGGCTGGTAGAAGGGCAGTAGCTCATTATACAAACAATACTAGGAGCCATTGGGGAGTACAGTTAGCACCGGGGGGAGGGGGAGCGCGCCAGGGAGCTTCTCGCCCTGTGGCGGTTCAGCAACTGGATGGCCCCCAGGAGGGGGTAGGAGCCCCGTGTGCAGAGGGTAGGTGGAATGGGGGACTGACCTGCTGGTGGTCCTGGACTCTTCTGCCCTAACCCACAATGTATGGACTGGGGTGAACCTTGGGGAGGCTGCCTGAGTGCAGGTACCCCAGTGGTCATGCCAGTGTGCCATGCGGGGCCCTAGTTTTCAAGTAGTGCAACTGTTCGCTGTAGCGCGTTGGGGCCTGCTGGCACAATGTGCACAGCAGAGTGGGGGCTTGGTGGGTCGAGACGCCCAAGTTCAAGTGTATGGCCAAGTTCAAGAGTTCAAATGTAATGTGGTGCATATCTTCTTTACTGCCTTTGACAGGTCAAGGCCACTAAAGTGTAAGGCCAAGCTCAAGTTCAAGTGTAATGTCATGCCTAATTGCCTTGCAACCTTCGTCATGTTAATACCGCTAAAGAGTGATGCTTTAATAATTTTATATTCAAAAGAGATACTGTTACTCTCGTGTTGGTCACTGGTGAATTACCTGTTTCGTGAATAAAAAGGCTACGCCATGAACAACACGCTCTGATTCTGAGAGTTCTTGGGCAATTGGGAGGAGTGAATGTCACGTTGTGCGCGTACTATGAGAATTCACATTAAAATGTAAATTTGATACTTGTATAGCGCACTATTCACCCGCAAGGGTCTCAAGGCGCTTGTACGAATACCGCTGTGGAACCCATCCTGGCTTTCCCTGTGAGACATCCACTCCTGGGCACCCCCAAGGTGGAGGCCAGGCATCCTTAGTGTTGTGGGGGCCGTTGTGGAGATTAAGCAAGCTATTGCCCAGAGTTGCAGAGTGGGACTCCATGATTGGATAGGCACCGAGGCGAGAATTATCAGGTCCGTGTAATTTTTGAGCCCAAGACCCGCCGAGGCGGGGAATTGAACCCTGGTCCTGGGCTAGACCTCTGCATCAGGGTCTGCCACTCTAATCATTGAGCCACACTTCTCCACATTACGGGGATTCCACCGCCAGTGCAGTCTCTCTCACAACCGCGGGGCCTCCAACATGAATGCAGAGGCCATTGGTGAACCAGGCCATCATTTCGGAGACCCAGCTACCACAAAATATCAATACATCAGTAGAATAACCACTGTCACCTATGTGAAATAACAGAGATAAAAGTTCAGAAAATGGTAAATGTGATCTTCCCTAAGTGACAAAATGATTAAACTCCTAGGAGTAAGGTGAAGGATCCAGCTTTTAATTTACAACTAGGAATTCACTTCCTGCCATCATAATGACAGTAAAGTATAGAGGCCTGATTCCCAAAGCTGAACTCACACTTTGCAGTACTTTTATTAGTTTTTGGTTTTCAGAAACTCTGAGTTTAATTTTAAGAATATGGAGGCTCTGCGATTGGGCCAGGCCTATTTTTTTATGTGCAGAGGCTCTGCTAAAGTGATGATTGTTTGCAGTTGTAAAGTTACTATTAGTAAAATTAAACTCGTAGCTTGTGAATACAAAAACAATAGTGAAGACAAAAAAAAAGTGTACGTTTACCTTTGTGTATCAGGTCCCGGGTGTTCAAACAACAATTCTACCTGGTACTTATGACTTTGAGGAATTCAAAGCAACCAGAAAAGCAATGTTGTATGCTGTGGTGTCTGCTGAGAATATAACTCTAGTCCTGGGGTGTGTTATCTACAGTGGCACATGATGTCTAATCACTAAACCTCAGTGACTTTGGGTTTGGCACCCAAAGAACTTACATAAAGGAGCACCAATCGCTGTATGATATGAGTCTCCTATGCATCAAATGTGTCTCTTTGGAAAAACCCTGCAGTAATAGTCTATCACAGCTAGCGAAGAGAGAGCACTGAGCTGAACTGCTGAAAAGTAGCTGGTATAATTTTTGGCATCCTGATTAATGTCTTCAGATACCACATGTTGGAGATAAGCTGGTGGTTCCAGATATGGAGAAAGAAAAGGAGGCGCAGCAAATCCGGATACAATGAATGCTTAGAGCATCGTGGAAAGATGGAGTCATCTTTGAAAAGTAGATCTCGTACTGATGCTTTAAACAGCAAGTACACTCTGAAAGAGGAGAAAGGGTTCTGATTTAAAGGAGTGGACAACCTGAAGGTGTAATTTAGGCACAGCTGAAGGTGTATTAACAGTGTCAACAGAAGTGATCACACATTGTAGAAGCCAATAGTTCTGGCTTTTGCTGTGATGTTCTAAAACATGCAACCAGCATATGTGCATGCCTGTATTTGCATATGTTAGTACCTTTTGCATGCCTGCACTTGCTTTGGATCACTGACATAATATTGATGTATAAAATATCAAATCTATCGTAATCAATGGGGAGGGAGAGAGAAGCTCTGATCCATTCAGCTTCCAATGGTTAGTAAAAAAATCAGAGAGGGGGGAATGGATCACTTGTCCTGTGTAGCCAAGGTCTTTGTTTTTCTTTGAACCTCCATAAAAACCCTCATATACGTACACAGGCGTTGGGCGGTATATCTTGGTTCTCTGCCTAAGTGTACTGTAGCAGCATTATCATTGGGTCTTCATCTTTGTAAATATGCTGTACCTCCACCTGGGGGTAGACCGACTGGCTTGCCAGTAGTGTCCAGAAATGAAAAACAAGAGGGCGTATCTGTGCTCAAGTGCTGTAAATTAAGATTCCTTACATCACTCTAAAGCTAGTATTTATTGAGAAAATTGTGATGTGGAAAGTTAAAAAAAGGGTGGTGCGTGTTTGGATCCAGTTACTGATCCACCGCACTGGTGTTGGTCAACATGAGAATTCTAGAGGCTTACGTCAGGACCGGGGTGTGTGTAGGAGTGCCTTGTGGCCCCTTGTTACGTGGTAAACTTGCCACTCATGCGTAGGGAGGTCAAACCAGTTGCATCCGTACCTCTCTGTTATTGTTATGGGCTTCCTCGGGATGCCGTGCAGCAAGGGGAAGCCATTTGCGCTTTCACCAAGCCACTTGCTTGTTCTAGCTCTGGGACGGATGTACGGATACAACACATCCCGGCACTGAAGAAGGCTAATCCAATGAATAAAGATGCCTCCATGGTTTCCCCTACTGCGGCCTCTGCTCTTTCTTTGGAGGAGTTACGTGTGATATTTTAGTGCGTTAGCCAGAGACGCGCATCAGAGGCCCCCACATTGCTAAGTAGGCCTGGTTGTCACTGGTATCTGTTGCGGCGGACTTTCTGTGTTTCCAAGGGATTGGATGAACCAAGGCCCACCACCAGGTTCGGGAGGAGATGGGGCGGTGTTGGAGTTATTAACTCCACGCTGGGCGAGATGGACTGCAAGACTTGCCACCGCCAAAAGGATTCCTGATCTTCGGGGGTTGATGCGGTTGGGGGACCCAAGGGGGCACCTGAGTTCAAGTACTATACAGGAAATTGGTCCTATCGGCATTGTGGTGCCCTGTTTTCCGCACAACCATTTGGTCACCCCCGCACTACCTACCTGGAAAAGATACAGCATTCTGGGACTTGCAGTTCACACGTAATATGTGATCTGCAGCAGGTGAGTGAAGGCAGAGAGCACGCACACAAAGTTTGCAAGTTAAAAAGCTTCTTTATTTCATCAGGTCTTCCTCAGCCCAGGAAGCCAAGAGAGACGCATTTCGGCTGATGCAGCAGCCTTTATCAATCTAGTTTGGCCCCATTTCTAAAGCAATTTTATATATATATATATATATATATTTATATATATATATATATATATATATATATATATATATATATATATATATATATATATATATATATATATATATATATATATTCGCTCCACACCCTCAGAAAAAACCGGGACACTTTCAGCCCTGGTGCACCTCCGGGTCCGAAGCAACCCGGTTTCTTATACCGCTCCTCGTGCAACCTCGCACGCATGCACTCCTCTCATATAATAACGCCAACTCCAGAAAAAGCTCCAAAGAGTTTTAATTCATCGACCCAAACAAAAACACCCTAGGAGCGGTATATATATATATATATATATATATATATATATATATATATATATATATATATATATATATATATATATTTTTTTTTTTTTTTTTTTTTTTCACTGAAAAAACCATAGGTTTCAGGCACATTATAGTTAGGAATTAGCATTTAAAAAACCTTAGAAATTCACTGAAAATCCATAGGTTTCAGGGGCGTTATAGTTAGCTGGACATTTCCCTCGTACAAAACCCTAGCAATTCCCCCGTTATAGTTAGTTCAGCTAACTATAACTCGTGCCCCCGCAATGCACTGCTGATGACGTCACATATTACATCACTCATGACATGGTCAGTGACATCACTGATGACATCACTGATGACATCTCAAATAACATCACTGATGACTTCATCCAGTGTCTGTGTGTTTCTATACACTTTAAATATGTTTATTGTATATAGGGAAAGGCATATTGAAGAATGAGTGAGTGTATAAGTGTGTGAATGGATGATTTTGTAGGTGCGTGACTGACTCTATGAGTCATTAAATGTATCTTACTGAATGCATGAGTTAATGACTAAACTGTGTAAATGACTGTATGCGTCTGTCTGTTGGTGTGTAAGCGGATGCATGGTTTTGTGAATAGGTACATGAATGTCTATATAGGTTATTGATTGGTTGTCTGAGTGTCTGAGTATCTGTATGGGTACCTGAGTGTTTGTGTGGGTGGGATGTGTGTGACTCTGTGCATAGATGTGTCAGTGGGTGGTTCACTGGGTGCATGGTTTCAACACTAGGTCTGTAATGGACTGTATGGGTGGGTGAATATCTGTATGGTTGTGTTAGTGTGTGAATATATATTTCATTAGTACATGTGTAATTTACTACATATATGAACAGCAGTATATATGTATGTTGGAGTACAGAAATGACTATAACTGAGAGTGTATGATAGTGTGAGTGGCTGTATGGATGAGTGTGTGCTTATATCATTGACTGTATAAGATCATAAGAATGTGCTAGTATTTGTATGAGTAATTGACCTTGTGTGTGTATAACTGTATAGGTGAGTAAATGGCAGTGTGATTAATTACTTGCATGACTGAGTATGTGTGTGAGTAACTCTATGGATGAGTAGCGGTGTGGGAGTGTCTATATAGGTGTATGAGTGCATATGATAGTCCTGTACTGAGTGACCATTAGTATGAGTGACTGTACGGGTGAGTGAGTGGATGGGTGTTTAGACGTAAGACTCTGTGATGGGGTATGTACTTATTGGTGTTGGAGTGTCTATGGTTTTGAGAGTGGCAGTATGTAATTTAGAGTGGGTGTATCAAAGGTTATATTAGGGTGTGACAAGAAGCATCAAATGATCACACGAATGACGTCATCAGTGATGTCATCAGTGATGTCATTTGAGATGTCATCAGTGATGTCATCAGTGATGTCACTGACCCTGTCATGAGTGATGTAATTTGTGACGTCATCAGCAGTGCATTGCGGGGGCGAGAGTTATAGTTAGCTGAACTAACTATAACGGGGGAATTTCTAGGGTTTTGTATGAGGGAAATGTCCAGCTAACTATAATGCCCCTGAAACCCATGTTTTTTTCAGTGAATTTCTAAGGTTTTTTAAATGCTATTTCCTAACTATAACATACCTGAAACCTATGGTTTTTTAAGTGAATTTCAAAGGACTTTTAAATGCTAATTCCTATCTATTACTTATCTCTAAAGTTATGACGTTTAATGATTTTCATAGGCTTTCTAAATCTTTATATTTCAGTGTATCAATTCCTTTCATTATGTTTTTTAAATATTGTTTTTCACCATTTTGTAAAGTTTTTTTCTCAATTAATTCTTTTAAAAATTAAAAAAATATTATTTATTTTTAATCTTTTTTTTAAAAAATTGTAAAAAAATTTAAAACTATTTTTTATATTTAAAAAAAATATTTTTTAAACTATATTTTTAATACTTTTTTTTTTTTTTTACAATTGTTTTTGGATTCGCGCACCCTATGCGCACCTTTCTCGATCCCTGCACAGAACATAGTCGCCATTTTACGATTGTAGTGTAGGATCCGCGTACGGTATGCGTTGGGTACGTATTTTCATGCGTGATTGCTATGCGACCGGTACGCGACTCCAAGCTCATACGTGACACGTATGAAGTACATTACGCGACGCTCGCGCGCTTCCGCGAAACGTCATGTGCGTGTTTGACGTGGTGGGTGCGCGAATCCCGCGAAATATTTTAAATGTCAAAAAACATATATATATGTATTTCATGTAAATATTAATTAAAGACATAATCTAAACTACTCATAACATTAATATATTTTTACTTCTAATCCTATATTCCTTTTAAATGCAATTTCGCGGATTCGCACTCGGTACGTGCTGCCTATGCTCACAGTGCGCGGATCCCATGTGACCTGAAAAAAAGAGATTTGATTGGTTCATTACACTTCCTATTCTAACTATTGAAAGACCCCACCCACTTCAATCATTCTTCTTTGACCTTCTTTGGGGGAGCATCTTTCTGCAAAGAAGAACTTTTTTTGGCTAAGTTTACACTTAGTTCAAACTTTTTTGAAAATCAATGGCTTCAGGGCAGCAGGCATCACCAGCATCTACTCATTCATCTGAGGATGAATTTTTGGAAGAACCACCATGCCAACCAAGATACACATTTGTGGTTTGGAATTTTTTTCACTTTTCTTGAGGGGCAAACGAAAACCAATGCCACCTTAGTGACATGTAAGATCTGCCAGCGAGTGCTCTCCCGTGGGGATCCCAACAAAAAATATTCCTGTGGTACAGCCAGCATAATGAAGCATTTGAAGACCCTCCATCTGGTGAACCTTGCTCGAGAGGAATGCCGAAGAATGCGAGTTCTTCCAGCTCCATCAAATGCATCGCAGCCGAGTACTTCAAGGGTGGATCCATCTGTGCAAAACTTGGACATCCGTCGACAGTTTGCAACCTTAAAAGTGCTCTGCATAAAATGCAACGCTGTACTTTGTTATGGAGAGCAGTCAATTGACCTTATTTGTCGAAAGCAAGAGAACCATCATTGCTAGTTTTTTTTGTTTTTTTTTTTCCCCTGAAGTTCATTGTTTTGTTCCTCTAGTTCTGTTTTTTCCTTTTCTTTTTCAAGAAAACCCCCCAAAAATTAAAAATTGTTCAAAAAACCAAGAAATGAATATATAAAAGAAAAAAGAAGAAAAAAAGTTCTTCTAAGAACTAACTTTCCTGGTTTAAAAAAAGAGCTATATTTGTTTGTTAGTGTGTGAAAGTTTAGATGAATGTATGTGTAGTACGTAATTGACTGAACTAATGCATTAGTAGCGTATGGTGAATGTATAAGTGCAGAACTATGAGGAAGTGCTGCAGCATCACACAGTAACCTCTTTAACTGCAGTGTGCTGTAGTACTTCCGAAGCACAGGGATACAACATATGTACATAAATATGTTGCACATCTATGCTTCTCTCTGCATGGCTGCTTAAACAGCAGCCATATGGTGACACAGGCACCCTTGCACCATGGTGCAAGGATATCTGTGTCATGTGGTGTTTGTTTTTGTGCAGGAAGACACACCTTCCTGCACAAAAACAATCAGTAAATGCATTTTTCTCCTTCAATGTATGCTGAACATTTTAGCATGCATTGAAGGTTAAAAAATGAGGTGAAATGAAAACAATTCTCCTTGTTGTGCTTTGCTACACCAATTGGAGAATGGTGCAGCATTCACACACATGTTGAGATTTATGATTTCTGATAAATCTGGAGATGTGTCTTATTCTATGAGTATCTTGTGCAATCACGCACAACAACTCTTATAGAACGCCCTTTCAACGCAAAGTGGTGTGTATGATGAGGTTGTATTTACATGGAGAAGAAAAGGTACACAGAGTGCCTTTTCCTCTCTTTGTAAATATGAAAGAGTGTCTTGCGCTATAACTATGTTACAAAAAGTGACATATTTCTGTTTGGAAAATTGCTTGCGAATGATAGGAGGTAAGCATAGAGTTTTGTCTGCAAAGATGCTCAAAGAAGAATGATTGAAATGATTGCGGTCCTTCAATAGGTACAATGGGAAATATTATGAACCACTCAAATCTGTTTTTTTGCAGGTCACATGATATCCTATGACAGGGAGATTCCAAAACGACATAGGTATAAACAGGGTGTTTTGAAAAACGTATTCAAACTTTGTAGCTTCTTGCAGATCTGCCCATTGTGCATATTAATACTTAGTTAAACTTACCTTCACAGTAATAGAAATAAAAAGTGGTACACATTTTTTTCAGATGTTTTTTGTAACAACACAGCATTATTAAAATAAAGTAATTTGTTTGCCCTTTTTGCTGTTCTCAGAATATATTGAATTTCACTAGAAATAGGGATTTCAATCGTACTCATCACATAACAGCGGGCAAAAAAAAACTATCAAAAAGATTGTTTAAAAAAAACAACATGCTATTCTCAGTAAAATACCAGAAAATACAAATCACACATATATGAAATGCTTATGGCTAACAAAAATTTATAACTTTAACTTATAAAAACTGTAAATGTTGTCGCTTTAAAATATCCACTGAGTCAATGAGCACGAAAAAGTCCATGATTCAAACATATACCTTGCCAAATGGTATTTTTGCACTCCTTTTTATGTCAATTGTCCAATGATAATCCTATTAAATTATAATAATAAATTCCTCAGAGAGTGAATTATCGTCCTAAAACTTTGGCTTTAAAAATATTAGGTAGGAATTTGGTAATTCACTAGGCAAACGTTGTTTGAAAACCAACTGGGCATCATTACAAAGTGTCCAGCCTTTGTCACATTTTAGATAGGCAGTGTAATGTCCAGATGTTGTTGAAGGACCATCATGGAAAAGTATTGCAATTGCTACAAAAGTCCTTCCTGATATTGATAGTTGTGTTGCTACAAATTGCTTTATTAACGTATTCAATTTTCTCCCATCAGCTGCACAACGTTGCATCATTAAAATTATATATTGTCCATATTTTTTTAAAAATAATGTGGATAACATTTCTGATTTACATTGCCTACACTCCATGTTTTGATTTGCACCTTTAACTAATTTATTGAAAGACACTGATTTACAGTCCGGTAATGTTAAATATAGAAATCTTTCAGTGTCTACATTAGTGCTAGATGTATACATGCAATTTTCACAATGATGTTCCCATTTGTAACAAAGGCCAAAAATATTTTCTATTTCTACACCTTCATTTTCAAAAATGGTAAGCATATACATTCAAAATTCCTGAGCATCTTGTTGGATATTTTGCGTAAATTGTGTAGAACCAGAACACACAACCAAAAGATTACGAACATCGGAAACAATTTGTATTTTACTTGTATCTGTTGTCAATTTTTCATAAACAGAATGCAACAAGGAACAAAATCTTTTTTGCCGATTCTGCATAATTTGTTCAAGATAAAAAACAACATTGACCACTACATTAACATAGCAGTTGACACCTGAACTATTTTCAAACTGGTAACCAACAATCTCTTCAATAGTGTCCTTTTTAGGTCTCGGCTCGAAGGCTGCGCTTGCGCAGTCTTGATCCGAGATTTAATGACTTGGAGGTGAGGGGCTTGAACCTGCCCCTCTTCTCCCCTGTTCTCCATTGGCTGGCCTCTTGAATGCTGGCCAGCCATTGGAGAAGAGGTCCGTCATTCCGAGTAGGCCCTGTCCTTTACAGATTCGGGGGCGTGTTTTTTTCAAGAAGTCTAATTATCTCCTCCAGCCAATGGCAAGAGGAGAGTAAAGGAAAACACACCCCCGAATTCGAAACCGCCTCTGCGTTTCTCCGAGGCATTTCTGCTCTGCCTCGGAGAAAGGCAGTGGTGTGTTTGTTAGCAGGATGTCTCCTTTCGTATGTGATTTTTTTGGGGGGGGCTTGGTGTGTGCACGATTGTGGCTCCATGTTTGTGCACATAGACCATGCTGCCTCCCACTTGTTTTGAGGGGCTTGGTGTGTGCACGATTGTGGCTCCGTGTTTGTGCACGTAGACCATGCTGCCTCCCACTTGCTGCCTTGCGTGCTGCCTGGTTTGCCCAGTTGCTGCCTGCGTCCGCGTTTTTAGCAGGATGTTACATTTGCTGTGTGCATGCCTCCTCAGCAGCTGTGTGAAAGTTTTTGGTGGGCTTGGTGACGTGTGCACGATTGTGGCTCTGTGTTTATGCACGTAAGAACAGGCTGGCTCCCAGTTGCTGCCTGGCGTGCGGCCTGCTTTGCCCAGTTGCTGCCTGCTTTGCTTTGTGATTCGCCTACACGTCTATTTGCAAGTGACATGTCTGAAACAGAAGTGCTTGTTCCTCCTCTGCAAAGCAAACAGCGTCGAAGCTTGTGGTTTTAAGACCCAGAGGCTAAGTCGGGGGTTGGTGCTTGCTGGCGCGCGGGGCTCTCCTGTCAGCGCGAGGAACGCTCAGCTGATTGCCTTGCGTACAATCCGTCGCAGACTCTGGAGAGCTCACGTCTAGTATTTATCCGTTTTAGATTACACTATAAGGATTTCAAGATTCCTGAATAGTGCATGAAAACCTCCTCTTGGAAACCACTGCCATGTTCTCTAATCGTGCTTGTGAAACCTTGAGCGGAATATTTCGGTGTCTCACCAAATGATGCCTTTGAATTTCCGTTCGTGCATCGGACGAGGTGTTCGCAGCTGCCGGCCACTAGGTACCAGCAAGCCTCCAGCCTGAATCGGGTTAGAATTCATATTCTTTGCATGTATATTCTGAGCAGTTTTGTTCTGTTCGCTGGGGCGCATCTTATGCGTTCCCCCTTGTTTCAGTACACGCAGAGCTTGGCATTCACCTCATCTCCCCTCCTCTCACTTCCTGACTCCCTCCGTCTAGCAGACTCCCGATGCGAAAACTCGCTTGGACTTGGCTCTAGGCAGCCACCTGAAGACTCAGCTAACCAGATAGCTCCGGATAGCAAGTCTAAACGATATTTCGAAGAGTTGGGAGAGGGCTCCTGCCCTCCTCACATCATCCGAACTTGCTAAGCACTTTGAGTCGTCCTTAAGTTTGGGCAATGCTCTTCACAGGTCACCAATATAAAATATTTGATTCTAGGCAGTATTTCTGAAGTCTGTCCTGTCACATTTAGCATCATTGCCCAGTTTTGAACAGCTTTCTAAAAAACATTTCTAAAAAAAAATCGTCTACTTGTACTAATGCAATAGGTATCACATATGCAAAAAAAAAAGCTAATGCCAATAGAAATGACAATGCCATTTATTTAGGGATACAAAAATCATAAAAAATAATGTGCAATACCAATAGCCTATCGTACGATGCTGACGTCATAATTTAATGTGTGGCTGGCTGCACAGATGGGATTTGAAATAAATAAATGGTTGTCTGACGTCTAGATCATGTAGTTTAAAACGTGCTAACAGTTTTGTAAGGTAGTTCTCTCGGTTCCCTAGTTTCGGCTTAAATTAATGGCCCTAAAGCGCTACATGCAGAGAGGACGTGGTTCCTTCGAGGCGCATGGCTCTTAAACGGTTTTTGGGCCCTGGTTCTCCCCCTCTGAGGGCTAAGTACACTTTAAGGGGCTGGGAGAGGGCTTCCCTGGGGGGGCACATTATCGCCCCCAGGGCGAGGCATGCTGGAGCGTGCACCGTCGGTGCCAGTCTCCGCCTCGGCGCCCTGCAGCGCTACCTGCGGCCGGCCGGGGTCTGGTGCCGGCGGCTCCCCGGGGGTGCCTTCACAGCTGCTCCCTAAGTGGTTAACTGGCTGGGAATGGGCGGCTGCGCCCTGCTCCCGCCACAGGCCCGGATGTTTGCCCTACGCCTTACCTGCTCTGTTTATTTGCAGCCAGAAAGCTAATCCCTGGGGGTCATCTGGACAGCGGTGTTTGAAGTCCGTACAAGGAAGTCGCTGCTATATTTTCATTTTTTAAATATTTTAGCAATTGTACTATTTTTACCCCAGCCTTGTGAGTTATGTGTAGATTACTTTTACCTGGTTGTAGAAGGCAATGAGTTGGTTGTGAGGGTTTGTAATGTGACACCCTCCGCTGCGAACATGAGGGTTGTTATTGTTAGCTCGAAGCCCTGCTGTGAAGTAGGTGTTCGTGGAGTTAAGGTCCCATGAATTAGTTGACACCTCTGCAAAGTACTCTTTTTGCCTACATAGCAGGGGCAGGTGAAACCAGTTGGTTACAGTAGTACGTTTAAACCTTATATTACAGTGCAGGAATGATATGTTTTAAGTTTTTCCCACTAAAAAAGGGTGCATGCCCAGGTATTGAGCATTGACCATCAGCTAACAAGCATTTACAATGCAACGGTCTCGGCATTGTTAAAGTTAGAGCTATTGGCATTGCTCATGACAATGCCATTTCTTTAAATGTTTTAAAAACAAAAAACATAAACAAAAATAATGTCATGAGCAATGCCAATAGCTCTAACTTTACCAATGCCGAGACCATTGCATTGTAAATGCTTGTTCTTTTTACTTGCAATCACAACATTATCTTGTTCTTTTCCCTTCTCTACACCTTCAGTACAGATATTCTCAAACCTTCTTTTTCGACCAACCACACGCTTTTCAAATACAGGATATTGACCTAAATTGGGAGCATACGCCCTTCTTAACCTATTATACTCTTTTACACAGTTTGCATCTGCAGTAACCTTTCCGTCATCACGTTAAATACGGTAGAGCCAATGTTCATCAATCCACTGTCTACACTTAATCCTTGAGATTTATGAATACTCACTGCATATGCCAGAGAAAATGGAGATTGTTCCCTACGGACATATAAATCTTTAACAAGCAAAAAATTAACTGAACAACAACCAATTTCTTTAACTTCTTCAATCTGATCAAATTTAATTTTTAAAAATTCAATTCCTTCTTTTTTCTGATAATTAACAAAATCCACCACTTTACCCATTGCTCCATTAACTAAACTTTTTTCTACATCCAAATTACGCCTTAAAATTACCCGACAGTTTACACATGCATATAGTCTTTTCTAAACCAGCCATTTTAGATATCTTTTTTTCTAAAGAATCCAGTTTTGTTTTCAATTTTCACGTCAAAATAATAGTGATTCCTTCATGCTCTATTTTATCGATGCTTCCATTTTTATAATTTCTTCATTTTCCAGTTTCAATAGTTCTTCGTTGAATATAGAACACTCGCGCAGTGTTGGCATTAAGCAGATCACTGATTTATTTTCTGCAATTTTCATGTACACTTTCTTAGGAACTACATTTTCATTTGGAAACAAATTGGAAAGTAATCGACTCTGCAAAGCTTGTTTGCCATGTTCTGTCAGAAGTCCAATTCTTATATCTTGAAGAATACTTCCTTATTCAGCATCATTTGCCTGTCGCATATTTGTTGTCAGTTCTTTGTATTCAAAATATGTCCAAATGTTCACGTTACCAACACTACCAAGAGACTTTCTGGTATCTTCATGTGCAAGTGTTTTAAATACCGGTTGTCCTTTTATCGGAGTCAGTTGCAGTAGATCTCCAAAAACTATGACGTGTTTTCCTCCAAATAAAACATCATACTCTGTTTTAAGAATTTGCTGCATTCTTAAATGCACAAAGGCAAGCATCAAGTTTGAGACCATGCTTACCTCATCAATAATGAGAAGTTTCATTTTCTTCAGGACTCTTGAAACTTCACAACAAGCTTCTTCAGATTCAGCTTGTGGTATTCCAATTTGTTCTCATGCTCTACTGGTAGCATTAGTAAACGATGTAAAGTAATTCCTTTAATGTTATGTGCTGCCAACACAGTTGGAGCAGTGACAACACAAGACAAATGCGACTCAGTTGTTCTCTCCAGATAACTTTAATTACTTTAATTAAGAAACTTTTTCCTGTTCCATCTTGACCACTCACATACATTCGGATAGGTTGAAATGATGTACGTGAGCACCCTTTCTTTTCATGAAGTAATCCATGGTCAATCTGTTCTTTCACTTGTTGATATATTTGTTTCTGTTCAACATTTAGTTGTTCTTCCAAGTTTCCTACCTGCATTATATCTTCTTGAGCTTGATGCATTGCTGTTTCCACCTCATTCATGGCAATTGCTGCTTCATTTCAACAATTGGTTGTCCTAGTGGATATTGACACAGTGCAGCAGAACTTTGACTGTCTTGAGAACTGTCTCTAGCAATCTCAGCTGCAATTGTAGCTTCTTGATCAATTTCATCAGTCAACATTTTCACATAATTTGCAAAAGCACTGCATTGTATGCTATCTTTACAAGCATTAAATGAATCTTCATAGCTCTGATAATCTCCAAGCAATTCCAGTTCTGAACGCCATGGTTTGAACATTTGCAAAAGGGCTAAACAGTAAAATTCCCTTTTATCAGCAGTGTCGCAAGTCAGTTTCCTGTGATTAATTAAATTTCCTTTCCTTTGTTTCACCAAACATCCTTCGGAACCAATCACTGCATATTTTCCATCATTGATGTTCTCTGTAGTATTCTGTTTAAAAGTGTAGTTTTGCAGCACTTCATAGAGACACATGTTCTCAAGATGATGACTTCTGTTTGAGTAATATGTGTCCAAAATATTCGTTTTCAAAATATCTGTACTTTCTGGTTCTTTTTCTGCTAAATATTCAATTTCTTGAACAGTTTTCAGTACCCGATTTCGCATTGCTGCAAGACCTAGACTCACCCAAATGATTCTTCTACTTTTGGAGTATAGACTTGCAGATGATAACCGATCTGAGCATTCATATGCTCCAATTTCACGATGCGATAACAACTTCAAACTGAAACTGTATAATTTCTTACTTAGAGTCTTCTCGTGAGAAATCTCTTCCCACATTTCTTTCAATTCCATCTTTTCTGATTTAGTAATGTAGGATGTTACATATCAAGCAACAGCAATGGAATTGTCCGCAACATACTGAATATCCATGTTAGCATTCCACATGGATAAAATAACTGGATTGTAGTCATTTATGTATTTTGACTCTTCGCTTCTTCTTAAGTTGTAGGTATTTTTCGGAGACTTTCTTGTGATGGTATGTCGCATAGCTGACATAAAACTGTTCATTCTTCCTTTGGATAATACAGGATGTGGAAATCCAAAACGACATTTGGTATATAACTTATCCTTTGACTTGTACTTTCGTTGACAGTATTTTCCAAACCTATGGCTTTGGAATCGTAAGACTTGTTGTTTTAAGTTTTTATCTTCTCTGCTATAGGGTACAGCACATGTGGCATAATCTTCAATGAAAGACAAAACAGTATCATCTGAATCTGTTCCAAATTTGGAGGCGTCCTTGATCCATAACAATATATGTATATGAGGAGCACCTCTTGCTTGATACTCCTTTCTCCAAAAGAAATCCACAACTTCTCCAAGAGGAGGATTTTTTTTATTGCAGATGAAAGACATCATAGCTTCAAATCTATGATTGAAATATCTGCATACATTAACAGGATCCAAAGAGCACAATTCTCCAGGTGTCTTGTATTCAATATTTTTTATATTGAAATTTGCCTCTCGAAGAAATTCAAGTAAATAATCCCAAGTATACTCAGCACAGATTAGTGTAACGAACCATGTACGAGTTCCTAAGTTCCGTAGCATGCATTTCAGTTCTCCATGACGACGGTACCAATATTCATTTGTCTCACGCTGACATGCCATCAGATTAATCAACTGAGATTCTAAATGATCATCTCTCTGATGCACTTTATCCATAAAATCCTTTGCAGTTACATTTTGCAGATACATTCCAGTTTTTAAAATGTGATTTACTACATATGAAAGTCCAGACAAGTCACTTTCAAACAGAAGATGAAACATATAAGGGATACATTGTTGAAATCTTGGATCTTCTGCATATAATCTTGTTGTCCGATATTCAGATGCAGGAATCTGCACAGGACGTTCATCATATCGTCCACCTTTTCCTGTTGGAAACAGCTGCGGGAAACAACGAGCTTCTAAGCTCTCTTCCCATACACTCATGGGACTTCCTCTTGCTTTTTTCATTTGGAACAACTCAATCGTATTCCCCATCACCTCTTTGGAATGAAGTGGATGTACACTGTAATGTTCATAGATTTCTTCACATCTGGACATGTCCACTTTTTCAATTTGTCCACTTAATGTTTCAGTATATTCTGCTAAATCTATTTTTTCTTCTCCTACAAACACATTTCTATAGTACTCATTATTTTTTATCAGATACAATGATGCCTTTTGCACTTTTCTAACATCCACTAACTCTTGCCAGATTTTCTTACTCTTAGTAGGAACACCATTAACTAGAATGACTAGTGGTTCATTTTTGCATGGTCTACACCAATAGTTTCAATGTTTTTTTAAAAATCTAATGGTAAATCTAACGGTAAATACACAACTGTTCCTTGCAATCCTCTTTGTAACACTGATGGAGGCAATTTACCTGTTTTAGGCTCCATACGAACAATAGCCTGAAACGGGTGCACTCATTGAATGAGAATAGACTCATAGGTATTTAAATCTATCAGCTCTGGAGGAATAGCAACCAACTCTAGATTATTATGAACAGCTCTAGCAGGCATTTTATTCTCATCTAATTGTTATAACAATATTTGCAAATACGCTGCTCAGATCTCAAATCAAAATAATCCTCTACCAACAAATAAGTTGCAAATTCCTTCCACTTATCATTATTTTCTGTTTCACTTTTTAAATACAGATTGATATTCCTAGTTTGATTTTTATAGTGACTTCGCTGACAACAAATACAAGAAACATTTGGTCTTTCACCTGAAATTAACTTAAACTTTGTGATTTGATCTTCAAAATTTTTTGTAATCATGGGTTCTACATTGTCTTCAACATTTTGTTCTACTAATGTGTCAGTTTCTGCACTCTCTTGCTGAGGACCAAAGTAACAAAACTCAATATCATCACAAACCTTCTTCACATCTGATACTGACCCACGGAAAAGAGCACGGTTCAACTCATTTAACTTTAGTGCTGGACTTTTGCATAATATAATCTTCTCACTATCTTCCGCATTTGAGTATGATGTACTGCCAACATCCTGAAATGGTGAAAAACACTTTGACAAACTTTCCTAGAAAGACAAGCCAGAGAATGACCTTGAAAACCAGTATTTTTTCTCACTCTGCAAGGGTCTATTCCTTGCAACACCTTAATCTTTTGTTTAACACTTTTTTTACTATATGCTCGTAAGAAACTACATAATTTATCAATAGATTCTTGCCATACACAACAAATACTACTGCAATCTCAAGTGTACACAGGGTGTTTAGGACGTCTCCCTAGAACTTTATCAGCTATCACTTCTTCTACATTTCTTTCAACCATTTTCCCTTTGTCAATTGGACAACCATTTCTAACCTCATAACCTCGACCACTGGTGTCAACTGCATGCAATAAATTATTGCTCTGTAAATAACTCTCTTCATTAAAGAAAGGCTCTGAACTTGAACTGTGTTTCCATTCTCCCCAAAAAAATAAAAAAAATGTGTTCTATTAATTACTCTTTTCCTCCTACATTTGGCCTTCATTAAATGGATTGGTTTATCTAGTGATCGAATTCTGTTTAATACTAAAATGAATAGTTTCCTTTTTACTTCAAAAGCCTTTTCAACAATTGTTTCAATATGCTTCTTCTTTTTATAAAATAGAGCTCTCTTTTTATATTTCTTCACATCTTTCAGCAAATTATGTACTACTCTCTTGTAAACATTTTTTGCGTATTTCCTTATACTGATTTTGCCTTCTTTTACCATACTTCGTCTCCTTTGACTGTCCATTTGCTTTTTTGCTTTCCTATTATTTTGAATATTTTTTCTAGTTGAACCGTTCTCAGAGGTTTCAGCATTCTGTACATTCTGTCTGGTCCTACAAACATTTTTAATAAATTGCTTTGTGATCTTACCAGAAGATTATTTCTTTTTAGCCACATTATGTTGTTCATTCAATACTTGTGGTTGATTTTTCTTCAAGTAACTCTCCTTTCTCTGTTCTTTTCTTTTTCTTTTTTTTTCGGCATGATTTCTCTATTTTAATGGTGAAAAACAGTATCTGTAAAAAATAATCACAAATAAATGTATATTAATACCTTTATAATTTATACTTTTCTATTACTATACAAACACATTTTATATAAATACTGAATAAGAAATTAATTATAACCCTGAAGCACAATTGTGACGATGGTTAAAACACTACATGCATAGTGCATACTACTTTGAAGCAGTTCATGCCCTAAAGCCTGCCTCACTGAAAAACTGCATGCTAAGTGACTGAATGATTACACTACTATAAGGAGATACACTGAGTGAAATCACAGTTGTTTGAATTTTACTTCATTGACTAGATCACTATATGCTACTAAAAGACTCACTATGGGTTTGCAACTGCAGCCACAGTGTGTTTGCTGGAGTGTATGCATAGTAACTGTGGAAAAGTAGGCCTGATGCACAAGTGTAAAACTGGTTAGACCACTATATACATAGTGGATAGTTACTTCAAACAGTCCTTGTCAAAAGGCATGCTTCACTGCATGAGTACCTGAATACTGACTGAAACATTGGAGCAATGCAAGGATAGTACCTGGAGAACTATAAGGGGAGTGACAGGGTGTTTGCTGGAACTGTATGAATACTGACTGGGGAATTGAAGGTGTGAAAGACAAGTATGTAGATGGCTAGAGACATGCATGCATAGTGGATAGACGTTTGAAACAGTCCATGGACTAACACCTGGAATACTGCATAACTACATGGGTACTGACTGAATCATTAGAGTACTGCAAGGAGAGTGCCTGGGTGAATCTTTTAAAGTTTTGGGGTTTTGGCGCAGTGAATAGATTAGTACATAGTGCCAAATGAGTCAGTGGAGGTGTGCAATTGGAGTGACAGGGTGTTTATTGGAGTTTATAGATACTGACTGAGAAATTAAAGGTCTGAAAGACAATTGTGTTGGTGGTTAGAGGCCTCCATGCATAGTGGAAACGCATTTGAATCAATCCATGTGCTAAGGCCTGCCTCACTCCATTAGTACTTGGGTACTGACTGAATGATTAGACTATTGCAAGAAGAAAGAAGAGTGCATGGGTGAATTTATATGTGTTTCAGTTTTGGCGCAGTGAATGCATTACTAATTGGTGCTGAATAAGTCACTGGAAGAGTGCAAGGGGTAGTGACAGGGTGGAAGTACATGGATACTGACTGGGGAATTCAAGCTGTTAAAGACAAGTGTATAGTAGGTTAGAAGCCTACATGCATACTGGATAGACATTTGAAGCAGTCCATGTGGTAATGCATGGTTCACTGCATGAGTACCTGGGTACTGACTGAATCATTAGACTACTGCTAGGAGACTGCCTGGGTGAAACTTTTAAGTATTTCGGTTTTGGCGCAGTGAATAGATTAGTACATGGTACTGGATCAGTCACTGGAGGAGTGAAAGATGAGTGACAGGGTGTTTATTGAAGTATATAGATACTGACTAGTTAATTGAAGAAGTGAAAGACAAGTGTGTAGGTGACTAGAGGCCTGCATGCATAGTGGATAGACGTTTAAACAGTCCATGAGCTAAGATCTCGGACACTGCATGATTACCTGGGTACAGACTGAATCATTACAGTACTGCAAGGAGAGTGCCGGGGTTAATCTTTTTAAGTTTTTGTGTTTTGGTGCAGTGAATAGATTACTACATAGTGCCAGATGAGTCACTAGAGGTGTGCAAGTGTACTGAAAGAGTGTTTACTGGAGTTTATAGATACTGCTGGGAAATTGAAGGTCTGAAAGACAATTGTGTAGGTGTTTAGAGGCTTCCATGCATAGTGGATACGCATTTGAATCAATCCATGTGCTAAGGCCTGCCTAACCCCATTACTACTTGCATATTAACTAAATGTATACATTATTGCACGGAGAGTTCCTGGGTGAATTTATAAGTGTTTAGGTTTTGGCGCAGTAAATGGATTACTACATGATGCTGAATGAGTCACTGGAGAACTATAAGGGGAGTGACAGGGAGTTTGCTGGAACTGTATGAATACTGACTGGGGAATTGAAGGTGTGAAAGACAAGTGTGTAGGTGGTTAGAGGACTGCCTGCATAGTGGATAGGGGTTTGAACAGTCCACGTTCTAAGGCGTGGCTCAGACAATGAGTACTTGGGTACTGGCTGAATAATTAGAGTACTGCAAGGAGAGTGATTGGATGAATTTATAAGTGGTTGGGTTTTCGCACAGTGAATGAATTAGTACATGGTGCTAAATGGGTCACTACAGGAGGGCAAGGGGAGTGACAGGGTGTTTGCTGGAAGTGTATGGATACTGACTGGGGAATTGCAGGTATGAAAGACAAGTGTGTAGATGGTTAGAGGACTGCATGCATAGTGGATAGGGGTTTTGAAGCAGTCCATGCTCTAAGGCCTGGTCACTGCATGAGGACTTGGGTACTGACTGAATGATTAGAGTACTGCAAGGAGAGTGCCTGGGTGAATTTATAAGTGGTTGGGTTTTGGCGCAGTAAATGGATTAGTACATGGTGCTGAATGGATCAGTAGAGGAGTGCAAGGGGAGTGACAGGGTGTTTGCTGGAAGTGTATGGATATTGACTAGGGAATTGAAGGTGTGAAAGACAAATGTGTAGGTGGTTAGAGGACTGCATGCATAGTGGTTAGGCGTTTGAATCAATCCATGTGCTAAGGCCTGCTTCACTCCATTACTACTTGGATATTAACTGAATGTTTACAGTATTGCAAGGAGAGTTCCTGGGTGAATACATAAGCAATGACTGGCTTCTAATTCTACCAAAACTTGAGAACAGGAAAGGTTTTTAAGCAGTTATGTGTATGCAAAGATATGAAGTACCTGAATGCTTCTCTCACAGTGGTTCCCAAATGCACACAAACTCACAGTGTGATTCTAGACAAGCAACACTATCCCTTGGACATTACCAAAACACATTCACTACACTGGAAGGAGTAAGGGGACTGCACACAATCTACATATTTCAGTACTGCACTTTAGTGTCAAAGCCTGACTCATTTTTTCAATGCATAAGCAATGAATGGCTTCTAATTCTACTAAAACTTGACAACATGACAGGTTTTAAACAGTTATCTGTCAGCAAATACACGATGTTACCAAATGCTTCTCTCACAATAGTTACCCAAATGCACACAGACTCACAGTGTGATTCCAGACAAGCAACACTATCCCTTGGAGTTTACGAAAAGTAATTCGCCACTCTGGAAGGTGTAAGGGGACTGCATACAATCTACATATTTCAGTACTGCACTTTAGTGTCAAAGCCTGACTCATTTTCTGAATGCATAAGCAATAACTGGCTTCTAATACTACTAAAACATGACAACATGACAGGTATTAAAACAGTTATCTTTCAGCAAATACATGATATAACCAAATGCTTCTCTCACAATGGTTGGCCAAATGCACACAGACTCACAGTGTGATTCTAGACAAGCAACACTATCCGTTGGACATTACCAAAACACATTCACTACTCTAGAAGGAGTAAGGGGACTGCACACAATCTACATATTTCAGTACTGCACTTTAGTGTCAAAACCTGGCTCATTTCATCAATGCATAAGCAATGACTGGCTTCTAATGCTCCTAAAACTTGACAACATGACAGGTTTTAAAACAGTTATCTGTCAGCAAATACACAATGTTACCAAATGCTTCTCTCACAATGGTTACCTAACTGCACACAGACTCACAGTGTGATTCTAGACAAGCAACACTATCCCTTGGACTTTACCAAAACACATTCACTACTCTGGAAGGAGTAAGGGGACTGCACACAATCTACATATTTCAGTACTGTACTTTAGTGTCAAAGCCTGACTCATTTTATCAATGCATAAGCAAAGACTGGCTTCTAATGCTACTAAAACATGACAGGTTTTAAAACAGTTATCTGTCAGCAAATACACGATGTTACCAAATGCTTCTCCCACAATGCTTACCCAAATGCCCACAGACTCATAGTGTGATTCTAGACAAGCAACCCTATCCCTAGGAGTTTACCAAAACTCATTCACTACTCTGGAAGGGGTAAGAGGACTGTACACAATCTACATATTTCAGTACTGCACGTCAGTCAGGACTCATTTTATGAATGCATAAGCAATGACTGTCTGCTAATGCTATTAAAACTTGACAACATGACAGGTTTTAAAACAGTTATCTGTCAGCAAATACACGATGTTACCAAATGCTTCTCTCACAATGGTTACCTAAATGCACACAGACTCACAGTGTGATTCTAGACAAGCAACACTATCCCTTGGACTTTACCAAAACACATTCACTACTCTGGAAGGAGTAAGGGGACTGCACACAATCTACATATTTCAGTACTGTACTTTAGTGTCAAAGCCTGACTCATTTATCAATGCATAAGCAAAGACTGGCTTCTAATGCTACTAAAACATGACAACATGACAGGTTTTAAAACAGTTATCTATCAGCAAATACACGATGTTACCAAATGCTTCTCTCACAATGCTTACTCAAATGCACACAGACTCACAGTGTGATTCTAGACAAGCAACACTATCCCTAGGAGTTTACAAAAAGTCATTCACTACTCTGGAAGGAGTAAGGGGACTGCACACATTCTACATATTTCAATACTGCAAAACCTGACTCATTTTTCAATTGCATAAGCAATGACTGGCCTCTAATGCTACTCAAACTTTACAACAAACCAAATTTTAAAGCAGTAATCTGCAAGCAAATACATGATGTTGCCAAATGCTTTTCTCACAATAATTGCCCAAATTCACACAGACTCACAGTGTGATTGTAGACAGCCAACTATCCCTTGTAAAAAATACATTTACTAGTCTACAAGATGTAAGGTGACTGCACACATTTCAGAAAATGTTCTACTACACATTAGTATCAAAATGTTTCTCTCAAAATGATTCCTAAATGCACTCAGACTCACTGTGTGATTCTAGACAAACAACACTATCCCTTGCACTGTACCAAAACACATTTCTTAATCTAGAAGGAGTACTAGATTTTAGTGTAGAAACATGAATCATTTTGCAAATACATAAACAATGACTGGTTTCTAATTCTACCAAAACATAAAAACAGCACAGTTATCTGTCTGCAAACACATGGAAAACCCACATGCTTATCACATAATGGTTTCTACATGCACACACACTGACAATAAGATTGTAGACAAAAAAAGTACTCCCTGCACTTTAGCAGGAGAAATACATTAGTCTGATTAAAATCAAAATAGACCACATACATCCCCTCACAATTAAATAACTCACCTTTCAAGTTGTTTTGTAGATTAAGAAGTATGTCAGACACACACCAGATTTTCTTATACAGAATCTCTGCACTGTGCACCTGTCAGCAAAACCAAAGAATGGCAAAGTTTCCCTCTCATTTTGCACACATATACATGTAAACATCAAATGACATTCCTTCCCACATTAATTCAAAAGCTAACACACATTTCTATTGGTTAAACATTTCAACCATTTCCAAATGACATAAATTTGAACCCTACCCCCAATCTGCCTTCTGCCTGTTACCATAGAAACAGGTCAAGGAACACTTAACTGAGCACACAGGTCACAAGTTCAGCACACAATGTTGCTAATCAAAACAGCAAGTGTGCTTGACTTTTCAACATATCAGCTTATCATATATAATGATCCTTTCAATCAGTTTTTGTTAACCAATAAGAATCATGCGTTTAAAAAACAGAAACATGCACCCTAGTTTTCAGTGTAGAAGGTTGTCAAACAACCAATGATTTCTTGCCTTTTTTCAAAACTGCATCTTAACCACCATTTTAGAAAAATCTTACTTTTCAAACTGCCATTTCATTTACAGAGACCATCTGAGTGCATCCAGACCTCCCTTCAAGATGCTTAGAGTGTGGATTGTGGGACACAGCTATATATTCTGGAGACAAAGGTATGCAGAAAACAAAGGCATTCACAAAGACCTAGGTTTGCCAAATGTAGACATTAAATGGATTGGACAGAGAGGGTTTAAGTGTCACCAATTGATGCAATTGGTAAAATCCTTTATGCATCTACAACATCCTGACCTCATAATAGTGCACTGTGGTGGCAATGACCTAGGCACTTTGACTGGGGTAGGTCTGGAAATGCTTATGAAGGACACCTTTGCAGAATTGATTTAACTTTTTCCCAAAACTACCTTTGTGTATTCTAACATATGCCAAAGGCAGAAATGGAACTGGTCCAATCATTTTTGTACACAGATTGAGAAAGCTAGGAAACATGTGAATAAATCTGTTTCTGCTTTTCTCCGAGACTATAGAATGGGGTTCATTTACAATAACAATCTGCGCTTTCATATGCAAGAGATGTATAGGAGAGATGGAGTACACTTTACTGATGAAGGAAACAGAGTCTTCCTCAACAACTTTAGACTCTGTATAGGTACTTACTTATAAGTACCAAAAACTCTCAATGAACACAACGGCTCTCTTTAGAGCCACTCAATAACAAAACACTTAAGCTTGATGTTTATTTCCCAAAAATTTCAGTTTTTTTTCCTTGGAGTCACGCACCCAACACGTTAGGAACCGTGCACCCTACGAGAGAGAAATTGTGCACCCAACGCGTTAGGATGCGCGACTCCTAATTTTACAGGAAAAAAAAATAGCCCCTATCACTAATTTTTATTATCCCCGGGGACCCCATCCCCCGGGGCTTATAAAAACACTTTGGGGTCCGTGTGGGGAGCCCCAATGCCCCCATGGTCCCAGCCGGCTCCCCGCATCCTTCGGGAGCCAGCATTGCTTTTCCACATGGGGAGCTGCTGACATGCAGCTCCCCGTGTGGAAAAGCAATATGGTTTGGTTTTCGAAAGAGAGAGCAGGTTTCCCTGCTCTCTCTTTCAAAATCCAAACAAAGTTTGCTATGGTAGGGTGGGAGACTCCCGCCCTCTCATAGCAAACAGCAGTGTCCTGGGGGTGGGCACCCCAGGAAAATTTAGGAGCCGGCCCTGGAGGGGTCCACGCAGCCCCCCTCCCTCAATAAATAAAGCCTCGGGGGGGTGGTGGTCCCCAGGGCTTGGGGGGGCCGTTCAGCCCACACCCTATTTATTTTCTAGCCCCGGGGGGTAGCGGTCCCCAGGGCTGGGGGCCCCACTGGGCCCCCCTTTTAATTTTTTACGCATATTGCCCCGGGATTTGGCACCCCGGGGGCTAATTATTAAGGAAGCACGAAAGCCCACGCTTCGTTTTTTTTTTTACGGCTGGATCCGCGCACCCTGCGTGCATTTTGCCGTTTAAAAAAAAAAAGGGGGCCCTGGTAGTCCTTCTGGGACCCCCTAAGCAACACTAGAGGGTCAGAGTATTTCTATCCTGCCCCCTTTACATCTTTCACACACTTATTTCCCTTACTTCTTCAGCCTCGCTTCTACCGAGGCACAAAATGGCTGCCAGCAGTTCCTGGTTTCGAATGTTGACAGACACTTGACAGCCAATTAGCATTCAGCGCGTGATTGGGAGGGTGCGCACACGGTTCGCAGAGGGTGCGCTTAGGGTGCACATAGGGTGCGCGGATCCTCCGAGGCCATAGATATATATGTACTTTTAACTCTAATTTTCTCCGGAACTACTGAACGGATTTACACAATTTAAGCAAAAGGCATGAGTCTGAACTGAGGACTACCTTTTTGCCAAATTTGGTGTAATTACATTCAGCAGTTCGGGCTGTAGCTGCGTCAAAAGATCCTATGGGAATTTTTTCTTGGCCCCCGCTTGACGAATCACCCCTAAACTTTCAGGATAGGAGCGGAACGGAGCTGGCCAAAAGTTTGGAAAATGTCGCGAAGTTTCGTCAACTGGTGCCAGATTTACAGGGAATTGAATGTTGCGGATTTCCTATGGAAAATAGGTCCTAACTATAACTACCTACTGGCGACCGCCAGTAGGTAATATATATCTCATATACTCACATCAATCCTCATGCAAAGACGAACACGGGCCCATCGCTTGGTGCAAACTTTTTATTCAGTCCAACAATAACGCACCTCCGCCATGACGCGTTTCAGCCTACTGGAGGCCTTGATCATATTTATATATATATTATCTACTGGTGGATGCCAGTAGACAGTTATAGTTAGGACCACGTTTCCATAGGAAAAGCATTTTTTCATGTGCTGTTAACTTTTGAATCTTTACAAAAGTTTCAAAAAAGGTTCTCTTTTTTATTCAGCTCCTATCTTGAAAGTTTGGGGGTGATTGGTCAAGGGGGGCTGAGAAAAAAGGGGGGTCTCAAAACGTGTTTTCTCAATGCATTTTCAATAGGAAACTTTAGACAAGGCTACAGGTCAAACTGCTAAACGGAATTACGCCAAATTTGGCAGGGAGAAAGGTCTTGGTCAAGAAAGCACGCTTTTGTTGAAATGGTGTAAATCTGTTCAGTAGTTTTTGAAATATTAAAGGAAAAATATATATATATATCTGGGCGGAGCCTAACTTCCGAGCACGAGCTTGCCTCTGATTGGCTGCTAACTCTTCAAACCAGGAAATGTCCTCTTATTGGCTGCTAACACTTCAAACCAGGAAGTGTTAGCAGCCATCCTGTGCCTCACATCGAGTGAAAATCTAAAACAAAGGTGCCGGGGGCAATTTAATATACCTGAGCTCTATCTGTGTGAGATACCCCTTTCACGCTCCCTCTGCCCATATCACCAGCTCGCAGCTATGCCTTTAGAAGGCAGTCCGTCAGCTCGCAGTTCTCTACCTCTGCGAGCTAGTACGCTGCTGTTACTTTGGGAGTGGACGGCCCATAGTTCTCCCTCTGTAAGTTGGGCCCACGGGCCGCAGCTGTCCCTCTACGAGTCAGGGTGCGAACTGTTGATAAGTCACACTATATGAGCATTGAAAAGTCATTTTGTGATTCAGTCCGTCAGCTTGCATCTGTCCGAAGCAACTCTGAAAACATACCTGAGCTCTGTCTGTGTGAGATACCCCTTTCACGCTGCGTCTCCCCATATCAGCAGGTAACGCACCCTCTTTCCACATCACCAGCATACCCCCAACAACTTTCTTGGGCCCACAAGTATCCCTCTGCAAATCACCGGTCGGCTCGCAGCTCTCGGGCTGCAGTTGTATCTGTGAAGGCAAGACTGGAAATATACCGCAGGTCTCTCTCTGCGAGATACCCCTTCAAGCTCCCTCTCCCCACATCACTGTTCCTCAGCTATCCCTTTGGAAGCCGACGGCCTACACCTTTCCCTATACCTGTCGGCCAGCAGCTGTTCCTCTGCTTGCTGGCCCACAGCTCTCCTTCTGTGAACTGACTGGCCGCGGCTCTCCCTCTACGAGCCAGCCAGTCGGCTCGGAACTCTTCATCTACGAGCCAGCCTGCCGGCTCACAAGTCTCTGAGAACAGATGCAATGGAGCCAACGATCATGAAGGTGGGACACCCAACACTGCTCCGACACCCCATAGCAGCAGCTCCTTGTCCGCCATCCCCCCTCACTCCCACCCTCCACAAAAAAATGTGACAGTCATAACTGGGACGTAAAAAATTGGCTAACGTGTTACAATTATTAACAAGAAGATGCTTGTGAGGTTGGACCAATAAGAATCTTAGTTATGTATGGATTTACATTAAAAACATCTTAATCAAACAAAAGAGCAAAATAAAAGTAGGTACAGGTATGGCGTGTCATCCCTCGACAATTTGTGAATCACAGTCTGCAAGACAAAAAGAAAGATAAGATGGTGCGTCATGTGTCCAGCAAAGGAGAGAGAGAGAAAGAAAGAGAGAAAGAGTGAGAGAGAGGAAGAGAGAGAGAAAAACAGAAAGCGTGAGAGAGATAGGAAGACAGAGAAAGAGAGAAAGAGTGAGAGAGAGAAAGAGAGAAAGAGTGGGATACAAGGAAGAGAAAAAGAGAGAAACTGTAAGAGAGAGGAAGTGAGAAAGAGAAAGAGTGAGAGAGAGAGAGAAAGAGAGAGAAAGAAAGAATAGGAGAGAGAGGAAGAGACAGAGAAAGAGAGAAAGTGGGAGAGAGAGAAAGGAAGAGATAGAGAATAAGGGAGAGAAAGAGTGTGAGTGACAGAAAGGAAGAGATGGAGAGGGAGAGTGAGTGTTGACACTGTGGAGAAATCTTCACAGCTCACCTTTCTGCTACCGGTGTGTCTCCAACCACATGTTGGGATATAAGGCAGCCCTCAAGTTTAGTCATCTGAAACATAGTATAGAATTAGTAATGGCAGAGTACATACAACTGCACATGCTTAATTCTCTGTTTCGCCCCTGCGTACTCAGACTGCTGCACCCCATCTACTCCCGTTGCCCAGAGGTGTCTGTCTGTCCTGCGCACTCAGGCTGTTGCACACCATTGACTCCTGCCGCCCATAGGTGTTTGCCAGCATCTGCACACCCAGGCTGATGTACCCCATCCACTCTCAGTGCCCGGAGGTGACTGCCCATTCCTGCACATCCAGGCTGCTGCACCCCATCCACTCCCAGTGCCAGGAGGTGTCTGTTCCATCTTGTGCACCCAGGCTGCTGCACACTATCCACTCCCACCACCCAGAGGTGACTGCCCGCTGCTGCGGAAACAAGCCTCTCTGCTCACCTTCCACCACTGGAGTGTGTGTAAGAGGGTGCACCATGTGCTGAAGCAACCTTCTCAGGCGTTGCGTACATGCGGTAAACAGATCTCACAATTCAGAATGTGTGTTGATTGTCAGGATGGCCACGCATCATCGCAGGCTGCACACACGTTCAGCTCTGGCGGCACTGAGTGGCGGAAGTTCCGTGTTGGGGGGGACGTCAATCCATGAATCACAGCCTGTTAGACAAAACGCAAGATAAGATTGTGTGGCATGCGTCCATCAAAGGAGAGAGAGACACACAGAAAGAGTGTGAGAGAGGAAGAGAGAGAGAAAGAAAGAGTGAGAGGAAGAGAGAGAGAAAAAGAAAAAAGAGTGAGAGGGAGACAGAGAAAGAGAGAAAGAGTGAGAGTGAGAGGAAGAGAGAGAAAAAGAAAGAAAGAGTGAGAGGAAGACAGAGAGAAAGAGAGAAAGAGTGAGAGAAACGAAGAGAGAGAAAAACAGTGAGAGAGAGGAAGAGAGAGAAAGAGTGTGAGAAAGATGAATAGAGAAACAGAGGAAGAGTTAGAGAGAGAAAGAGAGAGAGAAAGAGTGAGGAAAAGAGGAAGAGAGAGAGAGAAAGAGAGAAACAGTGTGAGAGAGAGGAAGAGAGAGAAAGAGTGTGAGGGAGAGAAAGGAAGAGATGAGGAGGAACAGTGATTGCCCACACTGTGGATAATACCCTCACAGCTCACCTTTACGCCACCGCTCTGTCTCCAACCATGTGCCAGGACCTAGTGGAGCCCTCAAGCTCCCACATCTGAAACATAGAACAGAATCAGGAATGACAGAGTATATACGACTGCGCAAGCCTAAATTGCTGTCCCGCCTTTGTGTATCCAGGCTGCTGCACATCATCCACTTCCACTGCTCAGACGAGTCTGCCCGCCGCTGTGCACCCAGGCTGCTGCACCCCATCCACTCCTGCCGACCAGAGGTTTCTGTCCGCCTCTGCCACCCAGGCCTCACTGCTCCCCTTTTCACGGACAGGGCACCCTCTACATCATGCAGCCCCACTCCGCAGGTCAACAGGTCTCACATTTGGTGCTGTGTCTTGATTTTGCCATGGCAGAGGACATACCAGTGCACTCATCATCATTGCAGGTTGCACACCTGCCCAGCCCTTGTGGTGCCACTAACTCAGTGACCAGTGTAGCCACGCTCGTGGCGGTAGGCCCCCGCTGTTCGATGGCTCAGGCCTACACTGTGGTCCAGCAGGGCACACAAAACATGAGCTGTCCGGACCACTTGGACGTGGCATCATTGCAGGCTGCACACCCGCTCAGCACTTACAATGCCCATGCCTCAGTGGATCGAAATTCACCGTCCCATGGTGGTGTGCCTGTGCCGGCCACATTGCATCTGGTGCACCAAGTCTGAAATGGAAATGGCATGGAGCACGTGTGTCCGGTTGTTTTTATTGGCAGTGTCACGTGTCCTGTGACGCCTGTGCTTGATGGGTGTGGTGTGGGTGGAAACTAGGCCTGGGCCAAAATTCCATTCCGCGTGCGGATATTGCGATAATTTGGCATGAAAAGCGTGAAAATGTCAAAAGTTCCGCAATCCGCATCTTACCGGTAATTTTTTTCTTGCTCACGCTGTAAAAAAATACATTCTCGCGTGCGCGCAATTGCCTTACCTGAATCCTCACGTTTGCCAACAAGTTTTCCCGATCCGGTCGCGTTCCCCACGAGATGTTGGATTGTTGGTAGCCATTTGCGCTGTCTCGCGACAGTTCGCGCACGCATTAACGTCATTTGTCGCGCGATCACGTCATTTGTCACGCGATCACGTCTTTCTTCTCGCGATCCTGCCCCGCAAGAGTATGAGAAGATTGAGATCTTGAACACGTCATTCTCCACCGCGAGCGAGAGCGTGAGGACGCGGGCACGTCATATCGAACGCGAAAAGGAGAAAGAGACCCCGAACACGTCATATCCAACGCAACAGGGAGCGAGAGAACGCGATCAAGTCATTTTGGACACGCCATCGACATCCGGCGGAAGCAATGTGAAGCTCGAGAACTCAAACATGTAAAAATTTCAATTTGGAGAAGAATATCAGCTCTAGCAGCATGAAACCTTCTGCAAATGATGATTTGGATGAAAACAACTCCTCAGATTGACATTTGGCTGTCCTTTTTTGTGCAAGGAGTCCTTTTTTTAAATGGTGGGGAGAGGGAGGAAGTGCCACAGAATCTCCAACTTCCTGTTCCTGTCCAGCAGGCTCCTCCCAATGCTTTCTCCATCTCCTGCTCATTCTGCCTTTGGATTTTGAGCTGGAAAGATCACTCTTTTTGTCTGCTGCATCGTCGCCATTGGATTTGAGGATTTTTTAATTGGATATTTTACAAGTAAGTGGTTGTTGTGTCTGTTTGATTGGGGGCTTTGCAGTTGTTGTAACTACAATTTATTTTTGGTAACTATCATTCCTTTTTTTTAAAAATGTTGTGGGTAGTAGTAGTCAGTAGTAGGCCCGAGCCAGTCATGGCCTCATGGGTGTGTGCATGATGAAGCAACTGTTCCTTTGGTGTTTCTTGAATGTATTTCATTTTCAAGCATCATTTAGGGCCTGGATGGCATTGGATTTAGTTGGGAAATGTGTTTTTTTGGGGTGGGCTTTCTGTTGTTGGGCCTGGCCTTGTGGCTGGTGGCCATTTAGAAGCCTAGGCCTGCAAGCTTGTCTGGCCTTGTCTGCCAACAGCCCTGCTTTCATCCAGTAGGATCAGAGCAGGTAGCAACAGCTTTATTAATCAAGTGTTTCTGTGTGGTCTGTTGAATTTAGGCATCATTTAGGGCATGGATGGCATTGGATTGAGTTGGGAAGTGTATTTTTTTGGGGTGGGCTTTCTGATGTTGTTGGTCCTTGCCATGTGCATTTTGAAGCCTTGGCCTGCAAGCTTGTCTGGCCTTGTCTGCCAACAACTGGCCTGCTTTCATCAAGTAGGCTCAGAGGTTGAGCAGGTAGCCACAGCTTTATTAATCAAGTGTTTTTGTTTCGGCTGTTGAATTTAGATATCATTTAGGGCATGGATGGCATTGGATTGAGTTGGGAAGTGTGTTTTTTGGGGGTGGGCTTTCTGATGTTCTTGGGCCTGGCCATGTGGCTGGTGGCCATTTTGAAGCCTAGACCTGCAAGCTTCTTGTCTCTTGTCTGGCCTTGTTGTCTGCCAACAGGCATGCTTTCATCCAGTAGGCTCAGAGCAGGTAGCCACAGCTGTATTAATCAAGTGTTTCTGTGTGGTCTGTTGAATTTAGACATCATTTAGGGCATGGATGGCATTGGATTGAGTTGGGGAAGTGTGTTTTTTTGTGGTGGGCTTTCTGATGTTGTTGGGCCTGGCCATGTGGCTGGTGGCCATTTTGAAGCCTAGGCCTGCAAGCATGTCTGGCCTTGTCTGCCAACACCCCTGCTTTCATCCAGTAGGATCAGAGCAGGTAGCCACAGCTTTATTAATCAAGTGTTTCTGTTTGGTCTGTTGAATTTAGACATCAACTAGGGCATGGATGGCATTGGATTGAGTTGGAAAGTGTGTTTTTTGGGGTGGGCTTTCCCATGTTGTTGGGTCTGGCCATGTGGCTGATGACCGTTTTGAAGCCTAGGCCTGCAAGCTTGTCTGGCCTTGTCTGCCAACAACAGGCCTGCTTTCATCCAGTAGGCTCAGAGGCTGAGCAGGTGGCCACAGTTGTATTAATCAAGTGTTTCTGTGTGGTCTGTTGAATTTACACATCATTTAGGGCATGGATGGCATTGGATTGAGTTGGCAAGTGTGTTTTTTTGGGGTGGGCTTTCTGATGTTGGTTGTCTTAAAAACATGCTTTTGTTGTGTGTGTTTGGTGTGTGTTGGTGTGCAATGCATGCACCCTGCAGACCTTTTTGGGGCCTGTGAATGTTCGTATTTGCATTTTGTTGCATTAAAATGGCAGAGCAGTGTGCTTTAGCATGCATCCTTTACCTGGCTTTTATAGGCCTTTTGTCAGCTCTTGGTGTTTCCCAGGGCCCCTGCTTGTTTGTGATGTGTGAGTGTCCATGTGGCTGGTGGCCTTTTTTTGTGTTGGGAGTTTTTAGTGTCCTGCTTTTGCCATATAGGCCTGCATGGTTTTCCTATTGGCTTACTGCTTCCATCCATCCACCCCCTTTGCCAGCAGCAGCTCCATGGATGATGAGATGCTCAAATAATTTAATGGCAAATAGGGTCCCCCCCACTTCCATTACATTTTTATTTTGGTGGTTCTTATTAACTTTCCTATCCTTCCTGAGAGTGTAGTGTGTGACTGTACACAGTAGTATAACATAGCCCTTGTTGAAAAAAAGTCAGAAATGGCTAGACTATATCTTTTGTTTGCACTAGTACAGTAGTAAGTAACTGAACCACAGCAACAAATGCAACATTTCACTGATGTTCTTCTCCTGGCTTATTTGCTTTTAGGTGCACAAAAACCCAGAGGAGGAGGTGTCATCATCATCACCCATTGTACTGCCAGCCAGACAGAAGTATTGCTGCGCATCACGTCCATGTGTGACCAGAACTTGTTGTGCATCTGCATCCTGCCTGACATTTGAAGAAGATGGCCCCAAAGAAAGGTACCAGGTCCAGTACCATGAAAGTTGCCGGTGAGAAGAAGGAACAGAAAAAGGAAGTGCCATTAACCACGACTGGTGTGCCAGCCAATGTTTTTTTGGCACCAAAAAAGTTACGCCTGCAGCAGCGTTGTCCGGGAACCAAGCTGGGAGCAGCACCTCAGCACCAGCGGTCAAACCCCACCAACCTAGGCCCAAGGCCTTGAGTGTCGCAGAGGTAGCCAGTCTACTAACGATGCTGAAACGTCATTATCGCTAAGTAGTACACAATCAGTGCAGGCGGAAACTCAGCAGATAAGTGTGCAGCCGCAACAAGAAGAGAGGCAGCCGCAACAAGAACAGCAGCAGCTGCAACAACAGCCCACCATATTAGTTGTTGCTCCTGACGTAGGGGCATTTCAGGAAATCGAGCTTCCTGCAGACAAAGTGGAGCAAACCACTGTTTCGGAAGATCTATTGTCTTCCAGACCACCAGCAAGGAAAAGGAGGCTTAGTCCATCATCTTCTTCTTCAAGCCCCACTTCTGATGATCGTGATGCCACTTGGCAGCCACCAGCTCAGTCTGAGAGTGATGCACGCCACAAGACAATGCTTCTGAAAAGGAAGGTCCCAGAAAAACTTAGAGTTATGGAGGTAGATGTAGAAGAGGGGGCTGATGTTGATGAAGACGAGCCAGTCATCACGCACATCACTCCTGCCCCAAAGGGATTGGAGACCAACATTCTCACCCTATCCAGAAAGGCTGCTACTGAGCGGGATGTAGCACGGATATCACCAACACAGGTTACACCACCACTACCTCCAGCTGCCATATTTTCCAAGGCCCGGCAGGGACCTACATCCAGCTCAACCATCTCAGTAGGTAGTGGTAGTAAAGGTCACAGTGTAGCTGCACAGGGTCACATTCCAAGCACACCCTCCAGTTCATCTGGTATTGAAAGTGGCACATCCAGCAGTACCAGAAAGTTCTCCTCCCCAGTTTGGGACTTCTTTTCTGTTAGCACCAAGGAGGAGAACGTTGCTATATGCTCAATTTGTCGACAAGGTGTTCGGCGGGGTAAGCTTGGTACAAACTATGGTACCGGAGTCCAAGCAAGTCATCTCAGAATACACCACACCATCGTGTGGGAGAATCACCTACTTCAGTTAAAAGAAAGTAGAAAAACTCAACCCATTGAAGTTGTTCAGCAAGAATCAGGGGGCGATATTATTGCGGTGTAAGGAGAAGAAGAAGGAGGCATTTCTAGCCCTGTCCCCAGTAGTGTAGTGGTACCGCCCACATCCTCCTCAGTAACATCTGAGTTGCACCGCAGTAAGAGCCATACTCAGAGTCAGGCTGAGACACCAAGGCGACCGAGTACCGCAATGAGACAAACTGCGTCGTTGAGCCTAAGTGGGTTAATGAAAACAACAGCACCACAAAGGAAAGTAATCCAGCCTACCATTGAGAGCTTGCTTAGGTTGGAGGGGCAGTTCCAACGCAACCACCCAACGGCACGGTTGTACAATGCGAAGCTGGCTAAAATGTTAGCGCTGGACATTCTCCCTTTTTCATTTGTGGAAGGGGTGGGTTTCCTTGAATTTGTGTCAGCCATCTGCCCTAAATGGAAGGTTCCCAGCTGGTCCTATATCGCAAGAATTGCTGTTCCGGCACTACATCATGATGTGCTGGAATTGGTTGGACAAGCTTTGCAGCAGAGTGCTGTTCACAATATCCACCTGACAACAGACATGTGGACCAGTTGCCAAGCCACAGATTACATGTGCATCACTGCACACTGGGTCTCTTTTGTGGGGGTTAGAGATAAGTCATCTGAATGAGGTGCTATTGACACAGCTGCGATTTTTAAAGGTACTCGGAAACATGCAACTGTAGCCATGTTCGCCATGGAGAAATCTCATACGGCTGTAAACATTTTGCAAGAGTTTTGCAGCAAGATTTTTGAATGGCTGCGCCCAAGAGGGCTTAGTATTGGTTTTGTTGCCACAGACAATGGCAGTAATGTACTTAAGGCCATGGATCTTGGTTCCTATTTCGGGGTTCCGTGTTTGGCGCACTGCATAAACATTATAGTTCAAGACTTTCTGAAAAAAGAACCCATAGTCAGCAACTTACTGGCCATCTGCCGAAGAATATGCACTAATTTCAGCCATTCTTTTAAAGCTCAGAAGGAGCTGAGGATATTCAACGTGAATATAGAATGCCAGTCAAAGCAATCATCCAGGAGGTGGCAACACGTTGGAACTCAACGTATTACATGCTTGATCGTTTGTTTGAGCAGTACAGGCCACTCAATGAATATGTCTGGAAAAGAGTGGATGCTACTGTTAAAGGCATGAACCTTCAGATGGAGCAATGGATCCTAATTAAATGCCTGACTGAGATGCTTCATCCTTTTCAGGTCTTCACACGTGAAGTCAGCAAGGAGGACTGTACAATGGGCCAAGCTATCCCATTATTGCAAATGCTAGAGCATCAGCTAAAGAAGGTGTCTGAATCATACAAAGGTGTAGAGGACAAAAAGAAAGCCTTTGACTTGGTGGAGAGCTTAGCCCGTCGCTTAGCTGAAAATACAAGGATAGAAAATAAAATTTTGTCACAAGAACATTACATTTGTGCCACAATTCTGGATCCACGTGCAAAATTTGGACTGAAGACATTCTTTGCTTTTTCAGAGATTGATGTTCCCGCTACAAAACTTGTATAGCTGAGGCAGCGAGTAAGTTGCAAAACGAACGGCTGCTAATTAAAAGCCTGCAAGATCAACCCACAAGAAGTACTGCAGCAGGGCATGCAGCATCAAGTGCAACTTCGTCAGCTGAGGGCAGTGCGTTTGGATCACATCACTCACCATCACTATCGACAATAGCAACAATAACTGGATCATTAGGCCCAGTAGAATCGTTAGACGATTGGTATGTACAGTTAGGCATAATAAGCACAGTGCTGATGCACAGAGAAAAGAGCCCAAAAGCTTACCAGCAGCACCCCTGAACATTGAACGGATGGTCCAGGCCTATCTGGACGACCCAACAGAGGTGTACATTGATCAAAACCCATTGCAGTATTGGTATAGGAAAAGGTCTGAATGGCCACTGCTCAGCAGGCTGGCGATAAGCTATCTGGCTTGCCCTGTCGCAAGTGTCTCTTCCGAACGTGTTTTCAGTGCTGCTGGTTCCATTGTAACAGTGAGAAGGACCAGTCTCTCGCCCAAAAACGTGGAGAGGTTAACAATGATCAAAATGAATCAGCTCTTCATACCACCGAATTACACAATGCATGAAGCAATGGAGGAAGATGAGGACAGCGGCTCAGGTGATGGAAGTAGTGTGTCACATGATTACCTACTACTGGCTGAACCCCCAGAGTTTGAGGACGAGCTATACTTGACAATTAGGCTTGCACTTACTGTCTTCCTCCCTTTTTTTCCCCTTTATTTGTGTGTCTGTCGTTCCGGTTACAAACTTGTGAATCACAACAAATCCATTACCACCGTCTTCTACTCTTCTTATTTAATATACAAGTTTCAGGTGTCTGCAATTTGACAGTACAGTTCTCCGAATCCAGCTCCTCCGCTCCATCATACTGAATCTCCCGCCTAAATCCATGCCCTCATGAATGATGATTGGATGATGGAAAATAGAAGAAACAATAAAAACATTCCTAGTCCCGCCAAAAGAAGTGGAGCATGAATCAGATGACTACCATAGCTATCCTCCTTTCAGAGCCGAGAGAGACTGCCCATTAACTGAATATGAGATGGAACAGGTAATGATTGATGCCATGCATTGGACGCAGAGTCGCAGACTGAGTGATTTTGTTGTTGTTTGTTGTACATGAAGTTATGTCATTGTGCACCAATCATCATTCTACAGTACACACTAAACGTAACTCAAGGTGCATTTTCCCCTTCTTGCAAATAAGAAATTTGTACTTCTCCTACAGCTTGATACATTGCTTTTAATTGAATACAGGAAGGGGACTCAATCTGCGCACTGAGTATGATTGACAACAGCACCGTCCATGATGATGATGGCGAAAAAGACGGCCCGTTAACTTATAAGAAGGAACAGGTAATGACAATTAATGGCATGCATTGGACACCTGACTCGATTGGTGTTTGTGTTTTCGTTGTTTGTTTGTTGTGCATGAAGTGAAGTCAAAGTGTACTAGTAGTCTTACTGTACACACTAAAGAGGGACTCAAGTCAATGATATTTCTACTCTTGTTGTGTAATAACAACATTTTACTTCTACTGCAGGCCGATCTTCACAGTCAGTCAGTACATGTATCGGAGATGATTGATGGAATAATAACAAGTCAGGAGGACGTTTCATGAGTGGCATAAAAGCCTAAAGGTAAACATGTCAACAACAACCACAGCAGACCCAAATGTCTGTGTAGAAGTGGAGTCGAGTGTGGATGACTGTGGTGCATTGATTTAGTAACTTAAATTGTAAAATGCTATGTTTGGAATGGATAAGTGCTTTGCCTTTGTCCAACTCTTTAAAAAAAAAAAAAAAGTACTCTAAACGTAGGATGTGCAAAGCAACGTGCCGTCAGGCCTGTCACTGTGGGCCTGCTCTCTCCTGTTGTTGTTGAAGGTCAATGCTGGAAACAGCCTAGAGTAGAGATGATGCATACATGCCGCCTCGGAAAGTGTTCTTGTTGCACTACACCATACTTGTGGTTTTGTTTCAACTTTGTTTCTCAATATCCCATTTGTTTTTCCATCTAAAATTACAGGCCGGGCCTTGCCCTATACTTGGGAAAACATTACAATGCACACTTACCTTACCAATAAATCAACATTTTTTTCCAGCCGGGTAGTGGCGAGTGGCGACACCCAAGATTGATGGACGAGAGGACCAAGAGGAATGCCGAGATGCAAAACCAGTCCACATTTTTGACCAGGATAACACAGTAACAGTATCAACTTTCATCTTCTTTTAAATAATTTGATTCCTTTTTTTGTCTACAATCTTTACAACAGTTTGTTCTTGTTGTTGTTATTATCATCATTAGGTTTGCTCTCTGTTTACGATTCCTCCCTACCAATATTTAAAATTTCTATTTGCTAACTGTAAAAGTATTAAGGCCGGAACAACAGAACAAGAAGTGTATGTAATCCGGGTCTCCTTATCAATCATCATCATGCATGCATTTCCTTTTTCTCCCTTAACATATGGATATGGTAGTCTTCAAAGATTGTCGTTTGTTTGTCCATGCATACTGTTTTTCACTGTCCAACCTTTCCCCAAACCCCCTTCCCATCCATTCAACAAACCCTAACCCTCTTCCCCAGGGCTGTGTGACTTATTGTCGAGGTGTGACTAAATTAAATGTACACCAATACTTTATCACACGCTTGCTGGGGCGGATGTGGCGAAAGCAACAGTACTTCAATTTCAAGGCAGAGCGATGATCTTCTTCTGCTTGCCCACCCATGAGTAGTATATTTTAGAGGTGATTTTATGTAACAAAGGAACATATACCTCAGCATTAATTGCCGGCATTGATTGGATTTGTTGTCATTCCTCATACACAGAACTAACTGTTACGCTGTAGGCCTAGTCAAGTGACTCGACACAACTATAGTTTGTAACTCCGTCTAGTAGGCTATCCCAACCACCATTATTTTCTTTTTTTGCAAATGCTGCTGCCCTGCCAGTGTCTACTTCTACTACTATACTACCACCACCACCCCAATCATGGCATGTTAGAAAAAGGAAACCACCTTCGCCATGCAGCCATTGCTGTGCCCAAGTTAAGCATCAAGCAAAGGTAAGAGAAGTTTGGGGGAGGCAGAATTAATAATGGACATGTTTTCAATTAATTCAATTTCACACACCCCTTTGAGTCCAGATAAAGAATGCATAGACTAGAGGAGAGACTGAAAGCAATAGTAGGACAAGTCAATCAGTGGGGGGTGTCCCATCTATCTGTTTGTGTCTTACACAGTCAGCCAATTATTTAAATCAAACACTGGCTATGGGCGGGCTTGCACCAGCAAGCAAACAGTGTGATGTAAAACAGTAACCCCACCTACAAAACATTAACAACATTGCATGTAACATAGAAAAATAGATTTAATTGACCCTAACAAAAATAAACTAAAAATCCACAAAAGCTGACCCACCCCCTCCTAACCCCAACCAATGTCCGTAAGAAAGTCCAGAAAATAGTCCAAAAACCCAACACCCAATTCCCACCCACCCAAACAAGAATTAAAAAAGGGGCAGAAGACAGGGACTAAGGTGTGGGGCGAGATTGCAGGAGGACACGCATCTGCTCCTCTAGACGGGCGACGCAGCGTCTGAGGGCGCGGCAGTTGCAGCCACAGTGGGGGGGGCACCAGAGATGGTATTGCGGTGGCAGCAGGCAGCCGCCAGATGGTGGCGCCGTACCGCTGGAGGGCGGTGGCTGGGGCCCGGGGCACTGGAGGAGGCTTGAAGTGCTGCTGCAGTCTACTCCTCCTCCTCTGCCAAGACCACCAGCCGCCGATATTCCTGCTGTATTGCCTCCAGCTTCCGGTGACGTGTCTTGGCGGGCAACTCCTTCCGATTGACTTTGGAAGGAGTAGCTGTGTATCAAAAAGAAAAAAACAAGGCAATTGTAAAATATACTCTTAGAGTTAATTAAACACACAGTGGCATGGTAGCACTATAAAGCACAGTACATAACATTTTAAATCTCGCCAGTCCTTCTTCCTTCCACCCGTCTTTCACTTTTTAGTTGAACACCAGGTGATCTGATCTGACTTTTAGTCTTCTCCATAAAACTTTCAAAGCGGAGTTGAAATCAGATAGATGAGGCCATTGGTTACTCAATACTCCTGCCCCTATGCCAATTAAAGAAAGGGTGTCTAGTTCAACTCTTACTTACTTAGGACATCGGATGGCGGGCGAACTTTGTCCGCCCACCATTCTCACACTAAAAAGGGCGGGGGTCCCGTGGGGACAATTAGGATGCACCCGCCACAGTGGCGGTCGCATCCAGTTTTTTTTACATTCTGGTGGGCGGTGCCGAAAGCAATGCTAAAAATACATGTTGTGCTTTTCCAAGCACAACGTGACAGGCCCCGCGCGGAGCCTGCCATGTTGTACTTTGAAAGGCAGGGGGGTACCATAGCATAGGTAACCTCCATGGGGGCCCCCAAGCATACTCCGCATGCCTTTCCATGGCGGCCGGCAATGCCGTCATGTAAAGTCATTCCAAAATGCAGATTATATGGCTGGCGGTGTGTTCAGACACCGCCACCATATTGAACCCTTTAACACCGGGTCGACATGTGGGGGGTCTGACTGTTTTCTACAGGGATGGCGGGAGGTTTGCCCCTGCGGGGTCGGCGGTGACTACCGCCGGCCCGGCGGGGGCAATCCGCCCGCCATCCTAATGGGGCCCTAAGTCTCAACAGTACAGTATACATACAGTACACCCTTGCAGTGAGTGTAGTGTCAACAATAGTTAAGGATTCTGAATCTAACTTACCTCCGCCCGCCACTGGTGCTGGCACTCCCCCTACCGCTCCATCGTCGGTATCGGCAACTGCCGCATCCTCTCCCTCCGCGTCGCCTTCGCTGGCCCCGGCAATGGTGGTCGTGGTCGGAAGTGCGCCTAGAAAACATTACACATTTATTAGGCGTCATATACACCTCCCCCTATTGGTCAGTTGCAAGATTGAAACATGAGTTAATAGTATATAACATACATCACTAGTACAAATCAGGTAGTAGTAGAGTAGACACTAATAGTTATATATGGTCCCCCCCTAGGGTCATTCTAGCCTTTGCTTAGTTAGCCCGAGCCATGCAACCATTTTACCTTTGTGTCTTTTATTTTTGCACATGTGACGTTACCTTGCAGCTTGTTCTATAAGACACCTTTGAGCCCACATGACCTGCCTCACACTGCTACTGTCTACGCGCTGCGTACAAGTGGTCAACAAAAACATTAACAAGACACTTTTTTATGAAGTACTGGTGTACTGTTAGTCCATATTGCTTATCCATAAATGCTACACTTTTTGGCACGGCTGAGAAATGCTTGCAAGTTGCAATATACTAACGCGCACCATTTCATTTTTTGCATTACAGACGGAAGATTCCCTTCTACGAACCAGAGCTTTGCAGAGCTTATGATGCAACAACTACCAGTACTAGGTTCTTCTAGGGTGAGGGGTCCCTTCACTCAGAGATCTTCATTTATAAATTTATATAAACTAAATTCCTAGGGGATGGTGGTGCTGCCTTCCACCACTGTTCAGTTATCATGATTTAATTCCCAACTGTAAGTAAGTGTAACAATGTTTATTGTTTTAATGTTATTGATTTTCCTGTTGGTGCTGCATTATATAATAGAACAATGTACAGAGCTTCTCAATTCAAAATAAACATTTTGAACTTACATAGACTTTGTGGTATTTGGTGTGGACTTACACGAGTGAGCAAATTAAAGGAAGGGTGTGCTGTGCATTGCTTCCACGACTGAGAAGTTGGGTGTGTTATGTTCTGGGTTGTCTACTTGTTGGGTATCTTGGGGGGAGGGTTTGGAGACCTAATAGTTATGGCAAGACACTACTATAGTCGGGCAGGGGATTGTGGTGGGTTCTGAATTTCTGATTGAGGTGTGTGAGGAAGGTCCAACCTACCATCACCAACATCCTATTTTCTTGTGCAAAGGTCTGTATGTGCAAAATCCCTACAACAGTAGTAGTATGTCCTATAGGCTATCATATCAAAATAGTAATAAATCTGGTTGGGCATTTGTTGGTGTGAATTGATAAAGCCTCAAGATTAACAAAGACTCAAGATCAATAAGACTAGAAGTAGCACAGGAGGATGACCCAAAGGACTGGACTCAATGGCTAGAGCTACTGGTGAATCTGAGTTTTATTTACAACCTTTAAAATAAAGAGTGGCCAACTGGGCAAGCTTAGCTACTACAGTACAGACAGACTGTTAGTAGTAGTAGTACAGAGAGTCATCATAGCAGAGGCAGGGATCACAAGATTTTTGAAACCGTACAGATCGAAGGATAATTGTTGGTAAAAAATAGAATTGGGAAACTGAAACAATAGTTTGTGAAAAATATGGTGCAGTAAAAGTTATGGAATAAGAATTATTATTAAAAACAAGAAGACTTACTGGGTCCAGCAGAGGAGCCCTCGTTGGTTTCCTCCTGGTGGTGTTGTTCTCCCGCCGACTGCACACTCCCTGTCTGCCTGCCCCTGGGTGCTGATGAACAGGAAAGATATAAGAAAGAGACACACATTGATGTATGGTGTCAAACAAATAAAATATATTTAAAGAACGGTCAAAAAACACTTATATAAACAACAATTGCAATAACTAAATTGACCGATCTCATCTGGTCAACAAGTAGTATCGAGGGATTCGCGGATCGACTACTTAAAATACTATTTATCAACGGTAATCCAGTCTTCCATTCTGATTCCAGAATACTAAGTTACAACTAAGCCTAAGTACGACGTACCACCCGACCTAGCCCACCTATTCCAGGCGTGCCAATTGTACATTAAGTATGCATTTCCACTTCTTTTAGTCCTCAACAATGCATATGGTCAAATGGAGGACACATGACTACATTTTTTGTATACACCAAATTTTGGGCTGATTGATTGATGCTGATGTTCTGCTAGTGCTAAGCCAATTACCACCACTCATTGAACAAACTAGAAAAGGTTCTAATAAAGACTGGCGTACTAGCAGCACGTGACGAGGGGGCATCGTGCATACCACTAAAAAATTAAAAACTCATACAAAGTACCTAAACCTAAGTATCAATCCGCCCCTATCTCTTAGTGACAGGACAAAGTAAGGACTAGAGTCACTATAGAATTACGTAACTTAATTTCTCTAAAATAAACTCTTACAGAATCACGCTAAGTGAGCGCAAACGCAAAGTTGCAAACAAGTAATATTAGTAGTAGCGCAGAGGAGCACCTGTGTCATAACTATCAAAAAAAGACTTTGAAACGTAATTAACCTGGAATGTAACCAGCAACATTCTAGCTGGTTGGAAGAAAAAAAAGATATTCACAATATATAACACAGAGCAGAAGAACAGACACAAAGTAGTAATAATTAAATAGTTACTCACCAAGACCAGGGACCTCCACTCCTAGCAGGTCCAGCAGGTCCTGCTCACGGTCCAGGATGTCGGACCACCGGTGCGTCAACTGCGCTTGGGTGCGCCGGACCCCAGAGCAGCGCAACACTGCCCGGCGCACCTTCCCCCACCGCTATCGACGCTCCCGGAGGCCGTACCCGGACCCAGGCCTGCCACCTGCTGCCAGGGTTGAGGGGAGGTGGTGCTGTAAACTCCACCTCCCCAAATAAGGCCCGTGCCTGCACCCCTTGTGGGTGCCGCCTTCCACTAAGAAGGCGGTCGCGGCTCTGGCTATGGCGAGCCCTACCTTTTGACATGGTTCTGGGGATGAAAGACGGGGCGGGAAAGAAAAGGTAATAAAATTAAAAAAGTAAGTAAAGGAAATAAATATAAGGCAATAGAAAAAGTAGCTAAAAAACAAAAAAAAAGTAGACAAAAACCAAAAATATAGAAGCAGGAAAATAGTTAGAGAAATAATAAATAAAAAAGATCAAAAAAAAGTGGCTTCAAACAAAGGATTGGCAAGATGCTGGGAGGATTGAAAATCAGGCCCCAGAACCATGCAATAGAGTGAAAAACAAGATGGCCGCGCCCATTGTGACCACTTGTGCAAGTTCACGCAATATTTTCTCCCCGAGCACGCAAAAAGCAACGCGAACAAGTAAAAGCGTTCACGAACAGGAAATACGTACCGCGAACGGGTGTGAGCATGCATTATGCGACCCGGAACAGGAAGTAAGCATCGCGGACGGACGGGACAAGTGAAAACAAGATGGCCGCGCCCGTGAGCAACCGCATGGGTAAGTTGGCGAGCTGAGATCACGCAAAAAATACCGCGAACAGGTGGGAAAAAAACTTCTGCGTCTTCGCGATATTTCCGGCGTGTTTGCGGAGATTTTCATCATTTTCACAATAGTTTGCGAAAGTGAATTTCGCAAATTCCGCCCACCCCTAGTGGAAACCAGACGTCAGGGAGTAGCTGTGGCATACTGACAACTAGACCTGCGAGCAGCAGATCACTACAATGAAAAGCTGGGCTATGTAGCGTTGTTGTCACTCCCTGTATGTGTTAACGGATTGGGCTGGCCTGGCGTATACCAGTCCTGAATGAGGCTGTGAACAATGATACCGGCGCTCTGGGCATGGTTCCGTCCTGGCCTGTATGAGGAATCTATTGATACGGCTGTCCCTGTTGTAGTGCTGCCGCCACCCGGGCTGCAAGTGCCAATGTGTCACCCTGTACTCTTTGTATCGTGTGCATTATTTTTGGTGGGTGACTTGCGTTCTTCACACATATTTTGTTGCCACATCTCGCTACATTCAGCTATTGTGTTGCTGAGGGGCCATGCCATTTTTGGAAGTTCCGCTGTCCTGTTGTAGGGGCGGAGGTCCGGGGGAGGTCCAGAGGGAGGTGGCAGTGGGTTTTGTGGCCTTCTTGGGTGTCGGAGGTGCATGAACAGTAGCGCTATGACATGTGTTGGTCTTCAGATGTGATTCTGGGCTGGGCTCCCTTTCACACTGTAGGTAGTCATCCTACTTTACACCAGTAAAAGGCAGATCTTACATTCCTACTAATAACGCAGCTTATTGCCTGTTTTTGGAATGCACCGCAGATTTGGCTGCTCCTTGAAAATATCAGGAAGTGGTGTTTTCATGTTATTTTTGTACAGGAACGCTTACTCTGTATATTAATTGCATTAGTTGTTCCTCTCCTTTGCGGCAAATTTTTTTGGCGGGAGCTATTGCTGGAAAAATGACGATATCGGCTGTTTTAACCAGGTTGAGAATGGAATGATAATTTAAAATCACTGAAAAACTATAGGTTTAATGAAAATTATAATTAGAAATTAATATTTAAAAAACCTTTGAAATTCACTGAAAAAACCATAGGTTTTACAGATGTTAGAGTTAGAAATTAGCATTTACAAAACCTTTGAAATTCACTGAAAAAAACATAGGTTTTAGGAACGTTATAGTTAGAAATTAGCATTTAAAAAACCTTAGAAATTAACTGAAAAAACCATAGGTTTCAGGGACGTTATAGTTAGTTGGTCATTTCACTCGTATAAAAACAGAGAAATTTGAACGTTATAGTTAGTAGAGCTAACTATAACTCGTGCCCCCTCAATGCACTGCTGATGATGTCACATATTACATCACTCATGACACGGTCAGTGACATCACTGATGACATCTCAAATGACATCACTGATGACATCACTGATGACATCATCCACGTGATAATCTGATGCACCTCTTCATACCCTAATATAACCTTTGATACACCCACTCTAAAATAATGACTACCATTTTCTAAACCATAGACAAATCAATAGCATTTACTATATACCCACTTCCTAGTTATACACACACATTCATTCATTCACCATACAGTAACTCATACATGCAGTCACTCATTAATAAAACACTATTATATGTACTCTTACACCTATACAAACACTCATACACAGTCACTCATCCATAGAGTTATTGACACACCTAGCTAGTCATGTAAAGAATCTATAACACTGCCGTTTACTCACCTATACAGTTATACATTCACTATCTAACCTACTCATACAGATACTAACATATACTTACTCTCTTATACAATCACTGACACAAGCACACACTCATTTATACAGCCACTCTCACAATTACTCACTATCACATAGAGTCATTTTATACCTCATCACTCACATATACTCCCTTTCACAAATGTAGTTACTCACACATATACCAGTGAGATATACATTCACTCACCAACACACTGATCCACACACTCACTCACCGAAACAGATTTTTCCACATGCACTATTGAACCCATACACCCAGTAAATTAGCTACTCACACATGTTGGAAGAAAGTCACACACGGCCCACCAAACTACACACACAAACACTGAGCCACCCATACAAATACTTATGCAACCAATAAGTAACCCATATAGACAGTCATTTACCTAATCATCAACCCATGCAGCAGCTTATACAACAACTGAGAGACTGATACAGACATTCACACAGTTTAGTCACTAACCATGCATTCAGTAAGAGACATTTAATCACTATCTTATACAGTCAGTCACACACCTATTAAATCCTTCACCCAGACACTTATACAACAACTCATTCTTCAATACACCTTGGCATTAACATATATAAAATATATTTAAACTTTACAAAAACACACATTAATTGGATGATGTCATCAGTGATGTCATCAGTGATGTCATTTGAGATGTCATCAGTGATGTCATCAGTGATGTCACTGACCATGTCATGAGTGATGTAATATGTGACGTCATCAGCAGTGCATTGCGGGGCATGAGTTATGGTCAGCTCTACTAACGATAACGTTAGAATTTCTGTTTTTGTACGAGTGAAATGGCCAACTAACTATAACGTCCGTGAAACCTATGGTTCTTTCAGTGAATACATATATATATATATATTATCTACTGGCTAGTTAGGACCGAGTTTCCATAGGAAATCTAAAAATTCTATTTTGAATAACTTTGGCGCCGGTTGACGAATCCTCCCGAAATTTTCAAAACTAATGGGGCGCTCCGCTCAGCTCCTACCCTGAAAGTCTCGGGGTGATTCGTCAAGCGGGGGCTGAGAAAAAAGGGGGGTCCCAAAACGCATTTTCCCATAAGACCTTTAGTCAAACAGAATTACTTGAAATTTGGCAAAGAGGTAGTCCTCAGGTCAGGGATGTGCCTTTTGCATATATGGTGTCAATCTGTTAAGTAGTTCCTGAGAAAATTGCAGTTAAAAGCACATAAATATCTATAAGCACGCACCATAACGTGCGCGAGCGTAATTCTGATTGGTGGTTACATGTCAGTCAACATTCGAATCGGTCGAAATCAGGAAGTGTCGGCCGCCATTTTGTGTGTTTTGTGTGTGACATTGAAAAAGAAAGGTGGAGAACGTGAAAAGGGGGCAGAGTAGAGAGTTCCTGACCCCCTAGCCTTTGTCAGGGGGTCTCTGAAGGACCCTGAAGGGTGAAAAAAACATTTTATTTTTTTTCAAAAAATCGCGGGGTGAAAAACCTTAAAAAAAAATAATAATAATTTAAACGAGCCATTCCATATTACATGATACAGTCAATCTATAACTATATACATAGGTAGCTTATTGTAAAATAAATATATAAAAAATATAATAAAACATACATAACTTAGCATTTAAAAAACCTTACAAATTCACTTAAAAAACCATAGGTTTCACACACGTTATAGTTAGGAATTAGCATTTAAAAAACCTTGCAAATTCACTTAAAAAAACTATAGGTTTCACACATGTTATAGTTAGCTGGACATTTCACTCGTAAAAAACCATTGATGACACCCTGAAACCTATGGTTTTTTCAGTGAATTTCAAAGGTTTTTTAAATGCTAATTTTTAACCATAATGTGCCTGAAACCTATGGTTTTTTCAGTGAATTTCTAAGGTTTTTTAAATGCTAATTTCTAACTATAAAGTGCCTGAAACCTATGTTTTTTCTGTGAATTTCTAAGCTTTTTTAAATGCTAAGTTCTAACTATAACGTGCCTGAAACCTATGGTTTTTTATGTGAATGTCAAAGGTTTTTTAAATGCTAATTATCATTAAACCTATCTTTTTTTCTGTGTTTGTTAATTATCAACCCATTCTCAACTTGGTGAAAACTGCAAATCTCACCACTCTTCCATCGATACCTTACGCCAACAAAATTGCCACAAACGAGAGCCACAACTAATGCTAATGAAATGCAAAGAAGGCGTTCCCATGCAAAAAAAACACAAAAATACCACTTCCCCATATTTTCAACGACCAGCCAAATCTGCAATGCGATCCAAAAAGCAGGCGATAAGCCGAGTTAGCAGTAACAAATTAACATCAACCTTTAACTGGTGTAAGGAGGTCGACGATCTACTTCGTGAATTGGACCCAACTCACAGCCACATCTAAAGACCAACACGTGATAGAGCTACTGATTATGCAGGTCCGACACGCAACAAGACCACAACACCCAGCGCCACCACCACCAGAACATCCCCCCCTGCGCAACCCCCCCCCTACTACCACCAAGGCAGCGCAAAACAGGACAACGGACCTTCCCAAAACACCATGCCCCTCAGCCACACAATAGCTGAATGTTGGGAGATGTGGCAACCAACTATATATGAAGGAGGCAAGTCACCCTTCAACAATAAAGCACACAATGCCAAGTGTAACGCTGATGTGCTGCACAGACCTCACTATGCAAAGCACAAACCTCTCCATGTGGAGATATACTTTTGATACTTGTAGTGTAGTGCACAGTGGACGCAACCATGTTACCTCAGGCAGTGGGGAAGATCTCGGTCATGTAGCTGTGTTGTCCCCCCCTGAAAGCGGAAGCAGAGTGGGCTGCTCCAGCGTAGCAGTATGAATAAATACGCCAGGCCCTAGGCGTAGTTCACTTGAGGGAAGACCAACGAGTCTGTCACAGCGGCAGCCCTCACCCTGGCACGTGGCTGCCGCCATAACCGTGGGCCTCCTCGACACAGGCCTCCTGTGAGCCCAGCGGCACAGCAGACTTATGTCTGTACTGACTACTGCCTTCGATCTACACTGCGGACAGCAGTGCTCACAATTCAGATGCAGTGGCGATTGCAGATGTCGCAGTCCAGTTTGCAAGACACTTTGCTTCCAGTGCAGCCTGCCCAGACCACGCATCATCGCATGGTGCGCACACGCTGTGTGCTTCAGGTGCTACTAACTCACTGCACCATATATCATAGCCACGTAGCTGTGCGCCCATCCTGACCGCTGCCTCCGGCCTACACTGGGGTTACACGGTTCACAATTCAAGATTAGTAGCGACGCAAACTGTGTAAGTCACTATAATGGGTTAAGAAGACCGCATGCTCCCAATCTGTGCAGCTCAAGTCAACGTCACCTGCCTGTGGGCCTTTGTCCGACCGCTGCCTCCGGCCTACACTGTGGAAGACCGCCGACACGTGGAGCCAACTAACCCTGTTCAACACAAGCCTATCCTACATGTGTAAGTGTGTCCTGAGTCCTGAATTGCAGCGACCACAGCACCAGACTCCCTTCGATCAGTGAGGGGTATTTCCATATGGAAGGCCAGCGACACGTGGTGCCACTGAACCTGCACTACGCAGGCCAGTGGGGCCACCAACATATGCACGTGGCTATGGGCCCTTGCTCCCCGCTACCTCTTTCCATGTGCTGGTCCAGAGTACACAGGTCAGCGCAGGGGTGTGCCTATCCGGCAAGGGGAACAGGGTGTCTTGGACATGTCCATGTACAGGAAGTGCGGTAAGTGTGTCTCTGTGTTCTGGTGTGGCCTGGCACAAAGGCCGCAGCACTCAATGCTGTAAAGTGCCATGCACCACCTCCAAACCGCACTGTGATGGTGTAGTTTGAACGTAGCAGGACATGCGCGAATAGGCATTACAATGGTGTGCCGTATGAGTGCACGAGATACAACAGCGCACCGTAGAAAAGTGTGGGGGCTTGTGGGAGGGAGAAGCAGCTGTTTGGCAATGTAACACACAGTGAATTCGCCCATGTGCCACGTGCTGGGCATCTCATCCATGATAACAACGGTCGCAGACATCCCACAACACCAACGACCGGCCTCTGTACACATCCTGTATGAATGCAGCGTGGTTTTCACTTCTATGCTCGTTCAGTGGTGTGATGTTGGCGGGTTGTGTGACTTGTTCTCCTTGTTGGTGTGTTTCATTTTGGCCATTGTTTGTTTGTACTTGTGCTGTACTTAATTGTGCATGTGTGCCATTCTGCCCATCTCCCCCATCCCCCACTCCCTGCTTCTTCCTCTTCCTGGTGCTGTTGTGTCTATAATTTTGTTGCTCCACACATAAACACATGTAAAGAACAAATTAGAATAGTTCCTTGATTCTTTTAGGTTCCATGTGGAGATATACTGTTGATACTTGTAGTGTAGTGCACAGTGGACGCAACCATGTTACCTCAGGCAGTGGGGAAGATCTCGGTCATGTAGCTGTGTTGTCCCCCCTGAAAGCGGAAGCAGAGTGGGCTGCTCCAACGTACGCCACTCCAGCGTAGCAGTATGAATAAATACGCCAGGCCCTAGGCATGGTTCACTTGAGGGAAGACCAACGAGTCTGTCACAGCGGCAGCCCTCACCCTGGCACGTGGCTGCCGCCATAACCGTGGGCCTCCTCGACACAGGCCTCCTGTGAGCCCAGCGGCACAGCAGACTTATGTCTGTACCGACTACTGCCTTCGATCTACACTGCGGACAGCAGTGCTCACAATTCAGATGCAGTGGCGATTGCAGATGTCGCAGTCCAGTTTGCAAGACACTTTGCTTCCAGTGCAGCCCGCCCAGACCACGCATCATCGCATGGTGCGCACACGCTGTGTGCTTCAGAAGCTACTAACTCACTGCACCATATATCATAGCCACGTAGCTGTGCGCCCATCCTGACCGCTGCCTCCGGCCTACACTGGGGTTACATGGTTCACAATTCAAGATTAGTAGCGACACAAACTGTGTAAGTCACTATAATGGGTTAAGAAGACCGCATGCTCCCAATCTGTGCAGCTCAAGTCAACGTCACCTGCCTGTGGGCCTTTGTCCGACCGCTGCCTCCGGCCTACACTGTGGAAGACCGCCGACACGTGGCGCCAACTAACCCTGTTCAACACAAGCCTATCCTACATGTGTAAGTGTGTCCTGAGTCCTGAATTGCAGCGACCACAGCACCAGACTCCCTTCGATCAGTGAGGGGTATTTCCATATGGAAGGCCAGCGACACGTGGTGCCACTGAACCTGCACCACGCAGGCCGGTGGGGCCACCAACATCTGCACGTGGCTATGGGCCCTTGCTCCCCGCTACCTCTTGCCATGTGCTGGTCCAGAGTACACAGGTCAGCGCAGGGGTGTGCCTATCCGGCAAGGGGAACAGGGTGTCTTGGACATGTCCATGTACAGGAAGTGCGGTAAGTGTGTCTCTGTGTTCTGGTGTGGCCTGGCACAAAGGCTGCAGTCTCAATGCTGTAAAGTGCCATGCACCACCTCCAAACGGCACTGTGATGGTGTAGTTTGAATGTAGCAGGACATGCGCGAATAGGCATTACAATGGTGTGCCGTACGAGTGCACGAGATACAACAGCGCACCGTAGAAAAGTGTGGGGGCTTGTGGGAGGGAGAAGCAGCTGTTTGGCAATGTAACACACAGTGAATTCGCCCATGTGCCACGTGCTGGGCATCTCATCCATGATAACAACGGTCGCAGACATCCCACAACACCAACGACCGGCCTCTGTACACATCCTGTATGAATGCAGCGTGGTTTTCACTTCTATGCTCGTTCAGTGGTGTGATGTTGGCGGGTTGTGTGACTTGTTCTCCTTGTTGGTGTGTTTCATTTTGGCCATTGTTTGTCTATACTTGTGCTGTACTTAATTGTGCATGTGTGCCATTCTGCCCATCTCCCCCATCCCCCACTCCCTGCTTCTTCCTCTTCCTGGTGCTGTTGTGTCTATAATTTTGTTGCTCCACACATAAACACATGTAAAGAACAAATTAGAATAGTTCCTTGATTCTTTTAGGTTTCAAAACTTCTCTCTATTGGTTTATTTTTAATTTTCCATAGAAGCCGTTTTTTTAATATTCAACAACACATAGAAGTCAGAAGTGCAACGTATTCTATCAACACACTTTCTAGAACATTCTACAACACGTGCAGGTTAAATGTTTATCAAATTTTTTTAAACTTAACAATGTTTTTTTGCAACATTTTCTTGAACATTTAACGGCACGTGCAGGTTAAAAGTTCACAATTGTTTTAAGTTCGAACAGTGCCTTCCAAATGCAAGTAGCAGCTGTGGTTCAGCAAATTTTATCCTATGATATGTACTCCACGTTGAAACTGCTTTTTCTTAACCAAACACAAAGATGCTTTTCCACAAAACGAATGTGCACCCTACTTTTAAAAAAGAATGCTTTTCAACTCCCAATCACGTATCTTTTTGTATGGCAAAAAAAAGTGCTTCCCCACCTTTAAACATATCTCTTATTCTACCAAGGAACTGCATGAGCTACAGACATCTTTCCATGCCTTCCAACCATACCTTCAAAATGCTAGTGTGGATCGTAGGACATAGCTATATTTTCAGATGCAAGAGGTATGCAGAACACAGATGTATTGACTTAGACCTAGGTTTACAAAATGTGGACATTAAATGGTTTACACAGAGAAAATTGAAGTTGCACCAATTGCTACCTTTGGTTAAAACCTCTTTGCATCTTCCGCACACTGACCTCATGATTGTGCATTGTGATGGAAATGACCTAGGCACATTGACTGGGGTAGGTTTGGAAATGCTTAGGAAGGACACCTTTGGACACCTCAGCTCAGCACCATGTGACTCTGGGCAATAGCTCACTTAATAGCTCACATAATTTCCACCCCGGCCTCGAGGGCCTTCAGACCCATAGGGATGAGTAGTTTGCACTTTACAAATACCGTATTGATTTGATACACGCAAATTTACCTTCACACTCCCTGTATAACACCACCTAAGCACCATACACAAGTTACAATGTTCAAAACAAAAGTTCCTCCGAGTAGCTATAACTACATGCTGACACTACTTGACAGATGTGGCACAGCGGCCAGAGCACATGACTTCACAGCATATGACACACAGTTTGGACTCACGCTTTCATCCCCGACTCCGGCAGCACCTCAGCTTAGCACCATGAGACTCTAGACAATACCTTCACATATTTTCTGTACCCCAGGACTTTCAAACCAGTAGGAGTCAGTAGTTCATCCTAGTAGGTATAAACACATGCAGACACTACTTCCACAGGTGTGCTGCAGCGGCCAGGGCACATGACTTCACACCATAAGACACACAGTTTAGGCTCATGCTTTCATCCCCGACTCCCACAGCAGCTCACCTTAGCAGCATCAGACTACGCAATACTTCACTTAATTTCTGTACCCAGCACTTTCAGACCAGTAGGTAAGAGTAGTTCCCTTTGCACCCCCTCTATAGCACACCCTAAACACCCCACAGAGGTTACAGTGCTCCTACCCTCCTCTTTCCCACATTTTTCACCCTTTTTCCCCCTTACTCGCTTCAACGGAATCACAAAATGGCGGCCAACACTTCCTAGTTGCAAACGCTTGCAGCCAATCAGCAGCAAGCTCGTGCTCGTAACGCCTCAGTCAATCAGATGGCAGAATTCCCAAATATCGATATTTGTAAATTTCGATATTTCTCAAAAACTACTGAACGGATTTACACCAAATAAACAAAAGTGTGCTTTCTAGACGAAGACCCTTCTCCCTGCCAAATTTAGGGTAATTCCGTTCACCCGTTCGACCTGCAGCCTCGTCTAAAGTTTCATAAGGAAATTAACATTGAAAAAACACGTTTTGGGACCCCCCTTTTTTCTCGGCTCCCCTTGATGAATCACCCCCAAACTTTCAACATAGGAGCTGATCTCAACTAGGAATTCGTTTTGAAAATTTCACGAAGATTCATCAATCGGCGCCAAAGTTACTGCGAATAGAATGTTGCCATTTTCCTATAGTACATAGGTCCTAACTATAACTACGTACTGGCAACTGCCAGTAGGTAATATATATATATATAACTGCTGAATTTCAGGTTTTGTACGAGTGAATTCTGAGCCTATCTATAATGTCCCTGCAACCTTTGTTTTTATATATATATGTATATATATTATCTACTGGCGGTCGCCAGTAGATAGTTATAGTTACAACCTAGTTTCCATAGGAAATCTCAAAATTCTATTTTGAATAACTTTGGCGCCGGTTGACGAATCCTCGCGAAATTTTCAAAACTAATGGGGCGCTCTGTTCAGCTCCTACCCTGAAAGTCTCGGGGTGATTCGTCAAGCAGGGGCCAAGAAAAAAGGGGGGTCCCAAACACGTTTTCCCCATGCATTTTTCCATAGGACCTTTAGACACAGCTACAGCCCGAACGGCTGAACAGAATTACTTGAAATTTGGCAGAGAGGTAGCCATAAGGTCAAGGAAGTGCCTTTTGCAGGTCTGGTGTAAATCTGTTCAGTATTTCCTGATAAAATAGCATTTACAAGCATATGTATATGTGGGCGGAGCCTAACCACACATCTCATCCTGAGATCTGATTGGCTGTCAGCACTTCATCCAAGAAGTGTTGGCAGCCATCTTGGGACCAATGTACATGATAGCACCTCATTAAAAAGCATTGCAGTTAATAGAAGGTTTTAAGACTTTAGTTACATTATAAATCATTTGTTGATGGTACCATACTCATTTTAGGAATTGTGGTATGTTCTAAGGTGATTTCACCATGTGAAAAAGCCTTCTGCTGGGATATCATGATTGAGAGAAACATATTTTCTCATGCTTTTACCACAGAGGTTTGGAAGGTGATCTATAAGCTAAACTGAGAGCTTATTTTCTGTAAATTCACATTATCTTTCTCAGTCATGAGAATGAAGTCTGACATTCTCAGTAAAACATGTACATCCAACAAGGGCAGAGACTGTCAGTTGATTCCTTTGTGTTCTACTGCAGCTTCCCAGAGTGTTCCAAAGAACTACTAGAGCGCTAACAGTCCTACTTATGATAAACGTATGGCACACCTGAAGCCATCTTGCTTGGATTAAAGTGGTAACTCTTAAAACATTTAATTTAAAAAGGAACAAAATGAGGGGGTTCATTTTTCCATAAAAAGTATGATTAGTGCTGCAGAAAGAAAAATTAGGGCACATTTTGAGTGACTTCTCAAATCCTCTTCTATTTCATTAAAAAATTCTGACATGCAGACTGAAACATGCACTTTCAATACCAGCAGCAGTTTTCCCTGGTGAGCAGTAGCTTTACTACAGTGATCTAATGAGCAAAAAGAGTGCTAACATTCTGAATTTATGGCAAATGTGTGACACATCTGAATGCCTTCTTGATGGAATCAAAGTAAAAAACTGAAAGTATTTCCTACTGAGGAGACTGCAGTAAATGAGGAAATTAGGAAACTTCATAACAAATAAGTCTCCCAAGATGGCCACCAGAGACAAAAGAGCCCAAATGTAGCCCAAATATCACCCAGATGTAGCCCAAGTATAGCCCAATGACAGAATGTCCCAGAATGTTCTTAAAAACAACTAGAGCGCTTACTGTCTTCATTATGACAAAAGTATGGCACACCTGAAGCCATCTTGATTGGAATAAACTGGTAACACTTAAAACATTTAATTTAAAAAGGAACACAATGAGGGGGTTCATTTTGCCATAGAAATTATGATTAATGCTGAAGAAAGAAAATGAGGGCACATTTTGAGTGACTTCTCAAATCCTCTTCTATTTCATTAAAAAATTCTGACATGCAGACTGAAACATGCACTTTTAATACCAGGAGCAGACTTCCATGGTGAACAGTAGTTTTACTACAGTGATCTAATGAGCAACTAGAGTGCTAACATTCAGAATTTATGGCAAATGTGTGACATATCTGAATACCTTCATGATGGAATCAAAGTAAAAAACTGAAAGCATTTCCTACTGAGGAGACTGCAGTACATGAGGAAATTAGGAAACTTCATAACAAATAAATCTCCCAAGATGGCCACCGGAGACAAAAGAGCCCAAATGTAGCCCAAAATCACCCAGATGTAGCCCAAATATAGCCCAATGACAGAAGTGTGCAAAACACTTATTATTTTGTGTTTTTGCAGTGTTATATAGTGCAGACTTGTCAGGTATTGGAGTGCTTTACATGAGCATTGGTTACATCACACAAGAACAAATTCATTTTGGTTGTAGACATGGGGAGACTAAGTGATTTAACCAGAATCACAGAATGTCGAGCTGAAGCAGAAACTTCAACCTGGTTCCCCAGTTGCAAAGTCTGCAGTTCTGGAAGTAACACCACATCCTCTCCCCTAAGTGCAACATTTAATCAAGTGGTCAACTGGATAAAAAAACAAAGATAACAAATAATTTAAAAGTGCTTTGTCGCTATTTGAAAACTCGGAAAATATGTCCTTATTTTAGTCTTTTAGAGCACTAACCATAATTTTGATGCCAATAAGACCCTCTCATATATGTAATTTCTAAAGGAAATGCTCTAGGTATTACAGTTTTGATTACATCAAGATGATGTCAGGCGTTCCACACTTTTGTAATAAATATAGAATGTTAGCAATCTAGTTGTTCATTAGGATACTGTTGAGAGGCAGAGGCCAGGGGCACGGACTCTGAAAATTGAAGGCAGGTAGGAGGGTGCAAAGGCAACAATTTAACCACACTGAGCTGGCAGGAAGGGCCGTGGAAGCACAACAGACTATAGAGGGCAGTGGAAAGGGGGGCAGGGGCAACAAACCAACAATACAGGACTTGCAAGAGAGGCTGTGGCAATGTAATAGACCATTGTGGGCAGAAGGAAGAGGCAATGGTAGTACAACCATACATGCCAACAGACCTGATTCAGCGAGGAAACGTCCAATGTTTTTAAGATCAAATGGGCTTTATTTGATCTGTCTCCTGTCTACAATCTCCTCTTTTTCAATGTAACTCAAAGGGGAAAATCAATACCCCAGTTTTTTTTCAAAATCTCCCTCTTACCAAGTTCAAAATGTTCTCAAGTATGGTACATTGGATCATGAAAGGAAATGGGATAGGGACATGGACTTGGATAACAGAGGACAGGAGGAACATGGAGAGGTGCACCAAACTGACCCTGCAGGGCAGGCATCAGGGTTTGCAGCAGCACAATACACCACACAGGGCATGCAGGACGGGAGTGCAGCACAACAATCCGTAGAAAGCAAGAGGGAGGGGACAGGACCATGCACATGGACAACAGAGAACAGAGGGGCAAGAGGCAATGGTAGCTAGCTGACCATAATGGACAGACTTGAGAGAAAGCTGCAGCATAACAGACCATAAAGGGCAGGAGGGAAGGCTCAGGGGCATTACAAAGGAACAGACAAGCCAGGAGGGAGGGAGTAGGGGTCTGCACATGTAAACAGAGGGCTGGGGGCAAAGGGGCAGGGCAGGAGCAGCAAGATAGCCATGGAGGTCAGGCAGGATGGGCACTAGAAGCAAGACACACCATGAAGAGCAACAGTGAGACTGTGATGGCATACACACAGACCATGGAGGGAAGGTGGGAGGGGGTCAGGGGCAGCTAACTGACCACACAGGGAAGGTGGGAGGGGCCATGGCAGCACAGAAGACCATGCATGGCAAGTGGGAGGGTTAGTGGCAGCACAATGGCTATGATGGGCAAGAAGGAGGATGCAGGGGCATGCACAAAGGACGATGGAGGATAGAAGGGAGGGTCAGGACCTGTGCACAGACAAGAAAGTTCAGGGGAAGGGGCCTCACAACAGACGGGGCAGGCAGGAGGAGCAGTTGCAGCACAACAGACCAGGGAGGGCAGAAGGGTGTGGCAGTACAATGGACCATGTAGGACTGGAGGACGAGGATAGGGGCATGGCATGTGGACAGGCAGGGTGGAGGTGGCAGGGACAGGTTACAGTCATCTGACAATGCTAGGCAGGTGGGAGGGGAGTGGCAGCTCAACAGAACACTCAGAGTAGATAGGAGTGGCAGGTCCATGGGACATGGTGGGCAAAAAGGATGGAGCAGGGGCATGCACAAAGACATCGGAGGGCAGGGGGAAGGAGAATAGGGGCAGCAAGCTAAGCACAGAGTTTAAGCAGGAGGTCAATGATGGGGCATAGAATTGGGCAATGGAGGGCAGGAGGAGTGGACTGGTACATCATACTAAATTGAGGGCAGTGGCAGCACATCAGACCATGCATGGCAGGAGGGAGGAGGCTAGTCCATGGATTCACACAACAGAGGATAGGGAGGAGGGGGATGGGGCAGCAAGCTAACTGTTCAGAGAAGGCGGGTATTAGGAACTTTATTGTTTTTAAAACATTGTGTCTGTGCGAACTACTTAAAATATGAACAAGTATGCAGCATAATCTCACTTTTATTCAGGAAGAAGAGGACGTTTGTGACTGTGACTCCGGGCTCACTTGGCAGAAACACCCCCTGACCCTCCACCCCCTATCGCAAAATGTAATGCCCGTGAAAAGGGTAGGTGAACACAGTGTTATATAGAACATAGTCCTGAGAGCACGATTGAAAATGAAAACTAGATATAGTGTATGGTATAAACTATGCACCAAAAAGTGTGATATAAGATGAACCGGGCGTGAAATATAATATGCAATACATTGTGCGCAATGACAGATTCATTGGAGAGCGCGAGATAGCACAGGCACTAGCGCGTGCTATGCGATATGCGTCTTGCAGTTTAATATGCACAGGGCAGTGTTGTGTAACCTAACTAGTCTCTAAAGTTGTAATATAAAATATGTGTTGGGGAGTGTAACGTTGCATATGCACTGTGACAAAGATATGGATCCCAGATTGTAATATGTATGGCATAGCACTGTGCGTTATAACATAGGCATCGAGGAAGGCACGTTAGATGGGGCAATATAACCTGTGCGAAGACAAGTGTGGCATGACATATTCACGGGGTGGTGTTACAGTGCACATGGGCTAGAGAGTGTCATAGCATATGCACTAGCTAGTGGAATACAACACAGAGGTGTGTGGCACTTGGCAGGCAATGGTGGGTGTAACACAGCATTGGGCTCTGTCAGGAGCACGCTGTGACTCTCAAGTGATGTTCGTCCCCTTTCCAGAGAGTAAAATAAAAAGTATTACACATCCGGCAGTGGATGTGTGTTTTATTAACCGTTAGGGGGGTTTCTTGCATAGTTTTTGTCGAATTTTTGTCGAATCCCCTTTGAATGGCTTGGTGTGCATGTGTATTAAATGTGCCCGTCAATAGCTACCCATGTTTGTATAAATAAACGACAAGGGTGTCTACCGGGATTAGGCACGGTAGGGCATCAGACATGTCAGAGCTTCACTAGTGGTGTAAATACATTCTACGTGGATTCATTGCATGCATAGTCGCCTTTTAATGAATATCACGCAAATCGTCATGGTGATAGGTACGTACGGTTTGTCCAGCATGTCCTAGGTGTGTCTATAAATATATATTTTTTAAAAATAATAAAAAACAGTGGCCGGCCCTGGGGATTGGGGTCAAAAAAATATAATTAGGAGACAGGCCCTGGGGGATGGGGTCATCAGGGCCAATAAATTAGAATAAGAAGGGGAACCACACAGCCCCCCTTCTTAAAAAATTAAAATAAATAAAAGACTGGCATCGTGCCGGAGGCCATGCCCCCTCCATGCAGCACTCTGCAAACGCGCCCCCAACAGGCATCTCCAGTATGCGCCAGGGAGCTGCACTGCAGACAGGTGTTCTGAGGCCAAGCCCCTTTTTACACCTCTCTGCAACGCAGCTCTGTGGCGCTTACTGAAGGTACCTAGTGGTCTAGTTTGACCCTAGGGACCCTTAGGATTCAAGGGGACTTAATCTCTCAACTTAGAACAGCCACAGGGCGCGTTTACACAGTGGTGAAGGGAGGGGACGGGGCCTGAGGTGACGTGTGCAAACACGCACTATGGCACGTTTTAAATTGGGGATATAATTTCCCTTCAATACTGAGGGTCCCTGGGGGCTAACTAGCCCACCAAGTGCTTCCAGTAAGCGCCACTGAGCTGCATTGCAGAGAGGTGGTCCAGGCCGTGCCACTTTTTACACCTCTCTGCAACGCAGCTCTGTGGCACTTACTGGAGGTACCTAGTGGGCTAGTTGGACCCTAGGGACCCTCAGGATTCAAATGAACTTAATCTCCCAACTAAAAACGGACACAGGGCGTGTTTACACAGTGGTGAAGGGAGGGGACGGGGCCTGAGTTAACGTGTGCAAAAACGCCCTGTGGCCTGTTTTAAGAGGTAGTTTTAATCCCCATGCCCTATTATATACTAGGGGCTTACAGAGGAGGTCATGCTAATCACAGGGGGACCCCAAAGCATAATGTTCTCTAGTGTATGTAGGTGTTTTCACTGTATTCTAAGTGTCTTTTAACATAGCACTGGCTCTAGGACTGGTTAGTCAGACTCAGTTACCACCAGTATCCGTCTGAAAAAGTTGAGGGTACAGGATGATTTTGCAACAAGGCTTCTTTCTGCTCTTCTTTTTGTTCTTTCTGCACGTTATCCTTCTTCCTGCACTTATCTTCGTATTTGAGGACTTCTGTTGCTTCTTTCTGCACTTCTTTTGTTTCTTTCTGTGCATTTTTCTTCTTTCGTCACATGTTCTATCTCTGTAGGCATAGTTAGAAATTAGCATTTAAAAAACCTTTGAAATTCACAGAAAAAACCATAGGTTTCAGGCACGTTATAGTTAGGAATTAGCATTTAAAAAACCTCAGAAATTCCCTGAAAAAACCATAGGTTTCAGGGGTGTTATAGTTAGCTGGACTTTTCACTTGTACAAAACCATTTAAAATTCCCCCGTTATAGTTAGTTCAGCTAACTATAACTCGCGCGCCCACAATGCACTGCTGATGACATCACATATTACATCACTCATGACATGGTCAGTGACATCACTCATGACATCACTGATGACATCCAGAATGCTGAGCGATCAGCCACGTCCACTGGGGCAGGACTTCATAAAGGTGTGGGTTTTTCCGCTTTTTCTGCTTCCATTACCTGCCACTGACGAAGGGATTTGACATCCTGAAACGCGTTTGGCTAAAGACTGCTGCGCGCCCTTTCAAGATTCCTGTTTGCAAGCTGCAATTAAAAGAATGTGACGAGCCGATGGTGTGTGGTGGCTTCTTTCCGTGGGGCAACTTTGGATTTGATTTAATAGCAGCTACGCCCAGCTGCGAGGAGAGAAGCCCGCCGCGTCAGAGCGGGCCCATGCAAGCGCCAGAGTGGTGTTGGCTTTAGGAGACACAATGAGGTCCGTGAATTGCAGCTACAAAGCAGAGACAGGCATTTTGTTTGTATGCTCACAGCTCCACTTGGACATTGATTGGTTTTATTTTTTGGGGCATTTGAAAACGGACTCACTTGAGAACATTTTCTACACCACAGGGTCCAGAATGCTGAGCGATCAGCCACGCCCACTGGGGCAGGACTTCATAAAGGTGTGGGTTTTTCCACTTTTTCTGCTTCCATTACCTGCCACTGACGAAGGGATTTGACATCCTGAAACGCGTTTGGCTAAAGACTGCTGCGCGCCCTTTCAAGATTCCTGTTTGCAAGCTGCAATTAAAAGAATGTGACGAGCCGATGGTGTGTGGTGGCTTCTTTCCGTGGGGCAACTTTGGATTTGATTTAATAGCAGCTACGCCCAGCTGCGAGGAGAGAAGCCCGCCGCGTCAGAGCGGGTCCATGCCAGCGCCAGAGTGGTGTTGGCTTTAGGAGACACAATGAGGTCCGTGAATTGCAGCTACAAAGCAGAGACAGGCATTTTGTTTGTATGCTCACAGCTCCACTTGGACTTTGATTGGTTTTATTTTTTGGGGCATTTGAAAACGGACTCACTTGAGAACATTTTCTACACCACAGGGTCTAGAATGCTGAGCGATCAGCCACGCCCACTGGGGCAGGACTTCATAAAGGTGTGGGTTTTTCCGCTTTTTCTGCTTCCATTACCTGCCACTGACGAAGGGATTTGACATCCTGAAACGCGTTTGGCTAAAGACTGCTGCGCGCCCTTTCAAGATTCCTGTTTGCAAGCTGCAATTAAAAGAATGTGACGAGCCGATGGTGTGTGGTGGCTTCTTTCCGTGGGGCAACTTTGGATTTGATTTAATAGCAGCTACGCCCAGCTGCGAGGAGAGAAGCCTGCCGCGTCAGAGCGGGTCCATGCCAGCGCCAGAGTGGTGTTGGCTTTAGGAGACACAATGAGGTCCGTGAATTGCAGCTACAAAGCAGAGACAGGCATTTTGTTTGTATGCTCACAGCTCCACTTGGACTTTGATTGGTTTTATTTTTTGGGGCATTTGAAAACGGACTCACTTGAGAACATTTTCTACACCACAGGGTCCAGAATGCTGAGCGATCAGCCACGCCCACTGGGGCAGGACTTCATAAAGGTGTGGGTTTTTCCGCTTTTTCTGCTTCCATTACCTGCCACTGACGAAGGGATTTGACATCCTAAAACGCGTTTGGCTAAAGACTGCTGCGCGCCCTTTCAAGATTCCTGTTTGCAAGCTGCAATTAAAAGAATGTGACGAGCCGATGGTGTGTGGTGGCTTCTTTCCGTACGGCAACTTTGGATTTGATATATATATATATATAATGATAAAAACAAAGGTTACATGGGTTTTATAGTTAGGCTCAGATATCACTTGTACAAAACCAGTGAAATGCGACAGTTATAGATAGCTTAGCTAACTTTAACTTACGCCACCACAATGCACTGTTTATGGCCTCACATATTACATCACCCATGACATGGTTGGTGACATCACTGATGACATCACCGATGACATTTCAAATGACATTACTGATGAAATTATCCAGTGAGTGTATTTTTTAAGAGTTTATGATTGCTAAACATATATACTAAGGTACTACAAAAGATAAAGCAGTATACCAGGTGTAATACTAATGAGTGATACTATTTCTAATATATATTATGTGAGTGGCTGTTTGACTGTATGTATCCTTGCGCATAAGGGTGTGTGCGTGGCTGCATGGGTGTATAAGTGGGTGGGTGAGTAGCTGTGTGGGTGAGTGAGATGCTGTGTGAGTGACTTTATTGGTGAGTGAGTGGGTGTGTCAGTGGCTGTATGGGGTGAGTGGAGATGTGAGTGGCTCTATTGGTAGGTAAGTGAGTGTGTAGTGACTGTATGGGTGAGTGAGTGGGTATCTGGATCGATGTATGGGTGAGTGACTGGGTGTGTAAGTGTCTGTATGGGTTCATAACTGCACACCACCAACTCTTGTTTCTTCAGAAACCTTTCCTTTTACCATGAATCTAAGTCTCAATTCCATTTTCTTTTCTTGTTCAACAAGTCTTTTTCTTTTTGGAAGTAACTAAAATCCCCTTGTCCCAAAAACAGCAATCCAGAGAACGACCCATCTTTATCTAAAACTGTGAGAAAACAAGGCTCAAAGACACATACCCCCATGGATTGGAATGTATTTACAATAACACTGACTAGTGGTCCGAGTGGCAAATCGTAATTATTAATGTTGTGGACATGATGGGCATACCTTAACTTTTGAACTGTTTGGGTAATCAGTCATTCAGAGTACATGCAAGTAGTTGTTTGATTTTGTGATAGATTAGTTTAGGTTAATGGTTTGCAAGCATATCCACTTTACTTTTATTCCATGTGCACCACGTTTAGCTTAACTCTAAACTGAAAGATGGTGCCCACTCAGTGGGTGCACAGGTGGCTTACACATCTTGATTGCTTGCCTCTAACACCATCTTCTTACTACAACTGTGGCTGATACACAGAAATAAAGATTGTATGCAGAGCAGGAAAATTAGCTTTGGTTGAATATGTGTGATACTTCTATCACTGATACCTCTACTCACCATTATAGCATTGCCATCAGTGCTACAAGTAATGGTTGATTGCTTTTGTGAGCAAATGGAGATTGCTTATGTGCCTCATGGTCCCCATACTGCTAGAACAGGGCATTGCACTTTTGGGGAGGTTGCCTACCTGGAAGAATTAATGCTGGCCAAAACCTGGATTGTTTGCAGCAGTTTGTGGCCAGGTCGCTGCTAACTCTTATCAGGAGTGAGACTCAGAGCCAGCGAGCAGCAACATATGCGACAATGGATCCACTAGACCCAACCTTGTCTCTCCACTCTTCATATCCAGGTTGCTTTGGGCAGAGCCAACAGCTGTAACAGCAGTACTGACAACTCAGTTTTTGATGTAGTCCCCAATCAGCTTCCCTGGATAGGAAAAGTGGAAAATGAAACTGACACAGCACAAATGGACACTTTAGATGCCTTAACAGAGGACAGTGTTATGCTTAGTGGAAGCATACAGAATTCTACAATATACCAAATGAATTCTTCTCACACTATTACCCAAGCCTCTAACAATCTGTTAAAAGGAGGATCACATCCACAATACTGCACAATTAATACTCTGGTGGTAATGGAAGCTGATAATGCTCACCCTATTGGGGAAAAAAAGGGGAAAAAATGCTCACCCTATTGACCCTTAATGTGAAATAATTATTCTGAAGGGCTTTAAGGTGACACTTGGCTTTAATGATGCTAATTACATTAGTATTCAAAGTATGTTTACTGGAATGCAGCCTGAGTATGATGAGCAGATATGGGCATTGGGCCTGGTAAATATGTGGGGATAGTACATGCAAAACATTCACATTATCAATACTGCTATTGAAAGAAATGTCAGCCAAATCAAATGAAAATCGGAATAGTAAGAGCTGTATCAAGGCTGTCAATCATGGCAGTAAAACAACTCCAGTATGCGCTGGGTCTGCTTCTGCTGACAAAATCATAACTACTCAAAAACGGCAAAGAAAAGTAGCTGGAGGGATTGGGAGAGATCCAAAGCAGATGAAGGCAGCAAATCAAAGCAGACATCAAGAACTTGCAAAATAGGTGGTTTGGGTCATGGTGTGTCTAGCGTCTTAATTATGATCTCAATAAATCTGGAAAACCAACTGTTGAAGATTTCAAAATCCAGCTACAGAATCGCAATAACAGGAGTAATGAAGTAAACTTCACACTAACTAATAAACACTAAGACAAGGGTTACTGCATCCAGATTCAGGTATGATCACAAAATTGTACTATTGCATATAGACATGAGGAGGGGAAGAAGATGGTAGACTGATCTCCCACAGCTGAGAGTGCACCCTTTGTTTGCTCCCTTGACTGCAGCTGACCGCAGCACCGCCATGCAATCGGTGCACTAATTCTCAGTGGCTGTGTGAACGCTGACTCTCACCTGCTGTGTGAATCTCTCTGACCCACGGACTATGCTGCTGGATATTGATGTAGCAGCTTTGTGTCTGGAGGCTTCATGGTCTTCCAACATTTCTCCATTGCACTTGGCAGGTTTCAGCACTGTATTTCCTTCCTGGTGGCTTGAGGCTTACTCCCGGCAGTATGGCTCTGCAGTGGGCAAGTACGCTATGTGGCAGGCGTGGGGCACTCAATATGGTGAAGGTGTGTGGCAGACACTGAGAAGGATCAGATCAATGAGTACTGGGGCAGTCCCCGGGTACCAACTACGGACTTCCCAGGTCGGCTTTTCCATAATAAAATTTCATAAATCTGGCTTGGAAACAGATTTTATCCAGGCAGCTAGCAAGGTCATCCTGCCCCTGGTGAGGCTATGTTACTGGCAGATGTGTTAATGGCTGCAGCCCCAATTGCTGGGGGTGATCTAATAAATTCCTTTACCCCTGCTTGTCTGACAAGTGGAGGCAACACTGTTGCAAATTCTCCTGATTCCCTTGATGTGCAACAAAATTTCAACTCTCAGACTCCCTGCACAATTAAAGCACATGTACAGTCTGCTCATCAAAATAACAGAAAGAGGACTCCTGCAATCATCCAGGGCACTCAGTCCCCCATCAATACAGGGAGTACTATGGCGCTTACTCTGGTTGATCAGGAGGGTACGGCTGGGGGTTCAACAGGGGTGGCTAACTGGGAAGACATAGCTAATACTCCAGAGCAATCTGATACAGTGCCTTTACGGCAGAGAGCAGATTCTGACCTGCTGATAAGTCCGGTCGCCATCTCGGTCCCTTCCCACATCTCTAATCATCCCATTGATGGCACTACCTTTCGATAATACCATGGACTTAACATTAAGTGCTTCAATCTCTATTATTGAGACATAGTATGGGAAGAGGGGGAGGCAGCAGGCTCAGAAGGCCTGGGCAACCCAAGAGTGTATAGAGCCCCCAAGACCTCCTCAGTCACTTAAGCCAGCAACATCACATCAGACAAGCAAGGTTGTTAACTGCGTTGCTGAACGCAGTCCGTAACTGAAGTGGGTTACATCGAAAGGAGAGATGAAAGCTCTAATTTCCCACTTGTCTGCAGTCCACACAATGATATGTGAGGGCAAACAGCAGTCCCCTCCTACACCTCTTAATCGTGAAATTGTTCCAACTTCCAGCAACAACTTTGACTCCTCTTGCAGTACTCGCACTGGCTATTCTACACCACTGGTTCCTAAGGAAGTCAGTATGGAAGATGATCCACAAGAGCCATCCTTCATGGCAATTTTACAGATAATGCAGGATCAGAGGTCAGTGGCATAATTGCAATATCCTCAATTGAGAGTGGACAATGTGAAAATACAGCAATCACTGCTTGAAGTATCTTGCAAAATTACATCTCTCACTACTGACATGGCTAAGTTAAAACAATGGGTCGCCGATGCTGAGGAGGTGGCAGCAGCTACCGTCAAATCCGTTGGAGACCACAATAGACAACCGGAGTATGCCCAGACTAAAATTGAAGGCATGGAGAATCACCAGAGAAGAAATAACCTCAGGGTGTTTGGAATACCGGAAGAGAAAGAGGATGATGATCCCCTGTAATATATTGTTCAGCTATTTGGGAAGGCATTTCCTGATCTCATGGATTGGGACTGTGATTCTCAAATACAGCATGTGCCTCACCTCCCTCTCAACCATAACACAGCTAATGTCAAGTCAACACATCCTTGTCCAATTCTAATTTATGTGGGGAACTTCCTCTTAAGGCAGGTGATCTCTTTAAAGGCTCGTCCAACCACACCTGTCCTGGTTCATACTGTGTCAATCTTAGTTTGGTCAAATTTATGCAAGTCTACCATGGATCAGTGCTGGAAGATGCGTCAACTCATAGACCTGCTTAAAACTGTCAGGATAATATTCTGTTGGTCAGATTATGTTATTGCTGGCAATTATGTTTTGGGATTTTATAATGCTACGATACATTCTTACTTAATGTTATTCTTGTTATTCTTTTCTCTCCTTCCTTCTTTTTGATTCTTCTTACTGAGAACCTAACCACACTGCATATGCTGACGACTTGCAGTTTTTGCTTCAAATCCCCTTCTATCGCTTGGCCATATCATACATGACAGATTTGTAACATTTTCAGGATACGAGTATATAGTTAAAACACAGGTGCTTTTAAATTTCAAGCCAGACATACCAACCCCAGCGATAACTATATCTGCTGTATATCTCGGTATAAAGCAATGTAGTCGGGTTGATGATATTTTTAAATTGAATTATGAACTCTGCTGCTCGCAGTAATTTCCAAGTTTTAAAGTTCTGGAACAAGCTACCAATCATCCTTATTGGTCATTGCATTATTATTAAAAGGAATATTCTGCCTAAATTTCTGTACTTGTATGACTAGCCCATTGCAGGTCCCAGACTTGTTTTTTAAATGTTTTTAAGGCGTTATTGGTAGCTTTAAATGTCTTTACAGGTGGACTAGACATGCAATTCATTTTTTGAAACTGCCATATAAGGAAGGGGGGTCGCAGCGCCCCGATTTTAAGTTATAGTTCTGGGTTGCATTTGCAGGTCTCCTGTGCAGTTTGGTAATCTTGGCAGAATCAGATACATCAGCTTTCAGATATCGACTTGCATTGGGGTCAGATTTCAGCCTTTTTTTATAGACTGGGAATCCCAATCATCACAAGCATGTTTGATACAAAATTGTTAGGGATATCATACATATATGGCAGGAAATCCGTGTTAAATACTCCATATCAATGCTACATTTTTTTTTTTTTTGTACTTGTATAGCGCACTGCTGCCCCAGCAACGGGGCATCCTGGCACTTGTACTCATACCGCTGTGGAACCCTTCCTGGCTTTCCCTGTGAAATGTCCACTCCTGGGCACCCCCAAGGTGAAGCCAGGCATCCCCAGCGCTGTTGGGGCCATTGTGGAGATTAAGCAAGCTATTGCCCAGAGTTGCAGAGTGGGACCCAGGATAAGAGTAGGCACCGAGGCGAGAATTATCAGGTCAGAGGAAATTGAGCCCAAGACCCGCCGAGGCGGGAATTGAACCCTGGTCCCGGGCTAGATCTCTGCATCAGGGTCTGCCGCTCTAACCATTGAGCCACACTTCTCCCCTAAAGGCATAAAGGCGTACCGCTATGGGATAACCCTGCCTTTTCACAAATATTTCATGATCCAGTTGGCAAGGCCTGGGCAAGAATTGGGTTGAGACCATCGGGCACCTCTATGATCTAAATGGATTCTGCTCATTCACTGGGCTCAAAGCCTCTTTCGATCTCCCCAACCACTTACTTTTTAAGTACCTACAATTCAGGGATGATTTTTTCTCAGACTGTAAATATGCGATTGATCTTGAAGGTACGGAGTTAACATCACATTTATGTAAGTCAGCTAGGAAGCCTTCGATAAGTACACTTTATCAAGATTTTTGCCAGTATAATACTGATGATAACATGCTCCTTACGGCAAAGTGGTGTATGTTGCTCCTCTCTGATGTTGTAGCTCCTTAAATTAACAGTGCGCTTGACATTGTTGACTATACGTTATACTCTACCAACTTAAAATGACAGCAATTTAAGACTATTTGCCTATTGTGCTATACACCAGAGAAAATCCCCAAACAAGGTGCGAACATTCTTACGGATAAGACTAGTTGTTCAAGGGTGGCTGGTTAGCAGTAGATATTGTACAGATGTTTGCTATGTGTCCCGCTGCACAGATATTCTGGCATGGTGTGACCAAGCTAATATCATCCAGCTAAGGCTTTGAAGACTAACTATCTCCTAAAGATATACTGATAGGAGTTAAACTGGAATATGATTAAACGCTTGCTCTCAATAATAATAGACTGTGTATTCGTATTGCCAGGTCATGAGTTTCTTCTTCTCCTCCAAAGCTAGATGGCCAGTGGGCTTCTCTCTGGCAGTCTGAACTGGCTTTACCCAAAGCTAGAGATCTTTTCTCTTTTAAAGAATTTGATCGAACCAGGTTAGGTTTTAACTGGGATCCTTTTACCTAGATCATTGATTAAATGAATGTTTGTCATTTGATATTTGGTTTAATCAGGTGTTTTTTTTATGCAGTTTTTAAATATTCTAGACCAAATCCTAAACTCTGAATGGTGAACTTAGTTTTATGTCCATAATCGATGGGACTCCCCTATGCTTCGAATCAGAACTTATATATTTTTATCATATCTGACTTGAAAATAAGATTTATTAAAAAATGAGAAGTCTTAAAGATAGTTCCTTGAGGTGGGCCTTTGATTGAATCTTTCCAAACAATCAATCCTATTGTCATATGTCCAATGCAATACATGACTCTTTGTAAAATAACTTGGATAGTGCTCATTATAAGAAAATGGGGTATGTATTGAGGTATGTAGGTACCCACTTCAAATAATACACACAATCATTTTTAGGATAAATCTCTAAAGACACTAAATTAACCTGAGCTCAACTCCTTTGTTGCTATGGCACAGGGAGGGTAAGCTTAATGTAGAGGCAATGTGTAATGTATTTATGCACTACCAAATCAAAAATGAATTTAAAACACAACACAAGACACATTCCAAACCCATTTAGAGTTATGAATTTGTAAAGTTTAAATATAAAATATAAAAACAGCAATAAAAGGTGTTATGCCCCAATCACAGTCATCTGGTTGCACTTGACCAGTATATAAGCCCAAGTTAAAGCTAACCAAGAAGGAGCATGGGTTGTGTACAGAAACCAGGTTAGAACAGGTCAAAAGTTTTACCTTCTGGTTTATTCTCAGAAATGGAAGTCGAAAATCCTCAGTAGTACAAGCCAGCAGGCTGTAGCTGAAGAGGGCTCCATCACATCAGATGAGGACCCAGTGAGGCTGTTAACTTTTGGAAGCAACCGAGTGAGAGAAATGTGAATTGAGGAAGGTCCCTTGCTGGCTGGATATACTTAGCCATAGTTCAGCTGCTCCATTCCTCTATCTGGGCAAGGCTGAAGGCTGTAGCTGGGGAGAGGTCCAAGAGGCTGGTTACATTCTCAATGTGGTCCTGTTGAATCAAATTTGCTGCTGCGGAAAAGCTCAGAGTGGGGACAACCTGAAATTTTAGCCCAGTGGCAATGCACCTTCGTTAGAGCGGCTTGGACCCGCCAAAGTGGAAGGAGACCCTCTGGTGCAACATTTTACGGAATGTGGGAACACCGATGATCAAATCTCCTGGCAGGTGGTGGTGGTCATATCCCTGGAAAGCAAAAGGGCAACATCTTAGCACTTCTGGATTTGAAGAAATACAAATGGATGGCCATTCTGGATAGTATTGCAAGTGATCCAAATGATGCCAATGAGATGCGTAAATTATTAGTAGTACACAGTATTGAATCTCCAAACATTCTTGTTACTAAGACCACTTTATATCATATCATTATGTTTTGGATATAATACATAAATGCATGTATCACTAACAGAGCTGAATAATGTTGGGCCACAGCATATGTCATTCTGATCATGTTCACTAGCCTGCATAAATACTGGATATCAATATCTTTAAGATATGCATCTTTACACCATTTTGATGATTCCTGTACAAAGGTATTGAGCCAACTCCACATTTGAAACATATATGATGATGATTGTGGTTTCAGGTTTGCCACATGACAATCATTTCCCTGTAGGCACAATTGGCTGATGTCTTGAATGAATGGGGATGAGGACCGATGCATATGTTAATGGTGTGCACTTGCTGTAAAGAGTTTAATGCATGCAACTCATTAAGATTAGGCATTTGTCAGCTGTCTAATGTTGCAGAGTTGCAGAAGCAGCAGAGTAGATATCCCACCAGCTTTTGACATGTTTTCCCTTTGTCTCTCCACACTTCAATTGTGCCGAATGGAGCGAGAGTAACTCCACCGCATTCTTAATGAAGGTTAGGGTGTGTGCTATAAGATATTTTTACTTCAGGCCCATTTGTATGAGCTACTCCAATGCTATCTTATTTATCCTAGAATATATTCAAATGAAAATTTGGGCAATTTTGCCTCGATATTGGTACTAGTTCGATCTGTTAGGAGCAGCTTTGTCACGTTTGGTATGAAGATGATTGGTACTGGTTCTTGAAGAATATGCTGCAGCACTGAAACATTTAACTGGGAAAGGTATGATGTTTTTACTGCACTTTTCTAAGATGGTTGTGTGTGTTCCACACTGGTGGAGCATGCTTTGACTTGCTTGAAGGAAATGGTGCAGGGTTATGACTCTCTCTCTCTCTACCAGACAACTTTTTTTAGAAAGAATATGGTTTTCATTTTATTAGAACATGATGCCTTACCGTCTTATCAACTCTCTCAGTTTCATGCACTAGGCGTAATTCAGTCAGTAGACACATGGGTGATGTTTCACTGGTTGTTGCGCTCATGTATAGCTATTGTATGAGCATGTAGTGAGTAGTGTTGGACCTCTCACCAATAGTCTTAGTAATGGTATTCACACTTTACATGAGGTCGAAACATCAACAAAACTTCCCTGTTGGTTGTTACATATAAGTAGGCTTTCCTGTTTTCAGTTTCTATTTTTGGTAAATTCAGGTGGTTTTTCTTCAGTGTTTTCAAGTGATTTAAATTCCTCAATAAAACAGTGGTTATCAGTGGTTACACATTTTCGAACCATTAAATACTACAGAAAGTGTTTTCAGGTGTTTATGGAACGTGTTGCTTTTATTATTGCGTGCTTTCTGCGCTGATAGCTCATGGTATGTAGACTGTGTACATATAATGTAAGTGAGGTCCAAATCGATTTTTGCAAATGAAACTTATTGTAGTACACCATACAATACTTCTCAGTGAGTCCATGGTCATGTGCGCTCGCTCTTTCCTTCCCATGTAAACTTCTGTGAAAATGCCCTCTCAACATTGGCACTTGAGATGGGCAACGCCAAAACAGTCAGTACACAATTTGCAAACTCTGGGCACTGACATAGTTTTCCATGCCAATACTGGTCCACTAGGCGCTTGTGCCATGAGAATTATTGATGCGGTCAAAAATGAAGCAGCACTTTTGAAACTACGGAGGAAATTCCTCTTTATGGAAGGGATCTAGAACTAGTACAGAGTACCACAGTGAGGTTACATTGACTTCAAATGCCATCGTTGGTGAAGGGACATTTCTATGCATCATTAAAAGCCATTTCTCATACATTGTAAAATAAAAGTTCCTGAATTTCTCTTCAACATTGCTTTGCTTACCAAGTGGCAAGCACTCTAACATGGAACATGTTCCAGTGCCAAAGTCACTAAAGGTGTCGCGCAGCCTACTCTCAATGAGATGTTTCACATCTACACCAATTATGCTGAACACTTGGCAAGCAAGGGTGTTTTCAGGCTCTAGTTTTTTTTATTATGTCCACTACAGCAGTTATTTTTCCTGTAAAAATCTAGGAATGCAGTAGAGTATTATTTTTTCACATCACTATCAATATGCAACCAAAGATCCTCACATTTCTTGCCTTTGGCATCATCACTGAGCAAAAATTCTGTAAACGGTTGCCACATGGATAATATAGCATTCATAGCTCCTTGGACTGAGAACCATCAGCTAAGGGACACAGTTGGGATGACTCTTTCTTTGATACCACACAAAGCACGAAGTGAGAAATATTTGCGTTTTAGTTCTTGCACTTAAAAAAACTGCACCAGAATGGACAAGAAAGTCAAAAGCATTTCTCATTAACTCTGAAGATTGTAAAGAAGCGTTCAGCAAACCATTTAACAAGTGGCAAGGATCTCTTACAGGGAAGCCCTTCAGCACAGATATCAATTTTGACAGGTCATCACACAACTTTTTCATATACGTAGCTGAATTACTGCAAATACAAATAATATCACTCTGATCTTTGTTGAACTTGGAAAGAACCTTTTTTGCAGAGCATTCCAAGTGACACTGCGTTCCATGTTTTTCAAAAGTCTGGTGTCATGTTTTCACCACTATCCCAGATGCTTGGTGATAGCGCTCATTTCACATATACTTGTCACTATACCTTACATTGAATGTTTAAAGCCTGAGGTGTTGGAAATTCACCTACTATCAATACTGATTCCCTAGAAACTGGGGGATAATGTATTAAATATTTTTACCCATTCTCTGTGGGTAAATGTGATGACACTTATTAGGAAAGATTCTTATGAAACCAGCCATTTTACCTCTCAGTAAAGAATCAAACACAGCCCTAGAAGAAGTTACCACTTTTAAATGAGTCCAACTGGACAATTGAAATACTAATACATACCTACCCTCGTCCACATGGCCAGATAGGGTTGTCCCTGTTATTTAAACACAAAATTGTAAGGACAGCATTTTGGGGCAAGACTCACTCCATCAGAGGTCAAGAGCAGGGTCCAGGCCAGGTCAGTTGGGACTGGTCACCTGGACAGTTGCCTCTTGTATCTTGAAGTGTCCCTTTAGCTTGAACAAGAGGTTAGCATTGCGACTCGTGGAGTCCACATCTTTTTGTGGGTACAAGAGAAAGAGCATGTCGAGTCTTTCAGACGCATCTTAGGACATGGACAGCAGTTACAGTCCTCTAAGTTCTTCAAAATGTCTGGAAAGCATTCTGAGGAGGGCATTGTGGGTGCCACATTTAAACATGGCACCAGTCTGTGTTTGGGGGTGACTCTTGGCCTCTCTCTAACCAATAGTATAACAGTTTCCAAGACAGTCCTACCCACAATGGGAACACCTCATGTGTACATCACTATAAACAATCACACAGTAGCCCTCTCTGCTTAAATCCAAAATAGTGAAATCCTCCTCCCCTTGTGCAGCACCTGTGTGGCCACTCCTTATATGCATAGCAAGGAAATTAAGCAACCCATCCTCTGCGGTCTCTCTAATCCAGTTGTGGTGGCTGCTCCTCTCTATTGTAATTGGTGCCTGCCTGACAGGGGAACAAAGAAGGGCTCTACCTTAGTGTCAGCTAACATTTGCCGTTTAAGAGTAGGCCTCTTTGAAATTAATCAATTTTCTGGTCCCAGCCCAGATGGTCATCCTGCCAGAAGAACAGAATATCACCCAAGACCTATGTCTCAGCTCTGGGAGCAAGTTCACACATCATCAAGGCAGCTGTACAGTTCCTGGGTGACAGATGGAGCCCATGCAACTAGTCCTGTAAGGATTTCAGGCAGGAAAGAAATTACTTTCTAAAAGGACCTTTTCCAAAATATTTATTACAAATCTGACTTCTGCAAGTCTATTAAAGTGCAAGAGTGCCAGGTAGAGTTAAAAAATGATCAATACCTCATGTTTTACAGGATTATGTAGATGATTAGTCAAAGAGATCAAATTATCATCATACCTGTTCAATCAAAGCATGTAATGTGAATAATTTAATATATATTTTGATAAGCAGCTAATGACCTAGTAAAGTGGACACTGCATGTTTTTTTTTACTGGTTCATATTACGGCCATGTGATTTAAGATAAAAATGATAAAATCTTCTAAATTAGACCATACACATGCTAAGTATTTCTGTTCACGCTACATTAATAATAATCTGTGCTTTGAGTAAAATAAGATATGTATCACATATTTCTTAGCTATATGAGAATGATCTTTGGGACTAAAGAGTTTCACAGCTAAGCTACTGCTTCTTTTACGGTTCTGGATTTTTTCTTAATAGTTTTTCTGTAATGTCCAGACATTTTATAAGTTTGGTTATTACTTGCAGCTGCGCATTATTTAATACGTGGCTGATCGCAGATGATAATGTCTGTGACCCCTCGTTAATCCACAGATGCTGAGGAAGTCTTCTGCAATCCTGAAGGAGGGTGGGGCATATGCAGAGCAGATGGTTTATCGATTCCTGAAATAGGCCACATAGTCAACATGTTTTAGACTCAGTTTAAGTTGTCCATGGAGATAGTAAGTCTAGTGATAAAAAGGAGTCCATCCGGAAATGCAGGTATTTTATTTTGTAATATGGTGAGAATGGTTCCATAATACATTTTTGAGGACCTTTTCTATCATAGCTGATGAGGAGCAGGGGAGCGTGATCTCTTTTAGCAAGAGCCCTCCGATCAGATTCAAAGGATTACATTTTTACTTTTCTGATCAGAGCTGTTTTAAACTGTGAGTGCGGTAGTTTTAAGTTCCACAGCTCCGTTGAATCGGTTAGCTCCAATGCTTCAGAGAGGGCATGTACCCAAACATTTGAATGGCACGAGCTGTTGGCGCACGATACTTCAAGCCACAATAGATTTTTACAGTAATCCTTGCTCTGCTACCCATGTCGGAGTGCAGGTACCTTATTATACAGCCCTTCTGCGTGATCAGTTGGTCCCTAAGTGCAAATTCCATCCTAATCTGGGCTGGTGAGGTGTTATGCAGTAATTTAAATAGAATTCTGAAAACTGCGCTCTGTGAGTTGTTCAAGTAGGCCCCCAATTTCCACGGAAAGGCCTCTGACCTGTATGCCAATGTTGGAACTAGTTTGACAGAGACTATTTTCAGCAGTGATTCAAAGGATACTTTTTTAGTGCTTTTAAAAATAGTTTGAAACGTGAATTGCAACAAGGCTAGTTTGGGTTTTAATGAGTTTAAAGGTAATAGGTGACCTCCTTTGTCATCTAGCTACATCCCAAATATTTGTATTTGTTCGCAATGGTCAGGCAGTCATTGTTAAGTTGCCAGTGGTGTTGTTTCCCCTTTTCCGACCAAAAATAACTATATTGTTTTTTTTGGTAGTTACTTTTCATCTCATTTGCACGGCAGTGAATGTATGAAATATCCAGCTGTCTTTGGAGCCCTACTGGTGTTTGGCTGAACAGGATAACATCGTCCGCATATAGAAGGGAAGTGATGTGTTGGTTTGCTAATTTCGGGGCATGGCTGATTACTTGATGTAATGTGGGAGCCAAGTAACTCATGTAGAAGCCAAAAAGGGTTGGTGCTAATACGCACCCCTGCTTGATGCCTTGTTCAATGCTTATTTTTTCGGACACCACAGTGTGTGTCCCTAATTTTACTCTAGCCCACGTATTAGAGTAGAGTACCTTTAATAAAGGCTCTGGGATTTTCTAAGCTGTAAATTTGAACCAACGTAGCTGATTATTAAAGCTTTACTCTAGTCTAAGAAAACACAGTATAGCTGTTCTTTCTTCTGTATTTGTTTGATTGAATTGGAGCAGATTGTTTGTTGTTATCCAATCTTGTAAGTCCTCCAGCAGTAGCGATGCAAAATGTTTTGTGTCGTCATCCAGCAGCTCGATATGTCGGTAGCTGTCTGGGAGCGGTATAGGTCCTTTTTGTAAATAGGATGTAGCATCGAGCCTTGCCAGGACGATGGAACGATGTTACTAATTATGCATCCTTTGAATAGGTTTTCCAATACACCCGACCAGTAATTGATGTCATATTTGTAGACTGATGCTGGGATGCCAATGGGACATGGGGCACTATCTGCTCTGCTTTTTCAGATTAATGTTGATATCCTGATGGCGTTGAACTTTGTCGCATATTGATGAACTTTAGCATCAGTTGGCATTGAGATCTGCTGTGCTGAAATTTGTTTGCTGGAGACAAAGAATTGATTGGCCACTTTGGATGTGGCTTTGTATAAAGTAGTGACATGCTTTGTCCAGTTTAGCTGTTTCCTGGCAGCAGATTGCATTATTAAAGTTAATATTTTATCCCATTTCTTTCCTATAGAACCCCCAGCTCTGGTACAGTGAAAATAGCTTTTAGTTTTGACCGTAACGATATATTAACCATTATACATTTACAAGCCCTATTTTTAAATAACATACACCCTGCCTTGTGGACAGTAAGGCATGATTAGGGGTCACTTATTATTATTTAAAAGGAAGGTTATTTTGGTAGGTAAAATTTTCAGTTTAAAAAGGCGCAGCCAGGCTACAGAGTGTAGGCCTGCAGTCTTGTTTATACTGCCAATGTATTGGATGGCACAGTGGGAGCTCCAGACCACTTGTAATATTCAACCTACATGCTCTGAGTATACTTTTGTACACAATCCTAGCAACTTATATGTGAGCTGATTAAGGGTGTGCCAATGTTAGCATGATGAAGGGGGGAGCACAAGCATTTTACCACTGGTTAGCAGGGAAAAGTACACAGAGTTCTACAACCAGTAAAAACAGTCCAGGCAAAAATCTGGGAGTAGAACACCCAAAATATGGTAATTTCTATTTTCTAACACTTATACTGTACTGGTTTGGGATAAGCTGAATGCTTACATTCATTGTCTGAGTCTCCAATTTGCAATACAATCTTTACTGTCTTAGAATGCTGCTAGAGCAGATGTAATTCGAATGGTTGGAAGTGCCACCTACATGCAATATAATTAATTTTGCAATGTTTTTACAGAGAATCAATCTCTGATGTTGATCTTATAAACCTATATCATTGATTTAAAATGATGCTTCATTTATGCGAATTTCCTAGCTAAGCAATTAACATCGGTAATAAGACAGCTGGCTAGTATGAATTTATTTCTAGGCATGACACTATTCTACACCTTAATAAAGCAATAGCCATGTTTGATGCTGCCCAAATACTGAATTAGGGAGCAGGTGTGTTCCTGCTTGACGTTGAAAAGGCTTTTCATCTGGCTTCATAGCAATTTGTTTTGGCTAGTCAGGAGCTAAATCTGGTTCTGTAAAAGATATGTTCAAAAGATTAAGGCATTTTATATGTATCAGGTCTCCAGGGTTATAGCGATCATTAAATCCGTTGGAACATGACTGGGGTGTCCTGTTTCTCTGTTGCCGTTTGCTCTTTTCTTGAAGTCATAGCTGTATTCTTTAAAGAGGTGTTTATGTATTACACCCTTTGATAATAATAATATTAGCAATAGAAATTTCAGCATGCACTGATGATGTCTCAATCCATTCTGCTAATGATCTCAAAGCTTTTAATGTAATAGAGATAGAGGTAGAAACATTTGGGAGGGTTTCTGTAATTTTTTTAAATTCTGATAAGACTTAAATTAGTTCAAACTAAAAGCTAGAAGGCAATGTCCCACAGGTTGTCTCAGAGGCAACTTATCTGAGTATCAGAATTTGTAGTGATATAGGTCAGATAGTTAAAATGATTATGTAGCCTTGCTGCAAAAATGTATTTCACATTTTCATAATTGAAACCAACTGCCCATTGCGTTAATAATAATATTATCAATGAAAATGTCAGCATACGCTGATGATGTCACAATCTATTCTGCTAATGACCTCTAAGCAACTGATGCAATAGAGATAGAGGCAAAAAAATTGGAAAGTTTTCTGTATAAAAATAAATTCTGATAAGACGCCAATGTTTTCATACTGAAAGCTAGAGGGCAATGACCCACAGGTTGCCTCAGAGGCACCTTATCTGAGTATTAATATTAAGATATGCAGTAATGTGTGTCAGACAGTTTCAATTATTATGAAACCTTGTTGCAAAAACATATTTTACATTTTCCTAATTGTATCCAACTTGCAATACCTTTAATAGGACACTGTAATATCATAAAAATTGATATTTTGCCAAAATGTATCTATTATATCTATTTGGTATTATAAGTTATATACTCTATCTAAATGGTATTATCAATCAACTATTATAGTCTATTATGGGTTATCCATCTCTCACATGTATATTACAAGATTCCATTATTCTAAAATTGATATAATTAGATCTTTCAACACTTTGGCAGTTGTTTAAAAATCAAATACTAACACCTTTCTCTGACTTGCAATCGGATTATCATTTTCCATAGGGTGATCTTTTAAAATTCTTACAGCTGAGGGATTTCCTCTGGAAGAAACAGTGTACATATGAACCTAGATAAAATTGAATTGATAGTATTATTGCAAATAATGTATAGAAATATAAAGATTTGCAAGTTTTACTTTGTGTAATACTTTAGAAGATGAGTTAGAAAATTCATCTGTGAAATGGTCTGTAGAATTAGTTTTAGAAGTATGTTAAGAGTTATGTTATGTTATGTTATGTTAATGAAACTTGTAAAGCGCACTACTACCCAAAGGTGTCCTGGCACTGGAAGCTGCCTGCTTGGTTGCTGAGAAGAGATGATTGATCAGGGAAAAAGCCAGGTTTTCAGCTCCCTTCTGAATGAGAAGAGCACAGTTGCACTTCTGAGGTGGAAGGGTAGGCCATTCCAGGCCTTTGAGGCACAGCAGAAGAAACTCCTACCCCCGCAGCTGGCCTTTTTGATGCATGGAATTATTTGTTGTGCCTCGGCCGAGCGCAGTGCTCTGCCAGGAACATGCCATTGGAGGTGTTGTCTCATGTAAGCAGGACAGGGCCGGACTGGCCGTAGCGGGCACCGGGCATTCCCCCAGTGCGCTGCATGGGTGGGGGCCGGTTTTGGGCCCCGGGGGGGCCATTTTTGTTACAGGGCCGTTTTTGCATCATAGCTGCAAAATCGGCCATGTAACAAAATCGGCCGAAAACTGGCCCTGGCAAAGAGCTCAGCGGCACCCCCCCCCCCCGGGCGGGTGGGGGGGGAGGCCGAGCTCTTTGCCAGGGTCGGTTGTTGTTCCCAGTCCGGCCCTGAAGCAGGACCAGACCCCTCAAGGGCCTTAAAAACCATACAAAGAGCCATGAATTCTACGCGTTGTTTCACCGGAAGCCAGGGAAGGTTTTGGAGTCCCTTCTTCACTGAGACAAACCTTGGGGTGCCCAAAAGCACCCTGGCTGCTGCATTTTACTACTGCATTTGACATTGAATATAATAATTTTAAGGCTGGAGGCTTAAGCCTACAACATTATAAAATACTAAACATCTTATACTATACACAATAAAAGGTATTTAAATTGAAATGTCAGACTGATTCCAAATGTGCCAATTGAAATAATATAGTCTTGATATTTTTGCTGATTGAAAGAGTTTTGATCAAGAGGTGTGCACTAATTTTAAATCTTATATTGTGTACTATAATATGAACTACTAAGAACATTATGGCCCTCATTCTGATGGTGGTCAGACCACTACCGACCGGCCGTTGGTGGCAGTCCGCCTGCCATCTAGGGCATCGGTCTGAATGCTGCATTACAATGCAGCTGGTCGGACCAAAGAGGTGGAATGAGGGACCGCCACCTCCGACAGGATCAAAGATCCCATAGGGACAGCAGTCGGATTCCTAATCCCTACAATCGGGGCGTTGCCTGCGGAGGCACCGACATGGTGATGAGGTATTACTTTCTGACTACCTGTTCAATAGGCAGCCAGAAAGGGACTTTGGGGGCCCCTATTAGGGCCCCCACTCTCCCTTGGCCTCTGCTATGTGACCTGGGGTACACATGTACTGCCCCCTAAACATCCATGCACCACATGGTGCCTGAAACACGGTGCATAGATGTTAAAAAACATCCCTTTTTCTATTGCAGCTTGTGCTGCTGCCCTTTTCCGGTCCACAGCACAAGCATAGAAAAAGGGATATTTCCGATGGTCGCATCCAAATCTTGTAGGTGTGACCACCGACTACTTGTCGGCTAGTCCCACTCCCGATGCGAGTGTCTGACCGCCATCGTAATGTGGCCCTAAGTTTGGAAATTATAACATAATACTCCACAAAAGTATATTTTTAGTATTTCCATTTTATTGCTTTTTCAGACTAGGGGCCCAATTACGATGACAGATGGAACTCAGTCCATCCACAATCATTTCGCTTTTGGGACCGCCGGCCTACAAGGCGGCGGTCCCACAGGGAAAATTAGGATACGACTGCCACCGTGGTGGTCACATTGCCCATGTTTTGCATTGCGGCGGGAGCTGGGCTCTGCAGCACCGGCCACAGTACAAAACAAACACCCCACACATAGCCCTGCACTACATTGCAGATGCCCTTCAATACCCAAAGTCAAGGGCCACGGGGGAAGGAAGGACCGCTGCAGGCCCCAAAAGTCCCTTTCTGCCAGCCTTTTCATGGTGGGTTAACCACCGATGAAAAGTCCGGTGGAAAGGGCCATTGTCATCACTATGGCGGTGCCTGGCAGGCACCGACAGCATGGTAGGGACTGCAAGCCCCTCTACTGCACCAGTGAGCTCAAAGAGCCCGTCGGATAAGTGGCGGGTGAACTTTGCGACCACCATCACCCCGCCCACCATTGTAATTTGGCGGGCAGGAAACATATCTCCGATGGCTGAAAGACCGCCACCGACAGCCTGTCAGTGGCGGTTTCCCCACGATGGTAATCAGGCTCGATGTATTTCCTTAAATTGGGTCTGATAAATAGTGGAACATGGTATATCATGTTACTAATTAGAAGTAGTAATACAATGTGCTAAGGGATTTCTGGGAAACATGCAATGGTGGCCACTTACTGAATCTAATGAAAATAATATGGGTATTCTGATTAATTTCTCAGGTTAAACTATTTGAATTTTGTGGCTACCTAACTGCATGGAGTACATATATTATCTGTATATTTATATTTTCAATGTAATCAACCCTTCTATAATAAAAAACATTTTTTTAAAGTATTGCCATTTTCCATTTCTCATTTAACATGTCTTCTCTACTACAAGGAATCTCTCTGGTGCTTCTACTCTGCAAGTCTACCCTGTTCCTGAAGACAGACAATACCAGAATGTAGTTGTACCATGGAAGAAATTGGAGTATTATTTGTGGTGTCTGGCTTCCCACTTTAAGGAATAATCACAACTCTTGTCAAGGTGAATCTTCAGAGTCTCTAAATTAGCTCAACACCCCGGTAGTTAAGGCACAGTGCAAACAGGCCTAAACTTTGGCCGCAGTATTTATGCGGTACCAAAAATACAGCCAGGTGAAACCAGAGATATTATTTTTTAAAGATTTAAGTAAAACTGTGGCAAAGCGCAGAAAGCGCCAATGACAGTCAATGGTCTTGGTAGACTGGGACCTAAGTGCTATTTGAGACTGACCACAATGAAGCCCGGGTCTAATACACGAACAGGGTTTGCCCTAGTGAAAGATTTTACCTTCTGATTTAAGGCCTCAATAGAGTTTAGCGGATGGCATACTCCTTCACAAATGTGTTGGATATCCCATCTGCTGTGTTACAAGTGTCATAGGATATAATGCACTTGTAATACGGCAGACAGGACATCAGTCATATTTGTGATGGAGTAACCATCCGACAAACTCTAAATCAAGTCCTCAGTCTTTTAAGTCCTAACCAATAGCAGGAGTGCTCTTTAAAGACCCCAGGACTTTAATTGAGGGCAGTTAGGGACTTTCAGGGTCTCAAGCAGATTGGCAATGATCCATTACCTGTTTTGGTGTTGTACGCCGCACATGCTATCAGAGTCACTTTAGGTTTGTCTGTGACTTTCAACAGCCTTCTGGCATTTACACCTGGTGCTGTAACTTCAACAGCACCTCCATTGTTAACCGCAATTAGAGTCCCTTGTGTTTGGGCTGTGACATTCAACAGCCTCGCACACGCATTAGACATGGGACAGTTTAATTCAACAGCACCTGCTTTACCGTACACAACAAAGGCTTGCAGAGCTTTCTTGGGCTGTGATGTTAACAGTGCCCTGCATCGCCAATGGGCCGTGCCTGTGAACAGCTTCATAGATCACAGCTACTCATGCTCTCACATGGTGCTGTATCAGTAAGAGTATCCTGCATGAACTTCACTAGGGTTTTGTTTAAGGTAGAAAAGCCCATCTCATTTGCACAAGGGCATATGGGAGCAGTTCAGTGCAGCAGAGCAATGACTCTAATTGTTCCTGCTGTAATGAGGAAGGTTATTGTCTGATGATGATATGTCTACCCTTTGTCTCCTATTTCTGGTTTACTTATAAATTTAGCAACATCTCGGAGGATGTATTCAAGTAGCAAGACAGATCTTGAGATAACATGTATAGTCACGCCCGCCCTCTTGGGGGAATGCCACACCTATAAAAGACCTAGGAGGATATTTATAATAAAATGTTGGAGTGCAGTGTTACTCCAAATTTGTTAACACCGCGCTACAACATTTTTTAAATGCAGGGATGAGACATATTTACAAAAACTCAGTGCATCCTTGCGTTTCCCCGGACACTGGCACTAAAAAAGCTGCTTAGAGTCAGCACGGGCACCCTTGCGCCATGTTGCACTGCAGGGGCTATTGTTTATGTGCATGAAGGGCCACCTTCCAAAATATAGAGTTTATAAGCAGTGTTTTTTTACCTCTCCAAAATTGTGGGTACCCATTCAAGCATGTGAATTAGAGGTCATTTTTAAAAATGACTTATTTTTTTATAAATTGTGTTACATTTGGAAGGCAAAACGTCAATTGGTAATAACACTTGTTCTACTATTGTGTGTTCCCCTAAGTTTCCTGATTAAAATGCTACCTCACATGTGTGGGTAGGCCTAGTGCCGGCGACAGGAAATGGCCCAAAACGCAACATGGACACATCACGTTCTTCCAGTGAAAACAGGGCCCTTCTGTGCAATGTGCCTAGCTGGGGATTGTAAACCCTACCTTAGTCAGCACCTAGGGAAACCCATCAAACCTATACATTTTTTAAATTTGGACACCCATGGGAAGCCAAAATGGGGTGACTTTTTGGCTCTCACTTGGTTCTGTTATCCAGAATCCCTGGCAAACCACAAACTTTGTAAAAAAACACATTTTCCTCTCATTTCTGTGATGAAAAGTTCTAGAATCTTTGTGGATCCACAAACTTCCTCCCACCCCGCATTCCCCAAAGTCTCTCGATAAAAATGATATCTCACTTGTGTGGGTAGGCCTAGTGCCCACGAATGGAAACGGCCCAAAACCCAACGTGGACACAATGCATTTTTACAGTGAAAACAGACCCTTTTTTGCATAGTGCCTAGCTGTACATTTTTAACCCTAACTCAGCCGGCACTTAGGGAAACCTATAAAATGTATACATTTTTAAAAACTAGACACCCAGAGGAATCTAGGATGGGGTGATTTGTGTGGATCTCACCAGGTTCTGTTGCCCAGAATCCCTTGCAAATCTCAGACTTTGTCAAAAAACCCACATTTCCCTAACATTTCTGTGATGGAAAGTTCTGGGATCCTCATGGATACAAAACTTTCCACCCACCCCACATTACTCAAAGTCTCCCGATAAAAATGTTACCTCACTTGTGTGGGTGGGCCAAGTACCCGGGACAGGCAAGGACCCAAAACGTATTGTGTAGACTTCAAAATTACCTATCACAAAACTACCTGGTTTTGCAAGGGGGGTACCTGAGTTTTAAGCCCCGGGCTCAGAGGCCGTCTAGTGAAACCTCCCCAACCCACACATTTCTGAAAACTAGACAGATGGGGGAGTCTAGGGAGGTATGGCTTGTGTGGATCCCCCAAAGGTTTCCTACCCAGAATCCTCTGCAATCCACTGCAAGCACTGGTGCGTCGGACGGCTCCTAGCCGTCGAAGCACCAAAGGGGTGAACTCAACCCGCTATGGTACTAAAAATAACAAACTATTTATAAAAGTAAATTTCAAAACTACTAAAAATTTAAAAACTATATTAAAAAACATTAACAATATTTCTACATGTTATAACATACACAATTAAAATACATGCTAAAAATACATAAAAATAATTAAAAAACGATATTATTAACAAAAAATATTCAGGAAACTATATTATTGATTTCAATATTGTTAAAATCGATATTACTTACCTTGAAATTGATATTCTTGACAGCGATATTCTTGCACAAGATATTTCTGTATGATGATACTTCAAGCCCGATAGTTTTGTATGACGATATTTAATTTTCAATCTTTTATCTGAATACCCACAGACAGCATGTTCAGTACTCTTCTGATCTTCACAGGGGCAGAAAGTTTCCTGAAGAGGGTGCCTGGTAATGTCACATATGGGCCTGTCATCATCTAGTGGGTTGGGTTGACTCCTGACCTCTCTCGAAAGCAACAGAGAAAACATGTCCAGAGATAACCCTAACCAATTTTGCAGCAATTTCTGTTTGCGTTAATGCAAACAGGTCCAAAATGCCATTTGTCAGGGCATTTCTTCAAGATGCTGAATGTCTATGGCCACACAAAATTTGGGCTCTGAACTGGGGTTTGGGGGCTATGGTAATGTTAGTGTCTTCCCACATCGAACACTAAAATCCTGCTTAAAACAGCCATTGTACCTACAACAATCCCAGAGACAAAAGTTTGATAGGAAAAAGCAGGATCCTTCATCAACTAGACAGGCGATACAAAAGCATTGTCTTGGCATCCTGTTTTCTATCATTCAAGTGTGTCCCAAGTGTTACATGTGGCTTAATAAACGTATCAAGCAGGAATTGACTATGTTGTGTCACAGGATACCCACAGCCTCCACTCTGTATATTGGGTGGAACCATGAGGAGCCATCTCTGCTGATTCAGGTCAGCCTATTGTTTGCTCCTAGGAGGCATTTATCACCTCATTCACACCTATTCAAGGCTCAGCACAGGCTGGGTGAACATAGATACCTAATGGAATTTACCCTCCAGGAATTTCAGGCAGGGAAAAGGTAACTTTCTTAAAGTAATTTTTCACTGAATATTCATCAAAAATCCAACTTCACCATTGAATTTGGAATTTTAATATCTACTTACAATAGTGCTTTCATAATTTTTCTAGCTAATGCTATTTCCCGAGCTAGCAGAATTAGTATTTTAATGTAGTTTTCTACAAAGGACAGCTAGGCCTTCTACAGTTAAAATAACTTTTTTTGGCATTGCCACTGTAGACACATGGCAATATTTATTTTGTATATTCCTCACTTTTAGGTACCACATACTCTACCTTGTGGTCTGCATGGCTTACATAGGAGTGACTTACTAATAATTAAAAGGGGGGTTTTACATGTAAAAAGGAATTATTTTACATTGCAAGCTATACACCCCAGCTGTCAGGCTACATGGGGTGGCCTGAAAACATGCTTGTACTCCCACTGGAATGGATGGCACAATAGGTGCCTCAGTCCACAAGTGGCATTTATCTTTCAGACCATGTGTTTATTTTTTACACCATACACTAGGGACTTGCAGACAAGTTAGATATGCCAATTAGGAATAAGATAAGTCAACCACATTTAAAGCATGAGGCACTACTCATTTTCAGGGATAAAGTAAATGCACAGACTTCTAAAGCCAGCAAAAATATAGGCTCCAGCAAAAGAGTGAAAAAGGCAGGGTGACCATGAAGAAAATGCAAATTTCATACACAACCTTTTTATCTAGTAATATTTTAATTAATATACATATGTTTAAGTTCTGTATTTCGTCTGTATTTTGCATTCCATCCTAGTTAACTAACATGGGTGTCTAAGACATACTAAAGCTTATTTTAATAGTTATCTAAACTTTCATCTACCGTCCAAGACAGAAGTGTTATGCCCATGAAATAGCTATGAGCCTTGTTATGACTCTGGCGGTCCGATGGACTGCTGTAGCCACAGTGGCGATGCAGCACCGTGGCCCGGGGGTCCGACCACCCCATTACAACTTGGGCAGTGGTACGGCATTGGCACTGCCGCAACTGCCAGGAATCAGAGATCCCTGGCGGTGTCGCAGCAGTCATGAAGCCGCAATATGCTTGGCAGGGCCTCTGCGGCCCCACCAAGCATATTACAAGTTTCCCCACAGCCATACTTTTCATGGTGGTGCAACCACCACCATGAAAAGTGTGGCAGTGAGAAAACAAAAGAGGCCTTACAGGGCCCACTTGTGCCTCTACGTCATGGGGTCCATGAAGGGGTGCACATGTTGTGCTCCCCTGGTCTGCATGCACCCCAATGTTCCTGTAGGGCATGGACTTGACAGTCTTTGCCCTGCAGGAACTGCCTATGATGCTCCAATTTTGGTGCCTTTTTCAAAGGCACCACCGTGGGACCACCAAAGAACTGCCTGCAAGCGGCTTTAAAAGTCATACTCTGGTGGGCATTTTTTTATGGCTTTGGCGGTCTCGAAGTGGTGTGACGACCCCTCTCCGAGACCACCAAAGTCATAATAAGGCACTAAATGCATTGTCTGACTGTCCGTTTCTCTTCCCTTCTTTAATTTTCTTTTCTCAGCAATTGATTGAGTAACTAACCATTTTGCACCAGATGCGAGATCTATTGAGCTATAATCTATTTCTACCGTAAACAAATCTCAAACTTGATGGGTTGCATGTGGTGTATACAATGCCAAAGGTTTACAGGGGAAGAGTAAAAACATTGCAAAGTAGCCCACACCATCCACCTAACCTGCCCATGGCTTGAAACATCCTAGTGCTGAATTTAATATTCACTGCATGACTAAGGTTAGATAAGGAATACTTGTTTTTTTAAAATGTATGTCCCTCAAAGAATCTAGTTGCTGAATAAACTTTTTCCTAATTCCTGACTTGTATGCAGGTGTATGATTGAATAATCCAGTGTTTGCGTGAACAATGTTCGTAGCTTTGTTACCTGTAGCACCATTAATTAGTAAAAATCACACTGCCTACTGTCATGATTTATGCTGACCTATAATTTGGGTTTACTGCTGACGTTCTCTCCTTTTTGTTGCAACACCCTTTAAGCCGGTTCACCTGCTCCATTCAAAATAAGCAATCTTATTTCCTGGGGCCAGTTCCCAGTTTGGGCATGTTAGGGCTGTCAGTAGTCAGTCAGTCATCTGGGCAAAACAGGTATATCAGAGGGTACTCATATTTGAGGCAATTTGACTATCATCCATACTCATATACAGTGGTTTGGGCATGGCTGCAATGTTGCATCTCTTCTATGCTTACTACTATTAAGGCATTCATTATTAATGGTCTCTTAATTCTGATGGTGTTGCAAATAGCAGATAAAGGTCCCATCAGATTTATGAGATGCATGGGAACACTGCAGATGTTTTAACTTTCACCCAGAATGTTTGTCTGCTAAAAGCTTAATTTTCATCCAGATTTTTTCAAATTAAAAGCATTTAAAATCTTAGGGTAAATGCCCCTCCTAAAATGAATGAGGACTAGACCTGGGCAGAATTTCAATGATGCTGGAGTAATCTGAGTAGTTTCGGTAATTCCAAGTTTCTCCCTGATGTGGAATTACTGATAATTAATCATGTGATTGCTCCTGCTCATGTAATTTGGGGGAAAGAACTTCTACCATAGGACCACATTTAGAGTATACCAGCACCCGCTCGCTCATGATGTTGTGCTGCATTTAGCACTTTTCTTAAAGCAAAAATGCATCCTTGCGTCCATTTTGGACGCCAAGGTGCATTTTAATAAATGAAGAAAATAACAGTAAATGACAGAAGTAAGTTGTGGAAAAATCCTACACAAAGAGTACATTGTGAGAGAAGCTGCTTGAGCTCGCTCATTATCTTCTGTTGCATTTAGCACCAGTTCTTAGCTCCAAACTGCTTCCTCATATCCATTTTGGATGCAAGGTGCATTTTTGTGCTGCAAATTAGCACTGAAGGCTGGATAACTCATGTCCATAATTCTACAAAATCATGGGGAATTCTTAGATAATTCTGCGTGATTACACTACACGGAATTACGTGAGTTATACCCACGTTTAGAAATTTCTAGGCTGTAAGAGGAATCTGTATGGACCAAATCATAACGGGCAGTGTAAGAAATTGGGTTATTGGTTGAGGGGGATGGAAGCCCATATCAGGTAACAACCACAATCCTTGTCTGGAAGAACACAAAAATCACTAAATAAACCTGTGTTTAATCCTCTCGTAGCTTGCCACAAAGCAGTCAAGCTTAACTTTGAGGCAATGTGCAAAGTATTTATGCAGAAAGCAAACACTAATAAAGTGAAAGCCCAACACAAGAAAAATATGAAAACAGTATGGAAAAATAGAGAAAAATGTAATAAATAAAATGATGGCAAAATGAACAAAATCCAATCAACAAGACCAACTATATTGAACCACACCAATTGGAAAGGAGCGTTTTTCGGTATTTCAATGTTAACAATCAATTATTGAATTTCTCAAAAGAAGTCCAGTCCACAGGCCAATTTTTCAATTCCAAAAATAATATTCCAAATGTATTAATGAAAGCACATAATACAATGTACTCTATTCAATTTCATCAAATCTTTACACCCTACACGGTTCGTCCTAAATCGGACTTCATCAGGGCTGAGAAAAAGGAAATAAATACACCAATCAATTCATTGCAATATAATTCCTTACTGTTTTGTACATTTAATTGATGCATAAGGAATACTCCAGAAACCATTTAGACCCACATTCTGACTTGAACTTTTCAATGCCTGCCTGTCTCCATTCTAATAACCAAACTCCCAGGACGCGATTTCAATTTTATCCAATTATCATTGATAACACACTTCATTAATTGATATTGTAAAATATTGATATACTCTCTTCCTGTTTGTTTTCATAATTCACCTCATTCCTATACAACTGCATATTAGGCTTGATGATGACATTTGAATACCCAGGTTATTACCTAAGAATAACCTCGATTGCCCCCTTAATTTTTTAAGATACCAGGGACATACCTATTCTATTACTTAAATATTGTGTACTCATGTTAACTCTTGTTGACTGCTCTTTCATGAAAATTCATGGATTCTCCAGAAACATTCTATAATTGCCATGAGGCCTTCTATGTAACTTTCAATTAACCCTTCTTAGCCATCAGAGACATACCTTGTTTTGTTCTTTTTGAGCCTGTATTCCTTCCATAATCTCAACTCAATTATTTTTCCTGCTATGTGTTAAATCTGAAAAAACAACAACCTTATGTTATTGAATATTGCTTTAAGCCTCTTTATGCAACTTCCTACTACCCTTAAATAATCTTTAAAAGAGTACCTTATTTTATTTTTGTTGGGGCTTTATTGTTTCTATTATCCCAAATAAAAAGTGTATCTTTCTAAGCGCTCCAATAGATCACCTCTGTAAAAGTTCAAACAACACCTACAATTGCCGCTTTGATTGTAGAAATTTCTCATCCAACTGTTCCTATTTTTTAGAAACAATGTACCTTATTTCACATAAACAATTTCTTATTCAATCCTCATGATCTTCAATATTCAATAACCTGTTGTTCTCTCTATCTCGTTCACAAATGCTGGTTTCTGTAGGAAAATATATTTACACTAATATCATCCCTAGTGACAATAAGCTGCCAATAAGCATTACTAATGCCTTACACTCCAAATCAAGGAGATAACTCTGCAATTTCCACTTTGATTTATGAACTTCTCATCCCACTGTTCCTCTTTTTATTTTTAGAAACAATGTTCTTTGTTTCATATAAAAAAATGTATACAATCTTCAGGATCTTCCATATTCAATATCCTGTTGTCCTGTCTTTCTCAATCACGAATGCTGATTTCTGTATAAAAATATATTTACACCAATATCATCCTTAAGTAACAGCTGACAATAAGCATTACTAATGCTGTTATTATCATGATCAGGGAGCTACCTCTACCACACCCTGCGCAAGTGTAACCACCATGGTAGTTCATTCGAAGTACTCATTTGCATTAACACACTTATTATCAACAATCACCCCTTGTCCAGTCTGTTAATAAAACCAAAAGTAAGTTAATCCACTATCCAAATCAATATTGCGCCCTTTTCTTCCTCCAGGTGAAACTACGTAGAAACGCTCCTTTCCAATTGGTGTTGTTTCATTGAGGATAGTGGCCTGGGAGCGGTGGACCACGGGGAGTTGAGCGTTGCCATTGAAATTGAAATTAAGATTAAAGAACAGCGACTAGTGCGCACATGTGTCAAGCCCTCACCGCCTAGTGTTTACTGATATATTGATTTTTAGCATTCTTAGTGAAATACCACCAAAAAGCAGAAAGCACCTCTCTTGGTTATCTGGTCGGAAGATTTACCTTCTCAAGTTCCTCGTGAAGAGTTCTGTTTGTGTTGGAGGTGGCTGCAAGGAGGAGGCTTTCGGCATGAAGAGAATATTAAGAGTTTTGTACAGTTGTAACTGAAGCATGAAGATCGGGTCATCACTGGAGCTTCGCAATGGTGGATCATTGAAGGTTGCTGCCAATGCCAAGTGCAGGCCTTGCATTGGGGGTCATCGTGGATGGTTCCTGTTGGCACAAAAAGCAGGTTTTGGTAAAACTTTGCATTGGATAATGTCGTGGGTTGCAGAGTCTTGGTGAAAATGGGCAAGTTCATGGTCGATAGGGAGCCCAAGCTTCAGGATTTTCACCTTCTTCTTGTGCAGGAGCTGCCCCTGATTTCTCCCAAGGGTCCAGGGCCTATGGAAGAACCTCTTGGGGTGCAAGACACATTTCAGCAGAGACCAACTGCAGAGCTCAGGCAGTTCCAGGCAGATCCAGTTGGCGCTGGTCATCTGTTAGTTGCAGGGAGGCTTTTAGAAGCTTGTTGTGTCTCATGCAGGAGTAGCCAACTGATCCTTGGATTCACTCTGGGTAGCCTGGGATCAATGCAAGCCGTTCCAATCTTCCGTCTTCAGACCTCTAAGCAGTCTTTCAGGTAACCGGACAGTCCTTCTAGTAGCAGGGCAGTTTTTCTTCTGAATCTTCCATCGGTCCAAAAAGTGTTATGTTGTGGGGTCTGAGAGTGTCACCTTTTATGCCCAGTGGCAGCCTGTGTGTGGGGTCAACCCCTAGCCCACTCTCAAATTACCTTCCTGGGTTTGACTCCCAACTTTTTAGAGAGACAAAAGCAATGGCAGGCCTGGTGTCAGGTTCCTTTCTTTTAGCGAAAGACAACGCCCTCTAAAGTGCAAATGAGGCTTGGAACAGTCCCTTTCCAGCCATCCTGCCAAAAAACCCATTTCAGGAGAGACAGTTACAGTCATGTGACCCTGTTTGCTGGCAGAAAAGTGCAGTAGTTTTGGGTACAAGCATGCCAACATTCTAAAAGTGGCATTTCCAGAATTGTGACCTACAATCTGTCCTTACAGATAAAACGGGTTTTAAATTACAATTCATTTGAGTGAAACATCATTTCTCTATCTGCTACCAATCTGAAGTTAACACTTAGTAAAATCTAACCCAGTGTTAACCTATGGGAGAGATAGCCTTACAACAGTTAAAAACGACATTAGGAGATTTTGTTTGCCAGGAGATGTAAAACAGAAACCCACATGTCCTATTTTTTAAATACCATGTACCGTGACCTAGGAGCTGTTATGTGCTATCATAGGGGTGGCTTATAATCTTTGAACATGAAGCTTTAGACCAGGTAAAACGTTTGTTCTGCCTGATCAAAATGGGTAACGTGGTAACATTTTCTAGGTTATTACAAGTAAATGAAATTAAACGAACCAGCATTTGTAAAGCACATAGCTACCTCCGGAGAGGTGTTCCGGCACTGGGGGCTGTAGGGAAGATTAAGCCACCTATTGCCCAGAGTCACATGGTGCTGGGCTAACCTGCCGCGGATCCGGAGATCGAATCGTGAACCTTATGGTTCGGAGTCAGGCACCCTGGCCGCTGCATCACACCTCTTCCACGATTCAGGTGTAGGTCAATTTTATCATGTTTAAGGGAGATAGCACAATTACTATAGTAGCAGAGGTAAAGTGCAGAGAGCCCTAATGCCAACAAAACATAATTCAGAAAAAGGGGATGGATGCAAAAGGTTTGGAGAAATCCCACATCAAGCATGTCAGGTCTAAGAGGCATGATTTTCTTTACCCCAAAAGTTACTTACACCCCCATTTACTAAAACACTCATAATGACGGATTTAGTGTTGATTTCAGAAGGGACGGCACAGCAATTACTAATAGAAGGGGGCTAAAGATACAACAAGTCATAGAGGAGAATAACTTTTCTCATATTTCCAAAACTGATTGCCGGACGATGAAGGCTGCATTGAGGGTAGCTTGACAAAGATTTAACTATGCACACTACTGATAACAAACAATTACAGTAATATAGAAAGAGGCCATTATGTATATGAAAAATATTTATTCATGGAAATGAAATCCACTCCACCTTCAACAAACTCACGTCCTCTTATAATAACACACTCCTATTTCTATCCTTTGCTCTAATCTCCCCACAACACCTCCTGCAACAGACCCAAACCTCCCTAAAGTCTGAACATAGCACACAGTCCTGTTAATTTCCTACTGCTTTCTTAACTGATCCATGCTACCCACAAGAGATCTGCTCTCTCCTTAAACCCTAGACAAAACACACTCCAAATGCTACCCTTTCTACAACTCCCTCATCCCACACTACATCCACAGACACATCCACAGACGGATACCCCCCTAATAAAAAATGTCGCTCCAATCTGTCAATCCTTCATTTAATTTCATCTTGGTCTTTATCCAAGCTCTAAGAGCACTCAATAATTGTATTGAATAGAACCTCTGTGTATGTTTGGGGGTGGTGTGGCCTGCTTTGGGGCAGAGATGCGTTGCTGCTACATGCAAGTCCAACTGCCCTTATTAACTCCTGCTGGTCAGTGGCCTTGCAATATCACTGACTCCACTGCATCCTCCATCTACTCTTCTAAGGTCACAAGCCAGTGGAAGGCTGCCAAAAGGCTCTTGAGTTTTTTTTTAATGCCCTGCTGATTTTTTATCTCCTACCAGTACGTTCTACAAGGGTTGACCTCCTGGCCTCGGTGGGGACAGAAGGGTGATCTAAAGAGAAAAGAAAAATACATTAATTGTAGTGCTCCCGGTAAGAATATGTTTGCATATTCTGCCACACAAATGTGGCAGTTTTTTCAGTACACTGAAATTGTATGATTGTGCAACAATCCAGTTTTTTTTCACTTCTAATTATGGTACTTGCCATTAATTAGTCCTCCGTCATCTGCATGAGTAAAACCATGTTTTTTGCACAAATGGATTTAAAAAATCTTTAAAAAATGAGGCGATATTTTTAGCCAAAAGCATTTACGGATGACACAAAAAGTGACCAACCTGCAAAGTTATATACTGCCACATAAAAATGTAGAGTTATATAACAATGGGGTGACCCGATAGACCACTGGACTCGGGTATATATATTGGTACAAGGAAACAGTCACAGTAGAATGATTTGCAACACTTTAAAAACACATTTGTTTGAGAAAATTATGCGAAATTCTGACGCAACCTGATAGATGCATAAATGACAAAATTTAATAATTTGGACACAGAATTAGGTCAACATATCAACCTTTCAAAGGACAATAAACATGTCACTATCATCATCTTTGGATTAAACAGGTGCAAACGTGGTGATAAGTGCAATTGAACAGACTGTTCCATGTTTTTCTTCCAACATATGGGATGGACAGTGATTGTATAACTGCTTCCTCATTTATGTTGTCACATTTATGTTTCTTGCCATTGAAGTGGCAGGCAAGGTCTTCCAATTGATTGTGGAGGTTCTTTAACGCACGACCTTCCTCCCTCACACCGTCTGCACTCATCCCCAGTTTAATTGCACTTATCACCACGTTTGCACCTGTTTAATCCAAAGATGATGATAGTGACATGTTTATTGTCCTTTGAAAGGTTGATATGTTGACCTAATTCTGTGTCCAAATTATTACATTTTGTCATTTATGCATCTATCAAGTTGCGTCAGAATTTCGCATAATTTTCTCAAACAAATGTGTTTTTAAAGTGCGACATAAAAATGTAGATCATTCATTCAGGAAGGTCCATTTATTAAAATTTTCATACAATATAATTTATTTTTTACTATTGGCATATGTTAGTGCCCTGCTCTTCTACCCAATTTCCAACATACATCACACTCTATTCCTCATTCATTATCAGCGTAAGATTTTGTTCTGTGTTGAGCAAGTGAGTTATATCAGAATGTGTTATATCAGAATGACCTTAAACCAAGGCTTGCACTTGGGCTAGGTATAAACAGTTTAATTTATTAATGGAAGGCAGAAGATGGTCTAAGAAGAAACCAAGGAAGAAGGTATGGGAAAAATGTGATATATACCATGACAAATTGGAAGCTGGTAATTATAGGGTGGCACTGAGCAGCACACTTCTTCCACCCTTAAAAATGACTGAAATGCAGAGACAGAAGCATGGTAAGGTTATCTGAAAAATGTTTGGGACTGGGCTTAGGGCACGGAGCAAAAACAGGAGTTGTCACTGAGCAAGGATTATGACTTACCACTAGCCCCAAAGCCACTCACTTCTCCTGTCAACCCCGACACTCGTCTTACTGACCTTCCGTGTTGCAAGTCAATCTGGATAGGCTCTAGAAAAAGGCACTTTTTAGCAACATCACAATCAACTGCCAGTATTTTCACAAATAAAATGTAACGTCAAAAAAATTTGAAAATACTGCGAGTAAAAGAATCACTTTTAAAAGGTTTATTCATACATATAAAAAACAAATATTACAAATCTGAAGCAATAACAAGTTTAACAATGGAGAAAATGGATAGGAAATGATATGGAAAACAATGAATTAGGGAGGAAGAAGGAAAGAGAAAAGTCGATTCGACAGTAAAAAAAAGAGGGGTGGGGAGAATGAAAAGGACCAGCAAAGGAAACAGTAGAAAACAGGTTGAGGAAACAGAAGGCAAAGGGAAATCAAACAGAAAGAGGTGTCTGACATTGATCCAATTAACACTAAAATAGATAAAAGTTAAATTTTATGGAAGGTGAGAAAGTTAGGAAAATATGTATAACAGTGAAATATAGCAGGTGTGTAAAAATACTTGGTTTGGTGGTCAGTCTAGTATTTCTGCTGAATTTTATTGCTGGTTTTTACACTCCGCATTATAGGGCACTGCTTTCCAGTGCCCAGTGTTGGTACTCTCACTCCTAAAACATATAGAAATTGGCTAATCCCTGACTAGCATATTAAGCTCTCTTGTAAACCATGGTATATGTTGTATCAATTACACCAGTGACTTGGAAAGTTAAAATATGCAAAAGAAACAATTGATGGACGGAATGCTAGACAATGCAAACATTCACCCCAAGGGAGGACCTGGCTTTGCAGTTCGGGTCGGACAGTTCCCAATGGGCACAGGGTCAAGACTGATTTGCATATGGCTGGGTTCAAACTGGAATGGCATGGTGAGCAACAGAAAGATGGATTTAGGCCCAGATCTCTGTACTGGGATGAATGTATGACATTGTTCTGCATTCTGTACATCAATTGTTCTTTTTGCATCTGTCACCCCAAGAGGGACGGGTATGCCCAGACATGGGTCCCGTGCTCTCTATGCCACTGGAGTCAAGCTATCCTGGCTGATAAGGGGAGAATCCCCGAAACAAGTCCTAGGATGCATGATTCCAGTCCAGGGAGGAGCTGGCTTGGCTGTTCGGGCTGGACTGTTCCCAATGGGCACAGGGTCAAGACTGATTTGAATATGGCTGGGTTCAACCTGGAATGGCATGGTGAGCAAAGAACAATGGATTTAGGCCAAGATTTCTGTTCTGGGGTGAATGTATGACATTGTTTTGCATTCTGTCCATCAATTATTATTTTTGCATTGGAACGTTAAAATGCCACCTGTGCAATGCACTGCTAATTGTTCCATCTACTAGCGTGAAAAGGAAAACATGGCTGCGGGCCTTCCAATGTAGCCTGTCTGCTGTACTTTAGACCTGTAGTCCAACCTGTCTCAATAACCCTTTTCACAGAGAAGAAACCTTCCTTTTTAGGTAATAACAAGTCACCCCTATGTAGGCCGTGGAGCCTATAATATAGGGTGCATCATATTTAAAGGTTAGATAACTAGAGTACAGAATAAAATATAAATTCTGCTATTGATGGTTTGGGACCATTTTAATAAAAATGATTCAGAGACAAACTTCAATATTTATTAAAATCCAATCTAATTGGAAAATTAAATATTTAGGAAAAGTGCACTGTGTGTAGCTTCTGGAGTTTAGTTTGCATTAGCTCTACAACAACTGCCCAGCCAAAGCTTGACCTTAATCAAAAACAAACTCCCAAATTGTGAGTTTGTCTTGAAAAATAATCAAACTAACGACCCTGACACCCTGCGGGTTTCTTCCCATGTTGCAGGAGCCATTTTTCTGTTTTACTGTCCCCCAATCACCAGGTGATACCTGGAGGAGATGGCCAGTAAAAAAAGCTGTCCGACTACCCACTCTAAATAGGGCAGATGGTCAGATGCCTTACATTTGATGGTCCCTACTTCCTTAGGCCAATAGAGGAAGTTTTACGCTGATAGAGAACATTTTACCTCTAAATTTGGTGGGCTGACCAAGAGTTTGCTGGAGAAGGTACTCTATTGTCTTGGAAACTGAGTACCATTTCCACCAAACTCTATTTTTTCTAAATTGGAGGAATTTGTATTATTTTAGTTTTGCAGTTTTATATAGCGCGAACTCGACCCGAAGGTATTGGAGCGCTTTAAAGGAGCACCAGTTACGTTACACAAGGACACATTAATTTTTTTGTTAGGCATGGGGAGATTAAGTGATTTGCCCAGAATTACAGGATGTGGAGTCGACCCTTCGGCTTGAACCTTGGTTTCCCAGCTCCAAGTCGGCAGTCTAGCATCCTTTCCCCTTGATGTGTGTACTCGAGCTTTTAACTATTTTATAACTTCTAAATGCTTTATGCATTTTTTCTAAGTTAAGTCTGTTTTACCTGTGTGATAGCTATCAGAGGTTGAGCTTAAGTTTAAAATACTGAAACCTTAGCCTGGATATAAGACGCTAGTAACTTTATTACTTGTGTGATATACCATCAACCGCAGTTATTAATTCATGTGTGCACAGAAGGCCATACCATGTAATAAAGTGGTCATATTAAATATAATTCTATCAAATTAACATGACTTACTTGCACTGGACGTGCCAACAGGCCTAATGGAAGTGGTGGCTGTAGCATCGTCCGGTCGCTTCCCTTGGCCTTGGTCCTGGTCTTCTTTGGCTGTCCTGAAAGAAGGAAAAGAAAAAAAAAACACTCATTAATAGTATCTATCATAGTAAGCATATGTACAGTGACATGGGTAAACAAATCTACAGTTTCAATAAGCAATCCTGCCTCCTCCTTTAAGCTTTGCCCTAATTAGAGCTCCATGTCCTACAAATAACTAGAAATTATATTCCTTCTACCTACCTTCAAACATTTTCACTTGTGACACTAAGTCAAAGCTTGCACCTCATAAAGATGGAGACTGTGCAGCATAGAGGAATCATGGAAGAGCCACCCAAACCACTCCCGGGACCTTTCCCATTTCCTTCCTCCTTACTTCTCATTAACCAAAGAATAAATCTGCATAACTCCCTTACTGACTACTGCCACCCTAAATGACCTTCCACTCAATCTTGAAAAGTTTTTTGAAAATACCAATACCAAACATGACTTGATGTCCACACCTGACACCCTCCCTGATATGGTCCACTAGTTTATCTGCACCAGACGTACTCCAATGTGTACATAACAATGTGAGTGTTTGTGGTTAATCTCCAAAATAAAGACTTTAAGAAAAAAAAAAAAAAATGTGTCAAAAACATACACACACATTCAGATATATCTGAATGTATGCCTACTCATTTAAGTACACACAAAAAATGCTTTTGCATATGTGAAAAATAATTCAGAAGTTAAGAAAGACTTAACAACAGATTTCAGTACTGCGGTATTTCATGGGGTTCCATTTTAAAAGCTTCCAAACTATGGCACCTGTACTGTGAAAGCTTCCCCAGCAAAGATTCCATGGTACTGCAGAACAATAGAGTGGAAGCTTGCACAGCAGGTCTCTCAAGCCTAAATATTTGTTTTTTTATTTAGTCAGGGGCACTTCTGGATTCCACAAAAGTGCCTGGATTTAGAGTATTCACTGCCCTTCCCCGTTATGCCTTCAAAAAAAAAAAAACAGGACATGGAGGCTTAGCTCTGTAATTGGTGTAGCTAGACTTTTGAGACAATTTAAATGTTATATTGGCAAAGTTATTCACAGATTATAGGTTTCATTAGAGGACTGCAAAGTTCTCACCAACTCAGCCTCATTAACCTCTCAGAGGCATTCCCAGCCTAGTAAGAGATCTCCGAGTCTGCATAGGTGGCTTTGCCAAAATGGCTATTGAAAACGCCCTAATGGCATAGCACTGGTGGAAAAGTTATCTCCATGCACTTTTCCAGCAATAAAAACAAGCATTTACAATGCAATGGTCTCGGCATTGTTAAAGTTAGAGCTATTGGCATTGCTCCTGACATTTAAAAAAAAAAAATATTTAAAGAAACTGCATTGTTATTTACAATGTCAATAGCTTAATAACTCTCAAATGCAAGACATATTGCATTTGCACCCACACACAGAGCCACACACACAAAGCCACCCACACACACAGAGCCACTCACATAGCCACCTACACACTCACAGAGTTACCCACACACAGACAAAGCCACAACGCATAGAGCCACCTACAAATAAAGCCACCCACACAGAGCCTCCCACACGCACACAGAGCCACCCACACACACACAGAGCCACCCACACACACACAGCCATCTGCGCTCCCTCAGCCGGCTTGTGCAACACACACACACATCAGTGACACACTAGGCACACCACAAAAAGAGACTCCACACAAATGTATATAAAAATATCCTTTGTATTATACATAAAAAACATTAGATCACTGTGCCACTAGGAACTTGTCATAGAAATGCATGGATCGTAAATCTCTTTGACACTAGGCAACTGTCATAAATATAGAGATCGTAAATCACTTTGCCATTAGACGTAAAACACCTTAGACCACACTCACATTGTATGTTATGTAAATCAGATCAGACCATAAGCACACAACCCTAATAGTCACCTTGCCATAAGGCACTGGTAATAAACATTGCAGTTAGCGTACTAAAGCACTTACTTGTAACTGGCACATTAGTCGGCAGACGCCTTGCACTATACATAAAGCACATTTGCAAACAACTCGGCAAACATCATGCTGCCCCTTCACATAACAGTTGTTAGTCTGGCTAGTAAAGTCTCAGAATGACCAAAATCATGACATCAGATCATAGAATGTAGCAGTCAGGTTACACATCAGTCACCTCTTATCACAGGATTTATAATACATTGCTGTGTGCAGAGATGGCATTCCTGTATGTTTTATACATTGCCCCTCGGGTCAAGGTATGTGCCCAGATAGGGAGGGCAGACAAGCCCTGCTGCCATTGGCGGGAAGACCTCGCTGGCTCCCCCGCAGGCCAATATCCCAGTTGTGGCTTCCTGTAGTGCCAGGCAACCGCATCAGACCCGATGCAGCCTCCATAGGTCCCCGACAGACACGCGTAGTCTTTAGGGTCTACGGGGGCGGTCAGTGGCCCACGAATTCTGCTTTGGAGGTGTTTATGGGCTGAGAATAGAGACGAACCGCCCCCCCCCCCTTTTTTTAATCAGTCTTGGCACTATGCTGACAGTAATGTCGTCTGGTTGCCCACTTTTTTCTCGGCTCCGCTCCTGGCATCTCCTTGGAATCCTTAGAAAACCTGGAGGGCAGTATTCTTGCCCGCTGTGTTTGCCCCAGCCATGAGTGTATCCAGACCATTCAATCATTGGCCTCTCTTTAGAAACAAGACCTCCCGACCCCCCTTCTTTCGGCAAGGAAGTAGTGGCATTGCCAAGGAATTCCAAGGTTAGGAGACATAGACGACCGTTGACATGACAACGTGTCAGCCCCTACGCCTCTCCTACTCCTGCTCTTCCTCTTTCACCTCACCTGATTGTGCCCGCAAGAGCCTTATCTGTTTGCGAGTTGCTGCTCTCCTCGCTGCCAGATGTTCCTACCTGCCCCTCCCATGCCCACATGTTTGTTGTCACTAGCCCTGCGGATTGTGGAAAGCCCTCTGCCCACCCTCCTACCTACTCCCATGTGACCAGCCCTCTGCCCACCCTCCTACCCACTCTCACGTGACCACCCCTCCAGAACCCCGTTTGTGCGCCCAGGTTTCCAGTCACGTAGCAAGGGTGACACGAACTATAGCTTAAGTGAAGAAGAATTGTCCCCTCAAATCACTATTTCACACAGCATTTTTTTTTTGGGGGGGGGGGTTATATAGCGCGAACATGACCTGAAGGAATCAGAGGGCTTTACATATGATCACCAGCTGCTTTACACAAGGACTCACTCATTTTGTTATGCACAGGCAGATTAAGTGATTTGCCCAGAATCACAGGCTGTTGAGCGTACCCGCCGAGACTCGATCCCTGTTCCACAGCTTCGAGGTTGACCGCTGTAGCGCTTACTCCACATCCTTGCATCCATGCATGGTAGGGGCATGGAACGCCCCCGTACTCCAGGGTCCCAGTGCTACTGCAGATGCTGCGCCATTGATAGCTGTGCCTATGCAGTTGTATCAAGTGTTTGCCCCATCCTTTTCTTGAACCCTCAGCTGAGAGCACTGTGGTGCCCACAATTCCGTCCTGCCCCCGCTTACACTCCCTGATGGTCCTCCTCATCCGACCCCTCCAGAGGGAGTCCTGTTTGCCTCACCTGCCCCTAGAAGTCGACGCTTTTAAACCCCAAACAACACTTTTGCCCCACCCCGCCCTCCTCACCTGCTTGTCGGGCAGCCCTCTTAATTCCCGTACCAGGGCCAGTAGCAGGCCCGGGCCCTCCATCTCGGCGGCGGTACCCGAACTCCCCATGGCTGCGCCGGGAGGGAAGCGCCGCGCTGTGCGCTCCACGGCTGAGATAAGACGAGGAGTGACGCACCACACCTGGCAGCCGCAGACGGCACACCCAGGCCCAGCCCACACACCCGAGCGCACCTCGGACACCTCCCAGAGCACCTCCGGACAGGGCAAGCTTGCAGCACACAGACAGGGCAGGCGCAGTACGAGCGGACACAGGGCACCGGCACACCCCCCACCCTAATTTAAATTTAATGTGTGGCGGTATGAGCAGAGTCATTGCCTCTGCAGTCCCACAGCTTACTTTACGCTCAGGTCCCGGGCAGCGGTGGTGATTTCAGGGGCACAGCGCTTTCCTTCCTCAGCGCGTCGCAGTGCCTTAGGGACCCCATGCTGCCTGCACGCGCCAGTAAGCTCTCTGATTGGTTGACAAGGTCCACCAATCACAGTGCTTATTTGGTAGTTGCCAACCAATCAGAGAGCCGACTGGCGTGTGTAGGTAGCGTGAGAAAGACATGCCTCTGTCTTATGGGCGTGTTTTAAAAAAGAGAAAAGAAGCGAAAAAACACGCCCCCGAATCGCAAAGAGACGGGGCTTGCTTGGAGACACAAACCTCTTCTCCAATGGCTGTCCAAGTCATTAAATCTCGCGAGCGAGACTGCGCAAGCGCAGCCTTCACTAGCCGAGACCTAATGAACAGACTTTTTGGATCATGTTTTGCTTCATCAACACAACATGCACCTTTGCTCACAATAATTCAAATGTCAACATTGTACAATACGAGTTTTTAACTAACATCATGACTGATTTCATAGTGGTAGAGAGGCTCTGAATCTAACTGGAAAAGAAGCGGAGAAGGGTCTGCCGTTTGTTGTGAATGACGGTAGAATACTAAACTATAAATAAAGAAAGTATTCTAAATAGAAATGTTACGTGAGGGCAAGCAGAGATATAATGCTCTGTTGAATTCTTATTATATGCAGGCTGCCACCACAGCAGGAGTTTTCAAAGAAATAAATGAATTGCCTCAACTAAGGATAAAAACTAGGTCACCCACCAGATTTCTATCCTTAGAAAACTAGATTGGTGGCATAGTTAAAATGGCAATCTGGTAAGTCGTACCTTCTCATCTCTCCATCCCGCCGACAGGGCCGATCTATCCATGCCTTGAGTAGCCAGATCAGGGAGCTACAGCATCTGACCCACTCAACCAATAGATGCACCCAGATGTTGTCCAGTACAGCGAATGCCCTGAGACTGCGGATCGACTGAGCAGGCGAGCTGGGCCAAGCTCATTGCCGAGAGGCCTTTGTGATGTCTGTGATCCGTGGACTGGGCATGACTTCGGCTCCAGAGCGTTTAAGGATTTGCTGGCTTGTAATCGCCCACCGGGCCTCTTGTTTGTGCCCAACCTGTCCACGAAGCTGCATGAGGATGTTGGTTGAGCTGCGCTGCTCCCTCTGCCCCTGCGACAAGGGGGCCAAGGCAGTAGCTGACCTGAGGTGAGGAGAGAGGGGGCGGTACGAGCCCGTGGTTCTAGGCCTCCTCGGAGCAGGGCCATTCATGCTTTAGGAGGATCCATCCTGCGCTGTGTCCCTGGGTAGGCCTACAGCCCACCTGAGTTGAACCGGGGTGCCCCCTGCTGACGAGTGGTCCTGATTTCACCAGGGTGGACTGGGCATCCTCCCACACCTGTCTTCACTCCCCGCCATCTGTGCTGGTGCTGTGGCGGATTGCGCACACCGAAGATTTGGGGAACCGCTATAATAATAATAATAATATCCGCATTAGGGGATCCCGAGCAGAGTGGAGGGCATGTATATCACCTACTTCTTGGGTGACCTCTTCCGAGAGATTTTAGAGGCCCCCTCCACCTTTGAGATTAGACTTTGATTGCACCCATCGAGTTTGTCAAAAGAGGCCCACCCCAGCGCCCCCTGCAGACATCCTCACCTGTGTCCACAGCTGAAGTGGCGCATCCTTAAAAGGGCCAGGGCTGGTAGCCCGGTAAGGTTCCAAGGACACAAACCTATTTTATACCAAGACCTCACCACGTTCATTCTTCAAAAATGGAGGGTATTTCAGCTGATTACATCCCACCTCCGCTCCATCTGAGTTCCGTACTCTTGGGGTCACCCCTTCCGTTTGATCTTTTGCTTAGACGGAAAGATCCACCAGCTCTGTTTATTCAAGGAAGCCTGCTAGCTGTTGGACATGGGGTGTGGCACCACTGGCCTCTTTCATCTCTCTCTCATTGGGCTTCTTGCCCAGAACATTGATAATGTGTATCTAGTTATATTGAAGATTAGTTAGATTTGTATCGGGATGTTTGGTCCTCCTCCATCCCTTGGTTACCCAGGCCGTTCCCTCAACCAACACACCACTGTGCCACTTGCTTCATGGGGTCAAGGTCTCGGTCCCCGACCACCAAATCCCTGTATGGCAATTTCCATTAGATTATCTTTATAGTCCCTTCCATAACCCTGGATCTTAGGATCATCACACTAAATGTGAAGGATTTCAATAACCCTGTAAAGAGGTGTGCCATCCTCTCTTAGATGGAGCATTCCAGGGCCCATATATGCCTCCGCCAAGTCTGCTGGGGTGGCTATCCTTTGTCTCCTCCGCCTTCCCCAGGAAGATTGGTCCAAAACAGGCAGAAACTAGGGGCAGGTTATTAGCTTATTCACTTTCACTGGGGTCACATACCTTTAAAGTGGGTTCAGGGTACGCCCCAAGCAATGGTCAGCAGCACTTTTTTGCAGCAGGCGGTGGCTGAGTTGACTAGGTCGACGGAACGGCTGTTACTGATAGGGCTACCTTAACATAGCTTTTGACAATGCAATGGACCGCTCAGCCCAACTTCAGGGATAGTCTGGGGCTCTCACACGTGAAGGGACACAATGGCTGGAGGAGGTGGGCCTGATAGATACCTAGAGGGCTTCACATCCTAACACCTGGGAGTTCTCATTTTACTCCCACACACATAAGACATACGCAAGGATAGATTACGTCCTGGGCACCTCTGATATGGTATCTCATGCCAAAGCAGCCAAAATACAGCCACGTTCATTGTCGGACCACATGGTGGTCGCTCTCATGCTTTCTCTTCCATCCACCCACCCACCCACCCAAGACTTGAAATCTCCGGGACACACTCTTACACTGCCTGGCTGTGGTTCAGCAGATTACCACAGCGCTAAGAGACTTCCTTCACACGAACGACAACCCTGAGATCTCAGACACCACTCTCTGGAAAACTCTGAAAGCAGTGATCGGGGGGAGTTTATAGCGATTGCCTCAGCGGACAATAAGCTTTGCAGGGGCAAGCGGCACCAACTTTCACGAGAGGTCCAAGAGCTGGAGCGTATCCACCAACAGACCGGTGCACCCCCTACCTGGCGACAGCTCGAGGCTGCGTGCACTCAGCTGTCCAACATTGATTTAGACAGGGCAGAACAAGCGACGCTACGATTGCGACATGCCTTTTATGTCAGGGGTAATATATCGGGGTGGCTGCCACCAATAGGCTGCAGGCCCAATGGCAGTCATATGGGGTCTCTTCGGTGGTCGATACAACTGGGACAGAACAGACTGAGGACCTCCATATAACGGAAACACTTTGGCAATTCTATGCAGACCTCTATGTGGCACAGGCACTCCTCCCGGATGCCCTTGCCTGTTACCTCCAGGAGACCGCGAACGCCAGGCCAACACTTGACCAAGCTGCGATTCTGGACTCCTCAATTCAGGTTGAGGAGGTGGTGTCTGCTATCTCCCAACAAAAGTCATTTAAATCCCCCACGTTCTTCCCCATCCTGGACCCCATACTCACCAGAGTCTACAATGCTTTTGTGGTCTCTGCCGCACTTCTGCCGACCATGCTGGGGGCTTCTATTGTTGACATACCCTAGCCTGGCAACGACAAGTACCACTGTGCCTCTTATAGGCCAATTTTCTTTTTGAACATCAACTTTAAACTGTTCACTGGGATCTTGGCCTTGCAATTGACCCACTCTTCTGCCCCGCTGTATAGATCCAGACCAAGCGTGGTTTGTCTCCAATCGCCAATGGGGCAACAATACGAAAAGGCTACTACACCTTATTAATAAGGCACAGCGCTTTGATACAGAACGTATGCTTTTATTTTTCAATGCAGAAAAGGCGTTTGATAGAGTTTATTGGCCCTACCTGAGAGAGACCCTTCGGGCACTTTGGATTTCCTAATTGGTTTACCCAGTGAGTCCTGAGCAGTTACACACTGCCCTCGCCAATGGTGTGAATGGTTATACCTGCTCCTCCTTCTCAATCAGTAGATGTATGAGACAGGGCTGTCTGACGTCGCCCCTCCTATTCGCCCTGTATATGGAGCCGATGGGTCAAAGGACACGCGATAACCCTCCTATATCTGGGATTTGTTTTGGGTGGGACAAGCACACGATCAGCTTATATGCGGATGATGCTGTGGTTACATTAGAGGATCCCTTGGTCTCTCTCCCGGCATTCATGGCTGAACTTGACCTGCTTGTCTAGGCGGCAGGATTCAAGGTCAATAGCCATCAATCCCAAGCTCTCATGTATCACTCAGGGCCTTCAGTTTCTCTGAGTTACAATACTATCATCCTATTCAATGGGCCTCGGCTGCGGTCCCCTACCTCGGGTTACAGCTCACGGTGAACACTCAAAACACAGTGTCCATAGACTATACAGCCCTGCTTCAGCATATATAAGTGGACCTGTGCTGCCGGAGACCCCACACCCTTTCCTGGCTGTGCCGAGTTGCTGTTGTAATAATGGCTCAACTATCAAAGATACCTTTTCTTTTTCAAGTTCTCCCTATGCACTCTACAATGGGAGATCGATTGCTTTGTATGGGCGGATAAGAGACCTCGCCTGGACAGAGACTTCTGCTACATGCCACCAATGGCGGAGGTCTGGGGGTGCCAAATCTGCGGTGGCATTACTGGGCTGCACAGCTTAAGATTTTTGTGGAGTGGTCTCCCCCTGAATCTGAAAAGCACTGTTTTTTCATGTATAGGGCGGTGGCGGGCAAACCCCTGTGGAAGTTTCCCTCCCTCTCCAAACTGGCATGTCCCAAAAGCTTATACTTGTCTCCTGACAGGCAAGCCCCTCTTGTAGCCTGGGACAGAGTCACTGGGAAAAGAGGCCTTACTTAATTTCCATCACCTGCTGACGCCCATAGCAGACACTCCTGATTTTGTTCCGGGCCTCTGCTTTGGGGTCTTCATTCAGTGAAGCCAGACCACAGATCTATCGGACATTTTTCGATGAGGATGGCCCCCTGTCATTTGATGACCTCTGCTTACAACAGAGCATCGCTGAATCCGAACGATACCAGTAACAACAGATCAGAAACTGGGTGATGCACCCCACGATCCAACCTCATGCTCAACGCCATCTCACTCCTTTTGAGAGGTGGCTGCCATCCAAAATCTCAGATGCACACCTCATATCTGAACTGTATGGCCTCCTTCGCCCCCCACTGCCTGTTATTAAAACCTCTGGCTAGAGAAGATAGGAGTCCTTACTGGGTCGCTCCTTTACAGAGTGGGAACCAGAGGATATTTATCACTGTGTACGCCACACCAACTGCAATGTGGCAAGCATAGAGAGAACAACTAAAATTGCCACCTATTGGCATCCCACTCCATCAGATTTCATGGGGGAACACCACTCGTAGCCCCCTGCGCTGGCGTGACCGTGGTTCCTTCAGTACTCTGGCACATCTGTTGTGGGATTGCCCCAAGATCGCTACCTACTGGGTGCAAGTACTGGATGATGTTGATGTTCACCACGACACACAGCTACCTTGTTTCCCAGCTTACAGTATCTTAGGCTTCTCTAATGCTCTCACATTCCCCTCCAAGTCCTGCAGGGGGTGACAGATAGGCTTGGCACTGGGAGCAGCCTTCAGAACGTCCTCTCTCACTGGGGGTTGGGCGTGTCCCCACTCATGTGGGTTGGCTGCATCGACTTTGGAACGTCTTGGGTATGGAACATATCTCTCTTTCCCTATCAAATCTGGGGGCTTCATTGCCAGATATCTAGTGCCCGTTCCTATCATTGCTTACGACGGAATTCCGTGAACTTTAATGGCCCAAATATTTGCAGCTTCTGCGACTCAAACAGCCTCCACCTGCTGCACCCTAGCGGTGGCTTTGGTGTCTATACTCATGAATTGAGCTCAAATGGAGTGGGTGGGTGGGGTGGGTGGATCCCCAGGGGAGCTAGGGGAGGGAAATGGGTTATGGGAGGGGGGAGTTCTGGGGATAGCTGAGTAGAGTAATGTGTTTCAGGATTGTCTCCTGCCTTGTCTTGATTTGTCTCTCTTTTGATAAACTAATAAAGAAATTTAAATCTAAAAAAATAGATTGAGTTGAGTGGTTCAGTACCTTTATTATTAGTGCAGCTCAGCACTCCATCAGGCCTTACGAGGCCATGGATTTATTTTCCCTGACAGAGAACTGCTCATTCTATCACAAGATCTCCCTCTTCCTGATCACATTGCCTTGTCTGCATTTGCTGGTTGAACACAAGGCAAAGAACCTGACCATTTTGCTTCAGCCAAACTTGGCAAAACCTTTTACAGTGGCGGCTGCTCTCCTGGAAGTAGCAGTGGGGTAAGGAGGGGGCAAGAGGAGGAGGAGGGTTAAAAAAAAAATCACACCTGCCAGCCAGCCAGCTGGCCAGCTACTGTCGCCGCTTCTCTGTCGTCCTCTTCCTGGCTTCTTCTAGGGAAACAGGAAGCAAGAAGCACCTGAGCTCTCAGGCTCCCAACAGCCAATCACAATGCTGCAAATCAACATTGTGATTAGCTTGAGTGCCGTGGTTTTGCGCTCAGCCAGGGAATGGGAGCCTGGGCAGGCTGTAATGCAGCCTAGGTGGAGAACATGCAAAGTGTGCATAAATATTTGGCCGGCCGAGAAGGCCGGTGAAACATTCATGCTCACACACATAGTTCCCACCACTCCTCCAGAGTAGATCCGACCACCCCTCAAAGATGCTGCAGCAGAAACAAATAAAATGATAATAACGCAAATTATCCATCTATTTTTCCTTTTTTTCACTGCTAAAGGCAGTGGCACAATGCTCCTCCGCCTTAGCAGAGGAGCCGCCACTGCCTTTTTATCTTTCCGAAAAGAACACCTAAAATAGAGATTGGTTTCTGAAGAAAGACACAACAAATGGCCCTAACATTCTGGGAGTTCCCTTGACTGATGGACCTTTTCTGCAGGCTCAGAACAGGAAAAAGAGGGCAGCGAAAACATGGGTCTCTTGTCCTAAGGTACATTCATCAGTGGCCATTTGGAAGATGGGCATTCCTTTATTCTCCAGCATGCACTTGCACACTGTGCATTACTTTATACTTCCAATAACCACACCCTAACATCTCCCCACATATTACGTAGTTCCTGTTCAGGGTCTGCCCGTGAACCACGAGGTTCCCAGTGCGTCTAACATCAATATGCTACAGGTGTATTGTAAATGATAAAACATAGACCCTAAGCAGCCTTAATTCATCCACAAGCTTAATAACGGGTCATTAAAAAAAATACATAACAACACTTCTTGCATTGCTGTGGAACCTGCTTAAAACATGGCTTTAGAAGCATGCATGCTGTTTCAATAGGGTAAACAATGAAACCTCAGATTTTTGCTGAAGGAACAGTTCTACAGCTGTTGGCATTTGCCTTAATACATGGTTCACCTGACATCTGATCGTTTAAAACAGCCCCACTCCAGTGGGTTGGGCTTTGAAAAGGTGTGAGTAGAACTGAGAAGAATTGTTCTCGCCAATTTTTTAAATCAATATTTGTGAGCAGGTTAACGCGCAGTCATGAGCAGTCATGATTGACAAAGAGATCAGCTTCATTTCAATATATTTGTGAGGCATTTTGGGTAAGTTTGGGGTGTATTTACAAGGTTAATAGAACAATAAAAGAAATGTAATGGGATGCACTCGAATGAATAGCAGTGATTCCATTCTCCCTTGCTCTTCTTTTCATAAGTGGCAAGTGACATAGAACAGGGTAGATTTCTTTACATCATGCTTTACTTCTTTTAACGAAAACACACCGATCAGAGGCTGATTTTTAAACAAGATCTTTAAAATATATTCTTGTCCTCAATCGACAAGTGAAATATGCTTTTGAGCCAACTTAATATGACTGGTTAAATTGTATACAAAAGTACAAGACCGTTACCAAGCAAGCAGTTCCTGTATTAAAACAAAAGGGTTCCAATTTTAACTGTATAATTTAGATGCTAAAAATGTTATTGATCTTTTGGCAAAAATGTTGATCCTCGCAAAAATGCCCTCCAGTGTAATCTGTGTATTAGTAAAATCCATACACCATTAGTGCATTGCAGATACTTTGTTTCCAATTGGTTTAAATTACAGAGGCTTTTATGTTTATTTCTCAGCACAAATGCATAAAAACAAAATGCTCTCTAATTATGCTTGCTGAAGGTAGCTGGTAAAATCATGCCTGAGCTGCTATAAATCAATGGCGGTATTAAAATGACCTGCCAGGTGCATCTTCTGGGTATCAGACTAATTAAAGCGATGGATTAATTGCAACTATTCATCAACACCACCAACTTTGTTTAGTAACCTCTGCAATGAATCTTTTTTTCACCGTAATGTGCAACAATAAAACTGCAGACATGCAAATTGTCAAAAATGCAAGCAGAAAGGATTTCGCTCTACAATATACTGCTCATCTCTGTGGTACCTCATACAACCTGGAAAGGACAGTATGTACTCCCTACATAATAACTGATTCCAACTCTCCACCTACAGTCGCTTCATTTACTGTCAGATCTTATTATAAATCTGTTAACGATAGCAGCAATTGGCTCTTATTCTTACCTTATTGCATATTTCACTGCTTGATGAGAACCAATTGGCCTATAATGGCAATTAGTAAAAGGAAACCATCAGTACAGAGCTTGTGTGAAAACATCTCATTGGAATTATTTTTCATGGTACGCAGCACAACATTAGTACACTGATAACGAAAATCTAATGCATTACAAAACGAGGAGTTAAGGACACAATAATCGTATCATTAATTACAATTAGGCAATGCGTGAAGATCAAGAATGCGTTTGGAGAATTTGAATAGAATAATATGTTGAAGGGAAAAAACATTTCCTAATATTTAATTCGAATTATGTTATTGGATGATATTCTGCATCTGATCTCAATACTTAGGCTTGGTCTGGCCATTTGGTCGCCCTTTCATTTTCCAGGTGGATTGCAGGCTAGTGGGCTGCTTATGCACCTTGATGGGCTAAAATTAATCATCCATGAAAGCCTTAATTCCCCCATTCTAGTCGCAGAATTTTGCAGTGTGGGGATGGTTTGAACATCTTTTCCAGAGCTGATTTTAGTTTGAGGTCCGGCCGTACCAATATTGCATGGCGTTCTGTTAACATTCTAAATTAACGGTTTTTGATGTGAGGTTGTATCATAAATGTTTATTTTTTCTTAAAAGAATCTACATCGAATGTCCACAAGCCTCCTTTTAAGCATATTCTCTATTGTAAAATAATACACACAATTATGGGAGAAGCACTCCTTAAATAGTAAATTGACTCTTGTTTAGTCCTGTTGCAATTAAACAAATTAATTTCCATATAATTAGTTGTGATCTAGATGATGGTGTTTGCCTAGTAAATTTCAATAGGGAGTCAGGCTATACAAATTGCCCTGAAGAGGTCCAGCTGTCTACAGGACAAAATAAAGAACATCATTTGATCACCACTAATTCTGTGGAAATGACTTCTTTTCATTCTAAAAGGACTAATCCAGATTCACTTCACTGTTAAGGGAGTGCTTCTCCCACAAGTATGTGCATTGCTTTTGTTTTATTTGTTTTTCAGAATGATTACCTAGGAAGTGGAGCACTTGTGTTTTGCATTACGCCCAATAACCGTTCTGATTTGTAGCATATATCTTTTGTAAAATACTCTGACAGCCTTCCTTTCCATCTTTAGCCATGGTCCTCCTACATTTACTAGGAGAAGGTTGCTTCCTTCTGAACACTCTTCATCCTTAAGGTCTTCTTCTGCTTTCGGTCCAAGGCCAACCATGGTGGTCGTAGGATTTTCTTCACTCACTTTAGCCATTTCAAACCCTCTTCCTGTTTACTTGTGTTTTATTTCATCTCTTTGAATTAAAGTGAAGCTCTCAAGATTCGTCCTTTAGTGGTATTGTTTAACAAGTGTTCACTTAGCAGCAAGAAACGGTATAATGAATGAGCTTTTAAATAGATGACGCAAGCACAACATAAAATGCTTGCTTGAATTACAAACCTATATCTATAAAGTGATAAACCCTCTGACAAGGAGTTTGAGCGCTTTTGCTGCTCTGCTAATATGACAAAGCCACCTGGTTCCAAATGTAGTTGTATTGCGCATTGCATAAAAAAATATTATTTCCTGATGATTTGACCATAAGTGATTATGATTTCAAGACTACCCATAGGGGCAACTCCAACACCAACAGCATACCCCTAGAGCCCAGCCAGCACCCATATCCGACACCCACATTTCCCAATACAAATAACGCAAGGCCTCCCAAGACTCAACGACTTATCTCGATCATTACCCCCATCTGGAACTAGACACAGAGTCCCAAAAGAACTAGAGCCGCTATGGCCTCCCCGGTCGCCCCCACCTCCTCCTCAGCAGAGACCACATTTACCAATACCAACCACGCAAGGCCTCCCAAGTCTCAAAGACCTAACTCGACAACAACCCTCATCTGGAACCAGCCACAGAGTCCCAAAAGAAAAAGAGCCTCAATTCCCTCCCGGGTCGCCCACACCATCTCCCCAGTAGAGACGACCGACTGGAAAGCCAGCTAGAAATGGTAATACTGGGCCTCACTGAAATACTTCTGAACCTCCCCACTCCCCGAAAGCCCAACCAACACCCACACCCAACACACACATTCACCAACACTAATCGCAAAAGGCCTCGCAAGACACAACGGCTCAGCTGGACCTCAACCCTTCTTCTGAACCAGACACGGAGACCCAAAAGAACAAGAGCCGCAATGTCCAGAAATGAATGGATCTTGCTTCCTTGTATGACACACCCACTACTATCCCCCCTAGCTCCAAGATCCAGGTTATCACTGGAATTGGAAGAGACCGCTCCCCCGCAGATCCTCTAGACCCCCAGCCTACTCACAAACATCCCCAGGGCCCCCTTAACAAAAAAACAAAAAATCGAGGCATCCAACATGAATTGCATGCTCATTAACTGCAGATCGGCCACCAAACATGCAACAGAACTGGCAGAGACCATCCTCACCCACGACATTGTCATCGCGTTCATCACCGAAACATGGCTAAACAAATTCTCTCCCCAATTATGGACATGCTGGTGCCCCCGGGCTTCACTATCATCCACAAAGACAGAAAGATCCAGGGAGGAGGAGGTTTAGCAATCATCCATAAGAATTGCAACTCCATGGCGAAAACTGACACACTCAAGTATAACTCGTTCAAATGTCTCAATGCCACCATTAACACAAGGGACAATAAAACAATACTCTGCCATCTCCTCTACCACCCGCCAGGAAACAACGTCTCATTCGGAGAACACGTCTCCGACCTGATAACTCAATGCTCACTCCACGACTCCATTAACATAATTCTAGGAGACCTCAATTTACACTGGAATGAGGAGAACAACCCGCTAATCAGAACCCTAAACGATCTCCTAATCAACAACAACCTCTCCCAACATTGCACCGAGAAAACTCATAAAAGAGGCTCAATCCCTGATGCCATGATCGCTCAAGCAGACTTAGTCTCCATCGACCACATCTTGCCTGTTGACTGGTCTGATCACCATACCATTCTATTCCACATCAACCAAACAACCCAACGCCAGCCCCGTACGCAAGACCCTGCCCGCTGGGCAAGAAATCTAAGTCAGATTCCCCTCGCAGACTTGGAGGAAAGGGTAAACTCCCTCCTCCCAATCCACAATGGGGAGGTTTCAACAATAGAACTCACCTCTCACTACAACACTACTATGACTTCCATTGTGGACCAAATAGCCCCCCTGAGACTAAAAAGAGTAAGGAACATACCACCCAGATCATGGTTCAACACAGCCATAAACTCCAAAAGAAGAGAACTAAGAGCGGAAGAAAAACTCTGGCGAAACAACCCGTCCACAATCCTATGAGCTAGACTTAAATCAGCACGCGCAAAATATAAAAAACACATAAAGAACAAAAAAACGTCCATCTTCTGTAATGCCCTTGGCAATGCAGAAACAAGCCCAAAGAACTCTTCAATCTCATTAGGCAACAAACTTCCAAGCCCCCTTCGAAAATAATTGTGGCTTTCAAGATTTGTGGGTTAACTTTGCCAATTTCTTCAATGACATAATCACCAAGATGGAACTCACCCTGGGCATGCAGTGCAATCCCTCCCACAGCAACCTGCCCATAGGGACAGAAGACACCGCACACAAGCACCCCCCAAACTTATGGAAATTTTTCAATCTCATCTCTGAAGCAGAGGTCATCAAAATGATTTCCAGCTCTAAACCCTCAGCACACGTCCTGGATCCCATACCTGCACAACTGGTTAAAAAGCTCAAACTCTCCCTAGCCTCGCTCTGGACCAAGATTATAAACAGCTCCCTAAGTACTGGAGTCATGCCTGACTGTCTGAAAATCAGACAAGTCACACCCCTACTCAAAAAAACGGGTTCTTACACAAACAATCTGAACAACTTCAGACCTGTCTCCAACCTCCCTCTCCTAGCAAAAATCCTGGAAAGATGTGTTCTCCTCCAACTCACTCAACACCTGGACAGCACCAACCTCCTTGACCCTCACCAATCAGGTTTCAGAAAAGGCTGCAGCACAGAGACAGCGATCCTAAATGTAATTGAGGATATGCACAAATCTCTTGATACAGGCCAATGCTGCCTACTCTTATTCCTGGACCTATCGGCAGCCTTCGACACGGTTAACCACAAACTACTCATTAAGGCACTTCAAGAAAGGGTTGGAGCAGAAGAGGTGGTCCTACAGTGGTTCACCTCCTTTCTACAGAACCGCACCCAAAGAATAACAATCAAAAACTTCTCGTCAGACCTACTCCCTGTTAGCAAAGGTGTCCCCCAAGGGTCAGTACTCTCACCATAACTCTTCAACATCTATATGTAACCACCATTCTTAAAACAAACAACATTCCCTTCCACCTCTATGCAGACGATACTCAGATCTATCTGGAAACCTCCTCCATTGAAATCATTCAGCGACTGAACAACACTCTAAGAGAAGTCCAACACTGGTTATCACGCAATCACCTGAAACTAAACCAAGACAAGATGGAAATCCTCCTCATATCCAACAAGGAGAAGAACTCCCAATACACAGAATGGCTGAAAGCCATTGATACTCTCAATTATAACCCCATCCTAGCTGATTCTGTAAAATCTCTGGGAATCACTCTGGACCCTAAATTAGACATGAGCAAACACATCAAGAACATTGCAAAAAGCGCCTTCCTCAACCTCAAACTACTCAACAAAATAAAACCCTTCATCCCTCCGAACAACCTCAAACAAGCCACGCAGTCCCTGGTGCTGTCAAGACTGGACTACGGTAATGCAACCCTCACAAGAACAGCAAAATCACTAGCTCCCCTCAGATCAACCTTGAACACAGCAGCCAGAATGGTCACCGGGGTAAAGAAATAAGAACACATCTCGTCTGCACTCAGAGATCTAAAATAGCCCCCAATCGACATGCATGCCAACTTCAGAACGGCTTGCCTCACGCACAAAGCGCTGCATACAGGGAAACCCACCTACCTGGCCTCCAAACTCCAGAAGGACAGACAAGAAGCCTAAGGAGCACCAACACTCTACTCCTTATCCTCCCGAAAACTCGCAAACAAAAAACCGCATCTCGATCCATCGCAGCAAGTGCGCCCAAAATCTGGAACTCCATCCCAGTCCATATCAGGACTAACCCCTCCTACTTAAAATTCAAAAGGCAGCTCAAAGACCTCCTCCTCAACAAATCTGTCCCGAAGGGATAGCTACAGCCAAACACTGAAACCTGCCTACTTCAGCACACAGGCACTTTAATATTAAGACCTCTACCTCACTCACCTCATGACTACCTCCTCTATCCCCTACATCCCCGATCAAACCCCGTCAGGAGACATGGTGGTATATACGACGACATCACACGTAGCATCTTGAAACATTGTACATACAACTGTGGTAACATATCTTACAAGTGACTCTGTGCTTTGTACAAGGATATTATACCCTACATCCTTGATCAAATCTCATCAAGAGACACAGTGCTTTCTATGGTGACATCACTGGAAATGCCTTGAGACATTGTACATCAAAACTGTGTTAACATATCTCACTAGTGACTTTGCCCTGTGTACGAGAATATTATACAATGCGTAAAGAGCCACCCTGCATGCTACTTTATCAATGTTTCTTACGATTTATAATGCTGTAAAGCGTTCCGATACCTTCGGGTCTGGCTAGCCCCATTTATAACTTTTAAAAAAATAAATAAATAATAATAATAAATGATTCAAGGACTAGATTAAGTCTCAGGATTTTTTTTAACCATGGGCAGAACTGCACAAAAAACGATGTAGAGTGGGTTTTGGTTCAGCCCCTTGCTCATGATTCGATGGGTTTCTTTTCTATCTCAGTGCCCTGCTTTTAATTGAATGTCTTTCCTGCCTAACCTTGTGTTTATCCTTTGTCTGGCATTTTGAGGATAAAGATCGTTCAAACTCTATCTCTCACTGCTGCAACCTCATGCTCACATCTCTCACTTCCCACTCGTCCTCCCTCAGAGTGTCTGACAGATACTATTGTTGCAGGTCAGTGTCACACCCACCCTCTGCCTCTTTCTCCCATCCTCATGGATTTCTTTTCTTCTCTAAGCCTTATCACAGCCTCGCTCATTCTCCATGCTCGCCACCGCTATTGGCTTTTCTGAGGTCAGATACACAGTCATTGGCCATGCCGACAGTTGGGGCTTGCCATTTTGAAAGTCTATTTTGTACACCTTCAAGATGGCCACCATGCTGAGAGCAGCAATATGGCTTGATACAAAACAGTGGCAATCTTGAAAGTATAGAAAATAACTTTTGCAAACTTCTGTGGTGCATCGTAATATGATGCAATGCAGTGGCCACCGTTCAAGAATATAAATTAAATCTTTAAGATGGCACAACATTGCAACACATCATGTTGCATCACCCAATGTGGCAGTTATCTTTAAAAAGAAAAATATATATCAAACTTTCAAGCAAACCCATGTCATGATCCCCCGCCACAGCTCTCGCCCCTCATAAAACCACCAGGACATAATATCTGCTCTATATTAAGTTGTCCTCCCCCCCATGGTTGTGATATGTATATTATGCTTCACAGATATGCATGTTATGCTTCACTGCTCCCTGGTGGCAGTGGTAGGCACTTAATATTACTATCAGGTTGCAGGAATTCTCACTATAGGAATACTGCTTGTGCCAATTCCCTTGTGGCAGTGGTAGGCTTATGTTCAAAGAAAGAGGTGAGCACAGCACTTGCAGACTGTTGTGCGAGAATCAACTCCCTAAGTCACCGCTCCGCGTGAAGACTCTGTACAAGAGAAGTCATCGCTTCGCGTGCACATTTCCCTCTGAGCAACTGCCTCGCGCTCTACGTCTGCCGGTTTCTATTTAAACCGCACCCTTGCCTATTGCCAGGGCCTGCTGGCCTGCTAGATCCCATCCGCTTCCGCTGCTGCGCATCATCCGCACCGAGGCTTCTACGCCTGAAAGAAAGACAAAAATACAGAAAGGACCATCACTCATGTATCCGGATAAAAAAAGACAACGAATGCAAGATAAAGCAGCATTTGTTTTTTAAAGCGCTGCAGCATATATGAATTGAATAATTTCGGAACTTTTTTTTTCAGTTCAAAAGATTTTATTAATAAGAGGTCCAAGATATGACAACATGTTATATCATATAAAATGCATATCACACGTAAGAGAAGCTACATTGTAGTTAATGAATTGGGTTAAGAATTAAGATAAAAGAAAAAGATTGTTAGAAGCAATAACAAAAGCTTAAATATCAAATGATTTAGGAACAAGTAGGAGTGTTCAAGGAGGTTTTAAAACTTCTTGTTGAATAGGGTGCAATTGAAAAGAGCGCCTAGCACATACATCCAAATAAATAGTAATAGGTGACCATAAATCTAATCTTTTCATAGCCAAGTGTATAGGATAAACAAAAGAGGTATCCAACCTATGATTATGGCAAAATTTCGGAACTTTTAAAGACGCGCTGAATGAATAGACAAGCGCTCATAGAACAAAAGGTTCTGCAGCATATTTGGCTTTTTTAGAACCTTGGCATACTCCCGCTGAGCAAGGACTTTTATCGCACATTAGTACTGTATTGTTCAGCACAGATGTGCTTATGTTTTTACATATGCTGTAATATGTGTACCTGTGAAACTGAAAACGTTGTGAAAAATTACAATTGTTCAAATGGACCATAACCACTGTGCATCTCAGGGAGACATTTGCTGTTGATTTGCATGGTTGTATTTACAGAGAAACTTATGTTGTGTTGCCATGAACAATCACATATATGTTGCACGAATGTGAATTTACTCTGAATAAGAAAAGACAAGAGGCGTTTGGCAAAACAGGAACAGTTAGTTTCATTAAATTTGCAGCTGGGAGAACAATGACAGAGTCAGGGTCTGAATACTGTCTCCTGAAGACTGTCTCAAAGTACATTGGATTTGGCTGTCATTTTATTAATTTCACAGAAGCATAACGCAATTTGTACATTCCTTTAGAGAAAGAATTCCAGAAAGAATTCCAGGCCTAGTCACGGAGTCATAAATCTGACCAACTGGTATGGACAGTAGGTGGGTCTTGACCATACGTGGACACAGTGCGGGCCAGAGGTTACGTGTCCAGATTTCTGGAATAGGGAGCGCGTAAATATTGCGTGTAGTGGGCATGCTGTGTCCGGATTGGCTGAGTGTTTCTAACTTCATGTGGCATCTAACTTTATGGTGTTTAGGGAACGTGCACCCTCCCGCCTAATGTTTTTATTGGGGCCAATCTCCTTGTGCCATTGTGATGTCAGTGCCTATCTGTTGGATCGACCAGGGTTTTTCCTGCTTGTGCGTTTATCTATGGGCAATGTGTCACCCCTCCTGTAGTCTGTCAATCAGTTGCTTCAGGCCTAGGTCACAGGGCCTACCTGACCATGTATTTATGACTCAGGGTTGATGGGGAGGTCATTTTGGGCAGATTCGAAAGCAGTGATGCGAGTTTGTTGTTATGTGCACATATATCATGGCATACATTGACATCATATTTTCCAATATTAACATATATACATCTGTGTGTAACCATATAGTCATAGCTCTATAGCTTAAAGTGTTAATTCATTTACAAATATTATTTACCTGATAGTCTTGCATATCCCAGTTACCTGAAACTCCAGTGACTTCAGTGTGCACCAGAATTCTGTGAACAACGTCCATCCCTGTACTCAGTGACCCAGAGAATCCCCCAGTGAATGTTATTTGTCTTTGTCTTCTCTCTCTCTTCCCAACCTCCCTTTTCTTTGGGGATTACCTCTGGTGCAGTGCAGGTATTGACTGCTTCTTGAGCTAGTCCTCAGGGGATTCAGGGAATATCGTTGCCTCATTGGAGATGCCTGGAATACAGGTGAGTGAATAGCGACAGCCCCGCATTGCTTGATGCAACATGATGTGTGGCAACATGGCAAAAATCCTGCAAGTGTAATATTTATAATAATTACCTTTCTTCCAGTAGTTATCACCCAGGAAATTACTATGTGGTTGTTGTGTTGCTGCCTAATACTACCATGTTCCCATACTCTCACAGAATTTTTTTTATGTGTCAGTATTATGCATGTGTAATGCTCCACAGCGTTGTAATCAGTACACAAAAGGTGGAAAACCTTACAACTGATAAACTCCTAATGCTTTAGATGGTCAAATTAACTGGTCTCCATATATATCAAACTGGAAAGGGATCTGCACCCAGGTGAATCAGTGCAACCCTTGCATCACATGGATATATAAGTAGGATCCTCACCCAAAAGTACAATCAGTGGCATGCTTCATCATCGGATCCTCACTTACTGCACCTAGTGTGAGTGGGTGGGCTCAATACGGTTTGTAAGCAGAGCTCTTTCTAAAACCTAAGTGTAAGTTAAAAAGCCTTCAGGATCCTAATTCTCGTTTATTAATAAGGTCCTTTAGATGGGATAAAAACAAGTGTGATGTTCTATCAGTGCGATGAGCCCTAACATCTATAGCTCAGTAAGGTCGACATGTTTCAGCCTGTTACAAGTGCCACTCAGGGTCAGCAGGCTTTCTTCAGGACGAACTAAATCCATAGATTTTCTACAGATTGTGTTAAATGCCAACTCCCAATGCTGGTTTACACAGTACGATAAACATGAAGCATGCAGTCCTACAGACCATATATAGGCCATAGAGGAGCTTCTCCCTTAAGTGGTCTCTGAAACAGAAAACACAAAAGCATTTTTGTAAAGTGAATCACAGCCCTGATCATGTAATAGTCTCATACTTGTGCACACTTAGATTATCGTGTACCAAACGGGGCATGCAGACACGGTCGCCAGTAGATAGTTATAGTTAGGACCGTGTTTCCATTGGAAATCCACAACATTCTATTTGAAATAACTTTGGCGCCGGTTGACGAATCCTCGCAAAATTTTCAAAATAGGTGGGGCGCTCCGCTCCGCTCCTATCCTGAAAGTCTCGGGGTGATTCATCAAGCGGGGGCCGAGAAAAAAGGGGGGTCCCAAAACACGTTTTTCCAATGCAATTTTCCATAGGGACCTTTAGTCCAAGGTACAGCCCGAACGGCTGAACAGAATTACTTGAAATTTGGCAGAGAGGTAGTCCTCAGGTCAGTGCCTTTTGCAGGTCTGGTGTCAATCTGTTCAGTAGTTCCTGAGAAAATCAAAAGTAAAATCATATATATATGTGGGCGGAGCCTAACCATACATCTCATCCTGAGATCTGATTGGCTGTCAGCACTTCATCCAAGAAGTGTTGGCAGCCATCTTGGGACCAATATACATGATAGCACCTCATTAAAAAGCATTGCAGTTAATAGAAGGTTTTAAGACTTTAGTTACATTATAAATCATTTGTTGATGGTACCATACTCATTTTAGGAATTGTGGTATGTTCTAAGGTGATTTCACCATGTGAAAAAGCCTTCTGCTGGGATATCATGATTGAGAGAAAAATATTTTCTCATGCTTTTCCCACAGAGGTTTGGAAGGTGATCTATAAGCTAAACTGAGAGCATATTTTCTATAAATTCACATTATCTTTCTCAGTCATGTGAGAATGAAGTCTGACATTCTCAGTAAAACATGTACATCCAACAAGGGCAGAGACTGTCAGTTGATTCCTTTGTGTTCTACTGCAGCTTCCCAGAGTGTTCCAAAGAACAACTAGAGCGCTAACAGTCCTACTTATGATAAACGTATGGCACACCTGAAGCCATCTTGCTTGGATTAAAGTGGTAACTCTTAAAACATTTAATTTAAAAAGGAACAAAATGAGGGGTTCATTTTTCCATAAAAAGTATGATTAGTGCTGCAGAAAGAAAAATTAGGGCACATTTTGAGTGACTTCTCAAATCCTCTTCTATTTCATTAAAAAATTCTGACATGCAAAAAGAGTGCTAACATTCTGAATTTAAGGCAAATGTGTGACACATCTGAATGCCTTCTTGATGGAATCAAAGTAAAAAACTGAAAGTATTTCCTACTGAGGAGACTGCAGTAAATGAGGAAATTAGGAAACTTCATAACAAATAAGTCTCCCAAGATGGCCACCAGAGACAAAAGAGCCCAAATGTAGCCCAAATATCACCCAGATGTAGCCCAAGTATAGCCCAATGACAGAATGTCCCAGAGTGTTCTTAAAAACAACTAGAGCGCTTACTGTCTTCATTATGACAAAAGTATGGCACACCTGAAGCCATCTTGATTGGAATAAACTGGTAACACTTAAAACATTTAATTTAAAAAGGAACACAATGAGGGGGTTCATTTTGCCATAGAAATTATGATTAATGCTGAAGAAAGAAAATGAGGGCACATTTTGAGTGACTTCTCAAATCCTCTTCTATTTCATTAAAAAATTCTGACATGCAGACTGAAACATGCACTTTTAATACCAGGAGCAGACTTCCATGGTGAACAGTAGTTTTACTACAGTGATCTAATGAGCAACTAGAGTGCTAACATTCAGAATTTATGGCAAATGTGTGACTTATCTGAATACCTTCATGATGGAATCAAAGTAAAAAACTGAAAGCATTTCCTACTGAGGAGACTGCAGTACATGAGGAAATTAGGAAACTTCATAACAAATAAATCTCCCAAGATGGCCACCGGAGATAAAAGAGCCCAAATGTAGCCCAAAATCACCCAGATGTAGCCCAAATATAGCCCAATGACAGAAGTGTGCAAAACACTTATTATTTTGTGTTTTTGCAGTGTTATATAGTGCAGACTTGTCAGGTATTGGAGTGCTTTACATGAGCATTGGTTACATCACACAAGAACAAATTCATTTTGGTTGTAGACATGGGGAGACTAAGTGATTTGACCAGAATCACAGAATGTCGAGCTGAAGCAGAAACTCCAACCTGGTTCCCCAGTTGCAAAGTCTGCAGTTCTGGAAGTAACACCACATCCTCTCCCCTAAGTGCAACATTTAATCAAGTGGTCAACTGGATCAAAAAACAAAAAGATAACAAATAATTTAAAAGTGCTTTGTCGCTATTTGAAAACTCAGAAAATATGTCCTTATTTTAGTCTTTTAGAGCACTAACCATAATTTTGATGCCAATAAGACCCTCTCATATATGTAATTTCTAAAGGAAATGCTCTAGGTATTACAGTTTTGATTACATCAAGATGACGTCAGGCGTTCCACACTTTTGTAATAAATATAGAATGTTAGCAATCTAGTTGTTCATTAGGATACTGTTGAGAGGCAGAGGCCAGGGGCACGGACTCTGAAAATTGAAGGCAGGTAGGAGGATGCAAAGGCAACAATTTAACCACACTGAGCAGGCAGGAAGGGCCGTGGCAGCACAACAGACTATGGAGGGCAGTGGAAAGGGGGGCAGGGGCAACAAACCAACAATACAGGACTTGCAAGAGAGGCTGTGGCAATGTAATAGACCATTGTGGGCAGAAGGAAGAAGCAATGGTAGTACAACCATACATGCCAACAGACCCGATTCAGCCAGGAAACCTCCAATGTTTTTAAGCTCAAATGGGCTTTATTTGATCTGTCTCCTGTCTACAATCTCCTCTTTTTCTTTTTTTTTTTTCTTTTTTTTTTTATTGAATCTGATCTGTAATATTCCATCAAGTATTTTCTTTACAACAGAATACATTTTTAATAAAACAGTAATACATCAGAAGAGATAAAAGTGAAGCAAAAATTTACACAGTTTGCCCTGTCATTTCCTATCGAACCTTTGCATCTCAAGAGGAGGATCTTACATCAGAATACCAATCGGAGATAGGAGCCCAGATCTGGGTGCCCCGGGCTCTGACTTTCCTACCTCTTGTACTATATATAGCTATCTCCTGTTTAAATGTGGCGAGAAAACGGCTAAGCCACATCTGAAAGGAGGGTACGTTGGGATCTTTCCAACAAGCCGCCAGAATATTACGAAATACAGCGGTGCCCAAGAAAACAATCCTTTGTTCCTCCAGACTATAACATAAGGATTCATCGTAACCTAAAAGAAATAGGGTAGAAGAGGATCTAAGATTACGCCTAAATACCTGAGCCCAAAATCCTCCAATTGATGTTTGTAAGTTATCTAGTTTTGGACAATCGGCAAACATATGAATTATATGTGCTTGTCCCTGTCTACATCTGGGGCAGCGATCATCAACTCGTAATCCCCAGTTGAAGAGTTTAGCCGGAGTAAAGTACAGGTTGTATATAGTTTTAAAATATTGTGCTTTAAGGTTAGGCACTAGAAATAATGTTGTATAAAGAGTTAGGGAATAGGGGATATCCACATCTGGATTTTCAAGTTTTTGTGCCCAGGATCTCTCCACACGTTCTAAATCATCGTTACAGGATTGAGAAAATAGGTCATATAAAGTGCCTATCCTAGTAGTTCGCTTCTCAATAATAGAGAAGCGAGTGATCTAATATGTGACGTCATCAGCAGTGCATTGCGGGCGCGCGAGTTATAGTTAGCTGAACTAACTATAACGGGGGAATTTCAATGGTTTTGTACAAGTGAAAAGTCCAGCTAACTATAACACCCCTGAAACCTATGGTTTTTTCAGTGAATATATATATATATATATATATATATATTCTCCATCAAACGCCTCTAGCTGTCAGGACGCACTCCCAGCCGATTTCACCATTCGATTTTTTCTTTACAGAATATATATATAAATATAAAGCTTTGAATAGAGTAAATAGAGTAAATCAAGTTGATCGAAAACAGACGCTAAGACGCTTAGACGCTAAGTGAAAAAACAGAAACCACTATCACCAATAAAGAAGAGGAAAGTAGAATTATCCTCACATTTAATGGCAACTCATCTCAGATACAAAAAATACTGACTGACAAATGGGACATACTCACCAGTGATCCTATTATCGGGAAAACCTTTTCCCAGAGACCCAGAATCACATACAAAAAAGGCAGGAGTTTGAGAGATATACTTACTCAAAATGATATAACTCCTAAACAATCCAACAGCGAACATAATCTAAAAGGTTTTTATCCTTGCGGACACTGCAAGGCGTGTCGCAATAGTAATATGACTAAACATTTCAAGATTCCTGGACAAACCTTACCCAAAAATATTTCTCAGTTTCTAACTTGCAGCACTCCGTTTTGTGTGTATGTCTTGACCTGTCCATGCAACATGTGGTATGTGGGCAGCACCACATTTATGGCCAAAAAAAGAGTATTGGAGCACATGCGGGCTATAAACAAAAAAGACACCCACTATCCCATTGCCAGACATTTTGAATCTTTTCATCTTTCAAACAGCTCTCTATTGGGTTATTTTGTGATTGAGCAAGTTCACTCGGGACCCAGAGGGGGTAACCGGGTATTACAACTTCGCAAACGTGAATCTAAATGGATAATTGAACTAGAAACAAAATATCCCAGGGGCCACAATCTTGACGAAGAATTAAGTATACATTTACGTAATGAATAATTGACTATTCCATGTCCGTATTGTGTAATCAGGTTATAATATGATAAATCTTTTTAACCATATGAAAGCACTGTGCTGTGAAGAGTGAGTTTCATATCCTTTTAATCATCACTTGATTTTTTCCATTCTTTTCTTTATTCACAGGAGGAAAGGAAGGGTCGTACCGTTTGCGGACTGTCTTATCCGTTCCGGCCTCCCTACCCTTTTCTTCCTTGGCCTGTGGGTCCACTTCAGCTAAGTCTGTGCTTTTCTTACTCTTTTGATTTTCTTTTCACTTTGGACACTATTGAGTAAACTATGTCTAGTTTGGGTAATAACGGACTGAATTTCGACACCACCATGGTGCTGTATTTGGATACAATAAGGTTTTTTGACCAAAAAATGCATGTATAATTGATACATCCTATGTACTATTCGTTTGACACGATAATTTCTAGGTTATGTATGAAAAACAACCTAACATAAAATAAACTACACAGTATTAGATTTTCACTATACATATGAATGTGCTCATCGTATAACCATGTTTTAAGCCACTATATAGGCTGATATGAACTTTTATGATTTTGTATGCTGTTCATTATTTTGCACTGCTATTATGGTTTCGTGCAACAGCACTTTGTATTAATTGGACACCATTATGGTATGATTATTTTGTTGGTCTCACACATGTTAGAATTTTTCTGACTACTCTGTGCATATTAATGCTGAATAAGTATGTGGTTGATCACTTGTATCCTTTTGTTTGCATACAGCGACATATGAATCAGGAATTATAATTTTATGCTACTATTATAGCGTATACACATAAGTTTCTTAGCCATTTAGTAATGGCCGCCGCTGTTGCATTACCAAACACAGTCCGTTTTCACTTTCTTTACCCATGTAAGACCTGGTTGCACTTTCATGCACTGTGTGAACAAGACAGCTAGTCTGTCGAAACGCGTAACGGTTGCTAAATAAATCTATTTTGGGTTGAAATTCGAGAGTGCGTCTTCCTTGAGGATTTTTCAAGTGTGGATTATAATTCCGGGAGGCCTGCCCGGCGCGATGCACCACCTGTCTACGGGACAACAAACTCCAGCAAAAAGGTCGTTCTGGTGTGGATTTATATATATATATATATATATATATATATATATATACACACATAAAGGCAAATAACATCATATTAAAGTAGCCAGTGGAGTTAAGCATGCACACGTTAGTGTATTTAAAAAATGTGTCATGTGAATGATACCTCAATGACTTCTAAAAGGTCAGGCTCCATGAGGTAGTGGGGGGTGGGGCAATCCCTGCCATCACACTCTTTAAGATAATAGAAATCACAGTGTTTACCCTCTGTTTCCTAAAGAGAGGACTCAATTATCCTGTCTCCCCCAGCACTTACAACACCAAGGGACATCGTCTACCCTTCAGCTCCTTCAGCTCCTCGCGCTCCGAAGTGGATGGCCGGCCCTGAATTGGTCTGTCTTTTATGTCGAGGAAGAAAGTCATGAGAGTCTGATGGTCCCTAAAGGAGGGGTGGGTGGTGCTGGCATGTGGGAGTGCTGGGAAATGTAGTTTTTAGGAGTCATGTAGTTGTCATAGACATCACAATTTTTTTGAAACACACCAGCATGCAATCAATAGCAGTTAAGACTAGAGTGAAATTGACAATTGCATTGCATTTGCTTGCCAATAGTTGCCTTTGCAAAAGAGACTGTTGCATAACAATATACTGGTGCACTCATCTCGATAGTCTTCTCAGTACCTGGTGAAAGTATTGTCATTAGGGGTGGGCGGAATGTGCGAAATTAACTTTCGCAAATTATCGTGAAAATGTTTAAAATTATCGCAAACAAGCGGAAATATCGCAAAGATGCGGAAGTTTTTTTCCGGCATGTTCGCGAGATTTTCTGCATGGTTGCGGGTCGCCAACTTACCCATGTGGTTGCTTGCGGGCGCGGCCATCTTGTTTTGAGTTGTCTCGCGGTGCATGATCGCGAGAAGAAAGACGTGATCGCGCGACGCATGACGTCACTGCGGGCGCGAACTGTCGCGAGACAGCGCAAATGGCTAAAAACAATACAACATCTCATGGAGAACGCGACCGGATCAAGAAAACTTGTCGTCGAACGCAGGGATTCATGTAAGGCGATCGCGCGCGTGCGAGAATGTATTATTTTACAGCGTGAGCAAGAAACAAATTATCGCCAAGCTGCGGAAACCGGAATTTTTGACATTTTCGCGCTCTCCGCGGAACGCGAAAATGTCAAATTATCGCAATTTCCGCGAACGGAACGAAATTTTCACCCAGGCCTAATTGTCATTGGCATGTTTGTGAGATGCCTACCATGTCCCCTGTGACCTTCTGAAAAGATTCAAACGCCAGGAAATGGAATGCAGTTGATATTTTCACTAGGGCTGTGTGAAATTCATTTAATTTGCTTTTGCATAATTATAAAAACATTTTGATAGAACTATGCGGCCTTTACGTGAAAGGCGAATCCATGATTTAGAGTTATATTTTAGCACAAAATGTGTTGTTATTGGGTGAAAGGATGCATTTAAAAAAAAATTAAATAAACAAAAGCAGTTTGAATTCTGTTGGTCCTGTGCACTTGCTATAAATCTTTACAGAGAATGGTGTGTTCACTGCAAGTTTATACCAAAAACAGTTTATAATTATGCAAAGTGGCGTAATGGCAAACTTTGGAGATTTTCATCTAACAAGTGTAAAGTGAAATTACCAAAATTACACAAATTACACAAGAGTAATTTAAATTTCACATATGCCTAATTTTCTCATCTGCTGGAATGGCCGAGACAAGAGTATAGGTGAATAAGCTCTTGAACTGTGTCTGTAATAGCAGGAAGTGAGCATCTTTTGCGTGGTGTAGCCACAGGTCTTTGCCTTGACATTTTTGCTAGCTGTAGAAATCTGTGCACTTAACCTGTGGCAATTTGTATGTGCTCTCCCTTTCAACATGATGAAATTGGTATACCTAATTGGCATATATACTTTTCCTATAAGTCTCTAGCGCATGGCACAAAGAGAATCAAGGGCCTGTAAGTTAAATATCACTAATTGACTGCAACACTAAATTTCCCAGACACTACAGTGCAGTCCAAAAATTACTGCTGGCCTACAATTTGTAGCTTGGGCTGCCCCATGTGGTTGTGCTGGGCCCCTGCACTACCAACAACAGTATAAGTCATACCTCAATTTGAAGCATCACCTGTGAGACCTCTATATAAAATGCATGCTCCTTCACTATATTAGGCTGAAGATCATGGCCAACTGTAAGACTCACTTCATCACCACTAGTACTGCTTTTTGAGAGTGATAGTAGACTAAAGGTGGGCTCCAAAAGCATGAGCTCTATCTGTAGTCCGTGTGACAATGGCTCAAGATGAGAGATGCCAGACAACGAAGTTGACTTTGAAGGCCAACCCCAGATACAGGAGACTGAGGTCAGGGCTGGAGTGGTGGCTCATTTTAGTAATACACAATCAAGATCACCGGCAAGTAGAATGACTGACCCTGATGCAGAGTCTCCAAAACTGGACAGATCTTTTGGACTACACTGATATCTATGGTATGCACACTGATGCTCACATTGGATCTGGACTTGCTAACCCATGTGATACTGAGAGGTGATTGAGCAGACAGTTGCTTCATTCTGCTTCCAGATTCATCTGCAACAGAATAGCACATTGTCAGACCCCGTTCAGGGACACAGAGAAATCAGGGGCTACTGGGCCCCAAATGTGGTAGTTGAGGTGTTTTGCCACTAATGACCTGGGGCCCACCTTACTTTCCAAACTGGTCCAAGTATACCATTTCCTCACTTGACTCTCAATGTGGCAAGGTGAGCAGCCTTTTTTTTCTCAAGAGGGTAGAATGATGGGCAACAGCTTAAAACTCCTCCGACAGAAACAATAATGTTTTTATTGTAATTACGAGTCTTACAAGGGATGATTATAAGTAGATTTAATGGAGGAAAAGGCCCTTGATGGTCTGCATGCTGCTCATGGTACAACTGCTCTCTAGAGGCATTCCAGAATCTTAGTCAGCAGCATTCCATTGGTTTACAGGGACAAATAATAAAAATAAATGATAGAGAATAATGAAGTGGACATTGGAATATAGATATAACATATCTCCCTTCTAACAATAAAAAAAAAAATTCAATACATATTCCCTATGCTAAGTTAAAAAAAAATACAATTTGAAATATAATCAATACATCACATAGAAATAATCAATCACAAGTATAATCATCAAGAAATTTAGGTCTGACAATAATAAGGGAATATTGATGAGTAATAGTTGGATTGGACATACATTTACTTCGTGACATTTTCATATTGGAAGTGGAATCAGAATTTTTACTGTGAATAGATTTAGGAGATTGACACTTAAACCATTCATTCTGTTCAGTGGTATTGCATATGGAAACTTTTCTAGTGTTCCACCAATTTCCATCCGCCAATTTTACACAATTGCCTTTTACATGTACAATCTCCTTGGGGCATGACCATTTAGACGTGCATTTTTTGGATCTGTCACTTAATAAACTCTCACTAACATTCCTGTCCTGAAAGATCGAGGAAACTTGTGAATATGTGAATTGTGTCTATGACCATAAGAATCCTGATGCTTTTTAACACAGGCCCTAATTTCGTCATGGTTGGCCTCACTTTTGCGTGCTCTATTCATCCAAGCAGGCTCAGCTACAGTGCAAGGTATCCTTCCCTTAAGAATGCTGAAAGGAGTGAGTTTCTTTGGTGACTGAATGTGGAGTGGTCCTATAACACCATAACATGTCGTTCACTTGTTGTTTGTAATTTAAACCACTTTTGCTAGCGAGTTGTATGTTTTCAACTAGTACTCTATTGAACCTCTCCACTAAACCATTTCCCCTAGGGTGGTACAACGGAGTCTTGGTATGCTTAATTCCCCATGTTGTTAAAAATTTGTCAAAATCAGCTGAAATGAATTGAGAACCATTGTCCGAAACACTCTCAGCAGGACAACCCTCCCTTCTAAAGATGTCTAGATTTTACATCTTTTACAAATGTTACCTCAGGCCACTTTGAAAAATAATCAATCATGACAATGGCAAATCTGTCATTGGTGCCAAGTGTTTCAAATGGACCACAGATATCAATGGCTAGTTTTTCCCAAGGTGATTCAGGTAAAGGTATAGGATCGATAGTGGTTTCTTGGGTGGTGTGTGATTTATCACTCACAGCACAGGCAATACAATCGCTCACAAATCTTTCAACTTTAGTATCCATACCTGGCCACCAGAAATCTTCCCTGATACGCCTTTTCAAAGCAGACATGTCGCAATGACCCTCATGCATGAGTTTTAATAGTCTTTCTCTTAGACTTTGTGGAACTACAAGACGACATCCCCTTCTTACGAAGTTGTTCAATACGGCAAATTCCGACCATATAAGTCTGAAAGGCTCTAAGGATTCTGGATGCGATTTCCACCCTTAAATATCAGTAAGGGCTTCCATGAGATTCTTTAAGGTGATATCGTCATTGGCAGCAGACATCCATTCCTCTTCAGATATAGCACTACATATGTCATTAATATCAGCAATCATCCATTCATCATCATCATTCACACATGTATTTTCAATTGGTAATCTTGATAAACAGCCAGCATTTAATTTTTTTAAACCAGGGACATATTTGACATCAAAAGAATATTCTTGAAGTCGATAAAGCCATTTGGCTATTCTGGGAGTGGCTTTAGCTGATCCTCTCATAGAAAAAAGATCTACTAACGGTTTATGGTCAGTTCTTAAAGTAAATCTGATGCCCCAGACATATATGCGAAAATGTTGAACACCCAAACAGCAAGCGAGGACTTCTTTTTCAACTGTGGAGTAAGTATGTTCTGCACCCTTTAAAGTGCGAGAAGCAAACGCTACCACTCTTTCCTTCCCATTGTGTACCTGGATGAGGACAGCACCAAGACCATGGTTGCTAGCATCAGTGGATATAATTGTCTTGTCGTCAGGATTAAATGGTTTTAAACAAACAGCTTTTGCAATGGCTTTTGTTATGCCCTCAAATGTTGTTTGGCATTCATCAGACCACGTGAATTTTATCCCTTGCTTCATGAGATTTCTTAGACTCTGAATTTTATCAGAAAAATGACTAACAAATTTGGAGTAGTACTCCACAACACCAAGAAAGGATCTTAATTGGCCTTTGTCTGTTGGGGAAGGCGCTTTTTCTATGGCATCTATTAAACTGATTTTAGGCTTGACTCCCTCTTTAGTTAGAGTATGACCTAAATATTCCACTTCGGGCACACAAAAGATGCACTTTTCGAGACCTATGGTGAGCCCCGCATCAGCTAATCTACCCAAAACAGATTCTAAAATGACATCATGTTGTACAACATCACACCCCCAAATCAATACATCATCCTGAAATACTAAAGTGTTCTTAATTCCAGCTAAAATCTTTTGCATCACTCTTTGAAAAATGGCGGATGCCGAAGCAAGACCAAATGGCATCCGGATTAACTGGAACGCCCCCTCAGGAGTAATGAAAGAAGTGAGATGTCTGCTTCCTTCGTGTAGGAGAATTTGGTGGTCTGCGCTAGAATAGTCTAGTGTGGTAAAATATGAACCACCTTCATTACTGGCCAGCATTTCATTATTTTGGGGAGAGTATGACGATCAATCCATATGCACTCATTTATGTCTCTCAAATCAATGCACATCCTGATCTTTCAGTTGGGTTTTTTAGCCAAAACTACCAGACTTAACCATTCAGATGCCTCAATGGGTTCGATTATGCTATCTTTGCATAGTCTCTGTGGTTCATCCTTCAATTTCTGCCTCAAGATCAATGGTACATTCCTTACTTTGTGTACTTTGGGTACTACATTGTCTTTTAAAATGATGCGATGTTTACATTTTTTGAGACATCCTAAAGATTCTTTGAAAAGATCTGGAAACTTGATGACCCATTTGTTGTTAGAAGAGACTATGTTCAAAACTTGATCGGGATGGTTAGGATTTAAAATAATGTCTAAAATACGTTGTTCTTTCCATCCTAGAAGTGATTTTCCTTTTTCTACTATGTATAGTTTGGCTAACGTTTTCTTGTTTTTAAAACAAATTTCAGTTGAGACATAACCAATAACAGGAAGTTTATTGCCACATTAACCTTCTGGTGTGACGTCAGTAGGTTGCAGATCATTTGGATAGAAACCTATTTTTTTCCAAATTGATTTATTAATTATAGAAAAAGGAGAACATGAATCTGCCCACATGTGAACTTCTGAGCCATTAATCTTCACGAGACATTTGGGAGGACGATAACTATCTTTAGACCCTTCACAATTGCACACCTGTGAGGAATCAATCATTAATAACTCTACATCGTCGTTTTCACTTTCACATGAAACTTCGTCCTCTTTTACTAAATTGATGGTTTTCTTGTCCATTTAAAAATTAGGCGCGCCTTTACATGGTCTAGAATAGTGCACAATTTTCTTGCACCTATAACATCTGCTCCTGATAGCCGGACAATGACTTGCATCAGCGGTATGTTTGGGACTACCACATCTAAAGCAATATCTGGATTTAGATCTGGTTTGATCTAATTTTCTCTCATCAGGTTTAGACTGAATGGATTTATTGTTTGGCTTGTTAGGATTATTGATACTGTGAACAGATTCGTCTTGAGCATCTTTGTTGGTAGGATTACCGCTAATTCTTTTACGTATCTAGAGGTGTTTTCCATTCTTTTGGCTGTTGCTATAGTTTTTTCTAATGAAGGATTCTTCATGCCAAGAAGTTTTTCTTGTATCTTGAGATTATATAATCTATTGATCATTTGATCTCTGATGAGTTCATCTCTTAAATCTTTAAAATTACAATTAACAGCAAGTTTCCGTAAATTGGATACTTATTGTTCAATGGATTCAGCCTGCTTTTGAGCACGAGAAAAGAATTTGTGTCTTTCCACTACTATGCTGATTTTTCTCCCAAAATTTTCTTCCAGAGCTTTCAGCGCTATGTCGTAGATATCAATGTCGTTACTATCACCACTTTCACCAGTTTGGTCTAAAATAAAGTTAATTTCATCCATTTCTGGTAATGTTTTTAACACATTCCTTCCTTCTTGACCTAAAGAATGTTTTAGAATAGATAATTTCCTTTTAGAAAAGTAAACATCACCACCTATGGCTTCTAAATAGGTTTCAAAAGCTTCTTTCCATTCATCCCATGGAATGTCTGGTTGTCCTGGATTTTGTAAGAATGGCGAAGGTGCAGTAATTGTCGATTGAGAAGTCATGTTGAAAGTTGAAAAATTGTGGAAAATTGAAATATGGTGAAGTTACTACAAAGTTGCACTAGATGTATGTATCACTTTAAGAAAGCAATGACTTCTTCTGGTAAGATAAAATATAATTTTCCTAGTTGCAATGGTGTTGGAGATGAATGAACAGCAGTGATAAAATAAATGAGCTGTTGATTGTTGCTGACGTAGTATATTTAGCGTTATAAACGCTATACGAAAAATTTATATTTTTCCCAACTCAAAATGGGTGCACGCACGCTGTGCGTGATTATGTAGCCGAGCAGAGTAGATCACTCGCATGATGCTCAGGACATGTCTAAAGCCAGACGCTGGAAGAAGGGCTCGAGCAGGAAACACGCGCGCACAACACAAATGGAGCACGGGGACAGTGATTAACGGTAGGAAAAGGTACTGCAAATGTATCCAATGTGAAAAAAATGTAATTCGAATGTAACACACCTTGTGATGATCCTCGTAGTCTTCCACCAGTAAAAGGAAGTCAATAGCGGCTGTATGGATTCAAGGGCCGTATGTTCATATTTTTCAGAAATGAAGCGTCGATGCAGCACGTCCATGCAGGGGTTTTTCTTTGAAGATCCCACGTCGATTTCGAGCTGATCCCAAGTTCGTCGCCAGTATTGTAATGACGAGTCTTACAAGGGATAATTATAAGTAGATTTAATGGAGGAAAAGGCCCTTGATGGTCTGCACACTGCTCCCGGTACAACTGCTCTCTAGAGGCATTCCAGAATCTTAGTCATATGAAGCAGATGCAGTTGCTAGGTAGTCAGGAGCATTCCATTGATTTACAGGGACAAATAATACAAAGAAATGATCGAGAATAATGAAGTGGACATTGGAATATAGATATAACAGCTTTCTCCAGTGCAGTGGTTATCTTTTAAGTGAAAAAAAGTATGTAAATCTCACAGTAAGAAGAAATACCACATTGTACAATTAGGGCCTTATTACGAATACTGCGGTCCTGGGGCTGCTGCTCTCGTGGTAGTGGTCTGACCGTCACCACCGTGGGGGTCCGCCTGCCATATAATGAGTGTGGAGGTAGGACCGCCATGAAATTGCCTTCTCTGCCGAGATCAAGGATTCTGCTGCAGCAGTGGTCTTCAAAAGTCCTTAATATGCTGGCAGTGCCAATACCAGCACTGCTGAGCATATTATGACCTGCATGTCCACTGCCATTTTCATGTCTGGGACCCCGCCATGAAAACGGTGACAGACATGCAGTCTGGCCGAATCTGTGACTGGGAGTGCGTGCAGGGGCAAATGTTGTACCCCCCTGGAACTGCACCCTCGTTCGTGCATGGTGTGGCATTGTGGAAATATGGATTTTTCTGGTCAGTTATGTCCCCTATCTTGGACCCCAACGGTTCTATGTGCATATCACAAGTACATATATGTTCCCCCCAGTTCCAGTTATGAAGACGCAAATACATGTGCGTCCAACGTCAACATGTCCTCTGTCAGATCCGCCATGAATAGGCCGGATATTCCATTCCTAAATATGAAAGGCCACCAGTTTTATATGGTTCACTTATGCCATTTTACAGTTCAGGCAAGTAGGCCCTGATTCTGTCATCAAAACTCTTCTTGCTTTCTGCCTCTGAAAGCTCCAGTCTGAGCCTGCATCTGTGACCATGAACTTTGTCTCATTCTCTGCGCGGCTCACGAAGCCTGACATCAGCCTATTCTCTGCCAAGAACTGTATTTCACCTCCGAGTTATCTGCTTCCCTCTCAGCCGATGCATTCCTGCCTAGTAGTTTAAGTAAACATTCTTCCAGTTACCATGCAAAGGGCCCAGCTTCTCTGCCCTCATGCAAATAATTCACAGTCCTGTTACTATGGAAGATTCCTGCCCTCGCATTTAGTGTAGACACCTAGACGCTTGTACACGCACGCACAGTCAGTATAGAATAGATTCTGTCCGAGAGTCCTTCTTTATGGATAACATAGTTCTTTAAACATAGGATGTTAGATATGATTTGGGATTAGGTTGACTTGACCCCCCAGACTTCTTGTCTCCACATGTAGAGCTAAATGTCAAGTCCCCTTCGCCCCCTAGTTACACGTCAATTACACGTCATACTGCTGCGCGCGCATCTAGGCCAAGTATTATCTTATATATCCACCTATATATGACATCATAACCAATTATGTTCCTTTTTACGCTTTATTACACCCATTTCTGGTTACGCAGAACACATCGTCATTTTCCTTATCAATTGTTACGCCTACTGCATTCACTTCATTGTCATGTATGTACTATAAAAGTCATTTCTTGTCAATAAAGTATGTACTTCACTTCCTGAACCTCCGGGGTGATGGAACTTGAAGCATCCGATTATAATCGATTATTGGAATAAAGCCCATTCCGAACCTCTAATACCACGGATTCTGCCTCTCATTTTATTGAGCTATTTTATTATGTTTCTGTATCAAATTCAGTCCCGGTAAAGGAAAATTATTTACCACATGATGGCGCCCGAACAGGGACACTTTCTCATCTCACGCGCCGGCGGTGCGTTGCAGGCCCGGTCCCCTGCCACAGCTGGACGGACAATAACGCGTACCAGCAGGATTTCCTGTATCTCCCTCCGGTCAAGCGGGGGCGACTGAGACTGCGATCAACACCCAGACGAGGCGGTGAGAAGTGCGAAGTATCCCGACCAGAGCCTAGCTGAGAGAGCAAGATCCGAGGTATACAGAGACCCACCAGTCCGAAGTCAGGCCCAGTGTCCGACGAGTCGAGTCGAGTCGAGTCCAGTCCGGGTCAAGTTCAAGTTACTGAGGCCTTCTGTTTCCGAAGCTACCCGGTGAGTACCATTGCTGGGGAGGCATTTCTGACGTGCACATAGGTTGTGCCGGTCAAGACGGGTTTGGGTACACAAATCCGGTCTGCACTGTTTTAGCAGTGTATCTGTACTGTTTAGCAGTATATCAAGTATTCCGAAGTATTCCGAAGTGTCTAGTTATTGTCTAGTTATTGTCGAGAATTAAGCTTGGTGATTAGTTATGCAGACGATCATCATTGTTGTTTCAGTTAAAGGTTTAATGTTTAATGTTTAATATGTTTAAATACGTTCTGTATATTGTGGTATGAATGACTGTTCATTATCGTGTTTATTGTATTAAGTCTGTTCAAATTCAAGTATCAGGTCAGGTGGTCAAAATCAAGTATAAGGTCAGTTCTCAATATGCCGCTCTTTTCGAAATTAAGACAGATCACTACTAGAAAAGGGGTTCTCGAAGAAGCCGTTCCTATCCCTCCTAGGGACACTCCAGGGCACTTTATGTATCATAAACATGGCCTAGACGCTATATTATTTCTTGATTTATGGGTAGACTACACCAAGGGATTACCAGAAAGTCAGAGGTGGCCCACAGCAGGAACCTGGGATGCAGAGTGCATCATGAAAGTAGAAGAAGAGTTATGGAAAAGGAAAGTCAGACAGTCACAGAAAGATGCCATTGAATTATGGCGTAAAGAATCTCATAGACGCACAGAAAAAGCACGTAGACAGGAAGAGAAGAGTAAAGAGAATTCCAATAAAGTTCGAGAGAATCTATTAATTGAGGAAGGTATCCGAGTGAAATCAGAACAAGTAGACAGACAAAGAAATGCCCTTATGAATGGTATGGATCCCCTTCTGGCCGAAGGATTACCTAAGGCTACCCCAGAAATACCGAAAGACTTGCCACCCCCATTGTTCCCAATAAAGGTACATCCTAAGGGGCATCCTAGAACAGCAGAAGACGTTTTTCTTTCCTCATATTTAGATGACGCAGCTCCCGAGTATGCTAATTCCGCCCCACATAGACCGCATACCAGGGAGGTCCAACGCCAAGATCCAGCATCCGTATCCCTACAGCAACAAATCGAGTCACAAGTTCTGGCAAGCACATCTGTTTCTGCATCCGCTCCTACAGCTACTTCTATAGCTGTGTCCACACCTGTAGTCGCTGTATCACGTTCAACGAATCCTTTCACACCCGACACCCCAGATGGGGCCACGGGAGGTGCTACCAATATCTTTTCTACGCCACCCAGAATAAATAAACTTACTTTTCAAGAGTCAGCACATTCGCGTACACCCAAACTCATAAGTGCCCGTGCGCTTAAGGAACTTCTTATAGATTGTAGATATGACCCTGTGCCTGGAAAAGAGGACGAAATGACCCTAGCATCATTACGTATCAGACGAGCCGCAGTGTATTTAGGGAAGTTACCAGGAATGACTGCGCATCTAGATAATATATACCATTTTGTCCAAACAGGGCGAGATCCAGAATGTATTTACAGAGCTATGGAATACCAGAAAGTAGAGATACAGGGGGAACTGTTACGTTTCCTCATAAACTGTGTGATCAGAAATCAAGACCGACCGGGGGTAGACCCGGAAGCAATGCAAATTCTTACAAGATGGAGCCAGAATATATCAGAAGGGAGACATGATAAACAAAATTGTATAATAGCCATGTGCCGAAAGATCCGTAAAGAAATAGAACGCCTGCACGAAGAGAGATTAGAGGTAGACGAGTTCGAACAAAGCGAGGAAGAAGGGTCAGGACCGCCCACAGGACAGTCGGACACCATAGCCTATGTAGGTAGAGGAAGATCTTGTAATAGTACGAGATGTCTTATTGACCCGATACGCCCGATATGTCCAGACAATAACAGGGGTTTCCGAACACCCGTAGTCCATATAAGGTCTAACGAGCATTCGTTCCAAACAGCTGACAAGTTACTCCGAGAACGAAGGGGTTATCATTTCCTCGATTCTATGGATGAACAAGATTTAGCCAGGGCAGCTGTCCATTGGGTGGACAGTCCCGGAAAATATAGTGATGATACAGTAGTACGCACATTTTTGAATCTTACCCCAGATGAACAAAGGTTAGCTGGGATTTATATGATTCAACAACTCATTATACTATATCGGAGTCAGCATTCAGATCCTGGTCCCTTACCCGACATATTGACTGAATTACTCACGAATAGATGGAGAGGTCCAGGTACTAAATTAATTAAAGAAATTCTAGAATCAAGAAAGCAATATATTCTTTTTGTATGTTCAGAACATGTTCCATTGCCCGTCAAGGAAAGAACTACGTATCACATAGATAGACAGAATCCCTTACGAGAAGTGCACCCAATAAAGGGCGAGGACAATCAGTTTAAACGCGTATTTGTATATACGCCCATATCGAAAATAGAATTGTTACAAATGAAGAAAGTGGTACCCAGTCATGACAAAGACCCAGCGGGTTTTCACCGAGAAATTAAAGACATGTTACTCATGGGAGAGTACACCTATCCCGACATTATGACAATATTAAAGGTATTGATGCCTGCTGGCATTTATGAGAAACTCAAGGAAAAAGAGTGGGAGGTAGGAGACCAAAAGATAGAATGGTCAGTGTTAGAAGCTGAAGAAAAGGCCCGAACTGCAGGAGCAGGACTTGGGGATAAAACTAAAGCACTACCAGGTTTATTAGTACAGGTACTGCCACGTTTATTAACTACGAAAAAGGAAGACTGGGGTACAATTTCAGCCTGTAAACAGAAGCAAGATGAAGACACTAGTGATTACTATGCCCGATTTGAAAAATGTTTTGGTATAAATAGTGGCATAAAAGCAAGTAGCGAATCATACCCACATCTGTTTGTAACAAAATTAGTAGAAAATGCCCTGCCACCAGTAAAGAATAGAGTATTAAAATTCGAGAGTACCTGGCAAGGTAACACTCCATCACAAATGTTACAAATGTTACAGTACCATCACAATAGAATTAGAGAGGAACAAGAACATGAACACAGACGCATGAAAGACACGAAAATGAAAATGTTAGTTTCCCAGACAGTTCCAGCTGAAGGACATAAAAAGGGTATGACACATTCCGATTCAGCAGGACCTGTAAAAGGGACATGTAATTATTGTAAAAAGCCAGGTCATTACGTACACGATTGTCCAGTTTTAAAACATAATATCAGCATAGGTAAAACACAAGAAAGATCACGGCCACTCAGACAGGATCAGAATGAACAAGGAGCTTTGCAGCATGCCCAGGCCATGCCAGCCGCACAACAGCCAATACAGTTTGTGCCAGCTGCACCACCGTTGCCTGTTGCTGCCACACAAGCAACAACACGACAAATGTATCAGACCGCACAGTATGAATACCCTGAGTATCAGCGTTACGCATGAACTAGCCTAGAGAGGGAAGTTGACTTACCCCTTATTGAAATCCCAGTAGACCAAGAAGGACCTTATGTACATAGTGAATTATTAGGCCAAGATAGAAAATTTCTACTCGATACAGGGGCAAGTCGAACGACCATAAAACGTAGTGAAGTTCCAGGGGCACCCCTCTCAGGCTCACAGAATATTTCCCTTGGTTTTTCAGGAAAACCTATTGTTAATGAAGTGTCACAACCACTGCCACTTACGATAGGACCTCTGACCCGAACTACAGATTTATTGCTTACTAAATCATGTCCAGAAAATCTGTTAGGAATTAAAACCCTGAAAGCTCTAGGAGCCATAATATGTTGTTCTCCGGAAGGAGTAAGATTGTTTTTACGTGATTTCAAAGGTCACTATGTGTCTAGAGACATGGATCCCCGACTACAGACTTTACCTACACATCTATGGGCACAAGGCCCTACTGATGTTGGACGCATGAATATTACACCATATCAAGTCACATTAAAGGCAGGAGTGGTGCTACCACGAATGAGACAATACAAGTTACCACCAGATGCTGTAGTGGCTTTACTACAAATCATTGACGAGCTCATTGCCCAAGGAGTAGTCGTGGAAACGGACTCCAATGTATGTGATTCGCCGATAATTCCGATTCTTAAACGAACAGATCCTAAGGCCCCGCCAGTCTATCGATTGGTTATTGATCTGCGCGAGTTAAACAAATGCATTGTGCCACAATTCCCTGTGGTCCCAGATATCTCGTCATTACTGACAGCCATTGATTCCGAAGCAACATTCTTTACTGTAATCGATCTCAAGAATGCCTTTTTCAGCGTCCCAATAGACCCGGAAAGCCAATATTTATTCGGATTTAGTTTAAATGGACGTAGCTTTAAATTCTCACGCGCACCTCAAGGATTTACAGAAAGCCCCAGCATCTATAGCCAAGCACTGAAACGAGAACTTGACAGTATACACATGCCAGTTAACACTGCTCTGCTTCAATATGTCGATGATCTGCTGATCACCGCCCGAAGCGAACCTGAATGTGAGAAAGCATCACTGACAGTTTTACAATTTCTAGCCGAAAAGGGGCACAAGGTGTCCCCTTCTAAGCTGCAATTCTGTGTCCAGCGAGTTGTTTATCTTGGACACTCGCTGTCCAAGGAGGGAAGGCAGCTTACACCAGACCGCATTCAGTTAATAGCTAACATGCCAATACCCAAGACACAAAAGGAGGTGCGGGCTTTCATAGGCCTCACTTCATATTGTAGGCAGTGGATCCCTCAGTATGCATTTCTAGCAAAACCACTCATTCAGTTAACCACACAGGAGGCAGCCACATCGACTGTTCTCCCTTGGACTCAAGAACATACACAAGCTTTTGAAAGCCTAAAGAAAGCTTTATGTCAAGCACCTGTTTTAGCAACACCATGTTACAGAAAACAGTTTACACTCTTTGTTACAGAACGCGAAGGTACTGCCTTGTCAGTACTCACACAGGATCAAGCAGGAGCACACAAACCATGTGCTTATTTTTCTAGTACATTAGATCCCGTAGCTCAGGCTTTGCCTGCATGCCGGAAATCAGTGGCAGCGACAGCTTTAGCAATCAGACAAAGCGATGCCATAGTGTTAGGACACCCATTGACAGTTCAAGTACCACACGCAGTAGAGGTTCTTGTAAATAGAACACAAACACAACACTTGACTATAGCGCGACTTACAGGGTACGAACTTACATTGTTTCAGCCACATATAGAAATCAGACGCTGTAACACATTGAATCCTGCCACACTTTTGCCAGTAACCGGAACAGACCCACTAGCTCATGACTGTATTGAAGTTATTACTATAACGACAAAACCCAGACAAGACCTGACAGATGTTCCATTGTCCGATCCAGACCTGACGTTGTATGTAGATGGTTCATGTATGAGAACAAGTACAGGAGAGTTAGTGGCTGCTTATGCAGTCACAACAGATACTGAAGTCATTGAAACTAATCGTATTAATACTTTGTCAGCTCAAGCCGCAGAGCTTATCGCTCTGACACAAGCCTGTATTCAAGCCACAAGTAAAAAAGTCAACATATACACTGATTCACGTTATGCATTCGGAGTCGTACATGACTTCGGCGTGCTGTGGCGAGAGAGAGGTTATTTAACTTCCCACGGTGCCCACATTCAGCACGGACCCCTCATTCATGCCTTATTAGATGCAATACATCTACCTACTGCAATATCAATTATGAAATGTAAAGCTCATACGAAAGTTACTGATACCATTTCTCAAGGCAATGATTTAGCCGACAGAATAGCTAAACAGACTGCTCAAACTCAAACTCCCGACATGACAAAGACAATAGTCCCGATGCCGACACATTGTATGACAGTTAAAGATCCTACTCTTGACGTAATTGACATACAGACACATGCTACACCAGACGAAATAAAGAAATGGACTGAATTAGGAGGGATCCAAACGGACCAAGGATGGATGATGAAAGAAAAGTCTGTATGGTTCCTTCCTGATTCAATGGTCCAAGTCATAGTTAACACTATACATAGTCCAGCACATCTAGGAGAAAAAGCTATGCTAGACAGCATTCAACACATTTGGTTCAATAAACATTTACGAGCAGCAGCCAAACAAAAAGTCCGTACCTGTATGATCTGTTGCCAGTTCAACCCAGGAAAAAGTGTTCCCGTAGAACAGGGTGGATTTCATCCTCCTGATCACCCTTTTGAAATCCTCCAGATGGATTATATCCAGATGGAACGATGTCGAGGATTCAAATATGTTCTCGTAGTTGTCTGTGCTCTTTCCCGTTGGACAGAGGCATACCCGGTTTCAGATTACACTGCCCCGACTACTGCCAAACAGTTAGTTCGAGAATTCTTCCCACGATACGGTTTACCACGTGTTGTCTACTCAGATAACGGCCAGCCGTTCTCATCCGAATTAATGAAACACGTTTCACTGCTGTTAGGTTATCAGTGGAAATTCCACTGTGTCCGACACCCCGAGGCAGCAGGTCTCGTAGAAAGACATAACCAGATACTGAAAATCAGATTGTCCAAAATATGCAGAGAGAAAGGTGTCGACTGGATAGTAGCGTTACCAGTTGCACTCTTTTACATGAGAATGGTAGCACACTCTCGAACAGGGCTATCCCCGTATGAGGTGATCTTCGGTAGACCACCAAATATGTGGGGGACGCCCGTACCACGCAAAATAACTGATATTGACTGCAATATGCTGACAGATTACTTGGCTTCCTTGATGTCTGCACTACAATCTTGTCGTTCACAGGTAGCTGCAGCCTTTCCCGACAACACCGAGGTGAAACCCCATGACGTGGTTCCGGGGGATCTGGTCTTTGTGAGGAATTTCGACCGAAAGACTCAGCTGGAGCCCAGGTGGAAAGCACCCAAGTTGGTCCTGCTGACCACAAGGACAGCCGTGAAGATCGAGGGCCGCAAGGGCTGGATTCATTCAAGTCATATCAAAAAATTTCATGGACTATTCTCGGATATAGACATTGTGCCCTGCACTCCCTCACAGACTGATTCAAAACTTCCTTTGGTTGAAAAAACTGAAACCGAACTTTACAAACTAAAGCTTAGGCCCAACAAGTCGAGCAATTTGATTGTTTAAGTCCTCTCCAAGGTGAAGCGGTTGAATTGTCTCTGACATGTATCCCTTGGACCTGAGTAGAGAAAATACCCGGAAAATGTTGAAACGACAGGCGTATTGTAAATCACTGCGTAGCCACTGTATAGTGACATTATTAATTCTGTTTTTATTAAGTCTTTTAATAATTATTACAAGTATGTTGTTGCACATATATTACCCTATTTCTAGACATGTTTATAATGTTGCTGCTGAACATTCTTTTAGTGACTTACCTCCACATGAATTGTCTTATAGACTTGCGCTGCGCAATAACACTTTCATTAGTATGTTACATCATTCCCATCAGACTAGTAATGCTACTAATTGTTGGGTGTGTGGCCGACTCCCTCCCTATCAGAATTATGAAGGAGTCCTGCCATTCTTTCCACACTCATTTACACACAATGGCTCCTGTGGAGCATGGTTCAGTTTAATCAATTCCATAGACTCAGACACAGCAGTTTACCAAGATCATTGGGTATGGGGAAACCTGAACCTAGTTTTACTCAAGGTCTGCTACCCTGACAAGGAGGGTCGCCCCAAAAGAACAGGAACTGATCTAGAAAATGAAGTATATGGATTAGGTAATTTTACACCTAATCTCATGATTCTAAATGTCGTATCCGAAGTTGAACTAGTCTTACCCACCATGTCAGTATTCCCAGCAAAAGGTGAATTGTGTGTAAGAAAGGTTGGTTCCATACATATGGGCCATAGTAAGTGCACTACTACAGTAGAATTCAGTGATCAAGGCAAATCTTCATTCAGAGCTTATCGCCACTCCTACTTTATATGTGGTCAGACTGCATATATGCGTTTACCTCTAGATTGGGATGGTACCTGCTACATTGCATTCCTTTTGCCACCTGTTTTCCTAGCTCCTCCTGATTATTACAGAAACATTCATTTAGTACACAACAGAGAGCGGAGAGATCTCCCCATTGTCGATTACACTGAGACGGCATGGGACAAGTATGTAGATTTTAATAAAGGCATCTTTCCCTACATAGGTACCGTTACTAATAGTAAGCTGATACGTAGATTAACTAGAACCCTTGAAGCAGTAGTGAATGAGACTATTTCCGCCTTAGGCAATTTAACAGAAGAGCAGTCTGCTATGCGGATTGTTGTGCTTCAAAATCGTCTTGTCCTTGACGTCATCCTGGCTGATAGGGGCGGAGCTTGTAGGGTCATCGGATCAAGCTGCTGCGTATTCATACCAGAAAATTCGCCATCTGTATATAAAGCCATCACTCGCCTTCATAAGATTGTAAGCCAGATACACCAGAACCCAGGCACTTGGACTTGGTCCAGTTGGTTTTGGAATATGATATCAGCCTGGGGATGGAGAGTTTTATCCTTCCTAGGTATTGGCCTTCTCATACTATTCAGTTGCTGTCTATGTCTACAATGTGGACCAGCGATTTGTGGTCTGTGTGCCACATCGTGTATTCCACCACCAAGATTTCATTCGTCACGGAAGAAGAAAGAAGAACAAATGATGCTATATGAACAGATCAATGGATTAATGAAGATTGATATCTCTTGAAGGGCAAGTAGGGGACAAGGAGGGAATGTGGAAATATGGATTTTTCTGGTCAGTTATGTCCCCTATCTTGGACCCCAACGGTTCTATGTGCATATCACAAGTACATATATGTTCCCCCCAGTTCCAGTTATGAAGACGCAAATACATGTGCGTCCAACATCAACATGTCCTCTGTCAGATCCGCCATGAATAGGCCGGATATTCCATTCCTAAATATGAAAGGCCACCAGTTTTATATGGTTCACTTATGCCATTTTACAGTTCAGGCAAGTAGGCCCTGATTCTGTCATCAAAACTCTTCTTGCTTTCTGCCTCTGAAAGCTCCAGTCTGAGCCTGCATCTGTGACCATGAACTTTGTCTCATTCTCTGCGCGGCTCACGAAGCCTGACATCAGCCTATTCTCTGCCAAGAACTGTATTTCACCTCCGAGTTATCTGCTTCCCTCTCAGCCGATGCATTCCTGCCTAGTAGTTTAAGTAAACATTCTTCCAGTTACCATGCAAAGGGCCCAGCTTCTCTGCCCTCATGCAAATAATTCACAGTCCTGTTACTATGGAAGATTCCTGCCCTCGCATTTAGTGTAGACACCTAGACGCTTGTACACGCACGCACAGTCAGTATAGAATAGATTCTGTCCGAGAGTCCTTCTTTATGGATAACATAGTTCTTTAAACATAGGATGTTAGATATGATTTGGGATTAGGTTGACTTGACCCCCCAGACTTCTTGTCTCCACATGTAGAGCTAAATGTCAAGTCCCCTTCGCCCCCTAGTTACACGTCAATTACACGTCATACTGCTGCGCGCGCATCTAGGCCAAGTATTATCTTATAGATCCACCTATATATGACATCATAACCAATTATGTTCCTTTTTACGCTTTATTACACCCATTTCTGGTTACGCAGAACACATCGTCATTTTCCTTATCAATTGTTACGCCTACTGCATTCACTTCATTGTCATGTATGTACTATAAAAGTCATTTCTTGTCAATAAAGTATGTACTTCACTTCCTGAACCTCCGGGGTGATGGAACTTGAAGCATCCGATTATAATCGATTATTGGAATAAAGCCCATTCCGAACCTCTAATACCACGGATTCTGCCTCTCATTTTATTGAGCTATTTTATTATGTTTCTGTATCAAATTCAGTCCCGGTAAAGGAAAATTATTTACCACAGCATGCACAACATGGCACACGTCATACTGTACAGGAACATGCTGCAGGCACTCTCACAGTGGCAGTATGCTGTTAAAGCTCTCCTATGAGCCTAACCCAGCTGCCGCAGTGAAAACGCTGCCGCACCAGCCACCCACCCTGGATTAAACTTATTATTCACGGGCGGGCTCACCACAGCCTTGGCGGTCCATTTGGAAGACTGTCAAAGTCGTAATAAAGCCCTGAGTGTTTAAGTTTGTAATTGTGTTGGCAATCTTGAGTGAGGTGCTACACTCTACCAGTTGGGTACATCTCCCCTGCTATTAGAGCCCCCACTGTATAGCATTAGTATATACATGGAATAGGAACAGGAGCAGCTCATGCAACAGTACCCCAAAATCTAGATGTACAAACCAGTTCCCTTGATAAAGGTTTTAAATTAATCCATTAGCGTATCTCTACACTCTCTGGGGCCGACTCACAGAACTAATCTGAGATAAAATCCTAAACTTACTACTTTTGGTATTCACAGAAGGCATTTAGTAGCAGTAAAGTTAGGACTTCTAAACAATTTACAAAATATACAATTAAAATATATAGTAAAATACTAAAAAATAATTAAAAATGATATTATCAACAACAATATTTTTGTAAACGATATTAACATAGATATTTTTAACATGGATATTATCAAGATAGATATTTTTGTAAATTATATTAGTGATTTAGATATTTTCAAAATCAATATTATTTACCTTAAAACCAATATTCTTGCCAATAATGATCTTGCATACAATATTTCAAACGCAATATTTATGTATATCAATATTTAATTTTCAATATTTTTTTTGAATACCCTCAGTAATTCCTAAGCAGCAGCACTCTGCTAACAAGGACCTCATTGAATATCTAAGAGCAGTCCTGCCTCCACCCTCCCACACCTCAGTGCCTGGCTCTCTACCTTCAAGTCACAGAGATGCAGCCATTATACCTCCACTTTCGAGGGAAGAGGTATCCACACTCCATCTTGTGCTCCGGTGAACCAGAGGCCATCCATACTAAATCCCATCCGTCCCAGAATCTCAACCCACACAGATTCTTTATACCATACATTTATTACACGCACAGACTTAACTCACCTACAGGATGCAATCACAAAGATGTGGGATTCACATAAGAGAACAACTTTTCACTAGAGTGATCAGTAGACTGCACTTTCTTTAATACAGAGATGATTGTCTGATCATACTAAAGTTTCCCAAAATGTAGTATAGTGCTATCAGTTTTATATGACTTACCCAGTGTATGAGCTTTAGTTTTCTGCTTGCTTTAAGGGAATACTTTGTGCACCCCTCCAAGTCTGTTAGGATTCGGGCTCAGTGAAGGAGGATGTAGGCCCTGTATACTAGATATCTAATTAACTGATATAGCTAGGTATACTCTTCCTGGTTACTGGTACAGTTCAAGGGCATACAGGATAGAGCCTTAATTTAAGGCGAATTCTACAAGGCATCTGTGCCTGACAATATGTATTTAGTTGTTCCAGCTCTCTGTCACATACCAGTTTACACATGTATACATGTCCCTCACATTTTTTCCTGTATAGGATACCTCACATTAGGGTCCCCTCCATTTCTTTTCAAGTGGAGGGCATTTGGTTCTGCTCAATACCACTGGGAATTCTTTTCTTACTTCCTTAACTCCTGGCTGGTCTGGTTTGTGGTTGGGTCCTAGGGTTCCAGTCTGGAATCCCAGTTTGCCATAGCAACATCCATTCCTGCAACTGATAAACGTGCATTGCTCATATACTTTAATATGAAAATCTGGCCTGTAACAGTATGATTACTTGCGATCTGCCATTTACCTTACAGCTTGTACAGGGATGTACCATTACCCAAGGTGCCCAGGTCATTCTGTGCTATCCTTAACCTGTGAGAATACAGTCTGGGAAAAAGATCCAGTCAAGTGTTTCTTTGCCACTCCAATTTGAATCAATCAATAAACCTTTTTCTGCAGAGAAACCATAAAAGTAAGACATAAAAACACTTACAGAGTTTTGCGAGAAATATACATCAACCAGGGACTCATTTGGCACATTATGAATTGCATAAAAAATATGAAGAACAGAGCCAAGAGCAAAAAAGACTCAAGTAAGGAATTAAAGCATGAGTAAAATATATTGTTACTGTGCTCCATACAATGCCCAGGTGAATATGGTAAACTGGCATGTAGTGATGGGGCACAGAATTAAAGCGGAGCTCAGGATGACAAAGACCTTGATTCCTGTCCACTATCAGCTCCTAGCAGTGCATTGATTAAGCTAAACATCTCAGCCATTCCAGGACAGACCCTAGTCTGGTGTTCAAGGACAAACAGATCAGGGCCAGGTATGACAATGATCAGTTAGGCCCCAGAAGCAATACAGCTGCAAATCCCAGCTAAAAAGATGTGTATGAGGCATCAGTAAAAAAGCACTAGCAAGTGGCGAGGCCATAGATTTTGCCCTAAAGGCCTGGCTCTAGTGGAGGTATTTTGCAACAGTGCATACCACCGATTACTTTGTCTCAGACCTCAATAGGCTTGGAGCCCAGCTGCTTGCTGATCAGAATAAGCCAGTATCTGCTCGGGCAGCAATAAAAGTGACAAAAAAAACATAAAATGAGCTAAGGACTCATCCGACTACAGGCATACTTGACAAAGAGAACTTCTATCACTTTAATTTCCCTGTTTTGCACTATTCATACCACAGCTGTGTTATTGACTTTTCCAGCTGCATGGATGTTCAGTAAAAGCAGATGCTTTCAGAGAGTTTGGTCAAAAAGAACTTGACTAGGTCGGTCACAAAACCGACCTTTACCTCTCATTGCCAGGGGTAAGCCTTGGTATCTGCACATGCTAGATTAGCATGATTTTAGGGCCAAACAAAAGTCAGGATGCCAGTTATACATGCAGTCTGGCACACAGAGTAAGGGTACATGCCTGTTTACCATGACGTGAACATGCTTGTCCCAAGGGATATGGTTTGTAGAGTGTTCGTATAGTTGGGAATTGCATGAAGTTTGGAAGGACTCAAACCCTAATGGTAGGGAATTCTCCCTGTATTCCCCTGTCTTTTGCTTGCATTCTTGGGTGGATTACTATATTTTTACAATAAAACACTCAATGGATAAATTCTGCAGGATACCTATCAATAAAACTATTTCACCACTCTCCCCTGATTACCTCTAAAGCCAGTGGCAGGCTTCCTGCCTGCATACCATCATGGAGGCGAGGGTGAATCCCAAGTCACTTAAGGATCCAGTGTTAAACAGTGGAATCTAAGGGCCTGATTCACAAAAGTAATCCACTATTGTCATCAAAGTAGTTCATTACAGCATCCTAGGGCCTGATTCACAAATGTAAACTTAGACCAAAAGTCTAAATTTACTACTACTAAAGTTAGACTTTTGGTCTAAACTTACACCAAAAGTCTAAGTTTACCAGTAGTAAAGTTAGACTTTAGGTCTAAACTTAGACTTTTGGTCTAAGTTTACATTTGTGAATCGGGCCCTAGGATGCTGTAATGAACTACTTTGATGACAATGGAGGTTGGGTTGGTGGCTCTGGTGTCAAATAAGAAGCTTTTAAGCTGTGATTATGGGAATGTGAATTGGAACATGTGTGGGGCAAAAGCAACCTAGGTGAATTAGTTGCTACCTCACAAGGTACCCCATAGGACTTTGAAACGAGATTGATACTGGATTGTTCCTAATTGCCTGCCCTCGCTATCCATGGAGATGATAATATGCACCCTGTTAGAGAAACTAGGCTATCTAGACTATTGGGAATACACTATGAGAATACATGAAGAGACTGCAGGCCTGACAGATAGCTTGGCTGACTGTTTAGAGAAGAGAGTCAGAGCAAGTGTTTACAGGTCTGAAGGATACAGGGGCTGAAACTTGATTTGCAGAAGCTGAAACTCTATAGGCAAAAACGTATATTTGTGAAATCTTTGTGGACTACCACTGGTCCCTGTATTCTAGTACTGACTCAATGCCTCCTGTGGCCCTGGCATCCTTCCTGACAAGGGCTGAACTCCTATGTTCACTGGGTGAACTGGAGGAAGTCGACGCACCCATTTCACCAACAGATTTATCCCACATGATAGGGTCTATAGCTGATGGAAAGATCCCTGGTTCTGACAGCTTCCTGACTGAGTTTTAGCAAATGTATGAGCAGTTAATATTCCATCATCTGCTGGAAGTATTTAACAATGCCTTGGAGTCACTTTGATTTCGCCCCATGGTGAGCAAAGCCATTACAGCAGTGGTTCTTTAACCTGTCTGTGAGCCTGTGGATAGGGCTTATTATCACCCCCCCCCCTATTGACTCTCAGCTCTTAGTACAAACTCATGGATATAATAGTAGTACAATTTGAAGAAGTAAATTTCACTATATTAGTGACCTTCCCCATGGTGTATGGGGCCACTTTGGTGGTATTTGAGACATGTGGTATTTAAAATGCATGCTCAGTTCCATGAAATTTGGATCAGGCATTTTGCAGTGAATAAAACTACTCTAACCCGACTCAACAGCTAAAGGCTGCACCCGCAGAGTGATATCTGAAAAATGGCAAATAGAATGAGGTACCGGGGAGGAGTGTCTACTGTCACCCCTCCTGGCTGTGCTCAATATGGGGACATTGATTTGCCAAACAGGTTCAACGAGTTCCTTGTGTGTAATGGTGATTGTTGAAACCCCACTTACAACATCTCTTTTTTACAGTTGATGTCCTCCTATATCTGCTTGACCCACTGCTTGATTTACTGACGGCAACTGTAATTATTGCAGACTTTGTTGAGACATCTAATCTAAAATGTAACTGGAAGAAAACCATCCTAGTGGTCAGAGCCATCTTTGTCTCCCTCCATCTGCGTGGTTCAGGTGGGCAACAGAAACATTTCAGTATTTAGGTGCAAAAGTATACTTTACAGAAACCAAGCTTAATGATGGCAGCTTGCTGAAGCTGACATTTGCTTCAAGTTGCCGCATGGCCTTCTGGAGATTACCTCTACACTCAACAATTGCCTGATATGCACCAAGCAAGATGGTGATGTTTCCCTGTGTTCAATGCTATTTTGTGAATTTTCTTATGGTTCCACCCAAAAGCATGCTCTGAACCCTAAGGACACTACTTTGTAGAACAGAGGCAGGAAGGAAGCTGGAGGAACAAAGTTACCAAATGGGCAGAAAATAAAGGGGGCATTATTAGGCCCAATTCACTTGGAAAGGAAATAGAGAACTTTCACAATCATCGGTACTTAATACTAATTGAATGGTTTGAGTAATAAGAATGGCTCCCTGTAAATAATCTTTTTACACTAGCACAAATATGTGCCCTGCAAGGATGGTCAGCTGCCTAAACAACAACAGGAACATAGTTGATAGCTAAACATACACCCTAACTGTTTTGTTTGCCGTTGTGATAAAGTGAAACTTTAATTGGGGTGAATGGCTCATTAACAAGTGCATAATTTATAGCTAAATATACATCACATTTGAACTATTAGCAGGACCTCACCATGATTCACACATTATATGATTGATCTGTATACTGATATTAGGTCCACTAACCGCTACACACCTATTTGTATTACTGTTATTATGTTTCTTACTTGTTTCCACCTAACTGATATGTGTAACTATATCTTTTGATGTTTCGCTATAATGATTAATAATATGGGCATCAATTTGGTTAATCGTTTTCTGATAATGGCAAAATAAATACACATATTTTAAAAAAGATGCGCTTTAATTCTAGGTGTTTTTGGAGTCAAGCAGTGGCTACTTTCTCCATAATCTTTGACAGACATGATAGATCCAGTAGGTGTTGCATTAAGAAGAAAAATTACATATAGTGTCATGGGAGTGCAACAGGCATGTGTACCGTTCTCTGCATCGCATGCAACTAAGATAAGCCTCTGCACCCATGGCACATTATGAACGTCAGCTCAGAGGCAAAGAGGCCATCAGGAGGTGCATTGGCTGTGCACCACAAACAGGAGGCACACAGTCACTGCACCCCTGAGGACTCCTTCTGAAAAAGAGGGAAAAGGGGTCACATTGACTCCCCATACATCCCTCTGCTGGCAAACAGGGACAGTGCACTCTAAGTATACTATGGCCCATGTTGGGTTGAGTGCAATCTTTTTGATTGGGGGTGGTCATAGAGTGTTTCAATGCTGGGAGTCAATCACCTGTGTCTAGAGAGATGTGTAATATAAAAACTATTGTGGCATCTAAGGACTCCTTGTGCATACCTGTTATGGTAGTGTGGCATGAGCCTCCAGAAATATTTTGCACCTTAGTCTTTTTTGAAAGGCCAGCATTTCTTCAAGGGTGAACTCAGTCAAGGATGAAGGGGAGTGAATTGCAGTTATTGGGTTGTTGAAGACAATGAAAGGCTTATTACAATGTTGGTCGGTAAGCCTCCCCGGACTTGCCGGGGTCGGTCTGAGCAACTGATCTTATTTCGGAAGCAGTCGTTCCAACCGCAGTATTATGATACACTACAATGCATGGCTTACTGACTGACGCTGCTCCTCCGATTCTGGTTGGAAATTCCGACTGTGATGGTTTTGGGAAGGGCGAATGGACCAGATCCAAGTGCGGTCCAGCCTTGCAACCACCCGCCCTATCACAATGCATATTTCCAATGCGCTGTCTGTGTCGGTCCAACCACCTCATCAGGGGAGGCTCATAGGGCTGAAAATCTCCACAGCACGCTTCCACAGTTCCTGTGCAGTCATGGAGCCCATTGCATGCATCATACAGCTTCTGTAACTATTTGATGCCCAGTAAAACCAGGACCATTGCAGACGTTGTGGACGTCGCCGCCGGTTAGTGACACACCTACCCCTAAACCAGTTGGCTTCAAAATTATCATTGCTGCACCACCCCTGGAAAAATGTATAAATAACTCCCGCCCTATTTTTGCACAATTGTTCATAAACATTGACAATATCTAAATAGGGCTAAACTAGTCATCTGGTGTTGCGGATCTGATGACTGTCATTCCATTGTCTTCCAAAGTGACAAACAAAATGCCCTTAACTCAATGGTGATGCTGAAGAGGAAATGATGACCAGGCCCATGAAGGAAGTCCAATGTTGTATGTGTAATATTATGGCACCATTTCATGATGGCTTAAAATATGTTGTTAATGTTATCCTAGTACAACAAGGAGCATATCATTCAATTCAAAACAGGAGGATTGGGATTATTTAAGATCTGTTACCCTTTTTCACCCATACTCCCAGTCATGAAATTAATTACCAAAGTTATGAGTGGCAGTCCATTACAAGGCTGGCTTACTGCTGCTCATGCTCCTAACACTAAAAACAAAACATGATACCTCTCTTGGCTAGAGACTGGTGCACCCCCTGATATAACTTAAGACCTCCCTCTTGGCAGGACCACACACACCCATTTTGAAGACCTCTGTCCTACACATGGAAGTGACCACAAAGCTAAGCTGCAGTAATGGGAAAGTGTCCTGTACCATGTTGTACAGGGGGAATGAGGGAATGTCAGCCTTAGGTCTTCCCAGTGTGAACTGGAAATACATGGACAGACCCAACATGTAGGTAGGATTACAAATGGGCATAGGCACATAGATATAAGAACACACATATGTATGTTGAGCTCACCACTGCTTTAAGTGCCACATGTTATGGCAACATAACACTAATGCACACCTGAAAGTATGCCCCACGGAAACCCATAGTGTGGCACTCTACATTCTTCCTGAAGCAATACCCTCATCACCACTGCAAAGACTGAGGTTCCACCTAAACTGCATCGTGAATGAGAGTGTCGCAGTGCAGTGTCACACTGAAAATTTATATCTTGAGATGTACCACATGGGGGGGCTTGAAGGTGCATTGGTGGTGCAAGCACGGACAAATCTATATCATCCTATGAAGCGTAAGATGACTTCATAGTGCCTAGCATTACCATGATGGCAATTGTATGCACAGTAAGCCACCATCCAAACTCCATTGAGTGCAGTAACATCTTGAAAAATCAGAAAGCAGACTTTGCAGCTGCATCATCTACCAGTGCCCCTCAACTAATAACTGAGATATCTGTAACACTACAACCACAATCTCCTACTGTCCACACTGACCCAATTACAAATTCAAAGCATTGAATTCACCTTTGTGTCAACAAGGTGAAATAAAAACAACAGCCTTTGCCAATGTCATACACTCAGGCATCTTAGGTACAGTGTAAGGTGTCCATTCACTTCTCTAGGTACTGTGATATGCCTGGAGTATTGACATATCACATGTGCACCAACATGTGAAAACCATAATCATTTGGCCCGTTTGGCTGTCAAAGCTGGCAACATAGAAACAATACGCATCCCTATGAGTTCCAACCTCAATTTCCTTCTTAAATGAAGCTACTCCAAATCATGTTGTTACAAACAAGATAAACAGTCACAATGCAAAGATCACTACACTGATATACTCTACCACAACCCAGAAGTCCTAACGCTTGTGGCTGTGCCAATGTTTGCACATGACACATCATACCTGGACATATACACACACTCAACATCACTTGACACACAAACACTCCTTGACAACCCTCACCCACCTAACATAAAACATGTCCCTCTGGTAGCACATATATCCCCTAACAGGCAGGTAACCATGGTCAAATATGGTGCATTATATCTCTGGTTGGAAGTTCAAACGTGGGCCCAAGTGTGCATAAAGGCTGAATATAAAGGCACATCCCATCAGAATGATTTAACCTACGTACAGTTTACTAATAATGGTCATGCACAGACTCACATACTCTAACTGTGTTTTCAGCCCTGAAGCTGATGTGCATGACTCTGGAACGTAGTGCCCAACTCAACAACCACACCATATTATAACTAGCTATCAACTCCTGTGACACCCATTCCTATACCATAAGCCAGCTCCTCCAGCAACTAACATATACATCAGTGGAGAATAAGTAAGTACAGAAACACAGTCTAGCTTACAAAGCATTGTCATGGACCCTTACTCACCATCCATGTGAAAGAGGCAAATGATGTGAATGGCATTACATCCATTCAAATTCCACTACACAGCAGGCCACAGTACATAGACACCCTGCATACAATGGATCTCAAATTTAAGGGAAGTCCTGGAAGTCCTGGATATCAACATATCCAGGACATAGTCTGATATGTACCTAACTCACACTCTCCATGTGGACAAGACATTGAGAATCGGTCTCAACTGGGACTAATGGCAATTGGCACAAAGTGGCATTCACATAAGGCACATTTGTCATTGGAAATACTTAACAAGATCTACGGAAGGAAAAGCAATAGGCCCATATCTATTAAGTCACATTTAGCAGGTTACACATTGCTTTGTGTACATGTATGGCTAAACTAACTATCATATCTATAGATTCACAACGCTTCCAAGTGTTTTGACAAGAGGATTCACGATGTACACATCAAATACATTTGCAGCATACATCACATTGGGTTTTGTCCATTGACACACTTGCATAATGGACTTAGGAATCTAACTAAACTATGATTGCATACAATGTCCAATGCAAGTTTTGGCCCTTCATTCCAAACTCCTACACAAACCTCATGTGGACATTGACACTCAGCCAGTGTAGGTACACAAATCCACACAACATCCCAATAGACTTACCTACTCTAGGAGCCATATGCTATCATTGTCATACTAACAGAACTGTACTCACACATATTAAATTACACATGGATGCCTGTTAACAGCAAGAGATAGTTTTAGACACAGAAATACCAAAAACAAAATAAAAATAGCTTTATGCAGCCTCCAGAGTTCAAGTATTAAAACAAAGGTCAAAGGCCGGTCCAAATGTCCATGTTGTGGGCAAGCAAAGTGTGGCTCACCTATACTTGACTTCAGGAATGCTGCTGCTGGATACCTCCCCTAGAAGGGGCATCCAGGGGGCATACCAGGCACCCAAGGAAAGACAGGGGGTGGGGGGCTGGGCTGGTCCTTGGGAGGGCTGGGCTTGGAATTGGGTGCCAGCTGGGTCAATGGGAGGGCAGGATGTTGGGTGAAGGGGCTGAACTTCACCATTTTGGGGATTATATGGCCCTGAAGAGTTGTGAAGGGAAAAGGGAGGGAGGGGACCTTTTTGGCTTTTAATTTCTTCCCCTTGGAGGAACTGGGATACGATGGGGAAGAAGATCATCTGGGTTTAGGAGGGGGTGGGCTAGTGGCCGGAGGGGGGGTCTCCTCTTCCTGCTTCCCTGCTGTTGCTTGTGGGTCTCAGTAGGGGGCTGGCTAGGTATTTTGGAGATGATTGTGGAAGGGAATGTCAGGAGCAAAAGGTCTTCACTTTATGTTTGGGAGGTGGTTGGTGAGTTTTGGAAGGGAAGAGGACAAGGGGAATGAGGTGGAGTCTCTGGGCAGGTTGGGTACAAGGAGAGGCAAGGATAGGTGATGTGGAAGCAGAGGGTTGTGATGTTTGTGGGTGCTGATGTTGTGTCTGTCGTTGCTGTGTATGATGGTGTTGTGTCTGCCTGCAAGTCAGTGGATTTGGAAGTCAGAGTGACTTGTGTCTTCTAAATGTGTGTGTGTCTGTGTGTTTGTGTGCTGTGTGTGGATGTTGAGGTAGATACGTGCTCAGGTTTGCGTGTGCTTTGGTCAGATATTGGAATAGGGACTGTGGATTGGGTGGATGGGGTGGAGGCAGGAGGGGGGTGGAAAGCTGATTTGGGATTATGCTGCCGTCAGTGTGGAGGCTAGGGCCTGAATATATCTCTGTAGGGAAGACATGTCAGAGTGAATGCCCTCCAGGAAAGTTACCATCTGGGTTTGCTGATTGGTATGGACCTGGAGCACACTAAGCTCTGCTGTCTGACCCTCAGAGATCTGTCTCAGGAGGTCAATGGCCCCCACACTCAGGGCAGTAGGACAGAAAGAGGCAGGGGTGAGGTGCCTGTCAGGAAGGAGACTCCTTTCCTCTTAGGGGAGCGGCCATGTACAGCGGGCTGGGGAGCAGCTGTGAGGATGGAGATGGTAGTGGTAGACTCCATTGTAGTGGACACAGGTACAGGGGGATCCACCACCACCTATTAGGCCTCACTGGAACTGGAGTCGGATGTTGATTACAATTCTGTGACATCCGTCAGCACCTCAGTGGTGCTCCCATCCCCCTCTGTACCACTGGTTCTCTCTTGCTTACTGGTAGGCACGAGAACCACTGTGGCCAGCTGCTCCCACATCATTTTTGGCACTGTCTCCCTCGCTGCCCTGGTCTGATGCTGAAAAAAAGATGAGAAAAGAAATTAGTTGAAATGTTGAGATATACATGGTTATATAATCAGAGGGGGGGGTTGAAGCTGAGATGCATTCGGCTTCCAGGCAAAGGTAGACAATCAGAGGAGAATGGATCACTTGTACCTGTATTACAACCAGAAAAGGGATGTGAGTGGTTTTGAGTGTAGGAACAATGGCGCCACTTAAGGAGAGTACCATCTAAGGAGTACCCTGAGCAGTCTATATTAGTAACGGTGCTGAAAGGTGAGGAGCACCACTAGTCTCCCCAGATAATCGGCATATGGCAATTGGCTGAACAAATAGTGTCCCCAGCACAACTAAACAACAGTTATATTGGTTAAATTAGCACGCTGTGAGCATCAAGTGAAACAAAGTGCGATGATTCTTGAGATTTTCTTTCTTTTATTCCTTTGTTCATCCAACAGCCAACACGTGTTTCGTCGCACAGGGTATTACACCCGCGACTTTATCAAGGCTGTACATAAAACAAAAAACATGGAGAACAAGCAATGTAACAACTAGTTTGAATCCGGATATAAAAGTTCATATTCATAGAGCTTACTAAAACACTCCAAAAATTAATACGATGATGTATGTGCACACATGCACAAGGATGAAGTGCGATGAGAAATTCAAGTATTTGAAGGAAGGTGAAATAATCACCAATGAAACTCAAAGGATGGAAGACGCGTCACCAATTGTACACAGTGAATGCGGATGTTAGGCCCATCCACGGTGAAGATAAAAACACACGTATAAACCTAGTTTTAAAAACCTGATGGAGAATAGAGGTGGCCTAACGTGACGTGAGAGTGCCTTCGCATTGCATGCCCAATGTGCAGATGAAACGAAAGATAAACGGTGTGTTCTTAAAGAAGCAGCAGCCATATAAATACCTATGTTCTTCTTTAGTTGGATCTGTAAGGATATCAAAACCTCTAGTGAGCCATCTACTCTGATAATTTGTACCCAAAGTCTAACCAACAAGGCGGTAATGGTACCTACTTTATTTACGGTGATAATTCCAACCCGCAACGGGGGTTCTAGTGTAAAGGCGACGTTCGTACTACTCCAGTCACTGGGATCCAAATATGTCCCAATATTCAAAATCCACTCTTCCTGAAAAGGAAGTGAGCCGACGGTTAACAAAAGGACCACATGTACATGATAGATATCTGGTGACAATCAGTGTAGCCGATTTCTACATGAGCATAGCTCGTGTCTGCTCGTTACCAAATTTGCATAGACAGAAGCCAATTCCCGCTAAGTCTATAGTACAGTAAGTCTGGAGAAACATTAAACGATATACTGTAGAAAGCTCCCTATGTCTAGCAAGACAGTATCAAAGGATCGATTTAATCGTTGTAGATTAGCCGCTCCCACTTATAATTTTGCGCATGTACTAGTAGTGGTATCAGTAATGAAGCTAAAGGTTAACCCTTCGATCGTTTTTTATAAATTATTCGACAGCACCTACGTATTAGCGTGTTAGTCAATAATTGCACAGTACCTTAGACACTCACGGCTACGCTGAGGTCTAATTGTTTGCTATCACTGGTACATCATAATAGTACCCATCTATATTGATAATATCGTCTATCGGAAAATACACATCACACCCTAAATATTGGGGACTATTCAGTATACTGAAAGAGCCTAATGCAACCAACAGCCTCCTCTTACCGATCTGTTGTGGTCCGTGAATAAACAGTCGCCTCTCGTTTCGATCCGAGTACGGAATACGAGGCAGGTGGTGGGCAGGCTTGTATATGCATGTGTCTCGCGACGTGCATGGTGTAAACATAAAAAACGGAAACGAATCTAAGCACCTTGAAATAAAATGGCCACGGAATCAGCAATGTGGCGGCCATATTTGAATGGTACACCGATATATACAAAGGATTGAAGTATATATAGAGCTGTGAGAATATAAACAATGGATTTCTAGATATAAATCCCAAGTACATTTCGTTCTTTTCCTATTCCTCCTCATAATCCTCACTCATAGACAAGTCATTGGGTGATAATGTCCTCTGATAAAATATAATCAATAAAGTGTATATGCGAGTGAGATATACGGTGTAGCCCGAAATAGCGAGTGCTCATCTCTATTGTGATTACGTGTGAATAGTTGTACATAGCCGTGCTCAGGTGAAGCCAAAGTATTCTAAGTCTTCCATCTTAAGGGATATAAATGTTAATAATTATAAAAGAGGAATTTACGACAGCCAGGCTTAGGAGAAAAACCATACATAATTTCGTCAATTAGCGACACATGTCTCTTAGTCTGAAAACACCATAATACAAATTACATTAAATGTGTGCATTCCGAAATGATTATTTGCTAATCCACATTATGATCATAACAATGCACAGAGTGTGGCAACCATGTGCATTTAATCGCCTAGAAAGTAATGAAGCTCATGGTCAACATTGAGTCCTAGTTCGGTACTACGCAGTCTGAGGATCCAAAGTGCCTCACGTCTGCGAAGTGCGAGCTCCCTGTTGCCTCCTCTTGGATGTCTGTAAGTACGTTCAATACCGAAGAAATCAAAATGTTTGTGTATGGTCTGTGCGGGGCATTGTGTAACGTGTGCAGCAATTGGATATTTCACATCGCCCTGCTTCACTGCTCTTATGTGCTCCCCCATTCTTTCACGCAAAGTCCTGATCGTACTACCAACATATCTTCTTTTACATCTACACTCTATTATGTAGACAACAAACTTCGTAAGACAGTTGATATTGGAATCTATTTTGTATGTTTTGTCACCAGGTCGCACAAATTCTGTTATTGGTTGCATGCCCATTTGCAGGCACTGCAATTGTTGCAACCATGGAAACCCTTGGTTCGTTGTGTCATCCATGTCTCTTTTCTTTCTGGTCTGGGGTAACTTGGGCTCAGCATGTTCCTCAATGACACACCCCGTCTGTATGTAATGGTGGGTTTGTCTGTGATGTAGTTACTGAGGGTTCTGTCTGCCCTAAGTAGATGCCAGTGTTTTTTAAGGCTGCGCATCAATAATGCTGAAAGGTTGTTGAAACCAGTGATTACTCGTACTCTGTCCCCCTTAGGTTTCACCAACCCGCCTTCCTTCAGTGTGTCTCGCCTAGGGACCTTGCGTATCCTTTGTTCTGCTTTCACTAGTGTGTCCTGCTTATAGCCCCTGTTCTGAAAACGGGCTAACATAAGCTTTTTGCATTCTTGATATTCAGGTTCATAGCTGCAGTTACGCCTAGCTCTGATGAGTTCACCATATGGGATCGCCCTTATTTGATGCGCAGGATGTGCACTAGACGCGTGTAAAACTGCGTTGCAGGCTGTTTTCTTGCGAAAAGGTCTGCTCTCAATTGCATTATCCTTAATGTATAATTCTACATCTAAGAATGATACTTTGCTGGTACTGTGTTCAAAAGTAAACTTAATGTTATGATCATTATCATTAAGAAAAGAAATCTGTTAGTTTGTGTGTTGTGTCAGTCCAGATCATAAGACAATCATCTATATACCTGCCCCAGTACAGAATGGAATCATTCCACTCAGGTCCCATGGGATCCCAGATCCTCATCTCCTCGAACCAACCCATGAAAAGGTTTGCGTACGAGGGAGAGAATCTGGATCCCATGGCCACTCCCTGCTTCTGTCGATACCAATTCTCCTTGAAGAGGAAAACATTGTTATCCAGTATTAGCTCGATCATTTCCCTCACCATTTCCGTGTGGTTCCATGTACTGGCTGACCTCGTATTGAGAATCTTTCTGATTGCCCCTAGGGCAACGTCTCGTCTTATGCTTGTGTATAAAGCAGTCACATCCAGAGTGACTAGTGTCACGTCTTTTTCCCAATGGAGGTCTGCCAAAATTCCCAGAATATGTTTTGTGTCGCGTATGTAAGACGGCAAGTTTTTAACCAAGGGTTGCAAAAATGTATCAACATATTCTGAGATTCTCTCTGTGGGTCCTTCGTTGCCTGATATGATGGGTCTACCTGGCGGGAAAGGCAAGTCTTTATGTATCTTCGGTAAGGTATATAGACACGGGTATCTTGGTCTGTCCACCCTCAAGTATGAGAGTTCCTTGTCATCCAATAACCCCTGCCCATGCTATTGTGTCAGATGTCTGTTGATGTGATCTATTAATGCCCACATCAGATTGTTCGAAAGGTGTTCATAGCATTGTTGATCATTGAGTTGTGATAGTATGTCATTTTCATAGTCGCTGCTGCGCATAACTACTATGTATTCCCCTTTATCAGCTTCTTTAATCGTAACATTCTTGTCAAGCATGAGTTCCCTAAGTGCCTTACGTTCACCTGGTGTCAAATTGTGTTTATTGGTCCTGTCCCGTATCTGTTTTTTGTCAATGTGTCTATCTAAGTCTGCAGTAACTAATTTATGAAAAATGTCTATGTTGTTCCCTGAGAATAGTTGTGGTGTCCATTTCGATTTGTCTTTCAGTCTGCTAGTAATGCTGTAGTCATTTGATATATCTAGATCTCGCATCACCATTTCTGCTGTTGTTACCTCATCCTCACAATCGGTGAGGGAAAGTAATAGTCTTGTATCTATGACATCTTGTATTGTATGTTCGCTAGAGGCAAAGACCCTTTGATAAGGTTGCAGATTTTTATTTTCACATCCTAACATTTCAAAATGTTTCTTAATTTTAAGTTTCCTTATAAATTTATACAAATCTATTTTTGCATCACATATATCACCAATGCTTTTTGGACAAAAACTCATTCCCTTTGTGAGTACAGACAATGTATCATCTGAAAGACATTTATCTGATAAGTTGACAACATTGACAATATCATTCACATCTATTTCTTGTTGTTCCAGGAATGGGTTTTTACACCTGGGCGGTTGCCTCCCTGTGCCACCTCTCTTTCCCCTCCTGGTTTTTCTGGCACTACGGGCCTTCTTTTCTCCCTGTCCCTCGTTTTATTCTCTGAACCTCTGTTAAAAAACGGCTCCCATTACTAGATATATGGTTACTTTCATCCCCTTTGTCAGATTCATTACCGCTGGTATGTGCCGTATCTAGTGATGTAGTGCTAGAATTTACTGATTTGGCATCACTGGCACCCCCCTGGTCACCTTTGGAAACTAAATGATCGTATTTGAGTATGTGAGTCCATTTGAATGGTCGACATGTTTCAGCCCTTCTATTGCCCAACTGGGTCAGGGGGCTTTCTTCAGGACAAGTGCAAAACTGGTTGCTCGCTAAGCAATGCTTGAGGGCAGATAAGTCACTTACCCTTCTTCTCAATTGTCACCGGTCAATACTACCTGTAACTGGAAAGACAAAATCATGGTAATGGGGTCTTATGTTTGTATACAGTTATAACAACCTTGATCTTGAGTATACAATGAGGGTGCTGCTAGGGATTCATTGTCCGGAAATCAATGTAGATGGAAATACAATCAAAAGCAGCTATACAAGAAAGAACAATACACAAAGATCATGTAGTGCCATGAGCTCAGTCATTAATCGAATGGTTCTATAAAACTAAAGATCAGTGGTGTTAGAGGATATTGGCTCACCGGACAGTAATTAGTAGGTGGGTGCGCGCGTTAAACTCGTTAAATCATCTAGATTGCTTTCCAAGAGGTAAGGGTGATGATTGCAGGTCGCGTCTATGCCCACGCACTACTTGTAGACTGAAATCAAGTGCGGTGTTTTGCGCTAATGTACAATTGAATGGGAGCCTCCACTCAGAGCGAATTAGCAAAGTGGTGAGCAATGCTAAATTAGTAGGTGTTAACCCTTTTGTATTTCAGAGACTTGGAACCTTGAGTCTCGAAAATAAATAAAGGCGCTTACACGCATTACAAAACACATCGATGAAATCTCAGCGTGTGTTTAAAAAAGGGGGGTAGAGAGGGGGAGGTTGCTTCAAGAAAATTACAGAGCTCAAGAAATATACATACAATATGCTTTTGAAGTGACAGAGGGACGCGTTGATACCCAGACGCAAGGTGTTGTTTTGAGAAAAGCATTTGTAAAATACAGGGGGGTGTTCAAAAAGGCGTGTGTTTTAAAAGCGCAGCTCGTAAATACCTTGTGAATCTCACATAGAGCTTCCTTGGGGGACCGGCGGGCTGGATAACCTGCTGTTTAGAATAGAAGGAACAGTTACCAAGTCAAGCGTGAATGCGCATGTGGGTGACCGCTTGGCGCTCGTTTCAGTGAGGTACCTGAGGGTGTCAGGTTGCACGACTTATGCTCACTCCATCTTTGGTGCTCGGTGACGCGGGCCCGTTGTGAGCATTTTTTTATGTTCGAGTTGAGTGATGGGAGTGGTATCGAGACTATGCTGTTGTTTACTGCAATAATTGCACATTTTGCTTATATCTACCTCAAAGCATGAATAATACTGGTGTAGCAAAATATTGTCACACCACAGCGGGCCTGATGATTGCCTTTCAAAACAGCAGACGTGTTGTAAGAAGTGTCATTGGAAGTAGCACATTCTATTGAGAATGGATCATGAATAGATACGCAAAAACACGAACAGGGCTGTAATGGCAAGTTGTTGGGTAAGAGCCTGTAATAATTCCCAATTGGTAATGGCCTGATGTCCTTTTGGGGGTCTATTTTTACAGAAGTTAGATCAAGGTACTGGGGGGAGAAGTGGAGGGAGAAGTGGAGGGAGGAGGAGCCATGTTCCTATCTCAGTATCTCATTTGATTTCCTCTAAGTCGAGAGCCTCATAAATGGGATCAGGCTCCGTATGGTAAACTGTTGGCCAAAACTGGGATAGAGATAACCTCTACTTGTAGGGAGCTCTCATGTGATGACTAATGTTCAAAAACAGATTGCTGTAGAAGGGTGTGCCAAGGGATATTATCATTCAATCCTGTTTCAGAGGTTGTGAGGCGGTACACCATTCGTATAGAATATGTTCAGCATTGTGACTCTTCATTGTCAGTGTCTCAAGGACTAGACAGTTTAGCTCATCGATAGTGTGATTAGTATCAATGAAATGTTTACTCATCTTCGTTGTCGCTCTTTTGCACTTGATGTTGGTCCTGTGTTTGCAAATTCGTTGTTCGATCTTGTGACAGGTCATCCCGATGTATCTCAGGTTACATGGACATGTGATCATATAGATCACAAGGGTGGTGTTTCAATTGGTGTGGTGTCGTATAGTCCAGTTCAGATCTGGTGGCAGTTGTAGAACTTTAGTTGTTTTGGTTAGTTTACACACAGAGCAAGAACCGCATAGGTAGTGACCAATTATGGGTGCCATGTTAGAGGTATCTGCGATCGTTTCCCTCCTAGGGTTTGATGAGGTGGGTTTGGTATGCACAAGTATATCTTTGATGTTCTTGGTCCTTCTGTTGGTGAATCTGGATTTGGGTCAGTTCAAGGAGCCTGAAGTGAGAATTCGCCAGTTCTTATTCACCATTTTTTTCACCCTGTTTGATACTGTGCTATAAGTTGTCACAAAGGTGAGGACATCTTCAGCTGTTTCCTTTGCCATGGTTGCAAGTAGGCTTTCTCTGGATTGATTCCTCGCTTTTTTTGGCATTTGCGTATTTTTCTTGGAGGATAATTTCTGGTTTCCAGTTTTTGACATAGGTCCTTTGCCTGTTTTTTATAGTCTTCTAGTTTGCTACAGTTCTGCCTGATGCGTAGAAACTGGCTGTATGGTAAATTATCTCTCAGAGGTCGTGGGTGAAAGCTGTTATATGAGAGCAGGCTGTTTTTTGATGTTGGTTTGTGGAACGTCTTTGTGTTGGTGGTGTTGATCTTTATGTAATTTGTGATGTCCAGAAAGTCCAGTTTATGATTGTCTGCTGTGTACGTGAATTTTAGGAAGTCATCCCTGGTGTTAATTCATTCATGGAAATCCGGCAGGTTGTTTGGGGTGTCGTTCCAAATCATAATCACAACGTCTATGTAATGTTTCCAGAACAGTATTTTCGAGCTAAATGGGTTGGTGTCATTGAGGATTATATTATATTCAAAAACGTTTTCAGTGAGGGCAAGCGGGCAACACTCTAAAACAAAATGTCTAGGCGTGTTATGTTTCCATTGTTGTGAAAATGGTATATCTTCGATAGTCTCAAGGGTCTTCTGTTGTGGTAGGCTAGTGTATAAGCTTTCCACATCAAGTCCTACTAGGCATATAGTATCCTCATAGAAGGTCAGTCTTTTCAGTTGGTTCAACAAGTCCCGGGTGTCCTTTAGGTATGTGGGGGTCCCTTGGACCAGTGGTCAAAAGAAGGTATATACATGGTAAATAGGTATAATAACAAGTCTACCCACATTGGCTAACATCATATTTTGTACTTGGATGACAACATTAGGTCATATAGCCCATTAGGGAAAACTACCGAACCTGTGCACACGTTCATATAATGGTGTCAAGAACATAGTCTGAAGCAACGTCATGTTTATCCTTCTCAGTGTCGAAACCGCATCTATGTACCATAGTATACTACCTTTATCTCATGTGATCCAAGGGAGAATAGACCTTCTACTTAGAAATGGAAGAACACTGCAGCCTTAACATACATCACATGGTTAACTCTCCCAATCCAGAGCTTGTGGAATAGCAGGTGCCCTACTTCAGTAAACGTAGTTTGATGAGTCAACATCAAGATGTTGGAGCCATGGAATAGGCTATTTCACACAGATCACATTGCTGTTGCACATCTGTCCATTAGCAGATAAAGCAGTTCTCAGTGTCACATGTGTAACACACATAGACGTCACACATGGAATATAGGCCTAACAAGTAAAAACATATTTCTACAAGTATTGTGTTGTGTCTGCACAATGCAAGAATCAAATGTACTATAGGCAGATTGCAACACTTATAACAGTTTGTAAATGTAAAATGTAAATTGATACTTGTATAGCGCACTACTCACCCGCAAGGGTCTCAAGGCACTTGTACGAATACCACTGTGGAACCCATCCTGGCTTTCCCTGTGAGGCGTCCACTCCTGGGCACCCCCAAGGTGGAGGCCAGGCATCCTTAGCGTTGTGGGGGCCGTTGTGGAGATTAAGCAAGCTATTGCCCAGAGTTGCAGAGTGGGACTCCATGATTGGAATGGCACCGAGGCGAGAATTATCAGGTCTGTGGAATTTTTGAGCCCAAGACCCGCCGAGGCGGGGAATTGAACCCTGGTCCCGGGCTAGACCTTTGCATCAGGGTCTGCCGCTCTAATCATTGAGCCACACTTCTCCACAGTTTGCCAAGTAAAGACTGCTTATTACACTGCCAATGAAGATGACTTAATATTACTTCAGGGACATATAGCTTACTATACCACCAGGCCAGGTAGAATCACTGTGTGGCCACAATGTTAGTGCACAACATTTTACTTGATACCTTTTGACAGCATTATTACTCATCATGTACATTCTGTTGATGTCCACACATCACAAGGACAAGTCAGCCTATCCCTCCATGAGAACTATCATCTGAATTGGTACACATTGACAATATTTCAATATATATAAAAATGGACATATTGACAATATGCCTGGATGCCTAAACCGTTTAAGATGGCTGATTTGTGACCTATCCGCTTGATGTTACCCTTTATTTGGCATTGTCAATACAACTTGATCATGGTGTGGATTATGGTCTTTCTCCACATCTGTGATGATATGGCAATGTTATCAAATTGGATTGTAACATGTCTACTGACTTTGACTTGTACCTGACAATCTGTAGATGACACTTGATTTTTTGAGTTCAAAATCTACATGGATTGCATGGCATACATACTCATCTATTGTTAATGTTATTTGTTATGTGTGTGTGCTGTGCATGGTCTGTCTCACCAGACACATTGAAGTAACAGCCTAACCCTGAGCAGTTTGTATATATTCTCATATAATGCAGTCATGCTGTGAGTGATGGTCTCATTCTTTTCTACTGAAAAGACTGTGGAACCTCAGCCTGAGTTGACATCCATGTATGTGCATAGCATTGTGTATAGACAGCTCAGTGATTTTGACCTTACCCTCCATAGTAAGATGTGAGGTAAATGGTTTTGAAGGTACATTTGTGATCAGTGCAGTGAGTCCTCCTCCTACCCAGCACACCCAACCCACCTGGGCCTATTGCTTCCTGCTAGTGATGGTGAGTGTAGTAGAGAGATGGCTGGCAGAAGGGGATGGAGTTTGGTGTGGAAGGCCTGCTGGGATTTGTGGTCTTTTCTAACACTCTTCCACCTCTCCACACTTGAGCCATGGCTTCCTGACAGTAAGGGTGCGTGTGGTAGCAAGATGGCTGACTGAGAGGGATGGAGTTTGGAGTGGAAGGCCTGCTGGGATGTGTAGTCAGTGCAGTGGGTACTCCTCTCAGCCAGCCCAGCCAGCTCACCTAGGCCTATTGCTCACTACCGGTGAGGGGACATTGCTAGGAGAGATGGCTTACACAGGAGTCTGTTGTTCTTAGGTAGAGTGTGAGTGGCTGATGGTAGGTGTACTCCTTTCCTTTAGGGAGATCTAATTACTTGATAAAGCAGTTTGCATTACATGCCTGGTAACTTCTTACTCTAGTTGATGGCCTCAACACCTCTCAATTCGGCTTCTGCAGCAACCACAGCACTGAGACTGCCCTCCTAGCCACCATGGATGACATCCGCACACTCCTTGACCAAGGCCACACTGCAGCCCTCATTCTACTGGACCTCTCAGCAATGTTTGACACTGTCTCCCACTGCACACTAGATGCCAGACTCCACGACGTTGGCATACAGGGAACTGCCCTAGACTGGATACGCTCCTTCCTCGCCAGCCGAACTCAAAGAATAAGACTCTCATCCTTCCTCTCCGAACCGACAGAGATCAGATGCGGAGTACCCCAAGGATCCTCCCTCATCCCCACGCTCTTCAACATCTACATGGCCCACCTCGCAACCATCGTAAAAAAACATGGACTCAGCATAGTATCCTATGCCAACGATACTCAGCTCATCCTCTCCCTCACCAAGGAGCCCGACATCACCAGGCACAACTTCCAGGAAGTAATGAAGGGCGTTCTGGATGACTGGCCGCTGCCTGAAGCTGAATTTGGAAAAAATAGAAGTCCTCATCCTTGGATCCACCCCTCTGTGTGGGACAACAAATGGGGCCCTCAGCACACCCACAGACCATGCTCGCACCCTCAGCATCATACTCGACTCCTCTCTCACCATGAACCGACAGATCAACACCGTATCCTCCACATGCTTCAACACCCTCCGCATACACTGCAAGACCTTCAAATGGATTCCCCTGAATCCAGTAAGACCGTCACCCACGCATTCATCACTAGCAGTTTGGACTAAGGAAACACCCTCTATGCCCAAATCAACAAATCTCTACTTCACAAACTCCAGCCAGACTAGTCCTCAGCATCCCACGACAAGACCACATCACCCAGCTCCTATGAGACGTCCACTGGCTCCCAGACAAAAAAAGATTGACCTTCAGGCTGCTCACACACGCCTACAAAGCCCTCCACAACACCTGACCCCAATACCTCAACAAAAGAATCTCCTTTTACGCCCCCTAGAGAAACCTCTACTCCACTGACCTAGCCTTCACCGAAATCTCCTTCACCCACAGAGCCAGGACAGGAGGCAGATCCTTCTCCTACATCACGGCCAAGACCTGGAACAAACTCCCCCTCAGCATCAGACGAAGCCCCACTATGCAAGCATTCAGGAGGGTCTTCAAGACCTGGCTCTTTGAATGTCCGGAACTGCCTGAAACCCCACTACCCCCAGCACCTTGAGACCCTCACAGGTGAGTAGTGCGCTCTACAAATCCCTGATTGATTGATTGAGTGATTGATTGATTGATTGATTGAGGGCCATTTTAGGCAAATGTTGACAGATGTTGTTGGTGCCATGATGAGTTAAATGATGAGTTAAATGGCCATACACTGACTGCCTACATGTAGACATTTGGAAATGTGATCATTTTGGTATATTTGGAAGCTCAGTGCAGTTATACTGGTTGTCTGCATTAGTTACACATCTGCAATAGTTTGGGTACTGCTTAATTTCCAAAAAGGCATAATTACAAGACTTGTATAATTGCAGTTCAGTGTGCTAAGGTGTCATGGCTGACTTTTCGATGATGTTAAGTGGTCACTTACCAGACTCCAGTCCTTCTGGTATTTCAAAAAAGCCCTCAGGTGGCATGATGGCATTCAACTTCTCCTCCCTGGCAGTAAAAGGCACAAGTAGCACAGGAGGGCCACCACCAGTCTGCTGTGTGGACCAGTGGTTTCTGTCGACTATGATCTTGACCCTCCTTCTGACATCTTACCACTTCTTCCTGATATTCTCAATTGTACATAGTGTGTTGGCGACTGTGTTCACCTTGTTGACTATCCTGTCCCACATCTGTTTTTTCTGGGTAGGGAAGTCTGTTGGTCTAGGATCCCAAATAACTGTGGCTCTACTCTGAAGATTTCATCCTCGAGCACTGTTACCTCCTCATCTGTGAAACGTGGCTGCCTCTTTTTGACCATTGTGAGCTAGTCAGTGTGAATGTGAGATAGAAAAGGTCTGCAGAACAAAAAGGAACCCCCCCAAAAAAGTTAAATGTGCAGTGAGTGGTGCAATTGGGGTGCGTGAAGATGTGAAGGGATGGCTGCAGTGTATGTTGGTAGGAACAGCAATGTGCTCTTTCAGGGTCAGATGGATTGCGATAGCAAAGGATCATGGTCTGCCATTTTTGTTTCTTTTATAGATGGCTTGGTAGGTGTGTCTATTCCTAGAATTGTCATCAGCTGTGTTACTATTTTAAGGTCATACTATGGTTGTTGTTGTGTTAGGTATAGTCATTTTTTGTGATTCACACTTGGCAGGTGTTAAACAGGCTGCCATGGAATCGCAACCGCATTGATTGCATCATAATCGGCTCAGCTGTACAACCGATGCATTTGCCGAGTCGGAATCCCTATAGAACAGCCTTTCCGACTGACGCGGTCGTGTCGGAGTCGTCTACGACTGACATGGTCGGAAATGTACCTGATATACATCACAATACAGCAGTAGAAAGGTTCGTGGTTGAGTTGGTCAGACCGCATTCATGTCGGTTGAACGGTCATTCCGACTGGCATCGTAATCAGTATCGAAGGTGGTAGTCCCTGAATGCATTTGCATTCCCAGGAAAGCCAATTTCTACAGCAAAGATTGGAAGCTAGGTTAAACTCAAGCAAAATACCAACAATTAAGCCAGTGCATGAAAGATATTTAAATGTCCAAGAATTTTCAGAGCTAAGTGCATTTCTGTAGGCAGATGAGGGCCTTTGGCTCAAAGGAGGGGGAAGTAACAACTGCTTGGCTGTTGGTCACTATGTTTCTGAATCCTACATGTAGACTCTTCGCTGATCCTTGTAGTCACTGTCCTGTACACTGGACTTCGGAAGAAAATGAGGGAGAAGTTCAGGTGTATTATATACCCCTCTGACTAGCGACCTTCAGGAACCACTGAAAGCGAAGACCACACAGCTCCCAATGGGATACTGGGCACCACATCTGGATTCCCTCTTTTAGAACAGCAGGTATTGCAATCTTGAACCATCAAACTTTTTCTCTCTAGTATAGAAGCCTGGATTGGCTGTAGTCTTCTGACATCAGCATTCCTCTAGACGCTCCCTACTAATCTCTATAACTGAGGGTAGTTTTTTGGACTGTAGTGGGAGTGAGGGAACTGGATTACAAGCCCTCATTTTGTGTACATGATGAGGGCCTAGGGCATACCCTTACCTCTAATCTCCAGGTGACAACCTTGCTGCTAAACTCATACCAACTTTAAATTGGTGTACCTTCTATTGCTCCCAGGTTCTATACACACTATCAACAAAGTCCTGCATTGGAGTCTTCTATGCAGCTTAACAACCCTTATACCAAACCTTAGTAAAATTCCAGGCTTTTTCATATGTTTTTCAAGAAGCTACAGGAAAGCATGCTGCATTGTCCCTTAGCATTCTGAACGAACTCTCAAGAGCCCATCCAGCCTGTCTGAAGATCCTGACTGAATGAGGGTCTGCAGGTCATACTTGTCTTTTGTAGATTAAAGGTACCCATGGCTTACATTGCCCGTCATTTTCTAGGAGCCATTTGCTATCAACAAACCTCCTTGATTTGTTGATCATGTCACAGACTGTCATTGGCCAACTATTTCTTTTGGAATACATTTCAGTCTAGGGATTGCTCTGTCATCTCATTTAAATATAACTCGGTCTTATATCCGAATGCAACATTTATTATTTACCAGCTGAAATCATTCTTCACTGTCTGCTATAATGGTACATTGTCTCAATGACAACATTTTATATTACTTTCTAGCATTCTGAAACTTGTTTAAAGTTCTGTAACTTTGGAAAAGCTTATCAAAGTCATAAGTTTGATTCATAAACTTTATATAAACAGTCTTGGCCACTTGGATTGAAGTGCAGAAAGCAGGTAATAACATACCTCTCTAGAATTTACAGTTCGATAACAAATTTCCTTTGGTTTGTCACAGGACAGTAGCACTGGAGCTGTACTATTCGTGTAGATTTAGTAGTGCTGCCAAAATTTGATTAGAATGCGATAGTATCTTCAGGACAGTTCTTTGGAAGCATTAGATCTTCAGGTTGTTTTGAAACTACATTCGGTTTATGTATAAGGTATATATTTCATAACAGTTCTGCCTATTGTTTAAGATCTTCAGACCAGCACTCAGTGTAACGTTTTATATCAAGTTAGCTGTACTCACAGATGGGTTGACTCACAGTCCTCTTTAAAGAATCATGCACCTTCTCAGATGAGCTTTCCTCCTACAATCTGAAGTCATTGCAGTTTTTTTAATGTTCATGTAAATTCTCATGATATTTTATGGGACTCTATGAAAGGTATGCATTTCCAAAATCATTCAACCTCCACTACATTATCTCCAGGCAATTCATATAAATAAGTGTGATAGAAACGTGTTTTGGCGTATTTTACCTTTTTTGTTTTTTATCAGTGTCTCCACCAGAAATAAGACTCCTTGGTGTAGCAATCCCTTGCCATGGTTCCTTTAGAGAAATGGAGCTGTATGCACCCTTTTTTATACACATGGAGCATAATCGTAAAATGGGAAGGTATCTGTCATTGCGCATCAAAGTTATTACCCCAAACCTTTTTTGGTTCTCCCTACTTTCTAAAACCTACCATTACTCCCCCCCTTAGGAATACTGATGTGCATGCCCCTACCTTGATACTTAAGCCCTGATTAATGGCATTTCCATTCGTAAAAAGTGTTTGCAAATTGTACGCGGACTTTTTGCAAGCGGAAAATAATTTTCCGAACCAACTTACATCAGTTCACAAAATTTCAAATCCTTGTGGGTCTCGAACCAGCCCACCTCATCAATATTCATAAAACAGGTGGCAAATGGTGGCTCACTTACTATGACTGGATGCCATTACAGGGATGGTGGTCTTCTGGGACTGCGTTTATTTGAAGTGACCACTTTAAATGTAGCCCATTTTCCTTAAAGGGTTGCATTTAAAAATAATAATAAATATTTTTTTTAAGTTTAAGTGTTCCCCTGCCTACTCCCCAACCAAACTTTTTTTCTACATTCACATATTGGAAAGGGTGCCCAAGTCACCTTTCTCTTTTGCAAATGTGTTACCACCATAAATCGCAACTTTCCAATGTTTCGCAACTAGATTTCATTTGCCAAAGACTGATAGCTACCATAACAAATCACTATTTAGAAGGAACCATTTTGCGGTCATAAAACCCCTGTGATTCTGCAAATTACAGGCTTTGAAACTGCAAAATTGCTTTGTACATGAATCCCAAGGTACTTTAGAAGATCGAATAAATTGATAGACTTTCTGTGGTTCTAAGATTCACATTCACTTGCGGGTTTACAGATCTATTTTCTGTGAGTAAGAATCTGCCATTTGCAACTTAAAAAGTATTTTTAGTGCACCTAAATTGCACAAAAAGCTATGAATTATATTTATCCCAATGGTTATAAGAAAATATCTCAATGTTTTTGCATAGGATTCTTCTTGTGTATTTATATGTAACCTTAGTTTCTTCTTTGTTGCTTTGTTTAAACATAATTATCTATATAAAGATTGGTTTCACTGTTGTAGAACAAGGCCATGCAATTATTTTTAAGATCTTTCATTACCTAAAAAGCTTTCACTTAACCCGGCAATTTTCCATGTTTGTGCACTAGTGGCAAAAAACACAGCTCGGAAACAGAGAGACAACCACTGATCCATGATTCAGAGCTCCTGCACTAACAGATCATTACCCAGATAAGTGTCTGTGGGGCATATTATCAAGCACGGCGTTACAATTATCGCCGCTTTAGAGGCAGAAACTGCCGCTAAAGCGGCGATGATTGACTTGATAATATGCCGCAGAGATTTCCAATAGAAGCCCATGTTGACTCCAGAACATGGGCTTCTATTGGAATTCTCCAGGGCATATTATCAAGCTCAGTATCGCCGCTTTAGTGGCAGTTTTCTGCCGCTAAACCGGCGATAATTTTTAACGCCGTTCTTGATAATATGCCCCCACAATTTCTTAAAAAACATCGAACAGTTATGCTATGCGCAAGCGCACGCGTTCATGACACAGAGCTATTATATGTGTGCGAAATGCAGAATACATATAAGTTATATCCGAATGAAGGATGGTGCACAATCATTGCGTAATGGGTGAACCGTACACGCGACAATTTAACAGTTGCCTCTGTTCATCCTTCGTTGTTGCAAAGGAGTGGGCTGTCTGAGCCTCTTTAATCTTCTAAGAAATATACTATTTCCTTTCAGTACTAGCTTCTACCATCATTTCTCTGATACCACTAGATTGCATTTCAGACCAACTTCTTGAGCATCTGTAACTCATTGAAGGTGATCTAGGAATGAATCAAGTAAAAATAGATACTGAATTACAAAAGAATAGAAATCACTGGTCCTCTTGTATCATTATAATGTTTTATCTATGTTAATCATATTCCTCTGGATTTTAATATCTTAGCGCGCATTCGTGCATCAAAATGTAAAATGTCATAATGCTTTATAAAAACTGAATTCATGATGTAAATTTTAATGGATCCAGTTTTATTAGATTCAGACGGTGGTATTCATACTGTTTGCAACTTTGCATGATAGAAATGTCTTGCTTTATGAATAGGATATTAGATAATATGAATGGTACAATACGACTTATAAGATAACAAAGACAGATACATTAATGTTTTTTGAATGTCTATGGATTGGCTGGCTTGAATGTGAACCCACTTTGCAACTCCTGTTATGCGCTGTTGCCATCTGCAGTGCCATTATATTGTACAACCACGAGTTTCTTAATATGTGACAATGAAACATCTCATATCACTAAATACTTACAAAATGCAAGCAGCGTTTCTGTATTCATTTACAAAGGGATTTGTGGCTGAGCAGATAGTACATTTTATTTCCTGTTTTGAAAGTGCCATTCAGTTGTACCGATACCTGGTTTATAGCTCAAGACCTGATTAGACTGCTTTCAGCAAGCAGCCTGAACAGAACTCAATAAGCTATTTTGACTTTTTGTGCTGGCAATAGCTCACATGACTACCAAATGAATTCCCCATATAAGGTTTGGCCTCTCTTTTAATGTATCTTTAATATTGGAATTTTAGGTTGCCCTAATAATTGTGCCTTTTTGTAATCTGTGGAGCAGGATAGTTCTAGAAACAAGAAGATGGATCTATTAAAAGAATGTGCTTTCTAGTGTCTGTGTAAGGTATCCATAGTAATTGCTAATAATGCCGAAGTCAAATCTAGAAAATTAATATAAAGTTTACAAATGTATGAGCCAAGAAATCAAAAACATCCAGTGTTGCATTTGTAGCTTTGGAACATCAGAGGTATTTCAACCCGATTGCCATCGGTTTTTAAGTGACTTTTAAGGGCCTGATTCCAATGCGGTTGGGAAATCATTCTGACCGATTCGGTTTGGGAATGGTTTCCGACCTACTCGGATCAGGAGTGTCCAACCAACCATGTATGATGATATGATTTGGTTGGACTCCCATTGACTTCAATGGGAGCCTATGTTCCGACCGAATGCATAGGCTCCCATTGAAGAAAGGGGTGGCTTGGGAAAATCAGGCACCCTGTGGTGGGCACCCCCTGGTGCCTGCCACACTGTGCATGGCTGGTAAGGGGGGACACATGGGTGCCCCCAGTGGCCCAATTGAGCAGGGTCCAGGTGCAGGCAGCTCGCTACAGGCCCCCAAAGTCAGATTCCGACTGCCAATTCGAGTCAGACGGCACTATTCAGAAAGGCTCTCCCACTCCAGCATTGTACTCGGTTGTTTGGAAACGTGGCCCATAGAGAAGTACAATTTTGCTCCGTACGGCTGGTCATTCCAAATGTCGTCGGGTTTGGATTGGGATACTCCTAATGCCTAATTCGCGTCGGACTCGGTCGGGTGAAAACCTTTCCGATCCGGCTGGAAAGACACGTTTCTGATCCGATTCGGAAGGAGCAAATGCTGTTAGGAGGCCTTCCTTACTGCATCGGAATCGGGCTCTTGGTCTCGCTCTGCCCCTGCTTAGTTCACAATTGTGACAAATTGTATTGGAAGGTCTGTCGTCTGTTTTTCATTTGGAAAAAAATGCATTGGAGCTGGCGCATGACCTAGCTCCTGTTAATCACAGTATTTTTGATAGAGAAGTGATTTGCTCTGAAAACATATTGATTAGGACATCCAAGAAAATGAAATGGCTTCCTAATGTTTTAGGGATATAAATGGTTAAATAAAACTCTATAACAAAAGCCCAAAGCAAATCCACTTTCTGTAGTCCTGCGAGAAAGTTCCTCTTTTTGCATGGTCACCCCCATTTTTTGTGGACTGATAGTGCTGTTTTTTGACTATGTGCACTCTCTTGCATTTGTTCTGACCTCTAAAACATGTCATAGTTGCCTTACTCCTAATTGGCATATTTAACTTTCGTACATGCCATGATATATGGTGTCCCAAAATACACCCATGGCATGTAATATTAAATGGCACCTTTAGAGTATAGCACTACTGTGCCATCTACCAATGTGCCAAAACAAAAACAACTTTAGGCCTACTTCTACAGCCTGCATGATGCAGGCTCAAAACTATAGCCCAGGTTCTCAAAATTACGCCTTTTGACAGAAAACTTCCCTTTAAATATGAATGTCACCCCTAAGTAGGCCTTGTAGAACATGCCGGACATGCAGAAATTTAAAGTTAACATGTTCTTACAATGACTAGCATTCAAAAGTTATTTTTACTGTAGAAAGTCTGGCTGGTCCATATAGAAACACTGGGAAGCAATATTAAATATTAATTCTGCTATTTCAGGTGAGGGGTTAAATTATTAAATTGTTAGAAAACGTTTTGAGCTCCAAGACCTTCGGAGGACAGGGACAAACCTTCCAACCATTTATGGTGCAAGAAACAGGTTTTTCCCACTTTGAGAATCTCACCAGCGATACATTCAATTCAGCTGGACCTTGGCAAGAAGATATGTTGCCTTGTGGAGCCCTCATCTCACACAGCCCTCAGCCCTGCCCCCCTGGTGGATTCCGAGCTCCAAAAAAGAGACTAAATTCAACACCAATAATCTTGACAGGGTAAAGGCACCAAAAGTATCAAGATGGCAAGAGGGCTTTGGTAGGTACTATATTTGACTGTCCCACTCAGAGCTATTTCAGCCAAAATCAAGAGCTTCACCGGAGACTTCGTTCAATGCCTATCCTATCTCGTGGATTCCTCCTCTGAGACAGCCTCGTACCTTGCCCCACTGAAGGATTTTGTCTTTCATTTCAGACTCTGAGTTCCAAGGTAAAACCTCTGACTGCGTTAAAGGTTGGTGTATCCAACCCGTGGTCATTCATAGTCAGCCTGAAATCGCCTCAAGGTCTGGGTCAACTGTGAATAAGTTAATCCGCACTTGCTCTCAGTGCTTTAGGTTCTATTTTACTTTCAACTTTCAAAATTAATTTCGCCAATTCCCCTTATTGCATTTGTGTCATTTTTATATGTAATTCTGTTTATTAAATTGATCTCTATTTCTTATAAACTGGAGTGGGCTTTTAATTGTGTTGTGTTCTCAACTTTTTAACTGTTTTGGTATTTCTAAATGCTTTGCACATTTTCTACAACTTAAGCCTCAATGAAATGTTAACCACATCTAACAAGGCAGTGACCTTATTACTTGTGATGGACTACCATTCACCCCAATCAATGTCACTTTCTCACAAGGGCAACAAAATGTCACATGATAAGTTTAACACCTATCTAATAATAAAAACTCCTCTCAGCTACCCCTCACTCCTCAAATTGCTCTGCACAATCATCACCTATCTCATAGACACTTCTGTCTCCATTCAGAGAGCCAAACACAAATCAAGAAATTCATATACAGTATTGGCCCATACACACATTAGATCTGCATAACTCAAGATAATTGTAATGCTTACAAATATTAGTTTTCAGGAAGAATCACTGAGTCAATATCCTGCCCAGGAAACTCAAAACAATTTATGCATTTTCATTTTGAAAGTTATGATTATTAAGATGGTAAGGGCCTGATTACAATGCCATTCAAAAAACCTATGCAGACGCTACAGTATTGAATCTCATTATCATAGAGTAAACATGAGAAAGAACATAAGAATCATAATTTTTTTTTATATAATGATTCTTCTTGATTTATTCGCACAACAGGTCCAGCCAACACGTGTTTTGTCCGAAGGGAAATATCCCTGGACTTCTTCAGGGCTGATCTGATAGCAAAATAACTGAGACCTATAGTCCGGTGATAATTCCAACCTGGCTGGTCACGGGTAATATCGCAGGATCCCTGTAATTTAAAGGATTGAGTGATTCTAAAAGACCGATACAAGGTCCTGATTGGTGGGTTATTGGGAGGTTTCAAATAGTGGTATTTTCGTGGTGTGTGAATTTGAATCTTAGGGTTCAAGTCTTACTACACGGTGCATCCCGGAAGTCAACTGAGTCTGCACTCCTTCTGCAATTTTTATAGAAGGCCGGATCAAGCCTTTTGAGTCTGTGGTTCTGATAGCGAGTACGCTAGGTTTGGGTTTCTACACGCTTCCGGGAGGAACACAGCCACGGACCTAGCGTGCAGTGCAGTTGTTTTAATGATGTTTGAAAATGGAGGCAAGGATGCATTTCTCACCTCAATTCACTTTAAATTACATGAGTGGGTTTAATCCCATTATTATCAGAAATTCTGCATCAAAGAGTAGCGTGGAATTACTGAAATTACTCTGGTGTAATCGAAATTCCTCCAGGGCCTAATATTTCTTTGGTGCTATGCATTTTGAATAAACTTATCTAACAAAAAAAAGAGCATGAAGCACACCACTACATCTGTAGAGATATGTATGAGGGCAAGACCCTGTTTAAAATATTATCATGTAAAAATAGTAGAAAAGAGCTGGGCCTTTAATATTGGTTCTGGCAGGTATTTTCTCCACCTTAATATCTCTGGCTGGTACTTCAAGGGATAACCGTCTGAAACATTGTTACAGTTGATCATTAAAACAAGGCTGCCCAGCCATGTCTGCTAACTAATAGATTTTTGATTTTACAAAGCACTTTCCAGTATTACTGATTCATTTGCAAGTCATTTCTTGAGAAGTTTGTAATTGTGATGAGCAGGAAATAAAATCTGGTAATCCATTTACTGAATATTCTTTTTCCTTCATACAACTACTTCCCTTTTTGTAAAGAGGGCTAAAGATATTAAATATCTTTGCCTCGGTCGTTACATGGTCATGCACTTACTTCTTTTGCCATAGCACTAACTTCTTACTAGCCCACGGTGTACAATGTTATCAGTAGCAGCCACTCATATTGTGAACTGGTAGGGTGGGGGAGCAGGAACACAAACAAAAAAACAGATTTATGAATAGAGAAAAATAGCACTTACCTGCTCCGATGGCTGCCTCCTTGCTCCTGATCCTCACGCCCCATCCAGGAAGTGCTGCACACTACACAGGCTCTCAGCTCCCGCAACCAGCACTTCTGTCATGCTTGGAATACTATTCCCAGCATGAAAGCAGTGCTTGGATTGGTCTGAGCACCCTGGTTCGGTGATCAGACATGGACTGGGAGCCTGTGTTGGTTCTCCACCTGGCTGTACTACAAAGCTTGGGTAGGAGAAAGGTTAAGTGTGCATGACGGTTTGGCCAGCCCCAGAGGGCCGTCCAAACTGTCATGCGCACTTAGCAGTGAGTGCCCACACCGCTTCCCCCTTTTCCCCGGTTTTGCAGCTGTAGCGTTAGTATGGATGTCCCTGCCACTACCTCGGCTCACACCCTGCAGGACGAAAATAAAGTGGTAATAAAAATATTGTGTTATCATTTTATTTTTGTCCTTTTCCTCTGCTGGCTTTCAGCAAGGCAGGCGAGGATCCTTCGCCATAGTAGAGCAGCCGTCCCTGATTATGTTGTGTTTGTAGGCTGTGAAAGATAGATTCCCAAAAAATACCATCTAAACTGAAACGAAATTGATGTTAGGATAAACTGACGCACTGGTACTGAAATGGAAAAGTAAATAGTCATAAGATTCCGCTAATGATTGTCACCAAGGAGCAGAGCTAGCAAATGATTTTGCTTAATGTACAGACACAGTAAAGTGCCGGTAATAATCGCATTTGAGGCGCATTGCGTCCATGCTGTAGTTAACATAACACGTCCAGCATATTTTGTCATCTGTACCAGAGTAGAATTCTTTATTGTGTTTCGTGCATAGTCAAATGCATATCATGTTATTTCAAATCAAGATCAGTGAATAGCATAAATAAAGAGAGAATTCATTTAAAATGAGAGCCAAACGTAATATTTACAGGATGAGGTCACAAATTTTAATATTCCATCTTTATATATACTTTGTGTGCACAAAAACTGAGACCCCTTGTGTACGTCAGTGGTAAGACTGCATGCCGTGGGTTCAGCACCACCTTTCATTGTAGAACCACTATCTCCCCCATCACAATACTAAACCCTTAGGGCCAGATTTATCAAAATGTGAGGCAGCACAATGCAGCAAGACAACTTTCTGTGCTGTGTCAAATTAAGGGAGCAGAAATGTATCATTTTTACCAAGACATGACACTCTTGCTTTCTCCTAGTGCTGGCACACATGTGTCAGTCTAGCGCCAACACCGGCTACCATGCGTCATGGTGCAAGAATGCCTGCATTGCAAGCAGGGTTGTTTTTTTGCAGGAAGGGAAACCTTACTGCACACAAAACAGTCCGTGGAGGTGTTATACTCTTTGTAAGTGTGCTACAGAAAGCAGCACACTTAGAAAGAATAAAAAAGGAGAAATAAAGATATTTCTCCTCGTTGCTGCTCTATTGACAAGGCACTTCATTTTTACATATTCCCAGGTTTACCAGTCTTGGTAAATTTGGGAATGTGCCACCAATATAAATGGGTGGATGCATGAGAACACCCATGCTACACCAATGTAATGGCTTCCCAGCACAGAGTTATGCAAGGCAGCGGCTTGTGCTGCCTTGCATTATTCCAGATTTACCAAGCAACACAAGGTGGCCTTGGATAGGTTGGTAAATCTGATTTAATAATTGCGTTGCCCTGTCAACACCTGGCGTGACACAGGGGCAACGCAATCCTTTGCTAAATCAGGGTACCGGTCAACAAGGTGATATGAGGGTAACACCCACACTCCACCATTGTAATGCTTTCCAGGTACAGAGTAATGCAAGGGAGCAACTTGATCTGCCCTGCATTACTCCAGATTTACCAAGCAAAGCAGGGCCACGAAATAAGGCCTTGAGGGGCTTGGTAAATCGCATTTAAGGACTGCATTGCCCTTGGACTAATCTGTGTGACACAAAGGCAGCGCAATCCTTTGATAAATCTGGGCCTTGGTCCGCAAGGTGATATGAGGGTAACACCCACACTCCACCATTGTAATGCTTTCCAGGTACAGAGTAATGCAAGGGAGCAACTTGCTCTGCCCTGCATTACTCCAGATTTACCAAGCAAAGCAGGGCCACGAAATAAGGCCTTGAGGGGCTTGGTAAATCGCATTTAAGGACTGCATTGCCCTTGGACTAATCTGTGTGACACAAAGGCAGCGCAATCCTTTGATAAATCTGGGCCTTGGTCCGCAAGGTGATATGAGGGTAACACCCACACTCCACCATTGTAATGCTTTCCAGGTACAGAGTAATGCAAGGGAGCAACTTGATCTGCCCTGCATTACTCCAGATTTACCAAGCAAAGCAGGGCCACGAAATAAGGCCTTGAGGGGCTTGGTAAATCGCACTTAAGGACTGCATTGCCCTTGGACTAATCTGTGTGACACAAAGGCAACGCAATCCTTTGCTAAATCAGGGTACCGGTCAACCAGGTGATATGAGGGTAACACCCACACTCCACCATTGTAATGCTTTCCAGGTACAGAGTAATGCAAGGGAGCAGCTTGATCTGCCCTGCATTACTCCAGATTTACCAAGCAAAGCAGGGCCACGAAATAAGGCCTTGAAGGGCTTGGTAAATCGCATTTAAGGACTGCATTGCCCTTGGACTACTCTGTATGACACAAAGGCAGCGCAATCCTTTGATAAATCTGGGCCTTGCTCCGCAAGGTGATGTGAGGGTAACAAAGCTATGAGCATGGTGTGATGTGGCAGACTTCCACAGAGAGTGCGCATTAGTGAGTGGCAATCAGTTTGAATTGTGACTGAAGTTTGAACCGAATAACCGCTAAATAAAGTACACGAGAAACCTACTTTGAAGTTGAGGCAAACACACATATCACCAACTTTGGGTATAAAGTACTTGCTCATACTTGCGCTCCAAAAATTGCGACTGTAAAACAACATAAAAAACATGCAATGTAACTCCTGAAATTCCGAGTTAGAGTTTGGTAATATGTTTGCGGACATAGGCTGTGACCAAATATTGTGACTTAATATTGTATTTCAATAATTGGTGTGCAGCTCGTGAAGATGCTGCAGAATATTTTTGGGATCAGAAGTAATTGCCGAAGGAAGTCGCAAGGAAACATGGCGGCAGGCTGACGCTCGTCGCGGGAGCTCCAATGCAGCGTGGCGGCATTGAGCGGAGTTAGCGGCGTTTCGAAAGCGAATTAACCCGTATGCGGTACAGAGCAGAGAAAATGGATCACTATTAAAGCGCAATTCCCGCAATCCCCTGAAAAGCGGACATATGAAGCAAACAGAGTACGGGACTTGGAAGCGCCTGGCAGACCTCTGGAGGAAGACGAGGTCAATTGCAGCGCAGATTGGCTTTCGTGTTGGCAGGAGCAGTGTCAGCACTGTGCACTGGTCGGCCGGTCTGAAAGTGGAACAAGGAAACTGGTGCAGAGGAGGACGAAGGAGTGAAAAGCCCAGCGCTAATACACAGACAAAGAAAGAGTGGGTAAGACATAGGAGCTGGGAAGGTGGGCATATTAAAGAAACAGAGGCTTGGCCGATGAAAAGGGGGCCTCTATCCTTGACTCTGAATCTTGAGATAGGGAAGGGAAAGGAGTTGGAGAGTGCTGCGGAGAGTGCCGTGGCCACAGAAAGTACAAGTGGTTTTCAACCTGGTCTAGAGGTGCCTGGGGGGTTGGATAAGGACACCGCAATTACACAAATTGTCAAAGGAGCCCCGGTTCACCTGACGAAAAATAGGTACCAGTTAAGATCTCACCCGGAAGTTAATAATAGAGGGTGTAAAAACAATACAGGGGAGGAAAAGGCGATTAGAGAGGTTGTACCAATCACGCCTAGAAAAAAACCTATTAAAGCATTAAAACCGGGGGGGGAAACAGAAGCGAAGTGGAGATAAGGTGGCATGAAATCTGGTAAAAGTTGCTCCATCCCTAGCCTCCTATTTTAAAATAATGGAGCAGGTGTCAGCCCCTAAGGGGGGAAAAAACGCGCAGATAGACACTGCCCAGACGAGCTTGGCCCCTTTACAGTTGTAAAACCGCCATGCATTATTAGCAGATGAAGGCGGCAGGGAAGGAGGGGGAGCGCAATGTAATGACGTAGCTGGGGCCCAGGTAGTCTTTGGGTATGCGAACTCCATCCATAATACAGCCATCCCCGCTCAGGTACTGGCCCACCACTAGGTAGTGGTAGCTCCATGGAGGAGGGAAATACAGATTCAATACAAGGAGCAGAGGGTGGTAAGAGCCGAAATGATACTCTTAACTCTAAGAAAGGACTTATTCTCCAAATTCGAGATCTCTGAGATTTTTCAGAGAGGAATACAAGATAAGTGTGAGGTCCTTGAAGAGAAGCTGGATCACATCGCTGCACGAACTGGGGCCTTGGAGAACGAGGTGAGAACTCTGTCTGAGACAGTGTCGGGCAATACTAAGGACCTAGAAAAACCAATAATGCAAAATAAAATTCTACAAGAGGATATGGAGAGATTAAAGATGCAGGCGAGGCGGAACCACTTAAGGGTCCTTAAAATTCCGGCTTTTATGTGTAATCTATTGAAAGAAGGAATCCTGAAGGACAGACCTGACATAGAGCTGGAAAAAGAGATTCAGAGAGTCCATAGAGATCCCTTCAAGTTGAATCCCTCAAGAAAGGCTCCCAGGAAAATATTAATTAACTTTCTTACGTATGCAGTTAAGGAGTTAGTATTGGGGACCGCACTGAAAGAAACCCTTTTAACACATGAGTAGTTTAGTTATCAAATTAGATCAGATCTCGGTAAAAGAATGGCTCAGAGACAGTGGGATCTCGGGACTAGAATGGGGGAATTGAGAAGGCGAGGTGCACAGGTCCAAATGAAATTTCCAGCTATGCTTAAAATCATGTGGCAAAATAAGATGCACAACATTAGAAGCCCAGACGAAGTTGATGTTTTTTTGGCACAGATGCAGACATAAGTCCGAGCTGGAGGAAAAAAATATATATATATAGTGAGACCAGAAAACCAGTATAGGGTAGTAGAAATTATAGGGTGTAAATATAATGTATATATAACGGGTTTTTTCTTTAACTTTTTCTTTCCGTATCAATGCCTCCTGCTGCAAAGGGAGGTTTCCGAATGGCGGTTGAGGACCGCCAAAGAAGAAACAGGAGGGTTTCCTGGGGGGGGGGGGGAGCACTGGGTGTGGAGAGCAAAGGGGAAAAAAAATGAAAAAATTAGTCCACATACAGGCTTTAGTCTCAAGCTGGAAGAAGCTAGGAGGTTATAGAAAAAAATATATAGTTTAAAAAAATTAACGATTCCAATAAACTTAAACTATTAACATGGAATGTGAATGGCCTGAGGAGGAAGAGTAAGCTATGTCGGGTTATAGAGTGTTTAAGGGGCACTGAAGCACACATTATTTTTCTACAAGAAACCCGTCTAGAAGCACACAAGTGTAAACAGGGTTTTAGCAAAGTTAGATGGGTTCAGGAGGTCCTCTGTTCTGAGCAAAGAGGAAGTACCAGGGGAGTAGCACTACTAATTAGATGCAATTCAGGAATAAAAATGGTCAAGTATGAGATAGACCAGTCGGGGAGATGGCTAGTCGCCACTTTAACGATGCAGGATAGGCCTTTGGTCTGCGTAGTATATTATGGACCAAATGAAGACAACCCGGGTGCACTCTCTAAACTGGAAACTAACTTGCTCAATACGACAGTGTCTATCATTATGGGGTGATTTCAATTTGGTTTTAAATAAGGATTTCGACCGTACTTCAAAAGTAAAGTATAACAGTCCCCCTAAATCATTTTCTAGCCTAAAAAATATGATGAGGGAGTTTAATTTGGTTGATATCTGGTGAATTATGAACGCAGAAGCTAGAGATTTTACGTTTTATAGTAAGAAATACAGGCACCATTCCAGAATTGACTATTTCCTTGTAGATCAAGAATTGCTAACGGAGGTTGAGAGAATAAAACATATTCCCGCCATACTGTCAGACCTTTCAGCAGTTGTTTTGAACTTGATATTACAGCAAAAAAGGATACAGAGAAGGTGAACAGTAGATAGAGCGATGCTCTTAGATGAAGAAGTGACAAGATTTAGAGGAAAAGGCGGATGATTATTTTAAATACATCTCGGGAACAGCCAAGGACCAGATAGTATGGGAGGCTTTCAAGGCCTATTTAAGGGGGATAATAAAGGCCGAAACAGCGGGAAAAAGGAAAGCTCAGAAGCAAGATGAGGCAAGGAAAATAAATGACATTAAGGAAAAAGAAAGAGAATTACAGATTGCATCAATGGAGAGTTTAAGTACAGTTACAATATTAGCGAAAGAGCTAGAGAGCCTGCAGTCTGAGTTCCAGGCGAAGATAGATAAGGAGCTTCTTGAAAGGTGGAAGGTAAGCAAGCCCCAACATTTTGAATACGGGGAGAGGTGTAGCTCCTTATTGGCTTTGAAGGCTAAGTCAGACAGGGCAAGGAACACAATTAGGAATTTAATAAAAAGAGGATCAGGAGGAACGATACAAGCAGATCAAGAGATCCGTGAAGAGGCTAGGAGTATCATGAGTGATCTGTATAGAGAAGACTTAAACCCAGAACTAGGAAAAATTCAGAACTGGTTAAAACAGATAACATTACCCCAATTGACAGAGGAGTAAAAGACATTCTTAGTACAAGACATTACGGAGGAGGAAATACTGGCACAATGTAAAAAAATGGCAAGAGGTAAAGCCGCGGGCCCGGATGGGCTGCCAATAGAGATGTACCTAATTATCCTGGACACGGTGGTGCCAATTTTGAAAAACCTATTTAACAAAATCTATACAGATGGGGAATATCCACCTAGCTCATGGGAAGAAGCTACAATAACGTTGATTCCAAAACCAAATAAAGATCCTCAGAAGATCGAGCCTTATAGGCCTATATCCTTACTAAATACGGATTATAAAATCTTCTCAGGAATAGTTGCTTCACGGATCTCAAAGGTAATAACAGGGGTAGTACATCTGGATCAAAGGGGCTTCATACCAGGGAGGCAGCTAAATGAACTAACCTTTCAGGTAATGGGGGCCATTGATTCGGCTGAAGCAAGAAATGCCCCACAAACTGTAGTGGCAATAGATGCTGCTAAAGCATTTGATCAGGTAAATTGGGCATACCTGTAGGAGACCCTAAAAAATTTCGGCTTTCCAGATAATTTAGTAAAGATTGTGAAAAACCTATACCTTAGCCCTAAAGCAAAAGTGCAAGTAAATGGGGAACTGACAGACTGGTTCGGCATTACAAGAGGCACTAGGCAGGGGTGCCCTATGTCCCCACTCCTGTTTAACCTATATATTGAGCCGTTTGCCAGCTGGCTTGGAGAAGACACCTCAATTTTGCCTTTCAGGATGGGTGGGTTAGAAGTTAAAATAGCACTATATGCAGATGACAGTCTCAGGGTATAAAGTAAACAGTGAAAAAACTGAAACCATGGAATGGAATCAGGAAGTGAGAAGCCCGGGGGTCCAAAACCAAATGAGATACCTAGGAATACAGCTTACTCAGAAACTGGAGGATATTCCTATAGTTAATTGGAAGAGAATAAGTAAGGAGATAACAAGTTTATTTTCATGATGGGCGAACCTCCCTCTAAACATCTATGGGAGGGTTAATCTCGTGAAAATGATCATTTTACCAAAAGTTACCTTCCTACATACCTCTATCCCACTTTCCTTTAGAAAGACAGATATTGCAAAGGTACAAGGTAAAATAAGAAGCTTTATTTGGGCGACGAAAAGTCCAAGGATAGCCTGGAAAAAACTTAGAAAAGGGCTTACCGTGGACGGACTGGCACTACCTGACTTACTAACTTATTGTTATGCCTTCCATCTTTAAATGTTTTTAATGTTAGCAAGCAAGCCAGATAGCTCATCATTAGGATTATTATTTGAGGCCATGTTAAAAGATGTGGTGCAAGGCCAGACTCATTTTCTCTATAAATATGGTGATCCGAAGTTCTACAAGAAAGTAAGGCTAAAGATTTTAAGAACTGCTTTAGAGACTTCAGAAACAAAATGAAGATACCATATTACACAGCTGAAGCCCCAATTTGGGACTCCGAAAGCACTCCGGAGTGTTTGAAGGATTTACTTAGTCAGCCGTTGAGAATGGGAGGATTAAATAAATGGGGAGATTTGAAAAAGGAATCCAATTTAGTCAGCTGGGATGTGCTTAATAATCTTACAAGAGGAACTTTGACGAGGTTCAAAAACTATCAGATATCCTCTTGGTGGGCATCACAGAGCTGGCCCCCGGTGGAGGGAAATCCAAAAATGGATCAAGTAACCAGAGTTGATGAGTGGAAAAAAGAAATTTCCTTTTGGTATTGGGCCTTAGTGGATGCGGAGGATAGTTGGGAGAGTGAAATTATGAACCTTTGGAGAGAAGAATATTGTAGCGAAGACATTAACAAACTATGGTCTGACTCATTTACTATTTTACTGTATGTGGTAAAACCAGCATCTCTCAAAAGGAATCATTTATATACCGCTTATAGGGTATATTGGTCGCCACAAAAGTTATCGAAAGTTACAGGTAACGTGTATAACTGTCCAAGATGTAAATATTCTGCAGCAGATGACAAGCATATGTTCATGGATTGCCCGGATATTAAACTATACTGGCTGGGAGTATGTGATTTCTTGGAAGAAGTGTTGGGAGCACCAATTGAAGTAAGTACCAATTTGATATTCTTTGGTCTTACAAATGACTACCACTTGAATGCACTTAGTACAAAGTTTTACGTTTTTTGTGATCATCCTAGCAAGACGAGAGATATGTAGAAAATGGAACTCAGAACTTTCACCAACGTTTGCAGAATGTTTAAAGAACAGCTTTTGCACTAGTGAATCTGATATGGTGTGTGACCAAAGAAGCAAAGTAAGGATCTGGTCTGCCTTGATAGATTGGAGGGAGAAGGCAAGAGAGTCTTATGATTAAGCCATGCTTACTGTTGGTTCTGGCCTCCTTAGTAACATCCCGGAGCCTCCAATGTGAACAGGAGTGGGAAACGGAAACAGTGATATCTTTGCCGGAAAGCTCTGCTCTCTCTCTGCCCCCCTCCGATTGTCGGTATAGGCTGAAAAGGAGAGACAGGAGGAATCCGAATAAGAACGTCGGCAGTATGAGGACTAAACAAAAAACAAACAAAAAAAAGAAGTAATTGCCCTAAAACGAGTTCATTCCTTTAAAGGATGAGAAATATGTGGTGTGATTTGTGTTAGAGCTATCAGAAAATATTACTTGAATAACTGACTCACTCGCTGATAATTTTAAACTTTCTTATTACAGTCCCTTAACCTGGTCACTGTGCATATGACCATATAAGATTTGGGAGCCCAGGTTCTACTACAGTAAGGTTTGTATCATTTGTCTGACAGACAGTGGTGTACTGGTCTGAAGGCGGCACATTAACATTCTGATAAAATCATAGGAAATAATACGAACGAGGCATCAGAAAGTCAACCCAAAAGTTCGCCAAAAATGTCCTGCACTAAACAGCCTTATGATGACACCTCTGAGTGTAGGTCCAAAATAATGAATGGCCTGCACTCATCACGTAAAGCTTGTAATAGATCTAGGAACAAACTATTTATACCCTCAATTACAAAATAGTATTCTTGTTGGCAGTGGCGGCCGGCATGGCTCGTGGGTGGTGCACATTGGGGGGTGATTGGCAGGATGCGCAATATAAAAAATTATTTAAAAAAAATAAACATTTACCTTGCCGCTGGCTCCCGCGTCTCTGCTCTTGCTCTTCTCGTCGGACTCGAGGAACAGAAAGCGCAGCCAGACTCCCCTGACCAATCACAACGCTGCAATGCAGCATCGTGATTGGTCATAGCATCCTGGTTTGATGCACAGCCAGGGAATGGGGGCCTGGGCATGTTCTCCACGCAGGCTGTAATGTAGCCTGATTGGAGAGCAGGGAAACTGTGCATGACTGTTTTGGGGCCGGCCAAACAGTCATGTGCACTTAGGAGCGGGCAAACCACTGAGAGCAGAGCAGCCCGCCCATCCGACCCCGCAAAGCAGCAAGGAAACATAAAATGATAATAACTCAAACGTATCATTTTATGTTTCCTTTACTTTGCACTGCTTAAAAGCAGTGGGACAAAGATCCTCCGCCATAGCAAAGGAGCCACCACTGCCTGTTGGAATATTTATTGTGAACTCATCGAGTTGCCGCTGACCCCACTCAAACAAAAGAATGACCTATTTTTTGAATTAACTGTTTAAAACACAGCAATATTCGCATTGAGATTGTCTAACCACCAGATCATTTATTCTTTTTTTACTCTGGTTGTTTTCTCTGTTTAGTAATCATTGTGTGTGGCTTGGTTGTGGCTCAATTATAGCATATTTTTTGGGAGGATAGAGCTCAAGGCAGTCGTGTACATGCAAGGACCCCGGCAATCTGGATGTACCTGGAATAAAGACAGGTATAGGTCAGAAAAGCTTCTCTCTTGTATACTTTAACAGGTTGACACCTTTCATGCAGAGAAAATTAGCTGGGCGTTTGGCATGCAAGGATTCTGATGAAATGTAGCTTAAGATTGAATAAGACTTGACCTGGCTGTAGTTTGCGGAGTTTCCTGTTTTGCCAACAAATTAGTAAACTTTCCCTGTAAGCTTTTTCCCTTGAAAATGGATATGCTGTTTTTTCACAGTACACTTTGAAATAGTTTTCCTAACAACTTTGAAACTAGATGGAGGTTTGCAACCTTTATTCTCCAAAAACTTAAAATGGATGCGAAAATCGTGATTTTAATAAGAAAATATGCATTTGCAAGAATTGTGGAACCATTGCAAGAGAACAAATTTATAATTTTACATTCCTCTAAAAACAGCCTATTTTTATAGTGCAGCAGAAATAATAAACTCGAACATACTGCCATTGAATATCTGTACAAATGTTCCAAGTTTCCAGGAAAGATGTACAATCTACTTTATGGATGATATGTGAGTTAACCTATCATATACAACGAAACCATACTTTTATCATTAACCTTGTTAAAGCAATGTTTTATAGCTTTATGTTAATACATATATTGAAAACATTTTCAACATATATATTCGTTATCATGCTATATTTTTTTCCCATTGCAATCAATCTAATCATGGGGCATCCAAACAAAGTGATGGATGGAATGCTTAAATTAATCTCAGACACTGACAATCACTCAGGCCGCATCCCAAACCATTGTTTTTTGCACACCATGCCACCTCAGTTTGAAGCCGGTAATATGCAAATTAATGTTGACTCGGCTCCAATTGGAACACTTCGGTCCGAACAGCCAGGCCAGGTCCTCCCTGAACCATAGCACAAGCAGCCCAGGACCGGTTTCACCCTTATTAGGGCTCATCATCCAATTACAGCTTGGTTCTAGTGGCATAGTGAGCACAGCACCCATGTCTGATCATATTGCCACACTTAGGGCATCAAAAACAGTGATTAGATGGAATGTTTTTATTAATCTCTGCCATTGCTCACTGGGTTGCTGGATATAAAACAATTATACACATCTTCATTCTTCATTGATTTACATATCTCAGTGATCCATTATATCCCACTTTATTGATATCATCTCAGTTGCTTCAGGGTAGTATCAATCTACATTCTGGATCACGCAGATAGCCTGATCATATTTCAATCACCATTGAACGGTCAAGCAAACACATGTTTCACGGCGTCCGGCCAGTTCTTCAGGGCTCACACCAGTGGTGATAATCGTTAGCTTGAGAAAATAGAAACAAGAAGAATATAACGAAAAAGAAGGGAAAAAGGAAAAGAAAATGAAAACAGAGAGAGACAAATTTAAAACCATTCTATCAAAATTACTTATTATCCAAATCAACATATGATACCTATTCTTTACAAATATGTTCCCTCCTTCTCGCAAACCAAGACAACATATTAATTCATATTTTATACAATGATCCTAATATCATGAGTTATAACAAGTCAATTGAAGATATATTACAATAATTAGCTGCTATGCTAAAAGTTGGTTAGAAGACAAGTTTTATTCTGTATCCTGACCCTAAATCCAAGACAAGGAAAAAGTGCAAGAAAAAATTCACTCATTATTAATCATACTATTTCGTTTGATAAAATTATCATCGATCCCAAATCCCTGACACACTCATAAATTATTGCGTGCCCATCAATATCAGCACGAACTGAAATTACTCATTCAAATCTTTATGACAGTTTCAGGCCTATTTATTGTCAACAACCCCAGGATTGTCATGGATGCACTAATCTGCAATACTAATATCTAACAATTGATACAGTTGGCAAAACCGATTTTGTGCATAATTAGTTCTCAAAAACCGTGGATGGATCCTGTTTACCACTATTTTGCTTTTGTAATTTATGCCCTATATAATTGGTTATAATGATTTATCTGAAAATCTAAGACCCACCTTTTCTCATTTGGCATCTACAATCACTGTTCACCTATGTATCATACACAGTTTGGCTTTCCAAAATCACCCCAATGATTTTCACACCATGCTTGAGAAAATAGTACAATAACAAATATAGTTTTTTGCAGACTCAATTTCATTTCCTGACCTCACACATCCTTTCTGAATGCACAAAACAAAATCAGTAATATTGTTACCTAAAGCACAACAAATGTGCATATATTCATCCTCTATGAAGGGCCATCCCATCATGTGAATTTTAATATATGCCAGATCTTCAACCTGGTCTAACATCCCAGATCAAATGGGAACAACAGGGAATGTGGAACAAGACAATGAAAAATATACCATTCAACAAAGTACTTCCTCACTCACTTCTGTGACTTGATGTTTTCAGAAGAAAGTATGTATGGGATTAAATATACATAAGACCCTTAAACTTGTGTGTAAATTAAGGACAGATGAAAAATGTCATTCTGCTTGTGGAACTCAAAGTTACTCCTGTAACGTGGAGTGTCAGCAAATACCGCTAATTGAAGAGTTGACGAAATTTTGCTCCTGTGATGACAATGGGAACAACGCGAGGCTCCAGTAGTGAGCTGATGAGCATGAGCGAGATTTGGCATCCCCTGTAATTTTCTAATGTGGGCGGTCATGACCCATCACGTTCAGCGGACTGCTGCTCAAATTGTTTTTTAGGGTGAAACTCCTTTTTTTATATTATTTTTTTTACAACAGGAAATGAAATGTCACAGAGACTCCAACTTCCCCTTCCTGTCCAGAAGGCTTCTCCCACTGCTTTGTCCATCCATTGGTCACTTTTCATTTGGATTTTGAGGGGAACGAATCACTCTCTTCTTAGTCTGTAATCCTGCTGCATATACCACTGGATTTTTAAGGATTTTTGGATAATTCATTTGTTTGATGGAGGGCATACACCAGTATGTTTCTACTATTTTTCCTTTTCTTTTCCATTTTTAAGTTTGATTTGTGGGTGGTCTTAAGTTGAAACAGGGGCCTGTTATGCATTAACGTTTTTAGAATTTTTCTAAGGGAAACATTTGCACAGGCTTGGGAGGGCTGGGGGCCTGCTTTTAAAATACATATTCTTGTGTGCTATTATTTTGCTCATTTTAATGTAGGCCTAGTCTGCCCATGGGCCACACCCAGCCAGCCATTTTTCTAGTGATTGCGTATATATTAAACAACTGTTTCTGTGGTGCATGTTTTTTAAAACATCTATTGATTTAGGGATATTCTTTGATTAAATGCCAAATGTGGTTGGTTTTGTATTTTACATTTTTCTGCAAAGTTTCAAAGAATTTTGGTGTGGTAGTTTTTGATGCCTTGGGATGTTTGTTGTTGGTGAATTTTTAAAGTTGACATCATTTTTTGTTCATAGCATTGCCAAATTAATGGTAGTGTTTTCTTCTTTGTTTACCATGACTCCTTTCTTTGCTCGCAAAGTGGCCTTTTTTGTGTGCCTAGTGTTTGTGTGTGTTTCCCATAGGCCATTATTTTGTCATTGTTCTCTATGCCATGTGTCAGGGTGGCTATTTTTTTGTGTAGTCAGTGTGCTTTTTCTGCCATAGGCCTGCATGTGCATGTTTTCTTAGTTGTCCATGCCTTTGAACTTCGTGGGCATGTGGCCGGGGCCATTTGAAAGTTAATGTGCTTTGCCTTTGCATAGGCCTGCATGTGTTCTTTGTTGTCATGCTTTTCTCTCGGTGGCCATGTGGTTGGCAGCCGTTTTGTAGTCTGTGCGCTTTGCTTTTGCCATAAGCCTACATGTGTTCTTCTGTTGTTCATGCTTTCGCTCATGGTGGCCATGTGACTGGTGGCCTTTTTGTAGTCAGTGTGCTTTGCTTTTGCCATAAGCCTGCATTTGTTTTTTTGTTGTCCATGTTTTCACCTTTGGTGGCCATTTGGTTGGAGTCTATTTTGTAGTGAGTGTGCTTTGCTTTTGTCATAGGCCTGTATGTGTTCTTTGTTGTCCATGCCTTCTCCTTTGGTGGCTAAGTCCCAGGGTGGCCATTTTGTATACCCAGTCTGTTCCATTTTTTCCATTTTTCAAAGCCATTTTCCAGGGATATTTTCCCCTGCACGCCCTTGGATCCCATTGGAGTACTCATAGTACTCATAGTCTCTAGGGAGACACCAGCAATAATTTCTTTAAGTTATTAGATTTTTCCCTGCATCCACTGCTTACCATAGGTGCCCACCAGCAATAATTGTTTAAAGGATTATTACATTTCTCCATGCACCCCTTGCTAGCCATAGGCCATAGGCGCACACCAGCAATAATGTTTTTTAAGGATTATTCAATTTTTCCACTGCATCTCATGCCTGCTATGGGCCACAGGCACACACCAGCAATAATTATTTTAAGGAATATTCCATTTTCGCCCTGCACATCCTGCTTGCCGTAGACATCTCATAGGGGCACACCAGCAATCAGTTTATTTAAGGATTAGGTCATTTTTCCTCTACAACCCCAGCCTGCAATGTGTGTCTCATAGGCACACATCAACAATACGTTTTTTAAGGATTATTTCATTTTCCCCTCCACCCCCTGACTCTGACAGGCATCACATAGGGTTTAGAAATACATTAAGTAAACTTTTTAATCTGTGTGCTATTGAAATATTATGTTATGTTTTCAAATGGATACATGATTGTTAATTATTTGTGATGTGACCTCAAAAATGTATATTGACTGTAGATATAAACTGCAAATGCCATTTTTCAAAGATGTTTTTTCTTGTTTGCTTGCTTTTAGGTGCACAAGAGACAAACAGTACTCCACAGCAGAAGGCCGGCAGTGAAACACACTACTGAGGTCCTCCTCCGCCTCCACTTCTGCAGCTAAGTGGCAAAAACTTAAAGATGGCCCAAAAGAAAGGTGTTTCAGCCAAGGAAGTTGCCAGTGTGGAGAAGAAGATGGCTATTGGCACCACTGGCATGTTGCCCTCTGCCTATGTCAGGAAATGTAATATATCTCCTACACTCTCCTCTGGGTAGCAGGAGGCAAAGAGCAGCACTCCAGCATCATCAACAACACCACCCAAGCCTAAAGCTAAGCCCAAGCCCATGTCTCTCAACGATGCAACCACTGCAGTCATGGTGACGAGCAATAAGTCTGAACTGGATTTGTCCTGGCTGCAAAGTACCCAATCATCATAGGAAAGTGGACAATAGGAGCCGTAGCTAGCAAGTGTTCTTTCTGAAGTAGGAGTAGAACATGAGGTTGAGCTTCCTACTGAACAAGATGTTGCTCTTCAATCATTGACTCCAAGATTTCCAGCAAGAAAAGCAAAAGGTACTCCTTCAGTCAGTCAATAAACTTTATTCGATCTAATTTAAAAACATAGATTATAAAAGTATACATATTTAAAATAAATGTTCTCTTCTAAGAATTAAAAAACTGATGGTTAAAAGAACCCATGGCAGCCCCAACACAGTAGGGCTGCAATTTGTACTTTACACAAAAACATCATGGTTTAATCTCTGGATCATATCTAACAGGTGCAATAAGCAATTGTTAGAATCCGTGTTCTCTGGTTGGCACAGGTAGGTACTTGTGACAAGCAGGGAACCTTTCCTCTAGTCACGGTAAGGGGTTACACTTCTAAAACAACCCCTGCTCACCCTCTAGGTAGCTTGGCGCGAGCAGACAAGGCTTATCTCAGAGCGTTATAGGTTAAGCATTTGTGAACACATACAGTAACCAAGTGACAACTCTACAAATGGATACCACACAGGTATTTATATTAAAAATAAGGATTCTTTATATAGGATTATCACAAGACCATTAAACGATTAAAAATACACAATACGGTTGCTTAGTTGGTAGAAGATTGCTTAGTTTCTCTTAAGTTCTTAAATGCGACACTTTAAGTCAATGTACCTTAGATACGACACGCAGGGCAACGAAAGTGTTGCAGCGATGCAGATGCGTTGAAGTTCTTGGTGTAAAAGAAATAAAGACGGGATCTTCCAGATGCGTTACGCTTCTCCGATGTTGCAAGAAGACTCGTCTCGATGCGTCAGCTACAGCGGCGTCACCCCTTTATGTGATGCGACGACAGCGGCCTTGGCAGCGGCACTCTTCTCCGACGTTGCGAGACGCTTCCGCTCGATGCGATGCTGCAGCGGCGACACCCCTTCTGCGAGATGCGACGACAGCGGCTCCGACGGTGGCCCGCTTCTCCGTGGATGCGAGGCGCTTCGATGGATGCGGTGCAATGTGATAACTACGATGGCTGCGATGGCGACACACTTCCTCCTCGATGCGAGACACTTCTCTCGATGCGGTGCAATGCGACAGCTACGATGGCTGCGATGGCGACACGCTTCTTCGGTGTGGCGAGACACTTCCGGAATGATGTGAGCCGCTTCCGCTCGATGCGATGCTGCAGCGGCGACACTCTCTGCGAGATGCGACGGCAACAGCTCCGACGGCGGCACGCTTCTCTTCCTTGCGTCGCGCTTCCAGCTCCTTGCGACACGCAGTCCCTCAGAAGGCCCAACAACAGCAGCAGGCACTTCCAAAAGACTCTGGGGAGCTGGGGGTGAAGTTCACTGGTCCTGGGACTTCGTTCAGGGGGCAAGCTCAGTTCAAGCCCTTGGAGATCTTTTTAAAGAACAAGTTGAAGCAAAGTCTTTAGTAGTCTTTCTCCTCTCCTTCAGCAGCAAGGCAACCACTGCAGGCCAATCCCCCAGGTCAGGGACAGTACTCCCCCTACAGCTTTCCCAGTTCCTTCCCCTCTGGCAGAGGTTCTTCTTGTTTCAGCAGGATCTAATTTCTTGGGAGCAGGGTCCCAATACTTATACCCCTAATTCCTCTGGGGTTGAGGGGCCTTTGCCCAGTCCAAACCAGTTCTTGAGCACTCTGTTGACATGACTGCCTTTCTATTCAGGTTGCAGGGCAGAGCCATCAGCCGCTCCGCAGGAGGTGGAGCCAGCATTGTGGTAGCAGAGCACAACCCTATTCAGAGCCCAGGTGTACTCCTCCCACCCATCTGACTGCCAATCTTCCTATTCACCACCAGGCTACCTAGCCCTGCCCCTCTGGGTTTCCCCAGCCCTGTCACTCACACAACCAGACAGGCAGATACACATCATAGCAGAGGCGGGCTGAAATGGTCAGGCAAGCAAATACCAACTTTCTAAAAGTGGTATTTGCAAACACAGAATATTAAAATAAACTTTACTAAACAATGTATTTTATTATTCTGAGTTCACGCATACTAAACTCAAATTTCTACCATGTTCCTTGGGTCTGTTAGGATCATAGAATGTAACAATTCTAACAGCCCATTCTGGCCTCTGGAGAACAGGTAGCCTTACAATAGTGAAAAACGAAAATGGCTGTAATTCACTATTAGGACATGCCACACACATCAGGGCTTGTCCTACCTTATGCTTACAATGCACCCTGCCCTTGGGCCTACCATAGGGGTGACTGATATGAAGTTAAGGGAAGGTTTAGGGACTGGCAAGTGTGTGCACTTGCCCAGTCAGCATGACAGTACCAGACTGCACACAGGTTCTGCAATGGCAGACCTTAGATACATTTTACCAGGCCGCTTCTGTGGGTGGCACAACCAGTGCTGCAAGCCCACCAGCAGCATTTGTATTTACAAGCCCTGGGCACTCCTGGTGCACTTTACTGGGGTATGACAGTAAACTAAATAAGCCAATCATGGAATCCAACCAACATATACATTTTACATAGTGAGAGCATATGCACTTTAGCACTGAACAGCAGTGGTAAAGTGCCCAGAGTCATAGAATAGCCAACAACAGGTCAGAAAAAGTACAGGTGGAAGGCGAAAAGTCTAGGGACCATCCGGCCAAAAGGGCCAGGTCCAACAGCAATCAAGTACCATTCTTCACCCATCCAGCTAACAATGAATCAATAAGTAAGGAAAAATTGATTAGAAATAAAACATAATTCACTGTCTTCAGAAACATTATAAATTAACATGATTTGTAATATTACAAAAAGCTCAAATGTACACAATTCTCCCTTATCAAAGATATCTCCTGTGCAAGCAAGCCCACAAAAATGATGCTATGCAGAAACAAACATGGGGGTCGTGGAGCTTCTTCAGGAAAAACAAGGCAATTTGACATTGATTGAATTGTACTGCCTTAAAAGAGGTAAAATATATCTACATCTCTGTTCTTTATAATTATGACAAAAGTAAAAGAGGTGGAGATCACATTGCATTGATAGATTATCACATGGGCAATTGTGTCAACTCCCTAAAAGAATACTTTTTAGCTGGAAAGCCCGACATCAAAGGGATTAAGTTAGTACAAAACCTTGCAAGGACAAACCTATGCTGTAAAATTTTGTACACCTTCCAAATACGAATATTCACCCTCCATTAAAGGCGGGAACTGATAATAAGATTTTACAGCCGTTTTGACATGATAGCTTTCTTTTATTACATGAGCCACCTTTAATAGGAATAAAGCCTTAATTTTTTGGGGGGGAAATTTGGAGCAGGAACTCGGGTCTGTGTTATAATTCAGGAACGCCTAGTGAGTGCAGTGAGGATTTGATGTATTGTAACCAAGTAATTTTGTGTACTTTGTCCAATGACAGGTAATTTTGTATTATGGCCTGGTTAAGATCCACGGTGTTCCTTTTCCAAATTGAATGACACAGCATAATTGGAGCATGTCTCACTATGTCCGTTATATAGGGTGAGCCCCATTCTAGGTGGCAGACATAATTAGAAAATGAGACAGGGAGAGAGGCAATCCTCTTCAAGAAGACATCCTCTATCTTGTGGAGGGAGTCTATTGGTGCCTTTCCCCTCAATCCTTGCCCCATATATTGCGGTCGAAATTGTTTTTGCACTATTGATCTATTTTATTGTCGCTGTAGGCTTTGCATCCAGTTTCTTGATGAAACTAGAGACTGCAACCAAAGTTCTTTCCATAGTTAGTGCCATGCAACCCAACGTGTGTGACCAAGTTTGTTTACTATCAAATAAGACTCCCAAATAGGAGAAAGTCTCTACTACTGCTAATTTTCTAGTCCCAATATAAAAAGATGGAATCCTGATGGGAGGGAGTGCTCCTGACACCATGACAAAAGATTTAGACTTGTTAACCTTTAGATCCAAGTATAACATAAAACACACATAGACATCTATTAGGCGTTGGAGTGCTACTCCCGTCCTTGCTATAAAGATTAACCCTGGGCGTAGTTCACGTAGTAGCGCTATGCGTAGCTACGCGAAGTGCACTTCGCACTACGTGAGATACGCGTAACGCTGCGTGAACTGCGTACTACGCTGTCCGCGATGATTGCACGGTGCCAGATGCTTGTCCGCACTGTGCAATCATTGCAAACGGTATCTTGCACAGTGCAAGTGGTCGTTTTCTGCCGCTGGAGTAGATTTTTTTCTCAACGCGGACTGGTAGTTTCTCTTTGCGAGCGGTCGCGAGCATACGCTGTCACTCGCAATGAGAAACCTGACCTCCCCGCATTGAGAATCTCGCCGGGAGGTTTATTTTCCACGCTCGCGATCGGCAACTTGATGTTGCTGATCGCGAATGAGGATGTCATTTTGCTTGCTCGTGGTCGCCAACTTGACGTTGAGGATCGCGAGTGAGCAAAAAATGGCAACTACGCTACACGATTTTGCACTGTGCTATGTGCAATTTGCGTTGTGCGAAGTAGCACACACAACGCAAACTTCGCGAGCGGCGCGTAGTTGTCCGCCCAGGGTTAATAAAGTTGGCATCATCTGCATAAGCCAAGATCAGTAGTAAAGGTGGGGGAAAGGATGGAACATCTACCATAGATCCAGTTAAGGCGACTTCCACCCCATTTGTTTATAGTGAAAACAAAGATGGGGCAAGAACGCAGCCCTGTATAACTCCTCTCATGATTTGGAAGGGTCTTGAGCATTCCCCATCCCTTCCATAATGAACACACACCGTCGCCTGTGAATAAATTTCACAGATTAATCAACTGGAGATCAATGCCCATCTCTGACATTATTGCCCATAACTTCACGTGGCTTACACAGTCAAAAGCTGCAATTAGGCCCATGAATGCTTTGTAAGTCTGCCCTCCCTTTGCTATGGTGTACTTAGTGACAGTCAAACTCAGGTTCAGGCATTGATCAATCGTGCCTCTGCCCTTCCAAAAGTCATATTGGGTTGGTATCAAGATGTTTTTTCCCCTCTCCCAGTCTTCTAGCCTATTCAGTAGTACACAGCCTAACAGTTTAGCAGTGCAGTCTAAGAGGGAAATAGGATGATAATTCTGGAGGTTGGACTTATCACCCTTTTTATGTATTGGGACGATAATGCTTGTTTTTCATGATGGAAGCAGTCCCTTCTTAGAGATTTCATTAAATATTATAGTTAACAGTGGGGCCCACAGCTCTTGGTATTCTAAAAGGCAATCAACAGGAACCCCATCTGGACCTGGTGCTTTAGCATGACTGCACTTGGCAATTCTCACTTCATCCAGATTCAAAATTATGTGTTTGCTTAAAAGCTCCAAAAGTGCAAGCGAATTCCCCCCCCCCCTTGACACGGTCTTACTCCCAAAGATACCGTCAAAATGCTTCACCCACATGTCCTCATCCACATGGTTATTAAAGGTTTTCTATGTATTATTTCTAAAAAAGGAGTATTAACACCTTTCCAAAATTCGCTGCTATCATTAGAAGAGGCAGACTTAGCCAGATTTTCCCAGGCCTCTTCTTTCATCTCCGCTTCCCTATTTTTCCTAGATTTCTTATATTTCCTGCATAAGTCATTAATCAGGAGTTGGTCTCTGGGAAATGCTTTAAGAGCCCTATGGAGATTTTGTAAAGCCCGCGCACACACTTAATCAAACCATCGAGTTTCCGGCTCCTCCTTAAAGGAATTAGGCTGATTCAGGAACAGCTTAACTTCTTTAAATAAGTCTAGGAAATTTTGGATTAAGGCATCGGGTTCAACATCAGGATTTAAACAATTCATAACTAAATCTAACTTGTTAGTCACCACCTGTTGGATGTTCTTATTCTTCTCTATTTTGTCCTCTTTATGCTGATACCCGTTCTGCCTGGCTATGATGAGTCTAGGTACCTTTCCTGTCTGCCTGAGTTGAACTCCAACTCCAGACAGCTCCAGAAGCAGTATTGCATGGTCACTAAAATCAATATGGAGAATATTTCCACAAGAATGAGCGGAGCCAAGTATGAAGTCGATTGTCGACTCATATTCGCTGCAGAATAAGGTTTTTTCAAGCCCACCTACTGCTGGATCTGTCTTATTACAAATTTCTAAATTCCTAAAGGCTAGAAGCCTATTTATGGTATTCTCATATTCGTTGTGCATAAAATGCACCAGTGGGTCTCCCTGCATATCTTCCAACCCACAAACAGGTTACAAAAACTGAGGACGTAGGTGGGCATTAAAATCCCCAAACCATAAAATTATAAAATATTTAATTGACAATGCCCATATGAAAATTGTCAATTCCTTCTGCCATAAATCAAAAACCAATGCCATACTACCACCAAAATTATTATTATAATAGTTTATCAATAACCAAACTTGCGCGCTTTCTCCTGTAAAGGCTAAAAATCGAAAATTGGGGGAGCAATGTTCAAATTTCATGATCATAATATTTTAGGTGTTAGAAATTAAAGTGAACAAACCCCCTTTAGCTCTACCTGATGGGGAAGGAACCACATAGGTTAGGTAAGTTCGATAACCATTGATAAGTATCGGGTCTGTTGCCCATGTCTTCTGGAAGCATAAAATATATCTAGTCTGCCATATCGATACCCACTCAGGTGAAGCCTGCTTAGTTTGAATACCCGCAACATTCAATGTAGCTATTAACACCACTCGCTTTTGATGTCCCATCCCAGGCCGGAACTACTAAATTGTTTGTTCCCTCATAGAGGCTGGTTACATTATCTATTTCACCCCCCTCAGGTACTTGCATGTGACTTACAGACGCTAGTACAGCTGGAGCAGTTGGTATCTCAATAGTACTGTTTTTTAATACCAGTTACGCCTCCCTTGAGTAACTGGATTCTAGGTTAACCAGAGGGGCAAATCGATTCATTGACTCAAACCTCGTCTCCAATCTGTGGGGGCTGGCTGGGACCCTTTTAGCCTTAATAATATGTGTGTCCAATCTATTGCGAAATATAACAAGCTCACACACTTGAATGCAATGTGCACTGTGAAGAAATTCAAACTGAATTAATCACAATCTGAATCTCAATTTGCCTATTTCAGCATTTCTTAAAAATGTATTTCTTTGTGCATAATATATAATCAGTTCATTGCATTTGGTATCATACTGCTAGTACCTGGTGCTTATTCCTTACAACAAAATAGTTTTTTCAACAAAGTTTACTTTGATACAAAATATAACATCAATGTGAAAACATAACATTATGTGCACTTTTGTCTACAAAAATTGTTTCTGTTCATTTTCATGCCCAATGTATTTTGGGACTGCAAGGTCCCTTCCTCAGGGGCATATCTGAAACCTAAATGAAATTCCAATATTTAAGCAATTATAATGTACAGGAAATATCATATACAACCAACAACCCTTCATGCACTGTGGGATATAGTGTACCATTCCTGGTATTTATACCACTTCATCGTGCATTTTATACCTGATCAATTCAAGTCTGCTGGTGTGTGCAATCAGTTCTGTTATAAGGTATTCATATGTTATACCTTCCAAGCTTCAGTGTCTATATTAAGATTAATTTATTACTAAATCACCAAATGTGTGTATCACTTTTAAGATACATGATCTGTCTGTTCCTACCTCGTGTCATTTTCTACAACCGGAGATCCATTGAACTAGTAAGTATAATCAATCAGAAACAATCTGTAATGAAATACGGTTGAATGATATGTACCATTACTCAAACTTTGGTTTATAGTCAACTTAATAGTAAAAATCAGCCCTTGTAAAATGAATATATGCTCGCTCACCTCCAACATGTAGTGATACTTCAAACAAGGTAACCTGTTCTCACCCCAGTGATAGACTTCTGAAAGAAATCAACAAACTCAATGTTAACACGAGCTCCTCTAGGTCAAGTGAAAAATGCGTGAAAAACGATGGTTCAATCTATCAGTCCCACAACTCTCACTCCGCTTCCCGGTATGTACGCCCATGGCGCTTCCTGACCCTGTCTTGTAAAGTTCATGAGAGGAGTACAATGCTAGCTGCTTCATATCGAAGAAAACCCACGGAAAAGCTTTCGGTGCAAAAACTAACGACGGAACGCATTCGTCAATCCATCCATGTACCATGTTAAATGCCTGCCATATTGGAATGTGCAATTGTGGTAAAACCGTTCTAACAAAATCTGTCCCATGATTGAAAAAACTATTAAAACGAATTGAATGATGATTGAATGTAACCACATGATAATCCTCATGGAAAAACCACTAAGTGAAACAGAAAACGCTTGCTTGTGAATAGCATAAAAAAGTGCCCTAATCTCTTCACCTTGAAATCTGACCGCGAACATGTTAACAAGTCATCCATCAATCTGGCAACTCAATAGTAAGTAAACCTATCTGATAACCCTCCTATGTAGATGCCTCCAAAGGCTGAGAACAAGCTGAGTTATGTACTGAGTTCCACAAACTTTAAAGAATTCACACATCATGCTGGTCAGTCCTCATGCCAATGCTAACCATCCTAAAGGTGACATACGGGTTGTAGCTGAAGAGATTGTACCCTCTACTTGTCAGTGGATCAACTGAACATATTCCTCCAGAGCATTACCCAACCACAAATCGGTATTTACTTAATGCTAAGAAGTCTAACACAATATTGTGATAAGAAAATGTCAATGAAACTTTATTTATCTGATAATCATGATCGTGAGAGTGCAGTGCCCTTCACCAGAGTTTGACCTTGCGGGTCAATATGTGAATCTTGTATTGAGCATGTAGTGAGTGTACTGTATGTCTGTTTGTGTGTTGGATCTAAATTGGACTGACGTGTCGCATCCAGCTGATTTTTGGTGTTATTAGAGTTGTTGGAGTAGATGAGGAATTTAAATAAAACAGCTCATATCTATCCTGTCATTCAATCCCTTAGGTAATAATATTTTCAATTGATTGATCCAGTAAATGTTGCATTGTAACAGTCTTTTACTGTTGTCAACTCCATGTATCAATTGTACAGTCTCAATTATTTGAAATCTTAGTTGCGAAATAGAATTGTTGGCTTCCTGCCAGTGTACTGCTATGCTGGAAGTTTTATTTTGGGTCCATATGGAGCTCTTGAGCTCTGTTAGCCTTACTTTGATCTTGTGTTCCGTCTTGCCAAAAAGGCTTTGCCACATGGGCATTTAATGCAGTATATGACGTTACAGCTGTGGCAGTCTGATGTATGCCTCAGTTGAATGTTTCTCCCTGAGATGGGGTGTGTCAAATCGTTGCCCATGATGACATTGTTGTAGTGTATACAGTTTAAACACTTAGTTGTTTCCTTAGGAGCACCTAGTTTAGGACGTTTGTCTGGTGTGGCCAGTAGTTCTCATAGGCATTTTCCTCTTGTGTAGGCGAGTACTGGCTTTTCGCTGAATATGTTGTTAAAATCAGGTTAATTCTCCTGGAGTTCCCACCTAGTGTTGATTATCCGTTTGATGGCTCTTGAGCATGTAGAATATTTAGAAACAAACACTATTGCATCTTTTTTTGGTGTATTGGATTTGGTGAATAATTCCATACTGTCTTTCTTGTTCACCCTTGTGATGCATTCCTGTAATATCTCTTCCAGGTAGCCCCTTTCAGTATATCTCCATTTATATTCAGTGATTTTGAGTGTTCCTATTGCTTGATCTGAACATATCCTTTTGATTCTCAGAAACTGTGAGAATGGTATTTATGTATGAGGCTCCTTGGGTGAAAACTGGTGAATAATAATGAGTTGCTTCTATCAGTGGGCATTGTATAAACCTGTGTTTGAAGACCTTTTCCTGTTGGTTGCTTCAGGAATAATACATCCAAGAAGTTGATTTGTTTGTCATCAATGTTGTGTGTGAACTGTATCCCAGGGTCCAGTGTATTCAGGGATCGTATGAAGTTCTCCAGCTCATCTCTTGTTTTGGTCCAGATAACAAATAAGTCGTCTAAGAACCTGTAGTATAAGGCCATTCCTTCTTGCCACCTGGTATTGCTCATGATGTGCTGTTCTTCAAACTGGGCCATAAAAATGTTAGCATATGCAGGTGCTCACAAAAATCCCATGGATGTTCCCGTGAGTTGAGCATGAAAGTTATCTTGCCATGTAAAATCACTGTAATTCAAGCAGAAATGCAACAGCTCCAGTAGAAATACTGTATCTGTCCTAATATTCTGAGATCTCAACAGCACCCCCATTCCACTGCTTCCGATCCGGCCGCATGAGGGATTTATGGATATAATGCTGTAACGTAAATTGTGCATAGTAACCAGTGGTCCTGTACCAAAGGTTGTATGTTTTGGAGTTCTGTAAGAAAACAGTTGTAACACTGATATAGGAACACCAGTTTTGTACAATTTGTTGGAATGATCAAGGTACCTGCCCAAAGGGACAAATAGTGATCCACATCCCGAAACAATGGGTTGGAATGGAGGATTCCTCAGATCTTTGTGTATTTTAGGAATCATGTACAGTTTTGGTCTACGAGGATTGCTCATGGTTAGGTATCATCTGGTCTTGTCATCAATCCATCCCATGCTCGATGCTCTCTGAAAGATTTTTTGTAGGATCCCCATAAGTTGTACTGTAGGGTCACAATCCAACTGCATGTATGTGCCTTCATACATCACATGTTGGTTGACTTTGGATTGATAATAGGATGTGTCCATGACTACAAGTACTCCGCCTTTGTCTGCTGGTTGTAATGTTAAACTGGAATTGTTTGCTATAGATCTGATGACTATCTTATCATGCTTGTGATGTCATGTTGTGCCCTCTGTTGGTCCTGTAGTTCAATTTCTTAATCTCTTTTTTTACCATGATCTCGAATGTGTCTAACATCTTATGAGATATGGGGGCTTGGTAAGTGCTCTTGGGTTTAAATGGTGTCAAATCTGCATCCTCTTGTCCATGTACATCCATTATTATATTGTTAAAAAAATGTCTCAGACGTAAGGTCCGCTTGAACCTAAAAAATGTGGCTTCAGTTTCCAATTCGTTGGCATAGTTAGTTGGCACAAAAGACATGCCGCTGTTTCAGACATTGGTTTGCTGATGTGACAATTGAGTGAAGGAAATATTCATTATTAGGTTATGTTTTTGCCGCGGTAGCGGTGCAGCACCACTTGATTAATTTGGAAAGACTGAATTGACGTAGAATTGGCAATAGGAAGCTGAAGGAGTGCACCTCTCAATAAAAAAGACTGTCCAATCTATTGCCCCAAAGACCAAAACCCTTCACATGAGAATTAAACCAGTGAAGGACTTCAGCCATTAGCTGGTCCATGGACTCCATCTGGCCCCTGGTCAGTGGAGGTACATCAACCAGGACCAGGATAAACAGCAAAGCTGCGGGGGAGATCTAAAGTATAAGACTGTTTTATACTAGCTAGTGGAGGCTCTCTGTTCTGTATTGTCACCACCAGTGGACTTTCTCTTGGTCTTATTATTCGTGGGTTAACCTGAGGTCCAAAGACAAATATACTATTGTTCACCTCAGTCCTACTATTCATACAGACCTGCGTCATAGTGGAAGGTGTAGGAGGGTTGTAATGATTAGTATTTGATAGCGTCGGGTGGTCTAAAAAGTTGGTGTGATTTCTTAGTTTTAGCTCCCTATCCCCCTATTTGGATACACCAAGGACCCTGATACAGGGAGCAGGTCCACCCTCGGGGGAATACTGCAAATGAGGCCCCCAATTTCTCCTCAATGTTCCCCAGTCAACTATTCAGTGGCTAAAACAATCTAAGAACCACCTTCTTCAATTTCGTAGGGATGTCATTGCAAAACTCCTTCCCAGAGTCTTTTCCCCGGTGTGCTAATGTCACAACCGTGGGGTCCAGTGCAGGTTTCTTCGCTCTTTGTGCCTGATAGTCTTAGGTTTCTGTCTCCCTCTGGGTCTCTTCCTTTGAACTATCGGCTCAACTATAAAGCCATTAGATGCAAAGTGGTCTGGGTGGGGCGGGCAATTAGGTGAATTAAGCGATGCAGTCACAGTCACAGTGTGGTTAGCAGTAGCACATTGCTCAACACCTTCAAGCATTACCGGTTGCAACAAGGGGGCACTTCTCCTTCCTTCCTCCAGGGAAAGTCGACGCTCCGTAAGCTCAATTTCCTGGGATAGAACATTAGCAGCTCTAACCAGGAAGGAGTCTAGGGTATTTACTATTTCCCCCCGTTAACTGCACAGAAGCTTTACGCTTACCCATTTTTTAGCAACCGCTGGCCCGGAAGACTCTTGCGTCCTTCAGGGTCCCGTTCCGAAGACTGTGCCTAGCAGCAAAGCTTAGAGGGGGGCACAGTCCAGCCTCTTCCGGGCTCTGATGGGCACAGGACGGGCCTGCCCTTGGCCCGGGCAAACCGCAAGGCTGATTTTATGCACCTCCGGGTGCAGTGCAGTCATCACTACCGGACTGGAAATTCTGGGAATTGAAGTCCCCTGGCCGGTTCCCGACTACCCAGGATTCGGCAAAGTGCTGAGTGAAGGAGTGCTGGTACGCTTTGGCTTTTGTGCTCCTTCATCTTTTCCAAACTTCCCTTCTGATGATCTGGACATGGATTGGACTCCAGCTGAGTCCGAGACCGTCCCCGAGAGACAAAGTAAAAGGAAAATTCCTGAAAGCCTTAGAATTATGGAAAGTGACTGTGATGATAACAAGCCAGTGATTGTCAGTATGTAGGGTGGTTCAGAGGACACCGAGATGACCCCTCCTATTCAACCTACTCAGAGGGATGTTGTTCCACCACCATGTCCGCAGTTTTCCATATTTGTAAAACCCCAGAGACTTGCATCCAACATTACCACAGTTGTAGTTCTAACTAAAATAAACACAGAAATTCACCAGTTATAGTTAGGAGAACTAACTATAACTTGCACTCCCGCCATGCACTGTTTATGATCTCGCATATTGCATCACTAATGACATGTTCCATGATATCATTCATTTCTAATTCACTTACAAGACACAGGGACGAAGTCCCTAAGTCTTCTAATGGGTGCCAAAACATATTGTTCAGGTTGAAATCAACCAATCAGGATTGACTAGTCCCCTTTAAACTGACCAATTAGAGCATAGCTGGACACCAACTGTCCAGAAATTTACACTTTGTTTAACCTTAGTGTTGATAAATTGCCCTCTCAGAAGGGTCATCCCAAACCTTTTGCCTTTCTCCTCCTCCCTTTTCTGACCTTGTGTTTGTTGGCTTTAGGACTCTGAGCACTATATCACTGCTAACCACTTTTAAAGTGCTTGTGCTCTCTCCTCAAAACATGGCAACATTAACTTTTCCACAAGTGGAACTAGAGTGCATTACATATGTCCAGGGCCTGTAAATTGAATGCTACTAGTGGATCTGTAGCACTGATTTTGCCACACACAGAAGCAGCACTTTAAACATGTCTCAGGCCTGCCACTCCAGAGCCTGTGTGTGCAGTTTACACTGCCATGTTGACTTGCCATATAAAACCGATTGCCAAGCCTTTGACTCTCTTTTTCTTTATCATTGGCTTACATAATGCTCAAACAATGTCTCTAAAACTAGACACATAATATATGAGTATTCATAATCATGGCTGAAACTACATGTACTTGCCAAGCCCATTGCAGCATATTAGTCAGCCATTTGGCAAACACAATTTAAAATCCTTACTGGATTAGTGAACCTGCAAAGAATAAAGTTAGTAGGACACTGTGTGTTTCCTACAAACTCATTGCTCCCTCACATTGGTCCGTATATTCGCCCCGGCAGCATGTAAGCATAAAGGATTAAGAATAACACTTAACCATTTCAATATGGCGCCCGCTAAGATCACAGAGTAGTGAGCAGGTCTCTATGGCAATACGTGACATAGCACGTGATCGTAGCTTGTATGCGGAAGCACAACACTATGACAGCAAACTTCACGTTCCGACGCACCCAGCTGCTAGTAATTATGCGAGATCAGGTACAGCCGATTAGAAGCTGCGATACGGCAAATATAAGGGGCCACGTCACAGCATAGTCCCATGTAACGCCGAAGAAGATTGGAGTCAGTCAGCACTAGATTTACTGCCAGAAAGGTGAGTGACGCTATGTAGGCGACTGTCAGATAACAGTGTTGGTGCCACTGCAGTATAGCGGTAGTGGCATAGAAAGGTCTCTATCAGTAGTAGAGCATGAAGGGAATATTTGCCCAGAGGGAACTAGGACAAGCACCCTAGATGTTATCATTGCAATTTTAAGTGCATGCAAGTCTCTCCCGAGAGCCACCTTCTACCGCATTTGTAGCATACAAGATAGCGCACTCATCCAAGTGCGGAGGCTAGGAACCATATTTGTGGGAGATGGATATATGCGCCCAAGATGTTGCATTTTCTTAAGAGCTACCACTAGTGCAGTAGCCCATTAGCAATATCTTCATAGGACACTGCCTATGGTCCAAGTGCGTCATGTAGATATGGATGCACAGATACACCTATACATGGAGGGCGCCTAATATGCACATGCTTGATAGCAGTAAGTTAGTACCTTGTGCGTAGTACCACTATGCGCGCCGAGACCATTAGCAGAGAGAGAACCACACACCTCAAAGAAATTCTGTGACACTCTGACAGTTAAGACCTTGACAGCTATGTCTTTCTCTGCAGATAATAGAAGTTATCCAGCTACCGGCAACGGTTACATATTCCACAACCTGGATATAGCAGAGATGTATACGCTATAGCGCTAGCAACAGCAGGTAAGGGAAAGCAACTAACTGATATGTCTCTTTACCTTTAAATGCCACTGCTATATGACATTTGAATCATTCTAAAAAGATATCTACCACACTTTCCCACACATTGCAACGAATAAATGAAAATTGCAACTCAGCCAAAGAGCTATATAAAATAGTGAAAGAACTTTGCAAACCAACCAGCATGTCCCAAATTATTCCCCCCTCGGTAGAATCCTGCGAAAATTTTAGTAATTTCTTTTCGGACAAAATTAGCCAAATATACTCCACTTTTAATCCTACTCCGGAAATAGACATTACGAGTCAGAAATTCCAGACTCCGCACCCAGAAGCGATGTCTAAAATGAGCAAATTCTCTCCCCTCATGGAACCTGAGGTTCTGTAGGCAATGGGCGAGATTAAGTCAGGATCCCCCCTAGATCCCTGCCCACACTTCATTTTTGCTCGGACAGCCTCTACCCTCTGCCCATATGTCACCCAGCTCCTCAATTAATCACTCAACACTGCCACCTTCCCAGACATTTGGAAACAGGCAGTAATAACGCCTCTGTTTAAATAAAGCAGGGGCAGACGTTCTCAATCCCGAAAACTACCATCCAATCTCCCAACTCCCATACCTATCTAAATTCCTGGAGAAATTGGTGAACAAACAATTATCTAATTACCTTGAATCTAATGACCTACTGGACCCCTCACAGACGGGCTTCAGGGCTACCAACAGCACTGAGGCAACATTACTGGCAGTTTCGGATAACATCAGGTCCTGTACCGACCAGGGAGGAGCCATAGCTCTGATACTTTTGGACCTGCCGGCAGCATTCGACACGGTCTCCCATAATAGACTGCTGGAAACCCTCCATAAAAAGGGAATCCACTCCACAGCGCTAAAATGGATCGGCTCGTTTCTCAACAACCGAACACAAACGGTCCGACTAGGTCAGTTCCAATCCAAACCCAATATCATTGGCTGTGGTGTTCCATCGCTAAGCCCCACTTTATTTAACACCTACGTTTCTTCCCTGGGGGAAATCAGCAGAAAATGGGGTATTGGCATTTGCTCCTATGCGGATGACACACAGCTAATGGTGGCCCTCGAAGAAAGACCTGAAGCCACCAAAATAAAACTACATAACTGTCTCTCAGAAATGGCACAGTGGATGCAGAAGCACTGCCTGAAACTAAACGCAGGCAAAACTGAAATCCTGCTTTTTGGAGGGGCCAAGTGGATTTGGGACGCCACATGGTGGCCACAAACACTCGGGGCTGCTCCAATCCCTTAGCATTGTGCAAAAAATGTACGTATCTTCATAGATGATACCTTATCCATGAAGGACCATGTGCGGGCACTTTGTGGCAAGGGTTTTGCCACCTTGAAACTGCTACACAGGCTTTTTCCTTGGATCCCACTAGACTGTAGAAGAACAGTCACACAGGCTTGCTTATGAGCCAGCTTGACTATGGCAATGCTCTATTTGTGGGCATGAACGAGTCTCTCTTCACGCGGTTACAGGTGCTCCAAAATGCAGCAGTCAGGCTGGTATGCAACAAAAACAAACTAAGCTCAGCATCAAAGTGCATGAAAGACCTGCACTGGCTTCCTATGCGCCAAAGAGCGGTTTTCTAATTACTCAGCCACGCTCACAGAGCACTATTCCAAAATGGCCCTAAAATACTACAGGGGAGAATCGAGTTCTATGTCCCAAAAAGGAACCTGCAGTCTTCCTATCTGGCACTAGCCAGAACTAAACATATAAAGAAAGTAAGGTCCGGAGGACGCTCCTTCTCATACCTGGCAGCCAAGAGATGGAACGATCTCCCCACAGACCTAAGACTCACATCCAATTAGCTGGAGTTCCGAAAAAAATTTAAAACTCATCTGTTCCCAAAAAACTAACACCTTCCTGCCTGTTTCAGCAGCCTAATACCCTCGTTCTTGCTATCAGCGCCTTGATATCTCCTGGGATGAATGTCGCGCTCTATAAATAAATAAATAAAATTGCTTTAGGACTACTAGTGACACGACGGAGAGACACATGACTTGAAGCACACCTCCCACAGAGAGCCTAATAGAACCATTCCCTATAAATAAACGCGGACATGCATTGAGCGCCCTATCTACGGTATTTATACTATGTTAAGGTTCAGACTTAATATATGCTCTTTACGATGAGAGTCAGTGTTATCAAACAAAGACTTATCTTTTCATATAATGCATCTCCTAGATAAATAAAAGGCTGAGATTCATGGACCCATCAGCCCGTAAGGAGACACAGATCATTAGGAGGCTTTTCCTGTGCTTCTATTTGAGTACTGTTTCAAGAAACAGAAATTTACAACTAGTCCTGCTATTCTTTCATATCACAAGAAGGAAAGGTAAATGGAGAAAACAAACAAATGGGAAAAAATGGTGGATATTAAGACACAGTAGTGGGCTGTCACACCAATGTCTCCATCGTCTGACCTACCTAACACTTCTATACTAACAGTCTTGGTGTCCAATGTACATTACACATCTTTTTCCAAGGTATAATGGTAGCACTAATAACGGGTGATTCTTTCCAAGAGGCTAAACTCAAAATTTTACATATGGGTACTGCTATACTAACACATCATCACGCTCGTTGTTTTACAGAGCATAGTTTTCTATGTCCACTTCCCCAGTGGAACTCCTTTATATGAATATGACCAGTGATATGATGTGTAGAACTTTTTTCAACTTAAGATATGTCACTCATGGCAAGGTTAAAAAGAGGAGCATTCACTTTGTTTTTAAACATTCTTAGAAGGAGTAATGTTAATAGAACTCCTTGGGGCATTTGTAATATATAAACTATGATAAATCGACAAATAATGTAGAAATAAATCCACAATTAAATTCCTGTCTCTGTTTCTCCCATAACTCCTTTTCTTAGATTCCCCAATCCTTCGCCTGTATTATAAACAAATAGGAACAAATGGTCCTGATGAAGATGGAGACCAATAATATTATTATATATGATAAATAATTTTGTCTATTGAAACGTACGTCGGCCAGAAAGTGTGACACCCCAGACATTAGCACAGCAACCGAGGGTGGATGTTGTCACACTGCCTTTTACCAACTGTGCATGCAGTGTTGGTCTGGGGTGCAGAATGAAAGTGCTTAGTATGCTAGTGATATGAGTGTGAGTCATATGAATGAGGTGTGAGTGTAGGGGACTGTTTCTTTTTGTTTTTATTCCAAGTTTTGCTATCTGAATTTTACTGGTAACAGTTTTTGATACTCTGAATACAGATGCAAAATTGAATTTTGAATGTTGAAAAGAAAGGAAATGTTGTAATGTCAATTTCTGAATTTTGATATAAAGAAAGGAAATGTTGTAATGTCAACTTCTAAATTTTGATATAAATGAAAAAAGAAAAAAAATAATAAAATATGAACTAATAGTAAACTGAAGTTGTTGGGTGGAGATCAGTAGCATTGGAGCTCCATGTGTGTGCATTCTGTAAGCCAATGTTAAAGAAATATAGGTTGTATGGGAGGTTGCTTTTGCAATTATAGTTTGTCCCTTTCCCCTTCTCCCAGACCTTTCAAATACATAAGTGGAGGGGGTGCCTCTCTATAACATATTACATAGAAGTCACCACTAAGTTACGCCCTAGGTAGGTCTTAGAGCAAGGTGCTGCATAACTAAATGGCAGGACATGTGCTGTTAAGTTTTACATGTCCTGGTAGTGACAAACAGCTAAATTCGTTTTTCACTATGGTGAGGCCTATTCCTCTCATAGGCTAGAATTGTGAATTCCTTACTTCACTTTTAAGCAGTAATTCCTGATTAGAAACGTGCAGCTGCATCATGTTTCATATCTTTAGAATGGCAATGATAAATCCTCTTTAATGGTAAAGTTGGATATAATATGACTGTTTTAGAAATACCACTTTTAGAAAGTGGGCATTTTTCTACTTGTACTGTTCTATGTGCCTTGCAACCTATCTCCAATACATGTTTGGGGTGGGTGACAGCTGCTCTTCATGCATTCCCTCTAGACAGCCACAAACACAGGAAGTGTGGGTGTGTTAGATAACTCTTCTGCATTCTAATAGCTTTTCCTGGGCAGGGAGAGTGATGGGGAGCTGACACTTACACCTGAATATGCAGTGTCTTATTTCTCACTCAAAGGGCTACTGATAGCCTGAAGCCAGGGCTGGGATGAAAGGGGGACCTTTGCACTTTAAGGGTCTGCTTTGAAGTCATCTACACTTCAAAGGCACAACTGGATATAAGTTCTGGGGCTCTGGCCCTAACAAGACAGTACACTATTGGACCTGTGAAGAACTCTTCCAGGAGTAAAGACTGCTGTGCTACAAGGATTGCCATTCTGCTTGTCTGCTGTTTGGAAGAGCTGCCTTTCTGCTGTGTTATGCTGCCCTTCTGCTTGCTGATCTCTTTCCTCCTGACGACCAGGACTGGACCTATCTCACTTGAACCAAGAGTGACTCAAGGGCTTGCTGGTCTGCCCACTGTTCTGACATCTCAGGGCCATTAAAGACTCCCTTCAACTCTGCAACAGCACATGAACTCTGCCATCTGTGAGTCCTGACCTGTCAAGTTGTGACAATCCAGTCCTGGGCCTGTTAAAGCTGATTTCTGCTGTCCAGAACCAACAAAATTGATGCAGTGATGAGGTTGCGCCGATCAGAACCAACGTGTTACCCTACGACGCCGATGCAGGAGCTGATTGATGACATCACTTCAAAGGACTACACCGCTTGATGATGATAGACAGGCTGGCTTGATGACGCAGCACCTGTATCGTAAAGGAGTTTTACGAAGCCTTTATCATGTGCCCAGATCGCTTCGATCTTTCAAGGTACTTTCTCAGGGGGACCTGTGTGAGTCCTGTAACTTGCCTGCCCTCCATCACAGTCGGCCTGAAGTTTGAATTTACGTTGGTTCAGCGCGACCTTCAGTAAACCCTAAGCACTACTTGCTACTAAGTACTACATTTTGATGTAATCTTTAAAAATCCATCACCCCGTTTCTACTTATTGGATTTTTGCAATTTGATCTTGTTTTACTCTGAAAAACATTATCTTTTTTTAAGCCTGTGTGCAATATTTTTGTGGTGTTCTCATGTTGTTACTGTGTGTATGTGTTGCACAAATACTTTAAACATTGCCTCTTTAGATAAACCTGACTGCTTTGTGCCAAGCTACCAAAGGGTGAGCACAGGTTATATATTTTAGTGTGCATCTTGCTTACCCTGACTAGAGTGGTGGTTCTTGCTTGTGCAGGGTGCATGCTCTGACACCAGAAAACCCAGTTCTAACAGTGGAGTTCAGTGGAGCAGTAATGTGCTGTTCAGTTTAGTCGAGTGGAGTGTCATGCAGTAGAGTGGGGGAGAGTCTCATACAGTGTAGTGTTCTACAGTGGAGTTTCATCATTTGTGAGGACACAGGTTGAGTCACGAGTCATAGTTACTGTTGTCTGGTTAGCGATCTGAAAAGGTTGTGTAACGTCTGCTACTTATAATAATTTGAAGGCGTTGGATAAATTGTAAATGAAAGTTATAACTATAACTTTGAGATTTTAAATGTTTGGTAGTTTAAACTTGATTTGTGTAAGTTGAAATACATATCCAGACTGTAACTAAGCTTTAATTTCAATGTTTTTTGAACATTTTTAATAAAAATGTGTTTCAAATTGTTGTGTCCTGTTTTGCAAGTGGAGAGTTGATATGTGGAGGGATATACAGTACAGTGGAGAAGAGCGTGGTAAAGTCTATTGTCAAAGAGTGGAGTATTGTAGATTGGACTAGAGTGGAGTAGAGTAGAGTGGAGTAGCATATCATACAGTGTAATAAAGTTTGATATAGTGTAGTGGCAAGGTTCTTATATAGTGGACTTAAGCATTGTAGACTTAAGCAGCTGGTTGTATGGTGGCATGGACTGTCGAACAGTAGAGTAAGGTGTCATAGAGTGGAGTAGAATATTTTAGAGTGGAGCAGGGTGAAGTAGAGTGTCATAGAGTGGAGGATCATCAAGTGGAGTGTTGTAAAGCACAGTGGAGGAGAGTGTCAGCATGAAGTGCCTTGTCATATAGTGGAGTGGCGTATCGTAGAGAGAAGTTGAGTTGTGTGTTGTCGAGTGTCAAACAGTTTAGAACAGATGAGTAGAGTGGGTGGGCATAGAGTGGAGCAGAGTGTCATGGAGTGCATCACAGTAATGTAGAATGGCATTGCATATAGTGGAGTACAGTGGCAGACACTAGAGCTGCGTAGAGTGGAGTATAGTTCAGTAGGGTAGAGTGGGATATAGTGGAATAGAGTGGAGTATAGTGGAGTGGAGTACACAGGAGTGGAGTAGTGTAGAGTGGAGTAAAGTATCATAGAGTGGAGTGGCATGTCGTAGGCTATAGTGGAATGGAGTGGATTAGCATACAGTCCCATACAGTCAAGTAAATTGTCATAAATTGGAGTACCATGCTGTGAGTATAGTGGGGCGTCATACAGTATTGGAAAGTGTTATAGATTATAGTAGAGTAGAGTGACATACATGCTAGTTTCTTTTTGTAGAATGGAGTGGTGTACAGTACAGTACAGAATTGTAGAATGTGGAAATGTGGATTGCCATACAGTGTTAAAGAGTACAATGGCATAGAGTAGAGTAGAGTAGAGTGGCGTACAGTGGAATAGTGGAGTAGAGTGGAGTACTGTGTCAGAGTAGAGTGGATTCAAGTGGGGTGCAGTGACATACAGAGTTGCGTGCAGTGTCATATAGTGGACTAGAGTATTGTATAGTAGAGTGGAGTAGAGTGTTGTACAATGACATAAAGTATAGTACAGTGCTGTACAGTGAAGTGAAGTGGTATAGACAGAAGTAAAGTGTCAAAGAGTTGCATGCAAAGTAGTAGAATGTTGTAGAGTGGAGCTGCATTGTGTGGATTATTGTATAGTACTGTAGACTGCGGTAGAGTCTTGTACAGTGGATTAGAGTCGAGAAGTGAACGCTAGTGTGGAGTAAAGTACAATCAATCAATCAATCAGGTGATTGTAAAGCGTTCTACTCACCCGTGAGGGTCTCAAGGCACTGGGAGGGACGGGTCCACAGGCCTGTTCTAGCCGAAGAGCCAGGTTTTGAGGGTCTTCCTGAAGGTTTTCAGGAAGGGGGCACGCCTGATGTCTGCCGGGAGTAAGTTCCAGGTTTTGGCTGCAATGTGAGAGAAGGATCTTCCGCCTGCTCTGGCTCTGTGCATGTGCGGAGTTTCGGCCAGTGCGAGGTTAGAAGATCAGAGGTTGAGGTATTTGGGTCCGGTGTTGTGTAGGCATTTGTAGGCATGGGTGAGGATATTGAAGGTGACTCTTTTCTCCACGGGGAGCCAGTGGTGTAGGTGTTGGCTGATGTGTTCGTGCCAGGGGATGCCGAGGACGAGTCTGGCAGAGGTGTTCTATATCGTCTGGAGTTTGCAGAAGTAGGGACTTGTTTATGCCGGCGTAGAGTGCGTTTCCATAGTCCAGTCTGCTGGTGGTGAGTGCATGGGTGACTGTTTACCTTGACTTGGGGAGGATCCATGTGAAAGTCTTGCAGAGGGTGTTAAAGCAGATGGAGGTGATGGCATTGACCGTCAATTCATGGTGAGGGATGAGTCAAGCATGATGCTGAGGTTTCTGGCATGGTCCAAGGGGGTTGGTGAGCTTATGAGGGTGGTTGGCCACCAGGTGTTGTTCCATGCTGAAGGGGTGGTTCTGAGGACGAGGACTTTTGTCTTCTCAGTGTTGAGTTTTAGGCAGCTGTGGTCATCTAGACTGCGACGTCCTGCATTCCTTTCTGGAAGTTGAGTCTGGCGGTGGTGGGGTCTTTGTTGAGGTAGAGGATAAGCTGGTTGTCGTAGGATAAGATGTTGAGGCTGTGTTGTCGGACAATGGCGGCGAGGGGGGCCATGTAGATGTTGAAGAAGGTCGGGCTTAGTCATGTCTCCTGTGGGACTCCGCAGGTGATTTCCGTGGGATCAGAGGGGAAGGGAGGCAGTCTAATTCTTTGGTTTCTTCTGGTGAGGAATGATCGGACCCAGTCTAGGGCTGTTCCTTGTATGCCAGCGAACAGGTTTATACATGGCTTCCCAGGGGATGGTCTGGCCTGTGTTATGTCTCTTACCTCTTACCTCCCGTTTACATTGAACTGTCTAATTATCACAAGGATCATAGGCTACAGCGTAGGGATCTCCTTTTGCATTGAGTAAGAGAGTTGTCTATCCAGACGATATTGATCAGACAGATACCTCCCTACAGCAATTTACCAACATAATGAAGGGCATTCAACCGTTCTGGGGTCCCATGTTCAATAGTCATAATATTCATCACCTTGCCAGAGTAGTTGAGGGAGTTATTAATTCTACTGCAGGTATACTGACTAATATTACAGTCGATCTTCAGGCTACAAGGCTCGTCTCTCTTCAAAATTGGATGGTTTTAGAAGTCATTGTTGCTGATAAGGGTGGAGCCTGCCGCTTCATCGGCAGCAGCTGTTGTGTGTACATTCCTGATAACGCCCCTACTGTATACTCCGCAACACAGAAATTACACAGACTTGCTTCAGATATCCATCAGGATAATGGTTCATGGTCTCTCACAGGGCGGCTCTGGGGTCTGTTGACATCATGGGGTTGGATTATACTACTTGCCCTCATAGCTATCTCAGTTGTCAGCTTTACATGTTGCCTATATAGTAATTGCCTGCCACCATGTTGCACCTATTGTGTGAGCAAGCTCACCCCTACCCCTAACTTGTAAGAATGCAATAACAAGGTCTCTACTGTGATGAGGCAGGATATCTAAGCCATGATGCTCATAGATGAGGGCATTTTTAAATACTAAGTGGATTTTGATACTCATGTGCTGCTTTATTCTCCCTTGTAACTTGAGTAACTATGCATTTACTTTCTCCTCACTTAGAATTGTAAAGACCCTACCAGATAGCCTCAATAAAGCATTTAGCCACCCTTGCTAAAAGGAGGGTCTGTTAGGTTTGAAAATCCCATTCCCACAATGCACTCGTTTCTTGCTATATTAGGTTAGCAGTGTGTAGCTAAATAGACACCATTTGTATTCATGTTATGCAACCCACTGAGTTATCCCCGTAATGTGCAGGCTTCAGTTAGCGAGTGAGACTCCATTTTGTATTTCGTAATCTCTATTAGGCTGCTTAGACTGGGCCTGAACTAGGCCTCATTACTCGTATTGCTTGCCTCAGCAGAACACTGTATTTCGTTCTCTTCTTTTCAAGGCTGTTTCTCGACTTACTAATGAATAGGCAATTCTGCCCTCGCATACCTATCCGAGTGTGTAGTTCTGCTCCAACGTTAGGAGACACTGAGACTCAGGACAGTAACCTTGAGTCGCAGATAGCATGTACCCATCTGGCAGGTGGTAGCTCATCCCTTTGTGTCCTCTTTGTTCATGTTTGGCCCAGGTCTTTAACTTTCCACTATGGATGTGGTTGGAGGCTCTTGGAAAGAATCATTACGAGCTGTAGACTGTTGGGGGGTCAGTGCCTTGGCAGACATCTTAGGGTGCAGGTCAGATTGGACTCCTCTGCAGAGTATTGCTAATAAAGTATGTTTGTATTCTTTACTGTCTGACCAACTCTTCATTACTTTGGAAGGCATAGTAGGTGATTGAAAGTAGCCCGGGTGGCCCCTAAGGGCTGCTACCTTCATGACAGACAGATACAGACATTCTCACAACAAGTCACTCACCCATGCATTCACTGAGACACTTAATTATTAACTTAAATTAACTTAAACAGTTTCTCACGCACCCACTGAATCATCCAATCAGGCTCTCATACGCCCACTGTTTCACCAATACACCTTGGGATGTACATTTAACACTTATAAACATTTTAAAAACACTCACAGTCACTGGATGATGCCATCATTGATGTTATTTGAGATGTCATCAGTGATGTCATCAGTGATTTCACTGACCATGTCTTGAGTGATGTAATATATGAGGCATTCTGTTCCGCTTCGTGGAAGCAAGAGCATTTTTTATGCTCTCTGTTAGAAATGGGATCTCTGGTTGGCTAAGGCTTGCGCCAAAGCCAGGCAGAGACCACCACTCTAGTCAGGGCAAGTGAGTTACACACCAAAGATAACCCCTGCTCACCCCCTTGGTAGCTTGGCACGAGCAGTCAGACCTATCCCAGAGGCCATGTGTAAAGCGACAACATCCCAGGCACACCACAAAAGGAACTCCACACAAGGTTATATCAAAAATAGCCTTTGTATTCTCACAACACATTAGAATAGTACAGACATAATATACATCGTGCCACCTGGCACTAGGTCATATTTACAAGGGATTATTTACACCTGGCAGGGCCCACTGAACCACTGTCAGAACCATCACAAAGCGAACTTAGTAAAAGTAAGACATATCATAAACGTACAACCAGTAATCACTGGTAACCACTGTACTGAGCATCATCCTGTAACATAAACCATATTATGCACAGTATCACATTAGGCGCAAAATGCATTATACGCCAACCTCACCAGCATAAACACATTATGCAATCATCCCACAAGTCTAAACGCATTAGACCCTAACCTCCTAAGCATAACTCACATTAGGAAATAATCTCACTGGCATAAACCACAATATTCAAATCACCTCATAACATAAACCACAGTTGAGGCATAAATCAGGGTGCATAAATCATAGTACATAAATCTCATTTCCTAGCACCACAGAAAACACATTAGGGCCTGGCGCCATATAAACCTAACAGTCCCCCTGGCCAACTGGCCTTCTCTTAAGGGGCTCAAATGCCCTACGTCCAAAAGTCAGGGCTGCTGCCAATGCAGCATAGTATCTATGTGCGCAATTGCGCAGACCTAAACGTTGCAGCTGGCACTAAGTGCTGCACAGCTTTTGAAGTGTGGGGGCAGAGGAGTGCATCTCACTCCTTATCTCAGACAAACGTGCCTCCAAAGAACTAACAACCTAAACGTGGCAGCTGCCCACTACCTGCTGGGCAGCTGTGAATAAAAATAAAGGCTGGGCACTCACTGTGCCTTCCTGCCCAAATGTGCGCAAAACGTTGCAGCTGTCCGCGCTGGTGCGGTGCAGCTGAGAATGAAGAACATGAAGGGGCCGGGGCACATCTGTGCCTCCTCAGCCCCGCTGGGCTTCTTTACACAAAATTGCGCCCAAAACAAAGGAGGCCTATTAATGGGCCCTACAAGGTACTGGCAATCTTGGTGCCTGGGGGAGCCCCGTTCGAGGACTCCTTCAAAAATGGCCCCAAGTCACTAGGAAAATCATGGGCCCCCTGGGCCCCCAAATAATGTGTATGCCTCGTGGGAGCAGCCCGCTGCCAGACGGGGCTGCTCTGAATTGGACCATGCAGCCTGTGCCTCGCTCAGCATTCATGAAACGGAGAAGCCCCCACTCACCGGGCTCTCCATGCGGCTCTGGGATCCTCTCTCCCTGCTCCCTCATGCTGAAGCCGCTTCTACTGTCCGTGGGGCTTCCCTTCTTCTCTCGGGAGCCTCGCGCTGCTACCGGCGGCCTCGGCCCCCTCTCCTTTTCACCTGGGCCCCCTCCTGGGACCTGGGACTTCTGCGGGCATGGGCGGGGCTCTCCCTCGCACATGGGAGCCCTGCTGAATCGCCGCAACACTTCCCTGCCTTCACCCGGGCCCCCTCCTGGGACCTAGGACTTCCAGTTTCCGGCTGCAGGCTCCGCCCCAGGCCAGGCAGATGTGCCTGACCTCCTGGTCGCGCTGCTGCAGCCGGGAGCAGATCTCTTTGGCGGCAATACGGGGTAGGCTCCAGTCATTAAAAATAATGCACTTACGGGGTGGGCACTCGCAAAGACCACATAATGCAGGGTGGGCACCCGCGATGAGACAGAAAAACGTGGGGTGGGCACCCATGATAAAACAACAGCCAAAGGCGGGCTCCCGCAGCTCCTGCATCATGGAGGGATCCCTATGATGGGGATTCCCTTGCAAAGGACTGCAGCGCCATGCTCTCTTTCAGCAATCAAGAGCCGGGTGTTCTTAAAAATAAAAGCAAAGCGCTCACAGGGTGCAGGAGCAGCCTAAAGTCCTTAAGGATAAAAAATGAAGCATAAAGTCCCAGGGCATAGCTGAGCCCAGGGAGGCAGCCCTCCTGGCAGGTCCTTCTGGGCCCCAGCAGCAGCACGCCTCTCAGGTTTAGGACCAGGTTCAGAACATCATGGGGTCACAGCCCCTATATTTATACTAGCATTTCCCTTTTTGTCACAGCACAGGGCTTGGGGATACCAGTCATAATGGGTTTAGGGGGGATTTGGAGCACTTTGTTTTCGAAGCTCCTCTTCCCATTTGTCAGTTGGGTGCTCAGTGATCAGACACGCCACAGGGGGGCAGAGCCAGCATTAACTAGGGAAGCACCATCCTATACAGAGTCAGGGGATTACCCCTTCCACCACACTTGCTCCAGGTGTACCATTCAGCTCAGTGCTGACTCACCCTGCCCCTCCTGGAGCCACCCACACTCTCAGCTCCTGTCAATCACAAGCCAGACATGCAATTCACATCAGGCAGGCAGACACATAGCACACAGAAATGCCAACTTCTAAAAGTGGGATTTCTCCACCAGTCACCATAAATCTGCGCACACCATTGCGCAGCATTTATCCTCACGAGTTCATACATACTAAACTCGACCCTGCACTCCTCTCACACCAGGAATTACCACGGACACACGTATCCCCCATGCATTCCTATGGTAGGGCAGGCCAATCTCACCACACATACACAGAGAGTGCACACACTTTACACTGGGCCACAGTGCTAAAGTGCCCAAAGGCCTGAAACCACTACCACCATGTCAGAGCTTAAAGAAAAAAGTTTAAGGGTGAACCTGCCAAGAAGGGCCAAGTCCAACACTCTCACTTCTGTGAAGCAGAGCAGTGTTTGATATGGCCATAGCAAACCTCAATGTTCCAGGGGTGGGGCACCCCTGGGCATTATTGGAGCTGGCCCTTGTGGGAGGCAGTCCCCAGGGCCATCTATGGCTCCAAGTGGGGGGTGTGGCCCCCTCCAACATTGATTAAGCCCCAGGGAGGTGGTGGATCTTGGGCTTTGGGGGCCATGTAGCCCCCATATATAATTAATTATAGAGTTGCCCATTATGCATTATTTCTTAATATAGCCCCAGGAAGGCGGCATTTCCTGGGTCTGCGGGGGCCATGTGGCCCCCGCATTTGTATGAGTTATCCCCTTCAGAGATGGTGGTCCCCAGGGCTATTTGGGCCCCACACAATATTTTTTATTATAGCTCTGGGGATGTGGTGGTCCCCTGGGCTGCAGGGAGCCACACGGCACCCCGCATTTCCTTTGTCATCAGCCCCGGGGAGGAAGTGGTCCATATGGCCCCTGTCATTATTTTTAATTGCCCCTGGGACCTGACCCAACTGGGGGCCTAATTAAATTAAGCATGGGAAACCGTGCTTCATTTTTAAAAACTTTTCTGTGTGATTTGCAGATCCACTGCAATTCCCGCTGAAAGTAAAAGAAAATAGTGCTATTTTGGGCCTTGGGACCCCTCCAAGAGGTCTAGGGGGTCGGGTTTTTTCTACCCTGCCCTGTTTCTTTTTTTGTACGATTTTCTTGTGACTTAGTTCAACAGAGTAACAAGATGGCTGCCAACACTTCCTTATTTGAAGTGTTGGCAGCCAAACAGATCTCCTGCACGAGATCCACTGCAGTCACTGTTGTATATCTGAGACTTCTTTAAATTTCTCAGGAACTACTGAACGGATATACACCATTTAAAAAAGAGTGCTTTCTGGACCAAGAGCTACCTTTTTGCCAAGTTTGATGTAATTCCGTTCAGCAGATTGAGCTATAGCCGTGTCTAAAGTTTCCTATGAAAATTAACATGGAGAAAAAGCGTTTTGGGAGACCCCTTATACTCGGCCCCTGCTTGACGGATCACCCCAAAAGCTGCAAGACAGCAGCTGAAGTGACTGGCGTATTAGTTTTGAACATTTTGCAAGGATTTGTCAAACAACACCAAAGTTATTGGCAAATGAAAAAATGTTCTTCCTGTGGAAACAAGGTCCTAATTATAACTACCTACTGTCAACCGCCAGTAGGTAATATACAGAGGCGCAACTAGAGCCACATTTTGGGGGGAGGGGGGCTAGAATCTTTTTTGGGGGGGGGGTGATTCCTCCAGCAGTAGGAAGTGTGTAGATGCAGGGGCTCTAAGAAGGGGTGAAAAAACGACAAAGCCTCATTAACATGTAAATGGTCTTTTAAAGACCTGTGAAGTTCTCGGGTGCGGCTGTGTGTGCGCCCGGGAAGCTGTCTCAGTCCGGGCTACCACACATGACGGAGGGCTGAAGCCCTTTGAGCCCAATGGGCATTGCGCACATGGTAATATCTATATATATATATTATATATATATATATATATATATATTTTCGTTCCCTTTCCTTTTTGTTAAAGAAAATCAGCACTCACGGGGCGTTTGAACAGCTTTATTTCTCCAGCAACAAGCAACAAACGCGTTTCGGCGATCTGCCTTCTTCAGTATCCTTCTTCCCCACTATTTATTCCATTAGGGAATTTGGTTTGCAGATCTATGATATAGCGAGACTCTAGTCTACGCAATTTACGAGTTCTATCTCCTCCTCTGATGCTCAGGGGAACAAAATCTAGACCATAGTACTGTAACATATTTCTATTGCTTCAATGTTTGTCAGTAAAGTGTTGTGCTACTGGGTACGCTGCATCCTTTTTATCAATCGCCCTAAGATGTTCCAGTATTCTGATCATAAGTGGGTGGATCGTACTACCCATGTAGCTTAGCCCACATGGGCATATTAAACAGTACACTGCATGCGTTGTGCTATAAGTTGGAAAAGTAGTTATTTGTTTATTCTTATTTATGTCTGGTATGTTGTAGGATAGAACCCTTTTGCTGTTGGAACAGGCTTTACATTTCCTGCACGGAAAAAACCCTTTCATTTCCTTCAAGGTACTTATTTTTTGTGGTACTTTATCAAGATGGCTTTTAACTAGCATATCTCTCAATGATCGCGCCTTTTTAAAGGTGAACAAAGGATGAGCTGAAATAGCATCGCAAATGATGTTATCTCTTTTAAGAATATGCCAGTTTTTTTTGAGCATGCGTTTTAGAGAGTACGCTTCTGCAGAATATGTGGTTACCATCCTGAACTTTCCCTCATTTTCATTTTTTGAGCAATTTTTCTTCTCCATCAATAATTTATCTCTAGGGATTCCTTTCACTCTGTTGAATGTTTTTTCCAATGCTGTCAGTTCATACCCTCTCAGCACAAATCTAGCCATACACTCTTTGGCAAATATATATATATATATATATATATATATATATATATATATATATATACAAACTACTAGTGCAAAAGCTACAAAAGGATGCCAGTGTACTCAGACAACGGCGGAAATGTAGTACTCTGGCCCAAACATCAATATCTGATTGAAGCAATGCTTCAACTCAATGACACTGATTTTTACATCAAAGTCAATATCGCTGAAGTCAATCAGCCTCAAGAATTATTTCTAAACAAACTCAAGGATTGGCAAAGCTTGGGTCTATTATCTAAAAATGAATATGACTTCTTAAGAAATGAACATCCAAAGATTCCTGTTATGTATTTAATCCCAAAAATATACAAGAATCCTACAGTCCCACCTGGTTGACCAATAATTTCAGCTCAAGGTAGCCTGATGAAGAATACTTCAAAATATGTTGACTATTGTTTACAGGAACATGTGAACAACTTGCCATCTTATATCCAGGACTCTGGTGACTTAATGTTTGATATTGGATGGAAACAATGGCCTCATGCAATCAAAGGAGCCCTGAATTGCAATACAGACCATGCTGTTTCTGTACCGGAATGTCCTTGTGGGCTACAATATATCGGTAGCACGAAACAACCACTATATTAACGCATATTGCAGCACGTGAGGGCAATAAAGAACAGGGATTCCACATACCCAGGAACAAAGAATTGCGCACACATTCATAACAATGAAGAGAAGAACATCAAATACTATGTGATAGATCATGTACCCAAATCCATTGGAGGGGAGATAAAGAATAAACACTGAGAAAACTAGAATCGAGATATATACTAAGATTCAACAGTAAGACTCCACTGGGGTTAAACATGGATCGAGAAATTTACTCTCATCCATGAAAATGGAAACAGCATAACATATTGTTTTACATTTTAGTATAAAAGACTTTAAGTATTTGGTGTCCACTTCCAAGCCAAATTTGGTTCAATTTGTTTAAATTCCAAATGGCCTTCATTTAAGTAGTAGATTCAAAAAACAATATAATTGTTTACCTTTTCTCTCTACTCTGATGATTGCCACTTTGTCGAGTCAGCCGAACATTTACAATAAAAAGTCACTAATAGATTTCTAACAAGAGAAATATATAAACTTTATTATGCTAGCATTTATATTAATTTTTATTTACTTTTTTTGATTATTAGGAAAATTCATTCATAGGTTTAAGCATTGCAATTGTTGTGCAGGTAAAATATTTTTCATAAGCCCACTTGGGCAAAATTCTATTGTATTGTATTGTTAAATAATTCATTGGACGTTTTCAGGGATGTACTAATTGGTAGATGACAATTCACATAAGCCCACAAGGGCAGATGTATTCCATAAAACACCTTTATTTAAAAGAGATGCTTCAAAGCTTTTTGTGGTAGTATTTTGCTGAATATAGCAGTGACAAAAGAATGTTAGCATTTCAATGCTTTAAATATTTAAAAAGAAAAGTATAATAACGAGAAAATAATATCATGAGGAAAACACATACAATGAATAGTATGTTCTCTCTTTTAGTGCAGACAAGTAATCCCATGACTATTATGATCCAGATATATGTTTTCTAATGGCGGCTGCCGATATGTGAACATGGCTTCTGCGAAGCCGAAACACGTTGTGAGGATGCAATAAAGAAAGTTGCAGTAAATTAACTTGTGCGTGGAGTCTAACTAAAAATATAGATGGACACAGTCTTTGTATAGTGATATATATATACATATACATATATATAGGCGAACGCTAGGAGCTTGCTAGATTATTTAGAAAGTGAGAATATCTACTGCATATCATACAGCAACAAATTGACATGTCTTTGCAAGCATTTATATGGAAAACCAGTAGCAGAAAGCAAAGTGACAGAATTCTGTATGCTGTTGACTATCATCCATCAGCTACCAACTACAGAAATATATTGCAAAAAACATTTCCCTTACTGTCCACTTGTAAAAAATTGCAAGAGGTTTTTCCAAAACCACCAGTCATTGCCTACCGCAGAGAAACCAATGTATGAACTTTTACTGTGAGAGCTGAACTCAATCATGCCGTAACAAATGCAGGGGTTCATTGCTGTGACTCTGAAAGTTGCATAACATGTGAATACCTTTTACAAACATCATCAGTCATTGGTTCTGTTATGAGAAGGACCATTGGAATAAGACAGCATCTTACATGTCACTCAACATACATTATTTATGTGAATTCAGTGCCAATGCCAAAGCTGTAAAATACGGTATATAGGCCAAACAGTGAATGACCTTAGTACATGATCCAGGAACCACAAATCAACTAGTGAGGGATGTCATATGCGAGGTCATAAGCAGTGCATGGCAGAGGCACAAGATATAGTTAGTGCTGCTAACTATTACTAGAGATTTTCCGTGTTTTTCTAAAATTCAAAACGATAATGTTCACACTGACAAATTTACCTACCTATAACATTGTTTAACCTTTGGTTTTTTCAGTGAATTTCTATGGTTTAAAAAAAAACAGATTATTTTATCACATCTAACTATAATGTTACTTTAACTTTTTCTTTTTTGTGAATTTGAAAGTTTGTTTTGTAAAATAAAAGTATATTTATAAACACTTACAAACTAGCTACTCCAGACATGTTTGCGCTGATAATGTTCATGTTTTTAGTTTTTGTAACTCAGAAATTGAGAAATGTTCCCAGCATAGTTTTCATAGTGTTTGTATCTATTTTACATAAACTTCATATTTATATTTCAGAAAGACACTGATTAGTTTTACGATACTGTAAACTTTGGGGCATATTTACTAAGAAATGTCAGACCGCGGAGCTGCACCAAATTCGGCAGCGCCACGCTCCGACATTTTCAAAATGCAGGGATGGGCCATATTCACAAGAATGCGGCGCACACCGGTGTTTCCCTAGTGATAAGTTTAGCTGCCAAGCACCAACATTGTGACCCTTGCACCATAGTACAAGGGTGCCTGTGTTGCAAGGATGGTTGTTTATGTGCAGGAAGGTGTCTCTTCAAGCACATGAACAATCACTAATGTAATTTTGCTCTAAAAGTATTTCTCTTTGCTGTGCGATTTTAATGCCTGCTCTTGCATGGCATTTGTTTTTGGCGCTGCCTCAGATTTACATCTCTTTGTTAATCTGGGGCAGCATCAAAAGCAATGGGTGTTGCGGTGTCATGCCCCTTTCATGCTAAGTGATGGGTGTAAAGAGACCTTATTTACAAGGCGGCGTTAATCCTCAAAAAGTGGCTTAAAGCTGTTTTGTAAATATGGAGAAGGGCATATCGCCACCAGAACGCTGCTAAAAGTGATGTTCTGGGGGCGAAATTCCCTTGTAAATATGCCTCTATGTGTTTTTTTACTGTGTACATCCATTTTTATGGTGTGCGATTGCTCTCACTGAAGGCTTTTGGGTGGCTTATGGGAGACTTGCAAGATCATAGAGTTATACATTTCATTCTAATCTAATGTACAGAGTTCTTTTTCATGTTGTGAGTTATTATTGAATGCTAATCTTTAATAATTGAGTCAATACAGTATGTACATTGAATTCAATATTTTTATTACAAACTTATGGCTCTCGCAAAACAATTGCGGGAGTCAAACACACAATTCCCTGCAAGGACAACAATAGGGTTTTATTTCGTACCCAACTCTATTGATCCACTCGCTCGATCATACATTTGGAATTAAGTTCCAAAGAGAGCGTTTTTTTGTAATTTTGAAGAAAATAAGACATACAAAGTGTTGTTTAAGGTAGTAAATCTATTGATGTATTGTTGCTTTGGAGATATAAAGAAAGCTCTCTTTTTTACGATCTCACTAGCCTCTCACAAGATACCCACGAGACACGCGGGAGAGGAAAGGCAGCCAAAGGAAGGATTGTGATTGGTTCATATGGAGGAAAAAATCCTTCCTTGTTGCTTAATTTGGTTATTGGGTTTTGCTGCGGTTAGACCTTTTTGGCAATCTCTCTGCCTTTGCTGATTTTCCTTCACCAGAATGTCATTGACAGATTCAGATGAACAGCCTAGTGCTGTTCCTGCAACTTATGTAAAATATGAAAAAAGGAATTCAGTAGGGGCAGCCAGAACAAGCAATACAGCATGATTACCACAGGCAGAGTTTGCAAAGTTTTGCCCACTCCTCACACCATGCTTGGAGCGCGGAGTTCAGGAAAAACTCCGCCATCCCCACGAGGAATGGAGTTTATTGCCCACCCCTAAATTCATCCCGAGCAAGGCTTTGAGGGTGCATAGCTCTCAAATGTCAACATAATCCTGTGGTACTCATGCTGTATTATATTTTGCTGAGTGTTTGTCTGGTATGCAGCTTGACCGAGAGCAAGAAAATGGGCACTAGGCCGCCTCCTGTTCGGTCGTGGCAGGTCACTATTGCTCACATTTAGAAAGCTGCTGCTCAAGTGGAAATATACTCGAGCAATAGAAACAAGCAGCACCCTCTGGTGCAAAGTGTGGTGCAATACGTGCTGATTTCACAGCTTGGTACAAGCTCCTGGTGCTAAAAATCAGCACGAGCATTGTGAAGTACTGAATTCTGCCGCTTGCGGAAATGCGCAAAATCTTACAGAGTTTTTAGAGTAACTCTGCGGATTTCCACGGAGTGAAACTCTGCAAGTTCTACCAACCCCTAGCAGAATTAGCCCGTGCTGCAGAGCTTTATAACTTCTGATGGGCTTCCACGTCTTTTGAACCTGGTGACCATGTGCGTGCCCAGGTCCTCGACGCTCAAGAAGATAATAACCCTGCTTATTTAAACAAATGCTTATGTAAGCAGATCAAATTTTCTTCTGAGACAAGCAGAGCTGTAGAGGACAAGCTTGTCCAATATAATAAATGCCCACCTAGGCAGTAGTTTTTTTAAATATAATTTTTTGAGTTTTTCTCTTCTTTGTTTTGAAGGAGATGTTGCTATTTTTTTAACACCCAGTTTCCTGTTTTTGTTGTACCCTTTAAAAAATAAAAATGTAAAACACGTTGAAAATGTTGACACAGAAAATACAGTTCTTCAAAAATTTTCTTTGCACTACCCTATACTTTCATTATGTATTTTGTTTGTACTAACTTACCCTTTATTTCTTCTTGATGACTCTTGGGAAACACTCATGAGAGCCACAATGCACTCATACATAGTATGGTTGACTCCTGTGAGCCAGGTGCACAGTCCTCCACATCCTTTGCGAGGAGTCAGTATTTGCTGCTTTACGCTTATGAGCATCTTGCGAGAGCATACTTGTATAATGGAATTTACATTAAAACTGAACGTATCCTGTTGTAATATGTAAAATGTATATGCACTAGATTTTCTGCCCCCCTTTATTTTTTACTACAATCCAGCGAGACCCTCACAAGATCATAACATTATCTTAGGGAAGAATTTACATTTTCCTTCATCACAATACTTAACCCTTATAATCCCCAGTACTAGATTATAGGGATAGACTGACCTCTACACTGACACCTGGCAACCAGTGTGTAGAGTAGGGTGTAAAGAGACACTGCCTCTCCAACCTTCCTTTCCCCAGGCTCAGTAGTATGCATAGTAGGGTGGGGAAGGTGCTCACCTCACATGTAAGACCTCACTATTCCATCGTAAGTTTAACAAGCACTAGTCTCCCCACTGAGACTTCTCTCCAGGGGAATAACCATATATATTTGCAGGTGGGAATGGGTTTCCCTTACCACTCAGAGCTCTCTCCCAGCAGGACAGCTATTTACAGTACTATGCGGGGAAACACAGTCTCTTCTGCACTAACACCTATCTCCAGGAGAACATGGATATGCAGTACATTGCAGTGAAGCTGTGGTCTTTGTGCTGACATCTCTCATTAGAACAACAGCAACATGCAGTGCTGTTTGGGGAGGACGTGAATAGTCTGCTTACAGATCTTACCAGGGTGAGAGTTGTCTGTAGTAGGGTTTGAGAAAAATGTATCTCTACTCATACCTCCTCTCATGCTGACATGTATACTTAGTGGGAAATGGGGCGAAACTACCCTGTTTCCTGACACAAGTCCCTTGCATGATAACTCTGCATAGTATAGTGTGGGGAGAGACTGGCCTCTCCCCTGTGAACTAGCTCTTGGATGATGAGTATGCAAATCAGGTTGTGAAAGGGACTTAACTCTCTGGTCACAGCTCTTCCAAGTATGACGGATGTACAAGTAAAGTATGGAGTTGAAATGACCAATGTGCTAAGAAATCTGTTTTGCATAGCAACTATTGAGACTATGACATGAAAATGCACTGCCCTCTCAGGTGACACATCTCTCAAGAGTAGCATATGTGCAAAGTTGGCTGTGGGTTGAAACTGTTCTCGCTGCACACACCTCTCTTCATACTGATGAATGTCCATAATAAAGTATAAAATGGAGTATCCTCTCTCTTGAGTACTGTGTATGTGCAATCGGTGTCCATATTTGATTGTGGAGACATATTCACCTCTGTTTCAGATGACTCCTAATGGCAACACACAAACGTAATAGGGTGTACACGGCAGCTCATAGCAGTGTATATTAGACTATAACGATGCTACCCTCTGTGCCAGGGCCTCTCTCTTGTATCAAAGTTCCCTATACTATAGCATGTGCAACAACTAATCTCTGCAAAACCACCTCACTGCTGCATGACAAACAACCGCAGCTGTATAGAAAAATATTTGGGTTCTGCATTACCAAGTCTCTGTAGGATACAATATGTGCATAGTGCTGTTGACATACATATACATTTAGTAACATATTCACAGTCCCACAACGCGGAACTTCCAGTTTTACTGAATATCGCAATCATATAATAAGTTTGAAATTTATAATAAGTATTAAGCAAAGTAATCGAAGTAATTTTATACTTTGTTATTGCAACTAAACAATTTAACAACAGCACAAAATTAAAACCATATTAATAAATTAACTGAACAACTATGATACAAAGAAAACAAACAACTTTAAAATATATAACATCTTTGGTAATGGTCATAAGCAGCTGCTACACACCACCCACTTTTTTGCTTTATTTGCCTAATGGATCTTGATCTTGGTAGCACTTCCTCTTCCAGTTTTCTAGCCACCTTAGCCTGCCAAAGACTCTTCAATCTCATGATATGTGATGACAGGCTAGGTGGTAATAAAGTCTTGGCAAAGCAGCATATCTTTAAATTACAGTTCACAAAGCCTATCTCATGCTGCTGAACTACTCAACTGTGCAGGCACATCCACATCCTTCCAACCTGAATACATTGTGCCTGAAGAGGTAGTTACTGCTGAACAGCACAATAATCCGGCTTATCTTAATAAGGGTCTTCTTTGCTGCTTATGTAAGCGGATAATCTTTTCTTCAGAAACAAGTTTTAATTTTCCTTCTAAAAAAAGACAAAATAACCATACTGGTAAAAAACTGATAACAGTGATGCATCAGTTTATTTTCTAAACCTTTCTACATTTTTCACCCACAATCACATATTTACATAGTTGCATCAAATGCACCAGTAACTTGTTATTCTTTTCTCCTGAAAAATCCCGCACCCTCACCCAGTGCACTTTCTTTTTGCAAATATATTTTAACATCTCCTATCTAAACTTAGGAATACAGCATTCCTTTCTGCTGCCCCCTTATATCAGCTTTTTTATTGTATTTCCAGAACACCTGCAATATTGCATTGTAGACAGTAATGAAGGCCATTTCAATTCATTTCTAATATTCCAGCAACAAGCCAATCAGAGCACTAGCTCTCCTTAGACTCGTGGGAACCTCTCGTTCCAATGGGAGCCTGAAGGCTCTTTAGAAAAATGGGCCTCTTGACCTATAACAGGGCTCCATTTTTGAATTTGCATTCTGGCAGGTGGCTCCCAGGACTCTCTTGAGCCCAAGCTTCCATATATAGAATATTTTTTACCATTAATTTCTCAAAAACTGCTTAAAGACACCAAATCACAAAAAGAACAATCTGCAGCCCGAGATCTAGCTTCCTGATGAATTTGGTGCAATCACCAAATCAAAAAGTCTATGGAAAATGCCTGGGTATTTTACATTTTGGGACTACCCTTCCTGTTACCTCCAGTAAGTCCCACACAGGGGGATTGATAAGAGGTCTTCGGAGGCCACGCCCTCTTTCTCCACCACTCTGCAAACGTACCTTCTGGCTCACAACTAGTTGGGGGATGAAGTTCACTTTACTCCTGAGGGACCTTGCGGCCAAGAAGCCCTCCTTGTAACTCCTGGAAATCCTACAGAGCTGCATTCCTGAGAGTCGGTTGGAGGCCCAGACATCTTTCTCTACCACTCTGCAAACATAGAAATTCACTGAAAAACCAAAGGTTAAAGGGACATTATAGTTGGGAATTAACATTTAAAAAACATTAGAAATTTACAGAAAACAACAAAGGTTACCGTGACGTTATAGTTAGGCTTAGATTTCACTCCTACAAAACCAGTGAAATTCAGAAGTTATAGTTAGCTGAGATAATTCACGACCCTGCAATGCACTGCCTATGACCTCACATATTACATCACTCATGACATGGTCGGTGACATCACCGATGACATCACTGATGACATCGCACATGACATCACTGATGAAATCATCCAAAAAATCACTAACATACCCAACCACACCCACTAAGAACCTTTCATACACCCACTCACACATAACCATTCACAAACCCATTCACAGACCCACACGAGTACTTACACACCCACTCACTGATTCATAGATTTACACACACATCCACTCACTCTCCCACCCATACAGTCACTCATATTCCCACTTACTCACTAACACCGCCACTGTCATTTCCAATTGAACACCCACACAGCCACTCGCACACCTACTCACTCACCCATACAGTCAATCACACAGCCACTTACTCACCTACACAGTTATAAACACACCTACTTACTTACTCATACAGCTACTAACACATACTCTTTCATCTATACAGTCACTGAAACAAGCACACAATCACCCTTATAGCCACTCACATACCCATTCACACACCCATACTGCCACTTAGATACCAACTGGCAGACTTTCACACAACCAGTCACTCACCCATACATTCACTGAAACACCTAATCACTCACTTATACAGTCAGGCACGCACCCACTGAATCATCCATGCAGGCACTCATACACCCAGAAATCCATTGAGATGGTTCAACTGGGTAATCGACAATAATTTTTCTCAAAGAACAAAAACACCACACAGGGCACAAGAAGGTAGGGTTTATAACAGAATACTAGGCAGAGTGTGGGAAGATGTACAGTGCCTCAAACAAGCCCTGATAAGTTCTAATATAGATAAAGACTAACATGAAATCCTACCACATAAACCTTTGGTCACTTATAGAATAGTTGAAACATTGAGGACCACTCTCAGTCCAAGTGACTCTTAAATATCAGGGTAAGAAACCAGTAAAGCGGTCGATATTGAAAATACTAGGTTGCCACAAGCATGAGAACTGTGTTTGCTGTAAATTTATCACACACAGAGCTACATCCTTTAGGAGTGAAGATGGTCCAAAGGAATTTGCTGTTCAGCAATTTATCAACTGCAATACACTATATTATATTTATATAAATTCATGTGTCTGTGGAATACAATATATCGACTCAACAAAACGTCAAATACAGGAGAGATGAAAGAGACATATTAAGCCATTAGAAAACATGACGTCAAATATTTGATGGTATTACATTTCAGTAGGTAACATACACCTGAAGAGGTTGTGAACATTAACTTTATAGGAATTAGGCATGTTCAGACCAACCGCAGAAGGGTGGTTGTGAACATATAAAAAGAGAAACCTGGTCAATAGAGTCCATGAAAACTGTAAAAACAGGCCTTAATATTGATAATGACTTCCATACGACTTGAAATAATGAGCAGAGTGTTTAATAAGTTGTCACATTTGTTATCTAAATAAGAGTTATACGGAGGTTTGCTGAAATTTACAACTGCAAATGATGTCGACTGTGATATTGAGTCACGAGGTAGCAATTGGAACTTAAAGCAGGGACTCTGGATTTGTAAGGCCTGCAGTTCTTGGACAGGTAAGGGTAGTGTATAATTGCTAAAAATTAAGAGGCACTTTAATCTTCTTTTGTTAATAGTTAAAAGGTAGGGGATCTTAATAATTTTGAATGCCTCTATGAACTTTTGTTCATTCCAGGATGTTGCACTATAGGAGCATCTATCCATTGTACAAACTGTGCATCATTATATTCTAGTAACAATAATAGTACGAGATGAGTTTAGGTAGGAAGTTGAATATTTGATTGATAATATGTGGAGGTGAATCTACATAATGAAGACTCGATGCGAGGTGCTAATTTAAATTCTCTATAACTTTGAGGAACGGCGGTATAGTTTGAAAAAAAAGACCTTGAACTAAAGTCAAGAAGGTTGGTGGGTGGAGGCGTTGTGCTAGGCACATGCGATTAAGGTGACATTTTGTTTGTGTAGTTATGCATCTTACTTTACTGAGCTCTTTAAAATAACAATTATTTGTTTCCCAAAAATCTTTTGTATGTAGGTTCAGAGTCCATAAGTATCAAGCTTGGGATTTTAAAAGTACGTTTAGGTACTTGATTGAAGAACATGTCGCGGTAGCTGTTAATTGAATAAAATGTCAGAGTGGACGCAGTTCTGGAAATTAGACGATGGAGTAGAAATGTTTGATGGCCTTAGGAGTTTATATCAATAGCATGAACAATGGATGAAGTAGCTGGGGAGAATGTGCAGGAATATGTGAGGCCACATTTATATCAAGTGACTTATGTAACTGCAAAGTACGTAGCTATAGCTATGAGTACCACAATACCAGATATTAGAGAAGGTTGGCAGGTCAAGGAGATGTGTGAGATGTACAGGGTTTGGAAGTGAAGTATTGATGCTAATCTTGTTTTTCGTCATACTTATTTTCTATAAATTAGCATATTTTCTCTCATAAAAACAACTTTAGGAAGTAGGTGTATGCCAGTTTTGAGCAGAAACATTGGTATTCAAAAGAGAGTGCAGCCACTACATATTGTTGCCATCATGTTAGGATAAACTTTTGTTATATCATAATTCAGACAAATAATTTAATTTCAAATTTAATATGTGAGCCAGGCAGCAAAATTGAAATGAGGTCAGATGCCAATTTAGCAACTAAAACTAAAAGGGTATGTGTTGTAAAGCCAAGGGACTGTGGGTCAGGAGGTCAGAAGCAGGATCACTTTATGCGGTAGGGAGTGGGAGAATCTTCTGTCTTGTTTGGGAAAGAATAAAGCTCCATTACCTTTAGAGATTAACCATACATGCATAATATTATTGATATAGAGTATACTTAGATCATTGGCTCTAAGAAGGGAATAGCGTAATGGACAGTATCATAAAGTATTTAACACTGTGTGTGGCCCAATGCCATTTAATTGTATCATTAGTTGCTTCTTCCTATTCCACTTTTGGATTCAGATCGGGGGTTCTGTATATTGAATCACATAGATGGTTTCTTCTGAAAACATTAGGTTGCAGAAGTGGTAGAAAAAGTTGATAAGGTTAGAAAATATAAACAGTGAGTGAGAACAGATTTTGTTGAATGACATACTTTTTGTTGTCTTTTGATGGCCATTCATAAAAGATGTACATATTATTGTTGGTACTATAGAGTTTAGGTAAGAATATTGCTGACACTTTTTTCACTTTCAGATAATGATGTGTGAGATCAGGACATGAAATTTAGAGTGTAAAAACATGTTAGTTTTGTTATTAGTTTAATTTCTCAAGCATGCTACGCCGATTGAGAAAACCATTAGGGTGACTTTAAAAGGCCTACCTGTGTATGATGCTGAGAGGATACAAAGTGAACATTGATTGTAGATATTCGATGAGAGAAAGTGTGCAAAGCAAAATACTGTTAAACAGGATCAATCCACAATGTTTGAGAACTGACTATGAGTAAATCAGTTTGCCTAAACTATACTATTAAGGGTTAGGTATTAGTAATACAAATTAGTGTATCCAGAACAATCTGGAGCTGTGGATAATAAATAGGCCCGAAGCTGCCATCCAAGGACTGATTGTGTGACTTCGGTTCTATGTTGATATTTATGGACATGCAATATTTTATAAGTGCATCAGGATTTAAGTTAGATAATAATTCTATTAAATTAAATATTATGATTAATAATGCATGAATGTTTCCTGCATTTGTTCATGGCCTTAGATGTGAGGATAAAGAGTAAAACTAATCTGGTAACTCTTAAGATAGTAGTCAATAATTGTAATATCTCTGCAATGATTGATATGAATTGTTGTTATAACTCAAGGTATTGGGATCATTCTATAAAATCTGAAATTATATGATATTTTAGTGTACCACAAGTCAGGAACGTGTTTGCAAAGCATAGATTTTGGGTAAGAAGTCATTTTTATACAATGGCTTAAAGTTTTCTCTGCCTGTTCTCTTTTTCTTTTTCTCTTCTTTTTGTTATATTGTTCGTGCTGCTGTCTTCCGAAGCTAAATATTGGCATGAGTTGTGTGAGCCCTGATGAAGTGTAAATATTTCATGAAGCACGTGTTGGCTTGACTGTGCAATGTGTGGTTTGAAAAAACATCAGGATCAGACTATCTGCTCATCAATAACTTGAATTGATGCTAACCGGAAGTAATTGCGATTATTTAAATACAAGTAGTATCAGATGGAATCACTACATATTGGACTGGGATATGATGGATCGTTGAGATATGTAAACCAATGTGGGATAAAGAAGAGTATAATTGCTTTATAATATTGTAAACCCGAACTTTGACTCGGAATGAATTCTACTTTTAATACAACAAAATATTTAAAATACAGGGATGTGTTTTTTTAAATAATTTTGTATAATAAAACATGACTTTTCTTTTTCTTCAATATATACTTTTCTTTTCTAGATGAACTGAATATATGATTTTATGATGTAAACTGCTCCCCTGTTTGCTAAAGTTGGTTATGTTGTAGGCCACAGATGGAAACAAGGTTTGGGGCTGAGGCAAGAGCCAAGGTATCAATTTAACTTTTAACGTCAAATTTAAAATAAACAGTACCCACTTTGCTCAACAATGGCTTTTTGTTTCCCACTTTCTCTTCAGTAGAATATTGTTATGTACAGCCATAAGTGCCTTAGACCTCTGTGAGTGGTGCTCCAAATGTTCAGTCATGCCTTCTCTTTTACTTCAAAGAGGGGTACTAGTTTTAGCAGCTATATATTCAGGTTTTGCTGATCATGGAGTGGATTTCATTTCAGGTATGTTGACCATTCAGAGAGGTGTAGATGTCGTGAATGCTTCATTCAGACTAAAAACCATTAAAGAACTCATATGGTAATAACAATTGCAAAGAATGTTAAAATTGTGCAGATTAATTTATTATTATGCATTTACTTACTTATGAACAATTTAATCTACTTGACTGAACCTACTACATGTCTTAAATGTTGGTTTGCACTTTGTGATACCTGCACTTGTTCAGTGTGGCCACACTATGGCCTGATTCACAAACTACACTTTGTAGTACGTTTTGTAGTACTACAAAACATACTAGAAAGCGTCATTCACAAACTACTGAGTTCACACCTTGGCATTACCTCTGCATATGTGGGAGGAGTTCTAAACCCTAGCGGAGTTCTCTTCCATGACTGCAGAGTCTCTGTACACATAAGTGTACATTTTTGTAGTAAATGTGGGAGGGACTTGAGGGGGTGGGTGGAAAAAGGGGCATACTTACGTACAAAAAGGGATGGAATTAGGGAGGAGTAAGAGGAGTTTAGGTTGGGTGATGGAGGGGTTTAGGAATGGACATCATCCATTTACATAAGAGTAAGACAATTGATTTACACAGTGGATGGAGATATGTAACCTACTCTTTTACAGTAAATATACACTCTGGGTTTGTAAATACTAAAATGTAATAAGCTTACTCCAAAGTGCTTTCATTCTTAGATGTAAGCCTTGTGTCCCACTTTCCTGTTTCTTACTTTTTGGATGTTATTTTTTGACACACTGAGAAGGGAAGTAAGACAAAAGGGATTCAGCTGAAATGAAGCCAGCACCTGGGAGAAATGTCTACTTATTAAATGTGCCTCCTGGTAACCTGCAACTGTGGCATTATTTTTTGAGTGGCAGATATTTTTGTTCATACTTTGTTTTTGCTCATAATCCATTGGCTTCCTGCTGGGTCACCAGTGCCATCTTGAATGCAAATTGCACCTTCAATGGCCCAGCAAATTACTCTTTCTTGATGCTCATTCTTATGCTAGATTGCCCTGCATTTGATAGCCAAAAGAGACCTGACAGGTCCCCAGTAAATACATACCATGGTTTTAATTTTTTTTTGCTGTGTATTCCATTAGCATATACTTATTTTCAGTATCAGACTATGAGTGGCACTTTGAGTGTGGTAGATTCTCTGATTTGCCAAAAAAACCTGTTATCCTCCAAACTTGTAGTTCTGCTGCCCTGCTTAGTTGGAGGAACCACAGTATTTTCCGACGGTTCAGTTGCCTCTGCCAATGTAACCTTCACCAGATGGTCTGACATTAGATCACATGAATTTGCCCAAGATCACCATGCAAAGCTTGGTAGTTCTGGGCAGGGAAATCAGTCAATGGAAAACTCCTTGTCCTTCAGGGTCATTTTTGTATTTTACTAAAGCAAACTCCCTCTTTGGGATTTTGTTTTTGAAAATAAATGTCCATTTCTCTCCAAACTTCAATGCATCTGCCTTATCAGAAGATCCACTGTACCCAGTGATATCCCTGCTGGCAAAAGACATCACATAATATAGTAGGAAATGTTCTGCCAGGGGAGTATGGCCTTGACAGAACTGGTTGGCTTACCAGCAAGGTCTGAATGACCTATGTCAGTAGTTGTTCTAGTCATTTATTTCCATTCATACAATGAACATTATAAAGAAGCAAGGGGGGCAGGAATGCCAGACGGCCTTGCAGTGGCTTCATACTCCCCAACAGAGTCCTGTCAGATATATTTACTATCCAGTCCATACCTCTAAAACAGAGAGGTCAATCCTATTTACTGAAAGAAAGCTATAGTATTGAAATATTTAAAATAAGTTTGCCTGATGTAGATGTTAACAGGAAAAGATCTCTGGAAATGAATCATAACTACACAGGATGGACATTTTTAAAATGTGGATAATATGTTACGTATTACAAATTCTTTGTAGGAAATCATTTTGATTTCAAGATTTGTTCAAAGGTCAATTTATGTGATGCTTTATTAAACATATTATTAAAAACGTGTTTTTAAATTTGTCAGTACCCTAGATTTATGCCTCTATTAAGACTGAGCTTCTCTCACACTATGTGCTTATGGGTATGGATTGATTTAAAATTCCATCACTGAAATATTGGAATTGGAATGAACCATCATGCTTGAGACAATCTCCCTGTGAAAGGCTGTTTCTGTCATGAATGTTCTATCAGAAATATTCTATAACTTTTCTGCAACCTCACTTCTTTTCCATCCCTTGCTCGCTTGTAACAATGTAGTGGGAAACTGTGTACTCCCACTTTCATGTATCAAGACAATGAGTAAAACTTACATGTTACAATAAAATCCCTGCAGAAAAGAGAGGCATTATTGTATTCTGAAGTTGGCCCCAACTTGCCAGTCATGCCATGCATATGCTTTATCGTACACTTCTCTAACACTGATGGGATGCATTTGGGATAAAAGCCCAAAAGAAGACAATTTTGTCATACCTCTTAGTGATGCATTCGGCTACTTCACTTTTATCGTCTTGTTTTAGGACTCAACTAATGTTTAGAAGCATAATTATCACTCAAATGTTCTTCTGTTCATTTCTCCAAACCCATATTGTTAGGGAGAATTCATGACCTGTGGTTATAGGCAGAATAAACTTGGAATAAAATAGTCATATATTGCCTTGTTAGGTGTCCCTGCAAAAACCCAGTGAGACTGTACTATCAATAGTTTCATTAGCCTCTTTTTGTCTCCACATGTTTTTGCCAAAATCAAACAATTAATCAACTTTCAAATTAAAACATGAGGAGCAGTGGGTTCAAGACGAATTTCAGAACTCAACCAGGATAAAATAGAAATATCAGCATGGGCTGTTTAATGACGTAAAACTCTATTCACAAAAGTAAGTCTACCTGTGAAGGTTTTCACACGTGCAGAGTTACATCTAGACTTAGGCGTAAATCTGTATTTACATGCAATTCCGAATCTCTGGGTGGAGGTTTTACGTCTGGTAGTGGGTGTCTGTGTCTACAGTTCCTTGCATATAGAAATGGAGATACATATATATCAAATCAAATCAAATCAAATAATCTTTATTCGGGTATTAAAAATATCCATAAAAGATACACATCATAAAACAATCCTACTTCCGTTAAAAATTTGAATCATTATACACAATACACATAAAATCAATTATGCTAAAAACCCCGAAATACATACAAATTAAAACGAGACAGTCACATACTGTAATCCACTATATACAGCTTTCTCGCGCTAGTTAGTACAAACTGAGACTGGATGCAGACTTTTAAGTCCTGCAAACTTAGATGCGACCCACGCAATTAGTCCTCTCCTCTAGTGTTTCTTAGTTTGACAGCCAATCGAAGAAAATGTACCGTGCTGAATAGAACAAAGGGGTCGGCGGAAAGTTTAAGAAATAAAAGAGCCACTTTAGCCTGTCTGATTTTGGAACGTCTTAGAATAGTTTTTAGAAACCGGGACCTTGGGTATGCATAAAAGGGGCAGATTAAGACGAAGTGGAGGGTATCTTGCGGAGATCTTAGATCGCAGCCGCAACACCCTTTTGTACTTACGTCGCTTACAAAACCAGCTGGGACTGACAGGATATGGTGTAAAAGATTTAACCTGAATCTAGTCATCAGGAATCTGTCCTGTCTATTGTGTATGTTGGACAGGTAAAATTCCATGCCCAAACATGATTTTGTGAGCTGGTATTGTCTTACTGTGCTTTTCTGCCCTTCTCTGTCCTCTCTAACCCTGGCTGAATACCGTAAAAAATCTACCTTTATGACACCCTTGTCTCTATTGACTAATTTAGAGGGGTCGTTAAAAAGGTTAGCGTGACCCAATCTATTTAATACGTCCCTTACGTGTTTGAGCCAGGGTATTTGCAACCCCTTGTCCCCCCCATGCAGTCCTCCAAAATTTGTCTACTTAGACTTGCCTCTGGGTTTGTCCAGATTTTAATCCACCAAATAATAGGTTTAAGGCAAGCCCTCTCACTAAGATAGGAAATACCCAGCTCCTCGTGGACTATAAAGGAAAGGGTACATTGAGGCACTTGCAGGAGTCTCCTTAAAAACTTATTTTCCTCCAGTTGGATTTTTTCTCCGTCTGTAAAACCCCACACCTCACTCCCATACAGAGTCTTGGCGCAACAAACCGCGCTATATAAATGCGCTATTTCATTAGGTGACCAGCAGCCAAGTCTGCTCGCGTAATTCATGATTGACCCCACCGCACTAGGGTGTTGGCTACATTTGTGTCTTACAAGGGATTTAAAGTTGAGATCTTTATCGAATAGGATCCCCAGACAATTAAAAAATGTTACCTTCTCAAGTTTGTGTGCTCCTATAGTGAAACTACAATTCTTAGAAGGCATTTTACCCACTTCCATAATGTATGACTTTGAAAGATTGGGTACTAAATCTAGGTCTGCCATGAATCTGACAAATCCACTAATAAGGGCCTGCAGACTCCTTCCTGTGCGCGCCAAGAGGACCGCGTCATCTGCATATAGGAGGACGGGTATGCGTCTCCTCCCAATGCAGGGACAGTCTGCCTCCAAGGCTCCAAGCGCCTTATTGAGCCCGTTGATGTAAAGCGTAAACAGAAAAGGCGCAAGGATACATCCTTGTCTCACCCCACCACGACACCGAAAGTCCTCCGTGACGTCCCCCTCGTCAGTAAATCTGACCCCTGCCGTGGTGTTTTGATGGAGCATTCGTAAAACATGGATCATTCCTGGGTCCACGCCCATGGCTCCTAAGATTTCCCACAGCTTTCTTCTATTAACACAGTCGAATGCTGCTGAGAGATCCATAAATGCCAGGTAAACTGTACCTTCCCTGGCCACGGTATACTTTGCCACCAGGTGATAAAGGTTAAGGCATTGATCGGTTGTGGAATGCCCATTTCGGAACCCATACTGGACATCCGTGATAATATTGTTTTCCTCAACCCAGACCATTAAGCGGTTTAAAATTACTCTCCCCAAAACTTTCGCCGTGACATCTATAAGGGATATTGGGCGATAACAATGTGGTTCATTTCTATTACCCTTTTTGAATATTGGCACGATAACGGCCGTGGACCAAGATCTGGGCATGCCTACTTCAATGGCTGTATTAAACACCCTAGTCAGTATGGGGGCCCAGAGATCTGCCTGACTTTTAAATAAATTGGGGGGTATCCCATCAGGCCCTGGCGCCTTTCTCATTTCCAGGCCATCTATTCCCAATTTGACCTCAGCTACCGTGATAAGTGTCCAGTCGCAGGTAGAAAGTTCTGTGACTAGGGTTGGCGGCTCCTCAGGTTCACCTCGATTATATAGGCTTGTGAAGTGCGCCGCCCATGCCTCTGGCAAGATGTGAGACACCACTTGGGGTTTATTTGAGGGTTGGAAGCACGGGGCATTTATTACCCTCCAGAAACTACTCATGTCACGATGCTCTGCGGCCTCTCTCAATGAGTCCCAAGCCTCAAGTTGCAAGGAAGTTTTCCGCAACTTGGTAGCCATTTTGTACCGAGTCCTACAGGCAGCGATCTTTCCTCTGTCCTTTGGGACTGTTTTTAGTGCCATCTTCAGGTCCCTATGGGCCCTTGAGCAGTTCTTGTCAACCCATCTAGGGCAAAAATCTGCCTGCGGCTTTGGTTTGCTCCTTAAAAGGCTATCTATGTGCTGAGCAGTGCCCTCGAACGCTGCGATCAGATCCATCCCCTCTACAGTGGGATCTAGGCACCTCCAGGTGTGGTTATCAGCATTGGTGAGGAGAGCTCTATGGAGTTCTTCCCCGTCAATATTGCTCCATCTAATTCTCCTCCCCTGGTCCCTTGCCTTATATTTGCCCACGGTGGTCTTTTTATCCACTTTAGTGCTGTAGTTCATGTCCACCAATGACAATGCCAGGGGGTTGTGGTCACTAAACACACTCGGCACAATCTTGAAGTGGCCCACCCTGCTTTTTAAAACGTTGGATATAAAGATGTAATCAATAATTGAATCGCTTCCCCTTCCCTTGAAAGAGGGAGTTATTGTGTTGAGCATCCCACACTCGATCATATCCATCGTGTGGGTTAAGGCAAACTTACTCAAAATTGTACTCAGTGCCAACCCCTCTCTGGAATGCTCCGGATGCCATCCCTCGGTAGAAGGACAAGCGTCCCAAGTACCATCTTCCCATTTCAAATAGGGGCACTGATGGCAATTAAAATCCCCCCTAAGGATTAACTGGGTACCTGAATCCCCTGTGTCAAGTAGACTGACAAGTCTCTCCTCCAGCTCAGCCAAATTTGACAAATATTGTCCCGCATTATAAAAGTTTATAAAAATGAGCTTTAAGCCCTTCATTGAGTATCTTACACCCTGAAGACAGCATGAGTCCCACCCCAGGTCTTGTCACCTCCCTTGCAGCGTCAATGCCACATACATAATTAATCGACCCTTGGCACGGCCCATATTTTATTTATTTTATTTGCGGGTTTATATAGCGCTAGAATCGACTCCAATGGAGTATCTCTGCGCTCTGGATCGGGTTTCAGCTGATCATTAACAGACAGGGAGAGCCGTCTTAGATGTCACTTTTAAACAACAAAGTTTTAAGCTGTTTCCTGAATTGCAAGTGTTCGGGACATAGTCTTAAAGTTTGAGGTAGACTGTTCCACAGTGTAGGTCCCACGACTGACAATGCTTTACCCCCATGTCTAGCTTTTGTGGCACGGGGCACTACCAGCAGAAAATCATTGCTGGATCTCAAGGACCTGGTAGGAGTGTAGGGAATGAATTTGTTTTCCAAGTACAGGGGACCTTGGCCATTTATACTTTTGTGGATCAGGCAACAGATTTTAAACTTAGTCCGTTGCCGGATTGACAGCCAATGCAGTTTTTTCAAAAGAGGTTTAGAAGCTGTTCTCGGAGGGGCATTAAGGACCAGTCGAGCTGCTGTATTCTGGATCACCTGTAACTTGGCCAACACTCCCTCATTTGCTGAGAGGAGCAGGCCATTACAGTAATCCAGCCGACTTAGAACAAGAGCCTGCACCAGGGTCCTTCTGGAAGAATCCGGCAACAAAGGAAGAATCTTACGCAACAGGCCAATAGTGTGGAAGCATACACCTGTAATATAATTGGTATGCTGCCTTAACACTAAATCCTGGTCAAGGCGTATCCCCAGATTTTTAACAACCTGCTTCGGTTCAGGAACTATACCCAGATCGGGGGGCCACCAATCGGGGGACCACAGTATCTTGGCCCCTCCAAACAACATAATCTCTGTTTTGCTGACATTGCATTGTAGGTAATTAGATGACATCCATTGCCCTACAGCCTTCATGCCTGCCGAGAAAGAGTTCTTAATTTCCGTCGTGAGGGTTTTGAAAGGGAAGAGGAGCTGTGTGTCGTCAGCATAAGACACTGGAATAAAACCAAATTCGCGCATCACTCTTGCCAGGGGTGCCACATAGATGTTAAAAAGTGTAGGGCTCAGACAGGAGCCCTGTGGCACCCCTTTCGTAATTTCTACTTCCCTAGAACGGTAAGTACCCATGGTGACAGTCTGGGTACGGCCAGTAAGAAAGCTTCTCAGCCAGGCAAGGGCTTTGTTCTTCACTCCCATGTTCGACAACCGGTCAACAAGAATGTTATGTGACACGGTGTCGAACGCTGCTGACAAGTCAAGCAAAACTAAGATTACAGAGTAACCCCTATCTTGAAGGATATGTAGGTCGTCTACCACAGACAGAAGAGTAGACTCTGTGCTGTGTTTTGGCCTGAACCCGGATTGTGAGTATTCCAGGCCACCCACATCTTCAACAAAGCCGGACAAGTGTCTGTTGACATGTTTTTCTGTCAGTTTCCCCAGAAAAGGAAGCAGTGAGATAGGTCTTAAATTGGTAAGCTCGGTCCAAGGGATAGATGTATTTTTCCTGATGGGCCTTACCAGCGCACGCTTCCAATCCTTGGGAACAGAGCCCAAGTCAAGAGACAGGTTGACCAGTCCTTGAATCATGGGGCCAAGTTGTCCAGAAAGGATGGGCATAAGTTTGGCAGGTATGATGTCATCCGGACTACCACTTTTTATCTGGGTCATCAGAGCCAATAAGTCTGGGGAAGAGATTGAGGGAAAGGTGTCTAAAACTTGTGTATTAGGCACATGTTCAGTATCATTAAAGACCTGACAGGGAACCATGGCAGTGGAGGCGAGATTAGAATTGACAATATTCTCATAAATCCTGTCTATCTTATTAGAAAAGAAGGACGAAATTTGATCACAAAGAAGTTGGGATACTGATTCAGAGCTTTCGCAGGCAACTGGCTTCACAAAAGACTGTAGAACCTGATAGAGAACCCTAGAAGAATTCCCTGCCGCAGCAATTTGTGATGCTATATGGGTTTTACGTGCCCCACGAATGGCTTTGTGATAGATGGATAGAGAAGCCCAGTATTGCTTTCTATCCTTCTCCTGATGTGAGGTTCTCCATCTTTTTTCCAGCTTCCTAGAGTTCTGTTTTAAAATTCGAAGCTCATCAGAAAACCAGATCTCTTGTTTATTGGCAGGGCGTGGTTTAAATTGTCTCAATGGAGTGATGATGTCTATCGTTTGCCTAGTGGCTAAATCAAATTCCCTTAAGGCACCATCAATTCCCTCTGAGGCAGAGTAGGAGGGGTTAATAAAATTATCTTTAAAAGTCTGTTCATTAACCTTATACCAAGGACGTCGTTTGCAGGGAAGAGAAACTGATTCATGACCACCAATATATTTATGTTGAAAGGTATGAAATTCGATAACAAAATGATCAGACCAGCTGGTTCGAATAGGCGGTAGACATGAGACTAAAGGATGGTTTGCTAATATGAGGTCTAATGTGTGTCCTGCCCGGTGTGTAGTTCCAGAGTTAACCTGTGATAACCCCAGAAGCAAAAGGTCCTGTAAAACCGACTGGGCTTCTTTACAATTTATTAGTTCACTGTGAATGTTAAAATCTCCAAGTAAAATAAAATCTTTATCATTGCTGATATATGGAGCCAAAGACTCAAGTAGAATGTTAGAAAAGTTTGCACATGAGCCCGGGGGGCGATATACTAAGGCACCCATCTGCGTGGCTGTGTTTTTTTCAGAGGGAGTGATTTTAAATATTAATAGTTCAATTTCCGGTGTGGATAGCTCAGTTACCATAGAACAATCAATATCTTGTTTGTGAACAATAGCAATTCCTCCGCCTATTTTCGAGGGTCGATCTAATCTAATAATTTTAAAACCCAAGGGAATGGCTAATGCAATTGCTGGAGTTGAGCAGGGTTTTAACCATGTTTCCGTAAGGAAACATAGATCTGGATTGCTAGTGGAAATTAGGTCCCATATCTCAGAAGCATGTTTCGGTAGAGATCTTACATTACACAATAGATTTTTCCTTCTTGTAGTAGCACTGGCAGAATTGTTACCAGTGTTACCGGAGGGGGAGAAATCCGTCCTAGAGCCATGAGGATGGGTGTTCTGACTGGCAATGGTAAACTGGGTCTGACAATGGCGGCAGGAGAAGGGGCCTTCCACCTCCACATTACCTCCTAGTCCACATGTCCGAATGGGGCTCACGCCCAGCTGACGTAGCGTCCCACTGGAATATGTGATCCTCGTTGTAGTGGTCAAAGGTTGGATTATTGACGGTGTCCCCATTGCCCCTTGTCCCGTCCTGTCGCGGACGGGCGCAGACGGGCTGGTCTTAGGCTAGTCTTTGGCGCCGTCAAGGGCGCCCCTCTGCGCGCAACCGCTGCGCGCTCGGGCCGACTCCTGGCTAAATAGTCTCTCGTCAGGGCTACTAGAGCGCTAACCGCTCAGCTGCGTCAATGTCAGTAGGCGTGTCTGGCTCTCACCTGCCCCGCCCTCCGCTCAACGGTAGCCAATACCGAGTCGGAACGGGGCGGGCAGGCAGTGACACCGAGCACAGACCAGGTTTGAGCCCTGAAGGCCCCCGCAATCAGCGGACAGTTCAAGTAGGTTAAAATTACTTAATAGAGCGCTACGTGAAACGAGCAGAATTTACAGTCTTACACACCGATCATTAAAATTGCTACATTAAAATGAATGTTAAAAGGGTGCAAAATACAAAGTGCAAAGTAGGACCGGCGTTTTAACCAGGTCTAGCAATTCTCTCGTGACAAATCACCACTCTCTCAGGGCAATGACAGCTGAAGCCGGGCGCCAAGCGGATTAGGAAGACACTGCCACCGTCTTCCCTTACCGCGAAGAGCCCAGGCCTCCTCCCGCCTAAATAGTCTCTCGTCAGGGCTACTAGAGCGCTAACCGCTCAGCTGGGACAAAGAACGTTTTATATCCTTCAAGAAATGAAGCGTTATTGCTTGTTTCCCATGTTTCCTGAAGACACATGACATGGTATTTTTTAATAAAATGTAGCCATTCTATATTTTGAATCTTTGCTACAAGCCCTGCAATGTTCCAGGAAATCATCCTCGGTTCCTTATGGTTTGAGTCTGGGCCCCTAATCTCTCCAGTCAACTTTCTTGGGGGAGGGCGCGTTTCTAAGCAATTTACTGACGGTGGCATGACTTCCGCTTCCCTCACCAGCCCTAATAAGGGGCCGGCTGCTAGATCCAAATCAAGTGCCCCTAGTTCCAAGTCATGTGCCCCTGGCGGACATGTATCTCCAGTATTACGGTGGGTGTCTTGTTCTATCTCAGTCTCCCCGCTCCCTGTTCTCATCAGTCAGTCTTGTTCGTCTAGGGCAGAAATACTAGAGAGAAGGGCAAATCTGTTTGTTTCATAGCCCGGGGCATCCTCCCTCCATTTCTTAACTGCCCGAGGCCCCTGCCATCTCTGCCCAATCGCTAGGGCACTATCCCTGTAAAAGAAGTGCAGGGGTAACATCCTTATGCAGGACCCATTTCCTCCCTCCCCATGGCGATTATCAAGCAGGTCTCTTACTAACTCGGGGTGCATAAAATTAACAATAACACAGGCGCCTGCAAATTTTTTCTCACTATTCCCGATCCAAGCCACCCTCCTGGCCATAAGGATGTGCCTGTGCTGAAGTCTCCTAACAGATGTGTTATTAAGTAGCCAGTGCGAGGCCTTATTGATCAGTGTGCTGGTCATTTCTTCACTAGCTTTATTAAGACCAGGCACGCCTACTAGCACTACCGAATAGGGGCTGGATGCAGGGGGTAAGTCCAATGTCTGAAGACCTGGGGTGCTCTGGGCGCAGACATTACTATTATTCTTGTGCGCATTCTCAGACTCCTTTGGGCCTCGACAGTCATCCTTAGGGTCGGGAAGGGTCCGCATGTTACCCTGGGCCTTACAGCACGGGATCCTGTTACTAGTATTTACTCGTTCCGATGTTGTTTCTCTGTGGTCTCTGGGCTCAGGGTCAGTATTAATAGCAACCTTTTTCCCGTGATCAGCCACTACTGACCCCTCCTCCCTCCTCTGTGGGTTAATCCCAGATGGCTGTCCCCTATCCGGGTCTACTAGAATACTCATTTTCCCTTCCAAATTGGAAATTGCTGTCCTTACTGGGCCTAAGTGTTGGAGTAAAAGCTGTTCCATTTTTTCTCCAATTGCTGAAATGATTTCATATATATCAAAAAACAACAGTAAAATATAAATGCTACATTTTAGGTGTATAATCGTCATAATATAGGTCTGTATAGCACTGAGGAATATTTCATAATTCAACCTTCACTATGTAGAACTATTTAATTCAAAAAAATGGAGAAACACTCATTGCCTAAGGAAATAATACACCCCTGACAAACATTATTACTGGGACCACATATATAGACCCACACCCTGAGCACTGCCATCTTCCAATTGTGCTGTGAGGCATTATTGATGCTAGACATGAGCTACAGTTGTATAGATGCGTCTTTTGTTTTTAAATCATTAACGATTCTCAGATTTGTAATTTTCCATGTCTTTCTTTAAGTTATGTTAACATTTTTACATTATGAGTTGTATAGGTGTCTTTGATGTTTAAGGATATGACTATTTTTTACAAACATTCAGTTTTTTTATTAATTTTTTAATTTGTATTACATTTGTACAATGTGATGTGTAGGAATGCATTCACTGTCAAAGATGTGTGACTATTTATTTTTTTCTTAAATGTTTTTATATATTGTTGCAATGTGAAATATGAGGAGGACTAAAATGTCTAAAGTTATGTAAGTTATATAAGCAATTTTGCTTCTTTTAATGAATTTATTTTTTAGGTGTATGTCTTAGTGCTAGTAGTGTTATTTCATTCCTCCGTTGATCTAATTGATTCCCTTGCAGTAATGTGGATGGTATTTGGGAGTTCTGTAACTTACTCCATTTGTTAGGTTGAGCATATTTGAGGTTGTTTGGCTTGAAGTTCTGCTGGGTGTATATGGTGATGTAACATTAATGAATTGCACCTGACTTTTCTATTTGTAAGTGTATTTTGTTTCATGCCACTTCAAGTGCCCTTACTTAATTTTACCTTAATTTTACCGTACCTCTTCCTATTTTGTACTTTATAGCCCCTATTTTAGCCAATTAACCTTGCATGCCACATTTATGCAGAAAAATATTGAACTTTGTGTGTAGAGCTCTAAGGAGTGTCGGTGTAGGACTTAACATAGATAGATAGGAGCGGCTATGAGCAGATCTACGCCCATACTGGCATGCATTGCATTTAAAAGTAGGAGTACTGCGGAAGTGCACGTAAAAGCCTTTTGTGAATTTGGGGCCACATGTAGGTGGCTAAATACTGGTTGGTAACGCCGAAATTCGTAAAGTTTCTGCGTTACCGACCGGTATTTAGCCATGTGCGATGTAAGTGACTTTAAACCTACATGCAAAATAAGGAATTGCAAAATAGCCATTCCTTATTTTGCTCTTGCATTTAAGGAATCGGAAATACAGAGTCCTTAAATGCAATGTACATAGCACTGAAAACAGTGCACCTCAGCCTTAAGGAATCGCTATTTACCACCAACTTCAAGTTGGTGGTAAGTAGCGATTTTCTTACAAAAAGCACTTTTTTCCTTTTTTAATGTGCTATGTGGCACACATCCATGCCCTTAGGGCATGTATGTGCGCCACATGTGCACACATGCACATTTCAGGGGTGCAACAGGGTGTCCTTTGGACACCCTTGCACCCTTGAAATAGCTCCCGCTTTTAACGATTCGGTAATACCGAATCGCTAATAGTGAATCTCTTCCCAATCATTCCTATGGGCCTCCTATCCCATAGGAATGAATGGCTAGGAATTCCTTAATAACAAATCGGAATTACCGATTCATTATTAAGGAATTTTAAGGAATCGCTAATATTTTAGCGATTCCTACCTACATTCCATTTAGCGAGTCCTTAATAGCGATTCGGTAATAATCGCTATTAAGGACTCGCTAAATGGAAGTTACCTACATCTGGCCCTTAATCCTCTAAATCCTGACTTCCTCATTTTAGTTACCCACACACTAGAATGTATTCTTTTGGTTTTGCCGCCTGGCAGCCACCAATATTTCTTTCTGTTTTGCGCTACAATAAAGTAAGGACCCTAGGAATCCAAGACCTTTTAGTGAAACACAACATTATTTAGAAGAAAATGTTGTGTCTACATGCAAACTTACCGAATGTGTTTGTGGGGTGCAGACCGAGGCAAAACCTGAAATTTAGTGCAATCAATGCAGTTTCTAAGGTAAACGTCAGGTTTCTATTGCTTTAGAATAACAGACTTCGACAGTAAGATGTTATTGAGAATGTGTCCTACAGAACTGGCACAGTACCAGAGGAACTGTGTGAAATGCTTGCATAGAAATGTAGCTCAATTTGCACTACATAAAATTTAGCTAGTATGTAAATTAAGTACGTTTCAACGGATGTCTTCCTGCTCACATATACCGGCAGTTTAAATAGTTTTAGTGCCATTAATTGTTATAAAAGTGCAAGATTTGCTGTCTGCATGCCACTTAGGACCAAAGGCATACAAGTCTAATTGAACTAAGTAATTACTAATTTGTCATTTCCTATTGTCAGCAATTACTTTCCATTAGAAATCCTCACAGAAAACTCTAATTTGAAGTGAGGTCTGCATTTTATTGCTGTCCTTCCAAATTAACTTAATATTGACAGTTACATTTTCATTTCAACATTAAACGATTCCAATTATGCTCGTTGAAAGAGAAGCATAACTATCCCTGTGTCTGTATATTTAAACTAAGAACTTTATGAACTAAAATGCTGTGTTTTAACGCCCTGAACATTACTTTATAATGTACCGCATATGATTTTAGTGGACCACGTTTTCTAAGGAGACACAGAAGTAATTTCGTTTTATTTATCTTTCACTGCAAATTGCGATATACTTTTAAATGGTTTGTAGTGATTATAAAATACTTAAATAGCAAGTTTTACGACAAAACACTTCAAATCTCGTCCCAGACAGGACTTGGTTTGTTTCTATTTTCTGGATAGGAACACTTCATGCATATTCCAAATAATAATATAAATGTAAAATAATTTTTATCTAAAATTATTGGTCAATGCCATTGGACAAAGCACTGTTTTTGCTGAAACCTTACTTAGCACACTGAAGATATGGACATCGCACATTTATGAATTTGCGTTTTCGCTCATACAACACGAGTAGCGGATGCTACCGAACAGGGGTGGTAAGGCGGGGGCAGAGGGAGGACATGGGAAATAATGCAAAATAAAAAAAATAAAAAACCCACTTACCTATACTGCCGCCTTTTCTTCCTCTGTCCTCCTTCCGCAAGAAGCACGCAGCCTCCCAGAATCCCCTGACCAATGACAACGCTGCCTTATGATTGGTCTGAGGACTGTGGTTCGGCGCTCGGACAGGGGCTGGTAGGCTGTGCATGCTCTTACACAGGCTGTAATACAGCCTGCGTGAAAAACATGCAGAGTGTGAGACAGCCGGCCAAACCATCATGTGCACTTTAGGTGCTTCCACCACTCCTCTCCCTGTGATGTGGGAGCCCAGCTCTGCACCCCTGGCTTCTATTATTATTTTATTTATTGTATTCAGCTTGCAGTTCAAGCAGTGGGGTGACACTGTACAACAGGCTTCTAACGTAATAAGAAACCAGCTGCCTAACAAATGTCTGACACGGTAAGGCTCTAGATGAAATTTTCACTCCGTAAATCAAGACATTTGCTCATTAAAAAAAGAGCTACTCTCTCCGCTTTGTATCACCATACTGCTGGACCCAAGATGGAGAATAGGCACTTTTCTAATCGTCGTTCACTTCACAGAATCAGATCAAGGCATACGTGCCATCATTTTAGAAGAGGAAAGTGAGATATTTAAATTCTTTTTACCGGAGAATGTATTTTCCCTGTTGACTTTTGTTTAAACAGAGGCAATTTCAGGCAGGAGACATCCAAAAGTAAGCTATTTTTTTGCTTAACAAATCTGTGATCTCTCCCTCCTGAAACAGGTCTATTGGCCTGTATGTTAAGGCAATCTTGGCTTATCCACAATATGCTGGTGTTTCATGCCCTAAAAAAAAAATCTAGGCAGTGCCTTAAAGTCTATAGTCTTTTGCAACGCATAAGGCCTTTACAAACGTAACCCACCTACAACCATTTCTAGTTGTTTAATAATAAAGCACCAAAGTCACACATACTTTTCAAACTTTCATGCAATATATCAAGCCACCTTGCTGCTCTGCACTGCATGAAAGGCAAAGGGCAGGGATGCGCTGTATTTAACATTACATGGTGCATTCCTGTCCTTTCCATGCACTAGCAGACTTTTGCCTGTTGAGCACCAACGCAGGCACACTTGCACCATGGTGCAAGGGTGTCTGCATTGTAAGCAGGATTGTTATTGTGCTGCACAAAAACAATCCTGATAAGCATGTTCCTCTTTTTGAATGTGTGTTGCAGAATGCAGAACACATAGAAAGATATATCTCCTCGTTATGCCTCCCCTGGGAAGGCGTAGCATTTTGACTCATTCCCAGGTGTACCACTGATAGTAAATCTGTGAAAACACCAAATCTGTGAGTGGAACACCCACATTCCACCCATGGAATGCCTCCCTGGGGCAGAGTAACGTGAGGCAACAATTTGCTCAGCCTTGCGTAACTCCAGATTTACTAAGCCATGCAGGGCTACACAAGGTGACCTTGCGTGGCTTGATAAATCTTAATTTGTTGTTGTGTCGCCCTTGTACCCCTTTGCATAGTGCAAAGGCAACACAATGGCAAACATGCCGTTAAATACTTTTGTGGTGTAAAGAGAATTGAACTTGGGCAGGGGATTGGGGTGCAGAACATTGCCTTTTTTATTTTAGGGATGTGTTATACTTGTATGGCTGAAACACATTGCATGCACCTTATTTAAATAGCATATCAAATTTGTAGTTGTGTTCGATCCAAAAAATAGCCATTTTTCAATTTTGGCTTTCCAGTTATTCCTGCAAGTCAATGCACATTATGGCAAAGCTTAACCTCTTCAGTGCTTCGCCCTTTCCCCGCCCTGTGCCGGGCGTTGCATTAGCGGGCGGGGTTCATGACGAGAAAGTCTCGTCATGGGCACAGCGCAACCGCGCTCCATGACGAGACCATCTCGTCATGGGCACTGAAGGGGTTAAGTTGCACCAGCCTTACAGTATCATAGCGGTTGGTTTCCATGGTGCAGCATATTAAGCTAAGGTTTGGGAAGGGGAGTGTAGTCTATTCATCTAGTTTTATTTTGATTGTGGCAAAATCACGTGATTATTTGTTTAGATTCACAGCCATGCTAAAGTTAGAGGATTCTTATTGCAGGTTTGCAGGGATCAGACGCAGATATTGACCTCCACTAGAGCTGGCTTGCTGAGTCATTCATTTTTGCGCTGAATTACAATTTCTCATTGATTTTCAGAGTGAGTCGCTACCTCTTAACTTGTGCTATGTTCTAGTAACTTGGACTATCACTACGCTTCTTGCTACAACCAATGCCTACTTATTTTATGAAGGGCTCTGCATAACTTTACCAGTTTTGCATTAAATGCAAGCATTCAGATGTAGTATGAAATAATCAGGCTTTAGATTTCTTGCAGTAATTAGCATTTAAATTTAACTTCAATTAAATTGCAGTAGACCGAATCTACATTTTCTGGATATGTGGAACATCATGAATCCCTGACAGAGGGGGGTGCATGATAAATATTCAAATGTCAGAAATGTTATTACCTGACTGAGAATTATCAGGCATGGCTGTTCAGTACCCTTCTTTACATGGTTGTGTGTGCAGCTTTTCTCCTCCAAAGGGCTTCTTTCAGTTGCTCAGCAAAGCCATGATCTCACTTTTGATCGTTGGTACAAAACCACCAGCCCTGTAATTCAGTTCAAATGCTATCCTTGAACGCCATCTAACTACGATCCCCTAACTAGAAAAAATCATAACAGAAAGCAATTCACTACAGATTATGAAAATAGCACTGCTGTTCACCTCTTCACTTCATCCTGCTAGTGCTTCATTGCTCTGTTTCTGATTACTTTGTTCTCCTGTGGGCCAACTGGAATTCGTTGCTACATTTGGGTTCTGGATTTCCTTTCTGCTGCCATGAAAAAGTTATGGTCTACTCCTCTATGTTGAGACGAGCGGATTGATATGTTTCCACCGGTGGTGCACTCGCCAGTTCTGCTGGTGGAAACCTTAGGCTGATGGCTCGATGGAGATCAGGGTGTCATTCTACATACCTCATATTGCCCGCCCTATTTAAAGCAGATGGTCTGACATTGTTTCCTGTTCAGGGGTGCCAGGAACATTCCCGTACAGAAAAAAATACAAAATCAACCCCAGAAGTGATCTAAAGTCTTGGGTCTGGGTCCCCATATTTATACTAATAAATCCTTTTTACTCTGAAGGCAGAGGGGCCTGTACCTAGTCCAAACCAGTTCTGTGCAGTCCTGGAGCTCTTTATTTACAGGACTCCTTTTCTCCTTTGGCTAGGGTGGACCAGGGACATTAGACGCACCACAGGAGGTGGAGCCAGCATTGTGGAAGGCAGGCACAGCCCTATTCAGACCCAGGTGCTACTCCTCCCACAACTCTACATGCAGATAGGTCTATTCAGCCCTGTGCTGACTCACCCTGTCTCCTGGACTCCCCCAGCCCCTGTCACTCACAAAACCAGACATACAATACACAAGCTAGCAGAGGCAGGCTGGATGGTTAGGTAAGAAAATACCTACTTTCTAAAAGTGGCATTTTCAAACACAGAATGTTAGAACCAACTTTACTAAAAGATGTATTTTATCATTCTAAGTTCAGGCACACTAAACTCGAATTTATGGACTGCATGCAGTCACAGAACATCATCTCGTACTTCTTAGCACTAGTGCCCATTATGTCCCTGGCAGTTTTTTAGTTGTCCACTAGCTTTCAGATGCTAGTGTGTCATTTGCTAACATTACTTGTAGGTCATGCGTCATCTAGTCCCAGATTTTCAGGGGTTCTCCATTCCCTAACTACTAGTTTATGGGTCCTTTGCAAGCTCAAAACTACTGCTGCTGGTGCCTGCAACAGCCCTACTTATGAGATGATTCTGTACCTATCTCAATGATGTTACTTTCTCCCTCTGCGTGCCACCTCTGCACCTTAGCTTACAGTCAGTGCACATTCATACATGCCAATCTCTTGACCATCTCCAGTTTGCAGGTATTGTGCTGAAGCATCAACCACCAGCACAAGCAAACAGTATTTCCACCATTTCCCATCTTGGTCATTGCCTCCTCTTAGGCTGTGAGACTAATGTTCCTCCTCTAGTTGACAGCTAAAGTTGCTGTTTCGTGCTGATTCTCCTAGTACTCACCGACAATGGCTTTTTCTGCTCCTACTTAGTCAATCTAGAGGGCTTATTTTTACTTGTAGCTATTGAAGATGTCTAATCATCATCTCCAAATAACCTCAAGAAAATACTCTCAATCACTGTTGTGTCTCTAAATCAACCCTTCACATTGTGGTGCTAAGACATATGGGGTGCACCCTGGTGCTGTCATTTAAGTTTATTTTCTTCCGGTTTTTAAGCCGACTCAGCCATTGATAAGGCAACACTGGCAGGCGGTCTGTTCCCTACAGATCCTTATCACCCCCTACTCACCCGGAGTCAGGGTCTCTCTTCTCTAGACGCTTACCCAAGTAGGAGTTTCAATTCTAAAACGCAGGCACACTAAATATGAAAATATTGCTTTCTGTTTCTCTACCTTGAAGTCCAGCCTGTTTTAGGGTATAGGATCGCAGCCTGTGGCGCTCTGAGGTAAAGATTTATTTCACCTCTTTTCACTGTATCACATGTGATCACTTTCTATCCTTTCCTCTAAGCCCTGTGATAGTTGGGATGCTTCTTCAAATGCATGATCAACACCCTACCAAGGAATACAATTTACGGAGAATGGGATGGATTTTACCATGTCAAACCTTTTGGCAAGCATTATCTTTCTTCTCAATAAGGCAACTTCATGATCCAAAACTAGGTTAACACCAGAAACCTACTAATCTACGAAGGCATTCATGGTCAATACATGGTCATCATTCACTTGTCCTACTTGCAGCCTATCATCATTTAGTAATCAATGACTACTCAAAGCAGAGAAACAAACTAGGTTTCTGGTCCCCCAAGAGTTCTTGGTCGAGGTGTCCTTCTTTGTAAGAAATAAGGGTGTGAGTTGAGGGGTGTGTGCACCCTTCTCAAGCAACACCAACAGCCCTTGTCAGGCTGAACCACAAAAGGTCACTAAATTGGTCTGTGCTTAACCCTCTGGTAGCTTGACCCAGAAGTAGTCAGTCTTAACTTAGATGCAATGTATAAAGTATTTAATAAAGTTAGGATACAGCACGAGAAAAATCCCACACTAATTTAGAAATTAACCTTAGAACAGGACAAAGTCACAAGTTCAGGTACTTCGATGGAGCGAAGGTCGGGTGCAGAACAAGTTTAGCCCACTGAGGATTGTACCATATGTCCTTGGTGTGCACTCTGCCCATTCTTGCTTTGCAAGGCTTCACAGCACTGGTTCAGAAGGAGCTCTGCGGCAAGGCTTTGCTGGATTTTTCACCATTCTACATCAGTTCCAATGAGCTGTAGGGTGAGGCTTCGCAGGGCTTTGCATCACTCAGCAGCGGTTCTGATGAAGCTGCAAGTTGTATGACAAGACTTTGTAGGGCTTTGCATCACTAAGCGTTGTTGATTCCAATGAGGCTGGCAGCTGTGCGGTGAGGCATTTGTGGAGCTTGGCGTCAGTACTGATGAAGCTTGTAGCTGTGTGGTGAGGCTTTGTGGGGCTTCTCGTGGCTTCAATCTGGATTTCATGGAACCTTCAGGTAGACCAGGACGAGCCCACTATGATGCCAGCAAAGGGTTCAGGACCTAGGGAGGCATAACGTGGGGTTCAGGAATTCACTTCAGCAGAGGCCGACAGAGCTCAGGCAGGTCCAGTTGCAGGTCCAATGCAGCAGGTCTGATGGCTAGTTGCAGGGAGGCCTCTGGAGCTTATTGTGTCCATTTAGCTCAGAACAGGAGGTGAGACAAATGACCCTTGGAATCCCTCAAGTAGCTTGGTATGAATGGAGCAGGTCCAGTCATCTTTTTCAAACAGCAGGGAAGGCCTCAGGCATCAGGTTAGTCCTCTGGCAGCAGTACAATCCTTCTTTAGTATCTGCAGGTCAGAAGTGTACTGAAAAGTGAGTTGCAGGTTCCTATTTTTATACCTTATGTCTGCTTTAAAACAGAAGAACTTTTGGAATTTCCCTCACATAAATGTCTGGAATTTTCTGTCACCCTGCCCTGGTCCCATTCAGTCTGCAGTCACAATAGGCTAGTGTGAAGTTCTTTGTGCATGATCTGACGCAGTGTCTTTGAAGTGAAAGTAGGGCTGTGCATTGCTCAATCCCCAATCCTGCTTAGATGGCCCATTCTGTCAACTTCCTGCCCTCTCTTGTGTGGCTTTCTGGGAGGTATAAACAAAGGCCAACTTCTAACTACACATAGTCATGTGACTCACAAAGAGGCTGCAGGCAACAAATGATTAGGACAAGAAAATGCCAACATTCTAAAAGTACTATTTTCAGAGTTGTGACTTAAAATCTGACTTTACCATTAAAGATGATTATAAATTACAATTCCTAAGACACCAAACATGACAGTTTTACCTGCTCCCAAACAAAAGTAATACTTATTAAATGTAATAAGGTAACCCAATGTTATCCTATGGGAGACGTAGGACCTTCACGGTAGTGAAAAATTAATTTGTGAGTTTTTCACTTCCTGGACATGTAAAACTTAAAATTACATGTCAAACATTTTAGGTAACTGCACCCTGCCCACAGACTGTTTATAGCCTACTCCAGGATGATTTATATGTATTAAAAATAACGTTTTAGTCGCTATTCAATGGGAGAGATAGGGCTTACAGCACGGAAAAATGACTTTCATAGTTTTTCACTGTTACGACATGTAAAACTTATACTTCATGTCCAACGTTTTAATTACAATGCACCCCGCCATTTGAGTCTTGAAGCCTACCTTAGAGGTAACATATAAGCGCTTAAAAGGGAAGTTTAGGCCTATCAAAAGGTTTATTTTGCCAGGTTGAAATGGTAGTTTAAAACTGCACTTCAGGCTTCAGTGACAGCCCTGACACATGCCTTAAATACCTACTTCAGTAAGTGGTTCAAAGAGTGGGGCTGCCCACTACTAGCTTTCAATTTGCAGGTCCTGGGTAGGTACATGTAGTACCATATACTAGAGTCTTAAAGTATATTAAATCAACTAATCTGATGCCAGCCAATTTTCCCATGACTTGGGGAGAGAGCACAATTACCTTAACACTGGTTAACCGTGCACTTGCAGAATTGTAATTTTAAATTTGACTTTATAAAAATGTATATATTACAATGTACAGAGTCTTAATGCCAACAAAAATGGGCTCAGCAACAAAAGGCACAAATCGGGAGTGACTCAGGAAAATGTTTGAGGTCCAACACTTATCAACTCAATAATCATACTTTGGTTAAGTCAAAACACAGTTCTGAGAGAATCTCTGTTAAACCCCTAGTAGCTATGGCACAGGCAGCAGGCATTCCCCATAGAAGTGCATGCTAGTTTGAAGCAGCACCAACAATTTTATTGAAAAGTGCACAAAGCATAAAAATTCCCAAGCCAAATTAAAAAAATACTAGAAATTTGTAATTAGAAAAATAATCAAGGTTATAAAAATAGGTTACAGGAATTGGAGAAATTAATGTTTAAAGACTTGTGGAAAAAAGCATCAAGGAAAAGTAATCAGAAGGCAAACCAAGTGTGTCTTCCCGGTCAAAGATTGTACTTGCTGACTTAGTCTTTAGATGGAAGTTTAAATCTTCCAGCGGTGGATGTTCCAAGGCTGTGGATAGTTAGGCTACATTGAAGTTGGATACATTGTTGTTTAGCTCTGACTGAAGCCATCAGTTTTGATGCCAAAGCTCAGAGAAGTACTAACCTTGATTTTGTTGCAGTAAGGGGGCTTTATTGATCAGATAGATTTAACGCCTCATCGAGGTCTAAATTTGCCTTCGTACCTAGTCACTTTTTGGAAGTCAGGGCAAGGCTGAAACACATAGTCAGGCAGGGCTCCACAGGCAGGATACCTTCACTGTGACATTCTGCTAAACCAGTTTTCAGCCCATCAAAAAGCTCATAACAGATGACCTGGATTGTTTTGGTCACCTTGTCTATAACCTTCGAGGGCAGCGTCAGCAACTTGTGCTTCTCCTCTAGATACTGAAAAAAAGTCCCAACTTTTCCAAAGTTCTGTGAAAGTTCTACCTGGTCATTCTTGGAGCAGGTAGCTACTCTGTCAGGATTTTAAGCACCAGGTCTCTCTCTAGCCGGATCTTCTGCAGTGTCCAGTCCTCAATGTTCAGATGCAACCTCGGGGGATCAGGAGTCCTTCTGCTGTATGCGTTCCTTAAACAGGAAAACAGGATGCCAGCCACTTGACCCTTGAAGAACAGTTCTAGCCCCTAGGTGTCAACAGGAGTTTTGGGTCTGTGAGTGTAAGTCCTCTTCTCCCAGCAGGAGTTATGCATCTTCTTCCAACAGGTGCTTCATCTTCAGATAAAGTCTTTCCAAAAAACATATTTTTCCTGGGCACTAGACAGTGATTGGAAAAATCCTACCACCTAATCCTAACTATGTTCTCATAATCCCTCATCTCATTTTACAGCACTTCCTCTTGCTCTAAAATTACTGAGGAGGCCTTTTTTGAGATCGCAAATCTCAGTTGCCAGCAGGGAAGCTCGTTTTCAGCTACTAATCAACTCTTCTACTCAGATGAGCTCTCTTCCCACCTGACAGGTCTGGTTTTCCCTGCTACTGTGACTGGAGCCTGGCTGGCTGGCAAGGTCCTGGAAATGAACTGGAAACATTCCTTGACATCTCCAAGTCATTGAAGGTAGAAATAAAACTGAGCTTTGTTCTTTCCACTGTTACTGTCCACTTCCAGATAGCTAATTCCTGCTAAGTGGTAAGCAGTTAACACGTCCATCCACCTTATAATGATTAACAGCCTCACTTTATTTACTAGAAAAACATAATTCGCAAAAGGTGCTTGACAGAAACCATAAGTATTATTTTATCATAGTGATCGCACAGTCGCACAAATAAAGAGTGGTCAAAAAAACCTATAGTGTGTGCATATATGTAAAATTAAAAATGTCAACTCAGAATAACAGATGGAGGAATTTGATATGCATATTCAAACACTTCCAATCTAGTCACATCTTTCCTGGTCTAAACATCGAGAGTGGCAACAACGTTTCAACCCAAACATGAGTTGCAGGTAATCATCTGGGGAGAAGAGAAAATGAAGAGCTTCCTATTCAAAGGATTCATTTCAAGATACATAGCAGGAAGGAGGATTTTACATAATCTCGAATACGATAAATAGCATGGAAACGCTGCAATCAGTATTAGTCCTAGGGGTATACAGAGAATGTGGACTATCCTGGTTGATGTGTGATTGGTCAAAAGGTTATTGGAGTTCTACAACAGAAGTGGGGAGATAGGGTGGGGGTTGGGATTGCAGTTAGTATTGAATAAAGTAGCTAACATTGAATAATGGGGATTTATAGTGGCTTGCGAGATACTACAAAAACAGGGATACTTACAATAGTAAAGGGAAGGAGCCTCTGACACAGAACTATGGTAAATTCATTGTAGTGTAGGGATGAAAATGTAATAAATAATCAAGTACTCTAGGAATCAAAGAAGGAAAACAGTGGTTTGACTTACATAATTGTGGTTGCATATTATTTAACTAGTCTGGTTGCATTAGTGACAATATTTTGTGTCCCTACTTAATATATAACGTAAGTGTCAAGACCCAGAATGGAATCCAGGTAGCATGGCACAGTGACTATAAATGTTTGCAACCACCAACGATGAAGGAAAGGGATCAAACTGCTGCCTAATCTTTTCTACTGCTGAATCTAATTTAAGATGGTAGTGGCACCTGCTGCATAAACTTATTTAAGATGGTAGTGGCACCTGCTGCTTAATCCTATTTAAGATGGCAGTGGTTCCTGTGACTAGAGTGGCAGGACACGTGTATGGGAAAAACAATTAACATGAGGGAGTGAGTGCAAAATAATATAAGCATATCATGATGCTCGAATCAAATATTCATTAGAGTATCAGAGACACAAAATTATTTACATCAATTTCAGATGACATAAACAAAATGCTACTGGAGGAGAGACTACCAATGTCATAATTAACCTACATAATGAATCAGAATAATATTGGATACAATGTCAAGTGTGAATTTAATAACTCAGGATTATGGACACCATGAAATATTACAAACAGCATCAGTTTTAGGTGCCTATAAACTAATTAGTTATGTAAAATAGTGCTACAATCCATCTTCGGATGGGACAACAGCAGAGACAATTTGACAGTAGGCAATTGCCATTTGTTCAGTAGAACATTAACGGGATTTGATTTCTGAAGACATTGTAAGAAGTATTATACATTTTTGGGGGGCAAAATAAAATATATTTGTAACTGTTGGTAACGTAGAAATAATATTGTTCCTTTCACATGCGGTATTCATAATTCTCTACAGAATCACAACGGACCATCCATATGTACTCCACTGTGTTCACAATCAGACAAATCCACTCCTGAAGGGAGCGCGTTTTTAATAACAATTGAGGAAGTTGTGGGACTGTGGCAGGATCATTAACACCAGAGAAATACATCTTTAAAGAGCTTGGCATTCCAGTACGAACCCCTTTGCTTAAGCTATCTTCTCTTAAAGAGTGCCTGTGCTAAATCAATGTCTTAATAGATAAAAACTGGCTCAAGATAAACTTGGTCAAAAAAGAGCTATTAATCATAGACGGAAATCCTTTCGGTTAGTTTTTGCAACATCTTATGTGGTTCTTTCTCTTCTCCTAGTAGGAGCATCAAAAGCCTAGCAGTAAACATACAATTGCATCTTAAGATGGCAGCCTCAGTTTCAACAGTAATGTTCTCCTGCACCTTCCAGCTGTGTATGCTCAAACTCATCCTTGCCTCTCTCATCTTTGAAAGTATAACAGCAGTCATTTCTGCATTCATTGGGTCCAGGTTTGATTACTGTAATACACTCTGTACACAAATACTACTCTATTAGTACGTATCCAAATCATCTAAAATCAAGCTGTTAGGATCATTATCTCATCCCATGCCTTTTGTCGGAGAAAAAACCATTCTATCACAGGAACCGGCATTCCCATTAAGGATGGAGTTAATTTCAAGTGATATGTCTGGTTTGTCTATGTGGTTTAACACTGAACTTTCTAAAATCACCTTATATCGCTTGTTACATTGTCTTTGACCTTCTCATCCATATCTTCTGAAGGTTCCAGCATTTTGCAAATCTTTGCTTGTTTAGAAAGCCTTCTCTATAGTTGCTTCCACACTGCAGAATACTCTTCCTCTGAGCATTAAAAAGCATCACCCCATCATGGAAGGCTTAATGATGCTAGTTCATCTATAATTGAAATGTGTAAAGCATATGGACAAATACATTCTGTGAATGCACCCTAAAATCAAGGCAACCATTCTAACTCAGGCTAAACATGGTCTTTATTGAAAATTGTGGCAGTAACTATTAAATTCACAGAGATGCCATGGCACGTCAGGCAGTGCAAGCTCAGCCTTTCCAACGGGCTGATTGTGTGCTATCCATGACATTCTGTTGCACATCAGCTCTTAAACAGAATTTCACTTCATTAATGGCTTCATATTTTAGTATATTTTTATAAGCTAAATCATTTTAAACAAAGCAATGCATAAGGTCACAGAGGGAAGGATAACTTGATCCTAACTTGTTGATTTTTAAAATCCCTAGGTGTTTGAAAATCCCTAGTTATTGTTGGATTCAAACCCCACAGCTTGTAGACCTGCAAGGAAAATATAACTCACACACCAAATGCAAGGCTTCTAACTTTTGAAAGGTGTGCTTTATGATTTATTGTGGGGATATCCTAGCATTAGTGTGACAGGATAGGAACTTCTGTGCTCTGTCCCCATCCAAGCGAAACTTAGGACAATTACAGAAGATAACCACTATAACACTTTTTATTTTTATTTTTTTCTGATATACCCATTGTTAAAGAATAACAGAAGGTGAGAAGATATCTAACAGGATCTGACCAATCCTGGCAACATTCGAAGACAAAATTGACTTAATATGGTGACAGGGACTCATCTGTTCCTGTTCTGGTAACTAGGCTTTTCTGCCTCTCCGACAGAGATTGATGGCTGCTTCCAATTTGATTGGTGTGATGTCAGCATGCTGTCCGCACCGTATGTAACATCAAACAAATTCTATATACTCGAGAAAGGGGGGAAGCATCCCGAACCCTGCATCCCTATTTACTTAAAAAAGAAAAATGCTCCTGGTGCAGATGTATTTTCTGCTTCAATGCATTGGAATACCTGTTGATTCATTCTGCTATGCAGAGGTAATGCAGTGCATGTCAATAAGTTGTCCGCCGGATTAACACAGTGACATTTAAGGTTCCCCAAGAGTTTTCATCAGTAGGTAGTCTTCCACAGAAGTAAATCACTTCTTCGCGGAAATGACAATGAGCAACTTGCATGACCAGCGGATAATAGCATTGTAGAACCCTGCAAAAACAAATTAAAAGGAGTTATTTGTCTACCAAAGATTTCAAGTCAGAGAAAGAAAGAGTTTGATCATAAAGCATTTCAGCATGAGAGGGATTTCTGTCGTTCAGTCACAACAGGTTAAAAGACATCACTAATGATATCTCAAATGAGATCCTTAATGACATCATGGATCACATCACTGATGACAACATCCAAAGGATGTGACAGTTTGCTATAAGCTTTTCATACTGCAAGATATTCAGCAAGGTACATGAGACCCAATATTCCATAACATCTGTAGTACTAATGAGGGCATCTTTTTGCAACAAGCAGAAAAATCATAAAATGAAACATAGTTGTGAAATCAACCACATTAGGTAGACATTATGAAGTCTGTATATGCCAGCTTCAACTCACTCAACCTCCCTTTAATAGTAAATGCCCCATTTCCTATAAATCTATACCTCTGTTGTAGTTCAATAACAGTTCTCTTGTCTAATAAACATAATAACAAGTAATATCACTATTCTTTTAGCTATTTTGGAGAACAGACTAGTTATAAATGTGAGTTGTGCTACTCCTTGGGGAACACACCTTCTTCCATCACCTGCCATCATTATATGATAATAAACCTCCTGGCAATATATTTACCTATGCCAAATGTCATATTTTAATTTGTGCCTCTTAAGTTCCCCTGTCACCATATAATACACTTCATGGTTTTTCAAGTTCTTCAGCAGTTCTGAGGTATTCTATAGTTTGGTGAAAATCTTCTGGATGGTCATAGCATGTGATGATACACAGAAGGTGTTGGGAGACCTTGAGGTTAGATGTGCCTCCATCACTGCTGCTGTCGCTTCTCATCTGCATGTGCTTGGCTTTTGGTCAGTCTCCAAAATACATGTTTCCTGATGATTTGTATTCTGGGGTTCACACATCTGGATGATGTTGCTGATATGATTTCTGTCTTATTTTGCATTTGTGCATCCAGCCAGTCCACCAATTCACCTGGTTCTTCAGAGAACAGTGTTTTTTGTCTCTATTTTTCATCTTTATTCTTGCCAAAAACAACATCATCTGATTGATTCCTGCTTCATGGATGTATTGATGTACTGTTATGAATATATTCCTGAAATGAGACTGTATAGTCAGGAGACATTGAAGCAGCATGGATTTTGGCTTGAAAGTTACAGGCTTTATGTTGGATTGTGTCTCTGTCCTTTAGTGGAGGAGACAGGCCACTACTTGCTGGAGAGAACCTCCAGCGGTAGGCAGGCTCACCAGAACCTTTTGCACACTGTCCAACTCATGAAATGTCAATAGGCTCTGAGGGTCCGCATCAGATTCAACCCAGTCTCCTAGGTATGTAACCATACCTCATCCTTTGATCCCTTCTGGTAAATTCACCACTCTAATATTGTTCCTATGAGACTGGCTTGAGCATCATCGTCTGTGTGCTTTAAGTATATAATCCTTTCTGTTGGACCCTGAAGCAAGGATTTTAATCTCATTGTGTCTGGCTACATGGGATATTGTGTCTCCTGTATGCTTGACCCTTTCTAAAAGTTTATTATGGCCATCTACAAATAGAACAATGTTGGTTGTGGCTGTGTCAATCATATTGGTCAGAGGTCTCTTGTTGCCACTATGGATTCCAGAATTTTGTCAGGTCTATCTCAATTAGAGCCTGGGATATGTACCTCTCCTTTGTGCTCATTATCCTGCCAATTGTGTTTGGGGCTCGGAGATTGGTGTCTTGGGACCACTCCCTTCATTGTGACTTTAACCATCTTTGATTTCCCCATCTTGCTAAAGGCGTTAACTGGTAAATACTTGCTTATTTGCAAACATGTTAGGACCAAGGACACAAGTTCCTACAAACCTTGATCAGCATTGTTTGGTTAGCTTTTGCAGGTACATCACCACAATATTGATGAAATCAATCTTTGCCTTTTGTACTGTGAACCCCAGATACTGTCAGGCAGTTCAGTATTAAAACTAAAACATGCTCTTTATACTCATGTCTCAATAGCGGAGGTGTCCTCCTCCTTCAGGCCCCTCAGCTCCCCCACTAGCGATGGTGATTGATGGGTCTCTTCTGTCCCCAGTTTCAAACTAAGGAGATACAGGGGGGCACCAAAACTTTCTCTTCAGTGATGATCTGGGGCATTTTCACCTATCTTCTTTTCTTTTCCCTACTCATTTATCTGAGTTCACCTCTATTCAGATTCATAGCATGTGATGATACACAGAAGGTGTTGGAGACCTTGAGGTTAGATGTGCCTCCATCACTGCTACTGTCGCTTCTCATCTGCATGTGCTTGGCTTTTGGTCAGTCTCCAAAATACATGTTTCCTGATGATTTGTATTCTGGGGTTCACACATCTGGATGATGTTGCTAATATGATTTGTGTCTTATTTTGCATTTGTGCATCCAGCCAGTCCACCAATTCACCTGGTTCTTCAGAGAACAGTGTTTTTTGTCTCTATTTTTCATCTTTATTCTTGCCAAAAACAACATCATCTGCTTGATTCCTGTTTCATGGATGTATTGATGTACTGTTATGAATATATTCCTGAAATGAGACTGTATAGTCAGGAGACATTGAAGCAGCATGGATTTTGGCTTGAAAGTTACAGGCTTTATGTTGGATTGTGTCTCTGTCCTTTAGTGGAGGAGACAGGCCACTACTTGTTGGAGAGAACCTCCAGCGGTAGGCAGGCTCACCAGAACCTTTTGCACACTGTCCAACTCATGAAATGTCAATAGGCTCTGAGGGGCCGCATCAGATTCAACCCAGTCTCCTAGGTATGTAACCATACCTTATCCTTTGATCCCTTCTGGTAAATTCACCACTCTAATATTGTTCCTATGAGACTGGCTTGAGCATCATCGTCTGTGTGCTTTAAGTATACAATCCTTTCTGTTGGACCCTGAAGCAAGGATTTTAATCTCATTGTGTCTGGCTACATGGGATATTGTGTCTCCTGTATGCTTGACCCTTTCTAAAAGTTTATTATGGCCATCTACAAATAGAACAATGCCGGTTGTGGCTGTGTCAATCATATTGGTCACAGGTCTCTTGTTGCCACTATGGATTCCAGAATTTTATTCAGAAGGTTAGTGCAGCTAACATTTTACCATATTATAACCAGAAATCACCCATGTATTCTCAATAGAATGATGAGAGAATAGGTGCTAGCTCAAGATTTTTGCATATCAGAAAACGTTGGCAGTATTAGCACGATGGACAGAAATAGAGCAGACAATAATGTGTATGTCGTCAATTAAAGTGGAAAAAGGATGGCGGAAAGCTACGTTTTGGTTCACTGAGTCTTTATTTAGGGCAATTAGACATGCAAACGTCCTCCGTCACACTTGAACAGGAGAATAGGTTTCTAAGTCAGGGCCGTTAGACATACAAGCATCCTTCGTCACACTTAAATAGGAGAAGAGGATTCAACTCGTCTTCCTTGTATCGCTGGCACCTCTCTTCCGGGGTTTTCTTTAATGTAGGAGGATCGGAAAGAAACATAACAAATGGAAACAAAAAAAAAAAGGCATGGCATGGTCAGGGAGGGTGTCCTCTTCCAGACCAGATGTAGTAGTCTCGTGACACATCCCCCCCACCAGACTTTTCCCGTACGGGGAAACAGGGGATCCGAGATAAAAAGTCTGCATTACCGTTCGCGGTGCCCTTACGATGCCACACCTCAAAACGGAAGGGTTGAAGGGAAAGGAGCCAATGTAGAACCCTAGGATTGTTTCCCTTATTTTTACTCATCCATAGGAGAGGAGGATGGTCAGTATACAATGTAAAGAAGGAGCCCTCCAAATAATACCGCAGTTTTTCTACCGCCCATTTAAGGGCGAGGCACTCCTTCTCTATGGTGGGATACTTGCGTTCCCTTGGAAAAAGTTTTCGACTGATAAAGAGGATGGGTTGCTCCTCCCTTCTGTCAACAGTTGGGAGGGATCAGCCCCTAATCCTATCTCTGACGCGTCGGACTGGTGGATAAAGGGTTTAGTGAAATCAGGGGACATCAGGACAGAACAGAAGGTAATAGCTGTTTTTAGCCTTGTAAATGCTTCCCTGACTTCTAGAGGAAGATTGAGCAAGTCTTTGGTTTTTACCTCTTTCTTCAATAGATTTGTGAGAGGGGTGGGTATGTCAGAATACCCAGGTATGAACCTCCGGTAATAACCCAACAGGCCAAGAAAAGCCCGGGCTTCCCTTTTGGTAGTTGGGAGGGGTGTATTGATGATAGCTTTAACTTTCTCCTCTTGTGGTTTAATGACTCCATTCCCCAAGAGATACCCTAGGTACTTCACCTTTTATAGGCTACCCTTGACTTTTTAGCATTAATGTGAAGACCAGCTTCTTTGAGGGCATGAAGGACCTGTCTACAATTTATAAGGTGTTTCTCCCATGAGGGGCTGAATATTATGATGTCATCTAGATAGGCGGAAGTGTATTCTTGATGCCCCCTTAAGATAGTATCCATTAGCCGCTTAAAAGTGGCAGGGGCACCATGGAGGCCAAAGGGAAGTACCGTAAATTCATACAGGCCGTTTGGGGAGGCGAAGGCGGTTTTCTCTCGATCTTTCTCAAGTGATGGGACTTGCCAATATCCTTTGGTTAGGTCTATAGTGGTGATGTATTGGGCCTGTCCCAGTCTCTCTATCAATTTGTCAACCCGCGGTATTGGGTAGGCATCGAGTTTAGACACAGCATTGACTGCTCTAAAGTCTACGCAAACCCGGATTCAACCATCAGGCTTTGGTACTAGGACTATTGGAGATGACCAATTATGTTTTGAAGGGCGTATGACACCCATTGCCAACATGTTCTCTATTTCCTTTTCTAGCGCTAATCTTCGGGCTGCCGGTATACGGTAAGGACGTTGTTTTATTATCTCGCCTGGTTTTGTATTTATGGCATGCTCTACCAGTGTTGTTCGTCCCGGTAGGTCAGAGAAAATACCGGAAAAATTACGTAATACACTCTTGAGGTCAAGACTCTGGGAGGCGGTAAGGGTGTTGTTGATGTTAAGATTCCCCAGAGTGGAGGAAGGGGGGAAGGCACAATCTTGTAGAAGATTGGTGGATTTGGGAGGGGGTCCTATCCATTTCTTCAGGAGATGTGATACCTTTGTGTCTTCCTGGGGCCTATCTGGACGGTAGAGGTGGTGCGTCCTATGACTCCTACTATTTTATATGGACCCTTCCAGGTCGTTTTTCCTAGTGACAGCTCTGAGGGAAGGGATATCAAAACCCAATCACCCTCTTGTAGCTGTCTCCACATCTTCCCTTTGTCGTAAAAGGCTTTTTGTCTTTTTTGGGCTTTCTCTAGGTTTGAATATGCTAAATCACGTCATTTTCCTAGTTTTGATTTCAGGGTATTGGCATACTCAAAAAGATCTGGGGTATCTGTTGCCTTTTCCTGTTCCCATGCCTCTTTTGTCATCTCAAGAAGCATTCGGGGCTGGCGGCCATACAAAAGTTCAAAAGAGGAGCAACCAAGACTGCTCTGTTTTTGTCCTCGGACGACAGAGCGGGCAAGGGGTAAAAGCAGGTCCCACTCTTTTCCTTCCCCAGCCAACATTTGTTTGAGAGTTAGTTTCAATGTCCCGTTATATCTCTCACAAAGACCATCGGTCTGAGGGTGATATACTGAGGTTTTGATATGGGTTATATTCAATAGTTTGCATACTTGTCGCATAAGGCGTGACACAAATGGTGTTCCCTGGTCGGTCAGGATTTCTTTTGGAAATCCTACCGGGGAAAAGAACTCTACTAGTTTTTTGGCAATAGTGGAGGTATTTGTTGACCGAAGGGGAAAAGCGTCCGGGTATCTAGTTGCATAGTCAAAGACTACTAGGGCATACTGATTCCCTTTTTTGGACCTAGGGAGAGGACCAATAAGGTCCATGCCTACTCTTTCAAATGGGGTTCCTATTATGGGAAGAGGCTGTAAAGGTATAGCAGGGGGCCTATACGGGTTTTTCCTTTGACATATCTCACATTCCTGGCAGTATTTAGCGATGTGAGAGTGTATACCTGGCCAGAAAAATTGTTTCAATATGATTTTCTTTGTTTTCTCTCCACCGCTATGGCCAGCAAGAAGATGTGAATGAGCAAAGAATAGCACTTGGTCCTGAAAACTTTTAGCAACAAGTAGTTGTGGCTGGTCTCCAGGTTTCCCTATTCTATAGAGGAGGCCATTCTGTATCTGAAAACATGGGGTGGTAGAGGAGGAGTTGTTTTTCTTGGCTTGCTCCCATGTGAACCGTAGGGTTGGGTCGCTGCTTTGGGCGAACCTAAAGCTACGGTCAGAGGACCAAGGAGTTTGTGTCAACAAGTTAGGGGCGGACCTACTCCTTGCTATCGCGTCACTGAACCAGGGCAAAAAACTGGGGTTGTCAGTCCCTATTATGACTTCCTCTGGTAAGGTATCCATTACCCCAACTCTATAGACCCTAGGGGCATGACCAGGTAGTTCTAGGGTGACCTCTGCTATGGGATACACCTTGATGTCCCCGTGTACGCACCGTATGGGTACAGTGGCGCTAGAAACCAGCTGTTCTTTTTCTACTAGGCGGAACTGGACAACCGATTTGCGACACCCGGAATCCAGAAGAGCAAGAACCTGTTTTCTTTTTACAAGGAGACTTACGTAAAAGCTTGCCCCAACTTCCTCTGAGTGTAGCACGCTTTTTGGAAGATAACTAACGTCCATGGGCTCGTCTGGTGGTTTCTTTTGTGTGCAGAACCAAGCAATGTGGCCCCAGCTACAACATTCAAAACATTGGGGTCCCCGGGAGGGTAGCGTCTCGGTCCTTGCACGAGTGTATCTAGAAGGAGGTTCGGTTGTGGGTTTCAATGGTTTATTTTCGGGCTTTTCTGAGTGTCCTAGTTTTTGGATTTTCTCAGTGTCCCAGGGAAGGGAGTGGGCCTGGGCCCTGGAAAATGTAGTAGGCATCTCAATGGCTTGTTCGATAGTCAGGTTGTTATGCTGACGTAACCATTTTTGGGTGGGATATGGCAAGGCCTCCAAGTACTACTCTGTATAGATAAGTGCCATTATGTCTTCCTTTGTGTTTTCATGGGGTCTTAACCATTTTTCGGCTGCTGCTTTTAATTTAAAAAACAAAGTCTTAGGGTTGTCCCCTGGTGACCCTCGTTCCTTGCGGAACTTGATCCTGTAGGCTTCTTTGTCCATGCCAAGATGGTCAAGTATGATTGTCTTGATGGTTCCATAGGCGGTATTGCCATCCGGATTGGCTACTTGGTATGCGGCCTGGGCTTCTCCTGTTAACAAAGGGGCCCGAAAGAATGGCCACTGGGCTACAGGCCAAACGCATCGGGGTCTTCCCCGGGTATATATTTTTGCAGTGATATATGGGGTGAGCCTGAGGAAGCCTGGGGAAACTAATCGTGTGGTCAATTGAACTTGATCTTCTGCTACCTTATGGATACAGTCCACTTGTTGGGCGATGGTGTCTTTGAAGAAGTCTCTGTCAGCCTGAACTGCAGTCAGTTGCCTCTCTATGGCCCACTCCAATTTTTCCTGTCCCTTTATCAGTTGTTGCACAAGGTTTTCCATTATTATCTTCTAATGGACATGTGCCCGCATTCTCCACCACGTGTTGTCAATTAAAGTGGAAAAAGGATGGCGGGAAGCTATGTTTTGGTTCACTGAGTCTTTATTTAGGGCAATTAGACATGCAAACGTCCTCCGTCACACTTGAACAGGAGAATAGGATTCTAAATCAGGGCCGTTAGACATACAAGCGTCCTTCGTCACACTTAAATATGAGAAGAGGATTCACCTTGTCTTCCTTGTCTCCTTCTATATGGTGCAAGGATAGGGAGTGAGGAATATACACCAGCCGGCCACTGGATGTGAAGGAATGGGGAAAAGAGCAGGCAGGATGTGACACCACCCGTACAGTTTTACTCCACGTCAACAACCCGTCTCCCCTTAGTGCCCGTAACCGAGCACGTACCTCTGTTAGCCACGCTCCTCTGGGAGCGTGGCTGGCCTCTACGCGGTGTCGCTGGAGTCTCTGCTCTCCGTCTAGAATGGCGGGCGAGGCTTCTGTGGTTCTGTTCCTTCCACTGGTTCCCGGAGCTGGCACGAGCAGGGTTTCCCGCTGGTCGGACTCTTCGATGGCGTCTTCTCCTGATGCCTTCCGTAATCCCTCGAGCGGCCGGTGTCTTCCGGGGTCCTCCCCTTTTACGTGCTTCACCTCCGTTGGTTCAGGGAGGACGCTGTACGTGATACATCCCCTTGGGGCGGAGACTGCGTCTGGAAGCCGGTGTTCCTTAAAGGGACCGTAGTCCTGTGGTGATACGTTACAAGAGGTCGCCACAAGATTGTTATTCTGGAACGATAAGAAAGGCATGGCATGGTCAGGGAGGGTGTCCTCTTCCAGTCCAGATGTAGTAGTCTCGTGACAGTGTATAACTTAGCTGCAATGTACATTAAAAGGCAGAATGAGCTCCACATATGAGGAGCTGATGATCCATTCCCATAGGTTTTCAGATGTTATATTCTGAAGAACAATCAGGGGGATGTGAAAATTTTGAATTATGGTACCAGATGGTCTGTTTACTAGTTTACCAAAATTAGACGAGTACCCAAAAAGTTAACTGACATGTCAGAAATAACTGAGGCAATTGCTAAGTAAACTATAAGAAAACAGCATGGACAGATGCTATCCCTCAGAAAGGTTGTCAATTAGCAGATAGCTTTACAGGATTTATTTTTTGCAGGTGATTTCCTCTTCCTCATGTGGGCCATAGGGAAATTCACTCTAATTCTAAATGCAGGAAGGATCCAGGAGTCTGTGAGAGACAGAGACACATCTATCTGCAAACTTGTGACCAACTTGTGACCAACTGTCATTCTTAGGATGCTGTCAAATGATAGCCAGTGGTTTAATACACGCAGATCATTAAAAAATATTACCAGACTGAATTTGCCTGAGCTTAGATATTTGTTCATTAGGGCAGTTGATGTCCCATGAGCATTCCCAAAAGCATCTACAGATATCTGATATGGCTAAAGCGTTTGAATAAGTGACGTGTAGATACGTGCTTGAACCAATAGGAATTCAGGAAGGATTAAGGAAAACAGTTAAAGCCCACCATAAAAAAACCTTGGCAAGAATCCTGTTAAAGAGTTATGGGTCAAAAGGCCACTAGGCGAAGACATCCTCTGCTCAAAATATTTTACTTACACATTGAAACATTATGTCAGCTGGTTATCTAGGCCGAAGTAGTGGCTCCCTTTGAGTTTAAAGTTTCATTATAGAAGGCATGATAATCAATAACAGTGATCGAACTGCTAGTTTTAAAGTAATAGATGATATAGTCAGTTATTGTGGGGAAATAGAGTCAACTATGAGAAATATGAAAGTAAGGCATGGAATTTTGCAATGAGCCCCCTATACAGAAAATTTCTAGGATGCAGGATGAGAAAGATGCTCAATCGCTTCTTCAAAGTTAGTCATCACGGGTACAGTACAGGATTATTGAGTAACAAGTATTGTGGTGCAAAAGACTGTATCCAAAATAACAATTACTAAAATGTCATCACTGGAAGCATATGGGGAAATAACGGTTTGCTGTACTTTATTCTACATACCTATATATGTATTTGAGGAATGTAGATGTAGATTATGGAGCAGTAAATCCATTGATGCCAATATATGCTTACCTTCATTATTATTAGTAGTCCATATTTGTGCTATGATATTCTTGTAGCACAATATTTCTGCATTTGATATTCTGGCATGCAACTCTGTGGCAAGGATTTGAAACAGATAATGGCCTTGATGAAAAGTGGCAAAACAAGTTGATTGCCCTAGATAGGGGCATTCACTTAGCGAAAATGGTCCTAATTCCAAGTTAAACATTGTTTGCGATGCTATAGCTCTAGAAGTGGGCAGCAGCACTTTATAGAATTGCAGAATGTAACTATAGAGTATATGTGTACTTCTATGTCAACTCAATTTTCTTGGAACAAACCTAGATGATCTTTGGAGAACCTTCAATAGGTCTTACTTGATTTTCAGTTATATTTTGAAGCATTCCACCTAGAATAATTTGGGGTTTTAAAAGCAAAAGGTGAAACTGTAACTACATATCAGATTGTGGGAGCTGTGAAACCACTGAAAGAATGTTTTTTAGTCAGGTTAAAGGTTATTCAGTGCTTCTTCAGACTATAACATAGTATTGGAACAAGTATAAAGAGGCCTTAATATAGTACATTCAACAACTTTAGGACTTCCTGAGAGCACCACATATTTTAGATGATGTTCTTCAAGACTTAAAGATCAGGGGGATATTCAAGAGCTGGCAGAACTGTTGGTTGTCGATGTGTTTTTGTCATGAGATGTAATGAAAGATAAAAACCAGAGTTCCAGTTTATGCAGCATGGTATTCCTCGCTTTGTCTAGTTCCTTAACCCCTTCTGTGCCCATGACGAGATAGTCTCGTCATGGAGCACGGTTGCGCTGTGCCCATGACGAGACTATCTCGTCATGGACCCCGCCCGCTAATGAAAGGGCCGGCACAGGAGGGGGAATGGGCGGGGCACTCAAGGGGTTAATCTCAGTGCCAGTTGGACTTTAAAAACAAACTTTAGGGTTATACAAAAATGGAAAATGATATGTAAAACTGGGACAATAGACTACGTAAACTGGAGGTACATGAGATCCTTCTACCTGGTTGTTGTTTAGTGGATGATTGCCAAAGACTTCAACACAGAACTAATCTTAAATATTTGTAGGTCTTCTACATAAAATAAAATAAAAAGACCTACTTTAAAGAGGATTCTTCTGTTTATAATTTACAACTTGCATCTAACACATAAACATAGCATGAAGAAAGCTTCAACAAGAACCTTCAGAATGTGTTTCCTTCAGTTGGATTATGATCTGTACGTTTTCCCTTGCTCCAAAGGCTTCACGAGTTTGTGGGTTGTCGTAATATAATAACAGAAATAATTGGGACATAAAGTAACATATGCCTTGAACCAAATGTGTGTGGTGCTTCTGAATTTTATTAAAAATTCCCTGGAGAGGATTTAGCTCCATAGTGTTTCACCATTTGACTATCCTGTGTGCATGTAAACAATGGAATTTGGAGGAGAACCATGACCTCTTACTTTGGTGTGAATCTGTGTTTAAGACAAGGTGGTTGGCTGTAGAACATTATGCCAATTCTCTAATTTCCGGGCTAAATTGGGTGCATTTTTTTAGATGAAGGAAGGTGCCATATTACAAGAAAAGTCAATAGACAATCTGTCAACTAATGTGGAGTATCGTGGTTTAAGAAAATCTCCAGAGCTTTCCATAAAACTCCTTAAATCACGTTTTGGATGGACTTCCCACTCTAAATTAGAAATGCAAAAACATGAGGACTAAAAAATCTCCTCTCGCTGTGGATCCAGCTGTAGTGAAATGGATACCATACATTTAAAAATATGTGACATGCTCCTTTAACACTTGGGAGAGGTAGGTTATTGTTATACTTGAAGAAGCATGCTTAGGGGGGCATTAATTCAATGAATGCTCCTAAATGTTTAGGGTTTATAATTTTTCATCATCTTTCTTAAATAGTGCACTTTACCCTTTTTTGCATATCTAATTCCCTCATTCCAACTTTTGTTTCTTAAAGCCAGTACGTCTTTTGCTGTGGCTCAATATGCTACACAGGTTAATAGCAAGTAGCAAAGCCCACCATATTTTTTTGGGGGGGATTCTCATGACATGCAGTACATCTGTGGTACTTATAGGGATTGAAATCTTGAGCTGGCTGGTGAGAATCAACTGTGCCTCTTTTCTATGACTATCATACTAATATAGTGCAAATGTTAATCTCAGTTTTTTATAAATACAGATGCAGTTCTACTTTTGTACAAATGAGGCATTAGAGGGGCATTAAAATATAAGGTACAGACTAATTTTCTGTTAAAATCAATTTAACATGAAGCTCAATGGACCGCACATGCAGTTTTACATTCTCTTTAGTGTTGATTGATAATCATTCTATGACAAATTAGGGTCTCTCCAACCAGTTGTAAAGTGGACCTCTGTCTTTCCTTAGCAGGAAACTAATGTTAAAGATCTAAAGGCTAGGATGTTTGTGCTTTTTCAGAGTTTCACGGATTGAGAGGGAGATTATTTCTGGAGCTGAGAATCCTACCTCTTGGCTCAAAGGATTGCCTGATTTTTTGGCTAAAGCTCTTGGAAGGGATAACAGCAAATCTTTACTAGATCGACATTTACGTGGCTGCAGGAGACCATGTCACCCTTGTGATGCCATTCATCAAACCTAATAGGGCGCATGTCCATTGACTCCAGATATTCAAGAGTGCATTCATTCTCTATTGGAAGGTCTTGGACAAAAGGAAGATGTACATTTTCTTTGCCTTGGGGACTTGCATCAGCTCAAAACAATGAGAAGATCTAAAAGGAAGGTCCATTGGGACATATATAACATTATTAAGATAAAATGTCCAGGTAAAAGCTGTCACCCCTGAAACAGATACAGTGCATTTGGAAGAAAGATGCCTGATGCATGAGTATAGTAACCCCACCCAGAGACCACCTGGGGTCTAACAGAGCTTCAGAGTGTTCCATCAGTTGCCAAATGTGGGCAAGAGGAGTTTATTCATTATGAGCATGTCAAGTTGTACCTTCACAGTCCTTAAAAGATGCTCATAAGCAGTCAGTTTGGTTACAACACCTCTTCATGGGGATTCCACAACCTGAACTCATACCAGGGGAAAGGATAGAATCCCTGCCGTGATCCCCGTGTTAAAAGAGCACATTGAGAAATGTACAGATGTCTCATTGCCTGAGTGAAAAGGTAGGTGTTTGTACTGGTTAGTTATGACTGTCTTTTGCTGAGACATTAACCCCAAAGGTAAAGCCAAGAGGGATAATTTCCTCTCCACTGTGAACAAAGAAGCTATCAGTAAACTTTTTCTGGTGAACCACTGTGTGGGGAAAGTTAATACATCTGACCATGTGGACTTAAGGTTTCTAACTTTCTTCTCAAATGAAATAAACTTACTGGAAGATTTGGCCCCTCAGTTCCTAGTGAATCAAATTTACTAATTTTGTATTCAGCACACAAACCCTCAAACATGAGTTTGCTCATCTTCCAGAGTATGTAATTTATGCTTTACTTTCTCTAGGAGATGTAAGGGGTCATTCTAAGGGTACAGGCCATGGACATTTGTAGATGTGAGAGTGACTAGTGATCTCTGTGTTCTTGTGCTTAAGAACAGAGTAGATCAGTGCTGGGGCACTGAGTACTTTCTTTATTTTTGACATAATCTCCCATTTCTCTCTTGTGGTTGAACAAAGACTTAATATTACACCTGATATATGTCAACTACTGCAAGTACCTAACTATCAAAGTATGCAATCAGTAAACATTGTTCTGTATTTATTTATTGTTTTATTTTCTCACTTCTCTTTCATAACATATCCAACACACTGTATTGAAAACTTCTTCATGATTCCAGAGAATATAATTTTATTTAGAGGCTTATCAATAAACGTTTTGGGTATTCAGAGAAACTCCTTTTCTACATTGGCTTTCTTCCAAATGAGACATATTGTTACCACTCTGCAAGAAAGACAATCAGAATCTATAACTTTGAGTGTAGAAAAGAGAATGTAATAATTAACAGAGTATTGAGATAACAAAAAACCTTGGGTTGACTGTGGAAGGCAATTTTTCTACAAGTTGTACCTAGAGGAGGAAGGCCTGCATGTGTGTGAGGTTAATTTTAGTATTAGTTGGTTGCCTACTTCTTAGTGCTGGATCAGGAGACACACAGTCAATTAATATAAATTGCCCCTTCAGTGTCAACTGTGGTGGGCATTAGAGAGATTTATATTCATGGTACATTACACCCCCAATAGCCTTTTTGGCTAGCTTTGTTTTGGAGACTGCTCATTTTTGTAGACTTCCCACATCTTGAAATTGCCGTGACAAATGGCATTTTAGACCTGTTTGCGGGAAGTCAAACAGGTACTACTGAAAAAGGGGGTAGGGATGGCCCCAGGAACTTTTACCGCCATTTGTTATGGAGTGCACATGAGTCACTCCCACACACCAGCTGGTGCCAGGCATAAATGTGGCACCTCAAGACACCTTGACAGATCACTTTCTGTACCTGCCGAAGAACAGAAGAGGACCTGTGAGGAGCTCTTAAGGACTGGGCCTGGACCCACTTGTGCCCAGTACAAAGACGTGGGCTCCAAGAGCCATTTGTGTGCTCTCATGTGTCGCTATAGGGACACAAAATGCATTTTCTTTGCCATCAACAGCTGACCAGTGGCAAATTGAATATCGACTGGACTTTGCTGGTGGCCTCTGGCTGGCACCCTGGTACCACTGTTCACAAAGGTAAACATACACTTTCTATAAATTTACTGCTTTTAGGTATTCACAAACTACGTGCAGTTTTACAGCTCTACACTACTTATACTTCTGTGTGGGAAGTTCTTTGTGCCTGGAGACTCTGCAGTCGGGGCAGAGTGCTCCCCACACCTAAGTATAGGGAGTCTGGAGTCATAAAACTCTAGACATAGTTTGTGATACCCAAACGTAGTAAACTTACAGAAAGTGTTTACCTTTGTGAATCAGGCTTCAGTGTCTCTAGGTGCCCCTCAGAGATTAGAAGTGTACTCCTATGGTTGCTTGGGCACCAGGAAAAAGCTTGGAAATTTGGAAAACCATGGCTCCATCCGCGAGGGGGCTATACAACGAAAAGTACCTGACCAGCAGTTCCACGGCTTTGCATCGAATTTCAGAATCATCTCCCTGATAGGCTCCAGCATCTCTGAAAACAACAAAGGGCCTTATTCATGAAGGTAAACCTACACTTTTGGTGTAAATTTAAAGGGATTCCATAATGCAAATCGAGGGAATTTCTTCTTCAGAAACTGCTGGCGCTGTCTGTGCGCTAGCGCTTTCATTATTACAGAAGGGGCAACACAAGCATCTGTGGCCTCTTCTGTAATACCAAAGCGCCCCAGGGGCACACAAAGCAGGGACAAACACCCCTTGAACCCCGGGAGCACTTTGGTAATAAGGCCCCAGGTGGTGGAGCTCAGTTTAATTTAGTGACTTAGAAGGTTCACCCTAACACAAGCTGTGATTATTCCAACCCTAACAGAAGCTGTGATTATTCCGTGAGTTGGGCAATAACCAACCACAAATAATAAATCCCATTTGTTACAAGTGTCCAGCCTTAAAAGCACATATGCAGGGCGTGTGCAACTCCAGTTGCATACAAGTCCTCTAGGTTGTTAACGTGTGTGCTAGTCATCATTTTTATCAGCATGTTCATTACGGATGTAAAGAGTAAATACATGGTGGGCTGCTTAGCCCCTTCTTATCTTAATACAAAACAACCTAACCATGTTTCTACTGCATAAACCTAGGAACCTACGGTGACATATTATTTTCTTTTATATTCTTAAGACAGAAATACTTTCCGTTTACATGCCAGGAGTAAAATTAATACACACAAGCTTTTTAATCGTTCGGAAAAACTAAGGGGCAGATTTATATCGGACTTGCGCCACTTTTACGCCGCCGTTGCGTCACTTTTGTGACGCAGCGGCGGCGTAAACCCTGCGCCATGTTGCGCCCCATTTACAACGTGACGCATCTAGGGAGATGCGTCACGTTGTAAAGCTTGCGCCACATGTGGGCGTACCTGCACAGGGGGGGGCGTTCCGGCGCAGGAACGCCTCCGAAAAGTGGCTGAGTGAAATCTACAAGATTTCACTCAGTCACTTTTCCGGCCATGCTGCGTCAAAACCCTGCGCCTGCTTGAAGCAGGCGTAAGGATTGACGCAGCATTGTAACGATAGGGCACCCCCGAGCCTTGCTGGAGCTGCGTCGCGCTTGCGACGCAACTCCAGCAATGCGCCAACCTTCCGCCATCAGATGCGTCACACGCATCTGTTTATCCTTGCGCCACGATGCGCTGCATTGTAAATGCGGCGCATCTATCGTGGACGCATCTTTCCTGGCGCATCCCTGCTGATTTGCAGGGATGCGCCAGGAAACATAAATCTGCCCCTAAATATTTTATCACTTCTACTTTGCGGTAAGTGTGTTTTTTCTACATAGTATTCACAAACGACCTTCACATTGGGATAGTAAAATTGAATGAGTGATGGAATGTTTCAATTACAACAAGGTTTGATGGACGTCAATATAAACATGATTTGTTTCGTATTTATTTTGCAGATACACATGCAAAACTGGTGTTCAACTCAATTTCTGTAAAATATTTGAACTCAATATTTTTTTCTCATAGGTATTTAAACATTTGCGTTCATTAACTGTTTAACACAAAAGCAGAATTTGAATTGTGCTTAAACATGTTTTAATTGAAGTGGTTTTTCGATGTGTGAATTTGATTTGGAAAAACGCGCTGCGGTTCTGGAAAATAACCATTTTATAGCCCATTGGAAAAGACCCCATATTTGCTCCAAACAGTGTGAGACTCATCAAACCTTATAATGCACTCTGGGATTCCTGGAACCGCAAAGAGTCATGCTGTGAATGTAACTTCCCTTACATTTGAACCTAAACTACAGTGATAAGCGGAGCTTAAGAAGGACAAATGAGGCAGAAAAAACACATCACAGCAGTTGCACGAAGATTATGTTTTAAATTATAAATTTAATAGAAGTTAGCATCCTTCAGTGCCAACAATTGACTAGTACTGTAGATTGCAAGCCAAGCATCCCTGTTTGGGACATAATATCTGATGTAAACATTATATGCTCATCGATTGTTTTATTAAGCTGATGATGGCGATCAAGCTGTAACCATCAGTGACGAGGGCATTAAGTGGAAAATAATGTCTTTGCTAATGGAGCTGAGTGTTGACGGCGATGCCAATGAAATTATTCATGCACAGAATGATGCCAACAGAGACCCTTTCATCAAGTGGTTATTGCTGTGCAGAAAAATAAATATTCTTTTTTTCGGTTCCAGCGTTTTATCTTAGCTAGACGGCTATATTTTTAAAGCGGGAAGATGAAAGTGGCGTATCTTGTGGATTGGTTTTTGGCATGCCAGTATATGCAGTTATCTATTTATTTCTTGTCACTAAAAAAGAAAAAAACACAAATATATACATTACTTTAACAGTCATTGACGCTCGATTTAAATAAGTGAGGCTTTTCCAATTTGAATTCTGTTCTGAAATAGGATGAACAGTTGAACAGTGCTTGTCACCAGGTATATTGGGTAGCAACACACAGTTTGTTGATACATTGAGTTGAACTAAGCAGCCAAGTAACCTCACATTATCCAGGATGGCCTAAAGTTGTCAATGAGGCAGTTTAATTTATATCACAGAGTATTACACAGGGGTGGGCGGAACTCATGGAGTTTCACTCTGCGGAATTCCCCAGAGTGACATGAAAACTAGGCCTGGGCGGTAAATTCTGTTCCGTTTGCGGAATTTGCGGAATTTGGGTAATTTCGCGTTCCGCGGAGAACCCGAAATTGCCCAAAAATCTGCGTTCCGCGACTTCGCGAAATTTTTTGCTTGTTCGCGTTCTCAATATGCGTGTTCGCGAGATATTTCACCCCGAGCACGCAAACAGCAATCGCGAACAGGAAAAAAGTATCGCGAACAAGCAATTCCGCGTGTTCGCGGAATTTCTGCGTGTTCGCGGAGATTTTTACCGTTTCGCGGAGATTTGCGTAACACGATTACGCACATTCCGCCCACCCCTAATGAAAACTAGGGGTGGGCGGAATTTGCGAAATCCACTTTCGCAAATTATCGCGAAAATGTTTAAAATTATCGCAAACAAGCGGAAATATCGCGAAGATGCGGAATTTTTTTTCCCACATGTTCGCAAGATTTTCTGCATGGTTGCGGGTCGCCAACTTACCCATGTGGTTGCTCGCGGGCGCGGCCATCTTGTTTTGTGTCGTCTCGCGGTGCATGATCGCGAGAAGAAAGACATGATCGCGCGACGCATGACGTCACTGCGGGCGCGAACTGTCGCGAGACAGCGCAAATGGCTAAAAACAATCCAACATCTCATGGAGAACGCGACCGGATCAAGAAAACTTGTCGGCGAACGCAGGGATTCAGGTAAGGCGATCGCGCGCGCGCGAGAATGTATTATTTTACAGCGCGAGCAAGAAACAAATTATCGTCAAGCTGCGGAAAGCGGAAATTTTGACATTTTCGCGCTCTCTGCGGAACGTGAAAATGTCAAATTATCGCAATTTCCGCGAACGGAACGACATTTTTGCCTAGGCCTACTGAAAACTCATTGAGACTCTGCGGAGTTCAGTGAAAGGGTGGAAATCGGTACATCGCGCTGCTTGCGCTGATTGTTTGCACCAGGAGCCTGTTCCACGCTGCAAAATCAGCACAAACGGCACCACGTGGTGCACCTGGGGGTGCTGCTTCTTTGCTGCTGCTTGAGTAGATTTTGTATTCGAGCAGCAGCTTTCTCACCGTGAATGAGCCTGTATTGAGAAAATCTTGCCAAGTGCCCTCTTAGCACCTAAAAATCGTGCTAGGGGACACCAATTTTCATTTGCACTCAACAACTTTCCGCTGGCAAGCGGCACACAAGAAAAAACGTTGTTATGCGGTAGTTGGAGGAATTTGGCCCGAACTTGTGTTACAAGAGTAACGCAGAGTGGCTAAAACTCCACGAACTCCACTAGTTGAACGGAATTTATCGCTCACCCCTAGTATAGTACCAATTTACACTTCTCAAAATATCACCATGAAGCCCAAAGCAACTTCTGAATGATCACTTATCATTTTGCTTTTTTGGAACCTGTCTCTGGGTCCCACCAGACCGAGGTACTTGCTGTGCAGGGGCATCCTTTGATGTTTCCTGAACATTATCAATTGTCTGACTACACTGTAGTCTGAAACACATAAGCCTTTTAGGTCACTCTGCACAGACCATGCTTGATGCATGGCGAGAGAGAATTCTTATAGCCAAGATAATGGTCTGCCTGCCAGATTTTAAAGAAGGTGAGCTATTGGTGTAAGCATAGCCTAGACTATTCCGTCTCTGCCATAGGTAACCCACTCCGATGGACCAATGGAATATGGGCCATCAGAGGGTGACCCCTAGGCCTGCCCACCTAATTTAGAGGGTGGACTTTCATGTTACTTTTCACTGCCGATCATTTCCAGAAAACACATTTCTGGTAAGGGACAGTGAACACTGCTCAATGCTCCCCTCAGGAGAATTTCTTTGTTATTTTTGGAAAGTAAATCCCTTTTTGAAATTTTGTTTTCGAAAATAAAAAAATGCGTTTGATTGACGGTTCCATCATATTGACAAAGCTGTGCATCAAACTTAAAAAAGCGGCGGTTCCTGCCAATGCTTTTGAAATGGCTTTCAGCTTGGCTGTCATTTCTGAATTTGTCTGGCAGAGTACCCTCTGCCTGATGGATGTTAAGTCCTCCATCAGGCTGACAAAAAATACTGCATTCACTAGAAATTAAACTGAGCCCTAAGTTCACCGGCACAGGAAAGATAGGAGCTCCCATCTCATTTTATCTGAGTGACTGAAATATTTGCAAACATTATGTGTATCAATTTTGTAATATTAACCAAAATATGAGTGTTGGTGCACAGTAAGTGCTACACAATCACTACCACTGTAGTCTTACTTTGAGGTACAATTATCCCATTTCAAACACATATTTATTTTTAATAATGAGAATTTCAAGATATGCATAGATCATACTCACAGAGCAGAGTGTCAGCATCATCCTAAACTTCTTCCTCCTTTATAGTTCTGTATTTTCCTGTGTGTTTGGAGAGAATTAACAAGGATCCCACTAAATTCTCTGAAGTCTGTACTTGACCATCTGCATGTAAGCAGTGGCCAGCTCAATGCATTCTTGTAAGAGGAGCTGAAAAGGGAAATTCTGCTCTAGCCTCGGTGGTTGGATTTATGAACATTAGTGGAATGAATTGATCCTAACTGGCAGTAACTGCTGTACAACTGCCAGTATATAGACATGTAACTTGAAACTTCCCACCAGCTTACCAAAGACAGACTAAATGGACGCTGTTTTTTGTTGGTGATTCCAGAATGTGGAAGAGATTACTGCAGTTTTCATGCTGGCAAGGAACAGGCCTAAAGCCCTGCTGAAGTGACATTGGTCAGCCATACTGCTAATGACCTTACTTGCATGGAAACATTCACACAGCCATAGAGTCCAAAGATATGGAAACAGCAGTTTTAAGTCCAGTATACCCTAATCATGTATTAGTGGAGGTCTGTCTCAAAAGGCGGAATCTATGATTGCAGGGGAGAATGGTCATCATTGCACAGGCCATGATGCAATGCTACACAGTAACCAAATGCCATTGTGACATTTGTGTTTCTCCTTGTTTTATGTGTCCACAACCATTAGGCACATACACAGAAAATGTTTATTAACATTAAACAGAGTATTTCCGTTTTGATAAGAGGATTGTTATCCTCTATTTCACAGTGATTGTAGTAATTGTGAACAGCATGTCTCTGCAAACATTGTTTTAATTTCACAAAATAATTAATTTCTGTTATGTGTGGTCTTAAATTTCAGGAGTTTTCTGATGCTTGACAACATTAGGTGATCGCAAGAGAGTAAGGGCCCGAGGTAAACTTACACTTTTGTGTACATTTACGATTGCTTGCTATACACAACGGTATTGCACTAGGTCTGGAGGTTCTTCAGTCATAAAGATACTACTAGAAAAATGCCTTTATGAATTGAAAACAACCACAATCTTACACAAATGGGTAAAATGTTACATTTGTGAATCAGGCGCTAGGTTTTAATAGTCACAGGCCAAGTTTTTGTCACTGTACTTTGTTGAGATATCATTGTATTCATTGCAATTGGTTTAATTTTACTATTTGAGTACCATTTGTACTATAAATACATGTACTTTTTGAGATATTATCAAAGAGCACCACTCTATTAGTGAGGTGGGAAAGAGAGTGCAATGTCCAGCACTAAGTGCATCAAGAATCACCAGTTATCTATCTTGTGTAATATATATGAATAATGATACAGTATGAGGCACAAATAAAACGTAGGTGTGGGAGAAACCCACGTAATTTAGTGCAGCATCATTTCAGGAATTACCTAAGAACTCCACAAGATTATGCATAATTATGTGAGAGGAGTAATTCTACAATCAGTGCTATTTCTCTGTGTAAAAATGCACTTTCATAACCAAAATGGGTTCAAGAATGCATTGTGAGCAGTCATTCATGCTCACTAAATGTGCTTTTGGTGTAGTATTTTCCCCAACTTAATCCCAGCATTCACCACTATTTTCTTAGCCCAAAATGCACCCTCATGTCAAAAATGTACGTGAGGATGTATTTAGAGTTAATAAATTGCACTATGTGTTCTCACAGTAGGACCTTTTCCTCAACATTACTCTTGACTACACGAGCAGCAGTAATCACATTATTATCAGTAATTCCACATCTGAAGATTAATAATGGCGTAATTGAGATCTCGCCCAGGCCTAATAAATACTAGGCCTGGGCAGAGTTCATGGAGTCACGCTGCGCAGTGGTTGAAAAACTCTGCTGCACTACACGGAATTCTGCAGGCGGGCAGAATTTTCTGGGGTGCTCGTTCATATTGCATTTTATGTTAAATGAAACACAGAGTACGTCCTCGTGTTGAAAATCGCATGTGAACCGCACTACAGGGTTTGCATGCAGCGGCCATCTTGTTTTCTTATTTTTTTTATGGTGCTGGTCTTGTTTTTTAATCCCTTCTTAATCTATTTAATCCTCTGCCCTCCTAATTAATCTACCCCTTAATTTTTATTTATTGTATTAGTGGCTGTTTTTGTGTCTTTGTATTTTATGTTTTTTTAAACTTTTTCGTGACATTTTGTATTTTGGTTTATTTTTCCCTGTGCTTCCTTATTTCTTCCTTCTTTATTTCTCTTTCCTTTTTCTTTCATTTACCCCACCCAGAACCATGGCAGAGCAGAGGGACCAGGGGAGTGGAGGCATTTGGCCCCCCTGAACAGCCAGCAGCTGCCTATTTTGCGGGAGGCGGTGCCCTCAAGAGGTGCAGCCCTGGGCAATCTTTTGTGAGGTGGAGGTGACAGCACAGTTTTTTTTTGCAGCGCAACCTCCAATACATGCTTGCAGTAGGTGGCATGCCTGTCAGTGGGTACCCCCAGCAGAAGCATTGGCTGCATTGGGGCAGGGTGCACAAGTGTGTGCTGCGCAAAAGCCAAGTCCAGTGCACCACCGAGCAGCTGACGCACTGATAGGCCTATATCTTGGACAGAGAACAGGACCTGTTTGACCAGCAAGCCGTCGAGATTCTGGGGACCAGTGAGTATTAATTATTTGTTGTGTTTGGTTCTACAATGCTGAAAAAAAAATCTGTATAGCATGCTGCTCACACTCAGAGGTGGGTTATGTTTAGTTTATGTTAAAACATTATTATTATGTGGTCAAATTTCAGCTAGGCAGGTGCTCGGCACTAACAAATTGTACTCATCAGCGTTTTCTTTGGCTGATTAATTAGTAAGTCATTGCAGACTCTCATGTCCTCCTGTGAGCATAGTGAATCAGTGATATCAGTGAGTAAGCGTTCTTTGTGAGTTTCTTTATGTAGCTCGTACAGTCCCAATCTATTTCAGTGTTGTGTAGTATATATCTATGCTTTGCAAAAAAGTGAGACTGAGTTGGTCCATTAAGGGGTTTGAGAAATGAGAATAGAATCAAATATCATTCATTGCAATGCAGTAGTTCCAAATGTAGGTTTTAAGGAACTTTGGAATAGAGATTTTATGATTAGTATTGCCAACACAACAGCAGTCATTAGACTCAAATCTATTACAATCGGTGATCTGTTTTAGATAAGTACAATGTGACAATGTTTTGTGGAGAGTAACTCTACTACTAATCTAAGTTTTTTATCTTGTTTATTTCTGACAACAGCACCCAAGGGCAAGAAGAGGGGTGTTGCGTAGGCGGGTCTGGGAGGAGCTGGTCACGAAGCGCCGACCACCATTGCCGCTGCCACAGGCTCTGCTAACCCCAGTAAGTCCTATTATTTATCATTATCAGTTTCCTAACGTTGGGTTTTATGATTGTTGTGGGTTTGGGGTAGAATCTTGGTGTATTGGAATGTTGGTACTGGGTTTCAGGATGGGAGCTCCGGCCTGGTGCCTGGCGTTGTGGTGAGAAATAAAGTTGCTCTGAAACCCTGCCGTCTTTCACGTGGCGATGAGGATGAAATTCGAACCCACGCCGACAAAGGACAATGAGTTTGCTTTTTTTCCTCTGCCAACTATGCTACTTTTAAAATTTGCCTTATTTATTTTATGCAGTCTCTTTTTTTCCAACTCCCCTATCCAATTCTTTTTGATTCTTGTTATCCCCGCCCTATTCTATTACCCCAATTACATGGTTTTTAGTTGTAGCTGACTTTTTCCTGTCTGCTCTAGTCTAGTTTTCTTCTGATTTGTTATTCATCTTTCAATCTTCCCTATATATCTTATTGTACTGTAAGACTAAGAATAGATTTTTGGTACTCTACTGTCTTCTTTGAAGATTGCAGGCCCAAGTAAGCTTGTATTAAGAAAATGTTCGCCATGCATATTTGTTGAGAAGGTTTTCTTTTTCTTGCTCATGCTCTTACAGTTAACAATAGAGTGCCATGGTCAAGGACCCCACCCCTGAATGTTGTGCTGTAATTCATTTATACAGAATGCCAGCAGTTTCCATCACAGTGCAGCAGGGCTAGAATGTATGATGGGCCATTGCATTTGCCAACCAACACCATATGTTCTTCATTGGCCATTATTTCACCCCTTCATTGCGCTTCAATGACTCAGGGCCATCATCATAGGCTAAAGCTCTGCCCCTCCATTACGAAACATTTTTGGTTGGATTGACTACGTGGCTTTTCTAACACTGTCAACCAACTAAATGCACAAAGTGATATTTTTGATAGAAGATACTGCTAACTGAACAGTAGTGATGTATTTTTTGATTAAAAAATAAGGGGAGGTGTAACTTGCATCTAAACAATGTGTAGTGCTTTTATCTAGCCACACAGACCACCAGTGTCAGGGTCAGTTCTGCTGTAGAGGCGGTTGGAGGGGAAGGCACAGCAGCAGCAGGGACAGGCAGTGGTAAATCAAATTGCTTGCTTATACTGAATGGATGGATATATGGATGGATATATGTATTATACATTTAGGTGATAGACTGGTTGTGAGAAAATAAAACTTAAATCATGGTGGCTATCAATGGGTGAATATAGAAGAATGAAAGGATGAATTGGTAATTGCTTAGATGAAGAAGCCATGCAGCTCTTCTAGAGAGGTACATGTTCACCTGCTTTCCTTACTTGGTTTTATAAAAGATATGGCTCAAATTAGGGGGTATTTTAATTTTTAGTCTTCCCCCTTGACTCCCTGTGATTGTTAAATGATGCAGATATGAATCCCACCCATCATCATTTATCACCTCCCTCCCTGCGCATTGCATTTTGCCACCATGACCTAAGTGCAGCATCATGACAGCAATGTTGGATGTGTGGAGTCAGGGTAGGCATTTGGAGAAGAAGAGCAGGGCCATTGGAATTAAAGTAAGATAATTGTCTATTATAGTCTGACGTGCTGGCTAGCGTGCATCCATTATTTAGCACAACCTTTACTCCATAGTGCAAAATGCCTTACACATTAATGAAAGGTAACAATTTTTTATTTTTCCGCACACAGTACGAAAAGCCTTTAAAAGAAAAAAAGAAAATCACTTTGGTGGTATTCTGTCCAAATTCTTTTCAGCCAGACAGTAAATGATTTTCATGTGAGGCAGGTGTGGGTAAAAAAGGGCCCTGTGACTATCCTAATCACATCAAATTCCAATGGGGTATTGATGCTATGCCACTATTTCATTTTAAACAAGTGTTTGCACAGAGCATTGTTTACAATTTGTCTTAGTTCTTTTTTCTTGATTTAGCTACTCCTGCTGGTCCCCCAGTACCACCCACCAGGCAGGAGATAGTGATCTGACTGCAGCTGCAGTAGATGAACACTATAGAGGCAGAATACCACTGTCTGGTGGCCCAGGAGGAAGAGAAGGTGGAAACATCTGCCCCAGGCATCTGTAGTTCAGACAGCCAGCCGCGGCCGCCAGCCTCTCGGCAAATACATCACTGCTGCCAGCTGCCATGGGCCTGAACCCCCACTGCTGCCCTCCTCCCACTCAGACCAGCAATTCCAGCACCACCTCCTGCAGCGAATGAACCAATTTGAAGCCAAGATGGCCTGTAACGAGCAGAGCCTTGATCTCTTCCAGACTCGCATAGATGACGCCCTCTTTTAGCCCATTCATATTTTCCATTTTGGTGGGATAAACTTTTGTTGTGGGTGGAGAGGGTGGGAATTGGGAAGAAAGTTGGGACCTGGAGTGTCGACTTCAACAGTTTTTTTGGACATTGGTTTAGGTTGGGTCAATTTGTTTGTGAAGAGGGCTGGGCCAATTGCAGGTGGAGAGAGTGGGTTTTTTGTAAAAAAATAAAATAAAGGGGAAAGGTTTATTTCTTCACATTTCATTCCTGAAGTAGTTTGTTTGTGTTTTGCTCTTACTTTGCACTGCTGCCTTTTTATGCAGCCTGTTTCTTTTCTAAACTGCTTATGAAAGTGTATACCGGCTAGTTATAGTTAGTTGTATACCTCTGTAACTATCTTGACATAAGAGGGGGGTGCTGCCATGACCTATATTGCTTACAACAACCCAGATAAACAATTTCTGATGCAGCAGCAGTTTCTTGCTTACTTACTAATTTAACAAGTTCACTTCACTCTATAGTTCTCTTACCTGAATTTAGATGAAGTAATAACAGCGAAGGCATCACAACTTCACAAGCAAGGTCCCACTCCCACCAAGGTGAGCTCCAACTGTTGGATTAAACAGAAAGATTATCCATCGCAGGCAACTAAATGGAAATAAAAACACTGTGTTAGTGGGTTATAAATGATATCATAGCTTTACAAAGAATTGAGGCCAGACCACTACATGACACAACAAAGAATAACTGATAGTGACAGAATAACAAAAAATAACAAGACTGACTTCTTCTTAACAATATAAAATTAGTATTTAATTAAAACTAAAGTTATGAATTTCTTAAGTCATGAAAAGTGGACTCAAAGTCTGGAGTGGACAAGGTTAAACCTTTAGGCAACACAAGGCTTGAATGGTGATGCTGACGCCTCATATTCTTCTATATCTAAAATATGGAATTATGGATCCCTTTTATTTGTGGGTGGGTAAATGCAGCCAGTGTTGGCTATTGCTTAAGTAATAGAAGATCCTGCAGTGGGTTGATGTCGCTTTCACTGCATCCCCCCACCAAGTGTGTGATCCATTTATGGTGTAAATTGCACACCTCAATAAATCACACAGCCCGGGGGAAGAGGGTTCTGAGTTTGATGACTGGATGGGAAAGGGTATTTTGGGAAAGATGTGACAAAGATAAACACTAAACAAGGACAATATTCATCTGGGCGATGAGCAGCACATCATTGGCACCAATCTGCTTGTGGAAGGAAATGAAGGAATGAGTATGTCACAGTACAGTTAAATGCATTTCAAACAGTCCTTTTGCCTCCGAGACCCAAGTTATCAGATATCTAAATGTTCTGTCTTCTAGGTTTAAAAAAATGAAATTATGGAGGAGTGAACCACCCAGTTCTAATAATATATGATTGTTAAAAGAAAACGTATATAGTTTTGCAAAATTAGACGGTGCATCTGCATTCTCTTCAGGAATATCCATCACTCTTGGGTGCCTGTCACGACTGGTCCCATAGGTAAGCAGGAGTGTTGAGCTCAGCTTTCACCTTTCATTCATGCAGGAGATAAGAAGGACTGCAGATTGTAAAACAGAAACTTTATTTTAGTGTCAAGGTGAAGTGCAGAAGGAAGGTAAGCTTCACTAGGAGTGTGCCAAGAAGACTCAGAGGCAGAGCAAGTACTCAGAGTTTCACTTTTGCCACCGGTGCAACACACACACTCAGCAGCATCTCACAAACCAAGGCACCTCTCTCCATTTCACATAGCTGAGTACTAGGCCTCAGAGTCATGGTTTCCCTTTGAAATTGATACGTTCTTTCTTCTAGCTGTTGATGAGGTTCTGAGTTCTTCAATCCTCCTCCTTACTCCTAGTAACTCCGTCCCAGTCACGACCAGAGCAAGATAGACAAATAGTGCACTGCTGTTGAAGAACAAGTAGAGAAACAGAACAGCAGTATTTTCTATAGGTTTTTGCTTGTTAACTAAAGTGAATGTTCTGGTCTCTGAAGAACCAGAAAAAAAGAGTGGACCCTGCACGTAAATTTGGCTAAGTGTGAAAGTGTGTATCACATCCAGGAAAAAATTATCATCCATCACTCAGACTCCAAACATTGTAAATCATCTCAATCAAGTGCCCAAATTACAGTTGAAGACCCTCCCTCACTGTCTGCCACCACATGAGTCATCAATTATCACTCACGAATCACTCAATAATATATCACTAGATGATGCTATTGTATCTCCTCTTAGATGCAAGCAAGAGAATAGAATTTGGCAGTCTTGTAAATCAAATGAGCTTCTGGGTCAGCCCTGCTAGGTGATGAAAAAACAAATGAATCATAGGAGTGGACTGTGCCGGTAAAGTAAGGTTGTAAAGACCAGTCACGTCCAGGAAAAAATTCTCACCCATCATTCAGGCCTCAAACATTGCAAATCATCTCATTCAAGTTCTCAAATGACAGTTGACCACCCTCCCTCATTGTCTGCCACCACAGGAATCATCAATCATTATTCTCAATCACTCACTCACTGTTGTAATAGTTGTAACTACCTCTTCCAATCCAAGCACGGGTTGGCGAGGTAGTAGGTACACAACTGTATCTTTGATGAAGGCCACACATTGGAGTATGGTATTGGCACTTTTGTAAATCAATAATCTTCGGGGGCATCCGTGCTAAGTGATGCAAAAAAGAATAGGCATGTGAGGGAGGCAGGCAATTTGTCTCCCATGTCATGAAGGAATTGTGGAGGCTTTTTCACTGCACACTTGTCCAACTGCAATTCTGCAATATGTATGACAAAAAAATGGTGGTGCAGCATAAACTGGACATAAATATAATGTTCCACTAGCTATTTTAATTTCTTTTTTGCAAAGAAAGTTCCGCAAGAAATTATTAAAAAGTTCTATTGAGGCACTAGCACACTTAGGGGCATATTCACAAGAAGCTATCACCGAATTAACGGCACTTTATCGCAGCCAAAATTGTGATAAATGTACCTCCCCATTCACAAGCTGGTGCTAACAGCTCACAGCACCAGTTTACCCGCGATAGCAGCCGCAAAAAACATCACCACAGAGGCCCCTTCAACTATCGCTAATGAGCGGCAGAGTGGGTGTTCCTGTGCCAAAATCCGCGACAACATCACACCTCAACATTCTCAACGACCAGCCAGATCTGCAATAAAAACACAAAACAGATGATAAGGCGTATTAGCATAAGGAAATCTACACCTGCTCTGACCTGGTGTAAAGTCGGACGGCAGTCTGCATCACAAAAGGGAGCACAGCCCATGGCCACATTGGAAGGGCAACAGATGCCATGGAGCTACCCATCATGCGGCCCGGACACCCAAGAGGGCCACAACACCCACTGACCCCACCCCAGGACCACAACCCAACCCACACCAGGAACACCCCCCGGACCACCACAGACGCAGCGCAGACAAAGACAGCGGACCCCAAGGAAGGGTACTAGCCGCACAGACCCAACCTCTGACAATGTCATCGTCCACCACAGGCTGAAAGGGACAACCATTCCACGCATCCCGACCACCATCGCCTAACAGGCATACGGCACCAACACAGTGGATAACCAACATCCCACCCCACACCAAGCTGCTGGCTTGGCTGCACCTGTTGGCCCCAGGCACCCCCCAACCAACACCCACCAGAGTCGGAGGAGTCTCACAGCAAGCCACATACAAGTCCCCCACACCTGTCCAGGAGATCACATCACCCTGGTACCCAAGTTTCCATACGTCCAACACAATGCACAGGTCACGCTGGAGAGCAAGCAAGGACCATGCGCCATGGCAGGATGCACGCAAGTGTCGGTGGCAACCCAGAGCACACATGTCCTACCTGTGCCCCCTGGTGACACAGCAACCAATCACCACAACAGAAAGCACACATCCCACCCCAATGTGCAGGCAACAACAGAACACCGTGGAACCTCCAACAATGTCGCCTTCAAATACACAGCCAGTGTGCATGATTCCTTCATCCTCCGACCGTCCATCATCCCAGTATGGCGTACCCAGGCAGGCAACAAGGGAATTGCACAGCCCCTTGGCAAGTTCCAAATGAACACCCCACTCACCTCAACTTCACAACCATGCAAATCACAACTCTGGCAATGCACACGTCACAAAATCACAACCAACATGCACAACAACATGCCCACCCACCAGACACGACTCACAATGGTTACCTGGCCAAGCCGTGAACATGAGCCATCAATGGCATGGCACCTCAGCCACACAACAGCCGAATGTGGGGAGAGGTGGCAAACAGGCATGTGTGAAGGATGCAGTAGTACCATGATTGGGAAAGTAGACAATGCCAAGAGTGGCGGAGATGTGCTGGATACACCACGGTAGGCAGCACACACCCATATCCATGGCGACATACACCTATGGTGTATGGAGTGTAGTGGACAAAACCATGTTACCACAGCCAGAGGGGGACCTCGCGGAAATCTTGCCTGTTATGCCCCCCCCAAGCGTGACCAGAATGGGATGGCCCGGCGTACGTCACACCAACATAGGGGCGTGAATTAGAAGCACATAGCCCTGGCTGTGGCCCTCTTCCTGAAAGCCCAACGTCTCTGCCAGGGCGGCGCCTCTCACCCGTCACGAGGCCGATGCCGTCCTCTTGAGCAGAATTGCCTACGACGCAGTGCGCCTGCCGGACCCCGGAACACTGGACCACGAACCCGTCAGGCCTGCCCCTGCACGTCCAGGCCTCACTGATCACCTGCCGACACGGCATGTGTCAAGGAGGGCCCACTATGTTCAGGCGCAAGCTCCAGGCCCGAGTCCCGTGACCTTGGCAGCCTCCATCACGGCCTCTATGACACAGGCCCGATTTACTCCTTTTTCGTTGACGTACTCTACTGCCGCCTCAGGCCTACTCTTCGGCCCAGTAGGTCCCATATGTGAAACTGTGTCCTGAGTCATGAATGGCAGTGACCCCAAATCCGGGTCAGCGGCAACAGCACCAGGCTCCACCCGATCAATGAGGCATAGTTCCATATGGGCTTCTTGCGACACGCGGTGCCACTAACCCTGTTCAGCGCCAGCCAACAACACGTGGTGCCACTAACCCTGTTCACCGCCAGCCAGCGACATGTGGTGCCACTAACCCTGTTCAATGCCAGCCGGCGATACGTGGATGAGGGACCAGGACTACCCTGTGGACCAGTAGGTCCCACATCCAGCACCTAGGTGCAAATCACGAATGGCAGAGTCCACACCAGTGGTCGCACAGAGAGGAGTAAGAGGTAAATGCGTCTCAGTCCAGACGAAAGCCAGGTCACAAACACGGAGGGGTCTGAACACATGGTGCCACTGAACCTGAACTACGCAGGCCAATGAGGCCATCCAACCTATGCCGGCGACACTCGGTGAATGGGCCGTGCAGACCGCTGCCTCAGGCCTACACCACGGTCAGGTAGGTCACACATTTGGAACTGAGTCTTGATTACACCATGGCAGTGAACACCATTGAAGGCATAGGACAAGTCACTATACCCACTTCGATATGGAGCCAACAAGTCTGTGCATGGCATCACAACCACACGTGTCTGTGGGCCTACGCTGACTACTGCCCTCGGCCTACGCTGTGCACGAGTGGGTCACAGATTTGGAACTGAACATCGATGATTCAAAAGGCAGAATACATGTCAATGCATGCACGGAGAGGCATAAGAGGATGATGCGTTGCAGTCCAGAGGGAACAGGATCATCGTTACAGAGGTGATCGAACACTACCAACAACTGACCTGGTGTCACTAACTCTGTGCCTCGCAAGCCAACGACACATGGCTGTGGGCCACAGCTGACCGCTGCCTCTGGCCTACACTGCGGTCCAGCAGGGCTCACACATCAAATCGAGGCCTGACTGGCCCGGACGGCGCATCACCGCAGGAGGCACATGCCACCACAGCAAGGAACAGCTCCAACCACAATCTGTCAGAGTCGAAACGGTGGTCCTGACGGACATACGGAGTTGCTCACACCTTTCGTGGATGCCATCATCAGTTGTATACCCTGCTCGGCACTCCAGGTGCCACTGACTCGCACCGCAAGCCATTGTACGTTACTGATTGAGTTTTGTGTTGTTGAGAGGTTGCGCAGCAATGTCACCTCAAGCAGTGTGGGAGACCTGGGACGCTGATGAGGAAGATGATGCAGGTCTAACACACCCCACTGCATCTGCATCAGGAATGTCTCGAAGAGACACAGTCCGAGGCTTTTCCTTCGCATGGGCGCGCTCAGCTGTAGTGCCCCTACCTCAGTGCACTGCAACTCATGGACACTTCTGTTTGCATGTTGTGTTACCTCAGGACTTTCACTGGCTCCCCCCATGTTGCTCAGCAGTTGACTCCATCGTGCAGGTGTTTTCAGTTTCCGTTGCACTGTTGTCCACTGTTCACCTGGTTGCCAGCACCAAGCACTCTGTGCGGGCTTGCATGCACTCACCCCACACACATCCAGCACAGGCGTCAATGTACATGTGGCCCTGCCAATAAAGGGGCCGGGCACACGTGCCTATAGCCAGTACAACATAATATCTACGTGTGTCCCTGTGGTCTCTTTGTATGCATGAGGGCCCTGGGCTCTAGGACAATACATTGTGCTGTGTACATCGGATGCAGACATGTCACCACAGGCAGTGGGTTGGAGCTTGGACATGTAGCTTTGTTGACACCCACTCAATTTGTAAGGGGAGTGACCAGGTCTGTCATACGCTGCGCCAACGTGGGTGCGTGACTGCTATTTGCGCACCCCTGGGCGTGGTTCTGTCCTGTGAATGCACTTCTGCATGTGTCTCTTTTGCAGTGTGGGTCTCCTTTGTGGGGTGTGGGTGGTCACTGAGGGTGATAGACACCAACGTATGAGTTTAGTTCCACTTCCATGGGTTCGGCACCCACCCCCACCTGTTGGGCCACCTCCTTTAGGCATGCTGACACATGGCATTGGGGTGCCATGTGTGGGTGGGTGAAGTGTCGTGACCCAGCTGTGTTTGTTGGTGCTTCCTGCTGTGTGGTCTGCCGCAGGGGCTGTGTTCTCCTCTGAGTAGCTTGTGTACCCTGGTCCTGGTGGTGGGTTGCGTGGGATATGTATGTGCTGCTGTAGGGCGTCGGTGTCGATGGTGTGTGGTCCTCTCCATCACCACAGATGTGTTGTCTTTTGTGCTCTGCTGTAGGTGTTGTGTGCACCTCTGCAATGTGAAGGGTAGATGCATGCTGACATTGTGTTGACATGTATGTTGGCGCATTGTTCTGGTTTACATGCAGTCTGTATGGCAATGTACATTGTGACTGTTTGTGAGGTGCTGCATTCTTCTGTAGGACAGTGTAGGTTTGGACTACATGACGGATGTGAGGTCGTATGCATACAGTTCCATTTCACAGTTTCCTGCTCTGTCAGATGTAGTAGGCATGTTTCTGTGCATGTGCGGAGCCAGCTGCATCCTCTGTTCTGCAGTGTCAGCTATGCTCATTGTACCATGTTGTTGTCGATGTGGGTGTGCTGTTCTTGCTATGGGTGTGTGCTGTAGTGTGCCAAGGGGATGAGGGACATGATCCTGGGTAATTGTGGGTGTGCAGTGTGCTACGCCTCGTTGTGCATGTGTGTCATTGTGCCCATCTCCCCCGTCCACCCAGTCCCTGTCCGTTACTTTCCCTGTTGATGTTGTCAGGTCCTCTCGAGCTGTGTCTGTACTCCCTACTCCTTGCACCGTCTCCACACTGATGACCGTAGCCTGGGTTTCCTCCTGCTCCTCCTGTGGTGCTGGACTGCCACCTCCTGTTGCCGTTTCTGCCTTCCTATTGGCAGCGGGTTGTACCTGGTTTAGGTTGTCACGTCATGCCGGCACCTCTTGGCCTCCTCTATTGGCCTCATCGACACTCCGGCTGCATTCACGGTAGTCTGCTTGTGGGTCAGTTGCTGGTAGTGTTCTTTCACCTCCGTGAAGCTGTTGTATTCCGCTTTAGGTGTCCGTATATAGGTTTTCCTGATACATGTCCTTATATAGGCAAAATTTGCATTGCTCTTATATAGGCATAAGATCCCAGTCCTTATTTAGGCCTTAGCCATGCTATCCAAATACAGGCATGGTCGCCTACATCCGTCCACCCCAATGTCACAACGAGTTCTTAGAAACAAGACCCTTAAGCTCTGCGGAGCTCCCCTAGCACAGGATATTGATTTCTCCAAGAACTCATTTATTGTGCATGAACCGCTATTCCTTAAGGGTTGATTCCTGACGTCTTCCTCTGCCCGACCTTGCATCAATGCTAACATTCCAAGGCACCTACCGGGTATAAATATACCCTTCCTTGCCCAAGAAAGTAGGAGTAGACCTCGACTTTAGAGGAGCCCATGTCACAGCCTGACGCATTGACAAGAGACGCTGTCATCCCTGCTCGCAGAGTATTCAGCTTCCAGTGTTCTGACTCCCTTCGCGGGGTGTTAGAGTTCGAGACCCAGAAAGAGATTCCCACCTCTCTCATTCTCAAGGTATGGAGCTGACTTGAACCTAGAGGGACTCTTGGCATATCAGTCTTGGCATATCAGTCTTGTCATATCAGTCTTGGCATATCAGACTTAGCATATCAGACTTAGCATACCACTCGATGATATACCAGACTATAGCATACAGCACCTACTACACTTAGGTTAGGTACACTGGGGTAGAACTAGTTAGAGAAGCATCTCATGAGTACTCGCATTTTTAGCTTATGTTATTTATGTATATGAATATATGTGTCATAGCTAAAAGATAATGCTAGCGCAGTATTATTTCTTTCTACTGTATACGCTGTCCATAATATATCTCGCATACTGTCTTATGATTGTAACAGCTCATACCTCGTACACGAGAAACAAGACTGTTAAATAAATCCTTTTATTGAAACGCCCATCTATCCTTTCTGTGTAACTCTGAAGTTATCTATTGTTTCCACGATTCTGAGAGTGTTCCGATTCTAAAGGGAAAAAAAGTTGTCATGTTTATGCGGTTGCCAGAAACGAATCCCTTCTTGTTTACAAGGAGTTTCTAGTGGCCTCTGAGCTGGTACAAATTAATTAACTTTAATATACTCGATAGGGGCATACGGACCTCAGTCCTATGCCAAATCTATAGGGTATATTATTCCAATGCGCAGAACCTATTAAGGAAATAGGAACTGCACTACAACGCTGGTTTTGTTTTCCTGTGGTCTTCCTCTCCCTTTTCTCCTTGGCCTTCCCCAAGCCTGTTGTTCCTTGCTGGTGGTCTCTGGGGGTTGTGGGGTTCGCATATTGTCCTCTGCGCTGGGTCAGGGTGCATCCATGTTGCTCCGTGCTTAGGCTTAGGCTTGTTTCTGGTGTGTTGTTTTTGTGGTATTTCATGATGCATTTTCCCACAGGATGCGTGGATTTGCATGCCTGTGGCTGGTTTTCACTACTTTTTGTACAACGATTGGCCTCATCGCATGATTTTTCACGTTTCGCATTTTTGCGGCATGGCGTTGATTTTCATGATGACATTTGACGCGTTATCTGGTGTCTATCGCATGCTGCTGCCTTGTTGTGAATTCCACGTTGACACGGGGTTATTTTCCTGCGATGGGCTGCGATATTGAAAGTTGCATTAAGCTAATCTTGCGGTAGTTATCACACGTTCTTGTGAATATACCCCCAAGTCTGGTAAGTAGAGTTCATCCTCAAACTCAGGTGGTTCACCCACAAGTTGGTCAGCTAACACACTTAATTACAACCAATCCTCCTCCTCCTGTGCTGTTTCAGAAACGGTGTAATTGTGTGGTATGAAATATTGGATCATTTTGACCATAGTCAATCTGTCCACATTTTGAGGGGAGAGACTGATACTCAAAGGTATTTTTTTATCATTTTTAAAGTATAAGTAATTTTTCGGTATTGCATAATGTATTTCTCTGGGACTTAAAATTCCGCAAATATACCTCCTACAAAAAAATAATTAGCTGTGAAAAAGCCCTATGAGCTGAAAAACCTATGTTGGCTGACTTTTAGAATAAGGACGTTTGTAAAAATTCATATTGTACAAATATGGTAGATGTTTTGTGGATTCGTGAAATTTTAAGTACCGAACATATAAATTATGGAATATTGTATAATCATTTTAAGTTTGAGATTGATCAAAGTATATTTATGGTCCTTGAGGGTGGGAGAACACCAACACTCCCACCTTTGAAAGTGCTTGCAATTGCATGAGTCAGAGAAAAGCATGGCAAGAAGAGCTTGAGAAAAGCTGAGGGTATGACATAACTGATTTTGGCCATCAAGACTGACAAGACAGATATTAGAAATTCGGACTGTTGACCAAGAGATGCTAACAATGAAGCAGAACACAGCCAGTATACAAGATGGTGACAAAAGAATGCTGCCATGAACAAGACATAAGAAATTTAATTTCATGCTAGACAAAACTGAACAATGGAGAGTACATGGGTACTGATGTGTTATGTAGAACAAAGATCAGTGCAAATACTCTTATATTTCAATCCACTGCAGGACATTGATAAAATAACACTATATTAGAACAAAATCATTTCATATTGTTTTGCCAAATTAGCTGTGGTATGCAGATCTAGTGGCTCATTTAGCAAAGCATTGTAAGTCAAGTCAGGCTCCCCAGCTGACATTGGCCCGGCACGTATTCTCTGCCAGATCTTTGCCAAATGTCCATCCCCGATTCTTACCCTTCTCAATGACTGTTTCATGCACGGTTTTGTCCCTGTTCCGTTTAAGAAGGCTATTATTCTTCCTATACTAAAAAAAACGGGGGCCGATCCCACATCCACGATGAATTATCGACCGATATCCCTTCTCCCTTATCTGAGTAAAATAGCTGAGTCTCATGTCACCCAGACACTTAGCATTTTCATTGAGGACCGCAATTACCTTGCACCCTGCCAGGCGGGTTTCCGTCCCCGCCATTCTACGGAGAAGGTGGTTATTTCAGTCATGGATCAACTCAGGGAGGGTCTTGATACTAGCACCCCTCAGGCTCTGGTCCTCCTGGATCAATCCGCCGCCTTTGACACGGTAGACCATTCCATCCTCTTGTCCCGTGTCGAGGCGGCGGGCATAGGAGGACAAGCACTGACCTGGATAGGCTCATTCCTGGCTGATCGTACCCAGGCCGTTCATCTGGGAGAATTTTCCGCCCCCCCTCGCAGGGTTCAATGCGGTGTCCCTCAGGGCTCCTCTCTTTCCCCTTTATTATTTAATCTTTATATCTTTCCGCTCATTTCTGCACTACAACAAATGGAGGTCACAGTCTATAACTATGCTGATGACCTACAACTCATTTTTAATTTCTCTTCTCCCTCACTAGTCATTTCTGCCTTCCAGTCTGTCATGCTGTTCATCCGGGAATGGATGAATGTGAACCATCTCAAACTTAACCCGGATAAAACGGAGTTGATTCTGACAGGTGGCAGTAGCAGCCCCTGGTCTCCCTCCTTTTGGCCTTCTTCCCTTGGCTCCCCTCCAACGCCCCCCCACTCTGTTAAGACTCTTGGTATCACACTTAATCATCATTTGACTCTTCACTCTCATATTAGCTCGGTTGTCTCTTCTTGTTTTTTCACTCTGCGCACCATTAGGAAAGTTTCTCGGTTCTTCTCTCCCTCTGCACTCAAGCTGATTGTAATGGCCATGGTTTTATCCAAGATTGATTACGGGAACATCATTTATAATGGTGCTCCCGGCTACGCACTTCAACGCCTTCAGATGGTACAGAACCAGGCAGCTCGTCTGGTACATGGTTTACCCAAATTTCATCACTCGTCACCTCTTCTTATTGCTCTTCACTGGCTCCCTATCAAGCAACGAGCCCTGTTCAAGCTCGGTTGCCTTACTTTTCAAGCCCGGTCGGGCACGGCCCCTGCTTTCATAAATTCTGCCATTACCAACTACTGCCCTTCCAGAGTCCTTCGCTCATCCGCTAAATCTCTACTAGTCATCCCTCGTATTAAGAAACAGAGATCTGGAGGCCAGAAATTTGCGGTGCTCGCGCCCACTTTCTGGAACTCCCTCCCTCTCCACATCAGACTTTCTCCTTCTTATTTGGATTTCCGTAAGGTCCTCAAGACTTTTTTGTTCAAGCAGGCCTTCAATTTATAATCCCCTGTATTCTTCTGCCCAGGAATTCCTGTAGCGCCATGAAACTGCTTGTGGACGTGCGCTTTATAAGTTTTTAAAAATTCAAATTCAAGTATTGGAAGTGCTATCCAAAATAGAATGACAGCTTCTACAGCTTTAAAAATGAAGGGTCCAATTAGACCACTGCACCCATATAATTTCCTTGTATGCAGTGTTTCTCTAGTATGACATTGTAAAATTCCAATGGGTGGCCCCTGACATTTTCAAGTAATGTGTGAAACGTCTGACAGGCTACAAGACAATCAAAGGGGAAAATTTATCAACTCTTTGCTCCAGGTTTGCATCACAAAATTGGTGCTAAGTAAAGACATGATGTGTTGTCCATGGGTGGTAAATGGGTGTACCCATGCAGCCACCCATGGGATTTGACACAAATCCCTATCTTCTCACATTGGTAGACAGGGATGTGCATCAAAGACATCTTCCTTGAGGCAGGGATAAGGTCTGAGAAAAGTTTTCTTTCTCAAAGGTTTTCAAACTTTGCCTGTGTGCTGCACTCTACATGCAAAGTGGAAAACATATGAAAGCATATTGTTTTATTGTAAGAAGCTTGCACTGCAGAATGCCAGTCAAAAGTGAGCCAGCACTGAGGGCAAGCAAAACTTGGCCATATTTTGTAGGTCTGTTTTTTGTCTTTACCATTTATGCAAGACTGCACAGCAACATTGGGTGCTGAGTTGAATTGCACCAGAATTTAGTAAACCTCTCCCAAAGTATTGAATCCACTGTTAAAACCGAGCCAATGAATGACATCCTAAGAGAATAGGAAAATATTTAACCCAGCAGGCTACTTCAAATTACAAAATGTCCCTTCATTTTTTCTATGAGATAAAGTACCCCGTTGTACAGTATAAGGATATTACAATTCACAGAAGAGTTCCGGGACCATATTGAGGAATGAGGCCAAAGCTGAGTTCCTCTATAAGATCATTGAACACTGAGGTGACTTGTAATTTCCTTATACTGTATGGCTGGAGGTGCTTTATTCCTTGCGATACATGGTTGCACCATAACCCTTCTCAAAAACCATTTAAATCCTATTGCTAGGGCACTTTCAAATGAAAGAGATAGGGTCTTTGAGAACATGAAGAAATATAAGACTCATCCTGAATCTACCTCGCCTCGCCCACGTCACCCAAAACCTCAGGGAACTTCTTTTTCTCTCCATACACAAACACACCCAGTACAATCTCCTTACTGTGAAGGCACAGGAGTAAAGAAGGATTTGGAGGCTTATCTGTTTTATGTATGATGGCTTTTAATAATGACTTGACAGTCACATATACAGGTCATATGCTCGCTGGTTGGTGGACGGGGAAAACAAAGCCAAAACATTACAAGTCCTTAAGTCTGCTTGGGCCGACGTAGTACATCAAGTTTAGGTGTGGTTCTTGTCTTTACAAATCTTCAGTGTTTTCTTCTTTTTTACTCTGTCCTCAGTCCTGCAGAGTAGAGCCACCAAGTTCCCTCTGGAAACAAAAGAACGCCCAAGTAAGTGTTAGGCCAAGTAACAATTATGGTCTCTTCTGTCTATGGAGAGTTGTAATCTTACAGCTTATCTTTTCTCTCCCTTTCTGATGAGGTTCTTTCCATTCCATCACTAATGCTGGAGCGAGAATCAGGTAATATTAACATTTATGGTTCACCATTCATCCAGGCAAATCCTTGCTTGATCAGGATGCAGACCTTCGCCATTGTAGCGAGAACAGAAATCAAATCAACACTATATTAGCAGTTTATCATCAATAATCTATATATGTGTGAGTCAATTAATAGTATTAGGAAAGTTTTAAAGGTTTTAATAATTCAAATCTTTTAGTAGCTCATCTTTATTTGATTGTCATTTATTCATTAATCAATATTATTATTCTTGCCATTATCAAATCAGTACATAAATCAACAAAAGCAAGAAGCGTGTTCTAAAAAAGAAAGAATCCCTATTCTAAGAATGTGAGGAAGGAGTCAGTTAGAACTCATGAAGAGCTCTATAGCAAGAGAGTGAGAGCAAGCAAAAAGCTTCAGTAAATTCTGTAAAAAAAATTGAAATATTAAAACAGAATGTCCCAAAAAGAGAATTTCAGGAAACTCAGTAGAGTCTCAGCACAATATATCAGAGACTTGGGCAACAGGGGTGAGGTTTTCAATCAGAGCTTCACGGACAGAGAGTGTCTCTGAATGGGAGTGCACAGTCAGAGTTGGCAATAGTGTCCACTAATTTAGGAACACACTTATATAAACAACACATTTTATGAAAGTCTGCAACAGTTGCTTCTCCCGTCTTCTTCCATCCAGTCATCGTCCAATGGGAAACTGGATTACTCCTCATCAAATCACCAAGAGAACAATAGTCTATCAATTGTGTTAGTTAAATTTGTTGCAACAACTATTGAACAGGGTTCAGTTTCCCTGATGTCTTAGTTGTCACACTTGCACCAGTCTATCATTTGACACTAAAGTCCACACAATAGGCTATGTAGAAGTTGAAACATCTTTTAAATTGAAAATAAAACATTTTTGCAAAGACATATTCTGAAAAGGAAATGCAAGTTAGTTGAGAGGTCAATGTCAATGCCTAAATTATGTGCTGATTCTGCATACATGGTCACACATCTTTAGTTTAGAGAGCCTACATTGTATTCAATTGCAACAGTGAGTTATATTCAAACAGAAACCTTTTATACAAAATATGTGAATCATTTTACAAAATGTTTATCTTGTTATGAAAATCATCTTTTTACAGAGGTCAAGAGGTACACATTTATGTAATATCTTCATTGTATATGATTTCATCTTTACTAAGAAATGCCATTTAATGTGTTAGCATTTCTAATTGAACAAGGTTTTAGCAGTATCACTGTAGCTGGTTGATACCTAGTACATGTAACAATGGCATCTGTGTACATTTGTCATAATTATGAAAGCAATTTTCTTTTATTCAAGCTTGCACGTTAATACTGCACGTTTATTACACCCTATAATTTTATTTCCTTCCACCAATCTACACCTTTTTTTCTGTTTCAGATGCTTTCAATTTGATCATTGCCTTGGTTCACATATCTCCTTCTTATATATCATTCTCTTATGTTCTTTATTGGGTGGCTCACTCACTTCACCAACACCAGTGCTTTGTTGCAAAAAGATATTGAAATCATTTAAATACAAATCAGATTTAAAAAAACACTGTAGCTTAGGATGTGTAGAAACATGCAGAAGCATTAAGAATATAAACATGTAGCAATTAATATCTCTTTATTGCCTACCACTTGCTCGAAAAGCAAAATCAAGGAAGGAAAAGCTTTTTAGTGTTTTAAACTGCAGGTTATGCTCTTTGGCCTTGTCTGCTCTGCTGTTGGCTCTTGCAGCAGGTATTGTGATGTCAGAACTCACCTGTAATGGTTAAAGATACAGATGAGCGGCTACATTTCTTTATTACTAGGGTCAGAGATGTCTCAAGTCACCTGTAATATGGAAATTAGAGAAGGGCGTTTATATAGGGATTGCACACTCCCTTACATTTGTGCTATTCATTGAGCTATTTCAAGAGCGTAGACCCTAGAGGGAAATTGCAAACCTTCAATATCAAGATGTCTGAATAGATCGGGGAATGTTCCTGCTAATCAAGACCAGGAAGTTGAAGAGCAGAATGACAGAGGATGTGAGACCACCATTAGCGTGGCCTGAAAATGAAAAGTAAATGTTTTTATTTTTTGACCTTCAGTGTGAGAGGTGGGGAGGCAGCATGAGGTGCGATAGAAGATTTGATCACCCAATCGTCCCCTGTGTTTGATAGAAACAATGCATTTGACCCATGATCCTCCAGAGACATGGATCTTTCTCAGAAAGTAGTCTGGTTTATTTTGGAGGATGACTTTGCACATTATGCAGCACAATGTTAACAGTTTGATGATTTTCGTCATATCTTTTGCATGCCCTTTATCTAGAGAAGAGTAGACTAAATATTGAATATAATTTATTTCCTGATCTGAAATCTGAAATAAGTTTAGAGCCAATACGGACAATCACAAAATAGTTGGGCAAGCCACCGTTGGAATAACTACTCACTATCTCCCAAGGAAAAAAATTCTTTGTAACTTTTACTGTCAGAACTTTCCAATCTGTCCATATATTGGCTGGTAGGCCAAGAGCAGGCATTCTTTGAAGTCTCTGACGCGTGGAATAGGAGTCTAGATTCCTGTCATTTGAGCGGAAAATAACCCAAATGATGACTATGATTTTGTTGAATGAGCTTTGACTTCTGCCCCGTAAGTCCATGTTCAAATACATGTTGCTTCTCTTGAAAACATCCAGCAACTGATTCTCAAAAGGCTTTGCATTTCCAAAGTCGGCCCCGCTGTCTTTATAATTAAATGCAAAGTTGTGCCTGAAAAGTCAGGACTTACAATGCACACAAGGGCTCTATAGTTCATAAATACGGTTATGAATTGCAAATTACAGCTTATCAATTCTCACGAATGGCAAGGGAAAAATGGAAACAAAGGGCCAAGACCCACACAAAGGCATGTACTAATGCAGTGCAACCATAGATATGGTCGCAAAGGTTAGGTCATTATTCACTCTGTGTAATTTGTCAAATATTGATGGTTTATGCTTGGTTATGCTAGCTGTAGATATCGGCAGAAGTAGTCAACAGATTCCTACATGCTCAGAATCAAAGTGTGCCAATTGTGAGATTGTGACCTCCTTTCACTTTAAGGTTACAGTGTCACCACATTGTGTTTCTTAATGCTGGGATGGTGCCTGCTGTTCCATGCATGCTTCCAACCCAGCATTCACAAGTCACAAGGAGTCACAAGCTGATTCCCGCCCCATTAAAGGTAAAGAATTGTTTAGTTTACCACTTTTTATGCACTGTTCCTTTGCAGTATGAGGGATTTGAGTATCTCTCACTCTGCAAAGAGACAGAAGATGGTTGAAGAAAAATGCAAAACATGTGCAGCCACCAGCCTCTGACATGCACCAGGCTCTAGGTGTCTCCTACCAAACAAATATTAGTTGTAGAAGAAGTCCAGAGATCAGTGCTACTGCAATTTAAGATTTCCCAGCAAAGGTCAATGCTTGCCATGGAATTTTGCAAGCAAATTTTGCAACTGAAAATCTGCTAGATAAGCTGTGCTATCTCTAATCACACTCATACAGAGTCGATGAGACTGGGCTTGCACTGCCTGCTGTGGTAATTTCACTAATTAGATAGCAAGGATAGAACTTTCAAGAGGGATTATCATTTTAATATCAGTCAAGACATGTTCACAAAATTTCCCTTTGATGCCACGTTCCAAGTACCTTCAATCTGATGTCAGATGTCGATAGTGTAGAGTAGGAAGTGTACTTATAAATATGATTTATTAACAACTTTATTAATCAATTACGGTCAGAAGACAATAAAATTGAATGACTACACATGTCAGAAGCCACAGGAGACAGTGATGAGTAGATGTCTACATGGGCAAAATTAATCCAATGTGCTGTAATAACAGCCATCTTTTCATAATTGATGAGTAATTTGGACAAAATGTGCTGGTGATAAATGCTCCATCCACTCATTATATATATAGTACATTTCATATCACCAACCAGCAATATTCTGCTTTAAATTGCTATTAAAGTTTGTGACTTTCTAATAGGTATTCCAATATACAAATGGTATAGCTATCATAAGTTAGAATGATGGATGTATTATTTGTGTGCGTGTCAGTCCCTGACAAATATAAGACTGTAAATGAAGTTGATAAGTGCCTGATTAGCAGCATAAACATTTTTTAAAATATTAATTATTACTGGGAATTTCACGTGCAATAAAGAAAATCCTCCATTAAAAGATGTTGTTCAAATAGAAATTGAGTAGATACCCATTCTTTAAATTGTGTATGAAGCCATTGCGCAAGTAGCTGCATTTTTCATGTTTAGTAAAAGTTACAGGTATTTACTTTGCAATCCGTTTGTAGAAGAATTGGTTATATATTTATCACCATTTGAGATTCATGATGCCTTGCAGTTTGTTATCGGAGTACACCTTCCATGGCGCTCCATGATGTTATCCAATCTGTATTAGTTTATGGTATTTACATGTAGCTTATTTTTCGAAATATCAATAGTTTTGTTTTACCTCACTTACTTACTGGTTATTTCCATCACTTGAAATCTTCCCTTCCTAGACCCAATCTTTACTAAATTGAGGTGAGGCCGCACCTTGTAAAAAAGGCACCACCACCCACTTGCCCAATATAAAGTTCCACACACAGAGTAAACTGAAACTGAGCTTCTGAGTCATTCTGGAAGAGTCCGTTCACGAGGTTTGCTTTTTTTTTAGGTCCAGCATTCAAGACCTCTTGTATATACTTTAGTTTATAATTATTATATACTTATATGTGTATGTACTTTGTGGACTCTGGAGATCAGCCCTAGCATTTGTCTGCTTCCACTTAGGGACTTTTGTCTGTTCAACTGCCTCTATTTAACTTTCTTGATAGAAAACGACCAGCAGAGGTCAGTAAAATATCAGAATCACGTCAGCATTCTCTAGATTCCAGTCCATAGCAATTGCAATTGTCTTCCACGAGCACTCATAGACAATAATATTTTCTTCAAATATTGTATTTTCAGTGATACCACCGGAGGCCCTGATTTTATATTAAAAACAGAGCTTTGGACTATACTATTTGCTGCTGAAAGGCAATATTTTTCCCTATGTGTTCCCATACCTGGTGCGTCACGCAGTTTGGTGCTTACTTTCCTTCCATGTTAAAGAACAGTAGATGTTTCATCACCCAGGCTAATGTGCTGCATAGCTAAATACATATTGGGTCCCAAAGGCGAGACCGATTGCATTGCAAATGCTTGTTTTACCCTTAATGCCTTCTGCGTTCTTATCTAAGTTAAAAGAAGATATAGATATCCACCAGTGAGGTTAGCTGGATCTAAGGACTGCAGCATGGAAAACAAATATTATTGGTTCTGTTCAAAGCGTACCCATAGTGAGAAACGGAACCTTGTATGCAAACAGCGGGTCTCGTTATAAGGATGGTTCTACCCCTGTACTATTTAGATTAAAGAGAAAACCACTTTTGAGAAACGCCCATTATCCTAAAGCTTTAAATACCATGCAATAGCTCAAAGGGAGGCTACTGGAGACAAGCCATTGCTGTCAAGGCTCTGCTTCTTTCATGACTGTACAAGGAGGACAGAAACCCTTTAGAAAAATAACTCAGCTTGGATTTATCATCGCCCGACCCACACCGGGACTTGTGAGAGCCTCACTTGTCTCTGGATTCGACAATAATCTGGCGACCGGACTGTAGAGATTATCACCAATCCCAAATAAGGAGTCCAGAGATCAATCCAAAAGTGTAGGAGTTTTATTCAGAGCAAAACCAAAGGAAATGACGGACGGAGTGTTGAACATTGCAAGCACTCACCCCCAGTCAACTGATCTGGGTTTAATCCATCACCGTTCTTTAGCCCACTCTGCCACCCCAGTTCAGACATGGCCATATGCAAATCAGTCTGACCCTGTGCCTCATGGGAACAGTCCAGCCCGAACTGCCAAGCCATGTCTTCCATGGACCGGAAACAAGCTTCCTAGGACCGGTTTCTGGCATTTCAGCCGTCTTCAGCCAGGGTTGCTTGAATCCAGTGGCAAAGTGAGCAAGGGACTCACGTCTGAGCATACCCTGCCAACTTATGGCGAACAAAGCAAAACCAAAGGAAATGACGGACGGAGTGTTGAACATTGCAAGCACTCACCCCCAGTCAGAGTTTTATTCAGAGCATAGATAAAAGACCACCAGTCCAGACAGCAGTTTCACTCCAACTGCCTGCACACAGTATTCTCCAGTCCTCTCAGCATTTTGTTGCCATGCTATGACCACATGGAATGTAAGGCACAACCTGACAACAGTAGTGAGAAGTAGGACAAAATTAGACATAGCTACCAAAGTGAAAATAAACCCACAACATAGACCCATGTTTAACCCTGGTAGGAAAATCTGTAAGACCTAAAAAGGTTCACAATTCCAAGACCTAATCCTCTTCGCACGACCTCAGTCATGTAAGGTCACCGAATGATGATCGTATGATTCATTTGTGTGTATGCACGTGATGTTCTGCTGTTCACTTCAAGTGCAGGCACAGCATCAGTCAGTGCGAGCAGGAACTGCCACTCATTTTTGGGGCCCGAGAATATTTTTCCATCCTCAGACTTTATTCAGTGCTACGGACAAAAAGGAAGAAAATGGACAAATATGGAGAAAAAGAACGATTGCCAAACAGTGACGAAGAGAAAAACTAGTGATGAACGAGTACCTGTAAAACTGTGACAAAGATGCAGAAAGTGCACACTGGTAAAGAAATAGGCATGAGCTGGAAACAGGACTCGATAGCCAGCCGATTCAACAATTGCGGTATTCAACGGTCGCAGTAGCGGGCTCCTGTAGAAAGGTTGGGGAACTCAGAAGATTTCTATTTATTTATAAACTAAACACTAATTTGTGTGTGTGTGTGTTTAACTGTAAATAACTTAACTGTAAAGCAAGAGAGCCATTTAGAAGAAGGGAGGACTTCAAGTAAGGTGCAGTTTTATAAATTAAATTTTAGGCAAGAATGGCCTTCCTTGCATGCTATGAGCAATCTGGGCACTTTGTTGCTCTCAGCTTTAAGGGAGATCTTTAAAATAAAAATTTTCTTCCTCCATGGTGTGTTTACTTGACCTAAATAATATGAGCAGGTGCATTTACTCAAATAACGTGTCCTGGGGGCCATGGGCACAAGGAGGTATGCTGGAGCACAAACAACCCTATATTTATGGCTTCCCCCTCCCTCCCACATCCCAGATCTAATACTGCTGCATCCTTGCCATTTCCTTCAGTGATGTAGCTTAGTCATTGGGTTTTGGGGGTTCCCAACAAAACATGTGTTAGGCAGCAGGGTGGAGGACTGAGAAGGCCAAGGTTTAGGATGGACTGTTCCCATGAGGAGCAGGATCAGTACTGATTTGCATTAGTTGGGCCTACATTGGCACAGTGGGTAAAAGCGATGGGTTAGAATGCTACCCAAAGATATTACACTGGTTAGACTATTTGCAAGCATTCATTCAATAACCTTTGGCTGAGGATCTCTCTTCCTTTCTAGCTATGACCTACTGACTGTAACTTAAGTTCAGCAAGTGCTTCTATCTGCCTGCCTGACTGAACACTTAGGCCCTCATTACGAGTGAAGGACTAAAGTCCGATCACTATACATGCACATTTCTGCAAAGTCTTCCAAATCACTCCTCTCCCGGTCTGCAGAGGGAAAGCTATGGCTACTAACCCCCCATGAGACCAAGCAGAATTAGTGACAGGCAGTCACTGCCCAAATTGAGTTTTAGTTGGATAAATGGGAGTGCCTACTAGACTCATCTTTACGAGACTCCAATGCCACCATCAATGGGAGGGCATTGACACTGTATAAATTCCACACAGTTACAGTCTCACATCGCTGAGGGCGCTTAAAAAACTAAGGACAAAATGGGTGTGGCTCTAATCAGCAAGGCTGAGCCAAATAACTAGGAGAACAAAGAAGTGCCAATGCTGATAAGTCCTTCAAAACCTTAAATTGAACGTGGAAGAACCAACGAAACAACCACAAAAGTACTACTTAATAGTATTTATTTCATAAAGTTTTTGGATTTATTTTGCATGAAAACATTTTTTGAATACAAAATTGAGAAGCCGTCAATAGCTATAAATGCATGAACATAAAAACATTTTTAGACAAGCAAAATAATTTTTTGAGCAAAAAGAGAATATTTTTAGAAAAGGGAACTACACTTAAATCATCTACCTGGGAGGCAGACATAATCTTATAAACAAACATTCATACACCACTCCTCATACATCCAAACAAACACTCAACAAAACTATCCTTCGGTAGCCTATTTCCTCAAATTATTCTAATTAACCAAAGGGCCTACCAAACCTGGTGGAATTTTGAAAAAAATGTTTGAAGGTGCATCTCCGTAATTGATAAACAGATTCTTAACAATTAAGAACAATTCATTTTGAATGCACCATATACAAATATTTTAACACCAGTGTTTGTTGACACAAGAAAAACAAAAGGTCGACGCGTTTCGAACCCCTGATCCTTGACTCCCTAGTGGGGGGTTCTCCTCAGGACCAACACTCTAGAACACAAAAGAGAAAGGAAACGGTGTAACTCTATCTGAGCAAACAATGCAACAAGCAAAACACCTCAGCTTCTAAGGGCTAATGAGTGGACCACTAAATACACAAATCTTACCCGAGTGGCAGCGTAAATAAAGCCTTTCCAAACTTGGCCAACTGCAGAAGCAAAAAAGGAATGTGTTAGATCTAGCGTGCGTGATGCGAACATGTGGCAATGTAAAACGTATGTGAAGAATGATGTCAAAGTCAGGGAGGTTATTGAAATGACGTCGTGTACTCACAAATGTGGCGGAAGTAGTCGCTTTTGAGATCGATGGATTTCTTTTTAAGGAATGTAGACAAGTCCCATAATTAGAATGAAGCACGGGAGCTCTGTGCGAGGAAATGAAACTTGGATGTAAACGTCAGCGAGAATGGACATTGATTAAAACTGTCTCTGCTGGGAAAGAAACGTACCTTGATTCTGCCTTAGACTAGATGCACTGGAATCACTTGAATTTGAGACGGCGACGCCGTTTCTTTGAGAAAGGGGGAGGGGGCGTGTTAGTCAAAGAGGCTCCGTGTGTCGGGAACAGGTTCCGACACGGAAAAGGAAGGGAAAGGGGGGGGGGGTTTGGTCCGTGCAGTTACCTTGTTCACGACGGAGGGCACTTGGCTTGCGGCAGGATGCGGAACTTTTGCCCTGGGTTAACTTCCGTGAGACTGTTAAATTGAATTCTGGGAAGTGTGGAACTCTGGGAGATGTAGTTCAGGAATTGCAACTAGACTTACAAGCACCTGGGAACAGATTTGAGTCTCATGATGTGGGCGGACTAGAAAAAGGAGTGTAAACTCTATAAGTTGGAATGGGGTCTAAATAAATTAGATTTAGTTGGAAAAACTGACCGCTGACTTTGGAGTCTCTGAAGGTGCAAGGAAAAACTAAGGCTAAACTAGCTTAAGATTTGCTTCAGCCATTGCTCTTAAGCTAGTTTAGCTTAGTCTAGTTAGTTTAGACCCCATTCCAACTTATCGAGTTTACACTCCTTTTTCTAGTCCGCCCACATCATGAGACTCAAATCTGTTCCCAGGTGCTTGTAAGTCTAGTTGCAATTCCTGAACTACATCTCCCAGAGTGCCACACTTCCCAGAATTCAATTTAACAGTCTCACTGAAGTTAACCCAGGGCAAAAGTTCCGCATCCTGCCGCAAGCCAAGTGCCCTCCGTCGTGAACAAGGTAACTGCACGGACCAAAACCCCCCCCCCCTTTCCCTTCCTTTTCCGTGTCGGAACCTGTTCCCGACACACGGAGCCTCTTTGACTAACACGCCCCCTCCCCCTTTCTCGTAGACACGGCGTCGCCGTCTCAAATTCAAGTGATTCCAGTGCGTCTAGTCTAAGGCAGAATCAAGGTACGTTTCTTTCCCAGCAGAGACAGTTTTAATCAATGTCCATTCTCGCTGACGTTTACATCCAAGTTTCATTTCCTCGCACAGAGCTCCCGTGCTTCATTCTAATTATGGGACTTGTCTACATTCCTTAAAAAGAAATCCATCGATCTCAAAAGCGACTACTTCCGCCACATTTGTGAGTACACGATGTCATTTCAATGACCTCCCTGACTTTGACATCATTCTTCACATATGTTTTACATTGCAACATGTTCGCACCACGCACGCTAGATCTAACACATTCCTTTTTTGCTTCTGCAGTTGGCCAAGTTTGGAAAGGCTTTATTTACGCTGCCACTCTGGTAAGATTTGTGTATTTAGTAGTCCACTCATTAGCCCTTAGAAGCTGAGGTGTTTTGCTTGTTGCATTGTTTGCTCAGATAGTGTTACACCGTTTCCTTTCTCTTTTGTGTTCTAGAGTGTTGGTCCTGAGGAGAACCCCCCACTAGGGAGTCAAGGATCAGGGGTTCGAAACGCGTCGACCTTTTGTTTTTCTTGTGTCAACAAACACTGGTGTTAAAATATTTGTATCTGGTGCATTCAAAATGAATTGTTCTTAATTGTTAAGAATCTGTTTATCAATTACGGAGATGCACCTTCAAACATTTTTTTCAAAATTCCACCAGGTTTGGTAGGCCCTTTGGTTAATTAGAATAATTTGAGGAAATAGGCTACCGAAGGATAGTTTTGTTGAGTGTTTGTTTGGATGTATGAGGAGTGGTGTATGAATGTTTGTTTATAGGCTTATGTCTGCCTCCCAGGCAGATGAGTTAAGTGTAGTTCCATTTTCTAAAAATATTCTCTTTTTGCTCCAAAAATTATTTTGCTTGTCTAAAAATGTTTTTATGTTCATGCATTTATAGCTATTGACGGCTTCTCAATTTTGTATTCAAAAATTTTTTTCATGCAAAATAAATCCAAAAACTTTATGAAATAAATACTATTAAGTAGTACTTTCGTGGTTGTTTCGTTAGTTCTTCCACGTTCAATTTAAGGTTTTGAAGGACTTATCAGCATTGGCACTTCTTTGTTCTCCTAAAAAACTAAGGAGCATATTTACAAAAAAATGTCAGAGCACGGTGCTACACCGGTAACGACATGCTCCAACATTTTTAAAATGCAGGAATGTGCAGAATTTACAAAAATATGGCGCACCCTTGTGTTTCCCCTAGCGCTAATAAAGCTGCCTAGCATCATCACAGGACCCTTGTGTCATGTTGAAAGGCTGCCTATGTTTCAGAGGTAATTGTTTATGTGTAGGAAGGGATCCTTCCTGCACATAAACAATCTTGGAAGGCGACTGCCCTCGTGCACTACGCCAGGGTGAAGTGGACAGAAGCTGGCCGCAATAGCAACCTTTGGAGTGCTTTTCAGAGCTTACTGGCCCCTTTCCCTTTCCTTTGCTGCCATGACCCCACTTGGGTTGTTATAATTGCAGCATACACTTGGTCTCAATCTGGATGACAATGGTTGATAGTGTTTGCAATTTTCGATACTGAATACTAATCGATTATACTACCGTGGGGGTCCAATTTGGAACCGTACTATGATGCTTCTACTAGGCTGAAATTCTTCTGTATTTACACTTGCCCTGAAGAAGTCCATCCCATGAATGAAATGCATACTCTGTCTTCACTGCAAATATGTGAAAGTTTATGAAAAAAAGAGAAAATAAAGACAAGAATCTCCACCTGGGGGCTGATTAGGAAGGCGGGGAGACTGCCACCGACAGGCTGTCGGTGGCGGTCTCCCCGCCATCCTAAGCAGCTTTTCCGCCCACCAGAGTATGATGGCGGGTGGTGTGCAGGTGGGCGGAAGGGCCTCTCAATCACTACAATGGTGGCAGTGCCTACCAGGCACATCCGTAGGGATTAGGATGGTCCCTCCCTGACAGCCTTTCCATGGCGGTTCACCTGCCATGGAAAGGGTGGTGAGGATGGACATTGAGGGCCCATTGCGGGCCCCCCTTCATCTCAGGCCCTTTACTTTGGGTGTGGGGGGGCACCTATGGTGCCCCTCAACAGATCCCTGTACCAAGTGACAGACACCGCATGGTACCTGTCACATAACATAACACGTGTATTTGTATAGCGCACGTTCACCACTACGAGTATCTTGGTGCTGAATAACAGATGTTTGTTGTTACCCAACTCAATGGTACTTATTTTATCGACCTCAGATGGATGAAAGGCTGAGTGGACCCGCTGGGATTTGAACCTGTGACCATGAGGTCGAACACAGGCCTCTGCAGTAGACGCATTAGTCCATTGAGTGCAGCCAGCAGCACCCGCCGCAATGGAAAACCTGTAAAATGAGATAGCCGCGGTTGCAACATAATTTGGCCTGTGGGACCCCTGACACTATGTTGGGCAGTCCCCATCTCCGTTAGGGTGGAGGGCTGACGTGAGTCTGCCTGCCATCCTAATTAGGTCCCTTGCTTTTTGGGGTTTTTGTTTTGATGCATCTTGATGTTCTATTTTGTTACTTGTAACCTCTTCTCTTTTATGCCCCTTAGCAGCAGGTGCTGGAAGTGTGCACATATTGGTATATACATTTGTTTAACTACACCTTTTGTAACAATGGGTCAGGTGCAGTCTTCATGGTCCACTGCTTTTGCTTCTTTGGTACTAATCTTGACAGGTGATTTGTTCTTTCTATGTGTGCTCCTAATGCAGCACACATGCAAAGAGCAAAAAATAAAGAGAAATTAATAATTTCTTCTCATGTCGGCAGTCTAAGACCAGGTATTACATTGCCTTAGTTTTTGGCGCTTCCCTAGCTTTGTAAGTCTGGGTCAAAAAGTAATGGGTGTTGTGGCAGAACACCCACTGCAACACCCATTGCACCCCCCTTTCATGCTAAGTGAAGCGTGAAAAGCGGCCTTATTTACATGGCGGCATTAAGCCATGTTAAGTGGCTTAATGCCACTTTGTAAACAAAGAGAAGGGGATATCACCACCAGAGCTTCGCTAAAAGTGATGTTCTGTTGGGGACATCCCCTTGTAAACATGCCCCTATATGTTTTGCAACTGTTTAAAAAAAAAATGTGATTTTAATAAGGAGAAACACAAAGTCGATTAAAGTGAATGCTCTTTCAAGCAATAATGCACATTTATTTTCCCACATTTAATGTTTGTTTTTCCACATTTGAAATCTAGATCATTTGAGTGAGTGTGTGAGAGGGAGAGATAGAGAGGGAGAAAGAGAGAGAGAGAGAGAGAGAGAGAGAAAGAGAGAGAGAGAGAGAGAGAGAGAGAGAGAGAGAGAGAGAGAGAGAGAGAGAGAGAGAGAGAGAGAGAGATAGATGAAAGCCAGTCTGGCTAATGAGGGGTAATACCCCCCAACCGGTCCCAGGATTCTTGTTTCCAGTCCAAGGAGTACCTGGCATAACAGTTTGGACTGCACTGTTCCCATAAGGAACAGGGTCAACACTGATTTGCACATGGATGGGTCTAAACTGGGGTGGCATGGTGAGCAAAAGAACAATGGATTTAACCCAGATCTCTTGACCAGAGGTGAATGTATGATTTATTCAGCATTCTGTCCATCATTTGTTTGCGTAGCACTTTTTACCCTAAGTGGGTTGGGTATGCTCAGACATGGGTCCCTTGCTCACTGTGCCACTGGATTTTAGCTAGCCTGGCTGATGAGGGGTAATACCCTAAAACTGGTCCCATGTTGCTTGTTTCCAGTCCAAGGAGGACCTGGCATGGCAGTTTGGCTGGACAGTTCCCATGAGGAACAGGGTCAAGACTCATTTGCACATGGCTGGGTCTAAACTAGGGTGGCATGGTGAGCAAAAGAACAATGGATTTAACCCAGATCTCTTGACAGGGGGTGAATGTGTGATTTATTCAGTATTCCGTACATCATTTGTTTGCCTACCAATTTTCGCCCTAAGTGGGATGGGTATGCCCAGACATGGGTCCCTTGCTCACTTGGCCACTGGATTCAAGCCAGCCTGGCGGATGAGGGGTAATACCCGAAACCAGTTCCAGGATGCTTCTTTCCAGTCCAAGGAGGACCTGGTATGGTAGTTGGAGCTGGACTGTTCCAATAAGGAACATGGTCAAGACTGATTTACACATGGCTGGGTCTAAACTAGGGTGGCATGGTGAGCAAAAGAACAATGGATGTAGCCCAGATACCTTGACTGGGGGTGAATGTATGATTTATTCAGCATTCCAGCCATCAATTGTTTGCGTAGCACTTACTTGCATGGCGGCGTTAAGCCGTGTTAAGTGGCTTAATGCCGCTTTGTAAACAAGGAGAAGGGGATATCACCACCAGAACATCGCTAAAAGTGATGTTCTGTTGGCGAAATCCCCTTGTAAATATGCTCTGCAACAGTTCTAATATAGTGAGTTTTACTTAGGAGAAACACAAAGTAGATTAAAGTGAATGCTCCTTCAAGCAATAATGCATGTTTATTTTCCCACATTTAATGTTTGTTTTCCTACATTTAACCCTTTCACCGCGGCGGGAATTCCGCCGCGGTGCTGGGGGGTGCGGGGGGGCAGCGCGGTGGCGCTGTGCTCATGACGGAGCCGCTCCGTCATGAGCCACGGTTGGGCTGTGCTCATGACGGAACGGTTCCGTCATGACTCCGCCCATTTGCGTTGTCCCCCCGCACAGGCGGGGAAACAGCGCCGCGCAGGCGGAGCGGCCGCCAACGGGCGTGTCATGACGGAACCGTTCCGTCATGAGCACACGGCAACCGTGGCTCATGACGGAACGGTTCCGTCATGAGCAGGGAAGGGGTTAAAATCATTTGAGTGAGAGTGTGAGAGGGAGAGATTGAGAGAGAGAGAGAGAAGGAGAAAGGAAAGCAATGCTATGCGTAGAATGAAGCATGGTGTGTTCAAGGATAAGAGAAAGAGTATTGAGACAAAGGAAAGAAATGAGGGGGGAGTCAAAGCTCATAAAGGAGAATGAAAAAGACAAAAGGAGGTCCATGGTGTACTGTGTCAGAGGGGAGACGATTAGAGACAGATGGTGCAGTGATGAAAGGGCAGGTGGGGAGATGTGAGTGTGAAGAGGTAGACTAAGTGAGCAAGCAGTGGGGTGAGGAAGGAGAAGAAAAAGGAAGAGGAGGAGGGGGAGAAGAGTGGAGCAGAGAGACAGTGAAAGAGGAGATGTTGAGACCAGATTAAGAAAGAGAGGCAAAAGAAGAAGGTTGAGGCAATGAGTGAAAAAGGAAAAAGAGAGGACAAGGCATTTAATCTGAGGTGAGAAGAGGAAAAAAGGGAACATGTGGGGTAAATAGACAAATGTAAGAATGAGTGGTAATGGGATAGAGTGATACTGGATGAGACAAATAGAGTAGAGAAAAGATAATAGAGGGGGTTAAAATGGAGAGCTATTGAAGCCAGGAGGTGCAGACAGGAGAAAGAGGAAGGAAGGAGGGAAATGAGATAATGGTCTAGAGGCAAGTTACTGGAGAGCGGTAGGATAGAGGTAATGTGTGGGGTGGAGCAGGAGCTCAAAAGATTATCAAATGGAAAGGGAAGAGTGAAGGAAGAAGGGTGGAGCAGAGAGTGAGAACGATGGGAGACAAAGTGGAGAGTTTAAGACAAAAGTGAAGAAACAGAGGAGCAAATGGCAAAGTGATGAAAGTGAATAAGTTATCTTCCTTTTTAGCAGCAATTTCTTTCACTTTATAGATATTATGGTGAATGAAATACAACTAATGGGCTTTGTTTCAGGCTGTCATATTATTCATAATGCCAGAATCCATTTCTGTCGTTATTGGGGACATGGTGACCTCAAGCTTTTGGTACTTTCTAGATAGGTGAGCATGGGTGATTCTTCTTCAGTAGAGCGTACACGAGTGCTGAGACTCAAAAAGGAGTGAAGGCAGTCTACACTCTGTAATTAGGAAATGTAATTCAGTATTGGTTCAGAATAGCACAAGTATCTGCAGGGCAGAAGGCTCAGACACAAGAGGGAAAAGGGCCAACTCCTGCAATGCCTAGGTATTGCAGCTGATCGCAAAAATATTATCATGGCACGTGTCTGCAGTGCACGGGTGCTGCAAATAAAGGTGATGGCAGGACATGCATCTGCAGTTCACTGGTGCTGCAAATAGAGGTGAAGGCAGGACATGCATCTGCAGTGCACAGTTGATCCAATTGGGGTGCAGATACAACATACTCATGAAGTTCTTATGTTTTGTGCCAAATCTGAAGGCATAGTAATATGTGCATGTAGTTTGATGGTGTTACACAGTGCCATCCCTACAGTGCACAGCTGCTGGGAGGGACAGCATGGAATGCTTCTGCACAAGTGTTGTCTTGCAACTTGGTGCTTGTTTCTTAAACATGCAAGTCGGCATCTTTGAAAGAAAGCAGAACATGCTCTGGCATATATTTATCTCGTCACCTGATCTTGGTCAGAGAGTTCAACTACTATGCTTATGGACCGGATTCTATGTGTTCCAAAAACTGTCCTTGTTGAAGTCAACTGTCCAAGTTTCTCCCGTTTTTCCATAATGCATTTTTTACCAATCTTTCCACAGTGCCCTATGGTATGAAAAAAGGTTGGTCCTACTGTCTAAGCCATATTAACATTTTGCAGCAGAAGTACCCAGCCTTAGAATACCAAGGCAAAACTCCTCTGCAGTTCATGATCATTATTCCAGTTTCTTATGTTCTTCCGCAAAACATGGGCCTTTATATGCATGAGGCCCTGTGACACTGAGTTCGAACCTGCCTTCCTCACAGAAACCTGTACCAATGCTAACTTTGCACCCGACATCGCCACCACCATTCTCAGCAGATACAAGATCCTGTGGAAAGACCCCCCAACTGCCCAGGAGGAGGCATCGCCATCATCCACAAAAGCAACCAACGCATGACAACCACTGACCCATGATGAAACTCCGAACCTCATGGAGCACCTCCACTTCCAGATCCAGACCAACCCTAAAATTACTCACTGCGGAACCTTAATCTACAGGCCGTCCTGTCCATGCCCTCCTTTCACTGACACCATTACTAACCTCTTTGCACCCCAAGCCCTCGCCTCCACTGACTGCATCCTACTCGGAGACCTAAACTTCCGCATGGACAATCACAATGACCTCAACACCACCACCCTCCTAGAGAACCTCACCAACATATGACTGAAGCAACTGGTCACCAACCCCACGCACACAGCAGGACACACACTCAGCTCCATCTTCACAAAAGGAAACAGCGTCTCTTACAGATCTCCTCTCAACAGACCACCACTGCATCCACTTCTCCTCAAGAAATCCCAGCACACACAAGCACTCCCACCACCTCCCCCACAGAAGCTGGAAGAAAGACACGGAAGACCAGCTCACCTCTACCCTCATCAGCACCTCACCACCAACAATGCCAGATACTAACAATGCAGTACGCAACCTCCACCGCTGGATCACAAACTGCGGGGACACACTCACCCCAGTGGAGGAGTGTGGCTCAATGGTTAGAGCGGCAGACCCTGAAGCAGAGTTCTGGCCAGGGACCAGGGTTCGATTCCCGCCTTGGCGGGGCTCGGGCCCAATTTCCTCGGACCTGTCTATTCTCGCCTCGGTGCCTATTCTAATCACGGGCCCCACGCTGCAACTCTGGGCAATAGCTTGCTTAGCATCCACACCGGCCCCAACAGCACTAAGGATGCCTGGCTTCACACTGGGGGTGCCCAGGAGTGGACACTTCACAGGGAAAGCCAGGAGGGGTTCCACAGCGGTATGAGTATCAGCGCCAGGAAACCGCAAAGGCGACACCACAAGGTGGCCGTCTGGTGACAGTGCGCTCTATAAGTACCTTGACATTTACATTTACATTTACATTTTACATTTGACATTTACATTTACCCCCCTAAAGAAAGCCACAGAATGGCACATCAAGAAAGCAAGCTGATTCACCCCTGCCCTCCAAGAATTTAAGCACTCCTGCTGACGACTCAAAAAGACATGAAGAAAAAACAGATCCCCACGAATACGGACCGCCTGCAAAACAGCCACCACAGCACACCAGCAACTCATCAAATCCACAAAGAAGAAATTCCTCCAAGACAAAATCCTCACCAATGCCCACATCACCAAATAACTCTTCTCCATCATCAAGGAATTTGCCAAACTCAACAGCAAAACAACCCTCCCACCCTTCCAAGACCTCTGCAAAAGACTCAGCACCTTTTTTCACCTCGAGATTAAGATGATCTATGACAACTTCAACAACCAAGACCTCTGCACTGTTCCAGATCCCACCCCAGCAACGCCACCCAACATACCCTGCTCACCTGGACCCCGCTCACGACAGAAGACACCCTAAAGACCATGAAGAGTATCCACTCTGGAGCACCCTCAGACCCCTGCCACCCCACATCTTCCAAAGTGCCACCACAGCCATCGCAACCGAACTACGCCGGATGATTAACTGTTCCCTCAAAACAGCCACATTCCCCGACCACTGGAAACATGCCAGAGTCAGCCCCCTCCTGAAGAAACCCTCCACAGACTTGACGGTCCTCAAGAACTTCAGGCCCATCTCCCTGCTTCCATTCGCAGCCAAAGTCATCAAAAAGGCTATCAACACCCAACTAGCAAACTTCACCGAAGCCAACAATGTCCTGGACATCTCCCAATCCGGATTCCACCACAACCACAGCACCAAGTCCACTCTACTCACCATCACCGATGACATCTGCTTCCTCCTGGACCAGGGCCAAATGGCAGCCTTCATGCTCCTGGACCTCTCAGCTACCTTCGACACCATCTCCGACCGCACACTAGCCACCAGACTCCACGACAACGGTATAAACGGAAAGGCCCTTGACAGGGTATCTCACAGGCAGAACTCATAGAGAACTCAGCTCCTGCCCTAACTCTCGGAACCAACAGAGACCAGATGTGGAGTGCTACAGGGATCCACCCTCAGCCCTAACCTCTTCAACATCTAAATGGCCTGTTTCAACACCCTCCGCATACCCCGAAAAATGTTCAGATGGATCCCATCTGAATCCAGCGTTGCGGTGTAAGAACAGGGTAAATCCTTTGGTGTGCTTCATTTACAAGTGATTCAATCAGCGACTTAATATACAGCAGCTCTGTACGAGGTCCTCACTCAAACGTGGCAAAGTCGACGTTTACCCCCAACAATATTGGACAGGCCTACTTGGATTGATTTGTGTTATTAGTCACACTCAGAATAATGGTATTGATGCTTGTTTTCTGATTCCATTGGGATTCCTTTTCTTATCTTCACTCACCTCACACCAGAGCACTTTTTCATGCACGTTCTCTTGGGGCAAACTTTTTCTTCTTTTAAGTTATAGGCATGGTAGGATGCCTACCATCTGTTGAAATAAATACATATTTTTTCAAACTCATGGTTGTTGCACATCAAAGTATTTTCTCTATTTGGATCTATGTAAGCATGTACTGACTTTATGCATGCACCAAGTCATATTTGAATGATAACCACCCTTAAGTAATTTGTGTGGAAAGAAAGGTCCAGGACCAATTGTTTTCTGTATCACTCGACACCCAGGTCCAAGGACTTTGTTTGGGTTACCCCATTTTTCTATAATGAGGTCATTTTAAAAGCAGCCCTGTATTGCAGCACTGCTTTTAAAAGTAAATTCACTGCAAACTCGACGTTGATGCTAGGGGCGCTTAAAAAGCAATAATCTACAATATTTTGGCATATTGGGTACCTCCAGGCTCTCCCCTAGGTGTCCCGGGGTGGGGGTCATGTAATTATAATGAGGGCCCTTATAAACAAATGTTTTATATGCCCTGGGGATGGAGAGCTTGCACATTCTACTTTCCTGATTGTAGTTAAGTGCCTCTCAAATTCGACTTTGGTGCTAAGAGCACTGTGGAAAGTGGATCTATATTTTGTTTGCATATTCTGAACACCCAAGATTTCCCCTCAGTGTCCCGGGGTGGGGTATCATGTAACTATTATCAGGGTCCTTATAAAATATGTTTTACATGCCCTGGTGATGGAGAAATTGCACATTTCATTTTCCCCATTGTAGAACCACAGCCACATAGTATAACATTGCAATAGTTTATGAAGGCATAAATATTGCTAGGAATTCAATTATATATCATTCAAAGACTTAGGAGAATGTTACTGATAAATCCAAAAATATGCTACTGTTAAATTTATCCTACAATATTTAGAAAATAAGTTATATGACTTTCATGTCTGTAAGCCACAATTCAGCCTTCCTGTGGTCTTCTCTGATTGAGCAGACTTAACAGGATTAGTCAGGCTTCTTTGATGAAGTGATGAGTGTCTCACCCAGGGTGGTGGTGAGGGCTCTGCTACACAGGAAGGCCAGAGCAGGGAGGAAGGGTTGTAAAGCATGAAGCTTCAAAGGAGGAATAGGACAGGCAGGAAATGTCAGGTCAATCTACCCCCATCCCCTCTGACTGTCCCAACCAGATGGCAGGCTTAAAGTAAGAATCCACAGATGTTAGGAGGGAGAGCAATGAAAATGAGTGAAATTGAGGATTGGTTTAGCTAGTTCTTGCTCCTCTGCAGAGATTACAGCCATACTGATTTTTGGAGGAATAGTGCTTTCTGGGAGAAGAATATGCCACACTTTGGAGGAAGTGGTCATGCTCTGGGGTGTTGCCTTACACCTCATTGGACAGGAGTACTTTCCTGCTTGACCCCAGAACACATTGAATAAATATGTGAGAGGTGCACAGCCTCTCAGATCTGCTGCTTGAAACTTGATTTGCACTATCAGGCCCTGCATTCTGACTGACAGTGCCTGCTGTGTTATCTGGAACTACAGCCCTGTGAATGTACCTTGCTTCAAAAAAGATTAAAAAGTGGACTCCCTGCAAACTAGAGGTTGACAGAGCTCACCTGGAACATCACCATCAAGATCCCCCTGCTTGACGTGTGTCCAGTGGGTTTGTAAGGGTTTTGTCCAGGTGCATTGTGGGAATTGTGGTCCCAACCTTTGAAGGACCATCCTGGAGCTTCCAGTCCATTCAATATTTGTTTTGGACCCTTTGGACCCTCAAGAGGAACTTTAGGAAGAAGTTCCAGAAGTTTGGAGAAACTTTGGAAAAACTCCATAAGGTGACTAAGTGCTAGAAAGTGTTTATTCTTTAAAAACATTCATATCTCCGGTTCCCTATATTGCGTAGGGGTGGGCGGAATTTGCGTAATTGCGTTACGCAAATCTCCGCGAAACGGTAAAAAATCTCCGCGAACACGCAGAAATTCCGCGAACACGCGGAATTGCTTGTTCGCTATGCTTTTTTCCTGTTCACAATTGCTGTTTGCGTGCTCGGGGAGAAATATCTCGCGAACACGCATTTTTAGAACGCGAACAAGCAAAAATTTCGCGAAATCGCGGAAAGCAGACTTTTGAGCAATTTCGCGTTCTCCGCAGAACGCGAAATTACGCAAATTCCGCAAATTCCGCGAGCGGAACGGAGTTTACCGCCCAGGCCTAATATTGCGTTGCTGTCACATTGGTGTAGTTTTAAAGATAACATTTCCTATTGTTATAAATTGACTTGGGATTTGTATTGTGTGTTATGTCTTAATTATTTACTAAATTAGTGTTTACATACCCGTCTCCTAAGTTAAGCCTGCCTGCTTGCAGTCAAGCTACCCAGGGTTGAGCATGGGAATAATTTATTGAGACCTGTACTGAGCCCTAGACTGTGTTAGTGGCCATACTGCCAGTGGCAGATGCATATTTACCACTACAAATAACCCACTTTCCAAAATATATACATGAATAGAGCATAGGGTCATAAAATGGGAAGTCGGGGAGTTGCAAATCCTGAACACGATGTAGGACTATTGCAAATGATATGGAAGCACGTATGAGCTTCCTTTATTAGTGTTGTTTCTAAAAGTCTGAACTCAGACCTATACCACTCTCCAAATGACCACTTGTTTCCTCCTATTATTCATGGGAGAATTGCTTCTATTATATAATGATTTTGATGCCACACCTGGACAGTGGCTCTACCCCTGATTATACTTTGAAAGTGCCGACCAAAATGTCATGCAGCTGAATTTGGAGTTATTCAGTATGAACATTTTGAAAAGAGAAGCATATAACAGGGACCGTGAAGCAAAATTAAGATTTTCCATAGCAGGGGTGGGTAGAAAATCATGATTTGATGGCAATTTGTAGAGGTCAATATTATGCATACTCAATGCCTTGCATAACATTCACTGCAGCACACTCAACTGGCTTAAAATAAAATGTTTTAAACACAGAAGCTGTTGCCCAGTCTGCTAAACCAAGAATATTTCCCAGACTTCCTCCCATCCAAAATGTCTTTGTAGCCATAGTTCATCTTGCCAAATGCACCCAAAATCTAGAAGCATCAATTGTTACTTTTTTCATGACCTCCTTTACCCACCTCGCTAAAGTAGGACAGAAAACCGGCTTATGTGAATAATTGTATGAAATCAACAATTGAGACTCTCACTGTCCTCTCAAACTCCTAGTTCTTTTCTCATCCTCCTTCAAAAATCCAACTACACCAATCTCTCATTTTTCCCCTTACTGGGATAACATATGCTTCTAGAAATGGTCTTAGTTCTCCTCCTATTATAAAAACGCACACCCTCTGAAAGATAGCTTCTAGAAGTTACCTCCAAAGCTCTTATGTCGGAAACTTGCAAGAAGGAAACCAAAGTAATACAGCTAACTTAAATGATAACTCCTTCAAAAAAAAGAACTAATTCTCTCCTCAGCCTAATAACTCCCTCAAAACCAAATCAACATCCCAAAGTGTCTAATACATCAGACCTGGAGGAACCTTCATGCACACACTGTTATCAACCTCTTCACCATATCGTGCTGCCCTAACGGCAATCCATCCACCAACACATGACCCTCTGAAATAGCTGACCTACTTACATTCACTGTACTATAAGAACTTCCTCCTAAAAATACATCTGTCAAATAATTAATAACACCTACTACAGAAGCTGAAATGGGATCCAAACCCCCCTGAGGACATCAACATACCTATCTCTTCCATACCAATCTATAAGCCTTCGATGTACCAGGTGCCTAGATAAGTTTTGTTGCCTCTGACGATGATCCTGACATCTTCCACACTCTCCTGAAATCACCCATCCCACCAATTGCAGATGACCCTGCAGCACCAGCTTGGGACATTTCCCCATTGAATTCACCAACAACCTCACATATCTCGGTAGAAGCATCTGATCAAATAATAGCAAACTCATTACACCTGGAACATATGCCTGAGAAAGCCAAATTGGAGCCAATAACATCACTTCTTCCTGGTCTCTCCTGACCTTCATCACCAGCCTCTAAATCATGAAAAACAGTGGAAATGCATCCCAACACTGCAGGAACTCATCCTCTGCCTTTGCCTCTGGGCCCAGATTCCAACTGAAGAATACTGGAATTAAGAATTTTACCTGCTCACAAACAGGTCCATCCTGAATGGGCCCCACCTGCTCTCCATAGCACTGAATATCTCCCTGTCCAACTTCCAGTCGCTGGAGTCCTTCAAATTCCTCCAATTATAATCTGTTACGGAATTGCTCAAACCTGCAATGTGCTGATCTCGTACCATGAAATTCTGGCTCAGGCAAAAGAGCCAAAAATAATTAGCTGCATCGTCCAATGCCTTCATTCAAGACCCTTCTAACCTGCTCACATACCTGTCAGCTGACACATTGTCCATTTTAACAAAATACAACACTTCTCACAGTCTCTGACAAAACTCTTCACGGGAAAGGAACTTGCCAACAATTCCAGGTAAATGATATGCATCTCTTTCTCTAGTTAGGAACACTTCCCTCTTGTCATCTAAGAACCACATGTCACTCACCATCTTTGAATACTGGTATTGTACTCCATTACCATATATAGTACCTCCCCAAAAATGGTCTTTCCATTCCAAGCCTTCAAATTTACAATCCACCAATCCAATTCTTGCTTCGCATCCTTATTCAATACAACCTTCTGAGATTAACTTGCCCCATTCAAAGATGATAAGCCTTCAATCTTGACAAAACTCTGTAATGTAATGGGGCTGGAAAGATCAGCCGAATCAATGCTGAAGCCAAATTTTTCTCCCTCATTCGCCTTATCTCTCTTCAATTCTTCCTCACCTTCTCCAATGGCAACATCCAACACCCAATGCAAGTCCGTATCTGAAAACCTAAAGATACTGTCTCCTGACTTGGCACCAATCATTACTTCTCCCTGTTCACAATGAAACCCAGATCCTCTAATACATGTACCACTAACTCTGTCTGCTCTTGCGGCAGCTCGCTTGTCTCTGTCATAATCAGAACATCGTCCAAGTACACTATCAAACAAACACCTCTTGACCCAAACCATGCCATTCCATTCTCATCACCTTTGTGAAACACCAGGAAGTTAATGTCAATTCGAATGGGGGACAAGGGAACTCTACATCACCTCCTGTCACTGAAATCTCAAATAATCTGTGTGTTCCTGTCATATTTGAATTGTCAAATATGCATCCTTTAACTCCAGATCTGTTAACCAATCTCCCTTCCTTAGAAGGTCTCTCAATTGAATACCTTCCATCTTGAAATGATTATATTGAAAACAATTGTTTAATCCTTCAATCCTTCAAGGAGGCCCTTGGCATCCTTACATATGTTAGTAAACCTACAAACAGTATATGATAACCCTCCTTCTATTATGTTAAAAAGTGAGCAAGCCTGCCACCCAACTTTATTGGGGCACGTAAGGGGTCTATTACCAAACATACTTTGTGAACCTCTTTCCCTGTTGTCACTCCTCGAAAATCTTACTCTTTCTCACTGCTGTTGTGGGAAAATTCCTTGCGACTGATATACACAAGAGGGCTAAAATCTTGGGAAAAACAGCTTGCATAATTCCATAACTGCGGCTGGGAAATCGACCAAGCATTCTCCCCTCCAAAAACCTTCCTAATGTCTCTTTGAACCTTTTGAATATAATAAAATGTTCCAAAGTATCTGGCCATATCCTTTACAAACGCCTCACCAAAAAGCAAACAATTCACTTCTAAGCCTGACTCCTTGCTTGCCAATTCAGTCAACTTTGGATACATTTTTTGAGGATGCTCTTCCTTCTTTCAACTGAAACTAGAATTACCCAATAAACAAATTGTCCTTTACACCCATTGTCACAACTCTTCAATGGTAAGGTTAGTTTTATTCAAATATGCATCCACACAAATATTTAAAATCTTCGTCATAGGTCCAAACACATCCAGCAATCTATTCTGACAACCTATAAGACCTTTGCCCGACCCCATTCTAGGGTCCCAACAAGACGTATTCAGAAATGCCACCATCTTAGGGACTAACTTCAGAGTATAAGCTACCTTGTTGCTTAAAGATGCCCATGGTCACTCTGCTCTCAGCCGATTCCTTACATCTTTAAGCATTTCCCACCTACCCAGTACTGTAGCTACTCAGCAACGTGATTTGCTGGGGTCCATTGGGGAGATAACAAGTGTTTAATAAGGTGAGGATCAAACATAACCTCTCCCAAGAATCCATTAATTCTTTTGTTTCTCTTTTTCTGCCTCTTTTTTGCATACTTTCCCTCAGTTCCACCTGATCTGATTCCTCCAAAGCATAGGAACAACTAATCTCCACGTCACCACTATTGTATGACTTGTCACAAGCAACCACTTTCTGACCTCTATTAGTGGCCTTTATCGGCCTATCCTCTAACTCCATTTGAGTCACAAGTTTCTTTTTTTCCTGAGAACCATCATATCTTTCAATGCAGGATTTTTATGTCTGCGCCCAAATAAATGCTTCCTTTTCTGCGACATCTTACATCCACCATTCAACACACCTGCCTTTAAATCAATCTCCTCTATCGACTCAAAATACTCAACCTTAGTTCTGTTTGAAGTTTGTCCCAATTTAGGCATGAGCCCCTCTACGCAATCATCTAATCTCTTACCCAACTAAAATGCCAAACCTGAAAAAGCCTTGTCCACGCATGCTTGCACCTTCTCATCAAGGTACTGGACCTCCACAGACCTCTGCTGCTCCATCCTCCTCAAATCTTTTCAATCCAAAATACCTAATATAACGTTCTTAACTAACTGCAAGATAAACACTTCTCATACTTCTCAACTTTTCAACACTTTCCCAGTCTCTTCAAGACCTCAATCTAAATTAACTCACAACGCCACCTCCAACACAGCCTCATCTCATAAATAAACCTTAAATAATGCCAAAATATGGTGGCAAATATCTTACATGGGCATCCTTCCACATTGCCCAATTCAAAATGGCCAACGGCATGCAAGCAACATACTCTACGGCAACCCTCTAGACCCGCTAGACCTCCTCTTCAAAATGAAAAGATGTGGAAACGTGCGACCAACCAGCACAGTCTGCACATAAAGAGGCTTGCACAAGCCTGTCACTAGGCACAGAGAACCCTCATCCTGAGGAGCATTAACTAACTAGAGAAAACCTGTAAAATATGTCATAGATAGTCCAATATAGCATCAAATGAGCATAGCAAGTGAGTACAATCCTCTCTAAATAATTTGCTTCTCCCTAAAAAACCTTTCTTGAAAATAGGGCCTGTGGTGCATTGTACAGCACAGTTGTACAATATTGCATGCAGAGTCATAGTTTTATAGGGAACTCATTAAATGTTCAGTTACTTTATTGCAAGGCCTAAGACCAACAAATCTGACGGGCTTAAGAAATGCATGCCGATAGAAAACATTAGATTCAAGCAGGGGGATGTTTGTCTCTCGGGATCAAAAGTGTCTCTTGTATGCAATGTGCTCCACTAGAGATAACTTAAAAATCTCATGCCTCAAAAATAGTTTTACATAGGGTGTCAGGAAATATTTAATGCTCATTAACTGTTAATATTGCACGTGCCCGACAATAACGTGACCACCAGTGCAACCCGTAACCCTTGCCTTGTTTTCACTATTTGTTGGAAAGTAAAGCCTGAATTAGGGTAAAAAAATACAACATTTTGTATGAGCAGTCTATTGAGTTGAGAAAGCATGTAAACCCCCACCCACATTTGGTAGCATGCTTCATCATAGGGTTGCTCCTCATTAGTGCTTTAAGACAAAGAGGGAATCAGTAACTAAGTAGGGGGACTGAACATGGCCCATTAGTTTAGCTTATGATTCCCTTGCACTAGATCGCTGCTTGTAGAAGGGCAACTGAGATATAGAATTTCAGTATGCAATGTGAATGCAAAAAACAATTCCCAGGAGATTGTTATGAGTGACAGGAGATGCATGCGCCAACCCACACTCAGGTAAATACGTCCCCTTACCCTCTTTTGCTAACATTCAGAGGAAGAAGGGACCTGGGTGAGACAAGCAGAAGGTGTAATTCATGAGAGCTTTTGCATATCTCTGCTGCCTCACTGTTCCTCCTATCAGGTCACAGAAAAAAGAGGGAGAGTGACCAGAAGACTGCATGCAGAGTTGTGGGTCTAGGAACACCAGTTGCTAGGAGGGTGAATGAGTGACTGCGTACCTCTGCATGCATGTGTGAGTGGATGAGCACATAAATGGGTGTGAAAGTGTGTGTGTAATTGCGTAGTGGGCAAATGGTTCTCATAAGTTCTTATAATTCCACTCACTCTACAGCGGATTTTGGTGAGATTCAATCCCCTGTAGTAGTCTCGCATTCCAACTGATCATCAACACATCTGGATGGTAGGCTTAATGTATCACCCATTGCGCCGATCGCAATCCAGGTTCTCAGTGTTTCCCCAATTGTTATGCACTCTCATGCCTTAACCCCTCTTCTCTCTTTGGATGCTTTCCCATCCAGGGTCTCACTTACTTCACCTTCTCTAATAACGCAGCACAAAAGTCCACCCTCAGTGGTATCCTCTCATCCTAACACACTGAACCCCCATGGGACCACCTCCAATACACAACATAACTGTCCCTCCACCCTCATACCTTACCCAGCCACTCTTACCAAGCGAGCAGGGACTCTGCAAGATTATAAAGAGGCACCCTCTTCCCCAGTACATTGCATTAGTGCCTCACCACAGCCAAACATCCATGGTGGCCCCTCATCTCCCCCAGATCTCTCCCCTCAGCCTCTATCCTCAAACCAAATTTCAGACCTGGTTGCGCGTCTGGACAAGTTATCTCTCCAATTGCACCTTCTCTCGTACGAACTCAATGAACTAAAGGCCCTCTCACTTGACCATCTACCCCTTCTCAGTTCTCCTATTTCCTTAGGAAAGTTGCCTACAATCCACACTAGCACACCAACTGACCTTGATCAGCATTCTTCGCACCTTATCTATAAAACTCTACCCCACCCTAATGCCCCCTCCTGCCCTAGAACATTTAAGGTCGATCTTTCGACCAGTGATATTGAGGATCTACTCCTTTCTTACTCTATCATTCTAGATACTGACAAGATGCAGATGTCGCAAATTCAAGCCATTCACGACAACCCGCACAGGGAACCCTCTAACAACCTCAGAGTCATAAATAGTGACAACCTCAAGCAAGTGCACACCACTCAGACTTCTACACCACACACGCTTGTATGGCTGGAATGCACACCAACCAACTGCAGATCAGCCAGTAAACATGCCTTGGATATCTTTGACCTCATACAAAACAATGAGCTAGATATCATCATCCTCACGGAAAAATGGCTAAATCCCTTTTCCACCCCTATCTTAGAGGGCCTCCTAGTCATGAAATAATCCGTCAAGACAGACCTAAGAAGCAGGGCTGTTGACTAGCTTGTATACACCAGAATACATTGACTGTTTCCCTCATAGAGACCTCCACCTTATCTGCAGTTGAATACCTCTGCCTCCACATCTCTAGTAATCACCCCCTGGTGGGCAAGTTTTATACTTTCTACCACCCTCCTGGTGATAACCTCCTCTTCATTGAACAACTTATGGAAACATTTCTTGCAATGACAACCCCTAAGCGTCCCAAATCTACTTCAGTGATTTCAACCTTCAATGGTCTAACCCTAAGGACCAAGCGGTAGTCTGCCTAAATTTATTCCTATTGGATCTGGAACTTACCCAATTCTGTGACCGTCCGACTCACAACAAAGGAGAAATTCTAGACCTCATCATCTCAAAAGGTAATACCATCACACTGGAGGACATTACCCCTTGTGATTGGTCTGACCACTACAGCATCTTCTACTCAGGGAGGTGATACGGAAAAGGGATCAACCAAAGAAAATCAAACAATGGAAAAGGGACCTCAGGAACATTATCACAGAAGGTTTAGCAATTGACTGTAAATATGCCTTATCTCCCCAAGATGACATGTCTGATGTACATGACATCACTGACTTCTATTACTCCAACATCTCTGGTATTATGGATTCCATAGCACCTCTACAACAAAAAAATGCCTCCTCCAAATTCTCCAAACCATTGTTCAACAACAACCTAAACTCTGAACGCCGCAACCCAAGGGCAGCGGAACGTTTCTAGAGATCCAAACCTTCCTTGGATCACCTAAAAGTTATTAGATTGGTAAGGAGCTCATATAATAAAAAAAAATCAAAACTGCGAAGGCCGATCGATTACTTCAGATGCAAATTCACTCAAGCCGCAAATCACTCCAAGAAACTTTTTGAAATCGTCAAACAACAATCAGCGAAAGTACCCAACCGCCTTGAATCAGGAGTTGACTCTCCCTCATGCAAAGATCTGGCTGCTTTCTTTATGGAGAAAACTAAACTCATCAATGCTGACCTTGAATCTAAGGAGGCCCTTCTTCCATCATATGAGATCACGGTTCCGCCTGTTCTCTCAGAGAGGCTAAATCCATCTAGTATTAGCAAGAAGAAAAGGGCCCTTTGGGACTCTTTCACTCCTCTCAGTGAAAATGACATCTTTAAAACCTTGATTAGTATCAACCCTTCTAATCGCTACAGCGACCCGTTGCCACTGACTGTCTTCAAAGAAATTAAGGATGCCTTCATCCCCCTTTGGAAAAGATTGTCAACGCCTCCTTATCACAAAGCAAGATCCCCGAATGTCTAAAAGCAGCTCAGGTATCACCCATTCTTAAAAAAACCTAATGCAGACAGAACTGATCTCAACAACTTTTGCCCCATCTCCAACATCCCAACTCTGGCTAAGCTCCTAGAAAAATGTGTGCAATCACAACTTTGCACACACATTGAGAATTTCAAACTCCTGGATCATCATCAATCCGGTTTTCGGAGTGGCCACAGCACTGAATCTGCGCTCACCCACAATATGGATGACATTTTAAAAATGCTTGACCAAAACGAATCTTGCCTCCTTATCCTCCTTGACCTTTCTTCTGCATTTGACACAGTTAATCACGACAAATTCTTAGCCATTCTGGAACAGAGGATGGGCCTTTCCGGCCTGGTATTGCAATTGTTCTTGTCCTTTCTTCACAACAAATCCCAAAGAGTCAAGGTGAAACAATCCCTTTCCCAGCCTTCTACAGTCTTCATGGGGGTCCCTCAAGGGTCAGCCCTTTCTCCCATACTCTTTAATATTTTCCTGGAACCTTTAGCGAATACACAAAACTCCATGAACATTCTTTTTCATATGTATCCGGATGACACGTAACTTTATCTGAAAATCACCTCTTCTGATGACTTCACTTCACTCAACTTCACTCAACTCTACCCTGACGAATACCCAAAATTGGCTAACTGAGAACCACCTCTTGCTCAATACCGCCAAAACAGAATTCCTTCTTATATCTCCTCCTAGGCCCGCCCACAAGATAGACCTCTGGATGAAACACCTCACTGCCTTCAATTGTGCCCTTCTTATCATTGATTCAGCGAAATCTCTTGGAATCACCCTGGACAAGCACTTAAACATGAAGAATTATATTAGTAAGATGTGCAAGGGTGCTAACTACCAAATGAGGATTCTTAGAAATTTAAAACCATTCCTTCCAAAAGAAGACTTCAAGCAGGTGGTTCAAGCACTTTTTCTGTCAAGGCTAGATTATGGTAGCGCTACGCTCTGTGGCCTCCCCAAATATACCTTGGCTCCTCTCAGGGCCTCCTTGCATGCCGCTGCCAGATTGATTACGGGCACAAAGATAAATGCTCACATATCCCCAGCCCTAAGATCTCTAAACTGGTTACCCCACACAGCAAAAATACAGCTAAAGATTGCCTGTATGATGCACAAAGCCCTCCATTTCAAAACCCCAGTGTACCTGGCTCAAAAGCTAGAACTATCTGGAGGGGGAAGACCATCAAGAAGTGCAAATTCTCTCCTATTGAAACCCCAGACCTTTCACAAAAAGAGAACGAGGTCCAGAGCCTTCTCTGGTTCGGCACCAAAGATCTGGAACTCTCTCCCACCGGACGTCTGCAGAATCCCATCCACGGTGGCCTTCAAACATGAAGTAAAAATAATCCTAATGAACAAGTTCTTGCCTTAATTGGTCATGGCTCGTCCGCTTTCTCAATGACCCTCTGACTACATTCTTTTGGGTCAATCAACGGTAAAGCTCAGGGTTGTCTGTTATACCCTATTAAGTATTGTTTGCTTTCATTTTGGTACTTTATGTTATTAGCTAAATGAGTTATTCTCTGTTACCCCCTTTGCCATTACCCTGTATTATGTTCTTCCTGTTCCGAAATGTGAAGCGCTCTGATACCATTCGGGGTCATGTTTGTGCTATACAAAATTTTATAAATAAATAAATGGTGGGACATAATCCTGGGTGCTTAACTGGTCCTAACAGTTCATACCTGCTATTTTGGTCATTCTTGATGTCAATGTTTATCCTTTCATAATAGTGGCATGATTGGCATATTTTGGAAATGTATGTCAACCTCTTGCATATCAGAGACCTGTTCTTGGTATTTTGTCCAATCCATGACATAAGTGTGGCTTTCCATTGCATCCCTATGGTCCTGGCTCAATGGTGCCTATCCTAGACATATTTTAGCCAACTTGGTGTAATGACATCACATTGGTGGTGAATATCCTGTCACTGTTTGATCTTCCTTTTCGTTGTATAGTAAAAAAGATATGGAAAGCAGAAATTGTCTGTGTAAGAAATAAACATGTAATTTCTAAACATGAAAACCTGAATTAAAATATTGTTTTTGCACATAAATTACAAGCTTCTGATTGGGTGATTTAGCTTGTGTTTCCAAAGTTAAATTGTTTTCGCATTGTAATGTCAAGCTGAATTGTAAGAAAATATAATTGCATCTTCGAAATCTATTTTAAGCTGATATTTGAAGTATAAATAATGATCATCCTAGAAAGCATTGTGCTCATGTTTGATTCTTAGTACCGGAGGACACTTTCTGCTATGGCTCGCACTTCATGACTGGTATGGAGATATTGCTTTGATGATATTATCAATAGTGCAGTCTGGGGACCGAAGATGTTCATTTTGGCAAGCAATCTGCTGGCTAATCCTGTAAAATTGGTACCACTGAGCGTAGCATTTCTTTATGAGCCTGCATGAATTGTTTAGGTCCAGTGTCTTCAGTTGATTATTTTGGCGTTTGTATAACTTTAGATGTTCCTACCCTTACATTCCAAGTACATTCATAGTTAGAAAACATGATGAATCATCTAATTGAAAGGGACAAGATGGAAACATTTAGTGAGAATAGATGCTATGCATATCTTGAGAGATTACAGTTCTTGTGACATTGCATATTACAGTTTTATAACTTTCTAGCCAATTTAGGCAGATTCTTCTGAAAACACTATTTTGCTGCCATTTGCTAAAGGGTCTCCTGGGGAAGATAAAGTCCATAATCCCACAGGGATGGTAAGACATTGTTGTCAACCTAAAATATATGTTTGGATTATTATTGCTGCCCCTTGTAAACCACACATTTTTGGGAAATTAAAGTGGAAATTAAGCTGTAAATGCACCATTTGATTTGCTTCTGTCAACATTTTTCTCTCCCACCACAACAACATCCATCACTAAAACTAATAAAATAAGTCTGGAGCTCCAGCCTAGCTGATTCAATCCAATTTGAGGCAGGTATTTATGTAGCACAACAGTTAAAGTTCACTACTTACCGCTATCTATGCTGTTCCACCATCACATATTTTTTTTGAATATTGATTGACACAAATATTGTGTCAAAACTACCATAATATCATGAGCAACAAAGGATGTAACATTGCAAGTAAGAAATTACATTTTTAAGACCTTTATACTGCTTTTTAAAATATAGTTGAATATAATGTTATTGTTTTATTGTTTTATTCATTTTTGTGTTATGCGTTACTAATATTTTATTGTTAAATTTGAATCATATTTTTTACTTGTTTATTTTTTTTGTTTGGTTGTATATTTAAAGAATTTTTATTTTATTTACATTTAGTTATGTTCTTACTGGTGGATGGTTGAGTTTATTGAGGAATAAGGTGGAAAGTTTTTTTTAACATTTACTCATTATTTGTTTATAAATGCTCCATTAATTTTAGAGCTTGACATTTAATAATTTTAATATTAATGATGTAAATTTTTTTATTCATTTTTTGTCCTTATCGCACCAATAAGCTTCTGCGGAGCTTACAAAGCTGATATTTCAATCTAAACGCCCTTCGGCTTACCGCTCTTGCTTAGGTCACCCGGACCAGACCGATTTAGTTGGAGCTTGGTGTAATCATAGGACTGATTATATTAGTCTCAAATTGTGACCCCAACTCAAAAGCGGCTGCCAAGTGTTAATCGGGCTTTCCCCTGCTCTGTCCTGATGTGGGCGCGCCATACCAAAAGCAGCCTTCAGCCAGTCATTACTCTTCGGGGGTAGAGAGTCTTTCCATTTCTTACAGACCTCTCTCCTAGCGAGAAGTATCAAGTATAATAACAATCCGCGTTGTGACTGTGATGCATTCTGACTAAACGATCCATCGTCGCCAAAAAACACTAGAGACAGGTTGACTTTAATACAGGCTTTAAAAATGCCACAGATAATGTCTCCCACCCCTTTCCAAAAATTTCTCAGTTCGAGACTCTCGAAAAAGATGTGGATATCATTGGTGTTGGGGTCATACATACTTGGCTATTTTGGCGGGCGTGTAATAAAGCCTGTTAATAACAAAAAAGTGGTTCTTTTTTAGGCTTGCTGGTTTGACAAATTGGTATAGTACTTTCAAGAGGGCTCATACAGGACATCTATAATAGGTTCAAGGGGAGACTGATTTCACACTGAGTGTTGTGATGGGGTCTCCAGATCTTCCGCATCCAAAAACTTGTTGTGCCACAAAGATATCTCCTTCTTAATTGGATGCGGTGTTTGAAGAGTATGCTCCGTTTCCCCGTTTGCTCTGACCTCCTCCTTTTCTGCTTCAAACCAGGAAACTAGTTTTAAATACTTAAACCTGGAAAACCCAATACCAATCTTAGCCCTTAACAGTTCCCAGGGATGGATCCCCTCTGCATCTAACAGTTCTGACCAGATGTTAATGCCTGCCCTCTTGATAGGTACAGACAGGCTATCCCTGAGGCACAGAAGCGTACCGGGGTAATCCCAGATAGGAGCAAAATCTGAATAATATCCAATCCCCCATCTGCATCTTACTTTGTGCCACATTTCCAAGGCTGCCTTAAGAACCTTCAGGCGTACTCGGTTAAAATACCTCGGGCCCCAAACTTATACAGAAAACCCTCTCCACCTCCTCCACAGTACATTGTAGGCATTTCACCCAACAATCTTCCCCACGCTGACTCCTCTGGTTTTGAAAGTAACATCCGGATGCCTTTGAATTGAAAAGCAACCGAGTACCAACCAATGTCCGGAAGAGTAATACCCCCTTTTATTAGCTTATGCCTCAGCTTTTTCCAGGAAAGCCTTGCACCTTTCTTGCCGCAGACAAAGCTCCCGATCTTACCCTGAACCTTGCTTATGCTCTTGCTGGAAAACCCTATTGGGACCACATTAAACAGGTAAGTCAACTTGGGGAGTATGACCATCTTTACCAAATGTACCTTCCCATATATAGTCATGGGAAGATTCCTCCATCTACTAAAGAGTCGGTCTATTTCCTTTATAGTTTTATTTAAAATGATCAAGGGAATTTTGTCCAAGTCTTTAACAATGTGAATTCCCAGATACCTAAAATCACTGCTGGTTATACCCTCCCATTGGTCGATGTTCCAACACATCACCTCGGTTTTTGAGGTGTTGGCTAAGTAACCTGAGAGAGAACCGAACTCCATTAGTAGAGCTTCAACCCGAGGGATAGTCGCCTCAGGGTTGTTGGTATGTAAGATCAAGTCGTCAGCACATAGAGCTAACTTACAGCAATATTGTTGAGATTTAAAAGGATAGATTGAGTCGTCTAATCTAATGGCTTGCACTAATGGCTCTATGTAGAGGTTAAATAGGAGAGGGGAAATAGGGCAACCCTGTCTGGTTCCTCTCTGGATATTAAAACTAGCGGTCAACATGCCATTTAGAAGAATCCTAGCAGTGGCCCCTTGATAGCAATTCCTCAAGGTTTGAATAAAGATGGGGCCAAAGCCCATTACCTCCAATACCTCCCAGAGGTACACCAACAGACAATATCAAAGGCCTTGGCTGCATCCAGGGCCACTATGGCCAGAGGATCAGATCTTCCAATGGCCAGGTCGATGTTACCTATTAACAGTTGTGTCTGTTCCTGGATGTACCTCCCTACTATAAAGCCCTTCTGATCGGTATGAACCAGTTATGGGGCTAATTTGGCCAATCTCCCCGCCAATATGCCCATAAAGATCTTATAATCGGCATTCAGCAGGGAGATTGGACGATAGGAGTCGGCTTTGAAAGGATCCTTCCCTGGCTTTGGGATCAATACAATAGTCGCCTCCTTCCAGGACTTATGGACTTTACCAGTAAGGCAATATACTGGGTCGAAAGAGGCGCCCAGGGCTGGAGTCAATTCTTCTGCTAGGAGTTTATACACTTCATTCGGAAGTGCATCTATGCCTGCTGCCTTTTTATTCTTACATTTTTTTATTTGGTCTTTTATCTCTTCAAGCATGATGGGAGCATCTAGGATGTCGCGGCTCTCATCGGTGAGAATTGGTAAAGATTTACTCTTCATCCAATATTGTATATAGCCAATCGACGGGGCCAAATCTTCCTTATAGAGATCTGAAAAAAGGGAAAGCAGGCAAGCTTGCATGTCCTCAATGTTACTAGACTTATCTCCATTACTGTTTATTATTAATTCATTGATGTTATTTTTTGAGCGATCCGCTCTTGCTTTCCAGGCCAGAAGGGTACCAGCCTTCACACCATACTCAAAAGTTTGCATTCTCTTTGTGAGCCATTGTGCCTTACATTTTTCATCTAATTTACCCCAATATTCTTGTCAAGCACATTCCAGGTCACCCTGAACTTGGGACAGCTTTCCTGGGTTTCCGTGACTAAATCTATTCCTCTCATCCTCTAACTGAAGTATTCTCTCCTCAATGGTACGAAGCACTCGAGCCTCAGCCTTATTTTTAGAAGCAATAATTCCAAGAAGCCTACCCCGCAGGTTAGCCTTAAAGCATCCCAGATAAAATCCATGGAGGTAGAACCCATATTCAGAGAAAAGAATTCTAAGGAAGATAGCTAGTCAATCCTGGAGGAGTGACCATGTTTCTTACTGTGGAATGTAAACCCCTGAAGGTCTCCCTTTTTTGCCCTCCAGACATCTACCAGATCCAAGTCATGAAACATATTTATCAAAGCACGGCGGACACGGGTCGCCCCTACATAGTGACTTAAATTGGACCTATCTTTTAATGGATCTAAAAGGACATTAAACTCACCACCTATAATCAAAGGAGGAGTTGACAAAATTAGTTTAGATTGTAGCTTACAAATAAATGTCGGATCGTCAACATTGGGGCCGTAGAACGAAGCACATACTAGCTCCGTCCCTCCGAAGTCCAGCTGCGCTATTACCCACCTCCCAGACTGATCCGTCTGCACTGATTTAATTGAGCAATTAGCCCTGTGCTTAATCAAAATTGCAACACCTCTGCTATTGGTCATCTGTTGTGAAGTACCACAGCATTTTATCCAGGAAATTATGGAAAAAATTGAACGGCTTTCTACAAAGCTTAAATGTGTTTCTTGCATAATACAGATCTGAGCTGAAGAGAGTTCTATATACTTCAAAATCAATCTTTGCCTGCGAGGGCACCTTAACCCGTTCACATTCCAAGAGATAAAGGTGACCTTATTATCTTTTAATGAGGTTCCTGCCATTAGCTTGCAAACTCTTTATACTGACAAGACAGGCCTTCTTCAAAATTAAGTGAACCCCTCCGCCATCCCTCTACCCCCCAACTCCCTGTGCCCCAACCCCCAACCCCTCCTTCCCAGAAGGAACCCTCCCTTCCAATAGGCAAAGCCTATTCGGTCTCTGCTCCCCGGGGCATAGAAAAATACATTAAATCAAAAGTCTTACTGCCTATTGATTACATAAATCCTGCCCCCTCAGCGGCCCCCCTCTATACCCCCAGCTCTGTTTTGATTTTTACAATAAGAGCATCACCCTCCTCAGTTGTGTGAATCTGATGCATATGATTACTCCACATTACGTGCAAACATGCGGGGAACTTCATCTGAGCCTTAGCCCCCATGTTGTTTAGCTCCTCAAGCCTTTTCCCCAACTCCCACTGTCTTGTTGCCATCATATGGGAAATGTCAGATCTTATGAAAAAAGAAAAAGGACTTAGGCCCTCAGATATTATCTTGCCTTCCTTGAGGGCTAAGGATAAGATGTCCTCCTTAACAGAGTATGACAAAAAATTAACCAGGATCTTCCTGGGTTTTTGCCCAGCTAAGTTCCTCTTAAATGGATCCCGATGGACCCTTTGTATCTCACAAACAAGATCCACTTCAGGTGACAAATGTGGGAGGACAATAGAAACATGGCGCCCGTAAGCTAAACGGCCGCGGTCCGTTCTCCGGGGGTGCTAATGATGGCAATAATGTCCTAACCGGTCTAAATGCAGTTCCGTTTTTGTACCAATGCAAGGTTCCCCCGTCAACATCTAAAGGAGGGACATGCGTGGCAATTTTTCTCTCTTTAGCCCCGATGGGAGCCCGGACCGAGATACCTGCAGCGAGGTTGGCGTGGCTGGCGGTTGGCGCTGGGAAGAGACGGCGTTGAGGCTCCGAAGACTGGATCTGGCCCGACTTAGGCTCCAGGTCAGCGGGGGCAGAGCCAGCACTGGAGCTAGTGTGCACTCAAGCTCCTGGGTCCATACAGAGTACGGGTGGAGGTTAGAACACAACACCCAGGTAGGGAGTTCGGATTTGGGTTACTTCCCCGCCGAAAGTGCCGGTTGGAAAAAAGGTAAGAGGAGGCTTTTCTTTTCTTGGTTGGAAGGTTTGTTTGGAGATTTGAGTGGCGGTCTGCGTTTTCCACACAAAACGGCCATTACAATCTCCAAATTACTCACAGAGGAGGAGGCTCATTTCAATTGCATGGAGGTAAGTGGTGAAATAGAGACAGGGAAAGCGGGCACCTCACCACCTAAAATAAATAGGTATATTTTGCGGGCAAGAGTGGCGCACTCGTCTAACAACACTGACATCACTAAACCTATTTTTCCTCCTCGAGTCTCCCCACCTGTTTCCGAAGTAAAAGCCTCTGTAAAACAGCGTAAGCAGAAAGGGGACACGAAGGGCGACTGGGCTGCCTGTAAGGGGGAAGAGGCTGGCAAGAGGAAGGGTAGAAGTAGGGGTAAGAAGACATCACCCCCAAAAATTAAAATTACTCCCTCATTGAAGACATATTATAAGGTTATGTCCTCCACAAATATCTCAATTGCCTCTGGCTGTGACCCCTCAAAGAACGTGGGCCAAGAGACCCCCCTGGCGGGTGAACATAGCCCTCTGAGTCCGCCGGTGGTGGCCATAAGCCATCCCCAGAAGAAAACATGCATAGCACGTGTAGAGACGCCTAGTGCTCAACAGGAAGACTCAGTGGGGAGTCTTTATGGCACAACAGCAATACATCCAGGAATGAGCCTTTTGAAAAGGTATTCCACCCTGGCTGCCCATGACTCTCAGGAAACATCATCGAGTGCGTTGAAAACCCCAGATGAAAATGTGACCATTGATCCCATGACACACTCCTTGGCAGATATCCTACTCGCATTGAAGGATGAAATGTCAAGTAGATTTACTGTCTCTGAAATGAATCAGGCTGAGATGACCAGCAGATTTCTGGTTTCAGAAGCGAATCAGGCAGCTATTCAAGCCTCATCGCGAAGTGCTGACTAAGAGACTAGACGAAGTCACCCTAAGACCTGATGCAATTGAGCTGGATATTCCTAAGATTAAAGAGACTATGTGCACTACCTCCTCAGAATAGGTTAAGCTATCAACCCAGAATAAAGATCTTAAGGAAGGTCTTGAACTTTTAGAAAACCACTCCAGGAAGAACAATTTAAGGCTTTTGAACGTCCCCCGAAGCGCTTGAAGGGTCAGACATAAAAGGGTTTATGATTTCTTTGTTAAAGGGGACTGTTTTTAAGAACTCACCTGAAGTGGATCTTGTTCTTGAGGTAAATTATTTATTTTTGAAATGATTAAATATATTTTTAAATGGTAATTCAATCTTTGAAAGCAAGTGGTAAATTGGATGATTGATTTTGTAAATGATGTATTTATTTTGAATAATCTGTATATTAATTTATTGTATTATTTTTTAGTTTTTTAATGTAATAATTAATTTGAGTATTATTTTTTGAATAAATTTGTGTTTTTTCAGTATTATTATATTTTATTTTTGTAGCTTTTGGATTTTAGGTTAACAGTCAGGGATATCCATCTAGTGTAGGTGGGGGTATTGTGGTTATAAGGTTACCCACTAGGGGTGTAACATGTTACAAATGTGTCACCAAAGGTAATTCCTTTCCCCGGATTGCATATATTTGTAATTAATGCATAGCATTTAGTAGTGTGTGTGCAATAAAAGTGCATTTCCTTTCAATAAGAAAAAGCACTTACTGGACAATCATTTTTTTGGGAGTTTTTACTGCGTACCAATGCGCTGGGGTTACTAGCCCACTCCACCTCCCCTGAGTAGGCCTTAAACTACTCTGCTTTGCTAGCCCGAGAAAGTCAAGTGCTTCAATAGGGCACTTGGTTCACACTACAGAGAAAGTTGCCGACGTATTACTTGCGAAGGACTCACTTCCACTGTAACTATGAACCTAGGTTCTTATAAACATTTTCTCTACTGTTGTTCAGATTAGAGTGCTAATAGTAAATCTTCCCCCTCCACAATTCAACACCATTCTGTGAGAAAGGCATTCTTTTCGCCCTGATCACCCACATTATTTAACTGGTGCCGGTTGTTACTGACTCTGATTGTGCCCTGAACTCTGCTAACCAGGCCCAAGGCCAGTGCTCTGTTTAAAAGGTAAATGATAATTAGGTGTAATCCTAATTTATACTAACTATCTACCTGTAAGTCTCTAGCATGTAGGTTTGGAGGCCCAGTAGATATAATGCATTTAAGTGTGCACTGCTGTGGTGCCTGCTGTTATGTTAAAGGCAACCCTGCCTGACAGGCTGCTTTCAAAATAAAACTATGTCCTAATTTGACCTTGGAATCAAAAGTACTTTCAAAGACTTAAACTACCTTATTTTTATATATATGTCAGCCACCCCTAAAGTCTACCCTTGGTGCCCCCTGTGTAAGATGCATTATAGTAATAGGCAGGAACATTATTAAAGATGTTTTATATGCCCAGGTGAGGGAAAAACTGCCAATTTCATTGTTCGTCATTGTAGTACATAAACTCTAAAGGCTAACATGGGAAGGGTTTATGAAACTTTAATAAAGCCTAACCTTTGACAGGAGTATGCTAAAATAAAAATTCAAAGTATGAAAATAATAGTTATAATAAATCCACCAACTTGCCATGGTTGGATTTATTATAACTATTGTAGGAAAGTAGTTTTAGAACTGGTTTCCTAAAGTTGCCTAAATTCAGCCCTGTAGCAGCCTCTTCTGATTGGCCGGCCTTTGACAGGCTGAGCGAAACTTCCTTGATGAGGTGTGAAGTGGCCTGGGCTGCGACAAAGGAGACATCTGCTGCAAGGACATCTAAAGCAGCAGATGCCAGGACAGGAAGGGGGATGGGTAGCCAAAATGGTCTTCAAAGGGAGAAAGACAGTGAGGACAGGAAACAGTCCCACCCCCACTTCCTTCACCCCCAGCCAGATGAGAGCACCTGTAATTGAATTAGGAGAGAAAATGGAATGAGAGTGTAGGTAAACATTAGCCACATCTGTAGGTTGGGTTAGACACACCTGAACCTCCAGGAGAGATTTTCTTCATTTTGATTTTTGCAGAACAATGCTTCTAAAGAAGTTGTCATCACAGAAGGTGGCACCTTGCACCCCATTGGTCGGTCAGGGGTACCCCCTTCTTGCTAGCCCAGAAACCTGGATAAATATGGGAGGGCTGCCCAGCAACTTAGATCTCTGCCTGGAAATATCAAAAGAGGCTGGCAAGGAGAATGGCAAACCCCGCTGTCTTACCGGGGCCAGAGTAGAAATATTGTCTGTTAAACCAGCAGGAGCGGAGCCTTCCCCAGTCCGTTCTGAGGAGATTCATCTCTTGCAGTAGGGCAATTTCACAGTGGGAGTCTTTGAGGAAGGCCAGAAGAGCCAGTCACTTGTCAGACGGTTTGAAGTTCAGACATTTTAACTTATTATCTTGACAATCTGCAAAGAACTACAGGGAGGTGCGGTTGGTCGGTCCCAGGTGAAAATACCTCGTGGATGTCATGTCGGCTCTGGTGCTACTTCCAAGAAGCAAGGGCAGCAGTAAAAGGAAGTGCCCTGTCGAGGGGAATGATGAACTGGGGGAGGGACAACAAGACAACTCACAACTCCCTCCATGGGAGTCCCCACAGTCTAGTGTTCAGAGATGCGGCGGCGACTATGTTGAAGTGTTAATGATCAGCCAGATAAGTTGGAAGCCCACAAGTAGGAGGCATGTTGTGAGTAGCAAATGCAGTGGTAGCGGCCAACCGCCTTGATTTCAAAGAAAAGAAATCTAGCACCAGGTTCATGAGGGTTGCGTATGTACAAAAGACTGACAGCTGACAGGTCGTGGTCAGTCTGATGCAAAGTCTTGGGTGGCATCACGGTCTCAGAGCTTTCTGAAGGAGTGTGCTTTGTTCATGCCAGCTCTCGCCCTGCATGGGTTAGCCCTGTTTGGGTTTACATGTAGTTTGCTGCACTGACTTCCTGGGGTGGGGCACCCTGAATTTGCCTGCAGCCCGAGGACCTCATTAGCCTCCTCCACTGTGTGGCCATGTGGGTTTTGTTTACCAGATGAAGGACAATGCGAAGGGGGGACCCCATTTGTATTTCATAGCATGGTCCTGAAGGTAGGTAGTGATTGGACGGGAGTGATGGCGTCTCTGTAAGATGATGGGGGACATATCCTGATAAAACCATACTTTTACACCATTGAACATCACAGGACTTTGATATCTGTCCGCTGTCATTATGGCTTCCTTCAATTTGCAGCTGTGATCACAGGTTAGGAAGTCCAAAGGCTGTCCCGGTTACTTAGCAGGGTAGCCTGCTCTGTGAGTGTGGTCAAGTGCTATCTTCTTTTCTGCCAGTTCTGGATGTACGTGGTGGAATAGGGGGATGACTCCTCTCTGTGAAGTCAAACTTCTTCACTGCTGCCTTTATGAACATGTCTTACAACTTGGAGTCCTTCTTTGTTCAACGGGCTAGTATGGCTTGTCGGTGGGGTAGGGAGACCCCTTGCAGCCAGGTCTCTAGGTGTATAGTCCGCCCTCTGGAGTGTGACATGCATGCCAAGTAGGAGGCCACTCCTTATTCGCACTCTGCATTCGTCCCCATGTTAACAGAGGCAAAGAGATGGGTAGAGATGTGCGTCCCTCACCTTCCCGAGGCACCAATGAACTCAGGGTCAGGTGGTCCTCGCCCCGACCAAGAAACCCGCCACCAACCACCCCAGCAAGAAAGCCACCTGGTTCACCAAAGAACTCCAGATCTCCAAACGAACATGCCGGAAGCTGGAGAAGAAATTACTCCACGACCGCACACCAGACAGCCACACAGCCCACAAGGACGCCATTCGCAGACACCACCACCTCATCAGAACAGCCAAGAGATCGTCCTTCAAAGCCCGACTGGACAACAACGTACACGACAGGAAAGAACTTTTCAACATAGTGAAGGAACTCTCCAACCCAAGCGCCAACACCAACGACATCCCGCCCTCGCAAGATCAGTGCGACTCACTGGCCACCTTCTTCCATCACAAGATCGCCAACATCCACGACAGCTTCAACTCCTCATCCGCCCCGACCAGAACAAACCACACCCCGAACGCCACCTGCACAAACCAGCTGACCTCCTGGTCCAACGTCAACGACGAAGAGACACGCAAGGTCATGTACTCCATCCACTCAGGATCTCCGTCAGACCCCTGCCCACACCACGTGTTCAACAAAGCGGACGCAACCATCGCTCCCCAACTGCGGAAGATCATCAACATCTCCTTCGACACAGCAACATTTCCGGAAAGCTGGAAGCACGCCGAAATCAACGCCCTCCTCAAGAAGCCCAAAGTGGACCCCAAAGACCTCAAGAACTTCCGGCCCATCTCCCTGCTCCCCTTCCCGGCGAAAGTCATCGAGAAAATCGCCAACATGCAGCTGACCCGCCACCTCGAGGACAACAACATCCTAGACCCATCCCAGTCAGGATTCAGACGCAACCACAGCACCGAGACTGCCCTCATCGCCGCCACAGACGACATCAGGCGCCAACTAGACAACGGCGAAACGTCAGCCCTCATACTCCTGGACCTGTCAGCCGCCTTCGACACGGTCTGCCACCGCACGCTAAGAACACGCCTCCAAGAAGCCGGTATCCAGAAGAAGGCCATGGACTGGACCACGTCCTTCCTCTCCGGCAGAACCCAGAGAGTCCGCCTCCCGCCCTTCCGCTCTGAAGCCACCGACATCATCTGCGGCGTACCCCAGGGCTCATCCCTCAACCCGACGCTGTTCAACGTCTACATGGCCCCAATCGCGCAAGTGACCCGCCAGCACGACCTGAACATCATCTCCTACGCCAGCAACACCCAGCTCATTCTTTCCCTCACCAAGGACCCGCACACCACCAAAACCAACCATAACGAGGGAATGAAGGCCATCGCCAAGTGGATGAGGAGCAGCCACCTGAAACTGAACTCATACAAGACAGAGGTCCTCATCCTAGGTTCCACCCTCTCTGCGTGGGACAACTCATTGTGGACGACCACACTAGGAGCAGCTCCAACTCCCACAGACCACGCACGCAACCTAGGGTTCGTCCTTGACGCCATCTCCTCCTCCTGCTACAACACCATCTGCATGCTTCGCAGGATATACAAGTGGATCCCAATCGAAACAAGAAAAACAGTGACCCAAGCCCTCGTCAGCAGCAGGCTGGACTACGGCAACGCACTCTACGCAGGAATCCCGGCCAAACACCGCCGACGACTACAACGCAACCAGAACGCCTCAGCCCGACTGATCCTCAATGTTCCCCGCCACATCACGTCCCACCTCAGAGACCTGCACTGGCTCCCCGTCAACAAGAGGATCACATTCAAACTCCTCACCCATGCACACAAAGCTCTCTGCAATACCGGACCAGCCTACCTGAACAACAGACTCAACTTCTACACCCCCGCCAGCCAGCTCCGCTCCGCCAACCTCACCCTTGCCACCGTACCGCGCATCCAACAAACAACCTCTGGCAGCAGATATTTTTCTTTCCTCGCGGCCAAGACCTGGAACCCACCCATCTACGACAGACCCAAGACCTGCTCACCTTCAGAAAGCTCCTCAAGACTTGGCTCTTCGAGCAGTAGCAGCACCCCCCCACCACCCCTCAGCGCCTTGAGACCTTCACGGGTAAGTAGCGTGCTTTACAAGTTCACTGATTGATTGATTGATTGATTGATTGATTGATTGATTGATTGATTGATTGATTGATTGGTTGATTGACCCCCCAAGCAGTCCAAAGGTCCAATGAGCTCCACATGCTACATGCAGGTGTTTTCCCCGCGAAGCCCACCTGGTCCACAGTGATCAACTCTGCTGGTGAGGACTGGAGCCCTGCCACATGTCTGAGGCCCACCAAACACCCACCGCATCTTGAGGGGTGGCCTCACCATAGGTATGGGGGAGTCTCGCTGACCCTCATCAGGTTACTGCTGGATGTGACGCCCTTTGTTTCTGTGTGGCAGAATCTGTGGAACCACTCTGACCTGCAGTTGAAATAATAGAACTCATCCAGGTCGAGTGTATATACCTTTCCATGCGATCTGTCAAATTGATGACAAATTATAGTGTCTTTAGATATAGGTTTTTCTCTGTGTTAAAATCGTGATTATTAAATAATATTGTAATGTGTTTATACCATTGATGTAGTGTTTTAATGAAAAATTAATTTTTTGTTTTAAAGATAACTGTACTACATGTTTAATGTGATTAGTTTTTTAATGAAAAAAATGCAATAAAAAATATATTTTGATCTAATTGTTGGTTGTGATAACAAGAATGTTTTTAACTTAGCATAGCATAATATGTGCAGATTAAATTGTTTCGCGTTCTAGCACACAAGGGATACTTTTACTAAAACTGTGAGGGAGAGTAGCCAATAGAGTCAAGGCCACAAAATCTGGGCAGGTTCATAGTGGTTCCTGGCCTCTCTGGTGCCTGAAGCTACCTCATGTTAGGCGGTGGGAGGTGGTTTCAACAGGCAAAGAGGCCTGGACAACAGTGCCTTCAGTCCTCAGGAACCATGCCCAAGAGCAGCCAGATGTGTAGGGCACAAGCAACAGCATCTCTGTAGTTTCTTCAGGCCCTACGCAACTCTGTAGTGCGGCATTCAAAATGGTGGCGGCGAAACACAGGAGAGATGTGGCATTGTGGTCTGCCACGGGAGACAACTTGTCAGCCTTGAGATGCAGCCCACAACCTCTTGGGGAGATTAACACCCACTCACAGGGCCTGGGCATTGTTAGAGCCCTGATGGACAGGGCCGCATTGGCTGTTGTTGTGATCAAGCTAGGGAGTTTTGGAGAGGAGCTCCTAGTAGTCCAACATCTTGGCCACACCCCCATGCACTGATTTTTAGTGTAGTTCATAATCATGTTTTTCAAGACAATATTTGGTTTCTGGGTCTACCTTGTTTCATACACGGTACTGGAGCAGCTCATTTTAGGCTCCAGCCTTAGACGTCACAAATGTGCAATTATATACTTATAACCAACATTATATTCACTGTGTGCCTTAACTTCATTAATGTGTGTGAAAGATTAAAATGTATTAATGACATGAAATCATTGTAGTGATTAGAGATTCATTCACTAATACAATAATGTTCCGTTCAATTGCATGAACATGTTCTCATTGTATCACGTTTTACATGTATTCTTCAAGTTACACTTGTGTATGGATTACCATGTATTCAAAGTGCATATTAAATGCTAACTTTACTACAGAACTCAATTGAAATGCATTTTGACTTGCCAGCATATTTGTTCTTTCTTTCCAGGTGTATTATCATGATTCATGTTTGTTAGAGAAAGGCTTGTTTTTTTGTGTTAGACTGTTGATAGTGAGGCCTGAAGGGAAGCACTTGGCAGTGAGCATTAATTGTAAACAGAGGCCTTCTCTTGATCTTGTACCAGGATGGAGTGATGTTCAAGGTTGAGAATCACAGTCCAAGTTTCTATGTGATGGAAAACTGAAGAAATGTTGCAGATGCTCTCTTGAGTAATGATAGGGGTGGTTCCTGGTGGTGTGAAAGGAGATAAGAGCATTTCTGAATCTCCTGTTTAATTTTAAATTAACGTGCCCACAGTTGGAGAGCAGAGAGATTCCCTTGAGTCTTTGTGAGGTGCAGCCCTCTCTGCTTGCCTTATTCTTGCAAGTGTGAAGCATTATGCTAAACACTCATTTTCTTTATCTAAGGCTTGTACTTAATTCTGATCATGCGGATACCTTCTATGCTCCCTAAATAGAGGCCTTTAGTATATCATCCTATATTAGACATATTTTCAAAAGAGAGTAGGGAAGTTCCTTTATGCAACAGCTGTTTGCTTTAATCTGTTTCTTTATTGTTGTGGCTGTCACACTCTTGTATCCCATTTTACTGCAACTCAATCTACTGACACAGTTCAGCTTATCTGCTGTATTGCTGTATCTTTTTAACTTATTTTTGGTTTACTTATATACTGGATTTATTGGTAATTGAAAATACAATCCTTTAGGTGATTCCTGGTCCTTATTGTGGAAGCACATTGGCTTCACAAGTTAGAAATGTATTATTGATGGCTTCTCCCTTACAGTGCTTCACCTCAACCAACAAAAGCCCTTACAACCAATTGGGAAAAATCTTTGACGACTTTACTAAGAGACTGCATGAGATCTATATAAAGACAGGTATGAGGCTTGACAAACATGATCAGTGTCTTTAAAAACCCTTATCTTGGTAACTCAATTATAAGAAGAATACTCAGTACAATGTAATCTCTAACCACTTATTGTTTCCTACAGAGTTTGACAACAGGGAGACATTTACTGACATAGTTTTATATGTCACCAGTTGACTGAAAAACTGACTACAGAGTGCAGTGGATTGGCTGAGGGGCTATGCTCCATTATGCCCGGCACAAATGTTAAATACAGCTGATAGGGTTCCATCAGCTTTATGGACAGATCAGTTCCTCCATAATGATCCATACTCCAAACTTCACATCAGGCCCTGAGATAGAAAAAATAAGTTTAATTGAGTTGGGTAACAATAAACATCTACGACTCAACATCAAGCTGCCTGAAGGGGTAAATGTGCATTTTGTAATGTTATATTATGTTATGTTATGCCATTTTACATCACCCATAGGTTCTTGATTTCACAGGCTTAGACCTTAGACAGTGCAGTTACCCATGAGGTAACAAATACTTCCTCAAAACATGCATCCATAGTGCCCCAGATTTAAAGAACACATGCAATGACAGTGTGTACAATGCCATTGTATGTAAAATAAAAACTAATGTTTTGCCTTATTGTCATATTATTGTTACTCTTGCATGTAAATAAACACCTTAATGAGAGTTTCTACAAATCACAGTACAAAATAATTCCTTGTAGGAGAATACCCAAATACTTTCAAAGCTGTGTATTAATCCTATCCTGTTTTGATTATTATTGATAAAATGTGCTATGTACTGCAAACATAATAGCACCCTTTCGTGTACCTGTCAATTCACCCGAATTTGGAGGGTGTAGAACTCTTATGAAAGATATAACTTCCCCAAAAAACTCGAGATGCCTAAATAGTTTTAAATATGGTCACCCTAATTATAAACCTACAACACCTTCCTCAAATGGTGTATTATTCATTCCTTTTTATGGAATCTCCCTCTTAAACAGCTGACTTCCAGCTCATTTAAGACAGGGTATAGGCCCTGGGGCTCACATGGGGGCCTGTCCTATCTCTTCCTTTGCGGAGCTCTCCCCCTGAATGCAGAGTCGCCGCAGTTGTAAACTTACTGTTAAAATACAGTTTTGTGAATACCGGAATAGTGTAAACTTACACAAACGTGTATGTTTACATTTGTGAATCTAGCCCCATATATAAGGTTACAATTCTTTATCAGCGCCAGATGTTGCCCTTTAGAACTGACACACTTTTCTCTTATGCAAATCAAAATTGCCTACTCATCTGTGCAAATAACTGATGGTAAGCAAGTATTTCTGTCTCTAGTCCAGCTGAATACTGTTGGTACTGCACAATAAATGTATGACTGCCCTTCCGTGGAATGGATGTAGTGCCTCAATAAGGCATAGTAGACTACCTGAGAATGGTGGTAATCTTCTTTAAAAGTAATAAATAGGGGGCGGAGCCAAGATGGCGGAGTGAGCAGTCGTCCTGCTCCGGAGCTCCTGCCGAGGTCGGATCTAGCACCGGCCGTAAGGTCGACATCAGCACTCCAGATCCTCGAGTGGCACTCCCAGACTCCCGGGATTGAAATTCTAAGCAGCGGAGCGAAGTTGGTGGTGAGAGCGGACTCGAGAGTGAGAAGAGAGAGGCGGTGTGGGAGAGCGCTGCAGCCGCACGGAAGTGGCTGTTCCCAGTGGAGAGATCGGAGGGCGGAGCAGCGGCGGTGGGAATCCCTGACCCCCCGGAGTGGCGAGCGCCCGCACAACACAGAGGGCCACTGAGACAGAGGTGGGAGTCCCCGAGACCGATGGAGTAGCGCCGCTGCGGCGTCGGAGCCCGACCCGCCATCTTGGGCGGCCGGGAGTGACGCAGGAGCCGATACGGAGCGATCGGTGGCCCGCGGCGTGCCGCACGGTTTGGACCTTGAGCTGTGGTGAGACCGGTGGCCTGGGGGATCTTGAGGTGGCGGGTGGCGCCCCCCTCCCTCTCCCCCCGCGTATACAGAGCTGAGGCGGCAGTGGAGGTGAGGTGCAGCGAGTGGAGGGGCAGCCCAGGAGAGCGAGTCGCACCCAGTATAACAGGACGGTGTTGGCAGTGACGGGGGTCGGCTGCATGCTCTCTCCCTCTCGGTAGAGACACCCCGGTCCGACCTCTCAAGTTAATTGCTGCCTGGGAGTCTGGGGCCAGTGGACTGGTGGCCCGTTGTGCCTGGGGTTCGAGGCATGGCCCTTGCTGCTGGGGTGCTACATTGGCAGAGGGCTGGTTGGGGACGCCGAGGGCAGCGACGGAGATCCTTGTGGAGCTGCCTGTTGTGTGTAGAGTAACGGCTGGGTCACTGGGGGTCAGCCGCAGGCGGATAGCGGTGCCCCCCCCCCCCCGATACCGGAGTTACTGGCTGGGGTTGGGTCGTGGTGAGTTGGATACACTGGCGGTCGGGGTTCTCCGGTTCGGAGGCTCTGAGCCGGAAATCAGCTGCGCAACGGAGAGCGCCACTACTGAGCCGGGGAGCATAAGGGACGAATCGAGCCCCGAGCCTGAATGACAAGGCGGACACTAAGTGCCGGGGTGAGGACCGCGACAACGGCAGTCGGAGTGCGTAGAACAGACCGGGCGGATTCGGAGAAGCACTCGGCAGGCATTGGGGAGCTGGAGGTCCCTGCCGGCCGCTGAGGGAGTTGGCCCGGCTGGTAGTGGAGGCGGTGATTTTCGGGGTACGGAGGCCCGTCAGACAGCGGCTCCCCAGCGGAGGAGTGGTGGGGAGGGACAGGGTCCCCCGCACGATCGACCAGTACACCGAGCGCGGAGTGATGTCCAACCAAAGGAAGCGACAGGACAAAACCATTAAAGACCTGTTTTCCAGGGGTCCAGACGGGAAGATGCCCGCAGCCTCGGATCTCGGGGGCTCGGGGGGGACGGCACCGGAGGACGGAGGGTCGGAGCCCATTACCAAGGCCTTCATTATGTCGATGTTTGCCGTGTTGCGGGCGGACATACAGTCCTTCAAGCAAGAGTTCAAGTCGGAACTCAAGGAGGTCCGCCGAGACGTGGACAGCATCGGAGAGAGGGTCGCGGAGCTGGAAGGCAAGAGTGATGGTAGGGATGAAGACGTAGCGACTCTGCAGCAGGAGATCATTCGACTACATGACCAGCAAGTGGACCTTCAGGTCCATCTTGAGGATCTAGAAAATCACTCCCGTCGCCATAACATCCGTGTCAGGGGGGTGAAGATGGACGACAACTCAAAAGATCTTTTTGCCTACGTGAAGGAACTCTTCAATCACATCTTGGAGCGCCCTCTGGACACAGAATTGGTGATAGATCGGGCCCATAGGGCAGGGCCCCCCAGGGCGCTGTCGGCCCCCTCACCGGACATTCTGGTGTGTGTGCAGGATTACCGCACCAAGGAGTTGATAATGCAAAGAGCGAGAAAGATGCACCCCTTGCAGTTTCGTGGCCACAGCCCGGTGCTGTATCAGGACTTGTCCGCCCTCACGCTGCAGAAACGGCGTCTCTTCAGACCCGTCACGATGCACCTTTAGCAGAATAACATTCCCTACAGCTGGGGTCACCCCTTTCATTTGGTGTTTCGGAAGGAGGACAAGCTCTACCAGTTGCGCTCCTTGTCGGAGGCCTGCAAGCTGCTGGGGGTGGACCCCCCGGACGAGGCGGGGCAGAGAACACTGGGCCGCGCTGGCATCAACAGGGGTGTAAACGCCGTCCCAAGAAGCCGCCGGCAGCGGAGATCACAAAGGGCCGCCTATCGGCGTTGGAGGCTGTTTCCTTGGACCTTTCTGGTACTAACAATGGCTGAACTGGTTAAGCATGGTATCTGAGCAACTTTGTTTTTTGTATCCAGACCCTGGCGGGAGGGAGGGCTTCTTTCCCCAATGTTTTATTACCAATCACGGACGAATGATGGACTTCCTGTTCTAAGTTGTTATGAGGTTTTGTTTTTTGGGTTGGGGGTTTTGGGGGTGGGGGAGGGGGGGAGGCAGGTGCTCCGCGTCTACCATTCCTTTAAGATTAGAACGATCCTTGGTGCCTTTAGGTCCCTGACCTGTTCACGCTACGGAGGCCCAGGTGCCACGACACGTGACACCTCACAGGTGCAGAGTAGTCCAGGTGAGACACATCATGCCACCCACCACACTTAAGATATTGACCCTGAATGTTCGGGGTCTTAACAATCCCATTAAACGAAGGGCCGTTTTGTCATTCTTAGAAAACTCTCACGCGGATCTTTGTTTGTTGCAGGAAACCTACCTACTAGGGCGGGACTGTTATCGGCTTAAGTCCCGGAAGTTTCCCACACAATTCTTCTCCTCGGGACCTGCCAAAACAGAGGGGGTGGCAATCCTGGTTGCACAGCGGTTTCGGGGGGAGGTTTTGAAAAAGGTAGCGGAGATCAGGGGTCGATTATTGATATACCGCTTTGTCCTTGGGGGAGTGCCGTTCACGATTGGCTCCTTGTATGCCCCGAACGAGGGGGCTGAGCGTTTTTTACATGCGGCACTTTTGGAAGCCACGGCTACACCCGATCGCAATGTTGTAACCGGGGGAGACCTTAATTTGGTTTTTGATAATGCTCAGGATCTATCTAGCCAGCGCTCTCACCAGACCGGGGCAATTTCTAAGGAGGGGCTCCTGTACTTGCGGGAGCTGGGGTTCTGCGATTTATGGCACCCACGGGATAGGGAATACTCCTTTTATTCTAACGCGCATAAGACTTACGCAAGACTCGACCATTTTCTGGTATCTTCATCGGCACGGGCGATCTCTACGGCAGTGGATATAGGAGTAGCATCCTTGTCGGACCACACTCCGATTACCGCGACTTTCACCCTCCCGCCCATGTCGCGTCCATCTAGGGTGTGGCGACTACGGGATGCCCTCTTGCATCGGGAGGCAGTGCTTAAAAAAATCCAGCATCAGATTCGGGATTTCCTTAAACATAACGATAACGCGGACACCACACCTGCCACACAGTGGTCGGCGTTGAAGTCGGTCTTGTGGGGGGAGTTCATCTCCATCTTGGTGGCGGACAATAGGGAGCGGGAGAGCAAACGGGGTGAGCTCACGCAGCAAGTCAGAGAATTGGAACGGATACATCAGCGGACAGGAGCTCCGAGAGTTTGGCGGCAGCTCAAGGCCGCTCGCCAACAGCTAACGGCACTTGACCAAGATAGGGCAGAGTTTGCAGCATTATGGCTGCGACACGCCTATTATGCGGGGGGGACAAATGTGGACGCCTTTTGGCCCACAAGCTTCGTGAGACTCGTCAAAGACAGGGAGTTAAGAGGATCTCTCGGGCGAACGGTGCGGAGACAACGGAGGACAGGGACATCGCGGAAGCATTTCGAGAGTTCTACGAGACACTGTATGCGGAGGCCCCACTGGACCATTCGGATGGAACGGCTTTCTTAGATTTGGTACCACTGCCGGTTCTATCTAAGGCGCAAGCAGATCATTTAGATAGAAGCATTCAACTGGAGGAGGTCGTATCCGCCATTTCTCGACTTAAGTTGGGAAAGGCCCCTGGCCCTGATGGCTTTTCGGCCATATTTTACAAGAAATGTTGCCCTCAGTTGGCCCCGATCCTGACTCGGCTGTTTAATTATTTTGCCGCTCAGGGAGCTATCCCCGGCGACCTACTAGAGGCCTCGATTGCGGTTATCCCTAAACCTGGGAAAGACTGCTCGCATTGCGGATCTTATCGTCCAATATCCCTCCTTAATGTGGATCTTAAACTGTACACCGGGATACTAGCTGCCCGCCTTGGCCCCTAGATACCACTTCTCGTAGACCCGGACCAGGCGGGCTTTATCCCAGAATGACAAACGGTAGATAACACAAAACAGATTCTGCACCTTATTGAAAAGGCTACTCGGGTCCAGGGGGAATTGATGATGTTGGCCATTGACGCTGAAAAGGCGTTTGACCGCGTCCACTGGCCATTCCTGGAACAGGTGTTGGAGAGAGCAGGTATGGGCGCACGGTTTCGCACACACATCCTTAATTGTTATCGGTTTCCCACCGCGGTTGTTAGGGTGAATGGCTTCACGTCCTCCCGCTTCTGAATCGAGAGAGGCACGAGGCAGGGGTGTCCACTATCCCCCCTCCTTTTTGCCCTCTATATGGAACCCTTGGCCCAGAAGCTGAGACAGAACCCGGAGGTCACGGGAATTAGGTTCGGGGGATATGTCCACACGATAAGTCTATACGCGGATGATGTCCTGTTGTCGTTGTCTGACCCACTTTCCGCTCTCCCGGCTTCCTGGGAGGAGCTGGATGGGTTTGCCCGGGCAGCCGGGTTTAAAGTAAATGCAGAGAAGTCCTTAGCTTTGGACTTATCGTTATCTAGTTCCACTCGAGCGGGCCTGCAGACCAGACTTCCCATTAGTTGGTCAGTCACCGCGATCTCATACTTGGGGATCCAGTTGGCCCCCTCGCTGCCTGCTGTGGTCGACTTGAACTATACTTTATTGCGCGGCAGAATCCGTCGTCAGCTTGACCGGTGGCGGCACTGCCCCCTTTCCTGGTTGGGTAGGATTGCAGCAGTAACGATGACCGTCCTCCCGCAGATTCTGTACCTCTTTCGTACTATCCCTCTCCGTCCGCCGATAGGATGGATTAATGCGATGCAGTCTGAGTTGTCCCGGTTTGCCTGGAAGGGGCGGAGGCCGCGCATGCGGCGAGCATTGACGTTGCTGGGCCCGGAGGCGGGGGGCCTTGGGGTTCCGGACTTGAGACTATATTTCCAAGCTGCTCAATTGCGATATCTGGTAGAATGGAGTAAATGGGAATCGGAGAAACACTGGCTGTTTCAAGACCAGGCTATTGCGGAGCGTCCTCTGCAGGAGATCCCCTTCTTACGCAAACCCCATAGGCCCCCAAATTTATATGCTTCATATATCACGCGGGTCCGTCTTGAAGTCTGGGATGCCACCAATCTTTTGCACGAGTTGACCACCTTTCCGTCTCCGCTTACCCCGCTAGCGGGCAATCCCGACTTCGCCCTTGGTCTGGAGGAGGCTGCCTTTGCGGGGTGGAAGGCGGCAGGCTGCCGGTCCCTTTGCCATGTTTATGGGGGAGAAGGGGGGTACACTCGTTCGCTCAACTGCGGGAGGACTTTGGGCTGCAGGAGACGGAGAGGCTGCGATATATGCAGGTGCGACATTGGGCGCTTCAGCCGCAGGTTCGCTCTGGGGCGGAGAGGCGCCTCTCCCTCTATGAGCGATGGCTCATTACACGCACATCAGATAAACACCTAATTTCTGCTCTTTATAAGCAATTGCAGATCAAATATAAACACTCATATAACTCTAGCAGGAATATTATAGGGCGAGGCACTCCGCATACCACATGGAGACTCTCACGAAGATTGTGACATACTGGTATTACACCCCAGAGCATTTGCACGAGATGGATCGGGCCCGGGAGGCACGGTGCTGGAGGAGTTGTGGAGTGGTGGGCAGCCTCACCCATGTCTTGTGGGAATGTACCCATCTCCGATCTTACTGGAAGCAAGTGTTAGAGGAAATGGATAGGCATTTTGAGACGGAGGTGCCACGTTTCCCGGCACATGTACTTCCCGGCCTACCCAACCCTTTGACGTACCCGCTGCGGTCCCGTAGGGGTCGACTGATGACCATTGCACTAGGGTCCGCTATCCAAAACATCCTTAGTCACTGGGGTACTACTCAGGGGCCGACTTTTACGGGGTGGTTGCATCGTTTGTGGTATGTCTTGGGTATGGAAAAATTAGCACTGACCATGACGGGGGAAGGGGAGAGATTTGGAGAGTTATGGCGGCCCTTCCTATCGATTTTGGCCTCTGAATTCAGGGAAGTCACTTGTCCCGATATCTAAGACTGCTACGTATTGCTGAGACCTCGGAAATTGGAGGGCACTAGCAGCTCAATGAGGGGTTAGGAACGACGCGAAGCACGGGGGTTGAGGGGAGGGGGTGAGGGTTTTCATTGTCGGGGGGGATATGTTTGGTTTTGTGTTATATATGCAAGAAGCGGGGTCATAGCAAAGTGATGAACAGCACCTGTACCTGCTACTCCCACGAGAAACGATGTTGACCTGTCTGGCAGGGGCTCGTATACTAGCCTTGTATGAGAGTTGTTACATGCATATATTTATGTTGAAAATACAATAAATACATTTAAACCATAAAAGTAATAAATATCTGGCAAACATGCTAGGAAACGGTATCGTTCATGATAATTATCTCAGTATTTACAGAGTATTTGAATTAGTCTATTAAAATCTTTTTTTTTTTTTTTTAGAATTTTATAAAGCACGAACTAGACCCGAAGAAACCGGGTATCAGAGCGATTTACATAGCACCCATTTTGTTACAAGGACACATTCATTTTTGTTAGGCACGGGGAGGTTAAGGGATTTGCCCAGATTCACAGGATGTTGAGCGTCGTTGTCGAGACTCGAACCGAGTTCCCCAGCTTCGATGTCGACCGCTCTAGCTGTAAGGCTACATGGTCCTACTTAAATGGAAGTAACACAATGGGTTCGTTCCACTCATTTTCTCCTATGCATCCTATCAGGTTTGAAAAACATTCTGAAAAGAGATCCCTCAAACACACTATTAACTTTTATTTAAATTCTGACCTGTTCGGACCAATGTTCCTATACCAGAATACACCACATGCTACTTGTTTCATCCAGAAACTATTTGTGGGAGACCTCCAATATTCCATAATAAACCAATGTTTACTTCCTTTCCACCTTTCACTGATGCAACTTGTCAAAGCTGATTAATGATATGATTTGCCACAAACGTATCTTAAAGGTCCTGAGGGGAGAAACTTGCATCTGCCTGTACAATTCTATCCTCATTAGACAAAAGTCCCTAGCCCAATGTACTACAAAATACACACCATCCAACAATTTTTTCCGAATATTTCTTGGAGGAGCATATAAGGAACTAAAAATTGCATAATATATATATATATATATATACATATACATACATATATATATATATATATATATATATACATATATATATTCACTGAAAAAACCATAGGTTTCAGGGGTGTTATAGTTAGCTGGACTTTTCACTTGTACAAAACCATTGAAATTCCCCCGTTATAGTTAGTTCAGCTTACTATAACTCGCGCGCCCGCAATGCACTGCTGATGACGTCACATATTACATCACTCATGTCATGGTCAGTGACATCACTCATGACATCACTGATGACATCTCAAATGACATCACTGATGACATCACTGATGACATCATCCTTGTGATAGAGTGGCAGACCTCATCTCACCCTAATATAACCTTTGATACACACATTCAAAAATAGAGACTAAAATTTTCAAAACAAAGCCACAGAGCTGCGTTGCAGAGAGGTGTAAAAAGGGGCTTGGCCTCAGAACACCTGTCTGCAGCGCAGCTCCCTGGCGCATACTGGAGATGCCTGTTGGGGGCGCGTTTGCAGAGTGCTGCACGGAGGGGGCATGGCCTCCGGCACGATGCTAGTCTTTTATTTATTTTATTTTTTTAAGAAGGGGGGCTGTGTGGTTCCCCTTCTTATTCTAATTTATTGGCCCTGATGACCCCATCCCCCAGGGCCTGTCTCCTAATTATATTTTTTTGACCCCAATCCCCAGGGCCGGCCGCTGTTTTTTATTATTTTTAAAAAATATATATTTATAGACACACCTAGGACATGCTGGACAAACCGTACGTACCTATCACCATGACGATTTGCGTGATATTCATTAAAAGGCGACTATGCATACAATGAATCCACGTGGAATGTATTTACACCACTAGTGAAGCTCTGACATGTCTGATGCCCTACCGTGCCTAATCCCGGTAGACACCCTTGTCGTTTATTTATACAAACATGGGTAGCTATTGACGGGCACATTTAATACACATGCACACCAAGCCATTCAAAGGGGATTCGACAAAAATTCGACCAAAACTATGCAAGAAACCCCCCTCATGGTTAATAAAACACACATCCACTGCCGGATGTGTAATACTTTTTATTTTACTCTCTGGAAAGGGAACGAACATCACTTGAGAGTCACAGCTCGCTCCTGACAGAGCCCAATGCTGTGTTACACCCACCATTGCCTGCCGAGTGCCACACACCTCTGTGTTGTATTCCACTAGCTAGTGCATATGCTATGACACTCTCTAGCCCATGTGCACTGTAACACCACCCCGTGAATATGTCATGCCACACTTGTCTTTGCACGGGTTATATTGCCCCATCTAACGTGCCTTCCTCGATGCCTATGTTATAACGCACAGTGCTATGCCATACATATTACAATCTGGGATCCATATCTTTGTCACAGTGCATATGCAACGTTACACTCCCCAGCACATATTTTATATTACAACTTTAGAGACTAGTTAGGTTACACAACACTGCCCTGTGCATATTACACTCCAAGGCGCATATCGCATAGCACGCGCTAGTGCCTGTGCTATCTCGCGCTCTCCAATGAATCTGTCATTGCGCACAATGTATTGCATATTATATTTCATGCCCGGTTCATCTTATATCACACTTTTTGGTGCATAGTTTATACCATACACTATATCTAGTTTTCATTTTCAATCATGCTCTCAGGACTATGCTCTATATAACACTGTGTTCACCTACCCTTTTCACGGGCATTACATTTTGCGATAGGGGGTGGAGGGTCAGGGGGTGTTTCTGCCAATTGAGCCCAGAGTCACAGTCACAAACGTCCTCTTCTTCCTGAATAAAAGTGAGATTATGCTGCATACTTGTTCATATTTTAAGTAGTTCGCACAGACACAATGTTTTAAAAAAAATAAAGTTCCTAATACCCGCCTTCTCTGAACAGTTAGCTTGCTGCCCCATCCCCCTCCTCCCTATCCTCTGTTGTGTGAATTCATGGACTAGCCTCCTCCCTCCTGCCATGCATGGTCTGATATGCTGCCACTGCCCTCAATTTAGTATGATGTACCAGTCCACTCCTCCTGCCCTCCATTGCCCAATTCTATGCCCCATCATTGACCTCCTGCTTAAACTCTGTGCTTAGTTTGCTGCCCCTATTCTCCTTCCCCCTGCCCTCCGATGTCTTTGTGCATGCCCCTGCTCCATCCTTTTTGCCCACCATGTTCCATGGACCTGCCACTCCTATCTACTCTGCGTGTTCTGTTGAGCTGCCACTCCCCTCCCACCTGCCTAGCATTGTCAGATGACTGTAACCTGTCCCTGCCACCTCCACCCTGCCTGTCCACATGCCATGCCCCTATCCTCTTCCTCCTGCCCTACATGGTCCATTGTACTGCCACACCCTTCTGCCCTCCCTGGTCTGTTGTGCTGCAACTGCTCCTCCTGCCTGCCCCGTGTGGTCTGTTGTGAGGCCCCTTCCCCTGAACTTTCTTGTCTGTGCACAGGTCCTGACCCTCCCTTCTATCCTCCATCGTCCTTTGTGCATGCCCCTGCACCCTCCTTCTTGCCCATCATAGCCATTGTGCTGCCACTAACCCTCCCACTTGCCATGCATGGTCTTCTGTGCTGCCATGGCCCCTCCCACCTTCCCTGTGTGGTCAGTTAGCTGCCCCTGACCCCCTCCCACCTTCCCTCCATGGTCTGTGTGTATGCCATCACAGTCTCACTGTTGCTCTTCATGGTGTGTCTTGCTTTTAGTGCCCATCCTGCCTGACCTCCATGGCTATCTTGCTGCTCCTGCCCTGCCCCCTTGCCCCCAGCCCTCTGTTTACATATGCAGACCCCTACTCCCTCCCTCCTGGCTTGTCTGTTCCATTGTAATGCCCCTGATCCGTCCCTCCTGCCCTTTATGGTCTGTTTTGCTGCAGCTTTCTCTCCTGTCTGTCCATTATGGTCAGCTAGCTACCATTGCCTCTTGCCCCTCTGTTCTCTGTTGTCCATGTGCTTGGGCCTGTCCCCTCCCTCTTGCTTTCTATGGATTGTTGTGCTGCACTCCCGTCCTGCATGCCCTGTGTGGTGTATTGTGCTGCTGCAAACCCTGATGCCTGCCCTGCAGGGTCAGTTTGGTGCACCTCTCCATGTCCCTCCTGTCCTCTGTTATCCAAGTCCATGTCCCTACCCCATTTCCTTCCATGATCCAATGTACCATACTTGCGAACATTTTGAACTTGGTAAGAGGGAGATTTTGAAAAAAAACTGGGGTATTGATTTTCCCCTTTGAGTTACATTGAAAAAGAGGAGATTGTAGACAGGAGACAGATCAAATAAAGCCCATTTGAGCTTAAAAACATTGGACGTTTCCTGGCTGAATCGGGTCTGTTGGCATGTATGGTTGTACTACCATTGCCTCCTCCTTCTGCCCACAATGGTCTATTACATTGCCACAGCCTCTCTTGCAAGTCCTGTATTGTTGGTTTGTTGCCCCTGCCCCCTTTCCACTGCCCTCCATAGTCTGTTGTGCTTCCACGGCCCTTCCTGCCTGCTCAGTGTGGTTAAATTGTTGCCTTTGCACCCTCCTACCTGTGTTCAGAGTCCGTGCCCCTGGCCTCTGCCTCTCAACAGTATCCTAATGAACAACTAGATTGCTAACATTCTATACTTATTACAAAAGTGTGGAACACCTGACATCATCTTGATGTAATCAAAACTGTAATACCTAGAGCATTTCCTTTAGAAATTACATATATGAGAGGGTCTTCTTGGCATCAAAATTATGGTTAGTGCTCTAAAAGACTAAAATAAGGACATATTTTCTGAGTTTTCAAATAGCGACAAAGCACTTTTAAATTATTTGTTATCTTTATGTTTTTTTATCCAGTTGACCACTTGATTAAATGTTGCACTTAGGGGAGAGGATGTGGTGTTACTTCCAGAACTGCAGACTTTGCAACTGGGGAACCAGGTTGAAGTTTCTGCTTCAGCTCGACATTCTGTGATTCTGGTCAAATCACTTAGTCTCCCCATGTCTACAACCAAAATGAATTTGTTCTTGTGTGATGTAACCAATGCTCATGTAAAGCACTCCAATACCTGACAAGTCTGCACTATATAACACTGCAAAAACACAAAATAATAAGTGTTTTGCACACTTCTGTCATTGGGCTATATTTGGGCTACATCTGGGTGTTTTTGGGCTACATTTGGGCTCTTTTGTCTCCGGTGGCCATCTTGGGAGATTTATTTGTTATGAAGTTTCCTAATTTCCTTATGTACTGCAGTCTCCTCAGTAGGAAATGCTTTCAGTTTTTAACTTTGATTCCATCAAGAAGGCATTCAGATGTGTCACACATTTGCCATAAATTCAGAATGTTAGCACTCTTTTTGCTCATTAGATCACTGTAGTAAAGCTAATGCTCACCAGGGAAAACTGCTGCCGGTATTGAAAGTGCATGTTTCAGTCTGCATGTCAGAATGTTTTAATGAAATAGAAGAGGATTTGAGAAGTCACTCAAAATGTGCCCTAATTTTTCTTTCTGCAGCACTAATCATACTTTTTATGGAAAAATGAACCCCCTCATTTTGTTCCTTTTTAAATTAAGTGTTTTAAGAGTTACCACTTTAATCCAAGCAAGATGGCTTCACGTGTGCCATACGTTTATCATAAGTAGGACTGTTAGCGCTCTAGTAGTTCTTTGGAACACTCTGGGAAGCTGCAGTAGAACACAAAGGAATCAACTGACAGTCTCTGCCCTTGTTGGATGTACATGTTTTACTGAGAATGTCAGACTTCATTCTCACATGACTGAGAAAGATAATGTGAATTTACAGAAAATAAGCTCTCAGTTTAGCTTATAGATCACCTTCCAAACCTCTGTGGTAAAAGCATGAGAAAATATTTTTCTCTCAATCATGATATCCCAGCAGAAGGCTTTTTCACATGGTGAAATCACCTTAGAACATACCACAATTCCTAAAATGAGTATGGTACCATCAACAAATGATTTATAATGTAACTAAAGTCTTAAAACCTTCTATTAACTGCAATGCTTTTTAATGAGGTGCTATCATGTATATTGGTCCCAAGATGGCTGCCAACACTTCTTGGATGAAGTGCTGACAGCCAATCAGATCTCAGGATGAGATGTGTGGTTAGGCTCCGCCCACATATATATGCTTTTAAATGCTAATTTCTCAGGAAATACTGAACAGATTTACACCACCTGCAAAAGGCACTTCCTTGACCTTATGGCTACCTCTCTGCCAAATTTCAAGTAATTCTGTTCAGCCGTTCGGGCTGTAGCTGTGTCTAAAGGTCCTATGGAAAAATGCATGGGGAAAACGCGTTTTTGGACCCCCCTTTTTTCTCGGCCCCTGCTTGACGAATCACCCCGAGACTTTCAGGGTAGGAGCTGAACGGAGCGCCCCATTAGTTTTGAAAATTTCGCAAGGATTCGTCAACCGGCGCCAGAGTTATTCAAAATAGAATTTTGAGATTTCCTATGGAAACTAGGTTGTAACTATAACTATCTACTGGCGACCGCCAGTAGATTATATATATATATATATATATATATATATATATATATATATATATCACCATAGAATATGTTTTTTGCTAACAAAATTCTGCTTGAAAACCCAATGCACTTCCTCAATGTCCATTCACACTGCTGTTATTAACAGGGGCCTCCACCCCCCCAAAAAAACATTTATTCCTTGCCACGGTTCCGATTCCAGAGAAAACGGTTTGACAGGGATGCTGCTACAATGATCACCTTGGGGAGAATTGGCAACCTTGGCATGTCACTCCCATCCTCAATCCCAGTACAATTGCTCCTGAATTTGACCCAGTGTTGATCCCTGTGTGCTTTACATACAACTTGACAATAGGTTTGCTAAAAGATGCTGAGGAGAATCGCAACCTTCAAAGTTATCTTTAATTACATGTTTTTGTTGAGCAATGTTAGTCGCCCAATATATAAAACATGATTGTTCACTTATTTTGCCTTAAATTAAAAAAGGAACCGAATTGGGTGGTTTAAATAGTATCATACTGCAGCGTTGTTTCAAATACTATCAAGAGGTAGGCACTCCCTTCTTTTGTTTTGTAGTCACTTTTGAGAACAGGACCCCCCACAATATATACTCCTATCATATTCCGCATTTGCTATTTGCTCTATGCAAACATATAGTGATGAACCCCTTCTTGTTATTTTGATAGCATTACAAGGTATTTCTCAATGCACATTAGTGCACATGCAGAGGGTAACAATGTTTAAATTGTATTTAAAGACATATTTTTGTAGGTATGTATATTGTGCAGTAAGTGTTTGCTGACAGTTGTGGCAGACACATTTTAATATTTAAAAAAATCTTCCCTTTATAAGTATTTTGTCACATTACTATAATGTTCTACTCCGATTTACCTCAATTAATCTAAGCACCAATATATTTTTAATGTTTCAAAACACAAATTCTCTAATGAGTAGATTAATCATTTCAGTTCGTGTTGTCATAATTGTATGACACTTTGGACGTGTTGTACCCGAGAGATCTCCTTAAAAGCATAAAAATGCAAAGCAAGTAAAATGGTTTATTTTGCCCAATCGGCATTTGTGGGTGACTGCCAATAAAGCACTCAACAAAACCGAGAATTAAATTAAAAGTTCAATAAACACTGATCAATAGTCTTGTAAATACTGAGTCTACGAAAGGATGCTTTTAAATATAGTTTTACTACATCTTTACATATCCACACACACACGTGTTCGAGCAATCCATGCATCTTACATTCTCTATGTTTAAAGAAACACATATAGAAATATATATAAATTTAAACATGTGGATGTGATTCCCTCTTGCTTAATATAAATGGGTACGGTGGATGGGCAGGCAAGTGTGTATACGTTAAATATCACCACCAAGAGTTCCAAGCAGGGATGTTTATGTTATATATACAGTTGTGTAGAGTCTGATATAGTTTTTATTACCATTGGTTAATGCGGAAAAGAGAGAAGTGAAGCCTTCAGTCCACTGCAAGACAGAATCTGTCCTATCAATTCTTCCACCCAACACTTGCACAGTTTTATTATTTTTGCATTTTCGCAGTAGCAACTAATGTTGTGGAAGAGTAGCGGGGTGGGGGGGGAGGTAAGGGGTAGGGGGGCCAAAATCATTTATTTTTAAAAAGTACCTGCAGCGGGACATTTCGCGTTCTTCTGCTCCTCTTCTCGCAGTCACAGGATCACAGGCTCCACTGCGACCAACACTGACACTGCTCTGAGCAGCTTCAGGATTGGCCTGTGCACTCTGAAGTAGCACTCCCAATGAGACTTGGAGCCTGTGCCTGCTCCCTCCAACACGGCATTGTTGGAGACCGCTTCAGTGCGCATGACGGTTTGGCCGGCCTGAGATGGCCGGTCAAACCGTCATGCGCACTTACCACAGTGCCCACCAGTCCTCCTGCAGCCTGTCATTCCCCATGGCCCTGCCCCCAAAGACTTGGCAGGAAAATAAAAATAAAACGATAGTAAAATGTGTTTATTATTGTTTTATTTTTCCTAGTCTGCCGTTTTGAGACAGGAGTGAGACGCTTCTCTACCATAGCAGAGGAGCCGCCGCTGCATTTTCGAGAGTCAATTGAACATAAATCTTAAATCTGCAACTTATTTTGTAACATTCTTCCTTAAAGTTTTAGGCATTTCCCATCCCTTTCTGTGTGCCCTGATCCTCCCTTGGGTTGTGGTGTGCCACCTTATTCGCCATGTGGATGGTTGTTGTTTTATTCTCCAAATTCAAGAATTGGCTGAGCTAGCCTTTCAAATATGTGCATTGGTTTTTTTTATTAATTATTTTTAAGAACATGTTTTGAGAAAATACCCGCTGATTCTCGGATATGGCAATGGCCGTTTAGCAGAACAGATCAGCATGGACCATCGAATGAAATTGAAGTGAATATGTAGCACGAAATGACATTTTTTTTAATCTTGCAAGGTTCGGAGAAACTTTTTGAAGCTTATTAGACCAATCCACAATTTGAATTTAATATTATAGATACAACTACACAGAGTGTTATATCTATAGATGCCTTGACGGCTAAATTAATGAACTTGGAAATTCTGTCAATCAACGCTGTTCACCTTGGGCTATGGCAAGGCCATGCACTCAATCCACTCTGTGCATGGTGAGGGATATCCTTAAGGGAGTATGTCCATTTCAAGATCAAGTCTTTCATGCAAATCTAGCTTTGCATATCCAAATGTCATGTCCACTTGACTTATGGGGATATGATCTGGCAAAAGGCCAACACAAGTCTCAATGTGCTGTATATGGCAACCGACCATTATCAATGAACGATATGGACATGGTGTTGGGAACAGAAGTTGACCAAAGGCTTACTCTTTGGAAACATCTAACAATGGCTTGTGGGAGGGGTTCATTTTCTCATTTGTGTGTGACAGATGAAGACCTCAGACATACATATATTTTCATTTTGAAACATCAGAAAAACTGTTCAATGAATGTACACCAAAGATTAAAAAATCATACACAGGGACCTGTCATCTGTCTGCATGCCAGATTTCATGTCATTATGTCCAAATGGGAGATACTATTAAGAAATCATGTGTTGGAATAAAAGAGGTCTCCCCAATGTAAGACACAAGCTAATAAATGTCAAATACATACATAGAGACACTGATCCCTGGCCAGATTTGTTGGGATTGGTATGAGTGAATGTTCAAGTTGCTGACCTTGTGCCACACTTGACGTATATTTCATGCATTTAGTACACCATTGTCCTTGGTTAATTCCTATTGGTCGCAAATAGTGGAGGCAGTGAATGCTATGAATAATAATGGACTGGCGTTGACTCCATTCACTGCACTTTTAGACTACGTGTAGAGAATCACGAAATCATAGAGGAGGTTGATGGGGGTAGCCAGGAATGGGGGAGAGGGCATCCTTCTCGATTCCATGATTGGATTAAAGAATCAATAATATGCAGTGAGTCATCTGAAGTACACCCTTCCATTTTGCCATAGACATCCAGTCCCAGGGATATTTGGGGCCCAATTCATATGTACCTGATGAACTGAGATGGCTCATAGCGATAACTTTGTTTGGTTACACAGGGGCATATGTACAAGCCCCTATCGCCACGGAAAGGTCACTTTTAGTGACGTTTCCGTGGTGATAGGGGCTTCACCTTATTTACAAGGCAGCGTTAAGACACTTAACGTGGCTTAATGCTGCCTTGTAAATAAGGCCCACTTCATACTATTCTTAGCGTGAAAGGGGGGGCAGTGGGTGTTGCAGTGGGTATTCCATCGCATCACCCATTGATTTTTATGCTGCTCCCTATTTACAAGAGCAGCGTAAATAGGAGGTATGCCAAAATTAAAGACCAGGGAAAACCTGGTCTTAACTTAGAAAAATTAGGAGAAATGCTTTATTTCTCCTCGTTTTTGCTTTTTGCATGTGTGCTGCCTTGTGCAGCACACATGGAAAAAGCAAAACGCCTTGGATTGTTTATGTTCAGGAAGGTGACCCTTCCTGCACATAAACAATCTTTTTAAAAAAATGACATTTCGTAAGGTTCATGCGTGCTGCATTAAGCAACACTCACAGAAGTGACAAAATGGCATTTCAAGATTGTTTATGTGCAGGAAGGGGGACTTTCCTGAACATAAACAATCTTCGCCTGCACACAAACACCCTGCACCATGGTGCAAGGGTGCCTGCATTGGTGATACACTGCTAAGTGTAGCACCAGCGCAGGGGAAACCGCAAGGCTGCACTATATTGTTGTAACCATGGTGCAACCTTGCGTTTCTGAAGTGGCAGAGTGAGGTGTTAAGCCATGACAGCTAACGCCTCACTCCGCCACTTCTTTGTAAAAATCCCCCACAGTGTCAAACCAGCATGATATTCTGGTGCTGGCTGACAGATACACACTGCTGCTGTGCCTATAGTATGTATTGCCGATTATAATTGTTATATCATACGCAGAGTCACATAGGTGAAATGTTCATTAAAACATACCATTTTAAACTACCAAACCCACTGAAATTCATCAGCTATAGTTTTCTCAAGTAACTATAACTTGTGTCCTAAAGTAACTATAACTCACACCCTTGACATGCAAAGTGCTGTTATCAATGATGTAATTTCAGATTTTGCAGTGATGTTAGAAATTATGTCATAGAACATGTCATGAGTGATGTAATATACAAGGTCATTAGCAGTGCATGGTGAGGGGTGAGTTATAGTTTCTTTAGGGCGTAAGTTATAGTTACTTTCACCTAACTATAATGTCCCTTTAACCTTTGTTTTTCATAAAATAAGATTTTATTACCATATCTGACTAAAACATCACATTATCCTTTGCTTTTATCTGTGAATTTCAGTTTTAAAAAAAATGATATTCAGCCAAATTCATCAATGAGCATAGCTTTTGACCATGCGCAGGAGATGACGGGATGCAAGGCCTTGCCTGTGTCCAACCTGCGCCAACCCCCAGCAAGTGACCAGCCCCCGCAGGCTGGCCGTTGCCGCAGGAGCCATCATGCAGCCCCCACATACCCCAAGCTCACATTTTCTTATTTTTCATGGTACCACGGAAGTCATGTGGCACCTCCGCATAAGTGGCACTCCAAGGGCCTGTGCATGATCCCATCAGTGTGCCCAATAGAGGTCTTGGAGGCCTTGCTGCGGTGGTCAGGAGGGACCATGAATCATGCAACAAAGTCTACTTTTTAGTTTTTTCCCTCAGAGAGGCCTTTTGGGGCCCTCCACAATCAGGGGGTGCTTTCCCTCCCCCTTATGACGTTTTCATTCTTATTTTATCAGGGAGCAAATATTCCCATGAGATTTAAAAGGGGAAATGTTACTTTTTCACACACTACTTTTTTGTGTGTAATGCCATTGACAGCAACGATTTCCGAGGCCTTTTCTCCGTCAAGTGCTCTTTTCGTCTGTTTTAGCATTGGCTCACAATCAGCTGAACGGAGAAGTCATTTTCTGCCAAACATGTAAATTAATCATGGGCTTCAGTTACAGTACCACTAGCTGTTTGTCATTCGGGAAAATAATGGTTTATCGATAACGAATCAATGAAGATGTGTAACGTATTAGTTTACGGCCCTTCATCATCCTATTTTCTTCAATGGCCTGTGGGCTCAGTGTTCAGTGCTCAAGGAATCGATTGCAATTGGGAGTGATCATTCAAGCCCGCGTTGAGAGCTGTCAGTTGTGCTTCTTGCTACAACTTTATCCTTGTTTAATAATATTGACCTCCAACAGACAACTGAAAAGCTAGGCACTAGAGCGCCATCGTTTTGCAAGAAGTACTTGTATGTCCTATTGCTGCAGAGTACGACATTCAGGGAATTTTTTTAAAAAAAATTTAAAAAATTGAATAAAGTGTTAGTTTTAGCCCTGCTTGTTAGAAAGGGTAAATGACAGGGAAACTAAAGAGTTTTAGTATCTTTTTTCATAAGGGATTTTCATGTTATACACTATTTAAATAGTTTGATGGCTGATAAATCGCTTTAGGATGTATTGTTTATAAAATACTTTAGATGTGCTCGTGGATGCTACCCTTTAAAAAAGACCTTGGTGCATATTCACAAAGAAGTGAGGGAGCGTGGCGTTAGCCTTCTTTGCTTAACGCCGAACTCTGACACTTCCGAAACGCAGTGCTGCATCATGTTTACAACAATACGGTGTAGGTCTGCATTTCCCTCTGTGCTGGTGCTAATTTGAGCTGACTAGCCCCAACGCAAGCACCCTTGCACTACGCCTTCGTTGTGGGGAATGATTGATTATGTGCAGGAAGGTGTCCCTTCCTGCACATAAGCAATTTTAAATGGTGATTTGTAACTTCAATGTGTTCTGCACAAACTTCTATGTATGCTGCTTGTACAGCACACATAGCAGTTGCAACAAGTCATTTTTAAAATTATTGCATGCAGGAAGGGACACCTTCCTGTACATAAAATATCATGCATGGCGTTTTGCTGTTTTTTTGTGTTCTGCACAATGCAGCACACATAGAACAGCAAAAACAAGGAGAAATAAAGCATTTCTCCTAGTTGCACCCTGTTAAGACCAGATTTTCCCTGGTCTTAATTTTGGTGCTGCCCCATATTTACGCCACTCTTGTAAATACGGGGTATCGTCAATAAATCAATGGTTGTTGCGGCAGAACGCCCACTGCAACACCCATTCATTGCCCATCCCTTTCATGCTAATATTAGTGTGAAAGGGTACCTTATTTACACAGCAGCGTTAAGCCATATTAAGTGGCTTAATGCTGCCTTGTAAATAAGGTGAAGCCCGTATCGTCACCACAACGTCAAAAAAGTGACATTCTAGTGGCGATAGGGGCTTGTAAATATGTCCCCTCATTTTTAGGTCATTGGTAATTCCGAGGCAGTCATTTTGCACACAGATGTGCAGATAGACACGACAAGAGTCGGTAATCCTGAGATGCAGAATTAGCACCAAATTTCTCCAGATTTTACCAAGAAAAAATGTTGCTAGGAACACCTGTGGTAATTTTGCATGCTGTAATACTGCACAGGTTCTCCGGGTAGCCTCTGTTGTCTATAACCTGTAATACTGCACATGGCATTACTTTCTCACTTGTTTTCCCCGCCCAGCATATAGCTCCCATTAGTGGCTGAATGTGAAATTACAAGACACTCTTAGTAGTTGTAAATCATGGGCCTAATTTATGACATATTGACGTAGGGCAGCACAGCAAGGCGCCTTGCCAAGCTGCCCTATGCCAAAGTGCAAGGGCAGAAATGCACAGCTTTTAAGCAATACAGTGCATTCCCTTCCTTTCTGCCTGCCCTGGCACCATATTGTTAGCCTAGCGCCAATGTAGGCACTCTTGCACCATGGTGCGAGGGTGCATCCATTGCAGCGACAATTGCAAAACAAATGCCAGTCTAGGCACCAGGGCTTATTAGTTTTTTATGTAGGGGTAGGGGCAGCACAGAATGGACATGCCAATGCCCCCACCCCAAATAAAATTGGCACCACCTTTCTGCTCCCCCAGGAGACAGATGGGGGCAATATCCCCACTAGGCACCAGAGATGATGGGGTGGGGTCTGCCCAGAATGGGCATGACAATACACCCACCCCCCCCAAAAAAATGCCACAGACTTTATGCCCCCCAGGTGGTATATGGGGGCAATAGCCCCTGATCTGCCTCCCTGGGGTGGGGCAGAGAGCCCACTAGGCACAAGGGATTATGCTGGCTTTTTATACATAGGGGTGGGAGCTGCCCAGAATGGCATACCAATGCCCCCACCCCCCATAAAAATAGCCACAGTCTTTCTGTCACCCTTGAGGGCTTATCGGAGCAATAGACCCCGATCTCCCCACCTAGGGCGGCAGAAAGCTCACTAGGCACTGACTAATTTTTGTTTCGCAATGTGCCTAGCTGTGGATTTTGGGCCCTAGCGCAGCCAGCACCTAGGAAAACCTAGCAAAGCTGTACATTTTTTAAAAATAGACACCAAGGGAAATCCAGGATGGGGTGACTTGTGTGCTTCTCACCAGGTTCTGTTACACAGAATCCCGCTGCAAACCTCAAACTCAGTAAAATATTAACACATATTTCCTCACATTTCTGTGATGGAAAGTTCTGAACTCTAAGGGGAGCAAAACTTCCACCAACCCAGCATTCCCCCAAATCTCCTAATAAAAATGGTACCTCACTTGTGTGGGTAGGCCTAGGGCCAGCAACAGGAATCGGGCTAAAACGCAACGTGGACACATCACATTTTTCCAGTGAAAACTGGCCATTTTTTGGCAATGTGCTTAGCTGTGGATTTTGGACCTTACCTCAGCCGGCAGCTACGGAAACATAGAAAACATATACATTTTTTTAAACTAGACACGCAAGGGAATCCAGGATGTGGTGATTTGTGTAGCTCTCAGTAGATTCTGTTACCCAGAATCCCTTGCAAACCATAAACTTTGTACAAAAACATATTTTCCTCACATTTCTGTGATGGAAAGTTCTGGAATCTGTGCAGATCCACAAACTTCCACCCACCCAGCATTCCCCAAAATTTCCCAATAAAAATGGTACCTCAATTGTGTGGGTTGGCCTAGTACCCGTGACAGGAAACGGCTCAAAACGCAACGTCGAAACATCGCATTTTTCCATTGAAAACTGACCATTTTTTTGCAATGTGCCTAGATGTGGATTTTGGGCTCTAGCTCAGATGGCACCGGGGAAAACCTAGCAAGCCTGTATATTTTTAAAAACTAGACACCCTGGGGAATCCAGTATGGGATGACTTGTGTGGCTCTGACCAGATTCTGCTACCCAGAATCCCTTGCAAACCTCAAACCTAATTGGAAATATCTGGAATCTGTGTGGATCCACAAACTTCCACACACTCCGCATCCTCCAAAGTCTCCCGCTAGAAATGGTACCTCACTTGTGTGGTTAGGCCTAGTACTCGCGAGAGGGAACGCCCCAAAATGCAACATGGGCACATAACATTTTTCCAGTGAAAACTGACCCCTTTTTTTGCAATGTGCCTAGATGTGGATTTTCAGCTCTAGCTCAGCTGGCAACAGGGGAATATGAGGTGGCTTGTGTGGCTCTCACCAGGTTCTGTTACCCAGAATCCCTTGCAAAACTCAAATTTTGGGAAAAAATACACATTTTCCACAGATTTATGTGATGGAAAGTTTAAGACTGTAAGGGAGCAACAAACTTCCACCAACCCAGCATTCCCCCAAGTCTCCCGATAAAAATGTTACCTCACATGTGTGGAATCGGCCTAGTGCCCGTGACAGGAAATGGCCCAAATTATATTGTGGAGACTTCAAAATGATTGATTACAAAAAGAACTTGTTTTGCGTGGGGGTCACCTGCGTTTTTGATCTCGAGCTTGGCGGCCATCTAGGGAAACCTTCCAATCCCAGATATTTCTGAAACATAGACACCTCGGAGGGCCCAAGGAGGCATGACTTGCAATGATTGCCCAAAGTTTTCCAACCCATAATCCCAAGCAAACCTCAAATTTAGATTTGAGTTTGATGAGGGCTGATGCCCCGGAACTGGTCTCAAGATGCTTGTTTCTGGTCTAGGGAGGACCTGGCCTGGCAGTTCGGGCTGGACTGTTTCATGGGGACCAGGGTAAAGCCTGATTTGCATATGGCTGGGTTTAAACTGGAATGGCATGGGACACAAAAAAACTATGGATTTAGGCCCAGATCTCTGTATTAGGGTGAATGTTTGACATTGATCTGCATTCTGTCCATCAATTGTTCTTTTTGCATTTGTCGCCCCGAGTGGAACGGGCATGCCTAGAAGTGGTTCCCATGCTCTCCATGCCACTGGAGTCACGCTAGCCTGGCTATTAAGGAATAATGCCCCGAAACTGATCACAGGATGCTTGTTTCCAGTCCAAGGAGGACTTGGCCTGGCAGATCGGGCTGGACTGTTCCCATGGGGAACAGGGTCAAGACTGATTTGCATATGGCTGGGTTTAAACTGGAATGGCATGGGGAACAAAACAACGATGGATTTAGGCCCAGATCTCTGTACTGGGGTGAATGTTTGACATTGATCAGCATTCTGTCCATCAATTGCTCTTTTTGCATTTCTGAAAACTAGACACCGAGGGGAGTCCAGAGATGTGTGGCTTGCATGGATCCCCCAATGTTTTCCTACCCAAAATCTCCTGCAAACCTCAAATTTAGCTAAATAAAATCAAAGTTTCTTTACATTTCTGTGCGGAATCATCACGCCAACAAAAGTGTCCTACCAACCAACATTCCCCTTTGTCTTCTGATAAAAATTATACCTCACTTGTGTGGGTGTCCAATGCAGAATTGCCTAAAAACATATTTTTAAAGTAATATAGTGCTTAGAGTACGCTATGCTATACCCTCAATCCGTATGTTTTTGGCCCTTCCCAGTCGCAGGCCCTTGGCCCACCCACACAAGTGAGGTATCATTTTACTCAGGAGACTGAGAGGAAGGCTTAGTGGTAGCACATGTTTGCCGGTGCGGTGATACACGCCAGAAATGTTGGGAAACTTTGATTTTTTGTGCTAAATTTGAGGTTTGCAGGGGATTCTGGGAAGGAAAACATTGGGGGACCCACGCAAGCCATACCTCCTTGAACTCAGGTGTCTAGTTTTCAGAAATGTGTGGGTTTGGTAGGTTTCCCCAGATGGCTGCCCAGCCCGTGACCAAAAACGCAGGTGCCCCCTTGCAAAAACACGTCATTTCGTGATCAATAATTCTGATGTTGTCACAATAAGTTTTGGGCCCTTCCTTGCCAAGGGTACTTGGCCCACCCACTGAAGTGAGGTACCATTTATATCGGGAGACCAGGGGGAATGCTGGGTGGAAGGAAATTTGTGTCAGCTCGGTGAGTCCACAACTTTCCCACACAGAAATGTGAGAAAAACTTAATTTCTCCAGCTAAATTTTAGATTTTCATGGGATTCTGGGTAGGAAAATGTAGGGTGATCCATGCTAGCCACACGCTCCTGGACTCCACTGGGTGTCTAGCTTTAATTGGTATGAAAGCTGAGAAGATGATGATTTCAGCACCACAAAGCCTTTGTTGATACAATTTGCAGGGGAAAAAACAGACGCTGCACTTTTTTCCATTTAAAATAAAAAATAATAATAATTAACTGTATTTTGGCTAATTTCTGGGTCCCCTCCAGGGTAATCCACAAAACCTGGGTATGTTTAGAATCCTCAAGATGTTGGAAGAAAAGGACGCAAATTTGGCGTGGATACCCTATGTGGACAAAACGTTACAGGGGCCTAAGCACAAACTATACCAAATAACAAAAAAAAGGCTTAGCATAGAGGGGGGAAAGGCCTAGCAGCAAAGGGGTTAATATGTACCAAAAATGAAATGGGATGTGTTGGACTTGGCACTGTCTGCAGGGTCATCCTCAAATGTTTTGCTTTCACGCCTCTTGTTTCTGAACCTATTTTTGTTGTCTTTAGGACTTTGTGCACTTTACCACTGCTAACCAGTGCTAAATTGCGAGTGCTCTCTCCTATAAACATGGTAAAATTGACTTATACCAAATGGTCATATTTAATTTACTTGTAAGTCACTTCTTAAGCAGCATACCATATACCCAGGTCTGGTAAATTAAGGTCTATTAGTGGACCTGCAACACATATTGTGCCACCCAACTAAGTAGCCTTTTTAAACATGTTTCTAGTCTGACCTTGCAACCTGTGTGCGGTTTCAAACTGCAATTTAGACCTAGCAAATAAACCTTTTGCCAGGCTCAAACCTTTCTTTTTAATACATATAAGCCATCCCTAGGGTAAGCGCCAAGCAGTCTGGAGGGCAGGGTGAATTGTATTTAAACAGTTGGGCATGTGTTTTTAAGTTTTACATGTCTGGTTAATGAAAAAAAAGAAAATTTTATTTTTATATTGAAAGGCATCCCTCTCCCATAGGATAACATTGGGATACTTTATTACATTTAATAAGAGATAACATTTGGTTGGGAGCAGAAAAGAATGTCATGTTTGGTGTCTGAGGAATTGTCATTTAAAACCCTCTTTGATGGTAAGTCAGATTTTAAGTCACAATTCTGAAAATGCCACTTTTAGAAAATTGTCATTCTTTTGCCATAGATATTTGGTGCCAGCAGCCTGTTCCAGAGTCATATGACAATGTGTATTTGGTGTTTGTGTATTCCTCCCAGACAGCTACACAATAAAGGGTCTTGGCGTTGGCAGGTTGGGCCATCTAGACTTGTTGAGGGGTTGCAGAATTGCCACATGTCACATTTTCATTTTGAAGACTCTGCCTCAGCTCACACTCAAAGGATTTTTTCACTAGCCTATTGTGCCTTGAGACAGACTGGGGCCAGGGTAGAGAGGAAGGAAATCCCAGTCACCTCTGTAGGGGAAAGACTCTAGATGTTTCTTGCACTTTAAATTTGGCAGCAAGTCTAAAGAGGGGACCCTTAGACCCACTCCTCAGTACACTCCAGGACCTATGGATACTACAGAAGAATGTCTGCACAGTTGATATCCTGCACTGGACCTGCAACTGGACCTGCCTGAGGCGTGTCCTGCATCCTTTATCCCAAGCTGAAGTAACGCCAAGGGTTAGCTGAGAGACTTCCCGTTCTGACCAATAGGGACACAACAAGCTCCAGAGGCCTCGCGGCAGCTGCTCAGCTGATCCTGCCGCACTGAAACTGCCTGAACCCGAAACTAGCCTTGCCTGAGCCCTGCTTTCCTCTGCTGGAGTGAGTTCCAGATCCCTAGGAAGTGCCCCTCAAGTACTGGACCCTTGGTGTGGCATCAGTTGAGCTCCTCCTCAAAGAAAAACGACTGCGAACAGGCCCATTCACACCAAGACTTTGCCACCTCCGCCAACCTCCAACCCGAAGCCCTTGTGAACCCGACCCTTCTTGCTACAGTGTCCGCCGGCAACATCAGATCTGTACTTCATGGTAAAGTATCTACAGCCCACCGTGACCGCCAATGTGAATCGCCATTAACGACCTTCAGTGTCACCCAACAGGATCTTTGCGCTACAGCTATGACCATCCGGTACACCTGGGGTGCTCTTCCCGCTTCAGCAACAGCCATCCATGATGCTCTCCCTGATCCCCACGGTCTCCTCCACCGTGAACAGAACTCTTCGTACTAGATTTTAGAAGGTAACTTTTTCAGCTGTACTAACCTGTCCCTGTATCCGGCCCGTGCTCCATCATGGTAGGCCTAAACTTGTGACTTTCATCTGGGCACTCACGACTACATATCAGGGAGGGGCGCTTTGTGCTTTTAGGTTTTATACTTGTCTGAAATCTTTAAAATTGCATATCTCCTGTTAATCTGATTGGATTTTAGTCATTTTGGTGTCAAATATTTATTATATTTAACACTGTTTTTCTAAATTAGCCTGAAATGCTTCTTATGTTGTGTCTCAGTTTATTACTGTTTGAGTTCTACATCAATACTATACATATTGCCTCTAAGTTAAGCCAGACTGCTTTTGTGGCACGCTACCAGCGGGTTAAGCACAGGTTAATTAAGTGACCTTTTATGGTTCACTCTGACAAGAATTGTTGCTGTTGCTTCATTAGAGTTTCACCGCCCTCAACCAACAACCCAATTTCACACTGGATGGGTTATGACATGAGGGTTCTATAGATAGTGAGAACCCAAGAATAGCCTAGGATTGCATCACATGAAACAGCAGCAGTCATAGGAAGCACCAGGTTAGGTCACTTGTGATTTTACTTAAAACAAAGTTGCACCATCTACTCATTTAGTAATGTCTGCCTGTGAGAAAGTCATCCTTTTGGCCCTGATTACCCCCATTTTTTGAATGAAACTGATGGTAACTGACACTGATTGTGCCATGGGCTCTGCTAACCTGTCCCAAGGCCAGTGCTCTGATTAAACAGTATGTGGCAATAAGGAGTGATTACAGATGGCACTGACAACCTACCTGTAAGTCCCTAGTATATGGTAAGGCATGTAGGTTTAGAGCTCCAGCAGAGTTAAGGCACTTGAGTGTGCACTGTTGTGTTGCCTGATGTCATTTTAAAAGTCAACCCTTCTTTGCAAGTTGCTTTTAAATTGAAATGATGTGCAATTTGATTTTGGACTTAAAGGTACTTCCGAAGTATTCAACTACCTTATTTGTATATATAAGTCACCCCTAGGGTCTGTACTCGGTGCCCCAAGGTAGGGTGCCATCTAACAATAGGCAGGAACATTTAAAATATGTTGTGTATGTCCCTGTGAGGGAAAAACTATCAATTTCGTTTTTCCCCATTGTGTCATTACTATTGACAAAAGTGAGCCAAAATATTATTTCAAGGACTTAAACGATTAGTAATGATAAATCCAACAACTTGCCACTGTGGAATGTATCACAACTGATACAGAAAAGAAGGTATAGAACTTTCTTTTCTGTGTGCCAACATCCAGCCTTTTAGAAGCGTCTCCTGATCAGCCAGCCTTTGACAGGCTTTGCCAAATTGCTCTGTTGAGGTGATAAGTGGCCTGCATAGAGGGAAAGGATAGTTGGTGGGGGGAGATCTGCAGCTGCAGAGAACAGCATAGAAAGGGGGCTGGGTAAACAAATTGGCCTTCAAAGAGGGCAGAACAGTAAGGATGCAAGCCAGGCCTGCCATCTCTTCATGTACCTGCCAAACAGCTGAAAGCCACAGGAATAGAATTTACAAAAGGCTTGAAATGGGAGTGTTAAGGGAAATGAGCCACATCAGTAGGTTAGCTAAACCAGATCTTAACCCTGAGGAGAAAGTTTCTCCATGTTGAATTTTAAAGTACAGTACGTTGTGGGATAAGAATATGCCACACTTTGGAGGACAACACCATGGAACCACCCCATGTGAATCCCAAGACCAGGGGCAGAAGGGCAAAAACAGGAGAGACAAACAGGGCAGCCCACAGCTCAACCTCACTGATGTCTCCACAAACACCCTAGAAGCTATCAGACTGAACTGCAGACACAACAGCAAGACACAATGCCAAGGGCACAGAGAAAGGCACAGGAACCAGCCACAACCAGGCCACACAGGGAACCCAAAGTAGCAGGAAGACAGGGATGAAGCCAAGCAGCCCACACCAGCATGCCAATGCAATGCATGCCTGCACCAGGAGAGAGCAGGCACGGAGGAGAGGCCAGAGGAAAGGGCAAGAAGGCCAGCCCGGACCCCATCAATACCAGGCACAGGACCTCCGACCACCAAGGGGCTGAAAGATCACACCCAAAGACAGAAAAGGCACCACCAACAAGTCATGCAAATGCAAAACAGGGGCCAAACAAAGGGGCAGCAAGGTCAAGACAGACAGAGGCAAAGCCAAGGCCCCACAATAAGACCGGCAACATCACAACCCAAAGAGGTACGAGCGCGGAGAACCCAAAGGCGCACAACCCACCAAGGAGGAAGGGACCAGAAGAGGGACAGGGCAGAAACTGGACCCCAGCAGATCCAGCAAAAGCAGAGCAACCAAAAGACCCAGTAAGACCAGAGACCAGAGACACCAAAGGCACAAATCCAGCCCCCAAACCAGAACGTACCGGCTAGCAAAATCAGCAGGAAGTCACACAGGAAAACCAAAGGACCAAGCCCAAACAACAAGCTCCAAGGGGAAAGAGACAGAATCAAGGCAACACAGCAGGCACCCCACAAACCAGGCCAGCGGCAACCAGGCACACCAGGGACATCTCAAGCACAGCCCCTGCGACGCCACGACCCCAGCGCCATGGCAAAGCCAGGACAGAAAACAGACACAGCCCAGAAATGGGGAACAACAGGGCCACCAAGAGGGAAAAAACACCACATGGCTCACACCCCAGGGCAGACAGACACCAGATTACACTGGCTGCCACACCAACTCCCTCACCAGCAAAGTAGAAGCAACAGGGGAGAAACAAAGGAGTTGCGGAGGCATATGCGAAGGACGACCCACAACACCCAGCTCCCACTGGCGGCAAACAAACCAGCAGCAGGGAGACAGAGGACCCCCAAAAATGGCTAAGGCACTCAGAAAGGCACGAAAGAGGGGAGAAGGAAACTGTAACGAGGCAACCACCCCCCACCAGCCAGCCCAAGGCTACCCACAACCCTGTGCCGGGTAATAGGCAAACACGAACACCTGTAACCAGGCATACCAGGAGCACCACCAGCGCAGCCCTCGAGCCAACAGCTGAACACAGACTGCTGCGGGAGACCAGCGAGAGGCAGCAGAGGCACAATGCACCAGTGAACCCCAGCAACAAGGGCCACGCCAGGCCACATTGAGGACAAAACTCCAAAACCCCCACGAGAACGGAACCCAAGAAATAGGGGGGCCGGGAACCCCAGAGCCCCGATGCAGGCCACAAGAAAAGTGACAGACACACAGAAGAGCAAGGAAAGCATGAACAAAAACCACCCAGCAGGACTCAGCCCAGGGAGGCAGACGCCACACAACACCATCAACCCCCACCAGCCAGCCTAGGCACAGTCCATCAACACAGCTCCGGGAAACAGGTAGACCAGAAAACCCCAGAAAGAGAGAGCCACCAAAAGCAGGGAAGAAGAATACATATCCCAAGCACCAGGGAAGCTGGGGAATCCAAAGGACATAGCAATGACAGGAGAAAAAACCCTGTACGGTACTCATCCCCGGGCAGGCAAACACCATAACACACCACCTGCCTCCACCAGCCAGACCAGGAACTGATAACCAACTCAGCACCGGGCAGAAGGCCATCTGGAAACACCCCTATAGAGAGAGACAACAGAGACCCAAACACAGGCCAAGCAACAGGGATGTCGGTGTCTCAAAAGGCCAGTTAATAGCCAACATCATCTGGCATTCCCAGGCGGCCTCCCAGGAAAGGCACTCACTAGGCCCAAACCTGAGAGCAGACCAGAACATTTGAAATAATAGAGATAGGGCCGTAGGAAGAACCAGGACCAGAAAATAATGCCATGCAGTATTCACCCCCGGAGCAGGCAGACACCACTGCACACCATCTACTCCCACCAGCCATCCCTAATGCCCTCCACCAGACCAGCGCCGGGCAAATATGAAAAGCCTGCAGCACATGGCATTCCCAGGGGGTCTTACATCCAGGTAGAAACCAGGCCGTACCCTGCTGAACATCTGAGATCAGACAAGAGCAGGAGAATTCAGGGCGGCAGAAAGAGACCATACCGGCCATCCAGGTACCTCAGGGACACCACCAACACCACAAAGACTGGCCGAGTCACCCCGCAGCAGCAGTGTGTCTACCAGGCCAGCCCAGCCATAGGAAAACATGCCCTTCTACCCAGGAACAGAACGGGAGAACCGATGCCCCTGCCACAAAGTGCCGGCCGCCAACAATCGCGGCGCCCGGCAAGCCCGGCAGGCCGGGAAGCTGCGCAGCAGCATATCCAGGACAGCCCAAAAGCCCAACGGGATCCAGAGAAGACTACAGCAGGAAGCAGCAGCAGGTAAGTACAGCCACAAACAATTTTCCATTATGTCGAGAGACAGAAAAAAAGGATAGGCGGAATGGTGGGGTAGGTACATGCTTATGTACTCATAGTGGGAAAGGGTGGGGTTAGGTGTCCTAGCATTCTCCTATTCTTTTTTTCTCTCGTGGAATGGTGGAATTTGAATGATGAATACATAGATGGTGTAATGTCTGTAAAAACATCCAATGTATGGTCTGTAAACCAAGTTTCGGTAATGACAACAACGTTGAAATTATTGTGTAAAATGAGCTCTTTTATTACTAGGGTGTTGCTGACTGCCGAGCGTGCATTGATGAGCAGGTCATGGAAAAGATCAACAAGACAACAAATAGCATACATGCCAACAGATCTGATTCAAGCGGGAAACTTTATTCTAGCTGTCTCCCGGATAAAATTGCCTCTGTTGAAGTCAATGGGAAAATGTATTCCCAGGTTTTTTTTTTAAAATCTCCGACTTTGCCGTTCTAAAATGTTGGCCTATATGAAATAGTTTAGAAGCCTTTTCTACAAAAATGATATTTTCTATCATGCCAGCTTTAGAATCATTTAGATTAACAAAAGGTGAAAACAAATATAATAATGTATAATGATCTAAGGCCCTAACTATGAGTCTGGCGGTCCGGGCCCGCCAGACTCAAGGTGACGCGGTGGTAGCAGTCCAGCCACCGCTGCACCAGTTGTCTGACACCCCTATTACGAGTTGGGCGGACAGACGCCCTGGGACCGCCACCAGGGAACTGCAGTTCATGCATTGTAATGTAGAGTTGTTTAAAGAGGTGAACCATGTTCTGAACCAAGTCTTCTGAAATGTCTCAAATTACTTAACACTTGGGGCTGGATTTCGAGTTTGGCAGATGAGTACTCTGTCACAAATGTGACAGATATCCTGTTTACCTCATTTCAAGTGTCATAGGATATAATACACTTGTAATAAAACAGACAGGATATTCACAACGTCTGTGGTGGATTAAACCGTCCACTATACTCTAAAGCAGACCCTTGGCTTTTTCACAAGTTACCCACAATGACTTCTTGATAAATTGTCCTTCAATTTTAAATTGGCCTCTCTGCACTAAAATGCAGTGCCAAAAGCCCATGTTTTGTGTGTAAGTGGTGCTTAACAAATCCCCAAAAATAAACACTAATAACAACATCGCAAAATAAAAGTCATTATGTTGGGTACTAATGCTATTAAGTCCCAGAATACAACGTTGTTTTTATTGTGTGCTATATAAATTGTAATTAATGGCGAAAGTATGCTTTGATGCATAATACTTTGCATATTGTTGGATAAATAAGAACAGAATGTTACATATCGGATGTTCTCTCTTATTCATCTGGTATGGACTTATATTTTTTAAATAATTTCCTCAGAGAATATAGAAATCTTTCACGTACATATATAATCCCCTGGCTTATTTGTGAAACAAAGAGAGTGTAACTTTGTTTTTCTTTGAAGGCCTCATAATTTAAGCAGTGGGAGAGGTATGAATTGAATGTTTATGCCAATTAAATGGGCTGCAATTAACAAGGGGGCTGTGGGCCTTGTTTTAGCTAATCTCTCTGCTCCACTTTACAGATAAGAATAACGCCTTCGTTGTAGAAGCCAAAAATCCTTTCATCTTGCAGAATGGACTATTTTCTGTAATTCTTGCGCCTATCAGTTATCACTATTCTGTAACCTGCGCCCTAGCCAATGAGTTATTAACAGGTCTAGAAAGCCATAGAAATTATGGAGAAAAAAAGCATAGATTAGGCTCAAACAGACACTAAAACACACAACACAGTTTCTGTGGACTTCCTAACTTTCAGGTTACCAGAAGCACTTCCAGGATAGAGGCAGCAAAAATAGAGCAGCTGCCTGTTTTTGTGTTATGAAGTCTAATCTGCAAGTGAGATAGGCACCTTATCCAACTGCCTCTTTGGTCCAATAACGAACCCTACATTTTTTTATCATTTTTAGGACCCTCTAAGTCCGCATTGAAAATGATACCAATATTGATGTGCCTGGATTTAAAAAATATGTCCAATATTTATTTTTTATAAACAAAATGTCACTTATTCTATTTAAGTAAAGGAATTATAAATGAAAAGATTTGTATTCCTCTTAATTCATCCACTGACATTCAGACATATGCTCCCATCTCATTCACATACTGTATACATCAGTTTACTCCCAAATACAAACATCTAAATACAACTTCATTAACTTTTTATTTCGAAATGTGAAACAATGGGGGCACTTTTAAAAATGTTGACACTCCCTTTGGTGGAATTATATCCTTTGCTTCCACCTTCTTCAGGACTCTAACAGATGTAGTTATTTAAAATGTAATGAAATTGTGTTTGCAGAGTGGAACTGCATGGGTTACCTCCATCAATACAAAAGCATCTCCTTAGTAATAAATAAGTAAATGAAGGATCACTATTTGACCATTTCTGTTCCTCATGGTTAATGTTTTCTCTCCTTTGTGTGTCTGTTTGCTTACCCTACTCAACCCTTTGATTCTCCAGCTTGTGACCTGCTGAGCTTGTGACATTGTGGGGTTCCTGCGGGTATGCTGCAGGTGTCCTAGTCTGATAGAAGCTCATTACTGTTCCATCTACCATTACCACAGACAAGCCTCATTCTATCATTTGGTATATTCTTTCTGTCTTACTGCTCTCCTGCAGTCCAAACTGTGGTGTGTCACTTATCTGACTACCGGTCCAGCGTCCCTTGAAGTCCCTTTCTGGTTACATTCCCCAGAAACTTCTCCTGATTGAGACAAATCCACCAGGAGGGTGTATCTAGTCCTCTATCTCTGTTTCTCTCCTTTGCCTGTTTTCATCTGGTTCATCTGTTGAGTGTTGTTTCAGTGATCCCTTCAGGCATGGATTCAGGAACAGCAGGGGTTTTCAATGATCCAAACATGCTGAATCTCACAGTGCACAACGAGATGCCATCGAGCTACTTCAAGGAGGGTATGCTGTGATACTTTCAGATCCCTGCTCTGTCCCTTCTGCCAGTACAATTATAATCATTCAAAAGCCAAAAATCATCACAGTTTTTTGGGATTCATTTATATTGAAGGAAGTGCAGATTAAATGGGTGGAAATTCTGAAAATGGCTGTAAGTCACAATATCTCCCACAAAGGATATGTGAAACAAAAACATTGTTACAAAAACACTGGCAACCATAATATCCACTTTCTTAAACCCCTATACAAATAATGAAAATATTGACCACCAAATAATGCTTTTCAAAACATCAGAACATGACCAGTATCAAAAACCAAAAAATACTGTCTGTCAAAATATTGAGAAAACATTAAAACAAACATAGACAACACAAAAACGTCAATAACCAATATATTATTATAGATATAAAATACAATAAATAAACACACTTTCAGGGCATTACAAGGCCCAGCATACTTCAATTACCGTATCTACTTTCACATAAATTCCAGGCATCTCCACCCATCTGGACTCCTACTTGCACAAGTCCCACACATAAGGAAAATAAGATCCGGCAGTTTAGCCTTCTTCTACATTGCTCCTAAAACATGTAATGATCTGCTGCTACACATAAGAGCCTCCTCTTCACTTCTTGAATTCCACAAGAAGCTAAAGACCTGGCTTTTCAAGTAGTCCCACTGGACCCTAATTTTTTCTAGACTCAAACCTGATCACCACCAGAATACCATCCCGGGTGATAGTGCACTCTACAAATCTGCATGACATAATCCATGGTAAAGAATAATATACTTCAGCAGAAATAAACAAATGAAATATACAAAAATTATATATTAAACACAGCAACAAACATAAATAAATGTTGGTTGTTTCTGATACTGTGCATGCAGTTCCAGGCACTCAAATTAAACCCCAAAATGCAAAAACTTTGAGTTTGATATGCATGAATTCATTCATTTGTTTTCTTTCTTCATTGATTTATAGCATAAATTCTCATCTCATTTTCATGAACAACAATATATTTTCTTTCGCATAAATAATATCAAATGATTCCTATATATATATATATATCACAAGAAATTAAACAATTTTAGAGTAAACACCTGGTGTTCAAGCAAAAAAGATTCAATGTTAAGATATAGCAACTTTAGTTTATAATGCCAAAACAATTCAAAAGCAAGATGTAAGTGGGTTAACATCAATAGCATCACTATTCACTGGAGAAACAGCCCAACAATTGTCAGTTGTAAAACAGCCAACACGTGTTTCGTGAACCCTGGCACTTTTTCAAGGCTGTAATGACATAAAAGATAGAGCGGCATCATAGTATGTATAGTGCCACTTTTTCTTCAACATTATGTGATCCATGATACATTCAAGTGTTATTAATATAGTACTTATCATCTAATAACATTTTAAAATAATACATAACACCTAACCATGAATGTGTATTTAATATGCATCAGGATCTAACCATTACACAAAAGATAAATCAATTTTCCCCATTTATGTGTGGAGGAGAGAGATAACCTGCTATCATAACAGAATATTTCACTGGTACATATATGATGAAGCCATATATTAACAAAGTGCAAAGAATCATATATTTACATTTTAATGTTTTTATCCCAAAAAACTATTTTTTACCTTAATAGTTGATATGTCATTGATTTAATCTTTTAAACAACCGCTATGCCCAAATCGTCAAGCAAAATCAGCATGAGAGGTGATACCACCAACAAACCCTAATAATCACTTGAAAAAGATCTAAAATGTAAATTATTATATTAATGAAACTATGGAATCTTGTCAATTTGATTTTCCTGTTAACTCCAACAGCGACTGTGTCCAACTCTTATCACATACTGAAAATACTTAGAGACTCAAAGTAATATTAGTTGATCAGTCTCACTGTATTAATTCAACTCACAGACCCCAAAGAGAATCCCTAAAGAACATGAATTAAGTGTACAAAAATGCAAAATAATTTAAGTCAGAATTCCTACATTTTAAACAAAAGCTAATGAAATTAATTGGAAACCATTCCAAAGATACATACTTTCATCACTGTGAGACATCATGAAAAGAAATAAGCCATACCAAATAATACATGCACCTGCAGTATTAATCTCAATTAAACCCTGTGAGCAAAGCAAAAAATAACATAAGCTTACATTTCTACTAAATCTTTTGCGGTTCCCATCTAAAATGTAGTTCCTTTATAATGAATTTGAACTGCACTCGTGACAAGGTGAAAATCCCTAAAAGATAAAAGCCCTTAAGTAATCAATCTACATGAATTATTCAGTTCACTATAAGTGAGAAATCCCCCATAATCATAGGAATACCATCAAAATCTTATGGAATCTTTCATGGAAAAAAGAAAGGAGAGCAGAAAGCCCTCACAGTAAAGCTGCCTTCACTTCCACCAACCCTATCTGAGAAGGGAATGTCGTCATCAGATAGCCTTGTGCTGAGTCTGTGGTGAGGATTTCTATGTCTGAACTTAGTCTTGGAAAGGAAAGTCGAAAACCTGCTACGGGATGAGGAAGAGAGCTGTAACTGAAGACAGTTCCATGAAGTTGGATACCCCTTTGGAGAAGGACTGCTGAAACAAGTTTGCTGCTGCTGAGAAGAACATAGTGGGAGAAGTCCTGAAGTCAGTCTGACCGGTGATGTACCTCGTGCGGATAGGCAAGGAGGTTGGTCCCAGTCTCCTCCTAGTTCTCAGTAGTTTTTTGCCCAAACCTTTCCAAGCCCCCCCCCCACTTTTGGAAATTGGCTATCTAGGCACTTTTTGCACCACATTCAAGGATCCAGGACTGAAGATCCTCCACTTGGAGGGTCAGGACTCACTCAGGCTGGGTCCAGGTACAGGTTCAAGATGTAGAAACCTTTTGTGTCCAAGTGGTTCTGAACAGGAGCCCAGCAAACTAGCCCTTGTGAGTCACTCAGGAGGTCCTGGGACAGTTGAAGATCCAGTCCTTGTCCCCAGGTAGAAGGTAGCAGAGCAGAAGGATAATCATGGTAGCAATTCAGCAGGGCAGTAGTCCTTCAGAGCAGCAATCCAGCAGAGGGGTAGTCCTCCCAGCAGCACAGCAGCCTTTCTTCCTGGCAGAGTATCCACATGTCAAGAAGTGTACTGAAGAGTTGGTGTGCGAGGTCCTACTCTTATACCCTGGATCCCTGGTTCTGGAAGGTGAAAGAAGAGTTTAGAAAGTGGCTTTGAAGTGCATGGAGTTTACTGACTCCCCTGTCCTTGTTCTAAGCTGGCTGCAATGGCAATGTGAGGTTGTTAGGCCCTTTGCGTGTAGGCAAAGCACAGGCTATTCAGTTGTAATTGGGGCTGTGCTCAGCTACACTCCTCCATCCTGCCAGCAGATGGCCCATTCAGGCACACCTAATCCCTCTATTGTGTGACTGTCTGGGAGGAATGCACAAAGTCTAGTTGTCAGTTACATCCAGTCATGTGACCCATGCCAGGCAGGAAAGGACAATGGGCAGAAAGAAAAATTCAACTTTCTAAAAGGGTTGTTTTTAAATTTTAATCAAACACCCGACTTTACCATTAAAAATGATTTATCATTGCAATTTGATAGACACCAAACATGATATATCCAAATTGGAAATTGCAGTTAAGCAAATGTAATAAGGAATCTCCAATGTTATCCTATGGGAGAGGTGGTCCTCACAATAGTGAAATAGTGCCGCTCGAGGACCGTTTCCCTGCTGCTGGATACTGGGGCTTGTCAGCACAACGGACGCCGCATCCTGGAGCAATAACGCTGCCTGAACTCACCTGCTGAAGGGGAGAGCCTGCTAATTGAGATCCACGCATTCGGGACTGCGAGGACCAGGGAGCCGTGCGCGCTCCACACCGGCTGCACCTGGCCCTCTTCCCGACTCCTCCCCTGCAAGGTACATTACGACTCGCGGCCCCCGCTTCGCGGGTGCCGCTCGAGGACCGTTTCCCTGCTGCTGGATACTGGGGCTTGTCAGCACAACGGACGCCGCATCCTGGAGCAATAACGCTGCCTGAACTCACCTGCTGAAGGGGAGAGCCTGCTAATTGAGATCCACGCATTCGGGACTGCGAGGACCAGGGAGCCGTGCGCGCTCCACACCGGCTGCACCTGGCCCTCTTCCCGACTCCTCCCCTGCAAGGTACATTACGACTCGCGGCCCCCGCTTCGCGGGAGCCGCTCGAGGACCGTTTCCCTGCTGCTGGATACTGGGGCTTGTCAGCACAACGGACGCCGCATCCTGGAGCAATAACGCTGCCTGAACTCACCTGCTGAAGGGGAGAGCCTGCTAATTGAGATCCACGCATTCGGGACTGCGAGGACCAGGGAGCCGTGCGCGCTCCACACCGGCTGCACCTGGCCCTCTTCCCGACTCCTCCCCTGCAAGGTACATTATGACTCGCGGCCCCCGCTTCGCGGGTGCCGCTCGAGGACCGTTTCCCTGCTGCTGGATACTGGGGCTTGTCAGCACAACGGACGCCGCATCCTGGAGCAATAACGCTGCCTGAACTCACCTGCTGAAGGGGAGAGCCTGCTAATTGAGATCCACGCATTCGGGACTGCGAGGACCAGGGAGCCGTGCGCGCTCCACACCGGCTGCACCTGGCCCTCTTCCCGACTCCTCCCCTGCAAGGTACATTACGACTCGCGGCCCCCGCTTCGCGGGTGCCGCTCGAGGACCGTTTCCCTGCTGCTGGATACTGGGGCTTGTCAGCACAACGGACGCCGCATCCTGGAGCAATAACGCTGCCTGAACTCACCTGCTGAAGGGGAGAGCCTGCTAATTGAGATCCACGCATTCGGGACTGCGAGGACCAGGGAGCCGTGCGCGCTCCACACCGGCTGCACCTGGCCCTCTTCCCGACTCCTCCCCTGCAAGGTACATTACGACTCGCGGCCCCCGCTTCGCGGGTGCCGCTCGAGGACCGTTTCCCTGCTGCTGGATACTGGGGCTTGTCAGCACAACGGACGCCGCATCCTGGAGCAATAACGCTGCCTGAACTCACCTGCTGAAGGGGAGAGCCTGCTAATTGAGATCCACGCATTCGGGACTGCGAGGACCAGGGAGCCGTGCGCGCTCCACACCGGCTGCACCTGGCCCTCTTCCCGACTCCTCCCCTATCTCCGCCCCCCTCCTCTATATTATCACAATACAGTTCTCGCGCGCTAGCGGGACGCGTGCGGGACGGGAGCCGTGGCGAAGACCGGGCAAAGAGCGGGCCCTCTGAGGCCCTCAGAGTCACGAGGAGACCGGACTGGGGTAAATCCCTATTCGCAACATCTACGAACCGTGAGTCTACAGTTTGATACTGTTAATATTAACATGGCTGACATTGTAGCTATTAACTCTCCTGCTAAACATGGTGTTCCAACCAAAGGTACATTGGTAGACTATTTTAAAAAGATGGCAGTACCCACGGACAAGGAGACTACACTCGATGAACGAAGGGCCGAGCGACGCCGTTCCATAGAGTGCATGAAAAATAGGACATTACTGGACAGTACATCTCCTCTGACTTCGTCCCTTATTGTGCTAAGCCCTTCTACCTTGACGCAGGAGGCGCTAGCCATGGATAACGTCCCAGAGCTGTTAAGAACAATTGATCCTATACCCAGTAATTTTAACTCCTTACCAGTTTTAACTAATGTGTCTTCCGCTTATACTTCTACTATTTCTGGAAAGGAAATCGATATTGTTATTACTCCAACTGAACCGAGGGCTAAGACTACTATTAAAAAGGCAGGGAGGGTACAGGTGTCCAAAGTTATAAGGCCCCCCCCGCTCAAGAGAAGAAAGAGGTTAGGTAACTTGCCAATTCGCAATATTAATCACACTGATTTTGGCAAGGGCCCAACACAAACTGAGAGCATTGCATCACTGACAAAGGCTCCATTACCACTCTTAACTACACGCGACTTGGCTGTAACACCCTCCACCTCCCTGGTTCTTCCCCCTCCTGACTTGTCTCGCTCTCCATTGCTCCTACCTGAACTATGTACAGTGACATCACACCTTGAGAGCATCGAGAAGCTGATTAGATCGTTCACTCTACCCATCATAGAAAGATTAAAAAATATAGAGTCACGACTGGGGAATTTAGAATCTTTATTCACAAAAAATCCAGGGACACCGAAAGATTCCACACATTACCCGTCTCCCCCTACGGATTCAGATCCACCTCTCACGCACACTAGGATTAACGAGATAGGCAGCTCCAATTCTCAGTGTAGGGATAAGCCCACCCTTACCGCAATTAATCAAAGTCATGGCCAACATGTAGATGGTGAACTAAGGAAGGAAATAATAAACCCTAACAGAGTAACATCCCCAAACGAGAAGGGGGGGAATCACTTCTCAGTTATAGTAAGTGATTCACGTAGCCATCAAGTTAATTTGCCCCCAGAGGCGGTACCATATGTGGTGGTGTTAACTGAAGTTCCACCTCTGGATAAGGGCAGAAATGAGGGTTATTATAACCTAAAAAACAAAATCGTGCACTGGCTTAGGACAAATAGACCCCTTCCCCCTAACATCAATGGAGAGATACTGCATGTGCGGAGACTTCCTTGGTTGGGCCGTAGAATCAAAGATCTAGAAGGGGATGTAATCATTATTAATTTTAGAGACCCCAATGCAGTCAAATACATCTTAGACTACCCTCTGGGCTCTACACGGGGATCTATAAACCCCCGTGTATTATCTTATTTCTACCCAAGATCAACAGTCTCTTATAATGTACATCCCAGGGCTCCAAGAAAAACTGTGGCCCTTTTTCATCCATTCGTAGCACCATCTGCTTCCCTTGTTCCACATTGTAACATGCATGTACCTAGTCACGTGGCATATGAAAAAGTAGCAGAATGGACTACGGTTCCACCTAGAAATCACAGAATGGGACCTCGGAGGGTGAATTACACGCTACCATTTACTCCCCTCGAAGTTGATAATAGATTTGGGGCTTTATCAGGAGTTGATGACTGTGATTGACTCAGTATTTCCTTTGGCTATGGGCATAGCATACATGGGGGCCAGGACGAGGGTATGGATTTGATTTTCAAACGGTCGACTTGCTGTCCACACCATTCTATCTCTGACAGGCAACTTATGTCCTCACTGGTGGGTCGCTCAGGGCCCCTGGAACATGCTCTGGCGGCCACAGACGAAATAGCTACCGAATCTTACTGTTCCGCAAACATGGAGAACGGGGTGGAGGCGGTGGGTGGCTGCTTCCCACGAAAGGCCAAAGTTCCACAGGGGCCCTCATGCAACGCACAAAGTGCGCGGGAGGTCTGTGCTCTATTGAGGATAGAAGAAATTACCCCGCACGAGGCTTTTATGCCTGTAACTAGAAGTTTGAGGGCTTTAGAGATTCTGTCATGGAATGTGGCTGGGCTCCCCAATAAGTTAGGCAATACTGATTGGGAAACCTTTATCAAAAAACAGGACATATGTATGTTCCAAGAGACGTGGTCCAGAGAAAATCTTAGCCACCCTGGTTTTGCTACTTTTGATATTCCAGCTAGATGGGGCGGGAAGGGACGCCCGTCTGGTGGCCTATCAACATGGATTGCATGTCATTTAGGTTGCACTGCCGAGGTGGTAGAAACTAACTCTCTGGATATCCTATGTGTCGTCCTGCGTTGGCCCAATGGGGCGGGTCTGAGACTGGTAAATATATACTCTAGACCGGTTGGAGTTGCAGCCACCTCAAGGACACTGGAGGATTTAGGGCTTTTTCTTGACTCCCTCACTGGCCCAGATATACTCTTGGTCGGAGGGGATTTCAATATTCAGTTCGAACCACTCCCGGCGTATCTAGATGGGATCAGCAGTGAGGAGGATGATTTCTGGGGAATTCAGAGAATTACAGGTCCGCCAGCCAGGGTAGCATCACCTCTCCTATTGCAAGTTCTAACATTAATATTGGCAAATTCACTTAGAGCATGCAATGGTAGGTTTAAGGGGGATAATCCGCCCAAGCCAACTTTTAATAGACCAAGGCAGGAGTCCCGGATCGATTACATACTGATCAGACTCCAAGACTGGAAATTGGCATTAGACTTTAAAATTGCCCAAAGGGCTGATAGTGATCATAACCCCTTAATCCTCTCATTAGCTGTGGATGGTTTTCTCAGGCCAGAAACTCGGGGAAATGGTTTACCTGCCCCTAGCCTCACTCTGTCTAGCAACAGACGAAGACTAAGGTGGGATAGACTATTAGAGAAACCGAATTGTATAAGGGCTATATATGAGCAAGTGGCTGTAACTTTGGAAAGAATGGAGAGCCTTCTCCCTCAATTGCCCTCGTCGGAGGGCTGTTCTTCCCTTGAGGATATCCATCAGACTTTTTGCGCCAACCTAGCTGAGGTATTGAATCCTGTGGTTCGGGGCAGGAAAACGAGGAGTGAAAGAGTCTCTTGGTTCAACGCCAGCTGTAGGCTGGCAAAGAAAGATCTCCTCCAAGCACTTAAGAATAAGGAAACATCCTCTGTGATCAGGGAAAAGAGGGTGGCCTATAAGTCCAGTCTTGAAGCTGCGAAAATAGACTGGGACTGGGAGAATTGGTCAGAAATAACATCTGCTCTCAAAGTCAGAGATTCCAAAAAATTCTGGCACATAGTCAGACATGGTTCTGCTGAACCTGTTAAGGCAATAGATGGTAATGTTACAGCTGAAGTCTGGGAAAAACACTTCTCGTCCCTTTATAGCAGTGTTGGGATAGACCAAATGGGAACTCCGCCTGAGAGCTTAGTGAACCCCACTGATAGTTGCATGGTGCTGGAAGACTTTAAGCTGGAGGAAGTGGAAAGGGCAATCACCTGCCTTTCTTTAGGAAAAGCGCCAGGCTTAGATAAGATTCCAGGTGACCTCCTAAGGCACGAAGTCAGAATTTGGGCATTCTACTTCCTGATACTGTTCAACGCAATTATTCATGGGATGGCACTTCCCCCAACTTGGCTGGGGGCGGAGATTGTGCCCATTTTTAAAAGGGGCTCACCTTTGCTCCCCGCCAATTATAGACCGATCAGTCTGATAGACGTTCCACAGAAACTCTTTGCGAGGCTTCTGCTGGATCGACTTTTGGACTGGATTGAGGAGAGGGATGTCCTGAGCCCTCTCCAGGCTGGGTTTCGCCAGAAGATCTCTACCGTGGACCAGGTCTTTAGGCTGTCCCTTATTTATTGGAAAACAATACAGCTGGAGGGTGGCAGCCTCTATACTGTATTTGTAGATCTAAGGGCTGCGTTCGACCTTGTTCCGCGTGGTAAGCTTTGGGAAGTCTTGGCGAAAGTTGGGGTGCCAGCTGATCTCCTGAATATGATCATCCGCCTCCATACAAACACCTATGCCCGTGTGAGGTGCGGTGCGCAGGGTGTACTCTCAAACAAGTTTCCCGTTGAGAGAGGGGTTAGGCAGGGGTGCGTACTTGCACCGACCCTGTTCTGCCTCTTTGTCAACGGGGTTATTGACCACCTTAATGGGGTCCCCAATTCGGATGTCCCGAAGTTGGCGGGAAGGAGGGTCCCAGCGATTATGTTCGCTGATGATACCCTCCTTCTCTCCAAGTCACCTATGGGAATCCAGCGTGTTCTGGATGGTTTTGGGGACTTCTGTAGAGAGCATGGATTGGAAATTAACACCACAAAGACCAAATTTATGGCCTTCAATCCGCCACCCAGGTTTCACCGCATTCCTCGCATTGGGGAAAATGTATTAGACCGAGTGAGCACATTTGAATACCTTGGTGTCACACTCAACGAGGAACTGGGGTGGGGTCAACACCAGGAGAAAACAAGGCTGAAGCTGGCGCAACATATTGGTGGAATACTAGCAATGGTGGGGAAGAATAGGTCAACCCTTAAACCCATAGGCCCTCCTCTTCATATTTATAGAGTCCAAGCAAGAGGAGCAGTTACCTATGGGAGTGAATTATGGGGTCATAAAATCCTGGACAGCCTGACAAAGGAGGAGAACAGATTCCTTAGGTGTCTAGCAGCTCTTCCACCGAGCACACCGCTAGTGCCTTTACGACTTGACCTAGGCATTAGACCACTGGAGGAAGAGTTGGCACTTCGTCCTGTGATCTACTGGCGCAGATTATGGACAGTGCCTGAATTGATTCACTATAGACAGGGTCTCCAGGAAGTTCTCAGCTTCCCAAATTCGGGGAACATTCCTTGGCTTAAATTCATAAGGAATAGTTTGATGAGCCTAGGACTAGATGCACTATGGAACGATCCTGGTAATGTTTGTCCCAAACTTTCTAAAAAGGCTCTAACCAAGGTGTATCATGATTCTAAGGCTCCTTTACTCCGACCCTCCAAATCCGTAGGGTCCCTAACAAACCAATTCCTTTTTATGAAGAGTACATACATCTTCGAATCGGCCTTGGATAATGTTTACCCCGTAATAATTAGGAAGCTCTACCTCCAATGGAGGCACGGGTCCTTGCCAATTCGTGCTTTCACTAGCTCCTGGTCCCAGTCGACACCCAGTATTTGCCCGGCATGCAGCGCAAGTGAGGAAACTGAGCTGCATTTTATATTTTTTTGCACAGGCTATACTGAGTTCCGAAGAAAGTGGATCATTCCCATCTGTAGGAACCTGGGCTTCGTAAGGTGCCATCAAGCCTTTAGAATTCTTAAGAGCGAAACAGCCGCGCACATTGTCTTCGCAGTGGCAAAATTCTTGGGGGCTTTCTGGCACAAACGGAAAAAATACCTAAAAATGTCGATTTGATTTATGCATGTAATTAGTATGTATTAGCTGTTTGGATGCATTATTTTTAAAGATTTTATTATTGTTGCCAAATGTTTTATACTGATTTTATGTGCTTTTATGGATTTATTCCGAAATAAAGTTTTCTTGAACTTGAAAAAATTAAGGTGGGAATTTTTTACTAGCCGGACATCCAAAACATAAAAGTACATATCCAAACTATTCATTATACAGCACCCTACCACATGGGCCACCTAGTCCCTACCTTAGGGCTGACTATATGTAATAAAAGGGGATTTCAAGGCTTGGCAAGGGGATTTTAATGCCAAGTCGAAATTGCAGTTTAAAACTGCATCCAGGCTGCAGTTGCTGGCCTGAGATTTGTTTTGTAGTTCTACTTAAGTGGGCAGCACAATACATGCTGCAGGCCCACTAGTAGCAATTAATTTATTGCCCTGGGTATATGGAATACCATTCTACGAGGGTCTTACAAGTAAATGAAATATGCCAATTGAATATAAGTCAATGTAATAATGTTCGAGGTGAGTGACCACAAGCAAAAATTGAGGAGGAGGTGAAGCAAAATATTTTGGGTTAGACCATCCTAAGGCTGACTGGTCTAACAGCTATTAACTAACTTTTAAAAGAAAATAATGATTTAAAATATATTAAATCATATTATAATTATTTTTTCTCAGGGTTGAAATAACAAATACATTAACACAAAGTAAAATAATGATAATGTTGATATACATTAATAAAGATTAAGAGTGATAGGTATGAATCATTTAAAGCTATTTAATTATATTTAATTTATTGATACAAAAAAGTGATTAAATATTTGTATTGTTGCAGTTTATTTATTTATGTGTCTAACTATTTTAAATAATTTATTGAAATTTTGTTTTAACATTATTTTCAATGGAAATTTCAGTCCCTGTCTACATTTTTTTCTATGGAGGGTACTGCAGTAGCAAGGTTTAGCCATGTGTGATGCTAGACGTACTAATATATTTTATTTTAGTAGTAACTTATACTTGGTAGTTAGTCTTTTATGCTACTTTACACTCAGATTTCAGCAGTAAAGATGCTCAAAAGTGTAAGTGTAAATTTACAAATGTATATTACTTACATGTGTAATTTGCATTTGGGAATAGCACCAATTGAGTTCAGACATTGGGCTTTCCATTCAACTATGAGATTGTATTAGTTGGCATAGTTTGTAAATGACTTAAAAATACTTACAAAAGAATCGAGGTTGAAGAGGCCATGTTCTTGTCAAGATGACAGCAAGGTGAAAAGTTAATCTTAGCAGTATGACCAGAATAGGATGGCTGTGCATTGTATAAGCGTTTGAGTACTTTTGGAGGTTAATTGAGAAAAGACCCACAGTTAAAAGGGGCTGCTCTGTTTTTAACTTTGCTTGCATCCTCAGAAGTATTCTTTCAGTTGTGGGCAATACATGTGGGACTTCCAGAGCTGTGCACATTGGCTATGCTGAGAACAATTACACCATTGCCCTTGGTGTTTGTTCTACATTTAGAGAGCTTGTTAACAGAGATGTAGCATGAGCTTTGGACTAGTCCATATGACTGGGCAGTATATAAGAAGTAGTCTTTAGTACCACCATGCAGGAATTCTCTTATCCAAACCAACTATCTTGTCCCATTACTTTTCTTGGCTTTCCAACCAGTCTGGGGCATTAGTAATTATACTCCTTCAATTGCTCGCTCAATTATGACTGGGTTGCCTCTTACTGAAAATGTTTTTTTAATTTCTCTCCTCTGTTCGATGAGATCATGTCTGTGTGTGGAATTAAGTTAGGCATTGCTAAATGCCCTTATACAAGACTGCTATTTAAAGAGACAGACAGACGACTGAAGGTAAGGAGCACGTCTCTTTGATATTTCCTACCTAAATGAGACAGTATGTCTTCCATCTTGTTTGCTAAAGTCTTTTAAATCTAGGTAGTTGATTGTCAATTTACTAACCTATTTCTTACTTTTGCTAACTATGCTAATTATTACAATTATGGACATCATTTTCTACACAGAGCCAATACTCAACATGCGTTGTTTAATTATACACAATAGGAACATTGTCCGGCTCCCCCCACAAGGGATTTCTAAAACGCATAAAAGATAAATTCATGTAATTTACAGGATATGACACTTCAGACCCAGCGTCATACTATTTTAAATTATTTCCAACCCCACAAAAGAAGTATATGCTTACACAGACCAAGCTCATATGCACAGCTTCATTTATTAACCAAGTAGATCTTAAAGAGTATGATTACTGGATAAATACAAATGTTTTGAAATCAATTTCCGTAACAAAATCTTGGCAGGTTCAGGGAAAGGAAACCTTATTTTGAGCCTGATTAATTCCCACACAAATGATCTGCTTAAATGACACCATCCAGCAGACTACGTGTCTGGGCTTGGCAAAAATTAAAGACATTAATGCCCCAAAATTTCTCTCTATTGCCCGTTTTAAAAACTGGCAATGTTTGACAAATTACACAGAAGAACAACTAAATAGCATGGTGCAAAATGGTACATTTAATTCCCCCTTTTCAGGTCCTAACAGGTGGCTATTGTGGCCAGTAGACGCTAATGGTTGTCACCCGGGTTCAAATCATACAGACCTGACCCCCGATTCTCTCAATCACCACATTCAGGTATTATTACCACCTTTTCGGTGGGACAGTTGTGTCAACAGTGGTTGGAACACTCCGCACTGTCTGCAGTGAAACAACTTATTTCTCTTTTGTCCGAAGACATAAATTTATCAGATTTTCTTTTGGGTCCCAAATCTCCACATTCTAAAAGATTTATTTATGCTACCTATACCGAAATGTGGAAATTATGCCAGAAGGAAGCTGCTGCACATTTAAGACAAATTGTCCAAGCTAATTTGGATAAAGTGCTTGCTGTTGTTAATAATAATATTAATAAGTTGTCTTCTCGTATTTACAATTTAAAAAACATTGTGTCATCTGTTATTGATATCATGCAAAGTGACATGTCAACATTGCATCATTGTCAAAGTCTGCTTAAATCTATTATCCAGTTTACTTGGACGCCTCAAACACTTAATACTGGGCATGTACCATGGCACTACTTGAAATGTAGTCATTTATTCCTGCTCTTCAATTTAACATGGATGTAATAACTGATGATAATGAAAGATGCAACATACACAATGCTGCATTTAGAGAATTTTGAACAACTTCCATTTACTATAGCTGAAACACCTTCGGCTGTGTGGTTGATACACAGCGTTATTTCTTGGCCTATCTCACCATTTCAGTTCACAGCTTGCATGAAACATTTTTCTGTTGGTAGATATGAACCCCTTTGGAACAGCTTCATTTATGAATTATAGTCACTTCCCTTTACATATAAATGTGAATGGGCCAGTAAGGAAATGTTCCTTACTGGAGAAGAATGAGACTTAATTGTTATTTCAAAGGAATTCCAGTCCCCACAATTCTTCTTCTTATACGGTTCTTTCAAATGGGAGTTATTTAATGCTTAGCTATCAAGATTGCTGTGGAATGCGAACTGGAGTCTCCTATATTTTGTCCGTTTCCAAGCTCGTCAATTGTTGCAACAACATCTTGTTTCCCCTCAGCATGGGATTGTAGATAGCTCCTTGTGGCCATCGATTCCAACTTTGAAGGCAAACTTCAACAAGCTAAAGAGACTCAAAGCATTATTGTTTCAACATGAGGTAGCTCTCACATCTGCTCACAAAACCTTCGAATTTCATGTGCTAGAGCTTCGACTGAAATACAGTCATTGTTAAATACAAACCTTCCCCTGCTTTCCAGCGAATTAGTGCATCACATTTTTAATGCCTCTAATAAGACCAGTCTCCCACACTTTTTTTTATAGTAGTCGGCTCCGGCCTTGTCAGGTCATTCCAAACTGTCTTTTGAAAAATATTGTCTTTAACCATTACATTTTTTCCAGTGTATTCAGAGAATTGTGCTGTTATTCCTTGTTTTCAGCAGTCTCATCCTATATCTACTTCTCCGATAATGGCTTTTAAATTTTGCGGGCCCTTTGGAACTACAACTGCTCCAACACTATCATGAGCATATGCTTCAGATTTTTTGAATATTTCCACAAAAAGAGCTGGATCTTCCACTGCCTCTGGGGCCCCTTTGAATGGGGACTGGATATTTGCCTAACTTTGCAGACACTCACTGCCTTGGACATTGAAATGCTAATGAGTCCCTTAGTTATCCATTTCAACTCTGTCCCTTGGGTTTGCGACTTCTTCACAAAGCGAGGTTTGAGCCATTCACGTTGGAGGAAATATGTTCATCCCCACAGGGTTCAAGGAATACAGGCTCTACTAACATGGATGCAGGTTGCCCAGTAATTATTCAAGCATCGGCTCGGATTGAGGATCATGTCAGTTATTTGGAACTTGGGCTGTTAATCAATCGTCATTTGCGGAGTCAGGCTCCTTTATGGAGTCCCTGGCCTTTGAATTGGTGAGTGACACAATGGATGCCTCCGAAGCAGTATGGTTCAACTCTTTTTCTAAATTGACAATTCCTTTTTTAAGTTTTGGAATATGGCTTTTATCAGCTGTGTTTTTAGTTTGTTTATCTTTTAATTACATTCATGCTATTTAATGATTTTTATCATGCTATTTTCCTGACCAAAGGGAGAATGTGGTGTGTTTCTGGCATGGCTCATTAACGTTTTCCCAATGGTTTCCTAACTGAGGGGCATATTATCAAGCACGGCGTTAAAATTATTGCCGCTTTAGTGGCAGAAAACTGCTGCTAAAGCGGCGATAATGGGCTTGATAATATGACACAGAGAATTCCAATAGAAGCCCATGTTGACACCAGAACATGGGCTTCTATGGGAATTCTCATGGGCATATTATCAAGCCCATTATCGCCGCTTTAGCGGCAGTTTTCTGCCGCTAAAGCGCCGATAATTTTAACGCCGTTTCTTGATAATATGCCCCTTAGTGCATTGTAGGCCACTTTTATTTTGCACACTTTACTACATAACACGCTTGCCTTTGTGCCACATTGTATTTTCATACAGGACCTGCGTCTGTTTTCGGATTTTATTCTTTTCCTGGGATTTAGTCGGAACAAACTAGACAAGGTCAGACAGCAATGTCCCTTGTTATTCTCTCTGATCAGACACTAGCAGATAGACATAAAAAGAGAATGCAGCTGCTGTTTGTGAGTACACATGTCTTGCCATATAACTGAGGGCAAGGGTTCTGAAAACATACACACACTGATCAAGAGTGCTAGGTCAGATGAGATGTAGAACATCCACCTTTGTATGCTAAGGTATGGGGTCCGCCACTAAATCCCGAGAAATCTATGATATTTAATAATTTAGTTCCCATAGAAATTGGTGGGAGGTAGGCTAATCTGTCTTATAGCATGACAGAGCTTTTTATGGTATCTGGTTTGTTAACCATGTTAACGATATTTATGGTATTCATTTGTTTTCTAATTGTGGTGCAATGCTGCATTTTAGAGCAAAGGGTGTATCCTGTTACCGCGATCCCTGAGAGGGTCGAGAGTGTTGTGTTCTGGGGAGCCAACTCACTTGTTTCTCTGCAAACGTTGGGAGGGCAAGTGAAGCACTATAGGTAGTCAGACTCGAGCTCCTAGATACTGAGGTGGTATGGCAACTGAGGGCCCAATTCGCAATAGTAATCTGAGACAAAATCCTAACTTTACAACTTTCGATATTTATAAAGGGCATATAGGAGTAGTAAAGTTAGGATTCCTAACTTTACTACTCCTAAATGCCCTTTGTGAACACCGAAAGTCGTAAAGTTAGGATTTTGTCTCAAATTACTTTTGTGAATGGGCCCTCAGTCCATAGATGCTGACTTTTTATGGTTCCAAGAATAGTTCTGTTCCTCATCAAAATCCCTGCAAGTTTCTATTATCAATTCTTTATCCATGAAGTATTTTAAGCCTACTCCTTCTCAAAGGTGAAAACAAGTCTTTGGTAAGTTCAAATTTGTCAATGATGATACTAGGTATAAATGACAGTCCCTTGGTGAGGAAATCTTGCTCCGGTGACGCAATGCCCTGCCATATATTTACAAAGCAGCATTAACCACTTTGCGTGGCTTTAACGCTCCTTTGTAAATATAGTACCCTTTCACGCAGATATCTGTTTGAAAGGGGCTTGCAATGGGTGTTGCTGTGGTCATTCCACCGCATCACCCATTGCTTTTTTAAGCTGCCCCAGATTTACAAGGATGTGTAAATCTGAGGCAGCGCAAAAAGTGATTGCCGCTGAAAAGCAGGCGTTAGAGTGGTGCAATGAGGAGAAATACTTTTATTTCTCCTCGTTTTTGCTCTTTCTATGTGTGCAGCATTCGCAGCATACATATAAGGAGCAAATCACCTGTAATGATTGTTTATGTGCAGGAAGGTGCCCCTTCCTGCACATAAACAATCATCCCTGCAATACAGACACCCATGCAACATGTTGCAAGAGTGCCTGTGTTGCAGGGATGATTCCCTACAATGCAGGCACCCTTGTACCATGGCGCAAGGGTGTCTGTGTTGGTGTTAGGCATCTTTTTGTAGTGTCAGCACAAAGGTAAACATAGGGGTGCGCTGTATTCTTGTGAATTCGAGGGATCCCTGCGGTTTTGAAATGACGCAGTACGGCACTGCTAAATTGCTTGTAGCGCCACGCTGCACCATTTCTTTGTGAATATGCCCCATATTCTTTTGATCGCAGTCAATACAATGATATCAAAAGGAGTAGGTGTGATGATGACTTCACTTTTGAAAAGATTTTACATGTTATTCAGGGGGAAATTTGATATAAAAAAAAAAGAACAGGACAAAATATATTGACATTCTCATGAGATGAGGAAAAGAGATGACAATAGCTGCCTATTGTAAATATTTGGACGTTGAGATATTAGTAATAAGCAAGGAGCAATCGGGCTCTTAATTATGCTAAATAAAACAAAGCAAGGACTAATACATGGAATTGCATTATGTAAATTAAATTGTAATTTAGAGGAAATTTGCTGAAACTACCTTCAGAGATTTGGAAAGCAAATGTGGAAGTTAGACTTATTTCAACAATTACTGGAAAGTCGTTCTTGTAAAAACTTGGAGTCAAATGAGCGGCTAGATGTATGTACAACTGGTCACAAAATGCTAGTTGCAATTTGCAACCAGTATTTTTGCATGAAGTGTGGTAGTTTGCAAAGCAACTTAAGTACTAATAGGTCAGTTTGCAAATTACCATTTTGTAGTGGGTCGCAGTTTGACATGCATCAAGAATATAAATGAGGTAAGTCACAAATTGTGACCCACTACAAATCGCAAACATCACAGGGATGGTGGCCAGATGAAGGTATTAGACCACCATGTATGTGATTGCTTTTAAATAAAGCTATTTTGGTTTTCTTTCAATGAAACTTGGTTTCCGTACAAGAAAACAGATGCATTTGAATGAAAAGTTAAAATTTCATATTTTAAGAGTAGGCAGTGGTTCGTTGGACCACTGCCTACTCTTAAAAAAAACATTTTTCAACATGTAGGAAGGGCAAGGGGTCCTTTGGGGACCCCTTACAATATGTGAATGACTTACCACCTCCTTTGGCAAGGTGTTAAAATATTAATGTTTTGAGACCAGAATTCAGCCGCAATACATTCTGTATTTGGAAGGTACGCCCTAAACACGCCCATTCAAAATATCGAATCTATATTTGGTCAAAACCCATAATTGTGATTCGGTTATGTATTATCAAACTGCAATTTGTGTTTGCTACATCATAAATAGGGCTCCCGGTTTTCCGTTTAAACTGATTTTTACATATAAATACAGACGGAAAACAAGTTTTCCTTTTTCTTTATTTATATTTAAAAACGGGAATGTACTAGCGAATTTTTTGGCGCTGCCGTGCTCCAGCACAGAGTTGCCTCGCCACGCCTTCTTACTGACTTGCAGAAAACCATGACTGTTCTTTCCTCTCCTTTCCGTCATTCATTCCCCCGTGAAATGGATCCAAAAAAAGAGGAAACACTTTTACTGCAAACGTCTTTTTCTGACATTTTTCTATTCCAAAATGCAGCCTCAGGAGGAGGGAAAAAAGTTTTGAAATACTAACAATAAATACACTAAATAAAACAAGACAGAGTAGTCACAACACAAAGTGGCAGATTGGTTTTATTCACACCCAAACACATTAGCGCTACCTTACAGAGTTTGCCTGTGAAGCAATACTTTTCTTTTCATGTGTTTAGCTTTACAAGCAAAAACACTCATTGATTTCTGAATAATGAGTGTAAAAGCTTTAAGTTGTACTCCCTAGGAGTGTTTGCTTTTTCCAGAATGTTGTTACATTTTTTTCAGTCATCATATTACTCTTGACTAGTGAATAATTTGAATTTAGTTGTTTTCAGGTGTTTATAGCAGGACACAATTGGGTTGTAGCTGAAGGCAGGGTGAGTTTTTCTCAGTGGGGCAGTATGGTGTTCATTGTGGGAGAGGATGTGGCACACTGTGCCAATGGCAGAAACTGCAAGGCTCTGACACAAATGGCTTGTGATAGCACTTTTAAGCATATTTGGGACATTCTGCGAATGGTAGTTTTCAGATTAATTTATGTTGACCAATAACAACCAAGTGCATGTGTGCATTCTCAATTTAAATAAATGTGGAAAAATACTAGCTGCAGTGTTGTCATTTACTTGTGCCAAAAATAAATGTGGATAAATACAGATAAAATGCCCCAAAAATAAATATGGATAAATACAGACGGAAATGGTAAAAAAAAAAAAAATACCATAAAACCGAGAGCCCTAATCATAAAACAGCCTTTTTGCTGAGCAAAATGAGCCGATTCAGAGAACTGGGCAGTTTGCGACTGCAAAAAGGCTTCGTACATCTGGACCTGGCTTCCTATAAAAAGACCTATTGGAAAAGCTGCATTAACAGTCATTGTGAAAAAGAAGATGGCGATTGAGAAGGTCTGGAACGACCCGTATAGAAGCTGTGATCAATTGGCTAAAACTGCAGGCTCCAGAATTCTCGCTCAGCCCAGGTTCACATTAGAAATTGAAGGCTTGGAAAAAAGAAAATATGTTCAGTACATCACACAACATATACATTAATATAATCACGGGATCAGAAAATAACTATTGCAACTGTTTAAAGGAAATGTAGCCCACGATGAAAGGTGTGACGAGAAGGAGGAGGAAAGAGAATTGTGACTGCTACACAATGAAGACAAGAATTAGGAACTGGTTTTTACTAGAATATTAATGAATTAAAGTAATGGAATAGATCTTGTGAGAGAGCGTAAACAAATATGAATTAATCCTTTAAGGGTAGTGGTTGGGAGTGGAAATAGCAAAATAATCTAGAGCAGTATGCAAATGAACCCACCCCTCTCACCCCCCCCCCCCCACCAAACAAATGTTCTGTTGGTATGATGTCACAATCAAACAAAATAATTGCATGATCAGGCAACACGATCTTTTCATATTAAATTACTTGGACATGTATTTGAGCAAGCAATGATTCTGATGTTTAATTATTTGAAGGAAATAGCCTAGAAAAGTAGAACCTGTAAACCCTCACTGTGTGCAAATATTAATTTCGTGTCATATAGGTGTACTACAATCTAAAATAGATATCCTTTTATATCCTGTTGAAGTGACAATAAAATCTGGCATTACATAAATATCTACTATAACTCGGTGTTGTCCTACGCTCGGGAAAAAGTGCCACACATTAAATTACACAAAAACTACAAAGTAGTGAAGTAATTAAATATGTAACTAATTATACCACATATCTTTGCAGAGGGTAGGAATAAAAATTCTTACGCTTCAGTAAACAGCACTGTGATAGATGAAGGTTTCTGTTACCTTCTAGGCAAGACAATATGCTCACAGAACAAAACATGTTTCAAGTCTTTAGCTACTAAGCGCTGCCATGAATACTATATATAATTGCAATCATTCCAGTACTTGTTTCGCCTCTGGTTATTGTTCCTCAATTCTATCAAGAGATGTAGTAGATCTTTCTCGGTGATATTCAAAGCTAGGAAGCAGCAGCTAGTAATTGTTAATGCATTTTGTTAAGATAAATATCTGAGCTCAGAGCTGGGCTGCGCCTTATAGAGAAGGCAAAAAAGCTTTGTCTGGCAACTCGTTTCAGCTCCAATAGCGCCACCTTGCGGTACAATCTTTTTAACCTCCGCAATGCACTCAGCAGAGTCAGCACACAAAAATCGACAGATTCTATTTGTAGAAAACAAATAGGAAAGTGCAGCTCATAGAAATAGCTCGCGAAAAATGAATATCGAGTCGTCAGGCAGACAAATAACTCAGGAATCCGACGCTCCTATTTTTAAACGCCACAGGAGCATGTTTAAGACGTGTGAAAGAGAACTAGTGTAAATTTGCGAATATTTGCGAGACATATTTATAGTGACAACATAAATATGAAGGCATGCAATATGTATGTTAAGAGTGGTGTGAAAACAGCCCGAGTGTGTTACATTTAATATTGCATTAAACGACATGTGGCTCTATGTACCCAGCAGTAAATATGATTTCACACGCCTAGAGCTAGATTGACGTGCAAATCTACCACATACGATCGTTGCCATATGTTGATGATAACATTGCATACTTAACTTAGCGTAGCTTCATGCAAGGTAGTGAATTTCAAACTCATATCATCGCTTTTGTTACTTTGAAAATTGATAATAATCACATCTCTAGAGGACACAAAAAAAATGACTTAAGCGTTCACAGAGAGATTGGAGGAGCCCGAGCTGTGCTGTGAATTGGCGGTGCCCCCACTCCGCCAAACTCGCCGTTCCCGCCTCTGATTAGGGTTGGGGGAGGTGCTTGGCTTACACCTGCCAAGTCTCAGTTGGTTCTCCCGGCATAAACCTTTGACCTGGAGGCCGGTATGCTTCCGGGCCATCAGATCACAGTCGTGCTCACCCCACGCTCGTCAGGGCATGGATTCCATCACTCTTTTTTTTCCTACCTGGAGCCACATACGGAAAAATGTTTGATGTGCCCGCTTAGCGAATGATCAGTGCATGCATCTTTGTCATACCTTTTTAAAAACAATAATTGGCAAAGCCCATATGTGTGGCCTATAACTGAAAGTACCCGGATGCCACTTCCATGCAGCCACTCGTCCATCCATCCATGCGATTAATAACTCATCATCCAAGAACTCAGTCACTCATCCTTGCATTAGTGCATCAATTCATCCATCTATTGGCCTGTTTCTCACTCACACAAAATCACCAAACTTTGATAATGCACTTTAAGCTTTCATTCAGACCTCTGGGTCTAGTGAATAGTTTCTGAGGAAATTGAGAGGTCTTTTGGAAGTTTTACTGCCAGATTGCGGAGGGTCTGTTAGTGCTGTCACTAATTTCTGAGTGCTAGTCTTTGAGTTGTTTGATAGTGCCGTCAGGAGTGTTTGGCTACTAGTCTTTGAGGGGAGTGAGAGTGCTTGGGGTTTCAAAGTTCCCCTTGTTTAATGCTTGAGACCATAACTGAAGAAACACTGAGTGCTTGCTTGAGGATGGACACGTCTCCCTCTTGAGACAGCGCTGCAGCAGTCACTCCCAAATGAAGTTTTCTTCCTCCAGCTGTGAGCCCTGACAGTTTGCTTTTCCTAATGAGGCTGCCCAATGTTTGGTGGGGCATGAATAAGCCGGGCTCGCTCTCTACCTTTGAGGACCCTTACCGGTGCAGCTGCACCCATCTACTTCCTTGCACGGATCACTGGCCGCCAACAGATTGTGCACAAGTTGCTGTGCTTACTGTTGCCACAAGCACCTATGAAGGTAAGTGAACAGAGTGTCAGCCTCCTCCACCCTCTCTGAGGGGCTTATTTACAAGCCCCTTGCGCCAACAGTGTCTCACTTTTAACATGGGAAAAAGTGACATACTGGCGGAGCAAGGGGCTTGTAAATATGCCCCTGAATCTTTATTGGTTGCTGAAACTTACTCCGGTTCATTCATGCACCAGGGCTCTGTCTCCAGCAACACATGATAACATTTGCAACAGTTTTCTAGCATTTGATCTCCTTGACGGATTCAGACCCAGTGAACTAACGTACCTCAGCCCCCACTGCAGGCAGATATATTTCACTTGTACAGCCATGTGGCAGTCATCTACAGGACACAGGTGCATCAAGGTAAGCTTGATGAGAGCAACTGTTGTCCACCAGACAGGATGCCTATGCTGCACATATGCCAGAAAGTACATACCCCAGCAGGCACTGAAGACTGTTGCACTTTTGCATTGTACAAGCAAGCAAAGTTCTTCACAGACCCCAATTACAGCTGTAAATACATAACAAAATCACTGATGCACATGAGTAAAACCAGACTTCTCTAATTTATTTATTTATTTTACCCCTGGGGTCATAAAATAATGCAAATCAAACAGAATTAAAAACATTACAGTAATCAGTTCAAATATAGCAAAAATAAAAGTGCAAAGCATTAGCATGCACATTCCATTTATTGACTATGGTCTCTCCAAAACTCTAGTATGTATATATGTTTTAAGAGGTGCAATGAGGTCTCGTCAATTTCCATGCATGGTAAATTTAAAAGGCCACCTTCTTAAACAAAGGTGCTGAATCAGTTTAAAGGCAAAGGACTAAAGCCTTGGTACACTTCCTCGTATTGTAAGTTTAAAACAATGGATGAAGGGTGTCCCCAAATTTCAAAACTGCATGACAGATGTCATCAACTGGATAAAGGACAACTGCTTAAAGGTCAACACCGACAAAACAGAGGTACTGATTTTCAGAAACAAAAGCTTCCCATGGGTTGAATCCTGGTGACTCATGCCGTGCCACTGTGCACGCTAGATCTACCACTCAAATGTGTGTAGTCTTAACCAACCGATTAAATGTGTGGATTCAGCCTAGATCAAGATTTACCAAGGGGTAGAGATCCCCCATGATGGGTAAGGCAGTCACAGGGTGCAATTGGAGGGATTTCCACAGATATACAGGCACAGCACAGACCAGTGTGCAGGGCTGCTAAAATATTGTGCTCATGTCTGGCTATCTCACCAATTAATCTTTACACTATGTATGTAATGCTACTCAGCCTACATCATATCCATCCTGCATGACACAACAACTGTGTGTGTAGGCATGGTGAACTGTGCCCCACACAAAAAGGATGTACATGACAACTCTGCGCCCAAATGAAAGATTAAACAGAAAGAGTAAGCAAAACACACAAAAACATGGGAAGAAAATTTGTGACAGGACAAGGCATATGACCTAGCATTTGTGCACACAACACAAAATAGCCAACTGAAATTGCCTTCACATTTCCAGATGGTGCAAAAGGTACTCATCATCTGTAAAAGCTTATAGCTGGTTGTGCTGTACTTTGTACTTGGTTCTCTGAAAGATGGTGCTTCACTTCTTGTGGTGCTGCACATGGCCCTAATGTGATCTCCTTCCTTGTAGGGAGTGACCTAGATCCCACTGACCATATGCTACCAGCATGTATAATATTTGTCTCATATTTAAATAAAATATGCCACCTACCTCCTATGCTTTAAACTACTCGATTGGTCTAAACGTGGACCTTAATGTGCCCAACCAAACTAAGCAGAAATGTTAGTTTTGCAAATAATCCAAATATCACATTAGAACCAAAACTATCACATGGGAAATCAAAAAAAAGTGAAGTAGCCCAGGGAGAAAACGTGCAAACAAGGTAAAAAATGTGACAAATCAGGCAAATCAGGGCAAAAAGTACAGGCAAAGAAGCTGAGTCACCGGTGATGAGAGGAAAGGTCTCTAAAGGAGGGCATAACACACCAATCTCACACCAGCACACCAAGCTTACCTACACATGCCAAACTAGCATAAAGAGAAAATATCTGCCTCACACATTGCACGCTCTCACGCAGCGTGACGTCATATGCCATTTCGTTCATACGCAAGTATGCAAACTAATGTTTCTCCTACTTTCCATATGCAGTGGGCATTATTGATGTCTGTGTCACTTTTACAATGGATTGCATTACTTTGATAGTAATTCATTCTAAAGAGTTCACATGAGGAAAAAAAATCCTTATAAACTTACATATCATGATTTTATAGTCTCCTATAACACAATGCTACATCAACATTTGCATTTCTGTGTTGCCCTCATTTATTTTGTATTTATTTATTTTGTAATGGGCATGAATCCTCCCCAAAGGGATATCTCGGCTCAGCGGGTTCAGAAAAATACAGGGCAAGGAACTAGAAAGATTACAATTATTTATTTATGTATTTATTTTGTAATGCGCATGAATCATCCCCAAAGGATAACATGCAACAGCGCATCCCACAATAGTTACACAACAAATATGTCATAAGGCCTGCTTATGATGTTAACAAATCGTGATACTCAAAGCATTATACCATGTTACAAATGTTTCAGGGTTGTTTCTGCACACAGTATTGTTCTTATGATGCAATTATACAGGGAGTTATTGAAACATGTTTGTCTTTGGTGAAAGCACCAGGGTTTTCAAAAGTTTTGCAGCTGTATTTCTCACAAGGAGCTGCAGGTATTTATCGACATTTTAAACACTAACATGTCCTTCTGTACATTTCATTTGCTTCTGTGCACTGTCCTATTACTTGTAGGAAAACCTCACATACCAACTCACATACCAAAACCCTTGTGAGATAAAATGACCTCACTATAGACATGCAACACATGCGACATGCCATCTTAATGAGAGAAGGTGAAGAAAATGAAAAACGGTTTGGTTTTTTGGACTGTTTCCTTGTTCTGTCTGGTCATTTTTCAGAGTTCTTCACGGCTTTTCATGTTTATTCTTAAATAATAAATCTTCCTGCTGCATGTTTTGCTAGGCAGTTACGTTTTATACCTATTTTTGTACTTTTTTTCATTAGTGTTATTATGTAGCAATGGCAGACCAAGATAGAGGTGTGGGTAGGTCCACCCCTGACATCGCAAACAACGAAATATGGGGCATATCAGCAACAACTGGCGATAATTATCGATAAGCGCACTTAGCGCTAGGATAATTATCTCCGGCTAGCGTGGATTTTTATCGCTGAGATAGAGTGCTATTAGCAACGCTTATCTCAAAAGCGATAAAAATCCTAGCGCTAACTGCCTAACGTGAGATTATCGCTGGAAACCCAGCGATAATCTCACGAAATGTGGCGTTAGCTTGTTGATAGGGCCTCACAAACTTAGCCATGATATCCACCTTCCAAAGGATATCATGGCTAAGTCAGTCCTGAAGCAGGCGTAAGGAAAGTAGCGATAACAGGGGTTATCGCCACTTTTCTTGCCGCTATGCTTCATAGCGTGGGGCTTGATGATAGGAGAAATGTCGCTTAGCGACATTTCTCCTGTCATGTTAGGTCAGGAACGCCCACTTTGCATCTCATTAGAGATGCAAAGCTGGGCGTTAAGATTTTGTGCGCTAAAGCAAGGTTTCACGCGTTAGCGTGACCTTGCTAATTAGACGATAAAATTATAGCCGCTTTTCGGCCGAAAACGGCAGAAAAAGCGTTGATAATTTTCTATTGCCGCCTTGTAGATATGCCCCTATATTTTCTCCAGGCGAAATTAGAGCACTTCCTTTTTAAATGTTCAAACACCTCCACTGTTTGCTGGAGGAAGACAACAGATCTGGGAACGGGGTTCTCCTTCTGAAGTTAAGTGTCTGTGAGAGGCGTGTGCACATGGGCGTGCGATAGCCCTAGCTAGAGTTGCTTTAAACTAGGAGTAAACCTGCCATGCTGGGAGACAGACCTAGTGTGTCACCTAGGAATGGATGTGGGTGCACCTCCTGGTAAGTAGTAGAAATGTGATTCTCAGCACGTTTTTTATCATTTGTGGCCCGGAACAGTCATTGCTGTATTTTCAAGGAATAGGGCAGCTTATGCCTTTACTAGCTTGTTCACAAGGGCTCTCCAAACCGAACATATGGACCCACTTATAAATGGTGCTGAGCACATGACAGGAAATCAGAGAGATAATGCCCAAACTTTGAGATAAAGTGTGGAATATTCACTAAAGTATAGATGGTCAGACTGGTGAAGAGATGATCTGTTAGACCATAGGACATTGTCTCCGCTCAGCAGCCAGCTTGCGACCCCCAACTGGGGCTTTTATAGTGCATCACTCATGCCGTGCCACTGTGCATGCTAGATCTACCACTCAACTGTGTGTAGTCCTTACCAAACGATTAAATGTGTGGATTCAGCCTAGATCAAGATTTACCAAGGGGTAGAGATCCCCCATGATGGGTAAGGCAGTCAGAGGGTGCAATTGGAGGGATTTCCACAGATATTCAGGCACAGCACAGACCAGTGTGCTGGGCTGCTAAAATATTGTCTTTTTGATGCCAGGGTCAGACTTGGAAAGAAAATAAACCTGGTTCCAAATTAAAAGTTGCCCCTGTTAGTAAATTAGATTTAAAAAAAGTACCCCATGCTTGCACATTGGGTCAATTTTGAACTTGTAAAGACATGATGTATGAATCTTTTGCAAAGTGTGGAAGGCTACATGGATTTAAGCTCGCTGCAGGCAATGTCCTATAGGCCAGTCTGTCCCTGGGTGAAGCTATGGCAAGCCTTTCGGCCCTTGAGAGGCTTTCAATGATCATCTTCTTCCGTACTGTACTGTTTATTTGTGTTCAATTAAATTACAATTTTTATTAATTGCTCTACCATTGCTTCTTCATATTCATTGTGATTCTAATACCTTCCTTCTTTATTTCTTTCATTGTTTCTTTCATTGTTTCTTTCTTTCTTTCATTCTTTTTTTCTTCCATTCTTTCCTTTGTATTTGTATGAATTTAAAACTATGATGAGCCTAATTTATCACACAGCAGACAGTCCACAATACCACTTGGAGATGGTGGCCCCACCTTTGCTGACAGCTAACTGCCTGTAATACTTAGAGATCCCTCACGTTGTGGTTGGGATTGTTCTCTGAGAGTGGTATTCCTCACCTACTGGAAGCTCTTGTAGAGAAAATGCAGTACCAAACAGACCTGGCAACCTGTTCTGCATTATTTTTGTTTAATGAATAGAACATTTTAAAAAAGATGGGCTCTATAGCAAGTCCACATGGCGAATACTGTTTCATTTTCCTGCATGAAATGCCATGGACAGAGGCAGGATATTTATGCCTGAAAACCTATTTTAAAAAGGCCCGACCTTCTGACTTTTTAGATCCAACAACCTTGTTGCTGATGATTTTTAAAGCCCACTGATGCCCACTCATCAGATTAAAATGGTTCCTTAGCCAGGCATATGAGAAGCTTTGATGAGGCCGAAGCCAACACATTTAATTGGGGCCTTTTTTAGTCTCCCATCATAGTTGCAAAATGTAATTTTAGGACACAAGTACAGTGGGTATAGAAAAACCAGAGTACTTTGTGCCATCTGCGTTAGCTTCATCAAGAACGATAGCCCAGGCCTGGCTTTTATTGTTACAAATTTGCGTTGTAACATGAGCACAGGCCCCAACCTACAGGGATGCAGCTCCAGTATTTTATATATAGACATAAGATGTTTTCAGATAAAAGACATCGGGGCAGATTTACAATAACTGGCGCATCCCTACATATCAGCAGGGATGCGCCAGTTATTGTGCGTCACGGCTCTGCCACCATGGATGCGCCGCATTTACAATGCGGCGCACCATGGGGCAAAAATGGACAGATGCGTGACGCATCTGCTGCGGTAAAGGCGGCGCATTGCTGGAGTTGCGTCGCAAGCGCAACGCAGCTCCAGCAAGGCTCGGGTGCCCAATCTTTAAAATGCTTCGTCAATCCTTTCCCCTGCTTCAAGCAGGCGCAGGGTTTTGACGCAGCATGGCCTTAAAAGTGGCTGAGTGAAATCTTGTAGATTTCACTGAGCCACTTTTAGGAGGCGTTCCTGTGCCGGAACGCCCCCCCTGCGCTGGAGCGCCTACATGTGGCGCAGGGCTTTACAACGTGACACATCTCCCAGATACATCACGTTGTAAGTACCCCGCAACATGGCGCTGCCTTTGCACCGCCGCTGCATCACAAAAGTGACGCAACGGCGGGGTAAAAGAGACGCAAGGGGTTTGTAAATCTGCCCCATCATGTTCAAGTGAATACTTCACATTCAGAACATCAATGTTTTATTAACATTTGTATTTGGTTTTTGAACATTAAAACACAAATGTTTTAATCCAAATCCTGTTCCATCCAGTGTGTAAACATAGAAACTCTACATTATATGTTAGTTTCCCATTCATAGTACACATCCCAGGAACTATGAATCATGATTTCCATGCCAGGTCATACAACCACAACCTGATTATCAGAAAAGCAATTGCGAATAAAAAAAGGTAAAGGTTATGGCAGGTAAAAAAAATGTTTACATTCGAACACCAATCAAAATGAGTGCGCATTGCAGCGATTCAACAGGCACTGACAGTAACTTCTTTAACATTGTCTAAAATATATAGAAAGGGATGGTCTGATGGTATAATGTCAGATTGCATTCAAAAGCTCCTCCATAAACGGGAAATAAGGAACATGATTTAAAACGAGTTCAATTCGTCTATCTCCCTTAATCTGTAGCCGTTCCAGGATGTCTGGCGGCATGATGCATGCTCCTCCAGAAACGCATTCTTCACAGGGCAACATCAAGGCACTCTGATACAGTGCTGGCATAAATACCTTCTCTGAGACTTAGATATACCCGGAAGTGCTTCCCATTGTCTAGTACTCTAAGGGGCAGATTTACAAGCCCCTTGCGTCACCTTTGCGTCATTTTAAACATGCTCGATAATGCGTTTAAATTGCACAATGCCCATTCGCTATAAATGGGAAAAAAACGCAACCTTCACACCGTTTGAAAAAGAGCCCACAGGAGAGCTGTAACATTCAGTGACAATTCGGTTTCAGTCTGGTAAGCAAAGCCCTGTGAAAGTCCTTGGCGTTCTGCTTTGTCGTCGGTGTAATTATGTGTACCGAAAACAAGAATGGAAGCTGCAAGCTATTGTATCTAGCTGCGCGGGTTGTTGCTGGCGGCGTTTGTGTTTCCTTTCAAGACAACGCCAGCGATTCTTGGCATGCCACCATGTGTTACTAATGGGTTTGCGTGACTGACTGCGGCAAATCTGTTATATAAAAGGCTCAACCTTCACTGCTAAATAGTCAGGAAATATGAACTGAAAAGTGGGCACTTAAAAAGCTTCCACTGGCAAGAGTTTTGCTGCGCTTTTCCTCTAAGGCGAAGACAAGAAACAATGTGTTAAATAACACAGACCTTTTGTCGCTACAGCTAACACGTATATCACAATGTTTTTTTAAACTCAGTTATGGCAAATAGTTACAATAAGTGTTAACATTAATACAGATTTATGTAAGACACATCAACACAACCTGATTCTATTGAAAACCAAAAAACAACAGTATTTTCCAGCTATTCACTTGAGTGGGTGGTTAGTCATACAATTAAATTTATTTACTACTTTTTATCAATACTGAAGACACCTATTTTATTCCATCCAGATGCAGGAAACAGACTAAAGGTACCTGTATGTGAAATTTATAGTTTAAAAACATTTGTGATTTTCATCAAAGAATTTCGTAGTATCTCATCCAAAAACAAGTTACACACATGGTACTAGTAAGTTAATATGATGGTGACAGGTTTTATATAACTATATAAGTAATTCAAAAAACTGGTTTTGATGTGCTTAAATTACGGCCTCATCTCTTAAGGAAGGTAGTCGCTAAAGAATGTAACAAAAATGACAAACATAAAACTATCGTTCTGCTGATGTTTATGACACGGCATTTAAACTGACATAAAAGGAGCAACATTATGCATTATTTATTGACAATAACCACACCAAACTAAGGAAGTGACAACGGATCATGTACACAATGAAGGGTGTAATTGGTTTTAAACCTCAATCCATAGGCTACTTTCTGGCAAATTAGGCATCTTGGCGACTAAATCCCCATGAAGATGTAATGATACCCTTGGTACAAAAATCAACCACTTATTACTGAGACTGAAAGAAACAGCCGGATGTACTTCCTTTATTTTTTTATTTCACAAAGAGACACATTTGTTAACCGTAACATCCACATTATATACAAGATCTTGTGCTTTTGCCCTGACTGAATAGTGTAATGTCCTCCCATTTAAGATTAACATATTTTAACATTCAAAACGTGTTAGCTTAGGGGGCTGTTGTGCTCTTTGGGTCAGACTACCTGGACCACAATCCTTTTCTGCTGAGAGGCAGAGGCTGCAGGGAGCTTACCTTCAGCTTGTGGACTTCATTGCGCAGGACGTGTGCAGGACACGCCCGGGCGAAGACCAGGCCCAGAGCGCACCCATCTACATCCATCATCTCCAGGAAGAGGCTGGACTTGGCCACCCCATTTTATTTTGTATTTTCCATCATAGTGGGTTTACTGCTTCTCTTTATAGACTGTAAATAATTCTGTTTCTACAACTAAGTGGACAACTGTAGATTCTATCCTGAAGTGCTCTGTATGAGGATATTCCAAAGAAACTGCTCTGACTGAGAAACGGTTGTCTATGAAAGGGGCTGGCCCCACTTCTGACGGCAATCATATAGCAACGTGCTGAGTCTTGTGCTTCTGTAGACAGGGACCGTTTACATTTGACATAGCTTCAGCCCATTCATAGGAGTTTGTTATTTACAGTTAATACAACCTCATCGCCTAATGAACCGCCAGTCAAAAGGAAACAAGGGATCAAACTTTATTGAGGGGTGCTGCAGCACAAAAAGGCAAAATCGAAACGTGGCTATGTAGAGGTTTTGGGAGCGAATACTTTCCTGAATGATCTGTGTGTTAGGTTTGAATTAATATTGAAAGCAATTCTTAAACCCCTTTTAGATCAGTTGGACAAAATAAAAACAATTTTGGCAGCTTATTTTTATAGCCACTGGTGACTCGCCCATTGCTCCAGAGGGTGTTCTCCCTGATTCCCCTGTGGTTTGAAGTAGTGACTCTGTTGTGTCTCAAGGTCCTCAGCAGATGATTTATGGGAACTCCAGCAACCCTTCTCCCTTGTTGCCTCCCTCGCCCCAGTTGTTAAATACTCCTTTAGTTGCCCCAGTGAATCTTGATGTTAGGCAGGGTGTGTGGTTGGCTTTGGTAATTCCACCAAGCAGGCTTCTTTGGAGGGCGATCCCGCTTTGAAGTTGGCTATATTGAGCCCAGCCACTTCTACTTTGTTCATATGCAATAGACCTGGCCAACGTTCCAAAATTATAATTAATACGATCCAGTATTGCGAATAGCAATCCACTATTAATGGCCAGAAGAGTGGGTTGGGGTGGACCATCCCTAAAGGCTCTAAATGGGGATTGCATTGTTGTCAACTTGGGAACTCCTGATATAGTGCACATCTTATTAGCTATGCCTCGTTTTTCATTTTCACAGCGTTCTCAAATCCTCCTGCTGCATTTAGGTTATAATTAAGCCCTCCTATGTTGTACTTCCTATATATCCTGGTCGGATTTTTCCACCTGTTCCAAGTTTGAGCTCGTTCCAACCAGCAAATAGTGTCAGTACCTTGCCTCTTTCTAATTGGTTTGTGGTACTTGACAGGTTATCAGGGGCTGATTGACTTATAAATGTGTCCGGTGACACATGGCTCCCAAGTGTAATAGGTGCAGTTGTTGATGTATTAGAGGTGGCACATAATCTTACCAATAAGGGATCTGAGCTTATGTCTAGCTTCCTATTTTGGAATGTTGCTGAGAATCACGGTAAGCTGTCTGAGCCAGATTGGGTTTCTCTGCTAGGAAAATATGTTGATAATCCTGCAGGAAACCTGGGCGTTTACCCCTATTCAGTGCAATGGGTTTTCCAGTTACTCCATGCCTGCTGTTCCCTCAACGTCTGGGCACCCAAAAGGTGACTTATCAATATGCGTCAAGCTAGGGTTACAGTGCAATTTGTTCAGTTGGATTTTAGTAGCTCTGTGATTCCAGTTCTGCAAGTAATTGATTCACAAAGGTTTTATTTTTTCATAGTTACTTTTTTATAATAATGACTTTACTAGTACCATAAGCAAACATTTTGCATCTCCTTTTAAGATATTTGACAGTCTTGTGATCAGGTACAAGAAACCTTTATCTTAGTGTAATGTCATTATATGTGATGATGTGATGGTTAATGCTATCTTTAATACGTGTACCAACAAGTAAGTTGCCCATTGTTCCGATTCTTTCATTATGCAGGGCTCTTCTGATTGCATGGGTGTTGAGATAGGTCACTAAGTTTTGCCCTGAGTTCTTATTAATATCCATGAGGCTGACCGCAACAGTGAGTCAAAGATTCCTACCCTCCACGGTAGAGGTTTTGCATCTATAATTGGTTGCATATTTGTCACTCATGGGGGTACCCCAGAGACTGGTTGAAGTGAATTGGATGTTAGGTATGGGGATCACAACTCCTTGGTAGCTACATTCGTCTTACCTTTGGTCTGTGTGCATGCTTCAAAGGACACACTTACTCAGCTGCTAGCCCAGCATAATGGCTCAGGTTAGCCTGTTGTTTGCCCATTCCCATTGAGTTTCTGGATAGGTTAATTAAAACTAATATGGGTATTTTCATGGTCTGTCTGCAAGGTATTGTACCTGGGAGAAATTTAGGATCCCAGTTTATGGCCTTATGTGATATCATTATGAAACCCTTAATCAAGAAAGCATGCAGACTAACTTAGGTCCCACAGGTTTGATAGTTCTTGTTCTTACTCAAACAGGGATTTATGCAGGGCTATGTCCTCTATACTGAGGCCCCCTTTGACTTTTCACAGGCACATCCTGTCTATAAAAGAGCTCTGTTAAAAAGGAAAAAGGAAATTTGTAGGGATAATTAAGATCTTTTGACTGTGGCTGACAATCTTAAACTCCTTATATGTTCTGGAAGAGTTTAGTGCCCTTAGAGTACAACATACATCGGTTTCTCTCAAGAGTAGTCATATCACTGGAGATCAGTTAGTGAATCATTATAGTACTACTTACTGCCCAATTCTTGACATTACCACTACCATCGCTTTTTCAAATAACAATGAGGTAATTAGTAGGTTATGTTTTATAGTTGACATATTTGCTATCGTTCTTAACCAGGGTTCTCCCAGTAATGCTCCTGGGCCTGATGGGGTAAATTGATGTTTTTAAATGCAGCATTGATTTTTGAGCCCCTTTACCTATTAATGTATTTAACAATCTCGCTATAGTTGAACTTCCACCTTCAGGGTCAAAGTCGATAACTGTCCCTGTTTACACGGGTCCCAAATGCTACAGACCTACTTCCTTAATCAATTCAACAGTTGAAATCTTAGGTGAGCTATTATTAACAGAATTCGGGAATGGGTGCATGACAACAACATGCTGTCTCCTTCCCAATATGGGTCTAGAGAGAGGATCGGCACAACGGAACTGTGCCTAAATTTACATCTGCTGGCCTTTATGGACTTGTCCTCAGCTTTTGATAAAATCATTTGTGCCAAGTTATGGGTGCTCATTTTAGAGAAAGGGTTAGACGCAACTCTCTGAAACTTTCTAGCAATCCTGTCAGCTAGTATTAGATTTGGCCTTAATAGGGACCTCTCTGACCTGTTCACATTGAGTCAATCAGGAGTGTGTTTTAGCCCTTCTCTTGTTTGTTCTGTACATAAACAAACTATTTGAATGGAGCTACTCAAGATGTTACTCATGTTAACTCCACCCCATGCCTGTACTACTATACGCAGATGATGCTGTTCTGATTTCCCAAACTCCTAATGTATTACTTTTGCCTGTTTAGAGCCTTTTAAGATTTTATGATGGATCTTGATTTTTCTACCACTTTTCTAGGTCACATAACATGGCTTGTGGTCCTAAACATCATGTGTTGCATCAATGATAATACACTTGTCAGTGTGGTTAGTTTCCCGTATCTCAGGCCTATGCTCAAGTCTTGTGGTTTCTGGGCTGGAAATGTTCTATACCGAGATGCAAAATTTTCTCAGGCTATAAGCTCACCTTTTAACGGTTGTCTGCTAGTTGGGTGGTAAGCCTAACCCATCCCTTTTAGAGATTCATATATAACAATGCATTCTAACTGCGAGCTTGGGTGTGGGGTATGGGGCTATGCAGATTGTCGAGAACTTCAAGCAGAGGAGAATAGAATTTGCAGGGGTCTTCTTCTTCTTCTGTATTTCTATTCCAAACTTCTTGTGTCACGAGGAGCTCTCCTTACCTCACTTTGAGGATCACATTAAGATGGGGCCCCTTTTACTACGGCTATCGGTTTGGAATAATTGCTGGGGCAGTTTGAATCATGCTATAATACATTTTTCCTAAGTTGTGAGCATGGCTAGAACATTCCATGGTTACAATTTGTTAAGCACAATGTGAGTGATCTAGGCAGATCTTCCTTATTCAATAACCCAGCATCAATATGTAAAGAAGACAAATTGAGTGTTAGTTTAAAAATTGTTTGTGGGTGGTGTTGTATTCAGAAGAAATATGTGGAATTGAGCAATCCACTCGATCAGCAATATGCTATTATAAAAAATAATATTGGCACAGAGCCCTCTCTGTCATTTGTAGGTGATAGCGGAGCGGGCCTTGTTACTGACGTTTAAAGCAGGTACTATATGTTATTTATTTTCCTTCCTCTTGGGCCATTTTTGTACATTAGCTGGAATGAAGTGTGCTTGTGAAGGTGTCTCTGCACAATCTCTCCTGCACTTTACATGTTTTTGTAAATTTGATAGAGTGTTTAGAATACGATTTGGATTGCCACTTTTAAAGGCACATACATTTTAACAATATGGAGTTGTTCTGTTTCGTACAGATGTTGCCTATTGAGGATGTGTGTTTTAGAATGGGATGTGTTCTAAAATCTTCTGTTTTTTTACAGGAAATGTATGAATTTATAGATATATGTATATTGTATAATATTTTTATGTATGTACGCATAGCATACAGCTTCAATTTCGCTATGAAGATAGCCATTCTATTGTGGAGGAAAACATGGTAAATACATGAAAAGATCAATTTTATCTGATGAATGTGTGCAGTTACAATATTACATAGCTCTAACACTCAGTCTGAAATATAGGGCTGGATACATGTTTGACACTATCTTTAATTTTAGGAAAACTTAGCTGCAAACAATTGTTTATTTTCGGAAATGTTGTCCTCACCATTCAGACTAAGATAGCAATGGGTAAACATTATATGTTATTTCAGGATTAAAACAGGCAATTCAATTTTTTTTTGTCATGAAATTACATATTTTGATAAGGAAATCATGATCAAGGAAAATAAAATATTATCTTCCAGCCTAAAAGTAACAGTTTGGGAACCAAACCACCAAGTTAGGTGAATATGTGAGGCAATCTATTTCAAACTTCGATAGTAGTTGTAAGAAATTGGGTTGTTATTTGAGGGGGGTGGAAGCCCCACTCAGGCAGCAACCACAATCCTTGCCAGGGGAACCACAAAAGGCACACAATTAGCCTTTCCTTAACCCTCTGCTAACTTGGCACAAAAGAACTCAGGCTTAATTTAGGCTTAAATTGTGTAAAGTATTTATGCAGCACAGAATCAGTAATAAAGTGTAAACACAACAGAAGAAAAAACCCAAACCAATCTAGAAAAATAAAGTACATTTGAATAAATAAAATTATAACATAAAATCCAATCAGTAGAATTGGAGATATTGATTTTTAAACTTTAGGTAAAAAGAGCTCCAAAAGGCACAAAGTGCCAACTGTAGGTATCTGGTCATGCTGGACCAGGAAAAAGTCACAAGTTCATGCTGACTGCAATGGAGCTTAGGCATGGCACAGGTCTGAGATGGGCCCACTGAGAGTTATACCTTATGCTAGGTAAGTGTGATGTTGCTTTGGCGGTCTTTGTGTCACTCAACTTCAGATCCGATGAAACTTTCAGATCTGCAGCGAGGCCTTGAGCCATTCAGCTTCAGTCCTGATGTAGCTTTCAGATGGGTGGAGAGGCTTTGCGGGGCTTCACATAGCTTTGCTTCAGATCCAATTAATGTTTCTGTTCAGAACTGTGCAGCTTTGTGGGATCCAGCATTGATTTACCAGGATCTGATGGAACTTCCAGTTTGGCAACTAGGAGTGCTCTCTGATGCCAGCCAAGGGTCCAGGACCTCAGGGCTACCTCTGGGAGATCAGGATTAACTCCAGTGCCGGCCAGCGGCAGGGCTCAGGCAGATCTAGGAAGGTCCAGCTGGTCCTGGTCATCTGGGCAGTTGCAGAGCATGTCTCTGAGAGTTTGTTGTGTCACTGTAGCTCAAACAGAAGGTCAGCCAACTGACCCTTGGACTCACTCTGAGTTGCCTGGGATGGATCAACGTAAGCAGGTCCAACATTCCCTTTTCAGTCAGCAAGGCAGTCTTTCAAGCAGCAGGACAGTCCGTCTGAATCTTCCACAGGTCAAGGAGTGTTCTGATGAGCGTTCAGATGAGGGTTGAGTTTTTGTACTTAGTTACGGCCTTTGTGTGGGGAGTTCCCGGTCATAAGCCAACTTGCATACAAACACACCACCAACAAACTTCTACACACATACCGAAAGACATGATGTTGGTTGGTCCCTGGTCAAGCTTCACAACAACCCACATACAAGAAATGTAGGCTAAACATTTACTATCTGTCTCCCTTAATGTCCTGACCAATACTGTACATGTGTCAAGAGAACCTCTATCATCGTCTGACCTTGGCAACCACTTGATATTCAGGGAGAAGTGTTTTTCATGTGCCTTTAGTAAAGTCGCTGTGCTAAATCACACGCCTTTCAGTGTGTGGATGTAAGTTTGGGGTATATAAGTAAGTCTTGTGCCCAAGATTCCCCAGACAATGTGAGCATATCTACCTGTTTTCAGCCCCCTCTGGGCTTGTAGGGAAACCAGGAAAGTTTCCTGGGTGCCAGTCCTGTAACTAAGGTCATCGTGTCAGTGATGCAAACACATGAGTATCAGGATTATCACACTCCCTGGCCCAGAGCAGGAGAGTTTCTTGCTCTGATTTTGGGAAGCATGACAAGGGGCGGCACAAGAGCAGCACACATCCAGTTGCCGCACCGGTGTCAGAAGATTTGACATGACCTCCCCATCAAAAGCGCCCTGTCATGAGCACTCTGGATGTGGGGGTCAAGTCAATAGCGCCTGAGGGGTTACTTTTCCTGGCCTGGTGTGGTTGATATGAAGCAATGCATATTGCAGGAACCTGCAAATCAGTAAAGCATTGTGTTGGCTTTCAAAATAACATTTTGTAAGTCCTCTTGGCTGAGCTCAGTAGCCATAAATTCAGTTGCTGAAATCAATTCACGAGGCCCAGAGATATCTTCATAGATTTGTCAGTTACCTTGACCTGTATAGACATACTGACCTACTTTAGTGTAATCCTTTCCTCTTTCGTTCAAGCCTTTTAAAGATACCCAGCAAAATTAATATCAACCAAACCCAACCCAACAACACCCTTCATTATAATCAGATGGTGCAGTTGCCTGCAATGATTTAGCATCTTACTTCTGAGCAAAAGAGCAGTATACTTTCGCTTGGTAGAGGAGGGAACATCTTTACATCCTGCTTCACGGATATACTACCATTTTGCACAGTAATGTATAGACATATATGATACCAAGTGCTACTCCCTGTGCAGCCTAGAGTGTCAACTCGGCAAATCAAGCAAGCAGGATGGAAAGTAGCTGTCATTTTGACAGCTTTCAAATCTTGCATCATTAAAGGCTGTGCATTGATTTGAATCTTTAAAATGATAAACAGCTGCTTGCCATCAGTTTTATCGAGATTGCTATGGACACATTTGATTCTGGTCTTTTGCCCAGTCCTTTACAACCAAAGGGAAAGTGGGACTGGAGACCATCTCAGCTGCCCAGAAAGGAGTATTCCAGAGCTTACCAATGAGAGCTATTACTCTGTTAATGTCAATAAAATGTGGAAACACATACTTGTTTTGCAACTGGCATGTTCACCTGGCACACCCAGATGCTAACTGAAATTGAGCAGAATCTATGTGTCGTCCACATATGAGTAGAATGGAAAGGCATCCTACCTAATGAGCAGGAGTATTAAAATGAGAAAAATATTTGTGGTCGTAATTATCCCTGCTTAACTCCACAAAAGAGAGGATGTTACTAATCAAAGCAGAGTGTAAGTGAGACACTCCGTGGCTCAACACCCAAACAGAGTACTATCCTGGGTTCAAGACTCTGTCACTGATTGAGGAAGATTGCTTGACTGAGAGACCCCAAAAAATCAATCATCAATCTTGTTCTGTCTGCATTGAGTCTGACCAACCTTGTTTCCTCTGGGGATCGTAGATAATGCCAGAGGTGGGTGTCTGAAACCAATGATTGGGTTTCTTGAATGAGGCTTCATAAATGAAACCCATCTATCACATTGTGTTATTGTCAGCAATTAAAAAAGTTTGAACATAATGTATTGCTGCATTTGTTAGGAGAGTGCATGCAATAGTTCAGACTTAATGCTCAATATCTTCTAGAAAACTGCTGATGGACCTAACTCTTTTTTCGGGTTCACCCCCAGATTTGTGCCTTCTATTTTGAACCTGTTTTTGTTGCCATTAGGACTCTGTGCCCTTTTTAATTGCTAACCCATGGTAAAGTGCTTGTGCTCTTTGCCTAAATTATGGTACAGTTGACATATACCTGATGGCTACCTTTAATGTGCCTGTCAGTCCCTAGTATATAGTACAAGTATCCAGGGCCTGTAAATTAAATGCTACAAGTGGAGTGCAGCACTCCCTCTGCCATCCAATAAACTAGCACTGTAAAACATGTCTCAGGCCTGCAACTGCAGCCTGTAAGGCAGTCTTAAACTGCTACTTCAGCCTGGCAAATAAACTCTTTTTGTCAGGCTCAAAACCTCCCTTTTAATACATATAATTCACCCCTAAGGTAGGCCCTAAAGGCTCATAGGACAGGGTACATGGTATTTAAAAATGAGGACATGCATAATTAAATTTTAAGTGTCATGCCATTGAAAAACTCCCAAAGTCGTTATATACTGCAGTAAGGTTACCTCTTCCATAGACCAACACTGGGTTGCCTTATTACACTTAATATGTGATAACATCACTATGGGGGCAGATTGAAAGTATTTCTGCCAATCATTTGGATTGCAGTCTCTTTAATGGTAAAGTCAGATTTTAAGTTACTATTCAGAAAATGCCACTATTATAAAGTTGGCATTTTCTGCCCAAACCAAATGTGCCTTTCTGCCAGTGTCCAGGGTCACTTCACTGGAAATTGCCCTCCTGTGGTGTGATGTGTATTACTTACAGCCATAGAAATAAAAGGGCTTTGAATGTGCGGCAGGGTATTTCTCTCCTGAGTAGAATGGCCTGGACTGGGGGTTGTACCCAGCCCTTACAGACCTTCAAAGGAGAGCCTGAGGGCTGTGCCCACCCACTTCCTGACACCCCATCAGGTCCTGAACCCTTGGCTGGCATCAGAGTGTACCCCTCCTACAGGACACTGCAAACACTGAAATGCAGATCAAAATTGAGAGGTTTTGGGTTCTTTGTGACTGAGAGAGGACTCCTTGGACCAGCAATGATTGCCACATCTCCTACCATTGCAAAGCTTCATTGACGACCTGCTCCTTACACCAACAACGATGTCCTTGCGACCCACCACCAACATGATGCTCCTTGTGTGAACTGAGAGAATGTAAATTCTTCTCTGGGACAAACCTGGGCCATGTATGCAACCCACACTCCATCACAGTCAGCCTGAACTTGTGACCCAGTCCAACGTGGCCAGATAACTGCGAGTGGTGCAATGTGCTTTTTGGTGCTATTTTTACCCAAATGTTAGAAATGTATAGCTTTGGTTCCACTGATTAGATTTTTCATGTTTTGGTATCATTGTATATATTAACATTTATTCTATGTTTTTAAATTGGTTTGGTACTCTACTATTGTTGTGTTCTCACTTTATTACTGGTTGAATGCCGCATAAAGTCTCTATACATTGCCTCTAAGTCAAGCCTTACTGCTTTTGTGCCAAGTGATGAGAGGGTTAAGCACACAAGTTTAATTGTTGACTTTTTTTGGTTCACCTTAAGGAGCAAATCTGTTTCTTAATTGACTGGGACTCTCACCCCCTCATCTAATAAAAAAAATTCTCACACCAACACACTGAATATATTCATCAATAATGTCAAATTAGTTTTTTTCTTGTTTTTTTTTGTCCTAGCTGTGACCCTATAAGGTAGAGTCCTGCGGCTGTTCACACTTATCATTTTTGGTGGGTGGTAACTTGTTACTAGGAGGAGCAGGTTTTAATGGGCTATTTGTATTTTCCAAAGGTGTTATTATCTGGAAAATCTGAAAACTCTACAAAGTCATTGTATTAAGACAATCTTATTCAAATAGGAATTGTGAGGGGGCCCCTGTCTCAGAATGAAAAAGGCTGTCCACCTAAGGCTGTGCAATGCTTTTATTGTAAGAGTGTAAGACATCCCTTACTGTACTACCTCAAAAGACCTTTGCAGAGGCCTGAATTGAAATTTCACATGTCTACTACTGACAAGCATCTGCTCATTTGATCAACTACAATAAGAACTGATGACAGAAAATTTGTTAATACCTGTGCCTTGCTAGATATCCTATCTTATTGAATGTCTATTGAACAGCATTGAACCCAAAAGAACGATGTTCTAAAGAAGTTAAAGAATACTTTAACCTTGTGTTTCTGTCTATTGTGGGCACATTTACACTCTAACTGAGAAAGAGAAGGAAGTCTTAAGAGGTTATTTACAAGAGTACCTGCACAATAGAATGAAAGCTCCACATTTTGGTGTGATTGACTCTCACAAATCTGCTGTCGTCTTTATAATTCCTAGGTTAAAGAGATTAATCCTTACGTAAATGTATCACATTGCACCACATCTCTGTCATGATAAATGGACTTCATCAAAATGTATTGATCGCTCTCAGACAAAATAGAAGATGCTATTTCCAACTTCGTAGTGGCAATTTGTGCCATTCCATCTAAATGTTTTGTCTTCATTGTTCTCTAAACCAGAGGCTAGTGTACTGGCACCGCATAGGGAGTATGAGTGTGTTATTTCAGTTCAACCTGGTTCTTCAGTCCCTTTTGGGAACATTGATTTTAGGTTTTCTAGAGCACTCTTATGCCCAGGGGCATCTTGGCACTAGCCTTTGATCAAAGTGGAGTGCAATTACTAAAGCCAAGATTTGTTTTCCCTGAAGGTCAAGAGGATCTTGCCATTGTAAAGCAGTGCCTCTGATAAAACTTCCACCTACCCAAGACTCTAACTTATGAGAGGAGCAACTAAATTGCTTGCAGAGCTGAATGAAAGGGATCTACTTTGGATATACCATCTGAAATTCTTTTTCAAATAGTCAGGGCCTATTCCAGTTAGAGCTTTGAATGCTATACACAGTGCTTTAAAAGTGGTGCACTTCTTTATGGGGAGCCAATGAAGCTCATTCAGAGCCTGAGTTGCAGAGTGGAATTTAGGTAGATTTAATAGCATTTCTAGCTGCTGAGTTTTGCACAGTCGGCAACTTGGATAACAACCTCTTTTGTAAATTTAGATAGAGTGTATTGCAGTACTCCAAGCAAGAACGGACTAATTCAATGACTATTGTCTTTAATAACTCATACAGATTTAGGTGACCAATTTTCTTTATGGTTTTTTAAAGCAGAGAAAGATGAGGAAATTACTGTATTAACCTAGTTTTTATAGGTGAGGCAATTGTCCTGAGTAACACCTAGATTTGTAACTTTTTCTGATGGAACTGGGAGTGACCCTAGTGCCACTAGGAGGGAGATCAGAAGGATGTTTTGTGTCCAAACAGCATCACTTCTGTCTTTTCTGAATTTAATTTAAGGCATTTTTGGCCCATCCAATCACTAACTGAGGACACTCAGTTTTGGAAGGATTCGTACATGCCCTGATCGGTACTGGAAAGAGACACCAAAATTTTGGTGTTATCAGCGTAGGCCACTAACTAAAACCCAAATGATTTAATTAGTGCAGCCAAAGGGGTAACATATATATTCAATAGGGATGGACTCAGCGATGAGTCCTGTGGGACACCACAGGGCAAGATATATGGTTATGAAGTGAAATTGCCGTGGGTCACCGATTGAACCCTATTGGCTAGAAAGGACTGAAGCAAGGTTAAGGCTGAGTCTTTAATACCTAGCTTCCCCAATCGGTCAACCAAACATGTATGGTTGTGTTGAAAGCCGCAAACAGGTCCAACATGACAAGGGCCACTCTGCCGCACCCTGTCCAGAATTAAACTGATTTCCTTAGTGGCCACAATAAGGGCTGTCTCCGTACCTTGGCTACTTCAGAAACTGAACTGAGTTGCATCCAAATGATCATTCAGTTCAATAAATGATGACAGCTGTGAATTCATAGCCCTTTCAACCAGTTTGGCTGTAAAGGGAAGCCTTGATATAGTTATATAACTGTTAGTGTCAAGAGGATCTAGATCTGGTTTCTTTATAAGTGCAAAGACTGAGGCCTGTTTCCAATGCTTGGGAAATTTACTTGTACAGAACACAGTATTGGGCAATTTTGTTCAATGTCCAGCAATGATATCCGGTGCAACCTGGTTAATGGTGGGTGGGCAAGGATCTAATTGAGATCCCGACTTGGTGGAAAGAATCAACTGCCTAACTTACTCCGTCGACAGACTAGTAAATTCTCTAAAGGAGCTAGGACTGTCGCTTACTTAAGAATCAATGTTCAGAGACTGCTTACAAACTTAGCTATGGCCAGAAAGCCATCAAAAATGGCCTGAAACTTCATTTGGAAAATAATTTCCAAGGCATTACAGAAATCCTGATTGCCTCTAATATAATTAGCAACTAGGGAGGAGGTCAGGTTAGTGACAGTACAAAAATGCTCTTTAGTGGAATTTTTAGCTCATTCAATCTTTTTACCCTCTAACTGATAAAGAGGTAGCTGTCTTAAGAGTTTTTTACAAGAGAATCTGCAAACTAGTTTGATTGTTCGTTCATAATCACCTAATCAGACACCTTTACTTTTTTGTACCAAAGAAGGATAGAAACATAACACCTTTTATTGACTATAGAGGGTTAAACAAGATCACAGCCCAGGATAGATATCCTTTTGTCCCTTTTCAATGACAGTCTGTTCATGGAGCATGAGTTTTCACCAATTGGGATTTTCAATGAACACATAATCTGTTGTGTATTAAGGAAGGAGATAAGTACAGGACAGATTTCTTAAGCATGTTTGGGAGTTATGAATATTGGGTAATGCCGTTGGGTTGAGCAGTTCTCCTCTTATTTTTCAAAGCTAGACCTAATGTCTTCTGATAAGCTAAATCAATCTGTCTTGCTGTATACGGATTATATTTTGTGGTACTCTAAAACATTTATGGAACACAAAAAAAATTATAGCTGGGTACGGGATAAACTCCAGCAAAAAAAATTAAAATGTTAACCAGAGAAACATAAGTTTGAAAAGAAAGACGTTGATGATCCGGGAATTATGTTATGTGCTATTGGCTTGGCTATCCATCCTCTAAGAAAGAATCTGCTACTCTGGATTGGACATCTCCTACAACTATTAAAGCACCACATACAATAGAAAAAGCTAATTGTGAAGACATATGTTTCTGAAAAAGCTATGGGATCAGTTCTAGTTCAGAAATTAGAAGACAATGAGACAGAACATCCAGTATTCTACTTATCTCATATCTTGTCAGAATCTGAATGAAGGTCCTCAGTTCCTGCAATAGAGATTTTGGCTACGAAGATTTCTTATAGTGAAGGGAATCTACAAGAGCTATATAAATGCAGTTTCAAATGTAAGTGTAATGAAACACATTTTTGGCAGGGTCTAAAGAACACTTGAAACATTTTGAGATTCATACTGACTACTGGAATTTACATTAACTAAGAAACTCCATATACAGAATCGGTCATCAAGCATGATGAGCATACTTATAGGAACAATATGATTTTATTATCACTTATATTTCAGGTTCTAAAACATTTATTGGCAGATGCCTTGTCCTGTCAGTATATAGAATCTGTGCTCAAACATGAACAGTTTGTCATTCCTCCACAATGAAGTCTTGAAAGAGGTCAGTCTATTTTGGAAAGAGTAAAGATGGTGCAAGAACTATTGAACCAAAGAGACTTGGCAGATCTTCATTGGACAACTACTTTAGTTTGGTGTAAGTAACTATAGCTCAGTCAACAACCTATTTTTCACTTCTACTAAGTAATTATAGGTTGATGTAATGAGGGTATATCACCCCACAGCCATTTCTGGTTCATAGAGGAGTTAAGACTACTTTGAATTTGATTTTACATCCCTTTTGGAGGCCAACTGGACATTTGGATGTACAAGAATATGCCTGTGCGTGCCCGATTTGTGCTCAACATAAATCCTTGCATTCCAAGCTAGTTGGATTTTTGAAGACTTTACTGGATGCCCCTGAACCATGATGTAGAATCTCAACAAACTTTATTACTGATCTTTCTCCTTCTGGACAAAATTGTGTGCTAATGATTGCAGTGATATGGTGACAATGATAGAAATGTGCCACAAAATAAAGTAATATAGTCTTCATACATTATGCATGGCTCTTATAATGAATAGGCCACCATTAGAATACACAAGTGTTCAAGTGTGCCTATTATTTTCAATAAGTAAAATAAAAATACATCTTATTTTGTAGTCCACATTTGCCGTGAAGCGCCCTGTTTTTGCATATTGACTCAGGCTGAACATCACCAATTTGCTTTTGCTTTTATGTGTACTTAATCTAATCTAATTCCATATTAGTAATTATTATAGCCTTGAGAAAGCCCAGGGCTTTCAAGCCATAAGGGGGTGAAACACATGTTGACTGAGCATCAATACCCCCATGTAGAATGAATGCTGTAAACCTAAACTGCGCCAAAGGAAAACTGAATCTGTGACCATAATAATAGAAAGAAAAATAGAACGAGGCATAAATAACTCAATTTCACTTGAATATTTTATCTAAAAATTTGTTGTGGCTCAACAACATACTAGAGAACATACTTAAACACACCTTTACCCTTCCTACTATGGTAGTCACTACACGTTAAGCAGAATAGGTGAGACATTTACAGCATGTAATAAATACCATTACCCTGGAGTGAGGCATTCACCACTTATTGTGAATACCCCCTAGTCTGACGTTTTAACTTGCAAATAAGACATACCATGCAGAATGCATATATTTTACATTCCGAAATCCACATGTTTTTCCCTTTTTACATACTTTTTCCACCTATACAGTTTGAGAGGTGTTTTAACTAGGTACAATTTCAAGGGTGTGATAATCATCACACAACTCGTAATACTGATCCATGTGGAAACACATTTGCACAGGGATCGGAATTTAGCCTTGCACTTGTAATCATGGTCTTTACCTTGTAAATAAGACAGCAATGTACAACCAAACATTTAGCATTATGATTAGCTCCTAGCTGGTCAATGTCTATCCCAGAGATTCATAGCTAGTAAATGAGACAGGCCTAATCATTGTTTCAACCACATATCACTATGCCTTCTTCCCATAACAGCTGCCTGTGAACATCACATAGTTCTAATAAAATAGTTGAATATTCATTTACCTCACAGAATGTGTCCCACTAAGAGACATATTGCTTGATAAAACAGCTTTAGAATCATTCACTTTCTTGAGCTGACAAATGGAATACACATGTTCTTGAAAGCATTTCTTTACATTTGTTTGTATTACATATTTGAAATATTCAGAGTCTATGACAATTGTGCAGCCCATGCAAGTTTTTACTGTGTTCTATACCATGAGCTTTATTTTTCTATCTGGTTTAATTTTTACCTATTTTGGAATGTGTTTTAATTATTAAACCTTTGCAGCAGTTTTTATACCAAGCAGAGCAATATTTGTTTTAAACAATAAATATATATTTTTAAATGTTTTTTATTATTACTAATATTTAACTTACATTTAAAATTATTGTGAAGCCTTGCTCATTCATGCAGGCAGATACAACTACTGACAAGAAGAAATGGGAACTACAAAAAATATAAAGTTGAATGTCAAAACAGCAACTAATTCGGAGGGTCTCACTACCCACTATACTATAGTCACACTATCTCCTATCCAGAAAATGGGTAGGCAATTCCCAACTGAGCAGACAACCTAGATGACCAAGAGCTTAACTTTTCTGCTTAGCAAGTTTGTAAAGCCATTGAATTAAGTAGACAAGATGGTGCACCATGTCCGAATGAAATTCCACAAGCATGGTATAAGGTTAATCTGGCTTTTTTTTGGCAGAATGCTTGTCCGTAGTTTTCAACAGTGCTTTCCAACAACAAAAAGTCTCGGACTCATGTACACCTATTTTTAAAGGGCTAGTTTGACATGGACCAGCACCTCATCATGTTACAAGACATTGAGGTAAAATTCTTTGCAGTCACTCTGCTAGTTGAACTCTCAAGGTGGGTGGAAGAAAAACAAATTATCCCTCCCAATCAAACAGGATTTGTCCGAGGCCTTGGACAGTGATAAATATTGTAGCGCTGTCAGTACTTATTGATAAATACAAGCCAAACAAGCAACCAATTTATTTGTGCTTTGTGGACTTTAAGTCGGCATTTGACTGTGTGCTCGGCCATATTCTTTGTCAAAAGTTGGTTCACCTGGGTATACCCCCTACTTCTAATAGCAATTTAGCTGCTGTATTCAGATACCTAGGTAAGGGTGAAAATAGGGGATGGCTCTTTCCTCTCCATGAAAATTTAATCCTCCCAGGGTCTGAAGCAAGGACGCATTCTAGCACATACTTGTTTAATCTGTATATGGCGGATTTGACAAAAACAATTCACATCCCCCTAACCTAGGAGATAAGCATATCTCGAACCTCTTCTATGATGTGATTCTTTTGAGCCAAACTAAAATCGGTTTACAATGTCATATTGACATATTATCACATTAATCTTAATTCAATAGCTTGGTGAACAACTGGAACAGATCAAAACAAACAGATAACTGGGAGTACTAATTGACAACAGGGAATCCTTCCAGCAGTATAAACATGACCTGCAGAGGAAGGGAAACATTCTACTCCTTGCATTTGACACATTACAAAGGTCATTGGGTTGTCCAACCTACCTACCACTGCTTAAAGTGATATCTGCAAACTATTACAGAATATCACCTATGGAAGTGAAGCTCTGTCCTGCAGTTCGGGATGGACTGTTCCCATGGGGAACAGGGTCAAGACTGATTTGCATATGGCTGGGTCTGAACAGGAATGGCATGGGGAGCAAAAATGTAGGCCCAGCACTCTGTACTGGGATGAATGCTTGACATTTTGCAGCATTCTGTCCATCAATTGTTCTTTTTGCATTCAACTTTTATCTACAACATGGATTGTAGCAATGCAGAGGTTGTTTAGAACTTCATGGAGGAACTTCAGTAGAACGCTGGTCAGAATAGGGTTATTACCTTCGGACCGGGTACCCCCATCAACTCAATAAGCCCACACTTTTTAGGTAAAAACACAGTTCTGAGAGAATCTCTGCTCAAACCTGGTAGCTATGGTGCAAGCAGTGGGCAATGCCCAGAGGAGTGCAAGCTGTGTTCCAGCATTCCCATAATTGTTTTTTTAATAATTTTCGACTGTATATATGTAACACAATACAAAATAATTACATATCCATACAAGAAAGACAAGACAAGCCAGTGCAGGAATGTGGTAATACATCAATTACATGCCATAAAAATATTACTGTTTCTCTCCAATAGAAACTGTGAAAACCCACTACCCTTTCATCTCCTATATTGACAAATAAAGGTTAAATCTGCAGAGCATACACAGAAATACTGTAATATGGTATGTGAGGAATATTGTGAATGCACCTGCTTCAACCTCAGTGATTCACAAACTACTCTGGTGGGGTTAACCCGTCCATTAGGACCCTCATCACCCCAGTATCCCATGTGTCAGCATTCAGTAGAAAGATCTCTAGGGGCTCCAAATGTCTTTGGGTGGAGACTTGTGGGGCAAGAGGTTATTGTAGAGTTCAGTTTGCTCATTTCAACATGCCAATCAGTCAATCCATTGCCTGTATTTAGTGGATCTCCCACTGCCCCAACAACACTCAGTAAGCCTTTTCACTAGCAACAATGCTGACGCAGTATATCGGCTATGTGGCTGGAACCTCTGATATTCAATGTTGTATTGGTGAGTAAATGAGTTTAGAATGTATAGAATGTTCATCTGTCATAAAGGGGTTTAGAATGTGGTTTGGGGTATTTATAAAATGATGTGGAACATTGAGGGGAGAAGGAATAGTGTACAAGAGGAGTCACCTCCACTGTTATGCCTGTGTTTCTGTTGTGGGCCATATTACATGAATTAAATATAAATATTACAACCTTTTACTCAATCCTGCCTCATTTGAATACCACAAATTTGGTGATGATTTGCAGAGTATGAATGCAGGACAAGGATTTCAAGAACCACCAAGAAACTAGCAGGCTCGTGACTTGTTGAAGTACTCTTGGGCTAGAGGCAGGTTGCTTTGTTGGCTCATGGCAGCGTTAATAATACAGGGGTGCTGAGCAAAGCAGTACGCACTATCCCCTCGTACTAAGGCTGCAATCAGTACTCGAGACGACGCTCTTGGAGGTGTGAGAGACACACCTGTGTCTATGATGTCATTGCGCTACATTGTTAATAAACCAGAACATATCTAGCCAGCACAGCTTTCAAAGGAAACTGACCTACACTGACCAAAGAGAGTGCATCTTTCTAAGGAAATTGATTTCACGGTAAATAATGAGTCGGCATCTAGCCAATGCGGCTTTTTAAAGGAAATAAATTCAAACACTTGTTTGTTGCAAATTGACAAGCTTACTGTCAAAGAAAGTGAAAATATACACAGTGTATTTTAAAGATGGCACTACATTAACATATAATAAAAACAGCATGTGTTAGACCCAGCGGTTTCCGGCTGGCTGGGACGCATCGAAGCCCATCTGTCCTAGATGGGATGAGTATGATACACATGTCCGATAACCTGTGCTCAACCTTGGGTAGCTTGGCACTGAGCAGTCAGGCTTATCCTCAGGGCCCAAGTGTAAAAACACTGGTCTTTGCATTACACACACACATTGAAATCAAAACGTATAACCACTGTATATATACTTTATAGTTATATGCAATTGTCAAACTTTCCAATTAGCAGCAGAAGGGCATGAACATATATGGTCTAATCTAAGGTATTTATCCAACACGACATTCCCCAATATTGCATACCTCCAACAGCTGCAATGGTTAAGCAATCACAGGTCTTTCACTACAACTAGTGACCCAGCACCTCAGTCACTCCACTAAACCAGTCAATGATACATGTTGCCCTTGCTGGTGCCACATTGAGTAGATTATCGGAACCACCTAAAATAGAAATAAACTGTTAGTGTCAACCATCTGGATTAGGCCTCTATACACCCAGCAGCACCTGCACGAATGCAGGATCACTATTCCCTCATAGACCAAAGGTTGTGATCCAGGAAGCTGGTGCGATTCCAAGTCTGTAAAAATGTTTCCCCTCAAATGGATATGTGAGCTGCTGTAGCTCCCGACAGCCAGCCATAGCTACCCACAAGGCACAATGAAAACCCTCGGGCCCTGTCACGATGTTCTCCACAGCACTGTACCTTGTCTCATGGGTCCAGGGAGAGGGAGACAGCGACGTTGGACAGAAGTCATGATGTCAGATATTGTCATCCTCCTGATCTGGAGGTCGAAGACAGTCTCAGTTCCTAGCTCAGATCCCCTGAAAACCCCTCGATCACCACATGCTCTAGTGTGCAAGCTAGCATGGGTCCCATGGTTGCAAGTACATGTTTCTAGGACTCTGCAAGTCTCCCCGCACTCTTCAAACTCCTCATGTCCCGTCACCTCAGGTGGTCTGCTTATGAGCACACTCCTCTGCACAGTGTGATGACATGTACATTGAGACAGTCCTTTTCCAAACCGGCGATCACTTACACCTGATTCCGCCACACTCTGCATGGTCCTTATGATCTTGTGGAAAAGGGGAGATCCTTTTTGTCCCTGGGATCTTGTGGACCGGAGGCCAGCTGACTGGCCCTTGGAAAGTACTAGGGACCCAGGCACTAAGCATCAGGCCAACAATGTCCAGGCAAAATCCACTAAGTGATAGTCCCCTTACTGAAGCACAATAAGTTCCAGGCCACCATGAGTCTATGGATAATCCAGTTGCAGTCCCTGTCCAAATGTGTCTCTAAATTCTGAGGGCAGAGCCCCAGTAGTTATACCCAAAATGGCCTTAGAAGATGCAACCAGTTGAAAAGGCCACCTTTGAAATGCACAGGCATACTTTAAATGTTGTCCTGTCTGCCATTCTACCCCGGGAGGTTTGATCACTATCTTTAGTGAGGCCAAGACCCTGCCCCTTGGAATGGAGGACCCAATAGCCTTTGTGCAGGTCTAAGATCATTAAATGAAAACGTCATAGTGAATTTTCATCCTTTTCCTAAAATACAAGGGATGCTTAACTCAGTAAGTAGTTCAAATACTTTTCTATAACTGATTTTAAATCTGAGTATCTTCAGGTTAAATTGTCTGAGAGTTCAAAAGATTTAACCACTTTTATTACAGCTTTTGGAGCATATCGTTATGTCTGTCTACCTCTTGGTCTGGCATCAGCTGGCAGTGTGTTTCAAAAGTGAATGGCTCATCTTTTAGAGAGAAAGCAAGGTGTTCAAATCTTCCAGGATGATATTATGATCCATGGTAAAATTATGGTAGAGCATAATGACATTTTGATAAGGTATTGGAGATACCTGAAAATAGAGGCATGATTGTCACTAAATCTAAACGGCTTATCACAAATTTGGCGGTCTGTGAACTGCTGTACCCACGGTCATGGTCCGAACATGAGAACTCGGAAGTCCAACCGCTGTATTACGAGATGGGCGCGTTGCATTTGGAAAGACCGTGGCCGAACCACTGACACCACCAGCCCATCTCAGATCGCCGGGGTCACGGTTGGGGAAAAGCAGCTGGCATAGGGTGGTACGGGGGAGTTTCACTGCCATCCGTATGACGAGTTTGCTTTTCAGCGAGCAGACCACGGCAGTGGGAGCGCTAGCTTCAAGTCAGCAGAAACAAAGGATTTGTGGTGCGTAATCACCTTTTTCCTATACTTTCGGTCAGAGTTCAAAATGGATCCCTTTCTTCAGGTCCCCCCTTCACAGCAGCATCTTCACCCTGAGGATTATGACCGTGTTTGTGGCAATATACAGGTGAGTCCTTTTTGTACCATATACCCATTGCCTGGACTGCCCACATATGGGCCAGACTCCAGCAATGGGTAGGTGATATTTTTCCACATGTGTCATGCATATGTGTGCATCCAACACATAGGCAGTCAAATTGCTCACACAGGCATGGATACATATGGAAAAGTACTCACCACCGCCGCAAAATCCCCGCAGCTACACTGCGGGCACTGCAGTAAACTCATAATACGGCATTCAGAAGATCGCTAGGGCTGCTGTCTTCTAGAGTCCATGGTGTTTGGGTGGTTGGACCACCAAACTTGTAATCAGGCCCTAAGTGTACATTTTTGCAAACAACTGTAGAATATTTGGGACTTACAGTGTCTGCCGCAGGTATCATACCTAAGGTTTATTTAGTAAAACCTATTAGAGAGGCACCCATTCCCATGAACAAAGATTTTTTAAGGTCATTTCTTGGCATGAGTGAATGTTATGCCTGTTTTATTCAAGGTTATGTAATTTTGGTTGAACCATTAAGGCGATTACTTAAAAAGAAAACTTAATTTGAATGGAGTACATAGCAAGTGAAAGCATTCCAGGACATCAAACAAGCCATCATATATTACTACTCACTGACACCATGCAACAATTTCTGACTGAACACCCCTTGCAATGCCAGCTGACCCAGTTTGCTACCTGGACATTTGGCTCAGTCGTGACACGGAAGGGAACTGGAAGTCAAACTACAGTCGAGTCATGACTAGGCTGGAAGACAGAATACCCATATGATCTAAATTACTCCTATCCCTGACTGGTCGTATTGCAATTGCAAAGATGATCATACTTCCTAATCTATTCGCTAACATCCCACTCCCACTTACGACTCAATTCTTCAAATGGCTAAAATCTAATATGATTACCCTATTATGGGTGGGTAAACAACCAAGAGTCTCCTGGGACCTACTTTTCCTTGCACTCACACAGGGTGGAATGGGAGCACTGGACATGCCATTATATGCTTATTGCACCCAGGCCCAATATCTACATTGCTGGCTGTATCCTCCTCCTTTTCAACCACATTTGGCTATTGCGACAGGCTGAGCAGCCCCATGTCCGCTTTCGACAACCATCTACAGCCACTATAAAGCTCCCAGGAAGGAGATTGACACTGTCAAATGCGCCCGTTGGGTGTGGGAGGGTCTCAGAAAGAGGGCAAAGCTACCACTTCTCTAAGCTTTCTCCATCCCTTTCATCAACAAACCACAGCTGCTGCTGCTCCTGGATAAAGGAGCTGCTTCATGTGCGCATAAATATAAGCTTAATTATTCTCTGACCTCAACTCTAATGGACAGTTTCTCTCATTTTTCCACTCTAGCATGTCTCCACCACTCATGCTTTTGGACACTCTTCTATACTACCAACTTAAGACTATGTGTTGCACACTGCACAATACTTTTCCTGCTCTACCCCCGGTCCTCCTGGCACTGGAACATATACTTTCCACCCCTTCCCCATGTAAATTGATAATGCGTCTTTACAATAATAGTCAAAGCTCTTCCCCGATCAATATTCCTTGTGCTGGGGTACTATGAGAATCTGACACTGACCCGGCTATCACTGATGTAAAATGGTCCTATTGCTGCAGAGAATTAAAACTTCTCTCCCCAAATTACCGATTGAGATAATCTCACTTCAATTTTTTTACATTGCACATATCACACCCCCAACAATTATCAGAATGGGTTTAGTTTCCGACCCACGCTGTTTACGCTGAAGTTCAGCACAGGCTTCATTCCTTCACCCTGCATGGCAGTGCCCAGATATGGCTTTTGTGGGGGGGTGCTAACCCATGTACCATTAGTCACTTGTCACAAAGTCCCATACTTTTCTCTGATAGGACTATTGGGAAACATCAAAGATGTCCCTGGCACACACCGATGACTCATTGCCATGCTGCTCTTGCCGGACAAACGTAGAGTGACAATACACTGGGGTAGGAAACCTGCTTCCACTATCAAGACATAGATACATGATGTTACACACTGCCATGAACAATTAACTATCTTTTGGGACCATATGCCTTTTTATTCTCCTCCCAAAGACACCTACACCTGCCTCAACCACATAATTGCCCATTCTGGGTTAGAAAGGTTCTGTAAACACCCCCTCCATGGACTGCAAATGTAGGCCTTTCCCCTTGTGCCATCCTTGTGCTCTGGGGCCCAGTAGCTCCTCACTGCGATATATGTTTGCACTGTCATCACTAGATATAATTTGTCTGCTACAAGGCTTAACATTTAGAAATGTAAGTAATTGACAATGTAAAATGTTTCAACTTAAATAGTACAATGTGGCAATGCCACTGGTACCTGTCACTCCCGCCAACCTATTTATCTTCCTTCTGATACAGACACTGTTGTTGTGTTGTACTTTTTATAATGATAAATGCTAATAAAAAGATATAATAAAAAACAAGCCACCCTAAAAGCACCTGCATGTAAGTCATATGATTCCAACAGAAGAAATTTAATCACAATAGATACCTGTGGCATAGGCTTAGGAGCTGTTTTTAGCCAGGTGATAGGTGGCAAAGAATACACTATAGCCCTTATTTCAAGAGGGTTAAAAGACGCAGAAAAATGGTACAGTACTATTGAACGAGAAGTTTTGACAGGGTGTTGGCTGTGGAAGAATGTAAGAGCTATTTGTGGGGGAAAAGTTTTGAAATCATAACTGATCATAAACCACTACTGTTTGTGTTTGATGGTAGTGGTAAAGGAACTGCAACTGGCTCTTCAAGGTTGATCAGGTTGATGTCAAGATTACAAGAGTATAATTTTCTAGTTAGACATATTTCCGCAGGCATCAACAATTGGGCTGATTGATTATCTAGATCACCAATTGAAGATTTGGATGAACATCTATATATGTCTTACCAGGAGTGTGTTGTGACAGTAGTTGATGCCACTGATGATTGTGAGGGGTCTATTTCTAATGATGAATGGTTAGGAGTTATGAAAAACGATGTTGTTTTGAATCCGATTAAAGAGTATGTGGTGAATGAATGGCCAGTGGCCACCAATCAGGAATCTGAATAATATATTAAAAGGTTAAATACAACTAGCTGATGAATTGACCATTGATGGAGAATTACTCATGAGACATGATGTATTGTACCACCTTGTATACTAAGGAAACAATTGGTGAAGTTAGTTCATGGAGGACACCCAGGAGCTGCAACTACCAAAAGACTTTTGAGGAAACTATACTGGTAGCTGGGAATCGACTCAGAAGTTGATTCAAATATTGATAGATGTGTGGAGTGATTGAGATCAGAAAAGCATTTGAAGACCTCAATAGAGGACGTGCACTTAGTTGCTGTCCCAGATGGACCTTGGGTGAAATTAAGTACGGATTTTACTGGTCCTTTTAGTTCTTTGAATGAGCATATGCATTTTTAATAGTACTAACTGGGTGCACTATGAGTTTGGCTCTACTATAACCTCATATATTGGTAATTATTTTTTACAAAGAATTTCTACTATTGATGGCATGCCACGAATTTTAGTATCAGATAATGGTACTGAATTGACTTTTAAAAAATGGCAAAACCTTTACATACACCAGGAAAAACATCAATGTTTTAGTGAAAAGAGCTAATAGATTTTTAAAGGAGGTATTCAAATAGCTTTAGCATCCAATGTATGTGTCAAAGAAGCCAGTTATAGCAATACTCCACATTCGGTCACAGGTTTTCCCCCTTTCTTTTTGATGAGAGAAAGAGAAGGGTGTACAATATTAATACCAAAGATGATGAGATGTAGGAAACATAATAGTGTGACCGAAATTGAGGACAGTAAACTAAAGAATAAAGAAAACATTAGGAAAAAAACAACTGAAAGGCAAAGCAATCGATGATAAAATACACAGAACAAAATATAAACAATTCTTAAGAGGAGATTGGGTATTGGTTAGAAAACCTAGTCAAGTACAAAAAGGGGAATCTGTGTATTGTTCTCCAAAATGGGTTATGAAAGTATCATAAAGTTCAGTTTTATTGAAGGATAAAACATGGTGGAATGAGGGTGCACTAGTGCTGCTTAAATAGGGTCAAGAAATGTTTTCAATATCAAACAAAGAGAAGACAGCAGCAATGATTTTCATGATTTGAACAATGGTATTGTAAACATACATGATGCACAAAAAAATAGTGGAACAAGAAATGAATTTATTGAAGAAAGTTAGGATGTATATGAAAATGAAAATTATGAAAATAATTTGTTTGTAACTGACATACACACAGGCACACATGAATGTTAATGATGATCAGAATGATGATTTACAGAATGAAATTGTGAACACAGACATTCAAAGAAGGGTGAAAGCTGTTGTTCCTGAGAAATGTATGGATTATATTCTATATTAGGAATTGTAATTTATGCTTATTAGATTTAAAAGTTGTTTTTTTGTGTGTGTTGTTTTTTTAAAGGAAAGGAGGTGTACTGGTGAGTAAATGAGTTTAGAAGGTATAGAACGTTCATCTGTCATAAAGGGGTTTAAAATGTAGTTGGGGATATTTATAGATTGTTGTAGACTATTGAGGGGAGAAGGAATATTGTTCAAGAAGAGTCTCCCCCACTGTTTTGCCATGTGTTCCTCTTGTGGGCTTATATTATATTATATGAATTAAATATGAATATTAAAATTGTTTACTGAATCCTGCCTCATTCGAATACTACACCCATCCCAGTATTGCAATTCAGGGATCGTAGAACAGTTCATGTCTTTTCATATCTGATAAGGCAGTGATGATCTCATGCTAATAGTATTAAAAACTATTGCATACCCATGATAGGAGTAAGAAATCTGTCCCCAATTTTCCGCATTTGGCACAATCTGAATTCTGCCGCTGTCCAAATTTGTGAAAAGTTTTCAGAGTGTAATATGGCCTATGCAGAAATATCAGACTCACATCATGTTGAGAGCAATAGGAAAAATTTGCCAATTAGAAGGCTTCCTTGTTTTATTTTTGGAATTATTTTTTCTGATCTTTTCAAACAGACTAAATTATATATCTATAACTCTTGCATGCACACGGAACATTTATAACAGTTACACAACATCTCTGAAATCAACAAAGCTTCATGTATCTTTCAAATCTGGTGGATTTTCATCTGACAGTTTTTTGTGTTTTTCACAGAAGATGTTCACAACAGGAATTCCTATTGTAATCGCAAAAACGTTATTAATGGGGAATCCCTTTATCTTCAATCTGAACCAAAGTTGGCAGTATTAAAGTAAACTATCTGTACTAATATGTTGAGATGTCTGGTGCAGATTATTCATGAAGGACAGTATTGTTAAGTTAGCTATGAAGAATTGTTTTTCAATTTATATATTTTCAAGATTTTTCAATAAATACATGGGTCAGTTTTTTAGAGCCTCTACCACCCAGTACTTACTCATTGTGCCAATCTAAATCAAAAAGTCAGTTCTATTTTAATGATTCCAAAACCCACTGAGCAATATTTATGAGAGATTTGTTTCAGGCTACAATCAATACGATGAGACATTACAGAGATAGAAGAATCCCAAATCCTCTTTCATTAAAGAACTACATACTCAAGTTCACTAAAACATGAAGGATACGTTTGAAATATTTAAAATCAGAGTCCTAGTCTAATGCACACAATATGACTTATAACCTCATTAACCACAAACAAACTGACAGCACCAACTGTCGCCAAAAGCATACATAAGAGGAACCACTTTAACATGGTTGTGGTGATATACCAACCCTCTCCTGATTTTGCTGCTTCTAAGTGGTGATATAAGTCTACCAAAGCAAAAAATAAAACCTATTTTGACTTTCAGAGATGGTACACACCTGCATACAGAGGTCGGACTTCAACCCAAGGATGTCGGTCGGTAAGCCTCCAACGAGCAGTCAGAGGCTTACTGACCGACATCCTAATTAGGGCCATAGTTGTCAACCTTCTAGAAATTCCTAGAAATCAATACCAAGCTGAAATAAAATGAAGCATCCAGCGTTCAAAGTACGTATTGTAAATATATTCACGTAAGCTTGATTATCACATTGTAGAACACACCAATATAACTGTATAAACTGAATGTATGTTATATTATTCACACAGATTCTGCACTTTACTAATCTTACATGTTCACTTTTTAATTGAGTTTACTGGTACCTGGAAATCAAGCAGGGGAATACGAAGAATGTAAAAGATAAAATATTCATATTACTGTGGGGTTTTGTGTCAATGTTAATTATAGGGGTGTTAATGCCTAGTGTAGCATATTTGGGTGCAGGGTGTGGACTTCAGCCATGTTCCCTGCCTATCTCCCAAACTATCAGCCATAGCCTGCAATGTGCGACCAGGACCCATAGCACAGACCTTTGGCAGTACGCAGCACAATGCGAGGTACCAGGAATAACATTTGGCAATGCACTTAATTTCTCCTCCTGAGCCACTGGATATTCTCTGCACCAAATCTCCATTTTGCAGACCAAGTGAACACAGACTTTTGCCATGAGCAATAACACTGGGCATGACCTCTACGTACCTCTCAGACACATGGAACCATCTGTTCATGGCCTTCAACTTCACATTGGTTCCTGGGAGCAAGCCATAACTTCCGTCCATGCCCTACTCTCGACCCTTGCATCTACAGAACCAATTATGAAATTGCCTCTAACCATGCCCTGCTTTGAACCACTTTGGAGACAGAATCTTCAGAGCATTTTTGATGTGTTCTACTATATATATATATATATATATGTTTTGGAATAGATTAAAATATGTCTTGATCATTCCAGTCCTTCATGATATGATGTAATATCTAATTGGTGCTGACGTTTTTATTGTTTATTTTTCATTTTTTATTTTTGAATCAATTTTATTAAAGTCTGTACAATTTATAACATCTTATTCATGACATGATTTACTAAGTGTCTCTCTTGGCATATTTGTTCAGGCTTGAACAAATTCTGCCAACAGCCTCGTACAATTATCACTTTAATATGTTGTCTATTTATTTTTTTGCACATTGCACTATATCACTTTCTTGACTTCTTGGTATTTTATGCTTATTGATAGACCTGACAGTCCTTTTCTCAGTTCGTTCTGTTTGTTGCTGCTACTATGACCAATTTTTTGCACATGAGATAAAGTTTGTAATTTACCATCATTTAAACCTTGCGCTATTTTGCACCATTATTATATTGCATATTAATTCATACATTGGTATACAGAATTTATTTACGATAAGTATTCCCTTCTTTGCTGCTATCACCAAATTCTATCTGTGTTACCTGAGCACATGTGATTGAGCCGATGTCTTGTATTGCCTATTTGCACACTGTTTTAGAATTTTGATACTACAATAGGAATTTTCCTCGATGTCACTATTATCCTATTTATGTGCTTGTGTCATATATTTTGCTCTAGCTGCTATTTGTCATTGCTCATTGAGATAAGACCTATGTATTAGGGACTATTTACACCTGTAAATGATTCAGTAGCGGATATATAATCATTTTATTTTGCATTCGCATTTTTGCACAATAAGGTAAGTGCAGTGGACAACCCAATATACCCTTGAGGGCTCGGGCAAATATGAATAAACAGGTAGAAAGGTGCCTTCAAGGGATTTGTTTGGTAAATAATTTGTATAATTTCGATTCTTAATTAAAGGTAGGGCAGTTATATACCTACAAATTTATTAATTATCACTTTTTCAATACTTAAATCAGCTTAGTTTGTCAGAATCAGGATTGAATAAGGTGTGAGTGAATCATCACATATTAACCTGAATACAATAAATTCAATAAACCAAAAGGAGGAGAAACAAGCGGGTGTATATATAAAAATTGAATTTATATTTCTAGTTCAAAAAAGGGTACTTCAAATTACAACAATTAAATACAGTGAAAGGAAATATTTCAATATTTGATGCCTTCACTTTCAAATTGATCCAACACTTTTTCACAACAATATATAGCCATTTCTCTGGAAAACAGTGTGATTGTCGACGTTTCGGTCTTTAGGTTTTCTTTACCAAGACCATCCTCAGGACAATTTTATTTACAAGGTTGACTCCTAATAAAATAAAAGAACATTGTCTTAATTAACGAAAAATCAACACCCTAAATAACGATACTTTTCCTCCAAAAAGTATATGTCGTTTCCTTAGTGATATTCTTAATCATGCATCTAGGATATTACTCTAGACTTGTAGTCACAATTATTTCGCATTCCTATTGAAAAACATACTTGTTTTACATAAATGAATAAACAAAGCAATGATCCAGAACGAGTCATAATAAATAATGAAAAGCGTCAGCATAATACTATAAATCATTTAAACTCATTTATCAGTTGTGCTTTTTGATCATTGTTGTCAGACATATAAAATGTAGGTTAGTCTTTATAAGCAATGGTAGTCCATTTTTTCTTATCCTCATCGTATTGATCTTAAATGTTGTCCCTATGGCTTTTTATGGGGGCAACATTTATATAGGTTGTTAATAAACATTTTCAATCTATTCCAGACCTCAAGGTATATATATCTTAGTATCTTGACACTATCCCAGTGCAAATAGTCAGGATATTTAGCTTAGTCCTACCAAGAATATTGTAGTATTTAACTGAAATGAGGGCACCAGAACATTAACGTGTCTTTGTTTGCAAAAATAGAAGAAAATAATTAAATCTAGTCATTATTTGATCTAATCTTTGTGCTAAAGTTGATACGACTTGTAAATACGTAACATGAGATGTGTTTGCACTTCTTCTATTGTTGTGAGCCCAAGAAGGTGATCAGGAGATATCAATAATAAATAAACATATTAATCTTGGTATTTCTAGTTCATAATAGGAACAAGCTTATCCAGATATTGAGAGACTGAAGTATATTAATCCATGAAGACATACCTCAAATAACTGCGGGTTATTTTATCCACTGAAAATCAAGCGGGACGTCCTAAATTCGTAACTAATCAGTATATTGTAGTCAAAGAAATTCAGTTGATTGTCAAAAAGCTCCCGTCTTAATCTAAGATCAAACATATATTCAATCAATTATTGGGTCAGCGGTAAACAAAGGATCTAGATTTTAGGCAGTGAGCTACTTAGAACATACCTGTAGGTTATTTAAATCTCAAAAGAGCCTCTGTGTGGCAAAACTACTCTTGTGTCTGTTTACCGACACCGTTAAACACTCAAGTGGTCGTGAAGATGTCAGCGAATTAATCTAAAACGAAGAAAATATCTAATTTAGTTTGAGGTTAGAAGTTAGAGAAGGGTCTTACACTCCACTGCTTAACTACTTAAAACATACCTGGCTGTTCTGAAGGTTTGAGTCTTGCATGCTCGTCTGGACGTCGAACCAACTGTAGTGTTCGATTGACGACAGCATTTATGCTGTTTAGATAGCGAAAAAGGACTTGGGGAAGTTTGTCAAATGACTAAAACGCTAAAAGGTGGCCATTTTTGAATGGAGTGATTGTTCTGTTCATTCAAGATTTTGAGTGCCAGTATATGTTAAAAATCACTTTGTCTTCTCGCATTGTGAATATTTCATAATGAATAATCAATTGGATTGGTTATTGTTGTTATTGATCGTATTGTATCGTCCAATATAGTTGGAACTGACCAAACATTGCCATTTTTAGGAGTAATGTTACTTATAGTTCGATGTACAGAAGTGTTGAAATTTAGTCTTTCTAAACATCGATTTGTAAATTCATTCAAATAGTGATTTAAATATAGGATCAACGTGATTGCCCTTTAGTATGTTAAATGGGACGTTTACTCGACTTTATAAATTAATCATTTCACGACTCAATATTTTCTTTTTTTGCACTGATTTAAGAGCATAAAAAACTGCCTATACAAAACTAGAATATTTTATTTTGCAGCACTGATTTGTTCTTCGAGTATAAACAACTACCTATACAAATCTAAAATGTACATAACAATAGTCACTATGCTACAAATCGTATTTAAAAGTGCGTTGTTAACCATAAACATGTTAAATCAATTAAATGATGAAACATTGCTATAGTCAAAATCTCCATTCCATACATCAACATTGGTAGACTTCGTGAGAGAAAACACAAAATAATGATGAATCTGCTGTACACTGGAGAGAAGTATTTCATTAGTACTAGAAATATAAATTCAATTTTTATATATACACCCGCTTGTTTCTCCTCCTTTTGGTTTATTGAATTTATTGTATTCAGGTTAATATGTGATGATTCACTCCCACCTTATTCAATCCTGATTCTGACAAACTAAGCTGATTTAAGTATTGAAAAAGTGATAATTAATAAATTTGTAGGTATATAACTGCCCTACCTTTAATTAAGAATCGAAATTATACAAACTATTTACCAAACAAATCCCTTGAAGGCACCTTTCTACCTGTTTATTAATTTTACCAATGGCACTTGCCTCGAGATCCTTTTTCTCGATTGGTTTTTACTCGATTATGAGCATCCCCATCATGGGTGGGACATTCTGATATATTGCTAGTTCTTTATATGCTGATTATTATTTGTACAGCATGACTACCTGAATATGCACGATATCGGTATCGCTGCTCTTTGTAAACATCTGTGGTTTATGTTCAATGAGAAGGGAACTTATGCCATGACAAAATTCGTATTTACGATCATTAGTTTATTTACTAATATGATTAGATACATGCCATTTTTGTATTCCTAAAATGAGGTTTTTAGCATATTTATTGTATTGAAATACTATAATGGGTTTGCAACTAAATAATCTGACTTCATATGATTTTAAACAGAATTTTGATTTTGATGTATATATTTATATATTTCTAGTACTGTCGGTAGTTTCATGGCAATTTACCACGTGTTCTGAAGTCTTTTGTCTAGTTCCATGCACATAGTAGTTATTGTCTAAAGGAATTAGTGCATGTGCTATAATTTATTCAATGTTGTCCCTTAGCGCGTCATATGATCATGCTCGCGGACGTGAGCGAAACGCGTCATGGCGGACACTATGTCCGACGAACATGCTGGATTTATTTTATGCCTAATAAACCTGTTCTTGCACTGAATCCGGATTCTTTTGGTTCCTGATTGCTTGAGCGTATTGAAGAGGTCCTTGCCAGACTTTCCCCGCCTGTGCTTGCAAATGGCGGGGCTGGATCAGTTTTCTGATATATATATATATATATTTATATGAAAGCTCCAAGTTATCCACAGGTTCGGTAAGCACTCAGGCCACAGTGTACATCCACATACCAGCAATCACATCTCGGGCAGCCGACGCGTTTCGGAATGATTCCTTCTTCAAAGGCTTAATTTCACAAAGTACACAGTGTTTGTTTAGACCACGCCTTTTATTCAATCAATTGCCTCGTGATAGGCTGCTAAGATGAGTCCTCCCTTGTAGGTATTCTGGGATATGTAGTCCATCATGTAAAAAACATTTGTGGAATTATTTTAAAAGACCATCCAATGGGCCCCGAGGCGTGCGTGGTCAATTATAGGTACTGTGGCTCCATTCAGAACTGGACGTGATTCCCAGCTCCTTGGCCCGCTGCCATCCATGCGGTGGTGCCATCCCCTTACGCCTGGGTCGCCACGTGTCAATGAAAGCTCCAAGTTACCCACAGGTTCGGGAAGCACTCAGGCCACAGTGTACATCCGCATACCAGCAATCACATCTCGGGCAGCCGACGCATTTCAGAATAATTCCTTCTTCAAAGGCTTCATTTCACAAAGTACACAGTGTTTGTTTAGACCACGCCTTTTATTCAATCAATTGCCTCCTGATAGGCTGCTCAGATGAGTCCTCCCTTGTAGGTATTCTGGGATATGTAGTCCATCATGTAAAAAACATTTGTGGAATTATTTTAAAAGACCCTCCAATGGGCCCCGAGGCGTGCGTGGTCAATTATAGGTGCTGTGGCTCCATTCAGAACTGGACATGGTTTCCAGCTCCCTGGCCCGCTGCCATCCATGCGGTGGTGCCATCCCCTTACGGCTGGGTCGCCGCGTGTCAATGAAAGCGTCAAGTTACCCACAGGTTCGGGAAGCACTTAGGCCACAGTGTACATCCGCATGCCAGCAATCACATCTCGGCCAGCCGACGCATTTCGGAATGATTCCTTCTTCAAAGGAATCATCCAAATACTTCCACGCTTCACAGTGAAAGAAATCCAGGACTCGGAAAGGTGCTATTTTGAAGTTTATTTAAGGCAATGTAACGCCTCACTAACGCGTTTCGTACAAAGCTTGGTCACGGTTATGGCGAAAACTTTATTCCGACCTCTTTTTATTGACATGTTTCATTTGAATTTGAGAAACAGAAATAGGACTGTTGTTAAAAGCATGAAATTCATCATTACGAGCCAGCGCCATTTTAGAATGGTTCTTTGTAAATAAATAAATACAAATCACAAACGTATTTAATATATATATATATATTACCTACTGGCGATAGCCAGTAGGTAGTTATAGTTAGGACCACGTTTCCATAGGAAAACCTCAACATTCTATTTTGAATAACTTTGGCGCCGGTCGACGAATCCTCGCGAATTTCTCAAAATAGGTGGGGCAATACGCTCCGCTCCTACCCTGAAAGTCTCGGGGGGATTCGTCAAGCGGGGGCTGAGATAAAAGGGGGGTCCCAAAACGCGTTTTTCCCATGCATTTTTCCATAGGACCTTTAGAACGAGCTACAGCCCGAATGGCTGAACAGAATTACTCAAAATTTGGCAGAGAGGTAGTCCCTAGGTCAAGGAAGTGCCTTTTGTAGGTTTGGTGTAAATCTGTTCAGTAGATTCTGAGAAAATAGCCTTTAAATCAATATATATATCTGAGCCAGCTTACGGTACGCTTACCGTACGCTTACGGTAAGCGTACGGTGGCGTGCGCGAGCGCGATTCTGATTGGCTCTTAGATCTTAGTAAACATTCGAATCGGCCGAAACCAGGAAGCGGCGGCCGCCATTTTGTCTCTCGCACTGAGAGAGATTTTTAAAATCGGAAGCCCAAAAACATGTAAAGGGGCTGTTTTGACAACTCCCTCCCACATAGTCATGTTGAGGGAGTCCCCAAACATCCCCCAAGTGCAAAAACATTTTTTTTTTTTTTTCGGCAATTTCGCGGGGTACGCTTACCGTACGCTTACGGTAAGCGTACGGTAAAAAAATAAAAATAAAAAAAACACTATCCACACTTACCCCACCCCCTGTGCTTTTGGTGGCCGAAGGCCACCAAATGTGCTGGGCTTATTACAGTGGAAAAAAACACTATCCACACTTACCCCACCCCCTGTGCTTTTGGTGGCCGTAGGCCACCAAATGTACAGGGCTTATTATAAGGGAAAAAAACTTAGCATTTAAAAAACCGTACTAATTCACTGAAAAAACCATAGGTTTCACACACGTTATAGTTAGGAATTAGCATTTAAAAAACCTTGCAAATTCACTGAAAAAACCATAGGTTTCACACATGTTATAGTTAGTGGAAATTTTACTGATAAAAAACCAATGAAATTGCCCCGTTATAGTTAGCGCAGGCAACTATAACTCACGCGACCGCAATCCTCTGCTGATGACATATGTGTCTTTATGAAAAAAAAATATTTGTAATATATGTATAGCTAAAAATGTATGGAAGAAGACATGGGCATATAAGTGTCTAAATACAGTATTAGCATCAGCAGAGGATTGTGGTCGCGTGAGTTATAGTTGCCTGCGCTAACTATAACGGGGCAATTTCATTGGTTTTTTATCAGTAAAATTTCCACTAACTATAACATGTGTGAAACCTATGGTTTTTTCAGTGAATTTGCAAGGTTTTTTAAATGCTAATTCCTAACTATAACGTGTGTGAAACCTATGGTTTTTTCAGTGAATATATATATATATATATATATATATATTACCTACTGGCGGTCGCCAGTAGGTAGTTATAGTTAGGACCACGTTTCCATAGGAAAACCTCAACATTCTATTTTGAATAACTTTGGCGCCGGTCGACGAATCCTCGCGAATTTCTCAAAATAGGTGGGGCGCTACGCTCCGCTCCTACCCTGAAAGTCTCGGGGGGATTCGTTAAGCGGGGGCTGAGATAAAAGGGGGGTCCCAAAACGCGTTTTTCCCATGCATTTTTCGATAGGACCTTTAGAACGAGCTACAGCCCGAACGGCTGAACAGAATTACTTGAAATTTGGCAGAGAGGTAGTCCTCAGGTCAAGGAAGTGCCTTTTGTAGGTTTGGTGTAAATCTGTTCAGTAGATTCTGAGAAAATAGCCTTTAAATCAATATATATATCTGAGCCCGCTTACGGTACGCTTACCGTACGCTTACGGTAAGCGTACGGCGGCGTGCGCGAGCGCGATTCTGATTGGCTCTTAGATCTTAGTAAACATTCGAATCGGTCGAAACCAGGAAGCGGCGGCCGCCATTTTGTGTATTTCACTCTGAAAAAAAAGAGTGAAAACAAGGAAAGGGGGCAATGAGGAGAGTTACAGACCCCCTAACATTTGTAAGGGGGTCAAAGAAGGACAGAAAAGTACAAAAAAAACATTTATTGATTTAAAAAAAAATCACGGGGTACGCGTACGGTAAGCTTACGGTAAGCGTACGGTAAAAAAAAAAAAAAAAAGATAAATGAAAAGCAGATTTAAGAGTTTAGAAATTAGGGAGCTCTAAAAAGAGCTGTTGTGTTTATGAAGTCATTTTTTTAGTGGTACCTACAAGTAAGTACCGATGCAGAGTCTAAGGTTCAAGAGGAAGACTCTGTTCCCTTCATCATTGAAGTGCACACCATCTCCTCTATAAATGTCTTGCATGTCATAACGCAAGTTGTTGTGGTAAATGGCACCCATACCATAGTCACGGAGGAAAGCAGAAACAGATTTGTTGACGTGCTTTCTTGCTTTGTCAATCTGTGGACAGAAATGATTGGACCAGTTCCATTTTTGCCTTTGGCATATGTTGGAAAACACAAAGGCAGTTTTAGGGAAAAGTGTAAACAGTTGTGCAAAGGTGTCCTTCATAAGCATTTCCAGACCTACCCCAGTCAAAGTGCCTAGGTCATTGCCACCACAGTGCACTATTATGAGGTCAGGGTGTTGGATTTGAATGAAGGATTTCACCAATGGCATCACTTGGTGCCACTTTAACCCTCTCTGACCAATCCATTTAATGTGTACATTTGGCAAAGCAAGGTCTCTCACCATATCTGTTTTCTCTGCAAACTTTTCACTCCAGAAGACATAGCTGTGCCCTACAATCCACACTGTGAACATCTTCAAAGGAGAACTGGATGCACTCAGGAGGTGTCTTTCAGTAGAATGGCAATAAGAAAAGAAAGACAGTTTGGAAATGGAGGCATACATATTTTTTTAAAACAAAAAGAACTGATTGGCTGTTTCATACCATTCTAGAATAAAAACTAGGCTGTATGTGAAAATTAATAGAAGCATGTTTTGTATTGGTACAAAAAAATGTGTAACCAAAGAACAGTACTATGGATTTGCTGTAAGGTTTGAAAAGTCAAGCACTCTTGCTCTGTGGAATTGAAACATTGTGTGTCGAACTTCTGACCTAACTGCACACAGCAGTGTTCCATGAGCTGTTGCTATGGTAGCAGGCAGAAGTCAAGTTGGGGGAAGGGTACTAGGCAGAAGTCAAGTTGGGGGCAGGGTACTTTTGGAAAAGGGTTGGTTTTCAACCAATAGAAATGTGTGAATACATGTGAAAAAAAGGGGGAAGCACTGAGATTTGAAACTTACATGTATATGTGTGGAAAAATAGAGGGAAAGTTTGCCATTATCTGGTTCTGCTGAGAGGAGAGAGGTGAACAGAACAGAGATCCTGGCTCTGATAATCTGCTGTTTGAGTGTCACATTTCTTTCACAACTAACTAATTTTAAAGGTGAGTTTACAGTTTGAGAGGGGATGTATGTGGTAACTTAAGAAATGAATAATAGAAATGGGAATTGTTTTTGTTGTAGTTACACATGGTGGTTTCATAATGTGTCAGTGTGTAAAAGTGATTTACACTTGCCCCGAAAAAAAAAAAGAGCAGTAAGTGTGCTTTCAAATTGGCAAAGAAATTTCGTTTTGGCACTAATGTGAAAACATGACTCTGTGTGCATAGAAGAATTATAGGCAGAGATTTATTGCGTCTTGCTCTGGTGATTTCACAGTTGCATTAGATGGAAAGGGGGAGCGAATTTTTGGGGGAAGAAGCAGAGGCTTAGCACACACCCATGTCCTTGCCGTGTATAGTCATGCACAGTATTTACAAGCGAGTGGGGTTTTCAGGTTTCAGTCTGTAATGCAAATACATTCAGCATCACTAAGGCTGGTTGCCCTTGGTGGAGTGTAGGCAGTCACAGAGAATGCACATGGTGGTGGTCTGAAAAAAAAACAGCTTGGACACGTGCAATTAAATAAATCAAAAATAGTGGTTTCATAATGTGTCAGTCTGTAAAAGTGATTTCAAATTGTAAAAAGAGATTTTCACTTGGCCCGAAAAAAAAAGAGCAGTAAGTGTGCTTTCAAATTGGCAAAGAAATTTCGTTTTGGCACTAATGTGAAAACATGACTCTGTGTGCATAGAAGAATTATAGGCAGAGATTTATTGCGTCTTGCTCTGGTGATTTCACAGTTGCATTAGATGGAAAGGGGGAGCGAATTTTTGGGGGAAGAAGCAGAGTCTTAGCACACACCCATGTGCTTGCCGTGTATAGTCATGCACAGTATTTAGAAGCCAGTGGGGTTTTCAGGTTTAAGTCTGTAATGCAAATACATTCAGCATCACTAAGGCTGGTTGCCCTTGCTGGAGTGTAGGCAGTCACAGAGAATGCACATGGTGTTGGTCTGAAAAAAAAACAGCTTGGACACGTCCAATTAAATAAATCAAAAATAGTGGTTTCATAATGTGTCAGTCTGTAAAAGTGATTTCCAATTGTAAAAAGTGATTTTCACTTGCCCCGAAAAAAAAAAGAGCAGTAAGTGTGCTTTAAAAATGGCAAAGAAATTTCGTTTTGGCACTAATGTGAAAACATGACTCTGTGTGCATAGAAGAATTATAGGCAGAGATTTATTGCGTCTTGCTCTGGTGATTTCACAGTTGCATTAGATGGAAAGGGGGAGCGAATTTTTGGGGGAAGAAGCAGAGGCTTAGCACACACCCATGTCCTTGCCGTGTATAGTCATGCACAGTATTTACAAGCCAGTGGGGTTTTCAGGTTTAAGTCTGTAATGCAAATACATTCAGCATCACTAAGGCTGGTTGCCCTTGGTGGAGTGTAGGCAGTCACAGAGAATGCACATGGTGGTGGTCTGAAAAAAAAACAGCTTGGACACGTGCAATTAAATAAATCAAAAATAGTGGTTTCATAATGTGTCAGTCTGTAAAAGTGATTTCAAATTGTAAAAAGAGATTTTCACTTGGCCCGAAAAAAAAAAGAGCAGTAAGTGTCCTTTCAAATTGGCAAAGAAATTTCGTTGTGGGACTAATGTGAAAACATGACTCTGTGTGCATAGAAGAATTATAGGCAGAGATTTATTGCGTCTTGCTCTGGTGATTTCACAGTTGCATTAGATGGAAAGGGGGAGCGAATTATTGGGGGAAGAAGCAGAGGCTTAGCACACACCCATGTCCTTGCCGTGTATAGTCATGCACAGTATTTACAAGCCAGTGGGGTTTTCAGGTTTAAGTCTGTAATGCAAATACATTCAGCATCACTAAGGCTGGTTGCCCTTGCTGGAGTGTAGGCAGTCACAGAGAATGCACATGGTGGTGGTCTGAAAAAAAAACAGCTTGGACACGTGCAATTAAATAAATCAAAAATAGTGGTTTCATAATGTGTCAGTCTGTAAAAGTGATTTCAAATTGTAAAAAGAGATTTTCACTTGGCCCGAAAAAAAAAGAGCAGTAAGTGTGCTTTGAAATTGGCAAAGAAATTTCGTTTTGGCACTAATGTGAAAACATGACTCTGTGTGCATAGAAGAATTATAGGCAGAGATTTATTGCGTCTTGCTCTGGTGATTTCACAGTTGCATTAGATGGAAAGGGGGAGCGAATTATTGGGGGAAGAAGCAGAGGCTTAGCACACACCCATGTCCTTGCCGTGTATAGTCATGCACAGTATTTACAAGGCAGTGGGGTTTTCAGGTTTAAGTCTGTAATGCAAATACATTCAGCATCACTAAGGCTGGTTGCCCTTGCTGGAGTGTAGGCAGTCACAGAGAATGCACATGGTGGTGGTCTGAAAAAAAAGCAGCTTGGACACGTGCAATTAAATAAATCAAAAATAGTGGTTTCATAATGTGTCAGTCTGTAAAAGTGATTTCAAATTGTAAAAAGAGATTTTCACTTGGCCCGAAAAAAAAAGAGCAGTAAGTGTGCTTTCAAATTGGCAAAGAAATTTCGTTTTGGCACTAATGTGAAAACATGACTCTGTGTGCATAGAAGAATTATAGGCAGAGATTTATTGCGTCTTGCTCTGGTGATTTCACAGTTGCATTAGATGGAAAGGGGGAGCGAATTTTTGGGGGAAGAAGCAGAGGCTTAGCACACACCCATGTCCTTGCCGTGTATAGTCATGCACAGTATTTAGAAGCCAGTGGGGTTTTCAGGTTTAAGTCTGTAATGCAAATACATTCAGCATCACTAAGGCTGGTTGCCCTTGGTGGAGTGTAGGCAGTCACAGAGAATGCACATGGTGGTGGTCTGAAAAAAAAACAGCTTGGACACGTGCAATTAAATAAATCAAAAATAGTGGTTTCATAATGTGTCAATCTGTAAAAGTGATTTCAAATTGTAAAAAGAGATTTTCACTTGGCCCGAAAAAAAAAGAGCAGTAAGTGTGCTTTCAAATTGGCAAAGAAATTTCGTTTTGGCACTAATGTGAAAACATGACTCTGTGTGCATAGAAGAATTATAGGCAGAGATTTATTGCGTCTTGCTCTGGTGATTTCACAGTTGCATTAGATGGAAAGGGGGAGCGAATTTTTGGGGGAAGAAGCAGAGTCTTAGCACACACCCATGTGCTTGCCGTGTATAGTCATGCACAGTATTTAGAAGCCAGTGGGGTTTTCAGGTTTAAGTCTGTAATGCAAATACATTCAGCATCACTAAGGCTGGTTGCCCTTGCTGGAGTGTAGGCAGTCACAGAGAATGCACATGGTGGTGGTCTGAAAAAAAAACAGCTTGGACACGTGCAATTAAATAAATCAAAAATAGTGGTTTCATAATGTGTCAGTCTGTAAAAGTGATTTCAAATTGTAAAAAGAGATTTTCACTTGGCCCGAAAAAAAAAGAGCAGTAAGTGTGCTTTGAAATTGGCAAAGAAATTTCGTTTTGGCACTAATGTGAAAACATGACTCTGTGTGCATAGAAGAATTAGAGGCAGAGATTTATTGCGTCTTGCTCTGGTGATTTCACAGTTGCATTAGATGGAAAGGGGGAGCGAATTATTGGGGGAAGAAGCAGAGGCTTAGCACACACCCATGTCCTTGCCGTGTGTAGTCATGCACAGTATTTACAAGCCAGTGGGGTTTTCAGGTTTAAGTCTGTAATGCAAATACATTCAGCATCACTAAGGCTGGTTGCCCTTGGTGGAGTGTAGGCAGTCACAGAGAATGCACATGGTGGTGGTCTGAAAAAAAAACAGCTTGGACACGTGCAATTAAATAAATCAAAAATAGTGGTTTCATAATGTGTCAGTCTGTAAAAGTGATTTCAAATTGTAAAAAGATATTTTCACTTGGCCCGAAAAAAAAAGAGCAGTAAGTGTGCTTTCAAATTGGCAAAGAAATTTCGTTTTGGCACTAATGTGAAAACATGACTCTGTGTGCATAGAAGAATTATAGGCAGAGATTTATTGCGTCTTGCTCTGGTGATTTCACAGTTGCATTAGATGGAAAGGGGGAGCGAATTTTTGGGGGAAGAAGCAGAGGCTTAGCACACACCCATGTCCTTGCCGTGTATAGTCATGCACAGTATTTACAAGCCAGTGGGGTTTTCAGGTTTAAGTCTGTAATGCAAATACATTCAGCATCACTAAGGCTGGTTGCCCTTGGTGGAGTGTAGGCAGTCACAGAGAATGCACATGGTGGTGGTCTGAAAAAAAAACAGCTTGGACACGTGCAATTAAATAAATCAAAAATAGTGGTTTCATAATGTGTCAGTCTGTAAAAGTGATTTCAAATTGTAAAAAGAGATTTTCACTTGGCCCGAAAAAAAAAGAGCAGTAAGTGTGCTTTCAAATTGGCAAAGCAATTTCGTTTTGGCACTAATGTGAAAACATGACTCTGTGTGCATAGAAGAATTATAGGCAGAGATTTATTGCGTCTTGCTCTGGTGATTTCACAGTTGCATTAGATGGAAAGGGGGAGCGAATTTTTGGGGGAAGAAGCAGAGGCTTAGCACACACCCATGTCCTTGCCGTGTATAGTCATGCACAGTATTTACAAGCCAGTGGGGTTTTCAGGTTTAAGTCTGTAATGCAAATACATTCAGCATCACTAAGGCTGGTTGCCCTTGGTGGAGTGTAGGCAGTCACAGAGAATGCACATGGTGTTGGTCTGAAAAAAAAACAGCTTGGACACGTCCAATTAAATAAATCAAAAATAGTGGTTTCATAATGTGTCAGTCTGTAAAAGTGATTTCAAATTGTAAAAAGAGATTTTCACTTGGCCCGAAAAAAAAAGAGCAGTAAGTGTGCTTTGAAATTGGCAAAGAAATTTCGTTTTGGCACTAATGTGAAAACATGACTCTGTGTGCATAGAAGAATTATAGGCAGAGATTTATTGCGTCTTGCTCTGGTGATTTCACAGTTGCATTAGATGGAAAGGGGGAGCGAATTTTTGGGGGAAGAAGCAGAGGCTTAGCACACACCCATGTCCTTGCCGTGTATAGTCATGCACAGTATTTACAAGCCAGTGGGGTTTTCAGGTTTAAGTCTGTAATGCAAATACATTCAGCATCACTAAGGCTGGTTGCCCTTGCTGGAGTGTAGGCAGTCACAGAGAATACACATGGTGGTGGTCTGAAAAAAAAACAGCTTGGACACGTGCAATTAAATAAATCAAAAATAGTGGTTTCATAATGTGTCAATCTGTAAAAGTGATTTCAAATTGTAAAAAGAGATTTTCACTTGGCCCGAAAAAAAAAGAGCAGTAAGTGTGCTTTCAAATTGGCAAAGAAATTTCGTTTTGGGACTAATGTGAAAACATGACTCTGTGTGCATAGAAGAATTATAGGCAGAGATTTATTGCGTCTTGCTCTGGTGATTTCACAGTTGCATTAGATGGAAAGGGGGAGCGAATTTTTGGGGGAAGAAGCAGAGGCTTAGCACACACCCATGTCCTTGCCGTGTATAGTCATGCACAGTATTTACCAGCCAGTGGGGTTTTCAGGTTTAAGTCTGTAATGCAAATACATTCAGCATCACTAAGGCTGGTTGCCCTTGGTGGAGTGTAGCACTGTGGACATGGGCTTTTTAAAAAATCTGAAAAGTGGTTTCATAATGTGACAGTTTGTAAAAGAGATTTTCACTTGCCCAAAAAAAAGAGCAGTTTGTGTGCATTCAAATTGGCAAAGAAATTTCGTTTTGTGACTATTGTGAAAAGAAATGTAGTAATATATTTAAATACAATAACAGATTTTTTTTTTAGTTTTTTTCAGGTATTGCTGAAGAACAGTGAACAAAATTTAAGATGCCTACAAAATCTCGAGTTCAAAAAACGCTAAAAAAAAAACTATATTTGAAGACAACTGGAGGACCAAAGTTAGTAGAAGATGCTGATGTTGGGAAAAAGAAAAAATCTTCTGGTAAGCAAAAAAAACAATTCCTAAACAAAATATTTAAAACAAAGAAAAATGTACAAAATGTCTGTTCTCGGAAAAATGTAACAAAACATAGAGAACAGCAAAAAATTGAGAATTTAGTTAATGCAAATATACCTTCTGCAATTGAAAAGTTTAACATAAACAGAAAAACAGCATTTAAAGAGATACGTAGAAAAATGTTTCAGAGAAGAGTTATGTCCAATTTGATAAAGGATATAAAGAAATATAAGCAAAAGGCTAAATATTACAAGAGAAAAAAAGAAATTGAAGCCATTGCAGCAAAAGCATTAGAATTAAAAAGGAAACTATTCATATTAATTTTGAATAGGATGCGTACATTAGACAAAATGGTTAATGTACTGAAATCACATAGCAAAAGGAAAAGAGTAGTGAACAGAACAAACTTTTGTAAAGTGTTTTTAGGCAAGTGGATGCATAGTTCAAGTAGTGAACCTTTTTTTAATGAAGAAAGCTATTTTCAAAGTAATAGTTTGCTGCATGCAGTTGACACCAGAGGTCGTTCATACGAAGTAAAAAATGGTTGCATAATGGAGAAGGAGATAATGGTTCCAAGAGATGAGGTACAAGTGATGGCAGATGAGGCAATGGGGAGACGTCCTAAAGCCCCAGTGTACACTTGGAATTGTAGTAGTATTTGCACTGTGCGTCAGGAATCTATTGACAGATTTCGAGAGTTTCTAAGAGAATATAGTAAAAAAAGTGTAAAACAAAAGATTAAGGTGCTTCAAAGTCTGGATCCATGCAGAGTGAGAGAGAATACTGGTTTGCAGGGTCATTCTCTTGCTTGTCTATCTAGAAAAGTGTGCAATAGTGTTTTCCATCATTTTAGGATGCTGGCTGTTCATCATACTGAAATGAGAAAGTTTGTGAGACGGTTGTATTTTGCCAAAAGTCCAGCAATAAAGTTAAATGAATTGAATAGGGCTCTGTTCCGAGGAACGGTATCAGATGTAGAGAAGGTTGTTGATGAAATTCAGTTTTGTTACTTTGGTCCTGAACAAAACAGTGCAGAGAAGGACACAGTAAATGAGGAAGAAGTGGAAGAGAATGTAGAACCCTCTGTAAGTAACACATTTAATGATCACATAACAAAATTTGCAATAGTCTCTAATGAAAGACCAAATTTTACTTGTATTTGTTGCCGCAGAACTCATTATAGAAAACAAACTAGGAATGTTGATCTCTACAGAAAGAGTGAAAATGAAGATAATTATAAGTGGAAGGATTTTGCCACATATATATTTCTAGAAAATTGTTTTGAATTGGGTGAAGATCAGCGTATTTGTAAATACTGTTATAACAAGTTAGAGGAAAATAGAATGCCGACCAGAGCTGTACATAATAATTTAGAATTGGATGCTATTCCTGCTGAACTTTCTGAATTAAATACATATGAGTCTATACTCATTCAATGTGTTCATCCGTTCCAGACCATAGTACGTATGGAGCCCAAAACTGGTAAATTACCTCCTTCAGATTTACTGAGAGGTTTAAAAGGTAGAGTGGTGTATTTGCCCTTGGATTTGAAAAAAAATATGGAAACTATTGATGCGGATACTTTGGAAACTGAACCATTAATTATTCTGGTTAATGGTGTACCTACAAAGAATAAGAAGATTTGGCAGGAGCTGGTAGATGTGCGGAAAGTACAAAGAGCAAATTTGTATTTGAAAAAAAATAACAAATGGTATGAATCAATTTATATAGAAGAAGAAGAAGAAGAAGAAGATTTACAAGGAGACACAGAAACACCAACTGGACAAATTGAAAAAGTGGACAAGTCAAAGGAAGAAGAAATTTATGAACATTTTAGCATACATCCTCTCCATTCGAAAGAAGTTATGGGAGACAATATTGATCTCTTTCAGATGAAGAAAGCAAAAGGAAATCCCGTGAGTGTATGGGAGGAGAGCTTGGAAGCTCGATGTTTTCCCCAGCTGTTTCCTAAAGGAAAAGGAGGACGATACGATGAACGTCCAGAACAGATTCCAGCTTCAGAGTATCGAACTACAAGACTATATGCTGAAGATCCCAGATTTCGACAAAGTATTCCTTATTTGTTCCATCTTTTATTTGAAAGCGACTTGTCTGCACTGTCTTATGCAGTAAATCACATTTTAAAAAGTGGAGTACATTTACAAAATGTGTCTGCTAAGGATTTTATGGAGAAAGTGCAGCACCGAGATGATCATTTGGAAACACAACTGATCAATCTGATGGCTTGTCAGCGTGGGACAAATGAATATTGGTACCGACGCCATGGTGAACTAAAATGCATGTTACGCAATTTAGGAACACCAACATGGTTCCTTACCCTAAGCTGTGCCGAGTACGCTTGGGATGATTTACTGGATTTTCTACGAGAGGCCAATTCAAACATTAAAAACATCGAATACAAGACAGCAGGAGAACTGTGCTCATTGGATCCGGTTAATGTTTGCAGATATTTCAATCATAGATTTGAGGCTATGATGTCCTTCATCTGCAATAAAAAAAATCCACCCCTTGGAGAAGTAGTGGATTTCTTTTGGAGAAAAGAGTACCAGGCAAGAGGTGCTCCTCATATTCATATGCTGCTGTGGATCAAGGATGCCCCAAAGTTTGGAACAGATACTGATGAAGCAGTGTTATCTTACATTGAAGAATATGCAACATGTGCTATACCAAAAAGCACAGAAGAGAACAAGTTAAAGGAGCAAGTTCTACGTTTCCAAAGTCATCGGTGTGGAAAATACTGTCGACGGAAATACAAGAGCAAAGAAAAATACTACACTAAATGTCGATTTGGATTTCCTAGACCTGTTCTTTCAAATGGAAGAGTCAACAGTTTTATGTCAGCTGTGAGACATACTATCACAAGAAAATCACCTAAGAATACCTACAACCTTAAAAGAAAAGAAGAATCTAAAAATATAAATGACTACAACCCAGTCATTTTATCCATGTGGAACGCTAACATGGATATACAGTATGTTGCTGACAATTCCATTGCTGTTGCTCGATATGTAACGTCTTACATTACGAAATCAGAAAAAACAGAATTGAAGGAAATGTGGGAAGAGATTTCTCACGAGAAGACTGTCAGTAAGAAGCTGTACAGTTTCAGTTTGAAGATGTTATCGCATCGAGAAATTGGATCCTACGAATGTTCAGATAGGTTATCTTCTGCAAGTCTCTACTCGAAGTCAAGAAGAATAATTTGGGCAAGTTTAGGCCTTGCAGCAATGAGAAATCGGGTACTGAAATCTGTTGGAGAAATTGAATATTTGGCTGAGAATGACCCAGAAAGTACAGATATATTGAAAACAAACATGTTGGACACATATTATCCCAAGAGAAGTCATCATCTGGAGAACATGTGTCTCTATGAAGTGTTACAGAACTACATTTATTCACGGAAAGCTGCAGAAGACATCAACAGTGGAAAATATAAAGTTGTTGGTGAAGAAGGATGTTTGGTGAAGCAAACCAAAGGAAGTTTGATAAATCACCGGAAGCTGAGTTGCGACACTACCGACAAGAAAGAATTTTACTACTTGGCTCTTTTACAGTTGTTTAAACCATGGCGTACAGAGGATGAACTACTGGGAGAATTCCAGAGCTATGAAGATTCTTTTAATGCTTGTAAAGACAGCATACAATGCAGTACATTCTCAACTTATCTGCAAATGTTAAATGAAGAAATTGAACAGGAAACTACAATTGCAGCAGAAATAGCTAGAGACAGTTCTCAGGACAGCCAAAGTTCAGGAACATACAGTCAAGATCCCCTAGGACAACCAATCGTTGAAAATTAAGCATCAATAGCCATGAATGAAGTGGAAACGGCTATGAATCAAGGTCAAGAAGAATTTATAGACTTAGAAAATTTGGAAAGACAACTGAATCAAGAGCAGCAACAAATTTATGAAGAGATCAAAAACAAAATTGATCACGGATTTCTACATATCAAAAAAGAGTGCTCATGCACATCATTTCATCCAATCAGGATGTATGTAAGCGGACAAGCTGGCACTGGAAAAAGTTTCCTAATTAAAGTCATCAGAAGCTACCTAAAGCAAAAAACGGATTCTACTTTGTCTTGTGTGGTTACTGCTCCAACTGGGTTAGCAGCATATAACATAAAAGGAATCACCTTACATCGTTTGCTAATGTTACCAGTGGAGCATGAGAACAAAATACAATTCAACAAGCTAACTGGAGAAGCATCCTTGGAAGTTTCAAGAGTATTGAAGAAGATGCAAGTTCTCATTATTGATGAGGTGAGCATGGTATCGAACTTAATGCTTGCCTTTGTGCATTTAAGAATGCAGCAAATTTTGAAGACAGACTATGACGTGTTATTTGGTGGAAAACACGTCATAGTTTTTGGGGATCTTTTGCAACTTACTCCAGTTAAAGGACAACCAGTGTTTAATACTGTGACACATGAAGACACGAAGAAGTCATTGGGAAGCATTGGAAATACAAATATTTGGTCCTTCTTTGAGTACAAGGAACTTACAACTAATATGAGGCAAGCAAACGATGAAGAATATGGAAGTATTCTGAAAGATATCAGGATTGGAATACTCACAGAAGTTGGGAAAAAAGCATTACAGAGTCGGCTGCTACATAATTTATTTCCAAAGGAAGAAATAGTTGCAGAGAAAATATACAAGAATATTGCAGAAAACAAAAGTGTCATCTGCTTAATGCCAACTCTACGTGAATGCTCAATATTTAATGAGGAGCTTTTGAAATTGGAAAAGGAAGACATCAGGAAATTGGAAGCAGTGGACAAAATTGAGGATGGAAGAATTACTGTCACAGTAACAGGCAAACTGAAAAATAAATTGGACTCACTAGAGAAGAACATCTCCAAAACAGCAGGATTAGAAAAAAATCTATATGTTTGCATGAACTGTAGAGTGTTTTTAAGGAGAAATTTGGATGTTGAGAAAGGCTTAGTGAATGGAGCAATGGGAAGAGTTGTGGGTTTTATTAATTATCAGAAAAAAGAAGGAATTGAATGTTTAAAAATAAAATTTGATCAGATAGAAGAAGTTAAAGATATTTGTCGTTGTACAGTTCGTTTTATGCTTGTGAAAGACTTATATGTACGTAGGAAGCAGTTTCCGTTTTCTCTAGCATATGCTGTAACTATTCACAAGTCTCAAGGATTGACTGTAGATTGTGCATTTGTGAACATTGGTTCAACTGTGTTCAAAGAAGGTATGGCATATGTAGCTTTGTCACGAGTCAAAACATTATCAGGTTTATTCATGATAGACTTTGATGACTCAAAAGTTAGTGCTGATACAAACTGTGTAAAGGAGTATAATAGATTAAGAAGAAGCTATGCTCCTCATTTAGGTCAGTATCCTGTGTTGGAGAAACGTGTAGTTTCTCGTAAAAGGAGAAATGAGAATATCTGTAATGAAGATGTAGAGAGGAGGAAAAAAAAGAGGAGTGATGTAATTGCAAGCAAAAAGAAAAAGGAAAATGAAGAACAGGTTGTAGGATGTCATTTTGAAAATAGCTCTGGTGTCAACTGCTACGCTAATGTAGTGCTGAATGTTGCATTTTATCTGGAAAGTTTGCAAGAGCAGATAATAGTAAATCAGGGAAAAAGATTCTGTTCAGAGCTGAGTCTCCTTTTTCAAAAGCTGAGTAAAGATAAAACTCAAATAGAAAGTGCTACTGACATTAGAAAACTTTTAGATGTATGTTCAGGACGAACACAGTTTTCTCAAAATGAACAGCAAGATGCACACGAATTTTTGATGTATTTTCTTCAGGTAGTGGAAGAAGAAGGAGTTCCCATTGACATTTTTTTTGGTCTCTCTTATAAATGGGAACATAGTTGTGATAATTGTTATAATATATGTGGCTCTATTGTTGATAATGAAAGGTTTATTTATTTGACATTGCCAGAGAGTAAAACAGTCACTTTTGCAAAATTAGTTAAAGATGCTAATCATAGCATGAAATGTGGCGAGTGTAATTCTGACATGTTATCAACATTAATTTTAAGGGAATACGGACAGTATGTAATTTTAATGATGCAACGATGTAGAGCTGATGGATCAAAATTGGATACTTTAATAAAGAAGTTTACAGGACAGCAATTATCAATTTCAGGAAAAACTTTTGTAACTGTTGCAATAATTTTCCATGATGGACCTACTGTTACTTCTGGACATTACACAGTTTATCTAAAATGTGAAAAAGGCTGGACACTGTGTAATGATTCCCAATTGATTTTCAAACAACGTTTGCCTTTTGATTTAGCAAATTCCTATCTAATCTTCCTGAAACCTAAATTTTAGAGAGACTTGGCAAGATCTGGACAAAATAATTTTACCATTTTACTGGATTACCATTGCAATTTTGTAGAAAAAATATTTTTAAAATTATCATTTGGCCTAAAGGAAAGATAACCAATTGTAATGTGGACTTTTTTAATTTTTAATGCAATTTTGAAAAACCAATAATTTAGAGATAATCGGTAACTTCTGCACATTTTAAATTTTGGAATGCTATTGAACTGCCATTGGAAATTTTTTTCAAAAATGATTTAAAAAATTACTATTTGGCCATGTGGAAAAGTAAGCAATTCTATTGTGGACTAAATAAATTATTCAAAAAATTTTCGTGAACCAAAATGTTACAGAGAATCGGTGAGATCTGGACAGATTAAACTTTAGAATTTTAATGGATTTCCCTTGGAAATTTATTCCAGGAAAAAAAAAAAATACTATTTGGCCTAAAGGAAATAAAATCAGATGTATTTTGGAGTTATTTGAGATATAATATTGTGATTATACTTCTCAAACAAACATATCAGACGGTATTTTAAAGAAAAAAGTATTGTTTTTAGATGATATTTTTTTAGAATAATATGCATTTCTGTAATGATAAGTTTAAGTGAGAAGAGATTCTGGGCTTTTTTAATACAATCTTTGTGATTGTTAATTTTTTTTGCCCGCTGTAAAATGATGAATGCAATTGCTTTCACAATTAATAGTGAAATGCAATTTATTCTGAAAACAGCAAAAATAAGGCAAAAATATTTTTTGGTAAAAAATGTAAATATGTGTACTGTATTATTAAATGGTTTAAAAATATTAATACTTTTTTCTTTATTTTCAGATCGATATAGAAAATTTTCGGAAACTACAACCATTTTAAAAACTATTTTTTAAAAAAACAAATGAATAAATATTTTTTTGAGTGAGTATGGTAAGTCAATAATAAAAATTGTAGTCTCTCAAGGACTTTATAATGTGATAAATGATTTTTAGTGTTTTTTTTTAAAAAATAAAAAAAAGGTACGCTTACCGTACGCGTACGGTAAAAAAAAAAAAAAAAAAGTTTTTAAAAACAAGTAAAAAAAAGATGGAAGATAAGGTTGGCTCTTAAAAGAACCGTTGTGTTCATGCAGGGACAGAGGAAAGGAAGCATGGGAAAATCATTCAAAGCTACAAATGTGCTGATCTATTTTGTTGTTTACTAGGGAAACACTGGTCTCCCTATGACAAATTAGACCTTTACAAAATGTGCAATGAATATCAACCTTCCGAAATCGAAGGTTCATTTCCAGAGGGCCAGCAAAAGGAGATTCTCCCCCCACAGATGAAGGGCTCACCTGACCTGCAGAAGAAGGAGTAAGCCCTGCAGGTGATGGTCCAGGCTGAGCTGCTGTGGATGTACTGGCTCGTCTTTCTGAAGAGTTACCTCCAAAAAGATGACCATGTGTCCTTCTGTGTACATCCTGGAGGTGTCTCTTCATGGTGTGATTCCCAAAGGAATACTTCCTGTTAGGATTACCTCTAGAAAGTACACGCTTACACAGCTTGCAAGTAACTAAGGGTGCATTCACCTTTTGCTGGCCTTCTGGAAAAGTAAAATAATCCCAAACATAAGAAGGCTTTACTTTCCTCGCTCTCTGCCTCAAGACAGTGCTGCTGGTGCTAGCCTCACTCTCAGAAGAGCTCTGCTGTTCTGCCATCGTATCCCAAAGACAAACCAGCTCCTTCTCCCAAGGGATCACAAGCAGAAATGAGGGGAATGGGTGTGGTGTAGGAAAGTTCTAGAACTGAAAGTACTTTCAACCAATCAAAAGTTGTGTTTCATGATCACATGACCTACCGTACGCTTACGGTACGCTTACGGTGCGCTTACGGTGCGCTTACGGCAAAAAGTACGCATGCGCGTAAAAAAGACACGAGCTTGCGCGCATGCGCATAACAGTCACTCCCCGGCACTTCCGCGTAACGTGCGCGTGTGGCGTAAGCGCGCACGCGACCCACGCGCAGTACGCGCGGCTACGCAAAGTACGTAACTATACGCAAGCAGCGTAGATAGATTACGGGCGTTGCGTAAACCGTACGCTTACCGTGAGCTTACGGTACGCGTACTATAAAAAAAAAAAAAAAAAAAAAAAAAAACTGGAAATAAATTTTACATGTTTATTTTAAAAAATTTATATAAAATAAATATTTAATGATTTTAAAAATTTAAGCATAGTCTTTATAAAAGGTAAGAAAATTCAATTAAAAATATGTTTGAAAAAAATGAAGAATAAAAAAAAAAAATAGCATTTAAAAAACCTTGCAAATTCACTGAAAAAACCATAGGTTTCACACACGTTATAGTTAGGAATTAGCATTTAAAAAACCTTAGAAATTCAGTGAAAAAACCATAGGTTTCACACATGTTATAGTTAGCTGGACATTTTACTCGTAAAAAACCAATGAAATTGCCCCGTTATAGTTAGTTCAGCTAACTATAACTCGCGCGCCCGCAATGCACTGCTGATGACGTCACATATTACATCACTCATGACATGGTCAGTGACATCACTCATGACATCACTGATGACATCTCAAATGACATCACTGATGACATCACTGATGACATCATCCTTGTGATAGAGTGGCAGACCTCCTCTCACCTTAATATAAGCTTTGATACACACATTCAAAAATAGAGACTAAAATTTTCAAAACAATGGACATACCAATACCAGTTACAACAACCTCTTCAGTAATTCTAAGATCAACATACACATCCACTCATTCACCAACAGTCCTATACAGTCACTCATACATGTACTCACTCATCATATGTACTCATACACCTATACATCCTGTTACATAATGCCACTCATCCATAGAGTTACTCACACACATAGTCACTCATGCTAGTAAAGAATCAAACATACATTCACCTGCATATACAGTTATACACACACCACCACACTTACTTCTACGGAAACTTACACATACTTAGTCTTTTAAACAATCACTTATAGAAACACATACTTATTCATACAGGAACTCTTTCAATCTCTCCCTCTCACATATACTCACATATATACACCAATAGTCACATATACTAGTTTAAAACATATGTAGTTACTCATAAAGACACTATTGAGACAGTCATTCACTCACTAACACACCAATACACACACGCATCCACCCATGCAGTCCTGCACACATGCTCTGTTCAACACATACAAACAGTGAGTCACTCATTCATGCACCTATGCACTACGTCATACCCCCCACCGAACCATGCAGACACTCAGACTAATACTCAAAAAAACCAACTAATAACCTATATAGACACCCATGTAGCTACTCACCAACCCATGCAGCCACTTATACACAAAGTGAAAAAATGATACAGATATTTACATATTTAAATATTACTCACTAAGCCATGTATTCACTATGATACACTTAATCAGTCAGTTACACAATCAATTTTTCAAAAAGAAATCATCCATTTAGACAGTAATATACCCATTTATTCTTCTATCAACCTTGAGATATACATATATAAAACATATTTAATTATCAGAAAAACACACATTCACTGGATGATGTCATCAGTGATGTCATCAGTGATGTCATTTGAGATGTCATCAGTGATGTCATCAGTGATGTCACTGACCATGTCATGAGTGATGTAATATGTGACGTCATCAGCAGTGCATTGCGGGCGCGCGAGTTATAGTTAGCTGAACTAACTATAACGGGGCAATTTCATTGGTTTTTTACGAGTAAAATGTCCAGCTAACTATAACATGTGTGAAACCTATGGTTTTTTCACTGAATTTCTAAGGTTTTTTAAATGCTAATTCCTAACTATAACGTGTGTGAAACCTATGGTTTTTTCAGTGAATATATATATATATATATATATATATATATATATATTACCTACTGCCGGTCGCCAGTAGGTAGTTATAGTTAGGACCACGTTTCCATAGGAAATCCGCAACATTCTATTTGGAATAACTTTGGCGCCGGTCGCCGAATTCTCGCGAAATTTTCAAAATAGGTGGGGCGCTACGCTCCGCTCCTACCCTGAAAGTCTCGGGGGGATTCGTCAAGCGGGGGCTGAGATAAAAGGGGGGTCCCAAAACACGTTTTTCCCATGTATTTTTCCATAGGACCTTTAGACACAGCTACAGCCCGAACGGCTGAACAGAGTTACTTGAAATTTGGCAGAGAGGTAGTCCTCAGGTCAAGGAAGTGCCTTTTGTAGGTCTGGTGTAAATCTGTTCAGTAGTTTCAGAGAAAATAGCCTTTAAATCAATATATATATCTGAGCCAGCTTACGGTGCGCTTACGGTGCGCTTACCGTACGCGTACGGTGACGTGCGCGAGCGCGCTTCTGATTGGCTGTAAGATCTTAGTAAACATTCGAATCGGTCGAAACCAGGAAGCGGCGGCCGCCATTTCGTGTGTTTCACTCAGAAAAAAAAGGGAGATAACTTGAAAAGGGGGCAAGGAAGAGAGTTACAGACCCCCTAACATTTGAAAGGGGGTCAAAGAAGGACAGAAAAGTACAAAAAAAACATTTATTAATTTTAAAAAAAATCGCGGGGTACGCGTACGGCAAGCTTACCGTACGCGTACGGTAGAAAAAAAATAAAAAAAGAAATAAAATTCAGATTTAAGTGTTTAGATATTAGGGGGCTCTAAAAAGAGCCGTTGTGTTTATGAAGTGTTTTTCGGTACCTACAAGTAAGTACCGATGCAGAGTCTAAGGTTCAAGAGGAAGACTCTGTTCCCTTCATCAGTGAAGTGTACACCATCTCCTCTATAAATGTCTTGCATGTCGTAACGCAAGTTGTTGTGGTAAATGGAACCCATACCATAGTCACGGAGGAAAGCAGAAACAGATTTGTTGACGTGCTTTCTTGCTTTGTCAATCTGTGGACAAAAATGATTGGACCAGTTCCATTTTTGCCTTTGGCATATGTTAGAAAACACAAAGGCAGTTTTAGGGAAAAGTGAAAACAGTTGTGCAAAGGTCTCCTTCATAAGCATTTCCAGACCTACCCCAGTCAAAGTGCCTAGGTCATTGCCACCACAGTGCACTATTATGAGGTCAGGGTGTTGGATTTGCATGAAGGATTTCACCAATGGCATTAATTGGTGCCACTTTAACCCTCTCTGACCAATCCATTTAATGTCTACATTTGGCAAAGCAAGGTTTCTCACCATACCTGTTTTCTCTGCAAACTTTTCACTCCAGAAAACATAGCTGTGCCCTACAATCCACACTGTGAACATCTTCAAAGGAGATCTGGATGCACTCAGGAGGTGTATTTCAGTAGAATGGGAAAATGAAATGAAAGACAGTTTGGAAATGGAGGCATACATATTTTTTTAAATAAAATGAACTCATTGGCTGTTTCATACCATTCTACACTAAAAACTAGGCTGTGTGTGTCAATTTATAGAAGCATGTTTTGTATTGGTACAGAAAAATGTGTTACCAAAGAACATTAGTATGGATTTGCTGTTAGGTTAGAAAAGTCAAGCACTCTTGCTCATTGAAAATGAAACATTGTGTGGTGAACTTCTGACCTGACTGTAGACAGCAGTGTTCTATGAGCTGTTGCTATGGTAGCAGGCAGAAGTCAAGTTGGGGGAAGGGTACTAGGCTGAAGTCAAGTTGGGGGAAGGGTACAGTTGGAAAAGTGTTGGTTTTCATCCAATAGAAATGTGTGATTACATTTGAAAAAAGGGGGAAGCACTGAGATTTGAACCTAACATGTATATGTGTGGAAAAAGAGAGGGAAACTTTGCCATTATCTGGTTCTGCTGAGAGGAGAGAGGTGTACAGAACAGAGATCCTGGCTCTGATAATCTGCTGTTTGAGTGCCACATTTCTTTCACAACTAACTAATTTTAAAGGTGAGTTAAGAGTTTGAGAGGGGATGTATATGGTAAATTAAGAAATGAATAATAGCATTGGAATTCCTTTTGTTGAAGTTGTGTTTATCATTTTGTGTTTTGGGAGAAATTTAAATGTGACGAACATGTAAAATAATATGGACTATGTTTTCACCATAAATTAAGGTGTACTGGTATAAATAAGGAATACTTTTAGGGTTTGAGGTTCCAGTCAGTAATGCAAATACATTCAGCATCACTAAGGCTGGTTGCCCTTGCTGGAGTGTAGTCAGTCACCCAGGTTACACATGTTGCTGGTCTCAGAAAGCTGTTTGGTAATGCTCTGGTGATTTTACATTTGCATTAGATGGAAAGGGGGAGCTCTTTTTTTATGCAGAAGCAGACTCTTAGCACACAGCCAGCTGCTTATCCTGTGGAATCATGCACAGTATTCACAACCGAGTGGGGTTTGAAGTTGCAGTCAGTAATGCAAATACTAAGGGTGGGCGTAGTTTGCGAAGTAGCACTTCGCGAAGCTACGCAAAGTGAAGTTCGCACTACGCGAGCTACGCGTAGCACTTCGCGAACTGCGAAGTAACATGTTCGCACTGTGCAAGATGTTGTTTTCAATGATTGCACAGTGCGGACAAGCAACCGGCACTGTGCAATCATTGAAAATGGCATCTTGCACAGTGCGAGCTGTAGTTTTCTGCTGCTCGAGTAGATTTTTCCTCGAGCTGCAGCTTTCTCAACGCGAACTGGTAGTTTCTCATCGCGAGCGGTCGCGAGCATACGCGACCGATCGCAATGAGAAACCTGACCTTCTCGCGTTGGGAATCTCGCCGGGAGGTTTATTTTCCATGCTCGCGATCGCGAACAAGGAAAAAGTCTCGCCAGGATGTCATTTTGCTTGCTCGCGGTCGCCAACTTGACGTTGAGGACCGCGAGCAAGCAAAAAATGACCGCAGCACTACGCAACACTACGCTACGCGTGTTCGCACTGTGCTACGTGCAGTTCGCGTAGTGCGAAGTAGCGCGAACTTCGCAAACTACGCGAGCGTAGCGTAGTGCTTCGCCCAGGCCTAGCAAATACATTCAGCATCACTAAGGCTGGTTGCCCTTGCTGGAGTGTAGTCAGTCACCCAGGTTACAGATGTTGCTGGTCTCAAAATGCTGTTTGGACATGTGCTTTTTTAAGAATCTGAAAAGTGGATTCAAAATGTGTCAGACTGTAAAAGTACTTATCAATTGGCAAAAAAAAGAGTAGTAAGTGTGCTTTCAAATTGGCAAAGAAATTTCGTTTTCTGACTAATATGAAAACATGACTCTGTGTGCAAAGAGGAATTACAGGCAGAGATTTATTGTGTATTGCTTTGGTAATTTTACAGTTGCATTAGATGTAAAGGGGGAGCTATTTTTTTGTGCAGAAGCAGAGTCTTAGCACACAGCCAGCTGCTTATCCTGTGGAATCATGCACAGTATTCACAACCGAGTGGGGTTTGAGGTTGCAGTCAGTAATGCAAATACATTCAGCATCACTAAGGCTGGTTGCCCTTGCTGGAGTGTAGTCAGTCACCCAGGTTACACATGTTGCTGGTCTCAGAAAGCTGTTTGGTATTGCTCTGGTGATTTTACATTTGCATTAGATGGAAAGGGGGAGCTATTTTTTTATGCATAAGCAGACTCTTAGCACACAGCCAGCTGCTTATCCTGTGGAATCATGCACAGTATTCACAACCGAGTGGGGTTTGAGGTTGCAGTCAGTAATGCAAATACATTCAGCATCACTAAGGCTGGTTGCCCTTGCTGGAGTGTAGTCAGTCACCCAGGTTACACATGTTGGTGGTCTCAAAAAGCTGTTTGGACATGTGCTTTTTTAAGAATCTGAAAAGTGCATTCAAAATGTGTCAGACTGTAAAAGTACTTATCAATTGGCAAAAGAAAGAGTAGTAAGTGTGCTTTCAAATTGGCAAAGAAATTTCGTTTTCTGACTAATGTGAAAACATGACTGTGTGCAAAGAGGAATTACAGGCAGAGATTTATTGTGTATTGCTTTGGTAATTTTACAGTTGCATTAGTAGGAAAGGGGGAACTATTTTTTTTGTGCAGAAGCAGACTCTTAGCACACAGCCAGCTGCTTACCCTGTGGAATCATGCACAGTATTCACAACCGAGTGGGGTTTGAGGTTGCAGTCAGTAATGCAAATACATTCAGCATCACTAAGGCTGGTTGCCCTTGCTGGAGTGTAGTCAGTCACCCAGGTTACACATGTTGGGGGTCTCAAAAAGCTGTTTGGACATGTGCTTTTTTAAGAATCTGAAAAGTGGATTCAAAATGTGTCAGACTTTAAAAGTACTTATCACTTGCCAAAAAAAAGAGTAGTAAGTGTGCTTTCAAATTGGCAAAGAAATTTCGTTTTCTGACTAATATGAAAACATGACTCTGTGTGCAAAGAGGAATTACTGGCAGAGATTTATTGCGTATTGCTCTGGTAATTTTACAGTTGCATTAGTAGGAAAGGGGGAACTATTTTTTTTGTGCAGAAGCAGAGTCTTAGCACACAGCCAGCTGCTTACCCGGTGGAATCATGCACAGTATTCACAACCGAGTGGGGTTTGAGGTTGCAGTCAGTAATGCAAATACATTCAGCATCACTAAGGCTGGTTGCCCTTGCTGGAGTGTAGTCAGTCACCCAGGTTACACATGTTGGTGGTCTCAAAAAGCTGTTTGGACATGTGCTTTTTTAAGAATCTGAAAAGTGGATTCAAAATGTGTCAGATTGTAAAAGTACTTATCATTTGCCAAAAAAAAGAGTAGTAAGTGTGCTTTCAAATTGGCAAAGAAATTTCGTTTTCTGACTAATATGAAAACATGACTCTGTGTGCAAAGAGGAAATAAAGACAGAGATTTATTGCGTATTGCTCTGGTAATTTTACAGTTGCATTAGTAGGAAAGGGGGAGCTATTTTTTTTATGCAGAAGCAGACTGTTAGCACACAGCCAGCTGCTTATCCTGTGGAATCATGCACAGTATTCACAACTGAGTGGGGTTTGAGGTTGCAGTTAGTAATGCAAATACATTCAGCATCACTAAGGCTGGTTGCCCTTGCTGGAGTGTAGTCAGTCACCCAGGTTATAGATGTTTCTGGTCTGAAAAAGCTGTTTGGACATGTGCTTTTTTGAGAATCTGAAAAGTGGATTAGAAATGTGTCAGATTGTAAAAGTACTTATCACTTGCCAAAAAAGCAGTAGGAAGTGTGGTTTCCAATTGGCAAAGAAATTTCGTTTTCTGTCTAATTTCAAAGCATGACTCTGTGTGCACACAGGAATTGTTTTTATATATTTAATTTGTGAAGGTGTTATTGTGATTTTCACTTGTAGGAAAGGGGTACTTAGTATTTTAAGATTTGAAAAGATCATAAAAAATGTAGTAATATATTTAAATAAAATAAAGATTTTTTTTTTTAGTTTTTTTCAGGTATTGCTGAAGAGCAGTGAACAAAATTTAAGATGCCTACAAAATCCAGACTAAGGAAAAACCACAAAAAAACACTATATTTGAAGACAACTGGAGGACCTAAGTTAGTTGGAGATGCTCATGTTGGGAAAAAGAGAAAGTCTTCTGGTAAGCAGACAAAAGATTTTTTAAAGAACATCTTCAAAAAAAGGAAAAATGTACAAAATGTCTGTACTGGAAATAATGTTTTAAATAGAAAAGAACAGGAAAAAATTGAGCATTTAGTTAATGCAAATATACCTTCAGAAACAATAAAGATTAACTTAAACAGAAAAACAGCGTTTAAAGAGATACGTAGAAAAATGTTTCAGAGAAGAGTTATGTCCAATTTGATAAAGGATGTGAAGAAATATAAGCAAAAGGCTAAATTTTATAAGAGAAAAAAAGAAATTGAAGCCATTGCAGCTAAGGCATTAGAATTAAAAAGGAAACTATTCATTTTAATTTTGAATAGGATGCGTACATTAGATAAAATGGTCAATGTACTGAAATCACAAAGCAAAAGGAAAAGAGTAGTGAAAAGAACAAACTTTTGTAAAGTGTTTTTAGGAGAATGGATGCATAGTTCAAGTAGGGAACCTTTTTTTAATGAAGTTATTTTCAAAGTAATAGTTTGCTGCATGCAGTTGACACCAGAGGTCGTGCTTACGAAGTGAAAAATGGTTGCATAATGGAGAAGGAGAAAATGGTTCCAAGAGATGAGGTACAAGTGATGGCGGATGAGGCTATGGGGAGACGTCCTAAAGCCCCAGTGTACACTTGGAATTGTAGTAGTATTTGCACTGTGCGTCAGGAATCTATTGATACATTTCGTGAGTTTCTAAGAGAATATAGTAAAAAAAGTGTAAAACAGAAGATTAAGGTGCTTCAAAGTCTAGCTTGTCTATCTAGAAAAGTGTGTAAAAGTGTTTTTCATCATTTTAGGATGCTGGCTGTTCATCATACTGAAATGAGAAAGTTTGTGAGACGGTTGTATTTTGCTAAAAGTCCAGCAATAAAGTTAGATGAATTGAATAGGGCTCTGTTCCGTGGAACGGTATCAGATGTAGAGATGGTTATTGATGAAATTCAGTTTTGTTACTTTGGTCCTGAACAAGACAGTGCAGAAAAGGACACAGTAAATGAGGAAGAAGTGGAAGAGAATGTAGAACCCTCTGTAAGTAAGACATTTAATGATCACATAACAAAATTTGCAATAATCTCTAATGAAAGACCAAATATTACTTGTATTTGTTACCGCAGAACTCATTATAGAAAACAAACTAGGAATGTTGATCTCTACAGAAAAAGTGAAAATGAAGATAATTATAAGTGGAAGGATTTTGCCACATATATATTTCTTGAAAATTGTTTTGAATTGGGTGAAGATCAGCGTATTTGTAAATACTGTTACAACAAGTTAGAGGAAAATAGAATGCCGACCAGAGCTGTACATAATAATTTAGAATTGGATGTTATTCCTGCCGAACTTTCTGAATTAAATACATATGAGTCTATACTTATTCAATGTGTTCATCCGTTCCAGACCATAGTACGTATGGAGCCCAAAACTGGTAAATTACCTCCTTCAGATTTACTGAGAGGTTTAAAAGGTAGAGTGGTGTATTTGCCCTTGGATTTGAAAAGATGTCATCAGTGATGTCATGAGTGATGTCACCGACCATGTCATGAGTGATGTAATATGTGACGTCATCAGCAGTGCATTGCGGGCGCGCGAGTTATAGTTAGCTGAACTAACTATAACGGGGGAATTTCATTGGTTTTTTACGAGTGAAATGTCCAGCTAACTATAACATGTGTGAAACCTTTGGTTTTTTCATTGAATTTCTAAGGTTTTTTAAATGCTAATTCCTAACTATAACGTGTGTGAAACCCATGGTTTTTTCAGTGAATATATATATATATATATATATATATATATATATATATATATATATATATATATATATATATTCAATGAAAAAACCATAGGTTTCACACATGTTACAGTTAGCTGGACATTTCACTCATAAAAAACCATTGAAATTCCCCCGTTATAGTTAGTGCAGGCAACTATAACTCACGCGACCGCAATCCTCTGCTGATGCTAATACTGCATTTAGACACTTATTTGCCCATGTCTTCTTCCATTAAATTTTAGCTATACATATATTACAAATATTTTTTTTTCATAGAGACACATATGTCATCAGCAGAGGATTGCGGTCGCGTGAGTTATAGTTGCCTGCACTAACTATAACGGGGGAATTTACGCCGTTCGTGGCGTGCGCGCCCACTTCACGCAGCGTGCGCTTTACGCAGTTAGTGCCGTGAGTAGGGGTGCCTTTGGCAGGTCCTTTCCTATCACTGCATCAGATCTTAAAATATGCCAATTTTTCGCAAAGATCTTCCTGATTGCTGCCGCATCCCCTGAGTAGTCTGTGTTCATCCTTAGACTATTAGTTTTGGTGTCCTTTAGCCTTTCTTTTTCCTCCATATTCGCTCTCCTGTCAGCTAGCAAGTCTTTCCTGGGTTTCCTTTCTGCTTTTGACATGGCTTCATCTAAAGTCTCTGTCCGATAACCACTCATTCTGAATCTATTCATGCTTTCCTTAGCTGCTGCTTTGTAGTCACAGGGGTGTGTGCAATTTCTTTTAATTCTTAATAGTTCACCATATGGGATACTAGTTATTGTTTTCCCCGGATGGCAACTGCCTGCATGCAGTACGGAGTTCCCTGCGGTCGGTTTCCTGTGCAACGCCGTGCACAGTCTTCTGTCCGCAGTGAACACCCTAAGATCCCAAAAATTCACAGCTTCCGTGCTTACTTCGCCTGTGAACTTAAGATTGAGATCATTCATATTTAAAATCTCAATATATTCTTTGGCTGATTGTTCTGAACCTCTATAGATGATGAATAGATCATCTATATATCTATTCCAGCTTAAGACCCTATGGGTCCATTGTGTATTCCTCCCAGCTGCCCAGGCCACCTGCTCCTCCCACAAGCCCATGAAAAGGTTTGCGTAACTGGGTTTTTGCTTATGCTTTGATTAAATGAGTCAGGCTTTGACACAAAAGTGCAGTCCTGAAATATGTAGATTGTGTGCAGTTCCCTTACCACTTCCACAGTAGTGAATGATTTTTGGTAAACTCCTAGGTATAGTGGTTGTTGTCTAGAATCACACTGTGAGTCTGTGTGCATTTGGGAACCACTGTGAGAGAAGCATTTGCTAACATCGTGTATTTTCTGGCAGATAACTCTTTTAAAACCTGTCATGTTGTCAAGTTTTAGTAGCATTAGAAGCAAGTCTTTGCTTATGCGTTGATTAAATGAGTCATGCTTTGACACTAATGTGCTGTTCTTGAATATGTAGATTGTGTGCAGTACCCTTACCTCTTCTAGACTAGTGAATGAGTTTTGGTAAACTCCTAGGATAGTGTTGCTTGTCTAAAATCACACTGTGAGTCTGTGTGCATTTGGGTAAGGATTGTGATAGAAGCATTTGGTAACATTGTGTATTTGCTGACAGATAACTGTTTTAAAGCCGGTCATGTTGTCAAGTTTTAGTAGCTTTAGAAGCTATTCTATGCTTATGCATTGATAAAATGAGTCAGGGTTTGACACTAAAGTGCAGTACCATGCACTATTCTCTTCACTGTGCCAAAACTTGAAAATTTTAAAGTTTTACCCAGGCACTGTCCTAGCAGTAGTCTGATGATTTAGTCAGTTTCCAAGTACTCATGTTGTGAACCATACATTACCACATAGACTGCTTCAAATGTCTATGCAGTATTCATGCAGTCTTCTAACATACTATACACTTGTCTTTCACACCTTCAATTCCCTAGTCAGTATCCATACAGTCCAGCAAACATCCTGTCACTCCCTTTGCACTCCTCTAGTGACCCATTCAGTGCCAAGTACTAATCCATTCACTGTGTCAAAAGCCAACCACTTATAAATTCACCCAGGCTCTCTCCTTGCTGTACTCTAATCATTCCGTCAGTACCCAAATACTCATGCAGTGAGCCAGGCCTTAGCACATAGACTGCTTCAAATGCCTATTCACTATGGATGCAGTCCTCTAATCACCTACACAGTTGTCTTTCACACCTTCAATTCCCCAATCAGTATTCATACACTTCTAGCAAACACCCTGTCACTCACCCAGTGTGTCTCCTTATAGTACTGTAATCATTCAGTCAGTTAGCATGTAGTCTTTTAGTGAGGTAGGCTTTAGGGCATGAACTGCTTCAAAGTAGTATGCACTATGTATGTAGTGTTTTAACCATCGTCACACTTGTGGTTCAGGGCTATAGTTTCTTAGTCAGTTTTTATATAAAATGTGTTTGTACAGTAATGGAATAGTATAAATTTGAAAGTTATTAATATACATGTATTTGTGATTCTTTTTTACATATACTGTTTTTCAACGTAAAAATAGAGAAATTATGCCAAAAAAAAAAAAAAGAAAAGAAATTCAGGAGGGATTGGTCTAATTCTGCCCCTCGGGAAAAGTAAAAAATTTCCACACCACTGAAGAAAAACGTTCTTTGCATGGTGCCTCCTCCAAAAATTCATCCTCAGATGTATGAGGAGATGCAGGTGATGCCTGCTGCCCTGAAGCCATTTTTAGTTGAAAAAAGTTAGAGCTAAGTGTAAACTTAGTCGAAAAAAATCTTCTTGTCTGCAAAGCGATGCTCCTCCAAAGAAGGTCAAATAAGAATGATTGAATTGGGTGGGGTCTTTCAATAGTTAGAAGAGGAAGTATAATGAACCAATCAAATCTCTTTTTTTGCAGGTCACATGGGATCCGCGCACCCTGCGCATACGCAGCACGCACCCAGCGCGCATCCGCGAAATTGAATTTAAAAAAATTATAGGATTAGATGTAAAAATATATTAGGTTTAAGACTAGTTTACAGTTTGTCTTCAATTAATATTCACATGAAATACATATATATACGTTTTTTTAAATGTTAAATATTTCACGGGATCCGCGCACCTACCGCGTCATAGATGCAGATGACGCATCGCGGAAACGCGGAAACGTCGCGTTACGTACATCGAACGAGTCGCGTACCTGTCGCATTACGATCGCGCACTAAACACGTACCCAACGCATACCATGCGCGGATGCTAACGCGTAGGGATCGAGAACGGTGCACATAGGGAAAAAAATATATAAAATAAAGTTTTGAACATATAATTAAAGGAATATTTTTTTAAAAATATAAAAAAATGTTTGAAAAACCCAATAAAAACAAATAATATATATATTTTTTTTGTAATATTTTTATTAGAAACCGTTGGTACACAATAAAATACAGACAAGGGCCTACAACCACCAGGGCCGGCCGCTATAGAGCCCGAGGGCCCGCAGTGCAACGTCACATATTCAAATGAACCAGAAGCAAAGCTCCCGGCAGTTCGTGAAAACATGTAATAGGCCGTGGCCATAGGCCAGGAGCAATCGGAAAAGACAGTTTCATTTTTTATTAAATATAAAACACACTCAAGGCAATGAGAGTCCGTAGTAGCAGCGTGCTCTTCCCGGGACGGGGAATAACATATAATGTCCAAAGCAGTTCCTGGCGGGAAGCTGTAGAGGGGGGCAATGGGAAAACAAAGCATGGAGCACACATCAAGCCCTCCCGCGGGACGCGCAGTTAGGGGGTTAGAGCAATATCGACCTCCAATGGCAGAGGCGGGGTGCAGATACGTCCCTGATATAGATTCCACGGACCCCATACCCTAGACCATTTCCCTGGCTTACCTCTCGCCACATACGCCGTCTTTTCCCTAAACATACACCAGTCCATATTCTCCTTCCATACATCAATCGTGGGCGGCCTCGGGGAGCCCCATAGCTGTGCAATGTTACGCTTAGCCACCATGTACCCCAAGGTCACCCACTGCGTCTGTGCCGCATTACAATCATTCGGTTCCCAGACATTCAACAAACACCGCCTAGCCTCTGGCAACAGGGCCACGTGCGTAACCCCCTCCATTACGGTGTGGAGACCGTTCCAGAATCGCACAACCTCCGAGCATTCCCACAAGATATGAAGGAACGTGCCCGGCAGGCCACATCCACGCTTACACAATCCATCCGTCGAATAACCCATACGCAGCAAGCCGGGCCCTGTGACATACACTCTATGAAGGATCTTCAGCTGTACAAACCGTAGGCGGGCCGGGATTGCCACCTCTTTCGGGGAGGCCACCGCCGACACCCAGTCCTCATCATCCAATTCCAAGCCATCGCCCGTCCATGCCTCCCTCAAACGGAGCAGCAAGTCAGCACGATCGTTAATGAGTTTCTTATAAATCAGGGAAATAGTGCTGTCGGGCACGTAGCCGTCCAACACTCTATCCTCCAGTGGGGAAGACTCGGGGATAGCCGTAGCATCCGGGAAAACCGAACAAAGCGCATGGTAGACTTGAGCGTACCGGAAGTATTCTCTATCGTTTAATTTATATTCAAGTTTAAGCATTTCGAACGTTTTGAAAGCTCCCTTCGCCCATAGATCACCCACCTTACATATACCAATCATATCCCATTTCTCGAAACCTTTCGATCTCCACAAACAGCCCAACCGCCCAGAAGCATACAACGGCGTCGCCCGAGTCAAGCGATCCCTCCACCCCATCGCAGCATTCGCTGCGTGCCACACACGCACCGCCACCCGCGTGGGTCCCGTCAACCGCGTGTCCTGGGACACCGAGTACAGCGCCCTATTATAGTCCCCACCCGGGAGCAGGAGTTTATCTATCTCGAAGGCCGGGTTTAAAGCAGGACCATATATCCCGTGGTTCACCGCCGCCAGCTGAGACGCCCAATAGTATTGTTTAATATCGGGGAGGGCGACCCCCCCATCATACCAAGGGAGCGTCAACTTGGCGAGAGCAATCCGCGGCCGCCCGTCCCAAAACAGTTGGCGCTGCAGACCCTCTACCTCCCGGAAATAACGGGCCGGCACGACATCAAGAGTATTTTGCAAAGCATACAAGAAACGCGGCAGCGACATCATTTTAAACAATGCCGCCCGTCCGAGCGGCGAGAGCGGAAGTCGTCGCCATCTCGCTACGTCGGCCTTCAATCGTTGGAGGGGAGGCAGAAGGTTTCGCTCATAGCGAACCGCGGGGTCCAGTGAGATAAAGATCCCCAAATATTTGAACCCCGGGGTAACAATCTGAACTGGGCAATCCCGCGGCAGTAGGGGGGCATCCCCCGAGAGGACGTAGACGCATGACTTGGCCCAGTTGATGACCAGGCCGGAGTTGCGGCCAAAAGAATTCAGCACATCCACCAATACAATTAGCGACCGCCGGGGAGACGTGAGATACAGAAGGATATCATCCGCATAAAGGGAGACACGGTCTTCGAATTCCGGCGTCCATCTAATGCCTCACAACGACGGCTCCCAACGCAACCAGGTGGCGAGAGGCTCCAAAGAAAGTGCAAAGAGAAGGGGTGATAGCGGACACCCCTGCCGCGTACCTCTCCCCAGTGCGAAGGGAGCCGACACCCTACCATTCACCACCACCTGAGCTAGTGGGTCAGCGTATAGTAATTTTACCCAACCAATAAACTCCGGGCCGGACCCAAATTTCGCCAACACGGCCCAGATATATGGCCACTCCAAAGTGTCGAATGCCATAGTAGCATCCAAAGATGCCAAGATGGCCGGCTCACGTATGAATTCCGCTCTAGCAAGCACGCCGTGCAACCGCCTCAGATTTAGAGCAGTATTCCGATGAGGTATAAAACCAGACTGATCCTGATGAATCAAGTCGCCCACGACCCGAACCAGTCGGTTAGCCAACACTTTAGCCAGGATTTTGGGTTCCGCGTTCAACAGCGAAATGGGCCTATAGGAGGCGCAGCGATCTCGCGGCTTCCCCTCTTTGTGTATCACAACTATGCTGGCGAGGCGTTGGTCAAGGGGGAGGAAGCCCGCCGCACGTGCCGCCAAAAACATGTCTCGAAGATATGGTGCTATCTTATCGGGACGCAATTTGTAGAGTTCGATGGGAAGACCATTAGGACCCACCGCTTTACCCGAAGCAATCGAGCGAATGGCCAGCGCGATCTCATCAGACGACAACTTCGCCTCCATCAACACCGCGTCTGGCTCCGATAGGGCTGGCAATGCAATGTCTCTAAGCAGGCTATGGGAATCCTCCTCCGATCGCACCGAGACCGGAGAGTATACTCCGCGGAAATGAGCCGCGAAGCAGTCGACGATCTCAACCGGGGCAGTCACACGCACTCCATCACTCCTCTCCACAACGGGCACCACCCTGCTAGCTCTCTCCTTCCTATCCAACCAAGCGATCAGTTTTCCGGCCTTATCCCCCACATCATACAACCACCCTTGCTGCTCTCTACTCATCTCTTTAGCAGCTTCCGTGACTAACGCTCTGTAATCTGACTGTTTGAGGCTGAGGACATGCAATTTCTCCGCAGTAACCCCACTCTCCAAGTCCTCCTCCATTACAGCTATTTCCGCTTCCAGGCGGACCACCTCCGCTCTCTCGCACTTCTTAGTATGGGAGATAAGGGACAAGGCCTGCCCCCTGACCACCACTTTATAAGCCTCCCATAGGGAGACGGCCGACGACACCGACCCCACGTTATCAGTAAAGTAGTGATCAGTGGACTTGACCAACTCTGCGCGGATCTTAGGGTTACGAAGATACCAGGTGCTAATGGGTGCCATTCTCCCCTCTGCCCCAGAGACAACCCTCAGCTGCAACCATATAGGGGAATGGTCAGAGATACCTCGGGCTAAATGACGCACCTCCCCAATCATTCCAGCTTGGGTCGCCGGCATAAGCATATAGTCATGCCTCGATAGACTCCCATGGGCCCCCGAGTGAAAGGTGTATTGCGCCTGTCCCGGATGCATCAATCTCCAGCAATCTACAAGTCCCAAAGTGTCCAAAAAGCCACCCAGCCAGGCCTGAGCCCTAGGAAGATCCCTGGGAGGGTGACGGTCCTCCAACCCGGAGACAACGGCATTAAAATCACCACCCAACACCAGAACCCCCCCAGGGAGTCCCAGGACCAAACGCCCCAGATCAGCAAACGTAGCCGTCTGTAACCCCGGAGGTACATACACAGCCACGAGCGACACAGTCCTGCCCTCCCATCTCCCCACCAGCGCCACATATCGCCCCCTATCATCGTGAAGCACCTCGTCCACTTCCAATGGGAGAGAGGCCCTAACCAAAATGCCCACTCCCCTAGAGCCAGAAGTGAAACCAGAGTGAGCGGCAAGGCGATAGCCCCTCCTATTTAGGTCCTGGAAGGAGTTCCCAATCAAATGTGTCTCCTGCAGGAAAACAATGTCGGGCGAGGTTCGTTTCAAGAACTGCAACACCACCCCGCGCTTGATCCTGTCCCCCAGACCGTTCACATTCCACGAAAGGATTCTCAATCCCCTACCCCCCATCCCACACATGATACCCACATCCCGGAGAGCACAACCCGGAGAATTCACCAGAAAACTTCACATTGCCTTGCAAAACAAGAAAACAACCATCCCCAACAACCCCCCTCCCCCACAATCCCAGAACAACAACTCCCCCCTCCCTGCACCCCTGCTTGAGCCCAAACAGACCCCCCAACTTGCAGTGTGCCTGTCGCCCTAACCTATACCACAAAAAGAACCCCAGAAGGAGGAAAGGACCCCAGTAAGCTCCCCACAACCCCCAGGCACTTGGAGGGCATGATGCACCAGATTAAAGTACAATTGAGCCAAGGTACAAAACCTCGCCAACCTAGTCCATCGCCAGGAACCAAGTTCTAGTCCCGCTCCACCACATCCCGTTCGTTTTCCGCCGTCCGACTGTCTCGGGCCTGTCCCCGCGGCAGGGCATCCAACCAGTCTCCAACTGCCTCCGGCCGGTCAAAAAAGTGGGAACGACCCTGGAACTCAACCCGCAACCTCGCTGGGAACAACATCGCGTATTTCAACTCCATGTCCCTCAAGTGCCGTTTCACACCCAGAAATCCCAGCCGCTGTTTCTGGACCGCTTGCGGGAAGTCCGGATAAAAGCTGACATTGGAATTCTCAAACTTCAGCGGCCCTGCCACCCTCGAAGCCTGAAGGATAGCATCTCTATCTCGAAAGTTGAAAAGTCGGGCAATTATAGGCCTCGGGGGAGCACCCACTTTGGGCGCACCACCCGGAATCCTGTGGGCCCGCTCCACCGCAAAGAACTTGCTCAATCCCTTGGGCGCGAGATGATTAATCACCAGATCCTCCACAAATAGATCCGCGGCAGAGTCCTCCGATCTTTCCGGCACTCCGATGATACGAACGTTATTCCGTCTAGCCCTGCTTTCAGAGTCCTCAAGTCGACGATCCGTCTGGTCACTGGCAAGCCGCAGCCGGCGGACCTCCGTCTGCAGGGCTGCCACATCCTCAGTTAGGCTCGACGCCGCTTGAGACAAAGAGTCGACCCGATCGTTGGTTTTGGACAGGTCTGCCCTGACCAAATTCACGTCAATAAGGACCGCGTCCAATTTATGCGCCAGGGTATCAAACCGCTGACCCACCGCAGCCTTCATCTCCTCAATGGCGCCCATAACGTCCTGCAGGGTCAATTCTGACGATGGGCCCGAAACCTCTTTAGCCCTCTCAGGCGATTTATGCAAGCCACTGGGGGATCCCTTCAGCTGCGCATACCGATCCATATTGTTGGCCTGTGCATAGGATCCCCTCCGGGTTGACTTGGGTTTCGACTTGTCACCGTCTAGTCTAGTCGCCATCGTCCGGAGGCCACCAAGGTTGGCACTCGTCGAAGCCGGGGGGCAGGAACCAGTTGGCCAAATCAGTCGAACACTGCAGTTGCGGGCAGGAAGTCCGTGTGTAGCCCGAGAGTCAGGCCAGACACTCCGCCGTCCGCTCTCCTCTGAAACACCGAGGTCCCTCGGCCAATCCCAAAAAGACAGACTCGAAAACGAAAGTGAAAGTGCGGGGTACGCGGCAAGTCAAGCTCAGCATGCCGCTGTTGTTCACTTCGTACCCGGGCACCCCACCAACTCGAGATCGGGACCTAGGCAACAGCAGGCCGCAATCTTCGGAGGGCGATCATTCGGGTTCCCGGCGTCCGATCTGAATTTGGAAAACGGGTGGCACCTCAGCGCGGATGCATCAGCAAAAGCCCATCAAGTTTACCAGGATTTAGTCAGGATAGACGTGGGAGGTTGCGGAGGCCCTCGAGAGCCGTAAGCCTATGCGGCCATCTTGGTTGCGCGCTAGGCTCCTCCCCAAATAATATTTTTTAATGTTTAAAAGAATGAATTAAAAAATAAAATTTAAAAGATGGTGATAAAAAAGAATTTCAAAAAAACATAATTAATGAAATTGACACACTGAATTCGAAAAATATAGAAATCCAATGAAAATCATTAAACATGATATCTTTAGAGTTATAGTTAGGAATTGGCATTTAAAAAACCTTTCAAATTCACTGAAAAAAAAAGGTTTCAGGGGCGTTATAGTTAGGAATTGGCATTTAAAAAACCTTAGAAATTCACACAAAAAAACATAGGTTTCAGGGGCGTTATAGTTAGCTGGACATTTCCCTCGAGCAAAAACCCTAGAAATTCCCCTGTTATAGTTAGTTCAGCTAACTATAACTCGCGCCCCCGCAATGCACTGCTGATGACGTCACATATTACATCACTCATGACATGGTCAGTGACATCACTGATGACATCACTGATGACATCTCAAATGACATCACTGATGACATCATCCACGTGATTAATTAGTGCATCTTCTCACACCCTAATATAACCTTTGATACACTGACTCAAAATTTTAGACGGCCATTCTCAAAACCATAGATACTACAATACCAATAACTACATACCCACTCATTGACTGTTATGTCTACATACATCTCCACTCACTCACCTGTACAGTCAGTCATACTTACAGTCACTCTGTACAAGAGTATCATATGCATTTATACACCTATATGGACACTCACACACCGCCAATCATCCATTGAGGTACTGACACACCTAGTCAGTCATGCAAATAATTAAACACAGTCCAATTTACTCACCTATACCGTTAAACACACTCAAGTTCACTTACTCATAAAAATACTAACAAATTCTGATGCTCTTATACAATTACTAATACAAGCACACACTCATCCATACAGCCGATCCCGCAATCACACACTCTCACATAGAGATAGTTATATACTCTTACACACATATACACTGCCTTTCACATATGTAGTTACTGACACATGTACAACTGAGATATACATTCAATCACTAACACACCCATACATACACTCACCCAACCATGCAGTCCATCACAATTGCACTCTTAAAACCATGCACCCACTGAATCACCCTCTCACACATCTATGCACAGAATCACACACACCCTACCCACACAAACACTCAGGCACCCATACAGATACTCAGACAACCAATCAATAACCCATATAGACACTCATATAGCTATTCACAAAACCATGCAGCCACTTATACACCAACACACAGACACATACAGACATTCACACAGTTTAGTCACTAGTCTGCAGTAAGATACATTTAATGACTCACTTATAGAGTCAGTTACGCACCTAGAAAATCACCCATTCACACACTTATACACCCACTCATTCTTCCATAGGCCTTTCACTATAAATATATAAAACATATTTAAACTTTTCAGAAAAACACACTTTCACTGGATGATGTCATCAGTGATGTCATCAGTGATGTCATTTCAGATGTCATCAGTGATGTCATCAGTGATGTCACTGACCATGTCATGAGTGATGTAATATGTGACGTCATCAGCAGTGCATTGCGAGGGCGCGAGTTACAGTTAGCTGAAATAACTATAACAGGGGAATTTCTAGGGTTTGTACGAGGGAAATGTCCAGCTAACTATATCGCCCCTGAAACCTATGTTTTTTTTATATTCATATATAAATATATATATAAGGGAGGAAATGAGAGAGAGGCTGAAAAAAGAACAAATGAAGATAATGGACAGAAAAGCATATAAGTTCCAAAGGGACCGTAACGATTATGAACTGGGACAAATTTTTACTTTCTCCAAGAAATATGATTCATATCGGGGCCCTAGAAACAAGTCTCTGAACCCACCTAAGGTGACAGTAAGCAATAAGGACCAATCCAACACAATTAGGTTAGACGTCAGTTCGTATACCAGCAGCGAATCGGAATCGGACCAACGTGTTACTGCATTAGATACTACAGCCAAACCACACCCGGGTGAGGAGATACATTTTTTATGTCAGGAAAGGATGCAATCTCTACGGCCCCGGGCTCAAAAGAATTACGGAGAAAACACGCCAACTACAAGCGCAGGTAGAGGCACAGGACGAGGAGGCGGCACCTATTACAGGAAGAGAGGCAGAGGCCAGTGGAAAGCAAAAAATCAGTAATTTCATCTACTGAAGATACCACGATCATAAACCTAACGAACATCCTGCTTACCAAAGCAGAGCAAGACATACTCAAACTTGGCCTCTTCTATGCTGCCCAATCCAATTTGAACTGTACTGACACCAGGTTTGATACTTACAAAGCAGTGCGCAAGTTAAAACTCCGTAAATTCCATGCAATGAGAGATACAAGCCTGCAAATGCCAGTGACAATTGAGAGATCCGATATAATTTCTGATTCGGAGCCGTGCATACCCAGTGAGATATTTGATTTGTGGTGTAATGATGGAATGGACTCCCCAGTAAATACACAAGCAAGGATGGGGGATACAGACAAGGAAGCAGCCAGGGAACAAATATCTCCAGCCACACCATTCAAGCCTGTCTCTATGTTTGTTCCTATACTATTACGAGACTCCATAGATATTTACAATGAGAATGTCACGTCTGAGATTAAAAACCTGCACAGAAGGATCAGCAACAAAAAAACAAATTTTGATTTAAGAAATGCCAAATATCACTCACTGATCCAAAAATTGAACAAAGACAAAAGTATCATCATAAGGGGTAGTGATAAAGGAGGCAACATTGTGTTAATGACTAGATCCCTATATGATAAAGATGCTTACTCCCAGCTCAACAACAGACAGCACTATGAACGCAGCAATATGTCCATCATAAGATCCATGCAAGCTGAATACCACAAGAAACTTTTAAAATGGAAAAACAAGTCTATGCTGACCGATGATGAATATGCATTTTTAAAGACAGATTACCCTAAAGTCCCATTCATCTATTTCATTCCCAAAGTTCACAAGGATACGGCAAATCCCCCTGGCAGGCCTATTATTTCTGCCAGAGGTGGCCTCCTGGAAAAAACATCTGTTTATATTGATTAATTTTTGCAGGGATCTGTGAAAGCATTGGAATCATATATCCAGGACACTGGGGATTTTTTGTTGAAATTACAAAGGATCAAATGGAAGGAGGGTTATTGGATGCTTGCATTAGACGTATCATCATTATACACCAGCATATTACACAAAGATGGCATGGCAGCAGTTGAATATTATCTATCCAAGAGGGAAGAACAATTTACAGATCACACAACCATGCTTTTGGAAATGCTAAAAATATGCCTCTACAATAATGTTTTCATGTATAACAATCTGGTGTATCGTCAGTTACAGGGAGTTGCTATGGGGGCCAGTTTCTCTCCGAGCTACGCATGTATGCACATGGGAGCTTGGGAGGAACTGGTCCTCAGAACTGAATACAGTGACATAATGGATTCGCATGTAATTACGTGGTATCGTTACATAGATGATCTATTTGTAGTATGGGGTGGTAGCAAGGAGGCAGCTGAGGAATTTGTTAGATCTATTAATATCAATAACTTCAATCTCAGTTTTACTGTCACTATGAGCCAGTCTAATGTTACATTCTTGGACACGGAGGTATATATCTCCAACGGTTCTATTGAAACAAAACTGTTTAGAAAAGCTACGGCTGGAAATACCATTTTACACGCGGCCAGTGCCCATCCACAGCATCTAATTACCAGTATTCCAGAAGGGGAGATGCTACGGCTGCGCCGAATCTGCAGCAATGAAACGGAATTAGATGCGGCCCAAGCAGCCAGTAAAATCAGATTCCTACAACGGGGTTACTCAGAAAAGATTATTGACAGAGCCGTATGCAAATCCCGAATTAAAACTAGACAGGAGTTACTCAATAAATATGACAATACGATTGATAGCAATCCAGTAACTCAAACAATTTCTAAACCACTGAATGAATTTAGAATTATAACTGGGTTCAATAAACAACATCATGAACTTTATCGTATATTCAACCGCAATTGGCCCATCTTAACAAGTGACCCCATCCTAGGCCCAACCCTCCCTCGTAGAGCAACTGTAACGTTCGGTCGAGCACTCTCCATGAAAGATCATATAGTAGAGACCAATCCGGAAATTATGGAGAAGACAAGTTGGCTCCAAATGAATGGCGGCTTTTTCAAATGTATACTTTGTAAAGCTTGTACACACGGGGTTAATACCAAATACTATAAAGATGGTTTCAGTGATAGAAAACACAAAATTGAGAAGATTTTAACTTGTAAAACAGAGTATGCTGTTTATATGCTCCAATGTCCATGTGCACTAAGATATGTAGGCAGTACTAAATTAGAGGTGCACAAACTAATCCTACAACATTTAAGGGCAATTGTAAACCAGGACAACCTACCCAGTGGCTCGCCATTTTAAGGATATACATCGTAGCAATAGCAAGGAATTGACCTTCTTTGTAATTGATTCAGTACCAGCTAGCAGACGCGGTGGGAATAGGGAAGCCACATTAAGACAGTTGGAAACGAAATACATACTCCGACTTGACTCTAAATCCCCGGGCGGGCTCAACGTCACTGAAGATTTACATACTATTTTACACTAGGAGCACATTTCTCTTTGTGTTTACACTCTATGGAGGTCAGTACCTGATAAAATTAACTAATATATCATTTATGGGTATATCTATCAATCTAGCCTATTATACAATGGATTTTACTAATGGTTTTTATTATTGTGGGATAATAATTTTAACCAATTTGTATTCTATTTATTGTTTTACTACCGATATATTTTATCAGTTATATTGTGTATTTTGTTATTTGGATGATTTTAAAGTTGAGCTAGATAACATACATTTAAATGACAGTAGTACTGAGTGGTGATACAGGAAAGCCTAGATTATTATGAAACCCCATAGATATGTACACTGAATTTAGCAACAAACCCCCTTGTGAAGGAGTACATACAGTTTGGAAACCATAGTCTGTTCAGGTGTTTATTATGTATTCTCATTGCAGTTTTATTAACGTCAAGTACTATGTTGGGAGCAACTTATAAGCTATTTTAGCGATTACTCATGGCAGGACTGTCTACGTTAATCGTATTTGGTAATTGTGACTGGGCTCAGTCAGCCGATCTCCACTAACTTTGCACTTTTCTTGCACTTTCATACTTGAATATTATCAATGCTGTTTATATATATCTTTTGTATGAGAATTGTTATTTATGTGAATTGAATGTTCACCAAATTATGGGGTGATACGACTTTTTATTGGCACTATTTGCACTTTAGTATACTCCCTCGCATGTTTGCACAGCTGCAGGGATCTGCAGCGCCAAATAGGTGATGAGTGGTTAGACATGGACTCCATTGGGATTTATCCCGTTATTTGTAAGTTGGACAGACTTTGGATGACTCTATACATTTACAGGAATTATTTGGCCATACAAGTATCCAAAAGAAATTTCAATTGGAACTTAAATACTCTAATGTATATGATGCACCACCGTTAGGATGCAGTAACGTTAGATTGCCATCATTATGTAGAGTGCTTATATTAGCATCAACAATATTTGTTTTTTTGCACAAACTCCTGTATGTAATGTATGATAATTGCTGCCCAATTTTGAATGTTACTATGATACTAACATTGCAAATTTACAAGACATATATACACAAAACTATGTCGTGTGTATGGGTTTATATTATTCAAAAGTCTGCCTTCTATGTCCATGCTGAACTATTTGGTAACACGTGCAGAGTACCTGCTTTCCTATTTAAGGAAGTACCTTGAAGTTTCATGTTGTCATGTGATCAAGGCTCAAGTGGAGCCGAAACGTTATGGCGACTAAAATGCGAACAAGCTAATAAATTTTCGCACAAAAAATACGGTCCGTGTCTGTGTTATCTGAGGCAGGTGCCACGAGACAGCAGCCGTGTCTGGGAAGCAGAATTGGATAATATATATATATATATATCTAAAATAAAATTAGGTTCTCCGAAATTTTACAAAAATACACCGATGTCGGCCAGGTACCAAGGGGCTTAAGAATTTTCATTACACCTACTTTCAACAACCCTGACCCCGAGTTGGTAGATGGATGGGCATTGAATAACCATAAATGCTCTACTATTATGCTAGGTTAAATATGCAAGGAGCGATTGCCAAAATTGAGACGAAATTGGAGAAACTTTAAGAGCAAATCAAAGCAAAACAACTGAGAAAACTCCATAGCGATCAAGTAGACTACGAAAAAGGTCAGATTCTAACCTTTGCCAAAAGATTTGACCATCTTAGAAGCATTGTGCAGAATAAAAAGTCCAGGGAACAACGAAGCAGTGGCAACACAAAAAAGATAAATCCAATAGAACAAGCAACCAAGAGCCAACAGTAGGACATTGGTGAAAGTGCTAACAGTGAGAGCGATGTCTCTGTTCAATCTGAGCATGCAGGAGTAAAAACCAACATTTTAAATTACTTTACCTTGATGGCACAGGGAAGGTTTTCAGACCAAAACAACCAAAGTGCACATAGTTTTTTTGCCCCAAATAACAAATGAGACTATAGAAATATTTGAAAAACGGATGATTCATGAGTTTAAAAAATTAGCCAAAAAGAAACGTTATGTTAAGAACAATCTAACCAGTGCTCAACATCAAGCCATGAATGCTTTGAAAAATTATAAAACTATTGTTGTCAAGCAATCAGATGAAGGAGGGAATGTAGTGGTTCTCTCTAGAGAGATGTACCTGAGAGAAAGTAATAGTCAATTAGATGACAAAAATAGATATGAGCCTACCACACAAATAAAATATGAGACTGAAAATAAAGTGTATCAAGAGAAATTGTTTGAATGGAAAGAGAGGAGTCTCTTGGAATGGGAGGAATATTCATTTTTAACTTGTAAATTTCCCAAATTATTGGCTTTGTATCTACTACCAAAGTTACATAAAGATAGCCTAAATCCCTCAGGTAGACCAATAATAGTATAATCTAGAGGAAGCACGTTGGAGAATATAACCAGATATGTAGATTTCTTTCTCCAACTGACTCCCATCCTGTATTAAGGATACGGGGACTTTTTAAGGCTAATCAATGAATTTGTATGGGATGAAAGTTATGTACTTATGTGCTTGGATGTCAAAAGTTTGTACACATGCATCCCACACGAGTTGGGAATAAAAGCATGTTGTCATTTTTTATGGGCTAGATCCCTGTTGTACTTATTTCACACTGAGATGCTGCTTGAAATGAAGTATACCTGCCTCACACATAAGTTCTTTACAACAAATAAACAAATACAAGGGTCTGCTATGGGGACCTGCTTCACCCCCAGTTTCGCAGGGTTGTACCTGGGCTGGTGGGAGGAGCAGAGCATCAGCAGAATGTATATATTTCAGGAACATGCAGTACTATGGGTGAGATACATCGACTATATTTTTTCCATCTGGCAGGGGGATATTGATGAAGCTAAGAGATTTGTTGAAATTCTTAATGTGAATACTTTGAACCTTTTGTTCAGCAGCCAAAGGAACAAAGAGACCATTGATTTCTTAGATCTAAGGATGGTAGTGAATGGCAGCAGTCTGGACAGTTATCTATATCGGAAAGTCCGTTGCATGCACAAAGCTGTCATCCTGAAAGCCTAATCTGGAGTATCCCACTGAGAGAACTGCTAAGAGCAAAAAGAAACTGCAGTTCCTAAGAGGGATTTGAAAAAGAAAAACGTGTCATGAGAAAAAGGTTTTTAGCTAGGGGCTATTCACACAAAATGATTGAACAAGCTTGTGTACAAGTAAAAAAAAGGAACGAGTAAAATTACTTGTCCAGAAAAACAAAAATGAGCAGATAATAAAATCAGATTTATGACTACTTTTCATAAACGATCGAGAGAACTAAGAAAAAGTTTTGAAAAAACATGGGAGGTATTGAAGACTGAATCTGATTTGGCGCCACACATTGAGGATAACCCCCATGTGACTTTCAGAAAGGCCAAATCTCTAAAGGACATTACCTGTAGAACCCTCACCACCTTAGATCAATGTAAAGCAAACATTCAGGAATTTTATACCTGTGGCAGATGTAAAGCGTGTAAACATAGCCATAACTGCAAGGAGGTGAAATTGTCGAAAGACCAATAACCCTCTAAGATAACTAAACATCTGACATGTACTACTGATTATGTGATATATGCTTTGAGGTGTCCCTGTGAAAAACATTACATAGGGAGCACAATAAAAAAAGAGAAAAAGAGAATCCTCAAATATCTAAGGGCAATCAAGAATGACGATAAACAATATCCCATAGAGAGACACTTTAGAACACGACACAATCAAAACAACAATCTGCTATCTTTTTGTATACTTGACAGATGTCCCATCAGGGAAAGACGAGGCAACAGAGTTCAGGGACTCAGGCGCCTGGAATCCAGGATAATAAAAAAAATTCAATACCTTGCACTCCGCAGGCCATACTTTTGAAGAAGAATTAGCAGTGAATTCTGGGTAATCTGAAAAGCAAACATATTGTTCATTAGTGCTGTATAATTTTATCCTCACTACCGTTTGTAAATGTTTGTGGTTCTTAAAAGAATTAACATATGACTCTTATGACAAGGTATTTATATTTATTTATTTTTATGTTTTTTTCAGACTTTCCAGCTGTTCTATGGAAGCAAGTTCGAGGCAAATGAGCTAACAATATCACATGTTACAACAACAAGGTTTTTATGTTAATGATATGCAACAGGTACAGTGTGTTATGGTGATAGGATCCACTCAATAGATGTTTAGTGTAGCCCACTTGGGCAAAATTGCATTTGGAAGTTGGATTCCATAAAGATTGAATTCTTAAATAATAGAACGAGCGATGCTCGTCTAAAATTTAAATATTTTATGTGTGAATAGTCACGTGAATCAAATGTGATATTGGCTACCACAGAGATGATATCAGCTAGGCTGTAAATGACACACTTTGTAATAGTTTCGTTCTGTTCTCTAATTATATAAAGTTTTATTTGAAGTTTCAAAACTTTATTGGGATCGAGCCACGACACATTAGTAAAATGCCAATTCACTGGGGACGTACCATAAAGATCACGGTTATGACTAAAATATCAGAAGTTCAATCTGAGAACAATAATGTTGCTTTTCTCCCAGCAATTGCTGGTAATTTTTTGAACATGCAATATTCTTCACGTTAAATAACATGTATAAGGTTTGTTGAGTTTGCTGGAAAAGTCTGTCTTCTATGTACACTGGTGTTCATGGTCACGTGGTTTGTTGTTTAAACAACAGAAAATGTTGGCAAAATACTTGTAAACAAGGAGCACAGCGCTCCGAAATGAGTGGAGTTGTATTTGCTGTATTAAACACGCTTGAAATACAATTTGGGCAGCGGTGTGTTTGTTCGAAAGAACTTGGTGCACGTTTTTGATGGAGGTGTAGGGGTATGCTACCCCGCCACGGAATGCCGTTTACAAGAGGCTTGGGATTTAGCGGTCACTAATTGATGGAGATACATATATATAAAATAAAATTAGGTTCTCAGAAATGGCTGAGAACTGTTTCCAGTTCTCCAACTTTAAAATGTGTATGTCCTTTTTTTCTAATTAGTTCCTCGTAGCTTCTTGTGAATTTTTTCACAATGCAGTTTAGGGAACTGTTCTCGAAACGCTCACGTGATTTAAGTGCAGCTGAAAATAAATTGACAATCCATGACAGCCTATTGGATTGCAACATTTTCAAACCATTCTAAAGCAATACCCATACGCGAAAAATTTATATTTTAGTCAATCAGATCTGCCTTCCTATATTTAGTTTGGATTTGTCCACATTCATGGTTTTCAAACACAGTAGTTCACATATACATGCAAATAAACCTCTGAAATTAATTTAACATCCTTTTTTTTAACACAAATAACCTAAAATCTACTGAATGGATTCACACCCACCATTAAATTATCCCATAAGTAAAGCTTTACCATGTGCGATGTTTGAAGTAATTCTCTAGAGCATTGTCCATTCTGGACGAAATATGAAATAAAAAAATAAAAAACTAAGCAGCATGTGTCGTGGGACTGAAAAATCTAATGCAGATTCGATTAATGAGTTTATGCTACTAACAAATCGAATAGCCTGTTTTATATAAAAGTTGCCACATAAAGTGTGTGCACAGGCATCCTTCTCAATATAGTACTCACCTTAGCTAATATATGCCTTTTCGTAGAATTATGATAACGATAGGATTTTACTCTATTTGTCAAACATTATGTGTGCTGCGCTCTGCTCAAAAAACGCCAGCATCAGATATCAATGACCTGCCAAGCTCAGTTTTCCTGTGATTACGCGTCTTGTGATCCGAGATCACATCAGCTGCTGAGTAGTAGAAATGAAGTTGATTAAAATTCTGCCTTTCTGCACAAAAATGTCTCTATTGTAAGACAAGCATCTGTAATCCTTTGTAACAGCAGCTATGGCACCAAAGGTAAAAATCAAACACCACATGCCTTTCATAATTCTCGATCCACTATCTTTTAAAAAATATATATATTTCAGCAAAACCTGCACTTCATATATTACCTATTCGGGTGATTTGCTTCGTTTTTAAATAGTTTTGCCCTGTTTCTTTGTCATTTCTTTATATATTTAAAAATGAATGAATATTATACAGCTCATGCTAGATTGACAGGGGAGAAAGCTGAACGCCTTCATTTTCTTGTGACCGGCAGAAAGCAGTAGGGAATATTTAACCCAAACTTCCCAGATGATCTGTCATAGCTTCTCTCTAGACGCACAGCCTCGTGGGGGTAGAAAGAGATCCGAGAACATTTCCCACTTTAACAACACCTCTTGTCCTCTACTGGACTACTCAACAATAACCTCTCAAAACAACTAGACTCTGCATCGACAATATTCCACTCCACTCCCAATCAATACAACTGCAGTTCAAGAGCCATGTAACATGTAGTGAGCACTGGAAGTGTTCATTAAATACATGTCTCTAAAACAGCGTCGGATTTTTGGGAGCCACGTCACAAAATTGTTTTGTCTGGTGCTATTTCATGTCCTTGATTGTAAGAGAACTCAGTCCCTTGTGCACATACCCTTGCCACAGTATTATGTAAGCTGGTTTATGTAGGTAATATGTGACAAGAATGCTTGTGCATATTTGTTGTATACCATTGTGTTACGGTTTTAATGTGTCATGTTCTGTTCTACTGTGTTTTTTTGGATAAAATCTTACAATGCCATGCTGTTATATTGTATTGAGGTTGTTTTTTTGCATTCTGTTTCGATTGTAATGCTATGCTGTTCATTGTTATGTTTTAAGGATGCTGTTATTTTGACATGTGTATGTTACAGTGGTATATTGTTTACTTCAGAAATGACAACAAATGCTTCTATGTTCCCACATAAAAGCAGCACTAGCCTTTGGAGATTATATGACAAGCTCCCAATTACCACAGATGAAGGAGGTAAAATCGCACTGCTGTAGCTCTGCAACTATTTAAGATTCCAGCCACCCCAAACAGTGGCAGAAACTGCCACATAATTGAGCTGTCCTAGTGCTCACAGTATGTGGCATAGCCCTGCATGTGTTTATCTCATTGGCCGAAGTAAAGATGGCAATACTCACGATCCAGCCCAATAAAGCTCCGGGGCTTGATCGTATCCCAGGTGATTTATTTAGAGAAGAACCATCAGTCTGGGCCCCCTATCTTCTGGTTTTATTCAATGCAATTTTGGAGGGGCTACCTTTGCCTAGTACCTGGCTTGGGGCGGAGATTATCCCAATATATAAGAAGGGTTCTCCGCTCCAACCCTCAAATTATAGGCCGATTAGCCTTATTGATGTTACACAAAAAATCTATGCCAGGGTATTGTTACAACGCTTGGAGAGCTGGTCTAGTGATAACAATATCTTGACGCCACTTCAAGCGGGATTTAGGGCAAAAATCTCAACAATTGATCAATTATTCCGGTTACAAGTGATATATTGGAAGCATGTGACCTTGGAAGGGGGTAGTCTTTATCTTACTTTTGTCGATTTAAAATCTGCTTTCGACATGGTGGATAGAAAACAATGATGGTCCATTTTATTATCAATGGGGGTTCCACCCTATTTATGCCACCAGTTTAAAATTTTACCTTTGCAAGAGTACGCTTCGGTAAACAAGGCCAGTTAACTGGAGCCTTCCCGATTGAGAAAGGTGTTAGGCAGGGCTGCGTCCTTGCTCCAACTCTATTTTCCCTCTTTCTCAACGGGCTTATCGAAGACCTCATGGCCAAAAAAGATATAGACTCCCCCAAAATAGGCGCCCGTAAATTTCCCGCCTTAATGTTTGCGGATGACACGCTTCTGCTTTCAAAAGCTCCAATGGGGATGCAGCGCGTGTTAGACCAATTCTCCAATTTTTGTTCAAAAAGAAACCTGGTGATCAACATAAATAAGACTAAGTACATGGCTTTTAATGCAAAAACTGTAAACTGCCCCCATCCAACGATGGGTGGCAGACCTCTTGAAAGGGTTTCCACATTTGAATATCTGGGTGTGACTTTAAATGACAAAATGGGTTGGGGTCCTCAAGTGGCCAAGTCCAATCTAAGAGTAACGCAAGCAGTAGGGGGTATTCTTAAAGTACAGAAGAGCTGTACCCTTAAAATAGTTAGTGCCCCGCTCGAAATTTTTAAAGTGAAAGCCAGGGCCTCCTCTCTCTACGGGGCAGAACTTTGGGGTCACACATCAACAAGTAACCTATCTATAACTGAAAATAACTTTCTTAGACAACTATTGGATCTCCCAAAAAGTACTCCTCTACTCCCATTAAGACTTGATCTTAATGTTTGTCCAATTGCAGACGCTATTGCCATCCGACCGCTACTTTATTGGAAGCGTCTCTGGAGTACACCGGAGTTGGTGAGCTACAAGGAGGAACTTAAAATTGTCATGGCTTCTATTGGTCCCGGAAGGATTCCCTGGCTAGCCTTTGTAAAACAGTCACTTATATCGAATGGCTTTGAGGAACTCTGGTTTAATCCTGAAGCTTCCTGCACAGCTATTCCAAAGAAGATTGTGACTAGTGCGGTCAGGGAAAATAACCTAAGTAGTCTTTTTCGCTCAGTAAAATCCTCAAGCTTATCCGATATTTTTCTGGATGTAAAATCCGCCTATAGCTTTGAGTCTGCGATTGATTTAATTCAACCAACACTAGCTAAGAAACTTTATCTACAGTTTAGATATGGCACATTGCCACTCTTTCACATTTCTGATAGGTGGAAGGGGGGAGCTGTACGCCTCTGCCCTGGCTGCACTACTGAGGATGAAACCCCGGTTCATGTCATCCTATTTTGTCCAGCTTATACCCATATTAGGAAGCCATGGATAATACAGTTGTGAAAGAACCTGGGCATAAAACATTATTTGGCCTTTTTTAGGATATTAAAAACAGACACCAATCCATTAATTGTCTGCACAGTAGCCAAATTCTTATACTCAATGTGGATTGCTCGAAGGAATCTGATCAACAATGCTATTTTAACTTAAGACTAGCCAAAGTGAATTTAAGAGAGCAAGAAATATTTCATTCTTTTTAGGATAGTATTGCTATGACAACTTTTAAATCTATGGAATTATTTATATTTTTAAAAGACCAAATGTTTTAAAATCATGTAATGTTGTGTAACTGCATCCATGTAACGGACTGTCTGTTTTGTCGTTTTGCTTATTTTCTGTTATGTGCTTTTATGGTAAATTCAACCGCAATAAAGCTATTTGAATTGAATTGTTTATTAGTTAAAGAGCAGAAGCAGCAATAATTTACCTCTTTGCTCACTGGTGAATGCCTGTTTGTCACTAGTCCTTTATTGAATGTGCTGTTTTGGGCTGGGAATATAGGAGCTTCTTTTGATATATCTAAAGTAAATTCAGAGAACAACAAGACACAATAGCTAAAAAAAAATATCAAAATGAAAATGCATCAAAAATGTAACATGGCACAGTACAACAAAACTGTCAAAACTGAATTCAAGACATCAACCACAGTCCACCACAACTCTAACACAAAGAACGAATACAGCACAATAGCAAAACATCTAAAAAATCATTGCACCAACAAAATGCAACATCGCATATATGTACAAAGAACCTTTTTGCATATTACCACCTCTTCAAATCTGCTTTCTTAATATAGTGGTAAAAGTTATTTCCATCAAGCAATTAGTTAATTAACACCTAAGAGAGTTAGGGTTTGATTATGAGTGGAAACCCTATTTATATAATCTGATAAATAATACCACAGGGCACATTATTTTTCGGGTGCCATAAACAACATCCTTTATGAGTATATGAGAAATAACATGTAGATGTTGGTGTTTATGGGCCAGATGTACGACCAATTCATTTTGCGAGGCGCTAAATGAAATGTACAACAGTGTGTTTAACACTGTTTGTGAATTCTCAATGGGGTCGCAAATTGCGAGACTCATTAATATTAATGAGCCTCTCGCAATTTGCGAGCCCATCTGGAATGCCATCCCTCTCAGGGATGGTACCCTGCTGGGCTCAACAGACCACCATGCCTGGGACTGCTTTTAAAAAAAGCAGTTTATTTTATAAATGCAGCCTGTTTTCCTTGAAGGAAAACGGGATGCATTTAAAAAAAAAAAAAATGAAACTTTTTCATTTAATTTTTAAGGGCAGGCAGTCGTCCCTGGGGCCACTGCCTGCCCTTAAAAAATAATTTTGCAATCATTTGTAATGGGTCGCCTGGTGACCCCTTCCCATTTGCAAATGCATTACCACCTACTTGAAGTAGGTGGTAATTGCGAGTGTTTTGCGACCGCAATTGCGGTAGCAAAACATTAGTACATGGTTCTGAGACTGGCTATTTTGAAGGGAACGCCCCTTCCAAATAGCGAGTCGCAAAACCTATTTAGCGAGTCACAAAAAAATTGCGACTCGCTAAGTAGGCTTTGTATATGGCCCATGATGTTTATGCATGGTCACACATCTGGCCCTAAGACACCAAAATCTGCATGATGCTGTAAATACCGTATGTTTTTCCCTGTTAAAATTCAATAGGGTTGACCTGCCGAAATTTTACGAATGTTGTGTTATTGAATGCATCCATTATTATCGGATGCATTGACTGAAACCAAATTTGTTATTCCTTGCCATGTGTGAACAGGGATTTATGTACAGCACAGAACTTAATGAATTAAAGGAAATTCCTCTTTTTGCATGTTTCCCCTCACATTTTTGGGCTAATAATGCTAGTTTTACGATTCTGAGAGTGTACTGAGGCCTGCTAACCAGACCACAGTGCCAGTGTTCTAACCCTATAGAAAAGATATGTTGAATTGGATACACCCAATTGGTAAGTACTAACTTACTTATAAATCTCTAGTATATGGTATCCAGGGTGCCCAGGGCATGTGGGGCGGAGTGTTCACCCAGGGTTGCATCACTGTTTGTGCCACCCTGAGTGTGACAAGAGACTGATAGGGACACAGGACAAGCCACTGAAGACTGACATGACAGTGTTTACACTGCTAATTCGACTTTGCCATTAGCCCCCATGTCCCTTAATGATATATGTAAGCCTCCTCTAAGGAAGTCCTATCAAGCCCTATGGCAGAGAGCTATATGTTATTAGGTCGGACATACATTTTTCATATGTCTTAACAGCAACTCTTATAAATTGTCGTTTTGCTGTGGAAAGGCTAATACCTTGTTGGCTCACACAGGGTTACCGGCTGGCATCCCAACCTGGCTAAACTCTGAATGGGACTCCCTAACTGGGTCATGTAAGGTATTAAATTTATCATGGCATTGAACCTGACCTGATACCCAGTTCAAATTTAATGCCACCATTAAAGTACGCAACTTTTCCAAAGTTGCCACTCTGCACTTCAGCTAGCCCAGTGGCCTCTCAAATACCCTGGCACACAGACAGATTTCTGCTCGCCTGGGGAGATATGTGAAAGACTACCAGGCCCAGAAACAAAGGCAGTTGCCACAAAGCAAGGTGTGACCTCCTCTTCCAGGTGGGTGAATGCCCAAAATGTTTAAAGGTGAGCTTCAAAAAGAAAGCTGCTTTTGGAGGGACACCAGCGAAAACAACCCTGAGCAGGATGCCTTTTGATCCTGCAGACAAATAGGAGCCAGAGCCAGAGAGGGAAACCCAGTTCCCAAAGTGGTTTTCCCATGGGCTTGTAGCCTTCTGGGAGCTTCACCTCTAGGGTGGGCTACCGTACTCCTGACAACCAAGGAAGGTTTGTGCCATTTTGAAAGGGGCAAGGATGGGACACTCTTAGATAGCCAGATACCACCCATTGCAGGAAATTTGTCACTAAGGAGGGAACCAAGTAGCCTACTGGCTAGTGTCCGTGTGGTCCCCTGGGGCTCTTTACTGAGATAATTATGGCACCCCTAGCACTCTGCCCCTTAGATCATGATTGAACTGGAGAGAGAACCAAAAAAGGACTGCCCTGCTTCACTTGAAACTGCACAGAGAGAGGCTGCACTGTTGGAAGGACTGCAGCTGCTGCACTGTGGGCTCGCAAACTTTAGACTGTGCCTGCGGCTCCTGGCTGGGGAAAAGTTGATTCCCAGCTGCAGCCTACAACAGTGACTCCATGGATCAGTGGACTGATCCCCTGGAACCAGCTCCAGGGACACAAGAGCTCAAGAAGCCCAAACCAACAAGTTGGTATCCACCACAGACGTCTTGCCAACACCAGTTGCCGGGAGCACAAAAGGACAAATCTGAGAAGGCCAAATGTTGCGCCTGTGTCTGCCGGACCTGGGAGTGCTATTGAAGACTCGATTTGTTATACCCAATGGACAACAAGCCCCCACCTCAGGATTTCATTCCAACAGTGGTGCACGGAGACCAGTAGCCCAGAATTGGCTGTCCCAATACTGCAACGTACAGGACTTTGAGGGACCCTGATCTCTGTGGCCAAAGTCACCCCTCATTCCCCGTGGACCAAGGTACCACAACAATGACACCCACGTCAACTGCACCACAACCGGAGCATCCATTGAGCATCCTTTGCCTGTATCCTCAGCATCAGGATCACTACATTGATGTCTGTGGCGTTCCTCCTTTAGAGTTTGGAACTTGCCTTAAAAATACTCATGTGACCGGGAAACTGTGCAAAGTATCCTCTCTGGCCCTCTAGACCTTTTCCTTGCCAGATTTGGTCGCCCAGCCCAGGCAAAAGTACTCACACTAACTCTTTCAAACCTTTCAAAAGTTTGCAAACTTTTTGTTAATCAATGCTTGCACGAGGTTGCATTTAAAAATGATAAATGCAGCTAAAATCTGTATTCCTGCAACCTATGTTGGAATTTGATGATCATAGTGTCTAAAAATCCATACAAATACACCCTATTTCTATAAATTGGTGTCCAATTTCTTTCATGTTTTGTGGCTTTCCTATTTAGTTGTTTGATGCTGATAAATGCTTTACACTAAGTTTATTTGTCAAGCCTTATTACTCACAGTCGCAGCTACACAGGAATGAGCTAAGTTCAAGTAACTGAGTCTGACTGGACCCAAGACGGAATTTGTGTCTGTACTCCACGATAAGGCCCCACAGCCATATAATATAGTATACCCAAATCCACTCATAATTACTCCCTTAATATCTTCAGTCAAAAATGTTTGGTAATACGGCAATTTATTGTTAGAAGCTCTTCAGCTCTCTGGCATTGAATTACTTATAGTCCTATAGAACAAGTGAAGACACAAATTCATCATTGATAATTTTCTTTTTGGTAACAGAAAGCAATCAGGCAAACCAATAGATTGTGGTAAATAATTTAATTACCGGGACTTAATTTGATACGGAAACATAATAAAAATAGCTCAGTAAATAAGAGGCAGGATCCGTGGTATTAGAGGTTCTAAATGGGCTTTATTCCAATGGTCGATTATAATCGGTTGCTCCAGGTTCCATCACCACGAAGGTTCAGGAAGTGAAGTACATACGTTATTGACAATCAATTACTTTTATACAATAGGCATTACAGTGAGGCCAATACAAGAGGCGTAACAATTGATAGTGGTGATAATATATTCATACGTAGCAAAAATAGGCGTAACTGGGAGTGATGAAAGAACGTCATCAGATGTGATGTCATAAGAGGGTGGTTACATGAAAGAATTTCGCAATGTCAGAAGAAATATTTGGCTGATATGCGCGCGCAGCAGTATGACGTGTGATTGACGTGCAACTAGGGGGTGAAGGGGACTTGATATTTAGCTCTACATGTGGCGACAGAAGTCTGAAGGGTCAAGTCAACCTAATCCCAAATCATATCTAACATCTTATGTTTAAAGAACTATGTTATCCAAAAGAGAGGTCTCTTAGAGTAGAATCTTATTCTATACTGACTATACTGACGGTTAGTGCGTGTACAAGCGTCTAAGTGTCTACACTAGATGCGAGGGCGGAATCTTCCATAGTAACAGGGCTATGAATTACTTGTATGAAGACAGAGAAGTCGGGCCTTTGCTCGGTAGCTGGAAGAATGTTTACTTAAGCTACTAGACAGGAATGCATTGGGCAGGGAGCGGAGCAGATAATTTTCGAAGGTGAAATACAGTTCTTGGCAGGCAGCAAGCTGATGTCAAGCTTCGTGAGCCGCGCAGAGAATGAGACAAAGTTCATGGTCACAGATGCAGGCTCGGACTGGAGCTTCAAAGACAGAAAGCAAGAAGAGTTCGATGACAGAATCAGGGCCTACTTGCCTGGACTGTAAAAATGGCATAAGTGAACCATATAAAGGCAGTGGCCTTTCGTACTTAGGAATGGAATATCCGGTCCATTCATGGCGGATCAACAGAGGACATGTTAACGGTGGACGCACATGTATTTGCGTCTTCATAACTGGAACTGGAGGGAACATACATGTACTTGTAACATGCACATAGAACCGTTGGGGTCCAAGATAGGGGACATAACTGACCAGAAAAATCCATATTTCCACATTCCCTCCTTGTCCCCTACTTGCCCGTCAAGAGATATCAATCTTCATTAATCCATTGATCTGTTCATATAGCATCATTTGTTCTTCTTTCTTCTTCCGGGATCTTGAATGAAAATCTTGATGTGGAATGCACGATGTGGCACACAGACCACAAATCGCTGGTCCACATTGCAGGCATAAACAGCAACTGAATAATATGAGAAGGCCAATACCTAGGAAGGATAGAACTCTCCATCCCCAGGCTGATATCACACTCCAAAACCAACCGGACCAAGTCCAGGTGCCTGGATTCTGGTGTATCTGGCTTACAATCTTATGAAGGCGGGTTATGGCCTTATATACAGATGGCGAGTTTTCTGGTATGAATATGCAACAGCTTGATCCGATGACCCTACAAGCTCCGCCCCTATCGGCCAGGATGACGTCAAGGACAAGACGATTTTGAAGCACAACAATCCGCATAGCAGACTGCTCTTCTGTTAAATTGCCTAAGGCGGAAATAGTTTCGTTCACTACTGCTTCAAGGGTTCTAGTCAATCTACGTATCAGCTTACTATTAGTGACGGTACCTATATAGGGAAAGAGACCTTTATTGAAATCTGTGTATTTTTCCCATGCCGTTTCAGTGTAATCGACTATTGGGAGATCTCTCCTTTCTCTATTGTGTACTAAATGAGTATTTCTGTGATAATCAGGAGGAGCTAGGAAAACAGGTGGCAAAAGGAATCCAATGTAGCAGGTACCATCCCAATCTAGAGGCAAACGTACATATGCCATCTGACCACATATAAAATAGGAATGGCGGGAAGCTCTAAATGTAGACTTGCCTTGATCACTAAATTCTACTACAGTGGTGCATCTACTATGGCCCATATGTATGGAACCATTCTTTCTTACACATAATTCACCTTTTACTGGAAATATTGACATAGCGGGCAAAATTGGAGTAGCTTCGGATTCGACATTTAGGATCATAAGATTAAGCGTAAAATTACCTAATCCATATACTTCATTTTCTAGATCAGTTCCTGTTCTTTTGGGAAGTCCCTCCTTGTTAGGATAGCAGACCTTAAGTAAAACTAAATTCAAATGTCCCCATACCCAGTTATCTTGATAAACTGCAGAATTCGAATCCAGAGAATTAATTAGGCTAAACCATGCTCCACAGGAGCCGTTGTGTGTGAACGGGTATGGAAAAAGAGGTAGAATTCCTTTATAGTTCTGATGGGGAGGGAGTCGGCCACATATCCAACAATTTGTAGCATTGCTAACCTGATGGGAATGATGTAACATACTAATAAAAGTGTTATTGCGCAGCGCAAATCTGTATGACAATTCAAGCGGAGGTAATTCACTAAAAGAATGTTCAGCAGTAACATTGTAAACATGTCTAGAAATAGGATAATATATGTGCAACAATATACTTGCAGTAATTATTAAAAGACTTGAGAAAAACAAAATTAATAACGTCACTATGCAATGACTACGCAGTGATTTACAGTACGCCTGTCGTTTCAACATTTTTCGGGTGCTTTCTCTATTCAGGTCCAAGGGATACATGTCAGAGACAATTCAACCGCTTCACCTTGGAGAGGACTTAAACAATCAAATTGCTCGACTGATTGGGCCTGAGCTTTAATTTATAAAGTTCGGAGTCACTTTTTTCCACAAAAGGAAGTTTTGAGTCAATGGGTGAAGACACACAAGGTGTGCTATTCACATCTGATTTCAGTCCATGAAATTTCTTGATATGACTTGAATGAATCCATCCTTTTCTGCCTTCGATCTTCACGGCTGTTCTTGTTGTGAGCAACACCAGCTGAGGTGACCTCCACCTAGGTTCCAGCTGCGTCTTTCGATCAAAGTTCCTCACGAGGACTAAGTCTCCCGGAACCACGTCATGGGGTTTCACCTCAGTGTTGTCAGGAAAAGCTGCAGCTACCTGTGAACGACAAGATTGTAGTGCAGACATCAAGGAAGCCAAGTAATCTGTCAGCATGTTACAGTCAATATCAGTTATTTTGCGTGGTATAGGCGTCCCCCACATATTTGGTGGTCTGCCGAAGATCACTTCATACGGGGATAGCCCTGTTCGAGAGTGTGCTACCATTCTTGTGTAAAAGAGTGCAACTGGTAATGCTACTACCCAGTCGACACCTTTTTCTCTGCATATTTTGGATAATCTTATTTTCAGAGTCTGATTATGTCTTTCTACGAGACCCGCTGCTTCGGGGTGTCGGACACAGTGGAATTTCCACTGATAGCCTAACAAAAGTGAAACGTGTTTCATTAATTCGGATGAGAATGGCTGGCCGTTATCTGAGTGAACAACACGTGGTAAACCGTATCGTGGGAAGAATTCTCGAACCAACTGTTTGGCAGTAGTCGGGGCAGTGTAATCTGAAACCGGGTATGCCTCCGTCCAACGGGAAAGAGCACACACAACTACGAGAACATATTTGAATCCTCTGCATCGTTCCATCTGGATATAATCCATCTGGAGGACTTCAAAAGGGTGATCAGGAGGCTGAAATCCACCCTGTTCTACGGGAACGCTTTTTCCTGGGTTGAACTGGCAACAGATCAGACAGGTACGAACCTTTTGTTTGGCTGCAGCTCGTAAATGCTTGTTGAACCAAATATGTTGAATGCTGTCTAGCATAGCTTTCTCTCCTAGATGCGCTGGACTATGGATAGTGTTAATAATGACTTGGACCATTGAATCAGGAAGGAACCACACAGACTTTTCCTTCATCAACCATCCTTGATCCGTTTGGATCCCTCCTAATTCCGTCCATTTCTTTATTTCTTCTGGTGTAGCATGTGTCTGTATATCAATTACGTCAAGAGTAGGATCTTTAACCGTCATACAATGTGTTGGCGTCGGGACTATTGTCTTTGTCATATCGGATGTTTGAGTTTGAGCAGTCTGTTTAGCTGTTCTATCAGCTAGATCATTGCCTTGAGAAATGATATCAGTAACTTTCGTATGTGCTTTGCATTTCATAATCGATATTGCAATGGGTAAATGTATTGCATCTAATAAGGCATGAATGAGGGGTCCGTGCTGAATGTGGGCACCGTGAGAAGTTAAATAACCTCTCTCTCGCCACAGCACGCCGAAGTCATGTACGACTCCGAATGCATAACGTGAATCAGTGTATATGTTGACTTTTTTATTTGTGGCTCGAATACAGGCTTGTGTCAGAGCGACGAGCTCTGCTGCTTGAGCGGACAAGGTATTTATGCAATTTGTTTCAATGATTTCAGTATCTGTTGTGACTGCGTAAGCGGCCACTAACTCTCCTGTACTTGTTCTCATACATGAACCATCTACATACAACGTCAGGTCTGGGTCTGACAATGGGACATCTGTCAAGTCTTGTCTGGGTTTCGTTGTGATTGTAATAACATCAATACAGTCATGGGCTAGTGGGTCTGTTCCATTTACAGGTAAAAGTGTGGCAGGATTCAATGTGTTACAACGTCTGATTTCTATATGTGGCTGAAACAGTGTTAGTTCATACCCTGTAAGTCTTGCTATAGTCAAATGTTGTGTTTGCGTTCGATTCACAAGAACCTCCACTGCATGTGGTACTTGTACTGTCAATGGATGTCCTAACACTATGGCATCGCTTTGTCTTATTGCTAAAGCGGTCGCTGCCACTGATTTCAGGCACGCAGGCAGAGCCTGAGCTACGGGATCTAATGTACTAGAAAAATAAGCACATGGTTTGTGTGATCCTGCTTGTTCCTGTGTGAGTACTGACAAGGCAGTACCTTCGCGTTCTGTAATAAAGAGTGTAAACTGTTTACTGTAACATGGTGTTGCTAAAACAGGTGCTTGGCATAGAGCTTTCTTTAAGCTTTCAAAAACTTGTGTATGTTCCTGAGTCCAAGGGAGAACAGTCGATGTGGCTGCCTCCTGTGTTGTCAACTGAATGAGTGGTTTTGCTAGAAATGCATACTGAGTAGGCCTGGGCGGTAAATTTCGTTCCGTTCGCGGAATTTGCGAAATTTGGGTAATTTCGCGTTCCGCGGAGAACGCGAAATTGCAAAAAAATCTGCGTTCCGCAACTTCGCGAAATTTTTGCTTGTTCGCGTTCTCAATATGCGTGTTCGCGAGATATTTCACCCCGATCACGCAAACAGCGATCGCGAACAGGAAAAAAGTATCGCGAACAAGCAATTCCGCGTGTTCGCGGAACTTTCTGCATGTTCGCGGAGATTTTTTACCGTTTCGCGGAGATTTGCGTAACGCGATTACGCAAATTCCGCCCACCCCTAGGGGATCCACTGTCTACAATATGAAGTGAGGCCTATAAAAGCCCGCACCTCCTTTTGTGTCTTGGGTATTGGCATGTTAGCTATTAACTGAATGCGGTCTGGTGTAAGCTGCCTTCCCTCCTTGGACAGCGAGTGACCAAGGTAAATAACTCGCTGGACACAGAATTGCAGCTTAGAAGGGGACACCTTGTGCCCCTTTTCGGCTAGAAATTGTAAAACTGTCAGTGATGCTTTTTCACATTCAGGTTCGCTTCGGGCGGTGATCAGCAGATCATCGACATATTGAAGCAAGGCAGTGTTAACTGGCATGTGGATGCTGTCGAGTTCTCGCTTCAGTGCTTGGCTATAGATGCTGGGGCTTTCTGTAAATCCTTGAGGTGCGCGTGAGAATTTGAAGCTACGTCCATTTAAACTAAATCCGAACAAATATTGGCTTTCCGGATCTATTGGGACGCTGAAAAAGGCATTTTTGAGATCAATTACAGTAAAGAATGTTGCTTCGGAATCAATAGCTGTCAGTAATGATGAGATATCGGGGACCACAGGGAATTGTGGCACAATACACTTATTTAATTCGCGCAGATCAACAACCAATCGATATACTGGCGGGGCCTTCGGATCTGTTCGTTTGAGAATCGGAATTATCGGTGAATTACATATATTGGAGTCGGTTTCTACAACCACTCCTTGGGCAATGAGTTCGTCAATGATTTGCAGTAAAGCCACTACAGCATCTGGTGGTAACTTGTATTGTCGCATTCGTGGTAGTACCACTCCTGCCTTTAGTGTGACTCGATATGGTGTAATATTCATACAACCAACATCAGTAGGGCCTTGTGCCCATAAATGTGTAGGTAAAGTCTGCAATCGGGGATCCATGTCTCTAGACACATAATGACCTTTAAAATCACGTAAAAACAATCTTACTCCTTCCGGAGAACAACATATTATAGCTCCTAGAGCCTTCAGTGTTTTTATTCCTAACAGGTTTTCTGGACATGATTTAGTAAGCAATAAATCTGTAGTTCGGGTCAAAGGTCCTATCGTAAGTGGAAGAGGTTGTGACACTTCATTAACAATAGGTTTTCCTGAAAAACCAAGGGAAATATTCTGTGAGCCTGAGAGGGGTGCCCCTGGAACTTCACTACGTTTTATGGTTGTTCGACTTGCCCCTGTATCGAGTAAAAATTTCCTGTCTTGGCCTAATAATTCACTATGTACATAAGGTCCTTCTTGATCTACAGGGATCTCGATAAGGGGTAAGTCAACTTCCCTCTCTAGGCTGGTTCATGCATATCGTTGATAATCAGGATAGTCATACTGTGCGGTCTGGTACAGTTGTCGTGTCGTGGTTTGCGTGGCAGCAACAGGCAGCGCTGGTGCAGCTGGCACAAACTGTATAGTCTGTTGTGGAGCTGGCATGGACTGTGCATGCTGCAAGGCTCCTTGTTCATTCTGATCCTGTCTAAGTGGCCGTGGTCTTTCTTTTGTAATGCCCGTGGCGATATTACGCTTCAGGACTGGACAATCGTGTACATGATGACCTAGTTGTTTACAATAGTTGCATGTCCCTTTTACAGGTCCCGCTAAATCGCCAGAATGTGTCGTACCCTTTTTATGTCCTTCAACTGGAACTGTCTGGGAGACTAGCATTTTCATTTTCGTGTCTTTCATGCGTCTTTGTTCATGATCTTGTTCCTCTCTAATTCTATTGTGATGATACTGTAACATTTGTAACATTTGTGATGGAGTGTTACCTTGCCAGGTACTCTCGAATTTTAATACTCTGTTCTTCACTTGGGGCAAGGAATTTTCAACTAATTTTGTCACAAACAGATGTGGGTATGATTCGCTACTTGCTTTTATACCACTATTTATACCAAAACATTTTTCAAATCGTGCATAGAAATCACTAGTGTCTTCATCTTGCTTTTGTTTACAGGCTGAAATTGCACCCCAGTCTTCTTTTTTCGTGGTTAATAAACGTGGCAGTACCTGTACTAGTAGACCTGGTAGTGCTTTAGTTTTGTCCCCAAGCCCCGAACCTGGACCTCGGGCCTTTTCTTCTGCTTCTAATGCTGTCCAATCTATCTTTTGGTCTCCTACCTCCCACTCTTTTTCCTTGAGTTTTTCATAAATGCCAGCAGGCATCAATACCTTTAATATTGTCATAATGTCGGGATAGGTATACTCTCCCATGAGTAACATGTCTTTAATTTCTCGGTGGAAACCCGCTGGGTCTTTGTCATGACTGGGTACCACTTTCTTCATTTCCAACAATTCTATTTTCGATATGGGCGTATATACATATACACGTTTAAACTCATTGTCCTCGCCCTTTATTGGGTGCACTTCTCGTAAGGGATTCTGTCTGTCCATGTAATACGTGGTTCTTTCCTTGATGGGCAGTGAGACATGTTCTGGGCATATAAAAAGAATGTACTGCTTTCTTGATTCTAGTATTTCTTTAATTAGCTTAGTACCTGAACCTCTCCATCTATTCGTGAGTAATTCGGTCAATATATCAGGTAAGGGACCAGGATCTGAATGTTGGCTTTTATATAGTATAAGAAGTTGTTGAATCATATAAATCCCAGCTAAACGCTGTTCATCTGGGGTGAGATTCACAAATGTGTGTGCTACTGTGTCATCACTATACTTCCCGGGACTGTCAACCCAATGGACAGCTGACCTGGCTAATTCTTGTTCATCCATAGAATCGAGAAAATGATAACCCCTTCGTTCTCGGAGTAATTTATCTGCTGCTTGGAATGAATGCTCGTTAGACCTTATATTTATTATTGGTGTTTGAAATTTCCTGTTATTTTCTAGACACATCGGACGTATCGGATCAGTAAGACATCTAGTACTATTACAAGATCTTCTTCTACCTACATAGGCTATAGTTTCTGACTGTCCTGTGGGCAGTCCTGATGCTTCTTCCTCGCTTTGTTCGAACTGGTCTACCGCTAATCTTTCTTCGTGTAGGCGTTCTATTTCTTTACGGATCTTTCGGCACATGGCTATTATACAGTTTTGCTTATCATGTCTCCCTTCTGATATATTCTGGCTCCATCTGGTAAGAATCTGCATTGCTTCCGGGTCTACCCCCGGTCGGTCTTGATTTCTGATCACACAATTTATGAGGAAACGCAACAGTTCCCCCTGTATTTCCACTTTCTGGTATTCCATAGCTCTGTTAATACATTCAGAATCTCGCCCGGTTTGGACAAAATGATATATATTATCTAGATGTGCAGTCATTCCTGGTAATTTCCCTAAATACACTGCGGCTCGTCTGATACGTAATGATGCTAGGGTCATTTCGTCCTCTTTTCCGGGCACAAGGTCATATCTACAATCTATAAGAAGCTCCTTAAGCGTACGGGCATTTATGAGTTTGGGGGTACGTGAATGTGCTGACTCTTGAAAAGTAAGTTTATTTATTCTAGGTGGCGTAGAAAAGATATTGGTAGCACCTCCGGTAGCCCCGTCTGGGGTATCGGGTGTGAAAGGATTCGTTGAACGTGATACAGCAACTATAGGCGTGGATACAGCTATAGAAGTAGCTGTAGGAACAGATGCAGAAACAGATGTGCTTGCCGGAACTTGTGTCAGAACCTGTTGCTGTAGGGATACGGGTACTGGATCTTGGCGTTGAACCTCCCTGACAGGCGATCTATGTGGGGCGGGATTAGCATACTCGGGAGCTGCGTCATCTAAATATGAGGAAAGAAAAACATCTTCTGCGGTTCTGGGATGCCCCTTAGGATGTACCTTTATTGGGAACAATGGGGTTGGCAAGTCTTTTGGTATCCCTGGAATAGCCTTAGGTAATCCTTCGGCCAGAAGGGGATACATACCATTCATAAGGGCATTTCTTTGTCTGTCTACTTGTTCTGATTTCACTCGTGCACCTTCTTCAATTAATAGATTTTCTCGGACTTCATTGGAATTCTCTTTACTCTTCTCTTCCTGTCTACGTGCTTTTTCTGTACGTCTATATGATTCTTTACGCCATAATTCAATGGCGTCTTTCTGTGATTGTCTGGCTTTCTTTTTCCATAATTCTTCCTCTACTTTCACGATGCACTCTGCATCCCAGGTCCCCGCTGCGGGCCACCTCTGACTTTCTGGTAATTCCTTAGTGTAGTCTACCCATAGATCAAGAAATAATATGGCGTCTAGGCCATGTTTATGATACATGAAGTACCCTGGAGTGTCCCTAGGAGGAATGGGAACAGCTTCTTCGAGTACCCCTTTTCTAGTTGTGATCTGTCTTAGTTTCGAAAAGAGTGGCATATTGAGAACTGATCTGATACTTGATCTTGAACAAACTTAATACAGTAATCACAATAATGAACAGTCATTCATACCACAATATGCAGAACGTGCTATAAACATTTAACATTTAACATTTAACTGAGCAACAATGATGATGACGATCTAAGGAAAACTTAATCATTAAACATGATACTCGACTTGAACTGAATTATTCTGAATTTATATACTTGATATACTAGATATACTGCTAAACAGTACAGATACACTGCTGAAACAGTGCAGACCGGATTTGTGTACCCAAACCCGTCTGGACCGGCACAACTTATGTGCACGCCAGAACGCCTCCCCAGTAATGGTACTCACCGGGTAGCTCGGAAACGGAAGGCCTCAGAAACTGGACTGAACTTGAACCGGACTGGACTGGACTCGAACGCTTCGGACACTGGACTCGACTTGGGACTTCGGAAACTGGTGGGCCTCTGTATACCTCGGATCTTGCTCTCTCAGCTAGGCTCTGGTCGGGATACTTCGCACTTCTCACCGCCTCGTCTGGGTGTTGATCGCAGCCTCAGTCGCCCCCGCTTGACCGGAGGGAGATACAGGAAATCCTGCTGGTACGCGTTATTGTCCGTCCAGCTGTGGCAGGAGACCGGGCCTGCAACGCACCGCCGGCGCGTGAGATGAGAAAGTGTCCCTGTTCGGGCGCCATTCATGTGGTAAATAATTTAATTACCGGGACTTAATTTGATACGGAAACATAATAAAAATAGCTCAGTAAATAAGAGGCAGGATCCGTGGTATTAGAGGTTCTAAATGGGCTTTATTCCAATGGTCGATTATAATCGGTTGCTCCAGGTTCCATCACCACGAAGGTTCAGGAAGTGAAGTACATACGTTATTGACAATCAATTACTTTTATACAATAGGCATTACAGTGAGGCCAATACAAGAGGCGTAACAATTGATAGTGGTGATAATATATTCATACGTAGCAAAAATAGGCGTAACTGGGAGTGATGAAAGAACGTCATCAGATGTGATGTCATAAGAGGGTGGTTACATGAAAGAATTTCGCAATGTCAGAAGAAATATTTGGCTGATATGCGCGCGCAGCAGTATGACGTGTGATTGACGTGCAACTAGGGGGTGAAGGGGACTTGATATTTAGCTCTACATGTGGCGACAGAAGTCTGAAGGGTCAAGTCAACCTAATCCCAAATCATATCTAACATCTTATGTTTAAAGAACTATGTTATCCAAAAGAGAGGTCTCTTAGAGTAGAATCTTATTCTATACTGACTATACTGACGGTTAGTGCGTGTACAAGCGTCTAAGTGTCTACACTAGATGCGAGGGCGGAATCTTCCATAGTAACAGGGCTATGAATTACTTGTATGAAGACAGAGAAGTCGGGCCTTTGCTCGGTAGCTGGAAGAATGTTTACTTAAGCTACTAGACAGGAATGCATTGGGCAGGGAGCGGAGCAGCTAATTTTCGAAGGTGAAATACAGTTCTTGGCAGGCAGCAAGCTGATGTCAAGCTTCGTGAGCCGCGCAGAGAATGAGACAAAGTTCATGGTCACAGATGCAGGCTCGGACTGGAGCTTCAAAGACAGAAAGCAAGAAGAGTTCGATGACAGAATCAGGGCCTACTTGCCTGGACTGTAAAAATGGCATAAGTGAACCATATAAAGGCAGTGGCCTTTCGTACTTAGGAATGGAATATCCGGTCCATTCATGGCGGATCAACAGAGGACATGTTAACGGTGGACGCACATGTATTTGCGTCTTCATAACTGGAACTGGAGGGAACATACATGTACTTGTAACATGCACATAGAATCGTTGGGGTCCAAGATACGGGACATAACTGACCAGAAAAATCCATATTTCCACAAGATGCACCCTGAGATTTCAAAGAACTCAGGGGCTCATAACGATGGCAGAATGACGCCGGGCCGGCGGTGGCGATCGTTCCGCCATCGTCATGAGATTTACCCCCACCACATTATGATGGTAGTGGGTATTGCGGTGGATGGAAAGTCCATCCGCTGCTTTTACGCCGGTGGCAATCGTCACAATTGCCTGCCGGGTGGAGCTGGGTCACTAATATGGTGGTGGTGCCTAGCAGGCACTGTCTGCCATAGTAGGATGTGGGTGTTGCAGGTCCCTTTCTGTGGCGGCGATGCCGCCATGGAAAGGCTGGCGGTGATTTGCTTTGGGGGCCCGTTGCGGGTCCCCTCTGTGGGGGTGGTTGGAGGGTGCACTGGGGGTACCCATGGTGTGCTCCTCCATTTCCATGCACAAGGTGGCAGGCACCGCGCGGTGCCTGCCACGTTGTACATGGAAATGCACAACATGGCCATTTGACATTGCGGTGGATGCTGCAGCCAAATTTCCAGATACGACCGCCGTGGTAGCAGTCACATCATTATCAGTGGTGCGAGACCCCCGCATTGGCAGGCGGGCGGTCCTGTTACCGCTAGGATGGTGGACGGACTGAAGTCCCCCCGCCATCCTAATGACCCCCTCAGTTCTTTCAAAAGATATTTGAGATATTTGAGAACAGCTAGCAAAGCGCACAAACCCCAGAAACTCTAAGACATTAAAAAAAGTACTTCAAAAATAAGATTGGATCTTTTTCCAACCACCCCAGAGCTCAATTATCCCAGAATACTCTGCAATTGCCATTACCATGTCACCTCTTTCTTAAACACCTACAATGGTTTTTATTATTGCCTCTAACATTGCCAATATACTTAATGGCAAATTTGAATAGTGGGGAAATATGATTAAAATCCAACCCCAAGATGTCATGTCCAAACTTACACTGTTACATCCGCTTGATTCTAACAATTCCTTTTCTCAGAACTTGTTCTTAAGCTGGTGGTTCTAATCAACCTAAAGAACTGTGCTAGATCTGCTTCTCCCGACTCTAGTAAGTAAAGGTTCAATTAAACCAAGGACAATTCTTTCTTCAATAGAACAGAGATACCCGACTGTCCTCTGGAAGTGAAGAAGCCTAACATGGGTCCTTCTCATTATCAGAATTTTACAAGTGTGGTAAAGTTGTACTTTCAGCTTCAGTTGCACCATCAATTCAACTTCATTCTTTTACCAAGAAATATTTTTAGCTTTTTTTAGAGATTTAGATAGAGACCCATCATAGAGTATTATAAAAACAGATGCAGTTGGAATCTAGGTAATTAAAGGGCCTAGAGTGGTCCAGACCAATATAATATACTATTAAAATTTCTTAAATTATAGAAGCACAGATGAGCCTGCTCATGTTCCAACTTGAATATAGAAAGTAACTTTGTCGGATGTCACATGCTAAACATTTCTTTTTAATTTCTTTGGACAAAACTTTCTAACACCAATAAGGTAATAAAGTGGGGTTCTATTTTGATGTCATGTTTTCCGTTAACTCCCAAGCCAAAATGTATTTGAGGCAGTCAGCGATGTCAATTCACAAAAAGGCCAGTGGTAATGGAAGTTACATCACAAGCCCTCTGACCACTTTGACATCACAGGAAAAAACACTACATGACCTTTGACCATGATGACATCACAGGAGTGCCTAACCAATACTTCAGGAGAATGCTGCCTTGAGAAAACGATGCTATGTACAGGGTGCACCCATTATATCCTAGAGCCTCCACCATTATGAGTGAGTTTATATCTATCAATGTATGCCCAAGTACAGCAATAGTAGGGCCATATTAATTCTAAAAGGCCCAGTTAGAGCTTCAAATGTCCTAACACAATCCTATGATCTTGCACAATCATATGCCCAGGCAGACCCTTATTAATCCAGGCAAAATTATCACATGCCCAGAAAATGCCATCCTTTGCCCTGACAAACACTTAATTGTATAAACATAGATTGAAATACACAGGCACCATTATCATTTGTCCTGGCAAAACCCAAAATTCCCAGTCACTTCATCAACATAGTCTTTAAATACCCAAGTGTAACCCTACATGCACTGTCAAGACCAAACTCAACAAATATTCACAAAGCCAGCATGTAGTGGGTGCAAAGAGACACCAGGGTGCAAGATCAGCAAGTCCTGGATAACCAATGTTTTGTGCATCATTATTTGCTCATGACTCTGCATTTCCTTTCACTTTTATGTGTAACCTTCATCTTCCGCACATGTCATAATTTGTAGATGACTCTTAATGTGAAAAAACAAATATAATGTATTTTTGAAGCAAGCTGTACATGATGTCTTATGGCCTTTTCAAGCAAAATGTACATTTTGCAAAGTGGGTTCCACCCATTTAATCCCCCTTGATTTTTTTGCCTGTGAGTTCCTGGTTGAACTTGTGAGCGAGTCTCACCACCTGAGTCTCGCCTTTGGTGAATTTATGATAAATAATAATAAATAAGAGGCTACTAAAGTACAGCTAAGGTAAGAGGCTCTGGGACGGTTACAAGTGAACACATGAGCACACACATGTGCACATGTGTGGGCCACACCTGAGCGTACCGTCTTGCACCCCCTGTTACCTGCACACAGTTAGCCTGTCACAGAAGGGACCCTTCAAGGATTAATGCTGACCTAGGGTAGTCCTTATAATGTGAGTGAGCGTTGGTGGCATAGGTATGTAGTGCTTACTGAGGGCATGTGTTGCTTAAACTGTATTACACGCTATAGACAAAATCTACACTGAAATAGAGTTTTGCCCCATTTAGGCATACAGGGTTCAGCGAGATATCAAAATAGGGATAACCATGCACAAAAAGTGTAAATCCTCAACCCCCTACATCATACCTGCACTTTCTATGATTCTTTAAGAATGTTCATATTTCTCTGGCTCAGCTTTGCCCCCCTACTGAGCCAAGTTAATGTATCTGCTGCCCAGCAGGAGGATCAAAGGCCTCTCTACACAATAGCGCCATTAACAGTGCTTGATCCACTTCCTGGGAAAGGAAAAGGTGGGGAGGAAGACTTGCATCTCATAATTAACTTGTAACACTGCACCTAGGCTGGGACAGCAAGGCCCTCAGAAACAAAGAAGGCGGTCCAAATGTCTGAAGCCAAACAAAGTAGGGGCTACCCTTTGAAGCTTTGGTAAGAAGGAATCGGGCAGTTGTGTCAGATAGGGATGAGCTGATGAGGCACTCAGGGAAGCTCTTTTCATAGACAACATGAATTCTCCTCATTAGATTGTCCCAGAATGCTCTGCAAGAGGAATGGCACAGGGGTGGAGTGATGATATGTAACTCTACAATTTGTGAGGGGTGTCTGGCTTCCAGAACTTTCTACCCCCACTTAAAAACCCCTGCACAAGGGAAAGACTGATGAGAAGACACTGGACACGGAAGCGACAATGGCAAACCAATACCCAACTAGAAGGAGAAGTCACCTTATACCACTACAAGGATGAACTGAAGGACTTTAACTCCAGCTTATCCCCAGGAATAAGAATAGTCACTCCAGGATCCATTTACCCCCTGAAGGAGATTTGAGGGAACAGACTTGCTGTAAAAAATCCTGGAGAATTACTTTCTGGCTTCTGTGGACTGGCCCCAGACTCCACTACTGACTCATTGGTGCCCTGCTATATGTCCAGGAGGCCATGGAACTTGGAGAGTGGGGCAGCAAGGGTGTTCCACTTATTTGCTGTGGAGGGGCGGTGGAATAAGCCTCCCCAGAAGGAGAGAGCCTCAGAAGCTCAAGCAGGGAACAGCTCTGGCACAGGAAGCATTGAGCTTAAGCTCCACCTGAAAATAGTCCCTTAAAGGTCAGAAGGCCAGAAGGAAATGCCCCTGGTGGCTAAAGAGGGCCACCTATATAAAAGATAAACTTGTAATCTTAGTTGAGGCATGTAAAATTGTGATAATGCTATATCACTGCATTCTACTCATTCTCAAGTTGATTAAAATTCAGCTCTTCCAAGCTCTCGTGATATTTGGTCTCCGAATGTCTGCTTTCTCTCTCCTTCTACCATATCTAATTTCACCTTTTCAAATTATAGTTTTTGTTTACTATTCTTTCTTTTTATGCCCTAGATTTGGTTGCTGAAAAGATCTACACTAGTCTGGAGGTATGTTGCACTAAAACAAGCAGATGTAACCAATTTGAGGTTTCTATGTTTATGTGACGATGCTGATGTTTGTTCTATCTGTATTTTAGGAGATTGGATTAATATTTATGAAGGTGAACTTCCCACTTCAAGGAATAACCAAAATCATGTCAGGGTGAACCCTTAAAGTCACTAACTTAACCTAAGCTGAACACCTTGGTAGCAATGGCAAAGAGCATTTAGGCTTAACTTTGTGCAACGTGTAAAGTATATAAACTGTACCAAAACCGTGTCTAAATATCACAAAATAAAGATCCCCAACAGAATTTGAAAACAGAGTAAAATGTAATAAAGAAAATAATGTAAATTACAAACATCCAATAATATGAAGCAGAGATATGATTTTTTTTTTAAGATTTAAGGAAACATAGAAACAAAGAGCACAAAGCACTAATGATAGTCAGTGGTCTCGGTAGACGTGAATCTAGGTGCGATTTTAGGCCAACTGCAATGGAGTTGGGGTGGGATACATCAACCAGGTTTGACCCAGTCAGAGGTTTTATTTTGGAACTTAGGGCCTGAGTTAGATCTTGGTGGAACTCCCGTCATCCCTTCATGGCGGTGCTTACAAGTTGACGGAGTCGCACCCGTGCTATTTGGATGTGTACTGGCTGATCCTCCATCCACAATGACAGAGTGTTTTCCATTGTGTAATCAGCTCTGTTGATGCTGTGGACTCCTTTGCTAGCTAACATTACTCTGTCGTCACATTCCATTTCAGACCATTTTCCTTCGCCATTCCACCGCAGCAGGACATTGTTCCTGAGAACTTTTTCTGTGGTCATGTTATTTTTTGCTTTCTCTGTTTCTTGTTAATTTTTTTTTTTCGTTTGGGGTATTAAATGTATTTAAGTTAGTTATTTGATAATGGCAGGCAGGAGAAATCCCCATTTTACTGAGGGGGTAATGTCAGTCATGGTGGATGAAATTATTAGAGTAGATCCACAATTGTTTGGAGCCCAAGTACAAAATACAACTATAGCTCAGAAAAGGCAAATGTGGGTCAGAATAATTGACAGAGTGAATGCTGTAGCAAGTAACCTGCGCACACATGAAAACATTAGGAAGCGGTCGAAAGACCTGTGGGCGTGTGTGCATTCCCTGGCCTCCAAGCATCAACTGGAGGCCCAGAGGACCTGTGGTGGTTCTCCCTTTACAACTTTATCCCTGGGAGGAGAAGGTCTTGCAGATCCTACATTTAAAGGTTGGGGAGGAGTGGAGACAGGTAAGTTATACTTTTGAATGTGTCATTGACCCTAAATGTTGTTTTTGCTTTTAATTTAGCTGATGCTAATGTGTTTTGCACCTTTTGTAAACATATAAACTTATATATTATTTATTGTTTTCATTGTTTTTTTATTTGTAGCATTATTTTTGTTTTCCTTATTTTACTAATTGTTAGTATGTGTTGTCAATATGTGTGTTTTTCTTCACATTTTATTTTTGGTTTTGCCTTCTTTGTTTGTTTGAATGTATTTTGCTGTATTGAAGATTACAGGTTTTAATCTCCAATAAATTTCACAAGATGATATGGTGCATGTAATTGTTTTTTCACCTAATATCACATTTCATATATATGTTATATTTTGTAAATGTCTGTTCATTTTTACAGCATATTTTTAATAGGTATGTTTAACTTATAGTTTTGCAAGTGTTATTAATGTTTAATTGAAATAACAACAACTACCATGATGTTTTGATTTAGTTTTGTTAAAATATTATTGCAATGTTATTTGGGTTATTCTCTCTTTTCATTCATATTTTTACATATGTTAAAGTGTTATGTATTTATCAATCTGTCATTTATGCTATGTATGCTATGTATTGAAATGTTTGGTAATTTAATATTGTATGTTGTAATTTTGTTATTGTATTGAATTGATGTTCTGTCACAAATCAAAGAATGTGGACTTAAAAGTGTTAATGGATGTTATTTTGTATGCTGAATATAAGTTGATTTTTAAATAAATGTACTTTCCAATGTTTATATGATGGCTAATTCTACTTATACTTCTAAGTTGGTTAACTTTCACAATAGTACTCTGCTAGGTCTTGGAATGGTTTATCCACATTTCTCCTCTCTACTGTGTTATGTTGAATGTTTGGTATATATTATGTATACTTTCTGAGGCTCCTCCACCACGATCTTTCGGCCTCAGTGAGGTATGGTAATGCTGTTGAATGCTCAGAACAGTTTAGTATTAAGCGAAGGGTGCGCCAAGGATGCGTCCTCGCCCCAATCTTATTTCTCCTTTATACAAACTACCTGGAGAAATCATTAGTTACGGTTTGGGCTGATGTGTGATGTGCCGCAGGTTGAGAATAAGGCTGTGCTAGCGCTCCTTTATGCGGACGATGCAGTCCTTATGGCAAGGACTGCGATCTGTCTAAAAAACTAATTTCCAGCTTTGTTAACTTTATGAATGATTTGGGGTTGGAGCCAAACTATAAGAAAACTTTCGTTCTGATTTGTGGCCCCAAAAACACTAAGGGGGAGATTTCTAAGCCCCTGGCGCCACTTTTGCGTCATTTTTTCCATGTTAAAAATGATGCAAAAGTGGTGCAAGGAGTTTGTAAACCTGCCCCTAAGTCCTGTAGCCTGAATATAGAGGGTAAAAAGCTGGAAAGGGTTAGCTCCTTCCCGTATTTAGGTCTGGACTTTGATAAAGATTGTACGTGGCATACCTGAACAAAAAATAGAATAACAAAAGTTACACGCGTAGTTGGCACCTCTTATTCACTTGCAATGTCCATAGGTAAAAAGCCCATAGCCTCAATTTTAGAGATCTATAAGCGTAAATGTATCCCGATTTTAACATATGGTATGGGGAACTGGGGATGTAGGGACGTACATGCTATGCAGTTGGAGGAGAACAGATTTTGCCGTAGAGCTTTAGGAGTGCCCCCTTCTTCGCTGCACTTTCTCCCCCATTTGGAGTTGGGCCTCGAGTATGTCCAAGATGCTATAAATGTGGCACCTCTAGCTACCTGGTGTTCCACCTGGACAAATGAAGAAGCTGATTTTAACCGGGCAATTATTAGGGATTCTCTGAACTGCACCTGAGGTCTTTGTATCCCCTGTCTCCAATACATTAAAACCTGCTTTATGGAACTTGGTTATTCCTCACTGTTTGAGCACCCAGATCAAATTGTTAAAGGGGATGGACAGCGGGTTTTGGTGAGCTTCCAAAACACAAAGAATTGTCCACAGAATTGTCTGAATTAGCCAAACCCACAGTCAGGGATTAATGCCTTATACAGGTTCCTCCCTACATTGCCCCATATCTAACATATGTAAACAATGTGCATGAAGGGAATCTGTTGTCTAGATTCAGGCTGGGATCTTTTCGTTGGTTGATATGCTTCTCCCTGTATCAGTATTAATCAGAATCTATTACGGTTTGCCCCTGTGATGAACATTTGAGTCAAACCATTTTACGTTTTTAATTTTTTTGTCAATGTTATCTTCCATTTACCAGGACATTTTTAATACCTCTCTTGCGCAGACACAAATTTTCTAAGTGCAAAGCGGCTTTGTACTTTTTGCAGCAACTGAATGATCTTGATGTTTGTTTTGCTGTTGGCTGCTTTTTGAAGTGTATTCTAGCAAAGAGAAGGAGTATGCTGTTTTAATTTTAATGTTTTTTATCACTTTCTTTATGTAATGCATTAGTATTGCTTCTAAAATATTTACCCATCTTGCTAACTCCTTTATAGGCCTGATTTTATTATTCATGTATTGTTGGATAATAATTGTTGCTATTGTACTCTGCTAGGTCTTGGAATGGTTTATTTCACATTTCTCCTCTCTACTGTGTTATGTTGAATGTTTGGTATATTTTATGTATACTTTCAATTTTTGTTTTATTTAATGACATCATTTTACCTGCTTTTTTGCAGTCTTTTTGTGTGTAATATAGACTGTGTTTGTAATTTATTATAATACTACTGAAAGGTATAATCATTAAATTATTTTCCATTTCCTGGTAGGTTGCTTGATTTTTTGCTTCATACTCATTTGATGTATAACCCAAATAAATATTTTTTTGTAATTTATAATAGGTCCATCACCCTCCGATAGTACGTGGACAACCATCTGCCACTGCTACTGATGATACCTCCACTCCATACCAGGAACAAGCCTTCAGCGAGAAATCCACTCCTGCAAATCCAGATGATGAGGAGCAGGCTGGACCATCAGGTCGGCCTGGGCAGACAGGTCCATTGAGTCTCACTCATCCCACACCTACACCTCCCACCCCAGCTGTTACCACACCTCATCTCCTGGATACCTCCACTTCCTGTGTCCAAAGGAACATTATGCCATTCTTGTGCTCCCCACTCTGTGCAGCTGTTGATCCAATGCCACCACCTTCTCCTGTTCAGCCTGGACCCAGTGGGATGGGGCACAATGGCTCAAAGGCACAGGGTAGCGGGAGGTGGGTTTGTGGGAGGGAATCTGTGGGCCAGCAAAGTGGGGCCACTGGGTTCATTGGCACCCAGGCCACCATCGGCCAGGTCTTGGGATCCCTCAATCAGTCACAAGACATGATGGCCCAGGTCCTTGCAGAGCTCTGTGAGATGAAGCAGTTGCAGAGGGAGCCCAATGTCAAAATGGAAAATCTCAACTCAAATTTGGGCTCCCTTGCTGCAGGATTGTTTGACATATATATGCATGGATTTTCCAGCAACATCTTCCCCTTTCTGTGGTCCAACAACATCTGGGCATACTACATGTGCCTCCGCTACAGAAATGGAGGCCCTGCCACAAGAGGAAACACCTGCAGCCACCTCATTTCCTTCAACTGTTGATCCAAAAGTCTCTCTCAGGAGGGTACACCCATACGGACCAGCAGGAGAGGATGGCAAGACCTCCACCATCACCAGAAAGAGACGTAGAACTTAATTTCCTCGGTGTGTGACTAGCATTCACTCTGTGGACTATTTTCTGGACACATTTACACTTTTGAAGCCAGTTGTATTTTGTAAATTGAATTTCAAACAATTTTGGCTCTTCAATAATTGTTTTATTCACCATGATAGAAATTTTTTTGTTTGATTTTTTTATTTTAATTTTGTTTTGTTGAATTAAATAAAACATTACAAATTCAAAGACTGGTGTTGTATTTCTTTTCTCAATTTGGTCCATTTCTTTGTTTTATCATACATTTTGAAAAAATGTAAATTAAAAATATTGTTTATTCATAAATAAATGATATGTAGATAATGTTTTTGACATTATTTAAAAAGGAAAAAAAAACACAAATTAAAAAGCATTATTTTATTAAATTGGAATAAACAATTGTTTTCATATTTTTCAAATGCATTAGAATCCACGCATAATTCAAAAACGTCAAGCTACTTTTTCAATTACAGTTACAGACCTTGCCACCATTCAACATAGAACAAGGCTAATGCAATCTTAAAAAATTCAATTCAGTCACTGTGCAAGATGTGTATATCCACAGTGTGTTTGAATCTTTTACAGGATCAACTAAGGTTCCCTTTGTACTTATATTACTGCAAATGTCACAACTTTGAAATGTCCAAAATGAAGATGACATGGTGAAGGAACCTAACACAGATTAAAACAAAAATATGTATTTTTTTATTACGTTACAAAATAGAATCATTACAAATGACTAACTTTGAGGACACATATTCTGAATACAATCAAACACAAACAATGTAAATAAACAAAGTAGTCAATGTGTCAAAACTTTGATCAGCAAATATCTTTGACCTGGATTGTCCTTAACTTGCCCTGTCTAAAAAATATCTAGCACAGACTTCTATACTCATTTATTTAAACGTTGGTTTATAACGTAATGTAATAATATGTAAATATATACTTACACTCATGGGAAGAAGTTGTCAATAACATCTTGACGTAAGTCTATTCTTTCATCTTCACCACTATCATCTTCATTTGGAATTTCACCATCCTCACTGGTGGCTTATTGTGGTTTCCTTCCTCTGCAAAGTACGGGATGTTCCATCGAAGGGCTATGGTATGTAACATGCAGCATGCCGTGGTGATTTTGCATACCTTATCAGGTGAGTAGAGGAGGGCTCTGTCAGTCTTATCCAGACATCGAAATCTAGACTTTAGGAGCTCAAAAGCCCTCTTCACTGGCCTCTGTGTTCTTCCATGAGCCCATTGAATTGACTTCCACTTGCGTTATTGGATTTCTCAGTGGTGCTAGCAACCATGGTCGGTTAGGATAAGCTGAGTCTCCTGTATGAATAAAATAAAATGAGCAAAAAAAGGTAATACTATTTTTGATCATTAAACTTGAAATTAGCTAAAACATTTATTGACAGATTGTACTTACCTACAAGCTAGGCCCTCCCAGGTAAAAGTTGTGACATTTGCAGGGATGCCAAACAGGTCAAAACTAAGATGTACTTGTTTCAGGTGTGATGGCCCATCACAATTGTGAAGCATGTTATGCTCTCCCTATTACAAGTGATATAGCATAAAATGCACTTATGATACAGTGGTTGTTCCAAACTTCTAAATTTATGAGTTAGTATTATCAACAAAAAATAGTAAACATTTGAGCCAAAATTATTAAAAACATAAGATTAAACGGTTAAAATGTTGATTAAATTATGTTTTTAATAAAAAACAATTCAATTTATGTTACAAATGACAGTTTTGCATAATGTCTGACTCATTGACAAATGTGCATGTAAGCTAGTCTGTTCTATAGGCATACATTTTTGAAAAACAGACAGGATTGGGAACACATTAGTGTCAGAGTAACACATACATTATTTGTATGTCCTTTGTTATTTCCAGATAATGAATCAATAAATAACAAAAGAACTTTATGGGACTTTTGCAGATGGAATGTTCCACAAACGAAACAGATTTTTTGTCCAACCTATTCCAAGGTCAATATTTTATAATGCACTTGGAATTTGACGGGTCCAAACTTCATCACGTATATGTTGGTGTTTTCCATTTGCAAAACTCAAATTCAGGTACAAAAAACAACCCATTTAGAAATATTTTAAATGCATCAAAGTGAATTGTTTTACCTTGTAAATTGCATTTTGTTTTTATATTTAAAAAAATATAAAGGAATCAATTCAGTTAAAAATGTACTGTAATTTTGTACCATTTTTTGACTAATCTTAGAGCCAGAATATGGTAAAACAAATTAAAAATTAACTACAATACTTTAGATAACAAAATATATTTTTTAATATATTTATTAAAGTCAATAAAAATGTATCAAGCTCTATGTTTTTACTTATGCAGTAGAAGTAATTTGAAACAAACTGGATTTATTCAACAGCATATTAAATACATAGGGTGTGAAACATTAATAAGCAATTTTAAGTACTGAATCAATACAATTAATTTTTCAATTTAAAAAACTACTTAAGTTGACCTTAAGTTTATTGAAGTATGTTTCACCATTGTGAAATGCCCTAACAATAAAAACAAGCTTTCAGTTTATACAAACTTGGTACAATATTGCAGTAAATACTAACACACATTCATTTATATTTCCATTTTTTACCTTGTACACACAATGTACAAAGGAATTTTTGTTTTATATTACATTTTTGTAACGTAAGTTCACTCCTCAAAACAACAAATCAGAACCATACAGAAGTGTAAAACACTTCCTGGAGAACTGAAAATGTTTAAGAAAACTGATGAAAAATAAGAAAGGAGCAGTGATAGAAAATTACAAAACTGTGACTAAATGGTTTCTGAAGATATTCCCTACACGCAGGAGATAAAGATAAAAATACACCAGTGTTCAAAAGCCTTGATGCAGGTGAAATATAAATATTTTGAAAAAAAACGTCATGATCTGTTATATTTACAAAGACTAAGGGTGGGCGTAGTTCGCGAAGTAGCACTTCGCGAAGCTACGCAAAGTGAATTTCGCACTACGCGAGCTACGCGTAGCACTTCACGAACTGCGTAGTAACATGTTCGCACTGTGCAAGATGTTGTTTTCAATGATTGCACAGTGCGGACAAGCAACCGGCACTGTGCAATCATTGAAAATGGCATCTTGCACATGCGAGCTGTAGTTTTCTGTTGCTCGAGTAGATTTTTACTCGAGCGGCATCTTTCTCAACGCGAACTGGTAGTTTCTCATCGCGAGCGGTCGCAAGCATACGCGACCCCTTGCAATGAGAAACCTGACCTCCTCGCGTTGGGAATCTCGCTGGGAGGTTTATTTTCCATGCTCGCGATCGCCAACTTGATGTTGCTGATCGCGAACAAGGAAAAACTCTCGCCGGGATGTCATTTTGCTTGCTCGCGGTCGCCAACTTGACATTGAGGACCGCGAGCAAGCAAAAAATGACCGCAGCACTACGCAACACTACGCTACGCGTGTTCGCACTGTGCTACATGCAGTTCGCGTAGTGCGAAGTAGCGCGAACTTCGCAAACTACGCGAGCGTAGCGTAGTGCTTCGCCCAGGCTTAACAAAGACACAATAAAACTATTGTATATGTCTTTACAGCATCTTCAAGAGCAGGTGAAGGAGACATTGGCCAAGAAGGTGGGGAAGCAGCTGGCCACTGTGTTTCGGGTGGTGAAACACCATACACCAATAGATATCGTGGCATGGAGGATGAGGGGACTGGAATGGAGGCCACCATCTCATCATCTTCATCCGAGGCCTGCACAAGTGACCAATCCCAAGTGGTGGTGGACCCTACCGGAGCTGTTACAACCTCATCCTTGTCCACTGTTATGTTTCATACAGGCACCTTTCACCTACATTTCCCCTGCCATTACACTACATAACGGTGCTTAGTACTGACCTTTTACCTAGTTACGGTAATGCCTAAATGGCATGGGGTTTTCTCCAAAAACTAGCCTCATTCATTATGCATGAGGATTCTTGAAATCTCTGCAGGACTACCATCTCCTGCATAATTACTATGTATAAGGGTCATTCCTTCCGTCATCCTAGTCCGACATGACACAGCAAGGTATATCCCTAGAGGGTACCGCTTTGGGTGTATAAACACCATATCTTTGCTGAGACAGGCAGAGGAGAAAAAGGACTTCCATGTTGATACAATGACGCAAGACACTGATGTTCCTACATGCAGACACTCCAGCTCGCAGTGGTCTGAGATCCCTTGCGGGGTGGTCCATCTCGAGACCAAGGCGGGGTCCCACAGTCTCTCAATTCAGGTAATGGGGGTTGGCTTATCCGAGGGGGATTCTTGTCTACACACCTACATGCATGCTAGGTACACTTAGGTACATCTAGTTAAGGTTGCATCGTAGGAGTACGCATTATTATTGTCATGTATTTTTATACTTGCCTGTATTCATTGTTTTAGTACTATGGTAGGAATCTACCATCCTTTTAATCTATTGGTGCTTGCAATCATTTATATCTGTGTATGTCTTATGGTTGTTTGAGCACACCTATTTTACATTAGAATGACGCTGGTTCAATAAATGCTTATTGAAAACGTCCCCACTGTTTATTCTGTGTATTTCTCCGAGACAAAGTAAGCATGAGTGACTGAGCAAAAAGTACTGTACTGTCTCCATGATCCCTGACGGGACAGAGTTGTCATGTTCGATAGTTGCCAAAAACTATTCTCTCCTTGGGAAGAGGTATTTATAGTGGCACTGTCAGCTAGCTGGTATACACGCTAACATACCCGGTGGGGGTGTCTAGAACCAGTCTGGACACCAATCCTGCAGTGTTTGTTGTCTAAACGTGCAGATCCTATATAGGTTTATGGGATCTACACAACACCACCACTGTGAGAAGGTCATCATTTTTTGCCCTGATGAGCCCCATTTGTTTGACTGATACTGCTGGTAACTGACACTGCCTGTGCCTTGGGCTCTACTAACCAGGGCCAGTGCTCTGATTAAAAGGTATATGGTAATTAGGTATAATTACAAACCTACCTGTAAGTCTTTAGATTTATTGCACTTAAGTGTGCACTGTTGTCATTTTAAAAGTCGGCCCTGCTGCACAAGCTGCTCGTAAATTGATAGTATATGCAAATTTGACTTTGGATTTAAAGGTACTTCCAAAGTATTAAACAGCATTATTTTTTACAAATTAGTCAACCCTAAGGTCTACCGTAGGTACCCCCAGGTTAGGGTGCCATGTGAAAACAAGCAGGACCCTTTTAAAATATATTTTATATACCCTGGTGAGGGAAAAACTGCCAATTTCGTATGTCCACATTTTAGCTCCATAGGCTGACATGGGATTACTGTAATAAAGTATAACTATTGACAGGAGTAAGCTAAGATAATATTTCAAGGACGTAAAAGATTATAACAACAAGTCCAACAATTTGCTACTGTTGAATTGTTCATGACTAATACAGAAAATAGGTTATAGAACTTTCTTTTCTGTGAGCCAAAATCCAGCTGTCTAGGAGCCCCTCCCGATTGACCAACCTTAACAGGCTTAGCCAAATTACTCTGATGACGTGATAAGTGGCCTGCACAAAGACAAAGGATATCTGAAGGGGGAAATCTGCAGCTGCCGAGTACAGGCCAGGAAGGGGGCTGGGTAAACAAACTGGTCTTCAAAGAGAGAAGGATAGTAAGGTTGCAATCTGGGCCTAACCCCTTTTCCTATACCCCCCAAACCAGATGGAATTTTGAGAAGTTATGGAAGAGGAGTGTTATTGTTATGTTATTGGAAGGGGAGTGTTAAGAAAAATAAAACACAATATTAGGTTGGCTTAGCTTAACCCCAAGGAGAAAGTTTCTCCATCCTTAAATGTACAGTGCTTTGTGGAACAATAATATACCACACTTTGGAGGAAGCTGTCATACTTTTGGCTGGCACCCTGTACCACATTGGTCAGTGGTCCCACCCCCCGATTTTCTCCCCAGAACACTGGATAAATATGGGAGAGCTGCATAGCAACTCAGATCCCCTGCATGAAACTACAAGAAGAAGCAGGACTGCCCTGCTGAAACCCTAGCCTGCACCAAGAGGACTGTACTCTGAATGACTGCACCTACTATACACTAAGGAACAACAGCCGTGAGGACTTTGCCGTGATTCAAAAAGAGAAAAAGTGATTCCTTGAAAGCAACAAGTTAAGAGAGCTCTACCTGCATCATCTCCAGCAAGAAGTACCCAGCTGACCCCCTTCAGCTGGACTTTAAAGGATTTGGCCAGGTGCATTTTGGGAACCATAGTCCCAGCTTCTGAGGAGCAACGCAGATACTCTGATACCTTGGATTTGTGTTGTTGATACTTTGAACCCTCAAGTGTGTAGGAATTTTGGAAAAGCTCTATTAGCTGATCGACCTGACGTTGACACTCAAGCTGACTACGCCAAATAGCGACTCGGCTTGGATTTCAAGTTCATCCTGCTTAAAGCTCCGGAGCTCAGGACTTCCAGGGTTTCACTGAGGCTGTGAGTAAATCCAAGCTACCATCATTGATCCGAATCGTGGCCTGATGAAGTGCCTCGGTCAACAATGAGAGAAAAAGCTCCAGAAAAACAACTAAGGTGCCGATTCCGATCCTGGAGAAATTTTCCCCGTACGAATCGTATCCGGATTTTTTTACAAGTACCGTACAAACTTGGCAAGTACGATTCGTATGGGAAAAATACATACGAATCGCATTGGGAGAATTCCCGACACGTCCTCGGGTCAGAAAATCCTCGGATGATTTACCCTACGAATCGGAAAAATGAAGTCCGACCGCGCAAGTACGATCCATCCCGTCCTTCCAATTTTACAACCGTATGGAAAATACACCGTACGGACCGAACTGCAATAGCAACCATGGAGACATGTGCCTGCATACGCGCCAAACCCCCCCCCCCGACCCCGCGGATGTATGTGCCGAACCCCCACCTGTGTATGTACACCCATGCATATACGAGTCGAACACCCACCCGTGTATGTACACCCGTGTATGTACGAGTCATACCCCCACCCGTGTATATACACCCGTGCATGTACGAGTCGAACCCCCACCCGTGTATGTACACCCGTGTATGTACGAGTCGTACCCCCACCCGTGTATGTACGGTGCGTACCCCCAGCGGGGGTACGCACCGTACATCGTGGGGTCTGGGGGGGGTTCGGCGCGTACCGGGCCCCCAATTCCGCTCGCATTGCGCCGTACTTCGCTTTTCCGGCACTTTTTGGGTGCCGTAAAAATATTGCCGTCCGGACTGGTGTCGGTTCGAATCGTACTTCCTTGTTCGTGAAACGGAGCCTGACTGCGTCCCGAGGTCACGTTGGCGCTTTCCCGGATCACATTTGTATGTATATTTTCGTCGGTCGGTGTTTTTTACTATTCGTACGGAAATGGTGTTTCCGTGCGAATCGTACTTCTATGTTTGTAATGTTTTTTTACCGGGTACGAGTCGGACGGAGAAAACCCTCCGACCGACGGTTCGTACCCGGTTTTTCCAGGATCGGAATCGGCACCTAAGTCCGTAGGTAAAAACTTGACTGGGCAGTCCTTTGCAGTCGATCTTAAACTTTGACTTTGTCCCGGTCAGGCGTGACCAGATGTCCCAAGATGGCGCTTTTCATTTTTAGGCACTATAAAGTATACATTCTTAAAAAATTAATATTCCCAGTTCCCAGCATTGGATTTTATTTGTTTTGGAGTAAATTTAATCATAAAAATGCTTCCTACTTTTATAAATTGGTTATGGATATATACTGTGTGTTGTGTCTTACTTATTTAATGTATAGGTGTTTTTAAATGCTTTACACACCTGTCTCGTAAGTTAAGCCTGCCTCCCCGCAGCAAACTACTAAGGTATTGAGACCTTGACTGGGCTTACATTGTGTTTGTGGCCTTATGCTAGTGGTAGGCGTATACATACCCTACTAATAATCTACCTTCCAACCACCACCCAGAGACACATCTCCATGCACCTTCTTGCAGCCCCCCTCAGTTGGCCAAACCCAGACCCCTAAAGGGATTGTGGTCTCCTTTGCCACACCCACTGAACCTGTCACCCTGGCTGCGCTGAGTGAGGAGGCTATTGACCTATTACATAGCATCTCTGTAGGCCAGACTGTGATACTGAATGGCATCCAGGAGCTCACCTGCCAAATGCAATAAATGGTTGCATTTCTGAATGCCATTCAAAGGGCAATATCTGGCACGCAGAGATTGCATGCCAAAACAGCAACCTCCTCAATCACCCCAGCCTCCCAACCAGCCCACCCTTCTGACTCAACTCAGGTCCCTCCTTCAACCCAAACCCAAACTCTCACCCCAATCCAAAGCTCTCTCACTTCTTTGCATGCACCCACTCCAACAGACACAACCAGCACAATCACACACACACACACATAAACACAAAAATACAAAGGGTAATACATAAACATACAAAAAACATACACACAGTATTGAAACTACACCCAGAAGCACCACAAGCACAACATCCACAACCACCCCAGCCATCACCACATATACCACAACCACCACTACATCCACAACTACCACCACACCCACAACCACCATTACATAGCACCTGTTACGTTACATGAGGACACACATTCATTTTTTTTTTAGGTGAGTTTGCGTACTTCCAGTGGTAGAGAGTTCCAAATCCTTGGGGCAGCGCCTGAGAAAGCTCGGTGACAAGTTCTCTTTTTGCTAAGGATGCAAGGTTTCAAGAGGAAAGTAGATGCGCTTCTTGATGCTCTCTCCCCACAGGATAGTTCACGTTTTTGTGCATGGTACCTGGGAGTATTGAAGTGAAGGGCTTTGTGTGCTAGAACTGCAATCTTCAGCTGAATTTGTGCTTCATAGGGTAGTCAGTTGAGAGATTTGAGGACTGATGAAATGTGCTTGTTTCGTTTGGCACCAGTAACTAGTCTTGCCGCGGAGTTCAGTGAGGCCCTCAGTGGAGTCAAGGCGTATTTGGGAAGGCCACAGAGAGGAGCACTGTCATTGTCTAGCCTTAGCAGGACAAGTGCGTGTACCACATTCTTGAAATCATTTTGTGACAGGAAAAGTTTGATATTTCTAAGATTCCTTATCAAGTGGTTTGTCCCTTTGCAAACATTGCTGATGTGATTGTTCATATTCAGGTGCTTGTCCATGGTGATTCTGAGCGATTTGGCTGAGTCTATGATAATCGGAGTGCAATTGAAATCAGTGAAGTGAGTCAGCCAGAGATCTAGCTTGGGGATGTGTTTCGGAGGAACTCCGTTTGGACGGTGTTAAGCAGGAGATGGTTCTTGGTTAACCAATTTTGAGTAGACGTTATGATAGTATTGAGTGAGATGATATTTTCCGGGGATGACATTTTCAGGTAGAGTTGTGTGTCATCAGCATACATGTGGAAGAAAATAAATGTTCATTGACTTTAGTGCGTTGGCTAGAGGTTCCAAGAAGAGGTTGAAGAGGATGGGAGAAAGGGCGGACACTTGGGGGACCCCCATGATTACTGGAGAAGGCTGGGAGATGGAGTGGTTTGCCTTGAATCTTTGTGATCTGTGCTGGAGGAAGGATGAGAACCATTGAAGCACCAAATCCGAGAAACCCATTCTATATTGCAAGATGAATAGGAGGTTGTCATGATTAACCGTGTTGAAAGCTGAGGAAAGATCCAGGAGTATCAGTATGCAAGATTCATTATGATCAAGCATTTTCAAAATGTCATCCATAACATATGTGAGGGTCGATTCAGTGCTGTGCCCCCTCCGAAAACTGGATTGATGCTGGTCTAATAGTTGATACTTCTCTATGTGAGCACAAAGTTGGGATTGAACACATTTTTCAAGAACTTTCGCTGGAGTAGGGATGTTGGAGATGGGACGGAAGTTATTAAGATCAGATTTGTCAGTGTTGTTTATTTTTAGAATAGGTGAGACCTGAGCTGCTTTTAGCAGTCAGGGAACATCCCTTGTGATAAGGAAGCATTTACAATCTTCGTCCAGGTAAGGATGAGAGCGAACTTGATCTCTTTGAATATGGTTGTGTGCAACGGGTTACCGAAGTGGTTGGACGGGTTGATAGTCTGAAGAATTTTGTCGATGTCTTTTTCAGTAAATGGGGAAAAGGTGCCCCATGACGCATTGTTCTTAGCGATCAGGAGGGGCGAGTTATATTTTTCAAAGAGGTCAGGGGGTGTGGCGGCAATAGAGGAGTGTAATAGGGCCTTCTTAGAGGCAAGGTCAATAGAAATGAGCTGTGATTTCTCCGTGAAGAAGGCATCAAAATCTTCACAAGAGGGATGGTTGCCAACTGGATCAGAGAGGATTGGAGTAGAAACCGATTGCTGTTTGACCAGATCGAACAGTTTCTTGGGGCGGTTTGCCGCTTGGTCTAATTGTAGTCTGAAATAGTCAGCCTTAGCTCTCTTAATCAATTTGTTGTAGAGGTTCCTGACCTCTCTCAGAAGTTTTAGATGGTCCGAGGAGGGATTGGATCACCAAGAGCGTTCAGCTGCTCTAAGGTTGCGACGTTCTGTGTTTAAGTTGTCATTATACCACGGTTTGGATATTTTAGATGAGGCATTTTTAAGCTGGAGTGGTGCAATATCATCCATGATGTTGGTAATGGTCGAATTGTAGGCGTCAGTGAGTGTTTGAACATCGTCCAGGTCGGCTTGAGAGGAGAGGACAGATTTACAGTGGTCAGCGGATTGCTGAGGTTTACTGATCTGAGGTCCCTTTTCCATACCTTTGATTTTAGAGACTGAGCCTTCTTCATCACTACCTCCCTGTTAATAAAGAAAAGGATGCTGTGGTGGTCAAACCAGTCACACGGGGTTATGGAGTCTAAGATGATAGTCTGTTCCTTGGAGATGATAAGGTCAAGAGTTTCTCCTTTAGTATGGGTTGGTTTGTCACAGTGCTGAGTCAATTCATGAGCATTTAGAAATGATTTAAGCCATGATGCCGCTGGAACATTAGGGTTAGACCAATGCAGGTTGAAATTACCCAGGAAGATTTGTGACACAGCAGAGTCGATATTGCTAGAGATGATTTCCAATAATTGTTCAATGAAAGGGAGGTTATCCCAGGGGGGTGGTATAAGTTGTGTAGTTTGCAGATCGGTAAGTTCTTACTTGAGATGATTAGACTTGGGTATTCATAAGAGGAAGGGGAAGAGGACTCCACATGAGAGATCGAGAGCGTGTTCCTGTGGATCGAAGCTATCCCCCCACCCGTCTTTAGTTCTCTGTCAAGCCTGATAATATCATGAGTGGGAGGAACTAGGAGGTCTAAGATTGGAGTGGAGGCGGGATTTAACAAAGTTAGATAATATCTAAGTCATTGTGTTGGATGAGGTCAAAGACGTCTGATGCGTGTTTATTGGCTGATCTGCAGTTTAGCAATACACATTGGAGATGTAGTGGATTGGGGGGGAGAGTCTGGGAGATGTTCACCCTGGTGAGGTTGTCAGAGTTGCTGCATCTCAGATTGCGAGGAGATTCTCTGTCTGAGTTGGAAAGGATGTGGTGAATTTGCTTCGTCGGGGTCATGTTAGAATTGGCAGTGGACGCAGGGTGGTACTCACTTTTCATTGGGCAGGGTCGGGAGTATGGAGAGGGAATAGGGTTCGTAATCGAGGGGGCTAACAGGTGACCTATGTCCTCACTATCCATAGTGGAGGCACTGGTTTGTAAAGCTGAAAAGAGAGCTGATCATGGGGAAAAGATCTTTTGATAGGACTTTCAAGTCGTGTAACTCCATCGTGAGAAGGAGCAATTGTCGAGAAATATCCACTAAGCGCGTCATCAAATCTGAGTAGTGGGCGGGGGCTGTAGAGTGTGAAGGAGAGTCTAGCGGCGTCGGGGGGACTCGGTGAGAGCCTGTGAGGTTTGTGGTGGTGGTGTATAATTCTTGGGTAGGGAGCTGATCAGTGAGTCCTAGAGGACCGTTTGACATTGAGGTTGTAGTCTTCTCGAGATGGGGAGGTCATTGAGATGAGGTTTGGGTAGAACAGGGGGCGAGTGGGAATGTTGCCCAGATTCTAACCTAACTGGGGGCAAGGTTAAAAATGTTAATGATGAAGATGTAAAACACACATTCTTACTTACATTTTTGACAAACATTAGAAAAAAAAATACATAATGACATTAAAACTTTGGTGGAAGCATTCATCATGATAATGGACATCTACACCATAAAAAGAATAGAATCTTTTATTTTTAAGTGTTAATACAGGTGTGTTTATTTGAACTTAATAAGTGAAAAAAGAAACACATCTGCATTACACCTTTAAAAAAAAAAGAAAATTAAAATACAGAAAATGCACCAGACAAGGGGAAATTTCTAAATAAATAAATGCATAAAATGATTTAAGTTTAGAACAAAGAATGATTTTATATTTATTTAAAAAAAATGTTACCTTGTGCAGTACAAGTACTACATTTTATTAAATTTAAATTATTCAAAAATTATGTTACGCCTAGGTTTATAATTTGATAGTTTATGAAAAATAATTAAATACACACGTATGAACATAATATGAATTTTTAAAAATGTCAAATGTTGTGTAAGTATCCATTATCATAAAGGAATCTTGCACCAAATTTGGAAAAAAAAGAATGACAGGTGTGTTTCTTTTAATTTCTTAAACAACACCATTACACACATGCATTACACATTAGAACAAATAGCTGTGAAAGAAATTTTAAAAAACACCTGTCCAGAGCAAATGTAAACAGACAGTTCAAAAGAAAACAAGAAAAATAGAACCTTACCTTCAATTCCGGTGACAACGGAGTTTACTTGCTTCATAGTCAAGTAGCAGCAGCAAAGATAGGACTTGGATGATCAGGTTCATGATAGAAAGGGAAGTGTAAAAAGAAAAAAAGATACGTTTCTACATTATATCCCTTCAAAATTGCCAACTCAGGTGTGGAGGTTTACCTGCTACAGTAACATAGAAGGGAAAGCACATTCTGATTGGTCCGGTGGGAATAATTGACTGAACGCCCTCTGACAGACACTTTTGTCTATTGTGCCAGCAATGACAGAGGAAAGTTCTGATGAAGACAGCTGCACTCAGATGTACTATCATCCATAGACTAGTCAGCATTAAATTGAGTGAGCAGACCGCCTAGTAGGAGGACAGAGAAACTTACGGAAAAGTGACCGCAGGACCAGATCCGTCAAGATCTAAATCACAACCTTAGTCATTTTTTTAAAGTCAAAATAATTCAGCAGGCAAGGCAGAAGACTGTATCCAAGGAATTCCTTCTTGAGCATCAATTCAACAAACTTCCAGAGGAAGCGGAGATGACATTACACTCTCTTTGGCACTTTCACTTACACAAACATGCTTTCACATACACACATATTCACACACTGCCTTTCCCATGAAGACACTCTCACCAAGAAGCAAGCCAATAAACATATATTAAAACTATTTTTTACTTACCTTATCTGCAATATGAGGTCATATTCCTGGTAATTTTACTCCATATTTTATTACACAAATAGAGAATAATATTACTCACTATTTGTTTAATAATAACATTGGTGATAAGCCAGCAAAGAGGAGCCCCAACTGATGTCCATTAGGATGAGCTGTCCCTTTGCTTAATTATGTCACCTCTGAGGCTAGGTGTTAAAAGGCAGTGCAAGAGGTCACATGGGGCAGTACAGGGGTCATAACTGTGACCACTAAAGGACGTCCAGAAAGTCAGATAGAGGCTAGGGGAGGTCCAGCTGAAGCCTCTGGTAGTGATGGGAAAATCTCAGGGCAGGAGAAATTAAAATGTTGGGCCCAGAGCAGTCCTCTTACCAGCCAGATACTTTTAAAGCCTTCATATGGTCAATATTTATACTTTCAGATTTAGGGCCTCATTTTGTTGTTCTGCGGAAACTTTACGCCCGACTCCATCTTGGAATCAGAATTGACCAACTTGTGGTCGGCGGTTCTGCCCGACCGATTACAATGCAACCAAACACTGTTCAGTCAGATTCCCATTGACTTCCATGGGAGCCTGTGTCCCGTCTGACAACATGGGCTCCTGTGGGGAAATGGGGTGTGTGCGGAAAACCCTGCACCCTGTTGCAGGCACCCCATTGCGTCTGCCACACAGTGCAAGGTTTTACAGCGGAGACCCTTAGGTACCTCCTAGTCCCCAAACCGGAGGCCGCAGGATGAAGGGGGCCTGCTGGGACCTCCAAATTCAGTTTCCAACAGCCTTTTTGTGTTGGACAGGCGGACTCAGAAAGACTGTTGGAAACCGGAATCGGAATCGCTCAGTTGGAAATGCTGACCATAGAGCTGTTCGATGTGGTTCAGACCGAAACAAATCCTCCAAGAGCCAGTTGGAACCGATTCGGAAAGACAGTGAGGTTTACAATCCAACCGCCAACATCATAATTGGTCAGGCGGATTGTAAACCGACCGAGTTGGTCGGAAGGGTTCCGACACGCTCTATGGGAATCCGACTGTCGGGGGTAGGCTTTCCGCCCGACATCGTAAGGAGGACCTTAGTGTCTTTTTTGGAGCTTGGAACACTCCAGCGGGACAAGTCGGCTGGTTGCATGCAATGATGGGTTCCACAAAACCGGATACCTTCTTGCAGAGGGTCCACTGAATCAGATTTGCTGCTGCAGAGAAGCTTCAAGCAGACAAAATCTTTTTTCTTAGCAGAGCGAAATCCTGTCTTGGGCCTATTGCCTTTGGAGGTTTGTTCCGGTCATCAGGAGGTCTGGAAATCACACACGTTTGTGAGTCCCAGCTTTTCTGCGGTGGAAAGAGACATTCAGGTAGACACAGGACCTTAGGAACAACCCTTTGAGGTCAAAAGTCACTCCGGCAGAGGCCAGTGGTAGGGTCCAGGTCAGGTCCAATTGGTACGGGTCAGCTGGGCACTTCAGGTAAAAGACCTCTTTCAGCTTGTTGTGGCCCTGAAGCTGCACAGGAGGTCAGCCTTCTGGTGCTTAGGGCCTAATTTACGAGGTTTTGGCTCAGGGCAGCACAGCAAGGAATCTTGCTGTGCTGCCCTGCATGGAAATAAAAGGGCAGGAATATGCCTTATCTATGAGATACAGAGCAGTCCTGTCCTTTTCCCCTGCGCTGGTGCACAATGGGCTGCCATGCACCAATGCAGGTATCCTTGCACCATGGTGTAAGGGTGTATGTGTTGTAGGGGTGATTGTTATGTGAAGGACGGGACACCTTCCTGCACAACAACAATCACAAGAGGTGTTTTCCTCTTTCTCTGTGTACTGCAGAATGCAGCACAGATAGAAAGAGGAAAAATCGAGGATAAATAAGGATATCCTCATTGCACAAAACACCTCCCCACATCCCAGTCATTGTCTCCACCCTAGGAGAAGTTTTCACACTTCTTCAGAGGTAATCCTGCCTGGGCTACTTCTAGAAAGATAATTTAAATTAGAAATTAGCTTTCATGCGCTTCAAGCACAGACAAGGTAACTTTCTAAAAGTTACTTTTCCTTAATATGTATTAAAAATCCAACTTTACTATTGAGTTGGGCTATTAGTAAATATTGAAAAGAGTGGTTTTACTATGTTTATAGTTGGTAACAACCCAGAGATAACAGAATCATAATTCAACCTTGCTTCCCCGTGTTTTTTTTCTATGGGTCAACCAGAGCCTCCTTATAGTGAAAATACCTATTAGGTCCTTGTCACTGTAGGGATATGGTGAGGTTAAGTTTCTACACCTTATGGGATAAAGGGCATATATGGAGGTTACTTGTTGAAAATGGTTATTATAACAGGCCGCACTGCAGGTTTTACACTGCTGCTCAGGTCCAATCTCATGTAGCTGTTGAAGAGGAGGAAATAAATTATAGAGCATTGAAGGATTCCTACTTTTATGCTGTAGGGTTTTAATGAGAAAAGAGGAGCTTGATGACATTTGTTCTGTCAAGTAAGTAGGATGAGGTCTAAGTGAGAGTGGCACGGTCTACGCCGGATTCCAGATTAGTGTGTCATGATTGATTGTGTCAAAGGCAGCTGAAACGTTCAAAAGAAGTAGGACAGCAACCTCAATCTGATCTACCATGTTTTTAAGGTGATCCTAGATGAATTCAGTGCTTACATATTTGTGGAATCCTGTTTGGAGGTTGGAAGTGTTCTTGAATGAATTGTGACATCTGGGAGAAGGCTGCTCTTTCTGTAAGTTTTCCCATGATTGTTCTGTTTGCTATAGGTCTGCACTTGCTATCCTTATATGAAAGTGGTAATGATAGAGAAATTAAATATATTTTTCTATATATTTTTTAAAAAGGCTATGGAGTACTGCAGTATAACTTAGGAAGTACTATGGAACTTAAAAAAGAGAGAAATCAAATTAAAAATGTAAAAAAATAAAAATACACTGTACTAAGCTATATTTCAGAAATATAGTGTACCACAGAGTATTTTCAATGTTTTTACATATTTTAATTGCTTACAAAAAAATCTCAGGCGTACCGCTGTAATACCTACAATTTGCTTTGCTACTTACAATTTTTACAAATACACTGAACTACACTATATTTCACTAATTTAGAATACATGTGTATTTTTATTTTTGGGGATTTTTTTGTTTCAGTACTTTCTAGGTACTAGTTAGGTACTCTTATATATAGTGGCAGTAGGTAGTTATAGTTAAGATGTAGTTTCCATACGAAGAGCGTTTTTTCATTTTCCAATAACTTTGTTGTTGTTTGATGATCCCTCGTGAAATTTTTAAAAATAGTTTGACGCTCAACTGAGCTGTCTGAAAAGTTTCAGGGTGCTTCTTAAAGCATGGGCTGAGAAAAAGGCGGGTCCCAAATGATGAACAGAATTACACCAAATTTGGCAGGAAGGTAGATGTTGGTTCAGGTAAGTGTGTTTTTTCGATTTGGTATAAATCTGTTCGGTAGTTGCGGAGCAATTTAAAGAAATTTCCAGTTGTATATATAGGGGCGCAGAGGATCCATGACCCCTTCCGATCTCGTCCTGAGATCTGATTGACTGCCAACACTTCAAACTAAGAATTGTTGGCAGCTAATCAATCAATCAAAAATACTTTATTTCGCATTATTTAAATGAATAAAAAGTGCAAATACCAAGCAAGTAAAAAAAATCTCACATCAATAAAAACCTCTAAAACATACATCATATAAAATCGACTCATAGTTTCATAATTTCATGATTACCAAATAAAATAATCCATAAATAACAGCTATAAGAATAGGCGCCTTCGGCTGGCCACTGCCCACAAATAGGAGGCAAGGAAATAACACACATAGGGATATGGAACCATCTTGGCATTGAGCTGAGTTCCAGAACTGTTTTCTTTTAAAAGGGGGGCAGGGGAGAAAAACCCTGGCCTCCAAGGCCTCCTGTGGAGGGTTCCACGGGGACCTCGCAGGGACACGAAAACATGTTCTTTCTCACATTTTTGGCAGGATCTGAGGCTCTCACTAAAATGTTTTATAAAAATGAAGCGTGGACTCCCAAGCTTCGTTTAAAAATCAGCCCCCGGGTGGGCAAGGTCCCAGGGGAATTTGTAAAAAAAGGAGGGGGCACATAGGCCCCCCCCATCTGAGGACATAATAATGCCCCAGGGAAAACTACCTTAAGGGGTCTTTTTGATTTATAGACGGAGCCTCTCAGACCTTCCCAGGTCTTCCGGGGACCAACATCTCCCTGTGACAACATGTCACAAAATACTGGGGGGCCACTTGGACCCTCCCGTGTCCCGGGAACCACCCTCTTTCTGAGGTCAAATTATTTTGTAAAGATGGGAGGGGCTACATAGCCCCTCTTTCCAGGCCGTTCTCCGCCCCGGGGAGCGCCACACCTCCGAGCTGGCTCCTGCTATGTCTAGGGGTGCCCACCCATGGGACATGCTGCTTATGATCTCACATATTACATCACTCATGACATGGTCAGTGACATCACTGGTGACATTTCAAATGACATCATCCACAGAATCTCTGACTATCCCACTCACAACCCAATATAACCTTTCATACACCCACTACAGCTTCAACCCTAGCATTCTCAAAAACATTAACACTTCCTGGTCTCGGTGGGGATCCATCAGAAGATCTTTCGAAGCATGCGCAGGGTGTTGAAGCACGAAGACAAGATGGCGTTGACTTGTCTGGACATTGAGAGGGAGGAGTCCAGGATGAAGCCCAGGTTGCGTGCATGGTCCGTTGGCTTGGGGGTGGTGCCCAGGGCAGGGGGCCACCAGGAGTCGTCCCAGGTGGAGGGTGATGACCCCAGGATGAGAACCTCCGTCTTGTCTGAGTTCAGTTTCAGGCGGCTGTTCTTCATTCATTTGGTGACGTCTTTCATCCCTTCGTGTAGGCTGGCTCTGGCGGTGTCCGGGTCGTTGGTGAGGGAGAGGATGAGCTGGGTGTCGTCGGCGTAGGTGATGATCTTGAGGTCGTGTTGGCATGCGATGGCTGCGAGGGGGCTCATGTAGACGTTGAAGAGGGTGGGGCTGAGCGATGACCCCTGTGGAACGCCGCAGATGACTTCAGTGGCTGCTGACTGGAATGGGGGGAGGCGGACTCTCTGGCTTCTTCCGGCGAGGAATGAGGTGATCCACTCAAGGGCCTTCTCCTGGATTCCGGCGTTGTTCAGGCGTTGTACCAGGGTGCGGTGGCAGACTGTGTCGAATGCTGCGGAGAGGTCCAGGAGGATGAGGGCCGCTGTTTCCCCGTTGTCCAGTAGGGATCTGATGTCGTCACTGGCTGCGATGAGGGTGGTCTCCATGCTGTGGTTGGCTCGGAAGCCGGACTGCGAGTGGTCGAGGGAGCCGTTGGTCTCAAGGAAGGCGGCTAGCTGTCTGTTGACGGTCTTCTCGATGACTTTGGCAGGAAACGGGAGGAGCGAGATGGGGCGGAAGTTCTTGAGGTCGGTGGGGTCAGCTGTAGGTTTCTTCAGCAGGGCGCTGATCTCGGCGTGTTTCCAGCAATCCGGGAAGGTGGCGTGTTGAAGGAGGCATTGATGATGTCACGGAGGTGGGGTGCGATGATGTAGTGGGCCGCGTTGAAGATGTGGTGTGGACAGGGGTCCGTGGGGGATCCGGAGTGGATGGTGTTCATCGTGCGTGTTGTGTCTTCGGTGCTGACCGGGGTCCAGGTGCGGAGGGTGGCGGTGGGGGCGTCGGTTCGGTGGTGGGGGTTGTGGTAGGAGGGCCGAAGCTGTTGTGTATGTTGGCGATCTTGTCGTGGAAGAAGGCGGCGAGAGAGTCGCAGAGGTCTTGCGAGGGAGTGATGTTGTTGTTTCCGGCGTCGGGGTTGGAGAGCTCTTTGATGATGGTGAAGAGTTCTTTGCTGTTGTGGGTGTTGTTGTCCAATCGTTCCTTGAAGGCTGTCTTCTTCGTGACGCGGATCAGTTGGTGGTGTTTGCGGGTGGCGTGCTTGAGGGCAGTCATGTTGTCTGTGGTCTGGTTGGTGCTTCAGGTATTCTCCAGGGAGCGGCAGTTCTTCTTGGAGGTGATGAGTTCGTCGGTGAACCAGGGGGTTTTCTTGCTGCCGCGTCTGCTGGGGGGGTTCTTCAGTGGTGCAAGGGCGTCAGCGCAGTTGGTGATCCACTGAGTGAGGTTGTTGGCGGCTTCGTTGGGGTCCATTGAGCTGGTGGGGGGGTCCTGGCTGAGGAAGGGGGTGAGTTGGTCGTTTGTGATCTTGTTCCAGTTTCTTCGAGGGGCTTGTTGCGGGGGGTGGTGGGTCGTCGTTTTTCTGAAGCTGAAGTGGACGCAGCTGTGGTCGGTCCACTGGAGTTTGGTGGCATGGCTGAAGGCGACGTGCTTGCTGGATGAGAAGACTGGGTCAAGCGTGTGTCCGGCGTAGTGGGTGGGGGTGGTTACCAGTTGCTTGAGTCCGAGGTTGGCAAGGTTGTCCAGCAGGGCGACGGTGTTGCGGTCCTTGTTGTTCTCCAGGTGGAAGTTGAGATCCCCTAGGAGGATGTAGTCGGTGGAGTTGATGGCGTGTGGGCTGACGAAATCTGTGATGACTTCGCTGAATTGTGTGCGTGGTCCCGGTGGTCTGTAGACGAGGGTGCCTCTGAGCGTGGTCTTGGGGTCGGAGTGTATCTGGAAGTGGAGGTGTTCGGCGGAGGTGAGGGTGTCATCTGAGTTGGTCGTGATGCGGATGGTGTTCTTGTGGGCGATGGCGATGCCTCCACCCGTCTGGTTGACGCGGTCCCTCCTGGTGATCTTGTATCCGTCCGGGATGGCTATGGCGATGTCGGGCGCTGAGGAGGCGTTCGTCCAGGTTTCGGTCAAGAAGGCGATGTCTGGTGATGTCGAGTCGAGGAGGTTCCAGAGTTCGACGGCGTGTCGGTGGATGGAGCGGGTGTTGAGCAGGATGCACTTCAGATGGTTGTTGCTGGGGCTCGGTTTGGCTGGTGCGGTGCAGGCTCAGAGGCAGGAGAATTGGCAGGCAAGGCAGGAGAAGGGTCCGTGGGTGCGTCTCGGGGTGGCGTGGTGGCAGGCGTTGTTTTGTCCGGCGTTGAGTGTGAGGAGGGTTGTGGCGTCGTAGGTGATTCGGGTGCGCCGGTGGCGACGCGGACCAGGGGGTCTGGCACTGGGCGCGGTCCAGGCGCAGACGGGCGCAGACAGGCCTACCTTTGGCGCACCTTCGGCGCTCAATCGGCGCTCCCGCTGAGCGCGTCCGCTGAGCGCGTCCGCTGCGCAGTCGCACAGGGGGCATCATAAGTAAGGAGCCAGGAGGGAGGGTCAGCTGGGTGGCGGGAGCGGGGCGGCGAATGGGATTGGAGGGGGGTGGGGCCGCAGGGAGGCAGCGGCGGGAAAAACTTGGCAGGCAGCGGCGGGAAAACTCGGTGATGCAGGAATCAGGAAGCTGGAGCAGGAGAGTGGAGTGATCTGGCCTGGAAGTCACCTAAACAGCTGCTCATACACCAACTCACTCACTAATACAGCTAATGATATATCTACTCATACTCCCAAACAGCCACTCACACACTGTCAGTCACCCATAGAGCTACTCACACATCTACTCACTCACCCATAGAGTCAATCACACAGCCACTTACTCACCAACACAGTTATACACACACACACTCACTCATTCATACAGATACTAACATGTACTCACTCACCTATACAGTTGCTGACACAAGCACACACTTACCCATACAGACACTCTCATGATCCCTCACTCACACAGTCACTCGTATACTCAAACATTCACCTATACGGCCTTTCACGTATGCAATTACTCACCCATATACCACTGACATATCCATTCACTCACTGACACAGTCATACACACACTCAGTCACCCATTTAGGATTTACTCATACAGCCACTTAGACACCAACTGACAGACTGATAAAGACATTCACACAACCTAGTCACTCAACCATGCATTCACTGAGACACTTAATCACTCACTTATACAGTCAGACATGCACCCACTGAATCATCCATACAGGCACTCATACACCCGCTGATTCACCAATACACCTTGGTATATATATTTAACAATCCTAATTTCTTTTAAACAGTCACAGTCACTGGATGATGTCATGAGTGATGTCATTTGAGATGTCATTATTGATGACTATAACTCCCCTATCTATTATTTATAGAAAGTGGTAATAGTTAGGGGATAACAATAAAATCTACTGTTTAACCATGTTTAAGGCCCTAACCCAGAACACAGCCACTTTTGTAAAGGCAGTCATTAGCCAGTCATATACTGCATCCCTAAGGGCCATATTTATCATTGAATTGTTTTGCCCTTGCATCACACATGGTGCAACAATGGCAACGCAAACTGCAATCTATGCTAGTCCCCTTTATACCACTCCAATCTACGCCACTCTACTGTATGCCACTTCACTCTATGCCACTTCTGTCTACTCTACAGTATTGTACTCTACATCACTCCACTCTATGCCCCTCTACTTTATGCCACTCCACTCTACGCCACTTCTCTGTATGCCATTCCCCTCTATGCTATACACTCAATGCCACTCTACTTTATGCCACTCCACTCTCTGCTATTCGAATATACACCAATCTACTCCAGGCAACTCTACTGTACAACACGGTGCTCCACTCCACACCAGTCTACACACTCTACTGGGCAATACCACATTCAAAGATGCTGCACTCAACGACAGTCCTCTGAATGGCGCTACCAATGTATGACACTAAACTGCACGAGATGCCACTCTTTATCAGTCCACTCCACTCTATGACACTACACTGCACTATATAGCATGCTACTTTACTCTATGCCACTCCACTCTACAAGATCCAACTCAAGTATATGAACCTCAACTCAACAACACTCTACTCCACTCTTTAGGAGTCTGGGACATTCTACTCAACAACACTACACTCGATGACACTTCACTCAAAGGCAATCCTATGAATAACACACCACTGTACGACACACCGCTGTACAACAGTTTAATCAATCAATCACTTAAGTCGTACTTGTAATGCGCGGCTTGTCACCCAAGAGAGTATGCAGGTGTTTGATGCAGGTATTAGTCGATGAGATAGTCTTGAACCCCTTCCTGAACTGGGACAGCCAGGGTGTGGTGCGAAGGTGGAGGGGGAGTGTGTTTCAGACTTTGGCGGCAAGATGGAAGAAGGAGCGTCATCAGGAGTGGCAGTAGCAAGTGTGAGGGTGAGTTGTGCAGAGCAGTGGTTCCTGGGAGGTCAGTGGAAATGCAGGCGGTGGTTCATGTAGACTGGTACTTGGTTGTGGAGGGCTTTGTGGGCATGGGTCAGCAGCTTAAATTGGCATCTCTTCTGGATTGGGAGCAAGTGGAGGTCCTTCAGGTGCTGGGTGATGTGGGTTCTTTCGGGCAGGTTGAGGATCAGTCTGGCAGCTGCTTTCTGGATCGTCTGAAGTCTTTGCATGAGTTTGGTGGTGGTCTGCATCACCCTCTTCCTGGTGCTGATAGGGAGTCACTTGAAAACTTTGCGGAGGATGTGGAAGAAGGCTGAGGAGACAGCGTTGACCTGATGGCGTGTGGGCTGACGAAATCTGTGATGACTTCGCTGAATTGTGTGCGTGGTCCCGGTGGTCTGTAGACGAGGGTGCCTCTGAGCGTGGTCTTGGGGTCGGAGTGTATCTGGAAGTGGAGGTGTTCGGCGGAGGTGAGGGTGTCATCTGAGTTGGTCGTGATGCGGATGGTGTTCTTGTGGGCGATGGCGATGCCTCCACCCGTCTGGTTGATGCGGTCCCTCCTGGTGATCTTGTATCCGTCCGGGATGGCTATGGCGATGTCGGGCGCTGAGGAGGCGTTCGTCCAGGTTTCGGTCAAGAAGGCGATGTCTGGTGATGTCGAGTCGAGGAGGTTCCAGAGTTTGACGGCGTGTCGGTGGATGGAGCGGGTGTTGAGCAGGATGCACTTCAGATGGTTGTTGCTGGGGCTCGGTTTGGCTGGTGCGGTGCAGGCTCAGAGGCAGGAGAATTGGCAGGCAAGGCAGGAAAAGGGTCCGTGGGTGCGTCTCGGGGCGGCGTGGTGGCAGGCGTTGTTTTGTCCGGCGTTGAGTGTGAGGAGGGTTGTGGTGTCGTAGGTGATTCGGGTGCGCCGGTGGCGACGCGGACCAGGGGGTCTGGCACTGGGCGCGGTCCAGGCGCAGACGGGCGCAGACAGGCCTACCTTTGGCGCACCTTCGGCGCTCAATCGGCGCTCCCGCTGTGGCGTCCGCTGCGCAGTCGCACAGGGGGCGTCATAAGTAAGGAGCCGGGAGGGAGGGTCAGCTGGGTGGCGGGAGCGGGGCGGCGAATGGGATTGGAGGGGGGCGGGGCCGCAGGGAGGCAGCGGCGAGAAAAACTCAGCAGGCAGCGGCGGGAAAACTCAGCGATGCAGGAATCAGGAAGCTGGAGCGGCAGAGTGGAGTGATCTGGCCTGGAAGAGGCAGCGGTCACACTGCAGCAGTCCCCTTGGTCCCCTTAAGTAAGGAGCCAGGAGGGAGGGTCAGCTGGGTGGCGGGAGCGGGGCGGCGAATGGGATTGGACGGGGGCGGGGCCGCAGGGAGGCAGCGGCGGGAAAAACTTGGCAGGCAGCGGCGGGAAAACTCGGCGATGCAGGAATCAGGAAGCTGGAGCAGGAGAGTGGAGTGATCTGGCCTGGAAGTCACCTAAACAGCTGCTCATACACCAACTCACTCACTAATACAGCTAAAGATATATCTACTCATACACCCAAACAGCCACTCACACACTGTCAGTCACCCATAGAGCTACTCACACATCTACTCACTCACCCAAAGAGTCAATCACACAGCCACTTACTCACCAATACAGTTATACACACACACACTCACTCATTCATACAGATACTAACATGTACTCACTCACCTATACAGTTGCTGACACAAGCACACACTTACCCATACAGACACTCTCATGATCCCTCACTCACACAGTCACTCGTATACTCAAACATTCACCTATACGGCCTTTCACGTATGCAATTACTCACCCATATACCACTGACATATCCATTCACTCACTGACACAGTCATACACACACTCAGTCACCGATTTAGGATTTACTCATACAGCCACTTAGACACCAACTGACAGACTGATAAAGACATTCACACAACCTAGTCACTCAACCATACATTCACTGAGACACTTAATCACTCACTTATACAGTCAGACATGCACCCACTGAATCATCCATACAGGCACTCATACACCCGCTGATTCACCAATACACCTTGGTATATATATTTAACAATCCTAATTTCTTTTAAACAGTCACAGTCACTGGATGATGTCATGAGTGATGTCATTTGAGATGTCATTATTGATGACTATAACGCCCCTATCTATTATTTATAGAAAGTGGTAATAGTTAGGGGATAACAATAAAATCTACTGTTTAACCATGTTTAAGGCCCTAACCCAGAACACAGCCACTTTTGTAAAGGCAGTCATTAGCCAGTCATATACTGCATCCCTAAGGGCCATATTTATCATTGAATTGTTTTGCCCTTGCATCACACATGGTGCAACAATGGCAACGCAATACTTAATTCACATTTATCAAGTAACTCAAGCCCACCAAGCGCAGACTCACGTTGCTTGGTAATTATGAAGTAATGCAAGGCAGAGCAAGTTGCTGCCTTGCATCACTCTGCCCTGGGAAGTTGTTCCATGCATGGACCATGGGTGTTCCCATGCATGGATTTTGGCATAATCCCAGATTTTCCAAGACTGATAAACCTTATTCCCACGGATGCTCAATGAGGAGAAATACATTATTTCTCCTTGTTGTTTCCTCTTTCTAAGTGTGTTGCATTCTGCAGCAGACTTAGAAACAGAAACAACCCTCTAAGGATTGTTTTTATGCAGAAAGGTGTCCCTTCCTATACAAATGCAATCCTGCATGCAACGCAGCAACACTTTCTCCTTGGCACCAGGGTGCCTGCATTGGTGCTAGGCTGCCACAAGTGTGCCAGCACAAGGAGAAAATGAGAATGCACCATATCTTGATAGATATGATGCATCCCTGCCCTCCCTGCCACACAACACAGACATTTTAATTAAACAGCCCCAGTGACATACCTTTAACAGTACTTAACCATGTTAGTTCTACTGCAAATAAATTACCTTTTCTAACTCATATTCTTTATTCCTGTCAAAATCTTATCTAGATCCGTTCAGCAATTTTCAAAGTATTACCGTTTAAACTATACTCTATGACATGCCACACCACTCCACTGTACAACATGACACCCTAATCTATGACAATTCACTCTCTCTATGACTCACCACTCCACTGCATGACATGCCAGACCACTCTATGACATGCCACTCCACTCTACACTAATACAGTCTACACCCCTCAGCTGTATGCTACTCTTATCTATGCTGTTCCACTGTATACTACTCTAGTCTGTACCATTCCACACTATTCCACTTCTCTCTATGCTACTCCACTTTATGCACTCCTCTGTATGGTATTCTATTCCATGTCACTCGGCTCCATGCGAATCCACTCAACGCCACTCCACTTTACACCACTCCACTCTATGCCACTCCACTCTATGCTATTTCACTCTATGCCACTCCACTGTACGCCACTCCACTGTTTGCCACTCCAATTTACCCCACTCCAGTCTACGCTATTCCACTTTATTTCACTGCAGTCTGTGACACTCCACTGTACACTATTCAACTCTACACCAATCCTCTCTATGCTACTTCACTGTATGCAACTCCACTCTATGTCATTCCACTCTACACCACACCACTGTACACCACTCCACTCTACCCTATACTATTGCGTGCCACCCCACTCTATGCAACTCCACTCTGTGCTATTCCACTCTACGGCACTCCATTCTACTCCACGACATGCTAATTGACTCCAAACTTCTACAAAAAAAGCTCTGAACTTCAAAGTGTGTCTTTCTGTAGCACTAGCGACAGCGTTTTGTGTCCTTTTATCATGCAAATCTCCGTGCGCTAGCGTAATAATGCCATAAATCACAAACTGTCTCTTTGCGAGTGTCTGTAGCACCAACAATAGTGCTCTAATACCAACACAAGGCGGTACAAAAGAGGGTGGTGATGGACGGAGCATCAGAACCAATCAAACACTCACACCCAGTCAACAGATCTGGGTTTGGTCCATCACCGTTCTTTAGCCCACTCTGCCACCCCAGTTCAGACATGGCCATATGCAAATCAGTCTGACCCTGTCTCTCATGGGAACAGTCCAGCCCGAACTGCCAAGCCATGCCTTCCCTGGACCGGAAACAAGCTTCCTAGGACCGGTTTCTGGCATTTCAGTTATTTGCGATAACTCAAACTATGAATGCTGAATTTCTATGTTTTTTTGTGTGCAAAATCTAACATCCTTGTTACCTTTGTTTTGTAGTGAATATATATATATCCACTTGGTTACACAGCTTTGAGTACCCCACCTTCCTTTTTGGAGTATTCCAAGGAGAACAACAGCAACCATGGACTCCAACCTGGCTTCTTAAGCAGTGATTTATTGGCAAGAATTTGGCATCTCGACGCGTTTCAGGATCCTGTCCCTTGATCACGAGTGCCGTTAGTGAAATCGAGTTTCTTTAAATAAACATGTGACTTAACAAAAACAAAAATAGTGAAGACAGACTTCAAACACAAGTATACATTTCTGCAAATTCAACAGAATTAAACAATTATTCCTGCCGCTTCTTTCAGAGATGAATCATTTACATTGGGGAAACATCATGAGTTAATGTCAAATAAAAATATATATATCGTCAAAAGTTCCTCTCTGCCAATTATCGGCAGAACCAGCAGGCACGGACCTCAGCCACACTCGCATAAAGGCATCAACGTCGAAGTCTCGTGGAGCATGCAGAGTAGTTTAATAAAGAATAAACCACAGCATTACACAGGCATAATGGCTGCCATGACGCGTTTCGCTCGTCAAAGCGAGCTTGATCACATATATATATATATATATAAATTGAGTTATCCAAAGACCAGAAACCTTTTGTAATTAAAAAACATTTTACATGCAAATCGAATTTTTGCGTGTATGCATTGAGCTATCCTTGCTCGGTAATATACATTGGAAGTACCATCTATCAGGTCAAAAAATGCATTTTGGAGCATATGAGGGCAATTGTCAAACAAGCAATATCCTATTGCAAGGCATTTTAAAGATTCTCACAATAAGAATGCCAGTCTCTTGATATTTTGTGCTCTTGACAGAATTCCTGTTTTGGATAGAGGAGGAAGCAGAGTTAGAGAACTCAGACGTTTAGAATCCAAAATGATTATTAAATTTGAGACGATACATCTGAATGGTTTAAATAAAGACAAAGAATTATCTGTTCATTTAGGTTAATTATGTAACCACAATTTATTGTCCAATAATCCTGATAGATTGTTCTCTACTGTATGCCTCTCTTGTATGTTTGTATTTTAATTGGTGATAGGTGGATCATTGATCTTGCACTTGTTTTTATTTTGTAGGAGACGGAGATATCAGCATTCAATGCAGAGAAAAGCAAAGAGCTACAATATTAAAACATTTCCTTTTCGTCTCGTCACATGCCAGTTTATTGGAACATTTGTCTGTGTATATAGATTATTTTCTAGCTGAGTTTGTGATGTCACTTAAATCTTATATCAAAGATACAAAAGATTTTCTCCAACACATAGAACAGGCGCAGTGGGAGGAAGGTGATAACTTGATAGTCATGGACATAACAAGTCTATATACCTGTATAGGACACCAAGACGGTTTGAAGGCGGTTGAATTTTTTCTAAGAAATTGGCTGATAAAATTTACTGAACAAAACAGTATGTTGCTAGAATTTTTGGAATTGTGCCTCAACAATAATATCTTTCTGTACCAGGAACAGTACTATAGGCAGTTATCGGGGTCGGCGATGGGCACCTGCTTCCCCCCTAGCTATGCGAACTTGTTTGTTGGCTGGTGGGAGGAGCAGGTGGCCTGGTCAGACACTAACTGCATATGGACCAGCATGATCATGGCCTGGTACAGATATATCGACGATCTCTTCCTGGTTTGGAGGGGATCTAGGGAGACAGCACAAGCCTTTGTGGATGTTTTAAATCAGAACAGCATCAATTTGAAGTTCAGTGCAGATATTAGTTCTACCTCAGTCAATTATCTAGATCTAGAGGTGTTCATTACAGACCAAAAGATATGTACCAGACTATACCGCAAGCCCACTGCGGGCAACTCAATATCCCATGCCTCGAGTTATCATCCTGCCAAATTGATTAGCAGTATCTCATATGGAGAACTGCTTTGTATCAAAAGAAATAACACCAGGGAGGCAGATTTTCAGAAGTATGCTTAGGAATGTGTCAGCAGATTTCATGCTTGTGGATGTGGGGAACGCACTCTTAGTGAGGCATTACAAAAAGTAAACTCTGTACCTAGGGGAAACCTGCTGAAAGATAAAGCTAGTAAGAAACAGAATGGGAACAAATTTAGAATGGTCACAACGCTTTCAGAGAAGGCTGGGGAGTTGAGGACCATTCTAAGAAAAAATTGGAATCTACTAAACATGGACCCAACTATCAGGGAAGATGTACCTACTCGCCCTGTGTTAACATTTAGAAAAGCAAGGGCTTTGAGAGATTCCCTTACAAGCAGACACTTGACTAAAACAATACCCACACCATTTGGGAATAAACTACAGGGATTCTTCCCATGTGGAAGATGCAAAGCCTGTAGTAACAGCAAACGGGTTTTGTCATACAGGGTACCAAGCCTCAACAAACCAAAACTAATAAACAAATCTATTACATGCTGCACACCGTATACAGTGAATTGCTTGAATTACCCTTGTGGGTTAAGTTATATTGGAAGTACAATACATCAAATCAAGATGTGGATCTTGGAACACAAAAGGGCAATCAAGAACGGTGATGCTTCGCATCCTGCAGCGAGGCATTTTTTGGCTGAACACAACAGTAATAGGGACCTCTTAACTTTTTTTGTATTGGACCATGTGCAACTCCATCCTACAGGAGGAGATAGGGTCACCAGTCTTAGAAGACTGGAATCCAGATATATAATTTATCTTCAAACTAAGACCCCACAAGGCCTGTATACCAATGAGGAATTGGTGATCCACCTAGGAGAGTAGTCCATTCAATTATACACATGGTAGATTTCAGGATGAAGTTGTTCCATTAAATATGGATTCCTGAATTGTTTGTATATATTGCTACTTGCTATATATATATATATATATAATGGGTGACCTCTTTGGGTGGGTAAGTGGGTATATAGTGACTGCCTGGGTGAGTGAGTGACTGTTTGAATGGATGTATGAGTGAATGTATGGCTGGGTGAGTGGAATTTTCAGTGGGATTTTGGTCAAGTGAGTTGGTGTGTGAGTGACTGAATTGAGGAGTAAGTGTATGTGTGAATGGTTGTATGTGTGAGTGAGCAGATGTTTGAGTGCTTGTATGGATGTATCAATGGGTATGTAAGTGGCTGTGTAGGTGTGTGAGTGAGTATTAGAGTGCTTGCATGGGTTAGTGAGTCACTGTGTTCAGAAGCTGTATGGGTGAGTGAGTGGGTGTGTGAGCAGCTGTGTGAGTGAGTGGGGCTATGTGAGTGGCTGTATGGGTTAGTGACTGGTTGTATGAGTGATTGTATGAGTGAGTGAATGGTTGTGTGAGTGGCTGTACAAGTGAGTGAGCGGTGTGTGAGTGCCTCTATGGAGAAGTGAGAGGATGTGGGGAGTTTTACAAGTGACAACTGAGCCTAACTAACACGTCCCTGAAACCTTCTATCTCCTAACTATAACATCCCTGTAACCTTTGTTTTTATTAGGTGAATTTCTATGGTTTTTTAACTAGTAGTTGCGTTTGAAGAGTGGTGGAGAAAGGGGGCACGACCTCTGACCAGCTCTCGGGAATTATACTGTATCGGACTAACTGGAGGTAACAGGAGGGCTTCTAGACCCCCAAGAATCCTCAGCATCCAGGAGGACTTCATCTCTTAACCAGCAGTGTGCCAGGAGGCACGTTTGCAGAGTGGTAGAGAAAGGGGGCATGGCCTCCGAACACCTCTCAACAATTCTGCTGTATGGGACTTATTGAGGTAACAGGAGTGCTTGTTGGCCCACACGGACACTCGAGAGCCAAGGGGACTTTATCCCCCAACCAGCAGTGTACCAGGAAGCATGTTTGCATATTGATGGAGAAAGGGGCATGGCCTCCAAAGTCCTCACAGCAATTGCATCCGTGGGACTTACTTGAGGTAACAGGAGGGCTTGTTGGCCCTCAAAGACCCTCAGAATCCAGGGGTACTTCATCCCCCTACCACCAAGGTGCTAGGAGGCGTGTTTGCAGAGTGGTGGAGAAAGGGGATGTGATCTCTGAAGACCTTTCAGCAATCCCGCTATGTGGGACTTAGTAGAGGTAAAAGGAGGGTGTGTTGGCCCCCAAGTACCCTCTGGAGCCAAGGAGACATCATCCTCCAACCGGCACAGCACCAGGAGGCCGTTTGCAGAGTGGTGGAGAAAGGGAGTGTGACCTCTGTAGTCCTCTCAGCAGTAGAGCTCTATGGTACTTACAGGAGGTAACAGGAGGGCTTGTTGGTCCCCAAGGACACTCAGCATCCGAGGGGACTTCATCCACCAACCAGTAGTGCACAAGGTGGTGCGTTTGCAGATTGGCGGAGAAAGTGGGCTGACCTCCGATGACCTCTCAGCAATCCTACAGTGTGTGACTTACTGGTGGTAACAGGAGTGGTTCTTGGTCCCCAAGAACCCTCAGCATCCAAGGGGACTTCATACCCCAACCAATAGTGCACCAGGAGGCCCCGTCTCAGGCTGAATGAGAAAGGGGGGTCTCTGACGAGGTCTCAGCAAACCCACTGTGGGAAATAACTTGTGACAACAATAGAGATTCTTAGCCCCCAACGACCCCCAGCAGCCAAGGGGACTTGATATCCCAAACAGCAGTGTGCCAGGAGGCCCCTTTGCAGAGTAGTTGAGAAAGGGAGTGGGGCCTCTCACGAGGTCTCAGCAATCCAGCTGTAAGGGACTTATTGGTGGCAACAGCAGGAATTCTTGGCCCCCAATAACCCTCAGCAGCCAAGGGGGCTTCATCCTTCAACCAGTAGTGCACCAGAAGGTTCCTTTGCAGAGTGGTTGAGAAAGGGGGAGAGGCCTCCGATGAGGTCTTCACAATCCTGCTGTGGGGGACTTACTTGTGGCAACAATAGGGGTGCTTGGCACCCAACGACTTTCAGCAGCCAAGGGGACTTTATCCATCAACCAGTAGTGCACCAGGGACTTCTTTGCAGAGTGGTTGAGAAAGGGTGCAGGGCCTCTGATGAGACCTCAGCAATCCCACTGTGGATGACTTACTTGTGGCAACAATAAGGGTTCTTGGCCCACAACAACCCTCAGCAGCCAAGGGGAATTCGTCCCCCAACCAGTAGCGCACCAGGAGGTGGGTTTGCAGAGTGATTAAGAAAGGGGGTGTGGCCTCTGATGAGGTCGTAGCAATCCGGCTGTGGGGGGTTTATGTGTTGCAATAAAAGGGGTTCTTGTCCTCCAACAACCATCAGCCGCCATGGGGACTTCATCCCTAACAAGTAGTACCTCAGGAGATGTGTTTGCAGAGTGGTGGATAAAGGGGGCTGGGCCTCTGATAAGCTGCATCAGGATTCGCAGTTCCACAAGGTATCACGCTGAGCACTGAGAGGGATCCACGGATTCCTGCGTGTTGAGAAAAACACATTAAAAAGCAATATTTGGGCCTTTATGAGTCTCTCTGTGACCCCCCTAGCACACAAATAGGGTCAGGGTATCTGTAGCTTGTCTCCTTTATTCACTTTGCACAGAGATCTTCAGCCCCGATGACCTCATCCTGACAAACAAAATGGAGTCTGCAACTTTTCTCTGAAGGTGCGGCTAGCCAAGCAGGACTTTGCTTTGTTGTGTGAATCCGCGGATAACCGTGGGCGGATCAGCAGAAGATTCACATCCCTATATATGCAAATTGTTTTCAGTTAGTGTCTCTAAAACTACTGAACGGATTTACACCAAATCATAAAAAGAATGATCTGTAGAACAAAATCTACCTTTCTGACAAATTTTGTAATTCCGTCCATTGGTTTGGGCTGCAGTCATTCTCAAAACTCCTTTAGGAATTAACATGAGGAAAACCTGTTTAGAAACCCCCCCCTTTTTCTCGGTCCCCACTTCACAGATCACCCTGAAACTTTATAGACAGCACCTGAAGTGAGCGTTGAATTTTTGGGCGAAATTTTGTGAAGCTTTGTCAACTAGTGCCAAAGATGTAGGCAACCAAAAAACAGATTTTTAATAGAAATTATGTTCTAACTATAACTAGCTACTGGCGACCGCTAGTAGTTAATATGTATATGTATATACGTATATAGATACAGATATAGATACAGATGTAGATGTGGATTTAGATATAGATATAGAAATATAGATATAAATATAATTATAGACATAGATGTAGATTACCGATAGGCACTCGCCACTGGGTAGTTATACTTAGGACCACATGTTCCGTAGGAAAATAATTTTGGGTTTGTTGATAACATTGGAACCATTTGACAAATCTTCATGAAACTTAAAAATGCCCGCCACACATGACACTGGACATCATACTTTACATTTAAAAAAAACATAGAAATTCACTGAAAAAACAAAGTTTAAAGTGACCTTACAGTTAGGAATTGTAATAATATCTAACTACAATGATCTAAAAAAAATATCGAAATTCACTGAAAAAAACTAATGTTAAAGTGACGTTATAGTTAGGAGATAATGTAAAACATGCTGAACACAACCAATGAAAATCACCAGTTTTAGTTATCTCAAGTAACTATAAATCGTGCCCTAACATAACTATAACTTGCACCCCCTCCATACAATGTTGTCATGTTTGATGCAATTTCAGATGTTGCATTGATGATATCAATAATGTCATAGAACATATCAAGAGTGATGTAATATGTGAAATCATAAGCAGTGCATGACAAGTCTGCAAGCTATAGAGGGGGGTGGCTTGGAAGCCAACAATGGCGGACGCGTGAGCTGAGGGATCATTGCCAGCCGTAGCATTTTTCCTGTGTATTGTGGTGTCTACCGGGGCCCAGGTGCATGCCGCTGTAAGCCCGATCAACTAGACGTTGCCGAGATCCAGTGAAGTCACCAGGAGACCCGAGAGCGGCGACACAGACGAGTGGGGCTGTGAAGGGGGCAGCGGCAACAGTAATAACATGGCAGCCTGAGGTTCTCCTGTGTGCGGGGTGGAGGAGCAGACCCGAATAGGGAGCCGGGAGACGAGGATACCCCGGACCAGAGCGCCCACGGGACGGAACAGCATTGCTGATTTTCGATCCCAGTTTGCAGACCGGGGTCGACCCTGTTGGTGCCTCGCGGAGTGGCAGATGCCAGAGCGACGGTGATGCACAGCATTGGCCCGGAGAAACCAAACTGCTCTTGTGGCCGAGCTGGATGGGGGAACCGGTTCCGTTGCTTGCAGCGCCTGCTACCTTGGGGACTGAGACAGCGACCAGAGCTCCCTCCCCCACCTAAGGTATGTTGTAATTGAGGACACGTGGTGCTGAGTGATCTGCTTTGCCCGTGGTGAGTGGTGGCGGTCCTGAACCAGAGTCCATTATAGGTGCGGCCTGCTGGTTGCTGCCACCTCTCTGTAGCACATTTTTTGGAGGAATCGCATCAGAGACCTCATGCTGAGTGCCCTGGGGGCATCCAGGACAATAGGATAGGGATCCCAGAAGGCGTTCTCTGCTGTGGTGGTGGCTACCAAATAGTGTGGGATCTCGGAGTGCGTCAAACTCACCTTTGAAACTCTGTGTTACTATGCTGGAGTTGGGTGTGGCGGGCATCCTGGCCGAGGCCCATCGACCGCCCAGAGAAGAACGCACCAGATCATCGTTTGGCCAATTTACTTCCCTGATGATGGGGAAACCAAGAGTAAAACAGATGGGACCTCCCCCAGATCTTGAAGACGCACCATCAGAACATGTCCACACGGAAGTCCCTGTTCACAAACAATTGGCCAAAATTTTAGAAGCTATTGCAGATGCCAAGGCGACGCTGCACCAAGAAATCAGCACAGTAGCAGTGGGCCTGGGTCTGCTATGAATGGAACACGCTAAGTTGGCAGACAGGGTGAAGCAGACTGAATCCTCCCTGGCAGTGCTTACTCCAGCGCACCAATCCTTGTCTACTCAGGTGGGGGACTTGGCCAGCCAGGTGGCTGTGCTAGACCGGAGGACCAAAGATGCTGAGGGGCATAATCGTAGGAACAATGTAGGAGTCCTAGGGCTACCGGAGGTAGTGGAAGGTGATGATATGGTCCAATACCTGGAGGGATGGCTCCGAGAAGTGGTGGCACTGGAAGGTCTGTCACAATTCTATTCCTTGGAGAGAGCGCACCACGTCCCGGCCAGGCCACCTGCCCCAGGGAAACCCCTGCATCCGGGGGTTGGACAGACTGCTCCACTTCCGGAACAGAGATGTGCTGTTGCAGAAGGCACGCACGGAGGGTCCATATATGGTTGGAAATAGCAGTGTCTCTATTCCCTGACTATACTTCGGCGGCTCAGAGACGCTGCACCTTCTTTCTCAAAGTTAAACGAGCCTTGCGCGATGAAGGGATCAAATACTCTTTGATGTTCCTGGCCCGACTGCGGATAGTGCTAGATGGGAAGACGCACTTTTGCAAGGACCCCAAGGCAGCTTGTGAATGGTCGACCCGGTACACTCCTGAAGGTGGCCTGGCCAGCAGCTAGGGAACCCAGAAAGTACTTGCAGAAACGTAGGAGGCGAGAGAACTCGAAGAAACCAAGCCCATCATGGACAGCACAGGAGAAAACAGCAGCGCTGCAGGCGGTGGTGGTAATGATTTTTTTTTAACACGTAGTTTATTGGTTTTTTGTACAGTCACATACAACTCCATACTCAATATTCATCAGCATACTCCCTGAGGATTAATCCAAAGCCCCCCACCAACTATATAGTGCATAGTACGAGGATATGTGAGTCCTTCCAGGGATGTGCGTCAAATCAACCAAGAAACCTTCCTAACTAAGTCCCTACACTGAAACACTATAAAAACTTTACATTCCCCCCCCCTCCCTCAGTCCCCACCAACCAACGCAGGTAGCCGTCTCCGTCCTCTCGTATCATGCAGTCCTAGGAATAGCTATGTGTTGAGTTATGCGATGTACCCCTCTTGTTCCGGGGCTATCCCCCCGTCCATGACCTGCCCTTCTCCGTCATCATTTGACTCAGAGTCTCGTAATGTTTGTACTAGCGCCTCCCATGCAGCCGCCACCTCTAGCGCCTTATCATAGTTCCGTCTGCGCACCAATTGATACCGCAGCGCGCTTTCACTGGTGGCCCATTTGAGAAATTCACCCTTCCATCTTTTACTGGTGGGACCCACTGTTGCTTTCCAACGTTTGGTAATTTCTCGTTTTGCTAATAGAAGTCCCATATCTATGAACTTACTCGTAATCTTATTCTTGGGCGTGTGGGGGAACCAGTGTAGTATACTGACGGCCATATCAAACTCCAGTCGCCTCTCTGTCACCTCATTCAGGGTATCCCCCACCTCCTTCCAGTAAAGACCCAGCGCCGGGCAAGACCACATCATATGTTCCAATTCCACCCCTGCTCTCGTACATCTGGGACATGCTGCCTCTTTGACCTTAAAATATTTCTGGATTCTCCCAGGTGTCAAATATGCTCTGTGGGGGATATAGAAGTGCACTAGCTGAAACCTTGCGTTCCTCGTGCTCTTCCAGGCACGTCGTACTATCTGCGCCCAAGCCGTCTCTGGGATATCTTTACCTAGATCATTTTCCCATTTGCCCTCCAATACAGCCAGGGGCGGCAGGTTTTCAAGAAGCATTCTAGAATATAAGCACGTGAAAAGCCTTGAAGGTCCCTGCCGTCATCATGGTGTACCGGCAGGCCATCGACGTCTTAGGCTCCAGCAGCCCCTCTCTCCAGTGCACCTGAATCGCTCTAGTAAGTGCTGCGTGCAACAAGAAACCTCCCCTTGGTAGATAAAATCTCTCTTGGAGAGTTTGGTAGGGTAGCAGAACCCCGTCTTCATATAGATACCCCACCACCTGCAGTCCCGCATCTTCCCAGAGCTGAAATTGCGACCAATCCCCGCCGTGCGGTAACGCCGTCAGCATTCCCAGCGGTATCTCAGGCGCATATGGATGCAGCACTCCCACCCTGCGTTGGGACCGATTCCAGCAGAGTCTGAAAGCTATCTCCTCTGTGAGAAGGTCCCTGGGCTCTAGTTTCTGCTGCAAGGCAATATATGAAAGGATGTGGCGCGGCGTTCCCCCTCTCCTCCCGGATTGCGGTCCCCGGAATACCCGCGCTACGTTTTGTGTGAAGATCTGCAATTGAGCCGCTAAATAGTATAATTCAAAGTCTGGGACCGCCAGTCCTCCTTCAGCCTTGGGCCGTATAAGCGTTGCCTGCGCTACTCTACTCCTTCCCGCACCCCAGAGAAAAGATACCACCATCGATTTCAATAGTCTGAAAGTGGAGCTGGGTATCCACACCGGCAGCGTCCTAAAATAGTATAATAACCGAGGGAGTGCCACCATTTTCAAAAGGGATATGCGGCCCATCACCGACAAAGGAAGGGTGGCCCAAAAGGCCATACTCCCTCTCAGCGCTCGCACATTGTGGCCCTCATTCCCCTCCAGCATATCTGCCGTCGTGTGATAGATGTGTACGCTGAGGTATTTCAAGCAGGTGGGTTCCCATCGCACCGCTCGAAACATGTCCGGTCTAGTCTCTCCCTGTCTTACTGGGAACAGGCATGTCTTAGACCAATTAACTCTCAGGCCCGAGACGTCCCCAAAATCCGAGAGTAGGCTCTCCGCACCCGCCAGTGCCCTATCAGCGTCGTCAAGGAATAATAGTAAGTCGTCTGAGTAAAGCGATATGTACTGTCGTCCGTCTCTACTATCTAGGCCCCCGTAGTGGTGACCTGCTCGAATCTTAGCCGCGAGGGGCTCCACCGCCAAGGCGAACAGTAATGGGGAGAGCGGGCATCCCTGTCTCGTCCCTTGTTCTACCAGATATTTCGGTGAGATCAATGAGCCCGTCCTCACTCTGGCCACTGCCGAAGTATATAGTACCTTCGTCCATTGCAGATAACCCTCTCCTAATCCAAACCGTCGCAAAACTTTATACAAATATCCCCATTCTAAGCTATCAAAAGCTTTCTCGATATCTACTGATAGTATCATTGGCTTTGGTGCTTCTGGGTGATCGTCGTCTAGTAGGCGCACCAACCTCCTGATGTTCGCAGTCGTGTTGCGCGTTGGAATGAAACCAGCTTGGTCTTCATGGACTAGCGTGGTCATGTATTGCAGCAAACGGGCCGCCAGTATGCTACTCAGTATTTTATAGTCGGCGGTTAACATCGACAGTGGTCTATAGGAGGCCACGTTCTCACTCTCCCTCCCTGGCTTCAATAACGGGATCACCAGCGCTTAGCGCATTGATTGGGGCAGCCAACCTAATTCCCTGGCTTCTTTATAGACTTCTTGGAGCCTCGGCACCAGCAAGTCGGCATATTTCCCATAGAATTCTATGGGCAATCCGTCTAGTCCCGGTGTTTTGTTGCGAGCCATGCGTTTGATGGCTTCTCGAATTTCTCCCGGCTCTATGCCTTTCCCCAAGTCCTTCGCCTGCTCTTGGTGAAGTCCTGGCAATGTCAGCTCATCCAAGAAAGTGTCGATGGCAGGGTCCCCGTCCTCTAATCTACTTTTATAAAGTGTCTCATAATAGCGCTTGAAGCACTGCATAATTTCGTTTTGGGTATAGACCGTTCCTCCCTCTGCCGTCTCTATAGCCAGGATAGGGGAACTCCTCTTTGTGGGGTTGGCTAACCAAGCCAACAATGCCCCCGCCTTATCTCCCTCAGCATGGGCCCTCAACATGTAGGCTCTGTGGTCACAGCTGCGCAAGCGCTCCACCTCAACTGCCACCGCTTCTTTAGCTGCATTAACTGCTTCCTGAAGCTCAGGGTGGCCAGGCCTCGTCACCTCTGCCTCCCGCAGCTTGGAGTCCGCTTTGGCCAGATCATCCAGAAGTGTTTTCCGTATACCCGTATGTTTCCCTATGCAGAGCCCCCTGATGACAATTTTGAAGGCATCCCATTCTGTCGCCCTCATCGCAGTCGTGCCCACATTGTCCGCAAAATAGTGTGTGATGCCCTCTTCTAGCGCTGCATGGAACAGTGGGTCATCTAGCGCTTCGGGTCTCAGTTTCCAAGTAGGAACGCACGAGACTCCAGCCATCCAGTCCATGCTAAACAACAGGGGGTTATGATCAGAAATCGTTCTGGTTAGATATTCAGTGCACACTATAGCCGGCATTACTGTCGGGGAGCAGAGTATCGCATCCAATCGGACATGTAGCTCATGCATGCCAGAATAATAGGAGTAGTCTCGGTCTACCGGGTGTTGCGCACGCCAAGTGTCTATCAGTCCCCAGCGCACCTGCCAATCTAGTCTACCCTTGGACAAGCGATGCACCGGGGAGTCTGCCAGGGGTGGGGGAGATCTATCTAGGGAAACATCTATAACGGAGTTAAAGTCCCCCCCCATCACTAGTGGGCACGCTAAGTAATGGGCTAAAGCTCCAGACATCCTCGCCAGAAAGCCCAACTGATCAACATTGGGCGCGTATACACTGCAAAAGGCGATGTCCCTTCCTCTCAGCTTCCCCTCAACAGCCACGTACCTACCCCAAGGATCAACCACTTGCCTAGTCACTTGAAACGGGACTCCCGCCCTAATCCAGATCAGTGTCCCTCTAGCAAATGCAGAGTATGTGGTGTTGAATACCTGGCCCCTCCATCTACGCTGCAGCGCTATACCTTCTGCCTTCGTTAAGTGTGTTTCTTGGAGTAGCGCGATGTGTACTCCCCTGCGGATTAGGTAAGCATGAACCTTATGTCGTCTCGTCATGGTGTGAAGCCCCCTCACATTCCAGGTTATACATCGCAAATTTGTTGAATCAGCCATTCTCCCATAGCATTCTGCAGAAACGAGAACATTCCTCCGCCATTCCGTCGGTGTGGACCCCTCGCCAACATTCCCCCAACAATCCCAATTCCCCCACCCCCCCAAGAACAGGACCTAGTAGCTCCCATCTAGCTCCCATTCAAACCATGGCTTCCATGAAACAACTGTTAGGCCCAACAGCAGACACTGTGGGCGTGCCTTATGGGAAACGAGGGGGGACCGGTTACCAACAGGTAGCTGCCCTAGTTCCTCCAAGTCGCGTTGTCCCGCTGAGCACATTATAAACAAGCCCCCCCCAGTACTCCCCCTTCCCTCCCCACAGCTCAGTAGCCACCAGTCTCAGCAGGCTATACTCAGGGGACTATGCCATTACCAGGGCCGTAGTTCAGTTGCCTCTCCCGGCTCGCCTGTCGCCATGCTCACCTGCACTCACCAACCCCCCGCTGCCCTCCATCCTCACTCCCCTGCAGTGGCACGTCCAGTAAGTCCAGGGTGGTTCTCAACAGGCAGCCTCACTGCCGCTCTAACCCTCGTCCAGCATTCCGTCCGCCGTGGCCGGCGTGACTGGCGGTAGGTGCGTACTGTCTTTTTCAGACAGTTCATCATCCGAACCATCTTTGCTTTTGTCCGAGTCTATCCGCCCTGGAGAGCGGCAACCCTGGGAGCTCGATAGCACCATCACCGCATCAAGCGCATCTCTCCGCTCCGCCTCCTGCGAGAGCGGACCCCTCGTGCTCCCTCGTTGGTGTCGGGGCTTTCGTGACCGCTTCTGCTGCAGCACCTCTGCCGGGGTTCGTGCAGTACGCTCCATACCATCTTTTCCTGCTCTGTATAGTTCCAACCACGCACAGGCGTCCTCCGGCGTCTCAAAAAAGTTTGACGAGCCATCCACAATGATTCTCAGTTTGGCTGGGAATAGCAGCGAGTATTGGACGCCCTCCTCACGCAGCCCTCTCTTAACAGCTAGGAAGGAGGAACGCCGGCACTGGGTTTCATATGTGTAGTCCGGGAACAGGGTTACCTTGCTGTTCCCCACCTGGTAGGGCCCAAACATACGCGCCCTCTGGAGCAGAAGGTCTCTGTCCCGGTAATGTAGCAGCCTCGCCACCACCGGTCAGGGGGGTCTCCCCTGCTGGGGAGGTCTAGCGGGCACTCTGTGAGCTCTTTCCAGCGAATAGAAGGTCGACAGGCCCTCCGGAGCCACCACCGTCCTGAGCCATTCTTCCACATACTTCACCATGTCATCTCCCTCCGTTTTTTCCGGTAGCCCAACTATGCGGACGTTGTTCCGGTGGTTGCGCCCTTCTGCCTCCTCCGCCCTCTTCTCCAGTGCCCCTACGCGATCTAGGACATCAGACATAGTAGCCTTGAGGGCAGTGTGCAGTGGGGCCATGGTCTGAAGCGTACCCTCCACCTCTGTAACTCTGTCCACAAGCTTGCCATGGTCCGCCCGCAGGAGCCCGAGGCCCGTCGCCACTTGCGCTATATCCTGCTGCAGCGTGTTTTTGGTGTCTACTATTGCCGCCAGGATTTTGTCTAGCTGCTGTTGGAGTTGTGGGTCGCGAAGTTGGTCCTGTTCCTCCTGTTCGCCGTGACCCGAGAGGTCAGTGTCCATCTGTTGCTGAGACCCCTCTTTCTTGCCTCTTGGCTTCCCCATACTGCGTCACCACAAAGGCAGGTCCCCCTCCTCTCGTGGTGGTAATGATGCAGGGTCGAAGGACATCATCTGAGGGCAGAGGGCGGAGCAGACTCACAGAAAAGGACAGAAGGAACAGACTCTGAAGCCTCCCTCAGTGACAGTATTCAACTGCAGATTGTTACTCCAAACACAGCAGATGATATTATCTAACCTGTGGGAGGTGGCCTCAGGTCTTTCTCAGCCTTTTGTCCCCCCTTTCTTGTGATGTTGTCCCCCTTCACCTCCCATTAATGTTTGATGATATAATGCCTGTTTCCTTTGCCGGGGATCTGGGAGAGGGTGGTGAAAATGGTACGGTGCATCCCTGAGTGCGGGCTGGACCGGCCTATTACAGCTGGCGCACATGAGGTGCTTACTAGTGCTCTAGTCAGATGCCCGTATTGACAGCCACGCTCTCCTTAGGTCCTACCTCTGCAGCTTTGGGCCTTTTGTGTAGGTCCTGGCACACGTTGCTTTGAGCCTTGCTTAACCCCTTCAGTGCCCGCCCCTTTCCCCGCCCTGTGCCGGCCATTGCATTAGCGGGCGGGGTCTATGACGAGCTGGACTCGTCATGGGCACAGCGCCACCGCGGCCCATGACGAGTCCAGCTCGTCATGGGCACTGAAGGGGTTAACTATTGAAGTTTAGTATGATGCAGTTTGTCTGTAGGTTTGGGCAGTTGACCGTTGTCAGGCCGCTCATGGGTCTGGGAGTCGTTTTGTTGGGGTTGTTGTTAGATGTCAGGAGGTCCACAACATGTACACAGATTGGTGATCTGGGGGGGGAGGATTACGGCAGTTGATGGCCAGTACTACTAATCAGGCTGAGGAATTTAAGTTCCTGACTGGGAACATCAGGGGGATGGGATCTCCCTCTAAACGCTACAGTATCCTGAATTACATCGACAGTGGGGAGCACATGCAGTGCTGCTGCAGGAGACCCATCTCACGGAGGTAGAGGTGACTAGGTTGCAACGTAGATGGTGAGGGCAGCTATTCACAACTACTTACTTGGCTTTTGCAAGGGGGTGCTTGTGTGGATCAGGCCTGGGGATCTCCATTCAGGTCTCCAGGAAACTTATAGACACGGAAGGGAGGTTTGTAGTGGTCAGGGGTACTTCAAAGGGTAGGGACATAACGCTGGGAAGTGTTTATGCACTGAATCGTGATCAAATCTCCTTTCTAGAATGGCTTTCTGGAGCAGTGGCAGGAGTGGCACAAGATGATTTGATCTGGGGGGATTTTAATTTTGTCTGTGACTTAGGCTGGGACAGATCTACTCCCCCACTAAGAGGGACAGTAGCGACCACTATGGCCACGGGGCTTATGAACTGGATAAGGGGATGAGAATTGATAGATGTTTGGAGACTCCACAACACGCAAAAAAGAGAATACTCTTACTATTCCTCCCTGTATGATTTGCATACAAGATTGGATATGTTCTTTTGTTCAGAAAGATTTGCTCCACTGCTCTCTGGGGCTGAATACCTTGGTAGATCCCTTTCAGATCACAGTCCTTGCTAATGTGATTTGCCCCTACCCCAGAGAGAGCCCCAATCCCGCTAGGGTGCCTAGATCCCACCCTGCTGTAAGATGAAGGTTTTAAACAATGCTTAGCTGGAGCTATGACCACCTATTTTGCTGAAAATTCTGAGACCGCTAGCTCCCGCCTGATAGAATGGGATGCCTTTAAGTTGGTAATTCGAGGGCAATCTCTTGGGCAGACGGTGGGGACCAGGCAGGAGATTGTCCAGGAACTTGAATCCCAACAATCTCAGATTCTGGCGATAGATAGAGAGATTGCGGGAGGGGCGGCTGTGAAGGCCAGACTGGCAGAAGTGAAGAACCTCTGTAACTCCACTTGGGACAGACTGCGGACACTGGACTATCGAACCTACCAGGAACGGCAGCATGTAGAAGGGGGCAGGGCGGGGAGGCTCCTGGCCTGGTTGATCAGACCGGAGAGTAGGGGGACCCCTATTCCTGGTATCCGCACTATAGACAGGCGGGTACTGTGTTCCCCGCGGGACGTAAACGACTCGTTCCAGGAGTATTGGAGTATTATTAAAATATCTACAGGAAGCCGAGAGAATTGCAGGGTGAGGACATCTTGGATTACTTACAAAACTTGAGATTACAGAGTCTGGCCCGTGACTCTCAAAAATCGGTGGCGCTGCCGGTAAAGGCGGTGGAAATTACAGCAGCCATTAAGGAGATTGCACGGGGGAAAATGCCTGACTGCCTCCCAACTGAATTTTACTTCTCTTACATGGATGTGGTGGCCCCGAGATTAGAGCAGAGTCTGTACTACAAGAAAAGCATCTACCACCATCCATCAGTGAAGCGTTGGTGATTCCCTTGTCGAAGACAAAAAAGTAAATAGCCGAAGTAATGGAATTTTGGTCCCTATCTATGTTAAATATTGATTTTAAAATTCTAAGTACAGCACTGGCCACTAGACTTCGGCCACAGATGCAGTGACTGGTCAATATGGATCAGAACGGGTTTATCCTTTCCCGCTCCACATCCAATAACTTGAGACGGTTGTATCATGTTATGTTTCATAGGGAGCTTAGTGACTATCCGGACGCAGTGGTGATAGTGGTGGACTTGGAAAAGGCCTTTGATTCCCTGAGATTGGACTTTTTGTTGGCAGTCATGGGGGAAATGCAAATGGGAGATGGCTGGTCGTGATGGGTCTGCCTTCTGTATACAGATCCCAGGGCATGTGTGCACACGGATACGTCGGTTTCTACCCCATATCTATATATAGAGGGACCCGCTAGGGGTGTCCCTTGTCACCGTTGCTCTTTGCTCTTGCAATGGAGCCATTAGTGGAACGATTCAGACTGGAGCGTGAGCGGCTGTGGGTAGAGCTTGATGGGACTTACCATATAATATCCTTATAAGCAGATGACATATTGATTTACCTGCGGAATGGATCTCATGGGATCCCGATAGTGTTATGGATTTTGGAGGAATTTGCTAAGCTCTCGGGCTATGCCTAAATAAAAAGAAAACCTATGTGTTCCCATTGAACACAGACCTGGTTAGACCGCACGGCTTTCCGCTGGACATGGAGTGGGCATCGACCTCCTTCTGGTACTTGGGAATAAAGATTTACTATCTTCAGGTGGATCTCCTTGACGGGAACCTCGGAAGTGCCCTCCGAGCATTGCAGGTAAATATGACAATCTGGTGATCACTCAAATTGCCAGTAATGGCCAGGGTGGCATTATCTAAAATGGTGGTACTCCCACGTCAAACGTCCTTCGTCAAATCGCCAGTGGTGATCCTAAAAAGTTGGTTTAAAACCTTGGACGTGTTACTGAGGGAATTGGTGTGAGATGGTGGGCGTAACAGAGTATCCCTGCAGACGCTACAGCTGCCACTAACATGCAGAGGGTTGGGTGCCCCAGATTTTGAGGCCTACTATCTGGTGGCACAACTCCAGTGGCTGGCCCTGTGGCTTGCTGGGAAAGGGCTGGACACATTCTCGGCTAGGACTGTACAAATGGTCCTGTTCCCTAGACTGCTTAACCGTCACCAGAAGCTTAAACACATGCGGACACTACACTCTGTGGCGGTGGCGTGCTGGGATCGATGTGTGGCACGATCTAAAGGTAGAACGCTTTATGCACCCAGTATTCCCCTTACGGGACTCCCACAAGTAGGGATGGGGCCCCCCTCTTATGCAACGGCAGCTGCCAGGGTGGGAGGAGGTGGAGTGTTGACGGTTGAAGATTGCCATAGAAATGGTGTGCTGCTCCCCTTGGTAGATTTCTTGGAATATCATGAATTGCCACAGGGACAGTTTTTGAATTACCACAAGATACGGGGGGTGATGGCTGAATTGTGTGGAGGAGACGCGACAGAACCTACCACCCATGCAGACCTCCAGGCACTGGTGATATTAGGAACGGTGGGACACTTAGTAAATTGGCTCTACCTGGCACTAATGGAGATGACACACTGGCCTTTGCCTCGAGTGCAAGAGAAATGGGAGGGTACCCTGAAGGATACCATAGAACATAGCTTACGCCACATAAGTTGAATGTAGTATATAATAGGGATCACCAGGCTTGCGGTAGATGCTCATTAATTGATGCTGATTTTGACCATATGGTATGGGCATGTACAGGGCTTCAGGATTACTGGACCAAGATAGTTGACACCATCAACAAGGTCTTGGTGCGGAACTTGGTGCACTCACCGGAAGTATACCTTCTGGGCCTATTCCCGAGATCCAAATCCAAATAAATGGGGCACAGGTTTGTAGATCTGGCTTTCCTCCTAGCCAAACGCAGAATTGCCCTTAGATGGAAGACAAAACAGGGTCCCTTGGTGGTAGATTGGGAAACAGATGTTTCCTGTTGGGCAAGAGCAGAGGAGAAAGCCCTGCTTAGAGAAGACAAGATTACGAACAGGCATGAGCCTTCAGTGGAGCCATGGGCGGATCTAATAAGAGCATGGGACACGCGCAATACACCTGATCAGGAATCACAAAGGAGCGCGACTGACTCTGAGGGATCAGGGGAGACATAAAACTCCTGAGTATTAGATGACTATTGTACTCTTGATGTGTGAATGCAGGTGTGAATCCCCGGGGTTAGATTGACGCCCCCTGTATTAGGTCATTATTTGGCTATTCCCCTGGATAGGTTAGTTGCTGGCCACTGTTCCAGTTTGTTGAGGGATCCTTAGGTGCTCCCTACCTCCCCCCCCCTCCCTCTGGAGGCCCCCCTAACCCCATAATGGTGCCGGTCACATTGTTTTTCATAAAGGTATTGATTGTGGACCCCTGATAGTTTTATAAGTGTTACTTGTGCATTAAGTTTAAGGATGCACTGAGATTATTTGCTTTCCTTTGCTCTTTTTTTTCTCTTTGTTTTTGTGGCATTCGTGTATGCATTCTGAATACATATATAGATAGGATGGATAGGACTACGGACGAACCAGCCACTACCTCTCACATACTCTATTGTGGCGAGAATATAATACCTCCAGAATGTGTAGTGAACTCAGTGGAAAAGGGATAGTAATCTCTATAACATAACGGGAATATACTTTGCTACAGCATTATATACACACAGTGTCGATGAGCGAACGGTGGAGAAATGTGTTACAGATAATATTCTTGCTGTGGATATGGAACTGTACTGCCCACGATGATGTTTTTTTTTTGTTTTTTTTTTTAAATGCCAATACAAAGATATTTAAAAAAACAGGGTGAAAGTTATAGTAAATTGAGATTACTATAATTGGTGAATTTCAGTGGCTTTGTTAATTTAAAATAGTATGATTTAACCGACATTTTCACCTAATTATAATGTCCCTTTAACCTTTGATTTTTCAGTGGATATAGATATAGATGTAACGTCAAAATAATGTAATTGTTTACCATGAAGTTTTATTTTATTGCCCTGCCTCCATTGTTTTCTATTGACGTGTGCTGCAGTATCTGTCAGTGGTTATGCGTGGCTCTTGGCTTACTCCAAAGAAGGGAAGATATACATCTACACCTTGTTTGTATCCTCATGTTCCTCTCTAATTCCCTCCTATTTTCCCAAACCCCTCCCATTTATTAGTAAGTATTCCCCATTTTTTAGCCACCGCCCTTTCCACATTTACTGCTGAACAACACACCTATCTGTGCTGCACTCTGTCACTGAAATAGAGTTCTCCACACAGAAAAGTCAGGAGAGGCGGAGGTCTTTGCCCACACGAGCCTCATTTGTGTGACCTAATTTTAAGATTGTTTATGTGCACTGCATTTTGGAATATAGCAAAAAAAAAGCTTTAGCTGGTCTGCGCATTCTTATATATATATAATATTTTCACAATTCCTTTCTCAAGAACCGTAGATACCTGTCAATGTGAATTCAATCACAGCACAATTTCCGAAAAACTATTTTCCTCAGAAAGCCCACCTGTGAGTCAACAGAATGCTGATAGCTTACTTTGTATTATGCAGTTGGTCTTTCTCATCTAATACCTTTTTAATGCAGTTTTCCCATTCGGAAATCCTATTTTTCACTGCCATATGTCCATATGAGTCCTGCACGTGTGCTGAAACTTATTTTGATTGGCATATTTACAGGCACCCTCTCATACATGCTTGCATTTCTGTGTTGTCCCCCTCCGCTTGTTGACTTTCTCTTAGCTGCTGATGAAAAACCAACTTCTTCACAAAATTCATTAAAGGGGCCTTCACACATTTGCTATTAATCGTACCCCTTCCTCCCCTCGGATTTCTTGTACCCCAGAGGTACACTCCGGGCTTCCTTTAATATGTATTTAAGGGAAGTTAGCAGCTAATATTTCATTTATAGCATCTCCAAACTGAACTTCAATGCCTAAGATAGGAAAAAAACTTTTTTTTTATTAGGAATTCTACGTGCAATACACAAATATTGTATTTTTGTACATGGCGCTTTAACCGACAGGGTATCAACATAGTATATGTTGTTCCCTGCACACCGGTGAGCGCTCGTTAAGCCTATATTCTCTTGTTACATTTCAAATGCTCTAAAGAGTTAAATGTTCAGCGCGCTATAATGGAAACATTATTTTTGTCAAAAATCAGCTACAGCATCTCTAATCATTTTTGTCCAGCATATTATAATTTTAATTAGTCATCTCCCTTATTATTCAGTAAAAATATTCCTGACGGAAACAAATTATATTCGTAACATATTTCACACGGCGTATCAAGTATTCTAAAGGTTTTCTTTCATTATTTATAAGATGGTGCGCTGTCTCGCTGCTGAAATGAGGTAGCCTTCAATGTAAAATGGTGCAAGCAATGCAGAGGAATGAAATAAAATCAGATATTCCCTAATGATACTTAAAAATAGACATTTTTGTTGCTGTTACATACAGCATGTTCCATCTTTTAAGATTTAATAGCTCTCATGTGGTTTAATGGAGAATTACTTTCAGTAATTGATTATTAAAATTTAAAATTGCTAACCATCTTCATTATTAGTTGAGCGAATATGTTATCCTTGTAATTAAAAAAGCTTGAGACTTTCATCCTGTTGACAGAATTGTCAAACAGCCTCCAAATTAATACTCAATGGTTACAAGATGCTTGCATGAAAAATGTAGCTCGCAAGTAATTTGATGATGAAAATGCACATCAGCCACAGGAAATGAGCAGAAACACTGTACATGAATACGCTAATCTGACAGTCGATTTCCATGTTAATTCAGCCATTTCAGTTTTTACTTCTAAAGCTAGGTTTATTCAGACGTACTCAAAGGAGTTGTAGCTCTGTGAGACTTTTTTAATTCTTTATTTTTTTAGTTCTCTAAAGATTTTTATTGGGAGACGTTTTAATTGAGAAAAAAAAGTGGAGGTCATAGTGTTCAGCAGTGGACTGAAGGCAATGAGAGTGTGCAGACTTACCACAAGCTTAAAAATTATATGTGAAGGTTAAACATCCTACCTTCTGTTACTTCTCAAGCCTGGATTGTTCCCTACTCCCAGGACCAGATTGACAGTGAGATTTCTGAGAGTAGTTGCTCCTAACTCCTATCTTAGAAGTCAAACACTCCAGAATTCCCAGCCCCGACCCTGGAGCACTAAAATATAAAATCTTTGTGGATGAGGCATGTCTGTGCGACTTACGAATGTTCATGAACAATACAGGCTTATTCGCAGAATTGAATCTGAAAGTCTTTTTCTTCAATAAAAAATCTGATATTATTATTACAATGTAATAAGTAAGTCACACCTAGGTTTGGAGTAATAACAAATTCCTGCATACAATTCTTTGTGAGATGGGCCTACATATTCAGGAGTAATTCACACCCTAAAAGGAATATAGCACAACTACTCTCAGACAAATCTTTGTGATTGTGCCCAGAGAGGCCATTTCCAAGACCTTTCTACTTCCTTGCCTTATGAGTTCTCCTGGTTGGCATACCACCAGCGAGGATGGCATCGTCATACCAGTCATTCATACATGACTAATCCAAAATGATTAATGAGTATTACCTATACTAATTGAAGCATCTAATTACATATTCCATGTCGCAAGATGTTCCACAAACACAATTAAATATTCTAAGTAAGATCTTTCAAACAGTAGACATCTGAATAAAATGTAGAAAAACATAAAGGAATCTACGAAGAAGCACTAATAACTCTATGTTGTTCTACATTATCCATTAATAATAGTAATTCTCTCTCACCCCATAATTACAGATGGCAGTAGTAGTGGTAATTCCAGGGTGAGGGGGTAATACTGAGCAATTACTGGCCACTTGGAATGGGCCTCTAAACTGTAAAGAAGTGTCCCTTAGAAAGTGAACAGTACATACAGAACAAGACAGGCAAGGAATTTGCTGAATTATACCAGATCAAGTCAAACAATTATTTTAAAAGCACTGGGTTTGATTAAGTTTGGTCGATGTGATGGATGTACCATCCTTATTGAAAGTGCAATAGGATATACTGCACTTGTAATACGGAGAACAGATTATCCGTCACGTTTGTGATGGAATAACCTACTTTTCAAGCTCTAAATCAGGCCCTCTGTCTCTACGAATCGAAAATACTCTCCTTCTAACCATCCAGTGTCACTAAACCTTTTGGTTTACCTCACAATTCTTCCCATTTTTATAAGAGGTATGTGCGGCTATTACAGCAAAAAAATCTATATCATGCCTCTTTTACTAACTATTCAATAATGACAAACAAATCCATGAGTGTCTTAGTAATACCTTTATTTATTTTTGTATTTGATTTTTTTTATGAGGCAGTACACACTGCTAAGGTAATAAAATCAAGGAGTGAGTCAGCCATATCCCATAACTATGTAAAAAGAAACCCTATTCCTCAACAAAAAAGCATGGTCTTAGTGTTAAGCATTCTCCATAGCTCTAACCCCTAACTTTCCAAGCTCAAACTGTTAGAACGTACCCTCTTTGAAATTGAGATCTCTGATGTTGACCCTCAGATATATGTATTTTATATTAGCACAAACTAATGCATTAATTATGTTATCACACTATTTCATGGATATGTTCCACAAAGAAGTACCATTTGTGTATCAAATCCAAGGAATATAACTAATCAGGCAATCAACATGTATGTTGAACTACTGTAGGAAACTCCATATTGACTAAACAACTTGCTGCTCCACAGAACCAACTCATTCAGCTACACCTTAGTTTACATGGTAACAAACAAGCAGCGTCAAATATGTTCCAACTGGTTGTTAGCAATATTAGCATCATGGTCAATATAGTAGGATTAGCAGCGAAAGACCTACAATATTAAGAAATCACATGCCTTTTTAAGATCAATCACCAAAGATTGGGTTTGAATTTATTTGATTGCATTGAACTCATTAGCCTTTTTTAAACAGCATATACATGGACATACATAAGGAGAACACTAAAATAAAAACGAGAAACAGATTAGTAGATGATATGAACTGGAGTAAAGAGTAGGGAAGAGAGCATTCAAAGGGGGATTCTGGACCTATGCAAGACAAAATAAGGCAATACAATCAAATGCCTTGGTCAAACCTGATGGACTCTATAATTATCGAAGTTACCCTAATAGTCTTCCGCAGACTGGAAGTAAAAATCACTGGTAAACATTTTGATGTCAGATATTCACTGAAGACTTCATGTTCATCTTCTGCTTTCAGGATAATACATGTTATTGCTCATAACCAATGTTATTTGAAGATAACATTGCATACTCACTGAATAGTGGGCCTTGTCCCCAACCAGATATCAGATCAAACAGAGACAGGGCAATGGCTAGCAATTAATGTCACTATGTCAAAGGGTTAAAAGTAAAGCACATCATAAAGATGATTAAACCATCAGAGAAAACACAAGCTGAGAGGGAATACAACATTAAAACCAGCAGATGAGTGGAGTGGAGCTTAAACCTTAACAGTGATGCTGAAGGGCTGTAGTAACTGTTGAAAAGAGGTAAACACTGGGAAAAGGCCCTATGAAAGAACAAAACAGAATGACATGATTGCTATATTAACAGCAATCATCTCAAGCACAGAAGTGACAAAACAAGTGGGTTGGACCTCAAATGGATGAAAAATAGGTGGAAATGGTGTCAGATGGAGGGAGCTTGCCCCAGAGGCTCCCGTCAAATCATTCTAATAATGTTTACACTATGTGGAGACGATTTAGGGCAGTGCATAATATATGCAATAACAGAAGGTCAGTATTTGCATGGAGGGGGAAACAATGATTGACATATAAATAAGAATGCACTTATGAGTTTTTTTGCATTTCTGTCTATTGGCGGAAATTTCAAAATCCAACTGGATTGGCTGATCAGCTGGACCGACATTGTCGTTTGAAATTTGGCATTTAATCGATGTGGCTGTTTGTTTCACAATGCATTGTCAATCCATTGAGGAAGCCTATCGGAATTTAAAGAAGTCGCACTGAAAACATTCACAACCAGCGAGTGGGAGGCTCTGATTGAAAGCTTGGTATAGCAGTATTTAAGCATGCAATTAAATGAGAGAATAAAAAATCACAATTTAAATGAACTAGCAGACATCTAAGAAGGTAAAACAAACAGACTTTATTTCTAACATTATTGGTGAGCCAGCAATGTTTACGGTATAAATATTTATATATTGTAGAGAATGGTGAACTCCAAATCTGTTGATGTTTGGCTTTTCTCCAGGAAAAATAAGATAATCGGTGCACAAGGGCAGGCAAATCTATTAGATATTCAATTTCCTGGACGTATCAAGAAAGGAAAAAGACAAAATCTGGGTAATATAATAGGATTGCAACCATAAGAAAAGAAAACAGTTCCATTATGAAGATTAGTAAACAGCAGAAATTAAACCTATGAGTGGACGATCAAAAGAACTCTATTAAAGAAACTGTTAAGGTACATTCAAATGAGCTAGTGTCAATAAAGAGCCAGAAAGAAGCTCTTGATTCTAACTTTGAGTCGCTAGAAAACCAGTCACAAAGAAATAATATCCCAATTATTGGGATCCCCATTGTATCCAAAATAAATTAAGACTAACAAATATTTATGATTACATTTATTTAGGAAAATGTAAAAACAATGCCATCTTCAATTAACTTGAAAATGAACTTTAGAAGATTCATTGAGATCCATCTTATGATAAACAAAAAGATTGTTCTAAAACCAAGAAAGATCCAATTAAATATTCAGCCATATTCTGTGAAGAAGAAAATGCTCACGAACCAAATTCAGTATAAAGGAAAATCAAATCTGCTATCAGCAAAAAAAACTGATCAAAGACAGTGGGATCATTACTTTGTATACAAACCATGGGTATGGAACATATTTAATTCCCTTCTAGATTGAAGGTTCTGATCAATGCTGCTTTTAAATTTGTTTTTTCTAAAGCAGAAATGCTTTCTTTGCAAAAGCGAATGTAGATAAATGAATCCAACAGGAAGATAAAGGAGGAGTTACAGAAACAAATAGGTGTTGTCTGAGGAGGATGAGGATGATAGGTAAAGTCAACTTTTAGTGATCAGAGAGAAAAACGAGTTTAGTAAGGTGCACAAGGTTTCACAAATTGGGGAAAAGAAACAATATTGACTTCATACAAAATAGTGGGTATATTAAAATCATACGACCGATGGCAAAAAGGCTAAGGAATGTAGGCAAGTCTTTAAGTATATGGGCTTGGAATGTCAATGGGTTGCTGAGTGATTAATACAATCTATAATTGTACTCCACATTCTATGCAATTGAGGAGTTGATCTGTTATCACTACAGTGTTGCCTGACCAGGGCCAGTGCTATGCTGAAAACACACTTAGAATACAGTGAAAACTCCTACATACACTATGGGGCACTTTGGGTTAGAGTACCCCTATGATTGGCATGACCTCCCCTATAAGGCCCTAGTACGTAGTAGGGCAGGGGGATTAAAACTACCTTTAAGTCCCAAGTTTATAATACAGCATGGCAGTTTAGAGGCCAGCAGCCCTTTCTGCACTTGGATGTGCACACTGCTGAGGCTTGAGGTCAGTTTAAAAGCAGCCTTGTGTTGCAGGACTGCTTTTAAAATGTAAATTGTGCCCAAACTATTCTTTGGTGTTTGGGCACTTAAATATGATATCCTACAATATTTTGGCATATTAGGCACCCCAGGGACTCCCCTAGGTGTTCCAGCGATGGGGGGTCAGGCACTTATAAGGAGGACCCTTATAAAATAGGTTTTATATGCCCCTGGATAGTGAAATTGCATATTTCACTTCCCTCATTGTAATAAAGTGCTTCCCAAAATGGACTTTTACACTAGGATCACCTTGGAGTGAGGATCAGCAATGTCTTTACATATTCAGAACCCCTAAAGCCTCCCCTAGATGTCCCAGGGGTGGGGGGTCCTGTAGATATACTCAGGGTCCTTATAAAAAATGTTTAAAGGCCTTGGTGCGGGAGAAATTGGACATTTCATTACCCCCAATGTAGATCCCCAGCCACATAGGTTAACATGGCAATAAGTTATTAATTCATAACTGACGCTAGGCTTTACAGAAAATATCATTTAAGAACTTGGGAGAAGGGTATTGATGAATCCAACAATATGCTGTTGTTTAATTTATCCTAACATGTAAAGAAAATAAATTATAAGACTTTCTTTTCTGTAAGCCAAAATTCAGCCTTTCAGTGGTCTGCTCTGATTGGTCAGAGTTAAGTGCATTAGCCAGGCTGCTTTAATGAAGTGATAAGTGACACGTCTGGGAGTAGAGGGTTCTACTGCATAGGAATGCCAGAGCAAGGAGGAAGGGTCATAAACCATGAGCTTCAAAGGCCCAGGGCGACAGACAAAGGCCATCTAGGCCCACCCCTTCTGAACCCAGTCAAATAGCAGGCTTAAAGAAGGAATGTGGAGATGCCAGGGGAAGGGAGACAATGAGATGAGCCATTAATTCTGGAAGTTGGTTTAGACAGCTCTTGCCTCTCTGCTGAGACTTCAGCCATGTTGACTCTTGGGGAAATAGTGCCACACTTTGGAGGAAATGGTCATGCTCTGGGGCGTTGCCCTGCACCTCATTGGACAGAGGTGCCCTCCTGTTTGACCCCAGAGAACACTGAATAAGTATCTGAGAGGGGCAGAGTCTCTCAGATCTGCTGCTTAAAACTGCAGAAGAAGGAGGCACTATACTGGAAGTTTGATTTGTACCAACCAGGTCCGCATGCTCTGGAACTACAGCCCTGTTGATCAAACCTGCTTCAAAAGGACTAAAGAGTGGACTCCCTGAAAGCTACAGGTGAACAGAGTTCACCTGGACCACAACCACCTAGAAACCTCAGCCAGGAGTGCCTCCAGTAGATTCATAAGGGTTTTCTCCAAGTGGCTTGTGGGATTTGAAGTCTCAAACTTTTAAGGACCATCTTGGAGCTTCCAGACCCAGGGAGTAAGTGTTCAACACTTTTGGACCCTCAAAAGGAACTTCAGGAAGAAGTGCCCACAAGTTTAAAAAAATATGGAGCAACTTTGAAAAAAGCTCAATAAGTGGACCGACTCAACCGGGCCAGCCAAGCAGGCGACGCTCAGCCATCCTGCCCTCCAGGTCCGTCCTGCTGAAATGCTCCGGAGGTCCGACTTCCAGAGTTTGACCGAGAGCTGGTCAAAACCCAAGCCGGCGAACCCTCACCGAATCCGGCCTGGTGAAGAGCATCGAGGGAACCCACGTGACAAAGCTCCCTAAAAGTTTCTAAGTCCAAAGGAAGGAGAGTTAACCAGGACCAACAACTAGAGTCAAGCTGCCCACCTTCAACCGCGAGCCAGCCTGGATCTTTGGTTCGTCCTGCTGCAAAGCTCCGGTAGTCTGACTTCCATTGGTTTGACCTGGAGCTCGTTGCTAGGCAAGCCGGTGAACTCTCAACAAATCTGGACTGGTGGAGAGCTTTGAGGTACCACAGGAGACAAAAAGAAGTTCAACACTTTGATGAGGCCTACCATGAGGGGTAGCCGTGCAGGGCTCCATCACAGTTGGCCTGAAACTTTGACTTTGTCCCGGTCTAGAGCGACCACATGTCCAATAGGCGCTATAGGTTTCTATGTGTTATATAGTGTTAAATCTTGTTATAAATTGGTGTTTGATTTTTATTGTGTGTTGTGCCTGAATTATTGACTGATCTGCTGTTTTTAAGTGCTTTTCATACCTGTCTCTGAAGTTTAGCCTGCCTGCTCACAGACAAACTACCGAGGGTTGAGCATGGGAATAATTTACTAAGACCTATTCTGAGCCCTAGACGGTGTTAGTAGCCTTATCACCAGTGGAAGATACATATTTACCACTACTCATAATCCACTTTCAAACATACAGGAAATGCATTTTCCTTTTAGACATATTTAATTAGAGGAAAATAACTGGGCTAGCATAGTTTCTGCCTCAAAACAAGAAACTAGAATATGAGATGTGGTTATTAAGAACACTCTACAGTATGTTGTTCAGATAATTAAATCTGATTTGATGGAAAGATGAGTGAATGTTCTACTTAGGATAGGTGGAAGAGTGACAATTTGGAACATTTAGGGACATAATATTGATGCTCTCAAACAAGAAAGGGGAAAGGAGGGGCTTTTACAATAATAAACTAACTTAATACTATTGTAGGTCCAGCATACATGCCCAACAATCAATACTAACAAAAGGGTATGCAGTTCCTGATAATAACGCAGTGTGTGTTAGAATCACTAGGTCCCAAGGTGATGGTGTGAAAACGGTCTGATTGAACGGAGTAGAAGGTACTCCTTCTGGAAAAGAAGACCCTCACACACCCAACAAGCGGGTGTCTTGCTTCATCACCGGGTCTTTGCTCCTTATCGGGCCGGCAGTGCAATGCCCGATCAGGCACCCCGAGGGGGCCTTCCTGTCGGAGATCTTTATTTCCAAATGCCGGTGAGTGAGGTGTGTGGGGAAAACAGTTAATTAGGATAAATGATGTAGGTGCAAGTGAAGTGAAGGGTAAGTGTACTAAAACAGGGTAGGTGATCCACTTCAAACAAATTTAATAAAGTATGGTCAACACCCTGATTAAAAACAATCCGCACATCTCTCACCATTAGGTGTATGAGTGATATGTGCTACAAAAATCAAAGAGGTCAACATGTTTCTTGCCTGGGTTTTAATTAAATGGCAATTCTTCAGGACCAATGTTACCTGCTACCTGCACCTTTTTGGTGGTGGCCACAACCTCTAAGAGGTGTCAATGGTGGCCACACATACAGCACCCTAAAAACGTGTGGTGCCGTGTAAACCAAGAACACACAACCTGTGAAGGAAACACACAATTAAAATCATTGTTATTGTAAAACGGTTCGAGGCATCTGGTTCGGTTAAGGCAACAAGTGATGTCAAACATAAAACCGTGGCATGCGTCGAATGTGAGCAGATATTAAAAGGACTTTATAGAGGCAAACAGCAGAATCTCATAGGAGAACTTAATCTACACTTTAGCCAGCATGATACTATTGATTTGATACAAAACTCACCCCATTAGGCTGTGGAGACAATGTGGCCAGGGTAGGAACACACTAATTACTAGTGTCCTAAAAGGGAGGAAGATAGATAAAAACAAAAACAAACAGCAAATGCGTCAGATCAATCCGCGTCAAGTGCACTCAAAATAAGGTGGAGAACCCATGTGGTGGGATATCTCATGGAGAACAACAGCATATAAAGTTTTTTTATGCGTATAAAAATAGAACTAACATCCGGTAGCACAAAGGCGGAAGCTTGCCACAGTGATCACATCAACTAGAAAATGTTAAAGCCAATGCCAGTCAAGTACTAATAGAGTAGAGGAAGTCGCTGCCAGTGGTACCTGTATCGCAGCGCCCGTGCATGGCAATAAAAAGTCACAGGACTGGTCTCTGCGTGTGTCAAGGAGGCACGCAGCGGTTGTGGCAGCCGGTGATTCAACAAAGTTGTGCAAGAATATGGTGATTTGAGAGCAAAGCTGGACTAATCTCAGCGTGGCTAAAGAGAGCACTAGTGAGGCCGCCGTCATTAGTGAGTGTATATCCTGTGTACGATCAGTTTCTCCTGTGAAGCGTTGTATCAACTCCGACTCAAAGAGCCGCATACTAACTCTCTAAATCATACAGCATGTGACGAGTAAAAAGTATAAAGTATACTCACGGTTGCGTTGTAGTAACGTTACCGTAAACCTAGGACCCCGCCAGCCGCTCAAGTCTGGTGATGGTCGGGTCGGATGGCTCACAGAAATGGGAGCCGGTCAGCGTGCTGCGTCACTACGTCTAGGGCGGTCACCGGCGGCTGGGGCGTGACTACGTCCCAACTACTAGACCGCCAACCGTGACGGCTGAACAGACGGTAGGGGACGCTGAAAGCGATACTATGGGGATTTAGTATGCAAGCAGGGCTCCCTCTCACACGCGAGCATGTAACGTGATCGCCGACACAGAGGGAGGGGACCCCATTGACCAATACGGTGGTCCCCTCGAAATGGTTTGCGAAAAATGTTAATGAATGTAAGGTTGCCATGGAAACATGTGAATGACGCGTGCTATCAACAACGAACAGACGTTACACTCCTTTGGAACGTTTGTTTATGTCTACCTGTGCGCTACGGAGCTCAGTAAGTGCTAGGCGCAAGGTAATCCGATGAAACGCATAGCGGATGTCCGCATCCAATGTTGGTAACCCTTTTGCTCGAGAAAGAGCTCAAGGCCCCAAAGTATGAGTATTAATATCATTCTTTTATGTATGACTAAGTTCAAACTCAAAAACATCATGAACAAACAGAATAAAGGACAAGACCAGCAATGGTTGTTCAAAGTATCAGAATAGCCTTAAAGAGTGTGCATTGTATTGTGCAGAGATAAGGCTCATAGAGTAAGAAAATATATGTATAGGAATGTCAAGAAGATACTAGTCTAAGTCAAGTTAGACTACTCCACGGAATGTCCTCGTTCAGGCCAGTGGTATCAGCTGTCAATCTCAGGACCCAACGTTGTTCGAGTCTGAAGAGGGCGTTTTTAGACATGTGGGGGTGAGATTCCAGAACCACCCATTTAAATGAGGTGGGCGCATGACGTACCAAGTTGTAGTGGGTCGTCATTTTAGTGTTGGTCTTGGCGCATCTGAAATTACTTTTGTGTTCCAGCATGCGAGTTTTAACAGCACGCGTAGTCATACCTATGTATGGTAAGCCACAAGGGCACGTCATCAAATAAATGCAATTTGTTGAGTTGCAATTTGTATGTTTAGTGATTTGCCATGTAACGTCATTAGGGAGTACCAACTCTTTACTGATTTGTGTCTGTGGACACATCGAGCACGACCCACAGGGGTAATAACCCTTAACTGGGGGTAGGTTCCATAATAGTCTCTGAGACCCAATGACTGGTTTCTTAGGCCTAGTGTGTATTAGAAGGTCCTTAAGGTTGCTCGTGCGTTTGAACGCGAATCTGGGGACTTCCAATTCTAGATCTCCAGTATTGAGAATACCCCAGTGTTTTTTGATGATCGCCTTAATCCTATTCGAATCAGGGGTGAAGGTGGTAACACAGGTTAAGGATTGATCAAGTTCTTTAGTATGAACGTCCAAAAGACTCTCTCTGTTGTTATTTCTCGCTCGTTTGCGAGCACGAGACACAACCTGTGGGGGGTAGTCGCGCTTAATCAAGTCATTCATAAGCGTTAAGGACTCTTTCTGATAGTCTACCACAGAACTACAGTTCCTTCTGATTCGTAAAAACTGACCAAAAGGTAAATTTTCTCTTAACGCTTTCGGGTGGTAACTGCTGAATAAGAGAAGACTGTTCCTATCTGTGGGCTTGCGATACAGACTCGTGGAGATTGTACCCCCTTCAAGGCGGATGAGTAGATCCAAGAAAGGTACTTCTGTATCAGAGATGGTGTGGGTAAATCTCAGATAGGGATTTAGAGTGTTGATCCACGTACAGAATTCTGTGCACTTCGTATAGTCTCCCTTCCACAAAATCAGGATGTCGTCGATGAACCTTTTCCAGAGCAGTACATTCGCCGAGTAGGAATTGGTGGGATGATGTATCACCCTACTTTCGAAGGCTGACATGTACATACATGCCAGACTCGGCGCGAATGTACTGCCCATGGAAGTGCCCTGGGTTTGGTGGTACAATTGTGTGTTATACTCAAATAAGTTTTGAGTCAAAGCCAGGCTTGCACATTCCATTATGAATGATACTGGTGTATTGGAACTGATCTCACTGCTGCTTAGTGCATCCTCGATAACTTGGAGGGTCGCTTGTTGGGGTATGTTGGTATACAACGCCTCAACATCTAGTGTCAGCAAGAGGTTTATTTCCTGTGGGTATTGGAACCCTTCCAGAAGTCGAAGAATATCAGAGGTATCCTGGATGTAAGAGGGGGTTGCTTTGACCAGGGGCTGGATAAAATGGTCAACGAATTGTGATAGTGGTTCCAGAACAGAACCTATGCCAGAAACAATCGGACGTCCAGGAACAGGGGATATTCCCTTGTGAATTTTAGGCAGACAGTAGAAGAAGGGGATCACTGGTTCTTTAGCTATAAGAAAGTTAGCTTCTTTTTTAGTAATCCACCCTTCTAGCTCAGCCATAGAGACCATTGAGCCTATGGTCCGAGTCAGGCGTGGGGTGGGGTCTTCTTGGATGGGTGTGTAATATCTTGTATTGGTAAGCTGCCTACGGCATTCAATGTCGTAGTCAACTGCAGACATGATAACCGTCGCCCCACCCTTATCAGCTTGTTTTATGACGATGGTGTTGTCGTTAGCCAGATCTCTTATAGCTAACTTCTCACTAGTGGATAAGTTCTGAAAAGGTATAGGAACAGTATCCGCATTGAGATCCTTCAAGACTGCCTTTTCAAAGGTCAGTACTTCCGGTGGAACCATGCTCCTTGTGGGCGTGAAGGTAGAAGGTCTATGGAGGCCAGAGTCTTCGTGATTGGGTGGTGGATGATCTTGAAAGAATGCCTTTAACCTGATTTTGCGAAAAAGGTTCTGGATCTCACACGTGTCACGGAATCTATCTGTTTTGGGTGTGGGGACAAAGCCCAGACCTTTCTGGAGTACACTTACTTCCACGGGGTTGAGAGGTCTAGAGGACAGATTGAGCATCAGTCTCTCTTGTCCCTGGTTTGGCTCCTGGTTTCCACTGTCCTCGGCGGTTGTTCCTGCCATTGGACTCTTTTTTGCTGTCGCCCTCTTCTGCGCCCTCTTCCTCTGCCCCAGCCTCTGTCTAACACACCTCACTCACCGGCATTTGGAAATAAAGATCTCCGACAGGAAGGCCCCCTCGGGGTGCCTGATCGGGCATTGCACTGCCGGCCCGATAAGGAGCAAAGACCCGGTGATGAAGCAAGACACCCGCTTGTTGGGTGTGTGAGGGTCTTCTTTTCCAGAAGGAGTACCTTCTACTCCGTTCAATCAGACCGTTTTCACACCATCACCTTGGGACCTAGTGATTCTAACACACACTGCGTTATTATCAGGAACTGCATACCCTTTTGTTAGTATTGATTGTTGGGCATGTATGCTGGACCTACAATAGTATTAAGTTAGTTTATTATTGTAAAAGCCCCTCCTTTCCCCTTTCTTGTTTGAGAGTTAATGCACGGGTCTATCCCGTGGGAAATTTAGGATACCAAGCAGCTGAATGTATCTGCGTGGACCATTTTATTAGTAGGCAGTACTCAGTTGTGTCCTTGTCTTCTTTTTAATAATATTGGTCTCTTTGGACCTCACCTCATAGTTTGCAGATGGAGGACTTCCAAGGGCTGAGCTTCGATGATGAAGCAGCAGCAGCAATACTTAGAACACCATCACTGTTGGCTGCCGATGGCAGTGCTGCCTCTGGGAGCCATACAGAAGATTGGACATCACTATCTAACCTCAAACATGAATGGCTCAAAGTAACACTCCATGGAGCCATGATGACGGAATATTTAAGGGCAAACATAGCTCCCAATGGACTCATTGTAAATAATTTTCCTCGCCTGTTTTTGGAAGATGCACTATTTAAGAAGGAGTGGTCCCTGGTAGCATGGAAATGCACCAGGGACTGGCTTATTCTTATTATTAACACAGCAAAAATAATAGCAGATGCTTTGTTAATTAAGATCCAAACAGCAGAGGGTGCTATTAAAGTCATTATTCAAACAACCACATATAAGACCAAATTAGCTGAGATTAATGCCGAACTTGCTGAAAATCGGGAATATCTGATGAAGCAGAAAATAACTAAACTTCAAAAAGACATCAAGAAGTTTTCGCAAGAAAAGGTATATCCCTACCTGAAGGCAGATTATACGTCCACAGTCACTAGTTACTCATCAGATGAAAACTCAGGACCTTCTAGACGAGGTTCCTCAACCAACAGTGACTCAAGTACAGGCAGTTGGAATAATAACAATAGGAAGACCAGACCTTTCCAGCAATCAGGCTACCCAGCATACAATATGCCTCCTTTTCAGGGACCACCCCCTTTCTGGCAATATCCGATGTACCACCAAGGCCCTCCCCCGCCCTTTTTCCAACCCAGGAATGAACAACCTTTTTTAGACAGAGGCTGGGGCAGAGGAAGAGGGCGCAGAAGAGGGCGACAGCAAAAAAGAGTCCAATGGCAGGAACAACCGCCGAGGACAGTGGAAACCAGGAGCCAAACCAGGGACAAGAGAGACTGATGCTCAATCTGTCCTCTAGACCTCTCAACCCCGTGGAAGTAAGTGTACTCCAGAAAGGTCTGGGCTTTGTCCCCACACCCAAAACAGATAGATTCCGTGACACGTGTGAGATCCAGAACCTTTTTCGCAAAATCAGGTTAAAGGCATTCTTTCAAGATCATCCACCACCCAATCACGAAGACTCTGGCCTCCATAGACCTTCTACCTTCACGCCCACAAGGAGCATGGTTCCACCGGAAGTACTGACCTTTGAAAAGGCAGTCTTGAAGGATCTCAATGCGGATACTGTTCCTATACCTTTTCAGAACTTATCCACTAGTGAGAAGTTAGCTATAAGAGATCTGGCTAACGACAACACCATCGTCATAAAACAAGCTGATAAGGGTGGGGCGACGGTTATCATGTCTGCAGTTGACTACGACATTGAATGCCGTAGGCAGCTTACCAATACAAGATATTACACACCCATCCAAGAAGACCCCACCCCACGCCTGACTCGGACCATAGGCTCAATGGTCTCTATGGCTGAGCTAGAAGGGTGGATTACTAAAAAAGAAGCTAACTTTCTTATAGCTAAAGAACCAGTGATCCCCTTCTTCTACTGTCTGCCTAAAATTCACAAGGGAATATCCCCTGTTCCTGGACGTCCGATTGTTTCTGGCATAGGTTCTGTTCTGGAACCACTATCACAATTCGTTGACCATTTTATCCAGCCCCTGGTCAAAGCAACCCCCTCTTACATCCAGGATACCTCTGATATTCTTCGACTTCTGGAAGGGTTCCAATACCCACAGGAAATAAACCTCTTGCTGACACTAGATGTTGAGGCGTTGTATACCAACATACCCCAACAAGCGACCCTCCAAGTTATCGAGGATGCACTAAGCAGCAGTGAGATCAGTTCCAATACACCAGTATCATTCATAATGGAATGTGCAAGCCTGGCTTTGACTCAAAACTTCTTTGAGTATAACACACAATTGTACCACCAAACCCAGGGCACTTCCATGGGCAGTACATTCGCGCCGAGTCTGGCATGTATGTACATGTCAGCCTTCGAAAGTATGGTGATACATCATCCCACCAATCCCTACTCGGCGAATGTACTGCTCTGGAAAAGGTTCATCGACGACATCCTGATTTTGTGGAAGGGAGACTATACGAAGTGCACAGAATTCTGTACGTGGATCAACACTCTAAATCCCTATCTGAGATTTACCCACACCATCTCTGATACAGAAGTACCTTTCTTGGATCTACTCATCCGCCTTGAAGGGGGTACAATCTCCACGAGTCTGTATCGCAAGCCCACAGATAGGAACAGTCTTCTCTTATTCAGCAGTTACCACCCGAAAGCGTTAAGAGAAAATTTACCTTTTGGTCAGTTTTTACGAATCAGAAGGAACTGTAGTTCTGTGGTAGACTATCAGAAAGAGTCCTTAACGCTTATGAATGACTTGATTAAGCGCGACTACCCCCCACAGGTTGTGTCTCGTGCTCGCAAACGAGCGAGAAATAACAACAGAGAGAGTCTTTTGGACGTTCATACTAAAGAACTTGATCAATCCTTAACCTGTGTTACCACCTTCACCCCTGATTCGAATAGGATTAAGGCGATCATCAAAAAACACTGGGGTATTCTCAATACTGGAGATCTAGAATTGGAAGTCCCCAGATTCGCGTTCAAACGCACGAGCAACCTTAAGGACCTTCTAATACACACTAGGCCTAAGAAACCAGTCATTGGGTCTCAGAGACTATTATGGAACCTACCCCCAGTTAAGGGTCATTACCCCTGTGGGTCGTGCTCGATGTGTCCACAGACACAAATCAGTAAAGAGTTGGTACTCCCTAATGACGTTACATGGCAAATCACTAAACATACAAATTGCAACTCAACAAATTGCATTTATTTGATGACGTGCCCTTGTGGCTTACCATACATAGGTATGACTACGCGTGCTGTTAAAACTCGCATGCTGGAACACAAAAGTAATTTCAGATGCGCCAAGACCAACACTAAAATGACGACCCACTACAACTTGGTACGTCATGCGCCCACCTCATTTAAATGGGTGGTTCTGGAATCTCACCCCCACATGTCTAAAAACGCCCTCTTCAGACTCGAACAACGTTGGGTCCTGAGATTGACAGCTGATACCACTGGCCTGAACGAGGACATTCCGTGGAGTAGTCTAACTTGACTTAGACTAGTATCTTCTTGACATTCCTATACATATATTTTCTTACTCTATGAGCCTTATCTCTGCACAATACAATGCACACTCTTTAAGGCTATTCTGATACTTTGAACAACCATTGCTGGTCTTGTCCTTTATTCTGTTTGTTCATGATGTTTTTGAGTTTGAACTTAGTCATACATAAAAGAATGATATTAATACTCGTACTTTGGGGCCTTGAGCTCTTTCTCGAGCAAAAGGGTTACCAACATTGGATGCGGACATCCGCTATGCGTTTCATCGGATTACCTTGCGCCTAGCACTTACTGAGCTCCGTAGCGCACAGGTAGACATAAACAAACGTTCCAAAGGAGTGTAACGTCTGTTCGTTGTTGATAGCACGCGTCATTCACATGTTTCCATGGCAACCTTACATTCATTAACATTTTTCGCAAACCATTTCGAGGGGACCACCGTATTGGTCAATGGGGTCCCCTCCCTCTGTGTCGGCGATCACGTTACATGCTCGCGTGTGAGAGGGAGCCCTGCTTGCATACTAAATCCCCATAGTATCGCTTTCAGCGTCCCCTACCGTCTGTTCAGCCGTCACGGTTGGCGGTCTAGTAGTTGGGACGTAGTCACGCCCCAGCCGCCGGTGACCGCCCTAGACGTAGTGACGCAGCACGCTGACCGGCTCCCATTTCTGTGAGCCATCCGACCCGACCATCACTAGACTTGAGCGGCTGGCGGGGTCCTAGGTTTACGGTAACGTTACTACAACGCAACCGTGAGTATACTTTATACTTTTTACTCGTCACATGCTGTATGATTTAGAGAGTTAGTATGCGGCTCTTTGAGTCGGAGTTGATACAACGCTTCACAGGAGAAACTGATCGTACACAGGATATACACTCACTGTTGACGGCGGCCTCACTAGTGATCTCTTTAGCCACGCTGAGATTAGTCCAGCTTTGCTCTCAAATCACCATATTCTTGCACAACTTTGTTGAATCACCGGCTGCCACAACCGCTGCGTGCCTCCTTGACACACGCAGAGACCAGTCCTGTGACTTTTTATTGCCATGCACGGGCGCTGCGATACAGGTACCACTGGCAGCGACTTCCTCTACTCTATTAGTACTTGACTGGCATTGGCTTTAACATTTTCTAGTTGATGTGATCACTGTGGCAAGCTTCCGCCTTTGTGCTACCGGATGTTAGTTCTATTTTTATACGCATAAAAAAACTTTATATGCTGTTGTTCTCCATGAGATATCCCACCACATGGGTTCTCCACCTTATTTTGAGTGCACTTGACGCGGATTGATCTGACGCATTTGCTGTTTGTTTTTGTTTTTATCTATCTTCCTCCCTTTTAGGACACTAGTAATTAGTGTGTTCCTACCCTGGCCACATTGTCTCTACAGCCTAATGGGGTGAGTTTTGTATCAAATCAATAGTATCATGCTGGCTAAAGTGTAGATTAAGTTCTCCTATGAGATTCTGCTGTTTGCCTCTATAAAGTCCTTTTAATATCTGCTCACATTCGACGCATGCCACGGTTTTATGTTTGACATCACTTGTTGCCTTAACCGAACCAGATGCCTCGAACCGTTTTACAATAACAATGATTTTAATTGTGTGTTTCCTTCACAGGTTGTGTGTTCTTGGTTTACACGGCACCACACGTTTTTAGGGTGCTGTATGTGTGGCCACCATTGACACCTCTTAGAGGTTGTGGCCACCACCAAAAAGGTGCAGGTAGCCGTATACATTGGTCCTGAAGAATTGCCATTTAATTAAAACCCAGGCAAGAAACATGTTGACCTCTTTGATTTTTGTAGCACATATCACTCATACACCTAATGGTGAGAGATGTGCGGATTGTTTTTAATCAGAGTGTTGACCATACTTTATTAACTTTGTTTGAAGTGGATCACCTACCCTGTTTTAGTACACTTACCCTTCACTTCACTTGCACCTACATCATTTATCCTAATTAACTGTTTTCCCCACACACCTCACTCACCGGCATTTGGAAATAAAGATCTCCGACAGGAAGGCCCCCTCGGGGTGCCTGATCGGGCATTGCACTGCCGGCCCGATAAGGAGCAAAGACCCGGTGATGAAGCAAGACACCCGCTTGTTGGGTGTGTGAGGGTCTTCTTTTCCAGAAGGAGTACCTTCTACTCCGTTCAATCAGACCGTTTTCACACCATCACCTTGGGACCTAGTGATTCTAACACACACTGCGTTATTATCAGGAACTGCATACCCTTTTGTTAGTATTGATTGTTGGGCATGTATGCTGGACCTACAATAGTATTAAGTTAGTTTATTATTGTAAAAGCCCCTCCTTTCCCCTTTCTTGTTTGAGAGTTAATGCACGGGTCTATCCCGTGGGAAATTTAGGATACCAAGCAGCTGAATGTATCTGCGTGGACCATTTTATTAGTAGGCAGTACTCAGTTGTGTCCTTGTCTTCTTTTTAATAATATTGGTCTCTTTGGACCTCACCTCATAGTTTGCAGATGGAGGACTTCCAAGGGCTGAGCTTCGATGATGAAGCAGCAGCAGCAATACTTAGAACACCATCACTGTTGGCTGCCGATGGCAGTGCTGCCTCTGGGAGCCATACAGAAGATTGGACATCACTATCTAACCTCAAACATGAATGGCTCAAAGTAACACTCCATGGAGCCATGATGACGGAATATTTAAGGGCAAACATAGCTCCCAATGGACTCATTGTAAATAATTTTCCTCGCCTGTTTTTGGAAGATGCACTATTTAAGAAGGAGTGGTCCCTGGTAGCATGGAAATGCACCAGGGACTGGCTTACTCTTATTATTAACACAGCAAAAAGAATAGCAGATGCTTTGTTAATTAAGATCCAAACAGCAGAGGGTGCTATTAAAGTCATTATTCAAACAACCACATATAAGACCAAATTAGCTGAGATTAATGCCGAACTTGCTGAAAATAGGGAATATCTGATGAAGCAGAAAATAACTAAACTTCAAAAAGACATCAAGAAGTTTTCGCAAGAAAAGGTATATCCCTACCTGAAGGCAGATTATACGTCCACAGTCACTAGTTACTCATCAGATGAAAACTCAGGACCTTCTAGACGAGGTTCCTCAACCAACAGTGACTCAAGTACAGGCAGTTGGAATAATAACAATAGGAAGACCAGACCTTTCCAGCAATCAGGCTACCCAGCATACAATATGCCTCCTTTTCAGGGACCACCCCCTTTCTGGCAATATCCGATGTACCACCAAGGCCCTCCCCCGCCCTTTTTCCAACCCAGGAATGAACAACCTTTTTTAGACAGAGGCTGGGGCAGAGGAAGAGGGCGCAGAAGAGGGCGACAGCAAAAAAGAGTCCAATGGCAGGAACAACCGCCGAGGACAGTGGAAACCAGGAGCCAAACCAGGGACAAGAGAGACTGATGCTCAATCTGTCCTCTAGACCTCTCAACCCCGTGGAAGTAAGTGTACTCCAGAAAGGTCTGGGCTTTGTCCCCACACCCAAAACAGATAGATTCCGTGACACGTGTGAGATCCAGAACCTTTTTCGCAAAATCAGGTTAAAGGCATTCTTTCAAGATCATCCACCACCCAATCACGAAGACTCTGGCCTCCATAGACCTTCTACCTTCACGCCCACAAGGAGCATGGTTCCACCGGAAGTACTGACCTTTGAAAAGGCAGTCTTGAAGGATCTCAATGCGGATACTGTTCCTATACCTTTTCAGAACTTATCCACTAGTGAGAAGTTAGCTATAAGAGATCTGGCTAACGACAACACCATCGTCATAAAACAAGCTGATAAGGGTGGGGCGACGGTTATCATGTCTGCAGTTGACTACGACATTGAATGCCGTAGGCAGCTTACCAATACAAGATATTACACACCCATCCAAGAAGACCCCACCCCACGCCTGACTCGGACCATAGGCTCAATGGTCTCTATGGCTGAGCTAGAAGGGTGGATTACTAAAAAAGAAGCTAACTTTCTTATAGCTAAAGAACCAGTGATCCCCTTCTTCTACTGTCTGCCTAAAATTCACAAGGGAATATCCCCTGTTCCTGGACGTCCGATTGTTTCTGGCATAGGTTCTGTTCTGGAACCACTATCACAATTCGTTGACCATTTTATCCAGCCCCTGGTCAAAGCAACCCCCTCTTACATCCAGGATACCTCTGATATTCTTCGACTTCTGGAAGGGTTCCAATACCCACAGGAAATAAACCTCTTGCTGACACTAGATGTTGAGGCGTTGTATACCAACATACCCCAACAAGCGACCCTCCAAGTTATCGAGGATGCACTAAGCAGCAGTGAGATCAGTTCCAATACACCAGTATCATTCATAATGGAATGTGCAAGCCTGGCTTTGACTCAAAACTTCTTTGAGTATAACACACAATTGTACCACCAAACCCAGGGCACTTCCATGGGCAGTACATTCGCGCCGAGTCTGGCATGTATGTACATGTCAGCCTTCGAAAGTATGGTGATACATCATCCCACCAATCCCTACTCGGCGAATGTACTGCTCTGGAAAAGGTTCATCGACGACATCCTGATTTTGTGGAAGGGAGACTATACGAAGTGCACAGAATTCTGTACGTGGATCAACACTCTAAATCCCTATCTGAGATTTACCCACACCATCTCTGATACAGAAGTACCTTTCTTGGATCTACTCATCCGCCTTGAAGGGGGTACAATCTCCACGAGTCTATATCGCAAGCCCACAGATAGGAACAGTCTTCTCTTATTCAGCAGTTACCACCCGAAAGCGTTAAGAGAAAATTTACCTTTTGGTCAGTTTTTACGAATCAGAAGGAACTGTAGTTCTGTGGTAGACTATCAGAAAGAGTCCTTAACGCTTATGAATGACTTGATTAAGCGCGACTACCCCCCACAGGTTGTGTCTCGTGCTCGCAAACGAGCGAGAAATAACAACAGAGAGAGTCTTTTGGACGTTCATACTAAAGAACTTGATCAATCCTTAACCTGTGTTACCACCTTCACCCCTGATTCGAATAGGATTAAGGCGATCATCAAAAAACACTGGGGTATTCTCAATACTGGAGATCTAGAATTGGAAGTCCCCAGATTCGCGTTCAAACGCACGAGCAACCTTAAGGACCTTCTAATACACACTAGGCCTAAGAAACCAGTCATTGGGTCTCAGAGACTATTATGGAACCTACCCCCAGTTAAGGGTCATTACCCCTGTGGGTCGTGCTCGATGTGTCCACAGACACAAATCAGTAAAGAGTTGGTACTCCCTAATGACGTTACATGGCAAATCACTAAACATACAAATTGCAACTCAACAAATTGCATTTATTTGATGACGTGCCCTTGTGGCTTACCATACATAGGTATGACTACGCGTGCTGTTAAAACTCGCATGCTGGAACACAAAAGTAATTTCAGATGCGCCAAGACCAACACTAAAATGACGACCCACTACAACTTGGTACGTCATGCGCCCACCTCATTTAAATGGGTGGTTCTGGAATCTCACCCCCACATGTCTAAAAACGCCCTCTTCAGACTCGAACAACGTTGGGTCCTGAGATTGACAGCTGATACCACTGGCCTGAACGAGGACATTCCGTGGAGTAGTCTAACTTGACTTAGACTAGTATCTTCTTGACATTCCTATACATATATTTTCTTACTCTATGAGCCTTATCTCTGCACAATACAATGCACACTCTTTAAGGCTATTCTGATACTTTGAACAACCATTGCTGGTCTTGTCCTTTATTCTGTTTGTTCATGATGTTTTTGAGTTTGAACTTAGTCATACATAAAAGAATGATATTAATACTCGTACTTTGGGGCCTTGAGCTCTTTCTCGAGCAAAAGGGTTACCAACAGTGGATGCGGACATCCGCTATGCGTTTCATCGGATTACCTTGCGCCTAGCACTTACTGAGCTCCGTAGCGCACAGGTAGACATAAACAAACGTTCCAAAGGAGTGTAACGTCTGTTCGTTGTTGATAGCACGCGTCATTCACATGTTTCCATGGCAACCTTACATTCATTAACATTTTTCGCAAACCATTTCGAGGGGACCACCGTATTGGTCAATGGGGTCCCCTCCCTCTGTGTCGGCGATCACGTTACATGCTCGCGTGTGAGAGGGAGCCCTGCTTGCATACTAAATCCCCATAGTATCGCTTTCAGCGTCCCCTACCGTCTGTTCAGCCGTCACGGTTGGCGGTCTAGTAGTTGGGACGTAGTCACGCCCCAGCCGCCGGTGACCGCCCTAGACGTAGTGACGCAGCACGCTGACCGGCTCCCATTTCTGTGAGCCATCCGACCCGACCATCACTAGACTTGAGCGGCTGGCGGGGTCCTAGGTTTACGGTAACGTTACTACAACGCAACCGTGAGTATACTTTATACTTTTTACTCGTCACATGCTGTATGATTTAGAGAGTTAGTATGCGGCTCTTTGAGTCGGAGTTGATACAACGCTTCACAGGAGAAACTGATCGTACACAGGATATACACTCACTGTTGACGGCGGCCTCACTAGTGCTCTCTTTAGCCACGCTGAGATTAGTCCAGCTTTGCTCTCAAATCACCATATTCTTGCACAACTTTGTTGAATCACCGGCTGCCACAACCGCTGCGTGCCTCCTTGACACACGCAGAGACCAGTCCTGTGACTTTTTATTGCCATGCACGGGCGCTGCGATACAGGTACCACTGGCAGCGACTTCCTCTACTCTATTAGTACTTGACTGGCATTGGCTTTAACATTTTCTAGTTGATGTGATCACTGTGGCAAGCTTCCGCCTTTGTGCTACCGGATGTTAGTTCTATTTTTATACGCATAAAAAAACTTTATATGCTGTTGTTCTCCATGAGATATCCCACCACATGGGTTCTCCACCTTATTTTGAGTGCACTTGACGCGGATTGATCTGACGCATTTGCTGTTTGTTTTTGTTTTTATCTATCTTCCTCCCTTTTAGGACACTAGTAATTAGTGTGTTCCTACCCTGGCCACATTGTCTCTACAGCCTAATGGGGTGAGTTTTGTATCAAATCAATAGTATCATGCTGGCTAAAGTGTAGATTAAGTTCTCCTATGAGATTCTGCTGTTTGCCTCTATAAAGTCCTTTTAATATCTGCTCACATTCGACGCATGCCACGGTTTTATGTTTGACATCACTTGTTGCCTTAACCGAACCAGATGCCTCGAACCGTTTTACAATAACAATGATTTTAATTGTGTGTTTCCTTCACAGGTTGTGTGTTCTTGGTTTACACGGCACCACACGTTTTTAGGGTGCTGTATGTGTGGCCACCATTGACACCTCTTAGAGGTTGTGGCCACCACCAAAAAGGTGCAGGTAGCCGTATACATTGGTCCTGAAGAATTGCCATTTAATTAAAACCCAGGCAAGAAACATGTTGACCTCTTTGATTTTTGTAGCACATATCACTCATACACCTAATGGTGAGAGATGTGCGGATTGTTTTTAATCAGAGTGTTGACCATACTTTATTAAATTTGTTTGAAGTGGATCACCTACCCTGTTTTAGTACACTTACCCTTCACTTCACTTGCACCTACATCATTTATCCTAATTAACTGTTTTCCCCACACACCTCACTCACCGGCATTTGGAAATAAAGATCTCCGACAGGAAGGCCCCCTCGGGGTGCCTGATCGGGCATTGCACTGCCGGCCCGATAAGGAGCAAAGACCCGGTGATGAAGCAAGACACCCGCTTGTTGGGTGTGTGAGGGTCTTCTTTTCCAGAAGGAGTACCTTCTACTCCGTTCAATCAGACCGTTTTCACACCATCACCTTGGGACCTAGTGATTCTAACACACACTGCGTTATTATCAGGAACTGCATACCCTTTTGTTAGTATTGATTGTTGGGCATGTATGCTGGACCTACAATAGTATTAAGTTAGTTTATTATTGTAAAAGCCCCTCCTTTCCCCTTTCTTGTTTGAGAGTTAATGCACGGGTCTATCCCGTGGGAAATTTAGGATACCAAGCAGCTGAATGTATCTGCGTGGACCATTTTATTAGTAGGCAGTACTCAGTTGTGTCCTTGTCTTCTTTTTAATAATATTGGTCTCTTTGGACCTCACCTCATAGTTTGCAGATGGAGGACTTCCAAGGGCTGAGCTTCGATGATGAAGCAGCAGCAGCAATACTTAGAACACCATCACTGTTGGCTGCCGATGGCAGTGCTGCCTCTGGGAGCCATACAGAAGATTGGACATCACTATCTAACCTCAAACATGAATGGCTCAAAGTAACACTCCATGGAGCCATGATGACGGAATATTTAAGGGCAAACATAGCTCCCAATGGACTCATTGTAAATAATTTTCCTCGCCTGTTTTTGGAAGATGCACTATTTAAGAAGGAGTGGTCCCTGGTAGCATGGAAATGCACCAGGGACTGGCTTACTCTTATTATTAACACAGCAAAAAGAATAGCAGATGCTTTGTTAATTAAGATCCAAACAGCAGAGGGTGCTATTAAAGTCATTATTCAAACAACCACATATAAGACCAAATTAGCTGAGATTAATGCCGAACTTGCTGAAAATAGGGAATATCTGATGAAGCAGAAAATAACTAAACTTCAAAAAGACATCAAGAAGTTTTCGCAAGAAAAGGTATATCCCTACCTGAAGGCAGATTATACGTCCACAGTCACTAGTTACTCATCAGATGAAAACTCAGGACCTTCTAGACGAGGTTCCTCAACCAACAGTGACTCAAGTACAGGCAGTTGGAATAATAACAATAGGAAGACCAGACCTTTCCAGCAATCAGGCTACCCAGCATACAATATGCCTCCTTTTCAGGGACCACCCCCTTTCTGGCAATATCCGATGTACCACCAAGGCCCTCCCCCGCCCTTTTTCCAACCCAGGAATGAACAACCTTTTTTAGACAGAGGCTGGGGCAGAGGAAGAGGGCGCAGAAGAGGGCGACAGCAAAAAAGAGTCCAATGGCAGGAACAACCGCCGAGGACAGTGGAAACCAGGAGCCAAACCAGGGACAAGAGAGACTGATGCTCAATCTATCCTCTAGACCTCTCAACCCCGTGGAAGTAAGTGTACTCCAGAAAGGTCTGGGCTTTGTCCCCACACCCAAAACAGATAGATTCCGTGACACGTGTGAGATCCAGAACCTTTTTCGCAAAATCAGGTTAAAGGCATTCTTTCAAGATCATCCACCACCCAATCACGAAGACTCTGGCCTCCATAGACCTTCTACCTTCACGCCCACAAGGAGCATGGTTCCACCGGAAGTACTGACCTTTGAAAAGGCAGTCTTGAAGGATCTCAATGCGGATACTGTTCCTATACCTTTTCAGAACTTATCCACTAGTGAGAAGTTAGCTATAAGAGATCTGGCTAACGACAACACCATCGTCATAAAACAAGCTGATAAGGGTGGGGCGACGGTTATCATGTCTGCAGTTGACTACGACATTGAATGCCGTAGGCAGCTTACCAATACAAGATATTACACATCCATCCAAGAAGACCCCACCCCACGCCTGACTCGGACCATAGGCTCAATGGTCTCTATGGCTGAGCTAGAAGGGTGGATTACTAAAAAAGAAGCTAACTTTCTTATAGCTAAAGAACCAGTAATCCCCTTCTTCTACTGTCTGCCTAAAATTCACAAGGGAATATCCCCTGTTCCTGGACGTCCGATTGTTTCTGGCATAGGTTCTGTTCTGGAACCACTATCACAATTCGTTGACCATTTTATCCAGCCCCTGGTCAAAGCAACCCCCTCTTACATCCAGGATACCTCTGATATTCTTCGACTTCTGGAAGGGTTCCAATACCCACAGGAAATAAACCTCTTGCTGACACTAGATGTTGAGGCGTTGTATACCAACATACCCCAACAAGCGACCCTCCAAGTTATCGAGGATGCACTAAGCAGCAGTGAGATCAGTTCCAATACACCAGTATCATTCATAATGGAATGTGCAAGCCTGGCTTTGACTCAAAACTTCTTTGAGTATAACACAGAATTGTACCACCAAACCCAGGGCACTTCCATGGGCAGTACATTCGCGCCGAGTCTGGCATGTATGTACATGTCAGCCTTCGAAAGTAGGGTGATACATCATCCCACCAATCCCTACTCGGCGAATGTACTGCTCTGGAAAAGGTTCATCGACGACATCCTGATTTTGTGGAAGGGAGACTATACGAAGTGCACAGAATTCTGTACGTGGATCAACACTCTAAATCCCTATCTGAGATTTACCCACACCATCTCTGATACAGAAGTACCTTTCTTGGATCTACTCATCCGCCTTGAAGGGGGTACAATCTCCACGAGTCTGTATCGCAAGCCCACAGATAGGAACAGTCTTCTCTTATTCAGCAGTTACCACCCGAAAGCGTTAAGAGAAAATTTACCTTTTGGTCAGTTTTTACGAATCAGAAGGAACTGTAGTTCTGTGGTAGACTATCAGAAAGAGTCCTTAACGCTTATGAATGACTTGATTAAGCGCGACTACCCCCCACAGGTTGTGTCTCGTGCTCGCAAACGAGCGAGAAATAACAACAGAGAGAGTCTTTTGGACGTTCATACTAAAGAACTTGATCAATCCTTAACCTGTGTTACCACCTTCACCCCTGATTCGAATAGGATTAAGGCGATCATCAAAAAACACTGGGGTATTCTCAATACTGGAGATCTAGAATTGGAAGTCCCCAGATTCGCGTTCAAACGCACGAGCAACCTTAAGGACCTTCTAATACACACTAGGCCTAAGAAACCAGTCATTGGGTCTCAGAGACTATTATGGAACCTACCCCCAGTTAAGGGTCATTACCCCTGTGGGTCGTGCTCGATGTGTCCACAGACACAAATCAGTAAAGAGTTGGTACTCCCTAATGACGTTACATGGCAAATCACTAAACATACAAATTGCAACTCAACAAATTGCATTTATTTGATGACGTGCCCTTGTGGCTTACCATACATAGGTATGACTACGCGTGCTGTTAAAACTCGCATGCTGGAACACAAAAGTAATTTCAGATGCGCCAAGACCAACACTAAAATGACGACCCACTACAACTTGGTACGTCATGCGCCCACCTCATTTAAATGGGTGGTTCTGGAATCTCACCCCCACATGTCTAAAAACGCCCTCTTCAGACTCGAACAACGTTGGGTCCTGAGATTGACAGCTGATACCACTGGCCTGAACGAGGACATTCCGTGGAGTAGTCTAACTTGACTTAGACTAGTATCTTCTTGACATTCCTATACATATATTTTCTTACTCTATGAGCCTTATCTCTGCACAATACAATGCACACTCTTTAAGGCTATTCTGATACTTTGAACAACCATTGCTGGTCTTGTCCTTTATTCTGTTTGTTCATGATGTTTTTGAGTTTGAACTTAGTCATACATAAAAGAATGATATTAATACTCATACTTTGGGGCCTTGAGCTCTTTCTCGAGCAAAAGGGTTACCAACATTGGATGCGGACATCCGCTATGCGTTTCATCGGATTACCTTGCGCCTAGCACTTACTGAGCTCCGTAGCGCACAGGTAGACATAAACAAACGTTCCAAAGGAGTGTAACGTCTGTTCGTTGTTGATAGCACGCGTCATTCACATGTTTCCATGGCAACCTTACATTCATTAACATTTTTCGCAAACCATTTCGAGGGGACCACCGTATTGGTCAATGGGGTCCCCTCCCTCTGTGTCGGCGATCACGTTACATGCTCGCGTGTGAGAGGGAGCCCTGCTTGCATACTAAATCCCCATAGTATCGCTTTCAGCGTCCCCTACCGTCTGTTCAGCCGTCACGGTTGGCGGTCTAGTAGTTGGGACGTAGTCACGCCCCAGCCGCCGGTGACCGCCCTAGACGTAGTGACGCAGCACGCTGACCGGCTCCCATTTCTGTGAGCCATCCGACCCGACCATCACCAGACTTGAGCGGCTGGCGGGGTCCTAGGTTTACGGTAACGTTACTACAACGCAACCGTGAGTATACTTTATACTTTTTACTCGTCACATGCTGTATGATTTAGAGAGTTAGTATGCGGCTCTTTGAGTCGGAGTTGATACAACGCTTCACAGGAGAAACTGATCGTACACAGGATATACACTCACTGTTGACGGCGGCCTCACTAGTGCTCTCTTTAGCCACGCTGAGATTAGTCCAGCTTTGCTCTCAAATCACCATATTCTTGCACAACTTTGTTGAATCACCGGCTGCCACAACCGCTGCGTGCCTCCTTGACACACGCAGAGACCAGTCCTGTGACTTTTTATTGCCATGCCCGGGCGCTGCGATACAGGTACCACTGGCAGCGACTTCCTCTACTCTATTAGTACTTGACTGGCATTGGCTTTAACATTTTCTATGTGGCAAGCTTCCGCCTTTGTGCTACCGGATGTTAGTTCTATTTTTATACGCATAAAAAAACTTTATATGCTGTTGTTCTCCATGAGATATCCCACCACATGGGTTCTCCACCTTATTTTGAGTGCACTTGACGCGGATTGATCTGACGCATTTGCTGTTTGTTTTTGTTTTTATCTATCTTCCTCCCTTTTAGGACACTAGTAATTAGTGTGTTCCTACCCTGGCCACATTGTCTCCACAGCCTAATGGGGTGAGTTTTGTATCAAATCAATAGTATCATGCTGGCTAAAGTGTAGATTAAGTTCTCCTATGAGATTCTGCTGTTTGCCTCTATAAAGTCCTTTTAATATCTGCTCACATTCGACGCATGCCACGGTTTTATGTTTGACATCACTTGTTGCCTTAACCGAACCAGATGCCTCGAACCGTTTTACAATAACAATGATTTTAATTGTGTGTTTCCTTCACAGGTTGTGTGTTCTTGGTTTACACGGCACCACACGTTTTTAGGGTGCTGTATGTGTGGCCACCATTGACACCTCTTAGAGGTTGTGGCCACCACCAAAAAGGTGCAGGTAGCCGTATACATTGGTCCTGAAGAATTGCCATTTAATTAAAACCCAGGCAAGAAACATGTTGACCTCTTTGATTTTTGTAGCACATATCACTCATACACCTAATGGTGAGAGATGTGCGGATTGTTTTTAATCAGGGTGTTGACCATACTTTATTAAATTTGTTTGAAGTGGATCACCTACCCTGTTTTAGTACACTTACCCTTCACTTCACTTGCACCTACATCATTTATCCTAATTAACTGTTTTCCCCACACACCTCACTCACCGGCATTTGGAAATAAAGATCTCCGACAGGAAGGCCCCCTCGGGGTGCCTGATCGGGCATTGCACTGCCGGCCCGATAAGGAGCAAAGACCCGGTGATGAAGCAAGACACCCGCTTGTTGGGTGTGTGAGGGTCTTCTTTTCCAGAAGGAGTACCTTCTACTCCGTTCAATCAGACCGTTTTCACACCATCACCTTGGGACCTAGTGATTCTAACACACACTGCGTTATTATCAGGAACTGCATACCATTTTGTTAGTAGTGTAGACATAATATTGATGATCTTTCCACATACCACAGGAAAGTATTGAAAAGTAGCAGAAATGAGAGTGCTGTATAATATTGCTGATGACTCTAATGTAGTACTAGAGTCTTTCAATCGTTCTATCAAAAGATTTTCTGAATCTCACCCAAAATTAAGAGAAACACAGCTTAAATTTGGTTGAAGCAGATACAAGACTAAGGAGCTTATTCAGTGCTTGGCAAATTAATATTTAATCAGAAATGTGATGGGTAATGCACTTGCAAAAAAAGTGTATGGGATATCCATTATGTTTGTGATGGAATAACCTGTCCGTCAAACTAACATTCCTATCTTCAAACATCACGTTGTACTTTTTTCTGAAAAATATACTTCTTCTTCCTGTATTGATTATTTTCTTTCATCACAACGGATATGGGGCACTCAGATAAACCCCCCAACATATATCAGATCATGTCATGCTAATACTGCATATTACTTGTCTTGCCATAGCCCATGAAATCCAACAGTGGGCTCTTAAAAAGCCCTGATGGAACACATGAGATTTTTTTTTTGTTGTAAACTTTATTTTCCATATTACGTACATATACACGATATACATGTGCAAATCGATTCACTCACTAATTGTCATGCATTGTCGCTGTCCAACATTACAAAAAGAGAAAGAATAATGCCGATGATATGACCGTCCAGGCTGGAATAAAAGAAGTTGTACATCAAGGAACATGAGCATTTTACGACGAGTGTAATCGACCACCCCAGAGCCACAACCTCTAATTACATTCTGTTAATCAATCGTGCAGGCTTGCCTTTCCCATACCAGTGGTTATTACAACAGCTGATAACTAAGTGCAAGAGAAGATCGGGTCAGGAGATTTACCCCACTCCCGTCGGAACAATGCCCTGCTCTAGGGGAGAGTTGGTTGTCCGAGACATGTTTTCCACATACAAACGTTATGGACCCCATATATCTTTGAGACGGGCTGTGCTGGGCATTATGCTCGCATAATTTTCGCTATGAACATTGCAATATGCTCAGCTGTGGAGCTAGCCCGGGGCAGTGGGTGTTGATTTGCGGCCTCAATGTATCACTATCTCCTGCTTTGCTAGTAGAAGCCGCAGCGATGTGAACCGCCTAACCTTCTTAGGGGAATTGACTGTGTATCCCAGCAAAGCTACTTCCGGTGTAGGGATCAGGGTAGGCTTATCATTTTCCCAAGAATGTGTTGGACGTGCTCCCAGTAAGTCAGCAATTTAGGGCATGTCCAAGTGAGATGAGCAAAGTCCGCGTGTGGTGCCACGCATTTGCGACAATTGTGCGGTTTGGATGGGTCAATTTTATGCGCTTTAGCGGGGGTGAAATATATGCGACGCAAAACTTCAAGTGAAGGAGTTTGTGTTTGCTGTTAAGTGAAACCTCTTGTGTGACAGCACAGCATTTGGCCCATTGCTCATCTGTTATTGGACGTCCCAAATCAGCCTCCCAGTCGCAGCAAATCTTATCATCATTTACGGGCCTTATGTTAGCTCAAGCCGTATATAGTTTGGAGATTAAATGCGTGCTACTTGTATTTTAGATTATCAGTGCGAGGAGGGGAAGGATTCAGGTTCGACTGGGAAGTCTGGTAGGGTGGAGCACAGCGCAGATCTAATACAGCCCAGGACAAATCTATCCATAACACTACTGTCCTGGAAGCGGTGATCTTCCGAAAGAGAGAAGCAATGACCTCCTGGGTATAGATCACCCACTGTGGAAATATCACATTTGGTCAGGGTGTGCTGAACTAAACGTTCGCCCAGGATCGGGATCCAACGGGCGTTGGGTATGGGCAATGCCGAGGAGTATAAAGCGGTATCGCTAGACCTTTCTCAAGCCCAACTTGTAGTTGAAACAGTTTGGATGTCGCGAGGGTCCCTGGGGATGCCCTAGGGCAGAACCGTGGAAAGCTTTTCTGGAAGGACAAAGTCCGCCTCAGGTCGGAGATATGGTATCCGGGAATCCGGATAGAACCAGGAGTGTGAATAGCTGCATTGGGCCACTAAATAATATAACTGTAGGTCTGGGACATTGTAACCACCTCTGTCATACAGCAGGTGTAAGCACAGACCAGCAGACACGAGCCTGCTTACCACCCCAAACCAGGCATGTAAGGAGTTTGTGGAGCGTTTGAAAAAAGCTAACTGTGGGGGGAATAGGGATATTATTAAAATAATATAAACATTTGGGAAGCACCACCATCTTTAGGATCGCTACTCGGTCCACTAGTGACAAGGGCAACCGCAACCATTTGTCCACCTGCGTGCCCAATGTGTCGATGGCCCGCCCATAATTCAGGCTGATGATCTGGGGGGGGTCCAAATGGATATGTATTCCCAGATACTTGACTGAATCAGTACACCATTCTAGCTGGAATTCACATTCCCACTACTTTGTGCTTGTAGTTAAAGGAAATATAACAGATGTATGCAAATTAATACCTATGCCAGAGAAGCGGCCAAATCTAAGAATCTCTCTTATTAATGGGTCCAAATTTTCTTGGGGCTCCCTGACATATAGGATGGTGTCGTCTGCGTAAAGCGAGACCAGAAGATATTAAATTGTAGACCACGGTGTAGGTGACGCTCCTGGAAGTGGCGTATTAACGGATCCATTGCCAGGATAAATAATAGAGGGTACAGAGGACAACCCAAACGGGTTCAGTGGGAGAGCCCAAAGGGCTGAGAGAACGTGCAATTTAAGCAAAGTCTCGCCATGGGTTTACTGTATAACAGAGTGGTGGTGGAAATGAAACCAAGAGGCATGCCCATGTGGCGCATTATAGAAACAAAAAAAGGCCACTCCAAGGAGTCGAAAGCCTTCTCTGTATCCAATAGGATCGCCTCTGCAGGGACTTCAGGATATATCCTGTGAATGACGGCAAAGAGTGTTCTAAGATTAAGAGAGGTGGAGCGGTGCTGGACGAAGACAGATTAGGCAGGGGATATAATAAATTCCATTAATTGGGACAGGCGATTTGTTATGATCTTAGCTAGTATTTTGTAGTCCAAATTTAGCAGGAACAGAGGCCTATACGATCCACACTGGGAAGGGTCTTTACCAGGTTTGGGAAGGAAAATTATGACCGCCTCACGGAGTGTAGGGGGAAGCAATTGCTTTTCTAAAGCCTCCGCGTACACTTCTATGAGTTGCGGTGTGAGTAAATCTTTATACTCCTTGTAGAAGTCCCCAGTGAAGCCATCCAACCCGGGGGTCGAGGAGTCCCGAAGGGTATTGATGGCACCAACAAGTACGTCTGCTACTGAAATGGGCTCCGCCCAAAAATCTTGCATATGTTTTTCAAGATAAACCAGAGCGATCTCGTCAAGATATTGTTCTTGTACTTTGTAGTAGGGGTGGGCGGAATTTGCGGAATTAACCTTCGCAAATTATCGCGAGAATGTTTAAAATTATCGCAAACAAGCAGAAATATCGCGAAGATGCGGAAGTTTTTTTCCGGCATGTTCGCGAGATTTTCTGCATGGTTGCGGGTCGCCAACTTACCCATGTGGTTGCTTGCGGGCGCGGCCATCTTGTTTTGAGTTGTTCTCGCGGTGCATGATCGCGAGAAGAAAGACGTGATCGCGCGACGCATGACGTCACTGCGGGCGCGAACTGTCGCGAGACAGCGCAAATGGCTAAAAACAATACAACATCTCATGGAGAACGCGACCGGATCAAGAAAACTTGTCGGCGAACGCAGGGATTCAGGTAAGGCGATCGCGCGCGCGCGAGAATGTATTATTTTACAGCGCGAGCAAGAAACAAATTATCGCCAAGCTGCGGAAACCGGAATTTTTGACATTTTCGCGCTCTCCGCGGAACGCAAAAATGCCAAATTATCGCAATTTCCGCGAACGGAACGAAATTTTTGCCCAGGCCTACTTTGTAGGAGCTCCCTAGCTTGGCAGTGTACAGGGTTGAGAAATAAGCCTTGAATTTGTTATGAATGTCAAGAGTGGAAGTGAGGGGGTGGTCATATGTAGTTTGAATCTCAGTGATAAATGCTTTATTATAAGGCGGATGTAGCATCTGGGCCAGAACCCTGCCGGGTCTCTCTCTTTCCCCGTATCGCCTAGCAGTCTGGTATTTGCCCAAGTATAAAATTTCCCGCTCTGCTGTTTCCCTGTAATCAGCCAGCAGAGTCAAGCGCTGCCCCTCATCAGCAGGGCTTAACGAATGAGCCTAGGCACCGTCTAGCACCGCAAGATCGTGTTCTATGCGTGATAAAGTGCTTCGGAGATCCTTAAGGACCCCGGCGTGTTTGTCAATGCAAGCGCCCCTGATGACGGCCTTGAACCCCTCCCAAAGGACTGCCCAGGAGTCTACCGAACCAGTATTAATGGAGAAATATTCTTCTATGACCTCACGGATTTCTGCCTTAAACAGTTTGTCGTGTAACACGCAGCTGGGAAAGCGCCATTGGCATTCAAAGCCCTCAGGGCGGAGGATCTGTAGGTGTAGCAAGACCGGGGAGTGATCTGAGTATGTCCGAGGGAGCGTTTTGTGTGATGTGCACCAACCAGAGATGTCGGGGTGAGCAGCCAAAAATCTGAGTTCAGGTGTTCTGGGGGCCTAAATAATGTGTGTATTTGGTAGTGGCATTATTGCGTGCACACCAAATGTCCAAAAGTGCAAACTGCTCACAGAGCTTCAGAAGGGCACGACGTGTGCGAGGTTTAGTGTCTTGAGCAGTGGAAGTGCTATCTAGATCGGGACTTAATAGCAAATTGAAGTCCCTTCCTACTAGTAAAATCTGCGGTGCCAACCTAGCTAGCTGGGCATGAAGAGCATGAAAGAAGTCTGGGGAGTCGGTGTTAGGGGTGTACACACACACCAAGGCAACTTGGAAACCAAATAAGGACTGCAGCGATAAGGTATCTGCCCTCCTCATCCCGGGTGATTGAACCAAAACTGAATGGTACCCTCCTACGAATCAAAATGGCCATCCCTCTCGCATAGCTACTGAAGTTGGCAAAGTATCTGTGCACCCCCCAGCTGGCAGCAAAGCATGCTGCGTCAGTTATGGAGAGGTGTGTCTCCTGCAGGAAGGCGATATCCACATTGTGTTTTAAAAGGAAATGGATAACCTGTCTCCTCTTGCGTGTGTCATTGAGGCCCCACACATTCCAGGACACCAGGGACAGGTCTGAGGGGCCAACAATATTATCCAACCTGGCCATCTTGGCAGAACATCAACCTTGTCATATTCAATAAGTGACAATAAAACAGTGCGTGCAATAGTGAATGGAATAGCATTACCAATAAACAGTTTGTGCAACCATGTACACCCCCTCACCACCCACCACCCAGCCATACCCCAGAAGGAGTGTGGCCAATCCCAAAAGGAAAACTGCGCAGAAAGTACCAATCGACTTCACGAATGCATGACAATCCCCAAAAATGGTACCCTAAAACAAGAAGAAACAAAGCCGAAGGATACACCATGGGGTGGCAATGCTAAGGCACTAAACCAGCTATCTAGAATATAATATAATAGGATGGAGAAAATATTCCTAGTGTTGAAATGTGCAGCCAGACATGAACTGTATAATGAGATTACCCCAAACCAGAGCCAGAGAACAGATCTGCACTAGCGTATGAACCACTATGGGGAGGAGAAGGATTCCCACCGCTCTTTGAGGAGTGGTTGTTGTTTTGCTTATGAGCCTGACAAAATTCCTGCACATCAGTAGGAGTGTCGAAAATGTGAAACCTCCCACCCACATCAACTTTCAATCTGGAAAGGTACAACATTCCACATCTCAAACCCAAGTTCCTAAGGGTAGCCTTGATCATATTGAATTTGCGTCAGGCATCCTGTACCATGGCTGTGAAGTCTGTGTAAAACGATAATTTGGAACCTTGCCAGTCAATGATCCCACGTTCCCTAGCAAGTCTCAAAGCAGAGTCTCAGTCTCTGAAGTTCATGAGGCGTGCGATGATGGGTGTAGGCCAGGATTGGGCCGCGGCCCTAGTGATCTGTGCGCTCGTTATTTCACAAAGCCAGGGGTGAATGATTCTTTGCCGAAAAAATCTGTTAACAAAGTCTCGACAAACATGTCCATACGACCGGTGGAGGCAGTCTCTGGAACACCAAGGATGCGTATGTTGTTGCACAGACTGCGTGCTTTGAGGTCCTCATTTTTGATTGCCACTTCCTTGAGGATGCGCTCCATGCGTTCCAGTCTCTTAATAGATATAAACATAGGGTGCCTATGCACACGTAAACGAATAATACTGTGTAAGTACAGACAGTAGTGGAGAGAACAAGACTTCAAAAAAACACTTAATGAGTACAATAAAGTGTATCTTTCTTGTTTTAATATGGATCCGTTGCCCAGCCAACATGTGTTTCGTCCGGGTGTGAACCCACGACTTCTTCAGGGCTATCAGGCGAACGGGGAATGTGTAAATGATCTCTCCGCCGGTTGTAATTCCGTCCCGGCTGCGCGGGAAAAGTGAGTATGAGGCACTCAATATGTGCTAAAATGGGTAAATATCCCTTCAAAATAAGGACCTGTAGGACGTGTACGCCAAGAAGTGAGTGGGAATCAAGTAAATCAGCGAACCCTTCACAAGTATTTCTTCTTAATAGATATGGCAGTGTCATCCTCAATGTCAGAGATGCGGGCCTCAGCTACATGAAGCCTCCTGTCGTGAACCTGTATCTTGGACCCAAGGCTTGCGATGTTTTGATCATGCAAGTCGAACCGGCTATCCAGTGCTTTGAAGCCGGCCCTCATTTCCTGGAGTAGAGAGGTAGCCGCTAAGGGTGGGCGTCAAATTGCGTTCCACTCACGGAATTGCGATATTTTGACATTTTTGAGTTCTGTGGAGAGCGCGAAAATGCAAAAATTTCCGCTATTGCCGTGTTGCAAAGATTTTTTTTATGCTCGCGCGCGCGATCGCCTTACCGGGATCCCTGCGTTCGCCGACGAGTTTTCCAATCCGTTCGCGTGCGCCACGAGATGTTGATAACCGGTCGCGCAATCCCGTGAGAGTTCACGATCGCGATCACGTCATTCTCCTCGCCATCAGACACCGCGAGAGTCTGTGATCGCGAACATTTCATTTTCCACCGCGAGAGAGAGCGTGAGGTCGCAAACACACCAATCTCTACCGCGACAAAGACCATGAGATCGCAAACACGTCATTTTGGACGCGCCATCCACATCCGGCGGAAGTGTGGTGAAGGTTGCGATCACGAACACGCCAAATTTTCGATTTGGAGAAGAATATTAAATCTAGCTGCATAAAACCTTCTTTAAATGATGATTTGGATGGAAAAAACTCCTCTGATTGACATTTGGCTGTCCTTTTTTGTGCAAGGAGTGCGTGCAAGGAGTCCTTTTTTAAAAAAAAACCTTTTGGGGGAGAGGGAGGAAGTGCCGCAGAGTCTCCAACTTCCTGTTCCTGTCCATCAGGCTCCTCCCAGTGCTTTGTCCATCTCCTGTTCTCCTGTTCATTCTGCCTTTGGATTTCAGCTGCAAGATTCACTCTTTGTGTCTGCTGCATCATTATCATTGGATTTGAGGACTTTTGAATTTGATATTTTACAAGTAAGTTGGTATTGTGTCTGTTTGATTGGGGGCATTGCAGTTGCTGCAACTGCAATTTTGGTACTTATCATTCTTTTTTTTTAATTACAGGGGTAGCCAGTAGGCCCAGAGCTAGTCATGGATGGGTGCATGATGAAGCAACAGTTCCTTTGGTGTGTGTTGAATGTTTTTCAAACATCATTTAGGGCATGGATGGCATTGGATTGAGTTGGAAAATGTGTTTTTTGGGGGGTATTTCTGTTTTTGGGGGTGTGATAAAGAAATGCCTTGGTTGTGTGTGCCTGGTATGTTGATGTGCACCCTGCTGACCTTGTTTTGCCTTGTGGATTTTCGTTTTTGCATTTTATTGCATTCAAAAGGCACAGCAGTGTTGTTTAGCATGCATCTTTTGCCTGGCTTCTTTATAGGCCTTTTGGCAATTCATTGTTTGCCAGGCCTTCAGCTTGTTGCTTGTGATTTGAGAGTGTCCATGTGGCTGTGGGCCTTTTCTGGTGGGAATTATTAGTGTGCTGCTTTTGCCATATATAGGTCTGCATGGTATTCCTTTGTGGCCTAGCCTTCTTGTTGTGGGCCTGGCCATGAGGCTGGCGGCCATTTTGAAGGCAGGCAGTGTATTTTTTGCAACAGGCCTGCATTGTCTGTCTTCTGTTTCTTGTAGTTGGGTGGGCCTGGCCATGTGGCTGGCGCCCATTTTGAAGGCTAGGCCTGAAGGTTGTGTGACCTTGTCTGCCCACGGGCCTGCCTTCATGCAGTAGGCTCAGAGCAGGAAGCCACAAGTGCATTAAACAAGTGTTTATCTGTGTGGTCTGTTGAATTTAAACATCATTTAGGGTATGGAAGGCATTGGATTGAGTTGGAAACTGTGTTTTTGGGGGGTATTTCTGTTTTGGGGGGTGTTAAAGAAATGCCTTTGTTGTGTGTGCCTGGTGCGTTGGTGTGCACCCTGCAGACCTTGTTTTGCCCTGTGGATTTTCGTTTTTGCATTTTATTGCATTCAAAAGGCACAGCAGTGTGGTTTAGCATGCATCTTTTGCCTGGCTTCTTTATAGGCCGTTTGGCAGTTAATTGTTTGCCAGGCCTCCAGCTTGTTGCTTGTGATTTGCGAGTGTCCATGTGGCTGTGGGCCTTTTCTGGTGGGAGTTATTAGTGTGCTGCTTTTGCCATATATAGGCCTGCATGGTATTCCTTTGTGGCCTAGGCTTCTTGTTGTGGGCCTGGCCATGAGGCTGGCGCCCATTTTGAAGGCAGGCAGTGTGTTTTTTGGAACAGGCCTGCTTTGTCTGTCTTCTGTTTCTTGTAGTTGGGTGAGCCTGGCCATATGGCTGGCGGCCATTTTAGAGCCTAGGCCTGCAAGCTTGTGTGGCCTTGTCTGCCCACGGGCCTGCCTTCATCCAGTAGGCTCAGAGCAGGTAGCCACAAGTGCAGTAAGCAACTGTTTATCTGTGTGTTCTGTTGAATTTAAACATTAATTTAGGGCATGGATGGCATTGGATTGAGTTGGAAAATGTGTTTTTAGGGGTGTGTTAAAGAAATGCCTTTGTTGTGTGTGCCTGGCGTGTTGGTGTGCACCCTGCAGACCTTGTTTTGCCCTGTGGATTTTCGTTTTTGCATTTTATTGCATTTAAAAGGCACAGCAGTGTGATTTAGCATGCATCTTTTGCCTGGTTTCTTTTATAGGCCTTTTAGCATTTCATTGTTTCCCGGGCCTCCTGCGTGTTGCTTGTGAGTGTCCATGTGGCTTGTGGCCGTTTCTGGTGGGCGTTAATATGGGCCTGCATGGTTTTCCAATTGGCTTACTGCTTCCATCCATCCGCTTTGCCAGCAGTAGCTCCCTTCCATTACATTTGTATTTTTGTGGTTGGTCTTATTCTTTCCTATCTTTCCTGAGAGTGTAGTATGTGTATACTGTATACAGTAAGTAGTATACCATAGCCCTTGTTGCCAAAGTCTCACAAATGGCTACACTATATCTTCTATTTTTTTGTTTGTACTACTAGTATTTGAACCACAACAACAAATGCAACATTTCACTGATGTTCTTCTCCTGGCTCATTTACTTTTAGGTGCACAAAAAGACACAGGAGGAGGTAACTATCAACATCATCCGTTGTACTGCTGCGCACCACATCACATCCAACTGTGACCACAGACATCGCTGCAACTTATGCACCTGCGTCCTGTCTGACCTCTGAAGAAAATGGGCCCAAAGAAAGGTACCAGGTCCTCCAGTACCAAGAAAGTTGCCGGTGAGAAGTAGGAACAGAAAAAGCAAGAGGCACTAACCACGACTGGTGTGCCGGCAAATGTGTTTTTGGGACCTAAAAACACACGCCTGCAGCATCGTTGTCCGGCGGGAACCAAGCTGGGAGCAGCACATTTGCACCAGCAGGCCAACCCCACCAACCTAGACCCAAGCCCACGATTGTCGCAGAGGTAGCCAGTCTACTAACGAGCAGCGATGTTGAAATGTCAGTATCACAAAGTAGTACACAATCAACGCATGCGGAAATACAGCATATAAGTCTGCAGCAGCAGGCGCAGCTGCAAGAACAGCAGCAGCAGGCGCAGCCGCAAGAACAGCAGCAGCCGCAAGAACAGCAGCAGCCGCAAGAACAGCCGCAAGAACAGCCACAACAACAGCCCACAATAGTAGTTGTTCCTCCTGAAGAAGGGGCATTTCAGGAAATCGAGCTTCCTGCAGACAAAAAGGGGCAAGCCACTGTTTCAAAAGATCCATTGTCTTCCAGACCCCCAGCAAGGAAACGGAGGGTTATTCCATCATCTTCTTCTTCAAGCCCCACTTCTGATGATCTTTATGCCACTTGGAAGCCACCAGCTCAGTCTGAGAGTGATGCACACCACAAGACAAGGCTAGTGAAAAGGAAGGTTCCAGAAAGCCTTAGAGTTATGGAGGTATATGTACAAGAGGGGGATGATGATGATGACGAGCTAATCATCACGGACATCACTCCCTGCCCAAAGGATATGGAGACCAACATTATTACCCTATCCAAAATTACTGCAAGGGATGTAGCACGGATACCACCAACACAGGTAACTCCACCATGACCTCCAGCTTCCATATTTTCATTTGCAAAGGAAAGGCAGGGAACTACATCCAGCTCAACCACCATCTCAGTAGGTAGTGGTAGAAGTCACAGTGTAGCTGCTCAGAGTCACATTCCAAGCACAACCTCCAGTTCATCTGATTTTGAAAGTGGCACATCCAGCAACACCAGAATCTACAGAAAGTTCTCCTCCCCAGTTTGGGACTTCTTTTCGGTTAGCAGTAAGGAGGAGAACATTGCTATATGCTCAATTTGTCGACATGCTGATAGGCGGGGTAAGCTTGGTACAAACTATGGTACCGGAAGCCAAATAAGTCATCTCAAAATACACCACACTATCGTGTGGGAGGCTCACCTACTTCGCTTAAAACAAAGTAAAACTCACCCTTTGTTGTTGGGCATGAAGAATCAGGGGACGATATTATCGTGGTGGAATGTGAACAAGAGGGAGACATTTCTTGCCCTGTCCCCAGTAGTGTAGTTGTACCACCCACATCCTCCTCAGCAACATCTCAGTGGCACCGCAGTAAGAGTCTGAGTCAGGCTGAGACACCAAGGCGACCAACTAGTACTGCAATGATTATGAAACAAAGTGCGTCGTTGAGCCTAACTGGGTTAAAGAAAACTGCACCACAAAGGCAAATAATGCAGACTACCATTGACAGCATGCTTAGGTTGGAGGGGCAGTACCAACGCAACCACCCAACGGCACGGTTGTACAATGCGAAGGTGGCTAAAATGTTAGCGCTGGACCTTCTCCCTTTTTCATTTGTGGAAGGGGTGGGTTTCCTTGAATTTGTGTCAACCATCTGCCCTAAATGGAAGGTTCCCAGCCAGCCCTATTTTGCAAGAGTTGCTGTTCCAACACTACATCATGATGTGCTGGAATTGGTTGGACAAGCTTTGCAGCAGAGTGCTGTTCCCAATATCCACCTAACAACAGACATGTGGACCAGTTGCCAAGCCACTGATTACATGTGCATCACTGCACACTGGGTCTCATTTCTGGGGGTTAGAGATAAGCTATCTGAAGGTGCTGTTGACGCAGCTGAGATTTTTAAAGCTACTCAGAAACATGCAACTGTATCCATGTTCGCCATGGAGAAATCTCATACGGCTGTAAACATATTGGAAGAGTTTCAGAGCAAGGTTTTTGAATGGCTACGCCCAAGAGTGCTTAAAATTGGTTTTCTTTCCATGGATAATGGCAGTAATGTACTTAAGGCCATGGAGCTTGGTTCCTATTTCAGGGTTCCGTGTTTGGAGCACTGTATTAACATTATTGTTCAAGACTTTCTGAATAAAGAAGCCATAGTCAGCAACTTATTGACCATCTGCAGAAGAATATGCACTCATTTCAGCCATTCTTTTAAAGCTTGGAAGCAGCTAAGGATCATTCAACGTGACTATAGAATGCCAGTCAAAGCACTCGTCCAGGAGGTAGCAACACGTTGAACTCAACTTAGTACATGCTTGACCGTCTGTTTGAGCAATACAGGCCAATCAGTGAATATGTCATGCGAACAGGGGATGCTACTGTGAAAGGCATGAGCCTTCAGATGGACCAATGGTGCCTAGTTAAATGCCTGACTGAGATGCTTCTTCCTTTAAAGGTCTTCACACGTGAAGTCAGCAAGGAGGACTGTACTATGGGCCAAGCTATCCCATTGTTGCAAATGCTAGAGCATCAGCTGAAGGAGGTGTCTGAAGCATACAAAGATGTAGCTGAAAAAAAAGAAGCATATGAGTTGGTGGAGAGCCTAGCTCTTTGCTTAGCTGACAATACAAGGGTGCAAAATAAGATTTTGTCACAAAAACTTTACATTTGTGCCACAATTCTGGATCCACGGACAAAATGAGCCCTGAAGACATTTATTCCTTTTTCAGAAATGGATGTTGCCCGGTACAAAACGTGGATAGCTGAGTCAGCGAGTACGTTGGAAAATGAACGGCTGCTAATTAAAAGCCCGCTAGATAAACCCACAACAAGTACTGCAGCAAGGCATCCAGTGTTAAGTTCAACTTGGGAGCCTGAGGGCAGTGCGCTTGGCTCTGAACACTCACCAACACTATCTACAACAGCAAGAACTGTATCTTCAGGCCCAGTAAAATCGTTACAGGATTGGTATTTACAGCAAGGCATTGGTAAGTCCAGTGCTGATGCAACAAGAAAAGAGCCCGAAAAAAGTTTTGCACCCCTGAACATTGAGCGGATGGTCCAGGCCTATCTGGACGACCCAACAGAGGTGTACATTGATCAAAACCCATTGAGGTATTGGTATGGGAAAAGGGCCCAATGGCCAGTGCTCAGCAGGCTGGCGATAAACTATCTGGCTTGCCCTGTCGCAAGTGTCTCTTCGGAACGTGTTTTCAGTGCTGCTGGTTCCATTTTAACAGTGAGAAGGACCAGTCTCTCACCCAAAAACGTGGAGAGGTTAACAATGATCAAAATGAATCAGCACTTTATACCACCGAATTACACAATACATGAATCAAGGGAGGAAGATGAGGACAGCAGCTCAGGTGATGGATCTGGTGTGTTAGATGATGATTACCTACTTCTGGTTGAACCCCCAGAGTTTGAGGACGAGCTATACTTCCCTGACAATTAGGCTTGCACTCCAGTTCTTACTGTCTTCCTCACTTATTTTCTTTTATTGGTGTATCTGTCTTTCTGGTTAGAAACTTTGAATCACAACAAATCCATCACCACCATCTTCTAATTGTTTTATTGCCATATGAAAGTTTTGGCTGGCTGCATATCACAGTACACTCCTCAAAATCCTGCTCCTCCATCCTCCTGAATCACCCTAAATCCATTGCCCTCAAGAAGTCAGATGATGATTGGATGATGCAAAATAGAATCCAAGTCCCTCCAAAATAAGTGGAACATGATTGATGATGACTACTATAGCTATCCTCCTTTGTGATCCGAGAGAGACTGCCCATTAACTGAAGATGAGAAGGAACAGGTACTGAATGATGCCATGCATTGGACGCTGACTGAGTGATTTTGTTGTTGTTTGTTGTGCATGAAGTTACTTCATTGTGTACTTTATGTAATATTCTACACACTAAAAGTAACTCAAGTCCCTTTTCCCTTCTCGTATTTTTAATACCAAATTTGTACTTCTACTGCAGGCCGATACATTGCATTTTGAATATAGGAAGGGGACTCACTCGGTACACCCAGACTGAGTTGAACAACACCATCATGATGACCACAGTGACATAGTATCTTCACAGTCACTCAGTACACGGATCGGAGATGATTGATGGAATAAGTCAGGCCGTTTCATAAGTGGCATATAAGGTAAACAAGTAAAAAACAACCACAGCAGACCTAAATGTCTGTGTAGCGGTGGAGTCAAGTGTAGCGGTATCCAACCTGGCCATCTTGGCAGAACATCAACCTTGTCATATTCAATAAGTGACAATAAAACAGTACGTGCAATAGTGAATGGAATAGCATTACCAATAAAGAGTTTGTGCAACCATGTTCATCCCCCCACCACCCACCACCCAGCCATACCCCAGAAGGAGTGTGGTCAATCCCAAAAGGAAAACTGCGCAGAATGTTCCAATCGACTTCACAAATGCATGACAATCCCCAAAAATGGTACCCTAAAACAAGAAGAAACAAAGCCGAAGGATACACCATGGGGGTGGCAATGCTAAGGCACTAAACCAGCTATCTAGAATATAATATAATAGGATGGAGAACATATTCCTAGTGTTGAAATGTGCAGCGAGACATGAACTGTATAATGAGATTAACATAAACCAGAGCCAGAGAACAGATCTGCACTAACGTATGAACCACTATGGGGAGGAGAAGGATTCCCACCGCTCTTTGAGGAGTGGTTGTTGTTTTGCTTATGAGCCTGACAAAATTCCTGCACTTCAGTAGGAGTGTCGAAAATGTGAAACCTCCCACCCACATCAACGTTCAATCTGGAAAGGTACAACATGCCACATCTCAAACCCAAGTTCCTAAGGGTAGCCTTGATCATATTGAATTTGCGTCAGGCATCCTGTACCATGGCTGTGAAGTCTGTGTAAAATGATAATTTGGAACCTTGCCAGTCAATGATCCCACGTTCCCTAGCAAGTCTCAAAGCAGAGTCTCAGTCTCTGAAGTTCATGAGGCGTGCGATGATGGGTGTAGGCCAGGATTGGGCCGCGGCCCTAGTGATCTGTGCGCTCGTTCTTTCACAAAGCCAGTGGTGAATGATTCTTTGCCGAACAAATCTGTTAACAAAGTCTCGACAAACATTTCCATATGACCGATGGAGGCAGTCTCTGGAACACCAAGGATGCGTATGTTGTTGCGCCGACTGCGCGCTTTGAGGTCCTCATTTTTGATTGCCACTTCCTTGAGGATGCGCTCCATGCGTTCCAGTCTCTTAATAGATATGGCAGTGTCATCCTCAATGTCAGAGATGCGGGCCTCAGCTACATCAAGCCTCCTGTCGTGAACCTGTATCTTGGACCCAAGGCTTGCGATGTTTTGATCATGCAAGTCGAACCGGCTTTCCAGTGCTTTGAAGCCGGCCCTCATTTCCTGGAGGAGCAAGGTAGCCGCTAAGGGTGGGCGTCAAATTGCGTTCCGCTCGCGGAATCGCGATATTTTGACATTTTTGAGTTCTGTGGAGATCGTGAAAATGCAAAACTTTCCGCTATTGCCGTGTTGCAAAGATTTTTTTCATGCTCGCGCGCGCGATCGCCTTACCGGGATCCCTGTGTTCGCCGACGAGTTTTCCAATCCGTTTGCGTGCGCCACGAGATGTTGATAGCCAGTCACGCTATCCCGTGAGAGTTCACGATAGCGATCACGTCTTTCTCCTCGCCATCAGACACCGCTAGAGTCTGTGACCGCGAACATTTCATTTTCCACCGCAAGAGAGAGCGTGAGGTCACAAACACGTCAATCTCTACCGCGACAAAGACCATGAGATCGCGAACACGTCATTTGATATTTTACAAGTAAGTTGGTGTTGTGTCTGTTTGATTTTGGGTATTGCAGTTGCTGCAACTACAATTTTGGTACTTATCATTCTTTTTTTTAAATTATTGAGGGTAGCCAGTAGGCCCAGAGCTAGTCATGGGTGGGTGCATGATGAAGCAACTGTTCTTTTGGTGTGTGTTGAATGTTTTTTAAACATCATTTAGGGCATGGATGGCATTGGATTGAGTTGGAAAATGTGTTTTTGGGGGGTATTTCTGTTTTTGGGGGGTGTTAAAGAAATGCCTTTGTTGTGTGTGCCTGGTGTGTTGGTGTGCACCCTGCAGACCTTGTTTTTCCCTGTGGATTTTCGTTTTTGCATTTTATTGCATTCAAAAGGCGCAGCAGTGTGGTTTAGCATGCATCTTTTGCCTGGCTTCTTTATAGGCCTTTTGGCAGTTCATTGTTTGCCAGGCCTCCAGCTTGTTGCTTGTGATTTGCGAGTGTCCATGTGGCTGTGGGCCTTTTCTGGTGGGAGTTATTAGTGTGCTGCTTTTGCTATATATAGGCCTGCATGGTATTCCTTTGTGGCCTAGGCTTCTTGTTGTGGGCCTGGCCATGAGGCTGGTGGCCATTTTGAAGGCAGGCAGTGTGTTTTTTGGAACAGGCCTGCATTGTCTGTCTTCTGTTTCTTGTAGTTGGGTGAGCCTGGCCATATGGCTGGCGGCCATTTTAGAGCCTAGGCCTGCAAGCTTGTGTGGCCTTGTCTGCCCACGGGCCTGCCTTCATCCAGTAGGCTCAGAGCAGGTAGCCACAAGTGCATTAAATAAGTGTTTATCTGTGTGTTCTGTTGAATTTAAACATCATTTAGGGGATGGATAGCATTGGATTGAGTTGGAAAATGTGTTTTTAGGGGTGTGTTAAAGAAATGCCTTTGTTGTGTGTGCCTGACGTGTTGGTGTGCACCCTGCAGACCTTGTTTTGCCCTATGGATTTTCGTTTTAGCATTTTATTGCATTTAAAAGGCACAGCAGTGTGATTTAGCATGCATCTTTTGCCTGGTTTCTTTTATAGGCCTTTTAGCAGTTCATTGTTTCCCAGGCCTCCTGCTTGTTGCTTGTGAGTGTCCATGTGGCTTGTGGCCTTTTCTGGTGGGAGTTAATATGGGCCTGCATGGTTTTCCTATTGGCTTACTGCTTCCATCCATCCGCTTTGCCAGCAGTAGCTCCCTTCCATTACATTTGTATTTTTGTGGTTGTTCCTATTCTTTCCTATCCTTCCTGAGAGTGTAGTGTGTGTATACTGTATACAGTAAGTAGTATACCATAGCCCTTGTTGCCAAAGTCTCACAAATGGCTACACTATATCTTCTATTTTTTTGTTTGTACTAGTAGTAATTGAACCACAACAACAAATGCAACATTTCACTGATGTTCTTCTCCTGGCTCATTTACTTTTAGGTGCACAAAAAGACACAGGAGGAGGTAACTACCAACATCATCCGTTATACTGCTGCGCACCACATCACGTCCAACTGTGACCACAGACATCTCTGCAACTTATGCACCTGCGTCCTGTCTGACCTCTGAAGAAAATGGGCCCAAAGAAAGGTACGAGGTCCTCCAGTACCAAGAAAGTTGCCGGTGAGAAGAAGGAACAGAAAAAGCAAGAGGCACTAACCACGACTGGTGTGCCGGCAAATGTGTTTTTTGGGACCAAAAAGCACACGCCTGCAGCATCGTTGTCCGGCGGGAACCAAGCTGGGAGCAGCACATCTGCACCAACGGGCCAACCCCACCAACCTAGACCCAAGCCCATGAGTGTCGCAGAGGTAGCCAGTCTACTAACGAGCAGCGATGTTGAAATGTCAGAATCGCAAAGTAGTACACAATCAACGCATGCAGAAAAACAGCATATAAGTCTGCAGCAGCAGGCGCAGCCGCAAGAACAGCAGTAGCAGGCGCAGCCGCAAGAACAGCAGCAGCCACAAGAACAGCAGCAGCCGCAAGAACAGCCACAACATCAGCCCACAATAGTAGTTGTTACTCCTGAAGAAGGGGCATTTCAGGAAATCGAGCTTCCTGCAGACAAAGAGGGGCAAGCCACTGTTTCAGAAGATCCATTGTCTTCCAGACCCCCAGCAAGGAAAATGAGGGTTATTCCATCATCTTCTTCTTCAAGCCCCACTTCTGATGATCTTGATACCACTTGGAAGCCACCAGCTCAGTCTGAGAGTGATGCACGCCACAAGACAAGGCTAGTGAAAAGGAAGGTTCCAGAAAGCCTTAGAGTTATGGAGGTAGAGGTACAAGAGGGGGATGATGATGATGATGAGCTAATCATCACAGACATCACTCCCGGCCCAAAGGATATGGAGACCAACATTATTACCCTTTCCAAAATTACTGCAAGGGATGTTGCACGGATACCACCAACACAGGTAACACCACCATGACCTCCAGCTTCCATATTTTCATTTGCAAAGGAAAGGCAGGGACCTACATCCAGCTCAACCACCACCTCAGTAGGTAGTGGTAGAAGTCACAGTGTAGCTGCTCAGAGTCACATTCCAAGCACAACCTCCAGTTCATCTGATTTTGAAAGTGGCACATCCAGAAGCACCAGAATCTACAGAAAGTTCTCCTCCCCAGTTTGGGACTTCCTTTCGGTTAGCAGTAAGGAGGAGAACATTGCTATATGCTCAATTTGTCGACATGCTGTTAGGCGGGGTAAGCTTGGTACAAACTATGGTACCGGAGGCCAAATAAGTCATCTCAAAATACACCACACTATCGTGGGGGAGGCTCACCGACTTCGCTTAAAACAAAGTAAAACTCAGCCATTGCTGTAGGGCATAAAGAATCAGGGGACGATATTATCGCGGTGAAAGGTGAACAAGAGGGAGACATTTCTAGCCCTGTCCCCAGTAGTGTAGTTGCACCACCCACATCCTCCTCAGCAACATCTCAGTGGCACCGCAGTAAGAGTCTGAGTCAGGCTGAGACACCAAGTCGACCAACTAGTACTGCAATGATTATCAAACAAAGTGCGTCGTTGAGCCTAAATGGGTTAAAGAAAACTGCACCACAAAGGCAAATAATCCAGACTACCATTAACAGCATGCTTAGGTTGGAAGGGCAGTACCAACGCAACCACCTAACGGCACAGTTGTACAATGCGCAGCTGGCTGAAATGTTAGCGCTGGACCTTCTCCCCTTTTCATTTGTGGAAGGGGTGGGTTTCCTTGAATTTGTGTCAACCATCTGCCCTAAATAGAAGGTTCCCAGCCAGTCCTATTTTGCAAGAGTTGCTGTTCCAACACTACATCATGATGTGCTGGAATTGGTTGGACAAGCTTTGCAGCAGAGTGCTGTTCCCAATATCCACCTAACAACAGACATGTGGACCAGTTGCCAAGCCACTGATTACATGTGCATCACTGCACACTGGGTCTCATTTCTGGGGGTTAGAGATAAGCTATCTGAAGGTGCTGTTGACGCAGCTGAGATTTTTAAAGCTACTCGGAAACATGCAACTGTATCCATGTTCGCCATGGAGAAATCTCATACTGCTGTAAACATATTGGAAGAGTTTCAGAGCAAGGTTTTTGAATGGCTACGCCCAAGAGGGCTTAAGATTGGTTTTGGTCCACGGATAATGGCAGCAATGTACTTAAGGCCATGGAGCTTGGTTCCTATTTCAGGGTTCTGTTTTTGGAGCACTGCATTAACATTATTGTTCAAGACTTTCCGAACGAGACTATAGAGTGCCAGTCAAAGCACTCGTCCAGGAGGTAGCAACACGTTGGAACTCAACTTAGTACATGCTTGACCGTCTGTTTGAGCAGAACAGTGAATATGTCATGCGAACAAGGGATGCTACTGTGAAAGGCATGAACCTTCAGATGGACCAATGGTGCCTAGTTAAATGCCTGACTGAGATGCTTCTTCCTTTAAAGGTCTTCACACGTGAAGTCAGCAAGGAGGACTGTACTATGGGCCAAGCTATCCCATTGTTGCAAATGCTAGAGCATCAGCTGAAGGAGGTGTCTGAAGCATACAAAGATGTAGCGGAAAAAAAGAAGCATATGAGTTGGTGGAGAGCTTAGCTCGTTGCTTAGCTGACAAAACAAGGGTGCAAAATAAGATTTTGTCCCAAAAACATTACATTTGTGCCACAATTCTGGATCCACGAACAAAATGAGCCCTAAAGACATTTATTCCTTTTTCAGAAATGGATGTTGCCCGGTACAAAACGTGGATAGCTGAGTCAGCGAGTAAGTTGGAAAATGAACGGCTGCTAATTAAAAGCCCGCTAGATAAACCCACAACAAGTGCTGCAGCAGGGCATCCGGCGTCAAGTTCAACTTGGGAGCCTGTGGGCAGTGCGTTTGGCTCTGAACACTCACCAACACTATCTACAACAGCAAGAACTGTATCTTCAGGCCCAGTAAAATCGTTACAGGATTGGTATTTACAGCAAGGCATTGGTAAGTCCAGTGCTGATGCAACAGGAAAAGAGCCCGAAAAAAGTTTTGCACCCCTGAACATTGAGCGGATGGTCCATGCCTATCTGGACGACCCAACAGAGGTGTACATTGATCAAAACCCACTGAGGTATTGGTATGGGAAAAGGGCCCAATGGCCAGTGCTCAGCAGGCTGGCGATAAACTATCTGGCTTGCCCTATCAAAAGTGTCTCTTTGGAACGTGTTTTCAGTGCTGCTTGTTCCATTGTAACATTGAGAAGGACCAGTCTCTCACCCAAAAACGTGGAGAGGTTAACAATGATCAAAATGAATCAGCACTTTATACCACCGAATTACAAAATACATGAATCAAGGGAGGAAGATGAGGACAGCAGCTCAGGTGACGGAAGTGGTGTGTTAGATGATGATTACCTACTTCTGGTTGAACCCCCAGAGTTTGAGGACGAGCTATACTTCCCTGACAATTAGGCTTGCACTTCCAGTTCTTACTGTCTTCCTCACTTATTTTCTTTTATTGTTGTATCTGTCTTTCTGGTTAGAAACTTTGAATCACAACAAATCCATCACCACTGTCTTCTAATTGATTTGTTGCCATATAAAAGTTTTGGCTGGCTGCATATCACAGTACACTCCTCAAAATCCTGCTCCTCCATCCTCCTGAATCACCCTAAATCCATTGCCCTCAAGAAGTCAGATGATGATTGGATGATGCAAAATAGAATCCAAGTCCCTCCAAAATAAGTGGAACATGATTGATGATGACTACTAAAGCTATCCTCCTTTGTGATCCGAGAGAGACTGCCCAGTAACTGAAGATGAGAAGGAACAGGTACTGAATGATGCCATGCATTGGACGCTGACTGAGTGATTTTGTTGTTGTTTGTTGTGCATGAAGTTACTTCACTGTGTACTTTATGTAATATTCTACACACTAAAAGTAACTCAAGTCCCTTTTCCCTTCTCGTATTTTTAATACCGAATTTGTACTTCTACTGCAGGCCGATACATTGCATTTTGAATATAGGAAGGGGACTCACTCGGTACACCCAGACTGAGTTGAACAACACCATCGTGATGACCACAGTGACATAGTATCTTCACAGTCACTCAGTACACATATCGGAGATGATTGATGGAATAAGTCAGGCCATTTCATTAGTGTCATATAAGATAAACAAGTAAACAACAACCACAGCAGACCTAAATGTCTGTGTAGCGGTGGAGTCAAGTGTAGCGGTGGTATGACCGGTAAATTGTAAAATGCTGTGTTGCTGGATATGTGCTTTGTCCAACTCTTTCATAAAATGTACGCTAAATGGAGGATGTGCAAAGAGTGCCGTCACCGTGGGCCTGCTCTGTCCTGTTGATGTTGTAGGTTAATGCTGGAAACAGACTAGAGTAGAGATGATGCATCCATGCCGCCTCGGAAAGTGTTCTTGTTGCACTACACCATTAACTTGTCCATTTTTTTCAACTTGGTTTCAATCTCAATATCCCTTTTGTTTTTGCATCTACAATTACAGGCCGGGCCTTACCCTGTGCTATACGTGGGAAAACAATGCACACTTACCTTACCAATGAATCTACATCTGCCAGGCAGGCAGTGGCGTCACCCAAGTTTGATGGATGGAGCATCCATGGAAGGGAGGACCAAGAGGAATGTCGAGATTCAACTCACCTTTTAACCAGGATAACACAGTAACAGTATCAAATTTCTACATCTTTTAAATAATTTGATTCATTTTTTTGTCTACAATCATTACAACAGTGTGTTCTTGTTTTTATTACTATTATTATCATTAGGTTTGCTCTCTGTCTATAATTCATCCCTACAGATATTTTGATATTTTCTTTGCTGTCTGTAAAAGTAAGCCCGGTAACACTGAACACAAACTGTATGTAATCCGGGTCTCTCCTTATCATCAATCATCATGCATGCATTTCCTTTTTCTCCCTTAACATATTGATATGGATATGGTAGTCTACAAAGATTCTGTTGTTTGATGTTAGTCCATGCATACTGTTTTTCTTTTTCAAACCTTTCCCCAAAACCCCCTTCCTAACCATTCAACAAACCCTAACCCTCTTCCCCCGGGCTGTGTGACTTATTGAGGTATGACTATATTAAATGTACACAAATAATTTATCACACGCTTGCTGGGGCGGATGTGGCAAAAGCAACAGTACTTCAATTTCAAGGCAGGGCGGGGATCTTCTTCTGCTTGCCCACCCATGTGCAGTATATTTGTGAGGTAATTTGTTTACCAAAGGAACCAGCTAATACATAAGCATTAATTCCCGGCATTGATTGGATTAATGGATTTCATTCATTGTCATCCTCCTACACAGCACAAACAGTTACGCTTGTGTCCAGTGTACTGTAGGCCTAGTCTAGTGACTCGACACAACTAGAGTTTATAACTCTGTGTACTACTAGGCTACCTACACCACCATTATGTTTTGTTGTATTTGGGCATATTATTGTTTGGCAGTAAGTTCTGTACTGTACTTCATTCTCATACTCCTCGAAGTGTCTCTCTCAGGCTACTGACTGTCTCATTTTCATTTTTGGCAAATGCTGCTGCCAGTGTCTACTACTACTACTACCACCACCACAACCATGGCATGTTAGGAAAGAATACCATCATCACCATGCAGCCATCGCTGTGCCTAAGTTAAACATCAAGCAAAGGTAAGAGAAGTTTGGGGGAGGCATAATTAATAATGGATATGTTTTCATTAATTCAATTTCACACACCCCTTTGAGTCCAGTTGCAGAGTGCCTAGAGTAGAAGAGACTTACAGTACTAGTAGGACAAGTCACTCAGTGAGTGGTGCCGCAGCTATCTGTTTCTGTCTTACAAAGTCATCCAATTATTAAAATCAAACACTGGCTGTGGGCGGCCCTGCACCAGCAAGGAAATAAGGATACAGTGTGATGTAAAACAGTAACCCCCCCAGAAATCATTAACAACATTGTATGTAAACTTAAGTAGAAACATATTATTTAATACCCTAACAAAAATAAACTATGTAAAAAAAATCCCACAACTGACCCACCCCTCTCCCTAACCCCAACCAATGTCCGCAAAGAAAATGTCTAATTGTCCAAAAGAGAAAACCTAACGCCCGGATCCCACCCACCCCAAGAATAATTTAAAAAGGGACAATAATAACAGCGTCTAAGTTAGGCGGGCTTTTTTCAGGAGGACACAAACATGCTCCTCCAGGCGGGCAACACGGCACTTCAATGCGCGGCAGTTGCATCCACGAGGGGGGGCAGCACTGATGGAGGGGCGGCGGCGGGCGGCTGCCAGACGGTGGTGCCGTACTACTGGAGGGCGGTGGCTGGGGCCCGGGGCATTGGAGGAGGCTGCAGCTGCTGCCGCCTCCTCCTCTTCCAGGACCACCAGCCGACGATATTCGGTCTGTATGGCCTCCAGTTTCCGGCGCCAGGCCATGGCTGCCAACTCCTTCCGGTCAGGTTTCCCCTTGGAAGGAGTAGCTATATATGAAGAAGAAAAAACAAGACTATTGTAAAATATACTCTTAGCAAAGCAGTAAGACAAATATTTCTACACATAGTGTCACAGTAGCACTAGCAAGCACATAACATTTGTGGTATGTACTATCTATCCTCCCACTTTCTTGGACTTTAACATTTGTGGGAGTTTCAGGCATTCAACCAACCATGCATCTGATTCCTATCAGCCACCAGTATGCATGCTGCATGCATCCCACGAATCCTTCTCTGCCAGTCTTAAATTTTAAATCTCGCCATTGGTTACTCAACACTCCCGCCACTAATGCTTTTACTAATGCTAAGTAAAGGGTGTCTTCAACCATTCATAACAACCTCTTACTTAGTAAGTCAACTGTACAGTATTATACAGTACACCCTTGCAGTGAGTGTAATGTCAATAAGTAAGGATTAGGAATCTAACTTACCACCACCTGCCACTGCTGCTGGCTCACCCCCTGCAGCTCCTCCTGCAACTGCCGCCTTCTCCTCTCCTCCGTCAGCAGCCACGTCGCCACTGGCCCTAGCACTGGTGGTTGGTAGTGCGCCTTGAAAAAACGTTACACATTTTTTAGGTGTCATATCCACCTCCCCCTATTTTTCACTTGCAAGATTGAAAAATGAGTTAAAAGTAATACATACATACATATACAACATACATCACTAGTACAAATCAGGTAGTAGTAGAGTAGACACTAGCAGTTATATGGTCCCTAGAGTCATTCTAGTCTTTGCTTAGTTACCCTGAGCCGTGCTACCATTTTACCTTTGTGTCTTTTATTTTAGCACACGTGTTGTTACCTCGCAGCTTGTTGTATAAAGAGTGATGCCTTTGAGCCAACATGAGCTCATACTGCTACTGTCTAAGCACTGCGTACAAGGTCAATCAAAACAAGCCACTTTGTTATGGAGTTCTGGTGTTAGTCCATATTGCTTATCCAAAATGCTACACTTTTTGCCACGACTGAGAAATGCTTGCAATATACTAACGCACAACATTTTTCTCCTAACAGACAGAGGATTCCATTCTATGATCCAGAGCTTTGCAGAGCTTATGATGTAACCAGTACTAGCTTCTTCTAAGGTGAGGGGTCCACAGAATTCACTCAGATCTTCATTTATAATTTTATATAAACTATATTCCTATTCCTACAAAGGGGATGGTGGTGCTTCCACCACTGTTCACTTATTATTAATCATGATTTTGCTTTCTTTTTTCTTTGTTCTATGGACTTGTAGTTGTTGTAAGTGTAACTAAGTGCATCAATGTTTATAGTTTTAATCTTATGCATTTTGCTGTTGGTGCTGCATTATAGAACAACGTACAGAGCTTGTCAGTTGCAAAATGCAAAAACAATTTTTGAACTTACATAGACTCGGTGGTATTTGGTGTGGATGGACTTACACGAGTGGGCGAGCGAAAGGAAGGGTGTGCAAACTGTGCATGTGCATTGCTTCCACGACTGAGAGGTTGGGAGTGTTATGTTCTGGGTTGTCTACTCATTGGGTATCTTGGGCGGGTTCGGAGAGCTAATCGTAATAAAACACTATTATAACTAGTCGGGCAGGGGATTGTGGTGGGTTCTGTTCTGATTGAGGTGTGAGTGTGAGGAAGGTCCAACCTCCCATCACCAACATCCTATTTTCTTGTGCAATGTTCTGTATGTGGAAAATCCCTACAACAGTAGTAGTATGTCCTTTCCTATCAAAATAGTAAAATCTGGTTGGGCATTTTGTTGGTGGGAATTGTCGAAAAACATCTAGATTAACAAAGCCTCAAAGATTAAGAAGAATAGAAGGAGTACAAGAGGACAACCCAAAGGACTGGACTCATCAATGGCTAGAGCTACTGGTGAATCAGATTTTTATTTAAAACCTTTAAAATAAAGAGTGGCCAACTGGGCATGCTTAGCTACAGACAGACTAATAGTAATAGTACAGAGAGTCATAGCAGAGGCAGTTAGAGGCAGGGATAACAAGAATCTAGAAACAGATAGTCTAGATCGAAGGGTAATTGTTGGTAAAAAAATAGCATTAGGAAACGGAAACAATAGTCGGAAAAAAAATACGGTGCAGTAAAAGATAGTGAGTAAGAATTAATATTAAAAACAGGAAGACTGACTGGGGCCAGCAGAAGAACCCTCATTCTGGTCCTCCTGTCCGACTGGAACTGCTCCCGCCAACTCTGCCCCCGTCTTCTTGCCCCTGGGTGCTGATCATGAAAGATATAAGAAAGGAAGAGACAAACATTGATGATTGGTGTGAAACAAATAAAATATTTTTATAAGACTGTCTAAAAAACATTTGTGTAAACAACAATTGCAATAAAATTGACCTATCTAATCTGGTCGACAAGTAGTATCTGGGGATTCGCGGACCGACTAGTTATTATTTATCTACACTAATCCAGTGTTCCATTCTGATTCCAGAATACTAACTAAGCCTAAGTAGTACGTACCACCTGACCAAGCCCACCTATTCCAATTGTACATTAAGTAAGCATTTCCACTTCTTTTAGTCCTCAAAAATGCATAAATGGAGGACATATGCCTGTATTTTTGCATAGACTAAATTGTTGGTTTGTTGATACAGATGTTCTGCTAGTGCTAAGCCTATTAGCACTCACTGAACAAACTACAAAAGGTTCTACTAAGGACTGGGGTAAGCACTAGCAGCACTCAGCAGCACGTGACGTAATAGAGGGGGCGTCGCAGACCACTAAAAAATTACAAACTTATAATAAGTAACTAAACCTAAGTATCACTCCACCCCTATCTCTTAGCGACAGGACAAAGGATGGACTAGAGTCACTCTAGCATTAACTAACTTAATTTTTCGAAAATAAACTCTTACATAATAACGCAAAACGAGCGCAAAGTTGCAAATAACAATATTAGTAGCGCAGAGCACCAGTGTCATAACCATCACAGAAGACTTTTAAACATAAATTACCTGTAATGTATGTAAGCAGCAGCATTCTAGCTGGTCGGAAAAAAAATATATTCGCAATATATAACACAGAGCAGAAGAACAGACACAAAGTAGTAATAATTAAATAGCTACTCACCAAGACCCGGGACCTCCACTCCTAGCAGGACCAGCAGGTCCTGCTCCCGGTCCAGGATATCGGACCACCGGTGTGTCAGCTGGTTCTGGGTGCGCCGGACACCCGAGCAGCAAAACACTGCCCGGCGCACCTTTCCCCACCACTGCCGACGCTCCCGGAGCCCATACCCGGACCCAGGCCTGCCGCCTGCTGCCAGCGTTAAGGGGAGGTGGCGCTGCACAAAAAAAAAACCAGTGCAGCCAACTCCACTACCCCACATAAGGCCTGTGCCTGCACCCCTTGTGGATGCCGCCTTCCGCAAGGTTGCCATGGTTCTGGGGTAGGTGAGGGGCGGAAAAGAAAAGGTAAAAATTTAAAAAGTAAGTAAAAGAAATGAGAAAAGCAGGTAATAGAAAAAGAGTGAAAAAGTAGTTAAAAAACACACAAAAAGTAGACAAAAACATAAAATTGAGAGTCAGGAAAATAGAGAGAGATAATAAATAAAAAAGATCAAAACAAAGTTTTCAGAAACAAAGGATTGAAAAGATAGAGGGAGGATTGAAAAGCAGGCCCCAGAACCATAGCATTGAGTGAAAAACAAGATGGCCGCGCCAATTGCGACCGTATGGGCAAGTTCGCAAGATATTTTCCCCCCGAGCACGCAAAAAGAATCGTGAACACGCAATACGCGTTCCCGAACAGGAACTACCTAACGCGAACAAGCGCGAGAATGCATTGCGCGACCCGGAACAGGAAATAGCATCGCGAGCAGGCGGGACAAGTGAAAACAAGATGGCTGCGCTGATTTAGCGACCGCATGGGCAAGTTGGTGACACATTTCCAACATGATCTCGCAAAAAACATCGCGAACGGGCGGGACAAAAACTTCCGCGTCATTGCGATATTTCCACGTGTTCACGATAATTTTTAGCGTTTTCGCGAAGATTTGCGTAACGAGATTATGCAATTTCCGCCCACCCTTAGTAGCCGCCTTGGGGGGTCCATCAGCGCGCTCTACGTTTTGCGCATTGTCCGCCATGCTTGAGCTGTGAGGTGGAGCGTCGTCGACAAGTTTTTCAAATGGGAGCGTCCTTTGTTTGGGGTCTTTACGTCCCATGCCGCGAAGGAGCAGGGTCAGTAACAGGGTGGAGCAGGAGCATGATTCCTACAGAAAGAGCCCCTCAATTCACTTATGTGATCATTCACCACGCCACTCTGCAGCACAGGGAGCTGAGCCAGATTGTGGGATCAGTAAGAAAGAGGATGTGCCCCAAAGGAAATTGGTGAAGGAGCAGTAGCTGGTTGTTTGAGGGAGGAAAGTGCAGATCCCGGAGCTAAGGCTAGGAGATCCAGCCAGGCCAGCGCCGGGCAGCCGAGGCAGGCGAACCGTAGCAGCCAGATGCAAACGTGGACTCAGCGTGTAGGGGCGCACCACGCCCGCAAACCGGGTCTCAGCACTACGCTGTTGGCACCCAGTACAGGTATAGTGCCCACTTTGGCTAAAGAGCAGGCTCCCACCTCAAGGCGATTAGTAGATGAAGCAGGGCCAAAGCACACCCCCAGGGGACAGGCAGATTGCAGGCCTGGAGTCTCCCAAAGTGTATGTCTCCACTACAGTCTCTGACCTCCGTTAGGGCCGCCAAGTGAAGGAGGAGGACGCTGTCCTGCCGAGGAGTGGCGGAGCAGTCTCAGCAAGCGCCGCCACCACGCGCCGGGGCGCCAGATAGAGCGGGCGGCAGGTGTGTTACATGCAAACCCCCCCAGCTTGTCTCGTTTAGGCAGGAAGGGAGTCGGAGGATGGGCCCTATCCCCGCCTCCAACCTGCATCAAAAGAGGGTGCAAGTCTGCCAAGGGAATGAGGCAGTGCGATATGCATCGCTGAGAGTGGGTGGGGAGACATGAGTTAGTCCCGCCGCCAGCACCCGCCCGCTGCCGCCCCGGGCCGAGACCCGCTCACCCAGGTCGGCCGAGTCTCCGCTGCGCAGGTCCGCCAGTGCAGCAATGGCGCAGCTCGTTTTTCAATAGGCCTCACTAGCGGGAGCCCTACGTCGCTGTAACTCAGGTCAGGGGGCGGCTCGGAATTCCATTTTTCGACCGGATAGGTCCGGTGATGTTCCGCTCAGCGGTGCTTCGTGTCTGACAGCATCGGTAGGGCTAGTATAGGAGGAATACATGAAGAAGCTGGTGAGCCCGTCGGAGCTTCAAAGCCAGGAGGCCATCTTGGTCGCTGGCTCTGCCACGCCCCAAACACATAACATTTTAGCACTAATTAAGAGTCAAACACAGGAATCTTTTGAGATAAAATTGGGGTCCAATAGTTTAAGCATTTTTTAGAGGTGCGTTTACAGAATATAGGCTAAGGAAACAACAAAATCCAAGGCAGGAAAGAGTAAGGTTTGTTGATATTATAATCTCAAATAGTCAATGAGTCAGCTCTTACAAAGTCAAATAATTATTATGGAGGCAAAGTCAAATGCTCAGGAGAAATATTTGAATTAAGAATTGTTCCGGACTATTGAATGACATGTGACTTATCAAGAATAATCATGTGAGTTAAATGAGAAAGGCGCTATACTTCTAGCATGGTAAACTTCACAGAAAGTTAATATGAACAAGATCAACATTTTAAAGGAGAAAGGCAAAATATGTAACACTAATGTACAAGGGATGTTTGCTAATTTATTTGGGATATTATATGAAGCTCATGTGTGAAGTAAAAATGTTGATGAGCAGCTATTTACTGCTTTTTAATTAGGCCCGAACAGAGCTCACGGAGTTGCACTCCGTCTAATTCCAGAGAGGTGACAAAAATCTCAGTCAAATCCGCGGAGTTCCGCGAGTGGGAAGAGTATACCAAGCTGTTCTCGCCCATCTCAAATTTTTTCGAAAATGCCCAAGTTAAAGAATAAACAGATGGAGGTGAGTATCGTCTTACAGCTTTAGCCTGCCCCAACATTCACAAGCAATCTAACTTGCCATCCTGGTGGAACAGTTTGAAATATACCGGGACAGAGGCGCACACAGGAAGTTGAAGAAAAAGTGTACACACGCGGTGTACCTGAAACCAAACAAGCACAAAAATCAACTGACTGAGACAATAAGAAAGCAATATACAGCATTACATTCAGGGCAAAAACAACACAAACAAACACACACTAATGTGCTAAAACTCCACTGACGGCACTAGCCGTATGGCCCTTCTGTCGAACCTGTGCGTAGGCAGTGGTCACTCGTTTGCAATGATCTTCTCGGCCAGCTCTGCCCTGCAGCCGTCGCCCAGCGCAGTGGTCACCAGTCAGATGTCAGCTGCAGAGGTGACCAGAGGGCATGCCGAAGAACAGCAGCAATATGCTAAACTTGCCTGAGCTGAGACTATGTAATGTGTTAGATAGCCTAATCTGCATGCCTGCGCGTAAGCGCCAAATAATACACGGGAGCCGATCTTTCGTTTACACCCGCGTGGCTCCGGCTGCCGCGCCGAGGCCACGCCCCTTTATTTAAATGCACTAGCGCCTGACGTCACGCGTCAGCGCTAGCGCGGCTCGACAGCGCGGAAGGCTAGAACGCCTCGCGCACGCCGAACACTACACTCCTTCCAACCTTTATAAAACTTTAAGCAAAACATAAAAACCAACGATGCATCTATTACCACTCTGCCAGTCCTTACAGGTTACACCATATAGTCCGCCAGCTGGGATGAGGGTGCCGGGTTCTTCCTCAGGTTGTAGCGGGATGGGCCGCCTCGGGAAGGGGCCACCTCGGGGGTTCTGCGCCTCGGGGTGTTCGGCTCTACCCGGACTGGGGAGCTGCCAGGCGAGTTACCCCCCGGGGTGGCGGGGATGGACTGGGAGCCACTCTCCTCGCTCCGACCGTCCTCCACCTCCTGATCTTCGCTCGGTTGGTCGGGATCCGGCCCCTCAGGCTCGGTCCCGGGACGTGAGGGTGTTCCTGGATGGACTTTTTTGAAGAAGGACACATCTCGCGTGACCGTTTCAGCACCTCTTTGAGCGGTCACCATCGTGCCCGTCCGGCGGGTGACAATCCATGGTTGGGGTTCAAAAGGAAGTCTGAACTTGCTGCCTGGGTAGCGGTCCTTCACGTACACTCGATCTTGTTGTTGTATCGTGGACTCCTTGGCTCCCCTTCGCCGGCTGGCCTGGTCATTCGAGCGCATCCGATTGGCTAAGGTCTTTTCGCTGGTGGCTTGCGCCGGAACCCAAGTAGGGTGGTGTGGGATCGTGTCACTCACGATTCTCCCCATGGTGGCTGGTCCTGGCGCTGCCTCGGTCGTGACATGGGGGGTCAACCGGTATTCCCGCAGGAAGCTGTAGATCGCTCTCTCCAGTGGAGATCCGTCAGCCATGGCGATGCGAATGGTTTTGTTGAGAGTCCTCATAAACCTCTCCACCTCTCCATTGGCTTGGGGCCACCGGGGTGTTATTTTGCGGTGATGGATCCCCCAGCCCTTGAGATACTCAGCGAATTCCTGCCCTTGGAAAGGCGGTCCATTGTCGGTCTTGACCACCCCGAATATGCCATGAGTGGCGATGGTTTTTTCGAACTTCGCGATCACTTCAGTGGCTGTCTGGCTCCCCACGATTTCGACCTCTGGGTATTTGGTGAAATCATCGATAATGACCAACGCGTACCGTCCATCGGGGAGATGTCCGAAGTCGGCACTCACGCACTCCCACGGTCTCTGAGGATTGTCTTCGGTCGCCACCGGGTGAGGGCGTTCCGGCTGTCCTGCGGCTTGGCACCACGTGCAGGTTCTCACCGTCTGTTCCACCATCGCATCCATACCTGGGAACCATACTTTGGCTCGGAGCCTGCCCTTTGTCTTTACCACTCCTTGATGTCCCCTGTGGGCGAGGTCCACCGCCTGTTGAGCGAGGCTGGCCGGCATGACCAGCCTCGGACCCCGCAGAAGACATCCTTGGGCGTCCACGGACAGCTCACTTCTCACTTTCAAGAACGATTCCAGTGTCAGCTTGGCTTGGGGTGTCCGTCTGTTGAGCGAGGCTTGGATTGTCCTCCAATCCCCCGATCTGACAGCCTCGGCTGCGGCTCTCATGCACTCATCACCTTCCGAGGCCTCTATGATTGCGGCCAGGCTCATTGGGAGGGGTCGTGACCGCTCTGTCACGTACCGGACGTACTCCTCTGTATCCTCGGCCTCCTCCTTCTCCTCCGTCGTTGCTTTCCGTGGGTGTCGTGACAGATAGTCCGCCGGGTTAGTGGCCCCTGGTTTGTACTCCACCCGGTAGTCGTACCCTTGGAGTTGGAGTATCCATTTTTCAATCCGGGGCGGCGGTTTCGAGGATGACCCTTGGAATAGGGGAATGAGTGGCTTGTGATCAGTTGTCACTGTGAAATGATGTCCATACACGTAGACGTGAAAATATCGGCATGCCCAGTGGATGGCGATTGCTTCTCGCTCGATTTGCGAGTACCGCTGCTCTGTCTCGGTCAGGGACCGGCTGGCGTAGGCGATTGGGGCCCACTCCTCATTGTCCTGGAGTTGCGTCAGGACCGCTCCCAGCCCAAACGGGCTCGCATCGACCGCCACGTTGGTGGGCTTTGCCGGGTCGAAGTATGAGAGGGTAGTGTCCGCAGACAGGGCCGCCTTCGTCGCTTGGAATGCCTGCTCCTGTTCCAGTCCCCACTGCCACGTGGTGGACGACTTGGTCAGCTCTCTGAGGGGTTTGGTGAGGTTGGAGAGGTCCGGAATGAAGCGGCCGCAGAAATTGACCATGCCCAGGAAACTCCGGGCCTCCGAGATGTTCGTCGGAGCTGGGGCATCTTGGACATCCTTCACCTTGTCCGGGTCTGGGGCCACCCCTTGGTCCGAGAAAGTATACCCAAAGAAACTGATCTTGTTCTGCAGGAACTGACACTTCTCCCGATGCAGGGTCAAACCTGACTCCTGAATCCTCTTGAGAACCCCTCTCAACCTCTGGTGGTGTTCCTCTATGGTTGACGCGTATATGAGCAGGTCGTCGCTCACGTTGAGCACACCAGGGAGCCCGCTGAGCACCTCTCTGATGGTATTTTGGAATACCTCGGCGGCACTTGAGATGCCGAAGTTTAGGCGCCGATACCGTCTGAGGCCCACATGGGTGGAAAATGTGGTGATGTACCTCGAGTCCGGATGAAGGGGTAGCCGGTGGTAGCCTGACCGTAGGTCCATCTTTGAAAACCACCGGGCCCCGTTCAGCTCTCCCAAGATGTCATCAATGGTGGGCGTCAGGTGTCGCTCTCTTTTGACCGCGGCGTTAGGGAGGCGCATGTCCACACAGATGCGGACTTGTCCTGGCTGCTTCGGCTTCCTGGCGATGACGATCGGGGATACCCACGGGGTTGGCCCACTGACCTTTTCGATGATGCCTTGTTTCTCCAGGGCCTCCAGCTCCTCCTCGACCTTCTGCCGCAGGTGGAAAGCAATCCGCCGGTGCCTCAACGCCACTGGCTGGACCGACGGGTCGATGTGTAAGGATACTTCCTTTCCTTTCAGGCACCCAATGCCGTTAAAGACTTCTCCAAATTCTTCCAGAATGGTGTCCAGTTCTTCCTCCAGGACTGCCATGGCAAACGAGATCAGTCTTAATTCTTCGGCCGATTGCCCGCTAAGCAGCATCCCGCTGCCCTCTTCCGTGACATAGACGGTGGTGTCGATGCTCCTCTCGCCATGTCGTAGCTCTGTTTTGAAGCATCCGATGAGGGGAATGGGCGTCTTCTGGCCGTATGCGAACACCCGAATCTTCGCCTCTCTCAGCGGGGGTTTTGCCCGCAGTTGGTGGTAGACATTGGCGGCCATCAGCTCGATGGAGGCCCCGGTGTCAATTGTCGCCTTTACCTCTTGTTGTTGGATTAGGATGCGACATTTCGGAAGTCTGCGCTTCTTTTTCTGTGGTTGATGGATTGCAAACACATAATGGACTGGGTACTCTTCGGTGTCGTCGTCCATATCTTCACTGTCTGCCTCTTCGCGTACCGCATGGGCCGCCTCCTTCTTGGCTCTAGTGGACCGGCACACCGCCGCAAAGTGGTTCATCCACCCGCAGGCGCCGCACTTCTTCCCTCGGGCCGGGCAGTCTTGCATGCGGTGGGGTTGTCCGCCACAGTACCCGCAGTCTTTCTTCTTTGCCTCCGGCTGCCGTTTCCCTCCGGCTTGCCTCCCCTTCGGCCGCACTACGTTCACCGCTTCCGCCACTTGCACTTGCTCCGTCTTCACCGGGCGATGTAGGGCTGCCTCCATATGCGAGGCTCTCGCTTGCGATAGCTCCTTCGACCGTCCGAGGGTGAGGATGTCCGCCAGGGGCTTTCCTTCTTCCTGGAGGACCGTGACGCGAAGCTTAGACGAGTAACACCCCTGTATGATCTGCCCTCGGATCTCTTCCTGTTCGTCGCGGAATCCACACGTGCTGGCCAACTCCTTCAGCCTGCCATGGAACGCATCCAGGGACTCGTCCGCCTCTTGTTTGGCCTGGCGGAAGATGAACCTTTCATAGTCTCTGTTCGCCATGGGCTCAAAGTGGGCGTTAAGCGCGTTCAGCAGCGTGTGGTACGTCTTCGGCGTGGCTTCCACAAGAGTTTTGTAGATGCGGTGGATGTCCTTGCCTCCTAGGTGGAGCAGCAGTGCTCTGCGCCTTTCCCTCGCGATGCCAGCCCCTTCGAAGTAAAATTGCAGGCGATCTGTCCAATCCTTCCAGCGCGGGGCAAGGGACGATGGGGCACCGTCGACGACAAACGGCTCAATGGCGGGGATCGACGCCATCTTGGCACGTGCGCAGCACGCGGTGAAAGCAGGCTTCCTCTCCTTTGCGTCGACGCCACTAGGCGTGCACCTCCTCCGGGCGTTGCGCGCTGACTCTCCTCGCGCTGCTGCACCTACCGGTGAGCGCGCCTACCTCCAGACGGCATCCGCGGGACTCCTCAGGCACTTCAGGGTCGAGGCGATCACGCTCGGCGTAGGCCTGGCCCGTGAGAGGGCGCGGTCGTCGTCAGGCACTTCGTGGGGCAGGTGAGGCGCCCTCTGGGCGAGACATACTCCTTCCAGGCTGTGGATTGGGGCCCCAGGGCGCACACAGCGTCACCTCCGATGGCTGGATGGACGTCCAGGGCACTTGCAGTGTCCCCCAACAGGCCTCATAGTAGGCTCAGCCGGGTCTCCACGAGGGGGGCTGCACACACACAGGCCCAGTATGCATGGGAGGCCAACAGTGGTCCCTGTGGGGCACCAGATAGCACAACAGGGCTCAGTAGACCCCTCGTCGCCAGTGTAATGTGTTAGATAGCCTAATCTGCATGCCTGCGCGTAAGCGCCAAATAATACACGGGAGCCGATCTTTCGTTTACACCCGCGTGGCTCCGACTGCCGCGCCGAGGCCACGCCCCTTTATTTAAATGCACTAGCGCCTGACGTCACGCGTCAGCGCTAGCGCGGCTCGACAGCGCGGAAGGCTAGAACGCCTCGCGCACGCCGAACACTACAGACTAGTGGAGAACACCATGGGTCGGAGCTTGGGTAGGCAGCGAAGTTATTTCATTTATTGCCCTAACGCAATACATGCAAAGTTATTGCTTCTGTGTATCACTGACTAGCTGTGCCTGTAGCAGGGTAGTGTCACCTCTACCAGAGGGCCGGGCACAGTCCACAGCAGGGAAGTGCGTGTCCGAGTCTCGTGCCATGTGAGTTTGGGACTATTCCAAGCTCATTGAAAGAAGCTGATGTTGCAATATTTTTAAAACCTAAGAAAGATGTACACCTATTTCCTTTTTCAAAAGTAAAGTTTAAGTCAATATACTTACAGGAAGAGTACAAAATATTCTCCCATCAGTTGTTCTCAGAGTTCAACAAGGCTTCATAAACGGGTGGAAGAAAGTTACAGGGTATTAGCAAATATAGCCACTGCGGGTGTTACTTCAGCATTATCAGTGGTGATCTTAGCAAATGCTGATGCGATTTGATTTAGAATGCTGTGAGTATTTGTGGAACATTTTGCTGCAGTTTAAATTCCAAAAGACTTTGTGAAAGTCTAGTGCAGGCATTGCATAAATAATGCATTCATTCATTATAGTTATTGGACAACAGAGTGAATAAATCGCAAAAAATAAAGTGATAAGATCTCCAAAAGGTCTCCCCTTGTTTTCGATTTGTATAGAACCACTTGCTTTGTCCTTAGCATATAATCAAGAAATTCCTGGATACTAGTTTAGGAAGGCATTGCAAAAGGATAAATTACATACAGATGGTGTTTTAGTTATAACATATAGTCATATTTCGTTGATAGAAATAAAAAATCATTATACAATTTTGGTAAATGTTTTGGCTACAAAATTAATGCAGCTAAGGCAGAGCTGGTGGCCTGGAATATAGATGATAAGCTAGAAAACAACTTTCTACAATAGCAATACAGAAGAAGTGAGATATCGTGGGTACACATTTATCAAATAAACAATTGGAGCAAATGCTCAGAGATCAAGAATCAAGATCTCTAATTAGCAATAGTAAGTGGAATTACTTATTATTACAACATAACAAAAAAGAAGGGTGCCAGAATGCAACCCTGATGCACATATAACCAATGTAGTCAGCTCTCCTGAGATCCCATAACAGATTGAAACCGAAGTTTCTGCATGGAGGCATTTTAACAGTAGTAACAAATCTTTGTCAACCCCCCAATGTATCCATTATATCCCAGAGGTCTGACTTGTTAACCAGGTTGAATGAAAGGGAGAGGATGTGGTCCGTCGGCTAGACTGTCGACTTTGGCGCTGGAAACCAGGGTTCGAGCCTCGGGGTCACATCCACATCCTGTGATTCTGGGCAAATCACTTAATCTCCCAGTGACTGAATGTGTAATGTAAATACTGTGCTCGTGTAAAGCGCTTCAATACCTTCGGGTCGAGTTTGCGCTACCTAAATATGCAAAAAAAAAAAACTCAAGGGGTCCATAAATGCTAGGTGGAGCGCCATGTCCAAGTTTCATTTTAGATACTTTTGTTCACAGAATTTAAACTATCATGGATAATTTCATCTGGTAACATAAAGTTCTTAAATTATTCAGAAGAAGTTTATATATTGAGAAAGCAAAGCAGGATTTAGATATTGAGATTTTAAGAGATATTATTGGGCAGCTGAACTGCATACAATCCAGTTTTACTGGTATCTTATTGACGCAAAGCAGATAAATGTATTAATTCATCTGAGATTACATTTGCATGCAATGAGTATTAACCGATATTGCATAAATAATGCATTCATTCATTATAGTTAATGGACAACAGAGTGAATGAATCGCAAAAAAAAAAGTGATAAGATCTCCAAAAGGTCTCCCCTTGTTTTCGATTTGTATAGAACCACTTGCTTTGTCCTTAGCATATAATCAAGAAATTCCTGGATACTAGTTTAGGAAGGCATTTCAAAAGGTTAAATTACATACAGATGGTGTTTTAGTTATAACATATAGTCATATGTCGTTGATAGAAATATAAAATCATTATACAATTTTGGTAAATGTTTTGGCTACAAAATTAATGCAGCTAAGGCAGAGCTGGTGGCCTGGAATATAGATGATAAGCTAGAAAACAACTTTCTACAATAGCAATACAGAAGAAGTGAGATATCGTGGGTACACATTTATCAAATAAACAATTGGAGCAAATGCTCAGAGATCAAGAATCAAGATCTCTAATTAGCAATAGTAAGTGGAATTACTTTTATGAACATGAATATTTCACCAACAATACTATTTTTAGTTTTAATATCTTCTAAGTTCAATATCTCGTTATTCAGCAGTAAAACAGTAATAAAAGAAAGATAAAACATCAAAAAACGTCCCAATAAAATAAACAAATATTTAAAAAGTACAATGTAATGTCTTTTTTTAAATGTAAAAGCACATTATATACATACACCAGGGGCCGAATTATGGAGACTGCCCCGGTGGCGCAAAGGTCGTTTAATAGATTTTTCTAGAAGTTAGAAATCACAATTATGTGCAGAAAGGGACACCTTCCTTCACATGAACAAGCATTCCCTGCAATGCAGGCACCCTTGGCAATATGTTGCAATGGTGCCCGCATTCATGCTAGGCAGCTAAATTTAGTACCAGCGCTAGGGATAATAAAAGGGCGCACCGCTTTCTTTATAAATACGGTGCATTCCTGCATTTTGAAACTGTCAGAGCGCGGCCTTAGCAATTTTGGCTTAACTCCACACTCTGGCAGTTTCCATGTAAATATGCCCCTATGTTATGTACTTTAGAGAGTTTCTGATTTTGAGTAGTCCCAGATACTGGCCTTTTATGAGACCGCAGGTGAACACTTACTTTTATGACTAGTGATTAATTAATTGACTGATTTCTGCCTCAGTTTATGTGCAAATCTAAACACTGTATCATTTGTTTTGTTGAAGTGTTAGTCTTAAATTAATCGTGGGTGACCAGATCAAGGATAAATTGAATAAAATGCCTAAATAGTTAAAAGTATTTGTTCTACCCAACCCTGACACCTCCAGCCTATTGTTCTTAATCTTTGTTTTGGCTGGGCTGCAGGTCATTACAAAGGATTTGGTATGATTGACTTTCAGATCTAAACATTCCATGAAGGAGGAAAAGGAGTTCAATAGGGTTTGAAGGCCATTTGCAGCTCTTGCGATGAGCACAGCATCATCTGCGTACACTAAAAAGTGGGACATAGCTGCTACCCATCTTTGGCATATAAGAGCCTGAATCAAGAGGATGTTTTTTGACATTATTACAACATAACAAAAAAGAAGGGTGCCAGAATGCAACCCTGATGCACATATAACCAATGTAGTCAGCTCTCCTGAGATCCCATAACAGATTGAAACCGAAGTTTCTGCATGGAGGCATTTTAACAGTAGTAACAAATCTTTGTCAACCCCCCAATGTATCCATTATATCCCAGAGGTCTGACTTGTTAACCAGGTTGAATGAAAGGGAGGGGATGTGGTCCGTCGGCTAGACTGTCGACTTTGGCGCTGGAAACCAGGGTTCGAGCCTCGGGGTCACGTCCACATCCTGTGATTCTGGGCAAATCACTTAATCTCCCCGTGACTGAATGTGTAATGTAAATACGGTGCTCGTGTAAAGCGCTTCAATACCTTCGGGTCGAGTTTGCGCTACCTAAATATGCAAAAAAAAAAAACTCAAGGGGTCCATAAATGCTAGGTGGAGCGCCATGTCCAAGTTTCATTTTAGATACTTTTGTTCACAGAATTTAAACTATCATGGATAATTTCATCTGGTAACATAAAGTTCTTAAATTATTCAGAAGAAGTTTATATATTGAGAAAGCAAAGCAGGATTTAGATATTGAGATTTTAAGAGATATTATTGGGCAGCTGAACTGCATACAATCCAGTTTTACTGGTATCTTATTGACGCAAAGCAGATAAATGTATTAATTCATCTGAGATTACATTTGCATGCAATGAGTATTAACCGATATTTCATAGACCAAAATACTTAACGAAAATGTAATTACAAATAGTACAAAATCTTGTACAAGCATGGGAAGACTCTTAGAAAGAGATTACATTTTCTACATTTCATTCCCATGCAACATTAATGGGAAGTCAGTATTTTCCTTTAATAAAAATATCAACAGAATATTTATTTTAAAAGTATGCAATACATAAAACAATTGGTGGATGAATCTGGAAGAATAAAGAAATGTGAACAGCTGAGATTAGAGTGCAAAAAATTATATTGGTTAATGTCTAATAAATTAAAAAACTCATGTAATCAGTGTAAAATACATGTATTAGAAAAGGATACTAATCATTTCTCTGTTCTGAATATAGTTGTCCTATTGTTGCTTAATTTTATTTTAAGAGACATGTTAGAGCCAGTTGATAATAGAACTTTGGGAGATTTTCATCATGTTCATTATACTCATGCTGAATTATCAAAATATATCCACCATCAGCATTTCTGTTTAGATGCAGAGTAACTCAATTATTTACATGAATTGGCTAGATTTTGGTTAAAAATAAAATGACTTTTGGAAGTTTGTGCTAAATTATGTTATATCACTGGATCCTTTCATATGTCTGAGGTGTGAGGAACAATTACATTATTTTTCAGCATTTATGCATATTTTAATTGTGAATGGCCTCAGAAAAGCATGAATAATAATCACAACACATTTGAAAAATTGTGGCTACAGCAGATTAAAATGATAGCCTTAACGGAAAACGTAATTGTTAAAAAAACATTTATAAGAAAATGGTGCTCTGAAATCAGAACAAATCAAAAATTGAGTCTGGAGAAGTAGTATGAAAGTTTATTTATCAGACTAATGACTTGCACTAAGTGGATTCAATCTGGGTAAATAAATTGTAATCAGCGAAGTGGTATTGGGAGGCAACGTAGTCATTATGAACATAACTGATTACAGTGAAGAAATATAGACAATGTTCAATGTGAGTAAAGAATAGTTACAAATCTGACTAAGGATCCGATTACAAGTTTGTCAGTCTTCCTGTAGGACCCCCACTGTGGCAGTACCAGGAAGTCCCCTGAATCCTGTGGTGAACCTACCTGCCGGATTCTGAGTTGAATCTAGGGTGGGTGGGTGGTGTGACGGTGGTGTCATGCTGGTGGGTCATTTTAGGCTCATAGGAGAGCCTAAACAGCATAGCACCACTGTGATAGTGCCTACAGCATATTTGTGCATGGTGTGGCATGCACCATATTGTGCATGCTACACAGTGCATGCACAACTGTGCCTTTTTGGGGGGCTCATTATGTGCCCACCGCCCACATCCTCATGGACAGATTTGCCCAGGGGCACTGTAGGGGGGCCTTTTCCATCCCTTTTCACCAAGCATTTCATGGTGGGGTCCCTGCCATGAAATGATTGGTGGAAAGGCAAGTAAGAATCTGCTCGGCCATGCCAGCATTGGCACCACCGCGATTCCCACCTTCTTCCTACTCTGCCATGGCCATGGGATCCTAGCGGTGGACTTGTCACCAGAAGTACAGCGGATCCAGGACCATCATACTCGTAATAAGGCCCTAAGTCTGTGACGCTATTAATAAACTCAAGGTTGGCAGATTGGAAAGGGAGAGATCTCTTATCTGATATGGACTATAGATATCTCATGGTCCAAGTCAACTCGTTAGCCTTGTATTTGGATTTTACCCAATATTCACAAAAGCGCTCCATTCTCACCAGGAAGACAGATTAATTTCAGAAAATGACTCCCTCCCTGAGCATTTACCTGAAAATATTGATGGCTTTTTGTAACCTTCTGGTAAAATTTTTCCAGCATATGTAAAAGCCAGTAATGATGTCCTTAACATGGTTGTAGATGTATAATGGGCACAGGACAATTTGAGATTTGGACATGCATTGTTACAAGACTTTATATATGTATTCCTAAAAGTTATGCTGTGCTAGCTCTCAAGCATTTTTAATCCAGCAGAAAGCCAACTATTTTGGAAATACTGAGATGCTATATGATATGGTTGCTATCATCTGGGATAATACTTTTTGCAACATAACAGGATCCTGTAGCACCAGCTGTGGTAACATAAGCTAGCATAAATTAAAGTAAACGTGCATTTCTGTTCCACTATCCATTCAATGGGTCCCTGACTCTGAAATATCACAATGAGGGAATTGCATTCTTGGATAAATTAATACTAAGATCAAGAGGAGGATACTCAGAAATGAAGCTTCCTGCAATAGCATTGTACAAGCCACACATGCCCCCCACCTCCTCCATAGGGGTATAACATAAAGGCAAGGAGTGAGAGCTAGAAGAAACTGTAGCAATGACACAGAGCTCTATGATACTAATAGTGAGATCACAAAGAGGTTTCCATTAAGAGGTTATCCTGAAGACTACCTCCTCATGGATGAAAAGAAAGTCAAACATTTAAAAAGATAACATACATTGGTGACACGTAATAACACAATCACAGGGACCACTTGCAATTATTAATGAATACAATGGTCTTTCTAAACACATTTTTATGTTTCTTAAGAAATATTGCCATTTACTAGCGAAATCCCCAGACTTGAAAGATGTGTTTGGTAATAAACCCAGAGTCATATTTAAGACAGCCAAGACTTTGAGGGAGCTTTTTTGTCCTAGCTATATTTCTCACATTGTGAAGACAGACACTCCACATACATGGCTGCATGATACACCAGATGGACAGACAATAAATATACATAGTTGCCTCATAAAACACGTTTGCCAATATGCATGCAATAAGACAAACAATTGTATGTACTACTCCAAGAGAAGTTATAAAATCAAAAGCTTTATTAATTGCAACAGAACTTACGCTACATACATAATTGGTTGTCCATGCAGGAAGATATATGTAGATAGTATGACAAGGCTTATAATTATAATTAAATAACATAATCTGGACATAAAGAATAGTGATACCAAGTATCCAGTGGCAATTCATTACAAAGATTACTATCCAGATAAATCTGAGATTTGGTCCCATGAGATAGATCAAGTAAAATCCAACCCTAAGGGAGGGGATGGTGAATTATATCTAAGGCAAATGGAGGTAAATTGAATTACCAGATTGTGAACTACTACCAGGGGAATTAATTTCAGTATTCTTTGTTATCAACATACATTGTTACTTTTGTTGACTGCATTGCCATTCAATATATGTCCTCCTTATAGCCGTTATGAACTTCAATACTCAACTATAGAATTATAGAAATATATTTGCTATATTTCCCCATTCCTATCAGGTATAAAAAAGGTACTGTTTCTGACAAAGCACAGCCCAAAGTAAATGGACCAATAATTGCCACATTTAAAGCCCATAAGTTTTGCTTTGGACATAAAAGGTTGCACTCACAAATTTGAACAGAATGTTGGCATTGCAAATGTTAAAACAAACATGCTGTTCTATATAGAATTGAAAAGTGTGCGCTAATCTAGGACATGGCAAATCTGGTCTGGCACATGGATACTAAAGAAATATACCTAGGGCATGATCATTCTTGCTCCCTCTATTATATATTCTTATCATGCGATTATCAGCTCAACCTAATAACAACATCTAAGATGGTGTCTACTGCACTACTATCAATCCAAGGGAAGGGACTAAGAGCTATGGAAGGTCCAGTACACCCATGCTCATAACTATAAGTATTCATACAAATGTATGGCAGCTGTTCCTAAAGTGAAAAAAGAAGAAGAAAGGGGAGGTTGAAATGTCAATTAGTTTTAGGGAGTCTTCCTCTTTGGAAGATTGAGCTCTCACACACCTGAAAGGGTGTCAAGCTTCATTAGTGGGCTTTGCTTCTCATGGGGCCGGTGCTGCAATGCCCCATGGACCACACAAGAGGGCTCCTTGTCAGAGATCTTCACATTTTGCTGTATTGATGTGATACAGTGCAATGAGAGTGCAAGCATCGCTGGTGCCATCAGCAGTAGTGCATTTGCCAGTTATTGGTTCATTTGCAATAGTGTTTCAAAACACTAATTCACTGACAGGTGATGTGCATGAAGGAGTGAGATGTAGAACTGAGGGGAACATGTTTAAGTCATTCTTACATGGCAATCTGAGTATGCAATATGAAAGAGTGGTGTGATGTGCCTGCCCATTGGGACTCCAGTGATCCCACATCTTCATGTCATAGAGGATCAGGGATACCCAAAACCTTCAAAGGTGTATTGGCCTGTGGATATGCACTCTATGACTGATGTCATCACCTGTACCAAGCAGGACTGGGGATGTTCATATGGCTATATGGAGTCTTGTGCTATGTGAATTCTGAGTATCTATCTCCCACATGTTTGGACTTCAATGTTTGCAGAGAACTTTATATGCTAAATGATGTGATACATAGCTAAACTACATGTGTACAGCTTTCATTTAGCTTTTCAGTTAGAGGATATATTGTTTAACTCTGGGCCTTGTTTAAATCTCACACTTGTTTCCATCCTATTTTACAATGGTATACTACATGTGCCAAAGTATGCAAAGTGATCAACTATCTTAGTATGGACATAAGGATAGAGTATAGACAATGCCATCAATACATTTGGGCCTGTCTGGGGTTATGACATGAGGGACCCAACACTGCAGGTTATGTAGCATGTATGCATGTGCTCATGCTAGATTTGAAGCCTAGGGAGTGAATCATGAAGCTGATGTGATATCGGGACTTCTTCAATGTTTTCTGTTGATTTGGGATAGCCAGGTATAGAAACGTAGTTGCAATAAACCAATGTTACATGTCATTTCAGATGCATCCAGGGCAAGTGGAAGAGAAGGGGCCAATGTTGGTGGGGACAGAGCTGGTCACAGTGGTTCTGGAGGTGAGACATCGGGCATAGAGGGAACCAGTGACCAGGAGGGTGTGGGTAGTGCATCGGAGGACAGCAGCTCAAGCTCTTTATCTACTGAGTCATCCTCCGGTGAATACTCCTGAGTGGTGGCGGACCCAACAGGATCATTACCACCTTCGTCCTTCTCCGCCACCCCCAGTTCCATCGCCACCCTCCCTGTTGTCCTCCAACAAGTTGTCCATTCCTGCTCCCCTAAGAGGGGATCAATCTCCTTTGCTCCGGGCAGACGGGAGCAATCTCCTTTGCTCCAGGCACCTCAGCTCTGCCCCTGTAAGATCCACTGCCCTGAGTGAGGATGCTATTGACCTCCTGTGGAGCAGCTCTGTGAGTCAGAATGCAGTGCTTAGTGCCATCCAGTGGCAAGGCAACCAGATGATCCAGATGGTGGCCTACTGGGAAGGCACACACACTGCAATGTCTGGCCTACAGAGATCTGCTCAGGCTCTGGCCTCCTCCCTCAGGGCAGCTCTCTAACCTTCCACCCCACCTCCTGTTCCTCCCCACTCAAATTCCCTATTCCTATTCTTATCCCAAGCACACGCACACCTAAGCAAGCACACATTTTATCATACACAACTACAAAACATCCCAAAAACTCAAACATGTTTGCGCACAGCGGACCCTCACCACCCTTACTACCCCCAGCATACCCCCAGGCACCCCAGAAATACACACAGAGCTCTCCACAGCCATACCTGCAGGCAACACAATAGCACACACATAGTCATCCACAGCCAGACCCAAACCAACACACAACACAGTAACAAACACAGAGCCTTCCACATCCATATCCATCCCCACGGACAACACAGCAAAACACACATAGCCCTTCAAAGCCACAACCATAGCCACAGATAACACAGCAACACACAAGGAGCCTTTCACAACACCTACTATGTCTACAGCACACACAGGCACAAAAAGCAAATGCTCACAGTCACCCCTACAACACACACCAACACAACACACAAGTGAGAAAGGGCAAAAGGAGTGTACCATCTTGGTTTGAGGTGCAGTCACACAGCCTCACAGTAGTTGTAGGGATTTCTTTGTGGATTTACCAAGACATGACTAATGGTAACCTGCATGATAAATGACCATCAGTAGTTACATGGCAGACATGTGCAAAGGGGAAAAGAAGTGTGTCACAGACATAAATAGGTGTTATATTGATGGGGAGGTGTTGATGTGGAACACAAATTAATGCACACATCGCTATCACTGAATATGATTTGAAAACACATAAAGCAAGAACAGCAGTGGCAGGACATGTACAATCAGCTCCATGGTGGCCAAGATATGTAGATGTGAGTAGATGTGAGATTCGCCCTTACATCCCTCCTTTTGTCCTGTCTCAGTTGTGGTGGTTGGACTGCCATAGTCATGGCACCTGTTAAGCGACAATTGGGCCGGCAGTTTTATTGGTGGTCCAAACCTCCGACAGGCTCATTGGCCTATTTCGAGGTGGCCACGGTCAGAGTTGGCTGGCAGTGTCAGTGAGACCACCTTGGTCTTGTTTCATGTAACCGCATGTCTCGTAATACATCGGTTGGACCGATGAGGTCAGGGCAACGGTGGGCAGGTCAGTTCCTGGGAAAAACAAGGTTCTTCTTATATTCGAAAATTCTTATTCGAAATGATGCTCTTGAGGACCGGGACAAAGAAAAAGTTTGAGGCTGACAGCGCTATAGAGCGCAGGTCGAATATACTAAGGGACCGATTATGATGTCTGTCGGAAACGCCCTGAATGGTTTTTACCTAACCCATGTCGGAACCCATGTTTTCCGACTGACTCAGAATCATTTCCGACTGACCAATTACAATAGAAGGTAACCGTTCGGTCAGTCAGAATCGGATCCGACCAGCATTTGGAGAGTCTGAGTCGGTCAGAGCCGAATCGTACAGCTCTATGGACCATGTTTCTGCCCAACCAATAACGATGTTGGACTGACTTTGGGGGCCCGTATCAGGTCCCCCTTAACCCGGAGGTCTCTGGTTGGGGCCCATGGGGGTTCCCATGGGTCCCCTCTTTCCAACCATGCACAGTGTGGCAGGCACCATGGGGTGCCTGCCACAGGGTGCAAGGTGTTCCGCAACCACACCTTTCTTCAATGGGAGCCTGTGTTGTCGGTCCGAACACAAACTCTCTTCTAGAGGTTAGGATCTGACTAAGCCAACCTACTGTTGTGGCTAAGTTTCCCTAACACAGCCCTTCCAACCCCTCTGCTAATTCAACTACTGGGGCACCGTCTAGCTGGGGTGCAGGAAGTAGGGGCGAGCCTGTGTCCTTTCCAAGCTGTCATTCTCTTTTTGAAAACCATTTTGACAGCCGACTTCCTTCCTGCCTTTTGCTCTGCAGCTTGTAGATCCCCTTTCACCAGATGTCCTTTGTCTCCAAAGCCACATAACACTCATCAGAGCAGCTTGTCTGGACAGTCTGCTGGAACGCTGGATTTTGGCTCATCAGAAAACCAAGTTCTATAACTTCTTTTCTATGATAGGTATAATCTAACCTTGCAAGTTGTTGGATTTATTCTATCTATCATTTGAAGTCTTTGAAATATATTTTATCTCACTCCTGTAAATAGATATACTTCATTTAAGTATTCTCATGTTAGCATATGAAGCCCATGCATTACAATGAGGAAAAAAGAACTGGTCGTTTTTCCCTCACCAGGGCATTTAAAACATCTCTTATAATGTCTCTGCTTATCGTTACACTCTATCCCTGGGGCACTTAGGGGGGGTTTTAAGGGTGACCTATATGTAATAATAAGGCAGTTTAAGACTTTGGAAGTACCTTTAATTCCAAAGTTGAATTTGCATAATATTTAATTTTAAAAGCAGCCTGTAAAGCAGGACTGCCTTTAAAATGACAGCAGGCAACACAGCAGTGTTCACTTAAGTGCATTAAATCTACTGGGCCTCTAAACCTACCTGCCCTACCATATGCTAGGAACTTATAGGTTGGTTGTCAGTACAAATTGTAATAATAGCTAATTACCATTACTTTTAATCAGAGCACAGGTCCTGGGTCTGGTTAGCAGAGCCCAGGGAACAATCAGAGCCAGAAAACCAGCATCTAGTCATCAAAATGAGAGCAAAAAGTGGGGGAACACCGCAAAAATCCCGGGTTTCTCACAGGGTGTTATGAGGCCATACCTTTCAATTTCTTGAATTGACTCCCGGAGTAAACAACATTAGGAAGTACAAGACAAAATATGAAGAATAATGATTAAAATTATAAACAAGTATACACTAAATTATTGGAACATCCCTAATATGAAGAAAACAAGTCTGTGTTACCTTTTACAGAACTACTAATTCAATCAATACATTAACAACACCAATATAAATCTACAGACACACACTGGTATGCTCTAATGTTTTCAACTGTAATTAGGCTCAGATGTACTTATAACCTATAACCAAGTTGTACAAATATGCTACATATCACCTTATCAAAGACACGTTCACACTTAGAGATACACATGTGACAGTTACCCTACATAAACCTAAGGTATATTGGCATCACTCTGTGACTGAGAACAAGTGCACTTAATTGTGACACCACACTTTGCATTGGTGGTTGAACCTTGAGCCTCTGGCCCTGCAGCAGGTTCTACCCCAGCTCTTTCAAAAATGCCTTGTTATCTAGCATTGGGTTCCACTTGGTTTAATATGTCCTGATTGCAAAGCAGATGGTAGAGTTGTGGTTGACAGATCAGAGAGAAAACCACACCGAACATTCAATTCAGCCCTCTTTATTCCAGCTGGCAGCAGCACACTGTTGAAAAGCCTTGACAGTGAGAAAATTGCACCAGGATAGCCATACGCGTTTCGGGGACCTTTCCCCTTGCTCACCGCCTTGGTACTGGGGAGATGAAACAGCATTGCACTCAGCCTTTTCACGTGTTAATAGTCTTTAACACAGCCTACCTGGGCATGTCATTACCAAGCACTGTGGTTTCCGTAGTTCAAAGTTTAGCGCTGCTGTGTCTCTTCCTCCAAAATTAGAAATCCCATCGGGTCGCTGCCCTGGACTTAGCCGGTGTGCTGCTGTATTTGCGCCGCTGAAACAGGCACGTTGTTCCTCTGTGCATTTCACTCATTCAGAAACGCTAACCTCCTCGTCTTGCAGAGGGGTATTCTCATGACCTGAGCGGGCCGCTACATATGCCAATCGAACTTGCTCCACAAGAGAGAAAACCACACCCAACATTCAATTCAGCCCTCTTTATTCCAGCTGGCAGCAGCACACTGTGGAAAAGACTTGACAGTGAGAAAATTGTACCAGGATAGCCATACACGTTTCGGGGACCATTCCCCTTGCTCACCAGCTTGGTACTGAGGAGATGAAACAGCATTGCACTCGGCTTTTTCAGGTGCTAATAGTTTTTGAGACCGCCTACCTGGGCATGTCATTACCAAGCATTGTGGTTTCCGTAGTTCAAAGTTTAGCGCTGCTATGTCTCTTCCTCCAAAATTAGAAATCCCATCAGGTCAATATATATTGTAAAGGTACATATATGTGGAGGTATATAAAGTAAAGTTCAGCTTACCTATAGAAATTTCCCTTCACGATACTTCTGTCCTCGATATTCTTGGCACAATAGTTTGGTACATAAGAGAGAAATTGCCAGACACAGGAAGTACCAGGGGGGCCATCCGAGAAGACTCAGAATACTCCTTGATATTGTAATCCACTCAACTACTTCCTGAGGCGCACTCCGTCCTACAACCATGTGGTTTGCCCTCAGCATACGGCACTGGAAGGAAGTTGGCAAGACAAGAATAAGTGAGTTACGACCACACACTATTATTATGTTGCATCTCTTACTGGGACTTTAACCTCAGTCATGGCATGCTAGAGGGAGGGAGGAGGGACCGGGAGGGGGTTTAATTAGATTGTGACAGTTGGCATTGCAATATGTACCGTAGAAAATATTTACTTGGCTGTAGACGGACGGATACCTTCATATGTACCCAGTGGCGTAACGATAATGAGGGGGGCCCCCTGCAAGATACGTGGAGGGTCCTCTCCGGACTCTATCAGGAGCTCCCAGCCCGAAGTGCAGTGCTAAGAGGGCCCCCTGGAGCTTGGGGGCCCCCCGCACTTCAGGGGATGCGGGGGCCTGTGTTACGCACCTGTATGTACCTACATCCTGTTGTATAAGATATGCATTCACAAAAGGATTAACACCTCCTTATACCTTGCTTAACCTAAAGAAAAACAACCCGGTCCAGGGGAAGGTTGAAGTCACATATGCACTTTTGACTGATTGCATACTGTCTCATTGTTAACTTGTCATTGGTTTGTAATCAATAAAATCTTTTTTTAAAAATACCCCCAAAAAACAATAGTTTGGAACATGATATTTCTGTTTCCAATATTATGCCTAAATACCTGGTTGACACAGGAGCCGGGATAATGGTGGCTACAGTTGTTGAGAGTGTGAGGCCACAGGAGATTTGTAGGGTCAGTGTTGTAGGTAATGGGGACAGAAGCCTGTGGAATCTAGTTAGTGTTGTGTTCTGAGCGAGAGGGAGCAACATAGGTCGTTGGCCATACAAACTGGATGAGCCAGACTTTTCTTCTAGAAGGTAATCATGGGCAGGAGTTTAAATCCCACCGAAGGCTTCAGATCTTCTGCCCTCAGGCAGAGTGGCCAATGCAGATGATGATGATTTAGAACTAGGTGTTTGACCTTTGAATAAAAAAATACAATGTTTAATGTAACTTACTGTAAAATAAATTCACTTTTCATAATAATGAGATACTGTTGGTTTGAAGAATTGATCTTTAAAAAAACTGCATATTTCAAATAAAGATCCAAATGAGTGTCCTTGCACTTTAGAATCTTCATAATACTACAAATCTTCTTTTACTAGAACTATCATGGTAATTCTGATGTCATATTTTCGGCCTCCAATTGTGTGGTGTACCTTATTTCTCATAGCAAGACTTTTTCACTCTGCTGTCCCAGGATATATACCTCACTGTCTGCCTATCAAATACAGTCCCTACAACTGTTGTATGTCAATCTTAATAATTAATGCTTAATCTAACCTTGTTATGAAGTGAATAGAGTACGTACAATTGTATATGCTTCTACTTGATTTGGTTTTATAAATGAAATGTAGGAAAATTGACAATGAGTCACTTAAAACATAACAAGAAGTAACGTTCTTATCTTATTTTGAAAAAATAAAATCACATTAAATATTGAAATGAATGATCCAGATGTGAGTGACGGATATCTGTGTTACATAATTCTCTCTCACTACATCAACAACATTTAGTTTAAATAGTATTAATCTTTATGCACAGAGTGGAAGTGCTTCAGTACAGCTATTTCATTTTATACTATTTATAAATCTATATTTGACCAACGAAGAAAACCGGGAGTGAGACAGCTGAAATACTCTGGTCAGTAGACATATGGAACTTTATAGTGGTTTGGAGTGACTTGAAAAACCTCTTCAAGGTAGATAATGTAATATAATCATTAAATGTTTGCTAATCTAAATGGATAGTCCATGAATTATAACAGAAAAACAATATTCATTGTTATGTATGCTTATAATAGCAACAAGAAATAGGGTTAGGACTTATACCAAACTGATGGACATCTTTAATATGGTATTTTCAAAACCAGAGCTGGAACATTGTAATCCTAAATACATTCATGTACAGTAAGTTATACTACCAGAAATGATTTATTAAAAACTGTACGATATAAAGAAAAACAGTTGGTAGGATTTTAATGAGATTATAGTAAATAGCCCTTACATTAACATCAGTAAACTGTTACAGTCGACTGTTGCATGCAGACATTACATAGGGTAGGAAGTACTTAGTATCTAAATTTTACATTTCTACCAGATATACAATGCATAGGAATTTTTGTAGTAACAGAGTGAGGAAATGGTAGATTGAGATTAGGTAGTGGATGTACTGAGTAACAGATATTATATTGTATTGTAATTCCACTGTAATTGCATTTATATAGTGCCTCCTACCCCTGACGATGCATTGAAGTTCTTTACGCTAGGAACAAACTTTTCCAGGACCCACAGTTAGTCAGTGTTGTTGTTAATTGCTGGTTAATGTTTTTAGTCTTGTGTGTTCAAACAAATAATTTCATGCATTCACTCTAGTTTCTTTGTCATAGACTATATCAACAGAAGTTAGGGTTGATCCTTAGTGGTGAAGGGTGGGTGTATGTAAGGTCACACAGATGTTTGCTGGGGTTAGATGATGCAGGTGAGATTAGGTATTGTGAGGTTGCGGGGTTTGGCTTAAAATAGGGGAGGTGATCTTTAAAATGAGAATTTTAAGAAATACTTTAAGAGTGATTAAGGTAAACATGCATACAACTTAGAGATGATTGTCAGAGAGAGGTAGCATGCTGTGGATGGCAGGAGAGGACAGTTTGAAAGAACAAAGTAGAAGTGACAATCAGAAATGTAAAGTAAAGGTTAATTCTTCATGTCATATTTTAGGAATTTAGAAGATGCTCTTTAAGATTGCCTACAATTTGAGGATGCAAGACTTTAGAAATAAAAAACGTGATTGTATGTGAAGACAGTACAATAGCAGGTACGTTTAATAGGTCAGAGAATCAGGTGAGCTGTTTGTCCACTTCTAGGCAACCACTAGATCACCTCTTCAACAAAGAGAACTGATCAGCTCAGGGAATGGTAGAGTAACATAATGTCTGGACGGAAGCTCTGAAGCAGATTCTGTGGATGTTCATCCTCAAGTTTGACTTACAGTACTTATTACAAAGTAAAGTAGGACTCATTTCGGATCCCCTGCATTGACATGACACAAGATGAAGGGTGTGCACAGCTTCCTTAGACAGTGGAAGTGTACTGCCTTCATTTATGTCGCTGGAGAGTTGAGATACAGACACAGAGTTAAGGAGGATAGTATGAAGGTTCCCTTTACAAATTGAATAAAGATCTCGTTAGAAAGGGACTGCTGATTAACCTTCAGAAGCACTCCTCTTTGGTATAATGTAAGGCTGAAGGACGGAATTGCAAATTCTGTTGTGCAACATTAAGGGTATCATTTAGGTGAGTCCTAGCCTTTTTATTTTGTTTATTACACTTGTATTTGGCATCCAAGTGCAGAACCTCACTCCTCTTTGCGTCTCTGTTTTGGTTGCTCCAGACCAGAGACTGACCTGCTGTGAGGGCATTACACAAATACTGTGTCTAGAGATTAGCTCAAAATGGACATTTGAAGGAAGAACCATCCTTCTGCAACATATTTGTACGCTAAGTCTGCAATTCTGCATGCTGATGAACTGTCAATAAAGAAAGAATTGATTCATAAAAAACAAAGAATCATCAAATTCTGTTAAAGCCTTGCTGATGCTCAATAAAACAAAATAAATGATTGTTGTGAAAACTACATATATAATCTGTCTTTGTTGCAAAGCAATAAACGTTCCTTTGGTGTAAATAGGCTTGTAGACTGCCATCTTCAATAGGATAGTATCAGGAATGCCATTTCACCCTGTGTATTGTGTGCAGTATCAATCCAAATCTGCTTTCTTGATACACTGAGCAGTGCAGAAAATAAGTGCTGTATGAGAACTCTGTAAATGTATTTGTACCTAGATACTAGGGCACATTCAGGGCAAAATTTCAAGAACATCTTGTGAAGCAATTCTCAGCAATGCATTGTTGAGAACTGCTTTACTAGAAGGTTAAGGCCGTGACCAGTAGTCCCTCTTGGACGCTGTAGTGCTGTACTTTAATTTATATGTAATAACAATTGTGCGGTTGTTGAGAGCCACTATTGCTCCCATTTTTTCATTTCTGGAATTGTAAGCTCACTTTAGCTGTAAGAGTATTTGATACACACACTACAAATCAAGACATAAGTATTTTTTTAAACTCTGTGTTTACATTGGTACTGGGACAGCATTGCATGGAGTAGTTAAGATGGGCAGTGTTTTATCTCTTAATTAGTTCAGGACTGGGCTAATGCAGACTAGGAAACAGGGGATTTGCCTGTATCTCAACAATGGCATAGCAGAGCATAATTTTCAAAGCAGCACAGTTTACTTACCTTGTTTGGCAAGTACTCTAGACTGGTACATCAACAGTGAATCTCCTGCTGAGTAGTTAAACAGTTGTGACCTGCCCCCATCAATGATCCTAGACAGACTGAAAGGTAACACTGTGACAGCGTTAAGATGACGACCTGTCCTGTGTTTCCAGGAACGTAAACTAATTCATTCTGAAGTCCATTGTCTGCTACAGAACACTTGTGTAAATAGATTGAAAATTGTGAACACATTTTGATTGGAGAAGAGGGGTAGAACAGCGCTTGGTTTTTGTCTGTACGAGGGCCCTTAACAGATTGGCTCTACCTTATTTATTCAAAGAGTTAAGTGTGCGCACTACCAAATGTAAATGTTGGTTGTGTGGCTGTGCCATGCTCCTGGGTATCACTCACCGAACTAGAGTGTGAAAAGTATCAATATAGCTGCATCCATATGCAAGTGGGGTATGTCCCCCGGGCACTGGTTGTAAAGTCCTTATCAAAAAGGTTTCTCAGATATGTGGAAGTGTTGTAAAGAAAGACGTTTGATCCTTAAGCTGAAAATTTTAATGAATTGCTACATCACAATTCATGTAGATATATTTAAATTCTTCATACACTTCAATTTCCAGAATGCATTTCGATTGTTAGGTAATTTTAGGCGATCCCCTAAATTTATTTAACATTAAAATGAAAATTTTCAGCTTAAGGATCAAACATCTTTCATTACAACACTTCCACGTATCTGAGAAACCTTTTTGATAAGGACTTCACAACCAGTGCCCGGGGGACATACCCCACTTGCATGGAAATACATCTACCTTATTTATCTCATCTTCCACAACAATTAGCTACATTTACGAGAACCTGGCTTGTCTTCTTCCAGCCATCTTTTGGTTTTTGTGGTACCTGGCTGTGCTGCTGCTGCCTGTTGTGAGTGGTAAATGTTTTGTGTGGTTTGAGAGGTGTCTTTTGTAGTGGGAGCAGCAAGTGTGTTTCATAAGTTGATTTAGAGCATGTGTGTGTAAATGTTCACAGATGCATCTGCCTTCACTGACCTTCATCCTGAGAGTCCTTCCTCACAACTCTGATGGTAGAGAACTGCAAATGGATCCCTGGCAGAATCTTGCAAATAAAGAAATTGTGTGGACAGAATACTGTGTCAAAAATAATGAGGGCCAAAATATTGACAAGGTGAGTGCAAATAGGTAAGCATAGATTTACTATTCTAAACTCTACAGTTACGAACCTTGAAGATATTTATATCTTCAAGGTACATAGATATGGAGTTATATATAGATACACTTTGTTACCTACAGAAGCATACTTTCACTATATGTTTTTCCTCAATATTCTTGACACAATAATTTGCTCCATGATATGCTTGTTTCCAATATTCTGTCTAAACACCACTGGAAATATTGCAGACACATGCACAGCATATCAATGTTGATTAAGTTGTAGCAGTCGACAGTGGACAATGGGACCAACAACAAAGGGCTAAGAATCAGCCAATGGTCTTTACTCTGTGATGACAGATGGTGGTCCCTCAAGCCAAACTGTAAATACAGCGGCCAGAAATCCACCAGTCTGATGGACAGATCAGTCCTTCAGTGATGGTGAAATGACATCCACCAAACTACACATCAGGCCCTTAGTCAGAAAGTAAAAACCGTGACTAAGTGAAGGTCTGAAAAGGTGACTTTGGGTGACTTTAGGCCTGATTCAGCTCTTGGTGGATGGGTTACTCTGTCACAACGATGATGAATATACTGTTCGCCGAAATATAAATCCCATGGGATATAATGGGATTTACATTTTGGTGTACAGGATATCCGTCACTGTTGTGAGGGAGTAACCAATCCGCCAACAGCTAAATCAGGGACAAAGTCAGGAAGCAAGACTTTGACCGGGATGAAACAGCTCCACTCCATTGAATTAAGCCTGAAATTGCACCTCATCCCGGTCAACAGTGAACATGAACTTCTGATTAGCTTGTTAATGTTTGTTGGTACTTTGTGCCCAAAACCTTTAAAAGAAAAATCCTATCTTCGATCCCTCTTATTTGATTCCAGTCATTTTGTTGTCATTTTTCTTATTAGATTGTTTTCTTTATTGGTTGTTGGATTTTGTTGTGTTGTGTTTTGGCTTTTTTAAATGGTTTCGTACTGCTAAATACTTTACGCACTTTTCTCTAAGTTAAGTCTGTCTACTAAGTGCCACACCTGCCAAGTGTTGAGCCCATGTTTATTTACTGAGCTTGTACATTGGACATGATAAGATTTTCGACTTGAGAAGGACTCACATCTTCTTTAACTAAAAGCCAACCTAGATGGCAAATATTTGTGGAAATAATATAGTTCAGTAACAGCTTTCTTAATAGAGTGTTTCCTCTTTCCATTAACTAGGAGTTGTGGACTCCATTAAAAAAATGGACTGAAATTCAGTATCTATTACATTTAATTTATTATTCAGTTTTTTGACTGTTGATGTGAGCATGCACCTGACAAAGAGCCCTCGGCTCCATGTACACTGTAAAGATTCATGCCCTTGTCTTTTTATGGCAGCCACAACTAGTTTGTGTCTGTCATCTTGATTCAGGAGAGAAGACTGTCACTGAGACTTTGATCCTCGTGGAGTGTGTGCTGAAAATCCGATTCCGAAGATATGTGAGTTTGGATTGAAAATTCCTATGAAGCAAAAAAGGAATCCTGTTGTTCTGCAAGTATTTATTAACAACTAGTGTAGCAGGCCCTCAAAGTTGTAAGTAATAGCATAACCATTCTACAAAGAAGTTGGAAAGATGTGGAACTTCCCCTGAATCATATGAAGATTGATAAATCTTTGAAAACGTTTCGGTAATCTCTCTGTGTGAATCAATTCAACATAATTAAGCAAGCTCCAGGCCGACTGGTGAACTATGACCTTTCTCAGGAACAAGTTTGCCAATCTGCAGGCTACTAACTTTCTCCTATCATCCAAGATGGTCTTTCTAACCCACCTGTGGGAAATCAAATACCTTAGAGACTTATGGGCCTATTAGGATGGCAGTGTTATTGCCACTGCCCGGCTGGCGGTGGCGATCCCCCCGCCCTTACAAACACATTTACCCCCGCCATATTACCATGGCGGGAGGTGCAGTGGCAGACGGAAAGTCCGTCCTCCACTTTTCCGCCAGTCGGCAATCGTCATGATTTGCTGTGGTGAAAACTGATATAGGTTTGCACTGAGGATCTTATTCCCACTGTGTAGATTTCTTGCCTATAGAGAAAGTTGCACATTAGGAATAGGATCCAGATGGATAGGTTTTATGGTCGTCCCAGAAGGAGGTCTAGTGACCAGCAACTGGTGCAGCTGTCCAGGCAATTTCTGTAAGTATTTATGAATTCCAAGAAGCTGGAAAATATATGTGCAGACAGTGGTGGATATCTCTGCCCATAATTTTATCACTTTCTTTTTTAATCGGCAAATAGAGAATAAATATTACAAAGACAATTCAAAACAAGCCATTACTTTCTGTTATTCAAAATGGGAGATGTTAAAGAAAATAGAATAATCCAGAGATAATCTTAGGGGTAGGAATTTAAAAATACAAATTTTGTCTGCTGTCAAAAGTATAAGTTAAGATCCGGTTTGCTTCAAAAATCTTACTTATGTACTAAAGTATATTGGAAGCGTGAATTTTATGTTTTTTTAAAATTGTTGTCTTAAAGTGTTCCATATCAAACTTTTGCCACAGTCATCACACTTAAACTACAATTTTGTTTACAACTGCTTAAAAATAATACAAAATGTTATAATCCTTATGCTCATTTGAAAAGGATTGGATATTTCTGGTAACAACACAAGTCTGGGAATTACATTACTCAAACGGTACTCATGATAATATCACAAATTTAGCTCTCAATGGGAAATATTATTCCAACCCAGGCCCAGATTTACAAAGGTTAGAACTGTATGTCAAAGGGGTGTTCAATGGGTGGTACACGGGTGTTCCCGCGCTACCACCCATGTTTTTGATGCCAAATTCTATCTACTATATATACTATAATACACAGGTTTTTGCACCAAAAATTAACGCCATTCGAAAGCAGTTATTAAGAGGAGAAAAGCTTTTATTTCTCCTTTTTTCTGACTTTTCATGTGTGCTGCACTGTGCAGCACACATACAACATAGGAACAGTTTTAAAGTCAGTCTAAGCATAGTTTTTTGTACTGGAAAGAGTGCAGATTCAGTACTTGTTTCACACAGACATCTTTGGTGTGTGTGTGCCACTCAGCAGCATAATTCTGCGCTGGCACTAGTAAGAGGGGAGGCGAATGCCATACTTCTGTAGATATGTTGCTGTCCTTGTCTCTACCTCTCACGCAATGCAGTGTAGCAACTTTGGGTGTTGCGCTATTTTGCATCACAGTTTTGTAAATTTACACCACAGTGTTTCCACATTTAATGGTAAAGAGCTAGAGCCAGCTTTTCCTAATGCTAACAGGCATGCCATGTTCGTGGGGTGGAATGATCCAGTCAAGTAGTATTACTATATTTTTTAATGCAGTAATTTCTCTTTTCATAAATATAAAAATAATGTCAAATGCATGAAAATCGGTTTATCACTCATTTGGCACAAAATGTTATACAATCTCTGACAATGTCCAAATGAGGGCCATTGACGTTTATAACAAGAAAACCAAACCAATAACATTTTAGTTTTGGAAAACGAAATACATTGTCTTTACTCCGGGTGATAGCTTTAAACAAAGGACATTCGATTGCTGTTACTTCTTTATGATTCTTGTCAAGTAGGTAAACATGTTCTGAGGAGTCTTACTTGCAAGCTGTCTTTTCCTAGAGAAGAGTAACAACAGCTTTCGTTCATGTGGCTTCTGATCAGGTGTCCTATATCAAATGCTGGGGCGCATCCTATGAAGTGAGGCTCAGGCGGCACACACATGGTATTTGAGGGTTAATTAGCTTGAGGTTGACTAGCACATTTGCATATTTGTAATCTTCATACTGAAAGGTTTTGTTTCTTCTTTTGAACGATCTTTCTTATGTGGGTTTACATGATGAAGTCAATTCCTCATTACAGCGGTGTAACGCAAAATGCTGCCCCCCACCCAAAGAAAGATTTGGTAAGGGACCTCAGAGACTGCCATAACCTACAAAAATTCAAAAACATTAAGCTTAATGGGATCTCATGAATGGTGGGGGGCCTGGGCCGCAGAGGCTTCAGGCACGTGCGTTACCCTCCTGCTTCATTATTGATAAGACTAACTATGACAGAAATATGGAAAGATTGCAAAGCAATAACAGTAAATCCTGAAAATAAATTAAGAGAACGATAAAGGGGAATAAACCAGACGATGAAACTGACAAAGCAGTAAAGCATTCCAATTCAATTGAGAACTATGTTTGGATCCTATTAGAGTATTATGAGCAGGCACAACTTAAAAAGCACAGACTGAAGACGTAAATATGTTTAGGAATATCTCTGATGACAAGGAAACTGTGTAAAATGAGCATTACAGTCAATTTCAAGGTGAGGGGATAGAACTATACTGTATATAGCATTTAGAATATTAATTCTATCATTAGCAAAGTTGTAAAGGGTGTTCTGTTGTTGTATGTACATATATGTATTGTATAATTTAAGAATCTGGCGAAAAGCTGTTGCTTTTTTCGAAATAGAAGAGAAAACCATAGGATGTGATAAGGGAATAGTCGCTGCGGACTGAGGACAGACATGGAAAGAAAAATAAGTTTGAAACGAGGAAAATGCCTTCCTTGATGAATTATGTAAAGGAAGTCGGGTGGCCATTACATTCTCTACATAAATGATTGATAGCCACAAGGAAAGACAACGAGTCTATTGTGAAGCTTGTTATAAATGTGAAGAAAGGAACGATATATCGGTTTTGTTTTAGTTAAAGTTATCTGTGCGTGTAAGAAGATTCGACTGCACAATATATATGTCGTTAATTCAGAATCTTCGCTGTTCTTGTCCATACTGGTCTAATGATTGTATTAATCTTTGTCACCTGGAATCGGACGTTAACTGCTGCCTTTACGTTTTCTAAGAGTGGCATATTTCCTTTAACCACAGGCTTTCCTATACACTATCTTTATATTTTTCATATATTCTCCGACTAAATTTTTAAACACTAATTTGACCTTTCCCGCTACATCTGTGAAAAAAATGTCACCATAAAAGTGAATATCTCTAAACTAGGGGGGGAGGGGGAGGCGGGAGCTATATTTAAACATGTCCTGCACACAAGCTCCGAATTGAACTGTGTATCGAGGAGTGTGCAGTTCCTAGCAGGAGGGGCGGGGAAAGGGAGGTCTGCTCTAGACTTATTTTAAACCACCATCCTGTGCTATACCCAGTCCCCACACCCACACGCACCTTACGGCTTCTTCAAAAGATCTCCGCCAAAGAGCCTCGTTTACTGGAGCCCGTCAGGCATTGCAGCACCGGCCCGACGAGGAGCAAGGCCCAATGATGAAGCATGACATCCTTCGTGGTATGTGAGGGCATCACGAAGAAAGACCTCCCTTTCCCCGCCCCTCCTGCTAGGAACTGCACACCCCCTTGATACACCATAAAAGTGAAAGCAGAACAATGGTATTTATAGCAGGCGAGTTTGCTGGTCCTGGAGACATCACCATATAGCTTCCAAAGCCAACTGTACAGTGCTTCTTTACACATTATGTATACTGCAAAAGAGTAAAGAAAAGTTACAGAAACAGAGGTTGATTTTTAAGACAAACCAGCAAAAGTAATGATTAGGAAGACTCAGAGACTGCTTAAGGATTATATAAAAGAGAAGCTTAGATCATGAACTCCTGACTGCCTCCACTCTAGAGAAATGTATGTGCAATTGGTAATGTTCTAGTCATTACCATTAGCTGAGGTTTTAGAAGACACCTACCCACAGCAGGCCCGGATGGCACTAGGGTAGAAAAGTGCAAATAATGTATTGTGTAGTTATTGTATATGTATTTAAAACCATAAGAACACATCAACAGTAACACAGAACAACAAAAAAAAAAAAAATATGTTCTCAAAAGAGGTTATCAACATAAATGGTTACTAAAATCAGAGATATGTCTTGTGGCCTTTATTACAGAAGCTCAAAAGCTAGTTAGTCAAACAGGGCCCACACAATACTATATAAACTCTCCCTAGGAGAGCTGAAGCTATTTCCTTACATTTATTGGCGACTGGCCACCCTTTAGTAAGAAAATGATGGCTTAGCGACAACTATATTAAACAGTACAAATAAAGGGTAGACACATTTTCCCCATAGGGGCATGTAGCGTGGAACATGTACCCAAGATCTGAGCTAGGGAATCACATTTATAGTATTATAGCCTACAGGCAGTTTCCACTTCACAGCAAAATCTGATTAACATAAAACTCAATCGGAAGAGAAGCAGCTTATATTTAACGTATGCTGAAGCATTTAGGTAAGACTGTCTATAGGTTTTTTAAAAGTGTTAATCACAAGCCAAGCATGATTTTTCTTGCTAAATATCACTAGATCAATTGTTCCTTAGTAACAGATTTAAAGATCGTAAAGAGGGGAGGGTTGTTCTCCCAGACCTCCAATAAAGATAGTATTCCTGTTTGAAGACATGCATTAAAAAAACCTTCCACCAAGACCTTTGAGCTGATGGGCACCCTCAAATGCTCCCTTTAATACCATAGATTTTAGGCTGCCATTTTTTTGCGGATCGTATATTATAATACCATTTGACATAATCCACCACCAATACTAATGACTCTTTGGGCAACCTAAATTCTAGTTTCCTTTCTGCTTGACAGGTTACCCATGGCAAATTTAGTAGGGTCCAAAATGTACTTAAGGGCTCTGCGATGTGGGCATTAGTTTTGCTTCACTTACAGACAGAAATGATTCTAGGAGGGATTTGGCATTCTCTCAGCCAGGGTGCACTGTTCATAGTGTTGAGAGTGGGCATATGTCTTTACAGCTGCCAAATGATCATGGTGGATGACTCTTTCCTCCAGGTATACTATAAGGTATTAATAACATACAACTCGCTCAACCTTTGTACCATTTAGGTTCCTTTTTTCTCACTTTTTCCTGATTTGTCCCCCAGATATTAGCATCTAATTTTTGTCTAAGTTGACAAACGTTATTGTTTTCACAGTACAAGTCCAAGGCGTAATATGTTTCAGAAGCCCAATACCCATTCTGCTCAGAAGCTCAAATCAGTCAGCATATTTGAACAATGTTTTCTTTGATTGTCCACCTTTGCTGAGTGTGAAATTGTATAACTGGGTGAACCATATAATTCTGCTAAGAACAGAGTGAATAAAATTGGCGAAAACACACAGCCCTGCTTCAGACAACAAGTTGTTAGAATATAGACTATATGCCTAATTTCAATAGGTAGGTGTATACACATTGAATGACCCTCAAGGATGCGCAGGGATGTCTCAGGCCAACAACTAGGCCCTAAGTAAACCTTTGACTACCATAGCCAATGCTGAGCTAAAGTCTACAAACACAGCACATATTTGTGTTTTTGTTTGAATCACCTCGTTAACTAAAATAGAAAGTGGCAAGATGTTATTCTGAGTGCCTGAAATGGATTGAAAACCTGTCTGATTGACATGAACACGTTTTTCCAGGAGGTTGAATTCTCTAGCACCACCTTTGCAAATAAAAATGGGGTTCAATATTGAGGAGTCCACTTAAGCTAAACTTTGCCGTGTCTGAAAGTAACCAATTTTTAAATGAAGGATGAAGCAACAACCCTTGCCAGGATTTCTGAAATATACAGTATATGCATACACAGTTGCAGAATACCTTCCCAGAAATCTGACTCATGCTTACAATGGGAATTGGGGAGGCAGGCCATTGAGACCCAGTGGGGCTTTTCTCTATTATCTGTTAATGACCTTTACGTCACATGCGACATTGGAATGGAAGTAATCCGCATTACGGAGTTCAACAATGCGTGCCATTCAATTTTCACTGATACATTATTATTACTGATAGTACTACCATTTATTTCCTTTTATTAATAATTGTCAACATTTTCCCGTTTTACATTCAAGATTGCTTGCTTGCACTCCTTTTATAGCATGCACACTTGATGACTAATGACCAGAAATTCAGTATTTCTATATAAGTTTTCGATTTTCCTTCAGGGTTTGAGTATATGTACCGATGGATGAGGGAGTTCTTCTGAATAAAAAGTATTCTTTGAAGGTGCAAAGCAGTAGTTTAACTGCATTACTATGTGTTTCCAACTAACAAGACTTTAATTGCATACCTGTCAATCCCTCATAGAGCCTGATGTATTAGAAGATTCCTTCTTGCTCCTTGATTCTCTTCCTCTGTCGAGGTTTCTATTTTGAATAACTGTGGCGCCTGATGACGAATCTTCGCGAAAGTTTCAAAACTAATGGGGCACTCCGCTCAGCTCCTACCCTGAAAGCCTCGGGGGGATTCGTCAAGCGGGGGCCGAGAAAAAAGGGGGGTCCCAAAACACGTTTTCCCCATGCATTTTCCCATAGGACCTTTAGTCGAATGTACAGCCCGAACGGCTGAACAGAATTACTTGAAATTTGGCAGAGAGGTAGTCCTCAGGTCAGGGATGTGCCTTTTGCTTAAATGGTGTCAATCTGTTCAGTAGTTCCTGAGAAAATCAAAAGTAAAATCACATATATATCTGGGCGGAGCCTAACCACACATCTCATCGTGAGATCTGATTGGCTGTCAGCACTTCATCCAAGAAGTGTTGGCAGCCATCTTGGGACCAATATACATGATAGCACCTCATTAAAAAGCATTGCAGCTAATAGAAGGTTTTAAGACTTTAGTTACATTATAAATCATTTGTTGATGGTACCATACTCATTTTAGAAATTGTGGTGTGTTCAAAGGTGATTTTACCATGTGAAAAAGCCTTCTGCTGTGATATCATGAATCATGCTTGAGAGAAAACTATTTTCTCATGCTTTTCCCACAGAGGTTTGGTAGGTGATCTATAAGCTAAACTGAGAGCATATTTTCTGTAAATTCACATTATCTTTCTTAGTCTTGTGAGAATGAAGTCTGACATTCTCAGTAAAACATGTACATCCAACAAGGGGAGAGACTGTCAGTTGATTCCTTTGTGTTCTACTGCAGCGTCCCAGAGTGTTCTAAAGAACAACTAGAGCGCTAACAGTCCTACTTATGACAAACGTAAGGCACACCTGAAGCCATCTTGATTGGAATAAAGTGGTAACTCTTAAAACATTTAATTTAAAAAGGAACAAAATGAGGGGGTTCATTTTGCCATAGAAAGTATGATTAGTGCTGCAGAAAGAAAAATTAGGGCACATTTTGAGTGACTTCTCAAATCCTCTTCCATTTCATTAAAAGATTCTGACATGCAGACTGAAACATGCACTTTCAATACCAGCAGCAGACTTCCCTGGTGACCAGTAGCTTTACTACAGTGATCTAATAAGCAACTAGAGTGCTAACATTCTGAATTTATGGCAAATGTGAGACACATCTGAATGCCTTCTTGATGGAATCAGAGTAAAAAACTGAAAGTATTTCCTACTGAGGAGACTGTAGTAAATGAGGAAATTAGGAAACATCATAACAAATAAGTCTCCCAAAATGGCCACCAGAGACAAAAGAGCCCACATGTAGCCCAAATATCACCCAGATGTAGCCCAAGTATAGCCCAATGACAGAATGTCCCAGAGTGTTCTAACGAACAACTAGAGCGCTAACAGTCTTACTTATGACAAAAGTATGGCACACCTGAAGCCATCTTGATTGAAATAAACTGGTAACACGTAAAACATTTAATTTACAAAGGAACAAAATGAGGGGGTTCATTTTGCCATAGAAATTATGATTAGTGCTTCAGAAAGAAAAATTAGGGCACATTATGACTTCTCAAATCCTCTTCTATTTCATATAAAAATTCTGACATGCAGACTGAAACATGCACTTTGAATATCAGCAGCAGACTTCCCTGGTGAGCAGTAGCTTTACTACAGTGATCTAATGAGCAACTAGTGTGCTAACATTCAGAATTTATGGCAAATGTGTGACACATCTGAATGCCTTCTTGATGGAACCAAAGTAAAAAACTGAAAGTATTTCCTTCTGAGGATACTGCAGGAAATCAGGAAACTTCATAACAAATAAATCTCCCAAGATGGCCACCAGAGACAAAAGAGCCCAAATGTAGCCCAAATATCACCCAGATGTAGCCCAAGTATAGCCCAATGACAGAATGTCCCAGAGTGTTCTAACGAATAACTAGAGAACAACTAGAGCGCTAACAGGCTTACTTATGACAAAAGTATGGTACACCTGAAGCCATCTTGATTGGAATAAAGTGGTAACACGTAAAACATTTAATTTACATAGGAACAAAATGAGGGGGTTCATTTTGCCATAGAAATTATGATTAGTTCTGCAGAATGAAAAATTAGGGCACATTTTGACTTCTCAAATCCTCTTCTATTTCACCAAAAAATTCTGACATGCAGACTGAAACATGCACTTTGAATACCAGCAGCAGACTTCCCTGGCGAGCAGTAGTTTTACTACAGTGATCTAATGAGCAACTAGAGTGCTAACATTCAGAATTTATGGCAAATGTGTGACACATCTGAATGCCTTCTCGATGGAACCAAAATAAAAAACTGGAAGTATTCCCACTGAGGAGACTGCAGTAAATGAGGAAATTTGGAAACTTCATAACAAATAAATCTCCCAAGATGGCCACCAGAGACAAAAGAGCCCAAATGTAGCCCAACTATCACCCAGATGTAGCCCAAGTATAGCCCAATGACAGAATGTCCCAGAGTGTTCTTAAGAACAACTAGAGCGCTTACTGTCTAACTTATGACAAAAGTATGGCACACCTGAAGTCATCTTGATTGGAATAAACTGGTAACACTTAAAACATTTAATTTAAAAGGATCACAATAAGGGGGTTCATTTTGCCATAGGAATTATGATTAGTGTTGAAGAAAGAAAAATTAGGGCACATTTTGAGTGACTTCTCGTTCATTCATTTAGTCTTTATTCGATTAAAAATCATAAAAGACACAGCATCACAATATATAAGCCACATCAATAAATTAAGTTAAAAAGCATTAAATATACCAAGACTAGTATAATAACAGTGAATCAATAATAACAATATAATCTCATAACCCAATAATAGCTTTTACGATTGCAGATGATTCAGATGATTCTTCCTTATGGCCCAACACGTGGACCAGAACTTTGCCATGGCAACCACAATCACCTCCTTGGTATCACACTTAAGGATACGCAGAGCTGTTTGCGCTGAGCTTATGCCTAACTGTTTACACAGAGGCTTGATCCATTTCATACGGGGAGCTCTATATGCTGGGCATACAAATAACACATGTGAAATTGTTTCAGATAACCCAGGGCATCAATGACAGGAGGAATCTGCATTTGAGGCCTGATTGTTTCCCCATTTTTTAGTAAAAGATTTTAGGGGCAAACAACCAACTCTAAATTGATGGTACAACTTCCTGTCAATGGTTCCAATAATAATGTCCCAATAGGGTTCCAATAAATAATCGACCTTATGGTCCATAAAGAGATCAGATAATGAATCCCTGGGAGTCTTGGCAAGGGACCTAAGTTGGAGCATCTCAACGTACAATCTCTTAAATTCACTCTTGGACGGAAAAGAAGAACCTTCTGGATCTGACCAAAGATGGCCTAAGTTCAGAGCCGTAAGAACTGCTCTAATATTATGTAACCAAGAAATTTGACGGGACTTGTCCACCCCTATGAGATATTTAAGGGCCAAAGCGTAAGGAGCTAACTCTGGGGTTGTCCACAAGTGTCTCCAGTATGCCAATGGTCTAAACCCAGCTATCTCTTCAAAGGACACACACCCCAAATCCTGCAACAATGGTTTTAAAGGTGTAGATTGGGGTAAAACTTGTTTTGGGCCAGTACCAGAGGACGCAAGTTTTCAAAACCCCAGAGTACCGCGCCATAGAGTATTGACGCTCTAACCTTCCCATGATACAGATTCATAACTGGAGCTATAGGTTTTGTTAGGGAGGATCTATGTTCTTTTAAAAGAGCTCCCGCCAGTTGATTATATTTGATTACTGAGAGATCCAACTGATGGTTCCAATTTAGTCTCCGCCCCAGAGTCACCCCTAGATATGCGAAAAAATCAGTTTGCTCAATAGGAGCATTATTCATTCTAAGTGAAGTACTGATTTTTTTCTTCTTATGAAGAACCATAAATTTTGTCTTCCCAACATTAACCTCCAGCTCATTATCACTACAGAAGAGTTGGAAGCGATCCAGAGCACGTTGAAGGCCGGGTTTAGTTTTAGACAATAAAAGGGTATCATCTGCAAACATTAAAATCGGGATTCTTAATCCACCAAGTGTGGGGGCATCAGTAGGAAAATCAGTGAAATAGGAAACGACATTGTTGATAAAAAGGGAGAATAAAGTGGGTGCTAGAACGCACCCCTGGCGCACACCTTTGGCGACTTTAAAGCTATTAGTAGTCTCCCCTTGCCCTCCCCATCTCACACAAGCAGAGTTATTTCCATGGAGCCTTACAATAAATGATGAAATCCCTAGTGGCATCCCAGCCCTTTCCAAACAATCCCAAAGCTTGGTACGTGGAACTAGGTCGAAAGCGGATTTAAGGTCCACAAAAGCTGCATATAGGGCACCACCGCCCAGCACTACTGTGTTCCAGTACAGCATCATAAATCTAAAAACCTGGTCAATAGTGCTGATATGGCTCCGGAAGCCCGCCTGAAAATTGGATAGTATACCGTTTTCATCTATCCACTCCAACACCCGATTAAGTACAATTTTAGCCACCAGTTTCTGGGTTGTGTCAATCAGGCTAATGGGCCTATAATTAGATGGCAGGGCCCGACCACCTTTTTTGTAAATTGGTATGATTTTGGCCCCTAACCATGAATCGGGTATTGGGGCACCTCCTGCAATACCATTAATCAGTAATTGAATGTATTTGACCCAGTTTTCACGTTCGATTTTAAATATATCAGATGGGAGCCCGTCCGGACCAGGTGCTTTCCCGGCCGGCAGACCATTCACCTCTGCATAAGAAAATGATAAAGTCCCCACACTGGGATCAAACGGGAGGGAAAACGGAATCGGAGTATTAGAACAGGCGAACTGCGTTTCGAAAAAGATGACCCAATCTTCTGGAGGTACATGGTTTACCGGTTTTGGATTATCAATACCACTTCCCCATTTAATTTGGTGCCAAAATTTACTCCAGTTCCTATCCCTACAGGATACCAATAAATCTCTCCATCTTGACTCATCAAACATCCGCTTAGCTAGATATTGGGTTTGCTTGTATGCCGCTCGGCATTCCCTTATTTCTGGAATTGACCCCATTTTGATTGAACAAGAAAGAGCTCTAAAAGCCCTCCTGCAATCGCCATTGTACCATTTGGCCGACTTGTATTTAATATTGTTAGTGCATTTGTGGCTATGACCCGATTTATAAAGAATTAATCTCATCTTCTTAACCATCTCTAAGTGGTGTGATGTTAGCCCATGAACATTACTTCCTGCAGCATTTCGATTTAACCGAGTAACAGCAGCTAGGGTATCTAGTAAGATTTGCCTAATCATAGAGCAACTTACTTCATTACTTATAATCTGATCCCACTTAACTCTGCGACAATTATTAGTGAGTGAAATAGAGGGCGTTACACCAACTCTCTCAGTATCTACTCTCGCGTTGGTGGAGATTTTCAACTGTACTAGGAGAGGGTCATGATCACTCTCTGTCCTAGAACGCACCTCCATGTCAATCAGTTTGGGCCATAGTTCAACACTTAGGATAAAGTAATCTATCCTGCTATGTTTCCTACCCATGTTACATGTAGATTTACCATGGAGGTCTGATTTAGACCTACCGTTAACTACCCTAATCCCGAATCCCATTGTGAGTGCCTTTAGCTGGAGTGCAGCTTGCGACCAAGTTTTGACCGGATCTAATGTCAGAGACGGGATACCCCAAGCCGGATCCTCATCACACATAAGATTACTATCTTCAAACCCGAGAGGTTCAAAGGTACAGTTAAAGTCTCCGGCGATAATTAAGTTGCCAGGATTATTTAAGGACTGTAAAAACGTGTCAAGAGCAACCACTGTGGGAGATATTCTTCCACCCGTCTGACCTCTGGCGTATACATTCACTAAAGTGCACTTAAGGGCATTACCAATCGAAATGGAAAGAGCCAGGATATCCGGATCCTCCATTTCTAACTCCTTAACTAGAATATCAGCCCGTTGGCGAACCAGGGTTAAAAGACCTCCTATAGATCTTCCCTTATTCCTAGGTGCAGGAGTAGCCTGCTTCCCAAAGGACAGAAAACCTGGTCTAAAATATGTTTCCCTAGCCCAAGTTTCTTGTAACATTATGATGTCCGCCTCTTCTATAAATGATGACCAATCCTCTGAGTCAACTTTGGACCCTAAACCCGCTATGTTCCATGAAAGTACTTTAAATGTACTAGGCGTAAATGAACAGAATAACCCCGGAGTGGCAACTCTCTCGACTGCAGAGATAGCACTACAGGAATTATTTTCAACAACCGGGCTCTCAGTGGGAGCTTCCGAGATAAAGAAAGGCAGCATAGACTTCTCATCTCCCCGCCCCTCCTGCGGAAGTCAATCACTCTCTTCAAGGCCTGATAGCGGAGCAAACCTGTTAAAAGTAGAAGCGCCCTGTGATCCTCCCTGAAGCACCCCTCATTCTCTTAATAAACCACCCTGCCTTCCACGGCTTAACAAAGATTTGCTTGGGGGGTTGTAAAATGCACTTAGGTGACAAACCATGATGTTGGATGGATAGCATCCCCCAGTGTTTGGACTTAAATAATCCAATATCATGCTTACAACTTCAGGATTATTAAAGTTGACCACAACACAGTTTCCACTCTCTGTTTTTGCTACCGAGCCCAACCAAGAACAACGCCTCGCCATTATAAGGTACCCATTAATATCCCACTCCGGGCTGACTCTTCTTTTCATTTTGGTATTGAGCCAATGCATTACTTTCAGCATCAATTGTTCGGTTGATTCGTTCTGTCCCTCTTGCAGTGGGGGCACTTGTTTTAATATTACCACCAACGGTGCTGCAGCCGTGGGTAAATCAAGTGTTCCCGGGGCCCGCCTAAAACTGGATCTGACTTGGCCCAAGTTTTTTGACAAACTTGCTTGAGCACTATTTCCCAACATCCGGGTATGCCTGGTCTCTAAATCAGTATTAGGCCCTCTTGAACAAACGTCCACAATTTTGGGAGGGGAGCTAGAGATACACAGCGCTGATTCCCCAGACAAATCAGCGAGTTCCAAACCCTTATTTGAAGTACAATGAGTCGGGATGCACATATTAGGACCCTCAACCATATAACGCGAAGTTGAGGGAGCAATAGAAGGGAGCGGAGCAAAAAGATTAGATGAGGCAGGTCCACTAAGTAAACAAGGATTAGAGGCGGGAGGAGCCACTACAGTAGTTTGGATGGCCACAGATTTGACCACTCCTGAGGCTAGCTTGACCTTAGCACATTGATCACAGAGCAGAAATTTCCGCTCAATCTGAGCCAATTTATCAAGAACCGGATTGAGCATAAGGGTTAGCATATCCTTTAATTTCAACAAGAGAGACTCATCGTAACCACTGGATGGGGTGGAACTCAACAGGGGAGGATCTAAATCAATGTTAGTCACATGTGGGCTGTTTATTACCAGGGAAGATGGTAAAATAGTGGCATCAACAATTTTTGCAGGCCTAGGCATTTTGGCAGGTTTTTCTGAATGAAGCTTACCGCCTCTCTTCCTTTTGGAAGTGACAGAGTCCTTACTTAAAGATTGTGACATAGGCTTGTTGACCGTCTTGAATCTCGGGGGCAACATTTGGGCTAATGTTGTTTCAGAATTAGTAGGGGGAGGGGAAATCATAAATTAGAGCTAAGAACATTATCAGCATCTCCCAAACCAGGACAAGGAGGTGGCAGCGAGGGAAGGGCGCTAGCTCCTTGAAGAGACGTAGCAAGTTTGTCAATTATAACAGGCATCCTATCAGGGGTGGTAACAGACGCTAGAGGGCCCAGAGACGATCTCCTGGTCCCTTGGGGATCCAGTGACAATCGCCTCTCGGTAAGAGTAATTTCCCATTCTAATAGGGAAGCAGCCCTAACTATAAAGTTGTCCAAAGTCCCAGTAACACTCCCTCCCGAGTAGCATTTTGTAGATCTACCATCCCTCAAGTTCATAATGGAAAGGAGTTACACAACCAGGACAGAATTACAACAAAACAGAATGCGACAGACAAACACCCTATTTAGCGGGATGAGGTGTATCACCAGTATGACAAAAACTACACAGCAATCCAGTTGCGCACTCTTTTGTTGTTCTAGTTCCCACTCTCAACATATACTTGCACGGAGGTGGGCCCAGCCCAGCCTCTACCAGTCTCGAGCGGACTTAAACGGGCCCGCCCTTGCCCCGGGCTTCGCCCTGGCGCGTCCCGCGCAGCGGGAGCAGCGAGGAGTTTTGTAAGCCCTTGCACCGGTCAGCTGCGACCAATTTGCAGCGTCGCTAGGCCTCCTGGGCAGTGAAGTCTGTAGATTGCAGGATTAGGCAGGAAACAATCCCAGCACACGAAGCGACTTCTCAAATCCTCTTCTTTTTCATTAAAAAATTCTGATATGCAGACTGAAACATGCACTTTTACCAGCAGCAGACTTCCGTGGTGAGCAGTAGCTTTACTACAGTGATCTAATGAGCAACTAGAGTGCTAACATTCAGAATTTATGGCAAATGTGTGACATATCTGAATACCTCCTTGATGGAATCAAAGTAAAAAACTGAAAGCATTTCCTACTGAGGAGACTGCAGTAAATGCGGAAATTAGGAAACTTCATAACAAATAAATCTCCCAAGATGGCCTCCAGAGACAAAAGAGCCCAAATGTAGCACAAATATCACCCAGATGTAGCCCACATGTAGCCCAATGACAGAAGTGTGCAAAACACTTATTTTTTGTGTATTTGCAGTTTTATATAGTGCAGACTTGTCAGGTATTAGAGTGCTTTGCATGAGCATTGGTTACATCACACAAGATCAAATTCATTTTGGTTGTAGACATGAGGAGATTAAGTGATTTGACCAGAATCACAGAATGTTGAGCTGAAGCAGAAACTCCAACCTGGTTCCCCAGTTGCAAAGTCTGCAGCTCTAAAAGTAACACCACATCCTCTCCCCTAGGTGCAACATTTAATCAAGTGGTCAACTGGATAAAAATACATAAAGATTACAAATAACTTAAAAGTTCTTTGTCGCTATTTGAAAACTCAGAAAATATGTCCTCATTTTAGTGTTTTAGAGCACTAACCATAATTTTGATGCAAATAAGACCATCTCATATATGTAATTTCTTAAGGAAATAATTTAGGTATTACAGTTTTGATTACATCAAGATGACGTCAGGCGTTCCACACTTTTGTAATAAATATAGAATGTTAGCAATTTAGTGGTTCATTGGGATACTGTTGAGAGGCAGAGGCCAGGGGCACGGACTCTGAAAATTGAAGGCAGGTAGGAGAGTGCAGATGCAACAATTTGACCACACTGGGCAGGCAGGAAGGGCAGTGGCAGCACAACAGACTATGGAGGGCAGTGGAAAGGGGGGCAGGGGCAACAAACCAACAATACAGGACTGGCAAGAGAGGCTGTGGCAATATAATAGACCATTGTGGGCAGAAGGAAGAGGCAATTGGTAGTACAACCATACATGCCAACAGACCTGTTTCAGCCAGGAAACGTCCAATGTTTTTAAGCTCAAATGGGCTTTATTTGATCTGTCTCCTGTCTACAATCTCCTCTTTTTCAATGTAACTCAAAGGGGAAAATCAATACCCCAGTTTTTTTTCAAAATCTCCGTCTTACCAAGTTCAAAATGTTCGCACGTATGGTACATTGGATCATGGTAGGCAGGAGGAATTGGGGTAGGGACATGGACTCGGATAACAGAGGACAGGAGGGACTTGGAGAGGTGCACCAAACTGACCCTACAGGGCAGGAATCAGGGTTTGCAGCAGCACAATACACCACACAGCGCATGCGGGACAGGAGTGTAGCACAACAATCCATAGAAAGCAATAGGGAGGGGACAGGACCATGCACATGGACAACAGAGAACAGAGGGGAAAGAGGCAATGGTAGCTAGCTGACCATAATGGACAGACAGAAGAGAAAGCTGCAGCATAACAGACCATAAAGGGCAGGAGGGACGGATCAGGGGCATTACAATGGAACAGACAAGCCAGGAGGGAGGGAATAGGGGCCTGCACATGGAAACAGAGGGCTGGGGGCAAGAGGGCAGGGCAGGAGCAGCAAGATGACCATGGGGGTCAGGCAGGTTGGGCACTAGAAAAAAGACACACCATGGAGAGCAACAATGAGACTATGATGGCATACACACAGACCATGAAGGGAAGGTGGGAGGTGGTTAGGGGCAGCTAGCTGACCACACAGGGAAGGTGGGAAGGGTCATGGCAGCACAGAAGACCATGCATGGCAAGCAGGAGGGTTAGTGGCAGCACAATGGCTATGATGGGGAAGAAGGAAGGTGCAGGGGCATGCACAAAGGACCATGGAGGATAGAAGGAAGGGTCAGGACCTGGGCACAGACAAGAGAGTTCAGGAGAAGGGGCCTCACAACAGACCGCGCGGGGCAGGCAAGAGGAGCAGTTGCAGCACAACAGACCAGGGAGGGCAGAAGGGTGTGGCAGTAAAATGGACCATGGAGGACAGGAGGAAGGGGATAGGGGCGTGGCATGTGGACAGGCAGGGTGGAGGTGGCAGGGATAGGTTACAGTCATCTGACAATGCTAGGCAGGTGGGAGGGGAGTGGCAGCTCAACAGAACACTCAGAGTAGATAGGAGTGGCAGGTCCATGGAACATGGTATGCAAAAAGGATGGAGCAGGGGCATGCACAAAGACATCGGAGGGCAGGGGGAAGGAGAATAGGGGCAGCAAGCTAAGTACAGAGGCTAAGCAGGAGGTCAATGATGGGCCATAGAATTGGGCAATGGAGGGCAGGAGGAGTGGACTGGTACATCATGCTAAATGGAGGGCAGTGGCAGCACATCAGACCATGCATGGCAGGAGGGAGGAGGCTAGTCCATGGATTCAGACAACAGAGGATAGGGAGGAGGTGGATGGGGCAGCAAGCTAACTGTTCAGAGAAGGTGGGTATTAGGAACTTTATTGTTTTTAAAATGTGAGTCTGTGCGAACTACTTAAAATATGAACAAGTATGCAGCATAATCTCACTTTTATTCAGGAAGAAGAGGACGTTTGTGACTGTGACTCCGGGCTCACTTGGCAGAAACACCCCCTGACCCTCCACCCCATCGCAAAATGTAATGCCCGTGAAAAGGGTAGGTGGACGCAGTGTTATATAGAACATAGTCCTGAGAGCACGATTGAAAATGAAAACTAGATATAGTATATGGTATAAACTATGCACCAAAAAGTGTGATATAAGATGAACTGGGGCGTGAAATATAATATGCAATACATTGTGCGCAATGACAGATTCATTGGAGAGCGCGAGATAGCACAGGCACTAGCGCGTGCTATGCGATATGCGCTTTGGAGTGTAATATGCACAGGGCAGTGTTGTGTAACCTTTCTAGTCTCTAAAGTTGTAATATAAAATATGTGCTGGGGAGTGTAACGTTGCATATGCACTGTGACAAAGATATGGATCCCAGATTGTATTATGTATGGCATAGCGCTGTGCGTTATATCATAGGCATCGAGGAAGGCACGTTAGATGGGGCAATATAACCCGTGCGAAGGCAAGTGTGGCATGATATATTCACAGGGTGGTGTTACAGTGCACATGGGCTAGAGAGTGTCATAGCATACGCACTACCTGGTGGAATACAACCCAGAGGTGTGAGGCACTCGGTGGGCACTGGTGGGTGTAACACAGCATTGGGCTCAGCCAGGAGCACGCTGTGACTCTCAAGTGAGGTTCGTCTCCTTTCCAGAGAGTAAAATAAAAAGTATTACACATCCGGCGGTGGATGTGTGGTTTATTAACCGTGAGGGGGTTTCTTGCATAGTTTGGTCGAATTTTTGTCAAATCCCCTTTGAATGGCTTGGTGTGCGTGTATATTAAATGTGCCCGTCAATAGCTACCCATGTTTGTATAAATAAACAACAAGGGTGTCTACTTGGAGAGTACCCACCGGCAAGTGTAAAAAGAGGCACGGCCTGCACCACCTCTCTGCAATGCAGAGCAGTGGCGCTTACTGGAAGCACCTGGTGGGCTAGTTGGCCCCCAGGGTTCCTCAGGATTGAAAGGGAATTATTTCCCCAACTTAAAACGAGCCACAGGGCGTGTTTGCACACGTCACCTCAGGCCCCGTCCCCTCCCTTCACCACTGTGTAAACGCACCCTGTGGCCGTTCTAAGTTGAGAGATTAAGTCCCCTTGAATCCTAAGGGTCCCTAGGGTCAAACTAGCCCACTAGGTACCTCCAGTAAGCGCCACAGAGCTGCGTTGCATAGAGATGTAAAAATGGGCGTGGCCTCAGAACACCTGTCTGCAACGCAGCTCCCTGGCGCATACTGGAGATACCTGTTGGGCTAGTTGGCCCTCAGGGACCCTCAGTATTGAAGGGCAATTAATTCCCCAACTCACAACGGGCCAGGGGGCGCGTTTGCAGAGTGCTGCAAGGAGGGGGCATGGACTCCGGCGCGATGCCGATCTTTTATTTATTTTATTTTTTTTAAAAGGAGGGCTGTGTGGCCCCCCCCTTCTTTTTCTAATTTACTGGCCCTGGGGACCCCATCCCCCAAGGCCTGCACCCTAATCTTTTTTGTTGAAAAAAATAAATTTGGCCCTCCCAAGGCCTTAATCGGCCCCGGGGACCCCAACCCCCGGGTCATGGCCTTTTTTTTTTTTATTCTTTAGGAGGGGAGCTGCGTTGCCCCCCTCCTCAGGCCACTTATGGCCTCGGGGACCCTATCCCCCGGGGCCGGCCTTTGTTTTTAAAAGAAATATATATTTATAGAAACACCTAGGACATGCTGGACAAACCGTATGTACCTATCACCATGACGATTTGCGTGATATTCATTAAAAGGCGACTATGCATAGAATGAATCCACATGGAATGTATTTACACCGCTAGTGAAGCTCTGACGTGTCTGACGCCCTACCGTGCCTAATCCCGGCGCCCCCGCTGGTGGGTACTCTCCAAGTAGACACCCTTGTCCTTTATTTATACAAACATGCGTAGCTATTGACGGGCACATTTAATATACACGCACACCAAGCCATTCAAAGGGGATTCGACAAAAATTCGACCAAACTATGCAAGAAGCCCCCCTCACGGTTAATAAAAAACACATCCACCGCCGGATGTGTAATACTTTTTATTTTACTCTGTGGAAAGGAGACGAACCTCACTTGAGAGTCACAGCGTGCTCCTGGCTGAGCCCAATGCTGTGTTACACCCACCAGTGCCCGCCGATTGCCTCACACCTCTGTGTTGTATTCCACCAGCTAGTGCGTATGCTATGACACTCTCTAGCCCATGTGCACTGTAACACCACCCCGTGAATATGTCATGCCACACTTGCCTTCGCACGGGTTATATTGACCCATCTAACGTGCCTTCCTCGATGTGTATGTTATAACGCACAGCGCTATGCCATACATATTACAATCTGGGATCCATATCTTTGTCACAGTGCATATGCAACGTTACACTCCCCAACACATATTTTATATTACAACTTTAGAGACTAGTTATGTTACACAACACTGGCCTGTGCATATTACACTCCAAGGCGCATATCGCATAGCACGCGCTAGTGCCTGTGCTATCTCGCGCTCTCCAATGAATCTGTCATTGCGCACAATGTATTGCATATTATATTTCATGCCCCGGTTCATCTTATATCTCACTTTTTGGTGCATAGTTTATACCATATACTACATCTAGTTTTCATTTTCAATCGTGCTCTCAGGACTATGTTCTATATAACACTGCGTCCACCTACCCTTTTCACTGGCCTTACATTTTGCGATGGGGGTGGAGGGTCAGGGGGTGTTTCTACCAAGTGAGCCCGGAGTCACAGTCACAAACGTCCTCTTCTTCCTGAATAAAAGTGAGATTATGCTGCATACTTGTTCATATCTTAAGTAGTTTGCACAGACACACATTTTAAAAACAAGTTCCTAATACCCACCTTCTCTGAACAGTTAGCTTGCTGCCCCATCCACCTCCTCCCTATCCTCTGTTGTCTGAATCCATGGACTAGCCTCCTCCCTCCTGCCATGCATGGTCTGATGTGCTGCCACTGCCCTCCATTTAGCATGATGTACCAGTCCACTCCTCCTGCCCTCCATTGCCCGAATCTATGGCCCATCATTGACCTCCTGCTTAGCCTCTGTGCTTAGCTTGCTGCCCCTGTTCTCCTTCCCCCTGCCCTCCGATGTCTTTGTGCATGCCCCTGCTCCATCCTTTTTGCCCACTATGTTCCATGGACCTGCCACTCCTATCTACTCTGAGTGTTCTGTTGAGCTGCCACTCCCCTCCCACCTGCCTAGCATTGTCAGATGACTGTAACCTGTCCCTGCCACCTCCACCCTCCCTGTCCACATGCCATGCCCCCATTCCCTTCCTCCTGTCCTCCATGGTCCATTTTACTGCCACACCCTTCGGCCCTCCCTGGTCTGTTGTGCTGCAACTGCTCCTCCTGCCTGCCCCGCGCGGTCTGTTGTGAGGCCTCTTCCCCTGAACTCTCTTGTGTGTGCCCAGGTCCTGACCCTCCCTTCTATCCTCCATGGTCCTTTGTGCATGCCCCTGCACCCTCCTTCTTGCCCATCATAGCCATTGTGCTGCCACTAACCCTCCTGCTTGCCATGCATGGTCTTCTGTGCTGTCATGGCCCCTCCCACCTTCCCTGTGTGGTCAGCTAGCTGCCCCTGACCCCCTCCCACCTTCCCTCCATGGTCTGTGTGTATGCCATCATAGTCTCATTGTTGCTCTCCATGGTGTGTCTTGTTTCTAGTGCCCATCCGGCCTGACCTCCATGGTCATCTTGCTGCTCTTGCCCTGCCCCTTGCCCCCAGCCCTCTGTTTCCATGTGCAGACCCCTATTCCCTCCCTCCTGGCTTGTCTGTTCCATTGTAATGCCCCTGATCCGTCCCTCCTGCCCTTTATGGTCTGTTATGCCGCAGCTTTCTCTCCAGTTGTCCATTATGGTCAGCTAGCTACCATTGCCTCTTTCCCCTCTGTTCTCTGTTGTCCATGTGCATGGTCCTGTCCCCTCCCTATTGCTTTCTATGGATTGTTGTGCTGCACTCCCGTCCCGCATGCGCTGTGTGGTGTATTGTGCTGCTGCAAACCCTGATGCCTGCCCTGTAGGGTCAGTTTGGTGCACCTCTCCATGTCCCTCTTGTCCTCTGTTATCCCAGTCCATGTCCCTACCCCAATTCCTCCTGCCTACCATGATCCAATGTACCATACTTGCGAACATTTTGAACTTGGTAAGAGGGAGATTTTGAAAAAAAACAGGGGTATTGATTCTCCCCTTTGAGTTACATTGAAAAAGAGGAGATGGTAGACAGGAGACAGATCAAATAAAGCCCATTTGAGCTTAAAAACATTGGACGTTTCCTGGCTGAAACAGGTCTGTTGGCATGTATGGTTGTACTACCACTGCCTCTTCCTTCTGTCCACAATGGACTATTATATTGCCACAGCCTCTCTTGCCAGTCCTGTATTGTTAGTTTGTTGCCCCTACCCCCATTTCCACTGGCCTCCATAGTCTGTTGTGCTGCCACTGCCCTACCTGCCTGCCCAGTGTGGTCAAATTGTTGCATCTGCACTCTCCTACCTGCCTTCAATTTTCAGAGTCTGACCTCTGCCTCTCAACAGTATCCCAATGAACAACTAGATTGCTAACATTCTATATTTATTACAAAAGTGTGGAACGCCTGACGTCATCTTGATGTAATCAAAACTGTAATACCTAGAGTATTTCCTTTAGAAATGACATACATGAGAGGCTCTTATTTGCATCAAAATTATGGTTAGTGCTCTAAAAAACTAAAATGAGGACATATTTTCTGAGTTTTCAAATAGCGACAAAGAACTTTTAAATTATTTGTAATCCTTATGTTTTTTTATCCAGTTGACCACTTGATTAAATGTTGCACCTAGGGGAGAGGATGTGGTGTTACTTCCAGAGCTGCAGGCTTTGCAACTGGGGAACCAGGTTGGAGTTTCTGCTTCAGCTCAACATTCTGTGATTCTGGTCAAATCACTTAATCTCCCCATGTCTACAACCAAAATGAATTTGATCTTGTGTGATGTAACCAATGCTCATGTAAAGCACTCCAATACCTGACAAGTCTGCACTATATTAAACTGCAAATACACAAAAAATAAGTGTTTTGCACACTTCTGTCATTGGGCTACGTGTGGGCGACATCTGGGTGATATTTGTGCTGCATTTGGGCTCTTTTGTCTCTGGTGGCCATCTTGGGAGATTTATTTGTTATGAAGTTTCCTAATTTCCTCATTTACTGCCGTCTCCTCAGTAGGAAATGCTTTCAGTTTTTTACTTTGATTCCATCAAGAAGGTATTCAGATATGTCACACATTTGCCATAAATTCTGAATTTTAGCACTCTAGTTGCTCATTAGATCACTGTAGTAAAGCTACTGCTCACCACGGAAGTCTGCTGCTGGTATTAAATGTGCATGTTTCAGTCTGCATATCAGAAGTTTTTTAATGAAATCGAAGAGGATTTGAGAAGTCACTCAAAATGTGCCCTAATTTTTCTTTCTTCAGCACTAATCATAATTTCTATGGCAAAATGAACCCCCTCATTGTGTTCCTTTTTAAATTAAATGTTTTAAGTGTTACCAGTTTATTCCAATCAAGATGGCTTCAGGTGTGCCATACTTTTGTTATAAGTAAGACAGTAAGCGCTCTAGTTGTTCTTAAGAACACTCTGGGACATTCTATCATTGCACTATACTTGGGCTACATCTGGGTGTTATTTGGGCTCTTTTGTCTCTGATGGCCATCTTGGGAGATTTATTTGTTATGAAGTTTCCTAATTTCCTCATTTACTGCAGTCTCCTCAGTGGGAATACTTTCAGTTTTTTATTTTGGTTCCATCAAGAAGGCATTCAGATATGTCACACATTTGCCATAAATTCTGAATGTTAGCACTCTAGTTGCTCATTAGATCACTGTAGTAAAACTACTGCTCACCAGGGAAGTCTGCTGCTGGTATTCAAAGTGCATGTTTCAGTCTGCATGTCAGATTTTGTTTTATTAAATAGAAGAGGACTTGAGAAGTCAAAATGTGCTCTAATTTTTCTTTCTGCAGAACTAATCACAATTTCTATGGCAAAATGAACCCCCTCATTTTGTTCCATTGTAAATTAAATGTTTTAAGTGTTACCACTTTATTCCAATCAAGATGGCTTCAGGTGTGCCATACTTTTTTCATAAGTAAGACTGTTAGCGCTCTAGTTGTTCGTTAGAACACTCTGGGACATTCTGTCATTGGGCTATACTTGGGCTACATCTGGGTGATATTTGGGCTACATTTGGGCTCTTTTGTCTCTGGAGGCCCTCTTGGGAGATTTATTTGTTATGAAGTTTCCTAATTTCCTCATTTACTGCAGTCTCCTGAGTAGAAAATACTTTCAGTTTGTTACTTTGGTTCCATCAAGAAGGTATTCAGATATGTCACACATTTGCCATAACTTCTGAATGTTAGCACTCAGGTTGCTCATTAGATCACTGTAGTAAAGCTACTGCTCACCAGGGAAGTCTGCTGCTGGTATTCAAAGTGCATGTTTCAGTCTGCATGACAGAATTTTTTATGAAATAGAAGAGGATTTGAGAAGTCACTCAAAATGTGCCCTAATTTTTCTTTCTGCAGCACTAATCATACCTTCTATGGCAAAATGAACCCCCCCCATTTTGTTCCTTTTTAAATTAAATGTTTTAAGAGTTACCACTTTATTCCAACCAAGATGGCTTCAGGTGTGCCATATGTTTGTCATAAGTAGGACTGTTAGCGCTCTAGTTGTTCTTTAGAACACTCTGGGAAGCTGCAGTAGAATACAAAAGAATCAACTGACAGTCTCTGCCCTTGTTGGATGTACATGTTTTACTGAGAATGTCAGACTTCATTCTCACATGACTGAGAAAGATAATGTGAATTTACAGAAAATATATTCTCAGTTTAGCTTATAGATCACCTTCCAAACCTCTGTGGGAAAAGCATGAGAAAATAGTTTTCTCTCAAACATGATTCATGATATCACAGCAGATGTCTTTTTCACATGGTAAAATCACCTTAGAACACACCACAATTCCTAAAATGAGTATGGTACCATCAACAAATGATTTAAAATGTAACTAAAGTCTTAAAATCTTCTATTAACTGCAATGCTTTTTAATGAGGTGCTATCATGTATTTTGGTCCCAAGATGGCTGCCAACACTTCTTGGATGAAGTGCTGACAGCCAATCAGATCTCACGATGAGATGTGTGGTTAGGCTCTGCCCAGATATATATGTGAAATGAAATGAAAAGTAGATTTATAGAGCGCGGTTGCTGCCCAGGGGCGTCCAAGCGGTAGAGACCAGAATAGAAATAGCTTGACAGAGGTAACTTGCTGTAATTACTGAGGGGGGTTAAACAGAAAAGTCTTCAGCTGTTTTCGGAATGAGGAGAGGTTAGGGTTGGATCTAAGATGAAGAGGGAGTGAGTTCCAGGTCTTGGCGGCATTATAGGTGAACGTCTTGCCGCCCGTCCTTGCCTTTTTTATTCTCGGAGCTATAGCCATAAAAGTCTGGCTAGATCGAAGGTTTCTGCTGGGTTGGTACTGTTTTAGTAGGTCGCGGGTAATCATAGGACCTGTGTCCCAAAAGGCCTGATGGGCAATGCAGGCTGATCAGACCAGGTTTGGCTGATTGTCTGCGTGGGAGCTGTAACAATGTGCGGGCCGCACAGTTCTGCACTATCTGTAGTCTACGCAAGGTGTACTCCGGGGCGCCAAGGTAGAGGACATTGTTGAAGTCTAAGCGGGACTGTATCAGACCCTGGATGGCCACCTGCTTTGCCTCCATAGGTAAAAGAGGGAGGACTTTCTTTAGCATCCTAAGAAGTCCGAAGCAGGTAGCCGAGAGTTTTGTAGCCTGGATGTTAAATGAGAGGGTCTTGTCCAGCCACACCCCAAGGCTCTTAATATTGTCCTTGGGTACTGGGGGGGGGTACCTAGACAAGGAGGCCACAAGGAGTTGAAGAAGGTGGGGTTTGAGGGGCCCAGGAGCATCAGCTCCGTTTTGTCCCCATTGAGCTTAAGGGATGAGGAGGTCATCCAGCCCTTTACCTCCTCTAAGCACTTTTTTAGCCCCCCTGACGACGGCAGGTCGGCCTCCTGCGCCAAGGAGACCACCAGCTGGGTGTCGTCCGCGTAAGAAATGATCTTAACCCCAAATGGACGAACAACCTCAGCCAGTGGTCTCATATAGATGTTGAAAAGCGCAGGGCTTAAAGAGGAGCCTTGTGGGACTCCACACCTCAACGGCCTACTCATGGACACTGTCTCTCCCTCAAATACTTTGAATGATCTGTCACTGAAGAAGGATTTGAGCCATAGCCAAGCTCCATCCACTATTCCGACACTCGAGAGGCGGCTCAGCAGGGTGTCATGGCTGACCGTATCGAATGCCGCGCTTAGGTCAAGGAGGATCACTGCCACTGACCCCCCCTGATCTAGTATTTTTCTGGTTTCCTCAGTGACTGCTAGGAGGGCAGTCTCTGTTCCGTGTCTGGGTCTAAAACCCGTCTGGGTGGCATCTAACAGCTGGTTGTTTTCAAAAAAATTCACCAGCTGGAGATTGATGTACCTCTCAAGGATTTTGCTCACCTAGGGGAGCAGAGAAATCGGCCGGTAGTTGCTAAAGTCAGAGGGATCCAGATTGGTTTTTTTTAGCAGCGCTCGGACCATGGCCCGCTTCCAAGCGGGAGGGACAGTGCCAGAGGTGATGGAGGCGTTCAGGAGGTCCATAATGGTTGGTAAAGTGACCTGAGATGCTAACATCATGACTTCTGGAGGTTCTGGGTCGCATGGAGACCCAGATTTTACCTTGCGGGCAATGGACTCTAAGGATTCAAGGTCTAGAGGGGGGAAGTGGTCCAGTGTTGGTAGGGGTTCTGATAAAGTGTCTCCCAGATTTATTTGGTCCTGAGCTATAGTGACAGTAGCTGTATAGGAGAATGATGAATAGATTTTATTAACTTTTTGGTGGAAAAATTCTGCCAAGTCGTTGCAGCGGGCTGTTGTTTTTTCCTCGTGCAAGCTAGAAGATGGAAGTTTTGTAAGTTTTTTCAGTATTTGAAAAATTTCCTTAGGTTTGGATTTAGCTAGTATGATTTTATCAGAGAAGTATACAGATTAGGCAGCTTTGACCTCGGCTTTGTAGGTATTAATTGCCTCTCGGTATCGGGTTTTTTCCTCCAAAGAGTAATCTAGACGCCATTGTCTTTCTATTTTCCTGCATTGGCGTTTCTTTTCCCTGAGAGCCTCTGAGTACCAGGGGGCAGTTTTATGGGAACGTTTCAGCGTTATTTTACTCAGGGGGAGAGTGGCTTCAAGGGATTGTGTGATCCAGTCTTCGAAATTCTGGTTGGCCAAACATGGATCCTCATTGTAGGAGGGTTGGTCAATCGCGAGTCTACTTGCCCATTCATCGGCTGGTAGCCGCGCCCAGGATCTGGCGTGTCTTACCGTGGGTCTCACGGGGGGTGGCTTAAATGTGGTCCAGGTGAAAGACACCAGTAGATGATCAGTCCATGGGAGGGAGATTGGTGGCCCAACCATGAGGTCTGCAGAGTTACTGAACACAGGGTCCAGTGAGTGGCCCTTAGCGTGAGTCGGTGCCTTAACTCGTTGGACTAATTGTAGAGCAGCTAGGTCGTCTGCAAGTGTCGTAGCTGTATGGTCCAGGGCAGTATCAAAATGAAAATTGAGATCCCCTAGCAAAGTATAATTAGAGGCAGTGCTAACGCGTTCAGCCACAGTCGACGGAAGGAGATTGTGAAACTGTTTGGGGGGGTCCGGGGGGCGATATATTACTGTTCCTGAAAAGCAGTTGTTAGGGGAGAGTTCCAGAATAAAGCTAAGCTCTCACAGTCTGGAATTGCTTCAGGGATAATTCGACAGTGGTATTGCTCTTTATATATAATTGCTAAGCCTCCTCCTCTCCCCTCAGGACGATCCTGCCGAATAATTTGGAACCCTGGAGGGAGGGCTGTCACTAAGAGAGGGTCGGAGTCCGACGCGAGCCACGTTTCAGTAACAAACACTGCATCTGGCATGCGTTCCTCTAACAAAAGGGCAATTTCCACCCTATGTTTAGGCAGGGATCTGCAGTTTAACAGAAACATACAGTACTCCTGTTTCGCATCTTGGACCTGCTTAGGTTTAAGAGATAGTTTACATTTTGGACAGATATCTGGGAGCTCTGTAGCATGATAACAGTGCAAGCCACAATCAGTTCCTAAGGGCCTTATGCTGCGGAGAGTTTCCGCGCTATATTGTCTGGTCTTTTGTGACTGAGATGTAAGGGGTATGGCCCTCGGCCCGGTCCAGGCGCGGACGGGCGCAGACGTGCTTGCCTTGGGCGCGCCTTCGGCGCGCAAACGGCACGCCCGCTGCGCTCGTCCGCTGCGCGTCCGGAAGATGCACATGCTAAATAGTATGCAGGGAGGGGGGTGTGGCCTGATGGTAGTGGGCGTGGCCTATTTGTCCCGGGGAATGGCGGCAACAAGAGAAAGTATCCCGCGGCAGCGCTAGTATCAGCTGCGCGGGGGTGCCCAGGGGAGAGTGAAAGGTGAGTATTGTATTAAAATCCCAACAAGAATACACTCAAAAGTTTTAAAATTCAGCAAGCGTCTCTCCCGGCTTCCGCCTCAGGAGGTCAAAGGTCTTCTGTTCGCGCTCTTACTCAGCGCGCCTTAAATACCTTGATCAGGGGGGCGTGGCCTGATGGTAATGGGCGTGGCCTGTGTGTCCCGGGGAATGGCGGCAACAAGAGAAAGTATCCCGTGGCAGCGCTAGAATCCGCTGCGCGGGGGTGCCCAGGGGAGAGTGAAAGGTGGGTATTGTATTAAAATCACAACAAGAATACACTCAAAAGTTTTAAAATTTGGCAAGCGTCTCTCCCGGCTTCCGCCTCAGGAGGTCAAAGGTCTTCTGTTCGCGCTCTTACTCAGCGCGCCCTAAATACCTTGATCAGGGGGGCGTGGCCTGATGGTAGTGGGCGTGGCCTATGTGTCCCGGGGAATGGCGGCAACAAGAGAAAGTATCCCGCGGCAGCACTAGAATCCGCTGCGCGGGGGTGCCCAGGGGAGAGTGAAAGGTGAGTGTTGTTTTAAAATCACAACAAGAATACACTCAAAAGTTTTAAAATTCGGCAAGCGTCTCTCCCGGCTTCCGCCTCAAGAGGTCAAAGGTCTTCTGTTCGCGCTCTTACTCAGCGCGCCTTAAATACCTTGATCAGGGGGGCGTGGCCTGATGGTAGTGGGCGTGGCCTGTGTGTCCCGGTGAATGGTGGCAACAAGAGAAAGTATCCCGTGGCAGCGCTAGAATCCGCTGCGCGGGGGTGCCCAGGGGAGAGTAAAAGGTGAGTATTGTATTAAATTCACAACAAGAATACACTCAAAAGTTTTAAAATTCGGCAAGCGTCTCTCCCGGCTTCCGCCTCAGGAGGTCAAAGGTCTTCTGTTCGCGCTCTTACTCAGCGCGCCTTAAATACCTTGATCAGGGGGGCATGGCCTGATGGTAGTGGGCGTGGCCTATGTGTCCCGGGGAATGGCGGCAACAAGAGAAAGTATCCCGCGGCAGCGCTAGAATCCGCTCCGCCGGGGTGCCCAGGGGAGAGTGAAAGGTGAGTATTGTATTAAAATCACAACAAGAATACACTCAAAAGTTTTAAAATTCGGCAAGCGTCTCTCCCGGCTTCTGCCTCAGGAGGTCAAAGGTGATTTTACTTTTGATTTTCTCAGGAACTACTGAACGCATTTACACCATTTAAGCAAAAGGCACGAGTCTGAACTGAGGACTACCTCTTTGCCAAATTTGGTGTAATTCCATTCAGCACTTCGGGCTGTAGCTACGTCAACAGGCCCTATGGAAAAATGCATGGGGAAAGCGCGTTTTGGGACCCCCCTTTTTTCCCGGCCCCCGCTTGACGAATCACCATGAAGTTTTCAGGATAGGAGCGGACCGGAGCTGGCCAAAAGTTTGGAAAATTTCACGAAGATTCATCAATCGACGCCAACGTTATTCCAAATAGAATGTTGCGGATTTCCTATGGAAAATAGGTCCTAACTATAACTACCTACTGGCGACTGCCAGTAGGTAATATACATATATATATATATATATATATATATATATATATATATATATATACATTACCTACTGGCGGTCGCCAGTAGGTAGTTATAGTTAGGACCACGTTTCCATAGGAAATCCGCAACATTCTATTTTGAATAACTTTGGCGCCGGTCGACGAATCCTCGCGTATTTTTCAAAATAGGTGGGGCGCTACGTTCCGCTCCTACCCTGAAAGTCTCGGGTGGATTCGTCAAGCGGGGGCTGAGATAAAAGGGGGGTCCCAAAACGCGTTTTTCCCATGCATTTTTCCATAGGACCTTTAGACAGGGCTACAGCCCGAACGGCTGAACAGAATTACTTGAAATTTGGCAGAGAGGTAGTCCCTAGGTCAAGGAAGTGCCTTTTGTAGGTTTGGTGTAAATCTGTTCAGTAGAATCTGAGAAAATAGCCTTTTAATCAATATATATATCTGTGGCAGCTTACCGTGCGCTTACGGTGCGCTTACGGTGCGCTTACCGTACACGTACGGTGGCGTGCGCGAGCACGATTCTGATTGGCTGTTAGATCTTAGTAAACATTCGAATCGGTCGAAACCAGGAAGCGGCGGCCGCCATTTCGTGTGTTTCACTCAGAAAAAAAAGAGTGATATCTTGAAAAGGGGGCAAGGTGGAGAGTTACAGACCCCCTAACATTTGTAAGGGGGTCAAAGAAGGACAGAAAAGTTCAAAGAAAACATTTTTTTTTTTTTTTTTAAAAATCGCGGGGTACGCGTACGGTAAGCTTACGGTAAGCTTACCGTACGCGTACGGTAGAAAAAAAAAATAAAAAGAGAAATAAAATTCAGATTTAAGTGTTTAGATATTAGGGGGCTCTAAAAAGAGCCGTTGTGTTTATGAAGTGATTTTTTAGTGGTACCTACAAGTAAGTACCGATGCAGAGTCTAAGGTTCAAGAGGAAGACTCTGTTCCCTTCATCATTGAAGTGCACACAATCTCCTCTATAAATGTCTTGCATGTCGTAACGCAAGTTGTTGTGGTAAATGGAACCCATACCATAGTCACGGAGGAAAGCAGAAACAGATTTGTTGACGTGCTTTCTTGCTTTGTCAATCTGCGGACAGAAATGATTGGACCAGTTCCATTTTTGCCTTTGGCATATGTTAGAAAACACAAAGGCAGTTTTAGGGAAAAGTGAAAACAGTTGTGCAAAGGTGTCCTTCATAAGCATTTCCAGACCTACCCCAGTCAAAGTGCCTAGGTCATTGCCACCACAGTGCACTATTATGAGGTCAGGGTGTTGGATTTGCATGAAGGATTTCACCAATGGCATCAATTGGTGCCACTTTAACCCTCTCTGACCAATCAATTTAATGTCTACATTTGGCAAAGCAAGGTCTCTCACCATACCTGTTTTCTCTGCAAACGTTTCACTCCAGAAAACATAGCTGTGCCCTACAATCCACACTGTGAACATCTTCCAAGGAGATCTGGATGCACTCAGGAGGTGTAATTCAGTAGAATGGGAAAATGAAATGAAAGACAGTTTGGAAATGGAGGAATACATATTTTTTTCATAAAAAAAAGAACTGATTGGCTGTTTCATACCATTCTAGAATAAAAACTAGGCTGCATGTGTAAATTAATAGAAGCATGTTTTGTATTGGTACAGAAAAATGTGTTACCAAAGAACAGTACTTTGGATTTGCTGTTAGGTTTGAAAAGTCAAGCACTCTTGCTCTGTGGAATTGAAACATGGTTTGGCGAACTTCTGACCTAACTCCACACAGCAGTGTTCCATGAGCTGTTGCTATGGTAGCAGGCAGAAGTCAAGTTGGGGGAAGGGTACTAGGCAGAAGTCAAGTTGGGGGAAGGGTACTTTTGGAAAAGGGTTGATTTTCAACCAATAGAAAGAGAAAAGGAGAGAGGTGTAAAGAAAAGAGATCCTGGCTCTGATAATCTGCTGTTTGAGTGCCACATTGCTTTCACAGCTAACTAATTTTAAAGGTGAGTTTAGAGTTTGAGAGGGGATGTATATGGTAAATTAAGAAATGAATAATAGAAATGGAATTCCTTTTGTTGAAGTTGTGTTTATCATTTTCTGTTTTGGGAAAAATTTAAATGTGAGGAACATGTAAAATAATATGGACTATGTTTTCACGATAAATTAAGGTGTACTGGTATAAAAAAAGAATAGTTTAAGGGTTTGAGGTTGGACTCAGTAATGCAAATACATTCAGCATCACTAAGGCTGGTTGCCCTTGCTGGAGTGTAGGCAGTCACCCAGGTTACAAATGGTGCTGGTCTGAAAAAGCAGTTTGGACATGTGCTTTTTAAAAAATCTGAAAAGTGGATTCATAATGTGTCAGTCTGTAAAAGTGTTTATCACTTGCCAAAAAAAAGAGCAGTAAGTGTGCTTTCAAATTGGCAAAGAAATTTCGTTTTGTTACTAATGTGAAAACATGACTCTGTGTGCAAATAGGAATTACAGACAGAGATTTATTGCGTATTGCTCTGGTGATTTCACAGTTGCATTAGATGGAAAGGGGGAGCCATTTTTTGGTGCAGAAGCAGACTCTTAGCACACACCCAGCTGCTTACCATGTTGAATCATGCACAGTATTTACAAGCGAGTGGGGTTTGAGGTTTCAGTCAGTAATGCAAATACATTCAGCATCACTAAGGCTGGTTGCCCTTGCTGGAATGTAGGCAGTCACCCAGGTTACACATGGTGGTGGTCTGAAAAAGCAGGTTGGACATGTGCTTTTAAAAAAATCTGAAAAGTGGATTCATAATGTGTCAGTCTGTAAAAGTGATTATCACTTGTTAAAAAAAAGAGCAGTAAGTGTGCTTTCAAATTGGCAAAGAAATTTCGTTTTGTGACTAATGTGAAAACATGACTCTGTGTGCAAAGAGGAATTATAGGCAGAGATTTATTGCGTATTGCTCTGGTGATTTCACAGTTGCATTAGATGGAAAGGGGGAGCCATTTTTTGGTGCAGAAGCAGACTCTTAGCACACACCCAGCTGCTTACCATGTTGAATCATGCACAGTATTTACAAGCGAGTGGGGTTTGAGGTTTCAGTCAGTAATGCAAATACATTCAGCATCACTAAGGCTGGTTGCCCTTGCTGGAATGTAGGCAGTCACCCAGGTTACACATGGTGGTGGTCTGAAAAAGCAGTTTGGACATGTGCTTTTAAAAAAATCTGAAAAGTGGATTCATAATGTGTCAGTCTGTAAAAGTGATTATCACTTGTCAAAAAAAAGAGCAGTAAGTGTGCTTTCAAATTGGCAAAGAAATTTCGTTGTGTGACTAATGTGAAAACATGACTCTGTGTGCAAAGAGGAATTATAGGCAGAGATTTATTGCGTGTTGCTCTGGTGATTTCACAGTTGCATTAGATGGAAAGGGGGAGCCATTTTTTGGTGCAGAAGCAGACTCTTAGCACACACCCAGCTGCTTACCATGTTGAATCATGCACAGTATTTACAAGCAAGTGAGGTTTGAGGTTTCAGTCAGTAATGCAAATACATTCAGCATCACTAAGGCTGGTTGCCCTTGCTGGAATGTAGGCAGTCACCCAGGTTACACATGGTGGTGGTCTGAAAAAGCAGTTTGGACATGTGCTTTTAAAAAAATCTGAAAAGTGGATTCATAATATGTCAGTCTGTAAAAGTGATTATCACTTGTCAAAAAAAAGAGCAGTAAGTGTGCTTTCAAATTGGCAAAGAAATTTCGTTTTGTGACTAATGTGAAAACATGACTCTGTGTGCAAAGAGGAATTATAGGCAGAGATTTATTGCGTATTGCTCTGGTGATTTCACAGTTGCATTAGATGGAAAGAGGGAGCCATTTTTTGGTGCAGAAGCAGACTCTTAGCACACACCCAGCTGCTTACCATGTTGAATCATGCACAGTATTTACAAGCGAGTGGGGTTTGAGGTTTCAGTCAGTAATGCAAATACATTCAGCATCACTAAGGCTGGTTGCCCTTGCTGGAATGTAGGCAGTCACCCAGGTTACACATGGTGGTGGTCTGAAAAAGCAGTTTGGACATGTGCTTTTAAAAAAATCTGAAAAGTGGATTCATAATGTGTCAGTCTGTAAAAGTGATTATCACTTGTCAAAAAAAAAGAGCAGTAAGTGTGCTTTCAAATTGGCAAAGAAATTTCGTTTTGTGACTAATGTGAAAACATGACTCTGTGTGCAAAGAGGAATTATAGGCAGAGATTTATTGCGTGTTGCTCTGGTGATTTCACAGTTGCATTAGATGGAAAGGGGGAGCCATTTTTTGGTGCAGAAGCAGACTCTTAGCACACACCCGGCTGCTTACCATGTGGAATCATGCACAGTATTTACAAGCGAGTGGGGTTTGAGGTTTCAGTCAGTAATGCAAATACATTCAGCATCACTAAGGCTGGTTGCCCTTGCTGGAATGTAGGCAGTCACCCAGGTTACACATGGTGGTGGTCTGAAAAAGCAGTTTGGACATGTGCTTTTAAAAAAATCTGAAAAGTGGATTCATAATGTGTCAGTCTGTAAAAGTGATACAATTACATTTTAATTATAAATTAAATTGTTGGGTGGGACAGGTAAGTGAGAAATTAGAAGGTCTCTTTCTTCCACTTTATCTCAAAAAGATTTTTAAAAATTAGTTATTAATTTCTCAAGGATCTTGAGATGTGGTAATTGATTTTTAGTGTTTTTTAAAAAAAAAAAAAAAAATACGCTTACCGTGCGCGTACGGTAAAAAAAAAAAAAAAAAACGTTTCAAAGAAAAAAAAAAAAAAGTTGAGAGGTAAGGTTGGCTCTTATAAGAGCTGTTGGGTTCATACAGGGATGGAGGAAAGAAAGAATGGGAGTATTATGAGCGTCTACAAACATGCTGGTCTATCTTATTGTTAATAAGGGTAAGACTGATCTCCCCAAAAACAATAAGACCACCACATCTTGTACACCTCATTTCAACCCTCCCAAATCGAGGGTTGGTGTCCACAGGAAAAGAAGAAGGTGATGCTCCAACATCAGAGGAAGGGCTCAGCTGAGCTGCCGATGATGTACTCGGCTGAGCATCTGAGGCTGGGCTCTGGTGACTTACTGAAGAGTTTTCTCCAGTATGTCGAGCAAAGGTCCTTGGGTGTCTGTCCTGGAGGTGTCTCTTCATAGAGTGATTTCCAAAGGAATATTTCTTCCTTGGATTTCCTCTTGATAAAACACGACCACAAAGTATGCAAGTGACCAATTGAGCATTCACCTTTTTCTCCCCCTCTGGAAAAGTGAAATACTCCCATACAAAAGAAGTCTTTTGTTTCCTCCTTCTCTGGATCATGGTGGTGCTGCTAGCCTCACTCTCAGAAGAGGTCTGCTGTTCTGCCATTGTATCCCAATGTCAATCCAGCTCCTGCTCCTAGAGAATCACAAGCAGAAATGAGGGGAATGGGTGTGGTGTGGGAAGAATCTGGAACTGAAAGTAGTTTCAACCAATGAAAAGTGTTCTTTCAAGCAGTAATGAGGGGAATGGGTGTGGTGTGGGAAGTTTCTGGAAGTGAAAGTAATTTCAACCAATAAAAAGTGTTCTTTGTAAGTCACATGACCTGCCGTGCGCGCACGTGACTCTTACGGTGCGCTTACGAAGCGCGTACGTCACACTCGCGCATGCGCATTACACGCCCCTGCGTAACCGCGACGTTGCTTCCGGGTGTACGCGTACGTCACGCACGTATTGCGTATCGCGCATGCGCATTACACGCCCCTGCGTACCCGCGACGTTGCTTCCGGGTGTACGCGTACGTCACGCACGTATCACGTACGCGCACCGTACTTATGACGTACGAAGCGCGTACCGTCAGCTTACCGTACGCGCACGGAAAAAAATGCATAAAAAAAAAAAAAACCTTTCCATAATGCAGGATATAGTACATATATTATTTTATACAAAGGCTTACAAAAAATGCCAAAAAAAAATTTGCATTTAACAATCCGTACAAATTCACTGAAAAAAACATGGGTTTCACACACGTTATAGTTAGAAATTAGCATTTTAAAAACCTTGCAAATTCACTGAAAAAACAATAGGTTTCAAACATGTTATAGTTAGGGATTAGCATTTAAAAAACCTTACAAATTCACTGAAAAAACCATAGGTTTCACACACGTTATAGTTAGGAATTAGCATTTAAAAAACCTTAGAAATTCAATGAAAAAACCAAAGGTTTCACACATGTTATAGTTAGCTGGACATTTCACTCGTAAAAAACCAATGAAATTTCCCCGTTATAGTTAGTTCAGCTAACTATAACTCGCGCGCCCGCAATGCACTACTGATGACGTCACATATTACATCACTCATGACATGGTCACTGACATCACTCATGACATCACTGATGACATCTCAAATGACATCACTGATGACATCACTGATGACATCATCCTTGTGAAAGAGTAGCAGACCTCTTCTTCCCCTAATATAACCTTTAATACACACATTCAAAAATAGAAACTAAAATGTACAAAATAATGAACATATCAATATCAGTTACAACAACCTATTCAGTAATTCGAAGAACCACATACACATCCACTCATTCACCAACAGTCCTCTACAGTCACTCATACATGTACTCACTCATCATATGTATTCATACACCTATACATCCTGTTACACAACGCCACTCATCCATAGAGTTACTCACACACATAGTTACTCATGCTAATAAAGAATCAAACATCCATTTACTTGCATATACAGTTATACACACACCACCACACCTACTTCTACAGAAACTTACACATACTTAGTCTTTTAAACAATCACTTATAGAAACACATACTTATTCATACAGGAACTCTTTCAATCTCTCACTCTCACATATACTCACTTATATACACCAATAGTCACATATACTAGTTAAAAACATATGTAGTTACTCATGGAGATGCTATTGAGACAGTCATTCACTCACTAACACACCCATGCACACACTCATCCACCCATACAGTCCTGCACACATGCTGTCTTCAACACATACAAACAGTGAGTCACTCATTCATGCACCTATGCACTACGTAATACCCCCCAACGAACCATACAGACACTCAGACACTCATACTGACAAAAAACCAACTAATAACCTATATAGACACTCATGTAGCTACTCACCAACCCATGCAGCCACTTATACACAAAGTAAGAAACTGATACAGATATTTTCATATTTAAAGATTACTCAGTAAGCCATTTATTCACTATGATACACTTAATCAGTCAGTTACACTAAAAATACCAATTTATTCTTCCATTGACCTTGAGATATACATAAATATAAAACATATTTAATTTTCAGAAAAACACACAATCACAAGGATGATGTCATCAGTGATGTCATCAGTGATGTCATTTGAGATGTCATCAGTGATGTCATGAGTGATGTCAGTGACCATGTCATGAGTGATGTAATATGTGACGTCATCAGTAGTGCATTGCGGGCGCGCGAGTTATAGTTAGCTGAACTAACTATAACGGGGAAATTTCATTGTTTTTTTACGATTGAAATGTCCAGCTAACTATAACATGTGTGAAACCTTTGGTTTTTTCATTGAATTTCTAAGGTTTTTTAAATGCTAATTCCTAACTATAACGTGTGTGAAACCTATGGTTTTTTCAGTGAATATATATATATATATATAACAAGAGAAGTTCCCAGACTCCAGTAGATAGCTGGAACAGGTACAGACCACCACACGCTGAAAAATGTATTACAAACAGGTTTATTCGTTAGAGTCAGTAGGCATGACGCGTTTCGGCCGTGTTGCCACGGCCTTGATCACATGACACCTGAAGAACCATACACATCAGATATAGTAAAATGTTGACTCCTCCCTCATATATGAGCCAGTGGGATAGCGGCATACAAAACAGCAAACTTCCACATTACATCAATGGTGAACTAAAAAAGAGAAGAAATACTCAAACTGTGCAAAATTTTGAAACATGTTGGATAGCCAAATCAATCCAAATTATACCAGTTGAGTATTGTATTAAAATCACAACAAGAATACACTCAAAAGTTTTAAAATTCGGCAAGCGTCTCTCCCGGCTTCCGCCTCAGGAGGTCAAAGGTGATTTTACTTTAGATTTTCTCAGGAAATACTGAACGCATTTACACCATTTAAGCAAAAGGCATGAGTCTGAACTGAGGACTACCTCTTTGCCAAATTTGGTGTAATTCCATTCAGCACTTCGGGCTGTAGCTGCGTCAACAGGCCCTATGGGAAAATGCATGGGGAAAGCGCGTTTTGGGACCCCCCTTTTTTCCCGGCCCCCGCTTGACGAATCACCGTGAAATTTTCAGGATAGGAGCGGACCGGAGCTGGCCAAAAGTTTTGAAAATTTCACAAAGATTCATCAATCGACGCCAACGTTATTCCAAATAGAATGTTGCGGATTTCCTATGGAAAATAGGTCCTAACTATAACTACCTACTGGCGACTGCCAGTAGGTAATATACATATATATATATATATATATATATAATTATATATATATTTTTTTGAACTGGGACTTTTAACGCTATAGCTGTGAATGTGTGAACAATCCATAATTATTCCGATATATAAAAAAGGGGATGCTTCTGCACCTTCCAACTATCGACCAATTTCACTGCTGGATATCTTGGCCAAGCTAATGGGTTGTGTATTGCTAAATAGATTAGAACTATGGGCAGAGGAAAGGGCCATTCTATTGGATGTCCCAAATGGGTTTAGACATGGTAGGGGAACGGTGGACCAGTGTTTAAATTTTACCTTAATTACTGGTACATACACAAAAGCAAAAAACTCACAAATTTATCTGGCATTCATGGACTTATCTAAGGCTTTTGACTGCGTGGTCCACAGCAATCTCTGGGAAATTTGAAAGGAAATGGGAGTGGACGAGGGTTTCAACAATTTTATAAGAGAGCTTTACACGGGAGCTTCAGCAATGGTGCGATAAGGGAGAAATGGCGAATGCACCAAACACTTTAAGATAGAGAGGGGGGTCAGGCAAGATTGTGTCCTGGCCCCTTTCCTGTTTGCTCTCTATACCAGTAGATTAAGCAATGCCTTAATTGAGATAACCAAAGTTACCCCGTCAGTATTATCATCTACTCTCCCGATCCTGCTTTATGCAGAATATGCCGTTTTATTAGCGAGGACTCAGGTGGCACTGCAAAACCTTTTTTCCGATTAAACTGACTTTATGCCTAAACTGCACCTGCAAGTTAATAAAACTAAATCCAATGCCAATAGGTCAGAATAAAAATGTAAAATTGAGTTTTAATTTAGGTGGGCAGAAATCGAACAGGTATCTCATTTTAACTATTTAGGGGTTACATGTGACAATAAATTCTCCTGGAAAGAGATGCTGCAAAATAGAGCTAATGCTATGATTCAGTTCTTTGCTGCATTATTTACGTTTTCCAAAAAACTAGGCCACAAGCCCATGTTGGAAATGCTCACAATTTATAAGGCTAAACCGCTTTCAATGGCCTCATATGGAGCAGCAATTTGGGGAATTACTGACGTAACCATTTTGCAAAAAAAGGAAGACCAATTCACCAAAAGATTACTGTCAATTCCTCATTCAACTAGTAATTTTATAGCCCATAAACAAGCTGGCGTCCCCTATATTACGGACGCTATCAGAATATCCCTACTCGCTCTCAGGTTATCCATTTGGAAAAGGAAAAATGAGGGCCTGAATCAAAAAATCACCAAAGATATTTTATCTTTGGATTATGCCTACAGAATCCCATGGTTAACCTATATCAGAGATAATTTTAACGTGTTGGGTCTTGGGTTTCTGTTTGATACACCCTCTCTCTGCAAATATTTAGTTAGATCAAGATTAAAGGCGATCTTTTTAAACCAAGTTACACAGGACAGATGGAATAATCACAAAGGAAAAGAATCCGTTAAGTTTTATGAATCTTTACCACAGATCTTAAATCATTCTTTCTCTTATTTACAAATAGTGACAAACAACCAGCACCGATTTATTTTGACAAGGTTCAGACTGAACCTAATTCCGTTTATGCTTGGTTATCCAAACAATCAGTTTGTCCTTAGGAATGTATACTCTTGTACTTGTGACAATAAGTCAGTTCAATCAACATCACATACCCTTCTTTTTTGCACACATTACAGAAAAGAGAGGAACACTTTTATAATTCCGCTTTTAAGGAAATGTTCAATTTGAACAGTAGCAGCAGCCCTCACGTTATTATATTCTTTAGATACCCCACTGGTTTGCTTTGCATTAGCTTCCTTTCTACTGGCTTCTCTGAGAATCCGTAATGCCCGTTGTACTTTATCTATAGTGTTTGCACAACCAGCCTGAACACTTTATTTAATGAACAACTGTGACTACAAGTACTGTATTAACTTTTATAGAATCATTTGCTTGGCAGTATGTTTAACCTTTTAGAATGTAATCTTTTTTTTAACATGTGTACTTTTATGCAATTCTCTGAACTGCGAAATAAAGTGTATAAAGAAAGAAAAGAAAGTATAACCTATATTATTTTTTCTTTGCAGATATTATTTTAGTGCTGGCAGCAGAGGGATAGTAGCCCTATGTATCCTTTTATCCCTTATGAATGATTTTGTCCATTTGATATTATTTTGGGAGGTGTTGAGTAATTCGATTTTCCTTTCAACTTTACTTTATTTGCTGGTATTGATGTTTAGTGATTTTAAGTAATGACAACTGTCCACCATGGTTCAGCTGACTGTGGTGAATTTTGTCAGGGTAATATGGGATAAACTGTTGGTTGCTATATTATTTACAAGTGCTCCCCTCGAATTCACTACGTGTCATGCATGGGAAAAAGTTCTGGTGGGACCAGGTGAGCAATAACAATGAACAAATTGATGAATATGGAAAGATTATTATTTGTGTTCCTTTGGCCTTGATCACAATTTGAGCACATTCTTGAGCATAGTTTGCACACCCGCTAATTACCAAATGCAGGTGATGTGTAAATTAGTGGGTGTACAATTTGCACCAGATTCTAAATTACAAATCTTAGAAGTGAGGATAAAGTGTTGTTTGCAAATGTTTCACCTATTCCGAGGTGTAGGAAATAGCATTATGCAGCATTTGCCCTACTAACTTGTGCTACATTTTACCTGGCAAAAATAAGGATGGCGAACACCCAGATGTGGTATAAATTGTGTCAAAATTCTAATTCTTATTCAATTGCAGAAGTTTGTTCCTGAAGCCAAATTTGCGGCTCAATTGTATTCGGTATCCAGAAATTGGCAAGGACGGAACAATCAGACTGATGGCAGTCTCTCAAGCACTGAAATCATGTGCATGAAACTTTATTTTTACAACTTTAAAAAAGGTGGACCATTCTGTCTAAGCTCATCATGGAATTAAAGTTTGGATGCATATACATTTATGGGAATCTAAAGACTGGGCTCTAAATTGGCAATCAGAGTACTGAATGTTCTTGCTTTGCTGAATTAAGTACAGAATGATATACAGGTCATGTGTGTGGTCTCAGGTTCATGCATATTTTGCTGTTATTTGCTCTCTTGTGGTGCTTTTGAGATGAAAGAAGCACTGTTATTTCTTATTTCGGCAGAGGAAGAAGTAGTAAATATAGAGCTATCTGACTTGAAATGTTGCTAGGTATTTAAGAATGGTTTATGTTATTATTGTGATCTGTAAATATAATTTAAGTTGGTATTCGATGGTTTGTGTGGTGACTTCACAGACATCCAATATCATACCATTAAGCTCCTTTTAGAGAGAGCTATAGTAACTCTCGACCTGATGTCTCTCCAATTTGGAATTTGTGGTCGAGAAACTGCTTTTGCAATGAACTAAACTCATTTGAGGAGGCAGTACCTTCTTACCAACTCTCAAAATGAATTACAAAATGGATATGAATCATTATTTGGGGTTTTGCAGTCATCCCCTTCCAAGTAGCTGTTGTAAACCATTAAAAACGTACTGACCCCCAAGCTGGGGTGGTGAACCGTACGCAAAAGGGAAATTGTTCCTTCCAAACGCTGCACAGGATAGTATATGTGAAAGGTGTCAGATGTCTTTTTAAGAGATTCCAATTTAGGAGTGAAAACAAATGGGAGAAACCCTGATTTACAACGGTACAGCTCTTGAATGAACATTAACAACAAAGTGATCTGCAAGACACTAAACTCCTCCTGACATCAGGAAAAAGAAAAGATCCAAGCATAAACTCAGAAATAGAACACAGAACTTCCAACTGCCGGAAACCGAAAATCAAGAACAAATGTAATACGAAGGGGTGAAGAATGTGACAAGAATAAGTGAATGAATGAGTGGTCACTAATCTATGTGCTTTCAACTGGAATTGATATCACAGTAAACTATTCTGCTGCATGCTAGAAGGAGAAATCCACACAACATACTATGGAGAGACCACCATTTTGAAAAGGACTGTTTATAAGTTTTGTCCATACTTCTTTCATGTGCTTTAAGATATTCGTTTGACAAGCAAAGAGTCAAGATCCAACTGCATCCTTCAGAACTGCAAAGTGACAACAAGGGCCCACACCCAGCCACAACCAACCCTGATAACACAGGTTGCCAGAGTATAAATGTGGCATGGCAGGGAGAAGTGGGCTAGAGATTGAACTGAAGGGAAGCAACCTAAAAAACAGAATGTAAATTATGAAATTTGAGGTCTATGGCGTCCTATCCTTCAGGGCCCAAACTGATTAACTTCCAGTGCCGAATCCAACCCTTAGGAGGCCCCTAGGGAGTTGAGATTTCGGGGGCCCCCTCGCAAATTATCTCCTCATACCCAATGCACTGCATTCTTTTACAAACTGACAGCGGCCAGAATATGAGCTTTTAGGAGACAAACTGTTATGTGAATTTGATGTCTCCGGTTTATGCACTTTAATTTGTTAATGGGTACATCACATTAATACAGTACTTTCTCTATAGAGTCTTCAACGTAAAGTTTTCGTTTCTTTGAGTTGATTCATTTTGTTCTATTTTTTGGAAACAAAATTTAAGAAAGCTTGATTGTAATTTTCTTTCAAAGATCAAATCAATATTATTTTGATCCGTTGTCGTGGGGCCCCTAAGAGGAATGGAGCCAGTTGGCCGATGCCTACTTTGCCTATTTTGTAATCGGGAACTATTAACTTCATCTAATACCTCACCTGAAATGGTCTCTTAACAGCCTGTTAGAGATGTTAGTGAACAAGTAGAAATCTTGGGTATGTGGAGCAAAGATACTGGTTATGCTGTGGAGAGGAAGACTGCTAGTATATTTGCGTGCACAATAACAAGATATACTGCAGACAATATGAACATATGTTAGCCTACCAGAATGAACACACTGGACTTGTGATCTCAGTTCAAATCAAACCACATGGTTTGCTGTGGAGAGGGAGACTGTCAGTATATACTCAAATTCAATATCAACAAAGTATCTTGTGGACATTATGAACATACAATGGCACATTAGAAATAATAAACTGGACTTGGGATCTTGGTTCAGACCGTGCCACTTGATTACAGCACACTGCCGTATTTTGTCATGTAGTTGTTCCAGTACCCTGCAGTTTTCCATGTTATGCAGTGATTCCAGGAAACAAAAGCTCTGTGTGTCTTCCAGTGGTTCCAGTTTTAGAATCCTGCAACGGTTGCTGCACCCTTCAGATTTATATGTTCTATAGTGGTTGACATTACCCTATGGAGTCTCAATTCCCCCTATGCAAATTAGCAAAAACACACACCAAAACGTTACCGCACACACAGATGTAATGTCTTTCTATAAGAAAATTAAAACATTTCACCCTTAAGGAGTGGCAAGTCTCCAATTAAATTTGTGCTCAGGATTTTAAAACAACAAAATCTCAAGAATGCAGTAAAGTCTTAAGAGTGTATGCAACAAAGTCCCTCATTGAGTCCCCACATTGAGGGGCTCCTACCATAGTACAATACTGAGTCCTATGTCCCCTTCATTGGTGCCCAAGTTGGCCACTGTGCTAGGGTTTGCAGATATGCTGATGAGAACTCAGAGAGTGCACAACAATCTTTGATAGCACTCCTATCATATGCCTTGTGCATGGGTTGGAAAATGCTTTATTCTGTAGATACCTCCACAGCATGCTCTGTTCTTATTGGGCAGTGCATCATGACAGTACTCCCTACACTAGGCTATCAACAAGGCCATTTAGGCCATCTTACAGAGCCGGGCTTGGTGGGATGCTGACTGTCAGCCTGGGTGCATGAACATTTATTGGACGGTTCCCAGAATGTCTTGGCTGTTGTCCGATGAAAAACGTAGCTTTTTTTGCCTCCACAAAAAAAAGGATTGACATTTTTGGAATAATATGGCTAGAGATAGTAGCCTGTGTTTTTAGCCTTTAATATTATTAATATTCCAATATTAATTTCGAGGTGTGTTAGGGCCCATGAGTGCAGAGAAAACTTCATCTGACAGCTGGTGAAGGTATTCACAGTGTATATCCAAGTTACAATTCATGGTGTGTTGATTTAGATTATGAGGATGGCAAGTGTGAGGGATCCTTGAAAGAAAACATTCACATGGAACTCATTTTAAACATCGCTATATAGGTATCACAGATATTTCTGTGCAGACTAAATCAAAAAACATCAATGCAATATTTTAAACAATTATAAGTAGCAATAATAACTAAGCTAGTACCTGGCACGTTTCAGCCGAACCGAGTTTATTTAAAACACATATAAATTCTGACATCAATTTAATTGTGTACAATGAGAGAGAAAGTGGTAGCAGGCCCCAAGTATGTAGTCAGCCAAGACGAAGGAAAAATTGATGGAAGTGAAAAAATTGAAATAAGGTTAAAAAGTGATTGGCTGATACACATGTGAGACAGCAAATTCAGGTACAAACAGTCTACAAAAAGCAAGAAACTTTGTCAGTCTCTATACTCATGTTGACGGCGTTTTGACCCTTTTAGAATAATAGAGTCTCATCAGGACTGAAGATAATGGGGGACTAGGATAAAGGAACTTAGTATTTAACATTTGTGGAGTTATTCATTATATTGAAAATGTGAATAGTAATTATAAAGTACATACTAGCTTGATGGAAAGTCTCTGGCAATAAGAGGGTTAGGGACATTAATTTGAAATAGTCTGTTTTCTCTGGCAGGACACAATAAAGACCTTTACTGAGCAGGGAGACTGCATCTGAACTTAATGTGTGGTCTGAAAGGTTAAAGATAGGAATGCATTGGTGATTGCTTTGCGTGGTGTCAGCTATCTGAAGTATGGATTTTTGTGGTTCTGTAGTGTTCATGTTTACGGACCCCATTTGTAATAACATCTCCATGTTTGACGGTCTCCAGAGTATTGATTGCAGCTTCTGGCTCTGTTCCCTTAGCCCCTGTATGCCTACCTTGTCTGGCCTGAAAAACGGTTCTGGCCTGGGTTGTTGTTACCTACACTTGTTCCTTCCCCTAGGCCGTCAGAGCTTTCGTTGCCACCTGAAGGTTCTGAGAAGGTGACCAGCCTGTTGTTTTTGAATCTACCCCAAGTGGCTTGCCTGAGCAACTGTTGTGTCAGAGTGTAAAAATTGTCTAAGAAGTACAGATATGATTTCTCCTTACTAACATTTTGGATGTCTTTCTGGACTTTGTCTGCTTTTTTTGTAATTCTATGGCGTTGAACTCAGCGATAGCTTTATTCAATTTCTCAAGTGCAGATTTAGATTCTTCCAGAATGTTGCATCCAAACAACTTCTTTTCCAATTTAGCAATTTCTCTGAGCTCGATTGCACTGTGGTCTAAGGCAGTTTCCACCCCTAGAACCATCCAGTGCCTAGAGCATGTTCTAGAAATATGACTAAAGTATCCTTTGAACTTTTTGTATTCACTTAATATGCCTGGCACGTTGCAGACCTGAAGACCTTGAGGAATGATTCCTGCTTTGAGATTTTCCGTCAACATACGGGCATGTAGTTCAGTTCTAACATGCTTCTTTTTAGCCTTTTCTAATTTGTCCAAAAATATTTGATTTATACTTAGTAAGGTTGTGGTGGGGTTATAGGAAAATAGGGATTGGCCACGAATGTTCTTTGCGATATATTTCTTTGTATAGAATCAATCAATCAATCAATCAAAGCATTTATATAGCGCACTACTCACCCAGAGGGTCTCAAGGCCCTAGGGGAGTGGGGTCCGCTACTGCTCGAACAGCCAGGTCTTGAGTTGCTTCCTGAAGGCGAGGTGGTCCTGGGTCAGGCGGAGGTGGGTTGGGAGGGAGTTCCATGTCTTGGCGACGAGGTAGGAGAAGGACCGTCCCCCTGTGGTGGCTCTTTGGATGCGGGGGAGGGGGGTCCGCTACTGCTCAAACAGCCAGGTCTTGAGTTGCTTCCTGAAGGCGAGGTGGTCCTGGGTCAGGCGGAGGTGGGTCGGGAGGGAGTTCCATGTCTTGGCGGCGAGGTAGGAGAAGGACCGTCCCCCTGTGGTGGCTCTTCGGATGCATGGGACGGCGGCGAGGGCGTGGCCGGTCGATCGAAGCTGGCATTTGGGGGCGTAGAAGTTGAGGCGGCTGTTGAGGTATCCTGGGCCTTGGTTGTGTAGGGCTTTGTGTGCGTGGGTGAGGAGACGGAAAGTGATTCTCTTGTTGACCGGGAGCCAGTGCAGGTCTCTCAGGTGTCCGGAGATGTGGCTGCGACGGGGGATGTCCAGGATGAGTCATGCTGAGGCGTTCTGGATCCGCTGGAGTCTCTTCTGGAGTTTGGCGGTGGTTCCGGCGTAGAGGGAGTTGCCGTAGTCCAGACGGGTGGTGACGAGGGCCTGGGTGACCGTCTTCCTGGTCTCGGTGGGGATCCACCGGAAGATCTTACGTAGCATGCGCAGGATGTTGAAGCACGACGAGGAGACGGCGTTGACTTGTCTGGTCATGGAGAGGGAGGAGTCCAGGATGAAGCCCAGGTTGCGTGCGTGGTCTGTTGGTTTGGGTGCGCTGCCTAGGGCGGGGGGCCACCAGGAGTCGTCCCAGGTGGAGGGTGAGGATCCCAGGATGAGGACTTCCGTCTTGTCCGAGTTCAGTTTCAGGCGGCTGTTCTTCATCCATTCGGCTACCTCTTTCATCCCTTCGTGAAGGTTGGCTCTGGCGGTGGCGGGGTCGTTGGTGAGGGAGAGGATCAGCTGGGTGTCGTCGGCGTAGGAGATGATGTTGAGGTTGTGCTGGCGTGCGATGTCTGCGAGGGGGCTCATGTAGACGTTGAAGAGGGTTGGACTGAGCGAGGAGCCTTGAGGAACGCCGCAGATGACTTCGGTGGCTTCAGATCTGAACGGGGGGAGGCGGACTCTCTGTGTCCTTCCGGCGAGGAAGGAGATGATCCACTCCAGTGCCTTCTCCTGGATTCCGACGTTGCTGAGTCGCTGCACTAGTGTATGGTGGCAGACAGTGTCGAAGGCCGCGGAGAGGTCTAGGAGGATGAGGGCTGCTGTTTCTCCGTGGTCAAGCAGGGCTCGGATGTCATCGGTGGCTGCGATCAGGGCGGTCTCGGTACTGTGGTTGGCCCGGAAGCCAGACTACGAGAGGTCGAGGGATCCGTTCGTCTCGAGGAAGGCGGCCAGATGCTTGTTGACGGTCTTCTCGATGACTTTTGCAGGGAACGGGTGCTTCTCTATCAGTCATGAAATGTGATATACCCACTAGTGTGTGAAGCAATGAAGCCAGACAGGATCACGTGTGACTAATACATATACACATAACAGAACAAACTTTTAAAGAAAAGTGGAGGAATATAACAATACCTTTTGCTGTGGAAACCGCGTTAGTAATATTTAAACAAGAGCAACCCTTATGTCAATGCGAACAGGGGCATCAAGTAATCCTTGATAGAAAACGTTCACATGGAATTAATTTTAAACATCGATATATAGGTATAACAGATATTTTTGTGCAGACTAAATCAAAAAACATCAATACAATATTTCAAACAATTAGAAGGAGCAATAATAACTAAGCCTGTACGCAGCACGGTTCAGCCGAACCGAGTTTATTCAAAACACATATAAATTCTGACATCAATTACGTTGTGTATAGTGAGAGAGAAAGTGGTAGCAGACCCCAAGTGTGTAGTCATCCAAGACGAAGGAAAATTGAAGGAAGTCAAAAAATGGAAATAAGCTAAAGCAGTGATTGGCTGATACACGTGTGGGACAGCAAATTCAGATGCAAACAGTTATGGATACAATAGTGCAATAATTGTATCCACAAAAAGCAAGAAACATTGTCAGTCTCTATACTCGTGTCAACGGTGTTGTGAACCTTTTAGAAAAATTGGGTTTCATCAGGACTGAAGATAACAGGGTAAAAGAGAGCAGTGTGAGGGTGTATTTCTCAGAATCAAATAGACAATGAGTTTGGTGACGAGAGTAAAGCTTGTGTGACATACCCCTTGAGATTGAAAGATCTCTTCCATATAGAGTTGATACAGCTCAGCTCCATGAAAGCCTGCGGTCCTCATTGTCTTTCAAAGCTTTTAGGAAACAGAGATTTCTCCTCAAATCTTAGTTGCTTCACTTGAAGCGTAACTCCACTCATGAAAGTCAATAGTTCTCATTGTGTTTCAGTGCTATCACCACACAGGGTATGCTTCCAAAAACAGCTGTTCATCATTAGGGGTGGGCATAACTTGTATAATTCTGTGTAGCATAATCTCACAGATTTGCCTAAGAAGTCTTCAATATTACACTTCAATTTTGCAAGAAGAGTAACTCTGCGTTTAATGCTATTTCTTAACAGAAATATGTCCCTCATGCCCATTTTGGGCTAAGAAATAGTACTAAACAGAACAGAACACAAATAGTGACTGCGTGCAGCCTCTCGCATTCACTATATGTACTCTGGGGCTGGAATTCCTCCAAACTTACTACGTCCGTTTAGCGCTACTTTCTTAATGCAAACCATACACTTGCGTCCCAAATTGATGCAATTGTGTATTTTGCGCTAGGAAACAGAGCAGAACACAAAATTGAGTATCAGCATCTGCTCACACTCTAAATTTACTTTAGTGATAAAAATTCCCCAAATTACTCTTAATCACACAGGCAGGAGCAATCAAATATTTATCGGTAATTCCATGTCAAAGAATATCATGGAATTACTGAAATTATTCCGATTACTCCAGCATAAACCAAATTCTGCCCAGGCCTACTAATCATTGGGCTTCAACTTGCTGCATGGTAGTTTTTCTAATTAACATTATCACAATGTGTGAGTTACTACCAAGACAAGCTCCTTTCCTGTTGACTTGACTCAACTTCATAAAGTCCATTGCCGTTCTGTAAGAGCCACATTTCGTAGTTTAAAGGGCATTATGGTTCACTACATATAACTGGAGAGCAGCAAACCTGATACCAATTCACTGGGAATCACAGGCCTTCTAGACCTCTTACAATGCTGGCCTAGAGACATGAACTTCACTCTCAACTCCTATCCACAAACCTCTGATTCAGGCAATGATCAGCAGGTTCTCAGTCCTGCACAGTCTTGTTAAATTACTTCAGCACGTTTCATAATACTGGCCTTGTATCTTTCTGCTCATGGAGTGATAATGCCATATTCACACATACATGTCAAATTCAATGTACTTCAAAGTCTCTAAATGCATGGGTGATGAAATAAAACGTATAGTGTAAAATTAAAATCAGTAAACAATATTACAGATAAGAAAATAAATCATATGAAAATGTAGACATGTATCAACAAAACATATTTAAAGTCATCGGGGACAATTCACAAATATATTTATGAGTATATGAAATAGCCCTACCAGAGTACTATTTCAATTACTCATAAATGTCTTTGCATATAAAAGCTGAAATGGTGAATATCTGTTAAGTGTTACGCTTAGTTAGATGTATGATTCTTCCATAAAAATGAAGAATTGTTTGAATTTCAACATTCAAGGAGGTCATCATCAAAACTATTTATCGTCTTCCCTCCATCACAACCAGTATGATTTAGGATTCAGCATCAATTCGAAATATATTAAATATGTTAAAATACCACTGTTTGACACCACCACTACACTGTTCATGCCAATCTGACTAGAAAATTGTCTGCCCTCTGAATAGGATATTATGTGCAGTCTCTGAGGGTCGTTTTGCCTTCTTTGTGCAAGTATTGGTGCCTTGTCTTAGTCTTTTGTGATATAGTACTCATGTGTGTTAATGCGTGGACGTTATTCTACAAAAACCGATGGGGGCATGTCCTGTGTTTGGATACAACATCACCATCAGTTCATAAACGTTCTTACACTTTTTATGAGCAGGCAGACATTCTTGTCAGTCAAAGTAAGAATTACTACTTGGGATCTGTAGGATTGTTAATGTTATTACCACTTAGGGCCTGATTACGATGTCGGTCAGAAAACCTCAGAAAGCTGGTCAGAAGCTTTCAGACTGACATGGTAGGGTTAAAGTCTGACCGCCGTATTATGATGTTGGCTGGGGACTCCGACGCAGTTCTGGATCCCGTTGGCCAGTCGGAAAGCCATCGTAATCCCTTAATCCCTGCATTTTAGCAGTCAGGATTATGGTGTCAATTTCCAACAGTCAATCCATATCAGCCTTTCCGACATGGATTGGCAGTCGGAAAATGACTTTGGGGACCCCTCGCAGGGTCCCCTGCTCCCCTGGCCCTCCGCATTTGGCCCTGGGAGACACCACTTCGCTGCACTGTGTTGCAGGCACCATGAGGTGCCTGCCACATGGTGCAGGGATGTTTAAACACTTCAATTTTTCAATGGTTGCTTATGTTGCGGGCGGTTTCAGCCCATCTCACAAGCTACAATTGAAAAATGGAAGTTTGCAACCGCACCATGTGCGGTCTCATCCTACTTGCACGGTCGGAACCTCTGATATATCGCGGTTCCTTCCACGAAACGATGTCGGTCGGAGGCAACTCCAACTTACTTCATAATGAGAGCCTTACACTATATCTCCTAGTTCGTTTTGTGAACTGTCCATGCAAACGAAAATATGGATGCTAAGGAGGGTAACCTAACAAGAAATCTAACCATGGTTATTGCTTTCTTGCCGTTCGAGTAAAAAGTGACAATATCATTTTTTAACCAGAAAAGGATCTAAAGTTAGTTCCTGAGAAATGTGGGAAAACCGCTCATTACTATGTTATAGTATTCAAAATAAAAAGTGCCAAATAGGAGTAACTACAGGTACAGACTTGCCTTCAAAATATGGTGGTAATTGATATTTGGCCACACTAACTTGTCAGGTCGATATTCAAATCTTGAAATTCTTGATATTGTGGTAGAAAACCTCTCGAAATAAATACTAAGTGGTATTTTACTAATTGAAAGGTGAACTGAGAAGTATTTAGATTTGTCCTATTTATGTTGCACAGGATAATCAAGGGATGATATACAATAGGGTTGAAAGGTCTTACGTTACTGCAGAAAAGGTGGAAGGAAAAAAGGAAGAAATGGCAAGTCTGAATTTTGAGAACAAGTGTTGTGGATAAAACAATATTAAAAAACGAGACAAGAATGGTCAACAATGGTTCGTTAAGACTGATACAAAGAGAGCAATACGATGTTCGTATTCAGTGGCACAAATGAAAAAGATGCTTATTAGATGCTCGGTTATTTCCATTTGAAAAATGGGAAAGAATAATCCCCCTACATGGCCATGAGTTAGATAGAATACAGATAAATAGCTACAAACAAATGCGTATTGATCAACATTTAACAACATCTAGATCTGTAGGCCTGAATAATTGGGTGAATCCATAACATACATATGAATACTCTTGGTTGGTCTAGTTTATGAGGCCATGTGCAACGTAGTCATGAAGAATATCAATTGTGTCACTAAAAAGGACCTTTATTCACAAAAGGGTGAGCAAGAAAATCATTGCCCTTTCAGGCTGATTTTACAACAGAGAGTTCAATACATGCTTTTCTCTCCGAAATAGTATTTCAAACTATTCTCAACCACACCCATCATTTCTGTCACAATGTGTTTTATTTTTTTGCATGAAGGCCCCTTTATTGGCTGAAACCTTTTTATTTCCCAGGCACATTAACAAGTAATTTCACTGCTTATACCAATTTCTTACTAAGGTGCAAATGTATCAAAAGGGGTTACCCATTCTGTGTCCATTGGAAAATGCTGTAGAACATATGGCGCTAAGTTATTTGCATTGAAGCAAACTCCAATTGCTTACCCTTTTCCCCTCCTCCAATGGGACAAACCTCCCTGTCAAGTCATTTGGGGGCATATTATCAAGGACCGCGTTAACATTATCGCCGGTTTAGCGGGAGAAAACTGCCGCTAAACCGGCGATAATGGGCTTGATAATATGGCGCAGAGAATTCCCATAGCAGCCCATGTTCACACCAGAACATGGACACCTATGGGAATTCCATAGAGCATATTATCAAGCCCATTATCGCCGGTTTAGTGGCAGTTTTCTGCCGCTAAACCGGCAATAATTTTTAAAGCTGTCCTTGATAATATGGCCCTTAGTGTATTACCAGAAGATGTACATCGTGATCTGAAAAATTCTTAGGGGCATATTATCAAGAAACGGCGTTATAATTATCGCCACTTTAGCGGCAGAAAACTGCTGCTAAAGCGGCGATAATGGGCTTGATAATATGCCGCAGAGAATTCCCATAGAAGCCGATGTTCTGGTGTGAACATGGGCTTCTATTGGAATTCTCTGCGGCATATTATCAAGCTCATTATCGCCGCTTTAGCTTCAGTTTTCTGCCGCTAAAGCAGCGATAATTTTAACGCTGTGCTTGATAATATGCCCCTTAGACACTTGTCATAGCTCTATACTTTTAGCACTGATTGCATAAAATGTAGTATAGCCACCACAAACGTCGATATCGCCTTCCTAAGTTTGCAGTTCTTAGCCTCTAAAAGCATTGTTCATTGGTCATTAATATGATCTTGGAAGTTGTCCCCAAGCAAATTCATTTTGGGTAAAGTGGTTTAAGGGTGCTATAAATCATTTGAGCTCAGGAATCTATGCAAGTAGCTATGCGATGTCCATTGCATATCTTGGAAATATACATCCACTTGGAGAATAAAATCAATCAATATGTTTCCTTTCTTGTTTTAATCATCCTCATAGTCACTCCTGACACAACAAATTTTACAACAGAGTTCCAATTCCTGTCCTACACTGAATGATCTTTAAATTGTGAGTGAGCTGCAAATAAATACAAATTTAAAGAGACCTTGCAAATTCGAAAACCCTAGGGGGAAAGTGTCAGTTTTAGTCATAGTTTATGGGCTTCTTCAGAACAAGATGGGCATGTATTACATCTCCATAATATGGCACAGAAGCAACAATATCAGGTTTTCAAAAATGTCAGTTTGCCATAACATTGTAAACAAAGGTGTGCATAGGTCAATGAGCTCTGTGTGTGCTTGTTTTTGCCATCACTGTTTGTGGTATATATATATTTTTTTATCTCATGGGGAGTCACCTTAATAAGATGGTGCAGTATTAGAAGATTTTTTTATTGGGATCCCTCTAAAAACTCTCAGATGTATGAGCCAGATAATGCAGCACGTTGGCTTAAGCAAACTCTCAAGTCTTATTACAAGAATTATGGATGGATCCTGTGTACAGGGTTTGCGCAGAACAAAAAAAAAATTTGTAGTTACTATACTTTCTGGTTTAATTTAAGAATTGTGAGAAAATGGGTTATTGGTTTACTGGGATGTAAGCCCTGGTTAAGCAACATCCACAATCCCTGACAGTATGAACCACAAAAGTCAGTAAACTTACCTGTGCTTAACCCTGGGTAAATTGCCACAAAAGGCAGTCAGCTTAAGTTAGAGGCAATGTGTAAAGTGCAGCACACCAGCAGTAATAAAGTGAAGACAACACAAGAAAACTCCCACACCAATTTTGATAAATTGAGGAAACTTAAATAAATTATTTGACACCAAAATGACAAAAATCCAATCGGTAGAACCATTGTAATACATCTTTAAAGTGTTTATAAAAATGAGCGCTTAAAACATCGAAGTGCCAACCATGGACATCTACTCATGCGAGAGCAGGTCAAAGTCGAAAGATATAGCCTACCCTGATGGAGTGAGGTTGGATACAAGAAGTGGATTGGATCCCATCAGCTCCTACCTTCGGACGTAGAAGAAGTTTCAAGAAAAATGTTCTGAGAAGGTAAAATTCAACAGAGCAAGGCTGCAGGCAGTGTTCAAGAAGGGAGCATTGTTGTCTATTTGCCTTAGGTCAAACCTGTGGTAAAGATTTCTACATCAAAAATCTCCTGCAGGACAAGGCAGGAGACTGTAGCCAAAGACAGTTCCAGGGGCTCAGATACCTCTTTCGTGAAGGACCACTGAACCGGATTTGTTGCTGGGGAGAAGAACATAGTGGTAGCAGCTTTGAAATTAGTCTGGCCGGCGATGCACCTTGGATGGATAGACTAGTTGTATGGTCCAGGTCTCTCCTCAGTTCTTGGAGCAGTTTTTATCCAACAACGTTTTAAGTCCTCATTGGATTTTGGCTATCTGGGCACCTTCAGCACCACCACCAAGGATCCAGGAGTTCAGGACTCATTCACACTGTTCCCAGTTGCGGGTTTGAGATGGTGGGAGCCTTATTTGTCCCTTATTTGGCTCTGAACAGTAGGCCAGTAAACTAGCCCTTGGAGTCACTCTGCTAGTCATGGATTCAGGTGAAGATGGAGGGCTCAACTACAGGGCTGGTCTCTGAGAGTGCACGGTAGGCTTCAGGCAGCAAAGCAGTCCTTGCAGGTACAGCAAGGCAGTCTTGCAGAGTGCACAGGAGGTCACAGCAGCAGGCAATCCATGAAAGTCCTTCCACAGGTCCAGAAAGTGAACTGAAGAGAGGGTCTGAGGGCTCTATTTTTATACCCACTACCTCCATTGAAGTTGGGAAATGTTTCTAGAGGTTTCTCTTTGAAGTGCTTTGAATTTCCAACTTCCCTGCCCAGAGCTCAAGCTGGCTGCAGTGACAATGTGGAGGTGATAAACCATTTGTGTGAAGGCAGAGCACAGCCTATTCAGTTACAAATGGGGCTTAGCCCAGCTCCGTCCTCACATCCCGCCAGAAGATGGCCCATTTAGGTACACCTAATCCCTCTATTGTTTGACTGTCTGGGAGGAAATCACAAAGTCTGTCAGCTACACCCAATCATGTGTAGAAAAATGCTGACATTCTAAGTATGGTATACCACTATCCAAGGGACTTCTAAGTCAATTAAATATATTAAATGGGCAAATCAGGAGTAAATCACTTTGACCATGCTTAGTTAAGTGACCACACGCACTTAAGCACTGGTCAGCAGTCGTAAAGTTCACAACAAAAACTAAGTTCAACAGAAAATGGAGACAAGTAGACAAAAAGTTTGGGGATGATCCTGCAGAGATGGTCAGGTTCAACAAGCACCCATAAAGCTAGAGTTTATTAGCAGTTTTACTACATCAATTGTATGCTTCGGTTATAATTCTGTGCCTATCTACAGCGTATGTATAAATGCATTCCTGGTGCACCATTGTTTTGAGTATATGCGGTCTTGAGGGCAGAAGCAAAATGATTCCCCCATTTGCATGGGGCCAACCCTCAAATGCAAATGAGGGAACACCCTCACAAGATTTCCCTGGCACTACATGTTTGGAGATGCTAACGGTTTTACAAAATGGGCTGCACAACCGTCTACAGCCTCTACTGTGATACTAAAGTGCCTCAGCAGTGCACAATGTAGGTGCACAAGCACTTTGCACCCCTGGGGCACTGCTAGCCCCAGGTGAGCCTCTGTGACCAGTAACGAGTTGCAGGAGGTCTTACTTGAATTTGTAGAATTATTGATGCTTGTGAGGCACTGATGATGCCAATGTGTTCTTCAGAGCTTCTACAATGTGTATTGCTCATGCAATTTCGGCATATATTTTCATGTCACATGCACATTTCATTGGTTCTGCATGCATAGCTTACTTTTGACCATGTTGTACAATGCCACACATTGTTGTTGCCTCTTACTAGAAATGATATTTCAAGTTGCTGTCCATCTACGAACCTCATTATACGTATTTACTAGATCACAGTTAATTTGCAAATTTGTAATTTCATTTTCATTTGCACTTCTTCATGTTATACAAATCTTAAGTCTTTACACTACTGTAATATTTAATCGAAATATCTGGTATTAGAAATGGTGTTCCGATGGCTCTCTTAATAGCTGACTTCATGTGAATCTACAGGATGATTTCCAGCAATTATTAATCATTTACTAGATTTCCATTTTAGTCTTCAACTCGACTTCATAGCACATCTTTAAACTGTCATCCTAATTGGTGCAAGGCAAATAAATAATATATCTGTCAAGTAAAATAGGCAGGATGTTTCAAAGGTGTGTTAAAAAAATAGGACGCATGTATAATGTGGCTATGTCTGATAACAAAGAATTAGTCTATTAATACCATGGTTCAATGCTGACACCCAGAGGCCATAATTTACAAGGATGAAATAAATCGTATTTGCATTCAAAAGACCATTTGTCCTCTATCACATTAACAAAAACAAAGGATATCATATTAAACGGTATTTAAAATGTATATATTTAGAATCAATGTTCTTGGTCTCTATATTGGTCAGTCTCTGTGCCTGCAAAATTAATGAAAGGCATTTAATAATTATGGATGTATATAAATCAAAGCCATGATAAGTTGATGTGATGGTGAAAATATGGAAATGTTGACGAAATTATGATAAAAAATTGAATGAAGACAGAGCACGAGGGTACAGGTGCCCTTACTAGCAAATGTACTGTTTAAAGCAAGGTTGTTTCTCAAAAGCTAACGAGCATGGATACAATTTGGATAAGGTTTGTCTTTTCTAGTCCATTACATATTATTTGGGGTTCAAGAATTCTAAATGGAGTATTTAGATATTAATAGGCTCAGTACACTCCAAACCCCTCGCCAAGATTAAAAAGGCTCAAATTAGCAAATAGAAATAGGTTTGGGAAGTAACAGACAGAAAGAACCAACAAAGCACTGCACTGGGTTTCCATATAATTATATTTCAACATCCCTTTTGGGCGTTGCCTTATACAGGGAGCACTGAGAAACCCATTAGGTTTGCCTGTGTGATAGAGTCCATGCAGACAGATGCACACGCAGTGTGCGCATATGCAGACACACAACACCTCACCAACACAACTAAACCCCTTTTTACAAACTCTACTTACATATACGCATCGATGCACACAAACAAACATACAGGCATCACTGAACATAGAAAGTCAAGCATAACGCTGTACAGAATGGAGCATATTATCATGTACATTGGAAAAGCATGAATTGTTGGGTAATGCAGGTGCAAAGGGTGATGCTTAGCTGGGAGCACAGAGTGATATGCACCAGAGGAGCGAAGTGTGATATGCATTAGGAGAGCACTTCTTGTTGCGCCAATCTAGCACCTGGTTTTGAGTGGAGTTCGTTTTTGGCGCTGTCTCAGATTTATAGATCCTTGTAAAGGGGTGAAGGTGGTCCCATGGACCCCCAGACATCCCCTTGCAGGCGGGTGCAGTCAATGACTGCCCAGCCTGCAAGGGGATCTCTATTCCCCTTTATATGTGCTGGTGGGTTGCCGTCTGCACTGTGAAAACACGGAGCTGCTTCAAAGCAGTTGCTCTGTTTTTCACATGAATGAGCTGCCCTAAGGACAGTGCGAGTTCATGGCTGCCCTCAGGTCAGTGCAGTCATCATAATGTGGCACATTTGCCTTCATTGCGCTGGGCGCACCTTTTAATAAGTGCACTCGGCACAATGAAGGAACATGAGCTGCATGTATAATGCACCCCTGGTTATTTCTGAGTTCGTTTTGAGGAAATAAGGGTCCAGTAGCTCCAGCCAAAGGTTCAGAGACTCTGGATTGCCTCTTGGTGGCTGGTACTCAATGTCCCACAGTGCCCCTGCACAGTCTATGAAAAATCCAGCTGCAAATGGTCAGCTGGGGAGATCCTCTCTTTGGCTTTGTAAGCAACATCTTCCAGCTCTGTTGTACCTATTGCTGATCAGGGAGTTCACTCCAGTCCTTCCAAGTGCAAGCCTTCTATGATGCAGTCCAAAGGTCCAGCAGGGCAGTCCTTCTTTCTCTTTTTTCCAGGCAGTGTTCTGGGAAGTTCTTACAGCTCACCCATATTTAGCCTTCATGTGGCAAGAAGAGGAGGACACCACAACCAATAGGGGTAAATTTACCTCCCTCTGTTATGACCACTTCCTGCAAAGTGTGGCATATATTTGACCCAGAATGCACTTTTTTCATAAAAATCTAAATGGATAAAATCTCTCCTTGGTGTGTGTGTCTGTGAAACCCAACCCAAAGGTCTGACCAACGACTCAATACACTCCTCTTCCAGCCCCTCTCCTAATCTTACTGGGCTGGGGATCAAGGAAGTGGGAGCTGGCCTGTGTCCTGTGACATCTGTTCTCATGTCTTTGAAGTCCAATGTATCTCCCCAGCCCCCTTCCTTTCCCTGGCTTCTCCAGGAAGCAAATCTCTTCCCACCAAATGGCTGTATTGTTTCAGCCCCAGGCCTCTTCACACCTGCTCAGGGAACAGTTTGGCTCACGTTGTCAAAGGCTGACCAATCAGAAGAGGCTTCTGACAGGACTTCTGTAGGACTTCTGTAGGTAACTTTAGAATAATAAGTTCTAAAACTACTTTTCTGTAATAGTTTTAATACATCTGACCTTGGCAAGTTTTGAATTTATTGTAACCATTATTTTGATACTTTACCAATACAAACAGCAGATCAACAAATTTCCCAATCATACGCTGAGAAATCCATAGGGGAAACAACCCCCAAGAAAATGTGTACAACATTAAAAGTAAAATTTGTGGACAAAGTTTTGTGCAGTTTATCTCACACGTATGGGAGCAAAAGACACACAATTGATGGACGGAATGCAGAACAAATCAAAGCATTCACCCCCAGTCAAGAGATCTGGGTTAAATCCATCATTCTTTTGCTCACAATGCCACCCCAGTTTAGACTTGGCCATATGCAAATCAGTCTTGACCCTGTGCCTCATGGGAAGAGTCCAGCCCGAACTGCCAAGCCAGGTCCTCCCTGGACCAGAAACAAGCATCCTAGGACCGGTTTCGGGGTTTCACCCCTCTTCAGCCAGGATAGCTTGATTCCAGTGGCACAGTGAGCCCAGGACCCATGTCTGGGCATACCTGGCGCACTTAGGGCGAGAAAGCAAAAGACACACAATTGATGTGTGGAAATATGGATTTTCCTGATCAGTTATGTCCCCTATCTTGGACCCCAACGGTTCTATGTGCATGTCACAAGTACATGTATGATCCCTCCAGTTCCAGTTTCCAAAACGCAAACATATGTGCGTCCACCGTCAACATGTTCTCTGTCAGATCCGCCATCAATGGGCTGGATATTCGATTCCTAAGTATGACAGGCCACCGACTTTATATGGCTAAGTTACTCCATTTTTACAGTTCAGGCAAGTAGGCCCGATTCTGTCCTCAAAGCCTTTCCCTGCTCTCTGTCTCTGACAGCTTCAGCTTGAGCTCGCATCTGTATCCATGAACTTTGTCCTACTCCCTGTGCAGCTAACGGTGCCTGCCTCGGCCAGTTTTGCCTGCCTGCCAAGAAGCTGTATTTCACCTTCGAATTATCTACTTTGCTCTCCAGCCGATGCATTCCTGTCTAGTGATTTAGGTAAACATCTCCTTTAGCTCACAAGCAAAGGACTCGGCCTTTCCGTCCTTCTGCAAGTAATTCATAGCCCTGTTGCCATGGAAAGTTTTCTGCCCCTCGCATCTCATATAGACACTTAGACGCTTGTACACGCACACGCAGTCAGTATAGAATAGATTCCTGTCCGAGAGTCTTTCCTTGTGGATAACATAGTTCTCTAAACATAGGATGTTAGATATGATTTGGGATTAGGTTGACTTGACCCCCCAGACTTCTCGTCTCCACATGTAGAGCTAAAAGTCAAGTCCCCTTCACCCCCTAGTTGCACGTCAATCACACGTCATGCTGCTGCGCGCGCATCTATGTTAAGTATTATCTTATAGATCCACCTATGTATGATAATCAGAACCAATCATGTTTCTTTTTTGCTCCTTATTACGCCTAGTTTCGATTACGTATCACTATGTCATTTCTCTTATCAATTGTTACGCCTTTTGCATTCGTTTCATTGTAATGTATGACCTATAAAAGTTACTTCTTGTCAATAAAGTGTTGTACTTCACTTCCTGAACCCTCGTGGTGACGGAACCTGAAGGCCGCCACTCGAGTCGGCCATTTTGGAATAAAGCCCATTCAGAAAATCTCTTATACCACGGATTCTGCCTCTTGTTATTCTGAGCTATTTTATTTTATTTTAGATTCCGTATGAAATTCAGTCTAGGTAAAAAAAGAATATTTACCACATAATGGCGCCCGAACAGGGACACTTTCTCATCTCACGCGCCGGCGGTGCGTTGCAGGCCCGGTCTCCTGCCACAGCTGGACGGACCATAAACGCGTACCAGCAGGATTTCCTGTAAGCTCCCTCCGGTCAAGCGGGGGCGACTGAGGCTGCGATCAACCCAGACGAGGCGGTGAGAAGTGCGAAGTATCCCGACCAGAGCCTAGCTGAGAGAGCAAGATCCGAGGTATACAGAGGCCCACCAGGTTTTCGAAATCCCGATGTCCAGAGGGTCCGCTGTCCGCAGTCATCGAGTCCCGTCCATTCTCTGAGGCCTTCCGTTTCAAGGAGCTACTCGGTGAGTACCGTCGCCGGGGAGGCGTGTTGACGCGCACATAGGTTGTGCCGGTCAAGACGGATTTGGGTACACAAATCCGGTCTGCACTGTTTAGCAGTGTATATGTACTGTTTAGCAGTATATCAAGTATTCCGAAGTATTCAGTTATTGTCAAGAATTCAGCTTGGTGATTAGTTATGCAGACTGTCATCATTGTCGGTCATTTTTAAAAAAAAAATGTTTAATGTTTAATGTTTAAAGTGTTCAAATGTCTTGCATATTGTGGTATGAATGATTGTTCATTGTTCACCGTTCATTATTGTGTTTTTCGTATTAAGTGAATTCAAGAGTAAGTATCAGATCAGTTGTCAAGATGCCGCTCTTCTCGAAGTTAAGACAGATCACTACCAGAAAAGGGGTGCTTGAAGAAGCAGTTCCTATTCCTCCTAGGGACACTCCAGGGCATTTTATGTATCACAAACATGGCTTAGATGCCATATTGTTTCTTGATCTATGGGTAGATTATACCAAGGGATTGCCGGAAAGTCAAAGGTGGCCCGCAGCGGGAACCTGGGATGCAGAGTGCATCATGAAAGTGGAGGAAGAGTTATGGAAAAGAAAAGTCAGACAGTCACAGAAAGACGCTGTTGAGTTATGGCGTAAAGAATCTCATAGACGTACAGAAAAAGCACGTAGACAAAAAGAGAGGAGTAAAGAGAGTTCAAAGGAAGTTCAAGAAAATCTATTAATTGAGGAAGGTATCCGAGTGAAATCAGAACAAGTAGATAGACAAAGAAATGCTCTTATGAGTGGTATGTATCCCCTCCTAGCCGAAGGACTACCTAAGGCTGTTCCAGAGATGCCAAAAGATTTGCCACCCCCATTATTTCCAATTAAGGTACATCAAAAAGGGCATCCCAGAACCGCAGAAGATGTTTTTCTTTCCTCATATCTAGATGACGCAGCTCCCGAGTATGCTAACCCCACACCACATAGACCGTCTGGCGGAGGGGTTCAACGTCAGGATCAGGTATCTGTCCCCGGGCAACAACAAGTCCCGACACAAGCTCCGGCAAGCACATCTGTTTCCGCATCTGTCCCCGCAATCGATTCTACAGTGGTATCGACACCTATAGTTGCTGTGTCACGTTCGACGAATCCATTCACACCCGACGCCCCTGAAGGGGCTACGGGAGGTGCAAGCAATACTTTTACGCCACCTAGAATAAATAAACTTGTTTTTCAAGAATCAGCGCATTCACGTACACCCAAATTCGTAAGTGAACGTACGCTTAAGGAACTGCTTATAGATTGTAGATATGACCCGGTGGTCGGTAAAGAGGACGAAATGGTCCTGGCATCATTACGTATCAGACGAGCCGCAGAGTATTTAGCGAGGTTACCAGGAATGACTACGCATCTAGATAAAATATATCATTTTGTCCAAACAGGGCGAGACCCAGAATGTATTAACAGAGCTATGGAATTCCAGAAAGTAGAGATACAGGGGGAACTGTTACGTTTCCTCATAAACTGTGTGATCAGAAATCAAGACCGTCCGGGGGTAGACCCGAATGCAATGCTTATTCTTACAAGATGGAGCCAGAATATATCAGAAGGGAGACACGATAAGAAAAACTGTATAATAGCCATGTGCCGAAAAATCCGTAGAGAAATAGAACGTATTCACGAAGAAAGATTGGAAACAGACGAGTTCGAGCAAGATGAAGTATCCAAATCAGGGAATTCCGCAAGACAGTCAGAAACCATAGCATACGTAGGCAGAGGAAGATCCTGTGATAATACTAGATGCTTTTCTGATCCCATACACTCTGAATGTCCAAATAATAGCAGAACGTATCCGACGCCTGTAATAAATTTAAAGTCTCCTGAACATTTGTTTCAAGCCGCAGATAAACTACTACGAGAACGAAGGGGTCACCACCTCCTCGATTCCATGGATGAGCAAGAATTGGCCAGATCAGCCGTTCACTGGATTGACAGTCCTGAAAAATACGGTGATGAGACCGTAGCACATACGTTTTTTAACCTTAGTGCAGATGAACAACGTTTAGCTGGAATCTATATGATTCAGCAACTCCTTATACTCTATAAGAGCCAACATGCTGACCCTGGTCCTTTACCTGATATATTAACGGAACTACTCACGAACAGGAGGAGAGGTTCCAGTAACAAGTTAATTAAAGAAATATTAGTGTCACGTAAACAGTATGTCCTTTTTGTAAGTCCGGACTCTTTCTCGCTGCACCGCAGAGAAAGAACACCGTATTATATGGATAGACAAAATCCCTTACGAGAAGTGCACCCAATAAAAGGCGAAGACAATCAGTTTCACCGTGTATTTGTATACACACCCATATCAAAAATTGAATTGTTAGAAATGAAGAAAGTAGTACCAAGTCATGACAAAGACCCAGCGGGTTTCCACCGAGAAATTAAGGACATGTTACTGATGGGAGAGTAAACCTATCCTGATATTATGACGATATTAAAGGTGCTATTACCTGCTGGCATTTATGAAAAACTGAAAGAAAAAGAGTGGGAAGTGGGCGACCAAAAAATAGATTGGACAGCATTAGAAACGGAAGAAAAGGACCGAACTGCAGGTTCAGGGCTCGGGGATAAAGTCAAAGCATTACCAGGTTTACTAGTACAAGTACTGCCACGTTTATTAACTACGAAAAAGGAAGATTGGGGTGCAATCACGGCCTGTAAACAAAAGCATGATGAAGACACAAGTGATTATTATGCCCGATTTGAAAAATGTTTTGGAATAAATAGTGGTATAAAAACAAGTAGTGAGTCGTATCCACACTTATTTGTGACAAAATTAGTAGAAAATGCATTACCTCCAGTAAAGAATAGAATATTGAAATTCGAGAGTACCTGGCAAAGTAACACTCCGTCACAAATGCTACAAATGTTACAGTATCATCACAATAGAATTAGAGATGAACAAGAACACGAACAAAGACGTATGAAAGATACAAAAATGAAAATGCTAGTGTCTCAGACAGTACCGGCTGAAGGACATAAAAAGGGTATGACACAGTCCGATTCAACAGGACCGGTAAAAGGAACATGCAATTATTGCAAAAAGCCAGGTCATTACGTACACGATTGTCCAGTTTTAAAACATAATATCGCCATAGGTAAAACACAAGAAAGATCACGGCCACTCAGACAAGATCAGAATGAACAAGGAGCTATGCCGCATCCCCAGGCCATGCCAGCCGCACAACAGCCAATACAGTTTGTGCCAGCTGCACCACCGTTGCCTGCTACTGCCACACAAACCACAACACGACAAATGTATCAGACTGCACAGTATGAATATCCTGAGTATCAGCGTTACGCATGAACAAGCCTAGAGAGGGAAGTTGACTTACCGCTTATCGAGATTCCTGTAGATCAAGAAGGACCTTATGTACATAGTAAATTATTAGGTCAAGATAGAAAATTCTTACTCGATACAGGGGCAAGTCGAACAACTATAAAACGTAGTGAAGTTCCAGGGGCACCCCTCTCAGGCTCTCAAAATGTTTCCCTTGGTTTTTCAGGAAAACCTATTGTTAATGAAGTATCACAGCCTCTTCCATTTACGATAGGACCTTTGACACGAACTACAGATTTATTGCTTACTAAATCATGCCCAGAAAATCTGTTAGGAATTAAAACTCTGAAAGCCCTAGGAGCCATAATATGTTGTTCTCCGGAAGGAGTAAGGTTGTTTTTACGTGATTTTAAAGGTCACTATGTGTCTAGAGACATGGATCTCCGACTACAGACTTTACCAGCACATCTATGGGCACAAGGCCCTACTGATGTTGGTTGTATGAACATTACACCATACCGAGTCACACTCAAGGCAGGAGTGGTATTACCACGAATGCGACAATACAAGTTACCGCAAGATGCTGTAGTGGCTTTGCTGAAAATCATTGATGAGCTAATTGCCCAAGGAGTAGTTGTAGAAACAGACTCCAATGTATGTAATTCGCCGATAATTCCGATTCTTAAACGAACTGATCCTACTGCTCCGCCAGTATACCGATTGGTTATTGATTTGCGTGAACTAAACAAGTGCATCGTACCACAATTTCCTGTGGTCCCCGATATATCATCATTATTGACAGCAATTGATTCCGAAGCAACATTCTTTACTGTAATTGATCTCAAGAATGCCTTTTTCAGCGTCCCAATAGATCCGGAAAGCCAATATTTGTTCGGATTCAGTTTAAATGGGCGCAGCTTTAAATTCTCACGCGCTCCCCAAGGATTCACAGAAAGCCCCAGCATCTACAGCCAAGCACTGAAACGAGAACTTGACAGTATCCACATGCCAGTCAATACTGCACTGCTTCAATATGTCGATGATCTGCTGATCACCGCGAGAAGCGAACCTGAATGTGAAAAGGCTTCTCTGACAGTTTTACATTTTCTAGCCGACAAGGGGCACAAGGTGTCTCCTTCTAAGCTGCAATTCTGTGTCCGGCGAGTTATTTATCTTGGTCACTCGCTGTCCAAGGAGGGAAGGCAGCTTACACCAGATCGCATCCAGTTAATTGCTAACATGTCAATACCCCAGACACAAAAGGAGGTGCGGGCTTTCATAGGCCTCACTTCATATTGTAGGCAGTGGATCCCTCAGTACGCATTTCTAGCAAAACCACTCATTCAGTTAACCACACAGGAGGCAGCCACATCGACTGTTCTCCCTTGGACTCAGGAACATACACAAGCTTTTGAAAGCCTAAAGGAAGCTTTATGCCAAGCACCTGTTTTAGCAACACCATGTTATAGCAAACATTTTACACTCTTTGTTACAGAACGTGAAGGTACTGCCTTGTCAGTACTCACTCAGGATCAAGCAGGATCACGCAAGCCATGTGCTTATTTTTCCAGTACATTAGATCCCGTAGCTCAGGCTTTGCCTGCATGCCTGAAATCAGTGGCAGCAACAGCTTTAGCAATCAGACAAAGCGATGCCATAGTGTTAGGACATCCATTGACAGTACAAGTACCACATGCAGTAGAAGTTCTTGTGAACCGAACACAAACACAACACTTGACCATAGCAAGACTTACCGGTTATGAACTGACATTGTTTCAGCCACACATAGAGATCCGACGGTGTAATACATTGAATCCTGCTACGCTATTACCTGTAATTGGAACAGACCCACTAGCTCATGATTGTGTTGAAATCATTGAAATAAAGACGAAACCTAGACAAGACTTGACAGACGTTCCATTGTTAGATCCAGACCTGACGTTGTATGTAGACGGATCGTGCATGAGAGCAAGTACAGGAGATTTAGTGGCCGCGTATGCAGTCACAACAGACACTGAAGTTATTGAGACAAATTGTATAGATACTTTGTCAGCCCAAGCAGCAGAACTTATTGCTCTAACACAAGCCTGTATTCAAGCCACAAATAAGAAAGTTAATGTATACACTGACTCACGTTATGCATTCGGAGTTGTACACGACTTCGGCGTGCTGTGGCGAGAGAGAGGTTATTTAACCTCCCATGGTGCCCACATTCAGCACGGACCCCTCATTCATGCCTTGTTAGACGCAATACATCTACCCACTGCTATATCGATTATGAAATGTAAAGCACACACGAAGGTTACTGATATCATTTCTCAAGGCAATGATTTAGCTGACAGAACAGCTAAACAGACTGCTCAGAATCGCACATTAGACATGACAAAGCCAATAGTTCAGACACCAACACAATGTATGACAATTAAGGATCCCGCACTTGACGTAATTGATATACAGACACATGCTACTGCAGAAGAATTAAAGAAATGGACTGAACTAGGAGGGATCCAGACAGATCAGGGATGGATGACGAAGGAGAAATCTGTATGGTTTCTTCCTGACTCCATGGTCCAAGCCATTATAGCTACAATTCACAGCCCAGCGCATTTAGGAGAGAAAGCTATGCTAGATAGCATTCAACACATTTGGTTCAATAAACATTTACGAGCAGCAGCTAAACAAAAAGTCCGTACCTGTATGATATGTTGTCAGTTCAACCCAGGAAAAAGTGTTCCCGTAGAACAGGGTGGATTCCAGACTCCTAATCATCCTTTTGAAGTGCTCCAAATGGATTATATCCAGATGGAACGATGTCGAGGATTCAAATATGTTCTTGTAGTTGTCTGCGCTCTCTCCCGATGGACTGAGGCGTACCCAGTATCAGATTACACGGCCCCGACTACTGCCAAACAGTTAGTTCGAGAATTCTTCCCACGGTACGGTTTACCACGTGTTGTATATTCAGATAACGGCCAGCCTTTCTCATCCGAATTAATGAAACATGTCTCACTTTTGTTGGGATATCAGTGGAAATTCCACTGTGTCCGACACCCCGAGGCAGCAGGTCTCGTGGAACGACATAATCAAATTTTGAAAATCAGATTGTCTAAAATATGTAAGGAGAAAGGTGTTGACTGGATAGTAGCCTTACCAGTTGCACTATTTTACATAAGAATGGTAGCACACTCTCGAACAGGGCTATCCCCGTATGAGGTGATCCTCGGAAGGCCACCAAATATCTGGGGGACACCTATACCACGTAAAATAACTGATGTTAATTGTAATATGCTGACAGATTACTTGGCTTCCTTGATGTCTGCACTACAATCTTGTCGTTCACAGGTAGCTGCAGCTTTTCCTGACAACACTGAGGTGAAACCCCATGACGTTGCTCCGGGAGATCTGGTGCTTGTGAGAAATTTTGATCGGAAGACCCAGTTGGAGCCCAGGTGGAAAGCACCGAAGCTAGTCCTGCTGACCACAAGAACAGCCGTGAAAGTTGAGGGCCGCAAGGGATGGATACATTCCAGCCACATTAAGAAATTTCATGGACTATCCTCGGATATGGACACTGTGCCCTGCACTCCCTCACAGACTGATTCAAAACTTCCCTTTGTTGAACAGAATGACTCTCAGTGCTATAAATTAAAGCTTAGGCCCAAACAGTCGAGCAATTTGATTGTTTAAGTCCTCTCCAAGGTGAAGCGGTTGAATTGTCTCTGACATGTATCCCTTGGACCTGAGTAGAGAAAATACCGGAGAAATGTTGAAACGACAGGCGTATTGTAAATCACTGCGTAGCTACTGTATGAGGACATTATTAATTCTGTTTTTATTGAGTGTTTTAATAATTATTACGAGTGTGATTTTGCACATATATCATCCTATTTCTAGACATGTTTATAGTGTTGCTGCTGAACATTCTTTTAGTGACCTACCGCCACATGAATTATCTTATAGACTTGCGCTGCGCAATAACACCTTCATTAGTATGTTACATCATTCCCATCAGACTAGTAATGCCACCAATTGTTGGGTGTGTGGCCGACTCCCTCCCTATCAGAATAACAAAGGAGTTCTGCCTTTCTTTCCACATCCGTTCACACACAATGGCTCCTGTGGAGCATGGTTTAGTTTACTAAATTCCATAGACCCAGACACAGCAGTTTATCAACAACATTGGATATGGGGAAATCTGAATCTAGTTTTATTCAAAGTCTGTCATCCTAATAAGGAGGGTCACCCCAGTAGAACAGGAACTGATCTAGAAAATGAAGTGTATAAATTAGGTAATTTTACACCTAATCTTATGATTCTGAATGTCAAATCCGAAGTTGAACTAATTCTGCCCACTATGTCAGTATTTCCAGTTAAGGGTGAATTATGTGTAAGAAAAGTTGGTTCCATACATATGGGCCATAGCCAATGCGTTACTACAGTAGAATATAGTGATCAAGGTAAATCTTCATTCAGAGCTTCTCGCCATTCTTACTTTATATGTGGTCAGACGGCATATATGCGTCTGCCTCTAGATTGGGATGGTACCTGTTACATAGCATTCCTTTTGCCACCTGTTTTCCTAGCTCCCCCTGATTATCATCGAAATGTTCATTTAGTACACAATAGAGAGCGAAGAGATCTCCCAGTTGTCGATTATACTGAGACGGCATGGGACAAGTATGTAGATTTCAATAAAGGTATCTTTCCCTATATAGGTACAATATCAAATAGTAAGCTGATACGCAGACTAACCAAGACTCTTGAAGCTGTAGTAAACGAGACTATAGCCGCCCTAGGCAATCTGACAGAGGAACAATCAGTGATGAGAATTGTTGTTCTCCAGAATCGTCTTGTCCTTGACGTCATCCTGGCCGATAGGGGCGGAGCTTGCAGGGTCATCGGATCCAGCTGCTGCATATTCATACCAGAAAATTCGCCATCTGTATATAAAGCTATAACACGCCTTCATAAGATTGTAAGCCAGATACACGAGAATCCAGGCACTTGGACGTGGTCCGGGTGGTTTTGGAGTGTGATATCAGCCTGGGGATGGAGAGTTCTATCCTTCCTAGGTATTGGCCTTCTTATGCTCTTCAGTTGTTGTTTATGCCTACAATGTGGACCAGTGATTTGTGGTCTGTGTGCCACATCAAGCATTCCATATCAAAGTTCTCGTTCAAAATGCCGGAAGAAGAAGGAAGAAGAAATGATGCTCCATGAGCAAATCGATGGAATAATGAAGATTGATATCTCTTGAAGGGCAAGTAGGGGACAAGGAGGGAATGTGGAAATATGGATTTTCCTGATCAGTTATGTCCCCTATCTTGGACCCCAACGGTTCTATGTGCATGTCACAAGTACATGTATGATCCCTCCAGTTCCATTTTCCAAAACGCAAACATATGTGCGTCCACCGTCAACATGTTCTCTGTCAGATCCGCCATCAATGGGCTGGATATTCGATTCCTAAGTATGACAGGCCACCGACTTTATATGGCTAAGTTACTCCATTTTTTACAGTTCAGGCAAGTAGGCCCGATTCTGTCCTCAAAGCCTTTCCCTGCTCTCTGTCTCTGACAGCTTCAGCTTGAGCTCGCATCTGTATCCATGAACTTTGTCCTACTCCCTGTGCAGCTAACGGTGCCTGCCTCGGCCAGTTTTGCCTGCCTGCCAAGAAGCTGTATTTCACCTTCAAATTATCTACTTTGCTCTCCAGCCGATGCATTCCTGTCTAGTGATTTAGGTAAACATCTCCTTTAGCTCACAAGCAAAGGACTCGGCCTTTCCGTCCTTCTGCAAGTAATTCATAGCCCTGTTGCCATGGAAAGTTTTCTGCCCCTCGCATCTCATATAGACACTTAGACGCTTGTACACGCACACGCAGTCAGTATAGAATAGATTCCTGTCCGAGAGTCTTTCCTTGTGGATAACATAGTTCTCTAAACATAGGATGTTAGATATGATTTGGGATTAGGTTGACTTGACCCCCCAGACTTCTCGTCTCCACATGTAGAGCTAAAAGTCAAGTCCCCTTCACCCCCTAGTTGCACGTCAATCACACGTCATGCTGCTGCGCGCGCATCTATGTTAAGTATTATCTTATAGATCCACCTATGTATGATAATCAGAACCAATCATGTTTCTTTTTTGCTCCTTATTACGCCTAGTTTCGATTACGTATCGCTATGTCATTTCTCTTATCAATTGTTACGCCTTTTGCATTCGTTTCATTGTAATGTATGACCTATAAAAGTTACTTCTTGTCAATAAAGTGTTGTACTTCACTTCCTGAACCCTCGTGGTGACGGAACCTGAAGGCCGCCACTCGAGTCGGCCATTTTGGAATAAAGCCCATTCAGAAAATCTCTTATACCACGGATTCTGCCTCTTGTTATTCTGAGCTATTTTATTTTATTTTAGATTCCGTATGAAATTCAGTCTAGGTAAAAAAAGAATATTTACCACAGATGGACAGAAAGCAGAACAAATTAAAACATTCACTCCAGTCAAGAGATCTGGGTTAAATCCATCATTATTTTGCTCACCATGCCACCCCAGTTTAGACCTGGCCATATGCAAATCAGTCTTGACCCTGTGCCTCATGGAAACAGTCCAGCCCGAACTGCCAAGCCAGATCCTCCCTGGACCGGAAACAAGCATCCTAGTACCGGTTTCGGGGTTTCACCCCTCTTCAGCCAGGATAGCTTGATTCCAGTGGCACTGTGAGCCCAGGGCCCACGTCTGGGCATCCCTGGTGCACTCAGGGAGAGAAAGCAAAAGACACACAATTGATGTACGGAATGCAGACATAATCAAAACATTCACCCCCAGTCAAGAGATCTGGGTTAAATACATTATTCTTTTGCTCACCATGACACCCCAGTTTAGACCTGGCCATATGCAAATCAGTCTTGACTCTGTACCTCATGGGAAGAGCCCAGCCCGAACTGCCAAGCCAGGTCCTCCCTGCACCGGAAACAAGCATCCTAGGACCGGTTTTGGGGTTTCACCCCTCATCAGCCAGGATAGCTTGATTCCAGTGGCACAGTGAGCCCAGGACCCACGTCTGGGCATACCTGGCGCACTTAAGGCGAGAAAGCAAAAGATACACAATTGATGGACGGAATGAAGGACAAATCAAAACATTCACTCCCAGTCAAGAGATCTGGGTTAAATCCATCATTCTTTTGCTCACCATACCACCCCTGTTTAGACCTGGCCATATGCAAATCAGGCTTGACCCTGTGCCTTCAATACAATGTGAGGATAGAATAGTAGGAAAAGTATTCCAGAATAAAAGATCCACCCCATTTGGGCTATGTATATTACAAATTGCTTCCTGAAACTTTTGCCGGTATCCAGGGGGGACTTCAGCCCCCAGCAAGCCCTGCTCTATGCGCCAGGAGGTGCTGACGCTGCAGTGTGCACCTGGAGGCATATTTAAACATCTGCGGTTTTCGCTTCGCGGGAGCCACTTCATGAAACGTTTGCCGGTATCCAGGTATCCAGAGGGGACTTCAGCCCCCAGCAAGCCCTGCTCTACGTGCCAGGAGGTGCCTACGCTGCTGTGTGTGCCTGGTGGTGTATTTAAACACCCGTGGTACCTGCTTTGCATGACGCGTGTGGGCGCGAGCCAGGCGAAGCCCAGGCCAAGGGCGAGCCCGTCTGCACCCGATCGCAACAGACTGAAGCAGGGCAGGGCCATCCCCCTTGGAGTCTGTGTTTTCTACGTTGGAAGAAAAGGTACTTGCTAAAAGGCTTAGGGCCCGATTCACAGAACTAACTAAAGACAAAATCCTAAACTTACTATCATTTTCGTATTCACAGAAGGCACTTACTCATTTTGGTATTCACAGAAGACACTTACTCATTTCGGTATTCACAGAAGTTAGGAGTCCTAAGTTTAGGACTCCTAAATGCCTTCTGTGAATACCGAAAGTCTTAAAATTAGGATTTTTCTCAGTTTAGGAGTCCTAAAGTTAGGACTCCTAACTTTACTACTACTAAACTGAGAAAAATCCTAATTTTAAGGCTTTCGGTATTCACAGAAGGCATTTAGGAGTCCTAAAGTTAGGAGTCCTAACTTTACTACCACTAAATTGAGAAAAATCCTAATTTTAAGACTTTCGGTATTCACAGAAGGCATTTAGGAGTCCTACACTTAGGAGTCCTAACTATACTACTACTAAACTGAGAAAAATCCTAATTTTAAGGCTTTCGGTATTCACAGAAGGCATTTAGGAGTCCTAAAGTTAGGAGTCCTAACTTTACTACTACTAAATTGAGAAAAATCCTTATTTTAAGACTTTCGGTATTCACAGAAGGCATTTAGGAGTCCTAAAGTTTTGAGTCCTAACTATACTACTACTAAACTGAGAAAAATCCTAATTTTAAGACTTTCGGTATTCACAGAAGGCATTTAGGAGTCCTAAAGTTAGGCCTCCTAACTTCTGTGAATACCCAAATGAGTAAGTGCCTTCTGTGAATACCGAAATGAGTAAGTGCCTTATGTGAATACCAAAATGGTAGTAAGTTTAGGATTTTGTCTTAAGTTAGTTCTGTGAATCGGGCCCCAAGTGTGGGACCTTTAGACAAGGTGAGGATTGACATACATAACTCCCTCCTGTTGCCTACAAGGATTGGAGTGCCGTGGTGCTGCCGCTCGATTAGGCTTTTTTTGTTTGGCATTAGGACTTTTTATACTTGATAGACACGAGTTGTGTGCTGCCAGCTGCGGCTGACACTGAACTAACCTTTCAAAAACTCAGTCTTCAGTCATCAATTTACCCCGTTACGGTTATTGCTGCTATTGTTCCTATTTGCCTTTAAATATTTGGTGAATATCGTGAGCTACATGATTTTTCCCAAAACAGTGTGAATATCTCTTTATTCTTAATCTTGTGACCCTATTTTAATTATTTTAAACTATCTAATTGTCTCCAAATTGCATTACGCTACTTCTGTGCCATACCCTTACTTATGCCCTGTTCGAAATGGGATTTCTGGTTGGCTAAGGCTTGCGCCAGAGCCAGGCAGAAACCACCACTCTAGTCAGGGCAAGGAAGTTACACGCCAAAGATAACCCCTGCTCACCCCCTTGGTAGCTTGGCACGAGCAGTCAGGCTCCTGTCAATCACAAGCCAGACATGCACTCCACATCAGGCAGGCAGACACACAGCACACAGAAGTGCCATCTTCTAGAAGTGGCACTTCTCCTATAGTTATAATAAATCCACCCACATCATTGTGCAGCATTTATTCTTACGAGTTCGCACATACTAAACTTGACCCTGTACTCCTCTCACATCAGGAATTACCATGGACACACATATCCCCCATGCATTCCTATGGGAGGGCAGTCTCACTAAATGTAACACAGAGCACACGCACTTTACACTGGGACACAGTGCTAAAGTGCCTAGAGGCCTAAAACCACTAACACTCCATAAGGACCAAGGCTAAGATAAATGCAAAAAGTTTAGGGGTGAACCTGCCAAAAGTAGCAGGTCCAACATGCCCTTACTCTACCGCCTAGGATCATGGGCTTTAGCACTAGCATTTGCACTTTAGGATCTTGTATCCTTTTTGTCTTTGCACTTTGTATTTTTTATCTTGTACCCCGCCCCTTGCACCTTGCACTTTGTATGCTTTGCAATTTTTGCTCTTTGTGTTTGTGTAACCGATCGCAGCAGTTTCTTCGCATTGGTACTAGTCCTTCCCGGTGGTCACTTTGACCTTTTTGCTGTTTTGCTATTGCATTTCTGCTTTACTCCGCTATTTAGTGGAGAAAAAGCTCTAGTTAGTAATACCTAAACTTCCTGTGTTGGTACATTGTACCCTTGTTTTTCTCTATTCTGGTTCTATTTTTGATTACTCTGGTTCAGCAATATCATGGGCAAGAGGAAGGCAAAGTGACAAGCCTTGGGCCCCAGGAGGTCGTCCAGTGTTGTCTGCCATGAGACAATGGATAGGATTGAGTCGCTTCTTGCAGATTGTCAGGCTATAGCCAATTCTGATCCACCTAGCCCCTCTACCTCTTGTGGAAGCTCTATTAGTAGTGTTAACACTACTGGTTTAATATCTGCTTCTTCTCCAGGACCACCTCCTGCTAAGAAACTAGTAAAGCAGATTCCCTTGATGTTCAAAAAGACAAAAAAAAGGTGCAATAAAGCCATAGATGATGGATCATTGGTAGCTACCCCTACTGAACCCCCTCCCACAAAAAAGAAAGTTAGCCAGACTCTACCTACTTCTAGCACACACCAGGTCAAACATAGCAAGGATAGAGGCACGGGCAGGGGCTATGTGCAAATGTTCATCAATCTGGTATTGACCTTCAAACAGTTTGCAGCAGAACCCCAATTCCCAATATTGAGTGTCGTAATAGATTTGGTGCTCTGCTATTGGAGGAGGAAGTGGGGGCATAGGGGACCAGGGTTGTAAATGCCATAGACACCCTAGAGACATCAAGAAGCATGATAGGTGTGATTTAGTCATTAAACAACCTGATAGAATCCTTGAGAACTGAGGTTAACACACACAGAGAAAAGGTTGCTATCTTATTGGATAGGTTTGATTGTGGCCATGGGGTGGGATCAAAAACAACTTATAGACACCTTCTCCCAAAAAGGGATGCAATTTGCATGGATGTAAGTAATTTAGCCCACATAAAGGGAACTAATCTCCAACACCCCACCCAAACAAGATCCTCAAATCCCCTGTCAACAATAGTTGGGCACCAGCAACCTCCTGATACAAGAAAACTAATCCAGAGTAATCACCTGGTCCCCAAGCCAGGCAGGGAAATATATAGAGATGAGATTGCATTGGACGAAGGTAATACACATATGCAGGACCTTGGGAGGGACCCTGTGAGGGGGTCTGTGCGTGAGGTTGTCTATGTGAGACCAAGTCCAAGGGAATGCACCCCAGCGATCTTTCTTTCAGAAGTCCCTAAACTCCCTAACAGACGCTTTGAAGACCAGGAGTCACTCAAAATTAAGGTTATATATTGGCTCAGGTCTACACGTCATTGGTATTTAGTCATTAGAGATGACATTAGAGGGGTTAGAAGACTCCCAATGCAAATTACAATGTGGAATATGATCAAGGTCAGCTTTTATGATGTTGCAATTACTTCTGGCCTATTGTCGATCGACTCCCGCACAGTCCCCCCTAATAATTCCAACATATCCATTAGATACAGACCCTCATCAGGATTACCCCCTAGTTCTCCTCTTGCATCCATCTTTGCATCACATGCTGGGTTGCATTACCCAACCTTTGGGTTGGCCCATCATGGGCTGCCCTCGTCAAATATGGCAGAAGGGAGGTGGAATAGCTGACCACTTGATGTGGTGACGTCAACATCTGTAGACAGGCTAGGATCCTCTAGTCCCGCAGGGCTGACCCATAACAACAGCCCCACTAACCTAAATTTACTCTCCCCAGTATGCACCCCAGCCACAGAAATTGTTGCCAACAGTGAGAGTGCTCACATTGTTGAAACTGGGATGGAGGCAGAAGCTTTTGGAGGAGAGTTAATAGGGCAAGAAGGTACTGAAAGGTGCCTGAGGAAACTCCTTCCCCCAAGGGTATTGGTTTGGAATATGGCGGGGATTACCAAGCTAATGTTGGACGTAGAGTGGTGCTTGTTTGTAGACTCCTTTGATGTTATTTTATTCCAAGAAACCTGGAGCCTTACCTGTCTGTATAGAAATGGTTTCTCCACCTATGCTAAAGATGCCACTAGAAAAGTGAGGGGTAGACCCACGGGAGGATTAGCACTATGGGTGAACATTGCCCTAGAGAGAAAGGTGAGGCCATTGTATGTTGATTCTGAAGACATACTTGCTCTGGTGCTTAGTTCTAGAGATGGTACTAGAACAAGGATTTTTAATGTCTATAATAGGGTACAGAAGACCAAGTCAGAAACTGATACGCTGCGCATCCTAGATAATGCACTAACACAATATTCGAATAACTCCCAGGTAGTGGTGGGTGGCGATTTCAATTGTACGTTTGAACCGCTTGCCCTAATTCCCCCCAACCTGACTGATGAATGGGATAGAGAATGGCAGGTCCCTCACCTAGACTTGCCCCCGGTGAGGTGAAGTAAGAGAGGAGCGCAGCTGTTGACACTCACAATGCAGCATGATCTGAGGGCGACCAATAGAAGAACACTATCTGACCCCAATGGTGAACCCACCTTTAACAGGCTAGCCCAGGAAAGCAGGATTGACTATTGCCTAGTATCCCTAAATTGTTGGCACCTAGTTTTGGACATGGAAATGGTGAAAAGGGCTGATAGTGACCACAACGCCCTTGTACTCACCCTTACCAACTCTTCGCCCATGGGGCCTGGTAATCTAGGTTGTCCAGAACTAGGAACCCTATCAGTAGCTAATAATCAAAGGAGAATATACTGGGATTGGGTGGAGGCCCATCCAGAGGCACAAGGTGCAATAAAGAGGAAGGTCTCCACGTTTCTTGAGAAAGCTGATAAGTCTACTATGGAATATGTTGATGAGATAATAGGTTCCAGTCACGAATTGTTATATAAAGAGATAAGGGATCTGCTAGGTTGCCAGGGAAACCTCAAAAAGTTAGAAAGATCGCGCCCACAATTGAGATCAGATCAGCAGGGTAACTGGAATACTAAGGATTGCAGGCTTAGCAAGCATGAACTATTAAGGGCTATATAGCAAAAATCTTGCCCCGAAATAGTGATCCGTAGAGCCAGGTATAAACAAGTAATTAAATCCGCAAAGAAGGAGTGGGAGGGCTCCCTATGGTTATCTTTGCGGAGAGCTCTCCTAGATAGAGACTCGAAAAGCTTCTGGAGTAAAGCAGCGTACTGGCTAAAGGGGTACAAAAGTTCAGTCAGAGGACTTGGAAACTCATTTCGGCACTTTGTACGAATCTAGGGATGAGATAACTGCAGGACTTGATGTAGTTCCACTTAAAGAAGCCACAGTGGGTGAACCTCACCATTTCTCGCTTGAAAAGACCAAAGCAGCAATTGCCTCTTGTACTCTGGCCCGCGCTCCGGGACCTGATCGAATCCCGTACGACCTCTATAAGGAGGATGTAACACTTTGGGGTTCATATATAAACCTATTATCTAATTCAATCCTTAGAGGTAATCCTATTCCCCCTTCGTGGAAAAATGCAGAGATTGTCCCAATCTACAAAAAAGGGGAGAGAGTGAACCCATCCAGCTACAGACCAATTAGCCTCATTGATTTTGTCAGCAGACCTTAGCTAGGCTGCTGGACTGGATTACAGAGTCAGATGTTTTGAGCAACCTCCAGGCTGGTTTTTGAGCCAAAGTCATTACCCTGGACCAGACCTTAATAATCCACATTTGTAAAGCGCGAACAATCACCCGTAAGGGTCTCTAGGCACTGGGGGCCGTCGGGAAGATTAAGCAAGCTATTGCCCAGAGTCACATGGTGCTGGGCTAAGCTGCCTCCGGTGCCGGGGATCGAACCGTGATCCCCAGATTCCGGAGTCAGTCGCCCTGGCCGCGGCTCCACACCTCACCTTCCGTTTACAATGTATATACTGAAAGGAAGTACATGTTAAAGGAGGAGAGCTCTACGTGGCTTTTATAGGCCTATGGTCTGCATTTGACCTAGTCCCACGTGACAGCCTCTGGAGGGTTCTTAAGAAACAGGGTATGCCACAGAGTCTTTTAGATGTTTTAATTAGGCTTTATTCTTTTAACACAGCACTGGTTATATGGGGTGGGAACAATCAACTTATGGACACTAAGTCAGGGGTGTGTCCTCACCCCCACCCTTTTTATTCTTTTTATTAATGATGTTATTAACCTTTTAGATAAGGATGGGTGTGACGCCCCAAAAATTGGTAACAAGAGAATTCCAGCTCTTCACTTTGCTGATGACACTCTTTAAATTGCAAAGACTCCACAGGGACTTCAACAGCTTTTAAATGATTTTATTATGTTTTGTCACAAGCGGGGCCTGGTCCTGAATAAAACTAAAACAAAATATATGATTTTCAGGAAAGAAAAGGCCAAACCCAATAAAAGACAGGTGCTAGCTGGTAATAGCAACCTGGAGCGTGTCGATGCTTTTTATTATCTAGGCATCCGCCTGACTCCATCAATTAAGTGGGAGCAACACATTGAAAAGTTGAAAATGCAACTTACACATCAGACTGCAAATCTAGGAAAAATACACAGAAATACATCTTCAAGGTAGCTTGCACCTGCCCTTGAAATCTATAATATAAAAATCCTAGGGGGTGCTCTATATGGGGCTGAACTATGGGGTACAGGTCCAATTAACTCCCTGTCATCAATAGAAAAACGTTTTCTTAGATCCCTGATAGATCTACCTGCAAGTACTCCACTGGTGCCCCTTTATTTTGATTTAGCACACAGGCAGTTGGTTCATAAAATTAGTTATAAACTTTCTGATGTTTTGGTATAGACTGTGGACCGTGGAAGAACTTAGCTCCTATCGGGAACCTCTCTTAGAACTATTAAAGCTTCCCTAAGTCATATCAATCCCTTGGTTTAGAGCTTTGAAGGCATTACTAGAGAGGCTCGGAATTATTGGTTTTTGGTCAGACCCGGGAAACATGTCCTCCGTACCCAGGTACACCCTGAAGGCATTGTTCTGGGAAACCATATTTGTGCAAGCTACATCCAAGGTGGAGGGCAGTTTGACAACCAATTTCCTCAATTTTCAATGTGTCCCCCATTTTGAGGATACACTGGATGAAGTTGTCCCTCCCCTGGCCCAGAAACCTTTCTTTCAGTTTCGAAACAAAACATTACCCATCAAATCTTTTTGTAAAAAATGAACTAAGGGCATAGTCAACAATGATTTATGTCAGGCCTGTTGTGCAAGCTTTGAATCCATTGTCCACCAGCTATTTTTCTGCCCTAGCTACAAATCACTGAGGGAAAAATTGATTTTTCCCCTTTGCAAGATTGTTGGTCCTGGCCATTATCTGGAGGTGCTTGGAACTTTGAGCACGGATACCAGTAGAGTTGTGAATTTTGGAGTGTCTTGATATTGGCATGCTTTGTGGCTGAAAAGGAGTAAATATATATCATGATGGATCCTGATTAGTGATGTAATAAATGGTATGTATTGTAGTTTTAATGACAACCAATTATTTTAAGACAATCCCTATTTGAAATGTATGTTTATCTTTTTTAAATGGTTATATGTGATATGAATTGTCTTTTTATCTTTGGTCTTTACTCTGAATATTTTTTATTGTTGATCTTCTTGTGTTGTGTACTTTTATGACCTCATGGTTGAAATAAAGTATGATGATGATGATGATGAAAATTATATAATATTGTTCTTAATATCTATTAAAAGCCATCTACCGGCATCATCCCTAAATTCATTTAAGAGCTTAACATTTAACGATTTATGAAACAGTATAAGCACGCCATTTGTGTTATTTACCGCAGGGGAACTTAAAACATTACCTACCCACTGTGTTTGATAGAGTTTAAGTCTTGCTTTAGTTTCTTGAAATAAAGCTATTTGACATTTCATTTTTGATAAATGAAATAAAACCTTTTGTTTTTTTACCTAGATTATGAAGACCTTTAATGTTCCATGTCACAATACATAAGTTACTCATGGGAAAGAGCATAAAAAATATGTAGATCAAAAAACAAGCAGAAATGAGGCAGTAAAGGAAAAAATCAACAGAGACATCAATAAATAAGAACAATACTAAATTATATATATATAAATATCAGTAAATAAGGAAGACATATTAAGGTAGAAGAGTTGAGAGAAAGTACGATAAAAGACAGAGAAAACACAAACAATATAGTCAACATGTTTCCCAAAACAAAATATATCAGATATAAAATAATAGAGAATCATTGAGACAGGAGTAAGTAAAACAAAGATCGTTATAATATACAAAGAAGAGGGGAAGAAAGAAGATAGGACATTAAAAATGAAATGTAACCATCTGTAAAGAATCCAAAAAATGCACCACAACGATGAGGGTCCCGCACCCATGCGCACAGGGAGTCACTTCCTCAAAATATTTAAATTACCAGTGCTCACTTAACGAATGGTCACCGTTAAACCATCCCTACATTGAAATAATTTCACACTAGTAAGGAGCACTACAAATATACACAATATTTCCAAACAAATATCTTTGATTCAAAAACATTTATTCTCAAATCTCATATTTTTAAACATGGAGAATGTCCAATTGTTCATGTACCAATGTATTATTGCTTTGATGCCTCAGTTAGTCCTTTATTAATTGAACATTCTCCATGTTTAAAAATATGAGATTTGAGAATAAATGTTCTTGAATCAAAGATATTTGTTTGGAAATATTGTGTATATTTGTAGTGCTCCTTACTAGTGTGAAATTATTTCAATGTAGGGATGGTTTAACGGTGACCATTCGTTAAGTGAGCACTGGTAATTTAAATATTTTGAGGAAGGGACTCCCTGTGCGCATGGGTGCGGGACCCTCATCGTTGTGGTGCATTTTTTTGATTAGTTAATTAGGGTTTGCAGCACGGGAGCAGATAGGTGAATTTGAGTGAATTTGAAAGGATTGAAGGTCAACATGGAGGATGATATAGAGAAGTTAGCAGCAGAATTATTTCAACTAAGTAAGACAACAGGCTCCGGGGTGAGGAAGGATGTTCAGACTAAAAGTCTTAGGGAGAAGTTTCTGAAATTAGAGAAATTAGAGAAATTAAAAAAGTTGGAATTATCAAAATGGTGGGATGGGGTGACAAAAGAGGATACCAAGAGGACTGAGAATATTAATTTTTCCGACATTCGATGATTTAGAGGAGGACCATCTCAAAGAATGGGAAGAAAATTTGTACGCTTCATCATTCACAATGATGAATATTTTGATTAAGAATGCGGAAAGGAAAGTTGAGAAATTGAAGAATCAGATCATGGATTTAGAGAAGGAAATAGCAGATATGAATGTAAAAGAATTAACTGAGAAAAATGATGGTATTTTGAAGGAAGTTATTAACAGACACCAGTTACAAATCAAGGATAAAAAATTAAGCAAGATACGCAGAGATGAGAGAGATTATAATCAGGGAAGGGTTTTCACCTTTGCAAAGGGTTTTGATGACATTGCAAAACCAAACCCGAAAGGGGGTCCCATGAATCAAGAAGAATTGAGCTTGGTTAATTACAGTAGCTCAAGTATCTCCTCAATCGATGAACCAACAGGACCAGGGGGAGCACTGCCAGCAAAGAGTTCGTCTTTTTCCGAGGAAATCTCAAGAATCAAGAGGGGTCGAAAGAAAATGCCCATAGAACAAGAAGGGGGCGGAAACATAGGAAATACCAGGATGGGGACCCGCAGTCAGAACAGAAACAGGAATTAAAACAGGAAAAAGAATTAGTGGGGCAAGTAAGAGAAGAGGAATTAGAAAAAATTAATTTATCTGACAGGGATTTGAATGTGCATGAGCTCTCGGTTTTGAAAAAAAGGATTATCTTTTTGTCCAAACAATGAATGTAATTACACGGATTTAGAGATAGATTTGTTTAAATTTTCTAGAAAATTAAAGTTGCAAAGTTTTTTTTCTATGTAAGAAAAACCCTTGACTGTACACCCTGTGATTAAAAGTTCAAACATGACTATTGCAGAATTGCAGAATGTTCATTTATTAATGTCATTGACAGAAGGGAGAGGTTTGAAATGGATGATATTTCAGTAATGATGGATGTACCTACTGACTATGGTTGTACTAGTGGTTTAAGTGTGAAATCCAAATTTATACCACAAGGGTCACAATTCGCAGCAATTGATATTTTTGTGAAAAAGACTTTGGAGGAATTTTATAGAATGGAAGATGCAGGGTCTCAAGGGAGGTGGTTAAAAGATAATATCACCAGGGAGGAGAGAATAGCATTGGAGGGCTTGAAGAATGACAAAAAGATAATCATCCGAGAAGCAGATAAAGGGGGGAATATTGTTATAATGAGGAAATCAGATTATGTTCAGGAAATACATAATCAATTAATGGACCCCTACTGTTATGTGAAGATAAGAGGGAACCCGATGGAGCAGGTAAAGAAGTTAATTTCGGGACGATTGTTTGCTTGGAAAGAGGAAGGTTTGATAGATGAGGCCGAGTATAAATATCTGAACGTATCTAATCCTACCTTCCCTTTTATTTATACTCTACCGAAAATTCATAAATCAAAATCGGATCCACCAGGGAGACCCATAGTGTCCAGCATTGGAAGTGTTACGGAACACCTATCTGAATTTGTAGACTGTTTTTTAAAACCCTTAGTGGTAAACTTATCAGCATATATTATAGACACTATGGATGTCCTAAATAAATTACAGGACTTTAAGTGGGAAGATGGAATGACTCTTGTGACTTTAGATGTAATCGGGCTTTATACTTGTATCAATAATGATAAAGGTAAACAAGCCTTAAAACACTTTTTGAGCAGTCGCAGTGCAAGCCTACATGCACATTCGGAGATGTTGGTCCAAATGAGCACTTTGATTTTGGAGAATAATTTTTTTCTTTTTGAGGACCAATGGTTTCAGCAAATTAAAGGTACAGCGATGGGGTCCAGGTTTGCTCCTTCATATGCCAACCTCTTTATGGGGTTCTTTGAGAAGGAGCATGCCTGGGGCCAAGGGGCAGCAAGATGGACGGATTGCATTTTATTTTGGGTCCGATTCATAGATGACATTCTATTGATATGGAAAGGGAGTGGGGGAGAACTACATGAATATTTTGATTTTCTTAATAAGAATGAGTTCAATGTACAGTTAACTATGAATTACAGTTCAAATGGTTTAGCGTTTCTGGATGTGGAACTTTTTACGGAAAATGATCAAATTAAGAGTAAACTATAAAGAAAAACCACGGCCACTAACTCTATCTTGTGTGCAGATAGTTTTCATCCAAAATCCGTGATCAAAGGGATCCCTTACGGGGAGATGATCAGGTTAAGAAGAAATTGCAGCACCGAAGGGGATTTTGATAATGAGTTAGATGGTCTGTATAGCAGACTATCAAAGAGAGGCTATAAAAGGGCTGATCTATTAGAGGCCAGAACAGAATAAAAAGGGTACAGAGGGAAACTACTCTTGTTCAAAATAAAAGAGGACAACTCAAGGAAAAAGTAGCTTTTGTGACCACGCATTGTATTGAGAAAACTGGAATTTACAAAGCACTCAAGAAAAATTGGGGCTTATTGACGGGTGTACCAGGATTAGTCAGTTCAATAGGGGACAAACCAGATATAATCTACAGGAAATGTGTAACTATAAAAAATATTATCACAAGGAACTATATACCATCTGATGTAACGGAGGGTCTTAATTGGTTACCCAAGCAACCAAGAGGCTTTTATGTGTGTGGTACATGTAATATGTGTGAATTGGGTATTAACAAAATCAAAGAATTCATGTATAACACAAAAAAAAGATTTGTGATAAGAGAATTTATTAACTGTAACAGCACAGGAGTGGTTTATGTAATTATTTGTTCTTGTAAGAAGATCTATATTGGTAGCTCGAAAAGGACTTTGAAATTGAGATTACAGGAACATAGACGTGCTATTCGCAATTGTGATACCAGATCACCTCTGTACATGCATATCAAGGAATGTCACAATTCCCAATAGGATTTTAAATTCCATGGTATTCAAAAGAAATTTCCCTGTAAGAGGGGTGGAGACTGGGAATTGCGAATTAGACAGGAAGAAGCAAAATGGATGAGTAAATGCAGAGCAGTTACTATGGGTTTAAACAGTGATAATGAATTTCATTATTTTTTGGCCTAAGGACTTTATTCCATGTTGTGTGACGTAGCAAAGGGTGAAGAAACTTCTTTGATAGATGATATTTTGGGAGTGAGGATTGAAGTTCAATTTTGATAATCTGACAAGTACCTTGTGTTTTAAGGTCGAGCTACGTGATCAGGTGACAAATCTGTAGATTAGGAAAATAAGGAGTGGTGAAGTGGAGGGAGGAGCCGCATAGTGAGGATGGAAATGAGTCCAATTGAGTTGAGATCAGATGATAACTACGACTCCGCTATATGTTGCTTTGGATGAGACTGGGGATTTCATGTGGACTGGTAATTCACACACTTTGGAAAGGGGCACTAGAGTATTGTGTTGTAACTTTAGAATATGGAATGGTTGCTCATTGGTAAAAATACGTAGTGGAGACAATATGGGGTAACAACCGTACAGTGATATATGACAGTGGTGTTATGGGCGACCCTTCCCGTATATAATTACAGGAAAGGGGTGAATGATGGGGGAGAATTTGCCAGGATTAGTAATAACGCATCATGATGGGGCATCGTGAATAGGAGATTTGAGGTGATTGGTGGTTGATATAAATAGTTGGAGCAGGAGAATATAGCGTGAGTATGGGTCACCATACTAATGATGATTTAAAGAGCGGGAGGTATGAGTGTGTTGATTATGTTGAAATATTGTTGACTGATTGATGATTTTGGACATGGATATTGACCGCATATGGCTGAATAATTCATACAGAGGGTTTTTATTAAACTAACCGGGAAACCCACGTATCTGGAAAATAACTGGATTCAGATATATATGCGTGTTGGTAGCAAGATATGATCATTGGAATTTTTGTTTTAACGACCATGATCACGATCGTTGGACTAGGCGGGATATATAGGAAACTGGATTCTTATTCTACAGTTTGAAACGCCGCGTAATGATTGGCCCGCTTAATAGTGGACCAGAGAGGGAACAGGGTTAGGAATCAGATAGTAGGCTTAGCGATTGGCTACTTTGCCTGGTCAAATTAGAGGAGTGGATTTGTTAGAATACGAAGTGCAAGTAGATGACAAATCGTGGGGAAGTAAGGTTTTGAAATGCCTCTTAGTGATTGGCTCGCCGAATGAGCAGGACCAGAGAGGGAACAGGGTCAATAATTAGAAAGGAGGCTCAGTGATTGGTTACTTTACCTTGAGACCAGGGAAGTACGGTTTTGAAATGCCGCTCAGTGATTGGAGGAGGCTTAGCGATTGGCTACTTTGCCTGGTCGAATTAGAGGAGCGGAATTGTTAGAATACGAAGTGCAAGTAGACGAGAAATCGTGGGGAAGTAAGGTTTTGAAATGCCGCTTAGTGATTGGCTCGCTGAATGAGCAGACCAGAGAGGGAGCAGGGTCAACAATTAGAAAGGAGGCTTAGTGATTGGTTACTTTGCCTTGTGACCAGGGGAGTATGGTTTTGAAATGCTGCTTAGTGATTGGCTCACCGAATGAGTGGACCAGAGAGGGAACAGGGTTAGCAATTAGAAAGGAGGCTTAGGGATTGGCTACTTTGCCTTTATAAACCAGAGTAGCGGACTGTTCAAAATACGGAGCGTGAGTTGCAGAGAAACCGCGAGGGGATGCATAGAGGATGGTGAAGACTTCTGAATTTTCACAGGTACTTGGACAGAGAATTTGGGAAACAGGTTTTTGAATATTTAGGTTACTTTTTATGTTGGGGAAAGGTTATAGAAAGTGTTTTCTCCTTTTTCTCTGATACAGATAATATTTGTGTTAGTCGAATTGGACAGACTGCATTAGAAATAACGTGTCTTGGATGCACTCACCAATATGAATGGATAAAGGTGAGACCGGTTCAACTGTACTTGATCTGGGAATATAGAAATGTAGCTGAGAATTAAATAGGGTGGCGAAATTAAGGATGTTATAGATGATTGGTTCTTAGGACTTTGAGTATAGGATAGAGACAACAGAAGTAGGGTCATAAAAGGGGCAGATTTAGATCAGGAATGTAGGAATTGAGACTAAGGAGAGAACAGTGACAGATTGATGCATACAAAGAGGGTTCTATAGAAGGATTTTGTTTTTGGTACAAAAAATGGGGTGTTTATTGCAATGAGTGCTATGAATATTACTCATGGGGTTTATTATATCACCAATTGTGTCATTTATGACTGATAGAGATGATGTCTGTCACAAACTAGAACTACTGGTTTAACATCCTGATTAACTTGGGAGCCTGTTATATAGGTAGGAATAAATTAGAACAATTTGTTTACTATTCTGATTTACTTTGGAGCACGTTAGGCAGGATTTGATTTGAAGATGTGAATATATGGACAGGAAAGTCTTGATTATGATGGCATGTTCTCATTTATTTCACAGCCCTGATGATGTCCCGGGAGGGGATGAAACGCGTCGGCTGTTGAGAGTATTGGACATTAGGAATGGAAGTATAACCTCTCGATCTAATGATTGGATCATACAATATTTCATATAATTGGAAAGTAACGATGGATGGATCAAAAGGATGATAAAGTGATTGGATCATAAAAAATTGGTAACAACGATTGATGGATCAAAAGAAAAATTTTGGATGGATTAAAAGGAAAAAAGTTTTTGGGGCAAGAACATTTATTAATGGATAAAGGACTAACTGAGGCATCAAAGCAATAATAAATTGGTACATGAACAATTGGACATTCTCCATGTTTAAAAATATGAGATTTGAGAATAAATGTTTTTGAATCAAAGATATTTGTTTGGAAATATTGTGTATATTTGTAGTGCTCCTTACTAGTGTGAAATTATTCCATCTGTAAAGAATCCGATGAAAAATAATGAAGAACCACAAATAGAAATTAAATGAGGAGAGTTCGTTACATGACAGAGAAAAAGGAAGGAAGAAAGAGAGGAAAGAAAAGAAGAGAAATGAAAATACAGAAAGGGGAGATATAGGGAAGAACAATGTCTAATCCAATGTATATTGAAGGAAGAGATGACAAAAAGCCAAAAGACTATAGTCATAACAACGAAGAATAAAACGGACAATAATACTGAGGGGGGAATGAAGAGAAGAAAGATACCACTCGAGGAGAACAAAACACCAGAAAGAGGTAAACATAATGTCAGGAGGGGAAAAAAATATAAGAGAAAAACACAAGACAATCACGGTGCCATTATGACTTACCCAACAGAAGGGAAAACAGCGAAACAAAGTTGAATGCAGACAGTAGACTATGTATCAACATATAACACAAACACCGACATCAAACAAGAGGGATCCAGGGACCTGCAAAAGAGAAAAGAGTGAGAGTGACAACATTTCAGGGATTACTAAGTTCCATGACTTCTCCCTTGTGCATATGTATGATTTGTTGAGTTCTAAGGGATCTGCAAAATTGATGGTCCTTTCTTTGTAGGTGACCCTGAAGAAGCAAGGATGAATAAGACCATTGCGTGTGTTCATGGATCTCAACATAGGTCTGAGATCTAAGAATTCCTTTTGACATTGTGCTGTTGCTCTAGAAACATCCTGACTGAAGAACATGTTTTGGCCAGACCACAGCATTTGTTTGCATTGTTTAGCTGTGGAGTCTGTATATTGAAGAAAATAGGCAATGATTCCTAATGGTCTTTGTCAGGTTGAAGCACCCAATGGATCGATCCTGCGAGCACTTTGGATGTTAAGATCGACAGAAGTCAGCATACCAACAATTTTTGGTATGTGAATCTTCAAGAAATTGATCATGTCGGGACCTTCGGAACCTTCCGGTATGCCATAAATACGTAGATTATTGTGATGATTGCGGTTCTCGAGATCTTCAGTTAATTTTGTTAATTGAATAACATCTTTGGATAGGGTATCTACCTTTGTAGTGACATCCTGGACATCACTAACCCTTTGTTCCACCTCTGTAAACCGAGAATCCAAATGAGACCACTTATCTTCAATTCTCCGAAGTGCCGCATGAGTATCTGCCATAAAAGGTTTAATATTTTTCAATTCGTCTATAATGTCTTCCAGAGTCAGAGGCAAAGGTGATTTGTTAAGAGAGATGGAATCTTTTTTGGCTCTTTTTGTAGCGTTACTTCCAGGTTCTTTGCGAGTTCTAGTATTAGAATTGCAGATAGGAGGAGATTTAGGTAACTGCGCCATTTCCATATTTTAGTGAGTTCTAGATCGCAGATGAGATGGCGTATATACTCCTTCAGGCTTTTCGAAGACAGGGAGATAATGACTTCAGTTCAAAGAATAGTGAGTCAGATCAATAAGATGACAAGTAGAAGTTGTGAGTGTCCCTCACCAATATGGTAATTAAAAAACATATGTTCTTGTCAGGACCACAAAATACGACTGTAAATGCTAATACAGCTATTTGGCCCATATAAATTTCCAACGTTGTGCATAGGCAAAGCAAGCTCCTCAAATTAAGAAACAAATCCCATTAGAATTAGTTTCCAGTGACGATTGCATGAGGAGGAAGACTGCAGGGGCATCAGCTCTTGAGGAGATTCAGGTGAAAGCCACTTAAAATGGCGGCCACGGGACGGGGCTCACTGGGGGCAGCAAGAAAAAAGGCTAAATTAGGGCAAACAGACCATTACAAGGACTATAGACGTACCCAACCACCCCCAGTGTCCTCCGCCGCACACCACAATGTCAACCTGCCGGCACCGTGTAGAGAAAACAGCCCTCCATGCGGTTAAAATCTCCGGTGCGTCAGAGAGACTCTAGCGAGCAGCCACTTTCCTTCGCTGCCGCCGAATTTCCTTTGAAATTACTTTTGATTCCAAAGTTGAATTTAGAAATATTTTATTTCAAAACTAGCCTGCGAGGTCGGCCTGGCTTTAAAATGATACCAGACACCACAGCAGTTAACACTTTAGTGCATAAAGTCCACTGATGTCCCTAAATTGACATTCCCTACCATATACTAGAGACTTACAGGTAGGTTGTCTTTGCCAATTAGAATTATACCAATTGCTATATACCTTTAGAAGACAAACCACTGGCTCTGGGCCTGGTTAGCAGAGCCCGGGGCACTTTCAGAGACAATAACCACCAGCATCAGTCAAAGAAATGTGGGTGATCAGGGCAAATAGGATGACTTTCCTACAATTTTGAGGAGAGAGTACTTAAGCACTGGTTAGCATGGTAAAGCACACAGGGCCAACAAAATAAGATCATCAAAGTAAGGGAATGAAGGCAAAGAGATTGGGGGAGTGCCACACCAACAATGTCAGATCCAACATGGGCCACATGACTATGTTGGAATAGGTAAATATGATGGCAATGAATACCATGAAATGTGCAGGCCCGATAACTGCAGTACCAATAAATGCAATGTCAATGTATGCCATAACCTGTGCAAACAAAACAGTATTGACACTGGCAGTAACAATGTCAATGTATGCCATAATCCATGCACGAATGATAATGTTGTTACCAGTAGAAACAATGTTGATGTCCGCTATGACCTAGGCAAGTATAACGGTGTCAATATCAGTAAAGACAATGGTGATGTATGCTATGACAACTATACGCACAATGTTGAGAAGGTCTACAAAAATTATACCAGTAATTGCCATATTATTTTCAGGAATTCCAATGAACTTGTATCATTGCTGTTGGATTCACCCAAGCTGACCTCCCCATCAACCCCGAGTTCCCCAAGATACATGGTCAGGCAGGTCCTGCGACCCACACGCACTCCTATTGAATGACAGGTCACAGGTGGGAGTCTGTCTTACCCCAAACACAAACGCGCGCCCAGGGAAAACCCTGATTCAGTCAACCACAATTGGCCCCAATAAAATACGTTTGGCCAAGGGCTTGCTATCCCCAAAAATACTGCAAATCTAGATACAACATGTAGATAGGAACAGTTAGCCAATCAGGACATGACATGCACACCACACAAAGAGATCACATGCTCCTCACGCCGTACATCTGGACACATACACACTGGGCAACACTAGCTCTCCTCGAGTTCGAGAGCCATCTGTGTCTCTATCTGATACCCACACTTCTTAATTTATGACTGACTTGCATTTCAGGAATGCAGAAATGAGTTTATTGTACCTCACAAAATTTATATAATGTCAGCCAAATCTTTGTACATGGAGAGACTTTCCTCAAGCACATTCTGTTGAGACTCTCCTGGCCGCTGTGTTTAATTAAACTAACTTATTTTTTTGCCAAATGCCTCTTGTCTTTTCATTTCTTTAAGGTAAATTGATATCTGAGCAACATTTTGGCAAGCCAGCCTGGAGAGATTGGCTTATTTAGCCCAACTGCTGCCGAAGGACAACGACCATGTCTGAACGGATTCACATCTGTGTAAACAAGATCAGTGATCAGACACCATAATTGATTAGAAGTTCTACTGAATCAGCAGGGCGGATGTCCATCTGGAAGCTGCCGTCACAAGATTAAGAGACTACATCTGAGCTTAAGTCCCAGCCTGTGGTGTATGGCAAACTAGGACAAGCCCGTAGAACATGTTTTCCCTAGTCAGCACGCTAGAGAAGGTGAAGTAAAGTACAGCTTTATTTTAGCTTGAACAGTTGGGCTTGACACAACTGTACACCTCTGACCCTTGTTGTGTTATATTCGGTTACTTTTTAGCTTGATCAGTTGGGCGTGACACATTACATCCCCAATCCCCTGATCCGTGGTTTGTTATACACGGGTCACCACCTCAATCCTATTTTGTAGCCAAATTGGTTTCTTAGAGATTCCGGGGTTTCTTAACACTGGGGGGATTTAAAAGAAGTGAAAAGATGGATTTTTTGTGTGACATAGGGTGTAATTCGAAACATTAGGAAAAAAGTCTGACTTTGGTGAAATAAGGTGTAGCTTGTGTCTGGCCACAGAGCGCTGATAGTTGTCAGGCGCTGCTACCTTTTTCGGCCGAGCCAATAGTGACAGACTATCAGGCTCACATAGCTCTGTATAGTACACAGAGCATTCTCTCTCCTTGGGCTGTAGGAGCTAGGAGGGGGCTAATGGTTTTGGACAAAGTGATAATTCTTTCTGTCAACCTATTTCTCTCTTAGTCTCTTTTAGATTTTACATTTTAAGCATTCAATGAGGTTGTAATGCTGTTATAGTTTTTCAATATTCTGCATGTTTGAATGTTATGTCATGTTAGTAAGTTTATGCTTTATGAAATAATAACCAACTTTTTTCCAGATCAGAATTTCACGTTTTCTAGTTTACTGCCACAAATTAACTCATACTGCTCTGAACTAACAATTGCATTCTATTACAGGTTGTTACTATTTCATTGCATATGTCTTTTCTTTAGTGTTAAATGTCCTTTTTCTAATGCATTGTTTTTTTATTTCGCTCGAAACCAGCAGATTGTTTTTGGTATCACCCCGTGATCACTATTCCTCAAAATTAGAGTAGAATTTAAATAGAGTACAATTCACAATTATTTAAATAATCTTGAGACAATCCAAATTTGCTAAATTCTAAAAAAAAGTTCCCTAATCCATCATAGAGACTCCACTAAGCAAAATTCCCCAACCAGGCTTGGAGACTAGAGAGGCACTGCCATGAGTGGCACGATCTTACCAAAGACTACGAATTTCCTTTGCCTGAGGTAGGAACATTCAACACCATCATAATAGAAAGTACCAACACTTACATTCAGGCCTGACTTGTGCACCAGAAAAGAGATATGAAAATAGCCTTGTTAAGACTATGGGCTGGCCGCAGAGTTGTCTCTACACACCACATATACAACCCCAGGGCTAGCACCATCAGGAAGGAAGGCTCTGAATCCTTTGACTCCAATAATGAGGACGAAAGCATAGGGTGGGGCCAGCTACTACAGGGGAAAGGCAGGGAGTGCAGTCCAAGGATCACCCAGGAACTTAAAGACACTCTCACCCCACTGACAGCCCAAGACAACCCTGAGGAGGGCCCCTTGATCGCAATGCTAATAAGTGAGACACCATACCACTTCCTGGTGGATACAAGGGCAACAAGGACATGCTTACGGAAGGAGCGGACCCTATATCCAAGATCACCATCCAAGTGCAGAGAATCTCAAGGTCTTTACCCAAGGACCCCCATACAGAACCCCTCAAGCTGGGAGTAGGAGGGAATACGATTAGAAAGCTGCTTTTGTACTATCCATCCTCCCCCAACTAACATATTGGGGTGAGCGGCCTATAATCCAAATTAAGGATGTCCATCCAGTTCACTGAAGATGGAACTATAGCCTGTTCCTCCCCTGGAGCCTCCCCTCTAGGGCACAAACCAGTAACATCCTCCCATGCCACAGGAACACCAGCAAGGGTGATCCTGGACCGTCGAGCCCCTATCAAGAGGGTAGTTCTGGACTTTACAGGAAACCTCTTAGAGTTATATAAACTAGCCCAGCAGTGGACCAGACGCGTACACCACATCTTTCTAGAAGTGGGCAAAAGAGTAGCAGGTAGCATGCACAGGGAACTGGAGACCCATGATCTCAACACCCACAGGCCCACTACACCCAGAGGAAGTGGAAATGGGGGTAGCAACCAGACCATGCAAACCCCCAAGCCTATGCAGTCCACCCTGGCACCTCCTCAAGGGAGGAAGTGGTACAAGCCAGGCATGACAAAGGGTGCGTTACCCACACTGGGAGCCCCCTCCCTGTCACCAAGCACAGCACCCAGGAGAGTGACTGCAATAAAAAATATGGCCTTACCGACTGGCAGAGTTGCATCCCAAGGAGATTTCCCCACCTACCACATGGGAAAAATCGCTGGGCCTAGGATGGACAGGATGCTGACCGCTTCTCCTATGCCTGGGACCCCTTGGAGTGACCTTGAAACAGGCTAAAGTGCCCCCAAAGGGGCCGAAGCAATCACATACGTACAAGGGGTGTCCAGCTGGTTAAGGACTCAACCACAGGACCCCAGAGGGATCCAACAGAGGACCCACACCAGAAAGCCAAAAGGCTGGCAAACTCTAAATGTTGTCACTGAAGAAATCACAAGGCTGACTATTGTCACCTAGAAATGTACCACAAACATAGTAGAATATTGCCAATGCAGTTCCCACAGAATACCTACCAACTGAAAAAGGCGTAGAACAAGCAAAGGACGCAGTGAATCCAAGACCTCAGCACCCACTCCAGAAAGCTCACTATAACAATAATGACTAGTGATACAGCAGTAGGAAAGACTCAAGCCTTTACTTACACACAAGAAAACCTCAGGGTAGCCATACTATGTTGACTGGTAATCCACACTGGAGTTCACCATCCGGGTGCCCGTGAGGGCCCAGGGCCCCCACTGCTGTTGATCTCCTGGGGAGGGATTGGCTGACCATGCCCCCAGGGTGAGGACAGTTTGACGAGGGAGCAGGGCAGCCCCCCAGCTGGTATATAGAAGCAGGCACACAGGTCCCTTTGTCCAATTCACTAGAGCACGCTCCGATCAAAAGGACTTCATTCCTCAATAGCTTTTCAGGCCCCCTCCAAAATGGAGGCCCTCCTAGACTTCCAAAATGAGGCAGATGCTCCAGTAACGAAAGCCAGGGTTTCCACAAACTTAGGAGAAGGGGGTTGAGACAACCACAGAGCCCCATCGGCCATGCCCAAAATTGACACCAAGTCAATAGTGAAATCCACCAGGGCAATCTGCCAGTTTGGTTAACTTACTCACTGCACGCCTTAGCTGCACACCTGACCCCCTGGGCACCAAGCATTCTGCCTCCCCCTCCTCTCCCCAGATATTTTCAAGCATCCAAAAGGTCTGCGCTCATCAGAACATGCCCCTCCAAAGCAGCGGGAGAAGTGTACCATTGGATAAGAAGCTCCTGTTTTACACCAAGGGCTACAGCTCCTAAATATACCAGATTTAGGAAAGACGGTCTCCATTGATGACCCTCACAGCCCACACACCGGTGCAGGGATAGGCTCACCAACTGGGCCCCGGCTGGTCAAATGATATTCACAGGGCCTCATGAAAGTAAGAGGCCCTATCCCAGTCATAGTCGCATCCAGGTCTCAGGATCACATGACCCCAGTCCATCAAATTCATTAATGTCACCTCCATCAGTCCCAATGAGAAACCTGACCCTTGCCAAAGAAAAAACACTGCAAACAAAAAACTGCTACAGCAATTTTCCTAGAGGGATCCACACAGAACCTTCCAACCACCTCCAGTATCCTTTGTTAAAAATAGCCAAAAACAGAGGTAACTGCCCACCTGGACCCGTATAAAAACAGCCTAAAACCAGCCCAAAGTTTCTTGATTCTTCCAGAAGGAGGGTGTAACCCAGTAACTCTGCCTAATTAGAAAACAACCTTGTTCAACACCATGTGCAGAGACCCAAGGGATGTGCATGTGGCAACGAAAACATTAGCCTAAGATCCAAACATCCACTTCCCTTCACAATTGCATGCAGCACATGCAGATCAAAAGGACAACCCTGCCCCTATAAACACATCACACCTTTAAATGGAACTGCCCACAGGAAATTAATACTTTCCCCACCACAGCTAGGAGAGGGGGGAACCCAAAAATACAAAGAGCATTAAAACAGTTGAAAACTCGCCATTTATCCTAAAAACTTAGCACTTCCTTTTCAGTACCCCATTCGAAAAACTTAGCTCACAGTTGAACCATTGAGCGCATCAGTAAAATGTTAATGCTGCTATTTTGAAGACAACTGCCTAATGATGTATTTGTTCCAAACTAACATACATCCCACAGCTCTTAACCTACAGGTCTGTGATCGAGCTGAAAGTGCACCAATATTGCACGGGCCCGCCATTCCTTCAATCAAAGCTTTCAAAAGGGCTTTCTTTCACAAAGTCAATCACTTAAGTAATACAAGATACATTAACTTTCGCAACACCCTTTGAGCGACATATTTTGCAATGCACCAAGACAAGACACCTCTGAGCATCCAGAAGACAGACACCTCACCTGAAGATGACCCCACAGCCTACAAATGCATTTTAAGGTGTGTGTTTTTGTATTTATGTACATGCTCTATTTAGCCGGGGTGCTCTAGAGCTCCTCCATAGCTAGATGATGCCTTAGCTCATAAACTCTACTTCTACATTCTTGCAACGCATGCACAGTGACCTCTCTCACCTTACACACACCTGCACTGAAACAAACGCTAGTATTCCTCGCACACTATGCAGCACACTCCTACACAACACCTGGCACCAACACATGACTGCCGTAGGCAGACAGCTTTACCTATCCCAGGACATAGCCTGTAAAAGAGCAAAATACATCATCCATCTGTACCGATGTAGGATCAGTGCAAAGATCCAACCCTATAGATTAGAAGCCTGTAGGACGCTGGTAAACATCACCTGGTATGAGACCAACCCCACTGCACTGTATCTCTTCACCGAGCCTAGTGGCATCCAATCTGAGGTAGACAGGATGCGCAGAAAGGACACCATAGAGCAGGACACTCTTCTTAGAAGAGAGAATCGTGGAGTTAGCAAGACCACTGCACCAGTGCACAAATACATCCACTCCTGCCTCCATGCAGACTACTTGATCCTATAAGATCATTTTTATCTTTCAAGATGTATCTCCTTCTATACTCCTGAGCTCTTACTTGATGCTTTTGGGTGGTGGTAAATGTGAGAAATCCGGGAAGATAGGAGGCACTGACCCCTAGTTGTAACAGGGCTGGTATTTCATTATTATGAGAAATGTTTTCAAAATTACACAAAATTATGCTTAATTACGGGAAATGCAAATCCATCATTTTGCACTATATGTTAGTGCAAAATCTATCCTTGGATCAATATTGAAGCACAGCGAACATGCTCTGTGAGATTCCACTGAACTCTGCGAATGGATGAAAATATGCACATTGCGCTGCTCGTGCTGTGATTTAGCACCAGCAGCTGGTTCCGTATTGACAAATCAGCACGAACAGCTCCACAAGGCGTGCCAGAGGGTAGAGCTTCTTGAGTTGATTTTGCTGCTGCTCAAGTAGATTTTCCACTGCAGCAGCAGCTTTGTGATCACAAACGGTCTCACCGACCACCTTGGAGGAATCTTGCCAGAGCCAACTTACCATTTTTGAGCCATGCACAAGAAAAAACTCCGCCATGTGGTGGTTGGTGGAATTTGGCCAGAACACACCATTATAAGCATAATGCTGAGTGGCCAAAATTCCACCAGTTCTGCTGGGAGAGCGGACTATATCACACACCCCTATCCGTGATCAACAGTGCTCGCGTTCTGTTGTTCCCGTGCATTTGTGGTAAATATTTACCAAAAATGGCATGTTCGCTGTAAATGTTTACTACATATGATGTGTAAATATATGAAGTGGCACAATGGCGTAATTTTGGTAATGTTCGTGTAAGAAAGTTTATGTGACATTCCCGAAATTAAGCTGGTGTCACTTAAATTTCACCTAGGCTCACTAAAAACAAAGGGGCTTATTTACAAGCCCCTTGCGCCGCTGGTGCATCACTTGTAACATGGGAAAATGTGACATACCGGTGGTGCAAGGGGCTTGTAAGTAAGCCCCACAAAACCTCTGCATGAGCCTAACACAAAGTGGGGTGGATTAATACAAAATAAGGACTACTGGCTTTGTCAGGGTGTGTCACTACAATAATACAAGAAACAGTATAGAGTCAACTACAAACCACATTTATTTAAAAACTTTCAGGAGAGTTCTAACTTTACATATAAGTAGCGGTTTACTATCAACAATGTATGTCATTAAAGTTTTCAATATTTAAAACTGTACAGTATGCATGTTTTTCTTATATCTTTAACAAGAACATAAACAAATATAGAACCCATTGATAGAAAACCTTCCACTGAGAATCTCAAGACAAAAGTCCCACCTCTAGGCATGTTTCAAATATATAAAGAAAACTCTGCTGGTGTCATGAATGCTATGATCAAGGTTAATTGGAGTGGCACAGGCAACATGCAAACAGGCACTTGCTGGACATAACTTGCTCCTGGCAGCCCAGGGAGTGGAATCTATGCATTGATGGTGCCCCTGCTCCTCCAGTGGCACCGCTTCCGCTCATATGCAATTTTCTATTTTTATCAGCTTCATTGGCTTCTGGGATGCTCTTTCTGTCTGCAGTAGTTTCAGTTGTTCTGATGACCACAGCAAAAGGATTTAATTGTTTTGGTCTTGCCAAATTGCCCATTGGAGTTTTCTTTTGAGAACAGGAGCCACTGACTCTCCATGATGAGCACCGCAGTACTTGCTACACAGCCATATAGTATTCTATGCCCACATAACACATCTAGTTCCATTCTGTTCACTCAGCACTCTATCAACTGCCAGTGGAGATGCAGGCTCATCATTCTCTCTCACGCCCACACATGCTAGTTGGGAAACCAGCTGCTCTGGGCCCACTGCTTTGCCTTCACATGGTTATGGTGATCACAGGAAGGCACAAAGCGGGACATACCACTTCTCTGGAAGAACAATGATCACGAGGAGAGCACCACACTCCAGGGTTGATTTCCCAGGGTACACTGGCTCTCACCGGGGTTGATTCTGGGTCTCGACTGGGACTAGAGGGTTGCAGGTGATGGTATTCTTGGTTTGGCATTCTCCAAGTCACTGATCCCCCAGAGGATATAATAAAGATGCCACTGACAATGGTATGGTCCGACTTGGCCTGACGGCACTTGGATCGCTAGGCAGTTCACAAATGAGTGGAGGAAAAAATCATCTATATCTCAGGCCTTGTTGGGCCAAACTGAACTGGGTCTTATGTTTTTTGCTCCTGTGGCATTCTCTAGTCATCAGTCAACTTCTTTGAGCTTGTTTATTTAATGCTGTTCCCAGATGAGGGTGATTTCAGAGTCCCGCCTTCCTTCCAATTTAGCTCCCCAGCCTAATTTTGTCAGGCTGTTGTAAATCTCCTGACCCCAGATGCCCCCTTTCAGCAGCCCGGAGCAGAATATAGTCCAGGGATTTCTTTGGCCTGGTGTCTTCCTTCAGCGGCAACCCTTAGCCATTAAAGAAGGTTACATTGCTTGTCTGCACTCGTCAAGTCTAACACCTGCTAACCACTTGGAGGACACATATGTTTCCACCTGTATTTGAGGGGTGCTCACCACAGGATGATCCAAAGAACTTCCAGATGACCCTTCTTTCCAGTATCAGCAGCAGGTCCTTCTACTGAGCCCCAGAGGGATGGAGGCCAGTGCCATTGCAGTCAAAGCAAGAGTCCAACAGAGTTCCTAGACGTGCCCTCCAGGCGGGGAGTTCCTCAGCTTACTTGTCTGTCTGTGTTCCTCTCTAGGTTTTAGTTCTACTCAAAATTCTCCTTGTGTGTAGGGGTCTAAAAAGTGAGGTGGAAAGTTCAAGAAGGTTGGTATCTTAGCCATATTCCAAAATGCCATATCATCTCACCACCCTGATCCATCCTCCTGTATGGCAATCCTGGGATTTTCCAACATAATGAAATCAATCTTTAGTCAAACACAACTCTTCCAGAAAGTGTATTACCTCCACTCACTGACACAGCAAACTGATTTATTCTTTCCAAAATATCTCATATCGAAAGGTGCCCGAGGTCTAGCTGTCTTCCTTTGTTTATGTGAGAAAGTGCATGTTCACGCTTGTCAGTAAATGTGAGTTAATTAGCCAAGGCAGATTCCTCTCACACCTTTGAAGCCTAATCCCCCTCAAATGGATATATTGTTTGGAGAAGGTTTTGGTCTACCTGCTGGCTAGCAGAGTAGTTAACTTGACACAACAGGATAGTTCAAAGTCTGAATCTCATTAGAGGACTACTGTGGAAAATACTGCTAAACACATGGTATATGAAGAAGAACATGTGTCAAATTACCAATATTTGCAACAATGACCATTTTGAACATAAAAAAGAGACTTTAACCTTTGCTGTATGTTGAGTCAATGTGAAGTTAATATCTTAATAATAGATGTGCAAAATTCACACATTTGCTTTCACACAACAGTGCAACATTTCTAGACATTACAAAAAAAGTATGAATAATTCTGTGAAGTGCAAATCTGTGATTTAATGCTTTGTTTTAGCATGAACTGCATTCTCATATCAATTATTTAATATGAGGAGGCATTTTGAACTAAAACATTGTGCAAAAAAACGAAGGCACAATGAACAACTGCCACTTGTGTTGTATTATTCCTGAACACTCACTGTAACTTTTGACAGTGAATGGTGCGTTCACAGTAACTTTTACTGCAAATGCTGCATAATGTGTAGCATGTCATAATGGTGTAATTATGAGAATTTTGCTTAATAAACATAAGAGAAATGTTTCTAAATTGTGCAAATCACACCACTGTAATGTCAGTTTCACCCAGGCCTAATGTTGATGTCGCTTTCACCTACAATGTGAAAACATGAAAGTGCTGCAGGCTTACAGTGAAGCAATACAGACTCATACTAGAGTACACAAAAATAGGGATATTTCATTTTTTATGACTTGGAGATGCCAGGAAAGGTTTCTTCTTTTTATTCCCAGGACCCTCCCAAACAACCTGGCTACAGTCACAGCAGGGAAAAGAACCAGGGATTTAACCTGGCAAGTGGTAGGAGAGCTCACCTAAATAGGGTAGTGGCTATGGAGTTGAATTCTGCCATCATCAAATAGAGGTCCCTTTGTAAATTTACACTAAGGCAAAGAGGAACTGTTGAGAAAATAGTCAGGATTGGTTGTTAGATTTTCTCCAATCACATGCTAGTGCACAGGATATTACTGACATTTTACCCATCATCTCTTCAGAATATTCCTGGACCTAGGAATACTCCATATGAAGAAGAATGCCCAGCTGAAAGAAAACTCCTGACTCCTGCTAGAAGAAATGGACTCACACAATGGCAAAGGACTCTTGAATCCTGCTAGCACCAAAGACCAGGAATTAGTTTCCTAGTCTCAAGTAGTGGGCCTCATCTTCGCCTGCTTCAGGGACAACAAAAGGAGAATAATCCTTGATTCCAAGACAGTCCAGCTGACCACAGAGGTCTGGGCCCTGCAGGAGACCTGACTGGAGAGAAAGCTTTATTTAGGAGTTCGGGGCTGTAGGATTATGCAAGAGGAATTAGGAAATATTTGTATCTCCAGAGGACAGGGACAAGGTGCTGAGGCTTGCTCAGTGATGTAACCATCAAGGTGAAAAGAATATCATACATGCGCTGCTTGGAGATTTTTTGCTGTGCTCACAACTGGTTCATTAGTCCTCTTTGTTAAGATATCTGGCCTCTTGGAGCACTGGCCAGCTATGGCTTCTATCCCTGCCCCACTGGAGAATTTTGATTTGGACCAGAGCAAGGTACCACATGTATTCAACCTGCAAACTGACAGTGGCATCTACGAAATTCAGGTTTGTCCACTTCTGAGCTTTCAGTGCCAAAACAGGTTCAGTGGGAGCTTGACTAAATATCTATCTTCAAGAGATCCTGACCAACCACAGTTTTGGACCTTGCCCAACTAGAAGGATGTTTCAGAGACTAATTTGAAAGGTTAAATCTTTAACCAGACTGACCCACTTTGTCTATCCAACATCCGATCCATTGCAGTCAGGCTGAAATCACACCTAGGCTCTGGCCAATCCTGACTTATATTGTGACTTTTGAGTTGGTCTTTACAAGTTCTTGTATTTTTCCCAAATATTAAAAATAAATCATTTCTTAGGGCCCCGATCTGTTTTAATCATCTTTCTCTACTTTATAAATTGGTTCTTCATTTTAAAATGAATGGTACTGTACTGTTGTGTATAAACTTTGCATGCAGTTCTCTTGTGTTTGCCTGTTGCTTGCGCCATAAGTACCAGAGAGTCAGCAAAGATTCTTTCAGAGCTGTTTTTTGATCTAACCACTGTGGGTTTATTGCATTGGTATGGTTACCCCCCTCCTTATTTAAAAACTCCTTTCCTGAAAGCAGGCCATAAACAATTTATTTAAGGTTCCTTCAGTCAAAGGCTACCTGTGCTCAGATACTGTAATGAGATAGACAATAGTCCTACATACTCGGTAGGCACATGGCTGCACACGTATGTGCCCATGTTTTCAAAGTGAACCAGTGCAGACAACCTTATTTTATGAGATGGGTACTGGAGGTCAACACTCAAAATAATTTTAAAAGTACTTGCAGATGTGTTAGCATAACTTTATTTGCTGCAGCCATATTTCCACTCATTGTTAACCATGACTTCAAGTTGTGCCCGTCTCTGACATGCAAAGCCTTGCTCTCGTTCTCACCTTTATTTTGTATGAGACAGAGGGTTGTTGCACATTCTGCCAAGATTGCAGATCTTGCACTTGTGGAGCACCTTTCTTTTGGTCTCATCACATGATTTGCATTGGTGCCCTTGGTATGAATACATATACATGTATGTCTTTTCTCCTTTTGGATAGTTTCATGCTTATTGGGGTGTGAGGGTATTTTTTTGTTGCCTGATTCTGGGATTCCCAGCACAACATTTGCAGAGTATAAATTGGCATGTGAAAAGACATGGCATGTTTGGCCGGGAAGTGCCAACGCTTGACAAGAAGCACATCTAGACTGGACTCCACACAATGACCTCAGGTGTCAGAGATAAGGCAGAGATTTCTCTGATTTGCATCTTGGGTGGAAGACTGCCTGGAGTCCAACAAACTAATCAAGTTATACATTTCTAGTGTACTTCAACATTTATGAACTGTGAAATCTGATTGTGTTTAAATAGAATTATGAGACATGTGACAGTGCCTTCAATAACACCCTGATCCGAAGCCCTGTCTCGAACAATACCTCTTTGGTTTGCAGTGTTCAGGATGCGGAACCACAAGTTGCAAAACCACATGACACGTTCACTGTGTAATTTTTCATTTGACCAGGCCTATATTGATCTCACTCATGCATCAATACCCAAATGCGATCCTGTTTTTTATGTTGATGGGGCGTCCCTAAGAAATAACTGTGGCTGACTGGATCCAAATGCACTAGATGTACTTTACATGTATTAGTTGAGAATCAATGTTTTCCTCAATGCACTCTGATCAAGTGAGTGGATTTACTGGTTTCACACATGCTTGCATTCTTGCTGCTTAAAAGATTGTTACCTTGATCATTTTTATATGATAACTTTCATATATTTTTTATCCCAGTCCAGATGTTATTTGCTATGTATTCCTTTTTAATTCTTCATCATTATATATCTGTTTCTGATGTCCATGTATTGCTACTGCCTTGCAAATGTATTTATTTTAATCTAAAACAATAAAATATTTGAACACTAAAAGATTGTTACCATAGTTATAGACTATGCTTTTGGAGTAGCCCATGATTTTGCATCCCTGGATACAACTTGGTTTCCTTACTTCTGCAGTTACCCCTTCCAAGAATAGTACATATGTTAAATGCATTTATTTATTTATTGGTTTTAACAACTTGTAAAGCGCACAAATACCCGTAGGTGTCTCAGCACTGTGAGCTGGAGGTACGCAGAAGCTGGCGGGAAGCCAATTGGTTAAAAAGCCAAGGTGTTAATTTGTTTTCTAAATGATATCAGCGTGGAACTAGCCTTAATATGCAGGGAAAGAGAGTTCCATAGTTTATATGTGGCCACTATGAAACTTCTGTCACCTCAGTTGGCTTTGCTAGTTCTGGGGACGATCAGCAGACTGGCATCTGCTGAGCGCAAAGGTCTGCTGGGTGTATAAGCTCGGAAAGCTGTCTTTAAACATTCTGGCCCTGTGTCATGGATTGCTTTATAGGCAATGCAAAGAGCTTTGAATTTTGTTCTATTTCTTATGAGCAGCCAATGGAGCTTTCGTACCACATTGAATATGGGCTTGAACTTGGGAGTACCCGATAATATCCTAGCAGCTGCGTTCTGTACCAGCTGCAGTCTGCCCAGAAATATTTCTTGGGCGTTGATTAAAAGGCTGTTGCAGTAGTCAACCTTTGGCATGACTAGAGCACAAATTATCTTTCTCCCAGTACTGACTGGGACGAAAGGTAGAAGTTTCTTTATTATTCTTGAAGCATAAAAGGACGAGGAGACCACTGCATTAACAAGATGTATGAAAGATCATTTATCATCAAAGATGTTCCCTAAATTTCTGGCCTTTTTAACGGGGATTGCTTAAAGGATTAATTGCTGTTTCAAGATGAGGTATTTAGAGTGAATGGTTTTACTGATAAACTGCAAATAAATGGTGCACTGTGTGTGGTCTCTAAAGTGCATGTTTCCCAACCTTTAGAGTCTCTTAAGCCTACCTTAAAAGATTTTACTGAATTTCAGGAATGAGCATCTGAGGCAGAGAAGCAGGCTTGAATAAAATAGGACTTTGAAAGATATCCTGATGGAGAGTGGGAGGACAGTACCAGTAGAGCAGTTGCCCCACAATTCCTCCACGTAATCTCACCCGACTGGATCATGGTATGATTAATACCCAATGATTTGCTTAATGTTTTTCCTTCTGGTGCCCAACAATATTGACACTTGTTTATTTGCCAAGCTCACAACATTAAGAAGAGAGCCGAAACCACTCCCTATGTCCACAGACCTCCAAGTGGCCCTTTTTTCCACAGTAACGTGTGCTTCATCCAAATGCCCAAATGATGTAAATACTTGTTTTAGGCTGTTTGCTGTCTGGGTATATTGCCCATGCTGATTTGATTACAGTTGTAAAGAGGCTCATAAGGGATTTCATTTCTAGGTTTGAGGTCCCCTTTCGAGTCAGAAATGACAAGGATACCCTTACTCTGTCTTCTTTTGTTCAATAACTGTGCAAAGCTTTAGGAATTAAAGTATACAAAAAGTGATGGATGGAATGCTTGAATTAATCTCAGCCACTAGTAACTACTTGGGCTGCATCACAGTCCATCCTTATTTTACACACCAAGTTACCTCAGTTTATACCCAGCCATATGCAAATCAGTCTTGATCCTGCTCCAGTAAGAACAGTCCAGCCAAACTGCCAGGGTTGGTCATCCTTGTACCAGAATACTGGTTTTATTCTTATTATGGGTCATCATTCAGTATAGCTTGGTTCCAGTATACACGGGACCCACATCTGGGCACATCCATCCCACTTTGGATGTGAAACTGAAATATACAAAAAATTATAGATCGACTGCTTAAATTGACCTTTGCCACTGATAATTACTCATGGCTGCATCCCAGTCTTTAATTATTTTGCACACCATGCCTCCTCTATTTGAGCCCAGCCATGTGCAAATCAGTCTTGACCCTGCTCCAAATGGAGCAGTTCAGCCTCAACTGCCAGGCCAAGTACTCCCTGAGTCAGAACACAAGCAACCCAAGGCAGGCTACACACTTATCAGGGCTCATTCGTTGGGTAAAGGTTGGATCCAGTAGCACAGTATGCACAGGACCCACATCTAGGCATATCTATCCCACTTAGGGCGTCACACTGAAGTATACAAAATAGTGATGGATATAATGCTTGAATTAATATAAGCTGTTGGCAATTGCTTGGCTCGCATCCCAGTCTCTAGGATGTGCATATTAGTTGGTAGTGTAATCATCTGCATGGCCAATCCTTCATTATTAACATGCTGAAGGACAATGGTCCATTTATAGGTGCTGAATATATGCCACCCTCCCTCTTTCCAACAATTTTGTCCTGCTCTCGCTTTTTTTCCGCTAGTGGATCGAACAATCTGTTAGCCCAGTTGAAGTTTTCTTTGATTTTTGCTGCCACGAGTGAGATAAAAGTCAATACTTTGCTGCACATGGGGTGCATTTCAAATGAACCATAGTCATGTTCAAGTACCAACACTTATCAATCACATCAGGCAATTCTGATAGTAGACTGAAGGAATGAGGCTTTTTAACAGTATCTCTTTAAAAGAAAGGGACTATCTCACTTCCCCCAGAAAATGAATCCAGTCCCCAAAAAATGGAGTACATGCCCTCCCCTTACCTCCTACCTGGTGTGCAGAGTGCTGGGCTCTACAGGTAGTGTGCTACACCTGTGTACATAAACCTTACACTCTGTAAAGGGTGAATGGTTTACATGAAGGACAGGATGAAGGGTGGAGGTTATCATTTTCCTCCACCCTACATGTGGCAACCTGAATGTGCATTAAAACGTGGCACCCAATCTTCAATATATTGAGATGTTTAGTTTGCTGGGGTATCTAAATCTGCAGCATAACAGACAGGGGTCAGTCCAACACAATACTTGAGTTTCCCTTTCACATTCCTGCAAGGTGCTGAGTACTGCTCAACACTGATGACCTTCCCCTAGTTGATACCATCTTCCACCCATGAAAAATCATGGAATGATGCGCTCTGCCCTCAAAGTAATAGTTTTGACATTTGAAAGATAGCTCACCTTTTAGTTGGCCCTCACTTCCCACCAGTGCCTTCAACTCTGAAAGAAAGGTCACTGTGAATCGCCAACTGCTGGATCCTTACTGATTTTGTTAATTAACCACCAATATTTTGTGTCAACTAGCTACATATACATTTGTGCTTCCGTCGATCCCTGTTCTAGCTTGGGAGATAAGCATGGGGCTTATTGATTTTTGCTGGACACACACCCATACAGGGTGCAGAGTCAGAATATCAAGTACAAAATATCGAGTTGCACAAATATCAAGTCATTAATACCGTGGGACAAGAATATCGACAGGAAGAATATCGTGGTCAAGAATATCGACTTAAGGTAAGTAATATCGATTTTAAAAATATCGAAGTGTTTAATATCGTTTGCAAAAATATAGTTGTTAAAAATATCGTTTTTTATTATTGTTATGTATTTTAGTATATATTTTATATGTATGTGATGTCTGTTTTTTTGTGTAAGATTTTTTTGTATTTTTGATAAATGTGTTACATTTTTAGTATTTATTCATTTTTTTATTTGAATTTTGCGCTTTTAGTTCCATAGCGGGTTGTGTATTTATAGGGGAATAGGGTGCTAAGTAATGTAATTATATGAAATTTATTTAAAAAAAATGAATTTAGCATTTTTATTTCCGTAGCTGGTTGTGGGTTTATAGGAAAAAAGGGTGGTAAGTCATTTAATTATATATATTGTTTTATTATTTTGTATTTATTAATATTTGTTTAATTGAGATGTTATAGTGTTAAATGTGTAAAGTAATTCATTATTAATTATTTAGTAATTGTTTGTTAATTATTTTAATTAATTAATTGGTGATTAACTATGGTAATTGTGTAATTAATTTTGTGTGTTGTGGTGTTTATAGGAGTAAAAGGTGGGAAGTAATTTGTGTGTAATTAATATATATAAAGTTGTAAATTAATGATAATTATTTGATATTTATTTAGGGTAAATGCTTTGTTTTTTGTGTTTAGTTTTTTCTTTTAAAGGGGTAAATGGTGGGTATTAAATACAATTTTGTTATTTAATTATAAGTTGTTAATAGTAATAATTTTACTTTTAAAAATAATGTATACTTGTCTTTTATTATTTTATAGTTCAATTTAGGTGTGTGTTGTGTATATCAGAGTGTTAACGCTTGTGTACTCAATTAATGTTTATTTTTGTTATCAATAAGAATTTTTGTATTTGATTATAAATTATGTTAATAATTAAAATAACTGTCATTAAAAATGTAGTGTTTTGTTATTGGTGTGATGTTATAGGGTATGAAATAAAATAAATACATTTATGTTTTAAATAATTTTTTTGTTAGTTAATATTTGCTACTTTAAAATAATTATGTTTATAAATGTATTTATTAATTTATTTTGTATATTATTTGTAGTTTTTTCATATGTAACTAATATTATAATATGTGTTGTTTTAATATGTTTAATATATTTAATTTTCTATTTTTCAAATATGGTATTTTTTATTTTTATGATTTTATACATTTTGTTAAAAAAAATCTAACTGTTTAAGTGTTATTAGTAATTTTGGTTTTTCTGCTATTCAACACTTTCCCTGCTGTTGCACTCTTTGGCAAGGACGGCCTGTGAGAGAGGCTGTCACTCCCATTTTTAGACTGCAGCACGGTATTTTATTATTTGCTTTGTGCTTCTGCACCTTAATTTTAACTTTTTAAACACTGTTGACACTGTTTTCCTCTTACCTGCGGGTGCTGGTGCTCTGTCTTTCCGCCTTCCCACCCCGGTCCGACGTGGCAATTAGTGCCATTGCGCGGAGGGCGGGGTAGGTTTGAGCAGCTCTTCCGCTTCCCTGGGGCCTTGGTCAGCGGTCCACTTGGGGGAGGAGAGACATAAATTGCGCATGCCTGAGCGGACGCGCAGCGGCAAGGACAGCCTGTGAGAGTGGCTGTCACTCCTGTTTTTAGACTGGAGCATGGTATTTTATTATTTGCTTTGTGCTTCTGCACCTTAATTGTAACTTTTTAAACACTGTTGACACTGTTTTCCTCTTACCTGCGGGTGCTGGTGCTCTGTCTTTCCGCCTTCCCGCCCCGGTCCAACGCGGCAATTAGTGCCGTTGCGCGGAGGGCGGGGTAGGTTTGAGCAGCACTTCCGCTTCCTTGGGGGCTTGGTCAGCGGTCCACTTGGGGGAGGAGAGACATAAATTGCGCATGCCTGAGTGGACGCGCAGCGGCAAGGACGGCATGTGAGAGAGGCTGTCACTCCCATTTTTAGACTGCAGCACGGTATTTTATTATTTGCTTTGTGCTTCTGCACCTTAATTTTAACGTTTAAACACTGTTGACACTGTTTTCCTCTTACCTGCGGGTGCTGGTGCTCTGTCTTTCCGCCTTCCCACCCCGGTCCGACGCGGCAATTAGTGCCGTTGTGCGGAGGACGGGGTAGGTTTGAGCGGCACTTCCGCTTCCTTGGGGGCTTGGTCAGCGGTCCACTTGGGGGAGGAGAGACATAACTTGCGCATGCCTGAGCGGACGTGCCGCTGGCGCACCAAAGGCAAGCCCGTCTGCACCCGTCTGCGACTGGCAGGGAGCCGGGGCCAGAACCCCTGCCCGGCTGAAGGCTGCTTGCAGGTATACCTCTGAGCAACTTACAGCCTTATGCCCTTCTATCTTGGAGCAGTGTAAACATAGTATTCTGACAGGGAACCGGTGGCAAAAGTGCAGCCACTGCCCTTTTATATCTGTGACTGACCTGAAAACTAGAGATAGCGACCCATTCCTGAACTGCTCTCTGATCAATTGCAGGTCCTTACGGAAACATAAACATGAAATTTATGATTATCTGAGGGAGGCCCAGCCAGACGTACTATTCCTCACGGAGACCTGGCTAAATGAGGACTCGGCTCCTGATATTCTGGAAGCCCTTCCTCAGGATTATGGTATTATTAGAATTGACCGCATGTCTAATAGAGGCGGAGAAATCGCCATTGTATATAGGCTAGATATCCAGTGCACCCTAGAACTTACAGAGATCGAGGAGTGTGAAGCTGGGTGTTTTTCCATCATTGCGCCCTTAAATTGTTGTATAAAGGGGTTCCTGATTTATCACCCTCCGGGGCCTCACACACGCTTTGCACCCAGCTTGATAGAGCAAATAATGCAGCCCACTCTACGCTATGCCAAATTGCTGTGGTGGGGGATTTGAATTTTCATTTTGATGATCCATCTAATAATGGTGCGCAGGAGGTATGCCAGGCATTGGCAGACCTCCACCTGACGCTCAAATCCAATCTTCCTACTCACCAACTTGGTCATTTATTGGACTCGATCTTTGCTAACTGGGATGCCTTGCAAATTCAAAACCCGATCCCAGTTCCATGGTCTGACCATTTTGTGATCCCTTTTGAGATCATGCTGCCCCAGTCCGATGTGTCATATAAAAAGGGTACCTCCAAACTGTTGAGGAATTGGGCAAAGTTCTCTACATCTAGCTTTAATACGGCCCTACTACAGGGCGGGCCGCCGTCGGGCACTGATATTGTGTCTGCATGTGATGCACTCGATAGACGCATCCTGGTGGCACTGGATAGCACGGCTCCTTGGTCATTGAAAGCACCAGGTAGGCAGCGTAAATCCACTCCCTGGTTTAGCAAAGAACTCAGAAATGCTAAATCAGCCTATAAACGCCTCGAGAGAGCTTGGAGGAGGAACTATGATGGACCTGCTAAAACTGAAGATAAATCTAGCTTAAAAAAATATCATGCCATGATCAGGAAAGCGCGGGCCTCCTATTACAGCAAGAGGATTGAGACAGTCGAGAACTCCTCGAAAGAACTTTCTACTATTTTTAGAGATCACATCATTAGCAAGAGTAACAGCTCCTGATGTCAGTTCTGCTGACTCCTGTGATAGGACAACGGATTTTTTCGCAGAGAGGGTGGGAAAGATCTACGCCACCTTCCCTGACTCTGCTCATCAGGGAGGCATTAGCAGTAAAGGGGTACTCAGGGTTCCAAAGGCGGATTGCCTCTGTGACTTTGGAGTAACCAGTAGGGACATACTTAACAAAATAGCCCATGGTATTAAGTCCAGCTCACCCAGAGATCCGGCCTCCCCTAAGATTCTTAGCGGGAGCTTAGCTGTAATAGAGCCCTATATTAGACATCTTCTTGAGCTTTCATTTTCATCAGGAGTTGTCCCTAAAAGTTGCAAAGCAGCTATTGTCATTCTTTTAAAAAAGAAACCGAACATCTGTATGAGTCAGTTGGATAATCTTCGCCCCATCTCCCTCCTGCCCTATTTTGCGAAAGTAGCAGAGAAGGTGGTTAACATCCAACTGACTGCGCATATTAATCACCATAACCTTCTCTATCCTACACAATCTGGCTTCCGCGCCACTTATTCTACCGAATCGGCTCTGCTCTGATCTATAGAAATGATCCGTAGGCAGGTAGAGGCAGGACAGACGGCTGCTCTAGTCCTTTTAGATCTCAGTGCCGCTTTCGACACTGTTGCCCATCACACGCTGCTTCAACGTCTGAGAGAAGGTGGCGTGGGGGGTAGAGAGATGGAGTGGTTTTGCTATTTCCTACGTGATCGCAGTTTTCCTATCTAAAAGAGTCAAGCTGGACCAAGGGGTCCCTCAGGGCTCCATACTTAGCCCAACTCTCTTCAATCTCTACATTGCCCCTCTGGCTGAGATTGTGGGGAAGTTTGAAGTTAGTATGGTGTCATATGCTGACGATACTCAGCTTGTGGTGACTCTTTCTCAAGACTCTGAGGAGGCAGCATTGAACTTCTCAATGTGTCTTCAGGAGTTAGCGTCCTGAATAGCCTTAAATTGCCTTAAACTGAATGGCAACAAAACAGTGGTTTTAGTGGTAGGTAAGGCCCCCTCGATCTGGTCCTCTACTTGGTGGCCCCAAACCTTGGGCCCGACTCCATCTCCTAAGGACCAGGTAAAGAACCTGGGGATGTGGTTGGACACTAAATTGTCTTTTGAGACTTATACTAGGCAAGAGACAGGAAATTGTGTTGGGGTCCTGCGCACTCTCTGGAAGACCTTAGATATACTCACTGTGTCAGCTAGAAAAACGATGGTCCACGCCTTTGTGACTTCCCGTTTAGACTACGGTAATGCTCTGTATTTAGGAGCCAACATTAAATGTGTTCAGAGACTCCAGCGCATCCAGAATGCGGCTGCACGTCTCAAATTAATGTTCCCGAGGAGAGCCTCATCTAGCATGGCCCTGGTTTCCCTGCATTGGCTCCCGGTGAGGGAACGTGTTTTGTTTAAAGCCATGTGTGTTAGCCATCGCATTATACAGAAGAAGGGCCCTTCCTATCTGCATGACCTCCTTACCCCGTATGTTCCTACGCGGGGTTTAAGATCCAGTGGGACGGGTCAGGTCAGCATCCCGAGGATCAGAAGAGCCAGGATGGGCGGACACTCTTTTAGCTTTCTAGCAGCCACCCATTGGAATACGCTCCCGATAGACCTCTGGCTGGAACCGTCGGAGACTGTTTTTCGGAAAAAGCTCAAGACGTGGCTTTTCCCACCTGGCTACTCCACTGTCTGACCTCACTCTCTCTGTGCTGTTCTTTTCTGTCTGAATCGGGTCCTTGTCGTAGCGCTGGGATGCACTAGCTATTGCAGCCATGCACTTTATAAATTTGATTTGATTTGATTTGATTTGGAGTGGGATTAGTAATTTTTACCCCTCTGCTATCCAACATTTTCCCCACTATTACACTCACTGGTGTGGGAATAGTAATGTTTGCCCCTTTGCTATCCAACACTTTCCCTACTGCTGCACTCTTTGGAGTGGGAATAGTAATTTTTACCCTTCCGCTATACAACATTTTCCTTACTGTTGCACTCATTGGAGTTGGAATAGTAAATTTAATCCCTCTGTTATCCAACATGCCCTACTTTTGCACTAACTGGAGTGGGAATAGTAATTTTTACACCTCCGCTATCCAACACTTTCCCTACTGTTGCACTCTTTGGAGTGGGAATAGTAATTTTTACCCCTCCACTATCCAACACTTTCCCTACTGTTGCACTCTTTGGAGTGGGAATAGTAATTTTTTCCCCTCCGCTATCCAACACTTTCCCTACTGTTGCACTCTTTGGAGTGGGAATAGTAATTTCTTCCCCTCCGTATCCAACACTTTCCCTACTTTGCACTCACTGGAGTGGGAATAGTAATTTTTACCCCTCCGCTATCCAACGCTTTCCCTACAGTTGCACTCTTTTGAGTGGGAATAGTAATTTTTTCCCCTCTGCTATCCAACATTTTCCCTACTGTTGCATTCTTTGGAGTGCGAATAGTAATTTTTCCCCCTCCGCTATCCAACACTTTCCCTACAGTTGCTATCACTGGAGTGGGAATAGTAATTTTTACCCTGCGCTATCCAACACTTTCCCTACTGTTGCATTCTTTGGAGTGGCAATGGTAAGTTTTTCCCCTCCGCTATTCAACACTTTCCCTACTGTTGCTATTACTGGAGTGGGAATACTCATTTTTACCCCTCTGCTATCCAACACTTTCCCTCCTATTACACGCACTGGAGTTGGAATAGTAAATTAATTATTCCGCTATCCAACACTTTCCCTACTGTTCCACTTATTGCATTGGGAAATGTTAGTTAACATGTTTTTTTAATGGTTTAATGTTTTAATTTATTATAGAATGTTTTTTTATTTTAAATTATTGATATATTTATATATCTTTTATTTCTATATCATTTTAAAGTTTAAAAATTAAATAAATATAATAGTTAATAAATCAATTTTATGTAAATATATGTATATATATAAATTATAATGTTTGTGTGTTTATATTTTTTTTAATTGAGTTGATTTGTTACATTTAGGCCGATTCCGATCTGGGTCGGAAAGCACTCTGACCGAGCCAGATCCGGAGTGTTTTCCGACCGAGCCAGAGGCCTGCAGTCCGACCGAGCGAGTACGATGCGGGCGTATGCTGCCGGACTCGGTTCGGTCAGACTCCCATAGAAGTCAATGGGAGCTGATCGTACAACGCGTACATGGGCTCCCATTGACTGAATGGGTACGTCGTGGACAAGTGCGCCCCCTACAGTGGGTATGCGTTGGTGCCATCCGCACCGTACATGCCTGTGTTGGGGAGACCCATGGGTCTCCCCCAGTGTCTGAGTCGCAGGGCTGCAGGTGTCAGGGGGTCCGACGCGGACCCCTACAGGCAACCTCCTGGACGTTTTGCGAGCCGGACACTCCGGCACGCACAGGCTGTCCGACGCGTGCCGCGTACTGGCTTGGTCGTAAATCGCATCCATTGCACGCCACGGTTAGCTTCCGACCGAGATGTACGGAGCGGTTCGGACCCAGAAACGACTCGGTCGGTGAATTTCACGTAGCCCGCATCGTACTTGCTCGCTCGTACAGCTGTACGAGTCGGCCGGAATACATGCGTACGGCTTGTAGTTTTTCCGGCCAGATCCCGTTCGGTGCACTTTCGACCCGGATCGGAGTCGGCCCATAAATGTAATTTATTTTGTTAAAAATAATATCAGTATTTCATATATTTAATAAATAATATTTTAATTTATATATATTTTTAAATCAATTTTTTGTACATCTATATTTTTTACCTCAATATTTTTTGGTTGATATTCTTGTACTTACCTGTTAAGGTATGGGAGTCAATATTTTTGTAGTCGATATTTTTTCCTCGATATTTTATACATCGATATTTGTTACATCGATATTCTATCAGTGAACCCCAATACAGGCTCAGACTAAGTTGTTCTGCCGTGAACCAAGGCCACCAAGAAACTGAGGCAAATGGCAAAGATCTCAAAGAAAACTTTATTTATCACATTCTTGTCTGCCACACCTCTTCACCATTGACTGGTTATTGCAAATAAATATAATTGAATACCTGAGAGCTGGCAAGGCTTTTGAAGGCTCCTAAAACCCTTCCTATTAACCTTAAAATGGGTCGAGGCTTAGAAGTGATTCTATAATAGTTTTAGGTGTTGCACTTTGATGCCACAAGAGGATAGAATCATATCTTTGTATGTGTATCTTTATTTTAATGGACCTACATTTCCACAGATGCCAAGGAAGAAGCATATTTTTAACGATCTAGCTCTGACTGTTCAGTGAATTTGTTGAGTACAACTGCTGGGGTCACACTGTATCTCCATTTAAAACCTTCTACCATCTGCCTTGACTGCTTCCCTTGCTAACCTCTCGCATCAACTGTACACATGGTACATTTCATACCCAATTGGAATGTAATATGGCCTGAGGCATCTGATATCTATACTGAATAACAATAAATAACAACAGTAAATAACAATATATGTAGCCACAGTGTCATGTATACCTTGAGAGTGCCCCTAACAGTAGATCCTCGAGTTCCCTAACAATGACTGATGTACACTGAGTCCGCCCGCCACCGCAACGGCAAAAGGGACCACCCGCCATAGGTGCGGCGGTCCCACCATTCAAATTAGGATGCGCCCGCCACACTGGTGGGCGCATCACGCATTTTTCACATTGTGGCGGGCCGCCTTTCCATGGCGGCATTAAGGCTGCTCTCCGCCGGCATCATGATATGGTTGAAGGTGTCTTACAGACACCGCCACCATATTGTGACAGTTTTCCGCCCGGTCGACGAGTCGACCGGTGGCAAAAGCCACGGTCTTCCCGTCCACCGCGGACCCCCTAGCCATCCTAATGTGGCGGGGGTCAATCATGGAAGAATGGCGGGCGGATCGCCCCCGCCATCCTAATAGGCCCCTGAGTGTTAGTTTGTATTGGAGATGCTTTAAAGTGTCTCCTCCATCCTTTTAATGGTGATCACAGAAAAGGCAAGGTGACTGGGGATAGTCAGGTACATTGGCTTCATGACAGAGCAGCAATTTGTAAAGACAATTGATACTAATGCAGATTGATGGAGCTGAGGCTGCGCTGAGTACACACCTACTCGTGTCATGTATCACAGCCAATACATAGGAACAAACAGACACCTTTGAAACCAAGTTCACTGTTTCATTAAAACTCTTTAATCTTCACAAAAGATAGTTGTGTGGATGTAGCAAATTACTGAATTACACAAATGCAATTTATGCTGTATTAAAAAAGAGTCACACAGCATATCTCAAATTTAATTAATTGGTAGAGGGGAACAAAGTTCAGTAGATCTGTGATTTACTCGAGTTATTGCTACCAATTTCAATTTTTTGAGTGCAGCAATGACCAACTTAGTTTTAAGAAGGCCAAATCTAGATTTCAGTGTGTAGCCAGTGCAGAGATGTTGGCATCTCTGGGGTTGGGGTCCGGCCAGCTCTATACAGGTTGCAGCTAAATTACAGGTCACCAGCTCTCGATCAATTAAAAAACACAGAGGCTCTGGCACAGTTTACTCTTGTGGGAGGGGTGCAGCTTGGAGGGATAAGGGAGGAAAGATTAGAGGATATGCGGGACATGGAGATGAGAGAGAAAATGTATGAATGAGAAGGAAAGGTTAAAATGAGGAAGAAGGTGATAAGGATGAGCAAATGAGACAGAGCAGAGAAAGAGAAACAGTCCAGAAATAAGGTTGTAAGGAAAAGAACAGAAGGTAAGAGAAGGAAGATAGAAAGAGGGAAGAAGAGAAGTGACAGAGAAGGAGGAAGGAGATTGAGAATACAGGTAGATTAAGCAGGGCATGCAGGAGAGAAGGGTAGGATGCTGATTGTAGAGAGAGGAAACAAGACAATTGAAGGAGAGAGGAATCAGAAGTTAGAGGGGAGGTCTTAAGGGGAGCAAGAAAAGAAAAAGAGAGAGAAAGGGAGGAGAAGGGGAGGGTGATCATGAGGCATGAGAGGAAGAATGAGGGCAGGATTGAAATATGCAGGCGAGAGGGAAAAGCAATTTGAATGTAGAACTTGTAGACATGTAGCTATCATTAGTGCAATAGGTGTCCACTACATCCTAATTATGGCTGTCTTTTATTCACGACCAAGGTTGCAGGGTTCTGAATTACTCATCTTTTACATTAGGGTGCATGTTACCCTTGCTAGGCAGCACCCAACAGAATACCATGTTTTGAATACCAAGAACATAGATAAAAAAATATTTACATTGCTACTGGTTTTATCTAGAATTCTTGTGTGGATTCAGCAGTTCTGAACCTAAGATGGGCACTCCTGATTTACTGTTTCACAACTGATTTCTGAAGTTGATCAGTAAAGGTAATACTTGACTCTAAAAGACCTTTTCAGTGCAGGATGTGATGCAGACACATTCTATTTGTGGTCCTCCAAAGCGGGCTTCACAGTTACTAACTAAAATATATGTAACGTTTCCTAGGACTTTAATAATATTTTGTGATGTTGGTGACTGGTTGAAAGGAAATAGCATTTTGGTTAAAATGTTGTCCGAGAACAGTGATGTTTTAATTTGCAAGGCAACACTCCCTTGTTGATCTGGTAGAATTCCACAAGCTGGATAAGATCAGAAAATCTTGTGTGGCCCTCGTCCAGTGTGTATAGCCGTTCACCATCGTCATCCAGCTGCCATTGAGAAAGAAGACAATGGTAAATAATATGTTGATATTGCAAACTGCATAACTAATTATTTCTTATGATTAAGAGGCAATTTAGAAAATGTAAAAATATGTGCTAATATTAAAATTCAATCTCTTTTTACAGTTAAAAAACATATGAATTTTGGGAACAGATATTCTATTTTTAGAAAAAAATGTTCACATACTACATACCATGGAAGGGAACACAGCATTACCATGAGACAGAAATACTAAGGGGCATATTATCAAGAGAATTATCGCCGCTTTAGCGGCTGTTTTCGGCCAAAAAGCCGCGATAATTTGATTGCAGTATCAACAAGGGCACGGTAACGCGTGTTTCCTTCAGTGAGATGCCCTTTAAACTCCACTTTGCATGTCAGCGATGAATATCGCTAATGACATGCAAAGTAGGCGTTCCCTTACATTTCTCCCTTGAAATCTGCACTAAAACGGCAGCGCAATATTATCAAGCCTCAAGCAAACCCGCGATGCGATAAAATAAACCGCGCTAACCCCGGAGATCACAGGTTTGTAATGCCTGGTCAGAAACTGACTTAGGCCCAAAAAGAAAGAATAAAGAGAAAGAAGAGTGAAAAAAGATCCTAGGTGAAGGACCCACTCAGCTAATGGAAGACCACTCTTTGTCCTCTGATGCCCTCACACACCCCGAAGGGTGTCATGCTTCATCATTGGGCAGTGCTCCTCGTAGGGCCGGCGCTGCAATCCCCTACGGGCCCCCCGAAGGGTCACTTTATCGGAGATCTTTTGAGGACTGCCGGATGTTGCATGCGGGTGTGTGGTGAGTGGGTCCTCAGTGGAGGGTGAAAACAGTGCGTGCAATTGTGTAAAAAGGTTAAGAAAGGGATCATCATGCAGCCAATGTAGAACAGATGTACCCTTAGCAGAGTCTAACTGCTTAATAAAATATTCCCCTGGTGATAGACTTTGCCCAGGTATCTTAGGTCATAGGTCGACATGTTTCGCGCTTCTGTCGCCATAACGGTCGTGTGCGCTTCCTCAGGACCAGAACTAAAGTGAAGGTGCACGTGAAACATAAAAGTAAAAATAAAAATACCCTCCAAGTAGATCAGGGCAGAAACCTGTATACCCTCACTGTGGTTACAGCGTAGTAGTATTCGCCACTCCTGATCGGTACGTGTTTGTCATTACTTTTCGAACAAAGCATGTTTTCAGCATGTCACCGCTTGGCAGGGTCAGGCCTTTCGCATTCATCTCTCGTCATTACTTTTTAACTTATTTAAGAAGACCAACAAACATGCAATGCACACTTGCATCACGGCCCCCGCTTATCAGGATAAAACTTCTCGCATTATCCTGTGTCCTCGTACTACCTCTATCATACACCTTACCGCCCGGGCCCTCACGGAGCGCGTATTCTCAACCGTAAGGGCCCGGGCGGTAAGGTGTATGATAGAGGTAGTACGAGGACACAGGATAATGCGAGAAGTTTTATCCTGATAAGCGGGGGCCGTGATGCAAGTGTGCATTGCATGTTTGTTGGTCTTCTTAAATAAGTTAAAAAGTAATGACGAGAGATGAATGCGAAAGGCCTGACCCTGCCAAGCGGTGACATGCTGAAAACATGCTTTGTTCGAAAAGTAATGACAAACACGTACCGATCAGGAGTGGCGAATACTACTACGCTGTAACCACAGTGAGGGTATACAGGTTTCTGCCCTGATCTACTTGGAGGGTATTTTTATTTTTACTTTTATGTTTCACGTGCACCTTCACTTTAGTTCTGGTCCTGAGGAAGCGCACACGACCGTTATGGCGACAGAAGCGCGAAACATGTCGACCTATGACCTAAGATACCTGGGCAAAGTCTATCACCAGGGGAATATTTTATTAAGCAGTTAGACTCTGCTAAGGGTACATCTGTTCTACATTGGCTGCATGATGATCCCTTTCTTAACCTTTTTACACAATTGCACGCACTGTTTTCACCCTCCACTGAGGACCCACTCACCACACACCCGCATGCAACATCCGGCAGTCCTCAAAAGATCTCCGATAAAGTGACCCTTCGGGGGGCCCGTAGGGGATTGCAGCGCCGGCCCTACGAGGAGCACTGCCCAATGATGAAGCATGACACCCTTCGGGGTGTGTGAGGGCATCAGAGGACAAAGAGTGGTCTTCCATTAGCTGAGTGGGTCCTTCACCTAGGATCTTTTTTCACTCTTCTTTCTCTTTATTCTTTCTTTTTGGGCCTGGGTGACATTTTGCGCCTGGCCGTAGGAACAGTGTCCTCTTGTGCGTTTAAATATTGTTACAGGGAGCATGGACACTGGACCTTAATTAGCTCTCCGGTCCCCCCCCTCTTATTTGTGATACAGAAACTGACTTAGCCATACTTTTAATGGCAGGTGGATTATACGGCTGAGGCAACGGGGCATATCATCAAGGAAACGTGCTAAATATCGCATTTCCCGCTTAGCGCAATTCTGTTTCAAGCCGTTATCGCAGGGTTTAATCGCTGTGGAGATATGCCTTGATAATAATGCGATGTCTCGGCAATTAAATCCGGTGATACGTGGCGTGAAACAGAATCGCGCTAATCTGGAAATGCAATATTTTGCGTGTTTCCTTGATAATATGCCTCCATGATACTGATCCGCAATGATTTGTCTATGTGTAGGTATGACTTCCTCCATAAATATTTGTTCCTTCTCCCTGAGTTACATGAAGAAAGCCACAGAAACATGAAAATAAACTTGATGGGCTTGGCCACAAAGGCTATATGTCATATTTTGCTGTTTGAGGACTGATGAGACTGAAGAATATACATTGTATCTACGTATGATGGTCAAGTGTGAACAAGGCTTTCTTTAAGCCAAAATGCCTAGATGTGTTTACTTTCGGAGTCAAAATAAATTGAATGAAAACAGACCATTTATTGTGTGGCAGTACATCTTGCATGGAAGAGTGAGTGGTTTAGAAGATTTTAGGCAGTGAAGGCAGTCCCGCTACTTACAGGGCACCAACAAAGGTTTCGAATCAGCCGGCAACTGCTGACTGGCCCCAAACTATGTTGGTGCTGCAACCCTCCCCCTACAAATGTGATGTGGCCCTGGTGAATGGGTCCTAGAGCCTCCCGAAGGCCACACACCTCTCCACGAAACAATATATTGCAGCATCCCTATGGGCACTGGATCACCCCAAGGGGCTTAGAAAAAGGGTGGAAGACTGATTTTCTTTTTTAAAAAAAGGTTCTGCTGGTCTACAGATTGTCTGCAAATTCACTGCAAAATACATCTTTTTGGCCATAGGGCTATCCTTACCCTATCCCCATATATGTTTTTTGTATTCATTTTCAGGACAGGGTGCTGAGTTCCCCGAGTCCTAAAATGGCTGCCACCATATTTTTTTGATGTGGTGGTAGCCCATCAAATCTTATCTCTTGATCTGTGAGCTCCACAAATCCTCAGTAGTGTGATATATATATACATTTTGAACCTTAATTTCTCAAAAACTATGGAACAGATTTGCACCAAATAAAAAAAGCATGCCCTCTGGACAAAGATGTAGCTTTATGTCAAATTTGGTATAATTCAGTTACGTTGTTTTGGCTGTCAGTGTCTAATTTTCCTATGGAAAAATGAATGGGTAAAAAAATGTTTTGAGACCCCCCTTTTTCTTGGTCTTGCTTGATCAACCATCAAAAAACTTTCCAGGAAGGAGTTGAGTTGGATGAACTTTTAGGGAAATTCATTTTCTGTCATTGATGCACACTTTTCATATTTATTTATTTTAACTGACATTTTTTCTTGTTTTAATCATACAACGAGAACAATGCACAGACACCATGTATAAGTACTTTCAAGCGATGCAATACAGAGTACAGATCCATGTAATAGCAGTTGGGTTATCAAGCAGGATACTGAGAGAAGGCTTGTGACAATGTCTGTACAGAGGGCATGGCAATGCCAAGAAGTCTTACAACAGAACAGTCTTCAGATGTTCCAGACATGGTGTATTGTAGGCCACAACTGTGGACATAGGGGACAACAATATAAGGACAACTTAATGAAAGGAGGGTTAAGGAAGTCGCTTGAGACCTGCTGCCGCATGTGGTAGAAAAGAGGGGGCCAGCCCTGACAGGGTTTAGTAACTGTGGCTCTATGGAGCGGGGTCACAAAACATTTTATATTTATTGTTGTTCCGTTTTTTTATCAGTCTTGAAAAATTGGGTATTTGGCAAAACATGTGTGTTGGTTGTAGAAAAGGCCGCAGAAGAGAATAAATCTGGGTTGTGGATATTTTTTATGCGGATCTATTAAGAAGCTCTCCTCATGTTTATCTTTTTGATGAACTGAATTAATTTGATAATAAATATATACAATGGTAATATATATTGTATCTCTCATTGCCTTCCAAAATATAAATATTTGTGGTTTAATAATATAGGTGTCACAGATGGTGACGAGGGTTTACGGTGGTGGCAGTTTTCTTGGTCTACATTCATACACACACACATACATATATATATATTTGTGCTTGCCTTCATGCCAGGTAAGATGGCATCCAGGCTCGCAAAAACATCTTTCACAAAATATCCACCTCATTGGTAGGAAAAAGTTGGCACTCTAGAAGGACAGTTTCTCCAATCTTTTTATTATGGCCCACAAATCAAATCACCGTCATGTGTTTTGGAAGTCACTTCCTATTTCAAACCAGAAGCTTGTAGCACAATGAATTGACTTCCTATATATCAACAAGTGAAGAAAGGCAATGCCAAACAGTGATTCAATTTAGTGCAAACAAACAAGTAAGGACTACATATTCTCAACAAAAAATTTAAAATGCAAGAGCAATCTTAAACCCCAGTTCACATATCTACAAAACATCAATTTTGTCTGTGTGCTATGACACGATTTTTGCTTAAGCTTCACAAACAATTGACATGTAATTCATGTCGTCAGACAAAATTAGCTCTTCCAACAAAGCCACATATGTGCAAATGTCTGTCATTCACAAATTAAAACAAATGGATTGTAAGATCTACATAGTGGAAAAATAAACTACCCACATGCAGAAAATCTTAATTTCTCCATTTGTAAATAACTTCATCTGACTCATAGTAACTGAAAACCTCACCCCAGTGGACGAAACTCAATGAATTATTATGGTAATAGTTAACCTGCTATATTTTTCAGTTATTGGTGTTATCTGACAGCAACAAACAACAAATTTACTATGGTTCAAGGGTTCACAAAACCTAAAATAAAACATGTTAACATAATATTAACAACCCACCTGCAATTAAAAACACTCTACATATCTGTCTTTGATGTGTCAAATTTTATTCTGTAAGCCTCTCTAATCTTGTAAAAGTGTGTTAAGCTGCTCATCTATGTTCAGACATCCCCTACCACAGATTCCTAATTCAATAATACACTTTGCCTCTAGCTGTCGCATCCTCAGTTTTCTATTGCCACCACTCAAACAGTTTTTCCACCTGATCAATGCCAAATCAGCATAATTTTTCACAGTGTCTATTATTCCAGTCGCCAAAGTGCCTGGATGTGAAAAATTATTTGTCCTTGTTACTAATGGCCCTACCATGTTCTAAGACTCTTTTTTAACCAGGAAAATTGTACACCCTATATATTATCTGAGGGAGTTACTTTGGAAACTATGGGGCTCATCACGATGGCATAGCGATTGCCGCCGAACCGGCGGTGGCGACCGTTACGCCATCGTAACGAGAAATACCCCCTGCCATATCATGATGGTGGTGGGTATCACGGCGGACGCAAAGTCCGTCTGCTGCTTTTCCACTGGTTGGCAATTGTTCCGATAGCCAGCCGGGCGGTGCTTGGCCAGTAATATGGTGGCAGTGCTTAGCAGCCACCACCAGCAATAATATGATGTGGGTTGTCAACAGGCCCTTCCATGGCGGCGATGCCGCCATGGAAGGGCTGGCGGGGATTGCCTTTGTGGACCCGTTGCGGGCCCCCGGGGGAGTTGCACTTGTACCCCCCTGCAGTTCCCGCATGGTACCTGCCACGTGGTTCAGGGAAATGCTGTGCATGCCGTTTTACCATCAGCACCGTCCGAAATGGTAAAAGACCAGGATGCGCCCACCAGTATGGCGGGCGCATCCTAATTGGGCCGGTGGGACCACCGCATGTCTGGTGGTCAGTCCCATCACCCTTATGGTGCGCCCCCAAATTCTGGCACTATTTAGCTCTAGCCTACCAATTACTATTGGCATCATGTGGTCCAAGGGGCATAGTTAGGGGATGTATCAGAGACTTTCTCAGTTTTCCTGCCCTGCTTTTGTAGCAGTATAGCATTACCAACATCACGTCCAACTCTACAAGTGTGAGATCTGTGGATGGAGGAAATAGATTACAGTTCAACAGATCTCGTGATCAACGGAGAAGATATAGGGATCCAATGATCAATGAATGGTTGTGCATGGAGAATTAGGTAACAGTTAAGAGAGAGAAACAGACACAGCATTCAGGATCACTGACATAATATTGATGCAATTAATAAATTAATATCGATATATAGAAATATTAGAAAATTAATAAAGTTACAAAAATATCACCTCCCTATATTTAACTACTAAAATCACAAATATCCAACACACAAATATTGTTATTAAAAACATCGATTTTTACTCAAATTGAAAACAAAAATATATGAAGCAAAATTATTGCTACCTATAAATAAACAGATGATTTATCAAAAATATCACGCTATTTCGAGTAAAATAAAATAGACAAAATAAGTACACTATTCTTTACAAATATAAAAAGAATAACTTTTCACTTTAAACAAATAATCACGACAAACATTAAACAATATATACACGTTTTAACAAAAAAATGATATTACTTCGGCAAAATAATTACAATTCACCCTCCCCAAAAAATAACTGAATACATAACGATATGAGCAAAAAATATTGACACACATTACAAACATTTATACACCAATATAAATATATATATATATTCAAATGATACAAGATTATGGATGTGCAATAAATAGAGAGTGTACGTATTAGAAAAATGTAGATACATTACTTGCTATTTTTGTATGGTAAGTTCAGCCCACAGGGGCAATATTTTTCGGACATAACATTGAGTGTAATCATTACACTTTTACTACACCAATCAGATATATGTGAATAGCTATGTTTTCTGATACATTAGCCCACTTGAGCGTAATTTGGTTAACTTTCCCAATACCAGCCTAATCCATTATGCAAAATTGTTTGCTTCCTATTTAGAATTAGAAAGAATCAGGGAAGGTCACATAGGTGATGTAATTATGTTACTCAGACACATAGATTGGTCGAATGATCCATATGTGGCCTATCGTGCAGTGCAATTTGTATTACTATTAGGAGGATTGGAAGGTGTATTCCACAAATAACTTATGATGTGTTTTGGTGGTCCTGGGGCATGCCGCTGCTCCACTCCACGACCACTGAAACTCACTGCTGCCCGCCCACCAGATTACAAGTAATTTTGTGGTCTGGTGGGCAAGTAGCGTGCCGGTGCCGTGGCTATACTGTTTAAAGGCTTATTGTGAGCCTTAAACAGGACTGCCGCTGGACTTCCAGTGCACGTTCCTGCACGGGAAGGAAGGCCCCATGTTGTGCATTCCCTCCCGTGCAGGAACCATGCGTGCAAAACTACAGGGGGCACAACACGAGCCCCCCTGCATGCACCCCCATGCAGATGCACAAGGGGGCCCTCTACAGCCCCCATTGTTGCCTGCCCACCACCCTTTTCATGGTGGTGCTACCGCTATGAAAAGGGTGGCAGTGAGCCAACTCCATATATGGTTGGTGGCGCCGTCAGCTTATTTTGGCCTCAAACTGCTGCCAGACCGTCACAGGTTCAGTGGCGGTTATAACACTGTGGGCGGTTCCGGAGTTCGGCAGTGGTCAGGCCACAACCACGAATACGGTGGTCCCATGGACTACCATAGTCATAATAAGTCCCTAAGACTGTTATGCTAGTAGGTACGGCTACAAACTGTGGGGTATTGTAGATTTGTCTACATTGAATGTTAAATACAGTCTCTATATAATATGGAACATGATGTAACATGATGTAAGATGGCCAAAGGTATTCAAAGGATATGGAGTGCCCTTTACCTTTTGTTTATTTCCATTTCACTTATGTATTTCAAAAAGTGCCTGGAAGATTTCTGGCTCACCCGTGATCAAAGCATGTCTACATTGAAAGACACTGGGTTGTGTTTTTACATGTCTGCACTGGAATGAATAATTGGTTGTCAAAGACTAACATTTTGCTGCCTTGATTTGCCCTGGAGTGCACATTCCCCACAACGTCGGAGAGTGTGTTTTGAATGTGTACACTTTCCTCACCTGTTCAAAAAAAGTTGTCGTAAGGGTCCCATCTAGAGGAACTGTGGTGGTGGATATATATTCATCTATCTATCTATATTTGCATATATTTATACTTGGCTGCATGGTAAAGGCATATGCATTTTAAAGGCACAGCTGTGATAGAGGTGTGGTGCAGCGGCCAGGGTGCCTGACTCCGGACTACGGGGTTCACGGTTCGATCCCCGGTGCCAGAGGGAGGTTAGCCCAGCACCATGTGACTCTGGGCAATAGCTTGCTTAATCTTCCTGAGGGCCCCCAGCACCGGGACACCACTTCGGAGGTAGCTGTGTGCTTTACAAATACTGGTATTTCATATGCATGGTTGTAAAGAATGTGTGGTAAAGGCATGCATGGTAATTCCATGCATTGGATCACCGTACATCCAGGTAGACATGACTAACATTACAAGAACAGGAAAGAAAGAAAATAACTTACCTCACTGCAGACCAGAACTCATCCTTTAAGAAACAGGAGGGCAATCAATATGGGGTGAATATCCATAATTTATATCAAAACCCAATGTTGCCATGATGTCATGATGTGTATATATATATGTGTGTGTGTGTACCAGCATATAGATAGGCTGGTGATAACACTATCCTGGACAACTGATTTTACCCATATTATGCATAGTCGAGTGTAACAAAACCTGGAGATATATTAAGGTGCAATATGTTGTCTAACTTACTACACTATGGGGCCGATTCTGATCCGGGTCGGAAAGCACTCCGACGGAGTCGGATCTGGAGTGTTTTACGACCGAGCCGGACCCCTACAGTCCGACCGAGCGAGTACGATGCGCACGTATGCTGTCGGACTCGGTTCGGTCGGACTCCTATAGAAGTCAATGGGAGCCAGTTGTACGACGCGTACATGCGCTCCCATTGACTGAATGGGTACGTCTCGAACAAGTGCACCTCCTACAGTGGGTACGCGTCAGTGCCATCCGCACCGTACATGCCTGTGTTGGGGAGACCCATAGGTCTCCCCCTGTGTGCGAGTCATACGGCTGCGGGTGTCGGGGGGTCAGACGCGGGCCCCCGAACTCCGACTCCGGGAGCTTTTGCGAGCCGGACACTCCGGCTCGCACAGGCTGTCCGACGCGTGCATCGTACTGGCTCGGTCGTGAATTGCATCCATTGCACGCCACTGTTAGCATACGATGAGACGTACGGAGCGGTTCAGACCCGGAAACAACTCGGTCGGTGAATTTCATGTAGCTCGCATCGTACTGGCTCGCTCGTACAGCTGTACGAGTCGGCCGGAAAAGACACGTACGGCTCATAGTTTTTCCGGGCCGGATCGCATTCGGTGCCCTTCCGACCCGGATCGGAATCGGCCCCTATGTGTTTCATTAACATCATGGCATTTCTTAATTTTACCAGCTGCATCTTTCCATTTTTATGTCAGGAGCATGCTTACACATTTTGTAAAAATGTCTCGCATTCATGCAATTATGGGTGTTTAAAGGGCAACAGTATTTCCTCGATGTCTATTCATGCCTCAAAGGGTAATGGTAATCTCTATTGTATAGTTAATTAAAACTCACAATTTAAAACTCATGATTTAAAACATTCAAACATTAAAATACATAAATCAGTCTTGTCTCTCTTTATGCATTGGTGATTAAAATTCACACTTCCAGATTAGCTTGTTGATGTTATACTATAACTAGGAGTCCCAGCTCCATTATCAATACTGTCCTTCTAAATATATAAGTCATGGACAAGGAGCATTGAACTTCGGTTTGCCTATTCAGGCCATCTTTAAATTGAATAAGAAATAAGACATGAGAAAGTGCTTGTGCTTCAAGGTGCCAAAACTTGGGCAAACAATCCCACTTTAGCTTCACTGTTGCCGTGCTCTATAAGGTGTGCTTCCGCGTGTTGCTGATGCTTTAGTTTTCCAGCCACTATATCGAAGTACTTTGAAGATGGCAGTTTAGCTGAATCTCATCTGGGTTGAAATACAGTTTTACAGCCTGCCTGCAGGTCCTGATTCCATTCTGGTTCCATTTTACGTGAAGTAAGGCCCGCCTTACGTCCATCAAACTTGGGCAAATACAGATAATGTGTATTAGATCCTCTTTTCCTGTTCTACAGAGATGACAGGCCTGTTCTTCTTGTCTCCTTTGCCAAAGGGGAAAGGGCTATATATATTCTCAGGTGCAGGGCGCCAATTAGATTGACAAAGGCCTCAACGAACCCGAAACGCATCTCTAGCCATGGGGTTGTGTGAGACCTGATATAATAAAGGAAGCCATACCTTGCATCTTCGAGCACGGGCCTTGTTCTTTGCCGGAGTGGGATGGAGTATATATATATATATATATATACACTTAAAAAACCATAGGTTTCACACATGTTATAGTTAGCTGGACATTTCACTCGTAAAAAAACCAATGAAATTCCACCGTTATAGTTAGTTCAGATAACTAAAATATTTTTTTCACCCTTCGGGGTCCTTCAGGGACCCCCTGACAAAGGCTAGGGGGTCAGGAACTCTCTACCCTGCCCCCTTTTCACGTTCTCCACCTTTCTTTTTCACTGCCACACACCAAACACACAAAATGGCGGCCGACACTTCCTGATTTCGACCGATTCGAATGTTGACTGACATGTAACCACCAATCAGAATTGCGCTCGCGCACGTTAGGGTGCGCGCACGGTGCGCGCACGGTGCGCGCTTATAGATATTTATGTACTTTTAAATGCAATTTTCTCAGGAACTACTGAACAGATTGACACCATATATGCAAAAGGCACATGCCTTACCTGAGGACTACCTCTTTGCCAAATTTCAAGTAATTCGGTTCAGCCGTTCGGGCTGTACCTTCGACTAAATGTCCTATGGGAAAATGCATGGGGAAAACGCGTTTTGGGACCCCCCTTTTTTCTCAGCCCCCGCTTGACGAATCACCCCGAGACTTTCAGGGTAGGAGCTGAGCGGAGCACCCCATTAGTTTTAAAAATTTCGCAAGGATTCGTCAACCTGCGCCAAAGTTATTCAAAATAGAATTTTCAGATTTCCTATGGAAACACGGTCCTAACTATAACTATCTACTGGCGACCGCCAGTAGATAATATATATATATATTTATAACATACTGCCAGTAGGTAGTTATATTTGGTACCTAGTTTCCATAGGACAAGCATTTTTGGTTTTGCTGGTAGCTTTGGCGTCATTTGACAAATCTTCATTAAATTTTCAAAACTACTTTGTCACTCACTTCGTCAAGCAGTGGCTAGGATAAAGGGGGGTCCCAAAATTGCTTTTACCCCCAAGTTTGGATAGGGATTTTAGACATGACTACAGCCTGAACCGCTGAACTGAATTACACAAAATTTGCAGAAATGTAGATCTTGGTACAGAAATATGTATTTTTGTAATTTGGTGTAAATCTGTTCAGCAGCTTTGGAGTTATTTGAGAAAAAATATTTGTGTATATCTCGGGCATGGAGGGTCCACGGATCCAACAGATCTCATGCTGAGATGCTCCCCTCCCCATTAAATATAGTGACCGGCCCCAGGGATTGGATTGCAGAGGCCAAAATGGCCTTATAGAGGGGGCCCATATGCCCCACACCAAAATATGCTACTGGGTGCCGGGGGATGGAGTCCCCTAGGTCAAAAGTGGTCCAGGGTGTGGGGACCCTGTAGCCCCCTCCCCGTAAAATATATTCCCAGGTCCTTGGAGATGGGGTTCACTGGACAAAAGGGTGCCCAGGAAGGGGACCTGTGAGTTGGCTGCCGATAGAGAGATGGCGACAGGTCTGCAGCACCTGGCCACAGGCTTAGACCCCAGCTCATGTACGGTCGCAGTTGGATTAACGTATGGTAATTAAAGATTACCTTACGTTAAAAAAAAAAAGAATCACCCAAAAAACAACTGTTACAGGGACCCTATAATTACGAAATATATTTTAAAAAGTCTTACACATTCACTAAAAACCCAAAGGTTGAAGGGACGTTATAGTTAGGTTCAGATTTTACGCACACAAAACCATCAAAACTCAGCAGTTATAGATATCTCAAGTAACTATAAGTTGTGCCCTAAGGTAACAAGTTATAGTTACTTGAGATGGCTATAACTATAACTGCTGAATTTCTATGGTTTTGTGTGTGTCTAATCTGAACCTAACTATAACGTCCCTGTAAACCTTGTTTTTTTCAGTGAATTTCTACGGTTTTTTCAATGTAATTTACTAACTATGACATCCCTGTCACCTTTATTTTTTTCAGTGAATTTCTATTGTTTTTTAATGCTATTTCCTAACTATAACGTCCCGGCAACCTGGGTGTGTGCATTGGTGCGTGAGTAGGTGTGTGAGTAGTTGTGTGGGTGTGTGAGTATGTGATGGGTGTCTGAGTGTGCGTGACTGGCTGTGTGGGTGTGGGAGTGACTGTGTAGGTGTGTGTTTGCTGAACAGGTGTTTGAGTGGTTTTGAGGGTCTGTGAGTGGGTGTGTGAGAGGCTGTGTGGGTGTGTGAGTAGTTGTGTGGGTGTGTGAGTAGTTTGTATGGATGTGTAAGTGGTTGTGTGAGTGGGTATGTGAAAGATGTGTGGGTCTGTGACTGGGTGTGTGAGCGGTGTTGAGGGTCTGTGAGTGGGTGTTTGAGTGGTTGCATCGGTGTGGGAGTGGTTGTGTGGGCATGTAAGTGAGTGAGTAGGAGTGTGGATCTGTGAGTGAGCGTATGCTTTTTTAAATTGGGGTCTGGATCTGTAGATCCACCCGAAAGCACCCAAATCTGGGAGGATCTGCCAGGATCTAAGGAAGATCTGCAGATCCTAACGCAGTAAAATAAAAAGGGTTTTGGACAATTTCTTGCCCATGAGGGTCCCTCACAGACCCCTCCATTAGTCCCATGGGTTCAGGGTACCCCTATCCTGACCCCTTCTATCACTTTTTTACTTTATTTTCGCCACTGGCAAACGAGTCCGTATGAACAGAATGGCAACCGTAACTTTCCTCCCAGGTTACCACCAGCCAATCACAGCATCGCTGTTGGTGTGTGGATTTACAAATCCAAGGAAGATCCAAAGAGGATCTGCGTCCCTAGATATACAAATTTGGATTTCAGTTAATATCTCAAAAACTACTGAATGGATTTACACCAAATCATAAAAAGGTTGCTTTCTGGACCAAGATCTATCTTTCAACCAAATGTGGTGGAATTCCGTGGTCTGGTGGCTTAGTGGACTAACGTGTCCACTGCAGGGGTCTGCGCTTGACCTCATGGTCACAGGTTCAAATCCTGATGGGTCCACTCAGCCCTTATTCCTTCTGAGGTTGATAAAATGAGTACCATTGAGTTGGGTAGCAATAAAGATGTTTATTCAGTGCCAAGATACCCTTGGGTGAACTTGTGCTCTACAAATACATCTGATGTTCTATATATTTATATATATATATATATTCACTGAAAAAACCATAGGTTTCACACATGTTATAGTTAGCGGAAATTTTACTGATAAAAAACCAATGAAATTCCCCCGTTATAGTTAGTGCAGGCAACTATAACTCACGCGACCGCAATCTTCTGCTGATGCTAATACTGTATTTAGACACTTATTTGCCCATGTCTTCTTCCATACATTTTTAGCTATACATATATTACAAATATTTTTTTTTCATAAAGACACATATGTCATCAGCAGAAGATTGCGGTCGCGTGAGTTATAGTTGCCTGCACTAACTATAACGGGGGAATTTCATTGGTTTTTTATCAGTAAAATTTCCGCTAACTATAACATGTGTGAAACCTATGGTTTTTTCAGTGAATTTGCAAGGTTTTTTAAATGCTAATTCCTAACTATAACGTGTGTGAAACCTATGGTTTTTTCAGTGAATTTGTACGGTTTTTTAAATGCTAAGTTACTTTACGCCATTCGTGGCGTGCGCGCCCACTTAACGCAGTTCGTTCCGTGCGCGCACTGTGCGCTTCGCGCACCGTGCGCGCACAGTGAGCACGCGGTGCGCTTCGCGCACCGCGTGCCCACTTTACGCAGTTAGTGCCGTGCACGCACGGTGGGCACGCGGTGCGCTACGTGCACCGCGTGCCCACGTTACGCTACCGCCAGTAGGTAATATATATATATATATATATATATATATATATATTATATATATATATATATATATATATATATATATATATATATATATATATATATATATATGTATATGTATATTACCTACTGGCGGTCGCCAGTAGGTAATTATAGTTAGGACCGTGTTTCCATAGGAAATCTCAAAAAATTCTATTTTGAATAACTTTGGCGCCGGTTGACGAATCCTCGCGAAATTTTGAAAACTAATGGAGCGCTCCGCTCAGCTCCTACCCTGAAAGTTTTGGGGGGATTCGTCAAGCGGGGGCTGAGAAAAAAGGGGGGTCCCAAAACGCGTTTTCCCCATGCATTTTTCCATAGGGACTTTAGTCGCAGGTACAGCCCGAACGGCTGAACAGAATTATGTGAAATTTGGCAGAGAGGTAGCCATAAGGTCCATGAAGTGCCTTTTGCAGGTTTGGTGTAAATCTGTTCAGTATTTCCTGAGAAATTAGCATTTAAATCAATATATATATCTGTACGCGCGTACCGTGCGCGCACTGAGCAAGTCCTGTGCGCGCACCTTGCCGATCGCAAGCGCACTTGTGATTGGTTGTTAGATGTCAGTAAACATTCGAATCGGTGGAAATCAGGAAGCGGCGGCCGCCATTTTGTCTCTCGCATAAAGAGGGGGTGATAAACAAAGGGGGAGAACTTGAAAAGGGGGCAGAGTGGGGAGATATTGACCCACTAGGCATTGTAAGGGGGTCACAGTAGGACCTTGTAGGGCAAAAAAAAAGATTTATATTTTGAAAAAAAATATCGCCGAGTGCGCGCACCCAGCGCGCACCCGAAAAAAAACTTTTTAAAAAAAATAAAAAAAAATCGCATTTAAGTGTTTAGATATAAGGTGGCTCTAAAAAGAGCCCTTGTGTTTATTGTTTGTTTTTTGGTACCTACAAGTAAGTACCGATGCAGAGTCTAAAGTTCAAGAGGAAGACTCTGTTGCCTTCATCAGTGAAGTGTACACCATCTCCTCTATAAATGTCTTGCATGTTGTAACGCAAGTTGTTGTGGTATATAGAACCCATACCATAGTCTCTGAGGAAAGCAGAAATAGATTTGTTGCCGTGCTTCCTTGCTTTGTCAATCTGCGGACAAAATTGGTTGGACCAGTTCCACTTTTGCCTTTGGCATATGTTAGAATATACGAAGGCAGTTTGTGGAAAAAGCGACATCAATTGCACAAAGGTGTCCTTAATAAGCATTTCCAGACCTACCCCTGTTAAAGTGCCTAGGTCATTTCCACCACAGTGCACAATAATAAGGTTAGGCTGTGGGAGATGTAGAAAGGTTTTCACCAAAGGCATTAATTGGTGCCACTTTAACCCTCTCTGACCAATCCATTTAATGTCTACATTTGGCAAAGCAAGGTCTCTCACCATACCTCTTTTTTCTGCAAATTTTTCACTCCAGAAGACATAGCTGTGACCTACAATTCACACTGTGAACATCTTCAAAGGAGATCTGGATGCACTCAGGAGGTGTCTTTCAGTAGAAAGGCAAAAAGAAATGAAAGACAGTTGAAAAATGGGGGCACACATACTTTTTTTTATAAAAAGAACTCATTGGCTGTTTCAAACCATTCTACACTAAAAACTAGGCTGTATGTTTAAATTTTAAAAAGCATGTTTTGTATTGGTTCAGAAAAATGTGTGAACAAAGAACATTAGTTTGGATTTGCTGTTAGGTTTGAAAAGTCAAGCACTCTTGCTCTTTGGAAATGAAACATTGTCTGCTGAACTTCTGACCTCTCTGCTCACACCTGTGTTCCATGACCTGTTGCTATGGTAGCAGGCAGAAGTCAAGTTGGGGGAAGGGTACATTTGGAAAGGGGTTGAAGTTTTCAACCAATAGAAATGTGTGATTTCATTTGAAAAAATGTGGGAAGCACTGAGATTTGAAATTAACATGTTTATGTGTGAAAAAAGAGAAGGAAACTGTGCCATTAACTGGTTCTGCTGAGAGGAGAGAGGTGTTCAGCTCAGAGATTCTGGTCTGATAAACTGCTGTGTGACTGCCACATTTCTTTCACAACTAACTAATTTTAAAGGTGAGTTATGAGTTTGAGAGGGGGTGTTTGTGGTTAATTTAGATATAAAAAAAGAATTGTGATTATTTGTTTAAAGTTGTGATTTACATTTTCTGTTTTGGGAGATATTTAACTGTTTTGAATATGTAAAATATTATGGAGTATGTTTTCACCATAAGTTAATGTGTACTGGTAACAATGAGGAATACTGTTTTGTGCCTACCATCAAACCATGAGTCTGTGTGCAGAGAAGAATTGTTGACAGAGATTTAATTTGTGTTGCTGTTGAAAAGTAAGACTTGCAGTTGAAAGAAAAGGACAGCTTCTTTTTAATTGTGATGGTTAGCATTTAGCAGAAATCACTTTGAAAGAAATGAGAGGAAAATGGCAGCACATTTGAAAAAAGCATTAGTTCTGTAAGAATTGATAACCCAGGAAAGGGGCAGCCTGTGTTTTGTGCCTACCAACACAGCATGAGTCTGTGTGTATATAGGAATTGTTGTCTGAGATTTAATTTGTGAAGTTGTTGTTCAGTAAGAAATGCAGTCCCAGGAAAGGGGCAGCCTGTGTTATGTGCTTAAAATGATGGTATGAGTCTGTGTGCACACAGGAAATGTGGGCAAAGATTTAATTTATGAAGTTGATGTTCAATAAGAAATGCAGTCCCAGGAAAGGGGCAGCCTGTGTTATGTGCGTAAAATGATGGCATGAGTCTGTGTGCGCACAGGAATTGTGGGCAGAGATTTAATTTGTGAAGATGTTGTTCAGTAAGAAATGCAGTCCCAGGAAAGGGGCAGCCTGTTGTGTTTACACAAATTATCCCTTAGCACACATGCACTGTTACATACATCCCTGCAGTCTTCATGCAGTTCTGGAAGTCTCTTTGCTCATCTGTCTTGCACCAGACAATACACAGTCTTCAGAAACACACTCTTGGCACACACGCAGCAGCTTCTCCAACACTCTCATGTGTAGTACTCAGCTCTGTGTGCTGTTTCAGATAGCAATGTGTAATGCAAACACATTCAACGTCACCAAGGCCTCATTTAAATTGATCTAGTCTAATCACTCACCCTGTAACACATGGTCATGGTGTTAAGGAGCTGTTAGGACATGTGCTGTTTTCTGCTTCTGTAAATGATATGGGAAATGTGTCAGGCAGTAACAGTAATTTGGTACTATTCAGGGACACTGTTTTGTTCCAAAAAACATAGCATGAGTCTGTGTGCGCACAGGAATTGTGGGCAGAGATTTAATTTGTGAAGATGTTGTTCAGTAAGAAATGCAGTCCCAGGAAAGGGGCAGCCTGTGTTATGTGCTTAAAATGATGGTATGAGTCTGTGTGCACACAGGAATTGTGGGCAGAGATTTAATTTGTGAAGATGTTGTTCAGTAAGAAATGCAGTCCCAGGAAAGGGGCAGCCTGTGTTATGTGCCTAAAATGATGGCATGACTCTGTGTGCACACAGGAAATGTGGGCAGAGATTTAATTTATGAAGTTGATGTTCAGTAAGAAATGCAGTCCCAGGAAAGGGGCAGCCTGTGTTATGTGCGTAAAATGATGGCATGAGTCTGTGTGCGCACAGGAATTGTGGGCAGAGATTTAATTTGTGAAGATGTTGTTCAGTAAGAAATGCAGTCCCAGGAAAGGGGTAGCCTGTTGTGTTTACACAAATTATCCCTTAGCACACATGCACTGTTACATACATCCCTGCAGTCTTCATGCAGTTCTGGAAGTCTCTTTGCTCATCTGTCTTGCACCAGACAATACACAGTCTTCAGAAACACACTCTTGGCACACACGCAGCAGCTTCTCCAACACTCTCATGTGTAGTACTCAGCTCTGTGTGCTGTTTCAGATAGCAATGTGTAATGCAAACACATTCAACGTCACCAAGGCCTCATTTAAATTGATCTAGTCTAATCACTCACCCTGTAACACATGGTCATGGTGTTAAGGAGCTGTTAGGACATGTGCTGTTTTCTGCTTCTGTAAATGATATGGGAAATGTGTCAGGCAGTAACAGTAATTTGGTACTATTCAGGGACACTGTTTTGTTCCCAAAAACATAGCATGAGTCTGTGTGCGCACAGGAATTGTGGGCAGAGATTTAATTTGTGAAGATGTTGTTCAGTAAGAAATGCAGTCCCAGGAAAGGGGCAGCCTGTGTTATGTGCCTAAAATGATGGCATGACTCTGTGTGCACACAGGAATTGTGGGCAGAGATTTAATTTATGAAGTTGATGTTCAGTAAGAAATGCAGTCCCAGGAAAGGGGCAGCCTGTGTTATGTGCGTAAAATGATGGCATGTGTCTGTGTGCACACAGGAATTGTGGGCAGAGATTTAATTTATGAATTTGTTGTTCAGTAAGAAATGCAGTCCTAGGAAAGAGGCAGCCTGTGTTATGTGCGTAAAATGATGGCATGAGTCTGTGTGCGCACAGGAATTGTGGGCAGAGATTTAATTTGTGAAGATGTTGTTCAGTAAGAATTGCAGTCCCAGGAAAGGGGCAGACTGTTGTGTTTACACAAATTATCCCTTAGCAAACATGCACTGTTACATATATCCCTGCAGTCTTCATGCAGTTCTGGAAGTCTCTTTGCTCATCTGTCTTGCACCAGAGAATACACAGTCTTCAGAAACACACTCTTGGCACACACGCAGCAGCTTCTCCAACACTCTCATGTGTAGTACTCAGCTCTGTGTGCTGTTTCAGATAGCACTGTGTAATGCAAACACATTCAACGTCACCAAGGCCTCATTTAAATTGATCTAGTCTAATCACTCACCCTGTAACACATGGCCATGGTGTTAAGGAGCTGTTAGGACATGTGCTGTTTTCTGCTTCTGTAAATGATATGGGAAATGTGTCAGGCAGTAACAGTAATTTGGTACTATTCAGGGACACTGTTTTGTTCCAAAAAACATAGCATGAGTCTGTGTGCGCACAGGAATTGTGGGCAGAGATTTAATTTGTGAAGATGTTGTTCAGTAAGAAATGCAGTCCCAGGAAAGGGGCAGCCTGTGTTATGTGCCTAAAATGATGGCATGACTCTGTGTGCACACAGGAATTGTGGGCAGAGATTTAATTTATGAAGTTGATGTTCAGTAAGAAATGCAGTCCCAGGAAAGGGGCAGCCTGTGTTATGTGCGTAAAATGATGGCATGTGTCTGTGTGCACACAGGAATTGTGGGCAGAGATTTAATTTATGAATTTGTTGTTCAGTAAGAAATGCAGTCCTAGGAAAGAGGCAGCCTGTGTTATGTGCGTAAAATGATGGCATGAGTCTGTGTGCGCACAGGAATTGTGGGCAGAGATTTAATTTGTGAAGATGTTGTTCAGTAAGAATTGCAGTCCCAGGAAAGGGGCAGACTGTTGTGTTTACACAAATTATACCTTAGCAAACATGCACTGTTACATATATCCCTGCAGTCTTCATGCAGTTCTGGAAGTCTCTTTGCTCATCTGTCTTGCACCAGAGAATACACAGTCTTCAGAAACACACTCTTGGCACACACGCAGCAGCTTCTCCAACACTCTCATGTGTAGTACTCAGCTCTGTGTGCTGTTTCAGATAGCACTGTGTAATGCAAACACCTTCAACGTCACCAAGGCCTCATTTAAATTGATCTAGTCTAATCACTCACCCTGTAACACATGGTCATGGTCTTAAGGAGATGTTAGGACATGTGCTGTTTTTTGCTTCTGTAAATGATAAGGGAAATGTGTCAGGCTGTAACAGTAATTTGGTACTATTCAGGGACACTGTTTTGGTCCAAAAAACATAGCATGAGTCTGTGTGCGCACAGGAATTGTGGGCAGAGATTTAGTTTGCAAGTTGTTGTACAGTAAGAATTGCAGTCCCAGGAAAGGGGCAGCCTGTTGTGTTTACACAAATTATCCCTTAGCACACATGCACTGTTACGTACATCCCTGCAGTCTTCATGCAGTTGTGGAAATCTCCTTGCTCATGTCTCTTGCAGCTGACAATACATACTCTGCAGAAACACACTCTTGGGACACACGCAGCAGCTTCTCCAACACTCCCATGCGTACTACTCAGGACTGTGTGTAATGCAAACACATTCAACGTCACCAAGGCCTCATTTTCTTTGCTCTACTCTAAACACTCACCCAGGTTGCAGATACTTATGGTATGAAGTAGCTGTTAGGAAATGTGCTCTTTTCTGCCTCTGTGATCTACAAGGAAAATGTGTAAGGCTGTAACAGCAATTATCACTTGATCTACCAGAGTAGTAAATGTGCTTTGAATTTGTAAATCAAATTCTGTTTTCTGCTTAGAAGCACACCATGAGGCTGTGTGCGCACAGGAATTGTGGCCACAGATATAATTTGTGTTGCAGTTGTTCTGTTAAAAAATGCACTTGCAGGAAAGGGGCAGCTTGTTTTTTTTCAACTGTGGTGGTTAGCACTGTGCACAAATTAGTAAATCACAAATGAGAGACAAATGGAAAAACATTTGAAATAAATGAAAAGTAAAAAAAAATATTTTAATGAATTATAATTACAAAAAGGAATTTTTTTTAGTTCCTTGCAGGTATTGCTGAGCAACAGTGAAAAAAAAATGCCTTTAAGGACAAGAAAGAGGAAAGAAAAGCAACAACAAGTATATCTGGACAAAACTGGGAAAAAAAAAATACCAGGAGAAGCTGGTGATGGCAAAAAGAAAAAGTCTACTGGTAAGCAGAGCAGAGATTTATGTACAAAGCAACAACACAGTCAACAGCAAAAAAAAAAAGCTAATGTACAATCAGAAATATGTCAAACTGATTTAACACGAAAATTAGATTTTAAAAACATTCGTCGAAAAATGTTTCATAGAAGAGTGATGTTAAATTTGCTAAAGGATGTGAAAAAATATAAGAAAAAAACAAAATGTATTAAGAACATTTTTTTTATAGAAAGTATTGTAAGTAAGGCTTTGGAAATAAAAAGAAAACTTTTTATTCTAATTTTGAATAGGATGCGTAGATTAGATAAATTAGTGAATGCAATGAAGTCACAAAGCAAGAGGAAAAGAGAAGTGAAAAAAAGTAACTTTTGTAAAGTGTTCTTGGGAGAATGGAAACACAGTTCAAGTACTGAACCATTTTTTAATGAAGAGAGTTATCTTCAAAGTAATAGTTTGTTGCATGCAGTTGACACCAATGGTAGAGCATATGAAGTTAAGGATGGTTGTGTGATGCAAAAAGAGAAAATGGTCCCAAGAAATGAGGAAGAAGTAATGGCTGCTGAGGCTATGGGGAGACGTCCAAAAGCCCCAGTGTACACTTGGAACTGTAGTAGTATTTGTACTGTGCGTCAGGAATCTATTGATATATTACGTGACTTTCTAAGAGAATATAGTAAAAAGAGTGTAAAACAGAAGATGAAGGTGCTTCAAACACTAGATCCATGCAGAGTGAGAGAAAATACTGGTTTGTAGGGACATTCTCTGGCTTGTCTATCTAGAAAAGTGTGTAAACGTGTTTTTCATCATTTTAGGATGCTGGCTGTTCATCATACTGAAATGAGAAAGCTTGTGAGAACATTGTATTTTGCTAAAAGTCCAGCAGTAAAGTTGAATGAGTTGAATAATGCTCTGTTCCGTGGATCTGTATCAGATGTAGTGAAGGTTACTGATGAGATTCAGTTTTGTTACTTTGGTCCAGAACAAGAAAGTGCAGAAAAGGACACAGTAAATGAGGAAAATGAGGAACAGAATGTAGAACTCATTATTACTAAAAATTTTGAGGATGAAATGACAAAATTTACTATCACCTCTAATGAAAGACCAAATATTACTTGTATTTGTTGCCGCAGAAGTCATTATAAAATTCAAACAAGGAATGTTGATCTGTATAAAAAAAGTGAAAATGAAGATAATTATAAGTGGAAGGATTTTGCAACATATATATTTCTTGAAAATTGTTTTGAATTGGGTGAAGATCAGCGTATTTGTAAATACTGTTATAATAAGTTAGAAGAAAATAGAATGCCGACCAGAGCTGTACATAATAATTTAGAATTGGATGCTATTCCTGCCGAACTTTCTGAATTAAATACATATGAGTCTATACTCATTCAATGTGTTCATCCGTTCCAGACCATAGTACGTATGGAGCCCAAAACTGGTAAATTACCTCCTTCTGATTTACTGAGAGATTTAAAAGGAAGAGTGGTGTATTTGCCCTTGGATTTGAAAAAAAATATGGAAACTATTGATGCAGATACTTTGGAAACTGAACCATTAGTAATTCTGGTTAATGGTGTACCTACAAAGAATAAGAAGATAATGGTGCCAATTACGATCCGGCAAAAACCGGGTACGAACTGTCGGACGGAGGCTTTTTTCCGTCCGACTCGTACCCGGTCGTAAAACTTTACAAACATGCAAGTACGATTCGCACGGAAACACCATTTCCGTACGAGTCGTACAAAACACCGACCGACGAAAAGATACATACAAATGGGATCCGGGGAAAGAGCCGACGTGACGTCTGGACGCTCTCAGGCCGCGTTTCACGACCCAGGAAGTACGATTCGAACCGACAGCAGTCCGGACGGCAATATTTTTACGGCACCCAAAAAGTGCCGGAAAAGCAAAGTACGGCGCGAAACGAACAGAGTAGGTGGCCCGGTAAGTGCCGTACCCCCCCAGCCCCCGCATGTACGCGCCGTACCCCCCCCAGCCCCCGCATGTATGCGCCGTACCCCCCCAGCCCCCGCATGTACGTGCCGTACCCCCCCCAGCCCCCGCATGTACGCGCCGTACCCCCCCCAGCCCCCGCATGTACGCGCCGTACCCCCCCAGCCCCCGCATGTACGCGCCGTACCCCCCAGCCCCCGCATGTACGCGCTGTACCCCCCCAGCCGTACCCCCCCAGCCCCCGCATGTACGCGCCGTACCCCCCCCAGCCCCCGCATGTACGCGCCGTACCCCCCCCCAGCCCCCACATGTACGGGGGGTTCGACACGTACTCGGGTGTACATACACGGGGGGGTTCGACACGTACTCGGGTGTACATACATGGGGGGGTTCGACACGTACTCGGGTGTACATACACGGGGGGGTTCGACACGTACTCGGGTGTACATACACGGGGGGGTTCGACACGTACTCGGGTGTACATACACGGGGGGTACGGCGCGTACATTCGGGGGCTGGGGGGGTACGGCACGTACATGCGGGGGCTGGGGGGGGTACGGCGCATACATGCGGGGGCTGGGGGGGTACGGCGCATACATGCGGGGGCTGGGGGGGTACGGCGTGTACATGCGGGGGCTGGGGGGGTACGGCGCGTACATGCGGGGGCTGGGGGGGGTACAGCGCGTACATGCGGGGGCTGGGGGGGGTACGGCGCGTACCGGGCATTTGTTTGGACGTCTCCATGGTTGCTATTAGAGTTCGGTGCGGACGGTCTTTTAACCATACGGTTGTACAATCGGACGCCCGGGACGGATCGTGATTCCCCGGTCGGACTTCGCTATTCACGTTTGTACGGTAAATCGTCCGAGGACTTGTCGGACACTTTTTCCGACCCGAGGACGTGTGGGGAATTATTCCCAATGCGACTCGTATGGGCTTTTTACCATGCGAATCGTGATTGCCAGTTTGTACGGCACTTGTACGATTCGTACGGTAAAAAGACCGGATACGAGTCGTACGGGAATTTTTTTTACCGGATCGTAATTGGCACCTTGGCAGGAGCTGGTGGATGTACGAAAAGTACAAAGAGCAAATTTGTATTTGAAAAAAAATAATAAATGGTATGAATCAATTTATATAGAAGAAGAAGAAGATTTACAAGAAGACACAGAAACACCAACTGGTCAAATTGAAAAAGTGGACAAGTCAAAGGAAGAAGAAATTTATGAACATTTTAGCATACATCCTCTTCATTCAAAAGAAGTTATGGGAGACACTATTGATCTGTTTCAGATGAAGAAAGCAAAAGGAACTCCCGTGAGTGTATGGGAGGAGAGCTTGGAAGCTCAATGTTTTCCCCAGCTGTTTCCTACAGGAAAAGGAGGACGATACGATGAACGTCCAGAACAGATTCCAGCTTCTGAGTATCGGACTACAAGACTATATGCAGAAGATCCAAGATTTCGTCAAAGTATTCCTTATTTGTTCCATCTTTTATTTGAAAGCGACTTGTCTGCATTATCTTATGCAGTAAATCACATTTTAAAAAGTGGAGTACATTTACAAAATGTGTCTGCTAAGGATTTTATGGAGAAAGTGCAGCACCGAGATGATCATTTGGAAACACAACTGATCAATCTGATGGCTTGTCAGCGTGGGACAAATGAATATTGGTACCGACGCCATGGTGAATTAAAATGCATGTTACGGAATTTAGGAACTCCTACATGGTTTCTAACCCTAAGCTGTGCCGAGTACGCTTGGGATGATTTACTGAATTTTCTACGATAGGCAAATTCAAACATTAAAAACATTGAATACAAGACAGCTGGAGAACTGTGCTCATTGGATCCAGTTAATGTTTGCAGATATTTCAATCATAGATTTGAGGCTATAATGTCCTTCATCTGCAATAAAAAAATCCACCTCTTAGAGAAGTAGTGGATTTCTTTTGGAGAAAAGAGTACCAGGCAAGAGGTGCTCCTCATATTCATATGCTGTTGTGGATCAAGGATGCCCCAAAGTTTGGAACAGATACTGATGAAGCAGTGTTATCTTTCATTGAAGAATATGCAACATGTGCTATACCTAAAAGCACAGAAGAGAAAAAGTTAAAAGAATAAGTTTTACGTTTCCAAAGTCATCGGTGTGGAAAATACTGTCGACGGAAGTACAAGACGAAAGATAAATTCTACACAAAGTGTCGATTTGGATTTCCTAGACCTGTTCTTTCAAAAGGAAGAGTCAACAGTTTTATGTCAGCTGTGCGACATACTATAACCAGAAAATCTCCCAAAAATACCTACAACCTAAAAAGAAATGAAGAGTCAAAATTTATAAATGACTTCAACCCAGTCATTTTATCCATGTGGAATGCTAACATGGATATTCAGTATGTGGCAGACAATTCTATTGCTGTTGCTCGGTATGTGACATCTTACATCACTAAATCTGAGAAAACAGAATTGAAGGAAATGTGGGAAGAGATTTCTCACGAGAAGACTGTCAGTAAGAAGCTGTACAGTTTCAGTTTAAAGATGTTATCGCATCGAGAAATTGGATCCTACGAATGCTCAGATAGGTTATCATCTGCAAGTCTTTACTCGAAATCCAGAAGAATAATTTGGGTAAGCTTAGGCCTTGCAGGAATGAGAAATCGGGTACTGAAATCTGTTGGAGAAATTGAATATTTGGCCGAGAATGATCCAGAAAGTACAGATATTTTGAAATCAAACATGTTGGACACATATTACCCAAAGAGAAGTCATCATCTTGAGAACATGTGTCTTTATGAAGTGCTGCAGAACTACATTTTTTCACGGAAAGCCACAGAAGACATCAACAATGGAAAATATAAAGTCATTGGTGAGGAAGGATGTTTGGTGAAGCAAACAAAAGGAAGTTTGATAAATCACAGGAAGCTCAGTTGCGAAACTACTGACAAAAAGGAATTTTACTACTTGGCTCTTTTACAGCTGTTTAAACCATGGCGTTCAGAGGACGAACTAATGGGAGAATTTCAAAGCTATGAAGATTCTTTTAATGCTAGCAAAGACAGTATAGAATGCAGTACTTTCACAACTTATGTCCAAATGTTAAATGAAGAAAATGAACAGGAAGCAAAAATTGCAGCTGAAGTAGCTAGAGACAGTTCTCAAGACAGCCAAAGTTCAGGAACACTTAGTGAAGATCCCCTAGGACAACCAATCATAGAAAATGAAGCTGCAGTAGCCATGACTGAAGTAGAAACGGCTATGAATCAAGCACAGGAAGATTCAATCGACTTACTAAATCTGGAACAACAACTGAATGAAGAACAAAAAGAAATTTATGAAGAAGTCATCAAAAAAATTGATCATGGATTACTACATGAAAAGAAAGAGTGCTCATGCACATCATTTGAACCAATCAGGATGTATGTGAGTGGACAAGCTGGAACTGGTAAAAGTTTCTTAATAAAAGTCATCAGAAGCTACCTACAGCAAAAAACAGCTTCAAATTTGTCTTGTGTGGTAACTGCTCCAACTGGGTTAGCAGCCTATAACATAAAAGGAATTACCTTACATCGCTTGCTAATGTTACCAGTGGAGCATGAGAACAAAATAGAATACCACAAGCTAACTGGAGAAGCATGCCTCGAAGTTTCAAGAGTGTTGAAGAAGATGCAAGTTCTCATTATTGATGAGGTGAGCATGGTTTCAAATTTAATGCTTGCCTTTGTGCATTTAAGAATTCAAAAAATTCTTAAGAGAGACTATGACGTGTTATTTGGAGGAAAACATGTCATAGTTTTTGGGGATCTTCTGCAGCTCACTCCAGTTAAAGGACAACCAGTGTTTAATACTGTGACACATGAAGACACGAAGAAGTCATTAGGAAGCATTGGTAATGCGAATATTTGGTCGTTCTTTGAGTACAAAGAACTCACTACCAATATGAGACAAGCAAACGACGAAGATTATGCAAGTATTCTGAAAGATATCAGAATTGGACTACTCACAGAAGTTGGCAAAAAAGCATTACAGAGTCGGTTGCTACATAACCTATTTCCAAATGAAGAAATAGTTGCAGAGAAAATATACCAGAACATTGCAGAAAAAAATACTGTAATCTGCTTAATGCCAACACTACGTGAGTGCTCAATATTCAATGAGGAACTTTTGAAATTGGAAAAGGAAGAGATTAAGAAAATGGAAGCAGAGGACAAAATTCAGCATGAAAGAATTACTTTTACATTAACAGGCAAACTGAAAAATAAATTGGATTCACTAGAGAAGAATATTTCCAAAACAGCTGGATTAGAAAAAAATCTATATGTTTGCATGAATTGTCGAGTGATTTTAAGGAGAAATTTGGATGTAGAAAAAGGTTTAGTGAATGGAGCTATGGGAAGAGTTATGGGTTTTATTAATTATCAGAAAAAAGAAGGAATTGAATGTTTAAAAATAAAATTTGATCCGATAGAAGAAGTTAAAGACATTTGTCGTTGTTCAGTTCGTTTCATGCTTGTGAAAGACTTATATGTACGTAGGAAGCAGTTTCCGTTTTCTCTAGCATATGCTGTAACTATTCACAAGTCTCAAGGATTGACTGTAGATAGTGCTTTTGTAAACATTGGTTCTACTGTGTTCAAAGAAGGTATGGCATATGTTGCTTTGTAACGAGTGAAAACATTATCTGGTTTATTTATGATAGACTTTGATGACTCAAAAGTTAGTGCTGATATAAACTGTGTAAAGGAGTATAACAGATTAAGAAGAACCTATGCTCCTCATTTAGGTCAGTATCCTGTGATTGAAAAACATGTTGTTTGTCGGAAAAGGAGATTTGAGAATATCTGTAATGTGGATGAACAGAACAAAAAAAAAAGGACAGTGATGTGATAGCAAGGAAAAAGAAAAAGGACAGTGTTGAAGAGGTTGTTGGTTGCCATTTTGAAAATAGCTCTGGTGTCAACTGCTATGCAAATGTAGTGCTGAATGTTGTATTTTATCTTGAAAAGTTGCTAGAACAGATAATAGTAAATCATGGAAAAAGATTGTGTTCTCTGCTGAGTCTCCTTTATGAGAAGCTGAGTAATGATAAAACTGAAATAGAAAGTGCTACTGATGTTAGAAATCTTTTAGATATATGTTGTGGTTCTACACAGTTTAAAGAAAATGTCCAGCAAGATGCTCAGGAATTCTTAATATATATTTTGAGTGTACTAGAAGATGAAGGAGTAGAAGTAGAAAACTTATTTGGTGTCTCTTACAAATGGGAACATTGCTGTGAAAACTGTATGAACACATGTAGTAGTAATGTTGATTCAGAAAGGTTCATATTTTTACCATTACCACAAAGTAAATCAGTGACTTTTAGTAAATTAGTTAAAGATGCCAATCACAACATGGAATGTTCTGAATGTAAATCAGACATGTTTTCCACATTATTTTTACAGAAATATGGTCAGTATGTAATTTTAATGATGCAACGTTGTAGAGCTGATGGTTCAAAATTGGACACTTTAATAAAGAAGTTTACAGGACAGCAATTATCAATTTCTGGAAAAACTTTTGTTACAGTTGCAATAATTTTTCATGAAGGACCTACTGTAACTTCTGGGCATTACACAGTTTATCTTAAATGTGAAAAAGGCTGGACACTGTGTAATGATTCCCAATTGATTTTCAAGCAACGTTTGCCTTATGATTTACCCAATTCTTACTTAATTTTTCTGAAACCTAAATTTTGAAAACCAAAAACTGCATCTGAAGAAAGCATTTTTTGTAATTTTAAAGAATTATAATTGAAGATATCACTTAAAAAGGATTTTGAAATTACTATTTGGCCTAAAGGAAAAGTAATAAAAACAATTGTGGACTCCTTTGACAGAAATTATTTTGCCATGTGTGCTTTTGCGACAAGGTTTAAAGACGGTTTGTCTAGAACATTTTTATTCATCTAGAGAAGTACTTGTAATATATCTGTAATATTTCTAACAAGGTATATTTAAGTGAGGAAAGTTTTAGGGCTTTTTTTAAGCAATCTTTCAGATTGGTTTTTTTTTGCCCGCTGTTAAATGATGAATACAATTGTTTTCACTATTTTAAGTGAAAAATAAAAAATTCTGAAAACAGCAAAAAAGGGCAAAAAATTGCTTTGTAAAATATGTAAAAACATGTAATGCTTTTTGTAATGTATGATTGAATATTAATACTTTTTTTCTTTATTTGCAGAACTGGAAAGAAAAAATAAAAAAAAAATTCTGTTCCCTTGCAAAATACTTTAAAAAATTTATTTTTCAAAAAAATTTATTTTTTAAAAAAAATAAGTGAAAAATATTAGTATTGCTCAATCCTCCCTAAAAAAATCCCCCCCAAAAGATTTTTGGGGATTAGTTTATAAGTGGCTCTTAAAAGAGCCCTTGAGTTAATGGAGGGAAACAGGAAGAGAAAAACGAAAAAAAAGAAAAGACATCTATGGCCTACTGCACTCATGGGCATCATATTTTCTCTGAATGAGATCAAGACTGGTCTCACACACAGAAATAAGTTTACCGCAATCAGTGCAGCGTGTGGACAACCTAGCAAAACAAGGTGGTCCAAAACGAGGTGTGGAAGAAGGCAAAGGCACCACTGCAGAAGAAGTGCTTGGCTGAGCTGCCGAAGATGTGCTCGGCTGAGCTGCTGCAGATGTCGTCGGTAGAGCAGGTGGAGGGTTTGCTCCAGAAGCTCGACGAAAAGTCACTGGATGCATTTTGTCAACATGCCTCAACATAGTGTGAATGCTAAAAGAATATTTCTTGTTAGGATTCCCACGTGACAAGACTTTTTGACAAAGTACACATGTAACTTTAGGTGCATTTACCTTTTTTTGTCCCTCTGGAAAAGTGAAAAACTGCCATATAAAGCTGTCTTTCTGCTTCCTGCTCCTCTGCCTCTCAAGAGAGTCCTGGTCACTGTCTGAAGATGGTTGCTGTTCAGCCATTGTCTCTCAACAACAGAATAGCTCCTTCTCCAAAGGAATCAGAACTAATAATGAGGGGAGTAGGTGTGGTTTGGGAAGAATCTGGAACTGAAAGTACTTCAAACCAATCAAAAGTGATGATTCTTGATCACATGACTTGCCATGAGGGGATTGGGTGTGGTGTTGAAACAATCAGAAACTGAAAGTAATGATAACCAATAAGAAGTGCTGTTTTATTATGCATATACCCGAGGTGCGCGCACTGCGCAAGCTCCGAGCGCGCACCTCGTGATTACGTATGCGCGAACGCGTAGGAGCGCATGTGCATACGTCATATGCGCGTACGTAGCGCGCATACGTTGGACACGCGTATACGCGACCGTTATTGCGCGTAATTTTAGCGTATGCGGAAGTAAACCGCGTGGAGTGCGTAGGACGCACACACGCATGCGTACGTACGTACGCATACATACTGGGTGCGCGCTCCCAGCGCGCACTATAACGTATATTTGCGTACGTAAATAACGTACGGCGGTATTCATAAAAAACTTACGAAATTGTACTAGGAGCGCGCTCAGAGCGCGCACTCCAAGAATTTACATAAAAAAAAAAAAAGTGAAGAAAAATTAATTGCAAAAATGAAAAAAACTGTTCAACTTTATCCTAATTGAAATTTTTTTTAAAAAGCAAAAACAAATAAAAAGATACAGATAATATATAAAAGAATACATAGGAATTTTATTTTTAATATAAAAAAAATGTTTTAATTAAATAATACAAAAATTAGCATTTAAAAAACCGTACAAATTCACTGGAAAAACCAAAGGTTTCACACACGTTATAGTTAGGAATTAGCATTTAAAAAACCTTGAAAATTCACTAAAAAAACCATAGGTTTCACACGTTATAGTTAGCTGGACATTTCACTCGTGAAAAACCAATGAAATTCCCCCGTTATAGTTAGTTCAGCTAACTATAACTCGCGCCCCCGCAATGCACTGCTGATGACGTCACATATTACATCACTCATGACATGGTCAGTGACATCACTCATGACATCACTGATGTCACGTTCATCGATTGTTCATTTAGTGCCCTCAGTGCAGCGGACCAACTGCCCTTTCCTCAGCTAGTCCCGTTGACATTGTGTTACCAAGTTGTACTGTCCAGACCGGGGTGGTGAGAGCGATTGACTGGGCTTCCAAGAGCGATCGGAAGCGTGACAAGAGACTGCATGACCCCACAAGCTTTGCAGAACTGGGCTGGAGCCAGAATGCACTGGGTGGAATCCCTTGAATGAACAGCTTTTGCTCTCAGCCTGCTTCTGCTGCGCATACCATGGGTGAACTTCCTGAGTAGGTTATAGCGATGCTACTGGTGTTGGTTTTGCAGCAGAAGGTATAATTGCTCTGGTTCCTTCCATTTCAACATGCTGATTAAGGCACCAGCTTGCTTTCCAGAGGTTGATAAAGACAGTACTTCAATGATTCTTTCCCCCTCAAGTTGCAAATTTGTTCTCTATAAGTTCTTTCTTGACATTTCAGTTCTTAGAAATGGAGACATACAGCACAGAAAAAGGGATTAAATCAAACAGCACATGTTTGCCCTGTGGAGCTAATAGTTTGCGGAGATGTACTCTTTGAAGGCCATGCTCGCTCACTGCAGCTTGGCATTTGTATCCAGATAGGGAGAAAGCTGTTGGCTAAACCAGTGACTTCTTCATTAGCATTGCAGAATGTTTCTTTCACCATACGCAAATATGTCTCCATCAATTGCAGCAATGTAATGACTTGGCTCAAGGTACAATCTTCCTTGCTGACTTCTTGCATTGCAATATCAAAGGGTGTGAGCATTTTAATTAGCCTCCATTTGCCAACATCCATTGTCATGGCTTTGGGAGTGGCATATCTTCTCCTTTACAGAACATAATAATTTATTGACATGTAATGTTAAAACAGGTGTGCATCACTAAGAAGGTGGAGTTTCAATGGGCCGGAACCTCTTGAGGGTTTTACAGGGACCTTGCTAGAGCACTGAATGATTCTTAAGCACTTTTGGGTTTTGATGGAATGGCTGAAATGCATTGACATCCTTAGACAAGTGAATAGTAAGTTGTAGATGAGTTTCTCCATCCGGAGGTAATCCACATGTAGTGGGATGGATGCACTGTGCATCACTCTACTTCATTGTCTTAGCAAACAATCTCAGCACTTCATGGTGCAGCTGTTGCATAGTGATACGTAAAATATAGGCGAGGCTTGGAACCTTCAATTTTTGACACACAACCTCTGCAAATTCCAGAAAGCCCTTTTCTTGCACCAAAGCAAAGCAAAGTTGGTCAATTGCCAACATTTAGGTTAGCTTTACTTTTCATACATGGACTTGACTAAGGGTCAGGCGTATCATAAATCCTTGCTGAACATAGATGTGATAGTGAAAAAAAGATCAACACACAAAGGGAGGACAGGGCAAAGGATCCTGCACCAGTAAAAAGTACCTTCTCCGGGCTCTGTTTTTTTTATTATTTAGAAATTGGTACGAAGGGCCTAGGGCATGGCCTTCATGTGCCCTAGAAAAATGACAAACAAGTCACTTAAACAAGATAAGCAGAGGTTGGTCCAGCACTCAAATAAGTAACATATAAATGATAAATTGTGATCAACCTTATTAACAATATAGCAAAAAACGCAGTCCAACAAGGTCTTCCCAATCAAAGAAAAAGTGCTGGCAGAATATGATTCGGCGATCATGAATTTTATGAATTTGTATATCAATAAAGAATAGAATAATTTTTGCATCTACAATCAAATTCTGAAGGCAATTTTTCTTTGATTGGGAAGCCCTTGTTGGACTGCGTTTTTTGCTATATTGTTAATAAGGTTTATCACAAATTATCATTTATATGTTACTTATTTGAGTGCTGGGCCAACCTCTGCTTATAGATTCGATAGTGCTTTAGCTTTCTGAGTGCCAGAGCTGACTATAATGCTACTACAAGTTATGTCTGGCAAGGTATGATGCATGGATACTTGGAGTGACCTAATAATATTTTGTTGCCACTGACTGCATGCTGTGAGTAGGGACACCAATCATTTTTAGGTGTTGTTTTCATAGGATTGTTTGTTTATCATATTTGTTAATTGGCCCCTCAGCACCAAGATGTCCACCTGGACTCTCACAATGTACCGCTTTGAGGCAATCTGTGCAGCCTGCAATAAATTCATCATTCGTCATAAGTGTATAGCAGTCCCAAAATAGGGAGAAGTGCTTTGTTACGAAGGCAAAGCCAGAATAACTTGTTATGGCCATAGGCAGAGTTTACTTTTACTTAGGCCAGGCTGGGAATATGGTGGGGCTTAAAGGAAGTGTTTTTTGAGGATTTTATAGAAATGGCAGCAGGTGATGATGATACATGAGATGGTTGAACAGAAGTGATTTGCACTTTCACAGTGTCACTCTAATCATGAACAATCACTGGTTAATTTTCCTCTCTGCATTCTAGAACATTCTTTTTGCATGGTATCTGTTATGTGACTCAGTGGTGAACTTCATATCACCTTCATCTGAAAGAGGGCACTCAGGAAAGATGGGGGAGTGGTCCTTCTTTCCTTCAGAGGAGATGGTGAAGACAATGTGTCCTAAGTAAGAGCATTATCAGCATCCTGCTGTGCAGCAATCTAGACTTCCTGCACTGCTCCTAACACATGAAGTTCATCTGTAGCAGGCTCTTGTTCCTGTTGAGATTCCTGTGAAGTCTTGGTTTGCTCGGACAATCCCATTTTAGACTCAGTGGTCTCAACCGTGAATGCAGCCATTGCAGCATCTTTGGTTGTGGAGGTGGTGGTGCAATTGTGGATCCAATGCCTTCCTTTCTATAAGCTGCTGCATTGGTTACAGCATTCAGCATTCAGCAGCTTGAAGGAAAATAGAAGCAGCCTTAATGCCAGAGGTGGCAACAGACTTCTCCTCACTGGCTGCTTTATTCCAACAAACCTGTTTCCTGCAAGCCGTTTTCTTCACTTCTTGTTGATCAGCAATAGCTTCAGCACTTAGTGGAGAGGTTTCTGAACTTAAATGGCAGCTAATTACAGAACTGTCACCATCTCAATCTCATTCACCTGCAGGCAATATAAAATAAGAATGAAGACAGTCAGACTTGCCCATTATAGTGAATGAAATAAAAGACCCAATAACGTGTAACAAAAAAATGCCCATGTGTAAATGTATTGTTTTGTTAGATCAGGTATTACTAAAAACAAAAGTAAATGGAAAGTGACATAAATAACATATATGTGCTGTCCCTGAAGTATCATGGGACTCTTATGGGAATCCGGAGAAGCTGGAAAATATCTATTAAATTCATTAGAAATAGAAACCACGGCCAGAAGACCAAAAAACATACACATACATAAAATATTATAAAAAAAGAAAATATGTGTAAAAAAAAATCAAAAGGAGCACAAAATACATGTGGTTTCTGACAAGGCCATAACATACAATGCTCTCAGCTGAAGCCTTTTAAAAGTGGCATACAAAGGATAATAATTCACAATCAGAAATACAAACTAGTTTCACAGAAAAGTAGCAAGAAGATGGCTTTGCAAGGCAGAGTGCATGCAGAACAAAGACAAAATGCCCCCTTGTGAGAGACACACACGCACACACACACACACACACTTAACAAAACGAGAACATGGCAAGTAAGGAGGAGGCATCGAGAACAAAGACAAAATGGTTGCCTATATGACAAACACAAGTTTCACAAAATGGTGGATGAGGTCATGGTAACAAAAGAGAAGGCATGGAGAACAAAGACAAAATCATCATCTGTGATTCGCACACAGATTTCATCAAAAGGTGGGTGAAAATTTGGCAAGGAAAGAGGAAGTAACGAGAACAAATAGATCATGATTGCCTGCCATGAAGCCAATTCTTCTGCTTCCACCAACGAATACAGGCAGCACTGCAGGAAAATGTTTGCACAAATACATACCCAAAATATGCCTGGTCTTATTCAGAGGCCTATACGACTTCTCTAGAAAAGCAGCAATGAGAATGTAAAAAATCAAATATGATAAAAACATTAACAACACTTCAACATAACAACTGTCAGAAAATCATTTAAATTACATTTTTGAGCATTGTTCCCGGATAGTTTTTTCAGTTTAATGGCATTTTGTTTATGTGGTATTGCATAGTATTTGGCATTAAGAGTCACAGTCGCTGTATGAAATACCAGACATTATGCAAGAGTACATTATAGCCAAGAACATGCTTTCTCATCAATGCCATGAGGAACACTGCTTCACTGGCTAGTGTTACACCATCCAGCGATGCTTCTTTCACACTAGCACTGCAAAGTCGGGATGATCTGGGTGCATTTGAAGAAATGAACAAATACCTTGCCACCCCAAAGGCTTTATGATTGTGTCATCCATCTTATTCCAGTAGCGTGCATTCCTCATGGTTAAATATATGCCCTCATTGTATGTGAAGAAGACAAACTGAATACGCACAATGAGGATTCCTTAGCTATGGGGATATTTGGCACTTTACATTCCACTCTGTGGCACCTTTCTCCTTCATTCCTTATCCTTAAACAGAAATAAGATCAACTTCAACAAGCATAATGGTACACCAAGTAGAATGTTTGAGGTGCTTACTATCTGGTAAGGATAAAGTAGAGAATGTATGGAAAGCTGCTTTCAACCCCATTCAACTGCTAAGATTATTTTGTGATGCCATTGAATTTAGCAACGCATCAACAGCTGTTCAGCATCTGAGTGAGAATGAATAACCATTAAAGACTTTCGCACATAGCTGACATTACCTAGAAGGGGCTCTAGATGAAGTGCCTGTGTGTGATTAGCACAAGAATGTAGGAATCTTGCATACCACAAAATGCGAAAATCAGACTGCATGAGGCCAATCTTCACAGGACTGCTAGAGGTGGACATTGAGATAATGCTCTTTCATTTCACTACAGACAGCTTTAATACCCTGCCCAACTTTCCAGAGCCAAATCATAAGAGAAGTAGTGTTTGCCTAGTGGACCTGATAGATCCAGCCGCATACTGTTTGAAGGCCTTGGTAAGGCCGCAGGTCTGCGCGCCAAGATGGCGTGAAACATGGGTTGACTGTTTTTCTTTGTTTTAAAGAAAGAAGCATAAAAACTTAGCTTCACAAGATCTCCTTTACCTAATTTTCACTTATTTGATTATTATTTTTTATTTCGATGGATAATGTACCAAAGAAGTTGTATGAGACAACAAGTATACGATTCATGTCCTATACTCCTTTAAGACCTTTGTCAATTTCATTGTAAGGGGTGGGGTCATGCCTTCGAGAGGAAATGTAAACTCTCCCTAATTATCAACTGATACCCCTCTAGTGGAATACTTGGACCTGAAGTTTCTTTTTTTCAGTAAACCAAATGCGGAAATCACTGTCAATGATACTGAATGCTCTTATATTCATGATTTGATGTTCTGCCTTATTAGTGTCTTGCAAAGCAACATTGAAAATGTGATGCCTCTGAAGAAACTTCAGAAATGGAACATTCAACTCCTCGTATTCATCCCGCTACTTTCATGACTGCTTTGCTAATAGAAACTTTTCTACAGTTAGTCAAAATAGAACAACAAAAGGTCACTAGTGACACACGCACGCCAGAACATCCAAACAAAAAGCAAAAAAAATCAAGGTTTACTCTCCCATGAAAATCGAATAGATACATTCCCACCTTGACTTATCAAAATAGAGAGACAAGGCAAAATCTCATTCGGGAACCACAAGCAGAATGCAAAATAGTAATTAACTTCATGTTCAGATAAATTGATTATCTGAGTAGAAGGCGCTCCTTACCTATTTATACTACTAAAATTCTAAAAGAGCAGAAAACAAACTAGAATATTAAAATAAAGGTTTACCTTAGGGGACATTACAGTCTATGAGAATGGGAAGGTGTTCCAGATAATGACAGAAGGTTCAGGGGTGATCTCAGCAGGTGAAGACTCTAAACTAAATTAGGTGTGGGCATTACAGAAATGGAAACTGAGATTCATTCAAATGAAATTCTTATGCAATTTTTATGTGGATGTTACACTGTCTCATTGCATTCACTGGTGAAAAGGAGTCACAGTCTACAATCTCTTACTGATTTGTGGCACTCATGGAAATATTTCTAAAAATATTTTTTTGCACTTTCAAGTTGCTCTAATTCTTGCTATTGGCTTCTTGGAGACCCTTAAGACGAAATGATGAAAGCCCTAACCGCAGAATGATTAGAGGGCAGAACCCAAACATGGCTTTACTGTTTGTGGTAACCGAGTAAGGGAACAGCCTGATTCTAGAAATAATGATTTAATCCTGAAAAGCTCTCGTAGGCAACAAACCGCTTTGCACGCAAAGTTGCATGTTAAACGAAACAATGACCTACGGTGGTAGCCCTTGGTTGACTTTTTGATCCAAACGTCTGGCTATGTGCCTTTTATCTGCTTTCATGATTCTCTCTGGCTTAGAAATAATTTCTAAAAAGTTCAAGTTACAATCATGCGCTGTGCTCTAATTCCAAAAGGTACGCAACCTTTTGTACAAATTCATTAATGCCAATGGCAATTAAGAAATAATACGATTAATATGTTTTTTGGCTTTTACGATAGTCTTTAAGCGCTGGCTTAGTTCACAGAGGTATTAGCTAGCAGAGTGTCACTTTGTTTCATTTGCAAACATGGTATGTTTCAACCCATAACAGGGTTTGTCAGCCCCTAGACCCTCCATCTTTGATGACAGGCTAAACCGAGTCATCCTCTAACAAAAATATACAGGATAAAGGTTCAGCTTTACTCGGGCAGAATCGAAACTGAGCGCTGATCGGTGGATAATGAATACAGTAAAAGTGTGAACAAATAGGTTGACTAGACCAATCTTTTTACTGCAAATGAGATAGGAATAAGAGAGGAAATATTCATGCAGCCAACATTTTCAATAAGAACATCCTCAACTGGTGTATTAGGCATGCCTCAAAGCCAACATTCCAATGAGGCGGGAGAGCACGCCTCTTACCAAATATCACTCTTGCAGTGACATTTGGAAAAACCATATTACCTTATTTGCAAAATGGGCTGAGTAAAAAACATACCTCTATAGTATATGTTATATGTGTGAGCGGTTTTATACATTTTAAGAGTGCTTTTTATATTGCAAGAAATTAGATCCTTTCCTGGAAAGAGACATAATGAGAATCTCCAAAGGACTTATAAAAGTGTTTATTGATTAAAAATCAGGGGCATAGATTATCGTGAAGGGTTAGCTCGCCTAAAAGATACTTGTAGAAGCAGTCTAAATGACGCTGCTTACTCCCTCTCTGTCGTTCCCCAACTTTTTCAGTGCTCTCCAGTGCTTCATTTGTGCCGGCGGATGCCGGTCGCACATATCTTAGGTCCCTAGGACATTGCAGGTTTTCTTGTGGGTGCAGTACTCTTTGTTTTCTGTACCCCGCTGCAGCTCTGGGTGCTTGAGGTGCCGTGTGGCTCGGTGTGCTTGACCGCTTTGGTGCCCTCCACCCAGAAAGTTCAGTTTTTGGCTGTGGCTGCTGACCATGTCTGGTCCAAGAGCAAACAGAAAGCAAGAAGCGCAAATATGAGGGAGAGAAGGGAAAGAAAATGAGAGGCAGGAGCAGAAACTCAAAAGTATGAAGGAAAGAAAAGGAATGCAAGAGGGATGAAAAATAAGAGAATGTTTTGTGGAGAAAAAATAAGGGAAAAAAAGGGAAAACTGCAGAGAGAAAGGGAAATAAGAGAAGGAAGGATAACAGGAAAGAATAGGGGCAAAATGAGAAATAGAAGACAAGATGAAAGAAGGTGAACGAAGGGAAAGTAGAAAGAAAGAATGGTAATGACTCACCAAGGACAGAAGACATGGAGAAAGGGAAGGAGTAAGAAAGATTTGGAGTAGGTAGAAAGTGTGGGTGAAAGGAGATAGGGGCATATCAGCAAGGGCCGCCGATAATTATCGCTAAGCGCACTTAGCGCTAGGATAATTATCGCCGGCTAGCGTGGAATTTTATCGCTGAGATAGCGTGCTATCAGCAACACTTATCTCAAAAGTGATAAAATTCCTCGCGCTAACAGACAAAAATGAGATTATCGCTGGAAATCCAGCGATAATCTCACACATTTTGGCGTTAGCTTGCTGATAAAGCAGGGCATACTTAGCCATTATATCCAGCTTACATTGGATATAATGGCTAAGTCAGGGTGAAAGCAGGCATAAGGAAAGTAGCGTTAACTGTAGTTAGCTCTACTTTTCTTATAGCTATGCCTGTTAGCGATTCCCTTGATAATTGGAGAAATGTCGCTTAGCGACATTTCTCCAGTTATTTTGGGACGGAACACCTACTTTGCATCTCATTAGAGATGCAAAGGTGGGCGTTATGGGAAAGGGAGCTAAAGCAAGGAATCACGCGTTAGCTTGACCTTGATGATTAAGCGATAAAATTATCGGCGCTTTTCATCCAAAAACGGACGCTAAAGAGGCGATAACGTTTCATCGCCAGCTTGCTGATATGCCCCAAAGTGATTAAACAAACGATGAAAGAGTAAATAGTACAAGAAATTAAGATGTTCATACATTAAATGAACAGGTGAAGTAGGTAGAGCAGGGATCATCAAGTGAAGGAGGGGAATACAAAACAGCAGAGGGGCTGTGCAGGACATGAGCGTAAAATGCAGGGTAGGACCGTGACAGCAGTGGAAGTGTGCTGTGCGAGTGTTTAAAGTAGGTAGTGTCTGCTTAAGAAACATATTGGGCACCTGCATCTATTTTTCTCTTTTACAAATTAAGCACTAGTGGTTTCCCTGAATGTTTGATCTCTTTTTTACCCCAAGGTTAGGTAAGAGATGCAAAAGCTTGGCAACTGTCTTTTGGTTAATTTCCCAACATATACATCTATGCAACTGCAGTTTAAAATCTTTCTCTGATTGTAGATACGCAAATCAGTGCATTTTTTTCCCTATTTACTATCCAGCGCTAAACTTGTTTAGTGCTGGAAATAATGGAAAAGTAATGCGAAGCTGCACATAGTGCTGCTTCGCATTACTTTGCGCCATGGGGTCGTACCAAGGGCAGAGCATGGGCATTCTCATGCAACCACCCAAGGTTTATCACGCTAAACCCAATTTACTAAATGAAGTAGATTCGGTTTAGCATCAGAAAACTGTGCCAATTTCAAGTAGGCGCACAGAAGGAGAAATGCCTTTATGGAAACATGGTCTGAGATTCTGCTGTTCGGAGGTGCTGACATCTGTTGGTCACCTAGTTGGTGGCCGGAGGAGCTGGGTAAAGCCCCTGCACCTAAAGAGGTAGTTAAAAATCTGGGCATTAAGCTTGATAAAACACTTACTTTGCAGACCCATATTAATACAATTGCTGGGTTTTGCTATCACATTCTAAGTTTACTTAGAAGAGTTTTCCCGCTGCTTCCATTTTCTACCAGGAAGACTCTAATTCAGGCTTTGCTCATGAGCAAGATTGATTATTGTAATGCTCTTCTTCTCTCTGCTCATGCTGCCTCACTGGACAAATTACAGGTTATTCAAAATACTGCTGCTCGACTGGTAATGGATTCTCCGGCCAGAACCCCCTCTCTGCCTTTATTGCATGAATTACATTGGTTGCCAATTCGTAAAAGAGTGCAATTTAAAACATGTTGCATGATTTTCAAGGCTCTAAATGAGCTTAGCCCTTGCTATCTAACTAGGAAACTGAAGGTATATAATCCTATATCCTCACTTAGATCAGGATCAAAAAAACTTCTCTCTGTTCCCAGAATAAATAAAGCCCGTTCTGGTGGCAGGGCCTTTTCGTACTTGGCTACTTTGTTTTGGAACAGCCTTCCCCAATATCTTCGCATGGAAATGTCCCTCCTCCGTTTTAGAAAGCTGATGAAAACATACCTCTTCTAGTTCAAGACAGTCCGCTGTTGCAAGCGCAGAGATACCCTTTGAGGTGATTCAGCGCTATATAAAATTATAAAATCAAATCAAATCAAATCAAACCATAACTACCCACTGACGATCAACAGTAGGTAGTTATAGTTGGGACCATGTTCCTATAGAAAACGTGTTTTTTGACTTGCCTATATCTCTGCTGTCATTTTATGAATCTTCGCCAAATGTTCAGAAAAAAGTGTCATTGTGAGCCTTGTTGTGCATGGGAAGTTTCAGGGTCATCCGTCAGGTGGGGGGCTGAAAAAAGGGAGGTGAACAAAAATATGGTTTATCCTTAATTCCCATAGGAGTTATGAACATGACTAAATCCCATACCACTGGACGGAATTACACCAAATTTGGCAGAAAGTAACATTTTGGTTCGCAGATCACTCTTTCAGTTATTTGGTGTATATTTATTCAGTTGTTGTGTAGAAATGTAAGGGAAAGCACATAAGGATTACTAGGCGAAGCCTAAGCACAGATCTCATGGTGAGATCTGATTGGCTGTCTGCACTTCAACCAGAAAGTGCTGGCAAACATCTTGGGACCAACTTACACAATAGCACCCCATTGAAATGCATTGTAGTGATTGTCAGGGTTTTTGGGTCACAAAAAGGAGAAATAATGTATTGATGGTACCATACTAATTTCAGGAATTGCGGCGTGTTCCAAGGTGTTTTTGCCCTGTGAAAAAACCTTCTGCTGAGAGTACATCAATCATGTTTAGGGGAGAACAGTTTCCTCATGATTTTCCCAGAGAGGTTATAGAAGGTACTGCAAAAGCTAAAGTTAGCGCATAGTTTCATAACAAATAAATCTCCCAAGTTGGCCACCAGAGAGAAAGGAGCTGAAATGTTGCACAAATATCACCTAAATATAGCCCAATGTCAGAAGTGTGCAAAACGCCTACTCATATTGGGCTTTGTTATAAAAGTACATGAAAAAAGGTACTAAGAATTCAGGAATGGAGTGACAAAATAAAAAAATATATATATATTTTTAGTGCTGTCTTCCACACTATGGGAGGGAACAATGTTGAAAATGTTGCCATTAATGGTTGCTTTGTGTGAGAGTGGTGTGCCATTCGTATGCATAGTTTTTACGTTTCCTGACAGTATTGTATCTATCTGATAAGACCAAAAAATAATATTTGATCAACGAGCTCAATTTTCAGGTATGTGAATTACATTTAATTTGGAGAAAAAAATGATTGAAAAGATATATGTGTATGTGAGAATGTTATTAGAGAGTATCAAATATGATTGAGAAAATATTGGAACTATATGAGGTACTGTATGAGTGGTTTTGTTAGTGGCTTTGTATGTTTAATAACAGGAGAGTAAGACTCTTTATAAGTGTATGAGAATTTACAGTTTGTCTGATTTGCAGACTAGATGTTTGAGAAGTTGGTTCACAATCTGTTACTTTGAATTAGAATGTTATACACTTGCTGTTTACTACATGGTGTATTTGGCAGGGAAAAACTGTAGATTAAGAGTTACATTTTTATATGACGTGTTGTTCTCAAAGAGTGTTTTTCTTTGAATTCTCGCTAGTGTGGTTCTGTTACACTGCTCTGTCAGACAGCTACAGAAACAAATATGCATTCAGTCACCTACCCAAAAACTACTTGTGCATGCAGCAGATTCAAACATGTTGCAGTCACATCTATATTGCTCTCTTTTCTGTAACACAGGCGCTGAGGTATTTGTTTATAGCCACTTACATTGATATTTACTGAGCCACAGAGATACTAAAATAGACAGTCACATACCACCACATTTACTTAAGGGTCTCATGGCACTGCTACAGGTGTACTTCTACAATTCCTCAGATATGTTGGCAAGTACTGACATAACCTTCTCATTCATGTAGAGAATTACTCTTTCAAATATGGACGATGCTTGGTAGTACAGGTCCTGTGTGCGCACTTTCATTTGTAGCTTAATTTGACATGAAAAAGCTGTTTATCCAGTCTTATTTCCCAGTTTCTGCATACTCAAAATCAAATCAAATCAGGTGCTTGTTAAGCGCGACTACTCACCTGTAAGGGTCTCAAGGCACTGGGGGATGTGAGGGGGTGTTTTCAGGTTCCAGGCCATCAAGGAGGGGGTCTGTTGAAGAGCCAGGTTTAGAGGTTTCTTGCGAAGATTGGGAGCGATGTTATCTGTCTGAGGTGGAGCGGAAGGTCGTTCCAGGCTCTGGCCACGCGGAAGGAGAAGGAGCGGCCTCCCGATCTGGTCTTTCCGGTGCGGGGGACCACGGCGTAGTAGAGCTGGGCAGATCGTAGGGTCCTTTGGGGTGCATGGAATTTGAGTCGGCTATTCAGGTATTCTGGTCCGGTGTCATGGAGGGCCTTGTGAGTGTGGGTTAACATCTTGAAAGTGAGTCTAGCTTCGAGCCAGTGAAGTGTGCGCAGGTGCTGCGAGATGTGGCAGTGTCTTGGCAGGTGGAGGACCAGACTTGCGGCGGCGTTTTGGATGTTCTGCAGTTTGCGGGTGAGGTTTTTGTTTATTCCGGCATAGAGTGCATTGCCGTAGTCAAGCCTGCTGGTGACCAGGGCGTGAGTGACGGTCTTTCTGTATTCGAGGGGGATCCATTTGAAGGTCTTACGTAGTAGGCAGAGGGTGTGGAAGCAGGAGGACGAGACGGAGTTGATCTGGTGGTCCAGGATAATTCCCAGGTTGCGTGCATGGTCTGTGGGGGTGGGCAGGCTTCCGAGGGCAGGGGGCCACCAGGTGTCGTTCCAGGCATCTGGGTTTGGGCCCATGATGAGTACTTACGTTTTTTCGGTGTTTAGTTGTAGGCAGCAGTTGTTCATCCATTTGGCGACGGCTTTCATGCCTTCTCGAAAGTTGTGTTTGGCGGTGTTGGGTTCCTTAGATAGGGAGAAAATGATTTGGGTGTCGTCTGCGTATGACACAATGTTGAGTCCGAAGGTTTTGATGATGGGGGTGAGCGGAGCCATGTATACGTTGAAGAGCGTAGGGCTGAGGGAGGACCCCTGGGGGACTCCGCAGATGGTAGGTGTAGGGTCCGAGAGGAAAGGGGGGAGTCTGACATGCTGCGTTCTGCTGGAGAGGAAGGAGTGGATCCAGTCGAGGGCCTTGTCTTGGATCCGTGTCCCATGGAGTCTGCGTATTAGGGTGCGGTGAGAGACTGTGTCGAATGCCGCTGAGAGGTTGAGGAGGATGAGGGCTGCTCTTTCTCCTTTGTCCGCTAAGGTACGGATGTCGTCTGTTGCGGCCAGGAGGGCGGTTTCCGTACTGTGGTTTTTTCTAAAGCCGGATTGGGAGGTGTCGAGGATGTTGTGCACTTCGATGAATGTGGCGAGTTGGCTGTTGATGGCTTTCTCAATGACTTTCGCTGCGAACGGGAGCAGGGAGATGGGTCTGTAGTTTTTGAGGTCGGTGGGGTCCGCCGATGGTTTCTTCAGGAGGGGGTTGATCTCAGCATGTTTCCAGTCATCAGGGAACAAGGTGGTTGCCAGGGAGCAGTTGATGGTGTGGCAGAGCATGGGTGCGATGGTGTCGGCGGCTCTGTTGAAAACGTGGTAGGGCAGGGGTCCGTGGAGGCCCCGAGTGGATTGACTTCATCGTCTTCAGTGAGTCTTCAGTGGTGAGGGCTGTCCAGTTGTCGATCGCTGGCTTCAGGGTGTCGGGGTGGTTGGTGAGGGTTCAGTGTGTTGGTTGTCTTCATCGAAGTTTTCGTAGATGCTCTTGATTTTGTGGTGGAAAAATGTGCTGAGTTTGTCGCAGAGGTCTTGTGAGGGAGGGATGATGGTGGACTCGCCGGTGGGTTGGGCGAACATATTGATGATGTTGAAGAGTTCTTTGCTGTTGTGTGCATGAGTGGAGATTCTGTCTTCAATCACTTTTTTCCTCGTTTTTCTGATGAGTTGGTGGTGGGTGTTGGTGGCGGCTCTGAAGTTGTTGTGGGCTTCTTTGGATTTGGTGTTCCTCCAGGCCTTTTTGAGGCGGTGGCAAGTGCGTCTGGACTCTCGAAGTTCAGTGGTGAACCATCTAGCTTTCTTGGCGTGGGTGTTGTTGTTTTTCTTGAGGGAGGCTATGGTGTTGGTGCTGTAGGAGATCCATCTGTGCATGGTTCGGGCTGCGGTGTTGGCGTCGTCGTTATCCGCGATGGTTGAGGTGGAGTTGCTGAGTGATGAGGTTAGCTGGTCATCGGTGATTCTGGTCCAGTTTCTTCGTGGGAGCAGGTGCTGGTGTCTGTGGATGGTGGGTGTTCTGAAGGTAAAGTGGACACATCGACGTCCTTGGGAGTTCGGTGGTGTGGCTGAAGGTGATGGAGTTTCCTGTTGTGAAGATGGGGTCGAGGGTGTGTTCTGCTGAGTGCGTGGGTTCGGTCACTATCTGCCGTAGTCCAATGTTGTGGAGGTTGTCCAGGAGGGATGTCGTGCTGGGGTCCAGTTGGTTGTCGAGGTGGAAGTTGAGGTCTCCCAGTAGGGTGTAGTTGGTGGACGCAATGGGATGTGGGGAGATGATGTCCGTGATGGAGTTGGCAAAAAGTCCACGGCGTCCAGGGGGTCGGTATATGAGGGTTCCTCCGAGGGTGGAGGTAGGGCTGGCCAGTATCTTGAAGTGAAGGTGTTCCATCAGGTCTGTGAGCTCGTCGGGGAGTGTGCTCAGGCGGAGGGTGGATTTCTGGACGATGGCGATTCCTCCTCCTAGGCGGGTGGGACGGTCCTTCCTGGAGATCTTGTATACTTGGGAAATGGCAATGGTGATGTCCGGTCCCAAGGTGGTGTTGGTCCAGGTTTCGGTAAAGAATGCTACGACTGGGGTAGTGCTGTCGAGGAGCTCCCAGATTTCAGTGGCGTGTTTGTGGAGGGATCGGACGTTGAGGAGGATGCATTGCATGGTCTTTGGTTCGGTTGTGTTGTTGCGGGTGGATTGCGCTGAGCAGGTGGTCTTGGCGGTACTGCAGGTGTGCCGGCAGCGGTGACAGCTGAAGGGTCCGTGAGTGTCGGCTGGTGATGGTAGCTTGCAGTTGTTGTTGCTGCCTGGGTTGAGAGTGTGGAGTGCCACTGGGTTGTAGCATTGGCGGTGCAGAGATCCAGGGTTCCTGGCACTGGTCGCAGTGGGGTCGCGGATGGGTGCAGCGAGCTTGCCTTTGGTGCCCCGGCGGCGCGGCCGCTGCACGGCCACGCAGTGGCTGCCATTAAGTAGGGGTCGGGAGGGCTGGACAGCTGGGAGGCGGGAGCGGGGAGGGGAGCTGGACCGGGCCAGTCGCACTGGTCGTGCTGTGGAGGAGGGGCCGCGGGGGCAGCAGCGGTGGGGGAAAAACAGGCTGAAAAAGGCAAAAGGAAAAAGGCAAAAAGAGAGAGAAAATTGCAAATAAGGGAGCAAAAGTGCAAGAAAGAGTGGAGGAAAGACACAGAGGACACAGGAGAGTGAAAGGAGGAGATTTAGATGAGGGTGAACAGCGAGTGAAAAATGGAGGAAAGACACAGAAGGAGAGTGAAGGGGGAGCTTGAAATGAGGGTAAAACTACAGAAAAAGTGCAAGAAAGAGTGGAGGAAAGACACAGAGGACACAGGAGAGTGAAAGGGGGAGATTGAGATGAGGGTAAAAACAAGTGAAAACTGGAGGAAAGACCCAGAAGAAGAGTGAAGGGGGGGATAGAAGTGAGGGGGAAAACGAGTGAAAAAGGAGAGAAAAAGTGGAACAAGAGAATGGAGACAGAGGTCCACTGGACCACCAGGGTGAGGCGCAGGTGAAACCTTAGAAATTCACTGAAAAAAACAAAGGTTTCAGGGACATTATAGTTAGGAAAAAGAATTTAAAAAACCCTAGAAATTCACCAAAAAAAACAAAGGTTACAGGGAAGTTATATTTAGGCACACATTTCTCTCATACAAAACCAGTAAAGTTTAGCAGTTATAGTTAAATGACCTAACTAGAACTTACGTCTCCATAATGCACTGCTTATGACCTCACATATTACATCACTCAACACTCATGACATTGTCAGTGACTTCACTGATGAAATCTCAAATGACATCATCCAATAACTGTTAAAGATATATACCTTAATATATATTATATACTAAGATACTACAAAACTTAAATAAGTATAGTATGTGCCTTACTAAAGATTAATACTATTTGTAACACTTATTATGTAAGCGGCTGTGTGACTATGTGCATCCATGTGTGAGTAGGTGTCTGAGTGGCTCTATGGGTGTGTGAGTGTTGTATGAGTGAATAAGTGGCTGAGTGGATGGCTGTATGGATGAGTGAGTGACTGTGTTTGTGGCTGTGTGGGTGAGTGATTGGATGTGTCAGTAGTGTATGGGTGAGTAAGTGGGTATGGGAGAGGCTCTATAGGTGAGTGATGGGATGGGTGAGTAGCTGTATGGATGATTGAGTGGGTGCATAAGTGGTATATGGATGAGTGTGTGGGTGTGTGAGTGACTATATGAGTGAGTGAGTGAATGTGGGAGTGGATATATGGGTGAGTGTGTGCTTGTGTCAGTGACTGCATAGTTGAGTGAAGACGTGTTAGTATCTGTATGAGAGAGTGAATGGGTGTGTGAGTTACTGTATGGGTGAGTGAGTAGCCGCATGAGTGACTGTATGGATGAGTGGGTAGGTATATGAATAGCTGCATGGGTGACAGACTCAGTGTGTGAGTGGCAGTGTGGGTGACTGAGTGGGTGTGTTATTGTCTGCATGACTTTATGACTGGGTGTGAGTGAGTGGGTGCATGAGTAGCTGTATGGGTGAGGTAGTGGTTGAGCTGAATATGCAGCTCCCTGGATCTCAAAGCAATTTGTCTGTTTCCTTGATCGCTTGACATAGAGCAGTGAAACAGACACATGCTTCGCTTTCAGCAAGCAAGAGCATTTTCTGCTCTCACTTGTTAAATGTGGACCAGTGTTTGCTAGTGCTTGGCAGGAATCGTGCTCCCGCTAAACCATAGCAAACTGGAATGTCCTGGGGGGAAGGCACCCTGGGACATTGCTGGAGCAGGCCCTGGGGGGTGGCTGCCCCAAGGGCTACCTAGGGCTCTAGGGAGCCATGCAGCCCCTCTCCTTTCTTTCATGATGCCTGGGGAGGTGGTGGTCCCCAGAGCCTTGGGTCCACAACAGACCCCCTTAATTATTGTGTTTGTGCCCCGAGGAGCAGGTGGTCCCTGGGGCTGTGGGGGAGACCATGGGCCTCCCACGCATTTGGGCCTCCCACACATTTTGTTTTTATAATGTATGTGCCCCAGGGAGGTAACAATCCCTGGGGCAGCGAGGGAGGCTGTACGACCATCCCTGCATTTATTTTAAAATAATGAGTGTGCCCCAGGGTCATGACAGTCCCTGGGGTAGCGGGGATCTGGGTGGGCCACACTGCATTCCTATTTTTAAGTGCACTAGGGATGTGGCAGGCCCCAGAGTAGCCGGGGTGGCCGAGCGGGCCCTCTGCATTTCTCGTATTTACTGCCGTGGGGAGGTGGCGGTCCCTGAGGCTTGGTTTAAGCCTGGGAGGGGGCCCCATGAGCCCCCCTCTTTCATTTCTTTCATGCCCCTGGGATTTGGTCCACCAGGGGGTGTAAAAAAAGCTGTGAGTCCACCTGCAAATTCACAGCAAAATTGACATTAAAAAATACTTTACCCCAACCATATGTGGGTTGTCAAGTTATTCCTACCAATTCATAAGTTTTAACTTGTTTTAGGACTCGTTTTCAAGCCGAGTTTGAAGATCACTGTCACACTTCCTGGTTAAAGTGTTGGCACCCAATCAAATTTTAGGAGGATCTGCAAGTCCACTGCAAAGATATCCAGAACTCTTTTTTGTAAAACCTTTAATATCTTTGAAACTACTGAACAGATGTACACCAAATCACAACAAATAGGCTTTCTGACACACCATCTGATGTTCTTCCAAATTTGGTGTAATTTCATTCAGCAGTTTGAGCTGTACTAGTGTTCAAGAAATTAAAAAGCCCCATTGAAATAACATAAGAAAAACGTGTTTTGAGCCCCCCTTTATTCTTAGCAAACATATGACAGTTCACCGAGAAACTTTCAACACAGCAGCTGAACCAAAAAAGCAAGAGTTTTGAAAATGTTATGATGATTCATAAAGCGGCGCAAAACAAATACCCTTTTCCTTTTCGAAACTTTGGTCCTAACTATAGCTGTGAATAATCTCCAGGAACTAGCATCTCCCCGGGGCTTAACTGATTTAGGAGGTGGGCCAAGCGGCCCCCCTAGTTGAGCCCTACATGGCCCAGGGGACCGCCATCCCCCAGAGCCGGCTCCAGCAATGTCCCGGGATACTCCCCGGGACATTGCAGTTTTCGATGGCTTACCAAGAGCACAGCTCCCGCCAAGCCATAGCAAACTCTGCTCTACTTCATGTAAAAATGCTCTCTCTTCCATGAAGTAGAGAAAAATTGCTACATGTTTGCAGCCCCCTCTGTCCAAAAGCAATGCTGGCTCCTGCAGGAGGCGGGGAGCCGGCAGGGACCACGGGGGCCTTGAGGCTCCCCCACTGTCCCCAACGAGCCTGCCCTGCTCCAGGATATAGGGTCCCAAGGGCAATATCGGCTAGGGCCATTTAACAAAAATGATAAAGGCCTTGCCCCGGGGCATTGGGTCCCTTTAGCTGAAATAGGCCATGGGAGGCCTCCCATTTAAAAAATAAATAAATACATAAACGGCAGGCTCCAGAGGATGGGCAACCCAGGGCCAAAATTGGCCCAGGGAAGGGCGGCCACACGGTCCCCCTTCTTTTATTAATATATATTTTTTTTTAAACAGAAAAGGCTGGGCCCTGGGGGATGGGTGCCTGAGGCCATAATCGTCCAAGGGGAAGGAAATCACGCAGCCCCCTCCCCATTTAAAAGAACATTGGCCCGGGGTATGGGGTCCCCGTGGCTGAAATTGGCTTAGGGAAGGGGGCTACATAGCCCCCTTTTCCAAAAACAAATTCTTTAATTAAAAAAAAAACTCTGGCAAGTCACTGGAGGCCACACATCCTTCACTACCTCTCTGCAAATGCGCCACCTGGTGCAATGGTAGTTGGAGAAAGAAATCCCCATGAATGCTGAGGGTCTCTGGGGGCCAACAAGCCCTCTTGTTACCTCAAGTAAGTCCCAGACAGCAGGATTGCTGAGAGGGCTTGAAGGGTGAGTGAATGGTTGTGTGAGTTGGTGTATGAGTGAGGGAGTGGGTGTGTGAGTGGCTCTATGGAGGACTGAGTGGATGTATGAGTACACTGTAGGTCTGTGAATGGGGTTATGTAAGTGGTTGTATGGGTGTGTGAATGGGCATACAAGAGGTTTTATGGGGTGTAGGTAGGTGTGTGAGTGGTTCTGTGGATGATGTCATCAGTAAAGTCACTGACATGAGTGATGTAATATGTGAGGTCATAAGCAGTGCATTGCAGTGGCGTGAGTTATTTTTAACTCTCTAACTATAACCGCTAACTTTCACTGGTATTGTACAAGTGAAACCTGAGCCTAACTATATCGTCCCTGTAACCTTTGATTACAGGCCTCCCTCACCGAGCCGATTACAGCCCCGGAGACTCCATCCCCAGGGGCCCAGCCTTTTCCTTTTATTTATTTTTTTAAATGATGGAAAGGGGGCCGTATAGCCCCCCATCCCTGGGATGATTTTGGCACTGGGGGCCCCATCTCATGAGGCCAGCGCCACCCCTCTCCCTGGGCAGATATTGCCCCAGGGCATGGACTCTCATTGGGCACTGTGGGGGGAGCCTCAAGGCCCCTGTGGTCCCTGGCGGCTCCCCGCCTCTTGCGAGAGCCAGCAATGCTTTTGGACACAGGGAGCTGCAAACATGCAGATTCCTCTGTCCAAAAGCAATTCTGCTCCGCTTCATGGAAGTGAGAGCATTCTCAATGCTCTTGCTTCCATGAAGCAGAGCAGTGTTTTCTATGGCTTGAAGGGAGTTGTGCTCTCACCAAGCTATAGAAAACTGCAATGTCCCGGGGTGGGTACCCCGGGACATTATTACAACCAGCACTGGGCGGTGGTGGTCCCCAGGGCCATGTAGAGCTCCAGGAGGAGGGCATGCGGCCCCCTCCTACATCAATTAAGCCCCGGGAGGTGGTGGTCCCCAGAGCTGCGGGGGGCCTCGTGGCCCCGGCATTTCTGTGAATAAGCCCCTGGGAGCTGCTGGTTCCCTGGGTTGCATGGGGGGCTGGAGACCACCACACATAATTTCTTTAACATAGCCCCAGGGAGGTGGCAGTCCCTGGGATTGCAGGGAGGGTCACATGACCCCATGCATTTGAGTGAATAAGCCCCGGGTAGGTAGCAGCACCCGGGGCTCTGTGGGGGGGCTAGAACACCCACACACATTTTTTTTACATAGCCTTGGGAGGTGGTGGTCCCCCGGGCTGCGGGGGGCCCATGTAGGCTCCCAGGACGTGGCCCACCCAGGTGCCAAAATTAAATGAAGCCTGGGAGCCTGCGCTTCATTGTTTTAAAATTTTCAGCGGGAGTCGTGAATCCAATGCGACTCCAGCTGAATTTATTTTAAATTGCTCTTTTGGCACCTGGGTGGGGGGTCCCTGCGGGACCCCTCTAGGCACCTAGGTGGTCAAGGTGTTTCTACCCTGCCCCCTTTTCCTTTTTCCTCAAGTTTTTCTGTGACTCGGTTGAACTGTGTAGCAAAATGGCTGCTAACAATTCCTGTTTGAAGAGCTGGCAGCCAATCAGAGCAGTGCATTTCACTGCACGAGCTTGTCTTTGTTTGCGAAGACTTCGCGATCAGAGAAATCACTATAATTTTGGCCATAAATTTCTCAAAACTACTAAATGGATTTACACCAAATATGCAAAAGGCACTTCCTTGAACCAACGTCAGCCTACCAGCCAAATCTGGTGTAAGTCCATTCAGTGGTTCGGGCTGTAGCTGTGGCTAAAGGTTCCTATGGTAATTAACATTACAAACACCCTTATTTCTTGCCCCAAAATCTCGGTCACCACTGCACGGATTACACCAACATTTCCATGACAACCAGAACCTACCTAGACATTTTTTTTTTCAAAAACTTCATGAGGAAATGTCAAGTGAAGCCAAAGTTATAGGCAAGACAAAAATGCTTTTCCTATGGACTGCCAATAGGTAAGATATGCATATTATTTACTTAGCTATTCATACTTACCTTCACAGTATTCTGGGAGTTGATATTTTTTCCACAATATTTTGGCAAGTTGTTATTTTTCACCTGGATATTTTGACATAAACTCCCCCTAAGTGTCAGATGGCGACATAACTAGAGACATATGATTGATTTTTCCTACTGAGATTTTTTTAATCTTGCCAATAAAGAAAAGGACATCACACATATTCGGAAAGAATGATGGTTAAAGAATAGGGGTGTTCTAAAGACTCCACTAAGCTGCTCTTTTTTAAGATATGAAATGATTTAGATTCCTGTTTATACACAGAATCAGTCAAATCAGCATATATACAGTATGCCAATATCTGCTGAGGTTTGGCTTATTTGTTACTTGTACAATTTTTAAATTCACTGTGACTTACCACAACAATCTGAAAATGCTTTATCTTCTTCCCATGGCACAGAGAAAGTACAAAGTGTTTTGGAATGCTCTGGCTGTCTCGTAAGAGAAATACACTAAACAAAAGGGAAACAATTGATGGAAGAAAAATTCGATAAATTATTCAGTGCATCCAGAGAATGTCTTAGCTAATGAATAAATCATAAAAATGAATGTTCTAAAATGAAAAGCAATAAATCACACACATACAAAATAATTATGAACACATTACGCATTATTAAACATGTTTCATATGTTTATTGCCAGATTAATGGTACCTCATTGAAGTACCAAATTTAACAAGTTTAAAAGATACATCCACATGATGATGTTGTTTCCCAATACATAAGTAAGGGACTGCCTTTAATTGGTAAACTGTAAGTGACTTCAAAGAAAGACCAAAAACCCAAGTTCTAGTTGTACATAAGAAAAAGTAGCTTATCACTATACACTTTAAGGGTATTACATGGCAATGAGGTGTGGCCATTGAGCACCATGAGGTGAACTGGGATATGCTGCTAAAGTGTGGGTGTTTTTTTATTTTTAAAAGGCATTTTGAAAGGCAGGAACCACCACTCTGGTCAGGATAAGTTAGATACACACTAAAAGATAACCTGTGCTCACCCTCTGGCAGCTTGGCATAGAGCAGTCAATCTAGAGGCAATGCGTAAAGTACACACACACAGTAACACAATGAATGCACCACAAACAGACTCCACACAGGTTTAGAAAATAGGATTACAATCTTAACAAAACAAGACCAAAACGACCAAAATCTAATGTATAGAAGTTGAGATATTGAATTTTAAAAGAATAAATGATGTAAAATGCCGAGAAGCAAGTAGCACTAAAAAGGTTACTTTTAGTCATGCTGGACCAGGCCAACCATAATGGAGTGTCGGCCGGCCGGCTACAGCATCCACGGAGGCCCCGGTAAACAAAGTACCTTTCCTGGTGGCAAACAGCAAGATGTGTTGGTTGATGTCGAAGCTCGCAGGTGTATGTTGAGTCGATCTTTTACACACAGTGTAGGTGATGCGTCAGTTCTAAAGAGGCATCGAGCAATGCACTCGATTAAACCATGCTGTCAAGGGGATGCATTGGTCTCACCAAGCTGCAGCAGTGGCAATACGCTCTCTGATGTGTCGATCTCCGGCAGCAAGCTTTGGTTCTGAAGCGATGCGCCGATTATACTCCACAACCTGGTCTCTGCACCAGTTCTGCTACACGTAGTCAGGAGATGCACTAAATCTATGTTGCAAGTATCTGGCCAACTTCCAGTGAGCCAGGTACAGGAGCAGGGGTAGATACTTTGATATCCCTGAATCTCGAACAACAGGAGGAGCCAACAAACCCTTGTAGATCACTTGAAGTGAAGGCAGAGTCCAGCTCTCTTTCAGTAGAGTCATAGGGCAGCAGGCAACAAACATAAAAACAGTCCTTCCATATCAGCAGTCCAGTTGAGTTCTTTAAGCACAGAAGTTCTTCTAGAGAGCTTCAGTTAAAAGTCCAGTAATGTCTCATTATAGGGGTCAGAGACCCAGTACTGATACCCAAAAGTGCATTTGATGTGGGGTTGACTTTAAAGCAGCTCACTGAAGTGTGCAGGTATGCCTTTCAACCAAGGCCTGTCTGCCAGGCTATCAGAGAGGCGACGGACAGATGATGTCGGATTGAAGGCGAACGGCCGCCAGGCAGGTCTCACGAACGGGACAGCTTGCGGCCATGGTGCAGGAGCTCCTGTGCGACGAAGTTGCAGAGTCCTTGTGCCAATGGGGATATTGAATGTTGCAGCTCCCCCCTCACCCCTTTGGCGGCAGAGAAACTTGGAACAATGGAGAGCGCCCCCGGAGAGGCGGTGAGTGGGGGAGAACAGGAGCCGCATGGCAGAACGGCAGGCCCCAATGGCAAGTGCATAGTGAGGTGGCTGCGAAAGGCATGACAAGCATACACGCATTGCAGGGGGTAATGGGATGTCGGCAACCGGGAGGGCAGTACATACCAGCATCAGAGAATGGCGGTAGAACGACAAACAGCTCTCAAATGAAAATGTCTTCATGCCTGACCTTAAGATGGTGCCAATGTGAGACACGCACTTTACAGGCAAAAGCCGATCAACAGAACCTGAAATCAGACACCCATGACGGACGACGCGGCCCGCAAGATATACTGCCCAGGTAGCCTCACGACCAGCAAATATACAGCGGGGATGTGAAGAGAAGCCCCAAGCATATGTGATACCGCCGAGACTGCACTGCGTGTGGCCTCTGCGTACACCTCTTGGAGAGATTGACGTCAGATATCTAGCAAGTTTGCTCAGAATGCTGCCTGACCCTTAAATGGAGGTCTCAGGAAGACAAAGAATGTTTCCCTTTCTGCAGTGAGGGTCTTTCCCTACCAGACCGACTGTCCCTAAAATGGTCTCCATGAGTGTGCCCTTGGCCAAAGCACTCCTTCCCCCCTTGTTGGGGAGGGATCCAGCATTTATGCCATGGAATCTCAGAAACCCCTATGAGAGAGTCCACAGCGACAAGGGAATAACTCATAGCAGAGGACTGGGATTTAACCCTTTACCACTGGGAGCCGTCACCTACCTAGCCGGACATTGGCAAAACATTCACCCCCAGTCACAGATCTGGGTTTAATCCATTGTTATTTTGCTCACCACGCCACCCCAGTTCAGACATGGCCATATGCAAATCAGTCTTGACCCTGTGCCTCATGGGAACAGTCCAGCCCGAACTGTCAAGCCATGTCTTCCCTGGACCAGAATCAAGCATCCTAGGACCGATTTCGGGGTTTCACCCCTCTTCAGCCAGGATAGCTTGACTCCAGTGGCGTAGTGAGCACGGGACCCACGTCTGGGCATACCCTTCCCACATGGGGCGAACAGCAAAACACACAAGATGATGGACGGAATGTTGCAGATTGGCAAAACATTCACACATGAAAAGGGACTTACAAGTAAAGTAAATATGCAAATCAGGTATACACCAATGTCACCATGTTTGGGGGGGAAGCAAATGTACTTTAGCACTGGTTAGCAGAGATAAAGTTCTCAGTGTCCTAAGGCCAACAAAAAGAATTAGCAAAAACAGGAGGTAAGAGACAAGTAGTCTGGGGAAAGACCACCCTAATGATGACAGGTGTAACAGCAACCATGCTGATCATTGAATTGTCTTAGATCATTGTATCAGTTATTTATTTTAAAAGATTTTAGTGAAAATAGCTCCAAAAGGCACAAAGCATCAATTACGGATATCTGGTCGTGTTGGACTGGGTCTAAGTCACAAGTTCAGACCAACCGTGATCAAGCACCAGTCAGCTACAGTCACCAGATTAGTCCTGCTCAATTCAGCACCAAGAGTCCCGTTCGCAATGGAGGGAGCCACACAGAGCTGGGAGAGTGTCAGAGTAGCGCGAAGAGAAGTCCAGACATCGTGAATGGTTGTTGCTGACGCGCAAAAATCCTGTATTTATTGTGGATGGGCATTGCTGGAGCATAGTGCTGGTGGTCCCCGCAAACATTGATGCTGTGATGCAAAGGGGGACTGACATGCCGGAGCTTGTGGCACGAACAGGCCTGTTTGCAGTCGCAAAGAGCCCAAAAACTTTAGTACAGCTCTCTGATGCCGCACTAAGAGTCCAGGGACTGAGAGGTACCACACAGGGATAAGGAACTCACTTCAGCTGGGTCTAGGTGCTGTTGCAAGATGCTGATGAGCCTTTTATGTCCCTATGACTCCAATCAGGAAGCCAGCAGAATAGCTCTGGTGGCACTTTGTTAACCCTGTGTTCAAGATAAAGTTGCAGGCCCAGTTCTACTCCCCCAGACCAGCAGGGCAGCAGTCCAGAAGAGTAGCAGTCCTTTCAGCAGTGCAGGAGCCCTTCTTCTTGGGTCCAAAAGTGTACTGAAGAGTTGGTGTTTGAGGTCCTATATTTATACCCTGGAATGAGAGGTTTCTAGACAAGTGCATTGAAGTGCATGGAATTTCCTAACTCCCCTGCCCTGGTTCCAAGCTGGCTGCAGGGACAATATAGAGGTGCTGGGCCCTTTGTGTGAGGGCAATCTACTCCCTATTCAGTTGCAAGTGTGGCTGTGCTCAGCTCCATACCCTAATCCAGCCAGTCAATGGCCCATCCAGGCACATCTAATCCGTCTATTGTGTGACTGTCTAGGAGTAATTCAAAAAGTCTAACTAACAGTCACACCCAGTCATGTGACCCAGGGCACAGGCACAAAAGGGCTGAGGGCAGAAAATGTCAAATCTGTAAAAAGCGGAATTTTTTAAATTTGACAAAAAACAAACTTTACCATTAAATAGAGTTTTTAATTATAATTCCAAAGACACTAAACACATCATTGCTACCTGCTTCCAACCAGAAAAATTTCCAGCTTATTAAATGTGATAAGGAACCCCCAATGTTATCCTAAGGTAGGGGTAGGCCTCACGATAAATGGCCTAGTTATTGGTCATTTTGAACATGTGTAGAGGCATTAGATTGAGTTTTATGAGATTTCAGACTTCTGTTAATGTTCCCTATAATTCTACCTAGAGGCAATGCAACTATTGGCACACCATTTATTGAGAAGTCAACTTCTTTAGTTCATCCACAAGGGATCCTGCAATATTTGGGAATTCAGAAAAATTGTCCAAAATATGCAAGTGTGCACTTTTGAGCCGACTGAACATTGGTCCTCGCCTTCTTACTTATATTCACCTTCTCTACACTGACTTTACTGCTTCCGTCCGTGTGGCAGATTTGACCTCACAGAAATATTCCATCGGGTGGCGTACTCGCCAAGAATGTCCCCTCTCTCCCTACCCTTTTGCACTGGCTATGGAACTGCTTGCAGCTTGGGTGAGGATAGACGCACAATTCTGTGGTTTTGAGTGGTCACGTGAAGTCTCGGATCGCATAGAGTTATATGCGGACGATGTCCTTCTCTTTCTTACACACCCTAACAGATCGGGCCCGATACTCCTTAGAATAATGCATATTTTTGTAGAGACCTCCGGATTATATGTAAGTGCTCGTAATTCCTTTCTATGGCCATTACTGGGTGGATGCCTATTGGGCGAATGGAAACGTGAGGTGACGGTGGTCCCGGATGGGTTTAAATACATTGGGGTGTTTCTGTCAGCCTCTCAGCCTGCTGCATGGGAAAAGAATCTAGCACCACTATGAATACAGATCAAGGAGCAGGTGCCCTCTTGGTCAGACTCACGGCTTTCCCTATTTAGCAGATTCTCCATTTTTAAGATGGTCTCCCTGCCCCACCTTCTCTATCAACTTCAAAACCACTCCTACCCAATATTGCCTGTCTGGTTATCACAACTGAACACAACTCCTAGTCACTTCCTCTGGGGTGGGAGCTCGGCGCGGGTGGCCTTGAGAATGTTTTTTCAGTCTACATACTGCCGCAGTATGGCTCCGCCTGATATCCAGACATATCATGCTGCCTCACACCTTCTTATCCTGAACGACTAGTGGTACGACGACAGATTGGATCCCGCGTATGTGGTCGAATGCTGGTTGATGGACACTATGTCACTAAGTGCGTACCTTTATTCGGGTCCGACACTCCAAATTTTACCACCAGCAACTAAGAAGGTGTTTGTGATTTGGAAGCAATCACCACACCGGATTGGGTGGTGGGGTAGATTGACGAGGGAGTCTCCCCTCTGGCATAACGGCCTTTTACCTCAGCTATCAATGCTGTCTGGTTTTGGGGGCTTGGAAGCCATCTGCATATCTATGGTGGGAAATGTCCTTCATGGTCAGACTCTAAAGTTATTCAAAGAGTTCGAAAAAGAATATGATATGGCCCGTTCGCAGTTTTATAAATACTTCCAATTCCAACATGCCTTTTCCCCTTATATCACTCACTTAGAAGAGGTGCCCGAATTTAGTTCAATAGAGGCCAATGTCTTCATGGGGGAACTAGGTGATCACAAGCTCACGAAGATATACCAAACACTTGTGACTAATAGTCCCACCACACTCAACACAACACGCGATGCCTGGCAAGGAGACTTAAGCCCCATTGATGATGACGATAAAATCTGTGATGAAAAAAAAGATATGCGAGCATGTGCACTTTATTAGTTGGTTGTTGATATCCGATTGAGCTCTTATTACCAGATTAGTTCAATTATCTAATTTGGAATTTATCCCAGTAACACGCAGGGGTAGGGTATTTAATAGATCCACCTGACTATCCAATTCATTTGAATAAAAATGTAACGCTGTTGGTATAGCATCCATCTTTCCAGCAAATTCCTCCATACACCATTATCAGCTATTTTTTTATGTTTGTGCAATCTTTTATCCACAGAATTATGTACATCATACTTATCCAAAAAAGAGAGATCAGCAGAATTTAATGAGTTGTCCATTTGGACAGCTGTCGTAGGAGCTAGTATTGGTTGTGAAGCTGAAATATTGCAGCTCCCCACCGGAACAGGACTAAACGGATCCAAACCTGTCTTAAATGTCAGTGACTGATCAATGGACTCACCTGAGCCCACATTTTGATGGTAAATGTTATTCTCCATTACATTTAAAGCTGATGTCAGCAACTTCTAAGCTTGAGGCACTTTTTGGTTTTGAAGCCTAATATTACCACTAAGACTGGGATAAAATTTCAGATTTTGTAAACCCTTGAGGGACTTTAATAGATTTAGATCAAGTGGTTCATTGTCAGGACATAAACATGCGCCCTCCCCTTTAACTGAACCAGCCATTGTTGTACATGTTTCACCACCAGTTAATTGGGGTAGACACTTTTTCAAGTCAGATCCCTGAAATAGCATGGCGGTGCATGAGGCTACTGCTGATGGACATAAGACTGCTGGGGCTGGCATGGGTAATGAAAGACCATCAGCACATTGAGCTTTCCCCGCTCATTTAAAATAATCCATAATATGGGACTGGGAAGGCTGGATCAGAATGTTATCTATTTTAATTGGCAGAGAAAGAACACTCTCACCAGAATCCATTATCGATGTTGACACATGTGGATCTTGAAATACCTCCACATTAGAAATTACTTTGGCCTGCTGGGCTTTCTTGGTGGTCTTCCGTATTTTTTGTGACTGTAATATCCCTTGTGGGCCTCCGGACTGCATGATTTTTTCATTCCATGGCGGATGCCACAATTGTCACTTGGCACCCAGAACCTTCGATGAAGACATAATCAAACACTATAATATTATAAAGGAGCATAAAATATATTGGTGTAAACCAGTTCAGTCTCCTCAAACTCTATAAAATTCGAACAATCCAGAGGAGGCACGAGCACATTGGCAGACGCCAACACACCTTAGTCCTTAATACCAGGAAAAAATGAGCTGCACCAACAAGTTGGGTTATCTCTCTGTATAGTATCCTTTGATGGACTGAAGCCACCGACCTGTGCGATTCTTAAAACAGGCCACGCCACAGAGGGCATCAATATAGAAACAGCCAACACAAAAAGAAGTAGATCTAATAATCCATTTAACTATGGATGCAGTTTCCAGTAATTCGGTCTATAGAATGATGCAGTCTACTAAAACTATTGTTGCACTTCTGCCCTTGTTTTTTTGTTATTGAAATTGGGAAAAACTGAAGAATGAGACACTCACTGCCATTGTAGCGGGCGTGGCACAGTGCAGCAAAATGCAGCAGATGGGTGGATGCGGTCTCATCAGTATTCTCTTCTCAACTTGGTGCTATTCCATGCTGCTCAGTACTGCTCAAGGATTCCTGCTCAGTTCCTCTTCGGCCCCCGGCACCCAGCCCAGACCGCCCGTCTGGGGACTTAGATCAGCTGCGTCTAAGCGGTTCAACTGAAAGCTGCTCCCGATACCAAGACCTGCAGCTGCTCCCGCTCCTCCAAGCTCCTCTAAGCCATGAACCAAAACCACACCCAGGAACTTCCACTTCCAATCAGATTGAAAGTAGAAAGAAAGTGTTATCCTACCTAAAATTTCTGGAGAATATCTTTCATTAATTCCGTAGATCATCCCAGACTGTGCTTGTCCTTATATGGTGTGAATGATGTGTGAAATTCCTATAAGGAGCTACACATTAAGCCACTCTGACAGGTAAACCCACAAAATGCAGGGATGTCTCATTTGAGCTCAACAGAAGGGTGGGGGATGTTCCCATCCTGCTGACACCCTACTGTCAATCCCTGTTAGTCAGGGCAGTTGAGCTCCATACAACACTTAGAGCACACTTGAAAGGGGAGAGAATAACCTACCAAGACAATTCTTCCAGATCTGTGTGGTTGCTAAAGGACTCTGTTTTTAAACCACCAGACGTCTGTCTCGTGGTTTGCATATAACCTTTGGGGCACACTTGAATGATTAGTGCCATAGTTACAAAGCAATTGAGCTTAGATTAATTTAGTGACTTTTAGGGTTCGCCTTGACAAGGATTGGTATTTGTCAACCACCCCAAATAATAATACATTTGCCTATACTAATAGAAAACTAATATTTTGTAGCTTGTGACACATGTTTTGCAGATTCATCAAACAGTGCCAAACTTTTTAGCAAGCGAGCACTTTCTTTGTTGCCCTCCCTTTTAACTGCCCCCCCCTTTATGGCTATACTATAATCTCAAATTACCAATAGTAATCTAAACGTACTAACGGCCTCGTTATGATGTCAGTCGGAAAGCATTCCGACTGACTCCTTGTCAGAATCGATTTTTACCAACTTGGGTTTGGCGAGTCCAACCGACCGGTTATGAAGTTTCTGAACACAGTTCATTTGGACTCCCTTTGACTTCAATGGGAGTCTGTATTCCGATCGACAGCACAGGATCCCATAGAAAAAAGGGGTGGTTGCGGAAAACCTTGCACCCTGTCGCAGGCACCCCATGGTGCCTGCCACACTGTGCATGGTTGTTAATAGGGCTCCCATGGGTACCCCCTCTGGCCCCAACTGGAGGCTTCCGGGCAAAGGGGGGCCTGCGACAGGCCCCCAAAGTCAGTTTCCAACAGCCTTTCTGTGTCAGACAGACCAATTCGGAAAGATTATCCTAATCCTACATCGTAATACGTTGGTCGGAAATGCGGTCCATAGAGCTGTACAAAATCGTCTCCTGACTCCCAAATGCCGGTCGCAACCAAGTTGGAAAGACCAAACTTTTACCTTCTATCATAATCTGTCGGTCGGAAGTGTTTCCGAGTTAGTCTGGAAACATGGGTTCCGACACGGGTTAGGAAAATCCGAATGCCGTTCGGGGCATTTCTGACTGATATCGTAATGAGGCCCTAAGTGTTGCCAAATAGCTGGCATATTTGTCAAACAATTACTATGTTATCAGCAAATTAACAAATGGCTTTTTGAATTGACAAGATATTCAAAAGAGTTAACCCTTGAAATCCTGTGAGCACCTTTTTTAAAAGCAACTATCTCAACAACCCCTGAATGGATCAATAAAAGCACACCTTTTGAGTAAAGTTCTACTGTCATGCCATGTTAGATGTAAATCCCTCCACGATGCCAATAGTTTATAAGGATATCAAAACCTGCCTTTTCAATAGAAAGTACAGCTGAAGTCGGTTAACACTGAGTAGCTATAGTTACATTTTTTTGTTTCGCCAATAAACTTTGGTGCAGTCTGCCAAATCTTCAAGAAACCTTCCAAACAAAAAAACATTCAACCACCTCAGCTTCTTACTGGAAAGTTTTGATCCAATCCATTAAGCAGGGGCTAATATAAAGGTAGGTTCCAGTCATATTTTTCAAATATTAATTCCTATACGAAAATTCGGTCGCTGCTACAGAAACAACAACTGGATGGAACTACACTACATTTGGTAAAAAGTTTCAAATATACTCAGAAAGTGTGCTTTTGTGATTTGGTGTAAATCCGTTTAGCCATTTTTGAGTAATTAGCATTTAAAAAGGAGCTAAGGTTGGATATGAAAGGGTGAACAAGCTAGGCACATTTTTTACTGCAGGTGTCAAGATATGCTCTGATTGGCAACCTAAAGGAGGGCTAGTCAATCCTGATTATCTGGCCACAACCTGCACAATATGTTACAGCAGCCATCACAGGACTCAGAGACGTGGTCCCTGTGCCCAATATATGAATTTAAAAAAGGGGGGCAGGGTGAGCACATCCTGACTAAAAGGGGCATGTGATGGGGTCCCAAAGCTACCCCCCTGCCCCAAATGGTGGGATAGAACATGGACAACATACTGTAGTAGCCCTTACAGGGAAATTGTGCAGTTTTAAATGCATGTAGTGAAAGCCTGTTTTTTACGGTCACAAAAAGGAGCACATACAAAGGGTGATAGTCACCATATAAATCGTTAGTTAGTAGCACCATATTAATTTTAAGGAATTTTGTTATATTCTAAGGTGAATTTACCCTGTGAAAAATGCTGTACCTCTGCTAGGATTTGATGCAGTGTGAGATAAAAAAAATATTTTCTCTCATGATTTTCTCTTTGAGATTCTGGAAGCTGTTCTAGAAGCTAAAATAAGAGCACATTTTCTAAAAGTGCCCATTATCTTCCTCAGCCATGTGAGAATAAAATTTGACATATGGAGTACAACATGTAATTCCAACAGTAGCAGCAGCCTGTCAGTTGGGTCTACTGCAGCTTCCCATAGTGTTCTACTGAACAGCTAGGGCTCTAAAATTCTGCAAACATGACAACATGTGCAGTAGAACGAGCCTTCGTTGAACTTTTATCACTACACAATCATCCTACATTGCTCTTAGGGTACCTCAATGTACTGTATGTATCTTCTAGAACTACATGCAGTTTTGTCATCCAGCAGTGAATTAAGTGGTACTTTGGAATTGTGTGTCTCACCGATATGCGCCATGCTAACTATGACTTTCTAAATGTTTCCAGTTAAAAATCCCTTACACATAGTACATGCAGAAAATCTGTGTATGATTTCCGATAATCCTCGATGATGCCAAGATTTTTTGGTATCATTGGCAAACAGATGGGAGGCAGAGGAAGCACAATTCCATATTTGCGTATTGCAATGAGTCACAATATAACCATTGCGTTTCACAATGCACAGTCTAAACATTCATTGAAATTGGTTATATTCCCACTTGTGCTGCAACTAGAATGCCACTGAAAAATAAGTGTATGCCTCTACCAACATGTGCCTTCATGACTCAGGTTTAATCCAAAGGAAGAATTATTTAAGAATTATTTTTTTCAAGAGGGTATATCTACTGCGTTCGCATTTGATCCATCAAATGTAAACACAGGCACGTGATGTACAAAGGGTTTCAACAGCTTAACAAGGCAGTTACTAATTATTTTCCAGTTGAAATCAAATATTTTGAAGATTGATAGACACTGAGATTGGTTTAATTTGAATGGGATTTCTTGAGTATTAGACTCCAGGCCTTGGCAAGCAAAGAATGAATGAATGGAGCAGAAAATATGAAACCCACGTTATGAGAGTGCAATACAAGAAGGTGGCTATGAAAACCTTACATTTTTTTTACATGACACCCAAGTACCGGGTCTGGTGGCTCAGTGGACTAAAGCAGCCACTGCAGGGGCCTGTGTTCGACCTCATGGTCACAGGTTCAAATCTCGGCGGGTCCACTCAGCCTTTCATCCATCTGAGGTCGATAAAATGAGTACCGTTGGGTAACAATAAACATCTGTTATTCAGCGCCAGGACACCTACGGGTAATCATGCGCTTTACAAATACACCTGTTATGTTATTTAATTCCATCTGATATAAATTAATTCTATTTTCTGTGTATGTTTTATTATTGTTTTACATGATTTTAACTTCATTTCACATTTCCCTGAATGTGCTTACATGCTTAAAATTAGACTTGTACTTCTTCTTGCCTCTGCATAGGGATCACTCCTAACTTTATGCCTCTGATTGATCTTTGCCATGTTTTAAGAGTTACAAAAATAACAATGAAAAATATTTTGATCTGTGGAAAGAGTTGTGAAACTACCAGGAAACATAATTGCTGCATCTCCTCTCTCAAAAATCAGGCAGTACATCTGTGTAGGATTTATTTAACACCAACAAACAAGAGTACTTTAACCCTGTCTTCTCCTAATGTTGAAACCTTTTCAGCATCTTAGAAGTGTATGGTTTTCTGGCATTTCCTCTACTTGATATTAACATACCTATGTTCAGAGCTGTGAAGGGCTATGCATTTGGTGATGGGGTTTATATCACAGCATCTGAAATGCTTTCATTCAAGCCTTAATCATGGCCCCTCTGACCTTTTGAATTCTACCTTTATCTACATCCCAATATGGACTCTCCAAACGCTGTTCTTCATGAAATTGCATGCCTCAATTCAATCTCCAGAAAAATAATCCAAATGGTATCAGTCTTAAATTGCACCAGATGCACAAGCTTCTCTCAGAACCCAGCACAATGTATGTGTCTGACTGGCAAAGGTATTTGTTCTTATAACCCTGCAAACTTGGCCAACCCACTTGTCAATTTTAAAGGCTTGGAAAACTAAGAAGCAATACACTCTGGTACTGGAATTTCCAAATTTCAAAATGACTGTGCTCTAAATTACTTTGGGTTCACCCAGCTTCTTGAAATAGCTATGAAAAAAATAGCTGGACTGCAAAATTTCCTAGTTATATTTTATCGACGGAAGTCTCTAATAATGATGCATTTCAACATTGCTTGTCTGTAAAACTAACTGCTAAGACATTCCTATAGTTAATCGTGTGGGCTATCACCTAAGGTGGCCATTTTAAATTCAAATCAACAAGAGCTGAGTAAATGGAATTTTGCATTCTTCAAGCTTTACTTAAATGAGTGCTGGAAAGTGGGTTATTAACATTAAGCTTCCAATTGATTTTGCCTCCTGCCTCCTACAGCATTATATTTGACTTACCCCATAACATTCTTCAATAAGCAAAGTTTACTTGCAGAAAAAAATATGAAACATGGATAAGAGGGAAATGATTACTTTTTTCAGTTGTTAACTTTTAGGCGAATGAGGCACCAAACATTATCAATCAATTATTGACAATAAAAAAACAAATAACAAAAATATCAGTTGAAGAATCTCGCACAATATTCAATTGAGTGTATTGACCTTGCCTGGTGGCACCTGATTATTGCTGTCAAGTGAAACATGGATACCATAAGGTTGATTACAGCAACATAGTCAATGCTTTCCAATAAGCGCAGCTATCATCCTTTTACCATTTCTTGTATTTGGATCACGAGATTAGAAGGAAATGCTAGTTTCGTTTCTCATATTACAAACACAGGGTGAGGTTACGAGTCTTCTATCCTACCCGATAATACCCTACGAACGATATATATAGAACTATATTTTTTGGAACTATTGGGGTATTCTTTTTCTTCCATGTGACATTAGAGAACGCAAATTGACAACTGATTTGCTATCTGTCATTAGATATGGGTCTTCAAACTCACTATCTTTGAACTCACATCAACTAACATTTCACCGATCTCTTAAGATTTTGAGATTTAACTGATGTTAGTTTTTAACTAACATTCTTACAATCGGATGGCTTACGGTGAACTTTCAGGCTATGTTTTTAACTTCACGCGCTGTGTATGAAGCGGTTTTCTTTATACAAAACCACCTAAGGGGTTATATAATGTTGAACCCTCTTATTATTTTACAGAGCGGTGCCTCCATTACCTGAGCAGTTGCCAGGTGAGGCGAGGCGCATACCCACCATTAATTGAATTTTCTAACGCACTAATTCGGACAGACTTGTTGTTGTCAAGATACATTAAGAGTACCAGCATACTAGATATATATTTCTCTGGATGCACTGTTTTTGACCCCGTAAGATCACGATGTCAATGGTTATGCTTTGTTTTGTGTTTCTTGTGTTCTTATCCGTGTAGGTTAATGAAGTAAAATTACTCCCCACGGATCCTCTTGGCCCAATAACAGGGTTCAGCTTGTATTGTAATTGTTTGTCTTTGTTACTTTGGCACAAAATCACTTATGCAGTAGCTCCTCTGGTCCTGACGAAAGCTTGGATAACATTATCCGGCAGCTGAAACATGTAGACCACCTCTCCATCACAGTTATTTGTTTAAACTGTTGTAGCACTGTTTTTATTCATTGTCATCAAGGTAGCGTTCTAATAAAGCATCTCTTGTGCCCTGATAGACAATTTTAAACAGCACTTGCTCACTAGCACTTATCACTTGCACTGCAGTCATCATCCTGAACTATTACTATAGTATCTCTCCTTCATCAAAGAAAATCAACATACCATTAAAGAGGTCTAGGACATATATGAGACCAATATCTACGATATCAAAGTAGAAGATGGTTCTCTAACAGGTCCCGGTTTCCCAGATGATGAAGCGAGCCACATCATGTGGATGATGGGAACCAAATTCATATATACATATATCTACACATGAATTTATAGTCTCACTCTACCAAGCATTCCCTTCACACAAGTGTTTAGGTCTTAAACGTTACTAAACTCATAGTTTTCTTTGTGTACTATATCACCTGAGGTGGCCATTTTAAATTCAAATCAACAAGAGCTGAGTAAATGGAATTTTGCATTCTTCAAGCTTTACTTAAATGAGTGCTGGAAAGTGGGTTATTAACATCAGGCTTCCAATTGATTTTGCCTCCTGCCTCCTACAGCATTATATTTGACTTACCCCTCAACATTCTTCAATAAACAAAGTTTACTTGCAGAAAAAAATATGAAACATGGATAAGAGGGAAATGATTACTTTTTTCAGTTGTTAACTTTTAGGAGAATGAGGCACCAAACATTATCAATCAATTATTGACAATAAAAAAACAAATAACAAAAATATCAGTTGAAGAATCTCGCACAATATTCAATTGAGTGTATTGACCTTGCCTGGTGGCACCTGGTTATTGCTGTCAAGTGAAACATGGATACCATAAGGTTGATTACAGCAACATGGTCAATGCTTTTCAATAAATATCTTAAAATTGGTGATCTCTGAAGACAGAACAACGCTAGGTACTGGTGCGTCAGAATCACACATTTGTTTCCATTGAGATCACATTGTAATCAGATCAAGCATGATAAAGTACTGTGGTGTGTGCCCATAAGACAAAAACAAAAAGATAAAAAAGTGTTGTTACATTTCTGTGTTTTGCAGTCTGATCTTGCAGTGGCATTCCTCCACCTGCATCATCTCCTCTTCTCCATCCACAATGGGTCTGGCCATGCTGACTGACTTGGCTTTTCGAACCATTGACACCTGCGTCTTCTTCACCTCTGAAGTGCAGGAGGGCTCTTCCTATTCCTAGAATTGCATATGAGTGGATGTTGGGGTCCATTTTGGAGCTACTCTTGAAATTTTATTAATTTAGTAGGTTACTATTTTGTGCTGTCTGATGAGGGGGGTCATATGGAGTAATTCTAAGGCTACTAGTTTGGTCACATTAGTAACATCATCTCCTCCAGTCCAGTGAGCATGAGCTCAAGGAAAAAGATCCTGCTCACCTTGCATATTGGCAGCCATTTTCTTTCACCATGGCCGTGTGAAAGAATACATGCACGGTGGAAAATTAGGAGATGCCAAGTGCCTCTGCTACACTCTTGCTGAGCACAGCTAATCCCTTATTAACACAGCTTCCTTTATACATGCAAAGTGACGCTCAAGTGGAGTTCTTGCTAGATATGGAATCCTATACAATGCAAAGTAAAAAATTCAAGGAAATAGTGATGGTACATGACCAGAAGTTATAATTGATGGTCAAGCAGATTCAAAAGGGGGTCCGGAGGCATCCCCTAAGGCTAAAACTTCCATCTGTAGAAGGAAAGAAAACTTACACAAAACTTAAAAACAGAAACAGGCCATACTAGCTATTCCTGAGCAAAATCAATCTGGAAGCTATTTTCTGTGGGAGCAAAAAGGGGAAAATCAGGAAGGCCTAGCCTCAACAGAAAAAAGAAGAGATGTTCATAATTACTCTGGGGGAAGAACAAGGGACAGAGCAGATACTACAAGCAGACCATATTCAATTAAACTTGTAGGACCAAATAAAGGAATACACCACTCTGTCAGTTGGACATCTAGTCAATCAGAGTGAAATATGCAATGTCCCATCCCCAATGTAGAGGCAATCGCAGAGAAATACATGTAAAAATCACCAGAACATGTGCTCTCTTCACAATGGCTTGATCTACGAATATCTTTGGAAAACAAAGAGAAAAAGAAATAAAAAGTCAGAGCCAAAGCTGTACCTCCATTAAAAAATAACTGAAGAATTGCAGATACCAAAATTAGAATTTAAAAATCCCCAAATATTCATCGCAAGAAGAGATTTCTCTTGTACAAAATTTCTGAATAGAAGTAGAACCCTACCATTGTTGGCCAATAAAAAGTACTATGACCTTCAATAAAAATAAAAACCTAAATGTATATTTGAGCCCCAAATTGTCCCATGCCCAAAAACTGTACAAGCAGCAGCAGTGGGTTAGGTAGCTAATAGAAATGTTTTTTAATAACTCTTTTCATTAAACATAGCTTGTCAGACAATGAATAGAGTATTTGAAGCAATCATTTAATATACACTTTCATCAGAGCAGACAGCATCAAGAATATGTATGGTTATACATTTGAAATGCAGTCTTTATGACGTTCACAATTTTAGCAAAAGACACACAGAGGATGAATGGAATGCAGAGCAAATCAAACATTCTCCCCGAGTCAATAGATCTGTGTTAAATCCATTGTTCTTTTGCTCACCATGCCACCCCAGTTTAGAGCCAGCCATATGCAAATCATTTTTGACCCTGTGCCTCATGGGAACAGTCCAGACCGACCTGCCAAGCCAGGTCCTCCTTGGACCAGAAACAAGCATCCTGGTACCAGTTTTGGGGCATCACTCCTCATCAGCCAGGCTAGCTTGAATCCAGTGGCACAGTGAGCCTGGGACCCACGTCTGGGCATTCCCAGCTCACTTAGCGTGAGAAAGCAAAAGACACACAGATGATGGACGGAATGCAGAGCAAATCAAACATTCTTTCCAGTCAATAGATCTAGGTTAAATCCATTGTTCTTTTGCTCACCATGTCACCCCAGTTTAGACCCAGCCATATGCACACCAGTCTTGACCCTGTGAGTCATGGGAACAGTCCAGACCGAACTGCCAAGCCAGATCCTCCCTGGACCGGAAACAAGCATCCTGGGACTGGTTTCAGGGCATCACCCTTCATCAGCTAGGCTAGCTTGAATCCAGCGGCACAGTGAGCCCGGGACCCACATCTAGGCATTCCCGGTGCACTTAGAGCGACAAAGCAAAAGACACACAGATGATGGCTGGAATGCAGAGCAAATCAAATATTCTCCCCCAGTCACTTGATCTGGGTTAAATCTATCTTTCTTTTATTCACCATGCCACCCCAGTTTAGTCCCAGCCAGTTATGACCTTGTGCCTCATGGGCACAGTCTAGCCCGAGCTGCCAAGCCAGGTCTTCCCTGGGATCGGTTTCAGAGCAACACCCCTCCTCAGCCAGGCTAGCTTGAATCCAGTGACATAGTGAGGAAGGGACTCAAATTTAGGCATACTCAGCCAACTAAGGGTGAACAAAGGAAACACAAGGAGATGATGGATAGAGCACTGAAACTTTTCGGACACTCACCCCCACACACAGATCTGGGTCAAATCCATCATCGTTCTTAAGCTCACTTTGCCACCTCAGGTCACACCCAGCCATAAGCCCTGTGCGTCATGGGAACAATCAAGCCCGAACTGCTAAGCAAGGTCTTCCCTGAACCATAAACAAGCATCCTGGGACTGGTTTCGGGGTGACACCCCTCATCAGCCAGGCTAGCTTGATTCCAGTGACAAAGTGAGCAAGACACCCACAGCTGCGCTTACCCTGCCAACTTAGGGTGAACAAAGTAAACACAAGGAGATGTTGGATGGAGCGCTGAAACTTTTCAGACACTCACCCCCAATCACAGCTCTGAGTTAAATCCATCATCGTTCTTTAGCTCACTTTGCCACCTCAGTTCAGACCCAGCCATATGCAAATCGGTCTTGACCCTGTGCCTCATGGGAACAGTCAAGCCTGAACTGCCAAGCCAGGTCTTCCGTGAACCGTTAACAAGCATTTCACTCCCCTGAACTCAGCAATGTAGCCAGCATGTGCAGCCAAATCTGTCTAGGGCTTTGAAATGGTTACCTCAGAGAGGGGTTTTCTGTAGTAACACGAGGTCCGATTCATACCATACTTAGGTACTGGAGTTTTATTCTATGCTTAATTTTACTACCCAGTCCATTTACATTCCATGTCAGTAACTTAGCTCACTGTGTTAATGTCCCAATAGGTGTATTAGTCTAGAGCATGTCTGCTTCGATACCCTTGGGTGCCCAGCAACTGTGCTCTGCCCCCACATTACATATTCCAGTTCAACTCTGCCCAGTAACAATGCATGTGGGCAACAGTGGAAATGAAACAACAACCAGAAGTTCAAAAACAGATGTCCTCTCCCTGATACCCTGCACCGCAGGCCCATAACTGCCCACCACCCCAACATGCAGAGTTCTAGTCGCCCCAAAGAAATCAACAACAGTGTGTAGGCTAAAATTGCCTCAACAAGCTATGGAAAAATGTGTGAGTGAAGTATTGTATTCCTTATGGCATATTTGAAAATGTGTGCCCCAGCTGATCAAGCCACCCCTGCCCATCCTCCCTTCGCCCCCCACCGAGCTCCACCTCAAACAGGAATGTGTCACTACACCGAAGGCTGTTACTAATGGCCGTCATCAGTTCCACTGCCCACAACTTCACAAAGCAGTTCACCAGTGCTCGCCCCTTAGGGTTCTGTTGCTCACCTGTCCATAGAGGCATCATGCCTCAACTGCGACTCTGATGCAGAGGTTTGAGATCCCAACTTGCCACAACGATGTCCTCCTCTCTGCTCCCGGTCTCCCTTCCGGACAGTGATATGCCACCCCTAAATCCTTTTCCATGCCTCCTCCGCGGTGGTAAAGTGGCATGACTTGCCATATGCCACCATACGTGGCATCATATATTTAAGTGCTTTGGCTTTGAGCACTTTCTTGACCTCCACAAAGTTCCATCACAATCATTGGACTTGCAATGTAAAGTCTGTAAACAAAGCAAATAGTGGTCTTTTCACACTTTGGGTTTCCATAAGAGCAGACCGCTTGAAGGATCCCTTCTCGGTCTCTATAGTTAAACATCCTGGTGATAATTGCCCACAGTGGGGTGTCTGGTCGTGGTGGGCCATTGGTACCCTGTGCACCCATTTTATTAAGAAGACGTTGGAGAGTTGCTTGGGATGAAGGATGTTCACTATGAGGTCCTCCAAGCAGAGTTCAGTGCTGTGTCCCTCCGCTCCCTCAGGGACTGCTAATGCTCTAATGTTGTTGCTCTTTGCTCTCACTTCTTGATCTTCCAACTTGGCTGCAATCACTACATTCTGTTTTGCTAAGTTCTGGACTTACTCCTCAAGTCTTTTGGTCACTGACTGCAGCGTGTTGATTTGTTACTCCGCCATAGTGACCTTTTCAGTAATCTTCCTAAAGTCTCCATGAAGAAGATTGATGTCCACCATAAGCTCATCCAGCTTGGGCTCAATGGCACCCCTGATATCCTGTATGGCAGCAATAATTTCGCACAATGAAGGTTCACTTGCAAGGTGGGACTCTGTTCTCTTATCACCAGCAGTGTCTCCCCCCGCCGCACCCCCATGGGTCACCAAAACTACTGGGTATTTGTCCAGGTTGTTGGCCTGCATAGGTTTAAGGCCTCAATTTCTTACCACGTCCTTGGGCTCTTTCATTTTTGACAGACGTCTGCACCATACGTCAGGCCTTTACCACTGTCAGCCTTCTGTCAGACCAGTGCCTTAGACAGTGACAACGGGTGGCTTCTGGATGTCTACGGCTCATGCCTAGTGAGCCAGGCATCTCTGCGTCCACCTCTGTACTAGGATGAGACTCTGGGCACTCCACTAAGGCCTGGTCAAAGTCCAAGGTCTTGCCTGCCCGAGCAGCTGGCCAGATGGAATTAGTTCTTTGATGGAGCTTCTGGGGATGTTCTCTCAACTTCTCTGATCAATCCTCGTTCGGCCAAGAACTTTCAGCACTTCGCTTGCACTCCTGTGGTGTAGAGCTATTCATGGAGATATAGCTTTTTAAGGGAATTACGCAGAGGCTCCTCTTCATGGGATTTAGAGTGAAGGCACCCCCCTTCCAATGTCAGCCACTCTGACAGAAGCTTTCAGTCACATCCATACACATGGCTCCCCACACTCCCCTGCTTGTTGCTCACCTCAAATCCGTTCGGAGGGCCATCAGAACATGGATGCTACCAGCACACTATGTCAACTCCCCTGGTGATCTCCAAGTTCCTCCCCACAGCCTTGCAGCAATTCCATGTACAATGTTGTCCAGGTAGGAAAAGGCCCCCGAGTCTGATTGGTGCTGCAAGCATCCTACACTTCCAGGGCTGAGGGGAGGCTCTACCTAATCCCTGGTCCCCCAGGGCTATTTTTTGATCACATAGCCAAGGTGGGCGAGGGCAGGTGAATACAGTGTTCTTGGGTTGCAGATGAAGGCAGAGTCAGGCCCAAAGTCCATCTAGAAGTCCCAAACTTCGCCGCTCCACCCAGCTGTCTCACACTCTCCAGGGGCAACTGTCATTCCAGTTTGCTGCCCGTCCCAGTGTCCTTCCGGTGTAGGGCCCCTCTGTTGGGACCAGGCCTAGTTTTGCCACGTCGCCGAGCATGCTAATGTCCCAGGGAGCCTCCATTGTGGAGTCTTCTCCCAGTGGCTCACCGGTCCACCCCCTGGCCTGATCCACACCCGCCCTCACTCTCACCTCTTTCAGCCAGTCCTGCGCCAGGGAGAGAGACCGAGAGGAGTGGCCATAAGCTCTGCTGTTGCTTTACCGGGCCGCTGCACTGCAGCTCACTGTCATCCAGGCCCCGCACCTTGCGCGTGATGCTGCTTCTTCCACGATTGTCAGGTCCTCCAAATTGTTCTCAGTGCCTCAATCTGGCAGCAGGGGACGGCGGCACCCACGCAGACCCAGGATGACCGGGCACAGATATTCGGGGGGATGGAAAAGATTTCTCACTAGCAGTTATGGAACCATTGTAGTGAGCGGCCATCATGGTTGGCATCTAGCCACGCCTTTAGATAATAGAAATCTAAAGAAGCATGTCTCATCTGAACATGCAAATCAAGAGCCTTATTGAACAGGCATAAAAAGAGATCATTTCCACATCAAATATCTCAGATATTCCCACGACAAACTAATTTCACACTCCTGATCAAGAGAAAAAGAATTGATGGAAATAGTGAAATTATTTCGTAACACAAATGTCATGCAATCCAAAATGAGAGAATAAAAATAGTACAACTGGACAATGTAGAATCAAAACTTTAAAATCTCTCAGAAAAGAGCAATATTTGAACTGGCTGACAAGAGGTGTAATCAGTGGCAATTAATTAATGAAAAGAAGATAAGAAAGCTTCAATGTAAATAGGAGGATCTTGAAATTAGATCCCACTGACAGAACCTTAGATTTATTAGCATCCTAGAAGATATGGAAGGATGTTGATCAGTAGAAAAATACATAGACAACTATACAAAAGAGACTGTTTTGTCAGGATCAGAGAATTGCTATAACAGCAGTAGTTCATGATGCTGTACTGAGGAGTTAAGCCTCTGTGTGGGCGAAGTTGTTATTATGCATGGATTACCTAAATGCATGTTTACTTTTGCTTTCCCAAGCTTACATATATTTTCATGTTATTTTCGCTCAATTAAATCAGATTAAATCTGGTTTGAGCAGAAAAAGTCTTGTGTTAACTGAGAAAGTAGACATATGCTGTGTCAGCATGTGCTGCACAAGCAGCATACCATGCAAACTTTGGATCTATAATGAAAATACATTGAGCAGGTCTCTCATGGCATTTGTAATCAATGGAATAAATGTTGCACAATTTTGACATGCACAACCATCGCATTACATGTAATATGCAAAGTGGTCCCAAATATTACAAGTACCTTGCATAGAAAACAATTCTCAATTTACTTTAGGTCTAGTTGAAACATTGGCATATTTTTCCACGAGACTGACATCCTGAAAACAATATTTTTGTATTTCCAGCACTGTGCTCAAGCACATTATATACTTATGCCCATGTACACAAACCCATGAGGGTCACTGAAAAATTACAAACAAGCAGCCTATTGTCACCAATAGTTTGTGGCAAGTTAATGATAAAATATACAAATGAAAGGTGGATCAATTAAAATGTTACACTGTGCAAACAAAGGCAGTCTTTGAGTTGTCAGAATGCAAACCTTTGGGACTGTTCAAAGTAATATTTTCACCAGTATCCATAAGGACATGACTGACTTTAGACACACTGCATGTAATGTACCTCATGAACTGATGGGTTTCTTAATAGACAGTAGAAGAATATGACCATACAAGTGACACAAATCAAACATAATAACTAAGAAGAACTACAGTAATTGCGTATACCAGAATTAGTAAACTGATGTAATGATTAGTTTGACTAATGCAATGGTGAAACTAAGCATTCTAAGCATTGAGCCAACAAAGATCAACCAGGAAATCATGAGAGAGCACTATGGTTTCCAAGCACTAGAATATGAAGCACACAATCTGCATGGTGCAATCATGTTAAACATGTTAAACACACAATCCACATACAAGGGCTAAAGTAAGCAACTGTACAACAACATCTAATTTGCCCTTCTGGAACCAGCTCCGCCTTAGTAAATTCTACAAGGGCACACAAACTATTGAGTGTTTTGTAGGCCCAACTTCCCTACATGTGTGTCTGCCTGTGCATATAGGAGCTAAGTGACTGCGGGAGGTGGACTAGTTGCTGAGTGCAAGGACGGGCATGTTTGGAGGCTTTGAAGGAAACTGTCCTCTCATCTCCCCTGTGAATTCAGAATAAAGCCAGAGGTGGTACTGCAAGAAGGTCCCTGAATTACTGGTAGTAGTGCTGTTGTTTGATTAGCTGACTATTGGCACATGAAAGTGTACATGGGTTTGGAATATTCCTAGAGAGAGGACATCCCTCTTGTCCTTCTGCCTTGCCAAGCCTTGCATGCTTGATTCCAGTCCAGGGAGGACCTGGCCTGGCAGTTTGGGCTGGACTGTTCCCATGTGGAACAGGGTCAAGACTGATTTGCATATGGCTGGTTTTAAACTGGAATGGCATGCGGAGCAGAAAAACAATGGATTTAGGCCTATATCTCTGTACTGGGGTGAATGTTTGAAATTGTGCAGCATTCTGTCCATCAATTGTTCATTTTTTTTTATTTGCTTGGTTGGCAGGCTCCGAACAGCATCCTTGCATAGAGGGTCCCTGTTAGTCTCATGCTGGTGACATCACGCAAGTGACCACGATTGCAGCCAGAGACAAGCGTTAGAGGCAGGAAGGTTCCCTGAGGTTGGTTCTCAGTGTCCCGCATCCTGGCATTGGCCTCTCCACAGCAGACACCAGGACCAGGACTTGGCCCCCCTCTTTCACTCAAGGGGCCGGTTGAGCGGGGTCGCACTGTTCTCGAGTGGGGGCCAAAACTTGACTGGAGACCTGAGGCTGCGTTGGCGGCATAGGTGGGGGTAAGTATAGTGCCGTGGCTCCCCTATTTTGGTGCAAAAGCAGCCGGCATTAGCTCGTTGTGGCTTGCACCTTTGGAGCCCCCTCACCACCGTTTGCCACTGCACACCACTAGCTGTCTCCCTTGCTGCCTCCCTTTCTGCCTGTTGCCCCCAGCTGCCCTACGCTCACCTTTACATTGTAATCAATCAATCCCCCATCTGCCATGTTAAGCTGGAGCTGGGGACTTACTGGCTCATACCTCTTTGCTCCCTTGACCCCCGAGGCAGTAGTGGATCTCATACATTGAAATCTGGGTGGTGGCTGTTGCTGAGTGCTCGGGGGACTCCTAAGCATAGAGCTTGGTGATACCAGTTGGAGCCGGGGCTGCTCCCAGAATCATTGATAGGGTGGAAAGCAGATGGTGATGGGGTGCTTAGGTGGTTCTGTGGTTGATACAGAGTAGAGCTACCTCTCACAGCAAAGCACCAAGGCCGGTCAGAATTGGCACAGTTTTAAGTGCTAGTCCTCCAGTTCTTCAGTCCTGCTCACTAAATTAAGCTGCAAGTAATTTACCATTGACACAAAAAACAGGCCATTGCCATGCCCTCTGGAAAGACAGTAACTCACCTCAGCAGTCTTGCTCTGCTCATTTCAAGCAGTAGTCAATGCTTTAACATACCAGTCAAGTAAGTTTGACCTACTGGTGGATCTTCTTAACACAATGTCTATTTATATATCTGCAATTGATTCAGAAATTGCTGCACAAAATTAATTGATCCAGAGAGTCCAAGCTGAAGCTCAACTTGTCAATCAATCATGAAATTTGTATTGCGCACTACTCACCCGGAAGGGTCTCAAGGCGCATGAGGGAGGGGGTCTGCTACTGCTCGAACAGCCAGGTCTTGAGCTGTCTCCTGAAGGCGAGGTGGTCCGGGGTCAGTCGCAGGTGGACGGGCAGGGAGTTCCATGTCTTAGCCGCCAGGTAGGAGAAGGATCTTCCTCCGGCGGTGGTTCTCTGGATGCGAGGGACGACGGCGAGGGCGAGGTTTGCGGATCGTAGCTGGTGGGTGGGCATGTAGAAGGTCAGGCGGTCGTTGAGGTATCTTGGGCCAAGGTCGTGGAGGGATTTGTGTGCGTGGGTGAGGAGTCTGAACGTGATCCTCTTGTTGACGGGGAGCCAGTGCAGGTCTCTCAGATGGCTCGAGATGTGGCTGCGTTGGGGGACGTCCAGGATGAGTCGGGCGTAGGCGTTCTGGATACGTTGAAGTCTTTTCTGAAGCTTGGCTGTTGTGCCGGCGTAGAGGGTGTTTCCGTAGTCTAGTCTGCTGGTGATGAGGGCCTGGGTGACCGTCTTCCTGGTCTCGGTCGGGATCCAGCGGAAGATCTTACGGAGCATGCGAAGGTTGTGGAAGCAGGCTGAGGATAGGGCGTTGACTTGTCTGGTCATAGATAGGGAGGAGTCCAGGATGACGCCCAAGTTGCGTGCGTGGTCCGTAGGCTTGGGTGCGGTGCCTAGGGCCGGGGGCCACCAGGAGTCGTCCCATGCGGAGGGCGACGGTCCCAGGATGAGGACTTCTGTCTTGTCCATGTTCAATTTCAGGCGGCTGATGTCCATCCATTTGGCGACGTCTTTCATCCCTTCGTGTAGGCTGGTTTTGGCGGTGTCGGGGTCTCTGGTGAGGGAGAGAATCAGCTGGGTGTCATCGGCGTAGGAGATAATGTTGAGGTTGTGTTGGCGTGCGATGGCAGCGAGGGGTTTCATGTAGATGTTGAAGAGAGTGGGGCTGAGCGATGATCCTTGCCGGACGCCGCAGATGACTCCGGTGGCCTCAGAGAGGAAAGGAGGGAGGCGTACTCTCTGTGTTCTGCCGGAGAGGTATGAGAAGATCCATTCCAGGGCCGTCCCTTGGATGCCGGTGTCGTTGAGGCGTTGGACTAGGGTGCGGTGGCAAACAGTGTCAAATGCTGCGGAGAGGTCTAGGAGGATGAGTGCCGCTGTTTCACTGTTGTCGAGCAGGGCTCGGATGTCGTCGGTGGCTGCGATGAGGGCGGTCTCGGTGCTGTGGTTGGCTCTGAATCCGGACTGTGATGGGTCGAGGGATCCGTTCGTCTCGAGGAAGGCGGCCAGTTGCTTGTTGACGACCTTCTCGATGACTTTGGCAGGGAAGGGAAGGAGCGAGATGGGGCGGAAGTTCTTGAGGTCGGTCGGGTCCGCTGTTGGTTTCTTCAGCAGTGCGCTGAGCTCGGCGTGCTTCCAGTTTTCCGGGAAGGTGGCTGTGTCGAAGGAGGTGTTGATGATGTCTCGGAGGTGGGGTGCGATGGTAGAGACGGCCTTGTTGAAGACATGGTGGGGGCACGGGTCTGTCGGCGATCCGGAGTGGATGGTGTTCATCATGCGTGTTGTGTCTTCGGGGGTCACCTTGGTCCATGTCTGGAGGATGGCGGCGGGGTGCGTAGGTTCGACCGATGGGTGCGGGGGTGAAACGCCGAAGCTGTTGTGGATGTTGGCGATCTTGCAGTGGAAGTACGAGGCGAGGGAGTCGCAGAGGTCCTGTGAGGGAGTGATGTCGTTGTTGCCGGTGCTGGGGTTAGAGAACTCCTTGACGATGTTAAAGAGCTCCTTGCTGTCATGGGCGTTCTTGTCCAGTCGTTCCTTCAGAGATTTCTTCTTGGTGGTGCGGATGAGCTGGTGGTGTCTGCGGGTAGCGAGTTTGAGGGCGGTCATGTTGTCGGCGGTCTTGTCGAGGAGCCAGGCCTTCTCGAGGGTGCGGCAGGCCTTCTTGGAGTTCTTGAGTTCGTCGGTGAACCAGGGGGCCTTCTTGCTTCTGTGCCTGGTGAGTGGGTTCTTCAGTGGGGCGAGGTCGTCGGCACAGGAGGTCAGCCACTGAGTGAGGTTGAGGGCTGCTGTGTTAGGGTCCGTTGTCTTGACAGGTGGTTTCTGGCTGAGGGAGGTGGCGAGCTGGTCGACGGTGATCTTGCTCCAGTTCCTGTGGGGAACCTGCTTCGGGTGGTGGTGGACCGTGTTCTTTTTGAAGCTGAAGTGGTCGCAGCTGTGGTCAGTCCAGTGAAGTCCGGTGGAGTGGCTGAAGGTGACGTGCTTGCTGGATGAGAAGACGGGGTCGAGCGTGTGGCCGGCGTAGTGGGTGGGGGTGTTGACCAGTTGCTTGAGCCCGAGGTTGGCCAGGTTGTCCAGCAGGGTGGTGGTGTTGCGGTCGTTGTTGTTCTCCAGGTGGAAGTTGAGGTCCCCGAGGAGGATGTAGTCGGCGGAGGGGAGGGCGTGGGGGCTGATGAAGTCCGTGATGTCTTCGCAGAACTGTGCGCGTGGTCCTGGGGGTCTGTAGGTGAGGGTGCCTCTGAGGGTAGTCTTGGGGTCGGTGTGGATCTGGAAGTGCAGGTATTCGGCGGCGTTGAAAGCGTCGGTGGAGTCAGTCGAGATGCGAATGGTGCTTTTGTGGACGATGACGATGCCTCCTCCGGTCTGGTTGACGCGATCTTTCCTGATGATCTTGTAGCCGTCCGTGATGGCTATGGCGATGTCGGGGGCTGAGGAGGAGTTCATCCAGGTTTCCGTGAGGAAGGCGACGTCTGGAGAAGCGGTGTCGAGGAGGTTCCAGAGTTTGACGGCGTGTCTGTGGACGGAGCGGGTGTTGAGCAGGATGCACTTCAGGTGGTTGCTGTTGTCCGTCTTGGTGGGTGCGGTGCCAGTACGGAGGCAGGAGAAATTGCAGGATCGGCAGGCGAAGGGTCCATGGGTGCGTCGCGGGGATGCTCGGTAGCACCCGGGGGTCCGGGCGGTGTTGAGTGCGATGAGTGTGGCAGCATCGTAGGTCCTGCGGGGGGGGTGGCGGACGCGGGGGCCAGGGGGTCTAGCGCTGGGCGCGGGCCAGGCGCGGACGGGCACAGACGGGCTTACCTTTGGCGCACCTTCGACGCTCACTCGGCGCTCCCGCTGCGCGGTCGCCGAGGGGGCGTCATAAGTAGTGAGCCGGGAGGGAGGGTCAGCTGGGAGGCGGGAGGCTGGGTGGCCAATGGGAAGGAAGGGGAGGCGGGACTGCGGGGTCAGCGGCGGGAAACCGGAACTGGGAAGCGGGAAAAGGAAGGAGAGTGACCGGGACAGCGGCGGCGGTGAGCTGGCGCGAAAATGGGCAGCAGAGCAGGCAGTGAGCGGAGGGCAGTACCTGCAAGCGGCAGGGCAGAGGTCAGCGGCGGCGGATGAGGTAAGTGGCGTCAGGGGTGTGAGCGGTAACAGCAGGCAGGCAGGCAGGCGTCAGGTAGCAGCACTGGAGGGGGAGCGACTTGTCTTGTCCTCTGCCTGCATCCCAGTTCTTGACAAACTGGAATGCCTTCCGGGCATTCTGGATTCAGAGTTAACAGACATTCAACAGCAACTGAAATCCCTAACTTACGCAGCAGAAATACCTATGGTAAGTAATCATAGGGTTTAGATCAACAGGGTAACGTGGCTGTAAGGCCTTCCACCAGTAAGCCCCCTGAGGAAGTTGGCTGCGATGTGAGAAATAAGCGCCAATTACTCTCAAACCAAAATTGAGGGCTTAGTGAGACTGAAATATTGTCCGTTCCAGTGTCAGTTTTATCTGCAGGCCCTGTTCAGTTTACGAAAATACAGCATAAGAGGCTTAGGAAATCCCACGGTGGCACAGGTAAAATGCAGTTTAAACAGTCTGATTAAGTCTATTCCATTTTAAGACCGCCTGTTAAGTCAAAAGAGCAAGTTGGCTGCTCAGGAGATGAAGTGAAGCCAAAGGTGAGGTCAAAGCCACTCCTAAAGAAGCCATTAAAGAATCCTTAAGTAGCTTAAATACATCTAAACTGCAATTCGCCTCAAACTCTCGATTGGTATGCCATCCCAGTGTGGACCCAGCCTTATGCAAATCAGCCTTGAACTGTTCCTCATGTAAACAGTCCAGCCCGAACTGCCAGGCCAGGTCCTCCCTGTATTGGAAACAAGCCTCCTGGGACCGGTTGTAGGCTTTCACCCCTCATCAGCCAGGCTTGCTTGAATCCAGTGGCACAGCAAGCAAGGAACCCACGCCTGGGCACACCCTTGTTAAAAAAATTATATGGAAAGGTGAGCTATTCAGCATGATTTTTAAGGGTTTTATCTTTAAATGAGAATGTAATAGTTAAGTATGACTGACCACGCAAAATCAGGAAGTTTGTACTTGTCTTTCTTCTATCATAAAAAAGTTTTGATATGAAGTAGAACATTTTGTAAAGACACATAGCACTTTGTCTGACTACTTTGCACAATTAGACCATCATGAGTTAACATTGCCTGCCGGGATATTTTAAATATAATTATATTAAATGGAACAACAAGGTTCATATTCCATATTATTTGAATATTAAAGCACTTTTTCTCCAAACCTTAACTGGGCTAAGTTGGCAGGATTGAGGATTGAGGAGCGTTATGATGTACATATGATTTAGACTATTGGATTTTCTTTTGAGTTTTAATGAAGTGACATAGGGTATTCCAACTGATTAAAAATGGAGTTTATTATGTGACTTATTGATGATGTTTTATCTGGTGATCATATTGTGATGTAAGTTTTAATTAACTGAGCAATAATGTCTTACTTACTACTGGGTCCCTGTTTGGTCATGGTCTTAGCCTAAAATGAAGACCCAAGCTTGAGCTGATTCGAAGGTTGGTCAGCCAGGCACTTAACATCGGCTGGAAGATTCCCAAAGAGCTCTCATGTTGAGCAGGGGGCATAGTTATTGGGAGCCGAGTAGAGAAAATGATTGCCAGAAAAGAGAACCTTTGCCTACATATTTTGGCCTACAGCCATTGTCATATGCCTGGCATTTCTCAAACAAGGATGACAAGTATGCCCAAACTGGATCAGAAAGGAACAAAGGGGGACTGACACCACAACTTGTTTCATGATTAGTTGATGCCTCACTACTTATCAGAATGAGTGTCTATACCCGACTTTCACGAGACCCATGGTTGGTTTATACATGTCATGCAATGAAAGAATCAAAACTGTCAACTCCTATTGTTTCCTTCCTTTGGCTTGATTGAAAGAAAAAAACAACATGACTTACCCATCTACAAGTCCGTGCTGTGATATCAATCTCTGGGCTTCATCTCTTGATATTCTGTGGTGAAACCAAGGTTGTGATATGTGTATAGCTATAAAAAGTACACAAACACATGTCAATAACCCTCATTTATAATAATCATTTTCTTTAGCTACATCTCAATTAATGTATATATTTCATTTTAGTGTTCTGTGCTACAGATTGGGAAATGCGTAGAAGTAATTTCTGCAAGTATTAACTTTTTATTAGGCAGTGCTCATAGTAAGAGTGAAAAGATAGCTCCTTTATATTTTTGAAGCATAGCTATGCATTGATTGATGACACACTCTGAGTTACTTGACAATGACAATCATAGTTCACAATACAATAATCCAAAGTGGAATATACATTTAGCTTAATGATATGTATTCATCAGTGTATTGTCAACTCTGCTAGCCAAACCATCTCCAACAACTTGGGGGCTAAGGTGTATGTGATAACACCTATCTGGACATGGACAATACCAAGCAAACTATGTTCCCGTTCAATGCTAACAGTCTCATATTAATTATAAAACAATGCAAAAATATCTCAATAGTATGCCCCCAAAAGGAGTACTGGACATCCATAACGAAATGTTGACTCTTAGTTTCGATGCAGTGCAATGGTGTGAATGCAGCAGAAAAGGATACGGTTTGACTTAACTTGAATTATTCTGACTTGTTGTAAGAAATTGGGTTGTTGGTTGACTGGGGTGTGAACCCTAGTCAAGCAATAGCCACAACCCCTTGCAGGGTGAACCACGAAAAGTCACTTAATTAGCCTGTGCTTAAACCTAGGTATATTGGCACACAAGCAGTCAGGCAATTTGTAAAGCATTTATGCAGCACACAAACAGTAATGAAGTGAAAACACAACACAAGAAAATTCCCTAACCAATTTGCAAAAATAGATTATGTTTCAATAAATTATTTGACACCAATACAACAAAACCTCAATGAGTTAAACGCTAGATATTGATTTTGAAAGTTTTAAGTGAAAAAAACACCAAAAAGCACTAAGCACCATCAAGAGATAGCTGGTTGAAATGGACCAGGACAAAATCAAAAGTTTGGGTCAACTGCGATGGAGTGCGGGCTGGTTACAGGGACTAGATTGGGCCTCCGAGCAAAAGTACCTTAGTCCAGGTTGAGTTAACGTTGAGGATCCTGTTGAAGGAGAGGATGCAGAGTGCAGAGTGGGTGATGCACCACTGTCTATCTACTGGTCAGCGGTGGTTTGCTGGTCCTGGTCACGTAACAGTGGCAATGCGTCGGCTCCAATGACGGGTTGCTGCAATGTGGAGTTTCAGCTTTGTCAGCACTGCGGTTGTCAATGGAGATGCACAGACTTTACCTTAGAAGAGCGCAGTGAAGTGGGGGTTCTGAAGGTGAAAACGGTGTCTCTGAGCCATGCATAAGTAGCGATGCACCAGTTCTGGTCCTCACAACAGGGGACTGTGGTGGTTCTTATCCACACAGTGATGAAGATGCATCAGTGCTGACCATGCAGCAATGGGATGCACCAGTTCTTACTCTGCAGAAGTGATGATGTGTTGGTTCTGCTGAGCAAGCACCTTGCGCCCTCTTCCAAGGGGCCAGGACTGAAGTGGGACCACTTGGCAGGGTAGACTTACAGATGGAAGAGTCCAGGTGCAGCCAGTATTTTATGGCCCTGAGACCTCAGATCAGGCGGAGCGGCCAACTAGCCCTTGGAGTCACTCTGGGTTCTGGGGGTCAAATGATGCAGGTCCAGTCCTTCTCTCCCTGATCAGGAGGGCAGCAGGTCAGCACAGCAAGAAAGCGGTTATTCCAGAGCAGCAGTCCAGCGGAGTGCCAGTCCTTCAGCAGCACAGCAGTCCTTCTTCCTGGTAGTTTAACCACAGGTCCAGAAGTGCACTGAAGCGATGGGGGTGTGTGGACCAATTATTTTACCCAGTGGGGCCTTTGAAGTGGGGGAGACTTCAAAGAGGGGCCTTTGAAGTGCACAGAGGTCCCCCCTTCCTGCCCTGACACCAGACTCACTACAGGAGGGGATGCAGCCCTTAATGTGGGCACAGGACACAGTCTTATTCAGGTGTGAGTGTGAGGCTGTATCCAGCTCCTCTTTCCCATCTTCTCAGTATGGCCCATTATGTCACACCTAACCTCCCATTGAGAGTGACTGTCTAGGGGGACTACACTAAGCCCAGCTGTCACCCCTGCCAGATATATGATCAGAGACAGGCTACAGGCACAAAGCGCTAAGAGCAGAAACATGCCACCTTTCTAAAAGTGGCAGTTTAAAAATTGTAATGAAAAATCTGAATTTACCATTTAAGAGGATTTATTATTACAATTCCATAGGTACCGAACATGACATATCCACCTCCTTTAAATTAGGAACTACATCTTATTAAATGAGATATGGAGTCCCCGATGTTATCCCATAAGAGGGGCAGGCCACAAAGCAGTGAAACATGAATTTGGGAGCTTTTCACTACCAGGACATGTAAAAGTTATAAGCACAAGTCCTACCTTTTGCTTACATAGCACCCTGCCCTAAGGGCTACCGAGTGCCCTCCTTAGGAGTGATTTATATGTAATAAAACTGGAGCTTAATGCTTGGCAAGAGGGTTTAAATGCCAAGTCGACATGGCAATGGGACATTGCATTCAGTCTGCAATGGCAGGCCTGGAACACATTTTAGAATGCTACTTAGGTGGGTGGAACAATGAGTGCTGCAGGCCCACTGGTTCGTTTAGTTTACAGGCCCTAGGTATATTGTATACCACTATACAAGGGACATACAGGTAAATTAAATAGGCCAATTAGGTATATGCCAATTAAATGTTTTTAGGGGAGTGAGCACAAGCACCTTAGCACTGGATAACAGTGGAAAAGTGCACAGAGTTCTAAAGCCAACAAAAATGAATTTAGAAAAAAAAAGGAGGAGGAAGGCAAAAGGTTTGGTAGTGACCCTGTAGAAAGGGCCATTTACCAACACTTGTCCAACTTCTGCAGCATGACTCAAAGGTTTTTCAGTGTACATCTGGGCTTACCAATGAAGGGACAACAATGTGTTTAACAATACTTCTTCCTCTGTGAAACTAATTGCTCGGTTGATGCTTCCTATTGTCATTTAAAAGATGTGACCCTAGTATTGGAGGGTAGATTTCTCCTATTCTATTGAATTTATGGGCTAAGGAAGCCCTTAATATAGAAGCTGCTGTGTGGGCAGGTATGTGCAAGCTGCAGCGAAAAGGTGGCTCAGAGCATTGTAAAGCAAAACACATTACAGCATGACATAACATGTACTAGGTTTGTGGATACAGTAATTGGGTATGGTAGTCAAGCTGCACACTGGTGCACACAGGGGAATCATTGCAATTTATGCAGATTTGTCCCAAGTTACTCTGCCCCTATTCCCAGATTTTTTATACAAAGGTTCAGGCATCTCCAGGCATTCTTAATTCCCAGTGATTACAAATGGGACACTGAGGTTTCACTGAGAACTGAGGAATACCCACAAGAAAATTGAGTGCGGTGCCCGACTGTACTTGAATCCTTCTCTCCAGGAGAATGAAGATTTACCATGATGATGATTTGGTCAAAGTTTTTGCATTTCAGGATTATATTTAAAGCTGATATTCATGGAATAATTGATACAGTGTTCAGAAGGAACAGGACATTGTTTGTTAGTGTAGGACATTTACTGATATGACTATAATTTCATGTCTTAAGAAGTCATTTCATCATCTACATTGGAAAAACCTCATGATAGCAATACTGTTTTCTGGGTACTGAGCATGAAGGATTGTTACATCTTGTCTGCATATTGATCCTGTGAGGCAGCGCAGCCTTCTGTGGCAGCATGTAGGATGTGTGGCAAGATATGGCACCTGATTATGATTTGTTCCATCATGCCCCATTCAAGTCGATTCTCAGTCTTAAAGTATAGTTGAGAATCTACTTTGAAGTGTAAGGATGAAAAATAAAGTGAAGATCTGTGGCATATTTAGCCTGACAAAAGACAGGCATAGCCTAGTTGCATAATCCATTTTTAACTGATTTTATATCAAATACACTCTTTTGACACTGTTTTATTTAAAGATGTCTTAGGACAGTAAGCACCATTATCCCCTGCGAATAGTATGGCTTGCCTACAATCTCACTATTTTTTTAGAAATATCTTATTTCTGTCCCTCTAGAATGTCCGTGGTTTTAACCACCCTGTGGTGCAAAATTCCTCATTTACCCATGTTTTCTTCAAAATTTTATAGAGTGGGGATCCCCAAACCCCACAAAAAGGGTAAATATTCCTCTTTCACACAGATGTATTTAAGACAGATTTTTAAGCCACATTGTAGGAGAGTAGGATCTGCTTCTTATGGTTACCCCCACTTTTTGCTGATGTTTCACTGTTTTTCGACTTTAGTCTGGCTGTGGCCCTGCTATTCAGGACCCCAGCCTGTTGCCAAGGCTTGTTGTAACCAATCCGGTCACCGACACTGCAGCACTCGACATCCTTCGTGGGACAGCTCGAATCCAGCTCCTTTTTGTCCTCAATGCCCCATGGTCCTCGTGGCTGAAGAGTCAAGCTTCACCTCTTCGCATCTGAAACACCTGACATCGGTGGGCATTCGTCTATCGTGCCCCTGGTCACTGACAAGTGACCCAGACTCTGTCCTGTCTGCTTTCAGGTTCTTCACATCTCCGATCCAGGCTTGGATCTCTTCGGACACTTCGCATCTTCCCGGCACCAGCACTTCCTCGCCCGCTTCCATTGAAAACGACGATGCGCCCTGATACCATTTGAAACCTATACACCCGGCTTCCCTGGGTGAGGTAACTCAAGTACTCCGGTGCTCCCGTGGGTGTTGACCCTAGAACTGTCTAAGTCCAAGAGGGTTTGGTCCTAGTCCATTTCTAAGTGTCCTTTAACTTTAAAAATCTAACTGCGACTTTCCCCATAGAAGCTAATGGGAGCTCGCGGCTGTGTTCTCACACTGCATACGGCCCCCGTGGGTCCCCTGTGTCACTACCTTGGGGGGCTCCTTGGGGTCCCAGCGAATCTACAGGCTCTAGGCCTTGTGTCTAGTCAAGTCGTAGTTCTTATACCACTTTCTTAGAATATGGTTTGGTCCGCCCCTAGGGCCTAACATGTAGTGTGCAATTTTACTGTAATATTTTGAAGTGTAACTTATGTGCTTTTACCTCTAGCCTCATAAAGAGACTAGTAGGGTATGTTTAGGAATAAAGACATATATTTTTTATAGATATAAGATATATATATAGATATAGATATATACCTGGTGTTGTCTCCTTTAATTTAGCCACTCAAAAGATTATAGACTGGTAAAAGAAGCTGCTTTACATTCCTTCAAGACTTAGCCTGAAGGCCGCTCTCCATAGATACCACTAGGATAGCTTTCAATAAAGGTTGTCTTTAACCTATCATCAATAAGGGGTTGTTTGGACTGGTGCAAGGTGCCCACTATAACTAGTGGACAGCATATACCAGGCCAACTTCTCACATTGGTGTGTAGCACGTGGGATTCCAGCTTGCTATTGTTTTACCAGATAATCTCAAGTGAGTGTCTAACTGAAAACCACTAAAGGTACCTAAGGTACATATAATTCAAGCTTAAAATACAGTAAGTTCTACTGAACTTAGAGTTGTGTGTCAAGGGCTTAGCACACCCTTTCTACAACTCAAGAGAGTTTAGTAGTCCACACTAGAGTAGGTAGTGCATACACCACACCTCACTAGTAATGTCTTCAAGGCCAGGAACCAGTGGGTCCCTGCCAGAAGCCAATGGGCTTCTAGCCTCCAAGTATGACAAACTCCCATTCTTGGAATTGGTATTGGTATACATTTATTTGCACAGTTAATTAAAACCGTTGCAAAGAGCCAACATATTCATAAAGCAAAATAAATACATATACTACACAAACCTTCATGGATGTTAGGTTAAAAAAAATCTAAAAATAAAAAAATTCCTAGTTAAACAGCTTTACAGTTAAAATTGTAAACTACAAAGCATGGACAGTGGACCAATTCACTAACAAGGGCACCAACTTTGAAAATGATACCAAAACTTTATATGTCAGTTAGCTAATTCGTGTGCAAGCCTCAAAGGTGCACTCTGTCCAAAGGAACCACCCTAGAACCCAGGGTGAATCATACATTTAAACAATATTGAAGCTGCACCACATGTCAAATTATAATCAGAGCGAATCAAATTGTTCAAGTCCGTATTGTAAGAATATAATGTTGCTTCTTTATTGATTCCTTATAAGAGACCACAGCCAACGCGTTTCGTTCTGAAAGCAGAACTTCTTCAGGGCTGCAATTTAAAAACACATATAAAAACACATATAGAAAAAACATACATGTTTCATACTATAACACATACACACATAAAATTCCTGATACAAACAGTATATACAACATATAACATAACCTATGTATATACACACCAATACATATTGTGTATATACATATCACAAAGTCATTCCTAATCATTTATCTTACATGGGGGGATTTCACCATCCCACATGTCTCAAATAAAGAGCAAGATATCTCCAAATATCTGACCATATATTAAGAGATGCCACATGGCATATGTAAAATTCAGTGAGATAATATAATCTGACAAAGAAACATAAAGACATAAGTACATATATTTTGAATAGTTTATACAAAACATATACATAAAACATGTAAAACTAAACTGATAAGTGCCCATATTTATTTAGAGACTCTACAGGATATAATCCTAAATCTTCAGTCATTACAAATTGAGACGTATATATGTCTACGCCCCAAATGGACTTCTAACTACTAGACTGGAATGAGATTAGGGTCTCTTTGATCATTACTATGAAAACTAATATATTAACTGACATAGATATTTCAACCAATATTAAGCCAAACAGCTAGAAACAAAAAAGAGAGGGCCCAATACCACCATGTGGAAAAGGAGAGAAAGGAAGAAATGGAAGTGATATATATAAAAATAGTATGGTAAACACACCGATTGGAATATCAGCAAATGCAATAGCAGCTATATGGAAGTGTGATCGCAATTCAAAATATTCCTTAGTGATGGTACTCAAGTGTCTGCGTTTGGAGAAGATAAAAGAGGGAGATATATATATAACCCAACGCACACTCCAAATAAAAGTTCAAAATAAATCCAAAACCAATATGACGTCCGGCCATAAACAATATAAAAAAGCCTACCTCTATTATGTACTCGCGTCGTTTGATCAAACCACCTTATGATATCAGATTAGTCTTTTTTAATTATAATTGAGAGGCAGGTATCAGAGAAGTGATATGATAATCACAGCAGACAGTCCCAAAATGCTTTACAGTTCAAATGTCTGTTTTCCGTCCGCGTGCTGCAGGCAGCATTTCAGGCCGTCAGCAAATTTCACACTCCCTGTTTGAGGACCTTCTGACCTTGGCAGTTAGCCCCCGTATTGAAGTACCGTCGGCTCCATGTGGCGTGTTCTCTACTGCTGTGGAGTCCGACAACCTCATGTGTCCGAAATTAGGTTCTTTTGAGAGGGGAGAATTTCTTAGCTGTGCCTTGGGAAGTCGCTCATTTATTTGCCGCCTGATTTCCTTACATCAGCGTTTCCAGCATTTTACTTTGACACAGCCTCAGGTGCTTCACAAAGCAGCAGTTAAGTTGTGTTGCATCCGAAATGAGGTTCTTTTGAGTAGGGAACATTTCTTCGCTGGGCCTTGGGGAATCGGTCATATATTTGCCGCCTGGTTTCCTTAGATCAGCGTTTCCGGCATTTTACTTTCACACAGCCTCAGGTACTTCACAAAGCATCAGTTAAGTTATGGATCATTGTTTCCGTTCCTTGAGGAGTTCTTTACAGGAACACAGCAGATGCAGCAGATCTTCAGGAGCTGACCCGCATAACCGGCACAAGGGACCCGCTTTTTCTCTTAGCTAGGGTGGGAGGTGTTGTGTACAGGGTAGCAGCCCCAATTTATACTTCATAAAAGCAATTTATGTGTTTTTTACCGTAGCCCATTCTTGGAATTGAGAGCATTGTGTAGTACTAGGAAGTTGAAGACAGGCAAGAGTGCAAACACCCAACGCCTCATAGAGGTACTCCTCCTAGATGATCTCAGATAGACCACAGGGTCTGATGGGGTAGGTAGAGTGGGTGGGGCAGCTGATGTGGAAGGGCCTAGGAGGATGACAATGATCCTAACCTGGAAGATGCAACTCCTCCTGAAGATGAGGAAGATGGCCATGATGGCCCTCTCTTTACTAGGCTTGGGATAAAAATCCGTTCTGCTCGCGGAAATTGCGATAATTTGACATTTTCGCGTTCCGCGGATAGCGCAAAAATGTCCAAATTTCCGCAATCCGCATTTTACTGGAAATGTTTTGCTTCCTCGCGCTGTAAAATAATACATTCTTGCGTGCACGCGATCACCTTACCTGAATCCCCGCGTTCGCCGACAAGTTTTCCCGATCCGGTCGCGTTCTCCACGAGATGTTGGATTGTTGGTGGCCATTTGCGCTGTCTCGCGACAGTTCGCGCCCGCAGTAACATCATTCGTCGCGCGATCACGTCTTTCTTCTCGCGATCATGCACCGCAAGACAAGTGAAAACAAGATGGCCGCGCCCGCGAGCAACCGCATGGGTAAGTTGGAGAGCCGTGACCACGCAGAACATACCGCGAACGGGCGGGAAAAAAACTTCTGCATCTTCGCGATATTTCCGCGTGTTTGCGGAGATTTTTAACATTTTCGCGATAATTTGCGAAAGTGAATTTTGCAAATTCCGCCCACCCCTACTCTTTACTCCACCAGGAAGAGTTGGGAGTCTGCCTACAAGGTCCAGATCTCCTTGTCAGGAGTCTAACCATTCTGACACCTCCAGAGGGTCCTGTGTTTTCTCTCATAGGAGGGACACCTCTCAGGAAAGGAGGGAGAGACTGCTCCAGTATGAGGAAAGTCAGCTTAAGATCAGAAGAGAGCAGATAGCCCTAGAAAGGGAGTCCCTAGAGCTCCATAGAGCTAGACAAAAGATGGGACTAGAGTTCCATGGTGGCAGCAACATCCCTATTGTTAGAGAGTGATCTCATGATGATAGAAACCTAAACAAGATTGTCCCTCCCTACCAGAGTGGGGATGACATCCACAAATTGATTACTGCACTGTTCTCCCTAGTACAGCTATAATTGGTGGTGGTAATACTCAGAATAAGGGTATAGTAGGGTTAACCTTGGGTTCTGGGATGGACTCTGGCCTAGTCAGAGATCCAACTCGGGCTATCCTGATCTGTGATGGAGGCATGGACATGTCCTCCTTTGTGAGTCCCAGTAACTTGGGCAAATACAGACAGCAGCCTTTGATTAATGGAAAAAGGGGCTTTGGAATTCAGGGACACAGGAGCAAGTGTCACAATGGTGAAAAAAGATCTTGTGGATCCTGGGCAGATTATACTTGGTGAAATGTACCAAGTGACCAATGCTATCAATGTCAGGACAGACAATTCCTTGGCAGTTGTTAATTTCTCCTGGGGAGGGGTAACTGGCATCAAAAAGGTTGTGGTAAGTGCAGACCTCCCTGTTGAATGCTTGCTTGGCAGTGATCTAGAAACTTCAGCTTGGGCTTTAGTGGAGCTCAGGACACATGCAGGAATGCTAGGGATCCCTGCACATGTATGTGCTGTGACTAGGTCACAGACCAAAATGTCTAAAACTGAATAGGCCCTGCATCCTGGAAGAATGGACCAGGTGCCTCCCAAGAGGAGGAGCAGTAGGGTTAAGGCAGTGCCTTCCCCCCTGACTCAGAATACAGATCAGCCTCCTGAGGGAGATGATCTTGGACCTGAAGAAGGAACTGTCCCAGAGGAGCTTGAACCTGACCAAGTTGAGTTATTGGGGACAGGGGGCCCTTCCAGGGCCAATCTGAGCCAGGAGCAGCAGCATTGCCCCTCTCTTGATCCCCTCAGAAAGCAAGCTGATGATGATGCTGCTGGGAATGCAAGTGGCACCCATAAAATGTGTTGGGATGATGGACTCCTATATTCAGAGAGTAGAGACCCCAAACCTGGTGCTTCCAGGTGGTTGGTAATACCTTTGAAGTTTAGGGGCTTCCTACTGACACTAGCCCATGATATTCCCCTAGGACACTTGGGCCAAAACAAGACTTGGGACAGAATTGTTCCTCACTTTCATTGGCCCCACATGCCTGAAGACACCAAGGAGTTTTGTCACTCAAGTGTCACCTGTCAAGCCAGTGGCAAGGCAGGTGGAACCACAAAGGCCCCCCTGAAACCATTACCTGTGGTGGGGGTTCCCTTTGAGAGGGTTGTGATTGACATAGTTGGTCCCATGGATCCTCAAAAAGCATCTGGGCACAGATTTATCCTGGTGGTGGTGGACCATGCCACTAGGTACCCAGAAGCCATTCCCCTTAGGACCACTACAGCACCTGTGGTGGCAAGGGTCCTCTTGGGTATATTCTCAACAGTGGGTTTCCCTAAGGAGGTAGTATCTGACAGGGGCGCAAACTTCATGTCTAGTTACTTCACTCCAATGTGGAAGGAGTATGGAGTGAATTACAAATTCACCACACCTTATCACCCACAATGCAATGGTTTAGTTGAAAGATTCAACAAAACCTTAAAGGGCATGATCAAAGGACTCCCCGAAAAGCTTAGGTACAGATGGGACATCCTTTTACCCTGCCTTTTGTTTCCCTACAGGGAGGTGCCTCAAAAGGGGGTTGGTTACAACCCTTTTGAACTTTTGTTTGGCCATCCTGTTAGGGGTCCTTTGTTTCTGATGAAGGAGGGATGGGAGTTACCTCTCAAACCCCCTAAACAGGACATAGTGGACTACGTACTTGGTCTCCGCTCCAGGATGGCTGAGTATATGAAAAAGGCAACTAAATACCTTGAGGCTAGCCAGGAATTGCAAAAGGCCTGGCATGACCAAAAGGCTGTGCTGACTGTTTACCAGCCAGGACAGAAGGTGTGGGTGTTGGAGCCAGTGGCCCCAGCAGCCCTCCAAGATAAATGGAGTGGCCCCCATACAATTGTTGAACAGAAGGGGGAGGATACATACTTGGTAGACCTTGTAACCCCCAGTAGTCCCCATAGGGTACTTCATGTCAACAGACTAAAACCATATGTTGACAGGGCAGACATGGGCTTGTTCATGGCTACTGATGAGGGACAGGAGGAAGAGAGTGACCTACTCCCTGACCTGCTCCCTCAGAACCCTGATGATGGATCAGTAGATGGTGTAGCCTTGGCAGGCAGCCTCACTGTCCAGCAGCAAACTGACTACAGAAAAGTTCTCAGTCAGTTCAGACATATGTTTTCTCTGACTCCAAGTCATATTACCTGGTGCACTCATGAAGTGGACACTGGGGACAGTCTGCCTGTGAAGAATAAGATCTACAGGCAACCTGATCATGTCAGGGACTGAATAAGGACATAATTCCAAAAGATGTTGTATTTGGGAGTCATTGAACCCTCAGATAGCCCTTGGGCTAGTCCAGTAGTCCTGGTGCCTAAACCTCACACCAAAGATGGTAAGAGAGAGAGATGAGGTTGTGTGTGGATTACAGGGGTCTTAATGCTGTCACTAGGACTGATGACCATCCTATCCCAAGGGCAGATGAGCTGACAGATACTTTGGCCTCAGCCAAGTTTCTAAGCACATTTGACTTGACAGCTGGCTACTGGCAGATCAGGCTAGCTGATGAAGCAAAGCCAAAGACAGCATTTTCTACCCCAAGTGGGCACTATCAATTTGAGGTTACAGAAGAATGCACCTGCCAATTTCCAAAGGTTGGTGAATCAAGTCCTTACAGGCCTGCAAGACTATAGTGCTGCATATCTAGATGATATTGCTGTCTTTAGCTCCACCTGGGAGGATCCCCTGGTCCACCTAAGGAATGTTTTGGAGGCCCTGTAAAAAGCAGGCCTAACTATCAAGGCTACTAAGTGCCAGATAGGGCAGAGTCAGGTTCTTTACCTGGGCCATCTTGTAGGTGGAGGCCAGGTTCAACCATTGCAGAGCAAAATCCAGACCATAATGGACTGGGTTGCTCCCACTACCCAGACTCAGGTGCGAGCCTTCTTAGGCCTGACTGGGTATTACAGAAGATTTGTAAAAGGTTATGGATCCATTGTGACTCCATTGAATGACCTTACTTCCAAGAAAATACCCAAAAAGGTTCAGTGGACAGCAAGCTTTCAAAAAGGCATTTTATGACCTGAAGAAGGCCATGTGCACTGCTCCCATTCTGCAAAGTCCTGATTACTCCAAGAAGTTCATTGTGCAAACAGATGTATCTGAGTTTGGGGTAGGGGCTGTACTGTCACAGTTGAATGATGAAGGTCAGGAAGAGCCAGTAGCTTTCAAAAGCAGAAGGCTGACCCCAGAGAGAAACGTTGGTCAGCCATTGAGAGGGAGGCCTTTGCTGTGGTTTGGGCTCTGAAGAAGTTGAGGCCATGCTTGTTTGGTACACACTTCATTGTTCAGACAGACCATAAGCCCCACTTATGACTAAAACAGATGAAGGGTGAAAACCCCAAACTTTTAAGGTGGTCCATTTCCCTACAGGGGATGGACTATACAGTGGAACATAGACCTGGGAGTAACCATGCCAATGCAGATGGACTCTCCAGATATTTCCACTTAGAACATGAAGACTCAACTGGTCAAGGTTAGTTTAATGTCCCTGCGTTTGGGTGTGTGTAGGAGAGTAGGATCTGCTTCTTATGGTTACCCCCACTTTTTGCTGATGTTTCACTGTTTCTCGACTTTAATCTGGCTGGGGTCCCGCTATTCAGGACCCCAGCCTAGCTGCTTCCTCTCTAAATTGATTCCTAGTACCTTAGGGACACAACAGATTGGATTCTGAAGTGCCCTTATAAGTTCCTAGTATATGGTATACTATGTACACGGGCATAGGTACCCCAGAGGCCTACCAGGGGCTGCAGCATTTATTATGCCATCCCTGGGAAGCCCTCCAAAATGACACCACAGGTCTGCTACTGCAGCCTGAGTAAGGTGGTGCATGCACCCCTTACAGAGATATAGGTACCCCAGAGGCCTACCAGGGGCTGCAGCATTTATTATGCCATCCCTGGGAAGCCCTCCAAAATGACACCACAGGTCTGCTACTGCAGCCTGAGTAAGGTGGTGCATGCACCCCTTACAGAGATATAGGTTCACTATATCTCACCTATCACTGCACATATAAACCTATCAGTCACCCCTATGGCAGGCATTATCAATCCTGAAGGCAGGGTGCTTGGTTTTGTGTGAGAGGGTGCCCATGCATGAACAGAGTCCCTCTGCAGCCTTCGGAATCTCTTCTCCAGGGTTGTCTGTGATGCAGCCTGACCATATACTCTTAAGTGCATTATAACCAAACGGTAAATGCTAACTTTGGACTGGCTGCACAGAAACATGTTGTGTTTGGTGTCAAACACCTTGGAATCATACCCCCACACCAGTAAATGGTGTGGGGGTATGATCCCACCCTTCTAGAGGGAGAGACATGACAGCACCAGTATACCCGGTACCAGTTTAAAAGAGCCCTGGCATCACAAAATGGATGCTGCAGCCACAGACACGGGTCTGCCTCCTGCTGCTGCCCGAAACTCCGGCAGGGGAGGCCTGGACAATAGGTTTCCTGTCACAGGGAGGTGTAACCACCTCCCAGTCAGGCCTTAGTGGATTAGGGCTGGGAGGAATCACTCCAGGAGTGCTGTGAAGTCCTGCACTGGGGGCACATTTGGTGTCCCTGTGGATAGTCCAGCTCAAACCGGTTGTAGGGGCTACTAGCCCCTGGTCTGGCACGAAACTGGACAAAGGAAATGGGTGTAGCCACCCCTCTTTCCAAACCCTCGCATAGGTGGGTCCCCTGAGTTAGTCCAACCCCTTCCTTGGGTATAAAGAAGGAACCTCTGTAACCAGAACTTTAGATATCCCTTGATGAAACTCTGAGACTGAATCCTGGAACTTTGACGATCTGTTCAATGCCAGATAACTAAAGAATCTCCCTTGGGGTGAAGGAGTTACTCCCTTGCTTGGCAGGCACCAAAGAAGAATCTGTCTGGTCTGCATCTCTGAAGCTCCCGCCGGACGCCGAACTCTTTGCAACACCAGAGGTGGATTTCCAGACTTCCCAGAGGCCGAACTGAGTCCCTAGCAACGCCGAGACCCGTAGCCCTCGTGGGTACCGTGGAACCGAAACCCCTGGACACCGTGCACATTTGCAAGTGCGTCAGCTTCCCAACGACTCTCGAGGCTGTGCATTGGGTTACCTGTAGCCCAGACCCCGAGCACCTTTTGCACTAAAGATTGTGGGCCTACACTTCACAAGTGTTCCGTGAGCCCGCTCCTTGCATTCCCGCTTGAGGTACCGCTGCGATCCCTGGTCCGTCGACTGGTGGTTTCCTGTGAAGGCAACTCTTACTTTAATTGGGCTTACCTAGTTGCTCCAGATGTGCCCTTACTCTCCATTGCCTGGGGAGTCCCCAGGACCTTGCTGGTCCGCACCGAAGCATCTTTCTCCTTTCTGTGTGGGTTGCTGTTGCCAAGGCGTGTCGTGTCCAATCCGGGCACCGATGCTGCAGCACTCGACATCCTTTGTGGGACAGCTCAAATCCAGCTCCTGGTTGTCCATGGGGGGGCAGCAGAGAGTGTGAATACACACATGCAGGAACTTGCCAACTTTAGCATGGATGGTATCTAATGAAGACCCTTTTATTACTGTGCATAGGTTGGATCCACCCGGGTGTTCTGGTAGACAGCTTTGGCAGTCCTGAGGAGATCCATGAAAATTACTGGGTAGGTCCAAACATCAACACTAAAGAAGGGTGCATCTACAACAAATATATTTTTCACCGCAAGGGAAGTTACAACGGACTGTGTAGTATCCAACAATGGGTCATCCCTTGAACTTACATTGTATATATGTGTATCATAACGTCACTAGTTTCACTTTGCACTTTTGAGTACTGCACTGTCCACACCAATGTACAGCACAATACCATTTCAAAGTACATACATGATTATATCTACTTGAATTGTATGTGGAGTTCATACACATATGAAACAATGTTTTAAATAAGATCCATTGAACCTTTGTTCTTGTTGCATTCTTTTACACAATAGATGTAGAATGCTTTAACGAGCTGTCAGTGCATATACAGTGTGCAGGCTGGCCCAATGTATCTCGTTATGTTGAAGATAACTGTAACTTTGAAGGATGTTAGAGAAGCTACATTTTGTACAATCCTGAGAAAATAATGAGCTTAGATTATCTGTAAACCTCAACCTGATTGGAGTATTTTGTGGGAGCCATGTGTAAGTGTAGCAAATGTTAAAATTGTGTGATTTAATCAGAGCAGAATTTTTATGCTTAGACCTATGCTTTTGTCCACTTCAAGACAACTTAGAGCAGAGTAAGGAGAGAACTGGCTTACTTAAATATTCATTTGAGACATCTTTACAATAGTTTGTCTTCTTGCATATATGACTTTTATTAATTTAAACATCATATGATTACTGATTGATACTAACTTGATGAGTTTTTTAAGAAATTGGGTTGTTGGTTGACTGGGGTGTGAGCCTTGGTCAAGCAACAACCAGGGAGAGGTTGTAGCCTTGCGACTAGATCGGTCAACCTCGAAGCTTGACAACCGGGTTCAAGTCTCGGCAACAACGCTCAACATCCTGTGATTCTGGGCAAAACACTTAATGTCTCCGTGCCTAACAAAAATCAATGTGTTTATCTGTTATGAAACTGATGCTCGTGTAAAACGCTCTGATACTTGATATCCTTGGGTCTAGTTCGCGCTATATAAAACTCTTTTACAAAAACACAGTCCTTGGTATGGCGAGGCACAAGACAACCCTACATTAATCTGTGCTCAACCCTCTGGTAGCTTGGCACAGAGCAGTCAGGCCTAACCTGGAGGTAATGCACAAAGTACTTGTGCAACACTTCAAATAGTAATAAAGTGAAAATAACACCAATAAATGATCCCTGGCAAAGTTAGAAGAATAGAGTTATTCTTAATAAATAAAACAAGGCCAAAACAACAAAAACTCAAGCAGTAAAACCGAAGACATGCAGGTATAAAGATTTCAGTAAAAATTGTGCTAAAAAGCACAAAGCTCCAAATGTGGATATCTGGTTGCGCCGGACCGGGAAACAGTCACAAGTTCAGACGGACCGCAGCGGAGCGCGGACTGATTACAGTGACACAGTTAGGTCCGCTAAACAAAGTACCTTATGTCCTAGTTGTGGAGTGTTGTGAGGTTTCGCACTGAGGATGCGTTGCACAGTCAAGGTGATAAATCAGTTCCAATGTGCCGTGAAGCTGTGATACGAGGTCCTGCATCCTAGTGGAGGGTCCTCTTAATGAGAGCTTACTAAACAAAGTCCAGCATCAAAGATGCATCTTGCAATTGAGGTGTTGCATCAGTTCTGAGGAATTGTGAGGCTTCAATGCGAGAACCTACAGCATCATTGAGGCTGCCGTCAACAAGAGATGCAAGGGCCTGTATTGGGAAAGCTTTGCACAGGCGGTGCTGTTTGGGTTTGTGCCACAGATCAGATGAGAAGCTCTGGTTCTGCTTGATCCACAGATGACACACAATTGATGGACGGAATGCAGAACAAATCAAAACATTCACCCCCAGTCAAGAGATCTGGGTTAAATCCATCATTCTTTTGCTCACCATGCCACCCCAATTTAGACCTGGCCATATGCAAATCAGTCTTGACCATGTGCCTCATGGGAACAGTCCAGCCCAAACTACCAAGCCAACTCCTGCCAGGACCGGAAACAAGCATCCTGAGACTGGTTTCTGGGTATCACCCCTCTTCAACCAGGATAGCTTGATTCCAGTGGCACAGTGAGCCCAGGACCCACGTCTGGGCATACCTGGCACACTTAGGGCGAGAAAGCAAAAGACACACACCGATGGACGGAATGCAGAACAAATCAAAACATTCACCCCCAGTCAAGAGATCTGGGTTAAATCCATCATTCTTTTGCTCACCATAACACCCTAGTTTAGACCTGGTCATATGCAGATCAGTCTTGACCCTGTGCCTCATGGGAACAGTCCTACCCGAACTGCCAAGCCAGGTCCTCCCTGGATCGGAAACAAGCATCCTAGGACCGGTTTCAGGATTTCAACCATCTTCAGCCAGTATAGCTTGATTCCAGTGGCATAGTGAGCCCAGGACCCACGTCTGGGCATACCTGGCGCACTTAGGGCGAGAAAGCAAAAGACACACATTGATGGGCGGAATGCCGAACAAATCAAAACATTCACCCCCAGTCAAGAGATCTGGGTTAAATCCATCATTCTTTTGCTCACCATAACACCCTAGTTTAGACCTGGCCATATGCAGATCAGTCTTGACCCTGTGCCTCATGGGAACAGTCCTACCCGAACTTCCAAGCCAGGTCCTCCCTGGACCCGAAACAAGTATCCTAGGACAAGTTTCAGGGTTTCACCCCTCTTCAGCCAGGATAGCTTGATTCCAGTGGCACAGTGAGCCCAGGACCCACGTCTGGGCATACCTGGCGCATTTAGGACGAGAAAGCAAAAGACACATAATTGATGGACGGACTGCAGAACGAATAAAAACATTCACCCCCAGTCAAGAGATCTGGATTAAATCCATCATTCTGTTGCTCACCATGCCACCCCAGTTTAGACCTGGCCATATGCAAATCAGTCTTCACCCTGTGCCTCATGGGAACAGCCCAGCCCAAACTGCCAAGCCAGGTCCTCCCTGGACCGGAAACAAGCATCCTAGGACCAGTTTCGGAGTTTCACCCCTCTTCAGCCAGGATAGCTTGATTCCAGTGGCACAGTGAGCCAGGACCCATGTCTGGGCATACCTGGCGCACTTAGGGTGAGAAAGCAAAAGACACACAATTGATGGACGGAATGCAAAACAAATCAAAACATTCACCCCCAGTAAAGAGATATGGGTTAAATCCATCATTCTTTTGCTCACCATGCCACCCCAGTTTAGACCTGGCCATATGCATATCAGTCTTGACCCTGTGCCTTATGGGAACAGTTCAGCCCGAACTGCCAAGCCAGGTCCTCCCTGGACCAGAAACAAGCATCCTAGGACCTGTTTCGGGGTTTCACCCCTCTTCAGCCAGGATAGCTTGATTCCAGTGGCACAGTGAGCCCAGGACCCATGTCTGGGCATACCTGGCGCACTTAGGGCGAGAAAGCAAAAGACACACAATTTATGGACGAAATGAAGAACAAATCAAAACATTCACCCCCAGTCAAGAGATATGGGTTAAATCCATCATTCTTTTGCTCACCATGCCACCCCAGTTTAGACCTGGCCATATGCAAATCAGTCTTGACCCTGTGCCTCATGGGAACAGTCCAGCCCAAACTGCCAAGCCAGGTCCTCCCTGGTCCAGAAACAAGCATCCTAGGACCGGTTTCGGGGTTTCACCCCTCTTCAACCAGGATAACTTGATTCCAGTGGCATGGAGAGCACGGGACCCTTGTCTGGGCATACCTGTCCCACTCGGGGTGACAAATGCAAAAACAACAGTTGATGGACAGAGTGCAGAACAATGTCATACATTCACCCCAGTACAGAGATCTGGGCCTAAATCCATCGTTTTTTTGCTCACCATGGCATTCCAGTTTGAACCCAGCCATATGCAAATCAGTCTTGACCCTGTGCCTCATGGGAACAGTCCTGCCCAAACTGCAAAGCCAGGTCCTCCCAGAAGTTCATATGGCTGGGTTCAAACTGGAAGGGCATGGTGAGCAAAAAAATGATGGGTTTAGGCCCAGATCTCTGTACTGGGGTGAATGTAGGACATTGTTCTGCATTCTGTCCATCAACTGTTGTTTTTGCATTTGATCCACAGATGGGCTGGCAGAGCACCTTCAGCCCCACTTCCAAGGGTGCAGGGCTGGCAGGGTTTACTCATAGATGGCAGAGTCCAGGTGCTGGGTTCAAGTTTTTGGAGTATTTTTCCCTGAGGCTTTAGTCGGGAGGCCAGCCACCTAGCCCTTTGTCAGACATGGGGTTTCTGGTTGTCAGAGGATGCACCCTGAGCAAGCAGGAACCACCACTCTAGTCAGAGTAAGCTAGATACACACTAAACGATAACCTGTGCTCAACCTCCGGAAGCTTGGCATAGATCAGTCAGTCTTATCTAAAGAGACAATGTGTAAAATATTTGTGCAATGCACACACACAGTAACACAATGGAAATACCACACAAATGGTCCACACAGAGTTAGGAAAATAGATTATATTTCAATGAGTAAAACAAGACCAAAATGAAAAAAATCCAATAAGTAGAAGCAGGATTATGAATTTTTAAATATTAAATAAAAATCTAGTGCTTAGAGTCAAATAGCGCTAGGGATACTTGAGTCTTGTGAGGTAACAATAGTTCATATACGGCCCAAATGGGTCCTCAAGCAGCGAGAGCTGTTTTTTAAGAAAGTGTTAATCAGATAGCCTTTAGTGTATGGCATATAGTATTGAATGATTGCCTGGGGGAGCAACACAAGATAAATTCTAAATGTACCTAGGGACACAGATGGTCATCGACTAAGTACATTATTTATTTCATAAATAATATATTAAAGCTTTTTGGAACTATATTTCATGTGCTCACAAGAAAGTGAAAAAAGCATGATGTGACGAGTGAAGGTGACATTTAAAAATATGCTTCGCATTGACTACATAGACAAAACTCCTGAAGAATTTAAATATTAAAAGTAGTTTTTTGTTGTATAAAAAGTCATGAGGACAAGAATGTGAGCATGTGGAATTGGGCGACCTGGAGGAAGCCGGTAATTGAATTGTAACCGGAATACAGACGAGTGGATCAAAGGGTCACGGGATGGATTCCAGACCCGGACGCACGCCGGCGCAATTTGTGGCAAGTGCCTCCAGGAGCCAAAATTGAAGCCGTGTGAGGAGGCAGCCGGAGCTCAATTGAGGAACTTAATCATCCGTGGTTGCCGTATCCATAATTATTTATGCGTTCGGTTCAGCCATTCGTGTCATCGTTTGAAACCAAATTAAGTTGGGAATAGACAGCTTTAGTCGGTCAGAGTAGCGAGACGGGCAGCCACTCTCGCTACTCGTGCTTCGGTGTGAGTGATTCCTGGGATAGTTGAGGTCACGCTGGACCGGTGCACATCCAGACTTCAGACTGACCAGGATGAAGGGCAGGCCAGCGCCAGGACTCATTCAGGTCCTGCTGAAAAAGTACCTTGGATGGAGCAAGTGTCAGCATCCAAGACTATATGCATTGGTTCCGATCCACGCAGGCGATGACGCTTTGCTGACGAATCTCTTTGCGATGCAGGTGCTGCGTTACCATCGAGCCATGCTGTCTGTCATGTCGAGCCACATAGTCTGTTGAAGTGATGTTGCTGATTGGCTCCTGTGTTGGCGTGGAAAGCAATGCATCGTTTTTGATCAACTCAAAGCCGTCACTGTGACAATGTTAATGGTTCTGGACAGCAGAAATCACCTTTCAAGGTACCATGACTGGATTGGCACCACTTGGCAGAGCAGGACTCCCAGATGGCAGAGTCCTGGTGTTGTTGCGAAGTTGAAAGAAGTCTTGGATGGCCCTGAGACTTCAGAACAGGGGGCAAGCCATTTAGCCCTTGGAGTCCCTTTGGGTTCAAATGAGAAGGGTCCAGTCCTTGGAGCAGGGTAGAGATCAGCAGGCAGCAGTGCAGCCCAACAAAGCAGAACAAGTAGTTATTCCAGAGCAGCAGTCAAGCAGAGTGACAATCCTTGTAGCACAGAAGTCTTAACTCCTGGCAGAGTTCTTCATGGGCCAAGTAGTATACTGTCTTGGTAGGATAAGAGCCCCAGTACTTATACCCAGCTGTGCCTTTGAAGTGGAGGTTACTTCATAGCCGATCCTTTAAGTACACAGGTCTCCCTTTCTTCCTAGCTCTGGCTCCAGACTATCAGTAGGGGGTAATCAACCATTTGTGTAAGAAACATGACACTGCCTATTCAGGTGTAAGGGTCAGCTCCCCCCTCTCTCTTCCTGCCCAAGAAGAGCTATATGAATGCAGGTGAATGCACAGGTTCCCTGTCACACCCACCCTTCCTGTGTTTGTGGCTGTCTAAAGGGAATGCACTAAGTGTAGCTGTCACCCACCCCAAACGTGTATTGGAGACAGGCTACAAGGCACACAGAGCAGTAAGAGCAGACAAATGTTGACTTTCTAAAAGTGGCATTTTTAAAACAGTAATGTTAAATCCAACCTTACCAGTAAAGAGGATTTATCATTACCATTCTAAAGATATAAACCATGATGCAGCTACTTCTTTCTAATTGGGAATTACAGTTTAATAATGTATTAAGGAATTCTCAATGCTACCCTAAGAAAATGTATAGGGCCCAAAGTAGTGAAAAGCAAATGTGGATGTTTGTTCCTACCAGGACATGTAAAACTTGAAAGTACATGCACCTCATTTTACTTACACAGCACCCTTCCCAGAGGGTTACCTAGGGCCTACCTAAGGGGTGACTTATGTATAATAAAAGGCGAGCCAAGGCTTGGCAAGTGATTTTAACTGTCACATTGTATTGGCAGTAAACTGCACACACAGGCCTTGCAATGGCGGGCCTGAGAGAGGTTTGAAAGCTACTTGTGTGAGTGACACCACCAGTAGCATTTAGATTACAGGCCCTGGGTATATGGTATACCACTTTACAAGGGACTCATAAGTAAACTAAATATGTCAATTGTGTGTACACCGATGTTTAATGTTTAGGGAGAAGCACAGGCCCTTTGTCACTGATTAGCAGTAATAAAGTGCTCATAGTCCTAAGGACACCAAAAAGATACAACAGAAAGAAGAGGTAAGCAGGCAAAATGTTCGAGAGAACACCACCCTAAGGATGACAGAATTAACACCCTTGAAGTCACTTTGGGGTCCTAGGTACAACAGATGCAGGCCAGTCCTTCTCATCCAGAAAAGAGGGAAGCAGGCAGCAAATCAGTACAACAGGGCAGCAGCCCTTCAGAGCAGCTCAGGAATCCTTCTATGCACAGATCCAGGAGTATACCGAAAAGTTGGTGTCTAAGATCCAATATTTATACCTAGTTGTGCCTTTGAAGTGGGATAGAAGCTTCTAGAGGCAGGTCTTTGAAGTGCACGGGTGCCCTACCTTTCGAGCCCTGGCCTCATACTAACTACAAGTGATATGCAGCCCTTTGTGCGGAAACAGGACACAAAGTATGCATGTGCCCTCCCGTTCTGTCAGTGATGGCCCATCCAGGCACACCTAAGCTCCCTATTGTTTGTGGCTGTCTGGGAGGAACACACAAAGCCCAGCTGTTAACTATACCCAGTCATGTGACCTAGAGACAGGCTACAGGCACCAAATGGGTAAGTCAGGAAAATGACAACTTTCTAAAAGTGTAAGGAACTAGAGCAAAATGTTCTAGACAGGGAATGCACTACTTATGAAACTCAGAAAATGAGTAAAAGACAAGTAAAACATCATTGTCAATTTAACCCAACAGGGAATAAAGTACAACATATAAACATCTATGATATCCGAAAATCAAACGAGTGAATCTTCTTTTATTCTTGTAGCAGTGTTGATTTATTCACACTTCTATCAAAATCAAAGCGCAATTAAAGATGCATATATACAACGTAATGTATTACAAGTGGTATAGCTCAAATTTCATATTTTCCCAATGCATTTCGGGCGTGATGTTCGCCCTTCTTCAGGGGATATCTGAAAGTAAAACATCAATCAATCATGTGTGTGATAACTGATCAAGAGCAAAAGTATGACAATTTGAAGGAAGGCAGTTTTGACGTCACGTGGGTCTTACGACAAAAGTAAAGCAGTGGAGAATTTATAGTTATCATAAAAGACCAAGAGGGGGTGTAGTCCCAGCAAGAGAGCAGCGTGATTGTATACAGGAAAGTGAAAGGCACCGTGTCTGGCTGAAAGTCGAACGTGCACAGAAACAAACGCGAAACACCACCAAAGCTGAACGGCGGAGTAAATACCTTAAAGAGCTAGAGTCTCTAAAGTTAATCGAGAAGTGCGGGCAAGAGAAATCACAATCTACAAAATGAAAAACGTAGTATTAAAAAATGCACCAACAAAGCACTGATACGATAGTACCTTGAGCAAAGAGAACGCTTACCAAAGATAATGCTGGCCCTGAACGGACAATCAACAACAGTCGAAAACTGTATTGACAATGGCGCGGCAACAGCGCGGTAATGAGAAATGTGGCAGCCTGCAAAGTAACAGGTTGGAAAAATAAGACTCAGCGGATAGTAAACCGCGAGAACTCGGAACTAAAAAAAGCCAAGTCAATAATAATACCTGGAAGTGACTGCAGATATCTATCAAATTCGTCCGTATGTTCAAGGTGCAAGGAGTTAATCCACACGTGGATACCAGTAGGGTGCGGGATCACGGTTGAAACGAAAGTGGGGGCGGGTTTATAAACACGGAAGACAATGGCGGCCATGTTAAATCGGGAAATGGGAAACAAGTGCAACGAAAGAGGGACTAATCAACACAAAAGACAGTGGCGGCCATATTAGATTTTCGGTAATAGAGGAACAGAGAAAACATAGAAAGCAAGAAAAGTGGAGAAATATGCAACAATGTAATATAACGTGCGCGTTTCAAGAAATATCAAAAATCCTGCCTATTTACAGTCTAGTAGATTGATCATACATAAAACAAACATGTTATCTTATTGTGGGTGAAGTCCCAAATTAATGACGATAGTGCTGAAACATGAAAACTAATATTCAAGGCGACCTGCCTATTTACAGTCTACAAAATGTATAAAAAGTCAATTAACACGGCATTATATTTAACAATTGACGATGCCCAATTGAAATGTGAATACGTACTAGTGTGTGAATCGACAATTTAAGAAATACGAATGATAAATCTCCCATGATCATACAAAAAATACTAGCTTTATAAACATTAGAATGGGCACCATTAAAAACCAGAATCTTATGAGGTTAAAGACCCATGTGTGTACGTGAAAAGTGAATTAAAGGCAAATGTGATCTATAGGTGCTCAAATGCAAAATGGGGACTACTATAACTACCCTCCTATGACTGAATGTGAAATTTAAAGAAAACAGGCAAATTCAATTTTGTCATTGAGACCTTTGGGACTCAAGGTATTCAGATATCGAATCCAAAAGGACTCCCTTTGTACGATGAATTTACTCATGTCGCTGTCATTGCGATGTTGAACAACCTCAATGACACTGAATTTGAGCTGAGGAATCGTGTGATGTGAATCACTCCAGTGACTAGCCAGTGGTGACGATGTGGATCTGGTTCGAATACGGCTTTTGTGCTCCGTGATGCGAATGCGTACAGATCTCTCAGTTTTGCCTACATAATATAGGCCACAAGGGCATCGAATAATGTATATAACATTTGCCGTGTTACAATTGGCAGTGAAGTTGAACTGAATAGGCTTGCCTGACCAGGGGTGAGCCAGAGACACACCTGTAATGACATTATTACAGTGTGAGCAATTGTAACATCTAGTCATTCCTTTGAATGTCACATCAGTATCCAATACTCGCTTTTTGAGAAGCTCCTTGAGATTATTGGAGCGTTTGTATGCGAAAAGTGGTGGATGAGTGAACAAGTTCCCAAAATCTGGTTCACTCTGAAGAATATCCCATCTGTTAAGGATGGTTTTTTTGATGGCAGGAGAGAGGGTCGAGAATTTAGACACATAGACTTCCCTGGATTGAGAGGGTTTAGTACGTTTCTCCAAAAGTGTAGAACGGGACACCTGATTAAGACGTTGGACTGAAGCTTCAATGAGTTGATTAGGATAACCACGTGTCAGGAAACGAGTTTTTGTCTCTTCAAGGGTGGTATGCAGTTGAGAGTCATCAGAAATAATGCGTTTAATTCTCAAAAATTGAGAATAGGGGAGATGACGTTTCAATGAATGAGGATGAAAACTATCGTAGAGAAGCGTGTTGTTACAATCTGTGGGTTTAGTGAACAAAGAAGTTGTCAAATGATTAGATGAAAGGTCGATATGTACATCAAGATATGAAATGGAATGTTTATCCAGTGTGTGTGTAAACTGAATTCGTGGATTGATATTATTTAGGGCTGACAGTTTTGATTCCAGTGTCTGTCTGTTACCTTTCCACATGATGAAAATATCGTCGATATATCGGCGATATATGACAAGATGATCTGTCCATTCACTGTCATTAAGAATGTTCTCCTGTTCGAATTTCATCATATAGATATTTGCGTAGCTGGGAGCTCCCGCAAAACCCATAGATGTTCCGTGAGTTTGGAGAAAAAATTGATTATTCCACGTGAAGTAACTGTGAAATAAACAAAAGTGCAAAAGTTCCAAAAGAAAGATTTTGTTTGCAGGGATAGTATCCATTTGGAGCAATGCCCATTCAATCGCTTCAATACCCTCAGAATGTGGAATTGACGTGTATAAAGATACCACGTCAATTGTGAGTAACCAAATGTCATCAAAACTCTGGAGATTGAGATTACTGAGTATCTGCAAAAAGTGTGTGGTGTCTTGTACATATGTACTACCAGTCTGGACAAACGGTTGCAAAAAGTAATCCAAATACCGGCCAATGGGATCATGGATAGAATCACACCCTGATACTATCGGTCGCATTGGTGGATTGTTTAGGCGTTTGTGTATCTTCGGAAGGGCGTAGATAACTGGTCTACGAGGGAATTTGTTGTACAAAAAGTCATGTGTCTTGGTGTTAATCCAATTCATGTCTTTGGCATGTTTAAGAATGGTCAGCAGTGTTGCTTGGAATTCAACAGTGGGGTCCGACTGTAGTGGAACATAAGTGGACTCATCAGACAGCATTTCGCTGATTGCTGATTCATAAAAACAAGTGTCCATTATCACCAATACACCACCTTTATCGGCCGCTTGAAAAGTTAAAGAGGGGTTATTCCTCAAACTCTTCAATGCGACTTTATCCTGTGGTGTGAGATTCTGATGTTTTTTCGATGGTGCTTCCAGATGCAATAAATCGTGTTTGACCAATGATTCAAAAGTGTCTAGCACTTTATGCGAAACTGGGGATACAAAGGTACTCTTAGGTTTAAACTCTTTGAATTCCGACTCACTGGTTGTAGGAGCAGAAACAATTTGCGTTGAAAAAAAGTATCGCAATCTTAATTTCCTCATGAATTTATATAGTTCAACCTCTGATTGAAATGAGGTGGTATGGTAAGTGGGGACAAAAGATGTGCCCTTATTGAGGAAAGTTATCTGTGAATCTGTCAAATTGGAAGAAGAAATGTTCACAACTAGTGTTTTTTCTGTCTCCTGCCTGTGCTTTGCGATTTTGAGCTTTCCACTACCTCGACGGGTTTTGATGGAATTGGATCGAGGAGAGATTGGCTCGTGGGTGGATTGTTTGCCGATGGGCTTATTTCTAAAAAAGAAGCCTTAGAGCTAGAAGTAGATGGGGCTGATGTGCTCCCTGACTCATTCACGGTTGGTACTGGAGGTCTATTTAAACGGGTATCACTTAGCGAAGCTACACTTTCCTCAGATGAAGCATCACCTGATTTAGTAAATGTTCGTTTCTGAGCGTACACTTCAGCCCACGAGTAAACTTCGTCTAATTTATAATCGATAGTGTCCCGCCTAAACTTGCGGACTTTACGTTCGTGAATTTCCTTAGCGTAACCATCCAACTTGTTGTTAATAGCTTCTAGGGAGTTTGACAAAGCTTCACTAGTCATATGTTTTTTTAACGAATCTTGTAGTTCAGAAATTTCCGTTTCAAGGTCAGCTATTACCTTAGAAAGTTCCTCCACAATCAGTAAAATTAAGTCTAATGAGCACTTATTGAGTATTGAAAACCATTTTTCCATGAATTTTTTATTCATTTTAAACATCATAGGTCTAAGTGGAAGTCTCAGCCCTCTTGGAATCCTGCTGGCTTTGTGATACTGTATTAAAGTAGTAGCATGCAGTCGCTGGTTTATTTCGCGACGCATCAAATATTCTAGTTGTCGTAGTTGCTGTGTGGTTGAGCCCTGTGTGGCGTCAAATGTACGAGCCTCCCGTATAAGTCCATATATTGCTTGTGCTTCATTATCAGTATATGCCAAGGTATCTGCCTTGTTGGCGGTTAGATTAAGAATTTCATCAAATGACATATTTCAATGTGGTGCTACAATTAGCTGTTGCGGGTGGAAAAAAGAGACACAGAGTGTGAGAAGAGAAAACAGCTGGTGTGCACTCAAATAATAAAAGTAAACCCAAAGTAATGTTAAATCCAACCTTACCAGTAAAGAGGATTTATCATTACCATTCTAAAGATATAAACCATGATGCAGCTACTTCTTTCTAATTGGGAATTACAGTTTAATAATGTATTAAGGAATTCTCAATGCTACCCTAAGAAAATGTATAGGGCCCAAAGTAGTGAAAAGCAAATGTGGATGTTTGTTCCTACCAGGACATGTAAAACTTGAAAGTACATGCACCTCATTTTACTTACACAGCACCCTTCCCAGAGGGTTACCTAGGGCCAACCTAAGGGGTGACTTATGTATAATAAAAGGCGAGCCAAGGCTTGGCAAGTGATTTTAACTGTCACATTGTATTGGCAGTAAACTGCACACACAGGCCTTGCAATGGCGGGCCTGAGAGAGGTTTGAAAGCTACTTGTGTGAGTGACACCACCAGTAGCATTTAGATTACAGGCCCTGGGTATATGGTATACCACTTTACAAGGGACTCATAAGTAAACTAAATATGTCAATTGTGTGTACACCGATGTTTAATGTTTAGGGAGAAGCACAGGCCCTTTGTCACTGATTAGCAGTAATAAAGTGCTCATAGTCCTAAGGACACCAAAAAGATACAACAGAAAGAAGAGGTAAGCAGGCAAAATGTTCGAGAGAACACCACCCTAAGGATGACAGAATTAACACCCTTGAAGTCACTTTGGGGTCCTAGGTACAACAGATGCAGGCCAGTCCTTCTCATCCAGAAAAGAGGGAAGCAGGCAGCAAATCAGTACAACAGGGCAGCAGCCCTTCAGAGCAGCTCAGGAATCCTTCTATGCACAGATCCAGGAGTATACCGAAAAGTTGGTGTCTAAGATCCAATATTTATACCTAGTTGTGCCTTTGAAGTGGGATAGAAGCTTCTAGAGGCAGGTCTTTGAAGTGCACGGGTGCCCTACCTTTCGAGCCCTGGCCTCATACTAACTACAAGTGATATGCAGCCCTTTGTGCGGAAACAGGACACAAAGTATGCATGTGCCCTCCCGTTCTGTCAGTGATGGCCCATCCAGGCACACCTAAGCTCCCTATTGTTTGTGGCTGTCTGGGAGGAACACACAAAGCCCAGCTGTTAACTATACCCAGTCATGTGACCTAGAGACAGGCTACAGGCACCAAATGGGTAAGTCAGGAAAATGACAACTTTCTAAAAGTGGCATTTTCAAAATTGTAATTTAAAATCTGACTTCATCATAAGTTAGGATGACACCAAACATGAACTGGTTACCTGTTCCCATTTGGAAATTACAGAGTATTAAATGTAATGCGGTAACTCTAATGTTATCCTATGGGAGAGGTAGACCTTACAATAATGAAATATGAATTGAGAGTTATTCACTACCAGGACATGCAAAGCTTCAAAGTGCATGTCTAACATTTTAAATACAAGGAACCCTGCCATCTAGGCTATCCAGGGCCTATGTGTATTAAAAAGGATGTTTTGGGCCTGGCAAAAGGTTTATTATGCCAATTCGACATGGCAGTTTAAAACTGTACACACAGGCTACAAGGGCAGGCCTGAGATATGTTTAAAGTACTATCTAAGTGGGTTGCACAATCAGTGCTGCTTGCCTACTAGCAGCATTACATTTACAGGCCCTGGGCATAGGTAGTGCCACACTACTAGGGACTCAAAAGTAAATTAAGTAGGCCAATTGAGTATAGGCCAATTTGTCCATGTTCTATGGAGAGAGCACAAGCAGTTTAGCACTGGTTAGCAGTTGCAAAGTGCACCGAGTCCTAAAGCCAGCAAAAACTATGTGAGCAAATAGGAGGTCTGTGGGCAAAACGTTAGAGCCTAAACCACTCCAAGGATGCCAGGTCTAAAGGCTTTGACTTTGTAAACTTTTAATCTTTTAATAAACCTTAACAAGTTGAAAACTAAATCACTCTCTGTCTCCCTGTAAAGCCTAATGTGCTTCACTTTATGTAAATGTATTTATTTGATGATTAGCCTCAGTCATGGATTTTGATTAATCAGATAGCGCTTTATGGGCCCGATTTCGTACAAAGAAAAGGACTACAACAGGTGTATCCAGTGTGATATAAAAAGGTTCAACGTTTTGTGATCTATTCATAATGCTCTAAAATGTAAGTGATGTGTGTAAATATTTATATATGTTTTTTTCTTCAATCCTTCAATCCCTAGTCTTGTAACCAACTGTATTCTGCATTTCACAATTACATCCAACGATAATGCATAATGATTAGTAATGATAACTTTTTTGTTTCAAAATCATTGTAAATTCATGAAATCTTTTTTATGGGATGTACTGTACCTATGTTTGTTGTTGAACTTTGAGATGTTGCTGGGATACCATGCATATTTAGACGTGGGCAGCTTTTCCTCTATAAAAGAAAATACATTTAATGGTTCTGTGTAACACAAACTGAAACAAAGGAAAAATAATAAAGAAATAAAAATAGACATAAAACAAAGATTACCCGCCACAATAAACCTTCTTGGACTGCAACAGAAAGTGCTTCAGATGGATTTTCTATCACACGACTTCTTTTACCAGAAAAATCCATTGCAACAAGGGAATTTTCTGAGCTGCTTCTCTGGAAAAAATAGGCTGCATTAGTATATGCACAAATTGTTTCTTCTCTTTTTTGTTTCAGAAGCAAACAATCTCGTTTTTTGTGTGGTTTTCTGTGATTCCCAATAAAAAATAAAAAGAATTATAATAAATATAAAAACTTTTCTACTCTTGTAATGTAAATTGTACAAATTGCTCTTTACATGACAAAATGTGTTTTAACCAACATCAGGGCAGCTCCAGGGAGGTGCGATCGGTGCCACCGTGCCGCGGGCTGACTTTAGGGGGGGTGGGGCGCCGTGTTTTCAAATACAATATGGTTTTAAAAGCAGCTGCTGCTGTGTTCCTTTACTCCAGCAATTTTCAGGCAACCATAAAAATTTCAAGATAATTCTGGTGATTAATAGACTTGCTGCAGAGAGATCTAGTTTTGTCAAGTGGAAGTTTTGACTCAGCATAAAGTAGCGCAGGGGGCTAAAATGCCTGCTGCAAAGCATGTGTACCATGCAGATCAAAAAATGCATACAATATAAATAGGTCAGTGTGTTACTGCTTCTGTCAGAGAGCCCCTTTGGTACCTGCAGTTCATAATTATAAATCCTAATATAGAACAATGAGCTATTAACTGTCACCAAGAGCTACATGAAACTGCAAGGTATAGATTAGAGCATTATGATTTTGTTCACTTGGATGGAAATCAATTCTTATTAGTTAAGCCAACCCCTAACCATGGTGATACATTTTAAATTCTGAGTTTGTGCTTCTCTAGACCAAGCACTCTTAAACTATAGTCTACAAGCAGGATGACTTGTGACACCTACACCTTTTAGTCCTCTCTGTGATGTAACATTTCCTACACACTGATTTACACACTTATGATTCATTGTTTCTGTGTAAAGTGTATGTGATGTAAAGTGCTCTGACACCTTACACTGGTATGAGTGGTGCCATAAAAAAAGAAATGCATGAGAGAAATAGTAGTTAGGAGACTTGAGGGGCAGCTGCCTCAGCTAAGAGGCATCCCGGCGCTAGGCAACAAGAAGGCAGCACACACAAAAGCGCCAGAGGCCTACAAGGGAGGAAACAGGAATGTCTTAATGGCTTTCCTAAAGATCCAGAGATGGATCCCGACAGACACAAGGAAAACAGTCACCCAGGCCCTAGTCAGCAGCAGACTCGACTACGGAAACACCCTTTACACCGGAGCCCCTACCAAGCTCATCAACAGACTGCAAAGAATCCAGAATGCCTCTGCACGCCTGATCCTCGATGTCCCGCGCCGCGACCACATCACCCCCCACCTAAGGAACCTGCACTGGCTCCCCGTCGACAAAAGAACCTCCTTCAAGCTCCTGATCCACACACACAAGGCACTCCACAAGACCGACCCAGCCTATCTCAACAGTCGACTCTCCTTCTACGTACCCAACAGGAAACTCCGCTCCGCAGACCTCTCCTTGGCTACCGTCCCACGCATCCGTAGAACCAAAGCCGGAGGCAGATCCTTCTCCCACAGTGCTGCCAAGACCTGGAACACCCTCCCCCTCAACCTACGACAAACCGAAGATCTTCTAACCTTCAGGAGATGACTCAAGACCTGGCTGTTTGACCAGTAGCAACAGCACCCCCCCACTCCCCACCCTCAGCGCCTTGAAACCCTTGCGGGTAAGTAGTGCACTTTACAAATTATTTGATTGATTGAAAGTGAAGAAAGTTAGTAAGCCCACAAATGTGGGCCGGCAAAGAGTTCCACAGAATGGCAGCTCTATTACGAAAAGAGCGCCCGCCTGCACGGACTCTTCTCACCCGGGGGATCACTACCAGACATTGTCCCATGGATCGAAGTGATCGTGTAGGGGTGTAAGGTAAAAGAAGGTCAGACAGAATTTGTGGGGATGCCGATTTCAAAATTTTAAAGGCAATACACAGTGCCTTAAACTCAATTCGCCTGGTCACAGAAAACCAATGGGGGCGACGAAAAGTGCTAGTCACCGTGCAAGTTCTGCGCAAGCCCAAAAGAGATCTTGCGGCCGTGTTCTGGACTCTCTGTAGCCTCTGTATTTCAGCTTTATTAGCTCCCGAATACAGCGAGCAAGCAAGGTCGAGCCTAGACAAGATTAGGGCCTGAATAATGACCTGCCTCGTAGCATCAGAGAAGGCCAGGATAGATTTGAGTCCGCGCAACAAACCGAAACATGTTCCTGCCACCTTTTTTGTCTGAATATGAAAATTAAGTGAGTTGTCCATCCAGACCCCTCAGGTTCTTCACTACAGGCTTAGCGATGGGAGCCGTACCTAAGCTCTTGGGCCACCACAGCTCACTCCAACAATCATGGTTCCCTCCCACCAACAACACTTCTGACTTGTTGCTATTCAGTTGAAGACAGTTGGCGGTCATCCACCCGGCAACCACTGAGAGGTTGCCCTGAAATTTGCTGGCGTCCTGCTCGGGGTCACTCAAGAGAGCCACCACCAACTGAGTATCGTCGGCATAAGAGACCATGGTCAGCCCTCTGCTCCTGGCTACCCCCGCCAGAGGTTGAACATAGAGATTAAAGATCAGAGGGCTCAGGGACGAGCCTTGTGGGACCCCTTGGCCTATGGGGAAGGTACCAGAAGCAAAAGGGGGGGCAACCCCTAAGGCCTCCAATTGGTGCCCGAGGAGTAATTACAAGCAGGGCATTATAAAATATGTTTTATTAGCCATTGTGAGAGAAAAACTGCCAATTTCCTTTTCCTCCATTGTAGAAAACTAGCTACATAGGCTAACATGGAAATATTTTATTTGAATGTTGTAGTGTCATTCGAAGGCTCAAAATGATAGTTATGATACATCCAAAAACTTGCCACTGTTAGATTTGTAATAACTATTACAGAAAATAAGTTATAGAATTTTCTTTTCTGTCAGCCAAAATCCAGCCTTCCAACTGCCCTCTCCTGATTTGCCAGCCTCTGCCAGGCTGTTATAATGAGGTGTGAAGTAGCCTGCTAGAGAGACAAAGGATTTCTTGTGGGAGGAGAACTACAGCTGCAGAAACAAAACGGAGGATTCGGTTGGAATAGCCAAACTGGTCTTCAATGGGAGAATTGCACTTTAGGGTAGCACAGGCTCATCCCATTGGTAAGGGGTGCCACTTTGCTTGATGCCCAAGAACACTGAATGAATATGGGAGGGTTGCCAAGCAACTCATATCTGCTGCCTGAAACAACAGGGAGAAGGACCGCCCTGCTGGAACGCACCGGAAGGACTGCACTAGCTGCACAATCTGGAACTACTGCCCTAAGGACTTTGCCTGGCTTCCAAGGATTGAGAAGTAGAATCCCTGAAAGCTACAGGGTAACAGAGCCCACCTGCACCATCTCTACCAAGAAGTCCCCATGTTGGAGAGTGTCTAGTGGACTTTTAAGGACTTGTATAGGTACATTGTGGAAATTGTGGTCCAAACATCTCAAAGGCCATCGCAGATCTTCTAGAACCTTTGATTGGTGTTTTACACACTTTGAAGTTACACAAATAATTTTACTCCAACTAACCATTCAATGGTCACTATTGTCACACGTAGATGGAATGATATGAAGAACAAGGGAACTTATAACTTCACCACTAGGTGAGCAAGGAAGCAATTCCTTTTAGTTTAGGTACCCTCACACACCCTAGTGGTGTCATGCTTCATCATCGGGTCACCCCGACGCCTAAAAGTCGGGGTGGGCTCAACCACAGTGTTGGGAGCTCTTTGAAGAAATTACAGACCAGGGAGGCTATAAGATTAAAAAACCTCAGGCAGATCCCCAGTTTCCCTTTATTTTTGGGTCTGTCTGGGTTAATTAAAATTAATAAAAGTAGGGGTATATATAGGAGTGTTATGGTCCTATGACCCTAGTGCCAACATGTTTCAGTCCAATTATGGCCGTTAAGGTCCAGGACTTTCTTCAGGGCAAAAGAGGCCACCCTGGGATTCAGAAGGGGGAATTCCCTATTCTGTTTTATTAGGAACAAGGGTAGAGTAGCTACTCCTTGTATGCGCGACTGATCTATTAATCTGTCTTGCGTCGTAAATCCATCTGTAAAAGAGAACACAAAGAAACAAACATCCAACTTATACAGATCGGTTTTCATAAGGGTATTTCCAAAGTGAAGTGTCTCGAAATCGTGCTTGGAATGCAAAGCCACATCTATACGTGCCAGGTGGTCAAAAAGGCATAGTAGTGTGCAGCTATATCCACATATGTGCCACTCAAAAATTGGATCTGTACACAATTAATCAGCGTGTCAGATATATTGTGCGGTGGCGAATTTGCTCGCATTCTACCTGAAACCAATTGTCAATTAGTGGATACTATCAATGAAAAGAAACTCTCATAGAATCCTCCCACACACATCATTCTCACCGTATCTGTAATTCAACACAGAAATTAAAAGCATGCGTGACAATTAAAAACACCTATGGGTAACAGTGAAAGTATCACTCGCACCTGCATACTTTCTTACCCGGACTTCGGATGATTGTCATTTCTCAGGGGATGGAAGGGCTAATGGAGTAGCTCTGTAGTCACACCCTAACATAGACCCCAGAGAATGAATATGAAGAGGAGGAAATTGTAAAAATACCGTATTCGAGCATAAGAGTCAGAATGTATTTAAAGCAGATTCCTTCTCCAATTGGGGCCCGTATCCTGAGCTACTAGTCCTAAGGTCCCAAACTTACTTCGTCAAGAGTCCTGCTCCGCTTGCCAACCTACTTGGACCCGATCCCCGGCGTTTAGCGCCATGTTACGTGGATCGGTAAGTTTATACTTCCGCATTGGTAAGCGAAGAGCTGGATTGGTCACAGCGGGCAGTTTTGGATGTTACATTCACAGCCAAAGATGGTACTCTTGAAAGCTCCCTGTATACTAAACCTACGGACAGGAACAGTTTATTAAGATTAGACAGTGCCCACCTGCGGTCCTTAAGAGAGAATCTCCCAGTAGGGCAATTCTTGAGGATACGCAGAAACTGTTCCAACATCCAGACATACAAAAAAGAGGCAGCTGTTCTGAGTAACAAACTCCAACAAAAAATGTACCCTAATAAGATCATAGAAAGAGCAAACAAAAGAGCTCGTAATACACCACGAGAAGCTCTTTTAGAAACATATACAAAAGAGCAACCAGATCAACTTATATGTGTAACAACATATAACTCCTCGTCTAATGACCTGAAAAAAATAATAAACAAGAAATGGTCAATATTGACATCTAACAGGTTATCATTTGAGAAACCTATGTTCTCATTTAGAAAAAATTCTAATTTGAGGAATGCCCTGGTACATACCAACACTTTTACACCTAAACCAACTAATCAGCAGACATTATGGGGTTTACCGCCTGTTGTAGGACATTACCCTTGTGGATCATGTGTAGCCTGTCCATTTACAGAACACACCAAAACATTGGATCTGGGCTTAAATTCTCCATGGGAACAGAGGTCACATACAAACTGTAACTCTGAATCCGTGATTTATATGATAAAATGCCCGTGTGAACTGATGTATATAGGTATGACTAGTCGTAAGATCAAAGTTCACATCAGCGAACATAGAAGCACCATACGCAGAGCAGTCACAGCGACTAGGCTAACAGCCCATTATCATGAAAAAAACCATAAGGATACAGAGCTGAAGTGGACAGTACTGGAAAAGGTCACAATCACGGGGAACCTACAGCAAAAACTCTTAGAGCGTGAACAACGATGGGTTTATCGCTTGAAGACCTATGAGAAGGGTCTCAACGATTACATACCCTGGAACCAACTAAACAGGTAGATCAATTATCTCCCTCTTCATGACCACTGTCTGTACTTTTAGTAGTGACCAATAAACGTGTGGGAGTCCACCACGCGTTATTATCCCTCAATGGAGACTATGCTTCACTTACTATCATCATTAACAAACCCTAATATTCATGACATACATATATCACACTCCTTTAAGGGTTCACTTTCTTCTATACGTGAGATACCCATAGGTAATTATCACAGCTACCTTATCTCCCCGAAGTAACATCTTGTGCTTCTAGTGTAAATAATACTCTCAATACCTAAAAAACCTTTTTAATAAAAGATGAAATCAGGAAGGACGACAAGCGGTGATCATTTACTCAATCAGTCAGTAGTTATATCGCTATCATTACGTTTATATACTACATCTCCCAGGAGTCGAAGGGATTGGTGACTACAATCTCCCACGATCCTGATAGGACTATATACACACGCTTGTGATCACGTGTCCTTCAGTAACTACATGTAACGGAAGGGTATGAGCTCCAGATATGGACACTACATACAATTCATCTTTATAAAAACAGGTGTAAATATGAATAAACACATTAAGTACATTTCATTTTCTGTCTTGTTGGTTACGTAACTTTACGTTTTCCATGCCTATATACTCGCGCTTCTATTTACTGACGTCACGGGTCACAGAGTTTGATTGACCTATCCCGATCATTACTCTATCTGTCAACGTCACTGATCACATGCCCGCTGTCACCAATCCAGCTCTTCGCTTAACCAATGCGGAAGTATAAACTTACCGATCCACGTAACATGGCGCTAAACGCCGGGGATCGGTTGGCAAGCGGAGCAGGACTCTTGACGAAGTAAGTTTGGGATCTTAAGACTAGTAGCTCAGGATACGGGCCCCAATTGGAGAAGGAATCTGCTTTAAATACATTCTGACTCTTATGCTCGAATACGGTATTTTTACAATTTCCTCCTCTTCATATTCATTCTCTGGGGTCTATGTTAGGGTGTGACTACAGAGCTACTACATTAGCCCTTCCATCCCCTGTGAAACGACAATCATCCGAAGTCCGGGTAAGAAAGTATGCAGGTGCGAGTGATACTTTCACTGTTACCCATAGGTGTTTTTAATTGTCACGCATGCTTTTAATTTCTGTGTTGAATCACAGATACGGTGAGAATGATGTGTGTGGGAGGATTCTATGAGAGTTTCTTTTCATTGATAGTATCCACTAATTGACAATTGGTTTCAGGTAGAATGCGAGCAAATTCGCCACCGCACAATATATCTGACACGCTGATTAATTGTGTACCGATACAATTTTTGAGTGGCACATATGTGGATATAGCTGCACACTACTATGCCTTTTTGACCACCTGGCACGTATAGATGTGGCTTTAAATTCCAAGCACGATTTTGAGACACTTCACTTTGGAAATACCCTTATGAAAACCGATCTGTATAAGTTGGATGTTTGTTTCTTTGTGTTCTCTTTTACAGATGGATTTACGACGCAAGACAGATTAATAGATCAGTCGCGCATACAAGGAGTAGCTACTCTACCCTTGTTCCTAATAAAACAGAATAGGGAATTCCCCCTTCTGAATCCCAGGGTGGCCTCTTTTGCCCTGAAGAAAGTCCTGGACCTTAACGGCCATAATTGGACTGAAACATGTTGGCACTAGGGTCATAGGACCATAACACTCCTATATATACCCCTACTTTTATTAATTTTAATTAACCCAGACAGACCCAAAAATAAAGGAAAACTGGGGATCTGCCTGAGGTTTTTTAATCTTATAGCCTCCCTGGTCTGTAATTTCTTCAAAGAGCTCCCAACACTGTGGTTGAGCCCACCCCGACTTTTAGGCGTCGGGGTGACCCGATGATGAAGCATGACACCACTAGGGTGTGTGAGGGTACCTAAACTAAAAGGAATTGCTTCCTTGCTCACCTAGTGGTGAAGTTATAAGTTCCCTTGTTCTTCATATCATTCCATCTACGTGTGACAATAGTGACCATTGAATGGTTAGTTGGAGTAAAATTATTTGTGTAACTGTTTATACTGGGAGGTGTTACTCTGACCTATAATCCTCTCTACCCTTTGGGCATGAGAAAACACTTTTCTCAATAGCCTTTGTATACATTACACACTTTGAACCCACAAGAGGAACTTCAGAAAGACGGTCCATAAGTTTGGAGAAGGTTGGAGCAACTTTTGTAAAAAGCTCCATAAGGTGATCAGGTGCATTGCAGGAGGTGTAGTCCCAGATCCCACAAGTCAAGCCAGCACATTTAAATCCTTGGCTGTTGCTGTGGAAAACTTTCCTGCATCAAGAAACACTTCTGGAAGTAAGTGTAAAAAGGTTCATTGTGGGTGGCCTGAACTTTGTACTATGTCCTGGTCCAGCTGAACCTTTTTTAGCCATTTGAGCACTATTTGCTTCTAAGCGCTAGTTTTACTTTTAATCTTTAACAATTCATATCTCTGGTTCCCTACATTCGATTGTTGCCATCTTGGTGCCTATTTGTTCATAACCATATAACCTTTGCATATAAATTGATGTTGGATTTTTTTGTGTGTTATGTATTACTTATTTAATGCATTGATGTTTTTAAATGATTTGTTCACCTGTCTCCTAAGTTAATCTTGCCTGCTTGTTGCCAGCTACCAAGTGTTGAGCAAGGGAATAATTTTTACTGAATCTTTAATTGTGTTTGTGGCATTATTACGAGTTGTAGGTCCCTACTTATTACTACTAATTAACCACTTCCCAACACTGACTTTGAAGCTTTTTAGACCAATGTCAAATTCCAACAAGAAGAACCAGGCATAAACAAAGGACACGCAAAAAAAAACTTTTCAAAAGTCATTAAGGCAACTTTACTCATCCCCCAAAGAGCCTCAAGGCCCTCTCAATGTTCTGTTGGCTGCTCACTGTTCTTTCAGAGAGAGTAGAGATGCAATGGTTGAGACTGAAGCCATCCCAAAGAAATAGGAGACTAGCTAGAACCTCACACTCCAAAGTAGAAAAGCGATGCACATCACATTGGTTCTGAAATGACTTATAGGTGAAAGTCCTTTAAAAATTGTGAATGGCTTTGGCTAGGTGAGGGAGAAGGCCCATGTTTCTGCAAACCCCTCCTCTCAAATTCCATACCAAAAATGACAACCTCTGTGGAATTGGTAACCCTATTGGATAAAGATGGAAAGTTGTTTTCAGTAGTCTCTTTAGAGGGCACAAAGATAGATAAGAGGAGTGGATACGATGACCGCAGGGTCGAGAATGGAACAACTACAATTACATCCCTTTGCTCCCATTCAATCCTAGTTAGCAATTTGGGAATGACAGGAAAAGCACAAACGAATTCCTGAAGCTATTTTACTAGTAACACATCCATCCCTCAAGCTCCAACTATATGCTGTCAGATGCCAAAAAGAGGAACTTGAGCACTCTCTTGAGGTGCAAAAAATTGATGAATAGGTTCCTGAACCTCCTGCAGATTTCCTGAAAGGTGAAGGAGGACAAGACTATATTCTGGGATGCAGGAAAACTCCTGCCCATAAGATCTACTTATAAGTTATAGGGCCCCTTAATATGAACAAACTTTAACCCCTTCGCTGCTGCGGACATTCCGCTGCAGCGCTGGGGGGGGCAGGGGGGCAGCGCGGTGGGCCTGTGCTCATGACGGAGCCGTTCCGTCATGAGCCACAGTTGAGCTGTGCTCATGACGGAACGGTTCCGTCATGACTCCGCCCATTTGCGTTGTCCCCTCGCACAGGCGGGGAAACAGCGCCGCGTAGGCGGAGCGGCCGCCAACGGGAGTGTCATGACGGAACCGTTCCGTCATGAGCACACGGCAACCGTGGCTCATGACGGAACGGTTCCGTCATGAGCGGGGAAGGGGTTAAGGACAACAGGTGTTGTTTTGTCCAATGAAACAAGAAATGGTATGCAGTTCCTGAGTGGGTCAAAAAGGGTTTGTAGTGGAGAGAGGTGCATATAGGATAATGTAGTCCTATATCATGGAGTGAGGTGGGGGAATTATCCCTTTGGAACTAGGGCCGTCACTCACCCAGCCGGCTAGGTGTCATGCTTCATCTTTGGGTCTGCTCCTCGTCAGGTCGGCGCTACAATACCCAATAGGCACCCAATGAGGGTCTCTTTAGCGGAGATCTTTTGTTCCTGCCGTTTGGTGAGGTGTGAGTAAGGGGCCTAGGAAAGTTTAGATGTAGTGTAGGGAAAGTGTGGGCTAAAAGCAGGTTGGGTAGTCCGAAAGCAATTTTAATAAGATGGCTCCCACCTGATAGGAAGAATGGCAACTTATCTGAATGTAATGTTTCCAGATCCTAGTGCTCTACTCTAAAGGGGTCAACATGTTTCTTGCCTAAATCGTCCTATGGATCTAACGGCAATTCATCAGGACCATGTGTAAACTATCTACACACCGTGGTAGTGGAGGATCAATCTACCTACCACATGTACCTAAGAAATTTCAAGAAGAATCAACAAGCTCTACTAGCCAGGCTTCAACAGTGTCCGGCAGAGCTGTGACACCTGTTGGTGTGGTGCACTAAAATCAGCATCACTGTGCTGTATGACCTACTCCTGCCGCCGGAACCAAGTTCTGTCCAATGACCCATGTATCCCTCCAGAATCCCCAAGACATTGGCATATATGCCCCTTGGTGATTTTGTGTGGCACTGTCACTATATTATAAAACCTCACTAACACATAGGATTCAGAAAGTGAGTCTGGAAATACAATGCAAGTTTTAGGACTGCTGTAAACACTCTCAATTGAAGAATGCTTAGTCTCCATCAGTGATCAGCAGCTCTGAGTTCATGTTCTCCAGGGAAACACCCCAACCTAGAAAACTGGCAACTATCATAATCTTTGAAGGACTTGGATTCTAGAAAGACTTTTTGAAGATGTAAAGAACCCAGCAAACAACTTAGAGATGCCCTGACGTTCAGTGGTAATAGAATTAGATCTTCATAATCTTCAGATAGCAGTATCCAAATGGTATGAAGGTGCTTCAACATGAGCTAAAATAGAAGCAGGCTATGGTACAATGAATATACATGATGGCTTGAGCCCCTCCACTCTTAGCCACATTCTAGCCTGTGCTTTTTGTGTTCTAACTGTGAAGTCAACAACTGTTAGATCTTCAATTCCCTGGTTTCTTGAAGAAAGACCATGTCTATATCCATCCGGAAACGTGCTCCTATGAATGTCAAGTCTCAAGCAAGTGTCATCTGATATTTAGGAATGTTGAGAAGAAATCCATGTTTCTTAAGACATGAACAGATTAGGTACAGACATTTTTGGATCTTTGGAGAACCATGAATAAGCAAATTGTCAAGTAGGGAAAGCCCAAGTGGAAGAACCTGGAACTGAAAGTGATTCTCATAGACAAAGAGCCTCAGGTAGTCTTGTTGATATACTGGAAATGGGAATAGGTATCTATCAGGTCTATTATCGCCATATCCCCATAAATCCCCTAGCTGGGATCAATGGGATAATTTTATGAAGAGTTTCCATCTTAAAGAAGATCTCATTTACACAATTGTTGACATTTTTAAATCCATCATGCTCCTGTATGTTTCTGATATCTTTGAAACAAGAAAGAGTATACTTCCTTCCCATTATATGTATGAGGAACTGGGAATACTGTTTGTTTTCTTCTGCTGGTCCTGAATTGTTTGAAAAAAGTTTCATTCTTTACTTGACATTCAGTTCAAGGAGTCTTCTTTAACACTGAATCCAGTGAAGGGAATCAATCTCAATCTGACAACCCTCCTTGATTATCTGCAGCACCCGAGAGACAAATTTAGATTTTTCCCCATCTTCCCTGTATGGCTATATTCAAGATTCCTCTGGTAAGCGGGTCATCCTTGGCTTAGTCAGGACCCCTGCTGGTTCTCATAAAGACTGCTTTTGTTTATAGGCGTACATGTGAGAGAAACCTTTCTCACAGGACCTACATCTACCTTCTGGAAGGTTGCCTGAAATATTTCCCTCCTGGAGCAAAAAAAAGAGCATTGACTTTTTGATGATCCCTGATGGATGAACAAGACTTCCTTTATTTAAAAGTCAATTAATCCTTGCTTCAACTTTATTTCCAAATAAACAGGTTCCTTCAAAAGACATATGATGAGCAGAAGATCTTTGTGCTGCATTTGTAAACCAGCCCTTCAACAAAATTACACCTGGCTGCCAAAGAAGCTCCTCCAGAAAAAGCAGATTCTTTCACAACGTCAAATGAAATGTCTGATAGAATTTCAATTTGCCTTTCCATCCTTTCTAACAAGACACAGCACTCAACCCTCAGTTCTGCCTCCTTGATCAGTATATTTAACATCAGTGATCAAGGATTAAGAGGTATATGGCACATATATCCCAGTTCTTAATGCCACTTGAGAGCCAAAATAAATCTTTTTCAGGGCAGAATCTAATTTGTCTGTGCTATCTTTAATAATGACATAATCTGACACAGATGTTCTTCCCAGAAACCTGTTTGCCATTGAGTGTTCTAAAATCACACCAGAAAACATTACCTGATTATAAAGAAAGGATAGAAATGTTGCTGGAATCTAAGTAAATTGATTTTGTCTGGGTCCTTTCACTTTTCACAAAAAAACGAGAATGAAAGGTAAAGACTGATTATGGAGAGCACTGAAACAAATGTGGAACAGTTATAGCAAAGTCTTCAAAAAAGTACCAGGTTCTTCAATTGTGAGATTAAGGCCGAACGGAGTTTGGTAACTATATAAATAAATAAAAACAAATTACATTACTCACGCTGTAACGCCAAACCGGCGATGCAGAGCGCAATGTAATTCATCTTATTTATTTATTTAGTTACTGAGCTTCGTTCGGCCGTATGCCGGAGTTTACTACCCCCCGCCCCACAGCACTCCCTCCAGGAGCCACTACAGATGTAAGGTGTAATCTTACACTATTCCTCTGTACTAACATGTACTTGTTTTACTTCACCATTTGGAAATCGGTCTTCACTTTTGAAGCACTGCACTCGTGCTTGTGGTGGCATCCACCTTGCGGGAGCGAGCAGCTTTGTGGCCACGTTAATTACAAGCACATGGCCGCTGCTCGCTACCGCAAGGTGAATGCCACCACAAGCACGAGTGCAGTGCTTCAAAAGTGAAGACCGCCGATCACGATCGGGCCGCGCTTGTCTTTCAGCGCTTGTTCTCTGTTTTTCTGCCTCCTCATGTACTCTTTGTGCCACATCTCTTTTTTCACTCTCTCCCTTTTGTTCTTTATAAGAATCTCCCCCTTCCACATCCCCATCATTCTTATTCGCTATTCTGCTTTTCTAATTCATTTGTTTTCATCTCTCTCCTTTTCTCGTTCTTTCGCTGTCCTCCTTCCTTTGTAACTCCCCTTGCCTTCAAGCGCAGACTTCCCTGCCCTTCACGTTTCATTTTTTTTTTAATGAAAAATTCCACCAGTCCAAATTTGGACATCTCCTCGTTCGTGTTTGGAAGCTGCACGAGCTGCCGAAATCTCCTTAAATAGAGCAGAGTTTCCCATAGAATGTTCTGGCTTCTGACTTTATCTTTCTTTCTGGGATTTCTTGCCATGTTTTTGGACTGGAATCCAAAATGTTAACATTTTAGCCCCATTTCTCTTTTTAGGTCTCCTGTTCAAAAAGAAGAGTTGTTTTAGGAGATGCAGAAGCGTGTTCGGTTTTGTCGTTGGAAGGTTTATGCCAGGACTGTGTGGAGAGATGTCATCAGGGAAAGTTCTCGTGATGCGGATACGGGGGCATACGAGGGCTATTGCCCCATCCAGACTCTCCCTTGCCATAGTCACACTCTCAGATCAGACTCCTGATCTGCCTCCGCTCTCACTCTTGGATTACTCTGGGTTTGATTGCTGCTGGCCTGGTTTTACCGCATCTCCATCTCCAGCCCCCCTTCGACAGGAAGGAGAATTTACCACCACACCTGTGTGGGCGAATTCCTTGATATCTTTAGCTTCTCATATTCTATTATCACCTGTTGGGCTGTATTTCTACGCCCTAGGTATTTCAATACCATCCATATCTTTCTCCTACGAGGTATTCCTTTACCTGAGGTTTTTAAATATCAATAAGGCCTCCATCGTCTGCTGTATGTATCGCCCAGAAAAATTAATTCCTCATTCGTATCACTCTCATCTCTTGTGTTTATTATATATCTTATTCATTAAAATATTACTCGTCTCTCCCTCCTCTGTTCCACCATTCCTCTTGCGGAATGTAAATATCTTTCAAATCTCCATCATTTGGTGTATTATTACATATGGGACATTTAAATCTCACTCATGTCTCCTCTACTTCCTCTATTTATACACCTAAGGTATTTAAATATCACTGAAGTCACCCCTAACGTGCTGTACTTATATTCCTCAGACATTTAAATATCATCATTCCCTCCTCTATTGGATTGATACACCTACTGCATTTAAACATCATCTCTCTCTCCTGGAATATAAATATATATATATATATCTATATATATATATATCTATATATATATATAGATATATATATATATATAGCTATATATATATATATAGATAGATATATATAGATATATATATATATATATAATCTACTGGCGGGCGCCAGTAGATAGTTATAGTTAGGACCGTGTTTCCATAGGAAATCTGAAAATTCTATTTTGAATAACTTTGGCGCCGGTTGACGGATCCTCGCGAAATTTTCAAAACTAATGGGGCGCTCCGCTCAGCTCCTACCCTGGAAGTCTCGGGGTGATTCGTCAAGCGGGGGCTGAGAAAAAAGGGGGGTCCCAAAACGCATTTTCCCCATGCATTTTCCCATCGGACCTTTAGTCGAAGGTACAGCCCGAACGGCTGAACAGAATTACTTGAAATTTGGCAAAGAGATAGTCCTCAGGTCAGGGATGTGCCTTTTGCATATATGGTGTCAATCTGTTCAGTAGTTCCTGAGAAAATTGCAGTTAAAAGTACATAAATATCTATAGGTGCGCACCGTGCGCGCACGGTGCCGTGCGCGAGCGTAATTCTGATTGGTGGTTACATGTCAGTCAACATTTGAATCGGTCGAAATCAGGAAGTGTTGTCCGCCATTTTGTGTGTGACAGTGAAAAAGATAGGTGGAGAAGGTGAAAAGGGGGCAGGGTACAGAGTTCCTGACCCCCTAGCTTTTGTCAGGGGGTCCCTGAAGGACCATGAAGGGTGAAAAAAACATTGTATTTTTATTTATTTTTTAAATCGCGGGGTGCGCGCACGGTGCGCGCATGGTGCACGCACCGTCGCGAGGTACGCGCACGGTGCGCGCACGGCGGAAAAAAAATCATTAAAAAAATAGAATTAAAAATCAAATTTAAGTGTTTAGATGTTAGGTGGCTCTAAAAAGAGCCGTTGTGTTAATTGAGGAACAGAGGAACAAAAAAATTGCAAAAATTATAGGGTGCCGCATGTGTGCTGCTGTATCTTGCTCTCTATTAGGGGAATGCTGGTGTCCCCATAAGAGAGAAGAGCATTGCACGCATTGCACCGTATATGCACCCTCTTAAACAGAGGGTGTATAACCAGAGGAACAGAAGCAGGTGAAGCTGCCACCGCAGATAAAGTGCTCGGCTGAGCTGCCGATGATGTGCTCAGCTGAGCTGCTGCGGATGTGCTCGGCTGAGCTGCTGGAGGGTTTTCTCTAGCAGCTCAAGCATAGGCCACAGGATGTACATCTCTAACGTGCCTGATCATAGTGAAGATACTAAAAGAGTATTTCTTTTTAGGATCTCCTCTTGATAAGACACCACCACAAAGAGTGCAGGTGACTTTTGGAGCATTCACCTTCTTCTGCCCCTCTGGAAAAGTGAAAAATTGCCATATAAAAGAGTTTTTCTGTTTCCTCTGTCTCTGTGGCACAAGGGTCTCCTGCTCAGATGACTGCTGCTCTGCCATTCTCAAGTACTGGAGTACTGGAAAAGCTGCTAAGCTCCTTCTCCCAGGGAATCAGAAGTAATAATGAGGGGAGTGGGTGTGGTGTTGGAAGTTTCTGGAACTGAAACTACTATAAACCAATGAAAAGTGTTGTTTCTTAATCACATGACCTGAAACTACTATAAACCAATGAAAAGTGTTGTTTCTAAATCACATGACTTGCCGTGCGCGCACGATGCGCACACGCATGCGCGTACGCGTACGGAGCACGCATGCATGCGCGTACGGAGCACGCGCGCATGCGCGTACACGCACGGAGCACGCACGCATGTGCGTATGGAGCACGCACGCATGCACGTACAGAGCACGTGCGCATGCGTGTACAGAGCACGCGCCCATGCGTGTACAGAGCACGTGAGCATGCGCTTACAGAGCACGCGTGCATGCGCGTACGGAGCACACGCCCATGCGTGTACGGAGCACGCAAGCATGCGCGTGCGGAGCACGCGTGCATGCGCGTACAGAGCACGCACGACGTACGCATGTGCACGTGGAGCACGTACGCATGCGCACACGGAGCACGTACGCATATATGCACCATGCGCGCACCGTCAAAAACACTTAAAAAAAAAAATGAAAAGTGTTTATAAGTTTATAGAAGATATTAACTATGCTGTTCAACTCTATCCAAATTAAAAAAAAAAATGATCCATTCCATATTACAGGATAAAGTTAATCTATAACTATATATATAGGTAGCTTATTGTAAAATAAATATTTAAAAAATATAATAATACATTCATAAATTAGCATTTAAAAAACCTTGCAAATTCACTTCAAAAACCCATAGGATTCACACACGTTATAGTTAGGAATTAGCATTTAAAAAACCTTGCAAATTCACTGAAAAAACCATAGGTTTCACACACGTTATAGTTAGGAATTAACATTGAAAAATCCTTGCAAATTCACTGAAAAAACCATAGGTTTCACACATGTTATAGTTAGCTGGACATTTCACTCGTAAAAAACCAATGAAATTCCCCCGTTATAGTTCAGCTAACTATAACTCGCGCACCCGCAATCCACTGCTGATGACGTCACATATTACATCACTCATGACATGGTCAGTGACATCACTCATGACATCACTGATGACATCTCAAATGACATCACTGATGACGTCAATCATGTGATAAATTACCACATCTTCTCACACCCTGATATAACCTTTGATACACCGACTCAAAATTTAAGAGTTCCATTCTCAAAACCATACATATTGCAATACCAGTAACTACATACCCACTTATTAACTCTTAGGTCTACATACACCTCCACTCATTCACCTGTACAGTCACTCATACTTACAGTCACTCCATACAAAACTATCATATGCATTTATACACCTATATAGACACTCACACACTACCAATCATCCATAGAAGTACTCTCACACCTACTCAGTCATGCAAATAATCACACTCCCATTTACTCACCTATGCGGTTATACACACTCAAGTTCACTTACTCATAAAAATAGTATCACATTCTTACGCTCTTATAGAATCATTGATACAAGCACACCCTCATCCATACAGTCACTCTCACAATCACACACTCTCACATCTACCCACTTATATACTCTTACACGCATATATACTGCCTTTCACATATGTAGTTAGTCACAAATGTACCACTGAGATATACATTCAATCCCTAACACACCCATACATACACTCACTCAACCATACAGTCCATCACAGATGCACTCTTAAAACCATGCACCCATAGAATCACCCACTCACACATCTATGCATAGAGTCACACACACCCTACCCACATAAACACTCAGAAACCCATACAGATACTGAGACAAGCAATCAATAACTCATATAGACACTTATATAGGTATTCACAAAACCATGCCGCCACTTATACACCAACATACAGACACATACAAACATTTACACAGTTTAGTCACTAGTCTGCAGTAAGATACATTTAATGACTCACTTATAGAGTCAGTTACGCACCAAAGAAAATCATCCATTTACACACTTGTACACCCACTCATTCTTCAACAGGCCTTTCCCTATATATATTAAACATATTAAAATTGTTCAGAAACACATACTCAATGGATGATGTCATCAGTGATGTCATCAGTGATGTCATTTGAGATGTCATCAGTGATGTCATGAGTGATGTCACTGACCATGTCATGAGTGATGTAATATGTGATGTCATCAGCAGTGGATTGTGGGCACGCGAGTTATAGTTAGCTGAACTAACTATAACAGGGGAATTTCATTGGTTTTTTACGAGTGAAATGTCCAGCTAACTATAACATGTGTGAAACCTATGGTTTTTTCAGTGAATTTGCAAGGTTTTTTAAATGCTAATTCCTAACTATAACGTGTGTGAAACCTATGGTTTTTTCAGTGAATACATATATATATATATATATATATATATATATATATATATATATTACCTACTGGCAGTCGCCAGTAGGTAGTTATAGTTAGGACCTAATTTCCATAGGAACTCCGCAGCATTCTATTTGGAATAACTTTGGCGCCCGTTGACGAATCTTTGCGAAATTTCCAAAACTTTTGGCCAGCTCCGGTCCGCTCCTATCCTGAAAGTTTTAGGATGATTCGTGTAGCGGGGGCTGAGAAAAAAGGGTGATCCCAAAACGTGTTTTCCCTATATATATATATAGGGAAGTACTATCTACCTTCAAATACAAGCCCCCAGGCAGAACACTATCAAAGTGAAGCGGGCACTGAGGAAAGCCGCAAGGCTGAAATGCGTCTGCCCAGCGTTTCACCATTTTAACAGGACTTTGAACTGGGAAACCTTTGCAATAAATCCATCTTCTCCACTGAGCATGTGTCGGACCCGTTTCTTTTGAAGTGGGATTGGACTCGATGTTGTACCGGTAGCAGGCACCGTTTACCGACACGCCTTCTCGGTCAGGAGCACGCGCTCGGCTTGCATCAGTTTGGTTAGGTGTTTAGAAGACACAAGCGCATTGCCCCCCCAGCTGGTTTCAGATACTCACCTGAGCAAGGGACCATACGGGGAGAGAAGAAGTAGCAGTATGCTGCTTTAAGGTGGTTGAAAATGGAGATGACATCATTGCACCCTGCCTTGACTGCCGGAGGATGATTGCAATACGCAGCCAGCAATGGGACACCACCTCGTGTATGAAAAAGCAGATCACTGTATCTGCAATCACAGTGTGGGACATGAAAACCCGAGACGGATCACAGCAGGAGTGGCGGAGTCAAAGGCTGAGAGAGGCGGGGTCAAGAGCAGTATGCTCCAATGAGGGAAGTACTATCTACCTTCAAATACAAGCCCCCAGGCAGAACACTATCAAAGTGAAGCGGGCACTGAGGAAAGCCGCAAGGCTGAAACGCGTCTGCCCAGCGTTTCACCATTTTAACAGGACTTTGAACTGGGAAAGCTTTGCAATAAATCCATCTTCTCCAGTGAGCATGTGTCGGACCCGTTTCTTTTGAAGTGGGATTGGACTCGATATATATATATATATATATATATATATATATATATATTCACTGAAAAAACCATAGGTTTCACACACGTTATAGTTAGGAAATAGCATTTAAAAAACCTTGCTAATTCACTGAAAAAACCATAGGTTTCACACATGTTATAGTTAGCTGGACATTTTACTGATAAAAAACCAATGAAATTCCCCCGTTATAGTTACTGTAGGCAACTATAACTCACGCGACCGCAATCCTCTGCTGATGCTAATACTGTATTTAGACACTTATTTGCCCATATCTTCTTCCATTAAATTTTAGCTATACATATATTACAAATATTTTTTTTTCATAAAGACACATATGTCATCAGCAGAGGATTACGGTCGCGTGAGTTATAGTTGCCTACAGTAACTATAACGGGGGAATTTCATTGGTTTTTTATCAGTAAAATGTCCAGCTAACTATAACATGTGTGAAACCTATGGTTTTTTCAGTGAATTAGCAAGGTTTTTTAAATGCTATTTCCTAACTATAACGTGTGTGAAACCTATGGTTTTTTCAGTGAATTTGTACGGTTTTTTAAATGCTAAGTTACTTTACGCCATTTGTGGCGTGCGCGCCCACTTAACGCAGTTCGTTCCGTGCACGGTTTTTATCAACTTTAATAAGCCCTGTACATTTGGTGGCCTTCGGCCACCAAAAGCACAGGGGGTGAGGTCAATGTGGATAGTGTTTTTTTTATTTCGATTTTATAATTTCATGTTGCCAAAATTACGTTTTTTTTCTCTATTAATAAGCCCTGCACATTTGGTGGCCTGCGGCCACCAAAAGCACAGGGGGTGGGGTAAGTGTGGATAGTGTTTTTTTTATTTTTATTTTTTTACCGTAAGCGTACGGTAAGCTTACGGTAAGCGTACGGTAAGCGTACGGTAAGCGTACCCCGCGAAATTGCCGAAAAAAAATAAAACCGTTTTTGCTCTTGGGGGATGTTTGGGGACTCCCTCAACATGACTATGTGGGAGGGAGTTGTCAAAACAGCCCCGTAACATGTTTTTGGCCATCATGTTTGATAAACAACACTCAGTGCGAGAGACAAAATGGCGGACGCCGCTTCCTGGTTTCGGCCGATTCGAATGTTTACTAAGATCTAAGAGCCAATCAGAATCGCGCTCGCGCACGCCACCGTAAGCTTACGGTAAGCGTACGGTAAGCGTACGGTAAGCGTACCGTAAGCGGGCTCAGATATATATATTTATTTAAAGGCTATTTTCTCAGAATCTACTGAACAGATTTACACCAAACCTACAAAAGGCACTTCCTTGACCTAGGGACTACCTCTCTGCCAAATTTCTAGTAATTCTGTTCAGCCGTTCGGGCTGTAGCTCGTTCTAAAGGTCCTAAGGAAAAATGCATGGGAAAAACGCGTTTTGGGACCCCCCTTTTATCTCAGCCCCCGCTTGACGAATCCCCCCGAGACTTTCAGGGTAGGAGCGGAGCGTAGCGCCCCACCTATTTTGAGAAATTCGCGAGGATTCGTCGACCGGCGCCAAAGTTATTCAAAATAGAATGTTGAGGTTTTCCTATGGAAACGTGGTCCTAACTATAACTACCTACTGGCGACCGCCAGTAGGTAATATATATATATATATATATATATATATATATATATATATATATATATATATTTCAACTCACATTTTCCGCCAATGCTGTTGACCTCATTGCCTTGTTGGGACCTTATAAGTGTTTAGTTATCCAGCACATTATCCTTGGTGCAACAACATTAACTGTTGCATGGCGAAACACTTAAAAGGTCCCAAAGGCGAGACCAATTGGATATGCCAATGCTTGTTTTACTATGATGTATGTATCGCTTTGAGTCCATGAACAGTAGAATCCTTCTCGTTTTATATTGGTAGAAAAAAGCTGGACATGTTGCCATAATCACGAGGAATCCGTAACCGTGCCTGTAATAGTAACTTAAACTTACTCGTACACCTTCTGAGCAGAAGAATCCTTTATAACTGTTTAGTCGCTAGCAGAGTCTTAATGGTTGCAATGGGTAACAGGAAGCTGCATCTATGCTTGTCACAATGACGCGGATGTCCCTGTCATTTGTCTTGCACCAAATGACAGCTTGAATTCTGCCGTGCGTAGAGGAATTTTCCTCACGATGCACAGCAGGACCATCATGCACACTGACACAGCAGCCGCTTAGAATACTTTGTACATGCTCAGCTGCACATTAGCGTGGATGAAGCTAAACGCCGGAGGTAGGATTCATTCCATCTCTCGGCCCTCAAGTATTAAGGTGAGCTGCTCGGCGGGGGGGCATTCATTCCCCATGTTAATTTGCTTCATTCTTGTACCCTATGATTTTTTTTTTAAACAATACACATTTGCAGTCTATTACAGAGAATCCTTTGAGGATCATAGAGGTAGTTGCAAAAAATGTCTAACTTTTGTAGTGCCCTATTGTGAATAGTTATTCTGCTGGGATCCTTTTCTCACATAAAAGGTATGAGAGTTACAACATCTCTCTCTTTTTTCATTTGTATGACAACTAGTGGTTTATTTATATTTTCTATTTTTATGCTATAGGTCCCCAGTAAAGACCCTGCTTATCTTTGGATACATATGATCCTTCACCTTCTATGAAACCTTGATGAGGAGTGTGGATTGTTTCTGACTATTGTAACTAGGTGAAGCTTTACCATGTAGACACCCACCTTTTTTTTCAACCAAGTGGTTTGTTACCTCACTGACACATTAACTTTCATCACACAGGCTGTATTTTCTCTCTAGTTCTGAGGAAGACCTGTTGTCATGTTTTTATGAACCTACTAGGTGGATAGGGTCGAAATGTTGATGATAAAAATAGGTGTTCCGTATCATTATCTCACATACCTATCAACCGGAAAGGAGGAAATATGTTTGAGTAGATTGATGAATTGTAAACGGACGCCCAATTGAATTTTCTGTGTTTTTTGTATATTGTCACAAGTCTTGTATTACATTACATGTTAAGCACAATTGTTTATAGCACAAATGTATGTTATTCATATCAGATAACAGTCCTGTGTTCCTATTGATATGTAACATTTGTGTTTCTCGAAGAAATACAAGAAGAATTAATATATCTGATTGAGTACGTTGATTTCTTTGTGTCAGTATCAAGTACTTTCTTGTGTTTGTCAAGATATATATGTCGCTCCATAAATTGGTATTTCCTAGTTACCAGGATATAAATGATTTTAAAAAGAAATTTTACACCACTCAACAGAACCAATTGCTCTCATATATTACTAGTCCCCAGATTCTGGGGGTCATTGGGTCACCCGTTTGATTTTGATTTATAGACTGTGTTCCATATGGTTCCCGATGTAAATATATGGGATGTGCTATCCAAATTGGGGGCCCCAGATCTCATGACAATTGTAAGGCTCCAGACAGCAACATACGCCCGGGTGCATTGTGGCTAAAATGGAACTAACTAAGGAAATCAAGATAAAGAAGTGGTACACCAAGGATGTGTCTTGACTGTCACCATTTTTCTCTTTTTTGATAAATAGCTATGCAGATTATTTCATGACCTGTGATAATAAATCTCCCATTTTGACAGATATTGAGGTGCCTGATTTATTACTGTTTGTGTGCTGCATAAATACTTTACACATTTTCTCTAAGTTAAGCCTGATTGCTTTTTGTGCCAGGCTAACCAAGGATATGCACAGGTTAATTTAGTGACTTTTTGTGGCTTACCCTGCAAGGGATTGTGGCTGTTGCTTGACCAGAGCTCACACCCTAATCAACAAACAACCTATTTTCTCACATGATGTTTATCCAAACCGTATTACAAACAGTTAAAAAAAAAACTGGAGGCAAGATGGCGGTTGTGTCAGCGACCGTATGAGGCAGGCTGTGGGCGCTCCTCGGCGATAAACCCCCCCACTGCTAACCCCCGTGAATAATGACTCGGCATCACTCGCAGAAAGATTCGGCACAATAATCTGATATGCTGTGGCTTTTACACTACCTGACTCTGCAGCGCGGCACTTTTGCGGTTCGGTGGCCGTCCGGCGCGTTTGGTTTCTGGCAGCAGCGGCGGCAACGGCTTGAGGCAGAAGCGGTGGGAGTGACTCCTGGCTATTCGGTGGGACCGCTCGAAACTCAGAACCGGAGCACGCAGACGGCAATGGCGCCCAAAAACACCAACAAGGGACCTAAGACGCGGGCAACAGCAGCAAATATTTCAACCCCCCCTGCAAGTGCCACAGCCTCTCCGAGTGACAGGTGAGTCAGCACTGCTGGTATGAGGCAGGAAAGGAACAGCTCTATCGCTGGGTCAACACGGATTGGAGAAACTGTTGTAGAAAAATCTAAAATCCCGGGGATGTTTAAAAAAACTCATGTGCAAGGTAAGAACCTTGATACGGTTTTGTCTGCTCTATCGGCCGCCCCAGGAACTTCTTTGTCTGGTAACAAAGTAGCGACACCAACAGTGCAGGCAAATGCCATAAGCAAGTCTATAACACGACAAAACCCATTGTTTTCTCTAAAGCAGCAAGGGGGAACTGGGGTAATAACAAATGGAGAGACTGTGCAAACGCCAGTACCAGGATGTAGTGACAAGGCGGCCGGACCGGATAGTTACCAGGATGCAATATCTTCTGGGGAGGACAATATTATTATGGTGGAGGAATTGAGAGAGTCGTTGGGGGCGTCTGAAGTTGTGGCTCCTCCTCAGAAAACAATTGGAGGTGTTGACAACCCTCAGGAGGTCCTAACCCCATCCTCAATTTTAATTCATGGTACTTCTAAGGACACACAACAAGGAATTGACGCAATGACAAAGGATTTAGACAGGGACCTGATAAAAGATTTGGATTCTGAGGACTCGGTGGAAAGTTTTACTCGATGTCCGATCCATCAAATTCCTCGGATAACGAGAGCGCTGGAGGAGATTGGGCAGATGAGAGAAGTGAGACTAGCTCTGTTTTGCAGGATAATGACAAATTAGGCTTGGATATTCATGTCAATAAAGCAGGGGTCTCCAACCTTTACTGTAGTGAGAGCTACTTCTGATCAGTGAAAATCGTCGTGAGCTTCTAAAGGCCAAGCAACTCGCGCATTTTTCGGAGACACCTCCCACACCCTCATTCATTGTCTTAAGCCTAATTTCTTTGTGCCTATACTGTGGTTTGATCAAGATACATAGACCTATGGAGCTGTTTAAAGCTGTCAGCAGACTAAAAATCATAACATAATAAACTGTATATCTGTCTCACACCTCATTCACCTCACTGCTACGCACTGTGTCCCATAACATGATAACGATAACCGCATCTTGGTGTTAATCAGGCAAGACAAGGAAATACTTCCCACATAGGATCACAAACCAAAAAAAAACACTTTGAACCACCCACCCTACACTTGCCATAGCTTGCTAACCATGTAGGTAAGTGCTTTAGTGCCACACATCAGTAAGTGCTATAAAAATGCTGCAACCGAAGGCTTCCCCTTTCTTCATTATTAAAAAAAGTAAAACAAAGGGAGAAAAGTTATGTTAGTAATAATACATATGATTTTCTTTCATGTCCGGGCCTTTGCAGACTATTGGAACAACAAATGGAAGATATTTGGAAAGGTGACAACCTTACTTTCATTATAAAGCACTTCACTCAGTTCAATAACACATGCTTTAACGCTGCAAAGTCAATTTTCAGAAAATGCATAGTTCTGCAATGTTCAGCAACAGACTGCCTGCTAAGCTTTGCACTCGCTGCACAGTACTCTTCTACTTCCAGTAATAATATATTAGCATTAAACATATGGCAATGTCCCTTAGCACATACCTCAATAAACAGAAAGTTCCATGATTAACTACTCTATTATACAGATCAAATTTATTCAAACTTACACATCATGAAATTGTTAAAACGCTCTAAACAAGTAAGCATGAATTTGTTCCTTAAAACAAATGTTAAATCTGATCACACCTTGTGCATGCAGACACACTCCAGATATCTATTGAACTCACCAGCCTGCTTTCCTCCTACATAGGCCATGAGTTTCTAAATCAGGGCAATCAAGTCCTTCATTGAACTTTCTTCTAAGTAACACCTCAAAAACCAAGCCATATAAAGACAGAACATCAATGGGATCAAAGTGCATGGGTAAAATCAGGTAAGGACTAATGAGCCTTGCTCAGAAAAATCCCACGCAAGAAAAAATTGCATCATCTCAGACTCAGCCACTAAAATTGTAAACAGAAGCTGCCTGTATTAAACGCACACTAGTATAGAAGTACTCAACAAATCAAATTGTTTTGCATAGCAGTGGTGCACCAAACACAACTCTGTGTCACACAAGCAGAGCTGCCTTGACACAAAGGAAGAGTGTGGGAGACGAGAGGCTGGGAGTGACAGGACTGGACAGAGAGGTGAAGGGCTTTGATTTTAACATCGGCTGACACTGAGCTTTAAAACTGAAAGAAGACATAATAAAGCACAGTGGCAGCCGATGTTAAAATCAAAGAGCCTTGCATGCACTGAGCTGCTTTTATTGACTACAACTTGAAGGCAAATTAAAGCGTGCTGTAGTCAGTGAAAGCAGTTCACGGCAGGCAAGCACTTTTGATTTTATCATTGGCCTCCACCGTGGTAGCAGCTCAGTGCCTGCAAGGACCTTCGATTTTAAGTGGCAGCCGATGTTAAAATCAAATGCCTTAAGGCAGCCTAAACAACGAAGCCGCCTAGTAATCAGGGGGTGGGGCAGTGTTTCCTTGCAGGCCCTTGATAGCCTTGGTTGGGGGAGGGGTCATGGGCGTTTCAGGCAGAAAGTTGGTGTTAGTGTACCTCCGCGGTGACCAGCAGGTCAGATTCAACTGTCCATCCAATGCAGCCCCCCCACCGCAGAGACGCAGCGCCAGCCTTTCCAAGGCAACAGGGATTGAGTGCCCGAACTCTCTGTCAGCAGAGGCTACACCCCAGCCTTCCTGGAACACATGCACCCCCACCCATGTGCGACCCAAACATTCAGTAGCAGAGAAGCTGCGCACCCCGATCTACGAGCAGCAGAAATTGTCTCCATCGCTCCTCGCCCTATTACACAGACACACTTCACCCCCAGCCGAGGGGAGGGCGGGAGGCAACATTCCGGCCCCCAACACTCACAGCAGAGACAACACGCCACAATGGATGCAGAGGGTGCTTGAAACGCATTTTAAACGTCAGGTTAGGCCCAGACGGTTTACCACACAGACCAGTAGGGCTGACTCGGGATTCCATCTTGTAAGTGGTGCGCATCGTGCCCCAGGCTTTACCGCCAGAAAGACGAGGAAAACGGTACCCACTGACGTAAGCAGCGCTCCCCCAGTCCGTGACATGGTAGCAGAGGCCAAAGAACCCACCACTGTCCACCCGAGCACATCCTTCCAGGCTCCTACACCAGACCCTGGGGAATGCTTGAGCCCATCCGAATGTAGCCAATGGCCCCTTTCCAAAGTTTACTCTGATTGCGGACATTGTCACGGCTCGGCCCCTAGCATCTCTGGATGCTTCGTGGCAATTTTTCAAATGTTCAAGACAGATCTACATATCAAAAGGGTTCAAAGTTAAACTAGATATGTAGCAATGCTAAGCGCTATAAGCCTGATGAGAGTCTTTGGGCGCTCTTAAAACTCCGATACAGCTAGCGCCTCGAGGCTTTGATTCTGGTACTTCTGGCATCAAACTTTAGGACCCCGTGACTACTAACTGACCCTGTAGGCTTACATGCACTTAGCCCAGGGGTTTTACCAACTATGTTGCTATAAATCCAGGCCAGGGGCACACTTACCAGTCCTGCGCAGCTTGTCCGGAGGATGAGACGGCGATTACGAAGTGCGATGCCAGTCTGGAAAAGACAGGTGGCGCATGACTTCAGGAAGAACGTCACGCTCTTTGGCCCGCCCCGCCCCAGCTAAGCCCAGTTCAGCCAATCTGAGGAGCTGGTTTGGGTGAGGGCGGGCAAGGGCTGATAGCCTTAATAGACAATGAAGGGATACAAAATAAATGCTAACAATGAAGTCTTTAAATTAGAGAGCAGTCACGAGCTACTCCCAGAGGGTCGGCGAGCTACCGGTAGCTCGCGATCGACCGGTTGGAGACCCCTGCAATAAAGGAACCGTGCGTAAAGCAAGGGACACCTCCCAGCCGGTTTCTAAGGAAATACCTGATAAAGCTGGGTCATTGGTGTGGGACTACTCATTTTTACCACAGCTTGGGGAGATGAATGAAGGTTCGGTTTGTGGCTTCGGATTAAGTGGTGCTGTGGCAGATAAGGAGATCACATTGTCTACTATTTATCAAGCCATAATGACGCATCATGAGGAAACTAAAAGCAGAGGGACTGCGCACACAGGGTGCAGTCCGTAAACTGCAAAATACAGTGTGTCGTGTCGCCAAGTCTTGTGTAGGGATGTCTACAAGGATTGGGGAAGCGGAGGCAAGAATATCTATAATTGAAGATGAGATTGGACAGCAGAAAGCGGATGTAACCTCTCTACATTCCGTGAGAGATGACATTAATTGGAAGCTCATTGACTTAGAGAATCGCTCTAGAAGGAACAATTTACGGGTATTAGGTGTTCCCGGAAGGGAAAGAAGGCAAAGACATAAGACAGTTTGTCATTGACTTATTTTCAGAAGCCTTTCCCGAATTGAGTCAATGGAAGTGGGAAGTACAATTGAAAAGGGTACATAGATTCCCCTTCCATCTGCAGGGTGGTATAAGGGGGTCAGAGGGGAAACCCAGGGCTATACTAATTTGTTTAAATAACTTTCTACTCCAGGAATCTCTGTATGATCTAGCAAGGCCAGATCGGAAGAGAAATGGGAAGGGCTGTGAATTTTTCGTGCGACCGGATTTTTGTCAGGCCACAGTTCAACAGAGGTGGCATCTGCGCCAACTAATCCCACTCTTTCAAGGCAAAGGGGCATTGGCCCTTTTACTTAATCCATCTAAACTTAAAATTATTCACAAAGACAAAACACTTTTTTTTGTCTCCGAGATTGCTGCGAAAGAGTTCTTAGATACAATATAGTGGGACAGCTGTTTTCCTTTTTCTTTTAGGTTTTTTTCATGCTGGGGGGTGGGGGGTGAGAGGAGTGTACACAGTCCTTTCTCACCATAATTGGGAGGACTACGCAGTCCTTATGCACCCTTTGGGTGGGGGTGCGGGAGGGGGAGGGTGCTTTTGGGGTAGTAAGGGAGGTTGGGGTGGTGGGGCAAGGAACAGCACAATATGGGTCTGGCATGCGCATGGTACTAAAGGTTCTAAAGGTTTGGTGATTAAATCTTTCAAAACTATGTGTTTTTTATTAGTAAAGCATAGCTCAGGGTCTGGACTAAGTAAGCAAGGAAAGTCTAAAGTAATTTTTTATGGCGGGTACATTTTCTGTATGCTCATGGAATATCAGTGGTTTAAACGATAAAAAGAAAAGGGGGATTATGGCCCAGATTTTAACCTCAATGCAAGTGGATTTGCTCTGTATACAAGAGACTCATATTGCATGGAATAACCGGAAGTGGCTGAGGGAGCTGGGTATGGAGCTCTTGGGGTTGTACACGACAAAGCTCGACAACTAGAGGAGTAGCTATTCTGAAAAGATTTGGTTGGGGTGCTTGTAAACGTGTCAAAGAAGATGTCTGGGGTGTTGGGTTATCATTGAGTTATGGATTGAGGGTACCCCAATAACAATTTGCTCAATATACGGCCCCAATCTGGACGACCCTGACTTGCTACATTTTTGGAGCATTGAGCTAGTGGCATGGCCATCTCCATTGATTCTGTGTGGGGATTTCAACCTTCATTTGGCAGGTGGGTTTGATATCACAAGTGATTGTCTGTATCTTGGGAAAAAAACGAAGTTTTCAAAGCCACCAAAGGATTAACTAGAGAATTGGGATTAGTGGATGTTTGGTGTGATAATGTTAAAGGTGCCTTGGGGGAAACCTTTTATTCTGCACCTCATAGGAAACATTTGCGTCTCAATTATTTTTTCATTACAGCAGAGAATGCAAGAAATGCCAGGATCGATATCAAGCCTAAGATCATATCAGATCATAATCCTATCATGCTGGAATTGGCTGTTAGTTCCAGATCAGCTTTCAGAGCTTGGACTTTCGAGCATAAACTTTTGCTCGATTCTGTTTATTGTGAGCACATGTGTAAATGGATCTCTGAATTTTTTAATCATAATCGGGGGTCTGCTTTAGACCCGATTGTTTGGGATGCATTTAAGGCAGGGGTCCGGGGGGAAACATTAAGCTACTCTATTAATAAACAGTGAAAATTGCGCTGTGAGGTTCAGGATGGGATGAACAAATTAAGGCTATCTGAAATTGAACTAATGAAGGCTATTGCTAACGGCCAAAATATTGAACAAATTTCAAGTGACATAGCGGTCCAAAAAATGAGTATATATCAGAATTTTGCCACAAAATTAGCCACTAAAATTGCTGTATATAGAGCTGAATTGTATGAAATAGGGGAAAACTCTGGTCGAATATTGGCAAAAAAACTACATCAGAGAGAGGTAGCCAATAGGATTGATAAGATTCAGGATCATCTTGGGTAGGTAGTGGATAAGCCAAGAGGAGTGCTTGATGTGTTTAGCAAATATTATCATCAGCTGTATACAGAAGATGTTATTATCGGAGTTGAAGATAAATTGGATGATTTCTGTGTTGCTGTTGAAACTCAAACATTGACACAGGAACAAGTAGAACAACTAGAAGTAGACATCACTTGGGAGGAAATAGAGGCAGCAATAATGTCATTGGCAGCAGGTAAGGCTGTCGGTCCCGATGGCATTCCCCTTGAATTTTATAGGACTTTTTGACAAGTGTTAAAATCAGAGTTTATGACTCTGTTTTTGGCATCGCAAAGAGGGATTGCGCCAGTGTCTTGGCGTAAAACCACGATTATTGTTTTTTTGAAAAAAGATAAACCTGCTCTATTGCCTATGTCATATAGACCAATATCTTTAATTAACTCGGATAGCAACATTTACTTTAAGGTTATTTCAAATCGCCTAGCTGGGGTCATCTCTGCACTGGTTTCCAATTTTCAACATGGGTTTATTCCCGGCAGAGACACTGCAGATCATGTGAGGTGTATAATCTCCTTTCTGGATTGGGCACAAGCAACCGATACAACATTGGGGGTAATCCTGTTGGATGCCGAGAAGGCATTCGACAGGGTTTCCTGGCCCTATATGTGGGAAGTTTTAAGAAGGAAGGGATTTGGCCCTAAGATACGGCAAGCAGTTAGGTCATTATATATTAGTCCGGAAGCTAGCATACGAATCTCCGGACAGGATTCAGGTTTGTTTAAGATAGGTCGAGGTACTCGACAAGGATGTCCCTGTTCACCCTTATTATTTGCTCTTTATATTGATTTTTTTCTGAACAAGTTGAATTGTTTTAAAGACATAAAACCAGTACAACTTCGGCATATGGAGTATAGAGCATTGGCCTATGCCGATGATATTGTTGTTGTCACAAAAGATATTGTTACGGCACTTCCTGCAATTGATAAATTGGCATCTCAGTTTGGGAATTTTTCAGGATATAAATTAAATTGATCTAAAACGCAAGTACTTTATTCAGGTCAGGATCCTCCTGCAAATGTGGCCATTACCTCAGAAGTTACATGTCTGGGGATTAAAATTTCAATGCCTATTAGTAACATCCCAGAGTTAAATATGAATCCTGTATTAACAAGGGTGAACCTAATATTGGAGCGGATGGATCATTTGCACCTATCTTTATATAGCAGATCAAATGTATTAAAAATGGTGGTATTGCCAAAGATCTTATATATGTTTAGAACAATTCCATTAGAATTTCCTGTGTCATGTTTTAAGAGGTTAGAACGAATCTGTTCTCGATTCTTATGGGGATACAGACGACAGAGGAGGGCCTATAAAAAAATGGTGCTACCAAAAGATCGCGGTGGCTGGGGCATACCATATTTTATGTTGTATTATTGGGCAGCTATTCTGCAATGTATTAGCCCCTTGGTTGTCGGGGACAGAGCTAACATTTTGCCTTGCCACAGACCATCAATATATGAATTTGGGTTGGGTGATGAGACTAGGGAATGCCTGGTCAAAATAATTGAACCAAGTTATTTTAAGAAAACCAAATTTAAAATACTCTGGGCATCATATTCTGTATGGAAGCAAATCAAGCGGCACCTTGGCTTTCATAAATTGAATGCATATACTCCATTCTCAGCTGATGGGCTGCTTCCAGTAATTTTTCGAGATCACGTCACCAACAGATGGGGATTAAAAGGGATTCAATGTTTAGGGGATTTATGTGATTGCGGATTTGCAAGCGAAATTTGGTTTAGCTAAACATGAATTCTTTAAATATCTCTAAATCCGTAGTTATCTCGATAAGCAGGGGCCTGGATCTAGACAACAACTTGCTAGGATCCCGCTTATTGAAGGAATGAAGAAAAAAACATCTATTGGTCAATTTTATTTACAACTAATTGAGACACTTCCTGATGATTTATATGTCTGTCAAGGAAAATGGGGAAGGAAATTGGGGTTAGAGGATATTGACATCAGGGAATCCTTGGGGCTTGCTAATCAGGTTTTGATGACCAGGAGGATGCGCACTCAACATTACATGGCCATTCATGATTTATATTATACCCCAAGTAAGATTTCAAAATGGGGGACATCTGTTGGGGTCAAATGTAATAGATGTGGTCAATATGCAGCCGACTCAGTTCATATGTTCCTTCTCTGTCCTAAATTAGGGGATTTATTTAGAGAAATCGAGCAGTTCTTGGGCATAATACTGGGATCCTCTGTGAATATAACAGGGGAATTGGTTTTGATAGGGGTTGGCTCAGATATTACTGCACAGACAAGATCAAGAACTATGGTATCTTTTTTGTTCATCTGTATGGCAGTGATAAAGGCCTGTATTACGAAGGAATGGATCAGTCCTGATCCACCGACATTCCTGAACTGGCGGTCAAGATTATTAGCAATGTACAATTTAGAGATAGCAATATATAGAACTAAGGGCAAGAAGAAGAGGACTATGGGAGCTAAGGTTTGGTCAGCCATAACAGATTGGATACAGTAGGAATTATTGCTACTCTCTTTTATGCTTACTATAATTTATTTTCTATATCAGTTTTTAATACATTTTGTGATTGTATATTTACTTTATGTATTATAGACTTGCTGCCTTAAGCTTATGTTTATGTATGTGAAAATGTGTTAGTCCTTGCATACAAGTGGGAAAAAATCAATTAAAAAAAAAACAAACAGTTCAAAATAAACGACACAATCAGATCGAAAACCAAAAGTCACTAAAATACAGAAACCACATTTAAAATTAGTCCACCACTTGAATCTGAATCAATCAATCAATCAATCAATCAAGACATTTGTAAAGCGCGCTACTCACCCGGAGGTGCTGGGGGGGGTCCGCTACTGCTCGAACAGCCAGGTCTTGAGTTGCTTCCTGAAGGAGAGGTGGTCTTGGGTCAGACGGAGGTGGATGGGGAGGAAGTTCCAAGTCTTGGCTGCCAGGTAGGAGAAGGATCTTCCTCCCTTGGTGGCTCTTCGGATGCATGGAACGGCAGCGAGGGCATGGCTGGTCGATCGTAGCTGGCGGGTGGGAGTGTAGAAGGTCAGGCGGTTGTTGAGGTACCTGGGGCCCAGGTCGTGGAGGGCTTTGTGTGCGTGGGTGAGGAGTCGGAACGTGATTCTCTTGCTGACGGGGAGCCAGTGCAGGTCTCTCAGGTGTCCGGAGATGTGGCTGTGTCGGGGGATGTCAAGGATGAGTCATGCGGAGGCGTTCTGGATGTGTTGGAGTCTTTTCTGTAGTTTGGCTGTGGTTCCGGTGTAGAGGGTGTTTCCGTAGTCCAGTCGGCTGGTGACGAGGGCCTGGGTGACCGTCTTTCTGGTTTCGGTGGGGATCCATCGGAAGATCTTTCGGAGCATGCGTAGGATGTTGAAACATGATGATCATCGAGAGGGAGGAGTCCAGGATGAAGCCCAGGTTGCGTGCGTGGTCCGTAGGTTTGGGTGCGCTGCCCAGGGCGGGGGGCCACCAGGAGTTGTCCCAGGCAGAGGGTGATAATCCAAGGATGAGGACTTCCGTCTTGTCTGAGTTCAGTTTCAGGCGGCTGTTCATCATCCACTCCGCTACGTCTTTCATCCCTTCGTGTAGGTTGATTCTGGCGGTAGCTGGGTCGTTGGTGAGGGAGAGGATCAGCTGGGTGTCGTCGGCATAGGAGATGATGTTGAGGTTGTGTTGGCATGCGATGGCTGCGAGGGGGCTCATGTAGACGTTGAAGAGGGTGGGGCTGAGTGATGATCCTTGTGGTACGCCGCAGATGACTTTGGTGGCCTCGGATCTGAACGGGGGGAGGCGGACTCTCTGGGTTCTTCCGGCGAGGAACGAGATGATCCAATCTAGTGCCTTCTCTTGGATTCCGATGTTGCTGAGGCGCTGCACTAGGGTGTGGTGGCAGACAGTATCGAATGCTGCGGAGAGGTCCAGGAGGATGAGGGCCGCTGTTTCCCCGTTGCCGAGCAGGGCTCGGATGTCGTCAGTGGCTGCGATGAGGGCGGTCTCGGTGCTGTGGTTGGCTCGGAGCCGGACTGCGAGTGGTCGAGGGATCCGTTTGTCTCGAGGAAGGCGGCAAGCTGTCTGTTGACGGTCTTCTCGATGACTTTGGCAGGAAAAGGGAGGAGCGAGATGGGGCGGTAGTTCTTGAGGTCGGAGGGGTCTGCTGATGGTTTCTTCAGGAGGGCGCTGAGTTCAGCATGCTTCCATCTCTCCGGGAAGGTGGCGGTGTCGAAGGAGCAGTTGATGATGTCCCGGAGTTGGGGTGCGATGACGGAGTCGGCCTTGTTGAAGACGTGGTGGGGGCATGGGTCGGTTGGTGATCCGGAGTGGATGGTGTTCATCGTGTGGATGGTGTCTTCGGTGCTGACCGGGGTCCAGGCGCAGAGGGTGGTGGTGGGGGGCATCGGTTCGGTGGTTGGGTGCGTGGTCTGTGCGCCGAAGCTGTTGTGTATCTCGGCGATCTTGAAGTGAAAGAACGAGGCGAGTGAGTCGCAGAGGTCTTGTGAGGGAGTGATGTCATTGTTTCCGGCGCTGGGGTTGGAGAGCTCTTTGACGATGCTGAAGAGTTCCTTGCTGTTGTGTGCGTTGTTGTCTAGTCGTTCCTTGAATGCTGTCCTCTTGGTGGTGTGGATCAGCTGGTGGTGTTTGTGGGAGGCGTGCTTGAGGGCGGTCATGTTGTCAGTAGTCGGGTTTCTTCGCCAGGCTTTCTCGAAGGTACGGCAGTTCTTCTTGGAGTTCTTGAGGTCGTCGTTGAACCAGAAGGCTTTCTTGCTGCCGGGCCTGCTGGGATGGTTTTTCAGAGGTGCGAGGTCGTCAGCGCAGTTGGTGATCCACTGTGTGAGGTTGTTGGCTGCTTGGTTGGGGTCCGTTGAGCTGGCGGGAGGGTTCAGGCTCAGTGATGTGGTGAGCTGGTCGGTGGTGATCTTGTTCCAGCTCCTGCGGGGAGCCTGTTGCAGGTGGTGGTGAGTCGTGGTTCTTCTGAAGCTGAAGTGGGCGCAGCTGTGGTCTGTCCAGTGGAGTCCGGTGGCGTGGCTGAAGGAGATGTACTTGCTGGAGGAGAAGACTGGGTCCAGCGTGTGTCCGGCGTAGTGGGTGGGGGTGTTCACCAGTTGCTTGAGTCCGTGGTTGGCGAGGTTGTCCAGCAGAGTGGTGGTGTTGTTGTCGTTGTTGTTCTCCAGGTGGAAGTTGAGGTCCCCTAGGAGGATGTAGTCAGCGGAGGGGAGGGCGTGTGGGCTGATGAAGTCTGCGATGTCTTCGCTGAATTGAGTGCGGAGTCTTGGGGGTCTGTAGATGAGGGTGCCTCTGAGTGTGGTCTTGGGGTCGGTGTGTATCTGGAAGTGAAGATGTTCGGCGGCTGTGAGGGTGTCGTCGGAGTTGGTCGTGATGCGGATGGTGTTCTTGTGGACGATGGCGATGCCTCCTCCTGTCTGGTTGACGCGGTCCCTCCAGGTGTTCTTGTATCCGTCCAGGATGGCGATGGCGATGTCGGGTGCTGAGGAGGCGTTCATTCATGTTTCCGTGAGTAAGGCGACGTCTGGAGATGTGGTGTCGAGCAGGTTCCAGAGTTCCAAGGCGTGTCTGTGGACGGAGCGGGTGTTGAGCAGGATGCACTTCAGGTGGTTGCTGCTGGTGCTCGGCTTGGCGGGTGCGGTACAGGTCTGGATGCAGGAGAACTTGCAGGATTGGCAGGTGAATGGTCCGTGGTTGTGTCTTAGGGTGGCTCGGTAGCAGCTGGGGATCCGGCCGGTGTTGAGTGCGATGAGGGTGGCGGCGGCGTAGGTCCGACGGGTGGGCTGGCATCTGCGGGAGCCAGGGGGTCTGGCGCTGGGCGCGGTCCAGGCGTGGACGGGCGCAGACGGGCTTGCCTTAGGCACGCCATCGGCGCACCAGCGGCGCGGCCGCTGCGCGGCCTCCATATGAGGGGGTGAGGGAGGGAGGAGCAGCTGGGAGGTGGGAGCGGGGCGGCCACTGGGATGCAAGGGGGCGGGGCAACCGGGATGCGGCGGCGGGAACGAGTGGCGAGGAGAGTAACAAGGCGCAAACAAGGGTACAGAAGTAAAAGGGGGGCAAAATTCAGGGCACAAGATGCAAAGGAGGACCCAGGCACTCAGGATACAAAAGCAAAAAAAGGACACAGGCACTCAGGATACAAAAGGCAAAAAGGCACAGGCAGTCAGGGCACGGAGGAGAGAGGGGCGGGGAGAAGCATAGTGACGGCAGTAAAAACCAAGCAGAGGGCTAGTGCGAGCGGTAGCGAGAATGCAGGTCACACTGGGGGATGCGTGGTGGTGAGGGGAGCGACCTGCCTGGGAAACAGGGTCAGAGGTCGCAGAAACCACATTTAAAATTATTCCACCACTTGAATCTGAACACATAGAAAATAGCATCTTTACATTTAGAAGTAGTAGAACACAATGATCAATTGCAATGGGGCATAGAAATAAGGATTTAAAGCAATTGGTTCATTTCAATCAGAAAACCATTTGATCTAACACTAAATTTGCCATCTGCAGTTTCTGTGCAAACCACGTGAGTGAACGCTCTTTTATTTTAACAACAAATATAAAACTTATAGGCATAATATTGAGCTTTCATTATCATCTAGGCGAATATCTGTCAATAAATTATGCAGAGGTTCTTGAAATGCCGGATAAAGTATAATAGTATGCAGTAAAGTTTTGCAGTCCAAAATGACACCTTGGACAGAATCTGGCAGACACTGACATTTTTCCATTACCATTATATCTGTGATCTCAATCTGACAGAATCTAAATTTTAATAATTTGCACTTTACTATTTATTCAAGACTTGACAGAGGATAACTAGATCCTTATTCGTTACCCGTATTTGTTCACCCATGATAAACAGCAATTCTTCTCAAATTCAAATGTATGCTTTTATTTAAGGATTGTGTGGATGTTGCTTAAGAGTGTGGGATCTGTCCAGATATCTTCTAAATGTTATTTTCTGATTAATTGCATAAAATATGATATAGGTGAGTTTTAATTGATTAGCAAAAGCATGGTCACAAATATATTTACAGATACCTCCACTTGATGCTGGCATTTCTGAGTGGTCACCTGGAAATGCCAAAATAATCAGGAAAAGTACAGTCTAATTTCATGCACAATGTCGGGACTGGACATTAGAAATGCATTGGCCCAACACTTTCCACACCTTGAAGCATTGAATACTTTCTAGTCAATTGTGTCAAGCATGAAGGATAGTGAAAAGTAAAAAAGCACACATTTTGCTAGAAAAACCCCCAAACCTGGTGACATGTGATAGTCTTCCGTATTGGTGCTAAATGCCGTAGATCTAAACAGGCCACTGATAGCTTTGATTCAAAGCTCTTTAGATGCATGGTTCACTCGAGGTATAGATGCACGATTCACTTGAGGTACAGTGATAAATAGCACCAAGGACTGGGTTTTCAGTGTCAGCATTTGTTTTGTTGTCAAAAAAACATGAGTGGCGAATTTTGCTGGCAACCAAAAATGCATCACTTTTGACTTTGTATATTCAATGACAAAAAGCCTGGTCTATTATATCTTGGGAAGGCTGTAAAATGATAGTTGTAGTCCAATAAGGGTGTGACTAAGGAGAAGCAAAATGTCAAGATGCAATTGTACTGGCATTGGCTTAATTGTCAATTTGGAAGAAACATTTTGTCTACTGATATGAAGATATTATGTCAACCATGTGCAGGTTAAATAGGGTAAGGGCCAGTTCTCAACATTATTTCAGGACATTTTATTTTAGTTTTGTGTCTTTTTTTATTGTTTTTTTGTTGATTTTATACACAAAGGATTGTGATATGATATCACTCATGGGAAATTTCCAATTACAGCTTTGTTAATTAGGGTAGTGGAGAAGATAAGAAAATAAACAAGTCATACTTGAGTGTTATGGGTGGCAGAGAAAAAGGTGCATCCACAGTCTGAAGCATGCAGTTTCTGCTAGACATCCATTGGCCCATGATTATGCATTGGATGTTGAAGGGCTGGGAAGAAATTCAGTTTAATTGAAAATGGAGGGTAATAGCAATCCCTCAACAGGGATGAGCCGCACTTCGAGTAAAAGATACCCGTCAATATTAGCATAGATAATTAAGCGCTTAAATAATTTATAGAATAGGGGTGCTGTACAAACTGGTAGCACCGATTACCCAACAGTGCTTGTTAACAGGTCATAAACCTGCATATACAAATAGAAGTTATTCAGCAATAGAACTCCCTGACACAGTTATATTTAGCGATCTTCGCCTAAAGTACAAAAACATGAATGCTTGCGTTCTCAGAAAAATGTCCGTTAGTGATGTATATTCATCTTCTTTTTATTCATTTGTAAGAAATTTCCCAGCAGCAAATTATTGAAATCAGGCCAACACGTGTTTCGTCTGTACCACAATACAAATGCAGACTTTATCAAGGCTGGAAAAGATGAGAATATATATAGTACATGAGACTATACAAACAAGTTATCATAATTAAATATTAGTACAGATTAATGTTAACTTAGTTTTAAAGAAAACGTAGAATATTCAGGTGGAAAGAGAGAGAGAGAAGCGCACTAAAGCCAAGAACCAGAAAGACCATGTAGCACCGTGAAACGTAGACAAGTGCAAGGAGAAATCACCAAAGGTCAGCAGACAAGCGTGAAACGTAACCCTGTGCGTAAAAAATAAAGAGAGAATCCGTGATGACTCTCAGACGTTTCAGTAGTTTTCTTAGTCACGCCAAAGACCAAGATAAAAATCAAAAAAGGCCGAAAGATGAACGTGTGTAGAGTTAACAAAACCTCGCGTAATGTGAAATAGTGGTTGAAAAAGAACACTGAGACACACCCACCGATTGCACAGATCAAAGTCCATCGCAGTGATCCTAAGGTATTCAAGATCCCAGATTACACAAGAATCTGGAGAAGGAACGAAGAACTGTAGAGAAAGAGGAAGGGTAAGTAGTACACACAGGCCAATGACATTAGCCTGACATGAACAGTAAGTTAAAATATGAAACTGAAAATATAGCACTAGTTAATAATAAAAGATGTGTCATATGTGTCAAACCGACAGTGCCCGAGATATACTGCTCAAGTGGTACTAAAGATACTGTCAAATATAAAGCAATAACAGGAATGACCGTAAAGTAATCAACATGTTGAGTGATATGTTAAAGAAACCCCCCGAGTTAGACACAGTATGGGAATTGAGAGCAATATGTCATGAGAGTAATTGCACAAATATACACCGTGACTATGTAAATAAAATGGTCTAATACGGGCATGGGAAGTAGCCGAATATGTTATTAACTGTCGGTAGAGGAGTCTAAAGAATGTCAAAGTGACAAAAGTGCATACTCGTAACACTCACCTAGGCAACACTAAATCAGTTGAGAATCATGACATCATAATTGTTCAATATGTCAGGAATCACAATAAAGCAAGACCTGTATGGTGTTATAAACTCGAGTAAACGACCAATGTGGCAATAGGATAAAAAGAAATGTATACACAAATAGGTATAAAGCACTCACCCAAATGAGTCAGGTTATAAACAGAAATCTATAAATCACGTTGTAAATTCCATGTGTGTTGCCGGAAGTAGGGCAGCCCCGCCTTGATAAGCCGGCTCCCTATAGGTGCAAATATAAAAGACCCGTATTAATAAATATAATGAACTGGACTGCAAATACGGTGATAGGGACGAATAGAAAAGGGGGAATTACATGGTCAAAAATTAACAAAAAAAGCGGTGTCTATAAAGTAGCATCGAAGTTGCATACCTGGTCACGGTTTAGCCACCACACGAACAATGCGTCCACTAAAGTTCTGATGTAGTAAATCGTCGGCCCAAGCCTCCCTCTATTTGAATGAGAACGTTAGATAGTCACGTGGTCACGTAAGATCACGTGATCAATCCCCAAGTGAGTTAACTAGATGTGTAAGATTACTGATAACATATAGGCGCCATCTTGTAGTGAATGTTGAGGTACCTAATATTGATGGTGGAATTGAGTAATAAAGAGTCACATACGTCTCTGGAAGGGAAAATGATAAACAACTGCACTAGTTGACAAAGTGAGTGCAACACATAATATATTACACATCCTTCAATAAGGATCGCGTATATAACCTTGATGGTAGATAAATTTGCGAATAGCTGTCCCATAACTATGAGACAACCAAATCCGTCTACAGTGGTTGTACATGTCGAAAATTCTTATAATTCTTATACACAAAGGATTGTGATCTGATATCACTCATGGGAAATTTCCAATTACAGCTTCGTTAATTAGGGTAGTGGAGAAGATAAGAAAATAAACAAGTCATACATGAGTGTTATGGGTGGCAGAGAAAAAGGTGCATCCACAGTCTGAAGCATGCAGTTTCTGCTAGACATCTATTGGCCCATGATTATGCATTGGATGTTGAAGGGCTGGGAAGAAATTCAATTTACTGCCTGAATAGGAGCCCTTGAATTGAGAACCCAAACTGACATCTAAATCCCCACATAAAATAATTGGGGCCAGCCATAAAGCCAACTCGAGATTCAAGAAATCAAACATTCTAGGATCATGCATATTTGGACCATAAACAGAACATAGAATAAAAGTGTGAGTAGAGAGCTGGCATTCTATAACAGCCCATCTTCCATAATTATCAGCGTGGCAACGTTTAACTAAACACACATTCCGGCGGGCCAAAATACTCACCCGCATGTAGTTCCGTGTGTGGTGTAAGCTAATAATGTAAAGCCTAGGATCCCAACAGATCTTTCCGCGACCAATCAATATGAGTCTCCTGAACGCAGATTATAACGGCACTTAACACCCTCATCATTTCTGCCACTTTCCTTCATTTCCTATAGTCATTCAAACCACAGACATTTACTGAGGCAATATAGAGTTTAGCTGTAGTTGTCATCTTTACATCTAAATGATTAAATTATCCTGAGCCTTGGAATGAGAGATATTTGAAATCTATATGTGCTGGTCAGAGACAGCAATTAGACATAACATCCCTTCTGGCTACAGCATCTCAAACCGAGCGACAAATATTACCAAAAAATACTCCTCATTTGTTTTCTGCCCCCCTTGGACCCACACCACCCCAGACCCCCAAACTGTCCTACCTCCTTCCCCCCACAAGCCCACAGCCCCCTCACGCTCAACCCCAACCTCCCCAAACACCTTCCCCCCAACCTCTAGAAGCAGTCAGACCAATGGCCTGAGTGATGAAGCCTGTGCCCACCCTCCTCCCAGCAGCCTGCACCAGTCATCTTGCATACCCCACAGCCCAAAGTGTAAGAGACATGATCTCAATTTGAAATATCTTTCCCAATATACCATATAAAATACAAGATATTCAGTCAAAAGCGGGTCTGGAAAAAAAAACAACAGAAGATAAAAGTGAAAGGAGAAACCTCAGCCAAACCCTGTCGGAGGCTGACACCCCCAGTTAATGACCAGTAGTTCTAGAGTCCAGCTCATTCATTCTTTTCATTTATCCTTGACTTTGAGGTAAAGACGCGCGTGTTATTGCTGAAGACATATTTCAGTCAAGCAAGATGCAAAAGATATCCCTCTGTGCCTTTTTTGTTGATAAGGGGTGATCAGTTGCCTCAACCGGCATCTACGTTCCACAGTGACATGACATTATTTTTGTGTCTGTTTCTGTGTTGTACCTAACTTAATAAATACTAACCGATAAATCATTATGGCAAGCAAAGATGGGTCTATATCAGACATCCCAGAAGGCATTGATAATAAACAGATTTAAAATACTCTTGCACCTGCATGCTCTTTTCTCCACTTGGCTGAGCAATGTTCTCAATTAGCTGGTAGATGATCCTAAAAAATAGAAAGGAAATTGATGCAACTCCTACTCCAGGCACACACGTCACACACTACAGAAAAAGCAATGTAGTTTGTCATGACTTAGTTCCAGTTACTATTGATCATCTCAAACTAGTATCTCTCTGTGTTTCTGTACTCATCTTAACCTAGTGCAGCCTCATCTGCTACCTCCTTCATTCCATAAAGGGTTACTCTCATAAACAAGTACTTCTAACAAAAAAGAGTTTCCCTAGAAATTCAAGGTGGGTCATTCTCAAGCTATTCCTTCATAAAACATATGTTGGCCATTATGAGTCAAATAATCTTGATCTTTCCCTTTTTGGAAAATACTATATAATCTAAATCAGTGGTTCCCAAACTGGGGTCGGCGGACCCCTGGGGGTCCCCAAAGCCTCCTCAGGGGGTCCGCGACTACTTTGATAATCAAATAATATAACAGATTAATAAAGTGTATATAAATAAAGAAGCTAAATGTGCAATTGAACATTTTAAAAATACTGTACTTGAGAAGGAATTTGAAAATGGAGGATAAAAATTAAATTAGTATCCTCAGATTGATTTGTGGGAGCAGTGCAGGTGCATCAATCAAAATATAATATGGATGATGAGTGGCCTCAATTAAATTTAGAAAAGCTACAACCTTTCTATTAAAATTACATTTTGATTTCTTTTTTATTAATATGTGTTGGCGAATTAATTAAAATGTGTCATTCGTGTATTTGTTTGATTGCTTTTTCCTGCATTTTTTGTCTATTGTTTTGCAGTTCAAATCATCAACATTGTTTAGGCCAGGGTCCCTGGCTTCCAGTAATGACTTGTGGGGGGGTCCCTGGATTCTTATAATGATTCACTTGGGGTCCACGGGTTCCAGTAATGATTAAGTGGGGTCCCCAGAAAACAAAAGTTTGGGAACCACTGATCTAAATAATTCCCAGAACTGGAAAAAACGTTATCATGAAATAAAACCTCATAGTCGAAGATCAGTTAGATTCAAGCCGAGAGCTAGCAAGGAGACAGCCACTGTATAAGTTGTTGTTAGCTATCTCTGCATCATAGATGTAGGGAAAACCTTGCTATAAGCACTACTAGACTTTTCACCGCTGTTGGTCTTCTTAGCCACAAAGTCTTTCTTGACTCCCTTGGAAAATGCGTTGTTTCAGGGCAATGTTTTGAAATGGTTTCCATCATAATTACATCACCAATCTAACTTTAACAAAATAGGTGAATCTATATCCGGCCCCATGCTGAGACAACTTTTAGGATACCAGGCATCAACACTATTCAATCTGTCCAAGAAACCAAGAGAAATCAAAGATGGTTTGGCTCTACAGATGCATTAATGACATTTCTTGAGTTGCCCATGGTCTAGCACCGTATCATACAACTTCATCTATATTTTGGCAAGGGTCAGCCTTTGTAAACAAGTATCCACCGAACTTCTCTTATCATGCTAGCAGAGCATGAGCAAACTGTAAACATTCATATTCACTAAAACGATTTGCTTGTACACCCTAAACAACCTTGAATTCTTGTAACTTTCCATCTAAAGCATTCAAAATGTATTGTTAATTATTAATGCTCCCACGATATTGAACTCTGCTCTCTTCTGTCCACTGACTGGAGGGCTTCAGGCTGGGCTACTCATTTACAATTACAATTACTTTCCTAATCTAGTTTGTAACTACTGCTTAACATTTGGCACCATGCGACTCTTCTTACTGTTCTCTTTACTATAGGATAGGAACTGGTGGCTTTTTGATTCACTTCTACCTATATAACCACTTAAATTCTACTTCTTGAAAATGTTAATCCAATCCTCCCACCAGTTATCTATAACAGAAGATTCACACCTTTTCCATAGTGAAAGCTACTTCTGCTCAAGGAAAGTCCTCTGGAGATACTAGGAAATTATAACTGTAAAATAGTAATGATACTTGTTAGCATTACACTATGACCAGTCTAAGCACGATTATGGGTAGTTACCCAAGTGTTCCAGTTGAGGTTACCAACAGAAATTCCAGGAAAATGTTTATCAATATTAAATGCTACCACCTGACTAATAAATTCAAATTCAAATTTAAATCTTCACATGCCTTGTGGTACCTAGGACATAACCACAGCAGTAAGTCTCCCAAACTCAGCTTAAATTTTCATTCAACTATCAACTTTAAATGTGTTTTGGAATTTCACCCTTTTGTCTTTGTCAGCATTTCAATTTCTGAAAATACACATATGTTTCTATCAAATATAACTTTCCACTCAAATTTCCAGAAGAAAACCTTTGTGGGAAAAAATTGTCTTTAAAATATCAGTTCCCAAACACCAGTACTCACCTAAACAAATCCCTCACATGGACAGACTGCTTTGAATGCCCAGGTAATTACAGTCCTATGCCATGGATGCTCACCATAGCACGAAGGAAGCCTGTATTATACCAATAATGCCCACCATTATACCAGGGCCACAAATATGAAAAGGCTGGACACCATAAGGCACACGGTGGGCACAATATATCAACCATGGCCACTATTATGTGTGATGGGCAGCGCCATTATGTCAGGGATAGTTAAAGGTAGGGCAGTCAAGCTCTTACAATGTCAATGATGGCTGTTAGTATGCTATAACTGCACCAAGAATGCCCAAAATGGTTAAAGATTACCTATTGCCACTATTATGGCATGAGCGGACATAATTGTGCCTTAAATAAATCCCTTATGTGGGAGAGCATGCACATTTAGTGGTCCTTGACTCCAAGGTAGCTTCCAGCATGCAATAGTTTTTATTATGCATGCACACATAAATGATTGCAGATGATACTCTTAATTGTATCTGCCCTTGATCATACACAGTTCACCTCAACTCTTGGGCTGGTCATGCACCCAACTGACTCATTTTCACTATGATTCCTACAGTCCTAGCCTTTTGTGGGTCAACGCAGATTACTGCTCAGGCTATTGATGCCACTCTTCTTTTATGGTCCATTGTTCACACACATGGTGCAACTGAAAATGCAGGACTTCAGCATGGCCAATCTCCTTGTGACTTAGATTGAGAATGCATAAGGATGGTCAAGTGGCGGACCCCATAAGCTGACACAGTGTGTTTGAGTGTTAGTATGGTTCCCAGCCATAGGTTTGGCTGGCTATCAGTCTAAAGACCTTGAGATGAGCAGCGCTGTCTTCTTTAATATGCACAGACTCTCTGAATGAGGTACTGGGCCGATCTATACACTTGGCATCAAGCATGTCTTATTTCTTGGTCCTTTTCTTTTCTCCATCCACACAACTCTCTTTTGAAATTTTAGATCCTGATTTCAGTTTTTATTCCATTTTGTCACATTTTCTTTTTGATTTCAAACATCTTATTTGCAATCTAGGCATTCACCTTGTTACTTTGTTTCCACATTCTTTCTCAGTATATTCCCTTCAGTTTGTGAACTTTCTCAAATCTACCCTTTCTCACTTTATTTGCCTCTAGTCTGCTAATTTCGACCTTTCTACTATCTCAACTTTACTACTGTTCATCTCTTTTCATTGTTCTACCTACCGTAGCTCTTCTAGTTACCGCTAACACTAACTCCACGTTTCAACTTTTATATAAACTGCTTCTCTGCCTCTTTTGGTCTCTCTGTTTGCGAGACTTAGTTGCGACTCACTGCATTCCCCATTCTTTTTTTATGTCCTATGTGGTTTATTCAAGTGTGTTGATAGTTTTCCTTTTCCCTTCTTTCCTCTGGATTTACAATGTATTTCATATAATACTTTGTGAATGTGTTTTCACTCTCTTTTGGATCTTGTAGTACATCAATGCTTTGCAAGCACAATTGCAGTTGCATTTCATTGATACATTCCATACCAACTCATAAAGGAGACGAGAACATTAATTGCACACGCTCTTAATTTTCAATATGTTTGGGTTTCAAAGTGTATTTTGCGAAGAGGAAAAGCATTTCTGACTCACAAACTACATTAAGCAAATTGGGATACTATTGTGTGGTCTCAAAGCATGTGATCAAAGGCTTTGCAACAGCAAAATAGACTTGTACAGCTAGCCCATTTTACTTTTAGACATTTAGGGCCATATGTAGGAAGCCTAATACCGGTCGATAACGGCTGATTTTCGGTAAATATACCGTTACCGACCGGTATTTAGGCTTTTGCTATGTAGGGGGATCATTTCAGGATTCGGTAATTTACCGAATCGGTAAAATTACTGAATCGGTAATTTTACCGATTCGGTAAATACCGAATCCTGAAATGAGATGTAGGGGGAGTGTGTGGGTGTAGTGTGGATTCGTTATTTACCACCAACTAAAAGTTGGTGGTATATGACGAATGTCTTAGTAAAAGCATTATTTGGCCCTTAGAAGTGTGCAATGTGGCAGACATACATGCCCTTAGGGCATGTATGTGTGCCACATGTGCACACATGCAGGAATCAGGGGTGCAACAGGGTGTCACTGTGACACCCTGCCACCCTTGATTGTGCTCCCCCCATTACCGATTCGGTATTTACCGATTCGGGAATGGTAACTGGCTTCCCATTGATTCCTATGGGCCTCCTGGCCCATAGGAATCAATGGGAAACAAGTTACCATTACCGAATCGGTAAATACCGATTCTAAAATACCGACACTTACCGAATCGGTATTTTTTTACCTACATTACATTTACCGATTCATAAATACCGAATCGGTAAAATTCGGTATTTAAGAATCGGTAAATGTAATTTACCTACATATGGCCCTTAGAGAGATACATTTAAATATTTGAATGAATGAATGAATCTTTATTGTTCAATTAATTAAAATGGTTACAATATTCTAGCAATAAAACAAAAACTTGTTAAAAATCTCACACAGTTAATTGAGAGTGATAAGACGTTTAAAAAGATTAAAGTAATAAAAGGACTATTTCTAAAAATATTGTCCTATCTAGCAATAAGGTGTTGTGCATTGGACTTGAGGAAAAGTTTTATCATAGTCTTTCTTGCTTGATGGCCAACTGGATGCTGTTATGACTCAGCTTTCAGTTTCAGTGTGGCTCGGATTGAGTCTGTGAATTTCCCTAGTCGGGCCGCAATTTGAGGTGTTTTAGCGGAAAAGCACAGGTCGGAAACTTCCCTGCAGCTTTGTAGGCCAAGCAACCTACAGATGGGGAGAACCAAGCTCTGACGCTCACTGACTAACTTTGGGCAGCAGCACAACAGATGGAGCCAGGATTCACGGTGGTAGTTGCAGAGTCGGCAAGCCACTGAATTGTCCTGCCGGGCCCAAGTAGAGTTAAAATCTGTGATGGGCAGAGCTAAAAGTCTCATGTAGGTAATTCTTCCCCGAGCCAGGACTGTCAGAGCTTGCTCAAGGTAGGGCTGTGGTTTTCCCATGGTGTATGAGGAGTCCAGTGAGGAAATTTAAATATATGTTAATTGGCCGAAAAATAAAATCACACATTCACGACAAAGGAGAAAAGAATCATTCACTTTGCCATAAATATGGTTGTAAAATCTTAAGTGTGATTAAGATCCCATTAAAAAGGATGGCAGAGTTTTTTATTGAATTAGTTTATTAGTAAGGGACTTCTGCAAATTTACAACCTATTATTAAAATGGAGATACATTATAATGCAAATGCGTCCATTGTCTCACTTGGCTGCAATGTGTCACTTGTCTTTCCTTTTTTCTTACAAGCAAATGAAATGCAATCAATCATTTATCAATCAATCAGTGGATTTGTTGAGTGCTTCTTGTCACCCGAGAGAGTATCTGGGCACAGGCAGGGTCCAACTGACTAGCCGAACAGAGAGATCTTCAAGGACTTTTAGAGCTCTGGAAGAGATGGTAAAGTCAGTAGATGATAGGGTAGCTCGTTCTATGTCTTCACTGCTAGGTAGGAGAAGGAGCGCCCTCTCCAACTGCTACATCAGATGCATGGGGTGAGGGTTAGAGAAAGGGACAAGGAGTGGAGGTGTCTGGTGGGCTGATAGAAACTCAGGCGGTAGCTAAAGTAGGCGGGTCTGCAGTTCAGTAGGGCTTTGTATGAGTGGGTCAGAATCTTGAACAGGCATTTTGTATGTACATAGAGCCAGTGGAGTTGTCTGTGGAATGCATGAATAAGGATGGAAATGAAGCATGCAATGTACAGAAAATAATCTTTTGAAGGAGTTAAAAGTTATAACTCCACGGGACCAATTCACACAGATTTTTCTGTCGCATACTCTTGTAGTATTCTAGCTTACATATGAATTACAGGAATAAAATAATTGCAAGCCAGAAGTACTTCTGGTTTAATCCCAAAATTCAGAACTAAGCCAGGAAACTGCAAGAGTAAGTTACATCTATTCATAACAAAACCATTGTGAATTGGGTCCCCTCGGTATCATCAAAGAGGTGTAATTTGTAATATGGTACCAGAATGTCATGATCTAAATATAATTTGACAAAAATATGTCTTAATATGAATTGCCCCATTGGAATTACAATACAACATATATTCGATGTTGAAAAGTATGGAGAAATGAAAAAAAATTCTCCTCCTTTATCCCTTTGTTACATTGGCCAACTATCCACTGCAAATCTTGAAATAAAGCTGTGCCATGATGAATAACACGATGCCATACCAGTGAATGTGTGAACACTCCACAGTTGTAGGTGAGCTGCACAAGCTATGCATGTGCAAAAACCCTGTAAAAATAATGTGTGGGTAATTTTTTTACTTGTAAATGTACAATGTACATGCCAATTAAAAGTAGATTTATGAACCATTGTTATCCTGTAGCATACAAAATACTGCTTTAAACTTAAAAATGTAAAGAACTCTCATTATCCGTCCACATAAATTATACATACTTGGGAACTAGAGGCAAGACATTGTTTTGAGGAGAATGCGTCGGAGACATAGAGCAAATAGATCACACAGATGTTATGGACCCAAATCACAAACTGCATTTTGTAGTTGGTAAAGTAGCATAATACTAGTACTGCTTACTTACTACAAAATGCAAGTCAGAAACCTATGAGTGGAAATCTCCATTATCACATCTCTTATATATTCTATGTGGAGATTCTCACATGTGTAAGTTTACAACTTAGGACCTCATTATGATGCCGGTTGGACAAGCGTCCGCCCAACATTGTTTCGGGATCAAGACCGCCCGTCAAGTAGGCGACGGCCCGAGCTCCAAATTACCATCCGACTGCCATGTAGGCAGTCAAAAACATGCCTTTTTGCATTGAGGCATGTTCTGCGGCCAATAAAAAGTCAAGTTTGGAAAAATCCCTGCACTGTGTGCCAGGTACCATGTGATGTCTGGCACAGGGTTTATTAATGTGGTGCCCCCGGGCCACATAGCCGAGGCCCAGGGGAACTTACTATTATACATACACACTCTGCAGTTGGTACAGAGATTTCCGCATAGAAAGAAATAAGAGAGGGGGACATGGAACCTCCACATATAAGATTTTGAATACAACTTTAGATCATGTATGCAGTACTAATATAGTATTACACAATGTACTACAAAATGCAGTTCTGTAATCGAAAGGTTGGACCCATATCTTGCGCACAAATCTCTCCCCTAATGCTTCATATCTGCCCACTTGATAGTGTTGTAAGCAGTTCATAATGTGGAATGTTGAAACTAGCATTGATATAAACCCATGAATTATCCAATTGGCGGACAGTGTTTCTGCCACAGTGATCGGTATTTTCTCTAGATGGTCTATGTTTAATATTGTGTATGTCCAGTCCTTCCTTGCCATAATTTTCTGATCTTTTGTGAAATTGGATGGCAGAAATAAATCAGTTGTGTTCAAATGCTTGCAGGACACGTGACCATTGCACCATTGACTACTGCTACATCCTTTTCTAAATTTAGGAGACAATTTCAGGTATCAGGTCAGCAGCTTCCTGCTGTAACAAGTTCCACAATTTGTTTTATACACCATATATAAAGTGCTTTTGACGTGACTTTCAAGGACCTAACAAAAAATCCTGTAAATCTATGTCATTGGGAAGGAGAGACAAGTGTTCTTTTACCCCATCTAACATGGAATGTTTTAGCCATTCGAGGCATAATTTTCCACGCTATATGTTGCTACTACTCCAGAGTGTTGTGTCTGTGCATAACGTGGTTCTGGCTTATTTTTTCTAAACCCCTTTCTGTTGTTTAGAAAACTGCATGACAAACATTAGTATCTAATGGCCATGCTAGACATCCCTCTGGACTGGAATTTGAAGAATTATATGTACTGTTCTTGAGCATGTTTCTGAACTTTTCCTGTGTGTTATTTGAGAACTGTTGCCAATTCTCAAAACTTGCAAATGTGGGAATGTTTGGTGTAGTCATTCCCTTTATCTTGGCCAGGCTGAGGTAGGATGTTTGTTGCATAGTTTTGGTCAGAAAAATAATGTATCTTGGAATAAGACACACTCTAAACAAAGCCTTGAATTTTCCAGTCTTTTGTGCTCCAAACAGATTTTAAATCAATACTGTCCTTCTAAAAGTCATACCCTTGTATAGACAACTAAACTAGGAAATATAGTAGGCAGAATAAATTAAGTTTTTATCGGTCAGCATACTTTTCTTTACTGGGGAAAGGAGAAGTTTATAATAATAAGACGCTGGGACTATGGGGTTTTGTCAGAAAAATATGCAAACATCTGTGTGAATGTTTTGGAGCTACTCGAAAGTGGTGTAAGAAAATGTTCCCATTGTGTATAATTAAATATTGCATGTTGAGTACTAGCTCCGTGCAATTAATAATGCACATAGTGGTGAAAAACAAACTTTTCATCACAATTGATTGTTCCACTACACATATCTTCACTTTCAGGTACAGTATAATTTTCTCTACTCACACACATGGAAGGCCTGAAGTGACCTCAACCTAAATGGGGCTGCTCAGGGGAAAAAAAAATCTAATTCCCTAATGGGCAACCCATACAATTGTTAAGATTGCCCTCACCCAATGATAGTGGCAGGCTTCATCATTGGGCTGCTACTACACCATGGTGCAAACCAACGCTCGAGGTGGAGTGCTTTTTTTCAAGAAACAGTTATTTCTTTAAAGGGATCCCTACTACTGCCAAAGATGTGTGATTAAAACTGTCTAAGTAGGTACCCTTGTTTCTTTAATAAGGGTCCCACTTGGCAGGATTAAAATAAAAGCAGGTATGGTAGAGTGTCCATGTCTCTTTTACCCAATTACTTTGTTATCGACATGTTTCAGCCAAATCCAACTGCCACTATGGGTCACATGGCCTTCATCAGTATACAGATCCCTTGTACTCAAATCCCTCCTAAGCAATCATTAAATGGAAAGAAAACATGTGGCAGTACTCACCCTCTGTAGACACACTCTACAGGCCCGTGTTTCACTAGTAATTCTCCAAAAACGGAAGCAGAGTAGGGACTTCACCCAATAGTCACACTTTTCTTAAGGTGCGATGTAGCCTGAATCAGCCTCTCTGCATCCTCCAAAGTTTAATTAGCTCATCAAGTAGTTATTTCACTGTGTTATTGTCCCAGTCATCCAAGATACTTCCAGGAGTAATAATTGCAAAAACAACAGTTGATGGACAGAATGCAGAACAATGTCATTCATTTACCATAGTACAGAGATCTGGGCCTAAATCCATCGTTTTTTTGCTCCCCATGCCATTCCAGTTTGAACCCAGCCATATGCAAATCAGTCTTGGCCCTGTGCCTCATGGGAACAGTCCAGCCCGAACTGCCAAGCCAGGTCCTCCTTGGACTGGAAACAAGCATCCTAGGACCGGTTTCTGGGTTTCACCCCTCTTCAGCCAGGATAGCTTGATTCCAGTGGCATGGAGAGCACGGGACGCACGTCTGGGTATACCCGTCCCACTCGGGGTGACAAATGCAAAAACAACAGTTGATGGACAGAATGCAGAACAATGTCATACATTTACCTCAGTACAGAGATCTAGGCCTAAATCCATCATTCTTTTGCTCAAAATACCATTCCAGTTTGAACCCAGTCTTATACAAATCAGTCTTGACACTGTGCCTCATGGGAACAGTTCAGCCCGAACTGCCAAGCCAGGTCCACCCTGGACTGGAAACAAAGACCCTAAGACCGGTTTCATGGTTTTACCCCTCTTCAACCAGGATAGATTGATTCCAGTGGCATGGAGAGCACAGGACCCACATCTGGGCATAACCGGCCCCCTTGGGGTGGCAGATGCAAAAACAACAGTTGATGGACAAAATGCAGAAAAATGTAATACATTCACCCCAGTACAGAGATCTGGGCCTAAATCCATCGATTGTTTGCTCACCATGCCATTCCAGTTTGAACCCAGCCATATGCAAATCAGTCTTGACGCTGTGCCTCATTCGAACAGTCCAGCCCGAACTGCAAAGCCAGGTCCTCCCTGTCCTGGAAACAAGCATCCTAGGACCGGTTTCAGGTTTTCACACCTCTTTAGCCAGGATAGCTTGATTCCAGTGGCATGGAGAGCACGGGACCCAGGTCTGGGCATACCCGCCCCACTCGGGGTTTCAAATGCAAAAACAACAGTTGATGGACAGAATGCAGAACAATGTCATACATTCACCCCAGTACAGAGATCTGGGCTTAAGGGGGGCGCTAGGCAGCACACGACCAAGATGGCCGCACGCCTGTGAGGCTCCGGCAGCTTGGCAGACTAATCCACTTGATCGCTTCAGGGAATTGAAGCGAAGCGCACCCGCTACCTCCGGTGCTGATCCCGACCGCAGACGGCACACTGTGTCGAAATCGAAGCGGTGTTAAGGGAGCAGCGGGAGACGCGACGAGATTCACCCGGAGCTCTGCTCGGCTGCGTTGGCCACTTGTGCTCCGGGCCTGCCATGTGGTTGGCGGGCCGCTGGCGCGCAGTGCGAACAGGAGTGAGGTTCAAGCACAGCCAACTAATTACGGGCGCACTGCAAATTGACTCCTGGGACTCCGAGACTCTCTATGGGAGGTGAGTGCAAATAGACTGTGACTGAAAAATACTGAGGCCCGCGCTGCTGGATGCCTGCGGCGCAGGCCGCACTCCCCAGCCGTCGTGCGGATAACTGGGCTTTTTCTGCTCGCCATTTCTCGAGGGCCTGCCGCGCCCATTTACTAGTAGGAAGAAGCTGCCCCAGGCTGTATAAATCTCCTGCTGTTCCAACATAATGGCATATTAAACAGCTGGAAAGAGGGCGCAGTGACCCGCATGCCCTGAGTCTGGTGACATAGACATCATTGATGTGACCGCATTGAAAACTGGGCCATCTCTCCCCAAACCCACGCATCTACACTGGGGCTTCCTTGGGGCAGGAGGGCAGTGGCCCCCAAAATAAACATGGCTCTCAAGGATTTTCCACCGCGAGATATCTACGGCTGGACATAGTATTTGTCGACCTATTGCACCTTGGATGGCCCTGATGTGGAGGGATGAGCGGCTGAGTGCTTCGGATGTGCGACTGGGTGGCTGCCGTATACCGGCTGGGAGGCGGGGGACCAAACACACTCTGGGTGCAGAGTAATTGCTGGATAAACATCCTGATTGCCGGTCACATAGAACTTTTACACTGCACAGATCCTCAGTGGGTGCTCACGCAGAGCAAAATTAGCGAACACGGTAGGCTCACTGCACAAGGCCACCACGGTAAAAGATACTGCGCCCCCTCCTCCTGCTACTCTCCGTATCGACTGGGCTGTGTCCGGTATCCACAGAGGTGGGGGGACTACTCAAGTGTCGGTGAATTGAAGACCTTACCAGCATTGGTAACACCTGCCTGTACATATTGCAAGCCCCCTCATTGATTCGCAGCACACAGGAATCCCCACCCACAGGTGCGATCTAGGGCCCCGCTGCTAACATGGGGAAACTGGATGGCCGACAGCCTAAACTAGTATTTGAGACCAAGAAAGTTGCCACGCGCTCAACCTCGGAGGATGCGAATCTGACTGTTGGAGAGATGCTGCAAGCAAAGGTCCCCCCCGGGGAATGAAGTTAAAGCGCTACTCCTTGCCCTGCAACATAGCTTGTCTGACCTGTCAGGGAAGACGGACACTATGAACAATCACCTGGACTTCTTAGTTCAGAAGGTAGACAAACATGACGGGCAGATCAAAGAAGCTGAACATCGCATATCGGACAATGAAGATACCACCTCACAATTACAGCAGCAAGTGTCAACCTTGGATAAACTGCTCAAAGTGATCACTGCCAAGAATGAAGACCTTGAGGCCCATAGTCGCCGGGATAACATCAGGATCATTGGCATTCCGGAAAGCACCAACACGGGCCGCATGGAGGTGTATGTTGAGCGACAACTGTCAGGTGCCACTGAAAAGGACCCATTCTCGGCGCAGCTAATTGTGGAACGTGCACACCGCTCACTGAGGCCACGTCGCCCTCCTGGTGGGCCCCCTAGGCCTATTGTGGCTCAACTCCTTCACTATCGAGACCGAGATGCTGCCCTGAAGATGGCAAGAGAACACAAGAATCTACGATATGACAGCGTGGAATTCACCAACTTCCCAGATTTCACCGTTGCGGTGCAGGAGGCACGCCGTAAATTCGTGGGAGTCAAGCAAAAGCTCCAAAAGGCACAGATCGAATACACCCTACTATACCCAGCACGCCTGAGAGTTTCCTATCAGGGGAAGAACAACATCTTCACGAATCCACATCAGGTGGAGGAATTCTTGAAATCAATCCAACGCCACTCTCCTAGGGGCGCATCGGACGACCGCGCTTCCAGGTGGCCTTCTCCTCATACTGACTGAGGTTCTCTCTTGGATGCAGTTTGATGGGGATGTAAGCGGCCCCTCGGTGGGCTAGAGGACTCTGTGCATGTCCCATCTTACAGGCGGTTGGACTCTAAATACTCAGCATGGTTGGTAAGGTTGCCCCCTCCCAGGGTGGCTGTGCTGTCTAAGCCAGATGAACACAGATAAGTGATCACCATTGGTACAGACTTGTTGTAATGTTCTCATATGTTTTTGCATACATATATATAAGTAGCACTTTTTCTGGGCAGGACTGTGGGAAGGGAGGTTATCATGTTGCCCTGGCGACCCCCAGTATGGGCATTCCCCCTCACTTTTCGTTGATGCTCTTTGTGATGACATATAGCTACGTTCCTTTTTTTTGGCATGCAATGTCATTGTTCAATTGGGTTTTGGGTGGGTGGTACAATACCGACACAATTGGCGTGCTGGTGTGGGTGGGGAAGGGTTTTGTTGATTTACTCCAGTGGTTCCGATATAATGCATCAGTGGTTAGATTTATCAGCACTCATTTTAGCATGTATTCACAGACATCTTCATATGACATTGTTAGGCGAATTTCACTATCACTTTTATGGCATTGAACACAGACCCTTTACGCATAAATCTGCTTATGTGGAACATCAGAGGCCTTGGAGACCCTCGTAAGTGCCGTCAAACTCTTGCATATCTCGACAGACATCATATACACATAGCGATACTTCAGGAGACACATACTGACCCCTGCTGGCTGCCCTGTTTTGGAGGCAGATAGGCATCAGACAGAGTTTTTTCCTCCTATTCGTCAAACTCACAGGGCACACTGATTCTGCTTAAGAAGGGCACACCTTTGGTGCTGGGTGGTTCTCTTGGAGACCCGTTTGGCAGACATTGCATGCTTTGGGGCATGCTGGGGACACAATCAATCACCTTGGTATGCTGCTATGGTCCAAACACCAATGACCCAGACTATTACACTTTTCTTTGGGGCAAATTCTGAAAGTGGGTTCTACTCATGTTATTTGGGGAGGGGATTTTAATACTGCGTTATGCCCGGCGCACGATCGCTCACACCCCCAACCTCACCATTATACAAAGACTCAAGAGACCCTCTCCCAGCTGCTCCCGGAACATGGACTTATTGATCTGTGGAGACATGTATATCCGGAACGTAGGGAAGGCACATATTACACCACGGCCTGAGCTGCTTGGTCTTGTCTTGATTATTGGATCGTTTCTCGGGGAGTGGTACCTTGGCTGGTCGCCAAAGATCACATGGCCAGAACGCTCTCCGACAATACGCCCGTACGCATGCAAATAGCACCCCCTAACTCAATATCATCCCTGTTCTGCTGGAGGCTAGTGCCCGAAGCGCTGCTGGATGCTGTCTTTCAGGCAGAGCTGGGGGAAGAGATTGCTAGTTTTTTTGGTCATAATAAGGGTTCAGTTGCCCATATGAGCACTCTTTGGGAAGCTTTTAAAGTTACGATTCGTGGGTTCTGTATGGCAAAGAGTTTCAGGGCACTTCGTGACATTAGACGCAATTTGCATTGGTTGGAGGGCGAACTCAAGCACTTAGAAGCGGACATGTGGGGTGAGAATTTGGGCACTCAGAGGGCCGCGCTACGTGACAAGCTTACTGAATATACTGACACTGCTGAGCGTGAGATCCGCTTCCACGGTAAATACTTCACTGCGTGTAGATATGGTGAGGGAGAAAGACCGGGCAGAGCACTAGCAAGGGATATTGAACAACCCCGATTTTCTAACTACATTCTAGACATACTTGACACCTTAGGAGAGCGCCATAGGGACAGTTGAGCCATCCTACATACCTTCACTTCCTTTTACGAGGAACTTTATAATACATGATGGGCTGCACCCCCAGATTTTGCTCCCTTCCTTAAAGATATTACCCTGGGTTGGTTGGGGGATAACCAGCGGGAATTCCTAGCTGCACCCTTTGAGACAGATGAGTTTCGGGAGGCAATTATGAAAATCCGGGAAGGCCCCAGGCTCTGATGGCCTACCTGTTGAACTTTATAAGTCCTACACAGATCAGTTAATCCCAATAATCTATTTGGAAGCTCAGGAGGCTCAAATTCTCCCAGGCACTATGACGGAGGCGCTTATCATTTCTCTTTTGAAGCCGGCAAACCTACGGATCAGTGCGATTCGTACTGGCCTTTATCTCTCATTAATATGGAAATGAAGATCCTTGCGAAACTCCTATTGAATCGTCTTAGCCTTTTAATGGAAAAACTGGTACTACCTGATCAAGCAGGTTTCATCCCGGGGAGGGCAAACTCCCATAACCAGTGTATTCTATTCTCCGTTATGCACAATGTTGACCCCCAACTGGCAATCGTGGTAGTCTTTTTGTATGCCACGAAAGCCTTTGATTTGGTAGAGTGGGATTATTTGTTCATTATACTTTAATGTATGGGCCTCCCTGTCGGGTTTCTTTCGTGGATATGTCTCCTCTATGCCTCTCCGATGGCACGGGTGAGAGTAAATGGTCACACCTCCTCCCTATCATGCTCACACGGGGCACCCGCCAGGGCTGCCCCCTCTCTCCACTACTATTTGCCCTAGCAACAGAGCCCCTAGCGGCGAAACTTAGGCAGCATCACCAAGAAAAGGCACTTCGCTGCTTTCTCCATCCCATATTGATATCACTATATGTGGATGATGTCACTCTCTATGTGAAAAACCCGATTCAAAATCTTAATCCGCTCCTCCGGGAATCTGTGAGATTTGGCAGACTATAGGGCATACACATCAACTGGGTTAAATCCCAAATCTTCCTGCTCACTTCAGCGGCAGTGCCATTCCCCACATACTACCCTATTGAATGGCGTGCAGAGGAGGTAAAATACCAGGGGGTGCACGTCACCAATGACCGCTACAAATTATTATGTCGCAACTATGCCTGTGCGCTTGACCATATAACGAGTAGTATTAATAGGTGGATAGCCCTTCCCCTCACCATAGGGGGACGCATATTACTTATAAAAATGATTATCCTTCCCAAACTTTTATACTTGTTTCTAAACATACCACTATATCCAGGCAGGTCCTTTCTTAATATGCTAAGATCGGAGCTCATACGGCTGGTTTGGGGCGGCAAACAACCACGTTTTCAATGGGACATACTTACTCGCCCTTATTCCCAGGGAGGGTTTGATGTGCCTAATCTTGAATTTTACTATTTGTGTGCTCAGGCACATTTTGCGCACTATTGGTTCCACCCTCCCAGGTACACACCCCAAGTCACAGCGGAACACTGGCTGGCGCATCCTATCCCACTGGACGGGGTCCTCCAAGCGGTTCTGGAAAATCAGCCACTGGGACCGACCTCAGCGGATTGCACTATCACAGCCTGGCTATGCCTTACCCATATACTTAAGGCACCGGTACTCTATTCCCAACTGCTGGCACTCACATACCACCCAAAAATGCCAGTTCTTCAAGAGGGAATATTTGTTAAGACCAAATCTAAGTTTAAAATCACCTGTTGGGGAGACCTCTACTTGAATGGTCAATTCAGGGACATGTCGCAATTGTTTCCAGGAGCTCAGCCATCCCCTATGGATATTTTTCTGAAAGTACGATTAAGACAAGGAATCAGGGAATACACTCCAGCATCTCCCAGGGAGCCTCCCACAGTTGCCCCATTGCACCACATGTTGTGCACTACAGATGCTTCGCATCTCGTGTCTACCTTGTACCATAGCCTTTACACCAACATGGAATATGCTCCTAATCCTGCACGTGCCAAGTGGAGCACTGAACTGGGCCATGACATTACAGACCAGCAGTGGGACTATTGCTGTAAACAGACGGAGCTCGCCTCCTCGAATATTAGGCTGCGCATCACGCATTAAAAATTTTTACACCGTCTCTATTACACCCCATCGGTATGGGCTCCCCGACAATGCTCGTTGTGACAGGTACAGGGTAGATAACGCGGACTTTCTCCATCTAGCATGGGAATGTAGCAACGTACATTTATATTGGCAACAGGTATTTGCGGCACTGGAGCTCATGACTATCCTAGAAATACCACCGTATCCCCTGCTGGCGCTGCTTGGATATGCTGAGGAGATTCTGGCTGCAAAGCATAAATTTGTCACATTCAGTATACTACTGGCCAGACGGAGGGTGGCTTGCAGATGGGGCAGTGGCAGGGCACCGAAATTTAAGGAATGGCTGGGTGACATGATCCTGTGGCAGGAACAAGTAAATACCTACTCTGAACTGCTCCCCCTGACTTCCCGGCCTCAAGACATATGGGACCCCCTCACTATGTATCTCCTCGGACATCCGCTTACATCCACTGTAAACACAAGCTCACAGCCACAGTGAGCAGCTCACTCTCTGAAGCACTTTGGAAAAAAAAGGCACTCTGGATATTGATATGATATGTCAAAAACCGGGTGGGCTATAATTGTTTATATGCCTTTGTATATGGGGGAGGGTATTCGGGAGAGGTGGGTCTTCATGCTATTGTTCAATGCCATGCTTGTTTGCTTATAATGCTTTTGTCATCTGGAAAACTCCTCTATGTAGATGTACACTTATGCTCTGTTGTATTGCATGTACTGAACCAATTGCTGTTATTGATTGTATTATGGATAAAACAATTAAAATAAAACAGATCTGGGCCTAAATCCATCATTTTTTTGCTCACTATTCCATTCCAGTTTGAACCCAGCCATATGCAAATCAGTCTTGACCCTGTGCCTCATGGGAGCAGTCCAGCCCGAAATGCCAAGCCAGGTCCTCCCTGGACTGGAAACAAGCATCCTAGGACAGGTTTCGGGGTTCAACCCCACTTTAGCCAGGATAGCTTGATTACAGTGGCATGGAGAGCACGGGACCCACGTCTGGGCATACCCGTCCCACTCGGGGTGACAAATGCAAAAACAACAGCAGTAATAATGTAATTCAGTGATAATTTTAACACATACGGTATCTGTAAAGGTTCTGTTGGTCCAAAAATATCATATGGTACCTAATCCCAAACAATTCCATCAATTACTGGAACTGGCAAACTGTTCACAAGGGACAGATCTCTTTGCACTTTGTGTGATGACGAATGAGGTTTCAGTACTTCAGTTACCAGTTCTGGGAGATAGTGTGCATTCAGAAGCAAAATGAATACTGTCACAAAAACAATCTAAAGGAAAAGCGATTAAATGGAAATACAAATATAATTCCAAGATGGAATAAAATATGTCTTTTTAAGCCAAATTATAAGTGCACAAGTTTCATGCGGTGGTGGGTCTCATGAATCTGAGGAAAAGTCATCAATGTTGACAAAAAAGCCATAGGCAGTTTGTGCAAAGACAGTGCCCTCAATGGATTGTGTAGAACTAGTAGATAACTGCAATGGTGGATCATAATATACAACTTTGTTGTTGGCATGTGGTGTTAAAACCTATGAATTTGGGTATGGTGATTATATAGTGTTGGTAGACGTAACAGGAAGTAGCAAGACTTTAGTGTCAGATATCCCCAGCCAGGGAGCAGACTCCTCAGTGTTGGTTAAAGCTTTTAATGGGATTTATTGTATGGCAGTGAGAGGAGGCAGGTAATTTCCCAGGATCCCTCATTGCCTACTATGCAGGAGTGGTCACATAGTTTTATTTGATTAGGTCAATCAACACAAATCTTATGTATTTACAACCAGCAAGGGGTAGTAAAATTACAATCCCGGTACTTTTAACAGCCCAGACTGGGACAGGCTTTCTGTTGGATGGTCCAAACTTGTTCTTGTCCACAATTTTCTCTCGAACCAGGCCCCTGATCTTTGGAATCCATCCAGGAGTTGCTGGCTGTCCCTCACTTTTATAGTGGCAGAACATTTCTTGAGCTCATTGCTTTGCTCATCCAGGAAGTCTTTCACTTCCTGTAAGATAGCCAAATATTCATTGATATCAAAAGGCGTTTCCGCCACCACTGTACTAGGATTGTCAAGATCTGGAACCTGCATCTTGAGCCCAAACAGGACACCATAGGGAGCCCAACCAGACAAGGATCTTCTTGGCAGATTGTTTAAGGCTCTCTGTACCCCATACAGGTGGTGGACCCAACTACGACCTGAATATAATACTCTAGCTGTTAAGACTGCTTTAAGTCATGACTTTTCTACTCCACTATTAAATTGCCTCATGATGATAGGGGGAGGAGTAGTGCACAGTAACACCAAATGTTCCCATGGTATGCCAGTAAGCCTTAGAGGCAAACTTTGGTCCCTGGTCCCAATGGAATGCAACTACTGCATATGTGCTGATAAAGCGTCAGCTGATCGCTATGGCCATAGCCATAGATATTGAGAACAGGAATCCACTACTAACCGACTGTATTTAAAGGAGCCATCAGTATGTAGTTGACCAGATAAGCGCAGGCCATACGCTTGTTTGAAATAACAGAGGTGTCTTTGGTGCATATGCTGTGGCAAAGACATTTATTTATTGACAAATGTCACATTAAGGACATAGGGCAAAATTACAAACCTGATGGTCAGACCACCAGGCCCGGCGGAATCCTGACTGCCGTATAATGACATGGGCACCGCGCCCACGGGGATCTGTCAGAGGTGGCATGCTCAGGCTCACTATGTGAGACTGAAGGCTATGCCGCTGCCCCTCAGCGCCTGAACTGTTGTGAGTGCACTGTTGCCATGCACCATGTAGTGCTTGGCACACAGTGCGTGCAGAGAGGGGCTCAACATGTGCCCCATTCACTGCAAAATCGCCCAGAGTACCTGTTTGGGGCCCGCTATTCATTTCTTTGACATCCTTTATTTGGTGGGGTCACCACCATGTAAAGGATGTCGAAATGCAGATTGTAATTTGCATGGTGCAACCTTCCTCTGTACCACCACCATTCCCCTCAACCATTCCCACCGCCACACTGTAGGGATCCATGATCCTGGAAGTGGCAGCAGTGTGTCATTGGGTTGATGTCGGTACAACCGCTGTACTCCTGATCCAGCATTCAGACTGATGGATTGTGAGCACAAGGACCGCCACCAATAGGCTGGCAGCAGTCCGACCGTTAAAGCCATGTTCAGGCCCCTCGCCCTTAGTTTGTGTATATACACTCAGCCACCAGTAGCTTTGCTGGAATAGTGAAACTGTAGCCACATCTCCAGTGTGGGCAGATGCTTGACCCTCATGTGTTCCCGTAATTAATTCTGGCCTGCAGTCAAATTTTGGAATTACCCTATCCCTCACTCCGGAAAGTTGAGCAAATATAATGTTTTACACGGTTAGCTAGTAGGAGTATTTGGCTGGAAAATATTTTGCCAAGGGGTCACTCCAGCGTGAAGCTGTAACTAGTCCTGGACAGTATTCAGACAAAATATAGAGTTAAAATATGGAGTTGTAGAAAGTTCACATTTTTAATATTGTGACAGAAATATTGGGTGCAAAAATATTGATGATAAAAATATCAAATTTTTAAGGTAAGATTTTTTTTAAGTTTCTTTATGTGTTTCAATTATATTTTAATTGTATGTGTTTTACATTGTTTGTTGTTAATGTTTTTAAATATAGTTTGCAATTTTATTTTTAATTTAAATGTAAAATAGTAATCTATAGTTTTGTAGTGGGTTGTGAGGTTGCTAAGGGTATAGGGTGGGAAGTCAATTAAGTATAATTAATAAAAAAATATATTAAATATTTAATTGATTTTTAAGTAAGTCAATTGTGTAACTAATATTTTTGTGAAGTTATATTTTTAGGTGCAGGTTGTTGGGATTTTATGGGGTATAGAGTGGGAAGTTAATTAAATAATAATTGATGAATGATTAATTATTGGAAAATTATTAATTAATAAATTGTTAATTAATTATGTAAATTGTGTCATTATTTTAATTTTTTACTTCATATTTTATGAGTGGCTTGTTGGGTTTGTAAGGGTAAAGGGTGGAAAGCTAATTAATTCAATTGTTCCTTTAAGGCTGCACCCAGCATCATTATATAGCCTAGGCAACACCATCTTAGATTGGAGTCATTCACACAGGTAGCAGACAGGCCCACCCCAAACTAAAAATGTTGCCATCCATTGGAAAACCTGTACATCTCCATTGAAGGTCCCCTATATTCCATATTTTGACAACTTCAGGCCCAGGTAGTTGATAAAGAATGCAAGCACTACAATACTATCACTGTCTGGATAGTGTGAGCTCTGATTCAGAGTGAGGAACTTGAGTTTAATATGAAAGGCCTTTTCCAATAGTGGCACGTTTTGAAGTACAAGTCTCTTGTCCATTCTCCATCAAGTCTACCAGCTAAAACAATCATCCAAATTTATAGGCAGAATTAAAATTATTGAGGGTATTCCCCTGCACATTTAATTTGTACTTGAGTAGGTTTCCAGTCAAATTGATTCATCAAATTCTGAACGAGAAATAAATCAAAACAATTTGATACGTTCAGTGAACCGGGGAGCGTCCTCGAGGACGCGGCAGACGCTGGAGGCACGTCAGCTACAGACGCTCCCGCTGCTAAGCAACACCAACAGCAGCAGGCTCAGCAGTCTGTGGGAGAGCGTGAGCAGGAGGCATTGACGCTTGCACTGAATCTTGGTGTGGTCTCTCCGGTAGGACCTCTCTGTACTGAGCGGGATGAGCTTGGACATGCAAATACTGGTGAGAGGGAAAGTGAGAGGGAAAGTGGGGATAATGAGAACGAAATGCTGAGTGCCATTTTGGTACTTGAAGCTGAGTTAAGTGCCCCCCAAAACTCCCCCTGGCTACCTGGGGAAGCTCTACTAGCCTGGGGAGGGAGAGGTGGGGGGGGGAAGAGAAGAAATAAAAGAGACAAATAAGCAGAAAGTGCACGATACTAGAGAGGGGAAAACTGAAAAGGCTGAGGTTGGCTCAGGTGAAGGAGAGAGATTCTTTTCCCTTAACGAGGACTCTGATTCAGTACAATCAAGTGGTGAGCTTTCAGAGGAGCAAGACGATGATGAAGATGAAGAAGTATTGCTCTCAGACACCAATTCCTCTGGGGAGGATATAGCTACAGCAAGAGACTCGACTCTGAGAAAGAGACAGTTAAAGCCTAAGCCAAAAAATATACAGAATGGTGGATTGGGAGAAACCGAAAAAGGGCTGCTTCGGGATTATTCGGCCACTACCCAGGTGTATCATGCTGAAGATACTAATGAGCCAGGGAAACAATCTGCTTCTTTTGATATTCTGTTTAGCACGCTGAAGCAGATGCAAGCAGAGGCCAGAGCCGTGAGTCGGAAAGCAAGGCAAGATGCCAAGAAAATACAATCCTCACTAAGAAAGACAAATAAACTTTATGAGGACTTGGTGGGGAGAGTTACTGAGGTGGAGGAGCGTACGAGCAAGCTCGAAGACGACTACAGTAGCTGGCAAAACTTTAAAGAGGCACAAGGGAAGATGGCTCAGGACTTCCAGTGGAAAATGGAGGATTTTGAAAACCGCCAAAGGCGGAATAACATCAGAATTCTAGGTGTGGAGGAGGGTTTGGAAGGGCAAGACGCAAGGAGCTATGTGATTAACTTACTTAGAGGGGCATTTCCGGAGTCCCAGTGGCAGTGGGACAGGGAAGTCCAGAGAGCGCACAGATTTCCCTTCACACTCAGAAGAGAGCAGGGGGCTAGTGGAGGTGGGAAAACCGCTTTTCCAAGAGCTATCCTAGTATATTTAGGAAATTTTCTATTAAGGCAGGAGGTAATTGAGAAAGCTAGACCAGATTCTAAGAGGTCATTTGAGGGTATCTCCTTCTTCGCCAGGCCGGATTTCTGCCATGTCACTGTTGAACGGAGGTGGAGGCTGAGGCAGTTGATTTCTAAATTTCAAGGGCTAGGTTCAGAGGCTTACCTATTGTTCCCTGCTAAATTAAAAGTGGTTACTAGAGGGAGAGTTATGATATTCTTCTCAGAGATTAAAGCCCAGCAGTACATAGATGAGCTGAAGAATCAATGTTCGTAAGGAAAGAAGGGACCTATTTGCCTGTACCAGGGGGGGGGGGTGGAGACGGGTTAGGGTGGAGGGGCACACCGCAAGGGTTGAAATTCTGGAATCTATTGGGCTTGAAAATGCACACTGCTTTGTTATTTTTTGGTTTATGGGAGACATCGCGCATACAATTTAGATCATGTAGACAATGTCAAATGATTGTAGATTGGTATATTTTTTGGTTAAATAAGGTTAAGTTAGACTTGAGTAAGTATTTTTTTGATACCCCTTAATGCCCTGTAGAATTGCCTCGATCAATGTATGTGGACTTAACGATCCTAGGAAAAGGGCAAAGGTAGCAGGGTTACTGAGATTTCTACAGCTAGATCTGGTATGTCTGTCAGAGTTGGAAGGGAGTAGAGTGCGATTGATACGTACTTTGTGATTTGGTAGGACTCTATACTTCAGATAGGGTCTTCTTTGGTTTATTTGTTGGTTGATGAGCCCTCCCCTTTTTTCTCCCCTCTTTCATTATAGAGCGGGGCCTCATCTATACCCGAGGAAGGTTCCAGGGAGGTGAGGTTTGGGCCTTGACCACTCAGGGTAAGCGAAATATTAGAGCCATTTGGGACATAACATTATGCCTGCAGGTCTCTATTTCTTTACAAGCACAAAGTATGACAATTGATTTATTTTCCTGTAGGTGATGATTGCATCCTGCAAATAAAGGTTTCACATCAAGCGAGGTTGTATGGTTCTTCTTATTACAGTGTTTAGAGATAAGAAGTAGCCTGGTTAATGTGCAGTAGCTGCGATTTGGTCCTGAAGAAAGCCTGGATCACTTCCGTTTAGGCTGAAACATGTTGACCATGTAGAAGGAGTCACAGTGTTTTCTGCTATGAGTCAGTAGCAGGGACTTTAGTTAACTCCTTTGGTTTTTACTAGGTGTGAGGAAAGAGATATTGTCAAAACATCTTTTCACATAACCTTTTTAAATTTCACTGCACTGCATCACATAGTTTTTTTCACAGTTTTTCTATGTTTTTTCAACACGCTGTGGCATCAATTGTTTGCCTTGGTGGGGAATGGCATCCACGAAGAGCGTATGAGCTCGCCACGGAGGGAATCCTTATGATCTAAAGGTTACCCTCATGGATGTGGCAGATTACCACGTGATAATAATGACCTACAGAGCTTGACAATTTAGCTCTATCACACGATACAATTTGATGGAAATCGTGCTCAGCTCGGTTTGCCAGGGATAAAAGAAGAGCTACCTTCTATCAGCATACACATCACTTATTGTGCTTTCCCTTAGACCCCCAGTCCCTTTTTTTGTAGTTGTATTAGTTTGGAATAGGGGATTTGGACTTGGGCAGGTCTATAAATTATTTTTCCCTTAGACCCTCCTCTCACCTGTTGTTTTGATGTCTGCAGGAGACCCATATCGAAGTAACACAGATATACCTTTTGAAACAATTGGGATTCGATGTATTAGTGGCAAGTAAACAAAATACCAGAACCAGGGGGGTAGCAATACTAGGAAGATTTAAGGACCTAGTGGTGTATAGGAAAAAGGAGGATCAGTGGGGAAGATGGGTTATGGTGGATTTATCTTGGAAGGGGACACGGTTTACTTTAGTAACCATATATGGTTCTACTGGAGACGACCCTGATATTTGGCAATTTATGGATATGGAATTGTCGCAGTGGCCGGAACCTATTATATGCTGTGGGGACTTTAATATCCACGACCCAACAAGCTCTTTTATAGCACCTAGGGGGAGGTATTTAGGGAGAAAGAAAAAATCATACAGAGCTCTTACCGATATGGTCCAGAATAATTCTCTTGGAGACCCATGGATGAAATATCACCCCCTTTTAGATGGTAGCACCTTTTTTTCCCTGCCACATAAAGTATTGGTTAGGTTAGATTATTTTTTAATTTCTAACTCTTTAATCCATCACTCAAAAATAGAGAAACAACCTAGGATTATATCTGATCATAATCCCCTCGTTTTAACACTAAATATCACTCAGATAAGTACTATAAAAGCTCAATGGACCTTTGAACGCAGTTTATTAAAAGATGAGGCATATCAGAGACATATGGAAAGGTGGATAATAAAATATTGGGAGGATAATAGAGGCACGGCACCACCAGGTGTAGTTTGGGATTGTTTTAAGGCTGGGGTCCGAGGGGAAACTATGAGCTTTGTGATAGCGAGACAGAAAAGGGAGAGAAGGCACCTAGAAGATATAAGGCTCAAGTTATACACAGCGGAAGAAAACTTGGTTATAGCCACAACGCAGGGAATCCCGCTGGACGCCTATATATTAAGATTGGTTACTCTTAAGGGAGATGCTATGGAAGGTATTATCTCAAAAGCTGCTGGAAAATATCTGGCACACAAACAGGATACTTATGAACTTAGCGAGAGAGTTGGACATATTCTAGCGGTTAGAACTAGACAGCGTACAACAAATACTGATATTAAGGAGATTCAGGACCTTCAGGGAAATTTGGGCACTGATTCAGATTTTATTAGAAAGTCTTTCCATAAGTTTTACACTAATTTGTACTCGTCGGAGGGCCTAAGGGATTCAATTGATATAGAAAGATATCTGGGCGATGTTTTCTCGGATGTTTTACCGCCAGAAGACAGAGAGATATTAGATGCCCCTATTCAGCTAGATGAGATTAGTAGGGCATTGGAAAGTCTTCCCTCTGGGAAAGCCGCTGGACCAGACCAGATTCCGGTGGAATTTTACAAATTGTTTCATAATAAGGTACTTGGTGAGATGTTTAATATAATGCTACATACGCAGCAAGGAGGTTCCCCGCCGGAGACCTGGAGGGGGCGGATGTTGTAGTTATACCAAAAAAAGGGAAGCCCCCTATACATCCGGCCTGATATAGACCGATTACCCTCATGAACTCTGATGTTAAAATCTACTCCAAAATTCTGGCGACAAGGCTTGCGGAGAATATAGAGCAGCTTGTAACCCCATCGCAACATGGTTTTATACCAGGCAAGGGAACCACTCAACATGTGAGGACAGTCATCACAATGCTTGATGCTGCAGGAACACTGTGCAACCCTATGGCAGCACTCTTTTTAGACGCTGAAAAAGCCTTCGATAGGGTCGCCTGGGAATATCTTTGGGCAGTTTTAAGATGGAGTGGTATAGGGGAAGGGTATATAACAGCTATCCAAGCTTTGTATAAAAGACCTACTGCCAGAATTAGAGTGAATAGAGGATATACAGAGGTAGTTAAAATCTTTAGTGGGACAAGACAGGGTTGCCCCTCGTCCCCCCTCCTTTTCGCATTATTTCTTGAACCTTTTTTAAGACACCTGGACAGAAATGATGGGATTCGCCCAATGGTTTTGAATGGCAGAACAGTAAAAATTCTCGCATATGGTGATGACGTGGCTATATTAACCCCTGACCCGGATATGGCTATAATGGAGGTAGAACATGAAGCCACTAAGTTTGGACAACTGTCAGGTTATAGTTTGAATAAATCAAAGACCTTGATAGTTAAGAATAAGTATACCTTATGTGCCGATTCCAGGGTGGTTCCATCAGCTATGTATCTTGGTGTAGTAATTACAGCTAACATTGATGTTATTGTTGAGGAAAATATTTCCCCTGTCTTGGCTAAAGTAAAAGCAGACCTAGATAGAGCAAATAATTTACATCTCTCCTTAGTGGGGGTCACTAATATGGTGAAAATGACGATCTTGCCTAAGTTTCTGTATTTATTTAGAACAATACCACTATATTTTGAATGTAAATGGTTTAACATACTGGAGGGTATTCTTAATAGGTTTATATGGGCGCACGGGAAAACGCGCAGAGCATATAGATTTATGTCACTACCCAGAGAAAGAAGAGGATGGGGAGCACCGGATTTTAGATTGTATTATATGGCAACTGCCCTTCAGTATATGCAGGGTTTGATTGGAGGAGGGGGGATCTTACAGAAAGTCACTTCCTCATCGACTGATGTTTATTCAGTTCTACTGGGTCAAGAGACAGAAAATTGTTTGTTATAATATACTGATTTTGGGAGCCTTAAAAGAAAACAGTTTAAAACTTTAGTGGCGGCTATTAAAGTATGGAACGCCTTTTTGAAAAAAATGGGGCTGGGTAGATACCATAGGTACATCAGATTATATAATAATAGATCCTTCCCCGCTGAAATTTTTTCAGATTCAGTTATGTTTGGCTGGGATCAAAAAGGTATAAAGCAAATTGGGGACTTAAAAGACTTAGGGGGAATACTACAGTTTAGTGTGTTGGCAAAGACATTTGATTTAAGGAACAGGGACTTCTTTAAATATTTGCAGATAAGGAGCTTTCTGGGCAACAAACAGGGTGGCGTAGCAGGGTTTCAAACCAACGACTTACTCAAGACTCTAACTACTGGTGGCCAGCATACGATTATATCTGCGTATGCTTTATTAGTCCAAACTAAAGTGGATGATCTGGATAAATAGAAACATAAGTGGACGGAGAAACTTCAATGTGAAATTAATGATTTCCAGGAGTCGTTGGATTTGGGATGTACTATACTGTGCTCGGCTCCCCTGCAATCGCAACATTATAAAACACTGTTTTTACTGTACTATACACCAGACAGAATAGCTAAATGGGGTGGTACGAATGGGACTACCTGCCCTCGTTGCAGCTCAGTTAATGCAGATATAACACATATGTTCGCCACCTGTCCTCAATTATATACGCTAATTAGGGACATTGAGAACTTTTTGGCTCAGGCACTAGGCTTACAGATAGTACTAAACCCTACGTTGATATTGTTGGGTATAGGGCGGATGGAGAATAATAGGAATACTGATAAAGAATTTCTATTTATGATTATGGCTGTTTATAGATTAACTTTAGCTAGGGCCTGGCTTGATAAAACCCCCCCGAATATGCAAATATGGCTGGCGAACTTAATTTCTACGTTTAATTTGGAAAAACCTATATATGCCAGGAAGGGAAGAGCTGGGAGAGATCTAGGTGTAAGAATTTGGAACCCATTAGCACATTGGAGGGAAGGGATAGGGTAGAGAGTGGAGGGCTTAGGGGGGCTCTCGGTTCTTGGTTTTCTGGTTTTTTTTATTTCTTTTCTTGAATTCTTTATGTACTAAGAGTAACCACGGTATGACGTGTTTTATTGTATGAGTAACTCCCAATGTTAAATATGATATTTTGGATTGCAAAATATGTATTGATGAATATAGTGTGCAATGTGGAAAATAAAATAAAAATATATTTAAAAAAAAAAAAAAAGAATTAAAATTATTGAGGGTATTCCCCTGCACATTTAATTTGTACTTGAGTAGGTTTCCAGTCAAATTGATTCATCAAATTCTGAACGAGAAATAAATCAAAACAATTTGATACGTTCATGACATTTTACAACAAAAAAAACATATATATATATATATATATCTATATATATAAAGATAAAAAATATAAGTGTTAATAGCATTGTTGGCAAACCTAGCTTCATAACTAGCAATATATGATTACAGAAGCCAACCTATAAAATAGAGATACAGCTATAACTGAATGGTAGATAATATTGTGCATATTTGTCAAATGGCAACATTTGTCCCAGTCCTTCATATGTGGGATACAGGAACATTTGAATATACTGCACAGGGCCAGACTGGCCATAGCGGGCACCTGGCATTTCCCCGGTGGGCTGCCAGGGTTGAGGGCTGGTTTTGGGCCCCTGGGGGCCGATTTAGCTACAGGGCCGTTTTTTGCAATATCGGCCGCTGTAACGAAATCGTCCGAAACCGGCCGTGGCAAACAGCTCGGCCGTATCCCCAACACCTTGGGGAGGGGGGGGGGGGCGTGCGAGCACTTTGCAAGGGCCTGTTTTGGTTCCCAATCCGGCCCTGATACTGCATAATATAATTATTCACTCACTTCTGTCTGATTATCAGTGAGGTCGTCATCTATTTGAAAAGTGCAGAATTAACAACTGCTAATACTAAGCCTATTTAAAGATGATATTGGAACTAAGGCCCATGTTCTGCTAAGATAGCAAAAGGTAAACCATGCAATCAAAACATTTTATTAAAAATAATATAGAAGGCATCTTCGGGGGTTCTAAGCCAGCTTAGCATGTTTTGGTGCGTTTCAGACACATCCCTACTTTATTTATTTCTTTATGTAACTTGTAATGGGCACAGGTTCCCAGAAGGGTTTCCCGGCACAGGGCAGGGGTTCTTTTTTTCTTAGTTGTTTTGATCACTGGTAATTTGTTGCACGTATGCCACAAGCATTTCCTACGAGGTAAAGACATTGCTGCCCAATCCAAGCAATCAAGAGTTGACCAAGGATTCTCCAAGATACTAGTTTAACACTGCAGGTTTGATTGTTTGTGCCTTGTGGCAATTCATTCACAATTCACATGAAAACTTCTACCATTCTCATCTATAGCCAATCACATGAAAACGTCTACCATTCCCAACCATAGCCTAAAACTCATATTTCCTATCTTTACTGTTACTCAACTGACTGAATCCTCAGTTAAAACATCGACTGAAATAGCATAGCATATACTGAAGGTGCTAGAATTGGACGTAATAATACAGCAGACACTTGATGAGTAGATTTTCTTTTACTACCAGCATCGAAACATAAAAGACTTAGAGCCTGATTTGGATTTTGCCAGTCAGATTGCTCTGTCACAAACGTGGTGGATATCTTGTCTGCCTTATTATGACTGCATTAGATCCTACAGCACTTGTAATAAGACACATGGGATATTTGTCATGTTTGTGATGGAGAAACCTGTCTGCCAAACTCTATATCAAGCTCTTAATTCCTTCTCACACAGATGTTCCAATATTACTTTCTGAAGACCACAAAGTAATTGTTGAAGTGACATTAGAGATCCAATATAAATCCTATTGAAACATTTAACCATCATGTTCTTGATACTAAGGGGCATATTTACAAGCCCCTGTCACCATCACAATGTCACTTTCAGTGACGTTGTGATGGTGAGAGGTGCTGCGCCTTATTTACAAGGCAGTGTTAATCTACTTAATGTGGCTTAACGCTGCCTTGTAAATAAGGCACCCTTTCACGATGTACTGAGCGTGAAAGCAGAGGGCAGTGCATGTTGCAGGGGGCGTTCCACCGCAACACCCATTGATTTCGACTCTGCCTCCTATTTACCAGGGAGGCGTAAATAGGAGGCAGCGCCAAAATAAAGACATGGATAAACCTGGTCTTAAACAGGCGAAATGCTTTGTGCAGCACACATAGAAACAGCAAATTGCCATTGATTGTTTAGGTGCAGGAAGGTAACCCTTCCTGCACATAAACAATTAAAAAACAAGTGGTTTTGCAACTACTATGTGTGCTGCATTAAGCATCACACATACACGTTACAAAACGTCATTTAAAGATTGTTTATGTGCAGGAAGGCAGACCTTCCTGCACATAAACAATCTTTCCCTCAATGCAGACACCCTTGCTCTATAGGGCAAAGGTGTATGTGTTGGCGCTAGACTGCAAAGTTTAGAACCAGGCCAGAGGGAAATGCAAGGCTGCACCATATTGTTGTAAATATGGTGCAGCTCTGCGTTTGTGAAGTAAAATACTTTTCCTGTCCCTTGTCAGGGCATCAGAAACATGTTGAATCTGACTTACATAATATTCAGTATTCAGCCTTGATATGCTTCAGATGTTTTTGTGGGGGTATTACCTCTAAAATTCCTCTTTGCATATGATTTTTGATGCATTCAATTAAAAGAACCCACTTTGTTATTATTATGGATAGATTTAAAGGTAACTATAAAGTCAAATGCTGTAAAGAAGAGGTCCCAACTATTCAGTTTCTTATGTATACCTAATTGTGGTATAACAGGTCTTTAGGTTTCTTCATTATAATAGAAAGTAAGCAAATAATGTTCTCAATATGAAAAGCATAGCTACTATTTGCTTTCCATAAACTGAATATTTCGCTTCAGGAAGATGGAAAATGTGAGGAATGATTAGCAAATCTGTTCAACTCTTCCACAACTGGCTGTGGTTGTGACAGTATTGCTCAAATTGCCATGGCTGCATCATTTGCTTCAATCTCAACATTAATATGCTATTTGTTTAGATAATAAAAATAGAGTCAAATGTTGAATAAGAGGAGATTAATTTTGCAAACAGTTCCACAGAACCAGAAATCATTACATTAATTTGACGTTCTAGATTAGACAGGTTCTTCAATGGATCTACGTCAACTGATTGATTTAGAAAGATATACCATAGAAATGATGCCTTTTAAAATGAAACTACATCACAAGATCTTACATACAAATATTTGCTCCTAGATCAAATTGTCCATGTGCTTTCATTGCATCCTGAAAGATACGATGAGAAGTGACCCTATCAAAACTTCATAATCCATTAATAGAGATATACATGCACTTTCTTGTTCGTTTCCTGCTTGCATTCTTATCAATTTATAAGCTTCGTTTTACATCAAATATCATACCCTATGAGGTATTTTAGCTAAAATAATAGGTGTTTATTGTTAAGATAGTATCAGGTTACTTTCCAAAGTCAAATGTTGTGCTGTAATTCCTAGGAAAAGAAAATAGGAATCTTAGATATAGATGTTGAAAGACAAATCAACATTTCTTTTTACCCAAATTCAGTTAAACATACTTATGTAGGATCTTATTTTCCAAACACAATGTAAATATTTTCAGTAATAATCACTCTTAAATCAAAAGTTCTATTGAATGGGCGTGTGTTACTTTCCTTTTATTGAAGACCTCTACAAAGTTCAGATAGTCTTCTGGGTATCAAGGTATGGGTTGTAAAATGGCCATTTATATTTATATTTACCCCCTTGAATAGCTGTGGGGTTTCCTATATACATTGAGGCACCGACATATTTTCTTGGGCCTATTAGAGGTACCAAACCTTGCAACAAACTAATGTTGGAATCTGAAAGCCCAGCTGAATTTGGTCCACTAGTCTGTTTTTGAAAACCTTGGAGGAGATAGGTAAAGCATTTGCAATTGTAATATCACACAGAGAAGGCTAAAACAATCAAGAGTCTCTGTAATTTTTAGACTGAATCCTGTTCTCCACATCCTCTCAAAATGTATTTCCTTTGCTATGCTAAATATAGCAGATTGCAGTCTTTTTACTTTGTCTATAGTGTGATGAATGTTTGTCTTTTACATGCACTTTGGTAATTAACAGATAGTAGTCATTTTACTATATTTAGGGGCACAATGGAATTACTACGATGTGCTATATGGCTTTCTAAAACTAGAAGTCTTTTTTTTACATCCAAATCAATTAGCAGTATTTTTACTATTCTGAAGGGTCTGCAGGATTAGTAAAATTACGTCAATAGTCACTACTTCATGTAGATGACAGCAGACCATTTAATATGTCTATAGAGGCCTAGTTGTAAAAAGATTAAGAAACTATCTACTATAATGAGTAGCAGACTACTGTTTATTGAAGCAACACAGTGATTCCATTCAAATTTAACAGTTATATATTTTTTTAAAGGATAGCTGTCTTTCTGGTGTTCCATTTTTCTACATGTTCACTATCCTGATGAAGACTGAGATTAAGCGAAGGAAAATTATTTCACTGTTCCACTTGTGGTGCAGGAACTCCCCCGAATGACTTGAGAACAATTTTAGTAAACTTGCTTCAAAATGAGTTGGGACAGCTACACAACTGTAGTAGGCTGAACTACAGAATAAAAGAGGAAAAACATTTCTCAAAAATTGAAAGAATTAAACTGCATTGTACATTTTCCTAGTCAATTTCAGGATTTTGATGAATATGCAATGTAATTCCCAAGATTAATGAGCAATGAGAGCTGTGGAATCTAGAAAGAAAGAGTTCACTGATTATGTCCTGACTCCTAAATAAAGCAATTGAATTAAATGAGATTGTTATGTAAGGGGACTGAAATCGAAATCAAAACCATAGCAGATTGCATTGGGACAAACTGTTACTTCTTAAATGTGAGCACCCCTATTTCAGTCTTAAAGTCAACTGTGAGGAGTTCAGGCAATAAAGCCATATGCTGTGTGTTCCAGTGGCAATAGTCCTATATAACAAGACATTAAAGATTATAAAGGTGATCTAAAAGGGTTACATAGCTGTTCTTCATTGATTTTCCACAGTAGTAAGTATCAGTTGAGACAATTCACCTGGAAATCTGACCTAGGTACCACCTAAGGTTTATTTAATGAGGATGCTAAAACCCATTTATATCAGAACGAATACAAATGTCTTGGTATCAATCTTAAGAAAAAGTGAACATAATTGGGTGTATAACATGTAAATCTTGTTTTAATATCTTTCAGAAAATACCATGGAATAGTCATTATTCTTATCTGGATATATTTTTATTATGTCCCTCAAACCTCTTTCTTATATTCTGTGCATTTTATATTCAGGTTGTAGAGTTTAGTTTCAGCTGTTGGAATTACCAGTGTGTTTGAGTTATGGTGATAAATCAATCAATCAGGGGGTTTATAGGATGCTACTCACCTGTGAGGGTCTAAAGGTGCTGGGGGGTGCAGCTTCGAGTCATCCGAAAAAGCCAGGTCTTGAGTGCATGGGTGTCAACATCAAGAGTTCATTTATACCAAGATATGGTAGGATACAGCCTAATAGTTTTTGCTAATAAAGATCACGTTGATGCATAATGGACCACATGATGACAAGACAAAGGACGTTGTCGACATGTTATGACAGAAAGTATATTGTTCTTCTTTTTTGTAAAAAAACACTCCCAGAAAAAAGTCAGGACTAACATCTCCCCGTGGTACTTCACCAAGCTCCGTAAATTTAAACAAACCTGTAAAAAATTTGAAAGAAGTTGGAGAAGGGACTATGCGGTGTCCAGTAAACTCAAATATAGAGAGGCAATCAAATTCTACAAATCAAAGATTTAAGTGGCACAGGCAGCTTATTATAGGGAAAGAATTAACTGATCAGCCAACTCCCCGTGGGAACTTTCCGCATTGCTAAGACACTCTTCAAACTTCCCCCTCCGCAAGCCCCCACAGAGGGTGCTCTTACTCGCTGCAACAAATTGGCAGACTTCTTGTATAAGAAAATCCAGAACATTTATAGTACTTTCCCTCTCTCTACACGTCATAATGACCTGTCACAGGTGGACACCTGTCAGCCTAGTATCAATGTCCTGTTGGAAGAAATACCCCTGTTGGATATCAAATCCTTACAAACCATTTCAGCCCTTGTAAAATCTGGCTCACCGAGGGACTCTGCCCCCTCTATGTTTTAAAGCTAGCTGCAGGTACTATTCTTCCAGTAATCCTGGAATTGATAAACTCATCCATCTCCTCTGGGATAGTTCCCCCGCCTTGGAAATGTGCAATGGTAAAAGCACTTATAAAAAAGCCGGATTTGGATCTTGACCTCCTGGGGAACTTTCGTCCCATTTCCCTCCTGCCAAGAATTAGCAAAAGCCTCCAAAGACATGTCAATGCTGTCCTATCCGAACATATAGAATCTAACAACCTTCTGCACTCATCTCAGACAGGTTTTAGACCCCAACAAGGGACAGAAACTGCTCTTCTAGCAGTGGCTGAAGAGTCCAGGAAAATTCTGGACCAAGGAGGTACTGCGGCTATCCTCCTCCTCGACCTCAGCGCTGCGTTTGACACTGTCAATCACAGCATTCTGACTCTTAGGCTTAGGAGTCTTGGAGTGATGGGGGTGTCATTACCTGGCTGCAATCCTTCCTGGAGGACAGGTTTTTCCACGTCTTTGAAGGTAATACCTTTTCTGAGTGTATGCCTCTAAGCTGCTGTGTGTCTCAGGGATCCTCCCTGAGCCCGACACTACTTAATGTGTACATGAGCCCGCTGGCTGAGATAGACCGTGCATTCAGGATAAAAATAGGGACATACACTGACAATACACAAATGACAGTGGCCTTAAACCACACTGAGAATGCGTCTTCTGGTCTGGGTCCCTGTCTGGAGAAGGTGGCTGAATGGATGGAACGCTCCTGCCTGAAACTAAATGGAGAAAAAACTGAGCTGATGTTCCTCGGGAATTCTCCCGTGGTCAATGCAGGGCAATTGTGGCCAAAATACCTTGGCCATGCTTCCACAACTAAAAATCAGATAAAGAGCTTGGGCATGTGGCTGGATCGTTCTTTGAACTATAAATATCATGCAACAAAGTTATGGCATTCTCAGGATGCTCCGTAAAATCCTCCCTCTTCTTCCCTACTTAGCCAGAAGGTTGATGGTCCAGGCCCGCATTCACTCACGCCTTGACTATGGGAACGCTCTATATCTAGGTGTCCCTCAAACAGCTACCGCTAAGCTACAGATTGTTCAGAAGTGTGCCGCCCGTCTACTTCTGCAGACCCCGTATCGGCAATCCGCCAAACCTGCTCTGAGGGTGCTCCATTGGCAGCCTGTATCAGAGAGAATCACATTCAAGTCCTTATGTATTGCTCACAAGTCCTTTTGGGGTAAAGGACCAACAATTATTCAAAATATTGTTACACCGTACTGTCCTAACAGAAACCTCAGTTCGACCAACCTCCTTCTTGCATCAGTCCCAAAAATTCAAAAAGCAAGAAGTGGTCGGCGTTCCTTCTCTTTGGAACTCCCTCCCTTTCCATCTACGTCAGGAATCTAATCAGATGACCTTCCGGAAATTTCTTAAAACTTGGCTGTTCTAATAATCCCCATATGCATCTGTGTCTACTCCATCCGCTGATGTTGTGAGAGCTGGGATCCCTCAGGGTAGCCATGTGCTTTATAAGTGTTTTCTCATTCATTCATTCATTCATTCATTCAGTGAACTGTAGGTGGTAACTAGGCCGAGAATGATTATCAGTTCATGTTCAATATGAGATAAGATTGCAGCCCAAAAGATGGCCTTTCTCATCTCCAGGCCTTGATGTAGTCTATTTCTTTCTCAATGACCAATACATCATCAATAGAGTCCACAGCTCCACAATCATTAAAAGTAGTTACATCTAAAATAGCATAATTTCTCTGAAGTAATTCTATGAATAAAACAGGGTAGATTAAGAATTGCAAGAATAATAAAGAAGTGCAAGGCTTTCTAAGTGTTCACTTCCTCATTTACAAACCTGACTTTTTGAGTCATTTGTGCTTCAGAAATTACATAACATTATGGCTTCCATCTTCACAATAAAAATATATATAATGTATGTGATTCTAATGCGACTTTGTTGAGGACCCTCGTACAGCATAGTTGCACATGATGAAGTAAATTTAGTGCCATGGAATGCTGTATGCCCCAGCATGCTTTGAATTCCAAGATAGAAGCTGTGATTGTTGCTCTGTGTTTTGTGCTTCTGCACCTTGGGGACTGTTTTTGACTAGCACATTTTGCACTTTCACACTATACATGCAGTTCCAGCCATCACAAAGCACTTAGTTATACAGCACCCTACCTTCTTGTGTTCACCTGACCTGCATCTCCTGCTCTTAAACATAGGCTTCCACATATCGAAGTTGCTCCACTGTAATGCCCCACACTTCACCTACCATTGTTATCTAAATGATGCTCTACTTTTGTATCTCATCCACAGATTTTGGCCAGCATGTCTTGCACTCCCATAATTTACCCTTAGCTCTTGTCAAGCAACTCCATGTTTTATTCACTAGTTCAGCCAAACACATTATATGATCCCATGCCAGCTTTCTGTTTGTTTTCCCTTAAGGTATTCTCCCATCAACTTAATAAGAAATCAGACATATGCCTCACTTCTGCTGCCTCCAATCTTGCCTACCATCTCAAGATATGATAAAAAAAATTATTTTCCACATTTTGTATCAGCATTTCCTATGTAAGAATCTGTTCTGCTCCACTGTTACTCTGAATATAATATTAGCTTTTACTTCTGAAATAAACGTCATACTTTAAAATCTACTCTAACGTAGCACAAATGCATGCAAATCATGTCTGAATGAAACTGGATTATCAGCTTAGGTGGATGTGAGTTCACCACAATGAATAAGGCCACAAACCTGTCAAGGTAAAGCACAGTTTAAATGATTTAAAACTTAGATCTGCCATTCAGGATCTATAGCACAGAGCAGACATGCTTAACTTAGGAAAATGTGTAAAGTATTTAGCAGTAATATAATAGTTAAAAAGTCAAAATGGAACACGATAAAATACCACAATAACTTTAGAAAAACAGAGAAAAATTGAATGAGGGGAACTGGAGATATAAAGTTTTAAAGATTTGAGGCAAAAAGCACAGAGAATAAGAAAATTGACAGTCAAAGTCCATTGTTGACATGTGACCTTCACATGATTTTAGGCTGACTTCAATGGAGAGCAGGCCTGACACAGGAAGTGGGTTCTGGCCAGTCAAAAAATGTACCTTCTGACAGTTCCTGAAATGGATGTTGATATCGTCCAGCGTGCAATGGTTGCAGTCTATATCCACTATAGTCCTCTTCAAGCTGCATAGCCTCCAGATGAGGTTTAGCATAGGTCATTGGTTTAGATGGTAAAAAGTTCCAAGCACAATAAATTTTAATTTTGTGGCCACCAAAGTCTTCATGTTGGTTGGATACTTTTCACACCTTCGACCTACGAACATTTTCTACTTACAGACTTAGGGCCTTATTATGAGTAAGGTGGTCCTGGGACCTCTGTACCCACGGTGGCAGTCTGACCACCAACACCCGGTGGTCTTGTGGGACCGCCACAAGACCACCGCCTCTGCCGAGATCAAGGATCCCGCTGCGGCAGGATTCTACAAAGTGCCTGAATATGCTGGTGGTATAGAAGCCAGCACCACCGAGCATATTACGACCTACATATCCACTGCCGTTTTCATGGTGCAGACCACACCAAACCCGGACCTGGGGGTGCATGCGGGAGCCGGGAACTGAAATGTAATTCCTGCATGGTGTGGCATGGGTGACATGGTCCATGCCACACTGTGCAGAAATGTGCTTCAGGCACTCTCACAGCTGTTGAGGCTCTCCTATAAGCCTAACACACCTGCTGCCATGAGACCGCTGCCAGACTACCTGCACGCCCACCCTGGATTAAGGTCATAATCCGGCAGGTAAGCTCACCAGAGGCTTGGCAGTCTTCCTTGGACCACTGCGGTGGCAGTCCCATTGGAAGACTGCCGAACTCAGAATAAGGCCCTAAGTCTTTATTATAGGGCTCAAAATCTTCAGCAGGGCAAGCCTGGAGCTGTATTTGATGAAGTGCTCTAGAAATAGGCCACTTTTGCCAAGAGGTATTCTGAAGCTCTGGAGGTCTTGGGAATCTAAAAATGTCCAAATTTGCAGACTTTCTGGAGTAAATCCTCTTTGTCACTGCCAAGTTTCCCAGGACCTCAGGGGCAGGCACTTAGGGGCCAAGATTCACTTCAGCAGAGGCCCCCTACAGGGTACAGTCCAGTTACATTTGTTACTGGTCAGGAAAATGGCCTCTTGCAGATTGTTGTGTCCATGTACCTACAAAAAGTTCAGCCAAATGACCATTGAAGTCCACTTCTCAGTCTAGCCCTGGGTACATGTGGGAGCAGGTCCAGACATTCTAACCTTCACAGAAGTCTAAATAAGCAAAGTCCAGTCCACTTCTATAGATACAGAGAGTGTTCTGATGGGCTGTGGGTAAGGTGGCAGCTTTGTAGGATTTGCTATCCAGCTAGACAATCCCTAACCAATGAGAAAAAAAGTTCCCTGGGGCAACTCTTCCCACTAGTACATCACAATCTTTTTGCCTTATTGTCTGACATCCCACAGTGCACTATTCTGAGGCAAATCCAACATAGGAAAATCTTTCTGCCCCTGAAGGAAGTTTGTGTGCCAGCTGGGGATGTGTGTAGGGAAATGAGAAGGCCCCTCCTCTTCAGCTACACCAAACAGGTCCTAGGACCACTTCCCCATCCCACTGGGCTTGAACAAAACTGGCTACAGAGGGCTACTAGAATAAAGGGCTTCTCCTTCCTTGGTCTCCCTTTATACTGAATTATAAATAGACAAGGCAATGTAGGTCCTGGACACTCCACAACTGTCATTACTGAGATGATATCTGTCACATACCTCACACTTAGGTCGTGCTCTGAAAAAAGGCCTTATCCATTGTTCCTGCTCTAGGAGCAGTTTTCATGCTTCATTAATGGGAAGTACTTGCAGGTCCATCTGATAACAGGCTAAATAGATGCATAATAATCCTGATGGAGGCTCTGATAGGAAACGTATTACTTGTTAAAAGTAAGTTTTCCTAAACATTCATTAAGATACTAATTTCACCATTGATTTGGACTTTAAATAAATGTAAACACATTGTATTTTGAATTATTCCAGTAGCTTCTCCCAAACCAGAGATAGCAGGGTTATTGTTTTATTCTGAACTCTCTAAATAGAAAGGGGGCTAGTCACTGTAGGTGCCTGCCAACATTAAATTATTGCATGTATTAAATACCATGCATCCGATCATGTGGGCTACAAAGCCTACTTAGAGGTGACCTATTTATTATTTAAAAAGTAGGGTTCTTTCCCGCCAAAAAGGCTTATCTTGACAGGTTCACCTGCGGGTTTAAAAGCTGCAGAAGCCAGGATACAAAGCTGGGACTGAAGCAATATTTCCTTTGTCTAGTCTAGTAGATGGCACACAAAACATGCTGCAGTCCACAGGCATCTTTTAAACTTTGAATGCAATTGGTAGATGTCTTGTACCATATACTAGGTCATTTTGGGAAGTTAAATTTGGCAATTAGGAGTTTGAGACATTTTACCACATTTTAGTGGGCAGAGCACATACACTGCAAACTAGAAAGTAGTACCCCAGTATACAGAGTTAAAATACCATCAGCATTAGCCAAAAACATTGGGGATGACCACCCAAAAAACTTTATAGAATACAATGATTATTCTGTCTCACTTTGTCAGTCTTGCAAAAACCTAAACTTTGTATTTTCTCATATTCCTTTTTTACAGAAAAGTAACTACAAATATGGATCTGACACTTTGTATAAATACAGTTATTGAGACCAAGAACTGAGAATTTTCAGACATGATTCACAAGAATACTTAGATCATTTTTTCTGGGGATAATTGCTTGCTTGCTGGGGGCAGGAAGGAATTCACTCTTACGATCCCGAAGGCACAGTAGATTGGATAAAGTCTAGGACTCGAGAAAGCTCCTGATAAATTCACAAAAGACACGTTAACTGATGTTCTGCTGGAGGTGTGGGAATGTGAAGATCCATGCCCAGCTAATGTTCTATAACATTTATTTGCATTTGCCTCCTATGGCCAAATCTAGGCCTGAACTTGATTAATTAGCATGTAACTTCATTGGTGTCACGTTTATTAGTGAAACATAACACTGCATGCTTATGCATTAATGCTGGAGAAAAATAATTATACTACATTGATGAAGAGGTGTGTTGTTTGAATTATACGGAGTATGTAGCTTGACAACATGAGGAACATGATAGGAGTGGGAGAATGGTGGTTGGCTGGCTAGGACTAACATTTGGACTGCCATTAATAAAATCAAAGATGCAGAGGGACTAACACATTATACACAAGCTGAGATCAATGAGTTGTTTTATGAGTACCATGATTAATTGTATCCATAGTGGGAAGAATTACCTGACCAGGCTGTGGAAATGTATCTTGACATAAGGCTGAGGGAGGTACAGGGAGAAACTGTGGACCAATTAGAGGTACCCATCTTTCCACAAGAAACTAAAACAGCAATAGTAGGAATGGTGAGGTTGAAGACACTGGGAACTGATGGCCTGCTGGTTGAAATCTACCTTGCTTACTCTGACTTGCTTGCACCTCACCTGACTAAATTGCTTGCAACAGTGAAAGACTTTGGTATGCAGTCCCCAGCAACAAGAGCTTCTTGTAGCTTCCTTGCTGAAGCCACATTGGGATTTATTGGACTGGACATCTTATAGACCATTGTCCCGGTTGACCACTGATTGTTAAAAACTGAGCAGAATGTTCGCAAACAGTCTCCTACCACTGATGGACTCCTCGATATACATGGATAAAGCAAGGTTCATACCTGTTTGCAACACGTCTCCAAACATAAGTCCACTGTTTAAAATAATGGTAGAGGTGTCTTGTGAGATTAGAGGGATTGCCATGGTTCTTGCTGCTGACACAGAAAAGATTTTCAGCAAACTGAGGTGGAAGTTTTTACAGTTAGTCCTTAAACACATGGGCATGGGTGGGGGCGGGATACAGCGACTGTACAAAAACCCTATAACAAGAGCTGGAACTGGTCAGTTGATCTCACTGACATATAACATTTACAGAGATACTAAGCAGAGGATACCCTATTGTTAGGATGGGCAAGTGAATGATGTTAGCAGACAGGAAGCATTCTATCACATTGCATGCAGATGATATGCTCCTTTTCTTTAGGGACGGCCAAAGGGATCCTACTGACTCGATACAATTATTAGAGGAATTCCTCAGTCTTTCCCAACTTAACTCGAACTGGGTCAAAACATACACTTTTCCGTTTGATGCAGAGGCTGAAACCAGTGGACTGAAGTGGCAGACACTTATCCTGGCATGGTCACATATTCTGATACCTGGAACTTAGGACATATCAGAAGTTACTTGATGATAGTATGAGAGCAGCAATTAGGGCCCTGAAGGGCAAAGTGCTGTTTTGGCAGATGCTGCTATTATTGGTGCTGGCCCTTACTGCCCTGCTGAAAATGGTAACACTTCCCAGATTGCTATATTATTTTGTGAACCACACTATCTTAAATAACCCCCACTGGTTTCGGCATTACATATTAGAATAAAAGATTTTATTTGGGGTGCCAGATGAAATAGAGGAAATGTGGCCAATTGGAAACTGATTGACACCCTAATTAGGAACTAAGGGCCAGATGTAGGTAAATCTGAAATACCGATTTCTTAATAGCGAATTTTGCCAATTCGCTATTAAGAAATCGGTATTTCCTATGTAGGTAAAGATTCGGTAAAAAATACTGAATCCTTAATATTCCTTATTACCGAATCAGTAATTGAGATTCGGTAATAAGGAATACCTACCCATTATTTTCTATGGGCTTGGAGGCCCATAGGAATGAATGTGAAGACATTCACTATTAGCGATTTGGTATTACCGAATCGCTAATAGCATGAGCACTTTCAAGGGTGCCAGGGTGTCAAAAGGACACCCTGTTGCACCCCTGAAATGTTCATGTGTGCACATGAGGTGCACATACATGCCCTAAGGGCATGAATGTGTGCCACATGGCACTTAACAAAAAACAAAAAAGTGATTTTTTTAAGGAAATCGGTAATTACCACCAACTTGAAGTTTTACCGATTCCTTAAATGCAAGAGCAATAAGAAATCGGTATTTACCGATTCCTTATTTACCGATTCCTTACCTACATTAGGAATGGCTAAATACCGGTTGGTAACGCTGAAATTTACTGATTTTCGGTGTTACCGACCGGTATTTAGCCACCTACATCTGGCCCTAAATAATTTAGCTGCCCTGTTACAGTGGTTGTCACGACGGTTAGAGGCAAATAATCTTTCGGAGACCACAGGCAGTCAGGGTCCTAAGGTAGACCGATAGTTAATAACCATGCTACTACAAAAGAAAGCACGTTTTAGCCCATTACCCAGGCTTGTGCAAGTAGCAATGAGATGCTGACACAGATATGTGTATAAGACCAATGACAAGCTATTATATGAAACTAATATGTGACCTATATATGAGCTGCTTTGACTGAGAGGTAGCATGACATTTGAGCAAGCATGCAGTTGGGAAGATGTAGGATTCAGAATATAGGTGATTACTCTAGGGAGGGGAAGCTATTGATGTTTGAAGACAGGGCTTCCTGCAGGGCAGTTTTTTGTGTATGGGAGAATGATGGGAGTTTTTAGAGAAATCTGAGGTCTTGGTATATAAGAGCCTTCCACACCTGAAATTCTGCAGTTACTCTTCACAATAGAAGCTGGGAGCCGGTTATTGTTTTGGTTTTACAAATTGCAGAATACAAAGTCTAAACCTCCACAACAAAGGCTACGGCTAAAGTTGGAGTTTCATATCAATATGAACCTCACTGATATCGAATGGGTGAGGGCCTTGGAATATACTCAACATGTGTTCAGAAATGCACAGCTAAAATATACACAAATTAATTATTTACACCCAAACATCTCAACAGAGCATTAGGAATAGACAAGCAAAAATGCCCATCATGTGATCTCCGTGATGACCATTTTCCTTACATGGTGTGTGTTAGAAATGGCCCTTTCTGCAGGGTCTCCCCCAGATCTTTTGCCTTCCTCCTTCCCTTTTTGCTGCATTAATTTTTGTTGGCATTTCTTGTTGGCACAAGTGTGCAGTTTTAAGCTGTCATATTGACCTACCAAGTTAACCCTCTTGCCAGGCACAACACTTCCTTTTTAATACACATAAGTCACCCCTAAGGTAGGCCCTGGGCAGCCCAAGGGCAGGGTGTAGTGTGTATAAAAAGTAGGACATGTGATTTTAAGTGTTTTATGTCCTGGTAGTTAAAAACTCTTTAATTCGTTTTTCTCTATTGCAAGGCCTATCTCTCCCACCATAAGATAACATTGGGATTACCTTACTATGTTTTAGAAGTGTAATATCCAATTGGGAAAAGATTGTACACCCAAGTTTGATGTCTCTGGAATCACAATTTAACTTCACAACTTATTGTGAAGTCAGATTTTAAATTGTAAATCTGAAAATGCCCCTTTTAGAAAGTTCTGTGTGAATTGGGGGGTTTGGCCCTTACCTACAACCACCTTGGGCCTTAGACAATTGTATGCACAAAACAACATCAGGTGGTTGTGAGATTTAAACACATCTTTACTTTTGCATGAGGTACATTTTACTCAATAATCAAAACTTTTTTTAAACTTTCACATGTGGTACGATAAAAGAAAGGACACTCCACATTCAACTCGATGGATATACAGTGAAAAATATTTGAAAAACGTGTGAAATATGGAAAGATAAATCAAATATACATTGTGAATTAGGCAAAATATATACATGAACTAGGCTAAAATTGCATCTTCACCAATCCAAGATTTTGCAAGACCAGAGCATTACATTCACAAAAAGTGCTCTTAGTACTGGAATGTATAAAGGGTCCAAAGGGGACCCTAGTTAAACCAGTATCAATATGGAGGTATAAATTCATTTGTCTAAAGAAACTATTGGAAGCCCATATTAGATACCTTTGGATCCCTTTATACATTCCAGTACTAAGAGCACTTTCTGTGAATGAAATGCTCTGGTATTGTAAAATCTTGGATTGGTGAAGATGCTAGTTCATGTATATATTTTGCGTTATTCACAATGTATATTTGATTTATCTTTCAAAATATTTTTACTGTATATCCGTCGAGTTGAATGTTGGTTGTTCTTTCTTTTATTGCACCAAATGAGAAAGTTTAAAAAATGTTTGTGTTCAATCATTACTAAAACAAATTTGAGGTCATGATTATTGAGTAAAACGTACCTCATGCATACGTAAAGATGAGTTTAAATCTCACAACCTCCTGATGTTATTTTGTGCATACAACTGCATACCCTCATGTAATGAGTCCGGAGCCAGGGCAGGAAGGGCAGGGACTCTGTGCACTTGAAAGGCATCTCTTTGAAGTCTCCCCACTTCCAAGGCCCAACTGGGTATGAGTACTGGACCTTAGACATATTACTTCACTGTACTTCTGGACCTGTGGTACTCTGCCAGGAAGAAGGACTGCTGTGCTGCTGAAAGGACTGCCACTCTGCTGGACTGCTACTCTGGTGGCTCCTGATCTGCTGTGCTGACCTGCTGCCTGCTGCCCTCTGTGCCTGGGTGTGAAGGACTGAACCCACATCACTTGAACCCAGAACCAGAGTGACTCCAAGGGCTTGCTGGCATGCCTCTTCATTGAAGTCTCAGGAACATAAATGGCTTCCAACTCACTTTCTACAACACATGGACTTTGCCATCTAATGGGTCTGCACTGCCAAGTGGTGCCACGCCAGTCCTGGCCCCTGGGAAGCATGTCTAAGGTGCCAGTTTAACCAACTGCCACTGCAGAGATGGAACAGACAGATTGACACTTTTGCCTGGTCAGCACTGATGCATCTTAGACACTGCATGGATTGAAACCGGCGTATAGCCTCTGTTGCGAGGATCAGAACCGGTGCATCACTGCCTCTGCATGGATCGGAGCCTCCCCTCTGCCTTTGGAACCACCACTGCTTGATGTTCTTCAAGTGAAGTCAAAGCATCTCCTTCAACGACAAAATCAGCATCAGAGCGGATGCAGCGTCATTGTTGCACCGCCAGGACCTGAGCATCGTCACCGAATGAGTAGATCAACATAGACTCTTCGGCCCCAGTGCACTGCAGCCCTTCTGTCGACATGATCTTCGATCTCAACGCAACCAAGGTACTTTGCAGCAGCCCATGACTGGTCCTTATATCTGGCCCATGCTTCATTGTGGTTTGCTTGAACTTTTGGATTTGACCTGGTCTTGCGCAACCAGATAGCCCCAGTTGGCACTTTAGGCTTAAACGCTTAGAAGCACTATTTTTCTGTTTATTCTTTAACCCTTTCGCTGCCAGGCCTTTTCCCCCTCCTGTGCCAAGCCTTTTTTGGGCTATTTGGGGTAGTGCGCGCTCAGGCCCCTGTAACTTTTTGACCACATTAGGTATCCACGCCAAATTTGCGTCTTTTTCTTCCAACATCATGGGTATTCTAAAAGTACTCAGGGTTTGTGGATTCACCTAGAGGGGTTACAGAAATGAGCCAAAATACAGCAAAATTTTGTTTTTTTTCAGAAAAATGGGAAAAACGGGCTGCAAATGAAAGCATCTGGGTTTTTCCCTGCAAATGTTATCAAAAAAGGGTTTGTGGGGTTGAAATCACCATTTTCCCAGCTTTTCGGGGATACCAGACTTTTGTCAGAAACCCAACATTTTTTACACAGTTTTGGCATTTTTCTGGGACATAGCCTATTTTTGCTATTTTTTGTGCTTTTGACCTCCTTCCAGTTAATGGCAGAAATGGGTACAAAAGTAATAATGGATCCTGAAACGCTATACATTTTCAAAAAGAAGACAAAATTCTGAATTCAGCAAGGGGTCATTTATGTAGATCCATCAAGGTTTTCTTATAGAAACTAACAGTTAAATATAGGATAAATTAAAAATTAGTTGAAAAAAACAGCATTTTGTGTCAACGTTTTCACCTGTAACTTCGTCTAATTATGACAGATCTTTGAAAGCAATATACCATTACATCTGCTGGACATTACTGGTTGTGGGGATATATAGGACTTGTAGGTTCACCAAGAACCCGACGAACCCAGAGCCAAAAACTGAGCAGCAACTTGCAATGGTTTTTTATTATGTACCGGGTATATAGTAATTATTCTGTAAAAATGTGTACATGGAAAAATCGATATGAAAGACACCTATGTATTTCTGAAATGGGAACAAAATATAGAGTTTAGAAACAATAGATATTTGCACATTTCTGAAATTGGGAATACTCATACTAGCATGAGAATTATCAGTCATTTTTTAGAATGACTTCTTTTTTACACAATATCTTTCATTTGGAAGGCAGAAATGCATCGAAAGTCAATAGATAATAACAGTTCCTTTACAAATCTGAATTACCCTAAGTCTCCCGATAAAAATGGTATCTCACTTGTGTGGGTAGGCATAGTGCCCGCGACAGGAAACGGCGCAAAACGCAACGTGGTCACAACTCAATATCGCAGTGAAAATTTACCCTTTTTTGGCAAAGTGCCTAGCTCTAGTTTTTGAACCCTAGCTCTGCGGGCACCTTGGGAAACCGAGCAAACCTATACATTTTTGAAAACTAGACACCTAGGGGAATCCAGGATGGGGTGACTTGACTGCCTCCCACCAGGGTCTGTTACCCAGAATCCCTTGCAAACCTAAAGAATTGTAAAAAAACCCACATTTTCCCCACATTTCTGTGGTGGAAAGTTCCGGAATCTGCGTGGATCCACAAATTTCCACCCACCCCGCGATCCCCAATGTCTTACAAGAAAAACGGTACTTCACTTGTGTGGGTCGGCCTAGTGCCCGCGACAGGAAGCGGTGCAAAACGCAACGTGGTCACACCTCAATTTCGCAGTGAAAAATGACCCTTTTTTGCCAAATGTCTAGCTGTAGTTTTTGAACCCTAGCTCTGCGGGCACCTTGGGAAACCTAGCAAACCTATACATTTTTGAAAACTAGACACCCAGGGGAATCAAGGATGGGGTGACTTGACTGCCTCCCACCAGGGTCTGTTACCCAGAATCCCTTGCAAACCTAAAAAATTGTCAAAAAAAACACATTTTCTCCACATTTCTGTGGTGGAAAGTTCCGGAATCTGCGTGGATCCACAAATTTCCACCCACCCCTCGTAACCCAAAGTCTTACAAGAAAAACGGTACCTCACTTGTGTGGGTCGGCCTAGTGCCCGCGACAGGAAACGTCACAAAACGCAACGTGGTCACACCTCAATTTCACAGAGAAAAATGACCCTTTTTTGGCAAAATGTCTAGCTGTAGTTTTTGAACCCTAGCTCTGCGGGCACCTTGGGAAACCTAGCAAACCTATACATTTTTGAAAACTAGACACCCAGGGGAATCCAGGATGGGGTGACTTGACTGCCTCCCACCAGGGTCTGTTACCCAGAATCCCTTGCAGACCTAAAAAATTGTCAAAAAAACAAATTTTCCCCACATTTCCGTGGTGGAAAGTCCCGGAATCTGCGTGGATCCACAAATTTCCACCCACCCCGGCTTCCCCAAAGTCTTACGAGAAAAACGGTACCTCACTTGTGTGGGTCGGCCTAGTGCCCGCGACAGGAAACGGCGCAAAATGCAACGTGGTCACACCTCAATTTCGCTGTGAAAAATGACCCTTTTTTGGCAAAATGTCTAGCTGCAGTTTTTGAACCCTAGCTCTGCGGGCACCTTGGGAAACCTAGCAAACCTATACATTTTTGAAAACTAGACACCCAGGGGAATCCAGGATGGGGTGACTTGACTGACTCCCACCAGGGTCTGTTACACAGAATCCCTTGCAAACTTAAAAAATTGTCAAAAAAACCCACATTTTCCCCATATTTCTGTGGTGGAAAGTTCCGGAATCTGCGTGGATCCACAAATTTCCACCCACCCCGCGTTCCCCAAAGTCTTACGAGAAAAATGGTACCTCACTTGCGTGGGTAGGCCTAGTGTCCGCGTCAGGCAAGGGTCCAAAACCAATTGAGGAGACATCAAAATTACCTATCACAAAACAACCTGGTTTTGCAAAGGGGGTCCCATGAGTTTTTGGCCCCGGGCTTGGCGGCTATCTAGGGAAACCTACCAAACCCACACATTTCTGAAAAGTAGACACACAGGGGATTCCAGGGAGGTATGGCTTGCGTGGATCCCCCAACGTTTCCTTACCCAGAATGCCCTGCAAACCTCAAATTTAGCTGAAAAAATCACCTTTTTCACACATTTTTGTGTGGGAAAGTTGTGGCATCATCGGGCTGACACAAATTTCCTACCACCCAGCTTTCCCCCGGGTCTCCCGATAAAAACGGTGCCTCACTCGTGTGGGAGGCCAAAGTACCCGCGACAGGCAAGGGCCCAAAACGTAGTGAGGCGACATGAAAATTGCCTATCTCCAAACGACCTGGTTTTGCAAGGGGGTCACTTGGGTTTTTGGCCCGGTGCTCGGCGGCCACCTAGGGAAACCTAGCAAACCCACACATTTCTGAAAACTAGACACCCGGGGGATTCCAGGGAGGTATGGCTTGCGTGGATCCCCCAACGTTTCCTTACCCAGAATGCCCTGCAAACCTCAAATTTAGCTGAAAAAATCACATTTTTCACACATTTTTGTGTGGGAAAGTTGTGGCATCACCAGGCTGACACAAATTTCCTACCACCCAGCGTTCACCCGGGTATCCCAATAAAAATGGTACCTCACTCGTGTGGGAGGCCCAAGTACCCGCGACAGGCAAGGGCCCAAATCGTAGTGAGGCGACATGAAAATTGCCTATCTCCAAACGACCTGGTTTTGTAAGGGGGGTCACTTGGGTTTTGGCCCGGTGCTTGGCGGCCACCTAGGGAAACCTACCAAAACCACACATTTCTGAAAACTAGACACCCGGGGGATTCCAGGGAGGTATGGCTTGCGTGGATCCCCCAACGTTTCCTTACCCAGAATGCCCTGCAAACCTCAAATTTAGCTGAAAAAATCATATTTTTCACACATTTTTGTGTGGGAAAGTTGTGGCATCACCGGGCTGACACAAATTTCCTACCACCCAGCATTCCCCCGGGTCTCCCGATAAAAACGGTGCCTCACTCGTGTGGGAGGCCCAAGTACCCGTGACAGGCAAGGGCCCAAAACAAAGTGAGGCGACATGAAAATTGCCTATCTCCAAACAACCTGGTTTTGCAAGGGAGTCACTTGGGTTTTTGGCCCGGTGCTCGGTGGCCACCTAGGGAAACCTACCAAACCCACACATTTCTGAAAACTAGACACCCGGGGGATTCCAGGGAGGTATGGCTTGCGTGGATCCCCCAACGTTTCCTTACCCAGAATGCCCTGCAAACCTCAAATTTAGCTGAAAAAATCACCTTTTTCACACATTTTTGTGTGGGAAAGTTGTAGCATCACTGGGCTGACACAAATTTCCTACCACCCAGCATTCCCCCGGGTCTACCGATAAAAACGGTGCCTCACTCGTGTGGGAGGCCCAAGTACCCGCGACAGGCAAGGACCCAAAACATAGTGAGGCGACATGAAAATCGCCTATCTCCAAACGACCTGGTTTTGCAAGGGGGGTCACTTGGGTTTTTGGCCCGGTCCTCGGCGGCCACCTAGGGAAACCTACCAAACCCACACATTTCTGAAAACTAGACACCCGGGGGATTCCAGGGAGGTATGGCTTGCGTGGCTCCCCCAACGTTTCCTTACCCAGAATGCCCTGCAAACCTCAACTTTAGCTGAAAAAATCACATTTTTCACACATTTTTGTGTGGGAAAGTTGTGGCATCACCGGGCTGACACAAATTTCCTACCACCCAGCGTTCCCCCGGGTCTCCCGATGAAAACGGTGCCTCACTCGTGTGGGAGGCCCAAGTACCCACGACAGGCAAGGACCCAAAACATAGTGAGGCGACATGAAAATTGCCTATCTCCAAACGACCTGGTTTTGCAAGGGGGGTCACTTGGGTTTTTGGCCAGGTGCTCGGGGGCCACCTAGGGAAACCTACCAAACCCACACATTTCTGAAAACTAGACACCCGGGGGATTCCAGGGAGGTATGGCTTGCGTGGATCCCCCAACGTTTCCTTACCCAGAATGCCCTGTAAACCTCAAATGTAGCTGAAAAAATCACCCCGGGTGTCTAGTTTTCAGAAATGTGTGGGTTTGGTAGGTTTCCCTAGGTGGCCGCCGAGCACCGGGCCAAAAACCAAAATGACCCCCCTTGCAAAGCCAGGTCGTTTGGAGATAGGCAATTTTCATGTCGCCTCACTACGTTTTGGGTCCTTGCCTGTCGCGGGTACTTGGGCCTCCCACACGAGTGAGGCACCATTTTTACCGGGAGACCCAGGGGAACGCTGGGAGGTGGGAAATTTGAGATGGACTTCAGTATGGATTGTGGTGGACAGGCCTTCAAGGTTAACCCACAATTGACACCACTAGGGTACACCTGCTTGTGCTAAGACATCAAGCCTTCTGAGGTCTAGTGGGGCCTTCTACGGTCTAGCATGGGAATTTGCTCCCTCAGTACAGTGGTGTGGTGGACTGGTCATGAATGCGGAACCCGGTTCCCCAGTTCCAAATTCCACAGCTCTGGCCACAGTGCCACATCCCCACTGAACACCATACTTGCCCACTGAAACTCGCACTGCCTTCAGCTGTAACCTAATTGTGCCCGCTATAAACACTTGGATGTGGCTCAATTCAAATTATGCACTTGATAAGAGTAATATGCTGCCTAAAAAAAAAAAAGCAACCACTCATAGGGAATGCAAAGCATGTGAAATGTAAGCAGAAACAACATGGTTACCTAAACGATCTCTCACTAACTATTCAGAAATCAGCGAGTGGTTTCACCTGAAAAGTTATGGACATGACTAGAGGGCCCTGAAGGGAACCGTTTCACTGTCCATTGCTTACATCCTTACAAAACGTAAGCAGTATGGTATAAAAAGACCACATCCATAAACACAGAGCCATGGTACACATTGTGTTTTGAAATCCACCCATCAACCAGGTATTGCAGTACCTCCAGGAATGGTACACTCTCCCAGCCTGGAAACAACAATGCTCTTCAAAGAAAGACGAGATAATGAAAGTAGCACTTCACTGGCAAACTCTGTAAAGTGATGCTGGTGTATTTGGATGTAAAAAAAACCAATCTGGCCACTTTGCAACCCCTCTGTCTTGCTATTAGTTAGGTATCATATAAGAAATTCTATTTCTCTACATGCTGCTGCACTTTGGATTTGAAAAACTAAAAAGAAGGGCATTTCTCGGATCCATTTCACAGGGAAGCAACTAGAAAGATGAGCGTTTTTCAAATTGGGATCCATTTCACAGGGAAGCAACAACAGGCACACACGAACGAAGCCGAGCCTCGTGGCATGCCTGGGCATACCAAAGTGCCCCCACCCTAACCCAAACCCACCGATGCAAAAATCATGCTGCTGCACTTTGGATTTGAAAAATTACAAAGAAGGGCATTTCTCGGCATTTTTGGATCCATTTCACAGGGAAGCAACTAGAAAGACGAGCGTTTTTCAAATTTGGATCCATTTCACAGTGAAGCAACAACAGGCACACACGAACGAAGCCGAGCCTCGTGGCATGCCAAAGTGCCCCCACCCTAACCCAAACCCACCGATGCAAAAATCATGCTGCTGCAGTTTGGATTTGATAAATTAAAAAGAAGGGCATTTCTCGGCATTTTTAGATCCATTTCACAGGGAAGCAACTAGAAAGACAAGCGTTTTTCAACTTTGGAAACAATTTACAGGGAAGCAACAACAGGCACACATGAACGAAGCCGAGCCTCGTGGCATGCCTTAGCATACCAAAGTCCCCCCACCCTAACCCAAACCCACCGATGCAAGAAACCCCCCTCCCCAGCCCCAAAACTCACCTTTACTCTCCGTGGCGCAGGAAGCAAATGACTTCCTGCGCCTCGGAGAGCAAAGGGAAACCTCCAATGATGTCAGCGCGGCTCGCGCGCTGACGTCATTGATGATGCGGGGGGCAGGGGGAGGCAGGGGAAGGTCTTCCCCTGCCTTCCCAGTAAAAAAAAAAGATCGACCACTCACGGGGGGAGCGCCAGCGCTTCCCCCGTGGGTGGGTGTCATGACAAGATGGTCTCGTCATGGGCACAGCGCGACTGTGCTCCATGACGAGACCATCTCGTCATGGGCACAGAAGGGGTTAAAAATTCATAACTCTGGTTCCACTTATTGGATTTTTGTCTTATTTTGTTCAATAAAAGTAAGCTATATTATTCTGAATGGGTATCTTTTGTGTGGTGTTTTTACTGTTTTACTGTTTGAAGTGTTGCACAAATGCTTTACACATTGTCTCTTAGGTTAATCCTGACTTCTCTGTGCCAGGTAAACCAGGGGGTGAGCACAGGTTAATTTAGTGTGTGTTTATGACATACCTTGACTAGGATTGGGGTTCCTGCTTAGACAGGGTGCATACCTCTGCCAACCAGAACCCAATTTCTAACAGTGTGGAATTGCAGGAAAGTGGATATTACTGGAGGTGACTGCTGTGGTGGCAGGGGAGATTGCATGTACCTCAGATAGGTGCCTGCTAGGACAGTTTCTCACAGCAAGAGGAAGTGGTAAGTGACAGATGTATTGGTCTAGCCCTGGTGATGGCAAAGAGACGTATATCTATGAACTGGAGGGAGCGATCCTCTGCTCCAGTGACAAGTTCGTAGGGATATGTGATCAAGTGGCACAATCAGCAACCACAGACTCAATCGAAAGTTGGGAGGTGTTCACAAAAACTTTCCAAGATAAATTTGAAATAAATAAAAATGTAAGGACCGACAGAATGGTCAAAGCCCTGAAACACAAGAACCATCACAATTTTAGAAATGACATCCAGCTAAAAGAGTTAAAGACCCAGATTAACAATACTCTCCGAAGAGCAAGGACAGATCCTGCCGCATGTCAAGCGCTCAGACAGTTAGAAGCTACTTGCAGGAAACTGATATGGCGATTTAAAAAAGAAGCTAATGAGGCCTTTTGGGGAAAACTCCTACACAATGCCAAAACAAATAATAGCGCGCAGTTTTGGCAAAAGATTAACAGTTTGATCAGTGAGCGAAGCCAGGGGATCGAATCCTATGCCACTGAAGAGGCCTGGACTACTTTTCTTGGTACACATTTAAACGATGCTCAAGAACCTTGGAAAAAATCATACAAACCCAAAAATGTTTCCAAAGCGTGGAACTCTCAATATAAAGAAATTCTCGCACATAATGAGGAATTCCCAATCACGAACGCACAGATACGTAAAAGAATCTCGAAAGGGAGACGCGAGGGAGCACCAGGCACCAGGCCCAAATGTCATTCCCCCAAACCAATGTTTGAATTTTTTTTGCAGACTTCAACAATCCCACGATCCTGGAGGGGAGCAATTACCTCGCCAATCTTCAAAAAAGGAGATAAGAATGATCCAAGAAGCTATCGCCTTATAGCCTTACTTGATAATGAGGCAAAATACTACTCGGGCCTCTTACTCCAGGAGTTAACATCCTGGGTGGAAGACACAATAGCAATTTCATACAATCAAACCGGATTCCGCAAAAACATGGGGACGACCACTAATATTCTAGCCCTATCAATTTTGATTGACTCAGCTCTTATGGCAAAACAACCTTTATACCTGTGCTATATTGACTACAGCTCCGCCTTTGACCATGTCAATAGAAACATGTTGTAGCAAAAATTAAAGAAAATGAAAATTCCACCACTGCTGTTGAACCAATTAATTCTCCTGCACAGCAACACCTGGGTCCAGGTCAAACTAGGTGCAGGGGAATTCCTATCCAAGAAGCTCCCCACAAGCACAGGGGTAAAACAAGGATGCGTGCTCGCACCAACGTTATTCAATCTTTTTATGGCTGAACTGTCAACCTTGCTGAATGAAAGCAATTCTCATGCACCCAAGTTAGGGGGCACTCAGCTGTCCAATTTATTCTACGCGGATGACTTGGTGCTGATCAGCCGGACTCCGATAGGCTTACAGCGACTGTTAGATATCACCTCGCAATACTCTAAAACAAACAAACTCAGTATCAATCAAGAAAAAACTAAAGTCATGTGCATAACTAATAGTAAAAAGAAATCATCGACCAGTTGGTTCCTGGACTCAAGGAAGCTGGACGTTTCAAGAAAATACAGATATGTGGGGGTCATCTTAGACCCCAGCGGCAGCTTTAAGCCACAATGTGAGGAAATAAAAAAGAGATGACTAATGACAGCGGTATCTCTAAGAAACTTAAAAAATAAGATCACTAGACCAAACCACGTTCCTTTAATAAAGGTGATTCAGGCAAAACTGATTCCATCTATCACCTATGGAAGCGAAGCGATGAGAGGAAGGGACGCCAAAACGGTAGATGGAACAGTAACAAGAGCCCTGTGCATGATCCTTGGCTTGCCAAGGTACACTTCACCCGCGCAGATTAGACTCGAATTTGGGCTGGTAAAGGAAGAGCTGGCCTGTAAAGGAGTGTACTTAAAAACCTGGTATAAAATAAGCAGGGGAGAAGCAAACACACTCAACGCTCTCCTTTGGAAGGAACTGCAAACTAAAGAAAACTGCCCCACAAGGCTTTTCCTGGAGGACGCAATAAAACAACTGGGGATGCGTCAACTGTGGGATCTAAAAAGGCCTTTGGCGGGTTTTAAAAAAGCAGTAAATAACATCGTTAGAAAAGAATCTCTCCTGCAGGACAAAGCTTTACTGACGGAGCGAGCTCATGGTTGGCTAACTATACAATCTTACTCCAAACTTCGGCCACTAACATATCTTCAGACCAGCTTCACCAAAAAACAAAAGAGAAATTTCTGAAATATCGCCTAGGACTATTGCCTTCTGCAGACCATATGGCCCCTTGGCTGCGTCCCTCAATGCCAGCAAAGTGCCGCCTTTGTGGGAACGACAAAGAAAACATCTTACACCTTATTACCATCTGTAAAGAGCTGTTGCAAGACCACCGGAACCTTCTGAGACCACTATTTAACAAAAAACGAATCAGGTCATGCAGGCAAGCGGTCCTGGCATGTTGTTCGGGTGACGAAGTTCAATTGAGCTGCCGATTGGTAAAATATATTGAAGTTGCAGAAGCCCGCCTTAACAAAAAGAAAGAACAAACTGAAAAAGTTAAATTGATGGAACCCAGTGCATCACTTGCATCCTCAGAGCTAAAATATTCGAATAATAATGAGGGCCCAACTGGCACTTAGGAGCCCACTGGAACTCAACGCTACAAAGAATAAGCATACGGGGATGAGAACGTCTTGTTACCCATGTGGATTACGGACTGCAATAATCAAATGCATCCTTAAGGGGAAAGTAGGTCAGCCTAATTATGTAAAGTTCCTCAATGGTAAGATAGAAGTGACTCAGCAGTGGGCCAATTTTCCTTCCCGCTTGCTTTTTTAATAGGTTTAGTTTTAGCATTTTTTAATTGTAGCTTTTTACATCTTACCACAGTATTAATACAATTTTCTATGCTGCTATAGACACACAAAACTGTTTTTATTGATGTTGGTTTGTAATGGTTCTTATTAACTGTACAATAAAGTATTACCTTACCCTTAAAAGTGGGACTGAAGTGAGAGGTGGAAAGAAGCTGTAGTAAGTATCAAAATGTGCAAGCGTGAGATGAATGCCTGTTGCCTTTTGTACACCAGGGGTGCACACGCTCTATCATGACAAATCGACTAATGAGTACACAGGGGTACAATACACACACATGAAAGATGAAGGTTTTGATCTAGAGCCTCGATTGAAGATGAGTGTGGCAATGGCATAGACATGTTAATGTTACTAGAGTTGCTGGAGCTAGACAAATGTTATCAATTGCATTTGTATTACTCTTTTGTGTTTTCTCATGAATGAATAGCATACTGGCTGCAATAGAAACTAATATTAATACTACTTGGATATATTTGGTGCTATGTTAATGGAATAATGGGCATACTATTGATGAACACTGTACACATTTTACAAATGACTAACTGTGTTAGAGAATACCAAAATGTTGGAAAATTAATGCAAAAGGTTAACAAAAAAATTGATGTTCTTCAATTGTGGACTGCCTTGCTTCTCAGGTCAAGTTTCCAAATGAGAGCCAAGGCATTCCTTTAGATCACTTATGTTTAAACACTGTTTGAATTGCCATAGCGTAAATACAAATATCGAGCGCACACAAAAGTACATCTGGTAAAAAGGGGGCGGTATGTTATTATTGCATGTAGGTGAATGCTTCCATAAGAACAAGAACCCTCACCCACCTGAGGGTGGAATGCTTCATCATTGGTTTCCCTCCTCACACCTGCACCAAATTATGCCTGGTTTGGGCTACAACTCTCCAATGGAGAGGAGCTGAGGTGCTCTCAGTCTCTGATGTGTGCTACGTATGGGTGAGAGGAAAAGTGATATATATATAGAGTCTGGAGAGAGTAAAACTATCTCGTAGTGGGCTGAATGTCAGTTGTATTCTGGTGCCCCCAGTGGATAGTTTTAAATACAGAAGGAGTTTGGAAAATATTCTCCCTTCACAGCATCAATATTTTTCTGCCTCAGAGTGACCCAGCTCAGGGTTCAGTGTATTCGTCAGGACCAGTTGGTTTAGTCCAGGTGTTTCTAATCTCTTCTGTAGTGAGATCTACTTCTGATCTCTGAAAATCATGGTGAGTTGCTGAAGGCCTACCAACTTGTGCATTGTTACCACACACCCACATGACCAACTCCAATTGAAACATAAACCCAGATATTATGGTTTGAACAGAATCCTTTGACTAAGGGCAATATGGCTGGACTGCCATGTGTGTCAGTGAGAGTGTGGTCTTTAGGGATGTAGGAACATGTTTGCATGTGAATGGGACAAATGTGTATGGTGACAGAGAGCCTATGTGATATGTACCTGTACCTGTGGCACTGGCACTGGAATGCCTTTCATTATATGTGGCACAGTTACATGTATATTACAAACATATAGCCATGTTTTTTTAAATGGGAGAAATCTAAAGTGCAGAAAAAGTTCTGCAAATATTTTCATGATATGGAACATTTTTCTACCCCTTAAATTTCTCCCACTTAGAATAATAGCTGTATTTTTTACTTACAAAATATGGCACTGTGTCTACCAGCCACTGGGGAGCAAGATTCATTCTGTGTATAAAGGCAACACTTTGAAATGGAAGAAACTTAAACTTAAGGGTTAACTGTATGGTTGTTAAGGACGTATTTAAGATTTGAATACCTCAGTGCTTCAGTTCTTCACCTTTGGGCACTGGGTCATAAATCTTACTCCAGCACTGCTCATTATTAGCCCATGCTATCTGCAGCCTGAAGATAATAAATTAAAATAAACACAGCCGGGGGGCGTGGCTAGCGGCCGTCGGAAATGGTCGCTCTCTGAAGCTGCTCCGCAGCCCTCGCCTACATATCCAATCATTTCTCCGTTATCAACGAGGCAGATTCACCCTTTCCATGATAATTGCCTCCCAACCTGATCCAGCACAAGAACGCTACCTTATGATCAAGCCACTCAAGTTCTGAGAAGTGAAAACTCTGCCGATCTGAGAAACCGAGGGAGTCCTAAGATGGCGGATGGACGGAGGTGAGGAAGCCACGATCGACTACAGAGCAGTGTAATTAGACGGCGCCGCTGAAGATCACGATCGATATATGAGCGGAGGGCCCCCGGGCTCCGCTGGTGATGCAGAGGCGATCGAATGCCGCCGTGAGGGGAGGTGAGTGCAGCCTACGATTGTGACCTGCGAGGGACTGGCATTGGCAGACTGGCAGGGCGAGTTCCCCGGCTTTGTGGCCTTCCTGCAGGGGCGCTGACTCGCCCCCGAGACAACCCCATCTCCTGAACACTCGCCCATGCAGAACCTGGTGTGGGACGCTCAGCCGAGGAGGTGGGTGAACGTGCGTGTGGAGCGCTCCTGATGCTGAATACGAACGCAAGGTGCAGAGCGGCACAATGCGACTTGAGCCCCTGGGTTTGCGGCCCACTTGAACCTGTCCCTAAACTCACGGGGAGCATTATAGCTGGTGGAGAGGTAGCTGACTTGGCCCACTCAGCCGTATATTGTACCCGAGAATCTTCAAATGAGGCACCAGCGGAGAGAGGAGCATCAGGCTGCCCTGCTCCTCTAGGCCGGTACTCTAGGGCCTACAAAGACTGGCATTATAAGTTGGACATGTGTCGAGGGCGGCACTTGGACTTCATTTCTGCTTGTCCCACTTTCCTCCCTGGCGGAAGTTGCGGCGGGGAATCGCATAACACTACAGCCTCCTGGCTTACATAGTACACGAGCGAAGGGAGATGATCCTCCCCCCACAGGTCTGATTTACAACATGGCCTGCATCGGGCTGACCGCGAGAGTAACTGTTCCTCACTGATCGCGGCCCTCCACATATAGTATGCTGTTGTAGCGCCAGCCCCACCTGACAACCAGAAAAAGAGCGCACTCCTTCCTGCTCTGGTGGACGCACCTGGAACCCCGACAGGCCAACGGAGGATCGCCCACCTCCTCCGTGATGGCGGCAGATACTACAGGTGTTGTCCTCAGCTTTCTGTGGGTATTTCCAGACTCCCTCTGGCCCCCCTGTCTCCTGGTTGTTAAAATGGCTACTAATAAGGGTCTTAAGTCTCAGACCTAAAAACAGTTGGCAAAGTTTGCATGGACTAAGCAAGGGGAAGATACAGAGGCGACAGCAGGGGATGACCCCAAGACATCGCAACCTCGCTCCTCGACCAAAGTCACTACTCTCGAAGAGGTTATGGAGGCAATAGTGGGTGTACGAGCATCACTGGAGACCCGGATTGATTCCGTGAACATAGAAGTGACCCTCCTCCAAACGGATCTTAAAAAAATGGATTCTAGAGTCAAGGATGTGGAGATCACTACGAAAGCTTTGGTATCCGACACCTCTACTGTATAACGGCAAGTCACCCAGCTTCAAGACCAACAGACAAAGATGGAAGAACTCCTGGATGACTATGAAGGGAGGGCGAGAGGGAACAACATTCGTATTCTGGGAGTCCATGAAAGATCGGAAGGACCGGCCATGGATCTTTTTGTAGAGGACTTGGTGCTCAACAAACTCCAACCCAAGTGCCTCTCTAGTTACTTCTCCATTGAATGAGCCCACAGGGTCCTGGGCGGACGTCCAAAACCTGGTGCTCCTCCTAGACCGATAATTGCAATAGTCTTTAATTTTCGGGACAGAGATGGTATATTACAAACAGCAAGGGCTGGCCCTCCAGTGAGGATCGACAATGCTAACGTCACTTTCTTCCCGGACTTCACCATTAAAGTTCAGGCCCAGAGGCGCAGCTTCACGGCTGTGAAGAAAGCCTTGCGTGACAAAGAAATCACATACTCTATGCTGTTCCCGGCTAAACTCCGAGTGGAATTGGAGGGACCGTCTTGGTTCTTTCTTTCTCCGGAGGAAGCTTGGGAATGGCTTGATGGGTGGCTAAGAGTGGGACGGCCATTGGGGGAAACAGCAACAAGGACCTTAACGTTACTCATCTCCCCTGGTATCCGAGGAACAGCGACTAGAAGATGACCAGATGGGTGAGTCTGAGCTAAACTACCAAACTTTATCTGTCCTCACTGACTCTCCTGGGCCTCTCCTGCACCCGGTGATTTGTAGACTGCGGCTCATTTCAACAGCTAAAAGGGAGTCTGCCAAAATATAGCTGTGATGCCGCATCCCTGGCTACGACTCAGTAACTTTTTTGTTTCAAAATCTTGATGTAGTTAACTGCCTATTATACAAGTTTTGTTTGACTAAGGATCGGATTCTAACTCACATACTTAAAAGCTATGATATACACTATGTTGCATTAGGCGAGGGGTGGTGGTGGTTAACCAGGTACCCTACACACATGAAGGGGTGGGCGACAGGCACTCTCCCTTATTGGGGAGTGGAAAGTTGTAATTCCACTGGCAGGGGAGCAGGGAGGGGGTAAGGGTGGGGAAGATGGACGGGTTGTTTAATGTTATGTTTATCTTCACACAGAGTAATCAGAACAATTTACTTGCGCCTGATACGAGTTCTGCAGTATTTACAGTGTCATGTGCTCGGGAGGCTTGGGCGGGAGTGGCCCTGTTGGTGCTATCCTGTCAAATTGCTTTTTGGATGGGTGGGGCTGTCTGTGAGGCCACTGCCCGCACAACCTACCCCCTTGGTTCTCTACTATTGCCTGATATAACGTACACGAGAGATATGAAGTTGTCCATACTGACGTGGAATGTTAATGGGTTGGGGAGTAAGATAAAAAGGAGGATCGTTTTACAGTACCTCAAAAGGCAGCTACCAGATTTAATATTGTTGCAAGAAACTCACCTAGTGGGAAATAGCTGCAAGGCTCTTAACAGATGGGGCTATAAACTTTTAGTTTATGCTGGGTTTACGTCGGGCTCTAGGGGCACGGGTATACTTATACGTAAAACCTTGCCCTCACACCTACCTAGGTGTGGAGCGACCCGCAGGGTCGGTTTGCTGTGCTCGAGGCATTGTGGGAGGGTAGACCACTCAATGTAGTCTCAATATATCTTCCACCCTCATTGGGTAAAATTGCACTGCGAGATCTGTGCAAAATTCTTGTGGATCTCCCACAGGGTGTTCTTATACTTGGGGGGGACTTTAACATGGTAATGGACGAGACGTTGGATAGACACCCCCAGAGACCCTCTCCCTGACGGACCACGCCTATGACCGACTTCACCCAGGCACTAGGTCTCACTGACATATGGCGGACATTCAACCCCACCACAGCATATTTCACGCACTACTCCAAAGCGCACAAAAGTATGGCTCGCATTGATTATTTCTTTACGTCCCCACTGCCTCCCGAGAGGTATATCAGACCACTCTCCCCTCAGAGTAGACCTTACTTTCCAACGGCAATGTAGCCGAGGCCCCATAATTATAAACCCATTGCTCTTGACGATCCCAGACATTAAGATGACCTGGCCGAACACACGGACTATTATTTCAATAAAAACTTTGGCTCTGTCGACTCAGCCAACAATATCTGGGCGGCCTATAAGACAGTAATTAAGGGGCGTGCACTAGCACTTAAGATTGGCTATATTCGGAACTACAATATTCAATTGACTCAACTAGAAAGCGACTTACTCCACCTAGAAACAGTACATAACACCTCACCCACTGACGCTACGGCCCAGGCTCTCCGAAATAAACAGCTAGAATATAACTTTCTTGCTCGGGAAAAAACTCAGGCCAGACTCCTCCGCACACATCATAGAGTGTACGAATTGGGTGAACGAGCTGGGAAAATGCTGACTTGGTTGGAGCGAAGGGATCAAGCGGCCAGATGGGTCCCCGAACTCTTACTTGAAGATGGGTCACAGGTGACTGATCCGCAAGAGGTGGCAGAAGCATTTGCAGATCACCTAGAGGCGGTATAATCTTCCAAAATCACCACCTCCTCTGATGACTCACGCCAGCTTTTGGAGGAAATGCCTCTACCCACTATCTCAGATAGTGACAAAGAAGCCTTGGACGCGGACATAACGGCAGAGCAAATTTGAAAAGCCATGTTTGCTGTTAACTCTGGGAAGGCGATGAGACCCAACGGGATTCCCATCAAATCCTCAAGGACATGGCCACTAAAATAGCCCCACATCTCAAGAATATGTATCAAGAAAGTCTAGAACAGGGTATGCTCCCTTTGGATCAGAGACTAGCGTCTATCGCTGTTATACATAAACCTGGTAAACCGGCGACCAGCTGCAGCTCATATAGACCCATCTCTTTAATAAGCTCAGAAGCCAAGATACTGGCAAAACTCCTTGCGACACGCTTGTTCACAATTCTCCCCTCCCTAATCCATGAGGATCAATCAGGTTTTATACCGGGCCGTAATACGGCTTTAAACATCTGTAGAGTCTACAACTTCCTGAGCCGACAACCATATCTACAAGAAGACGTGGTTATATTGTCATTAGATGCTTCTATGGCATTCGACTCCAAAGAGTGGCCTTACTTATTTGAGGTCCTAGCGAAGTTCGGCTTCGGTCCTTGATTTCGGCAGTGGGCGGCATTGTTATACTCCGAACTGTTGGCCCAAGATAGAGTGAATATAACCATACGTCGCGTATGTTTAAATTGCAGAGAGGGACTAGACAGGGATGTCCCCTGTCCCCCCTTCTGTTCGCATTGACTTTGGAGCCACTCGCACACTGGATCAGACGTGATGTGTTTCGACATGGGGCATGCGATGGAGTGAAGATACGGAGGATAAAGTCTTGTTATATGCAGACGATATCTTGATTTACTTGGCGTCCCCAAGAGTTTCACTTAATAGCCTTCTCAATGTTATAGTTAACTTTGGTAAGTACTCTGGGTACACTATTAACTGGTCTAAATCAGTACTATATGTTCTACACGGCCCTCCACCTAGATTACCACGTTGGTATGAAATTGATGTGACCATCGAGGGTTTTAAATATTTGTGAATCTATATTACATCTGATTCCAAAATATTCTATGAGCATAATCTTTTGGGCCCCCTAAGGCGGCTACAAGATGACGTTAAACTTTGGAGAATGCTGCCCCTGTCCCTCCTGGGAAGAGCAGCCTTATTTAAAATGCTCGCTCCTCCTAGATTTTTATATGTGCTCCAAAATTGCCCATTCCCCATCGCTGACACCTACTTCGCGGCTATAGAGGGAGAAATCCGTACCTTGCTCTGGGACGGGAAAACGCCTTGTAACACTCTCCACAAATTCACAAAGGGGTGGTACGATGGTGGAATTGCCCTCCCTGACCTGCGCTTATACTATTGGGCCACACAAATACTAGCCACAAACAGCTGGATACACGGCTCACCGTCCAAACCGGCCTTCCACCTGGAGAGCTACCAAACTGGGCGAGAAGGATATCTGGGTGCCCTCTATAGTAAGGCCCGGCAGGGCCGATACCTTGGACCTATGTCACAAACCTTGGCTGTCTGGCATCAAGCAACTAAACGTTTGGGATGGGCAGACAAACTCACAAAATCTACACCGCTTTGGTCCACACAGAGGCTGGGGCTACTCTGCCATCATGTGGGCTTCGATAAATGGGACACTATTGGCATAACGAATATTGGTGACCTTATACACCGGGGCAAACTCCGCACTTTCAAGGAGCTGCAGACCAAACCCAACTTAGCATCGGTGAAAATTTTTCGATACTTGCAGATCAGGCTTGCACTCCAGACCAATATCCCTGACATGTCCTCCATACCAGAATCTTCTCCTCTAGAGGACCGTCTACTCTCTGAACCCCTCCTAACAAAAGCTGTATCTTGTACATATCGCATGCTCTGTAATAACTTACCGGATTCCTTCCAGACCCTCCGGGACCAATGGCAAAGGAACTTAGGGCCCATAGACGACGAGGACTGGCAAACCGCACTGATGTCCCCTAGGGAGACTGCGATAAATCATCGCTTTCATCTTATCCAACTGAAAATCCTACATCGCTCATACCTCTCAGGGGTACTTCTAGCCAAGATAGGTAGCAGGGCAACTGCACTATGTCTTAGAAATTGTGGTCAAGATAGCACCTTTTACCATATTCTCTGGGGCTGCCCCGAAATACGCCCCTTATGGAATAATGCGACCAAAAAAATGAGAGACACGTTAGGTAAACAAATCACTCTGACACCTCGCTTGGGAATCCTGAACGTATGGGAGGCCACTGATTTGACAGAAATAGAACAACAATGGGTTGCACTGGGATACCTATTAGTAAAGAGAGCTATTGCGCGACTCTGGGGTTCCAACACATGGCCTTTGACAGTAGGATGGGTGGCAGAAATGGACCGATGCATCATAGCAGAGAAGGAGGTCTACAAAATGCGGGGCTGCCCTAAGAAATGGGATCGGAAATGGGGGGGATGGAATGTGTTTAGAGGCAATATTTTTACATCACCAACAGATGATATGGCAATGCACAGGAGAACCGTACAGTAACACCACTGATGGCTTACAATGTGTAACATGCGATTGTGTATGCACTGTAACTCTTTATTGACATGTACTATGATTCTATAATGATCACTCTGTGATTTAATGTAATAAAAAGTTATATATAAAAAAAATAAACACAGCCTTTCCTTAACTTTAAAAGAAAAATGTGACAATGTGCTTTTTAAAAACTGAACTTAAAGCTGTGAGCAACTCTGAAGGTATCATTTAGCTACTGGTAGCTCGCACTAGACTGGTTGGAGACACCTGGTATGGTCCCTCTGAAATAACAAACATAACTGTTAAACCTGGTGTTGGTCTAAAAATACCTACTTATAGAGGTCTCCTACATTCAATAAGAAACACCCCTTCCCTTTTGTGCTCGATTGTTTAGGGAGTATTTTGTTTATGTGTCTGGTTGGGTTTCTGGTTCGGTTTAAATCACAAGTATATTTTGCAGTAGACTATTGCATGTTTCCAGACATACCCCTGGAAACTTTCTTTTAATTCCTTAAATTTCTGCAATCTCTTCCAATGCTAAGTTATTAACTTGTAGGATGCAGTTTTACGCATTTTACATGACTTGAACCCATACACCATATCAAATATGTGCTCATAACCTGAACATACCATGACAAGCATATACGTTTTACTTCTATTAAAATTTAAACTGTGAACTCTCTCTGCAGTTCTGTAAGAATGAGTTATGCTACTTACATACGCTATATGGATGTGTATTTCTTAATTTCTCCTCTATGTTGTATCTTTAGGGTAAGCTAGTATTACATTGTATTTGCCCATCACAACAGGAAACTGCTGCATTTAACATTCATATATATATATATATTGTGTAAAAACAGTGATCATGCATACCGTAGGTGACACATTCTGGGAATTGGGTTCACTTTTTGTTTGAAGTGGTTTCAAGTAATTCTGATACAGCTGCATTCCATGCTGAAATAGAAAGATGGCAATTATTTTCATTTGTGCTCCAAGAAGGGTCATTTTGCATATTTATGATTGTTGTACTACATGTCACTTATCTATAATTTACTATACAACATTACAGCAGTTATGAATCGTGTGAAAATTGGGGAAATTTCCCACACCTGGTCAATACTGTTATATGGGTGGGGTGTGTGCTTGGCAGATAAATACATGCTGTGCCATGTTTTCCAGAGGAAAATGGGAAATAACTTCCAGGATTGTGAATTCCGATCCTTCGGCTAACTCTTTCTTGCACAGGGATCCAAAAGCATCCTTCTAGTCAAAATCAGAGACTCTGATGGAACAACTCATTCAAATAAATGTGAAGATGTGAAACAAAGACACCAATGCCATCCTAATGTTTGCTGTAGGGAAAACTTAAGAAATGTTGCATTTTATGTTGAACATCAATATTAATCCAGAACTATAGCCTCATTTTAGGATTGATAGATGTTTTGCCAGTCCATCAGTTCAGCATAGAACCTGGCCTCCACTCCAAATGGCAGACATTCTGCCATAATTAGAGAGTCTCAGCTGCCTGGTGAGCATCTCTGTGCCAAATGTGCAGGTAAGTTATCGGCTGAAATTACAAATACTACTGGCCTTACAAAATGAGAATGGTATGGTTGTGAGTGAACTGGGATGAATTTTTTCGTATGCAACATAGGGGTATTAGTGGTTTTAAGCCCGATCTACTTTTATACCACAATTACTTTCTGACTATATAGATTTCTTTCATGATTTGATTTAGTCTGATTTGAAATGTTATTTATCTGAGGTGCAGGACAATTAGAGAGCTAATACATGCACAGAGAGAAGCACTATTTCACATTATAATGATGTAAGATTTGATATTTAAACCATCTTATGTCTGATGTCCTTTTTGTGTGGCACTAAAGATTTCTTGAAAGAGATTTATGATTTGCTGTGTCAAAAAGATTTAGCAATGGTGCACTCAACGTGACCACCTTATATATGAGTACCAAGCAACAAATGTGGTCTGAAAGTCAAAAAGTTTTGTTTGGGTAAAAGATCAGCTATATACTGCAAGCATACACAGATAATACTGTGACTGATTGACATTTGCCTATAACATACCAATTTTTGTTTCATAAGGCATAATGCTAACAGCTGACTGGAACAGTCATGGGTACCTGCTTCACTCCCATGTCTGCTAATTTGCATATAGGCATGTGTAAAGTGTAAATAAATGGCAGAAGACATACAAGTGCCTGATGTGTTCGACAGGGTACATTGATATTTGTTATATATGGAAAGGAAGAGGAAGAGAAAGTTAATGTTTATATTTGTGCTTGCTTCATTGTCTAACTCACCTTTGCCCCATCACAAAAGTATTTTAAATATATTTGCAGAAACACACCAACAGGTTAAGGTCTTAAAACACTACACACAAACCAAAGAAAAAAATCTAAATACTACTTCCTAAATATAAACTGACACTCCACAGCACTGAAAATTATTGAGAGTCCTTAAAGACAGGTATGACAAGCACTTTTTACCAAGAGTAGTCTCTCGCCCTTGAATGTTAGCAGGACGGGCAGACCTTCTGTGAAGTCTGATGTAGAGGACCTGTTGTGAAGGTGTTGAAGAGGTGGATGGTGAGGTTAACTGACTACTTTTCCTGGCGTTTGGAGGATGGATACACCTTCCTGGCTTTTGTTTCAATTGCCCCTCCAGAAAGGCATGAGCATGTTCTTGCTTTTCCAGTGAATGTGAATCCTTGCATGTTCCTCATTACCCATACTTATGGATTCTCTTATCCATGCATCATTCAGTGTATTGTACTTCATTTAACCCTCTGTTCAGCAAGGTCTAACAAACGCTGCCATCGAGTGAACTCTTGTCTCATCGCACCTGTACTCAATGGTGTGTTGTTGCTCTTTTTGGAGCCTCACCATCTGATTTGTGTAGTCACACAGTCTCCATCCAATTTCCCGTGGTGATTATTGCACTTACGAAGTATCAATGTGGCAGTACATTGTGAAATCTCTGCCAATGTCTATCCTAAAAAGGTAGTTGTTACAGGCAGTGGAACATCAGCTTGTACAGGCTAAATGTCTTTCTCTGCTGATGGGCTTCACTCTACTCTATGTCTGCCACTTCATGTGGCTGTCTCATGCCCTCAACCTTTTTTTCCTCTTCTCCATGAGGAATGGAGGTATATTACTTTGGTTAATGGATCCAGACTAAGTGATTGGAAAATAGTGACTCTTCCAGTTGTAATTGTCATGGAAGGAGGTGGTGTAGTGGTCACGATTCCAGAGGCAGTCTGGGTGGGTGTTTTTGTGCAAGTTTTGCTGGTAATGTTTGATTCATTGGTGATAGACATCATGCCTGTGGTCATAGATGGAGTGGCAGTTGGTTGATATCTGGCCAGTGTCAGTGCTGTTTTTACAATAGTGGTTCTGGTTTCTCTGGTACTCTGTGTGTGTGTGTGCTGTGAAGGTGGTACTTGTGGTGAAGTGGAACTTGTAGAAGGGTAATATAGGGTTATTTTTGTTATGTGCTTCCTGTAATATTAAAGGTAATATCTTCTGTATTATTTTTAAAAAGGTAATCTCAGGACATACCCCTTAAATGTAAATGTAATCTTTGCCTTACCATATTATCTGTCATTTGTAATAACATTTTCATAACTTATGGTCCTCAGTATGAGTTGGTCAGAATTTAGTGTAGGATATACTGGGACGCCAGAAGCTACAATTCCAGATGGTTTCCTCAGAGCACATTTTGGCTGTTACAAGTCCCCCCTCCATAATGGGGAATAACCTCATGAACTCAGAGACCTCTGGTCCATCCACGTGTCATTTTACTCTATTCCAGGGTAAAGTCCCTGGCATGTTTTACCTACTATGAACATGTGGAATGTGTCAGCAGGGTGGGGGGAGAGGGGATTGGAAGAATGGATGCAGGGCAGGCTTGAGAATATCTGGGGAGAATTGTCTGCTTCTTCTGGACTGCTTGAGGAGGCGAACAGGGACGGGCAATGCTGCTGTCGTCATCCCCTGACTCTGAAGCATCTGAAAGGCCCTGGTGTCTCTAGACCCATAATTGTCAGGTCTATAGTTTGCAGACACTATAGATCTGGGACCAAAGAAACTTGGAATTGTGAGTAGCTCTATTTGTTCAGGATTTATCACTCCAAGTGAAATAACCCCAACTCGGAATGAGGGCTTTAGTGTCAGATTTAGTAAGAACGTGTTTCGTCCTTGTGTCACATAAGTTCACGTAAGGCCACACAAATTCTTAAGTGACATTTACAAAGTCACGTAAACTGAGTGACCCTGCAGGTCAGTACATCTTGGTTTGCTGCATAATAGTGTGTTGACCTGACCTTGGTGCAACAGGGAGAAATATCTTTATTTCTCCCTGTTACTTCCTCGCTGCATTTATGCTGCATTCTACAGCACACATACAAAGTGGGATTAGCATCAAAGTATTGTTTTGTGCAGGAAGCTATTGCTTCCTGCACAAAAAGATTTCTGACCACAATGCGTGGCACAAGGGTGTCTGTATTGGTGATTAGCTGACACAAGTGGGCCAGTGCAAAGAGAGCAGAAGTGTGCCATATTTTAGTACATATGGTGCATTTCTGTTTTCACCCTTTCACGCAACACTGTACAGCAAGTTCCCTTGCTAAGTTGCATTGTATAAAAGTAAATCTGGGCTTTGCTGTTTTAATAATGCATATGTATACAATATTGTTGTATAAGAAACATACCTTTTTCCTCCACAGCTCCAGCTACTGCTGCTCTTCAATTTGCTCAATGCTAGTAATATTTATAATTCTCAAAACTGCTTCTTCCCAGGGAATTAACTTGAGTTCTGGAGCACACCCCCACCAGTAGCCAGACACACATGGTTGTGCTTTAATAGCAGGTCACAAACTAAACGTTGATAACCAGGAAGATTTTTTTGTTTTATCCACAGTCAGTCCTGTGGTGTCCAGACAAAACACTGACTTCTACTGTAATTTGTAGCCATAATTTTGAGCCTGCTTTGGCACTGGTCGTGTTGTCCATATGCTCAAACATCATTCCTTCTCTTTGCCCACCTCCTACACATGCACAAGATAAATGATTGTTTGTTTTGCAGAATTACAATGGATTTTAAATCCACACTATAAGTGCCAGATGGTGAAAGAAATCAAGGTTGCTCTCAGGAAAAGGGAGTTGATTGGTTTTCTCGAACAAAAGTCTCTCCTCTGCACTGGCCAGGGGTTTTAAAGCAAGAAATTACATACTTCAAGCTTTTAAATGTTATTCCGTGTCGACTAGGTATTTCTGTGCATACAAGTTTTTTCACGTGGCTTTACCAGCCAGTAGCACCTCATGTGAAAGAAACACATGCAATAAAATCAAGAGCAGCAAAATTGCACCCACTTAAACAACTCCACAGGACATGGAAAAAAATAAAATACTATAAAGCAGTAAGATACATATACCACGGAATGTTAAAAGCAGTTGTAATTTTAGTGCACTAGATTTAACGTGAAACTCATAATCATGGCTTGACTCTACTATATAAGTCCATGATCTCTCAGAATTTTGAATCCTTCCTTTCACAGTGTGTCTTCTTGTGCGTTTTCTATCACTGTGTACCCTTATTCTGAGTACATGAGGACTCGCCTAATGCTTCTCTAATTCAGAATAGTTGGAGATGCACTTCTCTAAAGACCATTACACGATGATGCAGTAATAGTCCACAAAACCTCTCATAATACTCACTTACTCATTGTACCTTTTCATTTACCATAGACTGCGCTCCACTGCCTTTGGCTAAGTGTGCGATACACAAACACAACATAAATACATACATACACCATGCTTTGCTTAGTTTAAGAATTCTGATTTTGATTTCAATCCGGGATTGGTTGCGAGTCATAAAAATAAACAAGAGAATAGTAGGGATGTGTAATCAATCTTGTCATTTTGTGTGTGTTTGTGTGTGTGTGTCACTATGTGTGTGTTAGAAAACCATGCCCTCATGGGTTTATGCAATCTCTCAGGTCCCACATCAGCTTAAAACCAATTGGCCACGTTACTCGGTTGAAAGTATGTATCACTGTGTCTGGATGTTCAGAGACCTCTTTGAGTCAGAATAGTCTTGCGGCATGCTCAGGAGTGGTTCATGTGGTGGCACGGTCCTCCCTTGTCAACGGCCTTGGGGCGAAATACAGCAGACCAACATGGACCTATAAATAATAGCACAGGACACTGTAATGACTAGATGCTATTCGAGAAGCATGGGTCTCTACTGACTACACCCTGTCACACCTCAGTCTTTGATTACTTAACACTTACGTAGTAGCTGAACCTTTCATTTCACCTCCAATGGTAGATACACTCCTGAACGTCTCCTCTTTTCACTCCAGTCCATGGTGCTCACCAGTTACACCACTGGTAAGCACTACAGTTGAGTTCTATTAATTCTTTATTGAAGGCATTACTTTCCAGATGAGCATGTGATCAACTGACCTGCTCCCTGCCCAGCCAAGCATTCAGAACACCAAACTAATGGTTGACAATTTATAACATGGTTACACTAGTGTTTCAAGGGCACAAGTCTGGCATTTAATTGGCTCTGTCCAAGTTAAAACAGCCATTCAGAGGTATCACTTGAAAACAGACGTACTATGCCAGTGATAATCAAAGAACGGCCTGGGCCGCATGCAGCCCTCCTGACCGTTATATGCGGCCCACTCGTCAACAGCAGCACTGGGCACTGTTTTTTACTGCCCTCAGCAATAACATCAAAAAGATGTAAAATAAAAAGCCAAACATTAATTTAAGGGCTAATTAAAGTTAAAGGAAGTAACTAGGGTGTCCTGCACTGCTTAACTTTAGGAACACTTTTATTTTTGAAGACATCTTGTAGCAAAAGTGTAAAAATATGTTAAAGTATCTTCAAAATTCAAAAGAGGTTGTTCATTAACATGCAGAACAATTTCACGTTAATACATCAGATTATATTGGTGCATGGAAAAGCATTATTTTTAAAGTGATCATTTTCAAACATGAATTTAGAAACGTTGATTCTTCCCCCGCCCTGACAACACTGCAAACAGTGAACTAAGAGGTGAGCCAGTTGTTATGTGCACTCTTTGGATGGCCTGGTTTCCTGTTATACATAAACACAATAATAGTTTATTAAATCAAACACAGAAGAGGATTTTGTACAGTGCACATCCTTATTTCATGCATTTCGAGGTCCTCTTATATGTGGTAATGAAGAAAAAGAAGGGAAAGTTAATTTAAAACAATTGCCTAGCACAGACAGTTTGGTTAAACTGAGAGGCTGGGATTGATCCCAGGTTTTCTGGTTTCATTTTGTGCAATTCAGCCACTAGATGTATATTGTTTTGCTTCCCCTACACCCACCTTTCCCCCAACCCCCTTACCCCAAATCACAGACTGCCACCCTGCGGGCATCAGTATGACCCTAGGTCACATCACAGGTCAAACCTTTTGGATCCTAAGAAAATGTTTTTGGAGTACCCATGGACTATGCTATAGTCCTCAAAGATTCTTAGAGGTTGAAATCACATTTGAATAGCTATCTTTCCATTTCAATAAAAGCAGGCACACCTCTGATTATGTTGTGTGCAGTGAGTGACTTTCAAGCATAGGAAGACACCTCAGGCCTCACAATCTCATATGCTCACATGATGAAGTGAGAATGAATGAACTACAAAAGAATTAATAAAAATGAAAAAAGAACAAATAGCTGACGAGAGGATAAATATGAGTAATAACTCAAATATGTGGCTGTCATTGGGAGCAGGTGGTAAAAGGCAAAACCAAAAAGAAAAACAGACTGATTAAGATAAAAATTATTAGGAAACCTAATTATGGTTCTAGAAAAAATCTAAACATGAAGAAATGATGAGCAGAAACCAAATGCAGGCTTTTCTTGTGTCATTCTGCACCTTCCTAAATCCAGATTTATAGAAATCACTAAAAGGTATTGAGGGGACTCATTGTTAGGCCTAGGTGAAATTTAAATTCCAATTGTGTAATTTGCTTAATTTCAGGAATTTGATAATAAACTTGTTACACAAACTCCCAAATCTATGCCATTAGGTTGCTTTACGGGATTACATGCCATTAGCAGTAAAAATGTACCATGAAAGCACAAGTCAGGATAAAAATGTATTGCATATGCATGGAAACAATATAAAGCAAGAGGCATTTGTTTGTGATGCTTTTGTTTAGATGTGTCCTTGCAGCATAATTGACATGAGGGTGCATTCCACACTAAAATATAGCATGAAATGATGGATTTGTATTTCACATATTTAAGCATAATTTCACATTATTTTGCCATAATTTGGCATAATTATGCAAAAACAAATTGCGCAAATTTCACACACCCCTACTCTTAGTGCTGGATAGCAGAAAAAAATGAGGCACAGTGAGCTAAAACAGAGAAGCATTGGCAGGGCCAATTGGCCTCACACATGAAACCTATTAGAGTTCCCAATGCTCTAGATGTTTGACTCAAATGTGCACTAATTTCAGGTGGCTATCTTTTGATTGGGTCTCCTATAATGTAACAAAATGAATTTAAAAATCGCCACTGCTTATGTGAGTGCTTCCACGGTAATCATTATTGAATGACATTTCTTAATGTACAAGAAATTGTAGTCAAAGATGGCTGTGTAAGCCTGAGGTATATATATTCTCAGAAATGCCAGAATATGGGAAAATCTGCAGGAACCAATGCTCAAGCAATAATTTCCATAGTAATTTCCTATTGTATATGTGAAAAAGTCATACTGTTGTGGTAATGCTGAGACCAGTAATGAATAGACTCCATGGTATTTGTAATTCTGCATGTTGTTAGCACCTCATCAGTTTTATTCAGCACATGGTAACAGAAGCCTATATGGCCAGCTGATTCTAAGATAAGAAACGACTCATTCATATTTACTAAGGTGAACTGATTACTACATTGACCAGCAACTTCGTAGATTACATTGATTTCAAATAGATCCCAAAAGTGTTGGCTTTACTAACCACTGAGATAGCAATGTGATTATGAAGAGAGTTGAAACCTAATTTGATATCATTCAAACTGACTCAGCCTTATCTAAGATTGAATATTCTGTAAATTTTTTACTGTCATAACAAACCAAATAATATACCGCTAACAAATTTAAAATTCACCTATACATTTGGGATAATATGTGAAAGTATATGTTCTGGAGAAGAGGATATTCATGCAATTATTGCATATATGTGTTAAATATAGCTGGGAAAAAAACTTAACCCTTATGGAAACCAGTATAAAATTGAAGAACATGTTGACTGAAAGATTCTGGAGTAATTCAGCTTTTTGGTTAGTGAAAAAGGAAACCAACCACTCCTTATGAAATACTGACATTTCCACCACTTGATAAATATCAAAATATCTCTAGGATACAGCTGTAGAGACCAGGCAAGGCAGTTTCTGCCCCTCTCCTGGCATGGAAGGTGAAGTGTTTATCACTAAGGATCCAGTAGGGCTTAACATAATCTAAGAGTTGATGGTGCTATAGTTAGCAAAATAATTAATGGAGGACAACTACGAGACATCTGGTGTAGCTTTGCTTGCAAAGAGGAGCTATTGAGGCCCCAATGAACTCAAGCATAAGTCAACATGGCACAATTTAGAGTTCAAAGCACCAATACTGGTAAATCATTCATCATCTGTGATAGACATGAACTCAAGCTGCATTTGCTCTTTAATTATTGGACCAGGTGTAATATAGAGCTGCAAATTAAACCTGGACATGGCACAATCCAGTCGACTTGTGCTCAATGCATTCATCATATTAATAATTCAGATTGTGTAGATTTTTTTGTTAAAAATGGGCATACTCACACATAGTTAACACATAATTAATTATCTAGCACAGAGAGTCATAATGTATTGAATAGTATAGCAATTATGCTTTGGATTTGATTTTCACTTTTGTCTGGACTTAGTTTGCACATAGTTTGACTCTGTGCACCGTGACTCTTGCTTTGGGTGTCAGAGTGCATGAGCTCTGTCCATGTAACAAGTGGGAAAACTGTTTTGCCAGCATTTGGCTTATTCAGCCTTCCAGTAAGGCCATAGTAAGTTGGAACATGAAGTGTACTAGTGGCATGAAAATACTATGTCACATGGGGAAATTATTCTTTACTATTTATCAAATATGTAGGCCGATGGTGTAAATTGATACTGGATATCTATAGTGGAAAGCCAACTTTAGGCTACCTGAAGGTCTGGGAGTAATATGTTAGCTCTCCTGATTTTCCTTGCCTCCAGTGGCAGTTTTTGGCTTACCGATGTTGTGTGAAATTGTGCTCGACATAAAGAACATAAAGGCCAGCTTCCCTGAGCAGGATCAGTGGAGGAGGCATTATTCTGGGATGTGTCATTTGGGAGCTGACAGGACCAGATGGCATCACAAATGGTCAGAGCAGATACCTGTTGTTTGAAATGAAGATGATTCAGAGAGGCTTACATTACAGAATAGAATTCTCAGATATTCGTCTCTGCTCCTACCGGTAGAGAAATATTTCACAGTACAATTAGAAAGGTTGCTCGCTTCCCTAGGGCTGTATCTATTACGGGACTTGGAGCACCTTAGAGGGGAATCTGACTTCTGCAGTTTGGAATTCAGGCTTCTGGAAAGGTTTATATTCAAATAAGACAGGAAGTGCTGGAAATGGGAAGGAGGTTTGGTGGGAGTTCTGCAGAAACTGGCCTGTTGAATCTTACCAAACACTGGCTAAGATACAATGGGCACCCATCATTCACTTCTCAGATCACTCCCAGACCTTGGGAGAGACAAGAAGAGAAGAGGATGACATCTTGTTCTTTGTTCTCTGTACTGATGAGAAGTGAAAGGTGTGGCCTGCTTTTTCATTGTATCCAGGGACTAGGAATGCCTTCCAGGAGTGAGAGGGTTTACCACCGGTACGGCTGGTAACTTTTTATTGTTATAATTTTTGTCGTAAAATTGGCCTCCAGTGATGGTTTTTGGATATTGCACATTGCTTTACACCTTCTGCTCCATTTTACTTATTAGTTGCTAAATTGGTTTGAGAATTTTATTTTGCTGTTTTCTTCACTATAATGTTATTTGCCACTTCTTGGACTTTTTATACACTTCTCTGGAGAAATTCCTGCTGCTTGTGCCATAGCTGCAAGGGATTGAGAGTTTTCTCAGTAACCTGTCTTATAACCTAACAGTAATGTTACATTGGTATTGGTAGGGTAACATTCTCTGAAATTAATAAACCATATACGCTTTCTAAGCACATTGAATTTTTTTGGGACTCTAATTGTCTGGCCTATTAAAATAGGTTATGAGGATGGTTGTAAGGACATTTACAGGAGACTGACAGTATACACAAACTTTGCAAAACCTTTTTAATGCAGTTTCCGGTACTATCCATTCCAATACAGTAAAAGCTATATCAATGAAACAAAGAATAGCAGTACAAGCCAGCAAACTCACCATATTATATGCACAATGAACAAGGTAAAGTATATCAATGCTTGTGAGTTGATAAGATAAGACGTGATGAGATTTATGGTTATTTTGGTAAAGTATAGATCAATCAATCAGGGAATTGTAAGTGCGCTACTCAACTGGGAGGGTCTTAAGGCGCTGGGGGGCGGGGGGTGCAGATCCGTTCAGCTGAAGAACCAGGTCATGAGAGTCTTCTTGAAGGTGTTCAGGGAGGGGACGCGTCTGACGTCTGCCAGTAGCTCATTCCAGGTTTTGGCTGTAATGTGGAGAACGATCTTCTGCCTGCCCTGGCTCCGTGGATGCGCGGGGTTTCAGTTAGGGCGAGGTTGGCAGAGCGGAGGTTTCTTTTGGGGACGTGGAAGTTTATTCTATCATTGAGGTATTTGGGTCCGTTGTTGTGAAGGCATTTGTAGGCATGGGTGAGGATTTTGAAGGTGACTCTCTTCTCCACAGGGAGCCAGTGGAGTCTCCGCAGGTGTTGGCTGATGTATTCGTGCCAGGGTATGCTGAGGACGAGTCTGGCCACGGTGTTCTGTATTGTCTGGAGTTTGTGGAGTAGGGACTTGTTGATGCCGCGTAGAGAGTGTTTCCGTAGTCCAGTCTGCTGAAATTAGTGCGTGAGTGACTGTCTTCCTTGACTCTGTGGGGATCCATTTGAAGGTCCTTCAAAGAATGAAAAGGGTGTTGAAGCAGCTGGAGGTGACGGTGTCGATCTGTCGGTTCATGGTGAGTCATGAGTCGAGTACGATGCTGAAGTTTTTGGCGTGGCCTGAGGGGGTGGGTGGGCTTCCGAAGGTGCTGGGCCACCAGGTGTTGTCCCATGCTGATGGGGTGGTTCCGAGTACGAGGACTTCTGTCTTCTTGGCGTTGAGTTTGAGGCAGCTGTTGCATTCCTTTCTGGAAGTTGAGTTTTGTGGTGGTGGGGTCTCTGGTGAGGGAGAGGATGAGCTGGGTGTCGTCGGCATAGGATACGATGTTGAGGCCGTGTTGTCTGACAATGGCTGGGAGGGGGGCCTTGTAGATGTTGAAGAGGGTCAGGCTCAGTGATGACCGCTGTGGGACTCCGCAGGTGATTTCCATGGGGACAGAGAGGAAGGGAGGTAGTCTGATCATTTGGCTTCTTCCGGTGAGGAACGATCGAATCCAGTCCAGGGCTGTTCCTTGTATGCCGGCGTCATATAGTCTGGCGACTAGTGTGCGGTGGGAGACGGTTTCGAAGGCTGCCAACAGGTCGAGTAGGATGAGGGCTGTGGAGTGGCCTTGGTCCAGGAGGGTGCGGATATCGTCTGTGGCGGCGAGTAGGCCGGTCTCGGTGCTGTGGTTGTTGGACGGGTCTAAGACGGCGTTCTCTTCAATGAAGCGTGTCAGTTCCCTGTTGACTATTTTCTCTGCTACTTTGGCTGTGAAGGGGAAGAGCGAGATGAGCTGGTAGTTCTTGAGGTCGGTAGAGTCTGCCATGTTTTTTTTTAGCAGGGGCCTGTCTTGCAGGTGGCGTTGATGGTGTGTTGTAGTTCGGGTGCGATGGTGGCTGCGGCCCTGTGGTAGATGTGTGGGGAGCAGGGGTCGGTGGGGCCCCCGAGTGGATGCCTTTCATGGTCGTGGTCGTGTCTTCGGACGTGATCAGTGTCCAGTTGGAGACGGTGTGCTGGTTGGTGTCTCGGGGGGTGGCTGTGGCATCTTGAAGGTGGTCGATGAAGTTGTTGTAGAGTGTTTTGATCTTGAGGTGAAAGAATGTTCCCAGTTTGTCGCAGAGGTCTTGGGATGGGCTGATGTCTGTGGCTTCGCTGCTTGGGGTTGGTGAATTCCCTAATGACACTGAACAGTTCCTTGGAGTTGGTGGAGTTGGCAAAGATTTTGTTGTGGATGAAGTTCCTTTTGTTGGTTCTGACTTGGTTGTGGTAGTTCGTCATGGCGTCCTTGTAGGAGGAGTAGTTTTTGGTTGTCTTGGTGTTCCTCCAAGTCTTCTCCAGGCGTCTGAAGGTGCACCTGGCTTCTTGGAGATCGGTGGTGAACCAGGTGGCTTTCCTGGGTTGCAGTTTGCCGGGGTTGCGGAGTGGGGCCAGCTGGTCAGCGCCAATGAAGATCCAGGTGTGGAGTTCTCTTGCTGCGATGTTTGCATCGGATGTCCTGATGTGGCTCCCTCGGGTGAGGGTGAAGCTCAGTTGCTAGTCGGTGACCTTGCTCCAGTTTCTTTGTGGCGGGCAAGGGGCTGTCTTCGGTGCCTTGGGTTTTCTGACGGTTAAATGTACGCAGTGGTGGACGGTCCATGGAGGTTGTGTTGTGTGACTGAAGTGGACGCTGTTGCCTGCAGCAAAGATGGGGTCGAGGGTGCGTCCTGCTCTATGAGTCGTTGTGGCGACGAGTTGGTTGAGTCCGATGTTGGCGAGGTTGTCCCGAAGGATTTTGGAATGGGGGTCGCTGGGGTTGTTGAGGTGGAAATGAAGGTCTCTTATGAGTATGTGGTTCATCGATGTGATGGCATGGGGGTGATGAAGTCGATGATAGTGGCGGCAAAGGGTATACATGGGCAGGGGGGTCTGTAGACGAGGGTTCCCCAGATTGTGGTGTTGGGACTGGTCTGGTTCTGGAAGTTCAGGTGTTCGGCGGGGTGAAGGTTTTGCTGGAAGTGGTGAGGCAGAGGGTGCTCTTGTGGGCGATGGCTAGGCCCCTCTCGGGTGGTTGGGGTATTCCTTCCTGTGGATTTTGTATCTGTCCGGGATGGCGGAGTTGATGTCGGGGGCGGAGGAGGTGTTGGTCAAGGTCTCCGTGAAGAAGGCGATGTCAGGCAAGAGAGCGTCGAGTAGGTTCTAGATTTCCACTGCGTGTTTGTGTAGGAAGCGCACGTTGAGGAGGATGCATCTGAAGGTGTCGTAGGTGCGGGCGTCGGTGGTGTTGGGGGCCAGGGCCGTGGTGAAGGTCCGGCGGCAGTGGAGGCAGGAGAACTGGCTGTGGGACGTGTTTGGTGAGGCTCATTAGCAGTCTCTGCGTGTTTCGGGGTTGAATGCGAGGAGGTCGGCGGCCTCCTTTAAGTAGGGGAGGGCGAGTGCAGCTGTGAAGGGGGAAGGGTGGGAAGCGGTGAGTGGGAGGTGGGTGAGGTTTGCAATCAGGGGAAAATCACAAAAGGGGAAGGTAGAGCGAGGGGCGGTAGTACTAACTCACAACCAGACTAAGAGGGCAAAGTTAAAATAAGGCCACTAAATTAAGGCAACACTGAAATTAAAAACTCACTCACAATGCCAGAGGTGTAAACAGGGCAAAGCACAGAGTGGGTCGAGAGCAGTCTCGAACCCTGCTCTTCAAGGACAAAGGCGGATTGTGGCTAGGCGGAGCTGCTTGGAGGGAGAGCGGTTCCCAGGCCAGCAGGTCAGGGCACTCGCTCCTAGATAAAAGTAAAAAAGTTGAATAAACTTGAAAAAAATAGCACAAATATTAATACTAATTATATTATGTTTTTATAATAAATGTACAACAAAATAAAAAAATGTACAGATTTAATAACTTAGGGCTTAATTTAGAGTTTAACAAACAGATTACTCTGTTGCAAATGTGACAGATATCTCATCCACCATATTACAAGTGCCAAAGGAGATGATTCCCTTAATTTAAATTCAAATGTAGTTATTTTAATTATATTGAAACAAATAAAAAATATTTTCTGTAGTTTAAATTAAAAACACAAATCCTTCCAAATCTAAAAAATATATATATTCATTATGTATTAGAAATGCATCATTAATGAGTGAAAATTATGTAGAGAATACATTATATGTAATTTTTGTATATTTCAATAAAATGTAATGTAACATAAACATTTAAAATTTATAAAAGTTATTAAAATAGAATAGAAATATTTTAGATAATTTCTTTAACAATAAATACATTTTAAATACATTTAAATAATGTAATTTAATTTAACATTATTTGTTGTGTCTTTTAGTTTGAGCTACTTCACTGTAAGGTCATCAATATCAGCCAGAGTAAAGTGTGGTGGTGTGCCTAGAAAATTTAAGATGGAGACAGTTGTAGAATCCACTCCTTGGATGAGGTCAGTGGAGATGGAGCTGGGATCAGATCAAGAATGGACACTAAATAGATTTTTAAATAATTACTCATGATCAGTGGTCAAAAAGAACACAAAGAGAACCCATGAAGAAAACATGCTGAAAGTGGTTCTTCTCCCAGATCAGCAACCAAGAAGCAAAGGTAATGGAGAAGAGAGTATTCCTTGGACATGGAAGTTCAGAATCAGGACCAGCACCATGAGTGCATCAAGAGAGGGAAAAGAAGCCTAGGGACAAGGTGAACTGAAGTGAATTTCCTACTGATTGAACCTGCCTGCCATTTCTGGAATGTAGCTCATCCTGATGGAGGGAATGTTTGCTTGCATCCAGTAAGAGAGATGAAAGTTTACTTCCACCAGGACTCTTGCTCTTCTACTGTCATTGTGATTTATAGAGGGTGTGTTGACCGTGTTGTCCATCCATATCAAAATAGCTTGATCAATGTTTTGGTGGCAATCATGATTCCTGATCATTCACGTTAATTCAAAGGTCTTGCTGCTGCTTAAGAGAATACTTGGGGCTATAATGATACGTTGATGTAGAGGTAGCTCAAGGTCCTTCTCCAATCTAATATGTTTATGTCTGGTGACATTTCATGGGAGAAGATGGCTTCCAGTCCAACCCCTATGGCAGGTTTCTGTCAGTATCCACCACTGTAAATACTTAGAAATGGACTGAGTCACTGGAATTAACTAAATATTGTAATGTGAGAATAGCTACCAGTTGGAGAATTTGTAATAAACTAATTGCTGGATGTGTACTGGACCACGAGGCTATGTAAAAACAGAAAACTGTTTCCATTGTGCCTCAAGTAACTGTCTTTCTGGAAGCTAAAGATTGTGAAATATTGAAGTAGTGGTGGGACTGCATTTTTCAAATCACAATAGAACAAAGGAAATTATTATCAATCACAGGATCGGACTATGTGCAGTTGAAGGCCAGGGCCCAGATTTACAAAGAGCTTGGATTACCCTTGCGTCTTGCAAGGTGACACAAGACAGGTCAAGCCCTTTAATGGGACTTGCTAAGCCACAGAAAGCCACCTTGCATGGCTGTGCATTGCTTAGTAAATCCAGAGTAACTCAATGTAGCGCAAATCACTGCCTAGCATTACTCTGATGCTGGGAAGGTGTTCCATGGGTGGTGCATGGGAGTTCCCATGCATTCATCCATGGATTTTGATGCAAACCCAGATTTACTTAGTCCAGCAAATCTGGGATTGCATCAAAATGGTACCCCTTCCCAACAGCGGCGTAATGAGGAGAAATATCTTTATTTCTCCTCATTATTTGCTATTTCTACATGTGCTGCATTGTGAAGAACACATAAAAATAGGAAAATGTATTAAATGATTGTTTTGTGCAGGAAGGTGCCCTTACTGCACAAGTGTGCCTGCATTGGTGCTAGGCTGTACGCAGTGTATCAGTGTAAGTAGAGAGCAGGAACACATCATATCTTTGTAGATATGGTGCATTTCTTCTCTTCCCTTGTCAGGTTGTCTACAGGCATTGCATTGTGTGACTTTTTGATAAATCTTCTCCAGGTTTTGAACTGAAACCATCTTTATTTCGTCCATTCATTATTTGCAAAAAATGAATACCATTGCAGACCTGATCAGTAGACATTCTCTACTATCTACTGACACTCCACCGCTTTGTTAAACACTATGGGCCAGATGTACAATGATTAGGAATAGCTATTTCCTAATTGCAATTTCCAGCAAATTACAATTAGGAAATTGTTATTCCTAATGTATGAAACTATTTTGAGTTGCATTTGTGATTCCAAGTGAGTCGCAAATAAACCTCCCTCATGAATATTAATAAGGTAGGTTACAATTTGTGGCCTAGTAGCAATCGTACACATCACAGGGATAGTGGCCTGCTGGGGTGAGCAAACCAACACAGCTGTGATTTCTTTTAAATAAAGCAATTTTTATTTAAATGCAGCCCTTTTTCCTTTAAAATGTGTTTAAAAAGAAAAATTTAAACTCTGAAGTTTTATTTTCTAAGAGTAGGAGGTGGTCAGTTTACCAGGGATTCTCAAAGGGGAAGGGAACGCTTTGGGACCTCTTCCATAAGTGAATGGGTTACTACCAAATTTGAGTTGGTGGTAAAGTGCAAATCTTTTGCGACAGCATTTTGGTGGCAAAACATTCGTACATATCATTTCTATTCAGTATTTGGAAGAGACACCCAAAACACGCCCCTTCCAAATATTGAACAGCAAAACCCAAATTGCGATTCGGAAACGTGTTACCGAATCGCAACTTGCGCTTTGTACATCCCAACAGCATTTTTCTGGTCACGACTGTACAAAAGCTTTGGACTTGTGGCCCTATTTTCTTTCTGAAAAGGTTAGCAATGAAGATCCATGAATTGACAGTCTCAATGTGCATTTTGAGGCCAATGGACATTTGTTCTGAAAGCAACTGATGGAACGGTTAGCCAATAGAGTGGTTAAAAATCACCTATTTCCTCTGCACCAAAGAGGATTTAGACCTATGTCCTAAAAACTAACCTTTATGTCTTTTTCACGGACTATAGTTTCACCTTTGGAACTGTAGACAGGGGTATCCTATGGTCAACATTTGTTAAGTTGGTTATATACTCTTAGCTGCTTCAACTTACAATAGTGTTACAAACCAATAATTAGGTGCATGTCTCAGTGGGGCAAGGAAACCAGCAATCATCTGAGATGTTGAGTTTAAATGATCCACAGCACAGGTGTGTGTTTGGCTCTCTTTAATTTTAAGCACTGTATGACTAATTTGAGTCATAAACAAATTTAACCAACTCTGTTCTCATCTATATTGGGTAGTTCACCATTTCCATGCATAATGTACAGTATGTTGACAATCCACACCCCAATAGGATCTAGCAATCTCTGAATCAGCTTTGGTTGTACATTAGAAAGCCATCTTGACTAAAATATCCTTACAAAAATATTATCCCATTGTGTGTAGCTTTTTTATTAACTCCAATAAGGCACTATTATGGTAAATAATATGAAGAATAAGTTATTTTTTTCAGATGATATTTTGGTTAAGGTATCTTAGTATCATGCACTAGATTCATCCGCACAATTGTGAGAATAAGTTCATGACCAATGCCAGCAAGACTAAAGCTATGTTTTGATAGCTGGTGGTCACCTTCAACTGCAAAAGCTCAAAGCTTTGGTAAGTTACAGCAGGGCTCACTCTATTTGTTTAGAACTTTTGGGTAGGGATCTTTACCTTTCTGCTGATGGCCCTGGAGTATAAGTTGGTCCTTTAAATATCTATATTGCAATCCTTTGGTTGGATTAAAGGTGCCCTAACCTCAATGTTATCTTGGTAAATTCAGCATAGAAATTGCTGGGGGTCAAACTATCAACAACACAACCACTTTCTTAGCTGGAACTTGTTTAGCTGTAATGGTCCAAAGCCTGGAAGGGCAGTTTCTCTGGTATTTCATAGGAACTTCTTAGAAATCATCAGCCAGCTATTTGTCGCACAACCTTGATAAGTTCTTTCCCATGAAAGCAGCTCCCTTGCATTATACCAGTCAATAGAATAAAAATTAAGCTTCATGTATTACACTCGTGTGACTCCTTGCTACCTCAGAGGTGCCTAAGAGTAAATTGGACCATGCAGCCTGCCAACATTTCATCTGACTCATGTTCATGCAACTGCACTTGTTTAAAGCGGGGAAGCTAGGGCTAGCTCTTTGTACAGATGTAGTCTGTGCCAACCCCTCTTGAATACACTTGTGATTCATCCAGGAATGGTAGCCCTTAGGAAAACTCTCTTTACCCATTTTTATAAGTGTCAATTCTCTCATGTGTAAAGAGCAAAATTAATATGGTTTGTGGCAGAGTCTCAATTTTGTCAAGGATTTTATTTTTTATTATCTGAATAGGCTTTTTGATTTTTTAATGTAGGTCTGTAATCTGATTTCACTCTCTCTCATAAAGTTATATATTTTTTCTTTAAAAAAAATATATTCATCTGGTGGCAATCATTTTTATGCTCACCATGAACTTAAATAATAATAATAATACATACATACTTTCATTTTTTTTATTGCATGTGTTACATTGAGATTCCTTTACTAATGTGTTCTCAACTTCCTCTGAGGACGTTAGTGCTAAGATGTGTTGTTGCCAATATAATTAATGTACTATTTAGCTTTTACTTTAAAAAAAGAAACAAAGTGCCCGATTACGAAGTTGGGCGGACTGCAACCAACCGACAGTTGGTTGCGGTCCGCCGACATCTGACATTGCGGTGGGCCCACTGCATTATGATGCGGTGGGCGGAGTCATCGGGCAGACGGACCATACGCTGCACTTTTGACGGGCTCCATAATCACCATAATCTGCTAATGACGGTAGAGCCAGGCTTAGCTCCACCATCGAGAATATGATGACAGTTTCGGACAGCCCTTTTATGTCAGCCTTTCCAACATGGAAAGGCTGTCGGAAAGTGTTTCTGGGGGGCCCTGGCAGGGCCCCCTTCTGCCCTGGCCCTCCGCTATGCACGTGTGGCAGACACCGTGAGATGCATGCCACACGGTGCAGGGATGTTTCAAAACATGCATTTGTGATGTCCCCATTGGCCAGCCATGTCCCAGCTCTTTACATGAATGGCATATCCTGTGGAACTCATATCAGTCACATCCACATATCTAACATCACACCTCTACATTGTGCCTTCAGGGCGAGTAGTTAATCACTTGACACATGTGCAGTATCACCCTGCACCCTAAAAAACAGTGTCCCAAGCAATTTTATTGATGTAGCAAGCAACTCTTTCCTTTGAGCTGGTTACTCTGCTCAGTGACTTTTTTCGCTTCCTTTTCCAATCCTGGCAGAGCAACGCCCATTTCACCCTAGTTATGCGTTTCTGAACCCTTTTTGAGGTTCAGTAACCACAAAATAGGTTTAGTACATGACAATAGCCACTTTGCAGTCACAAATCACATGACTTTGCGAACTGTAGGCTTTTTGACTGCATATTGCTTTGCACATCGAGTCCAAAATATGGCCCTTGATATTTTCCTTGTTTGCTAGGTAGACAGGAAGCTATTATATTAATTATATTAATTAGTAAGTGTATATTGTGTGCTGTTATCACATGAAACTTCAAGTAAAATGAACCAGAATAAACATTGATCCCAAGGATGTTTCTGTTTCACATCTTGCATACTTGATCATATTTGTTGGCAGTGTGGGAAATAAAACCAGATAAGCATATATATAAAAGTGTATTAATATGAATCACTTCTACCTATTAAGGATTGTATGAATCCTACTTTATACCTCAATCAACAATTATACTTTATGTATATGTAGGATTTACAAAGGATGAAATATAAATTCACTTAAACTGAAGTTTCTGTACTTGTAGTTGTTTAATCTTTCTTCAGTCCAGACAAACAATTTATAAGGTATTAAAAATGCTATCCTCTTTCCACAGTTATCTGGGTCACGCATATCATTTAGGGAAATGAATACATGTGATTCCAACTTTCTGATAGAATCTCACCATTAGTCAATGGTGTTTCATTAGACTGAATTATGCTACATTACAGAAAATAAGATACTGTATACTGACTAATACTGCAAAGCCATCCGCAGGCATGCTTCTTTAAACATTTATCATATTTTTTTTATTATGAAAATAATTATTTTAGAAATAGATGAAAGGAAAGGAATTGAAAATTTGATATTACCTTAAACACTCTAATTGCTGTCACCCAGCAGGTCCTACTTTCTTCATCATCCGCGCAAAGAAGTTTCATGTCGCCGGTCCCTCCTGCTTTGTCATTCTGGAAAAACATATCATATTATTTAGCCTTTATACATATATTGAAGATATGACCTGTTGACATTAAACCCACTGAAGTTCTTCCAGTTATTGTTTTATTAAACAAACCCTACTTTCAAAAATGAATATTAAATATAAATATGGGTTTTTGTTACATGCCTCTAGAGAAAAGCATTGTTTACCAATTTAATGTAATGCACCCCAAACCAGAATCCATATTTTGTTGGCCAAGTGTATTAATTTATTTTAATGTACCTTAAAACAGAATCCATATTTTGTTGGTGCTCCATGTGTCTGTTTGACTGACACTAGTAAGTAAACACCAGCGTTGTTAAATTCACTGAAAAAATGTAGATATCTTGGCTCCTGTAATGAGATTAAATAAAACGTGTTCCATATTACAAACATAAAAATTCTACATATGATAGTTAAGGGCACTATTGAATGCATGAACACTACCATTGCATGGTGAAAAATCACTGGTATGCACTTCTGTATCCGAAATAATTGTTCATTTGTGGCCAGATCAACCTACATTTGTCTTTCAGTTTCAAAAGTGTGGAAAGGAGGTTACTGCAGATTTTACCTGACTGAGGATTGTGCTCTATTGAGCAACTTTGTTTTCCAATGGACGGAACTGACCCACTCTCGACATGAGAAGTAATCCTAATCTAAATGGATAGGAACACAGGTAGCAGGGCACCGAGAACCAGAAGCATCTTTGACAATGGATACAAGGGTCCTAGATGAATGCAATCTTTATGAAGCCAGTTTTGCTTGGTTGCAGAAGAAGGCTGTTACTTTGCATTGAACAAACTTCAAAATGAAACAAGCTTCAAAATTCACTGAAAAAACAAGGGTTAAAGGGACATTAAAGATAGATGAAAAAGTCAGTTAAAACATGCAGTTTTAAACGGACGTGACCACTAAAATTCACCATCTATACTTATCTCAAGTAACTATGACTTGTGCCCTATAGTAATTATAGCTCGCGCCCGGACATGCACAGTGTTGTCATCAATAATGTCATTTCAGACACTGCAGTCATGTAATCAATGATGCCATAGAAATTGTCATGAGTGATGTAATATAAGAGGTCATGAGCAGTGCATGGCAACGGCGTAAGTTATAGTTATTTTAGGGCACAGGTTATGGATTAATGAATGGTTTGTTGACTGGAGAAGCCCAAAACTTAACAGGAATGATCTGAAGTGGAAGAGATTTTTTTTAGGGGGGCGAAAAGTTTGTGAAAATTCATCAAACTGCAACAAATTTATAAGCTAAACAAAAAATGTTTTTCCTATGGGAGCAAAGTTAAACAGTTGTTGTAGTTAGGAATACTTTACTTATTTTTTCCATGCAAACTTACTTAAAATGCAGAACTAAGTTCACAACTTCAACCATTCATTTGTAACTACAGAATTGAATACACTGTGTATGGAAGTGCATGAGTTATAAAAATTAGGTGTTGCAAAAACTATAGATTTATGATATAAGTTGAAATGTAAAAAAAGTTTAAACATTTTCTTTTTCAGTTTTAATTGAAGCACAATTGCAACACATAATTCCTTTCAGAAAGTTACCAAGTTCATCAAAACAATTCAGTCATACATAGTCTGATCATACTTTGTATCATCATCCTTCAACTTCCCAGCCACCACCTCCCCCCTGCTATGAGCTCTGATGGGAAAGATGTTTGTGGGTCCTCCCTGTGTGTCCTGTCGGTGGTGTGGAGGCCCGCAATAAGAATGAGTTCAGCTGGACGGGCTGCTGCGCGGTCCAACCCACGATCCCTACACATGCATGTCTTTAAAGCTTTCCATATTTTGTCAAATTTTGCTTGTGTATTATGGACTGTGCCTGATAGGTTTTCCATCACATAAGTGGACCATATCTTACTACACGACAAGTGCATTGGTGATGTGAAGCACTGGTTCAACTCCTGAGCGAACACCTCTCTGGCCGCTGCAAGAAGCTGTGAGATCAACGTGACTTGTGGGGTCAATATTGGAAAAAGTGACTAGTCTTCTGGGTCGCCTATCAGAAGCGCCAGGGGATCAAGCGGGAGCCAGGTGCCAGTGATTTGTTGAATCTGTTGCACAATTCCCTCCCAGTACCACTGAGTGTGTGTGCAAGTCCGCCACATATGAATGAAGGTGACCCTCCCTGCTCACTCTTTCCAACAAAGTTCAAAGCTCCCTATCATGGAATGAAGATAAGTGGGGAAAGAGCTACCAGAGGTCAGCAATTTATTCACATTCTCTTTAAGGTAAATGCTAATGGAAGCCTTCACAGCTCTTCTCTAGATTTTAACCTAGGGCTCCTCTGTAATCTCTTCCCCAAATCCTGCTCCCATTATGTGATATAATTATGTTTTTGTGTCATGTATAGGGCTAGCCAAGTGATGCCTTTGCTCAGTATTTTGTTCACGAACAAGGTCTCAAGAGGAGTTTTTTCCTCCCTGTGGCTCCCTCTCAGGTAAGCTGCCCAATGGAGAAGTTGTGTAATGCAATAGTTGTTTTGGCGGATAAGAAGCCATCACTCCACCATTTCCTATCTTGTGATGAAACCTCCATCTACATACATCTCACTAAGCGTTTGAGGGTGATTCTTACCCCAGGCTTTAAAATTTGGGTCATGGATGCTGGAAGAAAGTCAAGATTATGCATGATGGGAGACTGGAGAGGGAAAGGTAGTGGAGCCCCTCCTCCATGCCACCTGTTGCGAGTATTCTAGGATGATGGTAGTAGAGTAAAAGGTTGGGGGAATCTGTCTCCTGACCCACCTCAGAAGCCATTGTAGAACTTAGAGGGGGAAATTTGAGAAGCTTTGATCCACCAACCTTCAACCCTGGGGGGGGAATTGTAGTTTCATTCCAGTGCTGGGCGAATCGGCACCGCATGCACATGCGGTTTGATATTAAATCGTAAACCTGCCTGAGCAATAGGCATCAGGAGGGTCGCTCATGGGGCCCTGGGGGAATGATGCTTCCACACAAATGCTAACAGCTTTTTTTGTATGGAGTCCAGGGTGGAGCTATGGATAAGCATTGGGAGTCACTTTAGAATGTAGAGGATGTGGGCAGACAGTTCATCTTAATGCTTGTCATTTGCACAAACCATGAGAATTCTAGCTTACCCCACCAATATAGATTCTTAAATAATGTGCGTAGTGCTGGGTGGGTATTGGCTCTATATAAGTGCTGCTTCTTCTGTGCTAGATTGATGCCTAGATATTTAAGAGGGTGTGGTGACCATGTGAAACTATTATGATTGAGCACCGTGTGAACCTTCTGATGCAGCCCTACCACATTGATGCCAGATGACTTCAATAGGTTTACCCAAAAGAAGGGAGGCCGCCGAAAAGGCATCCAGCTACTCCCTGAGGGCTGGGAAAGAGAAGTGTGGTCTGTTAGGAAGCAGATGATGTCATCAGCATAAAAAGATAGTTTAAACTATTGCAAGCTCACTGTAAAGCTGTGTATGGCAGGTGTGGGCGGGTTTCTATTGAGAGAGCAAACATTGATCTTTATCCTAGTCTCTGGGGTCTTGTAATAATAATAATAATAATATCTTCTTTATTCGTTTTTTTTTACAAATTTTAAAAACCATAAAACAATGGTTATTTAGACAATACAGTACAAAATAAAGAGAAGAATAAACATATGTTTTAAAGCATAAAAATAATAGTTAAAACCTATCATATATCATATGGGCTAGACCAAAAGATTCACGCAGTATCATTTCGTCAACATTCACTTAGATCCGACTCCATATTACAGATTATTCCTATGTTTCATAATACATCTTAGAAAGTTGAGGACATAATAACAGATCAATTCGGAATCTAACATTTGAAGACGTAACATCGCGGGCCGACATTGTCTCAATCCCCATCGCTTTAATACAGGTAATAACCAAACCTTCCTATGTGGGTGATGAAATTTACAAAACAGAATAGTATGTATATTTGACTGCATTGATACTTCATCACAAGGACAAAATGTGGGAATTAAATCCCAACTATTTCTATCGGGGAAAGATACTAATCTGAAAAAAGAATCTAATCTGAATCTTGTCAGCAACATTCTATGATAGGTGCTAATCTGTACAGTTAAGTATGGTTGAATTGAATAAGTGGTCTGAATCAAATTGGCGTGAAGGGCCGATGGTTTTATTGCCACAGAAGTCAACCTCAAAGACTCCAAGTGTGTTTTTAGCGCTCTCTTTGGCATTTCGCTGATTTTTTTGGGGTCGTAATAATATTTCTCCAAGCCAAGATCCTTGAAGAAATTTCTTACATAGCATAGCCATTTTATTTTTAAAGGATGGTCTATGGTCATTGAGTCTAACAAAATTTCCTGGGAAAAGACGTTATTAACGGAGGTCCAAATACGCCGCCAGAGCAATAGGGGCTGAATTCTTATCAGATCCTCGAGATAGGGAATTCCAAGCTCCAAATGGAGAGCGTATACTGAGGTGCTCATTGGTACAGCTAAAAGAAATCTCAAAAAATTATTTTTGGCGACCTGAAGGGCGCTGACCTCTACGGATCCCCATACTCCAGCTCCATAGAGGGCAATCGCCTGACATTTAGCCGAATGGATTTTTAGAAGCTCCACTGGGGGCCTTTTCCCTAGTCTCTGGGAGAAACTTATCAGAGACATAATAGCTCTTTTAAACAAGTGACATCTAGCCTCAACTGCTGATCTCCAATTGAGCCCGTCATCAATCATTATCCCCAGGTAGCAATACTTCGTGGTCACCTCCAATTTTTGATCTTTAAGATAGATGTTCTTTACTCGCTTTCTTGCTCGCCCGGCAACCATGACAAAGGTTTTTTTAACATTGACTTGTAAGTCCAAGCCACCCATAAACTCGACATATCTATTTAGGGATTTCTGCAGTTCGCATGGGGTGCGGGCAAAAATGACCGCGTCGTCCGCGTAGAGCAAGGCAGGTATCAAACGCCGTTTTACCCGAGGTAGGTCCAGAGCCCCCCTCAACATCTCCACCTCCAAACCATTTGTGTACAGGGAGAAGAGGAAGCGGGCAAGGACGCACCCCTGCCTGACTCCTCGCTCCACTCCGAAAGGCGCAGTCAATTCGCCCTTCGTACCAAATCGCACCCTTGCAGAGGCCCCTGAATATAACTCTCTCATAAAATCTACGAGAGGGGGGTCCACTCCCATATGTGTCAAGATGTTCCAAAGTTTTATGTGTGAGACACAGTCAAATGCAGCAGATAAATCTACATAGACCATATAAACCATTTCTTTTTTTTGCTTGGCAATATTTTCCCAAAATCAGACTAAGATTGAGGGCCAGCTCCACCGTTCCAAACCCCTCCCGAAATCCAAATTGTAAATCTGAAATAATATTTCCCTCCTCAGCCCACTGCCGGAGTCGTTCAAGCACAACTCTACCGACCACTTTACCTAACGAGTCCAAAAGTGAGATAGGACGATAACAATTAACGTCTTGGTGGTCTCCTTTTTTAAAAATTGGGACCATAATTGACTTTGTCCAAGAATCAATCAGGCCAACTTTTGCCGCTGCGGTGCATACTCTTGTAAGGATGGGGGACCAGAGATCCGAATTGAATTTAAACAGATCTACTGGAACCCCATCCGGGCCTGGAGCTTTCCCGCTCTTACTTGCTTTTAGGGCCGCTAGAACTTCAGTAATATCAAAAAATAAAGAAATGGGATAGTCAACGTTTGGGAGAGAGTGTTGTGAACCCTTGCTAACAATTACTGTGTCTTTAAAAATCTTGGAGAAGTGTGCCACCCACGTATCTTCATCAATGGCCACTTCTATCTTGGGACTGTCAGGATCCAAAAAATATGGTGTTTTGACAGTACGCCAAAAGGCCAAGCTGTTCTTTGACACAGCGCTGGAGTGTAAATCATCCCATAACTTCTTCTTTAATTCAATGATTCTTTGCTTTCGTGTATAAGCATATTGGCGCCTCAAAGATCGAATTATTTCTGGAACTCTATCTGTTTTTTTTAATTCCTTTTTTAGATTAGCTAGGGCTATAGTGCAGGAGTGATTAAACCAGCCTTTATTTGTTGGGAGTAACTTCCTTGATGCTATGGTGAGAAGTCCCTTGATCTTCTCTAGTATTTGTATAAAATTAGTTAGAACTTCTTCATCAGATAACGATAGGTCGAGGCAATTGATTATATTTATATATGCCGCTTTTACCAGTTTCCCAGTAATTTCCTCCGGATTGATCGTCTCCCACTTTAGTGCATACCCATTTGTCCTGACTAGCTCTAATTTGTTTTGTGCGAGAGTTGTCGCTATTTGGTCCATTTCAGGTTGGCCCTTCGTTCGTTGTATTTCTAATCTGAGAGCGGAATGGTCACTGAAAGTATTAATCAGCACCTCACAGGACCTCACTCGGGGAGACAAAGCTGACGAGAGAAAAATATAATCAACTGTCATACTGTAGCCCCTACCGGTGTACGTAGGTTGTAAGAGATTTGACCCTGGAGTTAAATCATTTACTATTTCAAGTTCTAAGTCCAATAACATATTATTCATGGCGACCCCCACTTTACTATGAGTAAAGTGCATAATAGGAGCGTTGTCTTCATCCACGATTCCGCATCTATTTTTCCCAACATGTGGACATGGATGTATATTTAAGTCTCCACCACATATGAAATGAACTGGCCCTTTGCCAACTATGGAGTTATTTCTCAATTTCTCCTTGATGTTGGAGATAAGAGACAGAAAGTGATCATCCTCGAGGTTGTTATATAAATTAAGCAAGAGGATGGGCACAGATTTATTGGGAAGAAGCTTTAATAGTTGGTAATTTGGGTCCGACGCAATCAACGATGTTTTAAAATGATTTACTGTATTGGCAATATATGTGGTCAGCCCCCCCTTAGGTCTACCAATACCTCCTCCCAAAGCTGGCGTAAAATATGTTTGGAACCCAGGGAGATGAAGCTCCGTTAGGGACCAGGTCTCCTGTAAACAGATAATTTTCTCCTGTGCTAGGAAATATGTTGCCGATCCATCTTCAATTTTGGAGCGAAGCCCCGCTATATTCCAAAAAAGAATAGATAGCAGGTGCCATTCTACGTTAGTCACTACTTCTTGAATTGGACAATTCATTGTGGGATTGAGTATAGAATGTGATGTACTATGGTTGGAGTCTTTGGATGGAATTAATGGTCAGTCAACCATTTCAAGGACACTAAATCTATTGTCCGTTGGAATCCCAAACCAGGGTTCCCTTTGAATTGGCTCTCTATTTGACATTCGCTGTTGTTGGACGCCCCATTCATCTCTTCCTCCACCCCAAAATCGTGGTCCTGGTAAGTGCCGGTAACCACCATGCTCACGAAAACGGGAGCCCACTGTTTGCCATTGGTTAGAATAGTTATCATGAACTGAGGCTGTTATTTCCCAAAGATGAGCATTATTAGTAGGAAACTCCCTAAGAGGCCTAGAGGGATAGAAAAAGGAGAGTCGCCTAATTCCTATTTTACCATAAGTGTTTGGAAACTCCCCAGAGCATATGTAATCCACCACCCAGGGATGTTCAAATGAAATCAAGATGCAATCTCCCTGTATCGTTGTTCTACTTTTCCCCACCCAAGGGGTTCTACGGACCATCAGAATCCTCGTTGACCCGGGTTCTGTAATGGGACAATTATTGTTTAACCAATACTGAACCTTATTTTTCAACGACCATGTAGATTCCATGACATGATCTTCTAACTCGGGTACTCCTGTCATAACTACCACATATGGACTTGCTTCTGGGGGCAAGTCTACCGCCAATCTACTTTTAGTAAGGCCCCTCGTATCAGCTGTACTGGTGTCAGTTGTTGCTGTTTTGGGAGGTTGCTTGTTTAAAGTCAGAATATTTGTTTGATGCAATGATTTTTTTTCCCTAGGAACAGGGATTTTGGGACCTGCAGTTGCTACTCTCGGGGCATTACCCTGCAGAGAGTTTATGTTGGTATTAACAATAGGTTCTTCTGCTCTCTCTGTAATAAGTACATCGGGGGGTTGTAGTTTAGAGGGAGGCTTTGATAAAGCAGTTTCGTGTTTTTTATTATGTGTGTGTGGCAAATTTTGAGGAGGTGGTTTAGTTCCTCTCTTTTTTTTTTCCCCTAGTGCTTGTTTAGGTTTCATAATGTTAACGAGAAGCTGTAATTGTTGCTCCATCTGGGACAATCTTAAATCAAGTGGTGCAATAGCGATTTTTAAAAGCTCTGCTATGTTGTTTATTATGTGTGGATTTACATTGTCCCTTTGCGTATTACTAGATAGGAAATGGATGGATTTTGCTACGCTTGGAGAATCTGGATTGTCATGTGGGGACTGATTAATGGCTGAGTTATCAGAAAAGTGGTCGTCTTGTGGAGGTGTTATGAATTTTACTTCGTGTTGGGTACTAGAATCATGATGAACCGGAGTTTTTGCGTTTATCTTTCGTTTCTTAATTGCTCCCTCTCTCCTACCTCTAGTGGTCCTTATTTCATCTGGAGTTATTTCGGGAATTAATTATGGGGTCCTTTCTAGATCCAAACTTAGTTGAAAGTCAGAAAGTTGTGAGGCCGACAAATCCACATTATTTGGGAGACTTCTCCTACCCTTGGAGATCGTCCCGCACCCCCTATTGGGCAAAACCTCAGGGGTTTTTGCATTCTTTAAATTTCCCATGGACGACCTCTTTGCCATTGCGAGATCTAAGGACACCCTACCTTCAATTAGACTAATGCTTTTATCAATAAAAGTATTAGCCTTGATGATGAAGTCGTCCATAGGACCCAGGGATTTTCCTCCGCCCCCCTTTACTTTAGTTTTGCTTCCTCTCGTGAGAACCATATCCACGATTACTCAATAAAAATATTCACCAATTAACGTTATTAAGAAGATTGGACCAGTCAATATCATACACAAAAAGAGTGACCTGTTCGGTGATGTTCAAGAAGAAGAGGCGGTCCACTGGGTCAGACAAACGCGATTTTTTAAGGGACTGGGCCCGGTCCGATCTCTTCCGTTCTCTGACGGCCTCAGACGGCCCGCCCTTTGCCCGGGCTTAGCCCCGGGCGCTCCCGCGCGCTCCCGCGTCGCTTGATTAGTATTCCTTAAATAGGTGGGGCGTATGGGGACGGGGGCGTGTCGTCCAGGGAGAGAAGCCCAGGTGGAAGCTATTGGGCACGCAGGGACTCCTGGACAATGGAGTCCCCTGCAGCTCGCAGCCCTGTCCGCTACCGCTCACCCCGCTTGATTCAGCCCAGATTCCACACCACCCCTTGCGATGTTTGGGAGGGCGCTGCAGGACCCGCGCAGCGGGTCCGGCGAGTTTTTGGCGCTACCAGGGGCACAAAAGAGTCACGCTGTGATTCCCACGTCGAACTGGCAACAAAGGTGAATCCCAAGATTGAAGAGTTTTGGCTCAGTTTTAAGCAAGCGGCTATGCAGGGGGGCGTGTCGTCCAGGGAGAGCAGCCCAGGTGGAAGCTATTGGGCACGCAGGGACTCCTGGACAATGGAGTCCCCTGCAGCTCGCAGCCCTGTCCGCTACCGCTCACCCCGCTTGATTCAGCCCAGATTCCACACCACCCCTTGCGATGTTTGGGAGGGCGCTGCAGGACCTGCGCAGCGGGTCCAGCGAGTTGTTGGTGCTACCAGGGGCACAAAAGAGTCACGCTGTGATTCCCACGTCGAACTGGCAACAAAGGTGGGGTCTTGTAGCTGGCCAGAATCCATTTGGATATTTTAGGGCCCACCGGTGCCTTTTGAAGGTTTTTTTTCATGAACACCTAATGAACCCAGTTGAAGGCCTTCTCCACATCTAGCAAGAGAAGGACCATTGGTTTTTGTTGACGTTCCACTGCCTCGATAAGGAGGAGAACCAGTCTTGTTTGTCCCTTGCATGTCTGGATTTTATGAACCCACTCATTTGGGGTGAGATAATTGTAGACCAGTGGTCTTGTAGACTTGCTAATAAGATCACTGTAAAGATTGTCATGTCAGTGTTCAGTAACTCTATAGGCTGGTACAATTAGCTGAGCATAGGATTCACTATAGGTGTCAGTCTGTTATCGAGCATTATGAGCATCAACATACCAGTGGTAAGAATATAGTTAAAGACTGTGAAGCACCAGCAAAAGTCTTATGACCAGAGAGGTATTTGATCACTCTTAAGACCTCCTCTTTAGAAATGGCCTACTCCAGTTCCAAACAATCCTCCTTTTGCAGAGAGTAATGAAAGTCCTCCAAATATTCATCTTGAGTGCCTAGGTGAAGGCCCAGTCGGTGAACAGGGAGTACTAATAATCTGTTAAAACGACCAAAATGTCTGGGGTGTTCATGTGGGTCTGCCCTCCCTCATCTTTCATTGCTTTGATTTCTGGTGTGTAAATGGTTGAGTTTGTAGGCTAGCATCCTGCTGGCTTTATCACCTTTCTCATAATAATTTTGCTTGGTATTCAGTGAAGTTTCTTGCCCTCTGCTTGCATTACTATCTGTCCATGCTCTCTACTGCATTTCCTGAGGGTCCTATATGCTCCTGGTGAGGTGTCTGCTTTATGTTGGGACTCTAATCTAGTTATTTTCTTCTCCAGGTCCCGTTTTCTTCTGCTTGCCCATCCGCTCAAATGTGGTAGTGTGAGCAATGAGGTCACCGCTATAACCACCTTTGCAGCATCCCAAGTGATATTCCAATTGAACTCAGGTGTGATGTTTTCCTGGAAGTAATGCGTTATGGTTTCCCTGATCCATTCCTTCACCACTGGGTCCTTCAGAACTACCATACAGGCCTGCCATTGTCTATTAAGAAGCTTTTACGGAGTCGTCAGGGTGAACTCTAACCTAACTGCTGCATGGTTGGACAATATTTTAGGCTCTAGAAATTTTAGGAAGTAAGATTTGCCTGCAGTAGGTCACGGGAAGATAGGAAATAATCTATCTTTGTGTACATTCTAGGGACAGGGGAAATAATGTAAAGTCATGTTCACTTGGGGGGTGGTGGTACCACACATTCACCAGATCCAGATCTACCATCCTTGCAGTAGGAAGGGCGGAGGTGAGGGGCACAATAAATTCAAACACAAATATCTCTACCTATTAATTTCAGCACGTACAATGTATCGTCTTCATTGGTGTGCCCACAAAGGAGTAGGGCAGTACGATTCAGAACAATAAGCAGAAATAGATTTTGATAGTTTTATTATCAAATAAATTGAATTGCAAAGAAATAAATTCAAAGTACATAACAAATATATCAAATGGCAGAGAACATGCTTTTCAGGGTCCCAGACACATTCAAACACACACTAACAAACACACTCAAACCAGATTCATTCTACAACATAAATGTTGAAGTCACATAAATATCTTCACATAAATATCTAACAAAGAGAGAAATCTTTTTTTCAAAAAATGAGGACATGAATCAATAAATGTTCAACATAGAATTGGCTGACATTTGTCCACAATATAAAACAAGCAAAGCAAGGTTTAGGTGGGCCTCATGTATGCGCCGACGCGCGTTTCGGTGAATGCACCGAAATGTGGGTGCCACCTTCCTCAGGGCAAGCAGAGACCATGTGTCAAGGGACCTGTGGAATCATGGGAAGCTAATAACGCCGGTTAGATGCCGTCACTTCAGCCAGTAGTTAGAAATAGTTCCACTGGCGGGAAAACCCGCTCTCAAAGTTAGTTGCAGATCTCTTACTGGGTGCGCTCCAGGGGCGGAGTGATAGAGTGGCCGATTCTTTACTAGTAGAGCTAGAATGGATAGCTTGGGAACTTCTGTCCAGGGTCTTCGGAATAACCTCTTTAGGCAGAATTAAATCAAGACAGATACGGTACGAGTCAGCGCGATGCTCAAAGTGCAGCGAGAGTCCTCAGGTGAAAAGAATTCGGCCCAGTAGGTGAGGGGCAGTCATATTGCTTCATGGTTCTATCCTCATTTACATTCAGAATCAGATTAAAGTTACCCCCAATTAGAAAGTTCCCTCAAGAAAAGCCTGACAGTTTGGGCTAAAGTAAAAAAATAAATGTTCTTGCCTTCAATGAACGCGTATATGGTGATGAGTGTTTCCAAGACGCATCTGTAGCCCCATGTATCTGCCCTCTCCATCCCATAGTTGGGCCTCAACTCATACTAGATTCCCCTGCAAACCAAGTTGGCCACCCCTTTTGTTTTTGTTCTGTAAGTGGCATGGAACTGGTCTGGGAAGCAATAGGATCATAGTTGACACGTGTCTGTATGCAGTAAGTGAATTTCTTGTAGTGCCACTATCTCTATGTCTTTACTTTTTAACCATTGGAACAGAGCCTGTCTTTTGATGGGGGAGTTAAGGACTTGTACATTAAAGAAGGTCCCATCAGGGCACCCATAACTTGAAGACATCAATCGTCATAGGGGCCCGATCATCAGTGACATACAGGCCAGTGATGCTGTCACATTTATTTATGTTGATAGAGCATGAGGAGTTGAACGGCATGTGGTGTGTAATGTGTGGCATAAGGAAAGAGGATCACCAACCTGTAGAGGCCCTCCAGGACTGACTTTAGAGAACCATGGTGTAAAATCATAACCCACAAACCTAAACCTTGGTGCAAGCAGCACCCCAAATAAAAGGATCAAAGAAAGTCATTTCCGTGCAGCCCGATTGGCTGCAGTGAGCGCTAGCTCATTTAGAAGTCATCGAGCCTCTGCAGGTATTATAAGACATCTCCCACTGTAGTTCTGGAGAGCCTTAAGAGGCTCATGGGCCCAAATTATTCTCTGGGAGTGGTGTGTTCCCCCTGCCTTGGGCCTCAGTGCTGTCCACTGCATCTCAATCTGAGGGGATGAGGACGTGCACTCATCTCTGCCTCACTGGCATCGCAGTTGTTGTTTGTCTTTATGAGATTAATTAGTTCTAGGGCTGCGCCTTGCTCCTAAAGTGCTGGTCATTGCCTGTGAGCCCGTAGGTAAATGTTGGCCAGTTACCTCTGCAAGGTATTGTACATCTTTTGCCTCTTGAATCTTGCTAACCATATGCTGAGTCTATTTATATGTGAACCATATGCGACAGAGGTGTCCCCAATGATACTGGATGCATTCTTTTTTGAGGTGGGATGAAATGTCCTTGAATGCCCATCATCGTACCAGTGTTTGCATGGAGAGGTCTTGAAAGAGCACTAAGGTGCTGCACTGAAACACTGTTTTCTGTCAACAGGCAGCTAACATGATGGCCTCTTTGGCTTAAAATGCGAATGTGGGTGTCCGGGGTCAAATTTAGGTTTTGCTGGAATGACAAAACACCCTGTGCGTTCCAGATGTAAACTTACCTATTCAGGTCTTGGTTTGATGCCTTCCGTGAAATTCCGTGTATATGGATATTATTTCTCCATGAGCAGTTTTCCACATCTTTCAGCTTGTCCCAAATGTCTTTTTGTTTTGTGTCCAATAACGTGAGTGTGCAGGACATCATTTCTTGCTCTCAGGTTGTAGTGGCCATGATTCTACCTGTCGCAGTTGCTCCTCAGTTTGCTGCATTTAGGTGTTGATATCCCCGAGTGCCTTGCTCACATCATGCTTTCATGAGGAGAAGTCCTTGTGAAACTCCAGTAAAAGGGAAAGGATATCACCCATGGTGGACATAGCATTTAATGTGGGATCCCCTTCCCACTGGTAACCCACGGCTAGCCCCCTGACAGCATCAGCCTCCACTCTGCCACCTTTCTTTTGACTAAGGAGCATGTCCATAATGCTGGCGACTTTGTGGACTTCCTTTTAGCAGAGGTCATATCAGGCTGCAGTCTCTCCCACTGAGGTGCACATTTGTCCAACTCACGGGGGACCCTACATGGGCCCACACACCCTTGGTGACTATTGTGCAGCCAGGGGATACTTTTCACCGGCCAACTACAGGGATCCCCAGTGGTTACCCCCTTTACTGGAGGCACCCATCCAGACAAACCTCCTCAGCCCTCCCAGCATGGTCCCTGATGTAGGGAGGGACCATGGTCCCCCTAAGGCTTGCTGCTCACCCAACGACCGAGCTGGTGTGCGTCAATCGGAGCCCTCTTCCCTCCGGCTCAACCTCTGCTACTCATGGGAGGTGTAGGGCCGGTGGGACCCTCCGTTGTGGATGCTCTGTTGAAGGTGGGCCACACTTGGGTTGGGTGCACCTCCGGGGTTGGGCTGACCCACTCGCCTGTGTCATTGCTTCCACTGTCCTAGCCTCCTCTCTGGCTTGTTTGCAAGCAGGGGTGATGCTTTAATTCTAGCTGGAGACTGAGGGGCCACCATCAGTCCCTCCCTAGCAATCAAGGCCTCAGAGTTAGATTGCGGCAGCCATTTTGGGCCGTGGCTGGCCAGGCTGCTTTGTCACCACCATTACTATTGAACTCCTAGGTGCCAGTGGACAGGTTGGTGTTGTCTGTATGCCTCCCCAAGGGGTTTAACCCCTGGCTCAATGCCTCTGATTCCAGGAATCTGACATTTAGGGGGGCCATGGGAGCCTGGCCCTCATAAAGGGCAGGTGCAGTGCTCTCCGATGTCCAGTCCAGCCACGAGCTCAAGTGGCTCTGCGACCAAACACCAATTAAGGGCATTTTTGGGCATCTGAAGGAGTACGTTATATGGCCTACTATGCTGATTTAATCGACACTGCTTGGTCATGTTTAGGTAACCCATCGCAGCCCCCCGAGCGATTGGTTCCCTCACCCCTCTCGATCCTTCTTTTGACGGGATGCCTGGCACTTTTTGATTCCAGGACACTAATTTTCCCTAGAAGACTATGGTACTCCATGTAAAGTTGGGACAAGCAGTACTTTGTCTTTCTTCTGTCCTGAAGCGTCCTGCAGTTTCATTGACACTTCTGACGAGGGAGTCTCTGTCATTTTCATTCAATTTTCAAAGACATTTTGATACACATCTAAGATTGTAGAAGGTAAAATTGCTCCTGACTTGTGTACAGCCCACAGACTATCTTCTTTATGAACTGTAGAAAAATCAAAGAACACAGCCCTATTTGCCAAAATCAACTGCAAGGCCATTGAAAATAACTTCCGGGTTGGCACTTTTGGTGTTGAGCTTTTGCTATACGTTTTTTGCATGTGCAACTTTGTGCTTTGATTGTCCGTTATACATGTTTTGCTTTTTTGGTTTATTTGTGTATGTTTAATGTGCTTTGCAACATTGCAGAATTAGGTACCTACTCCAGGCATGAACAATTATAAGCTTAACTGAAATTATGAAATACATTTGCAGAAATCGTGTAGATAGCCCCAGTGATTCATTTGTGTAATCATTGGATAACTAATGATATCAGAATTTGTTCCTGCATTATACCACTTTTAATTTATATATATATATAGAAAAACACAGGCTCTGTATTATGAAGCTCTTCTGACCTAATGCTCAGTCCAGAGGCGTTGGCGATCCGCCCGACATCCAAATAGACCCCAAAGTGTTTAAATTTGAAGTTGTTTTATTCCTGGGTAGGTTTTCCAGTAGTCAATGCTAATTCACTATCATTTTCACAAATACACTGAGGCTGCAGTTCCAGCTGTATATAGACCTTATGAATATTTTGAAATACCTTTAACTTACCAGAAGCATCATATTTGGTTTGAATGCGGCCGCCCACAAACAGATCAAAATGTCAGTCTGGGCTCTCTCAGTAATAAAGGGGCTACCTGGCTAGTCTTATCAGGCTATACGCATTATCCACATGCTAATGCAAACTGCCGAATCCAAATGCAAATGTATTAAACTAGTGTGATGCGCTTGCTCTCCTAAACCATTTGGTTAAGCTGTATCGATGTCTGATGCAGTATATTATGTGTACATTAACTACTGCCCTACCAAGGGCTCCTCAATATAAATATAGAATTTTCTTTATGTGTCTTCCACTTGGTATTGTTCCCCCAGCTGAGGAGTACAATATGTGAGGTACTGTATTTGTTGCACTATACACCATGGTACTTCTTCAATTGCATTCTTACCTGAATTTCTCGAACACATTCAGGCTGAACATGGGGTGGCCGCTGCACCGGATTTGGGATGAAACTCATTGGAAACTTTGCCACAGATTACTAAATTATATTAGGTAATATCGAAAGGCAGGCAGCTTCTTTGGTGATACGCCAATGGCTCGCTTTAGTTCCCCTTGCAGATCAGGAACGTGAGCTTCCTAAAATAATTTCTGAAACTTTTACATCTATAGGTTGAGATAATTTAGGTACCAGCCCAAACAAGCCCCAACTTAAGGGCAAATCTAATGCCGAAACTACCAAGCAAACACCTGAGTCTTCTTAAAAGTGCTGAGATAAAAATAAAGACAGAGCTAGAAATAAAACACAGACTGAGTTTCCTCAACCATTGTCTTCCAATCTATGTAACCATAATACACGTAAACAGCCTGATAGGTATCAGTATTCTGATACACGTCCTTCTCATTCCTTGCAGGATTCTGCAGACAAACGGTCAGACAGAGGGGGATAAGGCGACCCAGACCGGAGGAGTATATGAAACTGAAATAGGACTCACAGCACTCTCCGGTTGTCATCATGAAAAAGGAAGAGAAACTTCCACAGCAAAAAGTATAACTTGAAAAGAAGAAAGTGGCCTGGATTTCCACTAAATATGACACAAACACTCAGAACTCTTCTTCAGCACAAGACGTGGAACAGAACTCTGCTCGACAGCGCAGCAGAGTTCAACCCGACTAATGACTATATACAAGTGGAATCCCCAGATCAGCGTCTTAGTCCTCCTGATAGACTTCATGATTCGGACATACAATTTGAGGGTGGTATACCACATATTATTAAAGTAATCTTCTAGCAGAATGTAACTCATGCATAGGACATTCTGATGGCTGAGGTGGATTGGTCGCCAGAGTTTGTTAGAAAAGTTCCACAGAGGGGAGGATGAAATCATGCCTTCTTTTTCCGTTTTTGTACTTGAGGAAGTTAAATCAGCATTTGCCTCAGAATGGGCTCTTGCACAAGCCCCAGCATTATATTGCAATCAAAGGGTTGGGATAAAGATTCACCATATCATGTTATCCAGTCCACAGGTGCAAGCACAATACCCTATTAAACATGAACTTAAAAGTCCAGTAAAGGAGATTCTATCACAATTAGAATATTAAGGTGTAATTGATTCTTGTGTCTCCCCTAAGAACAATTATTTTCTGTGCTTAAAACTTTTCATTTATATTGTAAAGTCTTAGACTATAGGCAAATGAACAGTCACACAAAGACTTTTGCTGTACAAATTTCCCACAGCACTGGCTTGATCAATAATATAGTTAATAAAAAATACAAATCTACTTCAGACATTTCCAATGCCTTTTTCTGTCTAAACCATAGTGCCACAATTGGATGGTATTCTCAGAGCTAGGAGCTCAGGGTATTTTCTGTAGACTGCCACAAGGGTATAAGAACAGTCCAGGTCTGTTTGCTACACAAGTAACGTTAACTTTACAAGAAATAGACACAGAAGCGTTGTCCTATGTTGATGACATTTACATCAGAGATTATGATTTAAACACACATCTGGCCAAAATCTAAAATTGCCTTTCTCAGTGTCCATTTTTTGAGTTACGAATTATCAAATGAAGGAAAAAGCCTAGCACCACATTCATAGAGACATATGCTCTTTTACAACCACCAAATACCTTAAAAAAGCTACAATATCTTTTGAGATTTCAACATTTTTGTAGAAAATACATCCCAGACTATGCACAATGCCTTAACCCGTTGTACGATTTATTTTGTCCTGATTTTTCCACTAAACATTAGGCTACTGAACATACACATATTCTCAGAAATTTACAAGCAGAAATTCTTGAGTCCAAACACTTACAGACTTGTGTTAATGCTCCCGACTTAGTGCTCCACATAATTGCGGGTTCCAGTGTTTATACATATGTTTTATTCCCTGAAGGAGAAACAGTGCCTTTTGCTTATAAATCACATGAATGAGCCAATACGGAAATTTGTTTTGCATCCACCGAAAAAAGGTTGACTGCTGTTCCGACCACTGTACTGAAAGAATATCCTTTGGCTATGGGGAAACTCATAATTGTGGTATCACCTGTTCTGTCCTTAGAAGCTGTCACAATGGCTAGCATTTCTAATGTGAAACCCCTACATCCAAGATGGATCTAGTGGGTCACTTCCTTAACAGCTTCTGATTTTTTATCGTACCTTGCAAACAGAGGAAATCTTCAGTATGAACAGGAATACCCCATGTCCAGTGAAATTGTGCCTCTATATGAATATGCTTTCATAATCCATACTCAATCAATCAATCAATTAATCTTTATTTGAATATAAGAATATCCATAAAAGAGCATGACATAAAAAACCAAATAACACATTGCATGTTTAAATCAATATACATAAAATTAAAAGCAATAAAAACTTCGCGACTACTGCAATTAGGCAAAACAGCGTCACTGAACCGTCCTGGACGTGAGAGTTAGGTAGGACCACTAGGGAAGTGGGGCTCAACGGCATATTATGATAAAATGTAAGGATTTGACAAATTTATGCGGGATGATATATCCTGGCCCGGGCCAATGTAAACAACGTAAGACTCCCTAATAACCTTAGACCCGTCATTAAACAATATGAAACAGATCCTTGGCTGGTGCAATATTGAAAAGGAGGCAGAAAGTATGCATTAAAACTGCTACCTGGACTAATTAAAGAATTAAAAACATTAATCATAAAATTAGCTAATAAAAACAAGAAACCCAGGCTATATAGGCGCATCATACACATCTATACCCCATAAAAACAAGGGTGGCTACTCCTCACTTCTAGTATTCCTTAATTTTACAGCTGATCTTAAAAAATTCACAGTGCTGAACAGCGTAAATGGATCTGAGGAAAGTTTCAAAAACAAAAGTGCCACCTTGACCTGGCTAAATTTGGTGCGTCTTAAAATATTTTTTAAAAACAATGACCTTGGGTACGCATAAAAGGGACAAAGTAAAACAAAATGGAGAGTATCTTGCGGAGATCTCTGATCGCAGCCGCAAGGTCCCTTTGTGTCAATGTCTACTGTGAACCCTGCAGCAACTGATAAAATATGATGCAAGAGATTCAGTCTAAATCTGGTCATTAAGAATCTATCACGTTTGTTATGTATATCAGATAGATAAAATTCCATTTCCGGCAATGATTTTGTTAGCAGGTGGGCTCTCACTGAGACTTTCAACAGTTCTCTGTTCTCCCTTTCGCATGCTAAGCGCCGAAAAAAATCAGTCTTTATCGCGCCCTTGTCTCGGGAAGTGAGTGTAGAGGGCTCATCAAAATATTTGGCATAACCCAGCCGTTTCAGGGTATCCCTTACATATTTGAGCAAGGGTATCCGATGACCATTATCCCATGCAGTGCAGTCCTCAAGTATTTGTCTGCTTAGACTTGCCTCCGGATTAGTCCATATTTTTATCCAGCATGTAATAGGTTTAAAACTTAACCTTTCACTAATATAGGTGAGGCCTAGCTCCTCATGAACAATGTGGGAAGGCGTACTTTGGGGTACTTGCAGGACCCTTCTGAGGAACTTATTTTCCTCAGTTTGAATCAATGACGTGTCTCGGAAGCCCCATACCTCACTCCCATACAGAGTCTTGGTGCAACATACCGAACTGTACAAGTGCAAAATTTCATTTGGTGACCCGCGACCTAATCTTGTAGCACAGTTCATGATTGAATCCACCAAACTAATTTGTTGGCTGCATTTGTCAGAGATCAAAGTTTTAAAATTAAGATGCTTATAATCCCTAAGTAATTAAAAACCCTAGTTTATGAGCCCCAATTGTAAAGATAAAGTTCTTTGTTGGTCTTTTCCCTGTTTCCATAATGTATGATTTGGTGAGATTGGGTGATAGATCTAAATCCGCCATAAAACTGACGAATCCATCAATGAGAGACTGTAGTCCCCTTCCTGTGCGGGACAGGAGGACCGCGTCGTCCGCGTATAGGAGGACGGGTATACTTCTCCTCCCAATGCGTGGACAGTCTGCCCCCAAATCTCCAAGCGCTTTATCTAAGCCATTTATATATAAAGTGAATAGAAAGGGCGCCAGGATGCATCCTTGCCTCACCCCCCCGGAGCACGGGAAATGTTCAGTTAGATTCCCCTCATCGCTAAATCTGACCTGTGCTGTTGTATTCTGATGTAGCATTCTTAAAATGTTTATCAGACCTGGGTCACCACCCAGGAGCCCTAAAATTTCCCACAATTTCCTTCGGTTTACCAGGTCGAATGCTGCTGTCAGGTCCATGAAAGCCAAGTACACCGTCCCCTCCCTTGCCAAGGTGTACTTGGCCACCAGATGGTAGAGATTAAGACACTGGTCCGTTGTGGAGCGGCCATTTCTGAACCCGTACTGGGTATCTGTAATAATATCGTGTTCATCTGCCCAATCCATTAGACGGTTAAGGATGGCCCTCCCCAGGACTTTCGCTGTCACGTCTATGAGTGATATCGGGCGGTAGCATTGCGGGTCACTCCTATTTCCCTTTTTGAACAATGGTACAATAATAGCCGTGGACCATGACCTGGGCATTCCTACTTCTACTGCTGTGTTGAGAACTCTAGTGAGTATAGGGGCCCATAGATCTACCTGGCTTTTAAATAGGTCTGGAGGAATCCCGTCCGGGCCTGGAGCCTTGTTTCTTGTCAGACTATCTATTCCTACCTTGATCTCACCGACTGAAAAGCACGTCCACGTACTAGATAAAATTCCTGTATCTGGCGTTGATGGATCAGCCGAGCCACCATGGTTATACAAGCTTTTAAAATGAGACACCCAGGCTTCAGACAGGATATGACAAGCCTCCTTCGGGCTATTCGGTGCCTGAAAACAGGGGTCATTGATTACCCTCCAGAAGCTATTCATGTCCCTACGTTCGGCAGCCTCTCTTAATGTCTCCCATGCCTGATTCTGTAAGGAGGTTTTTCTCTGTTTTGTGGCCAATTTATATTGAGCCCTGCAGTCAGCAACCTTACCCCTATCCTTAGGGACCATTTTAAGTGCAAGCTTCAGATCCCTTTGTGCCCTGGAGTAATCTTGGTCAAACCGTCTGGGGTATGGGTGGGCCTGCATCTTCTTTTTGCCCCTCAATAATCTATCAATATGCTGCGTGGTGCCCTCAAAATCGCTAATCAGTTCTCTCCCCTCCACTGTTGGATCTAGGCACCTCCAGGTCTGACTTTCAGAATTAGCGAGAAGCGTTCTATAAAATGCTTCCCCGTCTATATTACTCCATCTTATTCTCCTACCCTGATCAGTAGCTTTGAGAAGGCCGCTGGTAATCCTGTTACCAGGCTGTGTGGATAGGTTGACGTCCCTTATGGTCAATACCAGTGGATTATGATCGCTGAAGGCACTGACATTTATACTAAAATTTGTGACCCTACATTTAAGCATATTTGTAACAAAAATAAAATCAATAATCGTGTCTCTACCCCTACCCTTAAATGATGGGTTGATTGTATTAAGCTTCCCGCTTTGGATCAAATCCATCGTGTGTGTTAGGTCATAAGTGCCCAGGATCTTGCTTAGTTCCCTACCCTCTCTAGAATGCTCTAGATGCCAGTCCTTGATAGATGGACATGATGCCCATTTTCCCCTACCCCATATCAGGTGAGGGCACTGATGGCGATTAAAGTCACCCATTAATACCAGCTGGGAACTTATGTCCCCTGCATCTTGTATGCAAGCCAATCTATCCTCTAGCTCGCACAATCTTTGCATGGATTGTCCCGCATTATAAAAATGTATAAAAATGAGTTTTAGGCCCTTCTTACGATACCTAATACCCTGAATGCAGTCCGAGCCCCATCCCAAATCCTCCCAGGTCCCTTGAATTGTCAGGGCCACATAGGTTATTAGGCCGCCCTTAGCGCGGCCCCTATTTGTTTTACAAGCCGGGACGAAGAACATTTTGTGACCCTCTAGATGTGGGGCACTGATGTTAGTTTCCCAGGTTTCCTGGAGACAGATGATATGGTGTTGTCTGATGAAATCTAGCCATTCCTTGTTTTGTATTTTGGCTAAGATCTCTGCAATGTTCCAAGGGACCCCTCTAATCTCCTTGGTAGCTGGATCATCCGCACGTCTATCTGCGCTAACCTTCCCTGGGGATGATGACGTTTCTAACCTGCTTACAGCTATTACCATGCCTTCCCCCCACTTCTCTCGCTGGGCTACCAAGTGGGGTGCAGTGCTAGAATCTATTTCTCCTGGCGAGCCTTTGACGTCAGTCTTAGAGCAGCTCTCCTGTGTTCTAACATTCTCCAATCTCCCTCCCATGCCCACTCAGTCCAGTTTGTCCAATATGGCTGCGCTGGAGAGCGGGGTAAATCTGTTGGTTACTGGTCCGGGCCTAACCTCCCAGCCTTGGGCGTTTGCCCGACGCCTGTGGTCATCAAGGCCTACCTCTTTCGCTTTGTCCCTATAGAAGAAATTCAAAGGCAGCATTTTTATACAAGTCCCGCTTTCCAGGTCCCCGTAACGGGAGTCAAGCAAATCTCTTACCAACTCTTGGTACCTGAGATTAACAATTACACAGTCTCCTGCAAACTTTTTCTTACTGTCACCAATCCATGCCACCCTCCTAGCCATGAGAATGTGTCTATACTGGAATCTCCTCACACTCGTATTATTATGCATCCAATGTGTGGCCTTATTAATCAGGGTTCTTGTTATTTCTTCTCTATCCTGACTAAGTGCTGGAACCCCTACTAGTACTACCGTATAAGGACAAGATGCTGGTGGTAAATCCAGCGTCTGAAGGCCCTGGGTGCTCCGTACATGGTCAGCAGTGTTTCTAATAGGGGCATTAACAAGCTCCTTTCTACCTACACTGTGTGCCATGAGAATGGCAGGGGCGGAAGTAGTGCTTGGGCCCTTGCTACTTGGACTCCTAATGATGCCCCTTGGTCCCTCTTTAACTGTCACCCTCATATCGATGGGCTTAGTGCCCCTAGAATTTCCTTCCTCAGTCCCCTTATTATCACATACTGGTTCCGGGCATTGGGCGAGCCCTAGCCCCTCCTCCATCGCCTGTAGTATGGGCACGGATAACTGCCCCCTATCCTGTTCAGGCAACCTGCTTATTTTCCCTTTTAGTCTATTTATTTCTTCCATTACCGGCCCCAAATATTTGGTTAGGAGCAGTTCCAGTTTTACCTCTAACGCCTTGACGATTCCCTGGGACCAATCCGCCCGCTAAGGTTTGGGCAATTTTGGCATACTGTGCTCTCAACTCCCTCCCCTACTGCTTCATTGGCTTTAACGGCCCCTCTTCGTTTGGATTTAGTTGCGGATCTAATTATGTGCGGCCCACTGCTGACTTGGTTCCCAGAAACCCTATTAACTTCTAGCGGTACGGCTATGGGGGGGCGACTGAGGCAAGTAGGGACTTTTTAGAGCGTGTGACCACTTCCCTATCCATTCTCCGTGAGGGGTCTGATTCGCTCTCTTCTATTGAGGGGATGTTCCCATTACCCGAACCGCCCAGCTCCACAGTTCCGGACGTGATAACCGCAAGCCCTTCCTCTCTAATTAGAGGTTGCTGGTCGGAGTTTGGATCGCTACAGACCAGCCCAATTGTATTAACTGACTCGGTGTCCCCATGTGCTACAGCGTTAACGTGAACTTGTGCTTTGGTAAGGCGGGAAAGTATAGTGTGTGCTGGGTTGCCCTGGGCTGATGAGGTTTCAACACGAGGCGTGGAACACTTTGCTATTTTGCCCAGCGATGCGCTATAAGGGTGTCTAATGACAATCTCTCCTCAGTCAGCTGTATCTCGTGAGTTAACAGGGACTCCGCTCTTGTAATAAAAGCGTCCAGGGTACCCTTTACTCCACCCCCCACCCTAGTCGGGGTGTTTTTAGACTTGACCATATTAGGTAAACGGTACTGAGAGCGGCGCAACAGTGTGCACCCCCCGCTTTTATCCCAACTGTGCTATGGAGGCTTTATAATTATAATTACAGGCAGAATAGAACTAAATATAATACGGATCTCCTCGGTTGGGCAAGGAACAGTGTCTTTTATTTTTTATTTTAGTGGAGCTGCAGGTCATTCTCGATCCGGTACAGCTTAGGCTCAATCTTTTCAATCTTTTCCAGAAACGTGGCAGCATTGAATCCGGTGACGAGGGGTGGCCCAGCTCAGGAGGCTCCTTTGGCCCCCTGATGGCCCGCCCTTTGCCCGGGCTTAGCCTGCACGCACACCTGCGACGTGGGGGCTCTCCTCCAATTTGAGCACCTCCTGGCGCGAAATGGGCGGTGGCACCCGGGACTTGTGCCACCCCCCTCGCTGCGGCCGCACTGAGATCGTGAGGAACTGCGGCGGAGGGAGACCAGGGAGGCCAGCGGCTATGCCTGGGCTGGGAAAAGACCAGGAGAGCGTCCAGAAATACCCCAGAGAGTCAGTTAGCAGAGTGCCAATACAGTCAATTACAGCAAGTTTTTTGGGAGCCCCACTAATATGCGGTCTCAGACCCTCAGGGGGTTTTGCACGTGAGGGATTCTCAACGAGATTAGTACAAGTCCAACCCTCCTGTAGGGGCTGGTAGTCTGGAGTGGTATGAGCTTCTTCTATCAATACCGACTCACACTCGCCCCACTGTGATAGGGAGGGAAGTCGGTGGAGTTTTACAAAGGAGCACCTCTCCCCAGTCTCTGATGTCGGCCCCCGGAGACCTCCTTACCGCCTCTGTCCTTGTGTCGGAAGATTAATCACCGCCGCGTTGGCCCCCGATTCCGGACCGCTACGCAATCCGGCACCAGCGGGAGACTCCCTCGTCGATCGACACACCATCCAGGAGACGGAGAAGGTCCGCTAAGTGTTTCCAGCGGAGTAAGTGTCTCCACTGGCTGGGCCGAGCGGGACCCCGTACCTGCGCTGGAAAGGGACCGTCCTCCCCCGCTCCAATCCCGGCCTCCACAAACACCTCAGTCCCGGCTCGGTGGGTGTAGACGCCTCACGCTGCCGTGAGTTGAAACTTCGGCTACGGACCAATGCGCAACACAGGAAATCCCTTGGAATGGCGGAGTCACAGTGGCTACGTTTGAGTCGCAAGAGCGGGTATGGTACTCATTTGCTCCTGGATCTCCTGACTACTTCATCCTTCAGCACCTTTGATTTACCATAATCCATACTGATGGTTCAGCTCAGCATGTGGTTGAAACTAATTCAGCGGCATGTGCTGCAATGAAGAGTATAATGAACAATGGTGTATTTCAGGCACAAAAACATATACAGAACCTTGAGGTGACTGTACCGCTCAGCTGGATGAATTGAAAGCCTTGGTTCTGACTATTGATGCTTGAATGAAGTCACAGATTCTAGAGGAAAGGCTATCAAGTATAAACGGCTTTGGAGAAAGGTGGCAGCACTTAAGGATGCTTTACCTCTGTACCACGGGCTAATGTAGTTCACAAATTGAGTCATCAACGTGTATGTGTACAGATTGCAGGAAATTAATTAGCTGGAAAAGCTGCCAAGTCGGCTGTTCATACTGTTTTAGCAGCTTCAATTGCTCGTTGACATACAAGGATTGATGATGACATAATGGTTGCGGTGACTGCTTCAGCTAGTTTCAAAGAAAATTGGAGAAAAAAGAGCTTTGCCCTTTCTACTGTGCACAGATGTCTGTCCTTGCTGTCTAGGGTACTAAAACTGTGAGTTTTGCTACCTCTTGCCCATTCTATACCAAAACAGCAAGTTTCCAATCAATCAAGTTACACTACATGGCTAGTCCTCCATTGAAGGCCACAACGGTTTCTGGGTCGTTCCTTTACACCTCTCCCTACCTTACATAGTATCCCTCTAGAAGTACTGAGTATTCCTAATCTTTCTACTTCTTAACTGTACACTTCAGATGCTGAACTTTCAATTATTCCAGATAATGATGATAAGACAGGATGTATTTCTGACCTGGCTGTGCCATTTTCTACTGCTGCACCTTGCAATGAAATTATATACTATCAACCGCATTTGCCTGATGGGGTCCCTGTTTTTACTCAGACTGCCGTACGTTATTTTGTCAACTTTGATGACTTTTCATTAGATTCTTTGCATACTTCGTTGCATGGTGTGTGTCCACTTTTCCTTTGGCTGCAATAGACTTACCTGATTCCTCCCTGGTCCTGCTGTTGGATTTTTCTTTCCTTGTTTATTTCTCCTCTCAATTGGATTTATTACAGCTTTCTATCTAATATTGAATGGACATGTTCTCCTAGATTGTACATCACTATAACTTGTAGTTGAGGTGCCTACATCCCATTCTTTGTCAGATAATGTCCGAAGAGACTAGTCCCTTGTGAACATTATTGCTTTCCCTGTGTCTGATGGTATTGTTTAGGAAACATACCCTATGACATTTTTGGTCCAACAGAAACATTGCAAATTCTATATGTTTTTGAAATTGCTAGGGATGATGGTATTACCCCACGTTCCATTTCTGACAAATGGGATGTTATGACTGTTTCTACTCTGCTATCTGAATTAGCATCTTATATAGTATATGAAAATGAGGATTTGTATTTAAATTTTGTGAATTATGGGGAAAGTTTTGTTACCATCATTATGTGCATGATTTCTTACACAGAGCTTATACCCCACCTGCTATTTTTTATTATTCACAGTGGGAACTCTGCCTGATACTACCTTTGGATAGTTCTACGACATATTTGAATTTCCCATATTTTTCTAGTCATGTCCCTACAGACTAAGTTTCATATTTATATAAGTTTATGACTTCCCCACTGAAGAAGATATGCTCACACAAACTAACTTGATTTATTCTCATTCATTTATTTTACAACTTGCACTAAAGGGTTACGAGTATTGGAAGGAAAACACTGAGGTAAAAATCATATGGAGTACACAACACAGGCAGGCCAGGGCACTGATGCTTTATTTAGGGCTTCTCTTATCCCTTGCCAAATGATCTTTTTAAAAGAAAGAGTACGTTCTGACTACGTGCCTTGGGTTGGCCAATATTAAAAATGTGAATATGTCAAGCATTCCCTCTGTTGCAGAATAAGATAACTGGCAACAGTTTATTAATCTCACAGAAGAACAACGTAATGAAAGGGTGCAGAATGCATTGTTCACTTCTTAACTTTCTGTTTCAGATGGGTAGTTAATGTGGCCAGTGGATACCCATGACTGCAATGCCTGTTTTTTAAACTCTTCCAGACCCTGGTATATTGAGTCACAACACACAGGAGTAGTTACTACCCATAGCATAGGAAAGTTATGCCAGCAATGTTTAGAACATTCCACCTTGTCAATGGTTAAATATCACTATCCCTCCTTTCTGATAATATGGACTTACAGGATTTTTAGTTCGGTCCCAGATCTCCTCATTTGAAATGCTTTATATATGCAGCTTGCAATGAAATTTGGAACATTTCTCAACGAGAAGCTGCTGAATGATTAATGCAAATTGCTAAGGAAAATGCTGCATTTTTTTGTCTGATGTCGATAATGGTATGGCCACATTGTCAACTCACATTTATTTATTGACTAATATTTTTTAATCTGCTTGTGATATCATACAAAATGACACGGCTATGCTTCAACATGGCCAGTGTCAGTAAAAACTGATTTCACAATTGAGTTGGACACTGCAGCTTTTGAAATCAAATTGAGTGCCATGGAATTATTTGAATACAAATGAAATGTTTTTGCCTTATATTTTGACATGCATGCAAGCAATTGGCTAAGAAAGATTCAACCTACACAATGCACAATTCAGAATGTTTAGAGATGCTGCCTTTCACTGTTGCTGGAACCCCATCTGCCACCTGGGTTATCCACTGTGTCCTTTCTCATCCCATTTCAATGTTTCATTTTACATTCTGTCTTAAATATTTTCGGTAAGCCGATATGAGGATATAGGTTCACAAAGCTTGCTTTCTCCATTTCCAATATAGATGCATAAATGAGAACGAACAGGTTTTTTGTTAGGCTGCATCAGTGTGGAACTTCTTTAGGTCCCTCCTTTGTCTGTAAAGAGATAACACTTAATGGCATCTGTAATGCGTCCATGGCTACCTTAGTGTGTTATTTAAGGGGAGTTCCCGTACAGTTGATCAAGCCTGGATTTTGTTGCATTCCAATGGCAGCTTCTTAATTTTATACAATCAGAGTTGTCGCAGGCTGGAATCATGTTTGCCCTATATAGTCACTGTTTCAAATTTGTGACTTGCTGTATGAAAATCTTATATTCTTCCACACATTTCACTGGGGACGTTTTTTTGTGGCCGAAAGTCCCTGTTTCTGAAATCAACTTTAATAGAATACATTGACTGAAAGCCTTATTTTTTCAAATGGATGTGGCACTAACACCTGCTCAAGAAGTTGCACATTCCTCCTCTGAGGACACCTACAACATGCAAAAGTGACAAACAACAGGGTTAGATCTCAATTTCCTTCGCAATCTGAGTGGCCATGTTCAGGCTTACTGACAACATCTATAACTCTGTAAGTATTAGATGTGGTACTGTGAGCAAGCAAAACAAACCAACATTTGCTGATTAAATAGAAAGATTCAGTCTCTGTATTATGATGTTTTGTTGACATAATACACAGTCCTATTAAATTAGTAAAGAACAGTATAATAATATCTACCTAAGATCCTCTAAAATATTAATAGGTACAGTAAGGATACTTTGGTGACCAGCAGCCTCATGCGCATTGTCCTTCTGTTTCAACATACACATACACACACAAAGGGTCCCCAGAGGGTGATGGTTCTTGCAGAGAAGGCATTTGTATGGTTTTGTTAGGATTTACCAACACTGTGTGTGCTGTTCCGGTTCCCACAGTGTGTGATAAGCATGCACACATGTACACACACACACACATATGTACATGCACAAATACACGTATTGCATAATATTATCTTTTACTTACCTTCGATGTTCCTTTAGTAGAATAATACAAGCCTGATCGCCGTAAAAGAAAGAACACTTTTTTCCATGATTTTTTTCCATTATCCTTTACATGTAGATATCCATGGATTTCAGGAAATGTACTTGAGCTCAGCAACTTCTAGAAACCAATTGTTTTATTATAAATTGTAAATAAAGTTGTATGACGTGTATAACAAACAAGATTTAAAATCTGGTTTTTACTGGTACCCTGAAAAGTTAGCTTACACGACTACAGAGTACAGAGAGTACAGATACAAGTAGTGAAAATCTGCTTTGGCCTGAATAAACTTGATTATATCATTTCTACTTTGAAAGTCAAGTAAGAATCAGTGCACGGTTTGCCATAAAAAATATTCACATTGAAGGTGGACTTGTCTAATTTAGCAATTTTGCCACGTACAGAGTTACTGTCTTTGCAACCAGAGAGTTTGGCATCTAGGTCCCCATTATCAAAATAAGCCCTTATTTAAACACTAAGACCCTCATCATTTTGAGTGGCCTTTTAATTTGACTTGGCCTGTATCAGCAGTTGTCGGCCCAATCAGAATTATATCTGTGGAAACACCACAGAACTCTTAACTTTCACCCAGAGATTTTGGCTGGTAAATGCAGCCAAAATCTCCAGGTGAAGATCTAGCCCAAAATGTGGAATTACTGATTCCCTGGTAATTACTCATTTCTTAGTGGACCCTCAAGGTCCAAATCATGAAGGGTCACATTTTCCTCAATGAGTTACATGTATCCCTGATAACTCTCATAATGAGGGACTGACTGTTCTTTATTTTTTAAGAGTTGGTTGTAAAGCGTGAACCTTACCCAAGAAAGTGTTTCAGAGCACTGTACAGTGCAGAGGGGGAAACCTGCAATTACAAATGTGTAGAAATCTGCATCAAATCCTATGCACATAAGAAGCTGCATAGAGCAACAGTGCAGCAACACAACAACTGAAACATAATTGGATTGCAGACAATGTTGTATGTAAGATCGATGTTAATATGGCTACGTTGGAGCTAAATAAAATGATATATGACAGGTATAGAAAAAGCTTGCCATTACCGCACTTCTACTTGGCATAATTTTGGGGTTACATGGTCATGTTTAGAAGAATTATATATTATAAATAAGATTGTCCTTCTTGCTCTTGCTGTCTTGTTGCACATTGTTTTCCAATATATATTTACATTGTGCATGTTGGGGGTAGTTATTTGTGTTTTTCCCTTTATCTTTGTTTTGCTTTTAAACATAAAAAAATAAATAAAGGACCAGTGGAATCTACAAACATTACACTATACCATTTCAATAATATTTTATTGCTAACTGTAGAAAGTTTTTCTTGTTCTCTTCCAACATGGTAATTTGCTTGTCATTGGTGAATTATTTGCAATGGTCTCAACTGTAACCCTTTTTTATCACTGCAGTATTATATTTTTTCAATAAGAATTAAAAATGGAATAACACATGGAATATAGCTATAGTAAACAGAGCTTTAAGAAGTATGCAGAACAGACATGGCTGACAAGAGAAAGAAACAGTGAGTTACACTTCAGATCTATGAACATGAATAACTCATAAAGCTACATCAGACATAGTACTTACATTTGGCAGTCATGAAAATAGACTAGTTAAAACCAGTCAGGGCTGGCAGCACTAGTGAGTGGTAGGGCGGCAAAATGGCTGGGTATCTGCATAAAAACAGTTAATAAAGAACATAACTAAAAAGGAACTTACCTGCAGGAAGGCCCTCGTCGCTCTGGTTTTCTTCTCGAATCTGTGTCCAGCACAGGACCCTCAACAACTACCCTAACCAATACTGGTACTGCTCTCATGCTGTTAACCAGACTGCCGGCCAAAGGGACATGCACACTTTGAACTGCCAAGGCAGCCCACCTTCCTCCCTGCTGCTGTCATGTAGCAGGCCCGACCCATCCTGACCATCGGTTCGGGAAGAATGGATGAAAAATAAAATGGCAATAAATTACATTTCTTTGCTATTTTATTTTTTTATCTCTGCGGTTTCTTTTTTGCATTTTGCTTCGAGGAGCAAAGCTCCTTCGCTCAAAAGGAGGAGTCACTGCTGGTTAAAAAGGACCAATGATATAATGGATTGCAACAGTAGCAATAGCTCAATTAATTTTAGATCTTGCTACAGGTAACCTCAGCAATTTGTCAAAGACTATGTCTTCAACCCAAATCTTTTCAAAAAGAAATACACGGAAAGGGGCTTTGGGTGAGCCCCAAACATATATTGTGCTGCTTGGGTAAGGTCACTTCTGCCACTGCTTGTATGATGTTTGTAAATTTGAACATGACATTTAGCAACTACTTAACTTTAAGGCAGACGTTGAGGGACCTGGGTATTCCCCCCTTAGTTCTTAATTTTTTTATTCATTTTCACAAAGGACATTATGCCCAAGTGAGATGGGGGCCCCAAGGGGAAGTCACGGAGAAGATACCAGTCAGCAGAGGAGTCCGCCAGGGCTGCGTCTTGGCCCCCACCCTGTTCTCTTTATACGTCAATGGGGTGGTGAGATTTCTTCAGGAGGTCTCGGCTGACGCGCCAATCCTGGTGGGCGACAAAGTCCCAACCCTCTTGTTTGCCGACGATACCCTGTTGGTGTCAAAAACTCCGTATGGGTTGCAAAAACTGCTAAATAGATACCAACTATTTTGTGACTCTCGGGCTTTAGTTATAAACACCACTTAAACAAAATTTCTGGTTTTTAATCCCCACAAGTCTTTTAAAAACAACTTAACGTTAAAAGACACCTTATTGGAGAGAAAAAGAATGTTTGATAATCTGGGGATACGGCTTTCTGACAAAATGCATTGGAAGCCCCACTTAGCGAAGATCCTCATGAACCATAAGCGTGTAGTCGGGGCATTAAGTAAAGAACACCGGTGCTCGTACAGTAGGCCGGTTGCACCAGCCCTCGCAATTTATGAAGTCAAAGCAGTTAGCACCGCACTGTATGGTGCGGAGCTATGGGGTTTTGACAACATTGAGGATATCTGCAGATCCGAGCATAAGTTCTTGAGGGACCTGGTGATGCTCCCTCGTAATACCCCACTAACCCCCTTATTGTTCGATATGGGAAGACGGTCGATCAGGGATATTGCAAAGTTGCGCCCATTGCTCTTTTGGGCATGCATAATGCGTACCCCTTAGTTAGCAAATTATGCTGCTGCCCTGATTTAAGTGACTAATCTAGATGTGGGGCACAGGGTCAAGTGGATATCCAATGTTAGAAAGACGTTGACAAAGCTGGGTCTTTCGGAATCATGGGACACTCAAATCCCACCTCCAAGCCAGAGCTGAAGCATATTTATTGGAACTGGCTTGATTCCAACGAGCTGAGCAAAACACATTTGGCGAGATTGACAGATTAATTCTTCAGTCATAAGCAGTGCAAATTAATTATGGTAATTGTGTAATTCATTTTTGTGTGTGGGTTTTGGGGTGTATAGGGGTAAGGGTAAAGTATGGGAAGCAATCTATTTTTATTATTAATAATTAATTGTTAATTAATATTAATTCATTAATTGACAATTAATTATGGTAATTGTGTAATTCATTTTAGGTGTGGGTTGTGGGGTTTTTAGGGCTAAAGGGTGGGAAGTAATTTATTTTTAATGAAATCATTATTACTTGATCATAAATATTAATTAATTTATAATTGATTAGTATAATTGTTTTATAATTTTTATGTGTACGGGTTTTGGGTTTATAGGGGGAAAAGGGTGGGGAGTAAATTAATTTTACTTACTTTATAATTGGTTGTTAAATACTAGTAGTTCTTTAATTGAAAAAGTTTTTTAATTGTGTAATTAATTATTTTACAGTTTAATTTTAGTTGTGGGTTGTGGGGATTATAGGTGTAAAGGGTGGGCAGTTAAATACATTTTAAGGGGTCTATTAGAATGTTGGGCGGATCGCCACTGCCCGCATGGTGGTGGCGATCCGTGCGACATTCTCCTCTGCCCGCATGCCATTTCCCCCCGCCATATTAGTATGGCGGGGGGGACCCCGGTGGACGGAAAGACCGTCCGCCAGTTTTCTGCCGGTCACACAGGTGACCGGGCGGAAAAGGGGCCTTATATGGTGGTGGTATCTGCTAGACACCGCCATCCATATTATGATGGCAGCGGGAAGCAGCCTTTCCGTGGTGGAATGGCATGCGGTCTTTGCATTTGGGGGCCCGTATCGGGTCCCCCGGCAGTTGGGGGGGTGGAGGGTGCATTGGAATGGGCAAAGTGGCAGGCACCTTGCGGTGTCTGTCACCCTGTGCATGCCAATGCACGACATGCATTCCCAGCATTGTGGCAGGTGGTGCTGTGAGCAGCGCCCGCCACAATGCTGGGAATAAAGGATGCCACTGCCACAGTGGTGGTGGCATCCTAATTGCTGGTGTGGGACCGCCGCACCACTGGCGGCCGGTCCCAGCACCGCAAGGGCGCCACCCTAGCGATGCTGGGACCGGTCCCTAAGTGTTTTAATTTGTGTTTCAATAAATAATTTTTGTTTAATTGATAGTTAATTATGTTAATTATGTAAATACATTTTTTTTCAATGTGGGTTGGGAGTTATAAGTGATAATTAATGTTTTTGTTAATAAATAATTTCTGAATAAAAATATTTGTTTGAAAATTATTTTTGTATTTTATTTAATATAATATTTGTAGGTTTTTGAGATATTTATTTAACATTATAATTTTTTATATTAAATATATTTTGTATTTTAATTTTTAAAATCTTTATATATGTTATTTACTTTTTTCACAAATATTATTATTTTGTTGATATTTAGTTTGTTTTTAATTTTGAACTGACTGGAGTGAGAATTGTAAATGTTACCCCTTCGCAATCCAACACTTTCCTTATTGATGCACTGACTGGAGTGGGAATAGTAAATGTCCCTACGCTATCCAACACTTTTCCTACTGATGCACTGACTGGAGTATAAATAGTACATTTTATCAATCCGCTATCCAACCCTTTCCCTACTGTTGCACTTACTGGAGTGGGAATAGTAATTGCTACCCTTCCACTATCCAACAGTTTCGCTACTGCTGCACGAATTGGAGTGGACATGGTAATTTTTACCCCTCTGCTATCCAACACTTTCCCTACTGTTGTACTCATTGAAGTGGGAATAGTAATTTTTACCCCTCCACTATCTAACACTTTCTCTACTGTTGCACTTATTTGAGTGGGAATAGTACATTGAATCCCTCCGCTATCCAACACTTTTCCTACTGTTGCACTCACTGGAGTTGAAAATGTAAGTTTAAAGATTTTTAAATAGTTTATTGTTTTAATTTATAATATAATATTTTTTAAACAGATTTTATGTTGTTGGTATATGTATATAAATATATATTCATTTGTTACATTTGTATATAATTTTAAAATTATAAATGCTTTAAAATTATTAGTTTAATAATTTTTTGAAGTAAATATATATACATTATTGTATATTTGTGTTTAACTTTTTTAAATTAAGTTTATTTGTTATATTTGTTAAATTGTATATTAAATCTAATAATTTTTTTAATTAATTTTATTCTCTAATATATTTAATATTCATTAATTAATTTTATACATATATACATATAAAAAACGATATTTTGTAGAAATATATTTATGGCATTGATATTTTTTTCTCAATATTTTTGTATTTACCATTATAATTATAGAATGTCAATATTTTTGACATCGATATTTTGGTCTCAATATTTTTGTATGAGGCTATTTTGGGTGTCAATATTTTGTCAGTGTGCCCAGTACATCACATCATAACCATGTGGTATTTTCTTTATCACTTCTTTTACTCGTTCACCCACCAAATCCTTTATTTAATAATCTTTTTGTAATTTTCTTCTTCCAGCGCATCAATAAATTCATCAAAGGATTCGATCCGGCAGTCCATTGGTCACCAATATTCTGCTTTTTGGTGGTATCGAAGGGAGGCAGTGGTTTTAAAAAGGGTGGACCTCCATATTGTGCTCTGTTTAGTAGCCATTGAAAAGATTCACTATTCTGACCGCCAACCATGGCCTATCAGTCATCCCAACATGATTCACCAGCTTCTTCTTGGGTTGTGGTGCCTGTTGCTGAGGTCAGATGGCACTCTTTACTCCTGTTCTGGAAAGCATAATCATATTCTCTTTACCTCTCATTATCGTCGCCTCTAATGTTTCTCTGCCTATTTCTGCTTCTGCTCACAGCGTTTTCTTGCACCTGGCTGTTGCCAATTGTTGCACTTTCGGTACCTAGTCGTCACTGCCTTTAACGTGTCTTTGTGTCAGAAAGTTTCCGCTGTCAGCACCTCCTTGCACTTGGCAATCATTGTTTTTGTCACCTCTATACAAGGTTATCGCTGTCTTTAGTGTTATCGCAATATATAAATGAAGCCTCTGTGTTAGGCTGTGCCACAGTATCTCTTGTCTTGACCAGCAAAATTCTAGCAGACTACAAATAAACATTCTGTACTACTTTACTTGCACTGGTTGGTGTGGTGCTTTGACTCCACATACACCAACCATCGATTTTCCACTTTGACTGAGGCACACGTGGTTTATGTAGAACCCTACCTCGTCAACAGTTGCAGCATCCTTCCCAGCCCGGGTACCCTATAAATGATCACGCCACACACGGAGCTCTGTATCACACATCTTTATTCTTCAGAGTGCAACCATTAACTGCCTATACTATGTCATGAATGTTCTTAACCACACTCAATCACTTTTGTCACTATTCTTTGGAGGTTGTCAGGGGCCAAAGAGGTTCCACTATCTCTAACATACACGACTATCCACAGGGCTGGGTGCATTGTGCTCCCTAGCAGTGCCATGCTTCGGTCATCCTCTAAAATATAACTCCCTCTTCAGCTCTAAAGCCCAGGGTATCCTATTTTCTCCAACTCATACCAAAATATTATGCTGCACCTTCCTTAGCTTCCCTGGCCTGCCCTGCCCTATTTCTAAATGCAAGTGGAACACACCCAAGAGACGTTGAGGCTGTTGTTCCTGGACCAGCATCATAATTTAGCCCTCTGTAAGAATAGTTGCCAGTTAAGTGAGACGGTCTGTCTCCTCTCTTAGAAGGCAGTGTGAGTGGAACCAGCATGCTTGATTTGTGATGGTCTTTGAGGAACTCCGTTCATGTTAGAGGGGGGTGAGTGAATGATAGACTTATGCAGTCTTGCGAGAAAGTGGGTTATTAGTTGGGATAGAGTGTAGTCCACCTCTATTATTAAGGTCACTATTCTTGTTATGCCCAGCAAAGGTTTAGGAATTTAAACCTTATTGGCTATGCCACAGAGCAGACAGTCTTAAAATAGGAAAATATGTGAAGCATTTAGGAGTACTAAAACAGCTAAATAAAAATGAGAAAACACAGCACAATAAAAATCCCACTCCAATGTATAAAAATACAGAATTATTGAATGAACAAAAATACACTAAAACAACATAAATCCAATCAGGGAAATTGGAGTTACGAGGCCCAGACCAGTTTCTTTTTCTTCAGTGCAATTTTCTTCTCCTCCAGTACTATGGCTTCCAATTTGTCCTTTAGCTCCCTTGCTGATTGCTAGTCACTGAGCTCCAACTGACAGATGGCAGTTCAGAAGGGCTTATAGTGGAGGGGCCTGCTTCGATTACAGCCCTGGATAGTAAACCAGAAAATCCATTTAGGACAGGTTGCCCCTTGTCACTTTATCTTCTGGTGCAGAATTAACTTTTCCATCCTCAGAGGGAATCTCTGCTTGGCGGACTTCTTCACAGACATTGTGCACCATTTTATAATTCACCTATCTGGTATTCTGGTCACTCTTCAATTGTGTTTCTCATCATATGGCCTTTATGTTACCACTGTGAGATCCAACTACATGTCCCCATATGAAAAGTGAAAAATCAATTTTATTTTCAGTTCAATTGTGGGATTTTTAATTTCCAACTTGTTAGCTGAGTTGTACTCCTAAACATAAGTTCTGGAGTACACTGCTGAACACCAATGTGAGTATTATGGATCCCATTGCTGAACACCAATGTGAGTAAGTAGATTAGTAGTTGGGGTGGATGGCAGTCCACCTCAAATAATAAAGTCACTATTCTTGTTAGCTCCAGTGAAAGTTTCAGTAATTCAGTAATTTAATTTAAACCTGAACTCAACCCCTGGCAGCTATGGCACAAAACAGACAGTCGTAACTTAAGAAAATGTGTAAAGCATTTAGAAGTGCCAAAACATTTTTTTTAAATTGAAATCACAGCACAATAAAAGTTCCACTCCAGTGTATAACAACAGAGAATCATTTCAGAAACAAAATTGCTTGAAAATTCTAAACATTCATTTAGGGGAACAAGAAATTTTTAATGATTTAAATAATAGCAGCAAAAAACACTAAGCACCAACTGCAGTCATCTGGTTGCTCTTGACTCGGACCAAGACGCAATATAAGGCCATCTGTGATGGAAACCAGGTTCGTCTCCTGCAGAGGTTTTACCTTTTGACTTAGGGTCTGATTACGAAACTGGTGGTATTGCGACTGCCCGATTGGAGATGGCGTAGGTGTGGCAGTCCTCCATTTTGGCGATTACGTTTTTGGAAATCGTATCGGCGGTGGACCGCCGGCTGCACCAGGGTACAGTCATTCCCTGGCGGTGGCGCAGGAGTGCCAAAATGCATTATGCTGAGAAGGGACTGGCACTGTCCTACTCAGTATATTTTGAGTGCCTGGACTGCCAGCCTTTTCATGGAACAGCACTTGGGGGTCAATACTGACTCCAGCAGAAGACAGAGGTCCATTTGGAACTGGTCAGATGGGCCCTTCATGAAAAGGGTTTCTAGCAGTAGTTGTGTCTGTGTAGCTCATCAAGAGGTCAGGAGTCCAGTTATTTGTCTTGGGTCCAAGCCGAAGCAGGCCCAGCCTTTCAGGTATCCTCACAGGTCTCAACAGCTAGTGCAGTTTTTCTTCTGTCTTCCACAGGCCTAGTGTTGTTCAAAGGGGAGTGTCCAGGGTTACCACATTTATGCCTGGCACAAGCCTGTGGAAGGGTGTGATGCCTGCAAACAGTCCTACAGTGCACCTCTCTTATCATTCTATGATGAAGAAACCTTTTTCCATTTGTGCAGCGTCTATGTGCCCATCACAGGGGAGTGACCACAGAAATGATCAACCCCTACTCTGTGGTCATTTCAAACCAGTTTTGGGGGCAACTCCCCTCCCACTGAGATTGGTTCCTCCCTGGGGGAACAAGGAAATGCCCTGCACAGGTGTCAGATAACACTTGCCTGGGACAGAGGAGGTTTCTTTGAAATTATTCAAGTTCCTGGTCACAGCCCAGATGGTCATGGTGTCAGAGGAACTGAAACAACCCCCCACACCCAATGCCTTTGTTCTGCTCTGGGAGCAGTTTTTACACCTCATTGCGGGCACTATTCAGTTCACAGGTGACAGTTGGAGGTCATGCAAATGTGGTTCCAAAGCCTGTAAGCAGGGAAAAGTTAACTTTCTAAAAGTAGATTCTCCTAAAAACGTATTACAAATCCAGTCTCTTAGAAGGAGATAACATTGTCTAATGTAATATGTATCCCAGTGCTTTCCTATGGAACAGCCAACCCTGTCACAGTGAAAATAGCTTTTGGGGCCTTTTGACTGTAAGAACTCGTTTAACATTAACCTTTTACATGCTCTACATTTAAGTACCTTGTACTTGGCCTTATGGGAAGACAGCCTACTTCGGCGTGACTTATTAATATTTAAAATGAAAGTTTAGGCCTGTCAAAAGTGGTTATTTGGCAGGTCAAAGTTGCAGTTTTAAAATTACACAGCCAGGCTTCAATGGTAGCCCTGCAGTCATGTTTGCACTGTCAAAGTGGTGGATGACACAATGAGTGCTACAGTCCAGTAGTGGCATTTAACTTACAGACCCTGTGTACACAGTGAACTATATATACCAGGGACTGATAGATAAGCTCAATATGCCAATTGGGATGTGCACATTTCTACTTCTATTAGGGGTCAGCGCACATGCGCTGGGTCCTGGTTGGCAGTGCCCTACTGCACATAATCAAAACAAAAACAGCAGCGTTGTTCAAAAACATAATGGTAATAATGAAAAAAGAGGCATTTCCCTACAGCTCTGAATGACTGAATGCATATTTACACAGCATAGTAGAGATACAGTTTGAAACCAGCTCTTGGTTCTTATCTTTGAAATAACATTTAAGGATGCATGGCACCATACCTAGCATCAACAGTGTCTATATCTCCCTGGTAACATAATGCTTATTTGTGCTTTGAGGGTCTCAGGCTTGGAAATCACAGAATGAAAACTCAGAATAGGTGGACTACAGTCCTCTTGTCCTACACTTTCATCTAAATCCTCATTGTGTCACAGGATTCAAACTTACTACACCCTCTATGTACTGATTAATTTAACATGGTATGGTGTAATCATGTTTGTCTGGTCTATTATGTCACAAGTCCTGGGGTGTAACAGCATTTAGAACCTGTAGGAAAATTGGTTATTATTTGTTGTGAGGCCTGTGCAAGTAATGGGTCCACAATGCCCCCTTACTGGGAAACAAGCACCCTATTGTAGTGCTTGCCTCTCTCAGGGTAGCAATGCAGAGCAGTCAAGGCCTACTTAGGAAGGTATTGTAGGCTTGTAGTTGCCGTTTGTGGGCACACAATAATAATAATAATCAATAAATGATTGTACAGTCTGTGACTTTTTGGATCCTCCATATTTGGTTTTGGTGCACTTGTTCCACCCCATTTTTATTAGGTCGGGCCTAGGCAAGGCATGCGTTGCTCTGCGAGTCATGCTGTATTCGGTATATGGGCTATCGGGGACTTTGGACAGGCCCACCGCTTTTGGTTGGTTACTTGGGCTGCTTTTAAAAATTTCTTTTTTCTGTTTGGTTAATTTTGTGCATTTTTTCTGCCTTTCAGCGCTTGGTTCCCTCCCAGTGGACATCACCAGTTGATTCTTTTGGTTGGCCAGTTCTGACCATCGCTTGACTCTCTGCTCTCACACCCTACACCCCCCATCACGCACAAATGCAGTGTCCATCCATGTTGTTATCTGAAGGGAGAACATTTAGGGCTTTTTCTACAGGCCACTAGCCTGACGAAGAATGTCATGGGATCCCGGAAGTAATATTAAGATTACACATGCTTTGCAATGCAATAGGTTTGCATTACTGAAAGTTTGACCTTTTGGCGTTGCAAATAATAATGCAACGCCAATATCTCAAACTTTCAGTAATGCAAGACCTATTGCATTGCAAATGCTTTTATGTCAATGGAATTTGTAGGCCAAAGGGAAGCAAATATGCACTCCAAGGATGTCCCCCCTACGTGTATAATAAAGTGTCTTTTATTCAGCTGGACGGGGCTGTCCCCAGCCCTTGGATAGTGTGACAAATAATTAGCAGGTGCAGGTTTATTATCCTCACCCTTTCCTCCTCAGGAGCTGAGGGAAGCACTGTTAATTACTCCCTTTGTGTGGTGTGGCCTTTATTCCCTCTGATGGGGAGAAATGTAACTTGGCACAGCAGGATGACAAAAGGTCTGGGCCCTGATCTTGAGCTACGCCAGGGAAATATGACCATGTTGAATGAGCCATATGTTGCACAGATACCGTCTTGGAACCTGAATATTTGGTTTTGATACACTTGTATTCCCCCCATTTTTATATGTCACTGGAAATTGTAGGCCAAAGGGAAGCAAAAATGCATTCCAAGGAAGGGTTATGTGTATAATAAATTGTCACTGCTGAGGAAACAGTAAACCACACTGACTTTCCCTATGAGTATACACTAACATTATAAGGCCTACCCCTGCTGACTATCTAATCCTGCAGAGTCTACACCAGGCTACTCGTGTAGCGTTATCGTTCTGTGCTTGACAGTAGTCTCACATGTGCACACACATACATTCACATGTAAGCAGTCAAGTGCCCCTTACCTTTGCTGTGTCACAGCGGCCTTATCTTAAAAGGCAGACACTGGTGGTAAACACACAATTTCCCATGTGATAACTGTGGGTGAGACACATTTAATGAGACTCAGCACAGTAAAAAGTCCAAAAAAGGGGTGAACAAAAAAGCAAATAAATCTGGGCGTATAACATTTTGGAACAGGACTGCTTCTTTCAGGATATATTATTTTCCCGAAGTTGTAAGCACATTGCACCCTGGATATGGCAGCAATAATCAATAACTGTAAATATCACAGGAGGGAAAGAGAAGCAGAAGGTGTAGGAACCCCAATCGGCTTCCAAAGGTATAAACCAAAAACCAACAAAGAGGAGTGGGAGCATATGTTCTTGGGGGATCCATTTTAGAAAATGTGTGGGATCTTCAACAGCTATGTTTGGTTGGTGGTATATTGTTTGCCACTAACCTACTAGTAACTGATAACATCATCTTTGGGTCTTTTCCTCCACCAGATGGTAATCTCTCTGACCGAAGGTATTGTTTGACGCACTTGTTCTAGCATTCCTTGATTTTACTGGACTTGTATTTGATCACAACGGTCAGTGCTCTTATACTTTTGTAAAACATTCAACAGCATAACAGAAGTACACTTTCATCACATCCATTTTAAGACCGCAATTCCAGATGAAAAATTGATACGTGGCTGTCGTGACCCAACTCTTTTAACTTATTGAAAATAAATCTCCGGTGTTTGCGGCAGTGTGACTTACCTTCAAGGTTTCTGTCGGGGTCATCGGTTCAGGTACTTCGTTTGTAAACGACACCATATGAGTGGGAAAATACATCTGATAGATAAAACACATTAAACAAAAACAGATTTATGACCTTTCTGTATTGTTCCCTCAGATGAATTGTGATAGTTATGTTTAATATTTAAACACTAAAGAACATTACACAGAGGTTTATAATTTAACAATCAATGAATGCACTTGTGTTATTGTTACTCAGAATTTGAGGCATGACTCCAACTTTTTTTGCTATGTTTTATTAAAGGTAATACAACTTTATGTAAATACTGTGTTAATAATTGTGCAATTGTAATTAACAATGGTAAATATCACAAAGTGAAAACACATATGTCACAGACAATAAATAGTATTGTACCTGTTGCTTGATTCCTTTCTAAACCCTCTGATAGTCCATGAAAGGCGAGTCAAGTGGGGAAAAGGCAAGTTTAGTCGCTCGAATAAATGAAATGTAAATGGGATGTAATGGAAGGATCTGTTAAGAGACCGATGGCCCTTATCACTAAAAGATCAAAATTGCCCCCATCGCAACCTACTTTATTTGAGTAGATATTCAACTTTTTGGGAATTCTCAAATAATTTGATGGATCCTTCTAGAAAGCTGTGACAGTCACACATTGAGTGCTCAAATGCATAGGTGTCACAAATTTGTAAAAATAACAGGTGCACATTTATGCATGTATAAACACCACACATAAGTGCATTTACACTCACTAACTTGATTTTGTTTTCTACATAGTGAAAGCAATTTTACCTCTGCAGAAACCCTTGCATTAAGGCTGGTGCAGTTCTATGGGTATACCCTCCTTGTTTTAGACCATGAATAGGTATAAAGTGATAGTGACCTAATTTGGAGTTTTGTTGTGGGCTTTCAAACAGCAGTGCTGGTTAAGCCACCAACTTCACTGCCCCTTCCTGAATGCCATGAGAGAAATCTGGTTCAGAGAGTCCCTGGGCTGTTAGAAGGGGCTTGATCCCTCTAGCGCCCTAGATCAAACTGGGAACCAAATACCACCATCCTTTGGAGGTGGTGCTGTGGGTTAGAGACTCAGAATTCAGCAACATAACAAACAACACTTTACAAATTGCTGCCTAGTCAGCGCTTCTATATTTAAAAAAGAAAGTGAACTTTATTCCACATAAGATAAATGCTATGCTCATTTGTATAACTATATACAAGATGGCTGATAGAGAAGCATATGCTGACAACATCTAATGGACAACACAGACAGCAAGGGGGCATGACAAAGAAAGGTCATACAAGGCAAGTACCCCTTAAAGGTTCACTGGTTCTCATTAGCCAGAGGCTTCCCTAGTGGTTTACAAAGCTGCAGGGTCTAGGCCCTGGGACACAATACTTCCTGAGCGTGTGCCGTAAACAAACATGAGAAGTGGATTAGCAAACGTCAGACCTACTGGCTTAGTCAGGGTCCACCACAGAACATAAACCCTTCACTCCTAATGCATTTTAGTCATCAAAATCATTACAAGGGGATGGCAGAGTGGTTTTAACTTTCAATTGTACCAGAAATATTCATTTTATTTGCACATATTAGTCCAGTATCAATATGGCATGAACAATTTAATATTTTGTATAAGAGCCTTATTTCTACATTAAGCTGGCTGTCCATCAACTGAAGACAACATACAATAAAGATGAATGGACCCCATAGTGTCTGGGCTTGTTCTCAATGGAAAACTTCTCCCAGGGTCACTTTCTTGTTCCACAATAAAATTAGTATGGTGCATTTAAAATTAAATAGGAGAACTCTTCGGAGATTCATTATTCTGTGGGGTGGCTGGCAGGGTTTCTGTGGTGCCACAGCCCTCCTGCAGCACTGTACACTAACTATGCTTATTTTTCTGATGTGTCCCCATTCCTTTCTGGAGTGGGCCTTTGCCCACTGCAATCTTAACCCAACTGTATATTGTAAGGAGATGGTTTCCTTTTTAGGCAAATTGTTACTACGTGCTCTCTCTGGGTGGGTCCTTCTTGCAGGTGCAGTTGCCCTTGTGGGCACCCGCATGTAGAGACATGTGTCTACTCTTCCACTTCCAGCACTACGCACTGCTGCTGGTGACTGGTGGGGAAGTCTGTAGTTTCTAGTTCTATCACTCATTTGGGGGACAGCAGGGAAAGCACAATAGCACTACTCACGACTGCTCACGCAGGGCACCCCTGGGTACAAGGCAACCTTAGGGATGTATGGTTTCTTCCCAATTCTGTAAGCAACTTCCAGGTTCCCCATCCCTAAATCTTAGACACAAATCTTGATGGTGCATGTGAGGAAGGGGGAACTGAACCTCTTTAATCTCCCAGATTTTTGGGGTTTGGACTACACGGATGTTTGAACTCTGCTGTAAGTGAGCCTCACTAACTAAATCTCAATGTAAGCACTGGTAAAATGTTTGAACCACCAGTACTTTTCTTCTAAAATGAGGTCTGCTGCTGTGCAGCTGAGATAAGAGACTGCATTGTTTAAATGTGACTAAGTATGCATATGAATGTGCTCTTGTGTGCAGGCTCAGCAAGTGGAACTCCAGTTTAACTTAGCCTGCTATCTGTTGACAGGTATCCTTTTGCATATGAGACCTTTCATACATGAATTAGGACCTGTGCAGGCCTTACAATTTAATTGGGTTTCTAAAGAGAAATATCACCATGTATTTTTGACTATATATGTTAGTCTGTGGTACTTTATTGTGAGCTCATATTGCTTTACTGTAAACTTGTAGTGCTTTATTGTACTCACACTGTAGTTGGAAGCTGCCCCAAACTATTAACTTTGCATTGGCTCAACCTAGAGAACAGACTATCATCTCTTTCTATAGAAATACAATATTTCTTTCCATATTTGCACACCTTCACTCACTTTTTGTGTTGGAGTACTTTCCATAGTCAGGCCTTAATGTGATTTACACTTACAATTACCCTTCTAGCTCAAGTTAATTACTCTGCTAGTCCGAAGGTGTATCAAAGCCTCCATCACATAATAGGAGCATTTGTTTTGGGATTAGGGTTAGCCTGCTCCTAGGAGAGGAAGATGGTGGAGAAAACATTTGAATGGGCTTATTCAATTTCACTTACTGACAAACCTAGGATACCCTTCCTTAGAAAAACAAAGGGAGGCAGCCAGACCTCTGGCGCCACTCAAAGAAAGAGACTCTCTTTTAAAGAATTGGAGAGAAAGGTCCAGCTTGCTGCATCATTTAGTGGCAAACCTAAAATCTCCAGAGGAGATGTGGCTTACCAAGAATTGATTCTGCTATCTTGAAACCTCCCGTCATGCAGTGCAGAGGATGTGGATTATGGATGGAGGGATAATATAGCATCTTTGGCTGCCCAAATTACAGAACTTTCCACCTCCTTTTTTGAACCCCATGCAGAAGGGAAGATCTCTGAGAGGTAGTGGGAACTGCAGAAGACATAGACAGGTGAAACACTTGTGGATGAACCTCTGTATGCAGTGAAATGGCACCCTGAACGAGTACTAGCTTGGACTCTGTTAAGCCTGTGTCTCCAGGGTCAGTGGCCCTGATTTGCCCACTCCTGGCGGTGTATTCAATAGAAAACAAAACCAGAGGTAGGCGGGACTCACATAGTTTCACTTCGAGGAAAAGAGTGGTGTTACATGAAAAGTCAGCGAGATTCTGCCCATCCCTAGTTTTGATTTCTACTGGACACACTGCCTTACAAGGGCCAGGAGTGGGAACCTTAATGTCATTGACCCTGGAGACACAGGCTTAACAAGTGAACGGGTGGAATTAGGCATGTTGCACTGCTCGAGATGATTTTTCGCACTGGGAGCTCGTTCTATGCTGATTTTTCAGCACCATGCAGCATGCCAGAGGGCACTGCTTATTGAGTTGGGTTTTGCTGCTGCTCAAGTTGATTTTGTTTACTCGAGTTGTGACCACCCGCAACTATCTGCGTTGGGGAAATCTCGCTGGTTCCCAACTAGCAACTGAAAATCATGCTGGGGATGCGAAATCTCATTTGCACTTGCAAACTTACCATTGGTGATCTGTGCGAGAGAAGGAACTCTGCCACACAACAGTTGGCAGAATTCAGCCAGAAACTCTGTCAGCACTACCTGCGGAGTGGAATTTATCACCTTACGTGCACGTGCCACGGATGGGATTGAGGCAAGGCTGTAGTCCTATCCCTATGCTTTTTTAATATTTATGTGGTGATCTGGGGTAAGATCTTGAAAATCTGAGATTCTCTCAAATGAAACTTGGGGGCCAGCATGGATAAATCCTCCAATTCGCTGATGACTCCACTCTAATAGACAAGACAAATATTCGCTAACATGCTACTACACTTGTGTAAAAGTACTGTAAATTTAATTACTTGGTGGTAAGTAGTTTTATGTTATATTTAGGAAACATGGATCATACATCAAAGCACCAAACACCATTTCATCAATGAAGTCAATATATACGTAATACAGTCAACAAGTAAAAAGAAAACTGAAAATATGGAGCAAGGAGATAAAGAGAAGGAAGAACTGAAAATCTCAATTTACATTTGTCCCAGAATACCAGGGGCTAAAGATAGTATTTGCATTGCATAATATAGTAGTCTTTATCACAAAGATCATGCTAACCATGAATTTTGCTGGAACTACCTCGGACCAACCAGATATTATCAGTTGTGAACTCAGCATATAGGCCCCAAGCTCTGGGGGGGGGGGCCCTCAGCACAGTACCCTGCCCTCACACCTGTACATTTATTACACTTAAAAATGCCCAGGGCTGCAGCTACCCCAGAGTAAATGTCAGGGAGTTCTAGGACCTCACAGAGGGCGTCATGGGTGGAGTACCAGTATGTAGAGAGACCTGAACATGACCATATCATATAGCGCAAGTTCACGGAGGGTGTGTTGCAGCGGGAGCAGCCAAGTAGAGATTGAGGAAAGTAGCGATTGATGAAGCTTGCATTATGGGATACCCACTGGGGAAATTCTAGTGCCATGGTCTACTCCATGTAGTGGATTGTCGTCCAAATTCGTCCTCCCATTTACTTCGCAGGTCTGTCAGCGGTAAATTTGTGTGATATTTCTAGGATTTGTAGAGCCAGGTTATCGGGGGCGACCTGTTCCCATGTGCAACAGGATGTGCAGCACTGATTGACTTTGTGGTTCTTCATCCGATGTAGTGCAGAGAGTCTGAAATGTGCAGTGAAGCTCCTGATATGTCAAATACTGCCCCTGGGAAAGGCATGGTTGACTATGAGTTGATCAAAGGGGAGCAGGTGCCCCTCTGAGAATAAGTTGCCTACCGCACTCAGGGAGCAGTCGCACCAATATGCTAGGTCAGCCTCAGCATAGGAGCCTGGGAAGCGTGACAGACCTAGCAAGGGGAACGTGGGTGAGTAGGTGATGATGTGGCGTATAATGTAGTGGGCTCTTTTAAGGCATTTGTGGGCGATCGTTACCTGAAGTGACTGGGAGGTTTGAGAGGGCACATGGAGAAAATCTTGAATAGTAGCCAGGTATAGGGGATCCGATCCGTTACATGTTTCCCCTGTAAAGCAGTCTGCCAGAATTGGGAGACCCATTGAAGCTGCCTGCCAGGAAGTAAGCCTCAAATGAGGGAGTACCAAGTCCCCTCCACCCACTGGGAGCTGCAAATTATGCAGCGCAACATGTGACACTTGGCACCTCAGAAAAGTTCCCTAGCATCATATCTAATTCAAGGAAAAAGCTCTGGGGTGGACGACAGGTAATTTGGCAAAGTGATAAAGAAGACATGGAAGGATTATCATTTTAGATAGGGCTATTTTACCTGTCACGGCTTGGGGTAGGGCCATTCAAAATTGCACCTGCAATTTTAGGGCAGCTAGGACCCTTCTCAACTTGCCTTCAAAGAATTCGATTGGGGAGTTGTAAAGCCTGATCTCAAGATATCTGACTATGTCATTCCTCCAAGGCAACAAGGCACCCCCCAGACGCAACTCGCGGGGGTTATGTTATGACATAGTGGGAACACACAGGATTTGGACATCAAAAACTCAAATGCCAGCTGCTCACAAAAACTGCTGCCTTGTGATATGTATGGGGTGAGGTATAATCGGATGCAACAGATGTGAAGAAGTAGATCATCCTAGTATAGTGAGACTGCATGTGTTACTCTGTCTGAAGGTATTGCCCAGGTCTTCCTCTCTTGGTGAAGTATGTTGGCGAGTGGCTCCATGGCTATGGCAAAGAGTAGAGGGACGAGGGGGCAGCCTTGCCAGGTGATTCTCCCTACTGGGAACGGTGGCAAGATCAATCTGCCCAAATAGACCCTGAAAGTGGAGTCTGCATAGAGTTATTTGGTACACCCACGGAGGCGATCCCCTGGTCGGTGAGCACTAAAATTGGTAGTATCTGTGCGTATCTCTGAGCCATGATCTTCCCTAGGATCTTATAGTGAATTCCTAGTATAGCAATTGGTCTGTAAGATGCAAGGAGGTTGGGTCTCTAAGTTGCAAGGAGAGTTGGGTCTCTATCAGGTTTCAAAATAAATACCAGGAGAGATTCCTTCAGGGACGGGAGCATTTTCCCAAATTGCCATTCTTCATTGTATACGTCAGTTTGTCTGGGTGCCAGTAGATTGGTGAAGGCACTGTAATACTCTAGGGAGTGTCCATCAAGGCAAGGATTTTTATGACCAGCTAGGGTTTGGATAGCCTGCTTGACCTCAGGGATGGCAACGTGATATCCAGGTTATTTTGCACGATTGCTGGAATGCATGAAAGGCGAAGCCAATCAAAGAATTTCTCAGCCTCACCGATGTGACAGAGAGGGGGTGCAACATATACCGTGGAGTAGTAAGTGAAGAATGCGCTGAGGATTTCAGATTGTGGGTATATGTATATGGTAGTACCGGGGGTGTGAGGTAATCTCTAGTATCGGCACTGTGTGAGTATCTTCTAGCAGTAACCACGTGCCCCTTCTCGTACATTTTGGCCACATATGCAGTGAAGTTGAAGTAGGGTGGCTGCTGCAGAAGCGAGGAGTAATGGGTTTTAGCCTCCAAGAGTAAGGGGTGTTTGGCGGTGTCAAGGACTGCAGCTTTTTCCAAAGTGACGATCAGCTGTTCAGAGCACTCAAGCTCCCTATCTAGTGTTCAACCTTCTATATCCTGCAGACAGATCCCCCTGGTGACAACCTTAAAAGCATCCCATTCAAGTGCTCTAGTGGAGGCCATGTCCTTATTTCCCATGAAGTATTGAGTGGAGGCGATGGAATTCATGGTATTCAGGGTCCTCCAATGTCTCCCAAAGAAGGAGCAAGGTAGGGAAAAGGGTTCACAGGGCATTCCATGTTATCTCTAGGGTATGGACATCATGGTCACAAACTATGCATCCTAAATAGTCAGCGTGGGTTGCCAGGTCTATAAGGGATGCAGATAGGAGTAAGTGGTCGAGTTGGATGCACAGGTCAATCAGTTGAGACACAACTCTGTGCGTCAATACCTCAGATAGTGTTGCCCAAAATGGTCCCTGGTCTACTTTAGGGGCATAAATGATTCCTAAAAGGACTTGGGAGCAGTAGAAGAGGCCCTCTACCATGGCATTCCACCCCTTTTCGTTCACCACCATCTCCAGGGCCTTGAGGGGACTCCTGGACTAATCCAAATGTGTGTCCCACGGCATAGGCCAAGTAGGTAGTAGCTATGAAGAGACCCCTCCACCACTTGCGTTGGTGTGCCAACTCTGTTGAGGTGATATGTGTTCCCTGGCGTTATATAATTTGGGTGTTTTGATATTGAATGTAGGAATAGATGGAGTAGCACTTCCTTGCTGTGAGCATACCTCTGACATCCAGGGTTAGGAACCTCGTCTTGTCAAGTGGTGTCATGGAGCCAGTAGGCTGGCCAGTCTGGTGGGACTAGCGAGTGAAGGAAAGAAGAGTATTCCAGAAGGCCCCCACACATTGTCCCTGCAATGGTGGGTATCTCAGGTATGCAGCTCAGGTCAGAACACCAAATAGAGCACTGTAGGGACAGGGGAGGTGAACTAATACAACGCGTAGAGCGAACTGCAATAGCAGCTCTCCCAAACTGTGAACCATGGACGAAGAAAGAGGGACTCGAAAGTGGAAAGCGCTGAGTCAGTTTGGGGCAGCCCCGGATTGGAGCAATGCTGTCTTCTGGGGCCCAGCAGCTGAGATAACGGGGGTTTAGAATGGGGAACCGGGGGGATGAGAGGAGGGGAAGAGGGTGGCCACCTATTGACCTAACACTGGCCATCTGTAAAAGGCTGTGAAGAGGAAGACTTCAGCCCCTGATGCAGTAAGTGGCAATGGTTGGGGGCACAGGGAGCAGGCAGAGCCTGCAGTCGAGTGGGAAGGGTCAGGATCAAGAAAGTCATATAGTGTCTGCTATTCGGGGGATGATTAATGGTGGTATCTGGGAATCCTGGGGAGGCCCATCCACAGCTGTGGAGTCATTGTCTGAGGTGAAGATGTGGGGGCCTCAGTCCCTGGCGTTTTTCTCCAAAATGCCACCACTCGCAGGGTCCTGTACCGGTTCTTAATCAGCTGCTTCAGGAGTAGCAGCATAGGAATATTGAAGAGCAGGGAGCCACCAGAGGGCGGGCAGGCAGGCCGTCAGAAGTTGGCAGAGGGTGTGGCGCGGGCCACTCTTATCAGTGCTGTGGCATCAGCACCGGGCTTCGGCAGGTCCTCCCTCAGGCAGGCGGGTCATCCTATGCTCATCCTGACCTGTATCAGCAGGTGGGCCTCTAGGCAGCATACCTCAACAAGTCCAGGGAGTGTCACCGGTCTGTGGCTGTGGGATGTAGGCGGTGACCGTGCAGGTCTCAGCACACTGGATCTCCTCATTTCTTGGGCCTCTGTCTCCCAGCTACTCAGTAGCCTCTCGCACTTCACTGTACGTGGGAAGGTGGATGTTGGAGGGATAAATAGGAGGATTATGTGGGCCAATGAAGTGGAGCTTTAAGCTAGAGTGGCTGCCATGTTGGCTCTCCATACCATGCCCCCACAAATACCAAGTGTCATGGTGGATTTTAGCATTAGAAAGAAGATTCCCAAAAGCAAACCAGAAATATAATTTAAGATTTAGAAGAGAACGTCCACCCTTATTTGTTGAAAGTTGAAGTAAGTACGTTTAATGTCAGGGGCATTTATATTGCCAAATAAACTTAGGCCAAGAATTGTCCACCTTGCGAACAAAACAGCGGTTAGATATAATGGTATTGCTCTAAACAAATACAGACGTTTCAAACAATCAACATCTTAAAAACATTGCATCTACTAGTAAGACCCCTAGGTAGTCTGTTTCACTGCTCAAATAATTATTTTGCTTTGGAAATTAATGGGTCATAATTTAGTGGTATTAGATCTGAAACAGAAAGAGATACATGAACACCCAACTACAAAGCATATTCAATATAACAATTATCACTAGAAGGTTTTGTTTGAGTAAATAAAATTTGGGTTCTGGACATATTATTATGATAGACGGACAATGTATCAAAAGTAGTGGCTTCTTTTTCCGTTGCAGATATAGCTATTTGAGAATTAGAAGTGAAAATAGGTACATCATCAGCATAAAAAGCAAGACTAAAAATATCTGAATTAATTTTTTTGGGATACAAACGGTTAGGATTCCTCATATGTTGCAGATATGGTTCAAGGTAGAGTGCAAATAATGACAGGGAGAGGGGACACCCTTGATGCATCCGTCTCCTTATTAAGACCTTTTTAGATATCATACACATATTGATTTTCTGGGCAGAGAGATTTGATTAGAGTAAATAGATGCTTGACAGCATTTTTAAGCTGTAGCCCATGACTAACAAGGTCTCCCATAAAAAAGCCAGGAGTCCCTGTATAATGCCTTTTCTGTGTCCAGTATTATCATCCTTGTTGGGACCCCAAGCGTATTGTCAAAATAGAAAATGTAGATGACCAAATTTGTGTCCCTTGTGATACTCCATGGGGGAACAAGCCCATGCTACATGCTATTCACCCAACCTACTACTTTCTGTGTCATATGATGCACCAAAATATTGAGTAAATTAATTGTGCCATCAAAATTAATCAAAGCCATGGGTCAATATGAAGTTCAGACTAGGGGATCTTTCCTCGTTTTGGGAAATACTTCAATAAAGGTTTCAAATTCAAACCAGGAAGAATGCATTATCCCAACTTCTTCCACATAAGCAAGCAGTGCCTGAAAGTGTTTAGAAAGAATATTTGAAAAAACTTTATAATATTCTGATGGGATTGCATTGGGCCCAGCTACTTCACCCACCAGAAAAGATTTATCAGCTTTTGTATTTCCAGGGCCAAAATTGGAGTATCAATAATATTCTGTTCTATGCCAGTGATTACATTTGGAGTCACTGTGGTACTGTAAGAGTTGTGCTCTTCTAACAAGGCTGTGGTTTCTTCCCCTCCTAGTAACCCATAATATTCTTGAAAAACCTTCATAATTTAGGCTGATCCAATCTGCAGTTCATGATTGGCATCCTTAATAGACTGACTGCACTCAAATAAAAATATTTCACTACTTGCAGGGATTGGAGACTACCCATGTCTTCGCTATTCTCAAAAAACTTTAGCTTAGTATTAAGTGACATTTGGACAACCGTATCCAATCTGTAATAAATAGACAATCTCAGCATCTGGCATCTTTTGATAGTGCATGTGCAATAGCGACCAGGGTTTTTGGTCATCCTGTTTACGCACCGTCATGGCCCTTTCTTTGTAAACGTTAGCATCCCCCCGTACTGCTGCTTCCCTAGAATCCCACAATTGCGAGATATTCTGATCTTTGATTCTTGACAAATAAACTGTACAAACTGTTGCATATAAACTTACTTTATGATCTGTATAACAAAAGAAACCTATCAAAGGTCCATCTACGAGGATGCGCTGAATTACTAGCCAGTGGGTTATGGTCTGACAGTATTCTAGGGAATAATCTTATTGAAATATGAGGCGCCAATTCTTGTGACATATCCAACTTAGAATGATGCTTGTGTGGTGTCAAATAATATGTCAAACCAAAACAGTTGGGTCTCGTGAAGTGACGGCTATCAATCAACCCATATGATTGTATCAGATGTTGCAATACGGCCAGGGTTCAAATTTAACGATGACCACTACCCATATCCTTTTGCAGAAATACAAGGACAAATATTAACAATAAAATCACCACATAAAATCAGTGGATTGCCTAAAGTTGCTAGCTCCACAGAAAGTAATTTGAGTGGAGGGGGGTTGTCATTATTAGTGCCATAAATGGTACAAAGCATAAAGGAAACACATTAAGACTAGCTAACACCCATCTCCCCATTCTATGTCTTTGAGAATTTCGAGCAAGTCCAAGCATTGTATCATGCAAGAATGGCCACCCCTCGAGTTGGTTTATCATAGCCATAAGCACATATTAACTCATATCCTAGTGCATCCCATTTATTCGTCTCTGTTCTAGTCAGATGCATTTGCTGCAGGCACACTATTTTGAACATTACAAGCAATAATTCTGAACTGATTTACTGATCTTTTCAGTTTTAGAAAGAGACCATAGCCCATTAACATTCCAAGATAATATGCTCACCTTCCAAGCCTGTTGTTACTATCTGCATAAATCATTAATAGATGAATTTAGAAAAAAGATCATTAACTTTGTGCACTATTCCTCAACTTTGACCGTTTTCACCACGAGGTCCCTCAGACAAACCTAGGCCCCTCCCTCACTCCCCCTACACTGTGTCACCATCTCTTCCACGACATATTCCAACCCATTAGGCTTATAGGGGCAAATTGTTCCTACAACCTCACTTTCACTCTACCCATCATTCCCAAGCACAAACCACCTAGGTGAACATAGCTGTGGCACGTGGAAGGGAAACAACACTCCAGAACACCCCAGCAAACTTACACAGTAAGCTTAATGCATGAAGGTACACCTATAGTAGCCGTCTGCCTGAACCAGGCCACCTAACATGTCCTATGTCTTTGTCCTTGCCCCCTTGGGGATTCTTAGATCATTGCACCAGAAATTATGGAGAGTGTGTGCCTGTTGCAGCAAAACAAGTATTTACTTTACAGACAATTTTCAATGTTGTGGGCTCCTGCAAGAACACCTAGGCCCTGATGTCCTCAAAAAGAGGTATCATTCAACGGAGCTGTCAGTTCCGAGTGACCGTAGCTGGGCAGAAGTCAACTCTCACAAAAATACCTATGTTGCCTACCCTGCCTGGATTATTAGGTCATGCTGCCTGATATAGAAGTTGCAGCAATATTAAATTTCCATTGTGAATTAAGATTGTTCAGGGCCATGAACCCTCCTCTCCCCATTTAGGTCTGACAAATTAGAATCGGAGGGTTCTCTGTATCTTGCAGTCAATGCCCAATTTATCAAGGATGAGGAAGGCTTGTTGGATCAAATGCACTTTAAAACAAAGTGGTTCATCCCTCTTAGACCTTTCCAGTATACCAAGAATTCAGAGAATATTATGATACACCCAATTTTCTAGCTCCTCTACTTTACAAGAGAACTCCTTAGTAGCTACTTCTTGTTCCCAGGTTGGATGATCTATTGCCTGTGTTTTATGCTCCAAATTTGAAATCCTTTGTTTAGCCTCAGTCACTCTTGAGCCAAATGAGTTTAGCTGTTTTGACAATGTTCCTCCCTGTCTGAACTGAGAAGATTGGAAACTGAGGACAGCATAGGTAGTGCATGGAGCTGTTGGTGCAGATGCATTTGACTCAACTACATTCCTCATAGCCAGTGCTCAAGGTCTGGGAGGATGCTGCAAGTTGGCTACTTTGGCTAGATCATGAGCAGAAAAGTTAAAATGCAGCTTTGTTCCCAGATCCTCATCTCTGCTCTCACTCTCGCCCCATTCTTTGGATATTTGTAAAGCTGAATCCTTGTTGGTCTTGCTAGTCTTGACTCTCCTGTCAATAACTCCTCTGCAGCATTTGTAAAGATTTTGCAACATCTATGTCTAATAAATTCTCGTTAGAGAGGGAAACGAAGATCTTAGGATTTTCCTTAACTGTTGCATTTTGCACAGCATCTATTGCGCCTCCTGTACCTCGCCTGGCCTCATCACAACTCATGATGCCACGTATATTAACACTTTCATTAACAGATCTGGTGACTCTTGTAGGGAGAATTGTACCGGAATGTTTTAAAAGTACTGTTGCTATTCAGGAATTGCTCAAAGGTAATTGGGACCAAAGCTGAGTCTCGCCACCAGTTGTGGAACAGCAAGTTACTTCTCAGGTAGGGCAATTCCTTTTATGGCTCCAATCAGCAGCTCGTAGAGCCTTCAAAACAATAGCGTCGAAAGAGCATGGATCTGCTGACAAGATTTCTGCTATACCAACCAGCGGCGTTCTGCAGGGGACCAGCCCCAGACCCACCTGGGCAGTGAAAAGAAAGTTAATGAGGCAAAAATTTTCAAATCAAATCATGGGATATTTATTAAGCGCACATATCACTACAGAAGTCTCATGGCGCTGGTGGATAACTCTGAGATGAGATAGATTTGGTGCAGTTAGATGTCGAACAGCCATGTCTTCAAATTCCTACGAAAGCAGTTGTGATCAATTGTAGTGCGTAAATGAAGGGGCAATTTGTTCCAGAACATGAGGGCAAGGAAGGAAAAAGATCTACCTCCATTTGTGGTGGTACGAATTCTAGGAGATACGAAAAGTGCTGTGTTACTGGATCTCAAAGTTCTACCAGGTAGATACCAGTTTAACCTTTTGGCCCAGAAACCCGGACCTTTTACATACATATTCTTGTGCGTTAAGCAAAGAATCTTAAAATGTATTCGCTTCCTTACGGGCAGCCAATGCAGGAGTTTCAAGTTGAGTACCGATGGAGATCTTGGTGGAAGATTAAGTACCAACCTCGCTGCGGTGTTCTGCAAGACCTGCATCCTTGAGAGAATATTCTCATTTGTGGCTGCAAGCAAGCCATTGCCATAGTCCATACGGCTTACAATAAGTCCCTGGACTAGGGGTTTTCTTGCCTCCATCGTAATCCATTTAAAAACTTTGCGCAAATTACGCATGATGCCAAAACAGGAGCTCACTGTCTTATTAATATGATCTGTCATGGACAATTTATTGTCCATTTGAAAACCAAGATTACGCACCGTTGATGTTGGAGTAGGACAAGGGCCAAGATTAGAAGGCCACCAGTCATGTGTCCAATGCTCATGAGCCCTACCATAAAGCACTATCTCAGTCTTTCCTCCATTTAACTGCAGAGGATTGGTACACATCCAATTATCAATGTGAGACATACATTTCTTCAAACGGAACTTAGTTTCCATTGGATCTGGACCAATAGTGATCAGAATCTGAGTGTCGTCAGCATACGACACGACATCAAAGCCATAGGATCTAATCACTTTGGCCAGAGGGGTCACATAAAGATTAAAGAGTGTCGGGCCCAAAATAGAGCCCTGAGGTACTCCCATCCTGACTGGTCTCCTATACGAGATGGTATCTCCTAACTGTACAATCGTAGTACGATCAGTAAGATAATTTTTGAGCCACTGTAAAGCCTTTCCCCTTACACCAATCTCCCAAAGCCGACGTTCAAGAATGCTGTGGGAGATGTTGTCAAACGCTGATGATAGATCTAACAGGACGAGGATGGAAGACTGTCCTCTGTCCAGTGCCCGTCTGATGTTATCCGCTACTTCCAGCAGAGCTATTTCAGTACTATGGGCTGCCCTAAAACCCGATTGTGAGGAGTCTAGCAGTCCATGGCTCTCCAAATGGTCTAGGAGCTGTTTGTTTACCAGTGACTCAAGCATCTTACCAAAATGAGGGAACAACAATATTGGGCGATAATTAGAAAGAAGTTTAGGGTCTGCAGTGGATTTTTTTAATATGGGCCTAACTCTAGAAGATTTCCATATTTTAGGAACTTCCGATTTTGACAGTGACTTATGAGACATTAATGATGTTTTGGGGGAGAAAGGAATTATGGATTGCTATGATCTTCTCATCAAAAAATTTGGAAAGGGAGTCTATCCAATCCTGAGATATAGAGGTTTACAACTGGACAGATGGAGTAGAGAATTCTTTTAAGATTTGATAGAGCTCTTTATTTGAGTTTGCTGCCTTCTCAATACGATTTAAGAGAAATTATTTTTTTGTCTGTCTAATTTTTTCAATATATATATGGTTAACATCTTTGCATGCTACGCGGTCAAGAGGATCTTTAGTTTTTCTCCATTTCCGCTCCGCCGTCCTACAAGAGAGCTTTGCTAACTTTAATTGACTAGTGAACCAAGAAGCGGCTCGGGTTTCAACTTTAACTCTAGTGAGAGGGGCAATTTTATCCAATGCATTAGTTATTGTTTTTTCTAAAAAAACTGCTCTTTGATCAATAGTATCATTTAAACTGGGTCAAAGGCACTAATTACAACTGCTAAACATATTTTATATATTAGTCCTATAATGAACTTGAACTAATTTAAATATTTAAAATATAACTTGAACTAACAAAACAAGTTACATTTAAAATAATGTTTAAATCATAAAACTAAAATAATTTTCATAATTTGTTTTTATTATCAACCCCTCAAAAAAGAAAACAAACTACAATTAAATCCAAAAACAGCTTCATGTCAATGGCTCTGCTGTTGTACTTTGTATATTCCTGTTAGACAGTGAGACAAAGGGGACTGGGCTGCTATTTTTTCTGGAAAATGTATAAATTCATACCTGTTGGTCCCCTTATTGGATATTTATTCTTTTGGTATCATTTTTAAAATGTATTTGTATTTATGTTTACAGCTGCCCCCTGGAGTAATAACCCACTATCTTACAGGTGTAACATGTAAAGAATATCAAGCACTGTTTTCTCACTTTCTCCTCAAAGGCAATGCTTACTTGAAGCACAGAAAGGAATAGTTACACATATCTGCTCTGGAACTTTTCTTCAGTATTTCTTCTAAGTTTGTAGCTAAGCCAAGATGGGGCCCAGTCAACCTCTTGTATATGACCAGCTTTAAATTTTGACTTTGACAAGATCTCACATGACCAGATATCCGTGGTTGTCAGTTTGATCTTTGAGTCACTTTGATCTTTGAGGTACTACATTCCACTAAAATCTTTAAAACTGCATAACTCTGGTTCTACCAATTGGATTTAAGTTGTTTTGGTGTAATTTGTGTTCATTAGAAGTTACTCTATTTTTCTAAATTGGTTTGGGATTTTCCTTGTGTTGTGTTTTAACTTATTACTTTTTGTTTGCTACATAAATACATTAAACGTTGCACTACGGTAAGGCAGACTGCTTTTGTGCCAAGCTAGGAGAGGATTAAGCACTGGTTAATTTAGTGAATTTAGAGGTTCGCCCTGACAAGAATTGTGGTTGTTACTTGAGCGGGAATTTCAGCCCCTTCAATCAACAACCCAGTTTCTACACAGTGCAATTGCTTTTATTCGTGTATACCACAAAAATCTAGGTTTCAGGACCAGGAATGACTGGTTAAATGCTTGGTTTGCAAAGGAACTGGTGCACAGAGAGTAGTGCTTGCGGAAAAAATATGGTAAAACCCAGGTGACTGTAATGTGCAGATGCCTCACCACAAGCGTTACAACAAACAAATGATGGACGGAATGCTGACAATGCATACATTCTCCCCCAGTCAAGAGATCTGGGTTAAATCCATTGTTCTTTTGCCCACTACACCACCCCAGTTCAGACATGGCCATATGCAAATCAGTCTTGACCCTGTGCCTCATGGGAACAGTCCAGCCCGAACTGCCAAGCCATGTCTTCCCTGGACCGGAATCAAGCATCCTAGGACCGGTTTCTGGCTATCAGCCGTCATCAGCCAGGATAGCTTGACTCCAGTGGCGTAGTGAGCACGGGTCCCACGTCTGGGAATACCCATCCCACTTAGGGCGAAAAGCGTTACAACAAACAAATGATGGACGGAATGCTGACAATGCATACATTCTCCCCCAGTCAAGAGATCTGGGTTAAATCCATTGTTCTTTTGCCCACTACACCACGGGACCCGTGCTCACTACGCCACTGGAGTCAAGCTATCCTGGCTGATGACGGCTGATAGCCAGAAACCGGTCCTAGGATGCTTGATTCCGGTCCAGGGAAGACATGGCTTGGCAGTTCGGGCTGGACTGTTCCCATGAGGCACAGGGTCAAGACTGATTTGCATATGGCCATGTCTAAACTGGGGTGGTGTAGTGGGCAAAAGAACGATGGATTTAACCCAGATCTCTTGACTGGGGGAGAATGTATGCATTGTCAGCATTCCGTCCATCATTTGTTTGTTGTAACGCTTTTCGCCCTAAGTGGGATGGGTATTCCCAGACGTGGGACCCGTGCTCACTACGCCACTGGAGTCAAGCTATCCTGGCTGATGACGGCTGATAGCCAGAAACCGGTCCTAGGATGCTTGATTCCGGTCCAGGGAAGACATGGCTTGGCAGTTCGGGCTGGACTGTTCCCATGAGGCACAGGGTCAAGACTGATTTGCATATGGCCATGTCTAAACTGGGGTGGTGTAGTGGGCAAAAGAACGATGGATTTAACCCAGATCTCTTGACTGGGGGAGAATGTATGCATTGTCAGCATTCCGTCCATCATTTGTTTGTTGTAACGCTTTTCGCCCTAAGTGGGATGGGTATTCCCAGACGTGGGACCCGTGCTCACTACGCCACTGGAGTCAAGCTATCCTGGCTGATGACGGCTGATAGCCAGAAACCGGTCCTAGGATGCTTGATTCCGGTCCAGGGAAGACATGGCTTGGCAGTTCGGGCTGGACTGTTCCCATGAGGCACAGGGTCAAGACTGATTTGCATATGGCCATGTCTAAACTGGGGTGGTGTAGTGGGCAAAAGAACGATGGATTTAACCCAGATCTCTTGACTGGGGGAGAATGTATGCATTGTCAGCATTCCGTCCATCATTTGTTTGTTGTAACGCTTTTCGCCCTAAGTGGGATGGGTATTCCCAGACGTGGGACCCGTGCTCACTACGCCACTGGAGTCAAGCTATCCTGGCTGATGACGGCTGATAGCCAGAAACCGGTCCTAGGATGCTTGATTCCGGTCCAGGGAAGACATGGCTTGGCAGTTCGGGCTGGACTGTTCCCATGAGGCACAGGGTCAAGACTGATTTGCATATGGCCATGTCTAAACTGGGGTGGTGTAGTGGGCAAAAGAACGATGGATTTAACCCAGATCTCTTGACTGGGGGAGAATGTATGCATTGTCAGCATTCCGTCCATCATTTGTTTGTTGTAACGCTTTTCGCCCTAAGTGGGATGGGTATTCCCAGACGTGGGACCCGTGCTCACTACGCCACTGGAGTCAAGCTATCCTGGCTGATGACGGCTGATAGCCAGAAACCGGTCCTAGGATGCTTGATTCCGGTCCAGGGAAGACATGGCTTGGCAGTTCGGGCTGGACTGTTCCCATGAGGCACAGGGTCAAGACTGATTTGCATATGGCCATGTCTAAACTGGGGTGGTGTAGTGGGCAAAAGAACGATGGATTTAACCCAGATCTCTTGACTGGGGGAGAATGTATGCATTGTCAGCATTCCGTCCATCATTTGTTTGTTGTAACGCTTTTCGCCCTAAGTGGGATGGGTATTCCCAGACGTGGGACCCGTGCTCACTACGCCACTGGAGTCAAGCTATCCTGGCTGATGACGGCTGATAGCCAGAAACCGGTCCTAGGATGCTTGATTCCGGTCCAGGGAAGACATGGCTTGGCAGTTCGGGCTGGACTGTTCCCATGAGGCACAGGGTCAAGACTGATTTGCATATGGCCATGTCTAAACTGGGGTGGTGTAGTGGGCAAAAGAACGATGGATTTAACCCAGATCTCTTGACTGGGGGAGAATGTATGCATTGTCAGCATTCCGTCCATCATTTGTTTGTTGTAACGCTTTTCGCCCTAAGTGGGATGGGTATTCCCAGACGTGGGACCCGTGCTCACTACGCCACTGGAGTCAAGCTATCCTGGCTGATGACGGCTGATAGCCAGAAACCGGTCCTAGGATGCTTGATTCCGGTCCAGGGAAGACATGGCTTGGCAGTTCGGGCTGGACTGTTCCCATGAGGCACAGGGTCAAGACTGATTTGCATATGGCCATGTCTAAACTGGGGTGGTGTAGTGGGCAAAAGAACGATGGATTTAACCCAGATCTCTTGACTGGGGGAGAATGTATGCATTGTCAGCATTCCGTCCATCATTTGTTTGTTGTAACGCTCACCACAAGGCAAACTGGTGACACAAGGGAATTCTTTATTTCTTTTAAATAAAGGATTAAATCTACCGGCCTCACAACATAGAACAAATTGTGCATTTGCCTTAATTGCTTATTGTTATGTTGCAAGAAGGGGCACTTGTTTTTTAAGAAGTGAAGTCAATTCCGTAGGGAGCAAAAGACAAAGTACGTAAAGGGTCATGTAGGTCAAAAAGATGACAGGTATTTATTTAAACAAATTCAATTTTTTGAGTGCTCACATAATAAAAAGCGTGGTGTGAAATAGTGATAGTGGTTAAAAAGACATCGCATTGACAACAAGATAGTTGAATTCCATAATTGATTTTTACAAGTTACAAGGAATTCATGTTGTGGGGTGGTCGACGGAGTTTCGAACCCAATCATTGGGGTTCATCTTCAGGACAGTGGTGAGCAAGTTGGTTTGAAAGTTAAACTACTTGTAGAGTTATGGTGTAGTTCCTGGATGCTCCAAAAATGGGAGGCAGGGGCTTCAGAAGGCTATATCGAATAAAAGCCAAATGAAAGAGTTTGAACCAAGTAGTTGTTGGTTAGAGCAGCTGAGCAGTACTTAAATACGCCTGGAAAGTATAATTTTCCTTTGAGGGGCGGCAGGGCAGTGAATGGGAGCCTGAGGCCGAACAGACAGAGACGTCTTGCTGCTGCTGGGGCTGACTATTGAATGGAAATAGCTTGGCTAATACCAAGCTAGGACATTTTTGAATAGCGGTGAACACTTGTACAACAATATCAGCTCATCAAAGTTCAAGATTTGGAGCCTTATTATGAGTTTGGCGGTTCAGTGGACCGCTCTACAGGTGGTGGCCGCCCAAGCGCGGTGAGCTCAGTGGTACGAGTTAGGCGGATTGTCTTTGGGAAGATTGCCGCTAGATCGATGAGACCACCAGCAGATTGCTGACTGCCGAGACTGCCAACTGCCGGGTTCAAGGTTGGGGGAAGGCAGCCAACATAGGGTGGTACAGGGGAGCCTTTCTTCTTCTTCAAGGCAGACTCCGATGTGGATCCCTTTCTCCAGGTCCCTCCTTCTCAGCAGGTTCTTCACCCCGAGGATGACAACCCTGTTTGCAATGAATCCACTTCAAACCATGTGCCCATTGCCAGCCCTGCCCACATATGGGCTGAACCCTGGTAATTGTTATATAGTATTTGTCCACATATACCATGCATATGTGTGGATGCGACACATTTGCAGTCTAAATGTACAGACAGGCTTTGATATATTTGGGAAAAATGCTCACTGCTGCTGCAAGATCCCTGCCTTCACAACGCAAGCCCCTTGGTCAACTGGTAATATGGCGGTCTTTGGACCATCAGCACCGTGGGCTGCTGGCGGGGCCATTACTACGGCAGTCAGACTGCCAAACTTGTAATAAGGCACTTAGCAAGTTTGTGGTAAACGTAAGTAAGCTAGAGCTGAGGGAGTAGATATGATTAAATTCAATTCAATGTTTATTGCATCTAGGTTTAATCCTACTATAGCAGATGAACAGACGTGTACATTAAAATTAGTGGAGTGTGAAACCAGATATTTCTTCATAACATTTTGCAAAGTTTTATGAAATATGACATGTAGCTTGGGAATTTGCATGAAATATTCATGATGGGTCCCTGAGCAAAAGGTCAGGGAAAATACCAGTGGAGATAGGTTTGAGCAGAAACATTCTTTTATTAAGACAATTTCTGCTCAAACCAGATTTCAAAGAAATAAACTTATGTGAAATTGTATAAGGCGGAGGTTAGTAAATTTCACAAACATTGTGTAGTATGAAATGTTAGAAATTCTGTAAATTACACAACATTAATAAAACATTTGCACGGACTGAAATTAAATAGGAGCAAATCAGATGTACCTTAATAGTTGCAAAGCATAAAATTCATTATTAAACTAGTGTAATAAACCCCCAATGGCCTTTAACAGAAACTAAAATGTGTTAATCTCTACTAAGGAGAATGAGGAGTAAATTTTGATTACAATGATTTCAAATTCTACTGGCTGCTTTAAATTTCTTGCTAGGCAATTCTAGGATGCATTTACTGTGGATGAGAAGCTTATGAAATTGTATTGCTTCCAATACTGTCCAAACTTTGTTCTTGTTTAAATTCCTCATTATATAATGAGACCATACATGTGCTAGACCTGGAGAAATACACACATATGTAAAACAGTCTTTGAAACAAAGTTGAATAAGTGATACAGATCATCATCAGTCACATGTTCCCCCTAGGAACTTTTATATGCAATAATGGGTCAGATGTTCAGAGCCTTTCCGGAGCCAACTCGTATAGCTCTATGGACTTGGTTTCCGAGCGAGAAAGTACGATGAACGATTCGGACAGCCTTTCCGATTCTGTTTGCCTGGAACAAAAAGGCTGCCAGAATCCATCTTTGGAGGCCCGTACCAGGCCCCCTTCACCTGGGCCCCCCTGAATCAGGCCCATGGGGGTACCCATGGGTCCCCCCCTTGAAGACCATGCACAGTGTTGCAGGCACCATGGGGTGCCTGCCACAGGGTGCACGATTTTCCCGAACCACGCCTTTCTTCAATGGGATCCTGTGTTCACGTACGAAACACAGGCTCCCATTGAAGTCAACGGGAGTCCGACCGAATCGTATTTGGATGCATACAAATGCATCGTACTTGTTCGGTCGGACACCCCCAATCTGAGTCGTACGGAAAGCATTAAAGAATCGAGTTGTTCGGTATGGTTTCAGAACGAGATCAGAATCGAGCCCTAAGTGTATGTTAAGATACTGGTTACAGTGCTGTCTGCCATAGACTGCTAAAGTTGTCTGCAGCAAGACCAAAAAAATCTGGAAAGCTGCCTATGGACCTATGGGTGTAGCTATTCTCTTGAAAGCTATACTTACATTTTGTAGAATTCACTATAGTCTTCACAGACTTAGATTCATCTTCTCAAGCCGCCTTTAAAGCATATTTTGGCTACCATTGTTCTCATGTAAGGGGGCTAAAGGCAGCTGCTTTTATTGAGTTATCTATTACACATTGATTGAGTTTACATCTCAGTAGAGTGCCCTTGAAATTATCTAACAAGAACAGGCACTATATTTTGGTCTTGTATAGAGAAAGATTATTTCCCCTTTACTATTTAACTATGATTACATTGGCAAATTCTAATACAAGGCAGCACATCTGGAAAGCAATCACGGTGTTTCACCAGTAATGGTGCTACCAAGCACCACTCTGAGCTAATTATAAGAACAAAGCATTACAATTGCTAAGAACAATTATGCCAACCCTGACACAAAATCAGATTTTTTTTTATGTTGCTATTTTCAAAATACTCTTTGTTTACCTTACAGTTTCGGCTTTCAAAAGGGATGAGAAACACTTTCATAAAAAATAATTCGCTTTCAAAAGGGATGAGAAACACTTTCATAAAAATAATTCGTTTGTCTTGACATTTAGAATTCCAATCCATTAAACAGATGTTTCCTATTAACATCAGCCATTTTATTGTTGATTTGTAGCAAAAATGCGAGGGTAATCCTCAATTCTTTTATATGATTTTCCCAGCATTTTCTGCCATTCAGAGAGAAACCTCTGAGCAAGCAGCAAGCAAAAGCAGCCCGGAACTCTTTGTCCTCAAGCTACCAGGATAAATACCAGTGTCAGCCACTTTTTCTAATGGAACTGCAGCCCTATCAAAAATACCCTCCCCATTTCATCTACTTGCAGAAAAACAGGAAGTGAGCGGTGTTTTATTTCACCTTCTACATTGTGATGTCTTTTGTTCTAGCCTATAAATCGAACAAAATTTTGAAAAAAAAGGAAAAAATAATGGAATAATAATGAAAACAAGTCTAAGCCATACACTATGCCTGGCTCAAATGGTGTGGGTGCCTTTTGCTGCATAGTTAAAAGCTTGTTCCAGGAATAGAAAAAACCAATTTCCTGTCCATTGCCCTCGTCGTATCGTAAGGTCACAAGGTAGTTGTTTACTCGGACAATGTTCTGTTTCTAAAACTTCCCTTCGAGAACTTTGATATATCGGTGCTCGCCCCTGATGGGTCTGCACAGTTGGAAAACCCAAGTTGCCGTTAAGTGGCTATTATATTTTAAGAAAGGGGATTGCAGACTATACTTTTCCCCTCTTAAAAATTTCCGAAGAGGATAAACATAAAAATGTCCTGGAAAATAAAGTTTTGAACACTTAAACCATTTCCCTTTCATCTGACCAGATATAAAGGAAGTAGAATTATAGATTTTATTTTCAAGATGCTGCAGTCTCAGCAAGGGGTATATAAGGTGAGATAAAAATATTGTTGCCTACTTTTATTTCTCAAAGGCCTTTCATAACCCGCACTCTGTGCAAAAATAAGTGAACATGTGACATGCCCACAAGGGTGGTTATCAAAGCTGTGGTAAAGTCAATCTTTGAAATACATTAGTGCGTGCAAACGTCTCGACTTTTAAGTTCAGAACATGACAATCTATTCTTACAGCCTTGTTGCCCACCATTACAGAACGCTCGTACATAAATAACTCGAGGACACGAAATTAAGTTTATTACCGACTATAAAATAGTCTTTTTTGTTCCTGGATTAAAATGTATGACTGCAGAATATGCAGTGTGCGGAGGAGTATCAGAAGTGTTTGAAAATGACGTGTGGTTAATTTGGAGTAATAAATAATACTCAATACAGCTACAAATAAGTACCTGGGTACTGGTGGATTCTTTTTGCTTGCGAAAGTTTGAATGAATTGATGGTGTAGTGCTGGATCAGAAAACATTTTTGACTGGTGCTGTCATATTTACAGGGTTTTGCATAAATCATTGCTTGTTGCAAATTGCTTTTAGCACCGTATTGTGAATATAAGTTTGTGGAGGTGGCAATGTATGACAATAATATTATGCATACGAAATGTTGTGTTGAATTTTTTTGTGGTCACGGCGTATTTTTTGTGTTGTTTTTTCTGCAGCATTTTTGATTGAGTTGTTGCATTTTACTGTGGCTCTTGTGCTCCGTTGGGTTTAGACTGTTTTAATTGTGATGTGCCCGTTTTTGTTGGGTTATTAATTTTTTTTGTGTCATGCCATTGTGTTGATTTCTGTTGTGCTCTCTCATTACTTTAAACATGTCAACAAATGTTGCTAATTTTCCATACTAAAGCAGCATATACCTTTACAGTGCCAGTGTCAGTCATCCACCGCTATATACATTGGTAAATTACTACTGCTCCAGCCTGTTCAACTTTTTAAGACACCAGTCAGCTTAAAATGGTGTTTAAAGAATTGAATGGATCTTGGACAGAGCCGAGCCTTGGGGAGACATCAACAGTCCCACAGAACAGTGGCTCAAATGTGACATTCTCGGCGCGGTTTGCCAGGAATGATTTAAATCAGTGCAGTGTCCTTATTTTCATATTTAGCAGCTGTTTCACTTGTAGAGCCAACTGGTGAAAAAATAGCCCCACGGAGGCACCAAAGCCATGGAGAAGGACGGGAGATTTCCTTGTTGGATATGCACATGTGCATGCTATCAGCAAAGGAAATCTGGTGATTCCCTAGGACTCAAATGTCCCAAAGATTCTGCTAATCCCAAGGATTGCCTTCATTGGAGGGCATGTAGCCCTTTAACAAAAGGGAAGTCCCTTGTCCACATTAAAAACTACAACGAAAACTCGGCTGTATTGCACATCCAGCAAGGGAATCCTAGGATTTCCCTTATTTAGGATTGTAGCGGTTTTTATTGATTTTGATTTACAACACCCTGTGCCTACATCCATTGGCCGGTGAAGTAGCTGAGAAGCAAGGGGGAGGGGAGGGGGGGAAAGGAGTGGAGGGGGATAGAGAAACATAATCCATATCAACAGCAAACAGTGAGTAAAAAAACAAAATGTGTTCTTGTCACAGGTGTTGTAGTCGTCACTCCTTCTTTTCCCCTGGGTCTACTGTGGTAGTAGAGGGTGTAATCTGCAGTAAGCGCAAATATATTAGGCATGTGAGTTGTTGACATTCTCCTGAAAGGTGCTTAATGCATGTTTCCCATCTTGTTTCAAACTTGGAAAGGTGTGGCTAATGGCGGCTGTCAATTTCTCCATCCCCAATAAACCCCAAAGCTTGTGAAGCCAATCTGTATGTGTTGAAACTACATCGGTACCCCATTTTGATAACAGGACATGCTTCGCTGCACACAGAGCTCATGTAATGGCCTTACCCCTTTCGGAGTGTAATGGATACGTTTGGACACTGGGTAACCCCAACACTACATAGCTGGGAAAGCGGGGTATTTCTGTATTGAACATCATGTCACTGTCAGCCAGGGCTTCCTTCCAATACCTATGAAGTTTGGGGCAGTGCCACAGTAGGTGAGTGAGTGTGCCGGAATGAGCGCAGTGTCTCCAACATGTGTCCACCCTTCCCTTCTGCCATTCAGCCAGTCGGGCCAGGGCATAATACCAGTAGTGTGCTAATTTTAATTGTATTTCTTTGTCAGCAGCGCTAATGGCAGAGATGCGTGCACGGTGCAAAATATCTGTCCATTCCTTATCTGTAGAACTGCGTTCACACTCCCGCTCCCATCTCTTCCTAGCTGGAGTCTGTAGAGGTGAAGTCTGTGTATTAAAGAATGAATATATGCCTGATAAAATGTGAGAATCATCTTTCCTGGATAAAATCCAGCATTCAAACAGTGTTAGTCATCTACTAGCATGTGGCTTGATTGCGGGTAGAGACACCCAGTGTCGGACTGCTAGGTAATACCAGTACTCCGAGTCCGGGAGCCCAAAGTCTTGTTGGAATGCACCAAAGTCCAACAGGCCTTGAACATCAAATAGGTCTCCAATTCTCTAGCACTGCGCCTCCTGCCAGCATACGAAAGCTTTCTCTTGCATGGCCTGAGGGAAATCTGGGTTCCCTCATGTATGGTGTGAGTGGAGAGATCCGAATGGATAACTGATGAGCAGAGTACACCTTGTCCCAAACCCTAACCGTTGCTCTGACCACTGGCGATATGTATACGTCTGGCGGGCGATGCTTACATTGGAACCACGGGATCTTCTAAATATGGATTCCCGCGACCACTTGATCCAAGAAGCACTAGTGTTTTTCGGTCATTGGGAGTTGCCATTCGACTATAGAGCGTAACTGGGCAGCCTGGTAATATTTTGTCAGATTTGGCATACTCAGTCCACCCTTGGCGATTGGCAGATATGGTCGCTCTTTTGCCATACGGGCCCATTTACCCGCCCATATGAAAGCTTCAAGGGCATCCTGTAACTTCTTCAAAATGAGCACGGGGTGGCAACGACATCACCTGCATAAGAAAGAGAATTTTCAGCAGCAGGGTCATTTTTACTGCGCGGTGCGGCCAACCCAGGAAAAGGGACCACCATGCCAAGATTGGATAAGGGATCTCACTGCATGCAATAGGTCTGTGTAGTTATGTGTGACTGTGCTTTCTATTGTGGGAAATAATTGAATACCCTGATACTGCATACCCAGCTGTGCCCAGTGAAAGGGGAACTCTGACTCCAAGCAAGTTTGTTCCTCATGCAGCATGGTGATATTCAAGGCTTGAGTCTTGGCTGTGTTCACTTTGAAGTTGGAGGCCTCCCCGAACCATGCAAGTTCCTCTAAAAGAGGAGGTAGTGAGTGACGCGGGTTTGTGTTGGTCAGTAAGACGTCATCAGCGTACAGAGCTATTTTATGGGATAGGCCCGCCATCCAGACTCCCTTTATCTGTGGATGATGTTGAATGCGCTCTGCTAGCGGCTCCATATAGAGGGAAAATAATAGCGGTGAGAGTGGGTAGCACTGGCGGGTCAGCCCCGACCCAACGCCGGAACCTAGGTCCAAAGCCCACTGTCTCCAGTACCCCATGCAAGAATGGCCAAAGCATGCGGTCAAGGGCCTTTTCGGCGTCTATTGATAAGAACAAAGAGGGGACTTGTAAACTCTGTGTCTTGTCCAATACGTGAAAACGCCGTTTAGTGTTATCACTACAGGTGCGGCCCGGTATGAAGCCAAATTGATCAGGCTCTATCAGCCCCGGCATAAGTCCACCCAGTATGCCTGCTAGAATCCCTATAAAAATCTTGGCATCTACATGCAGGAGGGATATGGGGCGATACGATGAGCAGTGTTGGGGATCTTTCCCTGGCTTTGGTAACACTGAGATTATCACCATGCACATTGATTCCGTGAACTCCCCAGATTCACTAAATGAGTTATAGAGTCGAGCAAGAATTGGGGACAAAAGTGTGACATATTGCTTATAAAAGGCTGCTATGAACCCATCCTGCCCTGGTGCTTTTTCCAATTGAAATCATCCTATTGCGTCCAGAACCTCCCTTTCAGTTATGTCTTTCTCCAGGGCCCAGCGTGGGGGGCCAACAGCTTTGTTATTGGGGCCTGCGTGATGTATGTTAAGCAGATGTCTGGGGGTGTCCCTTCTGCCCTGTATAATTGTGCATAAAAGCATCCGAACTCCGCTGTTATATCCTCATCTTTCGCAAGGTGGCATCCGCTGCCATCTATAATACCCTGTACTCGTCTAGAGTCCATCTGTGCTCTCAGCTCTGTGCCAGCAGCTTTCCTGCCTTGTTTTCCCCCGCATAGTACTTCTGTTGCGTTTGCAGTAAAGTATACGCCACCGTGTCCATATCTAGCGCTCTAAGCTGTTTCCGCGCTATATTTAATTGCCGTCTATTTTTCTGTCAGCCTACACATCAATGAGCTTCCTCCAGCTCTTTCACACTAGCTTCTAGCATAGCGCGTTTTGTGGCTCGTTCTTTATTGAGTTTGGCCGCTATTGCTATGTATACGTGCCTCTAACGACTGCCTTGAGAGCCTCCCAAAGCGTCGCTATCGCTGTATCAGGTGTGTTTTTGACAGATAGGTAGTCTACTATGGCCTTCTCCACTTCCTTTCCCGTAACGACATAAGATAACAGTTTACTATTGAGACGCCATGTTTTGTTGTTCTGATATGTAGTTGGGAGGTTTAAGTCCAAGTGAACACGGGCATGGTCAGATATGGCTGCCACCTCAATCGTGGCCTGGACTACTCTCTGCTAGATGTAAATGACTGACTAGACCTTCCAGTCCCCAATTCCTGTAGCATCGGAAACGAAATAGTTAACTTAGGGGACAATGTAGTCTTTGTTAGGCTCATGAGTTGGAATATAGCTGGGTTACGCTCTAAACAAGAAGATGCAAATTGGTTAAAGTTTGTCACTGGTTATGATATTATAGCTTTACAGGAGACATGGGCTAGGGAAAACAACCTGTGTATTGATGGCTTTAAATCTTACTTTCAGCCTACCCTACCATCGGTAGCAGGCAGAGCAAAGGGAGGGCTGTTGTTTCTTTTCTCTATAAAACTTAAGGCTAAGATATCCCAGATAGACACAGCCTCCCATAACTGTCAAATGGTGGAATTCATTACTGAGTCTCAATCCAAAATATTGTTTATAAACTTTTATAATGCTGGTGATTGTGTACCTGAGAATGAGCACTTTCGTTTTTTATCAAAATTTTCAGAATTGTATATCGCTCGTCAAACCACTTTTGTACAAATTATTTTTATGGGTGATTTTAACATTCATCTTTGTGATTTTAATTGTAAGATTGTTGATCCTCATGGCCCTCCCCACTCTGCCCCACCACACTTTGAACATTCCGTCAAGGGTGAGGCTCTTGAAGAACTCCTTCATTTGGCGGATCTTTTTGAACCATGTTTTTTAACTAAGAGTGAACGGGTAGCGACATTTGAAGCAAGAGATAGTGAATCAATTATTGACTATATTTTCCTATCCCCCACTCTTTTAAGGTTGGTCCATAGGTATAATGTTTTTCGCTCACCATTTAGTGATCACAATCCTGTGATCTTAGAACTAGACAAGGATTTTTGCTCTAAGGAGGTCCTATTGGCTCCAGTTCCCCCTGTTACCTTGGCCTCTTGTGACCAAGGAAGGAAACTAAAGTGGGCCAAAGTAGTTCCGGAGGATTTTACGGAGAATCAAATTGTGAAAACCAGAGATGACTTTAGGAAGTGTATGGACCCTTCTATATCAGGAGGAGAGATAATTTCTGCCTTTGATTCTATCTGTAAGCAGGTTGCCTTAGACCTAACCATCACTAGCAAACCGCGTCCTTTACAGGGAAAAAAGTGGTTAGATACTAGCTGTTCTAGGGCTCATCAAAATGTATTAACTGCCCTAAAAAAGCTACCCCGGGACAAGGCCCTAATAGCTACCCTTAGGAAAGATTACAAACTTATTATCCAGGATCGAAAAAACAAACTAAGAAAGGAGGCCTGGGATGCCTTAACAGCAGTTGAGGTTCTTAAGGATAGTGCAAAGTTTTGGAGTATAGTTAATAGTCCACTATTAACGGGGAAGGAAAATGCCCCACTCGACATTAATATTCCAGAGGGGGAGTGGCTGACCCATTTTGAAGGAATTTATGCAAGTAATTTGATTCCTGAATTTTTTAAGGTTCCTGAAACCTACTCCCCCCTAAACCTTTTGATATTCAACAAGAATGATGTGGGGAAGGCGATAAAAGACTCTGCCACTAATAAGGCCCCAGGTCCAGATGGTGTCCCGCTGGATCTTTACAAAGGGGACATCGACCTCTGGAGTAATATCTTAACTAATGGTTTTAATGCTAGTGTTGTGAATGGGTTTCTGGAGTCTTGGTCTAAATCAATCATTATACCGGTTTTTAAAAAGGGAGAGTGGGGTGACCCGAGATGTTACCGGCCCATCTCATTAATTGATTCAGTGGTCAAAATCTTGGGTAAAGTGATCCTGAATAAAATTTCAGATTGGGTGACGGAGAGAGGGATTTTATCGGAGGTCCAATACGGTTTTAGATCAGGCAGAGGTACCATGGACCAGTGCCTTAACCTGTACTTGTTAATTAACAAGTATACAAAAGCCACTAAAGGATCCATATATCTGGCATTCATGGATCTATCCACAGCCTTTGATCTGGTGAACAGATCGAGGCTGTGGACGATCCTGTTGGATCTGGGGATTGATCCTTGTCTGGTTTACTTTCTAGCAGAATTGCACAAAGATTTGCACGCTGCAGTAAGGGTGTCCCATGAGGGCAAATGCACACGTCGCTTTAAATCGGTCAGAGGGGTACGCCAAGGATGCATCCTGGCCCCCTTACTTTTCACATTATATATCAATAGGTTAGATTTAACCTTAGGTAAGGCCAGCTTGGATATTCCGCGTATAGGGAACAATATCCTCCCTGTTCTTCTATACGCAGACGATGCTGTCCTAATGGCTCGTACCCCTCTGGGATTACAGAGACTACTGAACTCCTTTGGGGAGTTCATGAGCGCACTGGACCTAGTGGTGAATAGTTCAAAATCGCATGTTATGTCCCTGGGTACACGGAAAAATAAAGTTAAACATTTCTATTGTAAAGGAGTGGAGGTCACAAGAGTAAAGGCATTTACCTACCTGGGGGTCATATTTGATGATAGATGTTCGTGGGCCCCACTGCTTATAGCAAAAAAGAATAGCGTAGGTAGAGCATCCTCCGCTATACTAAGTTTAGCCCGACGTTTGGGTGGCAAACCATGTGATGCAGTTCTTGCCATCTACAGGGCGAAATGTTTAGCTTTAGCGGTCTATGGTGCTGCAATTTGGGGGTATAAAAAAGCGGAGGGAGTCCAGATGGTAGAAAATAAATTTTTTCGTTTACTCCTCTCCACCCCCCAATCATCCCCAACCTTTTCAATACATCAAGAACTGGGGATGGATTATGTGTCTGATCGTATAAGTCTGGCCCCCCTAATATTTTGGTTGAAAATATGGTTGAACCCTGAACTCTCCCTAAATCGCTTGATTTTAAAAGACTGTATTGGATTAGCTAGAGTGGCCGATATCCCCTGGCTCTTGCACATCAGGAAAATGTTTTATAATCTAGGGCGCCCAGAGATTTATGAGAACCCAGAAGTGATTACTAAGAGGGATATTGGCTGGGTTAAAGTTCAGTTTTTGAATTTAAGGTCTCAAGAGCGGGAGGGAGAGGAACTTAAAAAAGAGTCGGAAAGGGCTCATTTTTTACTAATAACCTCCCCCCTAGATTGACCCTTATCTTAAGTTGGTCACGAAACACTGGCTGTTGACCAGATTTCGTTTTAATTTGATTCATTTTACTTTAGGGAGTTTTCAAGGCTGGAGTAAACCAGAAGATACTGCTCGTTGTAACTGTGATGGTAGCTCAGTTCAAGATACTGCGCACTTTATTTTATTTTGTAAATATTATGCAGAAAGCAGAAAGAAGTATATTATACCATTGTTGCAAGGGGGAGGATTTTCTCAAGTTAAACCTGCACTGATGTATTTGCAATTACTAGACTGCCGTTGGAATATTTTCAACATTGCTAACTTTCTGGTTGCCGCGGCGCGGTCAAGGAAAAGACTCGATGCCCAGCCTAGATTATGATTTTAGTGATATATGTACTTGTCTGGATGAATTTTCATGATGTTTGTATTATATTGTATTATCAAAATGTATTTAATTATCTGTATGAATTATAGTGATGTACTTTTATGATTTTAATTAATCGATTAAAGTGGTTTTGACTTGACTTGACTACTCTCTGGCATAAGGGAGCAGAGACCAAGAAGTAATCGATTCTAGCATAAGATTGATGGGCAGCTGAAAAGAAGGAGTAAGACTGTGTGATCGTATTTAATGTGTGCCAAATATCGGCTAGTCCAGCCTCAGCAAGACAGCTCACCCCTTGTGGAGAAAACATTCCTGTGTCCCCTGGGCGTGGAGGAGACCTATCAATGGAGGCGTCCATAACCAGATTAAAATCACCCCCTATTATCAGGTTGGAGTCTGGGGAGGCAAGTACTGCAACTAGTGCCTGACAGATAAAAGGTTCCTGACGTTTATTGGGTGCATAGATGGAAGCTATAGTAAGTGTATGCTGAGCAAGAGATACCCTTAGGGACAACAACCGCCCTGCAATTTTACATTGCACCCCATCGACCTTACCTTGGAAGTGTGTTGCCACCAGTATCGCAACCCATACCTTTTTCCCTTGGCCAGAGGACCAGTACTGACGGTCAAACCATCTCGACCGCATCCTGCGCGAATTCTGTTTCAAAAGATGAGTCTCCTGTAGGAGACATATATCACATCGGGCCGCCCTAAGCTGGTTAAGGATTTCTATACTTTTGGCTGGTGAATTAAGACCCTTCACATTCAGGATAATTATACGCACCATGGTTCATAGAGGGTAGGAATGCTATGGGAGCCCCCAGCAACTCATTCATTGCCCCTACCCCCAAGGCGTGTGTGGAGTGTGACAGACCGATTAAGTTTGGAGCACAAAATCATTGAGTAAACATGAGAACAAAAACAGGGAATAAAACAAAGGCACCAGTTGGTGCACAACTCGCAGTTCTGCAATGAGGGCCCATGTCGTCGGTCGTTCGCGGTAGTTGTGAAGAAGAGTAGGGATTCACAGCTCCCGCCGTATCTGGTCAGATATGATGAGAATACCCGTATGCCCGAGGAGGAGCCACCCGCCCCCTTCTACTGAAGCCGAAGTCTGTTCAAGTTGCCATTAGTCATCGTCACATTCCGGAGATTGGTGGTGTTCTGAAAGTTGCTGCAGTAGGGCTGAGCGTTCCTTAATGCTTTTGGTTTTGGTGGTCCTAGTAATTTGTGACAGTGGAGGGTTTCTTATGCGTCGTCGTCTTCATGAATCTTGGGCTGAGAGTTGCATGCTTGATCGTTGGGGGGAAAAGTCCTGGTCGAGATCTATGCCCAGGATGTTCGTTGTCTCCGAGGGTGTGTGTGTCGCTCGTGTCTCACCCTGACATGCGAAGACCAGCCGGAATGTATGACCCCCTTTACCGCACTCCTTTGTCCCTCAAAAATGCCATCCCAGGTTTCATTGCCCATCGTCTCTGGAGTGTAATGTATGACAAGTCCTGGTACAAGCGAACTTTGATACCCTCAAAGAAGACGTGTGGTTGATCCTGCACAGCTGCTATTATTAGCTCTTTTTGCTTATAGTTGTGAAGACATTTCAAGATATCTTGCAAGGCACCCAGTGAGACGGAGGGGCAACCCGCCCTGTGTGTTTGGTCCAGGAGGAGTTCCTTGCCATCCAAGGCCGAGACTATGTGACGGAAAAGGCACAGAACGCAGTCTTCCAGGTGACCCGACTCTGAATTCAATTGCACCCCTTTGATTCGGATATTTGATCTGCGGGAGCTATTTTCCAAATCCTCTAGAAGTAGGTTGAGGTCAGCATTGCGGTCCATAAACTCCAGGATATCTCTGCAGCACCTCTCTATCTCCTCTTCTCTAGAGAGAGTCCCCTGCATGCTCTACAGAGTCCACTCTCTGCTCTAATTCCACTATATCATGATGCAGATCATTAATTTTGGTGGTCACTTCTGCTCGGAGGGCTACTATATCATCTAACAGCGTGCCAAACAGTGCTTCCATAAAGCCCCTTGTGATTGGGCCTACTCGTTCACCTCTTGTCGCGCCGGGGGCTTACCTCACCCACAGCTACGGAGGTCAAGACGTTCCCAGCTTTTTTGGCGGCGCCCTTAACCAGGAGGTCCTTAATATTGGCAACGTCCTTCTTTGATCTAGAGGTGGTCATGGTGCCGCCAAATGTTTTACTTTGGAGACCCCGCGCTCTGAGAGATCCCAGCTCAGTGGGTGCGAACAGGAATGTCAATGCCGGGCCGCTTCCAAATAGAGAAATTCCGATCACCCAGTGTCAGCTCTCCCACGCTGATTACAGACACAGCTTTCTCAGGTGCCCAGGGGCTCACGCGTGGCTCCAACCTTATAGGGCTCGGCAATGCCTGTACACAAATACTCGGGTGTAATTCCAATGTCTCTGTAGGCCCCAACCATGCTGTACGTTTGCCCCCCCCCCCGCCTCTCTTAATGTGGCTGTCACGATTTGGCCGTACAGGGCGCTTTTCTTTCCAACCGCTGTGGAAAAATGGCACTAGATTGCAAGTTTGAGGGGCAGGGGCCGCCAAGGTTGTAGCACTACTTTGCACCGGCTGCCGTCAGCCCCACAGCCCCTTCTATATTCCTGCTTGTCAGTCCCTTACTCTTTAAGGGGCTACTGTGTTGCTATTGCAGATTGGCTCCACCTGAGCTGAGTGGGCAGCCTTGTGCCTCCCCTGGTTGGAGCGGCCTTGAAGTTGTGCTGCTTAGGTGAACTTGCCTGGGGATATGAGGCATACGCTTCCAATCCCGGCGCGGCTTTGGAGTTCATACGGCCGCCATATTGTCACCTCCCAGCCGGTCGCTTGTCCACCACCATGACCCAAGTGGCCCCAGCAGCCACCGCCGAGGCCACCAGATGCTCCTTCGGTGGTCCACTCACTTTCCTCCTGCACTGCTGTTAGTTTGGGGCAGACACTCTCCCGGGGACCGCTAAAACACAATCCAGTGCGGTGGAGATCCGTGACTTGCTACCACACGAGCACCTTCTTGGACATGCCCCGGATTGCCCTTTTTTAATGGGGTTCACATACACACAAACCACATAAAAAATAATCCTTGGAATTACCAGTGGGCCTCACTCTGAAGTGTAAAGGGAGCTGTATGCCAGTCTCTGGGTCTGTAGGAATCTGTTGGGTGCCACCAAGCATAGAGTGCATGTGAGATAATGTTTGAATCCCCATGGATTTCCTGCACCCTTAGGAGGGGATATGGAGGGCTGCCAACAGCTGCAAGCCCCTTCTCTGTCATTCCAGCACCACCTTTCCTTCCAACCGGGCCATGTCAGACCGGTGTAGAAGACGCCACTTTGCAATACTGACACCGCAGGAGTTAGATGGATTTCAAGCAGGGCGATGTAGAGAAAAAGCCATGTGGGTGATGCTATCCCTGCCTTCAACAATGCCTAGAAATTGGCAACCATGTAGTGGTTGACTCATGAAAGACAATATGTGGGACTCAAATGATTCTTTATGAAGGGCTTGCCTCCAAAACATTGGTGTATGATCACTGCAGTCAGTCCATCCCCCAACATACAGGTTCCATTTGTAAATACAGGGTTTGCATAGAATTGAATGACATTAGTACATCTATGCTGTGATCTATTTGCTGACAGAAAATGTGACCAATGTTTTGTAAATCATACGCATGAAGCTTAGCCCGCAAGATCATTACAAATCCACCAATCAACCTGTTGTTCTGCATTAATGAAGATCCTTTGATAAGTCCTGCTGGATCATACTTTGCTTGCTGTACAAGTCTCCATGCCACTTTCATGTAATTGATTATGGGATACTGTTGAACGTCTTGCACTGCTATGTGTCCACCTGTGGCAGTTTTCAGTTATTTCTCTTCTAACCCATCAGTCTTATCAATTAAAATTAGGTTAGTATATAACTAGTACACTCTAAGAGCAATGTTGAGTTTGTCCTAAGTCATAGCAATGTCACATTTATGCATTATGTACATTTACTCACAGGCAGAGGATGATATTTAAACTTTGCTACTCACTACTATGCACATGACATCTAGTGAATAATAAATGCCCCATAGCTATAGCACCATCTTTGGGATATTTAGTTCCAGAAGACTCAACATTGTTTAAATATTAATATCTAGTGAAAATTGAATGCAATTTCACCAACCAACTGAGCGTTATGTATTAAATTGCAAACACATAACATCCCAACCCAGTTTGTGGGTTGTGTTAGTTTAGTAGTGGAAAGTGGATCATTAGTAGTGATAAGTAGGGACTACCACCAGTTGTAAGGACACAAACACAATTAAAGGGTCAGTCTAGATCTCAATAAATTATTCCCTTACTCAACCCTCAGTGAATGGCAATGAGCAGGCAGGCGTAACTTAGTAGACAGGTGTTTAAAGCATTTTGAAAACACCAATACATTAAATAAGTAGGACACAAAACATAATTAAAATCTAAACTCCACTTTAGGAACATAGATCATATTTTTATGAAAAAATAGACACCAAAACTATAAACATCCAATGTAGGGAACTGGAGATATGACTTTTTAAAGAATAAACACTTTCTAGTGCTTAAACACTTATAGTGCAAATGTGGGACATCTGGTGGTGCTTGACCAGGACAAAGTCAAAGTTTGAGTCCGACCACGATAGAGCCCTGTTTGGATACACTAAGCAGGAGGCCTCGGTCAAAATTTTACTTTCGGACTTAGAAACTTTGCTGGAGGATTTTCTCTCTACATCTAGCGGTCCCCTCCGGCAGGCCAATTTCGATGCAATGTTGTTGGATTGCTTCTCCATGTGGCTCAGCCCAATCCTGGAAGTCTGAAGCTCCAAGGGTTTCAGTGGGATAAACCAAATGTTGCTCCAAACTTCTGGAACTTCTTCCCAAAGGAACTCTTGAGGGTTCAAAGTGTCCAAAACACAAATCCAATGGTTTGGAATCTCCTAGATGGTCCTTGGGATATCTGGACTACAATACCCACAATGTACCTGGCCAAATTCTTAAAGGTCCACTGGACGCACTCCAGGATGGGGACTCTTGGTGGAGATGATGCAGGTGGGCTCTGTTAATATGTAGCTTGCAGGGAGTCAACTCCTTAATCCTTAAAGCAAGGCAAAGTCCTTAGGACTGTAGTACCAGATTGTGCAGCAGGTGCATTACTTCAGAGTAAAGTCCTTTGGGTGCAGATCCAGATTCCAGCAGGGCAGTCCTTCCTCTCTTAGCAGTTTCAGACAGCAGATGTCAGGAGCTATGCACCTCTTCCATATTTATCCAGTGTTCCTGGGAGTCGACGAGAGGGGCACGCCTGACCAATGGGACACAGCGTGCCACCCAGGTGTATGCCAATTTCCTCCAAATTGTGGTATATTCTTGTCCCAGAAAGCACAATTCTCTCAAAATCCAAAATGGACAAAGTCTCCCCAGAGAAGCTGGATCAGACTACCCAACCTACTGGTGTGGCTAATTTTCCTAAACACTCCCCTTCCAATCCTTTCCATAATCTAATTGAAGGGGCTCCTGTGTGACTGGGGCATCAGAATTTTGGGGTCAGCCTGTGCTGTCCTAAAGTGCCATTCTCCCTTTGAATACCAGTTTGGCTGCCCCTCACCCCCTTCCTGCCATCTGCTCTGCAGCTTGTGCTTCTCTGCCCACAGGAAACCCATTGTCTCTCTACCAGGGTTTTTCCCAGATCTTTAGATCAGTCTGGCCAGCCTAGGCAGAGTTTGGTCAATCAAAAGAGAGCAGCTAAAAGGCTGGATTTTGGCTCACACAAAAGAAAGTGTAATAACTTATTTTCTGTCATATTTATTATAAATCTAACAGTGACAAGTTGTTGGATTTATCTTAACTATGCATTTGATACCTTAAAGTATATTTTACGTGGCTCCTATCAATATTTATACTTAAATAGAATATTACAATGTTAGCCTGGGGAGCCGTTCACTACAATGGGAATAAACAAAATTGGCAGTTACATCACTTTGTTAATCTGGAGCAGCATCGAATTCCATGGGTGTTGCTTGGGAAAATCCACTACAACACCCATGGAACGCCTCTCGGGTGCAGAATAAAGCGACACAGCGATTTATGAGGCCACTCAAAGCCATGCAAGCCGGTGTTGCCTGACTTCATAAATCTTTATGAGAGCCATGCTTCACACATGTACCACTCTACGTAGCGCAAATGTGATGCAGGGCTCTCATAAATAAGGCCCCAGTATCATTGAAAAGGTGAAACGTGGGTAATAATTAGTGGTAAATGTGCATCTACCACTGGCAATAGGGCCACTTACACAGTCTTGGGCTCAGACTAGGTCTCAATAAATTATTACCATGTGCAACCCTTGGTAGCTTGGCTTAACTTAAGAGACAGGTATGTAAAGCATTTAAAAACAGCAATTCACAACACCCAACAAAATCCCACACCAATTTATACAAATAGGACATATTTGTATCTTTAAAACGACACCAAAAGTGAAAAAAATCTAATGTGGGAAACTGGAGATGTGAATTTGTAAAGATTTAGCACTACATAGCACTTAGAAACCTATAGCGCCACTTTGGCACATCTGGTCTCGCTTCACCGGGGCAATTTAAAAGTTTCAGGCTGACCACGATGGATCTCACCTTCGGACTTAAAAACCTTTCTGGAGCTTTTTCTGCTGGGGTCCCTCGATGCTCATCACCAGTCCGGGTTTGGTGAGGGTTTGCTGGCTTACTTTCCAGGGAGCTTCCGGGCAAACTCTGGAAGTCAGACCTCCAGGGCTTTTCAGAAGGATGTATCAGCCGGGCAGGCTGGCTCACGGTTAAAGGTCACCGGCTTGGCTCTCGTGGTTGAGTCGGTTCCCCCTGGAGCTTTTTTCCAAAGTTGCTCCAAACTTCTGGAACTTCTTCCTGAAGTACCTCTCTGGGTACTAAAGGGTCAAAAACACAATCGAAGAGTCAGTAATCTCCAAGATGGTCATTGAAAGTAGGAGACTTTAGTTCTCACAATCAACTTGGACAAAACCCTAAAGAAAATCCACTGGATGCACTCCAGGCTGGGGATTCTTGGTGGTGATGGTCCAAGTGAGCCCTGTTTACTGATAGCTTGCAGGGAGTGCACTCTTTTTTCCCCTTTAAGCAAGGTCCATAAGTCGCATTTGGGCCCAATTTACATTTAAAAGCTGCAACACAGGGCTGCATTTAAAATTACTCAGGCTCTCCGAAGTGCACACATGCAAGTGCAGAAAGGACTGCTGGCCCTTTAAACCACCATTCCCTATTATATACAAGGGTCTTAAAGGTAGTTTTAATTCCCCTGCCCTATTATGTACTAGGGACTTATGGGGTAGGTCATGCCAATCATAGGGGTGTCCTAGCACATAGTGTACACTAATGTATATGTGTGTTTTCACTGTAACAGTGGGTGTTTTCAACATAGCACTGGCCCTGGACCTGCCCAACAGAGCCCGGGGCATTCTGGGAGTGCAAAAAATCAGCATCCAGGGGTCTCAAATGGGGCAAAAAGTGGGGGGAACACTGCAAACAGATCCTGATTTGCAAAAGTGATGAAGCAAATCTAGTCCTTAACGGATGGGTGCATATTTTCCTGTCACAGATCCATTTGGTGTAATATGTCCATTACCAGGATCTGTATCAGGAAGTCTGAATGGAAGAAGACCTTCCTTTTGGGGATGGTTGCTGGAGAGAATACTGACCTCTACATATCCCCTACCAGTCTCTTGCAAAGTTTAGAGCAATTAAAATGTACATCATCCACTGAGTGTATGCACTATTTACATCCCTCTGAGAGATTTTTTGCAAAAAATGAATGCAGTGGGACAGTGCACATTCCCCTATTTGCATGAAGGCGCTTCTTTCAGACGAGAGGACACCCCTTAATAAATGCATCTGCACTTCATCAGCACCTACAAATTTAGTAAGACAAGAGTGGGATTAATAGCCATTTCTTGTAATAATAACATGGATGCCAAACATCATCTAGATTTTGCAGAAGTGACACAGGTTATGACAATGGATCCTGGTCATAGAGCTGCAGTCCATTTTTGTCTGACAGCGCAACGACCAAAAGCAGATTCACGCTCAAGAGTATTAAGCTTCCAGTGCTGGGAAGAACCCAATAGCATGAGGTTGACACTCTTCAAACAAAGTTGCACATTCAGCAACATTGCATGGGTCAAAAAGAGCACCTTGACAGGAAGATACTTTAAGAATCCACAAACGTGTATGTTTTAAAGTGTGGAAGAGCATTTCTCCAAAAAAACATACAACTTCAGTACGAAGATTTTATTTTTCAATTAATTCAAATAACAAACAGTGGGCAAGATTACTTAACCCCTTCAGCGTGGCGCGGATTACCGCGCCGTGCTGAAGGTTCGTTGCGCGGGCGGGGCCGTGACGGAGCGGTTCCGTCATGCGCACAGCATGACCGGCGCGCATGACGGAACCGCTCCGTCACACGCATCGAAGGGGTTAAAGTATACCATATATCCCTTTTTGTTTTCCTCTGTAAATATGAAAGGATGAATATATGCAACCTGCTCTTTATATCCTTCCTGTGCCACACACAGTCTTTGACTTGAGGGTCGAAACAGGGACAGATTTGCACCTTCTGATTGCCTGACATACTTGCTCCTTTTCCTCTTTGCCACTGAATTGTTTACCTTGAATGTTTTATTACAAACACGTAAACATGTTTAGCCCGGTCACAAATGGTGTTTGAACAAAATATGTGAAATATTGTAGGACATAAATATCATTAGAAAATATAGCTACTACCTGTTGGACTAATGCATTTCTGTTGGCTCTAGGACACTATGCACTTTTTCCACTGCTAATCAATGCTAAAGTACTTGTGCTCTCTAATTTAAACAGTAAAATTAGCTTACCTCTGATTGGCATACTAAATTTACTTATTAGTACCTTGTTGAGTGGTATACCATATAACAAGGGCCTGTACATCAAATGCTACTAATGGGCATGCAGCACTTATTGTGGCTGCCATTCCAGCCTGAATTCAGTTTAAAATCTTCAATTCGACATGGCAATATAATTCCCTTGCCAAGCTTTAAACTCCCCTTTTATTGAATATAGGTCACCCCTAAGGTAGGCCCAGGGTTGCCCATAGGACATTGTAATTAAAAGGTACCTTTAAGTTTTACATGTCATAGTAGTGAAAAACTCAAATTAATATTTCACTGCTGTGAGGCCTATCTGTCCCATAGCACAACATTGGGTTGCCTTATTACATTTAATAAGTGCTAACTTTTGATTCAGAACAGCAGATAAGCATTTCATGTTTGGTATCTATGAAAAACAGAATTAAATAATCCTCTTCAATGGTCAAGTCAGATTTTAAATTAGAATTTTGAAAATGCCACTTTTGGAAAGTTAAAAAAGTCAAAACATCTAGCTGATCATTTGTAGGCTGCTAACCTTTAGGCAGACTCAGACCAAATCCACAAATCAGTTGGTCTATTACGTTTACTTATTCATTTTCAATCATTTCATTTTATAAATCCTCAAGGCAGAGGTCAGATACACATAACATTCTCATTACATCAAACCAAACAAAAGTGAGACATAGTGACAAAAAACAATTACAATTTAGAGATGTTTTCCAGTCCAAAAACAGAAAAAACAGGTAACCCATGGATCAAATTTTCAAGAAGCACTGAGGTTACCACTCAACGGAGGTAAACAACATTTCAGGTAACAAAGGGTTACAGTATTCAATACATATATTTTCCTAATTAAATTCTTCCCCTGTTGGTTATAAGTGCCAACGCGTTGCATGTCACACTCTATTTTTGGGGGCTCTCTTCAGGGCTGTGACTGGATTTTGTAAAACCAATAAACACATGTTTATTGTTTTAGTACACATTCCTCATTCTCTATCATCTCTATTACACTAACAAGATAATGTTTTTGCTTGTGTTCTCTTTAGGATAAAGCCATGATTATGAACAAGAGTGATAAAGATCCTTGTATTTCTGCCACGGCGAGCGAAGGATTTTACACTTATGCGCTTGTCTTTCAATGAAAAGTCTAGAGCCTCCATTCCACCATTAATAACATTTTTGTATTTGCAGGCTCATAAACAAATCGGCACTACAAGCCACGTTAAACGTAATGTTAAGCTGAAGAATAGGTGACTGTTGAAGCCAAAGGGAAGTTTTTCCAAGTAAGTGGAACCTGTGACAAATCCAAAAACAACTAATTAATAAGAATGTAAAAATGGGCAATGAGTAATTAAGTGACCTTGCCCTTTTAGGATCACAACCTCACAACAGTCAGCCTGTTCCTTGAAGGGATGTCCAAGACCAATTTGAGGTAGATATAATCCTGAAATATCTACAAGTGTAATAGAGATTATAGAGAATGAGGAGCAAGTACTAAAACAATACACATGTGTTTATTAGTTTTACAGAATCCAGACCTCTGCAACAAGCTCGGCTCCTACTTCCACCTGAAAGTCAAGGCCCTCTATGGCAACTTCGACTCATCCCAGTCCGGATTCCGCAGTAACCACAGCACCAAGGCCGCCCTCCTTGCTGCCAACGATAACATTCGTGTGCTACTCGACCAGGGCCACGCCGCAGCCCTCATCCTGCTAGACCTCTCCGCAGCCTTTGACAACATCTCCCATTATACTCTCGAAGCCAGACTCCATGATGCCAGCATATGGGGAACCTTCCTCTCCGAACTCAAAGAGATCAACTGCGGAGTACCCAAAGGATCATCACTCAGCCCCATGCTCTTCAACCTCTACATGGCCCCCCTCGCCACCATTGTCAGACAGCATGGACTCAGCATAATATCCTACGCTGATGACACCCAGCTCATCATCTCCCTCACAAAGAACCCCGAAGACCCCAGACTCAGCTTCCAGGAAGGAATGAAAGACGTCACAGCCTGGATGAGCAAAAGCTGCCTAAAACTCAACTCAGAGAAGACAGAGGTCCTCGTCCTTGGACCCTCCCCCACCACTTGGGTTAACACCTGGTGGCCCTCTGCCCTCGGAAACCCACCCACCCCAATGGACCACGGCCAGAACCTCAGATCATTCTAGACTCCTCCCTCACCATGACTCACCAGATCAATGCCGTCGCCTCCACCTGCTTCAACTCTCTCCACATCCTTTGCAAGACCTTCAAGTGGATCCCCCCGAAACCAGAAAGACTGTCACCCACGCACTCATAACCAGCAGACAGTACTACGGTAACGTTCTCTATGCTGCAATCAACAAATCCCTGCTACAAAAACTCCAGACCATGCAGAACACCGCAGCCAGACTTGTCCTCGGCACCGCACTGCATGAGCACATGACCCAGCACCTGCGAGACCTCCACTGGCTCACGGTCGAGAGGAAAGCAACCTTCAAGCTACTCACCCAAACCTACAAACCCCTCCACAACATCAGACCCAAATACCTCAATGAAAGAGTCTCTTTCCACGTACCCAAAAGAAACCTCTGCTCCGCCGACACAGCCCTAGCAGAGACCCCACGCATCCGCAGATCCAGAGTAGGTGGAAGAGCCTTCTACTACGTCGCGACCATGGCCTGGAATGAGCGTCCAGTCAATATCAGATGCTCGCTCACCCTGCACACCTCAAGCCCTGAGTTTTCGGCTGACCCAGAGCTGCACCCCCCCAGCGCCTGGAGACTCTCACAGGTGAGTAGCACACTTTAGAAGCCCCTGATTGAGTGATTGATTGAATAGGCTGTGCTCTGTCTTCTCGCAAAGGCACTGTCACCACAACATTGTCTCTGCGGCCAGCTTAGAGCCAGGGAAGTCAGGAAATTCCAAGCACTTCAAAGAGAAATTTCTAGGAACTTCTCCTACATCAAAGAAGATACCAGGTGTAAAAATAGGGCCATGAGAATCATTCTTGAGTTCACTCTCTGGATCTGTGGATGGACTTCCAGAGTACTGCCTGTTGCTGTGGACTCCTGTGTACTCCAAAGACTGCTTTTCTGCACCTGGAATGCTTGAGCCCTGCTTATTCATGTGAACTCAGTACAAGTAGGGTGATCCAAAGAATAGTTTGCTGGCCTCCTGTTCAGAGCCACAGAGTCATAGCTAGGCCTGGGCCTGAAATTCCGCTCTGCTCACAGAGTTTGCTGAGTTTTTCCAACTCCATGCTCCACATAGCACACAGAGTTCCGAGAAAGTGGAGGTTTTTTCCTCGCTCGCGCTCGCCAACATTAAGTTGGTGAACATGAGCGAGGAAAGTCTTATTCCAGGCCACCTCACAGTGAAATTTCTCAACGTGGTGAGTCATAGATGGTCGCTACCACTCGTGTTGAGAAACCTTCCGTTCATGGTGAGGAAGCTGCAGCTCGAGCAGAACAGTGCGCTGTGCATGGTGCCTTTCCCTCTGATTTTACAGTGCCTATCAAACCCCCGCCCCTAATAACCAGCAACGTAACACACTCCCCCTTTTGCAGAACTTCATGTAGCACAGTGGAGTTTTTTGATCACTTCAGAAATCCACAAACTCTGCCCAGGCGTAGTCATATCAGGCTTCCACTATCTTGAAGTACCTTGAACCTGGACTAACCCTCAAGGTGGTGCCCCTCCAGTCCTGTGCCCCCGGTGGTAGTGTTAAAGGTGCCCAGATAGACAAAATCCCAAACTTCAGAATGACACAATTTTTGGCATAAAATAGCTCTGACAACCGAGGCAAGACCTGGACCAACCTGCTCGTAGATTCACTTGAGGTGAATCAGCAGTCGGCCTGACTTCATAGTAGCTCCCGCTATGTTGTTCTCCGCAGCAGCAAATCCTGTTCAGCAATCCTTCACCAAAGGGGCATCCAGCCTCCTGGAACTCTCATTGGCTACAGCCTTTTGCATCGTCCCACAGCAAATGTTCGACTTCCACAAAGTGACCAAGTCCAAATGTAGAAAGCTTCACCGATACTTCTTCCAGAGGCTCCCCGACTACTATGCTCCCTCCTTGGACACTGCCTGCAGCCTTGCCTCACTGATCTTTATATTCACAGAACTGTTTCTTTAAAAATTCTTCTCAATCCGTAGGTAAGCACTGATCAGGCCCAATCCACTTTTTGCACCGGCCCGTGCCTTATCAGAGTTGGCCATATTTTTCTAATTTGATCCGGTCTGGAGTTGGCGCTTTGATCTTTTAGTCGCTAGTTTTCGCTGAAAATGTTAACAATTCATAACTCTGGCTCTACTGATTTTTATTGTTTCCGTGTCAAGTGATTTATTAAACTTTACTATATTTTTATAAATTAGTGCTGGATTTTTGTTGTGTTGTGCTTTCACTCTATTACTGTTTGTGTGCTGCATAAATCTTTACACATTGCCTCTAAGTTAAGCCTGACTGATTGTGGCTGTTGCTTCTCCAGGGCTAAGAACAACCCAATTTCTCGCAAAATATCACGGGACAGAATGTTGTTGGAAAGAATATTTTTTTTTTATTTGGTAAACAATATAATTTTCAAGAATATTGTTAGATTTAATAGTGTTTTCTTTAATCAGTTGTAAAAATACAGTTTTTAAAATAATTGAATATGTTTTAGTTAATATAATATTTTAGGTGTTAGTATTGTGTGAATGCTTGTTTTTAGACGCCAACGAAAGCCCATCCAGTGAATCCCAGGAGACGGGAAAAACATGAACAACTTGCCGATATTGCAGGGAGGACTTCACATTCCCTGTTTCTGAGTAAAGTGCTCTTAAGCGCAACACCGGTCTGCGGCACTTTGTAGGTGCCAGCCAAAGCCCTTCCTGTGAATCCCCAGGAGGGGAGAAAACCGTGCACTGCATGCTGACATCGCAGGGGGGACTTCACATTCCATCACCCCCTGCGTCTGAGTGAAGCGCTCGTAAGCACGACACTGGTCCGCAGTTTTTTGTAGCTGCCAACGAAAGGCCATCCAGTGAATCCTAAGGAGGGGAGAATGCCGTGCACGATTTACCGACATCGCAGGAGGGACTTCACATCCCATTACCCCCTGGCTCTGAGAAAAGCATTCTTTTTTCTTTTTTTTTTTTAAACTTTATTGTGCCGAAATCCATCAGTACAAACATGGGCCTACAACCACCGGGGCCGGCCGCTAGTATATGCATGCCAATTACGTGATGTCACAAAGCAGCGACTGATCCCCAGAGGTGCAGCAGGATTACAAAAGTTATTCTCGGCAACTCAGAAGTTAGGCAGGATACAGATTTTTTACATTTTAAAAGAAAAGAACGAACAAAGAAACAAAAAAAAAAAACTCAAGGCGAGAAACAGTCTAGACGGTGTCAAGCGCCGATGGGGGGACCCCACCATACCAGGTAAAGAATCAGGAGGTCAATAAGGATGACCCGGGGGGGGGAGGCAGCGGGGAAGTCAGAACAATCAGCATAAAGAGTACAGTATTCCGGGAACCCCAGGATCAGGGGGACAGAGAAATGTCAGAAGTATCTTCAAAAGGGGGTGTACAAATGTTACATCGGTAGGCGTTCCACTGACCCCAAATTCTACCCCACGCCCCGGGTTTGCCCCGAACCAGATATACCGTATTCTCTCTGAATATGCACCAGTCCATGTTCTCCTTCCACACTGACACGGTGGGAGGCCGTCGGGAACCCCAAAGCTGCGCGATATCCCTCTTTGCAATCATGTTCCCAAGTGCTGCCCACCGGGCCTGGGCAACGTTGTAATCATTCGGCTCCCATACATTCAGCAAACATCGACGAGCCTCAGGCAACAGAGCGACCCCAGTGACACACTCTATTACCGCATGCACACGGCGCCAATAAGCCGCAACCTCGCGACACTCCCAAAGGATACGAAGGAAGGTGGCGCTCATTCCACAGCCGCGCTTACACAGCCCATCCGAAGAAAAACCCATCACAACCAAACGAGGACCCGTCACATAAACACGGTGAAGAATTTTAAGCTGGACAAGACGGAGACGGGCAGGAATGGCGACCTCTTTCGGGGAGGACAGTGCAGACTTCCAGTCCTCGTCGTCCAACTCCAACCCGTCTCCGGTCCAGGCCTCCCGAAGATGCACAAGGAGGTCCGCCCGATTGTTGATTAATTTCTTATAAATCAAAGAAATCGTACTATCGGGCAGATGACCATCAAGTATACGGTCCTCGAGTGGTGAAGCTGCGTGGACCATGGTACCGGCCTTGAAGACCGACAGCAAAGCGTGGCGAACCTGTGCGTACCTGAAGAACTCCCTCTCACTCAAGTCATACTCACTCTGAAGCACCGCAAAGGATTTGACCGCACCTTTCACCCAGAGATCACCCACTCTGCTAATGCCAATCATATCCCAGTTCTCAAAACTTTTCGTTGTCCAGAGGCATCCCAATCCGTCCGACGCAAACAAGGGGGTCGCTCTTGTCAGGCGATCATTCCAACGCATGGCCACATTGGCATCCTTCCACACACGTACTGCAATCTTAGTGGGTCCCGTTAGGTTCCTCCCCGCCGTCCAAGAATAGAGCGCTCTGTTAAAGTTGCCACCAGGCAACTGATATTTATCCATCTCGAAAGCCGGATTTGGACCGGGTGCATACTTAGCATGGTTGATAGCGGACAGCTGGGAGGCCCAATAGTACCTCCTGATGTCCGGGAGCGCAATGCCCCCGTCATACCAGGGGAGAGTCAGTTTTGCAAGAGCGATACGAGCGCGACCGTCCCAAATAAGTCTCCTCTGTAAACCCTCTACCTCCCGGAAGTAGGCCGCCGGAATAATATCAAAGGAGTTCTGGAGTGCGTAGAGAAATCGGGGCAGGGACATCATTTTAAAAAGTGCCGCTCGACCGAGTGGCGACAACGGCAACCTACGCCAGCGAGCCACATCCAACTTCAATCGCCGGAGAGGAGGAAGGAGATTATGCTCATGGTGGACCGCCGGGTCCAACGATACGTAGACCCCCAAGTACTTGAAACCGGATTGTGAAATTTGAATGGGAAACCTATTCGGCAAGGGGGGAAGGCCACCGGAAATAACATACACACAAGATTTAGACCAATTAATGATCAGCCCGGAGTTTTTCCCGAAAGAAATGAGGACGTCAAAAAGGACATTAAGGGATTCACGTGGGGAGGTGAGGTACAAAAGGATATCGTCGGCGTACAACGAGACTCGGTCCTCAAAGCCAGGGGCCCACTGAATGCCCTTTATCGACGGTTCCCATCGGAGCCAGGCTGCGAGCGGTTCAAGAGCAAGAGCAAAGAGCAGGGGGGACAACGGACACCCCTGCCTAGTACCCCTCCCGAGAGCGAAGGGCTGGGACACCCTCCCATTGACAACAACCTGAGCTAGCGGATCCGTATATAAAATTCTCACCCAACTAATAAATCCCGCCCCGAAAACGAACTTCGCCAGTGTGGCCCAGAGGTATGGCCATTCTATCGTATCAAAGGCCATCGTGGCGTCCAAGGAAGCCAAGATGGCCGGCTCGGAAAGAAACTCCGCCCTGGCGAGAACGCCATGCAAACGCCGCAGGTTGAGAGCAGTGTTCCGGTGCGGAATGAAACCATATTGATCCGGATGAATCAGGTCACAGATAACAGCGAGTAAGCGATTAGCGAGGACCTTGGCGAGAATCATCGGTTCAGCATTCAGTGGGAAATGGGCCTGTATGAGGCACAACGATCACGAGGCTTGCCCTCTTTGGGAATCACAACTATGGTGGCCAGACGCTGGTCACTTGGGAGGGAACCAAGCTCACGCGACTCCAAAAACATATCACGGAGAAACGGTGCGACTTTATCCGGGCACAGTTTGTACAATTCAATGGGCAATCCATTGCGGCCCATAGCCTTACCAGTACGAAGGGAACGAATCGCAGTAGCAATCTCGTCGGCTGACAACGATGCCTCCATGCACTCTCGATCCTCTTCAGACAGGCAAGGCAGCGCAATGTCCCTCAACAAGGAACGAGAGTCATCCTCATCTCTATCGGACACCGGGGAGTAGACCACATGACAATAGTCAGCAAAACACTCCACAATCTCGCCAGGGTCAGTCACACGCACACCGTCGGAATTCTGAAGCACAGGGACCACGCAGTTCACTCTCTCCTTCTTATCAAGCCACGCAATCAGTTTACCCACCTTATCCCCAACATCATACAGTCTACCTTGCTGTTCCCTGTACAGTGTCTTGGCGGCATCAGTAACAAGGGATTTGTATTCAAACTGTTTCAAGCTAAGGGCGTGGAGCCTATCCTGGGTGACACCTGAGTCTAGTTCAGCCTCCAACTCCAGTATTTCGGCCTCCAGCCTCACGACCTCCCCACTCCTAGCTTTCTTGGTCTCAGCTATTAAAGAGAGGGCCTGTCCACGAATAACAGTTTTGAAGGCTTCCCACAGGGACACTGAGGACAAGACAGACCCCTCGTTCTCCAGGAAGTAGTGGTCGAGCGACTTAATGAGGCTGTCGCGAGTCTTGGGGTTGCGCAGATGCCAAGGGTTAATAGGGGCGATCCGCCCCGCAGCTTGCGTCCCCGTATCGAAAAGCAGCCACACAAGAGAGTGATCTGAAATGCCCCGGGCCAAGTGACGAACCTCCCCAACGTGGGTGGACTGGGCCGCGGGCATGAGGAAGTAATCAAGCCTGGAGAGACTCCCATGAGCCCCGGAGTGGAAGGTGTATTGACATTGCGTCGGGTGCCTTAACCTCCAGCAATCCACCAGACCAAAGGTGTCCAAAAACCCACCGAGCCATGATTGGGAAACGGGAAGGGCCCTGGGGGGTGGCGATCCAGATCACCGAATAGCACAGAGTTAAAGTCCCCACCCATGAGGAGAAGACTATCGGGGAGTTCCAGCAACATCCGACCAACATCAGAGAAAGTGGAGGTCTGGAGGCCTGGGGGAACATATATCGTGACTAAGGAAAGGGTCTTACCCTCCCACCTACCAGTTAGGGCGGCATAACGCCCTCTGTCATCAAAGATGACATTATCAATCTCTAGTGGGAGGGAAGACCGTACAAGAATACCAACCCCTCTGGAACCAGTGGTGAACCCGGAGTGTGCAACCAATCGGTATCCCCACCTGTTCATAGCATGACACACATTGCCGACCAAATGCGTCTCCTGCAGGAGTACAACATCAGGAGTCAAACGACGCAAATATTGCAGTACAACACCCCGTTTGATACGATCCCCCAATCCATTGACGTTCCAAGATATCAACCTCAACCCACTACCCCCCATCCCCACAAAGGTAGCAGGAGTCTCCCCACAGAGAGCAAGACACCTGAAGCAAAGAAAGAGCCAATATGCCGCCTTGAGAAAAGAAAACACGAACACAAACACCCCAACCAAAACCCGTTACAACTCCCCCCTCCCTGCACCCCCTGCAGACTATAAAACTACCCCAAAATGCAGTGTGCCTGTCGCCCTAACAATCCCATTCTACAAAAAGACCCCGGAGGAGGAGAGAGGCCCATCTCCACCCGCCACCCAGACGCAAACTACTATAAAACAAAATATACAAAAGAGGTAGAACCCAACTGAGCAATGTCCGATTATCAAGGTTAGGGACCGAAAGGTCACTTCTGTGGAGGCTCACCACCCTCGGCACCACCAGGGTGCCCCGTTCGATCGCCCCGACCAGGCAGGGAATCCAACCAGTCACTCACATTGTCCGGTCGTTCGAAAAAGAAGGTCCGTTCCTCATGTTCCACTCGAAGCCTGGTAGGGAAAAGCATACTTCAAGCCCAGGTCCTGGAGACGTCGCTTAACCCCCTGAAAGCCCATCCTCTGTCTCTGAACAAGTTGAGTGAAGTCCGGGAAAAAATTGACAGAGGAGTTTTCAAATTTCACCAGGCCGTGCACCCTCGAAGCCTGCAAAATCGCATCACGGTCCCTGAAATGAAAAAGTTTAGCGATGATAGGCCTCGGGGGAGCGCCAGGCTTGGGCTTACCACCCGGGACACGATGTGCACGCTCCACAGCGAAAAACTTGCTGAGTCCAGAAGGGGCAAGATGGGTAAGGATTAGATCTTCGACCAGGAGGTCAACAGAATGAGTCTCGGGATTCTCCGGAACACCTATGACTTGATGTTGTTGCGTCTTGCCCTGTTCTCAAAATCCTCCAGCCGATGGGACATCAAGTTGTTGGCCGATTTCAGAGCGCCAAGGTCTGTTCGAAGTTCCGACACATCAGCCGTGAGGCTGGAGGTCTTCAAATCCAATGACTTCACCTTCTCGTTAGTTTTAGACAGGTCAGCCCTGATTAGAGTGACATCGATGGCGACCGTGTCAATTTTACGAGCCAGGGCCTCATACTGCTGGCCGATGGTCTCCTTCATGCCGGTGATGGTGCCCATAATGTCCTGCAGGGACAAGTCAACAGGGGCAGATGGGTCTTCTCTGGCGTCCTCCGGGGTACTGCTGGAGAGCCCGGGGGATCCCTTGGCTTGAGTATAGCGGTCCATAACATTTGTCTGGAACTGTCCCCCACAAAGAGACGTCTTGGTCTTCCGCTTCTCTGGTTCACCCCTGCCCGTCATGGTGGAAGATGCACCCCGGAGGGGCCCACAAGACCGAGTGAAAATGGCCGCCGGCAGGTCGGGCACCGACCTGCCAAGAAGCTGGCTCGTGGGGTCCGGAGAAAGTCGCGACTTGACCCAGTACGCTGTAATGAGGAGGCAGCGATGACACCAAAAGGAGGCTGGATTGGTCCCCGGCCGAGCGAAACAAACCCTCAATCAGACCATGCCAGAAACCGAAAGCGAAACCGAAAATGGGGATACGGCCACTGATGAGGTCCCAATGCCGTTGTTGTTCAACTACGTCCCGGCTCCACAGATCACCAAGTCCCCGGCACGGCCTCAAGGTGGGCCTCAAAAGTTCAAAGTGCTGTAATTTCGGTCGCCCAAGTCCGATTCAAATTCTGGAAAGCCCGTCCAAGAAATCAGGATATCATCAGGATAAATTGCGAGGAGTGGCGAGGGTCCGGGGAGCCCTGTGCTCACGCGACCATCTTGGATGCGCGCTAAGCTCCTCCCGAGAAAAGCATTCTTAAGCGTGATGCCGGACTGTGGTGTGGGACACGTGTGGGGTTGCGCCCGTGCCACGCCAGGGCCCTTCCACAACCATCATTGCCCAGAGGAGGCTATGCTGGGCCAGCCCCCTTTCATCTGGGCTTTGAGGTTTGAGGGCTTGGGCATGGGTAAGCAGAATACAAAGCCCACCGAAGTAGGAGGGGAAATCATAACCACTCTGAACTCTTTTTTGATAAGAGCAGCAGACGTCCTCTCAAAGGAGATCGAGAGCACTGAACGCCGCCTCTCGCTGGAAGAGGTAAGGTTACCTATTACTAACCACAAGGAGATGGGAAGGAGTTCCCTGACACCTAGGGGGATCCTGCTACTAAATTAGCTCCAAGTTCGATGGTCTTGAGGGAGCGCCCCAATGAATCCAACTCCATTGAGACCGAGTGCAGTCCGGTTACCGAATCCCCAGAAAGACATTGTAAAAATATGGTTCTGAACCCCCCGCGAAGGTATATCACAAACATAAGTGTCTTACCAGCTCTATCTCAGCTCCCCATAGAGGATGTTATATGCCAAAAAATGGAACAAATCATCAGTACTTTATTACAGCCAATGACGGATAGGTTAACAAAGATAGAAGAAGGCCTTTAGCTCCTCCTTAGTGACGACCAAAGGTATGGCCCACCAGTGTCATTAAGGTCACTTGATGGAAATCTTGGCCATCTTGGCCCCAACACCGCCAACAGGGGGGCCCAGAGGACACAGTCTCCACACAGATGCTGCCAGACAGAGCCCGAGACAGACCCCAAATAGGCAACTCTACCACCAACGGCCAACACGAGGGCAATAATAACCATCACAGAGTGCGATTGTCCTCATCTGGAGGGGGGAACAAACGGGGATGGGAGAGGACTGGAGCCAACTGTGACAAAAGAAGTAGAAACAACAGAGGTACCACACGGATGCAACCACAGACGGTTCTATGGCCATTGAAAGATCAAACACCACACTGCATGGCGGACGGTTGGCGTTACCTCCGACAGCATGCCCTTATGTAGTTATCCTAGCCAATACGCCCAAAATTAAACCGCACCAGCAGGAGTCGACAACGCAACTGATGGACAAGGCCCTGCAATGGCTTTGCAAATTTAATACGGAGGACCTTATGCTCTATAACCACATCATAAGGCTAGACTGGTAAATTGGATGGGCCATGGTACCAAATCTATTGGGGGGACTGCGGGATCATAAACTTTAATAATCAATGGTTGGTTGTGCACCTATCGAATGTATTGCCTAGCGCCCCTCAATCTGACTCACACATCTTTGCATTGACACTTGGCTTTTTTTATAAATCATTTTGGCACACCTGTATCGCTCAAGGCAGGGCACCTTTCAATTCTAATCATAATCAACACTTTGATGATTGCCCAGTTATCCCAATTAAAAATAGATATGAACCACTAACTGATCTTGAAGCCTGTGATTGACTCTCTACCCTTGGGCCCAGAGTTGTATACCTAAAATTAATCACTTGGAATATAGAGGGATATAGGCAGAAAATACAGGACCAGGAATGGTTACGACTTGTATTAAACTGTGATATCCTGTGTTTCCAAGAAACATGGGAAATCAATACAATCAGCATAGATGGCTATAGAACCTCTTAAATGGATGCTGTTCCGTCCAGAGCAAAGCACGCAAGTGGCAGGCTAGTTACCCTAATAGCTAGCACAGTCGGGGTCAAGGTAAGAAAGTTTATAAATACATCGCCCTGCCACCACATCCTTTTATGTGCTGGCCAGCATGGAAGGTATTGGCTTCTAATTAACCTGTAAAATAATAACTTTACAGGCGATATGGCCGCGGTGGTAGAACTCATTGAGAAAGATATTGACCACCTCTTGAAAAACCACCACACTTCCTTAGATAGTTCATGGATGAGTGGCTTTAACATCCTTAGCTGTAACAGGATAGAGCCTGCTGCTTCTGATATGATAGAGGACATAGGGGAGCCTATTCACCATTTTATCCATTATGGCTACAGCTGTCTACTAAATTGATAATTAGTGATCCACAATCTGGAGATAATAAATTCAGTAGAGCCCAGTACTGCCCAACTAGACCACACATTCTTTGCTCAATCCCATTATAGATCGATCGATTATCCTGGCTTCCGAAACTATAAGATCATAGGTCTCCCTCATTGAAAGTAATCCATCCATTTAGTGATCACACAGCAACTACTTTCCCAATACCCTGGGGTCTTAAGAATCCTAATCCCTAAACCATTAATTGCAAGGAAAAATTGAATTGTTCTGATATGCGACAAGCCAGATACATCAAAATTCACTCATAGTATTGTCTCCACTATGATCCAGGATATCTCAATCTGTCTGGACCATTCTCACAGCCCGACAAACCCCCCGTAGCTTTTAAAAGAATTTTAGCTGAAATGAATTAAAATCTTTTACAGCCCTTTAACAGAAAAGCCAGGGGGCCAGTATGTTAGTTCAATGGCTGTTGTACCAAAGCATTAAAAAACCTCTGCATTGCCCTCAGAATAAAACCCAGATATATCCTGCTGGTAAAATCGTTACGCTCCATTTACATAGCAGAAAGAGATAATAGACTAAGGGCTTGAAAAGGAGAAGCATGGGATAAATTAACAAAAACAGCTATGCTGAAAAAAAACAGGGATTTCTGGCTTATAATTAACACCTCGTTCCTTAAAGACGAGACAGATATCTCCCTAGATCAATCAATCAATCAATCAATCATTTGTAAAGCGCACTACATACCCGTGAGGGTCTCAAGGAACTGGGAGGGGGCTGCTACTGATCAAACAGCCAGGTCTTGAGTATCCTCCTGAAGGTCAGCAGGTCTTGGGTCTGTCGTAGGCTCAGTGGGAGGGTGTTCCATGTCTTGGTGGCGAGATGGGAGAAGGATCTTCCGCCAGTGGTTGTTCTTCGGATGCGCGGGACGGTGACGAGTGAGAGGTCGGCGGAGCGTAGCTGGCGGTTGGGGATGTAGAAGGAGAGCCATCTGTTGAGGTAGGCTGGGCCGGTCTTGTGGAGTGCTATGTGTGCGTGGATGAGGAGCTTGAAGGATTTTCTCTTGTTGATGGGGAGCCAGTGCAGGTTTCTCAAGTGGGGGGTGATGTGGCCGTGTCGTGGTATGTCGAGGATCAGTCGTGCCGAGGCGTTTTGGATGCGTTGTAGTCGTTTGATGAGCTTGGTTGGGGTTCCCACGTAGAGGCCATTTCTGTAGTCGAGTCTGCTGCTGACGAGGGCCTGGGTGACTGTCTTTCTTGTATCTGGCGGGATCCATCTGTAGGTCTTGCGGAGCATGCGGACGGTGTTGAAGCAGGAAGAGGAGACGGCGTTGACTTGCTTGGTCATTGAGAACGTTGAGTTGAGGATGATTCCCAGCTTGCGTGCGTGGTCGGTGGGTGTCAGGGCTGCCCCCAGTGCCATCGGCCACCAGGAGTCATCCCAGGCTGAAGGGTTGGAGCCGAGGATTAGGACCTCCGTCTTGTCCGAGTTCAGCTTCAGACAGCTGATCTTCATCCAGTCGGCGACGGCCTTCATTCCTTCGTGGAGGTTGGCTTTGGCGGTGATGGGGTCCTCGGCATAGGAGATTATGTTGAGGTCATGCTGTTCGGCGACGTGTGCGAGCGGGGCCATGTAAATGTTGAACAGTGTCGGGCTGAGGGAAGATCCCTGGGGTACACCGCAGATGATCTCAGAGGCTTTGGAACGGAATTGGGGAGGTGGACGCTCTGGGTTCTGCCGGAGAGGAAGGAGGTGGTCCATTCCAGAGCCTTGTCTCGGATCCCTGCGGCGTGGAGGCGTGCACGTAGTGTGCGGTGGCAGACGGTGTCGAAGGCAGCGGAGAGGTCTAGGAGGATGAGTGCTGCAGTCTCACCATTGTCCAGCAGGGTCCTGATGTCGTTGGTGGCGGCGATGAAGGCAGTCTCGGTGCTGTGGTTGCTGCAGAACCCTGACTGGGAAGGGTCCAGGATTCTATTTTCTTCAAGGTATCGGGTTAGCTGTCTGTTGACGATTTTCTCGATGACCTTGGCCGTGAAGGAGAGCAGAGAGATGGGCCGGAAGTTCTTGAGGTCTCTTGGGTCTGCCTTAGGTTTTTGGAGTAGGGCGTTTATCTTGGTGTGTTTCCAGCTCTCTGGGAAGGTCGCGGTCTCGAGGGAGAGATTGATGACGTTGCTCAGGTGGGGTGCGATGGAGCTGCTTGCTTTGTTGAAGACGTGGTGCGGGAATGGGTCTGATGGAGAGCCGGTGTGGATTGTGCTCATGGTCTTGATGGTGTCATCGACGCTCACGCTGGCCCAGGCTAGCATGGGGTCGTGGTCGATGGTGTGCGGAGGGTCTGTTGTGTTGCTGTCTGTTGGGGCTGACTGGGTGTTGAAGCTGCCGTGGATGTCTGCTATGTTGCGATGGAAGCACATGGCTTGCGACAGCGGGATGTCATTGGTGTTGGAGCTGGGGTTGGAGAGTACTTCACGATGTTGAAGAGCTCCTTGCTATTGTGTGCATTGTTGTTGAGGCGGTTTTTGAAGGAGGTCCTCTTGGCCGCCCTGATGAGGTGGTGGTGGTTGCGGATCGCGTCCTTGTGTGCTGCGTGGCTGTCCGGAGTTTGTTCACTGTGCCATTCCTTCTCTAGTTTCCGGCAGGCTTGCTTGGAGGCAAGGTGTTCTGGGGTGAACCAGCTAGCCCTCTTGCTGGAGTCTCTGTGGGGGGGTTTCTTCAGCGGAGTCAGGGTGTTGGCACAGTCCTCGATCCAGCGTCTGAGGCTGTGGGCAGCGTCGTCGGTGTTGGAGGATTCGGTGGGTAGGCTGAGAGCGAGGTTTGCATGTAGTTGGTCTTCGGTGATTTTGCTCCAGCAGCAGCGGGGGATCTGTTGGGTGCGGTGGTGTGTGGTGGGTTTCTGGAAAGCGAAGTGGATGTAGCGGTGGTCGGTCCAGAGGAGGTTGGTGGTGTGGCTGACGGAGACGAGCGGGCTTGAGGAGAAGACAGCGTCGAGCGTGTGGCCGGCGGAGTGGGTGGGCGTTGTGACGAGTTGCTTCAGTCCGAGGTTGGCCAGGTTATCGATCAGGGTTGTGGAGTGTTGTAATTGTTGTTCTCAAGGTGAAAGTTCAGGTCTCCGAGGAGGATGTAGTCGGTGGAGGTCAGGGCGTGCGTGCTGATGAAGTCGGCGATGGAGTCACTGAACTCGGGACGGGGTCCGGGGGGTCGGTAGACAAGGGTGCCTCTGAGGGTGGACTTAGGGTCTGTGTGGATCTGGAAGTGCATGTGTTCGGCGGTGCTGGGCTCGTCGTCGGTGCTAGTCGAGACCCTGATGCTGTTCTTGTGGACGATGGCGATTCCTCCTCCGACTCTGTTGGTGCGGTCTCTGCGGGTGATCTTGTAGCCGTCTGGGATGGCTATGGCGATGTTGGGTGAAGAGAAGTCGTTCAGCCAGGTCTCTGTCAGGAAGGCGACGTCCAGGGATGTTGTGTCGAGCAGGTCTCAGAGCTCGATGGCGTGTTTGCATGCGGTGCGGGTGTTCAGTAGTATGCATCAGAGATGGTTGCGGTCTTTCTTGGCGGGTGGTTTGTCGGCTCTGAGGCTGGTGTAGCTGCAGTTCTGGCAGGTGAAGGGACCGTGTGTGTGTTTCGGAGCGGCCTTGAAGCAGGTGTGGGTCCATCCGGAGTTGAGAGAGTGCTGGCGTCGTAGTGGCGGCGGTCGTCGTGGTGGGTGCGGGGCCAGGGGTTCTGGCGCTGGGTGCGGTCCAGGCATGGACGGGCGCAGATGGGTTTGCCTTAGGCACGCCTTCGGCGCTCCAGCGGCGCGGCCGCACAGTGGCCGGAATATATGGGGAGGTGGGAGGGAGGAGCAGCTGGGAGGCAGGGCAGAGAATGGGCAGTGGGCAGTCAGGGGGGTGGGGCCGCAGGGGATGCAGCGGCGGGGGTGGTGATGGACGATGAAGGGAACAGAAGGCAAAAGGGCACAAAAAAACGAGGGAAAACGAGTGGCACAGAAGGCAAAAAGGGCACAAAATCGAAGTAAAACGAGTGTCACAGAAGGCAAGTGGGCACAGAAATACAGGGAAAAAACGAGTGGCACAGAAGGCAAAAAGGGCACAGAAATACAGGAAAAACGAGTGTCACAGAAGGCAAGAGGGCACAAAAATACAGGGAAAAAACGAGTGTCACAGAAGGCAAGGGGGCACAGAAATACAGGCAAAAAACGAGTGGCACAGAAGGCAAAAAGGGCACAGAAATACAGGAAAAACGAGTGTCACTGAAGACAAGAGGGCACAGAAATACAGGGAAAAAACGTGTGTCACAGAGGGCAAGGGGGCACAGAAATACAGGGAAAAAACGAGTGGCACAGAAGGAAAAAAGGGCACAGAAATACAGGAAAAACGAGCGTCACAGAAGGCAAGAGGGCACAGAAATACAGGGAAAAAATGAGTGTCACAGAAGGCAAAAAGGGCACATAAATACAGTAAAAATGAGTGTCACAGAAGGCAAGAGGGCACAGAAATACAGGGAAAAAACGAGTGTCACAGAAGGCAAGGGGGCACAGAAATACAGGGGAAAAAACGAGTGGTACAGAAGGCAAAAAGGGCACAGAAATACAGAAAAAACGAGTGTCACAGAAGGCAAGAGGGCACAGAAATACAGGGGAAAAAACGAGTGGTACAGAAGGCAAAAAGGGCACAGAAATACAGGGGAAAAACGAGTGTCACAGAAGGCAAGAGGGCACAAGAATACAGGGGCAGCTGAGAAACAGAAGGCAAAAACGGGGGGAGAGACACGGGGGCAGCGAGGGGTACAGAAGGAAAAACCGGGCAGAGACACAGGGGCAGTGCGGGGTACAGAAGGAAAAACCAGGCAGAGACACGGGGGCAGCGAGGGGTACAGAAGGAAAAACTGGGCTGAGAGACACGGGGACAGCGAGGGGAACAGAGGGAAGAAAACGGGCACGGACCACGAACAGGCAACGGGGGAAGACAGAACAACAGCAGTCACAGACACAACAATGAAATACAGGCAATACAATAAAACAGTAGAGCGGAAGATGAACAAACCTACGGCCTACCACTGGCCACCAGGGATGAGGTGCAGGTGGTAGCCTGCGGGTGGTGGAGGGCCTCGAACTTCCTTAGCAGCAGCGGCAGCTGGGGCAGAGACATACAGGCGGTGCTGTGCGGAGGGGAAGCGACCTACCTGGTGGGGTCAAGGGTCGCTCAGCATGTATCGGAGGATGACTGGGTGAGCTAGTTCACTGGGGTATTTGGCATAGAAGGGGGGGCCTGTAATAACATCATGTTGTCGGAGTCACTCAGAGGAAGCTAAATTATCTTTTACCCTGGGCGAATTGAAAAATGCACTGAACCAATGTAGCAGATTGAGGGCAGCTGTGCCAGATGGGGTACCAATTGACTTCTTTTTAACGTACCAGGAGCTTTGGGCCCTGCTACTTACTGATGTTTTTAATGGCATATCGCAAACGAATGTCCCCCCCTTCTTGGAAAAAGTCAGTGATTATACCGACCTATAAAAAGTGGAACAAAACAGTAGCGAAAAACTATTGACCAATATCACTGTTAGATAGTACAGCAAATTAATGGGCCATCTCTTGCTAAATAGGTTGGAGGATTGGGATCAAGATAATTAGATATTAATTCAAACCCAGAACGGTTTTAGAAAGAATAAAGAGACAGTGTACCAGTGTCTCACCTTAAACTTATTGATCACCAAATACACAGCAGCAAAGGAAGGACACCTTTATATGACCTTCATGGACCTATCAGCCGCTTTTGACCAAGTTGCCCATACGAAGTTATGGTCTATAAAGGAAAACATGGGCATAGACAAACCAATAATTACATTTATTTGAGAGGTGTACTCCCCAGCAATGGCCTGCATTCACCTGGGGAATGAGGGGGGAATGCTCCAGACACTTCCCACTCGCTCACGGTGTCAGGCAAGGGTGCATACATGCACCCTTTTTATTCTCTCTCCATACGAATGGCATGGAAGCCGCACTGGTTGGGTCTACCAGTGACGTCCCCATTATTAATTCTGCTCCTGTGCCTCTACTTCTTTACGCAGGTGATGCAGTATTGCTGGCTCGGACTGGAAATACGCTGCACACGCTTGTAAACACCTATGTGAGATTTATAAATAATCTAGATCTTAAAGTAAATAAAACTATATGATTTGTGCAAGATTAGGAAACCCACCTAGCTGGAACATAGAAGTGAGGACGTTGGAGGTAGTAGAATCATTCTGTTATTTGTTCGATTAAAAAATTACATGGCACAACATGGTGGCCAATAGAGGCCTTATGATGGAAAGAAGCATAGAGGCAATTTTTAGCTTCATCAAGAAACTGGGGTCCAAACCGATAGAAACCATAAAAAAGATATATGAAGCAAAAACAATGTCAGTTGCAGCATACGGAGCGTCAGTGTGGGGTGTCACTACTGTTTCTAGTTTTCAACAGATTTTTGAGGAAATTGGTGTTACACATTCTTGTTCCTCCTATAATTGCCATACTGAATTGGAAGTTCCTTTTATTACAGGGCAGATTCATTCTGGCCCCCCTCTTTTGTGGTACTCAGTATGGAGGAGGGAAACACTGAAGCTAATGCATGAAATCCTACATGATTGCCTAGAGCTTGACAGGTCTTGCAGAATAAAATGGTTGCAGTTTGTCAGGAACAGCCTGCACACTATTGACTTGTCTAAGTTATTTGATCCAATTACCTGCACCTCATTCTCTAGGTCAGAACTGAAAAAACTTTTAACTGAAAAACAGAGGGAAACGAGATGGGAAACCACATGCTGTAAACCAAGGGTCAAGCAATACCATATAGAGCCTACAATAAACACACCTGATCTTAATTACTTATCTTTTGTGACTTAACACTCACCATTGATTTCTGCTAGCGAGGTTCTGATTGAACTACATTCCCCTAATGCTTGGCTATCCTGCTAATACCCACTCTATGAATGCCTTGTCTCTTTGCCCATGTGACTCCTCATCAGCACAATGAGACCTCCGTTTGTTATTTTGTAAATTCTATAGTGAGGAGAGGAAGAGGTTTGTCCACCCAATCTTGGGCAGATATAGGGTGAGGCAATGTCTACCAGATTTATACCTTCTAAAATAGCTGTCTGATCCCTTTACCTGCCATTGACTGGCTCTGTTTTTCCAATGTGCCATGAAGAGACATAGGCAGCATTTGTAACATAAAAAATGAAATTGTTCCCCTCTTCGTGCCACGTTTTAATTGTATAATAGTTTTATCTGTATCCTTTTTTATTTGGGCTGTTTTAATGTATACCATGATTTTACTGTATGTAGAATACTTTTTATGCCGTCTTATCAACTGGTGAAATAAAGTGATTTTTGACTGACTGATTGTTTTTATTTTGTTTTTATATTTTTTAAATATAGTTTGTCATTTTAAGTTTTTTAGTCATTATTTTCAAACTTTATTCTATAGTGTAGTGGTGGGCTGTTGGATTCATAAGGGAATAGGGTGAAAAATTTATGAAATAATGGCTAATCTATAAATAACCTAAATGTAATTGTTTTTTTATTGCAAAATAATTATTTAATCTAATATTAGTTATGCATATTTTTTATTTTATATATGATTGTCATGTAATTTTATATCCTATAATTTCAGGTTAATGTATTCCTTTCAAAGCATATATCCAATTCATTATTAGTAATTTTAAGTTATATTTTAGTATCAGGTTGTTGGGTGTGTAGGGGAATTAAATGTATGGTAAATTATTTGGTATGGTAATTAGATATGTGTTGAATAATAATGATGTAAATTACTTATTTGCTTTTATTTGTTAGATTTTTTTCGTAGTGTTTTATTCCTTCTAAAGTGTATTTTAATTTGATATGCTTATTACGCATGTCTTTTTTAAAAAAAAATGTATACATTTGTTGGGGACTAGGGTGAGAATACATTAAAGTTAAAATATTTTTATTTTAATATTAATCCTTATTTTTATGTAATTGCTCAATTGATAATTATGTACATTTTACGTTTGTACTTTTTACGTTAATTATTTGTTTTATTACACTTCATGTAATGGCAAGTGGTTTTAAAATGTTGACTTTGGAAGGATTTTCTTTTTTACATTTTATTTGTTTTTAAGTAGTATCTTAAATTGATTTATTTTATAGTTAGACAAGTTATACCACCAAAAGTAATTTTATTTTTTTTATGTATTTTTCCATGTACTATAATTTTGTAATTTTTTATTAGGTATTGAAATATTTTTAGTAAATAATTAGGACATGTATTCTTATACGAGGTCACTTTGAAGTCCAACACTATGCATACTGTTGCCTAGACTGGGGTGGGAATAGTAAATGTAACTCTGACAAAATCCAACATTTTCCCCACCGTTCTTTAGACTGGAGGGGGAATAAACAGTAAACCTAACCCCTCTGAAGTCCAACATTTTCTCTACTGTTGCTTAGACTGAGTGTGCATAGTAAATCTAAAGCCTCAGAAGACCAACACTTTCCCTGCTATTGCTGGAGTTTTGAACAGAGAACTTTGAGATAGATAGATAGATAGATAGATAGATAGATAGATAGATAGATAGATAGATAGATAGATAGATAGATAGATAGATAGATAGATAGATAGATAGATAGATAGATAGATAGATAGATGTGTGCCTGTGTGTGTGTGCCTGTGTGTAATGAAATAAATATTGAAATCAGCATATTCATTTTATATTTTAAAATTTGAAGAGTACATATATTAAAAAAATTATAATATTGTTCCTCTTTTTGGGCGATATTCCCTTCCACTATATTTTTGAGTCGATATAACTGTCATTTCTATTTTATGTATTGGAACACTATACTGCTGTCAACGTTATTTTTGGCACAGTATTTTTGTCAACGTTATTTTATTACCACGATATTGTGTCAGAGAACATCAGAAAAAGCACCTCTCTTTAGATTGGTCTTGAAAAGTATGGGGCGAAACTCAAGTTCACACAGTAGGTAACTTTTGTCAAAGGGTAAATGTAAGGTTTCTTATAAACAGATTCATACAAACAGAACACTTATGTTTGCATTAAGTATAAAAGTCCTGTATTGCAGAGAGGGTAGCCATTTCTCTGTATAGAAAGCTCACACATTTATGAACTGTCATTCGATATTCTGTCCAGTATTTCAATGCTCTATGGATGGGTGTAGTTCAGTCACTCAGGAGAAAGGTGTTGTGATTTATTTTCTTATTTTTCTTTCTTCCTTTTGTTATATGGAAAGAGGGAATAGTAATGCTCAGATGTGTTCCGTTTTCTTAATCTGATGCTTGGTAAATTAAGTTAAAAGTACTGTGAAAGGCATTTCTGGTTACTTTTATTTAATAAATATATTTATATACTGAAAATCTAACCACATAGACTTCACAAGAAATGTACAGCAAATACATTTACAATAAACATTAACAGTTATCAGGTAAAGTATTAATATTTATAGGTAGCAATATCCAGATTGCTAGGTGCAATTTAAATGGGAGTGTTTTTGAGGCTTCCGAAATGCTCACAGAATATGGATGGAATTGCATATCAAGTGGGAGTTCATTCAAAGTTCTTGGGGCTCGGCAGGATACACCCTCTTTCAGTAGCTTTCTCTTTTTGATGTTTGGGCTCTCCTATCTGAGGTTGAATTTATGTTTAGATATCCTCTGACCACCTGAGGCATGTAGGTTTGCTGGGGAGACCACAAGGTAGTGCTTTGTGTGTATGGTGGCCAGCTGAAGGTCAAGTCAACCATCAAGGAGAAGTCACTGCAGTTGTTTTAGAATTGTGATTATGCGGTGTGATCTTTTTGCCATTTGGACTAGGTGAGATGCAGCACTTAGATTTTAAATTGAGCGTATTGCAGGTGATTGTAGGGTGTTGCCCCCATCAAAGTGAGAAAAGACTAGGATCTGCTCCAGTCAGGACACAGAGAGTGCAAGGGAAGAACGTCACCGGTTTCAGAATACCTTTGTCTTGTTCTACGTCCACTTGATTACTATTTCCTTGTTTCTTCTCATGTCTAAGCCTGATATTGTCCTTGTGATTTGTATCTGAGAGTTTCTTTCGCTTATTGCCCTTTTTTACTCTCTTAAGGGGCTACCTGTGTTATGTTAGAAGAGCATTCTTTCCTTATCTTCCTTTGCATTATCTTGCTTCCTCTCTAGTTGGTTTCAGAGTAGCTATGTTAGCATATAGCAAGGATATTTTTCTTAAACAGCATCATTGTTTTCCAGATAGCTTTGTGAAATAAGGATGTCACTCACCACAGGGTTTTCCAAAAAATCATACTTGGCAAAATGTTTCCTGAAATAGAACCGACTTTCCTCCATTCCCCAACTTGACTGTATTTCAATAACCATTTCATGGTCTTCTATAGTTCTTTCTACAAAAACAGATACAGAAAAGAAGATTATATTCATGTAGTCATCTTGCAGCAATCTAGAAAACATCTAGGAGCAGACAATAAGAAATATACAAATACAAAAAAATGTAAAATGTCTGAGTTACTCAAATTACCATTTCAAAGGTCAGTTTGTGTAAGTGGTACAAGGAAAATGGTCACCACGTGTAATGGAAAAGCAGCACACATTTCACAACCAGTCAATTGCATTTATATGTTGGTACATTGTTTTGTCAATCTTAGAAGGGGAGCATTAAAGGATTAGCAAACTTATCCAAGTCTCTGCAGGATTGACAATCAAGCATTGAGACTCAAATTTTTTAGGAGTAAATGGGTCATAGTGTGGTTCCATGAGCTCCTACTCCCTCACTGAAGTGCCTGGCGTGGTAACCTTCTCGGTAGGGACATGTTTCTTAACCACTAAGTGCTAGACATTGCAATGCATAGAAACGACTTTCACTTTACAAATTCTGAAGAAGAGTCCAGTACAAACCAACTCTTCAAATAAACTGAAAATCTATATGGATGAGAGAAGGAGGATCAGCCGTAAATTCATACCCAAATCCCTAATGGAAATACAGCAAATAAAAAAGAAATGAAAACAAGGCGACTAATAAAGAAGAAATACTTATTTTTAGGATTTAGGAGCAAGATATGGCAGAAGAGAATAAAAATGACCTGAATAAAAGTAATAATGGTATTTGGGAATATAGAGCAGTACTCTCTGCGTAAATAACAAAATTAAAATAAATAAAAAGTAGAATATATTGTGGCAGAAAAAATCGGAAGAAAGTGAAGGAATATTGTACCTCATCAAAAAGAAAAACTGAAATTAAGGTATTAATTAAAAAATAAATATGGGCACAGTAATTGGCATGTTTCGGAAAATTCACATGAGAAGGCCAATAATGAAATTACGTTCAGAATGTACTTAGAGAAAAAAAACGAGAAACACAGGAAATACAAGGCCACTTTAAAATACTAGAAAATCGAACTTTTAAAATTCTGGTTATACCTGAGGGTCATAAAAATAATGCAGGATCTCGAAGTTATTGAGTAAGGCGCTGCAATTAGAAGGCTCAATTGATTTAAACAGGTAGATACAGTGTGTACGCAGTTAGGCAGCTTCTGAGAAATGTATTAACTCAAGATCTAGGTGCACCCCAATCAACTTGTATTAGCATGCAATAAAGTAGGTGATATCGAGATTTTCACTGAAAAAAACTTGAAGGCGAAAATACGTCTCAACATTCTTGATAAGGCCCGATACACCCCCAGGCATTGATCGAAAATGATGAGAACTTACATCAATAAATTAAGCAAATCCAAACCCTTAGAAGTGCAACTCTATAAAGTTTGAAATTTTGGAGAACCCATTCCCACCTCCTCTCTGGGTAATGTAAAAAATATAGTTGCCCTCCTTACTTTGCCGTAAAACCACATAAATCTAGAAACCAGGATATCCAGTGCTTTAAACGAGACATTTTCAAAATCCAATGGGATAGATCTGGAGAGGTAAAAAATCTTTGGCAGGAGCAGCATCTTTATTATATATCAGCTGTCTACAATAGACAGGTTAAGATTGTGCCCTCTCTCAACATCTTGTTTTGCCTTAACTAATATGTCCCAATATTATTCTTGACCACCTAGTCTACCTTTGCACTTATCTTATTTCCAGATAGACCTCTTGCTCTACGACACTTGGATCCTGACTAGCAATGAATAGATTCAGTACCAATTATATTTTCTGTGAATTAAGGGAATAACCTGAAAATTTCCCAGCCTCTCTGGTCTCATGCTCTACTATCTGCATAACAGTCGCTGGGTCTGCCGATGCAATCAGGATGTTATCTGCATAGGCTAATGCTAATTAATCCTGATTGACCACCCATGATTTGAAACCTGGCCACTGGATTCTTGTAGAATGCTTGTATTGCTTTCATGATGCGCATCCTAATCCAATCCTTCTCATAGGTTCCCATCAATATGCCCATGTGACCCTGTTGAATGCCTTCTCAGCATCCAACAAGGCCACAGCAAAGGTTCCTTGACCATCTTGGCTACGTAAAAAAGCGTAATTGCATGACGGATGTGGTCCATGGTGCTCCTGCCTAGTATAAATCCATGTTGGTTCGGCGATACCACCTTGGCTATAATTTGGCTCATCCGAGCGGCCAGCATCTTAGAGTAAAGGGTATTGTCACTATTAATCAGTGTTACAGGGCAATATGGTCCTGGATCGACCGGTGTTTTATCTTTTTTTAAGAAAACCACAATATTGGCCCTTGTCCAAGATTCAGGGGCCATACCCCCCTTGCACCTAAACAAAGCGTTCCATCATGTCTAAAATTAAGACTGAGCAGAACATTTGATAAAACTCCAGTGGGATTTGGTTAGTCCCACAAGCTTTCCCTGAGTGTAACTCTTTCAGGGATATTTTCCATTCCTCAACCGTAAATATTGCCTGTAGCAGATCCTGCTCCTTCTGAGTTAGTCTTTCCAGAGACATAAAGGCCACCGCTTGCTCTATCCTCTGTTCATCCGCTTGAGGTTGAGCTTGATAAAGACTTGCATAATAGTCTTGGAATACTTCTGGTATATCCTTAGGATCCTAGACCAATTTGCCACCCATATCTTTTATTTCCTTAATATGGTCTCCAGCCACCTTCTGTTGAGTGCATATTGCAAATAGATGTCCCACCCTTTCATTATATTCATAGCATTCCTGCATCTTGACAAGGTACTTTTCTTTGGGTTTTTTAACTGTAACTTCATTGATTGCGGCTTTAGCCCTGGCTAGCTGCTGCTGAGCCACTTCAACATTAATTCCTCCTTCCCTTATCATGGAGATGAGCAAGGTCTTTGCTTTGGTAAGATTTTTATATAGTTCTATTAGCTGTAATTTCTCCTGTTTCTGCTGGTTCAAACTAAACCTCAGGGTTTCCCCTCTTATTTCTGCCATTAAGGCATCCCAGACCGCTCCCAGTGGGGCATTTCTGCTATTTAGATTTTAAAAAATGGGAATCCATGTATTCATATGGGCAATATAGCCAGGATCCAGCAAAAGACCTCTCTCGAAGGTCCAGCTGCTAGCATTCCTAGTAATCCCATCCATAACTAGTTCAAATATTATAGGGTTATGATCTGACATTACTCTGCGATATATTTTGATCTGATCGTCCCTTAATAACTGTGATGGCAGCAAAAAATAATTCAACTGGGCAAAAGTACGATGGGGAGCCGAGTAATAAGTATAGCCTAAATCAGGTGCCCTTAACTCCTCCCATAAGTCTGACAGACCTATTCCTCTTTTCAAGCTTCTACGAGCTTTAAACACCTGTCGTTTCCCTCCTACATAATGGCCTGATATGTCTGATTGTAGACATCATGATCCTTTAAAATTAAAATCCCCACAGATGATATAGTGGGCAGGCCAAATTGGTAATTCTACAGCTAAAATATCCAGCCAACTAGGATCATCAAGAACCGCTCCCTATACTGTACATAGAGTAAAAGACCCATTGCCATATCCCCACTTGACGATAATCCAGGGTCCATATCTATCTGCTATACTTTAAATACATTCTCCCACCCCTCTTAGTGATAATATTTCCACCCGCCTTTGTTTTGGTGTCTTGCATGGTGCTTACAATTAATTCTAAGCCCAGTGTCTCCAACACCTTCACATATGACCACTCTATATGTGTTTCTTGTAAACAATAAAGTTCTACTTTAAGAGCTTTTAGATCCTGCATTACCCTCCGTCACTTGTCTCTGTCATTGAGAGCACATTTATTTATAGTTGCAAAACAGATCTTAGTCATTTGCTTGATATTCCATTAAGCCTCCAAGTCCTTTTTGGGAGATCCTACCAGGCTCACACCATTTCTGTAATCCACTCTCCATTCTTGCACCTGTTAAAAGATACAGATTGATGCCCATCCTCATATTGTCTACCAGCTTCCCCACTTTTCCACCTTCCCACTGAAAGACCCACTCATGAACCTCACCACTAGAACCATGGCCCCCTTCCCTACCATCCCACATGCCCTCTCTACTACCCCAACCACCCATGCTTGACTGCCCCCTCCACACCTACCACTTGAGGCAATTGGCTCCCTGGTATGCATCTACCAGCTCCCCCCTCCAGCTCTCCGACCATAGATCAGCCCCACAGTTCTCCTTGAAATCTTAAAGCCAGAGAACAAAGACATAAAGGAGCAACACAAACACCCTCCACAAGAACAAAGTCTCTACTGTGCCCCTGTTATATTCAATAATAATAATGTTCACTTTATCAGCCCTTAATCACATTTATAAGCTGCTGATGAAACCTAGAGTTGCAGGCCTGTATTGCTGAGATAAATGTTCTAGTTTTACCCTTAACAATAGTTTTAAGTCGAGCTGGGTCAAGCCGAAACGCTTCTTCTCCAACTTCCTGAAAAATCTTTATAAGCCGCCACCTGTGTTTCACTGTGGCATGGCCGAAATTAGGGTACACAAAGAACTAAAAATCTTTAAAGTTCCGCTGGGCAGCCGGTCGAGCCTTCTTGAACATGATTTGTCAGAGGAGAAAATTCCCAAAATTCACCAAAACTGCCCAGTGCCGGCTTTCTGTTGCTGCTCCTGAAGAATTCTGATGCCTGCACATGAGTGGATATCTATGCACCCTTTGTACTTCTGTCTCCCAGTCCAAGACCCAAGTTCTGGGAACGCAGTCTTTAGTAAATAAAACATAAAAGATCTAATATCGCTGCCTCCAACCCTTCCTTTATTCAGAGAAACCGAAGATTATTTCGCCTTGGGCGATTCCAAAGTCCTCGATCTTCCATAAGATATCTGACAGTTGATCATCCTGCGTCTCAACCTGACCCTTAAGCCTCCCCAGTTATATTTCAGCTTATTTTGTCCTCTCTTCTATGGTGCTGAGTTTTTTTCCAATCTCGACACAAGATTTTGCCACTTTTTTTATTGCATCTTGACATTGTTTAACGGCTAATACGGCTCTCCAACTCTTGACTCTAGTCTCTGTTCGATTTTCCTTGATAGTACTCAGAATAAGCTTTAGTGCAGACTATCCAGGTTCCTTTCCAGTGCTTGCAGGGGCCTTCCCTCCCGGACCGCCAGAGATCCCATACCCGCCAGCCTGGCTAACCAGTCATGTGTCTGAGTAGTTCAATTGTAATACTTCTGCCAGCTAGGAAAATATCTCAGTTTTACCATCCGTGGAGAGGGGCTTCCCCTGCATCTCTTGCCTACCCTGCGATTTCAGATACTTCCTGCATTTCACAGTGCCCCCCTCTATCATAGAATTTTTCTGCACCCTCCCGGGATAAATTGAGGTTTTAGTTATCCCCTACCCCATTGGACTCAATATGCCCCTCCTTCCTTTGTACAATAGTCATTCCCTTAGTCTCTAATTCAGCACACTCCGAATTCCTCTCCGAGCTAGCACTATTGCAGTTCCTTGCCCTTTCAACATCACCAATATTCATATAATTTAATCATATAGAAATCTCACCTTCACGTTCAGTCTCATGTGGCTTTTTCTCCTTCAATGCAGTCAGTCCCTTTGCCCTATACACTGCTCCCAAACTTCAAACTTTATCAGTTAGTTGCTGCTCTGCAGTATATGAGGGTTCTTGTGAGTAAGAGAGAGGAAATACCTGAATCTATACAGGTGTGCCATTGACCTATGAGCTCACAATGGCATCTGAAGCTAAAGCATATCTGCTAAGACTGCCAGAACCCAGCTACTATAAGAAAGTTAGATTTAAGGTGTTGGGGGCAGCCTTAAAAACTGGGTTGATTTGCGAAAGAAGTTTGGAATTGGGAGATGGAATTGGTATACTTTAATAGAAAGGAATCCCTCACTCCCATAAACATTCCAGAATGCCTGTCTGGCCAGATGAGAGAAATTTGGACTATGTTAACTGGGGGATCTCTTCCAGGATCAGAGGTTTGCATCATTTGAGGCATTGAAGGTCAAGTTCAATCTAAACCACAAGGAATATCTGCAAATTTGCAGCTTTTTATACAAAACAACTGGTGGACCGTTCTTGGATCTCTAGCTTGGGGGAGAAAAACTTTCTATTAGTACAATATATGGTAAATTATGCAATTTGGTACCAGACGATCTTGAGAAGCATTACGCTAAATGGCAATCAAAGATTGAATTAGATGATTTTTCTTTTTATGATTCTGTGGAGCTAAGTCGTATGGTATTGTGCTCTTTGGGGTTGCAAGCCCAGCACTACAAGTCAATTTTTTTACTTAGATTTTATCCCAGATTGCAAGGTGGTGGGGGGGCGGAGGGTATAAACTGTCCACGCTGTCAGTCTCATGGGCAGACTTTGTTCATATGTTTGGTACATGTCTGGTTTTAGACACACTGAGATCACAGATGTGGGGTCACCTTGTGGAATGGTTTCGATCTCTGGAATAGAACAGAAAATTAATTGGGAGGGATCTTAAGTAATGGTCAAAGACGATATACTCTAGGAGAATAATGGAAAATTTGATGTAGGCAAATTAAATAGCTCTCATTGCACTTGCACCTTTTCTAGTTACAGTACTGTATATTAATATGAATTTAGTGTGATATTTGATTTTTATCTATTCAATATTTTTTCAATAAAGGATGATATATTACTGAGAGCAATCTTATCTTAGTGTATATATTGTAATCTCTTTTTACCACTTCTTAACAACCTTCCCAGACTATGTAACCATGAAATATGTAGAAGGATTAATAAAGATAATTTTTTAAAAAGTGCAAGTTTATACTCAGTGATCCGCTGAAACTAAAGTGTTCAATAATATTGGGGAGATTTGTGATTTAATTTCAGTAAATCTAGAAACAGGACACCATAAAACAAAAGTCATTTCCTATACAACCATTAGAAAACAGAAGGTAAATTTAGATAAGAGTAAAATCTAATTGTGCAAACATGTAAGTGTAGCAGGGCAGGACAAATACCAGCACCAACACATTGAAGGACCTGGGACAATAAAGAATCCATCAGCAAAGCTTAAAATTGGACTGATAGGCCAAGATTATTTGATATGCAATTCATAAGAAGGGATCTAGAGACAGAAAATATTAGCTTAAAGTGATAAACATTAGTAATGTTGAACATCAACAGTCTGAATCTTCATTGTGAGCAACAGACATATACAAGTGAATTTCATGGAAAATAATGTTAGTTGAAACTCACATAACTAGTAGAAATTGACTGCATGCAAACACAGTGAATTGAAATGTGAATATAGAAATCAGGATGTGAAAACAAATGGGTTTGCTATAATCATAAACAAAAATGCTAACATATGAACTCATGAAATCTTGAGTTAAAAATGGAAAGATAGTTCATATTAGAGCAACTATATTTTAATTGTGTGCTTCTAATATGAGAAACATATATGTTTAGGGAGACTATTTAGAGAACTTAGCAGAGTCCCAAAAAGCATATCTACTAAGGGGATACTTTAACAAGATACAATAACCACTTCTAAATAGCATCTCTTAATAGTAGCAGTAGTAAAGTCTCTTTATTCTGTTAAATATATAACTATAAAAGATATAAAAACAGATAAAAACTCATGAAATATGCAAATCCATTCACAGGAAGATAAAATGCATTAAGTGCAATCCATAAAGCGTAAGTGATAAAACAAGTACAGTTACTGTGTGTATCAGTAAAAAGAAAGTGGATTCAATATATGGAGCTGAAGGGCAGGCGATAAAATGCAATCAATTAGTGCAGACAATTAAGGCCAAGCCCCTTGAATCTTAACAATACTGCTACAAAATTGCCCAAGTTTACACAGGTGCTCATGTCTCTCAACATAGAGTGGCACAATATTGATAACCTTAATTGTTGAATCTGAGCCTTTCTCAGAATGGGAACCAAAAACCTTTTCCTTGGAAGAGTGTATACGCTGGAGAACTTTATGGACTGAGCTGAAGTTTTATAACACTCACAAGGGCCCTAAAGAGCTGTCTACAGCCAAACCTTTAGAAAAACTGACCAGAGATAGAAAGGAATTCAACCTAAACCTGGATAAAAGCTGACAATGGTATGCATTATTAACCCAGGTCAGATATGGTTCGATTAAACTAAACATTTTTATCAAACAGTGCACTTGGACAGCTGGATTGCACAATTCCTGGTCCTCCCTGAGAAAAGAGAGTCAGGATAGAAAATTCTGTTTGACCCACAGGTCAGCCTCAGGCTGCGTGAAAAGGCTGCGCGGCCCAAGGCTGTTAAAGCAGACTGGATGTAAGACAGCCAGGGAATTGCTTTAGAGTTGGCTAAGCAAAGAGAATCTTGGACAATCAGCCTATTACGAGTTGACTTACTCTTATACCATGTTGAGAGCCAACATAGTATAGGCCTGAGATTGACAAAATCCGAGATTTAATTGAGGCCAAGTTCCTCATGTACTGCAATGTTTGGTGAACTTCGGGGCACCCCAAGCAACAACCTAAGAAACATGTTTACCTCTAATTGAAGGGGCCGCAATCACGATACCCCCAGATATTACAAATATACTTAGCCTTATAAACATGAAGCAGTACTTTTACCGGTTTCTTGCACACCCTTAGGCTGAAATTCAGGACCACTCCACACTGTCTGGTTAGAGTGAGCCTTTTCAATTGAGAAGAGGAGCCCCAAGAGGACTCATCATCGTACAAGATGCCCAAATAGGTAAAAGAATTAAATTAAGTGATCTTAGCTGTAAGGCAATAATGACTCTTGATTTTAGTGGCTTAGTACCCACAACCATCACAAAAGATTTAGAGGTGTTCACCAAGAGATCCAAGACCTCCATAAACTTAACATAAGAATCTAAAAGCTGTTGAAAGCCCAGTGCGGTCCTTGACATAAGGATAGTATTATCAGCATATAAGAGGAGGATCTCCTTATGCTTCCAGCAAAAGCAGCCTCTAAGTAATTGATGTAAATGGTGAATAAAAAGAGGGCTACGATACACCCCGTCTCACACCTCTAGTGATGGAAAATCTTTTGGTACAAGTGCCATCCTCCCTAAATCTGACAGCTGCAGACATATCCATATGGATGCCTGTCAAAACAGAAAAAAGACCTTGATCCAACCCTAAAGACATAACTTTGAGCAGCTTACCCACTCAATCCTAGGCCAAAGAGAGATCCATAAATCCTAAAAAGAGGGGACCCTTTTTCGCCATCGTATACTTTTGGATCAGGAGGTATAAGTTTGATGGTGCCCAAACTGGGCCTAATCACATACTGAGAGTCTATAATGATGTTTTTCTATTTGGCCCAGTTTACCAGCATTTTTAAAGCAATCTGGCCCAAAATCTTGACTGTGGTATCAATGAGCATGATTGGCCTGTGGCATTTTTGGTCCCCCCGGTCGCCCTTTTTAAATACTGGCACTATGATGGATTAGGACCAAGAGCTTAAGGGGCTAATTGTTGCAGCAGCATTCAAGATGCTTGTCAAAAAGGCTGCCCAGATGGCTACCTCACTCTTGAAAAGGCCAGCTGGCTCACCATCTGCCTCAGGAGCCTTATTGTGGGGCAGGCGTCTATGGCACAAGTAACTTCCACAATAGAAAAGGTGAGGCAGCAAGGACCAACCACCTTTGTGTCAGTATTAGAGGTCATTAACTCCTCTCAATCACTGAAGGAAATAATTTGGGGGAAATGGTCAAACCATTTAGCTTCCGGTATAGCAGTGGTCAAGCTAGACATAATATGCTCAGTCAGGAAAGGGTGGTTAACAGCTCTCCAGAATGCTGCATAGTCATTAGAATCACTAGCGCAAATTAGCTGGTCACAAATATTGTCCATAAGAGAGTCTTTTCTCTCCTACAGCATCTTCGTGTAATAAGTTCTTCAGGTCTACATCTCCTTCCTGTATTTTGGGAAGAGTTTAAGGGCTGGTTTTTAGGGCACCATGGGCTTTTGAGAATGCCTCATTAAACCACTGGAGTCTAGTAGAGACTGAAGAGCCTTGACTAGGACCAGCAAGGGTGGACCTTACCCTGGCGCAAAGTTCTGAGAACACGGTGAGAACGTCCTTAGGACAAAGGTCAGGATTAAGACAACATTCGACCTCTAAACTGCCTAAAGTGAGTCCTACAAAGTTCCTCTGGGCTGATTTTAGACCACCTCAGGCACCTACCCTGATCCGTGGGAGTCAAGTGTTGCAAACAATGGGTCGGGGAGCAAAGACACTGACTCTGGAATTTAAAAGGCTAACACTAAGGGATTATGATTGCTCCATCCTGTCCATTTAATCTGATAACTTCCCAGAGATCAAGAGAGTGACATTGAGATCAAAATGCAATACACAATGGATTCTTCCCCTCTGCCAACATAAGTGGGGACTACCTGGACACTATTTATGGTGATGTTCTGGGTGGGAATGAGTCAAACAGTGGAGCAGTGGGGACTCGTCGATGGCCAAAGGGTTCTGAAAAACAAAACAAGGGCCTGGACAAGGGTGGATATTAAAGTCACCCATAAATATTATCAAGACCTTTCTTGCCGGTTCTGCCCCACAAAGAAAGAATGAGCACCTACATTTCTTAATGACCGAGTCGGTGTTAAGAATGGTATCAGAGTGAGAAGAATAACCATTATGATTGTAAATATTCACAATTAACATCAAGGATTTGTCAGAAAAAGTGAGTAAAATGGCCCTTACATGTGAGCAATCTGTCTCCACCTCAGTCATCACAAAATGCAATGCTAGGGAGATACACAACCCAGCCTTGGCTCGCCCAGAGGGAGAAGGTATCGCTGGCCAGAGAAATGGACAGAAGTAGCTAAAAATTGGGTAGTTTTGAGGGACAATGTTCCTTAGAAGTCTAAGATCTGGAAAGGTTTAATGAAATATAGGGTCCCTAATCTTAGCATCGAGCTTGGCTATATCCCAGGAGAGGAAACTCAGCTGATCTCTAATGTAAGATTCTGATGGCCCACCCCTCATCTCTACTTCCATCAATTTCTCCTCTGCCCCAGGTTTGGTACTAGGTAGTCAATTTGCCCCCTCCAGAGAACCATCAGTTTCAAATCTATTAGAGTTGATGAAGGGGGCAAAGTTCACCCCAGAAGGCCCGCCATAAGATGGGGAGCCCCAGAATGTCGGACGCTATTCTCCCCTGAAGCAGAGAAGATGAGATGAGCAGATTGCTCCCAAATGGGCTTACTGTGTGTAACTTGAGAGGATTGAGGCACCCCGGGATAGTAGTTGCGACTCATAGCAGAACTCCTCCCTGTTTTGTAAAAGAACCGCAGCGAGCGCAAACCAAAATCCCCTAGCCCTTTGAATGTTGGAAAGAAGCCAGGATTCTGGCAGCAGCCCACCTAGTGTTAATATTCACCACCACACAATCTCCCCATATCAACTTGGGGCCACGTCCCACCCACCCCACTCTACGGACCCTTTTCATCTGCGTATGAAAACCGACATCCACCCCTACCTTCATGGACAACCAGTGGGACATCTTATTCTTAAGGTGTAAAAACCCCTAGAAGGTATTGGAATTGATAGGAGGAACGTCCACTAGGACTACCATGTAGGGGGTACAATCAGGCGAGAGATCTGAAGAAATATCCCAATGGGAAGGAGCCCTAGGACCATTCTTTGTCAGGGGGAACCTCAGAGTGGGCCCCGTAAAGAGTGTCCCTACTGGTTCCATGTCCTAATGTCACAGGTTGAGGTGCACTGGAGTGAGTGTGGATGCCAATGCGTGCATTATCGGGGCTGGTGTTCATGCTCAATTGGAGGTCCCCTAGCCTTACTAAAGTGGAGGATGAGGAAAAGACCTGTAGAGGCTGAAGAAGTTGCACTAATGGGGGAGTGGAAGTGAGCGGACGGTCCCAATAGCAGGGGCATCCAACATTGTGAGACCAGAGGGACAGGTTATATGAGTAAGGGATGCATTTACTCAGGTAAGGTTAGTACAAAGGTCCCTTTCCTTGAGCTTTTCCAGTAGACCATTGTTGATAATAAGGAGATCCAACACCCTTGAACATAATAAAGGACAACATCTTTAACAAAACTTAAGTTCATCTCTAAGGTGTACAACCAGGCTCTTCAGAACATCTGGACAAGCCAGGTCACCAGCAGGGGAATCTGAGCCAGCATCCTGCTGCATGTTGAGGCTAGATAGATCAGAGGGGGTGGAGGCATAGGATTGTGAAGGTAATGATACAACCGGGGGATCTTGAGTGGGCAAAACCCCAGCAGACAGGGGGCCCAAGGCAATGATGGGTGAGGGGGGTGTCTGAGCCCCTCAGTGTCAGATGTGGCTTGGCTGGTCCTCCCCTTGGCTCTTCATGGAAGGTACTGTTGTCCTTTCCTTATGACTAATGGTTCTTCAATTTGCTGGAAGCACTCCCTGTCCCTATATGTAGTAACTAATATTGGCCAGAGAGGACTTGCAGTATTAGGTCTCTCATACATAGAGACTGAGGCGCATTGTAATTTTCTTTGCCTGTGTCTACACAGAACACCTCAGCTTTATTTCTTTGGTCCGGGTAGATCTTTGACAGTTTAGCATGGGGCTCCTATTAGTGTGAAGTTTTAAATTGCCATCTAAGGGACCTTAAAATGTTGTTTATGTGCCAAATTACATAACTGGTTATTATTTGACCCAGCTATTTTTAATCCTTACGTGTTTCCATTTTGACCTAGTGGTAAATACATAACCCTTGCTTGAGGCAATGTGAATTGTGCCCTGTGCAATTAACGCTGTGTTTTTCTAATATAGGGAAAAATGGGGAAACGAAAAGCTGCGGACAATGCGGAGGAGAATGGCAAAGCTAAAAAGTAGGCTAAACATGCAGCTAAAAATTGCACACTTGATGAAATTGAGATCCTAACTGAGGAAGCTGAGGGCATGTTGAGTGTGAAGGATAAAGGGGGCAATTGAACAGTGACTAAAACTAAAAAAAGGGGACACAAAGTCCTACTTTACCAACCCCTGCACTAACATGGGTAGGACTGCCTTACCAAGATCTTCCCCATTAAGAATGATACTGGGGTTTTAGCAACTGCTTTGTCAGCCTTGTTAGTTGTCATAGGGATTGATGAAGAACAATCATATCCTATCCTAACTTATGTAGAGTGCAGCAATAGATTTTCAGTTTTGTGATTAAGCAAGGGCTGGCCGATGCAGCATAATGCCCCCGTAACGTGACCCCAAATCAATATCTATCTCCCAGTACTGATGTGAATCATCTACTTCATCTGAAAGGTGAAATAGTTGAGCTAAGAAGGTTATAACTACTCTTTTGCAGACTTTGTCTGGAAAAGTAGATACATTAACAGTGTTACTGACAAAGCTCAATCTGGAGGGGACAGAATAGACTTCCTAGCAACACTAACAAGGCTGAAACTGATCTCCTGGACTCTCCTGTACTATGAATTAGCCACCACATTTAGGAGCAGCTATTTATTCCCCTACCTGGAGTGACAAACCCCTGAGGACCAGTATTCCAAGACATAATGTTATGTTTATAAAAATTGTTAAGCCCACAAATACCCAGCGGTGTCAAGGCGCTAGCTCTTAAAGTATAAGCAAGGTTCAACATAAAGTTTGGACAAAGATCCATGTTTTGAGTGCCTTTCTAAAACCTGATAAGCTAGGCATAGCTCTTATATTAAGGGGTAGTTTGTTGCCCAATTTGACTGTGCCCAATACAAAACTTCTGCCTCCTCAATTGACTCTATATAGCCTAGGGAAACCAGATTATTTGCACCAGATGAGGACAGGCATCTACGTGGCTCATATTTTTTAAAACAGTCTTTCAAGAAGGCTTATTTTTTCTCCCTGCAGAGCCTTATAGACAGTGCACAAGGCTTTGAATTTAGTGCGTTGTCTAATGGGGAGCCAGTGTAGACAGCAAAGGGCTTGTCTGGCTGAGTGAAATTTAGGGATTTTGGGGCCAGATGTATGACCATGGAAATAGCGCCTCATAAATTGCGAATTTGCGAGGTGCTATTTCCAATGTACAACAGTGTTTTTCACACTGTTAGCGATTCCCAATGGGGTCGCAAATAGAGAGGCTGATGAATATTAATGAGCCTCTTGCAATTTGAGATCCCATTGGGAATGGCAGGCCCTCCCAGGTATGGTGGCCTGCTGGGCTCAGCAGACCACCATGTCTAGGACTGCTTTTAAATAAAGCAGTTTTTTATTTAAATGCATCCCGTTTTCCTTAAAAGAAAACGGGATGCATTTAAAAAAAGGAAAAAATTAAACCTTTTCATTTCATTTTTTAAGGGCAGGGACAACTGCCTGCCCTTAAAAAATATTTTCCCCTGCATTTGCAAAGGAGAAGGGGTCCCCTGAGGGCCCCTTTCCTTTTGCGACCCCATTACCACCCTCTTGTAGAGCGTGGTAATCTGCGGACGCAAAACATTCTTACATAGGGTTGCGCTCACTATTAGGAAGGGATCGCTCCTTCCTAATAGCGAGTCGCAAAACCCTATTTTGTGAGTCGCAAAAAATTGCCAGTCGCAAAATAGGGTTTGTACATTCCCCATGCTGTTTTTGCATGCACAAACGGGTTCGCAAACTCGTTTGCACATGCAAAAATGGCCATACATCTGGCCCTTGGTAAGCAGTCTTGCTGTGGCATTCTGAAGGACTCGCAATTTATTGAAATATTGCTTCTGCGTGTTAGATAAAGAGCATTGCCGTAGTTCAATTTAGATGGCGTAAGAGCGCACTGTCTTATTAGAGTCTTCTAAAATAAAAGGGAAGACTTTCTTAACTGTCCTCAAAATGTGAAATGTTGACAAAGTCACTGCATTGACTTGTTCTTTAAAGGTAAGCTTATTGCCCACCAAGACTCCCAAATTGTTTGCTTTCTTAACCGGAACTGGTAGCGTAAACAGCTCTTCTGGCCACCATGACGGGTCCAAAATGTGGGGTGGTCCCCGAACAACATGATTTCTTACCGAATTTAAGACTCAAGCAATTACTATCCATCCAGTTGCTGATTGTTAGCATGCAGCTTTGAAATCTTTCACCCATATTGGAATCCGTTGCTGCCACTGATACAACTATCTGCGTGTCATCTACATAAGATGTAAGAGCAAACCCAAATGATCTTATGACAGGTACGAGTGAAGTGACATATATATTAAACAGGGCTGAGCTGATGGGCAAGCCATGGGGAACCCCACATGGGAGATAAAAGGTGTCCGAGACATAAGGATCTAGGGCCACAGTTTGAGTTCTCTCTGATGGAAAGGATTTTAATAGAGAAAGTACTGAACCTTCTATCCCTATCGCCTGGAGACGGTCGACCAGCAAATTATGGTTGATCATGTCAAATGCGGCTGATAGGTCAAGAAGCACAAGGGCAGCCTTTCCTTCCTTATCAATGGTCAGCTTGATTTCTTCGATTGATTTGATTAAAGCAGTCTCTGTGCAATGACCTGATCTAAAACCAAATTGAGAGTCATCTAGTAGCTGATTATTCTGGATGAATTGTGCCAGTGGTTTATTAATTTCTCTTTCTGCTAGTTTTACGGGTAGGGAAAGCTTGGAAATCAGTCAATTATTACCAGGATTTGTCGGATTCAGGCTGGGTTTCTTCATAAGAGGGAGTATAGATCCCCTCTTCCACTGCTTTCGGAAATAGCCTATTCTAAACATGGCATTGAAAATTTCTGTAAGATGCGGGTCGATGGTTTCAGTGGCTAAATTGATTATAGCCAGTGTCCAGGGTTGTATCTTTTGCCTACCTGGGGGTAACATTCGATGAGAGGGGTACCTGGGGACCCCAGATTAAGATAAAGAATCTTTCAATGGCGAGAGCTACATCGGCCCTTTTGGGGTTTGCAAATAGGTTGGGAGCAAGGCCCATGGAGGCCCTTTTAAAAATATATAACGCCAAGTGCATCTCCATAGCTTTATATGGTTCGTCATTATGGGGGTATGTTACCCAGGAAACCTTACAACGAGTGGAAAATAAGTTTTTAAGACATCTTCTTTCTGTTCCTCAGTCTACCCCTACCTTTTCGATCCACGAGGAAGTGGGTTTAGACTATGTAACAGATAAGCTTAGATTGGCACCCTTAATATGTTGGCTGAAGACATGGCTAAACAATGAATTATCCCTTAACCATGCCATCCTGCAGGATGTTATGTCTCTCGATCATATGAATAAAATTCCGTGGTTGGAGTACGTGAGACATACCTTTGCCCAGCTGGGACGCCCCAATCTATTTAATTTGCCGTCTTCTATTAGGAAAGAGGATATTAACTGGATTAAAATACACTTTATGGGAAAGGCGAGATTGGCTCGCGAGGAACATGAACTGACAAAAACAACAGTCAGATTACACTATATGTTGTCATCTTCCCCGTCCATAGAGCCCTATCTTACTCTTGTAACAAAGCCCTTCCACAGACATTTGTTAATTAAATTCAAATTTAATTTAATCCCATATATCCTAGGCTGCTTTCAGTCTTGGAGCAAACCGGAAAGGGGCCCGCCATGTAAATGTGACGATTTTTCCACTCAGGATACTATGCATTTTATGATGTTTTGCAGTTTATATAGGGTTGCCAGGAACAAATACTTGTTACCTATTTTAAAAGAAGCTGGGTTTGTCCAAGTTAGGCCAGCCCTAGTTTATCTGCAGTCCCTTGGCAGTACTCGCACTATATTTTCTGTGGCTAGTTTTCTGGTAGCAGCGCACAGAATTAAAAAAAAAAGGGCTCTGCCCGCTATGGAGATGGTATGACCTAGGAAAAGTTTGAAATGTGACCATATATGTTTGTTTTGTCTGGCACTCCCTACTTGCATCTTTGTATTTGTATCTTGTATATGATGATTGTGCCTCAACCTGTTAAATCAAGAGCTATGTATTTTTAAACTGTATATATTGTTGTTTTATGGCTTTTATGATTTTAAAAATCGAATAAAGTGTATTTTGATGATGATGATTATAGCCAGAGGACATGGGTCAGAAGGTGATCCTGACTTACTGCTTTGAATCAACTTCCAGACCTATGACTCGGTCAGAGTAGAGAAGGAGGAAAAAGTGACTTAGTTAGCCTCTCTGTCTGTATTGGTGTACTGATCATCATTGTGATTATGCTCAAAATTGTTATAGATTTGCCCTACTTTCTCAAGAAAAAACTTTGCAAGAGTGTTACAAAGATCCTGATTATTTCCTAGTCTGTTAGTTCCGGGCACTGTGCTGAGTTCAGCTACTACCTGTAAGAGTTCTTTAGTAGATTTTTTGCTGATTCGATTTTGTAGGACCTGGGGTCTCCAGGCCCTATGGGGCGGTAACGTGACACGAGCGGTCGGGCAACCAAAGGTCTGTGTGTAAAGCAACCATACAACACGCACCTCTCACGGACGGGGAACGCACACAATAAGTGACGCCACACGGTATAAATTATGCAAACAATTCAAGTTTATCCAAGTAGAGCTAGTTAGATGCAGTTCATGAGGAATCAGTGCAATGCTTGCGTTGTAATACAATCCATCAAGATATACATGCCATACAGGAGATGTAAATGCAGTTCATAATCTATACATGCAATTCAGGTAATATACTGGCACTGCAGGAGATGTACATGCAATTCACTTTCCCCACCGTGTTAACCACTAGTAGGTTTAGTTACCTATAGCGCTCTAGGGGTGATTATAGCGCTGTGCGCGCTAAGCGGTGACTACCGCGGAATGGGGCATCTAGCACAGAGCAATACTCATAATGGATGACACTGAATACTTCAAAGCGGATCATGTAAAACAAAGCGCCACTCGTAATCACTGACACTTAATACCTTGAAACGGAGCATGTAAAACAAAGCGCCACTCGTAATCAATGACACTTAATACTTTGAAACGGAGCCTGTAAAACAAAGCGCCACTCGTAATCAATGACACTTAATACTTTGAAACGGAGCCTGTAAAACAAAGCGCCACTCGTAATCAATGACACTTAATCCCTTGAAACAGAGCATGTAGAGCAGGGCACTACTCGTAACCCAGAGCATTCAATACTTCAACACGGGACCGGAGGGACATAGCGCTGCTCGTAATCATTAGGATTCAGTACTTCAGGCCGGAGCATTCAGCGGGGAGTGCAACGGGACTTGAGGAGCGAGTCTCCCGGCTCCGGTGCAGTTCGTAGGGCACCACGCTTCAGTACTGTTCAAGGGGGCACAGGGAAAGGATCCCGCGGCGGGGTCTCTCCGTCGCGATGACAGGGGGGACTCCCACAGAGGGGGAACTCGGGCTTGGGGTACGGTGAGGCTCCCAACCAGTAGGGGGCGCACCGGGGTCACTCCCAGCCTTCAGGCTTACCTTGCTCACGACATCGGAAGGCGTCCGCGCCAGCGGCGATGGGGGGAATCTCGTCCATGGCCTCGCGCACCTTTTCTCACAGCTGCGACGGCAGCGACGGGGCCCAGGGCTTCTCCACGGGCCTCGTGACTCTGCAGGGCACTTCTTCTGGCCTCCGGGCCGCCGCGGTGAGCGCGCTGGCTCCCACGTCACAGGAGGGGGCTCAAATTAAGGGGGGTAGCTCCGCGCTCAGCGGAGTACGCTGCCGGGGGTCCCAGGCCAGGTCAGGGAGCGCAGGGGTCACAGCGCTAATACCTGGTCGATCCCCGGAGGCTCTCCAATCGGCTTGACATCAGGTTTAGAGTTCAATCTGGACACGCAGTCTCAGCGCTTGGCATATAAGTTTAGAGTTCAATCTGGACACGCAGTCTCAGCGCGTGGCATATATATTTAGAGTTCAATCTGGACACGCAGTCTCAGCATTCAGTTTCTGTTCTCCGATGTTAGATGAAGTCTGGTTGGCGCAGATGTATCTGGCGCCCTTAAGAGGTTCTGTTACAGAAAGGGGGGTTGGGAATGAGTTGGCGACTAGGTCCTTCCTAGTCAGGCTGGGCAGAGGTTCTCTGGGTCCTCCTACTGCTGGGCAAGATCAGTGGGTTTCACAGGGTCCCTCACTCACTTAAGAGGCAGCACCTAAATCCTGTCACTCTCAGAGGCATAAGTCCCTGGCTAGGCCCTACCGCCTACACTCCTGGTGGATTCTTCCAGCTCTGCTTTACCCCACTGGCCAACTAACTACAAAAAGTTCCCTCTCTCACTTAAGTAGCCCTAGGTCAGGTGACCTCTAGCCAAGGCGGCAAAAGTAAAACCCCACCTCTCTTCTAGAAGGTTCCAGCACATTCCAGGAGCTTCCCCACTCTACCTATGGGACAAAAAGGCGGGCTGGTGTCGCAACATTGTTGTGGGGTTCCAGCCAGCTCCTGGCAGCTAGGGTGCTACTATGAAAGACCACTCTGCAGTAGCAGGGGTCTGTGGCAGCCATCTTGGGAGAAGGGAGCACCTGCACCTTAACACTGATTGGCAATGAAAAGGCGCCCGGAGACCTAGTCCAACATAAAAATGAGGGTGGAAAAAATGAGGCATGATCAAAAATAGAAGGGGAGACCACCCTAGGGCTGACAGGTCCAACAGATTTTCATTGTAAAAAAAGTGGATTTTTCTTGAAAAACTAAAGATTTATAGCTGTTAATAGCTTCTTAGTATTCAGCCTTTTCTACCTCACAATACTCCTTGTGCCATTTCCGTTCTTGCCCTCTGCAAGAATGTCTCATCAATCTCAGATTTTCAGTAAACCACAGTGCGGAAGGTTTACCCCTGTGTGTGTTGGTAGTATTGAGGGGGACTGATTGAGTTATGGCTGAGGACAGCCCGTCCTTATCGGAGGTGGTAGCTAAATCGTGAACCTCTGTGACCCTTAAATGTCCTTGCCCAAGAGTTTGAATCAGTTCCTCCACCCGACTTTTATTCCAAGCTATGTTTTTTATTCAGTACCTACACTTTTTTTTTGGGACTAATGTTTGGTCATTTAACCTCAAAAATGACTGCCTGGTGGTCCATCCACATCAGTGGCCAGCGTTCCACCAGTACTAATGCGGGGTAGTTAGAAAATATCCTATCCAGAATGTGGCCGTCTTTATGGGTAGGGCCATCCACTAGCTGGGTCAGGCCAAAGCTTGCCAATATATTAAAGAGTTCTTCTGTGTCTTTTTCCCATGGGATTTAAAGATAGTAGTTGAAATCTCTTAGAATTGCAACATTATTTGCCTGGAGGCTAGCTTCCAAAAGAGCATTAATTGAAGGAAAAAAACTATTCCTGTTGTCAGGTGGACAATATATTAATAACACTTTAAAGGACTAGGTTTTAGTAAGTTCAATGTTAAAGGACAGAGCTTCACAATCTGGTCTAGAAGCTCGCTCAAAGATGGCTGTGAAAGTATCTCTATTAATCACAGCCAGACCGTCACCTCGTTTAAGAGGCCTGTCTAGCCTATATAAGATATAGTTTGGGGAAGGGCTGTAACCAGGTCAGGGTAATGTAAACTCACACCAATTGGGTAGTGGATGGAGGAGGGGGGGCAGCAGTATTCTACCAACACAGCCCCCAAGGTACCCTACTACCGTAAGACCACCTTATAAATCTATCCGTCAGGCACCTAACTCTTTCCCCAAGAAGAATATGGAGGCACTAGGATGGACATACGCCCAGGAAGAGAGAAGTACTACTGTACCAACAGGCAATGAAATCTTGTAGATAAACATCCCAAAATTTAAGCCAGGGACTTCTGAAAACAGGGACTCACTAATTGGTAAAATCACCCACTTGTTGCGTCAAGAGTGCAGTTGCAGATCAATAATTAGGTAAGATATTGTAGTGGTGAAATGATACAGTAATATCCATACTGCCATTAATCATATTGACATATGATTCACCGATAACAGAATCAATGAAGGCCTGATTTCTCTGGAAAATAGATTCACTCCATTCAAGAGCTCAAAGATATGTATAAAAATGAATCCATCTCAGAATAATTTGCGAGTATGGAAACAGATCAGTTTTTTCTAAATATGAAACATGTCGTCAGAGAGAGGGTAGCCTAAATTATATGGCTACTTCAGATATAGACTGACTCTCACACTCACATGGGTAAAATAGTGAAGGAAACTATGTTAAAATTCATACCTCTGATGAGGTGAGTGGGGAAAACGGCATTAGCAGTGCGGTCGGAGCCACACGTGCCATAAGAATTCAAACATTACCTTGCTTGCCTTTACCACTCATATGCCTTTACCACACACACTCCTTTACCATGTATGCCTTTACAATGATTTCCGTTGTAACGACAGTAAAGGCATATGCATGGTAAAGGGAGTCAGTGCTCTAGACTTGGAGCAAATGGTCGGGAGGGAGGTGTTGGAGACTTCCTGCCTGGACTTCCTGCTTTCTTCCTCCTGCTTGGTGAGTAGTTTTTTGGACAGGGTTGTGGTTGGGGTCGTTTTCAGGGCTGGGGATGGGGTTTTAGGGTTTAGGGCAGGGGAATGGGGTCTTTTTGTGGGCTAGGGGCAGTTTTTAGGGCTCAGGGCAGGGCGCTGGGGTGTTTTGAGGGCTGTGGTTGGGGTAATATTTAGGGCTGGGAGCAGGTTTTATCACTCAGGGTGGAAGGCTGGGGTGTTTAAGGGCTAGGGTCAGGCTAGTTTAAGAACAGGGGCCAGGTTTTAGGACTCAGGATGGGGAGGCTGGGTGTAAACCTTACCACTCATTTACCTTTACCAATCATGTCTTTACACCGAAATTTGTTCTAAAGGCATGTGTGGTTGAGAGGCAGTCATGGTTAAGGGTACATTGTTAATTCATGTGAAGTCATTGCATGCGTGGTTCTGTCATACAACTGGTGAGTGGCTCCCCCTTGTCTCTATTTCATCCCCATCACTATTACTCTGTGACCATGACAATGGAATTGCAACCAGATTTATCTCATGAAATGTGGCAGGGTTACAGACTAAGGGGCATATGCATCAACCAAACTAATACCGATTCCTTAATAGCGAAAAATAAGGAATCGCCATTAAGGAATCGGTAATTGGCATGCATCAACAGATTCGGTGAAATTTAGCGATTCCTTAAAAATCGCTAAATTTACCGATTCCTTAATAGCGGGGCACGCAAACGGCCTCACTAGCAAATAGCGAGTTCGGTAATACCGATTTGGCTAATAGCGAGTTCGGTAATACCGAATTAGCTATTACCGAATCGGTAATAGCGAAATCGCAAATTGCCGCGTCGCTCCGGGAACAGGCTGATGACATCACCAACCAGGAAATACTGCTGCCCCACCCACATAGCCTCGACAGAGGAGCAGACAGGAGCTGGAAAGAAGGACAGGCTGTGCAGAGTGAGGCCACACAGATTCTGCCATTCACATCACACATCCATCATGTCGCAGGAAGTGCCATCCAGCGCAGAATCTGCACGCAAGCGCAAGAAGAAGTTTTCGGACAGGGAGCTGGAGTACCTCATCGAGGGAGTGTCCAGCAAACATGACCGCCTCTTTGGCAAGCTGTCCCTCAAGGTGCCTGAGACCGAGAAGCGGCGCATCTGGCAGCGCATCCGTGAGAGGGTCAATGCGGTTGGCGTCACTAGCCGCAGCATCGACGACCTTAAAAAACGGTGGTATGACCTGCGGAAGCGCGCAAAAGAGAGGATTGCTGAGAGGCTCCGGGAGGCAAGAAGGACTGGAGGCGGAACAACCACTGCACCATCCAACACAGCCCTGGAGGACCTTGTGGAAGGGACGATAGAGCGGGAAGCCGTCGTGGGGGTGATCCAGATGGACACGTCCGGCGCAGCCACAAGTGCCCAAGGTAAGATGCATGCCTGTGCCACACCCAGCATAGCGTAAATCCATACCCATGCCCCCAGCCCAATCTCACTGTGTCTGCAGCTCTGGCACAGACAGCTCCACACATGACACTACTGCATCTTGGGAGTTGTAGTCTAGTCAGCCCAGAGTGCAGGTACAGGCGTAAATTCTCTGAGCACACACCACATATTTTGTACATGGCTGTAGACTGTTCATTTGTTGGACCACAGAGGGACATTAATGGGTACAACACTATGTAGGTGTAATCATCCCACTAATCATGCACTGTTTCACACACAGATGCATCACCTGGGGACTCTGACGACAGCGACCAGCTGATCATTTCTGAGACACCCGTGGAGTCAGACCAGGAGACTGCGCAGGATGCGCACGCACCGCCAACACCTGCCACCCCACCAGCACCACCTCCACCAGCGCCACAATCAACGGCACCAGCACCAGTGCCACAAGCCAAGGCACCAGCACCTGCGCCACAAGCCAAGGCACCAGCACCTGCGCCACAAGCAACGGCACCAGCAAGACAGCCTGCAGCTAGTACAGCCACAATACCGCAGAGGCACAGGCACCAAGTTGCGCCCTTGCAGGAGATGGCAACCCCCCCCCCGCAATTGGCACCCACGCAGCGCACATCCACACCACCTGCTGCACCACCTGGAGGCTCAAGACACGCACGGCGTCACAGGGCCCGTCGCAGTTCCGTCTCCTCAGCAGACCAGGATGTCCCAACAAACTCTGCAATCGAGGAGAGGATGCTGCGTACACAGAACCTGCAGGGAAGACATGTGGCTAGCATCAGCTGCAATATCGTGCGCCTAGCGAGGGAGATGCGCGCCATGACTGCAGCAGTCACCGACATGGGCTCCGCGGTCAGGGACATGGGCACGGCGGTCAGGGACCAGACCACTGCGGTTGCTGATGGCAATGCTCAGCTCAGGGAGGAGGTACGTGAGCTCACCCGTGCCATCAGGGAGGGCCATGAGTCCCAGAGGAGGAGTAACCGGCAGCTAATGTTGCGTTCTGCCGCCGCTACCAAGGCCATACAACGGCACAGCAACTGCACCGCTGTGTTGGCACGCCGCACAGTCTCCCTGCAGGTGGACCTTGGGCACTTCTGCGGTGATGTGGCCAAGTCACTGGGACACATCACCACTGCTGTGGAACAACTTCAGAGCAGCACATGCAGTGCTGCAGCATTGGGAGGGGATGACACCAGTGAGGCTGCCTCCAGTGTCAGCAGCGTGTCACTGGCAGAGGCCAGCACCAGGCGCCGAAGTTCGCGTGCCTCCACGGGGACAGGCCGTGGTGAGGCTTTGGATGCACCTGAGCGGAGGCTTGGTGTACGTGGCAAGCGCCACTAGAAATTTGGACATGCTGCAGGTCCATGGTGGAGCAACCATGGCCATCCAATTATTGTGTTTGCACAGGCCTGACTTTAAGGAACCTTTTATTTACATTTATGCAATCGGAGCATGATTCACAATGCTAGTTCTGTTGCACAATCCTCAGTGCTACTGTGCATTAAACAGTTGCACCCAACACCAACTTGTAATGTCTCATTTTACCCAGGGTCAAAAATGATTTTGCATTATGTCTGTCCGCCTCCTATGGCCCTCTGCTGTGTTTGGGATGTGTGCCGGTCGTCGTTGGGCGGGTGGTTGGTCAGCCTGGGGGTCGTCATCCCTGTCCACCTCCATGGGTATCCCCCTTCTGGTGGCAATGTTGTGCAGCATTGCACATACAGCAATTATTCGACAGCATGTGTCTGGTTGGTATAGCATGGCGCCGCCAGTCTTGTGGAGGATACGGAAGCGGCTCTTGAGAATCCCAAAAGTCCGCTCTATCACATTCCTCATGCTGATGTGTGCAGCGTTGTAGCGATGTTCCTGCGGTGTTGCTGGATTTAGGTATGGGGTGAGTATGTATTCCCGCAGGGCGTAAGCACTGTCACCTAGAAGATAGAAGCATAGACTTAGCATTGGTGATGTACATACATGTGTGGTGTTGGTGTGGGGAAGCGTAGTTCTACGTACCTAACAGGAGTCCCTCTCCAAATTCTCCATTGAGTAGTCGCCTGTGCATTCCACTGTTGCGGAAGATGTATGAGTCGTGTGTGCTCCCTGGGAATTGTGCCACTAGGTCCGTTATGATGTTGTTGGCATCGCACACAACCTGCACGTTGATCGAGTGGTATGACTTGCGGTTCCTGAAAAGGTACTCATTTGCTGACGGAGGACATATGGGGATATGCGTGCAGTCGATGCATCCAATCACATGTGGAAATTGTGCCACCTGGTAGAATGCCTGTTTGGTGCGGTCCAACTGCTGTGGGGTTGTGGGGAAGCTGATGTGTGTGTGGAGCATTGTCAGCATGGCATATAGGAATTTCTTGAAGAAGCGTGACAGTGCGCTTTGCGAAACACCTCCGGCAACCGCAATTACCCCCTGGAAACTCCCTGAGGCCAGTAGGTGCAGGCTGCATAGGACCTGAACGTGCGCAGGGATAGCATTTGTCCTGTGTGTCTGGTGCTGCAGTAATGGTTCCAGGTCTGCAATCAGGCGCATGATCATAGCGCGATTGAGGCGATACTTCTGGTACACCTCGTCCTCATTCTGGCCGAGCAAGGTTATGCGCAGTCTGAACACTCGCTCCTGGACCCTTCTCCTGCGCTGTCCTGCTGCATTGATCCGCATCCTCCTTGCAAGCACGTAGAGGGCAGCCATTTTGTGGGAGCCAACAGGGTCTCCTGGGCCACATTTAAGGGTTTAGTGATTGCCTCAATCATTTGCACATGTAGGAAGATTTTTTTTTTTTTTTTTTTTTTTTGTGACTTTACCTCCAGGTTTTGATTCCACTTATTTAGCTCAGGCAAAATAGCGATTTTTGGGATTTTCGTTATTAGCGAGTTTTGTTGCATTGGGGTGCGATTCGTTATTTGCTATTGGCAATTTCCGGGAGCTAATAGTGATTTCGGTAATTGCGAATTCGGTATTTAGCGATTCGGTAAATTAGCATTTTGGGTATTAGCGATTCGGTATGTTCGAGGTTATTTATTTAGCGATTCGTTATTTGCTCGGGTTTTGGGTTGATGCATTGGGATTGGGTATTTTTCACACAATACCGGGAGCTATTAACGAATCGGTATTTTACCGACTGGATTTTGGCTTGATGCATAAGGGTGTAAATTATTTGATCTGGAGTGAGGCAAATTCTTTTATGGCCATGCCACTAATCTTTTGCAAGAAACATGGATGGCTGAGACAATGTTTAGGCTAGACTAGACTACCTTTCCTTTTTTAGTAATGCCATCCCTGCAAGCTTAGATTGAGCCTTAGGGGGCTTAATAATTTGGATAGCAAATATTAAGTATCTTAAAGTGAAAGTCTTAGATTTGGGCTCAAAGGACAGCCTGGAGATTACTGTTACATCTTGTAGTCTCGCCTCAATAAAACAGAATACACTCATAAATAATTATATAAATTCAGTGCAGTATAATAACGAACCTTGTACTTTACACGCCTTACAGACTTTCCTAGATCGTAAATTACAACACTCCTGGCCTGTTATCATAGCTAGAGATTTTAATACAAAATGTGAACCAATTGAGCTCTTTATTGAATTAATGAAACCAGAAGATGAAAATGGGGCTTACCAATCCAACCAGTCAAGCCAACTCTTCCACCTCTGCCTGACATATGGCATGCAAGCTGCAAATAAGCACACTAGGTCAGATCACTGCCCACAATCCACTTTTAAAAGGGGATTTTACGCCAATCACATAAAGTATATACTATTAGATTTAAGAACATGGCATTACATGGACGATATGAAAATCATAATACAAGTGGACAGTGATCACAACGCACTTGTTGCAGAATTTAATCCAGATCAATTCTTCAAGCCCCAGGAGCATGATGATAACATCTTTCCAACATCATTAGCCCTTACAAATCATTTTAGAAATGTAAAATGGGCAAAATGTTAACAGCAATGAACATGCTAAGGCTGAGATCTATTATTCTCTAGTGACCCATTCTAGAATCATATCAGTGGTATTATTGAGTTTCTTCAAAAACACTATTTTTTGAAACCTTAAAATGTATGTTTAAGAGCAATCATTTAAGACAAAGAGTGTGGGGTTGCAGAGGGGGGCTTGATCAAGGCTATCAAAGAGGGTGCTAAAGCAGGTATAACAAGTGCCAGGGAACTCTATTAGAAGATTTTGACTACTTCTAAAAACATATGGGAGGAGGACCACTGGGCTGACCTTTTAGAAGCACTGAGAAAATGAGACTTCAGAGCCTTCTGGAGAACTATTGCCATCAACAGTAACTCTGGATATACCCCCCACCTATGTCTTTGTCCAGGTAGGCCAATGGGTTGAGCACTTTTCTACTCTTTATACCATTAGGGACATTGCCAACTCCCATTATGTGGAAGAGAGGCTGGTTCAAACACTGGCGGTGCCTTCGAGTGCAAGTAGTCTTCCATTAGTATTTTCCTAAAGAAAACTGAGGTTGCCCTATTACACACGATGAAAGAAAAGGCTCCTGGCCCGATGACATACCGGCGGACCAGCTTCATTCAGAGCCAGACATCTAGGTGCTCTACCTGAATACTCTCAGCAATGATGTAGCTAGTGGCAGGAATTCCCAGAGACATGTCATGGGGCCGTTGTCTTGCTAATTCATAAGAAGGGTCCTAAAGACAACCCTGCAAATTATAGGCCAATTAGCCTTAAGGATAGTACAAAAAATATCTTTTGCCGGCAAGTCCTCCTTTGTTTCCAGAAGTGATGGCTGACCATGATGTCTTGTTGACATTCTAAGCAAGTTATTGGGAGAAAAACAGTACAATTAATCAAGCCTTCTGTTTTTTGACCATCTGTTGGAAGTACATCACAGATAATAAACATCACTTGTATGTAGCCTTCATGGATATGAGGGCTGCATTTGACCTACTACCAAGAGAAATTATCTGATAGGTGTTGGGCCAGTATGGAATGCCACAAGACTTGCTCTATCCGCTAATTAGAATGCAGCAGACACCTGCGCCCAGGTTAGGTGGAATGACCATGCCGAGTTGACTGCAAGGATTCCCATTAAGCGAGGGGTGAGGCAGGGGTGTGCCCTAGCCCCCACACGGTTCTCACTGTATTTGAATGGTGTGGTGGAACTATTGAACAAGTGTCAGCATGAGGCACCTAAGTTAGCCGGTGCTAGCACCCATGTCCTGCTGTTCACTGATAACACTCACCTACTATCACAAACTCCAGTGCGTTTGCAGGAATTGCTAAAGCACTTTGTGGGTTTCAGAATGGCCAGAGGACTGGAGATAAATGCAGGAAAGGCTATAAATCCCCATCGCACGTTTAGAAATAAAATGGATATAGATGGGGTAGCTATTGACTATCTAAGAGTCAAACTCATGAACATGCTTTCCTGGGACCTCCAGCTGTCCAAAAGCAAATCTATTCTTATACACAGATCGGCGGCCACTGTGAGAAAACTGAAGACAACAACTAGTAGAGCTGTCTCACCACCCATTGAGGTTTATAGAGCTGTGGCCCTTGAGAGAGGATTGTATGGGGCAGAAATAAGGGGGTGTGGGGACACCATGGAAATTGAACATCGTGGAAAATTGGTTTGTGAGATCTCTCCTGAATGTTCCAGCTAGGACACCCCTTGTACCTCTCAGGTGGGATCTGAATCTAAAAAGGATTGACCACATAGCCCTTAAAATCTTGCTAATTATATTAGATAAATGCTGGATTACCCCTTGGCTCAGAGCCATGAAAGCTGTGTGTATCCAATTGAAGATATAGGGAGTGAGGGAAATTCGGCAAATTGGATCAAGGAAATATATTGGGATCCTGTTATTCAGAAGCTATGGTGTGAGGCGACACCCGATAGCTTGACTGACAAGTTTCTAAGTCATAAATGGAGCCCGCACTTTTAACCTTTTGTTAATAGAGTTACCCCTTCAGAGTCAAAGTCTCTGTTTATCCGCTTCATAGAAGGAATGATCCCACTTAAGGTTCTTACAGCTAGATGGGAAAAATCCTGAGATCAAGATGGATTCTCCCACTATGTTGTAATCTTAGTGGCATTGCGCTTACCAAAATCTGATACATCTGAACCAATTGCTTTTGCACTATCATGATTCCTCAATTGGGCATGGGTTATAAGATCTTGCTCAATGTAAGCTTGCGGCAGAGACAGCCCTCTTGTACTTATCCCATGGATCGTCTCTGGTGGAGTTATCAATCAGACAGTTGGTGACCAAATTAGGATTTGAGTCCTACTTCTATCCGGTTGATATTCTTAATGCCTTCTTGCACCAGTCACTTTGGAGCTGCACAACACTTTAACTGGGTAAGTGTGCAAATGAAAATGAATCACCTTAGTAATGTATGTGTACACTATTATGTTTGCTGCTCTGCTGCATTAGTCACTTTTGAGTTATATGAGTCTTTAATGGGACAAGTGCGCAAATGAAAAATATTTTTGATTGTTTATATCTGGCTACATTATTGTGATTACTGTATTTGGTTTACCTGACCTGCAACTTTGATATATGAATTTGACTCTGTAACTAGAATGTTTTTTAGCTCTTGGACAGTCACAAAAGAGCTATGTTTAGCAGCTGACAACCCTGTGGTTTTTATTTATGCTGTATTTTAATTTGCACATCAACAATTGTAGCCACTGTTGGCCAGTGTTCATTGGACTTATCCCCAGTTGGGCGACGAGAATTTGGCTCTTCTTTTTAAACTGTTGTTTTTATGATTTTTTAAATTTTATCATGCTTGTACTGTACTTTTAAGGTTGTTTAAAACTGAAACAAAGTAGTTTGATGAACCCAGTATAGTATTTATTACAAAACCAAATTACGTCTGTGATTGTTTTTACAAAGCAGTCTTTTTGAAGTGCAATCAGTTTTCCTAAAAGGAAAATTGGACTCATTTACAAAAAATGAAAAATTAAACAAATCATTTTAGAAGTAGGCAGTGGTCCCATCGACCAAAGCAGTGGTGGCTCGCATAGGTAACGCTGTGGGGCGGTGAGGTAGGGCGGGGCTGGGTTGGGGGTAGTGGAGTGTGACATACGACGGGTAAGTGGAGAGTAAAGAAAGCAATAAATAAAAGCACTTACTTTGCGCTCCTAGCATCGCCGACTCAGTACCCCCCACACAAGCCCGCCCCGGCCTCGCCGCCCAACAGTGTTACCTGTGCGAGCCGCCACTGGACCACAACATACTCCTAAAAACGTTTTTGTCAACAATCTCAAAGGGGGTGGGGTCACCTGGGGACCTCTTCTCGTTTGTGAATGACTTACCATTAATTTACAATCAGTAGCAAAATAATAATGTTTTTATTTCTGTTGCAAAACCTTAATACATCTCTTAGCGAATCAGTATTTGAAAGGGAAGCCCTCAACACGCCCCTCCCAAATACTGGTTTCTTGATGTTCAACTAACCAATTTAACAATTCGAAAAAAACTTTCCCTAATCATTAATTGGGTTTAGGAAATTACATATAATGTTTAGCGGCCGTAAACCCTCAGATTTGCTGAATAAGAGGGTTTGTGACCATTAAAACATTTTGTAAATCCGGACCCTTTGTGTGGGAAACGATTTGTGATGACACGATGCCAGCTAATTATGAAATTTTATCTGGTTAGGTCCAAGTTGGTTTCCAGTCCACGACCCCTAGTGCTAAATTCTTTGGAGTCTTAAAGCCACTGGCTAAAATAAGTTGGCCGAATAAAACAAATAGCTAAAAAAGTTGGACCTAAATCTCGCTCTACATATATTGTTAGCATTAGGTCTGTTACACCACAAAAAGTAAATTAAAGTGTACTGCCATTTTGCAAAATAAAATGTCCTAGAGCCGTAAAGTGCCATCCGTGGCTTTCATGCAAGACACACACGTGCACAAATGAACCTCTGAAGAGTGCTTGTGCAAGTCATTTTACAGCACTCGTCTTTACTCCATAATTTATGTAAAGACAACTAATATTCTGGAAATATGCATGTTTTAGAATACAATCTAAATCTGCTTCTTGTTCTGCTTAACAGTACTTGTTAACAAACGTTTTTGATTCAGCTACAGGGTTCCCTGTTCATGACATCATTACACAATGGCTTGATAGGCAGAAAAGAAACCATTTAGTTTCTAGCCTATGAGAGACTGAATGAGATGTATTTGACCTGTTGGTCAAGAATTAATACTTGTGCTAGCGGGGAAAAGGGAAGAATATGCATTAGCAGCAAGCATCATTAAATCCTAATTTCTAGTTCCCAGCGATGGGAATATACAATAAATCCGTTTGAGTGAAAGGGTCATGCTTCTGCAATATTTCTGTCTCTTTGGGATGTATTCTAAAATGGTCACATCATTTCTTGCTAATGTGTAAAAAAACATCCTACTTTTGCTTTCAATTAGATCTTTCTTAAAACTCCCAAAGTAGCCTAGTTGTACATTTGGTACATTCAATACAAAAGACGGCCATTGCCGTAAATGACATTCAATCACGCTTGACAATCTGCTATGAGTCTTTTGAAAGGTAAATACAAAAGATAAAAGCATCATTTGTCTAGTGCCCTTCGGTAAGGGTCAGATACAAAAAGGAAGTAAGTCACACATGCATCCAATCCCCATGCAAGACCTGTGCAGCCTGGTCTCTGTGCACAAGGGAGTGAGGAGGGATGGGATGCCCACTGCTTTCGCATGCAATGACCCCCATGAGCAATGAATGCTTTTGTAGGGACAGAAGACCTACCTGCTGGAGTCATCAGGCTCTCAGGAGTCCGTCCTAGAGGGGGGCAGCGGGGTGGGTAGAGATCACAATTCACTGCAACGGTGTCAAAGGGTCCGAAGAAAAAAAATATTTCATTCGTATCTGTGACGAAAGATTTTTGAACTCTCAGTGCAGTGCACCTTTTCCAGTGTCGGATCTTAGGAAAGGGGACGGCAGGTTGGTCTCAGAAACAGTGTTCTAATATATACTGCCACCCAATAGTTCATGAGGAATTGGGACTATATGGAAACACATATGCTACAAAGAAGGTGATTCCTTAAACTCGTTCAAAAACATTTTAAATTTAACCACAGAAGAAGATACAGTTTATTTCTATTATTGAAGGCAATCTACATCTCATCCAGAAAGATATTTTTAAAGGTTCGAAGGTACTTACAAAAACTTTAAATTGGGTTCTAAGAATATTAACTTGAATGAAAACAGATGACGAAAATACGTGTAAAGTGAGTGATTAAGAAATGGAAATCCTCGAGCACCAGTTCCTCGGAGGGTGGTGTTCTATTTATCACAAATGTTAAAAATCAAATAAAGCCTTGGACGTGGCCATCCCTACCATGTCGCTGAAGAGGACATGATTGACTGCTGGTTTACACATGGCTTTATACAGTGATCCCATATTGGAATATGGCTGGATCCTAAGTGGGCGATTTGGAGTCGATATTCTTTTGGATTATATGGTTGAACTAAACAGAGGGCTCGTCTATCACGGCCAGGAATATGTACTCGTACTCACTTGATTCAGCCCCTCGACTTCCCTGGGCTCACCTAATTGCCAGGCGTAAAAATTCATTAATGTACTATTGAGGTTTTGTTTCAGAAAATTATTAATTATCCTGATGATGATCCCACATTACAAACGGATCGAAACGCCTTTGTATAAACTTTCTCTTTGGGTGCAGAAGTGTTTTGTTCTTGAAATAAGTGACCCTGACTTTGCACATAACTGCTGGTCATACTATATTCTTTGCCTGTATGTTTTTATTTTGTCTGGTTTTAACACTTGTTTTGGAATTACCCCAGCACGGATATAATCTTTAATGGGACTTTTACTCAAATGATTTCATATTTTTCCTTATAGTCGCTGGAACAATTTCTGGGAACTATTACTTTTCCTACAGTATTGTGTTCACATTTATTGCTTGGGGACCAGAGTTCATTTAACTACAGATTACCCTTAGTTCCTAATGATCCTTAGGTTTCCTTGTTTTTTAAACTTACTTTCCAAAAGCTGCATTTTCAGAATAACAATTTAAAGTTTAACTTCACCATAAGTTAGGATTTTATATTGTGATTCCAGAGACATTGGGGAGTGGGGAGGTCCACCTCTTTCCAATTGGAAATTACACTTATACAATGTAATAAGGTAATCGCAATGATAACCTATTGTAGAGATAGGTCTTGAAGTAGTGAAAAATAAATATAAGTGTTTTTCACTACTAGAACTTGTAAGACTTAAAAGTACATGTCCTACGTTTTAAACACACTGCACCCTGCCCTTGGGCTGTCCAAATCCTACCTTAGGTATCTTAGGGGTGACCTATATGTATTTTCGAATGCTCGACCTAAAAAGGAAGGTTTGGGCCTGGCAGAAGGGTTAACTTGCCAGGTCGACATGGCAGTTTAAAACTGCACATACAGGCTCTGCATTGGCAGCCCTGTGACATATTTAAAGGGCCACTGAAGTGGGTGACACAATCAGGGCTGCAGGCCCACTGGTAGAATTTATTTTACAGGTCCTAGGCACGTGAAGTGCACTTTATTATGGAGTTATACGTAAATTAAATATGACAATCATGGCTAAGCCAATGTTACCAGCAGAGAGGATGCACAATTTACCATCGGTCAGCATTAGTAAAGTACCCAGGGTCAGAGTTACAAGGAACTGACGCATCTGCATAGATGCGTCAGTATCCTTGAGTCAGCACCAAATGTCCTTGTGTCACTATGTATGAGCTGTATTTACAATATAGTGCTCCATGGCGCAAGGACTAACAGATGAGTCAGAAATTCTGACGCATCTGTTGGCACAAAAGTGACGCATTGTTCATGAAAGTGACGCAACTCAAGCAATGTGCCTCAATAGATGGGTGAGTCCCATTCAAAAAGCACTTCATCATTCCTTATGCCTGCTCTGAGCAGCCATAGGGATTTTGATGCAGTAAAGGCGTAGAGTGACGCAGTGAAATCTTGTAGATTTCCCTACGTCAGTTCTACGTGGATTTTTGCGTGGGTACGCCCGCTCTGCATACATTATACCTGACGCAGGTATAATGTGATGCAGGGCTTTACAACGCAACGCATCTCCTTAGATGTGTCACGTTGTAATTGGGGTGCAACATTTACGCCGCACCTGCGTCACAAAAATGACGCAACAGCAGTGCAAAAGTAATGCAAGGGGCTTGTAAATCTGCCCCCCAGAGTTCTAAGGCCAGCGAAAATGAAGTCATCAAAAACAGAAGGTCTGAATGCAAAAAGGCAGGGGAAAGCACACCAAAGATGCCAGGTCTCACAGTGAGACACTGAGTGAAAGGGTTTACACTCACCAGATAGAGACAATTCTTCTTGTTCTTCTTGCAGGAAGGGCTGATGCTATCCTGCCACTGATGGATAAGAGGAAAGTGTATTCTCATTCAAGAATAGGAAATAAAACACTGAATCTTCATCTCCAAAAGGAAAGTCTTATTACGCCAGTCTCCAATATTACAAATCAAGTACAGTTGGCTCACGGTTATGACTCCCAAGATACAGACATTTCTACTTCCAGAAGTTGAGAAAGAGCCCTAATAACTTTGCTTGAGACATTGTGCTGCAAGTCAGATTCACTGGATGAAAAGCTAACCTATTTGCGGGTGAAAACAGAAACTCTAGCCTCACGAATCACAGTTGAAGGAGGAAAGATTTCTGAAAAGGATGTTTCTTTCAAAGAGGTACAGGGTAAAGTGGAGAACTTTGAAAAGAAGGCAGAAAGAAATGTGAAATTTCAATATAAAAACTGTGGGTTTACCTGCACAGCTGGAGGATAAAATAGAGAAGAATACTCCGGGAACTAGGAGTGGACTATGCAATGCTGTACCCGGCTAAGCTGCGAGTTAACCGACAGGGCAAGTCGCACATCTTCCAAGACCCTAAAGCACTCCAAAAGGCGCTGAAGGACTGGGCGAAGGAGCAGCGCCGGAGCCCAGTGACGTCACCGCGGGGGGACGAGAGAGACGGCGACCTGGACGCACAGGACTGACCATGAAGACAGGACTCACCTAGTTGGTATTTTTGGCGGGACATGCTTGGCTGAAGGGATGTAGGCTTTGGGGGGCGCGGGTGGGGGGCGTTTGGACAATATCGTTATGGGGTACAGTACATTGTGAGATGCACCCCCCCCCCTGACTAGGCGCAAAAGGGAGGCACATGGACAGTGACTCATCCCCCAATTGCTCCAATCCTTTATATGGTCATTGAGGACGCTGCTGGGGCCTACCATCTGAGAGGGCCGCTGAGTTGTGATAACAGTGCGCTGGGAGGGAACGGGAGACACAATAGTGGCTCGCTGGGCCGGGCGGCGGCAGTTAGGTACTAGGCGCTTCCACACTAGTGTGTGAGCGCTGAGCGACCTCCGCCCGCGTGTGCGTCCCACGCCTTTGAGGGTTCGAGAGTTATGGGTGGGGTGGTGGGAGGTATGGGGTGCCCAAGTTTGGGAATCTGTAAGGCCGAGTTGGGGTGGGTCTTCTGTGGGTGGGGGGGAGGGAGGGGTTTGGGTTATGGGGGTTTGAGGTCACTAGGTCGGGGTGCGCGCTTTGATCTGCTAGTATGCTCCTGCGCTTGGAGGCGCGCTCAGTTGAGGGATTTGCACCCTAGAGCAAGCTATGGCGAACACCGAAGCGGCCATACCTGAGAGGCACGACACACTCAGAATCCTCACTTGGAATGTAAGGGGACTTAATGATTACCGCAAAGCCCGTAAAGTAATGCACTATCTTAAGAGGCATAAGATAGATATTGCTTTCCTACAGGAGACGCATCTTCCTAATAACAGCCCTATCCTACGCACTAGGGACCTGCGGGAGGCACATGCGGCGGGGTTCACTACACACTCTAGAGGGGTGCTGACATGGGTAAGCGCGCGGGTGGAGCACAGATTGCAGTGCATTGCCACAGACAACGCGGGCAGGTTTGCGCTCACGCGCTTCCAGGGAAAGGGCATGGATTTACTCCTGGTTAATTGTTATGGGCCGAACTATGACTGCCCTGAGTTTTTCACAGCGCTGATAGGAGCGGTGGGGGACGCAGGCGCGTGGCATGTGCTTTGGGGCGGCGACTTTAATGTAGTGTTAGACCCGGAGCTGGATAGATCAGGCGGCCCGAAACGAGCGCAACCAGCGGCAGCGAAGGAGATTGCTCGAGGTATGCTTTGTTTGGATCTCGTGGATTTGTGGAGAACTCGTAACCCGGCAATAGGGGGCTACACACATTACTCAGCATACCATAACCTGCATACGCGGATAGATTACTGGCTACTATCTGCGCCCCTCCTACCGCAGATACGCGAGTGCGCGGTACTCCCGCGCACGCTTTCCGACCATTCGCCGATACTGGTCTCCCTGGCGGCGCCCAGAAAGGTCCCCCCGCCGTTTCTTTGGCGATTTCCCCCTTACTCGCTGCTGGATCCCCTATTTAAGGAGGAGCTGACGGCTGCTATCGAGCTATTCTTTGCCACCAATCTGGGCTCCGTGGAGGATTTCCAGACTGTCTGGGAGTCCTTTAAGGTCTACATTCGCGGAGTGGCGATGGCCAAACACTCGGGGGTACTCCGGGATATCCGGCAGTGCCTTGCGACGCAGGAGCGCAATCTGGCTGCACTGGAGACCAGACTGCTAGAGACGGGCGGAGAGGACGCTACTGAGGAGATAAAAACTCTCCTGGCAGAGTACCACGAAACTGCTGATGCAGAGGTGCTACATCCAGGGAAGTACGCTATGGCCAGGGTTTATGGTGAGGGTGACAGACCGGGGTCGGTGTTAGCTAATCTGCTCAAGGCTCGCAGACGCAGAACCGCCGTCACGCAGATCAAGTCGGGGGATGGCTCGCTGCTCACGGCGGAGGAGGAAGTGGTGGAGCGATTTAGGTCGTATTACGCCAGGCTCTACGCTTCTCAGCAAGCCGGGATGGAAGACAGCATAGGGGACTATCTGGACTATATAAAGTTGCCGTTCCTAGCGAACGAACACAGGGAGTTTCTATCCCTGCCTATCGAGAGGGATGAAATTCTAGAGGCCCTTGCGAGCATGAAGGCGCAGAGCGCCCCTGGAGCTGATGGCCTCACTGTCGCGTTCTACCGCGCTTTTATAGACCAGCTTTTGCCGCACGTGTCGACGCTGTTCGACGATATGTGCGTCAAGGGACATATGCCACCATCCATGCGCGAGGCGCTCTTGGTCGCTATACCGAAGCCGGGCAAACCACCCGATGAGTGCAGCTCCTATCGCCCATTATCGCTGCTCAATGTAGATGCGAAATTATATGCCAAGGTCCTGGCCACGCGGTTGGCCCTTCTCACTCCCGAACTGGTCGCCCCAGAGCAGGCGGGGTTCATGCCGGGCAGGAACCTCACATACAATTTGCGGACAGTGTTTGGCGTCATGCAACATGTTCGCCCTGACGTGCGCGCGCTCGCTGTCTTCCTCGACATGGAAAAGGCCTTTGACTCTGTCGAGTGGCCATTCATGCGACAGGTCCTGACGAGAATGGGGCTAGGCCCGATCTTCCTTCAAATGATAGGGGTGCTGTATAGTGGCCCCACGGCGAGAATACGATTGGGCGATCGAGTCACGGAACCGATAACAATCTCGAGGGGCACGAGGCAGGGCTGCCCCCTATCGCCTCTGCTGTACGCCCTGGTGGCGGAACCGCTGGCGTGCGCTATGTGTGAATACCACAGCCTACGAGGTATTAATTTTCCGACTTACAGGATAACGGTATCCACGTATGCAGATGACACCCTGCTATATGTCAGGGACCCAGAAAATAACCTGGCCCCCGTGTTGAGGGAGGTTGTTCAATTTGGAGCGCTCTCTGGGCTGAAGGTTAACTGGGACAAGTCTATCGTGTTCCCGCTGACACCGGTAACGACCCCATTTGATATGGAATACCCGTTGCAATGGTCGGAGGAACCGGTCCGATACCTGGGGATCCAGCTCCATAGGGACTCAGAGGTGGTGCTGTCTGAGAATTACGGAAGAGCCATCAGTAAACTGGAGGACGACGTGGAGACCTGGATCAAGCTGCCCCTTTCGTTATTGGGGCGCATATCCATCATGAAGATGGTGGTACTCCCTCGGTTTCTGTTTCTGTTTGCGAACATCCCCATGGTGCTGTCACGTGCTTTCTTCGCGCGGCTACAGGCGTCAGTGCTAAGGCTGGCGTGGGCTGGCAAGCAGGCGCGGACCAGCTGGAGAGTACTGACGCTACCTTACCAGATGGGTGGCCTGGGGGCACCCGACATGGAGCTGTACTATCGGGTGGCGCAGGGGGCTCAGGCGCATAGCTGGATACACGGGGGTGAGACTGTCCCGTATCTCAAGTTAGAGACATTGTTTGCGGCGCCGCTGCCGCTCCCCGCGGTCATTTTTGAGCATCCGGACCGTCGCACGGGATTTCTTGATTCCTTGAACTCCACTAGGCATGCCTGGAACTGTATACTACAGCGCGAGTCGGGGGCGCAGCTATATTCACCGGCAATGTCAATTGCTTGGGCGGTGTGGCTGGCCCCTTGTAATGAGGAAGCAGTGCGGCGATCGCTTAACGAGATAGGTGTACACACCATGGGTGACATGTTTGCTGACGGCCAAGTCAAGACGTGGGAGGCGGTGGCAACCTCGGGCATGGAGGGCACGCAGTTGCAGCGTTTTCAGTATCACAGAGTTAGGCATGCCTGGAAACAGTTGTTGGGGTGTGACATGGAGGAGCCGGCGGAGGTTCAGGAACTGACATACATAATTAAGAATGACAACCCCCGCGGGCTGATCTCTAAGCTGTATCGAATGGCGCAATCTCATAGGGTACACGAGTTTGCAAAATGCAGATTGGACTGGCAAAGAGACTTAGGGATCACCATTGACGATGCTATGTGGGCGTACTGCTGCACGGGGATCAAACGCATCTCTCTGCATGGCAGACATCGACTCGTTCATTTCAAGTTCCTCAACAGGTACTACTACACACCAGAGCGCTTGCATAGATATGGGCTGCGTGAAGACCCTGTATGTGAACGGTGCAAACACCCGGCGGCGGACTTCCTTCACCTAGCGTGGCAATGCCCGGGCATATACAACTACTGGGAAGCGGTATACCACCAGATAGTAGGGGTGACGGGGGTAGTGTTGGCTCCGGACCCGGCAGTGGCGTTATTGGGGCATTCCAGAGTGGTGCCGAAGGCGGCCCGACGCCTGGTGGATATGGGGATGCTCGTTGCGAAACGACGAGTTGCGATGAGCTGGATGCGTGGCCCCTTGCCCACGGTGGAGCAGTGGAAGCGAGATGTGCTATACTGCTGCACCCAAGCGGAGAGGTTCAGCGAGTTGCTGCCACCGCGTAGCCGGCCTAAAAACTTCTGGGAACTGTACGTAGACTACCTGAGCGGGCGGGAGACTGCAGCGGGGAGCCCCGATGGGGGTCCTGATACGGAGATTGCAGTAGAGGAGGCTCCCGGGAGAGGTGTTTGTGTGGGGGACGCATGATGAAGATGAGTGGCGGCTGAGTGCGGGAAGCGAATGGGGCTGCGACTGACTTAGGACCTCAATTGTTTAGTTGGGGTGGGTGGGTTAGGGGAGTTGGGGGGAGTCGTGGGGGGAGGGAGGGGGTTTGGAGTTTAAGGCCATAAAATGTGTGACTGTGCCCTACGTTCTGGGGGAAGGAGCACGCTAGAGCCTGGCCGCCGACAGGGGGTCTGCCCCGCACATGAGCGTCGTGATGGAGGGACACTCGAGAAGCAGTGGGTATTAAATCAGTCATGCACGGCGATGCCCGACCTCCGGGATGTGGGATAGCCGATACAGTTGGTTGCGATATGAGAAAAGGTGGTGGGCCTCCGGTTGGTGGCGCACGGATATGTACATTACTGTGCCTTGTTTGCAGTCAATAAAAACATTTAAACAAAAAAAAAAAAATAGAGAAGAATAAAATCTAGAGAGCAGCCCATTTGAGGATCTGTGGGATACTTACAATGTCTGATGGGTCAGAACTGAAGACCCATGTGGGCAACTTTTTCTCAAACATTCTACATGTCAACTGTAGGCGATGAGAAAGCGGCTGAGAGACAAAAGAAATCCTACTTGTAGGAGGGAAATGGCAGGTTGATCTTGTGAGACACAAATATATTAAAAGTAACCCTGCTAGAGCTAATAATATCAAAAGATACCAGGTAAGAAGAAAAATATATGATGCTAGGAATATGTAGTGGAAAAAAGAAAATGGAGGATCTCCAAAAAGAACTGGGAAACATGGAAAGTAAAGCATCAGTTTGCAGCATGCAATGGTAGGGAATACTTTCATGACATAACCCACAATGTACCCAGCTAGAAGTCATCAAGTGTTATTCCGAGAAACAACCAGACTTGGAAAGGGTGCAACTGACAGCCTGTTGGATGAAATGGGTTGTGTAATTCTGGAAAAGGCACATCTTTAGTTTATTTTATCTAATATTTCAAGAAAGTTTGTAGAAGAGTTTATTTTTCTAGTTCTAATTAGGCCCGGGCGAAATTTTTAATTCTGCTCGCAGAATTGGCAGAATTTGGCGACTCTACATTACTCTTTGTTGCCAAATTCCGCCAATCGCCGTGAGGATTATTATGACGCACCAAATGTTTTATTGTTTTATTCTCTGTGGGACTCCTTTTTTAGTCCTATTTGCGTGTAGCCACTATTCAGTACGTGGTTTGATAATGATTAGTTCCACCCCGGTTTCAATCCACTCGGTTTTTATGATTCATTTATCATTGAACTGCAAACGTGACTGGACGCTGGAGTAAGCTAACCCCGCGAACATAATGGCCAAGGGTATGCGCTCCAGTAACAGAAGTGAATCATAAAAACCGAGTGGATTGAAACCAGGGTGGAACTAATCATTAGCAAACCACATATTGCATAGTGGATACACGCAAACAGGACTAAAAAAGGAGTCCCACAGAGAATAAAATGATAGACATTTGGTGCGTCGTCATAAGGGAAGATACATAACCTTACGGAATGAAATCCAACTGAGTGCTTTTGCACCGGTGTGTGGAACATTCAATTGTGGAATGGAATGAACCAAAGCCCTTGTCCTGAAGAAGGTGGCTTTAATGATGTTATGCCACTTAAACGCGCCAACGCTTAAAAAACTGTGTTAGAACTGTGGAAAGACAGCAGCAATGCAAACATTTTATTCTTCTGGGTTAGGACGAGGAAGTGTTTCAAGTCATATGCGGTATGCGATGGCGCCTACTCGCGTGTACGTCAGTATGTGGAGGTTCTCAGTGAGGTACGGTGCTACAAGCAGGGGCATAACCCTAAACCCCCCAGACAGACACAAAGTCACCATAAACGGTCCTATGTATCAAGTTATACACCTATTTTCTGGAGCACCTTTCCTTGGCCAGCCGGGACGGAATTACAACCAGCGGAGAGGTGAGCCTCCCACCTCGTTTTGGCATTTCCTCACGCTTGCTAATGCGCAGCGATCAACTCCACAGCCTGAACCAATGATTTACCTTTATTTTCATACATTCTTTTATCTTCAGATCAACAACCACTTAGCTTCCTTGTCCAATAGGTAAGAGCGTGTACGCCGAACATTAGCAAGCATGACCACTTAGAATGTCCTAGACCATCTCAATTTACATTCCATTTTGTCCTTCTGTTTCCCTCCACTCTCAGACAGTTTTTGTCCTGTTGGTTACTCTAACAGATACTTCCTGCTATTCCTACCTATATTTAAACCAAGTAATTACGCCATGAACCGCTACGTTGATATGTAGATACCTCTATACATTTTGGCCTACTAGCATTGTTACTAAGTGCTAGATTATTGTGTACATTAAGACAACATGTAAACCTCATTAGTCGAGCCTTGTTTTTGATAGGTCTTGCGCTGTAAAATTGGCTTCATAATACATGTGTTCATATAGATTTCACATGTTAGTATGCAAGGTCATTTAGACACTCTCTCACCACACTGGCTCTCACCTCACCTGTAGGACTATGTCGCTTTGCAGTGATAATTGCCACAATGGAGGGTATGTCACCTAGGGGGTTGTTGCACTAGAGTCACGTGTCGCCAAGTATCGGCATTGACATTGTAATGTGTATAATGTCTGATATCATTCCATTGTATATCCTTTAGCCCTGAAGAAGTCGTGGGTTTTCCACCCTGACGAAACACATGTTGGCTGGGCAATCGATCTACATTAAATACAGAGAACACGCGACTCTCGGGGTGTTCCTTCATATTACCTGTTCAACTACTGTTGTGGTGTCTTTTATACAGTTGATTATTTTCAGATACACAGAATTTGCTTTGCAGATTAGTTTTATGTGTGCACAGGCCCTCTGTATATTTACATTTATTCTTCTGGGTTGTGCTGTTTATTACTCCAGGATTAACAGTGTCAAGACAAATACATTTGTCTCACCATATTCCTTTCCAGGAACCTTTGTAGTTTAATGAGTTTGTTTGATTGTCCTACCTATGTAATAGAGATGGATTTTAATATGTTTTGAAAAATTATTTTATATTAATTGATCATTTGCAAATGTTTTTAACATATTAAGTGATTTTGGAATAAACAAATATATTTTTCGAATAAGTGCTTTAGCATCCCGAGTGGAATTTTAACCTAATATTGTGTGAATGTCGCTTGTGGTGAACATGTCAGTGATATGGATGTTCAATACTCCAAAGGGAATCATTATTTTTTAACCTACTTATATTGATTACATGTGTTATTTTATATGATTGTTCCCTTATTCAATTAATATAATTCTAAAACGTACTGATTGTTCCCTGATTTCATAGAGATTATAAAATGATGGCCACGTCCGCTGTAACGCATTTGTCTGTTCTCAAATCTACTACATTAGATATTGGAAAACGGATTGTTGCATGAGTTGTCAGGAGTCCTCTCCGATGCAGTAAGTGTTGTTACTTTATTTGAGTATGTAGTAGAGGTGAGTGACTTGGCGATTTTTGACTTGTTGACAATATTGTGTGTTCGGATTAGATGGCGCCTTGATAAAATGGCTTCTTGATAAGACTTGCTCTATGTTGAAAGTAACTTTTTGTGGATACATGATACAAGCAGTTTATATTTTGTGTGATTTTCAGATGTTAACGGACATATGAGATGATAAAGATATTTGCTTATGTGGAAATATACTTTATACTAGGTGAGTGGGTACTTTTTATGATTAATTTTACTCATTACTATTAGAAATGATTTGATGAGATATTCACATATGATTTAGTTTTACTTGGCTTTCTAGTACAATATCAGTCATTTATTTATTTAAAAGGTTTTATACAGCGCTGGCTGGACCCAAGGGTATGAGAGCGCTTTACATGGGTTTGATGAGTAGGATTTACAATATAGCAAATTGCAATGAGGTAGCATTCAAAACCAATTAAAACAGTAGATAACAGCTCAATTTACATGATCTGATTACACAAATTGCGATAGGCAACAGCAAGTCAAGAAAATAGAGGTTAGCATGGAAAAGGGGGGGATAGAGAAGAGGGGTGTCGTATGTAGGAATGGTGTGAGGCTGTGGGGGGGTGGGTAAGGAAATACCAAGTATGTACGGCAGGGCCTATGAGAGGGATTAGTAGAAGAGAGGAAGAAGAAAAGAAAGAAGTGAAAAAGGGGGGGCGAAAGGGAGTCGGGAGATCAGAAGGGGGAATCCTAAACAGTAGGAAACCAGGTTGGGAGGAGAGCCCTGAGAAGGGGTTAAGGACCCCAGAATTTGTCGAGAAGGTGAAGTTTGAGGTCTTTTTTGAAGCTGAAGTATGAGGGGTTGCAACAAAGTTCTTAAGAGAGTACATTCCAGATGGTAGGTGCAGTTCCAGAGAAGGAACGTGATTGCGTGGATTTCTTGTTTAACAGAGGAGGGACAAGAATGAGAGTGTTTGAGCTCCTCAGTGCTCGAGAGCAGCCCGCTTTGTGGAGTTTATCTGCGAGGTACAGCGGGGTGTGTTGATGCAGGGCTTTGTGCGTAATGCAGACAGTCTTGTAAGTAGATCTGCCTTCAATGTGAAGACAATTGAGTGCTTTAAGGCCAGGGGGGATGTGATCGAACCGTTTGAGGTCTGTAATGAGCCTAGCAGCGAGGTTAGGAACCGATTTGATTGGGGCTAAGTGGACTTTAGGTGTTCCAGAGAGAATGGCGATACGATAGTCGATTTTTGACAGGACCAGTGATTGGACAACTGATTTAAAGTCAAAAGCAGGAATGATGGTTTTTAATTTCTTGAGGTGATGGAAAGGGAAGAGAGCGCTTTTGGCCGAATTTTTTATATGGGAGATCAGAGAAAGGTTCTGGTCAATGTTAATTCCGAGGGATTTAACAGAATTGGAGACGGTGAGAGAGCAGTTGAGAGCTGTAAGGTCAGAGATCCAGGATTGGATGGGGAGAGAGCTGTTTTTAGGGGAGAAAAGAATGATTTCAGTTTTTTTTTGGTTTAAGTTTGAGGTGGTTGTAGTGGAAGCAGGATTGAATCTTAGTCATTGAGGTGTAGCACGTCAGAGCGGGATTGAATCTTATGATAAAGTTGAGTGTCATCAGCATAGAGGTGGTACTTGAGTCCCGCTTGCTTAAGAATAAGGGTGAGGGGTTCCATAAAGAGGTTGAAAAGAGTGGGAGAGAGAATAGAACTCTGGGGGACACCAAGTAAGACTGGCAAAGGTTTAGAAAAGGGAAACTTGAATTTTAATCTGATGGATTCTGTTTTGGAAAAAGGAGGAGAACCATTTGAGAACTGAACCGTTGAGGCCAAAACGATCTTTAAGAGTGTTAAGTAAAGTAGAGTGGTTAACAGTATCGAAAGCAGAAGAGAGATCAAGGAGAATGAAAAGGGAGGACTCGCCCTCGTCGAGGGAGTGCTGGATGTCATCAGTAATATTGAGCATGGCCGTTTCAGTACTACAGCCCTTTCTGAAACCGGATTGTAAGGAGTCCAATAGATTGAATGTGTCAATGTGTTTGTCTAATTGGCGCAGGGCACATTTTTCAAGGGCTTTAGAGACGAGGAAGGTTAGAGATAGGCCGAAGATTATTTAGGTCATTAGGGTCGGCAGCAGGATTTTTGGGATGGGAGTGATTTGGAGGGAAACAGGGACACAACCCATGGCAAAGGAGGAGTTGATGATAGAGGTCCAATAAGGGGCAATGATGTGTTTTAAATCTTGGACAAGGTTGGCAGGGAGAGGGTCTCTGGAGTGAGAGGATGGTTTAAGTCTGGCAATGATGTTGAGGACTTCGAGTTCAGTAACTGGATGGAAGTTATGCCAGGAAGCATTATTTTTTTGCTCAAGTTTGGAGCGGTTGGATTCAGGAAGAGAAACGACTAGAGGCAGATATGAGGGGTCATGAGGCAGTGTTAAGAGGGAGGGAGAATTGGAGGAAAAGTCAAGGGGGTAGTAGGCTCTGTGGGAGGGGAGTTAAGATGAAGGAATGATCAATTTTGGAGATTTTTTCTGAGAAGTAGTTAGACATTTCTTCACATCTCTCGATAGTGGCCGTCACCTTGGGGGGGCAGAGGTTGTTTGGTTTTTAATAATGTTGAATAGTTCCCTGGGTCTATTTTTGGCCCGGTCAAGTTGTGAGTGGAAGAAGGCAGCCTTAGTATAGAGGATATGCTTTTTGTAATTGGACCTGGCGGATCTGAGGAGGGCCAGAGTTGAGGGGGGATGGGTTTTGCCTCCTCGAACGTTCAGTCGATCTACGGGCGCACCTCTCAGTGTTGAGATCAGTATTAAACCAGGATTTGGAGGAGGTGTTTTTCTGAAGTTTAAGTTTGGTTGGAGCAATTTGGTAAAGGACAACCGTGATGGATTTATTAAAGTGATCGGTGAGGTCATTAGCATTTTGGGAAAAAGGAGAAAGTCGAAGTTGCGCTTTGACTTTAGTCTCAAGGCATTATTTATTATTAAGGTATGTTGGATGTGGTCAGCTTTGAATGCACCAGGGTAGGTTCCGGGTGTATACTATCTCTTTTATTTATTTATGTTTGCACTTGGTGATGGAGAGGCAATTTAATTGTGTCACACTAGGGTGTTAATGCAATATACTGTATTGGTGGATTGTATAGTTTGGTTATGAACAGTCGTGTTCCTTATATTCACTTCTGTTGATATATTTATGGGTTTCCACACTGGATATATTCACTCTATTACTGTATATGTATTATCCGACAAGGTGTTAAGTTGTAATAGAATGGGATTTTAGTTTGTTGTGGATATCATTTCCCGTAAATAGTGATTTTTTTTTTACTCTTAGACCTGATAAGGTCCTGGGCGATACATCATTTCAATGAAACACGTGTTGGCAGGAAGCTTGAAGTCCAAAGATCATATTAAAGAATGGAATGTTGATGCAATTATTGTAGACTCTTAAGTTTTGTGTACTCAAAGGCGCTTTTTAATATTTGAACTTGTATGGTTCTCAAAGGTTGCTTGCTGGCCACCTTTCCTTTTAGAGCACTGTGGTATAAAAAATAATATGACTCCCCAATTCTAGAACAGTTAGTGTGTGCCAGCCACTGTGAGACTTGTTATTTGCTTCTCAAGTAGCATTCTACTCGAGCGGTAGCAAAATCAACTCGAATGGTGGCACGCTCTTGCGCACCGCGTTTTGCCATTCTCGCTGATTTTCACAGTACAGAATGCACTACGGCCACTCAATCGCAGTGCAAGTAGGGCAACATGCATGTTTACCATCCATTTGCGGAACCCCACATAATCTTACAGAGGTCTTATGTGACTCTGCGGAATGCTGCAGAGTGAAATCCTCTAAGTTCTGCCCACCCCTAGTTCTAACCTTAAAGAACGTTGCCATCAACAGAGAGGGAATTTTCCCTGCATAAGTCATAATTTGCCTGGTTTGGACAAAGGCATTTTGCTTCAACTGATGCCTATATTATTTTGGCCCTCATTATGAGTGATAGAGTTTTAGAGTTAGTTGAGATAAGTGCTCTAACTGCAACTATCGTACATATCACAATTGCGAGTATTGTCCTAAATATTGGCAGGTCAAACAAGCTCATTTTGGATGAAAATACCCGGTATTTACCTGAACTTGCAGATTTTGTTGGAGTAAGCACCAAAATCTGCATGATGTTCTCCAAAAACTCATTATTGCCTTGTATTTATCGCACAGGATAAATTCTGACTCAGCAGAGTGGAATTTTATCAAGTGCAATAAATATCAGGCCAATTACTGTGCCACCAATAAAGATGACCTAAGAATTGAACCAGGTGGGCTCTGATTCACTTTACCACACTTTGGCCATCGACTGTTGGTGCATTAGTATTGTTAGAACCAGAGGTGCTATCTTATGACATAATTAAAGGAAGGAGGGAAGAAAGAGTAGAGATGAGGACATTAAAGTGAATTATAAGAGGACTGTGCATTAGGATGGAGCCCACACTTTGATACAAAACCACATTTGGTGGAAATGTCTCAAAAGAATAATCTTTTATTTCTTGATATAAATGTATCCAGGCCAAAACCTGGATTAGGGAGTCAAAATGTTCATTTTCTCCAATTCTAAAAAACAAAACTTCCACAGAAATTTCAAGTTAAGAGTTAAAATGTGCAGCTTCTTGGGGAGCAGTGAGAAAAGAGGGCTGGGTTAACACACATGAAATAGAGTAGAGAGAGCAATAATGAAATAGCCACTTTGAGGAATCCATGGTCACCTCCATAACCTTACGGAGCTTTTTCATGGTTGTTACTGTGCACAAAGGACTTTGGCCTCTATTCAATACCACTGGTATATGTGTTTGATGTATTTGACAACAACAGATTAGAATACAGTTGTTCATTGGTCCCAGTCTGGAATGCAGATTCTGTTCACACATCTCCAAGTCTGCAAGTAAAACATGACTTGGTTCTCTCTGAAAGATGTGTGGTACCTGTGTAGATACCAGATTTTTTTAAATCTGCATTTAAGGACATTGATAATGTTGCATTTAAGGACATTGAAAATGTTATACCCAAAAGGCCCACCTCTGAAACATTAAAAGTCTGATACATTCATTTTTGGCACATTTTCAGATGGCTCACCCTTTGCTTACTGCTACTTCTCTGAATTAGACTCTTTAGATTTGCATAAATGATCTGTTTGAGTAGTGCAATCCTCTGTGGGTACCGGTCAGTGGTCACTAAATGCGGCATTTATAAGACACATTTGCCCACCATTTTGGGCAGGTGGCCTTTATCAATTGTATCAAAGTTTGGGGTTCACTGAATGCGTTTTGCCTAAGGAACAATTCAGGGAGATGCTTTATTTAGCTCAGTGGTTTCATGGTTGTACACATTAACTTCCAGAAGTCATGTCATATCTGATACCTCTTCATTTAGACACACAGTCAGCCTACATTAGGAAGTTATTATGGAAAGGTAGCATGGTCTGGGGGTATGAGCAATCAACTGCCCAAACTGATATTCAAACATGGCCCTCCTTGGTTATTGTAGATTGTTGTAGCTCCTTCCTCATTCATTGTGAACATTTTGTGGAATTGTACTCTCTGAACTAGAACTGCCAGTTTTACCACTCCAATCACAAACCCCTCACAAATCCTAGCTGGACCTATTGGTCCTATTTGTGGGACATGCAGCAAGACCTTTAGAATTACGATGGGGATTGTTTATGGTACCTACCCAAAACTGTGGCCTTCATTCTTAGAGAGAGAGTTCTGCTTTCTGATGATGGGAAAACAAAATTCAAAATATAGAGACATGGCATTGCTACATCACTGATCTATTGATAAATTGGTCTGGAACAAAAAAGAAAGCTAAAAAAGAAAGCTAGACAATTTGTGAACATGTATAAGACTGAAGCTCTAAAATCTTATATTCGCATTCAACATTTGAAAGCATACTATGGACTTTTTGGATTTGCAGGTCAAAAATCATTGATGGATCCCTATAGACATGTCTTTATCGCAAGAAAACTGGAGGGAACAGCATATTGCACCCTGACAGTTCACACCCTAAGGAACTGAAACAAAGAGTTTCCGATGGAGAATTAATCAGTATAAAGAGAAAATGTAGTTGACAGTCTGATTATGAAAAAGAAAAAAGTTATGTTACCAACAGATTAGAGAACAAGGATACTTCGATTCAGTTTTGAAAGATGCAATCTTGAAAACGGGTAGCATAGAAAGAAATAAGCTTCTATATATCAAACAATAAAAGCAAGGAAGAACAAACAGCACCTATAGAATTCATAACAGGATACAGTACTGACTCAACTGAAATAAACACTGTAGCATTTCTGTTGACAGACCATGTTCTTAAAGGGAATAGTACCTTAAAATCTAGCATCACTTACAGAAAAACAACATCCCTGAAAGATGGCTTGGTTCAATCACCTCAGAAAGAATGATACTGAAACAACTTGGATACAAAAAACAAAAGGCTTCTTTCCATGTAAAAGATACAAGGCCGGCATTAAAAGTAAGGACTATAGAGAAATCTCAGTTCCTCATCAGGAACAGAGAATCAATAAACTGATTATCTGCTACACAGAGTTTGATGTATACATTCTAGAATAGCCATGTTAAAAGTATATATAGGGAGAACAAAGATGAAAGGGAAATTACAAATCCTACAACATAAAAAGGCTATCACAAATAAAAAATGTACTTATCCAGTAGTGAGAAACTTCTTTCAAGAACATGAAAACAATGCTATTTTTGAAACTCATTGATATTGATCATGTTATGAGAAACCCAAGAGGACGAGAAAGGCCAAAATCATTTCAAAGGTTGGAATCGGAGATTATCATCTTCATAGTTACTACATATCCAAAAGGACTAAACGAGGAAAAAGAACTATTTGTACCTTTAAAAATAAACTGCAGAAAAGTAGAAATTTTGGTGTTGTAGTAATATATACATCATCATGAGTGGAATTATACAACATGTAATATTTAATAACTAATGAATATAAATCTCAGATTTTATGAGTAATGAACAATGACTGCTATTATTTGAATAGTGTCATCCATATGAACCAGATCACATTGAAGGATTTAAAGCTACAAGATGCTTTAACCAGCTTCAAGAAAAAACATTGTGTCTTTAACGTTTGACGTTTTGAATGTCAGCCAAACTGTCATAAATTTTGAACCATATTTTCTGAAAAACTACTGAACAGATTTACATCAGATCACAAATGCATGTTGTCCTAGTAAAGATATAGCTTATTGCCAAATTTAGTTATTCTGCTCAGCTGTTTTGGTTGTAGTGCTGTTCGAAAACTGCAGTGTAAAATGCATGGGCAAATTACATTTGGCCCCCTCCCTTTCTCTCAGACCCCATTTGCCCAATCATCCCAAATATATATATACATTGAGATGATAACCATAAATTCAAATTTTTCTATTTAGCTTTTTTAAGGACTTTCTGGAGTTTTGTATTATATCCCACATTCACAAATTCCTGATGGTCAGCCCCATAAGCAATGGTCAGTCCAACGTGTTTTGGGTGTCCAACTCATGCTGTGCACAGCCTTTGTCCGTTCTCAAAAGGGGATAACAGCAGGCATGGCTTTGACTAGGTCACTTGCCCAACCCACCATGAGCAGTCAATCCCTACTGCACACTGCCAAAGACCATGTGTTGGAAATGGCCCTTTTTCGCAGGGGTATTCCCAAACATTTAGCTTCTTCCTCCTATTTTTTTCTGACCTGCTGTTGTTGGCTTTGGGACTCTGGGCCCTTTAACACTGCTAATCAGTGCTAAAGTGTGTATGCTCTCTGTGTAAATTGTTATTGTGATTGGTTATCCATGATTGGCATATTTGTTTTACCAGTTGGTCCCTAGTAAAGTGCACTGAGTGTGCCAGGGCTGGTAAATCAAATGCTACTTGTGAGCCTGCAGCACTTATTGTGCCACCCACATGACTAGCCCTGAAAAGATGTCTCAGGCCTGCAACCAAGGTGCCTGCGCACAGTTTGTTAACTGCCATGTCAACTTGGCAAGTGCACCCACTTGCCAGGCTCTAAGTGCCTCTTTTCTTAGATATAGGGTACCTCTATGGTAGGCCCAAGGTACCCCCCTGGACAGGGTGCAGTGTATGTGAAAGGTAGGACATGTTCTGATGTGTGTAACATGTCCTGATACAGAAATACTGCCAATTTCGTTTTTCACTATTGAAAGGCTTTCTTGCCCCATAGGACGGAATGGGGAATGCTTTGTAGCATTTTTCAAGCATATCTTTCCATAAAGATAAGATAGAAAAATTGAGTTTGGTATCGCTGAACTCAGGATTTAATAACACATCTTTTAGTAAAGATGGTTTATAAATTGTGCGTTTCAAAAAATATCACTTTTAGAAAGTGGCTATTTTCTTGTTCAACCATCCTGTGTGCCTCTGCCTGTTTGTGGATTGACTGTCTGGCTTTGGAGTGACAGGGGCTGGGGAGGTGAAGTGGCTCCAGGAGTCTGGATGAGTCAGCACTAGGCTGAATAGGCCTTACCTGCATTTGGAGTGGTGGGAGGAGTAGCACCTGTACCTGAATAGGGCTGTGCCCGCCTTCCACAATGCTGGCTTGTGGTGTGTCTGGGGCCAAGGCTCAAAGTGACAATGGATGTTGTTGTGCACTTGCACAGTGCCCCCCAGAACTGGTTTGAATGGGGCTCAGAGCCCCTTGCACAAAGAGAACTAAGACATGTTGGGGTATAAGTATTAGACCTAAAACTCCAGACTTTAGACCATTCCTGGAATTTAAGAGGAACCTTTGACAAGGAGAGGAGCTGGAGAGACTGAGGAGAAATACTGCCCTTGCGGTGTGTCTGGGGTTGGCCTGCAGTTGTTGTTTCTGCCAAGGAAAGGAGAAGGACTTTGCTGTGTGCTGTGTCCCCTGCATGAAGGATATCTCCAAGGGTCTGAAGTGAGCTGGCCTCCTGTTCTGAAGTCTCAGGAACACTAAGACTTCACCCCCAGCTCCCCTGAACTCTGCTGCCAAGAGGTGCCTGTGCCAGTTTTGGGTCTCTGGAGGTTGTTGCTGCTGACTGTGAGCTGGAAGAAAGAAGAAATGTGAAGAACTGCTAAAATCGATGCATTGCTCTTCTTGCGGCTGTTTTCTCGATGCATCTCCACGGCGCGAGAAGAATTTCCACACATCGCCGTGCCGCTGAGAAAACTGGCGCAGCGCCTGTCACCGCTGCAAGAATCGATGCATTGAGGGATCGTGGCTGAAGAGGAGCGACACAGTGATGCTCGACACTGCCGCATCGATCGCCGACACAGCCCAGATTTCTACGTATCGGACCTGTGCGGCTCGCTTTCCCGATGCATCACCTGCGAACCGGAACTGTCACGGAGAAATCGACACATCACTCTCCATACAGAGTGGATTCGACGCAACTCGTCCTCAGCAAGTCGCAGAACTGTCGCATTGCCTCCCCAAGGTCTCAGGATTTTCCGACTCTGCGGCTGTGTGGCTTTTGGAACTTTGACGCATCTACAGGTACATTGGTGAAAAGTCACGCATCCATAGTTTCTATGGTACAAGTTCTTGAAACCTTTTGAAAGTCATATTTGTAACTGTGTATGTTGGATTTTTGTTGCTTTGGTCTTGTTTAGTTGAGATAAAGATATTTAATTTTTCTAAACTGGTTTGGTGTCCATTTGTGGTGTTTTCACTGTGTTACTGTGAGTGTTGGTACAAATACTTTACACATTGCCTTTGGGATAACCCTGTCTCGTCATGCCAAGCTACCAAGGGAGTGAGCAGGGGTTATCTAAAGTGTGTGTCCCCCTTACCCTGACTAGAAGCAAGAGTTCCTATTTGGACAAAGGTACCTACCTCTGCCAACTAGAGACCCCCATTTCTAACACCATACATAGCCGGGGTTAGTCAAATGGAACAGTATTCACCAAATTCTATTAAAAAATTGAATTTGCAAATTCTGTGCATTATTTGACAATCTTGAGACCACAGGAAGGGGTGTGGCAATTGTGGCGGACCTAGACTTCTCATAGACTTTGCGAGTAAAGGGCCAGGCACAGGATTTGTGAATCCTATGATAAAGAATTTATTTTTAATTATAATTTTAATCTGGGTGAGTCATTTTGAGGTGCCCTTGCATGACCCTGGAGGTCAGGGTAGAATTATCCAGACTTCTTTTGTCTTTCTTGCTTTAATTTTTCCCCCACAGTTTTCAGTGCACTGTTTTGAGTAATGGTGGCAGCAACAAACGTTTTCCTGTGACAGCCACCCAATCAGAATTCGGCAGATTTGCTAATTCACAGTAACATTTTTGAGTGTGCAATACCTATATTTTCTGAATTGAGTTTATGGATCCTCTGTGGATTTGTGAATCTGCGAATTAGCAATCAGTGTATCTCCATAATTTAACCCATTCATGTCCACCCTGAAATACTTTTTAAATGCTAGTATCTCAAAAAGTATTGAACAGCTTTACACCAAACCAAGCAAAGGCACTTTCTTGATTAAAGTGTTATGTTCATGACTGCTCCTTGTGCTACTCATCATTTTAAATACATACATTTTTTATTCATTTATTTTATGAGCGCCAACAGCTATTAAGTGATACTGCCACTTGCCTGCTATTTTTGTGATAGTGGGCACTTTGCTTTTTACTTTTTATTTTCAGTTTACTGATATAAAAAAAAAGTTGTCTGTAATGTTACAAAGAGTCATGATGCATGCAAACACAGCAGCAGCTGTTTCGGAGTGTTTTTTCTTAACAGAAAAGCCATTCTAAGAATACTGCCCAAGCCTGCATGCGTATGGCACATATGTTCCCATATGAATATCAGTTTAGCAAACTACTGGCAAAGCCAATAACTTGACTTAGAGATGAGACCAATTGGATTTGCCATTGCTTGTTTTGAATTTCCCTCTCCCTAGGCTCTCAGTATAAGTGGCCCTGATAATGGCCCAGATATTTTCCATACCCAGATATAATGATGCTGAGGATATCGAAAATCCAGACCATTACAAGTTGAAATCTGTGAGTCTCCTTAGAAAGGAAGAATTACAAGGGAATCTGAAATTTGCAGTTCAATTCCCCAGGCAATTCCTTATTTCCGCCGGATTACATACAATGATTTCTGCTGCTTTCAGCAGCACAAATATGTATGTGAAAATACACACCTCGCCCGAAACATAGTAGATGTCATAATTCTGATGGGGTATGTAGTTGTTACTAATGACCCTATCAGAATTAGGAGGCGACTCGCATTAAGGACCAAAGAGGTCACAATTACTGCTGGTTATCTGGTAAAAGAAATTTAAAAATCCCCTTCGTGTTTAGCGCTTCACTTTATTCTTTTTTAACAATGATGTGTTTCATCACGTCCTGCTGGTTATAATTTTGCTGTTTAAAAAAAAATACATACATCAGTGTATTTTTTTGTATTCTGGTATTTAGCAAGAGTGCACCGATTTGTACAATCTCTCAAATGCCTCTGGCCCGATTCGCACTATATAAAGACGCTCGCAAAACACTTTGGGGGTCATTTATGAGTCCATGCGTCACTTTTGCGCCGCCGGTCACTAAAACATGCACCATGTTGCACCATATTTACAAAGTGACGCATCTAGGTAGATGTGTCACTTTGTAAACCCCTGCGCTACATTATACCTGCGTCAGGTATAATGTATGCGGGGTGGACGTTCCCACGTAAGTAAGCATCGTAGAAGTGACGCAGTGAAATCTACGAGATTTCACTGCGCCACTTCTAGGGTGCAAATGCGTCAATATCTTACGCCTGCCTCACAGCAGGTGTAAGACTGACACAGGCCCTTTCACATGAGGCTTGCCCCATGTGAAAGGATACATTGCTGGAGTTGCGTCACTTGTGTGACACACTCCAGCAATGCGTCACTTTTGCGCCTACAGATACGTCAGAAATACGTATCTGTAGCTCCTTGCGACATGATGCGTCATACTGTAAACATGATGCATCACTCATGTCGCAAGAAGGGTGCACTGAGAAGTGACGCATCGCAGCTTTCACGCAGCGATGCGTCACTTCTCATAAATGAGGCCCTTTGTCATTACTCTGTGTCCAATTTACAGGCAAAGCTATGGTCGAATAATTATACTTTTTGGTAAAAGGAAGTTCTTTTGAACCCTAATATTTGTTATCATATATAATTCTGTAGATGGATATGTTTTCTTAGCATAAATAGTGGCAACCATGCGCCTCTTCATCAGGTTGTTATCTCATACACTGGCTCAGCCCTCCGTCCCGGTCTGGCCAGAGTTGGAAACTTATGTGACTTCTGGACCTTGAAAAAGCACATAAGGCCAAGGACATGTCTGTCACCAACATGAAAGTTCATTATAGTTACAGCAGTGTTTGCTGTCACTGAACTTTGGCCATCTCCTTATCATTGCCAGACTAAGACGCGTCTAACAAGGAAGTGGTAAACACCAAAACAACGTTCTTCTTCTTCAAAGTATAAATACTAGTCTTTATCAGCAGCATTTGCTATTTCTAGGAGTTGGATGTGCAACCGGAATATCCTACGTCATAATTATATTTACAGTTCACATATAATTTTACAGTGAATGGCTGTTCAGGCGAGAACTGTGTTTTCCCTTGCTTGGGATCATTAACAGAACTGTTTTAAAACGTTTGGTTCATTTGTAAGTATTTTGTGCTACGTCTTAAAAGAAATAGACACACCCATGAACACAAACAACCAAACCTAGGGTTCGATTCAGAAATGTCTTTAAGTGTATATGGAAGTGTATGCTAAGCAAAAGCCCATGTTGCACATTTAATGGTAATGGGCGCCTGTGAAAATGAACATCATTCTTTGCAGTTTAGCTGAAATTAGAAATTGTATGTTTGTTAGACTAAACATTGCATTTTCCCCCTTGCTTAAAATAAAACACTACTAAAATTGTGTTCGTGTGTTTGTCTCATGAGAATCGAAATGTGCTGCGTCTTTAAAAGAAACAGAAACGCACAAGCAATAAAGACATACAGGCATATTTTGTTTGCAGTTTTATAGCGGGAACTCGGTCTAGCTATTTTATGTGAGCACCAATTAAGCATGACAAGGTCAAATTCATTCTTTAAGGTCGGGGGGGGGGGGGGGTGATTAAGGGGCTGAGTTAGATTTCGGCAGGAGGGTTTTCCCTCACAACGGTGAGGGATATCCCAACCACCGAAATATAAATCCCATGGGATATTATGAGATTTAAATTCGGCGGACGGGATATGCTCACCGTTGTGACGCAGTAAACTGTCTGACGAAATCTAAATCAGGCCGCATGTGATTTGCCCAGAATCATAGGATGTGGAGCTGGTGATACCAGCATTCGAACCTAGTTTCCTAGTTCCGAAACCTGGGTGTAATGCCAAATTCTCTCCCAAAGGGCTGCTTCCAAATATTTGAGTATATGTGAGATAATATGTTAAGTGTCAATCCATACAGTACATTTAATGGTAATGGTCAAAGGCCTATTTGGACATTCGCATGCAATAGAAACCTTTTACATGCAGAATAAAAAGTACTACTCAAGTGTAAATGTGAGAGTAGACCATAGAATAACCTAACATAACAGAATAATTAACTACCCCAAAATAGGCAAAAGAAGGGGAAAAACAAGGAGGAACCCAGTGAGACACATCCACCACACCAAATGCATAAGGCCAAATTTAAAATAAAGTCATAGCTAAAATTAGAAAACTTCTTAAGTGGTACCCATGCCAACCAGGCTCACAGTTACACCATGAAGTCAGTCACAAACCACATCAGGCCACTAATTGTAATTGCTAGGGATTCACACAGAAACCAAAAGCAGGCAGGAAATAACACTATTGCGACAAAGGTAGAGTAAGAATTGTAAGATTGAAAGAAATCAGGTTTTTGGTTGAGGGGGTGGAATCCCACTCAGGCAACAACCACAATCCTTGCCAGGCTGAACTACAAAAAGTCACTCAATTAACCTGTGCTTAACCCTCTGGTAGCTGGCACAAAGCTGTCAGGCTAAACTTAGTGATAATGTGTAAAGTATTTATGCGGCACACAAACATTAATAAAGTGAAATAAAATGAGACCAGAATGGCAACAAGACCATTAGTAGAAACAGAGATAATCAGTTTTAAAATTTAAAGTAGGTGTAGCACCTAAATGCACAAAGTGACACGCATAGTCATCTGGTCGTGCTAGACCAGGAGAAAGTCACAAATCCAGGCTGACCACGATGGAGCATGGGCCAGATACAGGAACAAGGTTAGTTATGCTAAACAAATTACCTACTCAAAGTCCGTCACGAAGAGTTGCGTTTGCCATAGAGGAGGCCACAAGGAGCAGGGAGGGCATCGTAGACTCATCACTAAAGTGTGAAGAGCAGGCCAGGCATCACAGATGGTTGCCGCTTTAGAGCGAAGACCCGGTCAGATGTCACAGATGGTCATCGCTGGAGATTCGTGTTGGTGATCACCACGGGCTGTCGCTGCTATAGCGATAAGAGCAGATCTCATGTTGCCGGTCGCTACTGGTGGCAACTGTAGCATGAAAAATTGGGTTCACCAGAGCTTTGAGTGGCAGAGTCTCAGCATGAGCTGGTCCGTTCACTGTCATGAAGAGACCAAAACGTCAGGATTTAATTGTTTCTTGTAGAGGAGTGCACTCTGATGCCAGTCAAGGGTCCAGGACCTGGGGAGGCACCTCTTGGGGATCAGGGCTCAATCTAGCGGAGGCCAGTAGGACTCAGGGAGGTCCAGTTTCAAGTCCAGGCAGGTCCAGTTGCAGAAGTTCAGCTGGGCAGTTGCAGGGAGGCCCCTGCAGCTTGTTGTGTCCCTATAGTTCAGACAGGAGTTCAGTCAACTGACCCTATGAGGTAGCCTGCGATGAGGGGAGCATGCCTAATCTTCCTTCTCAGAGATCAGGGCAGGTTTCAAGCAGCAGGAGAGTCCTCTAGGGGACAAGGCAGGCCTCGAACACCAGGGCATCCCTCTGGGGAACAAGCATGCCTCAAGCAGCAGGGCAATCCTCTGGAGAAAAAGGCAAATCTCAAGCAGCAGGTTAGTACTCTCTGGAACAACAAGGAAATCCATCCTCTTGTAATGTCTACAGGTCCAGGAGTGTATTGAAGAGTGGCTCGGGCGATTCAATACTTATAGCTGGTGTGAGGCTTTTGAAGTGTGTGGATTTTCTATACTACCCTTGCATCTAGGTCTGGACAGTTCTTCCCTTCCCCTGTCAAGGCTCCAAACGGCCTGGGGTGACAAAAGACTAGTGTCAGATTCCTTTGTGTGGGCTGGAGACAAGCCCTTTGAAATATAAGAGAGCCAGGGAACAGCTCCTACCCAAGCATCCAGACCCAATCCCCTTTGTCTCATTACTAGCAGTAATACACAAACCATAACAGCAGATCCATTCACAGTCATGTGATCTAGGATACTAGCAAAAGGCAGAAATGGTTAGGACAAGACAATGGCAACCTTTTAAAAGTGGCATTTTCAGAACTGTGACTTAAAATATGACTTTACCATTAAAGAGGATTTAAAATTGCAATTTGTTTGAGTCTAAACAGCATATCTCTATCTGCTCCCACTGAAAAGTTATCACTTATTTAATATAATATGGCAACCCTATGTTAGTCAATGAGAGAGATAGGCATTACAGCATTGAGAAGTGACCTTAGGGGTTTTAAACTACCAGAACATATAAAACTGAAGCACACATGTCCTACTTTTTAAATACAATACACCCTGCGCTATGAGCCTTTACGGCCGACCCTAGGGGTGTGTCGCCTACCCTAGGGGTATCTTGTATGTATTAAAAAGGAAATTTGGGTCTGGTACAAGGTTTATTTTGCCATGTCGAAATGGTAGTTTAAAATTGCACTATAGGCTGTAGTGGCAGGTCTGAGACTTGTTGTAAAATGCCACTTTAGTGGGTGGCACAATGAGTGCTACAGCCCACTTGTTGCATTTCATTTACAGGCCTGAGGTACAATTTAGCAGCATATACTAGGGACTTTAAAGTAAATGTAATGTGCCTGTTAGGTGTTAGACAATGTTACAATGTTCCAGGTAGAGAGCACACATACTTTACCACTGGTTATCAGGGAAAAAGAGCATGGAGTTCTAATGCCAATAAAAACGGATTCAGCAACAGAAGGCAAACGTCTTGGGGAGATCCTGCAAAATGGGCAAGGACCAACAACTAATGGATCTGGCTTTTTGTTTGCGGAAATCTTGGGAAACAGTTGGGTGGCCTTTTGTGCAATGTTTTCAAGTGTCCAAGAAAGAATATCCCATATTGAAGCATCATCTTGGGCTACATGTGGAAACTTGGAGTACAGCACCTCTACTAATCAGACCGAATTAGCAGAGTTAAGTTGTATCCTCAAAGATCAGAGATGATGAAGTTTGTGCTGTAAGCCTACACATCACATTATTGCATGGCTGATACTTTAGACCAGGAGCTCCAGCATTTCCTGTAGTGAAAGGTACTTTTGATTATAGAAAGCCATCTTCAGCTACCAACTAAAATAGGGCTTTAATAGAACATAAAGACGAAGTAACTTAAACACCGCTCCTGGAGTGCCCCAGTCATTCAACAGTGAGAACAGAGCATTAAAGGCACTACAGCCATATTGCAAATGTTACCTTGTGGGGTCCTAAAGGATCAATGTTGTCCCTTTGTTCTTGTTTATGAATCACCTTTGAGAGCAGAGAGTCTCATTTAGTTTTATGTTTTAATCGCAATGCAATACATAACTTTTGAGTGCTAGGGCTCGAATGACTGCCACTGTCTGGCTTAAAGTAGGCTGGGCTGATGTCCACAATTAAGTAAATCAGAGGGCCATGTCAACGTGAATATTATGCCTATAACTAGGACCTTTAGCAATATACATTTTGCAAGGCCGAAGCAGGCTCCATCACACTCTACAATAGGAAGGAAGAAAGGGAGGGAGGAAAGGAGGGAGGGAGGAACGAAGGAAGGAAGGAAAACTAAACACACACTTCATAAAAAAGTAATGTCTGCCATTAAAATGCTGTCATGTCAGCAAAGTAAAAACATCAAAGAGCATGCACAGCCTCTAGTCTAACAAAAGGCCTACTTACTGCCTTACTACCAAAATCTCATGTGAAGACAAATGGATCAATATAACTGTCTACAAAATGTCATGGCCTTAATGGATAGCTGATCCAAACAAAGCCAATCTATGATAAGCAAGCGAAAGACAGTGGCTCGGGGGGCTGATCCAAAGCTCACTTTCTCTCTCTCTCTCTCTCTCTTTAATCCTTATTGGCCCTTATTACAGTATTTCACCCAGAGCAATAACTTTGGTTTAAATTTCCCAAGTAGCAATGAGTCTTGGGGCCCAGAATTGTTGAGTATGAAAAATGTGGACCCAATAATACTGGGTCCGGAGATACCGAGCCTAGCAGTTTAGCTGCAGGGTCCTAGCACCAGGTCTTGGAATTCATCCGCAGTCCAGTACAGCAATAAATCACAGTTGTGATCTTCTGTGCCGTGGTTACCCAACAATCACCTTGCCGCAATCGTGGCAGAGAAGGCAATGGGTGGCGCAACAGTTCTATGTCATTGCATATTCTATCAGTGGACTTGTAGTCATTGACTATACACGTGGCACATCAGACAGCCCTGGAGAGACACTAGATTTTGCAATTGACTCCATTGGCATGCCATTAATGTGGAAATGGTCTACACACCTCGGAGAGCGCTTCACGTATGTTTCCTGGTAAATCACTTGACAGTTCCACCTTCCATCAGTACTCGTTTGCACATCAGTTGTTTGCTGCAGATCAGAGTGATGTGCAGCTGCTACGAGAGCACAACAAACACACACACTGACTACATTTTTTGCTCAGGGCATGACATCAGAGTGACCGGTATACTTCACAACACAATTCCCTACATGACCTGATGGAAGTTGTCAATGGATGCATGAGTGGAATGTTACATAATGTGAAGCAATAATAATTCTATGTCCTTGTTGCAGGTGATGTTGTTTTTGGCCTCTGTCCCCATGTCCTCATTCCCATCAAACATCCAACCACTGCTAACAGCAGAAGTATAACAGAGAACGCACACCAGCACGAGGCATCATCGAGTACTCATTTGGTAACCTGAAGATGCTCTTCAGATGTCTGTAGTGCACAGGAGTGGGAGTGAGGGGGAGGGTTTGAAGTACGTGTGCAAGATCATTATCACATGTTGTATGATACACAATATTGTTCTGCAAAAGGGCATTCAAAACGAGGAACGCCTAGCCCTCCAGCCTAGTCAGTTTCCTTGAACAACGGACCTCATGCTTTCTCCTATAGGGAGTTTTCTTCCTAATGCCCGAAGGCCTATTTTACGGCTCAAAAGTACTCTCAGTCGCCAGACATTAAATATTTATCTTTTACAAACATTGTGTAACAAAACTACTCTTTATTTTTGTATTATTTTATTCAAGAAAGGCAGAAATGGAAGAGGGTTTCGCAGTTTAAAAATGCCATTAGGCCAAGTTACTGTATCTTAGTACCGCTAGCAACCTCTCCATTTATAAATTTTTCTCAGAGCAGTAACATCTGAACGTTCCTGAAGACACACCAGAAAAGACAAAAAATTGGCAGGAGCCCGTCTTTCTGTACTCCCATAGAGTGCTTTACGTGCTGCGGCTTAAAGCACCTGTGAGGCGCCCTGGTGAGAAATGGTGCACATCCGGAAGGTGCTGCGCCGCGATGGCTGCTCGGAGTATGCCCTCAAAAATCGGCACTTATATATATGTCTGATGGCTGTGAATCGTGTATGCTCAGAATACCAAAGTCAGGTCTACCTGCGCGCAGTTTTCAGAACGTAGTTTTCCTCTTGTGCTTCAGCCCCTAGAATTCAGCTCTACTTACAACAGTGACAGGAATAACACTTTACCCACAGACAGCGGGGAAAGTGAGACCATTCAGGTATCAGTTTCCCACATTCAGACCAGACACTCAGGGATAAATATTTGCTTTTCGTGTGCCTGTTTAATGAAGCAGCTCCAAAATAATTAGTTGTTTTAATAACCTTGAATAATTGCTGCAGGAAAAGATTTATGTTGGTGTGAAAGCATCATTAGGAATTTGTCTGAAGAAAATAGAAATAGCATCGATATGAGAAAGTATTTAAAAATCCTTAAAAAACGTAGACGTGACACTCTTCTACCACGTTTGTAACTTGGGGAATATTTTGGATGTTAACTCACAACTGGAGATAGTAGTAGTTAGATATTAAAATAGTGTCTGTAGTTACATTTTTCCTGCCAATCTTCAGCATTGTTCTCTTTTTGTTTAACTTGCAATTTCAGGACTTATTTAATGGGCACTATCTTTTGGGAGCGTCTTGGATTCCTGTTACAAACCTGCCAAACACATTTACATTGTGAGGAGGGCGTAGGGCCTTCTAGGGGACAGGGTTCCATGCTGAGAACTGCATGGAATGCATCTCTGCCCCTCCCCTGACCAACTTCCCCCACCCCTCATAAAAGAAAAGCTTCATGAGGCTGCAACCGATGTCCTGGGGAGTCTTCCCAAATTATAATGGACAGCGGCTGCTTAGAGTTTCCAAAGACAAGCTGGAAACCCACTCAATGGAGGGGTTTCCATCTTGCCTTCTTAGCCACCGTGTGATATCACAAGATGACTGTGTGAAGGGTGACACGCAGAGGCACCACGTGATTTGGCAGGTATGCTGCTCAATCATGGAGGGCCTGATTAGAAGGCAGGTCACTTGCAGTGCTGGAAACATCTGTCCATTAAGTTGGAAAGTAAATATATTTCTCAATCTTGTGCTTTCTATAATTTATGAGTGGCAGCTCACCCTTAAGATTGTTGAGGCACTGTCCTTCTTGTTGTCTTCCTCTTTGTTTTACCTTACTATGAGAAAGTATGCCTTTTAACTTGGTCACTCTCACTTTATTTAGACTCATACTGCTAGATATTTGCTTCTGTGGAATTGGATGCTCCTAACCAGACACAGTGATGTGTTCTTACACTTAAAAAAGATAACATTGTCTAACTCTTGTTATAAATTGGATTTCTGGTTGACTTGGGTGTGAGCCCTGGTCAAGCAGCAACCACAATCCTAGTCAGGGTAAGGCATAAGCAACCACAAATTAACTTGTGCTCAACCCCCTGGTAGCTTGACACAGAGCAGTGAAGCTTCATTTGAAGAAAATGTGTAAAGTATTTGTGCTCAAAAACAACGTGGACGGACCCTCAGAAGAATCCTGAAGCAAGGACGGCTCTTCTATAAATCTTGGAGTGCCAAGAACCACTAGGGTTTTTGAAAAAGTTCTCTCACCCACCAACCTAGTTGGTGGCATGCTTCATCATTTGGTTCCCAGCTGGGCAGCCGAGTGCAGCCCAGCTGTGTTTCAACACCTGAATTACAGCGGAGCGGGTTTTGTGTTTTTATGTGATTGATGCTCAAAAAATGTGTTGAGGTTAAAAATACCTCTGGGACTCCTTACTAAAAAAATGTTTTATAGCGGCCCAGGACATGTTTAAAAGCAAACAAGGGGACAAAGTGAAGACTAGCAATTGGTCTTCATGATCCATCAAGTACTGGTCGACATGTTTCAGCCTCTTAAAACAATTTCAAGGCTTTCTTCAGGACCAGTCAACGTGAAAACAAAAAGTGTTGTGGCAAAAATATGCCACGTGTATTTTTGCAGCACACTCGCTAAAGTGTACTGTGCATGCAGTGATGGAACCGTACTTACGGACCCACCGCCTGATTGTGTACGCAAGCTACGTGTTTGGAGCAGCTTTCAAAGATCCCAGAGGGGGTAGTGCCTGTAGTCAAACATTCATCAAGGCTATCCGCTCGCACTTCTAACCTACTAGGATCACGTGAGTATCTGCCGTCGGGATTATGATGTCAGTTTCCGACAGCCAATCCATGTAGGCCTGTCTGACAATGATTGGCTGTCGGAAACTGACTTTGGGGGCCCTAAGCAGAGTTCCCTTCCCTCCTGGTCCTCTGCATTTGGCCCTGGGGGGTGCTTGCCACACTGTGCAGGGATGTTTAAAATCTTTACTTTTTCAATGGGAGGTTGTGCTATGGGTGGTTTCAACCCGCCACACAAGCTCCCATTAAAAAAAGGAAGTTTGCAAACGCTCCATATGCGGTCGCATCTTAATTGCATGGTCAGAACAGCCAACCTATGGTCGGTCGGTTACTTCCACAAAACTGTGTCGGTTGGAGGCATCTCTGACATCGTAATGAGGGCCTAAGTCTGATATTGACCTCTGTCAATTTAAAGGCACATTTATTTATTGCTTGGACTTTAACAACCCACCCAAAATTGGCTCATGTCCCACTCGTGGGTCACTCACGACCCACAGTTTCGAAAACACTGGTGTATGGTTTATGGGGGCTACTTGTAGAGCACTTGTAAACAAACGCTTCTGGTGCTCATAGAGAATTGCTAGGACTAACTCAGTGAGGGATCAGTTCTTAGCCTTGGAATAGGTATGTGTTTTAAGATTTTCTGTTTGAGTTTCATCCATATGCAGAGGGGAAGAGAGATTCAGGTCTTGGTAGTGGATAAGGAAATTATTTTTCACCAGAGGAAGCCATTCAAGTTCTCACAACAATGAATAGCAATTGCTGGGCTGAGTAGAAGGCACAATTACAAGCACATTATTCAAACATCTTTGCTGACAACTCACAAATATTTTGACATATGGCTTTGTGTACAATGACCAAAGCTTTAAAAGTGATTCTACTTATGATTGGAATCTACTACAACTGCTTCAAGATTGGAAATGTGTGACAGTATTTAGGCATCTGAGAAATAAGTTGGACAGCAGCATTTTTCACTAGGTGAGGTTAGTGCACCAGAGTTCAGGGGGCATTAGATATATGGAATTAACACAGAGCAGCCTAAATTGAATTAAAGCATTTACATAAAGATGGATGTCAATAAAAGGTTATGCAAGCGTCATTAGTTGTTATGGCTTATTTGGCAAGTTGCATCTTCAAGGATGAACTGTTGTCAATATGAAAGTCAAGGGTATGAAATGAATCTGGGGGAATGGGTAATGGACCCATTGCAGAGGACCACATCTGAGAGTCACTAATCAATGTTAGATGGAGGTGAGAGGTTATATTTTGATTCTAAAAACTGGAGACCATCTACCAATAGGAAACTGAGAGGTCTGCCAAAGAAATGTGTGAAGCTGCATATTGGTCTGCAGGGCTGGTGAGACCAATACTCAGTTAGTATATCATCAGCAAACATATACAAATGTGCTTCCAATCATTGAATCCTGAGGTACGCCAACACTGAGGCTCTTGGGTTCGGTGAGGCAGGAGAGCAAAATATTGGTTGCCAATCTTCCTGCGAGGACTCAATCAATTTAAGAACTAGTACTGACATACTTATAACAGACACCCTGGCAATAAGCATGGAATGGTTGATAGAGTGGAAGGCAGTGGAGAGATAGAGTAAGATCAGGACTCCGACACCAGCCCATCCCCTATTTTGCACAGATCATCAACTGATTCTCTGTTTCTATGGGTTGAAAGTCTACCTTATAGCTTCCCACAATGTTTGGCACTGCTGCCTTCCTCTCCTTGCTCTGCCTTTAACTTTTCACCCATTCATTCTCTCTCTCCTTCATTGTTCTCTCTCTTTTCCTGGCCTGATGTCTAGTTGTCTCTCCATCCCTGTCTCCCCCTCTTGCACCCTGTGCCTGTTGTAATTAATCTTGGGGATCTGGGGAAGTGACAGAGGCACCAACAGAGAAACAAAGACACTGTGACCACAAACCCAGACCTTACAAAATCTGGAAACCAGCTACAGGAAATGTTGAGAAGAGCCAAGAATCCTATTCAGAATGTAGCAAATAGGTCTTTGAGAAATGAAACAGGGAGAAGAGCTATATTGAAAATGATGAACAATGCAAAAGATCTTAAATATAATATGGTTGTGCATTTGGAGCCAGTGAAGTCTCTTCAAAATGTTATACAGAAAAGTGAATTTTGGAGCTCCCACTAACATTATTGTTGCCAAAGTTTAACTGATTGCAACCAATCTAACAAATGTGTTTTGTTATCAAGATAGATTATGTTACAGTAGTCAAGTGTAGAGCCCATCAAATCAGAGGTCACTTTAATTTTGCCAGAAAGGGTTAAATGAGGCAGGATTAGCTGAAGCTGCAGAAGGTGACAGATACTAGAAGAGATAGCTGAAGCAACGTGGGTGTACAATTGAGAGGTGGCGTCTATTTCACCCGAGAGCTTTTGACAGTGTCAGAGACAGGGGGGAAGGTGCCGCAGGTAGATGACCATAGTGAGTGCAAATGTGATGTAGCTATAGGACCCACCATAAGGATCTCACTTTTATCATGTTTAATTTGAGCCAGTTTTAGATTATCAAAGAATAGTCTGCCAATAGGCAGTTCTGCATGGACCAAAGGGTTGGGTCTGGGACACTCAGTTTAGAAATAAGGTTATTGTTGTTGCCATTACTGTAATTATCTAGCTGAAAAGAATGAACCAGGGCCGCAAGAAGAGACACCTAAATACTAAACAAATATGGGGACAAAAATGAACCTTAGGGAACCACATATTTCATTTGTTTTGGTGCTGAATGTTTGTCAAGTAGCACTTGCTGAGATCTACCATTTAAAAAGGATGAAAACTATTGGTAACATCTTGAAGCAAGATTTAATGGTCAATGGTGTCAAATGTCGCAGAGATGTTCAATAAAATCAGCATTTTACGAGATATTTTTGTCTGCAGCCAAATGTAGATCATCTACAACAGCCAAAAGAGGCGGTTCCGTGATTCGGTTAGAGCTGACTCCATCATGGGAGTCGTCTTGGATTCTAGATAGAAATTCAGATGAATTCAAATTAAAATATCTTTATTTGATTTGCAAAAGCAATCAGGAAAGTACAAGATTGTTTTTTTGTTTAAAATCAGCAATAAATTCATATTCAGTACATAAAATACAGTTTCACGAATTAGCATAAAACACCCCCGATGAGAACCTAGATAGATATTACCATACATTAAAATGATCTAATAATTGCAAATACAGGAAGGTTGGTCTTGCTAGCTAAACAACAGAAGAGGGTGAAAATACTTGTGTAGCAGAGCAGCTCATTAAGGGCAGATAAGGACAATATGTAAAGCATCTAATGTGGAAGTCATATCACATGTGCAAAGGGGGAGGGTCTGATGGATTATGCACCCCACTAACAGCTGAGGAAACAAATTCAAATGAAAATACATCAAAGCTACAGTTGGAACCCATTTCCCATTATAAAGATATAGAAAGGATTTTATGTGGCTATAACCTAGCCGCCTAGAAAAAGCATCAATACTGTGGGCTACCCTGTTCAAAGATGGAACATGTGATCGCTACAAGGGATCCCGATTCATTTTGTGATCCAGCGAGATGCCTACATAACAAAACTTGTCCACATTTCCAATATGATGGTCCTAAATCACATGAGTTTTAGTTTTAACGTTTGTTGGTCCTGATATCATAGTGTAAGATTCAGTATAATTAAATTTCAGACCCAAATTCTCCATACAACCATAAAATCGATCTAGATGGAAAGTCAATTAGGAAAGGTACAAGATGATAACTGATTGGAAGTATTAAATTACGATTCTTCATCAAATGGACAACTAGACCCTTGTTCAAATCTTCAGGAAGCAATACATCATGTAGTCAGATATTGATCATATCCAATCCATGCTATTGAGTGTGGAGAGCAACCTGATAGGAGACCCTGATCTAAAAGGAGAGGAAGCATGCATATCCTCACTAGGGATGACCATTTTATTTTGTGCTTTGCAATTTGCGACTAATTGCGAGTCACAAATTGCGAGGCGCAAAATAAAATGTGCAACAGTGTGTTTAACACTGTTTGCAATTCCCAATGGGGTCGCAAATTGTGAGGCTCATTAATATTAATGAGCCTCTCGCAATTTGCCAGCCCATTGGGAATGACAGGCCCTCCCAGGGATAGTGGCCTGCTGGGCTCAGCAGACCACCATGTCTGGGACTGCTTTTAAATAAAGCAGCTTTTTTAAAAATGCAGCCCGTTTTTGTTTTAGTTTATTAAGGGCAGGCAGTGGTCCCTGGGAAAAATATTATCGCATTCATTAGCAAAGGGAAAGGGGTCCCCTTCCCATTTGCTAATGCATTACTACTTACTTGAAGTAGGTGGTAATTGCGAGTGCGGTCGCAAAACATTAGTACATGGTTTTGAGACTCGCTATTTAAAAGGGAACGCCCTTTCCAAATAGCGAGTCGCAAAACCTATTTAGCGACTCGCTAAATAGGCTTTGTACATGGGCCATGATGTGTTTGCATGCACAAACGGGTTCGCAAACCCGTTTGCGCATGCAAAAACAGGTTATACATCTGGCCCATAGTTCTTAATATTACAGCATGAAGGTTAAATGGGCACCAATGAGTTAAGAATCATAGTAATAGAGTAACAATAAAGACTGTATTTGGCAAAAGGATTGGTAATCTCTCCTAAATAACCCATTTCAGATGGAAGAAGTGGATAAACCATGTTTTCTATTATGCAGAAACAATTCCATGAATATATGGCATTTGCAATGGTTTCTTTGAAACCCCCCAAAAGATTTGGCCAGTATTTAGGAAGTGATCAGATCAAATATAAGGGAAAGTTTGTAGAATATAAATAGAATTGGGTAAGTCAATAATAGAATCAAGTCTTCGTCTGGCTTTGTGAGTGGCTCCTGTAACAAACAGCTGTGACACACAAGAGGTAAAGACTGAGGTAAATGACGAGGGAGAAGGATAATCAGAAATATCCATGTGAAAATTTAAATCAGCCAAACTTAGCAGAAAAGTATGAATCTTCAAAAATTCTGTAATGACTTCAGAAAAGACCATTAGAAAAGAGAAAGATGAGGAATGAAAGCAACAAATTAACAGACTAGTAAATGAAGCCAAATTATAAGAACCTCAGTGGGAGAATAGGGTTTGTTACTCACTAGGAATAAAGTCACTGTCTTGTTACGCGCAGTCAAAGGTTTTGGTAATTTAAACCTGAGCTCCGCCCCTGGTAGCTTTGCAACAGAGCAGACAGGCTTAATTTTTTTTTTTTTTTTTAAACCTTTATTGATTCTTTAGAATGTACACTGCTATTCAGCCAACAACCCGGAGGCAGGCAGCTTGAGTACGTAGCGGCGACCCGCTCGAGCTGATCTATTTCGTACATTGAAGCAGAGTGCCCAAAGCAGTGTGTTTCGTATTTTGCAACAACAACAACTGTAAACAGTAGTCGAGGAATAGTGACATACATAAATGACCGATATCCCTACATTCACCGCCCCGTGTCCGTGTGGCACGTCCAGGTACAACGTAGTCTAGCCGCTAGAGCCTCCGTGACAAAGGTAGCATCCTCCTCTCTCGCACGCCCCCCCGACGCAGTCCACCAACACAGAAGCACTGCAGCATCAGTCATCCCGCACACTTCCTCAGTCATTTCCCGTCCCCCCCGCCCTCGCCAGCCAGTCTACCAGTGGCTGCCATATGTCTACTGGTCGCGAACGCTGCGGCAGCTGGTCCCAGTAAGCGGTGAGTTGCTCCCTACAATATACCGCCGATTTCACCCAGCCCGAGGCTGTAGGCGGAGCCCTCTTCTTCCAGTGTATCGCCAATTGACGCTTGGCAAGCAACAGAAGGAGGGCCACAAGTCGTTGCGACGTACCAGGTATATTTTTGACAAATCCCAGGAGGGCCACCAGCGGATCCGGAGCAATAACCATGTCCACTATCTCCCCTACGCCAGAGAAGACTGCCTCCCCGAATCTATGTATTGCTCCGCAGGTCCATGCAAGGTGATAGAACGTAGCATCTCTATCGCCACATCTCCAACACTGCGTGTCAGCTTGTAATCCCATTTTAGAAAGTTGCACGGGCGTACGGTACGTCCTGTGCAAGTAGTTGAAGTGAATCTACCGCAGCTTATAATTAGGTGACAGTTTCTCAAGCTGGGAGCAACAAAATTCCCACTGTTTCTCTGTGATTTGTATGCCTGCGTCATCCTCCCACAGTGCTCTGGAGTCTACGTGCGCAATGGGTGTTGTATTTTGTGTAGCCCTATAGATGCGTGTAATCAGTTTACGCGGGGAGGAGTTTGATAGTATGTCTTCCAAAGCCGCCAGCGTCGGTGGGGCCTCTGGGAACATAGGGTATCTATGCTTGCAGGCCGACCGCAACTGATAGTATAGTAGCAATTCCGATGCCAACGGCTCGGACGCCGCAGCCAAATTCTGCACGTCTAGGAAAGTGTCGTCCGGATACAAGTCCCCCGCCACCTTCAGGCCGCAAGCATGGTCCCGTCGCACCACCGCCGCGTCCGTCAGCGGACTCAGCAGGGGGTTGCCATCCAACGGCATGCTCGGGGCATAGAAGTCCGACACGCCCGCACGCCTCGCAATGCCCGACCAAGCCCATCGCACCATCTCCACGGTGTCAATGTCTTCCCGAGGTCGTTTATATCTCTGATACACCGCTGTCCGTAACGGGCAGGGTGCAGCTACGTCCGTTTCTATCGCCACATGAGGCTGGTAAGGAATTGGGTGATGCCAATAATGCAAGTATTGTGCCTGCGCGCTGTATGTATATAGCTCAAAGTCCGGAGCAGCTAGGCCCCCCTGCCGGAAGGGGAGTGTAAGGAGGTTCCATGCCACTCTAGGTTGCTTGCCCGCCCAAACTAGTTCGATCATGGCCGAGCGGAGTCGGCGAAAGAACGCCTTTGTTAGTGGCAAAGGGATATTGACGAATAGATATAGGAATTTAGGCACTACAACCATTTTGGCAATGGCAATGCGGCCTAACAAAGAGAGCGGCAGTGTTTTCCATCTCTTCACTTTGCTCTCCAGCCACTCCATGGTCACTCCTAAATTTGACAGCCATATGTCCTGGACTGAGCGGCTCATCTGTATACCCAGATACTTAACCTCGTCCGCGACCCACTTGATCGGATATTCAGTGTGACACACGGCCGTGCCATCCGTCAATGGCAACATCACCGACTTTGACCAATTTATATCGATGCCGGTTAGGCCACTGTAGCGTATCATCTCTCTTGTGGAAATATGGATTTTTCTGATCAGTTATGTCCCCTATCTTGGACCCCAACGGTTTCATGTATGAATCACAAGTACATGTATGCTCCCTCCAGTTCCAGTTATGAAGACGCAAACACATGTGCGTCCACCGTCAACATGTCCTCTTTCAGATCCGCCATGAATAGGCCGGATATCCCATTCCTAAGTACAAAAGGCCACCGCCTTTATATGGTTTACTTATGCCATTTTACAGTCCAGGCAAGTAGGCCCTGATTCTGTCATCAAGCTTTTCTTGCTTTCTGCCTCTGAAGCTCCAGTCTGAGCCTGCATCTGTGACCATGAACTTTGTCTCATTCCCTGCGCGGCTCACGAAGCCTGACATCAGCCTGTTGCCTGCCAAAAACTGTATTTCACCTTCAAGATTATCTCCTCCGTCCCTATCCAATGCATTCCTGTCTAGTAGTTTAAGTAAACATCCTGCCAGCTACCGAGCAAAGGCCCGGCTTCTCTGTCTTTATGCAAGTAATTCATAGCCCTGTTACTATGGAAGATTCCTGCCCTCGCATCTAGTGTAGACACTTAGACGCTTGTACACGCACTAACAGTCAGTATAGTCAGTATAGAATAAGATTCTACTCTAAGAGACCTCTCTTTTGGATAACATGGTTCTTTAAACATAGGATGTTAGATATGATTTGGGGATTAGGTTGACTTGACCCTCCAGACTTCTGTCGCCACATGTAGAGTTAAATGTCAAGTCCCCTTCACCCCCTAGTCGCACGTCAATCACACGTCATACTGCTGCGCGCGCATCTCTGCCAAGTATTTCTGCTGACATTGCGAAATTATTTCATAGGTCCACCCATATGTGACATCATAACCAATGACGTTTTCCTTGTTATACCCAATTACGCCTCTTTCAGCTACGCATGTGAAATGTTATCTTTGCTATCAATTGTTACGCCTCTTGCATTTACTTCACTGTAATGCCTATTGTATAAAAGTGAATAATTATCAATAATGTATGTACTTCACTTCCTGAACCTTCGTGGTGATGGAACTTGGAGCAACCGATTCGAATCATCCATTGGAATAAAGCCCATTCCGAACCTCTAATACCACGGATTCTGCCTCTTATTTACTGAGCTATTTTTATTATGTTTCTGTATCAAATTAAGTCCCGGTAATTAAATTATTTACCACATGAATGGCGCCCGAACAGGGACACTTTCTCATCTCACGCGCCGGTGGTGCGTTGCAGGCCCGGTCTCCTGCCACAGCTGGACGGACAACAACGCGTACCAGCAGGATTTCCTGTATCTCCCTCCGGTCAAGCGGGGGCGACTGAGGCTGCGATCAACACCCAGACGAGGCGGTGAGAAGTGCGAAGTATCCCGACCAGAGCCTAGCTGAGAGAGCAAGATCCGAGGTATACAGAGGCCCACCAGTTTCCGAAAGTCCCGAGTCGAGTCCAGTTTCCGAAGTGTTCGAGTCGAGTCCAGTCCGGTTCAAGTTCAGTTCAGTTTCCGAGGCCTTCCATTTCCGAGCTACCCGGTGAGTACCATTACTGGGGAGGCGTTCTGACGTGCACATAGGTTGTGCCGGTCAAGACGGGTTTGGGTACACAAATCCGGTCTGCACTGTTTCAGCAGTGTATCTGTACTGTTTAGCAGTATATCTAGTATATCTAGTATATAAATTCAGAATAATTCAGTTAATGCCGAGTATTATGTTCAGTAATTAAGTTTCCCTAGATCGCATCATCATTGTGCTCACTTAAATGTTAAATGTTAAATGTGTTAATACGTTCTGCATATTGTGGTATGAATGACTGTTCATTATCGTGTTTATTGTATTAAGTTTGTTCAAGATCAAGTATCAGATCAGTTCTCAATATGCCGCTCTTTTCGAAATTAAGACAGATCACAACTAGAAAAGGGGTACTCGAAGAAGCTGTTCCTATTCCTCCTAGGGACACTCCAGGGTACTTCATGTATCATAAACACGGCTTAGACGCTATATTATTTCTTGATTTATGGGTAGACTACACTAAGGAATTACCAGAAAGTCAGAGGTGGCCCGCGGCTGGGACCTGGGATGCAGAGTGCATCGTGAAAGTAGAGGAAGAATTATGGAAAAAGAAAGCTAGACAATCACAGAAAGACGCCATTGAATTATGGCGTAAAGAATCGTATAGACGTACAGAAAAAGCACGTAGACAGGAAGAGAAGAGTAAAGAGAATTCAAATGAAGTCCGAGAAAATCTATTAATTGAAGAAGGTGCACGAGTGAAATCAGAACAAGTAGACAGACAAAGACATGCCCTTATGAAGGGTATGTATCCCCTTCTGGCCGAGGGATTACCTAAGGCTACTGCGGGGATACCAAAAGACTTGCCACCCCCATTATTTCCAATAAAGGTACATCCCAAGGGGCATCCTAGAACCGCAGAAGATGTTTTTCTTTCCTCATATTTAGATGACGCAGCTCCCGAGTACGCTAATTCCGCCCCACATAGACCACCTGCCAGGGAGGTTCAACACCGAGATCCAGTATCTGTATCTCTACAGCAACAAATTCCGACACAAGTTCCGGCAAGCACATCTGGTTCTATATCTGTTCCTACAGCTACTTCTATAGCTGTGTCTACACCTATAGTTGCTGTATCGCGTTCAACGAATCCTTTCACGCCCGATACCCCAGATGGGGCTACGGGAGGTGCTACCAACATTTTTTCTACGCCACCCAGAATAAATAAACTTACCTTTCAAGAATCTGCACATTCACGTACCCCCAAACTCATAAATGCCCGTACGCTTAAGGAACTTCTTATAGATTGTAGATATGACCCTGTGCCCGGAAAAGAGGACGAAATGACCCTGGCATCATTACGTATCAGACGAGCTGCGGTGTATTTAGGGAAGTTACCAGGAATGACTATGCATCTAGATAATATATACCATTTTGTCCAAACAGGGCGAGATTCTGAATGTATTAACAGAGCTATGGAATACCAGAAAGTGGAAATACAGGGGGAACTGTTACGTTTCCTCATAAATTGTGTGATCAGAAATCAAGACCGACCGGGGGTAGACCCGGAAGCAATGCAAATTCTTACCAGATGGGGCCAGAATATATCAGAAGGGAGACATGATAAGCAAAACTGTATAATAGCCATGTGCCGAAAGATCCGTAAAGAAATAGAACGCCTACACGAAGAGAGATTAGCGGTAGACCAGTTTGAACAAAATGAGGAGGAGGAAGGATCAGGACTGCCCACAGGACAGTCAGAAACCATAGCCTATGTAGGTAGAGGAAGATCTTGTAATAGTACTAGATGTCTTACTGACCCGATACGTCCGATATGTCTAGAAAATAACAGGAATTTTCAAACACCTATAATAAATATAAGGTCCCCCGAGCATTCGTTCCAAGCCGCTGACAAATTACTGCGAGAACGAAGGGGTTATCATTTTCTCGATTCTATGGATGAACAAGAATTAGCCAGGTCAGCCGTTCATTGGGTTGACAGTCCCGGAAAGTATGATGATGATACAGTAGCACACACATTTTTGAATCTCACCCCAGATGAACAGCGTTTAGCTGGGATTTATATGATTCAACAACTTCTTATACTATATAAAAGCCAACATTCAGATCCTGGTCCCTTACCTGATATATTGACTGAATTACTCACGAATAGATGGAGAGGTTCAGGTACTAAGCTAATTAAAGAAATACTAGAATCAAGAAAGCAGTACATTCTTTTTATATGCCCAGAACATGTCTCACTGCCCATTAAGGAAAGAACCACGTATTACATGGACAGACAGAATCCCTTACGAGAAGTACACCCAATAAAAGGCGAGGACAATGAGTTTAAACGTGCATTTGTATATACGCCCATATCGAAAATAGAATTGTTAGAAATGAAGAAAGTGGTACCCAGTCATGACAAAGACCCAGCGGGTTTCCACCGAGAAATTAAAGACATGTTACTCATGGGAGAGTATACCTATCCCGACATTATGACCATATTAAAGGTATTGATGCCTGCTGGCATTTATGAAAAACTCAAGGAAAAAGAGTGGGAGGTGGGAGACCAAAAGATAGACTGGACAGCATTAGAAAATGAAGAAAAGGCCCGAGGTCCAGGTTCGGGGCTTGGGGACAAAACTAAAGCACTACCAGGTTTACTAGTACAGGTACTGCCACGTTTATTAACCACGAAAAAGGAAGACTGGGGTGCAATTTCAGCCTGTAAACAAAAGCAAGATGAAGACACTAGTGATTTCTATGCACGATTTGAAAAATGTTTTGGTATAAATAGTGGCATAAAAGCAAGTAGCGAATCATACCCACATCTGTTTGGGACAAAATTAGTTGAAAATTCCTTGCCCCAAGTGAAGAATAGAGTATTAAAATTCGAGAGTACCTGGCAAGGTAACACCCCATCACAAATGTTACAAATGTTACAGTATCATCACAATAGAATTAGAGAGGAACAAGATCATGAACAAAGACGCATGAAAGACACGAAAATGAAAATGCTAGTCTCCCAGACAGTTCCAGCTGAAGGACATAAAAAGGGTACGACACATTCCGGTGATTCAGCAGGACCTGTAAAAGGGACATGCAACTATTGTAAACAACCAGGTCATTATGTACACGATTGTCCAGTCCTGAAGCGTAATATCGCCACAGGTATTACCAAAGAAAGACCACGGCCACTTAGACAGGATCAGAATGAACAAGGAGCCTCGCAGCATGCACAGTCCATGCCAGCCCCACAACAGTCTATACAGTTTGTGCCAGCTGCACCTGCGCTGCCTGTTGCTGCCACACAAACCACGACACGACAGCTGTACCAGACCGCACAGTATGACTATCCTGATTATCAACGATATGCATGAAACAGCCTAGAGAGGGAAGTTGACTTACCCCTTATCGAGGTCCCTGTAGACCAAGAAGGACCTTATGTACATAGTGAATTATTAGGCCAAGATAGAAAATTTTTACTTGATACAGGGGCAAGTCAAACAACCATAAAACGTAGTGAAGTTCCAGGGGCACCCCTCTCAGGCTCACAGAATATTTCCCTTGGTTTTTCAGGAAAACCTATTGTTAATGAAGTATCACAGCCTCTTCCACTTACGATAGGACCTTTGACCCGAACTACAGATTTATTGCTCACTAAATCCTGTCCAGAAAACTTGTTAGGTATAAAAACACTGAAAGCTCTAGGAGCTATAATATGTTGTTCTCCGGAAGGAGTAAGATTGTTTTTACGTGATTTCAAAGGTCACTATGTGTCTCGAGACATGGATCCCCGACTGCAGACTTTACCTACACATCTATGGGCACAAGGCCCTACTGATGTTGGTTGCATGAATATTACACCATATCGAGTTACACTAAAGGCAGGAGTGGTACTACCACGAATGCGACAATACAAGTTACCACCAGATGCTGTAGTGGCTTTACTGCAAATCATTGACGAGCTCATTGCCCAAGGAGTAGTTGTGGAAACAGACTCCAATGTATGTAATTCACCGGTAATTCCGATTCTTAAACGAACAGATCCTAAGGCCCCGCCAGTATATCGATTGGTTATTGATTTGCGCGAATTGAACAAATGCATTGTGCCACAATTTCCTGTGGTCCCAGATATCTCGTCATTACTGACAGCTATTGATTCCGAAGCAACATTCTTTACTGTAATTGATCTCAAAAATGCCTTTTTCAGCGTCCCAATAGATCCGGAAAGCCAATATTTGTTCGGATTTAGTTTAAATGGACGTAGCTTCAAATTCTCACGCGCACCTCAAGGATTTACAGAAAGCCCCAGCATCTATAGCCAAGCACTGAAACGAGAACTCGACAGTATCCACATGCCAGTTAACACTGCCTTGCTTCAATATGTCGATGATCTGCTGATCACCGCTAGAAGCGAACCCGAATGTGAGAAAGCATCACTGACAGTTTTACAATTTCTAGCCGAAAAGGGGCACAAGGTGTCCCCTTCTAAGCTGCAATTCTGTGTCCAGCGAGTTGTTTATCTTGGACACTCGCTGTCCAAGGAGGGAAGGCAGCTTACACCCGACCGCATTCAGTTAATAGCTAACATGCCAATACCCAAGACACAAAAGGAGGTACGGGCTTTCATAGGCCTCACTTCATATTGTAGACAGTGGATCCCTCAGTACGCATTTCTAGCAAAACCACTCATTCAGTTGACAACACAGGAGGCAGCCACATCGACTGTTCTCCCTTGGACTCAGGAACATACACAAGCTTTTGAAAGCTTAAAGAAAGCTTTATGTCAAGCACCGGTTTTAGCAACACCATGTTACAATAAACAGTTTACACTTTTTGTTACAGAACGCGAAGGTACTGCCTTGTCAGTACTCACACAGGAACAAGCAGGAGCACACAAACCATGTGCTTATTTTTCTAGTACATTAGATCCAGTAGCTCAGGCTTTGCCTGCATGCCTAAAATCAGTGGCAGCAACCGCTTTAGCAATCAGACAAAGCGATGCTATAGTGTTAGGACATCCATTGACAGTTCAAGTACCACATGCAGTAGAGGTTCTTTTGAATCGAACGCAAACACAACATTTAACTATAGCGCGACTTACAGGGTATGAATTAACATTGTTTCAGCCACATATAGAAATCAGACGTTGTAACACATTGAATCCTGCCACACTTTTACCTGTAATCGGAACAGACCCACTAGCCCATGACTGTATTGAAGTTATTACAATCACGACGAAACCCAGACAAGACTTAACCGATGTCCCATTGTCAGACCCAGACCTGACGTTGTATGTAGATGGTTCATGTATGAGAAAAGGTACAGGAGAACTAGTGGCCGCTTACGCAGTCACAACAGACACTGAAATCATTGAAACAAATTGCATAAATACCTTGTCCGCTCAAGCAGCAGAGCTCGTCGCTCTGACACAAGCCTGTATTCAAGCCACAAATAAAAAAGTCAACATATACACTGATTCACGTTATGCATTCGGAGTTGTACATGACTTCGGCGTGCTGTGGCGAGAGAGAGGTTATTTAACTTCTCACGGTGCCCACATTCAGCACGGACCCCTCATTCATGCCTTATTAGATGCAATACATCTACCCACTGCAATATCAATTATGAAATGTAAAGCTCATACGAAAGTTACTGATATCATTTCTCAAGGCAATAATTTAGCTGACAGAACAGCTAAACAGACGGCTCAAACTCAAACATCCGACATGACAAAGACAATAGTCCGGACGCCAACACATTGTATGACGGTTAAAGATCCTACTCTTGACGTAATTGATATACAGACACATGCTACACCAGACGAAATAAAGAAATGGACTGAATTAGGAGGGATCCAAACGGATCAAGGATGGTTGATGAAGGAAAAATCTGTGTGGTTCCTTCCTGATTCAATGGTCCAGGTTATAATTAACACTGTACATAGTCCAGCACATCTAGGAGAAAAAGCTATGCTAGACAGCATTCAACACATTTGGTTCAATAAACATTTACGAGCAGCAGCCAAACAAAAAGTTCGTACCTGTATGATCTGTTGTCAGTTTAACCCAGGAAAAAGCGTTCCCGTAGAACAGGGTGGATTTCAGCCTCCTGATCACCCTTTTGAAATCCTTCAGATGGATTATATCCAGATGGAACGATGTCGAGGATTCAAATATGTTCTCGTAGTTGTCTGTGCCCTTTCCCGTTGGACGGAGGCATACCCGGTTTCAGATTACACGGCCCGACTACTGCCAAACAGTTGGTTCGAGAATTCTTCCCACGATACGGTTTACCACGTGCTGTCTACTCAGATAACGGCCAGCCGTTTTCATCCGAATTAATGAAACACGTTTCACTTTTGTTAGGCTATCAGTGGAAATTCCACTGTGTCCGACACCCCGAGGCAGCAGGTCTCGTAGAAAGACATAATCAGATTCTGAAAATCAGATTGTCCAAGATATGCAGAGAGAAAGGTGTCGACTGGGTAGTAGCCTTACCAGTTGCACTCTTTTACATGAGAATGGTAGCACACTCTCGAACAGGGCTATCCCCGTATGAGGTGATCTTTGGCAGACCACCAAATATGTGGGGGACGCCTATACCACGTAAAATAACTGATATTGACTGTAATATGCTGACAGATTATTTGGCTTCCTTGATGTCTGCACTACAATCTTGTCGTTCACAGGTAGCTGCAGCCTTTCCCGACAACACTGAGGTGAAACCCCATGACGTAATTCTGGGGGATCTCGTTTTAGTGAGGAACTTTGATCGAAAGACTCAGCTGGATCCTAGGTGGAAGTCACCGAAATTGGTCTTGCTCACCACAAGGACAGCCGTGAAGATCGAGGGCAGAAAAGGCTGGATTCATTCAAGTCATATCAAGAAATTTCATGGACTACCATCGGATGTGAATACCACACCTCGTGTGTCTTCACCCATTGACTCAAAACTTCCTTTTGTTGAAAAGAGTAATTCCGAACTTTATAAACTAAAACTCAGGTCCAATCAGTCAAGCAATTTGATTGTTTAAGTCCTCTCCGAGGTGAAGCGGTTGAATTGTCTCTGACATGTATCCCTTGGACCTGAATAGAGAATGCACCCGAAAAATGTTGAAACGACAGGCGTACTGTAAATCACTGCGTAGTCATTGTACAGTGACGTTATTAATTTTGTTTTCCTTAAGTCTTTTAATAATTACTGCAAGTATATTGTTGCATATATATTATCCTATTTTTAGACACGTTTATAATGTTACTGCTGAACATTCTTTTAGTGAATTACCTCCGCTTGAGTTGTCTTATAGATTTGCGCTGCGCAATAACACGTTTATTAGTATGTTACATCATTCCCATCAGGTTAGCAATGCTACAAATTGTTGGATATGTGGCCGACTCCCTCCCTATCAGAATTATAAAGGAATTCTACCTCTCTTTCCATACCCGTTCACACACAACGGCTCCTGTGGAGCATGGTTTAGCTTAATCAATTCCCTAGATTCGAATTCTGCAGTTTATCAAGATAACTGGGTATGGGAAAATTTGAATTTAGTTTTACTTAAGGTCTGCTATCCTAACAAGGAGGGATTTCCCCATAGAACAGGAACTGATCTAGAAAATGAAGTATATGGATTAGGTAATTTTACGCTTAATCTTATGATCCTAAATGTCGAATCCGAAGCTACTCCAATTTTGCCCGCCATGTCAGTATTTCCAGTAAAAGGTGAATTATGTGTAAGAAAGAATGGTTCCATACATATGGGCCATAGTAGATGCACCACTGTAGTAGAATTTAGTGATCAAGGCAAGTCTACATTTAGAGCTTCCCGCCATTCCTATTTCATATGTGGTCAGACGGCCTATGTACGTTTGCCTCTAGATTGGGATGGTACCTGCTACATTGGATTTCTTTTGCCACCTGTTTTCCTAGCTCCTCCTGATTATCACAGAAATACTCATTTAGTACACAATAGAGAAAGGAGAGATCTCCCAATTGTCGATTACACTGAAACAGCATGGGAAAAATACACAGATTTCAATAAAGGTCTCTTTCCCTATATAGGTACAGTTACTCATAGTAAGCTGATACGTAGATTAACCAGAACCCTTGAAGCAGTAGTGAACGAAACTATTTCCGCCTTAGGCAATTTAACAGAAGAGCAGTCTGCTATGCGGATTGTTGTGCTTCAAAATCGTCTTGTCCTTGACGTCATCCTGGCCGATAGGGGCGGAGCTTGTAGGGTCATCGGATCAAGTTGTTGCATTTTCATACCAGAAAATTCGCCATCTGTATATAAAGCCATAACTCGCCTTCATAAGATTGTAAGCCAGATACACCAGAATCCAGGCACCTGGACTTGGTCCGGTTGGTTTTGGAATGTATTATCTACCTTTGGATGGAAGGTCCTATCCTTCCTAGGTATTGGCTTTCTCATACTATTCAGTTGCTGTCTATGCCTACAATGTGGACCAGCGATTTGTGGTCTGTGTGCCACATCGTGCGTCCCATCACCAAGATTTCATTCGTCCCAGAAGAAAAAAGAAGAACAAATGATGCTATATGAACAGATCAATGGATTGATGAAGATTGATATCTCTTGACGGGCAAGTAGGGGACAAGGAGGGAATGTGGAAATATGGATTTTTCTGATCAGTTATGTCCCCTATCTTGGACCCCAACGGTTTCATGTATGAATCACAAGTACATGTATGCTCCCTCCAGTTCCAGTTATGAAGACGCAAACACATGTGCGTCCACCGTCAACATGTCCTCTTTCAGATCCGCCATGAATAGGCCGGATATCCCATTCCTAAGTACAAAAGGCCACCGCCTTTATATGGTTTACTTATGCCATTTTACAGTCCAGGCAAGTAGGCCCTGATTCTGTCATCAAGCTTTTCTTGCTTTCTGCCTCTGAAGCTCCAGTCTGAGCCTGCATCTGTGACCATGAACTTTGTCTCATTCCCTGCGCGGCTCACGAAGCCTGACATCAGCCTGTTGCCTGCCAAAAACTGTATTTCACCTTCAAGATTATCTCCTCCGTCCCTATCCAATGCATTCCTGTCTAGTAGTTTAAGTAAACATCCTGCCAGCTACCGAGCAAAGGCCCGGCTTCTCTGTCTTTATGCAAGTAATTCATAGCCCTGTTACTATGGAAGATTCCTGCCCTCGCATCTAGTGTAGACACTTAGACGCTTGTACACGCACTAACAGTCAGTATAGTCAGTATAGAATAAGATTCTACTCTAAGAGACCTCTCTTTTGGATAACATGGTTCTTTAAACATAGGATGTTAGATATGATTTGGGGATTAGGTTGACTTGACCCTCCAGACTTCTGTCGCCACATGTAGAGTTAAATGTCAAGTCCCCTTCACCCCCTAGTCGCACGTCAATCACACGTCATACTGCTGCGCGCGCATCTCTGCCAAGTATTTCTGCTGACATTGCGAAATTATTTCATAGGTCCACCCATATGTGACATCATAACCAATGACGTTTTCCTTGTTATACCCAATTACGCCTCTTTCAGCTACGCATGTGAAATGTTATCTTTGCTATCAATTGTTACGCCTCTTGCATTTACTTCACTGTAATGCCTATTGTATAAAAGTGAATAATTATCAATAATGTATGTACTTCACTTCCTGAACCTTCGTGGTGATGGAACTTGGAGCAACCGATTCGAATCATCCATTGGAATAAAGCCCATTCCGAACCTCTAATACCACGGATTCTGCCTCTTATTTACTGAGCTATTTTTATTATGTTTCTGTATCAAATTAAGTCCCGGTAATTAAATTATTTACCACACTCTCATCAACGGATCAAAGTTCTCAGATGGGTTCATCATGTAGATGGTGATGTCGTCAGCATACATCGATATAAGTAGACCGCGCGATGTAAATCCGATGCTACGCTGAGTATGGTGTTGTCTCATGCGAGCTGCCAGCAGTTCAGTAGCGATAGCAAAGAGGAGCGGCGAGAGTGGGCACCCCTGCCGAGTTCCTCTAGTTATGGAGATAGGTGCAGACGTCTGACCATTCACACGCACCCTGGCCGTCGGGTCATTGTAAAGTATGCCAATGCGCCTGGCAAATGGCAGGCTGAACCCCATTCGGGTAAACAGCGTCCGCAAGAACTTCCACTCAAGGGAGTCGAATGCCTTGGTCGCATCCAGTAACGCCGCCGCGGCCTGCACCTTCGGATCTAGATAGTGCAGGAGCCCAAACAACACCCTTAGGTTATGTTTGTTGGACCTCCCCATTACAAAACCCGACTAATCAGTGAGCGCTATCTGCGGCATCATAAATTTTAAGCGATCTGAGAGCAATTTCGCTTAAATTTTGGCATCAAGGTTTATTAGGGAAAGTGGACGATAGGAGTCCGGGCTTATAGGGTCTTTTCCAGGTTTGAGTAGCGTGATAATCAACGCTTCACGCATTGACTGGGGGAGGATGCCTGTTTCCATCGCCTCCTCATATACCTTGTGCAGTCTCGGAACCAAGATGTCTGCATATTCTTTATAGAAGGCCGCCATCAGCCCGTCAGGGCCCGGTGCCTTGCAAGGCGGCAAACTGGCTATAATCGCCCTTATGTCATCCGACTCAAACGGTAAATCCATATATTGTCTGGCACTGTCATTGAACCATGCCAGAGCTATGGTATCAAGGTAGTCGGAGAGCACCTCGTCTTCCGGCGATACCCTCGAGGTGTATAAATCCCTATAGTAGTCCGTCATAGCGGCCAGTATATCCGGCGGCTCCCTCACAACTCTGCCCTCCGCGCTCTGTAGTGCCAGGATATGGTCCGACCCTCGCGGCGCTCGCAGCAGGTTCGCTAGCGTGCGGCCGGCTCGATCCCCTTCACCATATCGTCTGGCCTGACAGTCTTTAGACAAAAAAGCGACTTCTCTGTCCGCCTCCTCCTGATACCTAGTAAGCTTCGATCGAAACGCAGCACGGACACTATCCGACGGCGCAGTAATCAATGCAGTCTCAAGTTGCGCAAGCTCAGTTTCTAACGTGCGCAATGTGTTTCTGATGGATCTTAGGACACCTGTTTTTATCGACATGCAGTACCCTCTCGTCACTACCTTACATGCCTCCCACAGCGTGCCCAGTGATTTTACCGTGCCCTCATTAATCTCGAAGTACTCCTCCAGCTTTTCGCGGAGTTCCTGTTGAAATACCTGGTCTCGCAGCGCCCGGGAGGGGAACCGCCAGCTAAACGGTTTGATATATTGAGAGGGGGTGGACATGGACAGGTACACCGGGGCGTGATCGGACAGTGACCGCGGCAGGTGCTCCACCTCTAGTACTGAGGTGTGTAAATCTCTAGATAGCAGCCAGAAGTGCAGCCTGGACCAGGCAGCTCTATGCATTGTTATGCATGTCCCCACGCGGTCTCCGGGGTGCAGTAGCCTCCAGGAGTACACCAGCTCCTCATCTCGTATAATACAGCCCAGCGCCTCCGACGCTCTAGGATGATGCTCCCTGGCTACGCCCTGTCGATCCATAGTGTCCGATAAAACAACATTGAAGTCCCCCCCCCCCACAGTAAGGTCGCCGGGCCACGAGTCTGCACCGTATGCCACAAATTCCAATAGAAGTCTGGGTTATCATTATTTGGCCCATACACATTCACCAGCACCATTCTCACGCCGCACAGCGACCCCACCAGTAGTATGTATCTGCCTTCAGCGTCCCTGAGTTCCTCGTGCGTGGTCCAATGAAGACCTTTTCTAATAAGTATCGCCACACCTCTGGAGTACTTAGAATACGAGGCGTGGGCTATCACTCCCCATCTATTATGCCTGAGCAGCTGCGCAGCATTTGAGGTCAAGTGGGTCTCCTGCAGGAGGCAGATGTCAATGTCCTTCCGTAATAAGTAGGCTTGTACCAACCTGGCCTTACGGCTGTCATTCATGCCACGCACATTCCAAGTAAGACACTTTATGTTCTGCACAGCAATGGAGGCACAAAAAAACAGTGTTCAAACAACAGACCAGTTCCACTCAGCGCGCCACACTCACCCCCCCAGCCAAAGTGCGTTTCAGAACCGATCAACCCGCCCAGCCACCCAGCACAGGAGTGCACACAGCTCAGCGAGCAAAGCGGCAGACCACAAGGCAGTGAATACGCTACAGTAGTGATTCCATCCAAACTATTCGTTTCCTCAGACCTTACGCTACAAAACAAACTAACAACAAAAGCATCCCCCAAACTCACAGTAACAGCGCCCCCACCCGCTCCAACCCCCCAATCAGGTTGTGCTAAATACCCCCAGGTCACCCCCCTACCCTTGAAACTGTAACTAGAGTCATTGGTAGCAACCAGTGAGTGGGAAACATCCCCTGAGGTGCGCAGGGTGGCTACCTACTAACCCTGCACTTGTGGCAGGGCGATTGAGCTCTGGCCCAGCATGCCGGCTCGAGGACCCCTCTCCCCCAAGTCCATAAACATATGCACAGCTCCCCCGACATGGCAAGGCGACCTCCGATGTACCCAGCAGACAACAGGCTCCGAGCCAGCCATGACAGCAAGGTCGCAGCAGTATGACATAGACCTAATATAGTCATTCACTCCACGTCACTTAGCCTGTCTTGCAAAGCCGCACCCTCTGCAAGTGTTTGGTTCTTTTGGTCCCTGGCCAGTTGCTTCGCATACTGCAGGGCTGCTCTCGCATCCACGAAAAAAGATGGTTTCCCCGGGCCCTGTACCCTGAGCTTCTCAGGGTAAATTAGCGAATATTTCGTGCCTGTTTGCTGGAAGATTTTTTTCGCCGGCATGAATTCCCTGCGAGCGGCCTGTACTTGCATAGTATAATCCGGGTAAATTGCGATGTTGTTGCCTTTATATTGCACGTCTTTCATGTCTCTTGCCATACGCAATATTGTGTCTCGGTCCCTGTAGTTCAAGACGCGTGCAATAATGGGTCTAGATGGTGCTCCCGGCTTAGGCTTAGGTCCCAGTGTTCTGTGTGCCCGTTCAACAAGGAACATCGACGAGAGGTCCGAACCAAACAAGTCTTTCAGCATCTGCTCGACATAGTGTTCCATGTTGGTAATATCCATTGTTTCCGCCACCCCCGTGATGCGGACGTTGTTGCGCCTCGAGCGCGCCTCCAAATCCTCGTTCTTTTGCTGTATGAGCGCCAATATTTTATCCATGCCCCGCAGTTTGTTGACGAGATCAGTCTGACTCTCTTCCGTTTCGGCCACGCGTGTTTCTAATGCTTCTACCCTGCCTTCTTGCTTGTCCATTCTCGTTGTGATGCCATCCATTCGTTCCGCCAGCGCGTCCATTTTAGTGTCAATGCCCTGCAGACTCGCTTTTAACTCCTGGAACATTGATTTAATGTCCGCATCTTGAGAGCCACTGTGGTCGACCTTTTCAGCCACAGCGTCTCGAGGCTCGTGGTCCGGCGCTTTCTGTTTGGATTTGTCGAACGTGATCGTCGGCTGTCGGGTGTCCGGCTTGCCCATGTCCGCCGACCAGCGCAATCGGTCGACCGGAGCCGCCGCGTCACAAACACCTCTCTCGTCCCCGGCCACTCTTTACCAGGCCCACTCGGCAGGCAACCAGGCGGGCAGCCACCGCCAGCAGTCCGGGGGGACACCTTCTCCTGCGCAGGGGTGCGACCGCCGTTTAGCAATCTGCCCACACAGGACAGCTGCAGCGCAAGACCCCAATCTCCAGCCACCTCCTGCGCACCCGCCACGCTGGTGTCTCGCAGCACAGGGCTACGTGGTATCTCAGTTCAGCCTCAGCAATGCTCCAGGCCCCAATCTGTTTCTCCGCCAGGTCTGGTGGCGCGCGCCGCACCCCCCAATCGCCAGCACCGAGTGCCGCTCGCCTCTTCGGGCAGTCCCACTGTTCATCAAGGGGACGGATCTCTGCAGCCCAGCGTCTCCGGTACAAGGCAGTGGCAACCGCCCCAGCCAGCCTCGATACACCGCCCGCCTGAGTTGGGCTCTTTCGCGCAGTCAGCCTCAGCGCCTCTGTTCCGACGATAATGGCCGCCCTCCGCTCCATGCCACAGGACCCGGATTGGGGTCCGATGCTCTAAGGGGACCGCGGGCGCCCCCTCCTACCTGAATGTCCGGCACAGCAGCCTCGGCCCATGTGGCCCTGCAACGTTCTCCAAGCGCTGGCTCAGGCACCCACTCCTCGGTTCCCGGATAATAACCAGGCCCTCGGATCGCGGGGGCGCAGAAAGGACTCCCACCGCTCCTCAGCACCTCCGGCCAGCCACGAACCTCGGCGCAGGGCACTCCACCTCCGGGCTACGGCTCCGCCCGCGGGGGTAGTGTCTGGGGCAGGGTAGGATCTCAGGTCCGGGCCGACCAGCCGCTCGCCGCCTCGCAGCACAGGATACCTTCGGGCACCGCCTCACGCCAATCCCCGGCTTCCGTGATCGAACCAGGCCGTCCAGCCGCTCGCTTCTCGCCAAGCCGTTCTCAGCCACCACACCAACCACCGGATCGGGAATTCCTCCAGGCAGAGCCCCCACACAGTGTGTCTCAGGGGGGACAAGAGGTCCGAGTCCAGGCACCAGTTTTAGAGGATAAACGCCGGATTAATTCGCTCGATCGGCGGAGCTGCGGTTTCAGGCAGCCATTCCGCTTCGCAGCCAAGCCACGCCCCCGCAGACAGGCTTAACTTAACAAATATATGGTAAGCATTTAGAAGTACCGAAACAGTGAAAATGTTCAAAAGCACACCAAAATTTAAATCTCATTCTAATTAAATAAAGACAAAAATTTAGTGGATAAAACAACACTAAAAGAATAAAAACACAATCGCTTGAACCAGAGATATGAATTTGTAAAGATATCAGTGACAATAGCACTAAAAAGCATGGTTGCAGTAGATGGGACTTTTGCGCAATTTGAGGAAAACCGTGATAGAGCGCTTGGTTAGATACACCAAGTTGATTGGTCTCGCTGGGGTCTGGAAGTAAAAATTTATTAAAACAAATTCAAAGTCCCAATCCAAAAAGAGACTTCTAATTTTTCGGAATAAAAAAACCTTTAATGCTCAAAAAACTGCAGGAATACAATTGTAAGGTCCCCAGGATGTGGTGGGGGCAACTAAAGAATCTTGGGGTGTCAGGCAGTGACCACCAGCAATGTCCAGTCCAAGTTCCAGTTGTCACTGGTCAGCTGGGAATTTCCAGAAAAAGACTCTTGCTGCTTGGTGTGTGCCTTTATCCTCACATGAGGCCAAGTCCTCATCTGTTCTTTCACAGGTTCACAAATTATTCTGAGGAGGTGCCTTGGGGTTCCACACTTATGCCTGGCACCAGCTCGTGGGTGAGGGTGACTCTGATAGACCTCTCTCCCTACATACTTTTTCTGTAGTTCCTGTTTATTTTCCTGCAAATAGTCCCAAAAGTAATGCTCTAGGGCAATACAAGGATGGCTGGAGTCTTCAGTCACACTAAACTTGGGCTCTGAAGCTTGGATGTTTGTAAGGGAGTGGGCTTTGGACATTACCAGTGTCCTTCCACAAATACCTTGCTCTCTTTCAAAAGCACCAAAGTGTTACATGTGGTTCAAATAGACTTACCAGATAAGATTTAACATTGTGGTGCCAACAGAATTGCAGTCCCCCACCCTTCAGCTTAGCTCAAAGGAGTTATCCTGGGTCCTTCAGGTAAACCTGTCTATCACAGTGACCTATTGACTAGCTTCTGGGAGGAATTTCTATCCTTTTTCACACCTCTTTCAGGCCAAGTACAAGCCAGGAGTTTCTGTTAAGTTAATGCAAATTACCCTCCAGGAACTTCAGGCATGGAAAAGATAGGTTTTTGAAAGTTCCTTTCAATTTATATTTATTAAACATCTGACTTCACCATTGAATTGGATTTATAATAACTATTAAAAATAGTTGTTTAATTATTTCTCTAGCTCGTCCCATTCCCAAGATACATTATTAATATTTTAATCTATATTCTAATTTACTATATAGGACAGCTAGGCCTGCCGCAGTGAAAATGACATTTAGAGACTTGTCACTGTAGGCGCACGGTAACATTATGTTATGTTATGTTAATAGTTTTTATAAGGCGCACAGCTGCCCCAGCCAAGGGGCGTCCCGGCGCCTGATCAGGTACCACAACACAACAAATCGATACTAGTAAGGGAAAAGGAGGGAATCAGTCAGCGATTGGGAACAAAAAAGTTTTTATGGCGTGCCTAAAGGAAGTAAGACTGTTCAGGGCTCGTATATGGACGGGAAGAGAATTCCATAATCCTGCTGCTAATACTCGAAAGGAGCACCCTCCCATCCTACTCAGTCTAAACCGTGTATTGACCGCCAGATGGAGAAATTCCGATCTAAGAGACCGCGTAGGAACATAGGAGGAAACAAGCTTAGCGAGGGCTGGAGGAGAGGAAAGCTTCAAGATTTTAAATGTCAGACAAAGAGCCTTAAATTTAATTCTCTGTCTGACTGGCAGCCAGTGAAGGGAGGTCAAAACTGCAGAGACAGAGCACTGTCTAGGGAGGCCAACAATGGCGCGCGCCGCGGCATTCTGCACCCTTTGCAATCTAGTAGCCTCCGCCTGATTCACTCCGAGCAGCAGCGCACTCCCATAGTCCAGCCGAGAAAGAATGGAGGCTTGGACCACCAGTTGCCGAGTAGGGGGGTCGAAGAATTTGAGGACCGGTCTCAGTCCTCGCAGAATACCATAACAGGTAGCTGCAACCTTCTTCGTGTGGCTGGTAAAAGAGAGTGTAGGATCCAGCCAAACCCCCAAGTTCTTAACTTCGGCAGCTGGGATGGGAGTCACCCCCAATTCTGGAGGCCACCACTGGTCTCCCCAGAGCTCCGCCTGCTTACCTAAGATCAGGACCTCGGTTTTTTTGCCATTTAACTGCAAACAGTTGGTTCGCATCCAATTTGCCACGGCTATGAGTCCTGCACGAAATCTGGGAGCGTTCACCTCGGGGGCACCGCTGAGTGTCACCGCCAGCTGCGTGTCGTCAGCATACGATGTCATGGTTAGGCCACATTGTCTGACGACAGCAGCCAGCGGTTTCACATATAGGTTGAATAAAGTGGGGCTCAACGCAGAGCCCTGCGGAACCCCCAGCCCCAGTGGATGGAAAGAGGACTGACAAGGTGGAATAGCCACTTTAAAAAACCGGTCCGAAAGGAAAGAGCGAAACCACTGGAGAGCAGTCCCCTCAATTCCCACTCCCTCCAAACGCCGGATCAGAATGTCGTGAGACACCGTGTCAAACGCGGCGCTCAGATCTAACAGGAGGAGCGCCGCTGTCTGCCCAGCATCCAGCACCGTTCGCAAGTGCTCGGTCATAAAGAGCAGTGCAGTTTCTGTGCTGTGTTGTGCACAAAAACCATTCTGGCTCTGATCAAGAATGTTATTTCGAGAAAGGTGGGCAGACAAGATGGAGTTCACGTGTGCCTCAGTAACCTTGGCGGTCCAGGGCAGGAGGGAGATGGGACGGTAGCTTTCTGGCAATAAGGGGTCAAGGTTAGGCTTCTTTAAAATAGGGCTGACCACTGCCTGCTTCCAGTAAGAAGGGACCACGCCCGATGTGAGCGATAGATTGATCAAATCCAGTAAAGGTTCACGACATAGGGGAGGAAGAAGTCTGAATAGCTCTGGCTTCAGCGGATCTAATGGAGAACCGGATTTAATTTTGAGGCTCAGAGTGTCGAAAACCTCGTCAGACATTACTGGCAGGAAGGACAAGGTTTCGTGAACTGTAGCCATCACACCAGTTTGCTCAGCACCGGGCACAGATGACGTAAATCCTCGGTAGATCGCCTGCACTTTCTCCACGAAAAAGGATGCCAAACTTTCACAGTGAGAGTCCGTGCAGATTTCCACCGAGGTGGCCCGTTTCCCCATAAGGTCTTTAAGAACCTTAAAAATTAATTTAGACGGGTTGGGGCTATTCTGAAACTCAAAAGCATAGTATGCGGCCCGGGTTTGACAGATTGCCCTATGATAAGTCTTAAGCTGGGCAAAATACGAAGATTTCAGGGTGGGATCAAAGGATTTCCGCCACGCCCTCTCAGCTTGCCGGCACGTTCTCTTAAGCCCGGCAAGAGTATCATTATACCATGGGCTGGGAACTTTAGCATGGCATTTCGACCAGCGCATCGGTATAAGAGAGTCAAGGGCGGCTAGGACCCAGTTACAAAACTGCTCGTATCCTTGTTCCACGTTCAGCAGATTGCCCAGGGGCTGCGCCTCCAAGATCTTATAAAACTCCTCCAGTTTGAGCTTGTGCCAATTTCTTTTAAGGATCAGTCTATCCACAGGTATAAATTGAGGGTCATCTATAGGGCATGAAACTTTAACCAGCAGATGGTCCGACCAACCTACCACCATCGGGTCAGAGACCCTAACCCGCTCCAGTGTGGTAAAGAAGGGGTCAAGGATATGACCTCCAATGTGGGTAGGGGAGGTAACTAGCTGGGTCATTTGCATGGCTTCAAGGTCCGCTAGCAAGGTATTAATAGGTGTTGATGACCTCTGATCAAAATGGATATTGAGGTCACCTACGATGTTAAAATTGGCACATCTCGGAGCTAAAGAGCTGACCACGTCAAGAGCGGCCTTGAAGACAGTGTCATTCCCTGGCGGACGATATATAAGCATACCACTAAGTGTAAACTGATGACTGAAAGCTACCTTAAAAGAAGCGCTCTCACACGCTGGTAAATCAAGAGCTTTCCATTCAGCCGGGAAGCAGGATTTTATCACCATAGCTATGCCACCCCCTCTAGAAGTGCGATTAAGAGTGAACACTGTATAATTAGAAGGGAATGCCAGATTGATTATTGCAGTATCCGCATCCTGAAGCCAAGTCTCAGTGAGGAAGATAAGGTCAGGAGAGTCCTTTTCGATGATGTCACATAAGCACTGATGGTGCTTGACCAACGATCTCACGTTCAGACTCCAGATGCGAAGTACACGCTCAGAGATATTAGTACGTGTATTAGGGGCATTCCTTTCTACAGCGCGCACCCCAGACGGGGTATCAAGTGACAAACTGCCACAAACTGCCACAGGCACAGTCATAGGGACCCGACAACGGGTGCACAGAGTCTTGAGCACACACCGTAAGCCTCTCTCTAATAGAAAGCAAAGCGGCACGATTGTACCTGAGCGTCAAGGTATTCTGCATGATGCTACGATGGTACGATGTCTAACTGCCAGAGTCCGGGCCCCGCTCACGCTTCCTCGACGCGGACGAGCGCAGACGGGCAGGACTCTGGCACGACTCCGGCTAAGCGATGGCGTCCCACTGCGCGATCCCGCTGCGCGGGAGAGGACGACTTTAAGTAGGCGTCGCAATAAAGAGCTCGAGCGTGGGGACGCTCCAAGATGGCGCCCGCCTAAATCTCCACCAACGCAAGCCAAAATGGCGCCCACAAGAGTCCAACCCCGGGACCCGGACCCGCCAAACGGCGGTGCGCTTTCCAGATTTTAAATCCAAGTGAGGGGACGAGTACCCAGGCAGAGGAACAGTAAAAACAGGGGGAATCCAAGAAAAAAAACGAAAATACAAAACTGGTACTTTTAAAAACACTGCACAATGACAGCGCGACCTGCACTAATGCAGCACCCAATCTAAATGAAAGACCAGCGAGTCCGCCTTAAGTAGGCGTCGCAATAAAGAGCTCGAGCGTGGGGACGCTCCAAGATGGCGCCCGCCTAAATCTCCACCAACCCAAGCCAAAATGGCGCCCACAAGAGTCCAACCCCGGGACCCGGATGCTCCAAGATGGCGCCCGCCTAAATCTCCACCAACCCAAGCCAAAATGGCGCCCACAAGAGTCCAACCCCGGGACCCGGACTCGCCAAACGGGGAAGATGTCCCACGTTTCAACACAATGCACCCTAACTTGTGGGATACAAGGCATATGTAGGGGTTACTTAGTAATATTTAGAATGGAGCGCTTTTACCTGTCAAAGATGGTTACTTTAACTGGTCGTACTGCTGGTTTTACAATGTACCAGTCATGCTACAGTGGTAGGCCTGAAGCCATCTTTTCCTTTGTCACACAAGTGGGTGGCACAATAAGAGCTGCAGTCCACAGATGACATTTTACGTTTCATGCCACATGTGTATATTCTGCACCATGTACTATGGCTTTTTAGAAAAGTTAAGGTTGCAAATTTAATAGTTAGCCAATTTTGTAAAACTCTAAAGATCAGGGCACATACTATGGGACCTGTTTAACAGTGTCCCAATTCCAGAGTAAAAAAAAACCAGCAGCATCAGTCCAGTAAAAATGGGAGTGGTCATGCCAAAAATGGCACTTTCCTACACTTAGATCTGGCAAAGGTAGAGACATAAGAACAGAGAAGGAAACGGAGATTGCAAATGTAATAGTAACTCCTCTTCCACGTTTATTCCATTCTCTATTTAACCGGTATATTGTTTGCTTCATATAAAATTCCACACTTGGTTAATGCCAGGTTTCAGTAACATACCATACGTCTACACGGTATTCTTTAAAGAACTCAGTGATTTCAATACCATATTTAAGAGGAGATTGTGTATTTATGAGACCAACATGACAAAGCTTATGAGTCTGAGATAGATTTATACATTTCATGAGAGTGAGATTGAAAACGATAGCCAAAAAAACGTAATTGAAAATGTGTCTGTCATGGATCACAAAACTCTAGAGAGTGGATGCGCAGCTGGCCAGTCTAAATAGGCAGTTGGGTTTCTGCCCAACACTGAGCAGGAGGCCAGAATCACCTTAGGAGGAAAAAGGGAAAGGTCACTCAATGTGCTGAACAATAGAACAAGGCCAGAGAGACAGAATGTACATTGTGCAAGAAAGAAGGTGACAGCTGCAAAAACGTGATAAAAACCAGGGATACAAAATTCAGTTGATTGCAGTGGAATACCAGGTGAAGGTCAGCAAATGTAAACCACAATATAAACAATTTAGTTCTGGTCATGTGGAATGCAGATAGGTAGTAAGGTTTCTGCACATGATTGTTCGTAACCAAAACTGCTAGGCTGACGAGAAGTCACGCAACACTGAGAAGGGCAACAGCACCACTGTAGGAGGGGAAAGGAAAATGCAACTGAGGGTGCTGAACAATAAAACAAGGCCAGACAATCAGAATGTGCAATGTGGAACAAAACAAGTAACAGCTGGAACGATTAAAAACTTGCTAGAACCATCGATACAGAATTAGAGAACTCAATTGTTCTCAGGAGAAAACCAGGTATAGTTCAGCAAAAATAAAAAAAACTCAAACAATGCTGTTTTATTCATGTAGAATGCAAGAGCACAGTTGCTCTGTCTAAGTGGGTTGCCGGGTTCCTACACGTGGCCCGTCAGAAGAAGAACCACTAGACCGCCAAGAAATAACAATGACCAGTAAACTGGTGCCAGCTTAGGAGGAGAAAGGAAAGGACCAATCAAGGTCCTGATCAGTCCTTAATTTGTAAAAAACTTAAGGGCCTGATTATGGCTTTGGTGGTGCTGTGCCTGGTCCACCCTGCCGCCGCACCACCAAAGCTGTGTTCGGGCTGCCTGGCAGATCAGGAGTTTCCTCCTCTCTGGCGGGCTTTTTATTGGCATTCCTACGGCGGTGCCTCTAAAAATAGGCACCGCAATAGGAACGCCCAAAAAAGTTCCTGCACAGCATGGACTGTAAAGTGCAGGAACTGGTGTGCATGCACACAGGGGGCACATGCTGTGCCCCCTTGTATGCATCCACAGGGCGTGAGTCACTAGGGGGCCTAGGGCCCACTTTGTTTCCTCTTTGCCACGTTTTCATAGTGGAGGAACCACCATGAAAACCGTGGCAGAGAGGAAACCTGTAATATGCTTGGCAGGACCACGACGGTCCTGGCAAGCATATTACTGCCTCCTAACCGCTGCAACACCATCCCTGGCGGCTGGGGCAGGGCAATGGCGGTTTGACTGCCTGTATTGTAATAGGGCGGTCGGGTGACTGCCGCACCCCCACAAGTCTGGCGGTCCGTAGACTGCCAGACTCATAATCGGACCCTTAGTGCCTAGGCCCAATGTTTTGCTCAGAAGTTAGCAACCAGCGCTATTGAAGGACGTAGTGCTGAATACCAAAGCTGAATAGTCTTGATTCCACCTCATGCCTCTTTAATTCACCAGAAGACACTCCCTGTCCACTTCTTTCACTTCTTTCACTCTGTCAGGTCCTTTTTCATCCCTGCTTTTTCCTTCGTCACAGTTTTTTTGCCTTTCTCTTCCTCATTCTTTCCTCTTTTGTGCTTTTCTCTCTCTGCTCTAGGTCGATTCAGGAAAAATAAGTGCTGGTCCCCACTTTCAATCACTGGCTCAAATTAAGCACTGGTGCTGGATAATAAAACAAATGCAAAAAGAACAATTGATGGACAGAATGCAGAACAATGTCATACATTCACTCCAGTACAGAGATTTGGGCCTAAATCCATCGTTTTGTTGCTCATCATGCCTTTCCAGTTTGGACCCAGCCATATGCAGATCAGTCTTGACCCTGTGCCCAATGGGAACAGTCCAGCCCAAACTACCAGGCCAGGTCCTCCCTGGACTGGAAACAAGCATCCTAGGATCGGTTTCGGGGTTTCAAGGCAATAGAGACAAAAGTGGAATGTGCAAGAAAGCACTTGCTAAAAACCAGGGGTATTATATTATAAAGCGCTATTGATCTCAGTAGAAAACCAGGTAGAGGTCACCAAAAGTTTACCGCAATACAAACAATTCAGATCAGTTCATGTAAAAGGCTTATTGTACAATTACTGTGAACATGGTCGTGCAGCAGCCACATTGACCTACGATTGCTCCATCAAAACATCAAAAGATAGACCATCAACCAAAGTTGGACTTGCCGTACCAGGCACCAGGCATTTTCCTGAGAGGCTGGAAGGGTGGGGGGGCAGTTTTTTTATTAGTGCAGCTGTTTTAAAAGCACTGCAATATTCCTTGTGTAGTTAGAAGTTTTTGGGCAACAATAAAAGTCTCAAGTAAACTCAGGTGATTAATGTACCTGCTGGAGAGAGATGGGAGTTATGTCTAGTGGCAGTTTTTTTTGACTCGTCTAAGGTAGTGCAGTGGGTTAATATGCCTACGCAAAGAACTTGTACCATGCATGTCAAAGAACAATATTTAACGGGCATAGCTCAGTGGGTTACTGCTTTTGTCCCAGAGATTATTTTGCTACTGTGCAGTTTATAAGTTACAATCGTAATCTAGCACAGTGAGCTATGAACTGCCATGAAAGACCTGCATGCAAGCTGCATGTAATAGGTTGAAAGTATGTGTTTTTTCCCTGTCTTTCATTATCCTTATGGTGATAAAAAAAGGTTTGTATAGGTAGAAATAAATTAATATTATTTATTTATTTAAAGATTTATGGAATGCATTATACCCCAAGGGTGTCAAAGCGCTAGCAAATAAGGAAAGCAACTACAATAGAGAGGACCAGCCCCATAACGTACAGCAGAGAGAAAAGTCAAGTTTTCACCTGCTTATGAAAGGCAGTATGGGAGAAGAGACTTGCAATGTGGATAGGTAGCGTATTCCACAGTTTAGATGCTACAACACAAATAGCACGCCCACACCACCTGGCTTTATGAAATCTAGGAATTTTCACCTTACTAAGAGACCTCAGCAGTGTATTGGTTATATGCCAATGAAAGGCTGTTCTCAACTGCAACGGCCCCTTGCAATGGAGGGTAGTATGCCTGGACAGAGAGCTTTAAAGGTCACGCGCTTCCTGACCAGCAGCCAGTGAAGGGAGTGAATGCTTTCTCTGACCGACCACCATTTAGGAATGCCCAGGACTAGCTGGGCCACTACATTCTGAATAGTCTGAAGTGTATTAATGGTGTAAATATTAATGTTTAAGTACAGAGCATTTCTGTAGTCCAGGTGCGATGTAATGAGTGCAATGACTACCGCAACTCTGAGCTCAACAGGAATAAAAGGAAATACCTTTTCTAAACTTTTAATAATGTAGAAACATAAGCTCACAGTCCTCTTGGCCTGCCTGTCAGAGGAGAGGGAGATGTCAAAAATCGCCCCAAGGTTTTTGGCCTCAGTGACAGGACAAGGTATGGGGCCACAATATTCTGGCCACCACAACTCAGACCATACAGGTGCTTGTTCTCCAAAAATCAAGATCACGGTCTTGTCAGCATTCAGTTTCAACCAATTGTTTTCATCCAGTTGTTTATACCCAACATACAGCATTTGAACCTTTCCACCACCACTGAAATATTATCTGATATTGTGATGACGATTTGGGTATCACCTGCATAGGATAATACTTGAAAGCCGAAAGACCTAATCAGCTTGGCCAATGCAGCAACATAAAGATTAAACAGAGTATGGCTCATAGAGGATCCCTGTGGAACTCCACATGCTAATTGAAAAAAAAACAGCCCTAAAATGGCCACAGCTCACAGTGTGAGACCTGTTAATAATAAAGGACTCCATCAGGGCTAAGGCGGTGTCCCTCAGACCTGCCTGGTGCAGTCTGTGAAGCAGACAGGAAGGATACACCGTATCAAGCGCAGCAGAAAGGTCCAGCATCACCAATAAGGAAGATCCTCCCTGATCAACCTGACAGCGGATGGCATCTGTCGCTTCTAGCAGAGGGTATTTCATGCTGTGGTCACTCCAAAACCCATTCTGCAAAGAATCCAAAAAATCCTGAGAGACAATAAACTTCACCAGTTCCTGATTATGATATTTTTCAAATATCTTCCGAGGTGCAGGTAAAAGAGAGATAGGGTGCAGATTACATAAATCTTCAGAGACGCCCTTAGTTTCTTTTTAGGAGGGACAACTGTTGCGTCCTTCCAAGCCTGAGGGAAGATTCCTGTTAAAAGGTTTTGATTATAGACTTTTTCAAGGAAGAGGCAATCAGACCAGGTACCAATTTCCAAATTCTGGGAGGACACGGATCGTCTGGTGAGCCAGACCTTAAATGTCAGAGAATCTCCTTAACTTTGATAGGCAAAATAGGTGGGAAGGCCAATAAAGGCAGATGAAGTAGCAGTGGGGGTAAAATTAATCAGTCCCTCCTCTTCATCTGTAGGGGAACTGTCCTCATTACAATTAAAACAGTAGACAATCTTAAGAATCTTGTCCTGTGAAGTAAGTTGCCACACTGTTACAGAAGCCTTGGGAAATTTCTATGGCTTGCTGATCTGGCGGAGTGGACAGACTTTTAATCACTTTGAAAAGTCCCTAGGAGTATCGGTGGCCGACATTATTTTCTGAGGGAAATATGTAGACTTGGCGAGCATGATGGCACATTTATAGTTGTGCATCAGTTCTTTATGCTTATCTTTTTCATCAGTGGAGGGAGTAAGCCTCCACCTACGTTCGTGCCTCCTGCACCAACGTCTAACCTCTGTTAAATTATCAGAGAACCAAGGAGCAGATGCTCTGATTCTGGTCCTAGTCTTAGAGACAAGGGGGGCAATTTGATCAATAGCAGTCCCTATCCACCTGTGAGAATTCACTGCAGTAAATTCCAATTGGCTATTATTCCATTCTAAGAAATCACACAATGCCACTTCAAAACTTTCAGAGGAAATTTTATTCCGCCCCCTGAAAGCAGTAGTGGAATTCTGCATTGACCTTCATCCCTCACTATGATAATTTAAAAGGTACCACTAAATGGTCAGTCCAGCACAGCAGGAGAGGGTCTCCCATCCTCAAGGCCCCATGAATTACAAAAATACCTTCTAAAGTGTGTCCTACTGTATGGGTGGGTGAGTTCATTAATTGCATAAAACCAAAATCCTTCATAAGTTCCAAAAGCCTAGCAGAGTCAATGCAAACAGTGTTTTCCAAGTGAAAGTTGAAATCCCCCAAAATAGTCAATTTGGTGCACGCAATGTAAGGTTCTAATGCTAAGTTTCATGTCTTGAGAAGCTTGGTATAGGAGCTAGCAGAGCGATAAACCAGGAGTCTAAAACGTGCCCTCTCATACATATTAGATGGACCCTAGTATGTGGGCATACCCAACCCTCCTCCCCTGCGCAGGGGTCTATCTATCCTAGCAATAGCATAGTCTGAGGGTAAGGTTGCTACAAGATCTGGGCCAGAATCTTCTTTTGCCCCGGTTTCATTGATAAACAGGCATTCTAAATCTTGGGCGAGGATAAACTCATTGATTTCATTACTGTGCTTAAGCATGGAACATGCATTGATCAAGGCACAGGAGAATTCCTAAGGGTCGGGGATACCTTTGGCCATCCATCTCTCTTTAATATTCTTTAATATTGGATGTAGGGGAATCAACACCCACCATTAGCACAGAGTGCCAGTTACAATGTAAGCAACGCCTCAAAGGAGTAAGTAAGGGGCTCAAACTATTGCACATTCCCTTCTCAGTTTTTAAGTACCGGTCCATGAGCTCGGCACACAAATATTGATATTGTTTACCATTATTAAAGTCAACCATAACGACTGTGTTATATTTTGAATCCTGACTTTGTGCTTCTCCAGACCAAGCACTCATACAAAGTGCCTACCGGTATGGAGGGCATGTGAATCCTATACCCGGTACTTCCCAGTAATATTTTCACTACACCTACTTACTAATGTGTTATTCATTGTCTCTGTATTTGTGTATAAAATGCATGTGAGAGAGGGGCTATAGAGACATGAGAGGCACTGTTGGAGGGTGACAGTGAGGGAATCATTGAAGACGCCCAACAAAGATTGTCGCATCCTGGTGCATTGAAAGTTCATCATTTTCTAGGCTTTACAACGAATACAATTGAATATATAATGACAAATGTGTTGCAGAATGCACCATTTTCCCCCAGATTTGCTTGATGGGAGAACACCCCCCTGCCTCCCCCCCCAAAACCCATCTTTGTAGTGGTCAGACTCCCTTGCTGAACTCGCTATGCACTGTATGGGGACCGGTTGGACAGAATTTGCCAAGGATGCTTTGGGCTTCCAGTCTGGCCCGCCTTCAATGCAGGAAACTTTCCAATTGAAGAGCACAAGCTGGCAAAAATATTGGAAAGTGAAGACAGTCTTTCACTGTGGGAGGCCTTAGGACACACAAACTAATCCTTCTGCATAGAGGTAAGTAATTAACATTTAAAAACGGCAATGCCACACAACCATATGAAAGCTACAATTGTGCAAATGGAAAGTGTAAGAAAAAAGCACTGGGTGTTCATGTTAATAGCTATACCATCAACCGAGGATAGCAGGAGCCTGCACTGGCTGAGCTTTCAATTTCCTGCAATGCTATGTTGATGTGGTAGGGAGGTGTGTACTGGATGTAGACTACAGTAGGCAGCTGAAGGTACATATGAGGGGGTTAGTTTGTGTTTGTGGTGTCTGTGTAAGCATGTGAGTGAGTGTATGAGTTAGTGAGTGAATGAGTGAGTGAGTGAGTGAATGAGTGAGAATAAATGAGATTTAGATATAATATGACACAATTTACCTCTAACCCTATTTCCCCACTTCTATTATTTCCCTTATGTACAAAATGTTCTGACTCCTATTTATTGCTTCACTGCAGACAATTTGTATTATTTATCTATCTAATCAAATAATTAAATTATAAAAAGATCAAATGCCAAAATGTTCACGTACTACCTAACTGGGTTCAAAAACAAAGTGCCTGTTTTAATTCAAGTGTCCCAGGGAACTATGTGCAGTTTACTTTGAAATATACAATTATATCATAAAAAAGATGACTCATGCACAGTACTAAACTGACCCAGCAAACAACAGATTCCTGCCAAATTCATAGCATTATGATGGCACATGTGAACCTAGAGTAAGGCAGCTTTCCATCTAAATTAATTAACATCATACTGGATAAAGAGTTCCCTGCTTTAAAATCTACCCAAACGTCAAGATGTGGCTTAGCCACGATACTTTCAGATAAACTTCAAACTTTTCAATAAATATTTTTTTTCTCTGGGCTTCATAAAAATCCTTTTAAAGCCTATACATTCAATTAAGCAAAAGAGATAAACAAAAAGCGTTATCATTGACGAACTACTGATCTACGGCATGGGAGTACATATTTCGGCTCCATCTGCCTCACCATTTTATAATACTAAAAACATACTTGAGGCAACTCTATTGGTATATTCAGTAGATAAGTCTGTTTTTATCAAATGCAGAAACACAAGATATTTTGGAGATAAAGACTTTTGGGGGAAATTAACATTAATAGGATAACAACTGTGTAGCTCTGCTTGTCTTGGTTTTTTCTTGATTTGTCGTAGTGCTTGGGCAGCCACTAGTGAATTTGAAGAGCCACTTAGATACCTGCAGATGAGGATGTTACCCCTGGCATGTGGGGTCATTCAGGAAGAAGGGGATACACTTGTTCAACCAGCAGTACACACAAACTATTTTAGGGAGGAAGTGAGAGAGTAGTCATGTGTCAGTTAGTTCGTTTTTTAGGCGCTAGATGGGAATGTAGATGGGAGGAGAATATTAATCGGAACATTAAATATTTGAAACATGAATGACAATGATTACATATTTGATTTCAAACATTTAGCTTCGGTATAAAAATCTGAGCAAAGTATATAATTCTATGCTGCAGATCTAGATAACAATCATTTCAAAATTAGCCAATTGCAGGAATAGAAGGAACGTCTTAGAATGTATAACTCTGTAAAATGTGGACATTTTTATGTGTTCTGGATTTTTCCCCCACAGTTGCAGGGAAAGGAATGTTTCCTGCAAAATGTGCATTCTTGTTCCTCTGCCCCAAAGTCCCAACAATATGTATCTGGTATCATGGTTTTCAATTTCAGCCTTAGACTACACCAATCTAGTGTGTGTGCAGAGGCCTTGGTCTGTTCCTTGACATTAGTGAGTCCCTGGACCTGTTCTGTGATTAGGAGGGGTGCACCAAACTTACCTTCTTTGTACAGACAGTGCACTACTGTCCTTGCTGTGACTTTGGTATACAGAATAGAAGTGGCAGCGCACCATATTTTGTGAATCCAAAGTTGTGGTTAGACTTTAATCCCTAGTGTGTGCTATTGTGTGTAGTCTTTGTTGTCCATGCATAGTGTGTGTGATTGAAACAGAGTCATGGAAGCTTGTGGGATCCATTTTGGATGCCTCTTTCCTGACCCTTTGAGCAGGATGGAGATGAGATTGTCTTCCTAGACAGTGAAAGTGTATTTCTGACTATGCTGAAGTTGGAGGGAGGAGACCTAGGCTCTGAACTGAGGGGAGAGGAGGAAATTTTGTTTAGCCTTTTCCTGAGGAAGGACCTGCTGATCAGTCTTTCTGCGGCACTGCCATATGGCAGATGGTGAGGTGAAAGGTGGCACTGTTGTGCAAGGTAAAGGGAGCTGATTGGGTGAGGCCCAACCTTTTGTCTTTTCTTGAACACTCCTTCAGTTTGAATTATGACTGTCAGGTGCAGAAAGCTCACACCTCTTTGTGTACCCTGCTATGAGAAGCATCACTCTACACAAAATATAGTTCAAAAGGGAGCTTCGTGAAACAGCTTCTGAAATTGCAGATAGTGGATACACATCTTCTGCCTGTTTTTACTGTATTAAAGCGGGACCCACTGACCTACTTGTTCTAGTTACAAGTTCTCTATGACCAAGGAATGGATTGTTCCACAGAGTAATGAGAGGACAGCTGTGCAACCAGAGTTGATGTCTGTGTGGAAACAGACACCACAATTAATAATTCATTCTACAATGTTAGAGAGTTGCATATAAAATCCCATTACCGTGCTTAACATAATGAAATTCTGTTAGCTTGACTGTAGTGTGCTTTTGATTTCTGTACAGGATACTAACTCATCTTCCCCCCTTCTTCCCGGTACACCGCAGAGCTCAGATGTTACCATCATTGTTTATTTAATAATATTTTTGTATTTATTACTTATTTGTAAGTTTTATATATCACGAAATTGACCCAAAGGTATCAGAGTGCTTTACAGAGGGAACACAGCAATAATAACATAAGGTACATAGCGGGTGCATTGAAATATACATACTGATGGTGATAATGAGCAGAACGATAATAACATGAGGTACATAAGGGTACCTAAAGATGTATTTAGTAGTGGTAAAAATGCAAGATATATATAGTTATGGTAAAAATAAGCACAACAATAATAACATGAGGTAAAAATAAGCACAACAATAATAACATGAGGTACATACATATATATATTCAATGAAAAAACCAAAGGTTTCACACATGTTATAGTTAGCTGGACATTTCACTCGTAAAAAACCAATGAAATTCCCCTGTTATAGTTAGTTCAGCTAACTATAACTCGCGCGCCCGCATTGCACTATTGATGACGTCACATATTACATCACTCATGACATGGTCAGTGACATCACTCATGACATCACTGATGACATCTCAAATGACATCACTGATGACATCATCCAGTGAATGTGTGTTTTTCTGAAAATTAAATATGTTTTATATATGTATATCTCAAGGTCGATGGAAGAATAAATGAGTATATAAGTGTCTAAATTGATGATTTGTTTCTGAAAAATTGATTGTATAACTGACTGATTAAGTGTATCTTAGTGAATACATGGCTTAGTGAGTAATGTTTAAATGTGTAAGTACCTGTATCAGTCTCTCACTTTGTGTATAAGTGGCTGCATGGGTTGGTGAGTAGCTACATGGGTGTCTATATAGGTTATTAGTTGGTTTTTTGAGTATCAGTCTGAGTGTCTTCATGGTGCGGTGGGGGGTATTACGTAGTGCATAGGTGCATGAATGAGTGACTCACTGTTTGTATGTGTTGAAGTCAGCATGTGTGCAGGACTGTATGGGTGGATGAGTGTGTGCATGGGTGTGTTAGTGAGTGAATGACTGTCTCAATAGTGTCTTCATAAGTAACTACATATGTTTTAAACTAGTATATGTGACTATTGTTGTTTATAAGTGAGTATATGTGAGAGTGAGAGATTGGAAGAGTTCCTGTATGAATAAGTATGTGTTTCTATAAGTGATTGTTAAAAAGACTAAGTATGTGTAAGTTTCTGTTAAAGTAAGTGTGCTGGTGTGTGTATAACTGTATATGCAAGTAAATGGATGTTTGTTTCTTTATTAGCATGAGTGACTATGTGTGTGAGTAACTCTATGGATGAGTGGGATTGTGTTACAGGATGTTTAGGTGTATGAGTACATATGATGTGTAGGTACATGTATGAGTGACTGTATAGGATTGTTGGTGGATGAGTGGATGTGTATGTGGATCTTAGAATTACTGAATAGGTTGTTGTAACTGTTATTGGTATGTCCATTGTTTTGAAAATTTTAGTGTCTATTTTTGAATGTTTGTATCAAAGGTTATATTAGGGTGTGAGGAGGTCTACCACTCTGTCACAAGGATAATGTCATCAGTGATGTCATTTGAGATGTCATCAGTGATGTCATGAGTGATGTCACTGACCATGTCATGAGTGATGTAATATGTGACGTCATCAGTAGTGCATTGCGGGCGCGCGAGTTATAGTTAGCTGAACTAACTATAACGGGGGAATTTCATTGGTTTTTTACGAGTGAAATGTCCAGCTAACTATAACATGTGTGAAACCTTTGGTTTTTTCAGTGAATTTCTAAGGTTTTTTAAATGCTAATTCCTAACTATAACGTGTGTGAAACCCATGGTTTTTTCAGTGAATTTGCAAGGTTTTTTAAATGCTAATTCCTAACTATAACGTGTGTGAAACCCATGGTTTTTTCAGTGAATTTGCAAGGTTTTTAAAATGCTAATTTTTTTTTTTTCTTCTATTTTTTTTACATATTTTTATTTTAATTTTCTATCCTTTTTTAAAGACTATGGTAACATTTTTAAAATTCTATAATATGTTTTTTTTAATATATTTTAAAAAATAAACATGTAAAATTTATTAGCAATACATTTTTTCCTTTTTTAAAAATTTTTTTTTTAGTACGCGTACCGTAAGCTTACGGTAAGCGTACGGTTTACGCAATGTCCGTAATTTATCTACGCTGTTTGCGTATAGTTACGCAATTTGCGTAGCCGCGCGTCCTCCGCGTGGGACGCGTACGCGTGTACGCTACACGCGCACGTTACGCGGAAGTGTCGGGGAGTGACTGTTAAGCGCATGCGCGCAAGCGCGTGTCTTTTTTACGTGCATGCGTACTTTTGCCGTAAGCGCACCGTAAGCGTACCGTAAGCGTACGGTAGGTCATGTGATCATGAAACACAACTTTTGATTGGTTGAAACTACTTTCAGTTCTAGAACTCTCCTACACCACACCCATTCCTCTCATTTCTGCTTGTGATCCCTTAGGAGAAGGAGCTGGGTTGTCTTTGTGATACGATGGCAGAACAGCAGAGCTCTTCTGAGAGTGAGGCTAGCAGCACTACCTTGAGGCAGAGAGCGAGGAAACAAAAGACCTCTTACGTATGGGATTATTTTACTTTTCCAGAAGGCCAGCAAAAGGTAAATGCACCCTTAGTGACTTGCAAGCTGTGTAAGCGTGTACTTTCAAGAGGTAATCCTGACAGGAAGTATTCCTTTGGGAATCACACCATGATGAGACACCTTAAGGATGTACACAGAAGGACACATGCTCGACTTACTGAAGGTAACCCTTCAGTAAATCAACCAAGCACATCCACAGCAGCTCAGCCTGGACCATCATCTGCAGAGCCGAGTCCTTCTTCTGCAGGTCAGGTGAGCCCTTCATCTGTGGGGGGAGCATCTCCTTTTTCTGGTCCTCTGGAAATTAACCCTCGGTTTGCGAGGGTTGAAGTACGGTGCGCCCATTGTCACGATCTAATTACTTATAGGGAGACCAGTGTTTCCCTACTGAACAGTAAAATAGATCAGCACACTTGTCGTACCGTCTAATATTCCCAATCTTTCTTTCCTCTGTCCCTGCATGAACACAACGGCTCTTTTAAGAGCCAACCTTACCTTTCATCTATTTTTTATATATTTTTTAAAAAACTTTTTTTATTTTTTTTTACCGTACGCGTAATTTTTTTTTTTTTTTTTTTAAAAACACTAAAAATCAATTATCACATTACAAGGTCCTTGAGAGACTACAATTAAAAACTGCAAATGTGATTGTAGAGAAGTGGAAAAAAGGGACCATGACATTATTGACTTACCATAGCCACTCAAAAAAAGATTTATTCATTTAATTTATTTTTAATTGCTTTTTAAATGGTTATAGTTTTCGAAAATTTTCTATCTCAATCTGAAAAAAAAGAAAAAAGTATTAATATTTAATAAAACATTTAATAATACAGTACACATATTTACATATTTTTCAAAAAATATTTTTGCCTTTTTTTTGCTGTTTTCAGAAAATATTGCATTTCACTATAAATTGTGAAAGCAATTGCATTCATCATTTAACAGCAGGCAAAAAAAAATTAACAATCTCAAAGATTGTTTTTAAAAAAGCCCAGAATCTCTTTTTTCATAAACATAACTTTAAAAAAATGCATAATATTCTAAAAAAATATCATCTAATATCTATACTTATTTCTTTAAAATACCGTCTGATATTTTTGTTTCAGAAGTATAATCACAATAATATATGTCAAATAACTCCACAATACATCTGGTTCCATTTCCTTTAGGCCAATTAGTAATTTTAAAATTCTTTTTTTGTTTAATTTCCAATGGTAATCCAATAAAAAACAAAAGTTTAAATTGTACAGATGTCACCATTTCTCTGTAACATTTTGGTTTCCGAAAGATTAATTAATAATTAAATAAGTCCACAATAGAATTGTTTACTTTTCCGCATGGCCAAATAGTAATTTTAAAAATCTTTTTTGAAAAAATTTCCAATGGCAATCCAATAACATTCCAAAATTTAAATTGTGCAGATGTTACCGATTTTTTCTAAATTTTTGGTTTTCCAAAATTTCCTTAAAAAATGGAAAAATTCCACATTACAATTGGTTACCTTTCCATTAGGCCAAATGATAATTTGTTAAATCTTTTTATTTGTAAATTCCAAATGGTAATCCAATAAAATGGTAAAATTGTTTTCTCCAGATGTTGTCAAATCTCTCTAAAATTTAGGTTTCAGGAAGATTAGATAGGAATTTGCTAAATCAAAAGGCAAACGTTGCTTAAAAATCAATTGGGAATCATTACACAGTGTCCAGCCTTTTTCACATTTAAGATAAACTGTGTAATGACCAGAAGTTACAGTAGGTCCATCATTGAAAATTATTGCAACTGTTACAAAAGTTTTTCCTGAAATTGATAATTGCTGTCCTGTAAACTTCTTTATTAAAGTATCCAATTTTGAACCATCAGCTCTACATCGTTGCATCATTAAAATTACATACTGTCTGTATTCCTTTAAAATTAATGTTGAAAACATGTCAGATTTACACTCACTGCATTGCATGCTATGATTAGCATCTTTAACTAATTTAGCAAAAGTGACTGTTTTACTCTCTGGCAATGTTAAATAAATAAACCTTTCAGAATCAACATTAGAGCCACATATATTATAACAGTTTTCACAACTATGTTCCCATTTATAAGAGAGACCAAACATATTTTGTATTTGTACCCCTTCCTCTTCCAGTACCTGAAGAAAATACATCAAGAATTCCTGTGCATCTTGCTGTACATTTTGAGAAAACTGTGTTCGTCCTGAACATACATCTAAAAGTTTTCTAATTTCAGTAGCACTTTCTATTTGAGTTTTATCATTACTCAGCTTTTCAAAAAGGAGACTCAGCACAGTACAGAATCTTTTTCCCTGATTTACTATTATCTGCTCTTGCAAACTTTCCAGATAAAATGCAACATTCAGCACTACATTAGCGTAGCAGTTGACACCAGAGCTATTTTCAAAATGACATCCTACAACCTGTTCTTCATTTTCCTTATTCTTTTTGCTTGCAATTACATCACTCCTCTTTTTTTCCTCCTCTCTACATCTTCATTACAGATATTCTCATTTCTCCTTTTACGAGAAACTACACGTTTCTCCAACACAGGATACTGACCTAAATGAGGAGCATAGCTTCTTCTTAATCTATTATACTAATTTACACAGTTTGTATCAGCACTAACTTTTGAATCATCAAAGTCTATCATGAATAAACCTGATAATGTTTTCACTCGTGACAAAGCAACATATGCCATACCTTCTTTGAACACAGTTGAACCAATGTTCACAAATGCACAATCTACAGTCAATCCTTGAGACTTGTGAATAGTTACAGCATATGCTAGAGAAAACGGAAACTGCTTCCTACGTACATATAAGTCTTTCACAAGCATGAAACGAACTGTACAACGACAAATATCTTTAACTTTTTCTATCTGATCAAATTTTATTTTTAAACATTCAATTCCATCTTTTTTCTGATAATTAATAAAACCCACAACTCTTCCCATAGCTCCATTAACTAAACCTTTTTCAACATCCAAATTTCTCCTTAAAAATACTCTACAGTTCATGCAAACATATAGATTTTTTTCTAATCCAGCTGTTTTTGAAATCTTCTTCTCTAGTGAATCCAATTTATTTTTCAGTGTGCCTGTTAATGTGACAGTAATTCTTCCATCCTCAATTTTGTCCACTGCTTCCAATTTCCTGATATCTTCCTTTTCCAATTTCAAAAGCTCCTCATTGAATATTGAGCACTCACGTAGAGTTGGCATTAAGCAGATGACACTTTTGTTTTCTGCAATGTTCTTGTATATCTTCTCTGCAACTATTTCTTCCTTTGGAAATAAATTATGTAGCAGCCGAGTCTGTAATGCTTTTTTGCCAGCTTCTGTGAGTAGTCCAATCCTGATATCTTTCAGAATACTTCCATATTCTTCATCGTTTGCTTGCCTCATATTAGTTGTAAGTTCCTTGTACTCAAAGAAGGACCAAATATTTGCATTACCGATGCTTCCCAATGACTTCTTCGTGTCTTCATGTGTCACAGTATTAAACACTGGTTGTCCTTTAACTGGAGTAAGTTGCAAAAGATCTCCAAAAACTATGACGTGTTTTCCTCCAAATAACACGTCATAGTCTGACTTCAGAATTTGCTGCATTCTTAAATGCACAAAGGCAAGCATTAAGTTTGATACCATGCTCACCTCATCAATAATGAGAACTTGCATCTTCTTCAATACTCTTGAAACTTCCAAGCATGCTTCTCCAGTTAGCTTGTTGTATTGTATTTTGTTCTCATGCTCCACTGGTAACATTAGCAAACGATGTAAAGTGATTCCTTTTATGTTATATGCTGCTAACCCAGTTGGAGCAGTAACCACACACGACAAAGTAGAATCCGTTTTTTGCTGTAGGTAGCTTCTGATGACTTTTATAAGGAAACTTTTTCCAGTTCCAGCTTGTCCGCTTACATACATCCTGATTGGATGAAATGATGTGCATGAGCACTCTTTTTTTTCATGTAGAAATCCGTGATCAATTTTGTTTCTGATCTCTTCATAAATTTGTTGCTGCTCTTGATTCAGTTGTCTTTCCAAATTTTGTAAGTCTATAAATTCTTCTTGAGCTTGATTCATAGCTGTTTCCACTTCATTCATGGCTATTGATGCTTCATTTTCAACGATTGGTTGTCCTAGGGGATCTTGACTGAGTGTTCCTGAACTTTGGCTGTCCTGAGAACTGTCTCTAGCTATTTCTGCTGCAATTGTAGTTTCCTGTTCAATTTCTTCATTTAACATTTGCAGATAAGTTGTGAATGTTCTGCATTGTATGCTGTCTTTGCAAGCATTAAATGAATCTTCATAGCTTTGAAATTCTCCCAGTAGTTCGTCCTCTGTACGCCATGGTTTAAACAGCTGTAAAAGAGCCAAGTAGTAAAATTCCTTTTTGTCAGTAGTGTCGCAACTCAGCTTCCGGTGATTTATCAAACTTCCTTTTGTTTGCTTCACCAAACATCCTTCCTCACCAATAACTTTATATTTTCCATTGTTGATGTCTTCTGCGGCTTTCCGTGAATAAATGTAGTTCTGCAGCACTTCATAGAGACACATGTTCTCCAGATGATGACTTCTCTTTGGGTAATAGGTATCCAACATGTTTGATTTCAAAATATCTGTACTTTCTGGGTCATTCTCGGCCAAATATTCAATTTCTCCAACAGATTTCAGTACCCGATTTCTCATTGCTGCAAGGCCTAAACTTGCCCAAATTATTCTTCTTGATTTCGAGTAGAGACTTGCAGAAGATAACCTATCTGAACATTCGTAGGATCCAATTTCTCGATGCGATAACATCTTCAAACTGAAACTGTACAGCTTCTTACTGACAGTTTTCTCGTGAGAAATCTCTTCCCACATTTCCTTCAATTCTGTTTTTTCTGATTTCGTAATGTAAGACGTTACATATCGAGCAACAGCAATGGAATTGTCAGCTACATACTGTATATCCATGTTAGCGTTCCACATGGATAAAATCACTGGGTTGTAGTCATTTATATTTTTTGATTCTTCTTTTCTTTTAAGGTTGTAGGTATTCTTAGGTGATTTTCTTGTGATAGTATGTCTCACAGCTGACATAAAACTGTTAACTCTTCCTTTTGAAAGAACAGGTCTAGGAAATCCAAATCAACATTTAGTGTAGTATTTATCTTTGCTCTTGTATTTCCGTCGACAGTATTTTCCACACCGATGACTTTGGAAACGTAAAACTTGCTCCTTTAACTTTTTCTCTTCTGTGCTTTTTGGTATAGCACATGTTGCATATTCTTCAATGTAAGATAACACTGCTTCATCAGTATCTGTTCCAAACTTTGGGGCATCCTTGATCCACAACAGCATATGAATATGAGGAGCACCTCTTGCCTGGTACTCTTTTCTCCAAAAGAAATCCACTACTTCTCCTAGAGGTGGATTTTTTTTATTGCAGATGAAGGACATCATAGCCTCAAATCTATGATTGAAATATCTGCAAACATTAACCGGATCCAATGAGCACAGTTCTCCTGCTGTTTTGTATTCGATGTTTTTAATGTTTGAATTTGCCTCTCATAGAAAATCCAGTAAATCATCCCAAGCGTACTCAGCACAGCTTAGGGTAAGGAACCATGTTGGTGTTCCTAAATTCCGTAACATGCATTTTAATTCACCATGGCGTCGGTACCAATATTCATTTGTCCCACGCTGACAAGCCATCAGATTGATCAGTTGTGTTTCCAAATGATCATCTCGGTGCTGCACTTTCTCCATAAAATCCTTAGCAGACACATTTTGTAAATGTACTCCACTTTTTAAAATGTGATTTACTGCATAAGACAGTGCAGACAAGTCGCTTTCAAATAAAAGATGGAACAAATAAGGAATACTTTGTCGAAATCTGGGATCTTCAGCATATAGTCTTGTAGTCCGATACTCAGAAGCTGGAATCTGTTCCGGACGTTCATCGTATCGTCCTCCTTTTCCTTTAGGAAACAGCTGGGGAAAACATCGAGCTTCCAAGCTCTCCTCCCATACACTCACGGGAGTTCCTTTTGCTTTCTTCATCTGAAATAGATCAATATTGTCTCCCATAACTTCTTTTGAATGAAGAGGATGTATGCTAAAATGTTCATAAATTTCTTCTTCCTTTGACTTGTCCACTTTTTCAATTTGTCCAGTTGGTGTTTCTGTGTCTTCTTGTAAATCTTCTTCTTCTTCTTCTTCTATATAAATTGATTCATACCATTTGTTATTCCTTTTCAAATACAAATTTGCTCTTTGTACTTTCCGTACATCTACCAGCTCCTGCCAAATCTTCTTATTCTTTGTAGGTACACCATTAACCAGAATAATTAATGGTTCAGTTTCCAAAGTATCCGCATCAATAGTTTCCATATTTTTTTTCAAATCCAAGGGCAAATACACCACTCTACCTTTTAAACCTCCCAGTAAATCTGAAGGAGGTAATTTACCAGTTTTGGGCTCCATACGTACTATGGTCTGGAACGGATGAACACATTGAATGAGTATAGACTCATATGTATTTAATTCAGAAAGTTCAGCAGGAATAGCATCCAATTCTAAATTATTATGTACAGCTCTGGTCGGCATTCTATTTTCCTCTAACTTGTTGTAACAGTATTTACAAATACGCTGAACTTCACCCAATTCAAAACAATTTTCAAGAAATATATAGGTGGCAAAATCCTTCCACTTATAATTATCTTCATTTTCACTCTTTCTGTAGAGATCAACATACCTGGTTTGTTTTCTATAATGAGTTCTGCGGCAACAAATACAAGTTATATTTGGTCTTTCATTAGAGATTATTGCAAATTTTGTTATGTGATCATTAAATGTCTTACTTACAGAGGGTTCTACATTTTCTTCCACTTCTTCCTCATTTACTGTGTCCTTCTCTGCACTGTTTTGTTCAGGACCAAAGTAACAAAACTGAATTTCATCAACAACCTTCTCTACATCTGATACCGTTCCACGGAACAGAGCCCTATTCAATTCATCTAACTTTATTGCTGGACTTTTAGCAAAATACAACCGTCTCACAAACTTTCTCATTTCAGTATGATGAACAGCCAGCATCCTAAAATGATGGAAAACACTATTACACACTTTTCTAGATAGACAAGCCAGAGAATGACCCTGCAAACCAGTATTCTCTCTCACTCTGCATGGATCTAGACTTTGAAGCACCTTAATCTTCTGTTTCACACTTTTTTTGCTATATTCTCTTAGAAACTCACGAAATTTATCAATAGATTCCTGACGCACAGTGCAAATACTACTACAATTCCAAGTGTACACTGGGGCTTTAGGACGTCTCCCCATAGCCTCATCCGCCATCACTTGTACCTCATCTCTTGGAACCATTATCTCCTTCTCCATTATGCAACCATTTTTCACTTCATAAGCACGACCTCTGGTGTCAACTGCATGCAGCAAACTATTACTTTGAAAATAGCTCTCTTCATTAAAAAAAGGTTCACTACTTGAACTATGCATCCATTTTCCTAAAAACACTTTACAAAAGTTTGTTCTGTTCACTACTCTTTTCCTTTTGCTATGTGATTTCAGTACATTAACCATTTTGTCTAATGTACGCATCCTATTCAAAATTAAAATGAATAGTTTCCTTTTTAATGCTAATGCCTTTGCTGCAATGGCTTCAATTTCTTTTTTTCTCTTAAAAAACTTTGCCTTTTGCTTATATTTCTTCACATCCTTTATCAAATTGGACATAACTCTCCTCTGAAACATTTTTCTACGTATCTCTTTAAACGCTGTTTTTCTGTTTAAGTTTATCTTTTGAGTTGCAGAAGGTATATTTGCATTAACTAAATTCTCAATTTTTTCCTGTCCTTTTCGATTCAAATCATTCTTTCCAGTACAGACATTTTGTACATTTTTCCTTTTTTTGAATATGTTCCTTAGAAAATCTTTTTTTTGCTTACCAGAAGATTTTTTCTTCTTCCCAACATGAGCATCTTCAACTAACTTAGGTCCTCCAGTTGTCTTCAAATATAGGTTTTTTTTCTGCTCTTTTTTTGCTCTGGATTTTGTAGGCATCTTAAATTTTGTTCACTGCTCTTCAGCAATACCTGAAAAAAACTAAAAAAAAATTCCTTTATTTTATTTAAATATATTACTACATTTGTTTTCACATTAGTCACAAAACGAAATTTCTTTGCCAATTTGAAAGCACACTTACTGCTCTTTTTTTTGGCAAGTGATAAACACTTTTACAGACTGACACATTATGAATCCACTTTTCAGATTTTTTACAAAGCACATGTCCAAACTGCTTTTTCAGACCAGCATCATTTCTAACCTGGGTGTCTGCCTACACTCCAGCAAGGGCAACCAGCCTTAGTGATGCTGAATGTATTTGCATTACTGACTGAAACCTCAAACCCCACTCGCTTGTGAATACTGTGCATGATTCCACGTGGTAAGCAGCTACCTGTGTGCTAAGAGTCTGCTTCTGCACCAAAAAATGGCTCCCCCTTTCCATCTAATGCAACTGTGAAATCTCCAGAGCAATACGCAATAAATCTCTGCCTGTAATTCCTATTTGTACAACTGAGTCATGTTTTCACATTAGTCACAAAACGAAATTTCTTTGCCAATTTGAAAGCACACTTACTGCTCTTTTTTTTGGCAAGTGATAAACACTTTTACAGACTGACACATTATGAATCCACTTTTCAGATTTTTTACAGAGCACATGTCCAAACTGCTTTTTCAGACCAGCATCATTTGTAACCTGGGTGTCTGCCTACACTCCAGCAAGGGCAACCAGCCTTAGTGATGCTGAATGTATTTGCGTTACTGACTGAAACCTCAAACCCCACTCGCTTGTGAATACTGTGCATGATTCCACATGGTAAGCAGCTACCTGTGTGCTAAGAGTCTGCTTCTGCACCAAAAAATGTCTCCCCCTTTCCATCTAATGCAACTGTGAAATCTCCAGAGCAATACGCAATAAATCTCTGCCTGTAATTCCTATTTGCACACAGAGTCATGTTTTCACATTAGTCACAAAACGAAATTTCTTTGCCAATTTGAAAGCACACTTACTGCTCTTTTTTTTGGCAAGTGATAAACACTTTTACAGACTGACACATTATGAATCCACTTTTCAGATTTTTTACAGAGCACATGTCCAAACTGCTTTTTCAGACCAGCATCATTTGTAACCTGGGTGTCTGTCTACACTCCAGCAAGGGCAACCAGCCTTAGTGATGCTGAATGTATTTGCATTACTGACTGAAACCTCAAACCCCACTCGCTTGTGAATACTGTGCATGATTCCACATGGTAAGCAGCTACCTGTGAGCTAAGAGTCTGCATCTGCACCAAAAAATGTCTCCCCCTTTCCATCTAATGCAACTGTGAAATCACCAGAGCAATACGCAATAAATCTCTGCCTGTAATTCCTATTTGCACACAGAGTCATGTTTTCACATTAGTCACAAAACGAAATTTCTTTGCCAATTTGAAAGCACACTTACTGCTCTTTTTTTTGGCAAGTGATAAACACTTTTACAGACTGACACATTATGAATCCACTTTTCAGATTTTTTACAGAGCACATGTCCAAACTGCTTTTTCAGACCAGCATCATTTGTAACCTGGGTGTCTGCCTACACTCCAGCAAGGGCAACCAGCCTTAGTGATGCTGAATGTATTTGCATTACTGACTGAAACCTCAAACCCCACTCGCTTGTGAATACTGTGCATGATTCCACATGGTAAGCAGCTACCTGTGTGCTAAGAGTCTGCTTCTGCACCAAAAAATGTCTCCCCCTTTCCATCTAATGCAACTGTGAAATCACCAGAGCAATACGCAATAAATCTCTGCCTGTAATTCCTTTTTGCACACAGAGTCATGTTTTCACATTAGTCACAAAACGAAATTTCTTTGCCAATTTGAAAGCACACTTACTGCCCTTTTTTTTGGCAAGTGATAAACACTTTTACAGACTGACACATTATGAATCCACTTTTCAGATTTTTTACAAAGCACATGTCCAAACTGCTTTTTCAGACCAGCATCATTTGTAACCTGGGTGTCTGCCTACACTGCAGCAAGGGCAACCAGCCTTAGTGATGCTGAATGTATTTGCATTACTGACTGAAACCTCAAACCCCACTCGCTTGTGAATACTGTGCATGATTCCACATGGTAAGCAGCTACCTGTGTGCTAAGAGTCTGCATCTGCACCAAAAAATGTCTCCCCCTTTCCATCTAATGCAACTGTGAAATCACCAGAGAAATACGCAATAAATCTCTGCCTGTAATTCCTATTTGCACACAGAGTCATGTTTTCACATTAGTCACAAAACGAAATTTCTTTGCCAATTTGAAAGCACACTTACTGCTCTTTTTTTTGGCAAGTGATAAACACTTTTACAGACTGACACATTATGAATCCACTTTTCAGATTTTTTACAAAGCACATGTCCAAACTGCTTTTTCAGACCAGCATCATTTGTAACCTGGATGTCTGCCTACACTCCAGCAAGGGCAACCAGCCTTAGTGATGCTGAATGTATTTGCATTACTGACTGAAACCTCAAACCCCACTCGCTTGTGAATACTGTGCATGATTCCACATGGTAAGCAGCTACCTGTGTGCTAAGAGTCTGCTTCTGCACCAAAAAATGTCTCCCCCTTTCCATCTAATGCAACTGTGAAATCACCAGAGAAATACGCAATAAATCTCTGCCTGTAATTCCTATTTGCTCACAGAGTCATGTTTTCACATTAGTCACAAAACGAAATTTCTTTGCCAATTTGAAAGCACACTTACTGCTCTTTTTTTTGGCAAGTGATAAACACTTTTACAGACTGACACATTATGAATCCACTTTTCAGATTTTTTACAAAGCACATGTCCAAACTGCTTTTTCAGACCAGCATCATTTGTAACCTGGGTGTCTGCCTACACTCCAGCAAGGGCAACCAGCCTTAGTGATGCTGAATGTATTTGCATTACTGACTGAAACCTCAAACCCCACTCGCTTGTGAATACTGTGTATGATTCCACATGGTAAGCAGCTACCTGTGTGCTAAGAGTCTGCTTCTGCACCAAAAAATGTCTCCCCATTTCCATCTAATGCAACTGTGAAATCACCAGAGCAATACGCAATAAATCTCTGCCTGTAATTCCTTTTTGCACACAGAGTCATGTTTTCACATTAGTCACAAAACGAAATTTCTTTGCCAATTTGAAAGCACACTTACTGCCCTTTTTTTGGGCAAGTGATAAACACTTTTACAGACTGACACATTATGAATCCACTTTTCAGATTTTTTACAAAGCACATGTCCAAACTGCTTTTACAGACCAGCATCATTTGTAACCTGGGTGTCTGCCTACACTCCAGCAAGGGCAACCAGCCTTAGTGATGCTGAATGTATTTGCATTACTGACTGAAACCTCAAACCCCACTCGCTTGTGAATACTGTGCATGATTCCACATGGTAAGCAGCTACCTGTGTGCTAAGAGTCTGCATCTGCACCAAAAAATGTCTCCCCCTTTCCATCTAATGCAACTGTGAAATCACCAGAGAAATACGCAATAAATCTCTGCCTGTAATTCCTATTTGCACACAGAGTCATGTTTTCACATTAGTCACAAAACGAAATTTCTTTGCCAATTTGAAAGCACACTTACTGCTCTTTTTTTTGGCAAGTGATAAACACTTTTACAGACTGACACATTATGAATCCACTTTTCAGATTTTTTACAAAGCACATGTCCAAACTGCTTTTTCAGACCAGCATCATTTGTAACCTGGGTGTCTGCCTACACTCCAGCAAGGGCAACCAGCCTTAGTGATGCTGAATGTATTTGCATTACTGACTGAAACCTCAAACCCCACTCGCTTGTGAATACTGTGTATGATTCCACATGGTAAGCAGCTACCTGTGTGCTAAGAGTCTGCTTCTGCACCAAAAAATGTCTCCCCCTTTCCATCTAATGCAACTGTGAAATCACCAGAGCAATACGCAATAAATCTCTGCCTGTAATTCCTTTTTGCACACAGAGTCATGTTTTCACATTAGTCACAAAACGAAATTTCTTTGCCAATTTGAAAGCACACTTACTGCTCTTTTTTTTGGCAAGTGATAAACACTTTTACAGACTGACACATTATGAATCCACTTTTCAGATTTTTTACAAAGCACATGTCCAAACTGCTTTTTCAGACCAGCATCATTTGTAACCTGGGTGTCTGCCTACACTCCAGCAAGGGCAACCAGCCTTAGTGATGCTGAATGTATTTGCATTACTGACTGAAACCTCAAACCCCACTCACTTGTGAATACTGTGCATGATTCCACATGGTAAGCAGCTACCTGTGTGCTAAGAGTCTGCTTCTGCACCAAAAAATGTCTCCCCCTTTCCATCTAATGCAACTGTGAAATCACCAGAGAAATACGCAATAAATCTCTGCCTGTAATTCCTATTTGCACACAGAGTCATGTTTTCACATTAGTCACAAAACGAAATTTCTTTGCCAATTTGAAAGCACACTTACTGCTCTTTTTTTTGGCAAGTGATAAACACTTTTACAGACTGACACATTATGAATCCACTTTTCAGATTTTTTACAAAGCACATGTCCAAACTGCTTTTTCAGACCAGCATCATTTGTAACCTGGGTGTCTGCCTACACTCCAGCAAGGGCAACCAGCCTTAGTGATGCTGAATGTATTTGCATTACTGAGTCCAACCTCAAACCCTTAAACTATTCTTTTATTATACCAGTACACCTTAATTTATTGTGAAAACATAGTCCATATTATTTTACATGTTCCTCACATTTACATTTCTCCCAAAACAGAAAATAATAAACACAACTTCAACAAAAAGAAATGCATTTCTATTATTCATTTCTTAATTTACCATATACATCCCCTCTCAGACTCTAAACTCACCTTTAAAATTAGTTAGTTGTGAAAGAAATGTGGCACTCAAACAGCAGATTATCAGAGCCAGGATCTCTGTTCTCTACACCTCTCTCCTCTCAGCAGAACCAGATAATGGCAAACTTTCCCTCTCTTTTTCCACACATATACATGTTAGTTTCAAATCTCAGTGCTTGCCCCTTGTTTTCAAATGTAATCACACATTTCTATTGGTTGAAAACCCAACCCTTTTCCAAAAGTACCCTTCCCCCAACTTGACTTCTGCCTAGTACCCTTCCCCCAACTTGACTTCTGCCTGCTACCATAGCAACAGCTCATGGAACACTGCTGTGTGGAGTCAGGTCAGAAGTTCGCCAAACAATGTTTCAATTCCAAAGAGCAAGAGTGCTTGACTTTTCAAACCTAACAGCAAATCCATAGTACTGTTCTTTGGTAACACATTTTTCTGTACCAATACAAAACATGCTTCTATTAATTTACACATACAGCCTAGTTTTTATTCTAGAATGGTATGAAACAGCCAATCAGTTCTTTTTTTTTTGAAAAAAATATGTATGCCTCCATTTCCAAACTGTCTTTCTTTTCATATTGCCATTCTACTGAAAGACACCTCCTGAGTGCATCCAGTTCTACTTTGAAGATGTTCACAGTGTGGATTGTAGGGCACAGCTATGTCTTCTGGAGTGAAAAGTATGCAGAGAAAACAGATATGGTGAGAGACCTTGCTTTGCCAAATGTAGACATTAAATGGATTGGTCAGAGAGGGTTAAAGTGGCACCAATTGATGCCATTGGTGAAATCCTTCATGCACATCCAACACCCTGACCTCATAATAGTGCACTGTGGTGGCAATGACCTAGGCACTTTGACTGGGGTAGGTCTGGAAATGCTTATGAAGGAGACCTTTGCACAACTGTTTTCACTTTTCCCTAAAACTGCCTTTGTGTTTTCTAACATATGCCAAAGGCAAAAATGGAACTGGTCCAATCATTTCTGTCCGCAGATTGACAAAGCAAGAAAGCACGTCAACAAATCTGTTTCTGCTTTCCTCCGTGACTATGGTATGGGTTCCATTTACCACAACAACTTGCGTTATGACATGCAAGAAATTTATAGAGGAGATGGTGTACACTTCAATGATGAAGGGAACAGAGTCTTCCTCTTGAACCTTAGACTCTGCATCGGTACTTACTTGTAGGTACCACTAAAAAATCACTTAATAAACACAACGGCTCTTTTTAGAGCCCCCTAATATCTAAACACTTAAATCTGATTTTCATTTCTTTTTTTTTTTTTTTCCTACCGTACGCTTACCGTACGCGTACCCCGTGATTTTTTTTAAAATCAATAAATGTTTTCTTTGTAATTTTCTGTCCTTCTTTGACCCCCTTACAAATGTTAGGGGGTCTGTAACTCTCCTCCTTGCCCCCTTTTCTTGTTATCACTCTTTTTTTTCTGAGTGAAACACACAAAATGGCGGCCGGCGCTTCCTGGTTTCGACCGATTCGAATGTTTACTAAGATCTAAGAGCCAATCAGAATCGCGCTCGCGCACGCCACCGTACGCGTACGGTAAGCGTACCGTAAGCGCACCGTAAGCTGGCTCAGATATATATATTGATTTAAAGGCTATTTTCTCAGAATCTACTGAACAGATTTACACCAAACCTACAAAAGGCACTTCCTTGACCTGAGGACTACCTCTCTGCCAAATTTCTAGTAATTCTGTTCAGCCGTTCGGGCTGTAGCTGTGTCTAAAGGTCCTATGGAAAAATGCATTGGAAAAACGCGTTTTGGGACCCCCCTTTTATCTCAGCCCCCGCTTGACGAATCCCCCCGAGACTTTCAGGGAAGGAGCGGAGCGTAGCGCCCCACCTATTTTGAAAAATTCGCGAGGATTCGTCGACCGGCGCCAAAGTTATTCAAAATAGAATGTTGCGGATTTCCTATGGAAACGTGGTCCTAACTATAACTACCTACTGGCGACCGCCAGTAGGTAATATATATAATAGAGGTATAAATACAATTGGTGTACGCTGGGAAAAAGGAACAAAATAGCAGCACATACTGTAGCTGCATAAAACGCTGATAAAAATACACAGCAACAATTGTCCAGAAGGAGAGTCCAAAAGACAGCAAGATACAAGAGCGTAGAAAGTCCTGAGGTAGATATGAAAAGGGACTAGCCAGGGTGAGGAAGAGTAGCGGCATGGAATAGCCCGAGGTGGAGAAGGCACACAACATCTTAGCGCTGGATTTCATGGCAGCTTGGCACTCTATGAAGTTGGAACGAAATCAGTAACATGTAGTACAGAGAGAGAAAATTAAAATATATAGTTCTCCAGGGATTGTGGGGGTATATAAGCAGAAAAGCAGCGGTACCCGAGTTACATAAAAGTGTAAAACTAGCAGCACAAATCGATAGTAAAACAAAAAGGTGTATGATCAGCAGTGTACATAAAAGTACTGAGGTAGTTAAGGAGGGACGATGCACAGTGGGAGGACTAGTGCAGAGTGAAAGGACTAGTGGCACAGTAATCCCAGAGGTAGCGATGTGTGGAACAACAAGGGGGGTTAAGTGAAGCATAAGTCCAAGATTAGGGCAAGTTATGGAGTGTCGGAAGATTCATTTAGTTCTATGGTCTTGCTTGCTTCGTAACATGTATAGAATGTAATATTTTCTGATGTTCCTAGAGAGAGCAAATTTACAGTTGTATTCAAATACAAATTTACAGTTGTATTTGGCCGAATAGAGGTGCTATTTATCTTTTGAATGCAGTATTGGTTTATGTGTAAGACATTGTAGAGCATATTCATTGGATTTACGGCAAATGTTGTTATACTATGTGAGGTGGTTTCTATTTATCTATTGTTTGTGATATGTAACGTTCTTTGTCACACCCAGTCTCGCTGTCTAAAGTTGTATAAAGGTTCATCATTTAGGAAATGAGCAATGGTTCTTTCCTGGCCCTCTTAGACAGCAGACTCCATGCTGGTCTTCTTTATTTATCTGAGCTTAAAATACAATTCATGTTTCTTCTCTCATGTTGTTATTGAGCTATCCTTATGACAATTGCTCCTTGATTTTCATTTGCCTTAGCCCAAACCATATTTGGTTCTGGTTATTGACTAGATTAGGGCTTAGTTTCAGCTGCCAATGGTATCTTACCTTTATTTGCATTTTATATATTTTGAATTTATTGATTAACGATGCCTCTGTACTGATTCCTAATTTTAGTAAACTTTCATGTTTTGTACTTTTGTGCCCTGTCTCATGTGGATTGCCTGAGTGGATATCACTTTTGTCCCTGGGCAAAGTCTATGGTAAATTTGGGACTCTCATCTGGAACAGACTCCCAAATAGCCCAAAATCATCAATCAACATTTTTAATGCAAAAAGCACTGACATCTGCATGACAGCCAGCTTTCCAGTGAACATCACCTGAGTCAACGCCTTGATTAAGAATTGTTTGCTTATTCTGAAGTACCTAGCCTGTCTGATGAGAGAGAAGGAGCCGGAAGATCTTGCAGATGGACTGACTGCCCAGGAGGAGTGGGCATCTTAACTCTGGTCTGGTAGGTCTGCAGAAGAGGAAGACTTCAGAGAGAGATCAGCATGCCCCAGTGCCAGCTGGTCCCAATCTCACCACTGCAATTCCAGGTGGAAATAGTGATGATTTGGCATGACCTGAGATGTTGTGCCTGAATTGTACAGCTGTGGAGTGATCTAAGCTGCTGTGCCTGAATTATGAAGCTGCAGTGTGACCTGAGCCACTGTGCCCAAATCGTGAAGTTTCTGCATGACCTGAGGCACTGCACAACCTGACCCCTTGTCATAAACTGAGCCATGGTGTCATACCAGAGAATTAGGCCTGTGGAAGACCTTAGATTCCTGCGTGAATCTGGCCTTTGATGGCAGCACCAATCTGGACCCAATCGGTCTAAACTGGAGTTGAGTGCCTGCCAATCAGCCATAAGAGATAAAGCACTTCTCCAAGCAGCCATCCCCTTAGCCACTTTATCATTACCAACCCAACACAACTGCCAAGAAAGCTGAGAGGAACTGCCATCTCTTTCTCAACCCAGAAGAGACAAAGGGAATGAAAAGAAATGGAGCAAGGCAGTGGCCTGAGAGTGCAAAATGGTCACGGATTGAGAGTCTTCTTGATGGAAAATAGTGCAATTAATGAAAGCCTTTGCAAAATAACAAGAATACCGGTATAATATGTACCTGAGCCTAATCTTGCTACTTATTGACCCTGCAAAAAGAACAACTGATGGACAGAATGCAGAACAATGTCATACATTCACCCCAGTACAGAGATCAGGGCCTACATCAATCGTTTTTTTGCTCACCATGCCATTCCAGTTTGGACCCAGCCATATGCAAATCAGTCTGGACCCTGCGCCCAATAGGAACAGTCCAGCCTGAACTGCCAGGCCAGGTCCTCCTTGGACTGGGAGCAAGCATCCTAGGACCGGATTCGGGCTTTCAGCCCTCTTCAGTCAGGATAGCTTGACTCCAGAGGCATGGAGAGCACGGGAACCACGTCTGGGCATACCCATCCCACTCAGGGTGACAAATGCAAAAAGAACAACTGATGGACAGAATGCAGAACAATGTCATACATTCACCCCAGTACAGAGATCTGGGCCTAAATCCATCGCTTTCTTGCTCACCATGCCATTCCAGTTTGGACCCAGCCATATGCAAATCAGTCTTGATCCTGTGCCCAATGGGAACAGTCCAGCACGAACTGCCAGGCCAGGCCCTCCCTGGATTGGGAACAAGCATCCTAGGACCGGTTTCGGGCTTTCAGCCCTCATCAGCCAAGATAGCTTGACTCCAGGGCGATGGAGAGCACGGAACCCACGTCTGGGCATACCCGTGCCACTTGGGGTGACAAATGCAAAAAGAACAATTGATGGACAGAATGCAGAAACATTTCATACATTCACCCCAGTACAGACATCTGGGCCTCACTCCATGTTTTTTTTGCTCACCATGCCATTCCAGTTTGGACCCAGCCATATGCAAATCAGTCTTGACCCTGCGCCCAATGGGAACAGTCCAGCCAGAACTGCCAGGCCAGGTCCTCCCTGGACTGGGAACAATCATCCTAGGACCGGTTTTGGGCTTTCAGCCCTCTTCAGCCAGGGTAGCTTGACTCCAGTGGCATGGAGAGCACGATACCCACGTCTGGGCATACCCGTCCCACTCGGGGTGACAAATGCAAAAAGAACAATTGATGGACCGAATGCAGAACAATGACATACATTCACCCCAGTACAGAGATCTGGGCCTAAATCCATCGGCTTTTTTCTCACCATGCCATTCCAGTTTGGACCCAGCCATATGCAAATCAGTCTTGACTCTGCGGCCAATGGATAGAGTCCAGCCCAAACTGCCAGGCCAGGTCCTCCCTTGCTCACTGTGCCACTGGATTCAAGCTAGTCTGGCTGATAAAACGTAATATTCAGAAACCAGTCCCAGGATGCTTGTTTCTAGTCCAGGGAGGACCTGGCAGTTCGGTCTGGACTGTTCCCATGAGGCACAGGGTCAAGACTGATTTGCATATGGCTGGGTCTAAACTGGGGTGGCATGGTGAGCAAAAGATCAATAGATTTAACTCTGATCTCTTGACTGGGGGTGAATGTATGATTTATTCAGCCTTCCGTCCATCATTAGAGCACTTTTCACCCTAAGTGGGATGGATATGCCCAGACGTGGGTCCCTTGCTCACTGCACCAATGGATTCAAGCTAGCCTGGCTGATGAAGGGTAATACCCAGAAACCGGTCCCAGGATGCTTGTTTCTGGTCCAGGGAGGACCTGACTTGGCAGTTTGGTCTGGACTGTTCCCATGAGGCACAGGGTCAAGACTGATTTGCATTTGGCTGGGTCTAAACTGGGGTGGCATGGTGACCAAAAGAACGATGGATTTAACCCATATCTCTTGACTGGGGGTGAATGTTTGATTTATTCAGCATTCCGTCCATCATTTGTTTGCGTAGCACTTTTCACCCTTAGTGGGATGGTATGCCTAGACGTGGGTCCCTTGCTCACTGTGCCACTTGATTCATGCTAGCCTGGCTGATGAAGGGTAATACTCAGAAACCAGTCCCAGGATGCTTGTTTCTGGTTCAGGGAGGAACTTGCTTTGCAGTTTGGTATGGACTGTTCCCATGAGACACAGGGTCAAGACATATATGCATATGGCTGGGTCTTAACTGGGGTGGCATGGTGAGCAAAAGAACAATGAATTTAACCCAGATCTCTTGACTGGGGGTGAGTGTATGATTTATTCAGCATTCTGTCCATCATTTGTTTGAGTAGCCCTGGGCGGAAACCACAAGGCCCATGTGGGGTGGACCGGGGTGAATAGTGGGAAGAGACACAGGCATATTCCAGCACCAGAACATTAAATTGCACCATGTACATTTTCATATGTGTTATATTTTGTTCTAGTGTACATTATAATAGTTTTCTTCTTAAATGTTAGGAAGTGAATTTGACAACCATTTTTTGTACTAATGTGTGTTTGTTGAGGGCTGACCTCAAGCACCCCCACACTATCACCATAAGAAGCATTTGACAGACCGTCATAACTACCTCTGAGACCCAAGTGCGGAAGGGATTGCACTTTGTCCAGCTTTCATAGCCATAATAGAAGAGGCAAACATTAAGTGAGTCCCACTAGCCCATCCATGCAATGTGGTTTTCCAAGTGGGGTTCTGAAAACAAGAGACTCATATGACTGATGGTTAAGCCTGGGCAGTTTCCAGGAGTACCACTCTGATTGTCATGTGACATGTTCCATCAAAGCTAGTTTCACTCTTTTATGAATAATAATCTCACTACTTAAATAACAATCTGTTTCCTTTGAAAGAAAAATGTGAAACCTGACTGAATGTTTCAATTATCTCAAGAGACGAGACCTGAGATTTCTCTAATAAAAATCAAGTTGTCATTAGCAGTAATTTGAAGAAAATCCCTTCTTTCTGATGAAAGTTTTGCATGTAACACAACAATACAGGGTAGCCTTACCATTGAATAAAGGTGAATAAACAGTCTTGGGTCCAGTCAGACACATTTGACCAACCTTAAGCTATGGCTTCAAGCAGCAAGGGGCATATTCTGAAGGACTCATCGCTGATTTAGCAGCACTTTTCCACCACGAAAGTGGCGAAAGATTTATCGCCCTATTCACAAGCCTGCGTTAACAGCCGACATTGCCAGTTTACCTGCAATAGCTGCCGCTAAAAACATCGCCAAGGCTAACAGCGACAACTAACGCTAATCATATGCAGAGTAGGCGTTCCCGTCCAAAATCTCACAATAACACCTCTTCGCGATATTCTCAACGACCAGCCAGATCGGCGATGCGGCCCAAAAACAGGCGATAAGGCCCGTTAGCAGCAGGGACTTAAGACCTGCATTTTTTCTGGTCTTAAGTAGGACAAAAACCTGCAGCATAAAGGGAGCCCAGCCCAGAGCCACATCTGAAGACCAACAGATGCCATGGAGCTGCTAATCATGCAGCTCGGAGACCCAAGAGGGCCACAACACCCACTGCCACCACCCCAAGGACCACCCCCACCCCCACCCCCAGGACCACTCCTCCCCCGGACTACCACCGAGGCAGCGCAGAACAAGACAGCGGACCTTCCGAAAATGCATACGCCTCAGAGACTTAACGCCAGAGGATGTCTTTGCCCACTACAGGCTCAAAAGGACAACCATCCTCCGCATCCTGACTCACATTGCGCACAGGCTGACAGTCCCAACACAGCGGACAACCAACACCCCTCCGCAGACAAAGCTGCTGGCTGTGCTGCACTTGTTGGCCTCTGATACCTTCCAACCAACAACTGCCACAGTCGGAGGAGTCTCACAGCCAGCCCTATCAAAGTTACTCACGCCTGTCTTGGATGCCATCATCAGCTTGATACCCCAGTACCTTCACTTTCCCCACACTGCACAGGAATAGCTGGAGACCAAGCAAGGCTTCTACGCCATAGCTGGCTTCCCGCACGTGTTGGGGGCAATTGACTGCACACATGTCCTACTTGTGCCCCCTGCCAACACTTCACACAATTACTACAACAGAAAGCACACGCATTCCATCAATGTGCAGGCAATAGTGGACCACTGGGGACTGGTCACCAATGTCGTCGCCAAATTCCCAGGCAGTGGGCATGATTCCTATATCTTCCAACAGTCCATCATGAACCAGTGCTTCCAGAATGGCACCTATGGAAATGGACTGCTCGTTGGTAAGTACCAACTGAACACACCACACACCTCAACTCCACAATCATACAACTCACAACTGTGGGTATGCACACGTAACAAAATCACATACAACATGCCAAACAACATGCCCACCCACCAGACACAACAACACAAGTAACTATGGTAACAGGGGCCAGACATGTAGACAAACCAGCCACAAAGGCACAGCCCCTCTGCCACACAATTGCAGAATGTGGGGAGAGGTGGGAACCAACAATGTGCGAAGGAGGCAAGTGACCCATGAATAAGAATGTATACAATGCCAAGTGTGGCAGTGATGTGCTGGACAGTCTTGAGTATGCAGAGCACAGACATGTCCATGTAGACATATACTGCTGGTGTTTGTAGTGTTGTGGACAGTGGACGCAACCATGTTACCTCAGACAGTGGGGAAGACCTTGGACATGTAGCTATGTCGCCCCCCCCCTGTAAGCGTTAGCGTATTGGGCTGGGCCGGCGTACGCCAGTCCAGCATAGGAGTGTGAATAAATAGCCCGGGGCTCTGGGCGCGGTTAACTCCGGAGATGGCCACCAAAGTAACTACTGCGTGTGTCTCTGTGTCTGCCATATCCTGACCATGGGCCTTCACACACGTGGCTGACCACCTTCAACAGACAAATCTACACCGGCGACGAGGTGGCTACATCACACGCCACCCGGCGCACATCTCGTCATCACCTGCAGGTATGTGTCTGCCAGGGTAGCGCCCCTCACCCTGCCACGATGCCGCCGCCATGACCGGTGGTGCCTGCCCGATCCTGTACGCCTGCTGCACCCCAGCTCGCTGGTCCCCAGACCCGTCCAGTGCCCAGCAGTGATTGCCCGCCCCTGCGCACCCAGGCCTCACTGCTCACCTGCCACCACTGGCATGTCTCCAAGAGGGCCCAACATGTGCAGGTGCAATCTTCACGCCCGAGGCCCACAAGCTTGGCAGCCTCCTCAGCTGATCGTTGGCTTCCGTGCAACAGGCCCCTAGCGCACCTAGCGGCACTGCTCCGTGGAGTTCTGTGTGTGCTGACTGCTCCCTTCGGCCTACACTGTGGTCCAGCAGGTTTCAGACAAATCTATTCCAGTCCAGTCCAACAGGCCTACTGCATCATCAGAGGCTGCACACCCGTTCAGCTCTTCCGGTCGGCCTACCTCAGTGCACCACAAGTCATCACCACATGGCGGTAGGCCTGTGCCGGACTCAGTGCCTCAGGTGCCACTCCCTCTGTGCACCACAAGTCACTGTCCAGCCTCCAGGCCACTGCATCATCGCAGGCTGCACACCCGCTCAGCTCTTCCGGTGGGCCTACCTCAGTGCACCACAAGTCACCGTTCAGCCTCCAGGCCACCGCATCATCGCAGGCTGCACACCCGCTCAGCTCTTCTGGTGGGTCTACCTCAGTGCAGCGCAAGTCATCGTCCCTTGGGGCTACCCGACAAGTCCACCTCCAGCAGCAAACAGCATGTCCTCTGTAATGACACAGGAGCCCTTCACAGTCACGGGGCCATTCCCGTCCCAGGCAGGCCGCTGGAAAACCTGGGTGGAATTTCTGGAGTCGTACTCCGAACGCGCACGACATCCCAGCGTCGCTGCGGCGGCCCACACGTAGGCGTGTGAGGAGTGTGAAGAAATGGCCTGGGGCTCTGGGTGTGCTTCAGTTCTGGGCTCAGGGCGTGGTTCAGGACTGGGCTCAGGGCATGGTTCAGTTCCGGGCTGTTCTGTTAACTAGGGGTATACCCATCAATTACCCTCCCATTACCTGGGTACCACAAACACAGTCTGAGAAAAAATTGGTAAGAAGGAAAAAATTGGGCAATATTTTTGATCAAGGACACCTTTAATTATCCTTTCATATGTGTATCTATTCACAAACAGTTCCGGGCTGGCCACAAAAGTAACTATGGCATGTATCTCTGTTGTAGTGTCGCCGTCACCCGGCCCTTAATCGACAATGTTGCAATGTAGCATGCACCCGGAGGGAGGGCTTGCCCAAATGGATGAATAAAAGAGCGCAAGACCGCTCGGGGACTTGGCTCATACATGCCAACTGTTGTGTGTGTATCTTCATTGCCACAGCATAAGCCAAAGGCCTAGCCTCAATAACAGCGAGAGTTCAGCCAGGCCTGAACTCTACATATGTGTCTGACCTAGCCTTATAATAGGCCTACACACCCCTGGCTGCCCACCTTCAACGGCCCACATTACAGTGATATTGTCAGGACATCCGGATATGCGCAGACAGGCATGACAATGGTGTGCCGAAGGAGTGCAAGTGATGCAACCGCGCAGCGTACACAAGTAAATAGGCTCAGGGGAGGGAGAAGCAGCTGTGAGGCTATGTAATATACATTGATTCTGCACATATGCCTGAAGCAATACATGGGAAACATGAATCACAAAATCGCACAAATCACATGCCACAAAACCTATAAGCCTGCCAACACAGCATACAGAACCACCAATTTACACTAATCTCAATTACCTCTCACAGGAGATCAAGGATATGCACTCTGCCCGTGGATGATGACACCCCTCCGAGCCCCGAACACCCCGGCCCAGAGTGGCCAACAAACAAACCAGGGGCATTGTTGAGAGCACATTTGGCATGTTAAAGTCACGTTTCAGGTGCCTGGACATCACAGGTGGAAGACTCCTGTACAGCCCAGAAATAGTGTGCAAGATGATCATTGCATGTTGTGTATTGCACAACATATGTGTACGCACCAATGCCCCATGGATCCAGGTGCCAGATGCAACGGACGATGATGAGGAAAATGAGGCAGGTGGACCACACCCCACTGCAGCTGCAGCAGGAATAGCCCGAAGGAACACAATCATTAACAAATTCTTCGCATGAGCACCTCACATTGTGACTGTCCTTAGCAATCATGGAACAGTACAAAATGACAAATGCAAAAACAACAGTTGATGGACAGAATGCAGAACAATGTCATACATTCACCCCAGTACAGAGATCTGGGCTTAAATCCATTGTTTTTTTGCTCACCATGCCATTCCTGTTTGAACCCAGCCATATGCAAATCAGTCTTGACCCTGTGCCTCACAGGAACAGTCCAGCCCGAACTGCCACACCAGGTCCTCCCTGGACTGGAAACAAGCATCCTAGGACCGGTTTTGGGGTTTCACACCTCTTCAGCCAGGATAGCCTGATTCCAGTGGCATGGAGAGCACGGGGCCCACGTCTGGGCATACACGGCCCACTCGGGGTGACAAATGTAAAAACAACAGTTGATGGACAGAATGCAGAACAATGTCATACATTCACCCCAATACATAGATCTGGGCCTAAATCCATCGTTTATTTGCTCACCATGCCATTCCAGTTTTAACCCAGCCATATGCAAATCAGTCTTGACCCTGTGCCTCACGGGAACAGTTCAGCCCGAACTGCCACGCCAGGTCCTCCCTGGACTGGAAACAAGCATCCTAGGACCGGTTTCGGGGTTTCACCCCTCTTCAGCTAGGATAGCTTGATTACAGTGGTATGGAGAGCACAGGGCCCACGTCTGGGCATACCCGGCCCACTCGGGGTGACAAATGTAAAAACAACAGTTGATGGACAGAATGCAGAACAATGTCATACATTCACCCCAGTGCATAGATCTGGGCCTAAATCCATTGTTTATTTGCTCACCATGCCATTCCAGTTTGAACCCAGCCATATGCAAATCAGTCTTGACCCTGTGCCTCACAGGAACAGTCCGGCCCGAACTGCCACACCAGGTCCACCCCTCTTCAGCCAGTACAAAATGACCACATGAACAGCATGTGCAAATAAATTCATTGCAACACACATTCCCTGTCTGCATGTCAGTCCTCTGCATTAACACATCACTCTGACAAGTGTAAGTGCAACATTCAGTGCTAACAGTCTCACGAATAGCAAAAAGATGGTGGGTATGTCACCTATTGGAAATGCCATTTTAGGGTGTCAAATGTAGTACATAATCCCACTCATCAGCGTATCACATGTGTACAAAAATATGACATGAAGGCTGTCATTGGTGTCCAAAAAGACAACAGGGTGTCATTTGGGGTCAAATATGACATTTTGGGTGTCCATTGGGGTCAGATATGAACCACCCTGATGCAGAGGTGCACCCTGTGACTCAAGTCCCACAACATGAGCAACATGGATTTAAGGGGGATGATGTCAGGGGTAGTTTGTGCACGTGGATGTGTCAGATGTGACCTGCTACTTTACAGATGGGGTCCACACTCAGTCACCTCAGTGTCGTGGCATGCACACTATCATGATAATTGGACTGCAGCCATGCTAATCGTCATGCAGTGTCACTTGCATTGTCAGTGTGGCTCATAGACCCGCCGCTTTGCTGGGTTCAGCAAATGTGCATGGGTTTGTTGTGAGATTAGTGATGTGTGGGGAGGGCCCCCTCTGGGCACATTGTCGACTGGGGCCTACTTGCTGTTTCTATGTGTGCTGCAGTATGCCAAGGAGATCAGGGACATGATCCAGAGTCCTTGTGGTTGTGCACTGTGCTATACTTAATTGTGCATGTGTTCCATTGTGCCCATCTTCCCCCGTCCCCCCAGTCCCTGGTCGTTACTCACCCTGTTGCTGTTGTGTCAGGTAATGTTGAGCAGTGTCCCATCCCCCAACTCCTGCCACCAATGATGACTTTGGACAACATTTCCTCCATCTCATCCAGCTCCTGCTGTGGCGCTGGACTCCCACCTCCAGTCTGCATTGCTGCTTTCCGGTTGTTAGCGAGTTTCAGCTTGGTTTTGCACTTCACATCATTCCAGCGCTTCTTGGCACTTCACTCTGACTAAATTCACCTTGACCAAGATGGACTGCCATATTGCATTTTTAGTTGCCAATGACACAGCGGAGGTGAGGAACAGTTGTTGGTGGTGTTCTATCACCTCCGTAATCAGGATCTTGTTTTCCTCCGGACTGAATCGCGGGTTCCTCTTCTTCTTCTCCTTGCCCTTCTCCTTCTCCGAGGTCCCTGGCTGGTCCTCGGGGGGTTTGTGGGGTTCTGGTTGGCCTCTGTAGTTGCTCCAGCTTCCTCCATGGTGCTTCTCAGTAGTTTTTTTTTTTTTTTGCAGCTTTTATGGTGATTATTCACACCTGACGTGGGAATTGCAAGCCTGGCGCTGCTTATCTCTGATGTTTTTTATCACTGTTGGGCCCATCGCAACTTTTTTCACGTTCGGGTTTCTTTTTTTATCGGCGTCCCGGTAATTTTAACGCAGACATTTGACACGTTATCAGGAGACTATCGCCTGTTGCCGGCATGTTGAGAATATGCCGTTAACACACTGCGTTAGTTTTCTGTGATAGACGGCGTTCTGTGAAAGTGCATTGACCTAGGTTGGCAATGATTATCGCCAGTTATTGACAATATCCCCCCAAGTGAAAAGCATTTAACAGTACCAAACGACGAAATAAGAAAGCGATTCAACACGGTAGAAACGCAAACCAATTTATAAAAATGTATTATATTTTTATGAATTCCTTGATGAGTAAAATCCACTGGAGGGAAAGAAGATTTTCCAAGGTTTTTTCACTTTTCTGATCCAACTGCAAGCAAGCATGGGTCAACAAAAAGTTTATAAACTTTTGGAAAGTTTATAACAGTTAGTTTGCCTACTCTGGCTTAGGCAACCAAATCCAACAGGGAGAAGGCCTGGGGGAGTCAATGGCATAGATTTGGACACTTACCTGGCCACCAGAGCATGTTCCAGTCCCGTTCCAACCTTTGCTACACGACCACCATAGACTATAACGGAGTGGTCCTGATGCTGAGGATACAAGATGAAAAGATGCTCAAGAATGGTCCGGTTTTGGTGCAGTCAACAGGGCTGCCTTTGTGGTGATTCCTCAGTCCACAGGTCATGTGGGGCAACTTTGACCACAGAGCTCGGGATCCCTTGATGTCCTCTTCGAGACCGAGGAAGGCCAGCTGTGGCTGTACAGGTTTCCGTGCACCGTGATCCTTGAAAAATCTTTTAGTGGGGCCAAGATTATTGAAAAAGTTGTAAATACCCAGCTAACATTATTTTTGGAAACCTTCAAACTCCTTCACATATCACAATCAGGCTTCAGCATGGAAACATCACTCATGGAAATTACAGACTCCATCAAATTTACACTGGACGCTGGCCACAGTGCCGTTTTAATTTTGTTAGACCTCTCAGCGGCATTTGACACAATCTCACATGAGATCTTACTTCACCGACTTGTCCATATTGGGGTGGAGGGGAAGGCTCTAGCCTGACTGGGTTCCTTTCAAAAGCACAGAGAACAGGTAGTATGGGTAAAGCTATTTTTCTCAGAAGCCAAAACCCTCAAGTATGGAGTGCCTCAGGGCTCAGGCCTGAGCCTCACACTTTTTAATAGCTATATGACGCTGCTGGCATACCTTATTCATTTCTTTGGTATCCAGGTGGGCTCCTAAGCGGATGACACCCAACTTCTGAGGACCTACAATCACAATAAGTTGGAGGACAAAGCTACATTTGCGGCCTGTATTGTAGCAGTGCTGGGATGGCTTAAAACCAACTCTTTACAATGCAACCCTGAAAAAACTGTAGTCCTGCTGTTTGATGTCGACCCCCTACCTTGATGGTCAGGGGCCTTGACAAGCCAGCTGCGCTACACCACCCCCTGCTGAGGAGGCCAGGAACGTAGGAGTTCTTGTCGACACACTTTTATCCCATAAACCCCAGATCTCAGCTGTGGTTAGAACTGCATGCAGGATACTAAGGGGGAGATTTACTAAAAAGTCACGCAACGTAGCGCAGCCCCCGCGAGGATGTGCTGCATTGTGCGACAGGGAGAGAGCAGGAGAGCACCATATCTTCGAAGATGTGGCTCTCTCCTCCCCTTTCCCTTGCGCCCGCACTGATTACAGCTGCTGTGCGCCATGCACACACCTTAGCGCTGGAGCTCTAGGGTGTGTGCATGAGTCTAGTATAGGTTTTGTACAGGATGGATACCCTTCCTGTATAAAATACCATGTGAGGCAAAAGGGAAAGCTTTTCCAACTTTGTATGCGTGCTGCACAAAATATCTCTGGTTCCCTACATTTAATTTTTGTTGTTTTGATGTTTATTTGTTCATAAAAATAGAGCCTATTTTATAAATTGGTGTTGGATTTTTATTGTGGTGTATTTCACTTATTTAATGTAAAGGATATTTTTTTTAAATGCTTTACACACCTGTCTCCTAAGTTAAGTCAGCCTGCTCTTTGCCAGCCAACAAGGGGTTGAGCAAGGGAATAATTTATTGAGACCTTGATTGTCCCTTTTATTGTGTTTTTGGCCATATTACTAGTGCTGGGTCCCTACTTATCAGTACTAATAAACCACTTTCCAACAGTTACTTTTTAGGTCTTGCCTGCGATGCAGCGCATGCGCTGCTTCGCCTTGGCGAGATCTATTGTCATTGTTTTTGTGTCCGGCTTCTGTGGAAGCGGGGTTGGTGTCCGCCCTGTCGGCATTAGGCCCCGCCCACCCGGACTGGAGATTTCGCTCGTGCACGTTCACGCACGGCGTCTCTTCCAGACACTCGTACCGGAGGCTGCTTCTCCATGTTCACTTCTGGATGGCGTCTCGCGTCTCTTCCGCCTTGTCCAATGCATTCCTCTGCCTGCCTGTCTCCCCCATAGATTAACCCTTTCTGCCTCTCAACGCACATTGTCTCTTTAGAGGTCGTCTCTCTTCTTCTATCAAATCTTGCATCCCGGTTTCTCCTCATTCCCCGTCTGTCTCCAGTGCCTGTCTCAGCCATTATTTCGCCAGTTCTTGCCTCTCTCCGATGCCTGCCTCCTCTCCTTGCATTCTGTGTCCACCGGGTGCCCGCACCTCGCGCCCGCCCTGTCCTGCCTGCCTCCTCTCCTCGCATTCTGTGTCCACTGGGTGCCTGCACCTCACGTCCGCCCTGTCCAGGCTCCTGGCCTCAGCTCTGTGTGCTCTGTTTATGCGTGCGAGCCCGCAAAGCGCCTGCAAGCGGCTCTATGTGGACACATGGACGCCCTTCCCACGTTCTCTTCTTTCATTCACCAACCTCTCCACCCAGCCCCTAATGCATTCCTCTGCCTGCCTGTCTCCCCCATAGATTAACCCTTTCTGCCTCTCAATGCACATTGTCTCTTTAGAGGTCGTCTTTCTTCTTCTATCAAAGCTTACATCCCGGTTTCTCCTCATTCCCATCTGTCTCCAGTGCCTGTCTCCTCTTCAGCCATTATTTTGCCAGTCCTTGCCTCTCTCCGATGCCTGCCTCCTCTCCTCAAATTCTGTGTCCACCGGGTGCCCACACCCCTCGCCTGCCCTGTCCTGCCTGCATCCTCTCCTCGCATTCTGTGTCCACCGGGTGCCCGCACCTCGCGCCCGCCCTGCCCAGGCCCCTGGCCTCACCTCTGCGTGTTCTGTTAATGCGTGCGAGCCCGCAAAGCGCCTGGGAGCGGCTCTATGTGGACACATGGACGCCCTTCCCATGTTCTCTTCTGTTAGTCACCAACCTCTCCACCCAGAGCACCTCTGTACCTCTCCACCCAGTGCTCTGTATCTCTCCACCCAACGCTTTGTACCTCTCCACCTAGCACCCTGTAACTCTCTACCCAGCGCTCTGTACCCTCTCCACCCAGCGCCTCTGTACTTCTCCACCCAGCGCTCTGAACCTCTCCACACAGTGCTCGGTACCTCTCCTCCCAGCGCCACAGTACCTCTCCTCCCAGTGCCACAGTACCTCTCCACCCAGTGCCTCTGTACCTCTCCTGCACTTTGCCTCTGCCTTTCTCTAACATTTGCATCTCTCCCACTGCTACCTCCTTTCCTCCACTGCCCCAATATTAAGTCATCTGCGCTGACCCCCTCTCAAGCATCTGTCTCCGGACCCATAAATGACTCTCACATCCAGGACGGGAAGTGATGTCGGCATCAGAATACTTTGTTGTGTCAGCGCCTTGAAGAGAGCCCATACAATATTACACATTTGATAACCTACCAAAACAAGTTGCATGCCTCTCCGCTGCCCAAACGTCCAATCGTAACTATAAACAACCAGTGTTAAAGGGCATCGCTCCGTCTTCGCCGACGAATCGGCAACTGGCCGGAGAGTTAGTTACAATAACACCGCAGAGGTGCCATACAAGAGCATCTAGGAAGTAATGCTTTAGTAACTCAGCGCTACTAAGGTCCTCTGGCGATGCTTCTGGACAGAAGTGCTGCACCATCAGCAACAAGCATTTGCAATGCAATAGGTCTCGCTTTTACGCGAGTTTAAGCTTTTGGCATTGTAAATGACAATGCCTTTTATTTAAGTTTTAAAAACCAAAACATAAATAAAAGGCATTGTCATTTACAATGCCAATAGCTCAAACTCGCGTAAATGCGAGACCTATTGCATTGCAAATGCTTGTTACTATAGAAGTCAATTGGGCCAAGACGTCTGGCCCCCATCTTTAGGGAGCACCCTCAGCCACCTTCATCTTCGGAGTTTTAACATCTCTGATCCACCTTGTCATCCAACATCTGCCCTCCCTGCTCTTGAATCATTCCTATGTGTGCTTTTAAATAGACACGCTTTCGATTGCACCTCCCGGCACTTTGTAAATGTATCCAAACGGTCCTCTACAGACTGTCAACTGAAAATCCTATGGCATTAGCATGAATTCTAGAACTGTATATTTTGTTATAAATGGCTTATCAATCATTGCACGTAATTCTAAGAAAGCCCTTAGTTGGTGTGTTCAGTGTGCGTTAAATATTGCTGTCAGATTCAAAGTGAAATATCAGTTATCTTTTGGTCTTAAAAATGATTTATGTATAAATAGAAATGCACTGACACCTAGTGGTTTTCCTAAAGATGTTCTGTGCAATGTATTTTATTGCAGTAACTCACAGAGTAATCATCTGTGGTTTTAGGCGTTGCCTTTGTTAACACAAAATAGCTCCCTACATTCCATTAAGGCTTTCTTAGGAATAATATTGCTCAGCTTTGGCTTTTGGGATACTTGGTATGTAGATGCTTCAAATACACAGTTCTGAGTTCAGCAGACAATTGCTAACCAATGCTATTTGATGTCCATGTAAATGTAGAACCTTTGGCCCCGTTCACATAGATGTGGCAAAATTAAATTTAACTTGTGATCATTTTTCAAGTGTGAAAAGAAAGAATTTGTGTCTTTAATATTTTAGAAGTCGATCTTCGTCTGCAAGCCCCACTGCGAGGCAGCACTGCAGTTTATTCACACTACCAGAACTTCCAAAGTTCGAAGAGTAACAAGCATTGGCAAAACTAAGAGGTTTCATATTTTTACTTTGCCAACGTTTTGAGTCGATGATGGGCAGCTTCAGAGAAAAGGGAAAACACGGGTATTGCCGCCACTGATCACCATTGATTAAAAAAAAAAGTGGGATGATGCATAGATGCGTATGAGTTACATGTGTGCACATATATATCCAAACGTATTGGCAGCCCCAGTATGATGAGTTATGCATGCTCACGCACTTCCTAGCATTCACATGCATAAGTCATGAGGGGGGCCCTCCATTTTGTTTCTTCAATTTACTATTCCAAACCGTGGCTGACCATCTTGGAGTGGTAAATTTCAAAAAACGAATAAACAGTGCAGTAAAGCACATCTGAGAAAAAGGTCAGTCCAATAGCAAATTGCAGATGCAGGACTCTCCCAAAACGTTAGAAGAAGTATTTAATTAAAAATCAAACTAGAAAGGAGAGGTGGGGAGGGAAAACAACTGGGAGAGGGAGCGGGGATGCAGCACACGGGGAGAGGATCAGAGAGCAAAAAATTAAGAAAAAACTAGTTTTGTCAATATAAGCAGAGGAAAGGCACAAGTCATCCAATCAGAAGAATAAAAAAGAAGCTATGCTCAGGGGGAAGAACAAACACATGGGGGAGGAAAACCATCAAATAGGAAGCGAGCAAATGAAATGGATCATGGACAATATAGCTAACCAGTGATAACCAAAGGGCTGGCCCGAAGCCGCTGTAAGTATTAGTATTGTTCACAATCAGTGTTTGACAAAAGACAGCTTGGCAAGACCTAAAAATTAAGATAGCATTGGGTTTTGAGGTGAAGAAGATCTACTCCATTTCTTGTATGTCACAGGCAAGCATCTACACTGCAGGTGTATAATTTGAACAGAGACGTTTTAAGGCATGGGCAAAGTGGGCGCTTTGAAAAAGCTAACCCTGTTCTACAGTCTCTTTCCCTGATGACCTTGAATAATTCTTATGCAGATTGTTTTAAATACAGGCATTTTACAGAGAAATGTTGTGTTTATATTTCATGCTACTCCCATAAACAAGTACTTTGTGATCAAAACAGGACCTTACATATGAGAAATGAGAGGGGGTCACAGAGGTAATTTGCAGTAATATCAGTGAGCTGCTGCTGTGTACAATATTGTCACTATCCCTGAATATTAGATGTAAACACATTTAGAATTTGGACGAGTGCACAGGTGCACTTAGGGCCCTGGCCAAAGATGGCTCTAAAGAGCTGAAATTGGATTACAAATGAAAAGCTGGCCCGAATAGGGGCCCCCAAAATACGTTTGGCCCAGGGCCCCCTAAATTCATAAGGTGTCCCTGTGCACAAACACAATAGGACGAAAAATCCATAACATGGTAACCTGACTCTAAATCTACAGCCTCCTCTACATTCTCGTAGTTCAAAAGGAATGGGTTTCTTTAGGTCGCTTGCAGTTAAGTGGACGCTAGGAGAAAAATGAGGGCATGGAGATGAAAATACCAACTAAAAGGAAAAAAGACTGTCTGGCCAGACCTTATCATGCTTGACGGGATTGGCCGAAGTATCTGAAGCGTGAGCTGCCACCTCAGAACGCACACATCAGAGAAGTATTGGACTATGAAGGCTGAGCGGCGCCTCTGCTCCATCCATCAGCCTAAAGTGTTATACACCATACGACAGGGGGACACTAAGTTTCCATTGGGGGGGGGGTGGGGGGGAGGGGGGAGGGCTGTGCGTTGCAGAGACCAAGAAACTGCAAATGTGAGGCAGTCAGAGGTCCAGTTTACGTGTATGCATGTGCACGTATATTGCACCAGGGGCGTCAGGTGTGACAATTGGACTCAGAGAGTTTCCTATAATGTAGGAGGAGGACTTTAGTGATGGATGAGTTATTCATGTATCTGCCAATTGCCTTGTCTCTTTGTACTGGAGAGATCTTTGGCTCCATCATGCATCATATACATCGAAATTGCACCCCACCCTGAGAAAGCATATACTATCCAACAAGCTGAAAGGATTGATTTTATCTGCAAATTTAAAGTAAGTGCAGAAACATGTTTGGGTTGGCCCATAAGCTAAGCAGGCAAATAATATAATACTAGGTGGGCAGTATGTGTGTAGATGAAATGTGTAATGGGTCTTGTAAAGAAGCTTTAAAGGAAGTTTGCTACATACTTTGGATATGCGCCCTCCCATCGCAATTGGTGTGAGGAATTACTGGGAGATAGAGCCATGGATGTGAAGCATGGGTGTGAGCAGTAAAAACAGCCACGGTTGAATGTTCAGACAAACTCACACACCCACTGTAACTCCCATAGGCTCCATCACTCCACTTATTTTATTTTATTTTTTTATTGATTTTATTATACAAAAAACTTTACATGCCATAAAGTATGTTTCAGCATTTTTAACATTATGGATTTGCATGGCGTATTGTATACAACTACAGTAGACCGTGAACTTTGGGGCACATATTTGCAGGCGTAGACACTACACAGATCAAATTGCATCTTGTCGCACTTTTCATGATTCATTCAACACAATATTAAGCAGTTGGGCACAGTTTACATGTCTAGTAATATCGTTGTATGTGTGAGTGCTGTTATACTCTGGTTGGGATCCAATACACCTTTTCATAACTGAATTGGTTGTCATTCTATTCTACCAGGCCTGGCTGTCTGATATGGGGGGACTGCTTGACCTGTTTTACACGTAGTCGTGTTTGTTGTAGCTGCGGTGCGCATATTGGATCATAGCATGAAGGGACCCCCAGATATCTTTGGCTCTAGATGCTAGGGGCATTAGATCCCAGTAGGCTGTAAGCTGTTCATGGCAATAGGTAATATCATGTATTCACGTGTCTATTGAAGGGACCGTAGTGGAGTCCCAGTGCATGGCGATTCTCCGTTTGGCCAGCAGAAACATCATAGTGGAGAGGCGGCATGTGCTAGAAGGGACGGTTTTAACATGTCCTAATACGACTATAAATAGTGTGTGTTCCGGTTGGAGATTGGTGACCTCATGCATTATCTCATAGACCCTGTCCCAATAGTAATGGATAGGAGGGCATAGCCACGCTAAGTGTGGCTCCATCACTCCACTTAGATTGAACTGTCCCTACTATAAGAGTATGAACCACAAAACGTGACACATCACAAAATCATACAGGTGCAGAGTGTCTCATGCATGAGGAAATGGTGCATATACCATGGACTAGAATGTCCATGTGTCCAAACAGAGCAACAAGGAGATGAATGCAACAACCAGTCAATTGCTGGATGAAAAGATGGATGAATGTGTGCATGGATGAAGTGGTGTGTCACCGAGCATATGCATGAATATAGAAGAGTACACGGATTGTTGAGTGAATAAATGCATGGATGGGTGAATGAATGGGTAATTGCCCAGCTGAATGGCTAGACATATGAGAGTACGCATATAAGGACGGAGTGATGAGAGAGTGAGTAGATGGATGAATTAGTAATGATTGAGTGAGTACATGGGTAGATACACATGTGAGTTAGCTGATGTGTCAGCGAATGAATGCATGGTTTATGTGTCCACCAACACATAAGCATTCATCTTTCAATCTGTAGTGTCTTGTAATAAAAAAGAATGGTGAAACTCTTCTGGCTCCCACTGTACACCATAGGCCTGTGATGCAAGTGTTGCAGTGATGAGTGGAAGGCAGGCTTAGACTGCTGAGTTCTGACTTACACACAGCGGAATAAAGATATGTAAAATGACTCTCCATGTGTGGCACAGTTATTGGCGAGGCTGGCAAGATGCTACTCAATTCATCTATTCACCTATCTAAATGTAATATGCTTATCGCTTAATCAACCAACATACTCATCCATTCATCCTTCATGTATATCCCCACACCATCGTTTTAAGTATCATGTATTCATCCACACACATGCAGTCTTCTAGTCACTCATGTATCCATTCATGCTCAAGCATATACTGATTTTTCAGCCCCCACACACATTCCTGAATCCAACCAGCTTCATATTCTGATGATGATGATACCATGCCACTTGATGCCTGAGGCTTGAGCCGGGCAGATGCTTTTACTTGATTCTTAAATATTCTTGTGTGATATTACTCCCTCTGTGTCCTACCCCCCCCTGCACAGCGCGCGGATTTATCGCAGCGCGTGTCTCCACCAATTGAGGGTGGAGGCATAGATTTGTTTAATATTTTAAAAATTACCTCCTGCACCCCCCCGAATTCCGCGCTGCACGGACAGCACCTCAGCCTCCCCCCAGAGCAACCGGCCAGTTCAGGGCGGTCTTGCCGGGACACGGAAGGAATACGGCGGCGGCCATTTTGGGTAGGGCTAGATAGTATAAAAATAGTAGAAGGACTCCGTTCTCGAGATACCATGCCACTTGATGCCTGAGGCTTGAGCCGGGCAGATGCTTTTACTTGATTCTTAAATATTCTTGTGTGATATTACTCCCTCTGTGTCCTACCCCCCCCTGCACAGCGCGCGGATTTATCGCAGTGCGTGTCTCCACCAATTGAGGGTGGAGGCATAGATTTGTTTAATATTTTAAAAATTACCTCCTGCACCCCCCCGAATTCCGCGCTGCACGGACAGCACCTCAGCCTCCCCCCAGAGCAACCGGCCAGTTCAGGGCGGTCTTGCCGGGACACGGAAGGAATACGGCGGCGGCCATTTTGGGTAGGGCTAGATAGTATAAAAATAGTAGAAGGACTCCGTTCTCGAGATACCATGCCACTTGATGCCTGAGGCTTGAGCCGGGCAGATGCTTTTACTTGATTCTTAAATATTCTTGTGTGATATTACTCCCTCTGTGTCCTACCCCCCCTGCACAGCGTGCGGATTTATCGCAGCGCGTGTCTCCACCAATTGAGGGTGGAGGCATAGATTCGTTTAATATTTTAAAAATTACCTCCTGCACCCCCCCGAATTCCGCGCTGCACGGACAGCACCTCAGCCTCCCCCCAGAGCAACCGGCCAGTTCAGGGCGGTCTTGCCGGGACACGGAAGGAATACGGCGGCGGCCATTTTGGGTAGGGCTAGATAGTATAAAAATAGTAGAAGGACTCCGTTCTCGAGATACCATGCCACTTGATGCCTGAGGCTTGAGCCGGGCAGATGCTTTTACTTGATTCTTAAATATTCTTGTGTGATATTACTCCCTCTGTGTCCTACCCCCCCCTGCACAGCGCGCGGATTTATCGCAGCGCGTGTCTCCACCAATTGAGGGTGGAGGCATAGATTTGTTTAATATTTTAAAAATTACCTCCTGCACCCCCCCGAATTCCGCGCTGCACGGACAGCACCTCAGCCTCCCCCCAGAGCAACCGGCCAGTTCAGGGCGGTCTTGCCGGGACACGGAAGGAATACGGCGGCGGCCATTTTGGGTAGGGCTAGATAGTATATAAATAGACGGCTATGACTCCGCGCAGCGGACGCGCTCAGCGGGCACGCCGCATTCACGCCGGAGTCAAGCCAGAGTCCAGCCCGTCTGCGCCCGTCCGCGCACAGGCCGGGCACAGGGCCAGGGACCCTGTGAAAAATGTCATACCCAGGTGCTATGATAGACAAGATCTGCTTGCCTTACAAACAAAGCCCTGCTGTGGCTCAAATAAACTCGATCCCTCATACTGGGCAGGCCCAGTGAGCTGCCAGGCCTGTCGCCACACTTTTCTGTGGTCCCAAGTTTCGGCCTTCTCAACACCCCAGGATAGCTTTAAAGCAGCCCTAATAAATGCCAGATCTGTACCGAAGCATGCCCAGCATATCCAGGACTTATTGATAGATGACAATTAAGATTGTCTCTTCATTACGGAGACATGGCTTAAACCCTGGTGCACCCCTGATGTGGTTCACACCCTGCCTCCTGGATATGAAATACAAAGAGTAGATAGAGAGAATGAACAATGCGGGGGAGGAGTGGCCATTATATATAGGGACTCCCTCAGCTGCTCGACGATACCACTGCAAGAGCTAACAAATGCAGAAGGGATGGGTTTCATAATTAAAATTAATGATAACTTCTCCTTCTCGGGGGCTTTGATCTATCGCCCACCAGGACCCTGTGCTGGCTTCCTGGGTAACATCGGAGAGGTGCTCAGCCCATTGATACCTAGATATTCTAATTTCACTCTGATGGGTGACATAAACATCCACCTAGAGTCCACAACCGATGCACCTGCTGCCTCCTATCGGGAAACCATGGAGGTTTTGGGCCTCACTATTCGAGACACCCTAGCCACCCATGAGGCAGGGCATACAATAGACTGCATTGCCACTAACCTAGACACTTTGACAACTAACCCCCTTAGACCCCAAATTTGGACTGACCATATGCTGATTCCTTTTATGCTTCCCCTTATGTCCTACCGAGAAAACGATCATAAAAAGGAACACAGCAAGGTCACAAGTGATGAATGGAAAACGATACTGTCCCACCCAGAACTTATAACTATAGCCAGGAACTGTAGACCCCAGCTGGTAGTACCTGTAAATCCCATCAGTTTCAGAACATGGATGAATGATCTGAAAGGTACAGTTGGGCAGGGAAAAAACAGAACGAGGCAGGGTAGAAAGAAAACATCTGCACCCTGGTTCGATCGAGATCTCAAAGATAAACAAGGGGAGCTTAGAAGAGCTGAACGAAGCTGGCGGAAATACTACTCTAGCCTAGAACGTAGCAAATACAAAAGGATAAAAAATGCCTATCATGCGCTAATTAAACAGGCTAAAAAAAGGTACTTCTCGTTGGCAATAGAAACAGCCAGCAGCAAACAAAAGGAAATATTTAAAATTGTAAACGGCTTTAATAAGCCTAAATGTTTAGCGCAGGATATCCCGCCCTCGCAGGCACTCTGTGACAAGATCGCAGATTTCTTTGAGGGAAAAGTACAGGGGCTGACGAAGGACTTCGATGTCCCTATATTAGAGCCAAGAACAGAGGGTGATATGGTGAGGCAAGGAGCCACGCAGTTGACAACTTTCCTTCCAGTTAGCCTGGAGGATACCAAAAGAGGAATTCTGGCAACAAAATCCGGATCCCCCTTCGATCCATGCCCAGTTAGACTTTTACACCTCATTGTGGACATTGCCAATCCAATAATAAATGCCATTGTCAACACCTCACTGTCCACAGCCAAAGTCCCCCCAGAGTGGAAACTGGCAGCGGTGAAACCACTGCAAAAAAAACAACTCCCTGACCCCACCACATTGTCGAACCTACGACCCATCTCACTACTTCCGGCTCTGTGCAAAGTCACAGAGTCAATTGTAAATAAACAACTTACTCGTTTCTTGGAAGATAGTGATGTATGGCACCCCAACCAGGCAGGTTTCAGGGCCCAACATTCCACCGAATCGGCCCTCCTGTTCACTACAGAAACTATCCGCTCAGCCCTAGACCAAGGCAAGAAGGCCGTCCTGATTTTATTAGATCTATCGGCGGCCTTCGACACGGTCTCACATGCCATCCTATTAGACCGGTTAATAACATCTGGTGTCACAGGGACAGTGCTTGAGTGGATAAGAAACTTTTTAAGTGACAGGAGGCAAGTGGTGACCCTGGGGGAATTCTGCTCCAGTGAAAAAGCGCTGTTGACGGGAGTTCCGCAGGGTTCGAGCCTGAGCCCGACCCTGTTTAATGTTTATACTGCACCCCTGATAAAACTGATATCGTCATTTGGCATAGACGCTATAGCCTATGCCGATGACACACAACTTATCCTGGTAATGGATAAGGATAACCAAGCCTGGGAGGATAAGCTCAAAGGTTGCCTAACGGCCACCTTTGAATGGATGCGCCTAAATCACCTGAAATGCAACACAGGTAAAACAGAGATCATGCCTATAGGCCCAAAAAATGAGTTCTCCCCACGATTATGGTGGCCAGAAAAAGCTGAAATACCACCCCATACAACCAACTCGGCCCGTAATCTGGGGGTGCATTTTGACTCTGACCTGTCTTTTAGACAACAAGCAGCTAGAGTGGCAGGCATGTGCTTTGGGGTAATAAAGGGACTGAGAAAGTTCCTTGATCTTTTGCCCCTTGAAGCAAGGAAAACAGTTACGGTTGCACTTGTAACATCGCGCATCGATTACTGCAACAGCCTCTATGCTGGTACAAATAAAGTTGTCACACACAAACTTCAGATGGTGCAACATGCAGCAGCGAGGCTGGTTCTAAAATGGCCGAAAAGATCATCTGCAACCAAAGCCCTCAAGGCATTACATTGGCTGCCCATTACAAAAAGGGTTTTATTTAAAGTACTGTTAATTACTTTTAGAGCTGTTCACAACCTAGGCCCGTCCTATCTGAGGAAAAAATTCAGCAGATACTGTCCAACCAGAGCACTGCGTTCTTCAACGGCCAACCTGCTTACCGTCCCGAGTTTCAGACTCAAAACTCGAGGGGGCAAATCCCTGGCGGTACTGGGAGCAAAAGCATGGAATACTCTTCCCCCCCAGTTGAGATTACTGGATAAAGAAATAGACTTCCGTAAACATCTAAAAACCTGGATCTTTAATCTCCAAGATATAACTGCCAGAAGCCTAGTGTAATTCGGGTTCTCGGTCAAGTAAGCATAGGGACTACCTAACATCTGGTGGTCCTTTCTGGGCGCCTAGATGCTCCTTGGAGCGATTGCCGCGCGATACAAATTGGCACTTACATTACAATAGAAAGATTTATATAGTGCTCTGTCGTACTTTAAAATTTGGGACCGCGTAGGAGGCAGGGCCCTACCCCTGTCTATCCCGGTATTAGCGAACCGCGAATGGTCAATGCGGTATGTACAAGTGCTTTGTGTAGCGTTTTAGCTATGAATGCACTATGTATACGTTATTATACATTGACTCCGTGGGTTCCATCTTGGAGCGGTGTCCATCTTATAGTTGCCCTCACATAGGCTACACTTTAAGAACAAATACAGGCCTCTAGAACACATGCGCCCTCCTTTGACTTCTCTGTGACCTGTGCAAACTGACTCCACTGCCCGAGGTCAGCCCTGTCCGGCCGGTTCCTTTTACTGCGGCCAAATGGGATTAGCATCAGGGCCCGAGGCATCATAAATTCCTTCTTCCCACACGAACCCTGACTAATCTCTTTCACACCTGACTCTTCCTGCTTTATGGCTTGTTTTACAAACAGGAGGTGCCCGTGTTTATTGGGGCCTGCTGATATCTGATGAGGGATCTGAGCCTCGCTGGGTAAATAATTGCGGGCTGGCTGAACTGAAATGTGGGATTGTAATCATGACTCTGCTTGTTCTTTGAAGTAAAATATGTGAATGACCAACTGCAAGAGAAGGGCGGTGTTGCCCAGGGCGTAATATTTTGTATAAAACAGAAGACTGGTTTTTGTTCTGGAGACTGCCTCATTCAGTTGCTAAGGCTTCTGTGCGACGTAGTCTCACTCATTTGAGTTTAATAAAGATGTCTTTTTCATATTTCAGCTTCTTTTGCCAAGTTCTTTGTTACATTACCATGAGAGTGGAATTTTATAATACTACGCCAACATGGAAAACTAAGTCATAGGGTGCTACCTCTGGCACCGCTGGGGTCCTAAAATCCCCGGTACTTCAGCTCCACTATCCAAAGGGAGGCATGGCACAAAGAGTGAATAATCTGACAAAAGAACCAATACATCATGGGTACTCAAGGTTTAAAAAGCCAGCATTTGATAACCTTTCAAAAAACATGGTGTTAGAAATGGGGTTCTCTAGTTGGCAGTGGCTTGCACCCTGTCGAAATATGGACCCTGCCTTTAGTAAGGGTAAGGTAGTTACACAGCCAGGGTAACCCCTGCTCACCCCTTTGGTAGTTTGGTATGTGCAGGAAGGCTTATCTCAGAGGCAATGTGCAAAGTATTTTCACATACCACACACAGTAACACAGCGAAAACACTACAAATAGACACCACACGGTTTAGAAAAATGAACAATCTTTATCTAAATCAAACAAGATGAAAACCACACAAATCCAGCATACATAACTAAAAATATCACTTTTAAAAGGTTTAAGCACATCTATTGATAGAACTCTATGGATGCAGAGATTTCAGCTCAAAGTACCTTTGGTGCTTCAAAATCCCAGCCGAAAAATAGCCGGAAAGGAGGAAAGCATCAGAAAACACAGTGATGTGTCAGTTCTGGAGTCCTTGGTGAAGGGATGCGTCAGTTCTGCTGCATGTAGAAGTGTTTTGTCGATTCTGGATTGCGAGGAGAACTGATGTGTTGATTTTCAGAGGTGACTCCTTTCGGATGGTCGATGCACTGGAAACTTGATGCACAGGTGCGATGCGTGAGAAAATCCAGGCACTGTGGGTCGATGTGGCGGTGAAATAGGTGCTGCATCGATTTTCACTCTCACAGACAGGTGATGCGTCTATTTCTTCAGCCGCACAGCAGGGCCTGCATTGAAGTCAGAGCAGGGGTCTAGGACGTCAGAGACTCGGTGCTCTGGTCTCGAGCTGCCATGGTTTTTAGTGCCACAAATAGGTGATGTGCCGATTTTTCAGCCGCACTGCAGCGATGCGTTTGTTTTTCAACCCCACAGCAAGCCTGCAGCGGGAAAAATGGTACTGGAAGGGTGATGCATGGATTTTCTTTCTCAAGTTTCAAGAAGCAGCATAACCACCTCCAAGAACCCAGAACTGGAATCTGCACCACTTGGCATGTCAGAACTCCCAGCAAAGGAGTTCCAAGATGCTGCAGATGCAGTCTTTGATGGCCCTGAGACATCCAAGAGGAGGCAAGCACACGCAACTCTTTGGAGAACGATGGAAAAGCAGGATACAGGAAAGCAAAGTCCAATTCTTTCACTGCCCACAGAAGAACCCGCATCTGCAGGTCAACCCAGCAAAGCAACACATAGCAAAGGGCAGTATTCCTCCTGACAACTCTTAATCTTGGCAGAGTCCTCAGTCCAGAAGGGTTCTAAAGATGTGGGGTTATGGGTCCAATACTTACACCCCTTTCGGCCATTGAAGTAGGCATACTTCAAAGGAAAGAATTTGTTGTCCACAAGATCCTGTCTTACCCTGCCTTGGCTTCAGACACACTACAGGGGTGTGGAGGTAGCATTGTGAGAGGCCAGGCACAGCCTTATTCAGGTGTCAATGACAACCCCTCCCACCACTCTAGCTCAGGAAGGCCCATCAGCCTGGTGATGGGTCATTAGAATATGCAGGGCACACCTCAGCTCCCTTTGTGTGACTGTCTAGAGTGAACGCACAAACAACCCTGCTTTCAGTCTAAACCAGATGTTGATTCCACAGGCAGGCAGAAATACAGAATGGTAAAGCAATAAAATGGCATGCTTCATCATATGGGATCTCCTCTTAACTGCAACCTAGTGCGATTAAGGAGCTACAACTTTGACAGCATTAGTCAAATGGAGGAGCTCGCAGATGTTTTGAACTACACTATGAGGACTATATCTCCTAAAGATCGATGAGGCCAGCCATTGGTGTGGTGAAAAGTAAGTGTTGCAGTGTCTGACCTGCTACCTCGAAGACAACAACATCCTGGACCCATCCCAATCTGGATTCCGCAGCAACCACAGCACCGAGACCGCCCTCATCGCCGCCACTGATGACATCAGGATCCTGATGGACAAAGGAGAAACAGCCGTCCTCATCCTCTTGGACCTATCAGCTGCCTTCGACACGGTCTGCCACCGCACCATAGCAGCGCGCCTCCATGACGCCGGAATTCAAGAGAAGGCCCTGGCCTGGACCACATCCTTCCTCTCCAGCAGAACCCAGAGCGTCCGCCTCCCTCCATTCCGCTCAAGAACCACCAAGATCATATGCGTCCCACAGGGTTCCTCCCTCAGCCCGACGCTGTTCAATATCTACATGGCTCCACTCGGCCACGTCGCACGACAACACAGCCTCAACATCATCTCCTACGCCGACGACACCCAGCTGATCATATCCCTCACCGAAGACCCCAACACCGCCAAAGCCAACCTCCAGAGAGGAATGAAGGCCGTCGCCGGCTGGATGAAGGACAGCAGACTGAAGCTGAATTCAGACAAGACGGAGGTTCTCATCCTCGGACCCACCCCATCTGCCTGGGATGACTCCTGGTGGCCCACAGCATTAGGTACACCCCCGGAACCCACCGACTACGCACGCAACCTGGGGGTCACCCTCGACTCCTCCCTCTCCATGACGAAGCAAGTCAACGCCGTCTCCGCGTCCTGCTTCAACACCCTCCGAATGCTCCGCAGGATTTTCAAGTGGATCCCTCCCGACACGAGAAAAAACATCACCCTGGCCCTCATCACCAACAGACTCGACTACGGAAACGTCCTCTACTCGGGAACAACAGCCAAGCTCCAGAGACGACTACAACGAATCCAGAATGCCTCGGCACGACTGATCCTCGACATCACCCGACGCAGCCACATCGCACCTCACCTGAGAGGCCTGCACTGGCTCCCAGTCAACAAGAAGATCACCTTCAAGCTCCTCGTTCACACACACAAGGTGCTACATAACACCGGACCAACATACCTCAACAACCGACTCAGTTTCCACACCCCTACCCGCAACCTCCGCTCTGCCACCCTCGCCCTCGCCGCAGTTCCTCGCATCCGGAAAACCACCGCTGGAGGCAGATCCTTCTCCTACCTCGCCGCCAAGACCTGGAATGATCTCCCTGCCAACCTACGACAGACCCAGGACCTGCTGGCCTTCAGAAGACTTCGCAAGACCTGGCTCTTCGATCAGGAGCAGCCCCCCCCCCCCGCCAGCGCCTTGAGACCCTCTCGGGTATGTATTGCGCTTTACAAATGCATGATTGATTGATTGATAGAAATGAAAGTGATGTTAAAATTGACTACGGAGATCAAAAAATATTTTATGAAAAACTCCAAGTGCCAACATTAAAACAACAGTAGAAGCGCGATCTAAGCAGATTGACGAGCGCGCATATAGTAAATCAAGAAACGGTCTACATGTTTCAGCCAACAGAGATCAAAAACTACGATCGTGGCTTTCTTCAGGACCAGTAAATGTAACTACTGCAGCTAACTTATGTGACAAAATCACACAAATGTGAAAGTAACCAAAACCAAAAAAGAATTAGGATAACAATGGAACGATACAACCAACTGTGTACCTGTGTGTTGTATCGTCTACATGTGAAACACTACAAAGGTAGTGGACAGATTCCCGTATCAAATCGAGAATATAGCCTACCGCTCCTGGTCACTACTCAGGGCGTGAGGCAACGCTCGAGCGGAGCAACCAGGAAGGAAGCCCGGGGTAATGACGGACAGAGCTATATTCATCAGCCCAACTCACAGGGTTAAGAGACTGGGGTAAGGTTGAATGTCACCATTCCATGCAACTAGACAAGAACTATCGGTCATGTGCCCACTGCGCATTTAGGCTCCACCCGGCCGCTAATATTCAGCAAAACACCGAAACCAACCTTACAAACAAAATGTTTGCACTGAATTGCAAGTCACTACCCAAACATTCGGTCGAATTAAATATCTTTCTCGTAGAAGAGCGACCGGACGTTCTGTTTTTAACAGAAACCTGGCTTCAGAAGGAATCCACCCCAGAGGTGATTTAAATTCTTCCGCCAGGATATAGCATTCAGCGCAGAGATCGCGAGAAGAAGAAAGGGGGAGGGATAGCAGTCATATTCAAAGAGTCCTTTGCATGTCGGGTTGAGCCCAACCCTGTACCCGATTGTGAAAGTTTGTTCTTCTCTATTTCATTTTCGGCAACATGCTCATTTTCAGGAGTACTTACATATTGCCCTCCGGGAAGGGCGGGGCAATTTAATACCTCTCTACCAGAGCAACATTAGTAAGCTCATCCAGCAACATCACATTGCTGGGAGACTTTAACCTACACTTCGATGACCAAAATAAACACTGAATCCGTAGAATTGTCCCAAGACTTATCAGAGATCCAACTGGATCAAAAAGTCGTGGGCCCTACACATATCGAAGGCCACACACTCGACCCCATGTTAAAAAACAACAAAAAGCTATCGGTGGGGACCCCCAGACCCCTGCCTTGGCCGGATCACTCACTGATCCCCATTATCCTAAAAGGTGTAATGCAATGCAATCTCGTGGAAGTTAGGATAAGGAAAAACCGTCCCTGGGCTAAACTGTCAATAGAATCATGGGTCAGTACATTGAAAAGTTCCAAACCTATTTTAGACTCCAGCATTACTGTTGCAGCAGGAAAACTATCTCACTGGATTGAATCCTCACTGGACAAAGTGATCCCGGTCAAAGAGACTCCCCATAGCGTGAGAGAAAGGACAACGCTGTGGTACTCGCCCCAGCTTAGATCACTGAAACAGGCCTGTAAACATCAGGAAAAGAAATGGAGAAAGGACTATGGTGAGAGTAGGAAATTTGGATTACAGACAGGCTATAAAAACCTATCAAGCGGAAATTAAAAAGCCCAGGCACTATATCATGAAGCAAAAATCACCTCTGTGGCTAACACTCCCAGAGAAATCTTCCACATAGCAAAGACCCTACTATAATTCCCAGCTCCCGAAACCACCATCTCCGCTGATCGGTGCAACGAATTTGCAGACTACTTTCAAGAAAAAAATTCAATCTATATGCAACACGTCCCCTGCCTCCCCACGGTCTAGTGATCCTCCCGTTCCAACTCCTCTCACGGACCTGAACGTGATCACTAGACCCCAAGAGGATAGGTGGCCTTGGAGAAATTCCCACTTATAGAACAAGCCAGGCTCTTAAACATATTGGCCAGATAAAATCGGGTTCACCCGGCCACCCACCCATCAGATGGACAAGGTTAAAGAGGTGGTCCTACCAGCAATATTAGAAGTTCTAAATCTCTTCATTACCAACGGCCAGGTTCCACCCCCCCCCCCCCTGGAAACACGCCATTGTGAGAGCGCTACTGAAGAAACCAACCCAAATTCCAGATGTCCTGAGTAATTACAGACCGTTATCTCGGCTTCCAATGGTCTATAGGATTCTGCAAAAAACATGGCAACTCCAGCCTTCTTAGAATCCCATAATCTGTTACACCACTCTCAGACCGGCTTCCGACCCTTTTCGGGAATGGAACCAGCTCTCATCTCCGTAGTGGAGGAATCTAAAAAGATTATGGATCAGGGAGGAGCAGTAGCCATCATTCTCCTCGACCTAAGTGCAGCATTCGACACGGTCAATTTTGATATCCTTCGAACCGGCTTGGGAGTGTAGGAGTTTCGTGGGAAGCAATAGCATGGATCCAATCATACCTCAGTGGTAGAACTTTTCAAGTTTTTTCAGGAGAAGCTACCTGCAGGTGTCGACCTCTTAGGTATGGAGTTCCTCAGGGATCATCCCTGAGTCCTACCTTATTCAAGGTATATATATATAAGGCCACTGGCGGATATTGTTCTTCCATTCGGGAATACACCCTTTGCGGATGACACCCAGCTAGTGGTCTCTCTAAAACATCTCTAAAACATCCGCACAATGCCCCCTCTGACTTAGAAACCTGCTTGGAGAAGGTGGCTACATGGATGCAAAACTCCTGCCTCAGGCTTAATGGCGACAAATCTGGAATCATGTATCCCGGTAATCTACCCAACACTGATTTCAAACTGTAATAGCCAACATGTCTAGGACAAGCACCCACCCCTAAGCCCAAGGTCAAAAGCCTGGGAGTGTGGTTCGACAAATCGCAAAAATTTGATCCGCAAGCTGTGACAGTGGCTGGTATGTATTAGTGCATCCTCAGAATGCAGGGGCAAGAAGAACGGTGGTCCAGGCCCTGGTTGTCTTGCGCCTGGACTACGGGAACTCCTTGTACATGGGAGCGCCCAAATCAACCATTAGTATACTCCAAGTGGCCCAGAACTGCACCGCCAGGATGCTGCTTGGAGTACCAAGAACTCAATTGGCGAAGCCATGCTTGAAAGTCCTACATTGGCTACCCATTCTGGAAAGAATTAAATTCAAATCCCTTTGCATAGCCCACAAAACCCTAATGGGCAAAGCTCCTACCATTTTTAACTCTCTCATTACCTTTTACCATCTCAGGAAACTCCGCCGCTCAGGAAGCATGAGTCTGGCCGTCATCCCCAAAATTGACAGGATACGTAGTGGGGGCAGCTCCTTCTCGTATAGCACAGCCAGGCTAAGGAACACTCTTCCCTTGCACCTACGTTCAGAGACTCACCTTCTCCCCTTCCGAAAGCACTTGAAAACGAGGCTATTTCAACATTTCAGTTTGTAAACCCACCTCTCTCACAGCTATGCCGCTAGCGCTCGGATGTCTCTGGGTAGCTATGCGCTCTAGAAATGCTAACTAATAATAATAGTAATAAGGGAGGCCCAAAGCACAGCCCAAAGCCCAAGGGGGAAACAGTTCTCCTGGGGCCTAGCTTATCTGCAACCAAAACTCCAGTATCACAAGACTGGAGTTGCCTAGCTAGCACAATAAAGCCCCGAAGTCATAAGCCCTGACATAGCAAGAACCCCTCATCAAAGGTCAAAAACATCTTACATCTCTACTCCTGGAATATAAACGGTGTAGAAAACAAAGCAACAGACACAGAGCTGTAGCTATAATTACAAATGTTTGACTTTATAGTCTTACAAGAGACCTGGCTGGATCAACCAATTCATTTACAAAGTTTTGAGCTATTCCATCTTACAGCTACTAAAAGCACCAAATGTAGTCACCCTCAAGGAGGACTTTCAACTTATACCTCCACAAGGAGCATGTATGCAGTCAATGAGCTGGCCATCAAGTTAGCACTGACTAATGCAGTACAAGCTCTCAAAGTAATGATACAAGGTGTAAATAAAGATCTACGTCGGGTACTAGTCAACGTCTACCTTCAACCACGAGATAAGGCCAAGGGCTTTAACCAACTTGGAGAGAAACTAACCAGACTACTAATGGAAGAGCAAACCTCCAACTTTATAATAACTGATGATTTTAACCTGCATATCCTGGGTACAACAGAAGATGATAACTCACTGGAAGACAATCCATTCACATGGCATATTCCACCACATGATGGGAATAATTGGGGAAGACATACCAAGCTAGCTAAGAAATTTCTAGGGAACCTAGAACTCCTTAGCTTGCGTGCACTAAACGGCCGATTTCCGCAAGACTGCCGCCAGCAGCCACTTTCCATAATACAGCAACCAGCACAACAAATGATTACACTTTTGTATCGATCCCACTGTTCTGCAAAGTAATGGATTGTCACATAAGGATAAAGGACTACAGCGATCACCTTTCACAAGAGATTACAATGTATTTATTTATTTTTGTCCTCATACATGACACGGACCCGAGATCTAAGCTGAAAACGATCTATCGGAAGGCGACTGTTTGAGATGGCTTAGTCTCGGAGATCCACTGTGCCTCCTTCAGACTATGTGTGATGGAGTTTCTGCTTAATCACGCTGTCCTCCTTCATAGTCGAGATGTGTCTTAATCATAGGACAGTTCACAGTGCTTACATTATATATTTTCCCCCTTAATTAAATTCTAACGATATATCCTGTAATAGGTTCCACATTTTTATCCTTTTAGCAGATCCCTTTGTGCAATCTAGTCTGCGCACATATCTAACATATGAAATGCAGTCCTGCAGTGAAGGTGCATTTTGAACTACCCATTTTGTGCAGATTTCCCTTGATGCAATTATTACCACTACATAGAGAATTTGGGCCTGAGACTTCGTCAATACAAGGTTTCCCATGCCCCTTCTTACGATCCCAAATATAATCAGTTCAAGAGATGCATAATCAACAAATTAGAATATTATCTTAGAATGTAAATTGCCTCAGGGCGCATGGGAGAAGGAGGACGATTTTAAAATTAATAAAGCTCTCAGAAAATTATATTATAATATTGCAGGAAACCTATCTTTGGCAAGAGGAATGGGGTGAGATTCTTAAATCAAATAGGTGGATAGTACAGTCGATTTGCAGTGATCAACTATGCAATGTAAAAGGAGTAGCTATACTATTAAAAAAATTAGCAAATGTTAAAATAGAGAGTTCTATGGTGGTTAGAGGGGGCAGATGGGCAATAGTCAACGTCAAAATTGATAAGCTCGGATACACACTGGTAGGGTATTATGGTCCTAACGTTGATGACCCCTCTCCCCTTAATGAGTTGTACAGGCACCTATTAGATGCTAAGTACAACATCATCATGGGAGGAGATTATAACATTCTGATGAATCCTGCCTTGGATAGATCTTCAACAAAATATACAGTCAATGCCCCAAAAATGAGAAAGAGTATACAGCAGATTGTTAAGAATCTTGGCTTATTGGATATTTGGAGGCTTAAAGCTGGTCCCAGGAAAGAATTCACTTATCAGAATAAAAAACACTCACATACATCTAGAATAGATTTATTTCTTGTTGATGCAAGATTGGGTAAAAACATTCTTACGGTCATGCACCAACCAGAGCATCTCTCAGATCATGCAGCAGTAAGGTTAGACGTCTCGCTGGGAAATCAACAAATGGAGTATAGATGGACTCTAGATAGACCACTTCTGGGGAAACAAGGAGTGGTAGATGCTTTAAAAAAGAATGTGTCACAGTTTTTTAAAAATAAATAGAGAGTCTGCAGCACCTCATATTGTATGGGATACTTTTAAGGCATTTCTCCGGGGGAGTTATTCAGCATTTAGAAGGAAGGAAGGGAAAAGGGAGTTGAGAGAACATGAGGTAAAAATTGAAAAAGTGCAGAAGAGTTTTATTGACTGTCACAACCCAACTTTAAAAATCCAACTCCAGAGTAAATTGAACGAGGTCAAAGGACAGTTAGGTGAGTTCCTGGAAAAAAGGATCCAAGAGCAATGGGATGCCAGTAAAATGGCCCACTATGAATATGGGGAAGGGTTTGGGAAACCTCTTGCGTGGAAGACAAATTAAGATCAGTTAAGAAATTAGATTAAAGAGGTGCATATCTGTGCCACCCAAGAACGATGTATAGATGATTGTAGTACATATACACAGACGACACGAAGGCTACCCGGGTAGAAGTAGATGAATGGTTGAAACAAGATTCTCTTCCCAGTATAGATATCAGACAACAATCATTTCTGAACCAAAAGTTCAGCACCCAAGAGATAGAGGAATCTATTGCCCATTTAGAAAGAGGGAAAAGCGGCAGGTCCAGACGGCATCCCTAATGAGCTGTACAAGGTTTTAAAGGAAGTATTGGTTCCACACCTAAATAAGTTAATGAATGGTATTTATGTGCAACATACTCCTCTTCCAGGCTTCATGGAAAGAGACAGTCCTAACATTAATTTTAAAACCAGGCAAAGACCCCTTGAAGTGTGAGTCTTCTAGACCAATATCACTATTGTACAGTGATTATAAAATATTCACGCAAATATTAGCCACAAGGTTAAACAGTGTAATAGGCGATATTATTCATGAGAACCAAAAGGGCTTTATGAAATACAGGCAACTTCAGGATTTAACACATGGTTTGATCAGTGCAATTGACATAGCTACCACAACCGGGTCTCCCCTAACTGTCATAATGATTGACGAGGTCAAAGCATTTGATCGAGTCAGCTGGCCTTATTTGTATGAAGTTATTGAACAAAACAATTTAGGCAGCAACTTTCTTAAAGCTATACGATCAATATATGAGGCACCAACTGCAAGGTTAGTGGAAAATGGGGCTCTCTGATCTAAGATCATGATAGGCCGGGGTACCAGGCAGCGGTGCCCCTTGTCACCACTACTTTTTAATTTGTATATAGAACCCCTCGCTAGGAGTATAAGGTCAGAAAATGAAATTCTCCCTTTTAGATATCTAGACTGGGTAAAAAAGGTGGCATTATATGCTGATAACTTGTTAATCTATACTTCAAACCGGGAGGTATCATTTCCTCTTATAATGAGAATAACTGAGTCTTTTGGGAAAATCTCTGGTTATAAATACGGATAAAAAGGAAACCATGACATGGAATGGTTTAGTGGATCCCTTGTTAGAAAAGTCAGAGATCAGATATCTAAGTGTAAGAATAGTTAAGAATGTCAATCAGATGGCTCTCATTAATTTCAATAGAATCCATTCGGAGTCCAAGAGGTTACTGGAATCACAGATGTATCTACCTTTGTCGATTCTGGGAAGAGCAAACTTGGTTAATATGATGATCCTCCCTAAATTCACTTTTATTTTCAACACTCTACCGCTACATTTCAAGACTGAATGGTTCAGGAAGCTGCAAGGTGATTTGAGCAGTTTTGTATGGAAAAATAAAGTGGGTTCGAAGAGCTTGGAAAAAACTGCAAAAAAAGAAATTAGATGGTGGGATAGCATTACCTGACTTTCAATTGTACCGTTGGGCTTTCTTTCTAACAAATACTAGACATCTTTTAATGGACAATACCCAAAGAATTCCCCCTCATTTAAGGGTGTTAAGATTAAGAAGGAATTTCCCGGACAAAGGAAATGCTTTCTTATTTAAATATGGCCACCCCAAATTCTTCAAGAAAATCAAGTTTAAAGTGTTATTAGCAGCTTCTAAAATATGGGTCCAAGTCAAGCGGATCTTGGGAGTTACAGTTGTAATGCCCCTATTTGGAACTCACCGGGCACTCCTGAATGTCTTTTGGACGTCTTAGCAATGCCTTTATTAGCAGCAGGTCCGACAAAATGGGGGCAGATTTTTGATCAAGGCTCATTGACATCATGGGACACATTAGCAGCAAGAACACATTTCTCACTATCAAGGTTTAAATATTTTCAACTAACAAGGTGGTCACACAATCAGATGCAAATCGGATTCGAAACAGAGTGGGAGGGTGAACTAATGAGAAATCAAAGTTACATGAAGGAGGTCTCCAAATGGTATTGGATTTTGGTAGGAGCAGAAGATCGCTCCTTAAAGGGGCCGGAGGAGATTTGGAGGACGGACATGCCGGAGTCAGATATACAAAGTTTATGGCAAGTATCAATGGCTACGCTTTGGCAAACAGTCAGACCCACATCATTGAAGAGGAACCATCTTTTTACTCTGTACAGAGCGTATTGGTCACCAAAGAAGTTGTCTAAGATGGGTGGAAGCAAGAGAAGACAACGTCCGAAGTGCATGCTGGAAGACGCGAATGACGTCCACTTACTATGGCAATGTCCAGGGATCCAACTCTTCTGGCATGAGGTGGGTGACTTTGTGTCCAAATTGCATGGGGCCAATATAGAGGTAAGCCAAGAGATTACAATGTCAACGCATGTTGCAATATCCTCGCAGCCAGCAGACGTGTCTAGCTCCGTACATACTATCAACAATATAAGGCTCAAATGCAAAATCCCTGAACCAGAAAGGCTGCTGGCCTCGGTGAAGAATCTCCTGCAGGAAAAGCAAACAACAAGACTTGATGCATTAGCAGGTTGGGAAAGCTTCACAAAGACACTAGGAAAAGCCCATACAGTAAAAAAAGAGCCACAGCTGAGGGGAATATCAGAACCTTGACAAGGGTGTACCTCCATCTCAACGAATGCGCAAGTTAGTCACCATAAGAAAGAAAGAAATCAAACAAAAAGGAGACTTCAAAGATGCGGCTCGGATGCCAAAATCCAAATAGATCTGAGGCAATTAAAAGCAATGTATAAAAGGCTACTCTGCCAACTCAAAAAATAGAATCAGAAGAGAGTCTGTGGGCTAGGCTTCTATATGACATTAAGAGCAACAATAGTGTGTGATTCTGGCACACAATCAATATGCTACATAATCCAATGGCCCATGTGATCAGCTCACACCTGAGAGAAGAGACCTGGGTAAGCTCCCTCCGTAATCTCTTCAACAAGCAACCCGGCAGCAATTCTAGACCAAAAGTTACAACAGATCAACTGAAGGTAGCGAGAACCCACAAAACACACAATAATCAGGCATCTACCACAATCGTGATCTCTGACAACCAAATTTCCAAGAGAATAGCCAAGGGCAGAAGAACGGGAGCGCAGGGCCCTGACGTTATCCCCCAGATCTTGTTTAATCTAGACCGTGACAACTGGACAGAAGTTCTGAAACCAGTCTTTGAATGAATTCTCTAAACAGAGTTAATTCCGGCTTCATCGAGGGGTTCAATCATTTCCCCAATCTACTAAAAGGGAGACAGGAAAGAGTCTAGAAACTACAGATTGGTAGCCGTGATAGACAATAACGCCAAATATTATGCCAGCTCATACTACAAGAACTGACAACCTTGGCAATGGAAAATGCAGTCATCCCTCTTAACCAAACAGGCATTAGTAGGCACATGGGAACTACCACTAACATTCTAACTCTCTCTCTGATGATTGTCGCCACAATAGCAGCTAAACTGCCGCTGTATGTCTGCATTATCGATTACAGCCTTGAGTTGGACCCCATTGATAGAAACAAACTGTGGTGCGAACTTACTAAATGGAATATTCCACCCCTCCTCTTGAAACAGCTAATACTTCTCCACTGAGACACATTTGTTCATGTGAAGCTGGGGGCTGGAGATCACCTGTCAAGAATGATTCCAACCACATTCAGGCTGAAACAGGGCTGCATACTAGCTCCAACCCTGTCTAACCTCTTAATGGCAGACCTGTCAACCAGGCTAGACAAGTGCAACTCCCCTGCCCCAAAGATGGGGGGGCCTCGCCCTTTCGAATCTACTATATGCGGACGATCTCATACTCATCAGTCGAACATCAATAGGCCTCTAACACTTAATGGAAACTACACAAAGCTACTCACTCAGAAATGGTTTGAGCATAAATCTGGACAAATCAAAAGTCATGCACTTGAATCAACGAAGAGCTAAACAAGCTTACAATTGGCACTTGCCTAAACAACAGCTGGCAGTCGTCCAAGAATACAAATAATTGGGCATTATTATAGACAGCAAAAGAACCTTCACTGCCCACAAGGAACTATTAAAGAGGAAAGGTACAGCGACAGCAGTGGCATTAAGAAACCTAAAAACAAAATTGCTGGCATTAGCTTCTCTTTACTGCTCCAAGTGATGCAGGGAAAACTTATACCAACAATCACTTATGGAAGCGAACCCATGAAAGGTAGAGATGTGGCTATACTAGATGGCATTGTAATGGGATCACTTCGAATGATCTTCAACCTACCCTAATATGCGTCACCAGCCAAAATAAGATTACAATTTGGTATGCAGAGGCAAGGACTGGCCTGCAGAAGAGCGTACATCAAATGCTGGCAAAAGGTCAAAAGAGCGGAACCAGGGACACTAAATGCTCAGCTATGTCCTGAACTTTCCACTAAAGAGAAAGGCGCAGCCAGGGGCTATCTGGAAGACTCTGTACATCAGTTATGCCTGCTGGGCCTCTGGGAGACCTCAGGGACACATGGTGGCTTTAAAAAGTGTGCTAATAAAACTGTCTCCTTGGTGGAGGATAAAGCTCTACTGGCGGCATGGGTGTATGGATGGTTTACCCTACACAACTAGACTAAGGAAGTTCCTCAATTCTATTTAGGCACTGGCTTCACCAAATCCTCCACAGAGAAATACCTACAGTACCATCTGGTCATCAAGCACAGAGCTCTTAACCACTCTGGACCCGAATACTTATCTACCAGGATCCAATGTTACACTTTCCTCAGAAGTCTGCACCAGGGCCACTTGGCCAAAGTTCTCAGGGGTAGGTGAGTAAGAACCCTAGGTAGATCTTTCTACCTCTTGGGCCCCATAGCCTGGAACAGCTTGCCAGCCGAATTATGCCAAATCAGAAGCAAGCAGCCTTTCAGAAAACTACTCAAGACCTGGTTTTTTACCCTCTAATTATGACTTTCTGTACCTTCTTTCTTTCTGTCCAATTAGTGCCGGTACACTCCTTGGGCTGGCTGTGTGCACTACAAATTCCTGCATTCATTCAATCACAAAGGGTTTGAGTGGGCAGAGTCATTGCAGTGACTGTGTCGGGGTTTGATAATTCAGACACAATTCCAAAGATGTCCTTAGATTTATTTGTTGAGCTTCTGATTTTTCTAGAGGAAAAAAATAGATTTAGCTTGTTTGATTGATTTTTTATATTTTTTAAGATGAGAAAGAGAAACTTCCTTTTTTCCGGGTCAATAATTCCTGCACCAATTTTATTTTGACCAGCTGAGTTTGAGTTTTACAAGTTTTAATTCTTCAAAAAAACATTTCAATGCGTTATAGTGCTTGGCCAGTCAGGCTTTCCGAAGAGGAGCAGGTGTTTTGTAGGCTTCTGTTAGCCAGGCTGTGATACCTTACTCATGTTGGTTAAAATTGGCATTTATATAGGGTAATGTGGTTACCAATGAATTACAGAAATAGTCAATATTAATGCAGGTCCAGTTCCGAGATAGCATTCCTGTGCTAAGCAAATGTTTTAGAAGAACCAAATTAAACAGTGTCATTTTAATTAAATAATGGTCTGACCAAGCACAGGGCATGAACATGAGATTATCAACTGATAAATTGATGGACCATACCTGATCTAATGTATCGCCGTTGATATGAGTAGGAGAGGTCACATGTTGTTCAAAGTTCAGACTGCTTAGTAAGTGGGTGAACTTCATAGATGATTTCCCACCCCTTTTCTCATTAGCCCAACAATTAAAAGTCCCAATTACTAGAGGTTTTGCATAGTCATTATTATTATTTGAAGGTTTTATATAGCACGAACAAGACCCTTGCAGGTATCAGAGCGCTTTACAAGGTAAATATCGCAGATACATAGGCATATGGTAAATAACATATGGTTTCATAAAAATCACAGAGAGTACAATCAACATATCGAAGATACATAGGCATATGGTAAATGACATATAGTTCCATACAAATCAAGCATAGTATAATCACAATATCGAAGATACATAGAGAAGTAGTAAATAATATATAGTTCCATATAGATCAAGAATAGAGTCGTATAATCACAGTAACCCATGCTCAAGTGAACTTAGCCATGAGAAGGGATTTCACTTCTTTTTTGAAGGATGCAGTAGAAGGATTAAATCTAGTTTCTGGGGGCAAAGCATTCCAGATCCTGGGCGCCATCCCTGAGAAGGCTTGATTGTATGTTTTCTTCTTGTTGAATCTTTGTGGTTTCAATAAGAGGTTATTGGCACTTCTGGAAGCTCAGTTGCCACATGAAGGTACCAGTTCCTGTGCCAGATAGCTGGGAGTGTTGTGTTGAATGGCTTTATGCGTCATGCATGCTATTTTTAGCTGAATTCTGGCTACGAAAGGTAACCAGTTAAGGGATCTTAGGTCCGGGGATATGTGGGAGTTTCTTTTGGAGCCAGTAATAAGTCTAGCTGCTGCGTTGATTGAAGCTCTAAGAGGGGCCGTTGAGGATCTGGGAAGGCCGCCGAGAGAGACACTTGCATATTCCAATCTTGGGATAATTAGAGCTTGTACTGCCAGTTTGAAGTCCTTTTCAGGCAGGAAAGATTTACGTTTTCTCAAAGTATTCATCTGAAAGTTTGCTCCTTTTGTTGCGGTGCTTATGTGTTTCAGCATATTGAGATTTCTGTCCTGCGTTACTTCCAGCGATTTCGTTGAGTCAACGATAAGAAGTTGGCAGCTGAGTGCTGTTAGGTGTTTGATGCAGTCTTGAATTATGGGTACTTGGGCGGGAGGAGCGATTAGGAGGAATTCAGTTTTGAGGGTATTCAGTTTTAGATGGGTTTCGGCCAGCCAGGTCTGAGTTTTTCCAAGAGTTGTGTTCAGGGATTTGATGTCTTCTAGTGAATGGATCTTTAGGTATTGTTGTGTATTGTCTGTGTACATATGGTATTGTATGTTAGAAGAGTTAAGAATTTCAGTGAGTGTTTCCATGAATAGATTGAAAAGTGTCGGAGAGAGGGATGATTCTTGTGGGACTCCTAAGGTGACTGGGACGGGTTTGGACAGGGAATGGTTAACCTTGAATCGTTGCAATCTGTTTTGCAGGAATGAGGTAAACCAGATTAGAACTGATCCAGATAGTCCCATTCTGTGTTTCAGAAGGTCTAGCAGGTTGTCGTGTTTGACGGTATCAAAGGCAGAGGAAAGGTCAAGCAGGATAAGTAAGCAGGCTTCGTTCTTGTCTAGGATTTGTAGCGCATCGTCAATTATGTGGGTCATGGCTGATTCAGTGCTGTGTCCTGCACGGAAACCTGATTGGAATTTGTTGAGCAGGTTGAAATGGTCTATGTGTCTTACAAGCTGGAGGTGTACACATTTTTCTAAGAGTTTGGCCAGGGTAGGGATGTTGGATATTGGGCGGTAGTTATTTAAGTCCACAGGGTCAACCGTTGGCTTCTTTAGGATGGGGGATACCTGCCCATATTTGAGGATATCAGGGATGGTTCCTTGGAGGAGGGAGGTATTTATAATCTTCGTCCAAAGAGGCAGTAGCAGCGGGATGAAGTCTTTTATGCAGTTTGCTTGGAGAGGGTCAGTGAAGTGATTGGCAGGATTCAGAGCCGTGAGCATTTTGAGTATAGTTTCTTCGTTATAAGTATTGAAGGATGACCAAGATGCATTATTTTTTAGGTCGAACTTTGGTAAGCTCCGTGTGGGGCTCCTAGAAGGGATGATGAAGCGTCAATGTGTGTATCAGTATGTGTGATTAAATCGTTGAGTAGGTCCTTCTTTATGTTTTCGGTCTTCAGAGTGAAGAAGGAGGCAAACTCTTCACAGTTGGGTAGTGAGCCTAAGCTAGCTTGGGGGAGGTGAGGTGCATCCGTAGATTGTGTTTTGATTAGCTCGTAAAGTTTTTGGGGACGATTCTTGGCCTGGTCTAATTGATAACTGAAAAAGTCTGCTTCAGATCGTCTGATCTTTCTGTAGTAGGCGTTTCTCTTCCTTCTTAGCATCTTGAGGTGGTTGGCAGATGGAGCAGATCCCCATCCACGTTCAATTAGTCTTAAGGATTGTCTGTCCTCATTGAAACTTCCATCGCACCAGGGTTTTGAGTCTTTTGTGGAGGCTCTCTTTAGTTGTAGTGGGGTGACCTCATTTAATATCATGTTCATGGAATTGAAGTAGTGATTGGTGAGATCTTGAACATCAGCTAGCCCTTCTAGGGGAAGAAGGATGTTGGAGCTGGAGGTTGTGATTATGTCAGAAAGAATGTTTCTCAGATCTCTCTTCCGTACTTTAGATCTTGTGGGTTGAGCTGAATTAAGTTTCACAGTTTCATTGATGAAGAAAGTAATGATATGATGGTCAGACCAATCACATGGATGGATCATATCTAGTTGAATGGAATCTGCTTTAGAGATGACTAAGTCAAGGATTGCTCCTTTATCATGTGTGGAGCTGTTGCAGATTTGGGTGAGGTTGAGATCCAAGAGGAAGTTTTTGAGACTATTGACCGCTTAGTCATTGGGGTCATTCCAATGGAGATTAAGGTCTCCAAGAAAAACTTGCATATTTTGATGTCCGGCATTAGTAGAGACTACTTCCATGAAATGCTCGATGAAGGTGAGATTATCACCTGGTGGATGATAGAGAGTGTGCAAAGAGCAAACTAGTTTGCTATTGCTAGTGTTGTCTAAGCATATGTATTCACAAGAGGGGAATACTGAAGATTGGGATCAGTTCACTGAGAGATTTTTCCTGTGTATGCAAGCAATGCCAATCCCTGGCTTGTCAATTCTGTCTAGTCTGATGATGTCATGGCTTGGGGGTACCAGTATATCGAGGATGGGCGCAGAAGATTCATTTAACCATGTTTCAGTCAAAATTAGTAGGTCTGGTTCTTGTGTAAGTATGAGGTCAGCTAAGTCAGCTGCATGTCTTGAAGCAGATCTGCAATTTAGTAGTATACATTTCAGACGGGGCTTTATGAGGGAAGAGTTGGGTTCCTGAGTAAGGGGAACTTATCTAAGATTGTTTGTGACTATACCGCTGGGATTATGTGTAGTGAGTCTGTGCGTATTGGAAGGAATAGTTTGGATTAGTGAATTTTTGGGGAGGTTGTCTGGAAGCATGGTGTTGCGGTTAGGTTGTGGGAGATCATAGGAGCGTAATAGGGAGAACTTCACATAGAGCTTGTAGTTCTTCTTTGAGTTGCCATAGCAAAATTAGAATCTCATCAAGTCTAGGGTCTGGTGTAGGTGGTAGCAGGATTGGTGATTGTATTGTGATTGTGGGAGGTGTGTTTGCGTCGGATCACTGACATAATATCGACTTCCAAAATATAGACCTACAAAAATATCGATGCCAAAATATCGAATGCAAAAATATCGAATTCCTTTCTACAAACAGGTAAGTACAAAAATACTGAGTCAAAAATATCGTTGTAAAGAATATAGTCAGTCAAAATATCGAATTTTGTTAACTGTATTAAAAGTAATGTAAAAAATAATAAAATAATAAATATAATTAACTAAAACATATTTAAAAATACTTAAATAACCTTAAATATAATAAATTATTAATGTAACTTCAAAAAAATAAACTTACATTTTTATTTTTTAATAGATATATATAAACGTAATATTAATAAAAAAGAATCAATATTTTTACCGTAGGATACCGGCAGGGTAAAATGTACCATTACCACTCCAGTGAGTGCAACAGTAGAGAAAGCGTCAGATAGCGTAGGGGTAAAAATAACTATTCCCACTCCAAAGAGTGCAACAATAGGGAAAGCGTCAGATAGCGTAGGGGTAAAAATTACTATACCCAGTCCAAAGAGTGCAACAGTAGGGAAAACGTTGGATAGCGTAGGGGTAAAAATTACTATTCCCACTCCAAAGAGTGCAACAGCAGGGAAAGCGTTGGATAGCGGGAGGGTAAAATTTACTATTCCCACTCCAGTGAGTGCAACAATAGGGAAAGCGTCGGATAGCGTATGGGTAAAAATTACTATTCCCACTCCAAAGAGTGCAACAATAGGGAAAGCGTTGGATAGCGGGAGGGTAAAATTTACTATTACCACTCCAAAGAGTGCAACAGTAGGGAAAGCGTTGGATAGCAGGAGGGTAAAATTTACTATTCCCACTCTAGTGAGTGCAACAATAGGGAAAACGTTGGATAGCGTAGGGGTAAAAATTACTATTCCCACTCCAAAGAGTGCAACAGTAGGGAAAGCGTTGGATAGTGGGAGGGTAAAATTTACTATTCCCACTCCAGTGACTGCAACAATAGGGAAAGCGTTGGATAGCGTATGGGTAAAAATTACTATTCTCACTCCAAAGAATGCAACAGTAAGGATAGCATTGGATAGCGTAGGGGTAAAAATTACTATTCCCACTCCAGTGAGCGCAACAATAGGGAAAGCGTTGGATAGCGTATGTGTAAAAATTCCTATTCCCACTCCAAAGAGTGCAACAGTAGGGAAAGCGTTGGATAGCGGGAGGGTAAAATTTACTATTCCCACTCCAGTGAGAGCAACAATAGGGAAAGCGTTGGATAGCGTAGGGGTAAAAATTACTATTCCCACTCCAAAGAGTGCAACAGTAGGGAAAGCGTTGGATAGCGGGAGGGTAAAACTTACTATTCCCACTCCAGTGAGTGCAACAATAGGGAATGCGTTGGATAGCGTATGGGTGAAAAATTACTATTCCCACTCCAAAGAGTGCAACAGTAGGGAAAGCATTGGATAGCGGGAGGGTAAAATTTACTATTCCCACTCCAGTGAGTGCAACAATAGGGAAAGCGTTGGATTGCGTAGGGGTAAAAATTACTATTCCCACTCCAAAGAGTGCAACAGTAGGGAAAGCGTTGGATAGAGTAGGGGTAAAAATTACTATTCCCACTCCAATGAGTGCAGTAGTAAAGAAAATAATAATTTAATATTTTTATTAAAATAATTTAATTATTAATACCAATACAAAAATTAATATATTAATTACCAATCACAAAATATTTAATAATCAAATAATTATAAATACCAATAAATATTTTTTTTTAATTAATTACCTATTAACAATTAATTAACAAACAATTAATTTTCAATACCAAAAATGATTAAATACAAATAATACCAATTAATAATTAATTAATAGTAAATTAATTATCAATATACAAAATTTATTTCAATAATTAATTAGTTAAAATTAAATTACTTCTCACCATATTCCCCTACAAACCCACAACCCACTACAAATAATAAATTAAAACAATTAACATAATTATCAATTAAACAATTAATAAAAATTAATTACCAATTAATACAAATTAATTACCAATTAATAATTAATCAACAACCAATTACCAATTAATACAAATTAATTACCAATTAATAATTAATCAACAACCAATTAATTTTCAATACCAAAAATTGATAAATAATCAAAAATACAAATTATTAATTAATTAACAGTAAATTAATTATCAATACACAAAAATATTTTTAGCAATTCATTCATTACAATTAAATTAGTACCCACCATATTCCCCAATAAACCCACAACCCACTACAAATTATAAATTAATACAATTATCATAATTATCAATTAAACAATTAATAAAAATTAATTACCAATTAATACAAATTATTTACCAATTAATAATTAATCAACAACCAATTAATTTTCAATACCAAAAATTAATAAATAATTAAAAATACAAATTAATAATTAATTAACAGTAAATTAATTATCAATACCAATAAATAAAAATAAATATTTACTTAATTACTATTAAATTACTTCCCACCCTATTCCCCTATAAACCCACAACCCGCTACGGGATTAAATTATGCAAAAATTTAATAACATAAAATTCATTACTTAAAAAAAACTAAACATACATTACAAAAAATAATATACACTTTTAACACATATACTAACATGCAAAACACTTTAAAAAATCGATATTAATAACAATTCGATATTTTTTCATGCCTATATTATGACATTCGATATTACTTACCTGCAATTCGATATTTTTAACGACTATATTATGTCCATTCGATATTGTGTCCATTCTATATTTTAGACTCGATATTATGGCCATTCGATATTTTTTTTTCAATATTATGTCTAGTTACCGTTTGCGTCCCGTGGGAAGCACGTATTCTGGGTTGTTTTTTTTGTAGCATCCTGCCTGGTTCCTTATCCGGATCAGGGAGGGGTGGACTGGTGTGGAGTGGCGATGTATGAATCGTAGGGGTGTGCGGTGTGGATGTGGTCGTGGGAGTATTGGTTTTGCAGGTGGCAGGGTTGGCATTGGGAGGAAGTATTTCCATTCCAGGTGAGAGTGCTGAGTCTGGAATGGGTGTAAATGCTGGTAGTGTAATAAGGGGGGAGTGTATTGGGAGAGATTCGTGCAGGGAGGAGAGGGTAGCACTGGGATTGGGTGAAAATGTTGACTTGACATCCGATGAGCCTGAGCTGACGTAATATTAGGGGGGTGATAGGCTGCGTGCTGGGGGTGGGAGCCGCCTGGGACGGGGTGAGGTTTTATCACTTTTTCCCTGATGATGGTGAAGATGTTATCCAACAGGTTTACGCTGCGGTCTGATGATTGCATGAGGATGATTCCATTGTGATAGATGGTGATGGTTGCTGCGCCTTTGAAGATTGGGGAGGGGGAGATGAAGATTGTGAGACCATGTGCAGTTTTCCTGGTGGAGGAGATCCTGAAAAGAGCAAGGAAGGCTTTCCTCCTTTGTGCTCTTCTTTTGGTGTAGAAAATGATGTTGGTGGATATGTGCCCTTTGTTTGTTGAGAAGTAGGAGTCCGAGATAGGGGTTTCGGGGTGTAATTTTAACAAATTGTGATTAAAGCGTTTAGCTGTTTTTTTCAAAAGGTTGGGGGGTAGTTAATGGTGTAAGTATGTAAGCCTGTGCGCTCCATAGTGGGGTTGGCGCTTGTTGGTGTGGGGTAGAGTGATATTGGGCATTATGCGTGGTTGTAGGATTGGGACCGTAGCGGGGGCTTGTGCTGTGAAGGGGGGCTGGGCTTGGGAAGGTAGGGGGTAGTCGTGATATGGGGGAGGTGTTGGAACAACGGGGGTGCTGGTGTAGGTTAAGGGCAAAGAGAAGGGAAGGGAGGGGGAGGGTGGAGTAGGGGTTGATTCAAATTTAGGGGTGAATGCCCCGCTGCTGGGGAGTGATGGATGGGAGGCTAGGTCAAGAAAAATATAAAATAAGGTAAAAAATAAAAGTACAAATTCTCACCTGTGTGAATGAGGAGAGGGAAACCGAGGGGTGTTAACTAGTGACGTACAGGGGCTAGTCCACTGTAAGGGAGTCAGTCCAAGATGGCTGCATCTTTAGTAGTGGATATCATAACCAAAAAGGTAGTCGTCCTGTTTCAGTTTCTGTGATTCTGTGAGTGATTTGTCCTTTTTCAATTCCTATGTGGTCTGCTTCTTGGGAGGATCGGTGTCTCTTCCTGCCTAAAACAACAGCCTAAAGCAGACCACCAATTATTGGTAATGGTGATTAGTAGAGGCCGTCATTTTGCAGGCATCGAGGTAGATGCTGCCTATTAGTGCAGCAAAGGTGAACCTTCTAATAAATTCCCCAGTAAGAAGATGTGGGGTCCTGAAATGTGGAGCGGCAGCATGTATTTGTGCAAATGCGGTAAAATCAACGAGCACGCAGCCCCCATTTGTAGATGATCTCGCTGCCAAACATACAGCATAAACATGCATAAACGTTCTTGATCAGGCAAAAGCCCAGACCGTCCTAGCCGCTCCCGATCCAAAACGGACAGCTGTTTCAGTTGAGCTTAATTACTAGTTTTTTAATTTTTTTTTAATTATTTTAGTTTTCATTATTATTAGTCAAATACTATAGGAGAGATGTGTTCCGCCAGGCAATGTGGGAAGTGGGGCATATGATCCAGAGGTTAAAGAAGAAGATATAAAGTCATTTTAATTAAAAGACTGTCAGCTACTGTAATATCAAGTGATGCAAGACTGGTAAAATTCAAATTTCTTTAAATTCTAGCTGCTACACCTCCACCTATTTTACCTGTAGGATGGCCAGCGTGAAGTTGGTAGTAATTTTCTGGGAGAGCAGCCAATATGTCATGGGACAAACCAGTCATAGCCAGGTTTCAGTTAACAATAAGATGTCTGGCTTTTCAGAGTTCTGCAACTAAAATATTTCTATTTGGTGTTTAACCATTGATCTAGTGTTCAGGGAGATAACCGTAAATTGGTTAGCCGAGATATCAATCACTGTAGGGGCACTGAGAGAGTGGCTGATTGTCTTGCTTATTTCAATAGTTGAGCTATTTTTATTTAGCAGCCCTAAGTTAGATAGATGTGACAAAATGGTGGCCTCAAGTTCATATCCTACCAAGTGTGTTTGAGTCCGTTAGAGGTATAGGAGGGATTTTGGGCATAGTAACTTACCCCGGCTGGCCGCGGATGGTGCAGATGGGCTTCCCTTTGGCACGCCGGCCATTGGTGCCACTATCACCATTTAAAGGGCTGCGAGCTCTAACAAGCTGGTTGGTTCCCCTCAAACAAGTCAGCAGAGAGCTTGATACATCTACAAGCGGTAATTAAACGTGCGGAGAGCAGCCTTCAAGCAGCGATTTCTAAAATGCAAGCAGTAAGGTGCACGGTAGATTATTAAAAAACTAAAGTGAGATAACAAGAAGATTTTAAAAACGACCCAAAGCAACTGGTGCAGCTTCTATCACAAGGCAAGTTCCAAATGTGAAGCTAAAAAGTATGGAGAAAAATCCCCTGAAATGTGAAAGAGAGAGAGAAAGAGCGTCAGTGTATGCTTGTGTGCGTCTAAACATTTATGTGATGGTGTGAGTGAGTGTGCTGGCTAGCTCATGACAACATTGGGTCTGATATAAATGATGTATATTCGGCACTGATTGTTTGAACTCTTATTTCTTAAAGGAGGAGTTCTGGTCTGCAATGAGGTAAGTTATTTTATTTTCTATTCTCTTCATATTAGAGTCATGTCCACCCAGGCACAGCTATGAGGCTGGACAGCTTTTGTCCCATAGCAAGGGAGAGGTCCAACATGTGCAATCAATCCAGGTTCAGAGCTGCGGGAGACTCAAGCGAGTCAGCAGGTTGAGGCAAAATAACAAGGTACTTAGCATAGGTTTTTGCGGCTACAGGGGGCAAGCTATATAAAAAGCTTTGGTATGGCTTATGTTAAAATACAGACTGGAAAGGGATAATTTAGGACAGAAAGGTGCCATTGGTTGCCAAAGAGTGAAGTTGGTGTGGAAACAACAGAGATATTTCTAATAGTGAGAGGATTGCTAACACCTTAGGTACTAAGGGAGACGTGATGGTTGGTAGAAGTAGGATGGATGGTTTGTGGAAAATGCAACAAGGTTTTGGTGGGACAAATTTTGACCAGAGAGTAGAAGAAGGTTTTTGGAAGACACATGTTAGAAGTTTGAGCTTGGTTTCAGGGTGGGTGTAAGAGGTATGGAAAGCGCTATGTAAGTGGTGAGAAAATTGAATACCAAGTTCCACTAATCATCAATTAGACCAAGGCCCTTTGTTGCCTCCCCACATCATAGCAATGCATTTAAATGTCAGGCAAATTAGTGCTCCTGTGTCCATTGCCACTGCGTTAGGCATTCTGGCGCAGCGGAGCATTTTATAGCAGGTGAACTGCCAGCTTGAATGCTGCAGAATGCAAAGAAAGGCTCGGGCACTAAGAGTATTGAGTGGTAGCCATGGCACACAGCTGATGGTGCACTTATCTTGTAGTTAAGGCCTCTGGGAACTCCATTGTAAGTCTTTGAGTATGCGACCTTGATGAGTAGTATCGAATTACAGCAAACATTAATATTTAATTAAACCAAAGACATGCATAGAACAGAAATTGCAATTATAAAAAAACTGTAATTGTCGTGAGCTTGGAAATAATTAAAGTCCAAGCATCCAGTACTAGGACATGAACACTGTGTGCTGATGCCATAAGAACAACGGAAGGAAGAAGGGGTTGGGAAGGAAAAATAAAATAGGAAAGAAACAAATTAGGAAGAAAAGGGAGGAAATGCACGACATGAGCGAATGGGGGAAAAAAAGACAGATGGGCTGGGAAGAGAGAAAGGTTGGGAAGTGCTATGCTGATTGGAGCTCATAGAAGCAGGCCATCATTCTAAAGGAAGGAGTCACTGATCCTGTACTCACCGTTTAAGACCTTGACACTCACACAACAATCCTTGCCACTGCAGCTACCAAAACAGATGTTATTATTTCTATGCAAACAAGCATTGGCACCGCAATTATATCTCGCCATGACAGGCTGGTAGGATGGTTAGTTATTTTTGTTTTTATTGCAAACATGAGCCACAAAAGTAAAATGGAAAAAGAAAATATGCCACTCTCTAAATAGAACCTCCATATGCTTGTAATACAAAATTAAAATTTAAGAAACCTTCAGTGTTGTGGCTGCTATACTGGTGATGCTTTAAAATAACAAGCCTCCCAGCTGCCCCATACATTATTTTAGTTTTATTGTTTGCCTCGCAACCTAACCAAGGACTCAAATCGCAGGCAGTTACAATGTTGCAATGTCAATTAAACACTTTATAGCTGCAACTTCAAAAAGTAGACACAAAATATATTTCCATCTAACTGGGCAGCCGAGTGCAGGCAAAATAAACAGTTAACATTAAAAAATAAATAAAGCACATTTTACATTAACCTTGTCTCTGGAAGGAATGGAACTATTTTTAGGAAGATGTAAACATCATGCACAGGCATGGGGTGGACACTTAAAGTAAAGGGAGCCAATCTGTAAAGTAGGCTGACCTGTTGCCCATGTTGTGTTCTGTGATGGCAAAAGTAAAATGTGAATGACAGATTAAGTGACAAATGAATGAATCCTGCTGAACAGAAACACGTCTATGTTCGTATATTATGCATTTTTGGAAGAACAATAGTCTGGTGAGATCGATAAAGCTGTCTTAAAGGCCAGGCCTAAAAAGCAGGGTAAAACCAAAGGGGATGATGGACAGAGTGTTGGACATTGCAAGCACTCACCCCCAGTCAACTGATATGGGTTTAATCCATCATCATTCTTTAGCTCACTTCTCCACCCCAGTTCAGACATGGCCATATGCAAATCAGTCTGACCCTGTGCCTCACGGGAACAGTCATGCCCAAACTGCCAAGCCATGTCTTCCCTGGACCAGAAACAAGCATCCTGGTACCAGTTTCTGGCCAGTCAGCCGTCATCAGCCAGGCTAGCTTGAGTCCAGTGGCAAAGTGAGCAAGGGACCCACGTCTTGGCATACCCTGCCAACTTAGGGCGAACAAAGCAAAACCAAAGGGGATGATGGACGGAGTGTTGAACATTGCAAGCACTCACTCCCAGTCAACTGATCTGGGTTTAATCCATCATCATTCTTTAGCTAACTTCGCAACCCCAGTTAAGGCATGGCCATATGCAAATCAGTCTGACCCTGTGCCTCATGGGAACAGTCCAGCCCGAACTGCCAAGCCATGTCTTCCTTGGACCGGAAACAAGCATCCTGGGACCGGTTTCTGGCTAATCTGCCGTCATCAGCCAGGCTAGCTTGAATCCAGTGGCAAAGTGAGCAAGGGACCTACATCTGGGCATACCCTGCCAACTTAGGGCGAACAAAGCAAAACCAAAGGGGATGATGAACGGAGTGTTGAACATTGCAAGCACTCACTCCCAGTCAACTGATCCGGGTTTAATCCATCATTATTCTTTATCTCACATCGCCACCCCAGTTCAGACATGGCCATATGCAAATCAGTCTGACCCTATGCCTCATGGGATGATGGATGGAGTGTCGAACATAACTGGCTTGGCAGTTCAGGCTGGACTGTTCCCATGAGGCACAGAGTCAAGACTGATTTGCATATGGCTGGGTTCAAACTGGAATGGCATGGTGAGCAGAAAAACGATGGATTTAGACCCAGATCTCTGTACTGGGGTGAATGTATGACATTGTTCTGCATTCTGTCCATCAACTGTTGTTTTTGCTATAAAGCAGGGTGCCATGACCCCCTCCAGAAGCTGTCATTTATGTAAAAATAATTAACTTTGCAGGCAGATAACCTGAAATCCAGTTTGTTTGTTTTTGGGGACAACACATGAGGTGCTGAGCAGGAAAAACACGGTAGCTTGGTGTATGAAAGAAGCAGTAGATCGGAAACTGGATTTACCACGAGGTACGTTGCTAGATGGGAAGGGGGCAATGCGACTTTGAGAGAAAGTGAGAGTGTGGTGCAGCAGCCATTTCGCAAAAATAGTACATTCATTCAGTCTAATCTAACTAGCAGTTGCACTCATCTCCAAATCACATGTACTTCTACATCTCTGTGGATGTGCATGTAATTTCTGGCTTACTGCTGCTTAGGTTCACGTGCGTTAAGATCTCTGGGGAACATGGTCAGCTAAACAGAAGTTATGAATCATGATTCCACTATCTCCGCAATTCCTTTATTAACTGATATAGATTAAATTATGCTAGCGCTTTCATCAGACTTACTCCAGACTACAGAATGCAATGGCGTCCTCAAAACTGAGAGTCAGCCATTAGAATGAACAAGTTAAAAGCATCACTTGTCGCTACTCAGGTCACTAGTATTATTATAGTCTGCAGGCAATAAATGGGTAGACTACTGAATTAGAGCAGAGGCAGGTATGTGTTTATGATAATTTGAACAAGAAAAGAAATATTGCTCGTGCTAATGTAATGATATTTAGGAAATTCAAAATGCGGGACCTGGAATATGGGGAGTACTGGTCAAATCTTAAAATGTTTGGGTTACCAGATTTGTAGGAGGGAACCATAGTGTAGGCTTAATTGGTAGAGCATTGGCAAGCAAACATGTTGAACATCTTGCATGAGTGAGGCAAATCCACTCCACCTCGATAGGCTCAACCACCAAACAAGAAAGAGGTTTGAGACTAGAGTGGGGTAAAGAGGGTTGGAATGAGAAAGTGGAAGAACAAGATGTGGCCGGTATTAAAGTGTTCTCACTTCTTGGTCTGCGTTCTGCTATCTAAACTGTGGTTGGTAATCACTGCACTGAATTGCTTGATAGAAAAAGAAATGGCAGGAGATGGCAGGAGATGGTAGACAAGACATCACTCAACAGCTTGACAGCATCATAGGTGCAGAGATCTACCTGCTGCCCACATAAATCTGGATCAACTCAGAGAAATACACAGTTTGATGACACTGAAACTCACCAGTGTACTATGTGTCTCTCACTCAGTGTCTAGAACTAAACTCTCTAGTCACTCACTTTTTCTATCACGAAGAGTGATTTTTCCCCTTGATATTGTCCTGTAACGCACCAATGACTGTGTACTGGCTTCTACACACATCAGTATCCAAAATAAAAGCATGTCTCTGAAAATCTTTGTGTATTGATTTCCATAACTGCATGAGTATCAATGTCAATGTTTCACACACTGCACAATATAGCAGGGTACTATGAATTACTGTGTATTGGTGTGTAATACACAGCGCTGGTAAACATGTTCTCTATTTTGTACCACAGCCTGGAAAGTGATAATGCAGTGAAGTTCGGAGCTGAAGAAAGAAATTGATTGGGGAAGATGAGGCTACTGGGAATTCTTGAGGTGGGAGAGTGTCGAAATGAGCAGTAGAGGATTTTCACTGGTCCAGATCAAATGCCAACACAAGGGTGTGCGGCTTCAATACTGAATCCTGAATACTGAATCTGTCACCAAGATTGCAGCTGGTCTCATCAGTTGATGTTGAATCCCACAAAATTTGGTGGTCTTGCTAAAACCCCTGTGAGATTTGGTGAAACTTGCTCATTTCCTGTAAGAACATCCACAACACAATTACCTTTGCCGTTATATTGAGCAAGGCCATGACCTCGCTGCAGTGTGTGGCCTGGTAGTCTGTTGGGATAGTCTATGTTCTATGGGCAAAGGCTGATGGGTTCTATGGGATGTAAAAAGTCCATGACACAAGAATGAGCAAGTACAGATAGAGCCACTAAAGATGCATTGTGCAATGAGCTGTGCAGTGGATGGGTTAATGCCACTGGTGTGACAAAGTTGTTCTAAAGGACAAGCTTTCTTCTGTTCTTCTGTAGAAGAGGCATACCATTTTCTGGACTTGCAAAGCAAACAGCCATGTAGTAGGTATCTTGATAGTCATTCAAATGGAGAACACAATCCATGCTAGAAAATTAGCTGATGCTCTTTAAGGGGATGGGTTTAGCTGTCAGATTTTACTAAGTAATCAACCCTGTAAAACACTCCATTGGCTCTGGAGCTAGGCTTTTCATATACAAATGCCACATACATACATATATGCATACATATTCGTTTTTGGCTGATGTTTTGTGCACTGAGGGAGGACAATGTGGTTTAGTACAAAGTAGCTAAAATTGAGAAAAGGGATATGGGTGATATAAAGTATATGTGTTGTTTTTTTCTTTTCAAGATTGACCCCACAAGGCAATGGCCTACAAAGTTTGCAGCAAGGTAGGTAAGGTGGTACATCAGGCTTTGTGGGCGGGCTTCAGAGAGTGGGGAGCAGGCAGAGGAATAGTGGTGATCAGAGGGTTGGACATGTGTGTATCAAGAGGACAATTGTTAGAGTAAGTTGCAAGTGGGACACAGATATTTCAGATAAAGACATTTCATAGCATTATGATATCATGTCTTTTTAACTATAGTCATAGCTTTCTTGTACCGCTGAAATGCTTAGATTCACAAACAAGGCTAATAATGTGAATGGCTTAAAGTTATCAAGCAGAAAGAGATGAACCACCCAGTAATTTCAAATTAGAGCAAATTGATATATCAGTCTTGCAGAACCCATATTGCACACAAGGACTTAAAGCTGATAGATGAAAACGGTTCGAGAATGTATTGGGTAGTAAATTAGGAAGATAATACTAGAGGTATTTTTTGCAAGATTGCACAAATGCTACAATGTATCTCTGATCCTGCAGATGCTGAGTAATTAAGATAGCCAGATAAGTCCGCCTGGCATTTACATTATGCTCTTTATATGTTTAGAATTTCACTGTTTAAGGTTTAGGACTTCATTAAGAGGTTGGCAGGATAGGAGAACCACCTTAAACTAGTAATGCATTTGCCCCAGCAAACTTGAGTTTCCAACTCCTCTTTTAGAGTTACTTGAGCCACCAGGCTTTCCGAAGGCTGAGCCTGAGGGGGCTCCACCTTTGGAAAACCTTAATCAGGCAATATGGCCGATGTCTGACCACCAGGTCACAGTCAACGCACCCTATTTAGGGTAAGGTGGCCATCACTGTCTTTCCCTACACATGTTCACAATATGAGGCATCCGGGCAGAGGAAACAATTGACCTCACACATAGCGAGAAAAAAACCTGAGCACCAGGGCCTTTTTAATGTACTGAAACAAATGATCGCTTTAGAGTTTGTTTCAGAGAAACAGAAAAATAAAGCTAAGCGAGCAAAAACAAAAATAGTGTTGACTCAGCTTTCAACTCTCACTTCAGTGTATCTGCCATATCGCCAGATCCACTGAAGGCAAAGATATGCCCTCAAGGGAGATATAGATAACCAAATATGACGGGTGGTTCTGCATCAGGGGGTGCATAAGCCAACATCTACACAGACCTGGAAGGCTAACAGGTCACCCACCACACTGTATATGAGCCCCTATGATGTTTTTGGGATTGGCTGCTTGGTGAGGTCCATATCTTCTGTACAGATACTTAATAGTAAAATTAGATGTAGCCTATGGTCGTACATCACTATCTAGAGGCAGAACATAAGATGGTCAATTGAATACCGTTCTGAAGCATTAATTATTAAAGATAAGTGGAATGTTACACATCAGTTTTGACAGTCAGTTCCCCTTCATTCCTGCTAAACATGGATCGTAATCACAATTTGATCATTCAGCCACATCTCAAAGTTTCATTTCAATTTCCAATCTTGGATAATAATACTCTGTTATTTATAGGGTCACTATTACTCAAAACATTTTTTATATCCCTGACACCATCAGAGTACTTTTGGTTACTATAGCAACAGCAATGAATATAGCAAGAATGAGGTTAGATCAACAGAGTGGTCCAAGGATGGAACTTATCTCAATATGATAAATATTTACAAAAGATTTTGGCTTTGCAAATTAAACAGCTGGAGGTGGCCAGCAAGATATCAAATACACGTCATGGTTAAGGTGGGCGTGTGCAGGGTTATATGCACGTTGTGCATTTCATGCAGAACATCGCAAGTGTTTGTAAAAGAGGAAACATTTGGCAAGTTTTGTTGATCTTATGGGCTTTCAGACAAGGAAATAAGTGGATTTGAAACGGAGCTCCTTGAGTACAAGATTTCTGTGCCAATATTATTTACTGCAAGGCTGTATTTGCCATTATGTAAGGCGGTGAATATCAGTAGAATGCCCATCAAATAGTACTAGTTCCTTCAAGATTAGATTAGTGAGAAACTACTTTGACTGATGAAGAATATGAAAAATGAAAAACCATCTCCACTTTTTTGGGCACATGCTGACATTGATGTGTTTGCAAAAGGAAAACAAAGTTAGGAAGTAGTGCACATCCTATCGTTGTTAATGCTGATGGCATGATGAACATATTTGTAAAGATTCTTGTCATTCAATTCGGCATGGATTAGACCCAGGCAACAGTACTACACATTATACACATTTAGGTTTGGTGCTGCTGTAAAAGGGTATGGGTTTAATTTAGATCTCGATCATGAAGACAATATTAATTCCAGTGTGGATGGTAACAAAAATAACAAGCCCCATCTAAATTAGAAGGTCTACAGAACTCTGCTGACCCATTAAGTGTTTCATGGAGACTACAGATGCTGAAAGCAACCAGAATCCTTCAGAAATAATTATGAGGGTGAATGAGGAGAAGCAAAGGAAATCAGACTCTGAATTACCTGTTACCCTGGTATTTCCTAATTTATCAGCATACGGTCAGGATTTCACTTGCAAACCCCATTAAGTCAGTTCCCTGGAGTTACTAGTTTCCTTTGTATCGGAAGCTCTGAGTGAGGGCTTTACGTACCAGGGCAGCATCTCTTTCTTCCATTCAATTTCCCTACCTTGATTGACAATGAAAGGCATAAGAGCCCAGGCTAGGAAAGCAAAACATGTCCCCTTCAGAGAGAGAGAAAACACCATGCAAGTCAAAGCCATTGTTTTTTGTTTGTATCAGTGAAACAAAAAATGAATAGTGAGATCGCAAAACAAAGTCAGCAACTAATCAACTTTCTGTGACGTGGGGCTCAAAAAAAGCTCCGGTATCATTCATTAATACAGTTAACTGCATATATAATGACTTGCATGCAGCCATAGTTGTGAGTTAGGTTGTGTCAGAAGCCTTCTCCAATTAGAGCTGCACCCTAGCTGGGTGCACGCTTTCATCTAGCCGGTTTGCTAAACATCTTGAACCCGTTCAACACTATCTACCCTCCAACCACAAAAACTAAACATATTTATAATCAGATTATTTACAGTTTTAAAGTCTTAAATGTCTAAACAGGCATATAGGTGTCCACTTTAACAGCTACACAGATAGTCAACAGTATTTCAAACTGTCACTGATTCAGGGAGTCAGTCTGGATATAAACTTAACTGAGAAAAGGTCTTCACTATAAATATAGCTCAGAAAAAGTCTGAGAGCATTTCATTTATAAGATGCTAGTACATATTTGGAAAAGTGGATTAATCTTCCTCTATCTGTTTTAGGTAGAATTAGTTTATCAAAATGTCCATTCTCCAATGTTTTTATACATAGTTTCACTTTTTTTTAGCCATATACATTTTTTTTATTTTAATGCCATCAGGAGCACCAAACAAACTGGCAGCACACTACCATCAACATTGGTACAAGACAAATGGTACATTACACTCATTACTAGGAATTGTACACTACACATCTACCATAATGGGATATTCTAGCCAAATACCACATATCGTTATATGTTTTCTGGGGCAACCCCTGGATTTATAAACATGTTCTTCTGCTCTGGTGCACCAGCCCATCCCGTTGATCCATTCTCGCACAGGGGTGCCTTTGCAGAATGCCAGTTTCATGCTATATTTCGTTTGGCTAGTAAGAATCCATGTGCTACCAAAGATCTCAGGGACCGAGGGCCTCCCCGTCCATACATCACTCCAAGAAGTGTCATCCTGGGGTCTGCTACAATGGTCCTGCCTAACAGTTTATAAAGGGTTGCGTGGATCTGGCATCCTTATGTTTTCATCACGGGACATGTCTATATCATGTGAAAGAAGGTCTCTGGTTCCAGTTTTGGGGTGGGTGGAACTCGTGAAGTTTCCCTCTGTGGAATTCCACAGAGTTACATAAAAACTCAGTGGAATTCCACAGAGTTACGCCCAGCCCAATCATATTAAATAGACATAAAAAGGGTGACATGCAGCACTATAAACAGAAAGACAAACGTATTTTGCACATTGATATCTCACATTCCCATGGAATTTTCTGTGCACGCATCAGTGGATAGATGAGGTCACATACAACTAGGATTCCACTTACCTTGCAATGCTGACCATGTTCTGCACCAGGCCAGCCCGGATCTGGTAGTTCCTCTCATGGCACTGGCAGTCCTCCCTCAGATGTGGGATCTTGGCTTGGGCAGGGTGTTCCCAAGACCAGGACTCTGGCTCAGGTTGTGAGAGGGAGGCAGACGGAGCCCCCGGTTGGTCCAAGCAGGAGATTTACTGTGTCATTGTCACAGCTGCACAGGCACCAGTAGTCTGGCTGATCAAGCTCTCGAAGTCCAGCAGCAGCGGTCTGGGGGTCTCCCCTGCGGAACCCATCTGGACCTGAAGCTAAGCCCTGGGGAGTGAGCAGCGGGCAGAGCCGAGCCATTCTCCTTCAGACGCGGGGGCTCAGATCCTCCCAGCTCAGTGGCCAAGCCACTGCAGTTCACTCACATGGCAGAAGGCTCACTTTGCCGCAGGAGTGTACCCGCCTCCCTAACTTGGGAAACAACACCAGCAGAGTGTCAGCAGTGAACAGCCCCGGGCACCGGGGGAGCGACATCTACGCGCACGAGGTTGGAGGGGGCTTGACGGCAGGAAGCACTCAAGGACACCAGCTGTACCCACGACTGGTCATTGTACCTGTAGCCTATGGTGTACCCTGCAGCCATAGGCAGGTTGCTCCCTTTCCTGTACGGGTCTGATGCAGCCACCACAGGCCATTCTCTTCCATGTCGGCTACCTCTAGTGCTCTTTCGTAATGTGGCAGACACATTTCCTGTACAAGATGCATGATCGTTTGCCTGCCCAAAAGAACCATAGCAGCGTAGTGCGTATAGTTTGGAGGAAGGTTGCAGGACTTTTGGGGGGAAATCTTGCATAGTGTAAAGCATATGGGGGGGAGAGATCATCATGAACACAGCCACCCCTGTTTGCTATGTTGAGCAACAGAGAGTCCCACGTGTCCGTGTCATGTTTTATTCAGGAAAGTAACAGTGTAATGTTCAGGTTCTATTACAGCTGTTTGCCTAAGGTTACCTGGATGAACAGATATTTGAAGTGCCCAGGAGCCCAGCTCAGGGGAATAGAGTGCTGGTAATCATATTGGTTTCCAGCCTCTGGAAAGTACGTTGTCTTTAACCAAATCTCTGACAGGCCTGAGCCCTCACTGTAAATGCATAGCATATCCATTAATTGGGAGAATATTTTGGGGAAGTCATTAAAGTTCACCAGAAAATGTTCTGCTTATAAGGAGGGTCTGCCTTTCCTCCTTTCCTCACAGACGGGCAGAAGAACCTGCTAAGTTGTGTATCTCAGTGGATCCATTCTGCCAGGGGTTTGATCATTAGTCAGAACAGGAGAGGGGACAAGGGGCATCCCTCTCTGGTGCCTCTCTGGATAGGGAGAGCAGCGGGAAAAGTGCTGCTCACCCCAACAAGTGCCCAGGGCTCCATGTATAGTAGTGGCATGTAGCATTGGAAAATGGGGCTGAAGTTCATCCTCTCAAGGAGGTGAAACATAAAGGGCTAATGTATCTAGTGAAAGGCATTTTCAAAGTCAATAGAGACTAGGGCTTGAGTCTCCTGGAAGCCTCAGAGTTAGCTAAGATTGTGTAAAGCTATTAAAGGTTAATGCCTGGTGCTACGGCTTGGTAGAAAACCATTTTGGTCATAGGCAACCAGTTCGCTGATTACTGTCAATGATCTGTAGGTCTCAAAATCTCAAATCTCAAATGACTTTTATTCGGTTAATATACATCAGCCATATAAGCACAGACATAATAACGAACAACATATAAAAGCGAAGCTATCCTTGATATAAATACATCGGAATTCATAGGCATATAATAGTCTTAATACATAAAGTGGTCTGTAGGTCAATACTTTATGAAGAATATGGGTCGATACGAGCCGCAGTCATCAAGTGTTTCACTCGGTTTCACAATGCATTCCAACAAATCTCCTTAATCTGTCTGGTAAAATGGGGTTTACCAAAACAATGCATTTAAAGCCCACAATCTGGGACTTCACCCGGGCAGAACTATAATTTAAAAAGTTCACATTTCCTTCAATTTATTCTTTGTTTACTAATACATATATTTAATTATGTTGTACCATTTTGCAAAATATGGAGAGACGACTCAAGTCAATGCAGATTTAAGATGTGTCTGGCAATTACGGTGCTGCTGTTAAAAAATATTTAAGTTTGATGCAAAATATAATCTAAGCCAATGACATTCAAATGAGCCATTTTGCAGAGGGTTTCAAGAAAAAATTGTGCCAATACTTAACGTAGATTTAAAATAAATACCAGCATATGGAGTAGACATGTTACTTCCTGTTTGCTCCAAATCAACATATCATATAATGTGTAGTACATCCTGAAATAACATTTCCAGTGTTTTCTAACTTCAAGGAACAAAACATTACTTTATGCAATATAAAATTCCTAAAACATTTAGGAAATTGTCCCAATTTGCAACCAATGATGAATTTGCATATATGATGGTATTGCAGCTCTTTGTCAATTCCTCTCCCAGAATTTTAGGCCAGGAGCGAGGTGGCCAGTTATTCACTACTAAACCTGCTCAGACATGTGGTATGCAGCACAGCATTGCCAGATCACTCCTCCCTTCAGTCTTGGGTTCACACCATTTAAACACGGGCCTGGAAAATGTGGGAGAGTGGGCTGCTAACATCACAGAGGTGGAATCCTCCTGGATCAGAGGTTCACATATGGTAAATGTATGACTTGGCCTTTTTGGTTAAAGTTCCCTAAACTTTTTGTTCTACCCCTAGACCGTTTTCCTGACCTAGAGATGCCAATTTAGATGCTTTGGGTACTTTGCCACTGCTGATCAGTGTCAAAGTACAGGAGTTACCTATGTAAAATGTAATGGTGATTGGTTGGCCATAATTGGTATGTTTGCCTTACTAGTAAAAGTCCCTAGTTATGTGCAGTGTGTGTGCAAGGGCTAGTAATGCAATCGCACACAGAAAAGGGAACTCAGGCCTTCAGTGTAGGGCCTGCGCGCAGAATGCTAAGTTAGCATGTAGTCCCGACAAATGTAACCACTTGTCAGACCTGACTTTCCCTTTTACACACATGGGGCACCCCTGTGGGTGGTACCAGGTAACCCCTGGGCAGGGTGCAGTATAGGTAAAAGGCAGAACATAACACACACCTCAGTTTATTTTCTGACAGTGAAAAACTCTCCATTTAGTTTTTCACTGCTGAAAGGCCATTCTGCCCATGGGACAGAATGGGGGAGGCTGGGTGTTGTGTTTGTTAGCCTAGTTTCCTGTCAGTTTATAATGGAGAGGTGAAGTTTAGTATGTATGGACTCGCAGTGTCATAATGCATCTTTCTTTGAAGGTGGTTTTGTCACTGTGTGTTCAGAAACCACTCTTTAGAAAGTGGCTGAGTTTTGTGCTCTAGGCATTTCTATGTGTCTGCTGAAATGTGGATTGTCTGTCTGGATCTGAAAGGTGAGAGGAGCTGGGAGAGGTCTTGACCCAGGGAGTGGTAGAGATGGCACCAGGCTGCCCTGCATCTGGAGAGTAGGGAGGAGAAGCCTGGGAGGTGAAAAGGCCTGGGCTGGTGCTATAAACAAATTGGCCCATCTCCTGCTGAGTGATGGAGGATCCAGACCCCCAGTATCAAAGGGAGAGAGGTGACACTGGGAGGGAGACACCTAGAACTGATTTAGGAAGGGGTCAGAGCACATACAAGCTTCAAAGACATTTAAAGGGTATAACTATGAGAGCCGAAACCCCTGAACATAGGAATTGAACAGATATGGATTGAGACTGAAAGGGCTTGGACCCATTCTGTGGTCAAGAGGAGCCTCTGCTAAAGAAGGAACAACTGAAGAGACTGCTGTGGATAGACCAATCCTTGCCCTTGTGATCTGGGGCTGGTCTGCAGTTTGCTGTTCTAACTAAGGAAGAGTCTGTTGGGACTGTGCTTGGAGGTGCTGGGTCCCCCCGCTTGAAGAAGACGGTGCTTTGTGCTGTGTCTTGTAACCCCTAGGGTCCAAGGTGAGCTGGCTCCCTGTTTGGAAATACAGGATCATAAAAGGTTCCGGAGAAGTCCCAAGCAACGCGGTGTGGGTGTGCTTTTTGCTACTTGAGACTCTCAGAAGTTGTGCCTTGTGATCGTGGGCACGCAGGAGTAAGCTAAGTCTCAGATGCGAAGAGTGCATGTCATGGTGCAGGCCAAGGCGTTGGTGTGGAGTGTCTGGTCATGGTGTGCACGGGGTGACAAGGCGAAGCTCGGATGTGCAAGGGTGCATGTCGTGGTGCAGCCCTGGTGTTGGTGAAGAGCGCCTGGGCCTCATATGCACCAAAGGAAGAAGCATGACGCGGAAGCACAGTGTGCGTGTTGTGGTGCAGCCAGGGCGTTGGTGAGGAGCGCCTGGACATCGTGTGCACCAACGGAGTAAGAGAGTCTCGGACACGCTAGGTGCATGTCATGGTGCAGCCCGGGTGTTGATGAAGAGTGCCGGGGTCTCGTAGGCACCAAAAGAAGAAGTGAGTCTCTGACATGCAAGAGCATTGCACCAGCCAGGGCGTTAGGGAAGAGCGCCAGGACATCGTGTGCACTGGGAGAAGAGGTGAGACTCAGACACGCAAAAGTGCGTGTCGTGGTGCAGCCAGGGAGAAGAGGAGAGGCTCGAACATGCAGGGTGCGTTTGAGGTGCAAGCGGAGTGTTGGTGAAGAGCGCCGGATCGTCGTGAGCACCAGAGAAGAGGAGAGTCTCGGACACGCGGTGTGCATGTTGAAGTGCAACCTGAGGCGCTGGTGATGAGTGCCTGGTTAGGGTGTGCACCAAAGTGAAGTAAAGTTTCCACAGTGCTGAGGGCGGGTCTTGGTGTGGACTGAGACTGCCGGAGTGAGGGCCAAGTCATTGGGGCCCTCGGAGTCGATCAGCAGCGGTCCGGACCGGCAGCCACGGAAGAACTAAGCCGCCGGCCTGAGTCCACCGCAGCCCGTGATGGAGTTCTGGATCAAGGCCCAAGTCGCTGATGACGGGGAGGAGAGTGGGATCGCGCCCCCCCAGGTAACGTGGATCAACACCTGGGATGGGCTGCGGGCCCGGAGGGACACTCTCTCGGCCTCTCACTTCAGTCAGCTGCGCCAGCCGTTGATTCCGCTCAGATCCCCGCCCGTGCTGACCCAAGACGGGGCAGTACTAGGGCCGGAGTGGGAAGCAGTACTTTGTGTGTCATCATTTGATCCATAACGGGGGCACTGTTAACAGAGCACGTAAAATTGTTGTATTACACTTTGCATTATTGCTGCTAACGAACTATCGAACTGTCGTATGACGCCTGACCTCATTTATGCCTGATGAACCTTGTGCTTGATGCGTTACGCACTGCGTTATTTCTCCCTTGCATATTACCTGATTGTAACGTGACACATTGCATTATTTCTTCAGTGCACAGTATCTCAGTATAACGTGGCACAGTGTATTATTTCTTCATTGCACCGTACAGGATTGTAGTGTGACTCATTGCTTTGTTTCTTCCAGATACAGGGCATGGTGGTGGTGATACGCATGGCATTATTCCTTCAATTGAAAAGCACATGACTGTGGAGCTACTTATCGCATTGTTTCTCTGTCGCACAGTATAAGAGAATATTGTTACGCATTGCAGTATTGTTTCCTTTTGCAAAGTGTATGATTCTAGCAATACGACTTGCCTAACCTTTTGGGAAACGGTTCGAAGTGAGCTTAACTGTTGGTTAGAAGCAGTGGTTGGGATTAGAACCTACCAACCCACTGGAAAGAATGCTACCCATTCTTATATGTTGATTTTGTATCAGGTGGTCGTATCATATAATTGCTTATATAAAGATTATACTCATTTTATCAATATTGGTGTGGAGTCTATTTGTGATGACATCATGGGGTTACTGTGAGCATGGTTGCACATACTGAACACTCGTGCCTTGGAGATAAGCCTGGCTGCTCGTGCCAAGCTACTAAGGGGGTGAGCAGGGCTATCTCAGACGGTGTCCTTACTTAGCCTAACGTTGAAGCGAGGGGTCGGGGATGCATGCCTCCAGCACTTGGTGGCGGTGGTAAGCGACAGGGACCTCCACTTCCAACAGTGAACAGTAGCAGAATCAGTTCTTAACCACACTGCACACGTCTCCGTGCCTGGCATGATTTCATGGTTGTATTGACTCTACACTTTCATTCTGTTCATGCATTCAAACTTATGTCCTGTGATCTTTGTAGTTTTCATCCTTCCACCTCAGGAAGTCTTCTCCCTTTCCCTTCTGGGTGTGTACCCCTATATGTTTTTTTGCAGTTTGTGCAACCACTCTAATGTTGCTGAGCTGGAGTCTCTGCTCCTTGGCGTGCTGGGGATCAGAGATGGTCTCCATGTTGACATCTGGTCTCAATGCTGCTATCGGGATAAGGTACTCCCTCTGGTTGTGGATCACTCCCCTCTGTACCTGCTCATGTATGGTAATTAGTGTGCACTGATCTTTTGGCTAATAACTTACTTATTTAGACCTCCATCCAAACGCCACTCGAGGTCACAGTGGCAAATCACACTGCTAACATGTGTCAGTCTATGCCAGAATTCCTGAACGCTGCACCCGGGAAAGCACTCCTGGGTCATCTCTTTCCCTTCCCCATTTTCTCTTAGTTTCTCTGGTGAGACATTAGAGCTCGTGATACCTTCAGCAATACTCAGGGAATGCAAGGACTCTCACTGAATCTACATCTTTGACCAAAGCTTGATATCCTCTCTTTGATATTGCCACCAAAGCATATTCTCAGAGTGGTACTAGTATGCACTGTCAGTGTGCCATTATTCGTTTTACTGAATTTTTGTAATGTAGTGAGAACGTGGAAATTAAAAATTTCCTTTACTCTTGAGAATTCCATTGTCCATGCCAACTCTTTTGCAAACCTTTCTTACCTTCCTCTTTAAGTCTAACTGAACACAAATGTAATACCAAATTGAAACAGCAATACCATAAATACACACCACTGTGTGTATGTGATCCACCTCCCCCAAAGGAAGAAACAGAAGTTCCCAACAAAAGTACCCCACAAAGAGTCCAGATATATGGAGTATTATGCTCCAATGATGTGCACCTCCAACGCTCCCTCTGTCTCCAGAGGGCAGTCTCCAAGACCAAAGTTAGATTAATCACAACTGTGGATTGCACCACCAAACTCAAGTTCCACAAATGATTGGATCCATCCAATGTTGTTAATGTTACATTGGTTTATTCTTCTTTTGTGATAAAAAACAGCCAAGCAGCCAACGCATTTCATACAGCTACAGTGGACTTCATCAGGGCTCATTTTTTTATATCAAATTCCTAACTGTAAGGAATTGCAAACACGCTGTGATATTTACATCGAGCACATGGAGTAAGACGCGTGGACTAACATGCGGATTGCTGGTGTCCCGCAGATGAAAACCATTACGGCACAGGAGCCAATTGTTATTGAAATACCCTGGATACGGGAGAGTATAGTTCGAATGCTGAGAAACATACTGAATATCACAGCGTGTTACACATTCACGATGGAGCTACATTGTAATCACATCAAAACTAATTTTCAATCATTTGTGAACTATTATCTGACAAATGAACAAGAATAACACTGCAATAAATGGTGAAAAAATAAATATGCATTGTCTAAACCTGATTAATTTTTCGCTCTAAAACCTTTACATGTTATTTATGCTTACCTAGACCCAAGTGTGGAAGATGTTCAAACAGAGTCCAACTGTGATCATCAATGTAATGATGCTTCAGAATTAACAGTTGGCACACATCCCTAGCAGGAATGTCATTTGGTACTTCCAATGCTCTGCTGGTATCATCTTCACTGTAAACTTTAATGACCTGTAAGAGGAGCAATGTGACATTTCTTTAGACAAAATTAAGAACATATAGTATTTTATTTTATTTTGCATCAGTCAATATATGTTTGACATCTTATTGTTCAGCTCAACAGAATATTGTATAGCCTTATAGTCCACCGTAGCGGGCTCTACGGGCCATTGAAGGCTCCAGGGTTAAAGGCCTGAGCCAAAGGTGAGGGCCTTTAACAAGAGAGCAGGCTTTTAATGGGCAGTAGTGCCCGCAACAGTGGGCTCTAAGGCTTTAAGAACATTCCACTCCTAGAGGGCAGAATGTTCTAATTTGTAAAACAAAGGTCTCATGAAGATCGAGGGGTTTGAAATCCCTTCTGGCTCCACGAGGCCTTTTGTTCACAGCAACAGCTGTGAACAAACATTGGAATGTTGTAGCTCCGGGCTTCTACCGGCCACTAGAAGCTTGGAGCACTCCATTATTTTCAATGAAGCTCCCAACATTCCAATGTTCTAATTCTTGTTAACACATACACAAATGCAAAATCCTTACTACAGAAACAAGCGACCACAGACATCCAGAAAACCAAAAATGATAATTTCACAGGATTCATGATACTCGAAGAGGAGAAACAAAGACCCTGAAAGTTGGACTGAGTGGAATGATATTAAGAAATATTTATTTTTTATTGTTGGAATCTGGAATGGAAAATTGTGACTTGGTTTTGAAAGATCCTCTGTAGTTATAGATCTAAGTTGTGGAAACGTGTGATTCCATTAGTTCTGCAAATAGCCCTTATTGTACTTGGGCCGCTAATGGGCTACTCATGTCAAACCTGGCACAAACAGTTTTTTGCATCTAATTTGACATTGCAAAGTGTTCACACATTTTCTGACCTGGTAGATTTTCCCCTTCCAGTTCAGGTAAAACCTGGCTAAATGTGTGCAAGAAAAAGAAGTGCACAATGAGTTTTGTAGCATGGAAGAACAAAAAAGATACCCACTTTCATCAGCCTAAAACAAGGATGTCTTCTCGCTCCTTGCCTTTTCAATATATATATACAGCAGACCTGGATAGCCGTCAATCGGAAGTTTTGAGTGACCCACCAAAACTAGCAAAGAGACCGGTGCGTAGCCTACAATATGCAGACAACATCGTCTTATGCAGCCAGACCCCAATCAGCATCCAGCATCAAATTACAACTCTCCTTGAATTCACTGAATTATCAGGCCTGAAATTAAAATAGAGCAAAACAAAAATCATCTGTTTCTTGTCAAAATGCAGCCAGCAAAATGTAAAAGTCAAATGGAAAGCAGCAGGGAACAGCCTCGACTTGGTAAACACTTGTAGCATGGAACAAGTGAAAATCTATAGTACTACCATGACGATGTCCAGTTTCGCATTTGAACTCATAATTGAGAGGCAAAACACCATAAAGGAAAAACCACACTGGGTAGGCTTCCTCACCCAAAGATCTAATCCCTTGAACCTCTCCTTGCGCTGATGCACTTTTGACTGCCTAGTAGGGGAAACAGCCTTTACAACGCAACCATTACAACGCATGCAGTTACACCACATGCCGTTGCAACAAAAAAGGTGTGCAGCAGTGGGTAGAAGGTGTTGGATTTAACTCCAACACCTTCCCTACTGTTTCACACACTGGACTTGGAATAGAAAATTAATTTAATCCAATTTACAGCGCTCCCCCGACAGAAAGTCGGGGTAAAGTTTGGCGTTGCAATGGCATGCGATATAATGGCATGCGTTGTAACGTCACAGATCCCATAGTAGCAAGGCAGGTACCCATGCACTATAGTGCAGGAGGGCCTGTGTTGAAACAGGATTGTTTTTATGAAGAAAGCGCCACCTTCCATCACAAAAACAGTCCTTGGAGCCTTTTTTCTCTTTCTACGTGTGCTGCAGAATCCGACACACATAGAACGAGGAAAAAACAAGAAGAAATAAAGATATTTCTCCTCATTTGACCTCCTCTTTGCATTCGACCATTTTCACGCATTCCCAGGTCTACCTCTCATGGTAAATCTGTGAATAAGCCAAAATCTATGGGTGGATGCGTGAGAACACCCATGCCTCACCAAAAGAATGACTCCCTCTTGCAGAGTAATGCAAGGCAGCGACTTGGGCTGTCTTGCGTTCCTCTAAATTTATCAAGCTTCGCAGGGCCATGCAAGATGCCCTTGCATGGCCTGGTAAATCACATCTAGGATTAGTGTTGCCCTTGCGTTACCTTGCATGGCACAAGGGGATACTAAACTTTTACAAATATGCCCCTCAATGTGCTATAATAAGGGTGATCAAAGTCATATTTATCTTCATGGGGAAATAACGAGATTTTAAAGCGTGTCTCATGGAATGCCTTAGTTTTTCTTTTACCAATAGTCTTACCAATGGAACTTTGGATACTTTGGAGTTTGGCGAACATTATGGCCCAAAGAGGCAGATATACACGATTTGGGGCAAACTGGAGCAGATATAACTATACCTGTTTTTTTACTGGTAATTCTAACTGGGAAACATTTAAAGAAAAGTTGGAGTTTTTGGTGCGATGTTCTTACAACTGCTTTAACATTTGGTTCTAGAGAGAGTTCTGTAGAAATTCAGAATACTACACCCTTCACATTCCTGAAGTGTGGTGTGAAAATGGAACATTGTATGTTTTTATTGCAAGAGTGTGTATATATAACACTGTATGAGGGAGGTGGAAAAAGGTAACAGCTAATTTGTGAAATCATTGAACCTGAACCAGCCTCAGTCCACTGTTGCCACTGGGAAGACGTTTTTGTTGCTACATCTGCTACTTTCTGTGACTCGGGAAGGACTGGAAGCATCATACATCTTTATTGAAAACATGATATTGTCTCTAGCAGGTCTGGATGGAGATCATAGCAGAAGATGTTGGAAGCCCAGTAGAAGTCTAGTTATATATGTACAAACATAGAAGGTTCTGTTCTCTAGGTCCTGTTGGCTTGCATGGGTAGATTCAGAATGATGTAACTAAGGGCCAGATGTAGGAAGCAATGTTGTGGTCGCAAGCTCTCCGATTTGGAATTTGTGAATGCATAAATGCTTTTTCAAATATACAAATCCAATTTTAGGAGTCAGTAAACTTTTACTGATACCTAAAATGGGATTCTGACCCATTAACAAATTATTGTTCAGGAGGAGCATGTTGTAGGCATCCCTTCCACTTATGGATTTCGTTTGCTGTGTATCAATGCTTTACATCCGTTAGCTGGCCGTGAAATATTGACTTGCAAGTTTGAGTAGTAAATCTTTCACAAAAATAAAATGATCTCTTGGGACCCTTTCCTATTGCTGAATTTTCTAAGAGAATTTGTTGGGGAGCTGGCAATAGTCCTAAGGGCCACTTCTAACTGCTAAACATGTTAACTTAAAATTCAACTTTTTGAACACAGCCCCGTTTCCATTAAGAAAAACACGCTGCATTTAAAATATATATATTTCTTGAAAAGCCATCATTGGCGTGGTCTGCTGACTGTAGGAGGCCAACTTGCACGTGATGGAGACCAATCAGAGGAAATAACAATTTGCAGCCCTCCTCATGAATATTCATGAGGCATGCCAGGTAACAAGCCAACAGATTCAGAATTTTGAAATATGACCTATTAGTACATACGTCAGTTCATACAATACTTTCCTTGTTGCAAATGTATTGGTTGCAAATTGCAACCAGATTTTGGCAACCAGATCTTTGTACATCAGGCCCTTAATTCTAAGTGGCCTTGCTGTTTCCAGCGTTTCCTGGGAGAACCACCTTCAGTACATCAGAAAGGTATGTTGAGATTACCAGAATTTCATGTGAATATTAAGGCTGGTAAGTGACACAAAAGGTAAGATTGTTGCAATTTACTCAAGGAAGAGGGCAAATATGTATTGCATGCCTGAGTGTATGCACATGAGTTTCCAGAATTGGTGCACTTTGCCTGTATTGCTGTCACATCCACAATTATAAAAAATAAAGCACTTTTCCTTGAACAAGCATTAGAAGACACTGCACGCCCATGACTCGTCATGGGCACAGCGCAACTGCGGCCCATGACGAGTCCAGCTCGTCATGGGCACAGAAGGGGTTAAGGGTTCCATGACAAAAGTTCAAAATGTTAAGGATGGGCAAATTATGAACAATGATAACATTGTCAGTAAAGTTAATGCCTAGTATAGACACATGAAAAACTTCAACTCACTTATAAAAAAATGGCGCCCCTTATGTAACTAACTGGCTAGTAACTCCTCATCCACAAAACCAAAATGCAAATAACAAGGACTGAAGGCCTCAAGTATCATGCCATTTTATGGCTAGTAAGGCATTCACCAAACTCAATAAGCGGTCCGATAATATGTTACAATATTTTATCAAACCGAGAATTCATTTTGGGAATAGATACGGAATCGGTATTTGGAAGAGGTGTGTTGAGCGTGTCCCTTCCAAATACCAATTCCTATAGGGATGTATTTATGTTTTGTAACTGAAATCCAGTCGCAAAACATTCATATTTTATCATCTCCTCAAAGGAGGTAGTAAGCCATTCACAAAATGTGACAATCCAAAAAATCGCTTTTATGAGCAGGCAGTGATCCATGAGACCACTGTCTGCTCATAAAAAAGGATTGTTTAACTTTTTTTTAAGCATATCCTGTTTTCTTTAAAGGAAATGGGTTGCATTTAAAAAAAAGATTGCTTTATTTAAAGACAATCACAGACATAGGGGTAATTGCAGGTAATTGTAGTGGGTCTCAATGTATGACCTACTTCATGCATATTAATGAGGTAGTTCGAACTACGACCCACTACAAATCGAAACGTTGAGAATCAAAATAATAGTACGTAGGTCGGTTCTCAAATTACCAGTGGATTCACTAGAAATCTGTGCACAAATTCCAATCACTTCTAAAAAATCTATTTTGTACATTCCATTTAAGGAATCGCAAATTGCAAATTGATATTTTTCGTATTTATGATTCCTTAAATGGAATCTTTGGACATGAGGCCCGAAGTTTCTTTGGGCCCCATCATGATGGCGGTCGGACTTTGTCCGCCCGCCACCGTAACGGAAAACGGGACCGACAGCCAGAGATGCAGCGGTCCCACGAGGCCAATTAGGATGCGCCCGCCACACTGGCAGGCGCATTCCGGCCTTTTCCATTGCGGCGGGTGGTGCTGTAAGGAGCACCCGTCCCAATGTAAAATACACATGTTGTGCATTGCCATGCACAATGTGACAGACACCAAGCAGTGCCTGCCACCTTGTGTATGGCAATGTAGGGGGTACCACAGGTACCCCCCAAGTGCAGCCCCAACCCTCCTGGGGGCCCGTAACGGGCCCCAAAGCAATTTCCGCCAGCCTTTCCATCGCCGCAATGGAAAGGCCCTGAAAAATGCTCCTAATAATATGGATGGCAGTGCCTGCTCGGCACCATATTGTACCCCATATCCGCATGGTAGGCAATCGTAACGTTTGCCTGCGGCGGACGGTCTTTCCGTCTGCCGCTGTACCCTCCGCCATGCTAATATGGCGGGGATAAATCAGGTACAGATAGCAGGCGGATCGCCACCACCTGATCAGCAGTGGCGATCCAGCCGCCATCATAATAGGCCCCTAATTTAGGCACTGGCAGGCTGTACTCCATGATACTTGGGCAATTAAGCAATGCACTCTGCTATGCTGGTGGATTGCAGCCAACCATATTTAGAAATCTTTATTTAAAAAAGCTGCTGCTATAGCGGCTCTGCTTAAGAAGAACAAAATATCCCTGACATGAGTGAATGACACAAATATTGATTTAAATATATTGTCAGGCTTGAATATCAGGTCAAAAATGTTGCCACTGAAAAATATCATAGGACCGAATATCTAACATGAGAATGTTATTTGTTTGGTATATATATCGTTTTTAAGAAAGCTGTTGTGTTTAATATAGTTTACTTTATTGTAGTTGCTGACAGCATATTATTTTAGGTGTTAGAATTGCAAGATAATTGTTATTAAGCATTTAAACATTTCTTTTATTTTTAACTGTTCAGTTTTTTAATTTAATTAGTAATTTCTAATGTAGTAGCATGGTGTAGGGTTTTTAGGTGAATCGGGTGAGAAATTAATTAAATTATAATTGATTTACTTTTAATGTTAATTTTTTATTTTACAATAAATAGTAAATGTATAATTAATTATATAACATGCTTAATTGCTTGAATAATATTTTATTTCTTTAAGTTTCATTTGTTAATTGTAATGTAGCTTTGAATTTTTATATTTGTGTTAGTAATTTGTATTTGAGTAGTAGGCTGTTGGTAATCTAGGAGAATTGGGTGGAAACTAATTAAATAATAATTTAGTGTGAATATTAAATAATGTATTATTCTAAATTGAATATGTAATTGATTCATAAATATTTTAATTGTTTAATTGTTGTTTTATTTATTTGAACTTCAGTTTGATAATTTAATGTATATTTCATTTTAATACTTTTGTTGGTAATTCATATTTTTAGTAGCGGTTTGTTGGTTTTTAGGGGAATAGGGTGGGAGGGTATTTAAATTATATTACAAGAAGCAATGTCAAAATTCTTGTTAGGTCCAGAAGAAGTTCCAGTAATTTAAAACTGAGCTCAACTCCTGGTAGCTGTGGCACAGAGGAAAATGAGTAAAGCATTTAAAAGTAACAAAACAGTTAAAAAGTCGACAATACAACATAATAATCCTATTCCAATTTATTAAAATAAAGAATACCTTGACAAACAAAATGGCTCCAAAATGACAAAAATCCAAGAAGGAAAATTAGAGATGTGAAATTTTATTTTTATTTTTTTTAAATACCACCAAAAAGTGTTAAGGGCACTGCTGCTGTGCTTTTCCAGGACCTACAAGCATTATAATGCCAACAGTGATGGAGCACAAGTTGGATCCAGAAACCAGGTTCGCCTGATACTAAGTTTTACCTTCTAACTTCATCTATGAAATGGAAGTCAACAATCCTCCACTGGGAAAGGCTGCAGACTGTGACAGAGAAAGCCTCCATGACACCAGATAGCCTACGGATGAGGTCCCAAAAAATCTCCAAGCCAGAGTAATACAAAATTCGCAGAAGAATGGTCCCTCTCTGGATTGAAACGTCTGGCAACTTTGCTTGTGAAGATTTCTTCCTTTGGACTACTCACTTTTTTGGAGCTTGGAATCCTTCACCAGGGCAAGGCCAAACTCTGTAGCCAAACTAGGCTTCAGGAGGCCGAATAGCCTCTCCTCAATGTCACACTAAAGGAGATTTGCTGCTGCAGAAAAGATCAGAGTGGGAGCAACCTGAATCTTTGGCCCAGACGCAGCACACAGTTTCCCTCTCTACCTAAATCCAACATGGCAAAACCTTTCTTCCCCTGTGCAGAGCTCCTGTGCTCACACTAGAGGTGTAGCCAGGGAAATGAGAACCCCTCTCCTATGGTCAAGACAAATCAGTTCTAGGGGCAGCTCCTCTTCCACTGAGGTTGGTGCCTGGCTAACTAGGGGGAGAAAGGAGGGACAGGTCCAAGTATTAGCTTGATCTGCCTTTGACAGTGTAGGCCTCTGAAGTTAATTAAGTTCCTGGGCACAGCCCTGATGGTCATCTTGTCAGGGGAACAACTAACACTGATAGGAGTGACGCTTCGGGGGTGGAGATACGATACGAGTTGGGAACTGTATTTTATTTTTGCCTGATTGTTGAAGTTGATCCACTTGCTTTTAAACCTGTTTTTAAAAACTTTATTGCTGCTGACTGCACCTTGCACAAAAACGCTTCTTTTTGCACTCTCGAGCCTACCATACCAGCGCTTTTTACTGTGGGTAGCGCTCTAGTCTTTTTGTGCCGACGCCTACTTAAGCGTCACCCTGAAGCGACCGCGCACTAACTAACACTGATAGGAGTGACGCTTCGGGGGTGGAGATACGATACGAGTTGGGAACTGTATTTTATTGTTGCCTGATTGTTGAAGTTGATCCACTTGCTTTTAAACCTGTTTTTAAAAACTTTATTGCTGCTGACTGCACCTTGCACAAAAACGCTTCTTTTTGCACTCTCGAGCCTACCATACCAGCGCTTTTTACTGTGGGTAGCGCTCTAGTCTTTTTGTGCCGACGCCTACTTAAGCGTCACCCTGAAGCGACCGCGCAGTGGACGCGCGCAGCGGGCGCGCCGGCGGCGCGCCAAAGGCAAGCCCGTCTGCGCCCGTCCGCGACCAGACGCGGCCCAGGGCCCGTCCCCCTGGCCATACCATCCCAGACCAGTGTAGGACGATGGCATACATGAGGCAGGCGCTCCTACATCTGCGCAAGGTACTACCATCGGAATGCACTCACACGCTGCACTTGGAGCAATGGCTTTTGAAGTGCGAGGGGTGCGGTTATACTATGCGCAGAGATCTAGAGATGAGTAAGGAAGGTAACGAACTTTCTTCCTTTCTACTGAATTGTCGATCGTTGAAACGCCATAGTTTGAATATATATGACTTGCTTATAGATGACAACCCTGACTTGGTTTTCCTGACAGAATCATGGTTGGATGAGCAGTCCCTCCCTGATATTATTGAGGCCCTTCCCGCCGGCTATAACATTCTCCAAATCAATAGAGGGAGTCAGAAGGGGGGGGGGATAGCTATTGTACACAAAACTGAGCTTATATGTACTCTCGAACCGACTGTCATCAATAACTGTGAAGCTGGGCTATTTTCCATCTCGATTGGCCCTAACTGCACCATTAAGGGCTACCTTATCTATCGCCCGCCTGGTGCAGCGACTGCGTTCATTGAGAGCCTCCTTGAGGCTCTAACGCTATCTGCTCTACGTCATAACAAATTCATGATTGTAGGAGACCTTAATATACATCTGGACGATGTCAATTGTAGAGAGGCTGTAGCCCTGATTAAATCGTTGAGAGCTCTTATGTTTGTGTTGGCCGATAATAGTGCCACCCACCAAGCAGGGCATTTGTTGGACCCTATCTTTACAAATTGGGAAGATATAAGTGTATCTAACCCGATTAAGATCTTGTGGTCAGATCATTATCTGATCCCTTTTAAACTTAGACGACCGACCAACAGAGGGTCTGTACCGAAACCCCTGGCTATTAGGCGCAGAGACTGGAGGAAGTTTAGTCATGATGGATTCAGTCATGCCCTAGGACAGGGATCCCCAAAACTCAGCAACAACCTGACTGAGGCGTGCAGGATGTATGATGAATGGGTTGAGAGTGCATTGAATAAAGTTGCCCCCTGGACTCAGAAAGCTATGGCTCGGAGCATGAAATCCGCTCCGTGGTTTACTGCTGAGCTACGAGCCGCCAAAACCAAATGTAAAACTCTTGAGCGTAGATGGAGAGTGGATTATGCCCCTTCACTACGTGAAGTCTACAAGAGTGAATTAAAGTCCTATCATAAACAGATCAGGGAGTCTAAAAGAGACTATTACAGTAAGAGGATTGACTGCTCAGAGAATACCTATAAAGAGCTATTTATGATCTTAAAGGAACTCTCCTCCCCGCTAGCTAGTTCAGGGGAAGTTCCCCCCTCGACAGAGTCATGCAATGAGATCGCAGACTTCTTTATTGGGAAGGTAGAAAAGATCTATGACTCTTTTCAGACTATTACAGAACCCACAGATTTGCCCAACTCCTACAGCGAAATACAGGTTAAGAACATTCTTGGGAAGTTTGTGGTCCCCCAAACTGAGGAGCTAATTAATATTCTATCGGACATCCACTCTGGCTCTCCCTTAGATGCTGTTCCAGCGAGGATTCTTCGCAGTCATCTCCCCCAGGTAGCGGAACACATAGGTAACTTGGCCTCTCTTTCCTTTCAAGAATGCCTAGTTCCGGACGACTGGAAACTGGCCCAAGTTGTCCCGATAAAAAAGAAAGCTCATATCAGCATATCACAACTGGACAATCTGAGACCTATCTCGCTCCTCCCCTACTGTGCGAAGGTAGTGGAGAAATTGGTTAACCGACAGCTGGTGAGCTTTGTGGAGGAGATTAAGATCCTTCACTCGTCTCAGTCGGGATTTAGAGCCAAACATTCGACGGAGACCGCTCTCCTTCTTTCGACGGAACTGCTGCGGTGTCAGGCGGATGAGGGTCACACGGCCGCACTGGTCCTATTGGACTTAAGTGCGGCGTTTGACACCGTTTCACATTCCGTTTTACTGGACCGTCTGAGTGAGAAGGGCATAACCGGTCCTGCTCATGAGTGGTTGGTGTCCTTTCTTAATAACAGGAGATTTCAAGTGCACTGTCCACCGTGCAAATCCAGTATTAGACGTCTTAAACAAGGGGTTCCACAAGGCTCGATTCTGAGCCCCACATTATTCAATCTGTACATGGAACCTCTTGCCAAACTGGTGGAGTCATATGGTGTTGCCATAGTCTCTTACGCAGACGATACACAACTGGTGATCAATCTGTCTCGTGACCCAGTTGTGGAGGCTGAGAAATTTTCGGCATGCCTGGTAGCACTTGATGGGTGGATGAAGCTGAACTACCTCCGCCTCAACGGTAATAAGACGGAAGTTCTTATTGTTGGCCCCTGTCCCTCCATCTGGACATCCGCCTGGTGGCCCATAGAACTGGGCTCTGTCCCTGTCCCGGTTGATACAGTCAAGAACCTCGGCATACTCCTCGATTCTAATCTAGCCTACACTAATCATGTGGGTAATGTTGCTGGTAAATGCTATGGTATCCTGAAGGTCCTGAGGAAGGTCCTGGACCTACTGCCTCCTAGCGCCAGAAAAACAATGATACATGCCTTGGTTACATCCCATTTAGATTATGGGAATTCCCTCCTATGCGGACTCAGTAAAAAAGGTCTAATGCAGCTGCAACGCGTCCAAAATGCAGCTGCTAGGCTTGTCCTGAACCTCCCCAGGAGGGCCTCTGGGAAAAATGCCCTGCGTTCCTTACATTGGCTCCCGATAATGGAACGAATTACATTCAAAACGATGTGCATTACCCATCGCATTGCTCATTTAAAAGCACCTTCTTATCTACAGAAACTGCTTCCTGTCTATCGACCTTCACGCCCTCTTAGGTCGATGGGCAATATGTTATTAGTTGCTCCACGGATTCACAGAGCAAGGATGGGAGGACGGTCCTTCAGATACCTTGCCAGTAAAGGCTGGAATGACCTTCCCATCGAATTGAGGATGGAACCGTCCGAAACTAGGTTTAGACAAAGGTTGAAAACCCATCTTTTCCCCAAAACATAATTTAGTATAGTTCCTCCGGCACTATACTCCACCGCCGTGAACGTTGCTTGTGTGATGTTAGTGGAATTGTCAGCGCGGGGACGCACTGTTCCGTGTGCAACCATGCGCTTAATAAATGCCATTAATAATAATAATAATAAACAAACCACATTCCCACACCCAAGGCCTTTGTCTCAGCACTGGCAGCAAGTTCATATCTCATTAAAGGGGCTATTATGCTGCTGGGTGATAGTTGGAAGCTCATTAAAATGGGTTTCTAGATGCTTTAGGAAGGTAAAAGGTGACTTTTTAAGAGTTCCTTTTGCAAAATATTTATTGCAAATATGACTTTACCAAGAAATTTGGTTTGCAATAGATATTTTAGAAAGTCCAAGAATAAACGTTGTAGTAGTATATGACTTTACCAACAAATTTGGTTTGAAATAGATATTTTAGAAAGTCCAAGAATAAGCTCTGTAGTAATTTCTTAAATGGAGATAACATTGTTTAATTTGTAATAATATATTCCAATGCTTTCTTATAGAGCAGCTAGCCCTGCTACAGTGAAAATTGTTTTGCGGTCTCGTCACTGTAAGGATATATTTTACATTAAACATCTACATGTCCTACTTTTAACTACTATGCACTGTGCCTTATGGGCTTTAGGGCCTACTTAGGGGTAACTTAATCATATTTAAAAGGAGGGTCTAGGCCTGATAAAAGGGGTTATTTTGATAAGTCAAGTATAGCCAATTTTGACGATTGAGGGGTTAGAGCATGAGCCCTGGTGCCATGTTATCAGATTCACAGTGCATAGAGCAAAAGAAAACATCAACATCAGTCCCAAAAAATAGGAGTTATCATGAAAAATGAGGTATTATCCCACATGTAAATTTTTAATTGTTTGTTTTAATTCAATTATTTATTAAATTATTGCTATGTGTTTTTAATATTATTTGTAAAATATATTTTCATGTATTATGGCTTTGATTTTATTTGCTTTACTCAAGTCATATATTAATTTAAACATTTTTAATTTATGAATTTATATTTTTAAATGTTTGTGGTTTTATTGGGTTGACAAATGGAAATGAACTTACATTTACTTAATACAATTTTTTTTCATTTATTTGTATTAATTTTAATTTCATTTTTGTGTAGTATATTTTTCTATAAAATATGGTTTAATCATTTCCAGTTGCTAGATATTTAAATGTTTTTCTTTAATATATTTTTCCATAAAATATGGTTTAATCATTTCCAGTTGCTATTTATTTAAATGTTTTCTAAAAAAATGAATATGAGTGGGAATTGAATAATTAATCCCTCCGAGAGTCCAACACATTCCGTACTGCTGCTTACACTGGAGTGGGAATAGTAAATTTAACCCCTCCGAAGCACAACACTTTCCATACTTTTTCTTAAACCGGACTGGGAATAGTAAAACTAACCTCTCTGAAATTCAAGTCTTTCCTTATTGTTGTATTCATTGGCGTGGGATTAGTAAATATAACCTCTCTGAAGTCCAACCCTTTCCTGCTATTTCTTAGATTGGAGTGGGAATAGTAAATCTAACCCTTCTGAACAAAGTCCTACAATTGTTTAGACTAGAGTCGGAATAGTAAATCTAAACTCTGTTGCTTGGATTGAAGTGAGAATAGTAAATCTAACCACTGTGAAGTCCAACACTTTCCCTACTGTTTCTTTGATTGGAGTGGGAATAGTAAATCTAACCCCTCCGTAGTCCAACACTTTCTCTACTGTTGCTTAGATTGGAATGGGATTAGTACACCTACCCCCTCTGAAGGCCAAAGCATTCTCTATGGTTATTTAGACTGTAGTGGAATAGTACATCTAACTCCTCCGAAGTCCAGCACCTTCCTCACTGTTGATTAATTTGGAGTGAGAATAGTAAATTGTACCCCTCTTAAGTCCAACACTTTCTGTATTGCTGGTTAGGTATGATTTATAGTACATTTATGTTTATTGTTGCTTCATTTTCTTTATTTTTTTAGCAATTCATTTTTTTAAATGTTTGCATTATTTTGGAAAATTTTAAGGAATGTTTTCCAAATTTAGAAAAGCACTATGAACACAGCTATAACCAATTTAAAATTGTACTACCTTTCTGTTTATATTGCATATTGCACTAGAATTAAAAAATGAAAGCTTTTCTCAGATGATTTATGACAATAATCTTATTTCAGAAATAATCAGCAAGTTTAAATTTGGAACTATTTTAATATCTGAATCATCAAAAAAAGTTCATTATATGATTATTCAATTTTTCTTTTTAAAGGGAAGAACATTTTTTAATTACTTCTCCATCCCACTAATCCATAACCAGATTATTACAAGATTTAATCTTGCAAGAACAATGATTCCAAACTAAAATCAGAATATTGAGAAATATGTGATAATTGAGATTTCCGACTTCACAGCACGCCTATGATGGATACTCAGGTCTTCACTGAATAATGTTTGAGAGATCACAAAACCTGATTTTGGTGTCATATAGTCAGATTCACTGTTTATTAGAAGTGGTGGAGCTTGCAGAGTTCCACACTGCAGAATTCCACAGAGTTGCCAAAAAACTCACAACATTGTGCAGAGTTCAGTGACAGGGCGGAGTATTGCTCGGCCATCCCTAATGAAGTCTCTTTGGCTGCTGAGGGTCGTTGTGGGCCAAGAACCCATATTGTTGCCACAAGTAAGTCCCCCACAGCAGGATTGCTGAGATGTCCTCAGAGCAGTAGCGGTCCGGGGAGGGAGTTCGGTGGGGCAGTGAGGCGGGGCGGGGAAATGTAAACACCGGAATATGGATGAACGGAGGTAAGTACACATTTAAATAAATAAAACGAATTCCTTTGCGCGCGCTGCATCGCAAAATGCGATGCAGCGCGTGCAACTAAATTCATTTCATCCATATTCCATAGCGACTGATAAGGGATGAGGGATGAGTTAATGGGTGGGCCCGTCCAACATAAAATTTTATGCACAATGCACAGGGATTTGAATTTGATACGATCCCTCACGGGGAGCCAATTGAGGGATTGAATTGAGGGCTTGGCTGATTGTCTGGATGAGGAACCTGTAAGTATTCTGGCTGCGCAGTTCTGCACTAGTTGGAGGTTGGAAATAGCAGATGCCGGGGAGCCCAGATAAAGAGCATTTCCATAGTCCAGCCTTGAAAGAACAAGGGATTGTACCATGACTTTTCTTGCTGAGGGAGGCAGGAGGGGAAGAACCTTACGAGCCATTCTCAGCAATCCAAAACAAATGGCTGCAGTTTTCCTGGCCTGAGTCCTAAAGCTCAGGTCCTTGTCCAGCCAGATGCCCAGGCTCTTGATCTCGGTTTTAGGGGAGGGAGGGGAGCCCATAGCGGAGGGCCACATGAGGTGTGGCTGGAAACAGCGCGGGTTCCCTAGTACCATCATCTCAGTTTTTCCCCCGTTTAATTTAAGCTGGGATAGATCCATCCATTTGGAGATTTCTTCCAGGCAAAAATGAAGTTTATTGGCGTAGGGATCAAGAGGATTAAGAGCCACCACTAGTTGAGTATCATCCGCATAAGTCACTATGCGGATACCTGAGGGGGCTAAAATGTCAGCCAGGGGGGACATATAAATATTAAAAAGAGTCGGGCTGAGTGAGGAGCCCTGGGGAACCCCACTGGGCAAAGGCATCGGATGAGAAAGAGGGTTTTCCTCAAAGACCTGGAAGGATCTTCCTTCTAGGAAGGAGCGAAGCCATTGTAAGGCTATTCCCGTAACACCAATTTTCTTTAGGCGCTGGATAAGGATAGAATGGTTTACAGTATCAAATGCCGCGCTTAGGTTCAGGAGAATCATAGCTGAAGATCCTCCAACATCGAGGATTTTCCTACATTCCTCAGTGACTGCTAGTAAGGCGGACTCTGTACTCTGTTGGAGACGGAATCCAGTTTGTGAAGGGTGGAGGAGATTGTTTGATTCAAGGAAATCAGATAGGGTGAGGTTGACAAATTTTAAAGTTATTTTGCTAATAGCAGGGAGACGGGATATAGGTCGGTAGTTGCCTAAGTCGGTGGGGTCAAGGCTAGGTTTCTTCAGAAGGGCTCTGACCATAGCATTTTTCCAGTTCGGAGGAACCACTCCAGAACTGAGTGATGTGTTAATCAGTTGGAGCAATAGTAGTTGATTTCATATAGCTTGATTCGGCCAGGGTCAAACACAGTTTGAATTTTGTTGAAACAGACTTTCTTTAAGTACATGATCCAAATGTTGTGTTGCTGGGAGATGTGTTACATATTGATAGCATGTCAAATAAAAATATAATACTGATGTATATATTTATGTTTGTTGCAATGTCTAAAATAATATATTAGTGGCATATGCAGCACATACTATGTTTTACAGAATGGTTGGAAAAAATGTGTAAGGTCAGAAAAAGAGAACGTGTATGTGTTATTAGATTGGGAACAAGTAGAAATTTGAAATGTTTTGGAGGGGCGTTATTTGAAGCACTGAAATCACTGTTAAACTAAATGATGGTTAATTGTGTCATGAAATGATTATGAAATAATTTATTACAGTCTATGTAAATTGTTGAACGTATTTAATGTAGTTTATATAAATATCTCCAACAAAAAAGGACTGTATTAACCAGATTGTATTTCTCAAGTTGATAAGGCACAGCTCCTCCCTAATTAATAATTCAATTTCTGACATCTCCATTTTAGACTGATGACAGTCTAAATTATGGACATCTGAAGGAAAATCTCAGGAGGTCAAGAACTCATCTTTTGGGCAGATTCTTACTGTATAAATAATCATTTGTGTGGTTTCTTGACAAACAGTGTGTAATAGTGGTTTATTGTATTTACTGGTGCCACAGTTTACATTCATGAATACGCACTATTAATTCTGCTGATCCTGAGCATCAAAGAGCCAGATGCCAGCTGGAGATTTGAGTCGACACATTAGGAAAAAGGGTCTGACGTCATGACATCTGTATGTGGTGTGCTGCCAGATTGTGAACCACAATCATCACCGCCTTTTAAAACTTCAGGCAGTGTCTTCCGAAGACATTGAACCAGGAGTCAACCTCCTTTGTTGCTTCTCTCAGTGTGCTCCCAGAGGACAGGGTATTCAACATCCACGACACTACATCAGCCGGTACTGCCATGATGGTTGGTAATCTTCCGATGATAATTCTCCTTGTCACCGCTGTGCACATTGCAATGCAGCTATGGTTCTTGAAACTATAATGCAAAAATACTAAACTTGACATGGGTTTCTTTGGGTGGTGCCATCGGAAGTAACACCTCTTGGTGCTTTGATGTTGGCTGCCCTAACTGGTGTTGAAGCCCTGAGCTGCAAGACATTTCAAAAGCTGTCTTTTGTTGTTACAGTTATTGCAGTGGCATTGCAGCCCAATTGTTTTCTGCTACAAAAAAGGAGAAAACTAGTATGGTAAGCTTCCTTTATCTTAATGGAAATGAGGTATACAGTTCTAGGACAAACATTACCACTACCACTATTTGTAACCATGCTTTTCCATGGCATCCTTTTTCCATGTCCCCATCAGTGCCTGCCCGTATTACCCGAGGAGGGCCTCTTGAAGAGAAATGAGCATCCTTATATCAGAAGCAAACTCTTCTGCTAGCAAAGGTGTATCATCTTCCTGTTCTGTTGTCAACAGTCTGCTTCCAGGAACTTCATAGGTCATCCACCATTGTATACACAATTGCAATGGCAGAAAGAAGAGATGAATCGTTCCCAGGGTAGATGAATGATGGTACATTGATTCCAGACACTTTTACATCCAACGGTATCCAGGCTGCTTACTACGCATGACAGTACAGATTATAATCTAAACTAAGCTACAACAGATGTGCTGATCTTGAAGGAGTTTGTGGTACTGATCATTTTCTTGGCAGATCCTGCTCTGTTACCTGTCATGATCAGTTGCGCATATTTCAGAAATGTTTCAGAATGATGTCAGAGCAAGGTGTCATTTATTGCTTACATGTAAATGAAATAGGAGAATTTGACACAGAAGATGAGGGCTTCAAGAGCAAAAGGTGACAGTCCAGACAGCCAGTAGAAGTTGTCGTCTCCAGAGGAGGAGTTGGCAACAGTGATTTCCCTGAGATGGTTAGCACCACATCATCGACCTTAAGGACATTGCCACATCTCAACGTAAGTTAATTGACTATTTAAAGCTAATTTGCATTTTGCGCAGGTGTCAAAAGATATTTCTTTAAAAAATGCGGGCGCCCCAAACATATATATTTTTTCTGGATAAATAGTTTATGAGTCCACACTAGCACTCTTATATCTTTGAAATGTATACATCTACATCAAATCATTATTATGACCTTAGTTAAATTGGAAACTACTCACAAATGAACATATTTTAGGTTCATCACATTTGTAACAAATCCATGTGATTGTTATGAAGCTAATTTTCACAATTCCTACTAAGGGCCAATTTACAAGTTTGGCGGTCTTGGATCTAGGTCTCCATGCCACCGCCCTGCTCCAAGACCGCCAAAGCCGTACTGACACCGCTCGCCACATTACAACTTTTTTAGTCTCTGGCGGGCGGTTCTTTGGTGGTCCTATGGCAGTGCCTATGAAAAAGGCACTGCAATGGGAGCGTCAAAGGCAGGTACTGCATGGCATGGACTGGTGCAGTCCATGCCGTGCAGGAGCTGGGGGCATGCACACAGCATGCACCCCATTGCCCTGAGGCAACAGGGGGCCCTGCAGGGCCCCCTTTGTTTCCTCTCCACCACAGTTTTCATGGCTGGCTCACCGCCATGAAAACTGAGGCAGAGAAGAAACTCATAATATGCTTGACGGTGCTGCAGCGGCACTGCCAAGCATATTGTGGCCTCAAATCTGATGCAATACCACCAGGATCCTCTGATCCCTGGCGATTGCCCGACTTGTAATAGGGTGGATGGCCCGCCTTTGCAACGGTGCCTGCACCTCCACTGTAGCTATGGCAGTCCATCGGACCGCCGTAGTCATAATTAGGCCCTATATAATTGTTATTTAACCCCTTCCATGCTGCGCAGATTCCGCCGCTGTGCTGACGGAATCTTGCGCGGGCGTGGTCATGACGGAACGGTTCCGTCATGAGCACAGCTCAACCGTGGCTCATGACGGAACCGTTCCGTCATGAGCACCGAAGGGGTTAAGAACAAATGCGTCTCTACATTAAAAACTGTAAACACATTTTTTGTCTAATAACATATGCTTGTCTACTCATCTAGAGACACAAACATTGTCTAATACACAGAAGCAGGGCAAATCTACTTTAGGAATTGCTTGTGAGAGGTTAACATGAAAACGTCACTTACCCATTAGTAAGCCTTCTCAATACACAATACTCTCTAAGCTGTGATCAACATAGTATTTGAAGATGTAGGAGTCAAGCACATACTCCAAATCTTTGCTACTACATTGGTAATGCAGTACTTGTCATTACATATCGCATGAATACTGATAGAGTAGGTATGATTGGATTCCTGTAGAGGTGAAGAGTGTATGCTGGAATAGCAAATGTCACATGTGAACAGTCCACTGCACCTAGTACATGGGAGTATTTAGTTATCTGATGGAAGCCTTGCTTCACCTGTAGCTGTTCATGTCCAAATTGTGGGAAGTGTAGGTGCAAGTGCATCAATTTAGAGAAAGCATAAAAAAAGCAGACATATGTCAGGAATACATTCAGTGATCTCGGAGAGATGCCTGCCACTTTGGTGCATATGCTCTGTAATGACCCAAAGGCAAGTAGGTGGAGTACTGCCAGAAGCTTCACATGACTTGATATGGCATGTGACTTTCTGTGGTGGGCCCCAAATTTGATCCTATTTTGTCCAGCAAATGCTTCACTATGTCCTCATCTTTCTGGTCAAGGAGTGTGGCTCTTGGCCTGAAGATCCTCTCCCTGCTTTGACATCTTCTTCTAGTAAGTTGACATAGGCACTGACTGTCTCATGATAATTATCTCCATTGCTGTCTGCCTCTGTGAGGTGGGTGTTGTATCCTGCTCCTTTTATAGTGCTGGTGATGTTAGTCCGCTTTTTGCATCTGCTCTGATCATGCAATACTTTTAATGTAAAAAGGCATTATACTACATTGCATGACTTTGCTAGAAAATAATAAATTGATTTACATGGGTTATGCACAGGTTTTGCGATGGTTACATTTCTTTGATTATATTCTGAGACAATGAAGCTGGGAACAGATTGCCCCGATTTGTTTTGTAAGGTGGCTGCCATCATGGAAGGAGATGGAAGTTAATAAACCATTGGTGATTATCTGTTTCAATTTGAATCTCCAAAGGTGTGTGTAACCATATGCACATTTTCTATAGCATTTTCATGAATTCCAGGAGACACCTAGACCTATTTAATATTCACAAGCTAATTTCTTCTGCATATGGAAATTATTAAGTTCAAAGAAACTTTACAATACACATATTTAACTAAATAAACACAATTAAATCTTTAAATGTGCACAATCACATGATTTACATTTTTTCACTCTCTGGTTTCCTCATAAATTAGTGCAGATATTTTTGCAACAATTTCATTTTTTAAATCTAGTTTTAATGATATTTAAAGGTGCTCAAGTGTAGCAGTGACCAACCTTGGTACAGCAACAAAGCATTTCATTTGATTGCTGCTTTTGATACCTCACCCCAGGTCCTGGGATGAAATGCAATACAACATCCTGACAGACACACCAGGGGTATCCATTGACTCCTTCATAATGTGATCCTGTCAAATTGAGGTTAGTTATACTGTGATTTTTCCTTCAGTAACCGTTCTAATACCCTCATTTTCTTTTGATCTTCTCTTTAAACACAGCTAAAGTGATATCTTAAAGGAACAGACCTTGTTCTCCTTCACAGGTCTCTTACATCCAAGTTTGAGCCTTGTCACTACCACTTTTGTTAATACCACCTTGTTAGTAAGCACAGTGTTCTAAATTGTATTGATTCTTCCCAATCATGGCCAACATCTTTTCTTCACTTAATGAGAAATATTAGTGCATAAACAAGTTAGATATTAATAGATTAGTAATTTATCAGTTAACTTTAGATTTAATCTATGAATTTCTATCATCCCTTTGTGCAAGTGGGTTAAATTACATGTGTGCTTGTCCTTCAGTTGGGCATCTTAATGTATATCAATCATTAAAGACATTTAAGTAACACATTCTCAAATGTGTGGACTGATTTTTCAAAGTTGGAGGCCTGGTGAAATAATAATCCAAATCAACAAAAGAGAGGGGGACCAGGAGCTATTTATGGTCCAATGTCCGTTCTCCACTAATGACAATTAAATCAAAGAGGACATTGTTCCATGTTGGCGGTGAAAAAAGTGCACACCTGCTCAACAAAGGGAAGAGTGCAAAAACAGAGAGGAGAAAGAGAGTGTAAAAGGAGGGGGGGGGGAAGGGGGGAGAGAGGAGAGGACAAGAAAGGTAGGGGTGAAGGTGAAAAGAGGCAGAGAGAACTATCCCCAAAATCAAGGATCCAATCCCGAAGGGGAGGACTCGGTATGGCCTCTTGATGGCCCTCACACACCCCGAAGGATGTCTTGCTTCATCATTGGGCTTGTTATTGCTCCTTGTCGGGCCGGCGCTGCAATGCCCGACGGTCCCCCGAAGGGTCTCTTTGTCGGAGGTCTTTTAAAGAGAAAAGCCGATAGGTGAGTGTGTGGGATAAAAAATGGTGGTGGATCCAAGAGGTAGGTGGTTACGTGTGTGCAAAGTGTGTGGATAAAATTACCTAGGGGTATCCTAAAAAACGATATTTTAATGTAGCGGGACCCCTGGCAAAATTAAAAAGACCGGTAGGTCGGGGAGTAACCAAAAAGCGCAAGGTGCTAGTGTGACTCAAAAAGAGGTCGACATGTTTCACGCCCAAGAAGCCTGGGAAGGTCAGTGGCGTTTCTTCAGGACCTAGTTGAGTGAAAGGGTGTGCACGATACAGACGGGAGTTCCAGGGATTAAAAGGGTAGCCCGCGTCAATGGAAGGTAGTGTAAGGTACAGAGGGGCGAGGTACACTGACCAAGATCGCAGTGTGAGTCAAGAAATGATCTCAACGAGGCGTACCGAACGTAAGTATACCATAATAAGTGTTACTGTCGGCTTCATAGGTATTGCCGTGGCTGCCTGCGCCCTATTTGGGTTGCGTCGGGGGGCGGCTCAATCAGCACCTACCCACTGCCAGCGGCTGCCTGTGGATTGGATCCTTGATTTTGGGGATAGTTCTCTCTGCCTCTTTTCACCTTCACCCCTACCTTTCTTGTCCTCTCCTCTCTCCCCCCCTTTTCTCCCCCCCCCTCCTTTTACACTCTCTTTCTCCTCTCTGTTTTTTCACTCTTCCCTTTGTTGAGCAGGTGTGCACTTTTTTCACCGCCAACATGGAACAATGTCCTCTTTGATTTAATTGAAATAATAATCCAGCCAACAAAAATAACTATGCTAGCAAATATTGTCACAAAAATATATTTTTTCTTGACCCTATTTATGTCCATGTTTGTGATAGTAGTGCTAGCGACCTCCATATTTTACGATTAGTGCGCAAAAATATTACTGTATTAAGATTCTCTTTTAAGTGTTCAATTATGCGTATAGGTATGTATACCTTTGCATCTCCCGAACCAAAATTGATTGGGTTTACCTAACTAAGTAGCCCTTTAATAGCGCTGTCGATCTGATAGAGATAGACCCCAATATTTCAGGTTTTAAGGTATTTTTTCTCAAACTCCTAGGATTATTATTGTTCCAAGAAAGCCTACTCAATCTGTTCTCAGTTTTAGCAAAACTTGTTGAGATATAGAAGTTGGTATTTGCATGAAAAGGAAGGTTATTTTCTGGACTGTAACAAGTTTGATAAATTTACACCTCCACTTGTAGATATAGTTAGCTAATAAATGCATGTTACTAACGTCTCTTTTGTGAAATTTGTCTAAGAAACCAAGCCCTACCCCTGTAACATCAAAGCATACACTCACAGCTCAAAAGAATAAAGACACTGGGGTAATTTAGTGTTTGGTGGAGTGGGAGGACTTCTTTAAATCAGTGGTTTGTCTGCCCCATTGTACTTGCTGCACCTACACCCTATGTAGAATAGGGGAAGTACTGGGTTTCCAATGGTGGAGCCTATGTTAGATTCACCATCAGAAACCTCTAACCTGATGGCTCAACACCAAGAGAGTCACCAAACCATTGTGAAAGTCATGACACCTTATTTAAGGTGGGGTGGTCATCATTAGATTTCCCTGTCTTATACTGCTAACCAAAGTATGATGGTTCCACTGGCCCCATGTGCACTGGAGAAAACACCATGTGTATCAGTTTATTTATTTATTATTTGCAGGAATAATCTCTCACTTTTGAAACACAAACATCTTTGCAGGGTGGTGCAAAAACACGCTTCTCACTTAGCGATTCTTCACGGCCTTCAATGGAACAACTCCACCAGCAGTTTCACTGAAGGCAGAGAGATCTCCTCCTGACTCACAGAGATATTTAAGTGTACATTGGCCTCCACCAACCTGGCAGATAGCTGCATACTTTAAGAGACCTGCATTGGCAAAATATCAGTTCCATAACATGGCAAGTAGATTCTCTGGTCTGCAATGACAACCCTGAAGCACTTTTCAAGTTGTTCTTGGCTAGCAGAAATGCGACTATGTTAGTGGCCGAATGTGTGCCATACAGATGCTAACAAAACATATCTTGGATTAGAAATTGAATGCATCTATTTTAGCATGATACTGAATGCTGCATAAACATGCAGGCACATCTGCTCCCTCTCTGCCATGCCAACATCCCAAGTCATGTAAATTGCAATACATTAAGCACAAATATGAAGGGACCTTTCTGAAAGCTATGGAAGTAAAGTTGTAATTACATTCAGGATACAAACATCCAAATAATGTGCATTTCTGTGTCCTGCTACATCCATCACTTTTTAAGAACTGCAAATCTGAGCATGCCAGCATATCTTTTTGTATGACAGCCACGTCATCACAGCCATCCTTCGATAGATTGTGCATCAGACTGTTTCGTATCATCTGCAAACGTGGGAATTTTGAGAAGACAAATGGTTTAAGGCACAAGCTTTCCTCAATGGTGCCATCTGTATTTTAGGTCCAGCTACAGACAACTTCAGCTTTATGGAAAAATTCATTCATCAAAACCTTTAAAAAATACAATCAGGAATGTATACAGAGAGTGGACTTTCGGTAAATCCCCCTTAGCCATTGGCTTTCATGTGTTTGTTACAGTTTGCCAGTGCTTAGATCGCCTGTCCGTCAAGTCCATAAGATTTTGTGGAAGGTCACATTGTCCAATTTGTTTGTTGCCCATAGGTTTTGATTATGATAATCAATAGTCCTGTTAGGCCATGGATGAAACAGGTAGTGCAGCTTGCAACTGAAATTCAATGTGTGTTTTTTGATCTGGTTTAATTACTCGCTAGATTAAACCTTTTTTGCTGATGTATATCTTTAGGTCTTGCATACAGACAGCTTTTTTGCAACTAATAATTTAAAATATATGCACACACATGCTCCAGGTCAGCCTCACACTCGTGACTGGATGTCTATATCATTTCCTTGTTCCTTATTTGATGGATTTCCTCACTTTTCTTTGTTTGTCCCAATTCTGGAGCATTTCTTCTTTAATATATTCTATGTACCATGTACTTTAAAAAATGTATTTTCTTGATCTCTCCCTTGTGTCCTCCTCAAACACCTTCCTCCATGCAATCCCCATGCTCCCACCTTTTTTTTTGCGCTGCCCCATACCTTGTAAATATGGGTCAGCATCAAAAAGCAATGGGTGTTGTGGTGGGAGTCGCCCACTGCAACAGGCCCCTTTCACGCTAAGAGATGTGTGAATAGGGGACGCTGTGCAGTTGCCGCCGAGGACTACCCTTACCACAAGCCTCTGCTTCTGAGACCTCCCAGGAGCGAGTTGCGAAACTTGCTGCCTGCGCTCATTAGCGCCTGTCACCACCGCTGCGTGGGACGCTGTGCAGTTGCCTTCGGGGACTACCCTTACCACAAGCCTCTGCTTCTGAGACCTCCCAGGAGGGAGGAGCTCTACTTGCTGCCTGCGCTCATAAGCGCCTGTCACTACTGTGGTGCGGGATGCAGTGCAGTTGCCATCGGGGACTACCCTTACCACAAGCCTCTGCTTCTGAGAACCCCCAGGAGGGAAGAGCTATACTTGCTGCCTGTCACCACTGCGGGGCGGGACAAGCGCGGGCCTGTCCTTGCTCGTCACTGCCAGGAAGAGGTAGGGAAGGGCCACCCCTCTAACGTCGACTGTAGACCAGGGCTGTTAATAAGGTACTGTTACGCTAATCAGGTCAGCCTGGGCTAGTCATTTGTGTGTCCCTCTACGGCCAGGTTAACACCTGTAACTGAGTTTGCCCCGTGGGGTGGATTGTGCTCTATCAAATTTTGTGCATTTATTTGGCTGGGAATGAATGCTTCCTCACTGTGCCCAATTTGATGTTATAATTCTTCAGTATCCATTTGCATCTAATTGTTACTTGTTATATATTATAGTCAGGCATGGGCAAAAGGAAGGTGATGGAGGCTATTGGGGGAGGAGTAGTGGGGAAGCATAAGAAAATCAAAAGGGCGGCTAAACATTCTATGCCCGTGAACAGTAATTTTGTTATGACACGTATTGACAGCATTTTTAGTGATTGCGAGGAGATTTTATCTAACCCTGTGGGCACTAAACGTGGTTTATTGGGAGCACACTCAGTTGGGCCCCTTGATTCAAGAAAATCAATTCCAGAAATGTTTAAGAAACATACACACACAATTTCTTTACCCCAAAATCAAGAGTGGGAGAGCCCGACAGAGCACATTGTTAAACCATCCTTGTTAATGCTCCCAAACAATTCCAACACGGTTGACACTAATGAGGGATTTGTGATCGAGTGCAGTAATCGTTTTGCCCAGTTGACGGATATAGCCGAGCCAACGCGGCCTATCGAACCTACAATACAAAAATATCCTACAGGCGTAAATGAGGATTCCAATATGGAGCATGTAGATAATGGTTGTAGATGTTCACACTCTTGTCACCCGTTAGATAGTTTAAAAACACATATCAGTTTGCTCATGGAACTTGTTAGTTCCTTGAAGCTACTGGTTGTGAGGCTTACTGAGACACTTCAAACAACAGTGCACAATGTAGATCGAGAATCCATAAGGCCAGTACAAGTGAGAAGACACACTGATAGTGTACCAGGTATGTGCTCAATGAATGATTCATTGGTAGAAATAAAATCGAATACCATGAAAATGTCACAGGCAAACACCGGTCGAGCACATTTTGAAAATAGACTAGAACCCAAATTGGCTGACCCAAGTCAGAATAGTTACGGGCAGCTCCCCTCATATCCTAGTATATCAAGAAACCAAGGCACACTGTCTTCTAAGGATCAGGGTTTGTCAACCTCATATCGGAGTCGCTTACCCACAGCTCAAGTTTTCTTAACTAATGTTCCCAAAATAACAACAAACTATTAACATGAAAATGAGCAGGACCTGATAAACAAAAGCATCAACTGGTTACGGTATGTAAGGAACTGCAGATCAGTTATAAGAGAGGACATATATTCTGCGACAAGATATGTGCTACATGGCTCAAGTACAGACTATGTATGTCTTGGGCTTAACTCCACTGTAATGGTAGATAATTTAGTATCTTTGATCTCAGAACATCTCACTTGGCCCCTTCCAATATAAGAATAAAATATAGCCCCCCCATATCTCAAAGCAGAACTGATATGCAGTCCAAAGTTCCCACAATTAAAGTGGGTTCTACCCTGGATAAAAAAGGGTCCCATAACTTTGCAGCATGAAGTTGTATTAGATACAGGGGGGGAACATAATGTCCACCAAAACGTGCAGCCCACTTCTGTAGAGGATTATTGTATTACTACTAATCCCAGCACAACACAACGGTCACTCTCTCTAGCTTCCTGGAACATAGCTGGACTAAAATCTAAGACAGCATCAGCTGACTGGTCAGCTTTTATTGCGGACTAGGATAGATGGACCCTTCAGGAAACCTGGTCAATAGGTCCGATTTTTCACCCTGGGTATTGACATTTTTTCAAACCAGCTACTGCTGGCCATAAGGGAAGGCCATCGGGTGGGCTTACCACATGGGTTAGGCAACATCCAAGCCACAGGGTCGAGGAGATCTATATTGATACTCCCGACATTCTGGCCATCATCATTCATTCCAACCATGGACTTGGTCTGTTAGTTGTTAACATTTATGCCAGAGGGATGGCCGGAGGGAAACTCTCCATCACAGTCTCCCTGCTAGAGACCTTTCTAGAAGAACATAGAGGAGACTACAACATAGTGATAATGGGTGATTTCAACTGTACCTTCGAGCCTCTAATGCACGATGATGGTGGCAATGGTAACGAAGAGGACGTACAGTGGGGCATTCCATTCCTAACCCTCCAGCCAATAAAGAAGTGGGCTGAGGCATTTCTCCAAATGAATAATCTGTGTTTTGAGAAGGGCCTAAGGGCAGTAAATGGCAGGTCTTTATCTGATTGCAGTGGATCCCCTACATACTGTAATGGCATAAGAAGTAGCCAGATTGATTATATTCTTATCAACATGGAGATGTGGTCATGTGTTATAGATATGAAGTTCTCAAAAAGAAGCGAGAGCGATCATGACCCACTTTTTTTAAAACTACAGGTATTGGGGATAGGCTCTCAGCCCTAGATAATTGAAAAGGTGACAGCAGATGTCTTTCTTGAGAATAACATGAGAAGGGTGAAGTGGGCAATAATATTAGAGAATGATAAATCCCTTGAGCCCATGAAGAATTCAGTGGAGCACACACTTAAGATTCTTTCTGCCTTTGATACTCAGGTTAATCCTAATGCAGCAATTATGAAGGTGCACGAAGATCTTTTTACAGAGCTCAAGAGTTTTTTTATCAAGGCACACAAACCTAGTAATAAAGTCACTGCAAAACCTGCCAATTGGTACAATAAGGACTGTAGGGTGGCATATCTGAATTTGTCCCAAGCTATTAAAAAAAATCAATCGAAAAGGTAAAACTTGTCAGGGCAAACTATAAGAAGATTCAATACAGAGCTAAGGAGGAGTTTCATGAAAAACGATGGGCGGATCTCCTGCATGCAAGTAGAGAAAATAGGATGCAGAATTTTTGGCAAACAGTGAAGTGGGGCAGTGGGGAGCATAGACAAGTCCCCGTAAATTATGTAGCACCAGATCAGTGGATCTCACATTATCAAGCCCAATTTGCCGCTGCGACTGATAGTACATCTCAATGTCCAATTCTAAGTTCTGATAAAATTGTAACCTTTGACCTAGGGGAGGTAGGAAGAGCTTTAGATTCGACACCCAAAGGTAGAGCACCGGGCCTGGATTGCATCCCGGCTGACTTGTTTCGGCACAACAGAGATAACTGGCTAAAATATATCTACATTCTATATAATGCAATTGCCAGTGGGGCACCAATCCCAGAATCGTGGCGTGGGGCGGAAATTTTACCTATATATAAAAAGGAGGTTCGCACATGTCCGGGTTATTATAGGCCAATAAGTCTAATTGACTCTTTACAGAAGATTATGGCCAGGCTTGTGTTGAGTAGGATTCAATCATGGGAAGGTAAAAACAAGGTTTTATCCCCACTTCAGGCTGGTTTTCACCAAAAAGTGAGCACAATAGATCAGGTCTTTAGGTTTATGATGGTGTACTGGTGTACGGTAGTGATTGCGGGAGGTACCCTCTTTGTGGCTTTTATAGATCTCAAATCTGCGTTTGACCTGGTGCCGCGTAACAAACTATGGGGAGTACTCAAAGATCTTGGGATGCCAGTTGAACTTCTCGCACTGATCATCAAGCTCCATGAGTCAAATTTTGCGCAGGTACGCTGGGGATCACAGGGCAATGTCACAGACAGGTTTGAGGTATCAAAAGGGATCCGACAGGGGTGCGTTATGGCCCCTACACTGTTTTCTTTGTTTATCAATAGGGTTGTACATTACTATTTGTCACATCCAACGGATGCCCCCACACTGGTGGGTGTGAAAATACCGCTACTTATGTTTACGGATGATACCCTCATCCTGTCTAAGACACAAGCCGGGTTGCAGTGTGCTTTGAATAGATTTGAGACCTTCTGTAGTGACCATGAGCTGGTTGTTAATGTTGATAAAACTAAATTTATGTCATTTCACAAATATAAAATGGTACAGGGGAGAGTATTTATGAATAGCGTTCAGTTGGAACAAACAGATGTGTTTACCTACCTGGGGGTGACCCTGGCAAAGAAGCTAAGTTGGAAACCTCAGATAGATCTCATGACTCTTAAGCATGTCCAACTAGCAGGGGCCCTATTGAAAGAACACAGACTGTCCCAAACGAAGCCGGTAAGCCCTGTGCTAACTATTTACAACATAAAGGTCAGGGCCTCTATTTAATATGGAGCGGAATTAGGGGGCTTCGATAATGTCTCCTCCTTAACAGTAGCACAGAATAAGTTCTTGACAACTCTAACAGGCCTCCTCCAATCAACCCCCCTCAAACCCTTGCATCAAGATCTAGGTTGTTGCTCCTTAGAGGACATAGCCCAATCTAGGCCACTGGCATACTGGAGAAGGATTTGGACTACTCCAGAGCTGGTTCACTATGCTGATGCTCTGAAAGATGTAAGAGGAGCTGATACTTCAAATAGTATCATATGGCTACAAAAAATCAAGTGTACCTTGGTGGAAACGGGGTATAGACATCTGTGGGAGAATCCCGAAAGCAATCCATTCCCAACTAAAAAACTATTTAAGGAAGCCTATTGGGCGATGGTAAAAACAAGGTCCATGTTATGTTTCAACAATCTTCACTTTCCGGTGTCTTTATGGAACATAAACAAGACACTAAGTTTGAGAGTCATTGGGACCTTATATCAAAACCATTAGATAGAAAACTGTACCATCAATTTAGGGTTGGTTCTCTTCCGTTAAAATCATTTATGCAAAAATGGCAAAATCCATCGTCCATGTGATTCCTGCTCACAGCAGGATGAAACAGTTCTCCACATCCTGTTTGTGTGTCCAGCTTACAAGTGCCCCAGGCATAAATGGCTCAGGCCCGTTTGTTTTAACATGGGTACAAGATCTAGCATAGTTGCATATCGCATATTGAAAACTAATAAACATGAACCCATTGTAGTAGCAATAGCCAAATTCCTGAGCTGGATGTGGGGAATCAGAGCTAAGTGTTTGAAGAAATAAAGGAACATCGAGAGGCTCCTCAGGAAATAAATGTGTGGTTGATCCTTAATTTTTTGCTCGCCCACTGGGGTTTAGTGTACACTAGCACATGTAGATAGCTCTAATGATGGTTTGAATTATTGAGTGCTTTTATGATTAAGCCAAACAAGTTAGTTAGACTATGAGATGTGAACTTGCTCATCGTATTTTATAGTTTTATTGTTCTTAATACTAACTTTTTTTAATAAGCTTTTATGGATTTTTTTCTTTTCTTATGAGTTGGTTTTTATGTAATTGATGTATTTTTGTATGAAGTTTTAACCGTTGTGTTGTTTCTACATGTGTCTTTAATGATTGTACGAATCGAAATAAAGACTAACTTGACTTGACTTGAATAGGGGTATTAGTTACAAGGCGGCGTTAACCCACGTTACGTGGCTTAACGCCACCTTGTAAATAAGGCGTAGAAGTTAACGCTGCCAGAATGTCGGAAAAAGTGATGTTCTAGTGGGGTTGACTCCTTGTAAATATGCCCCATGAATTCCTCTCTCTTTTTCCAGGGCCTGGCTGCTGCAGTTTGCTCCCTCAATACCCCTTACTGATCCAATATTAAAGCAGTAAGTAAACAAAACAACCAGAATGGCAACAACATACACGACAAAGCTGAACTGTATCAGCAAAAGACACTGGCAAAGACAAAAAGGTCTGCTTAAGCAATCGAAAACGTAGTACTATTAATGTTGCCAATGCTTGTTTTTCTTTAGAACCTGTCCGCTGTCCGCTGCATGCCGTAGCCTGCATTAAAGTGCTGTTTGCTAATTTGTTTTGCTCGATCATTAGTTTAAGTTTTAATGTCAAGCTAGCATGACTTCATGATGCCTTTTGGCTGCTGAGGGTCATTGAGGGCCAAGACCCCCTATTATTGCCACAAGTAAGTCAGGATAGCTGAGACTAGGGGTCAGTATGCCGGTAAGGTCTGCTCCACCGCTGCGGTGGAGGTTTGCCGAACTCTGTGTTCCAAGCAGAGCATGGAGTGGCAAAACCGTGCAAACTTTGCCTCGGATTGGAGTTTCCCGCCCACCCCTTCATAAGACACTTCTGTAGGATTAGATTGAGATAGCCAGAAGGAGACCTAGGAGTAAACTCATGCATATGGAAAAGTGTGTGTTTGCCGATAACCCCACTGCACTGCTCACAAAGGGGTCCAGTAGCTCCAGTCAGTGCACAATGCTTGCATCCTTAGTCACTGTGGGGCTCATGCTCCCTTACCTAAACAGATGACTGGTCGTCTCTCGCAGGAAGATGGAAGGTACAACTAGCAGTATATGGGAGTACTCAGTGCACTGATGAACCATAATTTGAGGGCACCATAATTGACATCCTTCCCTTTTTTTGGGGTGCCACCAAACCATACATTAATGATTAGCGCACATGCACTAACAGAGGCTCCTACAAGAAATCCCTCCAGTTGCGCCCTTAATGTTGCCTTGCCCTCACCACCTTTATACTTTACTCCTCCATCCACTCGCTTTGGGGTTTGCTTCCTGCAACCACACCAGGCAAGTGAATATATAAAACACCAACCTCCTTCAGTATGTTAAGGGTTTACATTTGAGGGTCGACATGAAACACAATTCCAAAATTACCTAGACCACTTTTCACAATTCTAAAACATAGCTGGTCACCTTTCTGCTGCTTATTCTATATTTATGTTAAAGTAGCACATTTTAGGTGTAGCCTATGCCCATAAAGTGTTAACAACTCTAAAAATGGCATAATAATGAAATGGTACATTCACAAAATGCGCTACATTATGCTGCATAATTTGCTTTTTCTTGCCTCATAGTTTAGGCAACCCTGCCGCATAAATTGGCCCTGCCCTGATGCATAATTTCAGTGGCCCTGCCTATGAAAAAGTTGGGAGAGGTATTGAGGTGGGTCTTCTCCTTTTCACTCCTGCCCTTGCTGCTTCATCTGGCTCTCGTTAGGAATCATGCTTGCTGGTTGCTATTCCCAGCACCAGAATTCTTGTTTTGCTGCTCTCATGGAGCCTACTCTTTGCAAGCTAAGTAAGATAAATAGTAAAACAAAAATGTTATTTCTCCATGCATTTGTCTATATGTTTGTGAATGTGTTTGAGAGTGATTGAGAGTAAATGAGATTAAGTGAAAGTGTGTGTGTTTGAGAGTGTCAATGAGAGTGAAAGTGAGTACGAGGTAGTGAGTGAAGGAGGATGAATGTGTTAGAACGTGTTACTGATTAGAGGTTGTGAGAGGGAGTGGTAATGAATTGTGGGTGTAGCTATCAATGGTGCAGTTGCGCCAGGGCCCAGAGCTAGTGAGTGTGCCAAAGGGTGATAGTTAATATGAGAATCAGTGAGCATGAGTACGTTTCTGTGTAACAGTGAGTGAGTGTGAGTATGAGTGAGAATGGGCAAGTGAGAGAATGTGAGTTAGTGTGCAGGAGGGGAAGAGAATAAAGCCCAAACTATCAAAACTTTCACACAACACAGTGCAGCAGTCAAAGTTGCTTCGCTGCATTGGGGGAGAGAACAGGAAAGCACCATATCTAAAAATGATATGACACTATCCTGCTCCCTCCCTAGAGATGGCACACAATTAGGCTCTTGAGCGCCACGCACACACCTTTACGCCATAGTGCAAAGGTGTCTATGTGAGTCTAGCATAGGTTTTGTGATGGAAAGGTGTCCTTACACTGCAAAATACTATGCTTTGACTTACTGCAAAACTTTTCCTACTTTGGATTTGTGCTGTACAGTCCAGTACTCATGCAAATTGTGAAAAGTTGGGAGCAATAAAAGCATTTCTCCCTTAACGTCTGCTTACAAGTAGATTTTACATTCTCTACTATTGCTAGTAGATATGGTTTTACGTCAAAAACCATGGTTGGTTGCAAGGGAAGGTACAGGTACTACCCATGGAATGCGCTCTTGCTGCAGAGTAACACAAAGCAGCACTTTGCACTGCTTTGCATTTCTTTCAAGCATCTTTAAAGTGCAAAACATGTTTTGCACTGGAAAGTACATTTTTAAAAAACATTTTGCGCAGATTTGCTTTACTTTTGTGATGCAAACCCATCGCAAAATGGTTGTTAATCTGGGTCTAAATGTGAGAGGGAATGACTATGAGTGAGGCAAAATTTGAAAACAAATGGTGTCCTAAGCGGTATCACGCCCCTCCACTTTCAAAGATCACCAACAGCCACTGGCGACAATACTAACTGATGAGATGTGGCCTAAGGGCCTGAGTTGGCAACTTTGGAATTGGGGAATGAGGTCTGAATCCCAGCATCAGCACAACATCGCTCTGATACTGGGCAAATTACTTAGAGGCTAATTATGAGTCTGGCTGTCCATGGACCTCCAAACTCACTGAAGCATAGTGGTCTTCCGACACCCCTACTACAACTAGGGTGATCGCGCCACCCTGGGACCACCGCAACTTCCAGGGATCAAAGATCCCTGGCAGTGGCGCGGTGGTCTTAAAACTGCAATAAGCTTGGTGGGACGGTTGTGGTCCCACCAAGCATATTACGAGTTTCCTCTCAGCTGCATGTTTCATGGCGGTTACACCGCCATGAAAACTGTAGCAGAGAGGAATCAAAGTGGGCCCTACAAGGCCCCCTTGTGCCTCTGGGGATGCATGCAGATGGACACATATTGTGCCCTCCCGTGTGCAAGCATTCCAGTACCAGCACAGCATGGACTGCAGCAGTCCATGCCGTGCAGGTACTGATTTTGACGTTCCCATTGTTGTGTCTATTTCATAGGCACCACCATGGGAACGCCAAAGAACCATCTGTCAGACCAGGAGAAAACTCCTAATCTGGCGGGCAGTTCAACCACGGGTTTGGCAGTGCGGGAGCAGGGCAGTCCCGCTCCCACACCACCAAACTCAGGCCCTTAATCTCCCTGTGCCTAAAAAAAAATCTGATTTTGTGCAATGTAATCTGGTGCTCATTTTAAGCATCATTATGCCTTTGTCCAAATTTCCTCTATATAAAACTGCTCAACTAAAAAATGACAGGCAGCCAGAAACATTTTACCCATAGGATTGGAACTGCTACCCACTGGCCATCTTTGCTATCCATCCATCCACCCCACCCCTATTTTGTCAAAATGATTTTGTTGTTCTTATGTTTTAGTCAGTACTTGGCACTCTTAGTAGCAAAACCACAAAGCCCCACACTCCTCACAGGTTAGCAGTCAGTAGCAGTCTCACACTCCTCACAGATAAGCAGTCAGAAGCAGTCTCACACGCCTCACAGATTAGCAGTCAGAAGCAGTCTCACACTCCTCACAGATAAGAAGTCAGAAGCAGTCTCACACTCCTCACAGATTAGCAGTCAGTAGCAGTCTCACACTCCTCACAGATTAGCAGCCACACGCTCAGGGAACTGCACCATTAACAAGATAGGAAAGAGTAATTTTGCATTATTCAGTCTTTACAAAGAAAGAAATGATTGCAGAGAGTTGAAACAATTTAGTGAAGGACAGACATGCTCGGTGTGTGCACTCACATCTTCAGAACTCTGTAAGTGTACATTGTCCTGTTACTACAGACAAACGAAATAGACCTATATACGAGAGAAATGCAATTATGTTAAATTAATCATCAATTACGTGGAACAGAGTTTTTCTAGAGTGAACACTGTGTTTTGCATTTTATGCGCTTGATAGGAAGAGAATTGCGTGATAATGGACTGGGTAACTTTTTGAGGGCATACTGGCGATAGTTAATTGACGTCCTTTACCATTCTGATTCCAAAAGCAATTTGAATAAGAGCTTTTAACAATAACCAGGTTAAAGGGGTTGTTAATGAATTTTAAAGCCTGGTGAGAAAATGCTGCGTTCATTAACAAGACCAGCTATTACTTGAATTTCAAACGCTAGAAAATAAAATAGCAAATACCTTCCCATTCATCGGTCTGTGCTCCGCCTTTTGCATTTTATATTGAGGACGATGTGCTGCAGAATGGAATGTCCTCAGCTTTCCTCAAAATATTTAAGAGAGCTAAGAACTGGTATACATTCTGCGTATCTCCACTAGCAATACTTCGTCCTAACTATCTCTTTGTCATTTTTAAATATAAAGAAACATCTAATAACTTCAATTTTCAATTCAATAGAACTTAAAAATAAAACAGACATCTTTATGTTTATTCTATTTATAGAACGCGTTGCTGCTTCATATGAGGCGTCCTCCCGCGCTAGGCTTCTGTACATTTGGGAGCTGCCCCTGGACAGTATGAAGAGGAAACCAAAAAAGATATATTTTCAGATGTTTCCTAAAGACTCCTTCTACTGAGCATACTGTTCCAAATAGGTTGATTCCAGTGGCATGGAGAGCACGGGACTCACGTCTGATCATACCCGTTCCACTCAGGGTGACAAATGCAAAAACAACAGTTGATGGACAGAATGCGGAACAATGTCATACATTCACCCCAGTGCAGAGATCTGGGCCTAAATCCATCGTTTTTTTGCTCACCATGCCATTCCAGTTTGAACCCAGCCATATGCAAATCAGTCTTGACCCTGTGCCTCATGGGAACAGTCCAGCCTGAACTGCCAAGCCAGGTCCTCCCTGGACTGGAAACAAGCATCCTAGGACCGGTTTCGGGTTTCACCCCTCTTCAGCCAGGATAGCTTGATTCCAGTGGCATGTGCACGCAACTCCCTGGGCCGGGCGCGGACCTGGGAGTATAAATAAATGTGATGTCAGGGGCACGTGACCTGACGGCAGACACCTAGCAAGTGGTGGTCGTGTGCTTTGAATGCTGTGCACTGTGCGTAGACCTAGAGTGTCCCGAGTGTCCCCAAACTGTCCACAAGCACAGCGGAAGCCCGAGGCAAGCCCCAAACTCTACATTGGCAACGAGGGTGGTGACTGCCCCACACACCTAGCGACGCACATCGGCGTCGAGCGTGCAGTGGGCGCGCGACTGCCAATGGTGGTGGCTGCGGTGTTTGGCAGCGTGGACTGCAACCTGCTGTGACGTTGAGGTGGCGGACTAAGGGAGCGGCGCAGCTGGGGCACAGGCGGACGGCGTGAGCAAGGTGCCGTGTGGTGCGAGCAGCCACGTGGGCCACGGATCGACCGTCGAGCGCGCGCATGCTCTGAAATCAGCCGGCTGCCGAGAAGTACTGCAGGTGGCCTATGTGCGTGTGGAGGGGTGGCTGTGACCCAGAGTTCCTGGGAAGACACGTGTGTTTTGCCTCTGAGCAGGACTGCCGGTTGTTCAACCAGGGCGAAGGGGGCTGCCTGCAGATCGAGTGACCCTGGTGAGGAGGCTGTGGCCCAGAGCAGCGGTAGAAACAAGTGCAGTGCTTCTGCACAGGCCTGCCAGTTCTTCAGCCAGCTGGGGGGAGCTGCCTGCTGCTAATCCTGCGATCCTCAAGGAGTGGTGTGGTACTTGCGGAGGTGAGGAGTGTGCTATGGTGGAACGGGGAGCCAAACTTCTAGTGGTGCAGGTGCAGGCTCCTGGAGGGCGGCAGGTGATTCCGCGATGACAACCCCACAGGCCCAGGCGGCTGCGCAGGAAGATGGCGCAGCGGGAAGACCCCCTACATCCCGCATGGCAGTTAAAGCGCTCCCGCCTTTCAGACAGTTGGCGGACCCAGCCACGGCGGCGCCGAGGTGGCGTAAATGGATAGGAAAGCTGGAAAACTATTTTATGGCCAACAGGGCGATGGAAAATGCAGTCAAGCGCTCAACGATGTTACTTATGGATGGTGATGAACTCTACGACCTGTTTCAGGACCTGCCCGACACGGGGGACGGCAACGATTATGACAAGGCGGTGAGAGCGCTGGATAGACATTCAATCCGGATTTCGAGCATTTCAAGTTGCGCCAGGCGAAGCAAAGGGATGACAAATCCATTGGCATGTTTTTCGCACGATTAAGAAAGTTGGCGAGCTCCTGTGTGGCAATTGACCGCCTGTTTTTGTCTTTGGAACTTCGCAAGTTAATACTACGCCAACCAGGAATATCGTTGGATGATATCCTTATCCTGGGAAGGTCCCATGAGTTTGCTGATACGCTGGCAGGGTAGATGGAGTCAGCGTTGGCGCGACGGCCGACCACCCCACAGCCTATCTACCCAACACCGATAAAGGAGGAGAGGGTGGATGCTATCAAGAAGAAGTACAACAGAGGGGGTGCCAGCCCTGGAGGAGCTAAGGAGCGTCAAGGAAAGCTGGGATGTAAGAACTGTGGGATGGCGAGCCACTCCCAGAGAGGATGTCCGGCGCATGGCCGGCAATGCCTGAAGTGTAATCGGTATGGACATTTCGCAAAGGTGTGCATGGGGTCTGGCCACGCCGGATCGGGACGCAACAGAGGCACAAAATCCCAGCAGAGTGCGAAGACAGTACAAGAGATAGAAGCGTTGGATAGTAGATGCCAGAAGATCCACCTTACAGACGATGAAGGAGACTATGATGGCTTCGTTGTTTCCAATATACGGGGCATGACCACTAACAGGAGACCCCCGCCTGTGTGCCAGATATGGATCAGAGATAACAACGTGAAGGTCTTGATTGACACTGGGACATCAGTCAACCTCCTCCATGCAGCTCAATACGAAGCGTTGGTTCCCAAACCGACACTGCTAAGGACAAAGGCTCAGATTTTCACATATGGCGGAAGCGTGCCTATACCTCTCCAAGGAGTGGTGGAGGTGGATGTCAGGCACGGGGACCGGTCCATACACACAAGATTTCATGTCACCTGTGATCGGGCTGGATCCATATTGGGCTGCCATTCGGCGGAAGACTTGGAGCTGGTAATGTTCGCGAGACACATCCATCAGTCGCAGGCAGGCGGCATTCTTGCGGAGTTCCTGGAGCTGTTTCGGGGACTGGGGTGCATGAAGGGTGTTGAAGTCCAGCTCCATATCGATGACACAGTCAAGCCTGTAGCCTTGCGGCGCTGGAGGATGCCCTTTCATCTGTGTCCCCTGGTCGAAACGGAATTAGAGAAGCTAGAGAAAGATGGAGTCATTGAGAAGGTATCGGGTCCCACACCGTGGGTGTCTCCGCTGGTGATCGCCCCAAAACCCAAACAGCCAGGGGCCATCCGCCTCTGTGTGGACATGAGGCTGCCAAATAAAGTGATCCATTGAGAAAGACACCTAACACCCACGATAGATGAGATTGTAGTGGACATCAACGGAGCCCAATGGTTCTCGAAGGTGGATCTGAACTCGGGATACCATCAGCTTGTGTTACCTGAGAAAAGTCGGTATATAACCACCTTTTCTACGCATGTGGGACTCCGAAGATTCAAGCGCCTCAGCTTTGGTGTCTCTTCAGCTGCAGAGGTCTTCCAAGACGCAGTGCGGGAAGCCCTGGCGGGACTGGAGGGCGCACTCAATGTCAGTGACGACATTCTCATCTTCTCAAACTCGATCGAGGACCATCACACCAGGCTCAGGGCCACACTAAGGAGGCTCGTGGAACAAGGACTGACTCTCCACAAGGCCAAATCAAAGTTCTACGCCAATGAGGTGGAATTCTTTGGTTACAAGTTCTCGACGAAAGGGTTGCAAGTAGATCCTGCTAAGGTGGAGGCCATAAGAGCGGCGGCCATACCTCAGAACCAGTCGGAAGTCAGATGTTTTCTGGGAATGGCCAATTACTATGGCTGATTCATACCTCACCTCGCCACGCTCTCAGAACCGCTTCGAAAGCACACAAAGAAGGATGTGCGTTGGCAGTGGTCCAGCAAAGAAGTTCAAGCATTCAACAACATCAAGGCAGCTTTGTTGAATGGAGCCATAGTGGCCTACTTCCAGCCGGGGTACGTCACAGAGCTCGTGGTGGACGCCAGCTCCAAAAGGATCAACAAGAGGAATGGGTGCCCATCGCATACGCCAGTCAGGCGTTAACTGCTGTGGAGACCAGGTACGCCCAAATTGAATGCGAGGCGTTGGCTATTCGGTGGGCATGTCAGCATTTTGACCTGTACCTGTGCGGGCACACCTTCACCGTGATAACGGATCATAAGCCTCTCTTGCCGTTGTTCGCAGGCACTGCCAGGGGAGGACCACCGCGGATCGAGAGGTGGGCAGTGCAACTACAACACTATAAATTTGATGTCGTATATCGCCCCGGGGTCAACAACCCCGCCGATTACCTCTCAAGACACTCGCTAGCAATTGGCCCTGGAACACGGGTCGAAGTCGACGAGGGCACGGAATCATTCGTGAAGCAGGTGGTGGAGGAGGCGTGCCTGCGAGCCCTATCGGTGGAGGAGGTCCAGGAAGTGACCAAAGGAGATGGGTGTCTGCAGGCCGTGACACAAGTGTTGCGCAACCATCAGTGGAAGCTGTATCTGCAGGGGTCTAGTGGACTTACCGAAGCGGAGAAGGAGTTCCGACAAGGGCTATGGAGATGTCGGGATAACCTCAGTGAAGGATGTGAGGGTGTCCTGCTCCGGGGTTACAAGATGGTCACCCGTTCAAAATATGGAAGAGAACTGTGGAACTAGCCCACCAAGGCCATCAGGGAGTCGAGAAAACCAAGGCGAGACTAAGAGCGAAAGTGTAGTTTCCGGGAATGGACCGCATGGTGGAAGAGAAGGTCCGAGGGTGACATGCATGCCTGATCACCGGAGTAGAAGCAGCTCCTGCGCCAATCATCATGGAAGCACCCAGCATGATGCTGCGGAGCAACATCAGCCTTGATTTTGGCAGTTTTCCGGGTGGACATCACATGGTGGTAATGCTAGACAGCCACTCCAAGTTCCCAGTGGTCGAAGTGGTGGCATCGACTGCCTTCGAGAACATCAGACCGGTTCCAGAGAAGACGTTTGCACTTCTAGGAATGACCACGGAAATACGCACGGATAATGGAACTCCATTCCAAGGACAGGAGTTCCGGGACTACATGGTAGTGAACAGCATTCGCCATCGCCGAATAACGCCCCAATGGCCTCAAGCCAATGGGGATGTGGAGAGTTTAATGAGGACTCTCAACAAGGCATTACGGATTGGAGTAGATCAGGCGGAAGATCTAGAAGACTGTTTACACCGACTTCTGAGAGCCTGTCGAAAAAAAAAACACTGAACTACCAGGTGTGCACCTAGCGACCTACTGATGCAGCGGGCTGTGAGAGACGTGATTCCCACTAGTGAAATAGACCCGGCGCGGGCTCAAGACAGGCGGCAATGCACTAACGACAAGGCCAGTCAAAAAAGGAGAGCCAAGCCATCGAGGATCAGTCTGTTGTTGTAAAGGATCGACGCCCGGGGTCCAAGTTTTGCACACCGTTTGAACGAGAACTGTGGGAGGCGACTCACGTGAACGGAACCATGATCATGTCGAAGAGAGGCTCGCAGCAGCTGGTGCGGAATGAGGTGTGGTTTAAGAAGATTCCTGCCTCAGCACCCACGCCCAAGGTAGTGGAGGCGAGTGAGCAACAGGAAAGCCAGAGCCAGCCAGGAACAGCCACACTTGAGCAGCCAGAGCCAGCTTTGAATGGGGAGCAGAGCGAAGAACCGGTAAATCCGACCAGCGAGAGCCCAGCCTGCAGCCGAGGGGTGATCAGCGAGCCAAGGGGTGGACAGCGATACCGGCTACGAAGCAACCCTCAACCCAGAAGCCGACTAAAAAACTTTGCATGTTGAAGAATCCACGAGTTGGGGTCTAGAACTGTCGGACTGCAAAAAGGGGTATCCCAGTGGAAAAGACTGATCTGTTGTGTTAGTTTATTGTTTTATTTTTTTATTTTGTTCACCCGTTTGTTAGATGGGATGTAGTGAGCCACCCGCCCACTATGTCATGTTATAGCACACAACTCCCTGGGCCGGGCGTGGACCAGGGAGTAAAAATAAATGTGACGTCAGGGGCACGAGACCTGACAGCAGAGATCCAGCAAGTGGTGGTCGTGTGCTTTGAGTGCTGTGCACTGTGCGTAGACCTAGAGTGTCCTGAGTGTCCCCAAACTGTCCCCAAGCACAGCAGAAGCCCGAGGCAAGCCCCAAACCCTACAGCATGGAGAGCATGGGACCCACGTCTGGGCATACCCATACCACTCGAGGTGACAAATGCAAAAGCAACAGTTGATGGACAGAATGCAGAACAATGTCCTCATGTAATGCAACTGGTGCTATGTAAAGTGCTCTGATACCCGATTCGGGTCAAGTTGGCTGTCCTGAAGTCAGTGTAACTCTCAGAGTCCTCTAGTGACAGATGGCAATCTGGGAGTCTCCAATAGCAGATGAGCTGCTGCATTCTGAATCTTCTACGAGCATCTTAAAAGCAGCTGGGACAGATCTAAATACAGTACATTGCTCTTTGTCCAATCCCGACGTGTTCATACCTGAACCAGTGCCTAGTTTTAGCCTGTGGTTTCCGGTGCTCCGTACTGGCACTTAATTGTCAACACACGGCTGTTATGACAGTAGGCCACATGGTGGCGCTGTTTGTCTTGTTTACAGATGAGCAAGACTACACTTGTTTATTAATTTAGTGCACATTAAAAATGATTATTACCTACCCCCCAATCTATTGTTATAGCTTTGGGGCCTGGATTAGTCTAAATTGTCACACTTGAAGGAGTGGATGGTTAGTAGTTGTGTTGGCACTGTCATTGGCAGCACTAGCAGGGGCAATGAGTGGTGCAAGCTGCAGTAGCCTCCTGACAAGGGTCCTGGCACTTGTTATTTTACAAATTAGGCACCGGCCCGGACCACTGTTTTCCCAGCATGGAGAAGACCACAGCACTTTCTTCACAATTTTCTGGGAGCCGAAACTGTAGCTGACAGTCTTAATTTGGTGGCTGAAAGACAAATACATGGGGAATGCTACGATTTTGGTGCTCTGTGCAAAATAGCATTTTGGTTCTGTGACACACTTGTAAAATAGCATATTTAATGCTTCTAGAAGCAGTCATTGCTTGAGACTCCCCAGGCAGCTGCTTTAAATTGCCTTATTATTGTTGTGCCATCCCTGGTCTACCTACAGCATTTGTCAAAGACAACCCTTCCTATTGGCCGAGGCTCTGAGGACTCTATTTGTGATTTGCTATACCAAAGAGACCATGCCAGAATTTTGGAGGGGCTCTCGTCACCATTCCATCCACAATAACTTCTTAAAAGGAAACCCTGAAAACTATAGTTTGATCGCGCTATTCAAACACAGATGCAGAATATTACACATCTTTATTGCTTGAGGAAATGTCAACTTGGATATTAAACCAGAGCTTAATTCCTTGGTTTCAAACCCGCTTTTTTCCGGGCTGTTCTACCTATCATAGGTAACATTGTCACACTTTCAGCTCTAATCCATCGAAGCATCAAATTCAAACCTGTTGGGTGCTTCACTGATGTTAGGAAGACTTTTAACTCTATCAACAGTATTCTGCTGTGGTCAAACTGGAGGAAATGAGCATTCCCAACCAACCACTAACAGCCGTCCACTCTCTGTACACAAACAACGGGACACAAATCAAGGTGGGCAATAATTCAGCTCTTACAGAGAAGGTTGCTGTGAACAAGGTGGGTAATATTGCCATTGATTTTCAATCTCTATTTCACTGATATGGGCACTGCCCTTATATCGTGTGCAGATAGACCTTTGTAATACTTGAAATACCCTTACGATCTACAATGCAACAAACAGGTTAACAATCAACCAGCCCAACGCAAAAATGAACTTATTTCTAACTCGCTCAAAAGTACAATTTCACATGGACTCTAAATGGATAAAAACTCCAAGAACATCCGTACTGACGCTCGCTCGGCTCGTACTGACGCTCGCTCGGCTCAAAGGAACGCCTATTTAAGGCGGACTCGGTATCTGGACTCCGGTCAGGTACTGCCTCTACTTTTAACACGCTGTTACGAGCGCTTTTGCTCGCTCTGTATTTTAACGGTAGTTTTGCTGTTTTTAGGCTTTTTATTTTCATTCCGTCCTAGTTGGACTTGGGCTCCATTCCCCCCTCCCTCTTACCGCATATAATTTGTTGGAAACACCGTCATTTGGCGGGTCCGGGGTCCGTGGGTGGTCCGGGGTTGCTGCTTTAGGCGCCATCTTGCTTTGGGCTTCATGTTTTGTTTGCGGGCGCCATCTTGGAGCGTACTTACGCTCGCTCGGCTCAAAGGAACGCCTATTTAAAGTCGTCCTCTCCCGCGCAGCGGGACGCCGTCGCTTAGCCGGAGTCGTGCCTGAGTCCTGCCCGTCTGCGCCCGTCCGCGCTAGGGACGCGCAGGACGCAGCGGAGCCCTGTGAGTTGGTCTCGGGTCCGGCTCTCGCTACAATGCTGACGTATTCTGGCGACACCTTGCGGGGTATTGGTCGCTCAATTGTAAGTTGTACCCTTCCCCCTATACACCCTCTAGCGGGCCCCTGTCATTGTGCGTGTGGTAGGTGGTCTTTAGATTCCCCTACCCTGAGCGCACACGAATATTCTACGGTTGTCCCCAGTAAGATCCGTGCTAAGCATTCCCTTCGCATCTTCAGCCTGAATGCCAGGTCTCTGGTGCTGCATTATCAGGCCGTGTTTGACCTGATACAGGAAGAGGCTCCGGACATCGTAGCCATCACCGAGACATGGCTGAAGGATGACGATGCGGCCATTATCAACTTGGCATTTCCCTCTGATTTTTCGGTTTTCACTCTTAACCGATCTACGAGGGGTGGGGGTATTGCGCTGGCCTTGCGACCTGGTCTCACTGGCAGCTGGTCGGGTCTGACCATTCCGGGATGTGAAAGTGCGGTGTTCAAGATCTCGGTCACCCCACATTTTACATTCTCAGGGATGGTGGTTTACCGCCCCCCTGGGAGTGATGTGGCGTTTAGAGCGGCCTTCCCCGATGTGGTTAGTTCCTTGGTGGTAGGCTGCTCTAACTTCTCGATTTTGGGAGACCTCAACTTACATTTTGAGAACCTTACCTCCCCCTCGGTTAGCGGTATTCTTGCTGACCTGGAGGCTTTTCAATTGGTGCAATTGGTTCGTCAGTCTACCCATTCAGGCGGCCACACCTTAGATCCATTCTTCACCAATCTGACAGACGCTGTGGTCTCCGCCGTCACACCTCTTGGCTGGACGGACCACTCTCTGGTTACCATCTGTACCCCTCTGCCGGGAATGGTTATTGTTCCCCCGGCAAAGCTGGTTACAAAGCGGCAATGGAGTAAATTACGGCTGGAGGACTTACATCGTGTCCTCGCTGAGGAGCCTTTAGAACCTGTAATGCTGGTTGATTCAGGTTACGAGAAGTTCTGCTCCTGGATCTCCAAGGCGCTTGACGCCCTTATTCCTATTGCCGCCTGTAAAGTCAGCTCCAGGGACTCCAGTCCGTGGTACGATGGTGCCTTACGTATACTCAAGGGTGGCTGTAGGCGAGCAGAGAGGGCTTGGCGGAAGGCGTACGATAGCGGGAAGAAGGCTTTGTATCTCGCCTCCGTCAAAGCGTACCATCGGGCTGTTTGCCAAGCTCGGGCAGCTTACTACGCCACTGAATTTGGCAACAGCTCCAACCCCTCTAAATCCATCTTTAAAGTGATGAAGGACCTTTTGGCCAAGCGTGTCTGCACCACGACTACTGGTTCCACCTTTCACTGTGAGGCTCTTGCTCGATTTTTCCTGGAAAAGGTCGAAAACATTTATAGGACGTTCCCCTGTACAGGGCCTCCGGCAGAGCCTCCGACCAACATCTATGGCGGTACCACCTTGCACGTTTTGCCCTCGCTGACATCAGAGGAGTTTGACCTCCTGGCCCTGCAGGTTAAATCAGGGTCCCCCGCTGATCCCCTTACAGCGACGCTTTTTAGAGAGCAGTCGTTTGTGGGGCGGGCCGTGGTTCATTCCCTCATTAACATCTCGTTAGAATCGAGCACGGTACCCGCTAGCTGGAAGCGGGCAGTGGTTTCTCCCATCCTGAAGAAGCCGTCCCTGGATCCAGATAAACCTGAAAACTATAGGCCCATCTCCTTACTTCCGTGGCCGACTAAAGTGTTGGAGGCCCATGTCAACAAAGTTCTTTCTGCCCACCTTATCCATGCTAACATCTTGGATCCCACCCAGAATGGGTTCCGTGCTGGTCACAGCACGGAGACCGCCCTCCTCTCCATGGCTGAACATCTTCGCACGGTGATGGATGCGGGACAGACAGCAGCGCTCGTCTTATTGGACTTGAGCGCCGCGTTTGATACTGTTTCGCATCCTATCCTGTTGCATCGACTGGAGGAGATCGGGCTGGGTGGACCTGCCCTCCAGTGGTTCCGGTCTTTTCTTGACGGTCGGTTCTTTAGCGTTGCCGTCCCACCGTTCCAGTCCCAATTCCATCCTTTGAAACAGGGGGTGCCGCAAGGATCCTCGCTGAGCCCCACGTTGTTTAATCTATACGTGAGACCGCTGGCTGAGGTCGTCAAGCATTGGGGCATGACCATGGTCTCATATGCTGACGACACCCAGCTAGCGGTTACGATCAGCGGGGATGCCGACCGGGATGCCCCCAGGTTTCAGAGTGGACTTAGGGCGGTGGCGAGCTGGATGAGGAACAACTGTCTCCAGCTCAACGCCAAGAAAACAGAGATCATGATCGTGGGTAAGAGATCGGAGCTATGGGGGGACAGGTGGTGGCCTATGGAGCTGGGGCCGGCCCCCCTTCCGGTAACGGAATTAAAGAACTTAGGAGTATGGATGGATCCCTCCCTCAGCTATGTTGGCCATACGAAGAAAATTGCGGCCTGTTGCTTTGGTATCTTACGGTCGCTTCGCCCCGTTTTGAAGTTCTTCGACCATCGCACCAGGCAGCTTATCGTCCAGGCGACAGTGTTATCACGCCTGGACTATGCCAGCTCTCTTCTGGTTGGGTCCAATGTGGCCGAGGTCACCCGCCTCCAACGTGTCCAGAACTCTGCGGCGAGAGCTATTGTTGGCCTACCCCGTTCTTGTTCTGCCTCCAGCACATTGAGATCACTGCACTGGCTGCCTATTCGGGCCAGAATCCAGTTTAAAGTGCTGTGTATGGCGTTCAAGATTTTGAGGGGGGTAGGCCCTTCTATTCTTGCGGATCTTCTGTCCTGGTATGTGCCCACTCGGCCCCTGAGATCCTTGGGTCAGGCACTTACTGTGATCCCCAGATACAGGCTGTGTCGGGTTGGCGGCCGCTCTTTCCGGGTCAGAGCAGCTGAGCTCTGGAACTCCCTTCCCCCAGAGTTGCGCCTACTAGATGATCTTTTAGTTTTCCGTAAAGCCCTAAAAACTTTTCTGTTTTAATAAATTTTTCTTTCCTCTGTTCTGTTGTGTTTTCTGTGGTGTTGCATTTTTACCTGCCGTGCGCCTGGACGCCCCTTTGCTGGGGCAGCAGTGCGCATTACAAATGTATGTAACATAACATAACATAACATAACATCCATAATAAGGGGTTGGTTCTCTGCCAGTCGCGAGTCTTCACAAGGGCCCATTTACAAAAATGTCTCCTTTATTGCATGTTATTAAAAAACATGCCAGATCCATCTTTACTTACTCTTTTAGAAATGTTCAAAGTTAGTGTGGGTATATTTTGCCCCTATCAGCTAGAACATCCTTCCTATCCCATTACATTTACGGACCTGCAGACTAGATACAAATAAATAATATTGAATTTTATAACTTCTTAAAAATTAGGACAGCTATGTCTAAGGCTAAATTGAATAATCAGTCGCCATCTTTACCAATATTTGTATCACAAAATAATAAACTAGGTCACCAAATATCACACATTTATAAACTACTCCGACCCAAAACATCGAATAGTAATAATAAACTGATAGCTTTTTGGGAGAGGCATTCCTCTGTCCCTATATCTGAACTAATTTGGCCCCAAGTGTAGAGTTCTCTTACTCGTAATGAGATATCTTCAGTAATGTCTCAAACTAAATTTTGGTTACTACACAAGGCATTTTGGACACCCACTCGTTTGCACTCTCTACATATTCGAGATGATCCGTTGTGTTGGAATTGTAAAGAAGAAAATGGAGATTTAGCCCATCTTATTCTTCATTGTAAAGCTGTGTTAACCTTTTGGGACAATATTTTTGATTTTCTTTCAAAATTATTCAAATGTGAGCTAAGAAGGGAATTTTGAACCCTAACAACTGGTTCTTTTATGTTGGACTCATGTAATGAAGCAGATAAAGCTCCATTAGATCTGTTATTTACGTCAGCAATAAAGATGGTATTGAACAATTGGAAGGATACACATAAAACCTCATTTAAAGGATGGATGAACTGGATTATTCATCTTAGAGGTGCAGATAATATCGCTCTGCAGAACTCTCCATGGAATGCCTCCTATAGAGCTGTGTGGAACTCTTTAGACATTTATTTCAAGTCACATAAACCTCCGTGATTGTCTCACTCATTTGTTATAAATGTAACATTGATGGGTAACTTGAGTTGTAATTGTTCTTAAATATCAATTGTATAGCAGGCTTGTTGTTGTTCTCAGATACACTATGTTAGATATTTTCTGAGGTTCTCTCCCTCATTAGTTATCTTCTTCTCTGTTCCTCCTTTTCTTTTCTTTTTTCTTCTCTCTTCTTTCTCTCTTTTTCTTTTCCTTTTCTTTTCTTTTGTTTCTGTTTTGGTTCTCTTTCTATTTTATCATTTCTCTTGCATATATATTGGTTGGTGCCATATTCCTGAGGCATATTGATAACTATCGATGTACTTAATTGTAATATTGTGAAAATGTGCTATATGTACACTTTACCAAACATGTCTTTACTTTTTTGTTTTAATTAAGAAGATTTTTTTTTAAAGTATTTGAAATCTAGAATTGTTCAAAGTTGACTTTTTCCCAACACTTTCTTATGGCTGTGAAGCATTTCCCCTAAAATGCTGAAAGTTTTTGGTGCAAATCAGACTATTCAGGAAACCTTTTCATCTTTCTAATTCTGCTTCCCAAGACCAAGTCCATGTGGAATTCAGCTTACACAATCAAAGGCTTACTGAGAACGTGAGTATACTGCTCTACTGGTATAGACATTGGGGCAGATTTACTAGAAATTTATGCAGCACGGTGTTGCAAGCCATCTTGCTGCGCTGAGCTGAGTCATTAGGGAAGTGCGGGATGAGTTGCATATATAGTAATATGACTCATACCCGTACTTTCCTCTGCATTGGCGCACAATTGGCTGCCTGCATGGCAAGGGTGCCTGAATGGCAGGGAGGATTGTTTTGTTAAGGAAGGGACACTTTCCTGCACAAAAACAATCATTGATCATGTTTTCCTCCTTCGATGTGTGCAGCATTCTGCAGCACATATAGAAAGAGCAAGAAACAAGGAGAAATAAAGGTATTTCTCCTCAGTGCACCACTTTAACACCTTCCCTGAGGAGGCATTAGAATCTGACACATTCCCAGGTTCACGAATCCTTGTATATCTGAGAATGTGTCAGAATCCATGGGTGTTGTGTGGGAACACTCACAGCAGCACCCACAGAATGCCCCTTTCACGCTGAGTAAAGTGTGAACAGGGGCCATATATACAAGTCCATGACAATCCAAGCAGGTGGCTTTGCGTGGCCTTTCAAATATGGCTCAGCATTGTGCGCCACCAGAGTGTTAAAAAAAGTGACACTCCGGTGGGGCAGGGGCCTTGTAAATATGCCCCTGAGTTAGGGAGACATTGTGTGAGTCTTTTGTGGAGCTGAATACTTTCATGCTATACTTCTTGCAAGTCTTCCGCATTGTAACAGAAAGTGAAAGTACCTACATAAAGTTGCAGAGGTCCATGGAATGAATCCAGGGGTGGCACGTAAACCCCCCAGTACCAAGTGGAATCCGTTCCATGCTGCTTTCCTGTACTACTGCAAGCACTTTGCTCCCTATGCTGGGTTTGCTGAGCCTGAGCTGCAACAGAGAAAATCTTCCCCTGATTCCATAGAAAATCTGAATAGGATGCTGGTCAATTACACCAAGACATTCATTAAAATTCATTGGGACACCGTGGCGGACAGATGGCAAAACAGTTTTCAGCCTCATGGATCGGTCCCCTCCTAGAATTAGAAAGGTGTGACAAAAAAGGTCTATGGTTATTTAGAATCAATAATTTTTATTGCGTGGTATACGTTCAAAATTACACAGCTCAACTGCCTACAACCATCGGCCGGCAGAGCGTAACGGAATGGTCAGTACACAGCGTACAGGTCTACAGCCCGGAGGGCGACCCCGCGAAGAGACGTTTCAGCTCATAACATACCTACAAGGCAACTGCTCAGATACCACTTTTATAAAAATAGAAGAACAAGAAAATAGACAAACAACCAGCCCTCCACCCCCCCAAGATCCCCCACCCCCTCCGCATCAGTCTCTGGCTCCCCAGCATAGTCACCCGAGGCCATCGGTCACAGCTCAGGATAAGTCAGACTACCCTTGTGGCCCCCGCCGGTTCCAAAGGAATGAGCTGAAGAATTTGTAAGTATGTTGGGCACGTTACTTCCCTCAATTCCTTTGAGAGGAGCTGCAGGAATGGACCCCAGAGCTTTGCATATTCTGACCCCTTCCCATCAATGCTGAGCGAGAGGCGCTCCATTGCTATGAGGTGCCAGAGTCTCCGGATCCAATCCCGCGGGTCAGATGCGACCGAAGAACCCCATTGCACCAGCAGAATCTGCCGCGCTGCAAGCAATGCTAATGCAATTTGTCTGCCCCTCAGCGAGCGCAAAGGAAAGGATTTGGGATGAGGGAGGCCCAACAACGTGTGCTCAGGTTCCCGGGGGAACGTGATCTGAAACGCCTCGTCAAGATCATCAAGAACCGCTGCCCAATACCGCACCAGCTTCGGGCAATGCCACAGCAGGTGTATCAGGGTGCCAGGAAGGCCACACCCCCGCCAGCAGAGGCCTGACTTAGTTCTATCCCAGGACTTAATACGCGCCGGTGTATAGTACCAATAAGCAACCACTTTATAAACAGATTCCGCCCCCGCTGTGTCAGAGGCAGTGTGATGGGCGCGGTTGAAGATATGCTCCCATTCTTTGTGTGTCAGAGGGCGCCCCAACTCAGTCTCCCAACGAACCTGCGCCTTCAACCGCTGCTTCTCAGGACGCGCCATGATCATTGCATTCAATTCCGATATGAGCTTACGGTCATCCTTTTTGCAAACTAACCAGCGCTTGAAAGTGGTCAAGGGATGAGACATCAAAGCGAAGTTAGAAGGTTGGGTCACCCAGTGCGCCAGTTGCGAGTAATGAAAAACGTCGGTCTTCGGCAAATTAAAATAGTCTTTGTGCAATTGAGCGAAGGGGATCAAGCCATCCAGGTCAAAGAGGGAACCCACCCTCTTACACCCCTCCTCCCTCCAGCGATGAAAGACTGGGGATGCGCATCCCGGCGGGAAGTCAGGGTTATCCACAATAGGTGTCATAGGGGAGGGAAACGTAGTCCAACCCTTGTGCCCCGCTAACTGATCCCACGCTTTGAGAGTCGGCGAGGTCACCGGCGATGAATAGAGACCCCATGCCCTATGCTTCCATGGAAGTCAAAGTTCATGCCATACATTACAACCAGCTACCGTCTGGTCCATAAAGTTCCAGTGCTTGCTGGACAGTGGCCTGTTTCACTCCGTGACGTAGCGGAGACAAGATGCTTGATAATAGGCACCCAAGAGCGGGAAGCCCAGCCCCCCCACGGCTTTCGGTGAGGTAACAAGGGATATTGCGAGCCTCGGTCACCTGTTGTTCCACAGAAACTTATTAAGGAGCCCTGCAATTTTCGAAGGGTGCCCGACGGAGAATGCACAGGGAGCATTTGAGACAGATAAAGGATACGCGGGAGTACAGTCATTTTTACTGCCGCTAGTCTCCCGTACCAGGCTAGATTGAGGCGAGACCAGTCGGAGAGCAATTTGGAAGTTTGATCCACCAACAGGCTATAGTTGAGGGAGACAGTTTTAGTGATAGAGGAAGTCAGCCGCTGAAAGTCAAAGTCTCGTTGCAGGTCCTGGACCTCATCGTCAGGGACAGAAAGACTAAAAATTTGTGATTTCGAGAAGTTCACTTTCATGAAGCTCTGTCACCAAATACTGCAGTGTGGAGTGAGGTTGGGTAAGCGAAAGAATAACATCGTCTGCATACAGACTAATTTTGTGGGTGTCAGCGCCAAACTTAATTCCCACTATATCCGGGTTCGAGCGTATGTGTTGGGCAAAAGGCTCCATATAGAGCGCAAAAAGTAGCAGGGACAAGGGGCACCCCTGCCGCGTCCCCCTGGAGATGGGGAAAAGGGGAGATTTACACCCATTCACTCTCACCGAGGCCTTAGGGGCTGCATAGAGACATTGCACCCATCGTACAAAATTCTCACCAAGCCCAAAGGCCCGCAAAACTGTAAACAGATAGTCCCAGTCCACCCGATCAAAGGCCTTCTCTGCGTCGATGGAAAGGAGAAAGGCTTGGGCTCGAGATCGGTGAACCAGGTCTATAAGGTGAACAATTTGCTTGGTATTATCCCCACCCTGTCGCGTTGGGATAAAGCCTGATTGGTCCGGATCGATGATACCGTCCATCAGAGGGCTAAGACGCGCCGCCAGGATACTCGCAAAGAGCTTTGCGTCGATGTTTAAAAAGGAAATCGGCCGATACGAGCCACGATCTCTCGAGTCCTTCCCAGGTTTAAGGATGACCGTAATCGCTGCCTCTGACATGGAGGGTGTTACTTCTCCAGTGTCAAGGAAAGAGTTGAAAAGACGTGTTAAATGTGGAGCCAGCGCTATGCAGAAAGTTTTAAAAAAGAGAGCTGAGAAGCCATCCGGCCCGGAGATTTTAGACGGGCTATCGCTGATATGACTTCCTCAATGCGAATAGCGGTATCCAAAGCGTCGGCCGATGATTTAAACAGCGGCGTAATGCGGCCGAACGTGAGATAGTCCGCCATCCCTTCCGAGCTTGGCGCCTCTCTACTATATAAGCTCTGATAAAAGTGACGGAAGGAATCCACAATAAGGGTGTCTGTGGTATGCTCAATCGCCTGGGAGTCCCTAATGGACTGGATCGCTGACCTCTGTGTGCGCGCTCTCAACCTATGGGCTAACAGCTTCCCCCCTTTATCCCCACTAAGGTAAAATTTATGTCAAAGGTGCAGAAGAGCATACTCAGCTCTATCTAAGTCTAAGTGTTTCAGCATGCGCCGCTTTGTTTCCAGATCCCTCCAAACCCTAGGGGCCCCCGTCTGTTTTGCACAGTCTCTAGAGCTCTTACCTCCTCCTTCAGCTCCGCTTGCTTAGCTTTACGTATACGTGTGAATGCTGCAGCCAGCATGATGGACTCCCCCCACACCACTAACTTCAGGGCTTCCCATACTGCCGCTAAAGACGTACTCCCCTTGTCATTATCTGCAAGGTAAGCGGTTATAGTGTCCCTTATTCGAGTAACAACCGATTCCGAGTGGAGCAGAGAATCGCGAAGGCGCCAGCCAGGGGGTGGCGGGCGTTTGCCGTGGGAGGTGAGTTGTACCGAAATGAGGGCATGGTCCGAAAGTGGACGGGGGGTGATAGTCGCTGCAGATCAATGGGGCAGAAGAGAGGTTGAGGCTAAAAAGTGGTAGAGGCGGGCATAGGTTTTGTGCACTGCGGAATAGTAGGTGTAATCTCACTCAGTGGGGTGCAGTACGCGCCAGACATCATTCAAACCGCCATCAATAATCCACTGCCTCCCCCCCTACGATAGTGTGCCCGTTCGATCGGACCGCTGTTCAGACCTATCCATTCACGGATCCATCACCACATTCAAATCTCCACCCACCAGGATCGAGGAATCCGGAGAAGCCAGAACCTCAGAGAGGGCCGCACGCAGGAAGGGTTCTTGTTGTTCTTTCAGGGCATACAATGACCCTATTGTCAGCTGCGTGTCTCCCCATTGTACGCGGGCAGCAAGGAACCTACCCTTAATATCAACGACCTGGGAGAGAACTTTGCAGTGAGCGCGCGCGCTAAAGAGGATTGCCACCCCATGCTTTTTAGCCGGGCCTGAAGACCACAATTGTAATGGGAAGCGCTTGTCTCTCATCCGTTTAGTGTCCTTAGAGAGGAGATGGGTCTCCTGAAGCAGACACTCATCATCCTCCACATTTTCCAGGAGGGACAGGATGGCAGAGCGCTTAACAGGGCTACTCTATCCCCTGACATTCAGACTCACAACCCTTAAGGTCCTACCCATAGTAGTCAGGGAAGAAGGAGCAATGACCTAGTCGCGCAGTGCCAGAGATAAGAGGCGGGTAAGAAGGCAGTGACCACTGACCATACATCCCCCATGCTCAATGGAGAACTGATGCGGAGCCCCAAAGCAACCCCATAACCCCAACAAACCCCCCTTCCCCAACCCATAAGACAAAACAAACACATGAAAAAAAGAAAAAAAACGGGACAAAGGAGCCCCGTATAAGGACAACAGCCTGTCATGTAGATCAAACGATGAGGGGAACACGGCATCATTCTGAATTGCGCCACGCACTTGAGACAGTATACATCCAACACCCAAGGGACAGATGATGGTATTAACGCTCAACAGAGTACCTCCCTCCTGCGGCGCCGAGAAAGAGCCCACCTGATGCCAGCTGTGTGTAGCTCAAGGGACACCGGTGTTGTCCGTCACCTGTGCCACCGATGTGACAGCCGCCTCTCTCTCCATGATACTAGTGGACATGTCGGGCTTCAAAGACTGAGGGGATTTCCCGACCCGCTGCCAGACGCCGGAGCGCCTGCACCGACGCGGGGGGGTACCAGCATTCCCAGACTGAGGAGAAGACCATTTCAACCCTAGGACATCATAGGCGACATCCAAAGAACGAATCTGCAGGAGCTTGCCATGATATTTGAAGATAAGTCGGAACGGGGGGCCCCACGAATAGGGGATGCCTTACTCACGCAGATGGTTAGTGATGGGCTTAAAATCCCTGCGTTTGACAAGGGTGGAAGCTGCTAAGTCCTGGGTGCTGGTTGATGGCCCCGAAATTGTATGGGGTTAAGGTCACGGGCCTTCCAAAGGATTTGCTCCTTAAGTTGGAAATCGTGGACACACACCAGTATGTCCGGCGGGGGAGCTTTAGCACCTCTCGGCAAGTCAACACGGTGGACGTGGTCCAGCTGGATTTCCTGTTCCTCGCCATCCCCCAGGATCGGCCGAAAAAGCTGGCTGACATACTCACGAAGGTTAACATCTTCCCCTTTCCATGGCACAGCCCGGATTCTTATATTGTTACGTCGAGAACGATTTTCCAAGTCCTCAACGTGGGTCTGAAGATCAAGGTTTTGCTCCGTGAGGCGAATGACATCCTGCTGGAGCTGGTGTAAATCATCCTCCCGCCCCAAATCGTGCTCCTCCAGGGTAGAGACTCATTCCCCAATGACGTCCACGTCGCACCGTACCTCCCGCAGGTCGGAGGAGAGCTGGGAACGGAGCTCCAGAATATCCTCTTTAATAGCCGAGAATAAGTCGATGATAAAAGCTTTGGTCGCCGGCTGATCATTATCCTCAGGCTGCGGCGAGTGGGGGCCCGACTGGGAGGTGGACGAACCCGCCGATTTCTGCAGGAGATCTTTCAGAGGCTTATCACACCTGTTCCTGGCGGAAGACATGTTGGCCAAGGAAAAGCCCACGTAGAGGAACTGGGGGCGTAGCAAAAGGCGACAACAACCCCCCAAAAAGCAAGACCGAAGCCCACCCCCAATGAAATCCAGACCCAGTACAAAGGAAAATCAACAAGCTACCAATGCGCCAGACCATCCGGCCCACTAGACAATCCACAGGGAGATGAGTCAAAGTCCTATGCGCAGCAGGGATATATATCCAGAATGAGAAAGAGGCCTGCACACCTGCCACCGTTGCTGGGACTCTCCCAGCCACAACCCCGCAACGTGCGCAGGGAACAACCAAGGCAGGCCCCCACCAAGGTGCCAAAAGTCCCTACTGCTCCTAATGCACCAGGCCCCCTACAACCAACTAAAACCTCAGAGGGAGCAACCAGCCTAGCAGAATTTTCAAAGCAGGAGGGGGGGAGGGAGGGGCAGCGTGACTCCACACCCAAGGAGCACCCCACAGCGCTCAGTGGGGCCCCCCCGCTCTGGGCCACCCACCGCAACACCGGCCGCCGATACACGGCCCGAGCACCACCTCTGGGGGGGCAGATGCCTCTCCGCAACCGCCGGTCAATCCTCTCTGCACACGCGCTAAGAGTGGGGCCACTCAGAGCAGCAGGCCAAAGTAAACCTCTCCGGCGGGCCCCCAGCCTCCACTCACGCCGACTCGCGGGCCGAAGGTAGGTCCTTTAAGGGCAGTAGCGCAGACCTCCCAGGCCCTAAACCCCTGCCAGGCCCAGGGAATGACCGCGCGGGGGGGGTGCCCACGACCGCAGCTGCCGCTCCAATACAGCCAAACAGGGGAGAGGCAAGGGCCGACCCAAGCAGCAAATCCAGGTCGGGCCCTCAGAAAGGCCCTACGCTCCCTCCGCTAATCGCGCAGCACACCGTCTGCCGACTCGCAGACCGAAAACCGCCACGCAGCAGCTGTTGCCCCTGCACTCCTCACCGTGGTAACGCTGGGCCGCACTCACCCCGTTCTCGCCGCTATGCCCCCTCCGCTCACCAGGGGATCAAGCGCCGCTGCTCTTCATCAAGTAGGCAGGGAGGCGCGGGGCCAAACCTTCCAGGCGGGCAAATGGCGGCCGCGGCACGGGCCCCACCGCTGATGTCGCGCCGTCGCCGGTCTGTAGAGGCTTCTGACCCTGAGCCCGCACAGGCACCACCTCCGCTATGCCGACTGGTGCCCCAGAAGCAGCCGATGCACCACAGGGCAGGGGATCGCTGCGGCGGTCCCGATCCACCAAGGCCGCCGGGCCGCAGCAAGGTCGGGTCCGGACAGCCTCGAGGAACCAGCAAACCGCTTCTGTACACCAAAAGAAGCACACCAACGATGTCAGGTGGGTCAGAAAACACATCAGGGCACATCGTCCAGCTCCGATGTGCACCAGGAGGGACGATATTCAAAGCTAAAGTCGGGCGGCGCCGGAGAGACAGGGAAACACGTCTCACTCCGCCGCCATCTTGGCCATGCCCCCTCGTCTATGGTTATTTAGAGGAACTCCATGTGAAGTTCACAAACAATTAATTCTCCATTCTGGAGTAACTGTGGCCATTGCTAGACAGTGGTCTAAGGTTAAAATTGACTCTCACTTAAACAGATCACCACTCAGCTCAATGAATCATTTGAAAGGTCCTTGAAATGTTGGACAATGTATGGGTGATACCCAACCAGGCATCAAAGGCAAGTGTGCTTGTTCAATTATCCATTGCTCTGCATTCCATCCCAGGATAATCATGATATTGAACCATCCCTGGTATGAGTGAGATCAGTGTGATTCGTGATCAGGAGCTTCATCTTTGCTTTAATCATGTAGGCCCAGAAGCAGTTGCAGCACCAGTTGTAGGAGTGATTTACACTGGACTCTTTTAACATGGATTGATTGACAGCATGCTGTGTATAAAGACTACTTAATAAATTCAGTAAATGCTGAAAGCAACGGAATGTATAAAATAATGTTATCGTACAGGAGTTGCTCCCTCATGGAGCAATCTATTCCTCTGCTGGGGTTTTTGCACCATCCTTAGGAGTAGGGTATTGGACTATAATTGCGCTGCTCAGAAGAGTTTCAAGAAAATAGCCAAGACGAAGACCTTGCAGCACCAATGTTTTAAATTAGGCTTCATCATAGTCTTTCAGATCTATTTACATTTTGTAGAAAAATAAGTTCCTTTTGTTTGGTACTGAAAATTATGATATTTGAAAGAGATATAATAAATATTGTAAAATAAAGTTCAATTTTGGTGCTGCAAAATGTGGTCATTTATTCTTCATTATCCTGGGGGCCTGTAATGCCACTCAATTTACTACCAATAAGGCAACCTTTATAAGTCTGCCTGATTTAACATCAAATATCATATTTTGTTTGTTGGCTTGTCCAATGGAGTGACCTTTTTATTGCCATTAGGGTTGGCCTTTCATGACCATCTGTTATAATCTACCTTGGTAGAAAACAAAGAGCAACAAATATGAATGCAAATTTTAAGAATCAACTTCATTGGGTCAATGTAAGGAATCATGTTGCAGTACATGGGAAAGCCATTTTTTTCGCTTGTGGTCCTCTGATGTTTCGAACTCTGCTGTAAGAATGTCTCCCTAATTGAGTTTCACTCACTGTAAGCTCTCTGTTAAAATTGATTTGAGCTGTAGCCTGATTTTAAATTATTGACATCTGCTGCTCAGCTGTGTTAAAGGGCTCTGCACAAGTTTGACACAAACACATATTTGCATGCATATATACACATATGCAGGCTGCTCAAGTAAGACCGTTGCCTGACTTAGCCCGACATCTGTGCACCAATAGAATTATTGCAGAAGAGATCCAGGCTAGAATGGATGTGGCCTTCTAAGCGCTTAAGATTCAAATGAGAAGTCAGAAAAGTATGTTCTCTTTCTGTTTGGGTAAAGTGTAAATGTATATTATCTAAACTGGTTTACAAATGGGTAAAGGGTGCCTAAAATACAACTTTATATTGGCACAAGTTACACAAAGGTTATTTACCTGTCCCTTTGCACCAATGTGTTGGTCACTAACCTTTTCACCAAGCTATAACATCACTTTAACATTTTTTTTTATTGAATTGTGACGTAGAAAGGAGAAGGCACAACAGTCCCAGGATTTTAAACATCCATAATTGTATTCTGTGTTAAACATGGCTAATGCATCTTAGCAAAGCCTTCACCTGAAAAAGAAATTAAAATATATATAGTGAGTGAGTAGGTGTGAGTGGCTGTATGGGTGGTTGAGTGGGTGGGTGAGTGGGTGTGTGATTGGATGTATGGGTGAGTGACTGGGTGTGCAAGTGGCTGTATGGATGACTGAGTGGCTGTTTGTGTGGATGTTTGGTTAATTGAGTGGGTGGGTGAGTGGCTGTATTGGAGAGTGAGTGTCTGAGAGTAGTTTTATGAATTTGTGAGTGGTTGTGTAAGTGGTTGTATGGATGTGTGAATGGGTATGTAAGTTGTGTGGGTGTGTAAATGGCTCTGCTGAGAGACTGTATGGGTGAGTGACTGGGTGTATGACTAGCTGTATTGATGAGTAAGTGGGTAAGTGAGTGGCTGTGTGAATGGCTGTGTGTGAGTAAGTGGGTGTGTGAGTGGTTGCATGGCTATGTTAGTGAGTATATGAGAGGTTGTGTGGGGGTGTGAGTGGTGCTGTGGATGATGTCCTCATTGATGTCATCATTTATGTCATTTGAGATGTCATCAGTGATGTAATCTGTAAAGTCACTGGCCATGTTATAAGTGATGTAATATGTGAGGTTATTAGCAGTGCTTTGCGGGGGCTTAAGTTATAGTTATCTCAGGTAAAAGAAATTTCTCACAAAAATTGTCCATTGCAATCTATGCGGCAAATAAACTGTCAAGGGCTTCTCTAAAGAGGTGTTCTCATGGCACATTGTCCCTTTCGAAACACATGTAATCCATCAACCCTTGACCCGGCTCCTATATGAGCCATTCCCAGATTCCACCTTGTCTGACCCAGAACTCGTCGGGAGAAGACACTCAAATAGTGTCCCTCCTCCCACTGTCAACTGCTCTTGCCAACCGCCAGGACAGACTGCCTATAGGCGATGCGCCTTCAATTATATGACAATAGGTAAGCCAGCCCCACGGCCACTGAAAGACAGTCCGCTCTTTCCCACGTGGTGCTTGATTAGGATCTCGGTCCCTAACCCGCCCGGCACTTTCTTATGTTTTTTCACAGATTTAAGGACGATTTCTTGCAACTATATTTACGGGACATACAGGGTCCCAAGAGATTTCCCTACGGTAAGCGTGCTGAACCTGACACGCTACCTCGACCCCACTGCCACTTTCCCTGCACTTATGCCATATTTTCTCTTTCACTATGTTCTCACTCATGCACCCCGCACTATATGTTTACCCTCCTCACTTCCACCTGCTCCCCGGCTTCTTAGCATTAAAGCATAGTCTTTCTCTAGCTCCCCATAGCACTAGAGACCTAGCAGATACCTTAAGAGTACTCAATATGGCTACAACCTGGGTCCCTCCCTTTTCCGATCACCCTCCCTTGCTCCAAGTTCCATATATAACTTCGACCTTTTCATTCCTATCTTCGCCATCCTTCCTGACCCGGGAACTTGACTTGACTGACAATCACGGTAATATAATAATCGCTTACACCTGTTCCAACCCTTTTTTACCGTTGTAATGCCTACTTTGCTCGAAACATGCATGATGCACACTGTATGGCTCTTATTGTTTATTTAATTTTCTATATGCTCACTACGACGTCCTCATGACCCTAATTGATTTGCACATCCACCTCTATATATCGCTTATACCCCTGTTCCACCTTGTTCTTTTTCTACCGTTTTAATGCATATTTTGCCACCAAACATGTGTGATGTAATACTATGTGATTCCAACTGTATATTTAATTCCCTATGTGCTCACTGCGGCATCCTCATGACTTCAATTGAACTGCATATCCTGTCTCCTCTGCTCTTCCTCTCTCCCTCCACATGCTCGGGACTTTACTCGGTTTTTACACTACACGGATCTCGACATCTTTCTATCTCTCAACTACGCCTTTGGTTTCCAATATCTCTCACACTTACCTCTGACCTTGTATTTATCCCCTCCACTCTTCGTATGTACCTACACATTGTTCTATCTCTATACCTTATTTCACACACCTTTCATTTCAACTTGTTCCTGTTACCTGTACGACCGTCGTATTTTTTACTGATAACTTCCTACCCTTCATTTACTATATGTCACGTCGGATGATTTGCCTTGAAAACATATCTGCATGATGATATACTTTGTATTATATTTTTTTGTCCATGCACTGTAATATACTGCACGTACAACCTCACATATGTACCAATGATTTTCTCAATCCTTTTCTGTTGATTCTGCATCCTTATGTCACATATTACTACAGCCCTGAGAAAGCCCCAGGCCGGATGGCCATGTAACGGGGGGAAACACGTATTGGCTGTATCTTGATGTTGCTCACCCCTGAGAAAGTCTCAGTATCCATATCAAGCGCATAAAACACATTTGCATAAAACTAAGACTGTCTCTTCTGGAATTTTCTCCACAAATAATCAAAAATAACCAAGATTTGTCCTAACACCTCTATTAAGTTGCATACTGGTTTTATAAAAAACGTATATATTCAGTATAGCAAATCCTCTTCCAGACTTTACTGCTCACTATATGTTTAGTATTTGTAGTTATTGTTCTCATCTAACCTCCCATCTATTGTGCCTTTTACTGTAGTGGCTAGAAGCTACACATTTTCTTTCACCTTATATACACTCACAGTGTTTTTTATCAGAGATAATTTTTTATAGTACAACTTAATTAACAAATCAGTAAAATCACTTTATTTTTGCCCATCTTTTAGTATAATATCTGTTAACATCTGTTTTCCACTGCAAACTTCAAATCAGGACTATGGCAATCCTGAAAATAATCTAAAATGACTACCCCGTGCTCTCAATCATACTCCTGTACTTAGCAAATCACATACTTCTTTTCAGCTTTTATTTTTGTTATTCCACTTCTAAATTGTCACTATATTTTAACCCTTTCCATGTTTCCTGTAAAGAAGCCCAATTTGGTAGGTTTTTCGCAGATCCGATAATCCACTGCAGTGCTCAACATGGCCCCTATCATGTAAATCAGCGATGGATCTCCTGATCCACACAAAAGCCCTCAAAAGCATTAAGCAATATGCTTTTAATGCTTTTCATTTATGTTTTATTTTCTAAAATATTGTCAATTACAAGACATACATTTCCTACTGAGCAATTTATGTATCTCAGTCTGCTTTTCAGTTTCACACTGCAGTTTTTCCCTCCCCCACACTCTTTTACCTTCTATTCCAGAGTAACCGTGTTCCCAGTAGTCTCTTCATACCAGTAGGTGAGAAGTTCACAAGACTTTTTCTAAACAGCATACTAGCTTCACATTAATTGTAGCGGTTGTGGTTGACTGTTAGCACTTCAAAGCATGTCCCAAACAACATAACTTTTTCCCCAAAGCCAATCACAGTGGTCATTACTTTTTTTTGTTAAAGTAACTATCTAATTTCAGTTCCCTGAACATCTCTCCCTTCCAATCAAACATGTTCTTTTAAATTTTACTTGCTGTCCTCAATTTTACTTGTCTTTCATCTTCAAAACTGCCTCACTCTGCTGTAGCCTTTTCCTCTGTACTACTCTTGTTTGCCTCCAAAATGCTCAGAGTCTGGCTTGTGGGCCATAGCTTAGTGTTTTGGGCCTGAGAGAGTGCTAGAAATAGTGGCATTGACAGGGACTTTGGTTTACCTAATGTAGACATTACTTGGATTCCTAAGAGAGTGTTAAAGTGGCATTAATTGCTGCCTTTGGTTGAAAGCATTGGAGATTGCCAGCATCCAGACTTCATGATTGTGCACTGTGGTGGCAATGACCTACGCACAATTATTGAGGTAAGACTAGAAATCCTAACGAAAGGTACCTTTGGTAAATAAATGTCAAATTTCCCACACACTGCCTTGGTGTTCTCCAACCTTTGCCAAAGACAGAAGTGGCAGTGGTCATCCCAACTTTGTCCACAGTTAGAGAAATCTAGGAAACATGTTAATAAAGTTGTTTCTGCATTCTTCTGAGACCACAACATTCCTTGTAAATACCATAACAATTTATGCTTTGACATGGACAGAATATTTCGGAAAGACGGAGTGCATTTCACAGACACAGGCAACAGGGTGCTCCTCAACAACTTAAAAGACTGCATCCTTTTCTATGTGTAGTTATCATCTACACACCATAAGCACAAAGGCTCTTTTCAGAGCTAACCAATTTCTAAAACACTGTTTTATTTGTTTTCAAATAATTTTTTGTAACTTCTCATTTGGATCTGCCAGGGATCCTCTTCCAAATCAGGGGTCTGCTCGCTCTGTATCCCTGATGGGTCACAGATCTGTACCTGTCCAAAAGCACACAATCAATGCAAAACAACAATACATTTAAAACAGTGGGCATGAGAGTGACTATATGGATGTGTGCCTGGATGTGTGTGTGATTGTGTGGGTGTGTGAGGGGATTTATGGGTCTCTGCGTAGGTGCCTGTATGGGTATTTGAGTGGGTGTGTGAGTGGTTGTGTGAGTGATTCAGTGAGTGTGTGAGTGTGTGATGGGTGGGTGTATGATCGGGTGTGCAAGTGACTTTGTGGGTCTCTGATTGATGTGTTAGTGCCTGTATGGTTGTGTGAGTGGCTGTATTAGTAGTTTTGATGTATGGGTGTGTGAATGGCTGTGTAAATGGCTGTGTGGGTCTGTGAGTGGATGTGTAAGTGGCTGTATGGATGTGTATGTGGTTGTGTGAGTGGGTGTATGGGTGCCTGTGTGGGTCTGTGAGTGGTTCTCTGGGTCTGTGAGTGGATGTGTGAGTGACTGTATGGGTATGTGAGTAACTCTATGGGTGTGTGAGTAGGTGTATGAATATGGAAGTAGGTGGTTGAGTGGTTGTGTGGGGGTGTGAGAAAGTGTGTGAGTGGGACTGTGAGTTGGTGTGTTTTTTCAATTGGGATCATAATCCGTGGATCCATAATGGATTTCACACGGGGACCACTCATGCCCCAAAAACATTTTGGATAATTTCTTGCCCATGAGGGGTTCCTTGCAGACCCCTCTATCAGTCCCATGGGGTCTATGAATTTTAACTTTTATTTTTCTGCTGTAGGATTGAGTTCTGATACACAAAATAGGGGCCACTACTTTCCTTTCTGGTTGCAGCCAGCCAATTATGGCATTGTTGTTGGTGTGTGGATCTGCAGATCCACCACGGTGGATCTGCATCTCTAGCTATACATACATCTTTTTGTTTAATAACTCCAAAAATACTGACCAGATTTACCCAAAATTATGAAAAGCACTCTTTCTGGACCATGATGTAGCTTTCATCCAATTGGAGTGGGCTACAAAAAGGCTGGGGAGGGGGGGGGGGGCAAAAACCAATTTACCCATTAATTTCTCCATAGAAACTTAGACACAGCTAGAGCCCAAGTGCCTGAATGTATTTTCACCAAATTTGGCAGAAAGCTGGATTTTAGTTCTGAAAAAGTGCTTTTTATGATTTGGTGTAAATCTGTTCAGTACTCTTTGAGTAATTAAGCCTCAAAAACATTGTATGTTTCAACAGAAACAGATCTCATGCATGGATGTGGCAGCAACCCTCTCAGGTTTCAGGACTCAGTCTAGAGTCCTAAAGAAAAAGGTTAAAAAAGAGCAGTCCATCAGATTGCAATCCTTTGGGGTGCAGACAAGGGTTCCAGCAGAGCAGTCCTTCTTCTCCTTGTAGCTTCAGCAGCAGATATGAATTGCAATGCAGCTTTCACATATCTTTTCAATGTTATGGGGTGGCAAGTGGGGGAGTGCCCCTGACAAATGCAGTGCAGGGTGCTTCCCAGAATCATGATAGCTTCCTCCAAAGTATGGCATATTCTTGTCACACAAAGCACTGCACTTTAAAATTCAAACTGGAGAATTCCTCTCCTTGGGAGTAAAAGCTGGCTAAATGAATCTACTACTTTGACTCATTTCCCTTAACACTCCCATTCCAGACCTCTTGCAAATTCCACTCTTGGGGCTGCTAGGGAGAGCACAGGAAAAGGGGGTAGGCCTGTCTGGCATTCCTTACTGTCCTGCTCTCTTTCAAGCCCAGTTTGATTTACCTATCCTCCATCTTGGCCTGTTCACTGCTGCTGCAGAGCTCCCCCATCAGACAACCCCTGTCTCTGTCCATCCCACTTATCACCTCATCCAAGCAGTTTGGCTAAACCTGTTAAGGCTGGCCAATCAGGAAAAGCTGCTAGAAGGCTTGAGTTTGGCTCACAGAAAATACATTTCTATACCTTATCTTCTGTATTAGTTATGATAAGTTCAACAGTGGCAATGTGTTGGATGTAGCATTACCAATCTTTAAGTCCTTGAAATATTATTTTAGCTCACTTCCGTCACTAGTTACACTGTATTACAGTGTCCCCATGTTAGCCTATTGAGCTAAAGTGCCACAATGGAGGAAGAAAGAATTTGGTAGTTTTTCCCTCACCGGGGCATATAAGCTTTCATCCAATTGGAGTGGGCTACAAAAAGGGTGGGGGGGGGCAAAAACAAATTTACACATTAATTTCTCCATAGAAACTTAGACACAGCTACAGCCCAAGCGCCTGAATGTATTTTCACCAAATTTGGCAGAAAGCTGGATTTTAGTTCAGAAAAAGTGCTTTTTATGATTTGGTGTAAATCTGTTCAGTACTCTTTGAGTAATTAAGCCTCAAAAACATTGTATGTTTCAACAGAAACAGATCTCATGCATGGATGTGGCAGCAACCCTCTCAGGTTTCAGGACTCAGTCTAGAGTCCTAAAGAAAAAGGTTAAAAAAGATATATTGAGGTAAGGTAGGGATACCCTCACCCCCTAAAGCTCTGGGACCCCCACATTGGGCCAAAATCTTTTCTCTATTTACATTTTCTAGTGATTTCGGGGAGGTGCCACGAAGCCATGGTAAAATTGAAAAAGCGCAGTCTTTCCATTTAAAAGGGAAGGGGCATGCAGCCCCCCTTACCGAGCCTGGACTGAACTGCATTAAAAAGGGGAGGTGGGTGGGCAGCCCACCTCCTTGAGCCTTAATAGGCCACTAGGACCTATATGGTGTGCTTGAGGGGGTTGGTATCCCTGGGGCCTAGTTAGGCTCAAGAAGGGGAGCCACATGCTCCTCCCTTTTAGAATGATATTAATTCCCGGGGCATTTTAGATAGAGGGTGCCCTGCCGTCTCCCCGAGACACTCTGGGCGCAGAAGACCCCATCACCCCGAGCCATCTTATTTTTATAAAGGGAAGGGGCAAGTGGCCCCCCTTCCCAAGCCGATAGTGGTCCCAAGGACTATGAAGCTGGTGGGTGGCTTGGTGCTGCATCCTAGTGCTGTGGGAGCCTGCAATGCTCCCGTTTGGCGGGAATAGCTGTTTTTGTTTGCTCCTACCGGGCTGTAGAAATGTGTGTTTCCCTTCACACAAGAGCACAGTCAGGGAGACAAAAGTCTGTTTCCACCTGGTGGGGGCATTTTTAAAGTGTCTGATGAATAGGAGCAGACATGTCTTCCCTGTCCACTCCCGCCAGGTGAGACCAGACAAATGTTTCCCTCCAAGACAAAGTAATTGTGCCAACTCCAAGGGATGGGGTCATTGGTGCCTTAACAGGCTCAGGGAGGGGGTATGCGTGCCCCTTCCCTTTAAAAGGCCAAAGCTGGATACCATTTTAAAAGGATGGTGTGCGTGTCTCCCTACCTGAGCCTTAATAGGCCCTCAGGCCGAATTGCACTCAAAAGTGGGAGGGGCCATGGGGCCCGCCTTTTCGAGCCTTAATTAGTCCCTTTGACTCCATCGCCGGGCTGATCTAAACATAAAAGAGAGGGGGCGCATGCCTCTCCTCTCCGCGCATATAAAGGCTCCAGTGACCCCAACCCCCGGGGTTGGCTTAATTATTGGGTCCCAGGGAACCCACTGAAAGGACACAGTAGTTTTCCTGCTTGCAATTGCGAGGGCAGGAAGCATATGCCTGCTCCTACCTAAACGGTGCATTTTTAAAGCTCCTGCTGGGAGGGGTCAGAGATGCCTTTCCTGTCTCTGAAGGATTGTCTGCTTCTACTTGTCAGGAGCTTTAAGTGCTCCCACCAGGTGGGAGCAGACTTTTGTTTCCCTGCCTGCACTCTTGCAGGCAGGGAAACACACATTGCTGCTGCCTAGTGGTAGCAAACAAAAACAGCTGCTCCTGCTAGGCAGGAGCAATGCTAGGTCCCACAACACCCATGATGGGGCTCCCCCTGCAGCCCCCAACTTACTGCCGGGGCTCAAAGTAGCTTGAGGAGGGGGGCCGCAAGTACCTTGAGTTACATTCCTTGATAAATAGTCTCTGTTCCATGATCTCTGAATTCACCACGCCTTTATAATGTACTGGTTGCACCAAGTTTCTACTATTACTGGCACAGGTTGATACAATAGTGTGATTCACCTGTATCAGTTCAATGTGGTGTCTTTCTGGGAATATCCTTTGTATGAATCTCAAAGTTCTGAGCCCAGGTGGGTTGCAACAGTTTCTCAAGAAGTCACCTGGAAAGGTTTACAATGATTTAGTGCCCTAGCGTGGCACTGGGTTAAGCACAACTCTTGATTAATCTTGGTTAGTCAGCAAAAACTTTCACTGAAGCCATCTATAAGGTTCTTTGGTACAATGAGTGTTAGCGCTTTAGTGTGCCATCAAATTACACTTTATGGGTTGTCTTTACCTATAGTTATAGCCGTCCACGCATGCTATTAAATCGATAAGTTGTACTTTATTTGTTTCTTTTTCCATTTCTCTTCTAGGGTATGTCTCCGGTTGGGAAAAGATGTATGGACAAGTTTGGCGAGCTGGTCACTGCTGGGGGGGCTATCACTTGTGCCGCTAAACAAAGTTAAGCTGAGGTATTGTTGTTCATGGAACATCTGATTACCTAGCAGGGCCTGGTGCTCAAGGGAGTGATATTTATACCCTCCTGAGCTGAGATGGCCACCGAGATTTCCAAATCTCGCATAACCGTTTCTAGTTCATTCCCCATAGACATGGCTGAGCTGGCAGCTGAGAGTTATACATGCTGTTCCCTGCTGGGGCTCTCAACTAAGCATGATGCGTATGTACAGTTGGGGAACTCAAGTAAGTAAGATTCATATGTATAGCTGTGGAAGTGGCCCTTAGATGTGGGGAATACAGCTTTTGCACCTCTATAAGTGCAATTCAGAAGACCACCCCCTCAACTTGGTGTTTACCCAGGTAACATCTGTGGGGCTGGCGGGACCTCCCTGGCCCATGCTTCAGCTGACAATGACAAGCTGCCCCCAGGGGTTGGATGCAGGGCCTGTCCACAGGTCAGGTTCATGGCCAACCCCATGTTGTGTGCACAGTGGAGTCGGCTGCCTGCGGGGGTTGGCTACATGGCCTGGCTGTGGCTGTGCATGGCAGGTGGATAGCTTTATGTAAGTCAATAAACAGCAGTGGCCTGTGCAGGTAAGAGCAGTGGAGCGTTGGGGCGGTGGGGCCGGGTGGGAGGGGATTTCGACTGACGATGACGAGGGACAATTAATTATTTTTTAAATATTCCCTCCTGGGTATTACTTTATGCTAAAAAACGGTTAAAGTAACATTATAATTAGTTTTTAAACGTACAAAACTATAACTTGTGACCTTAAGGCTTAACATAACTTTAACTCTATAAATGGTGACGCCTAGTGATTCTGTGCATTTAACGCATTACGTTGTCACTCTTATTATCCCCTATGACTTTACTTTAATCTTTTGTATTTTCACTGATATCAAAGTGTAACTAACTTAAAATTCATGAGCTGATAACAGACTGAGAAAATGGGTAGGTTGAGTTAAATGATTTGGAAAGCAAATACGATACACATACAGACGTCTCTCTCTTTAAATAGTTTTAGCCCCCTAATAAACTGTGATAAAGTCCCTGATCACCCCCATTTTTTGACTGATACTGGTGGTAACAGACTCTGACTGCGACCCGGGTTCTGCTAACCAGGTGCAGTGCCAGTGATCTGATTAAAAATGTATATGGTCCTATTCGTCCTCGCTATTGAGCCGTTGACTGCCTGGATGAGGACCGAACCTTTGGTGTGGGACTTCGAGTGGTCTACTTGAGTAATCTGACAGGATCGCATTAAATACGGATGATGTGCTCTTCTTTCTTACGTATCTTGCATTTTCTGGCCCTTGTATCCTGCAGATTATACATGTTTTTGGTGAGCCCTCCGGACTCTATATGAATGTGGGGAAGTTAGTGATATTCACTGTGGGTGAAGCCCCTGGCAGCCTGGCGTGGGCATCCGTTTTATTGATGGCTACAAATGGCTTCCAGTAACTAGGGGTATTTGTTTCCCCCCCACCTGGCTATCTCATGATCCATTATTATCTTGCGTCAAGGAGAAAGTGAGGATGTGGTCCCCACTGTCCCTGCCCCTATCCGGCTGCTCCACTCTAAATTATATTGCTGACACGCATGCATTATCAACTTCAGAACCACCACTCCGGTGGCATTCCACCAGATTTATTCAGTTTTATACCAGTTTCTGTGGGGGGTGCTACGCACGTCGCTCTCTGGACATGCTTGAGGACATGCTTCCAGTCCATGTACTGCGGGGGCATTTCCCCAGCCAATGTACAATCTTATTATGCTGCAACTTATTTACTAAACATAAATGACTGGTGGTACAGTGATGAATATGATCAGGCTTATGGTGTGGAGAGATAGTGACGGAGGACCTATCATTACTCAATCTTCTTTATAGTAATAGAGTGCTTGACCCTCTTCCCCCAGCGATTCAAGTGGTCATTTGTGTTTGGAAATAGACTCTCCGGCGGTTGGTATTGTGGGGTAGATTGACATGGGGACCTCGAAGTGGCAGGGGAGTTTTCTTCGGCAGGTAGCCGTGTTTTTAGGGTTTCAGCATTGGGGTGTCTATGTTGGGCGATGCTATGAAGGGCACCACCCTAAAATCTTTTCAAGAGTTACAAAAAGATTATCAGCTCCACCGTAGGCAATTTTATTGATATCTACAGTTCTACCCCACTATATTTGCATCCATTTGTGACCTTTCAGAATCACCTGAGTTTAGCCCACTGCAGGGTAAGTTGCTGATGGGGGATCTGGGTACCCATAAAATCAAGCTAATTTATCAGACTTTGATCACCAATAGCTTCACCACCTTGCCAGCCCTACGAACACCTTGGTCGGGGGACATAGATGGTCTGGATGAGGAGGACTGGACTAGGCATTGGCGGCCCCCGTGGTGCTGCTGTTTCGTCTCACTTCCACTTGATTCAATTTAAATACCTGCACAGGTCATATTACACAAGACTCGGTCTTTGGCGGTTGGGCGTTATTGCTTCTTCCATGTGTCTTCGATGGTGTGGCGAAAGGAGCTTTCCTCCATACTGTGCAGAGAGGTGAATCGCTACAGAGTTTTTGGGGACTTCCTGACTCACAAAGGTTACCTCTTAGGAGATCGTCTTTGACCCTAAGTTGATCCTTAAGCACAGCACTAAGGTGAGTGGCTGAAACAACTATAAGCAACATCTTCTATTTTATTGCCTTACGCTGGTCAAAAGGGACATTGCCCAAAAGTAGAAAGCAAATACGCCACACTGGTGGGGGTATGGAAGAAAGCAATGGATCACTGTATGGGATTGGAAAATGCTGTCTTCCAGGCAAGGGGCTGCCCCCAAAAACATTCAAAGATATGGCAGCGATGGGCAAATTATCGGGGTATAATTCTGGCACCAACACAACCTGCGACATCCCAAAATTGACATTGAAATACAATCATATGGGGCTGGGTTTTGAGGACGTGAACTAAGATCTACTAATATGGAAATGACTGGGCCTGTTTTCTTTTTTTTTCTTGTTTCTACTTTTTCGGATTACTGCTATTATCAAGGTATGTGTTCATTATTGTTTTGCATTTATATGCGAGCGGGTCAGCCCTCGATGTGTTCTCAAACGCAATAAAATTTGTTGTGAAATAAAATTGTATAAAGTAATTAGGTGTTTTTACAATTGGCACTGACAACCTACCTGTACGTCTCTAGTATATGGTAGGACATTTAGGCTTAGAGCTCCAGCAGCTTTGATGCCCTTACGTGTGCACTGCTGTGTTACCTGCAGTCATTTTAAAATCCAGCCCTGCTTTGCAGGCTCCTTTAAATTGAAATTACATGCAAATTCGAGTTTGGATTTAAGGGTACTTCCAAAGTATTAAACGACCTTATTTTTACATATACGTCAACCCTAAGGTCTATCTAAGGTGTCCCCAGGGTGGGGTACCATGTAAAAATAAACATGGACATTTTAGAAGATTTTTTATATGCCCCGGTGAGGGAAAAACGACCAAATTCTTTCTTCCTCCATTGTGGCACTTTAGCTCAATAGGGTCAAAGTAGTAGATTCATTTAGCCAGCTCTTACTCCCAAGGAGAGGAATTCTCCATTTTGAATTTTAAAGTGCAGTGCTTTGTGGGACAAGAATATGCCATACTTTGGAGGAAGCTATCATGAGTCTGGGAAGCACCCTGCCACCCCATAACATTGAATAAATATGTGAAAGCTGCATTGCAATTCATATCTGCTGCTGAAGCTACAAGGAGGAGAAGGACTGCTCTGCTGGAACCCTTGTCTGCACCCCAAAGGATTGCAATCTGATGGACTGCTCCTACTGCACACTTGGAACTACAGCCCTGAGAATTTGCCTTGCTTCAAATAGGATAAAGGAGTGGACTCGCTGAAAGCAACAGGTGAACAGAGCTTGCCTGCCCCATCTCCTCCAAGAAGTCCCCCGCTTTGAGTGTGTCTAGTGGACTTTTAATGATTTGCCCAGGTGCATTGTGGAAACTGTAGTCTCAACTTCAGAGGAGCAACTCAGAGATTCTGGAACCTTGGATTTGTGTTGTGGACACTTTGAACCATCAAGAGGAACCGCATGAAGAAATTCAAGAAGCTTGGAGAAGTTTGGAGCAAGTTTTGGAAAAAGCTCCATAAAGGGACCGACCAGATGTCGAGAGTCAAGCCGAATCCCTCACACCGCGACCAGACCTTGAGTTCAGGTTCATCCTGCTGAAAGGTCTGGAGCTCAAGACTTCCAGGATTTGACCGGGGGCTCCCGCTGAACCAAGCAGATGAAGCCGCTGCAAATCTGGCCTCCTCAACGTCAAGAGAAAATCCTCCAGAAAAGTTTCTAAGTGCGGAGGTAAACTTTTGACCGAGGCCTCCCATTTGGTGTATCTGACCAGGGCTCCAATGCTGTCAACCTCAAACTTTGATTTTGTCGTGGTCAGACACAACCAGATGTCCAAAGATGGCGCTATATGTTTTTAAGCACTGAAAAGTTTTTATTCTTTAAAATTCATATCTCCAGTTACCTATTTTGTATTTTTGTTGTTTTGGTGTCATTGCAATAATAAAAATATTTCCCATTTTTATACATTGGTTGTATATTTTTATTGTGTTTTCTGTCTTACTTGTTTAATGTATTGGTGTTTTTAAATGCTTCACACACCCATCTAATAAATTAAGCCTGCCTGCTTGTAGCCAGCTACCAGGGTTGAGGAAGGCAATCATTTATTGAGACCTTGTCTGGACCTTCTATTGCATTTGTGGCCTTTTTGCTTGTGGTAGGTGCATACTTACTCCTACTAATAATCCACCTTCCAACAAAAATTCATTACACCTCAATTTACTAAATCCCACAGCTTCCCTCACATTTTTAACCCTCGGATTTCATGAACACAATCCTTGGATTATTCCACAGGCCAGCTAAATCACGATGTCAGAGGCACTTCGTTCTTAGTGTTGTCACAATTCCTTTTTTATTCATCGTTTGATGATGGCTGATTAGCCAGAAACCGGTCCCAGGATGATTGTTTCCGGTCCAGGGAAGACATGGCTTGGCAGTTCGGGCTGGACTGTTCTCATGAGGCACAGGGTCAGACTGATTTGCATACGGCCATGTCTGAACTGGGGTGGCGGAGTGAGCTAAAGAATAATCATGGATTAAACCCAGATCAGTTGACTGGGGGTGAGTGCTTGCATTGTTCAACACTCCGTCATTCACCCCTTTGGTTTTACTTTGTTCGCCCTAAGTTGGCAGGGTATGTCCAGACGTGGGTCCCTTGCTCACTTTGCCACTGGATTCAAGCTAGCCTGGCTGATGACGGCTGATTAGCCAGAAACTGGTCGCAGGATGCTTGTTTCCGGTCCAGGGAAGACATGGCTTGGCAGTTCGGGCTGGACTGTTCCCATGAGGCACAGGGTCAGACTGATTTGCATATGGCCATGTCTGAACTGGGGTGGCGGAGTGAGCTAAAGAATGATGATGGATTAAACCCAGATCATTTGACTTGGAGTGAGTGCTTGCATTGTTCAACACTCCGTCCATCATCCCCTTTGGTTTTGCTTTGTTCACCCTAAGTTGGCAGGGTATGCCCAGACGTGGGTCCCTTGCTCACTTTTCCACTGGATTCAAGCTAGCCTGGCTGATGACAGCTGATTAGCCAGAAACCGGTCCCAGGATGCTTGTTTCCGGTCCAGGGAAGACATGGCTTGGCAGTTCGGGCTGGACTGTTACCATGAGGCACAGGGTCAGACTGATTTGCAGATGGCCATGTCTGAACTGGGGTGGCGGAGTGAGCTAAAGAATGATGATGGATTAAACCCAGATCAGTTGACTGGGGGTGAGTGCTTGCATTGTTCAACACTGCGTTCATCATCCCCTTTGGTTTTGCTTTGTTTGTCACTAGATCCCCAGCATCGCCAGCAGCCCACAAACTGTGTTAATCTTTCACCATGCCCTATGCTGTCCACAAACGTAATTAATTGAAATGTTAGGGGGCTCCACACACCAGCCCGCAGATATGGAGCGTATGCGTACCTTAAGCGACACGCCGCTCATGTGGCACTCATGCAAGAAACACACATCTCACAGCCAGAAATTCGCAGGCTACAGCAGAGGTGGAGAGGTCAAATACTAGCCACAGGCTACTCAGCCTACACCAGGGGAGCCCTAATTTGGATACGGCCAGGTACCCAATTTGTGTCGGAAGAGATTGAAATAGATACACATGGCAGGTATGTGCTTGCAAAAGGCCGCCTCAACGAGATACACGTAGTGCTGAGATCCATATACGCCCTGAACACAGATCAGGTGGCATTTTTGCACCCACTGACAGGCCTACTCTCGCGCTGGTGTGAAGTCCCCAGGCTGTTGGGAGGTGACTTTAATTCGGTCTTGGACACAACGCTAGACAGGTCATTTCTGCCATTGCCGCAGATGGCAGCAACAACTAATGCTAGAAACCTAAGAGAGTGGCTGCACCGATGGGATTTATTAGATGTATGGAAGGCCCTCAACCCACAGACACAGCTGTATTCACATTACTCACACCCGCACAGGCTTTATGTTCGTATTGATCATTTTGTTGCAAGATCACTGCTATTAACTAGGTGCCTCAATGCGGACTATCTTGGCAAAACGCATTCTGACCATAACCCACATATCATGACATTGCAAGGCAAAGATGGGGCACCCACCACTCGTTTTTTGGAGGCTCCAACCTTTGGCATTAGAGACCCCCCGTTCAGAGAAACAGTAAACACAGCGATAAAAACATTTTGAACACAATGGGGGGTCAGTTGCGGATACAGGTATCCTGTGAGATGCAGGCAAGGCAGTGTTCAGAGGGAGTTGCATGGGGTTGAGTTGGTGCATCAGGAAACAACTAGACGAGGAAGTGAAACACATTCGAGAACGCCTTGACCCGATTCAAAGCTGAATTAGAGCAGGGTAACGATGTACAGCAGGGCATTGACACGAAGCGTAAAAAACATGCCGAGGTGATAGAGCGGCTACGCTGTCTGAACTATACGTCACATGCTGCACACACACATGCTACGGCGGACAGAGCGGGCAAATTGCTGGTGTGCATGACCGGGCAGGAGCACACGCAGATGCCTATGTTGAGGCTGCGATCTGCGGTGGGACCGATGCTCACTACACAGCATGAAGTTCAGGGTGAGTTCACCGCACATTACACCAGAGTGTACCAATCGTTAAGCCGTGCAGCACCAATGGATATAGACTCCTTCCTTGCTCCCTTGCCCCTACACCAGGTCACAGTAGAGTAAAGAGACGAACTAAGCGAGCCACTCACTCTGCTGGAAGTGCAAAATGATATAAGCTCTTTAGCCACGGGCAAGGAGCCAGGCCCAGACGGGTACCCGGACGAATATTACAAAGCTTACCAACAGGCCCTGACACCGTGTCTTCTTGCAATGTATCAGAACGCACAGGAAATAGGCATACTTCCGGATACGCTTCGTGAGTCCCTACTGGTGTCCTTGCCCAAACCTCACAGGAATATGGAACTGATGGGCTCGTATCGCCCGCTGGCGCTACTTAATACAGATTTTAAGGTGCTAGCTAAAATACTAGTGAATAGATTAGCCCCGTTGGTGCCGCAACTAGTGCACAAGGACCAAAATGGATTCATGCACATCATTAAATTTGCAACGCTTCTTCCGAGTGGTGCGTTACTCCAGGGACAGCTGGGCGCATGCTGGATGCCTAGTACTGGACCGGGAGAAGGCGTTTGACACTCTAGAATGGGAGTTCGTATTTGCTGCACTGCGCAAGTATGGATTGGGAGAGGTATTTCTAGGCTTCGTCAGGTTGCTATTTACGCGCCCCACAGCCAGAGTCAAGACAGGTCCAAATATATCGGAGCGAGTTCCCATAGAGCGTGGCACCAGACAAGGCTGCCCACTCTCCCCATTGTTATTCACGCTTGCCATTGAGCCATTGGCTGAGGCGCTTCGCAATACACAAGATTAATGGGGAATCCCATTGGGAGACGGCATATATGCGGTCTCATTATACGCTGATGACCTACTGATATGTCTCAGAGATGTGGGGCAGTCGTGTGCGGCAATTGAGGTCACGTTGCTCAAGTTCACCTCAGTGTCAGGACTGAAGGTGAATTGGAAAAAGTAGTGCCTGTATCCATTTGTAGAGTCTACCCCTGACCCGCAATTAGTCATCAACGGTAGGGCTGTGCATTGGCAGATTGAAACGTTCTGATATCTAGGGATTCTTATATAGGGACCCGCAGGATCTCCTCGAGGGCAAAGTGATTTTTGCCGTCACAGTGGTGAGGGCACAGATGTGCTTTTGGAGAACCTTGCTGCTCGTGGTTATGGGCAGAATTGCTTTGCTAAAAATGGTGGTCCTACCACGCCTCCTTTATTACTTCACAAACTTACCACTGCACCTGAGGCCGCTGTTTTTTAAAAACTTGGAATCAGATATGCAGCAGATTATCTGGCATGGGTCGCGAAGCAGAGTATCACTAGACAAAATGTATCCACTGACCACCCAGGGAGGACTCTCGCTGCCCAATATGGAGCAATATTATCTAGCTGAGCAGCTTCATTGGGTGGCATGTTGGCTAAATGCACGCCAACTCGAAGACACAACAGCACAGACGCCTGGGCTCACTCACTCCCAGATAGTGACACTGTTCCATCCAGGTCGGACGGGCAGCGCACCTACCCAGCTGATGGTCCGGGTGGCATATCAATGCTATCGGCGCAGTCTTCACATCACCCACCGAGTAGCACCATATGCGCCATTGCTTCCTATACTGGGCATGCCCAGGAGGCATAAGGCAGTAACTAGCACATTGGGAAGAACTGGGTATACAAATGTTAAGTGACCTGTACAATGAAAGGCAGCTCATCCCGTTTGCGGACCTGGCCGAGGGTTCGGGCCTACCGCAGTGTCAGTTCCTGTTACATGCCGCAGTGACGCATACACTGAGTGCGCTGTGGGGTGATAAATAACAGGAACCTGCCACCCACCTAACTATACAATACTTGCACGAATTGGGCACAGGCCGCCATCTAACCAAGTGGTTCGCAGAATCCCTCAGAATCCACACAACACCGCAATTACTTTCCCTCCGCGCCCATTGGGATGCGGACAAGCGACGGCCCACCACAGACCGGGAATGGGAAAGTATACTCAAGAGCCCCACACGAATCCCTCGTAATGACAGATTTTGGCTCAATCAATACTATATAAACTACAGAGCCTATCTGACACCGGAACGTATAAACAGGTATTTTGACCACACCGACGCCAAGGGCACAAGGTGTGATGAGGCAGGCGCAGATCAACTGCACATGCTATGATCATGCACTGCTATTCAAGCATATTGGGGTGCGGTCACCTGCTGTTTAACCCAGTGCACGGAATGTACCTTGGACTGGTCAGGCGAATTGTGTATTCTGGGGCTGTACCCAAGATCAAAAAATACAAAGTGACGTCTAGATACATAGATTTGGGCCTCATAGTTGCCAAATGCTTACTCACACGCCGCTGGAAGTCCCCTGCCCCCCCAGTAGCAAAAGCCTGTTATCAATCCCTATTGTGTTGGGCACAGACAGAAAGTGTAGCGCTCCGCAGGGAGAACACCATGGAGCTGTGAAAACAGGCAATGGCGGTGGCGTGGGACTCAATATTATCAGACTTCCGCACAGCCAGGCGAGACCGCTCAGAGGCATCAGCAAACGAGCCCAAGGATGATGAGGGGTAGGCAACAGAAGGTAACATATGGTGCACGGAAAGAAGGGAAGTGCCCAGCACTCTGCCAAGGAGGCCTATACAGGCTTACGGGTGAAACACTATTCCTCCCCCACTCTTTCTTTCTCCCCTCCACTCCCCTCTCCCTCCCCAACCTACCCCATTTCCTTCCCCCTTCTCCCTGTGAGACCCACCCCCTCTCTCTCCAACTCCTTACCTACTCACCTCCCAGATATACATTTAGCCCCCAAACACCACAGTAAACCATATGAATCGTGAACATTGGGCATTGGAAGGTATAGGGAATTAGGTACACACCACGCACAGTCGAGATGGCTGGGATGGCACAGCAAGATGGGGAAAAAACAGATGTGATGCATGTAGTGATGCGCAGATATATTACAAATGTTCCAGGAGGTAGGGTAAAATGGTATGTTTTATTCCAGTTAGGCTGACTATAGTCAAAACCTGAATGTCAAGATAATATGCCAACTGTTAATACACTGGACTTGTAATAGGTGACATCGACTGAAATGTCTACCGCCATAATGGCATTTTTTATACAAAGCTAAAGTGGAAATTGAATTGAATCACAGTTGTGTCAAATGTAATGTAAACTGCAAAATATAATAATATTAAAAAACAAAGTTAAACAACAACAAAAATGTGGCCTTCTAATTACTTTTAAGAAGATGTTTGCTGATTGGGATTACTCTGCGGAAAAGGCCTTGTGATATTCAAAAGGGAAAGGTTTATGAATTGTTACTCATTCTTGTCACCTAGCAGCTGTATCTATCTACGTCGATAGTACTCAGTTGGCATTGTTCCAAGTTTTTTGAAGGACAAAATGAAGGATGAATTGATTGGATAATTGCATTCTACTTCTTTTTCTGAACGTATTGATTTAGAACTTTTGATTGAACTCAGATTACCAAATGGATGAAGTGAAAGGAAATATTTCAGTGCAATCATTCTAATTTACCTACAATTCCTTTTTTCTGGTCAGTCTGACCAGTCTATGTACCTACTGGCTCAAGAAGAGCCTTTGCAGGCTTCAGCAGTGAAGGGTACGTCACTACAAGAAAGAAAGAGTGCCGGCCTAAGGCTGATTTACATCTACATTGTGGAAAGGCTAGGCATATGATTCATGCCTATCCTAAAGAGCTTTTGGGCGGTGCTGGAAGTTTTCAAACCTCTCCAAAGAAGAAGACAGGAGTGTGGTGGTTTCCATATGTTGAATCTTTTATAAATGATGCTGTTAATCTCATTCGCTCTTCTTGCCAATTGCTATGAGAATAGAAGGAAAGGTGTTGATTTATATGACTTATCTAATAGTGGTGCCTGTGGAATGTTTGCTGATATTGATTTTTGCACATAGAACAATATTCATAAGAGACTTAAGGTGTTATTCCTCTCAATTGATTACAACAGATGGTTCACCATTAACTTTGGACCAAAATGTGAGATTTCTTTTCCATTACAAGTCTCTTTTAGTGTTCATCCATAGTTGTTATCACTTGAACCTATTGTCTCTCCTAATTATTATAATCTGAATGTTAACTGGTAAACTCAAACAGTAATTTTAATCATTGTTTTGTCATGACCATTGATACACCCCTGCAAGTTATTGATCGTCAACTTATGAGATGAGGGATGCCATATCCTATTAAACAGTGACTAGCCATTATTCAGTGTCATTACAGTGCTATGCTTTCCTTCAGTGTTTCTAAGCCTGAACTCTATCTACAACCTCCTGATAGGGTATGTATATGACTGCATCTTACCAACTGAACCTAATGCCATTGGTCCTTTTGGAATGCATTTATTCTAGAACCCTGAAGGAGAGCCTAAAGGCTTATACACAAGAAAGGGTTAATCTTGCCGTTTACATCACATGTTGGGGCACCTTTATTTTTGTACCCAAGATGGTATTTATTAAGCTGGTCTTACAAAGGGGCTTATCTTTGTCTGCTATACCTAAAGGAAGGCAACAAGTGGAAAACTTCTTTCAGCACCCCATTTTGGCATTAAATATTATTTAATGCCATTTCTGCAGTGCAATGATACTGTCATCTTTAAAGCCAGCATGGAATCAATGTTATTTCTTATTTCTTGAATCAGTTTGTCTTGCTCTATTAGAGTGACATTAGAGTGTTTTCAACGATTCTTTTGGAATATGCAAGTGTGGTGCTACTAAGACATCAGAAACATGATTTATCCTGTAAACCTAGAATTGTGAGTCTTGGATTTAGATTGAACACGTCTCATCTTCCTATGGATCTAAACAAGGCATCTCCACCACTTGTGTGACATTCCCAGATGCTTGGAAACACACAAATGTCCTGCTGTTGCTGAAGAAACCCTCTGCGGACCCTTGAGCATGTCAGCTACAGACCTATCTCCCTGCTAACATTTTCAGCCAAGGTCTTAGAGAAAACCATCAACAGACACCTCAACAAATACCTCGATCACCACAAACTCCTCGACACATCTCCGTCTGGTTTCAGACCCAACCACAGTAGGGAAACTGCCCTCATTGCTGCCACAGATGACATTTGCATGACTCTTCACAGAGGAACCACGGCGGCCCTCATCCTCTGGGACCTTTCCACAGCATTTTACACAGTCTCCCATCTCATCCTCATCCAACGCCTACATGACATCAGAATACAAGGACACGCACTCCGATGGATCTTTTCCTTTCTGACTGGAAGGATCCAGTCAGTCAGCATGGCATCATACACCTCTGATATTAGCAACCTCGTCTGCTTAGTTCTGCAAGGATTCTTCCTGAGCCTGACCCTTTTCAATGCATACATGATCACTCCAGTCAGCATATTCCGCTCTCACGTTATCAATGTTCCCTCCTACTCCGATGACACGCAACTCATTCTCTCCCTCACGAACTGGACACCCAGTACCCGGTCAATACTTGCATCACAGAAAATGCCCAGTGGACGAAGACCAACTGTCTAAAGCTGAACACTGATAGGAATGAAATCGTAATCTTCAGGAAGAGCACATCACTGTGGGACTCCACCTGGTGCCCAACAGAACCAGGACTGACACCTTACCCTACCACTCATGCCAAGAGCCACGCGATCATCATCAATAGCAAACTCACTATCACTGCCCAAGTCAATGCCGTCCCTCTTCATGCTTTTATACCCTGAAGATGCCAAGGAAGATTTTCAAATGGCTCCTAATCAACACCCGGAAAACAATCATGCACGCCCTCTTCACAAGCAAGCTGGATGGCACAGAACACCCTCAAGGCTGGGATCAACAACAAAACTCACCAGAAGGCCGCAGACCATTCAGAACTCAGCTACTAGAATTACTCTCAACCTTCAATGCCACACTCACATCACACCATACCTGAAGGTGCTCCACTGGTTCCTCAATCACAAATGGACACAATTCAAACTCCTCACTTACCCCTAGCTTTCCAATTCAGAGAGGGACTAGGCAGGGATGCCCCCTGTCTCCCCTTTTATTCAATCTCTACATAGAGCCCTTAGCTCAAACAATTAGACTAGACAAAGCTATTATCCCATTCAAATCATTAGGATATGAATGCAAACTGGCACTCTATGCTGATGACGTGATAGTCTATACCAGCGATCCAGAACATACAATTCCACACTTGGTCTCCATGCTGAGGGAATTGGGCAAGGTTTCAGGGTACAGCGTCAACTCAGACAAAACTGAAATAATGTGTTGGAACACCACATACATGAGAGGCCCCATAAGCAAGGAGTTTAGGTACATGGGTATTAAAATAGTTAAAGACATAAATAAGATTCCTTCTTTAAACCTTGGGAAAATCGAAAAAGATATAGACTATCTCTTTGCTAAATGGAAGAACCTCCCCTTGACAATATATGGTAGGGTTAACCTTGTTAAAATGTCTGTGCTCCCTAAATTGACTTACTTATTTAATGCAATCCCCTTAACATTCCCTGGAAAAACTATAACCAAGATACAGGGTAAATAGGTAGTTTTATATGGGGTCATAAAAATGCTAGAATGTCATGGAAAAAGCTTAGGAGGAAGCTCCTTAAGGGAGGACTAGCCCTACCTGACATAAACTGGTATCTGATGGCTTTTCAGTTTAAAGGTATAAGAATGTTATTATCTTACCCCGAACGAACATCCTGGGAGAGAGTATTAGGAGAAAAGGTAACGGTTGAAGGTGGCAACAGTCAAGATGGGTTCTTGTACAAATTTATGCTTTTATACCCTGAAGATGCCAAGGAAGATTTTCAAATGGCTCCTAATCAACACCCGGAAAACAATCATGCACGCCCTCGTCACAAGCAAGCTGGATGGCACGGAACACCCTCAAGGCTGGGATCAACAACAAAACTCACCAGAAGGCCGCAGACCATTCAGAACTCAGCTACTAGAATTACTCTCAACCTCCAATGCCACACTCACATCACACCATACCTGAAGGTGCTCCACTGGTTCCTCAATCACAAATGGACACAATTCAAACTCCTCACCCACACTTTCGAAGTACTCCATAACACTGGCACTGCACACCACAAAGATTGCATCTGCTTTCACACACCTTGGCTCATCCGGACTCCTACTTGCACAAATACCACGCATACGGAAATTGAGATCCTTCTCCTACATCGTTCCTTAATCATGGACTGACCTCCTGCTACACATCAGAGCCTCTTCCTAACTTTTTGAATTCTGAAAGAAGCTAAAACTGTTGCTTTTTGAGTAGTCACACTAGGCCTTAGGTGTGCCTAGAATCTCACCTGCTGGCGGCCAGGATACTATCCAGAATTTATTGCTCTCGGATGGAGATTCCTTGTATGTCACATTTCATGTTCACATAGCCGTAGCCAATGCGTTTCGTCTCTCACGAGACTTCTTCAGGGCTCAAATGTATCATGTATACGTTTCTTCTTTAATTGGAAATTCCTATGATATGGATTCAGCGATGAACACTTCTCTAAGTCACACAATATTTTGTTACGGTCTGCTAGCCAGCGTGTTCAGGTCATAGTTTTTGCTATGTGAACATGAAATGTGACATACAAGGAATCTCCATCCGAGAGCAATAAATAAGAAAATCTTTACACTTTGTGTCACATGCTCTGTTATCAAGCGATTGTTGTCGTTGTTATACGATAGTGTATAGTGCTGAACCTTTTGTGTTTATGGTCATCGGAATTTGCAGTTTAGAAACTTTTTAAAGCAGAAATAGTCATCAAATTCATTGGTAATTTGCTTTCCACAGTATGATTTATCATCAAATTTGTTTCCTGGCTCAAAGAATGTTTTAGTTGATGCCTTGTCCCATCATTAGCCAGAGTCATCGTTCACTTATGAGCAGCCTGTAATTCTTCGTCAACATGTTTTGTTTACATAGTTCACTCTTTTCTAACTAAGGTCAGGTGAGCACAAGAAAAGCTGGATCGGAAGGATTTAGAAGATCTCCATCTAAAGGCTCCTTTTGTTTAATGAAATAAACTATATTTCAGTCACCATGTTGTCTTTGTTCTCTCTAAGGAATTACAATTCGATATTATGAAGATGTGTCAAGACTGAGCCACTTCTGGTTGTAAAATGAATTAAGGCTACTTTGGATTTGCTTCTAGAATCCTTTAGTTAGCCAACTGTTCATTCTGATGACCAGGTATATTTTTCTACTTGTCCTATTTGTGCCTAAGATAAAGTAATGCTTTCCAAGCATTTTGGTTATTCTTAGCTTTTTAACAGTGGCTCCTGAATCTTACCATTTGATTTTTACAGATTTTATAACAGAAGGGTGCATGTGTTAATGGTTCCAAAAGATAATTTTTCTATGACGCCTCATTTTAGTCCAGTGTTTAAATTACCACCAGCAGAAGACATAGACCAACATGCTCTGACTGATATTCTTTGTCGTCTTGCTGTGCCTCCTATTATCCTCTCTAATAAAAATATTTAAAATCTATCACTTTTTGAAACACTTTATATAAGGCATTGAGAGTGGAATAAGCTTGATCTTCTGGTTATCATCCCAAGTCTCATGACCAAACAGAGAGAACTAATCAAAGCATGGAGCCAATTTCACAATGCTATTCAAGACAATTGGGATTCCTATTTACCAGTTGTGGAATTGTATTACAAAGATGCATCTCATAGTGCTACCAAAGTTCCACCTTTCTTTTTTATACATGGTTTTAATTTGAGAATGTTTCCATCTTTTCGTTGCATTGATTGTTTTGTTAGTTAGCTACGGATGCATGGACCACTTGTATCAGAAATGTTATATCTTGTCAAATTCAAGATGAAGAAACATACTGACAAATTAAGATCAAATTCTATTTCATTTTGTCCTGGAAAGAAAATGTGTCTGTCTTCTTGTTTTCTCCCAATTTATATTTTGCTAGTTAAATTCTGCCCATGGTTTTTTGATCCATTTTTGATACCTCATCAGATCAATCCTATAGCACTCTAGTTGAAGCTGTGTCCTTCCTAGAAATTCTATTCTCTTTTTCATTCACCTAAACTAACACTGTATCTTCCAGATCTTTTTCATCGACCACGGAACTGTGAAGCAAATTTCAAATTTAACTTATAGTTTTCTATACTTTGTGTCTGCTTCAATATCTTGCATGGAGTAATGGTAACTTAACTTGCATGCACATAGGATGCATTCTAGATGTGTAATAAGGCTTGGCAAATACCACTGAGATAAGTATGACTAGGAGACTCAAATTTCATCAAAAGATATTAAGTGAGCACAAATATAAGTAAAGAAAATGGGTCCTAACGTGAAGCTGTTAGCTAGAAATCTTTGCACTACCAATCTGTTAATTATTTGTATTGACAGCACTATTCAAATTGTCCAAATCAATGCATCAAATATGAACACACAGGCTTTAGAAGGAGTGTAGCCCACTTACACCAAATCCATTTGGTCCAATTCACAAAAGTATCATTGAGTACTGGAAACAGAACTACAGGAGTACTCTCATGCCTTTGTGTAACAGACTCTGTGAGGGCCTATTCATAAAGGCATTTTACTGTAAATAGAGTTGTACTTCTGTAGTTCTCTTTCAAGTACTCTTAAAAGCCTTTATGAATTGATACTAAACATCTAAAATGGGAATTGTTAGTTCTGCCTTAGTATGGTCTTTTACCAAACTGTTTGTCTGCTCCCCTCCTATTTTCTGAATTTGTTTTTTGTTTGGCTTTAGGACTCTGTGCACGTTACGACTGCTATTGAGTGCTCAATTGCTTGCGCTCACTCTTTTAAACATGATAAAACCGGCCTACTCCCAATTGGCATATTTAATTTACCTATAAGTCCCTAGTAAAGTGGTACTACATCTACCCAGGGCCTGTAAACTAAATACTAATAGTGGGCGTACAGCACTTATTGTGTCACCCACTAAAATAGTCCTGTAAACCATGTATCAGGCCTGCCATTGCAGCCTGTGTGCAGTATTTAAACTAGCAATTCAACATGGCACAATACACTTTTTGCTTGGCATAAACCTCCCTTTTGAAGACTTATAAGTCATACCTAGGGTAGGCCCTAAGCAGCTTTTAGGGCAGGGTGCAGTGTATTTGTGAAAACACCTACATTTGTTTTTCACTACTGTGAGACCAATCTTTCCTATAGGATAACATTGGGTTGCCTGATTACATAATAAGTGCTAACTTTTGTTTGGGAACAACTCAACGAGTCATGTTTGATCTCTAAAGAATTGTAATTTAAAATCCTCTTTAATGGTAAAGTCTGATTTTAAGTCACAATTTTAAAAATGCCACTTTTAAAAGTTGACATTTTCTTGTCCTAACCATTTGGTACCTATATCCTATGTCCTGGGTCACATGGCTGTGAACAGTTGGCCTTTGTGTACTGCTGACAGAAGGGAACTAGTCTTGGCAGGATGGGCCATCCTGCCAGGATGGGAGGGGCGGAGCGGTTCAATTCCCCAGTTACATTTCAAAGAAACTGTCTTAGCATACTGACAAAAAACTTCACACCAATCTTTTGTCACCCTTAACCTCTTGGAGCCTGGGGGAGGAAGGAAATTCTAGAGCCATCTATGGGGGGTAACTATATAAGTTTCTTCCACTTCAGAGCAGCCACCACGTACAAAAATAGGACTCTCAGACCCACCCTTCAGTTCACGCCTGGACCTGTGGAGGACACTCAGAAGGCCTGCCCTGCATTTCAGAGGACTGCCCTGCTGCTTGAGGCCTGCTTTGTACTTCAGAGAAGTACCTTGCTGCTCCGAAAGGACTGCCTTACTGCTTGAAGCCTGCCTTTGACATTCAGAGCACTGCCCTGCTGCTTAAGGACTGCCTTGCTGTTTTTGCCTAGAACTACCAGAGTGCCTCCAAGGGCTAGTTGATTGGCCTCCTATTCTGAGCTACAGGGGCACAAAAAGCTCCGACACCTTGAACCCTGCACCTGTACCTTGCTTAAAACTGAATCCTAGCCTCCAAGTGGTGCCTATCCAGTCCTGGACACTTGAAAGTGATGCAAAAGTTGTTTCAAAAACAAAAACCCAAACGCCACATAGTGCTCTGTGAACCAATGGGACACTGGGACCTACCTGCTCGGCTATCCTCCAAAAGTGCATCGGCGGTCGGCCTGACTTTGTTGTAGCACCAAATGAATGCTTCTCCACAGCAGCAAATCCTTTTCAGTGGCTCCTCGCAGAAGGGGTATGAGGCCTTGTGAAGTCCTCATTGACTACATTCTGCATCTTCGTTCTGACTTTTCTCGACTTCCAAAAAAGTGACCAAATGTGGAAAGCTTTACCACAAGTTCGTCCAGCGGCTCCCTCATAATGACATCTCCTCCTTAGACAATGCTGGCTGCCTTTCTTCACTGAACTTTACCTTTTCTTCAAAGTCCGAAGGGAAGCCGAGACCGGAATCAATCCACCTCGTGTATACGAACCATGCTCAATCACAGTCGGCCATAACAATCCTGCCCTCTAATGCTTTTCATGGAACCCATTCATGTGTATAGATGCATCATAGCCCAGAAACCACCCTTGTATGTCATCACCATTTTTAAATGTGTTGCCTAGATTCTTGGGAATGTGCACACCCCGGTCTGAGTGCACTGTGAAATTGCTGCCACCATCCGTGCTGGATTTACTCTTCAACTCCAGCTCCTTGAGCCCACGCTCATGGTCGAAAACCATCTTCTGTGATTCCATATTGAGCCTCTCAAGCTCTATCTGATGCCTCCTACCTTCCCTTCTGCCCTCCAGCTCCTCTGGGGACAAACCACTGCTGTATGGTCTGGAGGGCACCTTCTCTCCCAACAGCACATCTACTCTAGGAGTAGGCTCCTCCACGCTTTCGATGTAGCCCCGGTCTCGCACGACAAGATGCCCGTAGTTGGTGCTTTGATTTTTTTAGGAGCTAGTTTTTACAAAAAATTTAAACTTTATAACTCAGTTCTACTAGTGGGATTTTTGTCATTTTGTTGTCACATAATGTATTATATTTTTCTCCATTGTTTCTAAATTGGTTTGGGAGTTTCCTTGTGTTGTATTTTTACTTTATTACAGTTTGAGTGCTGCATAAATACTTAGCACAGTGCCTCTACGTTAAGCCAGACTGGTTTTGCACAAAGCTACCAGAGGGTTAAGAACATGTTAATTTTGTGACTTTTGTGGTTCAACCTGACAGGGATTGTGGTCGTTGCTTCAGAAGGGTCTTCACCTCCCTCAATCAAGAACCCAATTTCAAACAGGAATAAAATTAGAATATTCATGAAATAATATCTTAATAGAGTTGGTGCATGTAGAATGGACTTTTACTGGTGGGAAGTTAAGTGTTTCAGGGCCAATTCACAAATGCATGTAAGGGTACAGAAAGGAGTACAGTAGTAGTACTTTCCATGTTCATAAACGGTTTTGTGATTCGACCCCTCGTGTATTGGTAAGAGGGGCACCACAGTGGAAATGAGAGCACCAATGCAGGATCTCGTGCCAAGGAACATTCTGAATAACAATGCAATGTGGTTACAATGGAGACCTAATGACGATTATAAAGGGGAGTTGGCAACACATGGCAGCAATAAGTCCTTCAGTGCAAAGTTTAAGTTTCACAACCTCCTAGAGTCTTATCCTTGATAGCCAAATGTCAGGCATAATTAAGCGTTACCTGGAACAGCTTTTTATAACAGATTACTGCTGCTGGTTTTATTATCCAGAGCTCTGCTTGAGTGTCAGGCTGCAAAGTAACAGCATTTCGTAAGGACACGTTCGCTAGGGATTAGGAGAGAGTCAGCTGAGAAGGATATGAATCAGGTTTGTCAAGATGTGCAAATCTAAACATCACCTATTTTCTTTCTGAAGTGTACATTTTATTTGACTGCATCAAAGCAGGCCCTCTGTAATAACAGTAAATCTGATATGTTATGAGTTATTTTTAATGTTTTATCAACAGGGTTTTGCCTTCAATAGTGGCATTCTGCAGTTTAAGATATTGCAAACTATACAGCAGGTGCATAAAAACACACTATTACTTGCGTAAATGAGACTGCTGGAAATTTTGCGTAAGATAATAAGGATTGCACGGTGTAGGAGTCACATGTCAACCATACCATTAGGCAGTATATATTAAGAGTGTCTGGTTTGGAGAAGCACAAACTCAGGATCTAAAATGTACCACAGTGGTTGGGGTTGGATTTACTAATAAGAATGTATTTCTTCCCAAACCATTTATCAATCTGTATTTTTATAACACAACTAATCACCCGGGAGGTATCCAGGGGATGTGTCGCAGGTATCAGTCAATGAACCAGGCCTTGATTACCTTACTGAAGTTTGCACCGAGGGTGCAGGGGGTGGGTTTTCCAGGCTTTGGTGGCGAGGTGGGAGAAGGGGTGTCCTCGCAAAAGGCTGTGGCAGAAACTTGGTGTTTGAGTGAGGGTGATGTGTGCAGAGCAGAGGTTACTGGTCGGTTGGTGGAGGATCAGGAGGTGGTTAATGTAGGCTCCTCCTTGGTTGTGGAGGACTTTGTAGGCATGGGTCAGGAGCTTGAAATGGCATCTCTTCTGGATGGGGAGCCAGTGGAGGTCTTTTAGGTGCTGGGTGATGTGAGTCCTCTTGAGCAGGTTGAGGATCAGTCTGGCAGCTGCATTCCGGATTGTCTGGAGTCTTTGCAGACTCTAGGAAGAGGTGTGGTGCCGCGGCCAGGGCGACTGAGTCCGGAATCTGGGGATCACGGTTCGATCCCCGGCACCGGTGGCAGATTAGCCCAGCACCATGTGACTCTGGGCAATAGCTTGCTTAATCTTCCCGAAGGCCCCCAGCGCCTAGAGACCCTTACGGGTGATTGTTCGCGCTTTACAAATGTGGATTATTATTATTATTTGCATGGGTTCGGTGGTGGTGCTGGCATAGAGTGTGTTGCCGTAGTCAAGCCAGCTTGTGATGAGGACCTTCGTCATAGTTTTTGTGCTGATGGGGAGCCATCTGCAGATTTTGCAGCACATGCAGATCGTGTGAAAGCAGGCTGAGGAGATGGCATTGCCCTGATATTTCATGGAGGGTTTGCTGTCCAGGATGATGTCAAGGTTGAGTGTGTGGTCTTTTGGTGTGGGGTTAGGTCCAAGTTCCACTGGCCAACAGGAATCGTTCAAAAGCACTGTGTGTCTGCCGAAGATCAGAACATCTGTTTTGTCCATGTTGAGTTTCAGGCAGTTGTCTTTCATCTATGTCACAACGTTCTTCATAGAGTTATGGAAGTTGGTCTTCATCAAGGTGGGGTCCACTGATAGTGAGGACAAGCTGTGTGTTGTCGGCATAGGAGATGATGTTGATGTTGTGTGACCTGACAATGTCAGTGAGTTGTGTTATGTCGATGTTGAAGAGGGTTGAGCTGAGGGATGAGCCTTAGGGCACTCCACAGATGGTGTGCTTGGGTTGCGAGGTGTAGGGAGGGAGGCAAACTCTCTGGGTGTGTTCTGTGAGGAAGAATGTCATCCATCTGAGTGCATCGTCTGTGATTACAATTCGGCATAGTCGATCGATGAGTGGTGGAAGATGGTGTCAAATGCTGCGGAGCGGTCCAGGAGGATGAGGGCAGCTAATTCTCCTCTGTCAAGTAGGTCTAGGATTTTAGTTGTTGCAGCAATTAGGGCTGTCTCAGTGCTGTGGTTGGCTTTGAAACCTGATTGAGATGGGTCCACCAGTTTGTTTCTTTCCAGATGATCGGTGAGCGGGAGCTTGATACCTTCTCCAGGACTTTGGCAGGGAATGGGAGAAGGGGGATGGGACAGTAGTTCTGGAGCTCGCTGGATTCTGCCGAAGGTTTCTTGAGGAGGGGTCTGACTTCCGCGTGTTTCCATGCAGCGGGAAAGATGCCTGCAGTTATGGAGGAGTTAAGGATGGTGGTGAGCTGGTGGCTGATCTTGTTGCTTCTGAGGTTGAAAAGTAGATAGGGGCATGGGTTGGTGGGTGCCCCTGAATGGATCGAGTTCATAAGGGTGGTTTTGTCAGTGTGCCAAGTTCTTCCCATGCGGTGAGTGGGTGGTTGGTGGCTGTGGTTGATTGGTTACTTAAGAGGTCAGAGGGTTGGGGCTAAAAGTTTCTGTAGATAGTTGCTATCTTGTTGTGAAAGTGGTCTGCAAGGGTGTCACAGAGTTGTAACAAACCCTTTGTAGCATATTAGGACAATGAAAGAATGTGGGGGGGAAATGTACCGTTCTAACCTCAACCATGCAGTTGCATGCAGTTTTTTGATGACAGTTCGTAGTTTACTGTACTATACTAGAATTGTAACTTCTGAACTGCAAGCAACAAAAGGATTTATGTGATAAAAGCAGTAACTCACTGAGCTTTCCACATAAATTGCAGTTCTATAATCTACATGAATCAAAATTGCCACTAGACAAATCTCTGATTTCTCTCCAGAAGGAACACTAATCACCAATTATATTGTCATTTTTATTGTTGTCGTCTGAAACTGCTGGACACCCAAGGAACTCTGCAGCAGGTGCTTTTAAATCCATAAGTTATTCTAAACTCAGCACCCCCCTACCCCCCAGCTCAGCAACGGATGCGGCGAACCGGTAGCACCACCCTAAAGTCGGCCCTAGTAACCACTTGTTGGCCACAAGTTCCGACATGTGTTACAAACAAGTGAATAATTGACAAGACAAGCTGAATGATATGTACTGTTTGATTGCAACTCCCCTCGGTGCCGCAGTATGCAGCGGCATAGGAACTAACTACTTGGAGGACTGGGCAAAATGCATAAAGGCAAATAACACCAACCCTCCACAAAATCATTAAAGTGGAACTAATATGACCAAAGTCCAGAAAGAGCACTTTGTAACATTTAACATTGACTTAAATACCTCAAATGTCCTTATTGAAAACAGATTGTGAGGAGATGCAGATGGCTGCACGAGTGCTGAATATTGAAATCTTTTGGAAGGAAATGTTTATTTTCTCTAGCAGTGACTAACTCTTGATGTGAGGAACCCTTAAGAAAGACAGATCTCTACACCAGCCAGGACAAATATGATGTATGCCAACATATGTAAAGATTATAGAAAGACTAAATGGATGCAGAGTGACAGTACGATGGAAATCACATGGTTGATCTGCACTGTTTACTCTACTGTGACTTCTACAAGAAGCATAGATAGTCTCTGTAAAAACAAGTCAATAAAAAGAAAAGTCTGCAGACATTCTATATTTTGAGCATATGGCAAAAAACCTAGAAAGAGACTTTTCATAGGCGGCGAAATGAAGAGTACCCATTTTCTTAAAATGTCCAATGAAAGAGAGGCAAAGAAAACATCCTATCAAGACTAAAGGCAAATCACAAAGTACCCAACAACACCAAAGAAGTAATCATTGATTAAATTGATGGCTAAGACTGTGTAGCTGCAATCAAAGAACAGTAGCCTAGTAAAATGTGCTAGAGAAAGTAATCATAAAGAGAGTAAACATAACAAGTCCCATATAAGTGCATCACGTTCCTACTGAACTGGATCTCTATTGTGATGGGCTCCACTGCCTCAGTGCAGAGCCAAGCTCCTGTTTTAATGCAAAAACAGTGTTGCTATGTTATGCAGATTTGTGGCACGCGCTATCGCCCATGACTGTATCCTTGTGCTGACCAGGTGTGAACCTAGCCAAACATAGGGCCAAGTGGGATTACCCAAAAAGCTGGATCTTCAGCTTCTTGCAGAATTCAAGAATTGAGTCGAAGGCTCCTATCTGTAGTGGCAGGTCATTCCGTGCTTTAGGAGCAATGTAGGAGAAGGCTCAAATGCCAGTTCTGGGCTTCCATATGTGAGGGATGTGTGCAAGTAGGAGTCCGGATGAGTAGATGAGTCTGGAAAGTTTGTGAAGGCAGATTCGATTGTTGAGGTATACTGGACCAGTGTTACGTAGTGCCTTGAAAGTGTGGATGGGAAGTTTGAATTGTGCTTGTTTGTGTATGGGGAGCTAGTAAAGCTCCACAAGTTGTGGTGTGATGTGAGCCGGCATGAATGGTTAAGAGGGATTCTGGCTGGGGAAACAGTCAAAACAACGCAGACAGAGCCACACATGTTCCAACAATGGAAACGCTACCACGCTTGCCTTAACCATGCATGTACTTGGTTAAGCCAATGCACGGTCTAGATGCACGGAATGGCAGGGGGAGGAACAGGAAGTGTCAGGATTGAAGGCTTGACACACATAGGTAAGAGGGGCTAGGGACAAGCTTGGGGAGGGGAGTAGTTTTTTTTGGGGGGGGGCAGGGCAGTTTGTAGGACTTAGGGGTGGTGTGGGCTAGTGTTCCCAGAGTCAATGGCTCAAGTTCCATTTTAGTTTTGTGCATATTGGAGTTAGCGAGATTTGGCTGGTATTGAGGGATGGTGTGGGCTAGGGTTCCTGGAGTCTGGGGCTCAGGGCTAATTTTAGTTTTGTGCATATTGGAGTTGGCAAGATCTGGCAGGGATTTGGTGTGTTTTTGACTTGCTTTGGCTGACTTCTGCTTGATTTTCAATGGGCGGGATGGGGGATCCTTGGGTCAAAAGTGGAACAGCTTCCCATGATTCGACCAGGAAGTGGTTTGGTGTGGTACTTGTGGATAAGTGGGAAAAGTCTCCCTCCAATTTTCAAGAGGATCGAAGCAGTGGCAGGGGTAAAAAAGCAATTGTTTGTGAAGGTCTGGTTTGCAATGTTATCCAATGGGCCCATTTTGAGGGTTTCAAGAATTGTTTTGGGAGGTTCCAGTTGCTCTAGGTGAAAACGGCTTCTGTCACTGATGGCTTGGGATTTCTACTGTGCCTGTGATTTTTGGGGAGGAAATCGATCTTCAGGAAGGGTGGTTTTGGGCCTAGTTTCTAAATGGGAAATAGGCTGCATTGGGGCCTAAGGAAAGTAGAGGTTTTGCACATTTTCGGGGTGCGATTAGAGGGTGTTCCGGTGGTTCGGAAAGAATATGCTTGGATGGACGAGTAGCTGGGAACCTCTAGTTTAAATTTTAGCATACATATTCCTTTAGCAAACAAGCCTTTACAACAAATATCATTGTAAATACATCCGTGGTTAAGGCATGCATGGTAAACGAACGTGTGGTTAAGGCGCATTTGTGGTTGGGACTGCATTGTAGAGGCACGCGTGGTTCAGCCATGCATGCCTCTGTCATACCACCTTCTGGCTGATGAGTTCTGAATGGTTAGCAACCTTCTGGTGAGTTTTTTGTTGATTCTGGCATAGAGGGTTTTCAATCCCAGCATAGAGGATTTTCCTGTAGTTCTTGCTTGTGAACTTCCGAAACATCTTCAGGCTACGGAAGCATGAGGTACTGATAATATTGGCTCAGGCAGTCATGTTGAGTTTTCTGTTGTTGACGATAATAAGGTTCTTGCCGTGGATGCTGATCCTAGCTCTTTTTGCCACTAGGTGAAGTCCACGGGGAAGTGTTCATCCCAAGGATCATGATCTCGGTCATGTCGGTGTTCAGCTTTAGAGAGTTGGTCTCCATCCACTGGGTGATTTCAGTCATGCAGGTATTGAACTTGATCCCGGTACTGGGAAGTCTTGAATATGAGGGAGAGAATGAGTTGCATGTCGTCAGCATTAGAGAGGACATTGATGTCGTGAGAGTGGATGAAGCTGGCTAGAAGGATCATGTATGCATTGGAGAGGGTCTGGCCCATAGAGGATCCTTCTAGAACTCTGCAGATGAGGTCGCTGGTGTCCAAGGTGTACAGTGACGAGCTAACTGACTTGGTCCTTCCAGTCAGGAAGTAACAGATACATCGGAGTGCGTGTCCTTGTATTCGGATGTCGTGTAGGCGTTGGATGAGGATGAGGAATGAGACCATATTGAATGCTGCAGAGAGGTCCATGAAGATGAGGGTCTCCATGTCTCCGCTGTCCAGAGTCACGCGGATGTCATCCATGGAGGTGATGAGGGTAGTTTCCATGCTGAGGTTGGGTCTGAAACCAGACTGGTTGGTGTCAAGGATTGGTGGCCGTTGAGGGCATTCATGAGGCATCTGTTGCTAATTTTCTCTAAGACCTTGGCTGGGAATGGTATCAGGGAGATCAGCATTTAGTTTGCCAGCACTGAAAGGTCCATGGAGGGTATCTCCAGCTATGATAGGACAGTGGTGTGTTTCCAAGCATCTGTGGGAGGTCACAGAAGAGGTGGAGGCATTCAGAATGGGTGTGAGCATGGTGATAATAGGTTGCAGTCCTCTGTAGTAGGCAAGGGTCTGATGGGGCCCCTGAGTGGATGCACTTCATGGTAGTGGTGGTTTCTTCTAGGGTGATGACAGGCCATGTGGTTAGCATTGGTTCTTTGGATCAGATCTTGGAGGCATTTGGGAGGTTTTTACGGTTTGATTGAGGGTTGAAGTTGCTTAAATGGTGGAGATTTTGATGCTGAAGAATTGAGAGAGATTGTTGCAGAAGTCCTACAAGGGTGTAATAAAGCTGGGTGCAGCTATTGGTGAGGTAAAATCCTTCCCAATGGCGAAGATTTCAATGCTTTTGTTGGTGCTGGCATCGATGCAGTCCATCAGAGTGGTGCTTTTGGTTGTCTGAATCATTTGGTGGAAGTGTTTTAGGGGGGATTGAACATGCTTCTTTCTGTATCGTTCTGCCTCATTCGCAATTTGCACTCCAGTTACCGTACCCAAAGTCATTATACCAATATTTATCTGAGTAAGAGCATTATCTGACATCACAGCTCAGAATCAGAAAGAGGTAAACCCTGCTCACTGTTTCTAACCTGCACTGCCTGAAAATGAAGCTCTAACTGGGAGAAAAATTAGGTAAAATAAATTCAGTTTATCAATTGTGGCGCATAAAAACAGGACCTCGGCTCTGCAAGAGGGCAGGAGAAACGATCATGATACAACCCCTGATATTAGGTAGGGCAGTAGTTAGCAAAACAGACATGCTTCCATGTCCTTGAGTGCAGCTGCACAGCATGAAAAAAACCACAAAAGAGCTGTGCTGTCTCAGCTGCCTGTTCCTTCTTTTGTGTTTGAGATGTCTAAATTTCATCCATAAAACTAGTAATGTCTGTGAGTCACTGCTGTCTGCTTTTCATTCATAACCAAAGAGGCATTCTGGGTCTTACGTATGAAATTTAGACATGTCAAATTCAAAACAAAATGCCCGGCCTTGCACGGAGCCAGCGCAAGTGTTCATGATAGTCCCTTATGGCTCTATCATCACCCCGTTTCCTGTGCTGCATCAATACATACATGGTCTGCGCCTTTCCCTTTCCCAGCATCAGGGCGTACATTAGAGCTACCTGCCATTGCAACTGCAACTGTACAGATGTGTTTCTTGAACAAGAGTTGATGAGAGCACACGTGATGCCCTCACATTGAACACTACATCGGATCCCAGTCCAGAGGAGCATTCTGGACGCGCGTTCAGCCTGCTGACACTGTCGTACGTTCAAAATTGTTATAGTGTCTCTTCGTGCTCTTAAGTTCCCCGAGTCATAGATACCATGTAGACATTATTCCAAACACAGGAAACAAATAATGAAGTGTTTACTTTGATTTCTATTTCTGTCAATATTTACTGTCTACTCGCTAGGCTCTCCTGTCACCAGTTCGTGCCACATCGTCTCCGTTTTGACCACTTCTGAATTAGCACCCTCATTAGTAATCCCTGTTTGGATTTCCTGCTTTGCCCATCTTTTCTTCTATCTAAAGCCACTGTTTTCTCCTCCTCTGCAAAGCTCTACTCCTTATTCACTACCCTCATTACTCTCGCTCAAAGGGATCTCAAACAGTATGAAGTGCCATAAATGTTGGTGCTATTCAAAGAACACAAAGCAAATGTGTACTTTTTATAGCTCGAGCTCAAGGTGAGGTCCCTTTCCCATGCGGATTTATCATCTATTAATTGAGCCCCACCGCCCTCCCCTTGAATGTGGTGCACAGACTACTATATCTCTGTAAAAAAAAAGTACTAGAAAGGGATTCCCAAGTCAGCAGGGACGCCGGCCCTTTGCCCCCCTGGGGAAGGACCATCCTCCATATTTTGAGACACCCACCTGCCTGGCGGGGATCTCACTGCCTTCGATGGAACAGTCAGTGCAGCGGTTGCACCGAAAGTAGAGGAGATTCCCAAATGAGCGCCATGTGTTTTTTGCACCACTTCGCAACATTGTTTTGTTTTACTAAACAAAAGAGCAATGTACCTGGCTCCCAGGGAGTTCTCTCTGTGGATCCCAGGACAATTTTTTGATTTTCCCGATTGGAAACACCATGCCTTGCATTTAGGACACAGGCATGGAAATCCAGTATGTCACCCCTCCTTGGTTAGGCTTAGGCTCTGCCGTCAGAAGCCTAGTGGTGCTTACCCCACCTCTAAATGTGGCATGGGAATCGCACGTTTGGGTGACATTATTTTTGGTGGATGGTCCAGATCCACCACACTCAAAACAAATCTCTTTATTCCTGCTTCTCCATATTGTCAACCTCACTGGATTGACTTACTTTATCTGTATAAATATAGTAGCAACCATAAATGTACATGAGCTGTTTTGTTTAATGTATTATTCATTTTATTCACTCATCTTTTGGCATATCTTTCGCTTCCCAGAAGTGGATACCATACAACTTCACCTAATAATATTGGTATTTTCACTCTAAAACAATATTAAAAAAGAAAAATATTTGTTCATATGAGAAAGGGGTCACTAAAGTGCAGTGGGTGACATTTATTTTCAAAGATCTTAGAGTGTACACTTTCATCAGTCTTATTCAGTTTACAGGTGAATAAGTATATGTGTCCTCAACTATTCAACTATCAGTGAAACGCTCCCTTTATGGGGCAGTTTTCTGAGCAGTAGCAGTGATGACCTCATCCCCAGTTACCTTAGTACCATCGAACAAATCTGCTAATCTGTTGGCAGCTCACACTAGTTTCATGAGGATTTCTTCAGCCAATATCCATTGTCTGTCATCCTTTTCCAAAATTTAAAGAAGGGGTCTGCTTGCCCCAGGCAATGTATCATCAGCAGAAGCAAAAAGGCTATAATTTTTTTTTAAATGCCCTCTTTTGGTACCAACCAGTTAATGAGTCAGTGTGTGTGACTCTGGGGCCCAGCTTTCCTCTCCGCAGATCCACCACCGGCCTCCAGATTGTCTTTACTACTGTAAATGTCCACAGCACATGTAAAAGTACAGTACTGTTGTGCCAACATCTCGGACTTCCCCCTGATTCATTCAATAAATATTCCTTAGTGGTTGGGCGGCGGGTAAGGTAGGTTCAATGAAGCATCCTTCAGTGTATCAATCAGAATCTGGCATTGCTCGTTACATGCTTCATATTTTCTAATACTTTTTTTCATTCGCCATTTAACTGCATGCCAATAATTTCCTCCCATCTTTCTCGAATGTGCAGTGTCAATGGATGTTTTTCTTTAACCAAGGCTCATATAAGGCTGAAATCAGTCTGCCCCTTATATTAGTGTTACAAAAGTAGAAAATGTCAGTGATGTAAGACTTCTGCCATGAAAGCTCCCTTTGCAATTCTTGATGCTCGGATCAATTTAGCATAGAGATGAGCAACTGGACGACTGCAATACTGAATTCTGTCTAAGCGGCATGCAAGGTCAAAAAGGTGCCATTCATATGTATGTCTTCCAGTCCTCTACAACCTCCTCTGGTCCATTCTGCCATCTTGGATTCCTTCGTCAATTTGGAGAAGGACAGGTAGACCCATATGGTAATGTCAGCCAGGGAGGGGGCACGTTTAATCATTCTTTTGGCCGTCCAGATCCAGAACATGGACATCAAAGAAAGTAAGTGTAGTATCTCAGGGTGAATCTTGTGCAGAGTCAGAAATAACTCATTCAGTGTGCAAGACCAGATAATAACATTGTGAAGTCTGGTTAAAAAAAGGCCTCCTTTATCACAATGGAGGTTGAGGGTAGGGGTGGGAGATAAATTGTCCTCCGCTGGCAGAGTTTGCAGAGTTATGGCCAACGCGGAGTTCAAGCCAACCTCCGCCAACCGTCGCATGCCAGAGTTTTTTCTTGTGTCGGCTCGCCAACAGTAAGTTGGCGAGCAAGAATTGGCATCATCATGCACCATTTTCAGGTACTAGGAGGTCACCCAGTAAGATTTTCTCAATGCAAGCGGCCGTGACAATTCGCAGTGAAAAGCTGCTGCTCGAGTTGAAAATCTACACACGCAGTGGGAACTTGATACTGGGTAGGGTTTTGCTTTTACTTTAATTGGAGCTAACATAGTTTGAAACTCTGTACACCTGTCCAGAGTACCTAACAGTATCTATACTTCAATTAAGGGGTTAGCACTTCTTGTGACCCTGCATTTTGGAGTACTATTGAATTCAGACTCACATTTCTGATCACTTACTGTCTGGTTTCATTTTTGGGCTTACCTCTGCATGCATGCTTTAACAGTTTGGTGCTTTCTTACCACCTAGCTCAGGTAGATGCCTTTATTGTAGATATTTATTTACTCTTATCACATTTTTACAACACTTGCACAGCACAATGGTATAACTATGTGCATGCCTACATGTCTCTCTCTTTGAAATACCTTGAGTCTTTCCTATTCCCACCCTCCTTGTGGTTTTATGGAATTTTTCTGTTCTCGTCCCTATGATTGCCATAAAGGACAGAGAGAAACCTGATCCCCATGCCAGGGTGAGTTGAGGCACAACTCCTGAAACTAGCGGGTAAGCTTCACTCTTTGTATGGAATTAATCTTACTGTTGTCTTTATCAAGATTTTGCTCCACCTACTGGGCGTTGAGTGTGCATGTAATGGGGGTGTATAGCAAGGATATTTTATCCTGTTTGATGCCCTTGAATTGATTTTTCTATACATAGAATTATTATGTATGTTAACCTGAGTATGACTACTGACTTAGCTGTTTTGTCTTAACCTTGTTTTGCTAGACACAAATGTTCACATAAAAACCTTCTGCACATGTGTTTTGCAGATTACCACAAGTGAATCCTTCATCTCGTGACGTCTCATAGGATCACATGAAGCTTTTGTATATGCCATAATTTGTTTTGGTTTGAGCACATTGAGCAGCAGCAGTGAATTTAGGTTACGAAGAAAGCTACAACACCTCTGCTCATGGTTATAGGCTGAAACATGTTGACCTTTTTTTGACATCAGAAGCAGGTCTAATTTTTCCCTACCGCGCCCTATTTTAATCCTGGCCCAGGGACGCAATAATAAAGAAACTTGTAGACTCTGTAGCTAGTTTTAACTCTTGCTTTCACTTTGTTCTGTTGCCCTCCCCACCACAAACTCATCATTCTGGTATTTATTATACCTCTTTCTCAAAAAACATCCCTGAGCTCCTTCTCAGAGAGGGGGCTGTGGCCAGTACAGAGACTTGGCATTATTGTATGAGGATGTTCCCAATGATGAAGCATACCACTTACGGTGGGTGAGGATACTCCACTATGGACAGGTCTCCAGCTATAATAGCAGCTTCTACAGACCCAAGGGTTTCTTTTTGTAGATCATATATAGATCATATATTGAGTAGTGGAGTCATGAGAACACAATTACTTTACCAATTCAACCTAAGCAGCCTAGTGGCTATAATGCCTCTTGTGCCCCAAAACGTTCCAAATTGTTCATCCTTAGCTGGAACGTTGCTGGGTTGGAACCAAGATTGCTTGACCCTCAATGGATCAAGCTATTGGACAACAAAGACATTGTTATGTTCCAGGAGACATGGGCTGTCAGTAATTTATTTATTGAGGGTTACCATTGTTTTAGTGTAACCTCAAACAAGCCCATTTTTGGCCGTGCAGTGGGAGGATTATTTATAGGTGTCAGCACATTGGTGGGAGGTACTATCAAAGATCTATCAGAAGGAAACCCGAATATTCAGGTTCTCGAGCTGAAATTAAAACCCAGGATTTATATAATTAATTTTTATAATAATGATTTTCATTCCACACCCAATACAAATTATAGAGCCCTCTCTAAGACTCTAAGAAAATTGGAAATAAACTTGGAACCAGAGGAGGGGACAGGGATTCTAATCGGCGGAGATTTTAATGCCAAATTAATAAAGAAGTATTGGACCAAGGACACTAACAACATCACGGACCAAGCTGAAAAAAGGGGGTTTGAATTAGTAAAGATACTGAGCGAACACACCCTTAGAAATGCCATGGAAGTGTCTCAAACACCTGACATGGACTATGTCCCTACGTTTAGGGGGCGTGATTGTTGTTCAACCATTGACTTTATTTTTATGTCCCCTGATTTATTGGACCGCGTATTGGAATCCAAGGTGATAAAGACATCTTTTGGCGATCATAACCCCCTCACAGTTACTTTGCATTTAGGCTCCCGCCCTGTATACGCGAAATCTAATGGTGCAAGAGATATTACACCATCAGGTGATGGCCTGCGGCTAAAATGGAGGGGGATTGATAGCGGAGCTATTTTAGAAAATGTGCAGAATGATCATTCTGATTTAATCAACTCTTGTCTACTTTTAAATGGAAATAATAATAGAATAATCACTGACTTTGGCAAACTGTGTTTAGTAATTAAAAAATTGTTGTCAGTCCCACTGCCAAAGATAGTGAAAGAACCAAGATGGTTTGATTCAACTTGTTCTAGGGCAAATAGGGAACTACGCGAAGCATTGTCCTCTAAGCCAAGGTGTATACTAGAGGTACAGCTGGCCAGGAAAAACTATAAGTTAAAAACAACTGAAAGGAAGGCTGCCCTGCTGACAGAACAGTGGGAAACATTGGTTGCGAGCGCAAATTTGAAGAGTAGCGGCCCCTTCTGGTCAGCGGTTAGGAAGACGCGAGATATGGGGAAACATTTATCCCCAATTAGCTGTAACATTACTAGCAGTAGCTGGGAGGCCCATTTTGCCAAAATATATGCTACCCCTTCTAAGGAAGTAACCATTCCTCCTTTGAAGGTGTCATGCAACCTCAAGATTGACCTCTCTGAGATAGTCGCAGCCATTAAAGAGAGCCTTGGTAACAAGGCCCCTGGTCCCGATGGGCTTCCTATAGATATTATCAAGTATAATACGGATTTATGGGCACCAATTCTTTTTAATGTTTTTAATAGTTTACCCATGGTGCCTATGCCTGACACCTGGGCGACCAGTACTATAGTTCCCATTTTTAAGAAGGGGGATAGGTCAGACCCAGCCAACTACCGTCCAATCTCGCTCTTGGACAATCCTTTAAAAATCCTTGGACGAGTTATTTATAATAGGATGATAGAGTGGACTGAAGATACAGATCTATTGGATCCGTGCCAGTTGGGATTCAGGAGTGGTGTGGGCACGGTGGAGCAGTGTTTAAACTTGAAATTGATTGTTGATAAGTATAACGTTGCTCGATCCAGCCTAATCTATCTCGCATTTATGGATCTTTCATCTGCATTTGACCTAGTTAATAGATCCAAATTATGGCTTATGCTTTCTAACTATGGTCTGGATGCAACTCTTGTAAATTTTCTGGCCTATCTTCACACTGACCTTAAAGCGCAAGTTAGGATCGGGTCTGGTGGTGATGTGTCCGGACCCATAAAAATTGGTAGGGGGGTGAGGCAGGGGTGCGTTTTAGCACCTCTGCTATTTATTATTTATATTAACGGTCTTGCCAAAGCCCTGAAACAAGTGACGAGAGACGTTCCAATCATCCAGGGGAATCCACTACCAGTTTTATTATACGCAGATGATGCGGTCATTATGGGCCGCACTCCTAATGCTCTTCGGGAAAAGGAAGCTCAATACTATAAATGTAGGTTCGGATAAATTAGAATCCGTAACCTCTTTTCCGTATTTAGGGTTGGTTTTCGCTGCGAACGGCTCATGGAGTGGGCATTCTGCCCACGCCATGGGCAAGTTCTCGAAAGCCACCAATTCTATATTGAGCCTCCAACGCCCGAAGAAAATAGGTGCCACTAGGGCCATTTTAAAAATCTTTAAACTACAGTGCATTCCTGTGGCTACGTATGGGGCTGAGGTCTGGGGCGTTTTTGTAGGAAAATATTGGGTGCTCCTTTTTCCGCTTCTGAATTCATCTGTCACAAAGAACTAAATCTCCCCTACGTTTCTGATTTTATTAGAGCCAGACCAGCCCTATTTTGGATTAGGATTTGGACAAATAACTCAGCGACCCTAACAAAAAACATTATAATGGATTGCCTAAAATGTGATCACTATATGTCAATACCTTGGTTAGCCGAGGTTTCCAAAACATTATGTGCCGTGGATAAAGGCGATCTTTTCTCAGAACCCACTGGAATTGAGAACAACGATAAGGTCGTAGTTAAACAAGCACTTTATGCACTTTTTAATTCAGAAAGAATGGGGAGGGAGTCACTTAAATCTTCTGTTGCCACATATATGGGGTATGATTTGTGTAGGCACCCACTACCATCTTATCTAACTCTCCCCATGTCTAATTGGGAACGATCGTTGCTTTTTCGTTTAAGGGCAGGTTCTGTAAAATTCCTGTTGGCTTTCCCTTTGGGGTATCATCATACAGTAGAATACAATCCCTGCCCGTGTGATGGAATTAGTAAACAGAATGATATTCACTTCCTATTCTTCTGTAAATTTTACTTAAAATATATTAATTGGTTTTTAACTCCCTATTTTAGAAAATTAAGACCCCTTTCTTTGGGGGAATCCTGTTCGTTATTATTTTCCCTGGATACAGATGAACTAATCTTTCGCACCAGCACTTTTCTGAGATTAATATTACACGCACGCAAAACGATGGAATACCCCTGAAAATTATTTATGTCAACTGTATATTTGAAAATGAATTGTTGTGATTGTGGTGTTTTTTTATGGATTGTATTATTGTATAAATGTGTTGTTTTCTTTTGTTGCACTTTTATGGATTTTATGAAATCCGAATAAAGGTCTTTTGAATTGAATTGAATTGAGTAGTGGAGTCAACCCATGCAGATCTTTAATTCTCCTCAGACCCTCTTGTGTGATATAGAGAAAACAATGGCCCAGATGCACAAGAAGAAAACTCAATGCTCGATGTTATTTTGCTGTTCAGAAACAAACCCAAAATGAATTCATTGGCAGACAAAAAGGTATGGTGAAGTTGAGCTGTGTCAAAAGTACATCGGCCACCTTGGGTGGCAGGCAGACAGCGATCGCTAAAGTGGTACACAGTCCTTGGCCCAAGGGGCAGAGGCAAGGTCTTCCATTAATGTTGTGGTATGTGGGCCGCCCAGCAGGCTCTAAATGAGACCCTCATTGCTTAGGTGGGTACAGCAGTGCATACAAAGAAAACTGGGCACAGGTTTAGTGGTGAGAAAATTAGGCCTTAATGTTCTGTTCATTGGCTATCCCAACCTCCGGTGCTCCCCTGTTCTCTGGCCTCAATGTGTGTAATATTTCCACCTGCTATTCATTAGGAATCTGTATGTCAATCTGTCATACACAATAATTATCTTATGTTGATAGTTAATTGGAGGAAGCAATAGTAGTTTCCCGCATTGAGCACTTCATGTCTGCTCATTTACAAATATTGAAAAAGCTGTTTCAAAATTGCAAGGAATTCAAAATCAAGCCATGAGCTTTATTGCCTTGTGCCCATGACCTTCCATGATTTGCAAAGTTTCTTTTTGGCTAACCTACTACTGGGAAGCTGGGTAAGCTCAGAATAGTTTGCTCATGTATAACTAATGGTAGCAGCATTCGAGTACTCTCTCCTTTTTCTTTAATGCTCTATTTACTCTATTCATGGCCTCCTCTCATTAAAGGCGAAGGCCCAGTCAATGCTTAACTTTTACAGGTTATGAGAGCTCTATCTCACTCAGATCATAAGATACAGACCATTTCATTATGTGTGCAATATATTTGAGCTCCTGGCAAGACTGTAATCTGATAAGACTGTGATAAGTAGCTATTTATTTCCTGTTTCAAATAAGAACATTGATATTACACATTTACTGGTTTTATCAATGGGAAATTAACTGAGGGATGTTTGTCCTCTGCCTTTGACTGGAAGCCTTGGTCATAGCTTTTCCATTGGCTGATTGTGTGAGGCAGGTATAATTTCATGTTATTGACCTAGCATGCTTACTAACTACATAAACATGTATTAATACAAGAATGGTGGTTGAAGAAATGCTATATAACATTAATACTGATACTAATATCAAAAATATATATAATGCATGTCATTTCAATTTTAACATCTCAATGCACTATGAATGACTGGTGCTAATAGTGTTGAACATCACTGCTACTGAATACATGTGGTTTTTTCATCTGAGGTGTAAATGTTTACACCCAAGGTGTAACTCTTTGTAGCATTCCTCTCCACATGGTTGATGTAGCAGACTGTGTGACTTTTTTTCTCTGCCCAGATGCTATCTGGGCTGAGAAAAATGATTTTCGGAATGAGAAAGAAAGGTGTTTTGGGATAGACAATTTAGGTATGATACTGTCAGGCCATTACCCTAATACTGGTGCAAGCACAGAACTCTCATAATAATGTTATTAATAGCTCCACCCTGAAACTTAGAAAGAGAATCTCCAATTTCCATGCTAATTTCTTCTCCAGGTCAATTAATCTTTGCGACCTTATTAGAATGGAGCACAACCCAAATAAATTTCTTAATAAATCATCAACTTATAATAATTAATATTCAGTCAATGATGAGAGGTTTGATGAAGTATTAAAAGCTTTATTTTCTCATTATGAGACTAGTACATTTTTGTGTCTTTTTATTTAGTTTAGTCAAAAAAAGTCTGTTTACAGAAATATCAAGAAAATTTGGTAAGAGGTACGAAGCGAGTATTTTCTTTATATAGATTTTGCATATGTATTCTCGCCTCCTCCCTAATTTGGTCATCATCATGTGTGGTAGCTCCTGTACTGCTCTGAGATAGGCTTTTGACTTGATTTCTTACCTTATCTGTCCTAATTTTCCAGGCTAAAAAAGAGCCACATCTTTCACCATACAAAACGTTTTGGAGCTTACTGGCGTCCCACCTATCTTTTAGGACCTTATCCAAATTGGCTTGAAATTCTGCCCGTAGTCTATCCAATTCCCTTTGTAAATATGATAATATACTCTGACGATCTGTCGATGCTGATGCCCTCTGAAGCTCTTGTTCTTTCTGCTTAATCTTAGAGAGGCACTCCTCTTCCCACCTCCTCCTAAGCAGGCTTCTCCTTATCATTAGTGTACTTAATGATCCTCTAAAAAAGGCCTTAAATGCCTCCCAGACCACCTGATCAGTTGTAGTGCCGGAGTTGTATTTAAAGTATTCTTCTGCCTGGTTTACTAGGTCTAACTTAACCTCTTCCTTTAATAATAAGGATCTATCCAAGGTCCACCTTCTCTGACACTCTTTTTGTTTAAAATTAACCACTAGCTCCACCGTAGAATGATCTGAGAGTAAGGCTGGAGCATAGGAGATGGAATCTACTGCTGAGAAAAGAGACTGGTCTAATAAGAAAAAATAAGTTCTGGAATGGTGTCTGTACTTCCGACTATAAAAGGAAAAATCCTTTTTAGATCCATTCTTTGCTGTCCAGATGTCAATCAAATTAAACTCTTTAATAATATTCCTCCGTTCCAAATGTGATTTGCGGGGAGGGACATATTTAACCCTAGAGGTGCGATCTAAAAATTTCTCCAGGATCAAATTAAAATCTCCCCCTAAAATAATGGGTGCTGCCATATTGGAGAGGCTTGCTTTTACTTTTAAAAGAGCAGCTTGATTATCTTTATTAGGCCCATAATAAACTACACACACAAATGGGGAGCTCCCTACTAGCAATGAAGCTACCAGCCACCTCCCAGATTGATCTGTCTCAACCTTCTCTATTTTAATCCCAGCATTGTTTGCAATTACAATTGCGACTCCCCTGGTGCTACCTTTTTGTTCAGAGCAGAGAATATCTTGTACCCATCTAAATTTGCTGAACCCTAATTTACACGCCTCTGCCTCTAAATGGGTTTCTTCAAGAAGACATATATGAGCCTAAGAATTACTCAAAAATTCACCCACTCTAGACAACTTTCTCATATCCCTCAACCCATTAACATTCCAGCTAATTATCTTAATTTTGTTGAAGATACTATTCATCTTTGGGTTACCTTGGATAGACTAAGATTGGCTCCCATATGGTCATTGAATTTCTCTTTTCTCCACAGTTGTGTAAGGATTAATTTTTTCCCATTTTTGCCCCTGCTGCCCGTGCCTCCCAACTACCCCTCCACCCTCCTGAGGAACCCTCCCTGTCTTCCTTTGGGACCTCCCTTGATCCGATGCCAGGATCAACCCCCTAAAAGCAAAAAAAACCAAATAATTGTGTGCCCGTTTTTTTTTTCCTTTTTTTTTTTTCCCCCTTCCACCATCTCCTCTCCCCCTTTCCTCACACCCTTTCGAGATTAAAACAGCGATGGAAGCCTGGGCTGGGTCTAAGCCAAGTTTGTTTAGTTTTTAACTCTGGGCTCGTTATCACCAATTCATCCCTCATTGACTTTGCCTTTCTGAATGTCAGCATTGGTCTGTTTGGGATGAGGGTGTTTAGAATTGGATCCCCTTTAAGTAAATGCCAATGCCTGGTCAGACTATGTCTGACATCGGCTTGGTAAGCTGATATATAATATATATATATATTTTTTTTTTCCTCCTTCTTCCCCTCTTCCCTTCTCCTCCTCTTCTCTCTTCTTCTCCCCTTCCCTCCTTCCTTTTTCCTTCTTGTTTCCTCCCCCTCCCCACCTCATTTTCCTTCTCTTTCTTCCATCTTTCTTTTTTCTTAATTTTGATTATTTAGATTATATTTAGTTATCTCCTGGTCCTCTGCTCCATTCCTATCCCATCTGGAAATTAGAATATAGAATATAGACCTGAGAGAAGGAGAAAGAAAAAAAGAAAAAAAAGAAAAAGCTAATGTGAGTTTTCTTTCATCAACGTCAGCAGCGAGTCCACTTCTGAGGGAGACGTAAGGTTATAGGACTTATTTTTCCACATCACCCTCAATGAGGCAGGGAATTTCATCTGGACATGTGTGCCAAAACTCCTCAAATCGGGCATTCTTGACCCTAGCTCCCATTGTCTCTGTGCTGTAGCTCTGCCTACATCAGAGAGAATAAGATATTTTGTGGAGTCAAACTGAAGAGAAGTATTAGTAAGTGCTCTGCCCAGTATCAGCTCCTTAACTGAGAAGGTGTGGAAATTAACAAAAATTTTCCTGGGCGCTTTCCTATCTGTATGTTGCCTAAAGGGGTCTCTGTGTGCCCTTTGAATTTCTTTTTCAAGGTCGATATCTAACCTGTCTTTTAAAACTCCTTCCCTGAGAAGCTTACAGATCAATGATTTAACATCCCCGTTTTCGGCTCCCTCTGGGATCTTTAAAAATGTCAGGTTATTTCGCCCAGCTTGAATTTCCAACCTTTCAATATCCATTAGGAGCGACTTATTCTGGGCCTTCAGAGACATTATATCTTTTGTATGGATTCGACTCTCTTCTGAGAGAGTAGTAACTTCCGCTTCCAGCCACTTCCCTCTGTCCAGCCAACATTCACTACTAAAACGCATAGTTAAGTGTGTGGTGACTCCGCTGTGGGGGCAGATGTTTTGTGATTCTTCATTTCCCTTGAATTTCTTTATTCACATGATGAATATAATGTACTGTCATAATGTATGGCCTTTAAGTGGAAACACAGAAACTTACTGGTCAATAATAATAAACATCCTACAGAACTTGAGCGTTTTTTCTTAATATCTATAATCTGCACACCTTTACAATAATGCCCAGTCCAAAAGAAATACTTTTCTGGGATTTCAGGAGAACCATGTTTTCCAAGCAGGGATCTTTTATGAAGGTCATTTTTGCCACTCCTGAAAAGATTCCAGCTTTGGGAGTGCAGTCCTCCATCAGACAGGAAGAATTCTGGGAATGGTACCTTGAAAAGGGGAGACTTTCTTCACTCTAGGAATGTCTCTTCCCCTGTATCCATGCCTGGAATGTTGTGTTCTTAGTCTCTTAAAGGTTGGAAAATGCCTAATGGGTTTTCAACTTCCAAGATGAGATGATTGGTGGATATCTATCAGAATTGCTTCCCTTGGTGCCCCTATCATTTCCACTTGATCAGTGTTTTGACATTTTCTTGTCTTCTAAGATAGCCCCACTCACATATGAGATAACATGTTTATTGGGAGGAGTATGGAAATGCAGGATGGTAGGATTTTTATAACTGATTGCTAATTTCAGTGTTTTGTAATGCGTGAAAGTGAAAAAATTGTGTTTTAGCCTCAGAGTGATATTAAAAGAGTTTTGTTGATAAGAAGACATGGTGTTTTTCAAGCAAACTACACCTCCCTGAATACCACTGGTCCTCTAGTTTTCACAAATTCCTGGGCTTGGTTAATTCACTGGGTGCAGGTTAACCAACAGCCCAAATACTGCAGCACAACCATCACCTATGAGAAATATGAGGAAATTGTGCTTTTGCAGCCATTGCTTGACATTTACAGGGCATTCCAGGCACAGACAATAGTGGGTTTCATTCAAGTCACTCCTCCCAGGTTCCCAAAGGTCTATAGTTTTTAGAAATTCCCAGGGTTCGTAGTGTCCAGAAGGTGCTTTCCAAGCCTGGATAAAAAACTGCCATCTTCCAATCCAATTTTCTTCAACTTCCCCCTTATGCATTAGGAATGTTTGGGGTTTTTGTCCTTTCCTGTTCCATGTGATAGGCCCACTCACACATGCAAGGGGATGTTTTTATTTGCAGAAATATAGGAATGCTAGATGGCTGGCTTCATGCTGTTGGCTTCAAATTGTGATGTTTCCAGTTTATAAATGTGAGTAAGCTGTTGACTGTGCTTTTAATTTGTTTGATTCAGCGCAGGTCAAATTACACTTGCGGAGAGGTGTCTTAAGTTATAATAATGGAGATGAGTTTGGGATGGGGAATGGTTACTGATATGTTATTTATTTATTGAATTTGCAGTTACCTCTGAAGAAGGGCATTCATTGCCCGAAATGCATTGGGTTTGATAAATTACCAAGAGGAATGGTGAATCCCCATGCGTAGAGAAAAGCCTGGATAGGCAGTTGTTGAACTTGCTGATGAAATATTCGAAACAAAGCTGTTGGATCAAAATGGATTACCAATAATGAGATGAAATAAAAGGAATTAATAATGAAAAAAAGTGTTGGACCTTAAATTGGTTGTGAACTCACTTCATGCTGTGTATCCTGGGTTGGGACCTGACGAGGCTCCACTCATTTTGGAACATATGTCTATTGTTCCCTGCTCTGCTCAGCCAGTGTGTGATGTCAAGGAATATTGGTGAGGGACTGGAGGCTGGTTGGCAGTTAGATAGAGTGAGTTGAGCAGGTGGATGCTGCTCCTAGTAGGTTTTCCCTTAAGTAACTTGTAACCTGTAACTAACTGGTAATCCTCTTCAATAAACCTACAACTTGCTAATACATGAACTGGCTACCTGATTCCTGTTTAGCAAGAGGGTACCTTTATTTACAACACTGTGGTTTTTAAGTCATACGCTGTAGTTTAGGGTTTTCTGGATAGGGAAAGAAGCGAGATCCTCAAGCCACAAATCCTTAGATTCCCCTAGATGTATAGTCCTCCAAAATGCTTTAAGTTTGTAGAAATATGAGGTTATTTGCCATCAGTGATTCAACAATGAAGCCATTATTCACTGGAATTTTCCACTATTTCTTCTCTTCCTAATCACACTTCCCTAGATGAAAGTTTAGGCCCTTTCCCTCATGTGGGTGATGTCTTAACCTTAAAAAGTGTGGGAAAACTTGATAGTAGGACTTTTGCCAATGGATTCAAATTCCTCAGTTTTAACCATAATTTGCTGTTTGCTTGGCATTTGGTTAAAACAAAACAAACACTTTCTTCCACAGCGTATTTGCTATTTTTTTAAAGAAGAAACAACCATATTTTGGCTATTTTCACACCTCACTAACGTCAAAATCTGCAAAAAAAAGGATGCACATTTCTCTATGGATAAAGCTATGAAGAGGTTAGCACAAATAGTCTAAAATGTCAAAAAAGGGCTCAGCACTCTGAGGCTCTCATTCCTAGGTTTGCAGAATAGAGTGAGGTAGCTACCACACAGGCTAAATCCAATTTCCATGAGGTTCTGGTTCTTCAATTACTTGGAGTGTGTTACATTCCTCCTATTGCAAGTGTTGAACTTCAAAATGCAGAATAGTTATTTAAAATGCTATATTCTAGATGTCTTCCACTGGCTTTTCTCACAGAACATTTAGGCAGGCTTGACCTGCAGGAATATATCGGAGGAAACTGCTAGGTTGTGATAACTGTCACACAACTACTGTTTGGAGTGAACTTGTAATCATGGCCTTACCTCAGTTAGTACTTAAGGGGTTAAAGTAGGTGTTAGACCCGGGATCCTTGGTTGGCTGAGGTAGGTACCTTAGACCAAGTAGGGACCCGCGTTCCAACATCAGGGAAAAGAAGGTCACCTTCTTAGATAGCCCCACTCACCCCCTCGGTAGCTTGGCACGAGCAGCCAGGATTATCCTCAAGGCAAATGTGTAAAGTATTTGCAACCACGCTCACAATAATCCAATGATGATACACAAATAGACTCCACACGAGTTTTAAAAAACGAGTATAAACTTTATGTAAAAAGATATACGATAAGACCACATGATATAAATCCCACATATGAGGTTGTGTAATATTTCTCCTGGCCGGTTGATAGGCCAGCTAGCCCTTGTAAGTTCTGGCGGTATCACTGAGCACTTCTAAACATTCTCCTGTACTCCTAATATTATATCATACAGTTCGTAATGCTAGAATCAGGCACTTTTGCAATGTAAAAATACTGTAATGCGTAACGCAGCAATCGGACACTCTGCAATGAAAAGAATGCAATGCGTAACGCAACAATCAGGCACTTTGCAAGGTAAAATAATGCAATACGTAATATAACCAGCAGTTATGTCGTTATGCAAAAATAAGGCAATACGTAATACACTAATCAGGTCATTCGTTATGCAGGAACAATGCAATGCGCAATACGCTAATCAGGTAGTCCATTATACAGAAACAGTGCAATGCGTCATACGACAATCAGGTAGTTTGTTATGCAGATAAAATGCCGTGCGTCATACACAGAAATGATGCGATGTGTAATACGACAGTCAGGTACTCCGTTCTGCAGAAATGGAATAATGCGTAATACACTCAGGCCCCGATCACCGGGCCTTAGGCGGTCTCTCCGCCTCTCCTTCTGACTTACAGTCAGCGTCTCAACAGTTTCACCCAACACAGTATTATGTAATCAAAAAGTGCAGCTCCGCCCTCCGGCCCCTGTTCTGCCACTCTCTTGGCAATACGGGCCATGATACGAGCCGAAGCAGAGGCTCACGCTGCCAACGCGCGAGAGAGGCCGAAAGCGTCTCCCTCCGAACCCGCGCCCTGCCTCAGGAAACGACACACGTTGCCTGAGGGGCGCGAACCCACCCTCCTCTCGTCGTCAAGTGGCTGGGCCTCCAATGCAGCTTTGTGAATTGGCAACGGCGGCTCGGGCCGGCAACTCAGCTCCTCCGGGTCTGCCAGTCTGGGCCGCTTCAGTTACGAAGATCTCAGGCAGCCACAAAGCACACACACACAGCGTCGCTGAGTCTTCCTTACTCTTCGGGTGCACGATCACTGGGCACTCCACATACGGGTCTCAGGCTGCATGAAGATCAAGCGCACAGCGTCGCTGTGACTCACTTTACTCCGGTGCACACTATAACAAGGCAAATCCTCACGAAGGTCTCACGGTGCACAACGCACCCGCACACAGCGTCGATGAGACTCACTTGGATTCCGGTGCACACAACAACAAGGTAAATCCTCACGAAGGTCTGACGGTGCACAACGCACACGCACACAGCGTCGATGAGACTCACTCGGATTCCGGTGCACACGATCACTAGACAATCCTCACAATGGGGTTCAGGCTGCACAAAGCACATGCACACCACATTGCTGATCCTTGCTGTGACTCCAGGTGCCCACAATCACAGAGCACGCCTTACGAGGGTCTCTGTTGCAACAAGCACGCACTCACAGCATCTCTGAGACTCTCATGGAAACTTTTATGTTCCTGTGTTTCCGAACAGGGAGGCAGCTCTCTTCGGGCCCTTGGGGATAAGTTACTTCAGGACACAGTACACAGCAAAGTCCTTTAAGCAGGGGGACACAGCAACGTTTCTTTAGCCTTTCCTTGGTTAAAACAGCAAACAGCAGGCCACCCCTAGAACACACAGCAAGGGTCAGTCCTATCTTACAGTCTCTTCAGTTATTTCTTCCTTGGCAATGGTCCTCTTGACCACGAAGTAGCTCCAGTCTTGTTCACACTTGATCAAGCCATTTTCCAAAGTTCAGGGGCTTCAGCTCTCATAGTTATACCCCTTAATGGCTTTGAAATTTTTGTGTTTCAGGGGGCACTGACCCCTGTTCAAACCAGTTCTGGGTGCCTCCCAGTGTCAGTGACACCTTTCTTCCTTTGATTAGTGGGGGTCTGGATTCTCAATCACTCAGCAGGAGATGAGCCAATTGTTTCATAGCAGCAACAAGGGCCTCTTCACCTCTAGGGGCTTCTCCTCCCCCTACACTCCAGATGCAGGTCAGCCTGTTGATGTCTCACCTCCTCCCCTGGGTCAATACATTCCCCAGATCCTATTGGTTTCAAATCCAGACAGTGAATCCACAACCAGGCAGAGACACACAGAAATGTCAGAGCGCAAAAACTCGTCCACTTCTAAAAGAACGGCTTCTGAACACACAATGCAAAAACCACCTACATAAAAAGATGTGTTATTACACTTAGAGTTCAGGCATACTAAACTTCACCTTTCCATCTTAAGCCTTTGAGAAGATAGGCTGGAAAACATATTACACAGCCTTCCCATTCTGTCCTATGAGCAAGATGGCCTTTCAACAGTGAAAAATGAAATGGAGATTATTTTACTCTCAGGACATGAAACACACCTTAGTACATGTCCTACCTTTCACAGGCACTAGACCCTGTCCAGGGAGTATCCTAGACCTACCATAGGGGTGTACATAGAAAGGGAAAGGTAAGGTCTGGCAAGTGAGTGCTCTTGAGAGAACAACATGGCAGTTTAACAAACTGCGCGCAGACCCTGCAATGGCAGGCCTGAGTTAACTTTTTAAAGCTACTTGTGTGGGTGGTACAAATAATGCTGCAGTCCCACCAGTAGCATTTGCATTACCAGCCCTGGCACACATAGTGCACTTTACTAGGGACTTTACTAGTAAGGCAAACATACCAATCATGGACAACCAATTACCATTACACTTTATACAGGGAGCGCTTGCACTTTGACACTGATCAGCAGTGGCAAAGTGACCAAAGCATCTAAGTTAGTTAAAAATAAAGGAGGTAGAGGCAAAAAGTCAGGAGTAATCACGCCAAGAAATGCCAGGTCTAACAGTAGGTTTAAAATATGAATGTTTCAAAATCCATGAGGAGTCACAAAGAGGGCATCCCCCGCTCCAACCTAAACCCCAGCACACAGAATCCTTGTGGAGGCCACGAAAGGAAGTCACAAAATGTCCACCTTCAAATAAGACCCCCATTTATTTCACCTAAATATCTGGCTGGGAAAGCATGGATGACGATAGTTTTATCGCTTTCTGGCCGAGTGCACCAAACATTCACATACACTGCATGAGATTCGAAGGACAGCGAAAAGAATACATTTTGACTCCGATTATAAAGGTAGCATGATCCGTTGCCTTTTGGAACCTTTTGCCTTTTTAAAAAGTAAGCAAATGCCACTACTTTAAGAACTGGCTTTTAATTAACCATCCGATGTTCCCTACTCCGAAACGTGGTCGTCATGTTACTTCAATGGTACGTAAAAGAGCGTTTTGAAAGTTAATTGAGATTTAACACGCTGTTTGCCTGGTATTTGTAAGCCGCTATAAAGGTCAAAACATGATTCCCTCGAGTACGTGCTGAAAACTTGTTGCGCTCAAAACTGAAGGACATTTTATCAGCAAAGAACCTTCACTTTAAAAAGTGACCACTTGAATTATAATGTCACTTGTCTCCGATGCTCTGTTTTAATAAAAGGATCAAAGGTTGAGATCCCGAATTCTGGCATGCGGTCCAATTGGCAGACTAGCCTGAAGTACAATTCCAACAAAGTCTTTTGTGCAGTAGTATTAAAGGCTCCTGGGAATGTTTTAATATCTTCCTCATTAAAACAAAAAGAAAGGCTGCATAATTTATTAAACTATGAGCATATTTTAAGGATAGTACATTTTTTTAGCATGAGAGACAAAATGTTATATTCATCTGAACTTTGACGATCTTTTGTGATTCAATCCATTGGCACACACACATTGAGTCATTTTGATCACGTCTTCATTAAACTTCCTTGAGGGACCGAAGATTGAAACTAGCCGTCTCACAGAATTAACCTTTGTAATTTCTAGATTAACTGAGTGTATGAGCTAAGCAAGCATACAAGCCTGTTACAGGAAGCCCTATAAACAACGACTAATGCTTACATTTAGTTTGAAACTAATCTTATATGGTGAGGAATTTCGTAGCAAAATAGAATGAGAGTTTTTAATGAGAAATGTAAAGGCAGTCAGCCAATCTAGGCACCATGGGAACAAAATCAGTAGTCTCCTTGTGTGGGGTTAAATACGGATTAAGTAAGAAATGAGTGTAGTACCCTTTTGCCAACTATAATAATATTTCAGAATGACATCACGTTCAATCCAGTGATTTGCTAATTAATGATTCTCTCGCACCACTTGACTGGTATTTATTATTAGTTAAAGTTTAATTAAATTTTTTAAAGAAACCTTAAAGGAAACATACAATAAAATATATTATAAACACAGGTACAAAGCATACTTTATAAAAAAAACATGATATAATAGGTATACAATTATGGGTGGACTGGTTTTCAAAAGAATGGAAGGAAAGTCACTGTGGTGGTTAATGATGGGGAAATGTTTGTTATGATTTACTGATGTTACTAAATGGGGCTGGAGATATTGTTGAAAGAGAGGTAATGCTTAACTATCAAGAATTAGGGACTGAATACAATCTTGGCGAATGGGATACTCCATCACAAACGTGACGAATATCCTGGCTGCCGTATTACAAGTTCTATTAAATCCTATGACACTTGCAAATAGGCGGATGGGATATCTGTCACGTTTGTGATGGACTATCCCATCCGCTAAGATCGTTATTAGGCCCTTAGTCTTGTTCTTTCAATAACTGTCATGTGCTGCTTATGATTTGAAACACCAATAAAAAAAAGGGTTTAAAAAAAAAAGTACTAGTCTTGTAAGGGAGAGGGGGTGGGAGTGGTAAATAGAGCTGGGTTAGTGGAGGAAGTTTTAAATTGTAAAACTACTGTGTTCCTTAAACACAGAAAGTAGATGACCATAAGTAGAAATCAATAGGGGTATTTTGAGCTGTATAGTACACCCACACTGTGAATAGGCTGGGAGTAGACTCGCTGTGTGTTGTGGAACACAATCTCTCATCACTGTCATTTTTCACATTATTTTCCAGGGGCAGGGGTCATCAACATACTTTTTTGAAAAATGTACCAGTATAAAGCATCAGTTCTGAGAGGTGTCACGCCAAGGCCAACTCACCTCAATTCCCAGGACTTCTACAGAAGCGAAGATCTTCCACCACTTCCAATTGAGGTTACCCCTTTGTGTCAGAAGAGATGACTGATACTGGTGACGGACCCCAGGGGGAAAGGGATTGAAAGGAGAGAGGGCAATGGTTCTGATGTACCTTGACCCTTATGTGAACAGGATGGCGGTGGGTGTTAACCCTTCCGAGCAGTATCCCTAAAGTTTGGGTGGCAAGTCACACTCTTTCAGTCAGGATAAGTACTCTGAAACTAGAGCACAATCATTTTACACATCCATTCATGACTGCTTTACAATCAGTCTGAGGTGCAAGTCCTTAATGAAACTTACTAAACAAGACCTACTATAAGAAATTTGAGTCCATGTGAAAGTGCCTTGCACACATACTTCTTCGCTGAATACTGAGTGAATATCCTTTACCCTCTGTTCAGATGATTGCAAAATCTTTATTTTTCTATAACATTGGGTTACTTCACACAACTAGCCTTTTTATTTTAGCCAAGAATTTCTTATTCAAACTCAAATTGCTAGGGTGTCCTTGAATCAAAAGGGATACCCAAACTAGAAGCACTCGATCAGTGAACTAACCTAATGTCCAAGTAAAGGACTGAAATAGCTGGATCGCTAAATGGTGAGAAAAGGGTGGTGGTAAAGGTGATAGTGGGGTGGCGGTGCCAGATGATCGGCCAGGTTCCAGGGTTCAAGGTTATTGAAAGCTCTCTCGAAGGGACAGAGTTCCAAGAGAGATTGCTGGCTGATCGACCAGGTTGCAAGGTTCAAGTTTGTTAGAAGTCATCTTGAAGGGACAGAATTCCAAAAGGGGTTACTGGCCCCCAGGTTCTTATTGTTGTAGGCAGCAGGGCCCAGAACCCAAGGACGGTGCTAATGGGGAACGCAGCTTTCAGACCGACCACAAACTCCTCAGGTGGCTCATGCAAATGAAGGGTCAGAATCCAAAATTGTTGAGGTGGTCTATTTCCCTACATGTAATGGACTTCTTGGTGGAACACAGACCAGGAGTAGACCACACCAATTCTGAGGGTCTGCCCAGGTTCTTCCGTCTTAGTGATGAGAACTCCCTAGAGGTTGGGTAGCTCTCCCCACTTTCAGCTGGGAGGGACACGTGTTAGAACTGACATCCTTAAGGTGGTCTTCCCCCAACTTTTTGCCTGCTTACCTCCCCTTTTAGCTGTATCTTTTCGTTGGTAATAAGACTCTGAGTACTTTACCACTGCTGACCAGTGCTAAAGTGCATGTGCTTCTCCCATAAACAAGGTAACATTGATGTACACCTGATTGGCATATTATAATAATCAATAAACATGTTTATTGTTTCAGCCAAACTGGCCATAACAATTAATATTACATTATACAAAAAATCACATTTAATTCTTAAAATTTCCACAGTTAAAAGTGATACTGTACAACCAATTATCAATAAAAACAATGTAATTTTGATAATTTGTCAAAATAGCAACATAATATTTTAAAATCACTGATCTCAAATCAGACAGATAAGTCTCGACTATTACAGTCTCAGTATTTATTCAGGAAGTATTATGACTAAATCACTATAGGAGGGGATTTGATTAGCTGACAATCAAGAAATACGCTAAACAAAAAGTGCTCAGAATGTTGTTACTAGATCCCATAAGATGCTAATTTGTAAAGCCTATCCAGTATTGGGTCGACAACTACTGAGACAAGGCGTAGATTTGAAGTCTTCATATAGTTAACAAAATATATCTGCTCATCATCCAACAATAAATCAAAAGCAGCCACCAAAAATCAAAATGCCAGCCCCCCTTTTCACTAAAGATACAGGGAAAAATTAGCATTTGGTGAACAAAGCCAGCTTGATGATTACGCTTTACATTTTATTTTTCTGGGGATATACTCATATTTTCAACGAAGGGCCTCTGTTGATTAAAAATTCCAAAAATAAAAAGACTCAATTTCGTTGTTGCTAGTGTGGCCCACTCTGGGATAATTTAAAAGAACATATGACCAATATCCCCAGCATGGCTTTATGCACTTCTGCTCTTTGTTTCCAGGCTGCATAGTTATAGGATGACACTGCCAGCCCAACGGCTCTGTTGTCAGATTTGATACACAGAGCCTCAGCCTTGTAACATTTACTGACATTGAACTTTAAAAAGAGTGGTTTTAGATAGTACTTACAAGGGCATAATGTAAAGTTGTAAAACAAGAGGAAATTAGATAATGTCTCTCAGCCACCCAAAGGACACAGACATTGATCTGACCCCTCATTTGAGAATGTTGACCACCTTTTTGTTACAAAGGCCATCGGTAATGCTCCCAGTCAAAATTTTAAATAAATAGATCTTTTTTCTACTGGGTAGATGTCATTGATGCAAGCAGTGAAGGTCCTGTCTTGGTTGAATGACAAATAGCGTTTTGACAGGGGGCCTAGTTGGTCAAAGTTAGTTTGAGTTCTTTGCTCCTACTATGCCCTCATTACCACTTCAAGGCAAAACATCTGTGATTATTTCAAGAAGAAGCCAATTTTCTTTCAGGCCAATGCTGACAAGAACATTTGACAGATGAATAAACCATGGTAACCTATAATGTTCTTGTTGCTTAATGATGTCTATTAATGTTGATCTATATGATGCAAGTACCTCCTTGAACCACATGCGGAGCCGGTATTTTAATGGTGACTAAGTGATATAATCCTCAATTTTTCTGATGCCTAAGTCTGTTCTCACAGCAAGTATTCGCATACTACAACCCAGTTGTAATAGCTGCTGTCTAAAATTATTTCAGTGATTTGTAATGTTGCTGTCTTCTTATGACCTCAAATCTTAGTGCCAAATAGACAAGCTGCCCTTGCTTACATTTTGTAGGCTAGCACTGCTGATCCCACTGAATGATTGCCTCCCGAATTTGCAAATCTCAACACCCCTCCAGCTTGTTGGGCCAGGGAGGGGTTGCTTCTGGATAGCTGTGAAGACCACGATGGTTTTCCTTCCAGTCAGGTACCTAGATAGTCATATACGGGTACTTGATTCAAAAATGTATTGTAGACCTAAAAGGTAGCTCGCAGTTTCTGCTTTTGGTCGCGAGTCATATATTTTGTGTTCCCGATGTTGTTGGACAATCTTCTGGCAGTGCAGAAGGACTCAAACCCTTCCAGCAAACAGTGCATTGATATCTCTGTTCTAGCCAACAGCACCGCATCATCAGCAAAAAGCAATATTGGTATATATTTGTTGCCTAAATTGGTTACATCAAGATTAAGATGCTGCAAGATTTTTATGACATAATTAATGTAACAATAAAAAGGATTGGTGCTAAGATGCATCCTTGTTTCACACGTCACTGTACTGGGTTCTCTGTTGTATATTCACCACTGGTGCAATATCTGATCCTTGTGGTATTTCCAGAGTGCAGCACAATTAATAACTTCAGGATCTTCTCTGGGACTCTCATTCCCCTTAAGATTTGCCATAATATTGGGCGATCGATGCTGTTGAATGCTGTTTGGAGGTTAAGAAAAATCAAATAAAGGGAAGACTTCTTTATGCAAGCATATTTAGAGCAGATAAGGTTCAATCTAAAAACCTGATCTGCTGTGATTTGACCCCTCATGCAGCCTGCTTGATACAGTGAATTTAGATCTCTATCATCAAACCACTGATTTAAACGAGATAGCTGCAGCTTTTCAAATATTTTGCTCACGCCATCAAGCAGCGAGATCGGGCGATAATTAGAAACAAGATCTCTTGTTCCTTTTTTGTGGAAAGGCACTATTATTGATTTTCTCCATGACGAAGGAATTTCTTCTAGAGACCAGATGTTAGTAAATGTGTGAGTCAAAAAACAGTAACCATATTATTCGCTGGTTTCAGAAGACATCTAAGGATATTTTATCTTGATCAGGTGCTTTATGAGGTTTTTGAGCCATGATGGCTTGTGCAACTTCCTTTTCGCTAAATTTGTGCAGTTGCTCCGAAGTCCATGAATTACCAGGAGTTGTGGAAACTATCGTAGGGAGTACGCAGTCTGGTATGCATTGCTTCAGGCCTTCATGCTTATTTACTGTTCACTTTGGATCAGAGTTCCTACTATGATCTTCAGATTGGTGTATCTAAATGGGGATGTGGTCAAATCAAGTAATCGCCTGGTGTTGTACTAGCAGACCATTCAGTCCATACAATGGAGTCTTATCAACTCTCTGGTGCAGAGTAGTAAACTGATCGGTCCAAAGCTGCAGGCTGATGTTCAGCTCCAAGTTTTCTCTCTGAATGGGTTGAACTGTGTATCTTTAAAATAGGAAACTATACTAAGGGAACCTGGAGAGGTGCCTTAGTCTACGGGCCCCCTGGTACAAAAACTAATTTTACGAATCATCTGATAGAGATCATTGACTCACATGTGCTAGCAGTCGACAACTTTCTTCTTATCGGCGACTTCAACTTTCATGCAGAACTTCTTGGTGAAACTGATACTATTCAACTGATCTCCAATCTTGAAACACTGGGTCTACGGCAATTGGTAACAGGGCCCACACACTCAGTAGGCCATACATTAGATCTCCTGTTCACAAATTCATTTAACATTAAAGTAGAACCACCTATTCCCGTGCTCTGGTCTGACCATGGTTTATTAAATAATGGTTTATAGCCTGTTTCAACTTACAGTAATCGCATTAGTGAACAGAAGCTGAGTAGACCCTGGAAAACCGTTAGTCTAGCTACCCTCTCACCCCACCCCAGCCTTCCAATCCTACAAAGTCACCGATAATATAAGCCATGCAGCAGAAGCCTTTGAGAAGGCAATCATTCAGGCACTTGACAGCGTTGCACCCCTGACTAAAGTCAAATCAAGCATAAAGTATCACCATGGTTTAACAAAGGCTTAAAATCTGATAAATTGGCCAGCAGGAAAGCCAAGTGCAATTGGAGGAACACTAAATATATTGAGAATAGGCAGAAGTACAACCTTATACACAGACACTAACTTGACAACCTAAAATCTGCTAAAAAAACATATATTAGCAAATTCAAACAAAGAACTGTAAACAATATTAAAGGAATTCATTAGTCACGCCACCTGCTAGTCTGAAAGCCCCGCTTCAACTGATTGGGCCATCACACTCTCTGCATTCTTTGAGGAAAAACCTCTTTCCTAATTCAACTACTGAATACCATGAGACTGCACCCGTTAGCAATCCAGAACCTACCTTAAATTATCCAAATGAGTTCACGGAATTCACCCAGGAGGACATGGGTCTTGCCCTCTTCAAAATCATATCAGGCTCCCCGGCTGACTCTGTCTCATCCCATATCATGTCCAACATTGCCCCAGTTCTCCTCAAAAGTCTGACTGACATTTTTAATCTATCTCTAAATTGTGCCACCATTCCCCTAATCTGGAAGGCAGCCAGGGTCAATCCCATCCCGAAAAAGCCTTCTATTAATCCTAAAGCACCTATCAATTATCGACCAATCTCTCTCCTTCCCTATTTCGGAAAGGTTCTAGAGTCCTTGGTCAACAAGCAACTTACAACCTTCCTGGAGAATAATAAATTGCTGGACCCCTCCCAATCGGGATTTAGGGCAGCCCACAGCACTGAAACATCGCTGATAGAGGTAGTTGACAATATTAGACTTGCCCAGGGCAATGGGCAGTCAGCTATGCTTGTCCTACTTGATCTGTCAGCGGCGTTTGATAATATCTCCCACAGAACTCTAATACACCGACTGTGGGGGAAGGGAATCAGGGGAAATGCCCTAAACTGGCTGAGGAACTTCAATGGTCCAAATTGTTACCTTTATCTCTCAAAGTCAAATGGTGGATGAGGGAGTCCCCCAGGGATCTATCCTGAGCCCCACACTTTTTAATCTTTATGTGGGAGCTCTACCAAAGGTGATTAGATCCCACGGGTTCGACACAGTGTTGTATGCAGATGACACGCAACTATTGATCACTCTGGACGCAGATCCATCCGACACTAAACTCAGATTCACAAACTGTATGGTCCATATCAGCACCTGGATGCAAAACAACCACCTCCAGCTTAACGCCAGCAAAAACAGAGATCATCCACTTAGGGAAGGCCAATGAAAACTGGTCTAGTGACTGGTGGTCTCAAGCTTTTGGCCCATGTCCGTCCTCCAAACTCGTAGTTCGCAACCTAGGAATGATGATTGACAAGAAACTGTCCATGAAAGACCATGTTAACCATGTAGCAGGCATTTGCTATGGATTAATGAGAAGCCACACAAGGTCCTCCAATGGATACCAGTTGAGTCAAGAAAACCACTTGTTCAGGGCCTAATCATCAGTTGGCTCGATTACGGGAACGCCCTGATGGCTTCCATTAACGAAGAGCTTCTCACTAAACTTCAGGTGCTACAAAATACCGCCACCAGACTAGTACTAAATCTACTGCCACGGTCCCCGTTGGCTCCAAGTTTGAGAGCCCTCCACTGGCTTCCCTTCAGGAAACAAATCCATTTTAAGATCATCAGTCTGGTACATAAAACCATCCCTGTGAATGGGCCTAGATACTTGGCAAAAAACTCAACTGGTACCTGCCAAGCAGAACCCTTAGGTCAGGAACTCAGTATCTCCTTACTCCCCTTAGGATACGTACCACCAGGAACGGTGAAAGATCGTTCTCACCTCTCGCACCTACTTTGTGGAACGCACTCCCCGTGCATTTACGCATGGTCACTGACCGTAGCCAGTTTCGGAAAAGGCTAAAAACCTGACTCTTCTGATCACTTTTTCCTCTTCTGCTGTTGTCTCCACTTCCTTTCTATGGTTTTAGCTAGCGCTTTGAGAGCCTCAGGTGATATGTGCACTTAAAAAACTCCTGTGACTATGACTATGTAACTATGACTAAGTTCTTTGGTGCAACCTCGCAGCCCCATCGAATAATTTCCCAGAATATCGTTGGGTTTCATGAGGAAACTGCATCCAACAGTCCTTGCCATAGCTTATGTGCATGGTGCTTCGTTTTATATTTTAGTAGCCCCATATACTGATTTAATCTATTAAGAAATAGCTGTTCATTAATTTCAGACAAATATTGGTTCTTTATGGCTAATAACAAAGATTTTTAAAATGCCATGCACTCCACTTGGAACCATTCTTGGCCCTCATGAGAAAGATATGCGGGCATAGTATTTATTCTCTCTTTCAAACTTTTGCCGCTGCCGCTCTATTGCACCACATCATTTGCGGGTAGGGTTAGGACTATAGCATGTAATATTGACTATTTGTGACTAGTAGCATAGATGTTTGAGTCGCACTTATCATCAATCCTGATAATGTTCATCCTATTCAGTTTTAGGCCGATTTTGATGCCTCTTTGGTTTTGGGTAGGAGTTGACGTCAAAGTGCCTGGTCTTGAGAGCTCCAAAACCAAAAGCAGTGGATCATGATTACTTTCAATCCTAATGATTACTCCCATATCCATAATGAGACGCCATGCTTCGATATTAATTGTCATGTAATCAAGGACACTTTGCCTACCACCTGCTTCAAAGGTAGATTTAGGAGGCTCATCTGTTTAGTTCGATTTTCAACAGGAGCAGACACCCCTCAATTAGAACTTCGAAGATTAATTTGCCTTCCTTTGTGCTTTTCTGTAGGTGGGAGGGGTATATCTCAGGTGCTGTCTTCTGCGATTATCGATTTATCCCACATTTGGGGGTGCAATTTGGTATTGAAATGGTCAAAGACCAATATACAGTTTGTTCTAGACTGCATAGTATCTCCCATCATAATTTCAGATTGAGGAATCAACGTTTTTTCAAATTTTTTCATCAAGAGATGATCTTCAAAAGATAGGATACCAGGTTTAACTTGGATGCAACTGCCGATGGAAAGTGCACATTTATGATCTCAAGTGACCATGCCTAACTTCTTAGATTGATGATTTAAATGTTCCTCTTTAGTATAATAGGAATTGTTTCAGTTTTTTCAAGAATAGATGTTCTGATCCAAGTAGTCAAGGCCCCCATTGACCTACCTTTTTGCTTTTTAATTGCAGGTAGAAGATATGTTGAGGAGCCATCTAAATCGATGGCATCCATGGTCCACATTGCCTGAAAATAGCAAACAGCTTGTTGCACTAGGAAAGACAGCCAGTCCTCCATCTTGGATTTTAAGCCTGCTATGTTCCAGCTCATAATTTTTAAACATGGTTTTGATCGAATTTCCGATTTATTAATTCTGGGTTTAGCCTACAGGCATCTTCCTTCTTGGTCATCTGATAGTATTCTCGATGATGGTTGAAGAAAGTATCAAGGTTGATTCTGTGTCATGTTATTTACAACGGGAAATTTTAAACCTGTTAAGTTAGACTGCTTGGGGAGCCACAGGCAAGAACTCACAGCATCTTGCAACACTGAATCTGGATTTTGGCCATGCCCAAATTTGTTCCCGAAAACGGTTGTTCTACAAATATAGATTATATTTTAGTTTACCTGTAAGTCCCTAGTAAAGTCGTATACCATATACTCAGGTCTTGTAATCTAAATAGTACTAGTGGGCCTGAAGCACTCATTCTGTCAGCCACACAAGTAGCCTTTCAAACCTGTCACAGGCCTGCCATTCCAGGCCTGTGTGTGCAATTTACTGCCACTTCGACTTGGCATTTAAAACCACTTGCCAAGCCTTAAACTCCCATTTTATTACAGTTAAGTCATCCTAAGGTAAACCCTAAGTCATCCAAAGGACAGCGCACTGTGTAACTAAAAAGCAGGACATGTACTTTTAAGTTTTACATGTCCTGGTAACAAAAAAACAGTTCCATTCATTTTTCACTGCTGTGAGGCCTGCTCCTCTCCGGGCTATCATTGGGGAGTCATTAAAACACTTTCAAACTGTAATTCTTGATTAGATAGCAGTAGCTACTTCATGTTTAATATCTTTGGAATGGTAATGATAAATCCTCTTTAGTGGTAAACCTGGATTTGACATTACCATTTTAGAAATGCCACTTTTAGAAACTGAAAGCAAAAGACACACAGATGGTGCACGGAATGCAGAGCAAATCAAACATTCACCCCAGTCAAGAGATCTGGGTTAAATCCATTGTTCTTTTGCTCACAATGCCACCCCAGTTTAGACCCAGCCATATGCAAATCAGTCTTGACCCTGTGCTTCATGGGAACAGTCCAGCCCAAACTGCGAAGTCAGGTACTCCCTGGACCGGAAACAAGCATTCTGAGACCGGTATCGTGGCACCACCCCTCATCAGCCAGGCTAGCTTGAATCTTTTGGGCTGGACTGTTGCCATGGGGAACAGGGTCAAGACTGATTTGCATATGGCTGGGTCAGAACTGGAATGGCATGGGGAGCAAAAAACAATGGATTTAGGCCCAGATCTCTGTACTGGGCTGAATGTTTGACACTGTGCAGCCTTCTATTCTTCAATTGTTCTTTTTGCAACTTTTAGAAACTGGACATTTATCTGCTCTTAGCGTTCCTCTGTGTGCCTGCAGCCTATCTCCAATACACGTCTGGGCTGGGTGACAGCTATACTTTGTGCATTCCCTCTAGACAGACACAAACACAGGAAGGGCTGGGTGTGACAGAGGACTCATCTGCATTCATCTGCATTCTGATAGCCTTCCTGGGCAGAAAGGGGGAGAGGTAGCTCACACTTACAGCTGAATAGACTGTGTAATGTCCTCACACAAAGGTCTGATTTCCCCTGACTTATAGCCTGGCAGACAGGGCTTGGTTGAAAGGGATCCTTGCGCAGTTCACAGAGTTCTTTTGTAGGCACCCCCTACATCAAAGGCACTTTTGGGTATAAGTACCAGGGATCTGACCCTACCAAATGAGTACACTACTGGACCTGGAAAGAAATCTGCTGGAGTAAAGGTTGCTGTGCTGTAAGGAGTGCCACTTTGCTGTGACTGACAGTTCTGAGTAACTGCTTCTATGCAAAAACCAAAGCATCGACTTAACTGAGAATTTCCACTGCATTCGCCTTTCGACGCAGAGGCTGCTTGACGATGACAGAGCCAAAGCCTGCACCACGTGACGACAAGGCTCTGCACTCTGCATTGCATTCACTTCAACCGAGCTCGACAATGAAGCGGAACCCCCTTTACACATCTCAATGACAATGAGGTAGGCTCTCGACATAGACAAAGATTTGATCCAAGGTATTTCTTCAGCAGGACCTGTGTCCTGTAGCCGGCCTGCCCTCCATCCAGTCAGCCTGAACCTTGAATTTCCACTATTTCCTAGCGACCTTAAGTAACATTTGAACCACTAATGTCTTCTAAGTACTATTTTCACATTTAATCTTTGAAAATTCACATCTCAACTACTACTTATTGGATTGTTGTCGTTTTGGTCTTGTTTTACTCACATAAATGTTCTGTATTTTTCTAACCTTGCGCAGAGTCTTTTTGTGGTATTTGCATTGAGTTACTGTAATTCAAGTGAGAAGCCGAAGCTGGGAGAGAGAAAGTCGCCGGGTTGTGAGAATGGAAGAAAGTGGGGGTCCAAGGAGAACACAAAGTTGCGACAGGGAGGAATTGAGCAATGAAAGAGACCAGAAGATGATACAGGGTGCATTGAAGGCACCGTTGTTAGATGTGGTGCGATTAAAAGCAGAAATCGATGAGGTAATTGAAGGGAATCTGCCATTAGAAAGAACTGATACTTATGACCCAAGTGAATTGCTATTCATAGCTAAGGACATCACCAGAAAGGCGAAGAGAGCTCATGTTGCCTTGTCACAATTGGCCCGAAGGTATGAGGTGGATTTGAAAAAGACTAAAATGATGCAGGGAACCTGCCGATTGAATTACACAGATAAGGAATTGGAAGAGAAGCGAATGATAGATTTAAAGGCACACATCAGAGAACTGGTGATAGGGATGCGAGGTTGGAAAGAATTAGACACATGGGAGGAAAGGTGGGCCAAAGAGAAAAGCATCAAGAATAGTGTAGGGAATACCCCACCTCCGGGTGGATGGATGGGAACAACAGGAAATGTATCTTTTAGAGAAGTACAAAATGGAGGGTCTGTACACGCCGGGGCCCCTTTCCCTGATTCGAGACCAGGTTGAGGTGAGGGCAGTACCCACTGGTTATGGGTAAGTGCAATTCAAAATGAACAGTATTGAATGCCATACAGCATTAGTGAATGCTATCTTAGGTCATTGAGTATGTTTGACCTTTAGTTGAGCTTGTTTACACATTGTGTCTTTGTTTCTTTTTCAATTTTTCCACAGGTATCCGGTATCCGGTTTTGATTGCTTCTAAACCTGACCGGTGCGGTAGGAATAATTTATCTGCACACCCCACTTTTGTATACTTTATTTACACGTTTTTCACATAAAAACCACAGCAGTAATTTAGGTCCTGACGAAAGCCCAGATACTTTTGATCGATTGAGGGCAGAAACATGTTGACCGTACTTGCTATGGACAATAGCATAATGTCAATTTAATTTATGCCATATTGCCATTTTGCTTTTTAAACGTGACAGGGGTCCTCTACCATTAAAGAATTTTTGAGCACCCTTAGCCATTTTTAACTCTCACCATTATGATTTTACTGCTGACTTTTAGGATCTCCCACCTTTGATCTATGGGTAGTACCTCATCCAAGACAATACTCGTGAGAGATCAGGTGACAATCCTCCTTGGTTGCTCCTTCTATGCTAGTGACCGGATCACTGTTTCATGAACTGGTCCTGCTGGTTGGAGTACACAGACCCAGATGATAATAACAATTAACCACCTTAAGTGATTGATGGGTCCTGTTGAAGGGAGTGCTCTCTTATAGAGTCGTCACGTTGAGAATGGGGTTCACCTAGACCATTTTGTGTAGTTTCTTTGCTCAACCACAGACCCGGGTTGTATTAGTGTTTTGATGGGGTCTGTACACGTGCCATGGAGTAGAGGCGATTTGGCAGCTTTCACTAATGATTTTCCTCGGCTGAGGGAAAAACCTGCAGATTGGTACAAACAATTGGATCGGTTTGTTAAGATTTCCAAAGTGTTATGGATTGACTTGAATACATTGTTTGATATAGTTGTTCCAGGTGATTTATGGTCGGCATGTAAAGTTGCCATTGAATGGCCTACTGCAGAACCAGCTAGAGATCCGGTGAATCATGGTCCTTCACCCGAGGTAATGAATAAATATGAGCAAGTCATTACCTGACTACAATTCAAGGTAGCTCCCTAAACTGTTGATTGGCTTAAAATTGATCGTACTACTCAAGATTTTAAAGAGTCAGTGCATGACTATTATGAGTGACTGTTAGTGGCTTTTAAACAGCATAGTGGATTGGACTCAATTGAGCAGAAAGACATGGGACAGTTTGTCTTGAAGTTTGTGTTGGGATTGAAATCTGATATTAGCTTGATGATACACACCCACTTGATCTGTTGGCAGAATAAAACGATTAAATGAAATTTTGCGTTATGCAAAATACTGTAGAGATCAAGTGGAATCGACATGAAAGAAAGTGAAAGGAATGCCGAAAGGCCTGATCAGATGTATGGGGTTGGAGGAGGAATGGGTCGAGGAAGAGGAAGTGGTAGAGGAATGGGTCAACGGATGGTACCCCAACCTGGACAGGGTACAGGAAGGGGAATGGACGCCGGTACAGGAGGTGATTGGGTAGCAAATCAAAAGAGGGTCACTGCATGTCATTTTTGTCATAAAATCGGGCATTGGAAGCACGAGTGTCGATTGAATTCAGCAAATCAAGTACAGAATGAAGGAGAGGGACAGATGTCCGAGACCTTAAACATCGTGACTAGACCTAGATCCATGTATGAGAGAGGATTTGAGCCGCAAATGCAAGTACCTCAATCTCCAAGAATACCTATGAATAATCAGGTGTATCATCAGATGCCCTACTTTGAAATTCAAGACAGATTTGACCGAACTCAAGATCCTCAGGAGTGTCAGAGGGGGGTGCAGGGAGATTGCACTTTGGGTGCGGTCTTAGCAGTAGAACACAGTGGACCGTTTGTAGATGCCGAAGTGAAAGGACATCCTGTTACATTTTTATTAGACACTGGAGCTGCACCCTCCACAGTAAGAACAGAAGGGGTTCCAAATGAATCTCTTTCAGGAGAATCGATCCAAGTGGTAGGAGTTTCTAAGCAGAGAATGACTAACCCATTAACAAACAAGTTACCTGTGAGAATAGGACCATTCCAAGATAGACACCAATTCGTGGTGTGCAATTCAAGCCCAGTCTGTCTCTTGGGGCGAGATCTTTGGTGTAAGCTAAATTGTACTATATGTTGCACTCCGAGAGGTGTGGAGTTGCAAACCTGTGATGATGATGCAGATTTCAAAAAGGGCAATATGAACTTGTGTGCTGAAATATTCGTGGTACTCATGGTAGAGGAGTTGCCACATGACTTGAGAGATTTGGTCTCTCTGAAGGTGTGGGATTTTACAAGAGAGGAAATAGGATTGATTTAAGGAGTTGAACCTGTAAAGATACAGATTAAACCAAATGCTTAATTTCCACGAACTACGCAGTATAAATTGTCTCCAGAAACTGTGGCTGGAAGAAGAGCTGTGATTGAGTCTATGATTGCACAAGGCATTCTTAAAGAGTTAAGAGGAAGTCCTTGTAACTCACCCATTATGGGACTGGAGAAGCCTAGTGGCAAGTACAGAATAGTGCAGGATTTGCGCGGGGTCAATGAAATCGTGATCCGATGTTGTCCTGTGGTACCGAATCCAGCTGTTATATTATTTCAGATACCATGTGAGGCAGAATGGTTTACAGTAATTGATTTATGCCAGGCTTTTTTCTCCATACCATTACATGAAGACAGACAGTTTTTATTTTCATTTAGGATGGATGATCATGTGTTAACGTGGTGGTGTATCCCTCAAGGGTATACAGAAAGCACTCTATCGTTAGCCAGTGTCTGAAAAAGAATCTTGAAGGGCTGGTGATGCCTCAGGGGTTAGTCCTAGTGCAGTACATTGATGACCTTTTGGTCGCCTCTGAGACTGAAGATGCTTGCAGGATCGATACTGTGGCTTTGCTGAATCATCTGACAGAGAATGGACACAAAGTGTCTCCAAACAAACTCCAATGTTGTTTGACTGAAGTTCAGTATCTGGGTCACCGGATTGAGAAGAGAAAATGAAGAGTGTCACCAGATCGGATTGAGGCGATTCTGCAAATGGGTACTCCGAAAACACAGAAAGAAGTTTGCATGTTTTTGGGAATGGTCGGCTGTTGTTGACAGTGGATCCCAAATTTCTCTTTGCAAGCAAAGCCACTATTGAGATTGACTCGAAAGGATATTAGTGATCCGGCACCATGGGATAACGATTGCTTGAGAACCTTCCACGAGCTGAGAGAGAGCCTATGTCACGCTCCAGCTCTGGGAATGCCAGACTATAACAAAGTGTTTTCGCTCTTCTGTTGTGAGAAGGAGGGATGTGCTTTAGCAGTCCTAGTACAGACACATGGAGGTGCCCGTAGACCAGTGGCATAATGTTCGGCTACATTAGATCCAGTAGCTTCTGCGTTGCCCGAATGTCTCAAATCCGTTGCTGCAACAGGTGTCAGCATTGAGAGATGTGAAAGCATAGTGATGGGTCATCCACTTATTGTTTATGTACCACATTCAGTAGAACTGTTAATGACAAGAACCAAGACACAGTACCTAACGAATAACAGACTTACAAAGTATGAGCAGGTTATATTGGCTTCTGAAAATGATACACTGAGACGTTGTACCACCTTGAATCCTGCCACATTTTTACCTGTTCCGCAAGAGGGAGAAGAGGATTGTGAAGAGCATGGCTGCTTAGACGTTACTGAGCTATCTACCAAACCCAGACCTGACATTGTTGATGAACCTCTGCCTGAATCTGATTTGATCCTTTTTGTCGATGGTTCATGCTTAAGAGACAATGAAGGGGGTTTGAGAGCAGCATTTGGTAGAAGCTGCCTGCTTGAAAAGAGTATACTCTGCTCAGGTGGCCGAAATTATTGCTCTGATACGTGCTTGTACAATCTCGAATGGTGTCCGAGTGACTATCCATACGGACAGCCAATATGGGTTTGGAGTAGTTCACGACTTTGGGCAGTTGTGGTCACAGAGGAGATTTTTGACATCTTCAGGGTCCCCAATCCGTAATGGAGAATATGTACGCCAATTGTTGGAGGCTTTACAGAAGCCTAAAGAGATTGCAGTGGTTAAATGTGCAGCCCATGGGAGAGGAGAGGACTTTGTAACAAAGGGGTACAACTATGCAGATGAAGTGGCTCGTTTTTGTGCTATACATGTTTGTATTTTCAATGGAGAATATGTAGGAGAGAGCACAAAAGAGACCGAGCTCAGCATGATGTTAGCTGTAGCTGATACCTGGGATGAGGTGAAGCGGCTGCAGGATGAGGTCCCAGAGGAGGAAGCTGCATCATGATTTAGAGCAGGTTGTGAGCAGAGAGAGGATGGCATTTGGGTGTCAACAGATAACAGAGCAGTACTACCCAATTGTTTACTGAGTCCAATGGCAAGGCAAATTCATGGAGCAGTTCATCTTGGGAGAGATGCCATGGTGCGAGTGTTTAGGTAAACGTGGTTTAACCCACGATTTCGTGTGAGTTCTGAAGCAGTGTGTCACAGGTGTGTTACGTGTCAACAAATGAATATTGGAAAGAGAACTGTGGTGGCGATGAGTCACATTGGAAGATCAGGAGGTCCTTTCAATAGGTTACAATTGGACTTTATCGAGATGCCGAAGTGCAATAGGTTGAGGTATGTTTTGGTGGTAGTGTGTATCTTTTCACGTTGGGTTGAGGTATATCCAACTAGACGATGTGACAGTCTCACAGTTCTTAAGACAATTGATACCGCGGTTCGGATTTCCGACCTCGGTGGAGACAGATAGAGGAACACACTTCCATAATGAAATCATGAAGTTGTTGTGTACTGCTTTGAACATTGATCAGAGATTGCACTGCAGTTACAGACCTGAGGCTTCTGGTCTTGTAGAGCAGATAAATGGTACAATCAAGATGAGGGTGTCAAAGGTGTGTTCGTCAACTTCACTGAAAGGGCCAGATGCGTTGCCTTTGGTATTAATGAGTCTGCGTAGTACTCCTGATAGGAGGACAGGGCTCTCTCCCCATGAGATGCTGATGGGAAGAGCTATGTGATTGCCTACGGTGCCTGCTACAGCATTGATAAACATCACAGATGATTTGGTAATGGATTATTGTAGGGGACTGGCTGATGTGGTTAATTCTGTGTCCCACCAGGTTGAGGCTGCGACTGCATCACCTTGAGAGACCTGCTGCATGATCTTAACCCTGGTGACTGGGTGCTGGTCCAAAAGCACTTGAGAAAGAGATGCCTTGATGCTCGTTGGCGAGGACCCTACCAGGTGATTTTGGTCACAAGTACAGCTGTGAAGTGTGGAGGATTACCGAACTGAATTCACGCTTTGCATACTCGTCGAGTTCCAGAGCCTGTGGAGGAAACAACTCTCCTTGTCCCAAGAAGAGCAACAGAGAATGCAATAGACAATAAAGGAACAGGTCCGGTTGTGAGCATTCGTGAACAATCAACTGAGCAAGAAAGAAGAGATCAAACCGCTCCAGAGTTGAGTTCAGAACTTGACATAGACGAGATTGCAGAAGTGAACGTTGAACCACAGCAAGGTGAAAGACCTGGTGCAGAAGGTTCAGATCAAGAGGAAAAGGTGCAGAAGCAGAAAAGTGGCCGACAAGAAAAGAAAGGCTAAACATAAGGCTTGCATCACAATTTGACCTGCATGTTATCTGACATCGAGAAGAAGTTCGTGGATCAAATAGAAGATCGGCATATGCAAACTTTATTTAGACCAGACCCGAATCATAAAGTTATTCCAGCTTTGGACTTTCAGCAAAAGGGAAACTGTGCATTAGACATCCGTCCTGATATTATGACAAGATATTTGTGGATGAGAGTGATTGTGAACACATTTTCCTGATTGAGGAGTCGATTAGGAAGGCGCTATTGGATAAATTAACGATAGTGACAAATGTGTATTTTGTGTGTGGCAAAAATGCTTATGTGAAATTGCCTAAGAATTGTTTTGGTACATGTTATTTGGCTGTGGTATTTCCCAAAATCATCCATGTAGATGACTTATGGCCTTTAGAAGGGAAAGATCTCACAGAGTAAACGTGTAAGTGTGGGAGAAATTGTTGGAGATATTTTTGGAGCCATGATACCTATTCTGGGTGTGATTTTGAATGATGTGAAAATTAGAAAGTTGGCAACTTTGGTGGGCAAGCACTCTATAAATACGGCCCAAATTCTATTGCTTGTAGATGGGGAGATGGTTTCGATAAGGGCTATGGTTCTTCAAAATCGTCTTGCCTTAGATGTGTTGTTAGCAAAAGCCAGAGGAGTCTGCAAATTATTGAAAGTTCAACAGTGCTGCACGTATGCTCCTGACAATACGAAAGTACATTAGTAATATTTCAGAAATACATCGAGATTTGAAGGATTTGGCTGCTGATGGAGTCTGGGAACAAATTGGTAAAGGTTTTGGAAAGGTTGGAAGCTGGTTTGGAAGTCTGGGACAAGGGATAATGGGATACATCTTGAAACCTATTATAATAGCTGTCATTTGTATAATTATGCTACTGGGAGCCATCAAAGCCTATAAGTGGCAGAAAGCACGACATAATGAAAATGCCATGAATAAGCGTGAGCAGCAGTTAGAACGACTGCAGGACAGTCACTATCTGCACCTTAAAGGGTTAGAAAGATTTAGATAGGGACGGCAAGCTACAACTCCTGTTTACGTCAGTCTCTTCTCCAAGGAGAAATTGTGAGAGGATAGAATGGGGGTGTTTTGACACTAGTCATAAGAAGGGGGAACTGATAGAGCGCTTACAGCTCTCTAAATTGTATGGGTGCACTATACTTATGTTTGAAACGGACTCACATGTATTTTTTTGTCGTTTGTAGGGTTTTATGATTATTAAGATGCATTTAACCAACGTTATCTTCACATTGAATTGTAGAGTGCATATTCAAGTAGGATTTTACATGTATTAGAAACATTCATAATCCCTGTTTATGTAATATGCAGGATGAAATTATACTCGTGCAATATAACCATGTTTAGTTTAAGTTGCCTGAACCAAAGGCCCAATTTGTAAAGTTGTTGACAGTTTCGATTCTTCTTGGCCGCTCAAAACATTAATTAAATGAATCTCTTTTATATTCGAAAGTAGCATATTCTCATCCTACTGCGGTGCAGGAATTCAGCCTCGTTATTCCTAGATTTAAGGAGATACCCGGAATGTCGTTGAAGAAGACTGGAAGGTGAGAAGGGAGGACTCCTTTCGTGCCTGGCCTGTCTGGGAACCAAGGTCACTGGAATACGAAGAAGAATTAATTAAAGCTACTGGAAAGTTACTGAAATGATACAATAGAGAAGTTTAACACATGATTCATTGGGGGCTGAACTTTGTCTGTTTTAATATGATGCTCAGGGACAGACACTGGAGACTTCTGCTGATTCTTGGAGGAGAAGGAGCATCTTGGAGCGAGCTCCATAGCCTTAAGCTAGGAAACCCATTAGACGTGAGTACTTCTTAGGAAGTCAACACGTCCTTACACTTTGGGAAATGATATAAGAGAAATAGGTAGAATCCTCATTTAGAGCAGTGTAGGGAAAGATATTTTTTCTTTGTTTTGTTTTTCTCCCAGTTGAAAAGAGAACTCGACGCAGCCTCTATCCTTTGCTGTGTATTGATTTTGGAGTTCATCATATTATGTTATGTTATGTTAAATTCAATTGTATCGCGCACAGATACTCAGCAGAGTGTCCCGGCGCAAACTCCAAGGAAAGGAATCACTAACTAAAGAACTTTTCAGAATAAGAAGGTTTTAAGCTTTCTTTTAAAGATCAAAGGATCAGGAATACTGCGTAGAGTCAGGGGTAAGGCATTCCATGCCAGAGCAGCTTTACGCACAAAGGAACTCCCACCCAGCCTCTGGCATTTGAATCTAGGGGTCAGCATCAGGAACAGAGAGGAAGACCGCAACTCTCTTGCTGGTTTATAAAAAACAAACCTCTTCTGGAGGTAAACAGGACCCAGCCCGTATAAGGCCCTGTGAGCAATCACCAGGGATTTGAATTTAATTTGTGCCTCCACTGGAAGCCAATGCAAGGAGCGCAAATGAACGCGCATACTACACCTGCGAGATAAACCCAGCAGAAGTCTGGCAGCCGCATCCTGAACAATCTGTAATTTGTTCAGAAGGAAGCCAGGGATACAGACATAAAGTACATTGGCATAGTCCAAGTGAGACAGAATCAGAGCCCGAACCAGCGTTTCTTTGGCATGTCTGAGAAGAAAAGGCAAAAACTTCCTCAAGGCTTTTAATATGCCAAAACAAGACCCTGCCAGCTTTTTAACCTGAGTGGAGAAGGACAGATTCTCATTGAACCAGACCCCCAGATTTTTAGCAGCCGTACCCATAGCCTTAGGCATGGGAAAGCCAGGGGGCCAAAGCCTCTCCCGGAAGTTATCAGGAAACACCCCGAACAAGAGAACCTCTGTTTTCTCCTCATTACATTTAAGCTGTGCCTGAGCAAGCCAGCCAAAGACTGTGAGAAGACAATGTTGTGCTACAAGGACTGAATCTTCCGCATTATTCCAAGAGAACAGGAGCTGGGTATCATCCGCATAAGCCATCACCTTGTCCCCTAGGGACTCCGCCAAATAAATCAGCGGAGTCACATAGATGTTAAATAAAAGGGGACTAAGGGATGACCCCTGGGGGACACCTGTAGCTACCTGCTGAGGCTCAGAAGCACAGGAAGGAAGCCAAATCTGCTGCGAGCGGTCCTCCAAGAAAGATTTAAACCAATGCCAGACCGAGCCCGAGATCCCAATCTCTGAAAGGCGGGCCAGAAGCAGAGAATGTGGCACAGTGTCAAAGGCCGCAGACAGATCGAGCATAACCAAAGCCGCTCTCCCGCCGGCGTCCAGACACCCGCGAATTTCCTATGTCACCTCCAACAACGCAGACTCCGTGCTAAACAACGCACGGAATCCTGATTGAACCGGATGCAGCAGGCCTGACTCCTCAACAAAGTTAATCAATTGCTTGGAGACAACCTTCTCACACACCTTAGCCAAGCTTGGAAGCAGTGATATGGGACGATAGTTACCCGGTGTCATTGGGTCAGAGGATGGCTTTTTAAGAAGGGGCAGGATTTGAGCCTTCTTCCAAGATGACGGAACCCGACCTTCCAACAATGACAGATTGACAATTTTGTTAACTTCGGGGTTAATTAGGTCCGTCACCGCAGCCAAAAGTCTAGCGGCACAAGGATCGGTTGGAGAACCCGACTTCAAGGCTTTAAGAATTTTAAGCGAACAAGCTGGCTCAATAGGCTCGAAAAAAGAAAGAGTATTAGTAGGAGTGGCGGCCAGCCCACCCAGCAGACTGCCCGAATGAGCCGGAGTGCCAGGCGGAAAGCTAGCTTGTATAGTACAGATCTTAGCCAAGAAAAACTTAGCAAGAGTATTGCACCAGGTATCTGAAATTGGTGCAGCTCGAGCTTGGGCACTCGGAGACATAAAGCTTTGTACGATCGAAAAAATGTCTTTAGAGTTGTTATTGGCTTGATCAATCCGTAGGGAAAAATATCAGCTTTTAGCAGCTGCTATAGCGATGTAATCGTTTTTTTGTTTGGCTCTGAGAGATGTTTTTTCCGAGAGGCCATAGTTGCTAGCGCGCCATGCCGGATGAACTATATTCGTAAAATTGGCTCTGTATTGATTTTCATGTATTTGTATACACTTATACTTAGTTGTGTGTATATCCAATTATTTTTGGCATTATAATAAATCCACAAAATTGGAATTCGGAGTCTGTGGTCCTTTAGAGTATGACTACATTTGAAAGTATAACCATGACTTGTTTTACTCCCAGCTACCACTTTTAGCAAACAAATAAAAGACCATCAGTCGGAACTCAGTAGAATAATTAGGAAGGCCAAGTTGGCGTAATCAACTGCTATCCACTATTGGAATGCTGTTCTTTCAAATTCCCCTTTTATTTTAGAGGCAAATCTTATTGCATCTGCTGATCGTGACAGCACTCTTCAAAAATACCATCTTCTAGTCTCTCTATACCCATTTTTCAGTAATTTTTCTACCATGTAATTGTTCATTCACACCTATTTAAATATACAAAATGGATAATAAATGCAGGGTTTTGGCTAAACCGCTATATGAATTCAATTACAACTACAGATAGTTGCATTTGATCATGGTATCAAGGAAGCATCATTGCCCCCACTGTGATTGATTTTTTGGGTGGCAGAGAGGGAGGATACATTCCATAAGGTAAATTCAAATCAATTTCCCATTTTAAAGGCATCCAGGCAGCCGGTACCCTTTAGGTCCCTGTAGGTACACAATGAAAACTAGCGAAAAGAGTCACAAATATAGTTTTTTGCGGATAATATGCAATTCAACCTTTACAAGGGCATCAGTAAAATACATTAAAACACATTTATACACACACATAGAATGAAAACTCATTCATCTAAACCTTGATTTGGCATTTGCAAAAATTAAGGATAAGAAATTACATTGTCACTATAATTAAAGATTCCTCCGTTCTGCAAAGCAGAATTTAAACACCTGGCAAATGAAAAAGAACAGAAGAAGATCTTAGTAGAAGAACCTCCGTTAGAGGTCCTGCACTACAAAACCTGAAAAGAGGAAGGAGACACTTTTTCTTTCAATTCAGTATAAACAGACAGAATAGTAAAAAGTACTCGGTTTGCTTTAACCACATTATTACTTACACAAACAGGCCAACGAAAAGGATATAGCACTACTTTATTACCATGTCACATCACCAACTGGCAAAACATAAATTGATTCTTGCGTGAGGGGGGTTCATAATCTCAATTTAGGCCCCTGACACATTTATTAGCAAAGTAGCTATTGCCTGTCTACTCAGGGACATGAGCTCCTGCTGACCATTCTGGACCCATTCATAGTAATAGTTAACTCTGAGTCCAACCTTTTTCTCTAGTGTGTCAAAGAGGAGCCAATATCAGGGGGTTCTAAGAGACACAACACTTTATGAAGTAGGATCAGCTTGATGGAGTGAGAGACGCCATTTAAAAATGTGTTTTCAGCCTAGGATAAACATTTCGCATTATGCTGTCCCTAAATTTCCCCCTGCGAATTGCTGCAAAGGTTTAGCGCCAGGTGTTATGATCTCGACATTGAGCGGCGCCACCCGCACCTAGGGGCGTGGCGCCCTTAGTGGCATCCCGAGCGGGAGCCAGCTTAAGATGTCGTCGAGGGGGACAGGGAGGAGACAGCCAGCGAGGTAGAAGGGGAGGCGTGCCCATGCGAGCACAACGTCATCGGAAGAGGCAGGGTCGTCCTCCCCTCCTCTTGGGGTATAAAACTTTGGGAACAGCAAAATGTACCCTCTTTGTCCTCTCCAAGCAGCTCCGGCGGCAGCGGACCAGCGATGATTTACCCACCCACCCATCCCTACAAATAAGGACGAGCATGGCGGGGTCCCAGGCAAGAAAAGGGTGTGGACTTCCTTGACCCTGGACAGGGCAAGCTTTCATTGTGGGGCTCTGGGCTGGCGGGAGGGGGGACTGACCTGCTGGTGGTCCTGGACTCTCCTGCCCTACCCAGGATGCCGGTGTGTAAGTTTAAGAACATTTGAGGGGGTATACCCAGGTACGGTGGGGCCAAGGCGGAAGCAGTGCCCCGGTGGTAGTGCCTCTCTCTGGAAGGAGGACTAGCACGGAAAGTTACAACTGAAACAGTGCAAGTTGGGGCCTGCTGGCACAACAAGCACAGGGGGCCAGGACGAAGAGATATGGCCATGATTGGATAGTAAATAATATTGTGTATATCTTTGCCTTGCAAAATGGTCAAGTGCCTTAATCAAAATGAATAAAGGATTAACTACACTGCTTTAAGATTTAATAAAGACTACGCGGTGAACGACAACAACCTGCCTCATGTCTTTATGTTGCCACATGTTTTGGAGAGGGTAAGGGCGACTCGCTCAGTGTATGCACACTATAACTGTACTCTTTTTATCAATCTCGTTTGGAGAAAGGGCAAAGTCTGCAGACAGATTTAGATTGTGAGCTACAGGTGACTCACAGATCTGAACCCTGAACTCTCAACCCACTAAATTATCTTATCACATTTTTGTCCAATTGGTCATTGTTGCTTTTTACAGTACCCAGAATATTCCTGGCATAGGTACAATTACACGGAAATGGCTAGTAATGCTGATATGAAAGTGAATATTGCATGTAATTCTGGTTATACTCGTAACTCGTGATCGTCTTGAAGGCAGACATGCAAACCTTGGCTTCCTGCTCCCTTTGTGATCTTTGAATTGGACTAAAGATTCCAGGAGGAATGTAGTTTGCTCTGACTGATGCATGGAGATTTCCTTTTCTAATCCCTCTACCACTGAACTCTATGTGCTCTCTGACACAGTGACTCGGAACATCAACATTACCATAACTATCTCTCCCTTTGTCGGTGAGCTGGGGCCCCCTTCTCTATGGAGCAGTACACCTTCTCAGGAATCTTAACATTATCTAGCCAGACTGCATCAGTAGCAAAATTACCCTGTCAGATGCAAATGCAATCGCATGAAACACAGCTGGACAAATGGACCCTGGGCAATGCAAGGTTGGCCTTCTGAGCTGTGCCTGTCATGTTTGTGTGTGCGAAGCTTGCACACCTTTAACTGTTCTATGCAGGTTCTGTTGTTACTGCTGCAGTTTTTAATGGACTTTTTCTGTGTGTGTAGAAAGCTTGAACTTTCGCTGTCATGTTATGCCTGTTATGTGTTAAGGAACGAGGTGCCGTTGCTGCACCTGTTTTGTCAGTTGAAGGGAACTATATAAGGTTGCTGCAAGTTCCATGCCCGATGTGTGTGTGAATGACTGTCATGCTGATTTCTGTGATGTATGTGCGTTCCACGTTTGTGTGTGTGTTTGTTCTACCTATCTGTATTGTCTGTATGTCTAAAGAAGGCTTTCTCTTTTACTGCTGTGCTATACCTGATCTGTGCATCAGGGAAGCTTGCAATGTTGTTATGCCTGCTCTATATGCGTGTGTGCCTGTGTGAGAGAGAGAGATACCTCATATCTCTCTCTCTCATACAGAAACACATATACAGAAGCCTTTACCACTGTATGAAGTCTTTACACTTTTTAAATATGTAACATGGAGAGACTAGCCCTGCTGTTGCCAGTTCTGTCTATTGCATGTAATGGGAGCACATAACAAAAGAATAGCAACTCCCTGTCATAAAACAGCAACATTTCAGTTATAATGTTATTTTCATAAAAAGTCTCCATGAAGCCTATGAGGTTTTGATGAATACATTTTTACAATTGTATTATGAATTGCAGCAAGTTTCTTGTTCTGCCTAGCTTTGAAGACCATGAAGTAATTTACAATTTCATGACCGTTCAAGATCACCTGTAAAACTTATTTTTACCTAACCACAATTGTGTTGTAAAATCACTCACATGTCAACATATTTTAAATGTCCAAGCTGGGATCACACACCCCGCAAACTGAACCTGTTGGACAAGGGTTTGAGTATTGGAGGGTGGCGGGAGGCCAGGCTCTCTCACTTTGCTTGCTCTGCGATATTCAGGACTGATGATGAAGGACTGTGTCCAGAGCTAGAAGCAATCTCCTGGAACAAGAGGCTTTAGGCATCAGATGTCTAAGGGCCATACCCAACCTGGTACCAGAACTAAGGATGGCAGGCATGCTCAAATGTACAATGTCTACTCCACTCCTTGCATTATTACAGCTATCTGACTGCATCAACAACAGCAAGCTGCTGCTCATTAGAAATGAGACACTCTACTTTTCACATCGGCAAGACTCAGACCTACACCGCTTGAACCAGGCATAACAATAGCATGGCTTAAGAATACCATTTCCCACTCCTCTTAAGTCTATTACATGTTCAAACCCTATGATGTATGACGCAATAGGAGTACTACACTTCCCAACATTGACACAAACCCACTGTATTCCCACAATAAAACCCCACATCCTTCCATCCAAAGACTATCTAAGAAGTAACGTTCTGCTCATCTGAAAGCACTTTTGAAACTTGTCAAGGGCACGAAGTCCTGAAGAGACAAGTATACTACACATATTCTTACCTGGCATCACTCAATACTTAAAGTAGTACATTCATTATTTCAACAATTTTTAATACGAGCTGCTGTGCCCTTCAAACATCCCACTTGGATAGTATATTAGTATGTTGTGCTACATTCTGTTTTAAAGTGTCAAAAATACACAGTTCTGGGGTGATGCTTTACTGAAAGTGGTCCCTAGCAACATCCAAAATCAAAATAAAGGGCTTGAAGGATTGCTTCATCTGACTGTTTTATTATAATCTCTACACTGATGCACATCAGCCAATGAAAGTACCACAAAAAGGGTAGAGTAAGCTATACCCTCTGATCTGGATACAACATCATTAAATCCACGCTACCCATTGTAAGAAAGGGAAGTCTTGATATCCACAGCCTGTGATGGGCTTACAAAGCCTTGTCATCCCTCAACCAAATGTGAACAATTTTATCTTCATACATCAATCAAAATTTCATGTACAAATAAAATGTGAAGTCTTTCTCATGTTGATATTTCATACAATGCAGTAATTTTAGTTCATTCTCCTATTCTCCTACATTAACATATTTATTCTTATCAATCCACGATGCACTTGCTTGCTGATATACAATTTACAGTACCCCAATGCACTTCAAACCTGAGTGCTGCCCCTTCATATGGAGATGTTATCATTTAATACAATTTCTGCTTACGACTTCTAATGATTTACCAACAAAGAGCAGAACACAACCTCCCGGTCCAGTGCTGTAATGCCATAAGCAGTGTTTCTATGGCTTATTGCTACTCCACAGACTCAGACAACTACAGCCAACACAGTTTTCCACCACTTGGAACAGTTCCATAAAGGCCATCAATTATTCCTGTGGCTTCAGTCTTACCCTGCTTTACATCACAAGCCAATGCACTTGGAAAGGCCACATGATGTACTAAAACTCCACAGCCCCATTCAATCTTAAGCTACCCAGCTTTCACATCACCAGGAACAAGTTCAAGACGACTGAAGTGTGAGCCCAAGCCTTTAGTCTCACCCGCAAGCCAGCATGGTCATCTGATCTACCTACTGCCCCTTCACAGCTCTGGACAATAGCATCCTGTCCAACTTTTTTGACACCAGGAACACATTCAAGAATATTAACAATCATGCCAAGGCTTATCTTGGCCCACAAGCCAGCATATGTATGGTGGTTACTTAACCTAGTGCTACACCAGAGCGCAGCCAAAAATGATCTGACCAGCTTTCTTGTCACTGGTTTGAGAGCGAAGAAAGGCAACCTACCTGCTTAAGGCCTCAATCTCACTCAATGAGCAAACTTGCTACAGAGGTCATGTACCCGACTGCTACACCACAGTTGTAGCCAATCATGGCCCTTTCAGAGCTCCTACCAAAAGGTCCATCTTCAAGAAGGACATCAAGCATGCCCATGTTTTGTCTCGCTCCACAAGCCAATGCACTTACAAAGGAAGGTTAAATGACATACTGCAACACTGCTGGCCCAGGCATTGGTGTCCCACCCAGCTTTCCCACCACTAAGGACATGTTCAAGAAAGCCAACCAGATGACACAGGGTCTCTGTCAGACCCAAACGCCAGCAGGATAAAGGAGTTCAAATGACCTGTTGCAACTCAGCAGCCCCAGCCAATTGCACCTTGCCCAGCTTCCCCATCACCAATAACATGAATGCCAACTAGCATGCCCAAGACCTCAGTTTAACCCCACAAGCCTGCACACTCATGGAACCCATGTGACCTATGGCTACTTCGAATGCGCAGGCAATCATGGCCTTCTAAGCATTCCCACCACCACGAACAGCATAGAGAAGTCCAGTCAGCCTCCTCAACGACTCAGGGGCATATTTACAAGCACCTATCGCCACTGGAACGTCACATTTAGTAACGTTCCTGTGGCGATATGTGCTTCGCCTTATTTACAAAGGTGCATTAAGCCATTTAACGTGGCTTAACGCTGCCTTGCAAATATGGCCCCCTTTCACGCTATACTTAGCGTGAAAGGGGTGGGCAATGGGTGTTACAGTGGGTGTTCCACCGCAACAACCATAGATTTTGATGCTGCCCCATATTTACAAGGGCGGCATAAATATGGGGCAGCGGCAAAACTAAGACCAAGGAAAACCTGGTCTTAAAAAGGTGCAACTAGGAGAAATGTTTAATTTCTCCTCGTTTTTGCTGTTTCCATATGTGCTGCTTTGTGCAGCACACATAGAAACAGCAAAAGGCCTTTCATTGCTTATGTGTAAGAAGGTGTCCCTTCCTGCACATAAACAATCAATAAAAATAATTACGTTTGGCAACTTCTATGTGTGCTGCATAAAGCAGCACACATAGACATTTCAAAACACCATTTAAAGACTGTTTATGTGCAGGAAGGGACACCTTCCTGCACATAAACAATCTTCCCCTCAATGCAGACACCCTTGCACCATAGTGCCTGTGTTGGCACTAGGCTGCTAAATTTAGAGCCAGCACAGGGGGAAACGCAGGGCTACACCATATTGTTGAAAATATGGTGAAGCCCTGTGTTTCAGAAGTGGCGGAGAGTGGCGTTAAGCCAAGGAGGATTACGCCACGCTCTTCCACTTCTCTAGTAAATATGCCCCTCAGTCTCTCTCTACATGCTGGGCATGAGATCTACTACTACCCTGTAGCCCCAGGCCAATTGTGACCCACCCTACTTTCTCACCACCAGAAACACGCTCAAGAATGTCAACCAGCATACCCAAGGCTTTGGACCCTCAAACTAGCACTTTCAGGAAGGTGAAGTGATCTGCTGCTACTTTGCAGGCCAAACCTATTGCATCCCAATCAACTAAACCATAACCAGGAAATATTAAAGGCCAAGTCTCAGTCTCACCCCAAAGTTAATGTGGTCATAGTGGTCATGTGATCTACTTCTAATCTGCAGCCACAGATTAAACATTACCCATCCTGTTTCCCCTCAACAGGTTCGAAAAGGCCAAACAATATGCCCAGGTTCTCCATCTTGCCTCAGAAGCCAGTGTGCTCACAGACATCTCATGATCTACCACAAGTCTGCAGACCCAGGCAATCATGGCCCACAATGTTTTCATGCCACCAGGAACAGGTTTAAGGTCAACCAGTGTATCCAAGATCTCAGACTCAAAGCAGAAGCCAGGGCACTCAGACTAGTCACAATGTACTACTACTCTGCAGACTGTGCCAATAGTGAAAACATAGGTACCCCGACACCAGGAACAGACTCAAGAAGGCCAACCAATGTGCCAAGACCTCTGTCTTGCTCCAAAGGATAGAAAACTCAAGGAGATCAAGTGACTTACTGCTACTCTTTATGAGTAGCAAGTGTGAACTGCTCAGCTTTCCCATCAAAAGACATTGGTTCAAGAGGGCCAATCAGTGTGGCCCACCCTCACAAAAAGTATCCCATATCTAACTTATTTGCTGTGGGGAAAATAATCTACCTCTTAAACGCCCTATTGGCAAAGAAAAAATAATATTTTTTTCTTTGTTAGACCTTCACCCACTTTAGCAGTGACAGGGTTCATCATCGGTTCCCATCCTGGTCCCTAAAAACCAGGATGGACTCGACCATATTCCAGGGAGCACTTTGAATATTTTTCTAGCCAGTGTATTAATTTAGATAACAAAAATACTTCAAACAACAAGGGAATCCCTTTATTTGCGGTTGTTTGGGTATGGTTAAAATATCTGTTACAAAAAGTTATGGATATAATGTCCCTAGTACCCTACAATGGTCAGTCAGCATTGCCACATCTTGCCTGAGACTCAAGTGCATTCATGGAGGGCACAATATTGACCTCTACTCTAAACCCCCAGAAAATCGCGGCCCACCAATATCTATGCCCACCATGAACAGATTCAAGACCACCAGTCAGCGAGCCCAAAGCCTGTCTTGCTCTACAAGCTAGCTTGCTCAAAAAGATCACATGACCTACTACTACTTCAAACTCCCAGCCAATCACATACTTCCCTGGTCTCTTCTCACCAGCAATAAGTTTAAGAAGGCTCACCATTATGCACAAGGCTTCAATGTCCCCAAATAAGCCATCAAACTCACAAGGTCTCTTGACCTACTGCTACTCGACAGTCCAATCCATTTGTGGCATATCCAGCTACCTCCACCTCACCAGGAACATGCTTACGTAGGCCAACAAGTGTTCCATAGGCCTCAGTCTTGCTTCAAAAGCCAGCATTCTCAAGGAGGTCATATGATTTACTGCTACTCCTCAGGCATAGTCAACTGTGGACCACCCAGCTTTCCCCCAAAAGGGGCAGATTCATGAAAGCCAACCAGGTTGCCCAAGACCTACTGTGTCTAATAAACGAGTTTACTCATGGAGGATATATGACCTACCACTACTCCTCAGCCCCCGCCAACTGTAGCCCATTCAGCATTCCCACCAACAGGAACAGTCAACCAGCACGTACAAGACCACAATCTTGCCCCACAGACTAGCGCTCTGATGTAGGTCACATGGCCCATTGCCACTCTGTACCTGCAGCCAATATGTGCACCTGTGTATGTTCTGTCCACATACCTTATGGGTAATGCTCAGAGCACACTATAGATGTCATTATTATTGAGTGATGGTGGGAATCTAACAAGAATATAGATGGGAATCATTGATATACTGTGGGCATTGTTGGCAAGATGGTTCTCAGCCATGCTTCAAATCTTCCTCTAGCCTAATATTGGTAATTCCTGTCATGTTGAACACAATAGTCATGTTGTAGTGTTCTGTACATGAGTCACATCTGCAAGGGTGTTTAAAAGAAAATGCAGTGTTTTCAGCGTGTTAGCATATAGGGATATTAAAGTTCCATTTGTTGCACGATATAAGCCTCATGAGTCACTCACTCACTCATAGTGACTTCAGCCTTAATGACAAGGCCGTGATCATGGGGCAGGATAGGTCTGCCTCAAACAACAGTGGCATCTTGATCATATGACAAAGAACACCACTGATCACTCAATGACACCGCAACCATTACCTCAAATGGATTCATAATCCTATTTCCAAACTTCATGGTGTCACTGCACCACTATTAAAGACAACATCACATCACATCACATACATTTTAAAATATTGTGAAGTAACACTGGAAAACCACAATATACATATAGCACTAGTGCAATGGTATCTGTGCATTCAAGTTTGATTGAGCAACAATCTAAATTAATGACCCATCACTAGAACATTGTGACTTGTTGACTTGTCAGAGTTCAATGCTGTGCATTGAGCTCCAGTCAAATATATTAAAGTACCGTATCTGTGAGCTCAAAGGAGGATGCGATAGCTAACATATGATGAGAGCCCACTTTGACCTTCATATTCCAGCTCATTGAAGTTGTTCATTCCTTTACTGTGTGCTTTGCAGGTTAACTCATTCATTCTGAACATGCTCTACTATATTATGTACCACCACCTTGCTTAGCGTTGTAAACGTTACATGTGATGATAACTGTGGGTATGCTTTCTTTGATGGAGGCCTCAAAGCAAATTTAAGATCTTAAACTGAATAGTCTGAGGGTCTGCTTGCTCAAAATATCCTTTGACCTACTTCTTTTCCAGCCTTGCCTGAAGACTGAAGACTCTATTTCAATTATAACTTTGTTCTACTGACTTCTTTTATGTCTATATCTGCACAGACAATAACCCAGAGTAATGGACTTCATGGATTGAGATGTCTTGTTTGATGTATTAAAGTTTATTATCTCGCAGTATACTTAGCTGGATCATTTCAGTTTTGTCAAAAGACAGTGACACATTTTCTTTCTTTTTGTGCTTTTCTGTTGTTGCCTTCTGTGCTGCAATGATGTTGCCTTTCGTGGGATATCACAAAGTATGGACCATACTCTCATTCTAAGTGGATACATCATGGGCTCATTTAGAGTAAAATTATGGTTTTATGAATTTGGAGAGATTTTAACATGGCTGTTTTACTGTGAAATGATTTTAAGTAATCATGCAAATAAAGATTTACTTACTTTATAACTACTAGTATCTCAAAGGCAGTTAAAAGCAGTATCGATGCCCAAATTCCAGAAAGGCCATCCTTGTACACCACAGCGTACATAGAGGCGGCATTTAACTTTACAGTATGCAAAACTATCAAATGTGTTGAGATGCGCAAATTTGAAAGAAGACAATTTGTATCAAAAAGATCCCATCAACAATCTTTCTAGAACTATATATGTTATGTCAGTTTACAACGCCTCCCATATTTAATCTTTACTTTGAGCATTTAATAAACACACACCTGGTGTGTCTTCGTCTTCATGGCATAGAAATATAACGAATCGAGGTAGAAATCCTTGTCTGAAATAACATATAGCCAGATGAAATTATTCTCTACTCTTTGTTATAGCTGCCCCATACTATACAAACATATACGTTAAATAAAAGTTGAACGCAGAATTCTCATTTGGCTTCCAGTGTTTTTTTTTTCAGTCTCATCGATTGTATTGACAGTTTACAAAAAAGCCAATCCAACTTTTCTGTGGCATTTATAAGACAAATTAAAAAGGGTGTCAGTTCGAAATTAGATCGACATACATCAAGCAAACCCTTTTTAAAGAAAAAAAAACGCTCGTCTACAGTACATGATAAAATCTGAAGACGTGACAACCTTATTTTGTGTAGAAATTACCCATAACCCCTAAAAAGGAAACGCATTTTCGCGGTAATAAAATAATTATTTTAAGTACCGCAATGTGTTTCAACAGATTTAGCTTTAATTGATGAATAAACTGAAAACAATATTTGCATGTTCTCTCCCGCGTTAAAGCTGCAAAATTACTTCGTTATGTGTTTTTTACAGATGCAACCGCACGGCTTTCCAGGCTCTGCTGTGGTATCACACTAGTTATTCATTTGGTAAGATACCGAGGCTTATGGAACAACAGAAGGACCTTGAAGTTCCCTCAGTGGATATTAAGCCAAACAGTTGTATTTTCTTGTGTTAAACAACATTGGAATGGACAGAATTCTGAAATTCCTTCTTACCACTTTTAAATGACTGAATTCAACTCTGCAATCTGCTTCTGTGAAATGAGCGCACTTTGAACACTGTGCCGTGCTCTAACGTCCCACTAATAGTAAAAACTGATACAAACATAGCAACACAAACAGCAACAATAATAATAAAAAAGAGCCCTACCCTTTTTTGCAGAACTAGCGGAGTTATCGCGGGCAAAGTTACTCTTCGTGCATACCAGCTCATGTCTGCTCTTCAGAGATTCGCACCCCAGTCGCCTGGCCGGGTCATTCGGGACTTGGAACTAGCCGCTCGCAGTCGGTATCCCTTCGCTTCTTGCACCGCGGCACGTCATCCCTTGCACAGGAAGAACACGGAATGCAAAAAATGCCGCCCTGTTTATCCGAATCCAAACCTACATAAAGCCAATTACGGATGACTGTGGGATAGGCCAACCTCGAAGCCAATGGCAGGCCTTTGTCCTTGGAAACACATTCTGTTACTTGTGTTTATGATATTTGAAGAACCAGATTAACAGGCATTTTAATCACATCTTTGCTGTTCAAAGGCCAGTCATTCTGAGCCTGCCTTGTCAGCTTGGAACGCATTCTTTCCTGAAGCAGATGTGAAGTGTGCTTGCTACATAACATTGATTTTCATACTCAGGCGGTCTAATCAATTCCCGAATGCAATAAACGGGTATGCGGATTGTCACTGAAAAATAGTTCGTTTCGACATTTCCTTTTTTGCAGAAAAATTCCTGCTCGTTACTTAAATTACTGCCTTTTTATTTAGGGTAACCTTGGTACAGTAAACATTACAACTTATAAATGTTCAGTTCACGGCAAAACAGCATTAGCACTGTAGCTCTACCTCATTTTTCAGAACTCCCTGCAAGAAATATAAAATTGATTTAGCAAATCTCTCACAAGCACATATCCTTGAAATGTTCAAAGTTAACTTGGCAAGCACTGCGAGACTGAGTGCCAAACCTACTTTATCAGGCTCCTTTTAATAGGTTTTTTCCAGCAATACTGTAATTGGAAAATGAAGACAAGTCCCAATCAGCAGAGGACAGCGAAGACGTACGCTGATATATTTAAGTCATTCTGAATCCTTTATTTCTGTCTAGATCTTCTTTTCCGTCTACTTGCCTACCCGCCTGCCTTTCTGTCTGTCTGTCTGTGTGGTGAGTTGGCCTTCTGGTTACATCTTGACTACTTACATCTGCCAATGTGTTGTCTAGCATGCAACACTCACCACCATTTCAGCAAGAGGCCTCTCCTGTCATAGCAGACAAACAAATCAGGCTATTTAGTAGCTTATGTAGCTGTCTGGAGATTTCCGGTGTGTGACCGAGCATTACGTTGCACATTTTGGTGTACATTTCAAACAAAAAAATGTGTAGAAATCCTTTCCGCATTAATACGTCCATTGCATAAGTGGTTTCATTTTTAAAATGTGCAAGTGCTTAATCAGCACACGATTCTGGCTTTCTAACTCCTTTTAACCTAGCTGGCTCACAAACAGGCAAACAGGAGTTGATTATAAAAAGCAGTGTCTGCATATTTAGTGGTGTGCTTCACATGTAGGAGCGATAGGGAGGATAAGATGCATATTTGAAAATAATTACACATTTACATACCCATTCTACATTTCTCAAATGAGTAAGATGGCACTTTTATGGTCTAATTTATTTAGATCGAATACAGTTGGTATTGAATTGAGTAAGATGTCTGTTCCTGTTAGAAATGGGGATCTCTAGTTGGCAGTGGCTTGCACCCTGTCCAAGTAGGGACCCTTCCTTCTAATCAGGGTAGGGGAGTCACACACCCAAGATAACCTCTGCTCATCTCCTTGGTAGCTTGGCACAAGTAGTCAGGCTAATCTCAGATGCAATGTGTAAAGCACTTGGACATAAACACACAGTAACACAGGGAACATTCTACAAATGGACACCACACCAGATTAGAAAAATAAGCAATCTTTATCTACCTAACTCCAACTATCACTTTTAAAAGTTTAAGCAATTCTGTACATAGAACTCTATGGATGATTTGATTTTAGCATAAAGTTCCTATGATGCGTCAAAAATCCAAGACGGAAAACAGCCGCAAAGGAGGAAAGGGTCAGAAAACACAGGGATGAGTCGGTTCTCGGGTCCCAGGGGAATAAATCCGTCAGTTCTGTGTATGCAGAAGGAGTTTTGCATTGATTCTTCACTGCGAAGAGAAGCAATGCATCAGTGTTTGGAGGCGACTCCTTTCGGGGGGGCGATGTGTTAGAAACATTTGCGCACAGGTGCGATGCGTGAGAAAATCCAGGCGCTGTGGGTTGATGCGGTGGCAAAACAGGCGCTACGTCGATTTCCACTCCCGCAGACAGGTGATGCATCGATTCCATCAGCTGCACAACAGGGCCTGCATCAAAGTGGGAGCAGGGGTCTCGGACATCTGAGATTCCTTGCTCTGGATTCGGGCTGTGGTTGGTTCTTCAGGCCGCGAACAGGCACTGCGTCAATTTTTCAGCTGCACCGCGGCGATGCATTGGTTTTTCAACCGCACAGCAAGCTTGTGGCAGGAAACCAGTACTGGAAGGGCTATGTATGGATTTTGAAGTCTTGGAGCAGCAGAACCACCTCCAAGGCCCTAGAAGTGGAATCGGCACCACTTGGCTGGTCAGAACTCCAAGCAGAGAAGTTCAGAGATGCTGCAGGTGAAGTCTTTCATGGCGCTGAGACCTCCAACAGGAGGCAAGCACACACAAGCCCTTGGAGAACATTGGAAACACAGGATACAAGAAAGCAAAGTCCAGTTCTTTTAGTGCTCACAGACAGAAGCAGCAACTGCAGGCCAACCCAGCAAAGCAACACACAGCAAAGGGGCAGTACTACCCCTGACAGCTCTTCAGCTCTTCTTCTTGGCAGAGTCCTCAGTCCAGAAGTGTTCTAAAAATGTTGGGTATAGGTCCAATACTCAGATCCCTTTTGGCCTTTGAAGTAGGTATTTTTCTAAGGAAAGTCTTTGATGTTCAAAAGATCCTGCCTTGCCCTGCCTTGGCTTCAGGCACACTACAGGGGGTTGATAAAGCATTATGAGAGGGCAGACACAGCCTTATTCAGGTGTTAGTGCCAACTCCTCCCACCACTTTAGCTCAGGAAACCCTATCAGCCTGGTGATGGGCTATCATGATATGCAGGGCACACTGCTGCTCCCTTTGTGTGGCTGTCTAGAGTAAATAGAGGAACAGCCCCTGTCAGTCTAAACCAGAAGTTGATTCCACAGGCAGGTAGAGACACAGGAAGGTAAAGCAAGAAAATGCCCACCTTCTGAAAGTGGTATTTTCAAACACATAATTTAAAATCCACCTTCACGAAAGGATGTATTTTACAATTCTGAGCTCAGGGAGCCCAAACTCAAAATCTGGAGCTCTCCCAATTGAAAATTACACTTGTAAGATGTCACATGCTGGTCCAATGATAACCTCTGGGAAAGATATTCCTTGCAATAGTGAAAAACAAAATTGGAAGTGTTTCACTATCAGGACATGTAAAACACACCAGTACATGTCCACCTTCCACTTGCACTTCACCCTGCAACTTGTCTACCTTGGATCTACCATGGTGGTGCCTTACTTGTAGAAAAAGGGAAGCTTTGGGCCTGCCAAGTGGGTGAACTTGCCAGGTCGACATGAGAGTTTCAAACTGCAATCACAGACACTGCAATGGCAGGTCTGGGACATGTATTCAGGGCTACTCATGAGGGTGGCACAATCAGTGCTGTAGGCTCACTAGTAGCATTTGATTTATAGGCCCTGGGCACACACTGCACTATTCTAGGAACTTACCAGTAAATCAAATATGTTAATCATGGATAACTGAACATAATCACAATTTACACAGGAGCACTTGTACTTTAGCACTGATCAGCAGTGATATAGTGCCCAGAGTACACAAACCAGCAAAAATGAAGTCCAGCAGACAGTAAAAAATACAGGAGGTAGTAGCAAAAATAAAGAGGTAACCTCGCCAAGGATGCCAAGTCTAATATGTGTGCCCTCCAGCTGAAAGTGGGGAGAACTACCCAACCGCCTGCGAGTTCTCATTACTAAGGCGGAAGATTCTGGACAGACCATCAGCATTGCTGTGTTCTGTACCAGGGCGGTGTTTCACTCTAAAGTCCCTTCCCTGTAGCAAAATGGACCACCTCAATGGCTTTGGACTCTCACCTCTCATATGCATTACCATCTGAGGGGCCTGTGATCTGTCTGAACCCGGAAGTGAGTCTCAAACAAGTGCCCAGACCACAGCAGAAGTTTCCATTTCAATTGCCCTCCACCCCTGTTCCCAGGGAAGTAACCTCCTGCTAATGAAAGCTACAGGTTGGTCTAGGTCCTCTTCGCTTAGCTGTGCTAGAACTGCCTCCACTCCATGCTCTGCAGCATCTGTCTGCACAATGAATTTCTTAGAGAAATCGGGTGTCTTGAGCAAGGGCTCCGTGCACATGGTTGCCTTCGGGGCATTGAATGCGGTCTGATAAGCCTCAGTTCAGATCAATGTCCAGCGCTGCTTCCTGGAAGTCAGCTAAGTCAAGGGGGCAACAATGGTGCAATACCCCTTGACAGATCTCCTGTAATAACCAGTAGGACTTAAAAAGGCTCGCAACTCTGTCTGAGTCTTGGGGGGCTCACAAGCCAGAATGGTGCCAATCTTTGGTCGTAGGGGGACCACCTGGCCGCTTCTTACCTTGTGCCACAAGTACAACACAGACCTCTGCCCTATCTGGCGCTTACTGGGCTTGAAAGTGAGGCCTGTCTTCTGCAGGGCCTTAAACGCTTCCCGGAGGTAATGCAAGTGATCCTCATAACTGGAGCTGAATACTGCACTGTCATCCAATCAGACAGCACTGAAATCCTCCAGCCCAGCCAAGACCTGGCTGCCCAACCTCTGAAAGGTGGCAGGGGAGTTCTTCAAACCGAAGGGCCTGACACAGAACTGGAAGTGCCCCTCCATCGTTGAGAATGCTGACCTCTCTTTGGCCCCATTGGTCAAGGCAATCTGCCAGTACCTAGACGTCAAATCAAACGTACTGAGGAACTTGGTGGTTCCCAAACAATCTATGAGCTCATCAGCTCTGGGGATCTAGGTGCACATCAGTCTTAGTGATGGTGTTGAGCCCACGGTAGTCCATACAGAACTGTAGCTCAGGTGTTGCACTGGGTAACACACAAGTTGAACAGTGGACCAAAAGCAACCAATAGGCACCAATCACAGAAAATCACCAGTTACAATTAGGCGATGAGAAGTGATATTGCGTGCAATTCTCCAAAAGTGCCCCCTGTCCAAAAGCACTGCCCTACTGGTAGGGGCAACAAAATGAAAGACTGTTTCGGAGCTGCACCACTTAACCAAAAAAGTCCAAATTCCTGATAGTCCTAAATATTCAACATAGCAAGAAAGTGGATGTGTAAAAAATTTGGGTTTTCTCTTCTTTATTGGTTTGTTCTTTAAAGATAGACAGCCAACGCGTTTCGTCCTTACACACAGGACTTCTTCAGGGCAATGAAGATTCTGTATGAACCGATAGGTATGAATCGATATGGAAGTAACCTCGAACACATATGTGGAAAGCAAAGGTAATGGTCATACCCATGCATAAAGCTCATCTATTGAGCACATGGATCATCCAAATGAGTGAAAAGAATACGGTATCCAAAATTGAATCCAATTTGTCACATATATAAAGGATGAACAGTAGTTAGTATAATACACGTGGTATGATAGCCACAAGGTTAATCGATGCTCACATGGCCTTATCTCGGCCTTATCTCGAACTGAACAAAAGTACATGAAGATGTGAGTGTCCACTCCGTATATTTGCCTCCCGCCGGATTACTTGAAAACGTTTTCAAGTAATACGGCGGGAGGCAAACGCCGAACAATATACGGAGAGGACACTCACATCTTCATGTACTTTTATTCAGTTCGAGATAAGGCCATGTGAACGTCAATTAGGATTCCAAGGCACAACCATGTGGCTATCATACCACGTGTATTATACTAACTACTGTTCATCCTTTATATATGTGACAAACTGGATTACATTTTGGACACCGTACTCTTTTCACTAATTTGGCTGATCCATGTTGCACTGGGTGTAGAAGCCTTTGGGACCAAAACCACTGGGCTGGCCCAAGGACTGTTGGAGGGCTCTATCACCCCTAAACCTAGCATCTTGGCAACCTCACCTTGATGCTGGCTTTGACCTTGTCAGTCAACCTGTAGATGTTATTTCGCCCTAGATGTCAAACTTTCTATGCAGTGGTGGATGACCACAGACAACCTTTGCAAGGGAATAGTGATGCGTCCAGACCCTCTATTGATTGTGACAACAGATGCGAGTGCTGTGGACTGGTGTGTATCATCGGGTCCCTCTCAGCCCAAGCTAAATGGTCTGGAGCAGATGAACAGAGGTAATAAAATTGTAAAGAATTGATGCCAGTTCTCCAGGCTCTTTTTCATTTAATTCATTAACTGTTCCACCAGCATGTGTTGATAATGTTGGACAACACTGTGATGTTGGTATTTATCAATTACTAGGTGAGTACCCATCACAGATCACTGAACAAGTTGGCCTGCAGTCTGGGTGGTGGGCAGACACTCATCTTCTCTCATTGACAGCTGTTCACATAAAATGTCTGGACAATGTGTTGGCAAACACTTTTAATTGGAGGTTTCCCTCTTTCCAAAATCTACAGCAGACAAAGTCCAATTTAAGGGACATTTGCAAGAGGTGTGTCCTCCCCTTTCTGGATCTGTTTGCCTCTAGGCTCAGCGTGCAGCTATAGGGGTTTTGCTCCCGGTTCTCAGAAGAAGGAGCTTGGGGTGTGGATGCGCTTACCTTGAAATGGGCCTGGAAGCTTCTTTTTGCCTTTCCTTCAATTCCTGTGATCCAGAGGCTCTTGTGCAGGATTCAGCAGGAGAAGGCCCAACTAATTCTGGTGGTTCCTTACTGGCCCAGACCCAGTTGTTTCCTGCTCCTGAGATGCATGTCACTGGGCCTTTCGTGGTTCTTTCCTCTCTCTCCTGCTCCCCTGACATCTTGCACACAGCTTCAGCTTCATCGACTTTCCCTCTCTGTTTGGAGGTTGAAAGGATGAGGTTGGAGGAACAAGGTTGATTACGCCAAATTGGTCTTCCCTAATTATTCTACTAAATTACGACTGATGGTCTTTTATTTGCTTGCTAAAAGTGGTAGGGGGAAGTAAAACAAGTCATGGTTATACTTTCAAATTTAGTCATACTCTAAAGGACCACAGACTCCGAATTCCAATGTTGTGAATTTATTATAATGCCAAAAATAATTGAATATGAACACATCTGAGTATAAGCGTATACAGATACATGAAAATCAATACAGAGCCAATTTTACGAATATAGTTCATCCGGCATAAAAGTCATAATATGATGAACTCCAAAATCAATACACAGCAAAGAATAGAGGCTGAGTCGAGTTCTCTTTTCATCTGGGAGGAAAACAAAACAAAGAAAAATATCTTTCCCTACACTGCTCTAAATGAGGGTCCTACCCATTTCTCTTATATCATTTCCTAAAAGTGTCAGCACGTGTTGACTTCCTAAGAAGTACTCACGTCAAATGGATTTCTTAGCTTAAGGCTTTGGAGCTCGCTCTAAGATGCTCCTTCTCCTCCGAGAATCAGCAGAAGTTCCCAGTCTCTATCCCTGCGCATCATATCAAAACAGACAAAGTTCAGCCCCCAATGAATCATGTGGTACATTTCTCTATTGTATCATTTCAGTAACTTTCCAGTAGCTTTAATTAATTCTTCTTCGTCTTCCAGTGGCCTTGGTTCCCAGCCAGGCCAGGCATGAAAGGAATCCTCCCTTCTCGCCTTCCCGTCTTCTTCAAAGACATTCTGTGTATCTCCTTAAATCTAAGAGTAACGAGGCTGAATTCCTGCACCTGTAGTAGGATGAGAACACAATACTTTCGAGTACAAAAGAGATTCATTTAATTAATGTATTGAGCGACCAAGGAGATTCGAAACTGTCAACAACTTTTACAAATTGGGCCTACGATTCAGGCAACTTAAACTAAACATGGTTACATTGCAAGGATATAATTTCATCCTGCACCTTACATATACAGGAAATATGAATATTTCTAATACATGTAAAATCCTACTTGAAAATGCACTCTACATTTCAATGTGAAGATAATGTTGATCAAATGCATCTTAATAATCGTAAAACACTACAAACGATGAAAATACATGTGAGTGTGTTTGAACCCATATAATTCAGAGTGCTGTAAGCACTCTATCAATGTCTATGTCCCCATAGTATTGATGTAGTTCAGAAATCTAGAAGATCTTCTACTCTCACTTCCTATTCTAAACACTGGAAGGTATTCTGATTGCGGGTGTTCTGCTTGTGACGTTTCTACATTGGAATGCTCTGTCTCTTCTGTTCTTCAGTTTCTCTTAGATGGGTTTCATAAACATCTTCCTCTTTCGACTTTGAAGTAAAAATGGGATGCAATTCAGGAATTCCATGTGAAACATGATTTGATCACTGGTGCAGTGCCATTGGTTTCTCGGTTATTCAAGAACGTTGCTATCGCTTGTCCTTTGGTGAGATCTACAGTTCATTCTTGGGACCTTCCTTTGCTTTGAAGGTTTTACAGAACCCCGCTTTTGAATCTTCGAATATGGTAGATCTTAAGTTTCTTTCATTTAAGGTCTTATTCTTGGTGGCTGTCACTTCTGCCCGTCAGTTGGGGGAAATGTCAGTTTTGCTCTGTCATCCTCCTTTTCTTTATTTTCTGGATGCTGCCATGGTTCTTCATTCTGATCCCTCCTTCCTTCTGAAATTCCATGTCTCTCATGATCTTGTTCTCCCTGCTTTCTTTCCCAACCTCTCTTCTGCAGAAGAATGTAGGTGGCACTTGCTGGATGTTAAACATGCTCTCTTTATTTACCTGCCTAGATTGGAATGCAGCTGCATTTGAAAATGTGCAATAAACGCTTAAATGGAATTTTGCTGTCTCCGTGATATTTGAAAGGACGAATTGGAATAATATGGTGATTAAATTGTTAAGTTTTGGACGAATTATGAATGAAAGTTATGGATTGGAAAGGGAAAAGGTCCCATTCACAGCAGTGCGCCAATCTTGTGCGTCAATCACGCGCTTTTTGTATCTTCATTTTGAACACAGTGACTTGGGACGGGACACTAAGTGGAGCGCACGCAAGTATGAACATGCATCAATTTTAGGATCACGTAAAAGGGAAGGAGTGCACTCTAATTCAGACATTCTTGTTGTTCACAATATTTCCGTCCCTACGAAGGGTGCACCCCAAAAGTTTAATAGTTGACTCAAAAGATTAAGGATTCGACATCGGAGACACCGGAAAAACTTACATCAGAGAGCGCCTTGAATTTTAAAAGATGTTACATCTTGTATAACATATGATTGCTGTATTTCAATTGTTTCACAATGTTTTTTGTTTCATTAATCATTTGTTCACTGGTGTGATACCTGTACGGTTGAGCAAGCAGGTTCTTTCAGTTACATTGTGGGGTTAGGATGATTTTTTCTTCTTTTTATCTTTTCTTTTGGTTAGTGAGTGAATTATGGGTGTTGTAGTATTAGGGATGTAGGTATTAAGTCACGTGGTTTGATGCGTTAGGTTGATGGATGTCACCTGAGCGTGAGGATTATCCTTTATATTGGTTTGGGTGGGAGGGCAATGGTGAGAGCAGTCTTCACGAAAGCTAGAGAGGAGAACGGCATTTGAGAGGCTTGTGCTTTACAGGTAAAAAGCGGGAAAGTGCAGGGAAGGGTTCTTTTCACTTGGGATGGTGTGAGGGATAATCGTGGGTTGATAACTGATGGTTGATGGTTGGAGGGGCGAGCGGGATTTTTAACATTTTACGTTTTCATCAAGACATCGAGGGAACTGGGAACAGAGAGGGTTTTTCTTTGTAATCTATATATCTGTTCGGAGCAGTTGTTATAGCTGATTGTGTTGTATTTTGGGAACTGGGAACTGAGAGGGCCTTTTTTTGTAATCTATATATTTGTTCGGAGCAGTTGTTATAGCTGATAGTGTTGTATTTTGCAGAAACCCCTGACGAAGAGCATTCAGCTCGAAATGCATTGGGTTACAGATACAGGGCTGACATTGGTGTTTATTAAATTACACGTGCCGCTGTGTAAAAGCCTGGATTGGAATGCAGCTGCATTTGAAAATGTGCAATAAACGATTAAATGGAATTTCGCTGTCTCCGTGATATTTAAAAGGACGAATTGGAATAATATGGTGATTAAATTGTTAAGCTTTGGACGAATTATGAATGAAAGTTATGGATTGGAAAGGGAAAAGGTCCCATTCACAGCAGTGCGCCAATCTTGTGCGTCAATCACGCGCTTTTTGTATCTTCATTCTCTTTATTTACCTTGACATATTCAATTATTGCCAGAAATCTAATTCACTGTTCATCACTTTTGGCTTTGCACAGAAGGGGAAGAAGACGTACAAGATCACATTGAGTCGTTGGATCAATGAGACTATTACTGGCTCTAATCTTCCAAAACATATGGGCCTGCAGGGCCATTCTACAACAACTGTAGCTGCTTCTTGGGCTGAACTTCAAGAAGCCTCTTTCGTGAAGATTTGTAGGGCTGGGACTTGGGCTTCAGAGCACGCTTTAGTGAAGCATTACAGTTTAAATAAGCTTTTGCATGTACACCAGAATTTTGGCTCTGGTGTTTTCCAATCAGTGTTACCTTGATAGTTTGATTGTATATAGCGGATTGTTAGTGTTCTGGGGACTCTTGCCATCAAATTACTTGGTGTTGCAGTATGTCTGGATCTCCTGGTGTTGTTTGTTAAAAGGCCTATTCACTGCTTTGGCAAACCTCATGGTTAAGGACTGGGTCCAGGACGAGGGATGTAGAGGTTGTGTCCAGATTTCTTTACCAGTAATCTTCATTAATCTTATTCCTACTCGTTTTCGACTAAAGCATTTGTTTGTGATAGTGGCCTTCTGATCAGTGGCTCGCTACTACAGGAAGTACTAGGGGAGGGCTATGCTCTTGTAGCCCCAGTGGAGGGTGTGTGGCTTAGTAGCATTTCCTGTTTAGTTTCATGTCCTGGGATTGGGTAACCAACCTCATGGCTAAAAACGGGGTCGAGGACGAGTAGGCCTAAATCATGAAGATTACAGGTAAGTAATTGGAGCATTTCTATTCTTGTGCTGTTATATGGTTCCCACTAGAAAAGGTAGGAATGCGTATCAGAACAACAAGACATCAGAGTGCAGGCACTGAGTCCATCTACACCATAAAAGATTGTTGGCCCAATTCCTAGCTAGTTCATGGTGCCTCACCCGAACCGCTAACCTTCATGGGGTAGCAGGTGATTTTGGCAACCTCAAACATGACACTCTCATCCCCAAGGGAATCATTGAAACAGATCTTACCCCTTTTGTTGTTTACTTATGCATGCCCTTGGTGAACATCAGAAACATACAAAGGAAGTTTTCAATACATTTTTTGAAACAATCATAATCTTGCACAGAAGAGTGAGCTGCAATTATTATACAGATAAAACAAAGCAATGTGACCACATGGTGAAAAGAATAAACAGTCCAACCATGGCAGTCTGATATATGTCATATTGTCAAGTTGTGAGGTGTGCTCCACTCATCATAGAAATACATTACAAATGCATAAACATAGAAAAAATACTTCATGATTTTAATACGGCATGCTTGGATAATCATTTCATAGTAATTCATTATTTGAAAAACATGTAAATCCTATACATTATTAACACATAAAATATGAAATATGTATATTTTTAAATTATCTTATTGTTAAAGGATTACCGTAATTAAACCCTTAAATAGTTTCATGTTTGGCAAAAATTTGCTTTTAGAACAATTTCAGGTGCAATGGAGTACATAACCCAAATCCTTAGTGCAATAGTAGTGAAAATGAGTATTATCTAATTTGAAATTAAAGGTCCATATTGCGAAAGTATTACTGAACTCCAATAAGTGTGGCTAGTTCTTCCCCGCTACTCATGCCATTTGGTATTCTGGCATGTCTGTACCGTGACTCTAGAATAGACAATTGTGCATAGTTATATCCCTACCTATCATTATTCCCTAATCTGAGAGCATAGCAGGTGTACCCTCTGCCTGATCTATTCAGTTACCCCTCATACCTAGATGACTTATTCTGGAGTAGGATTAGCAATCTCTCTGTGCAGGATTAGGATGAAAGATTAGCATTAGGAGAGCAGCATGTCGGACACAGTATTCGTACTAGGTCCATCATGACTAGAGTGCCCCTCGGACCAATGGACAGTGCACTATTTATAAAATAAAATTACTATATTAGAGGTACATCTCTTATGCAATGATGTGTCTAGATGTTAGAAGCTGTCTCCTAGCGGACATCGCAAACACTAGGATATCCTATTGTTTTGTTAGCTTTGAACAACGTGTACAGATTATGTCACATGAAAGGCTTGCTAAAAGCAAGCAGCATGTACAGCATCTTCCTAGAATAACATTGTGTAAATGAAATATATAAAAACAACACAGCTAAAATGAAGTCTGCTAAAATGTGTAAAATGTAAAACTAAAACGGAGATCCAAAGTGTGTCCAAGAGGCCCTCAATACAGTGCCCATTAGGGGCATGTGAAGTTGCAAACGTTTTCTTGTGAATTCTATGATTATTAGTCATGGATTGCAAAGTTTCCTACAGGTGAGATTTCACATACAACCCAGGACTTTGGCCATCTTGTAAAGTTGTAGTGATAAAAATAGATTGCCTACATTCAGGAACTTTAACATATCCCAATGCAATAAATGCATTGGAGCTGAAAGAAAGTAAGGTATTACTGGCTTCAGTTGATGGTTTGTTTGGAGGTACCTGCTTCTGTTCTTCTAGAGTTGTTCACTAACACCTCTGCATCTTCAAATCAGCTTTAGTAATCCTATTTGCAAGAGTGCCAGAAAAAATGCAATTTTCCTTGTTATACATTCTCCTTTCATCTATTGAGTTATCTGTCTAAACCACTAATGCCCAGTAGTGCCTAGTTTATTTGTGCATAAGTTCAAATCGTGTAACCAAAGCACACTGTGAGGTAAATACTTCCATGCCTGTTATTGCCAAATCAATGAAATATATAGGCTCTGTAAACCTTCGGTACCACTGAAGCTACTCGATGAGCTTCATACACTGAGCTCACTGTAGTACCTTCAAAATGGCCGAAATTGTTATGAAGTGTCTGTCTGTGTGTTAATGGCCTAACTAACTCCACCACCAATGATGACCCACAAATTCCAGCCAGGCAGTCCCAGTAGCATGTGGCTCCACATCCGGACCACATGTTACTGCCTCAGGGAGACCACAACTCACAGTGCTGCAGTACCCGGTACTGAGCATGGTCGTTCAGCACACCTGCTGATTCACATTCCCATGTCCCATCAGAGGCATACAGAAGAGAATTAGATTATTTTGAGGTTGTCTGGGTAAAGCTACCAAAGTATACTGATAGGCATGTAGGCAGTGCAGCCCTAATGTCAGCTCAAGGGCAACCCAGGATACTCCCAGTTAGAACGATTCTGCATAGCTAAAGTCCAGCATATTAGCAGGAGTTGAGGTAAGGCGGAGTCCAGCACAAGGGCTGGTAACACGCAGCCATCTTGGTGCTTCGTTTTTAAAAAGTTGCTTCATATAATTTTGGCACCAAAGTAGCAAACCTTCGAGGACGGGCTTTTTTTTCAGTATTACATTAGGTTTGACGGCGATACAAACTGTATCACACTTGGAAATTTACAACTGCGACGGCTGCACAAACGGGTGTTTGCTCAGAGATCAGCGTTGACCAGGACTTTGCTAATCAGGCCCTTAGTCAAAGATGGTATTCTGTAGCTTACAACCACGTCGAAACTGACCTAATCTACATGTGGATTTAATTGGAAAGCCTTTGGGTTAGGTCCTGGCATTAATAATTCATGATGCCATCCATTTCCTGATGATAAAGTGGTTCTAATTTTTAACCTCTATGGCTAATTCATTTTAGTAGAAAGTAAGCGGATGGAGACTCGAATTTCGTTGAAAGCTCACTAGTCCAGCGCAATTCAGAACTGAATTCTCTACTTGCATGTTTTATTTAAGTTGGCGCTCTAAGCAAGCTAAAGGCCCCTTTTTTACAGAGTGAATGTGGGCACTTTAGTATTGACAGATGGCTCTTTGAAATTGTGTCAAGGCAATGTATGGTAATAGTACTGACGACGTAATTGGCTCGAACTACTCTGCATTTTTGTCTGTTATGGAGAATTCAGGTTTTATTAGACATTACAACGAGGCTAAAAATTAGTGCCTTCATGTTAAAAGGATAGTGATATATAAAATAGAAAAAGACATGTTAATTGTGACCGTATGTACAAATTATTGCTGAATAAGGTTTTGTGGGCATTTATAAACTTTATCCCAATACCAATCAGGGCCTGTTTAATTGGGTTTATAACAGCAGATGAAAACAACTATCATATCAAACATGTTACTAAAGAGGGCCGTCAGTCATCCTTGCTGCTTTTATGGTGGTCTCGTCAGCCACTCTCACATATGCCCTTGCTTACTCTAGAGAGCAGAATATCAAAGTATTTGACCTCGGAACCTGCACGGACTTATGGTTTTCCAAACAATGAGGGATTTAACAATAAAATATCGGCGCGCGGTGTTACTCCAAAATTGGTAATGCAATGCTCTGACATTTTTTAAACGCAGGGATGTGCCGTATTTACAAAAATACGGCACACCCCTGTGTTTCGCGTAGTGCTGGTCATAAAAAAGCTGCCCAGCGCCAGTGCAGGCATCCTGTGCCATGTTGCAAGGGTGCCTGTGCTGCAGGGGAGATTGTTTATGTGCAGGAAGGAACACAATCCTGCACATAAACAATCTGTAAAGGAGAGTTGCTGTTAACCCCTTGCGTGCGCATGAAGGAAACCATGCCGTCCTGAGTCACGGGCGAGCTGTGCTCAAGACGGCGTGGTTCCGTCATGCTGCGGCGGCTCCGTCTACGCGGCACTAATTCCCCGCCTGTGCGGGCGAAATGAAGAGTGGGCGGAGTCGTGACGGAACCACGCCGTCATGAGCACAGCTCGCCCGTGACTCATGACGGCGTGGTTCCGTCACGAGCATGGCGGCGCCGCGCTCACCCCACACCCCCCCAGCGCCGCAGCAGAATTTGCGCCGCGACAAAGGGGTTAAAAAGAGCAAAATACGAGGAAACGTAATAATTTCTGCTCGCATCACCATCCTAAAACCAGGTTTTACCTGGTCTTAATTTTTGGCGCTACCGCATCCTTGTATATATGGGCCAATGTAAAAAAGCAATGGGTGTTGCGGCGGAACGTCCACTGCAACACCCACTGCCCGCACCTTTGCCACAGTGGACTGCTGTGGTAAGGAGCATATTTACAGGGTGACCTTTAGCCATGTTAAGTGGCTTAAATCCACCTTGTTAATATGGGGTTGGGAGCAATGCTACTGGAGCGTCAGAAAATTGGACGCTGCATTGGTGTTGGGGGTATGTAACTATGCCCCATGTATATTTCCTGGATCTCACCACCCATAGCTTTACTCTTCAGCCCTACATCTATACCGTCACTTTGACCTTGAGGAACTGTTCTCCACTTCTCCTTGGTGAGATCCTGGAGTTGGTAAATGTCTACAACTCTGAGATGCAGAATTTGTGGACTATTTCTGTGGTCTTTAAATGATGAAAATTGGTCAGAGAATACCACAAATACTGGATTCATAAAACATCCCTGTTCTGGTAAGATCCTCAAAGTCATGTCCCTGATAGAAAGGGTGAAGAAGTGAGCTGAAAAATCTGATCAACATCCCACTTAATTCCTTGCCCTATGACCTCACTTCCTCCTGCACTTTTAGGTTCTTGCTCCATAACTGCCATTCAATGGTTAACCATAACATTGAAATTGCAAACACCTTGGTTGACATGAACCTGGATTTTTATTCATGAAACACCTGCCTCCTGATTACACCATTTAATGACTGGACAGGAAAGTTAAGATTGAGGGTGGAGTGACTTTGATCCATTGTAACGCCGTACCATGCCATCTTGTGGCATCAGACTCACAACCTACTATCCCATTAATTTTTAGTATGCAGAAGATAAAGCTTATACATTTTTAAGTAGTCTGCATTTAAAGAAAGAAAAAATGAAAAAAACATACATCCTTTTACAATGATACAATTGTCAGTTACATCTTTACAATCAGAACAATTACCCATTAAAACTCTAGATTCATAATATCAAAAAGTGCACTTGTAAACTCATAAACCATACTATATATTGTGCATGCATACAAGCTAAAGTGTCTGATGTAACAAAGCCGTTTCCCACCTAGGCAGAGTTATACACCATACTGCATAAGATTATAAAGTGCTCAAGTGCAAAGTGCATAGGTTACAAAGTTAAACATGCGTTATATTGTTCAACATGCTAAATTTACCTGGCTAAATATTATCATGTTGAACTGTTCACCAAACTCATCGATAGATTACCAAAAAGTTGCTGCACGTTTAAAGTGCCTACTTTCATAAATCATTACTTCTAAAGGGTCCTCGAGTGTCAGTGCGCTCTATTGCTAAAGTTAGTTCTTTTTTTATGAGGTTCCTTCAACAGCAAATTAGCCTATAATTTGCAATAGCTTGATAATTTTTTGACCGAAGCGTGATACCAAAATTCCCTTTCGCTGACTTTTTTCATCCTATTAGACCATTCCATAAAAGTGGGACTGGTTGAGTAATTCCAGTGTTTCGTAATAATGGATTGAGTTACTACGATTAAGATAAAAACAAATTGTGGGAGGGGCGTGGCTAGCGCCCGCGGACAATGGCGGCGTTTTCGTAGCTCTCCCGGGCAGCGCGGTGGGGAGGGACCGCAACGAGACTCCCAACGTGTCTTCCCCTCATGAAAATCGTAGATTTGGCCTTCGGAATGGCTGAGGTGCTGCTGGGGTGATTTTGTTTACCTGTGGCTCTTCACTTGTATCGGCAAATCTACGAAGCGCCGGCTTCAGTCACCGCGCCCGCCATTTTGTTTCACAGCTGAAGGAGCCTCCTGCATCACCGCGTACGGAGCTTCAAGCATGGCGTTTCCTGGTTATTGAAGGTAACGGCGGAATGTCAAGACTATTCTTCACCTAATTAGCCTGCTGCTCGCTTTGATGTATTTTCTTCACGATTGAGCGGAATTTTGGCTCCTTTTGGACCGTTTTTCTTTTTGTGCAGCTTTCCTCTCATCTCTGGCTCTTCCCTCTTCCTCACAGTGATGCTGCAATATGTTTAAACATCATTTTGCGGACTTTCTCTTCTACTATTTACCAGGCATGGGTCGCGTTCTAAACCTTACTATAATGTGACCTATTTTCGTTTACCTCATGAAACTATGTAAAGTTATTACATGTCCATATAACTGCCATCTCACTGTTGCTCTTATCTAACAATATTCTTCGTCGCCTGGCAGTATTACGAAGATTTCTAACGGCGCTCTATGATGAATGTTGCCTCAATTACAAGTTATTCCATCCTGGTTCTTTCAAATGTACTGATATAGTGCAAATTTTTTCGCGCTTTTGGATGCCATTGTCACCTTGTGCTGCTGTTCATCCTTTTTTCCTCATTTTGTGGCTACTACTTTTGCTTTTGTTATAACATCTATGGGTAGACTGTACAAGGAGCTACGCAAGCCTTCTCCAACTCCTCGTAAATTTCTTCTTCAAACAGGGTCTAGATACAGGTGTCTAGAGATGGATGATTCTTCTGATCCATCGGCGAAGAGCCCTTCTTCAATCTCTGCTCCACACACGAGTGGCATCACTAAAGCTTCCACCAAAAGGCTAAAAAAAGACCCTCCATCTCCTCCCAAGCAAAGCTCATCTGTGACGATGGATATACTTTTGGAAGAAATTAGGGCCTTACGCCCTTTCATTGAGGAAACTAAATCTACTCTTGAGGAAACGAAATCTACTCTTCAGCTGCTTTCCGACAAATGGTTGAATATTGATGGTCGTGTTACCCATTTAGAACACCATGTTGACACTCTTGCTTCTTCTGTTGCCAAGGTTGATCCATTGTGTGTTCAAGTGTCTGCACTCCACAAACAAATTGAGAATTTGGAAAACAGAAGCAGGAGAAATAACCTCCGTATTTATGGCCTGGCGGAAAATTCAGAGGGATCTGATGCCTTAGCATTTTTCAAATCCTTTTTACCGAAGATTCTTCAGTTGCCGGATACCACTAGTCTAAACATACAAAGGGCTCATCGGTTAGGTCCCCCTCCAACTGGCTTCTCGACCACTCATGCTAAGAGACCGCGAGGTGTTATACTCTATTTTTTGGAATACACCGATTTACTCACCGTTTTGTCTGCTGCCAGGGCACTTCCTCGACTCTCATGGTCTGGTAATCGGCTTTTCTTCTCACAAGGTTATGCAAAATCTACTGCTGACCGGCGTAAGGACTTCCTTTCACTCCGACCACAGCTCCGATCTATGGGAGCGAGATATGGACTTTTTCATCCTTGCCTCTTCAAGGTGACTTTCAATAACAAGACTACTACCTATGAGGATCCACTGAAATTGAAGAGCTTTCTATATTCTCATAATGCTACCAGTATGGACACTGCTGCATCGTCTAGTTCTTAATATTTGGTTACATTTGCCTGTATTGTATTAATGACTGTACGCTTTGTTCTTGGTTGGTCTGTTATGATTGTTATGTTTGTACAGTCTTCTCAATTGGTTGTTTTTTTTTTTTTTTGTTAACTGTATATGTTCTTCATATCTAACGTTCACCCTTTTTCTCCCTTTCATACAGATTTCTTCCTTCACATCACCATTCACCTTCATGTCCCTGGAGTTCGTTGCGGTTGTCTTTCCTCCCTGCCTTCCCTTGAGAGCTTATGACTCGTCATTGCTCTATGTGGCCGCCACCCTCCTCTCCTTTTGTTAGTCCTCGACAATATGTAAGTTTATTATCCTTCCTCTTTTGTTCTATTGTTCTTGTATTTATTTTTCTTTCTTCTTTACGCTCTTTAGATTCTTCTTTCCTCTTTATCCAGTTTTTCCATTTCTCCCTGTTTCTGATCTTGTTTACACTACATTTCTGTGCTTTCATTTTCCCTTTCTTTCCTCATCTTGTTACTGGTTTTCACTTTGATGTTCTTTATGACACTATTCTCCTTTATCTTTGTTGTCTTTTACTATCACATATAAATGCTTTTCATATTATTTTCTTTGTTTATTCTTACGCCTCTTCCTCTACTGATATGTTGATATGTTCTTCTTTTTAATATTGTTTCATGCCTTTAAAAATATTTTCTTGGAATGTTAGAGGTTTACATTCACCAATTAAGAGACAGAGAGTGTTATCCCATTTGACCACACTTAATGCAGTTATAGCTTGTTTACAGGAATCGCATTTATCAGCAGTTGAATCTGCCAAATTGAAAAGGGGTTGGGTTGGCGAAGTATATTTTTCTCCAGGTGATGGTAAACGTAATGGCGTTTTGATTTTATTTAAAAAGTCTCTTCCAGTCCAATCAGTAACGCATTTCGCTGATATTTCAGGTAGATGGGTGTTAGTCAATTTTACTCTTGACAATGCTCCTATTTCTATTTTAAATGTGTACGCTCCTACATGTGGAGATGCCTCTTTTTGGTCCTCTTTAGCTCCGCTAATTACTCAACATTATGTTGATAATTTTATTCTAGTAGGTGACTGTAACGAAGTATTTGACCCCTTTTTGGATAGGCATTCAGCTAGCGCCTACATCCCTCATAAATCACAAAAAGCTTTTACTCACCTTATAGCACAATTCAAATTTACTGATGCCTGGAGACTCTGCAATCCCACCTCCCGAGAATACTCTTTCTTCTCACCCCCTCATCAAACTCAGTCTCGACTAGATTACTTTTTTCTTTCACATCACCTTACTCAGTCCCTCATTTCTTCTGATATTGGCTCCATTTTAATATCGGATCATGCTCCAGTTTCCATTACGTTGGATGGGTTACAGAATCCTGGTTCCTTTAAAAAATGGCGTTTTAATAATGCTCTTCTTCTTGATACAGAATTTATATCTTCTTTCTCGTCTTTCTTTCATGAATATTTTTTGCTTAATCATACAGGTGAGGTTCCCTTTCCTGTAGTCTGGGATGCTTTTAAGGCGTCGGCTAGAGATTTTATCATTACTTACGTTTCTCGTAAGCGGAAGAAAGCCCAACAGGATACTAGTGTTCTACTTTCCAAAATTAAATATTTAGAGCACTTATATTATACTTCTAATTCAAAAGATTGCTTAAACGATCTCATCTCTGCCAAATTTCAATTTAATAAAGACTCTACATCTAATGCCTCTAATTTTCTCGTAAAATCTAGCGCCAAGTTCTATGGTGGGCAGAACAAGGCTGGTAAGCTATTGGCTAATTATTTAAAGGTCAAGCATAACAAAGTTAACATTGAATCTGTTTATGGTCAGGATGGATTGCTGAAACATAAGAATGAGGACATCTTACAAGAATTCTTGCTTTTTTACAAAACATTATACTCCTCTGAAGCATCTTCGTCTGAACAGTCCATCTCCCACTTTTTGTCTACTATATCTTGTCCTTTTGATACCCCCCGGACCTTTCTTCCTTAGAGTCTGATCTTACTCATAGGGATCTTCTTCAAGCTCTTCATACTCTCAAACTGGGTAAAGCGCCGGGGCCGGATGGCTTTACTGTTGAATTCTTCTCCTGTTTTTCACACTTGCTAATTCCCAAATTGCATTTACTTCTCTCTACTTTTCTACAAACTGGTTCGGCTTCTGTTTCCTTCTCCGATGCCCTTATTTGTATTATTCCGAAACCAGGAAAGGATCCGCAGAATTGTAGAAATTATTGCCCCATTTCTCTGGTAAACATTGACTGCAATTTTTTTTCTAAAGTATTGGCTTTGCGTTTGGAATCTTCATTACCCGAGCTCTTGGGGAAAGAACAATCTGACTTTGTTAAGGGCAGGTTGTTATCAGATAACACCAGATTGTTTTTTGACGTTCTCTCTAAGACTTCGCATTACCCTCATTCCCTTGCAGCCATAGCTTTGGATGCGGAAAAAGCTTTTGATCGAGTTGAATGGCCTTATCTATTTGCGACTCTTAAGTGGTTCGGTTTCGGACCAAAAATCTCTTCCTTGATTTCCTTTCTTTATTCTCGTCCTAGAGCTGCTATTTCGGGGAATGGAGGCTTTTCTTCTTATTTTTCGTTGGGGAGAGGAGTTCGGCAGGGATGCCCACTTTCACCCTTTTTGTTTAATCTTGCCCTAGAACCTTTCCTTTTACGAATTCGTCAGAATGATAATATACATGGTTTTACTTTTCATGATTCCAACATTAAAATAGCAGCTTATGCTGATGATGTTTTATTGTTTATTTCCCAGCCAGTCACCTCCCTCCCAGTATTTCTTGATGAAGTTCATTCCTTTGCTCTGGTTTCGGGTTATAAACTAAATAAAGATAAATGCGAGATCTTACCACTCACTAAAGGAACTTTCAAGGATGACTTTTCTCCTTCAGGTTTTACTTGGAGCCCTAATTCTATTAAATATCTTGGCCTCCTCTTTCATTCCTCTCTTTCGGGCACAATTACTAAATCTATGGATGATTGTATACAAAAATTAACTACTCTCACTAGCAAGTGGCATCCTCTTTACCTGTCATGGTGGGGACGATTAGATACCATCAAAATGATGCTCTCTCCAATTGTTTTGTTCACAATCTCTAACATTCCACTTCCTATCCCCTTGAAATATTTCAAGAAGATTAACTCGATTCTTTCTTCCTTTTTATGGGGTCAAAAAAAATGTCGTATGTCTTTGGTTAAACTGATGCGTTCTAAAAAGGAGGGGGGGGGGTAAACTTTCCTAACTTTTCCCTGTACCATAAATCTTTCCTGTTGCATCAAGTTTCTCATTGGCTTGAGGACATCTCATTAACATCTCCTCTCTGGTTAACCTTAGACCAATCTTTCATTTTTCCCTTTTCTTTCAAGGAGTATCTTATGTTCTCTCGCAGACCTCAATCCATTTCAACCCCTATTCTTAAGCACACTTCAAAAATCTTTCCTTGTTTACCTGATCCATCTTTTCTTGATCAACCTATTTGGCATAATACTTCCATTTTAATCAACAATAAGCCAGTCTTTTGGAAATCGTGGAGAACACGTGGTCTTATTTGGGTGAGGCAATTATTTCATCATGCTCGAATCATTCCTTTTGATTTAGTTGCGACTTCTTTCAACCTTCCTCTTACTTTTCAAACCAAATATTCATTGTTGACTCACGCCTTACAGCAAGCCTACGAAGTTCATCTTGCTGCACCTCCCTCATTAACTCCCACGTCTTCTGATACGCCTTCCTTACACGCTTTACTTCTTTCACATTCTAAAGCTTCCAAAATATACGCCTTTTTTCACACTCTGTCCTATCCTCGCACCAAAACCAATACAGAAGAACATTGGGAAAAAGATTTTGGAACTTCATGGCCTGTTGTGTTATGGGACAAATTGTGGTTAAAATTTCGTAGATCTTCCAGGGCGGCCAATACTACCCAAACACTATTTTTTATTTATAATCGTTTATTGTTTTCACCACTCACTCTCAGCAGTCATTTCCCAGACACCTCGGACAAGTGTTGGTCCTGTTCTTCAGCAGACGCAGACCTTTTCCACATACTTTTTGAATGTCACCTTGTTCTTAAATTTTGGAGGCAGGCTTGGTCTCAAATTACCAAGATTTTTTCCTCCACTCAACCTTTTTCTCTATCTCATATTTTCTTAGGGAGTTTATCTCCCATCTGGGAACATTGCACTAGTAGTATTAGAATAATTGATTTACTGTTAGCTGTGGCATTTCAACAAATCACCAAAAACTGGAAGGATTTTACCAAATTATCTTATAAAGCGTGGTGGTATGCTGTTTGCTACAATCATAGATTAGACACAACTTTTGTTTATCCCTTAACTTTAGCTGTTAAACGAAGAGAATTATGGAATCCAGTTACAGTATTTTTTGACGTAAGTGTCCGCACCTCTCTGTCTTTACTCCCGATACAGCAAGAAGTTTCTAAACCTCCATGATTTCCTGTTCTTTCTCAACAAGGTACTTCTTTTGCGTTCTTGTTTTTCAACTTTGCTATTGATTATATTGTGTTTCTCGTATTCCTTTTTAATGCTTTATTTCACATCAATTGCCAGTTTTTGCTTATATTTTTTCTTAATCTGGGATATTTTATTTTATAGCTTATGTTATATTATTGTCATTAATTAACCAGCTATTTTTCTGTTTTTAGTTACCTTTATCTTGCTTTTTTGTTTTTTTGTTTTTTCCGTACTCTGTAATATCTGAGCATCTCTTATTTCAATAAAAATGTTTGAAACTTAAAGATAAAAACAAATTGTGTCCCTTTTTCCCCTAGGGTGATGGGGCTGCAAGACCTAGAAAGTCTCACCCACACAAATGAGCTGCCATTTTTTATCAGGAGACCTAAGGGAGCGCTAGATAGTAAGACATTTTTTCAGTCTGTTGATCCCACAACTTTCCTACACAGAAATGGGAGGAAAATGTAATGCTATGATATGGGGATTCTGGGGAGGAAAAGTGGGAATCCATGCAAGCCACACCTCTCTGGACTCCCCGGGGAAAACTGGTTTTCAGAAATGTCTGGATTTGGTAGGTTTCCCTAGATGGCTGCCGAGCCCGGACTCAAACGCAGGAGTCTCCTTTGGTTGTTTTGTGATAGATAGGGTGGTGCCTAGGCTATTGTTCCCAGGCTTGGCGGCTATCTGTGTAAACCTACCAAACCCAGACATTTCTGGAATCTAGACATGCAGGGGAGTCCAGGGAAGTGTGATTTGCGTGCATCCCCCAACATTTTCTTACCCAGAATCCCCTGCAAACCTCAAATTTACCTAAACAAATCACATTTCTGTGTAGGATCAGCGTGCCAGCACAAATTTCCTACCACCTAGAGTTGCCCTCTGTTTCCCGATAAAAATGATACCTCACTTGTGGGTGCCCAAATCAGAGTCAGCCTAAAAACATATCAAATTAAAAACTGCGGGTGACCCAAAGCATATCCATAATGCTTTGAGCACCCACACAAGCGAGGTATTATTCTTATCAGGAAACGTGTGCCTGTGAGGTGATCCGTCAACTTTCCCACACAGAAATGTGAGGAAAATGTGACTTTTTAGCTAAATTTGAGGTTTGCAGTGGATTCTGGGTAATACATCACTGGAGGATCCATGCAAGCCACACTGTCAGCCAAGTGACAGTCTGCCCACACCACCAGCCAAGTGCCAGTCCATGTACACCGCCAGCCAAGTGCCATCCACGCACACCACCAGCCAAGCACCATCCAATGTGCACCACTAGCCAAGCACCAGTCCACACACACCACCAGGCAAGCGCTAGTCCACACACACTGCTGCCAAGCACTAGTCCACACACACAACCAGCCAAGTGCAAGTCCACACTCACCGCCAGCACAATGCCAGTACACACTCAGCCAGCCAAACACCAGGACATGCAGACCATCAGCTGAACTCAAGTTCACATACACACACACAGAAACTTTACCTGGTATCTAGTGGTTTTCTGCCTCCCTTGGGGGCAGATGAGCCTAAGCATATTTCTAAAATGTGTGCCTAAAAAATGGGGAGAGACCCTTGTCTATTGAGCCACTCTCAGACATGCCCATAAACATATCCCTGGTGACTAGTGGGCTTTCTGCCACCACCCAGGAGAGCTTGTTGGGTGTATTAGCTACCATCTGTCCCTCGGGGGGCAGAAAGACCGTGCCCTTTTTTAGGAGGGGTGGGGGCATTGGCATGCATATTCTAGTCAGCCCCACCTCTACACAAAGTAAAAATAGTCCCTGGTGTCTAGTAGGGTTTCTGCCCCCCTAAGTGGGTAGATCACGGGCTATTGCTGGGATTTTCCCCCCCAGGAGGGCAGAAAGACTGCCCATTTTATATGGTGGGGTAGGGGCATTTGACAAGCTCATTCTGGGCAGCCCCCACCCCTCTTATATAAAAACACAACAATCTCTGGTGCCTAGTGGGCTTTCTGCCCCCCCGGGGATGCAGATCAGGGGCAATTACCCCCATCTGTGCCCCGGGGGGCAGAAAGACTGTGTCAATATTTTGGAAGGGTGGTGGCAATTAATGCACATTTCGGGCAGCCTCCACCCCTAAGTGTTAAAATACAATTATCCTTGGTGTCTAGTGTGCTACTGCCCTCATTTGACCCCCGGGGGGCAGTAATACTGAATATGGCCATGATAATCGGGGGAGCAAAAGTCCTTGCCCAAGGGGCTACTCTCCCCACCCTGTTGTCGAGTGGGTGGATCCCAGCTTGGGCATCATCCTCCTTCACCAATTCAGCAGGGATCCACTAAGGAAGGGTACCATTGGAAAGGGGTGATTCGCCTCTTTCCAATCATACCTCTTCCGTCTGCCTACGTGTTTGGGGGCTGGGATAGCCCCACAAGCATGTAGGCAGTGAAAGTGAAATGAGCCGATTGCTTTTCAATGTAATGACGTCAGTGCGCCATGCGTGTGATCATCATTATATTGAAAAAAACTGCCTCTTCCCCAGCTCCCGAGCCTAAAAAAAAAGGAAATCGCTCTGCTGTTTACAGCAGAGGGATTTAGTGCTCATGAGCAGAGGATCAGAGGATGGAATTGTTCCTTCCTAAGCACACGAGTACTGTGGTGCATGGCCGAACCATTCCATCATGCACACAAACTGGTTAAAAGTTCTATAAATAAAAAAGCAAACAAACAAAATGGGGGGATGGGAACCACTTAGGTGTTTGCCTCCACTGAGAAACATGGTGCTGGCACACAAAATATTTATAATAACTTGGGCAGAAGTGTCTTCATAAAGCTGGGCAATAGACCTTGTGAGCAATGATGACAACTCTGATAAAGAACCCTAATTCACAAGTTCAAACTCCTTTTCAACCTCCAACAAAACTACAGCTGAGGGAATACTATCTGTAATAACCAAATCAATAAACTCAGCTAGATAATATATGTTGACCCTCAGACTTTGCCACCAAATAAAAACATTATGATCAGGGTGAATTAAAATGTTAATAATTACATGAATATAGTTGGCTAAAATCTCTGTAAAGATCTTATAGTCCATATTAAGGAGTCTTATTGGTTGATGGTTTTGTTTCATCTTTCTCTTTCTTTAAAAAAGTTAATTAGCACTCACTTTTTAAAAGATGGCCAAATCAATGCACCTTATAGAATTAAATTAAACAGCGTTGTTAGGGGTGCTACAAATAGAGAGCAGACACATTTATTAAATTCTGCTCCAAAGCCAACTACCCCTGGGGTTTTAAATAATGGCAGTTGCTTCATTACATTTCAAATTTTATCTTCACAAATGGGACTTGCCAGTGGGTGTGCAACTTCAGCTCCTAGCACTGGTAATTGCACCTCACAATGAAATTGCTCCACTAGTGCTGGGTCCTGGGTCGAAGCCTCCCCCTTACACAACGAAGAATAATAATCGACAAAGATTTCCTCCATTTCCAGGCTTTCTTTTGTGATAGTGGCAGTATTTGGACCTCTGACCACCAAGATCGAATTTCTATTACAATTTTCTTTGGCACTCCAGCCCAGAAAAAACATTTAAGATTTCTTTCTTATCCAGCTATTTATGTTATAACTGATCTGATTGGTCTTCCAAGACCTTATCATAAACTTTATCGACAGTCAATTGCACACTGCACAACTCATCCCTGTCCTTTTTTTCTGATTTGCAGGAAGATAGATCAGAAAGGCCCAAATTGTGGCCTTAAAAGCCTCTCAATCTGCGGTAGTATTGTTTATTGTAAAGAAGTATTTAATATCCGTTGATAGTGTCCGAATATTAGAATCCTGGTTCAACAAGAGTTTGTACATTATCCGTCTTCTCTATATTTCGGGGCCATGCAACAGGAATTTTAAAACAACCATCAAATATTCTGAGAAACACCCACATGATATTGCTGATAGGTGTTTGAAAAAGTGAGATAGTGAGAGGGGTTAAAAATACATCTATTCTTAAGACTGACCTTAATTGCTTCAAAAACAAGAATACACTCTACCAGTCGGGTTCAAGCTCGGCAAAACATCTTGCATGCCTAGCTTAGTCCAAAAATCATAAAAGATCTGTTCTGTTAGCTTCTTATATTGAATGAGGTTAGGGGTCGAAGAGTCCATACAGGGAGAGAGCAAAAAATATAAATCCTCACCCACAATTGGATTTCTGAGCAGGTTGAAAAAGCTATTTGAGATCATTAATTTATTCACTAATCATTTGCTCTCTGTAATCGTGAACCTGAAAGAAACATAAAGAATTCAGTCACTATCAGAGAATCTCCAAGTAATTGCTCTTGCCTTAACACAACTTTTTCAGTCTGAACCTTTATGAAGTAACCTATTTCTTCCCCAAGAGGTCTTTCCACATAGTTTAAAATTGGGCCAAGGAGCTAGTTCGGAAAAAGAACAACTATCAGCAGACCCCCCAAGCGATCTCAAATATCTCCCGCCCTGTCTCCATCCTACCTTTTCTTGACATAATTCTGGGAAGCTGCATTGATAATCAATTGAAACAAATAGCAGGGGACCAGAATCTCTGGGATTATTTTCAATCTGGTATTAGTGCTGGATGTAATACCAAAATTAACCTTTTATACATTATTGATGATGCACTGTGCAATCTTGACAAAGGGGATACCATGTGTCTTGCTCATACTTGATCTTTTGTGGCATTTGACAGAGTGATCACTGATGTCCTCACTCAGACCTTATACGAATGTATGGGTTTCTAAGATATGATTCTTGACTGGTTCAATTCATACTTAACTATTCGATCCCAAGCACTCAGAATTGCCAACTAATTTTCCAACGCAATGCCACTATCACAAGGTGTCTCACAGGGATCCATGCTAGCGTCAACTCTCTTCATTCCTTACCTTGAACACCCTGGGAAAGTCATCGGACAATCAGGGCTTTTATGCCTTCAATATGTGGATGAGAATATGCTCTACTTGAAGGTCACCTTTCTTGAAGATATGACCTTTGCTGCCTTGACTTTGAGTATTATCCAAACCTGGGGGACTGCTCACCTTCTCAAAGGCAATGCTAAAAATCCAAGCTTTGCCTCATCTCTTCTCTACCAGACCTCTCCCAGGTTCAGGGTTGGCTTGACTGTATCAACTTTCTTGCCTGCTCTTTATCGATCTCTAAAAGTGTGAAAACTCTTAACATGAATCTGGAATATCATCCCAATTTCCACGAACATATCAACTTCTTGGCCAGTAGTGCAAATAACAAACTTCAAATGATTCATGTGATATGATTATTCCTGCTTGAATAGGATCTCAATGATGAAACTCTAGCACTGGTACTCTACAGACTGGATTATGGCAATGTGATTCTCACCAGTATTTCTAAAATTCAAAACCATCATTGTATGATGCAGCTTGTTTGATCACAGAGACTGGCCATTCTGAACATATTACAATTATACAGTGCTCCATATGCTGGCTCCCTTTTGATAGAAAGGCAATATACAAAGTATCGTGCTGGTGTTTTTTGTGTGTAGTGTTACATTCAAAAATTATGTACAAAAAATAGGAGAACCCAAAGAAGAGGAAGAGAATAGGTGTGCGAAATCGGGTTGTTGATTGAATGGGGGTGACCCCTGTTTAAGCAACAGCCACAATCCCTATAAGGCTGAACCACAAAAGTCATAAAATTAATATGTGCTTAATCCTTGGTAGCTTGGCACAGAAAGCAATCAGCCTTCTCTTAGAGGCAATGTATAAGGTATGTGTGTAGCACACAAACAGATATAACATGAAAGCACAGCACAAGACAAAATTCCACACCAATTTAGAAAAATAGTGTAAATTTTAATAAATTATTTGACATCAAAACAACAAAAATCGAATCAGTAGAACTGGATTTGTAAATTTTAACATTTTTAAATAAAGACTAGCTTCTAAAAGATCTAAGTGCCAACGCGTACATCTAGTGGCGTGAGATCGGGTCAAAGTCAGAGCTAACTATAACTTAACTTGCACCCCTGCCATGCACTGCTTAAGACCTTATATATTATATCACTCATGACATGTTCTATGACATCATTGATGACATCTCAAGTGACAGTGAATTTGAAGTTTGCTTTAAACAAAAACAGATATTTTTTTAAGACCTAATTATAACATTAGTGAATTTCCAAGGTTTTTTAAAGTAAAAATAGGGGTTTGTTTTGCATTAAAGTTAAATACAACACAAGAAAAATCCCACATTAATTTAGAAAAACAGAGTAAAATTTTTAAAGATAATTTGAGACCAAAACAACAAAATGTAATCAGTAGACCCGGATAGATGCAATTTTTAAGTGAAAATAGCACCAAAAAGTACTAAGCACCAACTGTGGTTATCTGATCGGGACAGATCAGGACAAACTCACCAGTTTAGGCCAACCACGATGGAGCGGTGGCCAGCTACAGGGGTCCAGTTTGGTTCGCTGAACAAAGAACCCAAAATCCTGGTTGCGGAACGTTGCAGACTCCCGTGTCAAGGATGCATTGTGCATCAGAGGCAAAGCGAGGTCCTCGCATGGAGATGCGTCATGCAGCAGTGGTTCTGAAGAGCTGTGGCGGTGATGCAAGGTCTGTGCGGGGGGATGCTTCGTGCAGTGCCCATTCTGTGGAGCTGCGGTGGCGATGCAATGCCTGTGCATGGAGATGTTTTGCACAGCGACGGTTCAGAGGAGCTGCGGTGGCGATGTGATGTCTGTGTTTGGAGATACACCACGCACTGATGGTTCTGAGGAGCTGCAGTGGCGATGTGAAGTCTTGCAATGGGGAGGGGTGTTGCACAGGGGTTCTAATGCGGAGTTTGGCTAGGCGAAGCGTTGTGCTGGGTCGGTTCCAATGGTCCAGGTTTGGGGTGGCACCAATTGGGAGGGCAGGACTCACAGTCAACAGATTCCAGGTTCTGGGTTCAAGGGGCCAGCTAACTAGCCCTTGTAGTCCCTGTGGTGGCCTTGGATTCAAGATGCAGGTCCAGTCCTTCTCAATAAGGCATCAGGGTAGCAGGACAGCACAGCAGGGTATCAGAGTGGGAGTCCTTCTTGAAGCAAAGCATCACAGCAGTCCTTCTTCTGAGTCTTCCACAGATCCACTTGTGTACTGAAGAGCTAGGTCTAAGAGTTCATTATTTATAATTAGTGCCCACTTTGAATCAGGAGAATGTTCTGGTGGTTTCCACCGCCCTGAGATGTCAGACATCCCCTTCCTTACTGTCCTGGTCCCAGCTTGTCTGGAGACACAAAAGACTTCTGACAAACTCTTTGTGAGTGTGCTCAGGCCCAGCCTTTGTGATGTTCAAGTGTGGTTGGGGACAGCTCTGCCCCCTTGTTAAGTCAGAGTGGCCTATTCTGCCAACACCTATCTTCCCTTTGTTTCACTGTCTGGGAGCAATATGCAAAGGCCAACTGTCACCTGCACTTAGTAATGTGACCAAGGGATAGGCTGCAGGCACCAAATGGTTAGGACAAGAAAATACCAGCTTTCTAAAAGTGGCGTTTTTAGAATTTTAACTTGAAATCCAGCTTCGCCATTATAGAGAGTTTTCAATTTCAATTCTTTAGACAACAAAGTCAACCTGCCCACCTGCTCCTAATTGAAAGTTATCACTAATTAACTAAGGAAAACGTCGGCCTTGCAATAGTGAAAAACAAATGTAAGAGTGTTTCACCAGCAGGGCATATAAAACTTAAAAGTACATGGGCAACTTTTTAAATACACTGCACCCAGCCAATTGGGCTGTTCAGGGCCCTAAGGGTGACTTATATGTATTAAAAAGGAAGATTTGGGCTTGGCAAAGGTTTCTTTTGCCAGGTCGAAATGGCAGCTTAAAACTGAACACTCAGGCTGCAATGTCAGGTCTGAGACATTTTTTACGGGGCTACTTATGTGGGCGGTAAAATCAATGTCGCAGGCCGACAAGTAGCATTTAAGTTAAAGCCCCTGTGTACATGGGGTACCACTTTACTAGGGACATGCACGTAAATTAAATAAGCCAATTGGGTATAAGACAGTTCTACCATGATTAGGGGAGAGAGCACCGGCACATTAACACAACAGTTGTAAATTGCAGAGTCCTAAGATCAACAAAAACAAATTCTGCAAAAATAGGAGGGGTGAAGGCAAAATGCTAGGCAAGAGCACCCTAAGGCTAACAGGTCTAACAAGAGGCAAGGTAAAATGGCTTGAAATAGATGGAAATGTCTAAGTGTTAGTTCATATTACCTCATAGAGGTGGAGCCCTCAAAATGATTGTCCACAAGGTTTGGATGGATCACAATAATGCCAATCTGCAATGCTGAAGCCATCACTGCAGCGGTCTATGGAGCTGAAATATGGGATCATGAAAACGTTGCACAATTGGCCATTAGTGAGAACTTTATTTTAAAATGGCTTCTTAGCTTCCAAAACTGCACCTCTTCAAGCAATTTACATGGATCTTGGTCATGATCCTAATTCAAATAAAGTTGAACTGAAGTTAATAATTTATTGTCTCAAACCACGAAGCTCTCTTACATGCCCTACAGCACACCTCCATCTGAAACACTTGAGGACTCAAACACAACAGTCTACCATGGATTTCCTAAGTTCAAGCCACACTAGAAACCAGGTTCAATAGTCCTTTAAAATAAACAATCTCTTATGGTTTAAATTTCTCATAATGTATGAGCATGAAGAAAAACTGTTGCCAAACCACTGTTTGGTGATCTAGAACAAAAAGGAGTGGAACAGTATTTAAAATGATGTGGGTTCGACAAAAACACATTTTCTTTCATTATTTTTTGCCATCACTTTTTACCTATGGACTAGATAACAAAACATTTGACAAGTGCAATCTTTTACCTTAGAAACAATTACACATTTTCTCTTATTCTACCCAAAATGCTCTAACATCTATAGGATATTGGTAGGCAGTACTTTTGAATCTAGCCATAATCACAATATGTAAGAAAAGCTCTGGAATATTGCAAACCTGCCTGTTCTTTGACTTCTGTATTTGGTGTTGGTAAATCTCTTATGTATTTAGGAGCATGCCAATGATTGATTTGGGAGCTGGAATTAGATAGTTTGTCTTAAGGTCAATTTGTATAGATTTGATGTTCACCAAAATGAAAATGAAATTCAATGTTATTATGAGTTGATTAAGATTTAATAAAAATGCTGTATTCATGCCCAAACAAAACATCAGATATGTGTTGCAATAATGTACTAATACTTAATTTAAAAAAATAAATAATTTTGGGTCACTGATTACTATTATCATCAATAAAAAGGCTCTAAATGCTGGTCAACCCAACCTGTTTTGGTTGGGCTTCTATGCTGTAGGCCTTACAATTAGGTACCCCAGCTTTAGGGCCCGATTCCGATCGCGCTAGGAAAGTCCTCCATACGACTCGGATCCGGAGGGCTTTCCAAGAGAAACGTTCTCCGGAAGTCCGAACGAGTGAGTACGATGCAGCCGTATGCTTACAGACTTGGTTTGCTCTGACTCCCATTGAACTCTATGGGAGCCTGTGTACAGACAAGTACACAGGCTCCCATAGCAAAAAGGGGTGGGTGGGGAAAAGCGTACATCCTGTGGCGGGCATTCCATGGTGCCCGCAACACTGTGCATGCCTGGATCAGGGGGACCTATGGGTACACCCCAGTGACAGATTCTGAGGGCCCCGGGTGAAGGAGGCCCTACTACGGCCCCCTGAAGTATGATTCCGACAGCCGTTTCATCTCGCTGAGACCGAGGCAAAGTGGCTGTCTGAATCGTGCATCGTACTCGCTTGGTCAAAATTCGGCTCCATTTGCGCGGCATGATTCGGCTACGAACAAGTCGTATGGACAGGTTTGGGTCCCGGAAACCTGTGTATGATTGGGTTGGAAACAAGGGCTACGAATCGGATCCGGGAAGGCCAAATCCGATTCGGAGGTCTTCCGAACGACATTGAAATCGGGCCCTTAGTAGTGATACTCCAAACCTTCGACCGCTCTTGTGTCAGAAAAACCAAACCATGAGTAATTTCAAAATGCAAACATATTGGTCAGGAAAGGCATAGGCAGATGTGAAGGTCTCTTGTGCCTAAATTTATTTTGGAATTGGCTGTTTTTTCAGGTAAACAATTCGTTCCACAGATACCTAAAAACCAAATAAACGTAGCAATTCACTGAATACAACAACGGTTAAAGTTAGGTTATAGTTAGAAATTGTATTAAAATATTTTACTTTAAATTTAAAAAAAAACTACATTAAAGGGACATTATAGTTAGGTGAAAATGTCAGCTAAAACATAGGGTTTTAAATTAAACAAAACCTCTGAAATTCCCCATTTAAAGTTATCTTAAGTAACTATAACTTGTGCCCTAAAGTAACTACAATTCATGCCATGCACAGTGTTGAAATTAATAATCTCATTTCAGATGGTGCAGTGATGTTATCAATAATGTCATAGATGATATTATGAGTGATGTAATATGTGGGAAACAGCATTTACAATGCTGTCATTACATCGCAGTACTTTTACAACCGCGCTGTTATTACGCAATGCATTTACATCGCAAGTCACTACAACAACTTGCAGTAGGGGGCGCTGCTGTATTGTAAATAAATTCCAACACCTTCCCTAATGTTGCGCAAACTGGAGTAGGAATAGTGAATAATACTATTCCTAAGTCCAGTGTGCCCCCTACTGCAAGTTGTTGTAAGGACTTGCGATGTAAATGCATTGCGTACTGACAACTCGGTCGTTGTAATGACCACATTGTAAAATCATGCAATGTAATACGTCGATTTGTAATGTGCTATATTCATAAGATGGGAGGTAAATAGCTGTCCATGTCAAGGGTCGCAAGTTAAAGTTATTGGGCCCATAGGAATGGAGTCCCCAGGGCATCAAAGATGGTCATGGAAGGGGACCGTATAACCTCTGCCCTAAAAATAAACCTCCCAAGCCTTGCCCCACCCCGAGAGGGCTTATTTTTTAAAAAGGAGGGAGACGGGCATTGTTTTTTATCGAAGCGGCAGATCCTCTGCAAAGCTATAGCTCTATTAAAATAAAAATGTTTTGGACCCAGGGAGGGTCCCTTGAGGACACCCACACCAGGCCTTGAGGGGCATGGTATCCCTACCCTGCCACTCTATATGTTTTTTTCCTTTTTTCACAAGACAAGGGACTGAATACCCAATCCCTAAAATGGTTGTTGCCACTTTCTTTTTTATGTGGTGGCAGCCAATGTGATCTTATTTTGAGATCTGCCAGGTCCAATGGTGTGAAATATGCAAAGTTTTTGAACCCTACTTTCTCAAAACTACTGAACGGGTGTGCTTCAAATTACAGTAAGCAGACTTTCAGGATCAAGATCTAACTAAAGTTGGTGCAATTCCATTCAGCAGTTTTTATAGTATTGCTGTTCAATTTTACTATGCATTTTAGGACCCCCATCCCTTTTTCTGATTGATCACCACAAACTTTCCAGGAATAAGCTGGGGTAGATGAGACTTTTTGCTATCCAATTTATATATATGGAAACGCGATCCTCCAGTGGCAACCACCACTGGGATATACATATAAAGAGAGCGTTTTTTGTTTTGCCAATAACATTAGCGTCATTTGACGAATCCCTGTGAAATTTTCAAAACTAATACGACACTCACTTCAGCTGCTGTCTTAAAAGTTTATTTGTGATCAGTCTGGGACTGAGAAAAAGGGAGGTCCCAAAACCTGTTTCCCCATGTTAATGTCCAGAGGAACTTTTAGACATGGCTACAGCCCAAACTGCAGAGCGGAATTACACCAAATTTGGCAGAAAGGTAGATGTTGGTTCCGGGAAGTGGCATTTTGATGAAAATCAGTTCAGTAGTTTTTTAAATATTAAAGAAAATCCAAATTTGTATCTATAGTGAAGCAGAGGATCCATGACCCTTCTTGATGTCGTACTGAGATCTGATTAACTGTCAACACTTCAAACAGGAAGTGTTGGCAGCTATCTTAGGACTCGGCTTGAGCCGAGCCCCAGAAAAAACAATAAAAAATAGAAAATGGGCAGGGTAGAAATACCCTGACCCCCTAGGCCTCCTGGGGCGTCCCACGGAGACTCTCCTGCAAGATATAAAGCATTTTTTTAAATTAAAAAAAAAATAAGTGCGGGCTCCCACACTTTGTTAATTATCGGCCCATGGATGGGCCAGTTTCCATCTGGGGCTTAATACTGCCCCAGGGAGCACCCCCTCCCCAGGGTCCAAAATTGCTTTCACAGAGAGGGAGCTGCATGTTTATGCCGGCTTACACAGGAGGCAGGGAGCTGGCAGAGACTGCGGGGGCCTTCAGGCTGCCCCCGCGGCACCCAACAAAAGTAGCAGAAGAGAAGCCAGGCCAAAATTGGCCAGGAAGGGAGGTGCAACTATTTTATAAAATAAATAAAGTGGCCAGGCCCCAGGGGATGGGTCTAGGGCCAAAATTGGCCTGGGAGGGGGGCCATGCAACACCCTCACCTTGTTTTAAAAAAACATTAAACGGTCAGACCCCGGACCAGATATTGGCCTAGGGAAGGGGGTGCTACGTGGCCACCCTCCCAAAATAATATGTTTTTTTAAAAGCCGGTCCGGCAAGTCGCCTGAGACCCTGCTCCCTTTAACCACCACTCTGCAAACATGCCCACTGGTGCACTTCTGGTTGGGGGATAAAGTCCCCTTGGATGCTGAAGATCCTTGGGGGCCAGGAACCCCTTCTGTTACCTCCAGTAAGTCCCACACAGAGGGATTGCAGAGAAGTGTGTGTGGCCCTCCATTTTTTCCACCACTCTGCAAAAGCACGTCCTTGTGCACTACTGGTTGGGGGATGAAGTCCCCTTGGCCGCGGAGGGTCCTTAGGGGCCAACAACCCCTCCTGTTATCTCCAGTAAGTCCCACAGAGTGGGATTGCTGAGAGGTGTTCAGAGGCCACACACGCTTTCTCCACCGATCTGCAAACGCACCTCCTGGTACTTTACTGGTTAGGGGATGAAGTCCCTTTGGATATTGAGGGTCTTTGAGGTCCAAAAACCCCTCCTGTTACCTCCAAGGAGTTCCACACAGTGCGATTGATGACAGCTGGTCAGAGGCCCTGCCCCTTTTCTCCACCACTCTGCAAATAAGCCTCCTGGCGCATTACTGGTTGAGGGATTGTCTCCTTGACTGCTGAGGGTCCTTGGGGCCAACAACCCCACCTGTTACCTCCAGTAAATTCCACACAGAGGGACTGCTGACAAGCTGTTGAAGGCCATGTCCCCTTTCTTTACCCATCTGCAAATGCGACTCCTATATAAATAACCACAGAAATTCACTTAAGAAACCAAAGATTACAGGGACATTTGATTTAGGAAATAGAATTTGAAAAACCTTAGAAATTCAATTAAATACCAAAGGTTACAGAGACGTTATAGTTAGGAAACAGAATACAAAAAACCTTAGAAATTCACTGGGAAAAAAACAAAGTTTACAGGGACGTTATAGATAGGAAATAAAATGTTAAAAACCTTTGAAATTCACTAAAAAACTAAAGGTTACAGGAACATTATGGTTAGGTTCACATTTTACACACACAAAACCATAGAATTTCAGCAGTTATAGTTTAACGAAAGCAATATTTAATTACCATATGTTAAACCAACCTATACCATGCATGGCCTTCAGCAGCAGGGTGACCAATCTCCAGCATGCAGCCAACCCCATGTCAGGCCTTGTAGCTAACCCCCAAAATGCAGTCAACCTGGGTGGGGCTCACGCAGCCCCCCTCCTCGGGCCAATTTCAGCCAAGGGTCCCCACCCTCATGGTCTACCATAAATTTTTAGGGGAGGGGTTACATGGCCCCCCTCCCCGAGCCACATTTGGCCACGGGGACACGATCCCTCAGGGCCCTTCCCTTAAATTATGCAGGAGGGGGGCAAGCTGCCCCTCTCCCCAGGCCAATTTCTGCCCTGGGGACCCAATGTCCAGGGCCCTAACCTTATTATAAAGGGGGAACCGGCAGCCCCCCTCCCCAGGCTAAAAATGTGCCCTGAGGCCTGCTCTGTAAATAGTGGGTGATTTGGAGCCAGCCCAGGGCCTCTCGCACGTTGCGCCCTCCCTAATCCGATTTTGCCCCTGGGTACCCAATCTCCTGGGGCCTGGCATTCTTCTTAAGGGGGAAAAGGGCATGCAGCCCCATCCCCCAAGGCCTGGCCATTAACTGATTGGGGAGGGGGCCAGACAGCCCCATTCATCGGGCCAATATTGGTCCTAGACACCCCATCCCATGGAGCCTGGCCAAACACTATAGGGGGAAGAGGGCATGCAGTCCCCCTTCTCAATGTTGGCCCCAGGTACCCCATTCCTCTGGGCCTGGCCACTACATGGTGGGTGCCCTAGAGACCATCCAGGGCACCCACTAGCTTTTTGTTGTAGTCCGTGGGGGAGCCCCAATGCTCCTGCAGCCCCTGCCAGCTCCCTGCCTCCTGCGTGAGCCAGCATTGCTCCTGCCCAAAAGGAGCAGCTTAAAATGCTGGTCCCGGCAGGTGGGAGCAATTTTTTCATCTGTTTTCCTGCCCCCTTCACAGCGGGCAGGTAAACAGATGAAAAGTCCACTCCCAGCAGGTGGCAGCTTTTTTCCTGCTACCGCCCGCTGGGAGGGGACTTATCGTTTGCTCTTGCTTGGTGGGAGCTTTGAATTGCTCTTGCTGAGCAAGAGCAAACAGAGGTTTCCCTGCCCACACCAGTGCAGGCAGGGAAAAAGCTATGTCCCAAGGGTGGACACCTTAGGACATAGCTGGGAATTAGGTCCTAACTATAACTACCTACTGGTTACTGCCAGAAGGTAATATATGTCACCTTCGGGTCACTAGATGCAGCCGATCACTTCCACATATAAGCCGGTACCATCAACGGGCTGTGGAATCCATGATTATGTATGGTCACAATAAAGTAATCCAAGCCACTTCTCCATGGTGCAAAAATCTGTTTAGTTCAACGACAACGAGTTTCGGCCTTGCAGCCTTTCTCAAGTGTGTGTTCAATCCACCAAAGAAAATAAATAGTGCAAACCAATCACTAACATAGAAGACATAGCTGACAGACTATGTCGACAAATGAACCAAATAATGACATTGATTGCATCTCTCAATGCAATATCTTTGGTACTTTGGTGTGGACATGATATTGTTTTGCAATCAAAAATGTACCTTAGTAACATAAAAATAAATCTTCCCGCATTATAAATGGAATTCAATATTTAATCACATGTGTAAATTCAATATATCAATCCATCAATTTCAGTGAAAGGACACAATTTATATGATATTTTATGTATTGTTTCATAATCCTGGACAGCCATTGTGCTATTTTTATTTCAAAATCAAAGCAATTCAACTCTGCACTCGTTAGTTGACATGATTATGTCCAAGTGGGCAATATGTCTACTTCCTATAGATATTATGCCCAAGTTGAGAAATAAACAATCATGATTTTATATATATATATTATTAGACCTGGCACCATTGGTGTGGGTTTCCCCTGTATTTTTACCTTTTTCCTCCTGTGTTTTTGCTGTGTGTTGGACTTGGTTTTGCTGGTCTAGATGCTTTGGGCACTTTGCCACTGCTATTCGGTGCCAAAGTGAAAGTGCTCCCTTTGTAAATTGTCGTTATGGATTGGTGATTCCATGATTGGCATATTTGATTTACTAGTCAGACCCTAGTACGGTGCACTGTGAGTGCTCAGGGCATGTAAATCAAATGCTGCTAGTAGACTGCAGCACTGATTGTGCCACGAACATAAGCAGTCTGTAGATGTAAGCTCTGGCCTGCTATCGCAGAGCCTTTGTTCAGTCTGGTACTGCCATGTCGACTTCGCAAGTGCACACACTTGCCAGACCCTAACCTTCTCTTTTCTTATATGTTAGTCACCCCTATGGTAGGCCCAAGGTACCCCTGTGGGCAGGGTGCATTATATGTGAAAGGTAGGACATGCCCTGATGTGTGTGGCATGCCCTGATAGTGAAATACTGCCAATTTAGTTTTTCACTATTGCAAGGCTACCTGCTCCCAAAGGATAGAATGGGGAGTTTGTTTATAACATCTTATAAACACAACTACCCCTGGGAACAAGGTAGGAAAATAAAGTTTGATATGCCTAAACTCAGAATGTTACAATGCATATTTTAGTGAGGGTGATTCTTACATTCTGTGTTTGAAAATACCACTTTTAGAAGGTAGGTATTTTCTTGCTTAGCCATCCAGTATGCCTCTGCTAGGTTTGTGTATTGCATGTCTGGCTTTGGAGTGTCAGGGGCTGAGGAGGAACAGTGGCTCCAGAGAACCTGATGAGCCAGGGCTGGGCTGAATAGGCCTGGTCTGCATTTTGAGTAGTGGCAGGAGTAGCACCCACACCTGAAAAGGGCTGTGCCTGCCTTCCACAATGATGGCTTCGCCCCCCTGTGGTGTGTCTGGAGCCAAGGCTCACACTGACAATGGAGGTTGTTGTGCACTTGCAAAGTGCCCCACAATACTGATTTTGGCTGGGTACAGACACTCTCTGCCTTCACAAAACAAAGGTTTATTGGGTATAAAAAGAGGGGCCCAGACTTTTAGGTCACTTCTGGGAAATCAAGAGGAACCTTTTTCAAGGAGAAAAGCCGGAGAAGCTGAGGAGGAATATTGCCCCTGTGCTGTTTGCTGTCTGGGGTTGGCCTGCAGTGGCTACTTGATGCCAAGGAAAGGAGAAAAGGACTTTGCTGCTTGCTGTGTCCCCTGCTTGAGGAAGATCTCCAAGGGCTTGAAAATGAGCTTGCCTCCTGTTCTGAAATCTCAGGGACACAAAGACTTCACCACCAGCTCCCCAGAACTTCCTTGCTGGTAGTTCTGACCTGCAAAGAGGTGTCTGCTGTTGTTTTGTACCTCTAGAGACTGTTTTTCACTGGGAGACGGACGAATCCACGCATCGTCCCGGATCGTCGCATCGCATCGAGGCGCCAAGTTTGCTGCATCGTTGAGGCCCGCAGTAAGAAACGGATGCATCACCTCCCCACGCAGTTAGAAACCGACGCATCACATCCTCTCCGGTAAGGAACCGATGCATCACCCCACCTGCACAGCAGTAAGTAACTGACGCGTCACCTCCCCTAGAGCAAGGAACCGACGCATCACCTTTCCTGAGTGTAAGGAACCGACGCATCATGGTCCCTGCGGCCCATTTTGTTTGTTTGTGTGACGCATCCCAGGTACTTTGTGTGAAATGTGTCGCGTCTGCAATTTGCTGTGAATTGAACATTTTCTACCATCTGAAAGTCATATTTGTATTGCTGTTTTGTGGATTTTTGTTGTTTGGTCTTGTTTTGGCTTAGATACAGATTACTTATTTTACTAAACTGGTATGGTTTCCATTTGCAGTGTTTCACTGTATTACTGTATGTGTTCACAAATGCTTTACACATTGCCTCTGAGATAAGCCTGTCTGCTCATGCCAGGCTACCAAGGGGGTGAGCAGGGGGTTATTTTAGAAGTGTATCCCCCTTACCCTGACTAGAAGCAAGGATCCCTAATTGGACAAAACAAAGGTACCTACCTCTGCCAACTAGATATATATATATATATATATATATATCACCTACTGGCGGTCGCCAGTAGGTAGATATAGTTAGGACCTATTTTCCATAGGAAATACGCAACATTCTATTTGGAATAACGTTGGCGCCGATTGACGAATCTTTGCTAAATTTTCCTAACTTTTGGCCAGCTCCGGTCTGCTCCTATCCTGAAAATCTCACGGTGATTCGTCAAGCGGGGACCGAGAAAAAAGGGGGGTCCCAAAACACGTTTTCCCCATGCATTTTCCAATAGGACCTGTTGACGCAGCTACAGCCCGAACTGCTGAACGGAATTACACCAAATTTGGCAAAGAGGTAGTCCTCAGTTCAGACCAGACTCGTGCCTTTTGCTTAAATGGTGTAAATCCGTTCAGTAGTTCCTGAGAAAATTAGGGTAAAAAAGTTAGTGATATCTATGGCCTTGGAGGATCCGCGCACCCTCCCCGCACCCTCCCCGAACCCTCCCTGAACCCTCCCGAGCACGAGCTGAATGCTAATTGGCTGCCAACACTCTGAATCAGGAAGTGTTGGCAGCCATCTTGTGCCTCGGTAGAACCGAGGCACAAGAAAACTGAAAAAAAGGCGCAAAACGCGACAAGGGGGCAGGGTAGAAACACCCTGACCCCCAAGGCCTCAAAAAATGTTTTTGTTCTTTTTTAAATCGCGGGATGCGCGTAGGGTCCGCACATCCCGCTGACGAAAAAAAAAACGCGCTTCGTTTTTATTTAGCCCCCGGGGGGCCAAGTCCCAGGGGCAATATCTTTATCATAATGGGGGGCCCCTTATGGGGGAGGCTCTCAGCCGCCCCAGCCCCGGGGACCGCCACCCCCGGGGCTTCATTAAAGCGAGAGCAGGAAAACCTGCTCTCTCTTCAATGAAGCAAAGCAGATTGCTTTTCCATATGGGGAGCAGCATATTAGCTGCTCCCCATGTGGAAAAGCAATGCCGGCTCCCGCAGGTAGCGGGAGCCAGCTGGGACCGTTGGGGGATTGGGACACCCCCACTGTCCCCAACGAGGTGGACAGGCCCCGGGGCCAGTAGTGGCCCGGGAGGGGGGCCACGCAGCCCCCCTCCTAAAAATAAAATAAATAAATACATTTTTAAAACGGCCCCGGGGATGGGGTCCCCAGGGCCAAAAGGGGACACAGGAGAGGGGCAAGGCAGCCCCCCTTCAAAACAAAAAAAACAAAAAAAGGCCATGCCCCGGGGGATGGGGTCCCCGGGGCAAATTGTGGCCTCGGGTGGGGGGCCACACGGCCCCCTTCCCGTTTTTTTTTTTTTTTTTTAATAAAAACTGGGGGATGGCTTTGATGGCATTTGAGATGTCATCAGTGATGTCACTGACCATGTCATGAATGATGTAATATGTGACATCATCAGCAGTGGATTGCGGGCGCGCGAGATGTAGTTAGTACAACTAACTATATCGGAGGAATTTCAATGGTTTTGTTCGAGTGAAATGTCCAGCTAACTAGAACAGCCCTGAAACCTATTGTTTTTTCATTGAATTTCTAAGGTTTTTTAAATGCTAATTCCTAACTATATCAGGCCTGAAACCTATGGTTTTTTCTGTGAATATATATATATATATATTTATATATATCTATATATTACCTACTGGCGGTCGCCAGTAGGTAGTTATAGTTAGGATCTATTTTCCATAGGAAATCCGCAACATTCTATTTGGAATAACTTTGGCGCCCGTTGACGAATCTTCGCGAAATTTTCAAAACTTTTGGCCAGCTCCGGTCCGCTCCTATCCCGAAAGTCTCATGATGATTCGTGTAGCGGGGGCTGAGAAAAAAGGGGGGTCCCAAAACGTGTTTTCCCATGCAATTTCCCATAGGACCTTAAGCCGCAGCTACAGCCCGAACTGCTGTGAATTGCACCACATTTGGCAGAGTCATGCCTTTTGCTTAAATGGTGTAAATCCGTTCAGCAGTTCCTGAGAAAATAAAAAGTAAAATCACATATATATCTGGGCGGAGCCTAACCACACATCTCATCTTGTGATCTGATTGGCTGTCAGCACTTCATCCAAGAAGTGTTGGCAGCCATCTTGGGACCAATATACATGATAGCACCACATTAAAAAGCAATGCAGTTAATAGAAGGTTTTAAGACTTTAGTTACATTATAAATCATTTAATGATGGTACCATACTCATTTTAAGAATTGTGGTATGTTCTAAGGTGATTTTACCATGTGAAAAAGCCTTCTGCTGTGATATCATGAATCATTTTTGAGAGAAAACTACTTTCTCATGCTTTTCCCACAGAGGTTTGGAAGGTGATCTATAAGCTAAACTGAGAGCATATTTTCTGTAAATTCACATTATCTTTCTCATTCATGTGAGAATGAAGTCTGACATTCTCAGTAAAACATGTACATCCGACAAGGGCAGAGACTGTCAGTTTATTCCTTTGTGTTCTACTGCAGCTTCCGAGAGTGTTCCAAAGAACAACTAGAGCGCTAACAGTCCTACTTATGATAAACATAACTCTTAAAACATTTAATCTAAAAAGGAACAAAATGAGGGGGTTCATTTTGCCATAGAAAGTATGATTAGTGCTGCAGAAAGAAAAGTTAGGGCACATTTTGAGTGACTTCTCAAATCCTCTTCTATTTCATTAAAAAATTCTGACATGCAGACTGAAACATGCACTTTCAATACCAGCAGCAGACTTTCCTGGTGAGCAGTAGCTTTACTACATTGATCTAATAAGAAACTAGAGTGCCAACATTCTGAACTTATGGCAAATGTGTGACACATCTGAATGCCTTCTTGATGGAATCAAAGTAAAAAACTGAAGGTATGCCTACTGAGGAGACTGTAGTAAATGAGGAAATTAGGAAACTTCATAACAAATAAGTCTCCCAAGATGGCCACCAGAGACAAAAGAGCCCAAATGTAGCACAAATATCACCCAGATGTAGCCCAAGTATAGCCCAATGACAGAATGTCCCAGAGTGTTCTAAAGAACAACTAAAGCGCTAACAGTCTTACTTATGACACAAGTATGGCACAACTGAAGCCATCTTGATTGGAATAAAGTGGTAACACTTAAAACATTTAATTTGCAAACGAACAAAATGAGGGGGTTCATTTTGCCATAGAAATTATGATTAGTGCTGCAGAAAGAAAAATTAGGGCACATTTTAACTTCTCAAATCCTCTTCTATTTCATTAAAAAATTCTGACATGCAGACTGAAACGTGCACTTTGAATACCGGCATTAGACTTCCCTGGTGAGCAGTAGCTTTACTACAGTGATCTAATGAGGAACTAGAGTGCTACCATTCAGAATTTATGGCAAATGTGTGACACATCTGAATGCCTTCTTGATGGAACCAAAGTAAACAAGCATTGAAAATGCAATAGGTCTCGCCCTCGTTTCAGTTAAAGCAATTCTGTTTGTAATTAGGTTGCTTTTTAGCTTTGCTTGTGTTTTTCAAACTTTCATGTACATATCATGCATATGTATACATATATGTATATGTATATGTATGCATGTATTTTTATTTATATAGATATGCAGATTATACATATATGTTTATATATGTATGTATATATACACACATACAGATATATAAATGCATATGCAGTTATATGCATATATATATGTGCATATGCGTGCGTGTAGAGAGAGGTAGAGGGGTAGAGGTAGAGAGGTAGAGGTAGAGAGTAGTAGAGAGAAAGGTAGAGAGAGGTAGCGAGGTAGAGAGTAGAGAGCGAGTAATAGAGAGTGAGTAGTAGAGAGTAGTAGAGAGTAGTAGAGAGTAGTAGAGAGCGTGGCAGAGAGTGAGCAGTAGAGAGTAGTAGAGTGAGTAGTAGAGAGTGAGTAGTAGAGAGTGAGTATTAGAGAGTGTGTAGTAGGGAGTAGTAGAGAGTGAGTAGTATAGAGTAGTAGAGAGTGAGTAGTAGAGAGTAGTAGAGAGTGAGTAGCAGAGAGAGAGTATTAGAGAGTAGTAGAGAGGGAGTAGTAGAATGAGGAGTAGAGAGTAGTAGAGAGAGTATTAGTGAGTGAGTAGTAGAGTGAGTAGGAGAGAGTATTAGAGAGTGAGTCGTAGAGTGAGTACTAGAGAGTAGTAGAGAGCAAGTATTAGAGAGCAAGTAGTAGAGAGTGTGTAGTAGAGAGTGAGTAGTAGAGAGTAGTAGAGAGTCAGTAGTAGAGAGAGTAGTAGAGAGTGAGAAGTAGAGAGAGTAAGAGAGAGTTGTAGAGTAGTAGAGTTTGAGTAGTAGAGTGAGTAGTAGAGAGTAGTTGAGAGCGAGTAGTAGAGAGTGAGTAGTGGAGAGTGAGCAGTATAGAGTAGTAGAGAGTGAGTAGTAGAGAGTGAGTAGTACAGAGTGAGTAGTAGAGAATAGTAGAGAGTGAGTAGTAGAGAGTAGTAGAGTGAGTAGTAGAGAGTGAGTAGTAGAGAGAGAGTGAGTAGTAGAGTAGTAGAGAGTGAGTGGTAGAGAGTAGGAGAGAGTAGTAGAGTGAGTAGTAGAGAATAGTAGAGAGTGAGTAGTAGAGAGAGTAGTAGAGAGTAGTAGAGTAGTAGAGAGTGAGTAGTAGAGAGTGGTAGAGAGCGAGTAGTAGAGAGTGAATAGTGGAGAGTGAGTAGTAGAGAGCGAGTAGTAGAGAGTGAGTAGTAGAGAGTGAATAGTAGAGAGTGAGTAGTAGAGAGAGTAGTAGAGAGTGAGTAGTAGAGAGTAGTAGAGTGAGTAGTAGAGAGTGAGTAGTAGAGAGAAAGTAGTAGAGAGTAGTAGAGAGTTGGTAGTAGAGTAGTAGAGAGTGAGTGGTAGAGAGTAGTAGAGAGTGAGTAGTAGAGAGTGAATAGTAGAGAGTAGTAGTAGAGAGTAGTAGAGAGTAGTAGCGCATGAGTAGTAGAGAGTGAGTGATAGAGAGTAGTAAAGAGTGAGTAGTAAAGAGTATGTAGTAGAGAGTGAGTATTAGAGAGCAGTAGAGAGTGAGTAGTAGAGAGTGAGTAGTAGCCAGTGAGTAGTATAGAGTGGTAGAGAGTGAGTAGTAGAGAGAAGTAGAGAGTGAGTATTAGAGAGTGAGTAGTAGAGAGTGAGTAGTAGAAAGTAGTAGAGTAGTAGAGAGTGAGTAATAGAGAGTAGTAGAGAGTGATTAGTAGAGAGTGAGTAGTAGAGAGAGAGTAGTAGAGAGTTGTAGAGAGTGAGTAGTAGAGAGTAGTCAGTCAGTGTCAGTTAGTGTCAGTCAGTCAGTGTCAGTCAGTCAGTCAGTGTCAGTCAATCAGTATCAGTCAGTGTCAGACAATCAGTGTCTGTCAGTGTCAGTCAGTCAGTGTCAGTCAGTCAGTGTCAGTCAATCAGTGTCAGTCAGTGTCAGTCAATCAGTGTCAGTCAGTGTCAGTCAGTCAGTGTCAGTCAATCAGTGTCAGTCAGTGTCAGTCAGTCAGTGTCAATCAGTGTCAGTCAGTCAGTCAGTTTCAGTCAATCAGTGTCAGTCAGTGTCAGTCAATCAGTGTCAGTCAGTGTAAGCCAGTCAGTGTCAGTAAGTCAGTGTCAGCTAGAGCAGCTCTGCTGACCTGGTTCTCTGTCTCTAAAGCAGCTCTGCTGACCTGGTTCTCTCTCTCTAAAGCAGCTTTGCTGACCTGGTTTCTCTGGCTCTACAGCAGGTCTGCTGACCGGGTTCTCTGGCTCTAGAGCAGCTCTGCTGACCTAGTTCTTAGGCTACAGAGCAGCTCTGCTGATTTGGTTCTCTGGCTCTACAACAGCTTTGCTGACCTGGTTCTCTGGCTCTAAAGCAGCTCTGCTGACCCGGTTCTATGTCTCTAAAGCAGTTCTGCTGACATGGTTCTCTGGCTCTAGAGCAGCTCTGCTGACCCGGTTCTCTCCCTCTAGAGCAGCTCTGCTGACCAGGTTCTCTCCCTCTAAAGCAGCTCGACTGACCTGGTTTCTCTGGCTCTACAGCAGCTCTGCTGACCTGATTCTCTGGCTCTAGAGCAGCTCTGCTGACCTGGTTCTTAGGCTCTAGAGAAGCTCTGCTGACCTGGTTCTCTGGCTCTAAAGCAGCTCTGCTGACCTGGTTCTATGGCTCTAAAGCAGCTCTGCTGACTTGGTTCTCTGGCTCTAGAGCAGCTCTGCTGACCTGGTTCTCTGGCTCTAAAGCAGCTCTGCTGACCTGGTTCTCTCCCTCTAAAGCAGCTCTGCTGACCTGGTTTCTCTGGCTGTACAGCAGCTCTGCTGACCTGGTTCTCTGGCTCTAGAGCAGCTCTGCTGACCTAGTTCTTAGGCTCTAGAGCAGCTCTGCTGACCTGGTTCTCTGGCTCTACAGCAGCTCTGCTGACCTGGTTTTCTGCACTCACGATGCACGCACCCAACTTCGCAAAAATATATTTAAAAATAATATAAGTTTATTATAAGTACAAATATATTATTTGTTATTAATATCTTACATAATCTCTTGCCCTAATATTTATATTAAAGACACATACATATGATTTTGGAACATAATTTTTTTTTGCGGGAGTCGCGCACCCAGCGCGCCCCGGCACGTATATGATGTCACGCGGGACCCGCAACCGCGCAAACATCTCGTACCATAATGTGCATGAGTCGCAGACTGGTCGCAAACCAATCGCGCACATCACGTGATATTAAATGTATATGATATAACTGAAAAACTTGCAGCCGTCGCACACCATACGAGGATCCTTCATGACTTTTCTAAAATGGCGGCTAGAATGCGCGCGCCCACCGTGATGTGTACGCTTTGAGTGCGCGACTCCGAATTTTTTTTTCAAGAAAATAATATAAATATATTAAAATAAAAAATGAAAACAAGAAAATTAATCAATATTTCAGTTTTAATTTTTTTCAAAAACTTTTGTGCAATTTTCAGAAAAATATATAATGTTATTTAATGAATAAAATATTTATAAATAAACAGTTAAAAAACTGTAGAAAATCAGTACAAAAAAATAGGTATAACTACTATCACACTTAAAAATTAGCATTTAAAAAATCTTTGAAATTCACTGAAAAAAAACATAGGTTTCAGAGACTTTATAGTTAGAAATTAGTATTTAAAAAACCTTAGAAATTCACAGAAAAAACCATAGGTTTCAGGGGTGTTATAGTTAGCTGGCCATTTCACTCGTACAAAACCATAGAAATTATAGTTAGTTCTGCTAACTATAACTCGCGCGCCCGCAATGCACTGCTGATGATGTCACATATTGCATCATTCATGAGATGGTCAGTGACATCACTGATGACATCTCAAATGACATCACTGATGACATCATCCACGTGACAATCTGATACACCTCATCATACACTAGTATAACATTTCATCACTCAATGTAAAATACAGAGTACCATATTAGAAACCATTGACACACCAATACCAGTTACTACATACCCACTCACTGATTCCTAAGTCTACACACACAACTACCCATTCAACAACAGAATCATTTATACATGCAGTCACTAATTCCTCCGCTCCCATAGTTGCTTTGACTACCCCGGTGGGTTATAGGATCCTGAGAGTCGATCGGCAGGGGTCAAGGGGAGGTGGTGTCGCAGTTATATATAAAGATCAATGGGATCTTCATTTGGGCGACTCAGAGGACTGGGCCGGCTGCGAGGTACTTGACTTTAGTGCCCGTCTGTCAGCCCATTTTACACTTGGGGTTTCCCTGATCTATCGGCCGCCGGGACCTTCTGGCCCCTTTCTTCAGGCTTGGGGAGATGCTCTTACATCTAGGAGGTCAGGTTCTCCCATTTTCTGGTGTTGGGTGATCTGAACTTTCATATGGATATGCCTGAGGATAGGGAGGTGACTGACTTGTTGGACAATCTTCACACTGCCCAACTTGTCCAGCACGTCGGCCTTCCCACTCATCGGGCTGGTCACATATTGGACCTTATCTGCTCCAATTTCCCTATTCTGGTAACAGATCCTCTCCCAGTGACGTGGTCTGATCATTTTATATCCTACTTCTCTTGGACCGTCTCCAGGGTCGAGGCTCTGGTGCTTAGCTCTTCGAAGCCTGTTCTGGGGAAAGTGGATCCTCTGGAACTTGCTCAGGCTCTAGACATAGCCAGGCCCGTGTTGGCTGGAGGTCTGGAGGAGTGTATGTCAGGGTTTACGGGATGGGTGTCCGGAGCAGTGAATTCCATCACCTCTTGTCGACCCATCAGACCGGCTAGAGTCACCCCTCCAAACCCTGGTTTACTCCTGCTCTTAAAGTGCTTAAACATGAGTGCAAAATTTTGGAGCTGGTGTGGCGGAGGAGCAACTACTGCCCTGTGGCGAAAATCAGACTTAGAGGGATTCAAAGATCTTATTATGCCGCCATTTCTGTGGCTAAAGGTCTTTTCTATGCGGCCCGCATTGATGCGGCCAGGAATAACTCTAAAGAAATCTTGTCCATAGTGCAGAGCTTAACCTTCCCCCTGGCCCAAACTAGTGCGACTCCTTCTTCATTTGATTGGTGCAATACCCTGTCTGGGTTTTTCAGAGATAAAATCATGGCCATTCAGGCCTCTTTCTCTCCTGACATTGGTGCTCTGACAGGGACATGGACTGATCGGGCAGTTCCTCCTACTTTGCTGTCTGACTTTATCCCTGTCCACCCTCTGGAAATTCTCAAAATTCATAGAGGACTTAAATCGGGGTCCCCGGCAGATGCCTGTCCAGCCAGACTTCTGGCAGATGTAGCTAAGAGCATTTATCTTGAAGTCACTCTGATTATTAATCTCTCCTTACAGTCGGAGGTGGTACCTCAGGTCTGGTAGCAGGCCAAGATTCTTCCATTGCTTAAAAAACCTTCCTTAGACCCGCTTAATCCAGGCAATTATTGCCCCATCTCTCTCCTGCCAGCCATCGCTAAGGTTTGTGAGAAGGTGGTGCACAAACAACTGTCTGACTTTGTGGAGTCGGAGGCTCTTCTCTACCCAGCGCAATCAGGGTTTCGGGCAGGCCACTGCACTGAGACGGTCTTGGTTGAGGTTGTGGAGGCAATTCGGACGTGCCTGGATGCTGGGGGCAGAGCAGCTCTGATTCTGCTGGACCTCTCGGCAGCCTTTGATACGGTCCCGCATGACCTTCTGTTGACTCGTCTCACTGAGATTGGCGTGTTTGAGGCCGTATGGGGCTGGCTCAGGTCCTTTTTAGACGAAAGGGTTGAGCAGATTTGTCTCCCTCCCTTTCATTCCACCACCCACCTGGTCACTACGGGTGTCCCGCAGGGTTCTTGCCTTAGCCCTTTGCTTTTTAACATTTATGTTACGCCTCTGATCCATCTGGCAGAAGCTCTTGGTGCTAAGGTCTCGGCCTATGCTGATGACACCCAGCTGCTCTTTACTTCAGATAAGGCCTCCAGTTCGGTCCTTGCGGCCCAACCGTGCCTTCGCTCCATTTTCACTTGGCTGGCAGATGCTCAGCTCAAGTGTAATGAGCAGAAATCAGAGATTCTGCTCTTTGGCACTTTTCCATCTGACTTTCGTCAACAGCTGTGGCCACAGGAGCTTCCTCTTCCTCTCTCTGAGGGACAACCCGCCAAGAACTTGGGTGTCTGGTTTGAGGAGAATCTTTTGTTTTCCACCCATATCAAGAAAACTGCTGGCTGCTGCTTTGGTCTTATCAAAACCCTTAGGAACTTTGTTCCTCTTCTTCCGCAGGCAGCCAGAGTTACAGTTACTTGTGCTCTGATTCTTTCTCGGCTAGACTATGCCAATTCCTTGTATGTTGGGTCTCCTGGCTATTTGATCAAGACACTGCAGGTGGTCCAGAATACGGCGGCTAGACTGCTATTGGGTATTTCCTCTAGGAAGAGTGTCACGTCTCATCTGCACTCTCTTCATTGGCTAACTGTTGCGGCCAGAATCAAATTTAAATCTCTGGTCCTGGCTCATCGTGCTCTCCATGGTCAGGGTCCTCTATACCTTCAGAGGCGCTTCTCCTTCTATGTCCCCGCGCGGGTCCTGCGCTCAGCTTCTTTAGGCCTGGCCTCCATCCCGCGATATGAACTACAGAGGATTGGGGGCTGCTCTCTGGTGGTTAGAGCCAGCAGGGCCTGGAATGCCCTTCCCTTGATCTCCGTCTCACTCAGGAGCTCGTAGCCTTTAAAAGGAAGCTTAAAACATTCCTCTTTGCTTGAATGTCTTTGTTTGCCCTCAGGTTCGCGTCGGGACACTCTTGAGTAGCCGAGCGCGTTACAAGTGGAAATAACATAACATAACATAACAAAAGAACACTATCAAATGCACTTATACACATATATAGACATTGACACATCAGCAGTCATCTTAGTCGGTTATGCAGTCATCCCACTCACTCATGAAAAAAATTAATCGCACTTACATTTACTCACTTACACAATTATCCAACAACACCTCATTTATTCAAACACATAGTAACTCATAGTTAATATGTTAAAAAAGCACCATTACAATTATACACTCATTCATATAGTTACTCTCACAATCACTGACTCTTACACATACTTATTTATATACACCAACTCTCACGTACAATTCCTTTTATTTCTTAACTTTGTTGAAGATGTACAACTAAAACATATATTCGCTCACCAACACACAAATAAATACACTCAGTCATCCAAACAACTGTTTCCACATGCACTCTTAAAACCTATACACCTAGTCAATCAACCATTCACACATCTATGCATAGAGTTACACATACCCCATCCAACCACACACAAACTCAGTGTCCCATACAAATACTCACCCAACTAACAAATAACTAATATACACACTCATGTAGTTAGTGACCAACTGATGCAGCATGTTATACAACAACAGAGACAGTGCTGCACACATTCACATAGTTTAGTTACTAATCCATATATTAAGTGAGACACTTTTAATTACTCACTTATAAAGACAGTCAGACAGCTACTAAATCCTCCATCCAGACAGTTATACATCCACTCAATCTTCAATACAGATTGGTATATATATAATACATATTTACATTTCAAACTAAACCACATTCACTGGATGGTGTAATCAGTGATGTCATCAGTGATGTCATTTGAGATGTCATCAGTGATATCATCAGTGATGTCACTGACCATGTCATGAATGATGCAATATGTGACATCATCAGCAGTGCATTGCGGGCGCGCGAGTTATAGTTAGCAGAACTAACTATAACAGAGAAATGTCTATGGTTTTGTACGAGTGAAATGGCCAGCTAATTATAACACCCCTGAAGCCTATGTTTTTTTCCGTGAATATATATATATATATATATATATATATATATATATATATATCCTCACAGGAATCATTTTGTGATGATTTATTCCAGTGCAGAAACCCTCTCCCCTGCCAACAGACACGTTTCGGCGTTACCGCCTTCCTCAGTGTTCTTCATCTATATCTCACACACACACACACACACTTCTATCGTACAGGACACAGGCCATCAAAGGCAACTAATGTCTCCATTTCTATTAAAATCAATTTCACATAAAAAGAAACTTAGAACAATGCATGAGAATTATAAATATTAATTAATAAAGAAGAAATTATACAAAACAAAAATGAGAAAAATGGAAAACATCCAAATTAAGCCATAATATCTCATTGGCATTCCTGATTTTCAGTAGAGGGAGGATACGGCTACTGCTTATACCAGTGGTTCTCAGCCCTTTTGGGGACCATACTGAATCATTACTGGAATATAAGGACCCCCCACTGAGTCATGACTGGAAGATGGAGGGCCTGCCCTAAGCATTGTCGATGATTTGAATGGCAAAACAAAAGACAAAAATTGCAGAATTTCTTTTGTGGCAAACTGATACACAAATGATGACACATTTTATTTAATTTGCAAACATATACATTTAAAAGAATCAAAAATGTAATTTTTATATAAAAGTTGGAGAATTTCTAAATTCAATTGAGGCCACTCATTGTTCATAATATATTCTGTTTGATGCACCTGTACTGGTCCGACTAATCAATCTGAGGATACTAATTACATTTTTAGCCTTCAATTTCAAATTCCTTCACATTTAAAGTATGTTCAAACATTTTCAATTGTACATTTAGCTTCTTTATTTATATACACTTTATTAATCTGTCATTATTATTTAATCTTCTAAGTAGTCACGGATCCCTGAGAAGGCTTTGCAGATCTCATGGGGTCCCTGGCCCACAAGCTGGGACCCACTGGCTTATATCATACATTCATGATCTTAGAAAAAGATAGGGAAGGACTGTTGCTTAAGTATGTACAGCATGTTCCTCGTCCATATTTAGTCCATGTGTGCTCTTAGTATACTGATCAACAATTAGGTGAGACTCTACGATGCGTAGTAACTTCTTCCAGTCCTCTTCTCTTGTTGTCGATGCCAAAAGATTTGAGGAGCTCTGGGTTACTTTCATGTTTCAGTTGAAAATGTCTAGCTAGAGGATATGTCATATCAAGGCTCTTAATGGCACAGAGATTTGCTAATATTACACCTGGCGCATTTGTGAAATTCTCTTGCATTTTTTAACCACCCTTTTTTGTAGATCTCTGAAAGTGACTATGTGTGAGTGTATCCCTCAGTGATCTTGCTCTCCTATAGGTTGCACAGATGTTAACACTGGATCACTTCTTAATACACCCCAGTGCTTATTCATCAGTCTCTTAATGTCACTGAATTAGCAATTTAAATCGATGATAAATCTTGTAGTGCGCTGGCAGAGAGTTCAGAGACACCAAGATTGGTATACAGAGGCAAAAGTAGATAGTACTAAAACTTGTGGTAGTGTGGGCAAGCTGTTAGGCTTATCAGAGGGTAGTGCTAAGCATTTGTTGTACTCACAGAGGCAATAAATGAGACACACACTCAAGAATAAATCTAAGAAGAATTTGTAAAAAATGACATTGATTTTTATAACATTTTACAGAGCAAGATCTTTGTTCTAAGGTAAGTACTTTTAAAGTTATGAATTTTTAAAGTTTGCCAAACAAATCACTGTTGTGCGCAATTACGCTCAAAAGAAGTCAAAGGGAGAACATAGGAAAAAGCATATAAAATCCCATAGTGGGTTCTCGAGGTTCACCTTCTGGATTCAGGTGAGTAACAAGGTCAAGTCCAATGTTCCTGCAGAAGAAATTTGGAAGCAACCCGAATTCGACCATGAGCAGGGTGCTGAGGTCATTGGTAGCAGGCGCGTTGCGAAGAAGGGAGCCACCTGAAAATACACTTCAAATCTGAACTTAAAGGTAATTCTAGGGGGTCCCACTTGAGGTAGCAGGTAACAAGGGCCTTAGGACCACGGGGGCACAGCTGGGTGGTTGTTAGCCAGGCCAAGCAGATTGGGGGCAGAGCAGAGAGGGCAGCCAAGCATCGTTCGTTGAGATGGTCTTTGCGGTCAGGGGAAGGTAGGTTGCAGAGGCAATTCTGGGACAGCTGGGCCACTCACTGAGCAGGTCTCAGGGGTCTCGAAGTCACTTGATGGGTGCCTGCGTCCTGTGTCGCTGGAGTCCGAATTGGACTCTTTCTTCTTTGTCTTTTGTGCAGGGAGTCCGCTACCATGGACATTAGTATGGTATGTCTCTGGTAGGTCCTGGTGTCCTCTTACTTAGAGAAGGGACAGATCCAACCCTTCATAGCAGATGCACAACTTCTTGCTTGGGTGCTACGTCGGAGTTGCCAGGGAGCAGCAGATCAGTAAACCATACTTCGTAGTTTGGTGCCTGCAGGCTGCAGTGGAATAGCTCCTCTACTCAAAGGGAGGTTGTCAGCAATTTGTTGAAGGCTGGAGGAGCTCTGGGGTTCTTGGAGGCCTCAACCTTGCAAGACAAGAGAGCAGGCCATGATGGTTGAGTCCTGGAAGCAGCCGGCAGGGTTTGGTGCCAATTTTCTGCAGCAGGTCATCAGTTCTCAGGTCAGCAGCGCTTCTTTGTCCATTGCTCTTCTTAGGTCAGTGGAATCTAAGTTTAGGGTCCACATCGCATGTCCCACCTTAAAGGTGGTGCTGGCTGAATGGGGACCCACCTCCTAATTTACCTAACTTTCCTGCTTGTCCTTTTGCCAAATGTGGAGGAGAAAAGGGGGCTTGGCATCCTCCACAGGCTGGAGCTGCCAGGGTCGCATTTCAAATGCGGCATCGCCTTTGAAGCTTTCCACCTTAGAAGGCCATCCTGTCCTGGGGGTGGTGTGAAGCACCTTTACCCAGAGCAAGCTTTGTTCCTGGCCTCTGAGAGCACCGACCCTCAACCCATGAGCTCAGAAACATGTCTGGTGGTTGCAGACTGGCTGAGAGTAGTCAGAGACCACGCCAGTGCTTGGTAGGTTATTAGGGGACCCTCTAAAGGGTCTCCTGTGTGCATTTATTAATACATTCATCACAGGCATCAGTGAGGATTTATTAAGATGAGATGTTTAGTACCAAACATCTTAGGGTACAGTGAAATCTTCATGGAGCTAGGGAACTCGTAATGACAAGCATCCAGCCTATGTACTCTCTATGGCTTCCCTGTGCACTTACAATATCCAAGAATGAATTTGATATTATAGGATCATATGTCCACACATGGGATATAGTGCACCCTGCCCTAAGGCCTTTAGTAGGGGTGACTTACGTTATGCACTGTATGGGGCATGGCACACAAGTCTGTGTGCCATATCAGCTCTTCAGTTTTCTCTGCACCAAGACATGCAGCCTGCAAAGGCAGTTTGCATGGTCTTGGTGAGGGGTCCCTAAGGTAGCACAATCTGTGCTGCAGTCCTACAGAACCCTCTTCAGTACCCATGCCATAGGTAAAAAGGATACCATTTACTAGGGACTTACTGGGGTGGCTGAAGTGGTGCCAACCGTGGTACAGTTTTAGGAAAGAGATCTGGCACTGGGATCCTGGTTGGCAGGGACCCAGTGCACTTACAATTCAAAATTACATCATGCATCAGGCAAAAAGTGAGGGTTAACCATGTCAAAAGTGACACTTTCCTACAAATCTTACTGGATTCTTGTTCAGATTCTTACATTTGTTCTTCATTTTGAAGATTAGATCCTCTGTTTTCATGGATGCCACTCTCCTTTGAGGGGATCTGAGGACTTTATTGGGATAACCCCTCTCTTGGATTCTGTTTACCATTACACTACATTCTGTGTCATGGAATTCCTCACTGAAGCAATTTCTTTTGGCGCAAAGTAATTTGCCAAATGAATGCTCCATTTTAAATGAGTGGGATGTTAGATGTTAGCACTGCAATATGCTATTGCCAGCCGTTTATTTCCTGTGAAGTATAGGCATTGGTTGTCCCCCAACTACCATGAGACAGGATTCAAGGTAGTTTATGTTCACATCACTGATTTTATGACTGTAAGTTAAATTGAGATTATTCATCTGTAACTTGTTCACAAATTCTACTGCTAGTCTCACCTCACCATCCCATATAACAAATAAGTCATCAATATATCTTAGCCACATTATTATACAGGAGGTGTATATCTCATGCTCCTCTGTCTAGACTACCTGCTTCTCTCACAAGCCTAGGAATAAGTTTGCAAATCTGGGGGTGAAGCAGGTTCCCTTCGCAGTTCCAGAGACCTGAATATATTACATATCATCAAAGCAAAAATATTTTGTCACAGACAGAAAGCCATCATTTAGCTCAGCATCAGAGTATGATCCAAAGTTTGATTGATCTATTTCTTAGAAAGGAAACACATGCATCTATACCCTGTTGTTGATCAATACAGATATTCAGAAATTATATATTACCTACTGGCGGTCGCCAGTAGGTAGATGTAGTTAGGACTTAGTTTCTATAGGAAAAGCGTGTTTTCTTTTGCCAATATCTGTGGTGCCGTTTGACGAATCTTCGCGAAATTTTCAAAAGTAATGGGGTACTCCGGTCAGCTCCTGTCTTGAAAGTTTCAGGGGAACTCATGAAGCGGGAGCTGAGGAAAAAAAAGAGATCCCAAAACATGTTTTCTCCATGTTAATTTCCATAGGAAACTTTAGACACAGCTACAGCCCGAAGTGCTGAATGGAATTACACCAAATTAGGCAAAAAGGTAGCTTTTGGTCCAGAAAGCACTCTTTTTGTTAAATGGTGTAAATCCATTCAGTAGTTCGTGAGAAATTCATATTTAAAAAAATATTAGTATCTGGTGAGCGAGGTTGACTCTGGTTAGCAGCCAACACTTCGAACCACAACATTTTGGCAGCCATCTTGTGATTGGGTTGAACCGAGTCTCAAGCAAAAAGGTAAAAAAACATTTAAAAAAAAGGAAATGGGGCAGGGTAGAAACACCCTGACCCTCTAGGCCTCGTCAGGGGTCCTACAGAAAATACGTATTTTAAAATATTTTCGGTAGGATTTCCACATACGTATGGTGCGTGAATCCCACCAAAAATATTTTTAAAAAATGAAGCTTGGTCCCCCATGCTTTGTTTCTTTTAAGACCCCGGGTGGGCAGGTCAAGGGGGGCTTTGTTAGTAATATGTGGCGGGGCATGCGGCTCCCCGCAGCCTCAGGGACTGCCACCTCTCTGGGGCTTTTTATAAAAAATGCATGGGGGCTCCTGTCCCCCCACAGTGCCTTGGGTACCTCCAACTCCTGAGGGCATTCCTTTTGTATTGGTGGGGGGCCTCGTGGGCCCCCAGGCCCTGGGATCAGCAACTTTCCTGGGGCTTTAATTTTTAAAAAGAAGTGTAGTGGGGGTTCTGCATCCCACCACCTCCCCGGGATACATAGATTAAGGGCGGGGGTCCGTTGTGGACCCCCTGCCCTGGGGACCACCACCTCCCCGGGGCTTTAAACTTGATTGGAGGGGACCGCGCGGACCCCCTTCAGGAGCCGTTCTTGGCCCTCGGGACCGCCACCCCCCAGGGCCGGTTCCAGTAATGTCCCAGGGTGCCCACCCCGGGACATTGCAGTTTGTCATGGCAGGGAAGGAGCACTGCTCTTGCCCTACCATAGCAAACTTCTGCTTCGCTTTGAGACCCTTACTGGTGTGTAGTCGCGCTTAACAAACATCTAATTTGATTTTGATTTTGATTTGATTTTATTTCGCTTTATGCAAGCGAGAGCGGGAAAACTGCTCTTGCTTCCGTGAAGCGAAACAGATTTGCTTTTGGGCAAAGGGAGCTGCATGTCAGCAGTTCCCTTTGCCCAAAAGCAATGGCTCACACAGGAGGCAGGGGCTGGCAGGGACCGCATGGGCATTGGGGCTCCCCCCGTGGTCTCCACTAAGAGACCAAGCCCCGGGGGATGGGGTCCCCGGAGCCAAAAAATGGCTGGAGTAGGGGGCCTTTCTGGCCCCCCCATTCTTCCGGCCGGGCCCCGGGGATGTGGTCCCTGGGCCCGATATTGTGCAATGTAACTAGGCGATTGTGCAATGTAACTAGGCGGATCCACCTTTAATAAATATTTTAATAGTATATAATTCAGAAGGTAGTGTTGCATTTCTGTAGTTTTTTATAGAGCTAGTGAGATTGAAGTTAATAATCAAATCACATTTGATAGAGTTAGACATAATGTAAAAAAATTAAAGTTATAAGTTAAACTTCAAAATTGTATTGTGTTGTAGTACATTGAATTCGTGCTTTTTCTTTTTTGAAGTCGCGACAGGTTTGCGAATCCGGAAGATATTTTAAAAGAGTATGTATGTTAAAAACATATAAGTTTCACTGTTGGGTTATAGGTTGACTCTAAAAAGAGCCGCTGTTTTTATTATGACTCTGTTTGAGATACATGTAAGTGAGGATGCACAGCTTGAGGTTGTTCAGAAAAACTCTGTTTCCTTCATCTATAAAATGAACTCCATCACTTCTGTAGATGTCATGCATATTGAAACGTAGATTGTTGTTATGGATGGAGCCCATTCTATGATCTCTGAGGTAGGCAAAAGCAGATTTATTGACATTCTTCCTAGCTTTCTCAATCTGTGGACAGAATTGATTTGACCACTTCCATTTTTGTCTTTGGCATATATTAGAGTGTAAAAAGACAGTTTGAAGCAAAAGCAACATCAATTGTGCAAAGGTATCCATCATTTGCATTACCAGCCCAACCCCAGTCAATGTGCTTAGGTCATTGCCACCACAGTGCACAATCATGAGGTCAGGCGGTTGGAGATGGAAAAAAGTTTTTAAACAAAGACATACATTGGTGCCACTTTAGTCCTCTCTGTGCAAACCATTTAATAGCCACATTTTTAAAACCTAGGTCTTTGTCAATACCTCTGTGTTCAGCTTACCTTTTGCACCAGAAAACATAGCTGTGCCTTACAATCCATACTGTAAGCATCTCTGGAAGGAATGAAAAGATGTCTGTAGCTCAGGAAGTCAGTTGGTAGAATGAGAGGCATCTAAAATGGTGGAGAAGATGCTGTTTTTGAAAAAGCCGATAAGTGATTGGCTGCTTATTAACATTGTGCACTCAAAAATAGAATGCTTGTTATTTTGCTCAAGAAGCATGTTTCTGATTGGCTACAGAAAAATGTTTGAAAGGTAGGGTAGATAGGATAAGCTAATATGTTGCCAAAGTCAACCACACTGCTATTTGCTTTAGTAAGCTAGTGTGTTGAACTTGAAAATATGGTGAACTTGCGACCTTCTGATAGAGTTCAATGTTGCAATAAGTGTTACTACTGAAACTAGGATTAAACAAAATGGGGGAGGTTTGAAACCTAACTGTGGTTTTATAATTTGTAATGTTATGTATAAGTAATATGCTGTTTCAGAATTTTTTCCCAAATAAGTACTATGTTTAGAAGTGGTGTGATTTTAAAATAATACTAGTATTGAACTCCCGTAATGGTCGCGGCTCCATCGGGACGCTACACTCCGGCACCTTAACATTTAGAAAGGGTTAATATGTCTAACTAATAGAAATGTGTTTCATAATCTAATATAATGTAGGAAGCAATTTGATTTGCTATTTACATTTATTTGTGTGGAGAAAGAGAGGGAAAGTTTGCCATTACTGGTTTTACCTTGTTGAGAGTGCTACATTAAATTTATTGTGTGAGAAAGAAAATCTTTTATGAGTTTCTGATATTTCATATTCTGCAATACTATTACAGAGGTGAGTTACACAAATGTAAGGTGTGTTATGTATTATGCAGTAGTGCTTCATTCTTTGAAATAATATTTTTAGATTTGAAAAGCATTATTTTCAACGTTTTGAAATTATTAGAGAAGTGTGATGTTGGAAATATATTATGAAATGTACAGATTTGTATTGTAGTTAGTTTTATTGTACTGAAATGGTGATTGAAATAGTTTGTGCTTTGTAATATGTGTACATTGGTAAATGGATTAGTGATTAGTGATCATGGTAATTTCTATCAATTTCTGGAAAGCTACAACACTCTGAGTAGTCGCTGAATAGTGAAGCTGCAAGAGAAAAGTGAGGTTTAAGACATGCTGGCACAACGATTGGTGATTAGTCTACTTTGTATGAGTCTGTGGAACGGTATACTTCAAGTACGCCATATAAATTGAGGTATCTGCTTGAAATGGGAAGTGCAGTCTGTCAAGTTGAAAGAATTGCATGGAGCTGTGACTGAGGTATGTCTGTACTTGTACATGTCCTTTCACACGTATTATGCACCTGAAGATACTAGACCTATAAAATACAGGTATACATCTATTTGTAGGTTTCTTTTATGTTTGATGCCACTAGCAAAAGGCACAGACACATGCCTGCATTCTTTCAGGAATATGGTGAGACCAGTGGTCAAAGTGGGTGGGATCGGCAGGGCACGGCGTGCCCCTCATTCTTTAAATCAATATAATCCATTCACCTACCTTTTTAATTAAAACATGAGTCCCAGGACGGCAGAAATAGCGGAGGTCTACAGATAAGTCTCCGCATTTTTGGCCATTTAGGCAGAGAAGGAAAAGGACTCTGTCTTTTCATTCTTGCCTAGAGAAGACAAATACAGTGCCCACTTCTGCCCTGCCTCTGACAGCTGCTCCCTCCCTCTCTTTCTTCCTCTTATTAAATCTATTTCTGTCTAGCTCCTCCTCACTTACTGAAAACCGTGACTGCAAGAAACGGTTCTGACCCTCTCTTTCCTCCGTTCGTTTTCGCTCACCTGTGAAATGGGTAAAAAAAAAAAAACACTTTTGGTGGCAATGTCGTCTTTTTTTACATTTTCCTATTCCAAAGTGCAGCCTCAGGAATAAATAGTTCAAAATATGAAAAATAAATAAATAACTGAAATAGAGCAAGGCAGAATGGTTGCAAAGGGGCCAGAATGATTTTATTCACACCCAAACACATTAGCGTCACTTTACAGAGTTTACCAGTGAAGCGCAACTTTTGTTTTCTTGTCTTTCTTCAAACAGCATTGTTTTCCCTGTGTGGGGAAGTGCACCAATCCTGGAGGTACTGCAATACCTGACTGTTGGATGAATTGGAAAACAAAATGTGTACCGCAGCTCTGTGTTCATGGATGTGGTCTTTTTAAACCATACTTCTTACACTTCGTAAGAATATAAGCAATGGACATTGAAATGGGTCAGTTCTGTTCCCTGTAGTCATGTCCTTAACATGTTAAGGTAACCATGTTGTTCTTGCTTAAATTTGTCATGCTTTCCTTAATCTTGCATTCCCTAAGAGGGTTTTGTTTTTCCAGAATGTTGTAATTTTTTATATGCAGAAAATTGCTCTTGTCTAGTGTGTAATTTGAATTGAGGCGCATCCAGGTGTTTATAGATTGGCACAATTGGGTTGTAGTTGAAGGCAGTGCGAGTTTCTCTTAGTTGGGAAGTATGGTGTTCAGTGGGGGAGAGGATGTGGCACTATGATGAGAGCTGCCTAATTTGGAACTGGGGAACCAGGTTCAACCTACATGACCAGTCCCCCAGCCCACTCTTCTGAGGGAGCACATTCCCATGCTAGATCTTAGAAGGCTTCGCAAGACCTTAGAAGCCTTGGTGTCTTAGCACCAGCAGGTGGACCCTAGCAGTGGCAAGTGTGGGTAAACCTTGAAGGCCTGTCCACCAAAATCCATACTGAAGTTCATCTCTAGTGTAGCACACCCTAGAGCATGAGGTCACAGGACCCTTGAGAAGGGCTGGCTCTAGGGCAATGCGACTGGTGTGACCACACCAGGCGCTGACTTTGGGTGGGGGTGTCAGCTTCAATAAAAACGGCATGATAACTCAGGTGATTAATGTTCTTCTTAGAGAGAGAGATTAGAGTTTTGTCTAGTGGAAGTTTTCACTCATAGAAAGGTAGCGCAGAGGGTTAATGTGCCTGCTATAAAGAACATGTACCATGCAGATCACAAACTGCACATAATGTAAATAGGTCAGTGGGTTGCTGCTTTTGTGAGAGAGATCCTTTTGTTACATGTAGTTTATAAGTTAAAATTCTAAAATAGAACAGTTGTGAGCTATTAACTGTCATATAAGAGCTGCATGCAAACTGCAAAGGTATAAATTAGAGTGTTAGAGGGTTATGGTTTCCCCCCCAGTCTTTGATTATCCTAATGTTGTTCATTTGGATAGAAATCAATTCTGATTATTAAAGAGAACCCCCAACCATGATATTATGTTTAAAATTTTGAGTTTGTGTTTCTCAAGATCAATGACTATTAAACTATACTGCCTACTAGTATGGTTGTCATGGGATTCCTACACCTTGTAGTCCTTAGTCATATGTAGGCTTTCCTATACAGCTATCTACACACGTATAATTTATTGTCTCTATGTAATGTTTTGGATGTAAAGTGCTCTGACATCCTACACTGGTATGAGTAGCACTGTAAATCAAATTAAATGAATGTAAGAGAGAGTGTGGTTTGGAGACTTGAAGGGGACTGTTAAAGGGTGGTAGTGAGGGAATCCATGCCGTAGGTGGTCATTGGGGAGCACCAACAAATATTGTTACACAGGGAGCCACCAGCGCTAAACCCAGCCCTGCCCTTGAGGCCAGTTCGCCTAACCCATATATTACCTCCATTGGCCTTGTTTCAGAAGTAGTAGATGCAACTCAGCAGGGATCGGCAATGGAAGATTTGCACGCACGCCAAAACAGTGGGCTCATTATGATGGCGGGAGGATCGCCACCGCCAGGCCGGTGGTGGCGATCCTCCCACCATCATAATGTGATTCACCCACCGCCAAATTATGATGGCGGTGGGAATAACATAGGTTCCGCGGCGGACGGAAAGTCCATCCGCCATGGTCCTGCAAGGCGTTCCTTTTCCGCCCACCTTGCGGAACCCGGAAACAGGGCATCATTGCGGAGGTGCCGTGCAGGCACCGCCCTAGTGATTAGGATGAGCCCTTCTGCCTGTCTTTTTGCGGCGGATATCCCACAGCAAACAAACAGGCAGAAACTGGTTTTGGGGGCACGGTGCGGGCCCTCTCTGTGGGGGGTGCACCCTACAATTCCATGCAAAAGGCAGCAGGCACCGTGTGGTGCCTGCCAGGTTGTGCATGGAAATGCACATCTTGGAATTTTCACATTGCGGACGGTGCTGCAGCCAGCAGCACCGTCCGCAATGTGTAAAGGCCAGGATGCACCTGCCAGTGTGGCGGGCGCATCCTAATTGGACTGGTGGGACCGCCGCACGTCTGGCGGGTGGTCCCATCACCGTTATTATGGCGGGTGGACTTATACCTGCCCGCCATCATAATGAGCCCCTAAGTTAGCAAACTTCACAGTTTCTCTGCTTCATTCACAAGCACTTTTAACATGTGCTGCTTGCTTTGGGGGCACTGGAATTATGCAGCAAAGGAAGACAAAATGATGCAGCAGCACCGACTAAATTATGCAGCAAAAAAAGCTGCAGCGTAATGCAGTATATTTTGTGACACTTTATTATTTTAAAATGTTTACAGTCTCTGGAAAGATTTTGCATTATTAGAACCAATGTAAAATACAAATGAAGCAGTGAGAAAGGTGATCAGTCAACCTTTGCAATGGGCCGTCCACTTCGCAGCAACACAATTCAAATTTTTTAGAAACTTTTGATCCGTTTGAGCTACAAACCATTTATTAGTTGAAATTGTCAGGTTTTGCAGCAGATTATGAATTATGCAGCAAATATGGCAGAGCCATAATTATATAGACAACATTTGCATACTTGGATATTTTGCCATTCATGTTTGAAATGATCTTGTGGAAAAAGGGAGGAGAAGTGCCGACAGGAACTCCATGGCTCGGAGCAAATGGCTTGTGCTTTTACTTTTAAGAGTATTTGGGACATTCTGTGATTGGAAACATATCCCATTTTGTGAATATATTTTAATGCCAATAACTCAGATTATAGCTTAAATAATCATGTGTATCCATTGGTTGAATTAAATAACATAACAAACTGTAATTGGTCAGTGAAATGCCAAACAAATACTTAAAATTGGAATGTTTTGTGCATTCTGGCCACACCTCTGACTCCGCCCACTGATCTCATCCTCAGGTTGTTCCCGCCCTTTGATTCTCTGCCGACAGTTCCCCTCCTTTTTTCCCCCACTTCCACCTCTGGGTGAGACTTACAACAGAGACATGCGAAGGGTTGCTGCTTTATGTTTTGCTAGGCCTAACACACAGAGTAGTCAGGTTTATGACATGGTGGCAGGGGGATTAGCCATTAGGCTATTTTATGAGTCTGTGGAAAGGTATCATTGGAGTATGTCGTATAATTTTAGGTGTTTGCTTTGAATGGGTAGTGCAGTTTGTCAAGTTTAAAGGTCTGCATGGTCTTGTGACTGAGGTATGAATCTACTTGCAAATGTATTCTGATATGTTATTCATCTGCACATGCTATACATGTGTAGTACAGGTCTACTACTATTTGTATGATGCGTCCGCTAAAAGGTAGAGACGCATTCATGCATGTTTTCAAGAAAATTTTGAGAGTTACAAGAGTAACATTACAAAGATTGAATTTTTGGAGTTCTCTTGCTTCTTTCTGTGATCTCTGGATTCTCTTGGTTCTTTGGCACTTCTCTTGTTTCTTTCTGCACCTCTTTTGCTTCTTTGTGCAGCCCTCGTTCCCATTTCCGCAGATGGTTTGCATCTTACTACACCTCTATTACGTGTTTATGCGCTTGTCTTCCTTCTTTATGCACCTCACTTTTCCTTTCTGTGCATCTCTTCATTCTTTACTCACTTCTCATGCCTCTTTGTGCACGTCTGTTGCTTCTTTCTCGTTCTGCACCATTCTTGGTTCTTTTGGCACTCATCTTGTCTCTTTTTGCACGCATGTTGTCGGTTTCTACATCCCTCTTCTCTCTTTCTGCACTTCTCTTGCCTCTTTGAGCATCTCTTTACACTTTGTGCATCTGTCTTTCTTCTTTTTGCACCCCTCTTGCCTTTCTGTGCACTCGTGTTCCCTGTTTTGCACATATCTTGCATGTTTCTGCATCTCTCTTGTCTCTTTGTGCACTTCTCTTGCATGTTTGTGCACCACTGTTGTTTATTTGTGCGTCCGTTATTGTCTGTTTGTGCACATGTGTTTCTTCTTTTTGTATTTCTCACATTTGTTGTAGCTTTGTTCTTCTTTGCGTATTTCTTTTGGGTGTTTCTAAACTTTTTTTTTTCTTTCTCTCCATTTCTTTCTCTTTAGCATCTTTTTCCCTCTTTCTGCAGTTCTCTTGCTTGTTTCTATAGTTTTTTTATTTTTGTTTGTAATAAAGAGAATAGCAATGTAATTGTAAGTACATGTTTACTAGTTAATATGAATATTGATATGTAATTAATTTAAAATTCTTAATTCATGTAACAAATTATTTTGTCTGGATCACAAATTGAAGATGGCAAGATATCAAGAAAAGAGAAGACAACAAAAAAACAGATCTACTCAAACAAAAGTAGAAAGAGTGTTATAGTAAAAGAGAAAAATGTTACCAAGGATAAAGTCTGTTCTGGTAAGAGCACTATACAGATTCTTAAGACAGTTGCAGAGAGATGAAAGGAAGAGAATACAAATGAAAGAAAAAAGGAAAATTTTACAACAAAGCAGAAGAAGATATATTATGGTAAAAAAACAACACGTGCTTCAACAAGAGAAAGACAATTTAAAGAGCTACGCATATGAATGTTTCGAAGTAGAGTAATTCAAAATTTATTAAAACATTGTAAAAAGTATTAAAAAAAGATCAGCAGCGTATAAGAAGAAGCAAGACATTGGAAGTGTAGTAGATACTGCTTTTGAATTGAAACAAAAATTATTTATATTAATATTGAAGAGAATGAGAACATTGGATAAAACAACTTCCACTACAGAGCCTTTCTTTAATGAAGAAAGCTATTTTCAACAGCACACATTAGTGCATGCAGTTAATACTAGTGGTCGATGCTATAAGATGAAAGATGGTTGTCCCATTCCTAAAGAAAAAATGGTTGTTAGGAGTGTGGAAGAAGTAATAGCTCAAAACGTTCAAGGGAAGCGTACACAAGGTTGTGTATATAAGTGGTATTTTAGCAGAATTTGCAGTATTCAATAGGAATCTATTAACATATTGCGAATTTATTTACGAGAGCATGCAAAATAAAGTCTTAAACAGAAGATTAAGATGTTACCAAGGACTAGATCCATGTAAAATAAGAAAATATAGGAAGTTGCAGGGTCATTCTCTGGTTTGTCTTTCATGAAAAGTGTTTAAAAGTAATTTTCATCATTTAAGAATGTTAGCAGTACACCACTCAGAAATGCAGAAGTTAGTTAGGAGAGTTTACTATGTAAAAACTCCTGCATTATGTTTAACTGAAATGAACACAGATCTTTTGCACGGTTCAGTTTTAGATGTACAAAAGGTTTGTGATGATATACAGTTTCATTTTTTTGGTTCAGAAGAGGAGTTTGGAGAAAGTGAGAGCTTGATAAGTGTAGGTGTTGAAGAAAATGCGAAAGACATTGGTATTGATGAGTTTGCGACAGAAATTACAAAGTATTAGACAGATTCATGTGATAAACCAAACTATGTTTGTATTTGTTGTTGACGTACTTATTATAGAAGTCAAACTAGGAATGTAGATTTATATTTGAAAAGTGAAAAGGAAAACAATGATAAGTGGCAGCAATTTGGTGCTTATTTTTTGGTAGAAGGATGGTTTGAGTTGGCTACGGATCAAGTTATTTGAAAATATTGATACAACAAATTAAAGAGAACAAAATTTCAGCTAGAACAGTAAATAACAAGTTAGAGTTAGTAGCTATTCCTCCAGAACTGGCAGATTTGAATGCATATGAGTCCATTCTTATTTCATCTGTGCACCCATTTCAGGCTACAGTTCATATGGAGCCTAAAACAGGTAAGCTACCTCCAACAGAGTTACAAAAAGGTCTGAAAGGAAGAGTTGTGTACTTATCTTTAGATTTAAAAAAAATATTGAAACTGTTGGTGTAGACAGGGAGGAAAATGAACTAGTAGTTATTCTAGCTAATGGTGTATCAACGAAGATTCGAAAAATATGGCAAGAGTTTGTAGATGTTAATAAACTTCAAAAGGCTACATTATATCTGGTACAGAATAATATTTATTATAAGAATGTAAATGTTGATGAACAGGTAATATGCTTAGAAGAAGAAACAGAAATTTCAAGTGGCCAAATAGAAAAAGTGAATAAATCTAGGAATGAAGAGATTTATGAACATTATAGTATTCATCCTCTACATTCAAAAGAAGTAATAGGAAACAGTATTGAATTTTTTCAAATTAAGGAAGCAAAAGAAACTCCCATGAGTGTATGGGAAAACAGTTTAGAAGCTTGTTGTTTTCCACAGTTGTTCCCCACTGGAGGAGGTGGACGATTTGATGAGTGAGCTGTACGGATTCCAGCTTCAGAATACTGCTCGACAAGATTATACTCTGAACATCCAAGATTTTGACAGTGCATTCCATACATATTTCATCTTGATTTATCTGCACTTTCATATGCAGTTAACCACATATTAAAAACAGGAGTTCATCTTCCACATATTTCTGTAAAAGAATTAATGGAGAAAGTTCAACAAAGATATGAAAATTTAGAATCACAGTTAATCAATTTGATGGCATGGCCACATGGTACCAGCGAATATTGTTTTTTTTGTGACAGTAAATTGAAATGTATGTTAAGAAACTTAGGTACTCCTACATGGTTTGTAACACTTAGCTGTGCTGAATATGCGTGGGAAGATTTACTTGAATTTCTACTAGAAGCAAATTCAAATGTAAAAAATATTAAATTGAAGACACCTGGAGAACTTTGTTCCTCGGATCCTGTAAATGTCTGCAGGTATTTTAACCATAGGTTTCAAAGTATGATGTCATTTATCTGCAATAAAAATATTTCTCCTCTTGGAGAAGTTACTGATTTCTTCTTGCGAAAAGAGTGCCAAGCTAGAGGTGCTCCTCAGATACACATGGTGTCATGGATAGAGAATGCTCCAAAATTTGGAGCTGATACTGAAGAAAGTGTTTTGTCTTCATTGAACAGTATGTTACCTGTGCCATTCCAGCAGAAGGAGGAGAAAAAAGCTTGAGACAACAAGGAAGAGTAAATAGTTTTATGTCAGCAAAAAGGCATACAATAACTTGGAAGTCTCCGAAGAATACATACAATTTAAAAAGAACCAAAGATTGAAAGTATATTAATGACTACAATCCAGTGATTTTGAAAATGCGGAATGCAAACATGGATATTCAATATGTGACAGATAATTCAATTGCTGTTGCTCGCTATGTTACATCATATATAACCAAATCTGAAAAGACAGAGATGAAAGAAATGTGTGTAGAAATTCCAAAAGAGAAGAGTCTTAGCAAGAAATTGTACAGCTTTAGCTTGAAAATGCTTTGCCATTGAGAGATTGGGTCCTATGAATGTTCGGATTGCTTGAGCTTTGCTAGTTTATTTTCAAAGTCAAGAGGAATCATTTGGGTAAGTTTAGGTCGTGCCTCCACACGAAATAGAGTATTGAAAACATCACAAGAAATAGTATACTTGGCACTGAATGAACCAAAAAGTACAGATATTGTTAAAACGAATATGTTGGAAACATACTATCCCAGAAGGAGTCCACATCTGGAAAACCTATGTCTGTATGAAATACTTCAACATTACAGCTTCAAAAGAAAAGTTACAGAATATATAAAAGAAGAAAAATATGCAGTAATTGGATGTGACGGATGTTTAGTAAAACATGCCAAAGGAAATCTTATTAACCAAAGAAAACTCAGTTGCGTAAGTTGAGATAAGAGGGAATTTTTCTATTTAGCACTTCTGCAATTGTTCCAGCCATGACAAACTGAAACAGAATTACTTGAAGATTCGACTGCTATGAAGCTTCTTTAAATGCAAGTAAAGATAGCATTCAATGCACAATTTTCCCTATATATCTACAAATGTTAAATGATGAGATTGGACAAGAAAGTACTATTGCAGCTGAAATAGCTAGAGACAGTTCTCAAGATAGTCAAAGTTCTGATCCACTAAGTCACGATCCACTGGGACAACCAATTATCGAAAATGAAACAGCAATAACCATGAATGAAGTAGAAACTGCAATGCAACAAGCACAACAGGATATTATTCCATTGGAAAAGTTAGAAGAATTACTAAATATTGAACAAAAAGAAATATATATACAAGTGACACAGTTACAACATGGTTTGCTGCATGAAAAAAAAAGAATGCCAATGTTCAGCATATAAACCTACTCTAATGTACATTAGTGGTCAAGCTGGAACAGGAAAAAGTTTCTTAATTCAACTTTTGACCAGTTACCTACAGAAAAATACAGAATCACATTTATCTTGTGTTGTAACAGCTCCAACTGGATTAGCAGCACACAACATTAAAGGGATTACTTTAAATAGATTACTTATGCTACCAGTTGAACATGATAATACATTGGAATATCAGAAGCTGTCTGGAGAAGCTTGTTATAAAGTGTCAAGAGTACTGAAGAAAATGAAACTTGTAATCATTGATGAGGTGAGCATGGTCTCAAACTTAAAGCTTGCCTTTGTACACTTAAGAATGCAACAAATTTTAAAACATATTACGATGTTCTGTTTGGAGGAAAACATTTAATTGTATTCGGAGGTCTACTAAAACTAACTCCTGTAAAAGGACAACCTGTTTTTAAAATACTTGTCCATGAAGACACTAGGAAATCTTTGGGAATTATTGGAAATGTGAACATTTAGTTACATTTTGAATATAAAGAGCTTATTAAAAATATTCAGCAAGCAAGTAATAAAGATTATGGAAATATTCTTCAAGACATATGAATTGGTGTCTTGACGAAACATGGTAAACAAGATTTAGAAAGTCGGCTATTAAGGAACTTGTTTACAACTAGAGACACAGCAGCTAAAGTAATGTCTAACATGCTTAGAGAAAAGCAGGCTATAGTTTGCCTAATGCCTACACTGCAAGAGTGTTCTACATTTAATCAAGAACTTTTGAAACTGGAAAAACAACAAACAGTGGAAATTGAAGCTATTGATAAAATTGAACACCAAGGAGTTACTATTCTTCTCACAGAGAATCTAAAAGTTAAATTGCATTCTTTGGAAAAGTCTGAATCTAAAACTGTAGGCTTAGAAAAGACTTTATATGTATGTATAAACTGTCAGGTCATTTTACAGCATAATCGTAATGTAGAAGAAGGTTTAGTAAATGGAGTATTGGGAAAAGTTATTGATTTTATAAAATTTCAGAAAAGAGATGGAATAACATTTTCGATTATGAAATTTGATCAGATTAAAGAGGTAAGACAGATTGGGCATTGTGTTGTACGTTTTTTGCTTGTAAAAGATTTGTATGTTCGGAGAAAACAGTTTCCTCTGTCGTTAGCATATGCACTAACTATTCATAAATATCAAGGTTTAAGTATAGACAGTGCTTTTGTAAATATCGGAAGTACAGTATTCAAAGAGGGAATGGCATTTGTAGCGTTATCTCGAGTAAGAACATTCTCTGGTTTGTATTTGACAGATTTTGATGAGAAAAAGGTTAGTGCTGATGCAAATTGTGTAAGAGAGTATAATCATTTAAGAAGACTTTATACACCTGATTTAAGTGAATATCCCATATATGAGAAACGTGTAGTGTGTCCAAAATGGAAATATGTCAAACATTCAACTGAGGTTGAAAAAAAGAAAATAATTGAAGAGAAACATGAAGTTGTAAAGAAAAAGAAAATGGAAACTGTTGATGAGATAATACCAGTTGGAAAATAGTTCAGGTATCAAGTGCAATGCTAATGTGATTCTGAATGTTGTGTTTTAGCTACAAGATCTTCATTGTGAAATCTTGGGAAAGCATGAAAAAAGATTCTGTTCTTTACTACATCATGTATTTCAACAGTTGGTAACTGACAGAAATAAAATCCATACTGCATATGGCATTCGGCATCTTTTGGATATATGTACTGGTTCATTGACATTTACTCTCAATGTACAACAAGATACACAAGAATTTCTAATGCTTATGCTTGGAGTATTAGAACATGAAGGAATACAGATTGAAAACGTATTTGGACTAAGTTACAGATGGGATCATAAATGTGAAGAGTGTTCATTTACTTCCACCACTGAGATAGAAACAGAACGATTCATATACTTGACGATACCAGACAGCAAATCAGTACCTGTTAACAAATTGATAAAAACAGCCAATCAGGACATGAAATGTTCACTTTGTAGATCAGAGATGTTGTCTACCTTATATATAGAAAGATTTGGAAAATATCTTGTTTTAGTGCTACAAAGTTGTAGAGCAAATCGAAGAAAATTGGAAACCAAAATAAAACATTTTAATGGATGTCAAATATCTATTTCAGGAAAAACTTGTATAGCAGTGGCTATTATTTTCCATAATGGACGTACTACAACATTTGGACACTACCCGTGGGGCTCATTTACATCACTTTTGCCCACGTTAAAAGTGACGCACTGGTGGTACCAGGGGCTTGGAAATGAGCCCCTGTGTATTTAAAGTGTAATAAAGGATGGACACATTACAATGATGCACACTTGGAATTCAAAGCTAGATTACCTTATGAATTACCAAATTCATATTTGATATTTTTTAAACCAAAGTTTTTAATACATCATTCGGCCTATTGGGAAGATGTGAACAGAAAGTAGACAGCACTGCAAACAATTAGTGTTTGGAATTGTATTTGCGCTAATTGAGATTGCATTTGGAAAATTGTGTTTAAAAGGAAGTAGATTATATATGTGTTGTGTATATTGTACCAGATGAGAGTCTACATACTCATTTTGGTATTCACAGAAGGCACTTACTCATTTCGGTATTCACAGAAATGTCTTCTGTGAATACTGAAAGTCTTAAAGTTAGGATTTTTCTTACTTTAGGAATAGTAAAGTTAGGACTCCTAACTTTAGGACTCCTAAATGCCTGCTGTGAATACCAAAAGTCTTAAAGTTAGGATTGTTCTCAGTTTAGGAGTAGTAAAGGTAGGACTCCTAACTTTAGGACTCCTAAATGCCTTCTGTGAATACCGAAAGTCTTAAAGTTAGGGTTTTTTCTCAGTTTAGGAGTCCTAAAGTTAGGAGTCCTAACTTTACTACTCCTACTCACAGATCCACTCAGACACTAATGAATCCACACACAGACCCAATCAGACACTCATTCACCCACTCACAGACTCACTGAGAGAGACATATACCCACTCATAGACCCACTGGGAAACTCATGCACCCACTCATACACCCACTCAGACAGTCATGCACCCACTCACAGACCAACTCTGACACTCATGCATGCACTCACATACTCACTCAGAGACTCATGCACTGACTCACAGGCCCACTCAGACACTCATGCACCCACTCACAACCCCACTGAGAGACACATGCACCCACTCACAGACCCTCTCAGACATTCACACTCCTACTCATAGAGCTACTTAGACACTCATGCACATACTCACTGAGCCACTCAGAGACACATGCACCCACTCACAGACCCACTCATGCATCCACTCACAGACCCACTCAGAGACTCTTGCACCCTCTCACAAACCCACTTATAGAATCATGCATCCACTAACAGACCTAATCAGAAACTCATGCACCCTCTTACAGATCAACTCAGACACTCACCTACCCACTCACAGACCCACTTAGAGACTCATACATCCACTCACACACACACACTCAAACACTCTCATAGCACTCAGTCAAACTCTCACATACTCTCTGGCATTGCTTCTGAAAGTTATGCACCCACTAACATTCCCACTCAAACTCTCATACACATACTCACAAACATTCTCAGAGAATCATACATGTTTTTATAGAGTTATTTTGATAGTGATGTATCTAGTGTGATGCTCTGAATCAATTATATAGTTATAAATGTGGAATGTGATGGTGAATATTGAATCTCTGCTTTTGTTTTGTGAGTATGCGACATATTTGTGAATATCGCCAGGTTGCCACAAATATTTATAAACATTTTTTTAAAGATATTTAAAAAGAAAAGAAAATTATTTTGGGCGGTAGAGGGGCTCTGAGAAGAGCCTTTGTGTTCATTGTGTGTTTATGACAGCTACACATCAGACTAGATGCAGAGATTCAGGTGGCTGAGAAACATCCTGTTGCCTTCGTCTGCGAAGTGAGCGCCATCACTTCTATAGATTCCATGCATGTCAAAACGCAGGTTGTTGTTGTAGATAGAGCCCATGTTATGGTCTCTAAGGAATGCAGAAAAAGTTTTATTAACATGTTTCCTGGCTTTGTCAATATGTGGACAGAATTGGTTAGACCACTTCTATTTCTGCCTTTGGCATATGTTGGAGTAAACCAAGGCAGTGTAAGGTAAAAAGTGTCATTAATTGTGCAAAGGTATCCTTCATTAGGATTACCTGTCCTACCCGAATCAGTGTGCCTAGGTCATTGCCACCACAGTGCACAATCATGAGGTCAGGGGGTTGGGAATCTACAATGCTTTCAAACAATGTATGCCACTTCAACCTTCTCTGGCCAATCCAAGTAATGTTTACATGAGCCAAACCCAGGTTCCCGTCAATACCAATCTTCTAGCAGACTCTCTGGACCAAAAGACATAGCTGTGGCCCACAATCCACACTCTAACCATTTTGAAGTGAAGCAGCAGTAGAAGAAAGGAGAAGGCTGGAGCTGAATGAGACTGTTTGGGAAAGGAAAAGCAGTTAAAATGGAGGTGTGTTTCTGTTTTTTTAAAAACATATTTGATTGGATGCTGTGAATATGCAGGTGAATAAAATTAGGTACTGTTTTGAAAGGCTAGGTCACTAGATCTATGATTAGCTCTGGTAAAAAAGAATTCCAGACTTGGATACACTTTTAGTTCTGTACTGTAAACCACACCCGCTGCAGCTCATTTTGTAACTAGTGTGGTCCTTATGGAGTGTACTGTAAACTTGTGACCTACTGGCTCTAATGTGTCGCTATGGCGACTGTGCTGAGTGTGTTGGGGGAAGAGTGTTAAAAAGAGAGTTCTCTGTTTCTAGAAATTAGAGAAGTTTAGACTGATTGTTGCATAAAAAAGGGTTTAATTTCCTAATGAAGGCTTGCTAAATAAGTGTACTATACTTTTAAACTCATAAAACAAGCAAGGTACATTTGTTTTTTGAACTCCTGATTTGTATGCAAATTTGTTGCGATTATTGTAAATAAGTTGAGAATATCTACAAATACACTAACATATAAGGCTTCTTTAAAAAAGTGCATGAAAGGGTTAATGTATAGTAACCATTTATAAGTGGAGTTAAAAACTAAAATATGAAAGATATGTTTCTATTTGTTTTCTTCTGCAGTATCAGAGAGTTCAAAGTTGAAATGGTTGCCATTAATGGTTGCTTTGTCATTCTTATGCTTAGTTGTAAGCTTACCTGAGAATATTGAATCTATCTAATAAGAGCAAAAAAACTATTTCACCAATGAACTCAATTTTCAGGTATGTGAATTACATTTAATTTTGAGAAGAAAATGATTGAAAAGGTATATGTGTATGTGAGGTTGTTAAAAGTGAGTATAAAATATATACAAAAGTATTGAAAGGTTAAGAGATGATCAATGAATGGTAATGTAAGTGTTTTTATGTATTTATTAATAGGTGAGTAAGATGATTTGTGAGAGTGTGAGTATATAACAGTATGTCTGAGGTGCAGTCTTGTGCTGCCTTGGAACTGTACATTGTACATGTGCTGTTTTACTGCATGCTCTAATTGCTACAAAAACTGATTGTAAGGGTTTCACTTATACTTAACAATGTATTAGAAAATCTGGAATGTTTTACATGTCTATAAATGATGTACAGCTCATAAAGAATATTTTGCTTTGAGCTGCGGGACTTGTCGTCTTTTTTATTCCATTTTAAAGGAGGACTGCAAGTCTCAGAATTGAAAGGAAGATACATGCACTGTAGGTGTGCACAACACATCAGCCAGTGTAACCTGCCAACTATCTATTAGATACTCTTTAGGGTAGGTGTTGGTAAATTCCAGGGCAGGTTTGTATGTGGTTAGATGGTAACACATGCCCTTTTAAAGTAATACTGAGTCACATGTGTAGTATGAGAGTGCTAGGTATACTTAAATATGCAGTGTTTAATCATTGGTAAGGGCTGCCACCTTCACTTGCCATGTAAAAGCTGTTTGTCAAGTCTTAAATGCACATTTAAGTACACATAATTCACATCTGAGATAAGCTGTAGATATGCCATTAAGCTAATAGTTTTGTCCTTAAAAGATTGAGAAATGTCCTTTTGAGTTTTAGTAGCTTACTTATGCACTTGCAGACCCCTATGGCAAGCATGATATAGAGTATATCACCCATAATGCAACTGATATACATGTTCACAAAGGCATAGTGACTCTCTCTCCCCTAGTCACAGAGAGGCAGAGGCACTTCTGCATTCACTCACATATTCAGAAAGTACTTATGTATGCAGCACTATGACAGGCAGTTGCAGAGACACTCTTCCAATCCCTAACACAGGCAATGAGGTGTTTGCTCAGCTACTTGGATAGAGATTTAGAGAGCTATAGATGTACTAAAATAGGCAGTCACATAGTGGCACATTTACTTAAACATCTCTTGGCACTGCTGTAGGTGGACTCCTACACCCACTCAGATATGTAGGCAAGAAGTGACACAACCTCATCACTCACTCCAAACAAATAGCCCTTTAAATAGGTGTGAGGCCTACTAGTGCAGCCCTTATCTGTGCATTTTTACTGCCAGCTTCACTTGGCATGTAAAAGCTATTTGCAAGTCTTAAATCTATGTTTTAGTACACATATCTCACCTTTGAGATATGCTGGAGGCATGGCATAAAGCACAGTGCTTTCTGCTTAAAAGAATTAAGAGATTTTAGTAACTTGCTTGTGCACTTGCAGAACCCTAGTATTACATAGCATATACCACCCATAAAGGAACTTCCATACATGTTTCCAAAGCATGAAGCCTTTGCTTCATCCACTCACAGACTAACAGATGCACTTCTACATTCAGTCACATATTCAAAACTATGTATGTATGCAGCAGTATGAAAGGCAGTTGCATAGACACCTACATAGTCTTCTACTCTCTATCCAGGCAGTGAGGTATTCGTACATCCACTTTTATACAGAGTTAGAGAACTATAGAACTAGTAAAACAGACAGTCCCATACTGGCACATTTATGAATTCATCTTATGGCACTCTTACAGCTGGACTCATAGATTCAATGAGATATGTAGTGAAGTAGTAAGACACTCTAGTCACGTATGCAGACAAGTATTCATTTAAACATGGGTAGATAGACAGGGATACAATAGTGGATATTGTAGGACATGCAATGAGGGACTAATAAATACAGTGATACAGAGAAAGACACAGAGACATAAACATAAAAATGTATAGAGTAATGTTAGCGATATTACAATTACATAACTATTTATGTTGGTACTTCATTATGTAATACTACATAATGAAAACTAAATGTAGTTATTTTCTTTTCTTTTCAGACATCAATTTCTAGTTAACTACAGACAGTTACAATGCCATCAAAACGTGAGAAAAGAAAGAAACTGAGGCAAGGATACTGCGTCCTCTCAACTGAGAAACAGAAGGGGCAAAATGTGGGAAAACTGGTGAAAGAGAAAAGAGTTGCTGGTAAGAGGGCAAGCACATTTCTTAAAATTCTGTCAACAACTGGAAAGAGTGCAAAATCAAGTAAATAAAGACAATGTTTAAAACCAACTAAAAACGGGAAAAAAGTCAATGATGCCAAGAAAAAAAAACATACAAAAAAATCACAGAGTTTAACCAGAAGGCAGAGGCAGTTTACAGAAATCAGAGTTGGAATGTTTTGTAGTAGAGTAATTCAGAATCTAATAAGAAGTATGAAAAAGTATTTTTTTTAAAGAAGAGAAGCAGTCAGACAAAATGAACCTGTTGAGGTTGCTGTTGATAAGGTCTTTGCTCTCAAGATAAAACTATTTATTTTGATTCTAAACAGAATGAAGACACTGAATAAAATAGTATTGTGGATGAGGAAAAGAAGCCAAAAGAGGAGACTTGTCAATAGACCTAACTTTTGCAAAGTTTTCAGGGGTGAATGAAGACATACTTCTAATACTGAGCCTTACTTTCATGCAGAAAGCTACTTCCAAGAGAACACATTAGTGCATGCAGTTGTTGAATCTGGGCGATGTTATGAGATGAAGGATGCTACTCCTATTCCAAAAGAGGTGATTGTTGCTAGAAATGTAGAGGAAGTTATTACTGAAGAGGTACAAGAAAGGCGTAGACAGGCCCCTGTATGTAAGTAGAACTGTAGCAGTATTGGTACTGTTTGGCAGGGATCTATTGATATGATGAGAAATTTCTACGCATGTTTTCTTGCAGAAGTTTAAAACTGTAATAGGTACATTCCAAGGATTAGATCCATGCAAAGTAATAACGTTTATTAATTCATAGGGCCACTCACTAGCATGCCTATCGAAAAAGTGTGCCAAAGTACCTTTCATCATTTCATAATGTTAGCTGTACACCACTGAGAAATGCGAACTTTAGTTAGGAGACTTTACAATGTGAAAACCCCTGCCCTATGTTTAGGAGAAATGAATAGAGTTCCTTTGTATGGTACAGTGGTAGACATAGAAAAGGTTTGTGATGATGTTGAGTTTTGTTTCTTTGGTCCTAAAGAGGAGTGTAGGGAAAATGAAGACTTGGTCTCTGCAGGTGCAGCGGATCAGGACACAGGTATTACTATTGATAACCTTCAAGAAGAGATTAGAACGTTTAACACATTTTATTCAAAGAAACCCAAAAGTGTTTGTATATGTCATTGATGCACTCACTACTAGAGTCAAACTTGTTATGTTATTGTGTCTTTGAAAACTGAAGAAGATAACCGAGATAAGTGGTGAGAATTTGCAGCTTCTTTACTTGTAGAGGAACGCTTTGATTGTTCCACACAACAAATTATATGTAAATACTGTTATAATAATTTAGAGGATAATAAAAATGCCAGCTACAGCAGTGTATAACAAGTTAGACCTAGTTTCAGTTCCACAAGAACTTCAAGATTTAAATGTACATGAATCAATTCTTATACATTGTATACATCCATTCCAAGCTATGGTCTGTATGGAGCAAAACACAAGTAAGTTACCTCCAACTGAGCTCTAGAAAGGTCTTAAATGTAAAGTTGTGTACTTGCCATTAAATTTCAAGCAGAATATTGAGACTATAGGATTAGAGAGCAATTTTGAAGAAGGACTTGGAATTCTAGTGAGTGGTGTCCCTGCGAAGAATAAAAAATATGGCAAGAGTCAGTGGATGTTAATAAAGGGAAAAAAACAACATTATACCTGGTACAAAATAAAATTTACTGTAAAAATGTAGATGTTCTTCAAGAAATTAAACATATGGAGGATGACACATTCCCATCAAGAGGTCAGATTGAAAAGGTGGATCAATCCAGATCATTACAAATTTAGGAACACTACAGTATCCATTCTCTGCATTCTAAAGAGATTATTAGTGATGCTATTGATCACTTTCAAATGAAAGAAGCGAAAGGAGCCCCATATGTGTGTAGGAGAAAGCGTTAGAAGCTCGCTGTTTTCTGCATCTGTTTCCGACTTGTCAGGGCTATCTTATGCAGTAAACCACATTCTTTAAACCATACCTGGGTAAAGTAGAGGCAACAAGTATTCTTTTATGAAGTGATTATCAAATCTTCATTGGAATATTGAGTGAAGAATCCAGAAACTGATGACTGGTTACTCCCCAGTCATCTGGTGTTTTCTATTCTTGGATCAATTTGCAGGAACCTTTCAGTGTATATACAGATTATCTAAACATTGTATAATCCAGCACACTTTATCTGTGAATGGAGAATTTGCAGCAGAAACTTCAACAAAAAACAATCAATGAGCCCTGAAGAAGTACTTTTGGACGAAATGTGTTTGCTACAGTGGAAATCCAAAGAAGAAAATGAAATGTTTTATCAATCAATCAATATGAACTTATTTCAACATTCATGCTTGAAACGTTTTCTCATATACAAGATCTTTGGTGCAAATACAAGAGAGAACCGTCATACTAGAACAATGACATGAAAAAATGATTTAAAAAGTTCATATACATTTACAGATGTGCTAAAAAGAATGAAAAACCCATAGAAAATATTAAAAAGGTTTGAGACCGTTTTAAGTTAAGAAAATACATATTTACAGAGAAGTAAAAACAATTTGAAGATCACAGACCTATGATATATAGGGGTGGGCGGATTTTGCATAGTCGCGCTACGCAAAGTCCAGCGAAACGGCAAAAAATCTCCGCGAGCACACAGAATTCCGCAAGCTCACGGAATTGCTTGTGCCGCCAGAAGAATTGTTGTCTCCAGTGACCATGTGTGTCTGTAACTTTGCCACCGCGCCGAAATGCGCCGGGGTCCCTTGAGTGAGCTGTCCATCATAGTGTGTAAAGGGCGGGAAGAAGTTACATACCGCTAGTGTGTGTGGGGCGGAGCTTCTATGCGAGTTCACATGCCTCTTGTTTATAAAAGGTCAGAGACCGATCAGAGCAGCAGATGAGGAGAGAGAACCTTCTGGTGACAGGAACTACACAGGGATTGCGCTCGAGAAAGTCATGGATGCAAAGACCTCCATCAAGCATCACAGCTAATTTTTGACGGTAGATATGGGGAGAAAGCACACCTGCCCAGCCTCGACCGTGCGCACAATTTTTTTGGGCTGATTAATGCGTTACCGAATTTGAGCTTTAACCCCTTCAGTGCCCGCCCCTTTCCCCGCCCAGTGCCGGCCGTTGCATTAGCGGGCGGGGTCTATGACGAGCTGGACTCGTCATGGGCACAGCGCCACCGCGGCCCATGACGAGTCCAGCTCGTCATGGGCACTGAAGGGGTTAACTCGGGCACCTGCTTTATATCTGTAAGTGCTTCCTGTTGAGGTTTAATTTTTAGGACAGGAGCATTGTGCCAGAATGAATCCTGCCCAGCATATTATTCTCCAAGAAGATGCCACCTTTTTTTGCAATACTTCTACTCAACTGGAGTACTACTGGCTAATCAGTAAGTGCTACCTCGTTGGGTAAATAAATGTATAGTGCCTTTCCTACACTACAGCTGCGTAAAGGGCCAGAAGAGTTGTCTCCAGTGACCATGTGGGTCTGTGACTTTGCCACCGCACCGAAAGGCACCGGGGTCCCTTGAGTGAGCTGTCCATCATAGTGGGTAAAGGGTAGGAAGATGTTGCTACTTTTGACAGTAGATATGGGGAGAAAGCACACCTGCCCAGCTTCGACCGAGCGCACGATTTTTTTAGGCTGATTAATGCGTTACCGAATTTGAGATTTAACTCAGGCACCTGCTTTATATCTGTAAGTGCTTCCTTTTGAGGTTTAATTGTTGTGACAGGAGCATCGAGCCAGAATGAATCCTGCCCAGCATATTTATTTATCCCAGAAGATGCCCCCGTTTTGTGCAATATTTCTACTCACCATGCCCACGATTTCCGCTACGCCATGGATCGCGGAATTTTCGGCAATTCCGTGGAACGCGGAATTGACGAAATCTCGCAAATTCCGCGAGCAGAACGGAATTTGCCACCCACCCTTAATGATATGCACAGTAAAATCTCATACTAAATACTAGAAATAGATAAGAAAATGCTTGAGTATTATCTGTGTAACACATTACTCCAATGCTCTTTTGTAGCCCAATTCTATAGATTTAAAACTAAAAGGGGTTGTAAAAAAGATTCCTTATGTTGCAAACAAGAATATAAAAGCGCGTCGGCCCACTTCATGGGCTAACTACAAGTACTTTTCTTCTAATGCCCCACATACTACCAAGAAACTTAGCAACTGCACATGCAAAGAGGGATCTAGTGTCTGATTAAGAATGCGCAAGGCGACCTGGTAATTCTGTGTTCCCATTGTGTGACAAATCGGTTTAACCCATTTTAATCTAGGGCACACATAAGCCGGGCAAGCAAACAATACGTGTGCCACGGATTCCAAAGAGACCTTGCAGCTAGGACAATTGCTTAATGTTGGGGTTTTGCTATGCCATTTGGCCACTAGATCATTCAAGGGAAGAGTGCTGAATCTAAATTGTATGTATAGTTTCCCGTCGAGTGGTGTATGAATTAAATCAAGATAAGATTCCATAGAGCTAACCTCTTTGTGGAACATAAATTCTGTTGTGAGTTTCCCCAGTCACTCCTGCAGTTATCAATTTGTCCAACCCAGTTCCAGTAGTGCCTCTTTACTATGTCTTTTTGAAGCAAAGATAGATTGAAGTTTTCCCAAGCTTCCCCAATCCCTATGTCTGAGAGATGTATCCTTTTGCTATTTAACCACCCAATGTTATTGGCAGTGTCTAGGCGGGTGACCTCCGCAAGGGCTTTTACATATGGCAGCAATTCCGGGGTCCTCCGGATTCTGGCCCAAAAAAGTAGAGGACGAAGTTTGGCTATGTCAGTGATAGAGAGCTGCCTCAGGTCTAGTATTAAAGGGTGGGGTGGAGTGGAATGTTCTGGGGCAACATCACAAGGCTTCTTAAAAACTTGAGCTCTGACCTGTTAAGTTCCTCCATCTTTTCAAAGCCCCACAGTTCCAACCGTACATCACAGAGCTAACTGCTTTTAGGTCATAGACCTGCAGGGGCAAAAGCAACGTGTCTGCTGGAGGAGGAACAGCATTCTTTCCCCAAAGCCCCGGTTATTTGCTTCTGTTTCAGTGGCAGTTTCGAAATGTGGGGTTTCCAGTGCATTTTCTCGGACAGCTTTTCACCAAGGTGGTCAAACGTTTTAACTCTTTCCAAAGGAGCTCCTCCCAGAGTTGGCCTACCTCTATAAGACTTGTGGGAGTTAAAGGCCATGAATTTAGTTTTTAACATGTTTATTTCAAGACCCTGGATATCGTAAAAAAGTTAGAATCTGTTTAGCAGGAGTTGTAAACACCCCCCGGATTTTGGACACCAACAGGGTGTCACCTGCAAATAATAAAGTCACTATCTTTTCCCTGCAAAGAGACAGAGCATCGGCGGTTGCTGCAATAGGAAACTTACAACTTCGTTCATGTAGAGGGAGAAAAGCATAGGTGCCAGGACGCATCCCTCACAAACTCCCCTACTGACAGGGATATGCTCTGTAAGTTGTCCCTGCAATCCCCACCTTACCCGGGCAAAGTTGTTGTCATGAAGTCGAACAACCATTTCAAGTACAGCAGGGGGGATTCTCATATCTTTGAGGACTTGCCACATCTTCTGTCTGGGCACTGGATCAAAGGTAGTCTTTAGATCGATGAAAGCTAAATATAGACTACCATGGCTGAAGGTTACAACTTTCCAGTAAAGGAGGAGGAGACGGAAACCTGATCTATTGTCCCTGTCTTTTCTCTAAAGCCTGCTTGGTACGGTCACAGGATAGCATTTTCGCCAGCCCAAATCTGAATCTTTTGTACAAGGGCTCAGCTGAATACCTTTTGCACTACGTCTATCAGGCTAATATGCCTATAGTTGCAGGGTTGCCCACTGTCCCCATTTTTGAAAATTGGATCCACCTCAGCCCCTCGCCGGAAGGCTGGGACCGGAGCCCCGCTAGCTATAGCGTTTGAGAGTAATAATATGTATGAGCCCAGCTGGAGCTATCAGATAAGAATAAATGTACTGGAATGCAGTCTGGTCCCGGGGCTTTTGCCGGTGCTATTCGACTTATTGAGCCCTCAATATCGTTTCAAGAAAATAAGTCATTGTCCTGGATCAGAGTCGAGCAGGGAACATCCTCCAAAAGGGGCGAGTCGGCGACCTCTGAATAGAGCTTTTTGAAATGGTCATGCCAATCTTGGGCTGAGATGAAGTTTGGTGGTGATCGGGTCCCTGCTTCATCGTCCCATACAAAAAGGGACCAGAAGGTCTTAGAATCTTTGGCAGCACAAGCTTCCTTGATTAGCTGCCATCGGGATTTGCCCCACTACTTTTTTGCTTTCTGGAGAGCTTCTTTGTATCTCTTTCTAAACACTCTAATATGTTCACAATCTTTAGATGTTAGTGCCTTGGCTAATTCTAGTCAGAGGGTTCTACAAGCATTGTTATACCCTTTTGTGGGTCTAGGCTTGGAGTGGTGCCTGGCTATGGTGAAGTAGGAGCTTAATTGCTTTGAATAAATGTGTGAAGAGTATCTCCTTTGGCTAGCCCGCCAGTTCTCTTGAGCAGGAACTGAAGTTCATGTGTCCCGCCACCAGATCCTGGTGCATGCCTAAGACTTTGTATTCTTGTAACACTACCTTCCTCCAATTTAAACGGCGGTTATCATTTGAAGGAAAGACTACCTTTGTTAGCTGTTGGGGGCAGAGGCGCATGTATTTTGGCCACCCCACTCTGAGATCAGACTTAAATAGAGCGGGTTGTGGTCACTGTCTGTTGTGTTGCCCATGACCATATCGATAACACTCCTCCAAAGTCTTAAGTCTAGCATGATGTAATCAATATGGTTAGGGCTATTTACTCTATTAAATGTGTTTGCACCAGACCTGTCTAATTTTGTCCTACCGTTTGCTTGCCTCAGTCCATACTCCAAGCTCAGGGTGTTTATTTAGAGCACCAGTGGTGACCAGTTCTTGACCGGAGGGAGGTCTAGAGGTGGACTGGCCACCTCAGGTCTTCCCATTACGTCAGCTTTATCTAGGGGTTCATAATTATTATTAAAGTCACCTGCTGTTATCAGCATCGACTGGGACGGTCTCTCATCCAATAGCTTCTCCAGTTGTTGGAAAATGGCTGATGGTCTACCCCCCCCCCCTTGTTCCACTCACAGATATTTAGTACATCTCAATGGGTTTGCCTGAGCGCCCCTTAATCCTGATCCCCAGAATATCTGGGCTATCTGCTCACAGAGGCGTAATCATGCAGCCCAGAGCAATCTTAAACCATATTGGCAGACCCTCAGCCGGTCGACCTTTACCCTTGGTAGCTGCAAGACAGCAGTAGCAAGCATTGCCCTCCTTATATAATGGGGCTGTATGCCAAGTCTCCTGCAGAATGCATATCTCAAAGCCATCTATGAAGTTATTCCAATGAGGAGGCAACATTTTGTTGCGTAACTGTGCCACATTCCAAGAGACTATTGTGAGTTGTGGAGTTGGACCTGGGCTAGCATGCGCCAAATTGCTTGGACATCCAGACTGACTATAAGTTGGGGCAGTGACCACAGTTTTATCATCAGGGCTTGTGGCTAGAAGTGCCCCACGAGTCCTAGTGTCGATTCTGCAGCTGCCTATTTGGGCATCCCTGATCTCCCTCCCTAGGCGGGATGGTGCCTGTATGCTCTCCGAAAAGGAACAGGGTATGACCTCCATCTGTTTAATGAGGGAGTAGCTATAAGGCTCACAAACCATCCCTGGGAATCAATCAATGGCCCCCATGGTTGAATCACAGCCTATCCTGTCTAAAGTGCAAAGGGAGTTTACTTTTGGCTGAATTGAAGGCATGAACCATTTGAATTGAACATTAGATGAATCGGGTGAGCAGGTTCTAAACTCTAGGGCCAGGAGATTTTTAGCTAAGTCGTCCTCTCTAAGCAATTATTCTATAGAGTCAGTGGGCAAATCAGGGGCTGTGCATCTTCTCGCCCTTACAATATCATCACGATTCAGAGAGTGGCATCCTCTTACATGACAAATCCAATGCGTTGCTTTATTTATCAGTGATTCTTCCCCTTCATACCCCTTCTGGGCTCCTGATTTAGGAACATTTACCATTAAGATTTTTCGTAGAGGCAATGGGATGGGTTGTTCTAGAAATGGAGCCAGATTCCCTCACACGTTTCCTGAAACCGCCCGCAGTGTGTGTCTTGTCTTTTCTCTGTACAGTAGCTCCTCCCTAGCCTAGGATTTGAGTGGGGGTTGTCTTTAGGGAGGGTTTTGTCATAAATCCCCCAATCACAATCATTGGTAAAGAGGTGTAGTCTGACTTCGGCAGAGGAAGCCCTTCTATACTTGGGCGGTGACGTTTGAGTAGGAGGTACATGTGTGTGTTGGCTAGGTACTCTTTGTACAGCCTCTCTATGAAGGCAGGATCCTAGTCTACTCTCCAGTAGTTGCTTCACTAGCCCTACAAGGTCACCTATCATGGACCTTAGAGCCCCCACTTCTGCTTTGAGGTCACCGATGAGCTGATGAGCACTTGGCCCATGACGCTGAGAATCCAATAGTGTTTTGCTAATAGCTGCTAATGGTTATAAAATGTTAATATCACTGGGGGCCTGTGCTGGCCGAGGAAGGGGGGTAAATCTGTTGCTACAATGAATCATGAACTTGAGCTGATCCTGGGGACATGTGTCAGAAATTAATGAGAGGGTCCCTGCAGCACAAGTCTCAGCTTCAGAGTTACGTGTGGGATGTGGCTTTAGCCCTTGGCTTTGTTAAAGATTTTAGGGACAACTGGCATATTGCTGGGGCTTTTATTAGTAAAAGATATTGGACTGCACAGTGCACGTGGGGCAGACACTACTTGCTTGTCTAAGATATCTTCGCATTCAACTATCAAGCTGTCAATGCGATCCAACACAAGATTGCTACCAGCATGTTTGAGAATTTTCTTCACTTTTTTCCCCTTCACTGCTGACCCACCACCCACACCCTCTGCGGCTTTTCTTTTCCCCATCCCTGAATGATGACAAGTGGGGTTTGCATAGCTGTGGCCAAATGTGATAAAACAGATTAACTAATGGGGATAGGTGCATCTGCCAAGTATCTAAAAAGGAAGTTCTGTAAGAATTAGACAGTACCTTGAGCTCTCAGGCTTGAGATTTTTTGGGGGGGGGGTGGGCCAGCCCACTCTCTTCTGGGCTCTGACGGCCACAGACGGGCCCGTCCTTGGCGAAGGCTTCACCCGGGACGCCCGCGCATGTCCCATGCTGCAAGAGGGTTGCAGCGCCTTTGTGGCATGTCGAAGCTAGGCACACCCCCTCTTGGCAAGCATTGCACTCAGGGACCGTGTACCACCCCAGCGACGAAACAGCAAGGAGCAGCCCAGTAAAGCACAGTGAAGCAGGTAGGATAGGGCCTCCACTGGCCCAAACAAGCATCCCACACTGTGGGAGAGTTCTGACGCTTTTGTGGTGTGTCGGAGCTAGGCCCTGCCCCCTCTCAGCAAGCATCACGCTGGGGTACCTAGTCCCACCCCAGTGAGGGAAGAGCAAGGAGCAACCCATGAAAGCACTATGGAGCAGGTAGGATGGGACCTTCACTGGCCCAGACAAGCGTCCCACGCTGTGGGAGAGTTCAGGCACCTTTGTGGTGTGTCGTGCTAGGCCCTGCGAGCGTCGCGCTGGGTGACCGAGTCCCACCCCAGCGAGGGAAATGAAAGGAGCAGCCCAGGAAAGCACCGTGGAGCAGGCAGGATGGGGCTTCCACTGGCCCAGACAAGCGTTTTAATGAAAGACTTCATGAATAAAGAATTCTTTTTTATTAAAAAAAGATTCTGAGAGTCTGTGCATTTTGCTATCCAAATCACTGGTGTAATTAATCTAGCTAGCTTCACCCATAATATTGTTGGGGTGTTGGTGCTGATTCACACATTTGTCCATGGCGTATGATGGCGCGCGTCTCCTGTGTACGCAGCTGTTAGTGCTCCAACACTCTCTCTCCTCCCGCCCAGTACGCTACGGGGAGGCTCTCAGGATGGAAGACAGAATTGCAGAGGGCCGGAGCCCCGTGGAGCTCTGACTCGGAGCGTCATCTCTGTTGACCAGGGCGTACTAGCGCAAGACCGGTGATTTCGACTGAGACAGTGAGACCGGGTCAGGTTGCTGGGTCCCAGAAAAAAGTCATATCTATGCCCTGTGAAGCGAGGGGCGAAACCCAAAGTAACCGAAGATTAAGAGGCTTTTTCATCTGGCCGCAGCGAGGTGAGTCCTTGCTACAGCGAGGAATGGGGGTGGTGGAGACTCTCCATGCTGCGGTGGCAGTGGGGGGCTGAGAGACCTTAAGGCGACCCCACGACAGGTGATCATCCAGGATAAAGATGCTTTTTGAGGCAAATTGGGAATTTTAAACTTTAACTTTTTACAATTCAACACGAAGCTCATGAGCCTCAACTCTTGATAATAACTCGGCTGCCCTCCGGCGAGAAGCTAAGAGGGCTGGGGGAAAAAAGAAAAGAAGAGAATGAAAAAAAAATCAAGCTGAACAAGCAGAAATACTGAGGACGCTCATTATAGAATAGTCAAGTGGGGCCTAGACCTACTTCATGCGCACCAAGCAGAGCAAAATAGTAAAAGACAAGCACGAAATGCCAAATCAATCTACCCGCACGCCGGCCCCTAAAATGAAATGCACAGTGCAGAGAAATGCACAGTACAGAATGAAATTAAAAGCAAACTCCTTGATGGAGGAGGAAAATTGGGCTACTATGGACAGTATTTTGGATAATGAAAAGATGTTAGAATTAAAGAGTACTGGGGACACATCTGTCCTTCATCCGATTGATACGTCTTTAAGCTCAGAACATGAAGCAGAACAAGAAGCAGATGCTCAAGATGCCCAAGAGATTAGAAATAGAGAAACAGATCCAGCGGAAAGCAGCAACTCGGACTACCTCAAACAGTTTCCGCTCTTCCGAAAGCAGCAGAAACCATTCTATGAGCCTCCTGTACCACTACATTTTATTGCATCTGTGGAAAAGCCTCTTCCCCCCAACTCCTAGTTCAAGTTCCAACTAACAGAAGGATGGAAGCTCAGTTAAGGACATGTTAATCACAATATTAGGTGAGATCAGAGATCTGAAAATGTCTCAAGAGCATGAGATTGCCACCTTGCATGAGCGGCTTACTAAATTGGAGGAGAACATATCCAATGCACCAAAAAGAATAAATGAAGCCGATAATCGTATCTCAGAATTAGAAGATAAACTGACTACAATACAACAAGAGCTGACTACAATGGAAAAAAGCAAAAAGGAGATAGATCCTAAGAAGCAGGACTTGGAGAATTATAATAGATATTGCAATCTTTGACTGGTCGGCATACCGTAGAGAACGGAAGGCACCCAGATTCCCAAATGGACTGAGACACTCCTAAAGAAAGCAATACCAGAACTTGAGGGGAATATAACAATCACTAGAGCTCATAGAGTCCTGGCCCATAGACAGACAAACGCAAAATATCACCGTACAATCTTAATAAACTTCTCTGACTATTGAGTTAACAAACAAATCTTAAGTACTGCAATTGCTAGGAGAACCTTTTCTACTGCAGAGATTTCGCATTTCAAGATTTTTTCGTATATGTCAGCAGCAAGTTGAAGGAAAGAGTTTGTCAGAATGATAGATTTATTTGAGGAGAAGGGGGCCCAGGCTTCGATAGCCCAACAATTCAAGTTCAAAGTTCTAATTAAGGGTCAATTTTTTCTATATTCAGATGTTCAAGAAGCTCATTTAGCACTAATGAAACTGTCCAGTATTTCAAAATGATCGTTGGCTGAAGTGAAAATAGGAATTAGAGGGGGCTACTGTTTAGGTGTATCAAAGGTCATCAGGAGATGTGAGGGGAGAGGAGAGTACAGGAAGGATGCATTACCGTGGCATCCAGGGTCATTCAGGGGGAAGAGGGAAATGTGGGCAATCTGTCTTCTGGGGGGGACACGGGTTGAATAGGGCGGTAGGGGATTCAGGGGGGTTGCAAAATGAAAAAGGAGAGTTTTTAGATAGGCATCAAGATAAGATAAAATCAGAACGAATAAGGCAAAAAGAAGGGACAATCAATGGTAGATGACACAGAGTTTAAGCCCAAGGGCGATGAAAACTAGTATAAGGAAAATAGCACCTTAGTAAAGAAAAAAAGGGAAATATCTCCAAATTACAATGCTGGCCACTTAATGCACTTTGGATTATATCATGGTAGGTTATATCCCTAGCACAGGCATGTGGGGATTCGATGCTGAACAAAGCACAAGACACTTTTTGATAAAATGCACTTTTGTATTAGGCCTCGGATAAGGATAAAAGGGAAAAAATAAAAAATAAATGTAAAAAATGCTGAAAAGCATTGGTACATTTCAAATTTGCAGGTATGGTCACTTAAGGCGCTTTAACTTATGTTTTTAAAATAAATACTATGGATTTATTAGGTAAAGAAAAGCTGAGAGTTATATCCTTAAACATTAATGCATTTAATAATAGACGCAAAACTCAGGCAGTAGAAAGCTGATTAAGGGGGTCATATTCCAGATATTATATTATTGCAGGAAGCTCTCCAAAATTGGGCTGGATTTCAATGCCAATCGAACGCGAGATACGCACAAAAAAGGGTGGGGATATACATCGGCAAGCACATACCTTTTCATATAGAGTTTATGCAGACGGACTCCGGGGGAAGGTGGGCATTCATTAATGGGAGTCTGAATGATATTGGAACTAAAACAGACTTTGGCCAAGTTATTTTAGGGGGTGATTTGAATTTTCTTCAAGATCCATCGATAGACTCATTGGCTACAGGCCGAAGACAAAACAAGCCACAAACAGCTATAGCCTTAGCAAACTGTAAAAGAGATCTAGACCTGATTGATCCAAGGCGTGCTTAGCACCCTAAGAACCAGGAATTTTCATGCATTTCAGCAAAGTATAATACCGCTTCCCGAATAGATTATTTTCTAGTGTCACACGGGTTGAAACTTACCACCCATAAATATATTCCAAAAGCTTTTTCAGATCATGCACTAGTTATGATGGAAATCGCTAGAATTGGCATTGAGAGAACGCCCAAATGTTGGTATTTCAATTACATCAATTGGGAGAGCGTAGAATGGTGCGCAGAAGTCTTGGAAGAGATTATAAATTACTTTGAGACCAATATTGATACCGCCCGGATAGAGATTGTCTGAAAAGCCTTTAAGGCTACTGTCAGAGGATACATTACATCAAAAGAGATTCCACAACAGAAGGAGAAAAATCTAAAAAGAAGGGCCTTAGAAGCTAGATTAGAGCAAGCGAATAGAAAATATCTACAAATGAGAAATGTTGTTACAAAACAAGCATTTAAGCAAGCTAAATTATATATGCAGTAATTTTATCATGCACATGGCAATACTGCTAACACTGCCTATCGTCAGAGGGTCTATGAAGAGAGTGAATATACGGGAAGACTCTTGGCGTGGCAGGCTAAAGATCAACAGGTGAAAAATAGAATCTTATCTCTAACTGACATAGAATCAAAAGAGCAGATAACTAACTCTACTGAGATTGGAAAGGAGTTTTTAAAACATTATGAGAAAATGTATCAATCAGATCAGCAGAGTGGGGCCAATCATCTCAGTGTGTTCTTAGACAAACTCCGTATTCCAACGCTAACAAATGAACAAAGTCAAATGCTGTTATCTGAGTTTCCCCTAGAGGAAATAGAGTTGTAAATTCAGCAGCCAACGGTAAATCGCCAGGGGAATCGAATTATATAAGAAATTTGCCCCAATATTAAACCCACAATTATTAAAGCTAGCTAATCATATTTTAAGGGGTGGAAAGCCTCTGTCATCTTTTCGTACCGTGGTGATAGTTGGTTTTGTAAAGAAAGATAAGGACCCAGAAACTATCAACTCGTACAGGCCTATACATTTACCAAATGTAGATTATAAAGTGTTTACAAAACTTTTAGCAAATAGACTAAATAAGATCATAGCCTCAATTGTCCCTAGAGATCAATGTGGCTTTGTGGCAGGCAGACAGCTTTTTACTAATAACATTTTTTTAATAGAAGCTTTGGATTATATGACTCAAAACAAAATCACTGCCCAGGTCATGTTTTTAGATGCAGAGAAGACTTTGATCTGGTGTCCTGGGAACACCTCTTTCTAATACTTGAAAGATTCGGGTTATCAAAAACTATTATACAAATAATAAATAATATAAGGACGCTGAGGCACTAATAATTATTAATTCCAATAACATCGGCAGATATAAAGTGAATAGAGGCACTCGCCAGGGATGTCCTATCTCCCCAATACTTTTTGCTTTGTTCAGAGAACCACTGGGTATTGCCATCAGGCAAAAAGCAATAAAATCAGCCGATGACATTGTGCTTTTTCTTAGACCGGGGGAATTCCAGGCACTGGGTGGATACAGAATAAATAACGCCAAGCCAGAAACTTTACTCTGCAATTGCTCACATGATACCCTAATTCCAGAATTTTAACTACTAATGAATACAAAACCAAAGCGATATTTGGGTAGATTTCTCTCTGAGAATGTGAACGATCTATGTACCCTAAATTATGCTCCTTTAATGAAAAAGATTAAGCGCCTATTTACAAAATGGAACCAATTACCTATCTCAATAGCAGGTCGTGTTGGCTTAATCCGCATGTCAATTTTACCTTTGTTTATTTTTTTATTTTCCGCAATCCCTTATGCTTTTAAGTGTCATTTTTTAAAGAAATAGCTATGTTACTTTAATCCTTTATATGGGCAAATAAAATTCCGAGATTAGCACTAGCCACTTTATGTAAATCAACCAAGGAAGGAGGTTTGGCCCTCCCCAACTTAAGAGAATATTACTATGCAAATTTTACACACAATAGACATAGATTTTTTTTACTACTTTGAATACACTATGCACAGAATTCTTTTTTTTTTACAATTTCTGAAGGAATATAAAATTCAGGACCTAATGAGGTCAACAAAAAATCCCAAAATAGTACAATACAAGGTCTTACAATGGTCATTAAAGCAAAAAGCACAAATGTTTAACTTTTATGATATACTCTGGATAAATGGTTCAACACAACCTGCAGATTTATATGTTGAGGATCAGTGGCTGCTTAATTCCAGCATTTTATTCAAATGGGAAGACAATGGCTACACCACAGTGGTGGGTTTTATTAACATTCATGTATAAAAACGCTGATTAGAGATAGAAAGTGCATTGAAGACATACTTGAATTTTCTTTACTCGAAATTAAAAACTTTCTCAAAAAATATAGATCTTACGGATGCCATTTTAACAACAACCACACGTTGATCAATTAGAGGCTAGTTAAAAACATTCAGAGAGCAAAAGGATAATAGGGTGTATGAAAAGGCTCAAGATAAATGGCAAAAAAAGAGGGCTTTCAGATCTCACAAACAGTCTGGAACAGAATTAATACATTTAGAGGCGCTAATTTCAGAAGAATGCAGATTTATCAAATTGGTTATTATATAGGACCCCAGCCTTTTTGCATGGTATTTACCCGCAGTTACAAGATAAATGCTTCTGATGTTTAGTGGAAAGAGGGGGTAGCTGGGCCCACATTGTATGGAAATGTCCAAGAATTAAAGAATTCTGGGACGAGATTGAGAAATACTGCAAATACAATTTAGGATCAGTGATAGCTATTGATAACTATGCTGCAATCTTGGGATATTCCCCAAATATAATAGCTGGCACCTTAAAGGCGGAAGGCCTATTTATATCAGCCTTAGTGGCCATATCTTTAATACTCCAGAACTGGTGCAGTGAGAATCCACCCACATTTCTGGATTGGCAGATTTAACTCTGCCGAGTCCGAGAACTAGAAAAAAGATCTTCTCTAAGGTCAGGATCATATACCAAGTTTAAAACTCTCTGGAAATTCATGTGAAATTCATGTGAAATATGCCAGGAGAGAAGGGGAGCTAAGAGCCGAATGATTATTGTTCGAAATGTATGTCTATCTGGAGAAATATGTAATATTTGCCATCCCTACCAGCTCGTTTGTTAATTGGCACATCTTATACTAACAGACGATGGTTTTTGAAAGTTAAAGATTGCTCCATGAAATGTGCAATATTTTGATCTAGACCTGGATAAGATCTTTGCCAGATACCTGCTGCATTATTTGGGGAAATGTGCAATATTTGTAGATTTTTGGTTTTATGTGACATCTTAATTTTAAGGCTATTTGGGTAAATATGCAATATTTGATTCTGACTATGTTAAGATCTGTGATAGATGTCTTTTGAATTATCTTGGAAAATGTGCAAGATCTGATGACTTTTAGCTATATGTGTGTGAATTTCCAGCTCTTATGACAGCAATTGATGGTTTTTGAAATTTCAAAATCCGCTTGAGGAAATGTGCAATATTTGACTTTACATCTGATAAGAGCTATTACAGCGAACTTTTGAAAACACATATGATAGTTATTGCCCGGTCAATTAGTATCTTTTATATCTTTTGGTGTAAAATTCAGACCAGTCATGACATTGCAGATTAAACATACATGTATTATTTTTTAGATGTGCTCCCCTAAATAAAAATAATAACAAATAAAAAAAGAAATTGTCCACTACCTGTATATTGTTTACACAACCTCAGTATTAACAAGGGAGCTTTTTTGCGCCATTACTCGCAACGCAACGCAGCTAGGCAGGTTGCTGGCCTGCCCTGCTTTAAAGAGTGAGTGCAGGAATGTTCACGTTGTACATATGATGGTATGTCTTCTTTCTGCATACACTGATGAAACATTTGCTTATTAACGCCCCTGCTGAGACCATTGCAAAATGTAGCAAGAGTGCCTGCATTTGCTGTAGCCATCAGTTGGCACCCCAACACTAAGCAAGATATGTCATACTTTGTTATCTGTCCAACAGTCCTGCACTCTGCCTTTCACACAACCCAACACAACACACCAAGCTGCCCTGATGTACTGTCTTGCATGCCATTGGTGCAATATTGTGCCCTAGGGGTCATATTTGATATACATCCACATAACTATTTAAGGCAAGCAACCTTTTTGCACTGCATGAAAGGGGATATATATTCGATAATTTAATTTTGTTAGGGGAATCCTTTAGTTTCCTAGCACACACACAGTAATTGCCAGACTCCAAAACAGTAGACACTGAGAACCATCTCTCAAATGGATAGCCATTGTCACAATTGGAAGTATGCAACAGCTCAAGCTCACTCCATTTCCTCAGAACCCAAGGTGCTCGTTTGCAGAGTACTGCAAATGTCTTCACTTAGCCCCACTCTCTTAAACCTTTACATGACTCCGATGGCAATCATCATTCAGACCTAGGGACTCTACATCATCTCTTACACTGAAGACACACAGATCATACATTAACTCTCAGGAGACACCAACACCATAAACAGTAGTTACATTATGCAATTGATCAACATGCCTAACTCTATGTGAGAGTAATGGCTCATACTCAACCTCACCAGACAGTAGTGATGTTATTCTAAACCATGAACTCATCCTGGTTGACCACATGACTAGGCCCAAACCCCTCACCCTACAAACATCCCAGAAACCTGCCCATCATCCTAGACAGCTACCTCACCTTGAGACTTCAGATTGCCATGATCACCTCCACCTCCTTTCACATAATGTGTATGGTCAGACATTTCTTCATATGGCTCCCTCCTGAAACCATCACCCAGGCCTGCATCACATGAAGACTGTAGTACACCAATGCCTTCTACCAAATCATCTCAGCACATATGCTACACAAGAGGCAAACTATTCAACATACCACTGCCAGACTATTATTCAGCCAAAATTGCAGCACACACATCACCCCTCGCCTCAGTAAAATACACTGCCTCCCCATTAGGACACACTAACAATTCAAGATACTCAGTCATACCTACAAGGCACAACACTACCAGGGACCGACCTATCTCAGGGCCTCCGCTCTGCTTCATTTGTACTCACCCCCAACTACACCCCCAATATCCATATGAGCAAGACAGGAAGGAGGGTGGCCTCTTACATGGCACACCTGTAAAAGACCTCTTCCAGCACATCAGGATAGCTGTTTCAAAAAAGGATTTGTTCTAGTAACTGCACACCTGGCTCTTCAAGTAATGCTACTTGGAGAGCATGCACATACTCAGCACCTGGTTACCCTCTCAGTTGACAAGTTGACCCCCTGCCAAACCCCATTACATTATGCTTTTGCCTGCCTAGCCCCAATACAAGCACACTAGCATCATGGTGCAAAGTGGCATGCATTGGCACTGGCATTTTTGCCAAGTTTCCAAGGTCCATACACAATGTGCTGCTCCGGTCCAGAGTTTTTCCTTTGTATTGTGAGATTTGTAGTCCTGGTCAATAATGTTGTACATTACACTACAGATACCAGGATTCAAAGCAGAGCCTGGACTGGGGCAGCACATCACACATTTACCTGAGAAAATTGGCAGGGCTGGACTGGGCTGAATAATTTGTGACTGCCGAAGAAAATAACAGTTATGTAACTGATGTGTTAACCTATGGGACATTTCTGCCCTTTCCCTCGCACACAGGGCAGTGCAGTGCATCTAGGTGTCTTGCTGCGCTGCATGACAGCTTGAACCATGTGGTCCCTTGTTTTCACTTACATTGTAGTTCTTGTTGGTCCTGTCCTGTCCTGCCACTCCTGCTGTCAACTCTGTTCGGATGAGTGATGCCATCTACTTCTCCTATGGGCTCATCTGCTCCTCGACATCAGGGTCTCTGCTGGTTCTCATGGCTACCTTAAGGTTACTGGCCAATTTTTCTTTTGTCCTGCGTTTATAGTCGTGCCACCACTTCTTGCACGCCAGTACTATCCTTTTTGTTTCAGCGACAATGTTTATCTTGTCCTCTATGGTTTGCCAAATGTCATCTTTCTTTATTAATGGCAGTTTTGAGGTGGCAAAGAGGAGGTGTTCATTCTTTGCCACCTCACTGATTAGGATTTGGTTCTCCTCACTGAAATTAGACTTCCTCTTCCCCTGGGATGGTGTATGGTCATCTGGGTTGGAGTTGTTGCCCTCCTGGCTTGTTGATGGTCCTTCCATTTTCTCTGTGTTGAGAAGTTCTGTAGTTTGTTTTTCAAGCTTCCTGCCATGCAACGCACTCCTGCATGACAGAATGCTGATTTGCAGTACGCAAAGTTGTTTTTACGACAAGAAAATCAGCTTTGCATCACGTAGGTAGCAGTTGCATCACCTCACTTTGCGTCATTCTTCACACCTTTGTGTCGGAATGTTTGATGCATCTTTGGTCCTTGGTGTACCGTCCCATAAATATGGCTCATCCATGGCACAAGGAGATGCCAAACATAGCACAGGTTTTTCTGATGTGACCCTTTCACAGCGCAGCATTGTGTCAGAAGTCAATCAATCAATCAATCAGGAAAGCTTTATTCGAATGTTTGAGCAAAACAATCATAAAAGCACAATAAAAAGAAAAAAAGTCTTTACACTTGTTCATTAAAAACATTTTGTGAGTAAAATAGTATTAAACTTAAGGAGCTTTTGATAAGAATTAATCAAATATTGAACAATTGTTTCCTATAAAAGAGAGTTTTTTTCAAGAAAATAGTGACACTATAAATTCTGTACTCAAGTCAAGTAATTGCAAGGCCAATAGGGCAGGTCGGCATTGATGTAATCCAAATTGTTTAAAAATAGGTTTTAACCCCTTCGCTGCCAGGCCTTTTCCCCCTCCTGTGCCAAGCCTTTCTTTGGCTATTTGGGGTAGTGCGCGATGAGGCCCCTGTAACTCCCTGGAAGCCCCCGGGTGTCTAGTTTTCAGAAATGTATGGGTTTGGTAGGTTTCCCTAGATGGCCGCCGAGCACCGGGCTAAAAACCCAAGTGACCCCCCTTGCAAAACCAGGTGGTTTTGAGATAGGCAATTTGGATGTCGCCTCACTACGTTTTGGGCCCTTGCCTGCCGCGGGTACTTGGGCCTCCCACGCAAGTGAGGCACCATTTTTACCGGGAGACCTGGGGGAACGCTGGGTGGTGGGAAATTTGAGTAAGCCCGGTGATGCCACAACTTTCCCACACAAAAATGTGTGAAAAATGTGATTTTTTTTCAGCTAAAATTGAGGTTGGCAGGGGATTCTGGGTAAGGAATCGTTAGGGGATTCACGCAAGCCATACCTCCCTGGAAGCCCCCTGGTGTCTAGTTTTCATAAATGTATGGGTTTGGTAGGTTTCCCTACATGGCCGCCGAGCACCGGGCAAAAACCCAGCTGACCCCCCTTGCAAAACCAGGTGGTTTTGACATAGGCAATTTTGATGTCGCCTCACTACGTTTTGGGCCCTTGCCTGTCGCGGGTACTTGGGCCTCCCACACAAGTGAGGCACCATTTTTACCAGGAGACCCGGGGTAACGCTGGGTGGTGGGAAATTTGAGTGAGCCCGGTGATGCCACAACTTTCCCACACAAAAATGTGTGAAAAATGTGATTTTTTTCAGCTAAAATTGAGGTTTGCAGGGGATTCTAGGTAAGGAAACGTTGGGGGATCCACACAAGCCAAACCTCCCTGGAAGCCCCCGGGTGTCTAGTTTTCAGAAATGTATGGGTTTGGTAGGTTTCCCTAGATGGCCGCCGAGCACCGGGCCAAAAACCCAAGTGACCCCCCTTGCAAAACCAGGTGGTTTTGAGATAGGCAATTTTGATGTCACCTCACTACGTTTTGGGCCCTTGCCTGTCGCGGGTACTTGGGCCTCCCACACAAGTGAGGCACCATTTTTACCGGGAGACCTGGGGGAACGCTGGGTGGTGGGAAATTTGAGTGAGCCCAGTGATGCCACAACTTTCCCACACAAAAATGTGTGAAAAAAGTGATTTTTTCAGCTAAAATTGAGGTTTGCAGGGGATTCTGGGTAAGGAAATGTTGGGGGATCCACGCAAACCATGCCTCCCTGGAAGCCCCCGGGTGTCTAGTTTTCCGAAATGTATGGGTTTAGTAGGTTTCCCTAGATGACCGCCGAGCACGGGCCAAAAAGACAGTTGACCCCCTTGCACAACCAGATCGTTTTGACATAATTAGTTGTTTGTTTCTACAGCGTGAGAATTTTGGCACAATATTGCAAGGAAAATGTGACAGACATTTTGAGGTTTGCAGGACAATGTGGAAAAAATAACTTTTTGGAATTCACTAGAGAGACATCACCATGAACTCCCATGGGTTTACGACAATATCTACAGATGGTGGGTTATTCTTACATGGAACATACACCTTAGCAGAGAAACTAAAAAGACAAAGATTCCTGCACAGCCATCTATTCCTCAAACACACACACATACTGGTTGGATTTGGCACGAGGGCGAGTGATGGTTCAGTATATTAAATTTTATTAACAAGAGATTTCACAAAAATGAAATGCACTGTCAATAATTAAATGGACAACCTCACGGAAATAGAGCAACAGATGGTGACGCTAGGCTTCACCCTGGTTAAGCGGGAAATAGCGCGCCATTGGGGGGCTGTAGGGGTGCCATCCATACACACATGGATACAGGAATTGGACAAATGTATGATAGCTGAAAAGGAAGTCTTCATTATTCAGGGGTGCCCTAGGAAGTGGGAAAGGAAGTGGAAAGCGTGGAATAGGTACAGAGGGTCCCTATGTACATCCCCACTTGTGGATTTGGCAATGAGACGGAAGGAACTTAAGGAAATGTTGAACCACGTCATGTAATTTATCGTATGCTATTCAGTAAAGTGTTTTATGTTGCTGCTGCTGAAGTATAACCCTGTATGTGCAACGAATAAAATCAATAAAATGTTAAATAAAAAAATAAATTAAAAAAAATAATAATAATAATTAAATGGACAAAAAACTGAACCAATGACTCACAGCTCGTGAGCTGTAAAGCCATGGCAAGGCACCAACCGCTTTACAGGCCATTCACACACCTTTCATACGTGATACACACAAGACCATTCACACCACCAGGCACAAAACCAGCACATCACAACATTCACAAAAAATGGGACAAGGTACACTCTGCTTCAGGAAGACAAAAAAGACAAATATTACTGCACAGCCATCTAATCCTAAAGCACACACACATACTGGTTGGATTTGGCACGAGGGTGAGTAATGGTTCAGTATATACAATTGTATTAGCAATTGATTTCACAAAAATGAAATGCACTATTAATAATTGAAAGGACAAGAAACTGAACCATTGACTCACAGCTCGTGAGCTGTAAAGCCACGAAAAGGCACCAAACTCTTTACAGGCCATTCATACACCTTTCATACGTGTGACACATACAAAACATTCACGCCGCCAGCCGCGGGCCCATCACATTACAACACTCACCACTCACACCAGCAGACAGCGCCATTCAAGGGCCCATCACTTCCACACGCCCACATTCCTGACACAGCAACTACACAAACTGATGGATTGCGTGGAGTGGCGCTCAGCTAGCAGTGTGTGTAGTGATCAGCAGCAAGTCACTACTCAAACACCGCCAGCCGAGCGCCAGTCCACACACACCGCCAGCCAAGCGCCAGTGCACGCACACCGCCAGCCAAGCGCCAGTCTACGCACACCTCCAGCCAAGTGCCAGTCCTCGCACACCTCCAGCCAAGCACCAGTCCACGCACACCTCCAGCCAAGCGCCACTCCACGCACACCGCCAGCCAAGCGCCACTTCACGCACACCACCAGTCAAGTGCCAGTCCAAGCACACCGCCAGCCAAACGCCAGAACACACACACCGCCAGCCAAGCGACAGTCCACACACACCTCCAGCCAAGTGCCAACCTACACACACCACCATCACATTTAGGATTTTATATACAAAAAAACACAAACAAATTGCAAATAGATACAAATCTTCTAACACAAAATCGGAAACTAAATACATTGCACTAATGCCAACCTTGAAACAGAATAATTTTTTTAAACAATACAGACCAGGCAGGGCACTTTACCACTCATGGAAGCTCCCAAAATGTATTTTGCGTGTGGTATGCTCTAAAACAAGCAGGCATACACAGCCCAGGGTTAGAAGGACACCCGGGACAGAAATAACGAGACTCCTTCCACTTATCTCTTCGCCAACAGACTCTACATCTCCTAGTGGGAAAATCTTTTGAAGGTGTGGGAGGGATGTAATCAGGAAAGTGGCGATCTTTCAATCGAGCCACATCCTCCACCACTCCAAATCTAGGAACACTTGCCTGTTCCACAACAACAAGGCTAGTTATCACAGAGTGCTGAAACTGAAGAAATGTCAACTTTGACGCAGAAGAACACTCCTTGAACACAATAAAAGCATTGAAATTTGCTAATTCGAAGAAATGGATGGCCAACTTCTTATACCAAACATAAGCCTTCCGAATAGCAGAGTAAGGTCCCAACCTCTTATCTACTCTGTCAACACCACCCATGTGCTTATTGTAGTCTAGAATGCACACAGGTTTGCGCACTTCAGCAACCTGACCCCAAACAGCCACAGGTGAAGTACTCTCATCATGGATGGTAGTCAGCATGTACAGTACACATCCCTCCTGTCCACAAATTTTACAGCTAGTAGTTCATCACTAAGCAAGGAACTGCACTGCCCCCTCTGAAGTTTTTTGCAAACAAGCTCTTTCGGATAACCTTTGCGGTTAGAGCGGATTGTGCCACATGCAAAAGTGTCCACTTTATACAATTCCTTAAATAATTGCACAGCAGTATAGAAGTTATCAAGGTACAAATGGTGGCCTCTGTTAAACAGTCTTCTAGCAAGATTCCACACAATTTTCTCTGAAACTGCAAAAGTGGATGGACAACCTGGGGGTCAATAGTAGAATCTCTACCAGTGTACACACTTAAATTAAAAACATATCCTGTCCTATTCTCAGACAACATATACAGCTTATTTCCATAGCGTGCCCTCTTGCTAGGGATGTACTGCCTAAAAACCAAACGGCCCTTGAACAAGACCAAAGACTCATCAATAGATATTTCTTTCCCTGGAGTATAGATCTCAGAAACTCGATCTACAAAGTGATCAAGAACGGGACGAATCTTAAAAAGACGTTCACAGTCAGGGTGATCTCGTGGCAACGCCATAGAATTATCAACAAAATGCAGCATACGTAGCAAAAGTAAATACCGATTACGAGTCATAACTGCAGGAAATATGGCAGTTGCCAACAAGGGGCTAGTAGACCAATATGAAGCCAAGGTTGGCTTCCTTACCACACCCATCAATAAAGTCAAACCCAAAAACTTCTTAATCTCTTCCAGATATGTAGGAGTCCACCGGGTAGCTCTAGACTGGGGCCTAATTTTGACACTGTTGTCCCTCAAAAACTGTTCAGCATACAAATTCGTCTGCTCAACAATCTCACCCAAAAATACATCATCCATAAACAACTGAAAAAACTGTATAGGCAAAAAGTGTTCCCAATCCACTCTACACCATGCATTACCGCTAAAGGCAGGCAACACCGGCTGCACCATGTTTGGATCAACCCAAAGTCCAGCACTTCCAGTAGGAAGCCTAGCAGCCTCAGACTGCAATCCAGATGCGTCTTGCACCATCGGCACAACAGTTTCCTCCTCTAAGACAGGCACTTCATCCGAACTGAGAGTTGCTTCATCCACACCAAGAGTACCTTCATCTGCACTGAGAGTACCTTCATCATCCGATGATTCCATGTGGAGAGAAAACTCACTGCCAGAATCTTCCCCTCCCTCCTCTCCCTCAGACACACTGTCAGTCTCATAATCATGCTCAGAGGAAGATTCAAGAAGCATACCAACCACCTGTTGAGCAGTCATTCTACGGCTAGCCATAATGCTTATATAAAGGTAACTTGTCAAACAAGTCAACAACAACAAAAACTTTGTAAAATAAGTAATAAACAAAATGCACCTTTATGAAAAACACATATATACTCCAAAACAATACCACTCACTTGCCAGAGGCAGCTAAACTACTCACCACCACCTACTCTGCACAGTATGGATCAACAATATCCTACTAAAAAAGAAAGAGAAAAGAAATTACACATAAGACTATGCAAAACACATCGCAAAGAATTTCATGCTCAAACCACTAACTAAATATGCTGCCATTATGACATCACTTACAAAAAAATTCATTCAAACATTACAATATTACTCAATTGGAGTAAATACAACAACAAAAATTTATTACCAAAAAAAATGCAACTACACAAAACTGCAGAACAACCACTGTTGAAACCGGAAACAGGAATCAAAAGCTTTAGACTAGAATAAAAAGTAGAAAAAAACATTAATGTCACATATGCATATAATGCTCTAGACCATCACGTACTGCGCAAAATGTATTGCTTGAACCTCCCACTTTCAAGAAGGAAAGCTCTATGGCCCAATCCTTTACAGGCAACGCGGCGAGAATCTGGAACTCAGCCTCAGCTCCGGATCACCCCCTCTTCCCAGTCCTTCAAAACTGACCTCAAAGTTCTCCTCCTGCAAAGACACTTCCAAACTTAATTCACGCCCTCTCTATTGTCTGAAGGAAGTCTTTACATTATAGCAAATTCTGTTCTCCATGCCTATAGAAGTGCCTTCCCAGTGTGTTCCTGTGTTTTTAGTGTCTGCCATTTATTGCACTTTTACACCTCTACTTGTACTTTGTAACTTGCACACATGTCACTTTTCCTCTTGTAACGTATTGTTTGCTACCTCTTGTATTTTGTTTGCTTTTGATACATGCACAATTACCACCATTGCCTCATGTAACGTAACATTTGCTCTTGTTTTCTGAGTGTCTGCCATTTATTGCAGTATTTTACCTCTACTTGTATTTTGTACTCTTTTGTAACATGCACACATCACTTTTTCCTCTTGTAACGTATCGTCTGCTACCACTTTAATTTTTTTTGAACTTTAAAATATTTAAAAAATAATGTGGCCATAAGGGGAGCGACCCTTGCCTAATGGGCCGCTCCCACAAACAACCCCAAACCTAAAAAAAGAAAAAAACCCTGGCGCTAGTGGCCATTCCTGCTGCACGATCGTGCAGCAGGAATGCATAAAAGAGACATTGGGGGCAGAGGCGTAGCTAGAGCTTGTGGCGCCCGGGGCTATCTCTCAGATTGCCGCCCCTGGGGAGGGGGGGGTTGCTGGGGAAAAAGGACGTCGACCACTTGAAAGAGGTCCGAGAGACACGTAGTATCACCGCTAATAGTTACCTCGATCATGCAAGTTACATGCACATACATGACACGGTCCAAGGCTACACAGTTGAATACACCGGTGACTGGCAGTACAAAAGAGAACACACAGACTGCATGATCTATCTGGGGACTCAGAAAAACCGCATGTGACATCCATCAGAGAGCTGCGTGAATAATTACCTGGGAATCCCCTCCGCACAATGCAAACATGCACATACATGACACTGTTCAGGGATCCATTATCTACAGCTGGCATGGTACATGTTCTTTGCAGCAGGCACATTAACCCTCTGTGCTACCTTTCCAGGAGTCAACCCTTCCACTAGACAAAACTCCATCTCTCTCCAGGAAGAACATTAATCACCAAAGTTATCATGACATTTTTATTGTTTCTGAAAATTGCTGGAGGCCATGAAGGAGGCAGCAAGTTTTTTTCAAACCATAATATACTTGCAAACACTACGCACCCACCCGAAATAGGTACCCAGTGAGGTCACACCGTTCGCATCGCCCTAACCTGCTCAAGGTTCATGTGACCTCAGTGACAGAGTCACAGCGACTGGATCACTGTTGCTCTAGGGTGTGCTGCTTCGTAGGCCTGCCCGCAAGACTGGAGATGAACTTCAGTATGGATTGTGGTGGACAGGCCTTCAAGGTTAACCCACAATTGACACCACTAGGGTACACCTGCTTGTGCTAAGACATCAAGCCTTCTAAGGTCTAGTGGGGCCTTCTAAGGTCTAGCATGGGAATGTGTTCCCTCAGTACAGTGGTCTGGAGGACTGGTCATGAAGGCTGAACCCGGTTCCCCAGTTCCAAATTCGACAGCTCCGGCCATAGTGCCACATCCTCTCCCCCAATGAATACCATACTTCCCCACTGAGAGAAACTCGCACTGCCTTCATCTATAACCTAATTGTGCCCGCTATAAACACTTGGATGTGGCTCAATTCAAATTATGCACTTGATAAGAGTAATATGCTGCCTAAAAAATAAATAAAAGCAACCACTCATAGGGAATGCAAGATTAAGTAAAGCAAGTGAAATGTAAGCAGAAACAAAATGGTTACCTTAACGATCTCTCACTCACTATTCAGAAATCAGCGAGTGGTTTTACCTGAAAAGTTATGGACATGACTAGAGGGCCCTGAAGGGAACCGTTTCAATGTCCATTGCTTTTATCCTTGCAAAAAAGTAAGCAGTTTGGTATAAAAAGACCACATCCATAAACACAGAGCCATGGTACACATTGGTGCCGATTACGATCCGGCAAAAACCGGGTACGAACCGGCGGATGGAGGCTTTTTTCTGTCCGACTCGTACCCGGTCGTAAAACTTTACAAACATGCAAGTACGATTCGCACGGAAACACCATTTCCATACGAGTCGTACAAAACACCGACCGACGAAAAGATACAGACAAATGGGATCCGGGGAATGCGCCGACGTGACGTCGGGACGCTCTCAGGCCGCGTTTCACTACCCAGGAATTACGATTCGAACCGACAGCAGTCCGGACGGCAAAATTTTTACGGCACCCAAAAAGTGCCGGAAAAGCGAAGTACGGCGCGAAACGACCAGAGTAGGTGGCCCGGTAAGCGCCGTACCCCCCCCAGCCCCCGCATGTACGCGCCGTACCCCCCAGCCCCCGCATGTACGTGCCGTACCCCCCCCCAGCCCCCGCATGTACGCGCCGTACCCCCCCCAGCCCCCGCATGTACGCGCCGTACCCCCCCAGCCCCCGCATGTACGCGCCGTACCCCCGTGTATGTACACCCGAGTACGTGTCGAACCCCCCGTGTATGTACACCCGAGTACGTGTCGAACCCCCCCGTGTATGTACACCCGAGTACGTGTCGAACTGTACGTGTCGAACCCCCCGTGTATGTACACCCGAGTACGTGTCGAACTGTACGTGTCGAACCCCCCCGTGTATGTACACCCGAGTACGTGTCAAACCCCCCCGTGTATGTACACCCGAGTACGTGTCGAACCCCCCGTGTATGTACACCCGAGTATGTGTCGAACTGTACGTGTCGAACCCCCCCGTGTATGTACACCCGAGTACGTGTCGAACCCCCCGTGTATGTACACCCGAGTACGTGTCGAACTGTACGTGTCGAACCCCCCGTGTATGTACACCCGAGCACGTGTCGAACCCCCCCGTGTATGTACACCCGAGTACGTGTCGAACCCCCCCGTGTATGTACACCCGTGTACGTTCGAGTCGTACCCCCACCCGTGTATGTACGGTGCGTACCCCCAGGGGGTACGCACCATACATACACGGGTGGGGGTACGACTCGAACGTACACGGGTGTACATACACGGGGGGGTTCGACACATACTCGGGTGTACATACACGGGGGGGTTCGACACGTACAGTTCAACACGTACTCGGGTGTACATACACGGGGGGTTCGACACGTACTCGGGTGTACATACACGGGGGGTTCGACACGTACTCGGGTGTACATACATGGGGGGGTTCGACATGTACTCAGGTGTACATACACTGGGGGGTACGGCACGTACATGCGGGGGCTTGGGGGGGGTACGGCGCGTACATGCGGGGGCTGGGGGGGGTACGGCGCGTACATGCGGGGGCTGGGGAGGGTACGGCGCGTACATGCGGGGGCTGGGGGGGTACGGCGCGTACCGGGCACCTGTTTGGACGTCTCCATGGTTGCTATTGGAGTTCGGTGCGGACGGTCTTTTAACCATACGGTTGTACATTCGGACGCCCGGGACGGATCGTGATTCCCCGGTCGGACTTCGCTTTTCACGTTTGTACGGTAAATCGTCCGGGGACGTGTCGGACACATTTTCCGACCCGAAGACGTGTGGGGAATAATTCCCAAGGCGGTTCGTATGGACTTTTTACCATGCGAATCGTGATTGCCAGTTTGTACGGCACTTGTACGATTCGTGCGGTAAAAAGACCGGATACGAGTCGTACGGGAATTTTTTTTACCGGATCGTAATTGCCACCATTGTGTTTTCCAATCCACCCATCAACCACCTGGGAACAACAATGCTGTTCAAAGAAAGACGAGAAACGAAAGTAGCGCTTCACTGGCAGACTCTGTAACGTGATGCTGATGTATTTGGATGTAAATAAAAAACAATCTGGCCACTTTTCAACCCCTCTGTCTTGCTTTATTTAGTTATGTATTTATTTTTCTTATTTAAAACCTTCTATTTCTCTCCATCCTGCTGCACTCTGGCATTTATATAAGGTGCACAGTCAAAGAGTGCACACGAATAAATACATAGCTATTGAATTCCGAGTCCCGGGCCAAACAATAACAATTTCGGGCCGTTAAAACTCAAATCCCCCCTCCCCAGCCCCAAAACTCACCTCTTTCTTCTCCGTGGCGCAGGAAGCAAATGGCTTCCTGCACCACGGAGAACAAAGGGGAAACCTCCAATGACGTCAGCGCGGCTCATGCGCTGATGTCATTGATGACGCGGGGTGGGGGGAGGCAGGGGGAGGTCTTCTCCTGCCTTCCCAGTAAAAAAAAAAGATCGACCACTCACGGGGGGAGTGCCAGCGCTTCCCCCGTGGGTGGGTGTCATGACGAGCTGGACTCGTCATGGGCACATCGCGACTGTGCTCCATGACGAGTCCAGCTCGTCATGGGCACAGAACGGGTTAAAAATGTGGTCCGTAATACAGAATAATATTTACAGAAAAGAATAACATGAATCGCGGTCTGTAATGAAATGTTATCACAAGGGCAGGGTGAAAGATTTTGAGACTAATCGTTCATTGTGGAAAATGTACCAAGGAGGTGAAAAGATCCCATCCTAAAGCGGGTCAGCAAAACCTTTCATAGGGGCTTTGAACAATAATTAAATAAGGTTAAATATTAAAAGTACTTAAAACCATCTGGTTATGCAAAAATGTTGGTTTCAGAATCTCTGTGGTCATTCTGGCAGACTCTAACAGAAACAAACCCTCTTTTTTTAGTTTTTTCCTCGATATAGTATCAAGGGTACTAAGATTAGTAAAAAATTCTGGGTGGCCGAGGTCGTTTAAAAAGTTAAAAACATATTCATGCCATGGTATCCTCATTGCTCCCTCCAATTTCATAATGTCTGAGAGGAAGTCTCTATTCAATTTGGCCTCTTCTTTAAGCCACAATCTGTGCCACAAGAGCATGGGTCCAATCTTGATTAAGTCAGAAATAAATGACAGGCCTAATTCAGCATGACAAACACTTGTGGCACAGCTATTTGGTACAGATAAAATATATTTTTAAAACGAGTTTTCTACTACTACTCTTTGAATTGGTAAAGGGTCAGCAAATCTCCAGACTCCGCTCCCATAAATTGCCACTGAGACACATTTAGCATTGTAGATCTTTAAAAGTTCCACCGGTGATCTTTTGCCCAGTTTTCTTGAGAAGGCAATTAGAGCAGAAGTGGTGCGTACAAGTGATACATTTTTTAGTGGAGACTGCTTGTACCCATGTATCATTAGAAGCAAAAAGAATACCAAGGTACGAAAATGTTGTAGTGACCCCGATTTTTTGGCCTCCCATAAACATATGTAATGTAATGTAATGTAAAGGTGAATTTATACCGCGCGGCTACCACTCCAAGGAGTATCTTGGCGCTAAGTCAACCAGATGGAATAGTTGAGGGGGGAAGACATAATTCACGCAGGCACCAAGACTACACCATTGCTAGGCAAGCCGCATCAGTAAGAGAAAAGATCCATGTTTTTAGAGCCTTTCTAAATTGGGCCTCCTGCGACAAGGATCGGATGAAAGAGGGAAGACCATTCCAGGCTTTAGCGCCCAAGACAAAAAGAGATTTGCCACCCTTGGTGGCTAGCTTGAATTTAGGGATAGTGAGCAGATTCAGTCCTGAGGATCTCAAACAGCGTGCCGGATGGTAACGTTTAAAGCCATTGCACAGATACTTCGGACCTTGCTGATGGAAGGCCCTAAAAGTAAGTAAAAGGACCTTAAAAAGAATCCTTTTACCAATGGGGAGCCAATGAAGTGTATTCAGTGCCGCTGATGCAGATGATTTACGAGGCCAGCGTAGTACTAAACGAGCCGCAGCGTGCTGGACTATTTGTAGTTTACGTAGTAATATCCTTTTGTTTCTTAATGCCTTTAACCACAACGCATAATAAAGGTTTTAGTTGTGTTCACCCTTAGGCCTAGCTGATTCATAAAATGGGAGAAGCTGTTTAAGACTCGCTGAAGGCCAACTTGAGTACGGGACATCAGCACCGCATCATCCGCGTACAAAAGCGTTGGAATCGGACGGCCCTCTACTGTAGGGAAGTCCTGATTGTCGTTCAGGAGCGCCTCCCCCAACCCATTTATAAACAGATTAAAAAGGAACGGAGCCAAGACACATCCCTGTCTGACTCCGCTCCTGATTGGGAAGGCTTCTGAGCATTCACCCCTTGTGCCATAACGTATAGAGGCCTTAGCGTCACAATAAAAACGTTTAAGAAAGTAAATAATGTTTAAATCAACTCCCATGACTTCTAAAATTGACCACAATTTAGCGTGGATCACACAGTCAAAAGCGGCTGTGAGATCCACGAATGCTAAACACAGGTGCCCATTCCTTACCCTGGTATATTTCCCCACTAACAGAGAGAGATTTAAACCCTGCTCTACAGTCCCCAGGCCGGGCCGGAATCCATTTTGCAAGTCTGAAAGGATGGAGTTCTCCTAGGCCCAGTTCTGAAGACGCTCAAATAGAACTCTACCTGCTACTTTTGTTATGGCATCTAGCAGGGAAATCACAGACCCCCCCTATAGGCCTATTGTTACCACTATCGGATCTACAACAGAAGCGCTATCCAAATATGTTGACGCTCTGCTGCGCCCACATGTCCCCAAAATAAGATCATATGTAAGGGATACCACCGACATCATCAACAAAGTTGAACAAATCCATTTTAACCAGAGCACTCAGCTTCTTGTTACAATGGACATTGAGGCCCTCTATAGCAATATCCCCCAGGTGGGAGCATTGGAAGCCGGAAGGTGGTTTATTGACACCTACAATATAGAATGCCCGGCCCAATTCATACTAGAATGTCTAGAAATAGTGCTCAAAGAGAATACTTTTGAGTTTAATGGGTCGCTATTTCAGCAAACCCAAGGAGTAAGTATGGGGGCTTTGTGTGCGCCAACGGTGGCCAATATCTTCATGGCACACTATGAAGAGAGATACATCTACAATGAAGTGGCCCCATTTAGTGAATCTACCACAAGCTGGTCCAGGTTCATTGATGATGTCTTTTATATCTGGAATGGTACAGAGGAAGACTTAACACAATTTGTATTATGGCTTAACTTGTGTGATACAAATATCAAGTTTGTAGCAAAAAGTGATAAGTCGAATATTGAATTTTTAGATGTTAACATTAAACTTGAAGGACAAATGTTATCAGTGGATTTATTCAGTAAACCCACAGCCCGTAACACATTGTTACATTTTTCAAGCTACCACCCAAATATGCAGAAAACAACTATCCCGTTTGGACAGTTCCTCCGTCTTCGGAGGAATTGTACCAGCATTAGTGACTATGACCAACAGTCAGAAATAATGAAAGCAAAATTTATATCTAGAGGATATCCCAAAAGACTAGTACGAGACTCTTACAAAAGAGCTCGATACTATGATCGCCAAAGCTTATTGAGAAAAAAAACCCCCAAAGAGCAGAACCGACTTGTAATGGTGACACGGCATAGCACAATGAATGGCAGTATATGCCAGATCATCAATGCTAACTGGCATATTTTAAATGCGACAAGAGCAGAATCAGAACAGTTACCGAGGCCAATGTTTGCATATCGCAAAAATAAAAATCTTAAAGATCTAGTAACAAGATCACAAATGCCAAAACGGATTTCTACAACCATCCAGACCACAATTGATGGCCTACCGCCTGTCAAAGGAAATTTCAAATGCAGGTCGTGTTTAGCTTGTGAGTCAGCTCTGGAAGTTAGACAATACTCCATAAATGGAGTTAAAATAAACTTACAATGTCTAACCAATTGCAAATCCACTAACATCATCTATGCCAGTCTGTGCCCTTGCGAAAGACCATATGTAGGGGAGACATCAAGGTCGATGGCAACTCGCTTGACGGAACACAGGTCAGCAATTAAAAACAAGAAGGTACAAGCGCCTTTGGTCCAACACTTTATCGAACACAGACACACTACAAAAGATATACGATGGCTGATCCTCGAAAAAATCAACATGAGCGGAACACAAGGCACTGAGATCCGAAAAAGGAGAGAAGTGTTTTGGATATTCTCACTGGACGCCTATAAGAGAGGATTGAACAGTGAGATACCATGGAGTCAAGCCATACGATATAATAACTAGTGTTGTTTTAGCCAGTGAACATCTTGTAACCTTTGATGTCGATTGTGGTTCAAATAAACAGCGGCGAATGATGGGTTCATTCACTCATATAACTAGAGACTTAAAATTGAGCGTTTTATGTACTACAATAGTGCCATGAACGCATTAAAAATCCGCTGCTATTTGTATAGACCATTCCCAAGCCTTTTAGTTGGCTAAATGGAGGTTTGATTGCCAACCTATCAGATGGCAACTGTCATAGTAAACTGACCAATGGCTGAGCATGTCTGAGTATATACGCAGCGTTACAATCACCAGTCCCCTCTCTACCTTAATGACTGGCTGGCAACGGGGAGAAAGGACTCTGAGGACGAGGTGAGTGTTACGCGTCTACCACGGGGAATTAGCTGTGTGTTTTTTGAGCTTAACGCAACACACTAAAACCTTTAGAAGTGGAGCACATTAATTAACATCAATTATATGCTCCTAGGTCTGGCGGAACATGATCGCTAAACTTTACATAAGGTGCTGGAAGACTGAACTTCTAAGACGACACTAGCGGCGCAAAATAAAAACAACCGACTTGACCGGGTAAGAAAAGATTAACGCGTGTGCACAGGTGTACTCGATAGCAACAAGGTTAGACGATAATGCACGAAAACACATCGCTTGTTATATTTCCCTGAATAGAACCCGCGTATACACGCTGCATTTTCTGAAGGGAGTACTCCAACAGCATTTACTCGGCTGAACCCAGAATAACACGATAAGACGCGTACAACAACTTGGTTGCCTTAAGTAAGTGCTTTTAAGTTATCCAGATAGATAACCTTAGGTTTCATTCGGGTGTTAAATACTATACCAATTTGTTTTATCGGTTATTTTTTAGTAGAATAACCACGACAAAAACACATGGATAAATAGTACGCGGTTATTCAAAACGCCATCAAAAACAAAGCGAAAAACATCTGCTATGCAGAGGGAACCTTGATAGCAGACACATCGAATACTTAACAGGTAACACTGATAGCCGAGTACGAAGCCAATAGAAGGTGTTGGTTTATAAGTTATGTTGAAGTCTCTAGTAGTTTTGAGATATATGAATCGATTGATGGGTCATTAGTTACTATGAACGCAACACTTCTGACGTCAGTACAAATCAAGAGAATAGACTAAAACTGCAGTAATGCTCAATCGAGGTATACTAGGTGTACTAGGTCACTAGCTGCTATGGGTGTAATATTTTTGCCGTTAGCATAAGTCATGGGAATGGATTAAAGCTGTAGAAATGTTCGATTGAGACACACTTGGTTTTTTTGATCTGAGATGATTATTATCTTAAACATCTATGTGTATATAGGAAGATGAGATCGAAATGTATATAAATGTATAAATGTATATATGTATAGGGTCGATATAGGGCCTTTTTTAATATAAATTGCACTTGAATATGCGGTAGATGTACAATTGGTCATAGATTATCCTTTTTCTTGATTATGTTTTAGGAACTCTTGAATATCATGGCTGCCTGAGGAAGGCTGATCGCCGAAACGCGCGTAGACTGGAATAGACAAAAATAGCCATGTTTATTATGTATTAACTTAATTTTGTTTGATATTTTTGTAACACAATTGCAAGGAGAAAAAATTAATGTCTGATAAATTGTAAATCATGAATTAATCTTGTATAAATCTGCTATATCATGTTAGGATGTCATAATGTCACGTACATGAGCATTGTGTTAGATAAATAAGGAAAAAGAAAAGCCTAAAAAAAGTATATAACTTCACAAAAATATTAAAGAATGAATTGTTAATTGAACTTTCAAGTGTGATAGTTATACTTGACTCTGGAATTTAATCTATTGGTACATCGCCACATTCATTTTAATAATTGTTTCCTATATATATTTACTCAGTAGCATCCTGGAGCCTGAGCCTGTCTATTCCCCTTTTTAAAAAATGGCACAATGGTTGAGAGTACCCAAATAGATAAAAAATGTGTGCTGCAACTTGCATTAAGTACTTGCACCAGCAGGGGTCCCCACATGGGAACCTTTGATTTAAATATATCAATGGGGACCCCGTCAGGGCCCGGGGCCTTTCCTCCTTGACTTGCGTGAAGGGCCCTCTCCACCTCCTCTAGGGTGAACCATAACTCCTTCTGTTGCAAAAAACAATTTTCCCCCAGTGTCTCCCGGGCATGCTTATCAATCGTAAGAGCAGGGTCTTCGCCATTGTGTACTTGGGAGAAATGGTTAATCCACTGTTCCTCCGGGATCGCTATCTCAAGCGACGGGCCACCATCACCAGCTAAAAAAGGGACCCTAACTGCCTTCCAGAATGCCGCACTGTCATTCGTTACTGAGGCCAAATATAGGGTCTCCCAAGCCTCCTGCTTCATTTTTGACTTTCTGTCCCTTAGTGCTTGTTTGTAGACTCCTCTGGCCAACCTGGTGGCAATCAGGTTTCTAGGAGTTTTCTGTAGCTCCTTCTTTAGCTGGGAATGTGCTCGAGAACAGTTAGTATCAAACCAGCCCTGTAATGATCGGATGTTCTTTTTCTGCCTGATAAGGGAGTTACTTATTGCTGTAGATATGGCCATAAATGAGGCTAAAATCTGGTCAGGGGCAGCTTCTTCGCTCAAGCCCAAATCTATATCAGATTTACATTTCTTTACCACGTTGCTGACCAGTTTAACCTGGTCTACCAGAGCCCAACGAATCAAGTAACCATTATTGCTGCCAATTGCTAGATTTTCTAACAGCTGATCATTAATATTGTGGGGTCTTGGTAGATTCCTTACAGGTAATAAAATAGTCAAACAAAGAGGGAAGTGGTCTCTAAGTGGATTATCAGAGACATGGAAAGAAAGAAGACTGTGTGCATGGGTACATGACATAAGAACATAATCAATTATAGAGCAATATCCTCTCCCATTAAAAGTGCAAGACAAAGGGGCCGGAGATGGACATAGCTCATGTACAAATCCCAGGTTGTGGCTAAAAATGAGTTCATTGAATTGTTCCCCCAGGACATTGTGGCTAAAATGTGACAAACAAACATTATCTTCTCTTGAGACTCCACGTGACTTCTCTCCTGCATTCTGGCATAGGGTGCAATTAAAATCTTCTGCTAGTATTAACATAATATCGTTCGTCTTGCCACTACCCAATGAATTCAGGGATTTCGAGATGTTGGATATAACTATGCCAGTTTGTCCTGACGGGATATTATTATAAAAGTTGGCCAGAACTATTGAACGTGTCGGGTCTATGTCTAATTTAATCAATTGAAAGTAATCCTCGCTGTTGAGCATCCTGATATTCTCTACATTTAGAGTGCTCGCGATACAAGTACATAAACCTCCCTACGCCCGGCCACTATGGACACTGAGTGCTAGAGTGTGGTAGGTCCTAAACCCATTCACATGTATCGCTTCCTTAGCCCAAGTTTCCTGAAGGAACAAAATCTCGAACTGCATGACGAAGTCCCACCATTGTTGATTACTCAGCTTAGAACTAATCCCAGCAATGTTCCATGAAACAATGTTACAATTTAAGGATTTTCCACTCTGAATAGAATTTTCAGGATAAGTGGACGTGCTGCTTAGTTCTTTTGGTGGGAATCTAGATGTTGTGGAGATGTTATGATTACATACAGAGTCGATCAGGGGTTCTTGTGCAAGGGTCAGTGATCCTAGTGCCTTAAATTCTTTATTTAAAAGAAAATCATTGGTTGGAACTATACTTATGGGAGGGATTTTTGAGGAGATATTTAAGGAAACCTCACACTCAGCCTGTGTCTCAGGAAGTACATTAGTCAGTCCACTAGGCATTACTATGTTGTTGACAGTGAGTATGGACATGAGGAACTCATTGTCCCCCACTGGCATTTGGGGATCATTCCCCTTTCCATGTATGAGTGGGGAACAAAGATTTCCAAAATCTAGTCAGTCGGGATCTTCCAGAGGGTTAAAAACATCAAAGCGATTGTATGTTGGAACAGGATAACTAAATTGCCTTAAGCCTCTGCATTTATCGCCTGCCAACATGGAAACGGGCCGATCCAACGGGTTACTTGGCCCATAAAAATATCCCAGGGGTAATATATTAATGTTGTTAGGGTCAATAAATCCATTATTTCCCCTTTCCAGGATAGTGTGAACTGTTTAGGGTGACCTAAAAGTTAGAGCAATGCAATCTCCGCGGAATGATTTAGGGGTAGGACCCTCCCATCTGATCCTGCGGACCATTTTAAAGTCCGAAAATGAAGACTATTCAGGCCAGTCCTTTTGGTCAAAAAGAGTAAGGACTTATTCTTTAAAGCAGACCAGTGCTCAGAGTCAATATGTGGACAGAAAGGTACATTAGCCAGGACCACCGTATACGGGGCTTGCCTCCGGCAGAAGATTTAGATTTTGAGATGAATAGTGAGAAATATCCCGTCTTATCGGAGGAATGTTACCCCTCTCTACAGACCCAGTGTCATCCCATGTCCCCAAGGTCTCATTCATAGTCACGGTTCCTTCATATGTGTTTGAGACAGTGGCACTAGAACTACCTCGAGGGGAACATTGTCCCTTGTGCTCTGAATTTTTATTGCGATTAGCATTGTTGCTACTATTACTACTGTAGGTTTGTTTTGAAGTGAGAAAGGTTTGTGGTGGGTCAGGAGTAAAACTTACACCCCTACGAGGTGGGGGGAAATCTCTGGATGTAACATCATTTACCTGAGTGGATGGGTTTTTACTCCTCATCGATTCCTCCCTCTTAGCCAATCTAGATTCGATACTGGTTACCTTAGACATAATAGGTTCCAGGAGCAATGTCATCATAAGCACAAGCTTCCCCCAAAAGTTCCCATCTGACATGCTATTTAAACAATTGTCCACCTCGTTCTGTGTTGGGGATATTGGAGATCCCCTATTGGGATCATCCATCTCAATAGCAGCTTTCCCCCTTCTCCCATTTATAGGTGGTGCCAATTTGCTCTGTCTGGGGGGATTGTTACCTTTCCTTTTAATTGGTGGGGGTCCTACAATAGGTTTTAGTCTTTGATTAACCCTTTGCCCTCTCGTGGTAACTTTAGGTCCAACAGGGGCAACTTCAGAATCAGGGGTTAACAATGGCACTGTATCTATTCCCTGTTCGTTTGTGCCTTGTATTGAAATGTCAGTCAAACTCGCGGGCTGCTCTTTGTTAGTCGCCAACACTGGTTTACTTATTGCCGGTGTCCTTGCGAGACTACTTGATAAAATAACCGGTTCCAAAGACAACCTACGCTCGGTCAGTTGTATTTCGTGGATGAGGGCAGATTCGGCCCTCAAAAGAAAGGCATCTAGGGTCCTTGCGACACCTCGCTTTTTCCGGGTACTCATGTTTCAACACTACCTAACACTCCAAGTAAAAATACAATGATATATAAACAATGTAAAATAAATAACAATATGCCCAAGGTCCAGTTCTTAGAGGGGACGCCCAGCCCAGCCTCTGACGGGCTCGGACGGTCCCAGGTGGTGCGGGAGACCGGTCTTGGTTTTATGCGCCAGCTGGCATGATGAAACGCCGTGCACGGCTCCTGCCGCGAGGCACACTGGGCACTGCAGTCCTCTGCCTCCTCCTCCCAAAGAGCTAAGTGCAAGGTGCGATTTAGGCTCCCAAAACCAAGTTGCAGCCCATAGTTGATCAGTCAGTCAAACCCCTCTGTGCAATTGTGCCTTGGGCCGCTCTCGCTACGATCACTGTACCTCCCAAGCCAAGCACCTGCTAACCGGAAGCCTGCAGCAGCCCTCTCATAGAGGCTCACCCAGATACGAGCTGATGATCTGGGCTATCGGGTGGCCAAGGAGGTTAAAGTCTGCTACTGCTAGGGCTCTTACTGGCTTTGCTGTGGCATGGCAACCCCCTCACCTTGTGCACGTGCAGGCTGCCCCAGCTCCTCTGCTCCCCCTCGATCCTTGATCCGTTCTCACTTAGCTCAGCTGCAACCACAACCTGCTCTGGGTTGAATGTTCCACCAGAACCCGTGCCTGGGGGCCTGCAAAGTCCGCGGAGTACGCAGAAGAGCCCTCTGTGCACCTCGAGCAAGCCTTACGCTACGAGGTACCTTTTGCAGGGGTGCGGAGGTGCAGCAGTGGTGGTGTGGCAGGGTGCAACAGAACTCAGCAGCCTCAGCGGAGTGGAATTTCAGCAGGGATTCAGCAGGCCAAAACCTGGAGGAAAGACTAGGAGGAAAAACCGGGAGGAAACGGCCGAAAACAACGAAGAGTGGCGCGTTCTTTCCAACTCCTCGCTCCAACACCAACTCTGAATGTGGCGTTTCTGACAGTCCGCGTGAAACCCCGGACTGGACCAGATTTTTCATAAATATGGCCTTCTGTTTGGAAAGTATGAAGTGAGCCTAAATGTAATTTGTACTATTGTAATTGCTCCCCTTCTTTTGAACTTATGGTTTTTTGAGGTTGGAAAGGTTACTGACCTTGAAAGGGTTTGTGCAGCATAGGGCCTTATCACTGCTGTAACCTTGCTAATGTTAAATTAACAGTTATCAACATGTTGCTTCAAAATGTTGGACATTTAATAGCAACTCTTTAGCACTGACATGTTCAAGGGAGATCGCTTTGCCAAGCCTCAAAGGTATAAGCAATGCACAAATATATTGTTAGACCCAGAGATTTCCGGCTGGCTGAGACACATTGAAGCCAGTCAGAATCCACTGTTCTAGACAGAATGAGTATGATACACATGTCTGATAACCTGTACTCACTCTTGGGTAGCTTGGCACTGAGCAGTCAGGCTTATCCTCAGGGCCCAAATGTAAAGTTTTGGCACAACACCACCCTGGCAACACACTGCGTACACTACAAAAAGACTCCACGCCTTTGGTATAAAACACTGGTCTTTGTCTAAACGCACACATCTAAATCAACACAATATATACATTGAAATCAAAACGATCCACAGATTGGATATATACTATACAATTATATGCAATTTTCAAACGTTCACATTAGCAGCAGAACAGCATAACCATTTATGCCCTATTCCGAGGTAATCAGCCGATGAAACATTCCCAATATCGCATACCCTAACATTTGAAATAGTCAAGAAATCACAGGTCTTTGACCCAGCCCCTCAGTCACTCAACTACACTAGCCAACAATACAAGTTGGCCCTGCTGGAGCCACGTTGATTATATTGATGGAACCACCTAACACTGGAAAAACCAGTTACTTCATTTCATCCATCCGGATTAGACCTCCGGTGCCCCGTGGTACCTGCATGAGGGTGGGATCACTATCCCCCCCATAGACAAAAGGTTGTGACCCAGGGCGCTGGCACGCTTCCAGGTCTGGAGAAGTTTTTCCCCTTAGGTGGAGGTGCAAGCTGCCATAGCTCCCAAAAGTCAGCTGTAGGTGCCTCAAAAGGCACAATGAAACCAGTCGGGCCCCGTCACGATGTTCTCCACAACGAAGTAGCTTGTAGCATGGGTCCAGGGAGAGGGAACCAGTGACCTCGGATGGAAACCGTGATGTCAGGCACTTTCGTCCTCCCAATCTGGAGGTCGAAGGCAGTCTCAGATCCCAGCTCTCCAACACCCCTCGAACATCTCACGCTTCAAAGTACAAGCTAGCACAGTTCCCTTGGTTGCAAGCATGGGTCCCTCGGTCTCTGCAAGTGTCTCCTGCACTTCTCAAACTCCTCATGTCCCGGCACCTCAGGTGGGCTGCCGATCTTTACGAGCACACTCCCCTGCACAGTGGGTTGACAGTGTACATCGGGACGGTCCTTAGCTCAACCGACAATCCCTTCCACCCGTTTTCGCCGCACCCTGCATGGTACATATGATCTTGTGCAAACGGGGAGATCCTTTGTGTCCCTGGGACCTCATGGACACGAGGCCAGCCAACTGGCCCTTGTAGAGTACTTAGGGACCCAGGCCACAATAGTTGGCACTTAGCTGCAAGCCAGCAATGTCCAGGCAAAATCCACCGAGTAATAGTCCCCTTCCTAGAGCGCAACAAGCTTCAGGCCACCACAAGTCTGTGGATAGTCCAGTTGTAGTCCCTCCTGCCCTAATGATTCCTTTTGTCAATGTCCCAGCATCAAACCAAAGTAGAATGGTTCCAAATCCAAAAGTGTCTCTAACTTCTGGAGCCAGAGACCCAGTAGTTATACCCACGATGGCTTTTGAAAATGCAATCACTTCAAAAGGCCACCTTTGAGATGCACAGGTCCTCTCTAAATTCTGTCCTGTCTGCTTTTTTCTACACTGGGAGATTAGATCACTATCTGTAGTGAGTCCAAGACCCTGAATCTTGGAATGCAGGTCCCAATTCCACCCGTCCCAGAAAGGCCCCTCAGAGTCAGAGGTATGCAGTTTACCTTGAGCCCCTAGTTTATTGCCTTCTATCAGGAATGCACAGATGTAGCTGTACCCCCAGCACCCAGATAGAATTGGAAACAGGCCAGCAGGCACAAAGATCCCTGGGCATAGAAATGCCCACTTACCCAAAGTGACATTCCATACACATAATGTTGAATCCATTTGCACTACCGGAGAGGATTCACCATTATGAACTAAATACCAAATACTATACTGTTACTATTCTGCATGTAGGGAATCCTGCTCAATAGCCTTTCCTTACATTCCCCCATGCTAATTGAGAAGCAGGTCCTGTCATACCGAGCACACCATCCAGAGCCATTCACGACCCTTGCATATAAAGCACATGCGCACATTGCCTACTTCTTCAGGACACCGCACCTTGTCCCCAGGGAGAACTCCTATATAGCAAGAGACATGCAGAACTTTGGCACATAGCTTTTTAACTGCCAAAATGAGTAGCAGTAAACCATGCACACAAGCCCCACTAGGGCAAACCTGTAGCTCGATTGATAAGCTACCTCCATGGATGGAACAACCAGTGCTGCAGGCCCATGGAGGAGCATTCAAGGTACATGCCCTGGGTATATGTCTTACCCCTAGACAAGGGACTTACAGCTAACTCGAATCAGCCAACCATGTATACACAATTCACCAGCATCTATATGACAAGCACAGTGCTTTGGCACTGAATGCCAGTGTCAAACGTGCTCAAAGTCCTAAGGCTTCCACCAAGATCGGAGGAAAACTGGGAAGAAGAAAAACTAAAAGTCGATGAAAAGCACCCTAGAAAGGGCCATGTCCAACATATTTCTATATTGATCAGGTCCTAACACAACCTGGAAACAAGTCCCCACTTTGCACAGGGGTAACAATAGACTTCATCATGGGAATAACAAGTAAACACCAGCATAACATAGAGTCACTTCTATAGAGCAACTTCAGCGCTTTCAGCCATTTCTGTCAGACAATCATCACACCACTATTGTGATACAATAATGAGAGAAAACGCTAAATGACTGCAACAGTCTATGGTTGGAACTACATAAGAAATGTATCTTGAAGAAAATATCAAAAGAGCGAATCTAGAGATGAACCTACATCACCTATGGCTCTCTTTCCAAAAACTAGATACCTTCAAACTCCTTATCATCAAACATAAATGTATCTATAGAGATTCCTCAAAACACCACCAGACCCTCATTCAAAAATCATGCTGTTAAATTCAGACACATGTTGATTGTATATGATTTGATTTAATGATAACAGCACGGTAACATCTTCATGGTAGGCAGCTCCAGACAAAACTGCCAACCAACTAGAATCCTTTACCAGCCCTCTCACAGAACTTAGAACTATATACAAATAATGACATAGCGCATGCACAAACATGGCTACGTACACATTTAAGTTGACAGTACATAAATAATCAGGATATAACACATGCTTTTTAAACCTACACTGTTAGGAGATACTTCAGACTCCTGACCCCAAAGGCTTGGAACAGATTCCCTGAAAAACATGAAGAACCACTTATTTTGGATCCGTACTTCCTTTGACGGACATGTGCAGGAGCTGCCTACTAAGCAATGGTTTGGACCTATCATTAAGTCGGCTGCATGAGTTTGCCCATTCAAGATGATCCCCCTGGTCTAAATTTGATAGGAACTTCACCTAGATTGGAAACGATTGTTTTGAAATGATATGTGGTAACCTTAACAATTTAACCAATAGGGTTAATGATTAACCATAGTTTTACTGCATTCTAAATGCAGCGTGCTAAATGACATACATCATGATGCAACACTAATTCCAATAAAACATGAGTGCTCACTTTTGGGACTGTTCACAAAGGCATTTTAGAGTATCTAAATAAGTAGTTGTATTGCAGTTTTTTACATGCCTTTGTACTTGGTTTTCTATGGAAAGAAAACATAGATATATAGATTTTAAATATGTCGTGATGATTTTTAATAGGCTTTTCATAAAGAGAGTCTTGGAGCAATTAGACTTCACCAGGGTGCGAAAAAAATAGGCTTCAGTGGTTGCGTTTATGTGTCTGGAACCAGATTGTTAAGCTTTTTGGAAGATGTATGTTATTGTTTCGTACACGATCTATTTACTATGCTCAACATTAATGAGATTGCCTCGAACTACCAGCCCTGCATACTGATAAATAGACATGGAACCTTTCAGCATTAAACAGAGTTTATAAATGGTAATGGTGAACTACGCAAATATTTATATGTTATGTGATTCTACCAAGACATTCCAAATGAATCTTTTCAACACTGGTAATAAAATGAGCATTTAAAACAGTTTTACAGTCTGCTGGAGAGTTAGTTTCAGTTTGTTTTATATTTAGAGGCTATAAACCATTAGATAATACCGATTAAATGTGTGTGCAGACTGCGTTTGAGCGATATTTATAGTATATAGGCATAGTGGATTAAGCTATTGTCATTGCTGATTGTGGGAGGGGCCCATGATTCAGGAGAGGCGATGCCTACAAAAACTGGAAAAAACAAAAGTAACATTATAATTAGGTGAAATGTTCAGTAAAAATGTAGCATTTTGAACTCCAAAAACATAGATATTCACCAGCTATAGTTATAGTTATCTCAAGCAACCATAACTCGTGCCCTAAGGTAACTATAACTCGCACTCCCACCATGCACAGATTTCTCATCAATAATTTAATTGTAGGTGTTGCAATGATATTATTAATGATGTCATAGATGTCATGAGTGATGTAATATGTGGGGTAATTGTCAGTGCATGGCGAGGGCTGAGTTTGGACAAGGACCAATCAACAAATACAGGGAGGGGGCCCTCCTCCCTGAGTGTTCTCGGGCCCCGGGGACCCCAGGTGGGTGCCACGGTGGAGCACTGGTGGGTGCCATGGTGTCCATTCAGAACACTGGGGGCTGCGAGGTGAGCCCCAGAGCCCCAGCTGTCCCGCTGGCTGCCAGCATTTCTCCCACCTGGAGGAAAGAGCTATCTATGTTTGCTCATTCTGCACGGGAGCAACATGTGTTCTGTTTCCCTGTCTGCAGCAGTGCAGACAGGGAAACAGAACAGAACAGAAATCTTCTCCGAGAGAGCATGTTTAAGTCTCTCGCTGGGTGGAAGTAGTCTGGCATGTTTTCTCCCGTTTGGTGGGAGTTTTACAAATGCTTCTACCAGACAGGAATAAACACTTTTCCAGGCCCGCAATGGTGTGGGCAGGGAAACAAATAGGACCTGGGGTTGGGCTCCCCGGGACACAGTAACTGAGCTGGCCTAAAGGGATGGGGTCCCTGGAGAATTTTAAAAGAATTTTTTAACCAATTGGCCCTGGTGGATGGGGACCCCCAGGCCTTGCATGGCCCTCTCCTCTTTTTAATGCATTTCAGCCGGGAGATGGGGTCTCCGGCACCTAATTAGGCTCCAGAAGGGGCTCTGGGAGAGGGCCAAATGCCCTTTCCTTAAACAAAATACAAGCTTAGCCCGCATCCTGGCCCAGGTTTTTTTTAAAGGAGCATGGAAAACACACTTTTTTAAAGAAAAATTGCTATAGATTTGCAGCAAAATTAAAAAAATATATATATTTTTGGCCACTGGCGGGGTGCCTCTGGGACAGCACCATCAAGCCTATCCCTACCATGCCCCCATGTCTTATTCTTTGCATTTTTTTAGGACTCGGGACTAAGGACTGAGTTCTGAGTTCTAAGGTGGCTGCCACCACTTCCTGGTTAATATGGTTGCAGCCAATCAGATCTCAGCAGGAGCTCTTGCGGGTCCACATAGCCTTTGCGGAGAAAAATATTCAAAATTTTGAGCATTAATTGCTCGGAAAATACTTAACAGATTTACACCAAATAACAAAAAGCACTCTTTCTGGACCAAGATCTAGCTTTCTGCCACATTTGGAGTAAATCCGTTCAGTGGTTTGGGCCGTAGCTGTGTTTAAAGTTCTTAGAGAAAAATGAAATGTTTTTGACCCCCCCCCCTTTTTCTCTGCCCCAGCTTGACAGATAACTCCAAATCTTTCCATGCGCAAACTAGTCCAAAAATGTGCACTTTTTGGAAAGTTTTGTAGAGATTTGTTTAATGGCGCCAAAGTTTTTAGCATCACAAAAACATACCTATATATATTCAGGGGAAAAAAACAAATATTAAAATAATGTTACAGTTAGGAATTGTAATTATATCTTAGGTACATTAAAACTAACCCTTATACATTCACTGAAAACACCAAGGTTTAAAGAGGCCATTATAGTTAGGTGAAAATACACAGTTTTCAGAAAAAAAAAACACTGAAATTCACAGCTTATAATTTTCTCAAGTAACTATAACTCTTGGAGTAAAGTAACTATGACTAGCGCCCCCATTCACAGTGTTGTCATCAATTGTCATTTCAAATATTGCATTGATTTCATAGAACGTCATGAGTGATGTGGCATGGGAGGTAATTAGCAGTGCATGGCAAGGAGAATTTCTAGTTTGTTTTAAATGTAAAGTAACACTTTATTACGATACGTAAAGCCAATCCCATGCCTTCAAACATGCATGATGTGGGGTTGTCCACAGGTGCCTTATCACGACCCAAGCCATCACAACCAGCACCTCTATGCCTATCTGGCTGACCAGCTCACCATGTCCTGTGGATTACAACGCACCTGCAAACAGGATGTAAACAAGTGTAAAAATTAAAAAAAAAAGGCAACAGTTCTTATACCTTTATGGACCCTTAGTCTTTAACAACATCTCCTTATTCAGAAGGACTTGAAAAGAATATGTTTATTTTTTTCTACAAGAATCCTAGCTTCACCAGAACTATTCCTTTCTAGAAATATAGACTTCTTTTGATGGGAGAGAAATTAAGAGTTGTAGCTCTCCAGCGTCAAGTCTCCATTGATCAGGATGGCATGCTCCAGCAATAGCAGCTCATTTCCGAACCATGCTGTTGCTTGTAAACCGCCGTGACTTAAGGGTTATTCTACCTTACAAATCCAAACATCTGACATCACCCAGACCGAATAGGACCAACCTAAAAAAACAAGTGAGCACATCATTTTTAAAGCAGTTGGACTTGCTTCTACAACAGTTATGTAAGTTCAAATTCAACTAATGATAGAATCAAATAAAGTTCAGTCAAGTCTCAATACATTAATCCTTGCTCAATCCTTTATAACTTGGCTCATGAGCAGTCAGCCTTAACTTAGGAGACAGATGTCTAAAGCATTTAATATCACCAAAACAGTAAATAAGTAAGAAACAACAGACAATAAAAGTCCAATACCAATTTATAAGATTGGGAAATATCTTTCTCTTTAAAATGAGACCAATACGAAATATATCCAATGTAGGAAGCCGGAGACATGAATTTTTAAAGATTAAAAGTAAAACCAGCGCTTAGAAGCAAATAGCGCTCAAAGGTTTAAAAAGGTTGCTTTGGACCAGGACAAAGTCAAGAGTTTAGGGACTTTCAAGTAGGTTGTCAGTACCAATTGTAATTACACCGTATTACCATGTACCTTTTAAACAGAGCACTGGCCCTGGGCCTGGTTAGCAGAGCTCAGGGCACAGTCAGAGTTAGAAAAGTAGCATCTAGTAGTGAAAATGGGGACAAAAAGTAGTGGGACATCTGGAAAAAGCTCTGTTATCTCACAAAGTCGCTTTCTGGGATGAACGGTTCCCCTTTCTGTAGCAGAGATCGAGTGGGTATCCAGCCATCTTTGTTTTTTTGGCAATATACTTTATGATAGTTGCATTGAGAGGAGCAAGCAAGAAAATTGAGGAAGTAGAAATGACAGCAATAAGGCAAATACTGTCAATACAGAGGGAGCAAAAGTGGTTATGACAAAAGGTGATTAATTCATTAATGAATATTGGTTACTGAGTGAGTGATCCAGAAGGAGCAAGGGTTTATTACAACAAGAAGGAATTCATGAATATTAATTACGAGCGAGTGATTTTTTCCAAGGATCAAAGAGGGGAATGTGGAAGTGGAAAATGTTAGTCTGGCTTCCAGTTAGGCCTTGACTTAGGAAATTTACTACTTTCCTCACAGTATGATTCGTGCAGCTTGTATTAGAGTAGGAGAACATAAGTACATGTAAAGCTAGAGTAGGGCATGTGCAGAGGTGTAGGATGTGATTAGAAGCAACCAACTGTACAGTAGTGTTGTGTACTGGCAAGGATTGCATTGAGCAAGGATGAGCAGAAGTTGAGGTTGGCACTAGAACAACGGTCTAGGGAAATAGGGAGGAATGAAGCCTTGCAGTTTAACAGAAAGGCCCTTTCCAAAAAAGCAAGCTTGAAGAAGTACATAGGGTCAGATAGACAAGTCATAGATTTGGTTGAGATACATTTATTCCTAGTGTGGAAAGTAGATATCACAACAGCCAAATAATTCCTATGTGAACTAGGTAGGAACAATATCAATCTAAGCTTGACACATGCATGAGATTGTACAGGAAAGAAACAGCAGGCAATAGCTAGCTTCATGTCACCAGTAATCATCCCAATTGCCTTAAATGGAGCATGCCTTATAGGGTAATACAGAGTGCTCAGAGAATCTGTAGCCCACATTAGGCATATGAAAATGAAAAATCAATCATGTTAAGAAGATTTAGAGAGAGAGGTTAGCATTTTCAAGTTATTTTGAAAGCTGCCACCAAGGCTGATAATGTGAGGAGAAAAAGACTACTGGTGCCCAAAAACAAGAAAAAAAAAGATGATGTCAATTTTAATCCATTAAGGTTCATTACAACATACAGTAGAGAATCAGTTAGGATTAACCCAACTCTTGGTAAAACATGGAACATTCTTTGTCCTGAGGAAATATGGTTTAAAAAAGTAGAGGGTAGTGCCTCAATATCGCACAGAAAATCAAGTTCATTGGAAAAAAATAACAATTGGTAGACAGAGATTAATAATGTTAGGATCCTCCCTAGTTAGGCAAGAAGGCAGGATATTGTTGATGTCTTAATTGCAAAACATGTAAGAATAACAGGAATGTAAACCAAATTGGTATAGGGCACACAATGGAAAAATCAAAACCAAGATGCCTGCGTGTTGCTATTCACCTTATGCATATATATTGCTATACACCCTATACAGTGGATGTTCTAAAAGGTCCCTGTAGAAAATGGTTTGTAGGGAGTGCGATATTTCCAGTAAAGAAGAGGAGCCTCAAACATAGATAAAAAGTCACAAGGAAGAAAGTTAGTCTGCAGCCAGGCATTTCAAGGAGCTTCACAGCAGTAGTTGTTATGAGATAATGTAGGGCGTGATTTATATGTTGGTGGAGCGGGAAGTACGGCACAAAAGGAACAGAGTTCCTTCTCCGCTAACACTTTGATCAGCTTGCCTGATTTTACTGTAGATGGACTTAAGTATGGCCATGGTGGTGATTACAGCTGTGACCAAACATTTCTGATGGCTGGACAGAGTGAGGGCCGTCGGAAAATTGGCTATTAGTCTGTTTGCCCAATTGGTGTCGACAGACATGTAGACGCTTTTTATGTCTAGGGACAGAAAAAATAAATATTACCCCCCTTGCCATGGGAGATAACTCTCATGGCAAAGGCTCAATCCTGAAGTGGGATTTTCTTTTTGACAATAAAAATATAAAATTGTTATTGTCAAAAAGAAAATTCCACTGCAGGATTTTCGTTTTGAAAATAAAAAGAAAACTGTTTGGTGCAGGGTTCCGTCTTGTTGCCAGAGGCCAGCACCAAACAGCTAAATGCATTGACAGGAACGGCTGTATCAGATGTTCCTGCCAATGCTTTATGAATAAGGCTCCCGGTTTTCCGTTTAATCTGATTCTTACATTTAAATACAGACAGAAAACCTTTTTTCTTTGTCTGTATTTATATATAAAAATGCAAAAATGCTGACAAACCAAAGGCTCCTGCTGCCTCTGTGCTCCTCTGTAAAATACATATCTGAGGAGCACAGAGGCTGTGGAAAGAAATATGAGACTGCTGCCATCAAACTGCCTCTCTGGAGAGGAGTGAACAAGTGCACCTGGGAGCGCTGTGTCTGCAGAATGAGCATTTCAATAGTTAGTGCTTCATTTTTTGGGCAAACCAAAATTACTGTGTAAAACATTTAGGAAACGCAAATGGGCCTTTGTATTTATGTACAAAGTATCTGCTCTCTGCCAAGAGTGATTGTACAGACTATTAAAATCATAAAGACCCTGTTGAAAAGTGCAAGTTCTGCCTCATTAAAAGGCCCGTGACTCTTGTCCACTATGGATAGCTGCAGTCCTGTGACTTTTGAATTTCGGTATCTCTTGCTGCACCAATGTTCACATCCAGTTCCCTGAGTATCTTGAAGGAGACCCATATAATTCTGGTGAAAAGGCCCCTCATCACAATGCTCACGAAAAAATTTGTCTACAGAGAGCAGCAGCCCTTTCACAAAGACAAGCTTCAAAATCAAACAAACAAGTACCTGCCCAAAGGTTTGTTCATGTTTGGGTCGTCAGGAAGTAGTCTGCGTTCTAATGGCTGGAGAGAGGGCCTCCCAAAGTCTGGGTCTCCAAGACTCTCTGACTGTTTATGTCTGCAAGCAGACACTCTGTAATGGGTGATAAAATGCAAGTTAAGGAGGGAGTAATGCTTTAACTTTTTGCCAGACAGCTGCGCAAACAAAACCTAATCAATAACACTAATTCACGTATCTTTTCTTAGAGGACAGGCAACACATTTGTTCCCAATATGTAAAGTGCACATAGCATGGGCTCCAATTTGTAAAACAGTTACAACAACCTATAACAGCCATGTGCAAGTGTGCATGTCTATTTAAATAAATGTGGAAAAATACTAGCTGCAGCGTCTTCTTTTGCTTGCAACATAAATAAATGTGCATAAATACAGATGAAATTACCAAAAAACCGGGAGCCCTATTTATAAATGACCACCAGCTTGGATATAAATGAGGCCCCTATTTTAGTGTTGATACTGTAAAGAGACACGAGAGGGTAGGAGACAGAGGACTTAAGGTGAGGAAACTGAAGCCCTATTTAAATCTGGTGTTTGGTACACAGCAGCAAAGGGCTTAAACAGTGACAAGGAGTTGCACATACATTTGGTGTAGGTGACTAATTTACCATTTCCCCCCACAATCAAGAAGTATATATTATGTTTCAAACTCTGAGTTTTCTCTTCTGTACGTTAAAGGGCATCAAAAAATGGTGTGAATGAAAAAAACAATTTTGGAATAATAGCATGAAGTGGTATATAAAGGAATCATTCAGTTGGGTTATGAATATCGAAGATTACTCATCTGGGCAGGATGGATCAAGTATGGTAACATTTTGTTATCTGGCATTGCAATTACCGAGATTACTCACTAGAACATTAACTATTGTAAAATTGATATTTGTATGAGTGGTATGACTTCTCTTAATTTAATTCACTATGAAATGCAGGGAGAATTACCCACTTGGGTCAGATGCAGTACAGATAATCTCATTTTGTAAACTGCTTAGCTTAATCAGGAACCAGTTGACAATATGTGTTGCAGACGATCCCACTATGATAAGTTGTACACTTATATATTTCACCAAGTAACTTTGCGAGAATGCAAAGATTGAAACACGATTTAACACACAATGTACTCTCATCTAAATATGTAAATTTGCACTGGTCAGTGAAAAGACATGTATTGTTTTTGTACTTGATGTCACATGAATTAACTTTGCATAAACATTGTGGAAATACTATGCCTCATAGCTACAGTTTGTCTTGTGAAAGATATATGGGTCGAGATACATGTATTGTGACCATGTCCTAATTAAAATCTTTTAACCACACTTTCCAAGGAGTGACACATTTTTTCTTTGATGGCAAAAGAAGTTTGTTGTATTTACATTATGTGTATGTGTGTGTGTGTGTGTGTGTGTGTGTGTGTGTGTGTGTGTGTGTGTGTGCGCGCGCGTGTGTGTGTGTGTGTGTGTGTGTGTGTGTGTGTAAAATGTATATAATGAATAACACATTATTTTATTATTCCAAAACTTAATGCAATGTTATATTATAAGTGTTTATAAAACACGCTATCACCCGGAGGGGGGTGGCTCCTAATTAATTAATCAATTAATTACTAACTAAGAAATAATAACTTAATTAAAAATACAGTACATTTTAAACCTTTATTAATCATGTAATAATATTTTAACTGTATCAAACTCATAATTATTTAAAAAAACACACTACTTATTAAGTAATAATAAAAATGATAGTAAGAGTGTGTTTTTTTTTAAATGATTGTTTAAAAATGATTATTTATGAATTAAATTAATATATTTAAATTAATTATTCATTTAATAAACATTAAATTTGATGATAAATGTGCTGTAAGATTTTCTTAGTTCTAGGTTAAAAATAAATATTTAAAATGTATTTACATTTACATATTACTGTAAATTATATATTACACATTACATTAACATATGTAATATTAAACTTTAATGATATTCTCTATACATTCATATAACAAGCTCTCCGCCACAGTGGCAGAGAAGTCCACCTACATTTGCAAGTATTAACCTTACTCTTGTAAATCCTGCTGTAGGAGGCTCCTGCCCTCTCATCCGACGGGATTGGGTCATGTTAATCTACACTTGGGTGTAAATCTACACTGTGAAATGGTGTACAGCAAAAAAGTATAGTGTTACACCTAGGTGTAGTAGAAAATATACACGAGTAAATATGCATGTGTATGTTTACCTTTGTGAATAGGCCTCACATGATGCATTTTTGGCTTCATAGTGCCTACTTTTGTGTAATACTTCCAGTGGCACTATAGTGATAATTCTTGACATTTTGTATGAAGTCTGAGCATCTAGCCCTGTTGTAATATGTGTCCTAGCATAATGGTAGCAATTGTTTTTTTCATTTGGTCATTCTTGCCCCGCCCAGTTGTGATGTTTGCACTGGTATAACATTGTAATTTATTCATACTTCTATAACTTTATTCCAGCTATGTGCGCCCTCAGTCTGCACTCATCTGTTAGCCACACATCTAGTCAGTCACTTTTTCAGCCATTCATCTGAGCACTCATCCATTGGTTCATGAATTTGGCCTCACAAATTGGTCTGATAACGACAACATACAACATCCTGAAAGAATCATGCGCTCACAAGACAAAAGCAATATAGCTCTAAAGCCTGAAATCTCAGAGGATCAAAGAAAAGAGAAACTTTACGATCTGCAGTTTGCATTGAACTAACAAAATAAGTGAAGAACTTCCATGAGAAACATGGTATATATACTTTTAACTGATAAACTAGGGGATTCAGCGATTAAAATGCAGGATCTCCAGATCTCGAGATGATACATGAGCAGTACATAGGACAAGAGCTGTTGCATTTTAGTTGGCACTAAATCTTAATGGAGTTTATGTGTAAATACAAACCTTTGGCAAATGCATTTTCACCGGACAGTATTGTGCTAAACTTGCCTGCTTTAAGACAAGTCTATGACGCTGCACCCCTAAGCTGTAAGAAACCAGGCCAAGGGCATAAAGAAATTCCACCTACTCAGGCATTTTATGGTGGAAGACACTGATCCTTGAGCTCCAGAATAAACAAATCGTATTACCCAAAATTGATCAGCAAAAGAAAACAAATGAACTGGCAATATGTGGTCTGATTAGTGGGTAAGGAAAAATCTGTGTGCAGCAGATGGAAGCACCCACATTGGTATCTTCCAATCGTATTCCCCGGGGTTGCCCCACACCCGCGCCTTAACACTGCCCTTTCGTAAGGTTTTACCTGCTGGGCGGATGCAGGGGTAGCCTCATGACATCCTATACGATGTTTGGGAGAGCGGTGGGTGGCAGTGGGGTCTCCTCCCTTCTACTATCATAGTTCACTTTAACTCATGGCTGCATTTATGAAACTGTGTAGGATTGCGAGTAATTTTTTGATGTTGGAATTTCTTGTTGACTGTTTAGCATAATGTATGAATCTGATTTCACTGTTGATGGGGCTTTGTCTAGCGTATCACTTGTTTACTATTGTATTACAAATGCCATCATAGAGACGTCAGGTTCATTCTGCGGATATGTAACTACCGGGCAATAGGCCCATGCTGGCACTAACACCTAATGCTTGGCAGTTCCTTGGGGTGTACCAGCCACTGTGACTGAAATATGATATGGGCAAAGCATGTAAATCACAATGTCCTACTTATAACGTATTTCTTTACATTTTCTACTGAATGGCGTTAAACCCGTTCCTTGTTCTGCCTAATGCATGAATGAAAATCTGAAAACTTAAATAAAATAGATTCGAAGACAAAAAAAAAGAGTGCGAAAAAAGAAATATCGAAGCATAAGCAAGTTAGGAAAAACCGATTGACTAGTAAAAAAACCTACGAGTGGTGGGAACTCAAACCACCAGGTGGAAAATAAACACTGATCATTTCTTGGAATGTGGCTGATATCTCTCAAAAAGCAGATGATAGCAACTTCGTGAATTTTCTAATTTCTTAAGATGTAATAATTCTACAAAACACATGGACACCAATCCTCCCTGGATATAATAACCATTCTAAATGTCCTATTAAACTGGCTAAAACAAGGAACAGTGGTGGCTTGCAGATAATGTGCAGGACCGACATTTGCATAGCAACCAAAGAATGGGTAACCAGCATAATAACCTGCAAATTTGTGACACTGGACTATTTGAAGAAACGACATTAAGAAAAATACATGTATATGTGAAAGAAACTGGTTTTCTGGTTAAGGGAGGTGGATTCCTACACAAGCAGAACCCACAATTCCTGTCAGGGTGGTCACAAGCAAACCGCAAATTAACCTATGGTCAACCCTCTGGTAGCTTGACACAGAGCAGTAAGTCTGAACTTAGAGGCAATATGTAAGTATTTGTGCAGCACTTCAAGCAGCAATGTCAAAACACAACACAAGAAGAATCCCACACCAAATTAGAAAAAAAAGTTAATTTTGGTAAATACACCAAGACCAAAATGCATATTATCCAATCAATAGAACTGGAGATATGCAAGTTTAAAGATTTCAGTGAAAATAATGCTAAAATACACATTGCATCAACTGTGGTTAAAAGCCACAAATTCAGGCCGACCATGATGGAATGCGGGGTGACTACACGGACCCACTTACAGCCGCTGAACACAGCCCCTTAATCCTGGTTGCAAATAGTCCAGCTTTGAGGATGCATTGCACAGCAGAGGCAATGCGAGGTCTGGGGAGGAGATGTGTCGTGTAGCGGTGGTTCCGATGTGCTGAGTTGGGAGAGACGATGTCCTTGCGTGGAGATGCCTTGCGCAGCAGTGGTTCCAGTGGGCTATGATGGCGTTGCAAATTCCTTGCATCGAGGTAGTCAGTGCAAGGCGATGCATCAAGCAGCAGAGGCAATGCACCAATTCTGCAGCAGATGCGCCATGGAGGAGATGCTTTGGTTCTGCTAAATTCACAGATGGGCTGGAAGAGCACCTTCAGGCCCACTTTCAAGGGCCCAGGCAAAAGTGACACCACTTGGGAGAGCAGGATGACAGAGTCTAGGTGCTGGGTTTAAGGTTGTTGGAATTCTGTTCAGTCCCGAGGCGTTTGAATAGCCAACTAGCCCTCGGAGTAACTCTGGGGACTTGGGATTAGCGATGCAGGTTCAGTGCTTCTCACCAAGGCAAGAAGGCAGCAGAGTAGGAGCTGAGCCCTGCAGGGCAGAAGTTTTTCTGGCCAGCAGAGTGGCAGTCCTTTAAGCAGCACAGCCATCCTTCTTCCTGGCAGAGTCAACAGGTCCAAAAGTTTACGGAAGAACTAGGTCTAAGGGTCCAATATTTACACTCGGTGAAATAGCTTCTAGAGGTTTCCACCCCCTCAGAGGTGTCAGGCATTTACTTTCTCCCTGTCCTCCAGCTTATCTAGAGTAACAAAAGACTAGTGACAAACCCTTTGTGAGACTGCTCAGGAGTAGTGTAGTAGGTGACAGCTCCTCGCTCTTGTTAACTCAGAGTGGCCCATCCTGCGAACACCTCACTTCCTGTTGTCTCATGGTCCGGGAATAATACACAAGGACCAACTGCCAGCTACACTTAGTTAGTTGACCCAGGAACAGGGTGCAGGCACTAAATGGTTAGGACAAGAACTTTTCTAAAAGTGGCATTTTCAGAATTGTGACCAAAAAACTGACTTTACCATTAAAGAGCATTTTTAATTACAACTTCATAGATACCAAACATGAAATGCTTATTTGTCCCCAATCAAAAGTTAGCAAGTATTAAAAGTAATAAGGCAACCCAATGTAATCTTATGGGACAGATAGGTCTCACAGTAGTTAAAAACTAATTTAGGAATGTTTCACTACCAGGACATGTCAAACTTAAAGTACCTGTCCAACCTTTTAATTACAATGAAGCCTGCCTTTTGGGCTATCTAGGTCCTACCTTAGGGGTGACTTATATGCAATAGAAGGGCAGTGTAAGGCTGGGCAACGGGGTTATATTGCCAAGCTGAATTAGAAGTTTAAAACTGCATTCAGGCTTCAATGACAAGCCTGGGACATGTTTTAAGGAGCTACTTAAGTGAGTGGCACAATACATGATGCAGTATACTAGTAGCCTTTAATTTACAGGCCCTGGGTATATTGGTGTAGCACTCTACGAGGGACTTATAAGTAAATTAAATTTGCCATTCGGATGTAAACCGATGTTACCATGTTTAGGGGAATGAGCAGAAGCACTTTAGAAAAAATTAGCAATTGTAGAGTGCATAGAGTCCTAAGGCTAGCAAAAACAAATTCCAGCAGAAAAATGCAGGGAAATAGACAAATGTTACGGATGCCCTTGCAGAGAGGACCATGTCCAACAATATGTACCGCAGAAAAAGATGCAGGAGTTCAAAAAGCTTTTAGCCTCTAGTCAAGAAGTGTGTCAAAAGCAAATTATTCCTATGTACTCACTATTATATGTTGTGACTTCAACTGCAAAATAGGTGAACGAGGAGTATATAAGGAGTCAACAGTCAAATTGAAATCAGCATTGGGGAGTCAGATCTTAAGCCACACCTTTTAAAAGATTGATGCAATCCGCAGGTACTTTCCTCTAGTCTGCTCTAATGAGGGCTTGATATCAGCACGAAAATCTTTTGAAAATGATTATCAAAGCATACAGACATAAAATGCTTGAAGGGCCCAATCTGTAATTGATTATATCTTGCTAAAGACAGCAGATTGGGATAACTTTGACAACTTCTGCCTGCAACGACCTCGTTGACCACACAATACTTTTTTTAACTTTTATTTATCGTTTTAAATAACAAATACATGCAATGAAGCCAAGAGCTAAAAATATGAAACAACATTTACATGTGCAGTACAGCAAGTTACCAAGAAAGAAAATGATTTTTTTTTAAAGAGACGTAAAAAAGAAGTCTAATTATAGAGACAAGGTACACCTCAAAGGTAGACACAGTGCATCAGGCATCAAAGAGCAGAACAGGAGAATGTCTCATACAGCATTTGATAAATAGCAAGTTTTTAAACTTTTGTTTCATCATCTGTAGAACAATTCATAGAAAACAAATAGTTCCGCAGTGGTTGCCACATATCGTTAGGCCTGGAAGTAATTGGCTGCAGAGAAGCGTACAATTCAGAGTCAATATCACAATAAGACAGATTATTCAGCCAGGCTGCCACCATTGGGGGCGTGAGGGCACCCATGTGAGCAAAATTTGCCATTTGGCTAGAAGTAAGGTAATAGCAGTAAAACGACGCAATTCTAATGGTAATGACTCATCGTACCCCAATAAATCAGGGAGTAAGGTGCAAGAGGTCATCTAACCATGAGAGACAAAGTGGAATAGATGTCCCCCCAAAAGGATGCTATCACCCTACAGGTCCATGCCAATTGGAGGAAATCCTCAAGGTCTGCTTGGCATTTGAGGCAGCAGTGGGATGTAGTAGGGTCGAATTTCACCAGTGTATCGGAGTAGTATAGGCCCTGCGGAGATACTTATAATGCAGCAGTTTAGTCGACCGAACAATACTTAATCCTAATCGTCAATCAGAGAGAAAGGAGGGTCTTTGCCATTGAGAGGAGGCAGTTTACTACAAAATATAGTATCCCTTCTGGAACCAGGCTGGTTCCTGCAGGAAGCAAAAATAAAGGGGGCAAACCCCAAAATGGGTTTTATCAACAGTACACCAATTGTTTACTGACCCACATTTGTGGGTGGCAATGGAAAGAGACCCTTTTCTTAATATAACCCTCACTCACTCTAGTTGTGACATGCTTCATCATCGGGTTCACCCCAACTCCTACAGGTGGGTTATATTAAGTGAAGGGTCTCTTTACCTTCCTACCCACAAACGTGGGTCAATAAACAAATGGCGTACTGTTGATAAAACCCCTTGTGGGGTTTTTAATCAACCCCCCTTTTTTGTTGCTTCCTGCAGGAACCAGCCTGGTTCCAGAAGGGATACGTTTTTGTTTTTGTTGAATATATGATAGGTAGGACGTATCCCTGCTAACCTCTTCATTGAGGACCTCTTTACACTTTTAGTGCCCCGTTTTGCGGCCCTACATCCTGTGCATCATACTGCAAAATATAACCTTGAGCAGAAGAAAGAAATCAGCCTCCTGTAAATGCCTTTGTGATTTTAGAAAGGTCGTGAAACACTTCTTGCTAAAGTGTCCTATGTACTGTAACATCGGACACATATAGCAAGCTACTCTGCATAGAACAGTTAGACAAGCCGGGTGAACAAATCTTTTTTGTCTTAAGTGGTCTGTCAGGGCAAGAAGTCATACTAACTGGACTATTCTTGAGGAAAAGTTGGGACCTTAGGGTGAATGTCTTGAAAACGAGTGCCGCAACAGAGCAAAAAAATAATTTAAAATGAATGAAGCTTGCACTGCTGCTGTCTTTGTCATACTGGTTCTGATGGGAAAGGAAGCTTGCAATGCTCCGTTTCATGTGGTTCATTTCCTAAATGTCTTACTGAGGCTTGACAAAAAAAGAATTACACAAAAAGCATTTGTTGATCTTAGTTCCATGAAGACATTTGAAGTTATATCTGCGCCAAAGGTTCCACATCCTTGCGCTCACTGTTTAATGCTATGACTCCATCCTTTGCATCACCTCTGTTGCAAGGCATTCATTCACTGATAGTGAAGTAATTGAAAATTAGGTGGAATAATTGAATCATTAGAATGGTATGGCCCACTAAATAAACCCTGCTTATTTAAGATATGTCTAGCGAGAATAATAATAACAGATCTGGAAAATTAATAGTTAGTGTGATGCATAGCAACATTAATGTGCTATTGTGTGTATAAATCCAAGTAATTACTTAAAAGCATAAAAAAAACATTTAAAATTGCTTTACACTGTGCTTGACAGCTTATGTTTGGTTTTAATGTGAGACCTTCAAAAACAGTAAATATTGGGTTTAAATATGTTTTTGCACATTATCCTTGTATCTCGGTAATTTGTTTTTTAATTACAGCAATATAACTGCGATAAAAGCCAACAGACCCTGTTGACTTATTTTTAAATCATGCACGCATCAGTGATAGATTCTTAGGGAAGAAAAAAAAAATCTAATTCAGCAACTTAATAAAGTTAAACTTTTTGACAAATAAAAGCATCCGATAATCGCCGTATTAAACACACATTTATGTGTTAAAATAAATGATATTTAACTTCAGATATACATACTTTTCAGTTGTATAAATATTGAAGGTTGTAGATTTGGAGCTCTGAATAGGAAATATATACTGCCAATGTACACTCACCCTCCCTATAGTTTGGTCGATGATCGTTCTGTTACGGAATAATGGTAGCACGATATTGAAAACGAGTTATTCTGATATAAAATGACCCTAGCACAACGTTTGATGATTTTAAACACTCGAGCTGAGCAGGAGGCCTCTAGTCAAGAACTCTTCTTTTTACTTTGCTTTTTTCTCTTCACTAAAAATCGGAGGGAAGCTTGTATGGTTAATTCGATGAATCAGAGTGTGCTTTGTATCTTGTGGTGGCTTATTTGTGGGTGGTGAGTTGTGGGGGTGGTCACTCACATTTAAAGGGTAGAACAAGCTGCAGAAGATGATTTGGGTCTTTGTTTACATCAGCCTGCCATCTCCTAGCTATTATCTTCCTGGTAGACACAGCTCCTTGGGCGGAAGCCCATTTCCTTTATACCTTCAATACTGGTCATGAAAGTCACTGCAGCGAATGTGATCCAACCCCATGGCACCGACTCACCCGGTGGCCCCCAGCATACGAGCGTTGGCAGATGAGTGGGCCAAGGTCCAGTACGCGCTTCTAGGTGGCCCTTGTTGGGCTGTCCCCTTCAACCTACAGTGCCTGTAAATGCTAACAGCAGCTATGTACCTGCCCTTTCAATATACCACTTTAATGCGGTGGCACCGCTGGACCTCAGGGCAGTTATTCTGCACTAGTGCGAGACCCAATAGGAAAGTGTCTCAGGCCACGGCTGCCATCTCCTCCTTAAAGTGGCAGTTGTTCTGTTTTTTACTATGCCTGGAAACTGCGAGTTCTGCTGCACTTTGAACCCAGTTTGGACCTTGTGGACCCTTTTGTTGTTTTTCCTCTGTATACGTCGACCTTCACTTTAGTCCCCCCATTATTCCTGAGACCTAGAAGATTTGCTGATTCTCAGTTTGGTTCCTAAAGAGCACTACTCTTTACCTTCTATCCTCTGGAATACTAGCACTTTCTTTCCTATAGATCCATTGCGCATCTCGACTATGGCGCTTGTTATTCTACCTTACCTACCCCTCTTAGTCTGAGTGGTTTTGAATCTAGGCTTCAGTGGCTTTTGGGAGGAAATGGGACAGTCAACAAGAGTTCCATTTGGTCATAGTTAGTCGTGACAGTATTGTCTGACTAATGTAGTCAGTTTGGTGTCTTAGGGTGTCCAACATGGCTGCCAACATTTAGAGCCTTTAGGATGGCATTAGCAATCATTGATGTCCTTCCTTTGTCAGGTAGTCATTTATAGAGGCTTGATCCCTATATCCACCCAAAGTTTAGTGGCTACAGACTAATTTTCGCACTAAACTCTAAACATACCACACATGAAATATCGATCGAAAGACGTCCACGCTAGAGTATGGTCATGGTTCTAGTAGGCAGATGTGCAGAGAAACCATAGGTATAAAAAAAATGCCATTCTGCATATCCAATATCATGCAGTGCAGCAACACCCTTAATTATGAACTGCAAATAATTCTGTCTAACAGCTGCACTACAGCGCACCAGCACAAAAGCAGCTATGAGTGATATTGTATGAGGGGGAAGAGAGGAACACAGCACCTAGGTATTTATTTAAACATGGCATTTAGTGTTTGTGTATGAATCTTTTTAGAACTTGCACATGCCACACGGTAAGAAGAGAAAGATACAGTGCCTTTAACATTTTGTCCTATTGTTATTTCGTGGTTCCCAAGAGTCTGTAATTCTCGAGACAGATTTAATGTTGAGCAAAGAGTACACAACCTCTCTAAAAAATAACCTTCACGTTCTATTATTGTCATAATAATACAGATCTGAATGCTTGCATTTAAAAACAAAACTGATAATGGTGCAAGAATGTTCCCAGTACTGCAAAGCCTTTGTGTGGCGTTATCTTATGTCTGCAGCTGTTCCCAAAAGTCAAGGTCTTAATGTGCTCCATTCAGTAATTTATATGTTTAGACAGATAATATTCCAGTTTGCTATTCGGAGGAGTAGTTTGTGAATCATTTCAAAATTGTTGAAAGTAATACATCCTTTTTTCCCAATCACAGATTTTGTGACTGTTGCTTTCCTATCAAAAAGAACCGAGAAAATACAATGGCATGAATCGAGTAAACTTTATTAAAAGCTGGTTATGAGATCACACTCTGAACATTTTTACATTTAAATGGACGTGATCGTGAAATATTAAAGGGGAATTAAAATCACATTCTTCAATCTATTAAAAGATTCACTTTAATTAACCTCACCATTATTTTTCCTACCCTCTTTAAATGTAGGCATTTTATTTTGAAATGTGTCTTAATACTTTAAGGAGCAAAGTCATCCTGCCCTCCCTTTTTCAACAGCGAGTCGGCCATATCAATCTGCTGATGATGCAGAACACAGAAGCAAATTAAGAAGCATATTCACAAAGTTAAACCTAGAGGCAGAAAATTCAGCACTGATATAATTAAACTTACTCCTTGGCCACTCAATACAATTCTGCAACTCTGAACAGAACCTCATTGCTAGTAATAGAAGTATGTCTCTCCATCCTTTTTTACACGAGGAGGTGGGGTGCACGTAGAACTAAAAATGGGGGCATTATTTATTTTTTATTGTCCCTCACTGCCAATCTGTGCCTGATGTTGACAGAAAGTAAAAATAAAAAAGCTATATGTCTGCCCATCCTAATTGGGCAGTGTTAGAAATAGGAGTCTCCAGTTGGCAATGGTTTGCACCTTTGTCTAAGTAGGGACCCTTCCTTCTAGTCGGGATAAGGGGGATACACTCTTAAAATACCCCCTGCTCTCCCTCTTGGTAGCTTGGCACAAGCAGTCAGGCTTATCTCAGAGGCAGTGTGTAAAGCATTTGCACATAACCAGCAGTAAAACAATGAAAACACTACAAAAGGACACCACACCAGTTTTAGAAAAATAACCAATATTTTATCTGACCAAAAACGATAAAAATCCACCAAACAGTTCTCAGAAAAATCAATACTCAAAAAAAGACTTGAAATACAGTTCCTTCAAGTCGATAGCTCCGTCTGGGGCTATCAAGGCGTCGTGACCAATGAATCCAACCAGTTCTGGCTGACAGCGGCGTCGCAGCCCAGCTTCGGTGTCGGAAACAGCTGCAAAACAGTACTTTTAAAAATGCAGGGCGTGGGTGACCTTTCGTTGAGCTCCGTAGAGCTGGCATCCACAGGCATCGGTTCTGGAAGTCATTGCAGGAGTTGTCAGCCCTTGAAGTCACATGCGTTGCAGGTCAAACTCCACGCGGCTGAAGTCAGGAGTGGCGGCGTCGGCAGGCGTTGGGGCTCTGGTGCCCTCAGGTCGTGGTGCAGGCAGCGGCTCGTGGCAGTCACCCAGAAGGCAGCTTGTGTGGCTGGCACAACCAGTGCTGCAGGCCCACTAGCAGCATTTGATTTACAGGCCTTGGCACTCTCACTGCACTTTGCCAGGGAATTACCAGTAAATTAAATATGCCAATCATGAAAACACCAATGCATAATACAAGTTGATAAAGTACCCCATCGTACATTATAAGGATATTACAAATCATGGAGGAGTTCTGTGATAATTGAGATGAACGATGCCGAAAGCGAAGTTCATGTAGAAGGTCATCAAACTCCAAGGTGACTTGCAATATCCTTAAGATATGGGATGGTTTACTTTATCATAGTACATGATTCCACCCTCTCCCTTCATACAAACCATCTAATTATTTGGTGTGTTACTGTTTCACATGAAAGAGATAGGATGCTTGCAAACGTGAAAAAAATAAAAGAATATCTAGTGCAAAGATACACACAAAAAACTGTTCTATATGTTTTGCAAATAGATTTTACAATCAGTTTATGATGACAGATTTTTAAAAATTATGTAGCTCAGGATGTGTAAAAACATGCAGTGAAATTCCATGTTTCTTATAATTACCTAAAGTGTACAAAAAGTAAACATATTGACATAAATATCTCCTTTCTGCTTAATATATTTGACTTAGAAAAATAAAGCAGAAGAAGGAAAATTCAGTTTTCACTTTGGTGGTTTAAACTGTAGTTTTAATTATGCTCCGTGACCTGCCTTTCACCATGGCTGCTGGCTCAGGCAGTAGGCATTGTGACTTCAGAACTCACCTGTAATAAGTTATTACAGTTCAGCGGCTACATCATTTCCTTATTACAGGCAACTAGAGACATCACAAGTCACCTGTAATAAGGATAGTAGAGATGGGCTTTTATACATGGATTACAAGCTCCCATGTATTATATTTGTATATTGTGATTATTATGAGTGTATGCAATCTTTAAAGTTATACGGCCACTTTTTTCTTTTATTTCTTCTAATTTTGTTGTATGTTGAGCTTTGTGCTGGTCATACCATGTATTCCAAGACTCTATTGTTCTCTAGGTGAATCCCTTCCAGGGCCTGTAATTGGCTATATGAGGTGCTTGGCTCTATGCTGAATTTGTGGCGGTGGTTTCTGGTGCTCAGCACCAACGCTTAATTATCAACACTGACACTTATGGCAGTCTGTCACATGGTGACGCTGTCATTTTAATTTTGAAACGAGCTCAACAACAGCTCTTTTATAATTCAATATACAATAAAATAGACTAATAACTGCCTCTCAAGCCACTGTTATAGCTTTGAGTGGACTGGAATGGTCACAGTTGTAGGATTGTGATGGTTAGTACGTGTATCAGTTCTGTCATTAGCAGAGCTGCTAGGGGACAATGGGTGAGGCAAGCCTCATGAGAAGGGCCCTGGCACTTACTTTTTTTAACAAGTTGAGACTTTCTTTGCTGAAGTAGATTGGAGTCTGTATGGACAGTAGTATTAATGGAGTAGATGTAGGTGTTGAATTGTAACTAACTTATTCTTTTTGTGTGCTTGTCTTTGTGCATGTCTCTCCCTGTGCCCCTCCTTAATTTTCCCCTTCCTCCTTCCACTTTGCAGTAAATGTTTCCCAGTTCCTAGTCACTCTTCCTTGCCACTCTCACAATTATACCATAAATGTAGACCTATATGTAGAGTTCTATCCACAGAGGGCAGAGAACTCCGAACGTGAGAGACAGGACAGGTGAAGGAGTAGATCTACCTCCGTACCTATGTGATTTACATTTATGATTGCATCAAGTAGTACCACTTCACCTACTAAAATTATATTTTGTGAATTGTCCCATATTGTGCAGCTACAAGAATAAGGGCTCAATTTTGAGTGCCCTTAATATTTGCACCCACTCCACAAACAGGTCTACACAGGCTTCACCATTACAAGATGATACAGAGTTTACCACATCTGGTGCAAAAAAGTCCACATTGTCGAAGTTTTCCCCTGTTACATTCCAGCAGGTAAAACCTGCCAAAATGTATTGGACAAAAGGCCCCAGTAAATACGGGCACATTCAGATTCTGGTGCGCAAAGCAACAAAATCTTCATGCTATTCGCCATTTGAATGGTGAACTTGTAGTTGGCACTAATTGGTGGAAACCTCAGATGTGATAATTATTGTACAATCCTCCAGGGTACCTGTAATTAGGGCCTCCGTGTTTCATTCTGAGTACTCATTTGTTTGGTGTAATAATATCATAACCAATACATTCCTATATTGCAAGTTACAATATTTAGCAGGTGCAGTATTATGTTCCAATTTTGTGTTCCATACCAAGAAATGAGGAATAATAGGGTAAGTCAGCATACTTTTAGCCGTTCAAAGCTGCAAAACTTGGAATGCACATTACCTCCTCATCTTCTTTCTCGTCCCATTCCTTAACCCCTTCAGTGCCCATGACGAGCTGGACTCGTCATGGGCCGCGGTGGCGCTGTGCCCATGACGAGTCCAGCTCGTCATAGACCCCGCCCGCTAATGCAACGGCCGGCACTGGGCGGGGAAAGGGGCGGGCACTGAAGGGGTTAAATATTGAGGTTTTACCTGATGCCACCCCATTGGCTTTAATTAAAGGCATTGTGTAAAACATTTATGCAGCACATAAACTGTAATAAAGTGCAAACACCACAAATGGAAATCCCAACCTTTTTTAATAAAATAGAGAAAAATGTATTAAATACAATGAGGCTAGAACAACAAAAATCCAATCAGTAGAACCGGAGATATGGAAGTTCAAAGATTTAGGTACGTTTAGCACCTAAAAGCACAAAGCACAAAGCCCCACTCACAGTAATCTGGTTGTGGTAGACCAGAAGAAAGTCACAAGTTCAGACTGACCGCAATGGAGTGCGAGCTATATAAAGGGACCAGGTTAGTCGTACTGAAAAAGTTAACTTCTCAAAGTCACATGCAAAGAGACCAGAACTTCAGGATTTCTCCTTCTGTTGGAGTGTAGTGAACTCTGATGCCAGCCCAGGGTCCAGTACTAGGAGAGGCACCCCTTGGGGATCAGGGACTCACTCAAGCAGTGGACAGCAGGGCACAGGTAAGTCCAGCTGCAATAGTTCAGCTGGGCACTTGCAGAGAGGCCTCTGAAGCTGGTTGTGTCCCTGTAGCTCAGAACAGGATGTCAGCCAACTGCCCCTTGGAGTCACTCAGACAGTCCGGGATAAAATGAGCAGGTCCAGTCTTCCTTCACAGAGAGCAGGGCAGGCCTCAAGAAGCACTGCAATCCTCTGAAAATTAAGGTAGGCCTTAAGCAGCAGGAAGTTCTCTAGGGAACAAGGCAGATCTCAAGGAGCAGGGCAGTACTCTGGAAAACAAGGCAGGCCTCAAGAAGCAGGGCCGTCTCCTAGGGAATAAGGCAAGCCTCAAACAGCTGGGCAGTCCTCTGGGGAGTAATCTGTCCTTCCTCTATAATATCTGAAGGTCCAGGAGGTTCAATATTTATATCTAGTGATTTTTCTAGGCTATCCCGACATCTGGTTCTGGAAAGTTCTTCCTTCCCCTGTCAAGACTCCAAGAAGTCTGGTATAACAAAAGAAGAGTGTAAGGTTCCTTTGTGTAGGCTGGAGCCAAGCCTTTAAAATATAAGTGGACCAGAGGACAGCTTGGCCCGCGGCCATCCTGGCAGGATGGCCCATCTTTCCCACACCTAGTTTCCTATTGTTCACGGTCGGGGCCCAATACTCATTCTTGTTGGGGAAGCCCTTAACAGGCCCAGGCAGCTGGAAACTCTTAGGAGGCAATAAAAGCTCTTAGGCAGGGAAATGCCAACTTTCTAAAAGTGTCATTTACAAAATCGTAATCTAATATCTTACTTTATAAATAGGGTTTTAAATTACAATTCATTTGAGTCCAAACATGATGTTTCTACCGTTTAGCACGTATTACCTGTAATAAGGTAACCCAATGTTTCCCTATAGGAGTTAGGCCCTAAAGTAGTGAAAAACGAATTTAGAGGTTTTTCAGTACTAGGATATGTAAAACATATAAACACATGTCCCACCTTTTACATACAATGCACTCTACCCAGTGGCTTGTTTAGGACCTACCTTAGGGGTGACATATGCATGACAGAGAAAGGTTTAGGCCCTTCAAAAGTTTATTTTGCCAGAGCAAATTGGCAGTTTAAAACTGCACTACAGGCTGCAATGACAGACCTGAGACATGTTTTAAAGGGCTACTTTAGTAGTTAGCATAATCAGTGCAGCATGCCCACTATCAGCATTTAATCTAAAGGCCCTGGGTAAATGTAGTATCATATTTAATAGGAGTAAATTAAATGTACAAATCAGGTGTAAGCCAATTTGGCCAGGTTTTATGGAGAGAGCACAATCCTAATGCTAACAAAAACAAATTCAGAAAGCAGAAGGTAAAAGGTATAGGGTTAACCCGGCTGAGAGGCCCAAGACCAATGTATTGTCTAAAAACTTCCCAGATTTTTCCCATTTCTATTAGGGTAGCTTAAGACCAGTCTCCTCTAAAACATCTTCTATCTGTACATTGTCTGTTTTTTTATTGAGCTACGCCATGATTTTTATCTTGGGGCTATGGGGGTTGCTGAGCAATACTGCATATTTAAGTTGTATCACCTATTATGTGATGCAGCAACTCACTCAACATTCTTTTTACTTTATATTGAGTGCCTTTTCTCTGCATGTTTGACGTTCCATTGTCTGTTTGCTAGGGAGACAGGCATCTTTCCCCATGTCTCCCCAGAGGAAACATGGTGCATAGAAGGCTCACGCAGGACAGTCAGTTTCTCTTTATTAAGTTTCTCCTGCTTGAGAAGAAGCCGTGCTGGGCTAATTGTTTTTTTTTAGATGTTTATTTATGTTGTTCCTAACAAAAATCCAGCACATTGCATGGCCCGCGCTGTTTCCATCATTTTGTTAGCACCATGCACCATTGAAAAGATGCATCCTCCCAATTTCCTCAATAAGCTGAACTCTTTCTTTCATAGCCCTTTGGTGTGGAGTCTCATCAATAGATAACTTGGTTTCAAGATTTTTTTCAGGAATTTGAATTACTGAGATCAAAACTTAAAAACTTGTATCCTCCCTAGGCCCTTCCTTTGGTCTTGTTCCTCTTGGAGAGCCCCTCCTTTTAACCCTGAGAGGTGTAAGACAAATTCTTGATATTCAAGGTTTTATCCATTGTAGCCATTATCACAGCTAGAGACATAGGCGACATGAGCTCTGTACAGTGCCACTATCCATATTTCAAAAAGAACAATTGATGGACAGAATACATAACAATGTAATACACTCACCCCAGTACAGAGAGCTGGGCCTAAATCCATCGTTTTTCCCCTCACCATGCCATTCTAGTTTGGAACCAGCCATATGCTAATCAGTCTTCACCCTGCACCCAAAGGGAACAGTCCAGCCAGAACTCCCAGGCCAGGTCCTCCCTGGACTGGAAACAAGCATCCTAGGACCAGTATCGGGCTTTCAGTCCTCATCAGCCAGGATAGCTCGACTGCGGTGGCATGGAGAGCACGGGACCCACGTTTGGGCATACCCGTCCCACTCGGGGTGACAAATGCAAAAAGAACAATTGATGGACAGAATGCAGAGCAATGACATACATTCACCCCAGTACAGAGAACTGGGCCTAAATCCATCTTTTTTTTCGTCACCATGCCATTCTAGTTCGGTGCCAGCCATATGCAAAAATATGCAAATCAGTCTTGACTCTGCACCCAAAGGGAACAGTCCAGCCCGAACTGCCAGGCCAGGTACTCCCTGGATTGGAAACAAGCATCCTAGGACCGGTTTCGGGCTTTCAGCCCTCATCAGCCAGGATAGCTTGACTCAAGTGGCATGGAGAGCACAGGACACACGACTGGAATATCCGTCCCACTTGGGGTGACACATGCAAAAAGAACAATTGATGGAGAGAATGTAGAGCAATGTCATACATTCACGCCAGTGCAGAGATCTGGGCCTAAATCCATCTTTTTTTTCGTCACTATGCCATTCTAGTTTGGAGCCAGCTATATGCAAAAATATGAAAATCAGTCTTGACCCTGCACGCAAAGGGAACAGTCCAGCCCAAACTGCCAGACCAGGTCCTCCCTGGACTGGAAACAACCATCCTAGGACCGGTTTCGGGCTTTCAGCCCTCATCAGCCAGGATAGCTTGACTCAAGTGGCATGGAGAGCACAGGACACATGTCTGGGCATACCCCTCCCACTCGGGGTGACAAATGCAAAAAGAGCAATTGATGGACAGAATGCAGAACAATGTCATACATTCACCCCAGTACAGAGATCTGGGCCTAAGTCCATAGTTTTTTTCCTCACCATGCCATTCTAGTTTGGAGCCAGCCATATGCAAATCAGTCTTGACCCTGCACCCAAAGGGAACAGTCCAGCTTGAACTGCCAGGTCAGGTCCTCCCTGGACTGGAAACAAGCATCCTAGGAATGGTTTTTGGCTTTCAGCCCTCATCAGCCAGGATAGCTTGACTCAAGTGACATGGTGAGCACGGGACCCACGTCTGGGCATACCCATCCCACTCGGGGTGACAAATGCAAAAAGAACAATTGATGGACAGAATGCAGAACAATGTCATACATTCACCCCAGTACAGAGATCTGGGCCTAAATCCATAGATGTTTTCCTCACCATACCATTCTAGTTTGGAGCCAGACATTTGCAAATCAGTCTTAACCCTGCACCCAAAGGGAACAGTCCAACCTGAACTGCCAGGCCAGGTCCTCCCTGGACTGGAAACAAGCATCCTAGGACCGGTTGCGGGCTTTCAGCCCTCATCAGCCAGGATAGCTTCACTCAAGTGGCATGGAGAGCACGGGACCCACGTCTGGGCATACACATCCCACTCGGGGTGACAAATGCAAAAAGAACAATTGATGGACAGAATGCAGAACAATGTCAAACATTCACCCCTGTACAGAGATCTGGGCCTAAATCCAACATTTTTTACCTCACCACGCCATTCTAGTTTGGAGCCAGCCATATGTAAATCAGTCTTGACCCTGCACCCAAAGGGAACAGTCCAGCCCGAACTGCCAGGCCAGGTCCTCCCTGGACTAGAAAAGAGCATCCTAGGACCGGTTACGGGCTTTCAGCCCTCATCAGCCAGGATAGCTTCACTCAAGTGGCACGGAGAGCACGGGACACACGACTGGGCATACCCGTCCCACTCAGGGAGAGAAATGCAAAAAGAACAATTGATGGGCAGAATGCAGAACAATCTCATACATTCACCCCAGTACAGAGATCTGGGACTAAATCCATCTTTTTTTCCCTCACCATGCCATTCTAGTTCGGAGCCAGCCATATGCAAAAATATGCAAATCAGTCTTGACCCTGTACCCAAAGAGAACAGTCCAGCCCGAACTGACAGGCCAGGTTCTCCCTGGACTGAAAACAAGCATCCTAGGACCGGTTTCTGGCTTACAGCCTTCATCAGCCAGGATAGCTTGCCACAAGTGGCATGGAGAGCACAGGACACATGTCTGGGCATACCCCTCCCACTCGGGGTGACAAATGCAAAAAGAGCAATTGATGGACAGAATGCAGAACAATGTCATACATTCACCCCAGTACAGAGATCTGGGCCTAAATCCATAGTTTTTTTCCTCACCATGCCATTCTAGTTTGGAGCCAGCCATATGCAAATCAGTCTTGACCCTGCACCCAAAGGGAACAGTCCAGCTTGAACTGCCAGGTCAGGTCCTCCCTGGACTGGAAACAAGCATCCTAGGACTGGTTTTTGGCTTTCAGCCCTCATCAGCCAGGATAGCTTGACTCAAGTGACATGGTGAGCACGGGACCCACGTCTGGGCATACCCATCCCACTCGGGGTGACAAATGCAAAAAGAACAATTGATGGACAGAATGCAGAACAATGTCATACATTCACCCCAGTACAGAGATCTGGGCCTAAATCCATAGTTGTTTTCCTCACCATGCCATTCTAGTTTGGAGCCAGACATTTGCAAATCAGTCTTAACCCTGCACCCAAAGGGAACAGTCCAACCTGAACTGCCAGGCCAGGTCCTCCCTGGACTGGAAACAAGCATCCTAGGACCAGTTGCGGGCTTTCAGCCCTCATCAGCCAGGATAGCTTCACTCAAGTGGCATGGAGAGCACGGGACCCACGTCTGGGCATACACATCCCACTCGGGGTGACAAATGCAAAAAGAACAATTGATGGACAGAATGCAGAACAATGTCAAACATTCACCCCTGTACAGAGATCTGGGCCTAAATCCAACATTTTTTACCTCACCACGCCATTCTAGTTTGGAGCCAGCCATATGTAAATCAGTCTTGACCCTGCACCCAAAGGGAACAGTCCAGCCCGAACTGCCAGGCCAGGTCCTCCCTGGACTAGAAAAGAGCATCCTAGGACCGGTTACGGGCTTTCAGCCCTCATCAGCCAGGATAGCTTCACTCAAGTGGCACGGAGAGCACGGGACACACGACTGGGCATACCCGTCCCACTCGGGGAGAGAAATGCAAAAAGAACAATTGATGGGCAGAATGCAGAACAATCTCATACATTCACCCCAGTACAGAGATCTGGGACTAAATCCATATTTTTTTCCCTCACCATGCCATTCTAGTTCGGAGCCAGCCATATGCAAAAATATGCAAATCAGTCTTGACCCTGTACCCAAAGAGAACAGTCCAGCCCGAACTGACAGGCCAGGTTCTCCCTGGACTGAAAACATGCATCCTAGGACCGGTTTCTGGCTTACAGCCTTCATCAGCCAGGATAGCTTGCAACAAGTGGCATGGAGAGCACAGGACACATGTCTGGGCATACCCCTCCCACTCGGGGTGACAAATGCAAAAAGAGCAATTGATGGACAGAATGCAGAACAATGTCATACATTCACCCCAGTACAGAGATCTGGGCCTAAATCCATAGTTTTTTTCCTCACCATGCCATTCTAGTTTGGAGCCAGCCATATGCAAATCAGTCTTGACCCTGCACCCAAAGGGAACAGTCCAGCTTGAACTGCCAGGTCAGGTCCTCCCTGGACTGGAAACAAGCATCCTAGGACTGGTTTTTGGCTTTCAGCCCTCATCAGCCAGGATAGCTTGACTCAAGTGACATGGTGAGCACGGGACCCACGTCTGGGCATGCCCATCCCACTCCGGGTGACAAATGCAAAAAGAACAATTGATGGACAGAATGCAGAACAATGTCATACATTCACCCCAGTACAGAGATCTGGGCCTAAATCCATAGTTGTTTTCCTCACCATGCCATTCTAGTTTGGAGCAGACATTTGCAAATCAGTCTTAACCCTGCACCCAAAGGGAACAGTCCAACCTGAACTGCCAGGCCAGGTCCTCCCTGGACTGGAAACAAGCATCCTAGGACAGGTTGCGGGCTTTCAGCCCTCATCAGCAAGGATAGCTTCACTCAAGTGGCATGGAGAGCACGGGACCCACGTCTGGGCATACACATCCCACTCGGGGTGACAAATGCAAAAAGAACAATTGATGGACAGAATGCAGAACAATGTCAAACATTCACCCCTGTACAGAGATCTGGGCCTAAATCCAACATTTTTTACCTCACCACGCCATTCTAGTTTGGAGCCAGCCATATGTAAATCAGTCTTGACCCTGCACCCAAAGGGAACAGTCCAGCCCGAACTGCCAGGCCAGGTCCTCCCTGGACTAGAAAAGAGCATCCTAGGACCGGTTACGGGCTTTCAGCCCTCATCAGCCAGGATAGCTTCACTCAAGTGGCACGGAGAGCACGGGACACACGACTGGGCATACCCGTCCCACTCGGGGAGAGAAATGCAAAAAGAACAATTGATGGGCAGAATGCAGAACAATCTCATACATTCACCCCAGTACAGAGATCTGGGACTAAATCCATCTTTTTTTCCCTCACCATGCCATTCTAGTTCGGAGCCAGCCATATGCAAAAATATGCAAATCAGTCTTGACCCTGTACCCAAAGAGAACAGTCCAGCCCGAACTGACAGGCCAGGTTCTCCCTGGACTGAAAACATGCATCCTAGGACCGGTTTCTGGCTTACAGCCTTCATCAGCCAGGATAGCTTGCAACAAGTGGCATGGAGAGCACAGGACACATGTCTGGGCATACCCCTCCCACTCGGGGTGACAAATGCAAAAAGAGCAATTGATGGACAGAATGCAGAACAATGTCATACATTCACCCCAGTACAGAGATCTGGGCCTAAATCCATAGTTTTTTTCCTCACCATGCCATTCTAGTTTGGAGCCAGCCTTATGCAAATCAGTCTTGACCCTGCACCCAAAGGGAACAGTCCAGCTTGAACTGCCAGGTCAGGTCCTCCCTGGACTGGAAACAAGCATCCTAGGACTGGTTTTTGGCTTTCAGCCCTCATCAGCCAGGATAGCTTGACTCAAGTGACATGGTGAGCACGGGACCCACGTCTGGGCATACCCATCCCACTCGGGGTGACAAATGCAAAAAGAACAATTGATGGACAGAATGCAGAACAATGTCATACATTCACCCCAGTACAGAGATCTGGGCCTAAATCCATAGTTGTTTTCCTCACCATGCCATTCTAGTTTGGAGCCAGACATTTGCAAATCAGTCTTAACCCTGCACCCAAAGGGAACAGTCCAACCTGAACTGCCAGGCCAGGTCCTCCCTGGACTGGAAACAAGCATCCTAGGACCGGTTGCGGGCTTTCAGCCCTCATCAGCCAGGATAGCTTCACTCAAGTGGCATGGAGAGCACGGGACCCACGTCTGGGCATACACATCCCACTCGGGGTGACAAATGCAAAAAGAACAATTGATGGACAGAATGCAGAACAATGTCAAACATTCACCCCTGTACAGAGATCTGGGCCTAAATCCAACATTTTTTACCTCACCACGCCATTCTAGTTTGGAGCCAGCCATATGCAAATCAGTCTTGACCCTGCACCCAAAGGGAACAGTCCAGCCCGAACTGCCAGGCCAGGTCCTCCCTGGACTAGAAAAGAGCATCCTAGGACCGGTTACGGGCTTTCAGCCCTCATCAGCCAGGATAGCTTCACTCAAGTGGCACGGAGAGCACGGGACACACGACTGGGCATACCCGTCCCACTCGGGGAGAGAAATGCAAAAAGAACAATTGATGGGCAGAATGCAGAACAATCTCATACATTCACCCCAGTACAGAGATCTGGGACTAAATCCATCTTTTTTTCCCTCACCATGCCATTCTAGTTCGGAGCCAGCCATATGCAAAAATATGCAAATCAGTCTTGACCCTGCACCCAAAGAGAACAGTCCAGCCCGAACTGACAGGCCAGGTTCTCCCTGGACTGGAAACAAGCATCCTAGGACCGGTTTCTGGCTTACAGCCTTCATCAGCCAGGATAGCTTGCAACAAGTGGCATGGAGAGCACGGAACCCACGTCTGGGCATACCCGTCCCACTCGCGGTGACAAATACAAAAATAACAATTGATGGGCAGAATGCAGAGCAATGTCATACATTCACCCCAGTACAGAGATCTGGGCCTAAATCCATAGTTTTTTTCCTCACCATGCCATTCTAGTTTGGACCCAGCCATATGCAAATCAGTCTTGACCCTGCACCCAAAGGGAACAGTCCAGCTTGAAATGCCAGGCAGGTCCTCCCTGGACTGGAAACAAGCATCCTAGGACTGGTTTCGCGCTTTCAGCCCTCATCAGCCAGGACAGATTGACTCAAGTGGGATGGAGAGCACGGGACCCACGTCTGGGCATACCCATCCCACTCGGGGTGACAAATGCCAAAAGAACAATTGATGGACAGAATGCAGAGCAATATCATACATTCACCCCAGTGCAGAGATCTGGGCCTAAATCCATAGTTGTTTTCCTCACCATGCCATTCTAGTTTGGAGCCAGACATTTGCAAATCAGTCTTAACCCTGCACCCAAAGGGAACAGTCCAACCTGAACTGCCAGGCCAGGTCCTCCCTGGACTGGAAACAAGCATCCTAGGACCGGTTGCGGGCTTTCAGCCCTCATCAGCCAGGATAGCTTCACTCAAGTGGCATGGAGAGCACGGGACCCACGTCTGGGCATACACATCCCACTCGGGGTGACAAATGCAAAAAGAACAATTGATGGACAGAATGCAGAACAATGTCAAACATTCACCCCTGTACAGAGATCTGGGCCTAAATCCAACATTTTTTACCTCACCACGCCATTCTAGTTTGGAGCCAGCCATATGTAAATCAGTCTTGACCCTTCACCCAAAGGGAACAGTCCAGCCCGAACTGCCAGGCCAGGTCCTCCCTGGACTAGAAAAGAGCATCCTAGGACCGGTTACGGGCTTTCATCCCTCATCAGCCAGGATAGCTTCACTCAAGTGGCACGGAGAGCACGGGACACACGACTGGGCATACCCGTCCCACTCGGGGAGAGAAATGCAAAAAGAACAATTGATGGGCAGAATGCAGAACAATCTCATACATTCACCCCAGTACAGAGATCTGGGACTAAATCCATATTTTTTTCCCTCACCATGCCATTCTAGTTCGGAGCCAGCCATATGCAAAAATATGCAAATCAGTCTTGACCCTGTACCCAAAGAGAACAGTCCAGCCCGAACTGACAGGCCAGGTTCTCCCTGGACTGAAAACATGCATCCTAGGACCGGTTTCTGGCTTACAGCCTTCATCAGCCAGGATAGCTTGCAACAAGTGGCATGGAGAGCACAGGACACATGTCTGGGCATACCCCTCCCACTCGGGGTGACAAATGCAAAAAGAGCAATTGATGGACAGAATGCAGAACAATGTCATACATTCACCCCAGTACAGAGATCTGGGCCTAAATCCATAGTTTTTTTCCTCACCATGCCATTCTAGTTTGGAGCCAGCCATATGCAAATCAGTCTTGACCCTGCACCCAAAGGGAACAGTCCAGCTTGAACTGCCAGGTCAGGTCCTCCCTGGACTGGAAACAAGCATCCTAGGACTGGTTTTTGGCTTTCAGCCCTCATCAGCCAGGATAGCTTGACTCAAGTGACATGGTGAGCACGGGACCCACGTCTGGGCATACCCATCCCACTCGGGGTGACAAATGCAAAAAGAAAAATTGATGGACAGAATGCAGAACAATGTCATACATTCACCCCAGTACAGAGATCTGGGCCTAAATCCATAGTTGTTTTCCCCACCATGCCATTCTAGTTTGGAGCCAGACATTTGCAAATCAGTCTTAACCCTGCACCCAAAGGGAACAGTGCAACCTGAACTGCCAGGCCAGGTCCTCCCTGGACTGGAAACAAGCATCCTAGGACCGGTTGCGGGCTTTCAGCCCTCATCAGCCAGGATAGCTTCACTCAAGTGGCATGGAGAGCACGGGACCCACGTCTGGGCATACACATCCCACTCGGGGTGACAAATGCAAAAAGAACAATTGATGGACAGAATGCAGAACAATGTCAAACATTCACCCCTGTACAGAGATCTGGGCCTAAATCCAACATTTTTTACCTCACCACGCCATTCTAGTTTGGAGCCAGCCATATGTAAATCAGTCTTGACCCTGCACCCAAAGGGAACAGTCCAGCCCGAACTGCCAGGCCAGGTCCTCCCTGGACTAGAAAAGAGCATCCTAGGACCGGTTACGGGCTTTCAGCCCTCATCAGCCAGGATAGCTTCACTCAAGTGGCACGGAGAGCACGGGACACACGACTGGGCATACCCGTCCCACTCGGGGAGAGAAATGCAAAAAGAACAATTGATGGGCAGAATGCAGAACAATCTCATACATTCACCCCAGTACAGAGATCTGGGACTAAATCCATATTTTTTTCCCTCACCATGCCATTCTAGTTCGGAGCCAGCCATATGCAAAAATATGCAAATCAGTCTTGACCCTGTACCCAAAGAGAACAGTCCAGCCCGAACTGACAGGCCAGGTTCTCCCTGGACTGAAAACATGCATCCTAGGACCGGTTTCTGGCTTACAGCCTTCATCAGCCAGGATAGCTTGCAACAAGTGGCATGGAGAGCACAGGACACATGTGTGGGCATACCCCTCCCACTCGGGGTGACAAATGCAAAAAGAGCAATTGATGGACAGAATGCAGAACAATGTCATACATTCACCCCAGTACAGAGATCTGGGCCTAAATCCATAGTTTTTTTCCTCACCATGCCATTCTAGTTTGGAGCCAGCCATATGCAAATCAGTCTTGACCCTGCACCCAAAGGGAACAGTCCAGCTTGAACTGCCAGGTCAGGTCCTCCCTGGACTGGAAACAAACATCCCAGGACTGGTTTTTGGCTTTCAGCCCTCATCAGCCAGGATAGCTTGACTCAAGTGACATGGTGAGCACGGGACCCACGTCTGGGCATACCCATCCCACTCGGGGTGACAAATGCAAAAAGAACAATTGATGGACAGAATGCAGAACAATGTCATACATTCACCCCAGTACAGAGATCAGGGCCTAAATCCATAGTTGTTTTCCCCACCATGCCATTCTAGTTTGGAGCCAGACATTTGCAAATCAGTCTTAACCCTGCACCCAAAGGGAACAGTCCAACCTGAACTGCCAGGCCAGGTCCTCCCTGGACTGGAAACAAGCATCCTAGGACCGGTTGCGGGCTTTCAGCCCTCATCAGCCAGGATAGCTTCACTCAAGTGGCATGGAGAGCACGGGACCCACGTCTGGGCATACACATCCCACTCGGGGTGACAAATGCAAAAAGAACAATTGATGGACAGAATGCAGAACAATGTCAAACATTCACCCCTGTACAGAGATCTGGGCCTAAATCCAACATTTTTTACCTCACCACGCCATTCTAGTTTGGAGCCAGCCATATGTAAATCAGTCTTGACCCTGCACCCAAAGGGAACAGTCCAGCCCGAACTGCCAGGCCAGGTCCTCCCTGGACTAGAAAAGAGCATCCTAGGACCGGTTACGGGCTTTCAGCCCTCATCAGCCAGGATAGCTTCACTCAAGTGGCACGGAGAGCACGGGACACACGACTGGGCATACCCGTCCCACTCGGGGAGAGAAATGCAAAAAGAACAATTGATGGGCAGAATGCAGAACAATCTCATACATTCACCCCAGTACAGAGATCTGGGACTAAATCCATCTTTTTTTCCCTCACCATGCCATTCTAGTTCGGAGCCAGCCATATGCAAAAATATGCAAATCAGTCTTGACCCTGTACCCAAAGAGAACAGTCCAGCCCGAACTGACAGGCCAGGTTCTCCCTGGACTGAAAACAAGCATCCTAGGACCGGTTTCTGGCTTACAGCCTTCATCAGCCAGGATAGCTTGCCACAAGTGGCATGGAGAGCACAGGACACATGTCTGGGCATACCCCTCCCACTCGGGGTGACAATTGCAAAAAGAGCAATTGATGGACAGAATGCAGAACAATGTCATACATTCACCCCAGTACAGAGATCTGGGCCTAAATCCATAGTTTTTTTCCTCACCATGCCATTCTAGTTTGGAGCCAGACATTTGCAAATCAGTCTTAACCCTGCACCCAAAGGGAACAGTCTAACCTGAACTGCCAGGCCAGGTCCTCCCTGGACTGGAAACAAGCATCCTAGGACCGGTTGTGGGCTTTCAGCCCTCATCAGCCAGGATAGCTTCACTCAAGTGGCATGGAGAGCACGAGACCCACGTCTGGGCATACACATCCCACTCGGGGTGACAAATGCAAAAAGAACAATTGATGGACAGAATGCAGAACAATGTCAAACATTCACCCCTGTACAGAGATCTGGGCCTAAATCCAACATTTTTTACCTCACCACGCCATTCTAGTTTGGAGCCAGCCATATGTAAATCAGTCTTGACCCTGCACCCAAAGGGAACAGTCCAGCCCGAACTGCCAGGCCAGGTCCTCCCTGGACTAGAAAAGAGCATCCTAGGACCGGTTACGGGCTTTCAGCCCTCATCAGCCAGGATAGCTTCACTCAAGTGGCACGGAGAGCACGGGACACACGACTGGGCATACCCGTCCCACTCGGGGAGAGAAATGCAAAAAGAACAATTGATGGGCAGAATGCAGAACAATCTCATACATTCACCCCAGTACAGAGATCTGGGACTAAATCCATATTTTTTTCCCTCACCATGCCATTCTAGTTCGGAGCCAGCCATATGCAAAAATATGCAAATCAGTCTTGACCCTGTTCCCAAAGAGAACAGTCCAGCCCGAACTGACAGGCCAGGTTCTCCCTGGACTGAAAACATGCATCCTAGGACCGGTTTCTGGCTTACAGCCTTCATCAGCCAGGATAGCTTGCAACAAGTGGCATGGAGAGCACAGGACACATGTCTGGGCATACCCCTCCCACTCGGGGTGACAAATGCAAAAAGAGCAATTGATGGACAGAATGCAGAACAATGTCATACATTCACCCCAGTACAGAGATCTGGGCCTAAATCCATAGTTTTTTTCCTCACCATGCCATTCTAGTTTGGAGCCAGCCATATGCAAATCAGTCTTGACCCTGCACCCAAAGGGAACAGGCCAGCTTGAACTGCCATCTCAGGTCCTCCCTGGACTGGAAACAAGCATCCTAGGACTGGTTTTTGGCTTTCAGCCCTCATCAGCCAGGATAGCTTGACTCAAGTGACATGGTGAGCACGGGACCCACGTCTGGGCATACCCATCCCACTCGGGGTGACAAATGCAAAAAGAACAATTGATGGACAGAATGCAGAACAATGTCATACATTCACCCCAGTACAGAGATCTGGGCCTAAATCCATAGTTGTTTTCCCCACCATGCCATTCTAGTTTGGAGCCAGACATTTGCAAATCAGTCTTAACCCTGCACCCAAAGGGAACAGTCCAACCTGAACTGCCAGGCCAGGTCCTCCCTGGACTGGAAACAAGCATCCTAGGACCGGTTGCGGGCTTTCAGCCCTCATCAGCCAGGATAGCTTCACTCAAGTGGCATGGAGAGCACGGGACCCACGTCTGGGCATACACATCCCACTCGGGGTGACAAATGCAAAAAGAACAATTGATGGACAGAATGCAGAACAATGTCAAACATTCACCCCTGTGCAGAGATCTGGGCCTAAATCCAACATTTTTTACCTCACCACGCCATTCTAGTTTGGAGCCAGCCATATGCAAATCAGTCTTGACCCTGCACCCAAAGGGAACAGTCCAGCCCGAACTGCCAGGCCAGGTCCTCCCTGGACTAGAAAAGAGCATCCTAGGACCGGTTACGGGCTTTCAGCCCTCATCAGCCAGGATAGCTTTACTCAAGTGGCACGGAGAGCACGGGACACACGACTGGGCATACCCGTCCCACTCGGGGAGAGAAATGCAAAAAGAACAATTGATGGGCAGAATGCAGAACAATCTCATACATTCACCCCAGTACAGAGATCTGGGACTAAATCCATCTTTTTTTCCCTCACCATGCCATTCTAGTTCGGAGCCAGCCATATGCAAAAATATGCAAATCAGTCTTGACCCTGCACCCAAAGAGAACAGTCCAGCCCGAACTGACAGGCCAGGTTCTCCCTGGACTGGAAACAAGCATCCTAGGACCGGTTTCTGGCTTACAGCCTTCATCAGCCAGGATAGCTTGCAACAAGTGGCATGGAGAGCACGGAACCCACGTCTGGGCATACCCGTCCCACTCGCGGTGACAAATACAAAAATAACAATTGATGGGCAGAATGCAGAGCACTGTCATACATTCACCCCAGTACAGAGATCTGGGCCTAAATCCATAGTTTTTTTCCTCACCATGCCATTCTAGTTTGGACCCAGCCATATGCAAATCAGTCTTGACCCTCCACCCAAAGGGAACAGTCCAGCTTGAAATGCCAGGCAGGTCCTCCCTGGACTGGAAACAAGCAACCTAGGACTGGTTTCGCGCTTTCAGCCCTCATCAGCCAGGACAGATTGACTCAAGTGGGATGGAGAGCACGGGACCCACGTCTGTGCATACCCATCCCACTCGGGGTGACAAATGCCAAAAGAACAATTGATGGACAGAATGCAGAGCAATATCATACATTCACCCCAGTACAGAGATCTGGGCCTAAATCCATCGTTTTTTTCCTCACCATGCCATTCTAGTTTGGAGCCAGCAATATGCAAATCAGTCTTGACCCTGCAGCCAAAGGGAACAGTGCAGCCCGAATTGCCAGGCCAGGTCCTCCCTGGAATGGAAACAAGCATCCTAAGACCGGTTTCGGGCTTTCAGCCCTCATCAGCCAGGATAGTTTGACTCAAGTGGCATAGAGAGCACGGGACCTACGTCTGGACATATCCGTCCCACTCAGGGTGACAAATGCAAAAAGAACAATTGACGGACAGAATGCAGAACAATGTCATACATTAACCCCAGTACAGAGAACTGGGCCTAAATCCATTGTTTTTTCCTCACCATACCATTCTAGTTTTGAGCCAGCCATATGCAAATCAGTCTTGACCCTGCACCCAAAGGGAACAGTCCAGCCTGAACTGCCAGGCCAGGTTCTCCCTGGACTGGAAACAAGCAACCTAGGACCGGTTGCGGTCTTTCAGCCCTCATCAGCCAGGATAGTTTCACTCAAGTGGCATGGAGAGCACGGGACCCACGTCTGGGCATACCCGTCCCACTCGGGGTGACAAATGCAAAAAGAACAATTGATGGACAGAATGCAGAACAATGTCATACATTCACCCCAGTACAGAGATCTGGGCCTAAATCCATCGTTTTTTTATTCACCATACCATTCTAGTTTGGAGCCAGCCATATGCAAATCAGTCTTGACCCTGCACCCAAAGGGAACAGTCCAGTTCGAACTGCAAGGCCAGGTCCTCCCTGGACTGGAAACAAGCATCCTAGGACCTGTTTCGAGCTTTCAGTCCTTATCAGCCAGGATAGCTTGACTCAAGTGGCATGGTGAGCAAAACAATGATGGATTTAACCCACGTCTCTTGACTGGGAGTGAATGTTTTGATTTGTTCTGCAATCAGTCCATCAATTATGTGTCTTTCGCTTTCTCGTCCTAAGTGCGCCGGGTATGCCCAGACGTGGGTCCCGGGCTCACTGTGCCACTGGAATCAAGCTATCCTGGCTGAAGAGGGGTGAAACCCCGAAACCGGTCCTAGGATGCTTGTTTCCGGTCCAGGGAGGACCTCGCTTGGCATTTCGGCCTGGACTCTTCCCATGAGACACAGGGTCAAGACTGATTTGCATATGGCCAGGTCTAAACTGGGGTGGCATGGTGAGCAAAAGAATTATGGATTTAACCCAGTTCTCTTGACTGGGGGTGAATGTATTGATTTGTTCTGTATCCCGTCCATCAATTAAGTGTCTTTTGCTTTCTCGCCCTAAGTGCGCTGAGTATGCCCAGACATGGATCCCGGGCTCACCGTGCCACTAGAATCGTGCTATCCTGGCTGAAGAGGGGTGAAACCCCGAAACCGATCCTAGGATGCTTGTTTCCGGTTCAGGGAGGACCTGGCTTTGCAGTTCGGGCTGGACTGTTCCCATGAGGCACAGGGTCAAGACTGATTTGCATATGGCGAGGTCTAAACTGGGGTGGCATGGTGAGCAAAAGAATGATGGATTTAACCCAGATCTCTTGACTGGGGGTGAATGTTTTGATTTGTTCTGCATTCCGTCCATCAATTGTGTGTCTTTTGCTTCTCGCCCTAAATGGGCCCGGTATGCCCAGACATGGGTCCCGGGCTCACTGTGTCACTGCAATCAAGCTATCCTGGCTGAAGAGTCGTGAAACCCCGAAACCGGTCCTAGGATGCTTGTTTCTGGTCCAGGGAGGTCCTGGCTTGGCAGTTCGGGCTGGACTGTTCCCATGAGGCACAGGGTTTAGACTGATTTGCATATGACCAGTTCTAAACTGGGGTGGCATGGTGAGCAAAAGAATGATGGATTTCACCCAGATCTCTTGACTGGGGTGAATGTTTTGATTTGTTCTGCATTCCGTCCATCAATTGTGTGTCTTGCTTTCTCACCCTATGTGTGCCTGATATGCCCAGACATGGGTCCCGGGCTCACTGTGCCACTGGAATCAAGCTATCCTGGCTAAAGAAGGGTGAAACCCTGCAACCGGTCCTAGGATACTTGTTTCCGGTCCAGGGAGGACCTGGCTTGGCAGTTTGGGCTGGACTGTTCCCATGAGGCACAGGGTCAAGACTGATTTGCATATGGCCAGGTCTAAACTGGGTTGGCATGGTGAGCAAAAGAATGATGGATATCACCCAGATCTATTGACTGGGGGTGAACGTTGTGATTTGTTCTGCATTCCGTCCATCAATTGTGTGTCTTTTGTTTTCTCGCCCTAAGTGTGCTGGGTATGCCCAGACATGGGTCCCAGGCTCACTGTGCCACTGGAATCAAGCTATCCTGGCTGAAGAGGGGTGAAACCCCGAAACCGGTCCTAGGTTGCTTGTTTCTGGTCCAGGGAGGACCTGGCTTGGCAGTTCGGGCTGGACTTTTCCCATGAGGCACAGGGTCAAGACTGATTTGCATATGGCCAGGTCTAAACTGGGGTGGCATGGTGATCAAAAGAATGATGGATTTAACCCATATCTCTTGCCTGGGAGTGATTATTTTGATTTGTTTTGCATTCCGTCCATCAATTGTGTCTCTTTTGCTTTCTCGCCCTAAGTGCGCCGGGTATGCCCAGAAGTGGGTCCCCGGCTCACTGTGCCACTGGACTTAGGCTATCCTGGCTGAAGAGGGGTGAAACCCCGAAATCGGTCCTAGGATGCTTGTTTCCTTTCCGGGGAGGACCTGGCTTGGCAGTTCGGGCTGGACTGTTCCCATTGAGGCACGGATCAAGACTGATTTGCACATGGCCAGGTCTATACTGGGTGGCATGGTGAGCAAAAGAATGATGGATCTAATCCAGATCTCTTGACTGGGGGTGAATGTTTTGATTTGTTCTGCATTCCGTCCATCAATTGTGTGTCTTTTACTATCCATATTTCAACATTTTTTAGGACAGGGCTGAATTGTCTTTTGTCCTAATTTCCTCAATAAACTGAACTCTTTCTTTCATAGGGAATCAGGAAATTACTGTTCCTGCCTTGTCAGGTAGTCCTTCTTCAGGCAATTTTGTTTTTCTCTTCGATGTTGTCCTAAATTTATTTAAAGAGAAGGGCTGGATTTCAGCAATCAGACAGCTTGTTTATCATTCTTTGTCCAGCAATAATGAATCACAAATCTTCTAAAGCAACGTTTCCAAGATGGCTGATGACTGTCATTTCATTGGTTTATAGGAATGCTTGCAAGGATTTTCCCGATAATGCGATTGTGCATTCCATCAGGAGCATTGATGCCTCATGAGGAATATTGGTTGGCGTTTAAATTCTGCATATATTAAGGGCTGCAACATGGGTTTCCCTTTCCACATGTATTCCTCATTACAAGCTTAATGTGGCTCAGGGGAGAGAGCTGAGTTTTAAGTCAAGTGTTCTTTGTAAGGCAGCCCATCAGAGCCCTTTGTAATGTCATGGGTCTTGTGCAATAGAGTTCTTGTTTCAGTTTGCACTTCCAGTGTCATGAATAAAACCTTTAGTCTTTTCTTTTGTCTCATCAAGGGTTGGGTTTTTAGTCTGATAAGGAGGCCAGCAGCTTGGGTATATTTGCACTGTGAAAGAAATTGGAAGAGAAAGATGAGGAGGTAATGGCCAGATTACTTACTGGTGTTCTCCATTACTCCAATTCTGTATTCCTTGTCTCAGTACTTACAATCTTTGCTCCTTCATTCCATTACCTAGTAGAAATAGAAGACCTAAAAGGTCATTGTGACGACATATAATCACAGATTCATGTACAAGGTCTAAGCCTCTAAATGTCTTTTTTGAAACACTTAAATCCAATCAACAATCTTAAGGCTGCTTTCCGAGATGTCTACTGCTGATCTTTTATCTCATTATGCTTTGAAAAGTATGAATAGTTTTACGAGAAAATAATAATAACGTTTTTATAACACTACATAATCAGTGGTTCCACATTTAAGTGCTGTAAATGACAGATGTCACTGTTACCTAGTTAACGGTAAGCAATTTACCAACCATGGAAGTATTCAGTCTTTCATGCCGGGGAGTTGAACCCTGTCCTAGAACATAAAAACTGTGAGGAGCCTTCAGCTCTTTGAGAAGAAGATAGTATGGCATAGAAAAATGATGGCTCTAAGGTGATGTCTGTTCCCACCACTATCTAAGTTCTCCATCAGATTCAACATCTTTTCTTTTCCTAATAGAGAAACCTATTTAGAATAATCTGCATCACACCAACATTCATTACATATGCCTTAAATTTTAAGTTGTGCAGTGCAGTTTGCAACAAAAGATAAAATGTGTCGGCAAACAACACCTTAGCCCCAGATGTACTAAGCCATTTAATGATCGCAAGCTCTCCAATTTGAAATTTACGAGCATAAAGATGCTTGTTTTCATTGTGCATAAGTCATTTTAGGAGTCCCATTCCTAAAATTATGTTGTGAATGAATAATGTTACAAGGAAGAAAGGTACGTTGGCTGAGTGATGTAGAACAGTATAGTAGAACATTCCTTGTTGGTTGGTTGCAGGAAAAAAGTTAGATCCATATTAGGCCCCACCAGGATCAGCCTCCTTGCTGCTCAGCCCATCCATTCCAACTGACTCTCTCTCCAACTCAAACACTCCAAACATTCCGATGACATCACCATTGGCTGAGCAGCAAGACAGAGGACATCAATAGGGAGGATGCACTAACCAAGTAATAGATTACAACACATCCCCCCTCTATAATGATTATATAACATTTAAGGTATGCAAGTTCATAGCACACACTTACGACATGTTTTAACAGATATTGATAGTATGCAAGATGAAACACACACACAACACATGTCATACACAAATTCATAAGAATCACGTGCCCAATCCCACCTAGAAGACATAGATAAAGGACAAGAAAAACGTTCCATTCTCTGAAACGGTGAGCACACACCCACGTTAACTCACACTCCGGTAAAAGTAACCCACAACTACCAAATGGTGGTAAACCAAAGAAGCTTACAAAAAGGAGTCTCCTCACATGCGGACCCACAACACACAGTCCAAGCACCACACACGAGGCAACAACCATTTAGAGGGTATCACCAAAACCGGTAAGTCAGAGAAGCTTCATAAGAAAAAGTCTTCTCACGTGCGTACCCACAACACACAGTCCAACACCTCACACGAGGCAACAACCATTCAGAGGGTATCACCAAAACTGGTAAGTCAGAGAAGCTTCATAAGAAGGAGTTTTCTCATGTGCGCACCCATAACGCACAATCCAACACCTCACACAAGGCAACAACCATTCAAAAAACGTACACCAACATGACAGGAGACACTCCCTCTACTCCATACAGATTCAATATGCAGATAAATAGAACCGAAGAATGACCAATTCCACACATCTGCAAAATGCGCCAAAAATGGTAGCGTAAGTAGCACACAACTGTAAAAGATCATCAACAGTACACCCAGTAATATAGCTGATATCCATAACAGTGCCGATTACAATACCTTTATCATAACAAGTTAAAACAATAAAAGTAGTCACCGTCGTCCAAACATCGATGGCAGCTTCTCATTTGACATGTTGATTGAAGTGTTTCATCCAGCCAGTGGAACAAGTGGAATAACAGCAAATTTCAAACTGCCGAATCAGGCACATTGAGACAAATCCCAAACCCATAGCGTGACAAACCAACAAGTACAAGGTGTACTCCTATCGCCTGTAAACGCAGTCAGGTTGTAGTACATGCTGCTTCGATCGAGAACTTGGTTGGCAAGAAACATGGTTGGCAGAGCGCGCAGTGTGCCTCAAATATGAAAGAATGCACCAATAACAAAATGGCGGCACATTTCCAGACGCTGAGCCGGGTGGCTCCCAGCGCGTCGGAGCAGCAGAGCATCCAGAAGCAGTGATACGGAACAAACTCCTAGTGACGTCAGGGGATCCATGGAGATCTCCCAGCAACGAGCGTCACAGAAGGAAAGATATGCATGAGGAAGAAGGTAAGGGCACACGGCTCTGTGTGCGCTCGAGAAATGTTTGAATATGTGGCAGATGGCAGTTAAACTGCCATGAAAAAACGTGCATGGGGAGAGAAAGTAGAAATGTTTCGGACAGTACTTGTCCGAAAACACTGACAGCCCTTCCATGCCAACAGAAGTCCCGATACTTGCTCCCAATTAAAGGGGTGAATCTCCACAGTGCTCAGTGCTTGGTAATCCGATCATCCCAGAAAAAGTGCTGTGTTGCAAAGTCCAACCAGGTTGTGCTGATAATCTAGTACAGGAAACTGATATCCAGGTCACAGATGATGCTACCCCAATGCAGGGTACAGCAAGTTACAGCATGTCAATACAGGGACAATGCAGCAGGAACTGGCACCTTGAGTTGTGGGCGACCGATGACAGGGTCACTGGTGGGGCTTGGGTGGGGGTGCCAGTTTGGTTGAGATACGTAGCTTTCACTCATAAAAGAAATTCTTTTACCTTAGAGTCCTTAAAATCTCCACCTTAGTCCATGCGTAGGTTCTTCCAGATCGTCGCCAGTGTTACAAGGAAGAAAGGTACATAGGCTGAGTGATGTGGAACAGGATAGTAGATTTATTCATAAGATTACTTCCTTGTTGGTTGGTTACAGGAAACAAGTTAGATCCATATTAGGCCCTCCCGGGAGCAGCCTCCTTGCTTCTCAGCCCATCCATTCCAACTGACTCTCTCTCCAATTCAAACACTCCAAATATTCCGATGACATCACCATTGGCTGAGCAGCAAGACAGAGGACATCAATAGGGAGGATGCACTAATCAAGTAATAGATTACAACAAATAACAATTTTTAATTTGGAAGGGGTTTGGTGGAAGAATCCCTTTCAAACTGAAAATCCGTATCAATGTTTTTTTTTAGAGTAAACTGGTCACAAATCATTGGAAAATTACTGACTTCAAAATGCGGGTGGTAATGCATTCACAAAATGGAAGGGGTCTTTTGTGAATCATAAGAAAGGGTGTTTGGGAGTTGGCAGTTATAGTAATTGGAGCGTCCCAACATCAGGTAAGTGCAAAAGAGGCTATATTTGCTCATATGCATCCTTCACTCTGTGATACATCCGGTCAGCTCAGATCCCCACAGCAACTGATGGTTGCTGATGGAATCCAGGGCCGGACTGGGAACCAAAACCGCCCCTGGCAAAGAGCTCGGCTGGCCCCCCTTGAAGCGGCCGAGCTGTTTGCCAGGGCCAGTTTCGGCCAATTTTGTTACAGGAGCCGATTCTTCAGGGGGGAAACACGCAGTGCCCGCTACGGCCAGTCCGGCCCTGATGGAATCCTCACACACCATTCCACCTCTGGTGCGAGTCAATACTTAAAACATAAGATGTAACTGTGCACACGTACACCACAGTGTATATACTTACATCACCTTCCTGCTTTTGAATCAAATGAACATAGCTAAAACACAAAAATACATATAAAGGTTAATATCTTACAGAATCATTACATTTCTTAGGCCATCTTAACACGGGATCCAACGGGCCTCCTGACTTCACTCTCGTGAAATTGACTATCTAATTCTGGTGATCAACTGAATCACTGACTTCAGCATCAAAACTTTCTGTCACTGCCTGCATTTTATTTATCCACAGATAGTAGCCACTGTGCCCCATCACAGTCAGCACCTGAATGGCTTCTCTTACATATATTGTTGGCATGTCTTAGTGTAAGTTTTACCGATTGCCTTTTATTCCATCACCGTAAGCCTACAATCAATGTGGTACTGATACTGACTTTACATACTTGCACAGGCAGCGAGAATTTGGATTCTCCTTTGCTGACTATGACTGAACTCTTAATCAACCAACAGTCCCCAATCATTAAGTTCTTATCAGACACACAGTGTCTTCAGTCAAAAACATGTTTCATTTTAGCTTGCCTCGAAGCCACATTTATCCCTATTTAACGTCACATTGATGTTGTTCTTATACACTTGTTCTTTCACCCAGGTTGGAAATAAAGCTGTGTGCACTTCTCTCTCCCTTAACAAAGACAAAGTAGTCACACCAGTAGGACAATGGAGAGACAGTTTAAAATGTCAACTTTTCTGTTTGATGAAGTCACATACATCCATACCTGAGGTGATGGCAGTTTGCACACCTTCTTTTATAAGTTTGTTTCCATTCTCAACTAAACCATTTGATGGTGGTGAATAAAGCGCTACCTTCAAGTGTTTAATGTCATGGTGTGATCCGCGTGAGAAAACTCCCATATGCATTCTGAAATGAAATGAGTACCATTTTTAGTACCAAAAACATTTGGCGAGCCCTCTAATAAAAATATTTGTTCGAGAAACTTTATGGCTGAATCAGTACTGGGTGATTCATCAAATGCATACTACATCAACTTAGAAAATTACTAAACTGCAAGTATCAGATATCTCATATTACCTGGTAGCGTAAAATATGGATGTGGCATATAATGTACACAAACAATAAGAAATGCATGTGGGAACAAGAGAAAAGAAAGAAAATCTGATTTATACAAGGGGTTTCCTCAAAGTTGCCTTTGGTTCTGCCTTAGGCCATGTCCCTTCTTGCAATCAGTATGATGTAGGTCTACATTCTAGGACTAAGGATTGAATGAACCTAGCATAATAAATGAGTAACTCCCTGTGGATCCATCAGTGATTTAATACCACATAGGGGAGTTTTTTCTTGCACACAGCCCATCAGGGCCGGCTTTAGCGCTGGTGGCGCCCTTTGCGACCATGTTTGTTGGCGCCCCCACGGACTCCCTCACTACTACCCTTTAGCAGTGCCCCCTCAAGTCTCAATAACCACTCTCTCTGTATGTATTTGATTAGTCATATAGCGCCACCCAGGCGCGCAACACCCATTGGGCTCACCGGGCTTCAGCCCCCACCCCCATCATGTGTGTCAGCCCAGGCTGAGACAGCTCACGGGCTGGCGACCCACTAATTGCAGCCTCACCCGAGTACTTCACAGGTCTTTAAAAGACCATTTACTTGTTAATGGGGCTTTTGTTGTGTTTTCACCCCTTCTTAGAGCCACTCTGTCTATGGCTGGAAGAATTAGCCCCCCTCCCCCGAAATCTTTTTCAGCCCCCCCCCCCGAAATTTGGCTTCAGTTGCCCGCCTGGTGCCACCTATACCAGTTTAGGGTGTCAGAGCATTTTACATCACACACACATTACACAGAGACAATCAATCATATGTGTGTAAATCAGTGTATAGGAAATGTTACATAAGACGAAGGACTACAAGGTGAGTCACATGTCATATATACTGGTAGACAGTATAGTTTAAGAGAGCTTGGTGTGGAGAAGCACAAACTCAGAATTTAAAATATAACCCCATGTTTGGGGGTTACATTTAATAATAAGGATTTTTTTTTTTTACAAAATGAAACCTTTTTGAATCATTTGAATAATGAAAGAAGAAGGAAAAAATCATAAAGCTCTAATCTATACCTTGCAGTTTGCATGCAGCTCTTTGATGACAGTTATTTTTTTTTTTTTTTTTTTTGAAACCGTTTATTACAGAATCCAAAAGATATACAAAGATGGGCCTACAACCTTCAGGCCGGCCGCTAGCAAACAGAAAGAGCATATAATACAAACAGTAGAACACACGCTGCGGCAGAAGAGAGATCACAGGAGTTGAAAGAAGCGTTGGCAGCCACACCATCCGGACCCCATACAACGGTTTCATTTTTATATAAATAACGAAGAAACAAGTCCACAAGGCAACCCACAATTGGAAACAATAGCATGTGCTCCCCTGGGGGGGACCCTACCGATCCACAGGAATATCAAGGGGGGGGATAGGTCGGGACGGAGACAAAGTGAACTCAATGCCCAGAACCAGGAAGACAAGCAGGCTAAGGAGACGGGGCCGGTGACGGATCAGGCATCAGCGGCGGGGTACAGATTCCCCCACGGTAGGCGTTCCAGGGGCCCCACACTTTCACCCATTTCCCAGGCTTACCTCTCGCAACATACACCACCTTTTCCCGAAACATACACCAATCCATGTTGTCCTTCCACGCCGAGACAGTCGGTGACCTCTGGGAACCCCACAATTGCGCAATATCACGCTTGGCCACCATATATCCCAGAGTCACCCACCACGTCTGCGGCACTGAGTAGTCGGTTGGCTCCCACACATTCAGGAGACATCTCCTCGCCTCGGGCAGCAGCGGCACATGCGTAACTGCCTGCAAAACCTCATGCACACCACGCCAGAATCGCGCCACCTCCGGGCATTCCCACAATATATGGAGAAAGGTCCCCAAAGAACCACACCCACGCTTACACAACCCGTCCACAGCATAGCCCATACGCATCAGACTCGGCCCCGTAACATAGACCCTATGGAGTATCTTGAGCTGGACAAAGCGAAGGCGAGCCGGTATGGCCACCTCTTTCGGGGAGGCCACCGCAGACACCCAGTCCTCGTCATCCAGCTCCAATCCATCAGCCCCCCACGCCTCACGAAGGCCAGTCAGCAGTCCCGAGCGATCATTGATGAGTTTTTTGTAAATTAATGAAATCGTGCCGTCCGGTACATGCCCATCTAGCACTCTATCTTCCAGAGGGGAGTACTCCGGGATGGAGGCAACGTCCGGGAATACGGAGCACAACGCATGACGGATCTGCATATATCGAAAGTACTCCCTGTCCTGCAACTGGAATTCCGTCTGCAGCACATCGAACGTTTTGAATCCCCCCCTCGTCCAGAGATCGCCCACCCTGCTGATGCCTATCATGTCCCATTTCTCAAAGCCCTTCGAGGTCCACAGGGAGCCCAGCCGCTCAGATGCGTATAGTGGCGTCGCCCGGGTCAAACGATCCTTCCACCCCATCGCCAAGTTAGCCGCGTGCCACACTCGCACCATGACCCGCGTGGGGCCCGTCAGACGTGCGTCGAGCGAGCTAGAATAAAGCGCCCGATTATAGTCGCCGCCCGGCAGTAACATTTTATCCATCTCAAAGGCCGGGTTTAGAGCGGGCCCGTAAAGGCCGTGATTTATCGCAGCCAGCTGGGAGGCCCAGTAATATCGCTTGATGTCTGGGAGGGCAACCCCCCGTCGTACCACGGGAGCGTCAGCTTCGCCAGGGCGATACGCGGTCTACCCTCCCAGAACAGGCGGCGCTGCAAATTCTCCACCTCGCGAAAGTAGCGCCGGGACAACGTCCATTGTGTTCTGTAAGGCGTACAGGAAACGTGGCAGCGACATCATCTTAAACAATGCCGCCCGGCCGAGCGGCGAGAGTGGCAAGCGCCTCCAACGCGCGACATCATCCTTCAGGCGCTGGAGGGGGGGAAGCAAGTTCTGTTTATACCGGGCCTCCGCGTCCAGGGTAATGAAGATACCCAGGTACCTAAATCCCCGCGGGGCAATCTGGATAGGACAACCCCGCGGAAGGATAGGAGCCTCCCCAGAGAGGACATACACACAAGATTTAGCCCAATTGATGACTAGGCCGGAGTTGAGGCCAAATGAGTGCAATACATCAACCAGTACTATCAGCGATTTACGCGGGGAAGCCAGGTACAAAAGAATATCATCAGCGTAAAGAGATACGCGGTCCTCATACTCGGGGGTCCATCGGAGACCACGGATAGAAGGATGCCACCGCAGCCACTCCGCCAGGGGCTCCAATGCAAGCGCGAAGAGGAGCGGCGATAACGGGCAGCCCTGCCGCGTGCCCCTGCCCAGCTCAAACGGAGCCGACACTCTACCGTTCACAGCCACCTGCGCCAGCAGTCCGGAATACAACAATTTCACCCAACCGATGAATCCCGGGCCAAACCCAAACTTCGCCAGCGTCGCCCAAATATATGGCCACTCAAGTGTGTCAAACGCCATAGTGGTGTCCAGGAACGCCAAAATGGCCGGCTCCCGTATGAACGGGACACGGGCGAGCACCCCATGCAAGCGCCGCAGGTTGAGCGCAGTGTTGCGATGAGGGATAAAACCGGACTGATCCTGGTGAATCAGATCGCACACCACGCCAACCAGCCGATTGGCCAACACCTTGGCGAGAATTTTGGGTTCCGCATTCAGCAGCGAAATGGGCCTGTAGGACGTGACCCGGTCCCGCGGCCTCCCCTCCTTGTGAATAACCACGATAGTGGCCAGACGCTGGTCTAGCGGGAGGGAACCCGCCGAACGGGCCGCGAGGAACATAGCACGGAGATGCGGCGCCAGCATATCCGGTCGCAGCTTGTACAATTCGATAGGAAGACCATTAGGACCCATAGCCTTGCCGGAAGCGACCGAACGTATGGCGAGGGCAATTTCCTCAGATGTTGGGGCGGCATCCAACGACACTCTGTCCTCCTCCGAAAGGGAAGGCAGCGCGATATCCCTGAGCAGGGCATGGGAATCCTTTTCCGAGCGGGAGGACAACGGGGAATACACCCCACGGAAATATTCAGCGAAGCAATCAACAATTTCTCCCGGTTCAGTGACACACACACCATCCAGTTTCTCAATCGACGGGACAACTCGACTCGCTCTCTCCTTTTTATCCAACCACACAATCAATTTCCCAGCCTTATCACCCACATCATACAGTCTCCCCTGTTGCTCTCTACTGAGGCCCCTGGCCGCCTCCGTGACGAGGGCCTTATAGGCCGCCTGCTTGAGTCGGAGAACGTGTAATTTGTCATCCGTCACCCCCCATTCTAGATCACCCTCCAACTCGGTTATCTCAGTTTCAACACGGGTCACCTCCTCCCGCTCGCGCTTCCGGGAATGGGAAATAAGGGACAGGGCCTCCCCCCGGAGTACCGTCTTGAACGCCTCCCACAGAGAGACCGCCAATGACACAGACCCCACATTATCGTCAAAATATCGCTTAAGGGATTTAACCAACTCTGCGCGAATGGTGGGGTCACGCAGGTACCAGGGATTAATCGGGACCACCCTACCCTCCCCCCTCGGGAGAATGTCGAAGTGCAACAGGAGCGGGGAGTGGTCCGAAAAACCCCGCGCCAAATGGCGCACCTCCCCGATCCTCCCCGCATGCGCCGCCGGCACCAGGACATAATCTAGCCTTGAGAGACTGCCATGGGCCCCGGAATGAAAGGTGTGCTGTTTCTGTGTAGGGTGTTTCAAACGCCAACAATCCACCAGCCCCAAGGTATCCAAGAGGCCAGACAACCACGCTTGGGCACGGGGGAGATCCCTAGGGGGGTGACGGTCCTCAATTCCGGAAACCACAGCGTTAAAATCCCCCCCAACCACTAGAATCCCCTCCGGAAGGCCAAGGAGGAGGCGCCCCAGATCCGCAAAAGTAGTCGTTTGCAACCCTGGCGGGACATAGACAGAAACAAAAACAATCACTCTGCCCTCCATTCTACCCACCAGAACCGTGTAACGTCCCCTGTCATCATGGAGCACCTTATCAACTTCCAACAGGAGCGAGGTTTTAGCCATAATGCCCACACCCCTTGAACCAGACGTGAAGCCCGAATGGGCCAGAAGGCGGTAGCCCCGTCGATTCATAGCACGAAAGGAGTTGCCAATGAGGTGTGTCTCCTGCAGAAAAACTATATCAGTTGAAATTCGTTTCAGGAACTGCAGGACCACACCCCGTTTTATCCTGTCCCCCAGTCCATTAACATTCCAGGACAAAAGACTCAGTCCCCTACCCCCCATCATAGCCGAAAGCGATCAATCGTCCCCCCGAGAGCACTTTAGGAATAGCACAACAATACTTTTGCCTTGTGGTACAAATGAACAATACCCCACCCCAACCCAACCGCCCCAACAAAACTCCCCCCTCCCTGCACCCCTGCATGAGCCCAGACAGCCCCCCCAACTTGCAGTGTGCCTGTCGCCCCTATATAATTGGAACTAGTTAGACCCCCTAGAGGAGGAAAGAGTACCCCCTCAAGACCCCGCACCGCCTCCAAAGGAGGGAAGACGAGTACAACAAACAAAAGACCCTAAGCTTGGCCGAAAGTGGCAGCATCATCCGGAGTGAGCCCCGGCATCAGTACCTCAGACCCGGTCTGGTGGGCAGTCTCCTCCCGCAGCCCCCCCCCCGCCCTCCCGATCATGACCCCCAGACAAAGTGTCCAGCCAGTCCCCGGCCATTTCAGGACGGTCAAAAAAGTGACTGCGACCATCCACCTCCACCCGCAGCCTGGCCGGGAAGAGCATGGCGTATTTTAAGTTCATGCCTCGAAGCCGCCGCTTGACGCCCAGGAAACTCAGTCTCTGCTTCTGGACCGCTTGGGTGAAGTCAGGATAAAAGTTCACCTCCATGTTCTCCAGCTTAATCGGCCCTTGCAGTCTGGAAGCTTGCAAAATCGCATCCCTGTCCCGAAAGTTAAAGAGACGGGCAATAAGAGGCCGCGGAGGGGCTCCAACCTTCGGTCTGCCCCCGGGAACTCTATGGGCCCTCTCCACGGCAAAGAATTTACTCAGTCCTCGAGGCTGGAGATGGGTAGTGATCAGGTCCTCCACAAAGAGATCCGCCGCCGACTCCTCCCGTCCCTCGGGCACTCCGATGATGCGGATATTATTCCTCCGGGCCCGGCTCTCGGAGTCCTCCAGGCGCCGATCCATGAGCGCACTCGCCTGACGGAGCCGGTGCACCTCCGTTTGAAGGGCCGCCACCTCAGTCGTGAGGCCCGACGCGGTGTGGGCCAAAGAATCGACCCGGTCGTTAGTCTTGGAGAGATCAGCTCTCACAAGGTTGACATCAATGAGGACTGCGTCGATTTTGTGCGCTAAAGTGTCGAACTGCTGGCCCACCGAGGCCTTCATTTCAGCAATGGCGCTCATGACGTCTTGCAGAGACAGATCCGTGGGCAAATCCGGGGCATCCGGGGGGCACTCAGAGGACTTGTGCGATCCGCCGGGAGACCCCTTCGGGAGGGTGTAGCGGTCCATGATGTTGGCCTGATGTGCGGCGCCACGCCGGGTTGACTTGGCCTTTAACCGATCCCCATCCTGCTTCGTGGCCATCGTCGCGGGTCTCACACCCGCACCAGCCACGCAGTGGAGAGCAAGCAATCAAGGCCACGAGCTCCGGGGGGCCACCCCAGGATGGCAGAGCGGGCCGTAGCAGGCAGGCAGGCAGGGTCTTCCAGCGAGGCCACCCCAACACAAAGAGCGCCGTGATCCCACTTGCGAAAACGGCAAGGGGGCGCGAAAGTGAAAGTGTGGGGTACGCGACTCGCCAGGCCCAGCCCGCCGTTGTTGTTCACTTTGCCACTGGGTCGCCCCCAAACGTGAATCCGGGGTCAGGAGAGAAGTAGGCCGCAAAATTCAATCGGTGCTCACTCCGGCACCCGAGGTCTGATTCGGAAACGGGAAACTGGTACCACCTCGGCTCAGGCTCACCGACACAGTCCCCTCAACCGATGCAGGATGAAAACAGGATAAACGTAGGAGGTTGCGGAGGTCCTCGGGAGCCTCGCACCTATGCGGCCATCTTGGTTGCGCGCTAGGCTCCTCCTCTTGATGACAGTTATTAGTTCACTGTTCCATGTTAGGGTTTTAACATCTACACTGCCAGTAACAAAAGGATCTCTCTGACAAAAGCACTGACCTATTTAAACTATCTGCACTTTGTGATCTGCATGGTACACATTTTTTGCAGCAGGGGTATTACCCATCTGTGCTACTATAAAATGAGTTAAAACTTCCACTAGACAAAACTACTTCTCTCTCCAGGAAGAACATTAATCACCGAGTTCTATTGACATTTTATTGTTTTTTTGTGGGGTTTTTTGTCCTCATACACCATTATATATATCCAGAGCTAGATTGATTTACTCTGCGGCCCCCCAGTTTATTGGCACCAGCGACCAGCACTTTACAGAGAACCTCTCGTAGTTGGTCGGTTCCATCTGATAGGCCCCGAGAACTGACCCGAGTGGTGAAGTAATTCCATGTAGAGGCATAATCATTAGACATGCATACCCCTAGTTTTTCTGGGGGTTTTTGTGCTCTAAAGCTGCCTTAATGATCTGTGACTGATATTTTTTTTATTTTTTTTATTTTTAAGGCCTTTATTAACAAGTTCATAACAGTCAGAGTACAGTTTGCGTCAGATCAGATCGACATAAACAGTGAATTCCAAGTCCATTGTTGAACATGCAGAGACATTCCCAAATACAGCAAACAACGATCTAGCACTATTGGTGTGACAATAAAAGAAACATGAATAACGTCACACAGAAGGGGGTGGAGGCATCACGGCTATGAGGATGGCAAGTGCAGCGAACAGGGGGAGAAGGAGGGATATGGGAAGCCATTACTGACCTGCACCGGCGGCCGCCGCAGGCGGAGTGCCGGCGGGGAGCGCGGGGGAGGCAGCACGACCTGAGGGACTTCGGATACGGAGATATGTCACCAAGGGACCCCATATGTCTACTGGACGCGACCTCGCAGGCAGTAGGTCCCAGAATTACGAAAGCAAGGTCTGACATCGTGAGGCGTCCTCAAGCCAATGAGCAAATTTGGGCGCTGGTTGACGACCCCAGCACATGGCCACCCTACGCCTAGCCAACACAAGCAACATTGCGATCAAGCGACGGGAAGCATCAGGGCAGAACTTTACAAAGCCTAGCAGACAGAGTGGAGGGTCAGGCTGCACCGTCGCGGAGGCAATCTCGGAAATAGCAGCACATACCTCCCGCCAAAAGTCTGACACCTTGGGTCATAGCCATGCTAAGTGGGCAAAATTCACAGCAGGGGCAGCGCAGCGCATGCAACCATCACTGGGTATGAGTCCAAGTTTGTGAAGCTGGGCAGGAGTGCGGTATAACCTATGTAAATACTTAAAATGAATAAGACGGAGTCGATAGTTAGGTGACAGTTTCCTCGTCTGATTGCAGCAGTACAGCCAGTCGGCCTGGGCTATTTACATTCCCAGGTCCACTCCCCACCCCACGTGCACCCAATAAGTGGAGACGGAAGTGGATGCCAACGTGAGGGCATATAGTTTAGTTACAATTTTGTGTGGTTTCGGGGATGTGTAAATGAAAGCAAGGGCTGGCATCGTGGGCGGAGGCTGAGGGAACGTAGGATGAATCTCCCGGCATATAGCACGTAGCTGATAAAACAATAGAGTGTCCAGAGGACCAGAGGAGGCGGGGAAAGCATAGAATGTGTTGCCGGGGTATAAGTCTGCCAATGTCGACAGGCCCAGGCGTGATGCATGTCTGGACATGCCGGAAGGCTGAAGAGGGGGAAAGGCAGGATGACGCACGATCAGCATGGCATTTGCCGACAACAACGGAGGATTAGTAACACGGCGCAGACCGGATCAGGCCCACCGCAGTGTCTCAACCGTGTCCACCTCCGTCCGTGGACGACACGCTGGGGCAAAAAGGGCCGTGGACAGTGGCCAGGGTGATGCAATATCGGTTTCCACAGCCACATGTGGTTGATAAGGGGAGGGGTGAATCCAAAAGTGCAAAAAGCTGGCCTGCGCGCATAAGGCGTAAAGCTTAAAATTTGGAGCTCCCATGCCCCCCACCGACATAGGGAGAGTGAGGATGTCATTCGCGATTCTGGGTTGTTTACCCACACAGACTAAAGAAATGATCAAGGAGCGAAGTTTGCGGAAGAAATGAGCAGTAAGGAGGATCAGAATGATCAGATGGCGATGCGGCCGGCCAGAGACAATGGAAGCCGACTCCAAGTCGGAATTTTGGATTCCAGCCAATCCACCGCACGCCCGAAGTTAGATCTCCAGAGGTCATCAAGGTCCCTACTCAGCCAGATAGCCAGGTAACAGGTGGGGCCAGAGGCCCATAGAAAGGAGAAATCTGGCGTAAACGGTTTGGTGGCATCCGTAAGGGGGAATAACACAGACTTACTCCAGTTGACCTGGATGCCCAACAATCCATCAAAGCGTATTATCTCGCGTACGAGAGGGGTAAGATTGTCCTGGGGTGACGAACGTACAAAGTGATGTCGTCCGCGTACATAGAAACCAGGAGGGAACGGGCCGAGAAACCTATACCCCTATGGGTGTGATGTTGCCGGAGTCTGGCAGCAAGGGGCTCTATGACGATAGCGAAGAGCAAAGGTGACAAAGGGCATCCCTGCCGAGTGCCACATCCAATACAGATGAGCTCCGTTATTTGCCCATTGATCCGGAGACGAGCCGAAGGGCGGGTGTAGAGAAGAGATACCTTTCGTATAAACATAGTGCTGCAGCCAATGCTGGGCAAAATGAAAAATAAGAAGTGCCATTCGAGTGTGTTGAATGCCTTAGTGGCGTCTAGAAGAGCGGCCACTGCGGGGAGGCCGGGGTTAATCTGGTGAAGGACCGAGAATATGGTCCAGAGATTATGCGAGGTGGCCCGTCCGGGAATAAAACCAGACTGGTCAGGGAGGGCAATGGTAGGCATGAGTAAAATAAGGCGAGAGGCAATTAATTTCGCGAAAATTTTATTGTTGATGTTTATAAGGAAAAGGGGGCGATAAGAGTCACAACAGTCGGCTGGCTTATCGGGCTTAGGTAACAACGTAATCATCGCCTCACGGAGGGACTGAGGAAAGAGGCCATTATCAAAGGCATCATTGTACATAGCAGCTAAATGGGGTTCTAACAGTGGCGCATACGTTTTGTAAAAAGACGCAGGAAGGCCATCAAGAATGGGAGCCTTGTCTCCAGGCAAACCACTGATGGCAGCCAGTATTTCTTCCCTAGTGAAGGGCTCATCCAAGAATTTCCGATGGTAATCTTCCAGCCATACCAATGCAATAGTCTCGAAGTATTGTTCGAAGGCCTCGCAAGAGGGGGAGGAGCCAGCAGTATATGGCTGCGAGTAGAAATCCATGAAACAACTCTTTATTTCTTCCGGAGAGGTGGTTCTGACGGGGCCCCCATCGCTAAGTGCCATAATATACGACGCAGCACGAGGAGGCCGTAGGAGGTTGGCTAAGGTCTTTCCAGGCCGATCGCACTCCCCAAAGCGGCGAGCTTGGGCCTCTCTGCCCAAAAAGGCAAGCTCTCTCTCAGCCTCTTCAGAAAAGTCAGTGTGCTTTTGCCTTAGAAGCGCGAGGGTCTCAGGACTTGGGTGTGCTGCCTGGGAAGCATCTAAATCCCGAATCTCAGTTTCCAATTTAGCCAGAGTGGTACGAATAGAACGGAGGACGTCGGCCTGTTTCGAAATGCACTCGCCTCGAATTACTGTTTTAAAGCCCTCCCAAAGAATGGAAGGAGATTCTACTGAGTCCACATTTAGATCAAAATAATTGATGATTGCTGTTTGAATTTCGTCGCAAAATACTGCGTCACAGAGCGCGTTCGGAAGGAGCCGCCATGTGAACGCTCGCTGTGGAGAGGCTGGGACGTGAAGGCTAATTTGGACCGGTGCATGGTCTGAAAAAGTGCAAGCTTGATGGGTTGCGGTGGTGAGCCAAGTGAGGACATCCGGGGAAGCAATCCAGAGATCAATACGTGACCAGCATCCCCTAGCCCCGATGACGGAAGTGCCCTCCCGGACATCAGGCCACAAATGGCGCTAGGCATACGAAAGCGAGTTGTTAGTAAGTATAGACTGAAGAGATGCGGTGAAGAGCATGGACCAGAGCGGTCCAGTGCCGCTGAAAGTGTAACATTTAAATCTTCCCCCCATAGAACCGCCGCCGGACCAAAGGAAGAAATAAGACGCCATACATTGTTGAAGAAGTCAGGACCGTCCAAGTTGGGGCCGTAAACCACGGCAATCGTCATAGGCTGAGACAGCATGGAGCCATGCAGAATAACATATCTACCGTCGCGATCCATGAGCGCCTAGGCAGTCTGCCAGGGAAGACCCCTACGTATCAGGATGGAGACCCCACTTGCGTAAGAGGAATAGAACAAGGAGTGTGCCTCTCCCCAGTAGCGCGACTGGAGTCTGGAGACGGACCCCGGCAATAGGTGCGTCTCCTGCAAGAGACATATGTCCACCCTGTGGCGCTGCAAGTGAGAATGAATAAATCTGGCTTTTCGGTGATCATTAGGCCACGTATATTCCAGGTCTAACAAATGGTATCAGTCATATTGTGTTATCCGAGTGGAATGTGGCATAGTGCGAACAGGAAAGTCCAATGGTAGTCCCAGGGGATATGTGGCAGTGCGAGATCCCCACAGGAGGAGACGCAGGGGAACCACCCCCTGCGAATGCTATGATAAGTTGGGAGTCTGACGTTCGGGCAGGACGAACAATAGAGGAGGCCCTCCGCGCACAGAGTTCCGGTGAGCAACCCACAACAGAGGGAGGGGGAGTTTGAACAGGGAACAATGTCGTACAAATAATGGCTGCAAAGGAGGACAAAAAGCACAGTGCAGTGCCGAACTCTGACCTAAAAGAACCAATAAGGAGCAGTCGAAAGTTAACATCCCATAACCCCCCCACCCGGCATACCCCCCCTTGAGCACATTTCAAAAACCATTCTCAGAAGCATGTCAGTGTCGCACCCTCAACCCAGCTATCCCACCCCGACAAAACAAACAGTAGCGACATAATGACACCGAACCTGGCATCCACCCCTAACCCCAAAACAGATCCCGAAAAACCCTCCACCCCCACACCCACTCCAACCCAACCAAAAGGCTAAGAGGCGACCCCTACCCACCCCAGGAACCCACAACTTGGAGAAGGGGAAACCATATGAAGAATGGGAATTATCCCGGTAGGGCATGGTCAGGCTCGACGGACACCCCTGCAGTTAAGCTGGGTGGCCAAGCAACCGACACTTCAGACAACGTTGAGCAAGTAATAGCCCCAAGCATTACAACCAGTTAATCATTGTCACTTAGACGATCAGCATCAACTGACGGAGAGCTGGACAGTGAGGAGCGTGAAGATTTGTCAAGTTTTTTTGCAAAGGCGAGGGCCTTCTTGGGGTCAGGGAATACCAGTGTTTTAGTGCCCTGTCGAACTCTCAATTTTGCTGGGTATGCCAACGAGTAAGACACCTCGTGTTTTTGTAAAATTCGCTTAGCAGGAAGGAATTCACATCTGGCAGCCTGAACAGTGAGAGTATAGTCCGGGAAGAACAAGAGCGAATTTCCTTGATGGTTTATTTTGCCCATGTCCCGCGGCGCTTGAAGAATAGCATCCCGATCTCAGAAATTTTAAATTATTGCGATGATAGGGTGAGGGGGTAATCCAGGGCCAGGGCATGGACCAAGGGAGCGGTGTGCTTGTTCGACAATGAAGACTGTGGAGAGTACATCACCGAAGAGTTCTTTGACCAGTTTTTCCACGTAGTCTTCCATGCGGGCTATGTTGGTGGATTCTGGGACACCAATTAGGCAGAGGTCACTCCGACGGGAGCGCGCCTCCAAGTCCTCATTTTTCTCCCGGATCAAAGCGAGGACTTTGTCCATCTGCAGTAGTTTCTGGCGGTCCTGAGTGGCCGCGTCCAAGACCCTGGACTCAACCTGAAGGAGGCGATTATCATGGGAGTCGACGCGTGCTTTCACCAAGTCCAGTCAGGCAGAGAGCTGATCCAGTTGGCTCGTTTTTAGGTCGTCGTCGCGAGTTGGAGGCAAGTCCATGGTGGCCGCGGAGTCCCCCATGTCCAAGCTGGTGCCGTCCCGGCGAGTCGACCTGCGTTGGTCGAATGTGATTTTGGGCTGTTTTGGATCAGACCTTCCCATTGCAAAAGGAATCTCACAGTAGGCGCCGCCAAGAAGCAGGGGAGCCAACGAGCACCCCAGGCAAGCAGAGGTAGCGCCCAGAACAACCACCAGGCTACCTGCAAGTATTCACAGCGACAGGAGCAGAGAGCACCCAGTAGGCAGAGCACGCCGGGAGGGGCCCCAACTGGGCGATCCCAAAGCAAGCTATGCTCAAAGAGGAAGGCGAATGTGTAGACAGAGAGCGGATGGAATGCTGGAGAGGCCCACGAGATGTTGAAGAGAGGGCTCAGCCAACCAGTCGAAGGGGGGCCCGTAAAGCAAAGCACACACCACACAGTGCCAGAAAGGATCACAACCCCCCAAGGAGGACAATGATGAAGTGCCGCCACCGCCAAACCGCCAGTCCCAATGCAGCTCTGCAGCCAGTGTAAGGTGAAGCAGGGTCGGGAGGTATGTTAAAGGTGGCTCCGCTACTGTCTGAAAGCGCTGAGGTAACTGGTGAGGAAGCAGGCCAACTGATGGCGGTGAAGTGGTGGGGCCTGGTACAGACAACAGCGGGGGCAGTATAAACCCCCTAGGGCCAGTTTTGAGGGGGGCGAGGCCTCCACTCCTCAATCGGAAACAGCAGATGATGGAAGGGGGGTCGGCCACAGGGTGCACACAGCCCGCGCACTGTGACAGGGAGAGGTGGAAACTAGTCACTGTGCTGCACCATTGCAGGCCCGTCTTCCTCTTCAGCACCCCCAGACCAGTGAGCAAACAGGAGAGCAGATCCAGCGTGCAGCGCAGGCGGCAGGCAAATCTTATGGGAAGTTGGGAGGCCTCAGCAAGTCCAAGCCCCGATGTCCTGTGCTCCGGGGGTCGCGGCGCTGCACTCCGCTGGGAGGCGCCGCAGCGCTCCAGCGGCCCGAGGATCAGCTCGCCACCCCGCCTCGAGGCAGCGGGGAGCGCACACCAACCCTGGGCTGCCGCAATGAGGAAGCACAGGGGCGCACGCTCACGTTGCCGGGCCCCGAGAGCGGGCAGAGGCCGCACCAGTCGGGAACGGGGGAATAAATGGCGCAGACGCTCCCCAGGCCCAGGCAGGGCAGTCCAGCGCAAATCACCGGGATTGAGCAGGCGCCTCCAGCAACCCTCGGGCTGCACACAGCCCCAGGGCGTCCCGCCAGTGGCAGGATCGGAGCAGCCAGGTCTCCCCAGGCCCGCCAGGTGAAGGCCCAACTCCGAGGCCGAACAGCAACCGGGCAGCTTTGGATATCAAAAACCACTCCAAACGGTGCCACAGGTAAGGAGAAGTCAGGGGACACCGGTTGTGGCTGACAGGAAAGCCGTTGTCTGCAGGATGATGGCGGATCTTGTGTTTGGCCGGCAGAGCCCACTTAGAGTGCGGCCATTCTGCAGCCGGCCAGGCCATGCCCCCCAGACATGCATACCCCTAGTTTAAAGATTGTGCGACCAGACCATGCATGGTGACCAAAAAGCTGTCTTCTTGCTGTTCTTTTTCCGTGTGGCTATGTTCAGTTTCATTACATACTTAACGGAGTTTAACCAGTCTAGGAAAGTCGGGGTAGTGCATTTAATCCAACATTTGCAGATTTCTCTACAGGCAAGTAGGATAAGATAAAAACACAGCTTATTATTATCTAAGGATAAAAATTCATAATTTGGGAAAATACCAAAAAATATTAAAGAAATGCTCACCTGGATGTCAAACCCAAATATATCTTCCATACCTCTTATTAAAGGACCCCAAAATTGGTGTAACCTAGGGCTGCTTATAAACATATGCTTGTCATTAGCTTTTTCTTGCCGGCACCTGGGACAGCATGGAATAATTATCTTAGCAAACTTTGACAGCTTGAAAGGAGGCCAGTATACTCTGTGAAGAGAGAAGAGATGGTTTATCCTTAAATTGGCAGCTTGAACTGTAGAGTATAGTAAATCATAAGGTACTTGCCATATTGCTTCTGTGCTGAGGCCCGGCAAGCACTCGCCCCACAGCTGTGATGGAAGGTCTATCAGGAGCCATTAGAGGTTTGCCACTTCTCTCTTGTTCTGTTGTCTCATCCTTAAAGCAGTCTCTAGGTCATTTGTGTAGCCAACCGTTATGCCAATCGCCTGGGATCAACTTTTTATTTGTAAATAATTAAATTTAGATAGTTGACTGTCCGTTATTAAGTTCAGATCCTCCCAAGGTAACAAACAGCCATCAGGGTTAAGTTGGGCCCAGCAGTTTAAACCGGCAGATTTTAATGGTGTTACTAGTGAATCATTAGTCCACTCAGGTGAGTCGGGTGTGCCCCAGATAGGCACCATAGCACTGTAGTAGCTAATTTTTAAGAGCTTTCTGATTTTCAACCAGGTGTATGCTAGGCCCTTTAGAGATTTCAGTCGAACCTTCTTGAAGAAGAGTGGGTCTCCAAATTTGTATATGTAGGCGTGTTCTGCTCCTTTTAGATCTTGCAGCATTTCACTGTACATTTTCCCTATATCTGAAAGTTTAGGCTCGTGCATTAGCATTTTACCTGCTCTGAGTAGGAAGACCCACTCATAGAATATTATATCGGGCACACATAACCCTCCCTTATTCTTCTTTCTCTGAAGTTTCTTCCAGGAGATTCTTATGCCCTTGGAGGCCCAAATAAAAGTATTCATTTTTGCCTGGATTTTCCTTAAAATTACTTCATTAAAGCTAATGGTATATATTGGAATATAAATATCAGTTTTGGTAAGAGCATAATTTTAACTAAATTGACTCTTACAATTAGTGTTAAAGGTAAATATGCCCAACTTTTCATAGAGTCAGATTTCTTTATCAACTTTGCGTAAGTTTGTGTCGGGTATATCCTTGATATCCTGAGTGAGTCTAACTCCTAGATATCTTATTTCTTTTTTCAATAAATGGGAGCAGGCATTCAGATTCCAGGCCATGCACTCACTTTTTGACTGATTAATCTCATACCCAGAAATATTACCAAATTGGTGTGCTAGGCTATATACGATGGGGATGGCTTTCACAAGATCTGACGTATATACCATGATATCGTCGGCATATAGTGACACTTTTTTTCCCAATTACCACATCTGAAAGGAAGTATATCCTGATGTCTTCTAATCCTTTCTGCAAAGGACTCTATATAAAGGTTAAAAAGCATTGGCGAAAGAGGAGATCCCTGCCTTGTCCCTCTTTGGACTAGAATAGAAGGGGAAAGATTTCCATTTCTCAGTATTCTAACTGTAGGAGCTTTATAGATCTACGAGCTTATCCTGCAAATTTTTTCCCCCAAGTTGCATTTTTCCAGTACCTGAGTTAAATAAGCCCAGTTAACCCGATCAAATGCTTTGGTAGCGCCCAGCGTTATAATAGCCAATGGTAGTTTATGTAATGTCGCAAGATCTATGGCACCAATCATATTATAAGTTAAGTCTTGAATACCTCTCCCTCTAACAAAACCCTTTTGATCTTGATGTAGCAAACCACTCATAATACCGTTTGACCTCTCTGCCAAAATCTTGACAAAGATCTTATAGTCAAGATTAGGCAGAGAGATCGGTCTGTATGTGTCACACTGATTTGGTGGTTTGGATGGTTTTAAGCTCAAGGCCACAGTGGCCTTGTCCCATGAGGGGGGCATATTCCTGCCTTTTTAAAAAATGTGAGAGAAGAGTTTGTCCATTTCTGGGGGTCAAAGCTTCAGCTAGAGATTTATATAGCTCGGCCGGCAAACCGTCCGGTCCTGGCGCCTTGCCTCGCTTCCCTGTTTCTATTGCCTTCTTGATTTCAAACTGGCTTATGGGTTTATTAAAATTGCTAGAGGCCTCGTCACTGACTTTCTTACAAGGGGAACAATCAAGCCAGGATTCTATTATATTATCCTGAGGAGTTAGATCTTCTCTATAGACTTTATTAAAATGTTTTCGGAAAGCTTCTTCAATTTCTGCGGGAGTCTGGCACAGTTTTCCAGTTACACTACAGACTACTTCTCTTATGTTGCTTTTGCTAGTTCCTGTTTAGTTTTCCAAGCTAGAAGCTTACCACAGCCTTCCCCATATTTGAAGTGAGCCATCTTACTAGCCTCCCACCTCTTCTGTAGCCTAGCATCCAAGACCCCTGCCAATTCCATTCTAAGAGATAATAATTTGTCAGAGATATTCCCTTCAGTTCTATCCCCCTGTAAAGTAAGCTCATACTCTAGCTTCTGGATATTATCCTCTATTTCTTTTACCCCTGTCTTGTGTTTCTTCTGTCTAGCATATTGAATACAGGTTATGCAGCCTCTCAAGAAAGCCTTGTAGGCATTCCATACAATTTCTATGGAAGTACTGTTGATGTTAGCTGAGAAATAATTGTTAGTTTCTACCACTAATCTTTCAACTATTTCTTCCTCTGACAAAATAGCTCTATCTAAAATCCATAATTTATTGGTTGGCTTGCTTAGAAGTTTCAGCGTTAGTGTTACAGCCACATGATCAGATAGGTGACCCCCTAGGTGCTTCGTCTCTGTTACCGAACCCCTCAATTCCGAACTGATTAAAAAGAAATCTAACCTTGACCTATGACCGTTCTTTTTATTATGGAAAGTATACTCTCTCCTACCTCCCTCTCTTTCTCTCCATATACCCGTCCAGTCTAACTGCTTCATCGTGTTTTCCAGTAAAGATCTCATTTTACAATTCTGCGGTGTTCTGCTATTCAAGGATCTATCCATCACAGGATCCAGAACTAAGTTAAAATCTCCTGCCAGGATTAAAGGATCACGAAATAACAGAAGCTCAGCACATAGACCCTTTAAAGGAATTGGGTCGTCTAGATTGGGTCCATAACATCCTGCTACCATAAATTTATCAATGTGAAACCTTATATTGGGTATGGCCCATCTTCCCATCTCGTCAACTTTAAAACCTTCGACTGATAACGCAGGATGTTTCTTTATAATTATTGCTACACCCTTCGTTGTGGTTTGTTCTGTGGTGCATATGACCTCCTTAATCCAATTTTTAGTTTTGCACACACTCTTCATCTCCTCCTCAGTTAAATGTGTTTCTTGAAGTATAAGAATTTGTTCTGAGGTATCTTTTAAATATTTAAATATCCTTTGCATCCTGTGTTTTACCCTTAACCCATTTAGGTTCCATGACAACACCCTCAGATATATTGCATGATCAGACGAGGCCTGTGTCATTACTCATATAGATATACGGTAAACTTCTTATAAGATTTCATTTGGCGAATTGGACATTTTTTTGTTTTTTTCCCTATGCTCCTCACACAGTGACCAACCCCAATGCCTCCCCTCCACCCACCCTTGTGCTCCCCTGGAGAACCCCCACTGTTTCCCTTATGGCCCTACCCTGGCCTTTGAGGCTCACCTCTCTTCAGTCAGGACGCTAAGTACTTACTATAGCTCCTTATATAGCTGCTAACTTGTATTTTCAAATATTGATTTGATTTAAGGTATCAAAAGTGAAATACCGGAGGAGAACATGGTGACCGGCGGTTAGCGGGTCATGGAGGCTCCGAGAGGTCGGGATGATTTTCTCTGCATAACAGACCGCAATAGCTACAATGTCTGCAGGAATTCATTGTAAGCTGGTAAATATAATCTAAAAGATGTACATAAACGCATTTGGGCTGTAATACAAGTATTCCCGAAGGAAGAAAATCGGTATTAGGGCACTTTACCGGTGAACCGTGGGTGTGTCTGCAGTCGAGCATAGTGGAGGCTCAGCTCGAGCGGTGGAGCGGGAGGAGCAGGAGCCAGGCTGTGCATTTCTTTCTTTCTTTCTGTGCTGTTTCGGGCTGGATTTCGGATCTTCGGAGTGCTCTTTTGGCATTTTCTCCAGGCACGTTCCCTTCAAACGTGGAAGAGGTGGCGGGGCTTGCTGTTTCCAACCGTGATGCGGCTCCAGCCTCGGATGAGCAGGCAGGAGAGTCCTGGGAGGTCCAGGCTACACTCTGTTCAGCAGCACGTGGAGTGCATCGCGGACGGAGGACGGCAGCGAGGTTCCCTATTCACAACGGTAGGGGTAGAGGAGGCACGAGTGGGAAACTTGAAACTCTCAAATCTAATAAAGATATAACAAAAAGAGGAGCGCAGGCAGACCCTTCAGATGATACGGATACCGCTACAGACTTACAGCAAAAAGTAAGTGTTACATTTGTGGAACAGAGCGGGGGAGGTCTGACAAAGAGGGGTTTGTTAAGGAAAAAGGGGGAGCCAACAGGCATTATGCTGTTATCACGATAGGCTTTAAGAGGCACAAGTAGGAACTCATTCCCTGAGCCATTGGATGATTTGAGTGCCTCAGCCTGTAAAGTCATTATAACTCACTAGCCCCCGACTCGTAAGGGTCAGATAACCTTAGCAAAAGCTAAACCTAAGGGGAAGTGGAAGGCGAGGATATTAATTCAAGATCAAAAGAAAAAAACAAATCTTACACCCTCATTAAGAGATTATTTTAAATCAGTGCCTAGTACATTGATACTTAAACCGGTTGAGAATATGTCTACTCACAAAGAAAGCAGCTTTAGTAATCTGGGCGAAACTATTGAGTTGTGTCAATATCCTGACGGTATACTAACCCCCAATAAGTGCCAGCCACTAGCAGACTTGCCAACAGAAAAGGGGCAAGGAGAACATACGATGCAGGACACAGATAATACTGTGTCAAATTTGGCAACAGATGGGGTCTCCTCAGCCGATATCCAAGCAGGTGGAGAGAAGAATTACTCCGAACCATTAAGGGAGAACGCAAAGAACTCACCCACCCATCGGTCAGCGTCGGATCTCTTGCAGGCTCTAACGGATGAGATGAGAAACAGGTTCCAGGTTTCAATAAAAAACCAAGCTGAAATAAAGGTCTTTTGCGAAAAAATGGAAGATGTTAGACTTATTAACAGTGAGAGCCGCAGCATTAGAGACGACGGTGGCCGAGTTAACAGCAAAAGTAGACGAGAATGCAAAAGACCTTACTAAAATAAAGGAGCGGAAAATCGGCTTCCAGGATAAATTGGAATCTATTAAGAATGCTCAACGGAGGAACAATCTCCGCTTACTTAAGGTGCCCGAGGGAGTTGAAGGGGACAACATCAAAGAATACGTAGTAAAATTAATTAAGCAAACCACGAATATTGATTGTTCAGAACAAGCCCTTTATGCGGACATTCAGAGGGCACATAGGGATCCTTTTAGATTAAGCCCGAACAAGATCAGACCCAGAATGTTTTTGTATTCATTTTCTGTTGTACATCTTAAAAGACGAAATATCGAATAAAGCTCCAAAATCAAACATGTTAAGTGCAGAAGGGTTCACTTTTCAAATTCGGTCTGATGTCTATTCCATAACTGCATCTAAACAGTGGGAGCTGGGAAAGTTACTAGACCCATTTAGACAACTAGGTGCGACAGCACAACTTAAATTTCCAGCCACATTAAAAGTGATGTTTAATAATAAAATCTACATATTTAGATTGGTGGAGGAGGCAGAAACCTTCTTGAAGAATATCACTACGCAAAACAGTGGGGCTATGGCCACTTAGGGCAATTGTATTTTGACATTTTTATTGTTGTATGAAAATTTCCAGAGGCCAGCAATGCAGCAGCATGTGCTTTTAAAAGCATAAAATACTTCCAAACGGCACCCCCAAGAGTCAGCACCCGGTGCGGTGGCACCGCTCGCACCGCCCTAGAGCCGGCCCTGAATAAGTCAGTGAAAGCGAGCGAGATTTGATATCTCCTCTTGTGATTTTCTGTTGCTAGGTGGGAATCCGGTAAGATATCCCCAAAGCGGCATTCGTGACTTCATGGCCAGAAAGCTGCAGCTCGAGTAGAAAATCTACTCGAGTGGCAGCAAAATCAACTTGAGAAGCAGTGCCCCCTGGCACTCCACGTGGTGCTGTTTGAGCTGATTTTTCATTGCACAATGAGCTCCCAGCACTTAAAATCAGCAGGAGCAGTGCTGTGTGTCTAATTCCGCCCATCTGCAGAACTCCAAAGAATCTCACAGAATTTTCATGAAACTCTGAAAAATTCTGCGTAGTGAAAATTCGGAAAGTTCCATCCACCCCTACCCACCACCTGGCACCTTAGGTACATTTGGTTGCATACCCTTCTCAAAACAATTTCATTCATGGTGCCTTGTTCCAGGGGTACACAATACACCTTCATGACTACCGTGAATTAAATTTGGCCATCTTGGCCAATACCATGACTGATTGTACTAATTCCATTTCTTGCATGTACACATACATATATCAGGACCCTCACAGTTGGAAGGTATTTTTCTGTATATGAGTATGCTAACTTGTTTTAATATGTATGAAAATGGCAGGATGTGATTGATCACAACGATGAGTGTCTTTTCTAAATACACATTACAAAGATTATTGCAATATATATTCTGCCCCTCTGTTGTCCCTTCACAAATACAAATCTTCGTTATGGTTACCTCCAGTGTCTTTTTGTGACCAACTCCTGATGGATCACTATGTGACAATATTCTGTATAATTGTAGATTTTGTTGATGTTACCTGGCACCATGATTACCTTTCCCTTGTGATTTCTATAATTTCACACTGCTTTATTTAGATATGGTTTCTTTATGTTACGTTATTAATTTTATAAAGCGCTTGTTTATCCGAGGGTGTCTTGGCGCTGCCTTGTGCAAAGACACCGTAATGTAAAAGAGTACAGAGCTAGGCTACAGATTAAAAAGCCAAGTTTTCAAGGCCTTTCTGAATTGCAGGACATTTTCAGAACATTTAAGGTCGAGGGGAAGAGAGTTCCACAGTTTAGTGGTACCCACAACAAAAGACAAATCCTACTGGATTTGGAAACTGATCTTCCCTTTACAACCTTTACAGGCACAATTAATCCCATGCTCCCTATGTGCTCTCTGTTGTGTAGGAAGTTAGCCTACACCAATCTTTTCTCCAGGTTATGGGGCCTCACCTTACAATCTTTTTTGCTATCTTTACCTCAGCCTTTACGAATCTAGTAGCAATCAATAATTAAGTAATCCTGTGCAACATTGTCCCCGTATATTTATATAACCTTGGTAATTCACAGTGTGAGGGGGGGTCATGCCGTGAAGGGGATACACACACATTCTTTAATATATGTAAATTAAATACAGCAATATTCAAGGATTTGAATCTTAAGACCCGTTTCCTTCAAGTCATGATAAAGAGCAAGCATGTCTTGTGAATCCACTCCTAGTACTGACTGAGCACTAGACACTTCTTTTAGGCCTAGTCCAGAAGTACTAAATACAGTAATAAATGTAATAAATTGGTTGTGACCTCCTGTGCAGTAGGTGGTGCTATGTAGGTGCAGTCCCTGAGCGGAGGCACTGTAGGATGATGAAGAGGTGGGTATGGTCTTGCTCACTAATTACCTGGCATCCTGCTTGCTATTTAGTGAACTAGTAGCCCCTTCAACTGTGGCCCCAAGATGGGAAGTGTGGATCTACCTGTTCAATAATGTCTTGAAGATGATGTGAAACAGATGATAAGATCATACAGTCCCTTTTGCTTCTATGGTGGGGAGGAGATGTTCATGCCTATCAGATAAAGAGGAGGATAATGATTGCGGGATGGTGGTGGCTGCACCTTATTGTTTTCTGCACAACGGAAGGAGGATTAATTCTTTGAAATATATTATTTCAGCTCAGGGAATTGGTAGTACCAATGATGATCAAATAAAGGAGGTACATATGCAAATTACTCAGAGATGCAAGTCAGCTGTCACGAGGAAGCTTATTTTCAGAAATCCCTTAATCAGTATGAATTTCATGTTAACATTGGAGTGATCTCATGAACTGTTCAATGCATAAGCTGCTCCCATGGAGTACACAATGGCCAAAGTGGCTGTAAAATAGTAACCAGTAGATGTCAAGATATGATAGACAAAACAGGCAGACAGCCACAGAGTGGTCTCATAGCATAAGGATCATTTATAGCGAGCAATGCATAACACCAATTTTGCAACCATGGATTGGATGCAGCTTTAGGCTGCAGATGCTAACCATGGGGGAAATGATGTATGTCATTTGGGAACTTTGCAACAGACTGTTGTCCCTCAGAAGGTAAACCAGGAAGCTATCTGCCAAACAAAAGGGTTGCAGCTGTATTTCAGATTAAGAATGAATCTGACGGGTTGTGTGTCACAGACCCTCATTAGTAAAGTTTGATGAGGAGGATTTTATTAACTCATTCATAGAACGCACTTTAAGATCAAATTGATCACAGCCCAAATGTCATGTGAATTTCAAAACGCTGGAATTCACAGCCATATTTGATATGAGGGCTCTATTGAACATGGGAGAAAGTACACCACAGTTTAAAAAAGCGTAAGCAATGCCCATGACTTCGGAATTCCTAAGCTCACCAATATTCCTATTGAAGCCGGAAGTCCCTTCCATTTGCAGTGAATTTTGAACCGTCATTACTCATGCTTCAGACACTGAAAAAGGGATGTTATACACAACCAACAATGGAACAAAGCCCCTTCTTAGCTGGAAAACAGCTGAGGCAAATATGCTGATATTCTTTGCCCTGATTTTATGACTGTTCAAGGTGGTTGGTCTAGTCTATCAATCCTCTGTTCATTAGACTGAGATGCCTAAAGTCTCACACTGTCCCTCTCTATGTTGATAAGACAGTGCAACCAGTGGCACAACAACATAGGCAGATTCCCTTCAATTCCATAACAGGGGTCATGTATAGATATATCCTAAAAAGCTGAGGTATGAAGTTGTTTTTGAGAGAGTGGAGAGACCTACACCCTAGGCATCACCCATATTGGTAAACAAAAGCCCAAGTAACCAAGAGCTCTTCACATCTGCAATAACATGATGTTGCCCAACAAGGACAATAAACATGAGAAACATGTGGCATTCAGCAGCAATGACATTCTATCTAACCACAGGGGAGTCAAATGTTTTTCAAACTATATCTAAATACCGGATACCACCAGCCAGACTTGTGCAAACACAATCAATACATCAGGACCTTCTTTGTGGAGTGGGAGTTCCAAAAGCCCATACTCATCTATGCTACCAAGGTACTAGAAAATAATGCCAGAATGAGGGGCATGTGGCAAAGACGTTCTTATTGTGGTCTCATCCTCTTCCAGAAAAAGTGCAAACCTTTGAAATATCACTTGGAATTTTTGAATGTGTATTCTAAGGTGAAATTTCAAGTGATGACCAATGGAAAATGGAATGCATTCATTCTGCAAACCCAACTACACTCAGCTTGAAAATTAAGACATGAGAGATAGCAGAGTTACTGGCCAGAAGGTGCTGGAACTAGAGTCTTGATTCACATTGTCTGATGAACAATAGATTAACATCTGTGTCTCCTGGCTCTGCTCACCAGTACAAACCTTCTGAATATTTTTGTGGTGCTATCATTGACGATTGAAAACCAGCTGGCACCATCCCACTGTTTGCCTTACATGGCTAAGTGGAAGACATTCTACCGCAAACTGGGAAATTCACCACACAAGTAGGTGCTTGTGAAAAAGAGGGTTGCGATTATAGATGCTGGTGGCAGGTTTGAAGAAACGGCTGAGGGAGTTAGTTTTTTGTGATTACACTGCAAACATGCATGAGTTGCTTCATCTGCACATCACACACCAAAGAGATATCTGGGGTCCTCTTTAACCATATCTAACAAAGAAGCATTCATTAGTGGGTGAAGACCAACCCTCTTCACACAGAATGCGAAGTGGCTTGTGGCTCTGAGGCAGGAGGCCTCAGAGTCTTGGCGATAAGAGCACATACACTGTTCCAGGACTGTCTCTATTAAGTACTCATCTAATATGTTAAGCAGATCTTATTTTAACTATACTGCATGCAGGAGTCAGACCATGGACTCACTCTTCTATGAAGTGCATTCATGACAGTTTACTACAGCACAGTATATGTAATTGTAAACAGTGGCACATTATGCAGAGAAAATTGTTCTGTTACCACTATGAGATGTATATATAATTTCAACTAATAAATTAAAGGGCTGATGCACAGGGTTGAATTGTTGGGGTCCAAATGTACAGGAGCTGTTGTGCACATAAAGAAAACCTTTGCAGGGCGAAATTCAAAGTGAAAACCATAAAGGTTTATTCAAAATTAAGAATTATTTCAGGAAGCAAAAAGAAGTTAGTTACTCAAATTCAAATCAGCATCAATAGTGCCTAAAAATGTACATTTGGAGGGGTAATAGCCAGAACCAAAATATAGTTCAGCAAAGAACTTGCATAAATCTGCTCATTTCTTGAGTGAAGGAAAGACTAAGGGCCTTATTATGAGTACGGCGGTACACAGGACCACCATACTCGCGCTGGTGGCCTGTCCACTGGCACCACTGCGGGCCCACATTCAGTATTCTGAGTGTGGCAGTCAGACCACCACAGGATCTCCTCCATCGGGATCCAGACGGCAGTGGCACAGCGGTCAGGAGCAGTAATATGCAGTGGAGCTGCTGCAGCGCCGCCAAGCATATTATGAGTTGCCTGGCCACCGCCCATTTTATGGCGGCGCGCCCACCATGAAAAGGGTTGCTGAGGCAACTTTTAGGGCCCCCTGCCATTGTTGGGGCTGGGGGTGCATGCAAAGGGCGCATGTTGTGCACCCCTGGTCCTGCACGGTGTGACATGCACAACATGGTGCATGCCACACCATGCAGAAACGTGCAGTTGGCGCTCTCACAGTGGCTGTCTGTACGTTAGGCTCTCCTATCAGCCTAATAGACCCCTGCCATGAGACTGCAGCAACACCTCCCGCCCACTGTGGATTACGCTCAAAATCCAATCGGCCCACTCAAAATCCATCGGCCGGCGCACTACGGGCTTGGCAGTCCTCCTGTTGGCGCAGCGGTGGTGGGCCGGGCAGGAGGACCGTCAAGCTCGTAATCAATATAAATCAGCCAGATGACTGAGTTGAAATCTGCCTTCCAGGAAAGTGTCAAAATGTCTAAGCATAAACTAGCAAACAGTTTGACATAGAGACTGCTCAGTTGAAAGGTAAGGAAAGTCTGGCACACATCCTAGACAGGACACATTTTTTAGGTTTCAGACAGTGTAAAACAATACACTCAATATGGTAAGATTCACATCATAGAGCTGCTGTAACAAGGATACAAAATATGAGAAAATTAACAAGAAAATGCAGAACATCAAATATCAAACAACTTAGGGAACACCTACGTTGCATTGAAAATTAAGAAAAATAAGGTGACATTTATGCAACCAGTGGAAACAACACACAGTGCAGCTAAGGAGTAACTATTAAAGCAGACTCAGGCAAGGGACCTTGAATATGTTACAGATACAGTTACGTTTCGCACACAGCTCACTATGTGAGTAATACAAATGAAAACATTTAATTTGCAACTTCTAGAGCACCATAAAAATGAACTGGATTTTATTTGTTTTCTAAAAGAGGGACAACACCAGCTAGAAATGTAAAAGCTCATTCTTGGAAAATAAAAACATCCCTTTTTCTTCAGAAGCTTTAAAATGGATGTCAGTGCAAGCAGGCTGAGGCCAAGCAAGGTCAATTTGTGACCTAGTTATGCTAACCTACATTACATTACATCAGCAATCATTCTTGGTTACTTCTGCTTCATGTTCTCCATCATCTCCAAGGCTTTAATCTCATCATATATGTTTGATTTGAAGTTGTCCAATTCAATCGCTTCTATTTTCTTTTATCTAGGCTTCTTTCCACAATCACATTTCAACCTTTCCCTTAAAACAGATAACTTCTGAAAACTTTAATATTGGAATTAGACGTATTGAAATTAGAATCAGTAACGTATTATTTTTGGAGTTTGTATGTTCTTCATAGGGCAACCACCGACATCAACAAACCATTCACCAATTTTGACAGTTCTTTTTTTAACCTTACTAAACCATGAACCAACTGTTTCCTATACACCAGTCTCTCTCAAATTGTTTTCTCCGCTCGCAATATTAGTTATATAACCAATATATTTATTCATTTCCAAGATGTTATCAGGGATAACATGCAACACTGCTGGGCCTTAATTACACACCACCTTCTTTTGCAAGTAAAATATCTAAGGCAAGCCAGTTCTGAACATTTATTGGATGAATAGCCATCATCTCCTTATTCATTTTAACGAAAGAACCTGCAGTATTAGTAGCCAAACGTACCATTGAATTAGACAACTTTCCCATTTTCACATCATTCAGCACCACACCAGTAGTGGGAATTAACTCACGAAATATATCTATAAGTACTTGAGCAAGTCCACATTTCACTCTCTTAAGACTCACTCCACTTGTTTTACTAAAATCATTTGCATGGTATACAACATACTAATACTAAACTAATACTAAGTAGCCTAAACCTACCCAGTTACTTGGGGTGGTAAAATAAGCGATTTTACCAAGAATGTGATAAATGCCTCTAAATATAGGATCAGTACCCAACATAAATCTTCTATCCACTATATAGTTATAACTATACATACTTATTCCAACCATCCCCTTCATTATGCTTCTCTTGTATCATACTAAGTAGCCTGAGCCTATCCAGTTACTTGGGGTGGTATAATAAGCCATTTTACCAAGAATGTGATAAATGCCTCTAAATATAGGCTCACTACCCAACATAAAACTTCTATCCACTATATAGTTATAACTACACATATTTATTCCAACCATCCCCTTCATTATGCTTCTCTAGCATCATACATATAACGCCTTTCCTTTCATGAGTTATGATAATTCCAGGAAGCATTTGTGAACTTCTAGATCTAATGCCAGCTTCTTCCTTTAATTGAATTTCCATTGCTTCAGCACAATTTTCTCTGACTCTTTTCTCATTACATTCTCTAATAAAGTTATGTTTTTCCAAGTCCATTCACACGACTCCTTTCATCAGAACAATTAGGGTCTCATTCACAAAGGTACACTTACATTTTTGTAAGTTTCGATTGTATGCCTTTCACAAAGGGATTTAAGAGTATTATCTTTATAAGTGTAGAGTCTCTGTACATAAAAATAGAGGTCATTTTATGTGCTGAGGTTTTGCACTCATAAAGATACTGCTCATAAATCCCTTTGTGAATAACATACATTTTTAAACTTACACAAAAGTGTATGTTTATCTTTGTGAATCAGACTCATTAGTATTTAAGATGTAGAGCATATTAGGTACATGTAAGGGGACAGATGAAGTCCTTAATGGCTTGCCCATGGTTCCTCTGGTCCCATCCCTGACATTCCTCACATCGCTGCCTGAAAGGAAAAGGAAAGAATTAAAATTGAGGACGTACAAACAAGAGGAAACCCTTAAAAAACAAAGAGAATTGAAAATGCATTTTCTTACCTCCCAGAATTGTGCTCTGGAAGATAAAAAGTCAGAAGAGGAGGTCCATCAGGTTTTTGTAGTGCAAGAGGAGACTGCTAAATTTGGAGATGTGTTGTGGATGCCAGGAACAGAGAGGGTTGAGCGGCCACAGTTGCAAGGAAGCTGGGACCCATCTGATAGACAGAGAAGACCAGAAAGCAAAAACCACAGCTGCAATGCTTACCATCAGCACAAAGGACTGGAGGAGCGTTTGGCTCCCACCATGCTCCAGGAAGGTCATCAAACACACTGGTAAGTTACTGCGATTGAGAATTGAGCCGTGGAGCAGGAGGTAAAGGGCAATCTCCCGAGGAGTAACCGGGAAATGGGAGGGAAGGAAATCACTGGGGGGTATGGCAAAAACCATGAAGGACATTTCTCGGCACGTTTGTCATTAATGCAATGTCGAAGGAGCTAAAGAAAATAGGCACCTGAAAGAAAACTGTGTATAGAGTCGGGAAATCCAAGTGCAGGCAAATTTAAAAAAACAAAAATTCTAAAACTTATTTTTCCTGAGGATTTAGAAGAAAAAAATAAAAGCGACAAAAAGGAAAACAAATTGTTGAAAAGTAAGTAGGAGAAAGCGCAACCAGGGGTAAAATAGTGATACTTGCCTACTGACTTTCTCTTTTCTGAGGAACTCTGGTTGGGGAACTTTATCCTGTGAAGGAAAAGACAGGAATTAAAGACTGAAGAGGCACAGTACAAGTGATAATGGTTCCTGTAGATGTGGTTTAATGGAGAAAAATAAAACAAATATAGCAGTCAAAGAATTGCAAAACAAAAAAAACATGACTGGTTGCATCAATTCTAACATATACAACTGTATAACTATGCCTAGGCTACAGTTTGGTACGTTTGCTGGTAGGAACCACATTTTCAATTTTTAGGCAATTTATCTAAAGAAAGTTGAAATCCACTTCAAATTCTTCAAGTATTTTTTGTACCAACAGGATGGATATGTGCACAATGCATATTCAAAAATAACAAGGACCCCCTGCTAATTCCGATTCCTAGGGCAGGGTAATATACATTGAAAAGTAACAACCTAGGCAATCATCAAGAATAGAAGCAATTGCTAAATATGTGTCTCTTAGTCAAAATAACTTAAATCAACAATAAATGAGATACAAAATATAAAAAAACATTTTTTTTAAATTAATTTATTCACTTGTTAAATGTGAATTGCACGAAAAATTAAAACACAATTATTATTCTACACAAATATACAATAAAATCATTACAATCATAAAAATTAATATTTATATAAAAAAGTAGACAATTCTGTGGCAAGACTGTTTGCTTTTCAAAAGCAAATAAATTAAATTAAATTAATAAAAAAATAAATGATTTTTATATTTTATATCTCATTTATTGTTGATTTAAGTTATTTGGACTAAGAGACACATATTTAGCAATTGCTTCTATTCTTGATGATTGCCTAGGTTGTTACTTTTCAATGTATGTGCACACTGCATGCCAGACCACACAAAGACAATGATGTATGTATTTAAGATCACCTGGACAGAAGAGGGTAGGTATGTGCATATATAACAATTATAAATGTTTATAATTGACATATACTCACTTAGCAAACTAGCATATTGTCTATGATATTTGCATTAGAACTATCTCCATAATCCAACTTCTACCTCTTGCAAAATCAATATACTATGAAATATTTTTTTTATTTGAAGGAGGCCCAATCGCTGCCGCAGTACGTGCAGGTAACAGTGGTGGGGCTATGTGGGGGGGATTTCGAGGAATGATGCAGAGGGAAAATTAATTCTTTATTTAATTTCCCCTCAGCATCGTCCCTCGAAATCCCCCCCCCCCCCAGGCGGCCCCACCGCCCCACTGCTGTTACCTGCATGGACTGCGGCTGCCCAATTGGGTAATACAGACTCACTAACATACAATTATAATTAGTAAAATGAAAAATCATAACAACAATTTTAGAGCCAAGCAAACTATTTGTTTATATGGAGCCATCTTCGTTCTATACAAAACTACTTTAAACATGATGAGAAACATCTAAATCTCTAAATAAGTGGAATTTAAAAAAACAAATGTAAAGGTGTTAGCAAATTGCTGTGGGTAATTTCAGTTTTTTCAAAAATAAGTTGATGCAAGCAGATGCAGACATATAATTCAGTTGTTCAGGTCATAAAGTTCAAAGCAAGCCAGTTGGTCTTGCCAGTTTCTATACGGTCATCTCCAAATGTTCTACCTTCATCCTTCAGTTTTCTGAAAGTGTTTTGTTGTTTTTTTGGCGTCTGTGCACTTTACCACTGTTAACCAGTGCAAAAGTGCTTGTGCTCTCTCCTCAAAACATGGAAAAATTGGCTTATACCCAATTGTCATATTTAATTTACTTGTAAGTCCCTAGTAGAGTGGCACTACCTGTACCCAGGGCCTGTAAATTGAATGGCACTAGTGGGCATGCAGCACTGATTGTGCCACTCACTTAAGTAGCCCTTAAACATGTCTCAGACCAGCAATGGCAGCCTGTTTGTGCATGTTTAAACTACCATGTCAACCTGGGAAAATAAACCTATTTGTCAGGCCCAATCCTTCCTTTTAAATACATATGTCACCCCTAGGGTAGACCCTGGACAGCCCAGGGGGGAAAGATGCAGTGTATTTAAACAGTAAGAAATATTTTTAAAATTTACATGTCCTAGTAGTGAAAAACTCTTACATTCATTTTGCACTACTTAGAGGCCTACCTCTCCCATAGGATAACATTGGAGTTACCTTATTGAATTTAATAAGCTGTAACTTTCATATGGGAATAGGTAAACAGTTCTTGTAATAAAAAATCCTCTCATATGGGAAAGTCAGGTTTTACATTGCAATTTTGAAAATGCCACTTTTAGAAAGTTGCCATTTTCCTGCTTTAGCCATCTAGTGCCTGCAGCATGTCTCTGCGTCACATGACTGGGTGTAGCTGGCCTTTGTGTATTCCTCTTATAGAACCACACATAATAGAGAGCTTGGGTGAGCCTGGCTGGGCCATCACTGGCAGGATGGGTGGGTGTAGCTGGACACAACCCTACTTACACTTGAATAGGGCGTGTCCTGCTGCCACACATGGGGCTCCATACACTCTGTAGTCAGTCTGGTGCCAGGACAATGGGAGGTAAGCAACCTGTGTACTTCAAAGAAAAACCTCTAAAAGCCTCTCACACTTCAAAGGAGGCATCTGATATAAATATTGTACCCCAGACTCTGCCTCTTCAGTTCAATTTCTGGACCTGCAGAAGAACTCTTAGAGGACTGCCTGCTTCTATGGCCTGCTGTGATCTCCACAAGACTTTTTTGCTGCACCTGGAAGGACCGTTGTACTGCATGAATCCTGTCTTGAACCCTCAGAGGCCATCCATGCTATTTGAGCCCTGCATCTTTACCTGAACCCAGGACTAACAGAGTGAGTCAAAGTGCTAGCTTGCTGGCCTTCTGTTCAGAACCACATGGATGTTAAAGGCTCCCACCTTCTTGAACCCACACCTGGACCCAGTCCTGAATTCCCAAGTGGTATCCCTCCAGACCTCAACTAAATGTACTAAGATAGCCAAAATCCAAACCTTAGGACCTGGAAAATGTTTGGCAAAAATCTGCTTTGAAAATTGAGGTCACCTATTTTTTAGACAATAACCAAGAACCCCAATGTTAGTACTCAAAATAGGGCAGGATGGGGAATTAGAAACAGGTTGATGACGAGATTGTGTTTGTAAAGCAGGAAACAATTTCCAAGAAAGGTGTTTTTGGCATTAAATTGGAAGAAAATTGCTTACATAAAATGCAAAGTTTTTAAACCCTTACGAAATTTCACATGATCTATCTCTGCTGGCAAAGAAAAGGAGTGTTTGAATTCAACAGTTTAAGAGCAGATGTAAAAAAACTAGGAATTGTGATCACCAAATTGCGATTACAACCGAAATGCAATTCGGAAATCACAATTCTTAATGTAAGAAAATTAACAACTATTAAATAGTAATTCCTAGTGAGTCACAAATCAACTTACAGAGGTTCCTGTGGACACTCGATGACTATTATTGCAATGCATATCTGCACAATCGCAATGGACACTGGAGGTAAAGGTGATGTCAGTGAGAAAAAGACATATAACACAGAGTATGGAGGGAAACAAGTTTTTTTATACAATGCGTTCACATTATTATCACATTCAATATGAAGTGTCCCAAGTGAAAGTGAAACCTATCAGCATCAATTGTGAATTTTTGTGACATTAAAAACAAGGTTTCAATGTTTGTACAGAAACGACCATTCAATCGATACACAATATATATCAACTGTATCCTAGTATAATAGTAGCAACTGGGGATTTGGTTTGCTTCAAACTGTATAAAAAAACGTGTTTCCCTACATACTCTGTGTTCTACCTCTTTTCCTCTCTGACATCGCCTTTTTCTCTCTGATAGCATGATAGAACGTAGCTGTGACTGGCCATGTTGCAACATGACCAAGTCTTGTTCCATGATGTCTATGACAGAGGATACAATGCTGTCCAATGAGTATATCCTGGACGACAGAGTCGTTAACCCATTGTCTACTACAGAGAGAGATTTCTCTAAATTAATACGATCAATTTCTCATATTTGTTCTGCAGTCTCTTGGGTGACCTTCCATGCTTCATTATAAGCAGTGTAGATACCGGCATATATGAAACGTTTTTGACTCGGTTTTCTTGGTCCTAGCAAGAATTCCGTAAGGTCTGCGCCTTCTTGAAGTAAAGTTAAGTGTTGTTTTACATCCTCTAGTGTAGCTTTCTGTAGCCAATCAAGGCAAAGTTTTCCTACACTGTAAGTTGTTACTACCCCCGGATGCTGTCTTTGAACATAACGTGGGTCTGGCCTATGAAAGGTAAAACCTTGTGTTTTATTCAGTCATCTATCTTGACAGTTGTTTATGTCCAAGGGCCAGAGCAACCATTTTTCCCATTCAGGATCTGTTATTATTCAAAATAGTATGTACGTCGACCTCCCTCTGTGTAGTGCTTTCATTTGCAGGTGAAGGTATAGACGGAGTGTTCATGTCTTTTATCTTGGCTATGATGTTTGTTGGACAGTCTCGTTCAGAAACATAATTTTCTCAGGGATGATACAGGCTCTAAACAAAGCTTCTATTCCCTGTACCTGCCAATCTTTAGTACACCAGACAGTTTTCGTCTCAATGTTCTCTTTCCAAGAGTCGTAACCCTTTTCTAGACAGTTGGGCAATTAAGGCTGTAGAATAAATTTGTTTGGTATTTGTTAACATAGTTTTCATTCTTGTCTTATTGACATTCTTAAAGTTAAATGTCTCTGCTTTTGAGATATTAAACCCTGAAAAATATGGAAATTTCATTGCAAATGTTTTCGAGCTACCCTTTGGTGGTGTAGGACAATGTTCCCATTGGTTATACATTAATACATTTCTAGGTGTTGCAGATTTATGCAAGAAATGATGACCATAGTGGTTATAACAATACAGTTGTTCATAGTCTGATGAACCTTGTAAATATTCATTATTAGTGAATGCAGTTGAAATCTCTAGGTCAGACATCATATTATTAACAGTCTCAAAGTCCCAATCATCAGAAAAGGTACTGGAGGTAATAAAGTCACTTAATGAAATTTTAATTAAATGTGGAATCTTTAAAAGCTCCGATGGGCCAAAAATGTCATATTCGGTTTTGTCCCAAACTATACCATCAGGTATAGGAATTGCTCTGATGTTCACTGCTGACAAGTCTCTTGCTTCACGATGGGATGATTTGTGTGGCTGGAGAAGTAAGTTCACTCTTTTACTTGCTGTGTCCATTTGAATATATCTTCCATTAATCAGCATACCCAGAGTTATTAACAGAGCTAACCAAAGTAGAAAGAAGAATATTCCCAAAACAATCCATACTTCAATCCATGGTGAAACCAGATAAGTTTTTTCCAGTAGATGAAAAAAGTATGTTGCTTGTTCTTTGAAAGTTCTTTGTACTGGCGTTGCTTCAGGCTCGCTGGGACCCTCAGAAAACGTATCAAAGTTCATGAATTAGCCAGAGGCAGTTCTGTCAATGGTTGGAATTGCATCCGTATTTGATGAAATTGCTGGAACCAGTTGATCACTTGTTACTTCGTTGTAAACAGGTGTATTTGGACGAACTGTTATTTGGGTCTCAAGAGGTACAAGGTCCATAGCATTGTTGCTTAGTCCTCTATTTCTTACTGTCGAATCTTCAAAGGTGATGAGTCTCTCAGGTTGAACCTCTTGGATTGTAGCTAGAGGAGTGCGTATGCTACATTGGCGGAGTCCACTTGGCCTACTGTTCAGTATCGGCCACATATTGTGGCTTGATCAGGTCGATGGACACAAATCTTTTCTCCTTTTTACCAACAAGGGGCGGCAAAAGTACTGTTTTTGATCCGTGGATTGCTAGGACAGGTACTGGTTGTCTGTATGAAGGCCCAAATTCCTTCTTATCCGCGATCTTTTCTCTGACTAGATCCCCAAGCTTTGGGATCCAGACAGGCCTTGCTGGGACGGCCGGATTTTTCTCAGTGGTGGTTGGCTTCAGGACCACGTTGCTTTGGTGCGTTCTTAGTTTATTTAAGTCCTGTAAAACAGCCAAACGATCTTTGATATCAAATTGTTTGTTTTCCACCACTGTGCCTTTCATATCTAAGTCCGGAACCAACATTCTAGTTCTAAACAGGACCTCATATGGAGTGACACCCCCTAGAGAACTTCTTGGCAAGTTGTTTATTGCGCGCTGGACCCCATATAAATGTTTGACCCACCCATCACCCGAACCTAATACCCTAGCTGTTATAGACTGCTTTATGTCCCGGTTTTTTCTTTCCACAACAGAATTTCCCTCAGGATGGAATGGAGAAGAATACCGCAATGCTACACCCAGACTGGCCATGGCTTCTTTGTAAGCCCTAGAGCTAAACGCAGGACCCTGGTCAGAATGTAGTGTGCCGATAAAGACTCGCAAATCTTTTATAACAGCTCGAGCGTCAGCCAAGCGCTGAGGCCACATCTATAGGAACCTAGACTTAGTGTTTCTGGGATTGCATTCGTCCATGAGGACGCATGTATATCGTTAGTCTGATGCTATCTAACAATGGTGTCTGAACTGGGCTGGCTACATTGTAGTCAGGTGTCTGGTGGCGTTCTGTACTGTGATCTCTATTGCATGCTATAAAGTTATTAATGAAGTTGTGAATGAGAGTATTCATCCCTGGCCACCAGTACATCTCTTTTAAATCTAAAATTTTCTTTGAGATCCCCTGATGTATCAGACCCTCTCCCAGATGCGCTTCGTAAATCAAAGCTGCTCTACGTTCCCTGTTTAGAATTACTCTATCCCCCACTCCAGGGATTCAAGCAAACGGAACGCCATTCGCATCAATTATATATGAGTATTTGAGTGGAAACTTTTTAGGTAATGCCGCACCGCTGCCTTTGCTTGTTGCATTGACAGCCAGCATTATTTCGCTGTCTATTTTCTATTGCATCTATGGAAGTCATTTGCACAGCCCCTTTCGCGGCTTCATCAGCCAATGAATTCCCTTCAACGTGAACGCCATCACGTTGGTGACTCAGCGTGTGTATCACATGAGTGTTCTTTAGTCCATTTCGCAACTGAACTACTTGTTCCCAAAGCAATTTGTGCTTGATTGTGCCACCTTTTGCATCTTTGAAACCATTTTGAATCCAATTCTGTAAATACTCATTGTAAGATTGAACACAGTAAAAAGAATCACACACTATCAGTGAGGGGAATTCGCGATCTGTATTTTCAAAGTGCCATCTTAAATGCTTGTAGTTCAGCTCGCTGAGCTGTACAATCTCCTAGCGATTGGGTTTTTGTGACCAATGGTCTGAATTTGCCATCTCGCATGCGACCTTTAATGATAGCACACGCTGCACTGTAAGCTTGTTTACTCGTCGTAGCGGGCTGTGCAGATCTGTCGGTATAAATTATAAATTCGCACTGGTCAAGAGGGAGAATTTCAGTAGGCAGAGGACATTCGTGTTCATATTGCAGGAATGCTTGTGTTTTTAAATATGGATCAAAAACATATTCAACATCAGTTGCAGCAAGAGAATTAACCCATTGTATCCATCTTGGATGTAAAGCTTTTGCATTTGGAATGCTAGCCTTTGTAACTGCCTCTAGGGCTGGTACAGGAGTCACAACCATAATGCGTTTCCCGTGTGCTCGGGCTCTTTCTTTTGCTACAGCGGTTTGAACTGCTGTCAGAATTTTTTCAGTAGAAGTGAATTTCATTTCTGCTTGTGTATACAAGTGGGATTTGCATGCAACTGGTACTTTTTCACCTTTGTTAAAAGTTAAGTAGGTGAATCCGCATTGACCCGGAATTATTCAGGTCACTAAGTTGCGTACGTTTACGCGTGTTTGCAAGTATTTCTGCATGTTTTTGTGTCCAATGTGTTATTTTAAAATCACGTTTGATTAATTCGTAAAGAGGTTTAACCCTTTCTGCGTAATTTAAAATGTAAGTTCTTCCAAAATTCAGGAAATCTAGAATCGACTGTACATTTTTCAGCGTTTTTGGCGGTTGGAGCAGCGCACACTTTTCTAAAAAGTTGGCTGCCAGGTTTTCATATCCTAGGAACAGGTCATTGATGTAGGCGATTCTTGACTTTTTACAGTTGAATTTGTAACCCTCTGAGGCGAAGCCCAATATTATGGTGCTCACCCTGTTCAAGTGCATATACAGTTCATCGTCTGTCAGATATATATCACCGACATATGACAATGCCTCGTCATCATAAGTTTGTAGCAACTCTGTTACCCTTGCTGAGAATAACCCTGGGCTGTTTTTGAATCCCTGGGGTAGTCGACAAAATTGACGCTGGGTTCCCATTATTTAGAAAGCGGTCAAATATCTGCTTTCTGGTGCAATATTTTGACAAAAAAACCATTTGAAATGTCTAATGTGGTTTTATATTTTTTACGCACAATGTTATTCATTAGTGCTGTACCATGTGCATTTTGCACTGCAAATGTTTTGCAACAAGAATTTAAGTGTCTGTAATCCAAAACTAGACGATATGTATTGTCTGGTTTGGAGACTGGAAACAAAGGATTGTTCATTGATGAGGTGCATGTTTCAATCACCCCCTGATATTCAAGTTGATCTAAAATCTTCCTGACCTGTTTTTTAGCTTCTTGCTTAACTGGATACTACCTTTGTGCAGTTGGTTGATTTTTTAACTGCATTTTATGATGAGGCGAGTCCTCATCCCATCCTACATGATTCTTATACATTGCTGGGGCTTGGGCTACTGCCCATTTCCAGGCTAATGTATATTTGAAATGAACTGGAACATGGTTGGAGGAGGCAGGCATAATGATGTCCTCGCCATGTGGGCACTCCCTGACAAACTCTGGTGGCCAGTCCTGTTCTGCTAGAAGTATATCAAAACCCTTTGAAAGATGCTCCCAAAAGAGTGCTTTTACTTTTTTTGGTATGTCTCCCTCCATTCGGAGTGTTATTACATATAACCTATGTGGAGAACTAACCCTGGTGTCTACAGTCTCAACTTGTATGTCTTCATTCAAGCCCACTGTCTCCAGAAGTCCTTTCGGGTTCTGGCGAGCTATTGTAACTTCTGCTGCACTGTCCAGCATGGTCTGGGCCCATTCTCCGTTCTTGAGTTGGGTTCTCAGTATTCTCGGCATGTCTGATCTTCAGACCTGCTACCTTTTTCTTGGAGAATTGAGGTTTTGCTTTATTTTTCTGAACGTGTTGATCGTCTTTGGACTTCTCGCATTCTTCCTTGTTTTCTGACCGTTCTCTTCTTTCGGATGTCTGTGACGATATCTGAAAGGTACGAGAGGGACGTGTATCATTATATTGATATCCGTCAGGTTTTTTTCAAATTATCCCTATTCCTGAGGTTGTACCTCCTTTCAGAGGGCTCCTTCTGTGGAGGAGATCTTTTATTTATTTATTTTATTTTGAGGGTTTTATATAGCGCGAACAAGACCCTTGCGGGTATCAGAGCGCTTTACAGTCAATTGGAAAAAACAAGGTGTAGCAAACAAAGATATTAGTGAACAGCTATGAATAGCATATACAAGACGAGAATGACAGCTATTGAGCACAAAGACATAGATAGTTATAATGTACAGTAAGGCTAGCAATAGGCCAGAGTTCACATGAATTTGGCCATGAGGATCGCTTTCACTTCTTTCCTGAAGTAGGCCGATGACGGGTTCGTTCTTGTTTCAGTGGGCAAAGCGTTCCAAATCCTAGGGGCCATACCAGAGAATGAACGGATATATGTTTTTTTCTTGGCAAATCGTTGTGGTTTTAGAAGAAGTGTCTTGGCACTCCTGGAGGCTCTGCTGCCTAAAGAGAGCTCCAGTTTCTGAGCTAGGTAGAGCGGGGAATTGTGGTGTAGGGCTTTGTGCGTCATACAGGCGATTTTAAGATGAATTCTAGCTTCAAATGGTAGCCAGTTGAGGGTTCTTAGGTCAGGGGATATGTGAGAGTTTCTCTTTGAACCAGTGATGGGTCTCGCAGCTCAGTTGATAGTGGCTCTTAGAGGGGCTGTCGATGGCCTTGGGAGGCCGCATAAGGTTACCGCCCCGTATTCCACTCTAGGTATAACTAGGGCTTGCACTGCTTATTTGAAATCGACGGCTGGCAGAAAGGGTTTCATTTTTCGCAGGGTCTTCAGGTGGAAGTTGGTTCCTTTTGTAGAAGCGCTGATATACTTCTGCATCTTTAAGTTGCTGTCTACCGTTATCCCTAGTGATTTCGCTGAGTCAACGATGAGAGGTTGTCCTTTGAGAGCTGTTAAGTGCTTCAGCCAGTCCAGGATAGTGGGAGTTTTGTTAGGGGGAGCGATTAAGAGGAATTCCGTTTTTAGGGCGTTTAGTTTCAAATGGTTTTCGGCCAGCCTTGTTTGGATTTTTAGAAGGGTGGAGTTGAGAGATTTGATGTCATCAAGTGCGTGGATCTTGATGTAGATTTGAGTGTCGTCTGCATAGATATGGAAGTGAATCTTGGCGAGGCTGAGAAGATCTGTAAGGGGTTCCATAAAGAGGTTGAACAGGGTCAGTGAGAGGGAGGAGCCTTGTGGAACTCCTAAATTGATTGACATGGGGTTGGACAGCGATTGGTTGACCTTAAATCTTTGGGATCTGTTATGAAGGAAAGAGGCAAACCAGTTAAATACAGTACCAGACAAACCCATTCTGTGATTAAGGAGTTCAAGCATGTTGTCATGTTTGACGGTGTCAAATGCTGAAGATAGGTCGAGAAGGATGAGTAAGCAGGCCTCGTTTTGGTCCAGGCTTTTTAGAGCGTCGTCAATTATATGTGTCATGGCTGATTCGGTACTGTGATCTGCACGGAAGCGTGATTGAAATTGGTTAAGCAGATTGAATTGATCAATGTGCCTGTTAAGCTGCAAGTTAACACATTTTTACAGGAGTTTGGCTAGCATAGGTATGTTAGAGATCGGACGATAGTTATTAGGGTCCAAGGGGTCAGCTGTTGTTTTCTTTAGGATAGGCGACACCTGACCTGTTTTCAGGCGGTCTGGAATGAGTCCTTGAAGGAGGGACGTATTTATGATCTTGGTCCAGAGAGGTAGTACAAGGTTAATGAAGCCTTTTAACCCCTTCGGTGCTCATGACGGAACGGTTCCGTCATGAGCCACGGTTGAGCTGTGCTCATGACGGAACCGTTCCGTCATGACCACGCCCGCGCAAGATTCCGTCAGCACAGCGGCGGAATATGTGCAGCATGGAAGGGGTTAAATAATTAGCCGGGAGCGGGTCTGTGAAATGATTGGAGGGTTTCAGAGAGGTTAGCACCTTTAATATGGCGTTTTCACTGTAAGTGTTGAAGAGGGACCAAGTGGCATTGTTTTTGAGGATGAATTTTGGGAGGATGTTAGTTTGTGCGCCAGCCAGTGGCACAGATGTGTTCTTGTCCAAGTCAGAGATGGCTAATAGGTCCTTGAGTAGATCTGATTTTATGGATTCTGTTTTAGAAGCGAAGAAGGAGGCAAATTCTTCACAGGTGGGTAGAGTAAAAGGGATGGCGTTCGGGAATGAGAACGCTTCTCTTTGGAATTCTGTTTGCTATTTTCCCACTTCTTTTTAGAATAGGTAGGAGTGTTTTTAGGAAAGACCTTATCAGGACTTTCAGACAGTTGTGGTTTTACTGGTTTCCCCCCCCAAACTGTCTGCCTAATTCTTCATAGGATTTTTCAATTATTCCGGCTAGTTCTTGTGGTTGTTCTGTTACATCAAATTCCCTTAATTTCTTGCGGATTGCCACTGATGCTTCTTCTCCTTTAATATTAGATAATATTATTGTTGAGACCTGGTCGAAATTTTTCAGTAACTTCATACCTAAATTCAGAGCAGGCTCTGCCCCGTATTCGTTTTGAATTTGTTTCAGGACATCAGGTATTACCGCCATGGACGGAACACCATGTGTTTTTGTGTAGATTGCAGCAAAGACTGTGCCCCAAGTGGTGCAGTCTTCCAGATGTGGTGTAATCCCCATTGGAAAACAGATTGTTAGAATTCTGTGTTTCTCAAAACGACTGGTATTAGGAAATACCGCTTCGATTTGGAGTAATTGTTTGAGCTATCCAGAATGGAATTTGTTCACGTTTTGTGGGCATTTTACCCATGACTGCGTGTAAAGTCTGTGGAGTGATTTTTAGTGTATTCCCCTGATGAGGGGCTGGATTTTGAATGGTTAATGGTGGTTGGACTGTGAAAGTCCGCATAACATATTGAACCAATTGTCCATAAATTTTGATTAGCTCCTTGAGTTGAACTAGTAGATCCCCATCTGACATTTCTTCAATGTCTGGATGAGGTGTGTAGCCGGCTAAAATCGGCCATGTTGCTCCTGGTCTACCTAGTGGACCGAGCCTGGTAATGTGATTGTAATGTTTTAGGGTGCCTTTAAACTAGAGCTCATGCTCTTGGTATGTGAGTGGAATTTTGATATCCTCAAAAGGAATATATTCCTCAGGTGGATCATCTTCTTTGTAGAAGTGAAACAAATGTGTTACTGGATTTGATTCTGGGAATACTATCCATGAATAGAATACCTCTGTCTGGGGAGTTTCATGTGCCTCTATCACAAAAACTGCTCTACCACCTCTTGGTGTTAGGCCATGTTTTATAAGTTTTAGAGTGATGGCTCTCCTTAAATTTGGATGGATGATTATAGCATCCTTGTCAGTTTCTTGAAAACCTGTACGATTAAAAGCTGCTGTGACTTGGTCAGCCGCAGCTCCACCAGTATCGGTGTTTGTGCCGTTTTCGGTCATTGTTTAATGAAAGTTTCAGAGCAAGTTTCAAGGGAACAAAGATAACGTGCACAATATTTTGGAACACTGTATCCTTCAACGTTGAATAAAACCAAACAGCTAATACATAGGACTTTCGTCCTACTCAGCTCTGGCGGATATTATCCCTACCCACTCCAGACGTCATATGGAGTTTTATGAGTAGAGGGTCTCTGAGAAAAGCATGACTGAGTTACTTCAGTATCTAGCGTTAAATGAGTGCCTTACCAAACCGTTGGGCGCCATGTAGTGTAGTTTCTATATCCCTGATAGGCTCTGCGCATTGGAATAACATACACTATAGATTTGACATAGGACTAAGGTCAGTATGTCTCTATCGAGTATATTAAACTTAATTACTTGTATGTGCCAGCTAATTCAGAGGTCACTAGAAACTTCTCGAATATACAAGAAGGGATTAGTCTCTGACAACCGCATAAACATGACAACTTTATTTCCTTTTAGAATCGGAACAGTCTCAGAATCGTGGAAACAATAGATAACAGTTTCACTCAGTCAATCGTGAATGCTTCGTTTCTACAGAGGTGCACAGAAATAGAGAGACAGGTGTTTCAATAAAAGGGTTTATTGAACAGTCTTATTTCTCATCCAAGAGATATGAATTGCTACAATCGTAAGACAGACTGCGAAGTACAATATGTACGAGGTTAGCAATAAGATAAAATAATACTGCAATAACATGGTTTGTAACTATGACATATATTAATCAAAATACATACATAAATAACATAAGCTAAAATGTGATACTCATCTTATCCTTCTAAATTGTTTTACCCCAGTGTACCTAACCTAAGTGCAGTACAAGGTTTGAAGTAGGTGCCATTTCTAAAGTATAGCTAGCTATATTTTAGTTTAGCCAAGAGTTGCTAAAAGTTTCTCCAAGTTCTAGTCAGCTCCATACCTTAGAATGAGAGAGGTTGGAATCTCTTTTCTGGACTCGATAGTCTAACCCTCCGCAAGGGAAGACAGAGAGCACTGGAGCTGGATTCTCTGCGAGGAGGATGGTCAGGTCAGTGCATCAGGCTGGAACTCGATCTCCTTCCGAACTTGCCGAGGCGAACCGCGTAGTCTGGGTTGGATCGAATCCTCCGGGAACTGCAATTTGCCAGGGCAAGTGCTGGTATAGTTATACCTTGAAGGTGTCTAGGAATGCCAGTATTGACCTAAAAGTCAGACAGAGGAACGTCATGAATGAACCCCTAAGTAATAGATGTTCATGCATACTTAATGAGTTCTTGGAAAAATCAATATTCAAGCTGAGGGAAATTCCTAAAGACTTAAGGGTCTGGTTTTCCAAGAATTCGTTGCGACATGGATGGACGGATGTAGGTGGCCATGCCTGTATTTGGTTTGTCCGGACATTGTCTAAATAAGGGCCGGATTTCTATGTCCAAATAAGGGCAATGTGAATTGTACCTATATAAGGGCATAAATCGGGAACCTATATACGGAATCTAAATCTGCACACAACAGGTGCAGGTAGTAGAAAGAATAAGACTGCATTGGTTTATTTCTGAAAGTTGAGATGAGTTTCCACATAAGCTAGTACACTCTGAATGTGCAGGAGTAGGGCCCAGCTCTGTTGGCCACCAATTATGTGCACTAGTAATCGAAGTGGAACCAAAGATATGAATTTGTGTTTTATCTGCACTTAGCTTTAAGGAGTTTCGGCTCATCCACTGAGTTGCTGGAATTTAAAATGTGTGTAGATTAAAAGCTTTGGCTGAAACATTACCTATAGTGATGACAATTTAGGTATTGTTTGCAAGAATACGAGGCCCTGGATAAGTTTAGCTAAAGGGGTAGAGCTAAGTGCCGGCCATTGTCGGATCCACAAGACAAGGGCCTAGAGTGAGTACAAAAAGTTGGTGAGGTCACAATTTGGGTTCTGTCACTCAAAGTTGAGACCATCCATCCTAGAGTCTTTCCCTGGATGTCAGTTGATCAAAGACGCTGACAATAAATAGCATGAGAGACGGTATCAGCATCTTTAGGACCACACTACCCCCTTGTCCAGCACCAAATTAATTGTATTTACCTCAATAAGGATGGCTGTCCAGGCCCATGGAGAGTGTATTAGAAACACAGAGGGTATAAGAAACACAGAGAAGAAGAGAAAGTAAAGATTTTCTAAGATGCATTCTGTGAAAAATGTAAGGTAGTTGAATTGTGGACGAAAGTGAAAGTTACGAGAATGAGTACCACAGAAATGGAAAGTTGTGATAAGATTAACAAGTGTAGCTCCAGTGGGCCGATTAGAGGGGTTGGCAAAGATGGTACATCTAGTGAATAGTTCAATCATAGTAGTTATTCTGTCCTGATGGCCTAACGGCTAGGGCGTTCGACCTTGGACCTGGGGGACCAGGTTCGAGTCTCGGTAATGACGCTGAACATCCTGTGATTCTGGGCAAATCACTTAATCTCCCCATGCCTAAGAAAGAATGAATGTTTGTCCTAATGTAACGTAACTGGTGCTATGTAAAGCGCTCTGATACCTGATTGGATTCGGGTCAAGTTCGCACTATATAAAACTCTGCAAAAAAAATAGTCGTGGGAAAAGGGGATAGAAATTTATGGAAGAAAGCATGATCAGTAATTTTAAATGGTTCACAAAACCTTGGGGGAAAACTTATTTGCAGCCAACTAGGATATCCTTTGGCCATGAACTCAATGGATTTTCTTCAAATGATTAAATGTAGATGGTAACCTGCAGAGAGGAAACCAAGATGTACACCAGGTAAACACCATCAACCTGCGTGAGGCTACCAATAGAATGTGAGCATGATGACCACTGCGCAGGAATAGAGATCCCCTTGTGCAATACTAGTGTATTCTGAAAGCCAGACAATGTGGCAATGGTTAGAATGTACCTAAAGGAGAGAGTTGAGACAAGAGGTCCCATCCTGTAATGCGCACAAAATAAGGGTAGGTTTGACCAGTCAACAACTATCACTTATTGTCATCAGTGTACAATATTCTTGATTTGGGCATTTGTTGCATGTCCACATAATCCAAGTAACAGAAATGGACAGGAATCTAGGACTGGGGTGTCGAGTGAAATGTTGCCGTCATCATAGTTAATTTATTCTTTGACTAAAGCTGTTATACCTGGATGGGTTTCACTCCCTGATTAGGTTATTTAATGAACGAAGAATAAAACATTGGTTGGAGGGCTTCTGATGCATATGCACTCTGGGAAATGTCTGCACAGTTTTAAGGTAGGAATTTAATTATGGGTTGGGTCTGAAACTGGCAAGCCTACCAGATGACTTTCATTTAGTAGCCACAGCAATAACATGCTGTATTGCAGAGCACTCCTGAGTATTTTGGGGAATATGATTGAGGAGCAGAAAGTTATCAATTTTACAATCCAGGGGAAAGAATGGATCTAAGATGGTTTATGAGTGATATTGAATAGATTATAGAAACATAAAAGCTGGAAGTATAGGAAACAGAAACCAGTGGTATGATCAGGGAAGTAACTTTTGATTATGCCTACTCTGAGGCAGCCTCCATGGTAAACTTAGGGAGATGGTTTTGTTGGAACTAAAGTGTGAAGCCGATATAGGAAATTGAAAGGATGACAGGGGTTGGAACAGTGGAAAGCTAAAGAAGAGGTGGAGAACAAGATATTGCTGTGGAGAACCTTGAATGGGCAAAGACAAACGAACATGGCCAATAACAGGAAACACAATAAGTAACTGTACCTGCTAGTGGTACTTACAATCAAAGTGGAATGGAGAAGTCGACCCTCTGGACATAGTGGTAAAGACATCTCTCACTAATTAGAAGGAATGGGGGAAACATAGTTATTATTAGCGGATGTGGCATGGGATCATAGGGAGGCAGGTTGACATGAATGTACGCAATATGAGCACAGGAAACAGAAATAACATCTTCTAGGGCGCTTTTGTCTGGATGCTCCTTAAAAACCCAGATACGAAAAGTGGATTTAACTATTAGAAGGCAAATCATTGCAGCTCGTCCCGGTATTGAGTGCTCAGGTTGGAGAATGACTGCTAGGTCAGTGGAAAGAAAATGCATCTTAGACTTGGCAGAGGGACAGTTCGTAATGGAGAAATACATAAGGCAGCTCTGGTCCACGAGAAGGTAGGCTCATGTTGAGGAATGAGTTGTAGATCTGCAGGAAGGGAATGGCTCCTACCTCGTTCACAAAACCAGTAGGTCCAAGAAAGTAGGAACATAAACTGTAGGACTGGCAGTGAACAAATAAACAGGGAAAGTGGAATTAAGCTGGTGAATTGATTAAAGAATAGAGAAGTAGGAAATGCAGCCACAAGGTTCTAATATTTAAAAAAGTGAGGGAAGGCGCAGGGTATGCAACGTCTTAGATGTTTAGCGTCCTATTTGTTTTAACTGAGAAGAGCAGAGCGCACGTTGTTTTGAGCAATATCATCTCTCGGCAATAATTCAACTTTTTTACAATATGAAAGAATGCCCTAGTTTTGATTCCTCCATGTGCCAATGAGTAGCTGGCCTATTGATGCAGCATCATGACTAGCGCAGGTGGTTGCCTGCAGAACATAAACAACCCCCAATTCCACATGATTCAAGAACAGAAATATATATCTGCCGGTTATAAAACAGTATTGGAAATATATTGATTTCATAAAGCGGTCTGAGCATCTACCAGATAGAGTGTGGTCAATAAAGGTATTTACTATATGTGAACAGCCACATTTACTATAGCAGGCTGACTTACTCTGCACCAAAATTCTAAGTTGTTGGCTCTCTGTTTATTTCTCTATCATTAAAAAAGATGACTCATCTTAGTTACAAGTGAAAACAATAAACTTAAAATAAATACGCTCATGTTCCTGTTGTTAGTTTGGAGCATATTTTGATACAAACATATGAAAAAATAGAATTAAAAAGACACAAAGTCAAAAGTGTAAAGATTACATTTTGCAAATGAAAAAGTTCCTTAACATGGGAACGATATTAATAATAACTTGACTCGGTGAGGTTTATTTTCATAGTTTACAGCCGTTTATTCAAGGCTGCCACCAGATACAACATCCTTGAAATGTTTTGAAACAATGTAGCTCCAGTTTATCACCGCGGCCCTGCACTCAGTGTGCTTTTTGGGAAATTGGAGAATGTGACAGATTTATCTACAAAACCACATGAATTTGTGAAAGCTATCAGTTGTGGTTTTCTATTGGGTAGATCTCAGAAAAAGAGACGGCTAAATTCTGTTTGAGTTTAGTGTTTTAGCCTTAAAAATGTGCTTGTTTGGCGCTATCTGCTTTAGGGTCGTTCTTGAAGCTGCAGCCATGGCCTCTGCAGAGAAAGGTTAACAGATGTTACAGTCATAGAAACATATAGCGCCGGAAGGCGCTGACTGCTCTGTGGCCAACACAGTATCAATGGCGGCTTTTGGACTAAAAAAGCACAAGTGTACGGACGACTGATATCTCAAAGCCTGTATGTCCTTTCTGGGACCAAGGCCCCATATGCAACTGCGGCAACGTCAAAGCGACTTCTTTCTCCTGACCCTGGAAAAGTATAAAGTTTACAAGAAGTGCAGCTGCAGGGAAGTAGGTTTGGGCGGGCCAGAAAAAGAAGTGAAATGGGACAAGAAGGCGCATTTCAAATCAGTATAGAGCGCCTTCGTTTGAAACCATAAAACATGACAGGCTGCTCAGTATGTGGGAACAGTAGGCAATTGGAAAAAAACCATTTGCAGACTTTTATAACACACTTTTCAATTGGTGCGTGTGACCATAGGCTAGCTGTCGGATGCATTTTACCAGTCACATTCAGCCCATCAGTACTGGCAAAATGCATTTTCCTATGTACCAACCCTATTTTGTTGTCAGTAACAAGTCAGTAACTTATTATCAACACGCAAAATAGAGTTTGCGAGTCGCTATTAGGAAGGGGCGTGGAAAGGGCATCCCTTCCTAATAGCGAGTTGCACTGATATGTATGAATGGGAATGTGGAATGCGGTCGCAAATCATTCGCAGATTACCACCAATTTCAAATTGGTGGTAAGCCATATGCAAACGGGAGGGGATGGGGACCCCTTCTCCTTTGTGAATGGGGATAGCCAAAAAATGTCATGGACCACTGCCCACCCTACAAAAATGAAAAGAAAACTTTTCATTTTAATTTCTGAAATGCATCCCGTTTTCCTTTAAGGAAAAAAGGCTGCATTTTTTTTTACTGCTTTGTTTAAAAAGCAGTCACAGACATGGTGGTCTGCTGACCCCAGTAGGTCACCATCCCTGTGAGTGTCAGCCATTCCCAATGGGTCGCAAAATGCAACCTGCCTCATGATTATTAATACAACCCATTTGGGAATCGCAAAGAGTGTCTGAGACACTGTTGTATATCAGGTTTTGTACACATTGCCCTATATTCTTAATCACTGCAATAAAAAATAAATTTGCGTCATACAAAACTTGTCACTGTTTTCAACATTCAGATATTCTCTTGTTTTTTGTCAGTGCACTTTTTGATGTTTGTGATAATTTAGAATCGGAACCTTATTCTACACTTTTGTAATTCATCATCATATTCCATTGCGCCTCTCAAAGGGGTGTAATAAGTGGATCTGTCAGCTGCCATCAATATTATGTGTAATGAACTATGAGATTGCCGGAAGTCTTCAATAAGACATGCTCAGCAGTTGTCCAGGACTTCAGTTAGAGATTGGCAGACTGGAAGTCCTGCTGCAAATTAGTGGGGCCTCTCCATTGCCAAACCTGTGGCTACCCTATCTAATTTTGAAGTGTAGTAACGACTAATAGTGCACAGGTGAAGCTTCCACTGTGCAGCCTTCAATACATAAGGAGGCGCCTCCTAATGCACATTTTTGCGGTCTGCATTGCTCGCCCAGGCAGACCCGGGCAAGGAAAATCAACAATGGTTCCTTTGCACCCATTTTTGGGGGTTTGATTTCCAAAAACAAATATGAATGCTGAGTAAAGGACCATGTCATGCCAGGATGGAATTCATTTCTGAATTTATGCCTCTTCTCATAAAAAAAATGAAAACATCCTACAGTATGCCCAAGAGTATAGCGTACTCCCAACATGGTGCTTTCATCTGACACCGATTTGATTCAATTACCAGGGAAACATCGAAAATTCAACAGGAAGCATACAGATTTAAAAATACACCCACCCACAAATTAGCAGTATTAGGAAATGTAATATTTAAAAAAAAATTCCAGCAAACCTGCTCATCTTATAGTGGATCATAGGGATGTCCTAATATTTACTCTGTTTTATTTTTTGTTACAGAGAAATTTTAATCAAAAGACCATGAATTAAAACCCTATTTTGATTCTCGAACACTAAATCCATATATGTTAGTATCCTAATTTAAATATTCTCGTCCTGGTTATTTCTGTGGTAAAATACTATTCCTTAGCTTGAATCCAAAATTGCCATGTTTTCACATGCATGTTTGTTCATTTGAAAACATTTTAAACAAAAGGGTTTTAATAAAAACTTTAATTGAAGTGATACTAAGGTGGTTGGATTAGTGTGTGGGTACTAAATGTATTAAGAAAGGAATTTTAAATATTAGGGCCTGCTGTTCTGGTTAAGCTTGATCCAAGTCAAAAGCAACAAGTGTGAGCATCTATTTGTAGTCCTATGCTTAATGGAGCTTGCACCATTCTTACAGCTGAGACTCCTGAGGCACAGCCGGGAGTAGGGAACTGATTGATTTTAAAAATTTCATTGTACTGTTACCTGATTTTACTTGCCGTCTCTGCGCTATCCCCCTCGATCAGTAGACTGAACACAGCTGACGCGGGCAGGGATTCCCAGTTGCAGCAGCGTGATTGGCCGGTTGCCAGAGGCACGCCCACGACCATAGCCACGCCCCCTTTGTGTTATAACGCACGCCGATCTCGAGCGCAGCGTTCTTACAGCTGAGACTCCTGAGGCACAGCCGGGAGTAGGGAACTGATTGCTTTTAAAAATTTCATTGTACTGTTACCTGATTTTACTTGCCGTCTCTGCACTATCCCCCTCGATCAGTAGACTGAACACAGCTGACGCGGGCAGGGATTCCCAGTTGCAGCAGCGTGAGTGGCCGGTTGCCAGAGGCACGCCCATGACCATAGCCACGCCCCCTTTGTGTTATAACGCACGCCGATCTCGAGCGCAGCGTTCTTACAGCTGAGACTCCTGAGGCACAGCCGGGAGTAGGGAACTGATTGCTTTTAAAAATTTCATTGTACTGTTAACTGATTTTACTTGCCGTCTCTGCACTATCCCCCTCGATCAGTAGACTGAACACAGCTGACGCGGGCAGGGATTCCCAGTTGCAGCAGCGTGATTGGCCGGTTGCCAGAGGCACGCGCACAACCATAGCCACGCCCCCTTTGTGTTATAACGCACGCCGATCTCGAGCGCAGCGTTCTTACAGCTGAGACTCCTGAGGCACAGCCGGGAGTAGGGAACTGATTGCTTTTAAAAATTTCATTGTACTGTTACCTGATTTTACTTGCCGTCTCTGCACTATCCCCCTCGATCAGTAGACTGAACACAGCTGACGCGGGCAGGGATTCCCAGTTACAGCAGCGTGATTGGACGGTTGCCAGAGGCACGCCCACGACCATAGCCACGCCCCCTTTGTGTTATAACGCACGCCGATCTCGAGCGCAGCGTTCTTACAGCTGAGACTCCTGAGGCACAGCCGGGAGTAGGGAACTGATTGCTTTTAAAAATTTCATTGTACTGTTACCTGATTTTACTTGCCGTCTCTGCACTATCCCCCTCGATCAGTAGACTGAACACAGCTGACGCGGGCAGGGATTCCCAGTTGCAGCAGCGTGATTGGCCGGTTGCCAGAGGCACGCCCACAACCATAGCCACGCCCCCATTGTTCCTATTTTCCACCACTATAAAGCATGTGTCCTTACCGGAAGCGCAGCGGACGAGCGCAGCGGGCGCGACGACTGCGCGACGAAGGCGCGCTTAAGGCAAGCTCGTCTGCGCTCGTCTGCGCTCATCCGCGCCGAGACCGGGCCTAGGGCCCCCCCCCCCTATATGTCCAAGTTCGTCCTCCGAGGTGCTCATATATAGTAGGGAAATGCTTATGTTGCTGAACACCCTGGCAGACAGAGCCAAATGCCCACGGTTACTCCCTAATATAATACATAAGGACAACGATGTATGCCCCAACTGCCAAGGATGGCTACCAAACATTAACCCTCTCCTCCCCAAATCTCTATTGAAACCCAATCTAAGTTCTGACAAGACCTATCTTCCACCAACCTATGTGGGACCTAAGCCTAGCACTAAGGGAAAACTAATTAGCGGACTATTAAACGTTAGATCCCTCCCGAAACATGCCATTGAAATACAGCTTCTAATTCAGTCCAATAATTTGGACATTCTTTTTTTAACTGAGACATGGATGGCTGCGGGATCAGAATCAGAGCTAGGTCCAGCATGTCCTGCAGGATATAAGATAACTCATAAACCTAGAAATACGGGACGAGGAGGAGGTTTGGGGATCATCTTTAAGGAGGAGCTAAACATTACAACTCTGGACATTGACACTATCTCATGTGTTGAAATCCTCGGGATTTCGATAAAACACGATTCTGAACATTGCCTTACGGCCCTTATTTGCTATAGGACACCGGGGCACTTTAATGCCTCACAACAGCAGGAATTGATCACTGTTATAAACAATATTTCTATCTCCCACAGTAGGTTGCTGATATTGGGTGATTACAACATATGGGACAATGACCAATTACGCACAGCTTTGTATAACATCACTCAATCCTGTCACAATCTAGGGCTGAAACAGTGGATAACTACCCCCACACATATACAGGGTAACATATTGGACTTAATATTCGCAGCAGAAGATTTAATGACCATGGATACAACTCTTCCAGTAGGTTGGTCAGATCATCACCTCCTTATTTTTAATATACATATCTTGACACACACAGGACCCGCAAGGGCACAGACCAGAACTTTTCTTGGTCGGGACTGGAGGAATCTGCTGAAAAGGAAAGAGGAAGGTAAATCTGACTTGTGTCAGGTTGGGACTTCGTTCAATCCTGAGAACGATGTTACTACAAACTATCTCTCATTCTGTAATGAGATAACTAAGAAACTTGATGATATCATACCGCTGAAAAAAATCAAGAGAAGAGGTAAACCCTCCTCGCCCTGGTACACGGATAAACTGAAAGAATTGAAAAACATTTGCAAAAAGGCGGAGAAGCTCTGGAGGAAAAACTATTCAGAACAGGAGAAAGGGCGATGGAGGCTCACTATTGTACAATATAAGAAGGAAATTATTACAGCTAAAACTAGCCACTTCGCAGACCTTATTCTTAAAAGCTCTAATAAGTCTCGTGACACTTTCAAGATTATTAGAGAGCTCTCCCACCCTGCTTGTGCTGACAGCCAAATTCAGCCTTCACAAGAACTCTGTGACAGCCTAGCAGTATTCTTTCAGGAAAAAAATCAATAAAATAGTTGAGGGTATGAATAGTAAATCTATCCCCACAATGCAGGACAATAGTAGCCAAGCAAACAGAGATGAGTTGGTGGAATCTGTTAGAAACCCCTCTCCGAATGCTACTTTGGATAATTTTGTGGTCCCTTCAAAACAGGAATTTCTTTTAACAGCCCTTAACACGTCATCAGGGTCCCCTTTAGACCCTCTTCCCCATAGAATGGCCAAGAACTTCGAGGCTGATATCTTCCCGGCTTTGCATCAGCTCTGTAACCAATCCCTCCATACAGGCTCCGTACCAAGAAACTGGAAATTGGTGGTTGTTACTCCATTATTAAAAAAAACAAATCTGGACCCTAACTGCCAAAAGAACTACCGACCCATCTCCCTCTTACCATACACGATAAAGATCATAGAGCGATGGGTCAGCAGATCCCTAGCCCTCTTCCTAGAAACCAATAACATCTTGGAAGAGGAGCAATTTGGTTTCAGACCAGCTCATGGAACTGAGTCAGCCTTGCTGACAGTCATGGATGACCTACGTATGAGGGCGGACAGGGGAGAATCAGCAATCCTCATCTTGCTGGATCTGTCTGCCGCTTTCGATACGGTGAACCACGGCATCCTGATAAAAAGACTAAAGAACATCGGAGTTGAAGGAGTCGTGCTTGACTGGTTTAGATCTTACTTGACGGATAGATGGCAGGCAGTAGCCATTCTGCCATATCAATCAGAGTTCATTAGAGTTCCGCACGGGGTCCCACAGGGGTCTGCTATCAGTCCCATACTTTTTAACATTTATATGCAACCCCTGATGAGGATCATCAAAAGCCACGGCATCAGCGTGATAAATTACGCAGATGACACTCAGCTAATGATCTCTCTTGATGGAGCCCATGCAAACTCACTGGAGACTTTCCACACTTGCATGTTGGAAATGTCACATTGGCTAAACCAGAACTCATTACAATTTAACAGTGAAAAAACTGAAATACTGCACTGTGTAGTAGGAAGAATCCCTACAAATCTACCTATAGACTTCTGGCCTCAGTTGCTAGGAGATTCGCCTATCCCTGTGAATTCAGCAAGGAATCTCGGAGTCATTATTAACGACACTCTGAGTCTTGAGACTAACGTCAACAAGCAGGTTAGTTGCTGCCTTGCCTTGCTACGAGGACTGCGAAAACTGCTACCTCTCCTGCCCCCGCAGACTAGAGCTAATATAGTCAGGAGTACCATCCTCAGCCGCCTGGATTATTGTAATGCCCTTTTGTTAGAATCCCCTGCCTATCTCATCTCTAGACTCCAAAGTATCCAGGTGGCTGCAGCCAAACTGGCACTCTCTCGGGAACGAGGATCTTCCACCACCTCTGCCCTGGCTGATCTCCACTGGTTGCCCATACACCAGAGGATCTGTTTTAAATCCTTATGTATTGTCTTCAAGGCAGTCCATGGGCTAGGCCCCTAACCACTCCAAAAAAAGTTCAACTGGTATGAGCCGACCCGGTCCCTCCGATCCTCCTTCTTAAACTTTATCAGCATTCCTAGGATCAAGAAAGCTACCTGTGGGGGAAGAGCATTCAGTATAGCCGCAGCGCACTTATGGAATAAGCTCCCCACTGACATCAGGAAAACTAACGAACTGATGGCCTTTCGTAAAAAGGTGAAAACATGGCTCTTCCCTAAAAACTCTCCAAAAATTTTTAAATATTCCAAAAAGACAAAAATCTAACCGATCAGTCCACTGTCCTCTCCTTCCATAGGTTTCTCAGCTGTATGTACTTTAGCGCCAGGATGCCCATAGGGTTGCAGAGCGCTCTACAAATACTATAAATAAAATTCATGGCAAACATATTATCATGCAAACATACTTACCTAGATAATGGGTTTTCATGCCAGACCCATTCAGCTACTGCTTACCATTGCCTGAGAACAGTATCATTTATAATTTGAATCTCACCAGAAGACTGCATTTGTAGAATGGGCACTAGGTCAGCCTTCTTCGGCCAATGCTATCTTGCTACTGTTATACAAATGTTTTAACAGCACAGCGATTCAGTGTTCGGAGTGGCAAGCAGTGATTGCATTTTGCAACTTTACTGTGCATTCCTATTGGGTAATCTGAGCACTGGGAAGAAAAGGAGACCACTTAAGGATATTTCTTGCTGCTGCTTATGTTGTGATAGGTAAGTGACAACGTTTGTTCCAACTGTGGCACACCTTTATTATGCAAAGCATCTGAGACTCCACGCTGATGATACTGGGCAATTGCTGAATTACTCTTCATAGCACTCACCTATTTTTTTTTTTTTATTTGGTTGCTGATTGCATTGAATTTGTATAAGCAATTTCAATTTTGTGATCTGTTTTTATCAGTAGGGCTGGTGGTGGGGCTGGGTAGGCAAGTGTTATTTAACCAAAAAAAAAAACACTTCCTTGTAACGGCCAGACGGCCGGACGGCCAGCCGGCTGCCATCTCCCCGTCCTTCTTTCCTTCTGTAGTCCAGTTGGCAGCCGGAAGCATCCAGCACATAGGCTCCCTTGAGCCAAACACAATGCTGCAATGCAGCGTTGTGATTGCTTTAGCACCGTGGATCAGCACTCAGACTGGAACAGGGAGCCTGTGCATGTTTCTCACCAGGCTGTCTAATGAAGCCTGTTGGGGAAATCCAAAGTGTGCATGAACTGTTTGGTCGGCCCAAAAGGGCCGGCCAAACAGTTCAAGCGCACTTTGGGAGTGCTAATGACTCCTCCCCTGCTCTGACCAGGCCTGACCCACACTGCACACAGGCTACTGACTGCATGCAATAGGAAAAATAAAATGATAATAACGATCCGTTATTGTCGTTTTATTTTGTCCTTTTTGCGCAGTTGGGCAATGCTCCTCTGCCTTAGCGGAGGAGCCGCTGCTGGTTTTTATTGATATACGGATTTGGTCTCCTTTTGTTGATCAGGAGTTTGTCTTCCCTCTTGGTGAAGTATATACTAGTAAGGGGAAGGCGTTTGTGTATTGCTTTCAATTCTCCTCTCTCATGAGCAGGTGGCCCGTGTCTCTTTTCTGTCTGTGAGGTGAAGGATAGGTTTGTCTGTCAATCGTTATTAATCTATTCTATTACTTTTGCAAGGTGCATGACTCTATTCACAATTCTAGCTTTAAATCCAATGGCTTTCCCATGGCTTTATTACAATGAGGCTTAACGCTATTGGATAATGTCCTGATTTGATAATAAATAGTGTTGAACTATTGAATGGCCAATGGATACAAGGGTTCAACAGTTTGAAACTAGTCGTGATTAGAAGAACCTTTACATTTTATCGAAAACTTTTAAATTAATAGCACATTGGAAATTTTGCCTCATAAACATTTGCTTAGGTTCATCTAACTAGATTAAAACTACAGCAAATTCTTTGTGTCTTTCAACTCCTTGGGTTATAAGATACCATAAGAATCAGTTCTTAGAGGCCAAGGGCATTCCCATAAGATCCATTTTCAGCCATCTCATAAAAAGCAGTGCATCTCTATAATGGTGCTGTTATATTGGAGTGGTTTTTTGTAGCACATAGTCTGCTTTAGTTGGCTTCTTAGCACTATCGATGTACTTCAACAAGAAGTTCTGGTGTTTCTTATACATACTGTAGCAAGTCATTCTGTAATGATATGTGTTGTCTAATGTATTCTGGTGCATCTTTGGTTAGATAGCGTTGTCATGTTCAATGGGCAGTGGGTGTCCGATTTTGAAGTCTGTTGGGGTCAACTGACAGCAACTTATGCATTTCTTAGGCAACTAACGCGTCCTATACCCACTAATATTCTAGGGCTGATGTTTCTGGATGTGTGGATGTTTGCTGTTGGGGTGACTTGCTGGTAAGGGCGGCTGGAAGCAACATGATAGCCCTTTATGGGCATACTGATACTGTGCTGGATGTCTGTGGGATGGTATGTCTAATGTGGACTGTTATGGTATATGTGTAAGTTTTCATGGTATCAAATGCAAAAGAGCAACTCACAATATGCCTATTTCCACAGAAGTGTAACTTCAGTAGATGAATCTCATTCATCGATATAAAGGCATGAGCAGAAACCTTTGTGGACTTTCTAAGACGTAAAAGTTAAGACCCCTAATCATGAATGCCTGTTACTAGAGACAGCTTGTGCCCAATAATGTGAGGCAGTACTGTGCACAGACTTTCTATCTAGGTTCTCTGTGAGCCCATAGTTGTGAAGTAATAGACCTATATCTTAAGTGTTGCTCTTGGCTCAACTTAAAAATATGTGTGATCTCTGCTTTTGAAGGTCCCTGAAATAAACGAAATTGTGTATCCTTAAACATTCCTTTCTGTGTGTTTTATTGTGAATTTAGTGTGTTCCTATTCTGTGGAAACTGTGTAGCTCATCACAGTTTTCACTGTCTGATTTACAATATCATTTAGTTCAAAATGTTTTATTTACATTTAAATGTAGGGGTTTATAAGGTATACAACAAGATATTTCTATCAACAATGTATTTTTATTTTTTAACATTTTTCAAAATATCCTTATATTTAGCCCACAATAAAATGTGGTGCGACTGCATGTTCATTCAGGGAGCTGTTACTGCGAATAAGTGGTAGATTTTAGAAGGAAAATGAAATGTCCAAACAGCAACTCATTCAGAGGATTTCAGTGACCACAGGAGCACATATCCATGCAGTTTAAATATAAGATATGTGTGCAAATAGCTTTCTAACTCCAAACAAACCCTAACCCTGTGTATTTACATGGGAGATTAAAAAAGCATTTAATAAGAACCAAAATGTTACTATTTTTTTTAAAGTTTAGTATTTTTATTCATTAAGAAAGATAAACATTATGTTAAACATTGACAATTAATTTAATGGTAGTGCATAATTATCCTAAGAAAACAAATAATGTCCAAGCTTCAACTACAGAGATACAGGATTTTATGCCTTTACAATGGCACACGTTTACCAATTAAAGCCAGAAAGATTTAAGAAGGAAAGAAGAAGAAGAAAGGGAGGGAGGGTGAAAAAAAAAGAAGACGAGAAGAAAGGAGAATAAGCAAATCATATAATAATGAAACTACCTAATCATTGTGGAAAACCTAAAGAAAAAGTAACATTCTAAATACAACCTTAAGAGTAACAGGAAATTAGCAAAATCTTACATTTAACTTGAGTTACTGCATGCATGTATGGACAAATATCTAGTAAGTGGTTCCCATAGTGTTTTGAGTTTAACAAATAATAAAGTAGATGGCAAATTATGTAGATCCAAATGGTGGTTATGACAGACCAGATTCCACCAATGCTGGAGAGTAATGGACTCCGTAGGTTTCATATGAGAGGTAATTACCTGAAAACCAATTGCGGTAAAAAGGTCTACTAATTTTCCATGCAGTCTGTCATGGGACCAGAGATTACCCATGCTACCTAGAAATAAGGTAGCTATGAAAAATGGAGACCTGTTATCCATAATGATAGTTATACGTGACCGCACTTGAGCCCAAAATTGAGATAGCTTAGGCCATTGAAAAAACATAAGTAAGTAGGTTCCAGAGCTTTTGTTACAACACCAACATATATCTTGTTGAAGCAGTTTAAGTTTGAAGAGATGTGCACAGGTTTAATAGAGCCTGGTATAAAAATAATATAAAGTTTGAGTAAAATTAGCAGGGTCTGCGGTAAATTTTATCCCATATTTTGTCCCAGAAAGTTGTAGACCAATTAGTTTGTAACTCAAATTCAAGGGTAAGTTCAATTTTAAATTTTGACCTATCTGATGGAAGATTTTTCAGTGTTGTATAAATAGAAGCAGCCTTGGGTGAAGTGGTTATGGATCTGGGGATGATCTACACACCATGATTCTGAGTGTGAGAGGATAAAATGGAACCAAGGGTGGTTGTGTTCAAAGGTTGCAGATACTAATATTGTTTCATCCACTTAGGTGGTAAATGAAAGGATTGAGAAAGATTCTCAAAGGAAAGAACTGCATCAATATGTAGTAGCAATTGAGAGATTGTGAGAAAGCCTCTACTAGACCATTCCCACCAAAACACTGATTTACCTTTCTTTAAAAGCCATTTGTTATACCAAATAAGACTTTAAACAAAGTGCTCGTAAAAGGATGGATGAGCACTCAGCTATGGTGTGAATACGGAAAAAGAGTGAGTGATAAGAGAGGGTAACCAATACTTCAGAGGATGAGACATATTCAGAATGTGCTTGTGAGAAAAGGGGGATATCATGGTACGTTCCAATAAATATATCAACCTATGGGGCGTGTATGCTGGACCTATAAGCGCCCCTAGTCCCTTCTTTTTTTTATATAAGTTCCAATAAATACCGCAACTTAGATTGCGAGTCGGGATGGTCATAGAAACAACCCAGACACTGATTGTTATGCCTAGCAACTCACCTGAACTCCAGGTTGTTCCTCCTTTGAAGAAGGCTGTTTTCCAATCCCCCTGAAAGTTAAATGAAGTGGCAAGAAGTAGTAACAATTGCCAGCCCACTAGCTACCAGGTTGGGAGGGGGATTGGATTGAGAGACAAGAGAGAGAGAGAGAGGGATACTGGAAATCTGGCTGATTACTTGGTGCTGGAATTGAATCATCTCTCTGGGAATTCTGGACCTCTGGAATGCTGGGTCTTTTCAGGAAGGTTCTGAACTATTTGCCATATCAGCTGAAGTAAAAACACGAGCAGGTACGATTAAATAATAATTCACTGAGTCATTCTATAATATCTTAAACTTGTGGAAATCCTACCAGGTTTATTTGCAACATTATACACTCTCTCAGGGGGTGATGTTAATCAGCTAAGAAAGTTAACACCAAAGTTCTCCATTTATGAGTTCTAAAACATAAATATAAAAATTAAAGTTCAATTTTCTAATGTCTTTTGTTGTTTTATTCTAAACATGTTTGCAACAAAATTATTTTCATACCTGACAGGTGCTTTTCCAGCAGGCGTATTAATTAGGGCGATCTAGAAATAATATGTAAATGATCACATATATATCTTGTGGTACTCTAAGAGTAAGACTAAGAATTACACATTTTGGTACTCTACTGTCTACCGTGAAGATTGCATGCCCAAGTAAGCTAGTATTATAAATAATGTTCAGTATGTAGGTGTGTTGAGAAGGCCTTCCTTTTCCTGCTTATGCTCTAACAATTGAGTTCACCGAGAGTAGCCAAGGTCTTCATGGACCCTCCCAATGTTGTGTGCTGCAGTCTCATTCATCTATACAGTATACCAGTAGTTTCCCATGACATTGCAGCAAGGCTGGGAAAAAGGTATGAGTCCCACTCCCATTGCATTTGCCAACTGTTAGAAATGGGGTTCTCTAGTTGGCATAGGTAGGTACTTTTGTCCAAATAGGGACCCTTGCTTCTAGTCAGGGTAAGGGGGATACACACATTAGATAACCCCTGCCCACCCCCTTGTTAGCTTGGCACGAGCAGGCTTATCCCAAAAGCAATGTGTAAAGTATTTGTACCAACACTCACAGTAACACAGTGAAAACACCACAAAAGGACACCACACCAGTGTAGAAATATAAAGTATCCTTATCTAAACTAAACAAGACCAAAGCAACACAAATCCAACAGACACAGTTAGAAATATGACTTTCAAAAGGTTTCAAGAACTTGTACCATAGAAAACTATGGATATGTGACTTTTCACCAAAGTAGCTGTAGATGTGTCAAAGTTCCAAAAGCCAAAAATCCGCAAAGTCGGAAAACAAAGAGATGCAACACTCCTGAGAGCTTGGGGAAGCAATGCAACAGTTCTGCGACACGCAGAGGATGAGTTCCTTTGAATCTTGTCTGTATGGGGAGAGATGTGTCGATTCTTCGTGACAGTTTGGTTCACAGGTGAAGCGTCAGCAAAGCGTGCTGCACATGTACAATGCGTTTAAAATCCAGGATGCGTCGGCTATCGATGTGGCGGCGGCGAGCGGCACTGCGTCAGTCCTCATCAGCTGCGATCCCTCGATACGTTGATTCTTGCAGCAGCTACAGGCGCTTCAGGCCCTTGGAGATCGCCTTTAAGCAGGGTACACAGCAAAGTCCTTCTCCTTTCCTTGCCAAAAACAGCAACTGCCGGCTAACCCCAGACACACAGCAAGGGCAGTACTTCTCCTCAGTGTCTCCAGCTCTTCTCCTTTTCAAAGGTTCATCTTGAATTCCAGGAATTATCTAAAGTTCAGGGGTTTTAGGTCTAATACTTATACCCCAAAATGTCTATGTTATCTTTGTGCAGGGTGCTCTGAGCCCAGTTCAAGCCAGTTCTGCCTTCACAGGTGCAGCATGACCACAGGAGGTTGAGACACCATTGTGCAAGGGAGACAGGCTCCATTCAGGTGCAAGGTAAATCTCCTCCCACCATTCTATATGCACCCAGGGTCTATTCAGCTCATGTCTGAGTCATTCAGGAAGGGCCAGGCACGCCTCAACCCCCCCAGAGGCTGGCCACAAGGAATGCACATCCTCTGTCTCTGCCACACTGAAACCAGACAGTCAATCCACAAACAGGCAGAGGCACACAGGATGGTTGAACAAGAAAATAGCCACTTTCTAAAAGTGATATTTTCAGAATCACAATTTAAAAACCATCTCTACTAAAAGATGTGTTATTAAATCCTGAGTTAAGGGATACCAAACTCCATTTTTCCATCTCATCCCTATGGGAAGATTTGCTTGTAAAATGTTACAAAGCACTCCCCATTCTGTCCTATGGGGTAAGATAGCCTTTCAATAGTGAAAAACTAAATTGGCAGTATTTCACTATAAGGACACGTTACACACACCAGTACGTGTCCTACCTTTCACCTACACTGCACCCTGCCCAGGGGGTACCTTGGGACTACCATAGGGGTGTCCTACATGTAAGAAGAGGGAAGGGTAGGGCCTGGCAAGTGGGTACACTTGCCAAGTCGACATGGCAGTTAAAAAATTGTGCACAGGCGCTGCAGTGGCAGGCTTGAGACATCTTTTCAGGGCTACTCATGTGGGTGGGACAATCAGTGCTACATGCCCACTAGTAACAAATTACCAGCCCTGGCACACTCAGTGCACTTTACTAGGGACCTACAGGTAAAACAAATATGCCAATGAGGGAGGAATAATCACAATACCAATTTACACAGGGAGCACTTGCGCATTGACACTAATCAGCAGTGGCAAAGTGCCCAAAGCATCTAAGCCAACACAAATGAAATGCAGCACAGCATCAAAAACACAGGTGGTAGAGGCAAAAAGTCAGGAAAAACCACGAAAAAGAATGCCAGGTCTAACATGTGTGCCCTCCAGCTGAAAAGAGGGGAGAACTACCCACCCTCTTGGGAGTTCTCATCACTAAGGTGGAAGAATCTAGACAGACCATCTCCCTTGGCGTGTTCTGTACCAGGGCGGTGTTCCACCGTAAAGTTAATTCCCTGAAGGGAGACGGACCGACTCAACAGTTTTGGATTCTCACCCCTCTTCTGCATCAACCATCTGAGGGGCCTGTGGTCTGTCTGAACCCGGAAGTAAGTCCCAAACAAGTAAGGCCTTAGCTTCTTCAGCGCCCAGACCACAGCAAAAGCTTCCCTTTCAATTGCACTCCACCTCTGTTCCCTGGGAAATAGCCTCCTCCTAATGAAAGCTACAGGTTGGTCCAAGCCCTCTTTGTTTAATTGTGAGAGTACTGCTCCCAAACCATGCTCTAAAGCATCTGTCTGCACAACAAATTCTTTGGAGAAATCAGGTGCCTTAAGCACGGGCGCCGTATACATGGCAGATTTCAGGGCATCACAAGCGGTCTGGCAGGCATCAGTCCAGATCACCTTCCTGGGCTGCTTCCTTGAAATCAGCTCTGTCAAGGGGGCAACAATGGTGCTTATCCCTTGACAAACCGTTGATAGTACCCGGTGAGACCTAAAAAGGCTCTCATCTCTGTCTGGTTCTTGGGGGCTCCCAAGCCAGAATGGCGTAAATCTTCGCTTGTAGGGGCACCACCTGGCCGCTCCCTACCTGGTATCCCAAGTACACCACAGATCCCTGCCCTATCTGGCACTTACTAGCCTTCATAGTGAGGCCTGCCCTTTGCAGAGCCTTCAACACTTCACAGAGGTGTTGCAAATGTTCCTCCCAACTGGAGCTGAACACAGCGATGTCATCCAGGTAAGCGGCGCTGAATTCCTCCAGCCTGGACAGTACCAGGTTGACCAGTCTCTGGAAGGTGGCAGGGGCGTTCTTCAACCCAAAGGGCATAACCCGGAACTGGTAGTGCCCCTCTGGTGTTGAAAATGCTGACTCTCTTTGGCCCCATCGGTTAAGGCAATCTGCCAGTGCCCAGATGATAAATCAAATGTACTGAGGTACCGGGCAGCTCCTAATCGATCAATGAGCTCATCAGCTGTGGGATGGGGTACGCTTCAGTCTTGGTGACCGCATTGAGCCCACGGTAGTCCACACAGAACTAAAGTTCTGGAGTGGCACCGGGTGCAGCAGCTTTTGGCACTAAGACCACTGGGCTAGCCCAGGGGCTGCTTGAGGGCTCTATCACCCCTAACGCCAGCATCTTGGAAACTTCTTCCTTGATGCTGGCCTTGACTTTGTCAGCTACCCTGTAAAATGTATGCTTCACAGGTAGACTGTATCCAATGTCCACATCATGGATGCACCAATTGGAGACTCCTAGTGTCAGGGAGAACAGGGAGGCGAACTGTCCAAGCACCTGAAAACAGTCCCTCTGCTGCTTTGGGGTCAGGGTAGGAGAAAGGTTTACCCCATCCACTGACCCACCATGTTCCTTCACTGACAGGAGGTCAGGAAGAGGCTCACTCTCCTCCTCCATTCCATCATCTGTTGCAAGGAACAGAGTTACCTTCGACCTCTCAAAGTGGGGCTTGAGGCGGTTTACATGCAGAACCCTCTAAGGGTTCCTAGGAGTCTGCAAGTCAACCAAGTACGTCACCTCACTCTTGCGCTCCACCACCTCATATGGACCAGTCCACTTATCTTGAAGTTATAGAGAAAAGGGGCGACCGGGTGTCCCTCAGAACCTGGGCATAAAGTTTAACAAGCAAGTTGGTTCAGTCGGGTACCAAAGAGTTATTTCATAAGCGCAAACAATGTCGCAAAATCAAACTATTCATAAAACATTGATATCGCCAAAGCCTATGCACATATATACATTAATCATAAATGATCACAAAAACACATCAATTGTATATCTATTTTCCATATTATCCTAACTGAATTCATTCAAATATATTTCTTATCTGAGATACACAAAAAATGTTTTTGCTGTAAATAGTGCTCAAGTGACATACGTGCTCAAGTGAAAAAACTATTTGTGCCTTATATACAAGGTGGTATATGGTTAATATACAGGGGATAATGCACGGTTCTTTAATGGCCAGCCTTATAACCATAAGCCCTGATTGCTATCAATGCTCCTTTTACAATACAGAGCTGTGGTTGGTCTGGGCCTTGCTATATCGTCGACGTTTCAACCCTAGAGGTGCTCTTTTCGGTAGTCACTGCGGGTCTTCATCAGGACTGCGTGCGGTGGTCGGGGGGTTTGTATTTACAGCCTATGAATAAAAGGAAAATGCTTGTGAGGCATATGGATCGCTTGCGGGGGCGATAAGCAATGAGGGGACCGAGGTGGAAAGACTTACCCAGTCTGGAGAAAAGTTCTTTCTGTAAATGTCCCTAAGTGGCACCCGTCAGGAAAATCCATCAGCAAGCAATTGGCTGAAAATAAAATGTGCGCGATATATCAGCGGGTACGTAGTGGGTAGAGCGCATTAATCTCCTTTGACTAGGCCTAAAGTAGGCCTCGCATCGTGACCATGTGAAATCTCACAACTTGTGAGTACTGCATGAGATTATGTGAAGCGCCATACACTGCATGCGGGTTGATCGTGAACAACAAATGACATAAATTGTGTAGCGCGTGATGGGAAGCCTGGTGGTAAATGAAACAAGGACAAGTCCCAAAATGCTGTGTGGTGGAAAAATGTGCAGTAAAAAACTTTTACTTCTTTTAAGGAGAAGAGGCGGGATAATGTTTGCATGCGGAGCAGTGGTTATCCATGAAATTAGTGCATAAGGAAGGACGGGTAGCCCAGTGGTGATTAGAACAAGGACTATTCCCAAAGTGCCTTGTGGTAGAAACTTAATTTGCAGTGAAGACTTTTCTATTGTAAGGAGAGGAAGCGGGACCGTGGTTGCATGCGGCGCAGTGGCTACCCATAGAATTAGTGCATGGGGACGATACATATTAATAAATGGACCCTCTCTGAGCGATGAACACGTATTGAGGGTGGCGTGGAGAGCAATGGCTCAGCTGAAGCCAAAGTGGATGCGATAGCAACTAAACCCTCTCCGAGAAAAGTACGCGCTGCGGGGGTTGCATGTGGCGCGATGGCTCACCTGGAGTCAAAGTGGATCAGCAGGGTGAATCGGCAGTGGCAGAGCAGGCATCAGTCCAGCTGCTGCTCCGGGGATCAATCCTAACGTCTGAGCGCCGCTGCTAAGCTTTATGTGCGGCGTGGCGGGCAACGTGCACGTTGCTACAACGTCAAACGCGAACAGGTTACTAGGCAACCATGGTGATTGCAAGTGCTACTATTATGGCTGCTCGATTTAATCACAAGAGTCAGATATACAAAATGAATATTGAGAGCACTAACGATTGACTCCTGTTCATAAAGCATCGTGTAACGGACCATCGTCAATGCGCACGGCTATAACAATTATGGATAATATTGAAATATACGTAAAAACATTAGTAAAATTATTGTCTTCGAACCAAAGCATATAACATGTTCATGACAATGTGTGGGAGACAAAAGCATAGAAAGTGAATATGTACAATTGCATGCGGTCCCATGTGATATAGAGACATACGATATACAAATGTAACAGCGTGTATTCCATCAGTCAAAGTTGGTAGTTACCTAGCATGAAATGCTAAACGAGCATGTTGTACTAAACAATACAGCATAAGTAGAGACAACCCTGTACAGTATGGATAGTGTCATGTAGTGGCCTTGACCCTCTTAAAGTTGGCTCATTTGTCTTGCTATTTCTTCATATTCATTCAGGCCAAATGCTACGGAGTTAAGAGAGTGGATCCACTTACATTCTTTTAGGTTCAATGCAGTTGTTGTTGAACTACCCCTAGGATGGGGGCAGACTTTCTCAAGTACCCTCCATCTGATGCTCTCTGGGGGATGGTTATGCGTGGTGAAGTGTTCCACTAGGGGCGCTCCCTGTAGTTTGCATCTGATCCTGCTCATGTGCTGGAGAATGCGTGCTTTCACCTTCTGGGTGCTTTGTCCTACATAAGGGGTATTGCATGGACAGAGTATTATGTACACAACATTGTTGATGTTACAGTTGGTAAACCATGACAGCTTATGTGTTCGGTTGTTGTGTGTGAATGCGGCCCCTTCGATGGTGAGTGGGCAAGCTTTGCATGAGCCACATTTGTGGTGTCCTGTGATTGGAGGGAGACCCAGTTGACTTCTCAAATCGGGTGGCTTGGGTGGTTCAAGGTAGGCCTTGACCATATTGTCTCTGATGTTCCTCCCCCTCTTGAATGCAAACAAGGGATGTTCAGTGGTTTTCAACTCAACCGCTACCAGATTCCAGTATTTCTTTATGATCTTCCTTATATCATTGCTTTTGGAGTTGAACGTGGTGACACATACAATGTTTTCTGATCCAGTCCTCTACTCCTTAGGCTGTAGTAGTTGCTCCCTATGACAGTACCATGCTTGCTTCTTTGCTCGCTTCAGTAGGCCTGTAGGGTATCCACGATCCTTTAGTCATTTAGTGAGGCAGTCTGCCTCTCTAACAAAGTCATCTCTGCGCGAGCAATTCCTCCTCACACGCAGGTATTGCCCATAGGACAATTTGTCCCTCAGGTTGCGGGGGTGGTTGGATTCATATTTGAGTAGTATATTCCTCTCTAATGGTTTGCGATAAAGGTCGCAGTATAGGAGGCCCTCGTCCACACGGAACGTCAAGTCCAGGAAATCAATGGCCTCATCACTGAAGTTCATGGTGAACTGGATATCGAGCGACCTACCGTTCAACCAGTGAGCAAAATTTCTGAGTTCTTCTTCAGAGCCGGTCCAAATCATCACCACATCATCGATATAGCGTTTCCAAACTGATATAGAGTTAATGAACAGATTGGTGTCACTGTACAGGTGTTCCTCCTCATAGCTGTTCATTAAGAAAAAAAAAACTACTTCATATTTAAAAATCAATAATATTTCCAATGCAAGGGCGTCGCGATGGGGGCCACCTGTGCCCCTAGCCTGGCTAACGTCTTTATGGACAGCTATGAGGAGGAACACCTGTTCCAATTTCTTCGATTACCACCAGGCTTCCTGTCATGCGCTACACAATTTATGTCATTTTTTGTTCACGATCAACCCGCATGCAGTGTATGACGCTTGGACGCTTCAAATAATCTCACGCAGTACTTGTGAGATTTCGCATGGTCACGCTGGGAGGCCTACTTTAGGCCTAGTCAATAGAGATTAATGCGCTCTACCCGCTAGGTACCCGCTGATATATCGCGCACATTTTATTTTCAGCCAATTGCTTGCTGATGGAATTTCCTGACAGGTGCCACTTAGGGACATTTACAGAAATAACTTTTCTCCAGACTGGGTGAGTCTTTCCACCTCGGTCCCCTCATTGCTTTTTGCCCCCGCAAGCGATCCATGTGCCTCACAACCATTTTCCTTTCATTCATAGGCTGTAAATATAAACCCCCCCCCGACCACCACACGAGTGTTGAAACATCGACGATATACCAAGGCCCAGACCAACCACAGCCCTGTATTATAAAAGGAGCATTGATAGCAATCAGAGCTTATGGTTATAAGGCTGGCCATTAAAGAACCGTGCATTATCCCCTGTATATTAACCCTATACCACCTTGTATATAAGGCACAAATTGTTTTTTCACTTGAGCATGTATGTCACTTGAGCACTATTTACAGCAAAAAAAAAAATTGTGTATCTCAGAAAAGGAACATATTTGAATGAATTTATTTCGGATAAAATGGAAAATAGATATAAAATTGATGTGTTTTTGTGATCATTTATGATTAATGTATATATGTGCATAGGCTTTGGCGATATCAATGTCTTATGAATAGTTTGATTTTGCGACATTGCTTGCGCTTATGAAATAATTATTTGGTACCCGACAGAACCAACTTGCTTGTTACACTTATCTTGAAGGGCAGAAGGCTCCACTGGTGCCATCACCCACACTTTCTGGTCAGGCTGAAATTTGACCAGAGTGGAATTCTGGTCATACCATCTTTTCATTTCTTCCTGGCTAGCTTCCAGGTTTGCCTGAGCAGGTTTCTTGAAGCGTTGAGTCTGGTTTCTGAAGGCCAGCACATAGCTGAACACATCTTGTGGGGTCTTACCAGGAGTTCTCTCCCAACCCTCCTTCACCAGACTCAGAGGTCATCTCACAAGGTGACCATACAGCAGTTCAAAGGGACTGAACCCTAAGGACTTCTGCGGTACCTCCCTGTTTGCAAACAACAGGCATGGCAAAAAAACGTCCCGCTTCCGTCTCATGGGTTCTGCAAGACACTTTATCATGCCCTTCAGGGCTCAGTTGAATCTCTCCACCAACCCATTCCCTTGAGGATGGTAAGGAGTGGAGAACTTGTATGCCACACCACACTCCTCCCACAAGAATGTCATGCACTTCGAAATGAAGCTTGTATCACGGTCAGAGACCACCTCTCTGGGGAATCCCACATGGGAAAAGATCCCCATCAATGCATGGCCCACCATGGGGGCTGTGATTGTCCGGAGAGGGAAATCTTCCAGGTAGCGGGTGGCATGGTCCACCAAGACCAAGATAAACTTGTTGCCTAAGGGTGTCTTGGGTTCCAGGGGCCCCACAATATCAATGCCCACCCGCTCAAAAGGGGTGCTCACCACAGGAAAGGGTTGGAGGGGAGCTTACACTTCCCTCCACTCTTGTCACTTGCCTGGCAAGTCTCACAAGACCTACAATTCATACCAACGTGCCTTCCCATTTGGGGCCATTGAAAGTGGGTGACAAGCCTCTGAAAGGTCTTGTCAAACCTTAAATGTCCTGCTAGAGGCACTTCATGAGCCAGACCCAGTAGGAAGGTCTTGAAGTACTCGGGTACCACCAGCACACGGGCTGCACCGGGCTCAGCGACCTTAGGCTCACTATACAATCCATCTTCCCAGTAAATCAGATGTGATCCAGACTGATCACCTTCTGCCTGGTTTACAGCCTGTTGCCACAAACCCACAAGAGTGGCTGCACCCGGGCCACTGTTTCAGGATCCACGTCCTCTTGATTACCCCTACTGGCTGCCATGGACTGAGTGGTCACACAGACCCACTCAGGCATATCCAAGATCTCCAAATGAGCCTGGCGTTCCACCTCCTTCCATTGGGAACTCTCCAGGTCATTTGCCAAGCAGACAGTCTACAGGCATGGACGGACCAACAATGACCTTCAAGGAACCTGAGACCCCCCACTCAAAGGGAACTGGTGCCACCTTACACAGGCACTCAGAGTTGTCTGCTGCAACTACATGGTGAAGTACATTGCGAATAACCGACTCTTCAGATACCCATTGACACCTGACAGATGTCACACTGGCTCCTGTGTCTCTCAGAGCCTCCACCCTCCTTCCATTGATGGTCACCCACTGCCTGTACTTCTTAGTGTTCTCAGGCAGTTAGGATTCCTGGACCATCTCTCTGTCTCCTAATGAGACAAGGGTCATAACTGATGACTCCCCACCTTCACTAGCAACCAACTCCTCCCCCAGCGCTACACTAACCCTGGTGACGGTGCACCAATGGATGCTGCTGGTATGTTGGGGCACTTGGGATCTCTTTAATGTGGCCCACCTGACCACTTGAATAACCCCTGGGGGGACCCCAGTTGTCGTGCCTGCTCTTAGGGGGCCAGGACACTTTAGGCTTGGGGGCTGGGACTACTTACCCTGGGAACTGTTTTGGGGCCCTTAAGAGAACTCCTTTTGGTCACCCTTGTCCCCCCACTCTTCTGCTGGGGATCCTGCCCCCCCTTGGCTGGGTTACCCACAATCCCTTTGTGGACCCTGGTGCTAGTCCAGTGGTCCGCCTCCTTAGCAAGCTCCCTGGGGTCAGTTAGCTTACTATCCAATAGATGCTGGCGCAGTTCTGGAACACACAGACTACTCAAGTGCACCCAACGAATTAAGTTGAACAACCCCTGTAAATCAGTTACCTTGCTGCCCTTTATCCAACCTTCCAGTGCACGGTTATACATGTTCACACATTCAATCCAAGTATGAGAATCACACTTCTTAAAGTTCTTGAACTTCTCTCTGGACTGCTCTGGTGTGAGCCCATACCTGAGGCATAAAGCATCCTTCATGTGGGGATAGGTCAGTTTAGCCACCTCCTCCAAAGGTGTCAGGGTGTCCCTCCTAGTGGCCTCAAAGTGTTTCCTCAGGCCCACCCCTCAATTGTTCTCAGGCACTTAATTCATTCTCAAGGCTAACTAATACGCCGTAAATCAAGCATAAATATCTTTACCCCTCTGGAAATTCTCCACTAGTTCCTTGGGTATGTAAACCTTACCCCCTTGCACTGGCTGTACGCTGCCACCATTTGAACTGGACTCCACTTGCTTGGCTTTAATGTCCAGTTCCCTCATGCTCAACTCAAGAGCCAAAATCAATTTCCTTTCCTCCAAAGCGAGAGAGTTCTTTCTCTCCTCTGCCATCTTCTCTCTCTCTATGGCAGCCTTTTGGTTCTCTATTTCCAATTGCTTCATCTTTAAGCTTAGGAGCTGAACTTCATGATCTCTGACCCTTTGGTTTTCCTTCAGCTCCTCTGGGGAAAAGCTCCTAGCGGAATGGTTTCTGCCAGCCCTGGAGGCTGCTCTTGACACAGGCAGACCGTGTGGCCTGAAGCCATTCCCTTGTGCATCCTCATCCACCTCTGCATCACCTTTCTCCCCCACCTCTCTGGCCTCCCACCAGGTCCTTGAGGACTTCTGTAGCTCCTCCTTCCTGGAGTTGCTCTTCATGGGACATCCAAAATCTTTGGAAAATTGCTTGAGCTGATCTACTCTGTAGGTATGCAAAACCTCAATATCAAACCCCAATTCTGCCATCTCACTTGCTGGTTTACCATTCTGAGACATGGTGCGTGGATACTTTTAAGGGTCACTCCAAAATAGGACCAAAAATTAAGACACAGTATGTGTTTGCGTAATGGTCTGCACTAAACTAGCGATATACACCAATTAATGTGGGTCAAGTGCAAATACAGGTTCAAATCCTCACCGCTGACCACAAATGTTGAAAGTGGGGGTCTCTAGTTGGCAGAGGTAGGTACCTTTGACCAAATAGGGACCCATGCATCTAGTCAGGGTAAGGGAGATACACACATTAGAGAACCCCTGCTCACCCCCTTGGTAGCTTGGTACGAGCAGACAGGCTTATCCCAAAGGCAATGTGTAAAGTATTTGTACCAACACTCACAGTAACACAGTGAAAACACCACAACAGGACACCACACCAGTGTAGAAATATAAAGTATCCTTATCTAAACTAAACAAGACCAAAGCAACACAAATCCAACAGACACAGTTAGAAATATGACTTTCAAAAGGTTTCAAGAACTTGTACCATAGAAAACTATGGATATGTGACTTTTCACCAAAGTAGCTGTAGATGTGTCAAAGTTCCAAAAGCCAAAAATCCGCAAAGTCGGAAAACAAAGAGATGCAACACTCCTGAGAGCTTGGGGAAGCAATGCAACAGTTCTGCGACACGCAGAGGATGAGTTTCTTTGAATCTTGTCTGTATGGGGAGTGATGTGTCGATTCTTCGTGACAGTTTGGTTCACAGGTGAAGCGTCAGCAAAGCGTGCCGCACATGTACAATGCGTTTAAAATCCAGGATGCGTCGGCTATCGATGCGGCGGCGTCAAGCGGCGTTGCGTCAGTCCTCATCAGCTTCGATCCCTCGATGCGTTGATTCTTGCAGCAGCTACAGGCGCTTCAGGCCCTTGGAGATCACCTTTAAGCAGGGTACACCGCAAAGTCCTTCTCCTTTCCTTGGCAAAAACAGCAACTGCAGGCTAACCCCAGACACACAGCAAGGGCAGTATCTCCAGCTCTTCTCCTTTTCAAAGGTTCCTCTTGAATTCCAGGAATTATCTAAAGTTCAGGGGTTTTAGGTCTAATACTTATACCCCAAAATGTCTTTGTTATCTTTGTGCAGGGTGCTCTGAGCCCAGTTCAAGCCAGTTCTGCCTTCACAGGTGCAGCATGACCACAGGAGGTTGAGACACCATTGTGCAAGGGAGACAGGCTCCATTCAGGTGCAAGGTAAATCTCCTCCCACCATTCTATATGCACCCAGGGTCTATTCAGCTCATGTCTGAGTCATTCAGGAAGGGCCAGGCACGCCTCAACCCCCCCAGAGGCTGGCCACAGGGAATGCACATCCTCTGTCTCTGCCACACTGAAACCAGACAGTCAATCCACAAACAGGCAGAGGCACACAGGATGGTTGAACAAGAAAATAGCCACTTTCTAAAAATGATATTTTCAGAATCACAATTTAAAAACCATCTTTACTAAAAGATGTGTTATTAAATCCTGAGTTAAGGGATACCAAACTCCATTTTTCCATCTCATCCCTATGGGAAGATTTGCTTGTAAAATGTTACAAAGCATTCCCCATTCTGTCCTATGGGGTAAGATAGCCTTTCAATAGTGAAAAACTAAATTGGCAGTATTTCACTATAAGGACACGTTACACACACCAGTACATCTCCTACCTTTCGCATACACTGCACCATGCCCAGGGGGGAACCTTGGGCCTACCATAGGGGTGTCCTATGTGTAAGAATGATTAACTATTTGTAAAGCGCATGTTCACCCATAGGTCTTTTGGCGCTGAATAACAGAGGTTTATCGTTACCCAACTCAATGGTACTCATTGTATTGACCTGAGATGGATGAAAGACTGAGTGGACCTGCCGGGATTTGAGCCTGTGACCATGAGGTCAAACACAGGCCCCTGCAGTGGATGCAGTAGTCCACTGACCCACCAGACCCGGCTGAAGAAAAGGGAAGGGTAGGACCTGGCAAGTGGGTGCACTTGCCAAGTCGAAGTGGCATTTAACAAACTGTGCACAAGCACCGCTGTGGCAGGCCTGAGACATTTTGTCAGGGCTACTCATATGGGTGGTACAATCAGTGCTGCAGACCCACCACCAGCATTTGATTTACCAGCCCTGGCACACTCAGTGCACTTTATTAGGGACCTACGGGTAAAACAAATATGGCAATCAGGGAGAACCAATCACAATACCAATTTACCCAGGGAGCACTTGCACTTTGACACTGCTCAGCAGTGGCAAAGTGCCCAAAGCATCTAAGCCAGCAAAAACGAAATCCAGCACAGCAACAAAAACACAGGAGGTAGAGGCTAAAAGTCAGGGAAAACCACGCCAAGGATTCCAGGTCTGATACAAACCAACACCATAGGTCTTCCCTTGACCATTATCCCATCCCTGGCTTGTATAACTTTGTGAACCAATCACATGCCCATTGTGATATTTTTGTTAGGAAAATACTTCAGTGCTAACTGAACTGCAGTTATGTATTGCAGTTGTATTTAAGGGGTGGCATTTCTGTCATCTAAAATATGTATAATGTTCTATTCTAGCGACACAGACCACCAGTGATGTCGGCTCCTGTGCCGCTGCAGGAGGAAGAGAGTGAGTTGGAGGGGGTGAAGCTGTGGCAGGGCACTGGTAAGTCACATATTTTTTGCAATTACTATTATACTCATTAGCTAGTACCAGGGCGTCTACAACACATGAACGTGAACCCCCCCAGCTTTGCCAGCTGCAGCAGTGGTTGAGTTATTATGGCCTCTCCTATTTGTAACCCACAAAAACACACATAATGAGCGTTGATGGCTAGAGGGAAATGTGAAAGAATGGAAAGTCGAAAGAAAGGAAAAAGGCAAATGACTGAAAGGATGGGTGGGTGAAAGGGCGCATGGGTGTGTAAAGTGATAAAGAATGGTTGGAAGAATGGGTGGATATTGAATGGATGAATAATTGATTGGAAATTTTTCTGAAAGACTAAATGAGAGAAAGTAAAGCTTAATCATGGTGGCTATGGGTGAATTAGAATAAAAGGATGAATTAATATTTGTACTGTTTAGGTGAATAAGCAAGGAAACTCTTCTCACGGGGAGCATGCTGCTCACCTACTTCACTTACTTTGTTTATGTAGGGTTATCAAAGCTATGGTTCAAAAAGGGTGGTATTTTTTTTTGTTCTACCCCCTTGACTCATTGTATTTGTTAAGTGATCCAGATGTATTCCATCCATCATTGATCACCCCTCTTTTCTGCCCATGGCATTTTGACACCTATAACCGAAGTGCAGTATGGTTCAATTCAATTTGTGACTGCAGTGTTGGCTGTGCAATGTGTGTCTCCTTCAGTTTATGCGCCATTTACAATGTTTTCAATGCATTGCAAACAGAACAAACAAGGTGTATTGTTCCCCTTCGCCCACTCAGTCACCTCTTAGTACTTCACTCCTTTATTTTTTCCTAAGTTCTTCCATCCCAGACTACCAAAAGATTGGAAAAACCATTCTTGGCATATGCCGCATTTGATTTTATAACTATGTGAAGTGAAGTGATTCCAGAATATATTTTATGGTTTCCCATTACAGATTTGTTTTACACCTGTTCATATTTTTCCCTTTCAACTTCCGACGACAAGTACAGTGACTGAATAAGCCATAGATGACAAATCGATGATCAGTTTAGTGGCGCCTCTATTCTATATTAAAAAAGCTCTACTCTACCCGCCTAATCCTTCTACCCTACCCTGAAGTAGATTAAGTCAAGTTTCCTTTCCTTGCTTACTGCCCACCGAATTAATTTGTTGGAAATAAGATGTGGTGGTGGGCGAGGCCTGTGAGTAAATTGGGAGTAAGTGCATGATTTGATGTCAAGTTTGGCGTATGGAATATACTGTGACAAACGTCCAAATACAATTTATATAGCCCATTCCTTTCCCTGTAGTGCAGTCTATCACTTTCCACAACATCTACTTATGGCAGACAGGATAATATCAGCAATCATACAAGAGGTGTGTGAAGTAGCATCTTATTTATTTTTCATCTGCCTCTTTGGAGTCACGGTAGAAAGAGAAATGCATTTGGAGAAGAGCAGGGCCATTGGAATAAAAAAATGGATAATTGTCAACTACTGCTGCCCCAGATGCAGACAGTCGCAAAATACCAGATGCCATGGCTAGCAATTGAGCATGGCTCCATTATTTTAACACAACACACAACTTGTAATCTATAGTGCATAAGGCCATACTCATTAATGAGAGGTTATTTATTTTTCCACTCAAAGTGTCTGTTTATAGTTACTTGAAAAGCCTTTAGAAGAAAAAAAAATCAAATTACTTTTTTTTAAATCAGGTGTTATTCTGCCTTAATACTTTTCTGCCATGCAGTCAGTGATTTTTATGCAAGGCATGTGTGGGTAAAATATAAATTAGCCTTGTGACTCTCCTAATCATGTTACATCAAATTCCAATGCCCGTAGGGGACCAGCAATGTACTGCAACTGTGCCACCCAGTGATTTAAAACAATTGTTTGCCCAGAGCATTATTTACAATTTGACTTTTTTCTTTTTCTCAATATAGTTGCTCCTGCTGGTCCACACGTAGGACCCAACAGGCAAGAGAGAGCGGCCTGTCTATGGCGGCAGACACTGGAGTGTATCCAGCAAGAATACCAGCAGCTGATGGTCCTGGAAGAGAAGGAGGAGGAAATAAATGCCTCTCAGCCTGACCTAGTGCAGCCGGTCCCCCTCAGCCTCCAGCCTCCCAGCCATCCCATTGCTAGCATCACCACCAACTTACATCACAAACTGTTTCCACTCCCTCCCACACTAACAGCACGAGGCCATCGCTGCACCGCATCCTGCAGCGGCTGAACACCATCAAGAGCTGGCTCACTATGATGGAGAAGAGCATGGACAAGCTCTGGACCAACATCCACAATGCCTTCTTCTAGCCCTTTTTTTAAAAAAAATTGTTTTTGTGGGAGGGACTTGTTTGTTGTGGCTAGGTGGCGAGGGTGGGAAAGGAGTTGGGACCGGGTTTCCCTTTCTTTGGACATTTTGAATTTTGGGACATTGGGGCTTAGCTCAGTTTGTTTAGGGAGAGGGGTAGAAATGTATGGGTGGAGAGGGTGGGTTCCTTTGTGAACATAATGAAGTGGAAACTAATTTATTTTACAAAAATCTATGCCTGAAATAGTTTGTTTTACTTTTACTTTGCACTGCTGCCTGCAGCCTGTTTATGTGCCTGTAAGAGAGAGTGTGGCTTTTAGTTATAGAGTAATACCTCTCTAACTATTTTGACCATTAGGGGAGACGCTGCCATGACCGATATTGTGTATCACAACCTAGATACACGATAGTATCATTCAGTTACTTACTTACTAAGTTAACTAGTTCACTTCACTCCATAGTTGGCTTACCTGAATATAGATGAGGCAATAACACAGAAGGCATCACAACTTCACAAGTGAGGTCCCACTTCCAGTTCCACCCAGGTGAGCTCCAACTGTAGGATTAATCAATATGACTGATTATCCATCGTAGGGAACTAAAGGAAACTAAAAAGACTGATTTGTTGGGTTGTATCAAAGCTTTACAAAATAATTGACACGAGTACTACATGATGACACAACAAGAATTCCTGATAGTTATAAAATACAAAAAAACAGCAATAGTAGTAATCTGGGCTAATGGGGAGCTAGTCATGAAAAATGAACGCAAAGTCCCGAGTGGACAAGCTAGGGTAAGGGGTTTACAACTACACAACACAAGGCCTGAATGATGATGCAGACGACTGATCTTCAGTCTATATCTAAAATATGGATCACTTTTCTTGCATGGGTGGGTAAATGGGGCCACTGTGGGCTATTGCTTAGAAGATTCTGCCGTAAGTTGATGTTGCTTTCATCACATCCACCCCAACAAGTGTGTGATCCAGTGATGAAGCAAATCACTCGCCTGAAAACCAGCCTGTTCCAATAGAGTGACGTTATTTCCTGAATCCCAGCAAAAACTAACAGGACAGCAATAAATAACACCGCTCCCCTGGAGTTGGAGGGTTGGGATGAGAAAAAGAGAAATACCAGCTTCTTCAAGGATGTGTAGACTTTGCGTCAAAAGTGGTGGGGTCAGCGTAGCGTCTTGACTCTGGGTTCTGGATCACCGGACTCTGAATATATGTAGAGCGACACTTATTCCAGAATACCTGTCTAAGAACAGGTTCATTGATCCATTGGTCAGGTTGGGAAACAGCAGGAGATCATAACAAGTCTTTGAGAATTCGCAATTCCCGCATTTAGTTCCAAAGATCACTTTGTAAAGATGCTGCCATTACAAGAAATATGGCTTTCTAAAGTTCAAATGCACTGAGAATGCAGACAATGTCTCTTTGCAGATTCCAGAAGCAACCAAGTTCCTAAATAGTCTCAATGTACACTTTCTTAATGATGCTGCTATTAGAGGAAATACGTTTTTGCACCGGTCAAATGCGCCGAGATTAAAAGCAATGGTTCTTTGTTGATACTATAAACAAACAAATGCCTTAAAACACAACACATACAGTCTCTGTGTGCTAAAACAAAAAAATGATTTGTTTTACCTGTTTCTGATCTGCAGTATACTGTCTGTCTATGCGACTGAACCGAGAGTCACCTTTTAAATGTTTTTCTCTCTTTTCTGGTGCTCTTCTAATACAGGAACTAAGGCAGATAAAGTACTGCACGTTGCTCACGTGCACAATCTACCTGTCAACAGGCATTGGTATATACAAAGAATAATTGCCAACAAGCATTAGGGATTTGGGTAAAGGTTTGACAAAGACAAACACTACACAAGGACAATATTCATCTGGGCAGTGAGCACCTCATCATTTGTCATCAATCTGTTGTGGAAGGAAACGAAGGAATGAGTACGACAGAGTCCAGTTAAATGCATTGTAAAAAGTCCTTCTGCGCCCGAGACCTAAGTTATCAGATATCTAAATGTTCTGGCTTCTAGGTTGGGAGTGAACCTATCCTACCAAATATGATCATTAAAAGAAAAATGATACTGTATTACAAAATTAGGTGGTGCATCTCCTCTGGAATGTCAATCACTCTTGGGTGCCTGTCTTGACTGGTCCAGTAGGTAAGCAGAAGTGTTGAGCTCATCTTTTGCCTTTTGTTATTGCATGAGGATACAAGGCCTGCAGATTGTAAACCATAAACTGTATTTTAGAGTCACGGAGAAGGACAGAAGGAAGGTTAACTTAATGAGTAATGTATCAAGAAGACTCAAAGGCAGAGCAAAAAGGAGGACACAGAGTTTCACTTTTGTCACAAGTCCAACACACATACACACGCGGGCACACACACACACACAGCAGCATTTCACAAATAAATGCACCTCTCTCCATTCCACGGAGTTGAGTACTAGGCCTTAGACTTTTGGTTTACCTTTGAACTGAAGTCGATAATGTCATGCTTCTAGCTGTTCATAAGGTAGTCCTGCAACTCCTGCCTTGAGTTCATCCATTCTCCTCCTGACTCCGAGTAACTCCTTCCCAGACCAGTCATCATGACCCAAGCAAGACAGACGTGTAGTACAGTGCTGTTGAAGAGCAAATAGTGAAACAGAATTGCAGTATTTTGCATAGGTTTTTGCTTGTTAACTAAAGTGACTGTACTCTTCTCTGAATAACCAGAAACAGGGAAAGGATCCTGCAATTAAACTGGCTAATTGTGAAAGGGTCAATCACCTCCAGAGAAAAAAATTGGTCACCTGTTCCAATTCAAGCACAGTGGTAGGTACATTATGTCCACTTTGATGCAAGCAACAGATTGAAATTTGGCAGTCTTGTCTGGAGCAGCCATCCTAGATGATGAAAAAAACAGAAGGATCCTTGGAGTAGACAATACAGGTTAATTATGCTAAGTAAGTATGTAAAGGCCAATCACCTTCCAGGCAAAAAACGATCACCCATTACTCAGGCCCCAAACATTGCAAATCAGATCTCAAGAAAGTTCCCACATTACATTTCAACACACAACCTCCCTCACTGTCATCTATCACATAATGAATGATCAATCATCATCATCCACACAAAAACTCAGTCATCGTTGCAATAGTTGTAGTTACCTCTTCCAATCCAAGCATGGGTAGTTTAGTTAAGTTTGCAAAGAGAGAAGTTCAACTAGAAATAATTCAAATGTTCTATAGAGGCGTTTGCATACTTAGTCCAGGAAGTAGAGTTCATCCTCAAACTCAGGTAGTTCAACCAGAAGTTGACACTTGATTCAATTTCTGACAAATCATCCTCCTCCCCCCCTTGTGCTGTTTCAGAAACGGTGTAATTGTGTGGTACAAAATGTTGGTTCATATTGATCATAGTCAATCTCTCCACATTTTGAGACGAGAGGCTGGTCCTTCTCACTGTAAAAAATGCTGTTGAGAACACACTCAGCAGACACACTGGCTACAAGACAAGCTAGATACTTTATTGCCAGCCTGCTGAGCTTTGGCCATTGGCTTATCTTCCCATACCAATACATCAAAGGATTTTGATCCACATAGACCTCTTTTGAATCATCCAGATACTTCTGGAACATCCTGTGCATGGTTATTGGTGCTTTCACTTGCTCAACCTGTTTTGCCATCGCCTCTGTACTGGACTTAATCCCTGACAATTTGAAACCAATCCAATGCAGATGTTGGGTCCAGAACTTCTGTTGCTATTGTTATTGGTGTTCTGGTTTATGGTGTTGGCTGCTGTAAGACAAGACTGCCCTCTCTAGAAGTTAAATGCGGCTCCCCAGAATTGCGGGGTGGGCATCGAAGTTCCATCCGTTCTTCTTTCAGGTCTCCGGTTTGCTCTACAATCCACCTCTTGTATTTTGAAACATCCCCTTCAGAAAAAGGAATGAAAGTGGGCAGAATTTGTTAGTACTGTGTATCAAGTATTGTGGCACAGATGTACTCTTTTGGAAGTGATGATGTCATGTTGCAGCCTTGTACTACAAGCCAAGCAAAGGATTAAGCTCTGAACCAAGGCATGCGCTTCTGTGTTTTCATTCACACCTGCAGGGGTGAACCTTTCAGACACCTTCTTTGCCTGGTCCTGAAGGAGATGAAACAACAGGATAGCTTGGCCCATCGTACTGTCCTCCTGGCTAACTTCCATGTGAAAAACTCAAAAGGGAGTAGCATCTGTGTCAGGTATTTGTCTAGGCCCCATTTTTCTGCATCCATGGTCACAGCTTTCCCAACTGCATCCCCTCCTTTTAGAATGACATAGTTATTGATCTGTTTGTACTGCTCAAACAGACATTGCAAAATGTAATAGGTTGAGTTCCAACATGTTGGCACCTCCTATATCAGGGGTTTAACTGGTGCTCTATTATTAAGCTATATAATCTGCAACTGATTACGGGCTTTAAAAGAATTGCTGAAATGAGTGCAGATTCTTCTGCAGGTGGTCAGTATGTTGCTGACTATGCCTTCTTTTTTGTGAAAATCTTGCACCACCAGGTTGATGCAATGGGCCAAACACAGGACCCTAAAACAGCCTCTGTCTGACATGGCCTTGACTATGTTACTGCCATTCATTGTCCGTGGAAACAAATCCAAATCTGAGACCTCTGGGTCGCAGCCATTCATACACCTTGCTGTTGAATTCCTCCAAGATGTTTACAGCTGTATGTGATTTCTCCATGGCAAACATGGTCACTGTTGCATGCTGATGAACGCTCTTAAAACTTTCTTCAGGGTCAAGACTTGCGGATATCTTTTGCTTTACTCCAGCAAAAAAGATCCAGTGTGCAGTGATGCACATGTAATCAGTCACCTGACAACAGGTCCACATGTCTGTTGCTAGGTGGATCGTGTGAACAACACTTTGCTGCAAAGCTTGTCCAACCAACTGCAGCACATTGTGATGCAGAGCTGGAACAGCAACTCTGGCAACATAGGTCTGACTTGGTACCTTCCATTATGAGCAGATGGCTGCCACAAATTCTAAGAATCCCATTCCTTCCACAAAGGAAAAAAGGGAGGAAGTCCAGCGCTGACATTTTTTCCAGCTTCCCATTGTACAAACACGTGGTTGGGTGGTCTGCTCATAGGGCCTCTCATGCTTAAACATTCCCGTAATAGTAGCCTGGATTTTCTTATTTTCTGGGGCCATTGACACAGGCTCCTTTTGAGAAGTAGTTGGTGGTGGTAGACTCAATGCACGTCATGGTGGGGCAGTCACTGTATGCCGTGGTGTCTCCATCTCACTCTGGGTTTTGTGCCATTGTGAAGTTGTAGAGGTGGGTGATTCTGCTGGTGCACTGCTGGGGACAGAGCTGTTTTGTGTGAAAGTGTCACACCCTTCTTTTTCCCTGATCATTACCTCTCACTGTGATTGGACTTGTAGCTGATATTTCCTGTCTCTCCCCATCACCACGATCATGTTCAGCAAATTGTTTAAGGTGCTCCTCCCAGTTGATTGTCTGGTGTTTTTTCATATGGGTCGTATGGCCTCCAGCATCATAAATTGTTCCAGGCTTACCTGGACAGACATTTGTGTTGCAAATGCAGCATACTGCAATGTGCGCCCCCTTTTTACTAACCATAAAAAACTCCCAAACTGTGGAGAAGTACTTTTTTTCTGTGCCACTGCCAATGCCTGAAGAAGAACTGGTGGAGGTAGGTGGGCGTGTCATTGATTGCCTCTGCTTCTCTTGAGGTAGGGGTTGGTACAGGTCTCAGACAGGGCTTTGCAAAAATGGGAGCTAGTGGTGGTATTACCTGTGCCACATCCCTCAGAGGAGGTTGAATAGCATCCCCTTCCATAAGATTAAGTCTTTCAGGAACTTTTTTTTCCCTTGCCTCTCCTGTTGTCTCTTGGATTCTGCCGGGGTGCACTCCATGTCCCTATCATCATCATCATCAGAAGTGGTGCTTGGAGAAAATGGTGGAATAGTACCCTTACTTTTCCTTTCTGGAGATCTGGGAGCCAATAATTCTAAAAGAGTAGGTTCTTGCTTGGAAGGAAGCTCAACCTCCTGTTCTGCTGCAGAATCCGGAAAATGTACTATTGCTAGTTGAGGCTGCTCCCCACTTTGCTTGGTTTCCGGAAAAAATTGCTTACTACTTTCCGAAAGGGACAAATCCAATTCAACATCACTACTCGTCGACTTCGACATGATTGTAGTGGCTCCCTCACTGACAGACATGATCCTGGGGATGTGCTGTTAATGCAGGAGTGCTGCTCCCGGCTTGCTCTCAGGATGCCGTTGCAGCAGACACAAGTTTGCCGAAAAAAGGCTCAGGTCAGCACGCCAGTGGTGGAACGTTGCTTCATTTCACTGGCCATTTTCTTGCCAGCATCTTCCTTTGGGGCCATCTTCTTAAAGCTCTCAGTTGGCAGTTGCACCAAGCTGCACAAGCGCAAGTGATTGCAGGACTGACGTGACTGCACAGGCCTTCTGTTTGGCAGTACTGCGGGTGATGTCTCTTCTCTTGTGCACCTAAAAGAAAACAAGAAAGAATAACATTTAATGTTAAACGTGGCATTGTTTGCTGTTTGCATTAGTACAGACAAAGGCAATATTTGTGTGGTTGCTTTGTAAAACACTTTAAAGTCAAAACACACCACCATACCATAATTCTCCATCAGAATATAACACACAATATACAGAATGATAGAGCTCTTTCATTTATGTTCAATATATTTTAAAGGAGACACCTGTGGCACTCAGGGAACTAAATAGGTAAATGGAATGCTAATCTTTAAAAAAAATGAATGATGCTAGAGTCTAAAGTTCACTGCTGCCAGGGTGTCCACCAGGAGGAAATTTAATTATATACCATAAAAACGGAATGCTGTTGCACGGTTGTTCGCCTATGGTAGATGAATGGATGGATGGATGATGGATCGATTGAGGCAAAAAAAAAAAAGAATTTACAGCGAAACATTTTTTTTAACAAATTTCAATACAAATTGCAATAAAAAAATTACATAAAAAACAAACAAAATTACATTTACAAAAATAAATCCCCCCAAAATTAAAAATTAAAATAAATAAATTAACAGTACGTGAAATTATCCTCTAGCTTATTATTAAACTGATATCTCATCCTTCCATGCAAGCCTTTGGAAAAGGTACCCTAGCTGAAAGCACAAAATGGCTGCCAGAGTGCTACATTGAGCAAGAAAGCATGGGGAACAAAGAACACATGCAGGCCTATGGCAAATGCACACTGGCTGGCTACACAAAATGGCTGCCAGACACATGGTCACAACAACCAGCAAGGAGGCATGGCCACAACAAAGAACCTGTGTAGGACTATGGCAAAAGCACACTGGCTGTCTACACAAAATGGCCGCCAGCCTCATGGTCACAACAACAAGTAGGAGGCCTGGAAAGCAAAGAACACATGCAGGCCTATGGTAAAAGCACACTGGTAGGCTACACAAAATGCCTGTCAGCCACATGGACACAACAATAACAACCACCAACAAGGAGGCATGGCCACAGCAAAGATTCTGTGTAGGCCTATAACAAAAACACACTAGCTGGCTACACAGAATGGTCACCAGCCTCATGGTCACAACAACTAAAAGGAGGCATGGCCACCACAAAGAACACATGCAGACCTTGCCAAAAGCACACTGGCTGCCTACGCAAAATGACCGTCAGCCACATGGTCACCACAACAAGAAGGAGGCATGGCCACCACAAAGAATACATGCAGGCCTTGGCAAAAGCACACTTACTGGCTACACAAAATGGCTGCCAGCCACATGGTCATGGTCTCAACAAGAAGCTGGAGGCGTGGAAATCAAAGAACACATGCAGGCCTATGCGCAATGACTATACAAAATGGTCCCAGGCCATATGGTATGGGGAACAAAGACAAATGGTAAACACACTCACACACTGGCCAGACAAAGGAGGCACTGATAACACTGGAGAAAACAGCATTAATTCAGCAATGCCAAAAATGACAATTAACTAGGCTAAACATTTTTACAAGAACACACATCTTCCAAAGGCATCAAATATACACTTTTGCCGCCCCCAAAAACATGAAATATCACCTAAAAAAACACATGTTCCAGTGATATCTCAAATACAAAGTCCTCAAATCCAATGTATATATGCAGCAGACGAGAAGAGTGATCCTTCCAGCTCCAAATCCAAATGAAAAGTGACCAGGAGCTGAACAAAGCACTGGGAGGAACCTGCTGGCAGGACGTTGGGTTCTCTGAGGCACTTCCTCTTTATTGGAAAATGAGGGGGGGGAGAAAAGAAAAAAAAGGCTTCTCGCACAAAAAAAACATCTCCAACGCCTCTCATCTGCTTCTCGGGCACAAAAGCTGCTCGAATGGTACGTTAGCGGTCGGCACTATAGTGGCGCTGTCGCAGCCGGATTCCGGGCAAGCAAGCGCTAAGTATCGTGCGAGCTCACTAGACATCCAAGATTCTCAAGCGCACACGAATGAGGCCCAAGACAAATCTCTAGCGCGAATGAAAAAAAAACTCCACTTCGCACCCAGGAAGGCGGAATTCAGGAAATCCGAATTCCTCTGCGGAGCGCAGAGTGCCTGAATTCCGCAAACTTTGCAAGCAGAGTTTTACGCCCTGGGCCAGTGGTGAGCAGTAGTGGTGGGGGGAACTTGCGGAATTTGTTTCAGTGAAATTCCATGGAGCTACATAAAAACTGCTAGAGATTCCACGGAGTTCCACCAACGGGAAGAAATAAATATGCTGCGCTACCCACGCTGTGATTTAGCTCCAGCAGTGCATTCTTTGCTGAACAATCTGCGAAAATGGCATCACACAAGACGTGCCAGAGGGTGCAGCTACTGAAGATGATTTTGCTGCCACTCAAGTAGATTTTCTACTCCAGCAGCAGCCTTCTGAATGCAAACTGTTGTGACCACCGTGTTAGAAAAATCTCGCTGTATGTCCTCCTAGCAACCAGAAATGGTGCAAGGAGATGCAAAATCTCACTCGCATTCACCAACTTACCGTCCCGGAGCCATATGCAACAAAAATTCTGCCACGTGGCAATTGGTGGAATTTGGTCAGAACTCTGCATTATAACAGTAACGTGGAGTCGCCAAAATCCGCCGATTCCGCGGGCGGAATAAAATATTTGGACCACCCCTAGTGAGCAGTAACTGTGACCTGCAGCTCATGCACCAGCGCAGAGATCTGCATGCCCTTGTGACTGAACATCCACCCCCTCGCGCTGATTTGTAATGGGCTGACTGCTGACGCAAGTTCGGCTGGAGTCTGAGAATTATTTCTTAATTTACCTAAAAGGACCCTCACAGACAACTATAAGGCTGGAAAAAAAATCAGCAATCCTATATTGAAGTTTTGTAGGGGAAACGCCTATAGTGAATTCACAAAATAAGGTGTACGATTAATTTAACACAAGATGCAGCCATACAGTTTGCTCACTGTTATTATTCTTTGTGAACTTTGTGAAAAAATAACACAATTCAACTACTTTTTTTTTTAAGGTAATCTATAGATATGTGAGAGGTGCATATTTCATATGCTAATTATTTGTAACGGCTTTTGTATGACAATAAAAATAATTTAAAAAGGTCTATATGTAGTTTACTGTAAGGCATACTCCGCAGATACAAAATAATTAAATCAAATGCCTATGAAAAAGAGAGCGCCACTTAGTTTATGGATTTAGGCTGACATCTAGTGTCAATTTATGTTAGTGCAGTACTCATATCATTTAATACAAAGAATAAAATAGATTCGTTATCACTTATTAAGCAGCGATTTTTTTTCCCCTTTATGTCTTGTATTTCTAATCACAAAGAATAATAAAACCTCGATAGACGGAAACAAAATAAATGATTGAAACACACTTTAACTCTAAGTCATGACATACCTTTATGAATTAATAACTCCGTGCAAATTTGGAAATATCATACTGGACAAATATACATTTTTATTTATTTTATTTAAATGTACTTTCTACAGCGTAACAAATCCGTGTGCTTCTGAGCTCTGTGTCATATCACAGAAGACGTTTGACAAACGACATCAATTTTAACAACATATACATTGGTTGCACCATTGTCAGCACATCATGCTTTGAAACTCGTCGATACACACGTGTGGTATCAATGAGTGCGTCTTCTTGGAGACATCTAATGATAATGTGAACGAATGCGGTGTGCATGTGGTAATAAAGGGCAAACAACTGGGTGTTGCAGGGATCTAAATAAAAATCGGGCGAGGTCGGTTTCGGGCATGGCAAAAGTTTCTTTAAAATAAAATATTTTTCCTTACGATCATATTTCTAATTATTGTGCAACGTGTACGTTCATGGTGAATAGGGTTCTCCATCCTAGTAATTTAATTTATGGGAATAGATATACAATTGCGCTGCTTCTCTGTACAGTAAATCAATTAACCTAGAAAACACAGAGGCAGTTAAGAAGGCAATACAAGCATCAGACTCGGGGCATCATTCCACATCAAGGTGCCGATTCCGATCCTGTAAAACCCGGGTACGAATGGTCGTACGGAGCGTTTTCTCCGTACGACTCGTACCCGAGAATTCCACCGTACAAACCAGCAAGTACAATTCGTACAGAAATACCATTTCCGTACGAATCGTAAAAAACACCGTACGGCTAAAAAATACATACAATTCTGATCCTGGACAGCGCGTACGCGACGTCCGCATGGAGTCAGGCAGCGTTTTACGGACCAGCAAGTACGATTCGTACCTACAGCACTCCGCACGGCTATATTTTTACGGGAGCCAAAAAGTGCCGGAAAAGCTAAGTACGCTGCGATGCACGAGGAAAAGGGGGCGCGCTACGCGACGTACACGCCATCACCCACATCGTACATGTCATCATGTACGGTGCGTACCCCAACATTGCATATGTACGGACCGTACCTCCCACCCCCCCGTATGTACGGACTGTACCCCAGGCGTACCCCCCACCCGCGTATGTCCGCACCGTACCCCAGGCGTACCCCAATCCTTGCGTATGTCCGCACCGTACCCCAGGCGTACACCCCACCCGCGTATGTCCACACCATACCCCAGGCATACCCCCCATCCGCGTATGTATGCACCGTACCCCAGGCGTACCCATTCCTAGCGTATGTACGCACCGTACCCCAGGCATACCCAATCCCCGCGTATGTACGGACCGTACATACGCGAGGATTGGGGTATGCCTGGGGAACGGTGCGGACATACGCGGGTGGGGGGTACGCCTGGGGTACGGTGCGGACATACGCGGGTGGGGGGTACGCCTGGGGTACGGTGCGGACATACGCGGGTAGGGGGTACAGTCCGTACACACGGGGGTGGGGGGTATGGTCCGTACATACGGGGAGTGTGGGGTACGGTGCGGACGTACGCGGGAGGGGTGGGAGGCTGGGGGGGCCGTACGACTCATACCCCGGGCACAAGTGTACTCAGGGTAGGGGTCGTACAAAGTTTGCTCCGTACGGGGCCTTTTCCATGCGCTTTTGTTTTCGGACGGGCGGTACGGATCGTACTTGCGTGCTCAGACTTCAGTTTTACGAGTTGTAAGTAAAACTGTCCGGGGACGTCTCGTAGACTTTTCCCGAGGTGATTCGTATGTATTTTTCACGTACGAATCGTACTTCGCCGTTTGTACGGGACTTGTACGATTCGTACGTAAAAAAATACGGATACGAGTCGTACGGGAAAAAAAAATCCAGGATCGGAATCGACCCCAAAGTACTCATCCGGATTAGGCCACCAAAAGAAATTGCACGTTTTAAAAGTGGCGGTTTAATATCGCGCGTGTCCCCTCATTGACTTGGCAAAATAATCTGGAGGGATTTGTGCAAAAAATAAATAAATAAATACCACATATTCCGAGTTCTTCAGTTTGGGACAGGAGTAAATCATGCAATATTTATGTATTAACCCTTATTCCGAGATGCAAATCTCAGAATGAGTGACACAGTGCCCCACCTGGTGCCATTGGTCTTTATCAGGTGTTACCTCTCAAAATGGGGGCTTTCATTACAAAACCCCTTAATGTCGGCCACTGAAAGCTTCTAGGGCTTTCAAAGTGCCAATGTCTAAAATCAGCATACAAGATTCAACCGGCCTGGGCAGGTCCGTAGCCAGAAGTTTATATGACCAAACATTAAAGCTGTGCTCTATAGGTGCACTTTCTCATATACATGTAGGGCAGAGGTCTTCAAACGTTTTTTGCTCAGAGCCCCCCTAAGTAAAATGTTTTGAGATCGGGCCCCCCTCCAAAATTTATGGCAAGGATTGAGGTAGCAGGAGGCTGCGTGCAGGGGGTGGGGCTTATGAGATCATTTCATGAGTACTTTTTCTATAGCTTATAAACTGCACTAACTATGAGATTTATAAAACAGCAAATGCATCAAACAAAAACATGTATTATCTCAAACATACTTATCCCCATAATTGGGGTGTTACAAGCCCCTCACACTCTTGGACCCTCCGAATGCAACCACACCTGCTACACTAATCATAACTGCAGTCCTGGGTAGCAGGCAATCTCCTCTGAATCTTTTACCTCGTCCCCACCATGACGGACCATCACCTCGGTCCTAATGCTAGAAAGGAAAATAAGCTACCATGCCCTTTTCTTAAAGGTACACAGTCATAATTGTGATGCAGTGGGCCCCATGGAATCTTTGGACCCCAGTCCGGCCTCATTTGCTTCCTTAATGATAACCAGCAGTGGCCACTTACACACCTGGAAGCAGTACCACCATCACTACTGAATGTCCCTTTAAAAAAAAAGAAAAAAAGAGACCACTCATATTGTCCCCTTCTTCGGAGTATCTCTCTGAGGAAGCGGTCTCTGGCCATTTGTAAACATAAAAATGAGCCCCCATACAGTGCACCCTATTCTGGGCCTTCTCTTTGACAATATCTAGAATCTCGCTCCTTTCCTCTGTCTCATAGACCATTACTGCGAGGCCCCACAGGTTGAGAGGATTAGGGCTCTGCATCTGAATGCAACCCTGCTGGCCTTCTACCTGCCACCCATGGACTCGACTTTCACAAACAAACTGCCCCTGAATGGTTAATGCTGACTTTGAGGAGCCTCTGCCTGAAAATGAAAGGTGTGGTGGTAGTGCAGAGAGTTAAAGACGAAACTAGCCTTCTTACCAGCCGTTAATGGATTAAGTCCCTTAAAGTCAGGGCCACAGGAACTATGGGTTTCTGCAGCAGCAGCGTTTTTCACATAATTATTAAGCTGTTATTACATTATTTTATGCTCACTTAAATGACTGTGAAAACACTAAACACTTTGTATTGTATTGTAATTGCATTTACATAGCGCTTGCTACCCCTGGTGGGGTGTTGAAGTGCTTTTTCAGAGAGTAGCATGCTACTCTGGAACCTATACAGTATTAGTGGTGAATTAGTATAGTGAATTATGAAAGTAATTTGAGTGGTGGACTGTTAGACAGTGATTTGGATTGAGAAGGATAACAAAGGGGTAGAAGAGGTAAAAAGGTTTGCATTTATATAGCGCTTGCTACCCCTCATGAGGTGTTGTAGTGCTTTTTCAGCAGTAGCACACTATCCTGGAAGCCATAAAGGATTACTGGTGAATTAGTATAGTGAAATATGAAATTTATTTGAGTGGTGGACACTAGTCCACCAAGCCACCAGACACAGAATTGCTTTCCCGAGGGAGCAATTTGCATTTCACACATTTCTAAACCCACCGATTCTCCCCCCTTCCCACAGCCCCACCCTTGCTACCTTACTCGGGTCAGGAAACAAGCAGAAGTTACCCTGGTGTGTACCCAATGTGCGCCAGTTCTGTCAGTTCCAATAAAATACACTTGCGAGTGTGGTAAAACCAAGGAAAATTCACACTTGCTTAGTTTTCACTCAGATGTGGAGCACTGTAAAAGGCCTAGTGTTGATGACAGTTGTAGAAGAGCACCTAGAGAAGGCGGTATTTAATTTTACAGAACATTGAATATAATATTACTCAGTTTCGGTCATAAATATAAAAAATAAAAAATACATTTGACATGATACAGACACTGGTGATACAACCTGCAAGAAGATGGAAGCTTTGGCGTTTGAAGAAAGACGGTAAATATGTAAAATTCATTTTCTACCAGCAAATTCGTATGGTGGATGCAGCTCCATTTACTCAAGTCAGTCATTTTCTAGGTTAGTTTAATCACACTCCAATTATTCGATGGGTCAAATGTTTTCTGTCATGAATGGAAAACCTCTGGCACACATTTCATTATTTTTGCCAATAATCAAAAAGAATATTTCTTGAATTTTGAAGAGCCCAAAATAATGCTCACAAATTAGAGCAATGAGGTCCCAAACAAAACTCAGTGGCTAGAATATTCTTCTTATGGAGTAATCTTGCAGACTCGCACCAAATAACCGTAGACACATTTGCTGAAAGAAAACACACTGTTTTTCAGAAGTTTTCAAAATGTGTCATTCACATGCAACCACTGACTGTGGGCCTGCTCGTGTCCTCCAGTGATGGCCCACTGGAGTGAAACAGAACATGAAGATGAGGCCTCACGGTGGCCCTGGCACTGGACCTCACCCTGCTGCCATCCCGCGGAGCCTTTAAGACCATCGACTGACGACGTGCACAGGCAAGGCAGCTTGAACTTGCTGGTGAGTGCTCCTCTCGCAACATGCAGAGGAGGAATCTGTTCTAAACAGCCGCACCACATTAAGGGGGACCTATGAAAAGTATAAGGCGCTAAATAGCTTGTTTGGAGAGCACCCACTAAACAGATTCCACCTTTGTGACACCTTGTAATCACCACAACAGAAAAACATAGAATACAGCCAGCTAACATTCTACCTTTTTCACAGCATCCCAATATAAAAATAGCCTACACTGCTACAGCTTGAAGGTTAGAGCTGGCTTTTTTTTTTTAGCAACCTCTTGACCTTGCCAGCACACTCACTGACCCCCGCCCCCACGCCACTCTGATTACAATTCACGCTTCTCGGCTCTGAGTAAATGAAGACAGCCTGGAAACGCAGCAAATAAACATCGCTGCACTTCCAGGCCATCTTCATTTACATATACTTGTAGAGGCATTTGTGCCCCCCTGGGAACCCATCGACGCCCCCCCCAGGGGGGCGCGCCCCACAGTTTGAAGACCTCTGATGTAGGGGGAAAGGTACATTTTGCAAGGATTTGAAGCACGCAATGCGTTTTCACACTGTTTTTATTATTGGGAATACTGGTTGTACTACTAAATATTGACCCCCAGAATATCATGGTATAAGAATATTGAGGGCAGAATATTGAAAATAAGAACATATCGGGAAGTGTAGATTTACTATTCCTAACTACACATCTATGTACTTTAAAAGAAAAAGACAAAAATATAAATATATACACACACTGAAAAAAACAAAGGTTACAGGTACATTGGTTAGGCTCGGAATTCACTCATAAAAAATCAGTGAAATTCAGCAGTTATAGTTACCTGAGCTAACTATAACATACGACCCCGCAACACACTACTTCTGACATCACATATTACTTTACTCATGACATGGTCAGTTACATCACTGATGACATCTCAAATGACATCATCCAGTAAGTGTAAGTGTTTTGAAACCGTTTCTGAGACTTAAAAATATATACTAAGCTACTGCATACGTTACATTGCTATTCTTTTTGTACTACTAATGAGTGATACAGTTTCTAACATATGTAATCTGAGTGGCTGTGTGACTACCTGTATCAGGTTTGGAGTGGCTGTGTGAGTGATTGTATGTGTGTGTGAGTGGGTGTGTGAGTGGGTGTGTAAGTGGCTGTATGGGTGAATAAGTGGGTGTGTGAGTAGTAGTATGAGTGAGTGACTGTGTGAGTGGCTGTATTGGTGAGTGAGTGGGTGTGTGAGTGACTGTATGGGTGGGTGAGTGGCGGCATGGGTGAGTGAGTGTGTGTGTGAGTAGCTGTATGGGTGAGTGAGTGACTGTGTGAGTAGCAGTATGGGTCTGTAAAGTGGGGGGAGAAAGGGGGCAGGGCCTCCAATGAGTTCTCAGCAATCCCGTTGTGTGGGACTTACTGGTGGTAATAGTAGGGGTTCTTGCCCCCAAACAATCCTAAGCATCCAAGGGGCTTTGTCCCCCAACAGTAGAGTGCCAGGAGGCGTGCTTGCAGAGTGCTGGAGAAAGGGGGCAGGGCCTCAGACAAGCTCTCAGCAATCTACTGTGTGGGTCGTACTGGTGGTAACAGGAGGGGTTCTTGGCCTCCAAGGACCCTCAGCATCTAGGAGGACTTTGTTACCCAATAAGTAGTGCACCAGGAGGCATGTTTGCAGAGTGGTCAAGAAAGGAGGTGGGGCCCTCGACAAGCTCTCAGCAATCCCACTGTGTGGGACTTACAGGTGGCATCAGGAGGGGTACTTGGCCCCCTTCCGCCCTTTGTGAATTTCCAAAGTCATAAACTTAGAAGTTTGGTCTTAGTTTAGACAAAACGTCTAAGTTTACCTTTGTGAATCAGGCACCATGAATTCAATTACCCACACCCAAGAACCTACGCCACTGTTCTAGGGAGTCCATCAGGGACAAAATGGGTCCTGCCATCTCTAACTCACATGGCACTACATCTCCCCATTTGTTAAATAAAAAGTAAAAAAAATACATATATACATCACAACTCTTCAATAAGTCGTTTTGGTGCTTGAATCAATCACCCAGATCTTGTCACATGAGGTTGCGGAGATACAGGATAAGGATTCATAACTGGCATTGATGACAGAAACACTGGTATAGGTGTTGGGCACTGATTTTCAGGTGGCTAAGTCTCACTTTTGACATCTGAAGCTGGTGACTATAGAGGCAGGTGCTTGAAATGCAAATAATCTCTCGTAATGGACTTTCCACGATGGAGAGCCGTCACCAGGTGTCCTTTACTAGACACAACCCTCTGCGGGTCAGTATCCAAAGGAGCATCAGACTGGCATTTCCGTTCCTGCCCAACAATTACTTGGTTTCCTCTTTTGAACACAGTGCTCCGAGCACCATGGCATCTATCTGCGCAGGTTTTTATTTGGCGTTTTTGAGATGAATCCGTAAGGATAATTTTATCAATGTCAATAAATCTCTCAGTGGTCCATTGTGGCACCTTGGTTCCTATGGCTCTACCAAACATTAGGTGGCAGGGCTTTCACCCATGGTAGAATGGGGAGTTGACTTGTATGCACTAAGCACAGATTAAATAACTGATTTGAGTTCAAGCTTTTCCAGTACAGCACGCTGGACAGTTTGCATGAGGGTGCTCATAAACCTCTTGACAATACCATCCGCCTAATGCCAGAGAGGTGTGCGTTTCTGATGCTTGAAATTTAGATGAGTGAGATAATCTTTAAATTCTCAACTATTGAAAGGTGGGCCATAGTCAGATTTCAAAATTGAAGGAACACCCCATGTTACAAAAACACTTTTCAATCTCTCAATGACTCTCTCATGATTAATTGATGACAGATTTCCCGCAAGGGTAAAACGAGAATATTCATCAACAGTTACTTCTAAATGATGTTCATTGTGAAGGGGTCCAAAGAAATCAATTGTAATCTTCTCCAATGCATGCTTTGGAAGATCAGACATGTTTAACGGCTGTGGAGTTGTTTTGGATGACAAGCAGTTGCACAAATGGCATGCCCTTAACTCTCTTTCAACTCTTTTGTCAAGACGAGGACACGGCACTCGGTCCCGTAGAGCTTGTTTAGCAAAAGCAAACTCCACAATGTCTCTCATGGGCCAGTTCAATAACTTATTGTCTCAGACTCTCGGGTATGACAATTCTCAACTCTCAAGAGATGGTGTCTGCTGGGGTAACTGAAAGTTCCTCCTGCACATTTTTGAATTTCTGGTGTTCACGGTCATCAAGAAGAGATTGAGTATGTTTTCACCATGACTGATGTGTAATAATGTCTTTGAGTATTAGCAAATCTCTGTCAGTGCTCGTAGCAGCAATAATTTGTTCCACCGATATGGCAGTAGGGGTACTGGATTTCATGATGAAGCTAAGAAAAGCATCAGGCCACTTTAGAAGTAGTACTAGGACGCTGTATTGGTACACATGAGAAGTAGTCAGCAGCGTTTTGATCTTTTCCTGGATGATGCACAATTATATAATCATATTCCTACAATCGCAACCCCTACCTCTCAATGCAAGGGGGCCTCTTGGCTTCTGGATTGCCAAAAATGGTGAGCAATAGTTGGTGGTCAGTGACATCTGTGAAATACTCCCCATACAGGAACACATGAAAATGCTCACAAGCCCACACCACAGCAAGGCTTGGTTTTCAGGTTGTGAATAGGCACATTCCGTCAATGACTCACTCCAGCTCGCATATGCCAAAATGTGTATTGGAGCATAGGGATGTCCAGTGTGCTGGGCAAGGATGGCATTCATCCCCATTGGGCTTACAACAACGTCTGTCTGCAATTTTGGATCAAAGTATGTCATTTCAGTGGCATTCTCAATCGCATGCATGTTTTCATGAAGCTTGTTCACATTCACAGGACAATTGAAATAGACCATTTAGTTTCATTAAGTCTATCAATGGGGCACTTATGGTGGCAAAGTCACGTATATACCTTGAACAGTAACTGGCCATATCACTGAAGAATCTCACCGTGGTTACATCTTGTGGGGGAGAAGTGGATGAGAAGGCTTGTACTTTATGAGAATCCAAAGTCATCCCCCCATCAGAACAGATATGACTGTAGGAAACCGCCATCTCTGTACAGTAGACTAAAATGAAGTATACTATGTAAAGAGTGGGAGAAATCTCCAAAAGACAGGTAGAGGTAACCATCTGAGAAACCTGACTCTCTTTTTGCGGTAGTGTGGGTGAGACGTTAGGACTATCAGATGGTAATGTTAAGCATTTGTTGTACTCACAGAAGCAATAAATGTGACACACACTCAAGAATAAATCTGAGACCAATTTGTAAAAATAATGTGGATTTTTATTAATTTTTAAGACTAAGAACACAGTTGCAAGGTATGTACTTTCTGGGTTACAATTTTTCAAAGTCGGAAAATATATCACTTTTGTGCGCTATTACGCACCAATGGAGAAAAAGTAGAAAAACGCTTAGAAATTCAGGCAATGCTTTAATGAAGTTCATCTTCTCATTTTAGGTCGATGTAGGATATAGTACACCCTGCCTGAGGGCTAAAGGCATGCAATAGGGGTGACTTACCAAAATCCCATACAGTGTATGGGAGGCATAGCACACAGGGTTGTGTACCAGGTTGACTTTTCAGATTTCTCTGCACCAAGACACGAAGCCTGTAATGGCAGAGTGTATAGCCGTGGTGAGGGGTCCCTGAAATGGCAGAACCAGTGTGACAGCACCAGAAGACCCTCTTCAGTATTCATGCCCTAGGTAGCAGGGGTACTATTTATTAGGAACTTACAGGGGTAACTGAAGTTGTGCCATTGGTACAGTTTTTGGGAAAGAGATCTAGCACGGCGGACCTGATTAGCAGGGACCCAGTGCACTTACAGTTTGAAATTACATCGGACATCAGGCAAAAAGTGGGGGCTTACCATGTCAAAAGAGACACTTTCCTACAATGACCAAATAACTTGAGCCTGTTTTTTTTAAACTCACACTTTGCCGCATTTAAAGTGATACATGCATCGGTAAGTATACGACAGACTTGTGTAAGAACTTTATCAAGTTTCTTTGGTTTCGCCCCAAAAATAGTATGCCATCACTCCAATTGAAAGCATTTGTGGCTGGCTGTATTATGTGACAAATGACATCCTGAAAGAGTTCTGCAGCCGATGACATTTCAGTACTTCGCCTCTTATTTATAAATATACCAACGTGAGTCAAAAAGATAGTAATGTATCTGCAATTTTCTACCAGTACGAGTTGGTAATACCCTTTTTACAAATCAAGGCGTGAAAAGACTTTAGTTCCATTCAATTGCGTACTAATGTCAGCAATGTGCAGACATGGATGTCGATCTCTTTCAATCCATTTGTTTGCTTGATGCATATCAAAGCAGCTGTGCACAGCTCCTCCACTATCCTATTTCTGCACTACCACTATGGGTGATACCCATGGCATCAGACTAGTGAACTTCTTAATTACGTTGTGCTTTAATAGTGTCTCAAGTTCTTTCTCAACAGCCTCTTGTAAATTAAATGCAATTTGATGATGTCGTTAAACAACAGGATGGATGTTCTCATTTATGTGAAGTTACACTTTCATGGTCTTAAGTGTTAATATTGATAAATACGATGTCGATATACACCACGATATATGTACATATAATAACAAACCAGCATCTCCGTTGTTGAATTTACCCAATATAACCACCCCCTCAACACAAAGTCAGAAATACGCGTTAAGGCAGGCCCTGCGACCTAGGCCTGAAGCAACTGATTGCAGTTGTGGCCGGCATAAGTCTCACGGGGGGGGGGTACATTTAATCATTAATAAATAAAATGTAAAAAACATACCTGTCCACCGACCGGGCCCCACGTTCTCCCAGCTCCGGGTCCTGCTCTCCCCTCCTGCCTCTGGCAGGAACAGGAAGCTGGCAGCCTCCTTCCCCTCCCCTAAGCCAATCACAACGCTGCAAGGGCAGCGTTGTGATTGGTTGGGACGCCTCCCAGCCAGGCGCCTATGGGGAGGCCATTTTCTCCATGTAGGCTGCATTGGCGCCTGCATGGAGAAAGGACAGAGTGCGCGTGACTGGTTTGGGCAGCCCCAGAGGGCTGACCAAACCAGTCATGCTCACTCAGGAGTGGGCACACCACTCCTCCCCTGCCCTGCTTGTAGAGCAGCCCCGCCTTCCCACCCGCAACCAAACACTTCTACTTTCCCGCTGTGTGAGACGCAGAAATATAAAATGGTAGTTTTGCCATTTTATGTTTCTGCTTCTCACACTGCGAGAAAGCAGTGGGGCGATGCTCATCTGCCCTAGTGGAGGCACAGCCCCTGACTGATTGACTGATAACAGGTGTGGGGACACGTAACCCTTAGGCAAATGGGTGAACAGGAAAACCAAGATCCATTCCCACAGATAGCCAGTAAAACCACAATGGTCTCAGGAAAGTAAAGGGGGATCATTCGACACCAACATAATGGAACACACAAGGATACACATTCAGACCAAATATGTAGTCCAGAAGAAAGCCAAAAGAGAGGCAGGGTTAGAACTGTGGGCCATCTTGGAGGTGGCCCGACCAACAATTCTTCCCCAGAATCCGCAGGCAAGGCATCTGCACCTCGCCCACCATACACAGGCACAGAGTTGTTCTCTCTGATGCCTGCCATCCCTGCCATTCCTGCACTGGGTTACACCACTCTGCCAGTCAAAGGAGCCGAAGCGCCCCCGCTCATGCAGCAAACCACTAGATCTATGGCAAGGAGTTTGCCAGATCGGCAAACCCAGACAAATCCAGCCTCATCCCAGCTCTGTGTCAGGATCCCCCTAAGTTTGCCCCTCCTCATCCACCACATGCAACCCATGAAACCTCAGCAGCGCAGGGACCTGACGTTCCAACACATATGGAAGAGCGCTCTAACTTAGCTGGGAGGTTCATAGCAATTCTTGATAGTGACACCACCAGTGGGGGGGGTGAAACCAGTCCCAGCCATCCGAGATCTGACATTGAGAGGGGTGCCACTGGATATACTCACCCAAGGCATGTACAGACAGCAGAAAAGATGACAGGAAGTGAGCATAAGGAGACGTCCCTGCCAAGGAGAAGAGCACACAGCACTGAGCGAAGAGCTAAGAAGGCAGCCTAGGTGGAAATTAGAGGAGAGGCACGAGCTGAGAATGGAGAGAGAGAGAGCTCTCATCGGTGCAAGGAGAGAACAGAACAACACACCCTGCCCATAGGAGAGGAGAGCTAGGCCACACGCGGAGAGGAGCTCGAGGTAGACCCTGAAGGGAGGCCCCTACCGGGAACACAAATGCCGTAAGATCAGCAGCATAGGAGAGGGGCTGGCCAAAAAATAAGAGATCAGGGTAGCCTAACCCAAACTCAGTTAAGACAGAGGAGAAGCAGAATGGCCCCTCTGCGTGCACACGAGGTGAGCAGCAACAAGGATGTCTACCGCCCCACCCCCCAAATGCACCGGTCAAACAAGCTTACCCCTAGAGAGATAGTGTCGAGAGTAGAAGGCAAGGTCTTTGTGTGACCATTTTGCCATCTGCTAGCCCACTGGACCAAAAGGGAGGGCCGGAGGAGGGATCCTTTGAACCGAAAGACGTGGCCATCACAGAAGACTGCAGCCGGCATGCAGAGGGCGATCCCAGATGAAAGTTTCCCTAAATGCAGGAATGTCTGAAAAGATGGGAGCACTATGTTGGAGACAAGCCAGCAGAGTGGCTTGATATCAGAATATGCATGTTGTTAAAAAAATAGTCACATCAGGGACTGACAGGATGCCCAAACACACACTCCCATGACTGCCTCACCAGGCTGCCCTGAGGAAGACACTATGGTCATGATGCTGATAAAAGGGACACCTTACCACTTTCTACTAGAAACAGGGGTGACAATTTCGTGACTACAGGAGGGGACTGTCCCCTATCGAAAAGCACTGGAACCGTGCAAAGTGTCTCGGGCACAGTGGCAGTGATCCCCTTCACAGAACCCCATGAGCTGGAAATAGGGGGGGAATAGTGAAGGGACAGTTGTACTTTCCCTCCACCCTGGTTAATATCTTGGGACAGGACCCAATAACTGAACTGAAAAAGTCAATCCCCTCAGGGTACAGACCAGCAATACACTCTTGGCCAGTTGGACCCCCATCACAGGGACGGTCATGGAGTTTATGGAGAATCTCCTCTAGCTATGCGAATCAGCCTGGCGATGGGCATGCTGCACACACTACCTCCTAGTGGAGATGAAGACGTTGTTAGCCAGTATACACAAGGGGCCGGAGATCCAGGACCTCAAAGTATGCATGCCTACTAAGTCCCCCAGGGCTAGGTGTGGAGCTAGCCTAAGGCGCATAAGGGCAACGGTGGTGACAAAGGGACCTGTGTACCCCTGGGATTACTAGGTTCAGCCTCTTTCACTACTCTGTCACCTCTCCTAGTGAGGAAGTGGTGCAGACAAGGTGGCCTGGCACTATACTTGCGTCTAGGCCTGAAGCTCCCCACCTGCTGCCAAATACAATGACCAAGTGAGAAACCATTGGCGAAATCTTGGCACACCCAGGAAATGATACACCACCTCAAGGAAGTGCCCCATTAGTCATGTGGGAGTATCCCAGAGCTGGTGGAAAACTGGTCACTCCCCATCCAATGGCCCACTAGGAATGGCCAGAACCAGGAGCAAGCCGGAAAAACTCAACTAAGTTGGAACCCCCAAAAATTGAGTAAAACGACTCCACCAAGGAATCCCTGAGAATTCGGCCCAGGTAAGACAGCTGGGGTCAGGAAGGCTGGCGGCAGACAAACCCTAAGCAGAGTTTTTATTGCCTCCGAATGGACCACCTGGCTGGCCATTTCTGCCTGAAAGCTTATCATGAGTAAAGATCGATAAGCCTGGGCCAGTCCCCGCAAAATCCCCATCCACTAAACCAAGCCCAGAACAATCTGATCACGCAGCACATTCAGCCACAAGGAAACAGGCAGCAAACACACTGCCTCAACAAGGAATAGGTGGCTGGCCAAACACATGGCCGCCACAGCAGGTAGGGAACCCAGCCCAGAAAGAACTGGGGCCACAACAGGAAGATGTGACCGTCTGGGTAGGCAATGCCTTCATGCAATCACCCAATCCAAATACGCAGTAAATCCGGACTCCCAACATTACGCATCCACTCATACCCACTTCAGAAAACTTACCACAACAATAAAGACTAGTGACACAGCATTAGGAGAAAACTCAAGCCTATACCTTCCTACAGGAAAAAACACAGGACTGCCGTATGTTCAGTCGATCGGGAATCCACACTAAAATCCACCAAAGTGGGTGCCTGCAGGGGTCCAGGTCCCACTCTGCTGCTAGTACCCCACGGTGGAATTGGCTGGCCACGCCCCGGGTAAGGGCAGTCTGATGAAGGGGCATGGCAGCACCCAACCAGTGCATAAAACAGGCTCCCAGGTCCCCTTGTCCAACTCCATAGGGGACGGGCTCCTATGATTAGGTCAAAGGACCCCATTCTTCAACATTTTCAGGCCTCCAGCTGGTGGAGGCCTCCTTTCAGTTCCAAAACGAGGTGACACTCCAGTGCTGGAAGCCAGGTTTTTGGCGCACGTGGGATAAGGGTTTCCCCCATAGAACTCCGTAGTACATGCACAATATTGGCACCAAGTCAGTAGGAAAATTGACCAGGACAATCAGCCATCTCAGTTCGTTACTTGTAGGATGACAGGTCCCAGCCGCGAAACTGACTCCCGCCGTAAGCAGGACATTGTGCCTCTTCCTCTCCCCTAATGCTTCCAAACATCTAAAGTCTGCTCATTGGGTCATATCCCTCAAAAAACAGTGGGAGTAGTGTGTCACCGGGTAGGAAGTTCCTGATTTCTGCCAAGGGTAGCAGACCCAAAGCATTGTGGATCCGAGGGGGGGGGGGGGGGCAACGGGAGGGAAAGGGGTTTCGTAGATGACCCTCACAGCCCCACAAAAGGTGCACAGATATGCTCACCACCGCACCCAGCTTGTCAAATAAGATGCACAGAGCCTCACAAACATCATCCAAGGGAGCAATAGGCCCGATCCCAGTCATTGCCACATTCAAATCACATGGGGCCACACAGCAGCCTCTCAATACCCACCCGTATGCCACAATAAAACCCACACTACATGAGAAATTAGGAAGGTGCCCAACAACCTGAACAAAGCAGCCCAAAAGCACCCCAAAAATGAACCTTCCAGAAAAAATACGTAATCAAAACATCTAACTCCATTAGAGAAAACCTCATTGCATGCCACGTGCAGGGACCAGAGGATACGTTGCAATTACCCACAACCTTCAAATTGCTACACGCCACCTTCATTTCATGGAGCATCGTGCAGGTCAAAAGGTGACATCGATAAAGCTACACACATGTTAGGGAAAGCAGGGTATTAAAGGGCAGACAACGCCTATAAAATATTAGTTAGGTAAAAAGAATAATCCAAGCACCCACGAAGGTCAACCGCAGCTGGGTGCTGCAGAGCAAAGGCCGAGATCGGTGAGAGTGAGTGGCCCCTTGGATTCACAGGGGGGTGGTCAAGTTGTGATACAAGGGATCCTCCTCCCTGCCGATCACCAGCAGTTTGAGGCCCTACGTTGAGAGTCAATGCTCAACTCTATCGGGTGTGCTCTCCCTCCACATCGGAAGCATATAGGGGGCCCCACTATAGCATGCTTCAACCCCTATCCTCCAGGAAGTTTGCCATGGCACCATGCCGGCCGCATATTCTGTGCAGCCTGGAGGAAGCACTCCTGGAACTTGCGAGCCTACCCTGTAGTTACCACATCTTCCCGTCTGATAGATTGCAAGGCACTGAAGATAGTGGTCAGGGGCCATTGCGCAGCCAGTTCCCCGGCTGGATTTGCTCCATGAGATAATACTGCAGAGACATATCCTAGACGAGCTGCACAAGACAGAGTACTGTGACCATGAGGCAAATAGATGGGTAGGGTTGAGCGGGAAATGTTATTGGTGCTCCTAGAATGACTGTGGGGGTATGACTATAAGAACATACATCAACAGGGCACACAATGAGCAAGATAAATTGGGGTGGTTACTCGTGTGGCTAGCTAATCCTCATAGGGAACACACTCTCATCCTTTCAATAATAGGTCAAATGGGCCAGAAGGCGTACGCACAGGCCTCCATCAACACAGTCTTTTCTTTTTATTATACAGACCTTTACTCCACTACCCCGTGCCACTCAAGAAGGACTGCATACATACATCATCGCCGCCGAGACAATAGACTAGCATACAACACTGCTGCCCTGACAGGTGGGGACATGCAAAAACAGGAGGTCAAGTAGACTATTAAATCCCTAGTGCTTGGGAATGTGACAGGCATGGATGGGCTACCAATAGAGTTCTACTCAACCTGTCTTGGCATCCTGCCCCCCAACCAAGCTGTTTAATGCTTCAAGGGAATGCTAGTCCCTCTCTCCCACTATGCGCAAAGTGCTCTCTTTGGCCTTACTTAAAACAGACAAGGCAGCGGATCAGGCCACCTCTTATAGACTGCCATCCATCTTCAATACCAATGACAAAATCTCGAGCAAGATCTTGGTCATCTGACTTACACCCCACCTTCAATCCCTAATACGCCCAGTCGAGATTCATACCGACGCGTAACACAGTTCCCAACATCTGCAGGCTTATCCAAGTTTTACACTCCAGCCTGATAATATTCCAGAGCTAATATACTTGCAGCTGGCATAGCGAAGGCTTTGGACTCCCTTCACTGGTATTTCTTATATATCGTCATGATCAACACAGGGTTTGGTTGGGATTTCTCACCTGGATGAAACTCCTATATACTCCCCCCACTGGGCAAGTTAAGACAGGACAGTTCATCTTTGACCTCTGCTATGTAGGCCGGGGTCCTAGACAGGGATGCCCCCTCTCTCTGGTATTGTTCATCATGGCAGTTGAACCGCTAGTGATGCAGCAGACTTTACCAGCTCTATACATACATACACACAACACTCATTTGGGCACATATACATTCATACACTCAATGAGCTAGCAAATATCCGCTGGTCATCAATTTTATTTTACCCTAGGAAACCTTTACACCTGTACTCTTACCATTCCTGTTTCCTGAGTAAATGCACATTCAAAAGATCTAGTAGTAGATTAGAATTGGGAGGAAATAATATGATACATTTACCTTTTTTTCAAAGAACCACAGACTCAGAAGGAGTTCAAAAGTTTATCTGAATTAATAATTTTGTGAGTCAAATCAAAATACACATAGAAGTACCAGAATTATCCATCAGGAAAAACAGTACAGTTAGCTTATGATCAGTTTGCATTAATTAAATCTTGCAATGACAGTACCTGAGGAGAGAAAGAAGATAGAGCAGGTACAGAGCATTAACCCTACAATTATATTTACCTAGAATGGTGTGAGAACCCCGACATCAGAGTGTCAAGGATTCAAGATAGGTTCAGAACAGGGAAAGTGACCTCTTCTAGTGTAACTCCAGCGTTACACCCCTTTCTGGTACTACTCTCTCCAGTTTGGGCTCGTCCGTACCCCTTCCTAGATGTGCCTCCTCGGTTATTCCGCGAATTTCCCTAGCGTTGGATTCTTCAGTCAGATTGCAGCAATATTGGGCAGCATCTCAGCATAGCATCGGCACCAAGTGTGTTTAACTAACTAGAAATTACCTCTGTTATACCAATTCAAATGTATGATCCACTCCCAAATGTTTCAATTCCATGCTCACCCACAATTTGATTGGGCCAAGCAGTGGGGTGAGGACATCACACCATACTAAGTGCTATAATTTCTTTAGTTCTATTGTCTAGCTCCCCACCACTTAATTTTAATACCCACAAGCTTTATTCCCACAAGCATTTCATATGTGGATCGATAAATCTGTTATACAATGTTGCCTCTTCTTCCTCTTGTAGGGTCAAGAGTTGTTCTTCCCATGTCCTTGCTGGGCACATTGATTGGCAGTCACCCAATGACTTCATTAGTTTCAGAACAAGGAGGTTGCACGCATGTGTAGTTGTCGCAAAGAATAGGGACATCGGTCACCCTCCAAGGCCCAAATGCGAGCTATTAATAAAGTCAGAGAAGGACATGTTAGAATACAAAATTAAATGATTTCACTGTATACCACTTACTTCTACTCTAACCCCATTTTACTTAATATTTCTTTTGCATTAATAGCTTAGTAAAACTTGCATAGGTTAGTTTCAGCACAGCATGTGCATTAGTGCGATAGTTTCAAGCAGCCATATTAAAAGCTATTGCGCAGCTGCAAAGATTCCCCCCCAAGCGACAAAAGACGTCATACTACGTAGATGTAGTAGACACATGCGCAGAAGAGTTCCCGCGTTTTTGGCGGCCATTTTAGGACACTCGGGTTATTCATTAGTGAAGCACAAAGAAAAGCTTCCCCTAGATACGAAATGTAAAATGTGGTGCAGAATTAGTATTCACGGACAAGTTGGTTACAATGTTATAGGTTATTTGAGAGGATTTCATATGAGCAAGTTTCTTTTTAGACAAAACCTTGCTCCATCAATCCCCTCTCTGATGGCATTTTATGCCATCGCTAGATTCTATTAAACCAGATGCTAACTTTAGCATTCTACCATTTCGATGTCTTCAAATCTTCCTTTATCTTTCTTAAATTGTGATCCTTTCATTCTTTTGTAGATTTTCACCTTTCATTCTTCCAGTCGTATTTCTTCTAATTTTCTTCTCCTACCCTTCTCATTCACTCCGTACCTCTTTCTTTTCCCACTGCATTTGCGGCAACACATTATAATTAAAACTATTAAAGTTATGCCCATGATTGGCAATAATATTTGCCCTAAGATACTCTTACCTATGTTAGAAAACCAACTACTGATAGTGGAAAAACTATTTATTATTTTCTTCCAGACACTGTCAACCTCCAGTGGTTTCAGTTCCTCTTCCAAATGTGCAATATTTTTTATATATCTTCCAATCTCTATGCTTTTGTCAGGTATATGTGCAACAATGTTGCGCTTTCAGCATTTTACAGACTCCACCCTCTTTTGCCAATAAGATATAAAGGGCAAGTCGATTTTGCAAAACCATAGATCTAACAGCAACTAACTCTGTATTGATCAGCAAAAATTTTCAAGCAGTGTCAGTAGATAACCGATCAACTACTGTTGACAATTGACACATTTTTCGAGAATTCAGCAGAACCCCCACTGAAGGTATCAATGCACCAAATATATCACCTACTATTTCAGAAAAACTAGCTCTTTTATATCTTGTTAGTCCACTACTGTCATTATTGTTTCCAGTGATTCTTTTAACATGATAGACTTTAGGGAATACTATTCCGAAATAGAAACTCCCATACCAGTGATCAAGTAACCTAAAATAGGCTTTGTTTCCACAAATATAATACATTCCAGGAAATACTGGATCAATTCCTCCTTTTAGTCCCCAACCCCCAATTACTAAGAAGTTATGTTCACATTCACTGGAACCAATAAATACATTGTTATATTCTGTTTTAAGCCTATGGAGACAGATTTTCCCTTTCTTTTCAAAGTCCAGAGACATAGCAGCATGAGTCTTTCCTGTTACTAAAAGGTCTTCCCTTTGAGCGCATTTAGGTATCTGAGGTTTCGGTTCAGAGGCCCTTCTTTGGAAATCTGGTCTCCTGTTTTCTACTAAGTTCAAAAATATCTTTTCTTCTTCATGTAATTTACATGTTAGGTTGCGCTTATGTGCATCAGCTATATCTATTGTCTTCATTGTTAGGAAATATTCACCCATGAATTGTGAGTCTCTAGTACTAAGGACAGGGTTCGTGCTCTTTTGCATGGGAACTTCTGAAAATATTACATCTACATTTGAATAATACTGCAGTTTTCCAGTTCTATATAATAAACTAACTAATACACTACATGAAATACCATATGTCAAGGGTAAATGATGATAAGTTACCCCTTCAGCTACTGAGCTTGGCAATTTCATGCAAACATAACATTCACTAACTTCTATAGATTCTACATAATGTACTAAATGATTTGCAAATACGTTTAAATCAGTTTCGTTTTTATCTAGAGTGTGGTGTAAATCTAGCTCATCTGGTGTTTCTAAGTCTACTTTATCTCCTTTAATGTTTGCAACTTCTGTATGTGTGTTAGTACTATTCTGTTTGTCAATAACCATCAGATAGGGAATAGCTATTGCTCATATCACCCATATTATGAGGACTAATATTAAACTACATATACAGACCCTACAACACTTCTTTATACAGCTTTGTTTTGGTTTTCCAGTAACTTTATCATCGGGCATTTGGGACAAGAAGATTATCTCTTCTTAAATTCAGAACCTGGTATAAAATAACATCTTAAGCGTCTTTTCTCTTTCAGGCCGTTCTCACTTCTTCCTCAATTTGTTCAACATTCAGCTCTTCATCACTTTCTTCATTTAAGTCGAGATTTTCAAAGTCTTCAAGAATAACATATGTCCACTCAGGACCCTTGAACTTGTTATTCAATGTCTTCAACCTTTGACTCCTTCTTTTTAGCGTTACTCTGGAAGGTCCAGATTGACTAGTTACTTCATTTACTTGATCAGGTTCTTCACTGATTGTCTTAAGACAATATCTCAGTCTCTTGTTAATTCTTGGCCAATTATCACCTTTTCGACTTTTCTTAAATTTCATTGCACTGCCAGGTTCTTCAAGACTCCTTTTATTTTCTTTAGATTTTGGCACAACTTGATCAGTTTCATCTTCAAATGTCCTCTCTGTCTGATCTTGTCCAGGGCTTATTGTTTTTGCCTGTTCTGCCTGGATGAGTTCATCTACCTCAATCTGACCCTGTTCAGGATTAGTGATGTCTGGTTTTTCTTCTGTATCCTGAACTTGCGTTTCTATGCCTATCCGGTCCTGTTCAGGCCTTTTTACCTCTTTACCTTCTTTTTGCCTGAACGTTTCCTCTAAATCCTAGCTATCCCTCCTCAGACTCAGGAATAGGGCTTTGGGTTTCTTTTGTCTGAGTATATTGTTCTCTCCTTATCTGTTCCTGCTCAGGCTCCCTAACAATCGTTTCTCTAATTTCCTGAGCGAGTTCTTCTCTTCCTGTCTGGTCCTCACTCTTTTCCTGTCTGTCTAACTGTGTTTGAATCCTAGTTCTTATAAGTACTTCAGGTATGTCCACCACTGGGATCCAGTCATCCTGGTAAGTGCTCAGTTGTGCTTGGGCAGCTACCTCAGGATCTTCTATAGGAAGTTCTTCAGCTGCACAACCTTCAGCACCATCAATTTCTCGTTTCAACTGAAACTCTCATTCTTCAGGAGCTGGTACCCTTTTCGTATGACTTGCATGAATCCAATTAGGCAATCCTGCATACTTTACAGCTGTTGAAGTAGTCAATATAACTTGATGCGGTTTATCCCACCTTGGTGCTAGACACGATTCTCGAGTGTGATTCTTCACTACTACCCAGTCACCGGGATTCAGATCATGCGATTGGCTCAGCTGTCTGTTGAAAGCGTCTTCCCCAACCTGATGAGAGATAGAACGCACTCTGCCAGCCAACTCTTTGCAATACTCCAAAACCAAGTCATCAGTTATATTCAACAGCTTGTGTCCTGGTACACATGCCTGTCTCATGGCTCTTCCCATGAGTATTTCATGGGGACTCAATCCAGTATTCTTGTCTGGAATACTTCTCAGTCCCATCAGGACCAGAGGTAAAGCATCAGGCCATTCCAGTGGAGTGGATACACACACCTTTCCGAGTCTTGACTTGATTGTGCCATTCAATTGTTCTAGCACCCCAGAAGCCTCTGGACGGTAAGCACAGTGCAATTTTTGTTCGACTTTGAATGCTTCACAAATGAGTCGAATCATTTCATTATTAAAATGAGACCTTCTGTCTGATTCAATCATTACTGGAAAACCAAATCTAGGGATGAGCTCTCTTAATAAGAGTTTGGCCACTGTCAAGCTGTCATTTCTTCGGGTCGGGTATGCTTCCACCCACTTTGAAAATAAACAAACTATGACAAGTACATATTTCAGCCCTCAACAAGCAGGCAATTGAATGAAATCTAATTGAAGTCTCACAAAAGGACCCTCTGCCTTTCCAATCTTTCCCATACAGATCACAGTTTTCCTACCAGGGTTCATTTGTTGACATATTAAACACCTTTGGCAAAGGCTCTCTGCTACATTCATGAACTTCACGTTAAACCAATCTTGTCTGAAAAGTCGAATCATTGCATCTCTGCCCACATGTGTGTCTCCATGATACATTCTAGCCATTGGTGCAAGCATACTGTCTGGCATGACTGGTCTGACATCATAACACACCCACACTCTATCTTCTGCCCTTCTTTTACCCACTCTTCCTTTTCTCTCATGTCTACTGTATCCTGCAGATCTTTCACCTCCTCCCAGGTTCCCACTCCTGCAAGTAGCATAAGTTGGCAGCTGATTCCACATGTTTCGATTTTCTTGTTTATGGCAATTTTATGCCTCGCACAGTGTTGGGCAACCTGGTCAGCATATCGGTTACCGGCTATCACATAGTCAATCTCCGGATTGGTGAGCAGCACACTTAACCACGGCCACCTCTTTCGGTAATTGAATTGCCTCAATCAATTCTTTTACGAAAATTCAATTTTTAATGGGGGTCCATGAGGAAGTCAGGAAATCCTTCTGCATCCACAGTTGTCCAAAATCATGCACAACCCCATAACCATATTGACTGTCAGTGAATATGGTTACTCTCCAATTTTTCCCAATTTTGCATGCTTTAATTAAAGCGATTAATTCAGCTACTTGTGCAGATCTGACCTCTGGTAAATAGGATGCTTCGACTATTCCAGTTAATGTACATACAGCGTAAGCAGCACTCAATCGTCCCTCCTCGTGTCGCATGCATGAGCTGTCTACAAACAGCTCATGATCAGCGTTTTTCAAGGGTTCCTCTTGTATGTCATGACGTGGTTTGGTGCTAAGTTCTGTAACGTCAAGACATTCATGCTCAACCTCATCTTTCACGTCTTCTTCGTAAGGATCAGGTAGTAAAGTGGCTGGATTGAGAACAGTACATCTCACTATACTCACGTGTTCAGCCCCCAGTAGTATTCTTTCATATTTTGTAAGCCTACTGGGAGTAAGGTACTGCGTTCTGGTCAGTAGAATCACCACTGCATGAGGGACATACACCTTGACAGGGTGTCCCATCACAATTGACTCACTCTGTTCTATGCTTACACAAGTTGCGGCTACAGCTTTCAGGCAACCAGGTAATGCACAGGCCACAGGATCTAGGGTAGCAGAAAAGTATGCTACTGACCTTCTCATCAATCCATGTCTCTGTGTCAGAACTGAAAGTGCACAACTACCCCGCTCATAGCAGAGTAATGCAAATTCTTTTGAATAGTCTGTCCTTCCTAAAGCAGGTACTTCACACAAACAATCACGCAACTTTCTAAATGATCCCATGCTTTCATTATCCCATTCTATAGGATCTTTTGCTCTCTTCCTGGTCATCTGCATCAGGGGTTTAGCTTTTAAAGCAAATCATAAAATCCATTGCCTACATTAACCCACAACTCCAAGGAACATTCTTATTTCTTTTTGGGTTCGTGGCAACTGCATTTGGTTTATTATTCTGATTCTTTCAGAGGTCACTCTTCTAATTCCTCTTTCTATTTGATGTCCTAAGTATTTGACAGAGTTCTTGCAAAATTGTAGTTTCTCAGGGGACACCTTATGTCCACCCTTTGCCAAATGATTTAGCCGTGCAATTGAATCAGTAACACAGTCATCTCGTGTGTTTGACGCCACCAATAGGTCATCAATATATTGCACTAAGACTGACTCTCTGGGTAACACAAGAAATTCAAGGATTCTTTTGGGAATCTGATTAAAGATTGAAGGACTTTCTGTGTACCCTTGAGGCACATGATTCCACACGTAAACATGCTCTTCAAATTTGAATGAAAATAAAAACTTGCTATCTGGATCCAATGGAATAGAAAAGAACGCATGACATAAATCGATTACTGTGAAGCATCCAGCTTTCCATGGTATATGATAAAGAATCACAGCTGGATTAGGCACTACTGGGCAGCATGGAACAACGATCTTATTAATTTTCCTAAGATCTTGAACCACCCTATATTTTCCGTTAGGCTTCTTAATACCAATTATAGGTGAGTTACAAGGGCTACTCATTATTTCTTTCAAGATGCCTTGTTCGACCAATCGCTCAATCTCTGCTTCAACACCTGCTTTACTTCTGGACTCATTTTATACTGTTGGGTATTCGTATAAACAGCACCTTCTTTCACTGTCACTTTTTCGGGATCTACATTTGCCATTAATCCTATTTCTTTTCCAGTAAAATCCCATATCTCTGCATTTACAGTCAGTTTGACTTTGGCAGGTAATTAATTTTGTGTCATCGTCAAATACAATTAATTTACTTCTGTTGCCTGTTTAGCTAACATGAACTTGTAAACTGCATCTTCATCTGGGGTTTGTATTGCAACACCCTCCGGTGTGCAATATATAGTGCAATTCATTTTGCACACGTCTCTTTCAAGCAAATTTACAGGACCTGAGTCACACACCACAAACTTATGCATTTCTTTAAAATTTCCAATTCGCACCTCCATTGGTTCTGTGATTGGGGTTCTAATCCGTTTGTTTGATACACCTACAACTTGGATGTCTTCACCCGAGAGGGTCAGGCTAGGAATGTCTGCTGTTCTCACAGTAGACCTGGTAGCACCAGTATCCAACAAGAAAGTGATATCATTTCCTTTCACTTTACCTTCTACATATGGAACTGACTGATCTACCGGTATGGATGCTGCCCTTACTCCCCCCTCAGGCACCGTCATTCCTGATCATAATCAATTAGTGGGTCCGTCAAAAGAAACTGTGATGTTTCACCATTTTTCTTATCACTTCCTTCTGGAAATCCGGTGTCCACACAGTACTTAGCTTGAGTCACAAAATTTGATTGAGGGACAGGTGGCAATTGACTCTGTAAATCTATACCCTGTTGCTGATGACTCATTAACACGTCATTCTCCGTCTGTGGATTTAAATTTTGATTCGGGGTATTAATAACTTGTATAGCTTTACACTCGTTCTTCCAATGCCCCAACTTCCCGCACCCGTGATAGGGAAACTTTTTCTTTGCCTCTTCCCGATTAAACCTTCCCCGAGGTTTTCACCCATTATTGTCACCTTGACCTTGTGCTCTTCCTTGATTTTCTGACTGTTTATTTAATTGGAGCTCTTGTTCAGCTAATTTTACTTGAGCCCACATTACTTTTTCTTCTAGGGCTTTTCGCTTGTTATCAATTTCGTCACCACAATATTTAGCATATTTTAAAATCTGGTCAATGGGCTTTGATTGCCAATACATCACGTGCTGCTTAATCATTTCAGATATATCCAATATCAGCCCAGACACAAATCGATACACAAAATGAGTCATGTCTTTGTTTTCTAAGCTTTCAAACCCATTATACTGTTTGAACACCTGTAAAAGACGTTCATAGTAGGCATGCACAGACTCATTTTCCTCTTGGGTTGTCCTATCTATTTTTACCCAATGAGCTTCCTTCGATGGAATTTTACTCTTTAGGAAGGGAATTACTTGATGATATGTTTTCATTACATCTTCTGACGGGGCTCCTGTTTTTGCATCTCTTGGGATATTCTTCACTAGGCCATTCTATAGTAATTTTGCACTCTTTCCACAAATCTGCGAGTACCACTATGACAAACAGTCCATCCAAATCCTTTAATAAAACCTTTGAAACTTTCATAAACCTCTCAACTTGTCTGTACCACTCCACTGGTTTCTCTCTCAATTTTTGGAAATCAATTGTAAATGACAAAATATCCTGTCTATTCCATGGCACATGTACGTAGCCCCCTCCAGGTACTTCTCTCATTGGATACCTCTCAGCTTTTTCTGTTTCTCTCATGGCATATTCAGATGTCGTTCGATTTACCTGTGCTTCTTCCTTTTTCTTTGCCCATCTAACTTTCCATCTTTCAAGATCTCCCCACTTTTGCAACAGAGATAAGTCCCTAATCTGTCATTTTCTTTCCGACACATTCATGTTTTCCAAATCCTTATCAGAAAATTCTGCTCTATATGGTTTCTGCAACACCTTTGTTTTTCCTATGTCAATTCCCATTTCCGATGCCAAATTTGTCCGTTTTTCATGGAATGCCTTTGTATTTCGTATAATGCTTCTGCAAATAAACAGTAATTCTTCCTCACCGTATGTGTTTAATCTGTCTAGACCCACATTTCCAGCAACCATTTCTTCCAATTCTACTCTCAATTTGAAAATGTCTTGTATTTTTGGATGTGACTTTGGCTTCTCTATTTCTTGAGAACATTTCTCTATATCTTCTGGGGTTACTATTGTGGCACTTCCAGTTCCTGTCGAGGTTTCTAGTCTAACCTCCTTTGAACAACTGGGCAAATTTCTTTTTGGGGTTTCCATCATCGGCTCTCTTATGGGCAAATCCATTAATGATATCACTGATTCACATTCACTTGCTTGATCATCTATTATTATCTTTTCTTTTCTAGGTTCTATGCTAGGGGTAGGCATTACAGGAACTTTAGGACAGTTTTATTTTTCTCCATACAATGGAACTACCGGACCTATTTTCATTGGTATGGTCAATGCTTCAGGATGTGCGTTTATCTGAGCTATTCTCTGAATCAATTCATCTCTATCTTTATTTATTGCTTCCTTTTCCGTTTCTTGAAGTACCCTGTCTTTGGTGTCATGTACTATCTGGGGAACCAAAGGTGTTCCTATCATTGTGGCACTAGGGGACATTCTACCTAACATGGTTAAGTGCTTGGTTTTCTCTGTACATTTACCAACGGTCTGTTCTTCTGATGTTAACACAGTATATAACCCTTCTGCCACCATGGCCTGTCTCCATTGTTTCATTTGACTATCTCTAGTCTCTCGGGGAAATTTCGGGTAATATTTGCTTAAAGTCCTGTTGCTTCGGGGTCTGTCACGTTCAAAGGCTTCCATTTCCCATTCTTCTAAAGCCTCATATTATGTCAATCTAGGTCTGGGTTCTAACTCATTCATCCGTGTTCTTACATTGTACAATATTCTTCCATTACAACTTCCGTACTCAGGAAATGCTAATATTCCATCATCTTTTGTGTATTCTACCCAATTTTCTAACCATACACAAGTATGATAGCCTCTCTCCACCATCATGTATGATGCAGGCGTATTTGGAGGAGGAATGAGAATCCCCTCTCTACTCTTAATGGGTTTGTCCTTTTTGAAATAATTCTTAACCCTTTGCATAAATGTAATTTTTCTCTTTTCTCCGTACATTGCGTGCTTGTGAAGGTTCTGCTCATAAGCTAACCCTATAAATCTTCTATCTGTTAAAGTTGGATCGTACATACAAACTCCACTATCTATTATTATTCTTGGGATTTCTATTTTGTCAACCAATCAGACGCTTACTTTAATTAAAAAAAATTCTCCAATACCAGTGCGTTTTCTATTTCTGAGGAGCAATCAACTTCTGCCCTGCTCGCTCGCTCGACCAATGCTTGCGCGACTTTTCTGTGACGTCAATAGCACTCCTTACAACTGACCCTCCTTTACAAATTTTGCATCAACTACACACCCACTGTTTCAACCTATCCCAGCGCGGCTCTTAGTAACGTCAGTGCAGCACCCGCAACTAACCCCTCCTTTACAAGGTAATGCGAAAACCTATTTTCTCACAAAAATTTCACACAATTTCATTAATTAACAACGTATAAACATTCGCTATTGTGTCTGACCCACTAATTCAAATAATAGTAGAATTTCTTTCACTGGAAGTAAAACCCTTCTGCTTACTCTTCACACATTACGAGTAAAACCTTTCCACTTTACTCTTCACACAAGCATCATAGAACCTGCTACTCCTTCAGCACTACCCTTTCTAGGTGATATAATACCAAACTTTCACCAGCGAACTCCTCGCTACCAATTATCCTCACTAACATACAAGAAATTATTCCCTAACTTAGTGCTTCCAGTCCTGCAAAACTTTCAGCACTTTCTAGATCCAGACCAATAACCTCACTGCAGTGTGGCTTCCATTCACCACCCGCTATTCAATAGTCCCGGGAATTTCCAGACAACATAAAACAATACATAGCAGGTTTTTGGTTAAAACATAAATCATTACTTCAAAATTTCAAATGTAATCCTCACCTAACTAACTATACTAACCATGCCTCTGCTACCAAGTAAAACTGATGCAGCAGAGTTTACCAGCTCCATACATACATACACACAACACTCATTTGGGCCCATATACATTCATACATTCAATGAACTAGCAAATATCCGCTGGTCATCAATTATAAGTTACCCTAGAAAACCTTTACACCAGTACTCTTACCATTCCTGTCTCCTGAGTAAATGCACATTCAAAAGATCTAGTAGTAGATTAGAATAGGGAGGAAATAATATGATACAGCTATTCAAAGAAATACAGACTCAGAAGGAGTTTAAAGGTTTATCTGAATTCATAATTTTGTGAGTCAAATCAAAATACACTTAGAAGTACCAGAATTCTCAGGAAAAACAGTACAGTTAGCTTATCATTAGTTTGCATTAATTAAATCTTGCAATGACAGTACCTGGGGAGAGAAAGAATAGAGAGCAGGTACAGAGCATTAACCCTACAATTATATTTACCTAGAATGGTGTGAGGACCCCGACATCAGAGTGTCAAGGATTCAAGATAGGTTCAGCACAGGGAAAGTGACCTCTTCTAGTGTAACGCCAGCGTTACACCCCTCTCTGGCACTACTCTCTCCGTCTCTGGCTCGTCCGGACCCCTTCCAAGATGTGCCTCCTTGGTTTGTTCCGCGAATTTCCCTAGTGTTGGATTCTTCGGTCAGATTGCAGGAAAATCGGGCAGCATCTCAGCATAGCATTGGCATCTCAGCATCAAGTGTGTCTAACTAACTAGAACTTACCTCTGTTATACCAATTCAAATGTATGATCCACCCCCAAATGTTTCAAATCAGTCTTCACCCACAATTTGATTGGGCCAAGCAGTGGGGTGAGGACATCACACCATACTAAGTGCAATAATGTCTTTAGTTCTATTGTTTAGCTCCCCACCCCTTAATTTGAATACCCACAAGCTTTATTCCCACAAGCATTTCATATGTGGATCGATAAATCTGTAATACAATGTTGCCTCTTCTTCCTCTCTTAGGGTCAAGAGTTGTTCTTCTCATGTCCTTGCTGGGCACATGGATTGGCAGTCACCCAATGACTTCATTAGTTTCAGAACAAGGAGGTTGCGCGCATGTGTTGTTGTCGCAAAGAATAGGGATATCGGTCACCCTCCAAGGCCCAAATGCAAGCTATTAATTAAGTCAGAAAAGAACATGTTAGAATACAAAATTAAATGATTTCACTGTATACCACTTACTTCTACTCTAACCCCATTTTACTTAATATTTCTTTTGCATTAATAGCTTAGTAAAACTTGCATAGGTTAGTTTCAGCACAGCATGTGCATTAGTGTGATAGTTTCAAGCAGCCATATTAAAAGCTATTGCGCAGCTGCAAAGATTTTCCCCCCAAGCGACAAAAGACGTCATACTACGTAGATGTAGTAGACACATGCGCAGAAGAGTTCCCGCGTTTTTGGTGGCCATTTTAGGACACTTGGGTTATTCATTAGTGAAGCACATAGAAAAGCTTCCCCTAGATACGAAATGTAAAATGTGGTGCAGAATTAGTATTCACGGACAAGTTGGTTACAATGTTATAGGTTATTTGAGAGGATTGCATACAAGCAAGTTTCTTTTTATACGAAACCTTGCTCAATCACTAGCATCCAAGCTCCAAGAAGGTGGCTCAATTCAAGGGTTATGTCCGAAAGGCGCACCTTTGTACACATCGCTCTACACCAGGCATCTCCAACGGGTAGCTTGTAAGCTACTAGTAGCTCTCTGGCTACCTATAACTGTAAATCACTTTTCTGTGCGCGTCCCAGCCTACTAAATTGGAACCTTTTGCTTGGTCAGGCTAATATATGTATGCCAAAATGAGGTTTCCACGACAAAAATGTGTGCATTTTCAGAACACAGAAATTGATGGTTGGAGAAAATTTTCTGAATTACCAAAATACATTCAGAGCTGATTTTTGAGTGGTAAATCATATGGGAAGACGTGTTACTGATATTATGATTTGCTTGTCAGGGCCATTGCAGCTATGGCGATCATCTATGAACTACAAAGAGGCATTCCAAATTGCCAAAGCCTTTTTACATTACTGCTAGCAACTCTGCCTAACACACTGAGGTGATCACTAATGGTGATATTGCATATGGCGGCCAATAATGTAATCTTTTCCGATATGATCACTATGACATTAATAATATTCGTATCTCGCAATGATTTTCATTGAACATCAGAAGCTCTAAATACACAAAAGGCGGAAACCCTTGATCTAAGCAGATGATGTGCTACTGTACCTCACAGGGAACATTCTGATGTGCAAGGTGCTCGCATAGTGCTTGCTGAATTTGCTGGGGTATCCAGCATCAGGGTGAACTGGAGCAAGTCCAGTGCCTACCCGCTGCACACACTGGAATCATAAGAAAGACCGTTGGAGCTGGGAACAGTGAAACGCTGGGAATCGCACACTTTCCTCTACTCAGTGGTGGTAATCTATTTTTCTGAGCACAATTGATTGAGTGCATCATGCAGGCAATGCTCTGGTCCATCAGGCTGTCCATTGCAGTCTGGCACACGCTGCCCCTGTCAGTAATGAGCCAGGCAGCCCTAGCAAAAATGGCAATCCTCCCATGTTTACTGTAATGTTTCACTACTCTACCAGCTCGCTCCACAGGAGCATTTTCCAGAAAATAGATGGAGTATCAGTGACATTGCTCTGGCATAAAACGAGACACAGAGTTTCACTAGCCAGGCTTCAGCTCCCAGCCACTGAGGGGGGCCCTAGCAGTTCCTGACTACGAGCTCTATTACCTGGATGATCAGATGGTCTGGGCAGCACTCCGGCGGAAGTCAAATAGGGTAACTCCGGGAGCTGAACTGGCAGAGACTCAGAGTCGGCATGCCTTGCTTTCATTGCTCCTGCAGCCCATATGGAGGCGGAAAGCATACTACTTACAGCCCTAAGATACATTTGGGCATGCGCCCTTCAATGGATCCATTGCACACTACCTTACTCTAGCAGCCTGCTGCTGGTGGCTCTGAATGGAACTGATTCCTGTAGCAACTGGCCCAGAATGTGGGCCTGGAGGGCTTCTCGAATCTTCACCTTGGCGGAGTTCAATGAGAGCGACACGTTTAAAGTCTCACACTTGGTGGATACGTTCAATATCTCTCCCCATCACGTTTTCCTCTATGGCTCCGTCCTGGCTGTGACTCGCACCCATTGGCGACTAGGGGCTGATGAATCACCGGTACATGTGTTTTTTAAACAGAGTTTTATATAGCGCAAACTTGACCCGATTAGGGTATCATAGTGCTTTACATAGCACCAGTTGCATTACATGGGGACACATTAATTTTTGTTAGGCACGGGGAGATTAATTGATTTGCCCAGAATCACAGTTCCCCAGATTCGAGGTCGACCGCCCTAGCCATTAGGCCAACACCTTTCCCCATTTTAAATTTCACTAGTACAACAAGCCGAGATACCCCTGCAGCACCGCCACGCTCGCTGGGTGGACAACACACTTCCCCACTTAAGCATAAAGGCTGGAATAGCATTCTGGAGGCAGATTCGTGGGTTTCCAGAGATGCCGGGTACAAACATATTCAATTTTCTTTTCTTCACAGGGCTTATCCCACCCCAAAGAAGATAAATGCAATGTTCCTGGATGCATGTGAGTCATGCCCAAGATGTATTATAATGTGTGAGAACTTTTTTCACATGGTATTAGTAATTCTTTCCCAATTAAAGGATTGAAAAAATGGCAATATATCAAGATGTTTGGCTTGAATGTTATAGGTATTTTTTGAGAAAGGGCAGTAAAGAGTCATGTGTGGTGTAGAAATTAGGGTTCTGGTTGGCAGAGGTATGCATGCTGTCCAAGCAGGAGCCACCACTCTAGTCAGGATAAGCTAGATACACACTAAAAGATAACCTCTGCTCACCCTCTAGTAGCTTGGCACAGAGCAAGAAGGCCTACCTAAAGAGGCAATGTGTAAAGTATTTGTGCAACGCGCACACACAAATGCAGTCACACAATGAAAACACCACAAATAGACTACACACAGGTTTGGAAAAATAGAGAATAATTTTATGAGAAATTAGGACCAAAATGTCAAAAATCCAATAAGTAAAATTGGAGTTATGAAATTGGAAAGAATAAACCAAAAATAGTGCTTAGAAGTCAACAGTGCTAAAAAGTTATAAGAGGCTGAGCTATAATGGGATTAATCCAAAGTTCAGACCGACTGCGATGGAGGGCAGGACTGCTACAGGACTCAGACAATTCCTGCTAACAAAGTACCTTGGATGGAGCAAAGCGTCGACGTTCAGGACTCAAGTCGTGGAGGTGCTGCACAATGGTCGATCCCTGGATAGAGGCGATCACCGTCGACGAAGCCATCTATGGAAGCTTCGTCGATGAACCCATGTACAATACAGGCACTGCGTCATCATCGAGCTGCGCTGTTCATCGTTATCGAGCCACGCCGGCTGTAGAATTCCTGTCATCGAGCAGCTGCTTCTTCAGCATTGAAGGTGATGCATTGGTTCCAATCAGTGCAAAGTCACCGCTGCGTCAACGTCGATGTAGGAAAAGCTGCAAGAACCCACTTCTGAGGCCCAGGACTGAAGGGGCACCTCAAGCATGGGTAGGACTCACGGATTGCAGAGTTCGGCAGCACCAACAGGATTGTAGGAAGTTTTTTATGACCCTGACCCCTTCAAAAAACAGGAGAGAAGCCAGAAAGCCATTGGAGTTACTTTGGGTTCGAGTGAGATGGGTCCTGTCCTCAGCAGCGCAGAGATCAGCAAGCAGCAGGGGCAGTTCAACACAGCACAGTTCTTCACATGTCCAGTAGTGTACTGATATGGTAGGGTCAGAGCCCCACTACTTATACCCAGGTGTGCCTTTGAAGTGGAGGGGACTTCAAAGCAGCTCCCTGAAGTGCACAGGTCCCTTTTCATCTTAGCCCTGTCTGCCAGGCTATCTGTGGGGGGTAATCAGCCCTTTGTGTCGGTACAGGTCACAGCCTATTCAGATGTAAGTGTCAACTCTCTCTCCCCCTTCCTGGCCAGGAAGGCCATCAGAATGCAGATGAATGCAGACGAGTCCTCTGTCACACCCACCCATCCTGTGTATGTGGCTGTCTAGAGGCAATACACAAAGTGTGGTTTTCCCCAGCGTAAATGTGCATTGGAGACAAGCTGCAGGCACGCAGAGCTAAATTAAGAGCAGAGAAATGTCCACTTTCTAAAGTAGTAATGTTAAATCCAATGTCACCACTAAAGGGGATTTCTCATTACTATCCCAAAGATATGAAACATGATGCAGCCACTCCTTTCTAATCAGGAGTTACAGCTTAAAAGTGTTTTAGGGAATTCCCAATGCTAACCTGTGAGAGGAGTAGTCCTCACAGTAGTGAACATTTGTTTTTAGCAGTTATTCACTACCAGGACAGGAAAACTTCAAAGTACATGTCCTACCTTTAAGGTACACATCACCCTGCCACTAGGACTACCTACGGCCTATCTTAGGGGTGACCTATGTGTAATAAAAGGGGAGCTTAAGGCTTGGCCAGTGGTTTTAACTGCCATGTCGAAGTGACAGTAAACTGCACACACAGGCCCTGCAATGGCAGGTCTTAGACAGCTTTGAAAAGCTACTTGTGTGAGTGGCACAACCAGTGCTGCAAGCCCACTAATAGGATTTATATTACAAGCCCTGGGTATATGGTATACCATTTTACATAATAGGAACATACAGGTAAACTAAATATGCCAATCAGGGATATACCAATGTCACCATGCTTAGGGGAGATAGCACATGCACTTTAGCACTGGTTAGCAGTGACAAAATGAGGACAGAAATATAGGAGGAAGGCAAAACATTTGGGATAACCCTTCAGAGAGTGTTATATTCCTAAGCTAGGTCCATGTAGTGAAGCAGCTTATTTCTTATATTGCCCTAGAAAATAACATTTCTGCTGTGAACTTTTGCACACATTTGCATACACAACAATGTTGGATTAGTTTCTCTGAAACTATTGTGTTTACACATCCAGCGCCGCACAACATTATCAAGACACCTTGAATTTCATGTATTATGCCTCTCTACTCGCTGGGTACAAAAGACACCCTGTCTTCATACATGAGGCGACAACGTAACATACATATTTAATCTAACATGCACACTGCGGTGCTGCTTTTATTATAAATAACAGGCATCCCGATAGATTGGTAGAGGAGGCACAGCTGCTGACACAAAGGTCCGTCCATGCTGAGAATTCACCATGCACCAGTCTGACATTCTGTGAGGGATGTCTAACTTGAGACCAAGACAGGGTCCTTCAATCCCTCCCATCAGGTAACGGGGTTGGACCGTCCCTTAGAGGGATTCCGGCTCTACACCCATACACACTCTAGGTACATTTAGTGTAGGGTCTGCATCATACAAGTAAGCTAGATTACCATTTTTGTATATATGCCTGCATATTTTCATTGCTTCAGCACGATGGTAGAAATGTATCTACTCTTCACTCTTTTGGTGCTAGTAATCTCATTTATTTGCTTCTGTCTCCTAAACATTGCAGCACATGTATTTTATACAAGAATAACGTTGGTTCAATAAATATATTGAAAACGTTCCACTGTGTATTCTGTATACTTCTCTGAGAGTGAGTAAGCACGAGTGACTTAGCGAAAGATTCTATACCGTTTCCATGATCCCGGAGTGCTTAGGGTTGTCATGTTCAGTGGTTGCCAGAGTCCCCTTGCTCTCTGGTAATTTTGGGGGGCCTATGGTGGCACTGTGAACTGCTGGTCTGTAGGCAAACATATCCTGCAGGAGTCTACGGAACCATTCTAGGCACCAAGCCCTTAGTTTATGTTGTCCAAACAATGCACAGGTCCTACGGATTGGTAGGAACTACACAACAAAAGGCCCTAATGGTTGAAGTCTTAGACTTTCACTCTGAAGGTTAAGGGTTTGAGTCTTGGTGTCTCACTGACGATGTAAGTACGCAATTGTCTGGTGAACTACAAAACATGAAATGTTTAAGTTATATACTGAAAGGCAATCTCGTTCTCTTTTATTGGCTAATGCATTCTTCTTTTCACTTTCTACAAAAATATATTATTTTGAGTATATCATTAAACAAAGGTTAAAAAAACATTTTCTCTCTCTCTTTCTCTCAATCTCAAACTCTCTCTTCCTTTCTTTGTCTCTCTGCCTTCCAGTACTTTCTTGGGTGAAAGACAGAGAAGAGATTAATAATACATTGGTTTCTCAATTCAAGGATTACAAAATGACAATATGTCCAAATGATTGGTTTGAATGGCATTGTCATGATTTTATGTTTTGTTAAAGTGCACTAAAGAGTCGTGTGTAGCCTAGTGGTTAAAGTACTGAACCTTCACTGTAAAGGTTAAGAGTTCAGGGCTTGAATTCTTTTTTTAATTTATTTATTTTTTGGGTTTATTAACATTAAGTGGTACAATTATAGCATCGATTTACATATAGATCAGTATGCATTTATACTGTATAAATCACGTCATTTTATATCATCATTATAGTACATTTAGGGTTCTTGAGTCCACATAGGTACATACGGTGTTATCCAGATCCTGCTAACTGGTTTTTATTTCTCGATCTATTACTGGAAACATACATATACCCCTCCTATAGGTGTTCCAACTGGCCCATATTCGCATCCATTTTTTGGAGCAACCTCTGCGTACGTATAAAGTTTTTTCCGCCGCCATATCCATATCTTTACACCATTCCATAACCGTGGGAGTGGTGAGTGCGCCCAACTGTTTAGCAATGTTTCTCTTGGCTAGCATCATTCCTAGTGTCACCCAAGTCTGTGCCATAGAATTAAGGTCCATCGCCTCCCAGATATTCAGAAGGCAGTATTTGGGTTCTGGTAGGACTGGGCTCCCGCTCACTCTCGTAATGGTGGACATAACTGATTTCCAATGTGGTACTATTTCGGGACAATACCAAAGTGTATGAAAGAAAGTACCAGGCGCCCCACACTGTCGCAGGCAGAATTGGTTGTCAGTTTTTCCTATCTTGTAGAGAGTAGTTCTAGTGTAGTAGATTCTATGAAGGATCTTAAGCTGTACAAGGTGCATTTTGGATGTGATCGCAACTTCTCTAGGGCATGCTAAAGCCTCCTGCCAATCAGTATCATCTAGGTCCCCTACCTCCTCCTGCCATTTATCTCAGAGCTTTTGCATGGGATCGGGTAGGTTATTGACGATTTTACGATATGTCATGGATATGGTCTTCATGTCCATGTAGTCTGTAAACAATCTATCCTCTAGTGGTGAGGGCTCGCGGAGATTAGTGTCAGGGGGGATTGTCGCCTTTGGGGCGTGTTTGATCTGATGATAGCGGAATCGTTCTGTGGGTGCCATTTCATATTGGTCTTGGAGTTGAGTAAAGGGGATCACCTTTCCTTGTACCTAAAGATCTCCCACTTTTGATATCCCTATGTTGCTTCAAACCTTTACTCTTACACAGTCAACCTAGCCTGTCCATGTCCCAGAGGGGCGTCGCTTGTGTGATTTTGTTGTCCCATCCCAACCTTTTGAGTACTATGTTCCATACCTGGAATGTGTGTTTCGTTGGGCCTATAAGGGCCTGGGTTTTATTATAGAGTGCCCGACACAGCCCTCCCTCTCCCAGCTCCAATCTATCAATGCTGTAGGCCGGATCTGTGTGGGGGACATGCAACCAGTGGTTCACCACTGTTAATTGAGACCCCCAATAGTACGTCTGTATACTTGGGAGTGCGATGCCACCATCATACCAAGTTCTGAACAGTTTCGACATTGCTATGCGAGCTAGTTTGTTATTCCAGAGGAGTTTGGTGACTTCTGCCTCTATGGCTCGGGAGTAGGAGTGGGGGACCAAGAACAGTGTATTTTGGAGGGCATAAAGGAACCGTGGGGGCGCCATCATTTTAAAAAGTGCCGCTTTTCCTAGTAGCGTTAGTGGCGGCGATTGCCAGTGTTTGGTGTCCCTTTGGAGCCGCTTCAGGGGAGCCTGATGATTCATAGTCATGAAGACCTCCGGGTCATGGGTGACATGGATTCCCAAGTACTTAAAACTATTATCAGCTATTGTTACGTCACAGCAGGTGGGTAGTACTGGTGGCGGCCCTTTTAGAATATGCAAAACAGATTTAGTCCAATTGATTTGTATCCTGAGTGTCTCCCGTAGGAGCCACATATATCCAATATTCTAGTTCGGGAGCGTTTAGGGGAGGCCATATAGAGGAGAACATCAACATCAGTCCAGCAGAGCCCGCAAACGATTGGATCTTGTCGTATCCAGGCCGCCAAGGGCTCTAGTATAAGGGCAAAAAGAAGCGGAGACAGCGGGCCACCCTATCTCATACCTCGGTTCAGAAGAAACTCTTTGGACTTATGCCGATTCGCCACTACATGGGCCAGGGGATTGGTGTATAACCCAGGAGCAGAATCTTGGTCCAAACCCCATCCTTGTGAGGACAGCGAAAAGGAAGGGTCATTCGACCGTGTCGAAGGCCATTCGCGCATCAAGGGATAATATAATGGCTTCTTCTTGCATGGTGTGGTTACGGCCGTGTTTATTCCTGGCATGAACCCTGACTGGTCTGGGTGTATTAATGTGGATAAGTACAGCGTGAGTCTGTTGGCCAAAGTCTTGGCGAATATCTTGGCCTCTGCATTAATCAGGGATATGGGCCAATACGAGGCACACTCCTGAGTGGGTTTACCGGGTTTATAAATGGCCACTATTGTTGCCGTTCTTTGGTCTCGTGGGAGTTCCCCCTTTTCCAGACTGGCCTTATACATGTTTGAAAGGTAGGGCGTAAGTGTAGTTGCACTTTGTTTGTCCCACTCTGTTGGACTTGGCCCTTTTTGCAGGTTCATCCCTGAACTTTTTGCCTTCCTCCTATATTTTTTCTGACGTGTTGTTGGCTGTTTTATGACTCTGGGCACTTTACCACTGCTGATCAGTGCTAAAGTGCATATGCTCTCCCTATTGTAAATTGATGTATGAATTAGTGATTCCATGATTGGCTGATTTGGTTTACTTGTCAGACCCTTGTACAGTGCACCAGGAGTGCCCAGGGCTGGTAATCCAAATGCTGCTAGTGGGCTTGCAGCACTGGTTGTGCCACCCACAGAAGCAGCCTGTTAAAGTGTGTCTAAGGCTTGCCATTGCAGAGCCTGTGTGCAGTATGGTACTGTCATGCTGACTGGGCAAGTGCACCCACTTGCCAGTCCCTAAACCTTCACTTTTCTTCATATCAGATACGCCTATGGTAGGCCCAAGAGCAGGGCGCATTGTAAGTATAAAGTAGGACATGCACTGGTGTGTGTGGCATGTCCTAATAGTGAATTACAGCCATTTTCGTTTTTCACTATTGCAAGGCTACCTGTTCCCCATAGGCCAAAATGGGCAGTTTGATTATTATATCTTATAATCCTAACTGACAAAGGGAACCAGGTAGAAATTCTAGTTTAGTATGCCTGAACTTAGAATGATAAAATACATCTTTTAGTGGAGTTGGTTTTAACATTCTGTGTTTGAAAATACCACTTTTAGAAAGTAGGTATTTTCTTACCTAACTATCCAAGCCTGCCTCTGCTAGGTTGTGTATTCCTTGTCTGGAGTTTGAGTGACAGGGGCTGGGGAATTCCAGGAGACAGGGGGAGTCAGCACAGGGCTCAATAGAGAGATCTGCATCTAGATGGGTGGGTGGAGTTGCATCTGGGACCTGAATAGGGCTGTGCCTTCCCTCCACAATGCTGGCTCCACCTCCTGTGGTGCGTCTGATGTCTCTGCCCTGCACTCTGAAAGGAAAGAAGGAGTCTTGTGAACAAAGTCCTCCAGGACTGACCAGAACTGGTTTGGACTAGGCAAAGGCCTCTCTGCCTTCAGAGAACAAAGAGAAACTGGGTATAAATATTGGGACCCAAACCCAAGAATTTTTGATCACTTTGGGAATCAAGAAGAAACCTTTGCTGAGGAGAGGAACCAGAGAGACTATCCTTAAGCTTGAGGGATTGGCCTGCAGTGGTTGCCTGACTGCCAAAGAGAGGAGAAAGGAACTTTGTGTATACTTTATTCAACTTGTGAAGGATCTCGAAAGGCTTGAGAAAAGAGCTTGCCTCCTGCTGAAGTCTCAGGGACAACAGGCTTCACCAACCAGCTCCCCAAGAGTTATTTGGAAATGCCTGCTGTTTTGCGAGGCTTTCCGAGGGACTGCGTGTCGCAAGGAGCTGGAAGACTCACGAGCAAGAAGCGTGTCGCCGCACTGCCGCTGTCACTTCACAACGAGAAAGCGCCTCGCATCGCCAGAGAAGAGGATCGACGTCGCAGCAGATGCCGCCGCATCACCGGGAACCGTGTCGCAGGGCCTGTCGCGGCCCAGAAGAACCATTGAGTCATCGCAGGGTCCCCAAAGTGCCTCGCACCACCGGAGAAGAAGATCGACGTCGCAGCAGACGCCGCCGCATCACCGGGAAGCGTGTCGCAGGGCCTGCCGCAGCTCGCATCGTTGTCAAAGCACCTCCCATCGCCGGAGAAGAGTATCGACGTCACATCAGATGCTGCCGCATCACCGGGAAGCGTGTCACAGGGCCTGTCGCGGCTCGCATCGTTGCCGAAGCGTCTCGCATCGCCGTAGATGAGGATCGACGTCGCAGCAGATGCCATTGCATCACCAAGAAGAGTGTCGCAGGGCCTGTCACAGTCCGCACTGCGTCGCATCAAGAAAAGATGCCATCTTTGTTTCATTGCACCAGATCTTCATCGCATCGCGGCATTGCCTGCCACATTGCCACGGAAGCGCAGTAAGAAACCGACGCATCACCTCCCCTCGCAGAGATGAACCGACGCATCCCCTACGCAGCAGTGGGGACCCGACGCATCACCGTTCTTGCGTGTAAGGAACCGACGCATCACCTTCCCTGCAACACTTTCGTTGTATTGCGTTACGCATCTTAAGATATTTTTAACTCAAATTGTCACATTTTAACATCTAAAGAAAACTAAACTAATTCTACCATTTTAAGTACAGTATTGTGGATTTTTGTTGTTTGTGGTCTTGTGATAAGTCTATATGAAGAATAATTATTTTTATATAAAACCTGTGTGGTGTCCATCTGTAGTGTTGTCACTTGGTTACTGTATGTGTTCACAAATGCTTTACACACTGTCTCTGAGTTAAGCCTGTCTGCTCGTGCCAAGCTACCAAGGGGGTGAGCAGGGGTCATTTTGGGAGTGTACCCCCTTACCCTGACTAGACGCTAGGGCCCCTACTTTGACAAAGGTACCTACCTCTGCCAACTAGAGATGCCCAAATCTAACACACTCTATAGGATTACCATTCGGGCCCAGGGCCTTTCCTGATTGGATTTTTCCGATCGCTATTGATATTTCTTCTGTGGAGAGCTCTGCCTCTAATAATTGAGACTCCTCCTCTGGGAGCTTGGGGAGTCCGACATCACGGATGAACTCTTCCGCTTCCTCCTGTGTTATTTTAATTGCAGAAATGTATACTTGCTCGTAGTGACGCACTAAGAGGTCTGTTATGGCTTGAGGGTTTGGCGTAACTTCACCCGTGGGGAGCTGGAGTTCCATGATCCACCTATCTGCCTTGTCTCGCTTGTCAAGACAGGCAAGAAGCTTGCCAGCTTTATCACCGACTTTGTATATCCTGTGTTGAGTCATGGATAATCGCATCTTCGCTTCCTCCCATAGGTGGTCTTTATGCTCCTGTATTTTGAGGAGTAGTAGATGTCTGTTTGCGTCTGAGGTGTCCTGCCCATGGGACCTCTCCAGGTCGCTCATCTCCTGCTCGAGTGTCACCACTGCCTGAGATTTTTCTTTTTTGTGGTCGGTTATGAGTAAGATCATCTGTCCACGAAGCACAGCTTTATATGCTTCCCATAAAAAAGGAGGGGAGGAGACCATGGGTGTGTTCTCACTGAAATAATGTCCATCAGACCCTTCCAGATCTTAGGGTATTTTAGATACCCCGGGTAGATAGGGAATATTCGACGCTGTGTTGTTGTATGCCACGTGTAGCTAACAGAAATAGGGGAATGGTCTGAAATGCCCCTTGGTAGATGTGTTACGTCTGCGAACTTCTCTATCTCGCCCACCGGCGCCAGTATGTGATCTATTCTGGAAAGGCTGTTATGTGCGGCTGAATGATATGTGTATTGCCATGTTTGTGGAAAGCGGAGTCGCCAGACATCTACCAGGCCTATGGTGTCTAGGAAGTCTGCCAGGTTAGAATGTGTCCGTTGTTGCCGGGGAGGTGTTTGGTCTAGGTTGTCATCCAACGTTGCGTTAAAGTCGCCTCCTATGACTAAGTCCCCTTGTGGAAGTTGAAGTAGGAACGCGCTTAGCGCAGGGAACGCCAATGAGTGAAGGGCAGGGGGGACATAGACTGACACTATGTTGACCACCCACCCCTCCCATTGACAGGACAGTGCAGCAAATCGGCCCTGGTCATCTGTGTACGTGTGTTTAATAACAATCGAGTATTGTTTTTTAATTAAAATTCCTACCCCTCGTGAGCCCGACGTGAACCGGTAATTTGAAGCCCCATCTATCAAGCGCTTTTGCAAGTCGTCCCAGTTAGGTGGTTTGCGTTTTAGGTATTGTATAACTAGCCCCCTCTTCAGCTTATCCCGGAGACCATTTACGTTCCAGGATGTTACAGGCAGGTGTTGTATACATGTTCTCTCAGAAGCAGTTGCATCAGGGGGCAGTGTCATGGGTGGTGTAAAAGATGTTTGCGATGAGATCTGGACTTTCGTACGGAAATTTAGGATCAATATGAGTGGACCCACGGTGTATCACAAAGCATATCAAAGCAAAGAAACCAATTAAACAAGAATTTACAAGATTAACCCTCTTTCCCTCCCCCTCCCTGCCTCCCTGCATGACGGTTTGAAAACTGCCCGCCATCCCAACTTTGCAGAGTGCCTATTTCCCATTACCCAGTACCTTCGTAGGGGGAGAGAGCTCCTTCACCGTCCCCCCAGGGCCACCTCGCAAACATATATACCATTTCACAATCACACAGGAGGTCATTACAAGAGACCAGAAAGCCCCCGGTTCATGCAGAGCAGTGTTCATAATCTATTGATGACCCTTTCCCGAAGGTATCACTATGTGAGTGTCCGTGTGTGGTCCGCTGCAGGCTACCATGACTTTGGTGTTCGTAGGAATCAGCAGTGTAGCCTCGTAGTTCTTTACCAAGTGATGCATCACCACTGTGAAATGGGTCACTGTCTATTAGTCTTGATGAAGAAAAATCCATGGTTCTATTTAGTTCTCTTTCTCCTGGACCTCAGTTGCAGCCGTTGTTTCCGCCAGTTCTGAGGAAGTCGGCCCGTCGCATTACGGTTGGTGCTTCTTACCGGTTTACCGCGATGCAGGACCTGGCGCCATCCTTTGAGCCAGTCTTGTGCCTCCTCCGGAGTTGAGAAGAACCATGTCTTCTCATCAGCCTCTACTCTCAACTTCACAGGGAACATCATCGAGTATTTAAGTTCACGATTCCTGAGTTCCTGCTTTATGGTAATTAAGCTCCACCGCTGTTTGGCTACTGCAGCCGTGTAGTCCGGGAAGAAGGAGATCATGCTTTGCTGATAGCATATCGGAAGGCCCGCTCTTGCCGTCTGGAGAATAAGGTCTCGGAAGTAAAAAATGCATGCCAGTATGGGCCGAGGGGGCGCACACTGCCTGGGTCTGCCCTGGGGACACGGTGGGCCCGTTCGACCGAGAAATAGTTGGAGAGTCCTCTGGGTTGCAGGTGAGTCTTGATCAGGTCTTCCACAAAGAGGTCCACTGCGGGGCCTCCCGTTCCCTCGGGCACTCCCTGATTCGTACGGTATTGCGATGGAATCAACCTTCATAATCATCCAGTTTCGCTGCCATGGATCTATTTTCCATTTCCAGATGTTTCATTTGTTTCTTCAGGGAGGTAGTGTCCACACACAGAGCCGTTGTTGTCGTTTCTATGTCGATCACTCGGGAACTGAGTTTTCTGAAGTCCGCGCGGATTAACGAAAGTGCAGTAGCGATTGTGTCAATGCGGGACTCCAAAGATGTGTGCACTTTGTTAAGTGAAGCCATGATGTCCTGCAGTGTGATTTATTTTCCTGTCGTGGGCCCCTTATTCGCTGCTTTGGCAGTGGTGTAGTCCTGCGAATCTTGAGTGGGTTTGGAGTGAGCGTATTTTTCGAGTTTGTTCTGATGAGTCACGCGTTGTCCACAGCCTCCCATTGTGCCTTATTCTGTAGTGCTGATATGTGGTAGTTAATCGTTAGTGGTACTACTCACCACCGCCTGCCTGTGCAACACCTTGGTGCACACGGCCTGTCGGGTTTCCTACCCACCAGCTAGTGCATTGGCATCACCTCAAGGGAGGCTGCACAGTACGTGGTAAGGGGGCCTTTCCCCACAGTAACGCTGTGGTCGGTGGATTCTCAATGTAACGGATGCACCGACTCAGCCAGGTCCACTGGCACCGCAGGAGGGCAGACAGCGCCACCGGGCCCTCACGAGGAGCGGTCATATGGTGCGCTTCCGGGCGCTCGACCCCAGAGTTAGCAACTCTACGCCGCCGGGGGGGCCCCCGGCCAAGGATACCGCCCCACAACGCGGCAATGACAGCTGCGGGCGGGTCCCAGTGTCTCGCGAGCTGGCTTCGTGCTCACCAGTCACTCTCCATACCGGTCCCACAGCCCGCTTCTGTTGCTCAATACGGGCTCTGCGTCCTTACCGGTGCCCCTGCCGCAGCTTCCGCCGCAGTCAGTCGGTGGCATGACCCACCAGGTATCGGCTACTGTGTTTCGCCTACGTGTTCTCATCAGAGCGTGAGTGCCTCCAAAGTCGCCCTGCCCCAGTCTTCGGGAGTCACAACCAGCAGGTTACCTTCAAGTTGCTCCCAGTGGGCCACCCCGCAGGGCCGAAGGCTGGTTTGGGACTGGCAGAGCCCTGCCGGGAGGCCCTGGACTTCCGGATTGGGCAGCGGCGCGCCGAACCCACATGCACCGCGGAGCGCCCAATGCTGGTGATGCTCGCTGGGTGCTGCTTTCAATAGAGGCACCAGTCGCAGCGGGGCTCCGAGGCTCCGAGGCCGCAACTCCCACAGTCAGCTTAGAGTTGCCGGATCGTTGAATTGCGGCATCGCGGGCAGCTCGGCTTAAGCTTTGCTGGCTATGATATTACCACTGCCGTTTGTAGGTTTCAGGTAGCAGATAAATGCACAGATATTCGTGGAAGCCTCTGGAGGTCCGGAGCTCTGTTAGGCGGCGGTCATCTTCATCAGCTGTCGGCCACCCCCCTCTGAAGGGTTGACGTCTTAATGGTCACATACATGCTCAAATATCTGGTCAAGCTACAAAACTTAAAATGTTTACATTAAGAACCAAAAGTTGATCTCGTTTTCTTTTATTGTCAAATACATTTTTCTTTTCACTTTGTCCAAAAATATCTCATTTTACAAATGTCATTCACCAAACGCTAAAAACACTTTCATTCTCTCTCTTTCACCCTTTCTCTTTGTCTTCCTCTCTCACTCTTACAGAGTGATAGATTCACAATGCAATGAGCTTCAAATTGGCGCTATATATCAAAATAGTTTTTCTTTTCACTTTGTCCAAAATTATAAAAGTTTACGTCTAACATTCACCAAAGGCTAAAAAAGTCTCTCTCTCCCGCACTCTCTCTTTCTCTCTCTCTCTTTCAATCTCTCTCTTACTCTCTGTGACTTCCATCCCAATCTGGGATGGAAGCCAACAAGAGAGAGTTTCACAATACAGTGGCTTCTTAATTCAAGGATTTCAAAATGTCAATATAACAACATATTTGGTATGAACATTATATGTACAAAAATGGCTCTTTTTGCATGATCACTGTTGGAACAGAAAAGTCCTCTGCACTGTAAAAACGTTTACCCCTGCCCTGAGTGCCCAACTGTATTGTTCAGTAATGTTGACATTTTTTGTCATAGGCAAACATGGATTATGCGTGTGTGCCTCATGGACTGTGGTCTTATTGGCCCGGGAGGTGTACCCAAAGCACTACCCTCATAGTGGTGGAAGGCTACTGCCTTCACCATGAGTTAAACAGCATAAGTGTGGTGGTGGCAGCATACCGTCTGATGATTAGAAGCAGTGACTAGGTCTTTTTTCCCTGTGTCATTGAAGTGAGGCTTAACGACTCGCTCACTTTTTTAAAGTTCTGCTGCCTTGTGTTTAACTCACCTTTGACCTACAGGTTGATGTAGAAGTGCATGTGTTGTGAAAACGTGCTGAGTGCATGTGAGTGCAGGAATTACACTACACAGAGTGCAGTGTGGAACAGTAGGCACATGGTAAAGGTGTGTGCGCTGGCAGAGGGTGTTTAAAGTAACACTCTGCTGCAGCACAGAGACTGTAGTATTGGACAGAGTGTGCAGACTGAGTGCATGTGCTGCATGTGGAAATGCTGGTAGTAGCATAGGACATGGGCACAACAATATTAAACAGTGGAGTGTGCTGTGAATGTATGCTGAGTGCAGAAATGCCTGCATTGGTTCATTGCAAGGAGGACCTCGGGTTCCATTTGGGAAGCACAGGCCTGCCTGGTGAAAACATGAGGAGTAGAGGAATCACCCCTAGACAGAATTGTATATTCCTGCATTTCTGTAAGCAGGGTGAGACAAACACCCAGGGGAGCTAGGCTCTCCCTGTGCATTTTAAAGGGCTCTTTGACTCAGTGACAGATCACAAGGAAAGGGCATGGACATGGCTCAGAAAGAGTGGAATGAGGCTGATAAGGGAATCGTAATGGGTTGGGCTGAAGGCCCGGGATTAACCTTTGATGCACAGCTCTCTGTGGCTGACATCCAGGTGGGAACTCTGGTCACTCCCATCAATGTTGTTGTGGGTTAATCACCGTCAAAGTCATACCTGCTGTGACAGATATCTTTCAGAGGTAAGGATGAGTGGAAGTGATGCCCATATCAAAAAAGCAGAACCCCAGTATAAAATAACAAAGTGACATTTTGTGTCCAGAAAAGAACTATAAGCAGGGGAGTCTGAGACTCCATACTTTGTCTTTGCCAAGCAGCAAGCCGGGCTGCATGAAGAGGGGAAGCTCTACAAGGCTTCTCCCTGTCACCAGGGGATAGAGGCCCTTCCTGCTAGTCTCCTTGCTGGCTAAGGGGACATCACCCAGGGAAACCAAGATCACCTGTCCTGGAATCTGGAGCACCAGTACCTGCGTGCTTGCCAAGGCCGGTGTGCCTATAACAGTGAGGAAGACCATTGTGCCTGCAATGGTGAGGAGTGAGTTGGAGGGAGCGAGAGACAGAGGGAGCCCAGACATGTGGTACTCCTGAGCAAGGTGTGATTAACTGTGCCACACCAATCGGACCATTGCCTGTGTGCTGCTTTGTGAACTTTAGTGACCCTGTATGCCAGTAGGGGCTGCTGTACATCAAGAATTGGGTTGCACTGATCAGGCTGTCACCCGTGTGCTGCACTCTCAACTTTGGTGGCCCCATATGCCAGGAGGGGTCGCAGTCTGCTGCAAACCTGTATCGTCTCGATCCGGCCATCGCCCGGGTGAAGGATGTTTTCACGACCCCATGCTCCAGGAGGGCCCGTAGAGGAGGCAACCTGAGGCCAGTGTGACCGAACAGTGAGGTTCATTGGAGTGATCCGATATGCAAGGGTGCCACTCAAAATGCTGAGGCTGAAGGTCAGGGTTGTTGCCCATGACCCCAACTTGCTGCTAGATCCAAAACAAGGGAGGCTTTGTGTCTGAGGAGGCCCAAGGACTGAGGAGACACAGTTGGAGCCCCGCGATTAACCAGCAGAATGCCCACAGCCCCCAAAGAATCAAGAATAGCCGGAGCAACTCCAATTGTCAGGAAGCTGGTAAGAGCGGCTCAGGAGAGAGAGCCGGCGCCTGGCAGGAGCTGCGCGAGTGAACACGTGTACCCCAACTTTGCCGATCCAGGCCAGGATCGTATTGTACTGCTGCTAGGGTTCATACTACCAGAGCGGATAAGCAGGTGAACTGGGCATACCAGGCCACGGGCGATGTACCGCCTTTGGTTTTTGTAACTCTACTTGACTTTAAGTGGCTACATTTTTTTGATGATGTCCAAGAGGGGAAAGCGCTGCGAACAGGGTCCAGTAGTTTACATTTTCGGAATGATGTATCATGTGAGTGGGAAATAACAGCACATCAAAAACAAGGGAACTTAGTAATCCAGAGGGTGGCATGACAACTCTAGGGTGCCTACCTCAAAGGGGACTGTGTTATTGATATTAAATGTCATAACTTCGCATGCGTAGAATTAGAATTACAATATTTTATATGCAAAATAAGTATTTGACTGGACATTGATTTATTGTGGGCGCTGCATGCACGTTGAGTAATGTGTTGTGTTCACTAATCTGTATCTACGCTTCTCTCCGAGGGAGCCTTGACTACCCACGCTTCGTTACCAATTGAGAGTCAGGTGCAGAAAGAGGTGCTTGACTCAACTGAGCAGGATCCATAGTTGGGCGGCCCCCGGGACAGCAGGAGTAAATGGCTCATCCTTCTTGGTTGGACCCACTAAACCCCTGCTTGCCCCATGGCCCTTTGAACAGGGTTCTGACAATCACTCCTAAAGTTTGAATTGATGCTGCTGTTTGTTTTTACTGTGAGAGTGCACTGAGGCCTGCTAACCAGACCTCAGTGTCATTTTTCAAACCCATTACAAACTGTATGTTGATTGGCTACCCCCAATTGACATCAGATCACTTACTTATAAGTCCCTAGTATATGGTACCAAGGGTACCTAGGATATGTAAGACAGAATATCCACCCAGGTCTGCGGCACCAATTGAGCTACCCTGGGTGTAAATAAATACAAAATGGGTCCCAGCCTGCCACTGCATCCTGAAAGAGCAGAACCACTAATTTGACTTTGCCATTTAAAACAATGTCAAAGCCCCTACTTCCCTTAACAATATATGTACGTCTCCCCTAAGAAAGGTCTATGGAGCCCTAAGTCAAGGAGCTGTATAGTATTAAGTAGGACATACACTTTTGAAATATGAGCTAACAGTAAACATCCAAATTGTTGTTTTTGTTCTGGAAAAGTTAATAGCCCCATTGGATATCACAGTGTTACCGGCTGACCTCTCAGTCTGACTAATTTCTGAATGGGACTACTAAAATGGGTACTTCAAGGTATCAAATTAATCTTAGCATTAAACCAAACTTGATGCCTAAGTCAAACTTAATGTCACTTTTAAAAATGTGCCTCTATGTTTCCCAGTTTGTCAAGTGACCTTGAGCAGTTGCTAACCACCAGACAGTCCCTTGTCCTCCTGTGGAGTATTGTAAATGAATCCCAGGATTAGGAACAATATCCCCCTGGAGAAAGCTACTCAGGGTGTTAGCCCGAAAATCATGCTTCAAAGGCAAACCCCCTTTGGTGGGCAAATGGCAATCACATTACTTAAAGGCTGGCCCTTTTTTCAGGTAGACCACCTGGCAGCGGGAACACTGGGCAGGGGGTGGAGGGGAATCAGAGCTCAAACCTTTTTTCCTCTAGGTTTGCAGCCACAGGTAGCCACCTCTCTAGGGTGGGCTAGCAAGCTCCTAACATCCAAGGAAGGGGTCAGACATCTTCAGAGTGGGCAGAAGACTGCACTTTGGGATTGCACGATGCCAAACATAGCTGCAAAAAGAACAGATAATGGATGGAATACTGAACAAATCAAACATTCGCCCCCAGTCACATATCTGGGTTTGAATCCATTGTTTTTTTATCACCTCCCCAGTTTGGACCCAGCCATATACATAAGCCTGAACTGCCAGGACAGGTCCTCCCTTCTCTGGCCGATTTCGGGGTATCACCCTTCATCAGTCAGGCTACCTTGAATAAAGTGGCACAGTGAGAAAGGGACCCATGTCTGGGCATACCCTGACCACTTAGGGTCACAAAAGCAAACAGAACAGATGACGGACGGAATACTGAACAAATTAAACATTCACTTCCAGTCACAGATCTGGGTTCAATCCATTGTTGTCAAGACTGATTTGCATATGGCTGGGTCCAAACTGGTATACGTGGCGAGCAAAAAACGCTATAGATCCTGAACCTCCAAAAGAAGAGCCTGAGTCTGGTTAATGTGGAAGTATCATCTGATTCCATATCGGTCATCCAAGAGGGACACCAGCCTTCACCAAAGGATACTGCTGGACCCACTGTGTACAGAGACCGGTAGCCTAACTGCAGCTAGCCTTCTACTAGTTCAAAGAGGACTTAGAGGAACACCAACCGTGTGGCCAAAGTTGCTCCATCTTAAACGTGGACCAAGAAAGCTCCCGTCTACAGCAGAGCACCCAAAACTGGACACTAAAAAGTCATGTGTTGCCTAATGGCTAAGGTCCTAGACTTTCACTCTGATGTTTAAGGTTTTCTCAATGGTCATGTGTGCACTCACATGTTTTGTCAACTATAAAACGTGAAATGTTTAAGTTATATACTGAAACGTGACCTTGTTCTCTTTTATTGGCAAATACATTTTTTCTTTTAACTTTTATTTGTTACGTTTCAGTACAAACAATCAATGAACAAGTGTCCCCTGAAGCCAGGAGACTAAGGCACGCTGGAGAGAGAGGACAGTATCACATAAACAATTGTATTTGTATATTAGTAGCACACACACACACATAACAACAGTCCTCAGATCTGACCCAAAAGCACCAGCCGTGTACCTCTCCTGAGTTGCCCTCCCCTTCCTCCCACCATGAGTCCCTCTGCCCACCCGCCAGGGCTTAGGGCTCTGTGACTTCTGTGCTTACGCCTTTTCAAACTTACGCAGGTACCCATGCGCCTAATCACTAGTTTCTCTACCCTCATGCACTAGTCTAATTTATCTTGCCAGACTGTCAAGGTCAGGATCCTGGTCTGCCCCCACTGCCTGATCACATCCCGGAGGACCACCATCAGAGCCACATTGCAAAACAGAAGCTTGTACTGATCTAACGTCTGCTCCTCCCAAACCCCCCAGAGTCACCAGTTGTGGCGTGAGCTCCAGGGTGAAATCAAGGACCTTCAACATATGGCCCCCCACCACCCTCTAGAAGTGCTGACTTCAGGGACAGGCCCAGAGTGTGTGAAGCAGGATACCCCTCTGCCGGCAGCCTCTCAACCAATTTGTCATTTCAACCAATACAATACAGCCAGATCCTAGTGATGAATGCATGATGGAGTAATTTTAACTGAATAAGCTGAAAACCTGCCCTTTTGCCACTTCTTAGGGGTGTCGGCATGCAGTCCCGGGTCATCATCCTCCATTCGACCTAGGCCTCTTAACCACTTGTCCCTGGTGCATTCATGCGGGGGAGACTGTTGTTGAGAAGTGTTGAGTATATTTGGGACACTGCATGATGGGTCAGTGGGGCTCCTAGAACACAACACTCCAATGGTGACTCATCCTGGATCTCAGTGAGTAGGGCATCGGCAGCAGGCGAGTTAGAACTTAGTTACTCACGTCCTGTTAGTTCATAATCCCTATGAAGTTCAATAAACTGCATCATACTGTTGTCCCATCACTAAGCCTGGGCTAAAAATCCGTTCCGCTCGCGTAAATTGCGATAATTCGACATTTTTGCGTTCCGTGGAGAGCCCGAAAATGAAAAAATTTCCGCAATCCGCATTTTACCAGAATTTTTTTGCTTGCTCGCGCTGTAAAATAATACATTCTTGCGTGCGCGCGATCGCCTTACCTGAATCCCCGCGTTCGCCGACAAGTTTTCCCGATCCGGTCGCGTTCTCGACGAGATGATGGATTGTTGGTAGCCATTTGCGCTGTCTCGCGACAGTTCGAGCCCACAGTAACATCATTCGTCGCGTGATCACGTCTTTCTTCTCGCGATCATGCAACGCGAGACAAGTGAAAACAAGATGGCCGCGCCCGCGATCAACCGCATGGATAAGATGGCGAGCCGCGACCACGCAGAACATACCGCGAACGGGCGGGAAAAAAACTTTCGCGATATTTCTGCGTGTTTGCGGAGATTTTTAACATTTTCGCGATAATTTGCGAAAGTGAATTTCGCATATTCCGCCCACCCCTACCCATCACACATCCCCCAGCTTGAAGATGCCCAGTAGGTCCCATTTTTTATGACCCTCTATTCCCCATGGGAAACAACGTTTACATCGCGGATTTTACTTCGCGATGCAAACACAACGCCGTCATTACAACGACCGCGTTGTCACAACGCACTACCGTTACAACGCAAGTCATTACGACTTGCGCTAGATGGCGCTCTAGGATAAGGAATAGTATGATTTACTATTCCAACACTTTCCCTAGTGTTGCACACACTGGAGTTGCAATAGAAAATCATACTATTCCTAAGTCCAGCGCGCCATCTAGTGCAAGTCTTTGTAAAGACTTGCGTTGTAAAGGTAGTGCTTTGTGACAACGCGGTCGTTGTAATGACCGCGTTGTGTTTGCATTGTGGAGTAAAATCTGCGATGTAAAGACATATATTCATTCCCCATAGCCCTTCCAGGGCATCCAATTCCCAGGGAAGGGTTTAGCCCAGCCAGTCTTTCAAGGCGCCAAATGCCATACGACGATCACAGTTGCCATTGGGGCTGGCAGCGACGGCAGTCCCCTCCGTCCATAAAGGCATCTGACATAGCCTTTGAAGTCCATTACTCATCTGCCTGCCTGCAGGGAGGAATCTTGCTGCCCAGAAAAGGCTCAGTCCTTTATCATTTGCAGCTGTGTTGCCCAATGGTAGAGCCGCAAGTCCGGAGGGCGATACCTCTTACGAGGGCCTTCCTGGTCAGGGTAGTCATGGTTACTATTTTTGGTATCTCCTCCACCCCCAAATCCTCTATCCCCTCAGCTCCTCCCAACCCCCACAGTAGCTTTCAAATTACCTCGTCTACAGAGCAAAAGAAACTCTCCAAGATCAGAAAGGGAGTGTTTTGCAGCATTTAAAGAAATTTCAGTAGGAAGACCATTTTGAAGAGGACTGCCCTGCCCATCAGGGAAAGTGGGAGGCTTCTCCAGTGTCCTCAACCCAGTTCGCATCTAGGACCCTGATTAGGTTTTCCCTCAAGAAGTTATCCAGGTCCTTTTTAATGATGATTCCGAAGTACCTAAAACCCTATGGTTCCGACTTAATTGGTACTGCCAAACCATCCCAGGGACCTCTCTGGAGAGCGGGAACACCACTGACTTGCTTCAGTTGATGCAGAACCCGGAATAGGATCTGAATATCTCAAGGACCTTCAACACCCTGGAGATGGAACGATCCGGGTTTGCTAGATAAAGTAGGACATCATCCACGTACAGCAACACAGCATCTTCCCACCCAGTGTCCCATCTGACGCCCTTCAGCAATACATCTTTTCTAACCCATTCCGTGAGGGGGTCAATTGTCAAGGCAAAGAGCAAGGGAGATAGCGCAACCTCGGCAGGTTCCCCTACCTTGATTAAATTCGACCGATGACACCCTGTTCACTCTTACCCTAGCTATGGTATCACTGATTAGCAGTGCTACCCAAGCCAGAAAGGTCATACTCAAACCCATCTTTTTCCAGTATTGCCATCAGGTATAACCACTCCAGGGAATTCAATGCCTTCTCAGCATCAGTGACAAGAGATCCACTGGCTCAACTTTCCAGTCCCTCTGCACAAGGCATCCTGCGAGGCTCTGTAAATTGTGTCTCGTTGCTCTGTAGGGAATGCCCAACTGAGCAAGGGCCACGCAACAGTTCCTTCAGAGAGGCATTCCAGCAAAGGAGGCAGTTTTTGTAGCAGAACAGCAGTCCTTCTTCCTGGCAGAGTATCCACAAGTTCAGAGGTGTTCTGAAGAGCTGGTGTCTGAGGTCCAGCATTTATACCTAGTTGTGCCTTTGAAGTGGGAGAGAAGCTTCTACAGGTTTCCCTTAGAAGTCTCCAGTCAGTCTGCCTTCCCTGCCCTGGCACTAGACTAACCACAGGGGGTATGCAGCCCTTCGTATGTAGGCAGAACACCGCCTATTCAGATGCAAGTGGGGATGTGCCCAGCTACTCTCTCCTATCCAGCTCTTCCCTCCCATCCTGCCAGTGATGGCCCATCCAGGCTCACTTAAGCTGTCTAGGAGGAATACACAAAGCCCAACTGTCAGCTACACCCAGTCTTGTGACCAGAGACAGACTACAGGCACTAAAGGGCTAAGGCAGGAAAATGGCAACTTTCTAAAAGTGCCATTTTCAGAATTGCAATTTAAAATCAGACTGCACCCTAAGTTAGGATTTTAAATTGTGATTCCGGAGACACCAAACATGAACTAGTGATCTCTTCCCACTTGGAAATCACACTTATAAAATGTAATGAGGCAACCCCAATGTTATCCTATGGGAGAGATAGGCCTTGCTGTACTGAAAAACAAACGTAAGAGTGTTTCACTACCAGGACTTGTAAAACTTTAACTGTACATGTCCTAATTTTAATTACATTGCACCCTGCCCTCTGTGCTGTCTAGGGCCTACCCCAGGGGTGACTTAAAAGTATTAAAAAGAAAGGATTGGGCCTAGGAAAGGGTTTATTTGGAGAGTTTGCAATGGCAGCCCAAGACACGTTTAAGGGACTACTTAAATAAGCGGCAGAATCTGATTGCAGGGCCAGCAGCAGAATTTAATTTACTGGTCCTGGGCACATGTAGTGCCACTATACTAGGGACTTGTAAGTAAATTAAATATAGCAATGTTACCATGTTTAGAGTAGATAGCACAATCATTTTAGCACTTGTTAGCAGCGGTGAAGTGATTCGAGTCCTAAGGTCAGCACAAATGAGGTCAGAGACATCATGGGACCCTGTTCTATCTGGCAATTGATAGTCAGGCCTGTCTGTTGCAGGGCCTGAAGCAGCTCCTGGAGGTGGTACAGGTGTTCCGCCCAGCTGGAGGTGTAAACAGCTGTGTTGTCCATGTAGGCAGCACAGAACACCTCCTTCCAAGCCAGGAGCCTGTTGACTAACCTCTTAAAGGTGGCAGGGGCATTCTTCAAACCAAAGGGCATCAGCCTAAATTGGAAGTGGCCATCTGGGGTTGAGAATGCAGATCTCTCTTTTCCCCCCTCAGTCAGAGCAATATTCCAGTTTCCTGATGTTAAATCAAAAGTACTGAGAAACTTGACAGCGCCCAGCCTGTCTAAGAGCTCATCAGCTCAGGGGATGGGGTGTGCATCAGTCTTTGCGGCAGAATTGAGACCCCTATACTCCATGCAGAACCTAAGGTCTAGAGTAGTGCCCGGTGGGGTAGCTGTGGGTACCAGCAAAAACTGGACCAGACCAGGGACTGTTAGAGGACTCAATCACCCCTAACACCATCATCTTGGAGACCTCATTCTTGATACTGGCCCTCACCTTGTCTGACAACCAGTAGGTCCATTTTTTTAACAGGTGGACTGTCTCCAGAGTCTATGTCATGGACACACAGGAGTGTGAGCCCGGGTGAGGGAGAACAGAGAGGTAAACTGATCAAGTAATTGGTGAGAGTCACTCTGCTGGTCTGGGGTCGGAGTAGGGAAGAGGTTGACACCCTCCAGTGATCCATTGTGTTCCTAGGCAGACAACAGGTCAGAAAGAGGCTCACTCTCCTCTTACACTCCCACATCGGTCACCAGGAGCATGCTCATTTCAGACCTCCTCTCACAGTGTGGTTAGAGGCAGTTCACAATCATTTTAGCACTTGTTAGCAGCGGTGAAGTGATTTGAGTCCTAAGGTCAGCACAAATGAGGTCAGAGACATCATGGGACCCTGTCCTATCTGGCAATTGATAGTCAGGCCTGTCTGCTGCAGGGCCTGAAGCACCTCCTGGAGGTGGTACAGGTGTTCCGCCCAGCTGGAGGTGTAAACAGCTGTGTTGTCCATGTAGGCAGCACAGAACACCTCCTTCCAAGCCAGGAGCCTGTTGACTAACCTCTTAAAGGTGGCAGGGGCATTCTTCAAACCAAAGGGCATCAGCCTAAATTGGAAGTGGCCATCTGGGGTTGAGAATGCAGATCTCTCTTTTCCCCCCTCAGTCAGAGCAATATTCCAGTATCCTGATGTTAAATCAAAAGTACTGAGAAACTTGACAGCGCCCGGCCTGTCTAAGAGCTCATCAGCTCAGGGGATGGGGTGTGCATCAGTCTTTGCGGCAGAATTGAGACCCCTATACTCCATGCAGAACCTAAGGTCTAGAGTAGTGCCCGGTGGGGTAGCTTTGGGTACCAGCAAAAACTGGGCCGGACCAGGGACTGTTAGAGGACTCAATCACCCCTAACACCATCATCTTGGAGACCTCATTCTTGATACTGGCCCTCACCTTGTCTGACAACCAGTAGGTCCATTTTTTTAACAGGTAGACTGTCTCTAGAGTCTATGTCATGGACACACAGGAGTGTGAGCCCGGGGTGAGGGAGAACAGAGAGGTAAACTGATCAAGTAATTGGTGAGAGTCACTCTGCTGGTCTGGAGTCGGAGTAGGGAAGAGGTTGACACCCTCCAGTGATCCATTGTGTTCCTAGGCAGACAACAGGTCAGAGAGAGGCTCACTCTCCTCTTACACTCCCACATCGGTCACCAGGAGCATGCTCATTTCAGACCTCCTCTCACAGTGTGGTTAGAGGCAGTTCACCTGGAGCTCCCTTAAGTGGTTCATAGGGGTCTTGAGATTTTCATATCAGAGTTTCATAACTTGTTGAATGGCCTCAAGATTGTTTTTTGCCTTCTCTCAATTGATCTCCAGAGGTGTCGTCTGCTGCCTGTTCCTCGACTTGCTGACTCATGTCTGTAGGGCACTCTTTCTGCACTTTACAGAATTCCTCCCTGGTGGGCCTACTCTCGACTTGCCAGAAAGCTCAGGTAGGTCACCCAGAGCAGCAATGTCCTACCCATTTAGCTCAGGGGCATCTTCCTCAGGTGCCCATCAGCATCCACTGCGGGAACATCAGGGTATGGTTTCCTGTGCCCTTTGCTCCTCTCCTACTTGGCAGCTGCCTGGGCCATTGTTTCAGGGGCCCTTGACTCCTTTCCAGGTAGCCAAGGACCATGTGGTCATACAGACCCATTCAGGCAATCCCAAAATCTCCAATTGTGACCTGAGCTCTACCTCCCTCCAGATAGTGTGCTACAGGACATTGCTCAACAGACAATCTACAGACATAGCAGGGCTCACAGCTACTTTTAGAGAACCCGAGACACCCCACCCACTCAAGGGGTATCACAGTCACAGGTAGAGGACTCTCACAATTGTCAGTGAATATAACTTGGTGGAATGTGTTAGGAAGGACCTGCTCTGAGGACACCAGCTGACACCTCACAGTAAGAATGCAGGCCCCTGGGTGCCTCAGATCTGCCACCCGTTACCCATAGATGGTGACCCACTGCCTGTGCTTATAAGTATTGGAAGGCATATGGGCGTTTGGCACCATCTCCTTATCCCCAAGGGAAACTATAGTCACCTCAGTCTTCTCCCAAAAGCTAACTGGCACTTCCTCCCTGAGTGCTACACTCACCAACCTAGGTGTCTGCTCACTGGTGAGGGACTGTGCCCTCTTGGGACATTTGGAGTAGCCCTTGCAGTGCCCAAACTTGTAGCACTCTGCACTGGGGTACATACCTCCCAGTCTGTTTATCAAATAACCCCTCCTTTTTAGGCTCAGTCTGGGACTGGTTACCACTGCACCACTTGGGAATTATTTTGGGTACATTTTGAGAACTCTTTATTTGTAACCCCCCCCCCCCCCCACACTTTATTCTGGTGGGACCCCTTACCACCCTTGTGGGAGTCTCCCCCTGATACTGTTTCGACACTAGTGCTGGCCCAGAGGTCTGCTTCCTCACCAATCTTCCTAGGGTCAGTTAGTTTACTATCTACTAGGTGCTGATGCAGCCCTGGAAAACAAATACTGAGCATGCGCTTTCTCAAAATTAGATTGTACAACCCACTATTAACTTTGCTGCCCTGCATCAAACCATTCAGTGCCTTGCTAGGATAGACCGCAAAATCCACCCGAGACTGGTTGGGGAGATTCTGACTGTCCCTGAACCTCTAGCTGTACTTTTCAGGGGTCTGTCCAAATTTAGCAATCAAAATGGCTTTAATAGGTGTGTAAATGGTTTGGTGCCCAATGTCTAAAGTAAGAAGTGTGTCCCACCCCACTGTAGGCATGTGCTTCTACAAACCACCTCCCCAGTGCTCTTCTTGGATCATGTGAACCCTTAGGGCTACCTCATAGGCAGAAAACCATTTGTCAATATCATCTCCCACCACATAACTGGGCACCAGATCCTTGGGGATGCAAATCTTTTTTGTCTCCTTCAGACATTGCAGGTATGCTGACACCATCCCTGCTGGACTCTGCCTATCAGGCCTGGATGTTCATGAGCCAGTAACAACATTTTCTCCTCCAAGACCCTTTTAGACTTCTTCTTCTCCATGGTTAGTTTCCTTTCCTCTCTCCTTAACTGGGCCATCTGCAGCTTGAATTCCCTTTCCTCACTCCTCTCTGCTATCTCCTCTGGGGACTGGCTGTGGGAAGAGACACTGCTCGCTGCCCTGGTGGGAGGCTCCACTTCAGGGGTAAAGCCATTCCCCTCTAATGCAGGTGGAGCCATACGAAGGTGCTATCGAGGCCCCTCCATCGCATTATACTCTCCTATTGCTTCCACGGTTGATTGATGGGCTTATGCCCAGGCCCGCAGTGGCTTTTTCAACTCTACCTTCCTGGTGGTGCTCTTGGCAGGAAGTTCCCTCCCCTTGTAGAACTCCAATTCAAATCACATTCTTGTAGGTGTGGTCTCAAGGGCAAACACCAGAGACAAAATTTAGTAAAAGAAAAAAGGCCAATCCAGTAGAATTTAACTCAAATTGGTCTTAGATATGGGATGGGAGTGTACAGGAAATCACTGTATAGCATTACAGAAAAACAAGTCCAATCCTCACCACTGAACACCAGTTTCAGAAATTGGGTTAATGGTTGACTGGGGTGTGAGCCCTGGTCAAGCAACAACCACAATACTTGTCAGGGTATGGCACAAGCAAACCCCAAATTGACCTGTGCTCAACTTCCTGGTCCACAAAGCAGTCAGGCTTAACTTAAAGCAATGTGTAAAGTATTTGTGCAACACTTCAAACAGTAAAACTGCAAAAACACCACACACAAAGTATTCCACACCAGGTTAGAAGAACAGAACTGCATTTAATAAATAAGACAAGACCAAAACAACATAAATCCAATTAGTAGAAATGGGGTTATTCAATTTTCAAGATTTCAGTAAGCACAAAGTGCCAACTGTGTATCTGGGTGCGCTGGACTGGGATGAAGTCACAAGTCCAGGCTGGCCGCAATGGAGCGTGGGTGGGCTACATGGACCTAGTTAGGTCTTCAGGACAGAGTACCTTAAATCCTGGTTTGCAGAGCTTTGGTCGGATCCTCGTCGAAGATACGTTGCGCAGCCTAAGCGATGTGTTGGTTCCAAGATGCAGCAAGACTGTGATGCGAGGGCTTGCGTCATCATCAAGACTCCCATCTACAAAGCTTGCAATGCAAGGTCCAGAGTAGAGGATGTGGCACGCAACCGGGGAGATGCATCGGTTCCAAAGAACTGTGAGGCAGCGATGCTGAGACAGTCATCAACATCGAGGCTGCCGTGACATGGGATGCGAGGGCCTGCACCAAGAATGTGTTGTCCAGTTGAGCAATGAGGCAGCTCCAAGGAGCTGTGTTCGAGTCTTTGCAATAGGTCCAATGCACGCAGCAGCAGCAATGCATTAGTTCTGCTCAGGGCTGCCCTACGCAGCAGTGGAGATTCATTGGTTCCGCTGGTACCACAGATGCCAGCAGAGTACCCTAGACCCATTTCCAAGGGTCCAGGACTGGGTTGGCACTACTTGGCAGAGTAGACTCCCAGATGGCAGAGCCCAGGAGCAGATGCAATGTTTTTGGAAGCCTGTTATATTTGTGGGGCTTCAGATCAGGAGGCCAGCAAGCTTTTGCAGTCACTGTGGGTTCTGGGATCAAGAGATGCAGGTTCAGTCCTTCTCACCCAGGCAGGAGGAAAGCAAATAGCAGGTCAGCAGAGCAGTAGTTCCTTCAGAGCAGCAGCCCACCAGAGTGGCAGTCCTTGTAACAACACAGCAGTGCCTTCTTCCTGGCAGAGTATCTACAGGTCCAGAACTGTACTAAAGAGTTGGTGCCTAAAGTCCAGCCTCTATACCCTATTGTGCCTTATATGTGGGGGGAGAAGCTTCTATAGGTTTCCCATTGAAGTCCCCATGCATCCTGCCTTCTCTACCCTGACTCCAGACTAACTACAGGGAATATGCAGTACTTTGTGTGGAGGCAGGACACAGCCTACTCAGGTGCAAGTAGGGCTATACTAAGTTCCTCCCTCCCATCCTGCCAGTAATGGCCCATCCAGGCACACCTAAGCTCTCTATAGTGTGTAGCTGTCTAGGAGGAATTCACAAAGCCCAACTGTCATCTATACCCAGTCATGTGACCAGAGACAGGTTACAGACACAAAAGGGCAAAGGCAGGAAAATGCCAACTTTATAAAAGTAGCATTTTCAGATTTATAATTTAAATCAGACTTCACCATAAGTTAGGATTTTAAATTGTGAGTCCATAGACACCAAAAATGATCTAGTTATCTCTTCCCATTTGGAAAGTACACTGATAAAATGTAATGAGGCAACCCAATGTTATCCTAAGGGAGAGATTGGCCTTGCAGTAATTCAAAACTAATTTGAGTTTTTCACTACCAGGGCATGTAAAACTTTAAAGTCCATGTCCTACGTTTTAAATACATTGCACCCTGCCCTCTGTGCTGTCCAGAGCCTACCCGGGTGTGGGGCGGGGTAACTTAAATGTGTTGAAAAGGAAGGCGTGTGCCTGGCAAAGGGTTAAATTTCATACGATCAACGAGTTGCAATAATTTCTTCCTTTTTTATCCTTTTTAATTCATTGGTAATATTTTTTTAATCCCTGCATTTTCATCATTCAAATGTCAACATGTAAGTTCATAGAGATGCCTATCCAGGCTTTTCTCAAAGACACATGGGGGTTCACCATTTCTTATAGCTCAACGTAGAATATATGGAACCAATACATTTCGGGCAAACTACCCTCCTTCAGGGGTAACTATGATGAAGAACGCATAAGAACCATTAGTAACCCAAAACGTGATCAATCAAACTGCTGTATGAATTATATCACTGCATGTGGAATGTAAAACTGTACAAGATTATAAAGTATACCCACCAAATACATAAAACCATAACATTTTAAACTTCTATCATAAGAAATACCTATCTAATTCGTGCAAAGTGACTAAACAGTGAGCTAAGGAACCCACTACACACATTAAGCGTGCGTGTAAATACTATTGTGTGCAACTAAAAACTAAAACATTTTAAACTAATGCTCATCGGTGTATAAAAAAACTGAGTTTACCTACAACAGTGAAACAAAACACGATAATCTGATCAGTTGGTGAATACTCTGTTAAGTAGGCACAAGTGTGCCAAATCCTTTTAAACTATACCATCTGATTAAACCATATCACGTGACACGCAGACACCCCTGCGGAATGAAAACAAACAAAAGACTAAAAACTGTGAACAACTTAACAAAATAAGTAAAATCCCGGTAAACAGACCCAATTTGCAAAAACAAAAAAGGATCAAAAAGGAACAAATTACTGGAACTTGTTGATCGTATCAATTCATTTTCATTGTCTGTGCATCTTGGGTCTGAGTTATTGGGCAAGGCTCCGGCTTCTTTCACGCAATTCAAGCACATGGACGGAGCACGTTCCAGGGTTGCATGCCTATACATGACCCAAGAGCATCATAAAGTTTAAGATTTGTGAAATCATGGTGTGCAACTTACCACTTTGATGTACAAAGGGTTTACTTTGCCAGGTAAGAATGGCTGTTTAAAACTGCACATACAGATTATGCAATGGCAGGCCTGAAACCCGTTTAAGGGGCTACTTAAGTGGGTGGCACAATCGGTGATGCAGGGAAGCATTTAATTTACAGGCCCAGGGCACAGGTAGAGCCGCTTTACTATGTACTTATAAGTAAATTAAATATGTCAATTGTATAAGCCAATGTTACCATTGAGAGAGCGCAAGCATTTTAGCACTGGTTAGCAGTAGAAAAGTGCACAGAGTCCTAAGGCCAGAAAAACCAAGGTCAGTAAAAATAGAGGAGGAAGGCAAAATAATTTGGGGGAAGGCAACCTCAAGGTGGAGAGGTCCAACAGAGGAGAGCTACTTATGTATAAATGTACTCATGAAAGCTGTGTAGAAAGTACTAGAATTCCAGTCTGTGTGTATGTTGCCAACAGTACAAGGTTAAAGTCATAGGCACTAGAAGTAGGGTTGCTGCAGCACCTCCATAAATAGCCATACTGGAGTTCAGAAGGTGAATGAGCAATAAAGACGTTCTGTCTTTATCTTGTTACATTTGCGGAGTATTCAAAGCCAGAGGTCAAATGCCAGGCTGTGTCTTCTGAGAAATTGCTGGTTATTTGTTTAAAATGGAATTCATTTTTGCTTTTCGTTTCGACTGCAAAGTAAAAGGATTGTCCTAAGTGAACTCTGTGGCAATCTTGATGGAGGATGAGGAGTATGAAAGGAAAGGCTGTAGGGTGTCATTTGCTTCTAACACTAAACAATTTAAATGCATGTAAATAAATTGTACAAATATTTCAAAATATACCAGCAGTTAAGAAAGCACATATGAAGTACTGTTTTAGTAATTCTGAAGTGTGATGGTAACAAAGATTTTAAATAGAATCAAGTGAGCAGCAAATGATAATTAGTCGATCAAATTGGATTTCCACACTGTTGCTTGTGCGCTGTATAGCTTTATCAGTAAAATTGCATGTCTGTGAAAATGTGATGGCCATTTCAATGGAAAATGTGCTGTCAGTAAATGACAGTGCACTTCCACACCATTCTATATTAATATACTTGCGACAGTGTGCTCCAAAATAGACCACTGACTACATACCATATCCATACCATTCTCCTGCTGAATGACGTGGCTCATTTGCTACACTTGTTCTTTATGTAACGCTTCGATGTTTCACAGTCCCTATGACTTTTGTAATGTAACACTGATGGCAGCACTCTCACTCTAAAAATTGTTCAGGAACCACTGGTTAAGGTGTTCATCATTTTGCAGTTCCATATAAATCAAGTAGAATCTATACTCTTATTTCACAAAAGATGTGTAGTAATAACGCTTGAGGCAGTTAATCTAGAAGAAGTGTCTGCACATGTATTTCTGAGGTATTTATGTCTGCATGTGCTTCCAGGAATTCAGTTTCATATCATAGGACAAAGAGTTGGTTATGCATCGATATAGATAAGGTATATCCATTCACAATTACAGCTTTGCTTAGTATTCTGGGCCAGATGTATCAAAAGACTGGTCTAAAACAAATTGAACACGTTTTTGCAGTCTTCATTTTTGTGACCTATGTACTACTAGGTTGCATCCCAAAATAAACAGTGGCAGGGGGGACACAAAATAACCTGCATAATCAATAATAATTATGAAGGTCGCTATTTGTGAGCCCCTAGAATTGGCTATAAACACAAGGATGGTGGCATGCAAGGAAGAGCAAACCACTATCCCTGTGCTTGCATTACCATATGGCAACGTTTTTTTCCCGTTTTTTTAAAGTTGCCTGTGATCATTAAAGGACCCAATAAAAAATCCCATTTAGGAAATACTTTGAGGGTAGCAGGCAGCAGGTCCCTTGAACCACAACCTACTCCCAAGGTCACATGTCACCAGTCACCAAGGGGAAAATGTACCTTGGAACACTTTCCTATTTGAGAATCAAGTACCATCTCCATTAAGGTGTTGGTAAATGATAAATGGTTTGCATCTGCAATTGCAAGTGCAAACCAAACCACTAATATATGCCATCCTGAAACATAGCTAGGAGAGGACAGCTCACGATAGTTCCTAGTAGCAGTTTGGTATGGCTTGTTAAATACATTTTGCAGTTCAGAAGAACTTTTCAGACACACAAAATGAATTTAATGAATACCTAAAAGCCAATTTCCAGTCAAACGCTTTGATTTTGCACATCGCAGGGACTGTGATCACCAAATAGCTTGGTACAACTGGCCCCTAATTGCAACAATATTTTTGTTGTCTAGAGATCTACTAGAACCTGCAGAATTCCTTCACTTCCGATGTGATAAGGCAGAGTGGAGCCATGTGTCTCCATTTTCTCCCAAATCCCATTCCACTTGCCCCACTTCAACCACTGTTATGTTATCTTGGGAAAGTTTATAAAGTGCACGTACACCTAAAGGTTTTTCGGCACTGTGACAACCAGAAAGAAGAGGAGAGAAGACTCGGGCTAAGCAAAAGCTTCCTTAAACAGCCAGGCATTTAAAGGCTTCCTCAATTTCTGGAAGTTAGATTCCAGCCTCATCGAGAAAGAGGGAGAGTTCCATAACATGGGACCAGGACAAAGAAGCTTCTTCCCCCTGCTTTCTGTTGCGTGAACTGAGGAATCTCAACCAGTTAGCAAGAGAGGATCTGAGAGGTCGAGGGGAACATACCTTTTAATTCTGCTTGCTACAAAAGCTGGAACCTGATCATGAATGGATTTGTAAATAATACAAGCTGTTTTAAAAAAAAGATCTCTAGTGGGGAGCCAGTGACCCTACATTAAGACAGGAGAGATATGTGCATGTCTAGGAGGTAGTTTACAGATTATCCTCACTGCTATATTTTGAATGATTTGTAATTTGTGTAAAGTAGTTTCAGGGATACACAAATAAAGGGAGTTTGCACAGTCCAAGCAGGACACAATTATCGCTGCAACAGAAGCTTTCAAAGCCTTAGCTGACTGAAGAGGAGCGACCTTCCCAATGGATTTTAATAAGCCAAAGCACTTTGCTGTGACTGCCTTAATCTGGGATACCTGGGATAGTGGATTGTCAGAGGCCACTGGAACAGGAGGGGCAACAAGCTCAAAGGCCCAGTTGGTGAGAGCCCAGAGATCTGTCCTGGGATTGTGAATAACCAGCTCAGTCTTGAGGGAGTTATTGCCCATCTACGTCTAAATGAACTTCAGAGTAGATTGAAATTCCTGGTGGGATTGGACAGTACCGTCAAGTGAGAAGATGAGCTGAGAGTCATCAGCATACTTGTAGAATCTACAACCACGATTAGCCATAGCTAGGATTAATGGGCAGATGTAAACAGCAAAGGAGATAATGATGAGCCATGGTGGACCCCACAAACAACATGGGTCTTAGAAGAAGAAAATAGACCAAGTCACAATTCCTGTGTGCTGCCTCCTACAAAGGAGGATTTCAATCTTAGAGCCTGACTGGATAGGCTAGCCACCTTCAGATGATTCAGCAGAGTCACGTGGTTGACACTATTTTTTTTTTTTTTCGTTGTAACATTTTATTGATTTTGTCAATTGCACAGACAGAGTCACACTTGTGCCAGCAGCACCATAGAACACTTTTTCTAAATAACGTACAATGAATTTCATTCACAATTTGAACACTTCTCTGAGTTCTTTTCTTTCTTTTACATTGGGGATGTACATAAGGTCCCTCTGTACCTATTCCATGCTTTCCATTTCTTTTCCCACTTCTTGGGGCATCCTCGAATAATGAACACTTCCTTTTCGGCTATCATGCATCTGTCTAACTCCTGTACCCATACTCGTAGGGATGGTGCATCTGCAGCCCCCCAGTGGCGTGCTATTTGTCGTTTGACCAAGGTGAAGCCCAGCGTTACCATCTGCTGCTCGATCTCCGTGAGGTCCGTAGCCTCCCATATGTTAAGTAGGCCCATCTGAGGCGTGAAGGCCAGCCTTTTCCCCAGCGCGGTTTGAAGCTTAGTCGTGGCCCCGTCCCATAACGATTTGATCGCAGGGCATTCCCATACCGTATGATAGAAAGTGGCCTCATGCTGGCATCCCCTAATACAAAGTGGATCTTCCCTAGCCCCTATGCGTGCAAGGACGACCCCGTCATATAGGACCTATGTAGGACCCTTAGTTGGATCAGTCGGTATCGGAGGGTGATCGCCGCCCTCCTAGGAGACATCAGTGCCTCCCTCCAGTCCTCTTCCTCAATAGGTCCTATGTCCTGTTGCCACTTCTCCCGAAGCATCTCGAATGTGTCGGGGAGGTTGTTGCACATCTTTTTATACATCAGGGAGATGGCCCTCGAGTGTAATTGCCCATCTAATAGTCTGTCCTCTAGAAGCGACGAATCTGGAATGTCATGCAGGTCAGTAAATGCGGTCTGGAGGGCATGTCGAATCTGAAGGTAGCGAAATAGTTCACCTTGCGCCATGTGGTAAGTTCCCTTCAGTTCCTCACAGCTAAGGATGGAACCTTTTTTTATCAAGTCTCCGACCTTTGAGATGCCAATCAGGTCCCATTTGTCAAACCCCGGCTGAAAACATAGGGTACCAAGTCTTTGGGTCTGCCATAGTGGTGTCGCCTTTGTGAGGGTGTTTGCCGTGGTTGACAGTATTAAAGGCGGATGATAAATATAGGAGAACTAGCGCAGACAGATGCCTGAACCAACTCCCATCATAGATCAACAAGGACAGAACTGTGGGTTAGATGGAAATCAACCTGCATTGGTTGAAGAAATCTGGATGAATAAAGGAACCTGCTTAGCTCCTGAGTAACAAAACTTTCAAAAAATGTGGCTGTTTAGGGAAGAAGTGAAACGGGATGGTAATGTTTCTGCAGTTTAGGATCGTTGCCCCTCTTCTTCAGCAAAGGAAGTATCACAGCAGCTTTAAATCTGTCAGGGACAACACCCTGAGTGAGTGATTTCTTCAAAAGTTCTGATGGGGTTGGTTGTTATGACAGACAGAGCTTTCATAATAGTGGTGGGGGCAGATTTCATCTTATCCATGAGAAAAATAAATGTAAAAATAAGGGTTTCATGCTGGAGGTTGGGAAACTGTACCATGGAGTGGGAAATAGTGGTACCACAGTACACATACACCCCTAGTTGCTGAGATTAACCAAGATCAAAAGAGTAAGTGCTGGAGGACCGAACGGGCTTGGCTGTCCAAGCACTAGAGACTGGTAAATGTGTGCAGCGATGCCCACTTTGCCGCCCGACAGATTTCCACGACTGGGAATCTGCGTGCTAACGCAGTGGTTGCCACTGTTGCTCTAGTAGAGTGAGCACATAACCTCACAGGAGGTTCCTTCTTTGCCAATGCATAGCACAATTCAATGCAGAGGAGAACCCAAAGCACGTTTTGGGTCCAGGCGGTGGACTCTCTCCTCTTCCTTGGAGTTGGAGGGATGCGGAGCCGGGTGAAAGTGGGCAGGGTAATGGATTGTCGCACATGAAAGGGTGTGACAACTTTAGGAAGGAACAAAGCTTTAGTTCGAAGAACCACTTTATCTGGATGGACAGACAGATAGAGAGGCTTGAAAGACAGAGCCTGGAGCTCGCTAACTCTGCAAGCAGAGGTGATGGCAATAAGGAAAGCAACCTTAAGGGTTAGAAGCCTAAGAGGGCAATTATGAAGAGGCTCGAAAGTAGAACACATAAGATCAATCAATCAGGGGAATTATAAGCGCGCTACTCACTCGTGAGGGTCTCAAGGTGCTGGGGGGGGGGAGGGTTAAGCAGCTTCATTCAGTCAGAGAGCCAGGTCTTGAGTGTCTACCTGAAGATGTTCTGGGAGTGGGCTCGTCTGATGCTGATCGGGAGCTCATTCCAGGTCTTGCCCGCGATATAGGAGAAGGCTCTTCCACCTGTTCTGGCTTTGCAGATTCATGGGGTTTCGGCGAGGTCACTGGATCGGAGGTTTCTTTGGGGAAGTGGAAGGAGATTCTCTTGTTGAGGTATTGGGGTCCTGTGCCAAGAGGTTGAGTAGGATTAGGGCTGCGGTGTGTCCTTGGTCGAGGAGGGTGTGGATGTCAGGGTGTGGATGTCATCTGTGGCGATGAGTAGGGATGTCTCGGTGCTGTGGTTGCTGCGGAAGCTGGACTGGGAGGGGTCGAGGATGGAGTTTTCTTCGATTAGTTTTCTAAGCTGGGCACTGACGATCTTCTCCGTGACTTTGGCTGCAAAAGGGGGAGGCTGATGGGGCAAGACCAAATGTAAATCCCAGTGGGACACTATGAAAGGAGATGGAGGAAACAAGTGAGTAAGAACCTTAAGAAACCTATTGACAATGGGAGATTTGAACAAAGAAGGCTGATCTGGAAATTTCAGAAAGGCAGAGATAGCCAAAAGATAACCCTTAAGGGTGCCCGAAGCAGAATCCTGCTGGGCCAAAGAATGTATGTACAATATAACCTCCAAAAGAGGGGCAGAAATAGGATCAACAGTCTATGCTGTGCACCATGTCACAAGCTTGTTTCATCTACAGGCGGATACTGTTTTTGGGGAGAGACACCGGGCTGCCAAGATGACATCACAGACTTCGGATGGAAGGTCAAAAACTGACGCAACTCAATCTCCACAGGAAGGTGGAGACTGGACAGGTTCGGGTGAAGAACTGTCCCCTGTTGCTGCAACAGAAGATCCTCGCAAAGGGGCAGTCTGAACGGAGGATAGATGGCCATGCTCAGAAGGTCGGAGTGCCAGACTCTTTGTGCCCAATCCGGAGCCACAAGATTAACTTGATCCCGGTCGTACTTGATCTTCTTGAGCACTCTGGGCAGAAATGGTATGGGCGGAACGTCGGAGCGGAGGCCGGAGCGCCACTCACATTGAAAAGAATCGCTGAGCAAGCACCGCCTTGGAAACTTCAACAGGCAATACTGCTGACATTGCGCGTTCTCTTCAGCCACCTCCGGATGGAGATGCCATTCATGAGCACCCGCCAGGTGGTGAACCACTAAAGATATGACTTGATGTTCCAGCCATGTATAGAGGTGGAGAGCCTCCTAACTAAGTAATCCAGGATAGAGGCTGAAACATGGATATCATAGCCCTAATATACCAGACTCACTTCTTGGGAGGACAGGCCCGAAACTGCACTCTGTCCAGAATTGCTCCAATGAACGGGAGCGTCTGAGAGTGTCAGATGTGACTTTGCCATGTTGATAGACAACCCCAGGGAGTGCAAGAGGTTTACCGTAGTCTGGAGGTGGGAGGCGACAGCCTGGTGCGAGCCCGCCTTCAACAGTCACAATTTGAGAGCGGGGAAGATTAGTACCCCCAATCTGCGCTAAGGAGGCACAGTGAACTAGATGTGCTTTTGGCCCACCTTGAACTGTAACTAATGTCTGCTGGCAGGCACGACGGGGATAAGGAAATAAGCGCCATGCAAGTCCAACACTACTAACCAGTCTCCTGGATCTAGGGCAGAAAGGACGTGGGCCAAAGTGAACATTTTGAACTTCTCCTTCCAAAGGAAGAAGTTGAGGGCCCTCGAGGTCTAGGATAGGACGCAGCCCTTTGTCCTTTTTGGGCACCAGAATGTAGCAGGAATAACTACCACGTCCTACTTCTGGCACCGGAACCCTCTCCATAGCCTCCTTGGCAAAGAGAGCCGCAACTTCCTCATAGAGAAGCACCAAATAATCCTGAGGAGTATGGCATGGAGGGAGGTGTTGTCTCGAGGGGAGGGAGTAACCCCTTCGGACTATCTGCAGAACCCACCTGTCCAACGTGATGGACTGTCAGAGGAGTAGGTGATGGTGAATCCTACCTCTGATTGGCCAATGATTGGCCTGAAATGTTGGACTAGGAAGGTTTGGAGGCAGTGGCGGAGGGTGAAAGGGTGGACTGGCCTGGCCATTGGCTCCCTGACCCACGAGGATGCTGGGTCCCACATCTGCGACCATGCATTGGCTGAACTGCTTGCGTGACTCAGTCGCTCGACTGGACAGGATGTAGCTGGGCACCCCTTTTGTAGCCACAAAAGGGACGAAAGACAGACTGAGGGGGATGGTTTGGATCTGTGAGGCCCAAGAATCCAGACCAAGTGCCCAGAAGGACATTAGTGAGGGCTTCATTAAAAGGAAAAGAGGTTTGGAGGTAGAAGCAGCAGGCTGAAGCACCTCTGTCAGGAGGTTAGGCCTGACTGCCACCGAAGGGAGCTCAAGGTCCAGGATCTCGGCTGCCCTTCTCACCACCATTGCACAGAATGACCCCTCCTCAGTAGCCAAATAGTGGCTGGTGGTGAGTGTCTGATATGTTTCAGCGCTACGTCCATCATACTATTGTGTTTACTTGTTCGCCCTAAGTTGGCAGGATATGCCCAGACGTGGGTTCCTTGCTCACTTGGCCACTGAATACAAGCTAGCCTGGCTGTTGAAGGGTGTTACTTCGAAACCGGTCCCAGGATGCTTGTTTCCGGTCCAGGTAAGACCTGGCTCGGCAGTCCAGGCTGGACTATTCTCATGAGGAACAGGGTCAAGACTGATTTGCATATGGCTGGGTCTGAGGGTTTGAACTGGGGTGGCGAACTGAGCAAAAGAACGATGATGGATTTCACCCAGATCTGATAGTGACTGGGGGTGAGTGTCTGAATAGTTTTAGTGCTCCTTCCCTCATCTTATTGTGTTTGCTTGTCCACCCTAAGTTGGCAGGGTAAGCCCAGATATGGGTCCCTTGCTCACTTTGCCAATGGATTCAAGCTAGCCTGGCTGATGAGAGGTGTTACCCAGATACCGGTCCCAAGATGCTTGTTTCCGGGCCAGGAAAGACCTGGTCTGGCCGTTCAGGCTGGATTGTTCCCATGAGGAACAGGGTCAAGACTGATTTGCATATGGCTGGGTCTAAACTAGGGTGTCGAAGTGAGAAAAAGAACAATAATGGATTTAACCCAGATCAAATAGTGACTGTGGATGTGTCAAAAACGTTTCAACACTCCATCTATCATCTCATTGTGTTTGTTTGTTTGCCCTAAGTTGGCAGGGTATGCTCAGACATGGGTGCCTTGCTCAAATTGCCACTGGATACAAGGTAGCCTGGCTGATGAGAGAGGTTACCCCAAAACTGGTCCCAGGATGCTTGTTTCTGGTCCAGGGAAGACCTGGCTTGGCAGTTCGGGACGGACTGTTCCCATGAGGCATGAGGAACAGGGTCAAGACTGATTTGCATATGGCTGGGTCTGAACTGGGATAGTGAAGTGAGCAAAAGCTTGATGATGGATTTAACCCAGATCTAATAGTGACTGGGGGTGAGTGTCTGAAACATTTCAGTGCTTTGTCCATTATCTTATTGAGTTTGTATGTACAATAGACAGCAAGAGGGAAATGAAAGCTTTAAAGTCATATTGTCAACTTGAGCAATAGTGGTATAGATTTCAACTGATTAGTTAAGGGCATGACAGGCGATAATGACAACCCCCACCACTCTTTTGAGAGCCTCTATTAGTGTGGAAAATAATATATTGAGAGGGTAATGCCTCCAAGATATCAGGTAAAGACGGCTCCTACAGCCAGGTTTGTGTACGACAGAATATTTCTAGTCAGTCCTCCTCCAACAAGATGTAGATTGCAGTGCTATGCTTATGCAGGGACCGGGTATTAAGGAGAGCCATGTGTAGGAATTGTTAGTGGGGGCAAACAGAGGAGGAGAGCTGGACAAATTGGAACAAGGTGGGTCATTGACCTTAGTATACTCAGCTGGAGGCAGGTTTCTATGAAAGCCTGCTCTCCACAAGGTCTCAGTAACCTTTCCATCACAGTGACGACAGACCTGTTTTAAATTGTGAAGCTCTAATTCTAAAGAGTAAAGCAGACAGGCAGGTTCCCTGGTCCTGGTCAGGTGCCAGTAGGCACAGATGGGATTGCCTTTGGTACGCCAGCGGCACTTCCACTGCACACATCCTCTGCACGCACGCACTGACCGGCACATTTATAGAGTTCAACAAAAACAAGAGCAACCCTAATGTACATGTGAAAATGGGCATCAAGATAGCCTTGGAACAAGTATTCACATGGAACTAATTTAAAAAAAACATTGTAGTGACAGAGTTTTCTATGCTGACTTAATCTATACCAACATTTAAATTCACCTTTTTATGATGGAAATGTTCTTGCCTTGACTTGATCAATGTAAACGTTGATTCAAAGAGAACAGTCAATATCTTGTGATATATTTCGATTCAGCCTAACCAAATTTCATATTTTTAGAAAAAGACAAATGTGCAGTCTTAACATTTATAATGATGTGAATGATAGAAGATTTTTTGAAACGGGAAAGCAAGCCCTAAGTGAGAGAAACTAAAACCAAACAAGAAGGAAAACACAGTGATACATTGTGAGAACATATAGGGTATATTGGTTATTTCATACAAAAGAAGAGCCCATTATATTTAATACAATTAAAGAGACAGAGGGATTTCTCAATGTGCCACCTATACAAAAGTACAGTCTCTCTTTTTTGTGTCTCAAATGGAGTTTCAACCCTATATCCAATACTTGGCTCTCATTCGGACTGTGGTACTCTGGGGATGGCTAAATATTAAGAAGGTCTATCCATTTATTTAAGGACCATTGTGGGTATGTCGACCAGTAATAATTACAAGCCCAGATTGTGATGTTCACTGGTGGGCTCAAGGTGAGTAGGGTTGGTGGCAGTTAGGGCCAAATCACAGGCATGATGTCCCTGGTAACTTCTGTAATAGGTTCAAAGAATTCACAGGTTTCTGTTTAGACAAGGATATTCTTGATTAATTGTAGCACATAATAGGGACAGAGATTAATCCCTGAATGGCAGAGTGCGCCGCTCTCCCAATCGGAGATGCGGTCCACAATTAACATAATCAACATTTACCTTGATTAAGGCAAGGCAAGACAAGAACATTTCTGTCATAAAAAGTTTAATATAGATGTTGGTATAGATTAAGTCGGCAAATGTATGGGGCTTCTAGTTAGCAGTAACAACAGGACAACATCGGGGGAGGTCCAAGGGAAAGATTTTAAAGACCTGCAGGTTGCGTATCCCTTAATTATGAACACTATAAACACTAAATCAACCCGGGTCTGGTGCTGTATCAACAAAAAGAAGGAGAAAGTATACTTGACTGTTCCGACATCTCTTGTTAATAGAGAACCCTTCTAGGAACAGAACCCATCAATCACAGAGGAGTAGTGTATTTGTCATCATTTGGGTCTGTATATCTCGATACAACGTACCAAGTCCTGATGGAACGACCTGGTGGCGTGTAAAGAGAGATGGCATACAAGGGTTGCTGTCAGATCTCCAGTGATAACAAGAATGTGATGAGTCCTCAAATTTGTGAATGGGGTCCTAAAAGTGCAGCACTAAATCATAAAGGTGACAATAAAAATGGCTAGTGGAACTCAAATGTGCTTTAATTAGTAGAGTGCCTCTGCCACTGTTAAAAAGCAATATGGCAATTTAGCATAAATAATTTGTCATTATGCTCAATATCCATAGTAATCCGGTCGACATGTTTCTGCCCATATAGATCTACACAGTATCAGGGGCATTCATCAGGACCTCAAAATGCTGCTACTATGTGAAAAAAGTGAATCAACTGAAAATGAAAAAATTCACAGACAATCCTACCGCACCGGTCAACTCTATACAGATATCGAAACCGGATACCTAGGAAAACAAAGAGATGGATAAGAAATACAATCATCCTAAATTTTGTATATAACAGCAAAGGAACAGTCTCATCGTCTGACATCAACAAAAGCACGACTAGTGCTTGACAGCATCTAATAGTGTATTAAATTGCACTTACCCAAACATTTTGGGTGATACCCTCACCTCAACCTGGTCTGTGCTCAGGGAAAGGGGCCCCGCTCTAATAAAAAGGAAGACAAAATACAAAGTTGCTGGTTTGCATGCCTAAGATTTGTCTCCCCATAAAATGGCTAAAAGAATTAGAATAGGTAACGTCCAAGTACTATAAACAGTGGAGGATGGCATCCTGGTCATGAACAACAAAGTGATAGCTTAACCTGAGCCCTGCATAACAGGTCAAAGAGATCGAAGATGTAAAATGATTCTGCAACGATAATTACTCTTGCTACAGAGTCGGTCACATGTGACACACATATTCGAGAAAAAGCACTGTGTTTCTATCTAGAGTGATTAGTCACTCGCCTATAGGGCTTATCTAAAACTAGAAATAGATAGGACTCCATCGAGTGAGTAAACGCTCTGTTAGTAAAATTAGAGCCTCAATACACGGACAAGAGATTGGCGCCACACTTACCTATCCGTCGGTACCCCGAGGCGGTCTTTGAGTCAAGACCAGAGGTACCGACCGGAGAGGTTCGACATGTTTTATGGGGATAGAGCCAGATTGGTTGCAGCTGCGTCTACGCTTCATGGTGGCCCAACGAGTGCCTGTTGCGTTGTGTGCTGGTGCGCATGACGGCACGAAGGACCCAAAACGAGGAAAAGATCTCAAATCGACTGCGCCTGTGTGAAAAAAACGCTAATCTGTTCGAACCTAATGCGCATGTGTCAACTGTCTACACTGATCTCATACAGCTCCTAAGTCCCAGACGGATTCGTAATACAACCATTGTCAAAAAAATATATGAAAATGGAAGTGTCAGATGTTGCGCTCATGCTGAAAAAAGATAACCAGTGGACAAGGGTCGCAAATCATAATAACAGCCAAGGGATATCATCATTAAGCCCCACCACATCAGAATGTAATCGATAAACCCATTTCTGTTCTCTGCATAAGAGAAAACGTTGAATATCTGTAATGTGTGGGGGAATGTAGGGTTGTTCAATGATAACCCAATGCAAATCAGTATCTTTATGGCCTGCTGTGATGAAATGACTAGTGAGTTTGGTGGCACTTTTCTTGCACCGTATGGTGCTCTTATGTTCTGAGATCCTCAGCTTAATTTTACGAGAGGTCATCCCCACATAATTCTTTCCGCAAGGACATTTTATCAAATAGATAACCCTGTCACTGTTGCAGTTGGTATGCTTGTTCAGAATCCAAGGTCTGCTCGTACCGATGTTGACTTCCGTTGTGTGTGAAGTCTGTCGGCACACTGAGCAGTTCCCACAGGGAAAATGGCCTTTGACTGGGGGTAAACCCCAAAGGGGAATGTCCGCAGAGGTTCTCAGAGTTCTAGGACGTGTATGTATCAACTGATCCTTTATGTTGCAACTCCTCTTAAATGCAAACAAAGGGGGAGGCAACACCTTGCCTTCAATTTTAAGCATTCTCCAATTTTTGAGAATGCTTTTCTTTAGTGCATTAGAATAGCTGGAAAAAGTGTTGACACATGTGATTCTCTTGTCCTCAGAGGTGGGATCGCAGATTTTTTTCTCTAAAAGGGCTTCCCTATGATTATTTACAGCTCTCTTCATTGATGTTTTAATAGTTCTTTTGGGATATTGTCTGTCCAAAAGTTGAGAGGAGAGTTGGGAGGCATGTTCACGGTACTTGGCGATGTTGGAACAATTCCGACGGATGCGCAGGAATTGCCCAAATGGCAAATTTTCCCGCAGAGCTCTAGGATGAAAGCTCTGAAAGTGTAACAAGGAATTGCGAGCCATCGGTTTTCTATACAGTTCCGCGGTGATTGTTCCATCTTGAGAGCCGATCAGCAAATCCAAAAAGGGTAGACGCTCTTTGGAAACTTCACACGTAAACTTCAAGAAGCCATTTATGTTGTTCAGCCATGAGTGAAATCTCTCAATCGTATCCATAGAGCCCCTCCATATGACTAAGATGTCATCTATATACCGCTTCCAGGTCAAGATATGACCTAGAAACGGATTGGATGTAGACAGAATCTCAGTCTGTTCAATTTGATGAACATAAAAGTTGGCTAGGGAAGGAGCAAAAATACTCCCCATGGATGTCCCAGAGATCTGTAAAAATAGCTCCTCTTCAAATTGGAAAAAGTTCTCCTTCATGGCCAATGTAGCACAGAACATGATAAAATCCACTGGTGTTGCACTCTGCAGATTACTAGCTTCCAACAGTGTCTTGATTACTGACAAAGTCTCATCCTGTGGAATGCAAGTATATAGTGACTCTACATCAAAACTCACTAGGAAATCTTGTGTAGTGTCAAAAGGCATTCCATCCACGATGCGCAACAGATCTTTCGTATCCTCAACATATGAGGGCATCGTTTTCACTAACGGTTTCAAAAAGAAATCTACAAAGGTAGACAGGGGTTTAAGGAGCGACCCTATCCCCGAAATTATGGGTCTACCTGGAGGGGGAAGTACTCCCTTATGTATTATTGGTAATACATAAAAGTATGGAATCACCGGAAATGTTGTTTTCAAAAAGAGTGCCTCATGATTCGTGATCCAGCCTTGTTCCAAACCGTCGTCTACCCGATCTTTGATGGTAGCCATGAGTCTTTTGGTGGGATCCAATTTGAGAGGCCGATAGAAGGTGCCATTATTTAGATGTCTCTTGCATTCACTCCTATATGCTTCTGAATCCATGATAACCGTAGCTCCCCCTTTATCCGCCGGTTTGATAGTGATTGACCTATCTGTTGATAGCGTCCGGAGTGCCAAGGATTCTTTCTTTGGCAAATTGGAAAATTGCCGGTTATCAGTTTGGAAGAGTGTTTCAGCATCTCTTAAAACAGCCCTCTCAAAAGTGAGTACTTCTGGAGGAACTAAATGTGTAGGTGGATTAAACGTAGATCTCGGGCGTAAGCCAGTGTTGGTAGTATTCTCCTCGTCATCCTCTTGTGGTTTCTCTTTGAAGAAAGCGCGTAATCTCACTTTTCTGAAAAAGCCAGCTAATTCTTGTCTGGTCTGGAAAGAGTCTCCCTTGTATGTTGGAACATACCCAAGTCCCTTCTCTAGAACATTCGTTTCGTCAGTGGTGAGGGAGCGTTTACTTAAATTAACAATCAAGCTGTCGTGTTGCTTGGTCCTGGTACCGCAGGATCTCGCTGGTTGCTCCGTGTGCGAGATGACGGAGGGGGGCTCCAATGGACGTTTGGTTGAGCTGTTCTTCTCTTGCCCCTGGAGCGGCGGGGGCCTTGTCCTAAAAAAGACTGTTGTTGGAAATTGTCTGTATGCATCGGACCTGGATACATCGGGTGTTGAAAATAAGGCTGTGGATAGTTGTAGGGTGCTGGCGGCCACCATTGTGGTGGCGGAGGGGGGCCTCCAAAAAAGGTACCTCTCCTCGGTCCCCTCTTCCTCCAATTCTGACCTCTCATTTACTGGTGTGCACCTGGATCTGAATCGGATGAGTCACCATCACTGCCAGATGTAGAGTAATTAGAGCCAGGTCTCCCACGTTGTTGATTGTATGTAGGTGGAACGTAAGAGTCACTGGTGTAGGGATATACTCTTGTCATAGAGAACTTGGCCAGATCTTTTTTGAATTTCACAATTTTGTTCGCTAGAACAGTATCTCTAAATTCTTTACAGGTTTTGTCAGTTTCTTTAGACTGTTTATTAAAGGTAGCAGTGACCAGTACTGATTTAATCTGGGACTCTAAAAGCTGGATCTCAATCAAGATGTTATCAGCTATCCTCTTGGCTGTTGTTATAATTAAAATTAACCAGTCCCGGGTACAGCGCCAAGCCACCAGGGACCAGTCCTTCAGGAATGTCTTATCCTCCAGGAACAACCTGGGTGCGTTATTCACTATAAGGCCAGTGGGAGCACAGTCTGACCGTAAATATTCGGTCATTATTGCGCCATGTACCTGTGTACGTGCATGTGAACGTTTGAGAAAAAGGACCTTGCTCCAATCATCGTTATTGATGATCGCAGTGTTAGTAGGTACATCAATAATACTTGGTGTTTGAAGGATGTCCAGAGCTACCGCGTCATCAAATGAAAGACCCTGCCTCTCAGACATTGTAAAAATGGGTCAAAGGACAACTTAATCGAAAGAAGTAAAATCTTTAGAAAGAAAAAGAATTTTCCTTGAAAAGGATAACCATACCATCCACTGAAAAGTAGTACAGGACGAAACCCAGACGAAAAAAGCCACAGAGCGTTTTGATTCCTTGTTTAGAAAGGAATGTGAAAATAAAGGACCTACGGCCAGAGGCCGCTCAGTAACAGTAACAACAGGACAACATCGGGGGAGGTCCAAGGGAAAGATTTTAAAGACCTGCAGGTTGCGTATCCCTTAATTATGAACACTATAAACACTAAATCAACCCGGGTCTGGTGCTGTATCAACAAAAAGAAGGAGAAAGTATACTTGACTGTTCCGACATCTCTTGTTAATAGAGAACCCTTCTAGGAACAGAACCCATCAATCACAGAGGAGTAGTGTATTTGTCATCAATTTGGGTCTGTATATCTCGATACAACGTACCAAGTCCTGATGGAACGACCTGGTGGCGTGTAAAGAGAGATGGCATACAAGGGTTGCTGTCAGATCTCCAGTGATAACAAGAATGTGATGAGTCCTCAAATTTGTGAATGGGGTCCTAAAAGTGCAGCACTAAATCATAAAGGTGACAATAAAAATGGCTAGTGGAACTCAAATGTGCTTTAATTAGTAGAGTGCCTCTGCCACTGTTAAAAAGCAATATGGCAATTTAGCATAAATAATTTGTCATTATGCTCAATATCCATAGTAATCCGGTCGACATGTTTCTGCCCATATAGATCTACACAGTATCAGGGGCATTCATCAGGACCTCAAAATGCTGCTACTATGTGAAAAAAGTGAATCAACTGAAAATGAAAAAACTCACAGACAATCCTACCGCACCGGTCAACTCTATACAGATATCGAAACCGGATACCTAGGAAAACAAAGAGATGGATAAGAAATAGAATCATCCTAAATTTTGTATATAACAGCAAAGGAACAGTCTCATCGTCTGACATCAACAAAAGCACGACTAGTGCTTGACAGCATCTAATAGTGTATTAAATTGCACTTACCCAAACATTTTGGGTGATACCCTCACCTCAACCTGGTCTGTGCTCAGGGAAAGGGGCCCGCTCTAATAAAAAGGAAGACAAAATACAAAGTTGCTGGTTTGCATGCCTAAGATTTGTCTCCCCATAAAATGGCTAAAAGAATTCGAATAGGTAACGTCCAAGTACTATAAACAGTGGAGGATGGCATCCTGGTCATGAACAACAAAGTGATAGCTTAACCTGAGCCCTGCATAACAGGTCAAAGAGATCGAAGATGTAAAATGATTCTGCAACGATAATTACTCTTGCTACAGAGTCGGTCACATGTGACACACATATTCGAGAAAAAGCACTGTGTTTCTATCTAGAGTGATTAGTCACTCGCCTATAGGGCTTATCTAAAACTAGAAATAGATAGGACTCCATCGAGTGAGTAAACGCTCTGTTAGTAAAATTAAAGCCTCAATACACGGACAAGAGATTGGCGCCACACTTACCTATCCGTCGGTACCCCGAGGCGGTCTTTGAGTCAAGACCAGAGGTACCGACCGGAGAGGTTCGACATGTTTTATGGGGATAGAGCCAGATTGGTTGCAGCTGCGTCTACGCTTCATGGTGGCCCAACGAGTGCCTGTTGCGTTGTGTGCTGGTGCGCATGACGGCACGAAGGACCCAAAACGAGGAAAAGATCTCAAATCGACTGCGCCTGTGTGAAAAAAACGCTAATCTGTTCGAACCTAATGCGCATGTGTCAACTGTCTACACTGATCTCATACAGCAGTTAGCAGCCATAGAGAGCTAGGTGTCTTACTTTCAAAATGGTAGCCAAACACACACACACCCAAGCTAAACAGATCTAAACAGTGCAAGGTAAAGCAGAGCAAACACACTTTTAAATTACACACTAATACTTCAACAGCTCAAGTTGACAGCTGTTTAGTGTGAATAACAGAGTGACCTCTTCGCTACCCCTATATGGTTGCCTCTCATACAGGTTATCAAATAGATTTCAATAGACGCATTCATTGCTTTGATTCTGCAGTCATCATCCTGTTTATTATGGATAGAACAATTTAAGCTCCCACACCCATTACAAATTTGCACAGTCAGCATATAAGCTGCAAGGACAAAGGCAGTCGTGAAATAAGGGTACTGTCAAATGTGAGCTGTGAAGTCATACTTGGCAGATCACCAGGCATACATTTAACAGTAGAAGGAGGAGCTGGAGCAAAACATTTGTATTTAATAATGTTAATGATGCTATTACATTTCTCCAATATGGGTGAAAATACTAATGTAATGCAATAATGCGGTCACATATATGGGGATCTGCCAAGGTTTTTGAATCACCTAATCAGCCCGGCATTCTGAATATGCAGTACCACTTTAAGGGCCATATGTAGGTGGCCTAACATTTACCACTTCATAAATACCGAATTTTACCGATTCGGTATTTATGAAGTGGTAAATGCTATGTAGGTAATCCATCGGTAATATTTACCAATTCGGAAAGGGTCGGTATTTTAGAATCGGTATTTACCGATTCGGTAATGGTAACTGGCTTCCCATTGATTCCTATGGGCCAGGAGGCCCATAGGAATCAATGGGAAGCCAGTTGCCATTACCGAATCGGTAAATACCGATTCGGTAATGGGGGGAGCACAATCAAGGGTGGCAGGGTGTCACAGTGACAACCTGTTGCACCCCTCATTCCTGCATGTGTGCACATGTGGCACACATACATGCCCTAAGGGCATGTATGTCTGCCACATTGCACACTTCTATGTGCAAAAAAATGCATTTTTAAAGCCAATCGTCATTTACCACCAACTTTTAGTTGGTGGTAAATAACGAATCCACACAACACCCACACACTCCCCCTACATCTCATTTCTGGATTCGGTATTTACCGAATCAGTAAAATTACCGATTCGGTCCTGGTGCGGAGCAAACCATGAAGGGTCATAAATAAGTATTTACCTCTGGAAAGAAGTGAGTTTCTAGTTTTTTTTTTTTAAAGGAGCAATAAAAGACTGCTCACCTTACGGAGACTGGAAGGTTGATCATTACATAATTTGGAACCCAAAATAGGGGAATTAATGACCTCAAAATCTGATCTAACAGATTGATGGGGTAGACAAAAAATCTCGTCCGATGAGCACAAAGTACCTTTAATGGAAATGAATCTTGAGCTTGTATTTGAGGGCCAGTATAAGCAAGTCATGACGGCAGAAGCAGAGTGCTTTCAAAGCAATCCATTTTTAGTTCGAGCCTAGCGCAGTGCGCAAGCGCTGACCTATGGGGAGGCTTCTTGAAGGCACGCCAAACTTCCCACAGATATTTAGTTAACTCCCAAAGATTTCATTGGCCATAGCGTGTCTTTAAAAAAAAAAAGCACGCAAATGGCCGTGTTCGTCCCGCCTTTTGTTGAAATGTTCCCTCCCATGGCCTTTGGGTCTCGGGAGCGAGCAGCAGCGCGCATTGTCGCAGCTGCATTCCGTACATTCTTTGCAGTGCGCGCGCACCACTCACGGTCTTCTAAAACCGGGCGGCACAAAATGCTTTTCTCCTGGCTGCTGTTGAAAGTATCTGCTGTTGCAGGCAGGAATCGCTTTTTTAAATATTTGTTTAACTAGCACCGCATACCGCATATGCCGTTGCAGGCAGGAAACGCTTTTTAAAAAATGTTTTGGTGTCAATTTTTCTTGGGGCGGCACGTCTATGCATCTCAAGTTGCTGTTGTCTTTGGCTGGCTTCTGTTATCCGCCAAGTGTGCCCAGGAAGAATTACACTTCCTTCATTACAGCACTTTTCTTTATCAAGCTGCCAAAACTCCCAAATGACTTTCTCAGCGCTGTGTCATATAGAAACAGCCCCTTTGCGACTTCCTGGTTTCTGAGTGCTGCTCGCACTGACAAACTGGAGAAGGCGGGATTAGCTGTCGAAGGGAGGAACTTACTCACTTCTCGCCAGATCGCCGCATACTCAACTGACCGCTCACAAGCCAGACATGTCAGCAGGGACAGCAGCTGGTCACTGAGCTTAAGTGGAAGAGGACTAAGCCCCCTGCACCGTGTGATTCTCTGCACGCAGGGACCCGTCTTGCGCGCTACCCCTCCCCCGGCAAGAGCACTTCAATGGAAGCTTACTTCGGGCGCTAAGACACCAAGGAGGGAGGCTAGCAGGGGGGGCAGCTCATCCGTTTGCCTGCTGCATTAGGATTTCCAGTCCCCACTCTTCAGCTGGGATGCTAAGGTATGGCGTTTCTTGGTGTTAGAACTGGGGTCACCAATTCCGACACAGTAGCTTGGCGCGAGGTAGGAATGCACCCAAAGGCACTGTGTAAAGCACTCATGCAGCACTCACCAACGCGGACCCAGCCATGCGCACACAATAAAAGACACAACAACCGATGGTTTAGTGAAAACACAAGATTCTTTATCTACTTCACAGGGGGAAGATCAATTCAGTTCATGAATAAGCAGTTACGATCGCAATAACTTTGAAATTATTTAAGGGAAGGTACCAGACTTCTGCAAGGCAACAGTCCAAATCATCACAGTATAACTCAGTGCCTTTCAGGGCACCAACCCAAATCAGTGCGGCATAAAACAGGCATAAGTTCATTCCAATAGTTACAACAGATAATCACAGGGCAATATTCAACTCAGTCAGATCAGGACGGGTGTAAATTCCCCTCAAGTGAATTGCATCAACAGCCTCTTAGCGACAAGTAAACCCTGCTAGCCCCCACACAGGCACAGATCCAGTGAGGGGCCTCAGGGAGTGCACAGATCAGTCACCTAGCTCTTGAATAGGGGAACATCACGGTGTCAGACACCCCCAGGGCACGCATGTACTTTATTAGCCTAACTCTGGGGGGCGTAGTGCATAACAGCAGTCAGCAGGGAACAGCAGTCCCCTCCCTCACTCAGTCCACCCCAGCTCTTAACTGTACCCAGGGCAACAAGCAGTTAATCGGGGGTCCTGGGGGCCCAGGGCCAATGTCTTGAAGGAGGGGCGGTAGCGGGGCTGCCTGGCTCGACAGGGGTGACTCCGGGGCAGCCCACACTATTTCGGCACTCTCTCCGCCCTCCTCCTCCCGGGGTTTACCTCGTGCTGGGGCCTCCTCCCTGGGTAGGGTGTTCCAAGGACAGTGGGGGCCCGCGCAGGCAAAGCGGGCTCCCCGCGGCCCTCACTCTCGATGGGGCGAGGCAGAGGGGTGTCGGAACTGGTCCCGGCTCTCCGGCGTCTCTCTCTCCTTCGCGTATCGGGCCGAGTCCAGGCCTAGTGGAGCACGCCCGCAGCGGCCAATCCCGACGCGGCTCGCTGGGGGCGCAGCGGCCTCATCCAATGGCTGCTCCGGGATAGCGGGGGCATGACGGGTGACGTGACCGGCGCCCCCGTCACCTGACTCAGGACACGCTGGATTCGCCGGCCCAGCGCGGACCTTCCCCAGTACCGCGGCGGCCCTCTCCCAGCTTCTGGGGCCGAGGCGGAGAGGTCGACAGTCCGCGATCCTGAAGGCAGCAGGCGACGGGCTGCAGCGGTGATTCCCAGCCTTTAGCGCACTCGTCGGCGCCACCGACAGCGCTCGCTTCTCCCCAGCGGCCGTGCCACAGCGGTGATCCTCGGCAGGCCAGCGCTCCTCGGTCTCAATGTGGGGTCGCAGGTACCGGGCTGCAGCGGCGATTTGGGGGGCATGCAGCGCTTGGCAGGCTTAGCGCTGGGGAGACACAACTTGAAGGGGGCACAGCGGTAACTCCGCGGAATCCTGGGCTGCGGCGGTGATGGCTTGCAGCGCTTGGGACCTTAGCGCTTGGGAGACATGGCAGGGGGAAAGAGAGGCACGGCAGCAGCTCAGTGATGCTAGGGTCAGTAGCGCTCAGAAGCTCCACAGCTCTTAGGAACAGTATGGGCAGATCAATCTTCTGAGGAGCACAGTCCCGGCAGGGTAGCGCTAGGTGCGCACAGCGCTTTACCTGTGGCTCCTGTAGGGCTCATAACAGACAGTCCACGTCTCCAGGGTGGCACTCCTCTTAGGAGGTGATGGAAGATGATGGCAGTTCTCCCTGGTAGACTTAGAAGGGTGAGAAGGGGGTTAAGTTGGCAGGCATCAGAGGCAGGGGGGTCCCTGCAGCACACTGGAGATGGTCCCCTGGGTTGCCCCCTCACCAGGCAAGATCAGTAGGCAGGCAGAGTCCCTCATCTAACTTGGGTACAGCAGGGCTTAGACTCAGTCAGTCCCCAGTAGTGTAGGTTTCTCCCCTAGGCCCAACCGCCTACGCTCCGGCAGAGGTTCCCCCAGGTCCAGTGGTGTCCCAACTGACTAGTCAGGTTTCCCTCCTTTCCTCTTATACCCCAAGCTCAGGTGACCCTCCTGCAAAGGCAGAAAAGCATAATCCCTCCCAGGGCTGGAAGGTTCCAGGAGCTTCCACATAATACTCTAGGGGACAAAAAGGCGGGATGGAAAAAGATACTGTATCAAAATGTCCCAGCCTGCTCCTGACTACTAGTATGTGTATGTAATGGCCACTCCGCAGTAGCAGGGGCCTGTGGCAGCAATGTTGTTGGGAGAGAGCACCTGCACCTCCGCACTGTTTAGCAGTGGTAAGGCGCCCATAGACCTAGGGCCAACAAAAAGATGGCAGAAAAAATGAGGCAGCAAGGGCAAAAAAACGGGGTAGACCACCCTAGGGCTGACAGGTCTAACATGCGTCCCCCCCAGCCGAATGTGGGGAGAGCTACCCAGCCTCTAGGGAGTTCTCTTCACTAAGGCGGAAGAACCGGGAGAGACCGTCAGCATTGGCGTGGCCTACTCCGGGTCGATGTTCCACCCTAAAGTCCATCCCCAGGAGGGAAATGGACCACCTCAACAATTTGGGGTTTTCGCCTCATTTGCATGAGCCAGCGAAGGGGTCGGTGGTTAGTCTGAATGAGGAAGTGAGAGCCAAAAAGATATGGCCTCAGCTTCTTCAGGGCCCAGACCACGGCGACCGCTTCACGTTCTATGGTACTCCACCGCTGTTCCCTGGGGAGTAGTCTTCGGGAAATAAAAGCCACCGGCTGGACTTGGACTTCCTCATTCAGTTGAGAGAGCACAGCTCCAATGCCATGCTCAGAGACGATGAATTCCTTATTAAAATCTGGAGTCCGAAGAACCGGAGAGGTGCACAACGTGTGCTTCAGGGTTTCAAAGGCCTCTTGGCAGGCAGCCGTCCAAATGACTCTACGGGGTTGCTTTTTAGATGTCAACTCAGTCAGAGGGGCCACGATAGTTCCGTACCCCTTAACAAACCGGAGGTAGTAACCGGTTAGGCCGAGGAAAGCCCGGACCTCCGTTTGGGTTTTGGGGGGCTCCCAGGCCAAGATTGGTCTCAATTTTGGCCTGGAGGGGTTGCACCTTACCCCCGCCCACCAGGTGTCCCAGGTAGACGACAGATCCCTGTCCAATCTGGCACTTGCTGGCCTTGATGGTTAGGCCAGCCCATTGTAGAGCCCGTAGCACCTCCTGGAGGTGCTCCAGATGGTCCTCCCAGCTGCTGCTGAAGACAGCTATGTCGTCCGGGTAGGCAACTGAGAAGGCCTCTAGGCCAGAAAGCACCTGGTTAACCAACCGCTGGAAAGTGGCCAGAGCATTCTTGAGCCCGAAGAGCATCACCCGAAATTGAAAGTGGCCCTCGGGGGTGGAGAACGCAGTCTTCTCCTTTGCTCCATCGGTCATGGCAATCTGCCAGTATCCGGACGTCAGATCGATGGTACTTGGATACCGAGCTGCTCCTAGCCGGTCAATCAGCTCATCCGCCCTAGGGATCGGGTGAGCATCCGTCTTGGTCACAGAGTTCAAGCCGCGGTAATCCACACAGAACCGAAGTTCTGGTGTGGTGCCCGGTGGGGCAGCTTTCGACACCAATACCACCGGACTAGCCAAAGGGCTGCTGGAAGGTTCAATTACCCCCAGCTCCAACATCTTGGCCACCTCACCCTGGATGCTGGACTTGATCCTGTCGGACAGCCAGTAAGACTTGGTTTTCACGGGCGGGCTGTCCCCTGTGTCCACGTCATGGGTACACAGATGCGTGATCCCAGGAGTGAGGGAGAACAACAAGGCGTACTGCTCCAAGACCTGGCGGCAGTCCTTCTGTTGCTCAGGGGTCAAGGATGGGGAGAGGACCACTCCCTCCACTGATCCATCCTTCTCTTGAGTCGCCAGAAGGTCCGGAAGAGGCTCACTCTCTTCCTCTTTGCTCCCATCTGTCACCATAAGGAGAGCAAGCTCCGATCTCTCATGGTGCGGCTTCAGGCGGTTGATGTGGAACACGCTATGGGGCTGTCGGGGGGTCTTGAGGTCAATGACGTAAGTGGTCTGGCCTCTCTTCTCCACGATGTCGTACGGCCCAGTCCACTGGTCCTGGAGGGCACTAAGCTCTCGGGGCTCCATGACCCACACCTTCTGTCCAACATCCAACTCCACCGTCCGAGCGTTGCGGTCATACCACTCCTTCATGACAGCTTGACTAGCCTCCAAATCGTCTGAGGCTTCCTTCCACAGCTTGGCCATCTGGCTGCGGAATGCCAGCATATGGCTGACCACGTCACGGGAAAGCTTCGTAAAAGTCTTCTCCCACCCCTCCTTCACATGACTGAGGGGCCCCCTAAAGGGGTGGCCATAGAGCAGCTCAAAGGGGCTAAAACCGACCCCCTTCTGCGGCACCTCTCGGTAGGAGAACAGCAGACAGGGTAAGAGGATGTCCCACTTCCATCGCAACTCCTCCGGCAGACTCCGGATCATCCCCTTCAGAGTCTTGTTGAAGTGCTCTACGAGCCCATTAGTCTGGGGGTGGTAAGGAGTGGAGAACCGGTAGGTAACTCCACACTCCTTCCACATGGCCTGCATGTAGGCCGACATAAAATTAGGGCCCCTATCTGACACCACAACCTTGTGGAATCCCACACGGGTAAAAATCCCCATCAAGGCCCGCGCCACCGCAGGTGCAGTGATGGTCCTCAGAGGAATCGCCTCTGGGTACCGGGTGGCGTGGTCCACTAACACCAAGATGAACTGGTGTCCCGAAGAGGTCGGCGGGTCCATCGGCCCGACTATGTCAATGCCTACCCGCTCAAAAGGGGTACCGACAACTGGGAGCGGTTCCAGAGGGACCTTCAACCTGGTCCCAGTCTTGCTACTCGCTTGACAAGTCTTACAGGTCTTGCAAAAGGTGTCAGAGGAAACTCGCATTCTGGGCCAGTAAAAATGCAGGATCTAACCTAGCAAAGATTTTGTCCTGGCCCAGGTGTCCTGCTAGTGGTATCTCATGTGCCAACTCTAGCAGAAAGGCCCGGTAGCATTGGGGGACCACTAAGGCCCTATATGACCCATGCACCGGAGCCTTAGGCTCACTGTAGAGGAGACCATCCTCCCAGTAAATATGGTAATTGCCGGTCTCTTGGTTCGCTGCTTGGGCTTCGGCCTGTCACCGCATACCTTCAACCGTGGGGCACTCCCTCTGTGCCCGACAAAATTCCTCCCGGGTATGCCCCTCTTCCACCTGCCACTCTGCAGGGGTCGGCAAGTCCCACACGGGAACAACATCCACCTCTGTGGACTCCGGGGTCACCTCCGTGGGCTCCGCATCCATCTCACAGGGGGCGACTTCCACAACGTCCTCCTGACCAGCATTGGGCTGGGCCATTGTTCCAAGCTCCAACCCGGGTTGAGTTCCTTGCCGGGCAGCCATGGACCGCGTAACCACGCTGGTCCACCCTGGTAACCCCAGCATCTCAGCATGAGCGTTGAACTCCACCTCCTTCCAGGCGGTATGTTCCAAATCGTTTCCGAGCAGAAAATCCATGGGCATGGCAGGGCTGACGGCAACTCTCAGATGACCCGAGACTCCTCCCCACTCAAAGGGAACTTGGGCGACGGGGTAATGACTCAGGCTGTTATCAGCCATTACCACCAGGTGGAATACTTCAGGAATCACCTGCCATGGGGACACCAGCTGACGCCTTACCATCGTCATGCTGGCACCCGTGTCCCTCAGTGCCTCCACCCCGTTAACCCGTACCCTCTGCCAGTACTTGGCAGTGTTCGAGGGCAACTGCGTCACTGGGACCATCTCTCTATCCCCCAGTGAAACCAGGGTCAAGCCTGTCCACTCACCCCTCTCATCTAGGGACAACTCCTCCCCCAGCGCTACGCTTGCCACCCCGGGGCTCTTACCTCCTGTGGGGGCTGGGGTCCGTTTGTGACACTGGGGATCCCCCTTGTAGTGCCCAACCTCCCCACATTCGTAACACCGGACAGTTCTGGGCTGCTGACTCTTGTCAGGGTAAGTGGGTTTTGGCGATCCAAATTGGGGTGGGGAACCTACCCCTTCCCTTGAGGTCTATTTTGGGGGCCTTTGAAGAACTCCTTTATATCCCCCCCTCTCTTCTGGGGTGCGCCCTGTCCGCCCTTCTGGGTGTCTCCCCCGGGTCCCTTGTGGGACACCCGGGTGCTAACCCAGGTATCTGCCTCTTCTGCAAGCTTCCGAGGGTCGGTCAGCTTGCGGTCCACCAGGTGTTGACGTAGCTCTGGAAAACATTTATCGAGGAGGTGCTCTCTTAAGAACAGATTGTACAGCCCCTCGTAATCGCTCACTTCGCTGCCACGCACCCAACCCTCTAAGGCCTTACGTGCATAATCAAAAAAATCCACCCAGTTCTGTGTGGGAAGCTTATGGCTGTTGTGGAACCTTTGACGATAGTTCTCTGGGGTGAGACCAAACTTCCTAAGCAGGGCCTCCCTCATGACAGGGTAATTGGTTCGATCCTCTCTGTTTAAGGCCAAGAGCGTGTCCCTCGCCACGGGAGGCATGTATCGGTACAGGCCACCCCCCAGTAACTCTCGGCACCCCATGGGCTACCAGGGACACCTCATACGCCGCCAACCACTTATCTACGTCATCCCCCACACTAAAACTGGCCACCACCTCCCTCGGTAGATGGAACTTAGGCTCTCGTGGAACCTCAGCGGGTACGCTGCCACCATTCCAGTTGCCTTGCGCCCCTAGCTGCAATGCTTTCAACTCCAACTCCTTCAGGCTAAGCTCATGCGCAAGCTTCCTTTGCTCCATGGCTAGCCTCTTCTCCTCCCTCTCCTTCTCCATCCTAGCAAGCTCCAACTGCAATTGCCTCTCCTGCCTCCTGTCCTCATACTCCTCCACCGACACACTCCCTGCTGACACACTACTGCCTGCCCTGGAACGTCTCCCTGGCAACACATTGTCACTAACGTCAACCTGCAGTAGGTCCAACTCTCCTGAAGTGCCCCGTTCTCCTCGAGCGCCCGGCTCCCCTGGGGCGTCCGGCTCCCCCTGCCCCTCATCCCCTCTCCCTCCTGGGTGGGCCAATACCCATGCCCTCAAGGCTTTCTGAAGCTCCTCTCTCTTGGCGCCTCGCCTGACGGACACCCCCATCCCATGACAGAACTCCTTTAGCTGCGCCACCGTATACATTTCTAATCTGGCCAGCTCGAACTCCATTGGCCCCAGACAATTCAAGGGAAACACTAGGACGTAGGCAACAGGTCAAAAACAGGAGCCTATACACTCAAGCAGACAGTGAAGGGCAATTTGCTTGCGTTGGGATAGGTGTCCAATTGTGGCGCACGCTGAATCCCTGTAGGGTGCTGCACAAGCGCAAGTCCCAATCCCACCGCTGCCACCAATGTTAGAACTGAGGTCAATTATGACACTGTAGCTTGGCGCGAGGTAGGAAGGCACCCGAAGGCACTGTGTAAAGCACTCGTGCAGCACTCACCTACGCGGACCCAGCCATGCACACACGATAAAAGACACAACAACCGATCGTTTAGTGAAAACACAAGATTCTTTATCTATTTCACAGGGGGAAGATCAATTCATTTCATGAATAAGCAGTTACAATCGCAATAACTTTGAATTCATTTAAGTGAAGGTACCAGACTTCTGCAGGGCAACAGTCCAAATCATCACAGTATAACTCAGTGCCTTTCAGGGCACCAACCCAAATCTGTGTGGCATAAAACAGGCATAAGTTCATTCCAATAGTTACAACAGATAATCACAGGGAAATATTCAACTCAGTCAGATCAGGACGGGTGTAAATTGCCCTCAAGTGAACAGCCTCTTAGCGACAAGTAAACCCTGCTAGCCCCCACACAGGCACAGATCCAGTGAGGGGCCTCAGGGAGTGCACAGATCAGTCACCCAGCTCTTGAATAGGGGAACATCACGGTGTCAAAAACCCCCAGGGCACGCATGTACTTTATTAGCCTAACTCTGGGGGGCGTAGTGCATAACAGCAGTCAGCAGGGAGCAGCAGTCCCCTCCCTCACTCAGTCCCCCCCAGCTCTTAACTGTACCCGGGGCATCAAGCAGTTAATCGGGGGTCCTGGGGGCCCAGGGCCAATGTCTTGAAGGAGGGGTGGTAGCGGGGCTGCCTGGCTGGACAGGGGCGACTCCGGGGCAGCCCACACTATTTCGGCACTCTCACTGCCCTCCTCCTCCCGGGGTTTACCTCGTGCTGGGGCCTCTGCCCTGGGTACGGTGTTCCAAGGACAGCGGGGGCCCGCGCAGGCAAAGCGGGCTCCTCGCGGCCCTCACTCTCGATGGGGCGAGGCAGAGGGGTGTCGGAACCGGTCACGGCTCTCCGGCGTGTCTCTCTCCTTCGCGTATTGGGCCAAGTCCAGGCCTAGTGGAGAGCGCCGGCATCGGCCAATCCCGACGCAGCTCACTGGGGGCGCGGCGGCCTCATCCAATGGCTGCTCCAGGATAGCGGGGTCGTGGCGGGTGACGAGACCGGTGCCCCGTCACCTGACTCAGGACACGCTGGCTTCGCCGGCCCGGCGCGGACCTTCCCCAGTACCGCGGCGGCCCTCTCCCAGCTTCCGGGGCCGCGGCGGAGAGGTCGACAGTCCGCGATCCTGAAGGCAGCAGGCGACGGGCCGCAGCGGTGATTCCCAGCCTTTAGCGCACTCGTCGGCGCCACCGACAGTGCTCGCTTCTCCCCAGCGGCCGGGCCGCAGCGGTGATCCTCGGCAGGCCAGCGCTCCTCGGTCTCAGTGTGGGGTCGCAGGTACCGGGCTGCAGTGGCAATTTGGGGGGCATGCAGCGCTTGGCAGGCTTAGCGCTGGGGAGACACAACTTGAAGGGGGCACAACGGTAACTCCGCGGAATCCTGGGCTGCGGCGGTGATGGCTTGCAGCGCTTGGGACCTTAGCGCTTGGGAGACACGGCAGGGGGAAAGAGGGGCACGGCAGCAGCTCAGTGATGCTAGGGTCAGTAGCGCTCAGAAGCTCCACAGCTCTTAGGAACAGTATGGGCAGATCAATCTTCTGAGGAGCACAGTCCCGGCAGGGTAGCGCTAGGTGTGCACAGCGTTTTACCTGTGGCTCCTGTAGGGCTCATAACAGACAGTACACGTCTCCAGGGCGGCACTCCTCTTAGGAGGTGATGGAAGATGATGGCAGTTCTCCCTGGTAGACTTAGAAGGGTGAGAAGGGGGTTAAGTTGGCAGGCATCAGAGGCAGGGGGATCCCTGCAACACGCTGGAGATGGTCCCCTGGGTTGCCCCCTCACCAGGCAAGATCAGTAGGCAGGCAGGATCCCTCATCTAACCTGGGTACAGCAGGGCCTAGACTCAGTCAGTCCCCAGTAGTGTAGGTTTCTCCCCTAGGCCCAACCGCCTACGCTCCGACAGAGGTTCCCCCAGGTCCAGTGGTGCCCCAACTGACTAGTCAGGTTTCCCTCCTTTCCTCTTATACCCTCAGGTCAGGTGACCCTCCTGCAAAGGCGGCAAAGCATCATCCCTCCCAGGGCTGGAAGGTTCCAGGAGCTTCCACATAATAGTCTATGGGACAAAAAGGTGGGATGGAAAAAGATACTTTATCAAAATGTTCCAGCCTGCTCCTGACTACTAGTATGTGTATGCAATGGCCACTCCGCAGTAGCAGGGGCCCGTGGCAGCCATGTTGTTGGGAGAGAGCACCTGCACCTCAGCACTTTTTAGCAGTGGTAAGGCGCCCAGTGACCTAGGGCCAACAAAAAGATGGCGGAAAAAATGAGGCAGCAAGGGCAACAAAACGGGGTAGACCACCCTGGGCTGACAGGTCTAACACTTGGACTTAGTAGTTAATGTGTTTTTTTGCATGATTTAAGTTGCGCATGCAATTCACCTGTGCGGCACCACTCTCAATCTCTAACACACCCATACAGCTGTTAGCCCCACCCCCAGGCATCAACACAGAAGAAGGACACTCAGGAGGAGCCGTCTGCAGCTTGCCACACAGTGTTAGCCATTTGGGTTAGCACACGTGACCTCTGCAAATGAGTGCTCTGGAAGGAAGGAAAATTACCAAAAGGCAATATTTAACAAAAACATAAAAATACAGTGATATAACAGAGTCTATGCAGACAGAACTATAATACACATGTATAGATATTTAATATCAAAACTTTTTATTACATTACAAATAATTTTAGTGTACACATCTTGTGAAAAATATGAATTTTTCTTGTTTTATTGAGCTGCACCTTTGGTAGTTGCATGAAAACCGCCTGCTTTTCAACATGGTTGTTACGTATATACGTACCAAGGGCCGTCTTGGCTCTCCATGCACCGTCCACTTCACCACCCCATCCCACCCCAATGGACAACAGGAACGTTTATATGACGATTGATGAGCAGTGTAGTAACTCGCATCTATTCTACATAGATACATGCAAATCTCAAGAAAAAAAGATAAAAAACAAGAAAAGTGGGCAGGATACAAACACCCTGACCCCCAAGGCCTGCTCAGGGCGTCCCACAAAAAGCCCCAGGGCCCAAAAAGTATTACTATTTTTTTTTAAGGCAGCTGGGTGCACGAATCCAGACGAAAAAATAAAAAAAAAGATGGGTTGTATTCTCAAGGACTTATCGCTGAGTTATCGTCACTTTACCGCAGCAAAATAATTATCATCCCATTCTCAACCTGGTGAAAACTGCAGATATCGCCAGTTTTACAGCGATAGCTTACGCAAAAAACATCGCCACCAATGAGAGCGACAACTAACACTAATGATATGAAGAATAGGCGTTCCAGTGCAAAAGAAACACGAAAACACCACTTCCCGATATTTTCAACGACCAGCCAAATCTGCGATGCAATCCAAAAACAGGCAACAAGCCGTGTTATCAGAAGGAATTTAACATCTGCCTTTTACTGGTGTAAAGCAGGACAACTACCTATAGTATGAAAGGGAGCCCAGCCAAGAGCCACATCTGAAGACCAACACATGTCATGGAGCTACTGATCATGCAGCTCCGACACCCAAGAAGGCCACAACACCCACCGTCAACAGCCCCAGGACCTCCACCCCGACCACTCCCCTACTAACACCGAGGCAGCGCAGAACAGAACAGCGGACCTTCCCAAAACAGCAAGGCCCCTCAGCTATACAATAGCTGAATGTTGGAAGATGTGGGAACCAAGTATGTGGGAAGGAGGCAAGTCACCCATCAATAACAATGCACACAATGCCAAGTGTAGCTGTGATGTGCTGGACAGACCTCACTATGCAGAGCACAGAGCTCTCCATGTGTACATATACTGCTGGTGCTTTTACTGTTGTGGACAGTGAACGCAACCATGTTACCTCGGGCAGTGGGGAAGATCTTGGTCATGTAGATGTGTCGTCCCCCCCGTAAGCAGAAGCGGAGTGGGCTGAGGCTCTGGACGTGGTTCACTTTTGGGAAGGCCAACGCGTCTGCCAGAGCGCCAGCCCTCACCCTGCCATGAGGCCGCTGTTGTGACTGCCGGACTCCTCGACACAGGCCCCCTGTGAACCCAGCGGCACAGCACTGCAGAGTTATGTCTGTACAGACTACTGCCTTCGATGTACACTGCGGACAGCAGGGCTCACAATTCAGATCGAGTCGCGATTGCAGATGACGCAGTCCAGTAGGCAACAGACATTGCTCCCAGTGTGGCCGGCCCGCACCACGCATCATCGCTGGCTGCGCACACGCTGAATGCTTCTGATGCCACTAACTCAGTGCACCACAAGTCACCGCCACGTGGCCTTATTGACGCAGATTTCATTAGGCAAAAGACATTGCTCCCAGTGCGGCCCGCCTGAACCACATATCATCGCTGGCTGCGCACATGCTGAGCACCACTGTTGCCACTAACTCAGTGCACCACAAGTCAACACCACGTGGTTGTAGGCCCTTGCTGACTGCTGCCTCCGGCCTACACTGTGGTCAGCAGGTCTCACACATATTCAATCCAATCCTGTCCTGCAAGGACACGCCATCATTGCTGGATGCACAGACGCTGAGCTCTTCAGGTGTCACTAACTCTGTGCATCACAACTCATGGACCCTTTATGATTGACTTTCGTGCTGTAGACACCGGACGCAACAATGTCACCTCAGGCAGCAGTAATATACCGAAGGGACATTAACAATTTCTTCACATCAGCACGCTCATCTCTGGTGCCCCTACCTCAGTGCACCACAAGTCATGTACCCTTTATGATTGAATTTCTGTGTGTGATCCGATGATCACTGTTGTAGTTGTTGCCTGCACCAACCATTCCCTGAGGGCTGGCTTAAACTCCCCACACGCATCCAGCACAGACGTCACTGGACATGTGACCCTGGTCATAAAAGGGGGCCGAGCACACGTGCCCGTAGCCAGTTCCACTATCTATCTAACTGTGTCCGTGTCTGCATTATGTATGCATGATGGCCTTGTTCCCTCCCACTTTACATTGTGCTGTTGACTGCGCACGCAACCATGTTACCTCTGGCAGTGGGGAAGACCTTGGTTAACTAACTTTGTCTGGGTCATTCTAGGTGTGCAAGGAGAGGGTATGGTGAATGTATAAGTGCTTGGGAATTGGAGGAGTGATTGGATAAGTACATATGTTGGCGGAGCCTAACCCCCAAGGACGAGCTTGGCTCTAATTGGCTGCCAAACAGTGGCAACCCGGGCAGAGTGTCAGGATTGCAAACCAAGCCTCAGGAGAGCCGACGCTACGCACGGAGAGTGAGTAGGCACTGCGCCAGTTCCTGAGACACCCACCTTCTTTGCTACGGGAACCCCACAGCCTTTGCTGTAGTACCCTGGGTTCCTGCCCACTAAAATCTGGGCCACTGGCTAGCGGGAATTCGGCATGGATGCCTGGAAAACCGAGTCCAAAAGCTTGGAATTTTCATTGTGGTATTCTGCATTCTCATTCAGTAGATACTCTCCTAGGCCGTTAATCTCTAGATCAAGGAATTTTGACCGTTCGTTCCCCGGAGTCCCTTCCACTGGATCCCCTAAAGCGAGCTACTGGGTTAGTTGAGCACTGGTAATAAAAGGCCCAGAATCCTGTCTGCAAGATATTCCCAGCCCCTCAGCTGAATCATTGACATACGGCGGATAGAATCTATGGAATTCTGTAAACGGAGTGGGCAGAGCTGGCGTATGCCAGTCAGGGGCGCAACTAGAGCCAAATTTCGGGGGAGACTGATAAAGATTTGGGGGGGGGGGCTAATTCTTCCAGTCATGGGCAGAGTGGAGATGCAGGGGCTCTAAGAAGAAGTGAAAACACAACAAATCCTCATTTACAGGTAAATGGTCCTTTAAAGACCTGTGAATTACTCGGGTGCCGCGCTGAGAGCCGCGCATCCAGCGCGTTCAAACTAGTGGGCCGCGCTGAGAACCGCCCATCCAGCGCGTTCACACTAGGGGGCCATGCTGAGCGCCGCATTAGGATTTCCACTCCAAACTTTTCTATAAAAAAAAAACCGGTCCACTTCCATTAATTTATATTTGCCCCGAGGACCCAATCCCCTGGGCCATGCCCAACTCTTGAATGTTTTTATTAACCATTAGGAAGGGGGGCCATGTGGTCCCCTTCCATTGTCCACTTCTGGCCCTGGGGACCCCATCTCCCGGGCCTGGCCTCTTATTTGGGGAACGTGGGGGGAGCCCCAATGCCCCCACGGTCCCGCTGCCTCCCCGCCTCCTGCGGGAACCAGCATTGCTTTTGGGCAAGGGGCACTGCTAACATACAGCTCCCCATGCCCAAAAATAATCCTGCTTTGCTTGATTGAAGTGAGAGCAGGTTTTCCTCCTCTCGCTTCAACAAAGCAAACCAGGGTTTGCTATGACAGGGTGGGAGACGTGCTTCCACCCTATCATAGCAAACAACAATGTCCTGGGGGTGGGCTCCCCAGGACATTTCAGGAGCCGGTCCGGGGGGGTGGCGGTCCCCAGGGCCATCAAGGGCTTCAGGAGGGCGGCCCCCCTCCCTCTATTTTCAATGCCCCGGGGAGGTGGTGGTCCCCAGGAGTTCAGGGGGCCTGCGAGGCACCCCAGCATATTTAATAAAAGCCCCAGGGTGGTGATCCCCGGGGCTTGGGGGGGCCTCAGAGGCCCCCCCAATAATTACAAAGCAAGCCCCGAGGAGGTGGAGGTCCCGGGGCTGCGGGAGGGCTGCGGGAGGGCCATGGGCGCAGGCCCCCGCAATATAATTATAGGATTGCCCCCGGAACCTGGCCCACCCGGGGGCTCATTTAAATGAAGTGGGGGAGCCCCCGCTTCATTTTTTACATTTTTTTTCATCCGGGTTCGCGCACCCAGCGCGCATTCGGACGTTTTTAAAAAGTCCTGAGCAGGACTAGGGGGGAAGGGTGTTTCTACCCTGCCCCCTTTTCTTGTGAATCGGTTCTACAGAGTCACAAGATGGCTGCCAACACTTCCTGGTTTGGAGTGTTGGCAGCCAATCACAGTGAAGCTCGTGGTCATGGCAGCCAATCACAGTGAAGCTTGTGGTCGAGAGGATGTGCGAACCCACCGCTTCCCCAGATATCAAAACTTTTATTTTTTGAATTTCTCAGCAACTACTGAACGGATTTACACCAGTTAAAAAAAAAAGTCGCTTTCTGAATCAAGCACTACTTTTTTTTGCCAAATTTGGTGTAATTCCGTTCAGCAGTTCAGGCTGTAGCCTTGGCTAAAGTTTCCTATGGGAAATTGATTTTTTGACTTTTATTTTTTTAATTTCTCAACAACTACTGAACGGATTTACACCATTAAAAAAAAAAGGCCACTTTCTGAACCAAGCTCTAACTTTTTGCCAAATTTGGTGTAATTCAGTTCAGCAGTTTGGGCGGTAGCCTGCAATAAAATTTCCTATGGAAATTAACATGGAGAAAACACTTTTTGGGACCCCCCTTTTTTCTCAGCCCCCGCTTGACGAATCACTCCCAAACTTTCAGGATAGGAGCTGACCTGGATAAACCTTTTTTTGGGGGAGAATTTCGTGAACATTCGACAAACGACGCCAAAGTTATTAGCAAATCAAAAAATGCTTTTCCTAAGGAACTAGGTTCGAACTATAACTACCTACTGGTGACCGCCAGTAGGTAATATATATTTGATATTAGACACATGGGGCTTCAGAACACTAGGAGCACTACATAAGGTATGTACCTGTAAAGACAGAATTTTGGCAGGCGGAATATCTTTAAAGTCAGACACTAGGATAAAGGGACTAGGCATACCTGAAAAATGATAGATGTTAGCTCGCTTTTCATCATACAAAGCTTTGGGGGGGCTCAGATTGAGTACCGGTAATGGTACGTGGCAAGAACTTTCCTAGACTGATAACTGTATTCCTATGTTGCTTCTCACATATAGTCATTTGGATATTGATTGAAGTCCTAATGTCAGTCCACCTCTCCCAAGATTGAAAATATTCTACCACTGGTCTGTGTAGTGGAATGCAAGTTCCTGCTTGACCACCAGGCTCCGACGGGTGTGGACAGGCTTTCCCTTGGCCCGGGCACATCCCGCGCAGCAGGACTGTGGAGCTGCTTAAATGAGCAAATTGCAGGCAGGTGATGAGGCAAAGGGGGTTGTGGGAATTTGAGTCCCCAGAATCTATCATTGACAGTAGCTCACACCCTGTAAATCATGCAATGCCCATGATAAGGGGAGCCCTTCCCCTGTGGTAGAAATTATAGCTTCTGTCACAATGCTCCTTGATATAGAAGCATCCACAACAGAATACTTCCCCCAGCAGCTGGACTGTGGAGCTGCTTAAATGCGGCAAATTGCAGCGAGGTGATGAGGCAAAGGGGGTTGTGGGAATCTGAGTCCCCAGCAGCTGTCAAAGGCAGTGGATCACCCCCAGTAAATCATGCAATCTCCGTGATAAGTGGGGCCCTTCACCTGTGGTAGAAATGCAGGCCTCTGTCAGGATGCTCCTCGATATGGAAGCAGCCACTGCAAAGTCCGAGGGCTTCCCCCAGCTGATTTGTACATCACAAGTGTCTGTGTGCGTTTACTTGGATCAGCCCATGATTCCTTTGGACTAGGGAACAGCAACATACCCCTTCAAATGTCACAATGTTGACGTGAGAGGGACTGGCTTGTTAACCCCTTTGATGCGAGTGACGGAGCGGTTCCGTCATGCGCGTCGGTTGCGCTGTGCGCATGACAGAACCGCTCCATCACGGCCCCGCCCGCGCACGGAACCTTCATCACGGCGCGGTAATCCGCGCCGCGCTGAAGGGGTTAATAAGTACAATCTGCTATAATATTGTTTGGGTAATTTCAAGGTGAATCATCTGAAATGGTGTAACATATCTTGGTTATTCGCTTTTTTCTATTTAGGAAACTCTGCTTATCCTAACAGACCATGGTTGTTGGCACCACTGAGAAATCCAACAACACCAGAGAAAGTCGACTTCAATGAGGCCCACAAAAGAACACAGAGGCCAGTGGAGCGGTCTTTTGGGTTCCTATAGGCCAGATTTCGCTGTCTGCACAAGACTAATGGAGCCACCCTCTACTTACCCGATAAGGTATGCCTAATCTCCATGGCCTGCTGCATGCTGCACAAGAAAGCCTTGCCACGGAACATCCCTCCATCATAGAGTATGGAGACCATGAAGAGCCACTGGGTGAGGATCCTGAAACGCCTAATGAAGAGGATAGTGGTGAGAAGGAAGGACCTTGACTTACATCAGGATGTGAGAAACTGATGTACCAAAGCGCTCAACAGATAGTAAATCAATGGTGTTATCACCATATACAATGTTGTCCAAAAAACATTATCAGAGAACAGGAGTCAAACTTTTTTTTTTAAATAACTGACACGTGTTTCATCACACAAGTGACTTCTTTAAGGCAGTAATTATATATATATATATATATATTCACTGAAAAAAACATAGGTTTCACACATGTTATAGTTAGCGGAAATTTTACTGATAAAAAACCAATGAAATTCCCCCGTTATAGTTAGTGCAGGCAACTATAACTCACGCGACCGCAATCCTCTGCTGATGCTAATACTGTATTTAGACACTTATTTGCCCATGTCTTCTTCCATAAATTTTTAGCTATACATATATTACAAATATTTTTTTTTCATAAAGACACATATGTCATCAGCAGAAGATTGCGGTCGCGTGAGTTATAGTTGCCTGCACTAACTATAACGGGGGAATTTCATTGGTTTTTTATCAGTAAAATTTCCGCTAACTATAACGTGTGAAACCTATGGTTTTTTCAGTGAATTTGCAAGGTTTTTTAAATGCTAATTCCTAACTATAACGTGTGTGAAACCTATGGTTTTTTCAGTGAATTTGTACGGTTTTTTAAATGCTAAGTTACTTTACGCCATTCGTGGCGTGCGCGCCCACTTAACGCAGTTCGTTCCGTGCGCGCACGGTGCGCTTCGCGCACCGTGTGCGCACAGTGAGCACGCGGTGCGCTTCGCGCACCGCGCGCCCACTTTACGCAGTTAGTGCCGTGCACGCACGGTGGGCACGCGGTGCGCTACGCGCACCGCGTGCCCACGTTACGCTAGATGGGCCATGTACGCACGATGCGCTTCGCGCACCGTGCGCACATGGAGGACATATGATGCACTTCGTTTTGAAAGGTAATATTTAAATTTTTCACACCGCTTATAAGCCATGCACAAATGGTGCCCTTCGGGCACCATTTGCACACGGGGTGGGGAGAGTGTGGATAATTTTTTATTTTTAATATTTTTTTACCGTACGCGTACGGTAAGCGTAATCGGCGAAATTAGTGAAAAAAAAAAAATTCCGTTTTTGGCCTTGGGGGATCTTTGGGGACTCCCTCAACATGGCTAGGTGTTTTGGAGCTGTCCAAACAGCCCCTTTACATGTTTTTGTGCTTTGTATTTTAATCCACACTCTCAGTGCGAGAGAGAAAATGGCGGCCGCCGCTTCCTGGTTTCGGCCGATTCGAATGTTTACTAACATCTAAGAGCCAATCAGAATCGCGCTCGCGCACGCCACCGTACGCGTACGGTAAGTGTACCGTAAGCGCACCGTAAGCTGGCTCAGATATATATATTGATTTAAAGGCTATTTTCTCAGAATCTACTGAACAGATTTACACCAAACCTACAAAAGGCACTTCCTTGACCTGAGGACTACCTCTCTGCCAAATTTCTAGTAATTCTGTTCAGCCGTTCGGGCTGTAGCTGTGTCTAAAGGTCCTATGGAAAAATGCATGGGAAAAACGCGTTTTGGGACCCCCCTTTTATCTCAGCCCCCGCTTGACGAATCCCCCCGAGACTTTCAGGGTCGGAGCGTAGCGCCCCACCTATTTTGAAAAATTCGCGAGGATTCGTCGACCGGCGCCAAAGTTATTCAAAATAGAATGTTGCGGATTTCCTATGGAAACGTGGTCCTAACTATAACTACCTACTGGCGACCGCCAGTAGGTAATATATATATATATATATATTTTTTTTTTTCCACCAATTTCCTCCAAGGAGGAATCACTGCACACCAAGGAAGTTGTAAGTTTAAGGGTTTTATTCTTTTACGTGCAAGTTATCACCAACTCCACCACCAACGCGTTTCAACCACAATCGGTCTTGCTCACGGTATGTGAGTCTTTTTTCAATGTTCTTTATTTATAGTGTCACCCATATTAGCCATTAGGAGGAATTATGGGAGTTGTAGTTCGTATTCACATATATCATTTCACATGTTTGCGATTTATCGATGTCAAAGCAATGTCATGTTTCGGGGTATTATAGAATACATCTATCTGGTTTTTGTTGATTGTTTCATTTCTTTAAGCGATTGCGTAGGGGGTAGCTTTTTGGTTGTTCCGCCCCCTCTTCTCGTTTTTCTCCTTCTTTTGAGGATTGGTGAAACTAAGGAGAATGGAAAGCAAGATGATCATACGCTTCAAGACGAAGGCCCCGTTTGGCCTTAACGGCGATGAAGAATTACACAGCCATCTATGAGCCTACTGTACAACACAAACATTAGAACAACGATGAAGGGGTATGAACTCGAAACATCTACATCTGCCAGTTTCTGAACTGAACATGACTATATGGGCACTAAGCCCGGATTCTGCGAATAGAAATGGGCACTTAGCCCAGATTCTGCGACCAAAAATGCACTGAGCATTCATATTGCTATCAACAGTATGAACTCTAAGATAACATACTACAATGTATGATCACATTATTCACATAGACATAATGTAAATATTCAGAGTATGCAGATGTATTCTATAATACCCCGAAACATGACATTGCTTTGACATCGATAAATCGCAAACATGTGAAATGATATATGTGAATACGAACTACAACTCCCATAATTCCTCCTAATGGCTAATATGGGTGACACTATAAATAAAGAACATTGAAAAAAGACTCACATACCGTGAGCAAGACCGATTGTGGTTGAAACGCGTTGGTGGTGGAGTTGGTGATAACTTGCACGTAAAAGAATAAAACCCTTAAACTTACAACTTCCTTGGTGTGCAGTGATTCCTCCTTGGAGGAAATTGGTGGAAAATTGAATCGAGGATTGGCCCGTCCTCGACACTAGCACCCGCTATGCGATAGCGCGCTCTCCCTTGGGGCCGTTTGACGAGTCCACATATATATATATATATATATATATATATATATATATATATATATATATATATATTTTCACTGAAAAAAACCATAGATTTTAAAGACGTTATAGTTAGGGATTAGCATTTAAAAAACCTTAGAAATTCACTGGAAAAACCATAGGTTTCAGGGACGTTATAGGTAGTTGGACATTTGACTCATATAAAACCAGAGAAATTCACCAGTTATAGTTAGTTGAGCTAACTATAACTTGCGCGCCCGCAATGCACTGCTGATGACGTCACATATTACATCACTCGTGACATGGTCAGTGACATCACTGATGATATCACTGATGACATCATCCAGTGAATGTGTGTTTTTCTGAAAATTACATATGTTTTATATGTGTATATCTCAAGGTCGATGGAAGAATAAATGGGTATATAAGTGTCTAAATGGATGATTTGTTTTTGAAAAATTGATTGTATAACTGACTGATTAAGTGTATCTTAGTGAATACATGGCTTAGTGAGTAATGTTTAAATATGTAAATATCTGTATCTGTCTCTCACTTTGTGTATAAGTGGCTGCATGGGTTGGTGAGAGCTACATGAGTGTCTATATAGGTTATTAGTTGGTTTTTTGAGTATCAGTACGAGTGTCTGAGTGTCTGTATGGTTCGGTGGGGGGTATTACGTAGTGCATAGGTACATGTATGAGTGACTCACTGTATGTGTTGAAGACAGCATGTGTGCAGGACTGTATGGGTGGATGAGTGTGTGCATGGATGTTAGTGAGTGAGTGAGTGACTGTCTCAATAGTGTCTTTATGAGTAACTACATAGGTTTTAAACTAGTTTATGTGACTATTAGTGTATATAAGTGAGTATATGTGAGAGTGAGAGATTGGAAGAGCTCCTGTATGAATAAGTATGTGTTTCTATAAGAGATTGTTTAAAAGACTAAGTATTTGTAAGTTTCTGTAGAAGTAAGTGTGGTGGTGTGTGTATAACTGTATATGCAAGTAAATGGATGTTTGATTCTTTATTAGCATGAGTGACTATGTGTGTGAGTAACTCTATGGATGAGTGGCATTGTGTAACAGGATGTATAGGTGTATGAGTACATATGATGAGTGAGTACATGTATGAGTGACTGTATAGAACTGTTGGTGAATGAGTGGATGTGTATGTGGATCTTAGAATTACTGAATAGGTTGTTGTAACTGGTATTGGTATGTCCATTGTTTTGAAAATTTTAGTTTCTATTTTTGAATGTGTGTATCAAAGGTTATATTAGGGGGAGAGGAGGTCTGCCACTCTATCACAAGGATGATGTCATCAGTGATGTCATGAGTGATGTCACTGATCATGTCAGGAGTGATGTAATATGTGACGTCATCAGCAGTGCATTGCGGGCGTGCGAGTTATAGTTAGCTGAACTAACTATAACGGGGGAATTTCAATGGTTTTATACGAGTGAAAAGTCCCGCTAACTATAACGTCCCTTAAACCTATGGCTTCTTCAGTGAATTTCTAAGGTTTTTTAAATGCTAATTCCCAACTATAACGTGCCTGAAACCTATGTTTTTTTCAGTGGATTTCAAAGGTTTTTTAAATGCTAATTTCGAACTATACCTACAGAGATATGACAAGTGAAGAAAGAAGAAAAAACACACAGAAAGAAAAAAAAGAAATGCAGAAAGAAGCAACAGAAGTCCTCAAGGACGAAGAAAAGTGCAGGAAGAAGGATAACGTGCAGAAAGAACAAACAGAAGAGCAGAAAGAAGCCTTGTTGCAAAATCATCCTGTACCCTCAACTTTTTCAGACAGATACTGGTGGTAACTGATTCTGACTAACCAGTCCTAGAGCCAGTGCTATGTTAAAAGACACTCAGAATACAGTGAAAACACCTACATACACTAGGGAATACTATGCGTTGGGGTCCCCCTGTGAATAGCATGACCTCCTCTGTAAGCTCCTAGTATATAATAGGGCAGGGGATTAAAACTACCTCTTAAAACGCACCACAGGGCGTGTTTGCACACGTCACCTCAGGCCCGTCCCCTCCCTTTCCCACTGTATAAACGCACCCTGTGGCCGTTTTAAGTTGGGAGATTAAGTCCCCTTGAATCCTGAGGGTCCCTAGGGTCCAACTAGACCACTAGGTACCTCCAGTAAGCGCCACAGAGCTGCGTTGCAGAGAGATGTAAAAAGGGGCACGGCCTAGACCACCTCTCTGCAACGCAGCGCAGTGGCGCTTACTGGAAGCACCTGGTGGGCTAGTTGGCCCCCAGGGTCACTGAGGATTAAAGGGGAATTATTTCCCCAACTTAAAACGTGCCACAGGGCGTGTTTGCACACGTTAACTCAGGCCCCGTCCCCTCCCTCCATGGTCTGTGTGTATGCCATCATAGTCTCACTGTTGCTCTCCATGGTGTGTCTTGTTTCTAGTGCCCATCCTGCCTGACCTCCATGGTCATCTTGCTGCTCCTGCCCTGCCCCCTTGCCCCAGCCCTCTGTTTCCATGTGCAGACCCCTATTCCCTCCCTCCTGGCTTGTCTGTTCCATTGTAATGCCCCTGATCCATCCCTCCTGCCCTTTATGGCCTGTTATGCTGCAGCTTTCTCTCCTGTCTGTCCATTATGGTCAGCTAGCTACCATTGCCTCTTTCCCCTCTGTTCTCTGTTGTCCATGTGCATGGTCCTGTCCCCTCCCTATTGCTTTCTATGGATTGTTGTGCTGCACTGCCGTCCCACATGCCCTGTGTGGTGTATTGTGCTGCTGCAAACCCCGATGCCTGCCCTGTAGGGTCAGTTTGGTGCACCTCTCCATGTCCCTCCTGTCCTCTGTTATCCGAGTCCATATCCCTACCCCAATTCCTCCTGCCTACCATGATTCAATGTACCATACTTGCAAACATTTTGAACTTGGTAAGAGGGAGATTTAAAAAAGAAACTGGGGTATTGATTTTCCCCTTTGTGTTACATTGAAAAAGAGGAGATTGTAGACAGGAGACAGAACAAATAAAGCCCATTTGAGCTTAAAAACATTGAGCTTCCTTTTTAAATTAAATGTTTTAAGTGTTACCAGTTTATTCCAATCAAGATGGCTTCAGGTGTGCCATACTTTTGTCATAAGTAAGACAGTAAGCGCTCTAGTTGTTCTTAAGAATCCTCTGGGACATTCTGTCATTGGGCTATACTTGGGCTACATCTGGGTGATATTTGTGCTACATTTGAGCTCTTTTGTCTCTGGTGGCCATTTTGGGAGACTTATTTGTTATGCAGTTTCATAATTTCCTCATTTACTACAGTCTCCTCAGTAGGAAATATTTTCAGTTTTTTACTTTGATTCCATCAAGAAGGCATTCAGATGTCTCACACATTTGCCATACATTCAGAATGTTAGCACTCTAGTTGTTCATTAGATCACTGTAGTAAAGCTACTGCTCACCAGGGAAGTCTGCTGCTGGTATTGAAAGTGCATGTTTCAGTCTGCATGTCAGAATTTTTTAATGAAATAGAAATGGATTTGAGAAGTCACTCAAAATGTGCCCTAATCTTTCTTTCTGCAGCACTAATCATACTTTCTATGGCAAAATGAACCCCCTCATTTTGTTCCTTTTTAAATTAAATGTTTTAAGAGTTACCACTTTATTCCAATCAAGATAGTTTCAGGTGTGCAATACGTTTGTCATAAGTAGGACTGTTAGCGCTCTAGTTGTTCCTTAGAACACTCTGGGAAGCTGCAGTAGAACACAAAGGAATCAATTGACAGTCTCTGCCCTTGTTGGATGTACATGTTTTACTGAGAATGTCAGACTTCATTCTCACATGACTGAGAAAGATAATGTGAATTTACAGAAAATATGCTCTCAGTTTAGCTTATAGATCACCGTCCAAACCTCTGTGGGAAAAGCATGAGAAAATATTTTTCTTTCAAACATGATTCATGATCTCACAGCAGAAGGCTTTTTCACATGGTAAAATCACCTTAGAACACACCACAATTCCTAAAATGAGTATGCTACCATCAACAAATGATTTATAATGTAACTAAAGTCTTAAAACCTTCTATTAACTGCAATGCTTTTTAATGAGGTGCTATCATGTATATTGGTCCCAAGATGGCTGCCAACACTTCTTGGATGAAGTACTGACAGCCAATCAGATCTCACGATGAGATGTGTGGTTAGGCTCCGGCCAGATATATCTATCTTTTTAACTCTAATTTTCTAAGGAACTACTGAACAGATTTACACCATTTAAGCAAAAGGCACGAGTCTGAACTGAGGACTACCTCCTTGCCAAATTTGGTGCAATTCCGTTCAGCAGTTCGGGCTGTAGCTGCGTCAAAAGGTCCTATGGGAAAATGCATGGGGAAACACGTTTTGGGACCCCCTTTTTTCTCGGCCCCCGCTTGACGAATCACCGTGAAATTTTTAGGATAGGAGCGGACCGGAGCTGGCCAAAAGTTTGGAAAATTTAGCGAAGATTCGTCAATCGGCGCCAACGTTATTCCAAATAGAATGTTGCGGATTTCCTATGGAAAATAGGTCCTAACTATAACTACCTATATATATATATATATATATATATATATATATATATATATATATATATATACACACACATCTATATATATATATATTACCTACTTGCGGTCGCCAGTAGGTAGCTATAGTTAGGACCTAGTTATCATAGTTAAATGGCAACATTCTATTCCCAATAACTTTGGCGCCGGTTGATGAATCTTACACAAAATTTTCACAACTTTTGGCCAGCTCCGGTCCGCTCCTATCCTGAAAGTCTCTGGGTGATTTGTCAAGCGGGGGCCGAGAAAAAAGGGGGCCCCAAAACGTGTTTTCCCCATGCAATTTTCAATAGGAACCTTTAGACGCAGCTACAGCCCGAACTGCTAAACAGAATTACACCAAGTTTGGCAAAAAAGTAGCCCTTGGTTCAGAGTCGTGCCTTATGGTTAAATGGTGTAAATCCATTCAGTACTTCCTGAGAAAATCAACAGTAAAATCACATATATATCTATGGGGCTCTGTAGATTGTGTGAGGGGGAGCCGCGCAGCCCCCCTCCTGGAGCCTGTGATGGCCCTGGCATAGCAAACTTGGTTTGAATTTTGAAAGAAAGAGCAGGGAAACCTGCTCTGTCTTTCAAAATTCAAACCAAATTGCTTTTCTATACGGGGAGCTGCATCTTAGCAGCTCCCCGTGTGGAAAAGTAATGCCGGCTTCCGAGAGACGCGGGGAGCAGGCAGGGACCGTGGGGGGATTGGGGACCTCCCCACAGTCCCCAACAGAGAGTGCCAGCCCCAGGGGATGCGGTCCCCAGGGCTACAAGTGGCCCGGGAGGGAGGCCACGCGGCCCCCCTCCCCAAAATTTAAATAATAAAAAAAAACAAAAAAACAAAGGCCGGCCCCGGGGGATGGGGTACCCGGGGCCTTAAGTGGCTTGAGGAGGGGGGCAATGCAGCCCCCCTCCAAAAGAATATATATTTTTTTAAAACGCCATGCCCCGAGGGATGGGGTCCCTGGGGCCAATTAAGGCCTCGGGAGGGGGGCCACACGGCCCCCTTCCAAAAATTAAGAAAAAATAAATAAATTTGGGTGCAGGCCCTGGGGGATGGGGTCTCATGGGCCAAGAATATTAAAGAAAAAAGGGGGGCCACAAAACCCCCCTTCGTAAAAAGAATTTTTTTAAAAGGACCGGCATCGTGCCGGAGGCCACGCCCCCTCCTTTGAGCACTCTGCAAACGCACCCCCTGGCGTGTTTGCAGATGGGGAAATAATTCCGCTTGAATACTGGGGTCCCTGGGGGCCAACTAGCCCACCAGGTACCTCCAGTAAGCACCACAGAGCTGCGTTGCAGAGTGTTGTAAAAAGGGGCATGACCTCTGAACATCTGTCTGCAACACAGCTCTCTGGCGCATACTGGAGGTACCTGGTGGGCTAGTTGGCCTCCAGGAACCCTTAGGATTGAGGAGGAATTAATTCTCCAACTTAAACCGCGCCACAGGGTGTGTTTGCACACGTCACCTCAGGCCACGCCCCCTTCCTTCACCACTGTGCAAACGCGCCCTGTGGCGCGTTTTAAATTGGGGGATTAACTCTCTTTCAATACTTAGGGCCAACTAGCCCAACAGGTATCTCCAGTATGCGCCAGGGAGCTGCGTTGCAGACAGGTGTTCAGAGGCCACGCCCCTTTTTACACCTTTCTGGAACACAGCTCTGTGGCGCTTACTGGAGGTACCTAGTGGGCTAGTTTGAGCCCTAGGGACCATTAAGATTCAAGGGGACTTAATCTCTCAACTTAGAACGGCCACAGGGCGCATTTACACAATGGTGAAGGGAGGGGACGGGGCCTGAGGTGATGTGTGCAAACATGCCCTGGGGCGCGTTTTAAGGTTGGGGAAATAATTCCCCTTCAATCCTGAGGGACTCTGGGGGCCAACTAGCCCACCAGGTGCTTCCAGTAAGTGCCACTGCGCTGCGTTGAAGAGAGGTGGTGCAGGCTGTGCCCCTTTTTACACCTCTCTTCAATGGTGCTTACTGGATGTACCTAGTGGGCTAATTTGCCCCGAGGAACCCTCAGGATTCAAGGGGAGTTAATCTCCCAATTTAAAACGGCCACAGAGCGTGTTTACACAGTGGGGAAGGGAGGGGACGGGGCCTGAGGTGACATGTGCAAAAACGCCCTATTGCGTGTTTTAAGTTGGGGAAATAATTCCCATTCAATACTGAGGGGGGGGGGGCAACTAGTCCACCAGGTGCTTCCAGTAAGCTCTACTGTGCTGCGTTGCAGAGAGGTGGTCCAGGCCATGCCGATTGTTTCTGCAACGCAGCTCTGTGGTGCTAGCTAGAGATACCTGATGGGCTAGTTGTACCCAAGGGACACTCAGGATTCAAGGGGACTTTATCCTCCAAATTAAAATGGCACACGTCAGCTCAGCTCCCCCCCTCCCTTCACCAGTGTGCAAATGCACCCTGTGGCGCATTTTAAGAGGTAGTTTTAATCCCCCCTGCCCTATTATATACTAGGGGCTTACAGAGGAAGTCATGCTAATAACAGGGGTACCCCAACGCATAGTGTTACCTAGTGTATGTAGGTGTTTTCAATGTATTCTAAGTGTCTTTTAGCTTAGCACTGGCTCTAGGACTGGTTAGTCAGAGTCAGTTACCACCAGTACCTATTTGAAAAAGTTGAGGGTACAGGATGATTTTGCAACCTCTGTTTGTTCTTTCTGCACGTTTTCCTTCTTCCTGCACTTTTCTTCATCTTTGAGGACTTCTGTTGCTTCTTTCTGCATTTTTTTCTTCTTTCTATGTGCTTTTTCTTCTTTCTTCACATGTCCTACCTCTGTAGGCATAGTTAGGAATTAGCATGTTAAAAAACCTTAGAAATTCACTGAATAAACCATAGGTTTCAGGGGCGTTATAGTTAGTTGGACATTTCACTCGTACAAAACCCGTGAAATTCCCCCGTTATAGTTAATTCAGCTAACTATAACTTGTGCACCCGCAATGCACTGCTGATGACGTTACATATTACATCACTCATTACATGGTCAGTGACATCACTCATGACATCACTGATGACATCTCAAATGACATCACTAATGACATCATCCTTGTGATAGAGTGGCAGACCTCTCACCCTAATATAACCTTTGATACACACATTCAGAAATAGAAACTAAAATTTTCAAAAAAATGGATATACCAATACCAGTTACAACAACCTATTCAGTAATTCCAAGATCTACATACACATCCACTCATTCATCAACAGTCCTATATAGTCACTCAGACATGTACTCACTCATCATATGTACACATACACCTATACATCCTGTTACACACCGCCACTCATTCATAGAGTTACTCACACACAGTCACTCATGCTAATAAAGAATCAAACATCCATTACTTGCATATATCGTAATACACACACCACTACACTTCTACAGAAACGTACACTTACTTACTCTCAATCACTTATAGAAACACATACTTATACAGGAACTCTTCCAATCTCTCACTCTCACATATACTCACTTATACTAGTTTAAAAAATATGTAGTTACTCATAAAGACACTATTGAGACAGTCATTCACTCACTAACACACCCATACACACACTCATCCACCCATACAGTCCTGCACACATGCTCTCTTCAAAACACATACAAACAGTGAGTCACTCATTCATGCATCTATGCTCTAAGTAATACCCCCCACCGAACCATACAGACACTCAGACACTCAAACTAATACTCAAAAAAACAACTAATAACCCATATAGATACTCATGTAGCTACTCACCAACCCATGCAGCCAATTATACACAAAGTGAGAGACTGATACAGATATTTACATATTTAATTAAACATTACTCGCTAACCCATGCATTCACTAAGATACACTTAATCAGCCCGTTATACAATCAATTTTACAAACAAAATCATCCATTTACACACTTATTCTTCCATCGAGCTTGAGATATACATGTATAAAACATATTTAATTTTCAGAAAAACACATTCACTGGATGATGTCATTATTGATGTCATTTGAGATGTCATCAGTGATGTCATCAGTGATGTCACTGACCATATCATGAGTGATGTAATATGTGGCGTAATCAGCAGTGCATTGCGGGTGCGCGAGTTATAGTTAGCTGAACTAACTATAAAGGGGGAATTTCACGGGTTTTGTACAAGTGAAATGTCTAACTAACTATAACACCCCTGAAACCTATGGTTTTTTCAGTGAATATATATAACAGACAGATTGCGTCTTGGAACGCCCATCCACTCGGGTCGGGACTCGCCACTAGCAGACACCACCGCTTTGCAAATAATCCAATATTCTTACCGATTTCAGCAAGAAACGAGCCACTCCGATTGTGGAAGCGAAATTAACAATTATGGGGCCGATTCCGATCCTGGAAAAATATTCCCTGTACGAATCGAATCTGGATTTTTTACCGTACGAATCGTACAAGTCCTGTACAAACTGGCAAGTACGATTCGTATGTGAAAAAGTCCATACGAATTGCATTGGGTAAATTCCCCGACACGTCCTCGGGTCGGAAAAGGTGTCTGACACGTCCCCGGACATTTTTACGTACGAATCTGAAAACTGAAGTCCGAGCGCGCAAGTACGATTCGTACCATCTGTCCGATTGTACAACCGTATGGTAAAAAGACCGTCCGGAGCGAACTCCTATAGCAACCATGGAGACGTCCAAACAGGTGCCCGGTACGCGCCGAACACCCCCCAAGCCCCACGTATGTACGCGCCGTCCCCCCCAGCCCTGCGGATGGACGCGTAGCTGGGGGTCCGCACCGTACATAAGGGGGTGGGGTTTTGTGCCGTACATACACGGGTGGGGGTCTGCACCGTACATACACGGGTGGGGGTCTGCACCGTACATACACGGGTGGGGGTACGCGCCGTACATACACGGGTGGGGGTACACGCCTAACATACACGGGTGGGGGTCCGCACCGTACCTACGGGGGTGGGAGTACGCGCCGTACATACACGGGTGGGGGTCCGCGCCGTACCTACAGGGGTGGGGGGTACGCGCCGTACACACGGGGGTGGGGGGGTACGGCGCGTCCATCCGCTGGGGGTACGGCGCGTCCATCTGCGGGGGGCTGGGGGTACGGCGCGTCCATCCGCGGGGGGGCTGGGGGTACAGCGCGTCCATCCGCTGGGCTGGGGGGGGACGGCGCGTACATACGAGGGGCTGGGGGGACGACGCGTACATACGGGGGGCTGGGGGGGACGGTGCGTACATACGGGGGGGTTGGGGGGGGGGACGGCGCGTACCGGGCCCCCTATTCCGCTCGCATCGCGGCGTACTTCGCTTTTCCGGCATTTTTTGGGTGCCGTAAAAATATTGCCGTCCGGACTGCTGTCGGTACGAATCGTACTTGTTGGGATGTAAAAACATGCCTAACTCCGTCCGGACGTCATGTCCGCGGTGTCCCGGATCACATTCGTATGTATTTTGCTGTCGGTCGGTGTTTTTTCCGACTCATACGGATATGGTGTTTCCGTACGAATCGTACTTGCAAGTTTGTATGGTGTTTTTACCGGGTACGAGTCGGACGGAGAAAACGCTCCAACCGACGGTTCGTACCCGGTTTTTCCAGGATCGGAATCGGCCCCTTAATCGGGCAAACAAACACACAACGCATTTCGACCTGTCCAGGTCTTGGTCACATGACCAAATTGAAAAACATCCATGTTTTTGTGGATCCAATGTGTCCGACATGACACAACAACATAGTAAAAAGACTCAATCTTGTTTGCTACAGAGTATTTTGTAAACAATGCCATAAATCATTAATTTAAATGTGCATTCAAGTAATTATTTAACAAAATAAATGTGCAGGTGAAGTTGAGTTTACATTACATAAAATTTATACATTTTATACATTCGTCCGAATTCCGAGCCCTAGGTTTACCATTTAGGCTTAGCTTCCTCATCATTGGGTTTAGTACCCTTTATTAATGACCCAAAATATTTGTCACTTGAGAGGAAATGTACATCTCACTTTAATTACAATGTAGTACCTCAAAATCTCACCACCATGATTTTCCACATCGAGCAGGAAATAATAATGTCTTTTATCAGGGTATAGTACCCAAATGTCATATATCAGTTTTACTCCAATGCTAAATATTCTATAGTCATATTCCCAACTCTGAACTCTTCATATCATGGTCGTGTGATTTTTCATGAACATAAACAAACAATCAAAAATGTACATGATTCCTTTCATCCTTGGTCTAAATTATAACATTTCTCATAGGGAGGAAAACTGCTGTTACTTGGAACAGTTCCAGATCTCCGTGCTTTTAATTTCCTTATTAGTGACTGTCGTTAAGACCCTTTGGTCTATGGAGACATTCTGTTAGAGGACAAAAAAAGGGCAAATGAGGTTAACTTTCACTAGAAAACCGTATAGGACACTATAAATTATCTATTCTCTTGTTATACATTTTTTTTACTTCAATAGTCTCAACCTCATGTCAAAGTATTGGTACAATCAATTAATCCTCAATTACACATTCGTGCATACATTTGTGGTAATGTGTATACAAACAAACAAACAAAAGTTGCTTGAGCTAATATTTACAATTAAAAGATCTCCAGAAACTCCTGTTCTAAAGTTCATGCGGTAAACCTCTAGCCTCTCATAAGTGTTCATGTGCCTCCTCATCATTGTTCATAAGTGTACATGTAACTCCTCATCGTTATACATCCCTGTGGGGAAACACTGCCAGCCTGAAGGATAAAGCTTGATTCTGTTCTGTGTAGAGCTTTAATACGGTGATCACCTCTGGAGTCTTAGGGACAGTGTCCAGACCTAAATATTTGGCAGTGGTCCAGGCACCACCATGTGCCTCATGAAAATGTTTGGCGGTACTATAACTAAAGGCAAATTACATATATACATACAAGATATATACAGCCTATACTGTATATGTCCAACTCTCCCACATCGTAAAAGGTTTTCCAATAGGTCAGTATTCAAAAGGGTGTTGTCCTACAAAAATTAAACAATAGTATTACACACGAATGTAGTTACAATTCCGATCAGGTTTCAATGGAAAACTCCAATAAATAAGAGTATGTCCTTCTGTGGTGGACAACTTACACTGAAATATATTGAGTATTCCCAAGGTGGTTGAAGTTGATTAGTTATGCGATCAAAGGTGGCAAACATTATCCCTGGGTGGAAGACCCCATTTTAACCAGTCTTACGAAAACAATCATTGCAGTCCTATGAAAAAATATATTTGATTAAAGTGACTTTTTGGCTAAAGCAATCACCATGAGTAATCATGTATAAGACTAGAGGCTGCCCACCTGAGACAATTGAGTATATATCTTGTTGAGATGTATGTTGAATAGGGTCGCTGAGGAGCGCCATGATAAGCCTCCTGAACTCATAAAATATAAAACACAAAACATCTATATTAATAAGTGAAAGGGTAGTAAGCAATGGTCAAAGATCATATGGATTACTGGAGCTAAAGTATCCTCACAGACGATAATTCACCATGTAGCCTACTCATGACAGTTATTTAAAAAATCCAACCTTCTATAACACTCGAGAATCTCAATGTACAGAAGATAAAAATATGAACACAAAACAACAAAATGCGCCTGTGTGTTTGGAAAATAGCCTGTCATTCATGCCACCTAAGATTAACAAAAGTGTTCTATAACACTAGAAATTAACGTAAGCTTGTACCATAACAAGGAACTAAAAAGAAAAGGAAAAAAGGGCAAAGAAAAACTGTGACCATACAAGTTTCTACAATATATTGCTCACCTATGTGCCGCGTACCACGTCCGAATGCCGCTCTTCTTGTACTAGAACAAAGTAGAAGCACAAGTTACTACTTGTGTAACGATATATCTGTCAGAGACATTAGTTAGTGATAGATTCCTTACCTTAGAATAATCCCCAGGCCTCAGACTGGATCTGGAAAGTTTTGCTAGCAGTATCCCTGCACATCAGTAGTTGGCGTCATGCGGCTCCGTGTCCGTCGCTGGCGTCGTATGCGCCAAAATGACATCACGGAGACTACTTAGCCTGCACCCATGCGCGCTGACGTAAGTTCTGTACACGACTTTCTGCACCAGGAACGCAAAACCATGCAAGGAACTGACCACTGGTGCCAAGAAACTAGGGCCTTGAAAGAGATGACCTTAACCCTAGAAATCGGGTCGCAGAATGGGGAGGATGGGTGGGGCAGTAAGGAATCAATCACTAACTAATGTCTCTTACAGATATATCATTACACAAGTAGTAACTTGTGCATCTGAAAGAGACACGTTAGTGATAGATTCCTTACCTTAGAATAGATACCCCAGCAATACCAACCCCGGTGGTGGGTCTGCGAACAGATTACACCAGAAAGTCACAGAGAAGAGAACGGCCAAAGGAGCTGTCTCTCTGGACTTGACTGTCAAGGCAGTAATGCTTGGTAAACGTGTGCAGCAAGGCCCACGTAGATGCCTGACAAATGCCCTGCAAGGGAACGCCGGGTTCCAAGGCAGTAGTGGCTGCAGTTGCCCTGGTAGAATGGGCACGCAGCCCCACAGGAGGCTCCTTCTTAGCCGAGGAGTAACATGCTTTGATGCACAGAATGACCCACCGGAGATGGTTCGTTTGTGCACAGCCCGACCTTTTTTGGCGCCCATGTAGCCAACAAAGAGCAGGTCATCCACCCGGAACTGCTGTGTAAGCTTCAGATAGAACGCAAGCGCACGTTTTGGGTCCAGACGGTGGAGCCTCTCCTCCTCCCTTGAAGGATGCAGAGGCGGAAAGAAGGTGGGCAAACTGATGGTCTGCCCGATGTGGAAGGGCGTGACAACCTTTGGCAAAAAAGAAGGACGGGTCCTTAACACCACCTTGTCCGGATGAACAGAAAGGAATGGAGGTTTGGAAGAAAGAGCCTGGAGCTCACTCACTCTTCTGGCAGAGGTGATAGCTACCAGGAAAGCCGTCTTGAGAGTGAGAAGACGTAAAGGACAGTTATGAAGGGGCTCAGAAGGAGCGCACATCAGATAGGTCAAGACAAGATTTAATTCCCACTGAGGCATTATGAATGGCATGGGAGGAAACGTGTGTAATGCCTTTCAGGAAACGGTTCACAACCGGGGACTTAAAGAGAGAAGGCTGATCTGGAAGCCTGAGAAAGGCGAAGATGGCCGAAAGATAACCTTTGAGAGTGCCCAGAGCAGAGCCCTGCTGGGCCAAGGGTAGCAGGAACAGAAGGACCTCATAAAGAGGGGCAGAAAGGGGATCCACAGACTTTGCTGGGCACCATGCCACAAACCAGTTACACCGGCAGCCGTATACCATCTTAGAGGAGGGACGGCTGGCTGCTAGAATGACATCACAGACTTCGGGAGGAAGATCCAAAGCTGTCAACTGTCGACACTCAAGCTCCACGCATGGAGGTGGAGGCTGGACAGGTTCGGGTGGAGGACCATCCCCTGGTGCTGCGACAGAAGATCCTCCCAAAGAGGCAGTCGGATCGGGGGATCGATCACCATGCTGAGTAGCTCGGGATACCACTACCTTCGTGCCCAATCCGGAGCCACAAGGAGGACTTGGGCACGGTCGTGCCGAATCTTCTTCAGCACTCTGGGCAGAAATGGTATAGGCGGAAAGGCGTACAATAGACCGCAACTCCACTCGCGACGAAAAGCGCCACCTAACGAGTGCCGCCTTGGAAATTCCAACACGCAGAACTGATGACATTGCACGTTCTCTTCGGTGGCGAATAGATCTAACTAAGGCTCTCCCCACTGCTTAAAGAGACCTTGTGCCACGTCCGAGTTCAGACGCCATTCGTGATCCATCACGCACCAGCGGCTGAGTTCATCAGCCCTGGCGTTCAGAGAACCCGCCAGGTGTTGAACCACCAAGGTAATGCCTTGATGTTCCAGCATGTCCAGAAGCGCAGAGCCTCCTGACAGAGTTCAGGACCCCACCCACCCAGTTTGTTGCAATACCACATGGCGATGGTGTTGTCCGTGAACACCTGCACCACACTTCCCCGGACATAGGGAAGGAATGCCTTCAGTGCAAGTTGGATCGCCGGAAGCTCAAAAAGGTTGATATGGAGCCGGTACTCCGCCGGAGACCAGAGACCTCTGATCTCCACCTCTTCCAAGTGGCCTCCCCATCCCCGGAGGGACGCATCCGTCACCACTGTGTGCTCCGGTTGGGGAAGGGAGAGGGATCTGCCATTGACCCAATCGCGATTCGTGAGCCACCACTGCAATTGTCGTGCAGTGCCCTCCGATATCTGGACATGATCGGACAGGTTGCCCTGATGCTGCGCCCACTGGAACTTCAGGTCCCACTGCAGAGCCCGCATATGCCATCTAGCATGTGTCACCAGCAGGATGCAGGAGGCCATCAGGCCCAGAAGCCGGAGGGTCATCCTGACAAACCCGGGACAGAGGCTGAAAGATCGAAATCATAGCCTGAATATGCAGGACTCGCTGCTCGGGAGGATAAACACGAAACAGCGTCGAATCCAGAACTGCTCCGATGAAGGAAGGCTTCTGAGAGGGACTCCAGTGCGACTTGGGCACGTTGATGGAGAACCCCAGCAAATGCAGGAGGTCGGCCGTAGTCTGAAGGTGGTTGACGACTGCCTGGGGAGAGTCCGCCTTCAACAACCAGTCGTCGAGGTAAGGGAAGACAGACACCCCTGACCTGCGACCACCGCCATCACTTTCGTAAACACCCGAGGGGCGCTGGTGAGGCCGAAGGGGAGCACGGCAAACTGAAAATGCTCCTGGCTTACCGTGAACCGCAGGTAACGCCGGTGGGCCGGCAGGACGGAGATGTGAAAATATGCGTCCTGCAAGTCCAACGCTACCATCCAGTCTCCAGGGTCGAGGGCAGCCAGGACCTGAGCCAGAGTCAGCATTTTGAATTTCTCCTTCCGGAGGAAGCAATTGACGTTCCGGAGGCCCCCCTTGTCCTTCTTATTTATTTATTTAATTTGTAGGGTGCAACAGCTACCCAAAAAGGGTTTCCCGGCGCTGGGTGGACTAGGTTTAAGTAAAGGCAATAGTAGATGGGGTTACTGGTTAAATAACCAGGTCTTGAGGGCTCTGCGGAAAAGTGTGTAGATAGTCACTTTGCGAATGGCGGGAGGAAGGGTGTTCCACAGTGACGGACCTAGGTATGCGAAAGATCTTCCCCCCATCCTGGATAGTTTGAACCTTGGTACTGTGAAGTTTTCGAGAGTGGTAGACCGTAGATGGCGAGTGGGGGCATAGGGACGGACGAGGGATTTCAGATACTGTGGTGCCGTTCCCAATTTGATCTTGAACATATAGCTCAGGGTTTTAAATTTAATGCGGCTCTCTACCTTGAGCCAATGTAAGTCACGGAGGTAGCCAGGGATGGGGTGGCTTTGGGAACCCTGCAAAGTAATCTTGCTGCAGAGTTCTGTACCAACTGTAGTCTTTGGGTCACTGCTTTGTTGGAACTCAGATAAAGGACATTTCCATAGTCCAGCCGAGAGGTGATGAGGGCATGGACCACTGTTTTCTGGGTGTCCACTGACAGCATCCAGATGATCTTCCTAAGCCATTTCAGGATGGTAAAGCAAATGTCTGTGACCTTCACTGCTTGATGGTGCATGGTTAGCAAGTCGACGATAGTTATCCCCAGATTACGGACATGGCTGGAGGGCTGCGGGAGGGCACCCATCTCAGCAGGCCAATGTAGCAGGCCCCACAGATCTTTCTTTTTACCTAAAACGAGGACTTCCGTCTTTTCACCATTTAATTTAAGGTGATTGCGATTCATCCAAGTAGCGATTTTCCCTAGGCCTATCTGAAGAAGGGATGTTGAGCCGGGGTCAATGCTGGAGAGTGAAAAGATGATCTGGGAGTCGTTGGCGTAAGTGAAAAGAGTCAGGCCAGCCTGTTCGGCTATGTCTGCTAGCGGCCTGACATATAAATTGAAAAGCAGAGGACTAAGGATGGAGCCCTGGGGTACACCATAGGGTGAATGGTGAATGTTGGAAGTAGCAGTGACAGAGAAGATTTGAAAAGTGCGGTTGGCTAGAAAAGAAATGATCCAGTCCAAGGCTGAGCCACAGATGCTCAAGGACCTCAGTGTGTTGATTAATATTGAATGGGAAATTGTGTCTAATGCCGCGCTGAGGTCCAGTAGTATGAGCGCGACTGTGTCACCGATATCGAGATGATGGTCCTTCTTGGGGACCAGAAAGTAGATGGAATAACAGCCACTCCCTACTTCCGGCCCAGGAACGCACTCAATGGCCCCCTTGGCCAAGAGGGCTGTGACTTCCTGCTGGAGGAGTACCAAGTGATCCCCCGACATGTGGTGGCACCGAGGTGGCATGGCTGGAGGGGAGGACTGAAAGGGAAGGGAGTAACCCCTGCAGATGATCTGCAACACCCACTTGTCCGATGTAATAGTGTGCCACTCAAATCAAATCAAATCAAGGAGCATTTATTTAGCGCACACATCATCCGAAGGTCTCATGGAGCTGGCGGACGACTCCCCTGTTATCAGCAAAAAAAAGAGACAGAGCTAGTGTTCAAACAGTCAAGTTTTTAAATTCCGGCAGAAACAATTATGGTCTGAAATAGTACGTACATCTGGAGGCAATTTGTTCCATAGAGTGGAAGCAAGAAAAGAAAAAGCCCGACCCCCATTTCTGACAGTACGTATTCTGAGTGGAGTGAGAAGAGATTTGTTACAGGATCTCAAAGGCCTACTTGGCTGGTACCAGCTAAGTTTTTGTTTCCAGTAGCCTGGACCCCTACCATACATACTTTTATGTGTTAGGCATAAGATCTTAAAACATATTCTCTTCTTCACAGGTAACCAATGAAGATGTCTAAGGCTAGGGACTGAGGGGGTTCTAGATGGAAGGTTTAACACCAGCCTGGCCGCAGTGTTCTGCAAGACCTGAAGTCTAGAAAGGAGGTCTGCATTTATTTCTGACAGCAGAGCATTACCGTAGTCCATACGGCTGACAATCAGTCCCTGTACGAGTGGTTTCCTAGCTTCTAGCGGGATCCACTTAAATACCTTACGCAGATTGCGCATAATACCAAAACAGGTACCAATTATGTGGTTAACCTGTTTTTTCATTGATAACAGATTATCAATTTGGATTCCCAAATTCCTCACTGTCTGCTTAGGGGAAGGACAAGAGCCCAGATTTTGGGGCCACCAATCATCTGACCAATGCTCATGGGCTTTACCAAAGAGTACAATCTCGGTTTTACTTCCTTTCAATTGTAGGTGGTTGGTATTCATCCATTTATCTATATGAAGCATGCAATTCTTGAAACAAGACTTTGTCTCGATAGGGTCAGGACCATGTGTGATCAGAATCTGGGTGTCATCTGCATACGACACTACATCAAAGTCGTATGCTCTGATCACTGTGGCTAGGGGGGGTCATATAAAAATTGAATAGCGTGGGGCTCAAAATTGAGCCCTGAGGCACACCCATCCTCACAAACCTGCTACAAGAGACCAAATCGCCAATCTGTACTGCTGAGACTCGGTCACTTAGATAACTTTTTAGCCACTCCAGGGCCTTCCCCCTGACACCAATATCCCAGAGCCATTGTTCTAAAATGCTGTGGGATATGGTGTCAAAGGCTGCTGATAAATCCAGCAGGATGAGAATGGATGACTGCCCTCTATCTAATGCAAGTCGGATATTATCAGTGACTTCTACCAGTGCCGTTTCAGTGCTATATGCGGCCCTGAAACCGGACTGTGAAGGGTCTAATAGGCCATGTGTCTCTAGATGGTCTACCAGCTGCCTATTGACCAGAGACTCGAGTACCTTCCCAAAATATGGAAGCAGCGAGATAGGGCGATAGTTGGTTAAAAGTTTAGGGTCTGCAGTGGACTTTTTCAAAATTGGTCTAACTCTGGCTGCTTTCCAAATCCTTGGGACCACTGATGTTGAGGGTGACCAATTAAGTAGAATTGTAATGTTGTCCAAAAGCACCGGAAGAATTTTAGACAAAAAACGAGGTGGTACAGGATCAACTGGTGAGCCTGATTTGATTTTTCCCAAGGCCTTGGCCACTTCCTCAGAGCTGTATTGGGAGAAATCCTCTAAGTGGGGAAAAGGGTCATCAGAGGGGGAGGTGATGTCGAATCCTGCCACCCACTGGCGTGGGGTGATCCACAAAGCTCAGATTAAGAAGGTTTGGTGGCAGAAGCAGCGGGGGCGGAGGTGGACTCACCCCATGCTGATTCCCAGAGCCGCCACTGCGAAAGCCGCGGCGAGGCTGATTCTGCATAGGCTTGCTGATGGAACGCGCCTGGGCACCCCTGCCTTGGCCACAAAAGGATCGAAAACCAGGAGTGGCTGGGCTCTTCGCGGAACGACCCAAGGACTTGGCCGTGGCCCGTGAGTCCTTAAAATGCTCCAGCGCACTGTCGGCCTTATCGCCAAACAGGAGAGTGCCATCAAAGGGCATATCCATGAGCGAGCTCTGGACATCGGGCGAGAACCCAGTAGACCGCAACCAGGCGTGGCGACGCAGCACCACAGTCGTAGAAATCGCCCAGCCCAACGAGTCAGCGGCATCCAAACCACACTGAATGGCGAACTTAACTGCATCCTTACCCTCAGCAACCACCTGGGAAAGTACAGCATGGACCTCCTCAGGAAACTACAGCAACACCAGAGCAACGGTATCCCAACCACGTGGGAATAGCGGCCCAATAAGCAGTCGGTGTTCACCGACCGAAGCCCCAAGCTGGCCGAAGAGAACAACCATTTACCAAACTGTTCCAGTTTCTTAGAGTCCTTCTCCGGCGGAGCCGTGGGAAAGGCACTCTGCGACATCGAGGCTTGGATGACCAGACACTCAGGCGTGGGATGAGTGGTCAGAAACGCGGGGTCACCAGGCGGTGGCACCAGGCGACATTCTTATCTACAGGTGCCCCCGTGGCCGGCCTCGACCAAGTGCCCAACAGGATGTCAGTGACGGCGTCGTTGAAGGGAAGTAGATGCAGAGCCGAGGGCAGCGCTGGGGCCAGAGCCGGCAGCGCCGGACCTCGTGGCGCCGGGGCTGGAGCCAACTGCGCAGCATCCTGTGGCACCGAAGCTGGATCCGCCGGTGGCGCCGATGGCCCAACAGGATCTGGACACGGGACCGCGGTGCCCGAAGGTGCACCGGCAGGAGCACAAGGCCTAAAAAGGCAGTCCATGGTGGCAAGAAGCTCTTGCACCTGTTCGGGAGTCGCCGACTGACCCGGGTAAGGCGGGTAGGCCGCGGGACTCCCAGGCTCCAAAGGAGCAGCAGGGGCAGAGCCCCTGTCCCCCTTGTCCGCATCCGAGGACCGATGAGGGGACGTTTCTACGACTTATTTTTATGACGTCGCTTACCGGAATCCGAGGGCGAAGACTTGGAGCCCGAGGAGCGACAACTGCGGCCCTGCGAGCGATCCCGGGAACGGTCCCTGGATCTGGAATGGCGCTGGGATGAGTGCCGGACCTCCAGCAGCTTCCGGCGCCGTTCCCTCAAGGCCTTCAGAGCCATGGCCCGATAGTCCCGGCAGGACCGGGACTCATGGTCGGTCTCCAGGCAGTAGAGGCAGACATCGTGGGGGTCCACCACCGACATATCGCGACGGCAGGCCCCACAAGACTTAAACCCAGGCATCCCTACGTGAACCAGGAGAAAAAGGGGGAGACAAAAAGTCTCAAAAGAGTAGTCAAAAACTTACTAAGGTATGTGTTCTAACCGGATCTGTGCTTGCTGGCGCAGAATAAGAAATAATTTACGTCAGCGCGCATGGGTGGCGCCTAAGTAGTCTCCGTGACGTCATCTCGGCGCTTACAACGCCAGTGACGGACATGGAGCTGTAAGACGCCACCTACTGACACGCAGGGGTACTGCTAGAAAAACTTTCCGGATCCAGTCTGACGCCTGGGGATTATTCTAAGGTAAGGAATCTATCACTAACGTGTCTCTTTCAGATACCACCATTACTCATGAGCCCGCATTTTGAAAGCGTAGAGGGCACTTGGAAACAATAAAAGGACTATCGAAAGGAGCAGCAGTATCGCCTGTTTCGAACTGTCACCAGTTTGTCATGTATATGTCAGTATGTAGTAACAAGCCTTTCCTTGGTATGAGATAACAGAATTGTGCCACAAAAAATCTTCTTTCCCCGAATAGATAGGATATCGTAGAATTACGCCAGCGTAATTTCTCATTATGTCACATGCATGTTTATTTCATGCTAGAGAAAATAGGAAGGCACATAAAAACAGAAGATAGACTCCTAGACACAAAAGTAAGTATTGCATGCACATGAGGATGCCATCTTAAAGTGAGCATGTTGTTATAAGTGAATGTACAGAGTTATGCATTTTCTTAAATAATCCGATATTTGAGGGTTATATATTTGATCTGTTGTCATCTTTGATGTATGTATTCACAGAAACAATTGTCCATATAATATACAGTTAGTGTTTTAACCATGAAAATATGTCAGCCCTGGTCACCTTAATTTCTGGTAATGTCAAAAGAAATATGATCAGATATTTTCTCATACATTGGTTTCAAGCAATTTTGTATTCAAAACACGTAGATCATGTGAGCACTAGTAGCAATTATGATAGTATTGGGTAATAAACACAATCCAAAATTGAGTAAATGTATATTCTAATCTTCCTCAGAGGGGAAGTGACATGCATACAGAAGAGATTGTTCCAAAGATTCTTATTGATATGTATGCAGTTGTTTCGCAAACTCAACTTAGTATATTTCAAAAGAATTAAGTGGCTAGAGATTTTTTGGGTGATTACCCAAAGGTGTGTACAACACATATCAGATTTAATCTCTCCGAAAGACATGCAACTCCTTATCTACATTAAGCTCCATTTCTAATGCTCTCAGCTTAGTTATCGACATTGTTTCTTCCTTCCTGAGGGACAGAGTTCTATCCCTACCCCTCGGGTAGTTTGCTATGTGAGCCAGTGCATGAAATTTGATGTTTAACATCTCAGAGCCTGTATCCATAGTGTTGTAGTGTGTAGCTAAAGGGTAATTACAATTGTTATTTCTGATAGCCCTGATGTGTTCCTGTACATGTTGCTTTAAGGGTCTGATAATACTTCACACATAGATTTGTTGACATTTGGATATTATGCAATATACTACAAATGTTGTATTGCAATTAATAAACTGCTGTATGTCATGCTTAGACTTGGTGTTAAATTGGAACCATGTTGTTTTGTCAATAGCATAATGACATACATTAAATCTTGTGCATTTGAAAAAACCATTGGGTTTCTTAGGTAGACTGAAGTCAGTGTTGTCCCGCGTAGTACGTGTAATGTAACTGGGGCATAGTATGTTTCTAAGTGTCACACCTTTACCGTATGTTATCATGGGTTTCTTGGATATGTATTTCTTGGTAGTTGGATCTAGTTTCAGAATATGCAGAGCTTATTGAGTATTCTATATATGTTTTGGCTTTGCACAGAGTATCTAGTGATTAATGCTAGGCGTTTATTAGTCTTATGTCTCTTGTGTTTTGGTTTCAGTAGTGAATCACGTTTAGTGTTCACAATTGTATTGTGTGCCCTGGTTAGAATTTTATCTGCATAGCCTCTGTTTCTGAAGCTGGATTCAATAAGGCCCAGTTCCTTTGTACAAACCAGGTCATCACTACAGTTCCTGCGTACATATATCATTTCCCCTAATGAGATGGTTTCAATCTGCGCAGATAGGTGTGCACTGTCTGCATGCAAGATAGAGTTGCATGCCGTGAACTTCCTAAAATGTTTGGAAGCAATTCGAGAGCCCTCCACATATAAGGTGATGTCCAATAATTCAATATACCTAGGATGTATATTGTGTGTGTAAATGTAAGGTTGTATGTGTTGTTATTGAGATGCTAAAAAAAAAACCTCCAAAAGTTGTAAATCTCCAATCCAGATTAAGAATATGTCATCTATAGATCTTCCATAATACAATATATGTTCCTGAAAGATAGAAGGGCAGTCGGTCCAGATGTGTACTTTTTCAAAAAATCCCATCGATAGATTGGCGTATGAAGGGGACATTTTCAACCCCATGGACACTCCTTGTGCTCGTCTGTACCAGTCAGTGTCATGTAGAAAAGCATTGTTTTGCAGCACTAGTCTGGTTAGAACCATAATCATCTCACTGTGCTCGTATAGAGTTGCATCACTTGCTGAGATGGTGGAGGCAAGTGCCATTAGGCCCTTTCCTAATGCAATACTTGTATATAAAGAGTTGACATCAAGTGTCACAAAGTGGACAGTATCAACCCACTCAATGTCTTCCAATTTGCTTAGAAGATCTCCGGTGTCTCGTATGTAAGACAGAGGTTTATTTAGAAAGGGTTGTAAAAAGACGTCTATGTACTCGGAGAGTATCTCTATAGGTGACCCAATGCCCGATTTTGTTGGTCTGCCTGGCGGAAAGACCCCACTCTTGTGGATTTTAGGCAAAATATAAATACACGGAGCACATGGGTGTATGCTATAGATGTATTTGTACTTCAAGTCATTGATAAGACTTCGATCCCACCAATGATTGAGTCTGTACTCAATCTTGTCCATTACCTCCCTCTGTGGATTGTAGGGCAATTTGACATATGCTTCTGTATACGACAATTGTCTGTTAATCTCTGTCATGTACTCTGTTTTATTCATAACCACTACTTTTCCCCCTTATCGACTTCGGCAATAATGATAGTAGGTATTGTTCTCTAAGTTTCTAATGCTTTGCATTCTTGCCTACTTAGATTTTTCTCATAGAGCCTAGTTTTCATGTATGTCTTCTCTTCCATTTCATAAATACCGTTGGTGATTGTTTTATGGAAAGTATCGATTAGATTGTCAGATTGAAAGCCATGGCTACGGAGAACCACACCTCCGAGCAGCCACAGGTGACCACTGCCCCGCCCCCAGCAATGGTGGTTCGTTTCTGGTATCCTGCAGGCTGGCGTTCTTGGTAAACCCTGGCAAGTGATTGCGGTTTTCTTTATCGGGACTTAATAGCAGTTCTGGGCTGGTTACGGAGCGTTCTCTACCCGGAGGGGGCTTTTATTCCTGCTTGATGCCTCGGCGTTCGTGACGGCAGGGCTCCCCAGGTGGCTGCAGTGGATTACCCGCTACGTGTTCAGACGGCATCCGTGCAGGTGAGGAGAAGGAGGTTGGCTTCAGCGGCTTTGATCCATGAGTGCTGAGTGCTGGGTGCAAGTAGCAAGCTGTGAGTCTCCTGCTGGTGGCGAAATTCCCCTAAGGCCGTGAAGAGATCGGGGGAGGGAAAATAAAATTGACCTGTACAGACCGTTTCTACTGGAGAGCAGGATAGACTTCTACTCCTTTTTCCCTTCCTCTACAAGGAGTCTTCTTGGAATTGAGCAGAAAGGATTATTGTTACTTTTAGCCCCCTCTCCATCATATTAACGCCGAGTTTTGGAGAGAAAGACTCTGTTTACTAGCCGTCTCTCTGGCGCAAAACGAAGCGATATCAGTACTAGCGGCCTGGAGTTAATGGGGAAAGCGGCAGCGAGTTTCAGAAAATACATTAGACTTTTCAAGCCCAGTAGAAGAGAAGGTCGCGTGGATGGTATAACAAGGGGAAAAAAGAGGAAGTTGGAGTAAGAGCTATTGAAAATAGCAGAAAAAACTGTTCTTGTTGAATCTGTCCAAGCAGAGGCCAGTAAAGACAAAAAAGAGAAGAATGGGTAAACCTCCTAAAAATATCAGCGGGATGGCTAAAATGGACAACGTGGCCCGTCAAAAAATTTAAACTCGTCTGGCTCAGGTCAAGGAAGCAAAACAAGCTGCTTGCCTGGCCCGAAAAGGGGATGAGCTTGTGTTCACTCCGGTCTTAGACAGCACCTTTGAGAGCTCTGAAGAGGAGCTGGCCATGTCAACGTCCCTAAAAGCCAAGGAGCCTCATGTGGAAGACGATCCAGGGGTGGCTTGTGAGCCCGATAGAGTGGACACAGATGGTCCCAACGATAAAATAAACTCTTCTAAACAGATCCCGTTATTTTTAAAAAAAGCAACTCTACCACCTCCGGATTCCAGCTCTAGCCCCCCAACAAGGATTATAACAGCTAAAGCGGGTAGAGGCCAGGCAATAGGACCACTCAACAGTATGCCCCCAGGACAGGAAACACTTCCTCGGAATCATTCAACTGAAGGGGGCATAAATCCGGAGTCGTCCCAAGTTCAAGGTCAAGATATAAATCAGAATATGAGCAGGGGCCATGAGATATTAATTCCGGTAGCTGCTGAGATACTGGATACAGGTTCATCAACCTCATTAGCCTTACTGTCTCATAATTCTATAGGATCTGAAAGTCCACCTGAAGTACCAGCACAAGAGGAGATCATAACAGTAGTCACACCTCTCGAGCCCATTGTGTCTCAGCTTAAGTCCATCATAACCTTGGATAAAAGGGAGACAAGTGACGTAAAGCAACTCGACATTAAGGACCTTCTCAATCTCATTTTGGATGAAATTCGTGAGATGAAGAGGGCCCAGAAAATTGAAACTGCTACCTTGCATCAACGTTTAGGGAAAATTGAAGAGGTGATGCAGGGTTTCCAGGAGGCAGAAGCTAGAGTCTCGCTGTTGGAGGACCAGATGTTTATTATGACTAAAGATATGAAAGCAGCCATACTTAAAGAGAAACATCTAGAAAGCAAGATTGAGGATCTCGAAAATCATTCCCGGAGATCCAATTTACGGATAGTCGGAGTTCCCGAGGGAATTGAAAAGTCCCAACCACTGCTATGGGTGGACTCCTTTATCAAAAAGACTGTTCTTCCTGAGTTCGAAGGAGACCTCACAATCACAAGGGCACACCGTGTACCAGCACAACCCTTCCCGAACTCCTCAATTCCACGAACAATTTTGGTAAATTTTACGGACTTCCGAATCAAAGAAAGAACAATTTCAAGAGCAATTCAGCAGAGGCAGTTTTCAGTGAATGCAACCACTAAATGTCGTATCTATTCCGACATGAGTGCCTCTGCTGCCCGCAAAAGAAAATAATTTTTAAACTCTTGCAACTCTTTAAAACTTATCGCGCCCATGCATCTGTTGCCCAGCAGTCCAAACTTAAGGTTCTCGTCAAGGGCAAGTTTTTTTTGTTTTCAGACCCGGATAAAGCCCAGGCATTATTAAAGGAAATTTCAAAGGGGGACTAAGTCCAATAGGAGTTTTCATGTAAAAACTTTGGGCTAGTTTGATCTTTACAAATAATTCTCAACCTTCAGGTTCTTAGTTAATTCACTTATGCAGGGGCGGGGTGGGGCTGCGGGTCATGAAGGGTGTAAGGTCAAGACACCCTAGGGTGTTGTAGGGTGGGTAGCAATGTGGTTAGCGTGGCTGGTAAGGGATACTCCACATTCTAGGGAGGGGGTCCACGTTTTGAGGGGTTGGAGGGGTTGGGGGGGCGAGGGTTCACGCATGGTAAAGGGGGGAAAAACAGAGCAAGTGCAAAAGGTTTTTTGAATAAGGTTACTATCAGAATATATATTAAAAGGCAAAGCAAAAAATGGATCACGAATAGATGGATAGGGAATTGAATAGATGCAAGATTCTATCAGCCAATCTAAATGGCATATTGAATAAAAAGAAATATGTTGCTTTAATTAGATGGCTAACTTCGTTAAACCCTCAAATACTTTTCCTCCAAGAAACTCATCTTAAGTCTAACTCCCCCAAGTTATTTATACCCAGAATTTTCTCGAAAGTATTCTTTGCATCATCGGGCTCAGCTACGAGGGGTGTTGCAATTTATCTTTCAAATAAGCTTCCTTGGGAGGTTGTAGAAGTTCATAGGGATCTGCAGGGGAGATGGATATGGGTAGCAGCAAAGCTATATGGGAAAAGGCTTAATTTAATTAACTATTATGGCCCGATAATAGATGACGAGGCTCCGTTAATCCAAATATATACCTTATTATCTGGCGCCTCGGGGCAGATGATACTTGGTGGAGATTTTAATCTTATATTGGACCCGAGAAAAGATACGACAAATAAACAGAGGAGACAATTAAAACCGAATACTAAAAAAGCTCTGGAAACTATTATTAAGGGATTCCATTTGGTAGATGGTTGGAGGGAAAGGAATGCGGAGAAGGAATTTTTTACTTTTTATTCACATCGCTTTCAAACCGCAGCAAGAATCGACTTTTTCCTTAGTTCCAGGTCCCTTCAGATTTTAGAAGTAGGTATAGGATGCAACCCCTTTTCAGATCATGCCTATATTAATCTCGAGATTAAAATCAAGGGAGAGAATAAGGAACGGCCCAGGGGGCAGCTAGATCGTCTCCTACTGCAAAATGAGGAATGGGTAAAGGATTTTAGGGTCTGGATTGGGGAATACTTCCGGATTAAAGAAAATACCGCTACCCCCTTTTCTGTCTGGGGAGGGTTTAAAACGACAGCTCGGGGTTTAATAATAGCTTTTACTACTGCTCAGCATAAGGTTCGAAGGAACAAGATAGCTCAATTACAGATAGAACTGGAGCAGGAGTATGCCCTCCAACTTCAGTCTCTACCAAATAAATATGATCAGGCAAAAATGGCATTGAAAGATTTTTTTATCGTTGAAGAGGTATGTAACTCTCAATTATTTCAACAGAGGGTCTACGAGGAGAGTCAATTAATTGGCAAACTCCTGGCAAATTCCACGAGGAAGAAACAGGAATCTGCCTCAATAATAAAAATATTGGATCCCTCTACTGGATTAGAAGTAGTTGATAGCAGCAATATTTCCCAACTCTTTTTGGATCATTATGCCCGGTTATACTCCACTGAATATGTAATACAGGAAAACTCGATCAAAGAGTATTTTTCAACTTTGAATCTTCCTCAACTATCTTCGGAGCAGGCCCATAATTTAGAAAGAGAAGTTGAGGCAGGGGAAATTTTAGCGGCTATTAAATCAACTGCGGGTGCTAAAGCTTGTGGGCAAGATGGCTTCCCAATCGAGTTTTTTAAAGTTTTTTCAAGGGAATTACTTGTTCCATTGAGAAATCTGTTTAACTTTATTAGAGAAGGGGGCCAGGTCCCGGGTGATTTTAAAGAGGGGATTATTGTTTCATTCGTTAAAAAAGATAAACATCCCGATGATATGAATTCGTATCGGCCCATAAGTCTTTTAAATTCTGATTATAAACTATTAATGAAGGTTTGGGCTGAGCGTTTGTTACCTGTTGCTCAGGAAGTAATTCATAGGGATCAAACTGGTTTTATTGCGGGTAGATCAATATCAATACAAATCGTATCCCTGCAAGCATTGTAATGGTCGATACAGAAAAAGCATTCGACCTTGTAAATTGGAAAACTTTATTCATTACTTTGGCTCAATTTGGTTTCCCTTTAAATGTAGTAAGGATGTTTAACAATATTTATCAGGATGCTACAGCCAAGCTCGTAATAAATGCCAGCTGCGCAGGAACAATAAAAATTAGGCGCGGAACGAGACAAGGCTGTCCGCTTTCTCCTTTACTTTTTACCTTTTTTATTGAACCCTTGGTTTTAAAAATTCGAAATAATGCCGCTATCCATCCCCCAATTTATGATATGCCTAAACTTAAATTATTTGCCGACGACATTATTTTATACTTGGCCCCAAATAGGATTAATTTCGAGGAGGTTTGGGGAGAATTCTCTCAGTTTGATAGAATAGGCGGTGATAAAATTAACGCAAATAAAACAGAAGTTCTTGCCATGAACGCTGATATCGATGCATTTTCCTGCTCTTTGAAAACACAAGCATTAAGAACTGACCATATAAGATACCTTGGGATATATGTTTCCTCACAGTTTTCTCAACTATTTGAGTTAAATTATTTAAGAATGAAGACTAAAATAAGTACATTATTGGAGCAATGGTCATTGCTCCCATTATCAATAGTAGGGCGAGTATCATTAATTAAAATGTCTATATTACCCCTATTGATTTTTTTATTTTCCAATGTTCCAATTAAAATTAATCAGGTATTTTTTAGGGAAATGGATACGCTTTTCAGACAATTTATTTGGGAGAAGAAAGCCCCCAGAGTTAAATTGAATACTTTACAATTGTCTATAGATCCGGGGGAGCTTGCGCTTCCACATATAAGATTATACTATGAAGCTGCCCTTCTCGATTTAGTATCCGGGCTGTTAGGATCTAGCTCTTGTAGAGATACTTTTTTTAATCGATAAAATACTGCTAGAAATTGGTTCGTCCACTCCAGTGTTTTTAAAAACTGCTAAACTTCCTAAGAAAACTCGATATAAAACTTTAAAAGACTTCCTTTTTAGACTTCAAGCTGTCTCTAAGGAAATGAATCTGACGGGCTTTCAGTATCTGCACATAAGAGAATGTGCCAGCCTCGGTTTTCAGATACAAGCGAGCCATATTAATGTCTGGGAGAATTCTGGGTTAACCGAATTGAGACATTTTATAGTACAGAATAGGCTGATTTCCTGGCAGGAAATATTGGCCAGAATAGGGACCCACCGGAAACCGGCCTTTTTCGAATATCTGCGGTTAGTCTCCTGGTTTAGAAGCACCGGTGGTATAATTGAATCCCCATATCATTTGGCAGTGGCCCTCTATGGGGCCAAATTACGAGGAATAGGCAACTGGTATAAGTTGCTACATAAAACGAAATATCCTTTGGTGATTCAGAATCATTTGGAAAAAATAAATCGGGAGACTGACTGCAGATTATCCGAAAGGGAGTGGGAGTGGATTAGCCACTTAGGAGGAAGAGCGCTGCGTGCTGCCAATTATAAGAGGATGGCCTTTTTATCAAGGTGGATGGCTTATTTAACACCTTCTACTCTAAGTAAAAGGTTTCCAGAGGTGGAAGATAAGTGCTTTCGGTGTTCTAAACCTGGGGAAGGTGGCTGGCACCATAATTTTTTTGTATGTCCCGGTCTCAGGTCTTTCTGGGAAGCCGTTTTTTCAGATATGGAGCGCGCAATCGGAAATAGAATCCCGGTTGAAGCTGAGGCTGTCCTATTTGGCTATTCTAAGGGAGGGATACAACAGTCTACACCAGAAAGAGTTTTTATATTTATTGCAAGTGCGGTTGCACGTTCATTAATCTTGCAAAATTGGAGATCTACAGAAGCCCCCTCGCATATGAAATGGATTAACAAAATGAAAAGGGTAAAAAAATTTGAGGAGGCCTACGCTAGGAGGGTAGGAGCTGTAAAAAAGTTCGAGCGAAACTGGAAGTTTTTTGAAATGTTGGAGAAGACTCAATAGTAAATGAAATATTGGAAGTGATATACCCAGAAATCTTCTCCCTACATGGTCTCTGTATGGAAGTGAACCTCCTTTCCGATTGTTTTTTGTCAAGAATGCACTAGCACTTTATAGACATTACATTTTAAATACTGGAAGTGGTGAATCGTTTCGAAGTATGTTTTTTATCGATGTTTGTATGCTAATGAATTCCCTTTATTTTAACATTACTGTGATCATTTAAGCCTTGCATTTGCACTTTAGTGGTTTTGTGTATTTGTATTTTTCTCGCTTTTGATCTTAAAATATGTGGTCAATGCTGTTTTGCACATGGCACATTGCACTTTTTGATTAGTGCTTTTTTTTCTTCATATACTATTGCACTTTAATGCCATATTATCTATAATATGATTGTAAAATTTATTCTGTAATGTATTTCCAACCTCTTGCTCTGCTCAATAAAAAATAAAAAAAATAAAAAAAATAGATTGTCAGATTGCAAATTAGGCATGAATGCTGATTTTGGTTTCAACCCTCTATCTACGTTAAGGTTGGAGGATATATCCAAATCAGACAGAATGTCTAGCATTGTGGTGGGTGTTTCCTCAGTATCATCTAGTGATAGAATCAAGTGAATGTCCTGTATATCTTTGACGGTTCTGTTACATTCTAACACACAAGGAATCATCGGAGGAACGTAGCTTGGTTGCTCGTCAAAAACTACTTTAATTTTAATCTTCTGATTAATTTGTATACATCAACATGCAACTGGGCAAAATCAATTTGTGATGTTGGACAGAAATGTAAGCCTTTACATAACCAATCCGTTTCTCTTTGACATAGTTCTTGTCTGTACCTTCCTTTGAATTGAGGTTTTCTAACTAATCTTCAATTTTTTCTATTTTTAAGAGTAGATTATCTATTTTTCTCTCAGCATGTTTAATTAAAATATTCATCGTGCAAAAAGATGATGAGAGTATAAGACTTTCCCACTCATTAAGTAAATCACTGTCTAGACCTTCAAAAGATGGAAATATAATGACACTTAGGCCCCCAGGGACCTGGTTTAAATGAATGTATCTTTTAAAGATGTGGCATCCTCCCATCTATCTGGACAACTCTCGTTTTCTTAATCGTTCTAGTTTTATAAATTTGTGTCTTTGTCATTTGGACTCCTAAAGTTCGTACAATCAGTCAATAGCTCCCGCACTAGCCTATTCCTGTCATCATCAAACGGATGCCTAATTCAGTATTTGATATTAGTGTATGGGTTGTGTATCCTGCAACCAAATGGTTTTACTGATCGCACCACTATTGGCATGTGCCAGTCAAAGAATTCACACAACAAATACTCTTATTATGGTGCTATAAGGTACAAATGGATCATACAACCCAATATGAAATCCGCTGACTTCTCTTAGAGGAAGTTCATGTTACGGTATACTGAGTAGAACAATTGTGCACAGAATGTTAAAAAACGTATTTACATAATTTTGGTTTAGCAATTCTCTCTCTCTCTCTCTCTCTCTCTCTCTCTATATATATCAAAGCTCCAAGGTTCCCACCTGTGGAGACGCACTCTGACATCCACTGCAGCAACCTTCATAAGGTAAAAGCCGGATCGGCGGGCGGATTCAGTTTACAGCATGCCTGTCGATTCACGCCTGACGCGTTTCGTGCTCATTGCACTCTTCAGAGGCGCGACAGTCATTTTGGCATGGAGGCCACACCTCCCACTTTGAAATATGAGCCCTCCAATGGGCAACTCGAATGAGTCTGCGTTGGTTTGTGGGTCTTGTGGTGTGTGCCTCAGTTATGTGCCGCTGTCTGTGACATTTAAAGCCCACCAATGGGCCTCCACTCCCACATCCGGCTTGTCAATCTTCCATGGATGCCTCCACATTGAGACTCTGTGATACTGAGCTCCGTGGCCCCAAATTTCCGGGTGGTACATCTCCCGTGGCTGGGAGGCCGCGTAAAAATCAAAGCTCCAAGGTTCCCACCTGTGGAGACGCACTCTGACATCCACTGCAGCAACCTTCATGAGGTAAAAGCCGGATCAGCGGGTGGATCCAGTTTACAGCATGCCTGTCGATTCACGCCTGACGCGTTTCGTGCTCAGTGCACTCTTCAGAGGCGCAACAGTAATTGCCTCTGCAGCTGTATAATCCTACAATTCCAATGGCCCTGCGGATGGTGCAGAAAATGTTTTATTTCAAGGTAATACTTACATTGTAGACCTAATAACACAAGATTACACAGTGAGATCAATTGTAGCAAAGCTTACTGCTCCAAATAGATGCAGAATATGAATAATGATTGCGAGAGAGGCGTGTGGTGGGGAGCCCTGGACAGGGCATGGAGTACTACGGCAAGGATGCAAATAGAAGTACGTCTGGTGGTAGAGTGAAGGAGGTGGGTAATGGGGATGGCATGTGAATAGGACAAGGGCATGGAAGAGGGACATGGGGCTGAGCACAGTAGGAAGGAAGAGCAAATAAAACACATGCAGAGGTAGTGATGAATGCAAATCCCCAGTTGAAATCTAATGTGTGAAGAGGATTTTTTAAAGGGAACGTATAGCCAGAAATAAGAAAAAGTTTTAAAGGAAAAGTGTGCCTCAAGGTATGCATTGAGTTGTCTTTAAAGCAACAGGGCACCGAATGACCCATCTCCCTCCCCTCTCAGACCTCTGTGAAATTGGCACAAAAAAAGCAAAACTCGAATAGTCAGAGCTCCTTAAATACACTTCAAACAGCACTTACACTCCAGTTCGCTTAAGCCCTTCACCAATACAGACACAAGAGGTTTCTGGTAGGAGGCTAGTGGGGTTCTGGGTTAGGAATGCATCGAACAGGCATATCTTAGCCAAGACGGTGCTTCACTGGAACCCTTCTAAAGCTCTGTCCCTTCCTTTCAAGGTAGGGCTTGCAAAATATCTCAAAAAAGATGTAAAGCAGAAACACTCAAAACTTGAAAAGCTCTTGAGAGGAGTAAATTAGGTCGGCTCCACTGCGAAAGCCGCTTTATGGCATATGTGGATTAAAAAGACAGTTAACAGAAAACGTAAAAGCATAACGAACATCACAATTCCATTAACCCCTTCGATGCTCATGACGGAACGGTTCCGTCATGAGCATCGGTTGGGCTGTGCTCATGACGGAACCGTTCCGTCATGAGGACAGCCCCCGGGGGAAGCGCTGGCGCTCCCCCCCTTTTGCCTCGATCTTGCCCCCCTTTACGGGGGTGGCAGCGGAAGAGCTTCCGCTGCCACCCCCGACCCCCCCCGAGCCCCCCCACGCTTTCTGATGACGTCAGCGCGCACAGCGCGCGCCGGCGTCATCAGGAAGCGTTGGACGCGCTGGAATCCATTTCTTCCAGCGCGTCCGAGGGGAGCAGAGGTAGGTGTTTGGCGTCTGGTGGGGGCCGCGGCGGTGAAATCTCTAGTATTGAGGCATCGGGGGAGAGGAAAGAGTATTTCCTCTCCCCCGATCTCTCAATACAGGGCATTCCTGCTCCACGATCGCGCACAGCGTCGCGATCGTGGAGTAGGGATGCCCCACTAGACACCAGGGATTTTGTATTTGGAGTTTGGGAAGCGACCCCTTAGGCAAGGGTCGCTTCCTTGGGCACGATTCTTTGGCAAAGTCTTTTCTGCCCCCCCTGGGGGCAGATCGGCCCGCTTTATGCGCGTTTCTGCCCCCAGGGGGGGCAGAAAAGCCCACTAGTCACCAGGGATGCTGTTTTTACTATGTAGGAAGCGACCCCTTGGGCAAGGGTCGCTTCCTTGGGGGCAAATTTTGTGGAAGTCTTTTCTGCCCCCCCTGGGGGCAGATCGGTCCGCTTTCTGCGCGTTTCTGCCCCCAGGGGGGGGCAGAAAAGCCCACTAGACACCAGGGATATTGTTTATGCTATGTAGGAAGCGACCCCTTAGGCAAGGGTCGCTTCCTTGGGGGGCCAAATAATTTGAAGACTTTTCTGCCCCCCCTGGGGGCAGATCGGTCTTCTTTCTGCCCGTTTCTCCCCCTAGGGGGGGCAGAAAAGCCCACTAGACACCAGGGATGTCTATTTCGTTATGTAGGAAGCGACCCCTTGGGCAAGGGTCGCTTCCTAGGGTGGTAAAGTGATTAGGAGACTTTTCGGCCCCCCCTGGGGGCAGATCGGTCGTCTTTCTGCCCGTTTCTGCCCCCAGGGGGGGCAGAAAAGCCCACTAGACACCAGGGATGTCTTTTTCTTTATGTAGGAAGCGACCCCTTGGGCAAGGGTCGCTTCCTTTGCGGCCTAATTTTTTAGAATACTTTTCTGCCCCCCCTGGGGGCAGATTGGTCGTCTTTCTGTCCGTTTCTGCTCTTTGGGGGGGGGCAGAAAAGCCCACTAGACACCAGGGATATAAATATTATTGTAGGAAGCGACCCCTTGGGCAAGGGTCGCTTCCTTGGGCCCCTAAAAGTTTTGAAGAATTTTCTGCCCCCTCTGTGGGCAGATCGGTTTTATTTTTTTGCCGTTTCTGCTCCCATTGGAGGCAGAAAAGCCCACTAGACACCAGGGAATTAGTTCAATTAGAAATAGAAGTGACCCCTCGCTTCCAGGGTGCAATTTGTTATATGTATTTGGCTCACCTGCCCCGGGACTGAATAGCCTTTTTTTTCCTGCTGTTTTCTGCCTGACCTGGCACACAAACCGATTGACCATTTGGGTAGTGACATGGCATGTTATAATGTTTATTGTTATATGTTTTGTGATTTCCAATTGTAATGTTTTTTTTGTTTACTGTTTTGTTCTAGGTGAAGGCTTTTCTTCTGTTCACGGTGACATTTTGGTTCTGGTGGTTTTGCTGTTTGTGTAGTTTGGTAAGAGACTGTTTTTTTGTACAATGCAAATGTGTTTGATTTCTCTGCCTGTTTTTTTTTGCAAATGGTGTAATAATAGCAGTATGTTTGGTTTTTGAGTTTCAAAAACTTTTTGCATTGGTGCATGATGTGTATTTTGTTGTCTTGTGAGTAATTTTTTTTTTTTTCTTCTTTCTAGTTTGATATCGTTGGTCTTTGCTGTGTCACTGCAGAGTTTGTTTCTGGTGAGTGTAGCTGTCTCTTTTGATTTTGGATTGTATAGTTTTTGAGTACATTGATCTTATTGATATAAGGTACACATTTCTTTACTTACTTGGTTTGCACATTGTTGGTTGTTGTTGACTTGTTTGTGCAGTCTTCCATCTTAGTAGGTATAATGGCTAGCCGCAGGATGACTGCTCAGCAGGTTGTTGGTTTGCTGTTTGAGTCTTCCTCTGATATTGGGTCAGAGACTGACTCTGCTTCTGAGGGAGAGGGGGCAGGGGACGATTCTGGCAGTGAGTTTTCTCTCCGTATGGGGTCATCGGATGATGAAGATACTCTTAGCGCGGATGAAGTGCCTGTGTTAGAGGAGGAGACTGATGTGCCGATAGTGCGGCAAGAGGCATCTGGGCTGCAGCCTGCGGCTGCAAGGCTTCCCGTTGGTGTAGTGCGGCAAGAGACATCTGGGCTGCAGGCTGGGACTGCAAGGCTTCCCGTTGGTGTAGTGCGGCAAGAGGCATCTGGGCTGCAGGCTGGGGCTGCAAGCCTTTCCGTTGGTGTAGTGCGGCAAGAGACATCTGGGCTGCAGGCTGGGGCTGCAAGTCTTCCCGTTGAAAGTGATGACCTCTGGGTTGCCCCTGGCATGGTGCAGCCGGAATTTCCTGAGTTTACTGGTGTTCCAGGGTCTAGAGTGAATACCGAGAACTTTTTGCCTGTAAATTTTTTTCAGTTGTTTATGGACGATGTGTTTTTGGCAGAGATTGTTGAGCAGACTAATTTGTATGCCGAACAGTTTTTGAGGGACAACAGTGCCAGTCTTAAGCCACACTCTAGAGCTACCCGGTGGACTCCCACAAATGTTGAAGAGATGAAGAAGTTCTTGGGTTTAACTTTTTTGATGGGCTTGCTAAGGAAGCCATCATTGGCTTCATATTGGTCTAGCAGTCCCTTGATGGCAACGTCTATTTTTCCGGCAGTCATGAGTCGTGACAGGTATTTGCTTCTGCTTCGGATGATGCACTTTGTAGATAATGGTTTAGCGTTGCCACGAGATCACCCTGATTGTGACCGTCTTTTTAAGATTAGGCCTGTCCTTGATCACTTTGTTGATCGATTTTCTGAGATTTATGCCCCTGGTAGAGAAATTGCAGTGGATGAGTCTTTGGTGTTGTTCAAGGGCCGCTTGGTTTTTAGGCAATACATTCCTAGTAAGAGGGCACGCTATGGAATAAAGCTGTATATGCTGTGTGACAGTAGGACTGGATATGTCTCTAATTTCAGGGTGTACACCGGTAAGGAATCTAGGTTTAACCTCCCTGCTTGTCCGTCCACTTTTGGAGTGACTGAGAAAATTGTTTGGGAACTTGGAAGAGGATTTTTTAACAAAGGCCACCATTTATATGTAGATAACTTCTACACTGGTGTACGGTTGTTCAGGGAATTGGCCAAAGTTGACACTTTTGCTTGTGGCACAGTCCGCTGTAACCGTAATGGTTTTCCGAAAGAACTTGTTTGTCAAAAGCTTGTGCGGGGACAGTGCAGTGCGTTGCGTTGCCAGGAGCTTCTTGCTGTGAAGTTTACAGACAGGAGAGATGTCTACATGCTGACTTCCATCCATGATGAAAGCACTGCACCTGTGACTGTTTGGGGTCAGGTCGCTGAAGCGCGCAAACCTGTATGTGTTTTAGACTATAATAGGTACATGGGTGGTGTTGACAGAGTAGATCAGAGGTTGGAACCTTACACTGCTCTTCGTAAGGCTTACATTTGGTACAAGAAGTTGGCTATCCATCTTTTCCACTTGGCAATGTTTAATGCTTTTGTTGTGTTCCAGGATTCTTGCCCTGAGTCAAAGATGACTTTTGTTAAGTTTCAGGAGTCTGTAATAGGCAGCCTTGTTGTAGTGGAACAGGCAAGTGTTCCTAGAGTTGGACTGGTGGAGGATGTTGCTAGATTGAAAGAACGCCACTTTCCAGATCACATTCCTCCCACACCCGCAAAAGATTTTCCCAGTAGGAGATGTAGAGTCTGTTGGCGAAGAGGTTTGCGGAAGGAGTGTCGTATGTACTGCCCCGATTGTCCCTCTCATCCTGCACTGTGTCTCTCTGCTTGTTTTAGAGCGTACCACACGCGAAAAAATTTTTGGGAGGATTCTTGAGTGGTAAAGTGAACTGGCTGGTCTGTATTCTTTGGATAATTTGATTCTGTTTCAATGTTGGTGTTAGTGCAATGTATTTAGTTGCTGATTTTCTGTTAGAAGATTTGTATCTATTTGCAATTTGTTTGTGTTTTTATTTTTTTCTAAAAAAATCCAAAATGTGATGGCGGTGTGTGTAGGCTTGCGCTTGGCTGTTGGTGTGTGTGGACTGGCACTTGGTTGGTGGTGTGCGTGGAATGGTGCTTGGCTGACGGTGTGCGTGGACTGGCGGTGTGCATGGACTGGCGGTGTGCGTGGACTGGTGCGTGGCTGGTGGTGTGCGTGGAATGGTGCTTGGCTGGCGGTGTGCGTGGCTGGTGGTGTGCGTGGAATGGTGCTTGGCTGGCGGTGTGCGTGGAATGGTGCTTGGCTGGTGGTGTGCGTGGAATGGTGCTTGGCTGGCGCTGTGCGTGGACTGGTACTTGGCTGGCAGTGTGTGTGGACTGGTGGTGTGTGCGGACTGGTGTTTGGCTGGTGGTGTCCGTGGACTGGAGCTTGGCTGGTGGTGTCCGTGGACTGGAGCTTGTCTGGTGGTGTGTGTGGACTGGAGCTTGGCTGGCGGTGTGCGTGGAATGGTGCTTGTCTGGTGGTGTCCGTGGACTGGAGCTTGGCTGGCGGTGTAGGTGGATTGGCGATTGGCTGCCGGTGTGCCTGGACTGGCGATTGGATGGCGGTGTGCCTGGACTGGCGCTTGGCTAGCGGTGTGCGTGGACTGGCGTTTGGCTAGCGGTGTGTGTCGACCGGTGCTTGGCTGGCTGTGTGTGAGTAGTGACTTTCTGCTGGTCACTACACACACTGCTAGCTGAGTGCCACTCCACGCAATCCTTCTGCCTGTGTAGTTGCTGTGTCTGGATTGTGGGCGTGTGAAAGTGATGGGCCCTTGAATGGCGCTGTGTGCCGGTGTGAGTTTTGTTATGTGATGGGCCCGCGGCTGGCGGTGTGAATGGTTTTGTATGTCTCACACGTATGAAAGGTGTATGAATGGCCTGTAAAGAGGTTGGTGCCTTGTCGTGGCTTTACAGCTCACGAGCTGTGAGTCAATGGTTCAGTTTCTTGCCCTTTCAATTATTACCAGTGCATTTCATTTTTTGTGAAATCACTTGGTAATACAATTTTATCTACTGAACCATCACTCACCCTCGTGCCAAATCCAACCAGTATGTGCGTGTGCTTGCGGGTTAGATGACTGTGCAGTAATATTTGTTTTTTTGAAGCAGGGTGTACCTTGTCCCTTTTTGGTGATTTTTGTACTGTGTTGCTTTTGTACCTGGTGGTGCGAATGGTCTTGTTTGTATCACGTATGAAAGGTGTGTGAATGGCCTGTAAAGCGGTTGGTGCCTTGACGTGGCTTTACAGCTCACGAGCTGCAAGTCATTGGTTTGGTTTTTTGTGAATTTAATTATTGACAGTGCATTTCATATTTGTGAAATCTCTTGTTAATAAAATTTAATACACTGAACCATGACTTGCCCTCGTGCCAAATCCAACCAGTATGTGTGTGTGTTTGAGGAATAGATGGTTGTGCAGGAATCTTTGTTTTTTGTTTCTCTGCCAAGGTACACTTTCCATGTAAGAATAACCCACCAACTGTAGATATTGTCGAAAACCTTTGGGAGTTCATGGTGATGTCTCTCTAGTGATTTGAAAAATATTTTTTATCCCCATTGTCCTGTAAACCTCAAATTGTCTGCCACATTTTCTTTGCAGTATTATTCCTAAATTCTCACGCTGTAGTAACAATAGGTAATCTGGTTATGCAAGGGGGGTTACTTTTGTTTTTTGCCCAGGGCTCGGCGGCCATCTAGGGAAACCTTTCCAACCCACGCATTTCTGAAAAGTAGACACCCGGCGGCTTCCAGGGAGGTATGGCTTGCGTGGATCCCCCAACGTTTCCTTACCCAGAATCCCCTGCAAACCTCAATTTTTGCTCAAAAAATCACTTTTTTTCACACATTTTGGGGTGGGAAAGTAGTGGCATCACCGGGCTCACACAAATTTACCACCACCCAGCGTTCCCCCAGGTCTCCCGGTAAAAATGGTGCCTCACTTGTGTGGGAGGCCCAAGTACCCGCGGCAGGCAAGGGCCCCAAAGGTAGTGAGGCCACCTCAAGATGGCCTATCGCCAAACCACCTGGTTTTGCAAGGGGGGTCACTTTGGTTTTTGGCCCGGTGCGCGGCGGCCATCTAGGGAAACCTACCAAACCCAGGCATTTTTGAAAACTAGACACCCGGCGGCTTCCAGGGAGGTATGGCTTGCGTGGATCCCCCAACGTTTCCTTACCCAGAATCCCCTGCAAACCTCAATTTTTGCCCAAAAAATCACTTTTTTCACACATTTTGGGGTGGGAAAGTAGTGGCATCACCGGGCTCACACAAATTTTCCACCACCCAGCGTTCCCCCAGGTCTCCCGGTAAAAATGGTGCCTCACTTGTGTGGGAGGCCCAAGTACCCGCGGCAGGCAAGGGCCCCAAAGGTAGTGAGGCCACCTCAAGATGGCCTATCGCCAAACCACCTGGTTTTGCAAGGGGGGTCACTTTGGTTTTTGGCCCGGTGCGCGGCGGCCATCTAGGGAAACCTACCAAACCCAGGCATTTTTGAAAACTAGACACCCGGCGGCTTCCAGGGAGGTATGGCTTGCGTGGATCCCCCAACGTTTCCTTACCCAGAATCCCCTGCAAACCTCAATTTTTGCTCAAAAAATCACTTTTTTTCACACATTTTGGGGTGGGAAAGTAGTGGCATCACCGGGCTCACACAAATTTACCACCACCCAGCGTTCCCCCAGGTCTCCCGGTAAAAATGGTGCCTCACTTGTGTGGGAGGCCCAAGTACCCGCGGCAGGCAAGGGCCCCAAAGGTAGTGAGGCCACCTCAAGATGGCCTATCGCCAAACCACCTGGTTTTGCAAGGGGGGTCACTTTGGTTTTTGGCCCGGTGCGCGGCGGCCATCTAGGGAAACCTACCAAACCCAGGCATTTTTGAAAACTAGACACCCGGCGGCTTCCAGGGAGGTATGGCTTGCGTGGATCCCCCAACGTTTCCTTACCCAGAATCCCCTGCAAACCTCAATTTTTGCCCAAAAAATCACTTTTTTCACACATTTTGGGGTGGGAAAGTAGTGGCATCACCGGGCTCACACAAATTTACCACCACCCAGCGTTCCCCCAGGTCTCCCGGTAAAAATGGTGCCTCACTTGTGTGGGAGGCCCAAGTACCCGCGGCAGGCAAGGGCCCCAAAGGTAGTGAGGCCACCTCAAGATGGCCTATCGCCAAACCACCTGGTTTTGCAAGGGGGGTCACTTTGGTTTTTGGCCCGGTGCGCGGCGGCCATCTAGGGAAACCTACCAAACCCAGGCATTTTTGAAAACTAGACACCCGGCGGCTTCCAGGGAGGTATGGCTTGCGTGGATCCCCCAACGTTTCCTTACCCAGAATCCCCTGCAAACCTCAATTTTTGCCCAAAAAATCACTTTTTTCACACATTTTGGGGTGGGAAAGTAGTGGCATCACCGGGCTCACACAAATTTACCACCACCCAGCGTTCCCCCAGGTCTCCCGGTAAAAATGGTGCCTCACTTGTGTGGGAGGCCCAAGTACCCGCGGCAGGCAAGGGCCCCAAAGGTAGTGAGGCCACCTCAAGATGGCCTATCGCCAAACCACCTGGTTTTGCAAGGGGGGTCACTTTGGTTTTTGGCCCGGTGCGCGGCGGCCATCTAGGGAAACCTACCAAACCCAGGCATTTTTGAAAACTAGACACCCGGCGGCTTCCAGGGAGGTATGGCTTGCGTGGATCCCCCAACGTTTCCTTACCCAGAATCCCCTGCAAACCTCAATTTTTGCCCAAAAAATCACTTTTTTCACACATTTTGGGGTGGGAAAGTAGTGGCATCACCGGGCTCACACAAATTTACCACCACCCAGCGTTCCCCCAGGTCTCCCGGTAAAAATGGTGCCTCACTTGTGTGGGAGGCCCAAGTACCCGCGGCAGGCAAGGGCCCCAAAGGTAGTGAGGCCACCTCAAGATGGCCTATCGCCAAACCACCTGGTTTTGCAAGGGGGGTCACTTTGGTTTTTGGCCCGGTGCGCGGCGGCCATCTAGGGAAACCTACCAAACCCAGGCATTTTTGAAAACTAGACACCCGGCGGCTTCCAGGGAGGTATGGCTTGCGTGGATCCCCCAACGTTTCCTTACCCAGAATCCCCTGCAAACCTCAATTTTTGCCCAAAAAATCACTTTTTTCACACATTTTGGGGTGGGAAAGTAGTGGCATCACCGGGCTCACACAAATTTACCACCACCCAGCGTTCCCCCAGGTCTCCCGGTAAAAATGGTGCCTCACTTGTGTGGGAGGCCCAAGTACCCGCGGCAGGCAAGGGCCCCAAAGGTAGTGAGGCCACCTCAAGATGGCCTATCGCCAAACCACCTGGTTTTGCAAGGGGGGTCACTTTGGTTTTTGGCCCGGTGCGCGGCGGCCATCTAGGGAAACCTACCAAACCCAGGCATTTTTGAAAACTAGACACCCGGCGGCTTCCAGGGAGGTATGGCTTGCGTGGATCCCCCAACGTTTCCTTACCCAGAATCCCCTGCAAACCTCAATTTTTGCCCAAAAAATCACTTTTTTCACACATTTTGGGGTGGGAAAGTAGTGGCATCACCGGGCTCACACAAATTTACCACCACCCAGCGTTCCCCCAGGTCTCCCGGTAAAAATGGTGCCTCACTTGTGTGGGAGGCCCAAGTACCCGCGGCAGGCAAGGGCCCCAAAGGTAGTGAGGCCACCTCAAGATGGCCTATCGCCAAACGACCTGGTTTTGCAAGGGGGGTCACTTTGGTTTTTGGCCCGGTGCGCGGCGGCCATCTAGGGAAACCTACCAAACCCAGGCATTTTTGAAAACTAGACACCCGGCGGCTTCCAGGGAGGTATGGCTTGCGTGGATCCCCCAACGTTTCCTTACCCAGAATCCCCTGCAAACCTCACTTTTTGCTCAAAAAATCACTTTTTTCACACATTTTGGGGTGGGAAAGTAGTGGCATCACCGGGCTCACACAAATTTACCACCACCCAGCGTTCCCCCAGGTCTCCCGGTAAAAATGGTGCCTCACTTGTGTGGGAGGCCCAAGTACCCGCGGCAGGCAAGGGCCCCAAACGTAGTGAGGCAACATCAACATTGCCTATCCCAAATGTCGCCTCACTACCTTTGGGGCCCTTGCCTGCCGCGGGTACTTGGGCCTCCCACACAAGTGAGGCACCATTTTTACCAGGAGACCTGGGGGAACGCTGGGTGGTGGTAAATTTGTGTGAGCCCGGTGATGCCACTACTTTCCCACCCCAAAATGTGTGAAAAAAGTGATTTTTTGAGCAAAAATTGAGGTTTGCAGGGGATTCTGGGTAAGGAAACGTTGGGGGATCCACGCAAGCCATACCTCCCTGGAAGCCGCCGGGTGTCTAGTTTTCAAAAATGCCTGGGTTTGGTAGGTTTCCCTAGATGGCCGCCGCGCACCGGGCCAAAAACCAAAGTGACCCCCCTTGCAAAACCAGGTGGTTTGGCGATAGGCCATCTTGAGGTGGCCTCACTACCTTTGGGGCCCTTGCCTGCCGCGGGTACTTGGGCCTCCCACACAAGTGAGGCACCATTTTTACCGGGAGACCTGGGGGAACGCTGGGTGGTGGTAAATTTGTGTGAGCCCGGTGATGCCACTACTTTCCCACCCCAAAATGTGTGAAAAAAGTGATTTTTTGAGCAAAAATTGAGGTTTGCAGGGGATTCTGGGTAAGGAAACGTTGGGGGATCCACGCAAGCCATACCTCCCTGGAAGCCGCCGGGTGTCTAGTTTTCAAAAATGCCTGGGTTTGGTAGGTTTCCCTAGATGGCCGCCGCGCACCGGGCCAAAAACCAAAGTGACCCCCCTTGCAAAACCAGGTGGTTTGGCGATAGGCCATCTTGAGGTGGCCTCACTACCTTTGGGGCCCTTGCCTGCCGCGGGTACTTGGGCCTCCCACACAAGTGAGGCACCATTTTTACCGGGAGACCTGGGGGAACGCTGGGTGGTGGTAAATTTGTGTGAGCCCGGTGATGCCACTACTTTCCCACCCCAAAATGTGTGAAAAAAGTGATTTTTTGGGCAAAAATTGAGGTTTGCAGGGGATTCTGGGTAAGGAAACGTTGGGGGATCCACGCAAGCCATACCTCCCTGGAAGCCGCCGGGTGTCTAGTTTTCAAAAATGCCTGGGTTTGGTAGGTTTCCCTAGATGGCCGCCGCGCACCGGGCCAAAAACCAAAGTGACCCCCCTTGCAAAACCAGGTGGTTTGGCGATAGGCCATCTTGAGGTGGCCTCACTACCTTTGGGGCCCTTGCCTGCCGCGGGTACTTGGGCCTCCCACACAAGTGAGGCACCATTTTTACCGGGAGACCTGGGGGAACGCTGGGTGGTGGTAAATTTGTGTGAGCCCGGTGATGCCACTACTTTCCCACCCCAAAATGTGTGAAAAAAGTGATTTTTTGGGCAAAAATTGAGGTTTGCAGGGGATTCTGGGTAAGGAAACGTTGGGGGATCCACGCAAGCCATACCTCCCTGGAAGCCGCCGGGTGTCTAGTTTTCAAAAATGCCTGGGTTTGGTAGGTTTCCCTAGATGGCCGCCGCGCACCGGGCCAAAAACCAAAGTGACCCCCCTTGCAAAACCAGGTGGTTTGGCGATAGGCCATCTTGAGGTGGCCTCACTACCTTTGGGGCCCTTGCCTGCCGCGGGTACTTGGGCCTCCCACACAAGTGAGGCACCATTTTTACCGGGAGACCTGGGGGAACGCTGGGTGGTGGTAAATTTGTGTGAGCCCGGTGATGCCACTACTTTCCCACCCCAAAATGTGTGAAAAAAGTGATTTTTTGAGCAAAAATTGAGGTTTGCAGGGGATTCTGGGTAAGGAAACGTTGGGGGATCCACGCAAGCCATACCTCCCTGGAAGCCGCCGGGTGTCTAGTTTTCAAAAATGCCTGGGTTTGGTAGGTTTCCCTAGATGGCCGCCGCGCACCGGGCCAAAAACCAAAGTGACCCCCCTTGCAAAACCAGGTGGTTTGGCGATAGGCCATCTTGAGGTGGCCTCACTACCTTTGGGGCCCTTGCCTGCCGCGGGTACTTGGGCCTCCCACACAAGTGAGGCACCATTTTTACCGGGAGACCTGGGGGAACGCTGGGTGGTGGTAAATTTGTGTGAGCCCGGTGATGCCACTACTTTCCCACCCCAAAATGTGTGAAAAAAGTGATTTTTTGAGCAAAAATTGAGGTTTGCAGGGGATTCTGGGTAAGGAAACGTTGGGGGATCCACGCAAGCCATACCTCCCTGGAAGCCGCCGGGTGTCTAGTTTTCAAAAATGCCTGGGTTTGGTAGGTTTCCCTAGATGGCCGCCGCGCACCGGGCCAAAAACCAAAGTGACCCCCCTTGCAAAACCAGGTGGTTTGGCGATAGGCCATCTTGAGGTGGCCTCACTACCTTTGGGGCCCTTGCCTGCCGCGGGTACTTGGGCCTCCCACACAAGTGAGGCACCATTTTTACCGGGAGACCTGGGGGAATGCTGGGTGGTGGTAAATTTGTGTGAGCCCGGTGATGCCACTACTTTCCCACCCCAAAATGTGTGAAAAAAGTGATTTTTTGGGCAAAAATTGAGGTTTGCAGGGGATTCTGGGTAAGGAAACGTTGGGGGATCCACGCAAGCCATACCTCCCTGGAAGCCGCCGGGTGTCTAGTTTTCAAAAATGCCTGGGTTTGGTAGGTTTCCCTAGATGGCCGCCGCGCACCGGGCCAAAAACCAAAGTGACCCCCCTTGCAAAACCAGGTGGTTTGGCGATAGGCCATCTTGAGGTGGCCTCACTACCTTTGGGGCCCTTGCCTGCCGCGGGTACTTGGGCCTCCCACACAAGTGAGGCACCATTTTTACCGGGAGACCTGGGGGAACGCTGGGTGGTGGTAAATTTGTGTGAGCCCGGTGATGCCACTACTTTCCCACCCCAAAATGTGTGAAAAAAGTGATTTTTTGAGCAAAAATTGAGGTTTGCAGGGGATTCTGGGTAAGGAAACGTTGGGGGATCCACGCAAGCCATACCTCCCTGGAAGCCGCCGGGTGTCTAGTTTTCAAAAATGCCTGGGTTTGGTAGGTTTCCCTAGATGGCCGCCGTGCACCGGGCCAAAAACCAAAGTGACCCCCCTTGCAAAACCAGGTGGTTTGGCGATAGGCCATCTTGAGGTGGCCTCACTACCTTTGGGGCCCTTGCCTGCCGCGGGTACTTGGGCCTCCCACACAAGTGAGGCACCATTTTTACCGGGAGACCTGGGGGAACGCTGGGTGGTGGTAAATTTGTGTGAGCCCGGTGATGCCACTACTTTCCCACCCCAAAATGTGTGAAAAAAGTGATTTTTTGGGCAAAAATTGAGGTTTGCAGGGGATTCTGGGTAAGGAAACGTTGGGGGATCCACGCAAGCCATACCTCCCTGGAAGCCGCCGGGTGTCTAGTTTTCAAAAATGCCTGGGTTTGGTAGGTTTCCCTAGATGGCCGCCGCGCACCGGGCCAAAAACCAAAGTGACCCCCCTTGCAAAACCAGGTGGTTTGGCGATAGGCCATCTTGAGGTGGCCTCACTACCTTTGGGGCCCTTGCCTGCCGCGGGTACTTGGGCCTCCCACACAAGTGAGGCACCATTTTTACCGGGAGACCTGGGGGAACGCTGGGTGGTGGTAAATTTGTGTGAGCCCGGTGATGCCACTACTTTCCCACCCCAAAATGTGTGAAAAAAGTGATTTTTTGGGCAAAAATTGAGGTTTGCAGGGGATTCTGGGTAAGGAAACGTTGGGGGATCCACGCAAGCCATACCTCCCTGGAAACCGCCGGGTGTCTAGTTTTCAGAAATGTATAGGTTTGCTAGGTTTCCCTAGGTGCCGGCAGGGCTAGGGTACAAAATCTACAGCTAGTCACTTTGCCAAAAAAAGGGTCATTTTTCACTCCAAAACGACGTTGCGTTTTGCGCCGTTTCCTGTGGCGGGCACTAGGCCGACCCGCACAAGTGAGGTACCATTTTTCTCGTAGGACTTTGGGGAACGCGGGGTGGGTGGAAATTTGTGGATCCACGCAGATTACAGAACTTTCCATCACAGAAATGTGGGGAAAATGTGTTTTTTTTGTCAATTTTTTACGTTTGCAAGGGATTCTGGGTAACAGACCATGGTGGGAGGCAGTCAAGTCACCCCATCCTGGATTCCCCTGGGTGTCTAGTTTTCAGAAATGTATAGGTTTGCTAGGTTTCCCTAGGTGCCGGCAGGGCTAGGGTACAAAATCTACAGCTAGTCACTTTGCCAAAAAAAGGGTCATTTTTCACTCCAAAACCACGTTGCGTTTTGCGCCGTTTCCTGTCGCGGGCACTAGGCCGACCCGCACAAGTGAGGTACCATTTTTCTCGTAGGACTTTGGGGAACGCGGGGTGGGTGGAAATTTGTGGATCCACGCAGATTCCAGAACTTTCCATCACAGAAATGTGGGGAAAATGTGTTTTTTTTTTCAATTTTTTACGTTTGCAAGGGATTCTGGGTAACAGACCATGGTGGGAGGCAGTCAAGTCACCCCATCCTGGATTCCCCTGGGTGTCTAGTTTTCAAAAATGTATAGGTTTGCTAGGTTTCCCTAGGTGCTGGCAGGGCTAGGGTACAAAATCTACAGCTAGTCACTTTGCCAAAAAAAGGGTCATTTTTCACTCCAAAACCACGTTGCGTTTTGCGCCGTTTCCTGTCGCGGGCACTAGGCCGACCCGCACAAGTGAGGTACCATTTTTCTCGTAGGACTTTGGGGAACGCGGGGTGGGTGGAAATTTGTGGATCCACGCAGATTCCAGAACTTTCCATCACAGAAATGTGGGGAAAATGTGTTTTTTTTGTCAATTTTTTACGTTTGCAAGGGATTCTGGGTAACAGACCATGGTGGGAGGCAGTCAAGTCACCTCATCCTGGATTCCCCTGGGTGTCTAGTTTTCAGAAATGTATAGGTTTGCTAGGTTTCCCTAGGTGCCGGCAGGGCTAGGGTACAAAATCTACAGCTAGTCACTTTGCCAAAAAAAGGGTCATTTTTCACTCCAAAACCACGTTGCGTTTTGCGCCGTTTCCTGTCGCGGGCACTAGGCCAACCCGCACAAGTGAGGTACCATTTTTCTCGTAGGACTTTGGGGAACGCGGGGTGGGTGGAAATTTGTGGATCCACGCAGATTCCAGAACTTTCCATCACAGAAATGTGGGGAAAATGTGTTTTTTTTGTCAATTTTTTACGTTTACAAGGGATTCTGGGTAACAGACCATGGTGGGAGGCAGTCAAGTCACCCCATCCTTGATTCCCCTGGGTGTCTAGTTTTCAGAAATGTATAGGTTTGCTAGGTTTCCCTAGGTGCCGGCAGGGCTAGGGTACAAAATCTACAGCTAGTCACTTTGCCAAAAAAAGGGTCATTTTTCACTCCAAAACCACGTTGCGTTTTGCGCCGTTTCCTGTCGCGGGCACTAGGCCGACCCGCACAAGTGAGGTACCATTTTTCTCGTAGGACTTTGGGGAACGCGGGGTGGGTGGAAATTTGTGGATCCACGCAGATTCCAGAACTTTCCATCACAGAAATGTGGGGAAAATGTGTTTTTTTTTTCAATTTTTTACGTTTGCAAGGGATTCTGGGTAACAGACCATGGTGGGAGGCAGTCAAGTCACCCCATCCTGGATTCCCCTGGGTGTCTAGTTTTCAAAAATGTATAGGTTTGCTAGGTTTCCCTAGGTGCCGGCAGGGCTAGGGTACAAAATCTACAGCTAGTCACTTTGCCAAAAAAAGGGTCATTTTTCACTCCAAAACCACGTTGCGTTTTGCGCCGTTTCCTGTCGCGGGCACTAGGCCGACCCGCACAAGTGAGGTACCATTTTTCTTGTAGGACTTTGGGGAACGCGGGGTGGGTGGAAATTTGTGGATCCACGCAGATTCCAGAACTTTCCATCACAGAAATGTGGGGAAAATGTGTTTTTTTTGTCAATTTTTTACGTTTGCAAGGGATTCTGGGTAACAGACCATGGTGGGAGGCAGTCAAGTCACCCCATCCTGGATTCCCCTGGGTGTCTAGTTTTCAGAAATGTATAGGTTTGCTAGGTTTCCCTAGGTGCCGGCAGGGCTAGGGTACAAAATCTACAGCTAGTCACTTTGCCAAAAAAAGGGTCATTTTTCACTCCAAAACCACGTTGCGTTTTGCGCCGTTTCCTGTTGCGGGCACTAGGCCGACCCGCACAAGTGAGGTACCATTTTTCTCGTAGGACTTTGGGGAACGCGGGGTGGGTGGAAATTTGTGGATCCACGCAGATTCCAGAACTTTCCATCACAGAAATGTGGGGAAAATGTGGTTTTTTTTTCAATTTTTTACTTTTGCAAGGGATTCTGGGTAACAGACCATGGTGGGAGGCAGTCAAGTCACCCCATCCTGGATTCCCCTGGGTGTCTAGTTTTCAAAAATGTATAGGTTTGCTAGGTTTCCCTAGGTGCCGGCAGGGCTAGGGTACAAAATCTACAGCTAGTCACTTTGCCAAAAAAAGGGTCATTTTTCACTCCAAAACCACGCTGCGTTTTGCGCCGTTTCCTGTCGTGGGCACTAGGCCGACCCGCACAAGTGAGGTACCATTTTTCTCGTAGGACTTTGGGGAACGCGGGGTGGGTGGAAATTTGTGGATCCACGCAGATTCCAGAACTTTCCATCACAGAAATGTGGGGAAAATGTGTTTTTTTTGTCAATTTTTTACGTTTGCAAGGGATTCTGGGTAACAGACCATGGTGGGAGGCAGTCAAGTCACCCCATCCTGGATTCCCCTGGGTGTCTAGTTTTCAGAAATGTATAGGTTTGCTAGGTTTCCCTAGGTGCCGGCAGGGCTAGGGTACAAAATCTACAGCTAGTCACTTTGCCAAAAAAACGGTCATTTTTCACTCCAAAACCACGTTGCGTTTTGCGCCGTTTCCTGTCGCGGGCACTAGGCCGACCCGCACAAGTGAGGTACCATTTTTCTCGTAGGACTTTGGGGAACGCGGGGTGGGTGGAAATTTGTGGATCCACGCAGATTCCAGAACTTTCCATCACAGAAATGTGGGGAAAATGTGTTTTTTTTTTCAATTTTTTACGTTTGCAAGGGATTCTGGGTAACAGACCATGGTGGGAGGCAGTCAAGTCACCCCATCCTGGATTCCCCTGGGTGTCTAGTTTTCAAAAATGTATAGGTTTGCTAGGTTTCCCTAGTTGCCGGCAGGGCTAGGGTACAAAATCTACAGCTAGTCACTTTGCCAAAAAAAGGGTCATTTTTCACTCCAAAACCACGTTGCGTTTTGCGCCGTTTCCTGTCGCGGGCACTAGGCCGACCCGCACAAGTGAGGTACCATTTTTCTCGTAGGACTTTGGGGAACGCGGGGTGGGTGGAAATTTGTGGATCCACGCAGATTCCAGAACTTTCCATCACAGAAATGTGGGGAAAATGTGTTTTTTTTGTCAATTTTTTACGTTTGCTAGGGATTCTGGGTAACAGACCATGGTGGGAGGCAGTCAAGTCACCCCATCCTGGATTCCCCTGGGTGTCTAGTTTTCAGAAATGTATAGGTTTGCTAGGTTTCCCTAGGTGCCGGCAGGGCTAGGGTACAAAATCTACAGCTAGTCACTTTGCCAAAAAAAGGGTCATTTTTCACTCCAAAACCACGTTGCGTTTTGCGCCGTTTCCTGTCGCGGGCACTAGGCCGACCCGCACAAGTGAGGTACCATTTTTCTCGTAGGACTTTGGGGAACGCGGGGTGGGTGGAAATTTGTGGATCCACGCAGATTCCAGAACTTTCCATCACAGAAATGTGGGGAAAATGTGTTTTTTTTTTTCAATTTTTTACGTTTGCAAGGGATTCTGGGTAACAGACCATGGTGGGAGGCAGTCAAGTCACCCCATCCTGGATTCCCCTGGGTGTCTAGTTTTCAAAAATGTATAGGTTTGCTAGGTTTCCCTAGGTGCCGGCAGGGCTAGGGTTCAAAAACTACAGCTAGACTCTTTGCAAAAAAAGTGTAAATTTTCAGTGTGAAAATGTGGTGTGTTCACCTTAGGTTTTGAGCCACTTCCTGTCGTGGGCACTATGCCTACCCACACAAGTGAGGTACCATTTTTCTCGGGAGACTTAGGGTAGTTCAAATTTGTAAAGCAACTGTTATTACCTGTTGATTTTTGATGCATTTCTCCCTTCCAAATGAAAGACATTGTGTAAAAAAAAAGTCATTTTGAAAAATGACCAATAATTGTCATGCAAATATGAGTATTCCCAATTTCGAAAATGTGCAAATATGCACTGTTTCTGAACTCTGTAATTTGTTCCCATTTCAGAAATACATAGGTGACTTTCATACCGATTTTTCCAAGTATACATTTTCCCACAATAATTGCTATATACCCGGACCAAAAAAAAAAAACATTACAAAATGCTGCTCATTTTTCTACTCTGGGTTCGTTGGGCTCTTGATGAACCTACAAGTCCTATATGTCCCCACAACCAGGAAGGTCTACCGGATGTAACGGTACATTGCTTTCAAAGAGATGTCATAATTCGAAGAAGTTACAGGTAAAAACGTTGACTCAAGAGGCTGCTTTTTTCAACAAATTTTTAATTTCTCCTATATTTGCCTGTAAATTTCTATAAAGAAACCTTGATGGATCTATGCAAATGACCCCTTGCTGAATTCAGAATTTTGTCTACTTTTCAAAAATGTATAGCTTTCCAGGATCCATTATTGTTTTGTTACCCTTTTCTACCGTTAACTGGAAGGAGGTTGAAAGCACAAAAAATAGCAAAAATAGGGTATGTCCCAGAAAAATGCCAAAACTGTGTAAAAAATGTTGGTTTTCTAACAAAAGTCTGTCATTCCCTAAAAGCTGGAGAAATTGTGATTTCAGCCCCACAAACCCTTTTTTGATACCATTTGCAGAGAAAAACCCAGAAGCTTTCATTTGCAGCCCGTTTTTCACATTTTTCACAAAAAAAAAAAAAATTGCTGTATTTTGACTAATTTCTGTGACCCCTCTAGGAGAATCCACAAACCCTGGGTACCTTTAGAATCCCCAAGATGTTGGAAGAAAAGGACGCAAATTTGGCGTGGATACCTAATGTGGTCAAAAAGTTACAGGGGCCTAAGCGCGCACTACCTCAAATAGCCCAAAAAGGGCTTAGCACAGGAGGGGAAAAGGCCTAGCAGCGAAGGGGTTAAGTGAAAATTTGTATTCTGAAATATTTATAACAACCGTCTGTACCTCTAAGAAGGAAAGCATACTTTAGTGCGTAAAAACAGTTATGAAAACATTTGATCACACAATTTGGTCACGCAGGGAAGCCGGGATTGCTTCCCTGTTTTCCAGTATGACACTGTGCAATTCATCCACCAGATGGGGATCTTGGTCTGACATGAATGATTAATACTTTCTTCTGGAGTACGAGATTAAAGGGTAGGCGACAAGCGAAACCAAATTATAGTTTTGGCACTTTTACAATGTGCAAGCCTTGCCCAAGGACATATGAACTCTTTAAAATAAATAGATACAGATACAATTCTGGAAAGCAGGGGGGCGATGTGGCTGGGGAGCGGTGAGTCTGAGGTGTCTGCGTCTGTCAGGGGGGCCTGGTTGCTGAAGCTGTCGTGGATGTCTGCGATCTTGCGGTGGAAGAAGGTGGCTAGGGAGTCACAGAGGTCTTGTGATGGCGGGATGTCGTTGGAGTTGGAGCTGGGGTTGAAGAGCTCTTTGCTGTTGTGTGCGTTGTTGTCAATGCGCTCTTTGAAGGAGGTCCTTTTGGTGGTATGGATGAGTTGGCGGTGTCTGCGGATGGCGCTCTTGTAGGCTGTGTTGCTGTCTGGTGTCTGTTCGTGGTGCTACTTCTTCTCGAGCCTACGGCAAGCCTGGATGCCTGGAGGTCAGCGGTGAACCAGATGGCTTTTCTGTCGGTGCGCCTGTTCGAGGGTTTCTTGATTGGGGCGAGAGTGTTGGCGCAGTCGTCGATCCATTGCCTGAGGTTGAGGGCGGCAGAGTCGGTGTCAGTAGTGTCCGTTGGTGGGTTTTGGGCAAGGGTGGTGACTAGCTGGTCTTCGGTGACTTTGCTCAAGTTACAGTGGGGGGTCTGTTGTGTGCGGTGGTGCGTGGTGGTCTTCTCGAAGGTGAAGTGGACGCAGTGGTGGTCGGTCTAGTGGAGTTCAGTGGTGTGGCGAAGTGGGTGGGAGTCGTAACGAGCTGTTTGAGTCCGAGGTTGGCATGGTTGTCGAGCAGGGTGGTGGAGTTGCTGTTGTTGGTGTTCTCGAGGTGGAAGTTCAGGTCTCCGAGGAGGATGTAGTCCGTGGACGCAAGGGTGTGCGTGCTGACGAAGTCAGCGATGGAGTCGCTGAACTGCGGCCGGATGCCGCGGGGTCTGTAGATAGGGTTCCTTTGAGATTGGTGTTGGGGCCGGTGTGGATCTGGAAGTGCAGGTGTTCGGCGGTGATAAGCGTGTCATCGGTGCTGGTAGAGATTCTGAGGGTGTTTCTGTGGATGATGGCGATTCCTCCTCCTGTTCCATTGGTGCGGTCCCTGCGGGTGATCTCCGCATGCTCCGCAAGATCTACAGATGGATCCCCACCGGTACTAGAAGGACAATCACCCAGGCCCTCGTCAGCAGTAGACTGGACTACGTGAAAATTTGAACGTAATCATTCCAAGGCTACAAAACAGACATTTACACAACTTAGAGAGATGCTTAGCATTAGTCATCATATAAAAAGTGCAGAGTTTAGTTTCCACATATGCCTCTTTTATTCAGCATACAATTTGACATGCCTTACATTTTTTAAGTCAACAAACGTTGACTTGTGAAGCTAAAGACATCAATTCAATTACATGATAAGAAAAGGACAACATACAAAATTCAACACAAACAATTTTCAAAAGAGAGCATTAAATAGAGATTGATCAATAAATGATACATTACGATAGGTGAAAATACGATAGAAAAGAGAGAATGAGCAAAACAATCACAAGACTTTCAAAATTGTGACTTGAACATCCCTTGTGTAAATATGCAGTAGAAAGGGAACAGACATCTACTATGTGAAACACATATATGCTATTTGGAGTACAAACACTTACAAGCACAATAACATCATGTGAAATGGGATGGCTATTGAAACATGTTACCTTAAATACAACTCAATACACACCAGCCAAACAAGATGCTACAGATATATTTAGGTTTCTATGTGAAATAAATTGTCCTGAAGACATTAGCAACAGCGAACATGAAAGCAAACAGGACAGATATGTTTAGGGACACATTGAAAAATGTGACTTACCAGTCTCCACTCCACCAGGGATTCCTGCCAAGCCTTCAGAATGTAGGATCTGCAAGACCTCCTCCTCCCAGGGCATGAGTTTTAAGGGAGGCCTGGGAGAACTACCACCAGTCCTCTGGGCCTCCAGGTGATGCTTGGAGGCCAGAGAAGGCACTCTCTCCCTGCAGGCTGTTCCACCGCTTTCTAATTTACTCCTGTGTGCGCAGGTTTGTTTTTCAGCATTCACTCTGTCAACTATTCTAGCCCACATTTGGCTTGTCTTAGATGGGGTGTATTTTGTACTTGGGCTCCACACAATTATGGCTCTACTCTGATGATTTCATCCACCATGACTGACAACCTCAGTAAAATGGGGATATCTGGGCCCTAGCATTAGCCAAATAAATATGATGAAATCAAATTAATTAACTACAAGGAAATAAAAGAAAGAAGATAAGGGGACCAGAAACAGGGAGAAGCAACAAAATAACCTCACTTAACTGGAAAAAGTTCTGCTTGAAAATGTTGTGGTGCAGTGGAATGGCAAAGGATCATGGTCTGAAATGGAGTGTGTTTTATCGTGTGGTATGCAGGTGTGTGATGCTAGCTAGGATCCAACCTACAACCACAGGAATAGTTCAAATGCTGACAGGCGTCCCTTGGCGGATTGACTCAGTCAGCAACCTGCCACTAGAACACCACCAGCACAATTGGGAAACCTAAATCAGCGCAGCGCATTCCAGCCACCGTGACGGCGATGGAGTACTATTTGCTAGCACTGGAGTCTGCCGCGTCAGTAGTAATAGAGCTGTGTACGCTGCAGCAAACACTCTGTCCACGCGGACGGAGAGTCACACAGCATACATCTAAATACGGCAGGCAGACTGCAGTCAGCTTGGCGGAGTACTTGGGACTGCCACTGCAGTGGGAAGGTGGTAGTACCGCCAAGATCTAAATCAGACCCTAAGATACAGGGACACAACAAGATTCCAGAGGTCTTTCCTGTAGCTTGCCAGCACCAACTGGACCTTGCTGCTGGCCTCTACTGGAGTGAGTCCTCAGCCCCAAAAGTTGCCTATCCAGGTCCTGGACCCTTGCCTGGTGTCAGAGTGCACTCCTCCAACCGGGAACCTGCAAGAACTAGAATTCAGGTGAAAATCCACAAGTTCTAGGATTTTCACATCAGAAACCACCACCTGCATTTCCCGCCAGAAGCTCTGAAGATGACCTGCTCTTCAAGCCATAAACAATCTCCTTGCAGCTCCTGCCAAGATGAATATCCGGCTGAGCCGCCTTGTGCGGAACTGGACTGAGTGAGAAGGTAGACTCTTAATAAGGATGAACCTGGTCCTTGTATCAGACCCATACCCCATTGCAATCAGCCGGACCTTGGGACTTTGACCAGTTCAATGGCAACCGCATATAGATTGGTGCTTTGTGCTTTTTGGTGCTATTTTTACCTGACGCTTTGAAGATTCATAACTCAGTTCTATTTATTGAAATTTTTTCATTTTGGTGTCATTTTATTTATTAAAATATACTCCGTTTACCCAAATTAGTTTGGGATATTTCTTATGCTGTGCTTTTACTTTATTACTGTTTGAGAGCTTCATAAATACTTTACACAATGTCTCTAAGTGAAGCCTGACTGCTTTTGTGACAAGCTTAAGCACAGGTTTATTTAGATACTTTTGTCATTCACCCAAGGATTGTGTCTATTATTTGAGTAGGGCTCCCATTTTTCCTAATAACCCAGCTTCTTACAAGCGTATTATCATGAGTTATTGTAACTGAAGCAAAATCATTATGATGTGTTTTAGTGTTTTCTTCTGGCTCAGGCTCTCTAGGCTCAGATGGACCGTATCTCCTTTGTAAAATTGCTACAGAATCATGATGTTGAATCTGTTTATATTTGTTCGCTTGATACCACTTGCAGCAAGATGTTTATTTTGTGTGACTTCTTGAAGAACAAGTTAAAGTAAGCCTTTTGCTACATTTTAAGGCCCTCTCTGCTAGCACACAGTATTACATTCATTTGTAACTGTTTTCTGTTGTTTATGTACCCAATTTGTTCGGACACCTCCAGATGACATTAGGTCAGAAGGGATGAATCTATATTCTTGTAGTGTGTTAGTGCTAAGATGTTAGGGTTATGTGCTGTTTAAAAAATATGAAATATGATTTGCTGTAACAATGCTCACACCATGCTGACTTTGCAGTTTTCATGTTTTTCTATGCTGAAAATGGCTATATAAAGCCTTGAGTTTAGGCGTGAGCCAGATCATTTTGATCTCTATTAGGGATGCTGCTCGATTTTCTACTGATTTGCTGCACATTTGAGACTTGTGTCTATTTTTCCTGATTTTATTTACTACATCATTAGTCCTATTACTGAGAGCGAAGGACTCGCATCTGTTTTAAAAAGATACTGCTGCATTTGACTTTTTCCTATTTTCTGTATTGTACTTTAAAACTGAAATAAACCTTCACGCTTTGCTCCAAATTTCTGATCTCAAACTTTCTTTTTGAGTCGGTACTTTCTATTTGACTGTACTTTGAAATGTTGTTTGAATCTTGGTGCAACCGAAATGTCCTCTGCATGGTAAGAACGTCATCTATCCCTGCCCTGAGTGCCGAACTGTACTGTTGTCTGGATCCCTAATGCATATTTTTTGTCCTAGGCGAACATGGATCATGCGTGTGTACAATGACAATGACATAGGGCTGTCTCACGGATTGTGGTCTTGTTGGACTGGGAGGGGGGACCGAAGTGCTGCTTTCATAGTGGTGGGAGGCTACCACCTTCACCAGGAGTTAAGCATCACAAGCACTGTGGTGGCAGCATACCGTGGAGAAATCAGTAGCAGTGAGGACCTTTTTGCCGTTTCATTGGAGTGAGGCCTACAGGTTCACTCCCCTTTTTAAAAATTCTGTTGCTATGTGTTTAACTCACCCTGGCCTACCTCGGGTAGATGTGGAAGGGGTGTGCGTGATGGAAATGTGCTGAGTGCATGGGTGCTCGCAAGAAGTACGCTTAACAAAGGGTGATGTGTGGTACAGTGCATGCTGGTAAATGTGTGTATGCTGCCAGTGTGTGTTTTTAAAATAACACGCTCTGGTACAGTACAGAAAGACTGCAGCACTGAATGGTGTGAGCAGACTGAATGTCTTTCCTACAAATAGTTATGCTTGTGGTGGCCTAATACAAGACGATAACTGTGCCGTGCACTAAATGCGCTGTGGATGTACAATGAGTGCAAGTGTGTATCAATGGAGGACCTTGGGTTCCATTCTGGGAAGCCAAGGTCTGCCTGGTAGAAAACAGGAAGAGTGGAGGAATCCCCCTAGACAGATTTGTGTATTGCTGCATTCCTGTAAGCTAGGAGGGACATGCACTGAAGGATGACAGCGATGCTCTCTCTGTGCTTTTCAAAGGGCTCGTTGCTTTAATGATAGTTCACAAGGAAGGGTCCTGGGAGCATCTTAGAAAGAGAGTTTGAGACCCCCAAACTTTGTCATCTGGTGAGTAGTCAGATAGGCTGTTTGAGGAGGGGAAGCTCTGCAAGACTTCTGCCTGTGACCAGGACTTGGGTGCACATGTATGCTAGTCTCCCTGCTGGGTGAGGGTACATCACCCAAGGAAACCAATACCACCTGCCCTGGAGCCCCAGCACCTGCCTGTTCGCCAGGACCAGAGTGGCTTGTGAGGAAGAGGAGAATGTTGGAATGAGCAAGGTGCAAGGCGGAGCCCTATTGTGAGGACTCCCTGTGCGAGGTGTGAGGAAGCTCTTCTTGAAACGGTTGGCCATAGCCATTGTGCTGGGCTGATTTGGTGACTCCCATGTGCCAGGACGGACCGCCATGGACTGAGCCGCAGAGCAAGGGTTATGCGGAGGGTGCCAGGTCTGCACAACTCATGGTGGGTGTCCCTGTGTGCCAGAGAGGGGGCCACTGTGAACATCAACCTCGGGTCAGCGTGATCAGACTGGTCAGTGCCATGGTGGTTACCACGTATGCTAGGAGGGGCCAATGGAAACACTGAGGCCAAGGGTTCGGGGTGTTATCTGGGTCCAAGAAACTGCTGCTGAGACCATGGAGGGTCCAGCCAGCATACTGCATACTGCCCTGAAGGAGACCTGAGGAGCAAAGGACATCGCTGGTGCCTCATCAGAGCTCAACCCCCCACCCCTCTGAGAAGGAAAGTGTGACTTACTGGGCGACCACCACAACAAGAACAACCCCAATTGGAGAGAGCCTGCGCCTGCTGCCATGTGTGGCCACGAGCAGCCCGACTTTGCTGATCCGGACTTCGAAGCCCCATGAAGGGTTCCATACTGCCAGAGCATGTAAGTCGGGAACTGGGCCTTTGTGGTCATACTACCTTTGGTACTGCGACCCCATGGACTTTCGTGACTGAAGTTCTAAACGGAGTCAGAGGGGAGAACTCTTGGTTATGGCCTAAGAGTTTGCATTCCATGGATGTGGTAATCAGTGAATGTGGAATAACATTGAACTAATCTGCACTAAAGTTAGTGGGCCAGGAAGGGACCCGACAACCACTAGAGACTCGACCTCAAGGGGGATTGTTTTATTGCTTTTAAATGTTGTTTACCTTTGCATTTGTAAATTTAAAATTAAAATACTTCTTTTTATATAACACAAGTGTTAGACCTGGCACCATTGGCATGAGACTCCCTTCCATTTTTTCGCTGTGTCTCCTCTGTTTTTGCTGGTTATAGATGCTCTGGGCGCTGTGTCACTGCCATTCAGTGCCACAGCGGGAATGCTCCCTTTGTAAAGATGATATGTGAATTGGTACATCCATGATTGGCTTATTTGGTTTACCTGTTAGTCCCTAGTAGCGTGGCCCGTGTGTGCCCAGGGCTGGTAAACCGAATGCTGCTGGTGGGCCTGCAGCACTGGTTTGTGCCACCCACAAAAGCAGCTTGTAAAGTGTGTCTCAGGCCTGCCACTGCAGTGTCTGCCTGCAGTCCAGAACTGCCATCTTGGCTGTGAAGTGCACCCCCTTCCCAGCCCCTAAACCTTCCCTTGGCATCCTGTAAGCCCCCTTTGTGATAGGGCGCATTGTATGTGTAAGGTAGGACATGCCCTGATGTGTGTAGCATGTCCTAGTAGTGAATTACACCCAATTTCGTTTTTCACTACTGTAAGGCTACCTGTTCTCCATAGGCCAGAATGGGAGGTCTGGGCTATTACATTCTATAGTCCTAACTGACCCACAGAACATGGTAGAAAAACGAATTTAGTATGCCTGAGCTCAGAATATTAAAATACATCTTTTAGTGAAGGTTATTTTTATATTCTGTGTTTGAAACTACCACTTTTAGAGTATAGGTACTTTCTTGCCTAAGCCTTTCAGTTTGCTCTGCTATTATGTGTATTGGCTCTCTGGTTTTGGAGGGACAGGGCAGGCTGAGTCAGACCTGGGTTGTATAGAGAGATCTGCCTTGGAGTGAGGGGAGGGGTGGCTCCTGCACTTGAATAGGGCTGTGCCTGGCAAGGTGAATGCTGGCTCCACCTCCCACTGTGCGTCTGAAGGCAGACCCCCTCTTTCTGAAAGGAAGGATGCAGCCTGGTAAACAAAGTGCTCCAGGGCTGGGCAGAACTGGTTTGGGCTGGGCTCAGAGGCTTGTGACCCCTAAGAACAAAGACTTTGGGGGTATAAAATATTTGTGCCCAAACCCTTACAATTTGTATTGCTCCTGGACAAGAAGAACCTCTGTCCGTGTGACTACAAGAATCTGCAGGAGAAGGACTGTCCTTGTGCTTGTGTGCTGTTTCTGGGACTGGCCTGCAGTGGTTACTACTGGACTTGGAAGAAGAGGAAAAGGACTTTGAAGGAACTTTTATTTTTGCTACAGCAATCACCCAAGGGCTAGAAGAGAGCTAGCCTCCTGCTGGAGTCTCAGGCACATCAGACTCCACCACCAGCCTCCTGTTTCCTCCCAGCGAGGATTTCTATCTGCAGGTGAGGCTCCTGTGAGTTCCAGGGCCTCTAGTTCTACTGCTGAGAAGAGAGTGGTGAAAATCGTCGCTAACCCCCGTTAGCGAGCCGCTGCAGCTGGTCAGCTGTCGCCGAGCGCTCGCTAACCCCGAAGATTATCGCATCATCGGTCAGCGGGCCTGAAAACGCCCGCTATCCCGAAGTTTGTTGCAGCACCTGACTGCGGGCCTGAAAACGCCCGCTATCACGAAGAATCGTCGCATTGCTTGCCAGCGGGCCCCAAAGCGCTCGCTAACCCCAAATCATCGCATCAAGCTCATCGCAGCGCGGACGCAGAGCGTTCGCCATTTTCCCCGCATCGCATCAGGATCGTCGCACCCTCGCGGAGCGCCATTTTCTTTCATCGCAGCAAGATCGCACACGCAACAGGCTCGGTGCATCATTCTCCCTTCGCGGCAAGGATTTTATCGCATCACCGGTTTAGCGTGAAGAAGTTCGTCGCTTTCTCCTGCCCGCAACCCAGCGCATCATCCTCCCTTGCGGTAAGGATTCAACGCATCGCTGGTTAGCGTGAGGAAATTTATCGCTACAACTCCTTAGCGACATTTTTGTTGCTTTGCTACGGAATCCAGATACTTTGTGAGTAAAAGGGTCGCAGAGACCACTGCATTGAACTGAACATCATTTTGTGCACCTTGAACTATTTTTGCAGCATTTCTAAAGTAATTATATTTTTCTAGTATTGTGGATTTGTACTGTTATTGGTCTTGTGATTAAGTCTATATAAATATACCTATTTTTTATAACTACTTGAGTGGTGTCCATTTGTAGTGTTCCTCATTATATTACTGTGTATGGTCATAAATGCTTCACACACTGCCTCCGAGATAAGCCTAGCTGCTCGTGCTACGTTACCACAGGGTTGAGCAGGGGTTGTCAAAGGGTGTAGGCTGCTTACTCTGACTTAGGAAGAAGGGTCCCTACTTGGACAGTGGCCAGCCATTGCCAACTAGAGACTCCCATTTCTAACAACAAGTATTTGACTTGGTATTTGATTTATTGTTCGTGCTGCTTGCAGGTTGAATTATGAGTCGTATTCACTGATCTGTATCTGCACTTTCCCCCCCCCGAAGACTGCTCATCTCACGCTACCCAACAGAGTAAGGAGCAAAAGGCGTGCTTGGCCCAGCTGAGTAGGGTGGGACCTGGGACATATGGAGTAAAAGGCCTCAACCACCACGGTTGGGCCAAGTAGGTCCTGCTTGTCCAATGGTCCTCTGAAAAGGGTTCTGACAAATCGTGTCTCCAAGGAAACACTACTTCATAGAGTTTGAGGTTAACACTGTTCTCAACCCCCACAAAATTATGCAAATTATCAAAACAATAACACATCCTCACGTCTAACGTTAAAGGGTAACCATAGAAGTGACAATATAAGGTTGACTGTAGATGCAACCAAATGACCAGCTTTAAAAGGGCAATGATCCAAAGGGGATTATAATGTTGTATCAAGTTATAAAGATACTGTCTTATCCCAAAATGCAAAGGAAAAGACGGATAATATAGCACCAATGAAGGGCAAGATGGAGAAAAATGTTTTATAGTTACCCAAGTAACCATGAGCAGGATCCTTTACATTTTAAGTGATTTGTTTACATTTTGTCAAAAGAGAATTAGAGTCTGTGTGGGCAGTTTTAAACTCCCATTTAGACCTGGCAAGCTAACCTACTTGTTTTATCAAAGAGAACCAGCTCTGGAGTGGGTGCTCCTAGCGTTTGTTTTGGAAAGGAAACACATTATTTTTATAGTAAGGCCCTCACTCACCAACCTAGTTGGCGACATGCTTCATCATCGGGCCCCACCCAAGGCACCGAGTGCACCTTGGGTGTGCTACGCTGCCTGGATACAGCGGAGCTGGTATTGTGCCGTGAGAGTGCAGTGAAAGGAAGTGAATGAATGTTACAAAAGCTGTCCCAAGGGTCCCTTGGATAAAAAATTACTATTTTAATGAGTGGGCCCTTGGTAGTTAATAAAAACGAGAGTCGGATATTTAAGGAGATCTTAAGGTAACTCCAATATCCTAGTCGGTCAACATGTTTCAGCCATGCTCTCTTAGTGGTATGGCTTTCTTCCGGACCTATTTGTAGTGCAAAGTGAGTGGTGTAAAAACGTGTTATTAAAAGACCATACATGTGACACACTCGCTGAGATGTGATATGTGGTAGAGGAGAAATTCCTGTAGTGGCGCTTTCCTGTGGGGAAGGAAAAGACAAACAAACATACAGAGAAACATTTAACATACTTGTATAGTTGTTTTAGGAGCGGTGTGTCCGTTCTCTTATGCAGTCAAAGGCACAGTGAGGACAGGGTGTGGCGTAATTAGTTATAGTAGACGCCTGGTAATTTATGCGGTACCGAGAGGTAATCAAGATGCGCATAACGTGGTGCACCGAGTTACTTAGTAATGAAAAGCAAAAAAAGCAAAGTAGCTTACTCGGACAATATCCGGAAAGTGCCCCATGAGTTCCATGTGGGTGCCCAACCTGTAGTCACACTCTGACAAAAATTAAAATGGAAGACAAAAGCGGTTTAAAATTTACCCGCATGCTTGGCTGTGAGAGAATGCCAGCAGCAGGGGTGGAGAGGCAGTGTTAAAGCATACCCCCCTTAGGATGTTCCCACTTACTTCATCAAGGTCTAGAACCCTTCTCGGTACCTGCTTCAGCCGCCATGGAGCTCAGTGGTAGAATGAGTGGAGCTGGGCGGTGGTTTAAATACTCTGCAGGTTCCAACCGGTGTCAGTGAGTTTGGTTAATTGGGAACCGCTGTAACTGGTTCAATGGGTTTCAGGTGCTGGTTTAGGCTGTCTTCTGCTGAGTCTGCAGGAGAGAATAGGCATAAAGAAAAGACACGCCCCTTTGGGAGTGTAGACATAGAGAAAAGTCACGCCCCTGTGGGAGTGTTGAGTGCTTGTGTGCACAGAAAAAATAAACTAAACTAAAGTTCAACTCATAAAAGACCCAGAGGCACTGCTAAATTCAGCAGGTGTTGTTAAAAGTGTGCCTACTAATTGTGGCTTGAAAAAAATCTGAGAATGTTTGGTGTTATTTTGGAACATATCACAAAACAGAAGAAGTGTAGTGTAGACATACACTTGGATTCGCACTGTCATGTGAAAAAAGGAGTTTCCTTTATTAGGTCAAGTGGTGCTCTTGCTACTGAGGTGGTTATGTAATTTCTCATTTTGGGATGGCCTGTTTGGAAGTTAAAACAGGGAGTGTTGCTCACACTGAGGTGATTATATGATGTCCAGGTTAGCCTTTTTGTAAGGCAGGAAGATTTTACACATGGTGCTGTGGTTCAGGTTGGATTCAGGCTATTCGAGGGTATGTTGTCATTTAATCCTGTGACATTCATGGAAAGGTGATAGATCCAACGTTGCTCCTTAAGTAGTAGGTTCCTGTCATTTGAAAGGGTCTGGCTGTTGATATGTTCGATTACAGTCCAGTTTAGGTCATTTGGGGTGTGGTTTGCTTGGGTGAAGTGGTCTGTCAGTTTACTTATGTTTTTTCTACACCGTATGGTGCTGCGATGTACCACGATTCAGGTTCTGACTTTGCGACTCGTCATGCCTACATAATGTAGGTCGCATGTGCAGGTGATCAAAGAGATGACATTGTTGGAGTTACAGTTAGTGTGGTGGAGCTGTTTCACATTTTTCCTGTCTCCAGACTCAAGTTTTTAGTTGCTTTTGTAAGGTGCAGTCACTGCAGGGGTAGTGACCTTTAATGCCGGGGAGCCCCCATGCATTAAGTACAGTGCTAGGTGCTGGAGTTCTGGGTATAGGTGGTCTGGTGCAGACCAGGCGGTCTGATGCAGACCAGGCGGTCTTGAAGGCTACCCGCTTTTTTGTATGCCAATAGTGGGCGTTCCCATTTCACGGTGCCACTGTTTATTATGTGCCAGTTCTTGTTAAGTATCTTGGCTACTTGATTAGAGGCCATATTTGTAGGTGGTGACGGAGGTCAAACGTGTCATGGTGTTTTCCTGTGTGGTGTCCTCTAGGAGGGCGTCCCTCTGTTGGTTGCGGGCCCTCTTCTTGATGGTATTATCTTCTCCGGGTATCCGAGTGCTTGTAGTTTATTCGCTAGTTTAGAGGATTGAGGTTTGTAGTCTCTAGTGAGACTGCAGTTCTGGCGTATCCGTAGAAATTGGCCATATGGCAGGTTTTCTTTGAGGGACCTCGGGCGGCAGCTACCGAACTGCAGTAAGGAATTACGTGATGTAGGTTTGTGATATGTGGTAGTCTGTAGTTTGCCCTCTGTTGCCTCGATCTTTAGGTCCAGGAAGGCTATCTTGGAGTTGCGAGCACTACTGGTGAACCGCAGGAAGGGATCCCGCTGGTTAAGCCACATCAGGAAATTGTCGAGGGTGTCGATCGGTCCTGTCCATAGCATGAGGATATCGTCAATGTAGTGTCGCCAAAATTGGATGTTGGTGCTGTATGGGTTGGTAGCTGCCAGGATGTGTTGTTTCTCAAACTGATATACGTAGAGGCCAGCTACGCTGGGGGGCAAAAACACTGCCCAGAGACGTACCGTTCGTCTGCATGTAGAACTCTCCTTTGAATTCAAAATAGTTTTGTTTAAGTGCTAGGGTGGCGCACTGCAGAATGAATTCCCTCAGTGTCGTATGCTCCCAGGTGGTTTCAAAGAGCATATTTCTGAGTATTTGTAAGGTATCGTCCTGTGGAAGGCTTGTATATAAACTCTCGATATCCAAACCTACTAGGAGTTGGACAGTGGGGTCAAAATCAGAATCCTTGATGAGGTTCAGGAGATGTTTTGTGTCCTTTATGTAGGTGGAGGACGCTTGGACCATTGGGTTTAAGAAAAAAAAAAACACAAAACCTAGATAGCAGTTCTAGGAGGGAATTGATCCCTGATACTTTCGGGCGTCCAGATGGTGGTCTTGTCTCTTTATGAATTTTAGGGACCGTATACAAATACGGTACCTTCGCCTTCTTAGCACAGAGGTAATCAGCCTCTTGTTTGGAAATCTGGTTGTTGTTCTCCGCAGTTGCTACCAGAGAGATGATAGTGTCCTTCAGAGTGGTGGTGGGGTCTTCTGTCAGGCGTTTGTAGTTCCGAGGGTTGTTTAGTAGCCTTCTACACTCAGTGGTGTAGTATGTCTTATTCCGAATGACTATCCCTCCACACTTGTCAGCTGGTTTTATAACAATGAGGGGGTTTTCTTGGAGGTTACGTATGGCCTCTCTTTCTTTGGTAGTCAGGTTGTTGAAGGGCTTAGGTGGATCAAGATTTTCAATTTCGTGATAGACTGCCTGCTCAAAGGTGGTGATTTCCACAGGGATGCAGGAAGGTGGTGGGCAAAATGAGGAATTGACTTTCATTCCGTCTCATTGGTTTGTACATTGGATTCAGTTAGTGGTTGTTTTTCAAAAAACGCCTTTAGCTTCAGCTTACAAAAGAATTCAGCTAATTCCATATGAAGTTGAAATTTGTCCAGGCGTGTGGTCGGTACAAAGGAAAGGCCTTTGTTGAGGACATCTTCCTCTGTGGGGGACAAAGTGATATTGGATAGGTTGAAAACCAGTGATTGTGCATTTTGGTTGTTACTGGTTATCTCATTCCGCTCGTTCCTGGTAAAGGTTCCTTGTTTTTGCCCCTTATGTGGGTGCCTACTGGTCCCTCGTCTTCTGACCAATGCACCTGTTGATTGTTCCGTCTCCTTCCTCGTGCAGGGCGGCCTCGTCCTAAAAAAGGCGGCCTCTGGTTGGGTTGGAAAAAGGCTTGTTGCCCGGGAGGGTACAACGGTGGCCATCCAAAGAAGGGATTTTGTGGGCAGACTCATCAGAAGACAGCCTAAACCAGCACGTGAAACCCATTGAACCAGTCACAACGGTTCCCAATTAAGCAAACTCACTGGCACCTGGTTGTTGGTCTCCGCAGTTGCTACCAGAGAGATGATAAGTGTCCTTCAGAGTGGTGGTGGGGTCTTCTGTCAGGCGTTTGTAGTTCCGAGGGTTGTTTAGTAGCCTTCTACACTCAGTGGTGTAGTATGTCTTATTCCGAATGACTATCCCTCCACACTTGTCAGCTGGTTTTATAACAATGAGGGGGTTTTCTTGGAGGTAACGTATGGCCTCTCTTTCTTTGGTAGTCAGGTTGTTGAAGGGCTTAGGTGGATCAAGATTTTCAATTTCGTGATAGACTGCCTGCTCAAAGGTGGTGATTTCCACAGGGATGCAGGAAGGTGGTGGGCAAAATGAGGAATTGACTTTCATTAAGGTCTCATTGGTTTGTACATTGGATTCAGTTAGTGGTTGTTTTTCAAAAAACGCCTTTAGCTTCAGCTTACAAAAGAATTCAGCTAATTCCATATGAAGGTGAAATTTGTCCAGGCGTGTGGTCGGTACAAAGGAAAGGCCTTTGTTGAGGACATCTTCCTCTGTGGGGGACAAAGTGATATTGGATAGGTTGAAAACCAGTGATTGTGCATTTTGGTTGTTACTGGTTATCTCATTCCGCTCGTTCCTGGTAAAGGTTCCTTGGTTTTGCTCCTTATGTGGGTGCCTACTGGTCCCTCGTCATCTGACCAATGCACCTGTTGATTGTTCCGTCTCCTTCCTTGTGCAGGGCGGCCTCGTCCTAAAAAAGGCGGCCTCTGGTTGGGTTGCAAAAAGGCTTGTTGTCCGGGAGGGTACAACGGTGGCCATCCAAAGAAGGGATTTTGTGGGCAGACTCATCAGAAGACAGCCTAAACCAGCACCTGAAACCCATTGAACCAGTCACAACGGTTCCCAATTAAGCAAACTCACTGGCCCCTGTTGGAACCAGCAGAGTATTTAAACCACCGCCCAGCTCCACTCATTCTACCACGGAGCTCCATGGCGGCTGAAGCAGGTACCGAGAAGAGTCCTAGACCTTGATGAAGTCAGTACGAACATCCTAAGGTGGTGTGCTTTAACACTGCCTCTCCACCCCACTGCTGGCATTCTCTCACAGCCAAGCATGCGGGTAAATTTTAAATCGCTTTTGTCTCCTCTTTTTATTTTTGTCACATAGAGTGTGACTACAGGTCGGGCCCCCACAAGGAACTCATGGAGCACTTTCCGGATAATGTCTGAGTAAGATACTTTGCTTTTTTTGCTTTTTGCTTTTAAGTTACACGATGCACCACATAATGCGCATCTTGATTACCACTCGGTACTGCATAGGCATCCATTATAACCAATTACGCCACACCCCATCCTCACTGTGCCTTTGACCGCATAAGAGCACGGACACTCCGCTCCTAAAACAACAATACCAGTATGTTAAATGTTTCTCTGTATGATGGTTTGTCTTTTCCTTCCCCACAGGAAAGTGCCACTAGAGGAAATTCCCCTCTACTACATATCACATCTTAGCAAGTGTGTCACATATATAGTCTTTTAATAACCAGTTTTTAGACCACTCACTTTGCACTACACATAGGTCCTGATGAAAGCCATACCACTAAGAGAGCATGGCTGAAACATGTTGACCGACTAGGATATTGAGTTACCTTAAGATCTCCTTAAATATCCGACTCTCGTTTTTATTAACTGCCAAGGGCCCACTCATTAAACTAGTCATTTTTTTTATCCCAGGGACCCTTAGGACAGCTTTTGTAACATTCACTCACTTCCTTTCACTTCACTCTCACAGCACAATACCAGCTCCGCTGTATCCAGGCGCCGTAGCACACCCAAGGTGCACTCGGTGCCTTGGGTGGGGCCCGATGATGAAGCATGTCACCAACTAGGTTGGGGAGTGAGGGCCTTACTATAAACATAATGTGTTTCCTTTCCAAAACAAACATACGCTAGGAGCACCCACTCCAGAGTTAGTTCTCTTTCATAAAAGATATATACCAGGGGAAGCGAACTGGCTCCAATACCTTTCCTCCCTCCTTTTGATTCATATTAAGCTAACCTACTTGCCAGGCCCAAACCTCCCATTTTATTATATGTAAGTCACCCCTAAGTTATGCCACAGGTAGCCCCATGGGCAGGGTGCAGCATATTTAAAATACATTACATGTAATTTTAAGTTTTACATGTCCTATTCTATTCACTTGTTTTATAAAGCGTATGGCTACCCGACAATGGGAATCCCAGTGCTGTCAGATCTAGCTACAGTGAGGATATTTAAAGTGATTAAGGGAAAAGGTAAGTTTTTAGTTTCCTTTTAAAACTCATGAAATTGTCATCCATTATTAGGCTGATAGGCAGAGAGTTCCAGAGTTTAGTTGCAGGAAATGTGAAGGAGAGACCTCCACTAAGCTTTCTTAACTCGGGTACAGCAAGAATATCAAGATTGTTGGACCCAAGAGCCCTGTTGGCACGGTGGTAGGTGATTAGCTTTGGAACAAGCACATGTAGGCCTCCTATGTGGTTTGCCCGATGAGTAATACAGAGTGCCTTGTATTGTACTCTGCAACTTATGGGTAGCTAAATGAAGAGATAACTGCGTTTTGGGAATGCCTAGCAGTATTCGAGCTGCAGCATTCTGAATGACTGGGAGAACAACATTGGACTGCCAAGCAAAGTGAGTTACCATAATCAAGGCAGGAAAGAATCAGTGCTTGAATCACAGTTCTTCGTGATATCATCTGGTAGTGAAATACTCACTCATTTTTCACTACTGCAAAGCCCATCTTTCCCATAGGGTAAAATTGGGATTGCCTTAAAAACATTTTTTGTGTAATTTCCATTTGGAAGCAGATAGAGCTTAGGTGTTTGGTTTATCTGGAGAGCCAGACTGACAGACAGTTGCAATATAAGGGTCTGCAAGCAGGACGTCAGGCCACATGTATGAAACTTTAAAATAGCGAGTTCCAATTTGCGATTTCCTGTGAATAACAATTAGGAAATCAGTATTTCAAATGTATGAAACTCTTTTGAGTTTCCTTTGCGATTCCCAGTGAGTCGCAAATAGACCTACCTTATGAATATTAATGAGGTAGGTCTCGGTTTCTGACCCATTGGGAATCGCTAAAATCACAGGGATAGCAGACTGCTGAGGTCAGCAGACCACCATGTCTGCGATTGCTTTTAAATAAAACACTATTTTTTTTCATAAATGCAGCCCGTTTTCCTTAAAAGAAAATGGGATGAGTTTAAAAAATAAAACGAAAAGTTATCTTTTAATTTTTTAAGAGTAGGCAGCGGTCGTTGGAATCAAAGCCCGCTATAAAAAAATATTTTATGAGCATTCACAAAGGGGAAGGGGTCCCATAGGGACCCATTCCCATTTGTGAATGGGTTACCACCAATTCAAAATTGCGGATATATTACAAATGTTTTACAACCGCATTTCGGTCGCGAAACATTCACACATACCATTGCGATTCGGTATTAGGAAGGAACATCCTAAACACGCCCCTTCCTAATAACGAATCACAAAGCCAATTTGCAATTCGGTAACAGCTTACCGAAACGCAAATAGGGCTTTCTACATCCGAAAGAGCCTTTTTGCATTCGCAAACAGGTGTGCGAACCCACACTTTACCCACAGTTCTTTGACGTTGGAAATCATATCCCTAGAAGAGCTGAAAGAAGTAGTAATTACTTAAGCGTACTATTTTGAATGAGGCAAATGTATCTGCTTCGTAGAGATTTTAATTGCTGCAATATAATGCAATTTATCATCAGATTAATAAGTACAAATCCAGACCATCTCTAGGCCTTCACAATTAGTTTAGCAAAGCAAGTTCAGGGCTATTTCAAAGAGCAAAAGGACATAGTCTCACTATAGGTTTTCTTTTAGGGGAACTAGATAATCAACTACAAAAACAATCCAGTTACTTTATTCTGCTTGCAGTACAACCCAAAAAAGATTGGTCAGATGAGGTGGAATTCAAAGATTCAGTGAGGTGGCAAAGCTCCAAAGAGGATCAGGGACAAAACAAAATAGAAGAGGCGGTATCAAGAAACATAACTCGCAGTGTAACATGTAATAGTTATCTACATCAGTGAACTGATGTTGAAAATAAATGTCTTTTCTGAAATATATTCCAGAGGTTTTTTTTAATAACAGTGTATTTTCAACATTTTATTTCAGTAACATAATTATACAGTAGATATGAAAAAGAGCATCTGGCACACTTCCTACTGTTATGAAATGTTGATTATTTTTCATCAAAACATCTATTGCTTCCTTGACACCTCCTTGTACAGATTTTGGAAGCAAGCAGGAAAGTTACTCTATTGAGCACAGTTTCATTTTTAAGACAATTCTATGTTTACCTGAATACAACAGTGTAAGATAAAGGTAAATCTATGATGCTGTTCGAAATGGCAACATAAGCTTTTTGTCTTATGCTTACAAAAAACATTTTGAATAGTAAAGTGCCAACAATACTTCTCTACTAAAACAAACATTGAATGAAGAATGATTCTGATTATCAAAACAGTTCTATCCAAAAAGGACGCAACTGCTTTATCAGCAGTTGCTGCATGACAAACAATACCTAGATTATCAATTGAATATTTGTGCAGTGCCAGGTACGTCCCTTTTATAACTGTGGGTCCTCCATCACTTGGCCGGAACCAACTGGTTAATACTGGATATGTATGATTACTAAGGCACATGGCAACCTCTAAAGTAGGTAAAACTTTTAAGACTTCAATTTGATATATGTTTATCAGTTTTTGATTAGCTTGACTTTGAAACATGTAATTACTTAAGATTTTACATCATAACTTAGTGTTTGGCATTCTGTGCAGCTCTCAAATACATATATACACTGAAATGAATCTACTGACTGACATTAGCCGCTTAAAATCTTTCCTCTGAATCATTAATATTTTCAAATAAACTGCAGTTATTGGCAGTCTTTATCAAAACTTCTTTCGTTAACACATAATTCAATGACAGACGAATAAAAGGACACTTACAGTACGACTGGTCAAATCATAACAAAGATTCCAATGGTTACACATTACAAAATAATTATTCAACGCCCTTGTTAGATGTAAATACTTTGGTCATGTTAATTGCTACAACTGAAATTAACATTATCAAAAAATAAATTCAATTACAGCAATCAAATCAAGTTTCAAGCCTAACCAATGGCGTCAGAGGATACTGGGCCTTCTTCGCAAACAAATAAAGTTTGTTACATTGGCAACAATAGGGACCGAGGAATGAAGACTTGACAGCACTTCTGGAATAAGATGAACGTAGAAACATAATGTTAAACAGTGTATTACTTTAGGTACAGATCCCAACCATTGCTTGATGGAGGGAGGGAGTGGCAGGACTCTTCTTGACCAGTAAGTGCTAAGGTCAGTGGGTACAAAAGAATGAATAAAATGAGGCAAAGAGGAGCGTGTAAAGGGAAAACGACAATTGAAAACAAAGAAAAAGTATAGAAACCGCCCTTTAATGCTTCCATTTCTTTTTGTGGGGCAGAAAGGTGTGCGGTGGAAAATTGGGTGGAAATGTGCTTTGGAGCAATGGAGCAAGAATGTGTACTTTAGCACTAGTGACAGAATGTGTGTTCTGAGCACTGGTGTAGAAATGTATGTTTTGAGCACTGGTGAGGAATATGTTTTAAAGCTTTGGAGCAGGAATGAGAGTTGTGGCACTGGGGCCTGTGATTACATTGTGGGAGGATTGTACTTTGTGGAATAACTGCCTTAAAGGTGAGCAGACTGAGTACATAATGTTTTAGTATTATGAATGACAAAATTAACAGGAACAAAGAGTTAAGGAATGCTGAAGAAGTCCAAATTATGGACCAAGCACCTCTGTTGTGGGGGATGTTTTCCATGTTCATTCTTGTATAAAAACAAACACACATCTAACATCAAAACCTGCCTGAGCATTCATAATAAATATAATTAATTTTCACCTTGTGCTAATTCTCTTAACTTAACATTGTAACATTAAGGCAACTAGTGACAGTTTTAACTACCTCTAAAAAGACAAGAAAACATATTCAATTTTATATTGAAATATCTTTGCAACTAAAAAATGTCTACATAATTTTGCAGCCTATTTCTACATATACAGTTATCCATGATCCCTTACCATGAAGTCTAAAATATTATATTCACTTTCATCACCAAAATAAAAATATTTGTTATATTGCATTGAAGCATAGTCCCAGCTTCTGTGAAATCAAGAAAAAATATAACTATAAATTATTTATACTTTAATATACCCAAAAGAAATACAGCCAGCAAGGAAATTATATTATTTTTACAAATAAAGTATGTATATAACAATATAAATCAAATCTTTTTTAAAGTTAATTTTAGTTTGTCCTTAGTACTGGAATTGGAAATATGTGAAGTATCCAATTGATCTGCTACTGCTTGTAAGGTACATCTGCAGGAACTGGATGGCTCCATCCTGATCTTCCATTTATTGATATAGTGTTTGAGCGCACAGTGACCTAAGAAAATATAAAATGGCACATAAATAATAGTTGTATATTATCATTGGTGTACAGTTTCTCTTCCTTATCACCATCCCTTTCAACTTTCTCTTTCAACAGCGTATTGGTGCGATGGCAAAACAAATTAAGTAGAAGATTAGAAGTATACAGATGTAGTTGAAGAATAGAAAGGAGATTTCATATACTAAAAATTGCATATTTTACACTTATTGATTTAGTTCACATCGTTGATCTGAATTACTTTGCTCTTCCTATACCATGATAAATCCTGCATCTAAAAAATAAAATGGTCAGAATTCTGAACATATGCTATAGAAAAAGGCTGCATCAACAAATCAAATCAAAGCCGAAACATGCAGACTCAGATGCAAATAATAATGTAAACAGATTTGTAAGAACTCAGTAAAGAAACAACAAGGAATGTGATCACATTGTTTGAGTACTGTTGTGAATACAAACATATTCACAAATATACCATTAAAATGGTAGAATAAAAAAAAAACCTACATCAGCTGTGCCAATTTCCAATTGCCAATGCTAGTTGCTCCCAACTCAATGGGTTGTGGAGGATGGTTAAATAGTTTTAAATGGAAGGGCTGACATAGCAGTTTCAATCTACAGTAACAGTTTCATTCTACAGTACCAGTTACATATATCCCCCTGGATTTATTGAGAAGCAGCTCCATTAATCTCTCTGGTCACGTAATGTGAACAGCAAGATAGGAGGAGCAAGGTGATACAAATTTCCAGATATTAGCTAGTGTCCCTTCAAGCTTAAATCCACTCTTCATGAAGAAAGTGATGTTCTGATTTTATGGCAGCAAAAATCCACAATCTGTCATATAGTTAAAACGTGTTAGCATGGGTTACAACTATTCCTTCTGTCTTATACATCCAAAGCCTTTTACCACCTGCTGAAACTCAATGAGCTGTACTAGAAAAGTATTAATTGAAGGATATTCTGCAAAGAAACATGCTACTTTGATCTGCAAACTTACTTCAGATAAGCACCTGGATCTATTTTGTATCATGGTAACTGAATGATGGTAGAGATATCCTTGTTCAATTAATTTGGTATTGGTTATGGAGATGATCTGCTATAACATGAAGAAATATTCTGAAGAGACACTCTAGTTCATTTTCTTCTTTCACTTTCTTTGAACCCCTTTTCTACAATTTCCCAGTGTTGGACCATAAATTACCATTTCTCTTGGATGCTTCCACTTTCAGGAACATTGAAATTAAATGTTAATTTCTTAAGAAATACTTGAACTTATTAAATAGTTAAATAAAATAATTGGTACATTATCCACAACTCCCATTAATAAATTACATTTTAATCCAAAATATCTAAGGATTACATAGCCGGACAAGTCCGTTTGTGGGTGCCCGTACTCTGGATACAATCCTATCACATTTACACTGACAAATCCAAACACCTATCACTGATCCTCTGTTTCTCCTTGTAGCACAACACCTTGTAATTCCTTTAAATCTATTGAAACTCCAAAAATGTGTCGTAGTAGATAGAAAAATTAGCCTCTGCAAACAGCCTTTCCTTTCATTCACTATTGATCATATGGATAACACCACTGGCATTTCAATGACTTCTAAAAATCGATTTGCTGGTCCCATTTAACACCATCGCATCCTCATCCAAAATAAACTTTCCGAAGCTCTCCCTCAAAATTAAAGGCAGCCTCACTTGTAAACCACAAATTACAATGGGCTAGAAGAAAACTCAAATTACACTAAACAAAACTCAAATTGTACTAAACACAAACTTTTGACTATGCACCAGCTGCAAAGAAACACCCTAGCATTAGAAGGAGCACAGGGACACATACTATTCATAATATTTCACCTCCAAATTACTAGAATAATGAATAAATAAAAAGTCACTCCTCCATTGACACTCAAGTCATTTGATCTGTTGGAGCATGTGAAGAGTATACTTATTTTTCTCCCCAAAGCACGAACCAACGAAAAAGTACTTCACTGTACTGAAAAAGCCACATTTCAAGTTAGTACCAAAAACAGTTGTCTGACCTGTACATATTATAATCTATCATTAAGACTATCATTGAACCAATGCAGATGGTTAAAACATTTTATTGTAACTTTCAATTCTATGGAATATACAGACCAAGCCATATCTGTGCATTGATACCAATCGATCGTCTCCTACATGATACTGACTGTAACTATCAGCTCTTCCATCAACAGTAATCAAGTTATAAAACGGTCAGAAACTCAAGCTGTTTCTCTGACCCCATTCACTTTCTCATCAACAACAGTGTTCTAAGCTGTCACAGCACAAAGTGTTATTGTATTTCTCCAATTATTGGCTCTGCGTATTTATTTTCTTATTTTTCACATATGTAAACAAAAATACAGTTACATTTTAGGCTCTTCCAACTTTCAGCATTGATGAAGACCTTGAGTCACAGGCTTCTCGGTAACACTCTACCCAGAAATCATGTCAACGGATACAAAGTTTGAGAATAAACCAAAACTGACCCAAACGGAATCAAAGTGAAAATGATTTGGTAATTCTTGAGCGAGAACCACCATATGGCGCAAAGTTATGTTGTCCTCTCCACAGCCAGAGGCACTGTCCACGGTATTACATCTCATCAGAATAACTTTAATTCCCCACTGCTTATGGCATAAAAAGTATTCTAAAACAATCCATCAATAACAATGTAAATCATTAAAAATGCCAGAACACATAGAAATGCATAAAACTGTTAAAATCGTACAAAAGTTAAAATAAATCTTATCACTAAAACATGAATTCATTTACATTACTCCTTTCTATATGTGCATGCGTTCATCCTAATAGAGTTAATTTCCTTCTTAAGGCAGATGGAAGAAACAAGGCTACATAATAGACAAAAGGGTGTGACAGTAGTTGGAGATAATATAACGCTGGACGACATTGACTCAAATTATATTTTCGTATGAGCGGTAAAATATCTTTTCCTTTCATCCGCATATAAATCACAAAAAAAAAATGCAAGTCATTTTGAGAGGATTGTCCGTCACATGGGCAAAGTGCAGTGCATTGATAGAATGTGTATTGGCAGGGTAACCTTAGCCCTCTCCGGATATAGTGCAGCCGGAATCGCAACAGTACATATCTGTGTTGAAGATTAGAAACTAATGTTAAATATGAAGACACAGGGTTATCTATACCTGGTGTTAGGAGGTATTGCTTAACCATAAAGTTGTTGCGATTCCTCTCACATCTATCTCTGATGAATCTATCCAATAATCTATTTTTCAGTTCTGTTCTTGTAAAAGGCCTGCATGATTTCGGGTCTTTAAACTGTTTTCCGAGGGTAATTGCTTCCAGATTGGACTAAATATATTTTAACCAGCGTATTTTGGGTGCCCCATCTAATTTCAGGCTGTTTTGTACAATGTCCCTAGTTAAATTGAGTGTTTCTTTTTTCCAGATTGAGTGCCACAACAAAATGGGTGCAAAACGGATCTGACCGTAATGTAGGGAAGGTTAAAGTCGAGGTGGTAATTATAAGAAGAGCAGGTTTGCGGAAGAGAACCTAGTCTCAGTCAGACCCCATACAGCTGCCCCGTATGTTGCAACTGACACAACCTTTGCCTGATAGATATTATTTATAGTGTCAATCGGTTTCGATCCAAGTTATTTTTACAAAACTAAAGAGTCCTCCAATAGTCTTTTCCATATGGAAGCCTCTATTGATCACCATGCTTCGCCAGTTACTCTCCCTGTCAAATATGACCCCAGGTAGTTTAAAGTGTCCATGACCTCAAGCTTACGCCCTTCTATAAGTATTTTAGGGTATTTCTTAAGCTTTTTGCCTGCCACAAGAACAAAGGACTTTAAATCATTAAGTTTCAGGGCCAGGTTCCCCATAATATTTGTGTACTCCCGGTACATTGGGGGTACGTGCCAGCAGCACCTCATCGTCTGCATAGAGCAGGATAAGAATAAGAGTTGCACTAACAGAGGGAACGTTCTTAGATCCCTCCATGGCCATCTCCATAGCATTAGTATATAAAGCAAATAGGAAAGGAGCGAGGACGCATCCCTGTCTCACTCCACAGGTGATGTTAAAATGTCTCGTACAGTCGCCCTCTATGCCATACCTGATGCAGGCTGTACCATCAGTGTACATCCCATGGATAAAATTAACAATCGTAATGTCGGGTCCCATTTCTTCCATGATTCTCCACCGCTTAGAATGGACTACACAATTGAACGCAGCCGACTGGTCCATAAAGGCCATGTACAAGTGGCCGACCTTAGCAATCGTGTATTTAACAATAATCAAATTTAGATTTAAACACTGATCGATTGTCTTCTTTCCTTTTCTGAATCCGTATTGCTAGGGGATTATAAATCTCCTTTTCAGTGGCCCATTCCACCAGTTTAAAAGTAACTGGCCCATTAATTTGTCCGTGGTATCCAATAAGGAGATCGGTTTGTAGTTTTTTGGGTTGGCCTTATCCCCTTTTTAAAAAATTGGTATTAGGGCTGTCTTTTTCCAAGAGGGTAATACACCCATCTGTGTTAATACATTAAAAACGTTATTAAGAAGTGGGGCCCAAAGTTCCTGAATATCAAAGAAAAAATCTATGGGGACACCATCTGGTCCAGGTGCTTTTAATCTACTGCACTGTTTCAGGGCATATTTCATGTCTTCCGGAGTGAATGGTGGGAGGCATCGTAAGGAAGACACCGGTAAATCTGTGGGCGGAATGGGTGCCTCTCCAGATTTCCCAAATATTGCTTTAAATTGGGCCACCCAGGCATCCGCCATGACATGCGTATCTAAATTGACATGTGTCATCTTTTAAAAAGGGAGCATTAACTGTGGTCCAAAAGCCTTTGCTATCACGCATTACTACTGCACTTTGTAATTTCTCCCATGACTCCTCTTTCAGTACCCTCAATCTTGCCAGTCTCGCAGATTTATATCTTTGGGGGAGAGATCTCACCAAACTGGTATCTCGTGGGATGGATTGTAAAGCCACATGGAGTTATCTTAAGGCTTTGGAACAAGCGTCATCAAACCACCGTACCTCCTTTTGTTTGCTATGCATTTTTGGTCAAAGTAGGTTCTCTTTAATTTCTACTAAAATATCAGTCAGATTTAAGCCTAAACACTTATTGATGTCCTGTCTCACTTGGAGCACGACAGCCCCAATTAATTTTTGGGTATTAACTTATTCCCATTTTAAAATGTCAACATTTTTCTTTCCAATGACAAGCCTAAGTAAAGGGTTCAGAGCGGGTTTCGGTCTTTGGCTGCACTGCATATAGCAGGTAATTGAAGTGGTCACTAAAGGCATTAAAAGTTGTTTTTATGTGGGAAAAGTACACTCTAATCAATTCAGAGACCAGTATATAATCGAGTACTGAGAAGTAAGACCCAGAAGAAAATGTAGGATCTAACTGGCCTTAACTATCGTTACAGGGTCTGATTATTTCAAGGTTAAGAGTTAACAGCAGTCTATTCAGACTATGTCCATAGTCATTATGCTGAAAATGAGGGGGGGGGGGGGCACGCCCTATTTTTATCAATCATATCACAGACAAAGGTAGCCATCCTCCTGCAATTATGGGAATTAAAGACACCCATCCAGACTACATCGAGATTTTTTTTTAATGAGAATTTATGAGCAGGTTAATATCCCTTTCCAGGGGATCTAGTACTGTCGCCATGTTAATACCAAAAATAATATTATAAAAATTAATAATAATCCAGTCTTGCGCTTTATAAGCCTCACATATTAATAAATGGTAATGAGATTAAGTACTGTGAGGAGGACCCTGAACCCCCGTTAACTGTCCTGGAAACCGAAGAGAAAGCCGACATTGGAAAGCCAGGGGACGGAAAGGGTTAATCAGTTACACCCGATCTCTTCCTTGCAGAAAGATGGAGATGGCTTTAGTGAGAAGGACGAATCAGGAAGGGGAACCAAGGAGGAAAAGGCGGAGACGGAAGACGAGGCGGAGTTCAACGAGGAAGAAACCGGAGGACACAGCGAGGTGGAGCAGCAGGACGCCGGAGGAGGGAAGCTGGAAGAAACGCCGAGAAAATGGGACGATGAAGGAATCAAGAATGAGGATTACGGAGAGGAGTGGAGTGAGGAGTGGTGGATTCCCCCTCCCCAGGAAGTGTGAAAACGCCGCCGTAGCTCAGGAGAGCTGCGGCTAGGACGGTGAGTGACCCGGGCGAAGTGAGGGCACCGCACTATGAGGGGAGGGTTTATTAAGTTACGGGGAGGAGGTTCAGGGGCGGTTATACTGCACCAAAGTAGGTCTCCTAATGTTATTTCTTTATGTGGTACATTTTGTGGTTTCTACCACTATTTTGGTTTCTACCATTATTTTTTCTTTACTGTTTACCAAAGTCTTGGGGTACTACTTGTCACTGGTGATACTCTCTCGAATCTTTTGAGTGACTCGAATTGGGTTTTACCTACCAAAGAGAGGGGGGGGTGGAATGGATTGTTAAGCCCGGGCCACATTAATTAGGCACTGACCCCTTTCCATGCATAACGTGGTGTGGTTTCCGCTCATCCCTCCCACAGGTAGCTGCAAACTTTTTTATCTTAAGGCCCACTACATTGGATACTTAAGTTATTAATCACCCGGTATGTCGACCAGCAGCAGAGGGCACTTCATGAGTCTGGTAGGAAGAGTGCCCATCTATATAGATATCATCAATTTCCCATGTTTCTTGGAAACATAAAATATCATTCTGTATCACCAGTGCTAACCAGTCAGGATTAGCCCTTTTCTGGTTATAGCCCGCTATGGTCCAAGACATAATTTTTAGGGAGTCTGTGTCATCTTCTACATTTGCCTCAATGATTGGGTTGACTACCTCAAGCGGGTTTTTTGGGGAATTTTTTTGCCAAACACACACTTCCATGTCTCGCAATGATGCAAATCTATTACTGAGTGGTAGCGCAGGGTTCATTTGAAAAAAAAGAGTGTTTTGGGAAGGCACTGATGTTGCACGCAGGACAAACGGGATTAAAGGGGAGATTAAGAGAGATTGCTTTAGGATATGCAGGTGTGATAATGAAACAAGGTTTATAGAAAAAGCCTAACGGCAACGCGAAGATCTCGGTGTCTAATGATGGAATGTTGGCCAGTACCCGCAATAATTCACCCACTAAATACTTGTTGTTGAAGTTTATAACAATACAGTCCCCTCCTATTGTTTTCCTTGAGGCCCCCACCCTCTTTACCCTTCTTGCCATAATTAGATGTTGGTAGATATTAATCCCACCAGTATAGAATCTAGAGACCCAAAGTAAGAACTTATGCATCAAATGCTTTGTTGTTTCTGGTTGGTTAAATTTCAAAATCGGGATACTTGCTAGGATGACTACAAAGGGGCATGCAGCCGAGGGGAGGTATAAAATCACTCCATATTTGGGTGGGGGGATTCGGTGAGGATTCATATGCCCATGTTCAAGGATGGTACCAACGTCTCCCAATTCGTTATTTCCAGTGAGGGTACCATCCATACTTACCCGTCCCTGTTTACTCTAACGACACCCTTCTCCCATTACAGATGTATGATTAAATGTTGATGGGTTAGATGGTAGGGAGAGTAAGGAGTTAGTAGTGACTATTCCCTCTGTTGCTATATCTGTTTATTGAGCATTCCAGTATTCAACTCGGGTTACAGTCACAGAAGGTCATTGAATTGCTTGAGACGTTGAGACGGAGGCTACAGAGTGTAGCGAGAGGGGAATGGGAGCTTAAGTTTGCGTGTATGTGCCCGGAAACCCTTCCCCTGGACCAGTTACAGTGTCACTCTTAGTGTGCAACGTTAAAGTCTCTTCTATTTTAATTAGTCTAGCTGTGATTCCCGAACTATTATATCCATTAGGGCTCACAGAGTTAGTAATTTGAGCAGGTTTAGCCAGGATTCGTTTTTTCTAGTCCATCCACGCTTCCTTTTATTTGGCCGCTCTGACTCTAGCGACGGATTCATGGCGCAGATTTTAGCAGAGCCTGATGAGGCCAAGGTATTGGGGCAATAGTTGTGTTACCATTTGGCAAAGGCGATGAAGTAGCTTATTCATTCGTTATCATGGCGGTTCTTAACTTTTCTAAAGAGAGGTGGCGCTCCGTAAGCTCTATCTCTTTTGAGAGCACATTCTCTGCTCTTGTCAGGAACGAGTCCAGAGTATTAGTTATCCCTTCTCCTGGCTCTATTGTTTTTGTCTTCCTTCTGGCCATGGCCGATCTCAGTGTATTCCTTGGGATTGATAAAACAACTCTTCTTACAGAGAGTGGTACCAGGTCAGACTGAAAGTTAGGGGGGGGCCCAGCCCAGCCTCTTCCGGATGATGACAGTTTGTATTTAAAACAAAGTGAATTAAGTACTATAAAATTGGAAGGAATATGTTTACCTTCATGCTTTCCAGCCATTAAAGAGCCAATTTTGGACAACTTACTAGATGCTGGCTAACGTGCAACAAACACATCTGACGCATGAGGTAAAACAGCAATGCGAAGCTCTATCAGAGCATGCCAAAAGCTCCTCTACTATGTTGTGTAGTTCCCACTAATCCGTAGGCCCTGCACGTTTGTTGGCAACAAACTTTAGGTGGAGTGTCTAGACTGATTCTATACACCCCCTAGTATATGTTGGCCTAGAGACCAGCTAGCTCAGTGCCACCATGAGCCCCCCTAACCTAAACAGGCAGTGAATGGTTTCTGGCAACCACTGAACATGACAACCCTGAATCCTCAGGGATCATGGTAACAAATCTAGAACACTTTCGCTCAGTCACTCGTGTGCTCTTGTTCTCAGAGAAGTATATGGAGAATACACAATGGGACAGCTCTTCAATATATTTACTAAACACATGTCATTCTTATATAGAGTACATGTGCTGTGATACTCAGTAGACACAAGCTTAGTGATTACAAGCACTAAAATAGTAAATAGCATGTACAGTTCCACCATGGTGCTATGAACAGTGTATATACGCAGGCATATAAAACAAGGGAGTAATCAGGTGTACTCCTTCATCTAATCCCTACCCTATGTGTGTCTATGCAGTTTGAAAGTACAAGGTGTGGAAGAGTGTGTAGCCAAGAATACCCCCTCGGTAGGATCCAAGCCCATTACCTGGCAGTACAGAATTTAGAACCTGGTCTTGGTCACAAACTGGACACCCCTCACGGAGATGTTAGGCAGCTGCCTGGCGAAGCATCAGCATGCCGGGACCTCTCGATGTCAGCAGAAGTGTCTCCTTTGGCTAACACTCAGAAAGGCTTATTTATTTATAATAAAAAGCATCCTTGTACGATTAGCATTGTTGTAGGTTTGCAGATAGCCCTGTTGCCCCGTGAATGACGATAGAACAACATTGTGCAACATGTGCAAAAGCCTTGTACTTGGTGTTCAAAGCATCATGATAATATTGTGTGAAGCAAAATGTGTAAGAAAATCAGCTTCAGAGAAACTAATCCAACATTGTCACACACTCAAATATGTGCAATGGGTTATCATGAAATGTTATTGTGCAGAAAGAGGGCAATGTAAGAAAATGTGCAGCATTGCTACATTGGCCTAACTCTGGAACATAACATCCACTCCTCATACTAAGGGTCGCCCTGAAAGCTATCTAAAAACAGAAGGCCATAAAACATTATAAAATCTATAAAATCTAAAACCACTCTGAAATCACCTATAAGCAATCTCAAAAAACTCTTAAAAAGAAAACCATTATGCAGTTTGAAAGTCCAAGCATACAGAAAGCCAAGGTGCCTAGAAGTAAAAGAAGAGAGCAGAAAAACAATTGTTAAATTTTTTTGAAGACATGCCAAATAAACTGTTCCCACCAAATGGAAGAGCCAATTGTTTGTGTGTTGCAAGTGGTAGTCACAACATTGCTGTTGTCAACAGCCACAGACGTTCCCAGAGGCGTACCCCAAAGCAGGTTTATAGAGCAAAAGTGAAACCATCCAGTAAACACAGCAGCAGCCGAGGGAGGCACTACATCCTGTAAGCATTCAGCACAGTCGGTATACAATTGACTAGGAGCCAAAGCATCCCATGGTGGCTCGAAGAATGCGTTCAGAAGCAATGGAATACGCTCGGGACAACTATACAGGGTCCATCAGTACCTCAATGTCGAATGGCACAACCAAGTGCGATCCGAGGCAGAAATCCGGTACACATTCATGACTGCACAGCAGACAGCGGACTACAGGTTGTATGGAGTGAGGCCATTCAGGCCTGAATGATAAGAAGCAATGCTCATTCAGTTCTTGAAGCTGAGGTGTGCCGAAGCAGTGTATCATGCGCTCACAGCATTGCAGCACAGGCAGTGCTGTCTCCATTCTGTTTTGAACCGGGACATCCATTGCAGAGTAAAAAAATGAAAATAAGAATCCCATCCAGCAGGACAAGAGGAAGACCTCAAAAAACGCTTCCCAGCACGGAGTGTATGAATGATGGAATTACTCCGAAAACTGTCTGAAAGGTGCTAACCAATCCTTAACCAATGCATATTTATAAAGTGTGCTACTCCCTTTGTATAAGACATATTAAAGATACGGTGGCCCAGGACCCCAAAATGTATTGGTATGTTAGTATGAAGTAGAGTCTGTATTTCAGACGAGGACCTCCCAACCTTGAAAACAAATGTGTCTTTGGTGGATGTTAAGGCCACATCCTTTTGAAAAAGCATGGCTTTTATTTTGTTTAGAGAATCAAGCCTATGTTTGAAACATTTATCGAAGGCCACAGCATTGCCTCCCTAACTGTGCGGGCAGGTGTAAACGGACTTGTGTGAAACAAGTAACTATGGAATTAACTGTCACCAGATAAGAGATGCCTGGTTCCATTCCACAGCATCCTTGATCGCTCAGCATCAAATAACTCCCATTAGAGAGTAGCTTTAAAACCGGATGAATCACAGTGGCCAGAGAACCCTTCAGATAACAGGACAAGTTCGAAACCAACGCATTACAAGCCCCGTGAAGCAAACTTCCCCTGTATACTAAGGACCTGCTCAAAGCATTCTCAGTCGGAACCGCTGGGAAAAACTTCTGTGTCCCCATTTCTGTATTTACACTTGAAAGGTAATTCCCAGTATTCATGCACAAACCCTTCCCCTAACGCTTCTTATCTACCTATCTGGTGATGTTGTAGACAGTATTGGAATTGGAATGTTATGACTGGTAGCATAATATATCCATGGATTATCCAATTCATGGATGGTGTCTCTGCAACGGTGAAAGGTAATCGTTCTAGTTTTCAATGTGCAACATGCACCTCTCTGTTCCATTATTATCTGTCTTTCAGTTAGATCGCGTGAAGAAAACAGATCGGAGGTGTTAAAATAAGCCACAGCACGTGGCCAGAACGTAACGTTTGAAGCGTCCAGCTTAATAACACAATGGACCGAAGTTGTGACTGTCCATGTTGTAAAATAGTCAGGTCTTGCTGCATTATGTCAATTGCAGATAACACTATGTTGCCTAATTTATATATCCATTGACACTGTTCAGGTCTTTTGCCAATCAAGGCATAACTTCCCAACTCTGTATGATGTCACTACCCGAGTGTTCAGATTGTACACAACGTTGGCCAGGTCTTTTGACCTTAAACACTTTGGCTTTACCAAGGAATCGGGACTGAAACCTATTAGTGTTTAAAGGCCAAACCAACCATTCCTTTCAATTGGGGTCTGATGCATTGTAGAAGCTATTGTGTAGCATGACATCTAGTGTATCCTCACTATGGCGTGCAAAGTGCTGGCAGTTTTCAAAACGAGCAAATGTGGGAATTTGTGGTGTGTTCAAGTCTTTTTTCTTGGCTATTCCAAGACATGATGATTGTTGCACAGTTTTGCTCAGGAAACTCATGTGGTGTGGTATTAGGCATACTCTAAACAATGCCTCAGCTCCTTGAACCTGCCATTCTTTTGTTTCTCAAACAGACTTTGTATCTATTGTGTCGTTTAAAAAATGCAAAACCCTGTAGAATATATCAGCTTGGCGTTTGTTAGCATATGTGTCAAAACCAGAAAAAGAAGCAAACGCTTGTGCAAATGTTTTTGAACTACCTTTTAGTGGGGTTGGGCATTGTTCCCATTAGGTGTAATTGTAAATGGCAAGTGGGATGCTTGCTTTATGCAGAAAGTGGTGACCATAATGTTGATAACATAACATGTACCATCATACAATTTGTTAGAAGAAAATACAGTTGATTGCTCCAGGTCCTTTAGCAAATAATGCACTGTATCAACGTCTCAATCATCAGAAATAGTACTAGTACCGATGATATAATTTAAAGAAATTCTAAACAAATACGTAATTTGGAAAAGTTCAGTAGGGCCATACACATCACACGATACCCTGTCCCACACTATTCCTTCGAGAATTGGAACCGCTGTAATGTTCACCAGGGACAGATCTCTTTGTTCACGTTACGATGATGCATGTGGTTTCAATACAAAGTTCACCAGTTGTACTGCAGAGAGTTCTGGGACATAATGGTCATTCGGAAGTAGGAAAAAGACAGTCACCAAACCAATCCAGAGAACCATAAATAGTAATCCAATTGTAATCCAAAGGTGTAACCATGGAGTAACAACGTATGTCTTTTTCAGATAGAGATAGAAAGCATGTAGCTTGAAAGGGAGAGGCGGCGGCAGCGGTGTCTAAGGTTCGGTTGAATCCAATGAGACGTCGTCGTAGTCCACAAAGTAGCCAGACGCTGTTTGGTCTATTTTTGGCAGCTCAGAAGGTTTTGTAGAACCGGAAGATGACTCAATCTGTGGCATATTGACATAGATCGTATTGTCTTGAATTGAGTCTTTGAATTGAAATTTACGTTTCTATACTACTTGATTGTACAGTGGCTGTTGTTGCAACAGGGACAAGGTATACTTCATTGTTGTTTACTGTTTCTTGTTGAAGAGCAGAAACATATTTAGTTAACAAAGCTTCCATCTGAACCTCCTGTGTGGTAGCAAGAGGGAAGTATGACTACCCAGGAACCCAAGTGGCTTGCTGTTGAGAATCTGCCACATAATGTGGTTTGATCGAATCAATGAAGACAAACCTTTTGTCTCATCAACCGGCAAGGGGATGAAGAAGTACTGTTCTGGTACCTTCAAAAGCCAGGACAGGTACAGGCGCTCTGTATGACGGCCAAACTCTTTTTTGGTCTCCCTGACCAGATCCCCAATCTTGGGGACCCAACCGGGACTTGCCAGGACAACCTTCACTTCACCAGTGGCAGTGCGTTTTACTTGGGACGTTGCTTTGTTCTTCTCTGAATTCATGAAGTTCCTTGAAAATAGCCAAACGTTCACTGATGTAAAACAGTGTGCCTGCTGCTACTCTACCAACATTATCGAGGTCTGGGACCCACAATCTCACCCCGAACAGGATTGTTCTTTCCATATTATTAATTGCCCTCTGGACCCCATATAGGTGATGAACCCAACTGCGACCTGTGCCTAGTACCCTTGCTGTTAAAGACTGTTTAAGTCATGTTCTTTCCTCTCGACTACCAAATTTCCCTCAAGATGACAGGGTGAGGAGTATCGCAAGGTCACACCCAAACTTCTCATAGCCTCTTTGTAAGCCCAAGAGCTAAACACCAGACCCTAGTCGGAATGTAGTGTGCCAATTGCACATGTCCTGAAGACGACTCTTTGTAAACTGTTCGGGCGTCAGCCTACTGTTGGTGCCATACCAATAGAAATCTAGAGAAAGAATACACTGCCACCAAGATGTACTTGTAAGCCCTGTCAGATTGTAAGGGGCCGCAGTGGTGCAAGTAGACGTAAGCGAGAGGCTTGTTTGAAATCAATTGAGGTGTCTGTGGTAGACGTGCTGAGGTGGAGCCCTTCATCTGATGGTAGATGTTACATTTGAGGACAAAGTCCTTGGGCTGTTTAGTAAGGCCAGGCCACCAAAAGCGCTGCTGCAAGAACGAAACTGTAGAGTAATACGTGTGTGTGCTGAATCCAGACCCTCATGTGCAGCTAGTATTAACTCCAGTCTGGGATCAGTGTTAGGTATGACTCTATCCCCCACTCCTGGAATGTGAGCAAATGGTATGTTCTATGCACCCAACTTGTAATAGTACTTGAATGGAACGCCTTTCAGCAGGTGTGTGTCAGTGAACGCAGCTTTGACAGCCACATTGATGTCTATCCTCGTAGTAGAACGAGTGAAAGCAGCAACTGCAGCAGTATGAAATGTTGCCTTAGTGGCTTCATCAACCATGTAATTCCCAACAATGTGAAGGCCAACACGTTAATGACTCAAGGTGTGTATTACTTGAGCCTGTGGCAAGCAATCTTTTAGCTATGCCACTTGTTCCCAAAGCATCTTATGCTTGATTGTGCAACCCTTAGAATCTCGAAATCCATTTTGGCCCCAGTAGTGAAGATATTCATTATATGACTGGACACAACAATATGAATTACACACTATAAGTGTGGGGAATCCATGATCCGTATTTTCCAGTGCCAGTATCAGAGCCTTGAGTTCTGCCAGTTGCGCTGTGCAGTCACCAAGGGAGTGCATGTGTTTTTCCACGATGGAATTTTCCATCATGCATGAGCCCCTTTACTATTGCGCATGCAGCCAAATATTGGTGCTTTGTCCCTATGGCAGGCTGGGTAGACCCATCAGTGTAAATGGTGTATTCGTATTGATCTAGAGGCATTATTTCAATCAGGAGAGGATATTCTTGTTCAAACTGAAAAAAGGCTTGTGTTTGTAATGTAAAGTCAAATCTGTAGTCTACATGTGTTACAGTGAGAAAGTTAGCCCACTGTATACATCATGGATGTATAGTTTTGGCATTTGGAACGCTTGCTTTGGAGACGGTGTCTAAGGTCGGTACCGGGGTTACAAAAATTATGCATTTACCCTGTGCTAGTGCTCCCTCTCTCACTACAGCAGTCTGTACCACTGAAAATGTTCTGAGTAGGTACAAAACGCATTTCAGCGTTTGTGTATAAATGTGATTTGTATGCTATTGGTACTGTATCATCTTTGTTGCATGTGATACAGGTGTACGCAGATCACCAGAAGTATGGTGTTTACACATGTGTGTAAATGTTTGGAAGCTATTACATCAACTTGTACGGAACGCAAAATGTTTGTGTGTTCCAGTGTCCAATGTGTGCTTGAAAAGTCTGGACTTATCAAGTCATAAAACAGTTTTACTCGTTCTGTGTAATCCAAAATGTATGTTCAGCCAACATTTTAAAATCCTAAAATAAATTGTAGTCTTTTTGGAGTCGTTGGAGACTGAAGCTACGCATGGGTCACTAGGCTTTTGCCTCCACCTGCCAATTTGTATCCTAAAAATAGGACATTTAGATGGGCAATTTTACATTTATTTAAATTAAATTTGGAGCCCATGTGAGCAAATCCCAGAGCTATGAGGTCCACTCTGACCAAGTGTTTCATTAATTCATCACCTGTCAGAAATATATCATCAACGTGGGACAATGCCTCCTCATCGTTACTCTGACTGAAAACAGCCCAGGGCTATTCTTATACCCCTGGTGTAAATCGACAGAATTGCCTCTGTGCACCTAGTGTTGAAAATGCTGTAAAATATCTGCTTCCAGGCGCTATATTTTGGCAGAAAAATCAAATTGAGATATCTAGTGTTGTTTTGTATTTTTTCCGCACAATGTTATTCATTAGTGTGGCACCGTGTGCATTTTATACTGCGCATGTGCAAGTAGATATGTTCAAATGTCTGTAATCTAATACTAGACTGTATGAATTGTTCAGTTTTATTACAGGAAACAAGGATTATTCATTGATGAGGTGCAATTTTCTATTACACCTCAGTATTCAAGTTGTTCAAGGATTTCCCTAACTTGTTTCTTCTCCATGTTTAATTGTATATTGTCTTTGGGGTTGAGGAGTTGATTTCAACAGGATCTCGTGATGAGGTGACTCATCATCCCTCCCCATATGGTTGAAGTATGTAGCTTGAGCTTATGCCAACGCCCACTCCTTGGCATAAGAATTTTTCACTGATTCAGGAACGAGGTCAGAAAAATACAGTAAGATTATCGTTTCCCTGTTTGGGCTCTCCATTACGAAATCGGGTGGCCAGTCTTTTTCAGCCAAAAGAATATTGTGAGCATACGTCAAGTTCTCCCAAAAGAGAGCATTGGTGTATCTAGGTATGTCCCCCTCCAACTGCTGTGTAATTTTGTATAAACGATGGCGAAGGCTTACCCTTGTATCTGGTGTTTCCACCATGATATGCTCACTCAGCATTACTGACGCCAGATAATCCATCAGGTTCTGGCAAAATATTGTGGCTTCTACTGTGCTGTACAGCATTGTAACTGCCCACTCCCCATTCAGAAGCAGAGTCCTCAGTATCCTGGCCATGACTGATTTTAATTTCGGCTACCTTTTTCGTTTTGAATTGAGGTTTAGGAGTCTTTGATTTTTTTTCTTTACTAATGAGGCAATCAGACGAGCGTTGTGATTCCTTCTTCGGTTTCATGTGCTCTTCCGATCTGCGCTCTGACCGTCCACCTCCCTCCGAACGTATATCAAATGACACCTGGAAGGAATGAGAGGAACGTGTATCAGTATCAAATCAAATCAGGTGTTTGTTAAGCACGACTACTCACCCGTAAAGGTCTCAAGGCGTTGGGAGGTGTGGGGTGTTCGCAGGTCCCAGTTCATCAAGGAGGGGGTCTGTCGAAGAGCCAGGTTTTGAGGGGGAGCGATGTTATCTGTCTGAGGTGGAGCAGAAGGTTGTTCCAGGCTCTGGCCGCGAGGAAGGAGAAGGAGCGGCCTCCCGATCTGGTATTTCTGGTGCGGGGGACCATGGCGTAGGAGAGCTGGGCTGATCGTAGGGTCCTTTGGGGTGCATGGAATTTGAGTTGGCTATTCAGGTATGCTGGTCCGGTGTCATGGAGGGCCTTGTGAGCGAGGGTTAGCATCTTGAAGGTGACTCTAGCTTCAATGGGGAGCCAGTGGAGTGTGCGCAGGTGCTGGGAGATGTGGCAGTGTCTTGGCAGGTTGAGGACCAGTCTTGCGGCGGCGTTTTGGATGTTCTGTGGCTTGCGGTGAGGTTTTAGTTTATTGCGGCATAGAGTGCGTTGCCGTAGTCAAACCTGCTGGTGACCAGGGCGTTAGTGACAGTCTTTCTGTGTTCGAGGGGGATCCATGTATCCTGATACCTGTCAGGCTCTCTCATGTTATCACGGTTTCTGAGGTTACATCTTTTTTCAGTGGCTTCCTGCTGAGGAGACACACCTTGCGATTGTGTCTTGTCTTTATTCTTTTGTTTATTATCCCATTTTTTCTTTGTTGAAGAATCGGGTGCTTGCATACAGTTATCTTTTTCAGAATAACTCCTAAGTTGTGGTTTCCCATGTTTGACTCCCAAATTATCTCTACCTAGTGTCGCACAGGTTTCATCAATAATTTTTGGTAATTCCTGGTTTGCAGGAGTAAATTTATTCAGGCGTTGGTGTATAGCTAATGCAGCTGGCTCCCCTTTTATGTTACTCAACAGAATGGCAAACACTGCGGCAAAATTGCCCATCAGTTTCATCCCTAAGTCCAGGGTAGGTGTTGCCCTGTACTCATTCTAAAGCTGCTTCAGTGCCTCAGGTACAACAGCCAGAGAAGGGGTACCATGTGTTCTGGGATAATCGGCAGCAAAGACAGTATCCCAAGTTGTGTAGTTTTCCAACAAGGGAGCCATCCCCATTGGCAAGCAAATAGTCAGTATTCTGTGTTTTTCCTGCGGGCTCATATGGGAGAAATGCTCCTTCAAGCTGGCTTGTTTTTGTGCTATCCATAACGGATTTTGCTCTCGACTGGTGAGAATCTTTTCCATAACGGCATTCAGTGTTTGTGGGCTGATACCAGTAGTAGCCAATTGTGGTTGGGCAACTTGAGAAGTCTGCGCAGTGTTTACTGTTAGTGTTCGCATTATGCACTTTGTGAGATTCCAGTATATTTTTACTAAATCTTTGTATAGTGTGCGCATTTCTGCTACAGTAAGATTAGCAGTGTCAGGATGCAGAGTGTATGCAGCTAAGACTGGCCACGTCGCTCCCTCTTTGCCAAGTCTCATGTTTTTTGTTGTGTGTGGGAGGGTACCTTTAAACCAATTAATATGTTCTTGGTACGAGACACACACCTCTATGCCCTCATATGGAGTGCATTCCTCCGGTGCTTCATTTATTTTCAATCCGAGTATGGAATAACTGTGTTAGAGCATTTGCAGCTGGGAATTTACCCGAGGAATAGAACACCTCTGTCTTAAATTCTTCGTGTGCTTCAACCACGAAGGTAACATCTCCACCCATAGCGGGGACACTAAAGTTTAATAATTTTATAGTAACCGCATGTCTGTCGTTCTCTGTGATATTCAGTGCCTGGGCATCTTATGTCTCCAGACATAATAAAATAAATGAGTTACCGAGAGGGTTAACACTACGTTGGACATTTTTATCCTTCAAGCTTGAACAACCACATCCAATACATAGGGTCTACCTAATCAGCTGAGGTAGATTTCTCTATTACCAAGGACATTCTCTGGTTTGGAGATAAGTAGGAGTCTCTGAGAATGCACGATTGAACTGCTCAGGTGAACAGTAAAACAAGAACCCAACCAACATTGGCAGCATCATGTAATGCCGTGCGCCCCAATCTGTAGGACCTGCGCTTTTGTGAACAACAAACTTTAGGTGAGGTGCCTAGATTGATTCCATACACCCTGTAGTATACTTTGGCCAACAGACCAGCAAGCTCACAATGCCACCAAAAGCCCCCCTAACCTACACAGGGAGCAAATTGTTTCTGGCAACCACTGAACATGACAACCCTGACCCCTTAGGGATTGTGGTAACAGATCTAGAACCTTTCGCTCAGTCACTTGTGTGCTCTTATTCTCAGAGAAGTATACAGAGAATACACAATAAGACATTTTTCAATATATTTATTGAATCAATATTATTCTTGTATAGAGTACGTGTGTGCAAAAACCAGTTAACAGAAGCATATAATAGCGATTACAAGCACCAAAATCGTAAATAGCAGGTATAGCTCCAGCAATGTGCTATGAACAGTGTATACATGCAGTCATATAAAACAAGGTAGTAATCAGGAGTACTCCCACACCCTGTGTGTGGCAAGGTTGTGCGTGAGTGTGTAGCCAAGAATCCCCCTACGGTATGATCCAACCCCATTACTTGGCGGTACTGAATATAGGATCCCATCTTGGTCACAAATTGGACACCCCTCACGGAGATGTTAGTCAGCTGCTTGGTGAAGCATGACCATGCAGGGACCTCTCGATGTCAGAAGAAGTGTCTCCTCTGGCTAACCCCTGGAAATGTTCATTTATTTATGATAAAAATCATCCTAGTGATGTATATATAAATTAGCATTTTTATGGGTTCATAGATAGACCTGTTGCCACGTGGATGAAGATAGAACAACATTGTACAGCGTGTGCAAAGACCTTGTTCTCGGTGTTCGAGGCATTATGATAATTTTGCGTGAAGCGAAATGTGTAAGCAAAGCAGCTTCAGAGAAACTAATCCAACGTTGTCACACACACGAATAAGTGCAAAAGGTTATCGTGAAAGGTTATTGTGCCGAAAGAGGGCAATGTCAGAAAATGTGCAGCGTTGCTACATGGGTCTAACTCAGGCACATGTCAACGAATCTTGTGATAGCATGCGAGCACTTTCTTAAAAGTCTCTTCAACCTTGTGTTGTAAAGGGGGCTCATTAAAAAATGTCACCTATCAAAAGAGATGAGATCTGCTTAAGCTCAGAGTTCTAAAAATAGAAAGAAATCGTCCAAGAACCCTGAGGAAAAATCCCGGGAACTGATCACTTGTGGAAAAATTCTGGTCCCATAATGCACGACTACAAAAAGCGGACTTGGATTGCAAAACGGCATGCCTATAATGAGCATTGATCTCAGACACACAAGGAGTCCTGAAGGATTGAATTGCCAGGAGACACAGCACAGTTATAGGACTGATCAGAAACCTATTCAATCCAGTGTCAATATTCAACTCCTTCTAAATTCAATAAGATTAGGTGTATTTCAAAAATAAAAATCAAACATCTGTACTTATGAGACAAACCAACCAAGTTATTATAAGAGTCTGGACTTAGCATCAGCCAGCTGCTATAAAGATCACTTCGGTATCCTTCAGTACACTTTGCGACCTTTACCAGCGTGGCGACAACTCAATATCACACAATTATTTACGCAACCTCATTCAAAGTCCTTTTCCGTGTAAACGGGTTCAAGAGTCCATTCCAAGCAACTTGTAGTGGTCAATGAGTAGATGTTTCGGTGTTCTAGAGTCTAAATAGTACAAAACACCATCTTCAGGACAGAGTGTCAGATTACAAAAATAGAGACCCCTAAATGAAGCTTCTCCAGACTAAACCGGTCCATACAATGAATGTGAAATTTTTTCAAAAGATCGCGTCATAATTCCTTTCAAGTTATTCCAACATGATTCTTGTTAAAGTCGGTCACCAGTCTTGTATTGAGAAATTAGATTTACTTCTGTACTGAACCACTCTGAAGAGAGACAGGGCGAATAACTGAGCCTGAGTTAACTCATATAGGCCTATCATGTTGGAATAACTTAGCACTAAGGTAAATTAAATATCTTAATTAAATGTTGTTTTTTTAGAACTCTGTATTTGAGGTGCAGGTTTTATCTTCCATTCTGAACCGACAATGTACTAAAGCTGGTTTATGTTCAATAAAAAAGACATTAAATAAAAAAAAGTTCATGTCCAACGTTTTAACTACAATGTACCCTACCTTTGGGCTGTCCAGGGCCTAGCTGAGGGGCGACTTATATGTATTAAAAAGAGAGATTTGGGCCGGTCAAAAGGGTTACCTTGTCAGATTGACATGGCAGTTTTAGACTGCACACCCAGGCTCTGCAATGGCAGCCCTGAGACATGTTTAAAGAGCTACTTAAGTAGGTGGCACAATCAGTGCTGCAGGCCCAATGATGGCATTTCATTTACTGGCCATGGGTACATGTAGTGCACTTCACTAGAGACTTACAAGTAAATAATTAAATATGCAAATAATGGAGAAGCCAATATTACCATGTTTTAAACAGAGAGCCATTACACTTTAACAATGGTTAACAGAGGTAAAGTGGCCAGAGTCCTCAGGCCAGCAAACATGAAGTCAGCAAAAACAGGTCTGAAGGAAACATTTTAGGGGGAACCACATCAAGGATGCAAGGTCTAACACTAGCTATTTGAAGAGACTCCCTTTCTCAGTAAACCAGGCAATTATGATCTATGTGGAGGTCTTTAGGGGCAAAACAAAAAATTGGGGAATCCGTCTTAGTAGGAGAATCAGAGGAACATAGTGGCCACAGCCATTCTATGTTGCAGGCCAAAGAGGTCCAATGAGTTTAAGAACTGGCCTTCTGAAGGAAAGAGGTCTAAGGCAAGCATCCCTGAAGATAATTCACATAACAGGAAACAAATAAAGTGAATTTCCAGACTGTTGTAATTATAAAAATGTGAATGTCTATGTATGCATGAATCTATATAATATTTCTACAGCACAAACTTAGCCAAAATGCAGCTGACTGATGTACAAGGCTAAAGATAAGCATAAAGTCAACGAGTGATAGAAGAGGTAGCTGGGTTGAGGACTGTTGATGCATTGTGCAGGCAGTATTTTATGTAGTGATGTAGATGACATCATTTTTAAGGACAGTTATGTGCATTAATGAACTTTGGTGATTCAAATGTACATTCTAGTAAACTTGTTACACTCTAACACTATTTCTAAATAAATTTAGAGAAGTGAATCAGATCATAACATTCCAAATGATAATTTGTTTTTTTAGTATTTGAGTGCTTCCAATCTTTCTGCAACTAGAGTATATAGGATATTTACTGTGCAATACATTCAGCAGGCCTAGTAAGACATCATAAGGCGCTTACCATCATATCCAAAGTGTGCACTGTACAAAAAGAGCTCATTTTTGCATAATAAACCACATTTTGTTGGGGAATTATGTTTTGTTTTTTTAACTCTGTGCACCTAGTAACCTCCCAACCAGGCCCCATTGCATGTGCTCAGACCCTCAAAGTTTGTCGAATTGGCTAAAAAAACTGTTCAAGAACTGGTTTGCAGTGGAAGTTCCTCATTTCCCTAGACACGCTGCAAGAATGTACCCAGAGGTTGGGCCAATGGAAGAAATATGTTGGGTTTTGCCAGAGAAGTGCACTGAGGGATTGTTTAGGGCAAAACCTCCAGGAAATGATGTCAAAGTGGGTAGGTTTGCACCTGTAAACATTTTCACTATTGGAAAGGGGAGTTACTCCCACCTTCAAGCTAATGCCAGTCATAAAAGGGACACAACTGGACTTGAGCAAGAAAAAAGGACTGCACCTGCTGAACCCTAAATTCAGAAAGAGGACTTGCTGTTATCTGTGAGGAGAAACCTTTTGGGGTTGGCTCTGCTCCCACTTGAAACCAGAGAAGAAGAGTTGAACCCAAGAGTTCGCTGGCTAGCCTCTTGTTAAGCACCAGAAACACAAAAGCTGCAAGAAGCCTAATGATCTGCTGAGCCCAGAATTATGTTCTTCTTATACATATAAATACACCATCCAGTGATGATTTGAAGGTGAGTGTATTTCCATATGTATATCTAGATGTTGCTACATCGAAAAGCCTGGGCCAACTGTCGTTGACTGGAATCTGCAACACAGTACACACAACCAGATTCCATCCAACCTCATTGGCCAGGAGGCCACACATTTCCCATCGTTAATAAAGAGAAACAATAATAGCGCCTCCCAGAAACATTGGAAATTGTAAATCAACACAGAACAATCCTATATGTGAGGTCATCTGCATTATATGCAAATTGCAGATTTCAACCAAGGAATAAGACGTAACGCAAGAGAGTGCTTTAGGGAAAGACAATGCTAACGTGACATAACATAATCTTTGCACCACACAGGTTTAGTCTTAAGCCTTTTTTCTCGCTTGCCATTCAAGTCATCTCCATTATGGTGTATACCAGAATCATAGTCCGATTCCACTGTTTTTCCGTTATCATCCCCTCTTTAGGCCACAACCACTTTGGTACTCTCACAACCTTACTCATGCTCCACACATTTCCATCAGATAGTTCCACTACCTGATGTCCCACTCTAATAATCTTCATGGGAACCAAAAACTTAGATTCACCAGATCTAACCATCCTACTTTTTTACACACACTCATTCACCAATCCTAAACTGTGTGTATGACCCTTTTGTCCACCTTTGGACACTACCATGTCATCCAATCTCCATCTAGGATCATTCTCTTTCCTTAAACCTTGATCTATTTCATCTCTCATTTCCATCATCCTCATCTGATTTAAATTACAGACTTCCTTTCTTCCTTTCACTTTCTCAAATGGAGACACATCTCACAACACTCTGGGTGTTACCCTGTAAGTCAACAACAGCTCTTTGAGGGCTTGCTGACAATTTGTCCCATTGGCTAATGCCAACTGTAATCCTTCTTTCAAAACCCTTATCCATGTTTCTAGTATACCATTACTTTGTGCATAGCAAACAGAAGTGCGATACCATGTTCATCCAAGAACTCTTTCATTTCCACAGACCTCAACTGCACCCCATTGTCCGTAATCAGACAATTGGAGAAACCTTCCTTCTCACATACTTATTTAAGAAACTGTATTATAGTATGTGAGTCCACCTGATGTTCTAATTTAAGTTCTGGGCATTGAGATAGCTGATCAATAAGGACAATGACAAAAGACCCAACTACTTGATAAGCACATGGGACCTGCAATACCCAAATTTGTTATAAGAGATACTCTTCTGCGATTTGTAGCTGATCGCACATTCAATGCATGATCTCAATTTGGCCTCGATGCATCTATCAACGGCTCGCCACCAAAACTCCCTGCGTATTCTTCTTTTCATATTACTCATGCAGGGATTACCCTCATGAGCCATGTTCAAAACTACTTGTCTTAAATTCTGAGGCACCACCAACTGTTCACCTCGAAATAAAAAAATCATTCAACTCAGACAGTTCATTTGCAACATAGAAGTAAGGTAATAAATCTTCGTTCAACTCTCTTTTTACGGCCAACTATATCTGTTATATTTAATCACCTCTTGGATTTCTTTATCCTGACAACAAGCATCCTTCCATTGATCTTGCTTAATTAAACCACTGGACACTAGACAAATGGATACAACTTTCTCCAGACCATCATCAACAACACTCATTTTCTCATCCTCTTTTATGGGTAATCTGGGCAAACAATCTGCTAGGATATTTCTGGCACCAGAGATATATTCAATATTGAAATGGAACTCCTGCAGTTTGTATTGCCATCTAGCAATCCTAGGCGTAGCCTTTCCACAACCTTTGGTGGTAAATAATTCTACCAATGGGCGATGATCTGATCTAATCTTGAACTGAGTACCGTACATGTATTTTCTAAAATATTCAAACCCCCAACAACAAGCCAATGTTTCTTTTTCTAAAGTGGAATACTTGAATTCTGCCTCTCTTAGTGGTCTTGAGGCGAATGCAATCGTGACCAACTTGCCCTCTTGATTTTGCATTAGAACAGCACCAATGCCAACATTGCTACTATCAGTTTTTATAACAGTTGTAACGAGTATCAAAAGTTGCTAATGCAGGAGCTAAAGCAATTTCTTTCTTTAGAGTGGCAAATTCAGAAGCACATTCTTCATTCCAAACAAATTGCTGATTTTATACGAGTTATACTTTGGTAAAATACCATGTTTGCCAAGGTTATGGCCACAAATAGTCCATTGATTCAACTTTAAATGTACATTTTTCCTTAGTTAAAGTCATGCCATGCGTTTGTAATATACTCAAAACTTAATTTAACATTTCTGCATGATCCTGCTAGGATTTACCGAAAACCAAAATGTCATCCTGAAAGTAGAGAGCCTTTTTTACATCCTTGAATAATTTGTGCATGACTCTTTGAAATACCGCTGAGGCTGAAATTAGTCCAGAAGGCATTCTTTTGTATCTAAATGGCTCTTCAAGAATATTGGAAGATGTTTAAGCTTCGCTATCTTCATGTAAAGCAATCTGGTGATAACCATTGGATAGGTCCAAATTTGAAAACACAGTAGCCCCTCTCAATGGTGAAAACATTTCACCCTTATTAGGTAAAGGGGCGCGATCAACCCACACACATTCATTAAGGTCTCTCGGGTCGACACAAAGTCTAATTTTTCCATTGGGTTTATGTACCACTACTATAGGTGACAACCACTCTGAAGACTCAATCTCTTCAATTATATCTAGAGTGCACAATCTCTCCAGATCTTCTTTTAAAGCTTCTCTCATGGATAATGGAACATTTCTAACTTTGTGTACTTTGGGCACAGTATAATGTTTTAATATAATTTTATGTACAAAGTTCTTTAATAATCCCAACTTGGATGAAAATACATTAGGAAATATAACATTTCCCAATCTACAGCTTTATCCTCAGTAACCTGTGATATAAGATCACTATATCCAAGAACTTGTTCAGGATGATTGGGATAGAGTGTAATCAACAAATCCCTTTGTTGCGACCACCCCATCAGACAGGATCCCTCCTTGGCCACATACATTTTCACAACAATTGACATACACTTGACACTGGTGTTAGCAGTAAAGTATCCTAACACTTCAATGGATTTATTAACATAAACCACCAGTTTAATATCAGATGGTATTAATTTTACATCTGGAAACTGTTTCAACCATTGATCACCAATTAATGTGTGTTGTACACCTGAACCAGCTATAACTCTTGACATTTTTTGCCCTCAATATTAAAAATACAAAATGGGGCATCGCCTCTTGTTTAATTGATTTCATGAATATTAAGAATAAATTCCTCAGATATGCCATCCGATTCTTGATGGACTTCCTTAACCTGAGCAAACTTATATTTATCCCTGTACTTATTTGTATTCCCACACATTCGAGCATAATGCCCTTTACTTTTGCAATATCTTCGGATTTGACCTACAGCTTGACATGACCTATCATTTGCTAAATGTCCAGGCAAACCACATTTAAAAACGCACAGATTCTTTTTTTTTCTACATTTTGTGTACCTAACTTAGAAACACTTTTGCTACTGTCATTAGATGCCTTATTTTCTTTTAATCTCTTTACTACCTGCACCTCAGTGGTAATTTTGGCAGCCAATTCTTTCATCCCTAGCTTCATCTCTTCAAATCTATTACATATATCTATAGCTTTTTCTAGTGTTAAATCTTCTGTAGGTAACAATTTTTCTTGTAGCTTTGCATCAACAATTGTATGAACTAATTGGTCCCGTAACATCCGGTCATTTAAGTCATCATATTTACATTTGGCCACTCAATTTCTTAAATCATTAACAAAATAATCAATTGATTCATTGGGTAGTTGTCCTCGACTTTAAAAATGTATGCCTGGCAACCACTTTCTAACTTTTTTGATTCTTCCAAGGAAATTACTAAGTACTTATTATTTATACACACCCTACACTCCAATTTAAGTTCATGCAACATTTTGTTTAAAATTGACAGCTCACATATATATATATATGTGTATCCTCACACGAACCAAATATCCATCCTGCAGTTTTAACTATATATATATATTATCTACTGGCGGTCGCCAGTAGATAGTTATAGTTAGGACCGTGTTTCCATAGGAAATCTGAAAATTCTATTTTGAATAACTTTGGCACCGGTTGATGAATCCTCGCGAAATTTTCAAAACTAATGGGGCGCTCCGCTCCTACCCTGAAAGTCTCAGGGTGATTCGTCAAGCGGGGGCCGAGAAATAAGGGGGGTCCCAAAACACGTTTTCTCCATGCATTTTCCCATAGGACCTTTAGTCGAAGGTACAGCCCGAACGGCTGAACAGAATTACTTGATATTTGGCAGAGAGGTAGTCCTCAGGTCAGGCATGTGCCTTTTGCATATATGGAGTCAATCTGTACAGTAGTTCCTGACAAAATTGCAGTTAAAAGTACATAAATATCTATATGCGCGCACCGTGCGCGCACCCTTACGTGCGCGAGCGTAATTCTGATTGGTGGTTACAGGTCAGTCAACGTTCGAATCGGTCGAAATCAGGAAGTGTCAGCCGCCATTTTGTTTGTTTTGGGTGCGACACTGAAAAAGAGAGGTGGCGAATGTGAAAAGGGGGCAGGGTAGAGAATTCCTGACCCCCTAGCCTTTGTCAGGGGGTCCCAAAGGGTGAAAAAAACTTTTTTTTTTTTTTTTTTAAATCGCGGGTGCGCGCACGGTGAAAAACCTTAAAAAAAAATTATATAATAATACATACATAACTTAGCATTCAAAAAAACATACAAATTCACTTAAAAAACCATAGGTTTCACACACGTTATAGTTAGGAATTAGCATTTAAAAAACCTTGCAAATTCACTTAAAAAACCATAGGTTTCACACATGTTATAGTTAGGTGGACATTTAACTCGTAAAAAACCAATGAAATTTTCCCGTTATAGTTAGTTCAGATAACTAAAACTCGCGCGCCCGCAATCCACTGCTCATGACGTTACATCACTCATGACATGGTCAGTGGCTTCACTCATGACATCACTGATGACATCATCCTTGTGATAGAGTGGCGGTCGCGCGAGTAGATGTGTGTGTAGACCTAGGAATCAGTGAGTGGGTATGTAGTAACTGGTATTGGTGCGTCTTTGGTTTCAAAGATGGTAGTCTGTATTTTAGAGTGGGTGTATCAAAGGTCATATTAGGGTGTGAGGAGCTGCATCAGATTATCACATGGATGATGTCATCAGTGATGTCATTTGAGATGTCGTCAGTGAAGTCACTGACCATGTCATGAGTGATGTAATATGTGATGTCATCAGCTGTGCATTGCAGGGGTACAAGTTATAGTTACCTCAACTAACTATAACGGCTGAACTTCTCTGGTTTTATACAACTGAAATGTCCAACTAACTATAACATCCCTGAAACCTGTGGGTTTTTTCAGTGAATTTCTAAGGTTTTTTAAATGCTAATTTCTAACTATACCGTCCCTGAAACCTATGGTTTTTTCAGTGAATTTCAAAGGTTTTTTAAATGTTAATTTCTAACTAGAACGTCCCTGAAACCTATGGTTTTTTCAGTTAATTTCTAAGGTTTTTAAATGCTAATTTCTAACTATGCCTACATAGGTAGGACATATGCAGAAAGAGAACGAAAGGCGCAGAAAGAAGCAAGAGAAATGCAGAAAGGTAACAGTAGTCAAGAAAGACTAAGAAAGGTACAGAAAGAAGCAAGAGATATGCAGAAAGAACCAACAGAGGTGCACAAAGAGGCCTTGTTGCAAAGTCATCCTGTGCCCCCAACTTTTTGCTGACTGGTACTGGCGGTAACTGACTGACTAACCAGGCCCAGAGCCAGTGCTATGCTAAAAGACACTTAGAATACAGTGAAAACACCTACATACACTAGGGTACACTATGGGTTGGGATAACCCTGTGAATGGCATGACCTCCCCTGTAAGGCCCTAGTACATAATATGGCAGTGGGATTACAACTACTTCTAAGTAAGAGGTCTAGAAAGAAGCAAGAGCAGTGCAGAAAGAACCAACAGAGGTGCAGAAAGAGGCAAGAGGGGTACAGAAAGAGGCAAAAAAAGTGCAAAAAAGGTGCAGAGAGAGGCAAGAGAATTGCAAAAAATGGCAAGTGAGGTGCAGGAAGAGGCAGAAGAGGTGCAGGAAGAGGCAAGAGAGTTGCACAAAGAGGCAATAGAAGTGCAGAAAGAGGCAAGTGAGGTGCAGAAAGAAGCAAGAGGGATGCAGAGAGTGGCAGTCCTCCTCTCACCCTAATATAACAATTGATACACACATTCAAAAATAGAGACTAAAATTTACAAAATATTGGAAATACCAATACCAGTTACAACAATCTCTTCTGTAATTCTAAGATCCACATACACATCCACTCATTCACCAACAGTCCTATACAGTCACTCATACATGTACTCACTCATATGTACTCATACACCTATACATCCTGTTACACAATGCCACTCATCCATAGAGTTACTCACACACATAGTCACTCATGCTAATAAAGAATCAAACATACATGTACTTGCATATACACTTATACACACACCACCACACTTACTTCTATGGAAACTTACACATACTTAGTCTTTTAAACAATCACTTATAGAAACACATACTTATTCATACAGGAACTCTTTCAATCTATCACTCTCACATATACTCACTTATATACACCAATAGTCACATATACTAGTTTAAAACATAAGTAGTTACTCATAAAGACACTATTGAGAAAGACATTCACTCACTAACACACCTTTACACATACTCATCCACCCATACAGTCCTGCACACATGCTGTCTTCAACACATACAGTGAGTCACTCATTCATGCACCTATGCACTACGTAATACCCCCCACCGAACCATGCAGACACTCAGACTGATACTCAAAAAACCAACTAATAACCTATATAGACACCCATGTACCTACTCACCAACCCATGCAGCCACTTATACACAAAGTGAGAGACTGATACAGATATTTACATATTTAAACATTACTCACTAAGCCATGTATTCACTATGATACACTTTATCAGTCAGTTACACAATACATTTTTCCAAAAAAAATCATCCATTATACCCATTTATTCTTCCATCGACCTTGAGATATACATATATAAAACCTATTTAATTTTCAGAAAAACACACATTCACTGGATGATGTCATCAGTGATGTCATCAGTGATGTCATTTGAGATTTCATGAGTGATGTCAGTGACCATGTCATGAGTGATGTAATATGTGACGTCATCAGCAGTGGATTGCGGGTGCGCAAGTTATAGTTAGCTTAACTAACTATAACAGGGGAATTTCATTGGTTTTTTACGAGTGAAATGTCCAGCTAACTATAACTATGGTTTTTTCACTGAATTTGCAAGGTTTTTTAAATGCTAATTCCTAACTATAACGTGTGTGAAACCCATGGTTTTTTCAGTGAATATATATATATATAGCCTCGCGAGAGATCAAAACGTGTCGTTGTTGCCAAGAATAAACCCGTAGAACAAGTTACTTACCTTCGGTAACGATGTATCTGTAAGAAACATTAGTTAGTTAGATTCCTCACCTTAGAATCTCCCCAGGCGTCAGACTGGATCCGGAAGATTTTTCGTCAGCAATACCCCTTGCGCGTCGCTAGGCGTCGTCTGCGGCTCCACGTACGTCGTTGGCATTGTGCGCCGGAATGACGTCGGAGTACTTAGACGCCGCCCTCGCGCGCTGACGTCAGTTCTTGTACATAGCTTTCCGCGCCAGGAACGCAGAGCCATGCAAGAGACCGACACTGGTGCCAAAAAATCTAGGGGCCTGAAAAGGATAGCCTTAACCCTAGATGTCGGTTCGCAGAACGGGGAGGATGGGTGGGTCGGTGAGGAATCTAACTAACTAATGTTTCTTACAGATACATCGTTACCGAAGGTAAGTAACTTGTTCATCTGAAAGAAACACGTTAGTTAGATTCCTCACCTTAGAATAGATACCCAAGCAATACCAACCCCGGTGGTGGGTCTGCGAACCAAGATCACACCAGAAAGTCCTGGAGGACAGAACGGCCAAAGAAGCCATCCCTCCGGACTTGGCTGTCAAGGCAATAATGCCTGGCAAACGTGTGTAGCGAAGCCCACGTTGCCGCCAGACAGATGTCCTGCAAAGGGACACACCGTCCCAAAGCAGTAGTAGCCGCTGTGGCCCGAGTAGAATGGGCGCGCAGCCCAGCATGAGGGTCCTTTTTTGCCAAGGAATAACAAATTTTGATGCACAAAACGACCCACCGAGAGATGGTCCGTTTGTGCACAGCTTTCCCCTTCTTAGCACCCACGTATCCAACGAAAAGTTGGTCGTCCACCCGGAACTGCTTTGTGCGGTCCAGATAAAAGGAGAGCACACGTTTTGGGTCCAGACGGTGGAGCCTCTCTTCCTCTTTGGAAGGATGCGGAAAGAAGGTGGGCAAGGTGACACATTGCCCAAGATGAAAGGGAGTCACCACCTTCGGTAGAAAGGAAGGACGAGGCCGAAGGACAACCTTGTCCGGATGAACAGAGAGAAAAGGAGGCTTCGATGATAGAGCCTGGAGCTCACTCACCCGTCTAGCCGAGGTGATGGCTACCAGAAAAGCAGTCTTAAGCGTCAGAAGACAAAGAGGACAATTATGAAGAGGCTCAAAGGGAGCGCACATTAGAAACGTGAGAACAAGATTCAAGTCCCACTGAGGCATTACAAAAGGAACAGGAGGGAACGTGTGAGTAATGCCTTTTAGAAAGCGTGAAACCACAGGGGACTTGAAAAGAGAAGGCTGATCAGGAAGCCGTAAGAAGGCAGAAATGGCAGCAAGATAACCTTTCAAGGTGCCCAAGGCAGAGCCCTGCTGGGCCAAAGAAAGAAGAAAGAGGAGAACCTCAGAGAGAGGGGCGGAAAGGGGATCCACAGCCTTTGCTGTGCACCATGCCACAAATTTGTTCCACCGGCAGGCGTATACCGTCTTTGTGGAGGGACGCCTGGCTACCAGAATGATATCACAGACTTCAGGAGGCAAGTCAAATGGCATCAACTGCCGCCGCTCAATCTCCACGCATGGAGGTGGAGGCTGGACAGGTTCGGGTGGAGGACCGTCCCCTGCTGCTGCGACAGAAGAGCCTCCCGAAGGGGCAGACGTATCGGAGGATCAGTCAACATACTGAGTAGCTCGGGATACCAGTACCTTCGTGCCCAGTCTGGAGCCACCAAGATGACTTGGGCCCGGTCGCGCCTGATCTTCTTCAGCACTCTGGGCAGAAGTGGTATAGGCGGAAAGGCGTACAACAGACCGCAACTCCACTTGTGACGAAAAGCGTCGCCGAGCGAGTGCCGCCTTGGAAATTCCAACGCGCAGAACTGCTGACATTGCGCGTTTTCTTCAGTGGCAAATAGATCTAACCAAGGCTCTCCCCACTGCTGAAAGAGACCTTGCGCCACTTCGGAGTTCAGACGCCATTCGTGATCCATCATGCACCGGCGGCTGAGTTTGTCTGCTCTGGCGTTCAGAGAGCCCGCCAGATGTTGAACCACTAGGGTGACGTCCTGGTGTTCCAGCCATGTCCAGAGGCGCAGAGCCTCCTGACAAAGGGTCCACGACCCCACCCCGCCCTGTTTGTTGCAATACCACATGGCGGTGGTGTTGTCCGTGAACACCTGCACGACACTTCCCCTGACAGAGAGAAGGAAGGCTTTCAGTGCAAGTCGGATCGCTCTCAACTCCAAAAGGTTGATGTGGAGACGAGACTCCGCCGGAGACCAGAGGCCTCTGATCTCCGCCTCTCCCATATGGCCACCCCATCCCAGGAGGGACGCATCCGTCACTACGACATGCTCCGGCTGGGGAAGGGAGAGGCTCTTGCCCGTGACCGAATCGCGGTCCGTGAGCCACCACTGCAACTGCTTCGCAGTGCCCTCCGAGATCAAGACATGGTCGGACAGGTTTCTGTGATGCTGGGCCCACTGAAACTTCAGGTCCCACTGCAGAGCCCACATGCGCCGCCTGGCGTGATGCACTAGTAGGATGCAGGAGGCCGTCAGCCCCAGAAGCCGCAACACTAGCCTGACCGAAACCCAGGATAGAGGCCTGAATATCCCGGACCCGCTGTTCCGGTGGATAGACCCGGAACTGCGCCGAATCGAGAACCGCTCCGATGAAGAGGAGCTTCTGAGAGGGACTCAGGTGTGACTTCGGCACGTTGATGGAAAACCCCAGCAAATGCAGGAGATCCGCCGTAGTCTGGAGGTGGGAGACGACTGCCTGGGGCGAGCCCGCCTTCAACAACCAGTCGTCGAGATAGGGGAAGACTGGAACCCCTGATCTGCGCAGATGAGCTGCGACCACCGCCATCTCGTTCGTGAACACCCGAGGGGCACTGGTGAGGCCGAAGCGGAGCACGGTGAACTGAAAGTGCTCTTGACCCACCGTGAACCGCAGGTAACGCCGGTGGGCCGGCAGGACGGGGATGTGGAAATAAGCATCCTGCAAGTCCAACGATACCATCCAGTCTCCAGGGTCTAGGGCAGCTAGAACCTGAGCCAAAGTCAACATTTTGAACCGTTCCTTCTGGAGGAAGGCATTGACGTTCCAGAGGTTCAAGATAGGGCGTAGGCCCCCCTTGCCCTTCTTGGGAACCAGAAAGTAGTGGGAATAACAACCACGACCTACTTCTGGACTCGGAACGCGCTCGACGGCCTCTTTGGCCAAGAGGGCCGAAACTTCCTCTCGCAGAAGATTCAAATGATCCTCCGAGATACGGTGGTGCTGCGGTGGCATGGCTGGAGGGGTCGTCTCGAAGGGGAGGGAGTAGCCCCTTCGGACGATTTGCAGCACCCACCTGTCCGAAGTGATGGTACGCCAGTGGAGCAGGTGATGGCGAACTCTGCCGCCCACTGGCGAGGAATGGGCCGGAAAGCTCGGACTAGGAAGGCTTGGAGGCAGATGCTGCCGGGGTGGATGTGGGCTGACCGAGTCGGCCTCCAGAACCGCCTCGGCGGAAACCACGTCCGCAACCGCGCGCAGGTTGGGTCTGCGGCTGGTGGCTAGGCGGACGTGAGGAGGCGCCCCTTCCTTGGCCACGAAAGGGGCGAAAAGCGGAAGGTTGCGACCGCGGGCCGAGAGGCCCAAGGACTTGGCCGTAGCCCGGGAGTCCTTAAAGCGATTCAGCGCACTGTCCGCTTTCTCACCAAAAAGGCGAGTGCCATCAAAGGGCATGTCCATGAGAGTGCTCTGGACATCCCCCGAAAAGGACGTGGACCGCAGCCAGGCGTGACGTTGAAGCGCCACCGTGGTAGAAATCGCCCTACCCAGCGAGTCCGTCGTGTCAAGCCCACATCGGATTGCATGTCGTGCTGCATCCCTCCCATCGGCCAGAGCCTGGGAAAGTCGTGTCCGGGCCTCCTCCGGGCACAGGGGCAGCACGTCCTCCACCGTATCCCACAGAGAGTGGGAATAACGGTCCAAAAGACAGGCGATGTTTAAAGACCGCTGACCCAAACTAAGGGAGGAGAACAGCTTTTTGCCAAACTGTTTCAGTCTCTTGGAATCCCGGTCCGGCGGAGCGGTCGGGAAGGAGGATTGGGAGGTAGAAGCCTGGATAACCAGGCTCTCGGGGGTGGGGTGTTGGGACAGAAAACTGGGGTTGCCCGGAGCAGGGCGGTGGCGCCTGGCAACGTTCCTGTCCACAGGAGGAACTGTGGAGGGCTTGGACCAGGTGCCCTGCAGAACGTCAATGAGGGCCTCATTGAATTGCAGCAGAGGCTCAGTGGAGCTTGCTGCAGACTGAAGCACCTCAGTGAGGACATTAGTCCTCACAGCCACGGCAGGCAGCTCGAACCCAAGTGCTGCGGCCGCCTTGCGCAGCACCACAGAGAAAGCAGCACCCTCCTCCGAAGCCACAGTCGGAGGAGAGATGAATCCAGTGTCTGGTGAGGTATCCAGACCACTGGCCTCCCCCAGTTCATCTGCCCAGTCCTGTGACAGCTGAGCCTGAACGGCCATAGGGTCCTCGGACCCCTCCCAGTCGCCCCCGTCATCCGATTCCTGGTAAACAGGAGGAAGGATCGGAGCCGGATGGTAGACATAATGTGTCTCTAACGACGCCGCCCCGGCGCCAGATCCGGAGCGTGGCTGAACTGGGGATCGACGCCGAGCGGAGTCGGCGTCGGAGGTGGTACCGGTGTCGACGCCGGCGGAGGAAGCGTGACGAGGTCGACCGGTGTCGACGGGGACTCAGGGACGAGTCCCTCGGGGACCTGCGGCGTTGGGGCCGGAGCCGTCGACGGCACCGGGGCCGGAGCCGCCGGCGTGCAAGGTCACCCAGTCGGGTCCGCGGGGCCCGAAGGCGCGCCAGCGGGCGTCGACGGCAGAGCCAGGTTCCTCATGGCCGAGAGGAAGGCACGGACTTCCGCCGGCGTCGCGTCAGTCCCAGGGACCGGCGGGTATGGGGACGTGCGCGGCGCCTGCGGCTCCGCTGGAGCCGCGGGGGTGGAACCACCCTGACCCTCGGCCGAGTCGCGCGAGGGGAGTCCGAGGAGCGGTGTCGCCTCTTGGACTTCTTGGAGTGCTTCGACTTACCCGAAGACTTGGAGCCAGACGAGCGATGATGACGTCGGCTGCGGCTCCGCGACCGATCCTTGGACCTCCTCCTGGACCGGGATCGAGTGGGGCGCGGAGCCGAGTGGCGAATCTCGAGAAGCTTACGGGACCGCTCCCGTCTAGCCTTCGAGGTCAGGGCCTTGCAGTCCGAACACGACTCCGTGTCGTGGTCGAGGCCCAAACAGTAAAGGCACCGGCGGTGATGATCCGTAACCGACATCAAGCGGTTACAGTCAGTACAGGCCTTGAAACCAGGCATCCTACCGGCACCAGAGTCGAGACAAGATCAAAAAGGGTCAAAAACTTAGTCAAAAAAGACTAAAAGGGGTAGCTCTCCCGGATCTGCGCTTATTGGCGCGGAAAAAAGAAGAACTGATGTCAGCGCGCGAGGGCGGCGTCTAAGTACTCCGACGACGTCATTCCGGCGCACGATGCCAACGACGGACGAGGAGCCGCAGACGACGCCTAGCGACGCGCAAGGGGTATTGCTGACGAAAAATCTTCCGGATCCAGTCTGACGCCTGGGGATATTCTAAGGTGAAGAATCTAACTAACGTGTTTCTTTCAGATACACTTTCAACCTCTAAACCGGAGTGGCTTGCTTTTTCCTGCTAGGATTGCAGGGATCATCGTTTGTGTGTGTGTGTATATATATATATATATATTTCTTTTTTAACAGGTGTCAGCACAGGTGTGCAAATCACCACATTAGAATTACTTCCAGGCTATAAATGTAACCTCCATCGATGTAACTTTCTGTTGAGCTCAAAGTATACTTGGTGTCCACACAGGTGTGCGAATCCCCGTACTTGAATTAATGTAGTAATTACATAATGGCTTCAAAGTAACATGCCCTGTTTTATATGCGCAAAACAGATGGTATCCATATTGGTGTGCGAATCACCGTATTCAAATAGTTAAGACAACTTCAAGATTAACTGGTATCCGCATTGGTGTGCTAATCACTGTGCTGAATTTGTTTAACTGCTCCAAAATGACCTCCGTAAAGCATCGGGCCAGTTTTTAAGGATGATATGCCTTGTTTTTTCATGCCTGACTGCCCGTTCGACAAGTTGGGCTGTTAACAATGGCCCCCAAACATGCGCAATTTCTGCAGCGTGAGTCATGCGGCGCGAGATTGCGCATATGTACTCAGCTGCTTTTCTTTACTCTTCTTTACTTTTCCCAATATTTTCCGATTCACTCATGATTTGACTTGGGCCCGAAATCAGATCCCCAATGTATCCATCAGCTCCTTTCTGCTCTGCAGCCCTCCGGACTACCAGCCAGCACTTATCGCTACTCTCTGATCTGCCGAAGTCTTAGCTCCACGGACTCCAGCAGTGCTTCAGGCTTTCCTCTTCGATCCTGATCGTCTCCAGTATTATATTCTTCTTATACATATGAATTCGCCATCCAGTGATGGTTTAAACATGAGTTTATTTCCATATGTATATCTAGAAGTTGCTAAATCGAAAAGCTGGGGCCAACTGATGATGACTGGAATCTGGAACACAGTACACACAACCAGATTCCATCCAACCTCAATGGCCAGGATACAACACCCAGCAGAACAGATCCAACTAGGTTTGCCCTGGACCCTGCTGGAGGCTTCTGGGAGACTGAATGATACCCCCAAGTAGTGCAGTAGTGCAAAAAGGTCCTGAACCCTTGACTGGTGTTAGAGTGTACTCTTCTCCCTCCAAAATTGCAAGACTGGACTTAATTTAAAGCTTTTTTCAAAAAGAACATGAGGCTATTGGCGGCAAGCAACAGCTGCAGATGTTGAATCAGCAGAGGGATTCAACTAGCTGGTTTACCCAGCTGAAAAAAGTTTGACTTCCAGAAAGGTTTCTTAGTCTGAATGTAGAGAGTTTTCACTGAGGTCAATATTGAAGGGCAGCCGATCACTGACGAGACCTTCCTCAGCATAGGATTTGTCCACTCAGAACTTTCCCTCCATTGACTCCAAGAGCCTTGAACTTTGCACCAGGCTCTGACAGAATTCCTGCACTCCAGCAGACTGGGCCAAACCACGTTCCTGTATCTGAGCTGTGCTCCATCGCTGTCAAACTTACTTTTGACTTTGGTTGGGGCTAGCACAACCTAATACCCACAGTTGGCGCTTTGTGCTTTCTGGTGTTTGAAGAATTGTGTTGTTTTGGTATCTATTTGATGACTACAATTTGCTCTATGTTTATACATTTGAGTAGGATTTTTATTTATTAAGTTGTTCATGCAATCCACTTCATTTAATAATCCACATTCTCATATGCACAAAGAATGAATCACATTTTTCCTATGATTTGTGGGTTACTGTAGGAGGTTTATACTGAGAAAAAGCAGCATCCTTATGTTAAAAGAAATATCCCACACAAATTGCTTTGAGGTCAAGAACAGGACCGTGGCTCTCGTATCTGAACCAGTTCTACACTGTCCTGATTTTTTCCTCCCAGTTATCCTCAAACCATATGAATTTTATCCTATCGCATAAAAGAAGATGATGACAGCTACAGGAGCATCTAAGTTAATGTTGATGTTACTAACAATCTTTAAAGCATAATTTGATATTTGGATCTATCCCGGAAGGTTCCCCTGCAGGTTCAAGCTGAGATTTAAAGTGGCATGGCAAGCAGAATATTTGGTAGAATCAAACTGACAGAGAACGAAGTGCACATAAGCACACCTGAATTCCCACTGTCTGTAAAGTGCTGGGAAATTACTAGCAAATCTACTGCTTAAACATGTACAAACTGTTAAGAGCTGCTACTTGTCCTCTTATCAGTTTTTGCATTTTAATTATTGTGTCCTCACATAAAGCACGCTATTGTTCCCTGGGGTCTGACTTATGCTATCGGTATAAGAACAACAACAAAATACATTTGTTTATACGATCATGGGTCTTTGCATCTAAAAACAAATACAAAAATGTTTTAAAAATCCATTGATCTTGGCAAAGAAACACCCTACTGCCATTTTCATTCCACCCACAGCAAATAACTTAAAAGTCAGCTAGAGAACTAAAGGTCACTTCATATTTAGGTTGTTCATTGTTTAGAATTTAAATGAACAGGGGAAGCAGAAGTTAAGCATCCATGATTTTTGCTTCATAGGTTGTAAAGACTTCTCAAATACATTATTTGGATGAACACCAAACAAAGGATGCTTAATCATGATTACGAAGTCCTGGGAATTTCACTGTTCAATAAATGACAGCGCGCAGTAAGCTATTTGAGTCAATTCAGACACAACCTGCAGTGCTTTCTAGATCCAAATATAAAAGGAAGCCCTGACGCTAATGTCTGCCTTCACGATAGTAACAGGGTTATTATTTGGGAGCAACATCTCATGAATGTGGTTGTAAAGCACTCTGAATCTTCAGCGACACCCAGGCGTAACGGTTTTTGGTTTCACTTCCTACAATAAAAATATATTGACAACACATGTCCCGGGTAAAGATCGTTTGAAAGAATCCGGACATTCACTTATCATTAACCTACCAACAGCACTCCTGTTCAATTCAATTCAAAAGAGCTTTACTCGGTTTGTACTACAACCATAAAAGCAAAGACAGAATTTAAAACACACGTATAAAACATTCATTGCATGGAAAAATCCAATAAATTGTAAGCACTAACATTTCCTAGCAGCAATTGGTTTATAAATAAAATACCCGTAGCATAAAACATTCCAATTGGTTATCAGATATGTTAAATTTCCTAAGAGCAGTTTGTTTACAAATAAAATATCTGGAGCATAAAACATTCCATTTAATTATCAAACATGATTGATTTCCTAGCAGCGATTGATTTTAGAATAAAAGGAGCAACGTAAAAACATAATCCAGGTCCATTAAGGGTAACCGATAAGTTCATAGCAGCATTGATAGTTCTCACATCAAGTTTTAAGAATGTAGGTTTCAGATAAAATCGTCTTAAACAAGAATAAAACTTACAAAACAGCAAAAAATGGCATGTGCTTTATTTGGATAACCCATCACAGAGGCATAAGGTCGACTGACACATTTTCGTAGTGGGGAAGGCAACTAAGTGGTGTACTATGCCTAGTCTCAAACGGGTCAGAACAAAGCGATGTGATGGCCTGGTCACTACGGTCAAGTATTCTTGAAAAACTCTTCTGGCCTCCAGCTGTTGGTAAAATATGAAAGTGGATAGCTTCCCAGTCATTCACCTGTGAACCTCATTTTGATGGGCTAAAAAGTTATTTTTGATCTCTTGTTTAGAAATATTTGTCACACAGCTTGGGTTGCCCTGGATTGAAAGATTGAATAATTAGCTACACCAGTCCCGAATATATTTAAGCCATGGGATGCTGTAGCTTTTATCCAGGAGTAGACAGTCTTTAATGATGGTTTGTGTAAATTTGGTCTCCTCTTTAGCCCAAATAGATCTCCATAATAATAATGGCCGCAAGGTAATGAGATCTGATAGATAATTGATGCCTACTTCACAGTGTGCAATTTCGGTAGATGCTAATGAGGGTAGGCACAATACGCATTTTAGGGAAGAGTTTTCTTCAAGCTGGAGTGTCTGTTTATGATTATGGCCCCAAACCCCTGCGCCGTAAAGGGCTATGGTGACAAATCTGGCCTTGTATATGTCAACCATATCCTTGATTCGATGGTTACCCAATTTGGCTGCAAATCTAAAGATTCCATGGGCACTCTTGGCCATCTTGGAGCGTACATTGGCAAATTCATTCAGCAATTTCCCATTTCCTGAATAAGTTGCACCCAGATAGCAGAAGGTATTGACCAATGCACAGGTGAATTCTCTATGTAAAACGATTTACATTTCTTTGGTTTCTGACCACAGGCCATTACAAAAGCGTTGGTCTTGTTAATTAACAGTTTCCTATTCTTAATAAAACTCCTGTTGAAAAGTTAGAAATCCAAGCTAAAAACGTGTCAATTATACTTGGATAATGTACAATTCTGTATGCCTGTCATTATTGCACTAAGGTCTATTCAATAAAACTAATAAACATTATTTCAACTGACCAACTAGACTTGGGTAATTTACAATTCTACCTTCAGTCTTGGTATTTCTGAATATAATGGTGGTGTAAACAAGAAATTTCCCTATCTATATTCTAGTAGGATGCGATTATGCACTTATTTAGATTTTATTAATGAACTTTTATTTTTCAGTTTTATCATAAACAATATAGCTGCACTGAACGACAAAGCATGTATACAACCAGACACCAATGGGTCAGGGAAGTATACAACTCTCCCAACAGGTCCCAAGTAACTTTTTGTGAGTCTCCTGACACTTGGCCTCCAACACGGACATAAACGGGCGTATGCACTGATTTACATTGAATTAAATACATTCTGTTGACATTTGTATAGGCAGTGGAGTAGTTGAAGATGCCATTATTTTATTTATTGGAATCCCATTAATGAACTGCTGATGTGAGAATGTCTCATAATGTGATACAAAAGATGAGCATTTGGGTTACACACATGTTAAGCAAGACGGATTAGTCTCAAAATGGATGCAGACAAATAAAACATGAAATTGTACTATACCTCTTTATTGATATATCAGATTAATAGCCAACATGTATGTTTTGTTTTTGAAGTATGCAGCTGCATTAAACCTTTCAATGCACTTTACGAATATAACTATTAATATATTTTAAATCACCATAGGGTTTATTTATCACCTGTATTTCAAATGCTGCCCAACCACCATCAATTCAAACAATAATGAAAGTACGCATTGTGTTGTGTGGATAGATACAAACCCGTTTTGAACACAGCCAGAAGGCTCATTTACACAATCCTGAATTAATTTATGCGGTGCCAATTGGGATTACCTTTCGGCAGCAAGCAATAACATTATAACTAATAAATCCTCCGTCGTTTATTTTGATGAGTTAAACTCACCCTTTTCAGACTGGCAGCCGCCTCTCCAGAGCGAATGGCATGCAGCAGGCTCTGGCGGATCTGTTCTGGGTCAGGGTTTGGAAATGACAAAGCGCTCTTTTTCTCCAGGGCATGAGGAGGATTTTGTACGTTATTGTTTTTTTCAGTATTTGTTAAGTTCATTTTCTACAAAGGGAAATGCAAAACACTTTATCTAGGATGTTAAAGACGGCCAAGCCATTAATTGAACATTAGTGTTGGTAAAGGTTAATGGTAGCGCACATGCAGGTTTTGGAAATTTCATGTGAATCAGCAAGCACAAACAAACAGACGCAAACACATTACAAGCAAAATAGTATTGCTAAACCAGAAGAAATTAGTTTAAAAAAGTCAGAAAAGCATTCCTGTTTCACAATAAAGCGTATTACAATTACTGAGGAGGGTAAGACTTATTTGTATTCATACTGTAATCTTTCAGCGAATATTCCAGGATGTTTTGCCTGTTGACCCAGCTTTGTAAAACTCGGCAAGCATAAAGAAAGTCCTTCTTTCACCTTGAATTGAGTGGTGCTTTGAAAAAGTATTCTGTAGCCTCAGAAATATAAATACTATTACAGAGATTATGAACTACCTGTTGAAAATATAGAACATGTTGTAATTTAGGCATATATCTCAATTTCATGATTCCGAAGAACGGGTTAGGCAACAGGAAACAACAAACACGCTTAATCTTTAGCAGAACTCTACCCATCAAATATTATACTCTAATAGACACTTAAAATATCAAGTAGCAAAATAATAACTACAGTATCACACATCTGTTAACACTATTTGGATATTAGAAAATCAACCTCTAGACATGTTATAAACAAGCATTGGCATAGTCAATAGGTCTCGCCTTGCGGACCTTATAAGTGTTTAGCCATGCAACAGTTGATGTTGTTGCACCAAGGATATTGTGCTGCATAACTAAATACTTATAAGGTCCCAAAAGCGAGAGACATATTGGCTATGCCAATGCTTCTCAACTTTTTAATGTCTAACTATGTAGACCAACAAACCTGCATGAGTTGGCCTAAATTTATATTTATGGCCTGAAACACAAACCAGTGATTCAAAACCATTTAGTATCTAGAAACTAATTTTGCTCCATGTTTCAAAATAAGTTGCGTTTACTGTAACTTAATATAAAACTCAAAGATACACAATTATTTTTTATTTATGAAAGCAACACGAACCTTCTCACAAATACTGGTGTTGGCGTAAACTAGGCATGCTAGTGAAGCAAAGCAAACTAATATCAAAGCAATCATGCCACCAGTTCCCAGCTGGGTTAACCACACATCAGTTTTATTTCACTCGAAATACTTCAGGAATATTTGTAAAATGTGATGTGTATCTGACAAAGCAAATTTTTCATTTGCAGCATACATCGAGATGTTAAACGTCTCGAATGAGGAAACGGAAATTAGCAAGGCTGCTCAAATTGGGAACATTGTACAAAAAGTGCTTAGGTACAATCAACAGATGTTTGATGTGGCCTTCTGAAAAATCCCATTGGTCCACTGTATTGCACCACGTGTTAATTGAGAAGGGAGATTAAACACCCACAACCCAGGTTAAGAGTTGCAGCTTACTGACAACGCAGCACGTTTATATAGACAGTAAGCACATATGATAAACTGAGCTAAGTGAGCAAACCAGGTCAAAGCCAGTCACACTTCCCTTCAGTGACGTAGGCACACTTCTTTGGATCAGTGCTAAGACGCCACCACTGAGTGAAAAATCCACATCACAAACTACCAGTGGATTAAAGCTGTCTGCATTGATTCGGGCCACCAGAGGAGCATCAAGGTAGGCCGCAGCAGGGAAACGAGGTGATTAAACATGCATAAGCAAGACACCGAGAAATGTAGCATTAATTTTTAAGAAGCTAGGGTTCTCGGAAAAGAAATTGAGGTTGTGATAGCAGCTCCACTTCCGCCACTATACGACAGTAGCAGGATCATTATTAGCAAAGTAAGCATTACAGAACATTGCACTTTGAGAGATGCCATGGCAAGAGGGTTCTGACGTCTTTTGATGCCAACAGCATTTTGACTGAACGTAGAAGACTTCTACCAGGCTCAATCCTTTTCCCTAGAAAGGCACATTTGGGGTAGAGTGCCCGGGATTAGCACAGATAGTAAATTACTTATTCATGATGTATTAAAAAGTAGCAACTCTATCAGGAGATGATTCATTCAACTAAAGGGGAAAGCAAAGTTCATCTCGGGGCGGGACCCCTGCAAGTTTTGTATTAATCAAGGTTTGCTAGAGGCCGATTGTGGGGTCACGGTAGGTCTACTTTCGCCTCAGGAGAAGAGCTTTCACTAAAACAGACCAAGACGATCGCACACTCACGGACAGAGCCTTGAGGCAGCAGAGAAGTGGGGGTCGTCCCTCTAGGGATGAGAGAATGGGGAGTGTGCACAAGGGCAGCTGATGCAGATCTGGAAGGAAAGCCACTGCTGTCATTTCTGTGTGGGGGGGAGGGGGAGGTGAGCGGAGAAGACTGACATGTGTGACAAAGGAGACGCGGTTTGTTTACAAACCACAAGCGGGCAGCTAAAATGCCCAAATTCAAGGTCACGGAACTTCACACGTCTCGCACCACAATAACGCGTCCTCCATATCAGTCACCCTGAGTAGCATCACTTGCTCAAGGGCCTCATGCTCACCTGTACTTAATTTCCTTTGAGATGTGTAAACATCCAGTCTGGAGGTGGACACGACTCCCATAGAAAACAAGCGCGTTCCTCGCGCTAAAAGGAGGCAGCAGGAGGAGGGGCGAGAGGAGGGGGCAAGTGCTGAAGCGTTTCACTTGCGAGAGCGAGCAGCACCAGGAGCGATAATTGCTACCATATGGCGCCGCGCACTCCCGCAAGTGAATCGCCACACGTGTACGCATTGCCATTGAAGGCAATGGAACGCGTGCACGTTTTTGGCTGAAAAGCCAAAGCGATTGCTAAAGGTCTTTTTGCCTATGCAGCGCATGTGCGCTGCATAGGCGAGACCTGATTTGTCTTTGCGTCTTTATTTTCAATTTAGCATAAATGATTTATAATACAATGAAGTACAATATCAAACATTAAAGATGTTGATAGAGGGAAAATCCCGGAGCATGCAGGTCCTAGGGGAACCATTTGGTTTGGAAAGAAGGAAGGCGGCCAAGACCAGCACTTGGGGTCCACTGGAAGGAATGTGATTCATATTTATGCAGAGGCACGTGAAATACCTTCTGGAAACCCAACAGATCCTTTTTCGCCAGCACCCTTTTAGGTTTTCTTTTTGGAGGATTAGAGCACCATGGGTGACATTCGTATCCCTCACTCGTTCTTATTAGCTGCGAGCACAGCTAGTTACTGGGAAATGTAGAGAGGCTGGGTAGATATTAATGCATTCTCTATGAGTGTGAAAGAAACCCCTAAAAAAAAAAACCACTGCAATTTCGTTTCATAGAAAGAAAATGTACTTTTCAGTTTCATCACTGAAACCCTCTCCAGGCCTGCCATGTACCACGCAACAGGTGTGACACTTAACGCATTTCGGTGTGGTGTTCCGCATCACCGCACTGAAATGCATTGTCACACATTTTAATGCTGTACCAGCCAGCTAGCGCGCACAGCGGCGCCTGTGAAACCTGTGCGTCGGCTCTCTGCAGCTCCCTGAGGACTTGCCAGCATGAGCAGGCTAAGTAAACAGTTAATGATCTTGTCTGCTGGCTGAGACAAGTGTTACAATGTTACAATCTATCTAAGCCCTGCTCTGCAATTAAATTTCCGCCTGCGGCGCCGCGCGGGCTATCAAGTGAAAGTCTCGTCATCGTGTGCTCAATACCAAGACCCGGGGTGGGGCCTGCCCGCAGTGGTTGCGCACTACTGGCTGTTGCGCCGCGGGAAGATGTGACCTTATGTCCTGAAACAGGAAGGAAGTGAGGTCGGTCAGGATTAAGCGGCAGGGGGTTCAACTGTGGAGCTGTGCTTTGCTGTGTCCGCGCATATTATAACCCGGCATTGGACCGGACGACAGCAGACACTGACTCTCTCAGCAATCATGTCCGCGCATGAGAGAGGCCTCGGTCGCTGCGGGGACTCGTGAGAGCTGCAGTGCTATTCTGTGGGGCCGCCGTGACCGGGTGCGGCTGCTCACCGAGGCCGCCTGGACCGAACTCGCCGTCGCGCTCAGAGAGTATAGTGCCTGCCAGGAGGACTGTGAGACTACAGAAGTTGAACAAGTAAATAAGAACTAGGCCAGGTAGCCTGCCTGTCATTGACTTTAGTAGTAGTACTAGTGTTGTTGTCGTCACACAGAAACTGAGTGACTGAGTCTCACACAGTGTGCTGCTCCGTGAATAACCGCGGTGTAGATGGTTGATGCAGCAGACCCAGCCCGCATCGTTCATTTAGCCCCTAGTAGCGGGGCACACGCCAATACTAGTTAATATAATGTTTGCCGGCTCAGGCTGCGGCATCGCCGGGCATCCGCATCGGACTGCGGAGCCTGTGTGCTGTGCTGCACAGCAAGAACTGCAAGATCTGATCCTTTAATTTATTTCAGACAGTAATCTGCAGGCAGGGCTGCTCTGTCTCATCAACTTTCTGAGGTTTATCTTGGGCACCGTCATTGAAAGCACTAGCCGTGACTCACTCTGTTTCTAATTAACTTACTTCAGCTTATGGACCATTATAATTCAATGAGTCAGTGACTGAGTCTGTAGCTAAATCAGTCTGATAATAATCTTATCTAACTAATTAAATGTTTGAGTTGAGAGTGATGTCACATTACCATATAATTTACACACTGTGCTTAATTTATAATATTATGGTGCAAGTAATCATGTAAATACTGAGAGGGTTTATCTTCAGTGACACGGGTGGTGGTGTTTTGCCAGGGCTCTCTGCTCTCTCATCCTGTTCCCCACAAGGAGGGAGTGGGGGGTCGTCACGACTTGCGTCAGATCCCTCAGTCTTCTCATCATGTTCTCTCCAGATTTTGCAGGCAGAAGCTGGCCGGGGGGCGGGCCCTGCTACTGGCTGGCAATATGTTGTGTACTAGTCAGTGTTGTTTTTCTGCCGGCCTGCCAACACACTGACTGGCACCTGTTTTAACTTGAGGGTCCTCTGTTCACACATCCTGTTGGGGCTGGGACGGTCTGAGAGACCACATGAGAGACGCCCTGGGGTCCAGTTGCTAAGCAATAGCCGCATGATTTACAAGGGAGGAGGAGGCCCCACCAGCACAACACAGATGGCCAGCCCAGGTTTGTGGTTCAGCCTGCCCAGCCTCTCACACATCCTATTTGGGCTGGTGGGTCGACTCCCACCACGTGAGAGAGAGAGTCCCTTAAGTATTGATGCATGCTCCAACTGCAGCATCCTTAGGAAGGAGGAGCCAGAGGCCGGGGCTTCATTGTCGCCCCCAGCAACAGATATCCAGCCTGCCAGGTACAATGTTTTCCTGCCTCATGTGCCCCAGCCTGGGTCGGGCCCCCCTCCTCAGAATTGTTGCTGTCGCCAGGGCAACAGAACTTCCTCAGCCCATGTCTAACTAATTGGGCAGATGTTGTGCTTGATCTAGATATTATGTACATATGGACTTTAAAAGTATATTATTTATTTTATGCAAATGACAATCTGTTGCATCGGGCAAGTATTTTTGTATTTAACTGTGCATGTATCTGCATATGTACACAGTACTTTAAAAAAAAGTACTACTACTGAAAGACTTGTTTAATATCATGGCTAAGCACTTGTTTACAGTACAATCAGGTTACAGGAGGGAGCACTAGGGTTAGCGCCGTTCCATATCTGGTGCTCTGCAGCAGATTGAAGAACTTCTCGGAGTTTCTTGTTGCTCAAATGGCTGTATTTTCTGATATTGAGAAGTTTTCCTCGTCTTCATTGCATTATTTTTGCTTGCAAGAAAGTGTCACTAATAGTAGTTGAAATGTCACTCATAATTTCACAGAAATTCTGAAAATGTCACATGTAGCAATCTGAAGCCTTGGCAGATATGCCTCTCTAAAGCCTCCAAGATGTTTAAAACGTCCCCTTCATATGGGCACCTTCAAATTAGGGCTAGACATTTCATACAACAGAACTGGGTTAATATCAAGAGACACTGTTCAATCTGTATTTAGGGGACTCCTGATTTGTTAATTTAAGTGTCAGGAGTTCCAGCATAAACTCTGGATTTTCAGTCGTTTCCTGTTCTTTTGTTGCCAGCTTTAGACAGAGGGCCACCTTTTAATAACTTCTGGAAAGTTATTACACACCACAAATTTCTAACTTTGATATTTTATTTGACCTTCCACCAACCATATGCTAGTGACCTCTTACATAGTATATTCACAGTGGTAGCTATCACAGAGGTTTCAAAAGTAATTCATATCTGCAGAATCACATTCATCAAAGATTGTATAATAAAACCGAGACTGATACATATAAGCTCAAAGACAGAAATTAAAGACTAAATACAGACACAACTATGTACAGTTTGGAGGGGTCATAAGGTATGAAAGGAGTTTTAGAATCAGGAATGGAATTAACTTCTTCAAGAACATTTTCCCATATATACACTGATGGCCCACCTTTCAAACCCTCAATTGATGAACCGCATGGAGCAGGGATGAAGCAGAGAAGTACTAGACATCTTGCATCGATCTAGACCTTAAGGTCACCCAGAATACTATCAGTTGAAGTGGTCATTGCTATAGAAGGACAGTTCATCAAGTGCCGAATAAACAGTGAACAAAGGCAAAGAGGAACGATAAACATAGAAACCAATAATCCATAACAGGCAATGCCTTAATTTTAAATGGAAAACTAGGTTTCAGTGTAATATGGATTTTAATACAGTGGTGAAAAATGAGTAAAGACCCTCCACACAACAAATTTGTGTGTTTAATATGACCAATCCCAAAGGGGGATTGTAATTGTAGTTGCATTTATATAGCGCTTACTACCCCTGGTGAGGCATCAAAGCACTTTTCAGCGAGTAGCACGCTACTCCGGAACCCAAAAAGGATTAGTGGTAAACTAGTATAGGGAAATATGAAATTAATTTGAGTAGTGGACATGTGAGTCTGTTATGCATTGAAAAGGAAAGTTGAGGGATAGTAGAGGGAAGGGTCACAAAAGTGTTTATTTGGAGATCATATCTGTAGGTGAGGTTTGGGATGAAAAAAGTGGATGGGGAAGAGTCAGAGGGTACCTCTACATTTACAGAGCGATATCAAAATCCTAGAAGTCAAATGTTGGGATTCAGAATGTTTGGACTTCGAATAACTCAACATCTGCCATTGGCCCGCCAATACTGTGTCAGGGCTAGTGGTGTCGCTAAGCCAGAATTCTGATGCACAGAGAATATTGTTATGTAGGTCCTCAATGAGATTCAAAAATGTGTTTCTATCACGAAGAAGAAAGCTGATTTTGAAGAGCACACAGCAATAGAAAAGAATCAGAAGAACTACAATACCGGGAATAATACACTGATGGAGTACATAAAATAGCCACAGAAGGTTCTGAGCACTAGTCAAAGACAGGCTTGCCACTGGTGCCCCAAAATACGCCTACCCATACTAAATGTGTATGCTAAGAATAGTAAGTGGATGTGGCATTCTTCCATGCACGTGGAGCTTGCTTATATACCCCAACAGAAAAAAACAGGAAGAACACAGATAAGCGTGGGGGACAGCAAAACAAATAAGGATCCGGATGATACTCCTGTGAGAGTCACAGGTACTGGAAACTTAAAATGCATCAACGGTGACAACCATAGCACAGCAAGCAGAATAACGATATTGATATAGCCAACAAGTGCCTGGATAACTGAATATCTGGAGCTCAGGATAAGATTGCGCCTCTGTCCCAGTTTTGGGTGACACGCGATAGGCCATCTGCTGATTGGTTTAATGAGGATCTGGCACCAATGAAGAAGTCCTGCGAATGCCTGAAGCGTTTAAGGTGGAAAGATTATAGTGTTGATAGTAAAGCCAACTATAGTGAGGCGCTTAAACAATATCATAGGCAAATACGTAGCACTTGCAGACAATATAATGCACAAAAGATTGAGTCTTCTGCTAACTTCTCGAGAGAACTTTTTTCAATTGTCAATTCCCTCTCATCATTGGAATGCATTTCCGCTCATATTACTCCATCTTATGAGAGCTGCAATGTGATTGCTTGCTTCTTTGCTGATAAAGTGGCAAAACATATGATTCCTTTTTGTAGGATGTCAGAGACATCTGAGCTTGATTTGAGGTTCTATCTTTGGAGACAGCCTTGCTAGTTTTATTGCTCGTTCTCTGGATGAAATTAGGATGCTTTCTACCAAAGTCAAATCTGTGTCACCTATGGATCCAGCTCCACCCAAAATTTTGGTTCTGGGAATACAATCTATTCTACCTCATTTGCACAATTTGATTGCCCTGTCACTCATGAGGGGTGAATTACCTCTGGGAAGCACGCTACTGTCATGCCCCTTCTTTAAACACAGGGCCGCCTGAAAAGTTTAGAGCAATCTCGTTGCTGCCCTTTTTTGTGAAGGTGGCTGAAAAGCATGTGAACATGCAACTAACAAATTTTATATAGACAAACAATCTATTGTATTCAAGCCAGTCAAGCTTTCGAGCAGAACAGTCTAGAGAGTCAGCTTTATTGTTAGCTTCAGAATCTCTTAGACTCTGTGCAGACAGGGGCCAGGCAGCAGCATTATTAATGGTGGACCTCAGCTCAGCATTTGACACCATGTCTCATGGCTTTCTTTTAGAGCGGCTAGGGAACTGCGGTGTCAGGGGTATGGCTCGGAGGTGGTTGGCCTTCCTCTAAAACTGCACCTTCGAAGTAGCCCAAAGGCCCTTTTCCTCTGAAACGTTGCATCTGCTTCAGGGGGTGCCTCATGGCTCCATGTTGAGCCCTACTTTATTTAATCTATACATGGATCCCCCTGGCAGAGATCATCGGGCGACACAATGTAACCATTCCGTCTTATGCTGATAGTACGCAACTTACTGGCAGGAAGTGAAAGGTGCAACTACCCAATCTAGATCTTGTTTGGTAGAGTTGGTAGAATGGATGAACAAGAGTTGCCTCAGGCTTAATGCGAATAAAACTGAGGCCCTCATTGTTGGTAAAGCTCTTTCTGTCTCGTCTCCCGCCGGGTGGCCTGATGCTCTGGGCCCCTGTTCCAGCTGCCATGTTAAAGATAAAGAACTTAGGAGTTTGATTTGACTCCAAGCTGACTTTTGATAGTAAGATTGCTTGTGTGACAGCAGCTTAAACATTTTTTGGAAGATCATGGATCTTCTGCTACTTGCTGGCAGGAAAACCATAGTCCAAGCAGTGGTGATATCCCAACTGGACTATAGCAATATCCTTTACATCGGGGCCTTGGGGTAGATTGCAAAAGTTGCAGAGAGTACAAAACGCGGTTGCACATTTATAGGTAAATCTTCCCAGACGTGCGTCTTCTGGCCCAGCTCTTGCCAAATTGCACTGGCTTTTTCTAAGTTAGAGAATCTCTTTTAAAGCTATGTGCCTACGCCTTAAAATACTCAATGGCAGGGGCACTCAGTACTAGATAACCATTCTTAAACCTTATCATCTCAGGCGCAGTCTCAGGTTATCTAAGGCTAAGCTGGCTGAGGTCCCATCTGTGAAAAAAGCCCAGATGGGTGGCTGCTCTTTTGGTTTTCAAGCTGCAAAGGTGTGGAAGCATGGACTCTTTGGAAACAGCTTTCCGTAAGATGCTCATAACCTGGTTATTTCAGCTGCCCTAGGGGCATGGTTGAGATTGAACTTGGTATAGTCTGCCGTTGGTTTTCTTTAGTTTTGGTCTGTTTTCTTTTTTGTTAGTTCAGTTTGGTAGTAGGCTGATAGGTCAATCCTAGCACGGGGACACTACACCTGGAGTAACCAAGCACTTCATAAATCAAATTATTATTATATGTAGCAACACATTTCCACACATTCAAAAATAGCATACGCAACTGACCTCGTTACAACCAAATACAATAATTTTGTACAGTCCTTTGACAATGAATACTGGGGTAAAGGAAAAATGAGTCAATGCTATCTCCACAAAGACTGGTCTAGTCATTTGTAGTGACACTGTTTCCTGTGTGCTTTTTACACCACTGTGGCAGCAAGGCAAGGACAAGCGCGAGAGAACCTGAGGATGCAAGGCGGTCCGGTGCATGGGAGGCGAGGCGAGGTGAGGTGATCTAAGGTGAGCCCCCTTCTCCGACCAGGAGCACTCAGCACTTTTCTGCCCGCCCTGGCCTCCCTAGAACGCCGTGCATGCCGCATAGCCGGCATTGGGGACAGCGAGGAGTACTGTAAGCGCTGACACGGTTCATCAGTGAATATCGACGACCCTGTACCTGCCACCCACTCTCACCACCTCTCGCTCGCTCTCCCAAGTGTGTTAAGTGGTTGAGTGGGCCACGAGAGGCCCGGCAGCTGGCAGTAAAAAGACAGGAGGAGCCTGCTTCTTACCCCCAAAGAAGTGGCTAATTGAGCCAGTTTAAGGAGTCTTTGAATATAAAGTCTAGCCTGCAAGTAACAGCCCTTCATAACCTTCAACATAATCTCTGTACAGGAAAGCTGGCATGTGTGGACAGAGGGGGTAGTGTGTGCTAGAGCCCACTGAATTGGTTGCGCCCTGTGTAAGCGGAAGCAGCCCACCTAGGGTAGGTGCAGCTTGCGGCCTGTGTGCGCTCCCCCCCCACTCGTGCACTACCCACTGCTCTTTTCAACTCAGTAAGGCTTTCAGCATTTAATTGCCTCATACAGAGGGCCCAACTAGTGCCCTGTAGCGTGCTCATGCCCCTCCCTGGCTTCTACTGCCTTCATCCAGGTACAGGGTAGGAGTGGCAGCGCTGTTGGGCAAATCAGTCTCTCCCTAAGCACCTCAACAGGTTGGCCCCTTCCACCAGCCCAGCATCCACCTCAAACCAGAGTAAATCAAGTAAATCTAAATCTTACGGGCCCGAAATAGTATTACTCATCATCTGAGGGATCCGGATGGTCTAGACCATCGCCTATAGCAGTCTGAACAAGCAAGGAAGAAGATCGGACCTAGGATCACTCCTTTCTGGCTGCAGCTATGAGGCAGGAATCCAAATATTGTCAAACAAGGCTAATCATATTGACAATGCGGAGATGGAAACGGACATCTCGCAAAAAAGAACTGGATAATGACCCGGCCCCGCCTCCCCTGCTCTTTGAACCTGCCACATCCCCTATATTCGAGGCCGAGGACCTAGAGGAAACAAGATGGCGTTTCCAAACCTCCTCTTCAATGATGACTTCTTCCTCAAAGTGAACAATTAGGCCGCTGTTGCACAAACTTAATGACACCGACCCGGATATAGCTCCAGACGGCGCAGTCCTCAACATTGCATCAAAAGGCTCAGGGTCTACCTCTAGCCTAGTCAGCAGTCTTTAAGTTGGCACTCAAACTGTAAATAAGAAAGTAAAGTCGGCAACTGGGGCAAAAATCTTTAGGTCACAATCATGCCCAAGGTTAAGTGAAGAAGGGTGAATAATAGAGGCATTATCTCTATCATACACGCCATCAGTATCTCCAGTTCTCAAGAGCAATATCACTATAGCGGTGCAAGCAGGCATCAGCCACATGTCATCAATCATTCCGGCCACAAGCAGGGACTTAACTGCAGCAGCATCTATGCAAAGCAATGTGACGATAGCTGCTCAAGTTCAACAAACTCCAATGCCGACTAGCCCACCCGCTACAACACAGAATAGTGGAGAAACACCACTAATCGCAAACAAACCAATCTTGACCAGGCGGGAAAGCATAACCGATCTGGAATTGGGTAACCTGTTGGACGCTTCTCTTCCATCATAGAGGCCCAAATAACTGAGACACTAAGCCAAACCCCATTTCTGAGGACGAGCCTCACAGTAAAGGATTTTGGCCCTGCTCTTGACTCAGGGTCCAGCTCCAAAAGCTTTGTTGGCTGCGATAAGTGCCTCACAGAACACAATTGCCAGGATGCTTCTTTGGCAATCAAATAAGATGGACCTACAGAGCGACCTGATGAACAAGTTACTTACCTTCGGTAACGATGTATCTGTAAGAAACATTAGTTAGTTAGATTCCTCACCTTAGAATATCCCCAGGCGTCAGACTGGATCCGGAAGATTTTTCGTCAGCAATACCCCTTGCGCGTCGCTAGGCGTCGTCTGCGGCTCCGCGTCCGTCGTCGTGCGCCGGAATGACGTCGGAGTACTTAGACACCGCCCTCGCGCGCTGACGTCAGTTCTTGTACATAGCGTTCCGCGCCAGGAACGCAGAGCCATGCAAAGACCGACACTGGTGCCAAAAATAAAATCTAGGGGCCTGAAAAGGATAACCTTAACCCTAGATGTCAGTTCGCAGAACGGGGAGGATGGGTGGGTCGGTGAGGAATCTAACTAACTAATGTTTCTTACAGATACATCGTTACCGAAGGTAAGTAACTTGTTCATCTGAAAGAAACACGTTAGTTAGATTCCTCACCTTAGAATAGATACCCAAGCAATACCATCCCCGGTGGTGGGTCTGCGAACCAAGATCACACCAGAAAGTCCTGGAGGACAGAACGGCCAAAGAAGCCATCCCTCCGGACTTGGCTGTCAAGGCAATAATGCCTGGCAAACGTGTGTAGCGAAGCCCACGTTGCCGCCTGACAGATGTCCTGCAAAGGGACACCCCGTCCCAAAGCAGTGGTAGCCGCCGTGGCCCGAGTAGAATGGGCGCGCAGCCCAACAGGAGGGTCCTTTTTTGCCAAGGAGTAACAAATTTTGATGCACAAAACGACACACCGAGAGATGGTCCGTTTGTGCACAGCTTTCCCCTTCTTAGCACCCACGTATCCAACGAAAAGTTGGTCGTCCACCCGGAACTGCTTTGTGCGGTCCAGATAAAAGGAGAGCGCACGTTTTGGGTCCAGACGGTGGAGCCTCTCTTCCTCTTTTGAAGGATGCAGAGGCGGAAAGAAGGTGGGCAAGGTGACAGACTGCCCAAGATGAAATGGAGTCACCACTTTCGGAAGAAAGGAGGGACGAGGCCGAAGGACAACCTTGTCCGGATGAACAGAGAGAAAAGGAGGCTTTGAAGATAAAGCCTGGAGCTCACTCACCCGTCTAGCCGAGGTGATGGCTACCAGAAAAGCAGTCTTAAGCATCAGCAGACGAAGAGGACAATTATGAAGAGGCTCAAAGGGAGCGCACATTAGAAATGTGAGAACAAGATTCAAGTCCCACTGAGGCATTACAAAAGGGACAGGAGGGAACGTGTGAGTAATGCCCTTTAGAAAGCGTGTAACTACAGGGGACTTGAAAAGAGAAGGCTGATCAGGAAGCCGCAAGAAGGCAGAGATGGCAGCAAGACAACCTTTCAGGGTGCCCAGGGCAGAGCCCTGCCGGGCCAAAGAAAGAAGAAACAGTAGAACCTCAGAAAGAGGGGCGGAAAGGGGATCCACAGCCTTTGCTGTGCACCATGCCACAAATTTGTTCCACCGGCAGGCGTATACCGTCTTTGTGGAGGGACGCCTGGCTGCCAGAATGATATCACAGACTTCAGGAGGCAAGTTAAATGGCATCAACTGCCGCCGCTCAATCTCCATGCATGGAGGTGGAGGCTGGACAGGTTCGGGTGGAGGACCGTCCCCTGCTGCTGCGACAGAAGATCCTCCCGAAGGGGCAGACGTATCGGAGGATCGGTCAACATACTGAGTAGCTCGGGATACCAGTACCTTCGTGCCCAATCCGGAGCCACCAAGATGACTTGGGCCCGGTCGCGCCTGATCTTCTTCAGCACTCTGGGCAGAAGTGGCATAGGCGGAAAGGCGTACAACAGACCGCAACTCCACTCGTGACGAAAAGCGTCGCCGAGCGAGTGCCGCCTTGGAAATTCCAACGCGCAGAACTGCTGACATTGCGCGTTCTCTTCGGTGGCGAATAGATCTAACCAAGGCTCTCCCCACTGCTGAAAGAGACCTTGCGCCACTTCGGAGTTCAGACGCCATTCGTGATCCATCATGCACAGGCGGCTGAGTTCGTCTGCTCTGGCGTTCAGAGAGCCCGCCAGATGTTGAACCACTAGGGTGACGCCCAGGTGTTTCAGCCACGTCCAGAGGCGCAGAGCCTCCTGACAAAGGGACCACGACCCCACCCCGCCCTGTTTGTTGCAATACCACATGGCGGTGGTGTTGTCCGTGAACACCTGCACGACACTTCCCCTGACAGAGGGAAGGAAGGCTTTCAGTGCAAGTCGGATCGCTCTCAACTCCAACAGGTTGATGTGGAGACGAGACTCCGCCGCAGACCAGAGGCCTCTGATCTCCGCCTCTCCCATATGGCCACCCCATCCCAGGAGGGACGCATCCGTCACTACGACATGCTCCGGTTGGGGAAGGGAGAGGCTCTTGCCCTTGACCCAATCGCGGTCCCTGAGCCACCACTGCAACTGCTGTGCAGTGCCCTTCGAGATCAAGACATGGTCGGACAGGTTGCCGTGATGCTGGGCCCACTGAAACTTCAGGTCCCACTGCAGAGCCCGCATGCGCCGCCTGGCGTGATGCACTAGTAGGATGCAGGAGGCCATTAGCCCCAGAAGCCGCAACACTAGCCTGACCGAAACCCAGGATAGAGGCCGAAAGATGGGAATCAGGGCCTGAATATCCCGGACCCGCTGTTCCGGCAGATAGACCCGGAACTGCGCCGAATCGAGAACCGCTCCGATGAAGAGGAGCTTCTGAGAGGGACTCAGGTGTGACTTCGGCACGTTGATGGAAAATCCCAGCAAATGCAGGAGATCTGCCGTAGTCTGGAGGTGGGAAACGACTGTCTGGGGCGAGCCCGCCTTCAACAACCAGTCGTCGAGATAGGGAAAGACTAGAACCCCTGATCGGCGCAGATGAGCTGCGACCACCGCCATCACTTTCGTGAACACCCGAGGGGCACTGGTGAGGCCGAAGGGGAGCACGGTAAACTGAAAGTGCTCTTGGCCCACCGTGAACCGCAGGTAACGCCGGTGGGCCGGCAGGACGGGGATGTGGAAATATGCATCCTGCAAGACCATCCAGTCTCCAGGGTCTAGGGCAGCTAGAACCTGAGCCAAAGTTAACATCTTGAACCTTTCCTTCCGGAGGAAGGCATTGACGTTCCGGAGGTCCAAGATAGGGCGTAGGCCCCCTTTGCCCTTCTTGGGAACCAGAAAGTAGTGGGAATAACAACCACGACCTACTTCTGGGCTCGGAACGCGCTCGACGGCCCCCTTGGCCAAGAGGGCCGAAACTTCCTCGTGGAGAAGATTCAAATGATCCCCCGAGATACGGTGGTGCTGCGGTGGCATGGCTGGAGGGGTCGTCTCGAAGGGGAGGGAGTAGTCCCTTCGGACGATTTGCAGCACCCACCTGTCCGATGTGATGGACCGCCAGTGGAGCAGGTGATGGCGAACTCTGCCGCCCACTGGCGTGGAATGGGCCTGAAAGCTCGGACTAGGAAGGCTTTGAGGCGGATGCTGCCGGGGTGGATGTGGGCTGACCGCGTCGTCCTCCAGAACCGCCTCGGCGGAAACCACGTCCGCGAACGCGCACAGGTTGGTTCTGCGGCTGGTGGCTAGGCGTACGTGAGGAGGCACCCCTTCCTTGGCCACGAAAGGGGCGAAAGGCGGAAGTTTGCGGCCGCGGGGCCGAGAGGCCCAAGGACTTGGCCGTAGCCCGGGAGTCCTTAAAGCGATTCAGCGCACTGTCCGCTTTCTCGCCGAAAAGGCGAGTGCCATCAAAGGGCATGTCCATGAGGGTGCTCTGGACATCGCCCGAAAAGGACGTGGACCGCAGCCAGGCGTGACGTCTAAGCGCCACTGAGGTAGAAATCGCCCTACCCAGCGAGTCCGTAGTGTCAAGCCCATATCGGATAGCATGTCGCGCTGCATCCCTCCCATCGGCCAGAGCCTGGGTAAGTCGTGTCCGGACCTCCTCCGGACACAGGGGCAGCACGTCCTCCACCGTATCCCACAGAGAGTGGGAATAACGGTCCAAGAGACAGGCGGTGTTCAAAGACCGCAGGCCCAAACTAAGGGAGGAGAACAGCTTTTTGCCGAACTGTTCCAGTCTCTTGGAATCCCGGTCCGGCGGAGCGGTCGGGAAGGAGGATTGGGAGGTAGAGGCCTGGATAACCAGGCTCTCGGGGGTAGGGTGTTGGGACAGAAAACTGGGGTCGCCCGGAGCAGGGCGGTGGCGCCTGGCGACGTTCCTGTCCACAGGAGGAACTGTGGAGGGCTTGGACCAGGTGCCCTGCAGAACGTCAGTGAGGGCCTCATTGAATGGCAGCAGAGGCTCAGTGGAGCTTGCTGCAGACTGAAGCACCTCAGCGAGGACGTTAGTCCTCACAGCCACGGCAGGTAGCTCGAGCCCAAGGGCTGCGGCCGCCTTGCGCAGCACCACAGAGAAAGCAGCACCCTCCTCCGAAGCCACAGTCGGAGGAGAGATGAATCCAGTGTCTGGAGAGGTATCCAGACCACTGGCCTCCCCCAGTTCATCTGCCCAGTCCTGTGACAGTTGAGCCTGAACGGCCATAGGATCCTCGGATCCCTCCCATTCACCCCCGTCATCCGATTCCTGGTATGCAGGAGGAAGGATCGGAGCCGGGCGATAGACATAATGTGTCTCCAGCGGCGCCGAACGCGGCGTCCATCGACGCCGTAATGGTGCCGGGCCCGGAGCGGGGCTGAACTGGGGCTCGACGCTGAGCGGAGCCGGCGTCGGAGGTGGTACCGGTGTCGACGCCGGCAGAGGAGGCGTGACGAGGTCGACCGGCGTCAGCGGGGACTCGGGAACGGGTCCCTCGGGCACTTGCGGCGTCGAGGCCGGAGCCGTCGACGGCGCCGGGGCCGGAGCCGCCGGCAGGCAAGGTTGCCCAGTCGGGTCCGCGGGGCCCGAAGGCACGCCAGCGGGCGTCGACGGCGGAGCCAGGTTCCTCATGGCCGAGAGGAAGGCACTGACTTCCGCCGGCGTTGCGTCAGTCCCAGGGACCGGCGGGTATGGGGACTTGCGCGGCGCCTGCGGCTCCGCTGGAGCCGCGGGGGTGGAACCACCCTGACCCTTGGCCGAGTCGCGCGACCGGCGAGGGGAGTCCGAAGAGCGGTGTCGCCTCTTGGACTTCTTGGAGTGCTTCGACTTACCCGAAGACTTGGAGCCAGAAGATCGATGATGACGTCGGCTGCGGCTCCGCGACCGATCCTTGGACATCCTCCTGGACCGGGATCGAGAGGGGCGCGGAGCCGAGTGGCGAAGCTCGAGAAGCTTACGGGACCGCTCCCGTCTAGCCTTCGAGGTCAGGGCCTTGCAGTCCGAACACGACTCCGCGTTGTGGTCGAGGCCCAAGCAGTAAAGGCACCGGCGGTGATGGTCCGTAACCGACATCAAGCGGTTGCAGTCAGCACAGGCTTTAAAACCAGGCATCCTACCGGCACCGGAGTCGACAAGATCAAAAAGGATCGTTAGTCAAAAAGTGACTAAAGGGGTAGCTCTCCCGGATCTGCGCTTACTGGCGCGGAAAAAAGAAGAACTGACGTCAGCGCGCGAGGGCGGCGTCTAAGTACTCCGACGACGTCATTCCGGCACACGACGCCGACGACGGACGCGGAGCCGCAGACGACGCCTAGCGACGCGCAAGGGTTATTGCTGACGAAAAATCTTCCGGATCCAGTCTGACGTCTGGGGATATTCTAAGGTGAGGAATCTAACTAACGTGTTTCTTTCAGATACAATCACTAGCAACTCACCTGGCAGAACTAGGGTTCAAACTAAGTAGCCTGGTAGTCCAAACCTTGCCCATGTTTCCCTATCCTTGATAAACTAAGCTCTCTACCCAAGATCGTAGGGGATAAAGGTAAGACCAAGGTTGTAAGTACTGAGCCAATAGATCAGGAAGTAAACTTTAGCATAGGGGAGTCTCTCACTTCACCTAATCCTGGAATGGGCTTGCCAGATGAAATCAAAACCTTCGTATCTGAATTCGAGACCGAGTCACTTGACACTCTGAGCTGCTCAAACAAAATTTTGGTAGCCACTTCTTCCATCGAACTCCTGGCTGAGCCCAAGTTGAGAAGAAGTAAAATGTTACGTACCCAGTAAGCATCTGTTCTTGGCATGTAGAGCTGTAGATTCACATGCTTTGCATACTCCTGCCATCTAGTGTTGGGTCCGGATGTTTGCAAGTTGTTTTTCTTTGAAGAAGTCTTTCCAGTCACGAGGTAGGTGACTCCTCCTTTCAATGATGGTGTGCATGGGCATTGACTCCATTGTTAGATTGTTTTCCCATAGAGGGTGAGAATGGAGTTAGAAAGGGTAGAATTGAGATGTCCATGCGTGTGTATATAAGATAAGAAAGAACTGCAACAGGTACAGGTACCCGGGGAGGCTACATGCCAGAAACAGATGCTTACTGGGTAAATAACATTTTCCTTTTGAGGCATGTGAGCTGTAGATCACATGCTTTGCATAGACTTTACAGCAGTATTCTCCCAAAGTGGTGGCTAACCTGTAGCTGTTGTAGTTGTTTGACAAAGTGTTCTAAGTACTGCCTGGCCTACATTAGCTTGTTGTCTCGCTAACACATCTACACCATAGTGCTTTGTGAATGTGTGTGGTGTAGACCATGTTGCAGCCTAACAAATGTCAACTATGGGGATGTTACCAAAGAAGGCCATAGTAAATTGCAGTACACATGTACGCAGAGGTTCAAAAGGTGGGCCCATTAATCGTGTAAGGACTATGTTAAGATTCCACACTGGGGCAGGTAGGAGTCTTGGCGGTATAACTCTTTTTAGTCCTTCCATAAATGCTTTGATAACTGGTACTCTAAAGAGAGACAAGAGCTGCCTATTTTGTAGGTACGCAGCTATTACAGCGAGATGTAAGCGGATAGCTGTGTAAGCTAATTCTGATCGCTGCAAGTGTAATAAATAACAGATGATATTTTGTATAGAAGCATCCAGACGGTTGATATTCTTATTATTACTATAGATAACAAATCGTTTCCATTTAGATGAATAACAAGCTCTTGTAGTAGGCCTTCTGGCCTCTTTGATAATGTTCATACAGGCTGGTGGAAGATTCAGATAACCAAACTCTATGACTTCAGGAGCCAGATCACTAGGTTGAGTTTTTTGGGATCTGGGTGCCTGATTTTTCTCCATGGCTCTGTGTGAGGAGACTGGATGCGAAGTGGAGCTTTTGATGTAGAACTATTGACAATTCCAACAGGGTGGTGAACCAAGGTTGACGGGCCCATGTGGGAGCTATCAATATCAGTGCGAGGGATGTTTGCCTGAGTTTCCGAACCATTCATGAAAAGAGTGGGAGAGGCGGAAAAGCGTAGGCAAATATCCCTCACCAGTTCATCCATACTGTATTGCCTTTGGAGAGCGGGTGTGAATACCTGGAGGCGAAACTTGGACATTTTGCCTTTTCGCGTGTGGCGAAAAGATCTATTTGAGGAAAATCCCAATTTGTTAAGTACAGAAGGAGAGCTTGAGGGTGAAGTTCCCACTCGTCGATATACTGCCTCTGTCTGCTGAGACAGTTGGCAATCTGATTGTTTACTACCCGAAGGTGTTCTGCTAGGAGATACATTTTGTGGTGTATGGCCCATTTCCAAATGGCTTGAGCTAGGTGTGACAGTTGGAGAGAGTGTGTGTGCCCCTGTTTTTGTATATACTACATAGCTGTCATGTTTTCGGTACAAATAAGGACAGCTTTGTCTACAAGGTGAATTTGAAAAGCTTTGAGCACTAGAAACACTGCTAGCAGCTCTAGATGATTTATGTGGGGAGCCTTTTGCTTTTGACTCCACAAGCCTTGAATTGTGTGATTGTGGAGATGAGCTCCGCAACCAGTGAGTGACGCGTCTGCTGTTAGCACTGTCTGTGGAACAGGGTCTATGAAGGGCCGTCCTTTTGATAAGTTTTGTGGGGTCCACCACTGGAGAGCGATGAGTGCAGCCGTCTACCAACACTAGATCGGTTAGGAGTCCCTGCGACTCGTTCCACTGACTTGCTAAATATTCCTGAGTGAAGCCTTGCATGGGGAACAATCATGATGCAAGAGGCCATCATTCCCAGCAGCTGCATATACACCCGAGCTGGTAGTGAGTGAGTGGGCTGAAACTGAACAATTAGAGCCAGAATATTGCAAATGCTGGCTGCATTGGGAAAAGCCAGAGCTCTTTGAGTATCTAAAGAGGCTCCTAGATAGGCTGGAGTGTTGGAAGGTTGGAGATGAGACTTTAACACATTGAGTCTAAACCCCAGTTGGTGCAGTAACCACAGTGTTATGTGAGTGTGCTGGAGACACTTTAGGTACGTACTGGCTTTGATGAGCCAGTGGTCCAAGTATGGGAAGACATGAATGTGTTGTCTTCGCAGGTGAGCAGCTACTACTGCCAGACATTTTGTAAATACTCTGGAAACAGTGGTGACTCCGAATGGAAGCACTTTGAACTGGCAATGCTGCCCCGCTACCACAAATCTGAGATATTTGCAATGAGCGGGATGTATTGGAAAGTGGACATATGCGTCCTTTAAGTCTAGAGTAGACATAAAGTTGCCTTGTTGTAGAAGTGGGAGCACTGGTTGAAGTGTCACCATGTGAAAATGATCTGATTGTATGTAATGATTTAACTCTCTGAGGTCTAAAATGGGTCTGAGAGAGCCGTCCTTTTTGGGCATTAGGAAGTACGAGGAGTATACGCCCGACCCTTGATGTGTAGCGGTACGGGCTCTATGGCTCCTTTTAAAAGGAGAGACTAAACCTCTTTTTGAGGAGGTGTAGATGGTCTGGTGACATTTTGTGTGAACGTGGAGGGATGTTTGGAGGATTGTTGGTAAGCTCCAGGCAATAACCAGATTGGATAATTCCTGGCACCCATTTGTCTGTAGTGAGATTGTCAGATGGGTAGGAATTGTGAAAGACGTCCTCCGACAGATGTTGAAAGATCGCGGTAAGTGTAGGCAAGTCACTATTTGTTATTTGAGGGGGAGGTGCGTGTGTTGGGAACTCTACCTTTGCCATTGTTGCCTCTGTAGTTTCCTCTAAAGAAACCTTTTGAAGAAAAGGGCTGATTGATGCCTTTCTACAGTGTAGAGGCAGTGTCTGAAGCGATATTCTTGGACCCCCCACGATAGAAGGTGCACCGAAAGGAACCACGACTAGAAGGGGACTGTAAGGCACTCACAGACTTTGCCACGTCTGTGTCTTTTTTTATTTTTTCTAAGGACGTGTCTACTACAGGACCAAAGAGATGTTGTTTGTCGAATGGTGTGTTGAGAATGGAAGCCTGAACTTTGGGTTTAAATCCCAAAATTCTTAACCATGTATGTCTTCTTAGTAACACACTGGTATTGATGGCTCTAGCCGCAGTGTCAGCTGCATCGAATGCACACCTAATGAAAGAATTTGAGATGAGTTTTCCCTCTTGCACTAGGTCTTGAGCTTTGGATTTATGCTTATCAGGTAGGAATTGGAGCAATTGGTTCATTTCGTCCCAATGCGCCCCATCGTACCTGGCTAAAAGGGCCTGAGTATTAGCAATACGCCAGTAATTTGCAGCTTGGGAGGCTACTCTTTTCCCAGAGGAGTCGATGAGCTTAGACTCTTTGTCTGGAGGTGGAACACCCCCCCATGTCTGTAATTTGGCCTGTTTACGGGCATTAGAAACCACTAAAGAGTCTAAAGGTAGCTGACCGTTGATGAAAACTGGATCTGATGGTGCAGGTTTATATTTTTGGTGTATTTCCAGGGGGTGAGAATGTGTGCACAAACAGGATTGTTAAATACGTCGTCCACATGTCTTAACATACCCTTGAGGATAGGGAGTGTGTGGGCGGATCTCTGGGAACTACTAAGGGTTTCAAAGACGAAATCCTCCTCTAGGGATTCCTTATGTAATTGCACCCCATGGTATTCAGCAGCTCTACTTAGAAGCTCTATATAGCCTACATTGTCATCTGGTGGAGAAGGTTTAGTAGGATAAAGGTCAGGATCATTATCTGTGATAGAGTCTCTATTATAATCCTTCCAGGGGTCTGCAGGTGAAGGATCATTGCCTCCATCACCATCCCCATCATCCTGATCATCAGGTGCTTGTGACAAATTAGTAGGAGTAATTAGTAAATGCTGTGTTTCTGGGGAAAGAGGTGATGGAGGAGGAGGAGGAGAAGAAGAAAGGTTAGTACCAACATGTTTACTTTTTAAAGGAATGTGATAAGTATCCTCCGACTCAGATCTGCGTTTATGTGGCAATTTGGTTGTAATATGTCCAGTATTTGGACTAATGTCGAGTTCATTTTGTTTCGGGTCCGGTTTTGCAGGCAGGATGTCGAAACGGGGCTCCTTTGATGGTATCAGAGCATCTTCATGTTTCGGTGCCAAAGTTTTCGGTGCCGAGGATTTTGGTTCCGAAAACGGTTTCAGTGTCGAAGGTGTTGGGCCTGAGACTGGTTTTGGTTTTGACCCGAAGGTTTGGGCTCGGTGCTCAAGTGTGGATGACTGGATCCCAAGCCGCAAGGCTTTAACTTGTGTTTCGGTGCCAAGCCGTAAGGCGGGGCATTGGAAACATTTTCTCAGTGCGGACCATGGCCCGAAGGCAGAGGTGTGACTGGAACCTTTTGCTTGGGAGGACTTTGGGGCAAGGGAGGTTCGGTACTCATGATACGCTGACCATGCGGAATGTCTTCGTCCACATCGGAGCCAGATTTGGAGACGAATATAGGATCCTTCTGCTCTTTCTCGGCCCCTAGTGCATCGCTGATCTCTTGTTCGGAATCTTCTCTGGAAGAGGTCCGGAATGGATCTGGTGTTTTGGCGCTGCATGTCGTGATATCGAGCCCGACGATCGCAGAGCATTTTCTTCGAACTGAAAGATTTACACGCGTCACAGTCTTGTTCTTTGTGCTCCGGAGAGAAGCACAAGTTGCACACTTCATGTGAGTCGGTGTGCGAAAACTGCACATGGCACCGAGGGCAGAATTTAAATGGAGTCCATTCCATCCACTGCGAGGTGGACTGACGCGGTTAAGCCCGATGGCCTTCCACGAGATTCCTGATCGAAAAGAGTTTTTGTATTTGATACGATAGACGGAGAAATGTGAATAGGCGATCGAAAACAATACCGCCAAAGGTAAGTGGATTGCGCACCAAGGGGAACCCGAGATACGGTTTCGGACCGGAGCGCAGCAATTCAAGTCCGAACCGGATGGCGGGAAAAAACAATTTAACAATAGAGTCAATGCCAATGTGCACTATCACCAAAAGGAGGAGACAAGAAAAACTTCTTTGAAGAAAAACAACTTTCAAAAATCCAGACCCAACACTAGATGGCAGGAGTATGCAAAGCATGTGATCTACAGCTCACATGCCTCGAACACATTCTTCCATAGAACCGTCTGACACAAGAGGGCAATGTGAGGTTTTTGAAAATTTGATAGACCCCAACCCCCTATCAACATCTAACCGATCAGGAAGGGCGAGAAAAAGATTAAAGAAACAGACAAAGACACAACGTCTATCAAAAATTAATTTGTCTTAACACAAGCTATCCAAATCTACTAATGCACAGGTTGGATCTAACTCAACACATCTTTTGCCCATATTTGTTCCCATTTTAACAGCCAGCCAGTGACAACGACCAGCAAGCACAATTCCACCTCAGACTTAGCAACGGGGGAGATAATGGCCAGGCCTCCAAATGAAGCAGAAACAGGGCAAGATTCAGGACTACATCCAGTCAACACCCAGGATGACATTGCTGAATTAATTAACATCAAGAAGGTAGAGAGCATAATCGGGCACCTGAAAACATCACAGCACACAAAACAACAGGTTACCTCTCTTCAGCTGTTTCATCAATTACATCGCAGCGTTGATAGGGTTGACCGGGCAACCCTATAATGCCTGGGGCTTACCCCCAAAGCTGCTAAGAGCAATATCTGCATTATACTCTGGGACCTCGGTTGTAGTGAAAACTGGGCTCAACATGGCCACACATAAAATTTACACTAATCCAGGCCTAAAGCAGGGCAGTGTCCTAGTCTGCTTTTTGATTTATAGCCGACTTAGGGAATTCCTGGAAGTCTGGCTGACTGGTTCCTCCAAAATTAGGAAACACAAAGTTGCACATAATTCAATATGTGAACGACATTGTCATTATGGATCACACCAAAACAGGTATTGAACGCACTTAATACATACAACTTAGCCAACCACCTCCAGGTAAATCAGGACCAAAGTCCTCTTATTTGGGAGATACCGGAAGAAACAGAAGGCATCCTGGCAGCTGGGCTGTAAGACAATTCATGCAACAATTAAATATAACTGCATGGGGGTGTGGTTCAGTGAAAACAGCAAACCAGCCATACAATCGAGGGCTCTCATAAATAAAGTAGCTACCATCACCTTTGGCATTGGCCAACTGAACCAGCAACTAAGCAGTGCCTCGGCGGCACCTATACTCAGGCTATTTAAAGCCACTCTCCTCCCTGCCGTGCAATATGGCCACCTCACTTACACAGATGCACTAGACTCAGCCTTGGAGCAAATTCTCTGCAGCTCGCACAGAAAGATCTTTCAATAGCCATGACATACATGACAAGTCTAAGACTGGAATTCGGCCTCGTGAATCAATCATTAGACAGCAAAGCCTCAATGTTGAAATTTTACATCAGGACAAGGATGATTCGATCAATTCACTAAAGGCCCATTTGAAATTCATATTTGAGTCACCAGGTAGTCCTTGGTTCAACCAAGTAAGTAGTGCTATCCCATCTTTCCAGATAGAAGCTGTGCTCAGAGCAGGGGGTAGCTCATTTTCTGCCTGGAAAAAAAGCAATCAACCAGCAACTAAAGAAGATCTCGTTGGAGCAAGATCTAAGCATTTTAGATAACTCAGCACAGGTGCAGCCTCTGAACGACACTTACAAGGCCGGAAAGCCACAACCCTATCTGCTGGAAGCCATAAATGAGCAAATACGCAGCCTGTGGGGGCCAAGGTTATGCAACTATAGACATGAATTTTATGTCAGGACTGGAGGCGAGGATTATGCCTTCTTTCTTCACGTTATTCTCTCATAGCAGTGTTGAGATTTAACAAAGACTACGTTTCCCATGAACCACAGGGAAAAAGTAGTAAAGAAACAACATAGCAAAAACCAATGAAAGGGGATCCAGAGTCAGTATTTAGCATTGTGTACGCCTCATTGAGGTCCTGTATTGCCTGTGAAGGTCTTGAAGGGGACACGGCTCAGACCAGCTCATTTCCCTTACGTGTGGGGATTGGAAGTTCTCTATATTTGCCCATAGCGCCAGCAGTTGTCCCCTGGTGCTAGAACCCAGTGTGAATTGCGGCTCCATCCGCCCAAAGTGTAGGCTGACACCCAGCCCTTGACATCTTAGGCCTTATTATCGGCCCGGTGGTTCCCCACTAAATTAATTGGTTTATCCATTCCATTACTATCATGGAGTATTATGATAACTTCCACGAGGAGGAAGCGGAGGAGGACCCCCTTGCAGAGTTACCTTGGGGGGGGATGCCTTTTACGAGGCAGTTGATACTTCCATTTACCAGGCGGTGGGCCAGGCCATCACCCCCTTGGAGGATAGACTCTCACACCAGATTAATCAGGCTTTTACATGCCTTGAGCAGCGTATGGCTGCACCCCCGTCCCTCACAGTCCCTCCAGGCCCCGATACTGTGGGCTCTCCGCCACCTAAACGCCCCCGGGTTCCTGGGGTGGATATGGACGCTTTCGAGCGTTTGAAGCAGACTTTTGTAGATAGCCAGGCGGCACGGCCTTCAGGGAATCCTCCGTCTCCCCCGCCGGCCCTCCCGTCTACTGACCCGGATGCGGCTGGTGATCCGGACTCTGACCCCGGCAATTTGCGGCCTTGGCTTCCCTCCCGTCCTACTGTCTCATCCCAAATCACTTCTGATATGATGGACCCTAATGACATCGTCCATCCTCGCTCCTCTGAGTGGGTCCCGGCGGAGAAGGTCGCTGCGTACGTCGCACAACACATCTGCCGCCGAAAAGGAGGCCCGCAATTGCCTACGGGCTGAGTGTCCTCACCCTTCTTTGGAAGGAAAGGTGGCACTTACCCCAGAAATTGAGCCCCGCATTTCCACCTTCCTTCAGAAGTTTATTTGGGATCCCAAAAAAGGGATCGATAGGTCCTGGAGGGCTTGCCAGGACAAGCTCCTGGATGCCCTTGGCCTAGTCACAAAGATCCTCGATATAGCCGAGGAGGCCAAGGAATCTGGCTCCATTATCTCTCCAGAGGTCCTATCCAGCTGGGCCCAGCTGGTAGTTATCTTCCTGGGCAATGCGAACCGTGCTCTCTCCACCGAGCACCGTCGGTCCCTCCTCATTAAAACCAACCCAAAATTAGGGGACCTTGCGGACTCGGAGGCGGGCGCCATCGCACAAGGGGGTTTGTTTGGCGAGCAGTTTGTGAGGGAGCTCGGCAAATTGATGAATACATTCACCTCCCTGGACAGGGCTCAGGCCACAATAAAAAAGGTTTTTCCCCGTGTTTTTCGCGGGGCCGGCCGGCAGGTCGACAGCACCATCGGGGTAACCAAAGAGGCTCCGGTCAGCAACAGGACCAGTCCCACTTTGGGAACTTTTATCCCACGAAAGGACACCGTGGAAAAGGGAAAGGATTCAGAGGAGGGTCCTCCGCCTCAAACTCCGGTGAGTGTTCACCCTTCTTCCCCATTAAAAATAGGGGGGCAACTTGTTTCCAGGCTTGGTTGTATCTAACGCATTATGCATGGGTTCTCCAAACAGTGCAAGGGTTCCACATAGAGTTCATGGGCCTCCCAGTCCAACGGACCAAACCCCAGCCCATTCAGTTTTCCAGGCAAGATGCGGCCCTGGTGGACGAGGCAGTCACATCCCTCCTCCGCAAGGGTGCTATCTCCCTTACCTTCCCTTCCCTTCATCCCAGGGGCTTTTTAAGCAATATTTTCTTGGTGGACAAGACCAACGGCGGCAAGAGGCCCGTCATAAATTTAAGCGAATTCAACGAATGGCTAGTCTATCGCCATTTCAAAATGGAAGGCATTCATCTCCTTCGGATGTTCTTCGTCCTCTGGACTGGATGGTCTGCCTAGACCTCAAGGACGCCTATCTTATCTGGTGGTCCCGGTTTTCTCCTCTCACAGGCGGTTTCTTCAGTTTGCCTGGCGCAACCTCATTTACGAATTTTCGGCTATCCCGTTCGGTCTCTCTTTGGCCCCTTGGTGCTTCACCAAGGTTCTCAAAACGGTGGTGGAGTTTTTGAGAGCTCGTGGGGTCAGGATGATAGTTTATTTAGACGATCTTCTCCTGATGGCTGCATGTCCCCGTCAACTGAGTGCACAGCTTCAAATGGCCGTGTCTCTTCTTCAGGACCTTGGATTTGTGATCAACAAGAGCAAATCTCTCTTGCGGCCGGCCCAGTCGGTTACCTTCTTGGGGTTCGTAATCTACTCCACGACCTCCACTCTCAGTCTCCCCTCCAGAAAGGTTACCAAAATCCGTCACGAATTACGCCGTGTCCTTTCCAAACAGCAGGTCTCTCTCCGTCAACTGGCCCGGGTAGCGGGCCTCCTGTCGGCTTCAATTCAAGCCATCTTTCCGGGCCCGCTCCATTACAGGGCCCTTCAGCGCCTCAAGGCATACTTCCTCCGCAAAGGGTATCCATACTCTCACAAGGTCGCTTTATCGCTCGAGGCAAAAGCTGAAATTCAATGGTGGTTAGAGCACATGGATGCCTGGAACGGCCGAGCGATCTTCGGTTCAGCCCCAGATCTGGTGATCGAATCGGATACCAGCTTACTTGGCTGGGGTGCCAGGTGCGGAGATCTATCTACACGAGGGTTGTGGTCACCCGCTGAACAAAAATTACATATAAACTGTCTGGAGCTTTTAGCGGGCTCTTTTGCCGTCCATTGCTGGACGAGGGACTCGGTGCAGTCCTGCGTGCTTCTGAAAATGGACAATGTTTCCGCGGTCCGGTATGTAAACCACTTGGGCGGCACCAAGTCGAGAGCCCTCTCGGATCTGGCGGCGAGTTTCTGGCAGTACTGCCTGGACAACCAGGTCTCGGTTACAGCAGAGTACCTGCCGGGGCGAGACAATTTGGAAGCAGACTTTCAATCTCGCCACTTCTGAGATTCCAGCTTATGGAAGCTGGACCACACCATTTTTGCGATACTGAATGACCACTGGGGTCCCTTCTCAGCGGACCTGTTCGCGTCCAGACTGGATCATCAAGTTCCTCGGTTCTTCAGGTGGAGACCAGACCACTTGGCGGTGGCCACGGACGCTTTCCTCCAGGACTGGAGTTTGGAACAGGGATACGCATTCCCTCCATTCGTGATGATCATGTGGACTTCAGCGCAAGTTTGCAGGCAGTCGGCGGATCTGGTACTGGTCACTCCGCTTTAGAGGTGGCAAGTTTGGTTTCCAGTTCTTCTGGAACTTTCTTGGGATTTTCCAATCCTACTCCCCCACTTTCCGACCCTCCTCATGAATCCCGAGGGGACTCATCAGCTAGTGTTGACGGGCTCATTGTTTCTCATGGCGTGGCAGATTTCAGAGGTAGATGGGAATCCCCTGGTCTTTCGCGAGATCCTGAGAGTCTCATCTCTAAAGCTTGGGCGGACAGTAAGGTCAAAAGATACAAGTCTGCATGGGGCAGATGGGCCCGTTGGTGTCTGCGACAGGGTTTCGATCCCCTGGTCGCAGACGTTGTTCATGTGGTGAACTTTTTGGCGCGGCTTGCTTCCGATGGGCTGGCCTACAGGTCCATCAACACTTTACGGTCTGCGGTTTCTTCTGGTCATGTCCCAGTTCATGGGGTGCCTATGGGTGAGCACCCCGTGGTCTGCAGGTTGCTTAGGGGTATTCGTCTTTCCTTGCCTCCAGAACCGCGCTACTCGGCGCTTTGGGATGTTAACCAGGTTCTTAACCTTTTCCTCTCCTGGCAGCCTAACAGGTTCCTCTCCAGGAAGGAGCTTTCCGCGAAACTGGCCATACTCCTCTGCCTCGTCTCTTGTAGACGGGTTTCAGATGTCCGGGCCCTGGATAACTCAGGGAGAATGTTTACCCCCGAGGGGGTCACTTTTACTCTCCTACGTCATACCAAATGCCATACCAGGGTGATTTCGTACCCGGAGTTTCCTGACTCCCCGAAACTGTGTGTTGTCAGATGTCTCAAAGCATATGAGGGGATGACGGAAGAGTTCCGCCCCCCAGGGGAGCGTCAGCTCCTTATTGCACTCCGGAAACCTTTTAAAGTGGTTTCCTCACCCACCATTGCTAGATGGGTTAGTTGGGTGATGCAAGAGGCTGGCATTAGTCTCCGTCACTTCGGGGCGCATTCCGCTCGGGGGGCTATGGCCTCTAAAGCTTTTGGCTTGGGTGCTCGGTTACACGATATCCTCAATGCGGCTGACTGGTCTTCGGACTCCACCTTTAAGAGGTTCTACTTTAAGCCAGTGCTTAATATGGCTCAGCTGGTTGTGGGCAAGCTTTAAACAAACATAATCCTCGCCTCCAGTCCTGACATAGAATGAAATATTTCCTAGCTAACGTAATGGAGAGTTTCAATTCTATTAAGGACTCGGAGGCAAGGATTATCCCGCCCTAAGCTCCAGGAGGAGATCCCTCCCCGTACTGCAGTAAGTACTTGGTTTACATTAATTATCTCTTTTACAGGCTTTAGCAGTATGTTTCCTTTGGGTAAATGTGTCCCTGTTGTTTCAGGTTCCGATGTCCAAAAACATCGGAATGTCTGAAGAGTGCGGGTTGGCTGACTTTGCGCTCTGAAAGAGGAAGAGAGGACACTAGCGAAGGACTATGTTGGGCTGGATGGCCCCCGATTGGACTCTGATACCTGTTTCTGATTGGTTGTTGCTATGTTGTTTATTTACTACTTTTTCCCTGTGGTTCATGGGAAACGTAGTCTTTGTTAAATCTCAACGCTGCTATGAGAGAATAAAGTGAAGAAAGAAGGCATAATCCTCGCCTTCGAGTCCTTAATAGAAGTGAAACTTTCAGTTACGTTAGCTAGGAAATTTTTCCTCGTGGCTCCACCGGTTATGTTGCTGTCCCCCTTTAGATATGCAAAGGGGTGTACTGCTCAAACCTGTCTTTTTGCTCAATAGGTGCGTATGTGCCAGGAAGCATCTTCACTTTTAGATTTTAAAAAATTAAATAATGTACAGATTTTGACCTGTAATTATACATTGGTATATTACACATTGCACTTTGAATATTTAATTGCTCTTATTTATTTTAATCAATCTGTAATTTTTTTTAAAATTAACTAAACAATAAAGCTTATTTCTACTAATACTGCTATCTCTGCGAAACTGAGACTAATTAAATTAAAGAACTTTCACTGGATTTATTATACCCCAGACAAACCCACTCACATGCAGAGGAGCACGTCACCCATGAGCTGCCACAGGACCCCAGGCTCTTTTTTACACAAGATTTGGGCATGCCCGGTGAGAGCACAGTACCTAACCCACATTTCCAATTGCTTTCAAGAGATAATAGGCATCCCCATTAACAAAAACCCTAAATGCATTCTTCTAGGGATAAAGGCTGACTGTGATGGGAACAGGAGGGACAGAATGCTACTAGCTTTTGGATGTTTGGCTGCTAAGAGAGACACTGCCAGATTTTGGAGGGTACCGGAAGCGCCCTCTATCATGGAATCTATAAAGGACTTGGACCACAGCAACAGAGGAATCAGTATATAGAAACCGGGGCCGTCCTCAAAAAGGTAATAGAATCTGGTGAAAATGGTGTGATCATTTCCATGCAGCACCTTACTGCCTTATGCTCTCATCCCTATTGTGACAATTGTACCTATACATACCTCTCGCTCATTTAATATTATTTATTGGATTACAGCGTATTGTGTTTTCTGAGCTCGAACATTTTTGTACTGCGCCTCTGTCTTGTTGGAGAAAACAATAAAAAATAAATTTGTATTTGTTCAGCCACTGTTTACTAATCAAATTGCAGTAACAAAGTCTTAAAATGTGTGCGTGTACATGTTCAGTGAGAACTCATTTAAAAGAAGAATGTCAGCCAAACAGAATTTGGCAAGATATTTTGAAAATATTTTTTAACCAAAAAAAACGATTGAAATAGATCTCACCTGTTCCAGTGTGCTAGAGCTTTCTAAGACGCTCTCTGAAGAATAATTGTGCACATCAGAAGGAGACGTTGTCGGCGACGATGTATTTATCGAATCCACTTTTAATGGCTGAGTTGTAGTGGTAGTGCGTGTTTTACTGAAAGACTGTGATCTTTTGACTGCCGAGGACACAGCAAGAGCAAACGGAGAAGGAGCAGTTGTGGAATATGATTTTGGAGCAGTGAAAGTCCTTAATCTTAGCAGCGGTTTCGACGGATTGCTGGAAAAGCTGAAAGGTTTTGGTGCTATTAGAGGGGGCTTGATTGTAATATTTTCAGATTTGCTATAATTGTTGTTGTCAACATTTGTTTGACTTGATTCCGAAGAAGAGTGGAGCCTTCCATTTGTAGCGTCAACAGTGGACCCAGAGGATAATGGAACATTTTTTTCAGTCTCTATAATAAATGGTTCTTTTTTAATTGGACTGGTAGGGCTGGTTGTACTTTTAGCAACTGCAGAAGTTACATATTGACCAGATACCCTTCTCTGTAACTGTGAGTAAAAGGAATTTGTTCTTGCCTTGGGGAAAATATCATCTTGGTTTCCCCTTTTTTCTGGAGAAGCATTCGTTACAGCATTCTTAGATATAGGCAACATTGCTCCATTGTTGGCCACTGTGTAGGACTCAGTTTGGCTAACACTGGTACAAAGCTTAGATGGAGAAGTAACATTAGCATCACTGAAATCACTAGTTATAGGATCCTGCCGCTTGAGTTCTAAAAATGGAAGAGAAGATTTTACCGGGCTTTGAGGAACTTCGAGAACTTGTGACTGTATGCCATATTCAAAATTCCTATCATTTGGATTTTCAAAGAATTTAAATTTGTCCAGTGATTTTTGTGGCACAATTGTGTAAGTGGTCATTCCAATTTTGGGTGTGTATTCTCTTGTAATTTCATTGGAAGGCTTAGGTTTAGGTTCAGAAGTTTGTCTATACGTTTCATGAATTTTTGATGGAGAACTATATGGACTTTGTGTACCCTTTTCTTTTGTGGCAAAAGCAACATCATGTGTATGTCCATTGTTGTTTTCTTGAACAGTAGTGCTTTCATGTCTCTTAGTTAACTTATTATCTAATGTCCAATGAATGTTATCCTTTTCCCTTAAGACGTTTGAGGAAAATTCTTCAGAAGCAATTTGTCCATGATCATTTAGCTCATGACTAGCAGTCTGTATTGATGCATCTTGTGTTTTTACCCCCAGAGTGCTTGTAGAATATCCACTACTATTTTGATTTGTTATTAAGTGGGGATGTGTTTTCTGCATTCTAAAGTCAATATTATCATTGCCGCGATCATCCGGAGATTTAATGTCTTCTGCAACACTTTTAACACTCAGCTGAGTGCTTTTACTTAAATAGTCTTTTTCGTCTGCTTCAACAGGTAGATTATCCTCTGATGTTCCTAGAGATAATTTCATAGAAAATTAATTCAGACATCAAAATTTTAATTAGTAAAAACACTTTTAAATTATAAATTAAGTAGTTTTTAAACAGCATTGAAGACTACTTTTTCAGTAGAGTCTCTAAAAAAGTAAATGGATAATATTGGAAAGTTTACAGAGTTAACCTCCAAAGATCACTGTGTAGATTTAGCAATAACTGTGTATCTCATTAATTGCTGTAATAAAAAAAATGATGAGCGACAATAGGACTATTGCTCAGGAATTAGGCTCGGCCACTAAAAGAAATACCTGCAGCACAAGGCTGAAAGAGTCACCAACTAGTCAGTACAGCTGCTGCGAATGACTAAAGTGCATTCCTAGAAGCACGAGGGGTGAGAAACTGTACATAGCGCCTGAGTTCATTACCCTCTGCACGAAGCTGGAGACTTTCAGGCTGAATGGACAAAATTGAGTCTCCACAATCTTTAATTCTTCTAATCCTTAACCACCTCATACGCAATTCATTGGGCATCTTGTAGTATTGTTCAGTAAATATTATGGATGCTTAGTAAAGCATGCATTTTTGAGTGGCCATTGTAGATTCTGAACCCTGAGCAAATGCTGCACACAATAAAAAAAGTATGATATTTATTGAAAATGATCATTATCAGGCATGATAAGGGATTGTACCTCTGACTACCTTTCACCAGGCCAAACCTACCGAAATTTAAAGATGGAAAAATGCTTCGTAAATACAGAGGACATGCACATTGCGGTATGGTAAGCATTAAAATCCATGCTATGCCCCATTCTGAGGATAGAACTTGTAAGAGTCGAGAATTACCGCAGGAAATAATTTCCATACACATTAGTGTCTGTCTTTATTGGGTGCGATAATTATCGCACCAAACAGCCAGCCAGTATGTGGGCCTAAATGTGGTACTTATGCTCAGCAAAGTTACAAGGAATAATTTAGATTTGGGCTAAAGCTTTCATCCTATAATTCTATAATGACATTCGATTCAAGCTAACTAAAAATCTTACTGCTGCTGAAGCAGAGCCTTTTGCCAAGCTGATTAGACCTTTCCATTTATGTAACTTGTCTACCTAAATTCTGCAAGAGCTAAGCGGACTATATGCAACCAAAACAATTATATTTAGGGTACCTGATTTGGTGTTTACAAAAGGCATAAATGCATGAACAGCAGGTTTGCATGATGCAAGACTCAGTGGGAGAACCCATTTGACGTCAGGATAACAAAACAGCCTACCGTAGTGGCTCAGTAAGACAACTTAGATAGAGAAGTAAAAAAACAAATTAACAAAAAACGTACGTTGATTTGTGTTCAATTCCAGTGTTTTAATCTCTTTATTTTCAAGCATCATTTCTTCAGTGTCTGTACCTTCGGGCTTGCTCTGCGTTAAACTGCAAAAAACAAAGAAGAAGCAGCTTTACCGAAGGCTTTTATGTTTTTAGCATGATTAATGCCATGTCAAATCAAAAAACCCTAAGTAGTGGACGCCCCGCAGTGCGCACTTCGGGCGGAATTCATTTTTTAGTGGCCTGGGTTTTAAGACACACTCACATTTGCTGGACCGAGTACGTGCCTTTTTAAGAACAATATTTATGATGAAATATTGAGAGGCACCGTGTGGGCCTTTACAAACAGAGGGCTGGACCAAAATATGTAGTTGACCATACATTAAGCTACAAGAGAATAGTGTGGTTCATCATCATAAAGAGGCAAGGCTCATAGTAAATCAGCCTATTAACAAGTGGTGCCATGTCACACAACAGTCATCTCCGCGGCACAGAGTAAAAACTATGGTGCTGAATACACAAAAGAATTTATGAGCAGAGGAAGTAGTACCACAGGATTACTCTTTCACGTACTTTAACACGCCTCTGTGAATCATCCCAAAACGTCCAGCTCCCTATTATTTAAAGTGCAAAGAATAATATCATTTGATCAGTCACATTTTTTTTGCCATTTTAAATGTTTTGCGTATAATTCACAAAGGCATGTAAGAAAAGCATGTAAAACAGACTCCAGAACACTTTTGTATATAGGCCCCACAATGTCTTACACAGGAATACTAGGAATGCTGGGAACCCTTCAGTGGACTATGCTCCTAACCTCTTGCACTTAGCCCTTCTAGGTTGTAAACTGCCTCAGGACAAAGAATGTGTCTGTGCTTCTTGGGATGGGCAGCTTGAGTCCTACACAAGGCATAACGCATTTTGTCAGAGATGTGTCCCACTTCAGAGAAGGTGTCAGAAGCCAAACATAGACACTGTCACACCTTTCTTTCAAACCTACAAGTGCACTTAAACAAAGAACTAAGGGCAGAAAAAAACTTTGAAAAAACGAACTGGGTAAAGCCACAGGATAATCCTGCACATTTGGGGCCATACATGCAAAAAATAGGAATTTCAATTTGCTATTTGCGATTTTCACCGAATAGCAATTAGGAAATCGCAATTCTTAATGTAAGAAAACTTACAAAATTCAGATAGCAATTCCAAGTGGGGGGTCACAAATAGACCTACCACATGAATATATGATGTTACTTAGCAGACCATTACTTCGCACTTTTTACTACGATGTTTTTACATCGCAAATACCATTACTACGCAAAATTTAACTGCGCATGCTTTTAGTTCGCAAATACATTTAAAAGTACTAAATATGCATTTACTTAGCAGTATATTACTAAGTATACAACTTCTATGCATTTTTTACTCTTTTACCCTTACCCTCATACACTACATTACCCTACAGTACCCAAACACCACTACACTACCCTAAAACACTACCATACACTACACAAACACCACAACACTACCCTAAACCCAAATACACTACTCTACACTACATAAACAACCCTACAACCTAAAAGACAACCCACTGCATGACCACTACCCTAAACCCAAATACACTACTCTACACTACATAAACACAACCCTAACACCTAAAAGACAACCCCCTGCATGACTACTACCCTAAACCCAAATACACTACTCTACACTACATAAACACAACCCAAAAACCTAAAAGACAACCCCCTGTATGACCACTACCCTAAACCCAAATATACTACTCTACACTACATAAACACAACCCTACAACCTAAAGGACAACCCCCTGCACGACCACTACCCTAAACCCAAATACACTACTCTACACTACATAAACACAACCCTCAAACCTAAAAGACAACCCCCTGCACGACCACTACCCTAAACCCAAATACACTACTCTACACTACATAAACACGACCCTCAAACCTAAAAGACAAACCCCTGCACGACCCCAAAAACTACACTGCCCCACTTACCTCTCTCTCCTCGTGGTCCCTCGCTTCACCGTGCTTTCTCTCTTCTCCTGCTTCAGGCGTTGTCAGAGCTGCACGTCGTTGTTTGGACACGGAAGCGCCTCCTTTTCCAAACAACGCTGTGAATAGTCAGCAAAGTAATTGACTTTGCTAAGTAACGGTATATGCAAAGTAGAAGCATGCAAACTTAAAGCATGCGAAGTAAAAGATTCTGCTAAGTAAAAAATGCGTAGTAATGGTAAGTCGTAATAGTGGCCGCGAAGTAATGGTAGATTACCCTACCACATAAATACCAATAATGTAGGTTGTAATCTGTGACCCATAAGGAATTGCAGCCATCACAGGGATGGTGGCCTGCAGGGGTCAGCAGACCACCATGTTTGTGATTGCTTCTTAAAAAAAAGCTATATATATTTTTTTAAATGTAGCCCGTTTTCCTCAAAGTAAAACTGGAAGCGTTTCAAAAAATAAAATAAAAAGTTTAAGTTTCATGTTTTAAGAGCAGGCAGCGGTCCCTTGTACCACTGCCTGCTCTTAAAAATATTTGTTTCAAGATTCACAAACAGGAAGAAGTCGTGCAAGGACCCCTTCCTATTTGCGAATGGTTACTATCACCCTTTAGGTGTTGTTAAAAAAAGGAATGTTTGTGACCGTAATTAAGTCGCAAAACATTCATACATAGCACTGCAATTTGGTATTTGGAAGAGATGCCCTGAACACACCCCCTCCAAATACAGAACCGCTTTACACGAATTGCGATTTGGTAACATGTTGCCGAATCGCAAGTTGTGCTTTGTACATATGAAAAAGCATCTGTGATTCTGGTTGTTTCCGACAGCAAAAATGCTTTTGTACATATGGCCCTTGATATTTTACATTCCTAATGAAGTGAACCAACTGGGCCAGAATTTCAAGTAGCTGAAATTGTAATATTGCAAGACATTAGTTTCACATGTGGCTTAAGTCTGATCCAGTGACAGTGCTCACATTTTATGCCGTTATTTCTAACTTACAGTAAAAGATAAAGCCATCTCTTGGCAGTTAGTTTTAACAGTGCTTTTGAACCATTTGAAATGCTTATTGCATCTAGTCAGGTCAATTTTTCAATCAATTTAAAGTTTTCCTTCTGATTGGTGCATGCAATGATGTGCTGTTGCTGAAAAATAATGTTTCTGGGTCTTGCAGAATTAGAATATTGAATATTTATTGAGTGCATTCGCAGATCTACCTGAAAAAACCTATGGTGTTTTGGCCAATACTGTTGAAGTTTTTTACTGTAAAATACACACTTTGGCCCATTTATAAAGATATTTTCAGCAGAAGGTAAGGAATCTCTCCAAATACATTAAATCTTCCCCTAAGGTTTGGGTCTCACTCACTAGACTCGCTCCAACGCCTCACCCCGCAAATCTTGCAATGTGGAAAAGTTTCCAAGTTAGCAAATTTGACTTACATACATAATACATGGAAGCTTCTTTTGGCTTGAGTACAGTGACCATTTGACGCAGCTTCAGTTGTCCTGAAATAAGCATAGGAAGATTTGTTCAGAATCCCACAATGGCACATCATCTCTTTTTATAAATCCACAGTGTGATAAACTTTTGATTATGGATAAAGTTAACAGTAAAGTATGTGATTTTTCAAAGGTAATAACTAGTGGCATCTAAGAAAACACTTCACAAAATGACCTGGATATAGCTTTATAAAATTATTTGCAGCAACATGATATGTCATTCAGAACCACAGCCTCTCCGAATGTTGTAATCTATTAATTCACTGAAATAAAACTGCTTGTATCTGAACAATTTTTTGTGCGGTTTCCTTGACTGTCATTCTTCAGCTCAAGTGAACATAAAAAAGGGTAAGTTACTCACTAGTAAAAAGTTTGGTGCTATTATTCTTTAGACTCTCACAAAATAGCAAGTACTGACAACTGCAAGAACGTGCATTGTGTATTAATAGCTTTAAAACCTTTAAAGCCAAGTTATAAGCAAAGCATTCCTATTCAGCAAGGCTTGGTTGACTTCCTTTCACCCAGTGCCAGACACAGCTTGCGAGTCTCAACATAAACAGTTGTCAAACTCCAACTATCTGTCTATGCCTCACTGCAAGTAGTAGATTACTACGTGGAGAAAACGTGGGAGATGGCAAGGCATCTTTGACTAAGGTAGTAGATGAACATGTCCTGAAGTACTGCCTACTCAAGTTAAGTCTAGATGGCAGAAATTACAATTGCAGTTTGTGTTACTCATTTCAGAGCCAACAAAATAGGATTCATTTATGGAAAGCCGTAAAAGTTGCCTTTGTGCTAGTGGAATGGACAAGAATCCCTCATCGAAGTCCATTTTAACAAATAATTGTGAGAAAGAGAGCACACCACACAAGAAAACAAGCATTGGCAATTCTAGCACATCTGGTTTGAATTGTAATGTATGGCCATAATACACACAAGTGAGCACAGGGGGCACCATTATTTCATGCATATAAAATCATGAAATCGAATTTTGCTGCAGGAACTACTTGCCCAGTGTGTAATGGTCTGTGATCAGGCATAGTCTTGGATAAAGACAGATGAAAGGAGTACCTTCTCAAAATTTAATATCAATCTGGTATAGTACAACTCAGATTAGTACATCAAATGAACATGTGGGTTCTGCCTGAGAGCAGGAGGTTTACATACATAGTGAAACAGGAAGTGTTCACTTGATGCATTATATGTGTGTGTGTGTGTGTGTGTGTGTGTGTGTGTGTAACTATAGTCATGACCGCCACTGTCTAGATATATCTGTACATATAGACAGTGGCGGTCATGACTAAAGTTCTAGTTAGGTCAGACTTTCCACAGGAAAAGGGTTATTTGTTTAGCTAATAACTTTGATGCAGTTTAATGAACTTCTCAAACCTTTCCAAACAAATCGTTCATCCAATTCAGCTTCTTCCTGAATGATTTTGTACCGATCTGTCATGCGGGGGCTGAGAAAACATGGAGGGGGGGCAAAACGCAATTTCACCATGTAATTTCCATAGGGAATGATTAACAGTGCTAGGGCCCAAACGGCTGAACAGAATGACACCAAATTTGTCAGAAATCTAGAATTTTACCCAGAAAGTCTTTATTGTGATTTTGAGTAAGTCTGTTCAGTAGTTATGGGGAAATGAAGGCTCAAAATGTATAGACATATGTACAGTTGGACTGAAATTCAAAAATATAAGACTGTTGATTGGCTACGGGGGCTCTTTGGAGCGAACATTTTGAATGACTGGCTCCAACTTGAACAGACATGTTGTGGCAGCCATTACAGGACTCAGAGACTTAATCCTCTGGAGCAGGATATGAGGACCCTGACCCTCTAGCTTTTGTGCGCAAACAAAATGTGGGGTGAGTGCCTGTGGGGGATTGGCTGCCCACGGGGGGTTTGGGCACAGGCCCTGTGCCCAACCCCATGCCTCACATTGCTGAAGGCTGTCTGCGGAGGGGGGTTAGCTGCCCGTTTGGGAGTAGGCCAGGCCCTGTGCCCAACTCCACAGCTGTGGGCGTTGGCCGCCCTTGGGGACTTGTGTACGGAAATAAGATCTTCTTTTACATTAAAAAAAACATAGAAATGCACTGAAAAACAAAGGCTAAAGTGGTGTTATAGTTAGGTATGGTAATATCTTACTTTACATTAAAAAAAACTCCGAAATTCACTGAAAAAAACCAAAGGTTAAACTAACGTTGTACGTAGGTGAAAATGTCAAGAAACTCGTAACATTTTAAACAAAAAAAAATAAACACTGAAATTGAAAAGTTACAGTTTACTGAGCCTGCGCGTTTGTCATTTACAATGCCATGGATATTTCACAATTAAAGATATAACAACTTACTGTTTTCAAAGGCACGCTCATCAATAGAACCAATCAAGCATTAACATGAACATTAAACCTTTTTATCATTCCAAATAGAAAACAAGCATTTGCAATGCAATTGGTCTCGCATTTACGAGAGTTTGAGCTATTGGCATTGTAAATGACAATGCCTTTTATTTCTGTGTTGTTTTTAAAACTGATAAATAAAAGGCATTGTCATTTACAATGACAATAGCTTAAACTCTCGCAAATGCAAGACCTATTGCATTGCGTTTGGTGTTAGGAGAGAGCGTGTCCTGCCTTTTCCTGCCAACAGCAGGCAGGACAAAGCTATTTGAGAAAATAGTGCTCAGAGACTGTAATTAAAGCCTACTGCGCTACAACACAGGTAACCGGGGGTGTCCTTATGGGAGTTTACAATCTGGGAAAAGGTGGTACTAAGGAGGGACTACTAAGCCTATTAACTAATGGAATGCAACAGTTTCAAATGGACAGTGGCACAAGCCAATGAAAAATATGGGCGAAGATTGGGCAAAGTTTCACATCCATACCTAAACACAGAATGCATCGCAGAGCAGCCCAGGCTCGACCTAAAAATAACAAGGAGCCAGCCCACCACAGTGGGTGTGAGGTGCTTAGGACTGTGACAATGGAGAGAGTGCCCCTATGTTTATCTTAGTCGTTATAGTCCTAACACATGCGAATTTAGCAGGCCCAGAGTCGGTGTAGAAAATAGGCTGCACCAGCCAAGACATGTGACACGCCTAAGTAATGGATTAATGTACAAAACTTGCACCAAACCCATAAACACAGGGACCCATCTCAGTAGTCGGATCTGCATCGTCTGGCAAGTTCGTGGAATAAAGGCACCACAGCATGTTACACAAATAATCGTTTCAGAGGTGAGTGGAACAAAACATTTCTCACTGGTATTTGGATAGATCAGTATGGTGGAAAGACTAGCCTGCCTCCGGATGATGAAATGTTGTAACAACAACCCACCAGGATCCAGAGGGAACCCCAGATACAGAAGGAACTGTAACTTAAGATGCTAGCAGAAAGATCCCAAAGCAGCGCACAATAGCACAGATACAAGAACTAACTGTGAACCCACACCCAAGGTAACCGAAAGAGAAAGAAAGCAACAAAGATGTGGGAATGTGAAGCGGTGTAACGAGCTATTCAGGAGTGAAATGCTGAGAGCAACTCACCAAGCATCAAAGGTGGACTAAGCAAACTTCCTTTTTTGTGCTAGCACTGACTACTCTGCTCAGGAAGTGATATAATGTGACACAGATGTACCGGCTAGCAGCCCATTCGCCCCAATCTCCAGGTTCCCCGGCAGGCAGCTCGGAAAAACAGTTACAGGATGCAAGAGCGCGTGCTGTGCTGAACGCGCGAGCCGGATGCGTGCACATCACCTGTCCGGGCGCGCACATGTCATGACACCCTTCCGCCAAGAAACCGACAACAATAGATCTCGCCAGGCGAGCAGCGCGCATGCGCTGCGTCGCTAGGCGACACCTAAAAAGGGTTTATGGTCGCTAATCATCTGACATTGGTTTGCCACCATCACCATGTGGCTCGAAGGCTGAGGTGCCTATCCAATGATTACAGCTGAGGGTGCAACACTGGCAATATGCAACTAGCCCTTCAAGAAAATAACAGGTTATTTCCAACAAATCTGGCATTGCTTAGACTGAAGTGGCACTACACGGTTTAAGAAAATGAGTAAGTGCACTTTGTTAGCCTAATTAGGAACTTCATGGCCAGCCCAGATCCTCCCAATGTGCAGCAGGACATTTTTATAGTAAAGGTAACTTGTTTGAGTGATCCTTGGAAAAAGGGCTATGCTACACAGATCAAAATGAAAAGGCGATGCTTTCCAGTATTTTTGCACACATATTTAAACCTTCTGTTTCCCCTGATCAACAGACATTCTACTGCCAACACAACACAAGGTATATCACATCTGAATATATTTCAACAGAGATAGTGCTGGGGTACTTGCAGATTACAAATTCCATAACAATATTCAAATAAGTGACATAATATGCTGGAGATTTACTACTTCTGACTGAGTGACTTAAAATGTTCAAACAATAGTTTTGACTTGTAATGCAATTTATGGTATGCAATACATTATTCAACTGCAAATTGACATTGTATGTACACATATGAATGCTGGAGAAAGCTTGCAGCTAAATAAATACTGAGCAAAAAACTTGTTACCCGACAAGAGTTTATTACCTTTTAATAGTTATCTCCAAGTTGAAATCCTCTGCATGGAAGGATTCAATTTATTGAAAGGAAAATAGGGATTTATGTTCCCTACCCTGCAGGCATCTGTTCGTGGCATGTAGTTCTGTAGATTCACATGCTCCGCATACTCCTGCCATCTAGTGTTGGGTCCGGATGTGTGCAAGTTGTTTTTGTTCGAAGAAGTTTCTTGAGTCATAAGGTAAAGTCACTCCTCCTCTAGGTGACAATGTGCATGGGTATGTACCCCATTGTTAGATTGTTTTCCCGCAGTCGGGTGAGAATGGAATGTGAGAAAGTGCTAGTAAAGAGATGACCCTGCAGATGACATTATAAGTAGATACTGTAATGGCCACAGATGTCGAAGGAGGAGGGCAGGCGCATGTGAATCTACAGCACTACATGCCATTAACAGATGCTTTCAGGGTAACAATCTGTTTTATGGCCTGTGTGCCAATAGATACACATTTTTTGCATAGACTATAAAGCAGTGCCCTCCAGAAAGTGGTGGTTAACCTGTGGGTGTTGAAGTTGTTTGAAAAAGGGTACATAGCACTGCCTATCCTACATTTGCTTGTTGGCGTGCTAATACATCCACACAGTAATGTTTAGTGAAAATGTGTGGAGTCGACTATGTGGCTGCTTTGCATTTCTCAGCTATTGGTATATTACCTAAGAAAGCCATAGATGCTCCTATTTGCGAGGAGAGTGTGCTCTAGGAGGCATGGGCAAACTTCTTTTAGCTTTGACGTAACATGTTTGAATGCATTTAATTACTCATCCAGAAATAACTTGGGCTTTCTTATGTGAAAGGATGAAAAAGCTACAAAGAGTTGCTTGGTTTTACGAAACTCTTTAGTTCTGTCAATACAGTACATTACAGTGCAACACAATAAAATACAGTAAGTTAGCGCTCTAGTGTATTAATGGTTCTTTGTTGCGGAAAGAAGACAGGTAATTCAACTGACTGCTTTAGGTGAGAAGTAGAAACAACATTTGGAAGGAATTTGGGGTTAATTCAAGTACTACCCTATATCTGTGTAGTTGGAAGAAAGGTTCTTCCAAGGTTAGTGCCTGAAGCTCACTGACATGTCTAAGAGAAGTGATGGCTACTAAGAAGGCTACCTTCCAGGATATGAAATGGAGAGCGAAATTATGCAATGGTTCAATGGTGGACCCATACGTCTGGTAAGTAAAATGCTGAGATTCCAAGCAGGTGCAAGGGGAACTCTGGGTGGAATTACTCTTTTAAAGCCTTCCATGAATGCCTTATTAACTGGTATCTTGAACAGGGATAAACATTGTCTGTATTGCAGGTAGACAGCTACTGCAACTAGATGCAAGCATATTAAAGTGTATGTTAGTCCAGATGTTTGCGAATGCACTAGATAGCAGACAATGTTTTGCATAGCTGCGTCAAAAAGGGTCAATGTGTTTGCCATGGCAGTAAAAATAGACCTTTTCACCTTCTCGGCGTAATATGCACTTGTTTTGGGTTTACAGGTCTCTTTCAGAATGGTCATACATTCTGGTGGAAGGTTTAGGTAACTGAATTCGATGACTTCAGGAGCCAAATCGCAAGGGTGAGTTCGTTTGGATTTGGGTGCCTGAATTCTCCATGATTCTGAGTGAGAAGATCCGGGTTGAGGAATAAGCGGATTGTGTGGCACTACTGAAAGCTCGAGTAGTGTGGTGAACCATGGTTGGTGAGCCCAAGTAGGAGCTACCAGAATGAGAGGGAGACGTTTGCCTGAGCCTCTGAGCCACAAACAGAAGAAGAGGGAGAGGTGGAAAAGTGTAGGCAAACATCCCTGACCAGTTCATCTATGGTATATTCGAAAACACAAGGGGACCCAAAAGGTAATCAAGGACCTTGGGTGATTACGTTATAAAAGAAACAGTGGTCCTTGGAAAGAGAGAGAATGCACTTAAGATAAATATAGTACAGAATCGAAACTATATTGTATTTTGGGATGTCCAGCCGGACAACCCTATTTAATTCTTAGATGAAAGAATAACAATTACAATGACATACTAATGGTGGGACACAGTCCTGTATCCTATGGGGAAAAAATGAAGAGACAATACATATAAAACAATTACATACATAGGGGCATTTCAGGCAAGACGTAATGAGCTTTGTTACAAATCCAATGTAAAAGCTTTTAGAGTAACAACAATTGCACTTTTTTAACACACTGGCTTAATGTGCAAGTTGTTAACATGGGTCGACGACGTTTCGATCCTGTCTAGAATAATAGGATCATCATCAGGACAAGAATAGTTTGCTAGCCTGAGCATAAGAAATTGCCTGTGAAGATAAAAGGAAAAGAATAGATATGAAGGAAGAAGAGAGATTGAGTTTTAGAAACAAGTAGGCATGCCGAACAAAAAGCATGCGACCGGTGGTAAGGAAGCGCCACGAGCGGGGTGCTAGGAAAGAATATAATGACCTGTGCTATGATTCCGTATGAACAGAAGGAATATCATGCAGACGATAGAGTGCGTGTGGGATTCAACGCACTATAAGGGGGCATAAAGTGACTAGAATTGGGCCAGCGGCATGCTTGGGGGGCCGGCATCTATGTCGAAATCGATGGAAAAGTGGGAGTCCTGCGTGGAGCGAGGTATGATCAAGAGTGATGTGGGATCATTTTAGCAATTAATTATGAGTGCATGGAGCGAGGAGAGAAAGTGATTGCAATTTGTGTATTGAACGCGAGTGCTGCGGCAAGTCAGTGAGAGCTGTGGAGCAGTCAAAATTTACCAAGGGTATCTCAGCAACTGGTCGCGGGGGCAGCGCCAGGTGGCCGGCTGAAGGAGACAAGGCTCATAGGTGGGCCAGGTCAGGGATAACCGACCTAATATAAATTAAAATGGAGATGAAAATTAAAAATGAAACCTTTATAAGAAGATGGAGTAGGAAGGAATACGGAGGGCATGAGGGAAAGGGTACCTGTGTAATGGCAGGTCGGGAGTTCCTGACCTAGGGTGGAGAGTCCAAGGGTTCGAAAAGGGCACACTGGTAGTGCCGGACTACGAAGACAAGCCGCGGAACAAATCCATGATAGGTAATCCACTCGAGGTTAAGCGGCGAGGCAACCGGGCTGAAATTGGCCGGGAGTACCGGTCCAAGGGTAGGGAATTGCGCCGATTAATTGTGGCAGGGTGACAATGCACTGAGGGGAAAAGAGAGAGAAAATTGGGCGAAATAAGGGGGGGGTTTGGGAAACTAAAACAAAGCGGCCGCTTACCTCATGAACTGCCTGGGACCTCCGGAGAATTGGAGTGACAGGGAAGCCGGGCGGTGCAAGGGTATTTGAGGGAACGGAAGTACGTTCAGAGTGGCAGCGTGGGAACGTAGCGCCATCTTGCAATGGGTACTGACAACAGAGAGGAGGGACTGGGGAGTGCACAGTGCAGTCGATGTGAGGATGCCGAAAGGGGCGCCATTTTGGAACAGAGTGTATAGCGAGTTGAGTCGATAGGTGCTGTGCATTAAGATAGACTATGACTACCGAAAGTAGGGAGGAATGTAAGAATAAAGAGTATAGAAATGAATGTGAATAAGATATAAACTGGACATCAATGAATGCAGTCCAATTTGAAGTAGAAACTGTACATCAATCATTACATTGTAATTAAGCTATTTAGCCGAAACAGACAATGGAGAGAATAAAAACGAAATTTATAGTAATTACATGAGAAAATAACATGGGCTAAACATCAAATAGGGTTTTCTACGATTTGAACAAAATTTGCGATGATATACAGTCACAGTATGAAAGAGAAACTAAGCACGGGTTCTGCAAGAACGGAGGAGCCAGACATGGCCCCTGTAGTGTGAAGGAAATTATTGTCAAGGTACAATAGATGGTTTAAATGAGATTAGTCCAGTCTTCAACGCGATTCAGGCCATCCCTGATGCTATTGATGAGGATAATCATTTTTAATTCCTCCTTGTTCAAGATTTTGCTGATGTCACCGCCTCTTGGCGGTTGTTTGATAGTTTTGATCACTGTCCATTTGAATTCATCTTCTTTGTGTCCCATTTCCACAAAATGTTCAACCATTGGAGCATTAAGAGTTCTGCATCGTATTCTACTCCTGTGTTGGCCGATGCGCAGTTTGACCTTTTGGGTGGTCTGGCCTATGTACACTTTGTCGCAAGGACATGATATCAAGTAAATGACATTGCTAGTATTGCAATTCGAAAACGTTTTCAATTTGATAGATACATTGTTAAATACAAAATTAGTACCTTCAATGGTTGCGCTGCATACATTACAATTCCCACATTTTACATGTCCAATCAGTGGCTTACGTCCCCACAGTTCGTCCAAAGTGGACATGGATCGGGGAGAGGGAAGGGCAGCTCGCACAAGATGATCTTTCAGGTTGCGGTTCTTTCGAAAGGCAAATAAGGGGCGTTCAAGTGAGAGAATGCCTGCATTGATCACTGGCCAGTGATGTAGGATAGATTTGCGGATAGGGTTTGAGGCAGGGGAAAAGGTGGTTACGCAAACAATGCGGTTGGATTTGGTTTTTTCTTTGGGGGATAAGAGGACTTCCCTTGGGCAGTACCAAGCTCTTTTTTGCGCATTCCTCACTAATCTTTTTGGGTAGCCACGTGCTTTGAGTTTGTTGGTAAGGGTGAGTGCTTCAGCGAAGTAATCTTCCTTTTCAAAGCAGTTGCGTCTAATGCGCAAGAATTGGGAGTAAGGAAGAGAGTCTCTAAGGGCTCTGGGGTGATTGCTCTCATACCGGAGTAAGGTGTTCCTTTCTGTGCTTTTCCTATAAAGTTTGGTAAGTAATTCTCCATTGGAGTGATATATAGTGAGGTCTAGAAAGGGAATGTGTGACCTGTGGTGTGTATTGGTGAAGGTGAGACCAGAGCAGTTATTGTTCAGCCAATGGGCAAATTGGGAAAGGGTGGTTTCATCTTGGTTCCAAATTAAGAAAATATCATCTATGTAGCGACGCCATAGGATGATAGCAGGGAGGAAAGGGTTAGTGGTGGAGAGGATTGTCCTTACTTCCAGGTAATCCATGTAGAGGATGGCCAAATTGGGCGCAAAAACTGCACCCATGGATGTACCTTTCACTTGCTGGTAAAAGTCATTTTCAAAACTGAAGAAATTGCGGGTCAGACAGAGTTCCAATAATTGAATGATGAAGAGAGTGGGGACAAAATGGGGGCGGGGTCTGGAGTCAAGGATATCACGGATAACTAGGAGTGCCGGGATTTGTGGAATGTTGGTGTAGAGTGATTCTACATCCATGGTACAGAGGAGATTATGCTCAGGGTTAAAGGGGTGATGTTCGATGAGATTGATCATCGCCATACTGTCTCTGACGTAGCAGTGTGTTGAGGGGACGAATTCTTTGATGAAATGGTCGATGTATTGACCTAATGGCTCAAGGATAGAACCACAGCCCGAAACTATGGGGCGTCCGGGCGGGTGAGTCTGACTTTTATGAACTTTGGGGAGAGTATATATGACCGGAGTGCGGGGAGATTTGACGTTAAGGAAAAGGAATTCTTTCTGACTTAGAAATCCTTCCATTTTGGCATCAGTGGTTATTTGTAAAATCAATGTCTGGAGTTCTTTTGTGGGATTAGTAGGAAGTCTACAGTAATGATCTGTATTAGACAGTTGGCGTTGAATTTCTGCCTTATACATGGCCTTTTCTTGAAGGACTATCCCACCGCCTTTGTCTGCTGATTTGATGATTAGCTCGTCATTATCTTTCAAGGAAGTAATTGCTTTCTTCTCTTGTAGGGGGGTGATGTAAGGAATGAAACGTTTTTTGGTCTCCAAGGAAGCTAAGTCACTGAGGACTAATTTTTCAAACGTGGTGATCTCACTTGGGATCATACTGGATGACGGTGAGAAGCTGGATGGAGGTTTGAAAGGAGTATGTGCGATCTGAGGGGGAGATGGATTCAAGAGAAAAAATGCATGTAGACGTAAGCGTCTAAAAAATCTAAGAAGTTCAGTGTGAAGTTCTAGGAAATTGGGATGTATAGTAGGAACAAAGGATAATCCCTTGCTGAGTAGGGAAAGCTCAGGGTCAGAGAGTAAATGGTGTGAAAGATTGAAGATGGGTATATTTTGGTGTTGGTCTGTGGTTACCATTGGTAAAACTTTTGGCGAGTTTGGCGTTCGCCCGGTGGGTTGTACCATCTCTGAGGTTGTTTGACACGGCCCCGTTTCGGTGGTTCGTTGTGTCCTCTGCCTAAAAAATTACTGTTTTGGCCTGAGTTAGAAGCACTAGGGGGACACGTAGATCTACTGGTGCCCTCACCTGTGTCAGAGTTATCTGAAGATTCAGCCGAGGTATCGGAAAATCCTACTAGATTGTTACATCTGTTATACCTGCCCCAAGGTCTGCTGTTTTGTGGGTTAGAGTAAGTCCTCTGTGAGTAGAAATCCTTCTGTAAATATGGGTAGGTGCGTTCGATATTGTATGATCTAATATCTTTGCGAACCTTCACAGATTTTTTGTTTTGCTCTATCCTGTGGAAGTCGTCAACAGTTTTTTGTATCTGTTCAAGTAATTTTTTACTGTCAGTTATTGGGCAGGATTCAGTAATCTGTTTTTCTATCTCTAGGATTTCCTCTGCAAGTTTTTTAAGGGCTTCTACAGCCGTGTCAATACCTAAAACTAGCCAATGTCGTGAACAGGTAGTACCGATATAACTGAAGCTGTTAATATATTTGGGGTTGTCCGTGAATATTCCTGGGATGTTTCGTACTTGTAGCCCTGTGGGAATTATCTCTGCTTTAAGATATTCTGTTAACATGCGGATCATAAGTTGTAGGCGCACTTGTTTCTTTTTGTACTTTTCTAATTGTTCAGCTGAGGAAATGTTGACAGAGGAGGGTGCGTCTGCAGGGTCGGTGAAAAGGGAAGGGCCCTCACAAATCTTCTTGATATATTCGTCAGAGTATAAGGGCGCGTGAGCAGACATACCAGAACTGAGGGGGTGGGGGGTTGAAGGGAAAGGAAACAGGAGGAGGAAACCCACTTAATGGTAAGGGGATAGGTATCCAAGCCCTTGCAATCCAGCGATTGCGCTTAACATATTCGAAAACACAAGGGGACCCAAAAGGTAATCAAGGACCTTGGGTGATTACGTTATAAAAGAAACAGTGGTCCTTGGAAAGAGAGAGAATGCACTTAAGATAAATATAGTACAGAATCGAAACTATATTGTATTTTGGGATGTCCAGCCGGACAACCCTATTTAATTCTTAGATGAAAGAATAACAATTACAATGACATACTAATGGTGGGACACAGTCCTGTATCCTATGGGGAAAAAATGAAGAGACAATACATATAAAACAATTACATACATAGGGGCATTTCAGGCAAGACGTAATGAGCTTTGTTACAAATCCAATGTAAAAGCTTTTAGAGTAACAACAATTGCACTTTTTTAACACACTGGCTTAATGTGCAAGTTGTTAACATGGGTCGACGACGTTTCGATCCTGTCTAGAATAATAGGATCATCATGTCATTGTAATTGTTATTCTTTCATCTAAGAATTAAATAGGGTTGTCCGGCTGGACATCCCAAAATACAATATAGTTTCGATTCTGTACTATATTTATCTTAAGTGCATTCTCTCTCTTTCCAAGGACCACTGTTTCTTTTATAACGTAATCACCCAAGGTCCTTGATTACCTTTTGGGTCCCCTTGTGTTTTCGAATATGTTAAGCGCAATCGCTGGATTGCAAGGGCTTGGATACCTATCCCCTTACTATTAAGTGGGTTTCCTCCTCCTGTTTCCTTTCCCTTCAACCCCCCACCCCCTCAGTTCTGGTATGTCTGCTCACGCGCCCTTATACTCTGACGAATATATCAAGAAGATTTGTGAGGGCCCTTCCCTTTTCACCGACCCTGCAGACGCACCCTCCTCTGTCAACATTTCCTCAGCTGAACAATTAGAAAAGTACAAAAAGAAACAAGTGCGCCTACAACTTATGATCCGCATGTTAACAGAATTTCTTAAAGCAGAGATAATTCCCACAGGGCTACAAGTACGAAACATCCCAGGAATATTCACGGACAACCCCAAATATATTAACAGCTTCAGTTATATCGGTACTACCTGTTCACGACATTGGCTAGTTTTAGGTATTGACACGGCTGTAGAAGCCCTTAAAAAACTTGCAGAGGAAATCCTAGAGATAGAAAAACAGATTACTGAATCCTGCCCAATAACTGACAGTAAAAAATTACTTGAACAGACACAAAAAACTGTTGACGACTTCCACAGGATAGAGCAAAACAAAAAATCTGTGAAGGTTCGCAAAGATATTAGATCATACAATATCGAACGCACCTACCCATATTTACAGAAGGATTTCTACTCACAGAGGACTTACTCTAACCCACAAAACAGCAGACCTTGGGGCAGGTATAACAGACGTAACAATCTAGTAGGATTTTCCGATACCTCGGCTGAATCTTCAGATAACTCTGACACAGGTGAGGGCACCAGTAGATCTACGTGTCCCCCTAGTGCTTCTAACTCAGGCCAAAACAGTAATTTTTTAGGCAAAGGACACAACGAACCACCGAAACGGGGCCGTGTCAAACAACCTCAGAGATGGTACAACCCACCGGGCGAACGCCAAACTCGCCAAAAGTTTTACCAATGGTAACCACAGACCAACACCAAAATATACCCATCTTCAATCTTTCACACCATTTACTCTCTGACCCTGAGCTTTCCCTACTCAGCAAGGGATTATCCTTTGTTCCTACTATACATCCCAATTTCCTAGAACTTCACACTGAACTTCTTAGATTTTTTAGACGCTTACGTCTACATGCATTTTTTCTCTTGAATCCATCTCCCCCTCAGATCGCACATACTCCTTTCAAACCTCCATCCAGCTTCTCACCGTCATCCAGTATGATCCCAAGTGAGATCACCACGTTTGAAAAATTAGTCCTCAGTGACTTAGCTTCCTTGGAGACCAAAAAACGTTTCATTCCTTACAACATCACCCTACAAGAGAAGAAAGCAATTACTTCCTTGAAAGATAATGACGAGCTAATCATCAAATAAGCAGACAAAGGCGGTGGGATAGTCCTTCAAGAAAAGGCCATGTATAAGGCAGAAATTCAACGCCAACTGTCTAATACAGATCATTACTGTAGACTTCCTACTAATCCCACAAAAGAACTCCAGACATTGATTTTACAAATAACCACTGATGCCAAAATGGAAGGATTTCTAAGTCAGAAAGAATTCCTTTTCCTTAACGTCAAATCTCCCCGCACTCCGGTCATATATACTCTCCCCAAAGTTCATAAAAGTCAGACTCACCCACCCGGACGCCCCATAGTTTCGGGCTGTGGTTCTATCCTAGAGCCATTAGGTCAATACATCGACCATTTCATCAAAGAATTCGTACCCTCAACACACTGCTACGTCAGAGACAGTATGGCGATGATCAATCTCATCGAACATCACCCCTTTAACCCTGAGCATAATCTCCTCTGTACCATGGATGTAGAATCACTCTACACCAACATTCCACAAATCCCGGCACTCCTAGTTATCCGTGATATCCTTGACTCCAGACCCCGCCCCCATTTTGTCCCCACTCTCTTCATCATTCAATTATTGGAACTCTGTCTGACCCGCAATTTCTTCAGTTTTGAAAATGACTTTTACCAGCAAGTGAAAGGTACATCCATGGGTGCAGTTTTTGCGCCCAATTTGGCCATCCTCTACATGGATTACCTGGAAGTAAGGACAATCCTCTCCACCACTAACCCTTTCCTCCCTGCTATCATCCTATGGCGTCGCTACATAGATGATATTTTCTTAATTTGGAACCAAGATGAAACCACCCTTTCCCAATTTGCCCATTGGCTGAACAATAACTGCTCTGGTCTCACCTTCACCAATACACACCACAGGTCACACATTCCCTTTCTAGACCTCACTATATATCACTCCAATGGAGAATTACTTACCAAACTTTATAGGAAAAGCACAGAAAGGAACACCTTACTCCGGTATGAGAGCAATCACCCCAGAGCCCTTAGAGACTCTCTTCCTTACTCCCAATTCTTGCGCATTAGACGCAACTGCTTTGAAAAGGAAGATTACTTCGCTGAAGCACTCACCCTTACCAACAAACTCAAAGCACGTGGCTACCCAAAAAGATTAGTGAGAAATGCGCAAAAAAGAGCTTGGTACTGCCCAAGGGAAGTCCTCTTATCCCCCAAAGAAAAAACCAAATCCAACCGCATTGTTTGCGTAACCACCTTTTCCCCTGCCTCAAACCCTATCCGCAAATCTATCCTACATCACTGGCCAGTGATCAATGCAGGCATTCTCTCACTTGAACGCCCCTTATTTGCCTTTCGAAAGAACCGCAACCTGAAAGATCATCTTGTGCGAGCTGCCCTCCCCTCTCCCCGATCCATGTCCACTTTGGACGAACTGTGGGGACGTAAGCCACTGATTGGACATGTAAAATGTGGGAATTGTAATGTATGCAGCGCAACCATTGAAGGTACTAATTTTGTATTTAACAATGTATCTATCAAATTGAAAACGTTTTCGAATTGCAATACTAGCAATGTCATTTACTTGATATCATGTCCTTGCGACAAAGTGTACATAGGCCAGACCACCCAAAAGGTCAAACTGCGCATCGGCCAACACAGGAGTAGAATTTGATGCAGAACTCTTAATGCTCCAATGGTTGAACATTTTGTGGAAATGGGACACAAAGAAGATGAATTCAAATGGACAGTGATCAAAACTATCAAACAACCGCCAAGAGGCGGTGACATCAGCAAAATCTTGAACAAGGAGGAATTAAAAATGATTATCCTCATCAATAGCATCAGGGATGGCCTGAATCGCGTTGAAGACTGGACTAATCTCATTTAAACCATTTATTGTACCTTGACAATAATTTCCTTCACACTACAGGGGCCATGTCTGGCTCCTCCGTTCTTGCAGAACCCGTGCTTAGTTTCTCTTTCATACTGTGACTGTATATCATCGCAAATTTTGTTCAAATCGTAGAAAACCCTATTTGATGTTTAGCCCATGTTATTTTCTCATGTAATTACTATAAATTTCGTTTTTATTCTCTCCATTGTCTGTTTCGGCTAAATAGCTTAATTACAATGTAATGATTGATGTACAGTTTCTACTTCAAATTGGACTGCATTCATTGATGTCCAGTTTATATCTTATTCACATTCATTTCTATACTCTTTATTCTTACATTCCTCCCTACTTTCGGTAGTCATAGTCTATCTTAATGCACAGCACCTATCGACTTAACTCGCTATACACTCTGTTCCAAAATGGCGCCCCTTTCGGCATCCTCACATCGACTGCACTGTGCACTCCCCAGTCCCTCCTCTCTGTTGTCAGTACCCATTGCAAGATGGCGCTACGTTCCCACGCTGCCACTCCGAACGTACTTCCGTTCCCTCAAATACCCTTGCACCGCCCGGCTTCCCTGTCACTCCAATTCTCCGGAGGTCCCAGGCAGTTCATGAGGTAAGCGGCCGCTTTGTTTTAGTTTCCCAAACCCCCCTCCCCCCCCCCTTATTCCGCCCGCCATTTCGCCCAATTTTCTCTCTCTTTTCCCCTCAGTGCATTGTCACCCTGCCACAATTAATCGGCGCAATTCCCTACCCTTGGACCGGTACTCCCGGCCAATTTCAGCCCGGTTGCCTCGCCGCTTAACCTCGAGTGGATTACCTATCATGGATTTGTTCCGCGGCTTGTCTTCGTAGTCCGGCACTACCAGTGTGCCCTTTTCGAACCCTTGGACTCTCCACCCTAGGTCAGGAACTCCCGACCTGCCATTACACAGGTACCCTTTCCCTCATGCCCTCCGTATTCCTTCCTACTCCATCTTCTTATAAAGGTTTCATTTTTAATTTTCATCTCCATTTTAATTTATATTAGGTCGGTTATCCCTGACCTGGCCCACCTATGAGCCTTGTCTCCTTCAGCCGGCCACCTGGCGCTGCCCCCGCGACCAGTTGCTGAGATACCCTTGGTAAATTTTGACTGCTCCACAGCTCTCACTGACTTGCCGCAGCACTCGCGTTCTATACACAAATTGCGATCACTTTCTCTCCTCGCTCCATGCACTCATAATTAATTGCTAAAATGATCCCACATCACTCTTGATCATACCTCACTCCACGCATGACTCCCACTTTTCCATCGATTTCGACATAGATGCCGGCCCCCCAAGCATGCCGCTGGCCCAATTCTAGTCACTTTATGCCCCCTTATAGTGCGTTGAATCCCACACGCACTCTATCGTCTGCATGATATTCCTTCTGTTCATACGGAATCATAGCACAGGTCATTATATTCTTTCCTAGCACCCCGCTCGTGGCGCTTCCTTACCACCGGTCGCATGCTTTTTGTTCGGCATGCCTACTTGTTTCTAAAACTCAATCTCTCTTCTTCCTTCATATCTATTCTTTTCCTTTTATCTTCACAGGCAATTTCTTATGCTCAGGCTAGCAAACTATTCTTGTCCTGATGATGATCCTATTATTCTAGACAGGATCGAAACGTCGTCGACCCATGTTAACAACTTGCACATTAAGCCAGTGTGTTAAAAAAGTGCAATTGTTGTTACTCTAAAAGCTTTTACATTGGATTTGTAACAAAGCTCATTACGTCTTGCCTGAAATGCCCCTATGTATGTAATTGTTTTATATGTATTGTCTCTTCATTTTTTCCCCATAGGATACAGGACTGTGTCCCACCATTAGTAGGTCATTGTAATTGTTATTCTTTCATCTAAGATTTAAATAGGGTTGTCCGGCTGGACATCCCAAAATACAATATAGTTTCGATTCTGTACTATATTTATCTTAAGTGCATTCTCTCTCTTTCCAAGGACCACTGTTTCTTTTATAACAGTTCATCTATGGAGCATTGCCCTTCCATAGTGGGTGTGGAAGCCTTGAGGCGAGGTTTGGGCATTTTGCTTTGTCTGCAGTTGCGAAGAGGTCTATCTGTGAAAACTCCCACCTGTGGAAGTATGGGAGGAGGACTCTAGGGTGGAGTGCCCACTAGTGGACTTGTTGCTGCATCTTGCTGCAGAGGTCGGCAAATTCGTCCATCCCTGGGAGATGTTCCACTTACAGGCGAATGTTGTAACTATTGCCCAAAGCCAAATCATCTGAGATAGCGGTTATAACAGTAGAGAGTGCCCCAAACCCCCAGACTTCCTCCCCCTTCCGTTTTTGTAAACAGAACATGTTGTCCATTTGGATCAAGACAACTTTGCCCCTTTCGTCTAGAAATGCTTTCAATGCTAAGTGAACTGCTTGAAGCTCCTAGTATCTGATTTAGAGACTCTTGTATTTGGTGTCCCAGAGACCCTAACTGTGAGATCCTGTATGTGTGCATTCCATCCTATAAGGGATGCGTCGGCTGTGAGAATGATCGGAGGAACAGGGTCGAGAAGCGGCCGCCCATTTGATAGGTTCTGTGTATTCCACCAATGAAAGGGAGTGATGTGCGTGGCTGTCTATCAACACTAGATTTTGTAATTTACCCTGTGACTGAGACCATTGACTCGCCAGACATTCCTGCAATGGACGCATATGTAGTCTTGCATGTGGCACTAGTGTAATACAAGACACCATCATGCCTAGAAGTCGCTGAACTATCCTGACTGTTATTTGTTGATTGGGGTGAAACTGATGTAGCAGCGCTGTGATGCTGTGAATTCTGAATGTATTTGGGTAGGCTAATCCAAACTGTGTGTTGAGGACAGCCCATAGATAAGAATGAATCTGTGAAGGATGAAGATGTGATTTTTTTGTATGAGGATTGTAAACCCCAATTGATAAAGAAGTTGCATAGTCCTCTGAATGTGTTGCAGTCACAACTGAAGCGTACTGGCTTTAATGAGCTAATTTTCCATATAAAGGTAGAAATTAATACTTTGTCTGTGTAAATGTGCTGCTACCACCACTAGACATTTGGTGAACACCTGGGGTGCAGTAGTGACTCCGAATGGAAGCACTTTGAGCTGGTAATGTGTTCCTGCTATGATGAACCTGAGGTATTCTTGGTGATCTGGATGCATTGGGATGTAAGAATAAGCATTGTTTAAGGAAAGTGCAGACAAAGTCGCCCTGTTGTAAGAGAGGAATTACATATTGAAGAGTGACCATGTGGAAATGCTCTGAGAGGATGTATTGATTTAATGGTCTGAGGTCTAGTGAGGGCTGAAGTGAACTGTCCTTTTTGGGAATGAGGAAGTATAGAGAGTATAATCCTAAACCTTGTTGTGCTAGAGGAACAGGCTCTATGGTTCCTTTTTGCAAAGGAGCCTGTACTTCTTGTCTGAGCAAGGTTTGGTGCTGTTTGGAAAGAATGTGCCTGCAAGGTGGGATGTTTGGTGGTGTGAGCTCTAGACAATAACCCTGTTGGATAATATCCAACACCCACTAGACTGTTATTATGGTTTTCCAGGCAGGAAAGGAAAAGTTGTAGCCGTCCCTCAACAGGTGTTAAATGATCAGGGGGAATGAAAAGTGAGTCACTGTTTGGAAGTGGAGGGTGTGATGCAAGTAGAGGCACATCTTCCACACCCTTTGGACTTATTCCATCTATATGTCTCTTTGTATTATCCTCTCGACTGGGAAGTGTGATGTTGTTGCCTATAAGAAGAGGTAAAGGCATCTTACCCTGTTTGTATATGGGATGCCGGAAGAAAACACAAGGAGCGGGTTCTGAAGCACCCCCACTGATTTAGCAACCTTTGTTTCCTTAATTTTTCCTAAAGTTAGGTTCACTTTGAGACCAAACAGATGTTGTTGCTAAAAAGGGACATTAAGGATTGTCTGCCGTACCTCTGGATTAAAGCCAGATATACGTAGGCAAGCGCACCTACGCAGCAGTATATTTTATTTATACACCTGGCAGCTGTGACCGCTGTGCTGAGGGCACATCTGATGGAGTTCTTTGAAATAATTTTACCCTCCTGGACAATCTGGTGGCCACTTTTTTTTTGTACGCCTCAGGAAGATGTTTGAGGAGTTCCTCCATCTTGTCCCAATGGGCCCTCTCGTACTTTGCCAATAAACCCTAAGTGTTGGCAATTCACCAATGGTTGGCTGCCTGTGTTGTCACCCTTTTTCCATGAGCATCAATGAGTTTAGACTCTTTGTCGGGTGGAGGGACATCTGCTGATGTCTGAGATTCAGCCCTTTTGCAGGCACTAGATACTACCAAGAGGTCTAGGGGGAGTTGTCCCTTGATGTAAGGTAGATCTGTAGCTTTGTATTTTTTGTCTACTTGTGGTGTAATAATACGTTCCCCTACCGGATTGTTAAAGATTTCATCTGAGTGACAGAGCATCCCCTTTAGCATGGGCAGATACTGACATGCCCTAGTAGAAGAGGAGTGTTAAAAACAAGAAGTCATTTGTGCAAGGGGACTTGGTGATATGCAGCTACCCTAGCTATATGTTCCTGAAAGGATGCTGCATCATCCGGAGTTGATGGCTTAGCTGAGTAAAGGTCTATGGCGGGGGCAGTGGCCAATGTCGTAGCTGGCCCATGGATCTGGATGGATGGGGGGGGAGAGGAGTTGGCCTAACGGCTAGGGCGGTCGACATCTAATCTGGGGAACTGGGTTCGAGTCTCGGCAATGATTCTGAACATCCTGTGATTCTGGGCAATTCACTTAACCTCCCCCTGCCTAACAAAAATGAATGTGTCCTCATGTAATGCAACTGGTGCTATGTAAAGAGCTCCGATACTCGAATCGGGTCAAGTTCGCGCTATATAAAACTCTGTAAAATAAAAAAATAAAAAATAATAAATAATAATCTGTGGACTGCTGATCAACATCATCTCCTCCCCCTGATCCCTACTATCGGAAAATGGAGAACTCTGTTGAGTAATGTCTCCTTCAGCACTAAGAGAGTGATGTGATGAAGGAGGTGGTGAGGGAGGTAGAGTAGAAGCCGGCAAAGTGGCTGTAAAGGACTGGTTGCAATGTCCTTTTTCTGTTTCTTAGGAGGTACAGGTAGGTCAGTGGCCTCCTCAAAAGAAAGCGGACGTTTCGATTAAGCAGGCGCTGATTTACTGCCTTTGCCAAATTCAGACAAGAAGAAGGTTGAATATATACCTTCTTTTGATTCGGATCGAGCCTCTCTTTCATAGTTTCGAGGATCAGTTCTGGTGCGGAGATGTGTGGTATTGGTGCCCAACTTGTTTTTTCTTTCGGCGCTGAAGTTGTCAGAGCCAAAGTGGTTGAGGACTGTACTCGGTGAGCAGATTCATTAGATTGTTGGCTTGGCACCGAGATTGGTCTCGAACTGGAGCGCCGAAGAACTCGTCCAAACGGATAGCAGAAATCAAATATACTAACGATGGAGTCCATGCCCAAGAGCAATATCAGCGAGAGGAGGAGTCCCTTTACCTCATGACTCAAGAGACTTCTGAAGACAAATAACTTGCACATATCTGGACCCAACAGTAGATGGCAGAAGCATGCAGGGCATGTGTATCTACAGCCACACATGCCATCAAACATATGCTTTCTCTTGTCTACCTTTTTTTTTCCAATTCGGTTTACTGAATTTCATACAAAGCATGAATGAACTGTATACATCAATCACGGTTCACATGAGTTACATTGCTTTACATTCAATGTCACTACCAAGATTTACTACTCCATTCTGTTAATTACAGCTACATGGGGAGAGGGGAAACAAAGGGAATGGGAATAGGGATCACTCAGCATGTGAAGTGGGGAAACTGTTGCAGTCAAAGTAGCTTTACAGACCTGGCTCTCTTCATATAGCAGTCAGCACATTTCACTGGAGGCAGACGGGAGCCCCTTGGAGTTCCACACCCCAGCAACCTTGGGCTTCATCAGAACGGTTGAGTCATCAGCATTCACATTCTCTTCCAGTCCTGACCAGACATTGGGGTACAATTCCAGGTATGACCAGTTATCTTTAGGGCTAACGTGCACAGGCATCAGCTTCCAAAAAGTGCTCAGATGCTCCTGGAAGCATGCTGCATCCCTGAGCCAAACAGCCACACTCTGCAGCATGCTCTGGTCCTACTGCATCACCACCCTGCGCTTAGCAAGCAGGAGAAGAAGCGCTGTCAACTTGCGCCCCTCAGAGGGCACATCCTTCACATATCCTAGTATCACAAAACACGGTGAGTGCTCCAGTATGTGCCCAACAAGCTCATTGAGGGTCTCAAAGAACTCACCGCAGTAGCGCAGCACACCATGGTAGTCCCAGGTAAGATGCAGGAAGATGGCACGAGGAACCGCAAATCCTACACATCCTGCATCTTCAAGCGGGCCGATTCGATGCATCCCTTCCGATGTGCGCTATAGTCTGTGCAGCTATTTAAAATGTAGAAGGCGCTGTCTATAAATTAGGAGTGATTGTGTGCAACAGTATCGCCGTTCGTCATCGGGAGGGGAGGCGTTATGTCCGGGTCCCATGTACTCCTGCTAGGCAGAATACGTATTGGTTCCAGTCTCTTACATCCCGGCATATGGCTGAGTGGTCAATCCGCGAGAGGAGCAGGTGGTAAGAGTAGCTCCAAGGACCTGAAAGACAAGTGGGGCTTTTGGGAAGGAGTTGTGAGTTGCCTGGGGCCGAAGCCCGTAACTGATATTATGATAAAGTCTCTAAAACTGTGACGTCAGGACACTGCAGTGCCTGTTGGGGTGAAATTAGGGTGCTTTTGGGGTATAATGAGCCCATTGAAATGAGCTGTAGATTGCACAATCTAGCGAGAGTTCCAGCATCCAGAGTAATGGGAAAGGACTGGTGCCCAATTAGTGGTACCGATGGGGCAATTGGGTGCGCCACGCAGGCCGTCCAATAAACCTCGTTCAACGTCCAAACCAAGCAGGCTACCATGTCTATCTGCGTCCTCAGGCACTTGGGGGCCAGGTATAATGCCATCTCGAGAGGACACGTCACAGTTTGATCGTGTACAGGGGCTGTACGGACCTGAAACTGTATAAGGAAGAGCCAGTTGTGTGCAAACTGCACCTGAGCACTATAATGGTGTCGGTCCAAATAGGGAGCCCCCAATCCTCCAAGTTCTAAATGAATTGTCAATATGTCCCAGGCGATACAGGAATGCCTGCCTGACCACACAACGGAAACCAGATGCGATCAAATTTGTCGGCAAATGGAGTGGTAGGCTGATGAACAGATAGAGAACTTTTGGAAGGATCACCATTTTCGCATGCTCACCAAGCCACTTAAGCCAGTGCCCATAGTTAGCCTTCCATAGATCGTTAATGTCCCTTCTAAGCCATTCCCGGAGGTATTTTACTGATCCAGCAGCCCATTTGAGCGGTTATCTCGGAGGAAAACGCCATTGTCGTGCCCGTCAATGGAAATGTACTTTGCCCAGTTAATGGTGAACCTGACATACCCCCAAATCTGGTAAATTCCCCAATGAGCTGGCCCAAGTCGATCTGTGGATCTCTCACAGACAAGGTTACATTGTCTGAATACATAGATACTAAAATTCTGCGGGTGTGGAATGCTAGACCCCGTGAGCACGGTGCTGTCGCAGCCGGGCCGCAAGCTGCTCTATAGCTATCTCAAATAGTATGAAGGACAAGGGGTAACCCTGACGAGTGCCCCTTGTCACCGGAAAGGGGGTTGGGACCCTCCCACTGACCCACATCCAGGCCACAGGTTGAGCATACAGTAACCCAATCAGCAGAATAAACCTAAAGCTCAATCAGAGGCGCACTAGCAAGGTGAAGAGGTATGGCCACTTGAGTGAATCGAATGCCTTAGTGGTGTTAATAATACAGCAGCGGCGCCAAGGATCGGTTGCTCTCAAAAGAGAGTTTAGCTTGTCTTGCATCGGTTTTCCCCATTGTTTATCCAGCGATGCACTCCACTCTATAACAGCGTCCATCATTTAGGTGCCGGTCCAAGTCTGCTGCTGAGCCCCCACCGAACGTCAGCAGGGGGGCACGAGCAGACTACCAATGTCTGTGTCAGATGAGAATATAGCCCACCCTGGATCAATCAAATCTGCAGCCTCAGGATTAGAAATGTGAACATGTCCCCCAGCCTCCAGACACTGCCTCACCCGGCTCCTCCGGGGGGCATGAGCAGGTCAATGCGCCACACAGTATTGGCAGAAATCGCAAAGTCACTGAGCTGGGCCGATACAATGCATACCCCAGCGTCTGCAGTCCCACATTATTGCCAAGTCCAAGGGTCAAGAACGGTCAATAATGACAGTGTCAGGAAGCTCAAAGTCGGATAGAAAACATGAGCTCAGTGTATCTGAGAGGACGGCAGCAAAACATCCAGCAAATTGGAGGGGGCCACAGTGTCACCCTACGCAGTACTTTAAATGGGAAAATAATAGTGCAGGTACTCATTTAAATGTGGCGAGTGGGCGGGGCTAGGGGTGAGGCTAAAGGAAAGACATGCAAAGTTTATTGGCTTATATACTAGTTGCAGCACACACGAGAAATGTCTTTCTATAAACAAATCAGGTTAATTCGTAATGCAAAATGAAAGTCAAATAGTGATATTTTAACATTTCCTTATTTAGTAATAGTTCTCTAACAAAAACACACACACGCACACACAAGCAGGCAAAAAGACACACATAAGCAGACACTCACACAAAATAATCAGGTGGGATTAAATCCCTTTTAACCTCCCATGGCTTTTCTCATTGTGCTGTCACTGCACTGCCTGGATTCCTTGCAACACAGCATGATGGCGAACACTGGGATATCATGCAAATGAGCCCAAGCTGAATAGTTCAGCGGGGGCCCAGCTCAGGGCTATAAAAATGTGAAAGGATGGCAGAGATAAGACATGGATGGCAGAGTAAACCTATGGATGGATATATAAATGGAAGGATAGGTGAAAGAATGGCAGAGTAAAAAAACTGGATGGTTGAGAGAGTGAATGAATAGGTGGATGAACATGTGAAAGGATAGCAGAGGTAAGACATGGATGGATGGCAGATTAAAGCAATGGATAGAAAGGTGAATGGACAGGTGAAAGGACGGCAGTGAAAAGGGATTGCTGGATGTATGAGTGAGTGAATGAATGGGCAGGTGAAAGGATGACGGATTAAAGTGATCGATGGATGGCTCGATGAGTGGATGAAATGAGTGAATGAATGGCAGAGTGGATGGATGAGTGAATGGATGGTAGAGTGGATGGATGGCAGAGAGGATGGTACAGAGTGGATGGATGATGGATGGCTAGATGAATTGCTGAGTGAGTCGATGGATGGCACAGTGGATGGATGGATGGATGATGGATGGCTGAGTGGATGGCAGAGAGGATAAATGAAAGAGTGAATGGATGGACGGATGGTAGAGTGGATAAAGGATAGATGGCAGAGTGGATGATGGATGGATGGCAGAATGGAGAGAGGGTTGACAGAATAGGTGGATGGATGCATGGCAGAGTGGATGGATGGATGGCACACTGGATAGATGGATGCCTTATGGATGTAATGGGGAAGACTAAATGATGGATGAAAGAATGAATTAATGGATGATTAAATGTAAAAGTGAAATAGTGGATATCAACAAATAGGTGAATGCACAGATGCTTGGATGGAAGAGACATGGGAGCTCTTCTAGGGCGGGTTGGGCTCACTTACTTGGTGCCATCAGAGCTTTAGTTCAAAGTGGGGTGTATGTTCATTTTCTGGCTACTCTCTTGTTCATAATATGGAGCTGTGGTGCCACCCTGTTATCTAGATAAACTGCTATATAAACATTTGTAATATTCCATTGCACTCCCTTGGACAAATAGTAAAAATAGTAGAACACCATATTTTCGCATGCCAATGTCGTCTGTTTTGTGTGATTCTGAGCACTGTACGACAGTGCTAAGGCAAGCTAGTAGTATCTTGTGTGAGATTTAGATGAGATGAAGCCCTCCAGTACAAACTTCAACACAAGGTCAAGAGGCTAAGGTAAGCTGTGTCAAGTGGATATTTTTGCAGAAATTATATATGTGTATGGAAATATCATAAGCTTTTCCGTATACCCACTGTTTGTGCCTGGTTGGTGGTATAACTTCATGCAAAGGCAGGACACGTTAGTTAAGTAGTCTTTGCACTGTTCCCACTCTGCTAGTGGGTTGGTGGCGGTGCACCACAGAGCAGAGAATTTAATGCTGCACTCACGTCAATGTTTGACACAAAAAGCATTTTATGTGGCAAAGTTGATTGAATCCCCCTCAATGGCACACGAGTACATGTCAAAATGTTAGTAAAGCATGGCTGTATTAATATAATATACTGTCTACAGCTTAGCCACTAACTTAGGCTATCTCCATGCTAGGGTATGAGCTGTAGGTAATGTAGTGCAATTACATTCCAAAACAGACAAACATCTACTGTTTTGTGCCATGCTATGGCTCTTTCTTCTTAGATGCATACCACTAATTTTATAGGCTTACCCAAAATATTAAGTGTAGTGCCTCGTTTTAACCCCTTCCCCGCTCATGACGGAACCGCTCCGTCATGAGCCACGGTTGCCGTGTGCTCATGACGGAGCAGTTCCGTCATGCCGCGACCGTTGGCGGCCGCTCCGCCCACGCGGCGCTGTTTCCCTGCCTGTGCGGGGGAACAATGCAACTGGGCGGAGTCATGACGGAACCACTCCGTCATGAGCACAGCTCAACCGTGGCTCATGACGGAGTGGCTCCGTCATGAGCACAGCGCCACCGCGCTGCCCCCCCACACCCCTCAGCGCTGCGGCGGAATTCCCGCCGCAGCGAAGGGGTTAAAAAGTTCTGCTTTCCTTAAATGACAGTCTAATTACAGCAACATTCATGCTTCAAATTCCAATTTACATATGGAAGATTCCTCGCTAAAGGTAGGCCTACAAAACTAATAAACACTCTTAATAGTCTGCAGTTGAGCGAACCGCACAATCTCTGCTCCCAACTGCTGACCAATATGATCATAGACCACATATTATGCCAAAGAAATATTTCACTTATAAACTAGAAAACTTTCGCCTCCTAAATGTAATATACTTGTCCATTCTTTATGCACCCTATGTCTGCGGTGCAAGCCCTTCTTATCTTGGTGGAGAATGAGGCTCTCCAGGATTGAGTTATTTTAATACAGAATAAGTGTATAGTCATAGTAAGGGCTTTGAGTAGCTAAACGAGTTCAGCTGTGTACAACAATTATGTGCTCCGGACATTTTGCTATTGATGTATGTTATGCCGTGAGCAAATGTTTTTGATCAGTGAGGCCCTCTGTTTTGGATGCCTCATTCCCTGCCTAGTTGCGTTCAAGGTCTTAAGTCAGGCACAGCCCATGCTGCTTCTCTTTCCAAAGGTGTGATCTTACCAGCAGGGCCCATCCCCCACTCTGGAAGTGGAAACAACTTCAGGAGGTTTAGGTGCGCCGGCCTATTCACTTGTTAATGGGCCATTTGTTATGTGCAAGGGTCATTGCCCTGAAGCCCTGCCTGAGTTTCTTCTCAAGGCAGATGATAGTAACATTCCCAATTGAAGGTAAGAGGAAGGAATATAAACACACAGGCAGTTCATCTTCTCAGTAGGTCTAGTACTGATGTGTCACAGGCTGCAGCTACCTCATGATAGATCTCAAGACCTGAGCAGTAGTCTATATTATCCTCACCCATGGCTGTGGTTACTTTAGTAGACTTGACCCACACAAACGTTCTCATGGTAAGGCAACAGAAGCCACTTCTCATATACTTCTGTAAATGCCTCATTCCCACCATTGCTGTGCTTGTGTCACTCCACTTTGAAGCACTTTACACGAGCACCAGTTAAGTCACGTACAATTTCTTTAGGCACAGGGAGATTAAGAATTAAGAGATTTGACCAGAATCACAGGATGTTAAGCCAACGTCAAGAATCGAGTTCCAAGTTTGCAACTCTACCATAACGCCACATCTTCTCCACACTTCCGGCTTGTAAACCATCTCACTCATAAAGCAAGTAGTTCAGCACAGCCTATGCTACTGCAGTATGTTGTAATTAAACGAGTGTGATCTAGAAAGGCAAACTATATTTAAATACGCAGGAAGAGCAAATTGAAGTGGACACCAACATGAGGTGTCCAATTTTACAGCAGAACTTTGCACCTTAGCTGAAACACTAAGTCCAAACTTTAATCTGTGTAGGTGCCAATGCAGTAGTAAGGGCAAGATGAGCCCTAATGCAAGATAGGGATTTGGTCTCCTATCTACCTCCCCTGTTTTGGCTTTAAAAAAATAGCCACTAATTAAGGTGAAAGAGGACCCTGTGTCTCTACACCTACTTCACTAAGCTTGATATACATCAGAGTCAGCATTTTATAATTGAATAAGCCAAGGAAGCTCTGACAACTGCTTTATATACTGTGATCAGTAGTGGCAGCGTCAGTGATTTTTCTTTTCCTCGCCCCTTCCGTTGTTAGTGTTGACCCCTCACACCCCCCCACCCTCCCATCAGCAATAAAAATAAGTGTCATGATGTGGTCCACTTTGGTTGCATCATAGTGCTTTTTTAAAATTTCAATTTCAATTTTATCCATGCGGCAGAGCAGGCACGCTGCTGTACAACAGGGCAAAAAAACTCTGACAAAGCCAGAAGCTCTCTCGTAGATGACACCTGTTGGCTTTGCCAATGCTTGTTATATGACCCTTCTTCACCCATCTTTGGGAATGAAGGTGCTTTAATTTGTAAAGCATTGGGAACAGTTTGGAAACTAAGCAATTCAAAGGATTTACATGTAATTACATATAATGGCAATATTTGAATATATTTTCTAAGAATGTCACTAATTTTCTAAGAACATGCTTTTTCTGTTAAAGTTAAACTTTCCCATGCTGTGGGCATAACATTATCGCAGTTCGGCGTCTGAGAGAACGTAGCTGTTAGCATGTTGCAACTCTAGGCACTCACTCATCTAGCTATCATCTTAAGAACGTATTCCAAAGTGCATATTAATATGTAATCAAATTTGCAAAAAGCAATCAGATCAGTTTATATTGTATCACTGTTTAATGCACCATCATACTTTAATTGCAGATAAGGATCAAGCTGCAATAGTGAAGTAAACAGAATCAAAACTGACCCAAATTGCTTTTAGCAATGTTTATAAAACCACTAACAAGCTGCAATGGTCTAAATTCAAAAGTTTCATTTAAATAAAGTTTTACTTTATTAAATGGGGAAAAGGTTACTTTGCATGAAAAATTGTTTTTGACACAGTGTTATGCAGCTTTTCCTTTGAAATATCTGTGCTTTTGCTGCTAACGTGTTCCTGGTGAAGAAAGTGTGTTTAAATGCAAAGTGTGTTTAAGACCGCAGTACTGCCTCCTGTCTACAGGGGCAGACCTGAGCAAAAATATTAACACACTTTAACCCCTTCTGTGCCCATGACGAGCTGGACTCCTCATGGAGCACAGTCGCGCTGTGCCCATGACGAGTCCAGCTCGTCATGGCACCCACCCACGGGGGAAGCGCTGGCGCTCCCCCCGTGAGTGGTCGATCTTTTTTTTTTACTGGGAAGGTAGGGGAAGACTTTCCCCTGCCTCCCCCCGCCCCCGCGTCATCAATGACGTCAGCGCGCAAGCCGCGCTGACGTCAATGGAGGTTTCCCGTTTGCTCTCCGTGGCGCAGGAAGCAAATGGCTTCCTGCGTGTCGGAGAGTAAAGGTGAGTTTTAGGGCTGGGGAGGGTTTTTTTTTTTTGCATCAGTGGGTTTGGGTTAGGGTGGGGGCACTTTGGTATGCCCAGGCATGCCACGAGGCTGTTTTTGCTTCCCTGTGAAATGGTTTCAAAATTGAAAAACGCTCGTTCGGGCCCTTGCCTGTCGCGGGTACTTGGGCCTCCCACACAAGTGAGGCACCATTTTTACTGGGAGACCCAGGGGAACGCTGGGAGGTGGGAAATTTGAGTGAGCCCGGTGATGCCACAACTTTCCCACACAAAAATGTGTGAAAAAAGTGATTTTTTCAGCTAAAATTTAGGTTTGCAGGGGATTCTGGGTAAGGAAACATTGGGGGATCCACGCAAGCCATACCTCCCTGGAAGACCCCGGGTGTCTAGTTTTCAGAAATGTATGGGTTTGGTAGGTTTCCCTAGATGGCCGCTGAGCATCGGGCCAAAAACACAGGTGACCCCCCTTGCAAAACCAGGTGGTTTTGAGATAGGCAATTTTGATGTCACCTCACTACGTTTTGGGCCCTTGCCTGTCGCGGGCACTAGGCCAACCCACACAAGAGAGGTACCGTTTTTCTCGTAAGACTTTGTGGAACGCGGGGTGGGTGGAAATTTGTGGATCCACGCAGATTCCGGAACTTTCCACTACAGAAATATGGGGAAAATGTGTTTTTTTGACAATTTTTTAGGTTTGCAAGGGATTCTGGGTAACAGACCCTGGTGAGAGGAGGTCAAGTCACCCCATCCTGGATTCCCCTGGGTGTCTAGTTTTTAAAAATGTATAGGTTTGCTAGGTTTCCCAAGGTGCCCGCAGAGCTAGGGTTCAAAAACTACAGCTAGTCATTTTGCCAAAAAAGGGTCATTTTTCACTGCGAAATTGAGATGTGACCACGTTGCGTTTTGCGCCGTTTCCTGTCGCGGGCACTAGGCCGACCCACACAAGGGAGGTACCGTTTTTCTCGTAAGACTTTGGGGAACGCGGGGTGGGTGGAAATTTGTGGATCCACGCAGATTCCGGAACTTTCCACGACAGAAATGTGGGGAAAATGTGTTTTTTTGACAATTTTTTAGGTTTGCAAGGGATTCTGGGTAACAGACCCTGGTGAGAGGCAGTCAAGTCACCCCATCCTGGATTCCCCTGGGTGTCTAGTTTTAAAACATGTATAGGTTTGCTAGGTTTCCAAGGTGCCCGCAGAGCTAGGGTTCAAAAACTACAGCTAGTCATTTTGCCAAAAAAGGGTCATTTTTCACTGCGAAATTGAGATGTGACCACGTTGCGTTTTGCGCCGTTTCCTGTCGCGGGCACTAGACCGACCCACACAAGTGAGGTACCGTTTTTCTCGTAAGACTTTGGGGAACGCGGGGTGGGTGGAAATTTGTGGATCCACGCAGATTCCGGAACTTTCCACGACAGAAATGTGGGGGAAATGTGGGTTTTTTACAATTTTTTAGGTTTGCAAGGGATTCTGGGTAACAGACCCTGGTGGGAGGCAGTCAAGTCACCCCATCCTGGATTCCCCTGGGTGTCTAGTTTTCAAAAATGTATAGGTTTGCTAGGTTTCCCAAGGTGCCCGCAGAGCTAGGGTTAAAAAACTAGAGCTAGGCACTTTGCCACAAAAGGGTAAATTTTCACTGCGATATTGAGTTGTGACCACGTTGCGTTTTGCGCCGTTTCCTGTCGCGGGCACTATGCCTACCCAAACAAGTGAGGTACCATTTTTATCGGGAGACTTAGGGTAATTCAGATTTGTAAAGGAACTGTTATCTATTGACTTTCGATGCATTTCTGCCTTCCAAATGAAAGACATTGTGTAAAAAATAAGTCATTCTAAAAAATGACTGATAATTCTCATGCTAGTATGAGTATTCCCAATTTCAGAAATGTGCAAATATCTACTGTTTCTAAACTCTATATTTTGTTCCCATTTCAGAAATACATAGGTGTCTTTCATACCGATTTTTCCATGTACACATTTTTACAGAATAATTACTATATACCCGGTACATAATAAAAAACCATTGCAAGTTGCTGCTCAGTTTTTGGCTCTGGGCTCGTCGGGTTCTTGGTGAACGTACAAGTCCTATATATCCCCACAACCAGTAATGTCCAGCAGATGCAACGGTATATTGCTTTCAAAGAGCAGTCATAATTAGAAGAAGTAACCGGTGAAAACGTTGACACAAAAGGCTGTTTTTTTCAACTAATTTTCAATTTATCCTATATTTAACTGTTTGTTTCTATAAAAAAACCTTGATGGATCTACACAAATGACCCCTTGCTGAATTCAGAATTTTGTCTTCTTCTCGTAAATGTATAGCTTTCCAGGATCCATTATTGCTTTTGTACCCATTTCTGCCATTAACTGGAAGGAGGTCAAAAGCACAAAAAATAGCAAAAATAGGCTATGTCCCAGAAAAATGCCAAAACTGTGTAAAAAATGTTGGGTTTCTGACAAAAGTCTGGTATCCCCGAAAAGCTGGGAAAATGGTGATTTCAACCCCACAAACCCTTTTTTGATAACATTTGCAGGGAAAAAACACAGATGCTTTCATTTGCAGCCTGTTTTTCCGAAAAAAAACCAAAATGTTGCTGTATTTTGGCTCATTTCTGTGACCCCTCCAAGGGAATCCACAAACCCTGAGTACCTTTAGAAGCCCCATGATGTTGGAAGAAAAGGACGCAAATTTGGCGTGGATACCTAATGTGGTCAAAAAGTTACAGGGGCCTAAGCGCGCACTACGCCAAATAGCCAAAAAAAGGCTTGGCACAGGAGGGGGAAAAGGCCTGGCAGCGAAGGGGTTAAGAAACACAGGTCCACACAAGTCACTTTTTAAAAAAGTTGTAAAAATTGACACAGATGTTGCTGAAGCCATTTTTTATCATTTACAGGACAGTGCCTTGTGGGGACCTGGGTTCAGGTCCCCACAGTGCAATCAAGTCCCAACAGCGTGAGTGTGTTATCACACCCAAGTCCCCACAAGGAAAGTAACACAAACCCAAGCAGGCAAACAGACACACATAAGCAGACACTCACACAAAATAATCAGGTGGGAATAAAGCCCTTTTAATCTCCCATGGCTTTTCTCATTGTGCTGTCACTGCACTGCCTGGATTCCTCGCAACACAGCATGATGGTGAACACTGGGATATCATGCAAATGAGCCAAAGCTGAATAGTTCAGCGGGGGCTCAGCTCAGGGCTATAAAAATGATAGTAGAGGCCAATGCGCCTACTTTCCATGAGTACCGGTACGCTCCACGGCCGTAGAGAAGTGCCGGTACTCAGCGTGATAAAAATAAGAAGTGCCGGTACTCAGTACCGGTGAGTATCGAACCATTTAAAGCACTGACCCTACCATAACAATGAACTCCGTGCAGGCAGCAGCGGAGCGGAATCCCAATCTGGCCGATGTATGCCGCACTGCGGCGAAACAGGGCACCCTCCGCTGCTCCTGGCCTGCCTCACAGCCCAGTCACCACACAGCACATTCAGTTCAGGCGGTCACTCCCAGCTGGCTCGCCTAGCCCGTCCCGGCGCTCAACACGCGGACCTTCTGCGCCCCCACCCCTCCCCCCACCAGGGCAAACGCACCAGAAAGACCGAGTGAGTCTCATGGTCGTCAGCACTTTGGGAAGGGGAGGAAGAGGCAGGACTGGCCCTCATGTCAGCCGGATTCACCCCGGCCCACCCAGCACTCTCAAGGCAGTTTCAAGGCCGCCTCCATGACCTCGAGTCACAGGCCTCTGGCATTGTTGGCCAGAATTCTGCTCGCTCCCCCTCGATCCGGGAATCAAAACGGCAATACTGTGTGACGGAGCCTCAGGGGCACAATCCCAGTCATTAGCATGGGGGTTTCCTGTTCACCTGTAATGTTTCACATCTTTTTAGCCCTTCTGTGCATACCTATACAAGGTTAAACAGGTGACCTGGAGTCTTTTAGCGAAGCCCCACGTTTACATTATGCTGCTCTAACAATGTAGCTAGACATTAATCCTTAAACAGATGTAGTAGTAGGTACCAGAAACTAGTTTACAGCTAAGATTTGCTTAAACTGAGAGTCAGAGGGTCACTAACAATTGCTGTGCCTAACAATACAAACTGTTTTTACCAAATGTCTTTCTAGGAACTACATATAGAATTAAAGATGGACAACCGTGAATTCCAGGGATGTTTTTCACCGAGGGGTACTGAGTGACATCAAACAGGCGAGAACAAAGCTTGTGCAGTCACTTCTGTAGCACAGAGCGCTGATGCTATCCTAAGGGGATGTTCTCTCAGCAGCATGGGGGCTTGGCCTGATGCCAATGAGAGAAAAACTTTGCCATATTATGGGCTCGGTACAGAGGCAAAGAGACTTTCAAGAGATGTGCTGACAGTGATCCACAAGACTTGGTGCCTCCCAAACGGCACTGTCTGAAATCAGGTGAGAAGGAGCCCTGAAACATCCCCTGCAGTTGGGTGCAGTCACTCACTGCACCCGTGTGGTATCTCCCACTAGAGGTGCCCTTTCTTCCTGTCGTCCCCTACCCCTCCCCTTGCACCTTAGTGGTATTGTCACCTCGCCCACTGCTAGAAGCGCATGACTAGGTAATTGAAATGTTGGTGCCAGAAGGTTCTATGCTGGGCTCTTCTGAGAGAGAGTACCGGTGACAGGTGGTGATGCGACAGCTGCGTCTGGGATGTTCTTTATGTTGTACCTCTCAGTCCTCTTTCTGAAGTGCAGACTGGTGTTGCCTACACTCTGAAAGATGGAGCGGACTGTCTTTCACTAATGCGCTGCCTCCATGACAAATGTGAGTTTGCCTCTGCCCTGGCGGCTGAGCTTTTTCTGTAATATGGTGCGCAGCCTGGCACACCATTTTAAACGTACGCTAAGGCACAAACAGGAACAGTGCACCCTTAGTATAATACAGCTCAATGTGTCTTTCACAACTGGTATGAAAGAAATAAAACACAAAACTACCACTCTTAATGTGATAAGTAAACCTAACCCTGTTCAGCTGTATCTAAGTGGGGGCTGGTCAAATTTAGGTATAAACACAAATGTAGTCTTTATCAGAATTAAGCCTGGGCAAAGCACTACGCTACGCTCGCGTAGTTTGCGAAGTTCGCGCTACTTCGCACTAGGCGAATTGCACGTAGCACAGTGCGAACACGCATAGCATAGTGTTGCGTAGTGCTGCGGTCATTTTTTGCTTGCTCGCGGTCCTCAACGTCAAGTTGGCGACCGCGAGCAAGCAAAATGACATCCTGGCGAGACTTTTTCCTTGTTCTAAAGTTGGCGATCGCGAGCATGGAAAATAAACCTCCCGGCGAGATTCCCAACGCGAGGAGGTCAGGTTTCTCATTTCGAGTGGGCGCGTATGCTCGCGACCGCTCGCGATGAGAAACTACCAGTTCGCGTTGAGAAAGCTGCCGCTCGAGTAAAAATCTACTCGAGCAGCAGAAAACTACAGCTCGCACTGTACAAGATGCCATTTTCAATGATTACACAGTGCCGGTTGCTTATCCGCACTGTGCAATCATTGAAAACGACATCTGGCACAGTGCGAACAAGGTACTACGCAGTTCGCGAAGTGCTACGCGTAGCTCGCGTAGTGCGAACTGCACTTTGCGTAGCTTCGCGAAGTGCTACTTCGCGAACTACGCCCAGGGTTAATCAGAATGAAATGAAGTCTGCAAGACCGTTTTCTCTACAGGGCACTCCCCTCAAGAAATTTGAAAAAATTAGGCTAAATATTGTATTTTAGAGAACTATTTCCCAAAGATTTTAGCGGAAGTTGGTGTATGCCATTCTGGAAAGGCACATCTGATGTAATCCATTTTTTCAGTGTCTGCAAAGTGAGCCTAGCGCAACTCAACTGACAGGGGCTATGTGGGAAAGCTTTTCTGTGAGCTGTGCCATACTGCACCGACGTCCAAAAAAAAGGACCAACAAAGGTAAGATCAGATTTCGCCAAGGGCATTCTTGGCTCCTCTGTTTTGTTTATAATTATCTAAAAGGCAAATCTCCATAGATGTGCATGATCTACCAAACATATCTGTAGAAGAAAATGTAGAAATTCCAACCAAGTTTGAATACAAAGATAAATATTTAAAGAACAAAAAACAAAATAAAATTGGAAACTATCAAGAAGAGAACAGTAGTCCGTGGGGGAAGCATTAAACCTTTACCTGCTTGGCTAAAAATGAGTTAAATATAAATTTAACACAAGTGTAAAAGCCAAAATAAAAAGCACAGTCTGGGAATACCTAAATCCTTTACTTCACAACTAAACAGAATGTACAGGGAAATCCATCACCAGAAACGGCCACTAGAGGGAACCAGTGCATCAAGAATAGTAAATAGGGACCGCAACTCTTTAGCTTTAAAGGATTGACTATAACTCTTTCTGAATGGTCCTGAGTGGTCTTCCCAAAATACATCTCTAAAAGCAGTTTTACTTGCAGAGGTTTGCTTCATCACAGGGACAAAAACAGTGACCCTATTTTCCCTGTGTTTATAAAACTTTAGTGCCTTCCCTTGAAAACTAGAGCCCTCTTCAGTTTCCCTGGTATTGCTCACAACTTTCAACAACCTACTCCCTGGATTTCCAGCCTCTAAAAGTATAAAATGTGCTAAAGTTCCAATGTAGTAGAGGATCTCTATTAGATACTAGACACTGCCTACTTCAACGAGGTGGTAGCCCAGTCCCCAGGGGACCCATCCCCCTTTGTGAATGGTTGCGAAAACCTTTAAGAGCAGGCAGAGGTCCCAGGAACCGCATACTCTTAAAAAATGAACCTGAAAGGTTTTATATTTATTTTTGAAACGCATCCCATTTTTCTTTAACAGCAGGCCACCATCCCTGTGTTTCTAACGATACCCAATTTGTGACCTACCACATGAATATTAATGAGGTAGGTAAATTTGCGACCCCCTGGGAATTGCAAATGGAACTCAATATTGTTTCGTACATTTGAAATTGCTATTTCCTAATTATGATTCACATGGAATCGCAATTAGGAGCTCGCAATTTCTAACATACGCACATGTGGCCTTAAATACATAGTGTGGTTGAGTCTTTTGAGGCAGATTTACAGCAGACAGCCTGGAAAGCTCTCTTATTTGTGTCCATGGGAGAAGCACAAGATTATTCAAGAAAAAGCAGTGATACTTTTTTCTCGGACTGAACTAAGGTGCAATGGGCTCTGCAAAGGTTCGTTAAGGGTTTAGAATAACATTCATCATAGTTACCGCAAACTTCTTCTCAACTTTGCCATATGTGACCCTCTCCCTACTTCTCAGCACTGAAAACCACTGCTGCTATAGAAATACACATGCTGCACAAGATACACATAACACAGCACATATGTAACTGAATGGCTGGCCTGTACTTTTGCAGGCAACTTCAAATCTGGTATATTTCTGACACCGCTCCTGTTCAGTCAAGTGACTGTCAGCCTACTAACTTCCAATACCAGGACAGGCACATGTCAACAGGGGCTGGACTAGCAGTGAAGGGAATCCCATATCATACAGAGCATACTGTGTCCGAAGCCTAACACCAACCTCACACCACAGTCGGAAGTAGAGGTCAGTAACATGGAGGTCTAAAAACAAAAATTAAACTGGATGGACGAAATGGGCAGCTGGCATTTTGTACACAGTCCAAAGCTCGCCAGGGAATTTAGTTGGGGAATAGGATTCTCATAGTCCTTAATTTGTAAAACTATAAGTGTTGGTGGCCAAAATCTTCTTTAAAAGCCCACGGCCAGATCTACAAATATCAGGGGTGCTGAATACCAAGGCAGAGTAGTCTTGGTTCAACCTCATGCCTCTTTAATCCACCACCCGACACTCCCTGTACCTTTCTCACATTTCCGATTCTTTCTTGGTCCTGCTTTCTCCCTTTGCCACCTTTTAACCCTCTTTGTCTTCCTTCTTTATTTCCCCTTTTGTATGTTGGCTCTTTTACTCTGGGTGGAAGTCTGATTAGAAAAAAATAAGAGCCTCACCTGCCACCACTGGCTTAAATTAAGTGCTGCCTCCTCCTCCGTTCCCCATCAGTAAACTGGGGTTGATGCAGTGCATTTTTACAGCACGATATTCAAATTAATTTTGCTTTATAGGAGCTTTCAAAGGGGGCATTATAACACATTGTAATATGTAAGATTCAGCCATAATAATTATAAACATTGTTACTCTGTTCCTGGAAATCATTTGCGCCCATCAGAAAACCATGCACGCAACAGAAACAATAGATGCACATCTCACAAATATTGTCGCCACATCACTGAAGTGATGATGGCTGCAATGATCGAATACTCCACCAGACAGTAAAATCATAGCCAGGAGAGATTACATCAGGATTCAATGCCTGAAGCTAATGCACCTCATTATTTCTGTACATTTTAATAAATCATAACATTTCTAGATTACTTCGGTAAAATTCCACTAGGACGGTTTCTTTTATTTGCCAGTGACGCTATATATCATGATACTGCCACCAGCATTGTTATACAGTTACTACAAATACCGCAGGACTGTGCGTTAAAACAACACAAACTTCAAAATATCGGGACTCGGTCCACATATATCATCAGTGAGTGTTGGTGGGTTTTAGCTACCTCACAGTATCCATCTAGCTAGAGGGTGACAGATGTTGGCAACCTTGAGCATGATACCGTGATTCCCAAAGAATCAATGGAAACAGATCTAACCCTTTCGTTTATCACTCCTGCATGCCCAAGGTAAACACAAGAAAGATACGACAATGCATTTTCAAACACTTATTAGAATTATCGCACTCTTGCATGAAATGCGAATATTTGAAAGACGAGACGTTACTGTAATCAGCATTGCTAGAATGGTAAACAGTATGAACAACTGAACCATGTTAATTGTTGCTAATGTTTACCTACTCCTAACTGTTCCTACACTATACTAAAGAGAGCATAGCGATAGCATTATTCTGGTCGATCAATAAATGCCAGCATGGAAATGCTACTCTCAAAGAGCTTTAGCACAAAAGCTGTTTAGTTCTTTTCAACTGTGGCAAAGGTGCAAAGCAGCTCATTTAGTTCCGGCTAGCTAAAATGAAATGTCTCCTAATGAGCACAGAAAAGAAAGAAAACAGTAGCTTAGTGTTCTTCATGTAAAATATGGAACTAACTGTACAGACTACAGGATGTCAGTGTCTATCGCAAATACACATACAGCACATTCATGCGTTAGCAGAAAAATAGAAAAGTGTGGCAAAAGGCACCACGAGCAAGAGATGTCAACTTAGGGAGTCAAATCTAAAATGGAGACTACTTCCAATCCACACCATAGCATATTTGTCAGTGTGACTCAAATATTTCAGGGGCCTGTGAATAATGCCAGGGTGTTGCTAACTATATGAGCCTCCACTGGTAATTTGACAGTTATGCTGATCGAACAGGCAAGAATTCAAGGTACCAACCTGTCAATTTTCACTTTTGCAAATATATGTTTCTGCATTGCGAGGTCGTTCAACATTGTCCCCGTTAAGCACAAAATTCAATGATCATTTCTACATTGTGTACAAAAAAAATGTCCCTTCAGTTTTCATATGGTTATACCAGCTTCTAATATTTCCCTACCAATTTCTACACTGCCAAATTTAAACACATATTGCAATGGGTGTGGGTGGGTGGGTGTGTGTGTGTGTGTGTGTGTGTGTGTTCCCAAGTTCAGCATGCATGACTTACATCCTTAATGCAAAAGACACTAAACTACCATGTCAGTTCGGACATTCGCTCAATGGAACATACAAGACCAGTCATTGCAACAAGGAATAAGTGATGCCAGTTTTCAGACTGCCATTGCAGCCCTTAGAATACACTAGTTAAAAGAAATTGCTATGCCAGTTTTATATTTTTTTCCAGAATACCTTCATCCCAGTTTTCATATAGTGATTCACGTTTTCTCATTGCCGTAGTTAGGCAACCGGGACCTTGATGTCAGCTGCTAACGCTCAGGACTAGAAGCCGCAGTGGCTAGAAATTGGGCAATTGCACCCTTGAGCTACCTAGTAATTTGTTTGGCGTGAGCAGCAAAACTTATGGTGCCAAGTCTATGACCTAGCATGGCCATGTTCCTAATATCATAGGCATGCTGAAACAAGCCCTTGCCTCGCCCTCCCTCACACACTTAACTCATCTAGGATCTACTGCAACAGAGAATCACTTCTGAGTTCACTCCTTATCCTACAGTATGCTACATCTACTTCCCAACACAGATCTAAGCTCCAGTTCCTGTTAATCTTACATGTTAAGAGACCAGTAACATAACAGCTAGACTTCTGGTGTGAAAAGCACTGTTGCCATTCAAAAAGGCCAATACCCTATTGAAATTCTGCCTCTTCACCATTCTCCTAGTACAGTGGGCTACTGCACATTCTCTACAAATGGAAATGAAGACAATCATCCGAACATGCAATTGCTTGTTGCTAACCAAAGCAGAGATTATTAATTTGCTTAAGCTAATAACGTGATGGCCTAAAATGGCCACCTGACGGAGGAGCTCTGTGCCTCAACTGAACCTTCAATAACTATATATAATTGCGGTATTACCGCAGCTCATATGAGGGAAACTATGTCTCTACCTCCCTGATGCTGGTTAGAAGGGAGCGAAGTCTCGGCAGGTACTTTAGCGGCACCTAATGTACAAGTTACTTACCTTCGGTAACGATGTATCTGGTAGAGCCGATTCTAGCTGCAGATTCCTTAACGTAGAATTATCCCCAGGTGCGAGACTGGACCCGGAAAACTTTCTTGCCCAGCATCTCTGTGTGCCGGTGGAGGTACCTCGCGAGTCTGCCCAGACGGCGTACACGGGCGTGACGTCAGCGAGGTCACATAAGCCCCACCCCGGCTGACGTCAGTTTGCTTCGGAGAACTTTTCCGCCCCACAACGTGGAGCCATCACAACAAAACTGAAGAGAGCATGGGAACAGTGTGCGAAGGACCCAAAGAAACTAAAGGAGAGAGACAAAAGGTAAGGAACAGCACCAGGTGGCACCGAGGCACCAGGAGGCTGCAACAGGAAAGCCAAAGCAGGAAAAGAGCAGCCCACCTCTGAGGAACAACTGTGCAAGCTAGGCGATAGCACCAGTGAGCACAAAAGTACCAGAAGGCCACATCAGTAAAGCCACAGCAGGGAAAGCGTAAAGCACCCCTCCGTGAAACCACCGTGCAAGCCAAGGCGATAGCCAGGCTGGAGGCACAAGCAGTGGAAAGCACCATAAGAAAAAGAGAGAGGGAGACTGCAACTACAGACCGCACAGCAAAGGGCCACAAGCCCGGAACAGAGGAGCAACAGCAATCCACTCCCAGACTACACAGTCAAGGAGGGCCAGAGCCTCTGAAAGGAGCAGGAGGCCAAGGACAGGCAAAAGAACCCCTAGCGTAGAAGACTGCAAGGGGATCAGAAATTGCAACAACAAAGGGAAAAAGAGCAAAAGCAGGCCCCTACACTGGAGAGACCCCAGCTGGAGGGAAGCCCGACAGGCAGAAAACGAAAGGACCCCCACAGAAGACAAGCCACCCAGAGGGAGGCGAGCGCAGAAAACCAAGCTGAGGGTCCTTGCAGAACGGGGAGGAAGGGCGGGTCATGAAGGAATCTGCGGCTAGAATCGTCTCTACCAGATACATCGTTACCGAAGGTAAGCAACGTACATCTGATAGAGACTACTAGCCGCAGATGCCTTAAAATAGAATAGATACCCTAGCCATACCCAGAAGGGAGAAGGGCCAGAGAGAGAGCCTCCCCACCAGGAGAGACCAAGGCCCCAGTAGGGGACATGGAACAAGAACAAGAAGGAAAAGGCCAGGATATCCAAGCCCAACCAAGGGAGAGCGCCCAACACCCCACAGGGGTAGACAGTGCTCTAAAAACCTCAAGGAACTCAAGGGCCACCTCGAACCCAGTGAGAAGAGGTAGACCAGAGGCAGGGCCCACAGTAAGAAACACATGCACAGAGAGAGAAAAGGGCTGAATACACCTTGGCCGCAAGCAAGGTGGAAGAAGAAGAAAGTACCAGTGCGCAAAGCCCCAGCAGAACCAGAGACAGGGAGGTAAGGGAACACATCAAAAACACAACGGTGGAGTAGAACAAGAAGCCCTGCATGGGCATGCACCACAGGCAACAGGCAACACTATGGAACCGCGCACCCAGGACATAGCAGACACCCGCCGAAGGCAGAGGCCAGGGAGGGCCAGGACACACCCCAAGGGAGGGGTCGGGCCAGAAACACACACACACACACACACACACACACACACATTGACCCACGAAGAAGTGGAGGAACTGGCAGAAGAGAAAAAGAGATAAGGAGGATGGGCCCAAGCCGGCCACCAGAACACAGAGGCCAAGAAAGCCAAACCCTCTGGAGCAGCAGACAGAGGACCAAGCCAAAACACAGGACAGAAGTGCAGAACCGCCACAACATGATGCCGCAGACAGCAGGCCAGACTGTCCGAGCGACGTAGCGACAAGGAGAAGGACGGACCCAGAGCAAGCTGCTCCAAGACAATTGGCGAGAAGATCGCACCTGGGACATACCGTGATGCTACGGAGAGCAAGGAGCCCGAAAAGGGTGACCACACCTCCCCAGCACATGACAGAGCTATGTAATAGCTACAAATACCCCACATAGGGTAGGTTACGTCCCAAGAACCATGGGAACACCTCTTAGGAAAAAACTTCCGCAGCAGAGGACAAAACAGAAAGACCTGCAGAAAGAAATCCGCAGACGGCTTACCAAGCAGCCAAGAAAGAAGACACGGAAGGCCTAATCTCAGGCCCTACCGGGCTTACCAACAGCCAAAACCACAAGTCAAAAAGGGCAGGATCAACAGCCAACAGCATCAAGGGCAGATCAACCACACAGAACACACAACCGGGGCTACTTGTTACAAGGCCCCAGGAAAACAACGGGAGAACACCTCCCAAACCACAGACCAACCTCCAGGTCACTGAGGGGGAGGGGGAGGAGGAGGAGGAGGGCGAAGGCCCGCAAGAAACCTCTGAATGGCAGAATCCGCAGGGGCGTGGAACAAAAGAGCGCCATCAAAGGGAAGGTCAACCAGCCATTCTCTAACGTTCTCAGCGAATACACTGGAGGAGGCGGAGATATTGCGCCCCCAGGAATCTAGCCAGCAGGCCTCCTGTGACGGGGGAGACAACACCGATGCCAGGGAGGGAAAGGCAGTCTGTAAAAGAGGGCCCCCGGTAGAAGGGTGGAGGGAAAGACAGACAGGATCATGCGGAGCAGGACGGTGGCGGTGCAGAAGTGGCTGGGGCACCGGATCCCCCATGGCAGGACGCCCCCAGGCCCCCAAAAGAGAATTGTGGAGCGAAGCCTCGAAGGGAAGAAGCAGCTCCCGACCACCAGAGCCCTGTTGGAGAACCTCCAGCAGATGATCCGTGGGGAAATGGGCTGCTGGATCGCCCATGCGCAAGATTCCAGCAGCCGTGGAAACAGCCCGAGCGAAGGCAGCACTTGCCTCCGTAGGGCCCCGCGGTGGGGAAAGCAGTTCCTCCGTGGGCGACTGCTGCAAGCTAAGGCGGCCATCCCCCAGCCCAACCGGAGGAAGGAAAGGCCAAGCTCGGACTGGGGAGGGTGGACCGATGAATGGGGAACCTGAGGTGCCTCTGGCAAAGACTGCGGGGGCGGTGACGGCGAAGAGCCATCCTTGGACGACGGCGGGAAAAAAGCCATGACGCGGCGACCCATCTCCGGCGAAGATGAAACAAACAGCTGCCGAACCTCTAGAGAAGAGGGGGCGTCCGAAGACGAATCAAAGACCCGATGCCGGCACGGCACCGTAGAGTCCGCCACCAGCGTCAGGTCAACGACGACCGGCGCCGAAGGGGAAGCCGGAACAACCTCCGCCACAACACGCGGCGTGGGAGACCGGGGCAGGGTCGGAGACGGGGCGGCCAAGGAACGGCGCCAAATAGGTGATGACTTGACCTCCAACAAGGCAGCCGCCTGCGTGGAGGGACGAGGGGGGCCCGGGGAAACGCCCGACCCATGACTGGCCCCCACGGCGCCTGAGCGGTGTTATCTCGGCCTCGGACAAGGCTGCCGCCTGCCGAGGGGATCGAGGGGGACTCGAGGACACGCCCTGAGCCCTGGTAACCTCTGGGACACCACAGGGACCCCCGCGGGGGTTTGCGGTAAGGCAGAGGCACCGTGGTCCGAAGGAGGGAACCCCAAATGGCCACACCCAGACGGCACGAAATCTTCAGAACCTGGAGCAGAACCTGTCCGTGCCAGAGCCGCCGGCGACGCTGCAGAAGTCCCCACACGCGGCAAGGGATCCACAGACGTCCCAGGAAGAGAAGGAGAAGAGAGAGGAGCCAAAGAGACCTGCAAGGCTACCGCATAGGCCTCCATCTGGGCTCTGGTCGCCCCTGTGCCAGGGAACGGCGGAGAGGGTGGTGACGTGTGGGGCCGCACCACCCGCGGAGAAACCACGCCCCCAACAGGCGGGGGACCGGGCCTCGAGGACAAACGGTGACACTTACCAACAGGTGAGCGACACTCTTGCAGCATGGGAGAGGGACGATGTCGGAGACGGAAGCAGCGGTTCTTGAAGCCTTCCGCGGAGGACGGGCACGACGCCAACCTGGACATGTGTGCCGAAAGAAGTTTCTTCCGGCGCTCCCGCCGGGATTTCGGCTTCATTTGCTGACACACCTCGCAGTCTGTGGAGTTGTGGTGCTCCCCAAACACCACAGAGATGGGGTGAGGATCCGTCGCCGACATCTGGCGTGCGCAAGACGAGCACGTCTTGAAGCCCGAAGGCATTCGCACACTGTTCTCAAGAAAACGCTTAAAGCGGAAAAAGAAGGCCTGAAACAGGCCAGGAACATGATCCGGATCCGCGTTGCACGCGGAAAAGAAGAAAACTGACGTCAGCGTGCCGGGGTGGGACTTATGTGACCTCGCTGACATCCCGACCGCGGAGGACGTCAGGCGGAGTCGCGAGGTACCACCCCCGGCGCGCAGAGATGCTGGGCAAGAAAGTTTTCCGGGTCCAGTCTCACGCCTGGGGATAATTCTACGTTAAGGAATCTGCGGCTAGTAGTCTCTATCAGATCTCCTCTTTTAATGCCGGCAATGGCGCTTTTCACTTGTGGCTGCCATTTTAGATATTTTGAGCGCTCGCAGAGGTGACTGACATTTCCTCATTGCTGAGAGCGCTAGCTTGTACGAATTCCTTTTAACTCTGCTATTTCCAATGGGGGCAGTTTATACAAGTTGATGCTCTGGGGTGTGTGGAATTATTTTCATGAAGCTCCCCTCACTTATTTCAAATGCTTTCCACTTTTATTCCTTCTGGAGTTCCTTCAGAGCTGTTGTATGGCCGGATTAAAGAAACTTTATTTGTCCGTAAAAGTGCAGGCGACTAAACTAACAGACCCATGTCTGTCCTCTAGTGAACATTTCATGGAAAACTCTACTTTTTTTGATGACATGGCCCATTCTGGTACTCCTCGCTCTTTGTCTGCATCTATTACCTCAGTGAAACAGCACACATCCTCATCTACAAATAAAATGCTCAAACATGACTCAGCGTCTCCTGAGAAAACACCTTCTCCTACTTCAATGGAGATTTTATTGAAGAAAATAAGGGCCCTTTGTCCATTTGTTGAAGGGACCAATAAGCAAATTCAAAGTCTTGATGAGAAATGGTCCATTATGGAGATGAGGGTGTCTGAGGTAGATCAGCGAATCAGTGGTTTGGAGGAGGAAGCTAATAAAATTGTGGTTGTCGAAATAGAGGCACTTCAATTGAAAAAGCACTAAAAAGATTTAGAAAACAGAAACAGATGCAACAATATACGTATTTCCGGTCTTCCAAAGGGAATGGGGGAGAGGATCTAGTCTCCTCCTTAGCATAGTGGATCTACCTCCCTCCACAAGCTTAAATATACAGCGAGCACACACACTGTGTCAATGTCTCTCTACTTCTGCTCCGCACACAAAACCTTGAGGGGTGATAATTTTATTTTTAGAGTTTACTGACCTGAAGTACTCAATATGGCTAAATCCAAGAAACAGGTTGGGTGGTCTGGCAGGAAGATTTTTATCATGCATGATATTTCGAATGCTACAGCATATGGGAAGACTTTCCTAGTCTTCGTCCTGCACTACATACTTTGGGGATTGTTGAGCCTATTTCATATGTCTCTTCATAGTCACTTACCAAAACAAATCCACCACGTTTGAGGATCCATCTGAATACAGAAGACAGATACTATGGCTGCAGCTGGCCCTTCTACCTGCTAATGACTTTGATAATGTTTATAATGGCTCTCAATATTGTTTATCTTGATAAGATGTATTTCCTGGAGATGTTTGCATGCTAATTTCCTTTTATGTCTCCGTACAGGTATACACAACTTCTAGGATTTTTCTCTCGTCCTCTCCGTTTCGTTGTTGGTGTGTGGCCCTTGATGGATATACCATCTTCATCTGCGTTGTCACCACCCCAATTTTCTTCTTGTTCTATATTAAGGAATGAGTTTTCACTCTGCAGTTTTTAACATGTACTGTCTTAATTTGTCCTATCTCACGTTTCCTTTTCTTATGTTTCTTTCTACATGGTACTTCTCTTGTTCATTACATGATCTTATTTATATCTTGCAATTATTTTACCCTTTAGAAAGTCCTCCTGAGTCCTTCATTTTTGTTTTTTACATGTTACATTCAGGGTAATTTCATAGAATATAAAGTGATTTATTAATCCTATAAAATGACAGTGTTATCTCATTTAGCCAAGGTTTGTCCAGATTGTTTTATTACAAGAAACTCTCCTTGCTAATTCTGAAGCATTAAAACTTAAACATGGTTGGGTAGGTTCTGTGTTTGTGTCTCCCACTTCTAATGAAAAGAATGGTGTTGTTATTTTATGTAAGAAGAATTTAGATCTTTATGTTGTTTCACATGAAACTGATGCTGAAGGTAAATGCCTTATTGCCAAATTATTGATTAACAAAATTCTCATAACTGTTTTTAATGTTTATGCCCCAACTCAACTCGATTATAATTATATTTTTTTGCCCACTATTTCAGAGAAATCTCAATATAATGACACTTATTTTATTTTGGGAGGAGACTGCAAACAAATTATGAACATTTTCTTGACAGACAATCTTCAGTCCGGTTTCTCCTCATAGAATGCATAAACATAATTCACTCCACTATTTCGCAAAGTGCTTTAATTGTCTCATGGAGACTCTGTAATTTCAATTCATGAGACTACACTTTTTATTCCACCACACATGGCTCACTCACTAGATTAGATCACAATTTTGTTTCTAAATCTTTATCCTAAAATATAATTCAATCTACCATTAGCCCTATCTTTCTCTCACAACATATCACGAAAATCACAGATTTGAACTTGATTCCCTCTCAATCTAATATAAATAGATGGAGGTTCAACATTTCCTTATTAAAAGACATTCCATTATTATTTATGTCCTTTATATCAGTTGCCTCTGAATTCTTTTTGATTAATGAATCTCCTAGTACTTCACCTCAACTTTTATGGACACTTTTAAAGCTGCTGCTCGTGGTTTTATCATTGGAGATGCATCAAAGAAGAATAAGGCCTGTGCCAAAGAACACAAATATTTACTGACATCCATAGAACAATTACAACAGAAATACTATGCTTCCAAAGTAAATAGAGATGTTCAAAATTAATGAACTTTTGACTAATGAGACTTCTACAATCTTGTTGGAAAGCAGTGTTCGATATTACGGTGGCCGGAATAAAGTCTAAGTTATTAGCTAACAATTTTAAAGCTAAAAAGCAAAGATTTAAGGTAGACTCTTTGATCAATTCGATGGAAATTCCTCTGTTTAAGGATGAAGATATCTTGGAGGAATTTACTAAATTCTATCAATCTTTATATACTCCTGACTCTCCAGTGCAATCTACCCTTACTGATTCTTATTGCCAGAATAATCCTAAATCTATTCGTGACGGTTTAGGTATCATTCTTTAGAAACAGCTATCTCTTTATAAACATTTTACAAGTGCTTACATTTCTGAGAAAGGGGAAGTCGTCTGGTCTGGGTGGCTTTATTGTTGGATTTTTTCTTCATTTTTCCAACATACTTTTACAGTTGGATTCACCTCAGCTACTTTTCAAGAAGCCACAATTTGTCTTATACATAAAGATGTCAAGGACCCTGCTCACTGTAAAAATCATACACCTATTTCTCTAGTCAAGTGGATTATAAATTATTTGCAAAACCTTTAGCAGCTTGCATAGAATCCTTCCTTCCACATCTTATTGGTAAGGAACAATCAGATTTTATAAAGGGAAGGTTAGTGTCAGACAATGCTCATTTATTTTTTTAATGTTTTAAGTTAAGCTCCTCTTCTTAAATATCCGCTTGCAGAACGCTTTTGACAGGGGAAGCCAAGAATTGATGCTGTGGCAATTAGTTATGAATAATGTATCTACTCATGTGATAACTGAAAACTGTATGGAATAGATAGATCTTTTAGTAAGAAATGGTAAGGCAGGGCTGGGAAAAGATGACATTAAGGGAAGAGCAATAGGGCAGAGTGATCAACAGATAAAAGCTGAGACTATGGACTGTACGAAACAAGGAAGTGAACTACAAAATTACTTTCTGCCAGTAACAATCGTGAACGTTAAATAAAGGTGAATTGATAAAGTAAATTAAATTGGGTTTAAATTCTGTAAAGTTGACCAAGAAATTTTCCATTTTGTAAGCAGAGACACCCTCATTTTAATCAATTTGCTTCAGTAACAGGACACTGTTTTGGAGAAACATATCGCCAGCATGATTACAGTCAAGAGAGTCATGTTTAGTGGATGTGGGTCATTTTAAAGATCTAGTGTATGGGTTCGGCCACTCAGACTCAGTTTTTATGTCGAGCCTAGGCAACGAGCATGCACTGTCTGCAAGACCTGTGGTAATCACTATACGGAGTGTAATCCTGCTTGCCATTCGTTCACTCCTGCGTTGCTCTTCTTTTCTGGCTCCTTATTGGTTGGCGTTCCAGATACATCACTGCCGTTTTATGCTGAAGAGCACCAGCCAACAACAGTTTACGTATGATGTAGGTGTTAATGTGTTCCTTTAGGGACTACTTCTTTTATTTCCTGCAAAGTGATGGTTTATCACCATGGCGCGCACTACACTGGCCTCCACACGCATATCTTTTATGCACACCTTCACCACGCTTTATATTTCTGCATGCCCCCATTTCATGATTTTTTTTTTATCACTACGGCGCCCACTTCTCGGCCAATCATGCGCATAATCTTTATGTAAACGGGCGCCGCACTTTATGTTTCAGCAGGGCACCTGCTTTTATGTTTGTCACGCCAATAGCTCCATGTCTCGCAAATGCAAGACCTATTGCATTGCAAATGCTTGATCTAAAATGGTGTTGTACCTGAAGTTCCGAATCTTTATACAAATGTACATCAACATTACTTCCTAAGCTTTTTAGTTCTCTAATATACAAACAGATGGCCAATGCCCCCGGTGACCTTTAGGAAAGGTGATGATGGGCAGAGGCCATGGGAGCCTCTGCCCACCACAGTCACCGTACAGGCAGAGCTTCATTTGAAATCCGACATCCATAAGTGAATGTGTTTCTTTCAGTTCTCACTGCCTAATCCTAACATCTAATAAACATCACAATCAATGGTGAGACGGCATACTGAGCTCAGGATTTACATAAGCCTTTAGGTAGCCTAAATCTAGGCAGCCCTTGCAGGGGGCACCAGTGAGTCTCCACAAAACACACTGGTGTATTGTGCATCCCCAAGTGATCGCCAGATACCTCCGCTTGGAAGAGGTTCATGCAGGGGAAGCCCTTTCCCACAGGTTGAAAAATGTTTGTCTTTATTCAGCAGAGATATTTCTGTCTGGCAGACAAGATAACGGTTTGTCAAATAGTGTGCTCAGCACCTTATATCACATGTCACTTTATTTATGTAACCTCTCTTCAATTATGCATTATTTCCATGTGAATACTTGCGTCACCCGACTAGAGGGACAGTTCATGTAATAGGATATCGGGATCCAAGAAATGCAACCTTCATTGAAAAACACCTACAGTAGAGCAGCTACTATGTCACTCAAATGGCACTGAGCTTAGACAAGCATACCTAGAGAAAAGTATTTTGGTTCGGTGGGAGTTACCTAGCACCTCAAAGCGGCATGCAGGCAAGGCAAGAACAGGATTGTGACACTTCCTCTACGGCACTATCTGCCAAGATTAAAGCTGCAATTACAGTGGTACAAACAAATTGTGGGTGCATATTGCACACTCGCTAATTACCACTACACACCAATTGTGGAATTGTATTGCACACTTGCTAATTACCATTACGTTGGTGCAATCTACACCCATTTGAAAGTTGTGGCCCATAGAATATTACATGAAATGTGTGCATAATTTAACACTTTCTGGGGCATGAACTTTGGACCCATGATTTGTGGCAGTGGGGTCAAACTCTTGTATCTGGTGTAATATGCCGTTTGGGATATTATTGCCAGTTTATGCTCAGGAACTGGATTAATGGCTCGATTCTAATTGGTGCAAAAGAAGTGGAGGATGGAGAAGGATGACATCTAAAGAATAGCATACAAATAAATTCATGCAGAACTGATACCACTGACACTAGAGACACTTGACCAGGCCATTCACTTCAAACAAACTGAACAAAGAATTACAAAAAAAGACACCACAGCAAAAACAAGCCAGAAATCTAAATGTACAGCAGAAATACTATAACGAGTACCTAAATAATAAAGAGAAATTACTCTGAAAATGAAGGGTTTTGGGAAAGGCAAAAGGAGGTAGGCTGACAAGTAAACAAACGAACAATGGTTGCTTGAAATTAAAGACAGCTGCAATTTGCAAAGCAAAATCTACATACACAGAAACAGCAAAGTGGACAAACTTGTTACTCCACATGGAACTGATACTGCTTGGTGAAGTAGATCAAATGCAGCCTCCAGCTTTTAAGTTGCATCATGCCAAGACGAAAACAATGAAGTCTTGAGAGCTGCATTCATAACTCCTCATGAATTCAGCCTCTAACCAACATAAGTTGTTAATAATGAACACAAGCTCGTAGCTTTCCCAAACAAATCAAGTCAATCAGCTAGAAAAACATGCCCTGAACTCGTTTCTTGCATTTTCAGCAAATGAAAGCAAGTAGAATCAAACCCAGAGCTTCTATAATGAGAACAAAGGGACACTGATTAAGGTAGCAGGTAACTGCGAGAAAACTGTATTGAAAAAACCATTACAATACTGTAGCGCGGGTCAGCACTGCTGATATACGCTAACATTAAAAAGGCAAATGCTAAACTCTGCATTCTAGTTTTAAGTAATATTTAATGAGCACCTGTCTTTAATGAGCTGAGGGGCAGCGGCTGTCCTCTGGACCTAGAAAGATGAAATCCCACCTCCAGTCCTAGTCTGACTGCATTCCTCCTTAAACTGGTTGTTGGCATGTTTCTAAAACTTTTGTTCACCAAAAGAGAGGACGATGGAAGACACCAAAGCACATCCTCCCAAATCACTAACAGTATCACAAATGGTGCATCAGCGTGGAAATCAACCTACACTAAAGTTTGTTGTGTCTTAACAGTCCTCTGTATGGTAACCTGAAGGGATCCAAAAGAGATTGGAGGGGTTGCTTCACCCACAATTTATTGTGGCATGATTCATCATGGGAAACCGCACCACACCAGAGTGGGTAGACTCCAGCGAAGTCAATTGTCCTAGGAGTTCTTAGATAATTTTCATCTGGACTATTTCAGGGATCCAGGTAGAAAATAAAAATAGCTTAGTGTATACTCTAGGAGTTCCCCTTGTTAACAGTTACCCTGGATATGATTAAAATTGTTTTGATGGATATCTGATGAAATGCAATGATTCATCTATCCACATATTATTAGCAAAATGTTTCGACCGGTATTGAGGCCCCTACAGTTCAATGGTCTTGTTCAGCACCTCAAAAATTCCTGCCAGACTACTGCATACATTCCATGCATTATAAAGAGTCTTGTTTGGTCCTATTTGGACACGTTCGGGTAACATAATTGCAATGAGAAAAAGATACAATAAAAAAATGAGCTTTAGGAACTTGATACAATTCATTACAATCCTTGTAAATTCAACCAATAAGTGATGATGTCTTCCCCCAAAAGAAACTCTCAGCATACTCACCCACGCTTGTGGGCACCGCAAACTAGCAAGCAGTGTGTGTGTCTCGTTAATCACCATTTCCAAGTGTAGATTTACATCTAAATGTATATTTATGTCTGCATCCCTTTAGTGCAGGAGTGGAAACATCTAAGACTGAATTGATTAGTGTAAAGTTACTACTAGTAACTTTTCACACGTAGCTAGATATCTCTGCCACCGTAGAGTTAGGTGAAATTAATAGATTTCAATCATTTTCCTAAAATATTTGAATACATAATAAAAATGTATGAAATGAATTATTTAATTTTACCCTACAACTAATAAATTAAAATGTTTGAGCATGTTAACTCTTCACAATATATGTTTATTAAATAATTTAAATATTAATTTATTTTATAAATATATATTTTTTCTTAAACAAAATAAGTCCTCTAATTAGCATTGTTTTTAACAGTAACACTTGTTTTTAATGTAATTTCCTTTCTTTTTAAAGTGCAAACACTTGATGTATTTTTTAAATAAATTACCTCGCAATGTTTATTGAAACCCTCCTCATCCCTTTGTAAACCACTCTTTCTTGGGTACTGCATTAAGTGGAGTAAACCCAATACTGAGCACATAAAGGGTTCCTAAAAAGTTTGGCTGATTGTTAGTGCTAAAATATTAAATACAATTAATGCGTCAGCCTGATGATACAACAAATTGGTGAACACCAAGCTGAAGAATTCAAACTTACAAACGTTTATGTTAACTAAAGGTAAAGATGGCGAAAGCTCAATATGCCTCATTTGAAAGTAAATGAATTGCTGGAAATAAGTTGTATACTTTGCCTAAAGGGTAAAAAGTAAGATAACAAGGGCTAGGAACATAAACATATTTCAATCTTTAAAAAGTAAAAACGGAGAACAGAATTTAAAAAAAAAAGAAATAAAGGCTTTTCACTGAGACAGGAGCTGTGTTTGTAAAGAGGACTATAGGAAGTGATGGAGCAAGAACAGAAGAAATAACAAAGGCAAACCTGACTGAGGGATTGCAAAACGGAAACTGGGGCTGTAGGGAGCTCAGTAGATGTTGCATTACCCCCCCCCCCTCCACCCCCCCAACACACACACATTTTTTCCCTGGTATTTGATGCAACTTTGACTGAAGTGCACTGGGTTTCTGCTAACCAGGTCTCCAGTATGGGTGTTCTTTCCCTAAAAATGTACAATTGTTTCCACCAACTAGCAAAACCTTTAGCTCCCTCTGTAAATCAATAGTATATGGTACTAGGGGCACCTAGCACCTGAGGTACTAAAGATGGTTCCTAGGGGCAGCAGCATGAATTGTACTACCCTATGGAATTCTTCACCGAGCACATGCAAGGCTGCCATTGCAGGCTGCTTGTCTTGGTGCAGATAAAAGTGAAAACACGACATGTCACACATCCCTGTGTGCCATGTCCCCTAACACTGCATGTAATATTTTAAGTCACCCCTGCAGCAGCTCAGGCAGCCATGAGGCAGGGTGCTGTATATTACATGTGAGAGCATACCTGCATGAGCAGATATGCCCCTGTGATGGTCCTCTTGCTGCCAGTACAAGTGATCCGGAACCATTTTAAAACATATGCTGGACTCTGGCGAACACGAGTTCCCCAGCTACATGATGGCTCCAATGAAGATAGGGATGTTTGGTATTAAACATCTCGCATTGATAAAATCACGCTGATTCCAGTGATGGATTTACCAATACATGCACTCACAGAACACCTTAGAGGTACCCCTTGAAAACCTACCAGCCTCTGGTGTGCTCCCTGGCTGGTTTCTGTCAGCTTGCCACCCGAGACACTGTTCTGGACTCATAGGGTCAGAGCCTCTGCTCCGAGGAGGCCCCTCTCATTGGATGACCTGCTGATTAGTCTCCTCAGGCCGCCAAACTTCAAAGAGCTGCCGCCTTTGGAATCTGAGTCTGGCTCCCCTCACAGGAGAGGAAGCCATCCCCTTTTGTCCAGGGCACCCTTGGTACCTGGAGAGGCGGGAAAATTAGCTAGTCAGGTAGGCTTGCCACCTCCAGCCCAGGGGTGAGGTGGCCTACACTGAGGTGGACACAATATTTGGGAATTAGCTATCTTTGTGATGGCACACTTAAGAATTCTGGGACAGGGTTATGCCCACTTCCAACAGGACGCAGTCATACAGGGGGGCGTAGTGGCCCCATGGGTCAATAGCTCATTTACTGCTATCCTAAACTCCCCTAGCGCCCCTAAAGTCAGTGTTTAGGAGAGCCCCTTGCACCAGAAGAACAGATCCTGATGACCTGGAGAAAGAAGATGCCCTGGTGCCGCAGGTGATGTGCTGCTGGTGCTGTCTTGGACCTTGCCCACCACTCACCTTAACTCCTGGAGAAGGATCCCATAAGTCACTGACAAGAACTGATAAACCGCATATGATTTTTCTCTCATTGTTTAATATTGCAGAATTCAAAAATTGTCGACTTTTTGAATTGAAAAATATTCAGATTTTCTTCTGATGACTTAACATATATAAAGATACTTGCTATTTTTATAAATTGGTGTGGATCTCCTTTTTAAGTTGTGTGTCTCATTTATTGCATTTTCAAATGTCTTACCCTCCTCTGCGTTAAGCCTAAAACTGCTCCTGTCCACTCATACATACCATGTAAAGAGTCCAGCGATTCCCATATATTAGATTTTTGATATATCACATTAAGAACCAGCTTCCTACAGCGGCAGAAAGGACAAAAGGCAAACCCACTTCATATACGCAAATAAAATACTGCGGCCAATAGGAATGAGAGTAAAATTTGGAAAAGAGCAAAAAGATAAATAAGGGCATGCAGGGGGAATGAGGATGACTACAAATGCAATGGAAGAAGGAAGGGGGAATCAAGGACATAAGAAGCCCTCTCTGAACTCCCATAAAAAAGAAAGTGGCAGAATAGGAGACATCAGTAGAAGAGGTAAAATAATGCAAGAGTGTAATGATGGGTAAAGGGGAGAGCAGCCTCTCAAGCAAGTACCAATACAGTACATGGGCTATGGTAAAGAGCTAAGAAGTGGAGGAGCAGTGGGAAAGAGCATTAGCTAAAAAACGCATCTGACCCAAGAGATAAAATGGTCTGTAGTGGTAGTTGTTTGGCGAACCTCTGAGCAGTATGTGCAATCTGCATTTCTTCAAGTTGCACCTTCTATGTTGCAAATATATGCCTATTTATGTCCTAAAACACAGAAGTGAAATCGACATTGCTCTGTCTCGGTCAGGCAGGGTGCAGGCATTTGTGGACCTTTTGGAACCACATCGTAAGGGCCTAATAGCTACTGCTGGTAGGTGGTGCTGAAATAAGAAGAGGCAAAGTGTGCAGCATGTGCAGATGTAAATCATATGCTGGTCATATTTTCCTGATCTTACAGTGGGGGTCAGGAATGTACTCATTTTTGTTAAAGTTGAAAATGGTTATGGTTGTCCGAGTGCAGCACCCCACCTTAAGTCTTTCTTGTGTATAGTTATATTATAAAGTCATGCAGAATGGAGTGCTAAAGACCATGTGCTAATTAAAGAAAACTGCCCTAGTGAGCAAAACTGACTTGAAGACTATGAAGTGCAAAATTTAGAATAGGCAGAATTAGAAACTAACGGGAAATGAGTGAAAACGTAGAGGCAAAATGAATTTGCACTAGAGGCATTGAGAAAACAGTTCTTTGCAGCTACTTACAGTCATCTTTTGATTGATTTCTATATTTTTAACATTGGCTAAGAGAGACTTATTGGCTTAGCCAAAGCTTGTTTTAAAGCAATACATTCAAAAGAAAGGCATTTGGAGACTTCATTGGAAAGAAAACAAAGACAGTACTAAGAATACCTCCATTAACTTTTCACTAAACACCATTTATATAGAGGACAATGTGACCCAAATAACAAGAACTGCTTAATTCATACCAAAATGCCAACATTCTGTGTCACGTTATGCTGTGCAGCAACATAAAAAGTATAAGACAAAAACTGCCCTAGCGAAACAACAGGAATGCGTGCACATTTTCTGTGTTCTGGGGGCACTTTGGTATTACAGAAGGAGCTTCAGATGCTTGTTCAGCCCCTTCTGATACATATACATGTAGTCACCGAAGTGATACTAGGGCAATCCATGCATATAAGGCAGCAATTTGCTTCTGTACCCGCGCACCATTACAGATGTGAGTCAAAGGCAAAGAGGCTGACTGGAGGTACATCGATTGTGCTCTTCATATGAGGGGGTGCACAGTCTGGGCACCCTGAGGGCGCCTCCTGAAGGCAGACACAGGGGGTCCAAATGGACCCCTTCAGATACAGTGGCCGCTCCTCCGCAATGGTGGAGGAGCTTTGCCCCACTGCATTGCTCAGAACCTGCAAATGAAACAATATTCTTGAATCATTTTATCTTGCATTTGCCGGCCATGAGCCAGCGCTGTAGGGAAAGGGGGCTGAGGCATGGAGGAGGGTGGAGTGCTGCATGCACTCCACTCCCTAAATGCTCATGTATGTGTGGCCGGCCGTCTCAGGCCGCCCAAAACACACATGCGCACTTAGGTTTTCTCCAGCCCAGCAGCCGGGCTGGAGAAACCCCACAGACTCCCTGGTCTGAGCAGAGCGTCTTTCTACCCACTCAGGCCAGAGCAGCACAGGGATTGGATGAGAGTCTGTTCCAGGGCTGCTGGGACAAGGTAGGAAGAGGAGAGGCGGCACGACGCAATGATGGAGGCGGACGGCAGCTAAAGGTATGGTTTTTTTTTTTTAATATTGTATTTCTAACCCCCCTCAATCTCCCCACCCCACCACCCTTTGTTTCTAGCGAGCGGCCGCTGCTGTTCAGATATTTCACTGCAGGCAGGTGCCATCACTCGCTGCACCCACCTGTAACTGGGATCTCTGTCCTCCTTAAAAAGGCACACCCCATTGCCACCTGCAAAGTAAAAGGCAAACGGATGGCTTCAACAAATGGTCTGCCTTTTACAAATGATCTGCACTTAGCTACATGCGGGTTTGCAGCTGCTGTCGGGCAGCACATTAATTTTAATAGAGCACACTGAACCAGTTTTGCCCAGAGCACCCAGTTAAAGGTACATCCCATACAGAACAGAGCAGTGCACACATTAGATAATGCAGCCCGAGCCTATAGAAGACGTGGGAATCCTCCAACGTGGATTTTTCACATCAGGCACTTGCAAGAGATTTAAACAGCATTCAAAATTTCTTTCCGTTGGGTTGCATTTTAAAGTTTTCCCATCTAATATATTAGCTAGTATATATATTTTTTCTCACGTTGATATATGGTTTAATATCCATTTAAGTACTTACATATCAGCATTCAAGGCTTCCTGCTTTTCTTCTGAGCTCTTCAAGCTCACTGGTGTAATACCCTGGGACTCAGTAGCAATGTCACTTTTTCCAGTACTGGACTGCATCTCAGCAGATGGAGCAGAACCTGCAACATCTGAAGTCTCAGGCATTGTTGCTTCATTTGCTTTGAGGTATGTGTTTGACTCCTCCTTTTCATCAATTCCTTCCAGACTATAGTCAAAGATGGCTCCACCTACCACGGGTTAGCAAAAAACACATAGATCAATGTTGAAAGAAAATGAGCGATTCAAGGTCTGTATGTAGCAACCAACTCAAACGAAAATATTTGTGGTTTCAGTAGTCCAGGGTACAAAGGGACTGAGCATTTTATAATCATGCTGGCTAATTAATCAAAGATATTACATGGATCTGGACCCTGTGAGCCTGGACCTCTTGCATAAATGACAACATTTTATTATACATTGTTTATGCAAGCAGAAGAAATGCCTGAAGTCTGCTCACCACTTTTTATACATCCTAGAAAGGCAAAATAACCTTAGTCTAGCTATGAAGAACACAGTGCATATGTAAGAAGTACTAAGCACAAAAGGAGTATTTGTACACAGGAGAGAGGAAAATTGCCAAGCAACTACTGCTGTGAGTCCTCAACATAAGGGTGAAGTGGTAAGACCACGAGTGTAATTGAAGCACAAGTTACTACTTGTGTAACGATATATCTGTAAGAGACATTAGTTAGTGATAGATTCCTTACCTTCGAATATCCCAAGGCGTCAGACTGAATCCGGAAAATTTTGCTAGCAGTACCTCTGCATGTCAGTAGGTGGCGTCGTGCGGCCCCGCATCCGTCGCTGGCGCCGTAAATGCCGAGATGACGTCACGGAGACTACTTAGGCGCCACCCATGCACGCTGACATCAGATCTGTACACGACTTTCCGAGCCAGGAACGCAGAGCCATGCAAGAAACTGACCACTAGTGCCAAGAAACTAGGGCCATAAAAGGGATGACCTTAACCCTAGAATCAGTTTGCAGAACGGGGAGGATGGATGGGGCGGTAAAGAATCTATCACTAACTAATGTCTCTTACAGATATATTGTTACACAAGTAGTAACTTTTGAATCTGAAAGAGACACGTTAGTGATAGTTTCCTTACCTTAGAATAGATACCCCAGCAATACCAACCCAGGTGGAGGGTCTGCGAATAGATCTACACCAGAAAGTCACGGAGAACAGAACGGCCAAAGAAGCCATCTCTCCGGACCTGACTGTCAAGGCAGTAATGCTTGGTAAACGTGTGCAGCAAGGCCCACGTGGCTGCCTGACAAATGTCCTGCAAGGGAACGCCGCATCCCAAGGCAGTAGAGGCCGCCGTCGCCCTGATAGAATGGGCACGCAGCCCCACAGGAGGCTCCTTCTTAGTCAAGGAGTAACCGGCCTTGATGCAGAGAATGACCCACCGAGAGATGGTCCGTTTGTGCACAGCCCGACCTCTTTTGGCACCCAAGTAGCTAACAAAGAGCTGGTCATCATGCCGGAACTGTTGTGTGCGATTCAGGTAGAACGAGAGCACACGTTTTGGGTCCAGACGGTGGAGCCTCTCTTCCTCTTTGGAAGGATGCGGAGGCGGAAAGAAGGTAGGCAAAGTGATGGTCTGCCCGATGTGGAAGGGCTTGACAACCTTTGGCAAGAAAGAAGGACGGGTCCTTAAAACCACCTTGTCCGGATGAAAAGAAAGGAAAGGAGGTTTAAAAGAAAGAGCCTGGAGCTCACTCACTACCAGGAAAGCCGTCTTGAGAGTGAGAAGACGTAAAAGGCAGACATGAAGGGGTTCGAAGGGAGCACACATCAGATATGTCAAGACAAGGTTTAAGTCCCATTGAGGCATTATGAACGGCACGGGAGGAAACGTGTGCGTAATTACTTTTAGGAAACGGTTAACAACCGGGGACTTAAATAGAGAAGGCTGATCTGAAAGACGTAAAAAGGCGGAGATGGCCGAAAGATAACCTTTGATAGTGCCCAGAGCAGAGCCCTACTGGGCCAAAGAAAGAAGGAACAGAAGGACTTCGGAAAGAGGGGCAGAAAGGGGATCCACAGTCTTAGCTGTGCACCATGCCACAAACCTGATCCATCTCCAGGCGTATACCGTTTTAATGGAGGGACGGCTGGCTGCCAGAATGACATCACAGACTTCGGGAGGAAGATCAAAAGCTGTCAACTGTCGCCGCTCAATCTCCACGCATGGAGGCGGAGGCTGGACAAGTTCGGGTGGAGGACCGTCCCCTGCTGCAGCGACAGAAGATCCTCCCGAAGAGGCAGTCGGATCGGGGGATCGATCACCATGCTGAACAGCTCGGGATACCAGTATCTTCATGCCTAATCCGGAGCCACAAGGATGACTTGGGCCCGGTCGCACAGAATCTTCTTCAGCACTCTGGGCAGAAGTGGTATAGGCGGAAAGGCGTAAAACAGACCGCAACTCTACTCGCGACGAAATGCGTCGCCTAGCGAGTGCCAGCTTGGAAATTCCAACGCGCAGACCTGATGACATTGCGCGTTCTCTTCGGTGGCAAATAGATCGAACCAAGGATCTCCCCACTGCTGAAAGAGACCTTGCGCCATGTCCGCGTTCAGACGCCATTCGTGATCCATCAAGCCCCGGCGGCTGAGTTTGTCCGCCCTGGCGTTCAGAGAACCTGCCAGGTGTTGAACCACCAATGTAATGCCTTGATGTTCCAGCCATGTCCAGAGGTGCAGAGCCTCCTGACATAGGGTCCAGGACCCTACCCCGCCCTGTTTGTTGCAATACCACGCGGCGGTGGTGTTGTCCGTGAACACCTGCACCACACTTCCCCAGACAGAGGGAAGGAATGCCTTCAGTGCAAGCCGGATCACCCGAAGCTCCAAAAGGTTGATATGGAGCCGGGACTCTGACGGAGACCAGAGTCCCCTGATCTCCGCCTCTCCCAAGTGTCCTCCCCATCCCAGGAGGGACGCATCCGTCACCACTGTGTGCTCCGGTTTGGGAAGGGAGAGGGATCTGCCATTGACCCAATCACGATTCGTGAGCCACCACTGCAATTGTCGTGCAGTACCCTCCGAGATCTGGACAGGTGGCCCTGATGCTGCGCCCACTGGAACTTCAGGTCCCACTGCAGAGCCCGCATATGCCACCTGGCATGTTGCACTAGCAGGGTGCAGGAGGCCATCACGCCCAGGAGCCTCGAGGGTCATCCTGACTGAAACCCAGGAATGAGGCTGAAAGATCGGAATCATAGGCTGAATATTCCGGACTCGCTGCTCGGGAGGATAAACCCGAAACAGCGTTGAATCCAGAACCGCTCTGATGAGGGGGAGCTTCTGAGAGGGACACAGGTGTGACTTCGGCACGTTGATGGAGAACCCCAGCAAATGCAGGAGGTCGGCCGTAGTCTGAAGGTGGTTGACAACTGCCTGGGGCGAGCCCGCCTTCAACAACCAGTCATCAAGGTAAGGGAAGACTGACACCCCCGACCTGCGCAGGTGAGCTGCGACCACCGCCATCACTTCGTGTACACCCGAGGGGCGCTGGTAAGGCCGAAGGGGAGCACGGCAAACTGAAAATGCTCCAGGCCTACCGTGAACCGCAGGTAATGCCGGTGGGCCGGCAGGATGAGGATGTGAAAATATGCGTCCTGCAAGTCCAACGCTACCATCCAGTCTCCAGGGTCGAGGGCAGCCAGGACCTGAGCCAGAGTCAGCATTTTGAACCTCTCCTTCCGGAGGAAGCGATTGACGTTCGGGAGATCCAAAATGGGGCGCAGGCCCCCATTGTCCTTCTTGGGGACCAGAAAGTAGTGCGAATACCAACCACTCCCTACTTCCAGCCCAGGAATGCACTAGATGGCCCCCTTGGCCAAGAGGGCCGTGACTTCCTGCTGGAGAAGTACCAAGTGATCCTCCGACATGCGGTGGCACTGAGGTGGCATTGCTGGAGGGGAGGACTGAAAGGGAACAGAGTAACCTCTGTGGATGATCTGCAACACCCACTTGTCCGATGTGATATCGCGCCAGTGGGGGAGGTGGTAGCGGATCCTGCCACCCACTGGCGTGGGGTGCTCCACAAAGCTCAGATTAGGAAGGTTTGGAGGGAGAAGCAACGGGGGCGGAGGTGGACTGACCCCCACGCTGATTCCCAGACCCGCGCCCGTAAAAGCCGCGTCCGCACTGAGGCTGGTTCTGCACAGGCTTGCCGAAGGAACATGCCTGGGTGCCTCTGCCGTGGCCACGAAAGGAACGAAACCCAGGAGGGGCCGGGCTTTTTGTGTAAAGACCCAAGGACTTGACTGTGGCCCGCGAGTCCTTAAAACGCTCCAGTACACTGTCAGCCTTATCGCCAAACAGTCGAGTGCCATCAAAGGACATGTCCATAAGCAAGCTCTGGACATCGGGTGAGAACCAGGTAGATCGCAACCAGGCGTGGCGACGCAGCTCCACAGTCGTAGAAATCGCCCTGCTTAAGGAGTCAGCGGTGTCCAAACCACACCGAATGGTGAACTTAGCCGCATCCTTACCCTCAGCAACCGCATGGGAAAGGACAGCATGGACCTCCTCAGGACACTGAGGGAACACCTGAGCAACCGTATCACACACCGCGTGGGAATAGCGACCCAATAAGGAGGCGGTGTTCACCGATCGCAGCCCCAAGCTGGCCGACGAGAACAACCGCTTACCGAACTGTTCCAGCTTCTTAGAGTCTTTATCCGGCGGAGCAGTGGGAAAGGCACTCTGCGACGTCGAGGCTTGGATGACCAGACTCTCAGGTGTGGGATGAGTGGTCAGAAACGCAGGGTCACCAGGCGCCGGGCGGTGACGCCTGGCGACATTCTTATCCACAGGGATCCCCATAGCCGGCCGCGACCAAGTGCGCAACAGGACGTCGTTGAAGGGAAGCAGTGGCTCTGACGAGCTAGACGCAGTCTGGATCACCTCAGTGAGGAGATTAGTTTTGAGGGCCACCGTAGGAAGATCGAGGTTGAGGACCTCGAGAGCCCGACGGAGCACCATCGTGTAGGAAGCATCCTCCTCCATGGTAGGTGGGGGAGAGGCAAACCCCAGGTCAGAAGAGACATCGAGGTCGCTGGCGTCCTCCAGATCGTCCACCCAGTCCTGCTCGGAGTCACACTGACTGGCAAGAGGGTCCTCGGACCCCTCCCAGTCATCCTCCCCCTCCGTCGCAGGAGGAACTGGCCACGGTGGTAGAGCCAAAGCTGGGGAAGGAACATACGGCGTCGGAAACGGCGCCAGCCGGGGTTGGGCCGGCGCTGTCTCCCAATGCGGATCCCAGACAGGAACAAAATGGTCCTGGAACCGGGGCATGGGTGGAACAAACGGCACCCACTGCAGCGCCAAAGGCGGCGCTGGAGCCAGAGCCGGCAGCGCCAGACCTAGTGGTGCCGGGGCAGGAGCCAACGGCGTAGGATCCTGTGGCGCCGAAGCTGGATCTGCCGGCGGCGCAGATGGCCCAACAGGATCTGTACACAGGACCGCAGGGCCCGAAGGCGCGCCAGCAGGAACCCGAGGCCTAAAAAGGCATTCCATGGTGGCAAGAAATTCTTGCACCAGTTCGGGAGTCGCCGACGGACCCGGGTAAGGCGGGTAGGCCGCGCGACTCTCAGGCTCCAAAGGATCCGCAGGGGCAGAACCCCTGTCCCCCTCGTCCGCATCCGAGGACCGACAGGGGACGTCGGAGAGCGAACACGGTTCTTCGGCTTCTTTTCATGTCATCTCTTACCAGAATCCAAGGGCAAAGACTTGGAGCCCGAGGAGAGACGACTTTGGCACAGCGAGCGGTCCCGGGAACAGTCCCTGGACCTGGAATAGCGCTGGTACGAGTGCCGGACCTCCAGCAGCTTTCGGCGCCGCTCCCTCAAGGCCTTCGGGGCCATGGCCCGACAGTCCCGGGAGTCGTGGTTGGTCTCCAGGCAGTGAAGGCAAACATTGTGGGGGTCCGCCACCGACATATTGCGACGGCAGGCCCCACAAGACTTAAAGCCAGGCATCCCTACGTGCACCAGGAGGGAAAAAGGGGGAGACAAAAGTCTCAAAACAGTAGTCAAAAAGTGACTAAGGTACGTGCTCTATCCGGATCTGCGCTTACTGGCTCGGAAAAAGAAAGAACTGACGTCAGCACGCATGGGTGGCGCCTAAGTAGTCTTGGTGATGTCATCTCGGCGCTTACGACGCCAGCGGCGGAACCGCACGACGCCACCTACTGACGCGCAGGGGTACTGCAAGAAAAACTTTCCGGATCCAGTCTGACGCCTGGGGATATTCTAAGGTAAGGAATCTATCACTAACGTGTCTCTTTCAGGTAGAAGTGCTTTTTGTATAATGTGCACCACACAGAAATCTTCTGTGTGCGCACAAGATCGAGTGATGGTCAAAATAATTAGTATAGGTTTGAACTTCATGAGTATCATGCTCACAGTAGAGGCCCAGTTTCAGTAGGTGTTATTTAATGGAGTTAAGGTCAGTTTATATGGTCCGGGATGTTAAATGGGTCTTATATGTTTTACCTGTTAAGCCCTGGGCAGTGTTTCATGATAAAGGTAAACAAACCATAAACTTTCACAAAAATTACACTCTCAGGGCATGATTTAGTAAGTTTACAACTTTTAGGTATTTATAAACTGCACTTTTGTAGTAACTTACACTTTTGTACCACTAGTACCATTATTTTCTATGCAAGGGTATTGCCGTACCAGTGGTTGGCCATGTGTAGTGATGGGCTAACTAGTGTCTTTTTGTTTGTTTTATTCTTTAGTAGTAACTTACACTCTGAGTTTGTGAATATAAAAAAGTACTAAACGTACTCAGAAGTGTAAACTTATTAAAAAGCGTAAGTTAACTTTGTGAATCAGGCCCTGTATATATGATATCAGCTGTGAAAGTCTGCAAGTAGTGTGAACGGGAAGCAACTTGTAAAGCATGGTGCATTAATTGGCAATTATGCCTATGTAGTGTTCAAAGCTGCTGAATCAGTAGGCGGATTGAAAAGGCTTATTTCTAACCTAATCATGCCATGTGAAGAATGGGAGTGAAAGACAGCCAAAACATTGTCCCACCTGAATATACACCATATTGTGTGTATGTCAATATATAGTTTACATATATGGCAGTATCAGTGGGTAGAGTGAAACATTAAAATATCTTAAAACTGTACCTTCCAAAAATTGATTCTCATGGGTGCATTGAGGTAAGTATGGAGCCATTTTGTGGAGTCATAAGTCCCCACAACATGATAGAATTAATAAATGCAACTTAAATACATCTGCATTGCATCATTATGTTTTATAATACATATATTGCTTTATCAAAGGTGAGGTCGAATATTTGTTCATGAAAGTCAGACGAAATTAAGGGTGCTTTCGTTTCTACTTATGCTTAGAAGTTAGCCATTAAAATGTACACTGCTGTGAGCTCAGTATGTGCTAGACCTATCCAAAACTAAAATTCGGACAAGTTGGGCTGAAAATATGAATAGACCTCTTTTTGCTCTCAATTAACAGAAGGGCCAGTGTACAGTAAAACGTAAGAGTCACAGAAACCGGTGGGGAGAACGGAACGAAGCCAGTCCTAATTGACTTTCCCTCTGGCCCAAGTCCAACATACAAATGCGCGCACCTAAAATGAATAGAGGTTGTGTGAAAAATTCAAAAGTATACCATCCGAGACTTTCAAATCAAAAACAGCATAAATACTATCCACACAGAGATGGGAAGCGCACATCTGGAAACATGCGCTGGGAAATGTTAAAAAACCCCTTTCAAACTCGGTCCGATGGAGGACACTACTGCAAGACGTCCTCCAGACATAGGAAGCACCGAGACTGGAGCCAGAGCTGGCAAATGCACAACTAGCTCTAACTCAACAGAAAAAATACAAGTAAATGTGCAGCACTATGCTGTGCGACTGCTCTTCAGGATATTGTTTATATTTCGATAAACGTTTTTGGAGGAAGAAGTCGAAGGAAATATAGTTAGCAATAGCAAAGCTTATAGAAAGTGTGGTAACTCAGGAGTCTACATGCAAGCAAGCCAGGTCTTTGCTAGGTTAAGGAAGATAATTTGGGGGTTTGTATAGGGGGCTGTTATAAGAAGAACAATCCAGGAGGGCTCTTTACATGCTAACTACATCATTATGGAATAAAAGAAAAAAGCAGAAGACCACTTGAGTGACTATTTTAAGACGTTGACGAATTGAAAACCATGAAGTCAATATTAATAAGCAAGTAGGCATAAAACAGGATTTGATGCTGCCTCCGATAACTATGGTCAACAGACGATCCTGTATTACAGAATTACGTCATGTCATCTAGTACAGAAGAGCAAAAAGCATTCTCAAGGTAATAAATGCAAGACTTATAGAGTATCAGAAGTGGAAGCACACGTGCCATGGCTTTGATCATTTATAGTGTGTGTGATGTGGCCCTTGACCCAAACCCACCTTTTCTGGACACATCGCTATCTTCTGGTGCCTCAAAGTGTAAAAATGCTAAATATAATTAAATATTTTTTTAAGTAACTGTGCTCTCAAGTAGTGCTTAATTTGACCCGCTGGGGCCTGCCGGCAATTATTTTTGGGAACGAGAACTTATTTTTTCTCACCAGACATTGATGGAGAACAAGCGGGGGGAAGACCAAACATGGAAAAGAAATAGGAAGGGAAAGATGGAAAAAAACGCCAATAAGGGAGAAAGCATGAGTAAGATACAGGGATAGGGAGTGTCTGATAGTGGAATGAAGATGCGCAAGATGGACTCAAGACTAAGTAGACTTGGTATTTGGCATGCCAAGATTTAATATCGCCATAAGTAGACTTGGTATTTGGCATGCCAAGATTTAATATCGCCAGCCTCTTCTGAACAGAGCCTTGGGCACCGGCACGTATTCTTTCACAAATTAAGCACTGCTCTCTAGTACTGTTACAATTGTATGTTCCAGCCTAATTCCCACCACATATTGGTTTCTGAACTAGGTGCACACTAGAGCAAACACCTATAGTGAAAATAATAGGTTCTTGGCCTTTGTTAAACACTCCAGTGTTTCCAAGCTTGAGTCGCAACAAACAAATACTGCTATATGCACACACTCTTAGAAAAAGTTTTAAAAACAAAGACGTGTTGATGTGTTTTTCTATATTATTGTTGTCATGACCTTGAGAGTTGAGTAACAGTAAAGAAATATAAAAAAGGGTACCAGCTATAGCTACTAACGGCATTGAAATACAACAGAAATGAAGATTACTTTATGGCATGAAAGAAAACTAGAAGGCATAAAAAACATTTTTGTTTTAGAATTATTAGGAATATTAGTCACCCGCTACAGATGTTACTTCCGAATGTTTGTCTTCAGCAGGACTCTTCCTCGGAGAGGCTTCTGTTTAAAAAAATATATGGGAACGCAATTCAGCACAGTTGTTCCAAATGTGTAAAATACTGTGTAGATTCGTAAAATAATATCGTACTAGCTACCGCTGTACTAATTCTATCAATAAGAGGGTTATTATTTAAGCTCTACTAAGAGGAAGTTACTTTGTTGGACATGTAGGTGTGCGGCACCATAACCAGTAAAGATGATGTTGCATCAAAGTTGCCCACAGCCTAAATTATGTTAGCCCAAATATTAAGTCACATTGTCTTGGGCAACAAGCGTTTCATGCTGCAGGATAAGTAAGAGAAAAATCAGTCCTTTTCCCGAAGGAGTTGTGCTGCGTTTGAATTCATTATGCAAAATATTTCGAATTTCCTTGCAAAAGGGGAACATTTAATTACATTACGCATAAAAATAGCACGATTTAGCTGGAAAAGACAAACCATTTCATTGAACAACAGAACCGCATGTGTTTCCCCCCCCCCCCCTTTCCCGAGTCGAAGTTAGCCCCAGGGACTTAATCCCCTGGGGCCCAAAGTATTCTTTAAGGGGGAGGGGCGCACACTCCTCCCTCCCTGAGCCTTTAATGGCCCAGGTACCCCATCTCTGGGGGCCGGCTCACTTGCTGTTTCCTGGGGAGTCCACCCTTGGAATCACATTGGCTTCCCTACCCACACCGGATTGGGAAGGGAAACATGTGCACTCCCGTCTGGCAGGAGCATTTTCAAATCTTTCGCCAAAAGGGAGCAAACACTAAGCGCCTGATTACGAATCAGGCAGTCCAAGGACCGCCAGAGTTGCCGGGGTGCAGCGGTGGCGGTCCAGCCACTGGCCCATCGGTAGTCCGACCGTTCCATTACAAGTTGGACGGCTGGTCTGCCATTGCACTGCTGCAATCGCCAGGGATCAGAGATCTCTGGTGGTGGTGCAGTGGTCTTGCGGGCGCAATATGCTTGGCGGGACCACATATTATGAGTTTCCTCTCTGCCACGATTTTCACGGTAGTTCCTCCTCCATTAAAACCGTGATAGAGAGGAAATAAGGGGGGCCCTACAGGGCCCCCTGTTGCCTCTGAGCCATGGGATGCATGCAGGGGGGCACATGTCGTGGCCCCTGTGTGCATGCACCCCAGTACTTGCACAGCATGGACTGCACCGGTTCATGCTGTGCCGGTACTACCTTGGACGTTCTCATTGTGGTGCCTATCTCATAGGCACAGTCGTGGGAATGCCAGAGAACCGCCCACCAGTGACAAAACAAGTCATAATCTGGTAGGCACACAGGTTTGACATCCTGGAGTGGGGCGGTGGCGTGGCGACCCGCTCCAGGACAGTCAAACTCTTAATCGGGCCCTATGCCTTCTCCCATTAAAAATACTCCCAACAGGTTTTCGGTTTCCCTGCCTGTCCTGATGTGAGCAGGGAACAGGGAAACAGAGCAACAGATTGCTCATGCCCAGAGGGAACAGCATAAATAGCTGCTCCTTCTGGGCGGGAGCAATTCCAGTTCCAGCACCATGCGGGGAGGCGGCTGACATCAATTATGTTTACAACCAAAAACAAACCTTTATCAATTGTCCATGTGTGTAATATCGTTTTCAAACTACTTCTGTTTTCGTTTCTTGAATACTAATCAGTGGCCTTATGTTTCTGACTCTGAAAAATTATACTTGTCATACATATTGTACAGGATTCAGTTTACCAGCTTCATTGCTGTTTTCATCAGTTTGGTCCTGCGGTGGTTGAGCTGTTGGGGAGGGAGGCGGAGGAGCTTTGCGTTTAGCTCTTCGCAAAGTTGATTCATTTGATGAGGAGCCACTCAGCTGCAGCGAACCAGTTCTCACTACTCCTTTCCCTGATAAGTCCTACATAAAATCAATCAAATGCATATGGTCTGTGAGCATGGTAATAAAGTTTGTTGCATTCATAAAATCAGCTTATCAAGTAAATGAAAATGTTCACAGAATCTAAAAACAACTACGGACTGATAGAAAAGACAAATTTTAAAGATTGTGCTAATCAGCAAGAAAGAAACCGTTAAAGCAGAACAAAGTTTGAAAAAAAGATAAATACTTCTTGTAACTTGAGCAGACTTCAAAATCCAATAAATACGCAGCAATTGCACTTTCATCTAAATCTCACCACATCTTGCCAACTGAGGTGACCTTGCCTGAAAAGGTTTTATGAGCTTGAAGGGAGTACCTGATCTCATCTCCGATCCCAGACTGTGCCAATACTAATTGTATAATTACAAGCAACACCTCCTTTGTATGCTTTACACTTTAATGGGTAATTAATGACAATATAGGAATATATGCTGGGAAGGATTTGGTAATGCACATAATGTACAGTACTATGGTTACACATCGCCACCCTACTTCACAAAGCTTCCTTCCATTACTAAGTATCCTTTACTCGTGAAATTCAGAAGACAATCTCTCCAACTCATTGAAAAATCTTTGTGAATCCTGCCCAGAATATGGACTTTATAACATTCTCTACCCATTCACAAAAATCCATCACTGAACAGAATATAAAAACAAACCATGACAGAAATGTACTTATTTTAGTTTCAGCTTCAAGATGTCCCTGGTTACAGCTCAACAGACAAAAAGAAGAATTAATCAAAGGCATGGTTCACTAACCACGCTTTCATTGTTTGAAGAAAAGGGAACACATCTTGAATACCCTGCATTATCATTCCGGGGTGGGGGTAGATTTGGTGGGAGCGTTCCATAGTAAAATGTCTTCAGACAGAAAATCAATCACAGTTCAAAGAGATGTTCTGGTTTCATCAGAACTGTTTCATGTGTTGCTGCACTGGGAAATTGAAAAACTGTCATGAGACAGAGTTTATTGAAGGAAGTCCTGCTACAATCATCTAGCATGTCGGTACACTAGTCATGTTTGTCGATGAGCAGTATTTGTGCAACTCTTTGGATGGTTGACCTAGAGACGAGTTGTCTCTTGTCGCAGATTTTTATGAAAAATATTTGAGAGCCGAAGGGTGACTAACGATAATGGGTTATTAGGAGTGGTAAATGTCTATCTACCACTGGCAATAAGGCCACTAACACAGTCTAGGGCTCAGAATAGGTCGCAGACAATTATTCCCTTGCTCAACCCTTGGCTGCTTGGCTGCGGGCAGGCAGGCTTAACTTTAGAGACAGGTAAAACATTTAAAAACAACAATTCAGTAAATAATTAAGACACAACACACAATAAAAATCCAAAACCAATTTATAAAAAGAGGAAATATTTTTATCTTTAAAATTACATAAAAATGAACACAATCCAGCAGGCTCTTTACATGCAATTCATATTTTATGTATTAAGGTGGGCTCAATGCCTGCCCATAATGAAACTTCAACATTCTTGATAGGAGTCTGGGATTAATAAGTATGCCTTCTCTCCCACAGGTACAAAGATGAGAACGCTTTAATGCACAATACGCTTTCTGAGCCTCTATCAATATGTTATAAATACAGCATAGTTCAGTAAAAGGAAAATACACAGACACTCAAATACAATGAGATTACTCATAATGCAAATGGCGTATTTATACGACAAAAACATTAAATGAAAATGCAACATACAGTCTTTTCCACTGGTGCATCAGCAGGTTTGACTTCAGCTATCTAAGCATATACAATTACCACCATTTCCCTGTGGGTATTACACTCATAGCATGATAGCTATAGATTCCCTGGAGTAGTGCAATTCACAAACTTTACTCATGCAGATCTGTGCTTTTCCACAAAATATTGTCCCCTGAAGAAACCTTATTCCCATTCAAATACAGGAGAGTTCCTTTCCCATCCCAAACTGTGAAAAATACTGCTTCTATTCATACGGGAAAATGTACGTGTCTTTCCTGGGTGGGATGCTACCTGCAAGACACATGTGAACACTAGCAACTCACAAAACCTACTACTGTATGGTGGTGGACTTCAAAACGCTCCGTGTCTTTCATTCAACACTAGTGGATATTCTACCAACAAAAGAACTATCCAAGATTATAATTTTAAAAAATGAGGATTGTGGGAATTAGAACATCGGATATATGATTGCAATGGTTTTTTTGAGCACCTAAATAACGGTCTGGTGAACATAAAATAGCTCGATAATTGGGTCCTGGTAGTCTCTGATGCCTTTTGTTTTTCACACACTGCACCATTTGTTTACTATGGACTTCGATAGAACTCATCCAACAGACTTGAAATTATGACAATATGCATAGAATGGGGCTCTATTCACTTATTAATTTACATTGATTGTATGGGTTCACTGAACTAAAATAAAAGTTTACTGACCTTTTGATCTCCGTCAATACTGGCAGACTTAACAACACAGGATTGTGGACGGCTATGACCTTGCACAAAATCTTTTGGAACCGTCTGCGATGCATACATTGGAGGTAAAGGTGCTCTTCTCTTCTTTGGCATTTCCGTGGGCAGTGTGTTTGACTCATATGGTTTAAAAACCTTGCTGGGTCTTGTCACAGTGGCTTGTCTTTGGTTAGTGAGTAAAGGAGTTGCAGGAGCACTTGCAGCCTTAGAATGACACACAAAAAAGTAAAATAAACATCATTGTCCCGTTTTGAAAATATTAATTTAATGATATGAACAAGTTCAAGACAGATATTTTAAAGGATAGATTAAAAATGACAGATCAGAAAAAGTTGCATACATGGATTAGCAAGCTTTATATACTGATTCAAGCTTTTTCTTGTATCTGGAATGATGTTTCAAAAACATTTACTGGCATGCTTAAATCTGTTTTTTGTGCGGATTACATTAACATTTCATCCAAAAATGTTGTAAAGAAGTGATTTAAAGGGGCTGGGAGAAGTAACAATGACTGGCAACATCGATTAGGATTTCAGGGAGGTGACTGGAACAGCATTGTGATAGAACTAAATCTGGACTGTTATGATATTTTGTCCTTTAAAATCATATATTCTATGGTATATAATACCATATACATGCTAGATAGATTAAAATAACAAACAGATGTACAATTTATAGAATATATTTGTGGTTCTGGTTGAAATTTGATATTAATTTATTCAGGAAATCTGAGGTGCTACCCAAGTATAAATCTTCTCATTAATGTTTCAGTACGCCATCAAAGTATTTGCTTAAAGGTTGAACTATGGAATCTGTGCCTGAAAGAATCAGTCTGTATGGTTAAGCATGCAAATTCTTATAGATTTTCAGTTTAATTCAGCTATGTGATATTATCAGATTTTTTTTGTTTTTCTTATTTATCCACTCGTTACTCCGCGTGGTCCAAAGCTTGCACAATTACCCTCTGACATAATAAATACTTTGAATGGAGTAATGCATAGTATTTGCAAAGTGCAAGAACATTAATGGGCTCCAATGCAGCAATAGCGTATGAAATTACCTTTATGTACATGTCTGAAATGGAACCTGTATTAAGACAAGCTATATTGAAGAGTTTCATGACAAGGATCAAGTGTTTGGATCATATAGTCCTCATATAGGTGGTGTTCCAAGATTGAATTAATGAGCAATAGAGATGCACTGAATCAAATCCATGATTAAATTAAATGTACACATACTACAGATGAAACGAGAATACATTCCTTAGACATGATGATCGAGAGAAAGATATTTGAGATTTATACACAATTAATCTAGAAACCCGAAAGGCAGGAATAATAGTCCTCTATGCAACAGCTTTCATAGGAACACATTAAAAAGGCATCAAGCAAACTTACAGCTTATGGAGGCTAAGAGAATCATATCTGAACCTAGAGCATTTGTGAAACAAGGAAAATTGATTCTGCAGAAATTTCAAGACTAAGGGTAGCACCAAGAAATACTGGCAAAAACAAGAAATAAAAATTGATTGGATAGAATTGTTCTGTAAGAAAGGCCAGCATAAAAGCAATCTTAAATTTAGATCTCTAAGCAACTAAAGTGATAAAAAAATTATACTGTAACATTGAGAACTATTGTAAGTGTACATAACACTGAATGACGTATTATGGGAGGAACAGATACTGCCTACTAAAATTCAAAAAGTGTCATACTTTGAGGAGCAGTAAATATTTGTGTAATTAGGAGTCAAAAAATGAAGAAAGAAAAGCAGGCTCTTTTACAAACAGAAGCGGGAGACACATTACTCCTTACACTGTGTGCACAGCAATAATTTATTAATTTTGAATAAGTAAACAAATCAGACAGTAGTTCAAAGTGAAACAATTTGCGTATCTTACGGAGAGGTGCATTTATATTCAGTTAAATGCTACTACAGTCTTTTTTTTTTTTTACAAAGGGAAAAAATAAATGACAAATTAAATCACATATTAATTAACACATAAGGTTGATTAATGAGCAATAATCTCTAGCAAGATAATTCAAACCGGTTAAATACCAGACTGGTCAACTAAAGGATCAGGTGTCAGAAACATTAACAGTAATCACAGTTTACATGTGATCAGAAAAATCTGCTATGATGACAAAGTTAGTTAGTGAACGGAGCAAGTGGACTCAATATCCCTTAGGTTTAGAATGAGTGTGCGGATATGCCATGTTTTTATGAGAGCATGTGCAAGACATCATAGAGTATGGAAGTGGGTCGGTATCAATATCATTACAGACTCTGCATAGGACTACACAGAACACTGATGAAAGAGTTTTGGGGTAGCTAGGAGGGCTCTCAGATCCATATATGGACCAGAAGAGAAAAGGAGCGGTAAAGGCAAAGTAGTAACAGGCTGAACAGATGTCACATGTCAAAGCGGTTGGAAGAAAGGTAGAAGGTATATGGGAGTAATCACATCTGAATACTGTATACAGAATAAGGAACTGTTTAAAAGTCAAATTATTTATTAAATAGGATGGCTGTCTATCTGTGTCATAGATGTTAACGTACTCCAGAGAGTTACTGACAAAAGGCATATCGAATTGCATAGGGCAACCACGGCAATGTGAAGCTACCTTTTAGAATTTAACCTTTGTGCTAAAAATAAAAATGTTGTAACAAAAAAATTATTTAACCAAGTAATGTTTAATAAAAAAGTTCCAGTATCAAAATCATTCAAGTATGGAGGTTGAACTCAGCAAAATAAGTAAGATTCATTTGTAGGTAACAGTATCCCAATTAGGGGACTGAAGGTATGGACCTGAGGGGTCAACTTTAAATAGTTGTAGCTTGGGAATATTGAGAGACCCAAAGGTGTATTACCTTCCTACTTCATTTTACATGTTGATAACAGGGAAATCGTGCAGATTTAACAGGTTGCGAAGCCTGATTTGCATGTTATTCTTTCTGAAATAATCAGAATGGGGAGGTAAAGTTCCCCTGAGAAAATTTTAGACACCATTACTTTTATTACCTTCCAGACAGAATAACAGGCTAAATTCTATGTGCCACAATAGGTAATGTAAAGGGAGGAGTTGTGCGGCCTTTTTCTGCCAACTCTTTCTTGAACTAAATGAAACATAAATAAGAGAAAATTCAGAGAGTACTCCTGTTTTTCAGGCGTAGGTTCTGTACATTGAAAACCTTTGTTAGCTGTAGCTATACTTAAAGTCAAGATCACTTTAGGATTAAAAGTTTTTACCGGTTCATTCTTCTTTTTACTTCTCCGTAAAAAGCGGAAGAATCCTTTGCCATCTTCTTTCTGCTTTTCCATTTCTAGATTTTCAGGGATCTGAAAGGACTCTGAAGCATGAAAACAACTGCTTAAATTTTTTTGCAAATTATAAGTTCTTTTGCTGTTATCAACTTGTATATTCACTTCAAGTAATTCATTTAAGATAATGTTATAGTTTAAACTTAAACTGAGGAATGGAAAACTTAACCATTCAAAACACATGTTCAGATATATAAACATATAAATAAACAGTAGAAATGTAATAAAGCCACCAGAGGAAAATCCCAAATAGAAAAGAGACTACTCTGGAAAAAAAAAACAAGCAGAAAGTTACAATAGTACAATCAGAGGAACAACCTAATGAGGGAAAGGAAGGAATAACAGAAGCAAAGAGGCAGTCCTGAAAAAAGAAGCAGTGAAATACTAAAGAAAGGGGACGCACATATCCTCTCAATGTTAACGAAGATGGGAATTATGGGTTGAGTGTTGCTCAAATGAGGGATGAAGTGGGAGACAAATAGTTCCAGAACTAGAAACATTGTGCAATTAAATAAAAGAGCGAAATATAAAGAAAACATATGCAGCACCAAGGCTAAGAAGACGTGTTTAGCGCTGCTCTCACATACTATCTAAAATCCTATGGCACCTGCCTGTTGATGTGACCTAAAGCTAACACTAATGGTGATAGGAAGAATTGGCCACCATGTCCCAAAGGTTTGGAACATTTCTCCCTCACTGCTCCCTGAAATCTTCAGAGATGTTTGCAGTAAAAAAAGAGGAGTCCTGTCCAAATGCAAGTGAAGATAGAACAGTCCCTTTGATTTGGCGCAGCATCAGTGGACCAACATTGTGGCTTAGTTTGCATGGCTACATTCGTAGCACACCTGACCTTTCCCACAGGGCACATCGCTAAATGAGATAGATCAAAGAGCAGTAGAACATAATGTTCCTATGCGTAAGTGAAATTGTGCTCCAGGGGCCAATTAACAAACACATTTATCAGTATACAAGGTACTTCAGATACTCATAAATGTCTTTGGAATCGGCCACAAAAAGCCCAACTCCCTATTAGTAAGAGTGCATAGTTGGCACAGCCTTTTATATTTGTACTAACTATATGAATTTTTCATTAATATTTCAAAGTTTCCCTTTTTAGATGTTTTGGGGCAAACCCACAAAGGTGTTTAAGACTAAGTGAAGTAGTACTACTGGAGTAATACTTCACAAACTCTTAACTGCCTTGGTGAATTGGCCCCCAAATGTCCAAATTTCAGATATATTCCACCCCTTTCAAACCAGTAGCTGTACTTCATGCGATCCAGACGCGTAGCTATGTACTTCAGCTGAGGGAGACATTTAACCATAATGGAACCCTTGTTGGTTTGAGCTGTCATGGAAAAAGAAGGAAAAATGCTTTGCCTGAACTAGAAGGCAAAGAGTAAGGGGCAGCTTACTTAAGATGGGCTGTTGGTCATCTTATGGAGTTGAGCAATTAAGTTCTTGCATCTCAGCAAGACAGAAGCAATGTGAAGGTCACATTTATGTCCTAGGATTACTTATGGACAGGGCAACAACCCAGGACTGCATGTTTATTGGGTGCGCATGCTCCCTCGGCGTGACCTATACATTCTCGGACTTTAAGGGAACCTGAATTTGCTTTCAAAATGGAGACAGTCCGTGATTTGTTCCTCCTAAGATTAGATTTTAGGGTAGTGTCTTACAGGTTGCAGTTCATAATCATGCTTGCACAAAAAAACTACATAATTCCTGTAGCTTCGATGGTTCTTGTGGCATCATTGTCTGAAGTCATTACCAAACCCTAAATCTAAATTTCAGTTCTTCATGCCCAAATGGTGATTTTGCTGTGCCAGTGAGTGAGCTCTCAACTGATAATACTGACTGCAGCTGGCCAGTTTACAGATATACGCCTGTAAATGTTGGTACCCCTATAAGAAATACCATGTCCTTGACTAGTAGTCTCACAGCATACAAAGCTATGAAACAACAGCCTCACTCCCCATCCTACCCCACCCAGTTCTAGGCTCAGCTTCTTCACAAATGACTTATTATTGCAAACAATAAGCTCAAACCAACATGAGTCTGCACAATCTGGGAAACGATCAGATGCGAGTATGAGTTGCCCTTTCCAAAAGGAATGGCTTGCAATATGTGTTTAAGATTACTGGACTGTAACCATTAGAGTGCATGTCTGCTACGCTTTTCAACACACTAATCTTCAGGACTGGCTCAATAAAAAGAAATTGAATGTTTTTACAGGAAAGCTAAAGCCTATAACACGGTGAACAAATAGCACTGAAAATAAATAATACTGCTCCAGCGTAGCTAGCTAAATACCCAGCTGTCACTTTAAGTTAAAAAAGCATACCTTGTGAAGACGATAAATTCAACTCAGCAGCTGAAGAAGCTAAGAAAGAGAAAACATGGTGTCAATAATGAAGTCTGTCTCTCAAAACCAACTTTGCATGTCTGTGATCAAGAGGAAGAATTACGCAGTTTATATATTATTACATTAATTCAAAATTGAAAACTGATAAATGAGGGCTTGACAAATATATTATGAAGACGGTCTATTAAAAAGTGTCATCCTGGAATAACCATTGAAACATTGTTAAATATAGCTCTAAACCTTGAAGCGCCCCAAAAGGGGGGGGGGGGGGGGAGGAATAAAAAAAAGTCTTCTTGACAAAGAGGTCTACAGAGACACGCAGATCATACATGGTAAAATTGTATGAAACCCCTGCCTACTGTATGGCCTCCCGCAGTGGGTTGGTCACCCATGGTAGGTTGGGCACAGGGCTAGGCCAATACCCACTGCATCATTATAATGATGGTTAATAAATATGTATATTTACTTACCCACAGTATGATGACTCTTGAGGATGCAATGACTTCTAATGTTAATGTGCATAAAAAGACTCTCAACGTACTTAAATTCAATGTAGATAATGTATATAATGTCCTGAATGTTATGTACAGGTAACACACCATAAGGCATTAGCTATATAGAACGTACTGCAATGATACTATAACTTGATGCATGCCCTGACAAAAACAGATTATTTTCTTAAGAGTCTACAGTCAACCATTTTCCTCTCTTTTACTATAAAAAGCTCCTAGTTTCAACACTACTTGGCAACATGTAGCTCAATATCTAAAGTCCTCCCCCATAACATCGCAGTTTTCCATTTAGTTGCATGTCTGTCTCTGTTTTCTATTTAGTTGCAGGTCTTTCTCCATTGTAAAAGTCGCCAATCTTAACAAAAGGGAAGATTAAGAAAGTATTCTACATGCGTTTCTTAGGACAGTCACGGCTCTTCTCCAAACAGAACCGAAAGCAAAATGTTGTTGCCCCTATAGTTCTCTTGTTTTGACAGCTTGGCAGCATCTTCGTATTTTCAAACGTGGTACTTGCTAACTAAAGTCTGAATTCAATGAGTGGCCCTTGGAATGTGATCAAGTAGAACCGGTAAATCAGTTTCTACAACTCGATCAAGAGCTTTTAAGACATTAAATGTATCCCATTTATGTTTAGAGGAGTACCAAATCCTAATCAGGAGGCACACAATGTAAACTGTATTTTCCATACACAACAAAGAAACAGTCCTTCCTATAGCTCGCCTGTAAGTTTCTGGAACTGAGGTTACTGGTTTTGGTTTTTAATAATAGCGTGTTCTCAGTGGTACATTTTGTGGGGATGAAAACAATTACCAAGCCATTTCATTTCACAAATCTTTATTGGATTGTGAATACAACCATAAAACGTATAATAGCATGACACATACATTGATTGATTAAAAAAAACATATACACATGATGTGGCTAAAAACAAAAACCATAAAAGTTGGGAGAAACAGTATCACAGAAAATTATGAAACCCCCATTAGCAGCAACATAATGAATCAGTTGGGTCTGGAATGCCTCAATCTCAACGCAGGTCGTAGGAAACAGGAGACCGCAAATAAAACATGTTCACTAGGGAGCAGCTGCAAAAACATAAGCGCCTGGCGAGTTTGTGTAAAATACGGGGATTTCAATAATCGGAGGATAAAACATTTTCTGGGCACACAATTTTTTTTACAGAACAACATAAAATGTAAGGTGTCCTGCCGAAACATATCGTCGCAGCCGCAGGTCGCCAAAGTGCCGGGATGGCACCATCCGCTGGGAGAGGCCAGAAGATTGCCAAGACAAGGAAGCAGACAGGTTGGAGTGGTGCACAAAATGAAAGCAGAATAACCAAGAGGTAGAAAACCTCTTCGTGAATTGGACCTTTTCAGAATTAAAGAAAACAAACCCTAAGCATTACTAAAAAAGAGAATTGGCTTCCTCTAGAATCTCCTTTCAATGGACGAGGTTAAGAAACTTATGACCCTCAAAAACTCTAAATTTAATTTAGGCATATATAAATTGCAAGAGATTAAAAGATCGAAACATCTAAATTATGCAGAGAGCAACTCAAAAGCAGCTACTTGTACGTTTATACTGCTCACAAATGTTGGGTAAATTATGCATGAGTTCAATGTGAGAAGCTCTGGGTGTTTCAAGTGTTTTTACCATGAATTAACGAACAAGTTACTTACCTTCGGTAACGATATATCTATAAGAAACATAGGTTAGTTATAGATTCCTTACCTTGGAATCACCCCCAGGTGTCAGACTGGATCCGGAAAGATTTTCATCAGCAGTAACCCTGCGTGTTGGAAGGTGGTCTCGGTCAACTCCGCATCCGTCGATGGCTTCGTGGTCGCCGGAATGACGTCGTGGTAGCTACATAGACGCCGCCCTCGCGCGCTGATGTCAGTTCTGTACACGACTTTCCATGCCAGAAACGCAGAGCCATGCAAGACACTGACCACTGGTGCACAAAACTAGGGCCCTCAAAGGATGTCCTTAACCCTAAAAGTCAGTTTGCAGAACGGGGAGGATGGGTGGGGCGTTAAGAAATGTATAACTAACCTATGTTTCTTACAAATATATCGGTACCGAAGGTAAGTAACTTGTTCATCTGAAAGAAACAGTTAGTTATAGACTCCTTACCTTAGAATAGATACCCCAGCAATACCAACCCCAGTGGTGGGACTGCAAACCAAGTTCACACCAGAAAATCCTGGAGAACAGAATGGCCAAAGAAGCTGTCTTTCCGGACATGGCAGTCCAGGCAGTAGTGGCTCTTAAACGTGTGCTGCGATGCCTACGTAGCTGCCTGACAGATGTCATTCAGGGGGACGCCTCGTCCAAAAGCAGTAGTAGCTGCCGTTGCCCTGGTGGATTGGGCGAGGAGCCCCACTGGAAGATCATTCTTAGCCAAAGAATAGCAGGCTTTGATGCACAGAACAACCCACCTGGAGAGGGTCTGTTTGTGCACGGCCCGACGTTTCTTAGCGCCCGCATACCCACCAAAGAGCTGGTCATCCACCCAGAATTGTTTGGTGCAATCCAAGTTGAAGGAAAGAGCATGTTTTGGATGCAGACGGTGGAGCCTCTCTTCCTCTTTTGAAGGATGCGGAGGCGGAAAGAAGGTGGGCAAAGTGATGGTTTGGCCAATGTGGAAAGAAGTAACCCCCTTGGGAAGAAACAAAGGTCTAGTTCTAAGGACGACCTTGTATGGATGGACAGCAGAAAAGGAGGCTTGGAAGACAGAGCTTGTAGCTTACTCACCCTTCGCGCAGAGGTGATGGCCACCAGAAAAGCAGTTTTCAAAGTGAGGCATCTGAGCGGACAGTTATGCAGTGGTTCAAAGGGAGCGCACATAAGATATGTCAGAACCAAGTTCAAGTCCCACTGGGGCATTACATAGGGAACAGGAGGAAACAGATGAGGAATGCCCTTAAGAAATCTATTTACAACAGGGGACTTGAAAAAAGAAGGCTGATCAGGGAGCCTGAAGAAGGCTGAAATGGCTGAGAGGTAGCCCTTAAGAGTGCCCAGAGCAGAGCCCTGCTGGGCCAAAGGTAGGAGGAACAAGAGAACCTCCGAGAGAGGGGCAGAAAGGGGATCCACAGCCTTTTCTGTGCACCATGCCACAAATTTATTCCATCTGCAGGCGTATACCGTCTTAGTGAAGGGACGCCTGGCTGCCAAGATTACATCACAGACTTCGGGAGGCAGGTCAAACGACGTCAACTGCCGCCGCTCAATCTCAATGCAAGGAGGTGGAGGCTAGACATGTTCAGGTGGAGGACCGTCCCCTACTGTTGCAACAGAAGATCCTCCCAAAGAGGTAGTCGGATCGGAGGATCAATGGCCATGTTGATCAGCTCGGGACAACAGACTCGTCATGCCCAATCTGGAGCCACAAGAATGACTTGGGCCTGGTCGCACTTGATCTTCTTCAGCACTCTGAGCAGAAGTGGTATAGGCGGAAAGGCGTATAAAAAACGCAACTCCACTCGTGACAAAAAGCGTTGCCTAGCAAATGCGCCTCGGAAATTCCAACACGCAGAATTGCTGACATTGCGCGTTCTCTTCGGTGGCGATAGATCTAACCAAGGCTCTCCCCACTGTTGAAAGAGACCTTGTGCCACCTCCGAGTGAAGACGCCAGTCGTGAACCTGCCAGGTGTTGAACTTCCAGGGATATGTCTTGATGTTCCAGCCATGTCCAAAGGCGGAGGGCCTCTTGACATAGGGTCCACGACCCCACCCCGCCCTGTTTGTTGCCGTACCACATGGCGTGGTGTTGTCCACGAACACCTGCACTACTCTTACCCGGACAGAGGGAAGGAATGCTTTGAGTGCAAGACAAATCGCCCGAAGCTACAGAAGGTTGATGTGGAGCCCGGACTCCGCTGGAGACTAGAGGCTTCTGATCTCCGCCTCTCACATGTGTCCGCCCTATCCCAGAAGGGATGCGTCTGTCACCACTGTGTGTTCTGGTTGGGGAGGGGAGAGGGATCTGCAGTTGACCCAATCCTGGTTCGTTAGCCACCACTGCAATTGTCATGCAGTGCCCTCCGAGATCTGGACGCAATCGGACAGATTCCCCTGATGCTGCGCCCACTGTAACTTCAGGTCCCACTGCAGAGCCTGCACATTAACCTGGCATGATCGATCAGCAGGATGCAGGAGGCCATGAGGCCCAGCAGCCTCAGGGTCATCCTGACCGAAACCTGGGATATAGGGTGAAAGATCAGAACCAGAGCCCGAATATCCCAGACTCGCTGGTCGGAAGGATAAACCCGAAATTGCGTTGTGTCCAGAACCGCTCCGATGAAGAGGAGCTTCTGAGAGGGGGTCAGGTGTGACTTCGGGGAATGCAGGAGGTCGGCCGTAGTATGGAGGTGGGAGACGACAGCCTTGGGCGCGCCCGCCTTCAACAGCCAGTCGTCGAGATAGGGGAAGACTGGAACCCCTGATCTGCACAGATGAGCAACGATTACCGCCTACACTTTCGTGAACACCCAATGGGGGCTTGTAAGGTCAAAGGGGAGCGCAGCAAACTGAAAGTGCTCGTGGCCTATTGTGAACCGCAGGTGACGCCGGTGGGCCGGCAGGACAGGGAAGTGAAAGTAAGCGTCCTGCAAGTCCAACGCTACCATCCAGTCTCCAGAGTCGAGGGCAGACAAGACCTGAGCGAGTGTCAACATTTTGAACTTCTCCTTCTGGAGGAAGCGGTTGACGTTCCTGAGATCAAAGTTAGGACGCAGGCCATTGTCCTTCTTAGGCACTAGAAAGTAGTGGGAATAGCAACCATGACCTTCTTCTGGGGCAGGAACGCACTCGTTGGTACCCTTAGTCAAGAGTGCCGAAACTTGCTGTTGGAGAAGGGCCAGGTGATCCTCCGACACGTAATGGAACTAAGGTGGCATGGAGGGAAGGGTAGTCTCGAAGGGGAGGGAGTAGCCCCTTCGGACTATCTGCAAAACCCACCCGTCAACGTGATGGTGCGCCAGTGGGGGAGGTGATGGCGGATCTTGCCGCCCACTGGTGTTTGATGGCCCTGGAAGGTCGGACTAGGAGGGTTTGGAGGCTGCTGCTGAGAGGGCTATGGTGGACTGGCCTGCCCGCTGGCCCCCAAAACCACGCTGGTGGTTCCCATGTCCCCAGCCGCGCTGGGGCTGAACAGCCTGTGCCGGCCTGTGGCTCTGGGCGGGTCGTAGTGGGGGCACCCCTTCCGTAGCCACAAAAGGGGCGAAAGACAGACTACGCAGGGTGGGTGGTGGAGAGGCCCAAGGACCTGGCTGTAGCACAAGAGTCCTTAAAGTGCTCTAGCGCGCTGTCTGCCTTGTCGCCCAAAAGGCGACAGCCATCAAAGGGCATGTCCATAAGGGTGGATTGGACATCCCCGGAAGAACCATTCGAATGCAACCAGGCGTAGCGTCAAACGGTTACTGATGTGTAAATTGTCCTGCCAAGTTTGTCGGCGGTATCCAGCCCACAGCAGATGGTAAACTTTGCTGCGTTGCTCCCCTCGGCAACTGCACGGGAGAGTACGGCCCGGGCCTCCTCAGGGTACTGAGGCAGCACCTGCGACACCGTATCCCACACAGAGTGGGTGTAACAGCCCAACAGACATGCAGTGTTTACCGACTGCAGTCCCAAGCTGGCGGAAGAAAACATTTTCTTCCCAAGATTGTCCAGCTTTTTGGATTCCCTATCCTGTTGTGTGGTAGGGAAGGTGCCCTTAGAAGTGGAAGCTTGAACCACCAAGCTCTCAGGGGTGGGGTGTTGGGAGAGGAAAGTGGGGTTGCCCGGGGCCGTGCAGTGGCATTGAGCAATCATCCTGTCCACAGGAGCCCCTGTGTTGGGCCTGGACCAAGTGCCCAAAAGAATGTCCGTGAGGGTTTCAATAAACGGCAGCAGGGGCTCCAAAGAACTCGCTGCCGGTTGAAGGACCTCTGTCAGAAGGTTAGTCCTGACTGCCACCGCAGGTAGCTCAAGGTGGAGAGCTTCGGCCGCCCTACGCAACACCACTGCATATGACGCTCCCTCCTCCGTAGCCATGATAGGAGGAAACAACATGCCTAGGTCTGGGGAGGTATCCAGACCACTGGCATCCCCCAGTTCCTTTCTCCAGTCCAGAACCTAATCTAACTGGTCTGTCAAAGGGTCACCAGACCCCTCCCAGTCTTCCTCGCCTTCCTCTGGCTGCCAATCTGTCTGAAAATGGCCAGGGTGGAACACAGGGACAAAAGTACCCATCGGCGTCGGATTCAGCATCGGTCAACGCTGGTCCGGCTCCATGTCCACATCGGGGCGGAAGCCGGGGTCGACGATTGCTCATAAAGTAGTACATTGTAGCAAAGTTGTCAAATGTTTAACATGTACTTACAAAACTTTGAAAGACTCTTCACTCACTTGTAAATGTGGCCTATCGAGGGTAGGGAGAAAAACGGAAAGACGGAAAGATTCATTTTAATATTTTTACACCATTCATGCTAATCCTATTCAATATATAAATGATGACTTTGCAGGTTCAAACAAATAGGTAAAAGTGTAGTAATTCTTCTATGATAAAACACAAAAAGGACTGTTTGCGTTTGATAATTCTTAAATGCATAAATGTATTGTAAATGGAAATTTTAGGAACATCAGATAGTCATAACTTGCTTACCCTGCCACAACTTCTGTAAACTTTGTCAATCTGCCCCAGAGTCTTGAAGACACCCTATTATACCTTAAACCTAGGTTCCATCTTAAGCACATAAATAGAACATTATACTCATCACTTCCACATAAATCGAAGAAGACGGCATTCTGCATTCATCACTGAAATGCTGGTCTATAAAGTGGGAAATAACTACATGACATAACAATGAGATGCAATACCCGGTATTTATTTAGTTTAGGGTATTAACACAAGGGCAACCACGTCCAAAACAGATCATCCAAACATCTGGAATGGTCGTGTGAAACAGTAACTCATTCTACCCAGGATATTTTCCCTGTAACCATATGCAACACCAAGATATGCTGAAGTGACAACGCAAATGAAGCCCTTTCTCTCTGCGATGTCCTGAACATGCAGTGCTTCGGTTCTACAGAGACACAGCATGAGCTGCTTGGAAACTTAAAAGATTTAGTTACAGAACCCCTCTTCAACGTGGAACACTTGCAGAAGTACTAATGTATATTGCTGCGTGCTGTAGGGAGCTATTTGACACGCAATGGTTACTCGATTAGAATTGTCCTTTGAAAGAAAATGATTGTCAAAAGAACAAGAAAGATTTGTTTACTTTGCTAGTGTGATAATATAGTACAGAGACCTACTAAGTAAATGTTTATGAAAACCTTTTGTGTCGAAGTAAGAGCTGGTTTAGAAAAGGCTATTTCAAATCTTGCAAACCCTGCCCCCCAAAGCCACTCCTTACTACCTGGAATCTGCGCATTCTCATCACTTCCCTAGACTTCCTGCTGCACAATAAACAGACATTTCTGGCTCCAAATTTGGACAGCCGCTTATGCCCTGTAGAGAGTGAGGGGAGTTGTTAGTAGCCACAGTACTGCAGAGAAAGCATACTTAGAGGAAGTTGTGCTTACCTCCATGTTGCAGCAGAGGCTTGATGGGGTATGATGAAAAACAAGGTGGGTGCCTGCTTTCAGGCCACAGCATACACACTGTTTCTTTGCAGCCCTCACAAATATCACTAACTGGAGTACCGTGGTTGTGAGTGTCCTGTTTTTATCCACTACTGCCTGTCTCAAATTGCTCTTTGCTTTCCTAACAGCAGGCCCAGTCTCACCTGCGCTGAGTAATGCATATGGGTCACAAACTATTACCCCTTACACCTACACCTACCCGATTTCCAGTCTGAGTAGGTCAACTAAATTACACATAAACATTATTTAGGCGCCTCAGCTGTTACTATATTTACGCCCTTCTTGCTGGGGTGAACGTTTACGCGTCACTCGGGCAAAATACATCTGTGTGCAAAGCTCTCTTGCACAGAGCGCAGACTCAACTTTGGTGCACCAATATCAATAAAACAGGGGACTCATGCCAAGAGAGGATAACATTCTTGAGAGGGGACGTAAAATAGGTGAGGGCAATTGGAAAGAAGGCTGGTGGATCAAATATACTGGTTTCCTAAAAGTTAATTTTACACATAAAATTGGCTGGCTCGCATTCAACCCCACCTTGAGGGATCAGATTATATAGTAACAATTGCGTTCGGTACACAGAGATAGCATAGGTTCCAGCAACCAAAGATCAAATGCTGCAGATTCGATTTGTGGGAGGTAAATCTGTAGGTTGTTTACAACAAGTGGGGGTGCACCAGGCAATGAAGTCCAGTAGACTTAATGTAGTATCAAAAAAATCCTTTATTTCAAATTGTTATTTTATATGAAAGTTCAATAGTAAGCAATGCTAAGCCAACAGGTTTCATTTCCTCAAGGGGAACTTCATCAGGGCTTATAAAGTAATCAGATGATATCCGAATGTGTGGTGGCCCATTGACAATTCTCTCCAGTATATTGCGCTGGAAACCATTGGATTTCTCACAGGCATAATAAGGCCTGCATTTTGTGAACCGAAAAAACGCACGTCCAGCCAAACTCCAAGGACCTTCTTCCTGGTATGCAGACATCTTGTCACTGATATCAGCCATCATGACTGGATCATTGGAGTGGAAGAAGTCAGATTCCAGGGTGCCAATGTCAGCGGCTAGTCTAGCAAGCGACCCGCGGACTGTCCTGAGGATACCGTTCTGCTTGGCGGTGCAGATGCCCCTAATAACTACCTTGATTCTTCCCAGAGGACAGAGGGACAGCTGACTGAGTCAGTGTTTAGTTCAAAATATTCCAGGAAGGCTGCTCAAATGTCTTTTCTAAAGACCGCAACCCGAAGTGCACCTGGTGGCAAGTGCCAAGTAAATGCGTGGGGAAGAGTATGGGGACTTTGTAGGACTCGTTTTACGGGGCATGGTTGGAGAGAGAATGGGACAAATGAGCAATAGATGATGTCCATTGCTATACATCTTTGGAGGTCAGCCAAAAGTCAATTCTAGACCATGCATTGTGTTGTGAAGAGAGGCAAGTGCCTTCACATGCATCACGATGTGCGGTGTGCCAGACGTCTGTGAGAGCATTGCCTGTAATTAATGTATGTGTGGTTTTGGCCGCTGGAGGGTGAGGACGTCGAGGTCACCGGATCTGTCTAGGGAATCATCTAGAACGACATTAAAGATTACCCCCCCCCAGAGTACCGTTCGCGGGAATGTCGGTTATTAAATACTATACTTTCGCAAAGCACCCAGGGTCATCGGTGTTGGGCCCGTATATCGTCGCCAGCATCATAGGATGCCTGTTGAGTGTGCCCGCTAGTATGACATATCGACCGTCTTTGTCACTGGAGCAGTGGGATGTTTGCCATGGCAAACCCTTTTCTCTTTATAAGGATGGTAACCCCTCTTGCATAGTTGAAATAAGTCGAGGAGTATGTCGGCTCCCCATGAGAGAGGACCTGAAATCGGGGTTTTGGCTAAGTGAGTTTCTTGCAGGAAACAGATGTCTATTTTATGTCGGACTAGATAGGCTAGGGCTCGAACAATCCACTCACCTGCTCGCATTTGCGAGTCAGATTCAATAAGGACAAGCTATTTTTAGGTCCTACTTGCCCTTTCTGGCGTGTAGGAAGACAAACTGACACTTGACCTCTGCCTCTGAAAGCAGAGCAAATGTGACAAGATAGCAAGATTTAAAGGCATCTTTATTGCTCACAAAGTGAATGAGCAATACAAATACTTTTAAATCTTGCTAACTTGTCACATTTGCTCAGCTTTCAGAGTCAGAGGTCAAGTGCATTTTAATTAGGTTGAATAGATGTTTATCGTTACTAGACCTGGAGGTCTAGTGCAATTTTTTAGATTTTTCGAGCCCTGCATGTACCAGTCGAGCCTTTTGGCCGTTATTTAGCCCATGCACGTTTCACATGAGACAGTTTACGCTGATCTTCCTATCTGGGACTAAGTTGGGAGTATCTGGTTATGTGCATGGCCAGGTATCGTCAGGTGAGGCAGTTTGCAGTACAAGTGCCATCTGCTAAACGGCATCTTAGAGTGAGGTAGCTATGCATGACTGCCAGCCAACAAGTTTTCAAACCCTGTAAACACCTCCCACCCAGTGCGCCAACTTCAAGAAAACCCTCTCTCATACCTACCCTCCACCCACACCAACCCCCCAAACAGGTTGTGATAACCCTCCTCATAACAACAAATGGCAATTATCCCTCGTGATAGTGGAATCACCAAGCTGACAACCTGCCACAGAGGCAGGGTGGCCGAGCCTAAGATCCCATGGGAGCTACCTGTTGGAGGCAAGCTAAATGTAGTATATGCGTGAGTAGGCAATTATAACAATTTCAAACATTGGTTTGTACCAACATTGGCCTCAATATGAGCAAAAACTCTGGAGCATATCCGCTACTCCCCCAAACCTAGTGGAAAGGAGTGCAGGTAGAAGGGACATTAAAGCATCAGTCATTGTCACTCAGCTGTGCTCCAGCCGAGGAGCGCGGTGAGGTCACCACAGACAGGTTGTTTTTCACTCTTTGCTTGGCATAGTTTAGGGCCTGCTTAGCATCAGTTAAATAGTGTATCTTGCCAGTGGCGGCTGGTGACATTACAAAGTGGTATGGCTTAAAAGTTGCGGGCAGTGCACTGTGGCGAGTGAGTGTAGGGAGCAAGCCCGAACGTATGAAGGGGTGTTAGGAGGGGTCCACCCCCTCCCCCCAAGACAATTTTGAAAAAAGAGCGGCTAAATGGTGCATTTTCAAGGACATTTCAGAAAGCAAGAATGTTAATAAAGCAATTGGGAAGTGTATCAATTACATCAATATAGAGATTTTGAACAATAATATAATGTAGGTTGCTGCTTATCAATATAACCACAGATCTTCAATGCAAACTTAAAAGAATGGGTTCCTGTTGCCCACTCACGTCAGTGGCCTAATGCAGATTCCTACTAATACTTCTGATACTTTGATTGTGTGCTCCGTGTTCCCCTGCAAATGCCCTGTAAGTTCTTTTTCAATAATTTATTTAATGGTTTTGCCAGGTGCTGCACTAAACAAAAACCACCTCAGTCAGAGCGGCAGGGGGAAGGCAATAACGATAGAAGACAAACATTAAACTGGTACAGCCTGAAGCTCATCTAGGAATAGTTCAAGTGATTGCATGCCAAATACTTAAGTCCAGAGATACAAAGCTATCCTGCAATAGGTCATTACACGGAGTTTTGACAAAAGCCAACAGAGTGAAAAAAAAACAGGATGTGAGATTGTGGTAGTCTAATGAACGTTTGACAGGGCAAAGGCAGGATGGACGAGATGCATTTTTAATGATTTTTTCTAAATCTAAGGAAATTCTCTTTGTGTCTGGAGCATTCTCACCCACATATGATTAAGATATGTAATAGTGCTAGTTTACATAGCGCAAACTTGACCGGAAGGTATGGGAGCGCTTTTACATGAGCACTAGTTACATAATGTTACACAAAAGGACACTTTCATTTGTAATTGGCACGGGGAGATTAAATAACTGAGCCGGTCGCCTCGAACCCGGTTCCCCAGCTCCAAAGTCGGCAGCAGCAGCAGCTCTAGCCGCTGTGAGGCTACGATATCCTCTCCTGTTCTGTTGCAGCATTATTTACAAATTCTAACGTGTCTTATCTTTGTTCTGTTTCAGCTTGGTTTCAAACTGGTATCAAAAATGTGCTTTCACTCTCTCTCCATCCACAGACACATTTTTCGCGCACGATTTGAAGCGGGAAAGTCAGAGAGGATACCTTGGGGCTTGACAAAATAATTTAACAAATACAACTAAACATCGTATTCACTAGCCGTAAAGTTATATTCTAGTTTGGGCCACTGGGATAACTGGACAACATTCCAATATCAGGCCTGTGCTTTACGTGTGCCAATACAATAATATTACATAACATTGCCTTGATTAAACTGTAAGAAATAGAAATGAACGTATAAGTAACACAGGGTGAGTGCCTTTGGTGGAGTATTGGGGGTGGGGGTCAAAGCATAACGATGTGCACCTTGTAATATCGACTGGTGCGCATATCAGAATGGCTGCATAGTAGTACCCTTACCCAAACATGCATTGTTATTGGTTTGTGACTTACCGCGCGCTTGTCATGTTTCCGGGTTCCACAAGGGAGGTGTAGGTCCGGTGAGCAGGGAAATGTGGTTGCAAAGATGCTGCGTTGAACTGCCCGGGTCAAAGCACAACTGGAAACAAACCTCCCCACTGAGGCCTTTGTTTTTGGGCCCAGCATTTCCAAGGACTTGAAGTTCTAAGAACCACGGAGCTGTGTGTTCTCAAGACCCCCTCACTATCGGGACAGAGAGGTGCTCTATTGTGGGCCTCTCTTGTGCCAAGTGGGGCCAACAAGAGCCTCTGCTTTCGTTGTTGATGATCTTTAACCTGTGTTGCTTTCTTTTGAGTGGTTCCTGGCGAGTCTCCCCAACATGCCTTGTCCCCTTCTCTAACACTGAAGGAGGTCCATCCACATCTGCAGATTGGCAGCTATGTGTCCCTCTCACATGCGTTGTCCGCTTCTGCAGGGGTGTTTACATTATCCGACCAGATGAGCAGGACATTCAGCCTCCTTGCATGTAAATATAAAAAGCTTACCTGAGCGGTCAGGCTGAGAGGGGGGCAGCGCGTAACTAGGTGCTACGCCCTGTATCCTCAGATTGAAAACAACCCCAGGTCTTCCTACACCCAAACAGCTGAGCAGAGACCGGTCTGAAACGTTGTTTTTCAATCTTGCTGGGTCTAGAACTTGCAAGGACGCAGCTCGCTTTAAGGCCAGATCTCACCAGTATGTCTCTGCAGCAGGTACCATGGATGTCTAGCATAACTTTCATGTCGCCTGTATATCCACACCCAAATAAAGTTTACATTCAGATTCTGTTTGTACTCCATATTGTAAAAAGCACTGTTTCTTAAAGTGTGCCGGGAGTGCACCTGGTTAAAGCGTGCAAGTCAGGTTCGGTTGTTGCCAGTCAAGAATCTGGAGATGTTTTTCGAGATCACATGCTGATAATGCCAAATCAGAACACTGGATGCGACTGGGGGCGGGTGACCCTTGTTTACTCGGCTGTATCCTGGCATTTGACAGGGTATGGGGTGACTGTGTCAAAAACACGTCACCGCCCAAGCAGGATGCTATCTTCAGACATGCTGCACTACACTAGGCATGCGCAGCATATCTAATGGTTTGTGAATATGAGTCGGGAGCTGAAATGAAGAGCGCTCCTCTCTCACATGCGCAGACCATTTTCTGGACTCCTGCTCTCGCCTGCGCTGTGCGTTGACACGCGCACTTTCAATTGTGTGAAGCACAAGCCGGAAATGTAAACAGACGAATTGTGAAAGCTGTCAATTTGTCTGCATACATGCCTGTTGCCCCAACTGCAGTGAGTTTCTTTTTGTGTTGATGCGTAGTGAGGCGCCGCTCCGGCACCCATATGGACCAGCCGCCACTGCATCTTGCCCTCATCAGAGATTTTGAGTTTTGCAGGGTATAAGAGGGCATACTGTTTGCCCGCCTGTTGCAGCACTTTCTTGGCAGGCAGGAAGCCCCGGCGGGCAGCCTGCACCACCATGGTGAAATCGGGGTGAGAATAAAAGACATGGTGTTGGATATGCCCTTTCTCCCGGGCTAATCTGAGGATCGTATCGCGGTCCCTATAGTTTAACAAGTGAGCTATGACCGGTTGGGTTGGGTTGGCTCCAATCGGTGGCATGGGACCTAGTGATTTGTGGGCCCGCTCAATGATTAAAACAGATGATAGATCTGCCCCAAAGACATCCCTCAATAGAGTTTCGACTAAGTCTTCCATTTTGGAGACAGCGGTAATCGCAGGCTCTCCCACGATGAGGAGGTTGTTTCATCTTGAGAAACCTTCAAGATCTTCATTTTTGGCCTTAATAACCTCCAGCACTTTGTCCATGCATAGGAGGTGTCCTTTCGAGTCAGCTTGGAAGTCATCTGCATCCGATACGTGAGTTACTAAGTGATCAAGTCTCGCATCACGCGAGTCTACCCGCTTTTTGACTCAGTCTAGGAGAGAAATGAGCAAGTCAAGTTTAGAGTATATTGTTTTCAAGTTTGTTTTGAAGTCTAGGAGTATTTTCTCAAGATTTAACTCTCGCTCACCAGAGTCCTTCATCTGTGCTGGGTCGACTTAGTGGTCTAAGGAGTTGTCAATTTACCGGGAAGAGTGTCTCTTCTCGAACGAGAGCTTATTTTCTTTTTCCATCGTGCTTACCCATTTTTCTATGGAGGCAAGGATAGTGGTGGTTTTGCAGTGGAGTGTGATGCCTGCAGACAAGCAGGCCGCTGTGAGTGAGCAGATTAGTCCCGGTCCACAATGTGTGCCACAGAAGGGTTAGCAGCTACAGCTCGGGTATCGCTCTACGCCCCGCCACCCCCCTCTCTGAAACCGGTCTCACAGGAGGGGAACTAGCAGGCCCGAGCCTCAGGCAAATGTCTCCAAGGCAGAAGCAAAGAAACACCAAAGCAGAGCAAGCTCAGATGAAGCAATATGTGGGGACCGCGGGCATGGTGTTGCCCGGAAATTTAGCATATGGTAGAGGCCCAGAAACTATCAGAACTGTGAGGTTTCAGGGAAAAAAATTGAGGGCCCCCCCCTGCAAGGTTCGTGGAGGGCCACCCTCCGGACTCAATCTGGAGCTTGGCCCCCTGCAACTCGGGGGCCTGTGTTAGACCAGTGCTGCTCCCCTTCGCAGGGCCCAGCCAACTCCAGCAGCGGTTGCGTGTTGCACACTCACCGTGAGTCAGATGGCCAATCGCAGAGCACGGGCAAGAGGGGCACACACAGGCCAGCCCGGCAATGGGTAGTGCAGAGATTTTCAAGCAGGTACCATAGGGCCAAGGGCCGCCACCACATGCATCCCTGGTCACCACCACAGGCCTCTGACCTCGGAGTGTGCCGGTGTTTCGCGCCGAAGGGCCCGACATCCAAACCAGTGGTACAGGCCTGAGCGGAGCGGGCCAGGTGGAGGGGGGGGGGGGGGGCACAGTATCCTGGGCCAGGCAGCGAACAGCCACGGTGGCGGACATGTCGTCCTCTCTCATCCAGGTCCGTCCCAACCATGCGCGGCAGCCGCCCCACCCAGCTTCCCACAGCCGCTGCCCTCCTCTCCTCACCGGCCCAGCCAGGAGATGTCTTTGGCAGCTGAAGGCAAGCACAGTGTGGGGTTCTCGCTGTCAATAGCAGCCGGAGTTTGAAATCGCGTGGTGCGCAGGTCTGCTACTAGAGACCCGGAACGTCAGCAGCCCCAATGTCGGCAGCTCGGCAGGTAGGCCGCAGATGCAGCTCGTCTCTCCGTGCTCCCACAGCTGGGCGGAAATGTTCATTCAGTCCCATGTTGCTGTGGGCTCGGATCAGTGGACTCCTGTGTAGTGCCCCCTCGTGATGGAGCCAACAGGGGCACCCCACTTGGATCAGATGATGCTGGATTTGTACCTCGACCCGACCGGCAGAGCACCCTCACAGAGCGGCCATCTTGCTGCTCGGCGAGAACACGCCCCCGACAATCCTTAGTTTGGGTGGGGGAGGGTCTGCAGCAACATAACAGCTAATACTGCATACAGATGATGCCTTGCGTCTATTTGAAAATGGTGAATCATGTCTCCTCATTGGTATCTAAAAAAAGTCAACCTTAAGAAATTTCTGATCAGCCTTTGAAAAAGAATGGGTTTAAAGGGAACTGTCCTTTAGTGGCTTACCGCCTACTTTGAAACTGTTCCCAGCACATAAAAGTAAGCACAAATTGGTAGGACAGCACATTCCCAGGGTGAGACATGAATCTAGATTCAATTTCTATTCCAGCTCTTTTTAATCTGCATGTTGAAACTCCCACAATGCTGCTGAAACAATCAAGAATATATCCTCTATCCAGGCACTACGTAAAAAAAAAACCTTACCTCCCCTGAAGACCTATTCCAGCAAAGTCATAGAGTATATGACATTGAATTATGGATATAATTCTACTACCTAAATCTAAACCCACTAAAAACGATCTTATCTCTGCAAAACTCAATCCCAGTGAAATTGTGGCTCGATTCTCTTAACATCGAATGTATAAAATCTCCTAGCTTCACATCGGAGTAAAACCTGAATCTTCATACTCACATGAACTTAATCATTCAGTCTGCCCAGTACCAGCTACAACTTTGACATGGGGTCAGTCCTTTCGCACTTGAATTGGAATACAAAACTGTTGTGGATCCTATGGTACTATCAAATTCCCGTCACATGTATCCCTAAACACCACCTACCTACTCTGAAGGCAACTCCACTTGAAAGAGCAAAGCATTCACAGAAGGGAAACATTTTGATCAAATCACACCAGCAAGAAGGCCACTGAAATGGCCGCCCAAAATAAAGTTAGGAGCAGGTTGAAAATGACCTGTATAACACACAAAATCATGCAACGGAGCATCCCAAGATACCTAGTTCAACAAACATTTGCAATGCAATAGGTCTCGCATTATGAAAGTTGGAGCTATTGGTATTGCAAATAAGAATGCAAGTATAATAGTTTCAGCTTTCTCAATGTGTGTACCTGTAAAATGTTAGTGTTTGGTTTATTAATAATGCATATCTTAGGAATTTGGTTTTGTAAACTTTATTTTGTAAACACGCATTATTTTGTAATAACATTAAAAATTATTTTGTTATATTAATACACATTGTAATTTAAGTATATTTTTTAAACGAATATTATGTGTAACTAATTGTAAAAAAGTAAACAATTTTAATAATTTTTTTTTGCATTTTTCCAATCAGTTTTTGTACAATAATCGTTCTTGTTGAAAACATTTTAATAATAAGGTAAATACTAGACATATTGTATTTTTCTAATGAACAGACTACTGTTGATAGATATGTATATACATTGTTTTATAAGGCTAAACTGCTTTTTTTATATATTTTAATGCACCATATTTAAAAAATATTTAGAAAGTACTTTGCAATACAAGTAGTTTTTGTTATATAAAAGGTCAACAAACAATAAAGTATTAGTAAACATTGCTAAATAGTAAAGCTTCGATTTAGGTATATTTTTCTAAAGCCGATAGATCATGCATACAATAGTTTGGTAAAGTAACAATTTGTTGTTCAAAAATAACAAGCAATTTCAAAAGGATTGATATTGTGGACATAGAGATGTGCCTGCTGATGCACGTTTGATGCTATAAGCAGCATAATGAAAATGAGGCAGCAGAGATTGTAAGGTTTGCATAGAAGAGTTACAAGTTGTTATGCGCTGCATGCTACTTGGTGCCTGACAGCCGGATTGCATTTAGTGCATGTCCACTGCAGGAAAGACATTGAAATAGGAGTTTTGCAGGCAAGTATAGTAATGAGCAACATTATGCATCTATATTCGAAGCAGCAATTGGTACTAGTATGGTAAAACAAAGGATAAGGCATGCTTAGAATTGTGGCTGATTCAACGTTGGACATAAGAACAGATGCTAAGTTGACATGGATGCTGCAATTTGCAAGTATTGTTAGAACATATAGTAAATATAGCGTATAGTATGTACAGCTTTATAATACACTGCTGGCAAAATGTCGATAATGCTGCATGGCAATAGTTATAGTGTATAGCAAGCTAATATGCAAGTTTGTGGGCAATGTAGCAACATTTTGTAAAGATATTAAAATTATTTATTTTAACAAGCATGCAAACATTCATGGTAAGTGATGGTTATAATGGTGGCTGATTCGATGTCTCACATAAGATTCGTTCCTGTGGGCATTATATAGTTTTGTAAAATGATATACTCTGCATGCTTTCAATGCTTTTGTTGTTATGTTTCTCCGCTTTTAAGCAAAGACTTTATACACGTTTACACGTGTTTACGTTATGTGTTCAAACATGCATCTAATTAGTGCGTTGCCGAAAGAACAACATTGTAAAAGCAAAAATTTAAAACGTATCTTTATTTGTAGACTATTTTTGATAACAACGAGCATTTATCTGAAAACTATTCGTCACCGTTGAACGTATGCTAGAGAAAAAAAAAAATATCACGTGATAAGACCTCGCTGGCGTGCTCGTGCACATTGCTGCTGAGAGCGTTTTGCTTTCGATGCCATACACAAGCACAATGCGAACGTTAGCTGGATGCGCACATGGAAACTTCGTACGGATGCTATTTTAAATGCTGCGAACTGTAAGTAGCTTAATATATTATTACGTTGAGAGAAGCGTGCAATTTTAGCATGACGAAACAGTTGTAGTAAGGATAAAGTAAAGGTAGTTAATGTTGCAGGAAGACAAAAGATATGGCGTAGTTACGGCGTTCGTGGTGCAGTGTTTATGTACTGCAGACAGAGTAAGAGCTAGGTCGCAAGGGGGTAAGGATTATACTTAAATAGTAGTGTTGGTAGGAGAGTGCAAAGGGATAAAAGGGATACAAAATGCAAATGGAGTTTTGGCCGAAATTTTGGGAAAGTAGTGGAGAATGCAGTTTAATAAAGGCGCGGTGAGGACAGTAGCAAATGTAATCGAAAGTAGTAGTAAGATAGACAGTTGTATAGTAAGCAATTTGGGGAATGCCGGGGGAATGCTGGGTAGTAGGTGTGTAGCATGTTAGGAATTGCAGCATGATGGAGAGTTCTAATTGTATATGGTTTCGTTGCTATAATATAAAACAAGGTGGACTGGTAAAACGGAGTATAGGTATATGTAGTAGTAAAAGAAAGGTACATGTGGGCACCTAAATATAGTTCATTAATAACTAATATACGGCAGAAGACAGAGCGACAAAAACATATGGGAAAACCGAAAGGTGAAAGAAAAGCGGAGAGCAAAAATATAGAGGAAATTTGGAAAATGAAATGCATCCTGCTTATAATATCTACTAAATCTGAGGTACTCGGTTTGGAAAATGTTTTTGAATGCAACAGTAACAGATGCTTATTAACGTAGCATAGACTACAGCATGCGCATAACATAACAGAGGGAGGTGTAATACAAAATTACTAAATATTTCTAAAGACATAACATGCAGGTTTTCAGTCATGAGTATTACGCTTTGGTGGTATAACAGCATAAGCAAAACTATGTATGTACAAATTAAATGTTCTTAGTATATTGTACGATAAATAGTAAAACATATTGGTTACAGGCGCATTGTTATTTTATTATCGTCAAAGCTAATAGCGCTGTATATATATTGGCGTAAAAATAGATGCTTCTGAATATAAAAGCAACCTTATCTATCTTGTATTTTAAAAAGCATTACACATTGAAACGAAACATGTTGTAAGCAATAATATGTATATTGCAAACTAAGCTTTAGCATAGAACTGAATAAATATGTGCTTATTAATAGGTTTTGCACAACAAGTAAATAACACGCCATCATTAAGCCAGATAAAAATATCATATGCGCAAGCTAAAGCAAGTACGTTTAAACCATGCTCCTCAAACCAACAATTAATTACAAAGCAAGCACATAAGTAAACAACATGCTATAAATAAGCTAGTTCATCAAATTATGCGCGCAAGATAAACGAAGAACGTCTATTAATGTTTAGCAACCTGGCAAAAAATAAAAAATCAACCACAACAAGTAAATTAAACGCTATCAATAAGTTAGGTAAAGATAATGCGCACATAAGCTAAACAAAGTACGTGTAAACAACGTTCATAAAGCGGCAAATAAATACAGGCAAGTGCATTGTGGTAAGTTTTTAAAGTAATAGAAACTAATAGGCATTAACCTGAAAGTCTTCCGTAAAATGTACTTTACATACAAGTAAACATTACCTGTGTTAGCGGCAAACACGAAGAGCAAAAATATATTTTCCTCACAAAAGCAGTTTACCAATGAAATAATACGCAATCGCTAAAACGCTTTATAGGAACAGGAAAAGTGCAATTGCTCAAGCGACAAACGCAACCTGAATTTTAAATGCAGATGTTTACAATATGCCTACGCGACGTGAATTGTATAACAAAGCAGGAAGCAAATTAAAGTAACGTGATGCCAAGCACCAGATAAACAGATGCTATTGTCAAACATATGCCCACACGACGTGATTTTTAAATGCAGACGTTTATAATATGCCCACACGAGGTGATTTTTAAATGCAGACGTTTATAATATGCCTAAAAGCAACGCGTACACCAGCGCCACACGATGTGATTTTTAAATGCAGACGTTTATAATATGCCTAAAAGCAACGCATACACCAGCACGAGCAAGCGCGTACACCAACTGAAATCCGCGACATGCAAGCAACGCGTACACCAAGCAAGCGCGAGCAAGCGAGCAACGCGTACACCAAGCAAGCACGTACACCAACTCAAATCCGCCGAGACCATGCGCGTGCCCATCTCCTGTCCCACTTCCGAGGCAAGTCAGCAACAATAGATCTCGCTGGCGACAGTGCTTCGCGCTGCGTTCGCCAGGCGAGACCTAAAAACTCCCTCCCTCATGGCACAGATGTCACCTGATGAATCCTTGCTCCTTTAACCTTTACATTTCAAGAAACAAAAAATTACAAACGAATCTTTTTCATGTAATGCCCAAAAAATCAGTAATTTGATTCCCTCCTCAATATAGAACAACCCATACTTTAAGGAGTTCAATCAGGACTTGGAATTGGTAATGCCAACAATAACCCAATAGTCCTACAGAAGCGTTGATCCAGCACCTTCACCAGAACAGTATTCTGCTCTGCAAAGGACTACCAAGACATGACTCCTCTTACATTTTGTTGCAATATATATTGTTGTGTATTTGATACTATTTCATACTTGCCTAACGTACAGCACTCCAATACCTTCAGGTAAGGTAGGCGCTATATACAATTGAATAAATAAATGATCGCCCTGTGATAAAGGTAAGATGTTTGGTCCCTAAAGAAAGCATTTGCACGTGCACTACAAGAAATTTTACTTTTTGCTTTTAAAAACGTGTGCTCACCAGATAACTATGTCACCAAGGGTATATAACTGCCATGTTTTCAGTTTGCCTATTTGTGACATTTCTTTGGATGCAGTGTTCTTTGTGTGACACTAGGAGTGACATTTTATCATGAGTAGATCAAGCAGATGGGATACATTTTAGAAACTACCCTTTTTTTCTGAAATGTACTGTCTAAAAGGAGCCTTAAAAGAGGTGATAAAATGTATACAATGAATAGTACATATCCCTTGGCGGCAGCTCACGTGAAGTATTCTTAGCTTGGGACAGTAAGACACATGCAATCAGTCCAATGGTATATCAGACCTACATGGAGCAACAATTGTGAACTTATGGCCACTGGTAGGACCAATATGCATGTGAATAAACTGGGATCCTTTCCTACTGGATCTAATCTTTCAAGAGTCAGATACAGAAAGAGACAACAGTGTGGCAAGGAGCCCCGGTTCTTAGTGCAGGCAAGGACAATAGGCTCCCTTGGGTAATACCATACCACAACAATCACAGTTCCTCTGTCCACAGTACTCAGTGGGAATGCACCTGGTGCGCCATTGACAGCTACACCCAGGGCAAGAGCCCTGAAGCCGCTCTTGACACTGGTACACCAACATTATTTCCTCTGACAAAATAATGTATGTGGAAAGGAAATTCCAGTAGCGGACTGCTGACTACTCATCATATTGGAAAGGTATCGTCATTTAAGTTCCTAAAGTGCTGGGCCACAGGTGAACTAAAATGATATGTTTGAGACACGATTTTGTTACAGGTGAAAATGTTTTTGACGCTGCCTCTTCTCTTTTCATATGTTGCTTTTATCATTCACCCCTTCCATCTGTCTCCTTTATCACCTTTTTTAACTCTCACCCTCCTCTTTTCGTTTTTTCGGTTCCCATGGCCGCTTCCCTCAACTTTTTCCATATATATCATTCTTCCACGTTCCCAAACACTGCCGTTCCTTTTCCTCTATCGTCTCCCTCTGGTGTTTTCAATTCTCCATCATCTGCTTCCTCGCTCCCTCCCTCATTCATCTCTACTTCTCTAGCTCTCATCTCCTTCCTTCTCGCCATTTTCTTCTTGCCTAATTCGTACTGTCTTCTTCCTCCCACCTTTGCCTTCTCCATTATCCTTATGCCCATCTCATCCCTTCCCCATCACTCTCCTCCCTCTGTTTCTATTAACTTCCATCTAACACTGGTGTACTCCTGCTGTTTCTCCCTCTCTTTTAAAACCTCCCTAATCTCCCCTCTCTTCCTTGTCCCTCCAGTCTCTCTTGCTCCTTTATCTCCCCTATGTTAATCTTTCACTTCCCTTCGCATCCCTTTATTCACTCTTTATCCAAATGTCTTTGTTTTGCACCACTACACACCTGGTAACTCATATGAGGGAAGTATGCTTCCCGATGGCACTTCTGGGGGACATATAGTCAGGCTACAGTCCCGGCGCATACATTTTTACAAGTTTGTATCTAAAGACATTAGGCAGAGGCTCACACCTTGATGAAAGCAGCGTTTTAGAAGCTGGGACTCGACTGAAAAAAGATCTCCCCAGGCGAGGCACGGCACTGAGCAGGATAGAAAGAGGAGGAGGCACAAACTTAAATGGATAATGCAAGAAGTGGTGCACACTGTGCATTCCCAGCAGCGTGCTAAAACAAGCAGCAAGGAAAGCTCAAGGTCAGAGAGAACCTGACGTCTGGCAGAGAAAAGAGAAACTTTCCTGCAGGGCATACTTGTCGCACTTTGGCCTGGGAGAGAAAGGGATTACAAAGCACTGGGACACAAAAAGGCACCCTCAGGGGCAATTAAAAAGTTAAGAGCAACGTCATGCGACCAAGGAACAGACGTGTTTCACACAGGACAACTGCGGAAGACGCCACGGTTCAGACTCTGATCTTAAACCTACATAAACTATTGTCAAAGACTCATGTTTTGTGTTCTTACTTCAGGGAGGCATGCCAAGTCTGACCTAAAGCAGACTTGCCAACTAACACGGTCCCACTATGACACACGATATTGGCTTTCATCACACGATCACCTGGCAGTGGCGGCTGGTGACATTTGAAAGTGGGGGGCATAAAACAATTATCGTAGTGCAATGTGGCGAGCAAGCGTAGCGAGCAAGCCCAAACCACCTACAGAGGGTTCGGGGGGAGTTCTCTCCCGAGAAAATTTTGGAAAAAGAATGGGCAAATTGTGCATTTTCAAGCAAATTTGAGAAAGCAGGAAGGTTAATAAAGCAATTGTGAATCTGTTCTAACAAAAACAATGACTGGCAAAACTGTCAGTCTAATCAGATGCATATCAGACGCCGGCCTACCACGTGCCACTGTGTGCTATTCTTTCACAAGTCTAATGTGTAAGGGGCTCATTTGCCTTCTACATCCTCGGAAAATCCACTCATGAATGAATACAGCAGGGGTAGATCACTATGGCACCACGCTTGCAATCTTTGTTGTCTGAGACCAGAATGTAACTTTCGGATGTCTGTGATTCTTCCTACTCCCTAGCTTCTTACCTTCAACAGAAGGGTCCCCATCTTGAGTCTGTTCAATTTGCATGTATGTTACCACTCCTGAACAGTACTGAGAGCAGTGGTGAAATCCACGTAGATCACATACATCACTGTGATGTCCTCTTGTCCCCTTATCCCGGTGCCAAGAAGGTCCACATTCAACTAGCACAGTGCTCAGTTTTTATAGCCAAGCTACTTTAGAACCTAATTTTCTCTCTTTACATGCCACACTGTTGTTTGGTTCTCTTTTCTTTTATAGGTAGATTATTGAGTGTTTTTGCTTCTCATTGAGGTTTGGCTCATGTGGACTGTCCAGTTCTGTTTACTTTTTGCCCTCAGTTTTCTGGAATTGATCTGCAGCTGTAATTCTACAGAATATTTTCCAATGTTAGTGGATCACTGAATTGGTAAGGGAATATGCCACTAAATATGACGTACCTAGGGTCCTGATCTTTATACTGCTTTCAGTAGCTGTCATCTACAGAATATCAGGAATTTATTAATAACACTCCTTTCTCAAGGCCAAAACACATTTGCATTTAGAGAACAGTATCTTAGATCATTTATTTCCAGTCTCTTAAAAAAAAAGTTAGGCCGCAGTTACTACACATTTGAGCATGTCTAATACATGGCCAGTGTGGAAAATCCAGGCTTTCTAAACAGTATAGTAATCTTCAGTTAAATCAGTATCCCTTTATGAGCACTATGCAAGTATTCCAGCATGAGGTTAGATTCAGAGCCTTATGCACTCCAAAGGTGGGGTCTAAACTTGTCTGCGCTTGATGTTCTGGAATGACAAAAACGTATGGTGTAGCGATGAGAAGGAGATGACCGGTGCTTTGCTTATGCAGCTGTGTGAAAGTGAGAAGGTATTAAGCTGTGCTTCCCTTCATCCCGGTCATTGCTCAGACTCATGCGCCACCAATAAATATGCAGAGGATGAGCACATGTTGGCTACATAGAGTTCAACAGCAAGTTCCTAAAGTGTTCATCCATTGAGGAAGCGGCTGTGCAACCTATATGAATGACTTATTCAATGACTGACAAGCAATTGCAAGACCCAGATCTTTACACCTTGGAGTTAATATAACTGAACCCTTGCACAGACAGAAAATGTGAAACATCCTATGTGGTCCTCTCGCTCATTGAAAATACATTACACGGTAGAAACTGGCCCACACTAAACTTCAATCGCTCTTCCTACTGTTTTAATCATCAAATGACAACTACAGAATATTAAAGATCAAATATTCATGAAAGACAGAGAAGGTTCAATTTAAAGACAATTCAAGTGCAAATAGCATTACACAAAGCCAACAAGTGAACTGCTGTTTCTAACATAGTGGTGAAAATGAGCAAATGTGTGTGGCAAAGTGGAACTTTCGCCACTGATGGAGGCTTGTAAATGACGGAGACAGAATGCTAGAGATGCTTAAAGAGACAGGGTGAAAGAGATGAGAGAGGAAGATATAGAGTACAAAAGGTATAGAGGAGGAGAAAGAACAACATGAGTGATAAAGAGAGAAAGAGTGTGAAATGAAAAGAGGGCCCTATGAAGAGATAAAAAACAGTTAAAAAGATTGAGTGACAGTTAAAGAGAAAGACGTACCAGAGTACTGATACAAGTAGATTAAAGAGTGAGAAAAAGGAAGACTAAAATGTGGTAAAACATGTTAGATTTTAGCCCTATGTTTAGGACGAGTACTAATAACAGTCGTGCACAGAACACCCATTTCAATACAAACAAAAAATGGAAAATAAAAAGGGCGTGACACAGAAACATGTTTGTGTTCGGCACGAAAAATATACACACAATGTAAAATATAAATTCTTGAGGCTTGGCCACATTCTACCCGACAGCTGAACACATTTTAATATGGGCACTGCTTTAACAAAATTAACATTTACCGTATTTCTGCCTGTCACTTTGTTCAAACAGATCAGTGGCGGTCCGTCCATTGGGGGCGTTGGGGCGTTGCCCCACTAAGCACAGTCACTCACAGTCATCATGGATGCTAACATTATGAAAATTGAAATAAATATTTTGGAAATCGATCGACCGATCGCACGCACTGTGCCACTGACTCGCGCACTCCGGGATAAGCCCGACTCAATGTGGACGGCACTGGGGGCGGGGCTGCTGCAGTGAGTGACTGACACAGCGCGAATAGTGCAGCAGGCGGCAGCAGCAGTGTGCGCATGTCAATTTTTGGGCTAGTCATGACTGGCCCGAACATGCGCACACGCACACAATACCTTGACCTTCCCTCCTCCCCTAGCGACTCAGTCTCAGACAGTGTGTGGGTGTGGCGAGGCGAGGGACCCTTCATACCGCAGCCCCCGGGTCTCATTATGGGCAGGGAGTAACCCTGCTCTTGGCCCAATCCTGTTGCAGTGCGCTGCTAATGCAGCGCCATGATTGGCTAAGACACCGCGCAGCCTGCATGGTGCCGCGCGTGGGTGGTGGCCGCACTTGTATGGCCAATCACAGTGTGGCTGGCTTATGTGAAGCCAAGCCATGCAGTAGTGATTGGCCATTGATTTCCCGACGCGTACGCTGATACGCTCGCTGACTCGGCACTGCAGTCGGCACGTGTCGCTCGTCCCCGCGCCAGTGCTGCCACATTACTCGAGTCACTCACGGACACGGAGTTAGTCACGAGTCGCACTGTCGCAGTCGTCGTTATTCACCTGGCCTGGCAGAAAGGTAAGGCGGCACTGATGTTCTATGCAAATATGCATTGATTTATGATTTTTGAACCTGAATCACCATAGATGGTGGCGCGCCCGCAAGGTTTTGTATTTTGTTTGCTTTTGAAACATGCACAATTCACAATTGCCTCCATTGCCTCATGTAACGTAACGTTTGTTTGTTTTAGTGTATTGAGTGTCTGCCAAACGGCCCAAACCTACGTAGTACGCGGCCGCGGCCTAGTTAATCTCTCCCTCACTCCCACGGTTTTCATCTCTCACAACCGGTTATTTCTTCCCCTTTGACCTTTCTCGACGCTCCCCACACCACCCACACGTCCGCCTCGCGCCTCAGTCCTCTGTGCCCCCCTCCCCCTCTCCATCACCTTAGTACGTTCACGGCCTGTCACAACAGTTTTCTGAGCGGTGTCAGCGCTCGAGGCCCTGCTCGCATTATAAAGTTTCAGGACAGCCGTCTTGCGAGGCCGAAGTGAGCTGGAAGGTGGTACCTTTTCAGTCTGTTTATTCCCCCCTTGGCCCTCGCATTATCGCATACCCTTTCCTCAATAAAAACCTACAAAATGTGGTTTTGTGCTGCTGAGTCACGCGTTGTAGTAGTGTCATAGATTTGTGTCCAGCGCCTAGAATTTATGCCATTTAATGCAGTATTATACCTTCTACTTGTACTTTGTACTCTTTTGTAACATGCACACGTCACCTTTCCTTTTGTAACGTATCGTTTGCTACCTCTTGTATTTTGTTTGCTTTTGAAACATGCACAATTGCCTCCATTGCCTCATGTAACGCAACGTTTGTTTTTTAGTGTTTTGAGTGTCTGCCAAACGGCCCAAACCTACGTAGTACGCGGCCGCGGCCTAGTTAATCTCTCCCTCACTCCCACGGTTTTCATCTCTCACAACCGGTTATTTCTTCCCCTTTGACCTTTCTCGACGCTCCCCACACCACCCACACGTCCCCCTCGCGCCTCAGGCCTTTGTGCCCCTCTCCATCACCTTAGTACGTTCACGACCTGTCACAACAGTTTTCTGAGCGGCGTCAGCGCTCGAGGCCCTGCTTGCATTATAAAGTTTCAGGACTGCCGTCTTGCGAGGCCGAAGTGAGCTGGAAGGTGGTACCTTTTCAGTCTGTTTATTCCCCCCTTGGCCCTCGCATTATCGCATACCCTTTCCTCAATAAAAACCTACAAAATGTGGTTTTGTGCTGCTGAGTCACGCGTTGTAGTAGTGTCATAGATTTGTGTCCAGCGCCTATAATTTATGCCATTTAGTGCAGTATTATACCTTCTACTTGTACTTTGTACTCTTTTGTAACATGCACGCGTCACCTTTCCTTTTGTAACGTATCGTTTGCTACCTCTTGTATTTTGTTTGCTTTTGAAACATGCACAATTGCCTCCATTGCCTCATGTAACGTAACGTTTGTTTTAGTGTTTTGAGTGTCTGCCAATTATTGCAATATTTTACCTCTACTCTACTTGTACTTTGTATGCTTTTGTAACATGCACACATATCACTTTTTCCTTTCGTAACGTATCGTTTGCTCCCTCTTGTATTTTGTTTCCTCTTGATACTTGCACAATTGTCACTATTGCCTTTGCAACATGCTCACTTGTACTTTTCTCCTCATGCATCATTACTGTTCCTATTGTGAAGCGCGCTGCTGACACCTTCAGGTAAAGTCCGCGCTATATAAAAACGCATTAAATAAAATACAATAAAGGGGGAGCTTCGGCACCTATCAAAGGACTGACACTAGGCTTTGTTTTTCGTAGGATTTTGGTTATTTTGGTGTCCATTGTAATTGTGAGTCTTCTCTGAGTAGACCCTTGAGCTTATTGTGCGACATTACACATGTACGCTTGTGTTATGTCGTAGAAAATGGTTAAAAGGATGCTACTACTGATAACGAGACTTATGACTTCCAAAGATGTGACAGACGGTCACTACAGGGCAATGACGTCACACAATCCCATGTCGACGAGTACCGATTACCTCTGCCAATATAACCCACAATACCTTTTCTCTTACACAAGGACCTATTTGGAGATGGGAATTGATAACAGTAAAAGAGTTAATCTAGTTTGGGGCTTCTCACACCTATGAGCCGTTAACAGGCGGAGACTAGAATGGAGAATTTCCATGGTTTTATAATCTGACAACAAGGCACAATGCCACAACACGTGTACTTCAAGCAGCACGCGCCGTGTTTGCTTTGGGAGCTGCTCTTGTTCTCAATCTCAACTGCGGTCCAAGCCAAGGTCCCCAAATGGCCAAAGTGTTCCGACCCTACTACTCGACTCTCTATAGTGCTGCAGCTGCTGGCTGCTAGTGGTAAGTGAGGGTGTGAGAGTCACGAGTCGCACTGTCGCAGTCGTCGTTATTCACCTGGCCTGGCAGAAAGGTAAGGCGGCACTGTGACTGATGTTCTATGCATTGATTTTTGAACCTGAATCACCATAGATGGCGGCGCGCCCGCAAGGTCTGATTAACGGTTAATCAGACCTTGCGGGCGCGCCGCCATCTATGGTGATTCAGGTTCAAAAAACGAGAGACTCACCACTAAACTGGATCTTGCCCTGACTTAACCTACGTAGTACGCGGCCGCGGCCTACCCCTCTATATACTGGCCCATCATCACTGACCTTTTCAGTCTGTTTATTCCCCTCTGAGCTGGAAACCCCCAGTGTTAGCATTAGGCTTCAGGAGAGTTCATGTACCTGATGCAGGTCACAAAATGCACATGAGGTCAGTGAGTCACTGCATTTGTCAGAGAGATCATTTTGTTAATTGCAGTTTGTAAGTAAAAATCCTAACATACAACAGTGAGCTATGAACTGTCATCTAAGAGCTGCATGCAAACTGCAAGGTAAAAATTGTAGCGTTATGTTTTTTCCCCCCAGTCTTTGTTTGATTACCCTAATCTTTCAAAAATAAATTGTTATATTTTTATTTTCAGCACCTGGTAAAGCCTGACAAGTTGCAACTGGAACCTTTACCTAATTTTTGGGCAATTTTTGGACAAAGAACAAGAGGCCCCAACCTCCTTTGCTGCTCTTTCATCCCAGCTACGACCCAGCAAACACCAGTGTTAAAGGTAAGGAAACTGATGATATTTTTATTTAGATTGGAGTTAGGGCTATGTTTTTGGTCACTCTACATGGTGGTTGGGGTGGGTGCACATTCTGTACATTGTACCCTCCCTCAGTGGATGGAATTTACTAATACTGAGCCTTAGCCCTGTGGTTTCGGCAATAACGGTTGTGAAAGGCACTATCTATTCCTTGCCTTCTTCAAGGCCCTCAAACAGTGTCTGTTTCAGTGCCTTCAGCAACCACTATGGCACACAGAGGCAGCGAGCAGCGGTAAGGCTGTATTTTTAGCAGTCCTGTTGCGCAAAGGGGAGCTGTTGGATTGGAGATATATTGCGAAAATGCACAAGATAGATGTATTTATACTGAAATTTGATATTATTGCACCAAATCTTATACATTGTACTTTGACTATTGACAGGCTTCTTTCATATTGGTAAGGACAACATCGACATGATGAATACGGTAGAACAATTAATTACACGGTCATTCCATGCACGGCAACTAGAAGAGAAACTACAGATAAAGAGATTAGGACCTGATCGGCTAGACCTACAACTACAACAAGTTACCCAGGACAGAGGAAAATCTTACACACGTACATTCTCAAACACCTGGTACACAAAAGCTGAATGGCTTACAGGGTGTCCGACAAGAAACAAACTGTTCTGCTTCCCCTGCTTGCTGTTTAATGGTGATTTTCCTTGGACAAGAGAAGGAGTGATAGACTTGAAGCATCTGTCTGAAAAAATCAAGAAGCATGCACACACAGAAAAGCATATGGAAAACGTAACAAGACTGGGAATGTTGGGTGACACACCGATTGAGCAGCACATAAGCAGTGCATACCGCCAAACAATACAGAAACACAATGAAACAGTTGATAGGAATAGGCACATACTATCAAAATTAATTGATTGCATTCGTTTCTGTGGTGCTTTCGAACTGGCATTGCGAGGCCATGATGAATCAGAAGATTCCACAAATCCAGGAATATTCAAAGGCCTTGTGGATTTAATAGCAAGCATAGACAAATAAATGGAAGTACATTTAGCAACTGCTACAGTCTTTAAGGGCACCTCTAAAACTATCCAAAATGAACTCCTTGAGTGTATGCTCGAAATTCTGAGAAGCCATATTGTCCAAGAGTTGCAAAACACAGACTTTGTGGCTATTCAGGCTGATGACACCACTGATGTGGGAAAGGTAAAGGAAAGGGCAAAGAATAATGGAAGGAAAAGTGTGCAGTAAATGGAATGTTAACTCTAGATAATATCCCAATGTTGTTTTAAATAAAGAATTAAATAAAGAAAAAGATAAAGAAAAAAATGAAGCTAACAGATCTTTATAGAAAAAATATATTCTTTTTAATAGATTTTTTTTGGATTAATAATTTATATGAATGAACAATTATTCCTGATTTGATTGATACAAAAAATATATACCTGGACAGTAATAATTTCAACAATCAATTTTAGTGATCCACAGAATACACATGATCTGACAAATGGTATAACCAAAAATGTATATATACATGGAACAAGACAAAACCCTAATGTGATGAGTATCTTCACATTTTGCACTGATGTGGCCACACAAACACAGTCCGTATTAGTCTTTCGGTACCTGGACAATGACAATAATGTTGTGGAGAGGTTCTATGGTTTCACTCATTTAAGAGACTCAACTGCAGAAACCATTACTGCAGCTATACTGCGTCAACTGAACTTCATTTTTCCAGAGGTGCACCAAAAAAAAAAACTTATTGCACAAAGCTATGATGGTGCGTCCGTAATGAGTGGAAGCCTTGGTGGAGTACAGAAAAGAATTAGAGACGTGTACCCTTATGCTCATTACGTGCACTGTTACGCCCACCAACTTAATCTTATTATGCAGCAGGCAGTATCAAAGATCTCCAAGACACGAATTTTCTTTCTGGATGTAGGAGGCATGGCAGCATTCTTCTCACGTTCCCCAAAAAGAACGGAAGCACTTCAGGAGATTGTGGACAAAAGGGTTCCAAGGGGATCCTCAACTCGTTGGAACTTTAACATACGTACAGTCCAACTAATATATCAATATAGGGAGGACCTTGGGAAATGTTTTCATAATATAGAAGTCAATGACACCTTTGATTTCAAAACTCAAAGTGAAGCCCGTGGCTTTGCTAGAACACTAGAAGATAGAGAGTTTCAGTTCTTTCTGTTTTTATTTCAAGACATAATGTCAGCTGTCGAAAATTTATACAATCAGTTACAAGCACGAGAGATCGATACTGTCTCTGTGAAAAGAAATACCGCTATGTTTGTCGAGCGCATAAGCATAGTGAGAAATGAGGTTGACAATTTAGACAGCAAACTGCCAGAGGCTTCAATTTTTGGAAACCACAGGAAAAACATCACCACTCTGGTCCGAAATGCAAAGGAGATATGTGACATTGTAATTGTGCATGCACAAGAACGGTTTGCTTTCACAAAACATTTGGTGAGTGCCGCATTATTGGAAAGTCAAAACTTTGCAAAATATGGTGAATCCTTCCCTCAGCATGCTCTGCATGAGGCTGTGGAAGCTTATCCCATGCTCAACCAAGAGGACCTCAAAAGTGAGCTGACTGTACTGTACTCAATGCCTGTGTACCGAAATGCCAGAGATGCCAGGGCTTTGCCGACTTTAATTCATAAACTTAATATGGAAAAGACATTTACAGAGACAGTGACTTTACTTAAAATTGTCATAACCACTCCTATGACAACAGCAGAGGCAGAACGATCTTTTTCCGCCTTAAAGAGGATTAAGACATTCCTAAGAAACACCATGCTTCAGGAAAGACTGAATGCTTTGGCAATGCTTTCTATAGAGAGCAAGTTAGTTCAAAATATCTCTGATTTTAACGTTCAAGTAATTCAAAAGTTTGCTGCTCTTAAAGACAGACGTGCTGAGTTTAGATACAAAAAGTAAACATATGTATGTTCAATGCTGCTAGTTTCCGACCACCTGTTTAGTTGTTTGTTAAATAAAAAACACCTGTGAGGTACTCAGAAATGAATTATATCTCAAAGTCTGTTATGAAGCTCTGTGGTTATACTGAATAAGCAGCTACCTATGTTATATGACATGATCTCTTTATTACTGTAATAACTGCACTTTCTTCATTGCTTTATTAACCTTTCTGCTTTCTCAAATTTGCTTGCAAATGCACCATTTTTCCACTCTTTTTTCAAAATTTTCTCGGGGGGAGAACCCCCCCGAACCCCCCTTAGGTTGTTCGGTATGCTGAAGTATGCCAAACATTTTACGCCACACCACTTTCAAATGTCACCGTCCGCCACTGAAACAGATGAAATAGAAACGTGCATGCAAATCAGAATCCCGAGTGTTTCCGCCAGCAATACTGAACTGCATTTCTAGGTGATCAGGGTGTTTGTAATGTAACCTGCAAATGTACTTTTGTTTTAAATCTTCTTTCCTGGGGATCTTTCACCTGCCGCGGAGAGCGATTGCTTTGTTATTATGTGTAGGCAGGATGGCCGTCTTCTGTGTTTGCTGCTCAGCACTTCTATTTCCACCAGCAGTGCTAAATGCCCAATGGTGAGAGGCGAGCCAATCAGATGGCAGATTAGATGTCAACTCCGCGGCAGCTGTATGGAGACTATTACAGCCACTTTACCTCCACAATTCAAATTCCAAACCTTGCAAAGAAGATCAAGTCACAAACGTTTCCTGGCAGAGCACATTCCGTTCACTATAAACTTTGAGGAGCTACTGGGAACAAAGAACTCAAGAAAAGTCCCTGCACTTCGAACAAAGTTGTCAGCTCACACAATTACATTCTAAATTCTTCCTACCGTACAGAAACCTGATTTTCCACGAAATCCACAGCGCTCTGAAGCAAACGAAGGGCTGCTACTCACATCCATACACACAGCACTCTATAAAACCACAAAAAATAAGAGATTCAGCGACGTAACATGTCACCCTGGCAGGGCCAACTCAGCCCTTCATTCTGCCGAGACCGGAAACATATATACCCAAAAGCTGGCTAATACTGTCAGCAGCCCTGCACAGCGCTTGCCTTATACAGCGACGTAACTGCTCTAAAAAAAAATCACAACTTTTCTGCTAAAACTCGCAACTATTTTATTCCCGTTCTGTCAACAACTATTTTTATTTCCTTTTTGTGGATTTATAAAGTGACAACATGCCCTGAGCGAGCCAAAGTGCTTGCATTATCGACATGAGAACGCGTTTACAAAAATAGCAGTTAGTGGACATTAGACACGTTATAAACAAAATCAAGACACATATGAAATACACGTACAAATGCAATACAAAGCGGGGAGACCCTAAGTAAAGTACGAATAAAACTCCAAAGGCATAAGGACGAATGCAAAAACAACAGTTGATGGACAGAATGTAGAACAATGTCATACATTCACCCCAGTACAGAGATCTGGGCCTAAATCCATCGTTTTTTTGCTCACCATGCCGTTCCAGTTTGAACCCAGTCAAGCCAGGTCCTCCCTGGACTGGAAACAAGCATCCTAGGACCGGTTTCGGAGTTTCACCTCTCTTCAGCAAGGATAGCTTGATTCCAGTGGCATGGAGAGCACGGGACCCACGTCTGGGCATACCCTTCCCACTCGGGGTGACAAATGCAAAACAAGCATTGGCATAGCCAATAGGTCTCGCTTTTGGGACTTTATAAGTATTTAGTTATGCAACTGTTGCATGGCTAAACACTTATAAGGTCCCAAAAGCGAGACCTATTGGCTATGCCAATGCTTGTTTTGCTTTGGAGTTGGGTAGTTATGATTGTTAAGATAATGCTACACATCCACTGCACTGTCTACTCTCCATGGTCCCGTTGCCTCCTAGGTACCACCTCTTCCTTCTCTGTACCATCACACAGTAGAAGTTATTCCAGGGTCGGCAGGTCTGAAGAGGTGAACCACAAGTGTGCATCAGGCATGGGTACCATGGTGGTGAAAGGTAGAGTCTAGTGAGACAACGGTTACACTACTGATGGGTTGGTGACCGTAGTTGTGTCTGTCAGATGGACATGGTTCGAAATCCAAATAGGTTGGAGCAATCTAATGGTGGGTAGGACATGTGGGAAAAGAGGGTTTACCTCAGCAAGGTTGGGGACGCAGTCTTCATAATGTATGTTAAGAGGTGTGAAAAGGAGTGGTGCAGATGAACAACGTGGGAGGAGGTACAGAGGATGGGATGTTGCCTGGTAGCATTCGGAGTTTACAAAGTCAAATATTTTACTACTTTGCTTGGAAAGATTTCAACATTTTAGGTGTAGCATCTTTAAAGCGCCCAATATAAAAACTGAAAGAATTATTCCTTTCTTCACTCTCACCAAGAAACCTCTTTCCTGTTGGGCGGAACCGCTGTAGTTTTCTGTTCCATTTAGAGACATTTTCTTTACAGTCCTCTTTCTTATCCTGTGTGGCCCTAGAATGCGTCAACAATCCATGGACTGTGTCTACAGTCATTCCAGTGTTTACGTTCACCTACAACTGCTTTAATGGCCCTTACACAAGTATGAGTAAATGACGAGCACATGTGTTACTGAAGTTCAATGCACAGCATTTAGAACAGGGTCGCTTTAGGACAAATGATTAAAACTCCTAAGAAGCAGTCAGCACGGAAACCACGCAGCTCTATCCGATATGGATCGGTCACCTCTCCAGTCGCACTGCCTGCATAATGTGCTTAAAGTGTTAATTAGATAGTGTAGTTCGTGGATAAGCAGCACATGCATTACACTGAAGTAGGATGTCTGGACTCATTCCAGAGACTGACTCTGTGCCTCGAGGACGGTAGTGACGGTGAGCGGAAATCCTGCCGGTACAAAGGCCAGTCATTGGCTGTGACCGGGAATGGCGGTATGAGTGTTAGAACGCCTATTTCATATGCAGAGCAGCATACTGCTATTGCTATTAGCAATGTTATAATGTTTTCCACACAGACGAGGATTTCACACATACGACGTTGTATGTAAAACGACATGTACACACATTAATGTACAAACACAGACTAGCCCATTTAAAAACTCAAAACCAATGAAACACAAACATGCACTCACTCCAGTTCTACATTCACACGTGCATTCAGGCACAACAGAACTGCGCATGCACCACATACACTGACATAAAAACACCACACACACTTACAGCCACCAAAACATTCAAACACACAAAAAGACAACGTGCCTGACAATGTTGTGTTGAGCAGTGTTTCCCAACTTCATTTCGCTCTGCAAAATGCCCGTTTGCTGCAGGATGTAACATTTATTATACCTGGGACTTTTATCTGTAAATCGAGGTAATTGCCATTACTATATATGGCTGTTAATCGCGCACAACACCTTTTGCGCCCTGAGAGGTGTTTAACGACACCCAGGCCAAATGCAGCTTAATTTGTTCCATGTCTGTGAAAAACGTAAATGAGACTTGACTAAATAGTAGAAACAAGCGGCCGTGCGGCCGCGAAAGGGATCGCGATCAAACAGCAAAGCTTCCGTGCGGCTGCGAAAGTGAAAGTAAGCGCAACGCGCGCGCCCGCGCACATGCACTGTAGCTCTAGGCTGGCCTTGTAGCACTTTTTGGAGCCCTCTCAATAAGTCTCGCCAGACCAGCGCATGCGCTGGGTCAGGCGAGACCTAAACAACAGTTTATGGACAGAATGTAGAACAATGTCATACATTCACCCCAGTACAGAGATCTGGGCCTAATTCCATCGTTTTTTTACTCACCATGCTGTTCCAGTCCCAGCCATATGCAAAAAAGTCTTGACCCTGTGCCTCATGGGAACAGTCCAGCCCGACCTGCCGAATCACCATAAAATAGAATAGAAGGTTAATGTGACTTCTGCACATTATTAGGTGTAACGTGTAACTCAAAGATGTGTTTTTCATGTTTAGGGAACTCGGGATTGGTGCGTTTGTGTGGTGAACCCGGTGTAACCTGGCGGTCACAGTTATGGTAAATAAATATTGTAAATAACTAGTGAGTTCTGCAACGCCCTGTAAACAGTGGTATCTAACCTTGAAGGCCTACAATTGAATCCATGAATAGTATACCTTACTCTGTCGTTTTTTATTCGAGGGTTGATTAAAAGGCTCCACTGAGTAATATTATAGTCGCGGCTTGCATCGTAATACGGGTGGGGGGATCACGCGGAGTGGTGGCCGGGGAATTAAATTAAAATACAAAAAAAGAAACCTTACCTGACCGCAGGTCCACGCCATGCCTCCTCTGCTCCTGAGCCTTTGGCGCCTTCAGGAACAGCACTGGAGTGGCAACCCCTCTCAGCCAATACTGGCGCTGCTCCAGTAGCGCCAGGATTGGCTTAGCAGGGCTGCTCGCCGCCTGCCTGCCCATTAGAAGACCGAGGTTTGAGCCTTTGCTCAACCCTCGCTCTCCTAATGGCAGTCGCAGCCTGAGCAGACACTAGGCGCATGACTGGGCTGGTTGCAAAAATTCGTCGACCTTCCCCAGTCATGCGCACTGGTCTGACAATGTTGCATGTCAGTCAACATGACGCCGGACTGTCCACACCCTTCAGACTCGGAAGGGGGTGGGCGGTCCGACGTCATGCTGACTGACATGATTGTCAGTTCTCCCTCGGCGTCTCTGAACTTAAGTAAACTGAGAGTTCACTTAAGTTCAGAGACACCGAGGGAGCTTCGGATGCGCAAGGGAGGCTTGTGGGGCAACGCCCCAGCGCCCTAATGGACGCACCACCACTGTCACCTGGTGAGGAGCGGATATTACACGGTGGCAGGGAAAACGAGCTGAAAACCACTGTAAATAGTGGATTTCCAGCTCGTTTTTTGAGGCTTTGAACTTCCAACATCCATTAAGGGGTCTGAATACACCCCAGGATTTCAGTACCAGCCTCAGTAAGCTTAGGGGCAGGGTGGGGGCAAAAGTGCCTCAGAGATACTTCTCGGCACGAGGCCCTGCCCCCTCCAAGGCCCAGTCCCTCCTCACTTGGGTACAAACCATGTATCCCCCCTCTCCTACCATGTGACACTCAAAGCCACCTTCTGACACACGTCACCTCATGAGTAGCTTAAGGCAGCGCAGGGGCACTATCGGAGGCTCTCTCTCACTATCAGGACAGTCCTAAGCCACCACAAATCATGCATAAGTCCAGATCACAGCTTACTGGCCTCAGTCAATGCTGCTGCTCAGCTGCTTCAGGCAGAGGGTCTCTGGGATGAGGCAGAGGACAAAGACTGCTGGCAGAGGGGTATCCACTCAAGGCTGTCTCCCATATGGGACTCACCAGGTACTCCGGAGTGCCTGCTTGCCAGTCTAATGGATTCTCTGAAGCAGAGTGGCATTAATAGAGGGGGGGCAGCTGGTGGACAATGGGCAGAAGCTAACTTGGGAATATTGGAGTACCAAGACTGAGTGGAGAATCTCCAGGTTTAGAATCTACCAAGTAAATGCGTGGTTTAAGAGTCAGGGTTGGAAAGGAGCTGAACATAGCCAAATGGAAAAAGACCTCCAAGACTGTCGGGTTAAGAAGAAGGAAGTGGCACACGGTGGTACCAGTATCTACTTACAGCAGTGGATAACAAGATGAGAGCGCCATTTTGTGCATGGGATGGCTGCTTTCCAGACACAGAGTTGGAAGAGTTATGGCAAGTATCTATCTACTCTTTACTCAGTATTTAAACCTGCTACACTAAGGAAAAATACTTTTTTTACCCTCCATAGAGTCTATTGGACCACAAAAAAGTTGGCGAAACGAAGGAGAAGTGGCGATTGCAAATGTAAGCGGTGTGGTAGAAATGAGACAGACAATATGCATTTGCTCGCCACATGTCCAAATTTGGAAGAGATCTGGATTGCCATAAGTAAGACCATCTTCTCACTCACTGGGTATCACTATGGAGGTAAGCACTGTTTTAATCACTTTTGGACAAGGCAGCAGGACTTGGGGGGTGGGGGGGGGTCATTCTCTACAGGTAAAGCACAGAAATCAGATGTTTTACTTAATTTTGATTGCGAGAAGGGAATTATGCAAGTTATGGACTGAAGCCTCCCCAACTTCTTGGCATGCCTGGAAGAGATCGGTGGTCTTCTTCAAGGAGATTAATAGTTGGAGAAATAACATGAATGATGGTGGTGACGTTTGGGACTTGTTGAACATCTGATAAGCCAGTCTGTCCGATGATTACATTTTCTCAAAGCAGTCGAGCTATGGAAGCGAGTTGTACCTGAGTTAGCCCAATACATTTTCTTGAAGAAGAGAGCCAATTTCGAACACAAGGGGCACTAGAATCCTGGTTGGTGCTTATTGATTGGAGGTGATATGAGGACAATAACAAAATTAAAAAAACATGGGAGGCTGAGGGTCACACAGTATTTTGGAAAATACAATAAACATCCTCCTTCCTCATTGTGGTGTCCAATGCCAGTAAGCCTGAGTCACTAAGTACGAATAATGCTCCTGAGGCGAGTAAAAAAAGGGGGCCTAATGGTCAGCCTTGCACCTTAGGGGCCAATCAGCCTGCATGCCATTGGTTACAGGAGCAGGAGCCCAGCTGAAAAACAACAGGCAAGGCTCCATCCCCAAAATCCACATCGCACCCTGTCTGCGCCGACAGGGATTCTGTATATCTCATGATGAAGACCTGCAGAAAACATATATTAGAGGACGTGGTGGTGATAATGGATTCAGCAGGCAGGCACGGCGTCTAAGTTCATCATTGATGTATTTACTTAATTATCTGAGACAGCCGAAGCATGCTTTCCATCGCATAGCATGCTGGGAGCTCTAGCTCCTTGTAGCGTGCCTCAGGGTGGTCGAAGGGGTGCTAAATAAGGGTAACTAATGCATTTTAGTGCGGTGATGCGGATACCAGCACTAAACTGGCTTAATCTAACCCCTGATGCATGGTACTTGGCAGGGCTGCACTTGAACACACGCAGCACATCCAATCTATGGCAACATTGGGCGTGACCACGCAGAGCAGGACACAGCAAGTGAAGCAATAGTTTAGCCAAAGGGGAAATTAACAGAACCATCCAATTAGAGGTTGCGCTGATCAAGTGACATCATTTGGCTCAGCAAATCAGGCCCAATTTGTTCTTGTCACTGCCTGCAATCTGACAGAGGAAAATAAATAGTGGTGAGCATAGCCACTGGGCAGGAACACAATCAGAATATATACTCTCGTATCCTTGCAGTGATGCGGGGAATTGGTCCAAAATGTGTTTCACTGATGCGTGGCACATGCCAGGGCTTATGCTGCTCTAGTTGTCATCATTTACTTAATAACCCAATGAACCTGGTTATTGAGAGTCTTTATACAGTGGGTGCACAAACATTTTTAGCTACAATGGGAGAGAATTGTCACTCTCCTTACTGGGAAACGTGTACCCATTTTTCTTCTCTGCAACACTATGTTTTGTGACAAACTGTCACGATTTTCACACAAATGTAGCAACACGTAAAACTATGCAACTTTATGACATCTGAAAAGAAAAGCATTCCAACTATGTAAATCTCTACGAAACCTAGGGCCAGATGTAGGTAAATCTGAAATACCGATTTCTTAATAGCGAATTTTACCGATTCGCTATTAAGAAATCCGTATTTCCTATGTAGGTAAAGATTCATTAAAAAATACCGAATCCTTAATATTCCTTATTACCGAATCGGTAATTGAGATTCGGTAATAAGGAATACCTACCCATTAATTTCTATGGGTTTAAAGGCCCATAGGATTGAATGTGAAGACATTCACTATTAGTTATTCGGTATTACCGAATCGCTAATAGCGGGAGCCCTTTCAAGGGTGCCAGGGTGTCAAAAGGACACCCTGTTGCACCCCTGAAATGTGCATGTGTGCACATGTGGCGCGCATACATGCCCTAAGAGCATGAATGTGTGCCACATGGCACTTAACAAAAAGCAAAAAAGTTATTTTTTTAAAGGAAATTGGTAATTACCACCAACTTGAAGTTGGTGGTAAATACCGATTTCTTAAGGCTCAAAAGCACTCTTTAATGTGCGTCCTACATTGCATTTAAGGAATCGGTAATGGTCACCTGATAACCTCAGTGAACAGCTGTATCTGTTTAAATCAACAGAGCGAACGCCTCACAATACATACTAAATTGCACCCGGTGGAGTCATTTGCGTGGGAGTCTATAATTTAGTCAGTCGCAATCCTGATTAAACGGCTATAATGCAAAAAGAAAATACCTCTTCTCGTATCCGCTGCGTACAGTTCCCTTAATCCAAGGTCATTGAGGGACTTGGTCAGTTCAAGTGGCTCCTGGGACTGGCGGTCCTTCAGCAAAACGGTGTGCACAGGGTCCAGCTCGCACTTACTGGATATGGTAGGAATTAATTCTTGAAGCGATACATTCGGACTCGCTCTCAGAACCGTTTTCTGAGTTTTCTTGTAGTTTATTACTATTCGTACAGTTTGCTAAGGGGAAAGGAGTAACAAACATCAAAAACACGTGGATTTCTTTAAATTCTACAGAAAATCGCAGAGCAACTGAACACTGAAAAGTATACAAGATTTGTTACAAAAGCAAAGCATCAGAACTGAAATCACTAACAAAGCATTTAAATTACAACTCGGGTATAGTCTTAAATACGAGAAAGGTTCCTTGCAGACATATCGCATAACACGCCTGCTTCTCATGGAGAGGGGAGAAGAGCTAGGACATATCAGACCTGCGTGCAAAATATACAAAAAAAATGGACATTGGTTAACCACACTCCTGATCTAAAACTAGGACCCTCATTACAAGTTAACTCTGCAGAGAGATAGTGGGGCTGGAATTAGGGATACCAGAAGATATCTCTCTCAGCGTTAACGGAGATTGCTAGTTATAGTCCCTGGAATGGGAAATAACAAGGAAGATCTGGGTAGTTTACTCTCGGTTTTCCACGATTCTGTGGACCTCTGTGAAGGTATTTACCACTAAATATCTGAGGAGGCTGGGGGGTGTTAGGTGGGAGGGTTGTTGGGCTGGAGGCAAAGAGGGTTTTTCAGGGGGAGCAAAGGTGGGGAGTCTCTACGAAGCAGTGGGGTAGCTAGGGGGGGCGGCTTGAGTTTGGAGGGTGCAGGGCACTTTTAACTGCCACCACCCCCCCCCCCGCTCTTACCTACGGCCACAGCGGGACCTCAAGCACAGGACCCGCCTCTGGGGCAAAAGGTCTAGCTACATCACTGCTAGGAAGCATTGTCATTTACCCGCCCCCCACCCAACCCCCATGGTGATGAAGCGGCAGTCAAGGGCCAAGCTGAAACTTTATCTGCAAGCACTGCCCTTCTGCACCAGTGGATTCACTGTGTGCGTATCTGCACCTGATTAAACTCGGTCTGGTGCTTCCAGATCCAGGTCCAGAAACCCTGGAAAACTTATAGTTGCCCAGACCGGTTCTCCTCAGACAACTCTTCCAGGCAACTCATAATGAGGCCTAATGGTTAAACACAAATAAACATTCCAGCCTAACCTATCTACCTAATTATCCGCAAACAGCTGGTATGCTCCCTCCTCTGTTTACTTCTCATGGCAAGTAACCTAAAATGCCTAGTTTTCACCATAAAGTCTCCCGGCAAGTGTCTTCAGAACAGTAGATCACACTTGGACCCTCGAGTATATGATTGCGATATATCAAGGGATTCAAGTACCATTCAATCGGAACAGTGGATTCAAAATTTGGCAGCTCTGGAGTTGATACTCTCTGGCGTCATATGCCGCACAGGAAAGGAGTGATCTGGAGGTATAAGAGAAGATGCTTTTTCTAGTAAAGTTTATTTTTTTTTTTATTTATTTATTCAACTTATAAGGCGCAACAGCTACCCAACAAGGGTTTCCCGGCGCCTGGACACAAACTGAAAAGAGAAAATTATTGATTAAAAAGCCAAGTCTTCAGTAAACGACGAAACTGGGGATACAAAGTTTCCCTATGAATGGCAAGAGGAATTGAGTTCCAGAGAGAAGGACCCAGAACGGAAAGGATCTACCACCCACTCTGGAAAGTCTAAACCTAAGAACATGAAATGTTTCAAGTGAAGCAGAGCGAAGATGACGGGTCGGAACATAGGGACAGACAAGAGTTTGTAAATAGTCCGGTGCTAGACCCCATTTGATTTGAAACATAAAGGTCAAAGCTTTGTACCCGATCCGCTTTTCAATTCGAAGCCAATGAAGCTCGCGAAGATGTTCAGAGATAGACAAACATCTGGGAACCCCACAAAGGAGTCTGGCAGCTGAGTTTTGTACAAGTTGTAGCCTGCGGGATACAGCCTTATTTGCACCTAGGAACAAAACATTTCCGTAGTCCAGCCTTGATGTAATAAGAGCATGGACAATGTTTTTTTGCGTATCTCTCGGCAGCATCCAGAGAATTTTACGCAACCATTTCAAGATGGTAAAACAGGTACCCGCAACTTTGACTGCTTGATAATGCATAGTCAAGGAGTCATCAATATAATAACCCAAGTTGCGGACATGATCAACAGGCCGAGGAAGAGTACCTAACTCATTCGGCCAATGACAGGAGCCCCAAAGATCTTTCTGCTTGCCCAAAATAAGTACCTCAGTCTTATTGGCATTTAGTTTCAGGTAATTTTTACTCATCCAGATAGCAAAAAAGTTTGCCACATAGTATTGATATAGGACAAACGGATGATGTAAAATACCCCACTTGTGGAGCTGGATCAAAGAAGAAAAAAATGGACATAGGTAATGAAGAAGGAGGTTAAGAGAACTTGATATCCACTGAAACTTACGTTGACCAATATTGTCTGGTGATCCCAAGTCAAGACGCAACAATGGAAGACTGAATACGGAGTGGTCTCTTTGTAAGGATTTTGGGGGGTCATGGGAAATCTGCATATGGCGTGTGCATGAGTGTGGTATTTAGGTTTGAATGTGGGACAATAAGCTTTGAGTGGGATGGTTTGTTATATATATTGTATTGTATGGATATAATTATTGTTGTAACTTGTATGTTGCGTTTTTGGTGGGATAAAGGAGTATGCCTTTGTTTTTTTTTTTTTAAAAGAAAAATATGAATAAAACAATGCTGAATACAAAATGAAAGATATGCATGTGAAAGTAAGAAAAAGTGTACATTAAAGAAATGAAAGTAATTTATGAAAAACAAAATAAACATTTGAAGGAATTCAGTGGGCCAGTGACTATGTAGGATTCATTCCATTTATTAATGTAGTTAGGTTAATCGAGAATGTTGATTTATGATTAATGTTCTGTATCCCCTATTCCCGAACCTAAAATAGCATATTTGGGGATGCCCTTCTTGTAAGAAGCCTAAATAGTTAAAAACACATTGAATTTGAACATTTTTGAGTATGGTGGTATCCCACGCACCCCAAATTGCACGTTTTGGTATACTATTTCTATCATTCTCGAATGAGGGCCAGCATAGCCACAGTTTACATTAAGAAGATTAGAAAATCTATATTTAAATATAATAAATATAGCATCTGGGTGATAGAGCAGTACAGGTGAACAGAGAAAACTGTGCTGGCCTACTTACTCTCCAACCCACACAAAGTTGCATGGCACAAGGGAGAAGGAAAATCTCCCATATCAATGATTTTATCTTAAAGTCCGCAGTTTGCACTAATTTTGATAGCCACTCTGCTGAAACATGTCCACATGTCTGTAGGGATATTAGTGCCGCCCCCACCCCCGAATCTTCTGGGGATGGGTGAACATGAATGATGGAACAGTTGGAAAAGAGCTAGACAACCAATATTGACATCAACAGCAAGCAAATGTCAATAAAATATCAACTGCAGTGGAGGAACAATACACTCTTTCAGGAGAGACACACATAGTTCCCGGGGCTACAAACACTTTGCGTTGGCCAGCATGTGCCAACTGACCATTAACAAGAGAGACCAACTGAATATTGGTCGACTGACTATGACCTGCAGGGGAGGTACAAAATACTCTTCCAGGAGACACACATAGTTGCTGGAGCTACAAACACTGTGTTGGTCAGCATCGGCCAACTGATTATAAACAAGAGGATCCACGCTGACATCTGCCACCCCAAGATCCCTGGGTGTTACAGCACGGTGAACCATCTATGCTAATCTAGCACCACAGCCATGCTGTATGCTTCACCAGTCCAACGTGCCTCCAACAATGCAACATGCAATGACAGAGCAGTAAGTTGCCTGTATTTAGTGGACTGCTGCTACACCATATTAAATAAATATATTGTTGGTAGCAGGTGCCAAGTAGCCGCTCTCATTTGCACAGCTTGGCAAAGACTAAGTGTTCAACCACCACACTTTTGCCTGCCTGTAGTGACACAGAATGACACCTGCCACACTGCTTGAGGAGCAAGTTACTTAACGTTCTGTAACATTTTTTCTGGTGGATTCTTTATGTAATTGGAGATTCCTCACCTTTTTACTATCCCCAGGCACCAGCCGGATTCAAAGAACTTTAAGAGAAGTGATCTAGCACAGCGGTAGGTGGCATTGTGCAGCTCTCCTTAGGCTCCATATTAGCCTAGAATGGACGGAGGGAAGAAAGCAGAACACACTGCCGTTCATGCTGATGTCATTTTTCTTTCCCGTTCAAAACCCTCAGGCACAGAGTAGAGAGCAATTGTTGGTAACAGTGTGCCATTCTCTAAAATAGGCCACTCACAGAATCAGTAGGTGGGAGGAAAGTGACAAAACTGAGGGTACATAGAGTATCACCCAGAAAGAGAGATAGCTAAGTTAAGTAACTTATACTTTTGATCTATACTTTTAACCAGTCTCCTCACCTTCAGAATAGATACTAAAGTAGTACCTCCCAAAGTAGGAGGGTCTAGGGAGTCTACTCAAACCAAAAAGTCCTGCAAGACCAAACAGGTGAAAATACTTTCTCGTCGGGCCTGGCTGTCAAGACAGTATTACTTTGTGAACATATGTACCAACAGCCCTGGATATCAAGAACAGGCACCGCTAGTGCCAATGCCATTGTAACGGGCTTGGCAGTGGTCAAATGGACTCTCAGACCTTTGGTAGCTGCTTTTTAGCCAATGCACAGCAGTTCATAATGCAAGAACAATCCATATTGATAGGGTCCTCTTTTGTTCCATCCTGCCCTTCTTTGCATCTGAGAAGCCAACAAAGAGCTGACTGCCTACCTAATGATCTTTTATCAGGTCAATGTAAAACCTCAATGTCCTCTTTGGATCAAGGCAGTTCAGACTCTCCTCCGCTTTCGAGTGATGAGGAGGAATGAAGAAAGCCGGCAAGATGATTGATTGAACAGACTGGGTCCTCAACATCATCCTGTCCCAGAAAAAGATAGTACTAGGCAGTTGTTCTAGTATTGCTTACAGCTCACACATATGTTGTGCTAACACGATAGTGAAATGGAAGACTGTTTTCAGCATCAAGAGCTTTGAAGAACCGCTGTGCATAGGCTTGAAGAGTGTGCACATAACCAATGTCAAGACTACGTAAGGTCTCACTGGGGCATCACAAATGATTTGGGAGGAAAAAGATTTATTAAACCATAAATTAAATGTATCACAAGTGACTTAAACAAGGATGTTTGTCTGGGACACAAAGAAAGGCCAAAAGGGCTGATAGTTAACCTTTCACTGTACAAGGCCTCGCTGGGTTAAGGAAGGAACAAGCAAAAGATCATTAGAAAGTTTGGTTTGTAAGGGGTCCGGGCTTCCGGCAACAAATTTGTCCCCAGATCTAGCATATATAGACTTTGTAGAAGGCTGTCAATAATCAAGCATACAATCCACCACCTCAGTCGGCAATTCAAATGCAGCCGCCGTTCAATCCCCAAGCGCAGGGGTCTAAGTTGTGCAGATTTAAATGCGGGACCCTGCCATGCTGCTGGCACGGTAAGTTTTCTTAAATCAGAAGCCTGATTGGAGGGCAAATGTGGAGGTTCAGGGGCACTGGGTACCCCACTGTTCTGGCCCAGTACAAGGCAATGGAGAGGACTTGAGTCCGGTCTTTCCTGATCCTCTGAATCAGAGGCAGCAGAGAAATCACTGGTAAGGCATACAGGAGGCCGTTCATTCCATTCTAGCCAAATGAGTCTTGTAACTAGTGCCTTGAAGGAAGTTCCAATGTGCAAAATTACAGACACACTGCATTTTTGATGGTTGTAAATAAATCTAGCCAGGCATCTTCCCAGTGTTCAAATACACCCAGCACCACCTCAAAAGGGAGATGCCATTCACGATCTGCTTGACGTATTATCATTTTGTTTGCTATGACATAAAGGGATCTCCCCATATGATATGTGCATCCAGCTACCTCCGGAAGCAAAGACCATCCTGTCAGAGGGCCGAGGACCCCACTTCACCCTGCTTGTTGCAGTATCAGATGGTGGTAGTGTTGTATGTTGGAGTCTGCACTAGACTCTCTGATGCATGACAGGAAGACTTTTAGGGCCAATCAGATCATCCAAAGATCCAGCAGGTTAGGGTGGATCAGGCTCTCTGCCTCTGATCGCCACCTCTCCTAAGTTACTCTACTACCCAGCAGCGATGCATCTGTCACAACTGTGAGCTCTGGGTGGGGAAGGGAGAGTAACCTGGTATAGTTCAGCTCGGTATCTCACAGCAACCATTGCAGATCATAAGCTCTTTCCCAAGAGATCTGAAAAGAGTCAGAGAGGCAGCCCTAATTATGAGCCACTGGGATTGAGGTTCCATTGCAGGGCTCATATGTGCTACTTAGCATTGTGGATGAGGAGGATACACTAGGCCACGAAACGTCAGAGCCATGCTCATCAAGATACAGGACTGATCCCAAAACATCATGATCATACCCTGAATGTCCAGGAGTCGCTCCGTTAGAGAAAGGCCTTAAAAGTCACCCTGTCTAGAATGATACCAATGTCTTGAAGTCTTAGTGTGAAGTTTAGATTGGTCTTCGACTCTTTGATGGTGAGCCCAAATAATGTCAAGAGTTTGGTCGGCATCAGAAAATGCTCCACGACTGATTGCGGTGAGCGTGACTTTAGCAGTCAGTCATTTATGTACAAGAATACATGTATTTACGACCTTCAAAGATGAGCTACAATCACCGTCACTTCCTTGAACACTAGAGAGACCAAACTAAGGTCAAAGAAGAGCATGGTCTTATTTGAAAAGTGGCAAAAGTCTGTGAGGACCCTGCAAGCTGCACCTGCGTCAGTACATCAGGCTGTTGCATTACCTTGCAGCCGCCGAAAGCCAAAGACAGATATTTAAGGCCCTACTTTGAGTTAGCAAATAGAATAAACTTGGCTATAGTTGATAGCACAAGTGGACATATGTGAAAGGTATTTATGAACTATACTTTTGGGTGTTTTAATACCTATATCGGCACAAAGCAAAAATCATAATTTTGGTATGTCCGAAAAAAAGGGTAACAAGCTTACAAGCTTGGGGAAGGGAAAATCAGGACCAATGGCATAGTATTTCTGACTAACAAAGTGACATCTCACCATTATGCATGATTTGCACCTATTGTCCCCGATTCCGACTTAAGTCAAGCACAAGTGAAAGTGCATCATACATAGATGGATTTTTACTATGAAATGTAGTGCTGGGCACAAGTTGATTCAACATAGTTGTGTAAGAAATCAAATGTTCTTCCACCTACTGAAATACTGAGGGCAAAACAGTGAAGGAATATCTTCACAATGACAATATCCCAGCCCACAGAGGAACGCAGTCACAAAACAAGCCACAGTCCATGTCCCAATGAATAAGGAATATACAAGAGCCAGCAATGTTCTCAGCTCCTACATGCAGATTAGGAAGCTGGTGGTGTTAAAGTGAATGGCCCTGTAATTACTCCCCGCCCACCCCCAATCAATATAACTATTCAGGATGTTCCATTGAGAATGAGACTTGCACATTGTCAGTGCAGATCTGTACAAGCCCTTTCAGAGTATGTGGTATATGTGCTGTGCACTGCTTACAATGTCTGAAGTTGGGCAACTGGTATAAGCGTGTTCTGTTCTTTAACTTCAGTGCTGTCTGCTGAGTCCTATATGTCTCCATAACAACCATGGGCTCATGTAAAACAAAGGAAGTCCTGCTACTTAGGAGGAAATACAATAGGGCCATTTTCAAGGGTCATATGGAAATCAATCAAATCAGAAGTCATATTTTTAACCTGGGTTTAATATATATTGGTCCATAAAATCTTTAACTCATTTTGTGTTTAGATCAGCTCTACACGCAGCCCTTATAAAAATATACCATCATTAATATTTCAACATCTACATTTGAGTCTTGGAGCAACGTGTGTTTCCAAGCTATTTTAAACAACAATTTGGCAACAAAAACTGATGCTCTTACCTCAGGAATCACAGGAGTAGGCTTTTTGTTCTTTTCATCCAAATTCTTGGGCTTTAAAATAACCTTTTCCACATCAAGCATTCCAACTGGCGTGTTAGGCTTGAATTTAACTTGACTTCTGTCCTCTGAAACAAGGTCTATTGTGTATGCCGATGGGTTCAAATGATATTGTGCGCAAAGGAAAATCAACAAGTCCATCATGGGTTTGCTATGTGGAAGAACAAAAAGAGAGAACAATAGCTACCAAGTTTTTCTCCAAATTGGATTGTGTATCAAAGGTTTAATATAAGACTATCTTTAAAGACAGAATGACTGTTGACAGAGTTCAGGAAAACCTTTGTCTGCAGTGACCTAATCCGATGCAAATTCTACAGGGAAGTCAACATCCTTCGCAGGCTAGAACATACTTAAATAGAATTATAGCGAATGAAGTCATTCATTTACACGGAGTGGTTGTTGCAAATTTCAGATGTTGTAAATTCGCGGGGGATTTTGGTCATTTTCACAGAAATATTTACAATATCAACATACAGTGGCAAGGTTTTTGCACAACCTCGTGTCAGGCGAGTTTGTCTCTTTTTACCAGAGTATTTAATCAAGCATGGCCACCTAGTCTCACTCACATTGCATCCAGACACGAGATGCATTTTTTTTTCAAGCACAACCACGGGATTTATAAATTAGTGCTTTATGGCAATTTTCACAAACGTCTTAGAAAGAAACATTATTAACAATTAACTTAAAATGTTACTTTTAATAAATGCTCCCAATATAAAAGGTGGATATAAATGGACAAAAACAATTAAGCAAATGTGCGCCTGTCAGACTACCTTCCCTTTGACCCAAAGTACTCCAGAAGAGAAAATCACCCATTTTGGCATCGCCTTCCACTTTCCACTCTAGGAAGTGCCAATAAAGAAAAGATTTCTTCTCTCACTGAGGTTCGACATTCAAGATATTCAGAAAAGCGAGGATAGTCTCTCCTGAAAAAAATTGAAGATTTCCATAATGTTCACCTCACCACTGACCACGAATTGCACCAATGTCGTCACACCCTTTCCTTTAACAGTACCCACAAGGCCCTCATCCTGCGCAAGATGTTCTGGTGCTGATCGGGGAAGGAGCAGGAGCCTTTATCCATTTAGTCCAGGCAATTCATTGGCAGAAGTATACCCTTTACATTTCTGCCCGGCATTGCCATATACTTGAGGTTGTCCTCCCAAATTCTGAACACAGGTCTCACAAGCTGCTGCACCAGCATGGTTTGTTACCCCAAAAGTTCTTCCAACATTCTGATCTTCTGCACTATTAGTGTTTTGGTAGAGTTTGCTCTGAGATGCCCCCTCTATATATTGCCAATGCACTCTATTTCCTCTTCAGGTTTTCTGAGCCCCCTTCAACCACTCAAACTATGAAGGTGACTCTTTGCTGTATGGTGTCACCCATTTCAGTCGTCTGAGAAACCAGCACTTGAACTTTGAGCATCACTGTCTTCTGCTCTTGACTACCTCTCCAGCACTATGATGAAAAGGTCTCTCCCTTTCCCTCCATGACATTTGCAGCTGCTTCGATCTAATGCGATAACTGCAAGCACCACTTTTATCTCACACAGCTTCTCTCTCTGGTGTTGAGCGTTGCTTGGTTATCCGACACCCAATGTGAATCCATTTTACGAGTGGCTCCTCGAGGACTAAAGAGATTCTCTCTTTCTTTATTCTTTTCAGGCAGGGTGGCAGGCTGTTAGGAAGTAGAGGCAGAGCAATCTAAGTAAGCCACACTTTCATTGAGTTGAATCTGGATTTCTCTGCTGAAGTCAACTGTTTCCAGGAGGTCCCTTTAGAGCACCCCAAAAGGGAAGATTCTTGGCCACGCACTGGTCTATCCTTTCACATGTGGCGTCAGCTAACTACTGATCGGACAGGTTTCTTCTCTAGCAAGACCTCCCACCTTCCTAGCACCCTGGGTTGCACAATATGATCCCTAAAGTCACGGCTAAGCCACTTATCCCAGAGCTAGAACTCTCTCCTCACCAGGGACCTGGCTCCTACAAACATCCGATGCTAACCAGTCTGCTACCATGTATCCCAACATTGCGCACCCCTGCAAGTAGTGCATCCAAAGCCCAAAGTTTTGTCTTGTGCGCCTCAAGTCATATGCATGGCAGTGGGAGGGAGAATGAAGAGGCCACAGCTGAGTTCTGCTGCTAGAGGAACACAGACTTTCATCCCCAAACATTGGTGGTCTCCAGGTGCTTTGTGAGTGGGCAAATGATTAGGTCCCTACTCGGGAGCTCCCAAGAAACACTGCCCTCTAGAGCTCCAGCTGGCTCCACCTATCACATTATTAATTTTTTATTGTTATTGTTAAAGCCCCGACCAACACCAGAAAGCAGTAAGAGGTTCAGAAACACAAAGATGTAATGAAAAGAAAGAAAGAGAAAATTAAGCGTATCAGCCAATTTATTCTAGCACTTGCATTGATGGCGAGTTTGAATTTTGCAAGGGTGCATGTACGTATGTATACATGTAGACACAACATCCTCCCACACATTGACATAGATGACAGAAAAGTGCGAATAGGCAGACAGAAACACTGCCTACAGGCATCCAGGCACACATAGTTCAACACACCTACAATCCACAATGCATGTAGATGAGCGGACATTCAGGCACCAAAGTGAACATACCTACAGACACCGTAGAATTAGACCCCCTAATATGCAGTCACCCATATACACAGACCATAGAGCTGTTTTGATAAGTTGGTAGCATGCATAATTCTCTATGCTGGTATAAGGATATCTCAAATGCTAGATGTGAAAGAGCAGTAGAAAGAAAGTAGGGGCTTAGTAAAGAACATGATCTTCTCCAAAACACGTTGACCTATCCCCTGAAATCGCAATGCGGGTGAGCCATCACATTAACGATTGACGCTACCAAACATGTGCTGTTGTCCCGTTGGGGCACTGATGTCCCGAAAGAGTGAGATTGGTTTCGCAACCCATGGAAAACTCCTGGGATTGGAAAAGCTAACGGGGACTGTAACAGATACACTACCACGGTTTGATAAAACATGGGGACCTAGTATTAGATTTCTACCAGACGAATTTAGAGAATTGACCTGCCCTCTTTATCTACATCTGCTCCACCTCACACAACCGACTCACACGTCCAATTAACATATCCACCTTCTCATCTTTTGATCTCCTCCTTGTGTACAACAGCTCTTAGATGGGTATTGGTTAAGCCTGGTCGAGATCTCCCCTCTATTTGCACCTCACCACTCTCTATCTTTGTATCTCTCTCGCCTTCCTTTTCATCTTCTCTGATTTGCTTTTTATTTCATTGCACTCACCGGCCTGTGGATGTAGGGGATTTATTGCTTTTTGTACTTTATTTAAACTTAAAATGAATGTAGAAACCAGGTTTCTGTAGTCTCCAAACTAAAACAATGACTAACATTATACCTTTCTATGTAGCCCACTGCTAGCCTATTACTTTACCTACTCGCATTGTAGGGTGACTTTGGTGTGCATACATCTGTTGGTTGTGTTTCTTATAGGGGAGATGGGACAGTTGGTTGCGTTTCTTATAGGGGAGATGGAACTAGTGATCTTCAGGAACACCTCTGTGTTTGTTCAGTGGGTCTTTGATTTACTCCAAATGCAAGTCAATGTCTATTCGACAACAAAAAGAAGGAGAGACGCTGGGAGAAGGTAGGCTCCTTTTCTATCCTGACCTCAACATTGAAGCCCGGACCACAAAAAAGGGTCTATTAGAAGTAAAACGTAGACTGGTGGCAAAGAGGATTGGGACAACAATTGGTTTTCCAGCATAAGTTCTGTAGAATATGCCGGGAAGTTTACATATTCTGACAAGTAGATTTAGCTAGAAAAGTTTTGGACGTCTGTCCCCAAATGGCACTGGATCATAAAAACTGGGCATTGCGGTTTCCGTTTATGGAAAGTAATGGCTGACATGTGGTTCAGGGGTTCTTGTCCAGGATAGTAGTAGGAAGGGGAGGGAGTGTGTTTAGGGTGAGGTGCAGTTGTCAGGCCCTTTTTCACCTCACCCTTCCTTTTGATGGATGAAACAGCCCTGCAAATTGGTAGTCTTAATCTGGGGCTGGTTTAGTGCTTAGTTTCTCTATAATCATCTGTGTTATTTTGTATACAGGAAGCTGGGTCTCCTTTTTGTATAGTTGATATCCGTGATGAGATTGTTATATTTTGAGCATATATTATGAAACAGATTTAAACCAAAAAAAACCCAGGCAAATACATGAAACAGAAAGTACTCCAAGTAATTCAGCACTTGGTTTCTCCGTAGTGGTAGTAGACTCTTCCTGACCTGAGGTATACTTCATTATGAAAGCACTTTCCTACAGCTTGACAGGCTTAGAAACTGGACTTGGATTTATCCATGTACCCTGTCATCTTTCCTGTCAAGCATATTGCAATGTTCTATGCTGGGTGCTGAATCAAATGCATTAATCCCCCCATTTTAACCAAACACACTGACGCAATACCAGATATCTAAAATTCATAAGAATGGCTAAGACCTGCACATATTGCCTACATGTGCTAGCTTACTGTTTAGATGACCGCAATCCAATCAGTGACAGGTAATGCTTTATTTGAGTGTGCATATATGCCACATCTCACGCCATAGCAATCTATTACATTATCAGGGATAACTCCTTCTGCACCAGCCATCAGAGCGAGAATATGCTTTAACTACCTGTTGGTCCCCCCTCTCTTTTCACGTGTGCGAGTCTATCTATCTATCTATCCATCTATCCATCTATCCATCTATCTATCTATCCCTGTTTGCCTAGCCTCTTTCTTTCACTCCCTCTCGGATCTGAGAAGGTAAAGAGACCACGGACCAGACATCAGACCTGTATTAGACTTTTCAGCGCAGAATAGCTCCCAGAGCACAATTACATGATGCGCCCTGAACTCTTACATTCTAGAACACAAAACAAAGCATTCCTTACCCAGCTGTATATTGTACGGACTGAGCCCCCCCCCCGCTACCCCCCGGGTCCAATGATATGGCTGCAAGGGCGCTGATTACCGATCAATTCTCAAACTGCATGCGTAGAGCTCTACCACAGGCCACCGTCTAGGCTGCACACCCCTGCCAGGAAGCCATAAAAACACTGAACTGGACGTAGGGACGCTGCCTGATGCCCTCACCTCCACCGCAAACACGCCGAGGGCTCCACGAAAAGAAGCAGAGACTCCCTGCAGGCGCTTCTTTCTTACCGTAATACTGCAGATCCATGGCCCCTGTCCGGCCTCCGACTTTACTGCAAGCTGGTGAACTATTTTTGGGTCCTGTCGGGGGAGCCATGTATGGATTGGAGCTGTCCCCTCCCTCCCACCGCCTCCCCCACTAACTACGCCCCCAGCCCTGATGGGCACCTGCTGCTGCGGCAGCCAGCCAGGGAGGGAGGGAGGGTTGAGCACCGCTTTAGAAACTTTTCAGACTTTGGCACTCGGCTTTAGTAACCCCCAAATAATGCACCCGCTGAAATCTCAGAAGTAAACAAATACTGCAGGCGCGCCTCTAACGAGCGTCAGCTTCACATAACACAAAGGAGAAAAGTTCTCTAGGAAATGTTGTAGAAGGAAGACCGCGTTCTTGTGTGCTTTTTATTCTAGCAGAATGCATCCAGAGTGTGAGGAACGCCCTGTGAGTGACATGCAGATGTGCAAATGTTCTCAAGTAAATGCCTCACTCACAGTGTAAAGCAACGTGAATATCAGTTGAACTGTCCAATCGATTAATTCTTATATGCATGACTTGACCAAGCGAAGTTTGTACATATCTTAGATCTCTTTTTTTTTTTTTTTAACTACACAATGCTGATGAGACAGCTTGAGCCTCTAGGACAAACCAAAAACAAGCCGGATGTCACCCGCTTTACGGCAGTAAAGCAAGGTCCGCTTTCACTTTCGTCCGTCGTGAAAGCTTTCTCATCTTTATGGGGCCTTGTGTTTGAAACACATGGCCCCATAAAGATAAGAAAGCTTTTGCGACGGGAGGAAGTCAAGTGAGCCAGTCCAAGTGGGACGGCTCAAATAGAGAAAACTGTACGTCAGCAAGTGCTCTTTCCCAATGGCTGGCCGCCGTTTAGCATAAACGCTGACGCCAGCCAATGGGAAAGAGGGGCGGGGCTTAAAGCCCGATACTGACACTGACCCTAAATCATTAAATCTCACCAGCAAGACTGCGCATGTGCGCAGTCTTACGCTAGGCTCGACCTAAACAGAGCTTTCCTGAAAAAGCTATGGCTTTGAAATCTGAATTTCGTTCTTCTACCATACAAATATCTAAAGTAAGCTTGATATCCAGAATTTTGTCTTTTTACAAGTTGAATGCCAGCTTGAGGAAAAACAACAATAAGAAAACAAGCATTGGTAAATGAATTAGTTTCACCTATGGGATTAATAATGAATCAAGAGGTGTGGGAGCAGTGTATGAGCGCAGGGAGAATGGTGTGAGTGCTCTCTGTGCAGGGTGAGTGGTGCATGAATGAAGACTGATAAGTGTCCGAGTGCAGGGTGAAAGTGCCTCAATGCATGGTGATTAATGTATGATTTGTGCAGAATGAGAATTGTGTGACCTTCTGGGGTGACAGACGTCAGTTACCCTGTACAAGGTAAGAGATGTACGAGTATATGGTGAGTGGTATGTTAATAGTGTAAGTACAGGATGAGCAATTTGGGTTCAGGGTGAAAGATGTGTGGAGGGTGAAAGGTGTGGGTGAAGGGTGGGTGGTATGTCAATGGTGTGTGAGTGCAGAGTCAGCACTGTGCGAGTGGTGGGTGAGCAGTATCCGACTGCTAATGCAATGTCAGGGTAAATGGTGGGTCAGTGTGCAGGGTGAGCGGTGTCTGAGTAGGTAAAAGGTATGTATGTAGGTGATGTGCAGTAGAATACATTTTTATAATATGAAAAGATTGTAACTGGCTAAGCTTTAAATCCAATGGACATTTTCCAAACACAGAAAGTGCCAGTCAGTGCATGAAATAAGCACAAATCGAGAAAAGCTCATTTGATTCGGTTATTTATTTGAATTTGCATAAAATAGCATTTCAACAAGAAATGCTGTATACAGCATCAGTTAAGCATTAACTAATCATTAATTAGAATAGGACCTTAACACAGATATAACAGCACAAATACTACATATATACATATTTACAGTGCGATATTTAGAGTGGAAGTAGGGTTAACGTGCAGTTAATAGTTACAATTTTGCAACATGAGGTATTTCTTGAGAGCACTTCAAAGCTTGAGAGTCCTGAAGGAGGTGAGCTAGTCATTAGTGTATATTTCTGCTGAAAGAAGATTCCAGTTCAGAGTTTCCAAGTAAAAAGGAAAAATACAAAAAGTGGATACCTCACAGGGAGGTTTAAAGCTACCACACATTATTAACTGAGATATATATATGGTAACTATCTCAAAGTCTATGAGGAGCACTTTTTGATTTTTAACACCTTACTTGGTAACTTGTACAACAATGATGTTAGACAGACATCCCAAAGGTAATATCCTTCATTCTGGGGTACTTTCCCAGGCCCATATTCAGTGTGGATTAACTGTAAATTTCAGACCATTTCAACGATGATAGGCATCTCTGTGTGCATGTTTGATGGCATCTATTCGCATACTCTTTCCTGCTCCAAAACCTAGGAACGGTTACACACTTGTTGCAAAATATTTTTAAGCAGCTTTTGTCATGCAGAGAGAACATCAAAACACTTCCCATGTAGACCACACTCACACCTACTCATCCATATACTAGCATTCAAGCGTCCTACTACTCACTGCCAACAGGTGCAGCAACAAAAGAAGACAAAAGCACAATGCTGATTTTCACTCAGACAGGGGCCCTGGAATTATGTGGCAGGAGAGGGCGTAAGTATGCGGCAGGTGAGGGCCAAATTAGGCGGCATGGTCGACTAAATTATGCTTCAAGAAAAGGCAAATAATGCGGCATACTGCTGCACATTATCTGTTAGTATTACTTCATTATTGTCATTTTTAGGTCTCGCCTTGGCAGCGCATGCGCTGCATGCGCTGTCTCAGCGAGACCTAAAGTAATCTCTATATGTTGGCAAGCAGCCGGTATTTTCTCCAGCTGCTTGCCATTTGCTAAAGGTTGTTATCGATTTTGATACCTTTGCGTTCACTGGCTGTTGATGTCCAACTGACTTCCGTGTAGTCCGGAAGCAGCGGCCACCAACTATAGTTTTCGTCCACACTGTTCGGACTTTCCGTTTGTCCAGCGCATCTCTGCCTGACCTCAAAATGGCAGCGGCGAATGCGCAAGGAGCCAGTGTGCGTGAGGGGTGGGCAGCGCATGCTGCTTGTTTTTTTATTAGCGCCTCGGTGCACACAAAAACAGCACGTCCTGGCCCCTGAGTACCCCGGTCACTGCGTTCATGTGACCAGTGCCTCCCAGCAAGACACAGACATCTCCCGTCCAGGCTCCACGCGCAGCTAGTAATCATTTTTATTATCTCCTCGCTGCACACAAAAACCTCGCTGATTGCTCTTTTGAATTTGCTAATGAACCTGTATACGCAGTCATAGCAGTGCTTGTTTTGAGAGGCGAGAAGGCAAGGGAGTTCGCTTCTCTTTGTGAGTGAGGCGCTTCGAAAAAGGTGGGTGTTTCAACGGGGGCTGCACGTGGTGCTTTATTTTGGGCAGGTCGGTGTGGTATTCTCACTCCCTCTTTTCTCGGACGAATCGGGCATTTGATTCTTACGAGAGGTAATGGGGTCTCGCATCTCCTTGAGGCGTTGCATTTTCCATTTGATACTCGATTCCTGTTCGTGGAACTGTGGAGTTTTTTGCCTTTCGTTCTTAGGCTTGCAGGAACGGAGCGTTTGTTTGAGAGATTGATATGAGATCCCACTTTTCCTAAAAATATAGCGATCCCCAAGGAGGTTAGTGTTATTTCCTACGGACAGTAGGATGTCGAGCCAACTCCTCCTCCTGTTTTCTACCAAAGAGAGCACTGCACCAGGAAACCGTTGGGATGCGACAGTTCTTTCTCTCCTTCGAGCGATGGTACAAAAGCTTATCACAATATGGGAAAATATGTTGTCTGTTATTACCCTGGTGTACATTACCCACTTCTATTTAAGTATATAGCGGCACAGGAAATACACCATAACCACAAACTGCATTACTATACAACAGTGAAACAGCGCCCATATATATTGACTGTAACGCTCTAATTCTCATGTAAAGCGCTCTGATACCTCCGAGGCTAGCCAGCACTGTATAAAACTTCACAAATAAAAAATAAATAAATAAATATTATTAGTAATTCACGATGTAGCTCACATGGATGCAGGGCAACACAGCGAAAAACGAGCCAACCAGAGAAATGTATATATTTTTTTTTAACTATGGACCCCCTCCCGAGCCAGCCAATGTATTTTCTTTAATGTTACATATTTATCCCTTGGTTTTTTTTTTTTTTGAGGCTGCAAAATTTTGCAAAAAGACCACAAAAACTGGGGGTTAAATGTAGTCTTGCTTTCTATGTGTTAAACTGGAGCGGTAAGTGACTCGCCATCATGAGTGCTGCCACGTCGTGCTGTTCTTAGCATAATGGGTGCCACTCACTGTGCTGTGATTCTTTATAACCCTGAAGCATGTCTTACCCAAAACTCCTCCTTGCATGTGCCGCGGCTGCTGTGACCTTCCTCGTCTATGTTGTTCAACGTAAAGTTGCCGGTGTGTGTTAGCACAGGTCGTTTAACCAGTGGAAAATGGTTGGTTGATCTGGTTCTGCACTTTGGATTTTTACAGTCATTAATACTGAGAATGCGACCCTCAGGACACTCTAAGCCCCCTCCTCCCCCATCCCACCCCCCCGGCCTGTGTTGTACATACCGGGAGTGATTAATGTGTCAAGTGATTTTCCAATGCAGTCATTGCATCACATCTCCAGCGCCCCATGCATACAGGTCAAACATTAGGCTGCAGTCTGTCACACTTGGAAATGGGTTCATGCGCTTGTCGGCCATGATGCTTCTCATTGTATTTCTTGACGTTCCTTAACTATAACAGTGCATGGTGCTTTCTTGCCAGTGGGTTGCAGCAGGTCATTTAATGTGCTTAGCGTTTATAAATAAGCAATTGTAAGTGCAAAGCAGAAGAATGAGTCTTCCTTACATCGGAAGTAATAAACCAGCTGCACGTGTTGTCAGAGTTTTTTGTCTTAAAATATGCATTTTGACATCCACATAATACATGGAAAACAGTAAGCAAATGTTGCAAATGTGGCTTGACAAGCATTTGCAATGCAATAGGTCTAGCATTTACACAAGTTTAAGCTATTGGCATCTTAAATGACAATGCGTTTTATTTATGTTTCCAACACCAAAACATTAAGAAAAAGCATTTTCATTTACAATGCCAATAGCTCAAACTCGCGTCAATGCGAGACCTATTGCATTGCAAATGCTTGTTACATTTGTTAACACTGAGTGTTGAACTGAGGTGCAACCTATGCCTCAGGCAAACATAGCAATAAGCAACAGAAAGGTGAGAAGTCAACCATTGCCAAGGACCTTTGACTGTGCAGCAACACGTGTCACTGAGATTTTAGTAACTTTTGAAACGTTTGAGGTGGAAACACAATTTAATTTCAATTCAATAAATCTTTATTCAGCTTAAATAGCCTTGAAAGAGAGCAAACAAACATTCAATGTATCAAGAACGGCAACATCCATTTCCAACCTAGGACAAATGGACGTACAGTAACATTAAATACTTCATTAAAATTCAATCGCTAAGTCAGACGAAATAGCATCAAATGCCGACATACAATAGCTGAACACACAATTAAGAACATCACAAAAGAAAACTGTGAACCATGTCAATTCCTAAATTAAGGTGCTTTTCTAGTGACCTTTATAGCAGCTATGCAATCCTCCAGGTTTTCGAAGTTGATTAAAAATCAATAACCTTCAAAGTGTAAGTTATTAACCCCTTCCATGCTCATGACGAGCTCAGCTCGTTATGAGTCACAGTGGAGCTGTGCTCATGAGGAGCTGAGCTCGTCATAACAGCCGTGGCCCGCCCACACGCGTTAAATTCCCGGCCTGTGTGGGAGAATGAATCAGTGGGCTGGATCGTGACGAGCTCAGCTCGTCATGAGCACTGCTCCACTGTGAGTTATTGTGAGCTGAGCTCGTCACGAGCAATGGGGCACCGCCCCCTCACCCCCCGGCACCGTGGGGGAATTACCCCCCCAGGGAAGGGGTTAAAACTAAGTAAAAACAACCTAATATTGATTCAAGGCACCATCAAAATTTACAGTAAGATTATCACATCATATAGAAAATTCTGAACAATATGTTAAAAACAATTCATCTAATTCCAGGGACATACGACTCTTTACATACGGTTATTAAGTTAAAACAGCACAGGGAGTTCTTACTCGTATTGTTTTCTAATGGCCAATGAAACTTTTATATAGTTGGCTACGCAAAGCAAATATCAGGGGTAGCCAGTGTATGCAAGAATTTAAAACCATCAGCATATGTACAGGGGCGAATTTTCTTTAACAGTGGGACTAAAAATGTACTTCTTGCTGTTTTATATATGGTGCAGAATAAGATAAAGTGCAAAGTACTTTGGCTTCTGTGTCACACGGACAAGGTAAAAGTTAATCCGCCCATCCTCTCTGTCAAGGAAATGCAAACAGAAAGTTCACAGTACCTAAACAAAATCTAGTTAATTAAAATCTAGTCTGCAAATTAGTGAATGTTAAATAATATTGCAATGGGGCAGGGGACATCTGCAGAGGACCGATCTCAGAGTGTTTAAGATAACGCATAATTCCCCTGGAATAAAACGCCTCTTTGTTGATAGCTTTTGCGTTCAATGGAATGCTTTCAGGAATATCATAAAAGTGCCCCAATCCTATTTCATAGTATTTGTTTTTCAGAAAACGAAGCCATGGTATTTTTAGGGAGTTGGCCAAATGTTAACAATCTGTGATTATTGCTCGTGAGAACATTAGTTCTTCAGATAGACAGATTTTAGCCGATAGGAATAGGGGGGCACAATATATGCGATCCTCTATATATTCTAATCCCAGTTCCTTATGACATAGGCGGTTGGGGGTACTATTATCGTCATCAAAAGCCTTTTAGTACATTTATTTTCCACTGTTTGTAACTGGCTGTTTTTGTAATGTTCCCAGACCCCTGCCCCATATGTTGCAATGGAAAGGCATTTTGCATGCAAAGCAAAATATTCCATCCACAGCCCTAGTTGCCTGGTGGGCTCTTGCTGTAACAAGTGGGTCCCAGATCAGCTTATTGTTAAATAAATTCTTCCAAGTACATAAAATTCTCAACCTCTTCTATTCTCTTGTCCCGTGCTACAAAAATCTTTGTTTTTGTTCTCTTTGGGCCGCATACCATAATATATGACTCAATAAAATTTACTTTCAGATCGAGTGAAGACATAAAATTAATAAAAGTATCAAGGGAATTCTGAAGGCCATTCGCTGTCGTGGCCATTAACACCGTGTCGTCAGCATAAGATAGGAAGGAAACAATTTTTTTTGTTAAAATCTGCAGATTATGCAGCAGATGATGGATTATGTGGCAAACGCGGAAGATTCATAATTATGTAAAAAAATGCTGCAGTCACACAATTCCAGTGGCCCTGCTTAAGATAACATCAAACCGCAACCCATATAGGCCACGACAGATGAAAACTCTTTGCAGGTATTGCATGAGGTCAAGAGTTACCATGTTGAAAGTCACCGCATAATAGCACTGAATACACAAACTCAATTCACATGGCTGTGATAAGAATTTCTATAAATGGCCTCTGACCTTACTTAGGACCAATTAGTAGTATGCAAGTGAGAACATCAATAATAGGTTCCACTTACAGCAAAACTTGGAAACTTATGATTTAATATTTAAGTGGCACAGTAGGTCACTTGGGTACACTCATTGTATAGTATGTCCCTCATTTTATGATGTTGTTTGTATATAAAGTTAAGTACGTCTTGTTTTCTTCTTTTTTTTGTAGTAGGTACTTATGATTTGTTCTGTATTGGTGTTTCGATTTCACTAATGCACCGTGTTTGATGTAAACATAACAATGTATGTTTATGCTCCATGTAATTGTCTTTCCTCATTAGATAAATGAATGACACAGACAATTCAACTGTTGTTTGAAGCATACTTAAGGTTGATATTTGAATGCGAAAAGGGAAAACACTACTTGTTTTTTTCTTCGAGACACTTAAAATAACCCCAGCTCATTTAGTGAGCAGTCGTGGAGAATACTTTTGCAGTACTCCATCGAAAAAAAGCTTATGATCTATGGTCAGAGAGGTAACCCCATGTTGTAACTCTTGCATCCATAGCACTCCCACAGAGTAACATGCTACCTTTGTCTGCAGATGTCCCTCTGCGCTTCGTTAGGGGTGTGAAGCAGGATACAAATGTAAAACAGCACAATACAATACATTATTAATGAACATTCAGTGAATAGAAGGGCACATGAGAGAGTTTTCAATTTTAGATACATGTTTGCTTGGTGTCTAATCGAGGGATATGGGCGAGATGAGTGATAGCTTACAGGTAGAAGGGGTGTGACAATGAAAGGTGGGCAGTGTGGTAGCAGTGCTTAATTTGTAAAAAAAAAAAACAAATACAATAAAACATAATGGTGCATTGGCCTCGTGAGGGGGCCAATGCAGCTTGCACCACCCACTGGCCCAGCCAGCGCTGCCAATAACAGTACCAACACAACTACAAACCATCACACTCCTACAAGAGTGACAATCCAGAGTATTCCAGGCCCCTCAAGCTATAGAAATGGCTTGGGGCAACAGATATTAGTCATTTTTAATATATATTTAATTAATAAACAACTGTAGTGTTAATCTCTAAATTAAACAGTCAGCGCAATCTTGTGGCAGACGGTCATGGATGCTGGTGTTGGCAATTGCGTGCTGGTGCCAAGCGCCAGAAACCGCAGACTCAAATGAAGCACTGTTTGGTAGAGTGGGAGTGTTAATTAAGGCCGTAGCTTATGAAAGGCAGAAACATGGTGTGAGACTGTGTGACAGAAGCTTTCCAATACGTAACTAACAGTCAGCCATCAGTCAGATGGTCCAGCCTCCTATGAACTGCTGAACCAACCGACACCATCCTGAACAGCCAACACTGTCAGCCTTTGCTTATCTGCAATCATATGCGACAAAGAGAAGGTACTGGGTTTGTAACTGGTCGCGGTTACTGGTCATGACTCAGACACAACCCAAATCCTAAAAACAGTAGACAGTACTTCCATATTAAACAAGCATTTGCAATGCAAAAGGACTCGCATTTACGCAAATAGTAGTGATCACAGACAAAGGGGGTGCAGCACAGGCGTGCGATCAGCTGCCCCGTAGATGGGATAGCATAGTCCCTGATGCTTCTGACCCGTAGACAGGGGCGCCTGCGGCCACATGGAGGCGATTGCATTTTTAGGGCTGGGGGCGGGGGGGCGGTCCTGGGGGGTGGGGGGTGAGAAAGGGGGGGAACACTCTGTGTACAATTATTCAGGCTGCCACTGTTCTGAGTTTTTCCTTTTGACCAGTTTGCGATTTATTGGTTCTCAATGTCTAAGTTGCTTGGGTGGCTCACACTGGCATGTATGGCTAAGTGGCTGGTGTGTGGTGGCTGCTGCCCCCTTTTAAGAGACAACACTGGAACTGCTGAGGCACATGCATCCAGCCCCCGGGCAGGTTGCGACTGGTACATTTCTTGACTGTGGGGATGTCTGGCTGGCTAGGCCAGACACGGACCGGCGACCCGCATATGTTTATATACTTCTATGTGTAATGTATCCTGCTGAACCACGTATGTTTTCTTTGTTATACCTTAACAAAAAAAGCAATAAAAACAGATTTGCAAAAAAAAAAGGGGGTGCAGCACAGACAACGTGAGTGCAAAGGCTCGATAGGCATGACGACAACGGAAGGGACGGTGGGGGGGCTATTTGAAGGTACGGACAACAGGAGGGAGGGGGAGTAGTAAAGAAGGCACCAAAGCACATTGTGCCTGCAGCAGGACAGAGGCCATTGTCAATAAAGTAAATAGTGCTCACCCACTAAATAAAGCATGCCATGTTAGGAGCAAAGTAAAAGTTCCAGTCCTTAAGGGCAGCAACAAATGGAGACAGGGCGTTACCCAGGCGGGACTAACAAGCCTCATAATGAAACGGAAGCCAGCGTTTACCAAGGACATTGACATCAGCCAATTACAAATATGGGCAGAGAGTGGGCGAGGCTTCCACAACATACCCTACTACAGCATGCCTCGCAGAGCGTGCAGCGCATGCGCGCTGCAATGCTAGGCTCAACCTATGTAAGGCCAAAAATGTTGGCTTTCGAATAGTGGACAAAGTTACTCACGCTTCAGTAACAGATAGTTTAGGTATCAAATATCAGCAAAAGTGCAGGAGTTCCTCATACAAACAAACAGAGCATGGACAGAAGCTGTGCAAGTTTGTATCAAGCAGAGGCAAAAGAAAGAATAGGCTCAGAACAGCAGATAGCAGCCGCGCATGCTTCAAAGGGGATAAAACAGAGAGATTTAATTTTTGGTGGTTTGTATTTTCACTCTATGGGATTCATGGTGGGATAGAAAAAGATCAATTAATAAATACAAAATTCATGTTAAAATTGGAGCCTTCGACTCATTTTTTTTTTTGGGAATGTAAGTGCAACAAAGCAGCATAAGCACTGCTAAATGTGAGAGCACCAGTCCTGAAAAGCCTAACAATCCTTTGTTTTGAAGTACAGGTGCGCTTTTCTGGGCGGGAGAAATGTGGATTTGAGCGAGCATGCAAAACACCAAATCATCTCTCCTTTATTTGTAGGTCCTATTGGGACCTACAAATAAAAATCTGTTCATTCTTCCCAACTGTTTTTTTTAGCAAGACAATCAAAAAGTTCAGACCTATACCTTGTAAATGTGCAATATATTATTTTCATTTTTCCTTTGTAAAAGTAGTTTCTGCTTAAAAGTGGAAGTCACCTTTTTCTGCTACTACATATTTAAGTGGTAGAACATGCAGCATGCTGCATATATCTATTGGCTCCAATAGGAGTTGGGACTCCTCAGACTCGTCCCCAATCTTCCGCTCCACAACTCTCAATGTTAACTAAGAGACAAACCTACAATTGTAAACTCTTTTCCCGAAAGCCTGCTAGTCCATTGTTCTACACGAGCAGGCACAATTATCAATAGGGACATTTTTGTATCCAGAAACCGCTACAGGTCTTCAATGGAGCAACAGATTTAGCCAGCTTGTTCAATTGCTCATAACGTATTTTCCGCATCTTATCTGCTAAACCCGTAAGAGCTTAAAACAGGCTATAGTACCGATTAGTATATCATTCAGGAGGGAAGACTTAAAAATCCATTGGTCACACTTTAAATTATCTGAAGCTTTTGTACTCTTTACTGTTGTGTGGAGACAAATAACTGAATGTATTGGTGTAGCTATTCAACTATAAAAGTTTTTGGGTGTTCATGTTCTTTAAAGGTTAATTACATTTTTTACTTACTGTGGAATTTGTGGGTGTACGCACCAATGAATTCAAGATGGCAACTGCGTGACAGACTGGTGCAATATACATAGACAAGAGGCCACAGTAATGGCAATACAGTGCTATACAAACCTCAGTTAACATAATTGATTGGATCTATTGCACCAAGCTTAATCCTTACTTTGGATACACACACTATTAAAGTTTACAGGAGCCACAACACACGAACAACCAACACTGTTGTTTTTTGGTCTGAGCTAGGCACAATCAGAATGTGAGCACAAAACAACCATCATTCCCAGGCTGTCTGAAGCAGTCCCTCCCATCTGCTGCCCTGTCATGGTTTATTGCCCAGACCAGTTGAATCAGGTATTACTCACATCAGACAGGCCACTTGCCAAATTCAATTCTCACAGAAGCTGGTGCAAGCGAGTTTTAACATGTTAAAAAATAACGCCTAATTTAAACGTGTTTCAGTTAGCACAACTGGGTTGCTGTCAGCTTGCATTGACAGCTATTCATATTTGCAGAATACTAGTACACATTTATTGTATGTGAGCAAGCCTGGCATCCTCTCTCTGTGCTTGTGTGTTTTTTCATTTCAGGAAAATCATCGAACATGAACCCGAAACTGTGATGAATGTACAAGTAGAAAATTGAACATTTGTGTTCTATTGAGGAAGCAACGCTCAGCATATTCGTATCTTTTGTCACTTTCCATGGTTGGCTGCCAATGTCCTATGTCTGGCCTTCGTTAGCTGAACAACCGAGTGTAATGCTGTGTTATATAAAGTGCCAGTTTGCTTCATTAATTAGCTATGCACAATCTAACCAATGAACTGTATTAGGAAGCAAGGGTATCTAAAACTATCATGTTTACCAAAAAAATGATTTATGGTTTATGTGATTAATTGATTTATGGTTTATGTGTCTGCAACATTGCTCGTCGAACCTTGTTAGGTCATATCATACCATGAAACGTGTGTGACTTCTGTACCCTGAAACATGATAAAATCTGCTTTATTTTGGAGATGATCTAGTTGTTTTTGGGCTTTCTATTTTAGCAGACTGTACTCTTGTCTTTTTATTGATTAAACGTAGACTTTCTTTGGCTTTCTAAATGAGTAGACTCAATGTCAGTCGGTCTATTTTATTTGTACTTGGACTTTCTTTGGATCTTCTTCAGAGGAAAACCATATGTTAATTTTCTTGCCGAATTATACTGCAATTCGTTTTTAATTTTATAATTCCCAAATGACTAATTACTTTTTTCTTTCTGCAATGATCATATTTTTTAACAAACCCATGAAGCTTTAAGCTGGAATCTTGTCTCATGCAGGTCTGTTTATTAGCCTTGGACTACGTCTTAAGAAGACTCCCAAAGACTTACAAAGACTCGCACAGCCCTGATCCTGCACTTTGACCCCTTTGCAAAGTTAATTAGAACATCAACTGATTTTTGGTCAGGAATGTTGTAAAACAGACAAAGTAGGCAAACTAACACTAGCAAAGGTAATTAATGGAAATATTTGGTTAGCAAAAAGTTGGAGCATTTTGGTGATTTTTTCTAATACTGCCAGAGCACCTGTACATGTAGCCTAATGAGTATTAATAGAGTTTTTGCGCAGTGTGAAATGTCATGCAACAAATGATTTGTCATACTGATTGGGTCCTCTGGAACGACACCTGATGGCCATCGAACTCAGACTCACCCCGCACAAAAAGACCATGCCCGCATTCTCTGCATCATCCTAGACAGCACTCTCTCCATGAAAAAACAGGTCGACGCCATCTCTCTAGCCTGCTTCCACACACTCTGCATGTTCCACAGAATCTTCAAGTGGCTTCCCATCAGCACCAGAAAAACAGTGATGCAGGCCATCATCACCAGCCGCCTGGACTTCAGAAACACCCTCTAAGAGGGAATCACCTCACATCTGCTAAATAGACTTAATACCATTCAGAACTCAGCGGCCAGTTAGGCGGGTCCATATTACCCCTCACCTCAGAACACTTCACTGGCTCCCCGTCCACAAAAGGTGCCAGTTCAAAATGCTAACCCACACTTGCAGAGCTCTGAAAAATCAGTGACCAGCCTACATCAATCACAGAGAGGGCCTGGGTGACGACGAGCGTGGTGCTGGTGGGGAGGCAAATGAAGATTTTCCAGAGTGTGCAGTGGGGAAGCTGGCTGAGGCTACTGCATTTATCTGTTTTTCCATTGTGAGTTTGCTGTCCAGTGTGATGCCTAGGTTCCTAGCATGTTCAGTGGGTGTGGGTCCCAGTTCTTCTGGCCATCAGGCGTCATTCCACAAAGGTGTTTTGTTCCCGAATCCGAGTACCTCAGTTTTGTAGGTGTTGAGTTTGAAGAAGTGGTTTTGAATCCAGCTGGTGATGCAGGTCATGAACAGGTGGAAGTGGCGGTCTGTATGCAAGGGTCCTCTGATTGTGGTCTTGCTGTCTTTGTTGAGTTGGAAGTTGAGGTGTTCTATGATGGGGTTAGTGTCGTCGGTGGCGGCTGTGCAGTGGAGGCATTCTTTGTGGATTTCTTTTTTTTTATATAAATCGTTTTTGTTGAATTTTAATACATAAACAAAGTGACCACATCAAACATTACATGATCCATCATGGTGTACAATATATGCATAAAGGATGGAGGATGTGCGACTTTGGATGATGCCTATTACACCTTTGTGTATGTTGATGCAGCCCCTGTGTTTGATCGTGTATCTGTTTGGTGTTATGGTGGCAGTGGCGGGTGCTGATGTGGGGTTGTGTCTCGGTGATGAAGACGACATCGGGGTGAAGGAGGATATGGTGTACCAGATCTCCGTACAATGTTTGAGGCGCGATCGGATGTTGATTAGGAGGCATTGGAGTTGTTCTGGCTCAGAGGTGGTGGGCGGGGGCCTGTGGGAGGGTGATCTGATATTGTGGAAGAGGCATTGTCAGCAGGAGAAGGATCCTGCAGTTGAACGTAGGGATGCGCGGCTACAGATGTTACGGTGGGGTCGGGGTTCAGGGGTGTTATCTCGGTGCTGGTGTAACTGAGGGTGGGTGGAGATCCAGGGATCCTGGCGCTGGCCTCAGGACAGGCTTGGATGGGTGCAGACTGGCTTGACTTTGGCGCACCTTCGGCCTGCCGGTGGCATGGCGGCGCTGTGGCCTCCATTAAGTAGGTTCCTGGGTGGGGCAGCTGAAGGCGGGAATAGGGAGGGAGAGCAGCGATGAAGGTGCCAAAAATGAGAGAGGAGAGTGTTGGAAAAATGTGGTTTAAGAGGAGGAAAAAAGTGGTACCAAAAAGGAGGGGGATAGTTGGGAGACAAGCACAGTTAAAAGGAGGCAAAAAGGAGGCAAAAGTCGGGACCAAAGATGGTTAAAAGAACATGATGTGGAAAAGAGCAGTGTAAAAATTGGCACAACGGTGTGCGCTCGAGCGGAGCACTCGGCCTGCAGCAGCGGTGGTGTGCTGACCCAGCCTCCATTAATTAGGTTCCTGGGAGGGGGGGGGGGGGGGAGTGCGCTGGGGGAGGGGGTTTGGGGGGGGAGTGCGCTGGGGGGAAGTGCGCTGGGTGCCAAAAACGAGCGGGGAGAGCATGGAAAAAATCGGTTCAGGAAAAGGAAAAAGGTGGGAGAAAAAAAGGAGGCAAAAGTTGGGAGAGAAACACAGTTAGGAGGAGGCGAAAGTCATACTCAAAGAAGGTTAAAAAAACAAGATGTGGAAAACAGGTGCAAAAACTGGCAGAACAGTGTGAGCTCGAACGGAGCGCTCGGCATGCATTAGAGGTGGTATGCTGGCCCGGGGATCTGCTCAATGGGATTGTGATGTGGCCTCTATTAGGTGGGTTCATGGGAGGGGCGCTGGGGTGGCGCTGGGCAGTCCCTGAAGGTTCTAAAAATTATCGAGGAGGGCACGGGAAAAATGCTGTTTAGGAGGAGGAAAAAGAGGGAGCAAATAGGAGGCAAAAGTCGGAAGAAAAACACAGTTAAGAGGAGGCAAAAAGGAGGCAAAAGTCAGGAGAGAAACACAATTAAGAGAAGGCAAGAAGGAGCCAAAAGTCGGAACCAAAGAAGGTTAAAACAACAAGATGTGGAAAACAGCAGTGTCAAGTCTGGCATAAAGGTGTGAGCTCGAGCAGAGCGCTCGTCTGCAACAGCAGTGGGGAGCTGGCCAAGGCAATTAATTAATTAGAGCGCTGACACTGGTGTACATGATGAAGTAAACAGTATACACAGTTGTCATTGCAATCCTAACCAAGACAGGCAAGCAACAAGCAGAATTAGATATCCTGACCCCATTGCGCCCATGGAAGAGCCTCAGCAACATGCTCCATGTGGACCACTACACCATGCCGATTGGTGGTGGGGCAAAAAGCAGCACATAGTCATTGCCACACAATTTCAGATGAAAGGAGTACAGCTGCCTGATCTCTGTTGCTTTTCCTTCAGGCTTTTATCCAAAATGGCTCACCACTTCAACCTACAACCTCAATCTAGGCCATAGAAAGACTACAGTGATGCGACATTGGAACAAGTGACACAACTATTCTTGCAAAAATGAGTGTCAACAAAAGCCCCTTAATCCATGATAACAAAGAGGCAGTAGCATAAGATGAGATTCAGATGGCATGTCGGATATGAAAGTTCACCTTATGAAGCATGCAAGAAAATGGAAACACTCCTTTGACAAAGCAGTCTCTGTGAAGCTTTCAGTTATTCCCTGATCCATCATCAATTTCTTATACTATCACTGCAAATGTTTTTCTACTGTTGCTCACCACTGTACACATTTAACTTTTCCCTACTATTAAACCCATACTGGCCCAAGGGCACTGCTTGTCCTGAATTGGAACTGTACTAAATAAAGAAGTCCAAATGTAAGCAGAGTTGTAAGTTCCAAGATGTAATTTATTATATCCAGTTCCAAGTAAGTAGATAGAAGGTAAATAGTAAATAAGATGGTAATCAGTAGTAGCCCCACCAGGAGCAGCCTCCCTACTGCTCAGCCTCTCATCTTCAACTGACACTCTAACCAAGACCACACACCAGCATTCCATGACATCATCAGACTGAACAGAAGGGAGAGTATTGGTGCAAAGAAAGAAGAGAAGAAATCACACTATAACAGCAACAAATATGCAAATAATGCTGGCTTGATTCCAATAACTACAGAGAACATTTAAGGGCTATCATTTAAAGGATAACAACAGGATTAGTCTAAAGACAAACAAGAGACAAGTTGCACGAGAACATACAAAAAGCTAAAGTTAATTTACCTGCCATTAACAGAAGTAGATGTTGTTACATCATTGGGAAGAACAACTGCTAACTGTATGTCTCTATCGAGGTTCTCCTTTTGCTCCATCATTGCGGACTCCAAATCGAATGTTGAAGAACCTACAGAAGATCTTGCATCAGCTGGTGGTCGAGGTGCTTTTCCTTTTGCTCTTCTTCTGTAAAATTTGTATATAAAGGATAGGTTATTACATTTAGCAGAGATTGTTTGTGTAATTGATTATTGGAATAAATATATTTGACATGATTTGCTGTCAACATTAACATTAGAGAAACAATATAGTTCATGTGTTTTAAGTACAAATGTAATTAATTGATACATTCTACAGATTACATTCCATTCCATGGACCAGGATGAGTAACTGGCTTAAACTGTGTGCTGTTCCACATTAGAGAGTTCATATTACAAAGAATAAGAAAAAGTTAATCACCTGTAACTGACATGTGTGAGCTTCAGGCTAGTCTAGTTTCACATGCTGTGCACTTAACCATCTAGTGCTTGGGTGTTCAACCACAGGTGGAATCTATAGGACTCATGATCACCAAAGGTTTTACTGCCTGTTTTTAGACACTTAACAAGCAATGATGGAGAACATACATTCTAGAAATTATTTTTCTATACAAATATATTTATACACAATAGTTACAAAACAGTGGTGGTCGCAATTGTGCAGCTACGGTTCAGCCACAATTTCAATTGAAAAGCAGTTTTTGCTAATAACTATCGATCCCATAAACGGATCTGCACAAAATTTTGCGCTCGTTCAGCATATGCAACGTAACTCAAACATGCCAATTTCCCTACAGTTCTGTGTATGGTACAACTCAAAAAGAAGGTGTGGGGGGGTAAAAAGGTGTTTTCCCATGTCAGCTCCCATCTGAAATTTTGCTTACCTCTACAGCAACCACCACTAAACGGATTTCCACCAAACTTTCGAGAATAGAGAAGTTTGATCAGAAAGTGCGCTTTCATTGGTCTTTGTGTACTCTGACCACTAGTCTTTTTTGGGCTATTAGAATTAGAGCAAGAATTGGCAAAGCCCTTTTGACCTTATTTGCGATGGTAATACCTTTTGTCAATGTGATGCGGCATCGGCACAAAACAAAGAATGAAACAAACTGCTATCACATATATACACCCATATGGCTCAAGATGCTATTGCTGCCCAGCTTGATGGGGTATATGCATGCATGCATCATCTTGCATGTATATTGGACCGCAACGGGAGGGGTGAGCGAGCAAAGATGGAGGAGAAGTCAATGCGGGGTGCAACGGGGAGAGGGCACAAGAGCAATTTTGTTTTTTTAAATGCCAAGCGGTAAAGACTAGCAGAGGAGATGAAGAGAACAGTTTGGAGAAATATCAAGTGTATGGGGGGGTAGGTAATTGTGGGTAAAGTCGAAAATGAGGGAGAGAGCATGTACTCTCAAGGAGTGCTGAAACGAAAAGAAAAAAGAAGCTCCATGTACGTGAGCAGTGAAGGAACAAAGTCATCAGATAAAAAATGATGGTAAAGGAGCAATGGTCCAGGGAGGGACACACACAAAAACAAGAAGTAAAGCCACTGAAGCCACTGAATAAGAAGCAAGCAAATGACATTGATAAGAAAGCCAATCAAAGCTAAGCAATGTTCTCTCCCAAAGGTGACTGCACGTTTTGGCACTGTCCTCAATAGGCTTTTTTGAGAACCGAGAGCTAAAAGCAGGCAGTAGGTGAGAACTAAACATGTGCATAGCAGCCTTAAAAGTGATAACACTTCTGTTAATACTGTTGACTGAATTCACAAATTAAATATAGGGATTTCTGTTAGTTAAATTTGAATTTTTCAAGATGAGATGAAGGGGATCAAAACAAAATGTTTTGCATTATATTGAAAATCGAGAATTTTGTCAACGTTGAGATTTTAACACAGTAGAAAAATAGGGTAGGAACTGTGAGAGGTGCCCAACCCCAGATGAGTGCTAGAACCGATTGAAAAAACAAGGAAAATGGAGTTTAAACAAAAAAGAAATATGAATTTGCCCCAGAGAAATTACAAATTTTAAAATGTTGCAGTAATGGTAGTGCCATTTTGTATTCATCAAGAGGCAACACTTTTACAAGTTCACAATTTTCAGAAAAAAATGTGAATTTTCATATAGTGATTTTCATGGTTGTTGCAAATTGTAATTTAAAAATAGGTAAACTATCATGGCTTAGTTTGGGTGCAGGCCATGGAAGGATTCACACCTTGTGGCTAGAGGGCATGGCTGCGGGCAGTTCCTCTCCATCTGCAAGGGTTGAGCATAGAGGCTTGGTGAAACGCAGTACAGGTACATGACAGGTGAATGCACATAAAAAACACAGTAAAAGTTTAGTTGTGGTTCAGCACATACAAACCTGAAAATATTCTAAAAACCGCTAGCTACAGTATGTAAAGAGCATCTTACTTAATGTTGCCTGTCATGCTCTCTACCCAGCTTCGTCAAATGCAAACGAAAACAAGCATTGGTAAAGCCGACAGGTTTTGCCTTTGCAAGCTCTACGTGCTTTGTCAATAATTCATTTTTACATGTTTCTCAGTAGTAGGCTAGAAAAACTTCTTTTTTCCAAGTCCTGTGATGCGGCCATGTTGCACAGAAGCCTGTGCAATATGTGTAAAAACAGAGCAGGGGTTGGGGGAACAAGCAAATGAGGGAGGAGGGCTGGGATTGGAAACAAACAACAGACAGTGGGAGGAGCTGGTCAAACAGTGGACAGCAGGAGGAGGGCGGTGGTGGGGAACAAACAACAGACAATGGGAGGAGGCGGGATGAGGAAGAGAGACTGCAGACACATGCACTCTATACAACTGCATGCAAAAACGTTTTAAAAAAAAAGAGTAGCTGGATGTAGCCTGACCCACGCTTTTTGCCCTTATGCCTCGCCTTTTGTTTTTTGTTGTTATTTATGTTAAATGTATGTCTCCTGTTTTTTTCGAGCTATCCTGAGCCATTTACGGGGCTGGGCCCCAGGTGTCGCCTACGGACTTAACTAATGTACGATCCTTTCTGAATCTAGCGGCCGGCCCTGGTGGTTGTAGGCCCATGCTTGTAACTGATTTATTGTTTAATAAAAATTAAAAAAAAAAAAAAAAAAAAGAGTAGCTGCAGGAGCCTGTGGCCAGTTGAGGACACTGGCCGGACACTGGCTGCAGACAGGAAGCTATACTTGGTCTATGCTCCACTGCAGGGACTCACACAAAGTCTCAGGCGGAAGCCGAGGTGAGGAGATTCTGATCAATAAGAAGTAAGGAAACAAGAGCGAAGTCGGAGCAAAGCAACGGTAAGTAATGGGCTCTAAGCCCGTTTGAAGCTTTTTTTTGCAAGCACTGGCAGGCGAAACCTAAAAAGACGGCCTACAAAAAAGAAAAAGAAGAACATCGTGAGGAGCGAATTATAGCGTGTTACCTATTTCATACCATATCTGGTGACTTTTAGGGATTTTCCTTGTTTATGTACGCTGACTAGAACAAACTTTTAGCTTTGTGAAAGCCACAAACAAATAATTGAGGTATAGCAAATCTCTTGAGTGTTAGCATTTTTCTTTAAGGACACTTGAACTTGTTAAAGGGTAAAGTGAAAAATTGTCTAATACTGTCATCCCAGAGCTCTGATGACATTTGTGTACAACTTGGCCTTCCGCCTCAGGTTTATGATGTCACCAGAAACCCTCAATGGCAGTATTGGATAAAATTATACAGTTATAAAATTGCTGTTCTTGCTCACGAGGAAGCTGCCTCCTGTCCCACCATGGTCGGTGCATTTTAGTCAAGGGCGAGTTCCCCGCAAACATTTAAGAGTATGTGAATAAAGAAAACACATACTTTTACAGCTAATTATTCGTCCGTGGATTACTAGGGTGCAGTTAGGCATGACAGGCCAATGCCTTTTGGCTACTTAAAAACATCAGTCTGTTGTATCTAATTGCATCTCATAAAGCACAGACGATTTATTGGCCGCAAGATTGCTTATTTCCTTATCTGGGGTACCCTTTTTTGCAAACGATTTCTGATGCTAGCAAAATTAATTCATCTCGGCCCCTCTATGCCCAGTTTGGAAGCTCTTGAATATTACTTGAAAGTATACTCTGAACTTCAAATCATAGCTACAGTAATGCTTCAACATATTCAAAATATTATTGTCTTTACTTTACCACTGCTAATCCATGCTAAAGTGCTTGTGCTCTCTCCTTTAAAACATGGTAACATTGGCGTAAACCTGATTTGCATATTTAATTACCGTTTAAGTCACTTACAAAGTGGTATACCATATACACTAGGACTGGTAAATTCAATGCTACTAATAGGCCTGCAGCACTTATTGTGCCACCCAGTTAAGGAGCCCTTTAAACAAGTCTTAGGCCTGCCATTGCAGCTTGTGTGTGCAGTGTATAACTGCCAATTCGAATTGGCAAAATAAGCCCTATGCCAGGCATAAAACTCTCTTTTTAATACCTATACGTCAGCCCTAAGTTAGGCCTTTAACAGCCCATAGGGCAGATACGTTGTGTTTAAAAAGTTGGACATCAATGTTTAAGATTTACAAGTCCTGGCAGTATAAAATTCACAAATTCGATGTTCTCTTCTGTGAGGCCTACCTCTCCCATAGAATAACAACTGGGTTACCTTATTACATTTAGTAAGTGATAAAGTTTATTTGGGAGCAGATAGAAATATCATGTTTGATATCAAAGGAACTGTAATTTAAAATACTTTCATTGTAAAGTCAGATGTTCAGTCACAAGTTGGCATTTTCTTGTCCTAATCATTTGGTGCCTGGAGACTGCTTCCTGAGTCTCACGACTAGGTGTAGTTGGTAACTGGCCTTAGTGTATTCCTCCCAGACAGCAACACAAGAGCATCCAAGGCAGGATGGTGGCAGGGCTGTTCACGGCCCCACTTGTACTTCACAGGGGCTGCCTCAGCTCACACACAAAAGTTCACAGTAGCCTATTGTGACTGCAGACAGACTGGGCAAGGACATTTCAGACACTTCTGTGGGGGGAAAGCTCCAGAAGCTTCTTACACTTCAAAGCTGGTATCATGTATTAAACTGGGACCTCAGACACCGACAGTGGTGAGGGCATGGAGGGATGCCCCAAGATATCTGGGTTGGGAGGGAAAATGTATGAAGATGACGCCACTATTTGACAGTGACCTTCTTCTGGGACTGGGAGAATAATGGAGCTTCAGGAAATGGGAATTAATTGGTCTGAAAAGACTAGGTGACATATGGAGGGGACAGGTCTACGTATTCTTTGCTACTCTCCAACAGGAAGATGACCTGAAGGGAAATAAGTGGCTCTGATATTTGCAGATGTGTCATGCAATGCAGGGTCACATCCGAGGAGGAGATTTGTTGACCGAAGCAGCCCCACTGGAAGACCGCCTCTTGACAGACCGTTTGATTGATAAGGCGGTCTCACTAGTATAAAAAAAACTGGTGAATAAATCCCCGGATCCATTGGGGTGATTGAAGGCAGCTTGAGAGAGTGATCTCGGCCCACCAGACGATGAGGACTGGGTGGAAGCTAAGCAGGGTCCAAGAAAAGTGGACAACGGTCTCACTTTAGGCTGATCCAACTGAAGATTTTGCACAGAACTTATCGCTTGGGACAGGTTGAAAATACATTATGTCAATGGGGATGTGGGCGTGAGGGATTCTTTTACCACCTGCTATGGGACTGCCCACTGATTCACAGATACTGGACAGAAATAGGACAGATTATGGATGAAGTGGTGGGGCTACAGGCCCATTAGAAGCTAAGTGGCACCTGCTGCTTATCCCTAGGGAGGAAGCCTGACAGAGGTATAAAGAAATCTGGTTGGCACTGGTCTTGGTGGTGGCCAAACGCAATATAGCACAGAGCAGGGGTGGGTCTCACCCCGAAGGTAGCTGGCTGGGAAACAGACCTGGATTGGTGCTGGCATGCCGAACATACAATTTATCTAAGGGCTGAGGTTTGTAGATGGAGACATTTCGGTTTAGGGAGAAGAATTTCGTACAATGGTGCTATGATGTATTTTTAAAGTCTTTTGATGTGACCACTGTACATTCTGTCCAATGGATCGATGTTACACTGTATGATATAATTTCAATATACTGTTGATTCAGCACTGATAAATAAAAAGAGATTTAAATAAAAAATGAATAAACTGGGACCTTAGACCCGCTTCTGCGCACATCCCTGGACAAGTGGACCTTAAATTCTAAATATACATAAATGTATTCCTTCCTTCATTTTAAATTATATCTCACAGGCTACACATGGTTCCCAGGGCACTTGCTTCTGTTTGCGGGCATTCCAGTATATGCTTAATTTACATTTCTAAGATAGCCAACTGACATCTTGTGGTCGAAAATTAATAATAAAGTATGCAAAACAATAATTAGAAAGTGGCCAAAGTGCATGAGAACACACTGGCATGCACTAGCAGTCATATTTGAATACTTTTTTGTTATACTTTGAAACAGTACCATTCATCCATGGCTGGTGGTGCATTTGCATGGAGGACTGCCCTGTTGCCAGAGGACTTCCCTGCTGTCTCAGTAGGATGACCGGACCTGCTTCCTTCATCCCAGGCTACCTGCTGGACTCCAAGGGCTAGTTAGATGGCCTCCTGTTCTGAGCGTCAGGGGCAGAACAAGCTCCAGACACAACTCTGCAACTGCCCAGCTGACCTGCAGCACTGGACCTGCCAGAACCTGCAACTGGATCTACCTGAGCCCTGACAGCCTTTGCTGGAGTGAGTTCCTGTTACCCAAGAGGTGTTTCCCAGGTCCAGGACTGTTGGTGTGGCCCGAGTTGAGCTTCTCCTGGAAGAAAAGGGGAAATCCTGATGCTTTGGGCTATTCAAGACAATGAATGGGCCCGTTCGCAACAAGATCTTGCCACCTGACCACCTGGCAACATGAAGCTCCAGTGAACAAGACTCTTCGCACGACAGCGACCACCAGCAACGCAAGATCTGCATTTCGACAGCCCGCGATTACCGCTAATGCGCAGCTCCAGCAACATTAGTCTCCCACGTCAGACAGGATCTACATATTACAGCAACAACTGTTCACGACACCAGGTCTGCTGTTCACGCTACAACAACTACATCTGCAACGCTTTCTGTGCTCCTCAAAGCCACGTACTTGACTCTTTGTACTATACTTTGAGAAGGTAACTTTTTCAGCGGGACTAACCTGGTCCCTGCATCCGACCTGCACTCTATTGTGATGAGCCTGAACTTGTGACTTGAACCTGTATCGAACGACCAGATAACCAAGAGTGGCGCTTTGCGCTTTTAGGTACTATACTTAACTTAAATCTTTGAAATTGCACATCTGCAGTTCTACTGGTTGGCTTTTTGTCATTTTGGTGTCAGATTTAGTAATACATTTCACTCTATCTTTCTACTGCATACATACTTTACTCGTTGCCTCTAAGTTAAGTTTGACTGCTTTTGTGCCATGCTGCCAGAGGGTTAAAGCAAAGGTTAATTTAGTGACTTTGTATTTCACCCTGACAAGGATTGTAGCTGTTCCCTGAGTAGGGTTTCACCCCTCCCAACAACAACCCAGTTTCTCACGTTTCAAGAATTTTTATTTCTCATTTTAAACATATAAGATAAACAAACCACACCACTATAGCCCTCCCCATTCCCTTTTTCTCTCCGTTCCCGGGACCCTTCACAAAACAGTAGTCCATGTAGCCCATTTCATCTACTTTTGTCTGGTACACATTCAAGTCTGTGTTCAAGGGGACCAATGATTTACTTCTCCATCCTGTGCTGTGTCACTTGGAAGGAACTATATCGTCCCTATTGTTCTTGAAAGCTTTGGTCATAAATTCCAATAGCACACTCCAATGAGCCCAAATTTATCATAGGCTATTTTCTCCACCCCTAACTCCCTCCAAGGTCTATAATACTAGCCTAAAACCACAGGGGGGCAGACTGTCCCCATCTTTAAAGGATTGTTTGCTTTGCTGTGAAAAGTAACCATTAGACTTGCTTTTTCCCACCCTTCCTAAACCTTCATATTATTTTAGGTATCCAGCCTAATATCGCTCCCAAGGCAGGTTGCGGAATGTCTAACCCAGGAGGTGTCTCAGGTCTTTCATCTCTACGTTCCAGAAAGCTTTATTATAGGGACAGAGTCATTAAATGTGGGTGAAGTTTCCTTTCACTTCGAAATTTCTCCAACATTTTATTTATACTTTTTAGAGTCAGGAGGCTGACAATTCTTTCTTTATGCAAAAATAGCCAACGGTAAACCCAGGTCTTCTGACACCTTAAAAACTATAATCACACATCAAGCCTAACACACAGGAGACTAATCCGAGTAAAATGGTAGCGAGGATGTTACCATTCTACCCATTAGCCACGTCCTTGAATTCTACAAGGAAAAGAGCGGTCATAGCAACTTATACATTAGTACTAACAGCACAGCATGCCAAGATCAGCCAATCACTGCTGTCTGTTGTACTTAAAATTGTACAGATGACATTATACCAATGTCAGCTGTAGGTGATAGTTGTATATGTGCACTCAATCAATAGAAGAGTTAAACTGTACCCCAAAGAAGAATATTATGAAAAAGAGACAAAGTTTGCATTGTAAGTGCTAAACTTAAAGGGCTTGCACAGCAAAATATTGTACAGTAGATACTTCTTACAAAGGAACATAATTTTTGTTGAATCTTTAAGAAAGCCAATCTGCACACACATCTTTTACTTTCTGAACAAAATAAGCCATACATCCAACGTTCTATTATGACGATGAAGAGATACATGAATGTGCACATGCAGTTATTAGCACTGTGCCTTTATGACAGGATAAGGCATCCAAACTCCAAGCACTTCCTAAGACACAAAAAACATAAATCAGTGATTAAAATGTTATGCTAGTAAACCTATTGCATTTGTGGTCTAACAAAACAATTACTTGACGTTTCCATCACCAAAATCTAATGGGCACACAAATGAAACATAACCATCATCAAAATGTCATCACAATGATAGAAAGCCAATCCAAGAAAAGGTAAACCAGCATGAAAGCCAAAGATTAAAAGGTGCTGAACCAAAGCCCTCTCCCCCTCTCTCCAATTCCTCTTGTACTTTTTTTTTCTAAGAACTACTGAAAGTATAACAGAGCTGAAGCCGCCTATGACCAGACCTAAACAGGTATGACACAGTTGCTGTAATATTGGTTTGTGTTCCTTCTGCTGAAATTAAAGCGGTCAGTCAGAAGTGCTGATATGTGTGTTGTATGCTACTTTCAAATATTTGGCCGAAATGACATGACTAATTTCTTCACGCTACTTAACTCTAGTGTACATGAAGATTCTACTTCTCATATATATCAATAAATGTCATTCAAGAAACACTTCTTTGGATTCTGACCACATCATGATAACATAGACTGATAATACACAGAAAAGCTATATGGCCTGGGACTTTTTTGTTATTTTTAACCGTACTTAAATATTTGAATAGAATATGAATGTTTGCGATAGAGTCTTAAAACAAAAATCATTAATTTTGCAAGGTATACATACCGCACTACACAACTTCATGGAACTCACTGACCTTAACTCCTGGGAGGCACGTGCCCTTCGCATTTTTAAATGTAGAAAACGTCACATTGTCCGCACCCGGTTTGTGAGTCTAGCTTTACTATTAGCCAAGAGAAGAATTACAATGTACTGAAAAGCACCCAGCCCCCCGTCTTTGGAGGCATGGCGTTGTGCGATGCGTAACGCGGGGAACCGCGGACGGTACAGCTCTCCGCTACGAATCAACACATCACATTCGAAAAAGTCCAATCTCTCCTGAATGGGACACACTTCTTTCTCAGTTCTTACACCTCACCACTCCAGAAGATCCTCCCGCGGACTCTACCTCACCAACTCTCTCTACGGAAGCCACTAGAGACCCCACAGAGGTCATTCTTCACGTTCCTTACCAATCTGCAAAGTGCCCCCGGCCATATGCGAGCTATGATATTGGTCACTGAAACCCCAACTTCGAGATCTTGTGCTGTTCCCCTGTACACACCACGATTATTTATATTGCTCACTATATTTGACTCCAATCCCGTCCTACACCCTCCCTATTAGTCTACGGGTTTTCTTTCTTTTGTTGCCAAATTTTAAGCTGTGATTTAATGTTCTAATGGGACTTCAATTACCACTTGTAATACTTGTAACACTTGTTAAATTTAAATGTGACTATTGTTACCGCTACTATTGCTCATACGTTTACATGTACATACTATGCTGCATTACTAACCTTCATGTACAATGGAAAATCCCAATAAAAAGATTTACAAAAAAATAATAGTTAAAGTTTTCAGGATATTTAGACCGTTTACTTTTAAGGTTTCTTTTCCCAAAGGCTGTCCCATATTATTGAAAAATGCATTTCATGGTCTAACAGAGTTAAATAAATATTTGTGTTCACTTCTAGAAATGAGAACCATAGACACCTGTGCCAAAATAAATATTGTTGGGTTAAGCCTTTAATGGGGAAGTTGGACAGTGGAAAAAATTAGCTCCCCTCTTCTGCCTGATCTGCTTTGGACCTTTGCATTTAATTTTAATTTTAGAATGTCCAGCAATGCGAAATTAACATATGAAGTAGGTTGCCAAGATGGCCACCCAGCAACCATGTCTGTCATTCTGGGAACCTCCTCTCACCTGAATGCAATTCTTTTAGAAGAAAGGGAACACTGATGACACCAGTGGCAGAGGTCAATAGGGAAGACTACTAGATTACTCAGCCCATCTACCTTGTTTTCAATAAGGAGAAATATTTGCTTGCACCAGTACAACAGTCAGTCATTGTAAATAAAGACTGACCGACAACATTAACGGCAACGTGGAGCAGATGTGACTCCGATTTAGGTTGTGATTTTGCTTCACACTGAGATTTTACTGATGACCATATTTCTTCTTACCACACTGACCCCTGAACCACTGGCTGGGCCCAGTAATAAGACAAGCATTGACACCACTCACTCTATGCACCCTTATTCTTGAAATCAGCAAAACCTTAGGTCCCATCAGTTACAAGCACTTTCCAATGCCATGGACACCATGTAACCCATAACAGATATTGGTTTTCCACTGGTACCCTAGGTTCATCACTAGCCACCTCCCATACCACCTTCTGGATTAAAAATTAAATAAGCATTACAGTACACAAACATGCTGTAATGCTTATATGTGATGCCCAGTTGGTTTGCCACAAGACTTTCAACATCACTTGTTTTGTCATTCCTACCTCCCATACTTCACAGCCATCACTGAAGCATGAATTGGTCTGAAAAACTCATTCTTCTCACTGACCATCACAGTGAAGTATGAATTGATCTGAAAGACTCAGTCATTCCTCTCTCACTGACCATGACTCTTTGCAACAAATATATGATACCATTGAGTTGGGTAACAATAAACATCTGTTATTCAGCGCCAAGATACCCGTAGTGGTGAACGTGCGCTTTACAAATACACGTGTTATGTTATGTTATGATTCACGAAGTTCAACCAGACCTATAAACACTTTCCACTCTCATTATCCTATTCGCATATGCTTCACATATTCTCCACAAAGACAATCATGGACTACATTTCAAAATGCTTGCTCCAAAACACGAATGTGTGCACTCCTTCAAAAATGGTGCTAGAAAATGTACATTCTAATAAACAATCGCTGGTAACACTATCCACAGTCCGAGATAAAGAAATAAGCCTACGTGCAAAATGAAATTAACTTACAACAAGCAAATTGACTTTTATCACATTTGCAAGGCACCAAGGCATTCTTTTCAACCACTACATGTGGTTGGAATCTTTCATTAACTTCACTGCAGGAGGATGTTAAATTCAAAATATACGTAAATGTCTTTCTTCCTTCATTTTAAATTATTTTCGCTGGCTGCACACTGTTACCAGGCCACCTCCTTATGGTTGCGGGAATTCCAGTGCATACTTAATTTACAGTTCTAAAATGGCTATCTGACATATTGTACCAGGAAATTAATATTACAGAATATCTAAAAAGTATTACAAAGTGGCCAAAGTGCACGAGAACACACTTGCAAGCACTAGCTGTCATCTCTGAATAATGTTTTGTTATAGTTTGAAACAGTATCATATAAACATGGCCGGCAGTGCATTTGCATGCATACATACACATTGGCAGCCATCTTGGAATGGGTTGTTCTACTTCATGAACAAAAACATTCCATTATGACTACTCATGTTCCCACAAACACACGTCCATAGATGGCAGCGATATCTGGATACTTTTTTTTTTTACAACAAAATATGCCAAATCAAACACCCAGTGGCAAAGCAAATAGATCTGTTCCCACATGAGAAGGACTAAAAACGATTGCCTTTGTCAATGCTTGTTTTCCATTTCCATGCAATCCATCTATAGTTCTTTGTACTAAAGTGAATTCCTGTCCTATTGCATAACCTTTCTGACTAAACGATAATAATTGCTACTTGTTAAATACATAAATGAAACTAATAAAATCAGCTACATAACGGGGCAACTCATTTACAAGTAGATGGAAGTTGCACACTGCACGCATTTGTGAACTACAATTTGCACTAAGGATATGTGTACAATGTACATTTTCTATGTAAAACACTTTCGTTTTCATAGGTGAACGCAACGAGCCTAACAAGTAAAAGAAAATGAGTTGAAACTAACCACAGATCGAACAAGCATTGATTCATTGCATTTACTGTACATTAATTCATTCAAAATTGAGGGGAAGACTTTAACAAGAAATCTAGAAACCCAGGGCAGTTGCACTGGATCTATTGAATAAGCATCCCATCTCTACCGATCACCACTTTTCCCTCTGATCTTTCTTGCCTCTTACCTTTGCTAAATTGTCCCTGATCAGTCTCTATGTATGTGGTCACATCACTGCAAACTACTGAATTCTATATTTTGGGAATGGCCATCAGAAGAGCGGGGCCATTATTCTTCAGGCCAAGAACACCACTAGATGGCGACATGTTTTTTTCTCTCTTCCACTATGACGTTTTTTAAATCTTGGAAAAGAGGTGCCTGCTATACAATTCTCCTAATGAGTTTTGGTCCCAGGCCCTACAAAAACCTCTGACATGCAATAGATGACATGCTGTATTCTATCATCTGTTTTAAGTTGCCTTCCAAGTCATATTGTAACTTTCTGTTATTGTGTAACTACCAAATGCAGCAACGTTCTTTGTTTCTGTAACATCCAGTTCTGTTACTTGCACTTCTATACAGCACTTTGATTCCCTAGTGGCTTCTTCTGTGCTATAGAAAACAATGTAAAACAAAATATCTGCTGGCAAACAACTCGCATAGAGTTCACGGTGAGACTGAAAAGCCAGAAAAAAAAGAAACATACCACATACATGTTATTGATAAGATATCAATAGCACATTCTTGCCTATTACCAGCAATGATGGTACTGCTTGACCTGTCAGCGGCATTTGATAATGTTTCACATTCCATCCCGATTCAAAATCTCCAAGCGATAGGTATCCAGGGAACTGCCCTTGACCGGTTAAAGACTTTCTTAATGACAGGACCCAAATGGTTTCCATCTGCCTTTCAATCGGAGATGCTTATCCTAAGAAAGGGGGTTCCACAAGGCTCCTCCTTAGCCCCTCTCTCTTTAACATCTATGTAGCACCCCTTGCCCAGACAGTCAATTCCTGTGGTTCTGAAATTCTTTCCTATTCAGGAGACACCCACCTAGACATCTCTTTCGGGCATGACATGGAAAATGTTAAACACAGATTCATCCTCTGCATGAGGAAAATTGCCACTTGGATGACTCTTAATTGTCTTCAGCTAAATGAAGACAAAACAGAGATCCCTCTGTTTGGAAAAGTTCAGCTATACTGTAAAGAGGAGTGGTGGCCTACTGAGCTAGGCCCTGTGCCTTCTCCTGATAAAACGACTAGAATTCTAAGTGTCATTTTAGATTAAACCCTATCTATGAAGGATCAGGTTATAGCAACCTGTGATCAGTGGCGGCCGCTAGCATGGAAAATTGGTAAGGCAGCACGAGGGGACAAAAAAAATAAGAAAATAAAACTTATCTGCCACCTTGCCATGCTCTTCAAATCCCGATGCACAGAAGCTACACACAGGCTCCCAGACTTCCCTGTGCCGAGCCAGACGCTGCTCTCATGCTGGTATTACCCAGCATAAGAGAAGCGCTGGGATTGGACAGAGCGGGATGGTTTCACGCTCCAGCAGGGACTGGGAGTCTGTACTCCTGAGCCATGCTGATATCTCCAAGCAACAGTCTGGAGATATCCAAGTGCGCATGTCGGTTTGGCTGTCCTAATATGGCTGGCCACACCGACATGCACACTTACAGTGCCCTGTGCCCACCACTCCTCATGTTACTGATAGCCCTGCCCTCCGGATTCGGCTGCAGCTCCCTCCTACATATAAAATGAAACAATAAAGCAGTTTTATTAATTGCTTTACTATAATTTTATTTTACACGTTTCATGCTGGTTCCAGCAGTGAGGCGACACTCGTCTGCCATAACGGAGGCGCTGCCCTTGCTTGTGATACCCGTTTCGGAACATAATGCGCCTCCTCAGGAGAATATTAAAGTGGCTTTCACTGAGTTCAAGAAAGACTCTTACACAAGCCTTAATAATTACTCATCTTGACTAGGAAAATGCCACAGTACTAGCATCTAATTAATCTCTTCTTTCGAAAATGCATGTCGTCCAGAACACTGCGGCCTGGTCAACAAACCGCCACCAGGATCGCCGTGGGCGCCTTCGGTCAGAGTTCTTTACTGGCTCCCTATCAGAAAAAGAGCGTTGTTTAAACATCTCTGCCTGACTCACAAGTCCCTGATCGGCAGAAGGCCCAAGCATGCCTTTACCACGCATGCGTTACAACGGAATGATTTTTCTATGCATATCCTTTACCTCGATTATTTCTTTACCACGCATTTTTTTTGGGGGGGGGGGGGGGGAGACCCCCCCAAGCCCCCTTTTTTCTTTTTTTTGCCTTTTTCTCACGTCTTCGCCAACACTAAACAAGCATTTACAATGCAACGGTCTCGGCATTGGTAAAGTTAGAGCTATTGGCATTGCTCATGACAATGCCGTTTCTTTAAATGTTTTAAAAACAAAAACATAAACAAACATAATGTCATGAGCAATGCAAATAGCTCTAACTTTACCAATGCCGAGACCATTGCATTGTAAATGCTTGTTTGCTCTGGCTATGGCTGATGACATTTTTTTATTTTTTTTTATTTTGTGTTTCTTTTGCTGGTTTGGGAAGAGTGGATCTGGCCACTGTGTTTCCCCAAACAGGGGTGTTTGTGCAGTTCCCCCTATGTATGCCAGTCCTGATAGTCACGACTGTGACGTAGGGACGTGGGGAAGGAATAAACGGGATTCGGCATTTTGAGAATCAGATAGTAAAAGTAATGCACTAAGATCCAGTGTCTGTGTCAGTTATTATAATATTACAGATAGGCATCTATCTACTGCGTTCACACTGACTGCAAGGGACACAACATCTATGAGCTAGGTGTTGCGCTCAATTAATGCCACTATTAATATTATTATTATTATTAAATGTTGGCAGGTATGCAACTGGTTGACAGGTATGCAATTTTTTTAACAGGAGTTCATAAGAGAGTCTATTATGACAGAACATGAACAACGTGGCGAATACATACTAGTTAAGAACCATTTTACAGTCCGAAATCACTTTAATTCTTTCTGATCAATCTATCGAAGGATAAAGATTAGAAAGCTAGTTTTCCTAGCATCATGGCGTCGATTACAAGTACATTCTTTTGGAGAGGTTAGCGTTCTAGCACAACCCAAAACGGTGGTTTCAACGTTAGGCGCGGCAGGGAGTGGGTCTGGTACTCTTTAATAATGCTCGGGAATGGAGTGTTTTGAAGTCGCTTCATGCAACGGCTGTGGCTTCCGATAGCTGGGCATTGGGGGCGTGGCTTAAACGGAGAAGGGGTTGGGCCTCATATTCAATTAACAATTTTAATTTCATGTGGTAAGGAAGTCAGGAGTGTGTACGGATGACCCTGAGAAACCAAACTTCTTACAGTACACCAGGGATGTTAGTAAGAGTTTGGTTTAGTCCGAGGCCTTATTGTAGTGTCTTGTCTTCTACAGTCTCCTTCATGGGGGCGGGGCTTGTCGGTGCGCGCGACATTTCGGTGGGAGTGGCAGGCAGCAGGGCTCGCGCTCCGGCTGACAGCAGCTGAAGCCGCGCGTGCGCAGTGCATTCTGTAATTGTCAGCCGGCTGAGAGTCGGCGGAGAGGTGGTGGAGCTCCCGGGGGAGGCAGCAGGGACCCAAGGGGACAAACGGCGAGAGGAAAGGGCCGCCCCCGGATGATGCCCCGTTGCACATAGCCACATGGCTCTGGTCACCGTGCAGAGGTCGCCTACCCCCAGCACCACCTCCAGCCCCTGCGTGTCGGTGAGTCTGATGGTAGTACGCATGCGTGGAGCTGTCACATACTGATCCATAGAGACATGCAAGGAGATACCTCTGCTATATAATGATCCTTCGTTTGGGTTGGAGGTTATATGGAAAGCCAGGCTCCCAAATATTGATCCGTTTAAATACTCTGGGTCTCAGTAATCTAGACGCCAAGTCATTTCAATTTGTAGAACCCACGCTGTCAGTTTTCAGCCATCTATTGATTTATGCTTCACTATGTATAGTGATCATCCGGACGCACGTAGAACCCCTTATTCCTACAAGTTGGCACATCAACCTCTGCTCCCAAATATTGAATCCTTAAACTGCTTGGATGACGGAGCGCGCGAGCAGCTGGAAGCAGACCTGTCACTCCTGGCAGGTAAGTGCACACCTTCTGCCTGAGCGTTTTTGTTCCTTCCTCCCACGCGCACGTCTCCGCACAGAGCAGCATGAATGTAGCAGGCCAACAAAGCCGCCAATAGAGCACCCTCTGCCGCGAAGCCGATGACTGCATTCAGAAGCAAGGAGAAGCGCTCGTGAAATGGAGGCGCTCATTCCACAACCCGGGCGCCAATTACTCACTCAAGTGGATGCGTGGATTGTTTGAAGCCTCACATCGTCTACATCCATACCCGACCACATGAAATGGCTCCTACGGCTCTCCACAAAGGTCTCTTCTGTGAAGACCCTGCCCTCCACAGCTCAGGAGGATACCAGAGCAGCAGCCAACACGGGAGCCACGAGCAGGGGAGAGGATGCCATGAACACCGCCGCCTTTCTCCGAGGTCAAGAAGAAATGCCTCGGAGAAAGGCAGCGTCGTTTTCGGATTCGGGGGCGTGTTTTGCTGTTGTCTCCTCCCTGAGACTTCTCGCAAAAAACACGCCCCCCGATCCGAAAAGGACGGGGCCTAATGGGAGTGACTGACCTCTTCTCCAGTGGCTGGCCAGCATTTACGAGGCCAGCCAATGGAGAACAGGGGAGAAGAGGGGCGGGTTCAAGCCCCTCTTCTCCAAGTCATTAAATCTCCGGACTTCCGGTCTGCCGACCGGATGGTCCCGAGACCTAAAAAGGACTGAATCGGATGAGGAAGAAGACGTTCCGTGAAGACGTTGCTTGCGTGGTAAAGACGGTCGTGGAAGCAATACGCGTTGTAAAGACGTTTACGAGGTAAGTGTACCGTTGTAAACGGAACGCGTAGAAAAGCCTTCGTGGTAAAGGCTGTTTCCCCTAACATACCTGCAGGAGAAACTCACCTTTTACTGTCCTGGCAAAAACTTGAGATCAAAAAACAAACTTTTATTATGTCCGCACCGCATCCATACGTCAAAATATGGTGGCCGGACCTTTTCTTACCTTGCCCCCTACCGTTGGAATAGGCTGCCATTATATATATACGCTCTTGCACTAACATCACAAGATTTAAAAAAACATCTTAAAACTTGGTTGTTCTGACCTTCCACCTTTCCATCTGCCTCTGCTACAGCGCCCAGATACCCCTTCGGGGGTAAGCCGCTATCGCTATACTAAATGCCCTTAACAAAGCATTCATTAACTAGATGTCAAGAACACAATTAATGTAGAACGACAATCCAAAAAACAGAGCAAGCAGCGAATAAAAGTTACTGTGAAGTGAAACCATAGCACTGAGATATATCATAATATATATATTTTTACAGCGACGTCTATATTTTATATTTTGCCTGGTTAAAATACCTCTTACATGGGCAATATTCTAATAGTTGGATCGGCATCATATTTTCTTACAAGCAAACTTGATTATCATCAATATAGCATTTAAAAAAACAACAAAAAATCGTAACTTTAAATCTTCAATAGTTTGCAGACATCAAATTATACAAAAGAAGGGTCAGTTTCCCCTGTGGAGCGGCACGGTCTCAATCACATTAACGACCTTCCACTTCCTAGGAGACTGCACAAGTCACGTGCCTTCACCTTTAATTTGAGTTATTGTTCTGTCCTTTTCTTGCATTTCCGCTTTAACTCTACTTACTCTGCCTACTGTGAATCATGCCACATTTGCATATGTCCTAGTATGCAGTGCCAAAACAAATGCTGATGCAAGCAAAATACAACCAACTAGTGTATCTATGAGCAAGAGTCCCTCCCTTCAGTTATGTTGCTTCCATCTGGTGAATCAAGCAGAAGGCAACGACACGTCCAATAGCCGTGACAGGCAGCACTGTGCATTAGGCACGCATACTTTCTCTAAAAAGTGAAGAAAGTTCAAAGTCACTTACCCTTAAATAAAAAAACAGCAGGCTCCAGATAAGCCGAGCCAAACAAGACGCTCTTGTGTACTAAAATGTTAGTCGATTTCACATGACCGACCGATCTGTAGGCTGCTCTGAGCACTTTGAAGTAGTTTTGAACTTTGGAGTCCGCACACAACTGAGCAGTTAACCATTTCAACAATCAGTCTCAAAAGCTTGAACAATCCAGGTAGGTCGCAAGAGGCAAAATGCATCGACTGTTCCAGAAACGTATTACACAAACTCAAACCAAACTTTTAAAAGACTAAATATGAAGAAAATGGCGAATAAACGCGTGCTGCCGGTCTTTTAGAAGAGGCGTAAAAGGAGTCTAATAAAGACTTGCAGTTAAAAATTGCACAAATCCATCACTGTTAATACAACAAAAACTGTGGCATGGTAAATATGGCTGCATGGAGCCAGGGGCACACTGTTCTGGCTCAGTATTTTTTTTTACATAAATAGGGAAATTAGGAACAATTGCAGGTCTGCTAACAGAAACATTTTCACCGAGTGAAGAGTGGGGCGGAACTTGATGCCGAACAAAGCTAGAGGAACTTTGAACTCGGACTACATCCCCCAGAACGCTGGTTTTTTTTATTTTATTTTTTACAGTAACACAACTGAAAAACAACGTACCGAACATCGAGCTACCTTGTAACCGCAATTCAGTACATTGGTAATACCAAACTTTAAACAGGTAACGTTTATTTATCTTGTCTACGGCACAGTGACAACAAAGGTGCTCTACGTGTGTGAAAGTAGACAGCACCTTCCTCTTGTAAGCAACCTGCCTGGAGAGAACGAGGCACAGAAGTCTGAATGCTTTACAACCGGTGGTTCTTAACCTGTGATCTGGGGACTAAAGGGGGCTCCCAAGCCTGCCCAAGGGGTCCGCGACTGCTTACAAAATGAAATAGTATTAACAGATTCATGAAATGTGTATATAAATGAAGAAGCAAAATTGAAAATTGAAAAATTTTAAATGCTCTGCAAATGTGAAGGAATTTGAAATTGGAGGCTAAAAATGTAATGCTATCCTCAGGTTGAGTCAGGGTTCAGTGCAAGTGCATCAAACAGAATATAGTATGGATGGTGGGCTGTCGTAACTGAATTTAGAAAAGCTATCTTCCTACCAAAATTAAAATTGTGATTTTTTTATGTTTTTGTTGTGAATTAAATAAAAAAAATCTCTTATGTATTGTTTTGTGGTTCAAATCAATGAACTAGCTTATACTGGGGTTCCCGGCTTCCAGTAAGGACTCTGTAGGGGTCCCCCAGATTCCAATAATTATTCAGTGGTAATTATTCAGTGGGGGTCCCAGATTTCAGTAATGATTAAGTGGGGGTCCACATAAGTTAAAAGGTTGAGAACCACACTTGGTAATATGAATTCAAAGGTCTATACAGAAAGCTACCTAAAACAAGGTCTTCCTACAGTTTACAACGAAGGAAAGACAAATATTCACAAATGTAAGCAATATTACAAAGGGGGAATGGTCCACTTGGGTAGGTGTTGGCCAAGCGAAAATTCAGAGAGCAACACTCTACCCCCAGGTAGCAGTAACATGAAATGCCATCCTCCTCACAGAATATAGAAAATCAGACGTCTACAAATTTGAGCTAAATTTACAATATTATTTAGGTTAACGTGTACATGAAGGATAACTGTGATACATTATTTGTGGTGCTATGGCCTACTCGTATCCATTAAAATGCGACCATTTTCTATTGCACAACGGTTTTGTTTACAAGTCAGCAATATAATGGAAGTCGGTGCTTCTCCCTGGTAATTAGCAACTGGCTGGTGGATTCAGAGGATCTAAAATGAAGTTACAATACATGCCAAATGCCTGGGGTTGTCCCACCACTTGCAAGTTATTGCTTTCAAATGGCCTGTTTTTAGGTCTTGCCTAACAGACAGTGTAAGCTGTCTGGTTAAGAAAGATATATTGTGAACTTACAGGGAGCTTACAGCAAGACGATTTCTTATCATTGGTTGGCTTTATAGTCACTCTTGCTTGCTTCTTATTCTTTTCTTCTGCTGTCCCTCTCCTGGAGGACAGACTCTTTACCTTCCTCTTAACTTGCATTCTTGTATGATTCCACTGCTCTCTTTTAGGGTCGTTCGTTCTTTTTGGTTAAGCACGCATGAGAGTGCACATGTTTTCCAGCTCTCTCCCTTGTGCGCTTTTCCCCATCCAAATATCCACACTGCAGTCTGTGTTACTCTCTTCCTCATTGCTTCTCCCCACTGTGATACTCTCTCCCTCATGTTGCTCTCTCTCATGTGCTGCTCCCCAACTCTCTGTGTTGTTCTCTCCATCATGCGCTTCTCCCCCACACCCTGTGTTGCTCTTTGACTCGTTTGCTACTTTTCACCTTATCCCTCTATGGACTACCCCATCCGCTCCTCTGTTGCCCACTACCTCACAATTTTGTATTTTTATTTTGCACTACACAGCAAAGCATTTTTTAATTTACCGATCCAAGTGGAAAATGGCACCCACATAATTCTGCATGGTTGCGTGCATGCTGTTGAATGCACGCTACTACAGAATAATGTGACAGGCAACAGTGTTTTGTCTTTTTTTTTGTCCAATGCTGCAGAGCATCGGCAACCTAAATTTGTGAAGCCAATAGGTTGAAAAGAAAGGACCTATTGGCTTTGCCAATCCTTGTTGTTTCAGGCAATCAAACACACCCATTTTTCTTTCAGTTTCTGAGGTAACAGACAGTTAAACACTAGTGAAACATGAATTATCTATTGAATGCTTGTATTCTATGTTAATATTGTTATTGTTCTTTTTATATTACTGCCTCAAATGTGCAAATGGTGTCATTTGGCTATTTGCAAGTACCACTAAAAATAATCAAACTGACCAAACTAACATCCGTAGATGTTTATAAAGTGCTCTGCTTTCTATATCCAAGTATATATTTTTGGGAGTTGCTCAAATTCTACACTGAAACATTATTAGATACACGTTAAAATGAAACGGCATAACCACTCTAAAAAATCCTGAGACATATTTTTATGAACACAGATCATAACAATGCATTTGTTCTGGATTGAACAAATTATAGTTTTAATTTCATCTTTCCCTTGCAGAAATGTGAGGAAACTCTGTTGACACTTGAAAAGCATTCGGGTTAAGAAAATGTAGTGGGCTCAACACAAGTCACACTACCCAGAGTTCCCCTAGGTCTCTGCAGGAATGTTTGGGTTCCACAGGATTCTGTGGGTGGCAACCAAGCCCGGGCCCAAATACCGCAACTACCCACTTCGCCAGAATTGGTCAATTTGCAAGACAAAATCATGATGTTACTTGGTTCCATTTTAGGGCCTTTACTGTTGCGGGCAATTTTCCCAGTCCCACAAATTGGGGTACAGCTTTTATTGGGAGAAATGGTGTACACTGGATGGCAGACATTTTGTAGACTCCTGCACATTCCAGAACTTTCCCTCACAGAAATGTGTGGGAAATCTGTTATTTCAGCCAAAGGTTGACATTTGTGGGGCATTCTGGGTATGAAATCATGGCGATAGCCACACAAAGCACATCACTTTGGACACCACTGGGTATGTATCTAGTTTCAGAAATATTCGTCAGGGTTTGGTAGGTTTCGTTCTGAGTCCAGCCTGAACACAGCAACTACCCACATCAGCAGAATGGACAATTTGCAAGGCCAAATCTTCAAATTTCCTTGTTGCGTTTTGGGGGCATTTTCTATAGCGGACAACATGGCCAACCACACAAATGGGCTTCTGTTTTTATCAGTAGACGTGTGGCAACATAGCAGAATAGTAGAAAATATGTTATTATCCATCACATTTCTCTTTATTGTTGGCTTCCAACTGTAAGCCAGTGTGCAAGAAGGAACACATTTTGCAAAATGCCCTCCATATCATATGATATTGTGGGTAACCCCAAACTCAAAGCTCTACAAATAAGCACTGTTTCTAAGCTCATTATCTAGGGCACATTTAAAAATGGTTTGCTTCATATAGACTACCACTTGAAATGCTGCAAAACTTGTGATAAAAAAAAATATTTTTCAACTTTGCCTGTTCCTGAAAGCTGGAAAGATGGTGAGCCTAATACAGCTAACCTTTAGTTGATGACATTTTTAGAAATAAAAACACACACTTTTTTGCACAGTACTCTTTTACCATTTATGTGCCAAAAATGTTTGCTATATTTTGGCGATTTTCTCGGTTCCCTCCAGAGGAATTCACAATTCATGGTTACCTTTAGAATACCCAGTATGTGGGGGTAAAAGGTTGGAAATTTGGCATGTGGGGGGGAAACGATATGAATGCTTAAACACAAACTGCCCCAAACATAAAAAAATTGTCTCAATGCAGGTGGAGGGAGCATCAGCACTTGAGGGGTTAAGGAGTTTAACGCAATGATTATTTTAATGTGGGTAAATTGTTTGTTCTAGAGAAGGGGGTTGCATGCAGAAGTGCCTATCACAAATGAAGCTAAAGAAAAGGTGGACAGAAGATGGAGACTGGCATGCTAAAAGCGGTTGGATGATGAAGAGGGAGGCTATAATTTGGAGAGGTAAGGGGACCAGAACTAGTTAGATATTCCTAGCTCACACAAATAATTATTTAGCAGGATGAGGTAGTAAAACATCATTCTTGGTTGGATTGAAACATCTTAGTAGAGCCCTGTGGGTAGATATCCTTTATGTAAATTTGGTTGTAACTGGCATGCAAGAGAAAATGAAATTTAGGTTGAGACAAAGTATAAGCAGAAGCATGTATATATTGAGAAGGGGCAAAGAAAAGAAGCCATGAGAAATGTGGTGGGGACTCAGATCCAAGAACATCAAGCACTCTTTTTGGTTACAAAGGGTGTTTGTGGGCCTATTATAAGCTCGACCTTTCTACTCTATTAATAACAGTGGGATGTAGACCAGTGTTTTCAGGCCAAAGAAGATTTAATGAAAATTACTATGAAGTGAGTTATTGTCAACCGTGGGTAAAATCTCAAAAGGTTCCACAAGAGCAGTTTCAGTACCGGGCACATTTTGGCATAGCACCAATATAGGACACGGTTGTATTAGAGGTCTTGTTGCACATATAAGGCATATAAGGCCTCAAACCGTTCCTGTCTCTAAAGCAAGCAAGCATAATTTGTCCTGAAAGACACCTACAGCATAACCCCAAGTGCTGTCTGTTCTTAAATAGATAATACCCCTGAAAAACGTTTGAAAAAGAAGCCACCAAAAAATTGCAAGAATATGCTGAGCACAACTTTATTCTGAATAATTGCTATTCTGGAGTGAGACATTTAAGACCAAGGACCACCATTAAATAAATATTTGAGAAGACTTTCTAATCTCTCTAGATTAGGGAAACAAGCAGATCTGATCCTTCTTGGCCTTGCAGCTTAGGACAGTGGACCATTCTATGATGTTGAGGATTAAGAAATTGGCTGGAGTATCAGAAGTGGACACTGAATAGTTTCAAACATTCCTCTGAAACTGAAGCGAACAAATGTTCAAATGTCAATGCAGAGTTCCTCAGTTGCCCTTGCTCTCCCCTCTACTCTTTAATTCTCCTTGTGGCACGAGAGCTAGATCGTCATCAAGTTAAATTCCAGATGTAGGTGGGAAATACCCAGACTAGAGAACAGAGCAGAGAAGTATAATAGCACACCGAAGTGCCTTTATTATGTTTAATTTTAGATGAAGGACTATTTCTCTGTTTAAACAAAGGGTAACGTACTAAAAGTAGATGGAGTCGGTTCAGAGTCTCACACAAGAATGGCCTTGTAATTTGCTCATTCTTCATATCACCTCTCAAGTGGTCAGAAAAATGCATTTGGACCTCAACTGCACCCTACAAAGCATCACACTCATCTAGGAAAGTTCTAATTCCATGCCTTTCGGAAAATCCTCCCACACTTACAAACCAGCCACCGAAACCAACTACCAAACAGAGCCAACTCATCGTAGTACTGTCGCTCATTTAAACTACTGCAAGCAGTCTATGTAGGCTTCCCGAAATATTTTTTGGCAGAGTCTAAAAAGGATAGGCAAAATATGCTTGGACATACAAAAAGCATTGGCAAAGCCAATAGGTCTGTCAGTCACTGGCAGCCTTTTGGATTTGTCAATCCTGGTTTTGTTTTGTCATGGTTTTTGTAAAACCTTCTTGCTCGGGGAGTTGTCGAACACACACCAACATAAAAAAAAAATAGCTAGAAGCAAAAAAGTAAAAGAAAAGTAATCCCTAAAGGGAACTATTTTATGTTTGGATGTGCTCATTGTGAAAGAGCAGAATGCTGTCATGCACACTCTGAAGCTAGCCAATAGCTGAAGTGAGCTGTTCCACTGCACCATGCTGTATGCTGTTGTGGACGAAAGATAAGAGTGAATGGCACAACAACTGACCATTAGACAAAGTGGACTGGCTCAAATCCATTATTAATATGTTATATCTAGTTTTACTAAAATGAAAAAGTCTTGGGCAGTGGCAGACCTAACGATATTAAATCAGCACTGAAAGTTCTCCACTAGCTCGCAGTTGAATTAAGTATCAATTTTTGAAGAATCTACATTATCCATCAAACATACAGGTTCATTGATCCTGGCTACCTTAAGATATTAACAAGCCACTATGCTTCAGCTAGGACTCAGCATTCTTCCTGGGCTAAAAAATGCATCATCAGGGGAAAAGAGTATGGCAGAATCTATGTTTTCGTAAGGTTTTCTATTCTAATTGTGATTTAGCACTTCATGAGATGCCACAACTTCCTCCCTCTCTTTATCAGGCATGATCGCTTTCTCTTTTTTCCTTGTTCCACCCATCTATCTCTTCCTGCCGCATATATGTTCTGGTCCACCAGAGCCTCAGTATTCCTCTACCTCACCCTCCAAAACTAAACACTGCTGCAACTCAGTGTCTACGTCTCTCTCACTCTCTCTTTCACAGTCTCTCTCGTCACCATACCTCGCTTGCTGCTACTGGCTTCATAATACTTGTAAAATTGCCCTGGCATGGAAAATTAAATAGTGGCAGCCACCATCTTGCAATGATATTTTCTATACTTCCAACATGGCTGTCAAATTGCAAAGATGCAGTGTGGCAACCATATTGGAAGAACAAAAAATAATGTCCAGCTATCTTGGAATTTTTTTTTCTTAGTTTCCACATGATTTCCTATAAGTCTAAAATGGTCATCAAACTGTGAATGGCAACATGGAAGCCATCATAAAAATACAGAAGATAGTGTTCCAAGATGGATCAACTTTATTTTCTATACTTCCAAAATACCTGCCATGCTGCACCTAAAAATATACCGTTCCAAGATGGCCAGTGTCTATTGGTTTTGCTAGTGCCATAGTAATTTTACAAGCATTTGGCAAAGTAACTATTGCAAAGCGAGAACAACTAGATTTGTTAATGCTTGTTTTCTTGGAGTCCTAGTATTTTTGGCCCAGCATCTATATTAAGAATCGCAACATTACAAGTATCAGATTGAAAAGAACACAAAAGGGTTGATTAAGCTATTCACCTACTCAGGTCTGACACAGGACAATATGAGAACTATAGACTAACTAAAATGTGCAATGCAAACAAAAGTAGCAGCCTAAAGTGAAAGCAGCACTTAACTGCTTTATTTTAAATGACTTGACCAGCTCTTTCCAATGAGAGAAAAAGATTGCACTCAATTTTCTAAAGATGGTGTGTTATTTTTTTTTAATCTTCCAAAAAACAGATTATCGAGTTTCAAGTATTTTAGATCATTTTTGTTTTTTCTTATACTTTTCGCATGCATCATTATTGTCCACAGGAGACTGGTTCGAGCAAAAAATGTCTTGCAGAAGCTCTTAATTTAGATGTGTGCTGCGGCTCCATGTCCTGTGCTAGTAACTGTGGAGTCCTTTAATACCAGGGCGGAGAAGGTCAGCCAAGGACACAAGATCGAGAAAATAATAGTAATAATGCCACATGGCACAGGGAAAGAAAGCGAGCTTGTACTCACTTGTATTCAACTGTACACTATGGGAATTAGAATCTATCGACAACCTAGAGCACAGAATCACCAGCGAATACCTGCCGCACATAAATTAAGGCAAACTTGCATAGGAATGCGAAGCTGCAACTAAAGGGGGAGGAAGAAGTGTGCATTCTTAACATTTTTTCGTTTGTGCAAGAGGATGGGAACAAGGTTCCTTTTTATAAGCTCTATAGGGGCGTTTATGAACGTCTTTCTCTCTACACCCTCTCAGCGCACAGTACGTCAAGACACACACATACACCCTGGAAAAAAAATCATGTTTGAAGAAATAGCCGCATTTATTTAGTTTATGTTCTTATGTATTACTTTTTCCCAAACTAAAAAAATCCTGGCTATTCAAGTATTCAACAGTCCTAAATCGGATTGACCGGGACAGCACACTGGGAAAGAGCAAGCATTTGCAATGCAATAGGTGTTTAAGCTATTGGCATTGTAAATGACAATGCCTTTGATTTATGTTTTAAAAACGAAAACAAAAATAAAAGGCATTGTTATTTGCAATGTCAATAGCTCAAACTCGCCTAAATGCGCGACCTATTGCAGTGCAGATGCTTGTATATTAATGCTTTCTCCTTAACTCTTGAAGGTTGTGATTGGAGCATGGGGTGACAGGCAGACATTTTATTGTTGCCAGTGGTAAATAGCAATACAGGCCTTCACTAAGGTAATAAAAATGCTTCGAAACAGACCCAGGCTATGTTACATGACTGTTTTCCCACGGAGATTTGCCACAAGTCACACCATGGTAAACTGAGGCCAGGATATGAACCTGGGTCCCCATGTTATATGGTCAACAGCTGTAGCCTTTAGGCCCGATCGCCTCTTGTGAGAGCTCATCTGGATTTAGGTTGACAGTTCCAAAAGAACCTCAAACTGAGTCAAAGCCTGCCCTCTGGCTGGAACCTGGCTCCAGCTTTCAGTTGCTTGCTCTTCTCTATCTCCAATCCCTTCCTTTCGAGCAACCACAGACCTTCACACTGAGTCTGTTTTTATGCACCAAAATAATAAAAAAATGAAAATCTCTTTGTACGTTTCTAAGCAATTAGACTTGGACTGCCTTCTGGGAGATGATGTGTTGTGAGTTTGTTGCCAGTGAGGGGAATGAATCGGGGGTTTTATATAATAGTGGGGCTACATTATGCCTAAATTAGGAGTGCCTGGAGGAGGTGACATTTAACACATTTGTTTAAACCCGATACGCCGGCCTGGGTAGAAAGTTTAAAGTGTGTGATAAATTTCACTTATTACAAATTTGAGCCCTCTAAGATTCGGTATAGCTTGCTGGGTTGATCGGACGCCTCACCAACTTTAAAATTCATCAGCCGCCACTGATAGTTACATAGAGAAATATAGTAGCTAGTGAGTGTGTGTCAGGGCGTACAGCCGAGTCAAATACGGTTTCTACTGCTGCAAATTAAAAACTCTGCTAGCTTTTACCTTAAAAGGCATTTTTATATAAACCAGATTTGTGATCAACTCTGGGAGTGTTGCGTCATGCGCTTGATGGATGTTTACCAATACATATATTAAATGCAGAACATTTGTGTGCGGTCCCGTTCTGCTGCAATCAATGCTAGAAAAAATAAAACCCAATAGAGAAAGGGGGACAAACATAATTCGCCTGGGATTTAAGCATGAAAGAAAAAGTTCACATAAACCTTGTAGTAGCACAGGGGGTTTAGTTTCCTTTCAAGGAGGTCCAACTATCACCTTCCGGCTGGGCTGAAAGGACTCTTTTTTTTTTTTAACATTTACATTTACACTAGAAGCATGTCTACTGACAGAAGCAGTAACGGTATGCAAACATCTCTTAATTTTCAGGATAAACGGGAAACTAAGTCCTGGTACTATATGCTGATTTCCTTGTAAATATGAGGGGAAGAAGTGCATTAAAGACAGTGAAGCGCACCTTCGCGTCAGACATAAAACATGAATATCCTGTTGTGGAAAACGTGTAATATTTTACTGGGCATAAGCAACAGCCATTTTGGCTGTGGTGTCCATTAAAGTTTCCTTCGTAATTCTTTCGTCTTTTCACTCTGCTTGTGCTTTCTATATTAGTTGACTTCCTGACCCAGCTAAAAGCAATGTACGTGCTGAGGGTTTGTAGCTGCCAGAGCACCTGGTCTCAGATGTTAACTGTCAACCATTTACTACTGCCATAAGCACTCCTGCTCCCCCTCCCACTTTGCTGACCAAGTGGTTATTCATCTGCCCTTGTTTGCTGATAACTATTTCTAAAACGTGTTCTTCCTATTTCTGTTCACATGCTTACAGTGCAGAACACCTGTATAAAAGACCTGTGTTCTGTGACTTCAGTGTACTACCTCAGGCAGCACTTGAGTGCTGTGTGGATGTGGTCCCACTCATGTGTGATTAATAAACTTGTTATTTATTTCCAACTCCAGTGCTGATATCCATTTTGTTGGTCTCTGAACCCGTGGACAAAAGGGTGACCCTGCACCAGTGTACCCCTAAAAAGGTACATTTCCACAGTTGGCGCCCGACTCGTGGGGCCCCATTGGAGACGCGGCCGTCCGAAGAAGTGGTCTTGATGGAGGATCGTAATCTTACTGAGGAAGCGTACTGCACGAGGAGACCTTTGTCTTTGCAAGCCGACGTGACTTTTCCAATTTTCCTGATTTGACCCTCCAGGTGGTGGCCGGTCACAACTGGGGTTTTCTTTGGCGCAATTTTGAAGTGACCATTAGGTCGACCCCGGAGATCAGCAGGAGGGAGTTGGAGTCTTCTGTTTGGTAAGGTCGCTAAAGCGGCAATCTTGATTTGTTAAGCCTGGGCTTTTTATTTGAATTTGTTATTCAATCTTTGTCAAGTTTGAGGGCAGGTAATGTGGAGATTTTTGTCGTTTTGAAATATTTTGAAGTAGTAATATTTTACACATATTGGTAAAGCATGCTTGTTCTCAGCACACTCCGTGGTACCAAAGTAAACTTGGAAAAAAAAGGTCAGCCGGCTCCCCCAGAGAGGACACCTAATAGAGACATACATGACAAACATGGTATTTCTTCCATAATGTACGGTCCACTGTGGAACAAATACACAAAAAGACAAAAAAAGATTTTGATCTGCAATGGCCAGTGAATGGGTCATTCAATTCTAAAAAGGTTCAATATGTAGAGTTGTGTTTACTTAAAAGAAAAAGTAGATAGGATATGTTTGATTGTGTGCGTATGTGGGAGAAAGAAGTATGAGAGAGTGAAGAGAGCAGAAGCTATAGCAGAAAAAGAACAACGAAAATCTAAATATCAAAAAGCGCTAGAATTAAAAAAATAAAGAAAAGAAGGAAAAAATAAACAGAAAAAGAAGATAGGGAACGTCGATTAGATGTAAATGGCCAGTACCCTATTAGGCGCCCTATTTATCCCATACTTAATAAATCTAAGGATGAATGCATCCTATTAGAACACCCCCACGTCCGTATAATTTTCCCACTCCAAGTGCCCCTGATGAGGTTTCTGACGACGAGCATTTGTCTTCAGACGACAAAAAACAAGATAAACAAAATGGGGAACAGACTCGCTCTTTATTGACTAAAGCAGAAAATGATAAATTAAAAACCGCTGCTAGGGATGAGGCTCGTCAGTCTCACGTGGCATCGCTCATTGTAACTATGGTTCAACAGTGGAACAGTGCAGAGCAATTTTATTTTGTAGACAAATTCGTTTGGGAGGTAATCTTTGATTATAGACAAATGTGTCAGGAATAGAGCCAAAGGATACAAATACGGATTATAAACGATTAACAGAGGGGACTTTCCCTTTTTCAGCTTTATCTGATTACACACGTGGTTAAAATACGAGACGCAACATTGCGTTTACGAAAGGAGCAAGAATAAGCTAGCAAACAGAAATGTGTAGAAACAGTTCAATCCCCAGCACAAAAAGTAGATGCTCCGGTGGATGAGGTTGCACCTGTTAGTAGTTGTTGGACCTGTCAGCCCTAGGGTGGTCTCCCCTTCTATTTTTGTATCGTGCCTCATTTTTTCCACCCTCATTTTTATGTTGGACTAGGTCTCCGGGCGCCTTTTCATTGCCAATCAGTGTTAAGGTGCAGGTGCTCCCTTCTCCCAAGATGGCTGCCACAGGCCCCTGCTACTGCAGAGTGGTCTTTCATAGTAGCACCCTAGCTGCCAGGAGCTGGCTGGAACCCCACAACAATGTTGCGACTCCAGCCCGCCTTTTTGTCCCATAGGTAGAGTGGAGAAGCTCCTGGAATGTGCTGGAACCTTCTAGAAGGGAGGTGTGGTTTTTCTTTTGCCGCCTTGGCCAGAGGTCACCTGACCTAGGGCTACTTAAGAGAGGGAGGGAAACTTTTGTGGGGAGTTGGCCATTGGGGTGAAGCAGAGCTGGAAGAATCCACCAGGAGTGTAGGCGGTAGGGCCTAGCCAGGGACTTATGCCTCTGAGAGTGACAGGATTTAGGTGCTGCCTCTTAAGTGAGTGAGGGACCCTGTGAAACCCACTGATCTTGCCCAGCAGTAGGAGGACCCAGAGACTCTCTGCCCAGCCTGACTAGGACAGATCTAGTCGCCCTCTCCATTCCTAACCCCCTGGAACAGAACCCCTTAAGGGCGCCAGATACATCTGCGCCAACAAGACCTTACCTGACATCTAAGAACAGAAACTTACAAGCCAAGCACTGAGACTGCGTGTCCAGACTGAACTCTAAAAACTATTCACCAAGCACTGAGACTGCGTGTCCAGACTGAACTCTAAAAACTATTCACCAAGCACTGAGACTGCGTGTCCAGACTGACCCCTGAACCCGGATGCCAAGCCGACTGGAGAACCACCGGGGATCGACCAGGTATTAGCGCTGTGACCCCTGCGCTTCCTGCCCTGGTCTGGGACCCCCGGCAGCGGGCTCCGCTGAGCACAGAACCCCCATCCTTAATTTGAGTCCCCCCTGTGATGACGAAGCCAGCGCGCTCACCGCCGCGGCCTGGAGGCCAGGAGAAGCGCCCTGTCGTGTCACGAGGCCTGCGGAGAAGCCCGGGGCCCCGTTGCTGCCGTCGCAGCTGCGGGAGGAGGTGTGCGAGGCCGGGGCCGAGTTCCCCCATCATCGTGGGAGCGGACGCCTGCTGACGCCGAGATCGAGGTAAGCCCGGAGGCTGGGATCGCCCCCGGTGCGCCCCCTGCTGGTTGGGAGCCGCACCGCACTCTTCGCCAGGGTTCCCCCTCCGTGGGAGTCCTTCCCTGCCTTCGCGACGGAGAGACCCCGCCGAGGGATCCCTTCCGTGTGCCCCCTCGAGCGGTACTGAAGCGCGGTGCCCTACGAACTGCACTGGAGCCTGAAGACTCGCTCCTCAAGTCCCGTTGCGCTCCCCGCTGGAAGCGCCGGCCTAAAGTACTGACTATCAGTGATTACGAGGAGCGCTTTGATTTATATGCTCCGCTTCAAAGTACCACATGTCATTGATTACGGGTTGCGCTTTATTTTATATGCTCTGCTTGGAAGTATTACATGTAGTTGATTACGAGTAGCACTTTGTTTTCCATGCTCTGCTTGAAAGTATTACATGTCATTGATTACGAGTAGCGCTTTGTTTTCCATGCTCTGCTTGAAAGTATTACATGTCATTGATTACGAGTAGCGCTTTATTTTACATGCTCTGCTTGGAAGTATTACATGTCGTTGATTACGAGTAGCGCTTTGTTTTCCATGCTCTGCTTGAAAGTATTACATGTCATTGATTACGAGTAGCGCTTTGTTTTAGATGCTCTGCTTCAAAGTATTAAGTGCCATTGATTACGAGGAGCGCTTTGTTCTACAGGCTCCGTGTTGAAGTATCCAGTGTCACCCCTCACGAGTATTGCCCGGTGCTAGATGCCCCGTTCAGAGATAGACCTTGCTTAACGCGCACAGCGCGATAATCACCCCCAGGGCCCTACAGGTAGTTAATCCTCCTAGGGAGTCCCGCGCTGGTATAGGTGAAGCGTGCCTCGCCATATTCATGAAGTGCATGTAAAGATTCTGAACTGCTGTTACATCTCATATCTGGCCTGTATACCTTGATGGATTGTATTACCTTGCACGCATTGCACTGATATCTCATGAACTGCATCTATCTGGCCTTACTTGGATAAACTTGAAGTATTTGCATAATTTAACCTGTGTGGCGTCACTTATTGTGGGTGTCTCCCGTCCATGAGAGGTGCGTGGTGTATGGTTGCTTAACACACAGACCTTTGGTGGCCCGACCGCTCGTGTCACGTTACCGCCCCATAGGGCCTGGAGGCCCCAGGTCCTACAGTAGTACAGTTGCTATAAAACCTATGCGTGAAGCTGCACCCCTAATGTTCCTCCTAAGTGTGCGGGAACGAATGATGATAACATTTCGGATGATGCAAAGGGATATTTTATATATAATTGGGTTTACACTCCTTGGAGTAGAGCCGACGTGATGGCTCTTAAAACTGCTTTGCCCGACCCCTGGAAAAATCCTGTCGCCTTCTATGAGGAGGTGGAAGGAGCCATTAGCTCCTGCACTATGACCTTGCCAGATATTGATATGTTCTTCGTGCTTATTTTGCCCCCTGCTATGTGGAGAACGATACGTAAAATAGATGACAATGTAGCATATGGTGATACTTGGGAACATTTAGAACAAATAGATGCGGAAAGGGAGCCTGCGCAGAAACCTCAGAAGGAGATATTAGATCTTCCTAAAGCTACTGTGACTAAGTTAAAGACTCTCATACCTCCTAAGAAAATAGATTGGACTACGTTAGCGTCCTGTAAACAGAAAAAGGATGAGTTAGTTTCTGATTTCTTTTCACAGTTTGGGGAAACATTCCATGATTTTAGTGGTCAGCATTTGTTTGTCGATAAATTTGTCGCTGACATGTTACCGGAAATGGCTAGTCGCCTAAAGGCCAGCGAGAGTTCTTGGACCACGTCTTCTCCAGTTTCCCTTTTGACTATGGCCCAACATTGTGAGCGACAGGAACAGGAAGCGAAAGGCAGGGAGGATAAGAAGGATGAAGCCTTAAAGACAAAAGTTATGTTGGCTCAAGTATATGGTCCACCATTTAGGGGTGGTGGAAGAGGCGGACATGCTATGCATACACCTGGGGTGCCCCTCTCCCTTGAGCAAATGTGTCCCCTGATCAGTGTGCTTATTGTAAAGAGGCTGGGCACTGGCGTTCTGAGTGCCCTCTTTTGCGAGGTCAGCAGTATCAGCGGGGAAGGGGGAAGTATGAGAGGACGCCCAGGGAATTCAGGAAACAGGGGAGGTACAGGAGCTTGCCCCAGATTTGAGGCAGTTGAACAAGGACCAAATTACTCTAATACTTTTGATAGACGAAATCAATATCAAATGTCTGATTATTCTGCTGATGCACTTGCGGATTCCAACTATGCATAGGGACGCCTAGAATGGGGTAAGGAACCGGTTGAGGTGCCAGTAGATCAAATGGGTCCTTATATTGACGCAAACGTCTTAGAATTTACTGATCGGTTTCTGGTTGACACAGGGGCTACCGGTAGTGCTCTGTCTAAAAACTTGGTTCCTAGGGCTCCCCTGTCCGGCACAATGATAACATCGATAGGATTCGATGCGACACCTACACCTAGTCCACTTACACAGCCAATTGAATTCAGACTTGATAAATTCACTGCAGCATGTCCATTTTTGCTTTCCCCTAATAAGTCGGACAACATTGTGGGTATCGATATGCTTAAATATTTTCGTGCTACAAAATGTTGTTCTCCGGAAGGTGTGCGTATTATTTTAAATAACAATTATCCTATGGTTGAGAGATCCTGTCTTATCAATGAAGATGCCGCTCTGGCGTCCTTACCTAGTGTGAAGAAGGAACACGGTTATTGTTATCATTTCTTGCGTCTCATCATCACAAAGTCTTGCGAAAGAAATTGCAATATTGTAGACAGCAGATTACCTATTTAGGTCACCTCCTGTCTAAGGAGGGACATGCACTTACATCAGATCGCATTCAGACCATTTTAGATACTCCTTTACCCCGCACTCAGAAGGATGTTCATGCACTGATTGGCCTCACTTCTTTTTGTAGGCAGTTTTTTCACACATTATTAAACCTTTGTTGGCCCTTTTGACTAAAGACACTCCGATGCCCCTCCCATAGACTACTGAGTGCCAGAGTGCCTTCCAACAGTTACGCCAAGCCTTTTGTTCTGCACCAGCATTAGGTACCCCAGACATGATGATGAGTGACTATTTGTCCCAGTTAACCGACAGCTTGTCTTCTGTTTATCAGCAGGTGCTGGAAGCTCTTCCTTCGTGAGCCCTGCTGTGCTGACAGATCAGCGCGACATTTTGGTCACCGAGAGAGGACGAGCTGTGTCACCTGAAAGACCTGAGGAAGTCTTCCCGGACCACACGATGCCTGGTACATCTAGATATCTACTTTGATCCAGGAAGAAAGACATTTCATCACAGAAAAAGACTGTTTGAGCCACTGTCCTGGGTAGTTAAAGACTGACTACAAAGGGTGGTAGCCTATTAATGACTACTCGTCTCAACGTTAGTGAAGAAACCAACGCCTGCCCAGGACCTTATGGCATCATCTATTTTGTTGTTTGCAGATGAAAATGAGCTCGCCTAAGAAGAAGGAGATCGCTGCGACAACGTGCAACAGCTGCACAATCTGCATCCTTGGTCTGACTTTGACTGCTGCCATCATCGCTACTGTAATGTGGGTAGTGGAGGAAGTAATGCCTGGAGCCTCCTTACCTAACATTACTGTTACATCACGTGCTGCGAAAGAGCACCATCATTTTGATTTGCCGCAACATGGACAGGGATACCGGCAAAATCTGAGAAACAATTAATTTCTTCAAATGTTGCATCAGACACACCAGCTAAGCAATGCTACTAACTATTGGGTTTGTGGCAAGATTCCTCCTCATCAGAACATAAAAGGAATCCCGTTGTCACCGCTGCCATTCTCTCACAATGGCCCATGCCCAGCTTGGTTCAAACTTCTATATGCCTCTAATGAACAAAGTCTGTTACCCTAACGAAGATGGGGACCCATAAGCAAAAGGGACTGCTTTAGAAATGGAAGAATATAGTAAAGGAAGTGCAGCAACAAACTGTGTGTCTCCAAACTCTAGGTCGGCTAAAGGAAATGGACCCCTTGTTATCTCTGTTGCCATGACCACTGGCCCCCTTTGTGCACAAAGTACAGGCGATGTGCCAGTGGGCCACAGTAACTGTACTACAGTGTTGCAGATTTCTATGAGAGGCCGAAGCAGCTCCCTTGCATCACGTCACACTTATTTTGCTTGTGGAACTAAGGCATACTATTTTCTACCTCCAGGCTGGTCTGGTACCTGTTATATAGCCTTCCTTCTACCACCTGTGTTTTTAGCTCCCCCAACCTACCATCAAGATCTGCAATTGTTCAATCACTATGCTGGTAGTAGGGGAAAACGTGTAATCGATGTCTCTGTAGTCAACCAGACAGAGACCACATGGGACCAATCTAGACTGAAGCATGCTGTATCATCGGATCCAGCTGTTGTGTCTTCACACCGGACAATTCACCTTCTGTATATGTGGTCATCTCCAAACTACACAAAATAGCTACTGAGATACATCAAGACTCAGGAACATGGACTTGGGCTGAATCGTTCTGGAACATATTTTCTGTATGGGGCTTAAAAATATTATCGGCCTTGTTCATAATTATTCCAATTCTCTTCTTTTGTTGTTTATGTATCCAATGTGATGCTTTGTTCCCTCTGTATTTCCACTTGAACTACTTGTCTACCATCTAAAACAAATGTCCAAAATGTAAATGCCCGTTTAGCAATAGACCGAGAAGTCAGCAATATAATGTTCATTGATATACATGATATTTATCGTACCCCTTTTAAAGCATAAGAAAATGTCTTAGCTTATGCCAAAAGGGCCGTCCATGGAAAACATGTAATATTTTACTTGGCATAAGCAACAGCCATTTTGGCTGTGGTGTCCATTTACGTTTCCTTCGTAATTCTTTCGTCTTTTCACTCTGCTTGTGCTATCTATTTTAGTTGACTTCCTGACTCAGCTAAAAGCAATGTACGTGCGGAGAGTTTTTAGCTACCAGAGCACCTGGTCTCAGATGTTAACTGTCAACCATTTACTGCTGCCATAAGCACTCCTGCGCCCCCTCCCACTTTGCTGACCAAGTGGTAATTCATCTGCCCTTGTTTTCTGATAACTATTTCTAAAACTTGTTCTTCCTATTTCTGTTCACAATCTTACAGTAAAGAAAACCTGGATAAAAGACCTGTGTTCTGTGACTTCAGTGTACTACCTCAGGCAGCACTTGAGAGTGCTGTGTGGATGTGGTCCCACTCATGAGTGATTCATAAACTTGTTATTTATTTCCAACTCCAGTGCTGATCTCTATTTTGTTGGTCTCTGAACCTGTGGACAAAAAGGTGACCCTGCACCAGTGTACCCCCAAAAAGGTACATTTCCACACTGACCATTCCCGGTAGAGCTGAATTCGACTTCTGTAAACGTTTTTTACACCCTGAGACACTTGTACATAAATATTGTGAAATATGTGTCTCCAGGTTGCTTGATCCGCTTCAGATCCCCGGGCAGTGCGGAGCGGAGGTTCAGTTCCCCTCCCCTGAAGCCGGCTGCCGCATCATACATCACGCGGCCTACCCGGCAGCCTCGTCCCTGTCCTTTCCCAGCTCCCCTACCGGCATCCTGTCCGCCTACGCGGCTTACCTCGCTGGTGCTTGCGGAGGAGGCGGCGCTCGGTGTGGGCGAGCGCTGCAGCATCACCAGGGCCATGGTGAGTCTGGGAGGAGGAGCGGGTCGCTGGCCGCGGGATTATCATCCTACTCAGAGGCCAGGGGGCGGAGACCGTCACTGCATGGGGGCTCCATCTGCGGTTCTGGCAAAAGCTCACCCCGCCGCTGCGGCTTCCTCACTCCCCTGAGGGTCCCCGCCAGAGCTCATCAGGTAAACATACATCACTGGTCCATCCTCCTCCTCCTCAGAAGCAAACAGGCTTCATTGCCTGCTGCAGATGCTAGCGCTGGACATGCACTTCTCTGTGACACCAGCAGCAAACTGCAATTTCCACTACCAAAACAAGCATTGCGGGAAGGCAGGGGGCCATCTGTTTTCACTCAGCCGCATGTTTATATTTGCATCGCGCTTTCACTTCAAGTGAAAGCGCGATGCAAAAATAAACACGCGGCTGAGTGAAAACAGATGCCCGCATAAAGATGAGAAATTGCTTTGCGACAGCCGCAAAGCAGACGACCCTGTGCGGATCGGCCGGACTAAAGGGAGGAAGGGCAGTGGCCTAAAAACCTCATTTCCAATGGCAGGCCACCGTTTAGCATAAACAGTGACTCCAGCCAATGAAAATGAGGGGCGGGGCTTTAAGTCCTCTTTTCAAATCTACTCTCATACAATATGTCTCGCCTAAAAAGCGATGTTTGTTGTGGAAGCGGAAGAGGGGGGTGGTGGACTTGGGGTGCGAGGGCAGGAAGTGCGAGATAGATGGAAGGAAGAGAACAGGAAGTTGATGGGGTGCTAATAATTACGCGGAGGTACATTAAGGGCTGATTAGAAAGTCTTTAATAAAACCCCAGGGAGACCAAGTGGGATGGACAAGCAGATGTTTGCTTAACATTAAGTCATGGCAGCTCCCTGCTGCGCCCCTTGGAATATTGGCACCTGGGCAAAGCGCACCCATGCCCAAGGCTGGCCCTGCTCCCCACTCAGCAGACAGCACCTCCTGTTACTAACTTCCCACTTCTCATAAAAGGGCACACATCATGGCTTATTTTTTGCAAAAGAGCAGGCTTTAAGCGGGATGAAAAAAGTGGGAAGTCTTTTAAAAGAAAGGTGGTCTGAGCAGAGCCAGACTGGTAACCCAAAGCAGTCCTGGCAGTTTTTGTCAGACCAGTCCCCATACCATAAATAGTGAGCGAGCGCAGCAAGCAAGCCTGGCCACTATAAGGTAGTTTGGGAACATTTGGGGGAAAAAATGCAAAAATAGTGCATTCACCAACACATTTTATATTATATTCAATTGTATTTGTTTTTAAAGCATAGTAAAGGATGACCATGCAGTGCACCAGAATACGGCAATCTTTATTCGGGCTCTTCAATGATTCCCTCATTATCACCCTCCAGCAGTGTCTCTCTATTCTCCATAGCCCCTTTCTCACATGTATTTTATTTGTTTTTTAGTGCCTCTCATACCAGTGTAGGGTGTGGGAGCATTTCACATCACACACAGACATCGAATGGATTCATACGGGAGTAAATCAGCATATAGAAAATGGCACATAAGACAAAGGGAACTACAAGGTGTAGGATTCACATGTCAACCATACCGGTAGGCATATTTTAAGAGTGCTTGGTCTGGGGAAACACAAACTCAGGATTCAGAAGGTAACATAGTGGTTAGGGTTGACATTACTAATAAGAATGTATTTCTACCAAAACATACCCTTTATAATAAAATGAGGATGAATGAAAAGACTGGGGGAAAACAATTTTCGAATCTAGATTGTAATTGTAATTTATGAACTGCACAGTAACAAAAGTATCTCTGTGACAAAAGCAGTAACACACTGAGCTATGCACATAAAATACTGTTCTGTGATCTGCATAGTATAAGCTCTTTGCAGCAGGCATATTAACCTTTTGAGCTACCTTACATGAGTCAAAACTCCCACTAGACAAAACTCTGATCTCTCTCCAGCAGGTACATTAATTATCTTGGCACTTTTATTGTTGCTAAAAACTTGTATATTAGAGATGAATGCACTGTATATATGTCAGGTGTGCTGGTCTGTCCCAGTATTTACACAAATAACAATTTCAGTAGCACTATTTTATTTCTTTTATAGCGCTACGCAACCCAATGCAACATTTGCGAGAGGTTGACCTATTGGCATTAGAAATAACATTGCCTTTTATATAAGTGTTGCTTTTGAAAACACATAAATAAAAGGCATTGTCATTACAATGCCAAAAGCTTAAACGCTCGCAAATGCGAGAGATATTGCATTGAAAATGCTTGTTTTAGGACTTGTGCCCTGCCTTGAACATTCTTCACTTCACCATCTCCCTACACACACACAACGCACCCATCAACACGCAGGCACTGCATTTTCATTTATTTTCACATTGTAAATAATTTGACAGCTGACTACCTCTTTCACGCACTTTTGCCTAGAATCATAGTTCAAATGGAGATCGCACAAAGCAGTGCTCACGAATACCAGAGAGGTCGGGTACTGGACGAGCATGTATTCTTAAAACTCTATAGGGCAGATTTATGTTGCACTTGCGCCACTTTTGCGCCGCCGTTGCGTCACTTTTGTGACGCAGCAGCGGCGCAAATCCTGTGCCATGGTGCGGGGTATTTACAACGTGACGCATCTGGGAGATGCGTCACGTTGTAAAGCCCTGCGCCACATGTAGGCGTTCCAGGGCAGGTGGGGGCGTTCCGGCGCAGGAACGCCTCCTAAAAGTGGCTGAGTGAAATCTACAAGATTTCACTCAGTCACTTTTAGGCCCATGCTGCGTCAAAACCCTGCGCCTGCTTGAAGCAGGCGTACGGATTGACGCAGCATTTTAAAGATAGGGCCCCCCAGATCATTGCTGGAGCTGCGTCGCGCTTGCGACGCAACTCCAGCAATGCGCCACTTTTCGGCACAGATGCGTCACGCATCTGTGCCGTTTTTGCCCCATGGTGCGCCGCATTATAAATGCGGCGCATCCATGGTGGCGCAGCTGTGGCGCATAATAACTGGCGCATCCCTGCTGATATGCAGGGATGCGCCAGTCGTCATAAATCTGCCCCTCTATGCCTCACTGACAGGCGCTGTGAAAAACTCGCACTGCCTTATATGCTCAACTCCAGTGCTCTCAAACGGGACCAGAAACGTCTCTTGTGTCACTTTAGCAAACCGTGCAGCTATGGGATGAAAACATTTAATCGTTTTTGCAAAATTCACGACAATTCTATAATCATTCACAGAAAACTATAACGGTTTATAAAAAATATAACCGTCGGGAGTATGGGAATAAAATATTATGGAAGACCCACATGAATTCAGTACACTATAATATTAGTAAAATGTACAGATAAACCACAGAGTAATGAATACCCAACCACAATATGACTCCCACAGACACACCTAAAGGGGACCCAATTCACAGTACACGCTGCGTAATATGCTGAGGTTAGTATGCTGCGTGAAAGGAAAACTACAGAAAAGCACCATCCTGGAAAAATGCAAATACCCTTGGAAAATTAAATGAAGTTAAACATGTGAAAGGCAAAAAGGAGTAGCCTCACTGATATGGGTTATGTAAGAAATCGTTGAGGAGTTTGGGACTCCCACACATTCAACAACCACAGTCCTTGTCAGGGTGAATCACAAAAACTCACTAGATTAACCTGTACTTAAACCTCTAATTGCTCGGCACAAAGCAGTCAGGTGAAACTTAGAGGCAATGTGTAAAGCATTTATGCAGCACACACAGTAATAAAATGAAAACACAAAACAAGAAAAATCTCAAACCAATTTAGAAAAATAGAGTGAATTTTAGTAAATAAAATGACACCAGAATGATTTATGCAGCACACACAGTAATAAAATGAAAACATAAAACAAGAAAAATCTCAAACCAATTTAGAAAAATAGAGTGAATTTTAGTAAATAAAATGACACCAGAATGACAACAATCCAATCAGTAAAACCAGAGATATCCATTTGTTTTGTCGAAATAGTGCCTACAAGTCCAGGATGCCATTCGCAGTCATCTAGGTTTGCGGTAGACCGGGGCTAAATTCATGCTACCCCATTAGGGGAGAAGAGTCGGATTAAGGGACCAAATTAGTCCCTCTGAAATGTTACCCTCTAAATTAGGTGTGAAACGTTCTGTTTGGGTTAGAGGAGGATGCAAGGAAGAGGCGGAGAGAGCTGAGGATGGTCATCACTGTAGTGCGAAGAACCGGGCAAACACCACAGAGAGCTGTAGCTTCGCCTCGGTGGCCGTTGTGAGCTGTCGCTGCTGTAGCACGAACTGCAGGTCTCACAGTACTGGTTGTCGCAGGCGGTCTCTGTCGACATGAAGATCAGGTCTCACTGGGTCTTTAGGATGGTGTTTGTCGTGCGTGGCAGAGTTTCAGCGAGAAATGGCATGTTAGCAGTGGTGAGGAGACCAAAATTCAGAATTTCCATCTAGTCTTTGGGTGAGTACACTCTGATGCCAGCCAGGGTCCAGGATCCGGGGAGGCACCTCTTGGGGATCAGCAACTCACTCCAGCAGAGACCAGCAGGGTCAGACATGTCCAGTTGCAGGTTTGCAGCAGGTCAGCTGAACAGTTGCAGGGAGGTCCCTAAAGTTGTGTTCATGTAGCCCACACAGGAGTCACTCTGGTTAGCCTGGGATGAAGGCAAGCAGGTCTAGTCTTCCTTCTCAGACGGCAAGGTAGTCCTTCATGCAGCAGGGCAGTCACCTGACAGTAGTGCAGCTCTTCTTCTGTAACTTCCACAGGTCCTAGAGTGTCCTGAAGACTGGCTGTCGAGGTCCAATATTTATACTTAATGCCAGCCTTTCTGTGTGTGGGGGGAACTTCCCTGTCCTAATCCCACTACAGTGTCTTTAAAGTTCCTTTCCTTTCCCTGGTCAAGACTCCAAACGGTCTGGGGTGACAAAACGCACGGCATGCCTGGTGTCGGGTCCCTTTGGGTGTGCAGAAGACAAAGCCCTTTGAACTGTAAGTGGGACTGTATACAGCCCCTCCCTAATCATCCTGCCATGATGGCCCATCCTGTCCACACCGAAGCCCATCTGTGTCACTGCCCTGGACAAGAAAATGAAACATTTCTAAAAGTGGCATTTTCTTATCCAAATGTAAGCTTTATTTTAATAAAGACCTGGGTGCCCCTTTTCCTTGTAGGCATTAGGCCCCATAATACCCAAGCTACACCACTGGTAAGGAGCACCACTCATAGTGGGGTGCATGATCGCAATTTACTAGGCTTACATTTGTATGTAGTGCTCACGCAAAGGGTTAAATGCATTCTGCCATTAATGATGTGACATTCTAGGTTGCCTAAAGCGCAACAAAGACACAAAGAGAGAGCGTTGGCACTGATTAACACATCAATCATTGAAAAGCTATAAACCACAGCCTCATGAATAAATACGTAGCTCAGAAAAACACTATGAGCTGATGCGTACAGTTTTGCCAACTGTTCAGAAAATGTGTCTCCAATCTTTTAAATCTTAGACGTTCTTCGAATGTTTTCAGAAACGTTTCAGAACAAAAAGGCAACAGAGTGCTGACACCATAAAATCAAAGGACTAGGCTCCATGCCACAGAAATCTAAATAATTAACAGGAAAACCCTGATGTCAACACTGCGCTATTCCAATTCGCTAGGGTTTATAATAAAGGAAGGTAAACTGTGTCCTTTCATGTCTATTTCATCAATATGTTGTGACGATAGATGAGGTACAGTCCACGTGAGATCCTATGGTGATCAATTTAAGTTACCTTCTGTCCAAGGTCGCTTTCACATTTGTTGTACATCTGTTTGATCATTAGGTGTGGTTTCCCTGCACATATGCTACAAACTTGATTTGAATGTTACCCGCACTTCACAGGACATTACATGTACATGCACTGTTGACAGGAGGGATGCCCTTTATATGTGCTCTTAGTGTACCACAGCCTTATACTCAAATATTTTCTACTCTGTACATATCCCAAGACTACATTTATAATACTAGGTGTTGAGCTAGGACCTCTGCAGAGTCGCCTTTAACTTTTTGCCTTCACTCTGCCTGTTTTCTGAATCTGTTTTAGTTCACTTTTAGGACTTGGTGCAAAAGTGCTCATGCTCTCGCCTTTAAACATGGTGAAATTATCTTACACCCAATTGACATGTCTAATTTACAAGTAAGTCTTTAGTAAAGTGGTACTACAGGTAACCAGGGCCTGTAAATTAAAGGCTACACATAGGCCTGCAAAACTCAGTGTGACACCCACTTAAGTAGCCTTTTAAGACATGTCTCAGGCCTGCCATTGCAGCCTATAGGTGCTGTGTTAATTTACCATTTTGACCTGGCAAACTAAACCTTTTGCCTGGCCCAAATGTTCCTTTCTAGTACATATGTCACCCCTAGGTTAGGCCCTAAACACCCTACAGGGCTGGATGGATTTTATTTAAAGATTGGACAAGTACTTTTAAGATTTACATGTCCTGGTAGTAATAACTCCTAAATTCATATTACACTACTGCAAGGCCTACCTCTCTCATCGGAAAACATTGGGTTACCCCGCTACATTTAATAAGTAATCATATTTGGTTGGGAGCAGGTGGGAATGTCATGTTTGTTGTCTGAGAAATTGTTATTTAAAACCCTCTTTAATTGTCAGATTTTAAGTCCCATTTCTGAAAATGACAGTTTTAGAAAGTTGCCATTTTCTTGTGCTAACCATTTAGATCCTGCAGCCCGTTTCTGGGTCACATGACTAGGTGCACTTGGCCTTTGTGCATTCCTCGGAGATAGCATCAGAATGGAGGGTCTGGATGTTGGCAGGATGAACCATCCTGGTTTGACGGGGCGGAGGGGGGGGGGGAGAGGGGGGAGGCTTGAAGCTGTTGCCTACCACACTTGTACTTTTTAAAAAGCCCTGGCCCAGCTTGCACACAAAGGATTTCACACAAGCCTATTATGCCCCAGACAACCTGGGACCAGGAAATTAGAGGCACTTCTGTGGGGGAAACCCCCAGAAATTTCTCCCATTTCAAAATGGGCACCAGGTATAAAAAGGGAACCATCAGAACCACTCTTCAGTAGACTCCTGGTACTGTAAAAACGACAAAAGGACTGTCTTGCTGCCAGAGGACTACCCTGCTGCTGCTGGAGGCTTGCCCTCTTCATCTCAGGCTGAAGTGACTCCAAGGGTCAGCTGACTAACCTCCTGTAGTGAGCTACAGAGACACAACAAACTACAGAGGCCTATCTGCAACTGCCAAGCTGATCTGCTACAAATGGACCTGTAGCTGGACCTGCCTGAGCCCTGCTCGCCTCTGTTGGAGTGAGTCCCTGACCTCCAAGAGGTGCCTCCCAGGTTCTGGATCTTTGGTGTGGCACCAGCTGAGCTCCTCCTTTAAGAAAAGGAGAAATCCTGAAGTTTTTGGTTCTTTGCATCTGGTAACGGGCCCGTTGTGCCAAGATTTTGCTGTCCGTGTCTACAGCCAATGCAAAACTCCAGTGGACCAGACTCTTCGTGCTACATCAACCGCCAGCGACAGCTGGCAATGGGAGATTTACATTTCACACGACAGCATGTAGTTCCAGCAATACACATCCGCAACGTTTGACACAATCTTCGCGCTACAGAGGTAACCATCAGTGACGCCCGGCCTGCTATTCACATTACAGTGACGGCCATACCGACGCTCTTTCTGCTCCTTTCGGCCTACTCCACCGCAACTGGGACTCTTGCTGCTGGGCTATAGAGGATATATTTTCCAACTGAGCTAACCTAGTCCTTGTATCTGCCCCTCGCTCCATGGTGGTTGGCCTGAACTTGCGACTTTCACCAAGTCTCACATGACCAGATGAACATGAGTGGTGCTTTGGGCTTTTTGGGTGGTATTCTGACCCTATAGCTTTGAAATTGCCTATCTCCATTTCGATATAATTTATTACATTGCACTGTATTTATCTAAATTGGTGTGGAAAGTTTTTTGTGCTGTGTTTTCACTATATTACGGTTTGTGTGCAGCATAAATATTTACACATTGCCTCTAAGTTGAGCCTGACCGCTTTTCGGCCAAGCCACCAGAGGGTTAAGCACAGGTTAAGTTAGAGACTTTTGTGATTCACCCTGACAAGAATTGTGGCTGTTGCTTCAGAAGGGCTCACAACCCTGTAAACTAAAAACACAATTTCTCACACTAGGAAAGATTTTATGCTATAAATTAGTAGAATGCAAATGCAATACAAAGCATATAACAATGCAACTTATGTTAGATTACTGTAGGTCACAGATAAGTACAAGAACATTGTCTACAACAAATTACTATGAGCATTTGACTGTATAGGTACAACTAATATTTCATGAATTAATTAACCACAGTGAAAATCACTGACGCCAAACATTTTTAAGGAGGAGAGTTCCCCCATGCCACTCGACAAATTCTGCAGCTGAAGGGTCCTGCCATTATAGCACATGTAGTTCAGCAACTGTATGAGCTTAGTAAATAGTCTTCATGTTCTGCCCCATATAAGTGAGTCTCCCACACGTCCCAAAATCACAATTTGAGGTTTGATTTCTAGTAGTGGTCCTATAGCTCAGATTTTTAAGTTAATTTGTAAATTAATTTGTAATCTCATCAACTGTATAATACTGGGAAAGCAGTTATCATAAAACAAAAAGGGCATATGTACCAGTATATTCTGCAGAAAATTTTATCAGAGGATGGCGAAGCGGAGCAAGTTAATGATGAAATAGTCTACAAGCAATCCATTTGATGAATTCTTAATACACTGACAAGAACACTGTTAAATGACCAATTATTCCCCTTCTACAGCCATTTTCATTAACAAAGTTATACCTATGGGAGAGTTAACAAAATATTGTAGAACATTGCTAGATACCACTATTTGGAGTTTTTAATTAGTTAAAAGCTGATGTTCAGGAGCACACCCCAACAGCTGACTTTGTTTGCGTATAAAGTTACTTCAGCTACCTACCACCAAGTACCCCAGCTGGAAGGGGCTACCCCTTAAGTGAATGTCTGCACCAGAGACCAATTCTCTGCCATATTGGACATCAGCAACCGCTTGCAAGCCTGTAGTGACTACAAGAAATTGTTCTAGCGGGCAATGACAGGCATCCCAAAGCTGATTAGGGCCTCCCACTGAGATATTTAAAATACTCAACTATGCTGAACATCAGATGACTCAAACCAATAGACTACATTATGCACTTAGTGATGGCATTGCATAGAAAAGCTAACGGTCTGTGAAACTACACCTCCTAGGCAAATACTGGGGTCCTTAATCAGACCTCTGACCCCACCCTCCTCTACTTCATTCCCTCCCCTTCACCAATCCCCCTACCCCGTCTATCTCCCCATCCTACTCCCACCTCCCCTGAAGCTTGTTCCCCCACCTACCACTTTATACGTATATTTACCTGCTTTTGTTATGTTTATGTCTACTAGACCGCAATGAAACGTTTGTTGTTATTCTATCGTTTATGCTGTGTTTTTTTTTTTAACAATCCCCCCAATCTGTTGTTCCCCTCGCCTATCCTTTGGCAAATTTCTACCTCACCCACAGCTCAGCCCTGAAGCGTGTTACCCTCACCAGCCACTTTATATGCAAATTTATATGCTTTTGTAGTGACCATGTTTATCAGACCTCAATGGAACGTCTGTTTTTATTGTATTGTATATACTGGGTTTTTGATCATCTCTTGGAATCTGGTTTAGGCACCTTTGAAGCGCCCTGATACCTCCAGGTCTAGTCAGTGCTATATAAAACCTGTCAAATAAATAAATAAATAAATAAATAAATAAATCTGTGTACCCCCAGATGCAAAACTCAGGTCAGTCAGTATACCGTGTTATACATGAAGGACGCCCAATGAAAATAACTCTCGTGTAGTTTAGTTTCAATCACTTTACTTCGGTCAAACACCTTAAAAACAGCAATCCACATTCAATATTTGCAACATTACATGCAATTTGTACAATAATACATATAATATAGAAAAATGTTTAAGAAGTTTCAGGGTTATTTGACAATAAATCATTAAAAGCTGATAAAAGATCATAAATAGGATTCGGCCATTAATACTTTATATAAATCAATAAAAAGCTTTTAAAATCAGCTCACGAGCATTAACCAAAATTACACGTAAAATTCTTAAAACCGATCAATGACAATTTCAACTGGGAGAAGACAAGTCATCCAATTAGGCATGGCCCAGATAAGCTTACTTCAAACCAATTATCCCCTGTTGGAGAAACATGGATCGGATGGGCCATACACATTTGAGGTATTTTGTTATGGAGAATATTATGTGGGAATACAGACTCTCAGTGCAACCTTCCACTGTCGAACTCCCAAATTACTGTAGAGGCGCACAATCCAATGCTGGCGCTGACGTCTAAATACTGGGCAGAAAAATAAAAAGTGCTCATCAGCTTCATCTGCACTAGAACAGGCTTGACAGGTTTTGCTCCCTTTGGCAAGGCTCATCGCAGCAAGACACCCAGTCTGAATCAAATATAAAGACCCTTTGCAAAACGTGGTTCAATCATATTCATAAAGACTAATTTCATCTCCAGAAATCTATCTGAAAGAGAACCCTGTTTTTGAGAACAGATCATAACTCTATCTTCATTTTTCCGAAAGCGAGTTTTAACCAATAGGGAAGAGCTGGAAGAAATGGATTCAGGATTGAACCAGAGGTCATCTGAGCCCAGAGTCACTAATGTCTCTTTCACATATTTGAGCGATGGGAGTGTTAGTCACAATATTTGTTTCTTCAGTATGTCACCAAGGGCATTTCTGTAATGGTCAAGCTCTGGAGTACTCCAGATTTTTATCCATTACAGGACTGGTTTGAATCTGGCCTGGGAAGTAATGGGATGCATACCCAGGTCATGTTTGAAAATTAAAGGGGTGCTTTGGGGACGTTTTACAGCTGCTCTCAAGAAATTATTTTCAATGACTCCCAAAGAATCAACATTACAATAGCCCCAAGTTTCAGCCCGATAAGTTGCACCAGCCAACACTTGGGCTCTCCATATTTCAAGAAGGGGAGATATGGGATGTATGGAAGTGTTACTTGCAAATTTCAGTATGGCTGCTACCCTGTGGGTTAGCATGAGGGCGCTCTTCGAAATCTGGCTAGCCCATGAGCTACCACTAGACTGGTGGATGCCGAGGTAATCAAAGTCCATTACTCTCTCTCGAGAACTAGCTGCATAGTCCCTCTAAATCGCCTGTGAGGATGAATAGTCGTGAACTTAGTTTTTGAAGCGTTTATGGCTAACCCATCTTCGGTGCAGAACGAGCTGAATCTATTTAGTAAGGTTTCTAGGCCTTTTTCGGTTTTAGACACCAAAAGGGTGTCATCTGCAAATAATAAAGCTGAGGGTTTTACTCCCCCCAGTGTAGGTGAATCGCTAGCACAATTCAAAAGAAAATCTATGCACCCATTTATAAAAAGAAAAGAAGAAATAGAGTTGAGGCAAGCACACAGCCTTGCCTAACACCCTGGGCCACCCTAAACCTCCCCGTTGTCTCACCATTTTGACCCCACCTCACCTGTGCAAAATTATCTATGCAAAAGTGAATTAAGATGTCTAATAGGTGAGGTGTCAGGCCCAGTTCACTGAAGCTGGTACCAAGTTTTTCTATTGGGACCATATCGAAAGCCGATCTTAGGTCGACAAAGACCACATAGAGGCTACCCCAGTAAGATCCACTACCTTCCATTTCAGAAGCAAGAATCTAAAAACTTGGCCCACCTTACTTGTCTTGGAACTGAATCCCTCCTGGAATTGAGAGAGTATATTGTTTTCTTCCATCCAATCATGGAGATGATGGAGTATTTGCCTACAGAATTTTTTGGATAGCATCAATTAGACTTATGGGGTGATACATTTCCTGGCTCTGACTCGCAACCCTTTTTTACAAATGAGTGTTATCTCTGCTCCTCTCCAGGAGTCAGGGATATGGGCACCAGCCATAACGGCGTTGGCAACACGGTTTAGGCAAGGGGCCTGCACAACCGATTCTGACCTAAAAAGGTCCACCGGAATTCTTTAGGGCACGGGGCTTTCCCAGCTTTCTGTGCGCAAATTGCTCATGAACTTTTATTCAAGCCGGACTTTAAAACAGGTGAGCTCTTTCCAAGACGTTCACAGGGACTTACGCCACATTAATTTATTTGGCAATTTATCCTTGAAAGCGTATGTGATCGCCAACGGATACAACAAGAAGAAAAACATACCAGGAAACACCATAGTTTTGAGTACACTGATGCATCCAATTATTGATAACTTACTTGTTTCCCACCTCTGTAAATATTTATGTAACTCTACCTAAAATGGTAGTAATTTAACTGCCTAGATACACTGTATTTTTTTCCTGTTATTTTAATACCCAGGCACCAGATCCTTTTTTAAGTTTGCCAAATGACTGATGCAAGTTCAGCATCTTAGACTTAGCGAGGTCGATTTTGTAACAAGCACATGGGCGTCGATTCACCAAAATGCCAGGGGAAGCGGAAGTGTCATCACATACCCTTTCACTGTAATGACATCAAACAAGGGGACATCATATGAGAATTGACCCTGATGTTTTCCAAGAAGACATGCCACATGACCCTAACATCACCTATCTTACACCGCATTACACTCACTCTAATTCATTCTAACTGACTCAGTTTCATTCACTCTAAATCTCACTCATACTCCCTTATACTGCGTGACATTCAGGCCCACTTTTGTGACGCAAAACTGGTGCTAAGTGTTAGGTTGGAATTTACTATCCAACTCAAATCCTGATTTGCATTGGATTGTGTCCAAATGTAACACAAATTGAGTGATGTGCTGCTGTGTGGTATTTTGCATCTAGGGGCACCACTGAGAAACTCCTAAAGAAACTGCAGAACAACCAGAACGCCTCCGCCAGACTCATACTAAGCAGTTCACACCACAGCCACTTCACCGGCTACCTGAGAGACCTTCACTGGCTACCTAGCAACAAAAGAATTACCTGCAAGCTCCTCATGCAAGCCAACAAAGCCCTCCACAATGCCGGACTTGCATACCTCAACCAGCACCACTCCTACACTCCCACCAGACATCTCCACCCCACCCAACTGGCCCTGGCCACCATACCACAGATCCGTTGGACTACAGCTGGAGGAAGATCCTTCTCCCACCTCGCTGCGAAGACCTGGAACTCCTTGACTCTTCACCTCAGGCAATCACCATTGCTGCCGCAATTCAGGAAGGACATCAAGACCTGGCTCTTCTACTGAACTGCAGATCTAACCCTCCACCCCCCACTCAGCACCTTGAGACCCTTACAGGTGAGTAATCATACTTTATAAGAAACCTGATTGGTTTAAGGGCGTGTTCAATAAATGGTGTATTGGTGTTGCCATGCAACCACCCATAGGTTTTGATGCAAATCCCTTTCTACAAACATTGGTAGACAGGAATTTGCACCAAAATCTTACGACACCCCCAGGAAGGTGTAACGGGGAGAACCTTTCCCATTTCTCCTCGTTTTCCCAACTTTGCATGTGTGCTGCATTGTACAGCACACAGGCAAAGGTTTTTTTTTTTTTTTACTATAAGTGACCCCTTTTAGTACGACACCTATGCTTCAGAGAACGCACTCTCCCTTGCACTATGGCGCAAGGGTATATGTGGGGTCTGTCAAACGTTCATCTACGCACTGGGAGAGAAAAAATGCACCATATCTTAGTAAATATGGGAATTTTTTCTATCTCCCTTTGACGCAAGGAAGCACAGCAAGTTTGGTGCAGCCTTGCTTTGTGTCAAAGAATAGTAAATCTGGGCCTCGATCTCACTCACTACCTCTCACTGACTCACTCGCTTTCACTCACAAACGCTTTCACATACAGGCACATGCCCACATATACACATGCCATTTCTCACATAAACATACTCTCACACACAAGCTCATACACAACATACATTTAAAACCATTGTAACTTACGACAGCTACCACCAAAGTTCCTATCTCAGATAGTGTGCTCCCTTTTTTATTACACTAATAGTGAATAAGGGAATATTATTCACTATTAGCATAATGAAAAACGGGTAACAAATTAGGAAGGTGGAGCTGCCCCTTTGTTCTTGGCACTGATTTTGCCACTTGAGGCCAGGGGTCAGGTGTGTTTCCTGACTCTAGCAGTTATAGGCTCAATATTCAGCGCATATTGGACAACCAGTGCCCCCATGTGGTGACTGTAATAATTGCCGGTGTTGACAATTATGTGCTGGTGCAGAGTACTGGAACCACCATCTCAAATTCAGCACTAGGTGGGGGCAGTGAATGGTGTTTAATTATTTATAAGAGGGCAAGACAGTTGGTGCAAAAAGTTTGCAAGACCATAAGAAAGACTATCTCTGTTTGAAATATGGCTATTACCAGCCAACGGAAGCCCAACTTTACACAATTGAACTCATTGCAATAATCTTAATCAGGCAGCGCTAACGTCTTACGAAAAAATAAACAAATAAGGCTCTGCCTATCAACTCTCTCCCAAATGCAACAAATTGGTATATTGTGAACGAATTACCTCCATGAAATTGAAAGAAAGCACTGGCAATTGTACCTGCACAGAGGAACTGTAAAGATAGATAAGAAAACAACATAATTTGACTAGGGAAACGTATACTCTATCAGGACTTCAGAATTTTCATAACGAAATGGTTACTTATTGTTTGGAGTAGTTTTGCAGCTTGAAGAATTTTCTGGATTCACATACTGTGCATTATTCTGCCATCTAGTTGCTGGGTTCGGAACTCTCCACTTGAAGTAGTCTTTTTCTCTATTTTTTTTAGTTTGTTTGTTGTTAGGCGCCAACTGCCCTCACCATTTGGTGCTTAGTGCACCCTTCTTCTGATGTCAGACGCCCATCCCAGAAGCCCTGCTCATGATAGCCATCTTCAGATATTTTTTTCTGGTGATTGGTTGTCCATTTAATGTTCTTTAGGCTTCCTCTTGATATGTACCTTATTTATGGCCTTGTTTACTTTGCCTCACCTCATTTGCTGGGGAGGCGGGTGGGTCGCGTGTGAATTCAGAAAATTGTTCAAGCTGCAAAACTACTCCTACCGGTAGGTAACCATTTTGGTTTGCAGTGCGAATCATTTTTGGATTCACATATTGTGCATTGATTTCGTAGCAGTTTCCTCACTGTGGTGGCTGGGTTGGAGAGGAGGTTGAGCTTGCAAATAAAGGCTTCAGTACTCTTTGCCCCACGTGTGCTTCCCTATTCACCTGGACGTCGATGCAGTAGTGTTGTGTGAAAATGTGTACTGATGACCATATATCACTCAGCGGAACGTTTGCCAGGAAGGCAAATGTAGCTCCCTTCTTTCTTGTCAATGCGCTTTTGGTTTGGTTCCTAGTGGTATGCCAGTTTTTTGTGACTCATTTGAATTGTTTGAGTTATCCATCTTGTGATGCCGTTCTTGGGGTCTGGTTTACATTTTTAGGTCTCGTCTGGCATTGCAGTGCACATGCGCTGCACGTTCTGCGAGGGCCTTTTGGAAGGGGACTTTAAGCCACACCCTTGTTTCAATTGGCTTGCGTCATTGTTTATGTTAACCGCTGGTGCGTGATTGAACATCGGGCTTTTGGGTTACCGCCTTGTCCACTTTTAGGACAGCCCATGTGGACAGGCTGACGCCATCTTTGTTTGGCGTCACGTAAGAGGGTGTGCTGCTAGCGGAAACACTGGCTCCTCATTGGGAATTCTACCAGCTCCTCCCTCCCCTTCCCCCATTCAAAAGCAAACTCCCCAGAGTTGCGCAGTTCATTGTTCAGACGGGAGTTCATCGGGTCAGAGTGGCATTCTTGGTGGAAGGGGGCAGCCATCTTCATCAGGACAAAGCGTGTACTGCCCCAGTTCACAAGCGCGGGAGCCTGGCAGAGCGCTTCCCAGCCTCGGTCACAGGAGTGCTTTTTGAAAATGTGTTAATCTGCCTTTAATAATATGTCCCGGCCCCCCGTGGCAAGTTAGTTCTTTCCAGCTGCGGGAGGCCATCGAAGGGCTGTGAGAAAAAAGCTGGGGTGAAGCGTCCATGGAGGCAAGTGCTTGACAAGAAATAAAGGAGGTGGGCACAGCTAAAAGATAGGCTCTGGTGAAATTTGGGGGTTCTTCATTTTTAGTGTGATCTCTCCGACCCTCACCGCACAGGCAGAGCCACGCACACACCAGACACACGCAGACAAGCGAGCACACACACACGCATATGCAGCCACACACAGACCCATACACACAAACAGACAAACACAGGCAGATACACTGACCCACAAACACAGACTCGCAAACACACACACAAATGTAGACACACACAGACACATAAGGACACATACACAAAGACACACAAAGACACATGAAGACACACGCACAATGCAGCCATACATAGATGCATGCGGACATCTACACAGATACACGCACATGACACATGGACACAAACACACACACAATTAGTTTGCAGGCACATAATCACATAAAACACACTGCCTCACACAGACATGGACATTGTTTAAAGGGTAGCTGAGTGTGGCCTCTGCTACCCAGGCATTCCCTGTGGTACCCTGGCACTGAGCTCTCTACCCCTGCTCACAGGGATCTTGCAAGCAGTGGCAGGAGGTGACACCAACAAGCATTTGCAATGCAATAGGTCTCGCATTTATGCGAGTTTAAGCTATTGGCATTGTAAATGACAATGCCTTTTATTACTATTTTAAAAACAAAAACAAAAATAAACGGCATTGCTATTTGCAATGTCAATAGCTCAAACTTGTGTAAATGCGAGACCTATTGCATTGCAAATGCTTGTTTACTGTCTGCGAATGATACAAAGAACTGTTTCCCTTTCCTGATTGGTTTTGTTCTCTCATAGTAGTATAGTTTGCCCTACGGGCATCCAGAATAAACAATATTTTCGACCTTAATCTTTAATTCTTGAAAATAACTCAGTATTTGGATTGTTTTATTTATAGAAAGTGGGGTATGACCTTTGGCATGAAGCATGTGTTGGTCCTCATGACTACCTTGTCTTTGGGTATGTTCAGGTATGGCTTCTGTACAGCGAGTACTTGCAGCTCACTTACCTTGTGAAGTGATGTCATTCCTATTAAAAACACAGTCTTAAGCGTGATTAATTTAAAGGTAGTCCTGTAGAGTGATTCAACTGGTTCCTACATCAATTGAGTAAGTATCACATTTAAGTTCCACATGGGTGTTGATGAGCTCCTAGGTGGTGCTATCCTTTTGGCCCCTTCTAGAAACTGTTTGACCACTAGTGTCACAAATAAGCTTCTTCCTAAGAATTCCCTTGTCTGGGCCACTATCGCTGCTAGATGTACCCTAAATGACAGGTGGGATAGACTGTTGTGTAGCAGATGAATTAGATATCAGATGGCTGTAGTATCCCGTATCCTGTCCTGAAAAAGGCCAGATCTCCGGCACCACCTTGTGTTTCTTTCCCATTTGGCTGTGTAGCATTTCCTTGTTGTAGGTCTTCTTGCTTTGCTGAGGACTACCATTGCTTTCTCTGAGCGTCCCAGATGAACAAACTCTACGTCCTCAGGAGCCATGCTGTTAGACTCAGTGTGGTTGGTTTTAGGTGGAGAACTTCGCCCTCTGCATGGAAAGCAGGTTGTCTGACAATGGTATCTCTGTATGTGCTTGTGTGCCATCTCTATCAGATCTAAGAACCAGGTTTGCCCTACCCAATGTGGGGCGATGAGTATTAACATTTTCTGTGATTGTCAGTTCTTGTTGATCACTAGTGATAACAATGGGATCAGGGAGACAAGTGTGTGCAAATTTCCCTGACCAGTCTATTGACATAGCATTCCCTAGGGAGTGGTGGTGTGGCTGTCTGGATGCAACGAACTGGCACTTTGCATTTTCTGGAGTTGGGACAAGGACTATTTCTGTTGTCCCCCCACATTTTGAATCACTGACTGATTCAGCTCCCACTTGTGTGATCCAGATGCCGGTCTTCTGAGTCTGTCCACTTTTAAGTTGTTTACTCCTGGTAGATGGTATCATTTTTACGGCTATCTGTCTCTGGATGACGCACCTCCATATCTCCTGTGCTATCTTTGATAGGGCGAAGTATCTTGTTCATTCTTGCTTGCTGAGGTAGAACATTGTCTTTGTGTTGTCCCTTTGGACTTGTATTGATTTACCCCATAAGTGCTTCTGAAATGATTATAAGGCTAGAAACACTGTCTGTAGTTTCAGTAAGTAATTTATTCTACCACTTCTTCTGTTTTCCACAAATCTCTGATATTGAGCCTCCTCTCCCCATATGAGCTCCCCATCCCATGTGTGAGGCGTCCATGGTGATGGTCACTGTTGGAGACTGACCCTTCCAGTAGCGGCAAGATTCTTGCATATTCACCAGTACCCTCTTTTCCCATGGAAACACCCTCCCTTGCATTGTGTTGTTTCTTGCTCCCAAGAACATAAGTTTCTTATTCTGGCGTGGGAAATGATTTTTTTGTGTTTCTAGGAAACCCCAGTCTGTGGAGTGTCGCCATCACTGTTTTTATGTTGTCTCTGTATTTATGGACTGAACTCGCCTTTATCAGCTAGTCTTCTAGGTAGAAGTACACATGTATTCCTTTTTTTCTTAGATGCGCATCTACGGCAGCTAAGCACTTTTAGATTACTCTGGGTGCTGAATTTAATTCCGAATGATAGAACCCTGAATTGGTAATGCACCTTGTCTATTACAAAGCGTAGAAACTTCCTTCTAGTGTCTATCGGACATTCAGATGCACAGACAGGTGTCCTTTAGGTCAATGGTTGCCATGTAATCTCCTAGTTGGAGTTGCGGGATAACCTCTTATACCGTTGTCATTTTGAACTTCTGTGTCTTTATGAACTTGTTTAGAAAGCAGAGGTCTAGTATGGACCATAGTGATTTGTTTTGTTTTGGCACTAAGAAACATGGTGAGTAGTTTCCTTGGTTGATCTCCTTCAGGGGCACTTTCTCTATTGCCTATTTTTGTAGTGATTTTTCCACTTCTAGGCAAAGAGTGCGGTTTGCTTCTGGCCTATAGATTGCTGTCTTTGGGCCTCGTTTTGGCGGGGCATTTACAAGTTCTACACAATAGCTGTGTAGGATGTGTTGAGTATCCACCTGTTTATGTGACCTCCCTTCACGCCTGAAGGAAAGCTCCTATTCATGGCATTGTGTGTGGGTGGGGCCTCTGGCATTATAATTCATGTACCTACTGCCACCCCTGTGGACAATTTCCCTATGCCTCTCACTTACCCGCGAAAGGGCTGTCTCTGTGGTGCCTGGTATGGCCACTGTTGCTACAATGTTTGTGCATGACTTGTATAGTATATTAGAATACCTTGTGTGTTGTGACAGCTTGGAAGTGGACCCACCCTCCCTGCTGGCCTCTAAACTGTAAGGCCCCCAATGACTTTGCTGTGTTGTTGTCCTTCTTCAATGGCTGCAGTGTGTCATCTACTGCACTCCCAAACAGGTGTTCCCCAGTGAAAGGGGTGTTGATGATGTTGGCATGGCCTTCTTTTTAGAATCACTAGACTCGCAGCCAGTCGTGTCGCCTTAATGTTGTTACTGCTACCAGCTGTCTACTCACTGTGTCAGAGGCATACAGTGCTGATGATTTTAAACATGTGTTTGCCATGCTCTTTACCTGTTCCACGAGGGCTCTTGACCTCTTCTGATACTGCTCTAGAAGGTGTTTCATTAGTTCTGCCATCTCCTTCCAGAGTTGTATCGGTTAAGCAGACCTTTCTCACTACCATTTCCATTATTTTGCCTTCTTTATCTGGGGGTGTCCCAGAGGTAGTAGGCACATTGGGTCTTATCCTGGTGGTAGCCACAATGATTAATTCCGCCACTGTATTGCCCCGAATGTATGCAGGGTCCTTCGATGAATGTTTGTATTTCTTTTCGATCCTGGGTGTCACTGACCTGCAAGTTGCTGGCTCTTTAAACTCTTCTCTCCCTTGATCCAAGATGCTCAGGAGCATTGGCAAGTATTCGCTCTTGCTTTGTGGGGGTACGAGTGTCTCAAGCAGAAAACATGCCTACGACTTCTCTTCCTTCAACTGGACCCCATACCGGTCTGCTGCCCTCTTCACAATTTGATAATACATGGTGATGTCATCTGAGGGTGAAGGCGTCGAGGGATACATGTCAACACCTTCTTCGGGGGTAAACTGCATCGAGGTCTTGTCATTGCTCTTTATTGCCTTCTGATCACTCGAGGTCCTGGAACAGACCCTTTGACTCTGGGTCCTCTTCTTCATAGAAGACGTCTTGTTCTTCCTGTGGCTCTGGGGTCATTGGGGTTCCAATTCCCCTTTCTCTTACTGTATGCTTTCCATCTAAGGTCTTGACAGAATGTGGAATTCCCGGAGGGAGTTATCGAAGTCCTTTTCCTTCTGAAGTAGTGCAGCCATTTTGGCCTGGAGACATTTTTTTTGTACTCAATTTCAAAGGAGCATTCTTCGGCGCCGAGTGTGGTCACCGGTCTCTTCTTTCGGTGTGGAAGTTTCCGTCATCGGTGTATCGACTGCAGTCTTCTTGTGTTTTTGTTGACCTTAATCATCTTCTGATGCCGTTGTCTTCAAGGCTTGCCCACCTTCAGTGTCCTTGGTGCGGGACCCAAGGAGCTCCTTCAACCTCGACTAGCCTTTGGTCAGCGAGATTTCCGGCCCCCACAGCAGTCTTCTGGGATCTAGAGTCCGATGTTCTCGGCTTGCCCGCCTCCGCTTTATCTGCATTACCTGCACACACTTTTCTTTCTGTTTCTTTTGTTCCCGCTTGGCGTCAATGACCTCCTTTTGATGCCTGCGTCCTATCCCTTGGCTGTGTTGTCCTCCTCCTCGCTCGACAGCCCAAGGTCTCTCAGCAATGGAGTTTCCTTCTACTCCTACATTGTGTAGTGCACCCGCCTTTGTTTCTGTGCCCTAAATGTTTTTGGTTTGAACTCTGCGCAAGCCTCAGTGTTTTGGGCTCTTGCACACCTGGTGGTTAGTCATCTGGGCAAACTTGTGGTGGAACTCTGGGCAGAAACGGAAAGTTGTCTTCTCCATGTCACACACTGCAGGAGGCACCCTGCCCATGCATTCTACAGCCCTAGCCTGTCAGCCTGTCAGCTGTCTGCTTGTTCCACTGACTTTGGTGTCTTTCAGTGGAAATCAGTGAAATCATTTGACAAGAATCCCTTTCTTCTGCTGTCATGGTTTTTTCTCTCTAGGCCTTCAATTATTCCTCAGTGACACCTTGTTTTCTTTCTTCTGTCTTTTGATGATTTGAGAGCTTTCAGCAATGCTTCCAGAGATGTGCAGAGGCTTCTGGGATTGGCGTCTGACATCAGAAGAAGGCTGGACTAAGCCCCAAATGGTGAGGGCAGTTGATGCCCAACAGAGGAAAGAGAAAAGAGACTACCTCAAGGGGAGAGTTCTGGACCCAACCACTAGATGGTGGAATAATGCACAGCATGTGAATCCAGAAAAGATCCACGTTGCAAAACTTGTATTTTAACTAGAGATGATGCGAACAGCAACATGAATGTCCCTTTAAAGTCTCAATCTGTTTGTAGTTGCCCTTGAGATAGATGTCCTAAATGCGCAACTGAAATACAGTTATAGCTGTTTGAACTTCTGAACTAATCCTTCACCAAAAGGGCTCGTAACATTTAAAAGCATGCTAGAGAGGAGCAATGTTGCATCATTTAGGTAGTACATACTATCATGTAGCACATACAACTATGACCATTTATATACACATTCTTTAACCTTTTCAAATGATCTTTCCTACTGTGCCAGTAAAAACAACAATACAAAACACTCAGTTTACTATTTATCTCTCCATGCTCCCCATATTGCACACATTTTTCAGGCATCTCCAACCTTCTTACATGGACTTTTCCATTACCATGCTCTGTTTACCTTCTTCAGGTATCCAGATCGAGGCGGATACTGCTCCATGTCTCGTTCTTGACCTTAAGTTACACAAAGAACTAGAACTTACTGAAGTTCATGCAGCTCTCAGTGGAGAAGCTAACAGCATGTCGTGGTTTGCTGCACCAACGTAAGAGTAAGGACTTCTGTTTATCAGAGAAACTCAGGTGTCACTTTGCCTGTAGGTGCCGGGAGGTGTTACTCAGGGATTGTAGATGGTTAGGAGAGCAGATGGCAGCAGTAGACCACCAGATTATTGCATGGTAAGTTGACCATCAAACCTGGGCTTCTTTATGGGAGCAAAAATGCCACGAGTTCCTTGGGGAAGGTGGAGCTTAACCATATAAAATGTCTCATACAAGATGGTGGTCACTCCAATGGGAATCACATGAACTTCCCATTCCAAGATATGGTAGAGTGTCTTCTTGAGGCCAGTACCTGTTTTCATCATATAAAATGGAGCGTTTGGAAAAAGTGGATGCATTGTAACACATTTTGCTCCATGATTATTCATTGTGCTCAACACCCCCTTATTTTAATTTACTTATCAGATTTGGATCATTCTTGTACATTTTACCTTCTTATGTTGCTCACTTTTGCTTTTGCTCTTTTTGTTATTTTCTTGCTAATAGATTTGGATAAACTTCCATGTGTATCATTAATTAGTCTCTGGACCTGTTATCTTTTTTACTTCTTTTCCATTTAATGATATCATGAGGTATTTGGTGCTGTGCTGATCACCATCAACACAATCTAGATCATTAATCAAGATTAAACAAAATTGCAAAGGAGTTTTTTTCACTTTACCTCCTAACTGTGATCCTCTATAATAATGCAGCTGTTGCACTTCAAGTATATTACTCTGTGCAGGGTGACACTGTGGCAACTGTAGGAAAGTCTCTTTCAATTCTGCAATCTCGAACAGCTGTCAACAGACCTACGGTGCATCCAGTCCTTCACATTTCCCCATAATCTTGCTATGTCTCTATGCGCAACCACTGTAACCAAGAAGTAGAAAATCATTTTATATTTTCGACGATCGCTCTCCCCCTACTATTACCAGCAATGCCATTAAAGGCATTAGAGGTCAGTTGCAACCTAGTATTTTATCCAACTAGTTTAACGGCAGACAAGAATTTGTGTAACAAATAAAATTCCCATATGTTACATACATATGTACCGGTTTCTCTTTGGCATCTCAGGCAGGTTAAGTCCCTTGTCAGATCCATTGAATACAGTCAGAAAGGGCGACATATTATCTTGAGGAGCATTTTTAGTTGAATAAGTTTCAAGGTGGACTATATGGCCTCTAGCAGGTGCATCAATGCATCTTCCCAATCTTCATCTTCCATTGGTCCTGTATCTTTATACCATTCATCTTCCATTGGTCCTGTATCTTTATACCCTGTATACCATCTGGAAGGCTACTTAGCATTGCCCTATTTGTGTTTCATACCACCTTTTCTTGCATCTCATACATTAAAATTCTAGCCTCCAATGGGAAATGATCTTGGACCTCTGCCAATTGTATTTTATGACTAGCTAGGGCTTGCTGAATCTATAGATAATTAAAATATTAATACTTTGTTGTTTCTAGTACATTTTAAAGCAAGTAGGTTCCGTCGAATTACCCAGTTTTTTTAATATCCATTAACATCCCAGGTCAGTTATATCCTTCTTACAGCTCATTTTGGGGATAAGAAAATTTCAGAAGGGAGACTTAGAAAAACTTCCAACTCTTCTTTAACTCTAACGTCGAAAATCTTATTACCAATACTGGCTTCTTGGATCCGGCCATAAATGTCAGAAAGAACAAGCAAACAACTCTGTAGGTCAAACTATACAAAAATAAGCAGCTACACCGCACAACTTTCTACCTGAAGTACACAAACATAAATCTATAAACTTCACCCATTTAATCAGTTACCAGCACCTTTGCTTGGCAAGGAACAAATAATCTGATCCCATGTTCCATTTCCGAACAAGGGCGATAACAAGTACCAATTGACTGAAAAATGTAACACACATTTCAGATACCATTACAAATTCCAACAAATGGAACAAGTTCAAATTGCATCTCTGTATAACACACAACCACGCTGTTTCACCAGTACCACTCAACAACACCTAGAGACAAAGCTCACAAAAGAAAAACAAAAGTACATACACATAACCAGCTGTACCTGCTGTAGATACCGATGAAGTATGACACAGGTCTGAACTAGAAGCAAACCTCTATTTTTACCTTTTAAATATGGAGGTGTGGCCACTTCCAGGAAATATGTTCACGTTAAGGGTATAATGTTCTTACTTGTGTTTGCTATCGCAAGATCTGTTGGAACATATCCTTTCCTTCAGTCACAAGCTCATAGGGTCCAGGCAGTCTAAGCTGTTGGTACAGCTCCCGGGGCTCCTCGTATAAATGAAGGTGGATTCAAATTACTTTACGCACGAATTGGAAATTTTCGATGGTGCTGTTCATTCACTTGAAAAACTGAAAATTGTCTGCTATAATTTTCTCAGTGTGGTTTGTGAGGGATGACTGGAGACAATTTCATTTACTATAACATCTGCCTATTCTGATATTCGTTAGAGTAACAGCTTTTGAAGAAAGGTATCACAGGCTGTGAAGAATTCTTAATGACTTTGGTACTACAAAGTAATGCAAGAATCTTTTCAGTGATGGTTTTTCAGTGTGCTTCTGTACACCTTGCAGGTATGAAGTCCAAGTAAAGGGTGGGGTATGCATACACGGATAGGTTGCTGGTCAGCAAGTAGTGGTATTGGTCAGAATGTTTGGCTACAAGAGGGTTGTACGGACATTGCAGACTTGTTGAGAGACTATTTAAAAAAAACTACATTATATCCGGATAAATATCTTTTATTTGCTTCATACGTCTCTAATCCAGGCCCAGGGGAATTTTAGTACCTTTTTAAATTTTCTTTGATATTATTTTCTATCAATTCTGCAGGACATCTGTGTTTTGCTCTGACTGGGTATTGTGGTACAGATATTCTTGTTAGTGTCCAGTCGTTTTTAAAATATCGTGATAGCGAGGTTTACCTTGCCTCCTTTAGTGTCCCGTCTGTGCTATCCTCGTGCAGGGAATGTTGTGTATAGGGTGCCCAACAGCTAATGTAGAGATGCTGTGTTTTCATAGGTCTTACAGAAGGAGTCATGTCTTGTAGAAGGCATTCTGAGAAGTGATTCTCACTTATTTGACGTCCATTAAGTTTCCTTTTCCCAAATCCATCCCTCATTCAAACACTTGAGAACAGAACAATACACCTGCAAATGTCATTCAATCGGCCATCACAAAATACCTTGCACTTTGTGAAAAGTAGGCATAACTAATTAGGATGATACACGACGCGTAGTTTCGATGCCTCAAGCTTGTGTACCAGTTTGACAGGACTTCTTTTCGGAATGACATCCATTACCTGAATTTTCTTTTCAACTAAGTTTCCATACATAAATGTAAGGAATATTAAATATGTACGTTTCCACAAGACGAAATCATGGGACTGTATTGTGATATAGGACTCGTGATTCACTGCGGTGGATTTTGATTCTTCTAAAATGGTACCATTTCTTCACAAGACAAATACATGTTTCCATGACAGCATGCATGGTGTACAGTGTTGTCAGCATCTCGAACAGCTTTCCAAGCTCTGGTAGTACTCAAAGTGAGTCTGAGGCAATTCCCTGTAGGTGGTTCACTTGCGTGGCCAACCAACTTCTCTTTGGCTACCGTAAAAAAAAAAAAAAATTTAAACATTAAATAAAATAGCATTGGCAAAGTAATGTATTGTCCCATCAGACCTTGCACTGACGTGCATGTTTTGTTAGACAGCTGTGTCCTTGTGATCAGGTAAAACGTTTGCTGGCCTAGTGCCCACTAGTGTATGCTCTTGAGTGCGGAAGCAAACTGTGAATGACGGTAGATCAAATTAATGGCTGAAGAGGGCTGACCCAAAGCCACTCAGCGAATGCATGTAGGTATTTGTTCTAATACCTGAGGCTCACAAATTGCCTAAAGCTGCCTCTATATCAGACCCAAAAACATGAAAATAAGTCTGGGAAGCAAAAGTAGCAGGGCTTGTTTCAAGACCTGAGCAGGGCAAACATGGACCTACCGACACGCTTTCATTTCTGCATTTACAGTGACCCTTTCTGGCTGCTTTGGAATGCTGATGTTTGTCCTGAAATAGACCTTTCTTCAGTTTTGCAATTGGGAGCAGATGGGTTACAATTTACAAAAGAAATTCCTGTTACTCCATTTCTCCACAATGAAGAAAAAAATGAATTTTCTTCAGGCGTCATCATCTACAGCTGGAAGGAAGGTGTCAAAACAGAAGTGAAATATAGACATATTTGCCTGCTATTGGACGTCTCCAAAAGAGTGCAAAAATATCTGTCCTGATGGCTTTCGACCATTTGAGTTACTTGATGATGTTAAGTGGGGTTTTAACCTGGGATGGGACATGAACCTACTTCATACCTGTATTGGACGACCTCAGAATGGATGCAGGACACCCCGCTGGTCTTATTGTCCTAGAACTTTCAGCTGCCCTTTATAGCGTGGACTATACCATCCCAATCCACATTCTTCTAAGACCATGGGGTGGGGGGGGGGAGGGGAGGAAATGTTCCTATGGTTTGGCAGACCTCTGGTGATGCTTCAGGACCCACTTCATGCTTAAGTTGCAATCTGAAACTGAACGCGCTGAAGCCCACTACAAGCAACAATAAGATCTTGATCTTAGGCCTGCTCAGCTTCTGGAATCCCACCTTGGGATACCATGGCACTAGATCAATAATAAGGGTTTCTTTATGGACAAGGAACTGCATTTGGGGGAACAGGTCAAGGCTGTAGACAGCTTATTTCTACCAGATGACATGCCTGATAAAGATTCTCCCACTAATACTTTGGCATTTTCGAGGTTGTTTGGTTTGAGCAGGGATTCTATTAAGGCTTGATTAGCAATCCCAGGTAGCAGGCGTTGGCATAAAGTTACCCTTTCAGTTACTTAGATCACTCAAAACATGGCAAAAAAAGTTGCGTAAATTCCATCTATTGCAGTTGCCCATAGAGGGCTGCATTGGCTCGGCTCAGCTCATAACTTGCCCATGGATGTTTCATGGTCAGCATTCTAAGAGGCTCTGCGCAAGACAACTTTGATACTCTCCTCCCAGTCATCTTTGCTCCTTCCATGCTCACTGTTAGAAATGGGGTGTCTAGTTGGCACTGGTTTGTGCCCGGTCTGGACCCTCACTCTAGTCAGGGTAAGGGAGTCACACAGCTAAGATAGCCCCTGCTCACCCCCTTGGTAGCTTGGCATGAGCAGTCAGGCTTATCTCAGAGGAAATGTGTAACGCATTTGTACATAGACACACAGTAAAAACACTACAAAAGGAGTCCACACCAGTTTAGAAAAATAGCCAATATTTGTCTGAATAAAACAATACCAGAACGACACACATCCAACATGCACAAGTCAAAATATCACTTTTCAAATATTAAGCATGTTTAGTCCTCAGAAATCAATGGATGCGTTTGTTAAGCATAAGGTTCCTTAGATGGGTCAAAAATCTGAAACGGTGCAAGGCGCAGGAGTGGTGAGATGCCGGAAAAGCAAGGCAATGCGTCGGCTCCTTACTGGCAGGGGATGTGATGCATCGGCTCCTTACTCCTAGGCAGGGGAGGTGATGTGTTGGTTCCTCACTGAGAGGGGAGATGATGTGTCAGTGCCTTTCTGCCAGGGAAGGTGATGTGACACGCAGCTTCTGTTCATTACTGTGGTGTCAAAGGACGCTGCATAAAAATTCCAGACGTGCTGCATCGATTCTTCAGCCGCGAGCAGGTGCGGAGTTGGAGTGTGTGGCACGGACGTCGTTGACACAGTGCTCGGGACTAATGCTGCGGTGATTTTTCTGGCACGCTGCAACGCCTGCGGTGAAAGCCATGGTCGATACTTCCAGCAGGAACTATGCTTCTGTGCAGGCAGTGGCGATCTTTTGTGATGCGTCGAGAAAACAGATGCTGGGAGTCGATGTGTGGATTTTCTCTTTAAGATACCAGGTTACACTTCTAAGGGCCCAAAAACTGGATTTCACACCACTTGGCAAGTCAGAACTCTCAGCAGAGGAGCCCAGGCACTGGTAGCTGAAGTTTCTGATGACCCTGGGACTTCTAAACAGGAGGCAAGCATGCACAAGCCCTTGGAGAACATTGGAAGCAGGATATAGAAAGCAAAGTCCAGTCCTTTCACTTCAAGGATGTAAGCAACAGGCAAGCGCAACAACATAACAGGCAGAGTGGCAGCCCCTCCAACAGTATCTAGCTCTTCCTCCTGGCAGAATGCCCTCAGTCCAGAAGTGTTCTGATTTTGGGGTGGCAGAGGGCCAATACTTATACCCGTTTCTGCCTTTAAAGTACGCAAACTTCACAGGAAAGTCTTTGTAGTGCACAAGATCCTGCCTTTCTCTGACCTGGCTCTAGACACATTACAGGTGGCGGAGACAGCTTCGTGTGAGGATAGGCACAGCCCTATTCAGATGTCAGTGACAACTCCTCCCACCACTCTAGGTCAGGAAGGCCCATCAGCCTGGTGATTGTCCATCAGGATATGCAAGGCACACCTCAGCTCCCTTTGTGCGACTGTCTAGAGTGAATGCACAAGAGCCCAACTGTCAGCCAACCCAGATGTGAATTCTACAAATAGGCAGAGGCACAGAATGGTTAAGCAAGAAAATGCCCACTTTCGTAAAGTGGCATTTTCAAACATGCAATTTAAAAGTCAACTTCACCAAAAGATGTATTTTCAAATTGTAAGTTCAGAGAACCCCGACTCCAAATGTCTATCAGCTCCCAATGGGAAATTACACTTAAAAGATATTTCTAGGCAATCCCCATGTTACCCTATGGGAGAGATAGTCCTTGTAATAGTGAAAAATAAAATTAGCAGTGCACTTGCCAGGCCGAAATGGCCGTTTAAAACTGCACTCATAGACACTGCAGTGGCAGATACGAGACATGCTTGAAGGGCTACTCATGTGGGTGGCACAATCAGTGCTGCAGGCCCACTGGTAGCATTTGATTTACAGGCCCTGGGCACACCTGGTACACTTTCCTAGGGACTTAAAAGTAAATCAAATATGCCAATCATGTATAAACCAATCACCAATACATTTTACACAAATTTTTCTTTCTAACTGTAATGGGTCTCACCTTGCCCAATCCTCTCTAGAAAACCACAGAATCCTCCGTTTCCGATGACTTTTCCTCCTATTATTTTTCTTTGAGAGGGTTTGCCAAGTGTGTACATGAGTGCACCTCACATATATCATGTGAACAGGTTCCTGTCTTATTGGAGCCTTCTTGAACTTTAATACATTCAAAATAATTTACATTTGAGCCTTTGCACTATCATAACATGGCAGCCAATAGTATGTAAACAATTTCTACCATTATGGCGAGGCCACGATTATGCGAGGGTGGAGCATCTTCTGCCATGCATACCCACAATGTGTTATGAATTACCATTATTGTGCAGGGGGCAGCACGGCAACAGTTATGGGTGTCATGGATACCCACAATAAGTCAAGATCTATCTCCACATTTCCAAAACCGTCACTGAGCAATGAATGTCTACACTATGCCATAAAGCATCACCAATGTGTCAGGGTGGACATTAGGTCAGGGTTGGGCACCACTCTGCAACACAGGCTCACAATATACCAAAAATCACAGCCAAACTGCCAGGTACTTCATGTCTGAGCACCACTTCGCGATAGATGAACACAATATGCTATGAATAACCACCATTATGTCAAGGTCAGTATTTTACCATGGGTGTGTGAACAGACACCCGCAAGTTGCCAAGAACTACTCCCATTAAACTTGGCCTATATTTCCAGGTGTGGGCATAATGCTATGAATGCCCACAAGCTGCAAAGAAATACCACCATTATGTGACGGACATCATTTTACCAGGGATGCAAACCGGCTTCATCACAGGGAAGGCAACAACATGCCAAGAATTTACCAAGTTATGCGAAGGACTGTAGTTTAATAGGGTGGACAATGAGCATCTTCACATGGATGCCCACAACTTACAAAATTAACACAATTTTGCCAGGGTCAGCATTTTACCAGTATGGACATTTTACTAGTGTGGGCAACGAGAATCATCTAAAAAATGCCCAAATGATGCTAGGAATTAGCACCATTGTTATATGGCCAGCGTTTCACAACAGCATGGGTGCTTTCAGCACAATACAGCTCATGCATTCTCACACACAAGAGAGTAGACAAATTTGTGTGTGCACTACACACATACCTAGGACATCAACATAAAAAAGGTATATGCAGCTCTAAAGCTGGCCTCTTTATTTCTACCGGACAGTCTCTTCGCTCTCACAGCAAGCTGCAGTCCCCCCAATCAGTGGTCCCAGAAGAAGGAAGGGGCAAGACAGATGAACTTCTGCTGACTAGAGGGAGAGGTGAAGGCATCAGGAAGTATGTTGGGGCATGGGTGAATGAAACTTGTGGGTATACCTTAAGAGAAAGGATTACAAGGCAAGCATGAGAGCTTGCAAAGGGAGAAATCAAACAACAGGAGTGCCCTGGAGGATTGGAAATGCAGGGGAAATTCACATGGCAGGAAAAAGATCTGTAGGAAGAACTTTTATTGTAGGTTTACCCCTCCTAAAGGCATAAGGATCCTGGCTTCCAGGCTGTCAAATGGAAGGTAACACACCAACATAGATAGAGCAGGGTTTTGGGCAAAGGATTCCTCCATGACAGAATATACTTTGATCACAGAGACAAAACTAGAATAAAACACACCTAGCATTGGCAACATTGTGTGAAACTGCAACCGTCACATGATTGCCAAGACAACTTATTCTTAGTTCATTCAAAAAAAGTTGGTAATATGCATCATAAAGGGGGGGGGGGGGGCGAAACCATGGAAGAGCGAATTCCTGACTCTCATACAGATTAGATTTATTCAGTCAATGCATCAAAAAAGGTTTAAAGCAAAAAATCCTCTTAGTCAATTAATAACATTTAAAATATGAGTGATTAATAAAATAATAACAATCATTAGCAAAGTCAATAATTTTTGCCAATGCAAAATCCATTGGCTTTGTCAATGTTTTTTTACATGTTGCTAAGTAGTTGACCAACAGTGCAACATGGCTTAAAGTGACAAAAAAGCGCTATGACGCAACCAGCTTTGACCACATCACAGCTTATGTTTTTTTTTTACTTTAAGTCATGCTGCACAGCAGCTCAACTGATGTGCAACATGTAAAAGCATTTACAAAGACAATAGATTTCGCATAGGCATAAACTATTGGCTTCGCCAATGCTTGTTTTGAATTAAACAGTAAGGAGCTGGTGAAGAAGGTTCTCCACGAGAGCAGAGAGACCAGAACTGAGTGCTGTGATGAAGTACATCATAGGGATCAGAGGGTGAGTTTTTAGGTTTCTTTGTATTTGCAAGAGATTTTTCAAGCACAGCACAAGGGGCGTGCAGTCAAAACCTAAAAATGGCATCCAAACCTACAATATTCAGACAGACTGAAATAATGTGGCATGACCTTCGCTTTATACCTCTTTAAGAAGAGAAATTCATATTTTGAGAACAAGCATTGTTCCGATATAAGGCTTTCTCACTCTCAGTACTGAAAAATTCATTTTTTCCAAAAGATTTTTCTGAAGCTAAAAGTTGAGGGAACTTTACGGAATTAGAAATAAAGCTAGTTTTAATGTTATTTAAAAATGAACTCGAGTTATTAAACTCTACTACACAGACACTGCACTGTTTCTTTGTACATCTGTTTATAGCTGTGCAGACCCAAGTCTGTCTAGCCAATTGTAGGACACAAGATTACAGAGAATGTTGTGCAACTGTCAGACATCAAAGGGATACTGAGAGATGTGCCAATAAACGAACATTAGCACTCAACAGCTCCATTTTCCACTCAATATGTTAAGTTGTACAGTAGAAGTTTCATGTGTCGGTCTCTGATCTGACACAGAAAGCGAGTAGTGCGCGTTTCATGAAAGTGCATGAATGTATGAGCTTGGCAGCTTTTCAATCCCTCTCTGCTGGCTGGGCTGATGCAAGATGAAGTGTTTCTGTTATAATTTCAATACCAATCTCTTTAGTCGCTTAAAGAAAACATTTATCTATTTTCCTTTTGTTTGAGTGAATCGTATCAATCTACCGGATGGGGGAATGCCTGCCCCTAATTCAAAATGTTTGCTTGTGTTTACAAAGAAGTTGCAGCTTCATTAGTTTTCCTGCAATGGCGTTATTTCGAGGCTATATTATGGTCATTAAGTAATTTTGTTGGGCTAAAGTGAAGGTCAGTTGAAGTTTTTGTAGTTCTACTCCAGCCATTTATTTTACACTTTTTGTAGGTTTTTCTAAGTTGAAAATTGCCTGGTGGGTGTTTCAATTGCCTTTGTATGCTTTCTGCATGTGCTGTCTGTTATGAGATGTTAGATTACAGTGGGCATAGAGCCCACCAGTTGCCTACCATTGGTTGGCCTCAGTGTCCCTCTCCTTTGCTTGCTTCTTATTCGATTGCTTGTGTGGCCTTTCCTTCATCTTTCTGTGTATGTTCCTCCCTTGGAGCATGGACGTTCCACTGCTCATGTTTCAGGCACAATTATTCTCTTTTTATTTAAGCACTCCACAGGTGTTTTCCTGACGCCTCCCTCGTGTACTTTTATCTCCACAACCACACCGCACACCAGTGGTGCTATTTCTTTCTTTTTAGTTACGAATCCAACTAGATGTGGTAACTAAAAAGAAAAAAAGCGGCTGTGTCATTCTGTAGGCACATGCCCAACTAACACTGTTTTATTTTTTACAGCCATGTCAAACTTTACCACCCAGGAGGCTGTGAAGCCTGGCAAAAAACCATTGGTAAAGTCAGAAGGTCCTGAAGGCAAGATATAAAGGTTTTGCCAATGCGTGTCATTAATATTAGTCTTAGTGAAATAAGTGTACATACAACATCAAGGAGCTGTCAGGCCCATTGTTACTATTACGTGCTTCTTTGGTCAGTGAGCTCTTGGCATTTAATCAAAATTAGAGAATAAATCCTTCACCTGCTCTGCTCTTTTCTGGATTATTGTAATGGATGCTTTTCTCACTGTTGAACATTTTGTACTGGGGTAACTGTAAGTTAACCCATACAGTATTAAGTATAGAGTTACATCTTACTCGCAGCAATGTTTACCGCCCTCCCCCAAATAAATCATAAAATTCTTTACCTGAACAAGTGCAAAATAAAAGGGAGTTTATTGGCGGTACAACTGCTCTGAATGCACCAAACTAGGGAACAAGGATTAAAGCATTAGACTCTTACTCCAAGTTATTAGGAAACTCTTTCCAGGCATTGGAGATTTACAGTAGCAGAAGCACAGTGTTCTAGCTTAATAAGAGAACAATCACACTATGTTAACAGACAGGTATAAAGAAAGGAAAGCGACACCAGGCATAATAAGGATCACCCAATATATTCCAGCTAATACCACCCTGCCGTCCCCATGTGCCTCGTTCCATTCTTTCCAAAGTAAGAAACTACCAAAGAAACAAAAAACAAGGTGTGGCACGCCCTAAGTCAAAGACATCCAAACATTTAAATGCAAGCATGACAGCTGAACGCAATTGTTCAATTAAATCAAGTGGAATATCCCAAAGCAGGCAAGCACTCCTTGGATGTTATGGGATACAATGGGTCCGAGTAAACCGTGAAAGCATAGAGGAGAGACAAAAAAAAAGGGAAAAGAGACTTCTGTGTACTAAGCAGCAAGCTAGGGATTCTATCACGCCTATCCGGGAGGCAGCATGACTTGCAATGAATGGAACGAGGAAGAGGAGACCATGGTAACGATAATTAATAAAGATCATAAAAATCGAAGATTATCAGGCTCCCAGAGCAAGGAACGTTCTCCAAAAACCAGTAAAAATGTGTTATATTAAATACATTTCTCTTGAGAACAAAATTAATTGCAGGATAGGCCCTCATTAATGATCTTCTTACCAAAAATATATGATACAATCACACCTAGAGCCCTCTCGAGATACTGGCGACATGGCTAATCGCCTGTGGCACTTCCAACGGAGAGTTCGTCACCTGTGCCTCTCTAAACATAGAAGAGAGACTGGTCAGCCTGATGCCAGTCAGTAATGGGCAGAGAGTGATGCCAGCTTGTACTGGGCCTGTACCTGCACGGAAATGAACTGAGGCTCGTCTTACTGAGAGACCTGCCAGTACCGTGCACAGAGAGAGGGTGAAGCCCACACAGTACCAAGGGCCAGCTCATTCACGAGCATAAACTGTGCGTTATGTGTACGCGAACACTGAGGATTGCATCTAAATTTTTAGATTTTGCTTAAAAGAGCACTTGCCTCAAAGGCCTATTGTTATCAATTCCCCTAAAATATACTTTGAGTGGACTTTAACTGCACACAATAATTCGCTTTTCCTCTCATGCGATTGGCTGTGTGAAGTTGTATTCTGCCTCCTGTGCTGAACTTGCATTGCAATGCATTAAGGTCTATTTACATCTCAAAAGTAACCTCAATCATCACACTCTACCACAATGAATCCTTTATTCGCATACGAATTTTAAACATAAATCAAGCCTTTGTTTTGATTTTACTGTAGCAGCTATTTTTCCATGCTCATTAACATTTGAGTGTGAGCCTGATATTAATGAAGCTGCCCCCTGGCATGTCTCTTTGTAGATCGGGGCAGGCTGACCTATATTCCACCGCCCGCTGTCTTGCGAGTTCAGCTACACAGGCGCGATCTCACAAGAATTTGGGCAAGCTTGCCAGGGTCAGGCTGTCCAATCTAAATTCACTGCCCTATTGTGCCTCAGCAGCACGGCCAGCAGCTTCTTCTCATCCTTCTGCAGGCCCACTGCTGCTTTCCAGCAACCCAGGTGGCTCCTTTTCATTCTGCTGCTGGGCTACTGCTGCTGCTCTGCATGCCTGGCGACTTCTCCCCAGCCTGCCGCCGGTAATTCTGCTAATAAACATTGGCAGATCCAGTATGTTTCGCTTTTAACTCAAAACGCAAGCCAAAAGCATTAGCTGTGCCAGAGCTTGTTTTAACTAGTGCCAATCCGGTTACCCGTCTCCCTTTCTCAGTACAGCCTATGCCCCATCTGTTCCCATTTCAGTCAATCAGTCATGCAGAGTGCCACTTGTCACCCAGAAATTGGTCTCCAGGCGCTAGGGTTCTGTGAGCCTTGGTCGAAGAGCCATGCCTTGAGCTTCTTCCTGAAATCTTCCAGCGAAGGGGAGGTTCGAAGGTGGAGGGGGAGGTTGGTCCAGGACTTGGCGTCGAGGTAGGAGAAGGAATGACCTCCGCAGAGGTCATCAAGCTTCACTTTACCTGGTGAAGGCACAACTGGCAGCAGGTGGGGGTAGATACATGGGAAGATGTAGCCACAATCCACTGAGGAAGGTTAAGTAAGTGTGTGAGCTATTTTCTTCGTTCAAGTGTAATGCTGTGCTGCTGCCAAACTGAACTGCACACCAGGAAAGGAGAACACAAAGGCACTCTCTTATTTGTTATTGAGAACAAGGTGATACTTTCAAGACATGATCTGGAGCATGAAGCTAAGTAGATCTGCCCGTCAGGCAAGGCTGCTCTGCTTGCCTTCACACTCCACATCCTTTCCTTTCCTAAGGGGTTTGTTAAGTTCTGAACAGCACAGAAATTGCCTTCTTTTTCTTTGTGTTTATTTAAATTTGTAGGTGGAGAGTTGTTGTAAAACTATTTTATGGGCAGCTTTAGCATTATGGTCGCCAAGTGGTCCCATGCCATGGCTTTTCATAAGACTGCAAACTGTATTCTGCGCCTTGTGGTTTCACTTTTAGCATTATAATGGGCTAAACAACCTCTCAGCATGCAAAGTGCTGTTGGAAAGTGCTGTTGGCTAAAGAACCAGGACTGTTTTAAGGTGATGCACTTGGAATGGTGGTACTTACAGCAATGTTCCTCAAACGTACTGAACTTTCCATACAGTACACAAACACAACCGCTAAAAAACCAAACAATCATGAGTAGTTGAAAAAATACATACTAGAGCAGCCGGAGATACAAAAAAAAAACATCAATCATAAAAATCTGGAAGAGTTAATGCATAAAATAAGGAACTACCAACAAGTGTACCAGTGATATAAAAAGAACAATACCACTTCTCTGCAACATTTCTTCAACTCAATTTCAAAATGAGTCCCCACCCACAGAGTTGCCCACCACCCACCATTTTTGCATGCGAGGCATGTGCTGCTCCCTCTAACTTTTCTAGTTTGTGCACAGAATTGCTGGCAGGAGACCCCAGATCATGTGGATCAACTTATGTCAATCACAGTTTTTAACAAACAGACTGCCGCACCTCGGGATCTGTAATTTTAGTTTTATCCCTATAAATAGGGGTTCAAAATACCCACATCACACACAACATGGAGCCACTTGGCAACTATACATCAGACACCACCCTCAAGCATTTAAGTAGCTCTCTCAATGCCTTGGGGACATCTAAACCCGACAACTGGTACAAGTATGGGTAACGCACTGTTACCATTTGCCATTATAGTAAAACTATGCCTTCTCAAAGTATATTTGCAAATGTGATCAATCTAAACCCCCCTCCACTTAGGTATTTTGCAGGACATACTAAACTTCAGATGACCTGATGACCAAAGGAGACAATGGGCCTAACAGTAAGCTGCAGTTTTCCTTGAGCAGGATTGGCAAACAATGGAAAAGATAAAGCATCCTTGGGAGGAAGTAAATTTTTATCATATCTTTCAGTTCAGCACAGGGGAGTATTGTTCACCTTTTAAGATCCATATGAAAAGGCTCCACAAGTAATGTTTAACTCACAACATATGTGTCTAATACCTCTTGATCTGCTTTGATGTCACTTCTTAAAAATATCAATTAAATGTGTCAGGTATAGGGCTAACCCTTAGCGTGTCGCTGCTTATTTCAACTACTTTCCTTTATCTGCATTTAGCATATTCAGCTAGGAATGTGCGTTGCGTTTGGTGTCTGGCACCAGCCCTTTCATACTTTCCTTCACAGTGGAACTGTACTAGCATGAATGTCAGGTCGAGTTCTAATGCTCATGGAAACAGGGGGAGAGGGACCACCCTTGTCTCAAAGCTCTTTGCAGCTTAAAAGGCATAGACAATACTCCATTAACCATCTAGAGACGCGACAGAATAAATGTCAATTGAAAAGCATCCAGAAGTTGTCTCGAGGTGTAACTCGGGTACATAACTTGAGTGGCAATATCGTTCACTCTCCCGGAGTTTATTAGCCCTATGGGATACCTCTACCATGAGAGTGCACATCAGAACAGTCTTTAGCATTCCACACAATAGTGTAGCCCACACTCCTCCAGAATCATCCTCTTGCATAAAGTGTGAGGTAGCTGGTATAAGTTTTTTCCAGTCAGCTCTGGATCATTTATCACTGTGTTGAATCTACATATGGATTCTCCATCTCCTATTTTATTTCTCAAGCAAACGATGACCAGGGCATGATCAGAGAGTGTGGCCTCACAAGTGTAGGATTCTTTGTTCAGGTGGTCAATATGTGGTCAGACAGAAGCCATCCACTCTCATGAGGTTGTGTCCTTCTGATGACCACTCAGCCTTCAAGAGGCTCAAGGTTATAGAAATGTGTTTTTATCCTTCCCAGTCTTCTTCGATTCGTCATGTATAGTGTATCCCTATCCAAACACAACCACAGTAACACAGTACTATTAGATGTTCTGAGGGTACACTTCCATTGTGCTCTAAGGGGGGGGGGGGGGTTGTATGCTTTACTATGTTCGAGTAAGATTGACCTGGAATTGCTTCTATGGGTGACCACAAAATAACAAAGGGGGTTAGGACAGGTATTTAGGACAAGGATGAATACATTTCAATAATGATTCAGTGATGTGGGTTGATAGAAGTTCAAGAGAGAGAGGCAAAGAAGTGTGCACCTCAACAACGTGTGAACCTCAAAAAGATTTCAAATGTGGCACCCTCTGTACTTTCGATATAATAAGACGCCCCAACTAAAATCAACCTCTCATAGTAGAGGGGCAGTAACAAGAACAAAAAAAAGGATATTTTACTCTCTCTATGTTAAGTTTGAGAGTCCCATGTATTTTGATGAACGTACTAGACATCTCCTAGTTTATTTACTAGCAATAAATGGGTTAGCATTAGATTCCATAATATCATGATACGGAACACAGAGCTGCAATTTATTTATGCAGTCCAGAAAAAAAGCCAGCTACCTGCACTGTTTCCATTATTTTTTTCCACATAACCTAAAACAGTAGAATCGTATATCATCAACAGTATCAGGACAATGATACTGACAATGGATGCTGCCCAGATGTACGGTAATGGCCGGATAGCATTTCGGTTCGAGTTTCCTTTGGAATTTAATCTGGAGTGCACAGGCAAAGACTTCACAAAAAGGAGAATTTGCATAAGTTGACCAAAGAACATAGTATTCTGGGGGACCCAGCTCTCGTGCCTTTCGTCAAGGAACGTAAAAGAACCCTAAATTGTAAAACATGTCATTTACCACCTCATTCCAGTTTTAATAAGGGGAATGCATGTTCTTTAATTTTACAGCGGCTAGATCAAAGACTGGGGCGATGTCTGAACTATTGATTAAAATCAACCTCTTCTGATAGCAGATCATTTCTGTCCCTGCTAAACGACATTATTAAATAGATCCAACACGATTTGCATAACTGAAGTGTCTGTTATGATCGAATGAAAAATTTCCAGATTGAACAGTAGTCTTATCAAACAATTTATGATAATATCTGTAGAGAAGTCACATATCTTGTTAAAGTAGAACATTGAAAACACATGTCCCTTTGGCATGCTCAACTGAACAGATGTTCACAAACAAATTGTAAATGCTGTTTGTTCTATTACAATGCAGCATGTCAAATAACAGTATTTGCATTCCGATAAATACATATATATTATGCAAATAACAGCATATGCAATTTCAATATATATCGGAATGCACATGCTGCTATGTGTCATTTTGCATTGTAGTAGAACAAACAGCCTTTACAATTATTTAATTATTTGTGAACATCTATTCAGTTGCACAGGACATGTGTTTTCAATGTTCCAATTTAACAATATATATATATTCACTGAAAAAGACAAAGTCTGACTCCAGTAGGAGCGAATTGGCCCAAGGGGGAAAAATAAAACCTCCCTGGGCTGATCAGAATGCTCCGTTTTTAAATTGGCACTCCGGCGAGAGACGCTCGAGCCTCTTGCGGACCCAACTGTCCAGATATACAAATATTTTTGATCCCTAATTTCTAAAAAACTACAAAACGGATTTACACCAAATCACAAGAAGCACAATCTGTGTACCAATGGTGTAGTTCTGTACAGCAGTTTTTGCTGTAATCCTTCTTAAAGAAGTCTATAGAAAATGCATGGTAATTTTGCGTTTCCTCTGCCACCACATGCACAAACACACACATATAAGAAGAATCCTGCTCCAACAAAGAAGAGGCACGTACAGCAGGTATGTAGGAATAGGGCTTATTTATTGAAAGTCAGGTCTCCCACGAACCCGCATTGAAAGAGAGAGATATATATATATATATACACACATATATAACAGAATGCAAGAGCTGGTATCTCCTCATATACATCATCCACTGTTTCCCCAGTACCTGTACCCTCCATCAAGGATGGGGAAAGTCCTCCAATATCTCAGTTCTGACAAGATATAGTGGAAGCCCAGCTTTGGAAAATATGTGTAGTGAACCTATCGGATAGAAGGCCACCTACCTAACTTATGTTTTAGATCTCGCCAGAAGATAATGATAGCTGGCTTTTGTTGAAAGACTTACTGTGTGCAATATTAATACGGTGGGCTTTGGATTTTGTTTTGTTTGGCTTTTTAGATAATCTCAGTTTCTTGCTTCTTAGTCAATCACTTTTTTTCCTCTTCTTGTGTTTCCTTCCACGGAGCATAGCTGTTTTATAGTGTTTCTGGTGAGGTGAATGGATATGAGAATTGTGTTTTCTGAAGTGTAGTTTTAGTATTGGTGTCATGCATGATACACAGTGAGCGTATTCTAGACTTGACAATGTGGTTCGCAAACGCATGTTACACATGTGTTGGTAAGGCGAAAGAATGGGAGGATAGGTTTAAATGCAGCTTATATAAACTATAAGAGTTGTGGCTTAAGGCTGTACTGAGAAGAGAAAATATATTTATATATATCGTTGGGATGGAAAAGTCCTCTGCATGGTAAAGATGTGTACCCCTGCCCTAAGTGCCCAATTGTATTACTGACTAGATTCCTAATGCTGATTTTTTTTGTCACACGCGAACAGGGATCATACATGTGCGTCATGCTATACGCCTGTCTCATGGATTGCGGTCTTGTTGGACTCGGAGGGGAGTACCAAAACACTAGCCTCATAGAGGTAGAAGGCTACTGTCTTCACCAGGAGTTAAACCACAAGCGTGGTGGTGCAGAATACCATGTAGTGATCAGTAGAAATGACCAGGCCCTTCTCACCCTGTGTCATTGGAGTCAGGCGACAGGTTCACTAACCTTTTTAACCCCTTGCACGCTCATGACGGAGCTGCTCCGTCATGAGCCACGGTTGCCGTGTGCTCATGACGGAACGGTTCCGTCATGTCACGGCCGTTGGCGGCCGCTCCGCCTACGCGGCGCTGTTTCCCCGCCTGTGCGGGGGGACAACGCAAATGGGCGGAGTCATGACTGAACCGTTCCGTCATGAGCACAGCTCAACCGTGGCTCATGACGGAGCGGCTCCGTCATGAGCACAGCGCCACCGCGCTGCCCCCCCGCACCCCTGTTCTTTGTTTAACTGACCCTTTGCCTACATAAGGTTGATGTAGAAATGCCTGCGTGGTCAAAACAGGTGCCGATTGCATGTGAGCTTGCAAGACATACACTACACAGATGGCGCAGTGTGGGACAGTGTGCACATGGCAAATGTGTGTGCACCGGTAGAGGCTGTTTAAAGTGACACACTTTGGTGCAGTATAGAGGGATTAGTATTGAACAGTGTGCGCAGAATGAGTGTGTATGCTGCATGTGAAAATGCTGGTGGTAGCATGGGCACAACAAAAATAAGACAGTGGACTGTGTTGTGAATGTATGCTGAGTGCAGAAGTGCCTGCACTGGTACATTACAGGGAGGACCAAGGGTTCCATTTTGGGAAGCCCAGGCCTGCCTAGTGAAACTATGAGTAGAAAAATCTCCCTCAGACAGCATTGCATATTGCTGCATTCTTGTGCGCTGGGTGGGACAAGAACTGGGTGAGGGGGAGCCAGGCTCTCCCCATGCAGTTTAATTGCTCTTTGATTCAGTGACAGGTCACAAGGAAAGGGCCTGGACGCATCTCAGGAAGAGGGAAATGGGGCTGAAAAGAGGATCATAAAAAGGTAGGGCTGAGGGACCAGGATTGACCTTTGATGCACAGATCTATGTGGCCGACATACATGTGTAAACTCTGATCACTACCATGAATCTTGTTGCGAATTAATCAGCCTCAGAGTCCTGCCTGCTGTACAGACATACTTCATGAGGAAGAAGAAAGACCAGAACCCGAACATAAAACTTTAAAGGTCGAGACCCTAAATAGCATTTTGTGTCTGTAAAAGAACAATAAGTAGGGGAGTCTGAGAGCCCATACTTTGTCATCTGGCAAGCAGCTGGCCGGGCTGCATGAGGAGGGGAAGCTCTGCAAGACTTCTTTTTGTGATCAGGACTAGGGGCTTAGCCTGCTAGTCTTCCCAGTGGGTGAGGGGATATCACCCAGGGAAACCAAGATCAACTTCCCTGGAACCGAGAGCACCAGTACCTGCTTTCTCACTAAGGCCTGTGTGTAGTGAGGGAGAGAAGCGTATTGGAGGAACCGAAATCCAGAGAAGAGCCCAGACGTTTAGGGCTCCTGAGCGAGGGGTGAAAAACTGTGCCGCACCTTTCGGCCATTGCCCATATGCTGCGTTAAAATGTTTAGCAACCCCATATGATAGGACGGGCCGCCGTGCACCATGGACAGTGCCACATCGATTGGGCCGATGCCCAGGTGCAGCGTTGTGAAGTTTAGTGACCCTGTATGCCAGGATGGGTTGCCGGGAATCAAGGACAGTGCTGCATAGATCAGGCCGTTTCCCATGTGCAGAGTTGTGGAACTTGGTGACCCCTATACCAACAAGTGCTGCTGTGTGCCAAGAAACTGTCACATTGATCGGGCCATCGCCTGTGAGCGGTAAGTTGCTGCAACTCGTATACCAGGAGTGGCCACAGAAGAGGCAACCGGGGCAAGAGTGACTAACAGTGAGGTACGTTTGAGAGACCCCATATGCTAGGAGGGGTCGCTCGAAAGGCTGAGACCGGAGGTCCAGGTTGCCGCCTTTGGCCCAAAACTGCAGCTTCAACCAAGACAAGAGAGCACCAGAGCCCTCCCCCTCCACCTCCCCCAAGAGCAAGGAGACTGTCCCCATCCAAGAAGAAAAAGACTTACTGTGTATGGCTGGACCCGGAGCAACTGTGATCGCCAGGGTGCTGGTGAGGGAGACTCCGGAGAGCAAGCCGGCGCCTGCCAGGAGCAGCGCATGCAAACCTGTGCAGCCTGATTTTGCCGATCCAGGCCAGGACCACACTGTACTGCTGCCAGGGTTCATATTGCTGGAATGGGTAAGCTAAGAACTGGGCCTACTAGGCCCAGGGGGATATATTGCCTTTGAATTTTCCAACCCTACTTAACACTAAGTAACTACACCTTATTCACTGAGTCCAAGAGGGGGAAACCCCATGAACAGGGCCTAGTATTTCATATTCCCTGGAGGTTGCCGAATGTGTGGGGGGCATAACAGCACACCCGTTACATGGGAACATGGAAGCTCGGGTGGCCTACTAGGGTTCCTACTTCAAGGGGGACTGTGTTTTTGCTTGTTGAATGTCGTTTACCTTTGTATGTGTAGGATTAGAATTAAAATATCCATAGGAGGGTGGGCCCTGGAACATCAGGAGTAAAAGAAAGGGCCTCAACCACCTTGGTTGAGCCTAGTAACCCCTGTGTGACCGTAGTGTGTGGGTAGATAGATAGCTAGATAGATAGATAGATAGATAGATAGATAGATAGATAGATAGAATGAATGAATGAATGAATTGAATTCTTGTTGAGCGCAGCTGCCACCCCAAGGGTATCCTGGCGCTTGACCTTCAGTAATTCATCAGATCTAATGCACTACATTGGTTTTGAAAAGAGAAAGGTCTTCAACTCTTTTTTAAAGGAGGTTAGTTCTTGCTTACTCCTTAGCAGCAAAGGAAGAGTGTTCCACAACTTAGCTGCTGGATAGATAGATAGATAGATAGATAGATAGATAGATAGATAGATAGATAGATAGATAGATAGATAGATAGATAGATAGATAGATAGATAGATAGATAGATAGATAGATAGATAGATAGATAGATAGATAGATAGATAGATAGATAGATAGATAGATAGATAGATAGATAGATATGAATTATTTTTACAAAAGAGTGATTATCAGGTAAGGCCATTCTTGATTTAAGGTATAACTTTTGGTTCTATAATCTGAATTTGGATTGTAGGACGGTTTGTCCCATTTGATTTATCACCACGGCGTACAATGCACAAGGACTTGAAGGGTATTGTTTGTGCCAGTGGTAACTGGTGAACCACTCTTACAGTGGGGGTAATGTATTCCTGTCTTTCTAGGTTGGCGGGACAATTCTGTCTGGTCTTGCTGCCGTGTTCCTTGCAGATTGGCAAATAGTTTTCTACTGTGTCCAATGTAAAGGCCTTTGGCATCATCTAGTGAGGACACTATTGCCAGTGATGCCTGAATATAATAAGGCGTTCATCACTTTGCTGAAGTGGAATTGATGAGTAAGCATTTGCTGATAAGGGGGCAAGTTTAGGTTGTTGGTTGCGTTTTTTAAAACAAAACTGAATAAGCATCACACTTTGGAATGTGAGCTCATGGTCACCTAATTTGGTGGATAAAGCATAGTGGAGGTGTCGATGCTTGTTTTTGAGAGGAAGTAGTATTCATGATAGCAGGTTTTTTGTTGCCGTGGTTGCTAAGGCATTACAAAGTTCCTGGTAAAGTTTTATTCCCAAAAGACTTCTCACGTACTTGGCTGTGCACCTATTTCAGTGACTATGTAATACCTTGTGAAAACGTTAGTATTAGCATATTGAGAAGATAATCATAGAGGCTTCCACTGATGAACATAAAAATATGATACAAAAACACAAAATTTGCATAAGCTGGCATCAGCTGAAACCAGACATCTTCATGAAGAGAATTTTCCCATTTCCTACCTGGACACCAAAAACATTTTAGAAAATTAAGTGCCAAGCAAAAAAAAAACAAAAAAAAATGCCCGCTGGTGTACATTATTATCAATATTCAATTTGCAACTGTTGAGTAGTTTCATCTTCAATCCTTTTTAGAGATTTTAGAGATTCTCCATTCCTAGATCATGGCAAAAACCTGGGTGTGTCAGTACAAAAGTATAGGTGGCTATTTAATAATTCATTTGCATGCACTTTGCCTACTGTAGTACAAAAACAAATATATGCTTCAAAAAGTAAGCGTTCAATTACAAACGTTTGTCATATATTGTGTAATAAGTGTAATTTGGTATACACATTATGCGAATGCAAATTATACTCAAACCATATACATACTAAATAGAGAGCTTTCTATTACCATGTTATTATTCTATAATTAGGGTGGGCAGAACTCACAGAATTAGACTCCGCGGAGTTAAATAAAAACTGTGCAAGATTCCATGGAGTTCCACAAGCGGGCGGAAATGGGCACATTGTGCTGCTCGTAACGCGTTCCACGATGAGAAATCTGCGTGAACTGCACAAAGCAGTGCGCCAGAGGGTGCAGCTACTCGAGCTGATTTTGCTTCAGCTGGAGTAGATTTTCTACTCGAGTGGCAGCCATCTGACAGCAAACGGTCACCATCACCAGCGTTAGAAAGATATCACCCGATGTCCTCTTAGCAATCGCACCAGGGGTTGCCAAATCTCACTCTCACTCGCCAACTTACCATTCTGGAGTCGCGTGCAAGAAAAAATTCTGCCACGAGGCGATAGCCTGAAATTTAGCCAGAACTAGACGCCAAAATTCCACGAATGGAATATTCCACCCAGCTCTATCTAAAATAGGATTTCTACCATGCTACAATAAACTAAGAAATTGCACATTAACTAAATGTTTTATTATTTAAATGGTATTCAAAATGGCCAGTTGATTTTGTACTCAAAGTAAATACTGCTGATACCTGCATCTAATAATACAAAAAACAAACTAATCTTCCTTCACAAAATGATGTACGATGAGGAGGAATGTCTTAAATGAACAGACTAAAAACCTTTGACCTCTGGAACATTTAGTATGTCTGACGTGCTGTCATGGACATAGGAGCAGTAGCGTTTTTAGGTCTGGCTGACTGGACATCTGTCTGAGAGATCCATTGTTACCAATGCTTTAAAATATATGAAGAGAGGGCTTTGGCTCAGTCCAGCGTGATATTCTTCTTTCACCTCATGCCATTGGCTGTCTGGTGTACCGTTCTGTCTACTATGAGAACTTGTATTGCAAGGCAGGAGGGACTATTTTAGATGCAAAAAAATACACCGAATTATCACACATTAAATCTTTATCTCACGGATGCAGGGTATACAGTAAATATTTTTTAGGGGTGTCTAAGTATTTGTCAGGACTCAAAATGCAAGCCAGATCCACTGACTATTTTGATACTTGTTTAACAATGTGAGCAAGTCTATGGTTGAGGTTAAGTTTTATACTGTCTTAACGGTAAGTCTGAAAGATCATGTAGGGGTGGGTAGCGGGCACAAGTCAGGGAGAGTCAAGTGTGTCTCTTCACGTTCCGCATTCTGGATACCTTAGTGTTGAGTACACTCTTATGATAATGGAAGCACTTCAAATCCTTGTGATGTGACAAAGTGCTCTCTGAAGCGCAAGTGCTGCTCATGCCAGCCTTCAAAGCATTTCTCAAGTTGTGCTTCAATCGTATCGCTCTCTGCTAAGAATCCTGGGAAGTCTGCAGTGACACTCGCCTGAAGCAGTAGGTAGACAACATGCATTGAAGAACCACTAGGGATCAATTCAACTCTGGTCGTACTTTGTAATTCATACGGTTGATGAGGCGGCATTGTAGATAACTAGGATGTACTGATGTTTGCATGTCTGCTATTTCACCTAGTATTAGATCTGTGTTCTACATGTAGAAAGGGTTTGTTCACTCATTTGTAAATGACTGTCATGCACTCCTCTAATCTGGCAAACAATTCACATTAAATCTGATCTCAGTGTTTATTTCACACAGGACGAGAGTGGGTGTGGGAATAGCAGCAGGGCGGAGGCAGATGGGTTCGGTTCACAGGTAGGTTAATTGTAACTGGAGTTTTTGGAACATGTGCTTGGCATACAGTAAGGAAGTCACTGGTCTACCAGAGGTGAGAGAGTGAGAGTAAATTATTCAACTCCACCAAGGATGTTCCCAGCATCTGTGATCTATTTATAGGATAAATTTTGTCATTGAGGGTTTGTGGTGACAACATAAACCATGATGTCAAAGGCTGCATGACTTGTAAACGTCACCAGAAACCAAGTGAGCAATACTTGGCCATACTAAACATGGTACTGTGTATGTATTGTGTTTGTTACATGTATATCCTGCGGTAGTTAGCTTGAAACATTATTTTCTTTAAAGTGCAACGAACAATCAAATGGGGCCATACTTCATTATTCTTTCCATAGTGCGGCTGTATACTGTATTTTAATGCTGTTAAGGTGGCCGAATATCATCTCTATTATCAATGGCTAGAAAGGAGATTTTGAAAGTGGCTTCCTTCAACGTTAATGGCCTTAACAACAACAAGAAAATGAGGGCAATTGAGGTGTGGATTAAGACAGAAAACCCAGCAGTTTTTTTATTACAAGAAACCCATATACAGGCAGCAAATGTACCCGACTTCTCTATGTTTAGGTCCTGCACAGCCTATAGAGGGTTTTCTTCATCTTCAGCATCCCATCGGGCCACGGCAATATTTCTAAATAAAAGACTTCAGGCGGAAGTGGTCAATTCTGCAAAAGACCAGAACGGACGATGGTGCTGGGTCACTTGCAACGTAGGGCATAGACCAATAACGTTTGTCAGCATATATGCCCCAGTCGATGATAATCCAACGCCGTTTGAGGAATTATTTAAATCACTAATTCTAGTACCCGTCAAATTAATCTTAGGGGGGATTTTAACTTTTTAATGAATTCTAAAATTGATTCCTCTGCTCTATCCAAAAAACAGCTGAAACCTAAAACCTTAAAAATTATACAAAATTATGGCGCGACTCTAGACATATTGGATCCTTGGAGGGTGGTATTTCCAACTAAGATCACCTATACTTGTCTGTCAGGCAGATTTCATACCTCATCACGCATCGATTTCTTTCTTACATTCAAGAGATTGAGTTTCAGCCAGCAGAGATTCCTTCAGAATGGATTTTCAGACCATGCGATGCTGATTGTAGAGTTACAGTTAGGGGATTATATTAGGACCCCTAAAAGATGGATGCTAAATAGACAACATCTATTAGAAGAGAATTGGGTTCTCTTTATTGAAACCAAGATTAGGGAATTCCTTGTACGAAACCATGAATCTGCACCTTTAAATATGATTTGGGATCACTCAAGGCCTTTATTCGGGGGCTGGCCATTGGAAAAAACTGCGAAATTCTTAAGAAAGCCAAGGAAGAAAAGCGACTTTTAGAGCAGACAGTACAAAGGTCTTTTGATGCTTTTCTTAGAAGCCCTACAGTCTTCAACCAGCAGCAGCTTAATCAGGCTAAACGTGACCTTAGTGAAAGATACTATATTAAAGGCGAATCCTTCTACCAGAATCACAAACAAAAAGTCTATGAAGAAAGTAATTTTACTGGTAGGTTTCTTGCCTGGCAGGCAAGGGAGCAGGTTGCCACTAATCAAATAAATGCATTAAAATGCCCTTCAACTGCCTCCCGAACTGATGACCCGTTAAAAATAGGCGATATAATGTTACAACATTATAGGGCTATATATGGCCAGCAACAGATAGTCGATATTACATCTCTGAGAGGTTTCCTTCAGAGAAATGAATCACCGGCACTCTCAGATATTGAGGAAAATCGCCATGGCAAGGCCTTTTACAAAAGATGAGCTGGAGGGGGGTCATAAAAAAATCTTCAGAGCGGAAAAGCCTCAGGCCCAGATGGCCTACCGGCAGAATTAACGTTTTTTGCAGTGCTATCTTGGATTTTTTGTTGTTGTTAGCTAATTCAATTCTAGAAGGTGGGGTGATACCAGAGTCATTCAGATATGGGAATAGAGTCAGTTTTTGGAAAAAGGGAAAAGACAGTGAGGACCCGAATTCTTACCGCCCATCTCATTATTGAACTCTGACTATAAAATAATCACCAAACTTTTAGCTAATCGTTTTAATCAAAACGCTTCGCATTTGATTCACCCTGTTCAAAGTGGTTTTATAGTGGGTAGGCAGTTAGGCACAAATACGCACTATTTAACCGAAGCATTAGACTATTTTGAGACTCAGAGGATACCGGCACTGGTCCTCCTTTTGGATGCCAAAAAAGCATTTGACCTAGTCGTCTGGAAGACCCTATTTTTTATTCTGCAAAATTTCGGCATACCTCCTAAAATTACGGGGTTGGTTCGGAATTTATACCTCAAAGCTGAAGCCAACGTAATTATTAACACCTCGGAGGCCGGCCAGGTCAAGTTTAAACAGGGGACTAGGCAAGGCTGCCCTCTATAGCTGGTATTATTCGCCTTTTTAATCGACCCATTAGCGATTGCAATCAGGAATAGTATTGATATCTTCCCCCCACTTCCAACTATGGCGAAATTGAAATTATACGCCGATGATATCATGCTTATTATAAAGCCCGTGAAGAAGGCCCAAGCAAAAACTTTTAAGATCTTTGAGGAATTTGAAGCATTAGGTGAATATAAAATCAATTTTTAAAAAAACAGAAATTATACAGTGTGGCGGAGCATCTATGGATTTACACCCCGATATTCTTTCCTACTTAAATACTAAACCTAAGAGGTATCAGGGTGTTGATTTTTCTGAGCAAATAGCAGATTTATATGACCCTAACTTCGCCCCACTTCTACGAAAAGTTCAGGATTTATTTCTTCGATGGAGCCCTCTTCCATTAACCATCTTGGGTAGGGTTGCATTGATGAAAATGCCCATCCTTCCACTATTCAACTTCCTCTTCTCAGCGATCCCTTGTATTTTAAATAAGCTCCTTTTTTACCAAAATAGAGTCTATGTTAACAACCTTCCTTTGGGCAAAAAAGGCCCCGCGAATTGCACTTAGCACTTTATATGAAGAACAGGAACATGGAGGATTAGCTCTCCCGAATCTTAGGGATTATTACTTCGCATATTTTGCACAATATATATCCAGATTTAAGCCGCAATAACAATAAAATCTTTTTATTAACTATTTTATGAATTTAATTTGCAATAAAAATCAGATCCACTCCCCAGTAACGATTTTTAAATCACCCAAATTGGTACGATATAAGTGTTTTTACAGTGGTTTTTCCAAAAGAGGCAGGCTCTCTATAGAAGATATTCCATCCCCGTAATCAATTCCTCAACCCCGCTATCCGGCCCTATCTCATTATCTGGGATCAGAGAATTTTCAGTAGTAACACAAAAATGGGCCAATGCTGGATTCCGGAAAATCTCAGACTTTTTGAGGAATGATAGATGGCTGAGCATAGCTGAAATGTCGCATTTAATCGTTAATGACTTCCTTCTTCTTGGGTCATATAATATCTTTAGTAAATTCCTCAATAAACTTGATCTGGCTCAGTTATGTGAACGGGAATACGTAGTAGATGAATTATTAGGTGACACTGCATTTAAGAAACCTGGGGAATGGAAAAAGTGTTTAAACTCAACCAACGGTACTGATCTCGAGCAGAAGGCTATTATGAAATGGGCTAAACACGAGGAGGTGGATATTTCAGCAAGTATGTGGTCAGCAGTTAAACTTAATTTTAGTACATTAAGGGGAGCCAATTGGCGGAGGATGTTGTTTTTTAGTAAATGGGAACTTTACAGAACTCCACTTTTCTTATCTAAAATGTATACCAACCAATCAGTGCAATGCTTCCGCTGCTTTAACCATCCTTCAACCAATTGGGCACACATTATACTACAATGCCCCTTGATTCAGAGGTTTTGGAAGGATATTTTCTCTCATTTGGAACGTGAATGCAGTATTCCAATAGGGTTGAGCACTTGGCTAATAATACTTGGCTTTGACCCAGACCTTCTTCTTCCAGACAAGCTTGTTAAATTATTATACATTGCAATGGCTGTAGCTAGATCACTTCTGCTTCAGAGATGGCGATCAGATCGTATACCATGTGTCCATGAATGGGTCCAGAAAATGAAACTAGTTAAATAAAGCGAACAAGTCTATGCTTTACAAATTGGGGGACTTAAGAAGTTTGATAGAATTCAGGCAGCCTATTTTGATTAAGATCTTTAAATTCAATGTAAAACCTTTTTAGGAGGTACCTCCATTATCCCTGATATTTAGGTCTGGCAATCTTAGGATTTTGATTTATTATGTAAACATCTGACAGGTTTTCTCTAAATCAGTTATATCATTACATGTTGGAGGATTTATTATGCTCTACATACTCGATTAGTTTTATTTATATGGTAAGATATCCAAGGTTTAATCCATTATTCAGTTTTCAGTTGTTATTTATGATTGGAAGTGGATACTGAGTCCTTCATATAAGAATTAAAATGTTTATGCTGCTTATCTTTCTGGATTTTAGGATTTATTCCCTCTTGGCAAATTTGTGCTATTTATTAATTCTGTGTTATTATCATCACATTTAATGAATTATTATGGCTGTATTTATGGATAATAAAATGTTTGTTATATGGATTTCAATAAAAAAAATTTTTTAAAAGTGCAGCGAAAAATGAGCATTGTTTTGAGTTAGAAGGTTTAGATTTTTTACCATGTTTAGGTTTTTTTACCTTTCTTAAATACATTGTTCATAAAATAATGGACAATGGTGAGGGGGGCAGTGGCTTTAGGTAATTCTGGAGCAGCAGCATTTACCACGTAATTATGGATTTTTCCATATTTAACATTCAATTTGCACACAATTAGCAAAATGCGCAGATTTCACCAAAAATGTCTATAGCTCAAAGGGATGAAAATAATACTGCCCCAGAATGTCCTGCATAATTTGCATTTTTACTGCTTAGTTTAGATAATCTTGCTGCATAATTGTGTCCTCAATGACCCACAATCCTAAAAGCCGTGACAGTGTTATATTGCTCAGCCGTGTTCGTTTGGGGGCTGGGGCGGTCATTATTATGATGAAATCCATATTTCACAAAGATATGGGAAATATTTTTCATATTTCAGTGTTCCTGTGATTTATAGGTATTTATAACACTACATTTTGTCAGGGGCGGCTCCTCCATTAGGGCGGAGGAGCGTCGCCCCACTGTTTTCTCGCAGTGCGAGAAGCAGAAACATAAAATGGTAAAACTATAATTTTATGTTTTTGTTTCTCACACTGCGAGAAAGCAGAAGGGTATGCCTGGTTGGGAGCGGGCGGGTGGGCGGGTCAAGGAGGAGTGGCTTGCCCAATGATGTGGGCCCTGACTGTTTGGACAGCCCTCTGGGACCGACCAAAGCAGTCATGCACATTCTCCCTTTTCTCTATGTAGGCTGCATGCAGCCAACATAGAGAAAATGGCCTCCCCATAGGCGTCCGACTGGGCGCTATCCCCACCAATCACAACGCTGCCATTGCAGCGTTGTGATTGGCTGAGGGGAGGGAGGCTGCCTGCTTTCTGTTCCTGCCAGAGGCAGGAGATCAGGAAAGTAGCAGGAAAACGCAGGACCCGGCAAGGAGAGGAGGCAACGCGGGACCCGGTAAGGTACGTTTAAAAAAAAAAAAATTATTCCCCCCCCACCCACGAGTCGTGCCGCCCGTAAATTGCCTCATTTAATGGTGGATTCGGCCAAGCTCCGATGAAGCAGTGATAATCAATTCTGTGTAATGCCTGGTTTGTTACTGACACCGGAAACGGTGTAATTCAAAGGCTGAAGTGAAGGGCACGCAAGGATTAGATAGTAAACCCGAAGACAGAATATCTCATGTACTTATATGTGTTCTTCTAATATGCAGGTGCAGCTCCTATTTATTCCACAGCTGTGCGATGTGATTCTGCTTTGCGTTTTTTATAGGATTCCACACTTCCAGGCGGTTCACACGAGAGGTACCTTTTTGAACATTATTGGAATTTCAAAACAGAACACATTGTGGATGTGATGTCTTTCTGTATGTGATGTCACCTCGGGTTTCATGAGTTAATATTGCATTTTTACTTCACTGGGATATGTGGACCAGGCAAACATTACACAATAGATAATTTGCCATATTAAAAGCATTTTTGTACAACAGTGTGATATGCGAAAATAATATCACAACACACTATAAACAACGTCTTCCTCTGTGTGGATGTGCGTCTTTGAGCAAAAAAGTGACAATATGCAAACTAGTTATATTATTTTAGATTCTCATTTGTAGATAGAGCATTTATTTATGGTATTTATTGGACTGGGATCGTGATTCCAAGGAAAAAGCAAGTTTATAATATTCTAGATGGGTATCTTAAACTCAAATGTGACTTGATTAAAACCAATTTTTTCAGAAGCCAGTATGTGATGGTGGGTGAGACGTAAGGATGAAGGTGCTAGATACTAGACTGTGCAGTTGCACATATCTACAGTTGGAAGAACTGGATGTTGAAATGATTTTCCAAAAATCACACTTTTTTTGACCAGATTGTTGAAGCCAGGATTAGAACAGATCAATCCAGCCAGTAGACTATCTCTTTGGTGTGAGTAGATGGATGGGTGGACTGACTTAACCCACTGGAGTGCCTGTCCTAAACATCCACCCGTCTTCCAACGCGCTGAAGCACTCAGAAGCCGATCAACAACTTATCCAGAACTTTTACACCTCCCCACTTTCAAATGTCACCAGCCGCCACTGCATTTTGTGTAAAGAAAAAACAAAAGTACCAAAGCCCTTGTTTTGGGTTTTGTCTTCAGAGAAAAACATGCTGACTGACCTACATACTGCCAAGATATAGCAGGCAATCCTATCATTGCGCATTTAGGAATATAGCAACAACTGTTGACCCACAGAGGTAGACGAAGAGGAGAGAAAAATTAAGGTGTTGAGAAGGAGCAGAATTGAGAGAGGGAATGGGGGATGATCAGAAAGGAAGTGAAGAGGGAGAATGGTAGTGAGTGAGAGCATGAAAGGATGGTGGGAGCTTTGCGGCAACCGTGCCCAGCAAGTTACAAATACAACACTGTAAATACATCCAAGATAACACATTTGAAGGCATCGCTGTAAAATGGAATGGTTTGTGTAAAAATCTCAAACTACCCAACAAATTATTTTTTAAACAAAGGTTTCAAAACAGAAATGCAAAAATGTAAAGGACAAAAATTAAAATTAGATTCTCATTTCCAATATCGAATCAGTAAATTCTTTGTTAAAGGAGAAAATTAGCTAACTGAGTCCATGTAACTGTTCAACAAGGACTCCCAAAGTTACACACCACACAAGTAAACTTTAAAATGTAAGACGATCGGTAAATAATTTAAACAGATTAGCATGACAGGACTACTTATTGGAAAATGTCAACTCTAAAGCACGAATACACAAGAAATGTTGACAAACATTGCTAAATTCCAAGGTCCTGGCATGTGCCTGGTTTCTGTCAGCTATTCTGCAACCAGCAGGGATCAAAGTGCGTCTGGCTTTACTGAGGATAGAAGATACAAAATCAGAACAAACAGATTTCCAGAATATGTCCCTACCTATTCGGATATACCGAATATGTTTTTTGCATTTCCGGGACAAGTTATTAACCCAAAGCACAATCACTAAATGTTCCTGAGTTAACGATCAAGGCTGGATACACGAAAAAAGAGCGGCTACTTTTCAACCCATAAATATTTACGTGGCGATGTGCAGCTGTGAATAAAAAGTTAGTGCAAATAACACGTGCCTTCCTAAATTGATGCTGCAAATATGGAGAGGTATAGGAGAAATCGATTTACCTTCATCTAGGAAAAACTACACGACAAAGGTAGCTCCCTTAAATATTAAAAACTATAGAAAAATGTTGAGTTTCTGTTGATCTAGAATGCCAACAACTTGTAATACAACCATGATATTTAAAAACGTAGTCGCCCACAGTGACCGGAGACCTGCCCTTCAGCAATGCCCTTAACAGAGCAATAATGTCCTAAAGGAATGAACGCAGCAGTGAATTGGAACTGGATAGCAGCAAATTCTTCGGAACAGGACCACAAATGTTTGCTCTTATTAAAATGTAAGTACTTCATCGACATGGGCGCTGGTCTTTCACAAGAGGAATTATGCTGAAGATCTGCTTCCATTTCAGATCCGTCTCCAAGAGTGACACTCAGGACTGCCACCGAAAAAAGCCGGAACCAAATATCATTTGGAATCCCACATTATACTCCTCATTGACCAAACCGATTCCAATAAATTGTTTCACTTTCTGGCTAAGTAAAACAAGCTGCTGAGCACACATGGTGTGGTCATCCATCTTCCCCCATGTTGTTGTTATCCTAGGATTCCTCTGCTCTCCCCCAGGACCTACTCCCTAAATGTGATCCAGGTCTTGCTACTTGCACCTACAGTCCCCACTCAATCTGGAGAGGTGCATTCCACATCTTTTCTTTCAAAACCAGTTATTCTAATTATGATTTGCTGGCAAACTGGGAATGTGAGCGCAGACCCCTTCCCCATGAAACGGGTTTTCCTCCGCAACTGCATGGAATTGCTCACAACAAAAGACGCAAGAGTTGGTTAGGATTCTTAATTTCAAATCTGTTGTTTAGAAACGGTCCATAGAAACTAGGAGATAATAAGGCACTTAAAGATAGAAAAATGCCACGTATTTACAGCCATGCACCTCTGTTGTGTTCAATGTAAGAATTTATTTAAAGACAATCGCAAACTTGTTACCAACATTCAATGTCATCAAACGAGTTTATTCTCTTCAGGATGGTTTGGGCCTGGATAGAGATCATGAGATAAAGAAGGCATCCCCGTCTAGGTGGGATGGAAATAGAATCCCAATTTCACGTTATGATGCCGGTATAGCCAGTAATCAACTTTGCGAAAAGTCAATAAACTGATAATGTGATATTTTAAAGTCTATTTCTAATGCTATTTGGAAAAATGCTGGCACCTAACAGAGCTGCCAAATTAATGTAATGAATTTTAGCAAGTGATATGTGTATGACAGTTCTGGCTAGTTTTATTAGAATAAAACCATTACTGACTCCATCACATCTTCTGCATTTTTATTTTTAACAGTCCCATCTTTAAATCCGGGCGAGTTTATGTATACATTTTAGAATGCATCCAACTGTGAGGTGTGTGAATGCACTTTTATACTATTGGTGTTCAGTCGTGTAACACAAAATAATGCCCCCACCCCTGCAAAAGGTAATGAGGGGTCGAGTCTCGCAAAGCCTACATATACACACTGACCTTGGCTGAATGAGAGCCCCTGAATGATTTGCACCCCCCCCCCCCCCCCCCCCCCAGCACCACAGGGACATTCCTTACGCCCCTATTGCTGTTGAGGCAGCACTGGTTGAGGGTGGAATGTGGTATGAGTATTCCCAGATAGTCTTCTGATAACGTCTCCAGGAGAGGGGGTTGCCAAGGAAGTCAGAGGGTTTAGGAATGCAAGCCTTGAGAGTAACTGCAGAATATGCCTGCTCCTGACACCCACAGGAGAGAAGCTAAGCACTAAACTAATAGACATCTATGAACCCCTTTGAAAAGAACAAGCAACCACCGAAATGAGCAAATCACAGCTCAGTTGGGAGGAGAGCCCGGTGGGGGCATGTTTTTAAACGTGAAAGATTTTCAAAGGACACTGTTTAAAGGCAGAGCATCCGGTGGGTTCCAACGTCTTCAGTTCTAAATTAGCATGTAAATCCATAATAAAAGAGTCTAGCGTGTGGTCGCGTGAAATGAGCGGTTTCTTTTATGCCAGCACCTGCTGAGGTACTTAACGCCAGGGCACTGTGTGCAAGATAACCACAGTGCCATGAACCGCGCTGCCTGCAACTAATCAGAGGAAAGCAATCCTGCACTGGACGAAGACAGGAAAGACACACACATCCAAGCAGTAACCCTAGAGCCCCAATGCACAGGCTGATCTGATGCAGGGGAAACACTCGGGTCAGGAAAATTGTTCCGAAAGTTCCCGCACATTCTAAATGTTTGTACATATTATGATCACCGGTATAAAAGAAGGCGAAATTGTGGCACATCCCCGACTGCCCTCATGCCCTGGGGGGCACACACCTACGCCGTCGCTCCCACGAGCACAAGCACATCACGCGCTGCGACTCCTGCCGAAGCAGCACATTGCCACATAACTTTACTAATACAAAAGTAGTCTTTAGAAATGAATGCACCTATTCTTTCATTCGGTCACTAAAATATTTGAAATCTCGCCCAAAAGCCTTTGAGTCTGAAGTGAAGTTTTCTTACCTGTGCGCCTTCAGCCGCGCGCACCCTCCCTTGAGCCCTTGTGCAGGCTGGCGTTCTTACAAGCAAAAACATGAAAAGGAATGTTTACTGATTAGCTAATGGCCCGCCCTCCCGCGTGACATCACTAAGCCTGTCTATTTATGGTGCTATAGGAGAGCCTGACTCCACAACCTGCGAAGCGGGGCTCGAGCTTGCTCTGGAGTCTCTATGCTCGCGCTTTAACTGCAGCTCACTGGAAACAATTTCCGCAAGTCTCTTTACCCGAGTACTTCTTAGCACCTCGTGGTAAAAAAAAATTCTAAGGATACTTCCACATAGAGATGCAAATGCGAGCTTCTTATAAACTGTTAATATAAGTTTACCAGGCGTAACATGCTCCAGCATGGGGCTTTCCTCTAAGAAGTCCCCGATTTAGGCTCAGTTGGGCCAGACGAACAAAGACTACAAGTCCCAGAATGCACTAAATTGCAAAACAAAAAAAAGAACAGGACTAGAAAACGGAGTCCCTAGTGGCACGAAGCCATCTGGAAACATGATTTTATTGGTTGTTGCTACACAACTTTCCTTTCCGATTATTTAATTATTTCATTTCACTCCTGCTGCATTCACGCGGCTGATGTTGCAATTGCATACTAAAGAGCTACAACAATAGAGCTGGTTCCAGGGTGATCAGTGCCTCTGTAAGGGATCCCGGATGTAATGCACAGTGGTAATTAACGCCACTGGTTCATATCGCCATGTTTTCCCCTTTTCCCTGGAAGAGGTAAGAGTAATAGATCTTTATTTCAGAAATGGGAGTAGATGATAGCGTCATTCTAATTTAACACTAGTGAGTGAATTAGTGGGACTCCCAGTAAATTACTTAACCTCTCTGTGTCAAAAATTGTAAATACACATGTAATGGCATTGCAAATATGTGAACTGCAATATCATGGTACAATTAATTAAAGGTGTATTAATGTGTATTAATGTAAAGGTTTATTAATGTAAAGGGTATTGCATTGTCCCCTGCACAACCTCTGTTGTTCAGTGCTGTATCCAAGTTTTCAGGGCACAAGTCGGAGGTACACGCGGGTGCACGGTGTCCACCCACTATTTACACAGAGTGGACGCCGTCTACCGTGCCAGAAATTTGGGCCCTACACAAAAAAGCTGAACTTGTCCTGGTGTAATTTTCAGATACAGGGAGACGTTCAGCAGCGCCTGGACGTTGTCTGCTTTCCTTTCGCAGCGGCAACATATAGGCAAGCAAGGGGATTTTTTTATTTTATTTTCACCTCCAGATGGGCCGAAGTGGTCGAGTATCCTGACTGGAAGGTGGCCTGGAACCTCACACTTAAAAGCAAATGTAATGGAGGGGAAACAAAAGCACATAGCTTGTTATCTCTTCACAGGTACTTAAGAGAGGCATGCTTTTGACCTTGTTCAATCTCTGTACATAAGTGCATGCACTGTAAGAATGCCAGATGTCTCCGTCTGTCCCAGTAATTACACAAATAACAAATTTAAATAGCACTATTTTATTTCTTTTATAGCACTACTCATCCCAATGCACGATGGCAGAACGCTTTACGTAACATACACATTACACATGGACAATAAATCGTGTAAGTGTGTAAATCAATATACAAGATGTGTTACATGAGACAGTGAGGGTTACAAGGTGAAGGAGTCACATGTCCTTCATAGCTCACTGTGCTATATTAGAAGGATTACAGTTTATGAACTGCAACTAAAACAAGCATTGAAAATGCAATAGGTCTCGCCTTTGATTAAGTTAAAGCCATTTGCTTTGCTATACAATACCATTAGCAAAGCACATGGCTTTAACTTAAACCAAAGGCGAGACCTATTGCATTTTCAATGCTTGTTCATATTGACACACAGGGTGGAGGTGGTGGATACAATTTCCTATTTGATGGAAAAAAGACCTGGAAAAGCATGGTCTCCAATAGATATCACCTATTAGAAAAAGTATCATGGCCATCTTTAGCTTTATAAAGAAGCTGGGAACAAAACCAATCCTGGAAATAAAAAAAGTGTATGCAGCTATTGCTAGTGTTTCGTGTGGGATGGGGGTTTTGGGAATGGTGTACAGATTCCCTCCAATGTATAACGGATGGTTTTTTAAAGAGATCGTTATCCCTCCCTCGTAGTTGTTCAAATTATATATGCCACAGTGAACTTGGTGCTCCATATAATTCGGATATTGCCTGTCTAGCACCTATAAAAAACTGTTGAGGACAGTCGGTAACAGCAATACACATGCAAGGATTAACTTAGCCACATAAAAAATATAGATTTAAATGAAAACTGCTATAATCTAATTGGCGATTTGGTCGCAAGAATGGTGTCCAAAATTTAAACGGTGTGACACAAACTTTACAGTAACCTGGACGATATGAGCATACACCTTGTATGCATGTCGTCACCCAACATCTGCCCCACTAGAACCCCTCTCCCCCCCACCCAAAAAAAACAATAATTGTGTAAAAAATGTAAGTTCTCACAGAGGCCCTCAGCCCCTCGAATACTTAGGGGTTCTCGGTGTCAGGTCCATGCCCCCCGCACAGCACCGGATTGAGCTCTTCCTGTGGGAAGCCATGCCGCATATAATTGTCATAGCCGAAGCTGAACATGCCACGGGCTTGCCCTCGCATCCCGTGCCGCAGTCCCGGAGGGAAGGTGCTGTACCGCCGCCCATACTCGTCCTTGGGGGGTAAAAGGTAGCATCCGTATGAGGACGGGGAACACGCAGGGAGCCATGGAATGGCGGGGGAGATAGGCAGTCCAGCCCAGGCACCCCAACACTGCCTAATGCCCAGGCATAGCAACCAGTGCAGACCGAGCCGCAGGAGCAGCAGCGCCAGTACTACCGAGCGCCATGGCATGGTGCAAATCTGGGGACTAGCGCCTGTCCAGGGGATACGGACACAACCCCCCTTTTTTTCCCTAGCTCTCCCATTGTTCTTTACACGAATAGCGCCTGTCGCCACGGAGGGAGAAGGGAAGTGGCAAGGCGCAGACTAAAACTCAGCGGCGACAGTTGTCTACGCTTCAAGTAAAACATTAAACGTCAACACAGGGTCTCTGCATCTTGCGGTACCAAACCGATTCCAACATGGAGAACTACTAATGTAAAAATTCAAAGATGTCCGCCACGTATTTAGTAATTGTACAAAGTACACCAGCCACTGTCGATTTGGTTTCGTGAAACAGTGCGTTTCAAGCCTCCCTTTGAATTCATTGCATCATTTTGGATCTTCCTTTAACTTGAGGTGTTTCTCACTCTCCGTAAATAGAGTGCACTACCAGTCTTCAGGCAATTGGTCAGAATTGTGACGACGTTCCCTATTGTGATTGGCCCTGTAACTTTAATTTCTGTCGTCACTCGACCTGGTTTGGCAGCTGTGTTAATCGTCGTGGCACAATATTATCTAAAGGAGTGTTTCAGGCAATTCAAACGTGCAAAGTAGTCAGTACTTCATTTGAAGATGAAGACAAGCGCGGTCCCGAAAGTGAAAGAGGACCGCGATGCAGCCGATCTCTTGTCTTTATTGGGCCATGTGTTTAAACACATGGCCCCATAAAGATAAGAAATCCTTTGCGACTTGAACGGAAAGCAGGCGAGCCCGTCCAAGTGGGACGGCAGAAAAAGCCAAAGGGAGGTAACCCACACAGCTCTTTTCCAATGGCTGTCCACCGTTTAGCATAAATGGTGACACCAGCCAATGGAAAAGAGGGGCGGGGATTAAAGCCCTTTACTGAAAGTCCTCAAACACATTAAATGTCGCCGAGCGGGCTGCGCATGTGCACAGCAACGCTAGGCGAGACCTAAAAAGGATTTCTGTGTTCAAAGCAGTAGCCCACTTACCAATCTACACAAAATACAAATCTGCCATCTGCATGTTACATGATGTGCTCTGCAGTAGAGACATTAGCCTTCTATACGACTTTTCTAATCCAAGACTACACAAAACACAGACCTCTCCAACAAATGCGTTAACCTCCAGAGTTATCTCACCATGATTGTTATTCCCTGAGATGCACTCCGCACCTCTGCAGCAGATGCCTTAACCCCCATAATTATTTTAAAATGCAGACTTAGCAACTAATTAAGCAGAACAGATCTACTATCATACTTCTCTTTGTAGTCAATTTCTTTGTGGCAGGGTTTAAAAAAAAAAATATATATATATATGCAGCTATTATGTTTTATTCAGCTCTAATAACTCCACCAGCATGATGCGTTTCAATCCTCAAGGGATCTTGATCACATGACGCGCATGCACACCTTGAGATACCTTTAAATGTCGTTTTTTAACATTTTCTTAAAGTGATATGTAAGCAGTATAGTTGAACATGGACAGAGACAAAATACTTAAAACTTTTTTGCTATGTAAAATAATGAATGTATGGTACCAATAATGAGGTACAAAGAAAGTAATTGTTGTACATTCATGATGGTGTTGCTAAACATTAAGCAAATAGATTTTTACAGAACACATTAAGTTGTAAACAAAATGATAGAAAATCCATTTTCGTAAAAAAACAGTTATGTTTAAAAATCTGATCATAATAAACAAGATTAAAACAATAAATAACACTGATTTTCTTAAAAAGAAAGGAACAACGTCCAGGTTTAAATACCTTTGGCAGTTTTCTGTCACCATAAAAGAACAAAGTGCTAGTGCGTCCGAAGTTTTACTAAAATGTATTGGGCTATTTTGTCAACAAAATTCACTGGATGCATGTTGATAGTGCAAAGTGCCATAATAAGTAAAGTGTTAAGTGCTAAAATTACTACTGTTATTTAATCCTAAAATGTGAGTACCTAAAACTATGTGTGCATAAAAATAGAAAAATATTAAGGGATACGGCATGGGAAAGAGCAGTATTAGAACATAATGTTCCTCAGTGTACTGTTGTCTTTCCTTTATTTTGATGACAGTATATTCCTGTATAAAACTCTTCATGATTTAATGGGTAAAATGTCTCGCAGCATTCTAAAGACAAGTATATAGATCTTCTGTTTGATTAAGACCATTTGGATAATTAGTATCAAGATTCAAAATGTATCTGGTCTCCAGCTGTCCAAGAGCTCTAACACGATCTCCTCCTCTCGTTTTGATCGGGATGCTGTCAATTATAAAATACTTCAGTAGGGTAGAGTCTGACTTATGCCTATCCTCAAAATGTCGTGCAACAGGATATGCCTGGTCGAGATTCTTAATTGCTCTTATGTGCTGGAGCACCCTCTTGTGTTCCTGTAGTATAGTACTACCCACATTTCTGAGTCCACTAGGGCACTCCAGCACATAAATGGCATGATCCGTTTTGCAAGACAGATGCTTAGTAATCGGGATTTCTACAGGATTAAATGGTGTTTTGAATGCGGTGGTATCGATGCCATGTTGGCATGCCTTGCAAGATTTACATCTGTAGAATTCCTTACGTTGACTAAGCCAAGTACCTTGGGTTAAGCTCTCTAAGTCATTTCTAACCAAAGAGTCCCTCATAGAGGGTGCCCTACTGAATGTGATGGCAGCCTTTTTCGGGAGTAGATGACCAATAGTCGGATCTCCCAATGCTATTGGCCAATTTCTGTTGATCAAATTTTTCATGAATCTTCCCCGTTTACTGAAACTAAAAATTAATCTGAATGTGTCATCAATCTGTTTTGGTCTTTCCTTGGTATTAAAGAGGGTTTCCCTATTCAAATCATTGCTTTTTTTGATTGCGGTCTCAATGCATTTGAGCGAATACCCCCTTGCCAAAAATCTATTTTTGCTGGCTATCTGAGCTTGTTTCAAATCACTTGGGTTACTGCATATACGTTTGAGCCGCAGCATCTCCCCAAAGGGTATACTTTGTATAAGATGCTTTGGGTGGGCGCTGCTGGCGAGCAGTATCGAATTGCCAGCCGTCGGTTTTCTATGCAGTGTAGTATAGACCTGCCCATCTTTTATGTATATCTGTACATCTAAGAAATTTACTGATGTCGAACTGATGTCTGCTGTGAAATGGAGGTTTAAATGGTTACGGTTCAGGTTTTGTACAAACAGTTCCGAATCATTCATATTGCCTCTCCAAATCACAAACTGGTCGTCTATATAGCTGACCCACTTAACAACATTGTTAGTCATTTGTATATTGTATTCTTTGTTAAGGACCAGTTCCTCCCACCAGCCCATATGCATGCATGCATAGCTGGGGGAAAAACTGGCCCCCATCGCGACACCTATATATATATATTAGTTGAGGCACTGATTTTCAATCGGGATTGCAACACTTTATTTTTTTTGCACAACTCAGACGCAAAATTTTATTTGTTAAATCTCATAATGCACTTAAATGTACTCATGATATACCTGATAAACATATGTGTGAGGTCTTAATATCTGATGTCACTTCTTGTGATGTCACCTACAGTTAGGTCACTTCCTGTGATGTCACATGTGAAGTCATGCAGTCACTTGCATACTGCCTAACTTGGTTAGTCCCCCAGTGCTTAATTTGTGCAGGTGGCTTCCGGTTTCCACTTATTTTACAGGACTGGGTCTATAAGAATTTTTTCCCCTGGGCGGTAGGTCCGGTAATTTTTAACAATAGATGTACCTGTACTACTTTGTTGTCTGCCTGGTATGTCATCACATGCTGGCCTTCCTGGCTCAGGCATGTTGACTGTGCATCATCATTACATTTGTGAGGTCAGCAGTGCATGTCTGTCTTTCACGCATTATTTCCACTGGATAATTATGGCTGAGGGCAAGCTCATGGCTGAGCTGGGTTGAGGCAGGCTAGAAAACTCAAGACAAATCTTTCCATGAAGTCGTAGAGCAGAGTAAATATGCGTAGCGTGCTTTCCTTAATCAACTCGCACTGAACTAAAATCCTGCATTTGACGTTCTTGTGGTCAGGGCCCACCAACGAACTGAAGTCATTGTCTGACGCAGGTGTGCATGAGTTGTGCTGAACACTTTAACAAGCATTTGCAATGCAATAGGTCTTGCATTACGAAATACTTTCTCACCATTTTTTTAACTTTTTTTAAATCTCCCATTTTCCCTTTTTCCCCTTTTCGATACATCAAATATTAGTCAAAAAAAAGAAACAAACGAGATAGAAATGGATGCTGCTCAAACCCGAATTTAACAAAGCCAAAGTATTCCTGAACTCATACAAAAAGGAATTTCACTGACACCACAACGCACAAACGTGCAATTGTTAAACTCCCTGGCAAATGCCACGCAAGGCGTTATTGCTATTAGTTGAAATAGTTCACACAAGCTTTTTAAAGGCTTCTTTACTGATCTCTGGACGGCCTGTCCCCTTCGGCTGCAGTTTTTTTTTTTACTACGGGCTCCCATAAAGCCATAAATACAAGTCTTGTAAAGCGAAAGACAAAACTAACTTGCTGCGTCCCCCCAGACTGCGGCCTAATTACCCCAGCATAGTGCCTCCCCCGCTGCGTCCCCCACCCACGCAGCCCTTCACTTTGGGCACAATAGTCCCAAAACATATTGCGAGCGGCACCCAAAGTGAACAGTGGGATGGGTCTGTTTTTTGGCGCGTCGGTCAGTCTGGCGATAGCGCTTTCATCTCGGTACTGTAAGCCCAAACTAAAGCCAGCTATCCAAAGAGGGCAGAGATGGCCCGCTCTGTGCTCCACACGGGTCATAACCTGCTGACACCAGACTGGGCGAGTTCATGTATTTTAAGAGCATCAATTGTTCCGCGAGGTCACTGTAGAGAGTCGTGGAGACGTGGAGCAAGAAATGAACTAATCCTTCTTTAATGGGAAAGACACAATGTGACACATCGTGCTTTTACTTTAATGGAAAAAAAAGTGCCTACACCGAGTAATGAAGAAGACCGTGTAACGGCAGAAGTAAAAGATCCAGCCCGGATGGGCCGTCCCAATAGGAGACAGGGCGGTAACAAGGAGGGACTAAGAAGCCTCATTCACAATAGAAAGCCAGCGTTTAGCATGAACTATGATGCAAGCCAATGGGAAGAAGGGGCGGGGCTTAAAGCACCCTTCTGAAATCTGCTCGATTACAAGAAACCTTGCAGAGCGAGCAGCGCATGCGCGCTGCAACGCAGGTCTGCGAGATCTAAAATCTGCCTGCACTCTAATTGCTGTGCTGAAAGAGCAGGACAGCATTACTGACAGCAGCTGGGCAGCAGGCACAGCAGGGCATTTTGAGCCGTATACACCCGCCTGGCCTGCACAAGTTAATTGGAGCACCAATCTGCTCTGCACAACGGTGACCCACTGTGACCAGGAATCATCCCTCACGGATCAGGTGAGTGGAGCAAATCATTGTTGGCGCTAGGAGAAGGGGGGTGGGGTGGATATGTGTGTCGTGTGCATGCGTGTGCTTTTACCTTGGCCTTGAAAAAAAAAAAGGATTGTGTGCATTTTTGTAGTGTTTTCTTTTATTCGCACCAGTTACCAATTCACATTGTCTGCTGACCTTACGTGGGGGAATCATTTTTGCAAGGGTACAAGACCACATTTATTAGAATAAATATCTAAAAGGAACAGAATACATTTATATGAGAAGGCCGTTTCTAATGTACCAGTTACTTTTGACTCTATTGAAGTGAAAAGTCGGTCTGAGGGGGGTGATGAGAACCAGAAGCAAATAAAAGCTTTTAAAAACGGCACCCACCATCCAGAATGAAATGGATGCGCTTTTTGATTTAAATGGGCTCAAGGAGGTTAGCCAATGGAAGGAAAGTACATTTGCATATGACTGCCACATAGTTGCTACACTGTCTCTGCAGATTACATTTTTGTTTAAAATGTAAAACTCTGCGTGAGACACAACAGATGGATTTCCAAATAAATTAAACTTTCACTAAACGTTTATTAAGGCAAAGCGGTCCGAGTACTTTTTCCGCTTAAATTGTGCATTTTATTTTTTTAGGTTATTCAAGGCTCGAGTCACATGACCACACAAAGCACGGTGAGCTTTCAAGAGAGGTGATCATGTGGCCTAGAGACTGCAGCTGCCCACCATAAAACACAGGGAACCCAGTTTGGATCACTGGGCTCAGCACGTCGGGAATCCGACAAATCTCCCTTTGCATGAAAACAAGTATAATGTAGTCTCAGGTGTTGAGGATTGCTTGTCTGCCCTCAGTCCTGGATCGCACCATGTAAAACTGCCAGAAATAAAATATGGATTCTGCTTGTCAACTCTGCTCTAATTTCATTCGATATGAACTAAGGAAAAATCATTAAGACATGATGTCAGAAAAAGATAGTCAACTAATCATTTTGGTTTAATGGCACCGTACGAAACTTGAGAACCCTAGGTCAAACATAGCTACCCTGCTTGCCCAAATCATGTGATCCTAGACAAGTGTTTTATTTCACTAAACTACCTTTTTGCCAAAATTGTGCAATAAATGCTCTTTTTGCTTGAATATCCCCCCAAAATTTAATCAGGGTAGAACCTCCTCTCAAAACTTTAGTTTAGAAAGGCTCGCTTAGAGAAATTCAGATCCAGAATTACACCTGGTGTTCAGCTGTGCCAGTTGTGAACGTGGGTGGAGCTATTGGAGGAAATTGGTGGAGCCGGGGAAAGTGAGTGTGGCCTCTTAAGAAAAAATTTGAGCAACTATACATGTTTATTTAATTTATTAAGCACCAGAATCGACCCCCGAAGGGGTATCTCTGCGCTTGGACGGGCGTTTGAGACAGTAGTCCATTATAGACTAGAAACTTAAAAAGAAAAGTCTTAAGCTGCTTCCTAAAGAGAAGATGGTCCGTACACTGCCTCAGCTGTAGAGGGAGAGAATTCCAATGACGAGGGCCCAGGTAAGAAAGGGACTTCCCCCCCCAGGCGGGCCCTTTTAATTCTCGGAGCCTCAAGTAGGAATTTAGATTCAGAGCGGAGGGACCTCCGGGGCTTATAAAGAGTGAATTTGTCCACGAGGTAAGTGGGGCCATAATTGACCAAAGCCTTGTGTACAATACAACAAACCTTGAACTTCACATGCTCCCGTATAGGGAGCCAATGTAGCTTATAAAGCAAAGGACGGGAAGCAGTCCTTGGAGGGGCGTTGACAATCAGGCGTGCCGCAGTGTTCTGGACAACCTGCAATCTGTCAAAAGCGGCCTCATTAGTAGAGGCCAGCAGACCGTTGCAGTAATCCAAGCGGCTTAAAACAAGAGCCTGTGTCAATGTTTTCCGGGTCGAGTCAGGAAGCAGCGGGAGGATGCGGCGCAACAGGCCCAGCACTTGGAAACAGAGGCCAGCTGTCTGAGCGGCGTGTTCCTTCATTGTGAGGGACTGTTCAATACGGACGCCCAGATTTTTAACACAGGTCTTCGGAGAGGGAGGGGAACCAAAGTCTGTTGGCCACCAGCTGGGGGTCCACAGTAGCTGGGCTTCCCCGAAAAGCAGAATCTCCGTCCCTCCAACATTACACTGAAGGAAATTGCTCCTCATCCATTGAGAAATAGTTCTCATTCCCGAGGAGAAGATTTCCTGCACTGATGGAGTGAACTCTGCAAAAGGAAAGAGCACCTGAGTATCGTCAGCATAGGAGATGGGGATAAACCCACAACTCCTTAACAGATTGGCCAAGGGGGCCACATAGATATTAAACAAAGTCGGGCTCAAACAAGAACCCTGTGGTACGCCCTTGGTCCGTTCTGTGAGTGCTGAACGATACGGCCCAAGAGTGACAGCCTGCGAACGAAAAGAGAGGAAACTCGTCATCCACTGAAGGGCCAAATCTCTAAGTCCAATCTCCTCCAACCTCCTGAGCAATATTTGATGGGATATTGTGTCGAATGCGGCGGAGAGATCCAACAGCACCAAGATAGTTGAATGACCCTTATCTAGAGTCATCCTGATGTTAACGGTGACCACTAGCAGGGCTGATTCTGTGCTGTGGTTAGGTCGAAAACCCGACTGAGAAGGGTCAAGACTACCCGTCCGTTCAACATAGTTGGAAAGATGTGTATTTATATGCTTCTCTAAAAGCTTGCTCAGGAAAGGGAGGAGAGAGATAGGACGGAGATTGGAAAACTCAGTCAGCGGAACCTTGGTGTTCTTACGAATGGGCATAACCTGTGCAGCTTTCCATTCTAAAGGAACATAACCCTCTCTTAAGGAGAGATCGAGGAGATGCGTAATGGAAGGGGACAAAGAGCCAGCAAGAGAGGAAATAATCTTAGCCGGGATAATGTCCTGGGGGGATCCTGATTTAATGGTGCAAATCAATGACTCTACCTCTACCTGTGTAACCGGAGGAAAACTCTCCAATAGTTGAGTAACTATCTGTATGGGTGTCTCAGGTGGTGGAGTGACTAAAGAATGATTCCCTGATGAAACTATTTTATCGTAGATGAGCTCTATTTTCTGTGTGAAGAAGGTTCCGATGTCGTTGCACAATTTTTGCGTGGGGGCTACTAGGCTCTCACAGGCTATAGGATTAGAAAAGTTTGAAGGATACGGAAAAGCACTTTAGGGTCATTGTGTGCCTGGTCCAATTGTAATACTATGTGGGCTTTGCGTGCTGCCCTAATTTCCCTATGATAATTGGCCAGGAAGGCATAAAACCGATCTCTGTCACTTTCATCATGAGTGCGGCCCCACTGTTTCCCATGTTTCCTACAAAGACGCTTCAATACACGTAACTGGGGAGAATACCAAGCATGCTGGGCCGTTTAGGAATAGTAGAAAAAGATTTCAAAGGTGCCAACTGGTCGATAGCACTTGAAACAGCCAAATTATATGTAGTGATGATGTCTTCTATATTACTTGAGTCTAAGACCCATGGTTCTACAAAGAACGTTTGGAAGCCCTCCGGGGTAACTCCCTTCCATTGGCGACGACAATGGTGGGTGACATGACTAGAGCTACTTGTCTTCCTAGGGGCACGAATGAGGAATTCAATTGACGCGTGATCAGACCAAGGTAATACCTGTGGAGATTCACAAAAAACATTGGAGGAATTGGAGAAAATAATATCCAATGTATGGCCAGCTGTATGTGTAGGGCCCTCATTGAGTTTAAATAACCCTAATGTAGCTAAGTCCACCAAGAGTGTCATGGCATCGACGTTGGAAGCACATTCACTATGTATATTGAAATCGCCCAGCAATAAAAAATTGCTGCTCGCGATCACGTGAGGAGCGATTAATTCAATAAGTTGTAGAGAAAATTCGGTTAGAGGGCCAGGAGGTCGGTAGACAAGAGCCCCCTTCCAACTTATTTGGGGCGTGAGGTCTATACGAAAGACCATAACTTCCATAGTCCGGTCGCTTTGTTGCTCTAATATAGTGACCTTAATACTGTCTCTATGAACTATGGCGACCCCCCCCCCCCCATCTTGGATTGTCTATCCAGGCGAACAAGCCTATAACCCTCAGGTAGGGCGAGAGTAATGGAGGGGACAGAATGAGGCTTCAGCCAAGTTTCAGTCAGAAACCCAAGGTCATTATTATTTGACACATTAAGCACTGGTCCCTCCAATTCTTTTTTTAGGACTTGTGTCCTGTAGGTTTTACACTATACAAAATACAATATGGGTGTAACCAAAAAGCAGCACTACATCTGTGGACAGAGGATATTAATTGTAATAAAAACTACTGCCAGCATTAAAGATCTTATATGATTATTAATGGGTCTGTTCTCCACCTCTTGATCTATAATGTTTTCATGATGTCATATCAGCAGAATGCGAAACTAGCTATCCTGTACGCCGCCTGCAAGTTGTTAGTAATCATGTCACCTTAATAAGATGAAATCAAAGATGGCCACAGTGGCCTACAAAGCTCCCTCTGTAACTGTGCAATTCGCTTATATTCCAAAAAGGTAATAAGTGAGTGGGGAAGAGAGGGCTGGTCAGTGGAGATCCTCAGCATACGCTTACTGTTGAGTTAGGTGTAGCCAACATTTTTCTTTTGCGGCTACAGTGGTTTGGCAGATGCTCCCAAGGGTGGTCTCGAACAGGATTTTCACGTATCACAAGAGACCAATTCCTACCTTGTAGGGTTTCCGTGACTACATTTCTAGTAATTTTTTAACTTGTGCTTTATGATCCTATTGGATTCAGATTCATACACCTGCTTGCAGTTATTTGAAGGTGAAAAGCCTATGTGGAGAAAGTGTCCATTATGACATGGAATGAGGTGATGACCATACTCTTTCACCAAACTTTATCGGTGAGGGCTTTAACTTGCACCACTAAGGAGGGAGTCCAATCTTGTTACCTACTGTTAATTTGACATCTAAGCTGCTCAGGGATATCATTTGAGAGGCTTCATTAGAGAACACCACTGGGGCCAAAAGGACATGCAGTCACCTTCAGTCCTGTAGCTGCTCCAATGTTTCTGTACTTCCAGATGAGTTTTTCTCTGGCTTTACAGTGCAGCTTCACAACATGCTGTTACCAATACTTTAAGATTTGTGTAGAGTGAATTCAGGCTTCGGCAAGAGGAGCAATTCGTTCTTAACTCATTCTATTGTCTATTTAGGCGTATCAATCCTTCTTCTATGGAGAGATTGTATTGCAATGCATGAGGGACAATTTTACATCTCAAGTATTGAATGAATTAGCACACGTTACATTCTTTAACTCATATTTACTGCGAACAGAAAACAATCGTTATTTGTTCTGTTTTTTTCTCTCTGTAGTAGGCTTTCTATATTTTAGTCCGGAGAGGCTGGGCAGAGCGAAGTCATAACTAGCTCTAATTTCCATTTCAGTGGTTGCTAGCTGCACGGGCAGTTGTACAAATCATTCAAAGTGAATCCTGGTTATGAAAATTGCAGTGCTCTCTACATGTGAAGAGGTAACCTCAGAGCCTTGTATGCTGGGAAAAACTATGAAGGACTTGCCTTCACTCTGCACTGGAGAGGAAGAGAGGACATTAGAGACTAGTAGATAAGGGTGCCAACTCTGACCAACTCCTAACTACAAGGATGGGATGTGGAATCTGGCTTGGAGGAAGTTGGGGCAAGATTACCCTCGCATGGGAAGGACAAATCCAGTAAAACAGGAAGCCTGGCAGGAGCAGGAAATGCTTCTCCATTTTCAAGCATCCCCACTCTGACTAGACAGGAACAAATCCTCTAAAAAGAATAGTACAAACTTTGAGATGATCCGTAGCAGGGATTTGTGAACAGTTCATATTACAAAAAATGTGCTATGTTAACCATAAGTTCTGGCTATTAGTTGAAACCTAACATATATAATCAGTTAAAAGATTACAAAAATATTTGTGCTAACAGAAATCTATTGTACAAAGAGATCAGGGAAATATTAGTTAACATATCTTGCAAACAAACATTAATAAAACTATCATTACATGTCTTCAGCACACGAAAAATAGTTAGGAGCAAAGGATACAAGATATCAAATGCTAAAAATGTACATTTAAAGGCAGGGCTGAGGCCTTAGAACACAATTTTAGTTGTTTCCGTTCTGCACTTTGAAATGTTTGTATTAGTCTTGCTGGCAAGAACAAAAAACACAATTTAACTAACTATTAACGCGACAGTCTCACCACATACTCAGAGAGTTTTCTCTGGATATTCTAGTCTAAATCTAGTTCCAGAAAAGTGTGTAATTCTTCAGCAATAAACGGCATATGGGATTCGTTACTCCACAGCACAGCAGCCTGCCTGCTGTTTAACAGACACAAAACGGATGCTTCAAGTGTCTGGGAGTGCAAGGTACCAAGTACACTTGCATGGAAGGAATCTCGTGGTTCACATATTGAAAGAGTTCCCTTTGGATGTTCCACTCTAGCTGAACACGCTTGGAATCCACATGATAATTTCGAATATAAACACCGTTTTAAAACAGATATAGAAACAATACTACAGTGTTTTTGCTATGTGGACACAATTTACACAACTTTTTATTTACTATGTGTCTCGTTATCAGTATTCCGAATCATGCTAATTTGCCTGTATTGGTGGCTGGCTCTTTTTTTATTTTCCTTGCAAATATGACTGTATCTATACCTGCTAAAATGTTAAGAGTCGGATATCGCTAATCAAAACGAAATTAAGTGTTACTTTTTTAAATCTTCTACGTCTTTCTGCTCACTTCAACCTTCACAGTAGTTTTCATGTTGCACCCCTTAATCTGAAATCTCTTTACATTAACTGCGACCACCATTGTGCCCACAGCTCTCAATAATCTCAAAAATAGTAGGAAAATATAAATTCAAGCAAGATTAGGTCTAAGGATATGATGGAATGGGAACCACTGGGAAGTTGCAGGTGGTTTAACGGATATTACAGATGTACAGATTACAGCATGCAAATTAGTTCTTTGTCTCGCTCTGCTATTTTGATACTGCACCCTTGGGTCGGCACGAATGAAAGAGGTCTAGGAAGTGCCCTAACAGGCTCCAGTCAGCCTCGCTGAATGCAGTAAAGGCTGGCTTGTACCGTGGGTGGTGGTGGAGGAGGAGGGGAGCAGTTGCACACAAAAATAAAAAAAATAATTCACTTACCTTCGCAGCGCAGCGTCCTCCTCCCTCTTGTGTCTTCCAGGAAGCTCCTGCTGCAGCAAACTGCACTATCCAATCCTGGCGCTGCTCTCAAAGCATGAAAGCAGCACCGGGATTGAATAGAGCAGGCTCTCCAAGCGCTCCTAAGAGCACTGGAGGCGTGCGTTTTCTCTAACCCAGCTGTCTAAGACAGCTAGGTTAGAGAACTTTAAAATGCACGTCTTACGGCCAACCAAAGAGAAATGCACATTTTAAAGCTGTATGTTCAGAAATTAGCTGTGTGATTTTATAGATCTGACTAGTGTTACTATCATTGTTACGCCTGTGATTTTATTTATCCTAATGCACAGTTTCTAGACTTGATTTGAAGCAATTTATTCGTATTGGATATTTTATGCTTATTGCTTTTATGGTCTATGACCGAAATAAAGTAAAATGAAATGAACGCGCACAACTCCCTGCTGCTGCCATTGGCAGCACTGGCCCTGCCCCGTCCTGACACGTAGTTCGGAACGGGTTGCTGAAAAATAAAATGGTAATAAATAAACTTTATTATCATTTTATTTTTCAGCTATGGGGCTTGGGGGGGCGACACTCCTCCGCTCAATGAAGGAGCCGCCCCTGCTTAAATGACACAGCCATCTGATTTCAGATCCGGTGCAAATGAAGACTGGCCGACCTTCTGCTTTGAGTAGTACTGCTACAGATTGTATCCTTGAATTCCTCAAATATGCTTCACACCTTCTCTGTAGACAAGTCCTCTGTCGTACTATCATGGCCACTGACCAATCAGAGCAATCCACACAAAATCCCCGTCCTGCTTGACCAGCCTTCTCAAGACTTCTGGTGGTTCGAGGAACCTGAGAAGTAGAGAAAACATCTCTGGGAAACACCACTATTTAGAACCTCTCACACTCTACATCCTTCATTTTCTGGAGCAGTCTCTTACTTCTGGAACTCCTTGACCAATGAATCAGAACAGTCCAAGCTTTACTAACATTCCAACAACTATTAAAGACTCTCCTGTTCAGGCTATACCTGGCCCAATAATGCCTGCATCCCTAGCAGTTCCATACCTCTCTATTTGATCTGCTTATCAAGTTAACCGCATTCTCCTGTCTCCACTCTCTCGCTTGTAGTCACTTCTTCATCCCTCCTCACCTCTCTCCCCCCATATCCATGTCAGGACCAAAGGATCAGATTATGCTTATCTCTTTCATTTTTCTCCACTCAGCAGCCTTAAAAAACACATTTTTAGAGAAAAGACTACAAATCCCATGAGTCTTTGCAATGATAAACAACCATAGAGGCAGTCCCATATAAACAACATCTAGGAACAACACTTGCTCTTTCTTTGTTGCTTTCCCATAATAGTTTTCATTGTGCATATCGGCGATAGCGCTGTATTTGAGGTTTTGTGTGTACTGGTATTTAATTTTCACTTGTCTACACGGTGTCACCTTCGCGTTTACAGACTGTCTCCATGGGGAGTGAAAGCGGCGGCTTTGTTCGGCTCTGTTAGACACTGTGAGGAACGCCTGCTGAATGCGAACGATGTGTGGTGTAGCGTGGGGACAGAGAAAGGATTCCTGTTGAGGGCGGTCGCGGTAGCCGTGCGGCCGGGTACACGCCTGACTCTCCTCACGGGACGGTTCCTCTTACGAGGCGCTCCGTCCGTGCACACTGCAGAGCACCGTAAGGTGGCACCAAAAAACTCAGCTGATATATTGGGTATGCTCAACACGGAAGATATATATATCATCCCTGCTCGGCAGATTGGATACCAGCATCCACTGTGACACGCTATGTGGCCAGTCGTATCAGGGAGCCTATGTACCAGGAGGTCCGCGGTCGCCTGAAAGTGGAGTGCCCCCCGACCATCTCTGGCAAATAAAGTGACAAGTACCCCGGAGATTGATGCCAGAAGGGTGACGTTCATCACTAAATTCATTAAGGACCTTAAGAAGGGTTTGGATGGCTCCTGCCGGTCCTGCCAAGGCAAAGTCTTGGATGTGCTGGGGCCGCTGACCAAAATTATGGATACGGCGGAAGATGCCAGGGAGACAGGCCACATGATTGATCCCACAATCCTATCGGGATGGGTGCAAAGGGCCCTCTGTTTTCTTAAGAATGCGAACTGCTCATTATCAACAGAGCGTAGGCGCTCTTTGTTGATGAAAATAGAGCCCAGACTAGGTGAATTGGGTACCACTGAGGCTGGACCCGTGGTAAATGGAGGTCTCTTTGGTGAGCCATTCATAAAGGAGCTGTCCCGTTTTGTGAACACCTTCTTGTCTCTGGGCAATGTCCAGCAATCCATTAAAAAGGTCTTAAGCTCGTGTATTTTTGGGGGTCCAGAGGGTTAGGGCACTCCTCCTGCTGCTCATACAACTCCAACCCCCATAAGCACCAGAAGAAGTGTTCCATGCAGTGGCAAGATCACAAAAAATTCAGAGGCCTCTACCCCTCGAGAGGTCGTGGCAGAGAACGCAGCAGAAAGGGGAACTTCCGTAGAGCCAAAAGCACACTGGGTGAAACTGTCGGTAAGGAATAACGAATATTCCTTTTTCCCTACCAGGGGTGGGTGAAAGACTGTAATGGACACCTACTTGTGGCTGAATCACTGCAAAGGATGCATGGGTGCTACAAACAGTTACCACTTTTCATTATAAATTCCACTGGACACTACGTCAACTTTCCCGACCCCGTTCTTTAGTCTTCTCACAGGAAGGGATACAGGTGGTAAAGAGAGAAGTGCCGAACTTCTACATAAAGAGGCCATTGTTCATTCAGTCCTTCACACCAGGGGCTTCTTGAATAATATCTTTGTGGTCGAAAAGAAGGACAAGGGGTTCAGACCAGTGATCCTTCTATGAGATTTCAATTGATAGGTGGTATATCGCCATTTCAAAATGGAAAGTATTCACCTTCTCAGGACATTTTCTTACCCAATGACTGGATGGTGCGGCTTAGCCTAAATGACGCCTACCTGACAGTCCCGATATTTTTGTCCCACAGGCGTTTTTCACAGTTTTAGTGGGAGGATCAGATATACAAATTCCCCTGCCTACTGTTCGGTCTGTCTTCAGCGCCTTGGTGCTTCACCAAGGTGTTGAGGCCAGTCATGGAATGGTTCCGGGCGCTAGGCATACATCTCATAATGTACCTGGACGACATCCTCCTGATGCACCAGGGGAAGTCGATTTTACTCTCACATCTCTGGATGACTCAAGTCCAACTGCAGGATCTAGGTTTCATTCTGAACGATTAAAAGTCAGAATTCGTTCCAGCACAACAAATTACTTTCCTGGGATTCGAGATCGACATGTTACATCAATGCCTCAGGTTACCACACACAAGATACGTTTGATTTGCAGGGAATTGCGATGAACTCTGGCGAGAGAGATATTTTCCTTACGCCACTTAGCCTGAATCATGGGACTCTTGTTGTCCTCGGTCCAGTAAATTTTTCCAGTCTCACTTCACTACTAGGTTTTACAGCGCCTGAAGACGCAGCATCTATGACGGGGCCTGACATACACACAGGAGATCTCTCTTTCCCGAGAAGCACGCACAGAGGTTTACTGGTGGCACAAGCATATGCAGGCCTGGAACAGGAAGGCCATCTTTGGGTCAGCCCTGGATCTGGTGATCAAATCAGATGCCAGTAGAGAGGTTGGGGCACCCGTTGTGGCGATATTAATGCTGTCGGTCACGGGTCCATGCAAGAGGAGTCTCTACACATCAGTTGCCTGGAACTCTTAGCCAGGTCCTTCTTGAATCGGAGCCTGGCGGCCAACAAGGTATCCTGCGCCATCTTAATGAAGATGGACAATATCTCCACAGTGAGATATATCAACCAGTTGGGGGGGCGCGAGATCCAGTTTATTGGCAGACTTGGCCAGGGTTTTTTAGAACAATTGACTGTTTCACAAACTGTTAGTCACAGGGGAATATTTGCCATCGAAATTCAATCAGATGGCGGACAGGCATTCAAGACATCTTCAGGACTACAGTTCCCGGAAGCTGGACCCCTCGTTATTTCAGAGCCTGGTAGTTCAATGGGGTCCATGTCAAGTGGATATTTTTGTATCACGCCTCAATTACCAGATTTCTTGATTTTTCTGCTGGCGGCCGAATCACTCTGCGGAAGTGACGGATGCCTTCCTGCAAGATTGGAGTCAGTGTCGGGGGTATGCGTTTCTCCCATCCTAAATGATAAACAGACTCATGGCATTGGTCCGATGGCAGAAGGCAGAAGTGATCTTGATGACGCCACTCTGGAAATCTTAAGTTTGGTATCCAGTTCTTCTCGAACTTGCCATGGATTTTCCAATCCAACTTCCCCTGACATCCCATCTGCTGACTGACTCACACAGTAACTTGCACCCACTAGTTCTGGAAGGGACTTTCCGACTCATGGGTTAGAAGATTACAGGGGACGTTGATAGATCCCGGGCCTTTGGCAAGAGCTTTGTCCCTTATCAGGAGAGCCTGGGCAGATTCTACGGTCAAAGTAGTGTTTGCGATGAGATCTGGATCCCGTGAGATCAGATGTAGTGCAGGTGGTCAACTATTTGTCGGAACTAGTAGGCAAAGGTTTGGTTGACCGCACGGTTAATGCGAGCAGATCTGCATTTTGGCCGGTCACGTTCCCATACATGAGGTTCTGGTGGGGAAACATCCATTGGTTTGTAGACTGCTAAAAGGTATCCACTTGTCCTTTCCTCCTCAGCCGAAGTACTCTTCCCTGTGGGACGTTAATGTGGTTCTAATACTTCTACAATCATGGCAAGATAATACTTGTCTTTCCCGTAAGGAGTTAACAGGTAAGTTAGCAGTGAAACTATGCCTCATCTCGAGTAAACGAGTTTCAGATGTCCGTGCTCTGGAAGTCACTTCACGTACGTTCACACCGGAAGGGGTGTTGTTCACGACTGCTCAACGCATCAAATCTAACATCAGGGTGGTGCATTACCCAGCCTTTTCAGGTCATCCAAAATTGTGCCTCAGTGCGTATGAATCCATTACTATAGAATATAGACCCCCAGGGGTGTCACAACCTTTTCCCTCTCTCAAGAAGCCTTTCAAGCCAGTACCAGCGCTAACTATTGCCCGTAGGGTTAGATGGGTGCTTCAGGAAGCAGGTATTGATACTGCGACCTTACGAGCACATTTCACCAAGGGAGCTATGGCCTGAAAAGTTTTCTCCCTAGAGAGCCGTCTCGAGGACATCCTCAAAGCAGCGGATTGGTCTTCGGACTCCACATTTAAGGCATTTTACCTAAAGCCTATCACACCATGGCTTCTCTGGTTGTCGACCAACTTTGAACAAGCATAATCTGAGCCTCCGGTCTTGACATACAAGAGAACATTTCCTAGCTCTCGTGAAGGAAAGTTTCAATTCTATTAAGGACGTGGAGGTGTGGATTATCCCTCCCAATTGTGATGATATTTTTTCTTACCCTCCCATTATACTCTGAAGCCTTCAAGTTGGATAAGTATTCAAGGAGTTAAAATATCATTGTGAACTGATGACTTGCTTGTCAATGGAGTAATTGATTCTTCAATGAGATTATTGTTGGTTCTCAGAGTAGATTCTGGGAGATAACATATGTTATGTCGCTTTAGGACTTAAGGTGTTTATCTTTGGTTTTTCTACCGGATCGGATCAGAAGCAAGATTATTGACAGAAAAGCAGAATGATGCGTTGTTCCTTGATGTTGTTTATATTGGACTGACTCTATGGTTGTTTGTTATCATTGCAAAGGCTCATGGGGTATGTAGTCTTTCCTCTAAAAATGTATTGTTTAAGGCTGCTGAGCAGACATAAATGGAAGAGATGAGCATAATCCTCATCTCCTTGTCCTTAATAGAATTGAAACTTTCCTTCACGAGAGCTAGGACATTTTATATTCACCCTTTCTGCCCCTTCCCCTTCAACCGGTCTTAAATTCCCTCTCTAGATTTTCTTATCTGCCCTCCTTTTTAATCCCTTTCCCCGTAATCCGCGCCCTCCCTCTTCCTCTACTCCTTATTGTGTTATGTTAATCTGGTTGTACTTACAGTTTCTCTGTAAAGTGTATGTTCTAGTTCTATGTAAGTGCATGTGTCACATTACTGTTTATTTGTAAAGCGCATCTATACCATGAGTGACCATGCACTATAAAAATGTGTGAAATAAAAAGTAACTATGCCCAAATTCTGCCACCCAAGGCCCTGATATACTCACGGTATCCTATCAATGAAGCTCCTACACCAGATATCAAGTCTTAATATGTACACCGCTCCGTCTCTACCTGGTCACATTTCAAGCTGTATTCACGACACCGATTACTGACATCCTGCAATTGACTGCCCCCTTTGACTTTACATATGCCTCTCCCTGTGGCTCAACCTAATCTTCTGTTCCAGCTTAAAGCAGATCTTGCTGACTGCACGTTTTCACTCCAAGCCTGTTATAACATCTCATCCCATATTTCCATAGCCCATAAGGCCTATGGCAATTTTGCAAACCCAGGTCAGAGACCTGCCCTACATGCTCATTTGTCATAAGACCACAGTGACTGCCAAGCCCAAAGATAGATTGACAGGAGCTGGTGGCTCACCCTAGCCCTCTGAAGACGGTTAAGTTTTGCCATACCCTTCTACCAGGCTTCATTGTAACCTCTATAGTCCAGCCATGTAGGACATTTACAATTAACCAAGGCCTTTAAGGTTAGCTCCCTCAGATATCTAGTAATCATCTGGATCAAGATTCCCCAAAGTTGGTCCTAGAGGGCCAGATCCATGCCAGATTTTAAAGATAACTACATTTATTTATTTATTTGAATTTTTTTTTATAGCGCTTCAATACCCTGGGGTAGCAGATCGCTTTACATGAGCATTAAGATTCAAGTCGGTACAGTAGATTCAGCTGGATCGAAGAAAGTATACAGACATTGCACATTTAACAAAAACACTTCTTAAATAAGCAAAATAGACTAACAGATATGGCCATGAGTAAAACAAAAATGTCACTGCAGACATTTAACACAGAAACAATAAAAAAAGGCAAGGGAGCTAAAGAAGGGTAGTTTACCCGGGACAAGGCTTTAGATTATGCAGTTAAATGGCATAGGGCAGATCAAATGTACATTGTCCGAAACATGCAGCACTGCTCAAATTAGGAAAGGGGGAGAGGGAGAGATCGGATCCGTTATTGGAGGAAGCGAAAAAGAATCGAGTGAAATAGGGTGGAAGGGAGCAATAGAGAGGAGAAGGGAGCAACAAGTTTGGGGGGAGAATTGAGGAGGAGCTAGAGGTAAGTGTTAAATTGAGGGAGGGTAGCATTAGAGTGGAGAAAAAAAGTCAAGGAAGGAGAGAGAGGGGAGAAGAGTCGGACAGAAAAAGACTGTCAGGGGGGAATGAATACCGGGGGATAAATAAAGGGTAGAATGCAGCGATTACGGACCCCAGTATTTGCAGAGAAGGTGGGATTTGAGGTCTTTTTTAAAGCTGTGGTATGAGGGGTTGCAGCGCAGGTCTCTGGGTAGGGCATTCCAGATGTTCGGGGCTTCTCCCGAGAAGGAACGGGATTGTGTGGAGCTCCTATATGATAGGGGGGGGAAGAGAAGAAGAGCATTAGAGCTTCTCGTCTGCCGGGCGCAGCCCACTTTTTCAAGTTTATCAGAGAGATATAGTGGGGTTTGTTGGTGCAGGACTTTGTGTGTAATGCAAGCAGTCTTGTATGCTGATCTTCCCTCAACGGGTAGCCAGTTTAGGGCCTTGAGGGCTGGGGAGATGTGGTCGAAACGTTTGCAGTCGGTGATTAACCTGGGAGCAGAGTTAAGCACAGATCTGAGGGGAGCAAGGTGTGTTTTGGGGATTCCAGTGAGGAAAGCATTACCATAGTCTATTTTGGAGAGGACTAGGGATTGGACAACCCATTTAAAGTCGTCAGAAGGAATGAAGGGTTTGAGTTTTTTAGATGCCGGAGGGTACAGAGAGCTCCTTTTGTCGCATTCTAAATGTGGTTGTTAAGAAAGAGTTTATTGTTGATATTGAAGTCAAGAGATTTTGCTGAGTTAGGTAAGGAGAGCGAGCAGTTCAGGGCATTGAGGTCAGAGAGCCAGCCTTGGAAAGGGAGCTTGTTTTTGGGTGAGAAGAGAATGATTTCAGTTTTATTAGGGTTAAGTTTGAGGTGATTGTAGAAGAACCAGGATTGGATCATACTCAGGGCATTGTTAAGGTGAAGAATATCGGAGTGGGATTTATCTAAATGAGGATATGCTCAAATATGGCATGGATCTGGCCCTCCAGGACCGACTTTGGAGAACCCGGGTCTGGATCCACAGTATAATTACAGCCCTCTACATTCACAGGTACACTGATCACCCTGCACTCATTTGGGCAGAGTCTCTTGTCTCTGGTGAACTAGGAAAAAGAAAGAGAACCATTAAATCTGCCTGCTCTGCTGCAATAGAACATGGGCGCAACCAGGCCTGCATGAATATTGAAACGATGCATGTGAGAGGGTACTTAGAGTCTGAACCCAGCTGAGATACTCAGGTCAAGGCACAGAAAAAGCTGTATGCACCAAGCAAATTATCTTGGGTAAAATCAGTTTATTTATTGGTAACCTCTGGAAGAAGTACACCAGTGATTTGACCGGTGCGTGCTAAAATAAATTAAGTGAAGTCTGCTGCATTTTACAAAATAATTTTGTGGTAGATCACATATATCTAGGTAAACCAAGCAAAACTGCATTCCTAATATCTAAACAGGATGAGATAGCTACCTAGATCACCGACCTTCTTCCTTCAACTCAGACGCAAGGAAAAAAATTTCTTTAGCTCTTTAGAAGGAGGTAACATATAAAAGCGATTTTGTTCACATGCAGCCAAAGGTAAAATCGGCATTAATAGTATCAACAACAATGTTGGTCATAGTGCCATGGGCTGTAGTGGGCCAAGGACCAGTGACTGCCAAATTGTGGTGCAGGTCTAAGGATGATGGAACAAACACTTCTGTTTTAGCTGCATTCATTTTCAATAGGTGAATGGTCATCAAAAATGCCAGTGAAGCAAGACAAAACAGAAGTTAAGATGAAAGTCATAGTTACTACCCCTCTGTTGTAACAGAATTTGAATATGAACAGTGGAGTTCAAAAAAATAAAGTCGAAACAATAAGTTAACGCAACTTAAAGGATTAAGTAACTCCACAAGGTGCACAATAATTCCTAATAAATCAATGTTCAGGGTTTTTACGTTTAGAAAGGCAAAGTACTTTCAGTGTTTTTACTTTTAGAAAGACAAAAGTGCTTTAATTCACACACAGCTAAATACAAAATATAAATGTACAAGTGCACACAGTGAAAATAACTTGTAAGGCATCACCTAAACTAGAGATCTGTGTCAAAAGGTCTTTGTTAAATGTTTCGACCCTTGCTATATTGTTTGTCAATGAATTCACGAGGGAAATATCTTCTTTGTAATTGTCCCAGAGTTGTCAATGTAAAACCCATTTTTGCATTTGTCACAAAGCCCACAATATAAAAAATAAACCTCCTACCTACTGTATTTGACATACAGTTCCCAATGTAAAATCTGACTCTCAGGATATTGAGGCAGAGCAGTCTCAGGCTGCAGTGGCGTCACTATGAGGGTGCGGGGGGTGCGGACCGCACCGGGTGACACCCTCACATGGGGTGACACCAACAGGGCCGGTGTGCGCAGAGCAACCTAACCTTTTAGGAGGAGGAGGTGCCTGTGCGCAGTGCGCACTGTCTCCTCTCCTTTATTTTATTTGCTTCCCTGTGAAATGGATCCAAAAAAGAAAATCACTTTTGTTGGAAATCAATGTCGTATTTTTCTGACATTTAATTCCAAAATGCAGCATCGGGAATAAAAGTTTAAAAATATGAAAAATAAATAACTAAATAAAGTAAGACAGAGTGGTAGCAAACTGTCCAGATTGATTTTATTCACATCCAAACACATTAGCGCCACTTTTACAGAGTTTGCCAGTGAAGCGCTATTTTTGTTGTCTTGGCTTTGTTTTCCCTGGGCTTGGAACTAGTGCACCAATCCTGGAGGTGCTGCAATGTGAGGATTGAAAAACATTTGTACTGCTGCTCTGTATCTAGGGAAGTTATCTTTTTTTTACCATACTGCTTACGTTTTGTAAGGATATAAGCAATGGCCATTGAAATGGGTCCATTCAGGGCCCTGTTGTCATGTCCTTAACTTTTCAGGCAAAAGCACTCACTGATTTCTGAACAGTGAGTGTAAAAGCGTTAAGGTAACCATGTTGTTCCTGCTTACATTTCACATGGTTTGCAAAATTTTGCATTCCCTATGATGGTTTGCTTTTTCCAGGATGCTGTCACTTTTTTTTGTGGGCCACATATTGCTCTTGCCCAGTGCGCAATTTAAATTGAGCCGCATCCAGGTGTTTATAGCTGGAAACAATTGGATTGTAGTTGAAGGCAATCTGAGTTTTTCTCAGTGGGGCAGTATGGTTCAGTGGGGGAGAGGATGTGGCACTATGGCCAGAGCTGCTGAATTTGAAACTGGGGAACCAGGTTCAGTCTTAATAACCAGTCCGCCAGACCACTCTCCTGAGAGCGCACTATCTCATGCTATACCTTAGAAGGCTTCGCAAGACATTAGAAGCCCCGGTGTCGTAGCACCAGCAGGTGGACCCAACATGACAAGTGTAGGTTAACCTTCAAGGCTTGTCCACCACTATTCATACTGAAGTTCACCTCCAGTCTTGCGGGCAGGCCTATGAAGCAGTACACCCTAGAACAGTGACCCTGTCACTGAGATCACAGGACCCTTGAGAAGGGCCAGCTCTAGGGCGGTGCAACCGGTGTGACCGCACCAGGTGCTCACTTTAGGTGGAGGCATCATTTTTGCAAGTATATTATGGTTTTAAAAGCGCTTGCTGCCTCCTTCCTGGCCTCCAGTAATTTTCGGTAACAATAAAAATGTCATGATGACTCTGGTGATTAATGTTCTTCCTAGAGAGAGATCGGAATTTTGTCTTAAGGAAGATTTGACTCATGGAAAGGAAGCTCAGAGGGTTAATGTACCTGCTGAAAAGAACATGTACCATGCAGATCACAAAGTGCACATAATGTAAATAGGCCAGTGGGCTACTGCTTTTGTCGGAGAGATCCTTTTGTTACTTGCAGTTTATAAGTTAAAATCCTAACATAGAACAGTGAGCTATTAACTGTCATCTACTCCGCAGCAACACAAGTCACATTTTTTATTAACTTTGATACGTTTGAGCAACAAACAATTTATTAGTTTAAATGGTCAGATCACGCTGCAGATCTTACATTATGAGGCAAATATGGCAGAGGCATTATTATTTAGAAAACATTTGCAAACTAGGATTTTTAGCCATTCATGTTTGAACTGCTGTTTTGGAAAAGGGAGAAGTGCTGATGACAGAAACTCCATGGCTCGGAAACAAATGGCTTGTGCTTCCACATTTTATCGTATTTGGGGACATTCTGTGATTAGAAGCATATCCCACTTTGTGAACACATTTTACTGTCAATAACTCATTATAACCTTAAATAATAATGTGTATCCATAAAACTGGGCAGTGAAACCAAACAAATACAAAAAATTGGGATGTTTGCGCATTCTTGCCACGCCTCTGGGCTCTGCCCACTGATCCAATCCTTGGGTTATTCCCGCCCTCTGATTCTCCGCCCACAGTTCCCCTACTTTTTTCCCCCCACTTCGACCACTGATATATTGTGTTGCTGGATAGTGGGAACACCACACCAGTACAAAGTACCATACCTATGATATTATAAATTCCAATAAACTGTTGACTAGCAGGTAGCCCACTGTACAACCTGATTAATGAATCATTATCACACTGTTGTTAACAGGCACATTTTGTAAATATAGGACCTACATTTACAAACGTTACTAAGGATTCTGTATGGTCCCGTTATTTGCCAACTGTGTCCACTGGCGGACTTGGGGCGGAGGAGGTCCATGCGGTAAGTCGTGAGGGGGTGACACCATGAGTTACCCGCACCGGGTGACACCAACCCTAGTGACGCCACTGTCAGGCTGACTCAAGGGGGTGTTGTCAGCTACAAACTCAGCACTAGGCAACACACAAAAATAATACACAATAAATCAATGTCCACCGATGCTTTCCTTTGAAACGAAAAATACTTTAAAGCACACACAACTAAAAACTACTCTAAAGAAGACAAATATTTACAAAATTTCAGGAGGCATTACAAACTAGAACTCCTCTTAAAGAAACATCACAACAGGCAACTATCACTGTAAATGTAGTCTCCTCACGATATCTGTGAAGTAGCATGTAGCAATTTGCATATCAGCAGGCTTTAATCCTAAAATCAGCAATGCTCCGAAAAGGCCAAAAAGGAAAAAAGGAAAAACTACAGCATATTTTTACTGCCTTTGTCATATCATTTAATGTTCAATAAAGCAGGCCTGGCTGATTTAACGTAAAAATAAGTAAACATGACCATGTGTGTCTGTATAGAAAGACCCATCAAAGCAAAACTCGAAATATACATTGGATTGATCCGTAGATCTCCCACTGAATATAAACTGTATTTTCCAGTGCCAAACCAAGAAAGGGACATATTTATTAAACACCTCCTTATTGCATTTTCAGAAATCACACTGGAAATTCCCGTACTGTTGTTTTGACAGATAGTTAAAAAGGTAAAGCAATTCCTATGGTGTTTGCTCTGGAGTTCATAATGTGAAACCAATCCTGCGGTTTTCAAAGTTCACAATGCAATACCCATTTGTCTGGATTTTCCAGAGTTTTCACCCTGAAAAACTTTCTGCTGCACTTTTTAAAGTTCATAATGTAAAACCCCTTCCTGTTGTATTTGTCATAGAGTTCATAATGCAAAACCTCTTCCTACTGAAGTTGTCAGAGAGTAACATTGTAAAACTGCTTCCTATTTTATTTTTCAGAGTTGACAACTACCCCTTCGTCGCATATGTCAAAGTTCGAAATGTCCCCTTACTACTGTATTTGTTACAGAGAGTTCACAATATAAAATTCCTTCTTATGGTGCCTGGCGAGGAGTTCACATTGTAAAATCCCACCCTACTGTATTTATCAAACAGTTCACAGTGAAAAATCCCTTTATATTGTATTTAAGAAATGTGATTAGAGGTGTTGTAGGCCAGTCTGTAGTTACTAGGCCGAATTGTTACAATGGGCAGCTTTCTCCTTGGTGCCCTGAGCCTGTTTCCATCGTTCCCTCAAACTACGGACCAAATACCCCCTTCAGCACTTGAATCTCATAGTAACTAGGCAAAGCTTTCCGAGGTTGGAGGAAATAAGGGCTAAAAACATCAAAACTCGGCAACAGGCACAACAACAAAAAAAACAATAAATCAATGTCACCCCAATCTTTCCTTACAAGGAAAAGTATTGTAATGAACACACAACTAAATACTATGCATAAAATCACACACATTTACAAGATTCAAAGGGAAATAGAAAATTGAAATCCCGCCAAAAAGGGCCTTGCAGAAACACTTGGTGTAGACCACATACCCCAACATCACAGGGTACAACTAACTGGTATTTCTAGTCTGTTCAGAAATCTTAGTGGAACCAGATGAACATTTGCAACCCACCAGGCTCTAACCCGAAAAACAGAAATGCCAAGTTATAGGTTTGCTGAAACATGTAAAGCTTTCCACAATCAGTAAGGCTAGAGGCTTTATCAAGAAACTTACAGTTTAAACTGAGAGGCCTTCTGCATTTGCCACCACATTTAAAAATCAATACAGTATAAAAATGAATTAAGTAAGCCAACTGGTTTAACGTAAATATCAACATAAACATGACCACGTGTTCTCTGCCTACACAGCTCCATCCCACATTTTAGGCAAATCCAAAGAATGAATTGATATGAACATAATATCTCCCTCTCAAACCACCATGCAATTAATGTTGCCAGACATAAAATGGGATCCATGTATTCAGGGCCGGCTTTAGGGCAGTGCGACTGGTGCGGCCGCACTGTGCGCTGACCTTTGGAGGGGGCTCTGACCTCAGGGGGGTGCTATGTTTAGCAATAGCTTTTGATTGGAAAAATGAGGGACACTTTTTCAGGGTGGTTGTGAGAGAATCCGAGGAGGTGGTCATAGAGTATGGAAGCGCCAAAAATGATTGTCGCACCAGGCGCCACCAGCTCTAGAGCCGGCCCTACATGTATTACCCACCTTCCTACTGCATTTTCAGAAAGCTTTCTAGGTAAAACCTCTTCCTAGTGTATATGTCACAGAGTTCAAAATATAAAGCCCCTTCCTACTGTGTCTGTCATGGCTTTCACAATGTAAAACCCAGTGGTATTGTTTTTGTCAAAAGGTTCACAATGTAAACTCCCTTCTGATGGTGGTCCACAATGTAAAACTCTTGCAATTGTATTTGTCACAGTGTTAATAATATAAAACTCCTTTCCATGGTGCTTGGCAAGTAGTTAACATTGTAAATTTCATTCCTATTGTATTTATCAGAGAGTTCCCAGAGCAAAACCTCTCCCATCAATTGTATTTCAGAGATCCGTTTCAGAAAGTCCCAGGGCTGTAGAAGTTGCTAACTCCATTTGTGTCAGTGTGGGTCTTTCACCTCTAGTGTCCAGGGAACTTTCATACAATAAGCCCTCAAACTGGGGACCAAGAGCCCTTTTTAGGTCTCGCCTGAGCCAGCGCTATAACGCTGCTCTGGCGAGAGTTTTAGTAAGCGGGTTTTGGAAGTGCTAACTAGTGGCTTTTTTCAGGCCTCCAGCTTGCGTTCGTGATGTCGTGCATGCGCACAGCTGGCAGGCTTTCCTCCCCCTCTCTCACTCGCTCCTTCTCATGGCAGGCTTTCCTCCCCCTCTCTCACCCGCTCCTCCCCATTACTAGCTAATCAAACCGCAACAGCGAGACATGTCACTGCGCAAGCGGAGTGCTTCCAAGCCATATGTTTATTTTACTACAGGCTCTCCTCCCCCTCTCTCACCCGCTCCTGCCCATTACTAGCTAATCAAACCGCAACAGCGAGACATGCCACTGCGCAAGCGGGGCGCTTCCAAGCCATATGTTTATTTTACTGCAGGCTTTCCTCCCCCTCTCTCACCCGCTCCTCCCCATTACTAGCTAATCAAACCGCAACAGCGAGACATGCCACTGCGCAAGCGGGGCGCTTCCAAGCCATATGTTTATTTTACTGGTTTTCCGTGCCGTAGCTTCTTTGCCTCATGCAAATAATTTACCAGCCTATTCCATATTCCTGAACCTTGCTTTACTCATCAATCAGTCCTTTATTCTACACTACACACAGTTCTATCAGTCCATGTCCTTAGAAACTCGTGTCAAGAGCCTCTCAGCTCCTCCATGACAAAAAACCAGTCTAGCTGATTGTCTGCCGAAGCCGAACACTTTACTCTCACGCGCCTACTGTAAGTCTCGAACATTAAAGAGGCAGTGGTGCAAGGTTCATTATTCCGAAAAATCTATCTTTAAATACCAGCACTGGCAAACTAAACTTTCAATCTTGTGAACAGCATCAAACGATATTTTTCGCATGTTTAAATATATCTCACATAGGTCATCATAAAGGGGCGGGGGTTCTTACTTTAAGGCTTGCTCGTATGTCCAAATAAAGTTACGCACATTACATATTTATTCCGCTTCAAAATGCCTTGGGGAATTAATGCCTTTGCTTTTGAATATCAAGTTGGTGGAAGGCATTTGCACAAATGTGTAAAAGTTTTGTATATCATAAATAAAATATTTCACTATTTGTAATACATATTACTTTCAGGTAGGCTCTGAATTGCCATGACTGTCTCCTGGGGCTAAGTCGCCCTGTGCTCTTTTCTGAATTTACTTGACGGGAGTTGAAACCACTTGATCATCAACACTGATCAATTAAAAAAGATATATATATTCATTAGACCTCAAAAATCGATCCTGTACTTCTGAAAGCACGTTCCCCCGTTCTGTCCAGTTACTAAGCATTTTGTCATATAAGAAACACTGTCCACTCCATTTGTCTACGGCGTGGAGCATTTGGTCTGTTGTAAACTGAATTAAGTACAGTATAGCAATTTTCTAAACAGAAATTCTTTCCTCTCTTAAAAAGGTATATCTTACCCGTGATGCAGTTTCTGTCTGTAGATAAATGTGTCACTTGCTCCTACTTGACAGTTATTTACGTTGAGCATTCAAGACACTTATCATCTTTGCATCTCATCAGTCCCACCTGACACTTTCCTTCTCCCACAAACTCTCTTTCTCTTCATTTCTGTTTTCCTCTACCTTTCTGTCTTCCTCCGTCTTCCCCTCACCATAAATGGACTTTTTCTCGCTCACTGGATTTTCTCCTATAGCTCTTCAATCTCTTGTGGTACAGCACCCAGGATAATATGCTGCATAGCTAAAGACTTATAAGGTCCCAAAGGTGAGACCTATTGGCTATGCCAATGCTTGTTAACAATTGTCTCGAAGGGTAACTAGACAGAGCAGTCCATGACTGACTCATGAAGGTGCTGTGGGTTAGAAACTCCGAAACCAGCAAGGTACAACAATAACAGTCACACAATCAAACAGTCACACAATCAATGTGCAGTCTGTGCTTTTGCATTAAAATAAGAGAATTTGTTTAATGTAAAAAATAACTAAATACTATAATCAAATTAACAAACATTTACAAGATTTCAGTAGATTTACAAATTGCATTCCATCCCATAGGGATCTTCAAGATTAATGCAGGTGCAAATCACATACCCAAAATAATTTTTAGAGTGTCTACACTCCTGTTATCTGTGAGGTACCATGTAACAACCTGTGAAACAGCAGGGTTGAATTATTATCTGCTAACTGCATGTAGTTCTATGGGTTCTAAATTTGGAAAAGAGTTTAATTGTTTTTTGGAGTAATTGGGGGCCAGCATGGTGATGCTTAGCCTGTGTATATTAGATAGGTTTCCTTTCCTTGAATGTACACTATTAATAATTGAATTTTATATTGACATGGAGTTTGTATTTTGACACTGAGTTTGATGTTTAAAGTTAGGAGTCCATGGTTAAACGTTAGAACAGTGGCTTATGGAGAACTAGGCGTTCAGGATCTTTAATTAGAGGTAGGGTTGCGTATATTCAAATTATGTAAAGTCTTGGTGGCTAAATATTTTGAATGTAGGTTAATAATCAATAGTTCGTCTTACTCTTTTGTCGTGACAAGGAAGTAGGTTGAGGACTGCGGTATAACGCAAGATGTCTGTTTGTCTGAAGTACATATGTGTGATAGTATCTGACTGTCAAGATGACAAGCAATGTTTTAGTATTCCTAGGGAGTCTTCCAGGCATGTTTTAAGATAGCTCACAGTCGAGCGATAATTCGTAATCCAATGTGCATGATGGCTGAATATTTTGAATGGAGGATGTTACACCTTCCAATCTGTTAATATATATCTGAATGGCGACAGATCGCTATAACCTTATTTAACTCGACAATGTGATGGGTATCATGATGTGTGGTTATACAATAATTAGTTATGTGCTTCAATATGTATTATGGCGCCTCATTAAAAATTGGTGGTATATAGTATACTAATGCTTTAGGTTTCCCCTTGAAACATGTGCTAAGATGGAGCATACCCGGGCGGTTGCCTGTTATGTCTTTTACTATACACTGTGGTTTTTTTGTTGTCTGGGCATCAGTTTTGATGTTTCAATGGAGCTAATGCAAATACTATGTTTACCTGTTCCACTGTAATTGTTCATCCTCTGGTTTGAACTTAGTATACATTATGGTGCGATATATGTTAGACTAGATATGTTTCAAGAAGCCACGCACCTGGGCGGTTGATTGTAATGAGGAGCTCTTTCACTTCGTACAGTTGTTCTACGTTTGGATAGATCATTGGATTTCAACAGAGCCAACACTGATATTAAATTAACCCAGTTTGAGTGTCTTTGTTTAATATTCTATGAGGTTTCCTTTTGTTGCAACATGCAAAATGAGAGGCCTACTGCCTTTGTCAGCATATTAAATAAGCAATAAAGGCTAAAAAGAATTATAGGGGGCGTGGCCAACTAACATGGCCGATCGTGTTCCTGATCGGCTCCCTCCCAGGCTCCGTTAAATACCTTCAAATAAGGCATAATTGCTGCAGCCTGAAAGAGTATTTGCACTCCCCTGGACAGAGGGATGCCAAAGATTGCCAGAGGAATCATGTAGCGCACCTGCAAGGGGAGGAAGATGCTTTGGAGAGCTGAAGGTGTTCGGCGCGCCTCCAGAGAAAATGGCGCCTCGCATCGCGGCGGACTCCGAGTGGCACTCCGCCTGGGTCCTGTTGCAGATGCGGAAGAAGCGGAGGATCAAACTGACTCACAACAGCAGGTGAGGGCGCTCCCTGTGCAGACTGAACATTTTATTGCACCCCAAAGCTGCGGCGGAGGCGGCAAGAGGAAGCCCTGCAGCGGGAGCCCCGAATCTACAAAATGGCAGGCTCGGCACGGTGAAGAAGAAACAACCGGCGATGCACTGACCCCGTAACTGAGGATGCGCCGGCTCCTCGAAAGCAGGCCACACATCCCCCTTCCCAGCGAGACACCATTAAGAAGCACACTGATAACAGACAGCAATGGGAGCCTGAGACTCTGGTACGCCGCTGCTGACGGAGTGAGAACCTCAGAGGCACCGATCCAATAAGCCCCAAACGGCAAGTGCAGATGTGTGTTGGCAGCTGGGATCTAGCGACCAAGAGGCAGTCACAGGGAGTGTCGCTCTGGGGCCCCCATCCCGGTGGAACTGAGGAGGCCTGTTGCCTGACCTTAACATGGCCGCCAAGCTGGGGAGAGAAACACTCTAAAGAACAACGAATGCACCGCTTGGGATGCTAGGTGGGTCCCCCTACTTGCCCGGTGTTGACAGGACGACCCCTGAGCTATCCTAGGCCAGGGTACACAGCGAGGACGATGAGGGGACCCATGGGGCAAACTGCGTGACAGCAGGACAAAAACTGAAGGAGACCCCCTACGAGGGTAGATAGGCAGCTTGGGACTCTTCTATAAGCTCGGACGCTCCGCACTGGTTCTGCGAGACAGAGGGGGCGGCCTGGAGCTGACCAAGCTGCGGCTCCCATTATGCCACCCAAAAAGACCCCAAACAACAAGGTCTCCAATTATTTTGCCACCACAGGCACAGGAGCGGCAGATGACGAGGCAACATCATCGACAGGGGCCATGGCGCTAATTAAAAGGACCGCCTGTCTTCCCTGCGGGAATTTAAAAAGGAACTCTGGACAGAAATCAAGGCTGACATGGATGGCTCCTTTGCGTCATTCCGAGTAGAGATGAGGGAGAAAATGGTATCCTTGCAGGCAGATGTGGACTCGGTGGGCACCCGCACGCTGGACCTTGAGGCAAAACATCAAGAGCTGGCTGATCGCCTCACACCCTTAGAAGAAGGCTCGGCGAATCTGAGTAGCCAACTTGCTTAAATGCGTGGACTTAGAAAATCGCTCTCAACGTGACAACATTCGAGCAAAGGGTCTGGAAGAAGATTGCGATGGCCCAGACCTAGAGGCATTCATGGTGGGTTTGTTCTCCTCGGTATTGGGGGAGGATGGGCCTGAGGTTAGACTAGAGAGAGTCCACAGAGTGGGGCCGCGTCTTTCGGGGGAGAATTGGAGGCCCCGTGACGTGCTGGCGAAGTTCAGCTCATTCAAGATCAAGGAAATGGTCCTCCAAAAAGCGAGATCTACCGACAAGATCCCTTTCCAAAATGCTACATGTGCACTCTATCAAGACGTGGCACAGGCCACGCTCCTCAGGCGCCAGCAGTTCCGCCCAGTTACCGAATTCCTAAGGGAGAAGAGAACCAAATATCGATGGACATATCCCTTTGGAATAGTCTTCCAATGGGATAACAAATATCAACACTGCACTGAGGTCAAAGAAGCTGCGGACCTACTGGGAATCGAGTCCTCCTCCTCACGCGACATGACCTCCTCACAAGATAAGGAGGGTGAACGGCGGCACAGGCGACAAGGCGGACAATGGGCTCAGGGGCTAAGAAAACCATGGATTTAAGCCATTGAATGGGGAGTCCTATGCTGCATAACACAAGTCCCAGGGGGGACGGCGATATCCTGAACCGATAAGTCGACATTGGGAGGTCGGATGGGACGACGGACCTGCAGCTACCTTCGGAAAATGAAGCAATCCCGAAACGCTAAGTTCGCTTTAAGGAGGTCGTTTGTAGCGAAGGACTTGCATTTATCCTGACTGAGATATGCTAGCAACAGGCCTCTTCCCCTGTGGGAGACCTGCTGGAGCCCAGGAGCGATGGGTGGAGAGGAGGACTTGCAAGCCACGTCCATGGGAGGGACCCAGGCGCCTAGGTGCAACAAAACGCCATGGACTCAGAGCTTGACACCAGGGGCCAGCAATGCACATTAGCAGTCATCTATGCACCAAATACGGGCCAGCAGGACTTCATTCTCTCCTTCCTTATGACCTTGGAGAATTTTGCACAAGGGGATATTCTGCTCTTGGGAGACTTCAGTCTTGTCTGGGACCGGGGGATGGACTCGACTCCCCCCCAAATAGCACCGGTTAGGGGTTTTTTAGTATGGCACTTAAGTCACAGCTCCAACCCTTGGGGTTGGTGGACGTGTGGAGAGATGCCAACCCCACGGTTCGTGACTATTTTTTTTTCTCCCACAGAACCTACTCCCGCATTGACCATATTTTCATGAGCCAATCCCTGCTTCACGCGGTGCTGCAAACACACTGTGGTATTCTACGGGCCCGGGGAGTGGAAGAGAAAAACGCTTGCTTCTGTAAGAACAGCAGAGGTGGAGAGAAATGACAACCCGAACCAGTCTCTTGGTCCTCTTTATGAATCAAAGAAGCCACTGCTTCCTTTATTTCTTTTATCCTTTCCTTTTTTATATTTACACAGCCAATAAAGGGGCAAAGAATCCACAATGATTAGACAGTTTCCTCATCTTCCGAGGTCATCTTTTCCCAGGACTTGAATAAATAAACAGCTTCTCAGTGCTTCCTTCCCGCGAGGGTCTTGGCGTTGCTCCAGGTCTCGAGAAGTGCACATACAAAAAAAAAAACCCACACAGGACAGCCAGGGTTAAATAACTGTGGTTCTCCAGTTATTTGTATTGGTGCTACCACCACCGGGGAACTGCGTGCTAAAAAGGGAAGGAAGGGGAAGTCATGTGTAGGGGCTGTGGCTGGGAGGACGCATATACAACCATCATATGTGCGTGGTCATAGCCCCATGCAACCCCTGTCAGCCCACCACCAAAACGCTCCCCTCAAAGTTACTTGCCTTGAGCCATGGCCCAGGACTTGGGCCGTGGCGCTGGGACCCGGGGCGTCCTCTGTTGTCTCCGTGCCGCCGGGTGTTTCCGCGTTGTATTCTGCTACCGGGATCCTTTGTTCTTTACCGCTGGGCTCCTCTTCGGTCATCCCCCACTCCGGTCCTCCCGTTGACGCTCTCCCCTGCTCCGGTTCCTCTCTCGCTTCTTCTCTCCTCTCCGCTTCTCCCGTTCGCCGCTCTTCATTCCATACCGTTCCTTCTACTTCCGCCTCTGCCTCTTTTCTGCCACGCTCCGCCTCCTTGTCTATTCTCCACCAGTCCTGTCGTAGAACCCTTGACGACGTCGGCCGTTTCTCGGTGAGGCAGGTTCGCGCAACTAGACTGTTGTGCCCTTCCGTTCCTCCCTCGGCGTCTCGGTCCGTTCTCTCACACTTCCGGTGTGCCAACGTGCCTGGGCTCTCACACACACTTTCACCCGATTCGCCTGTCAGACCATGCCCCCCTAGAGATGACGCTCAATTGGCCGAATCCGCATCCAAAGCATGCACGTTGGTATTTCCCAACTTCCTCTGAAGGGATAGACTTCTTTGTGACGACCTCGGAAAACTATTAAGGAATTCCTCGAACAGAACGACCCAGAGGCTACTTCTCATGCAATCACCTGGGACGCCCTCAAAGCAGTGGTCCGAGGTAAATTTATTGAGTTGGCCACTACCTTGAGATCACAGCAATGCAAGGAACGCCTCTAGTTAGAACGGGACTTGGTGTCCACAGAGCAGGTCCAAAAAGCCAGCCCCTCGGTCCAGACCATGCGGAAAGTCACGGCCCTTAAGGGGAAACTTCAGGCCATCTATACCAATAGAGCGTAAAAAAACATCTTACGCCTACAAACCAGGGGGTATGAGGGACGGAACAAAGTGGAGTCCCTGCTAGCACGTCAACTACGGGCCAAACAGGAAAGGGAATATATCAAACTTATTACAGATGAGGAGGGCATCTCCAACAAGACAGAGGAGGGGAAGGCGCAGGCCTTTGAGAAATTTTACCGTACCCTTTACACCTCGGAACTCCCAGAAGCGCAGGACCAAACAGGGTATCTCGACTCCTTGACCCTCCCTCAAGTTACGGCTAGCTCCAATGAAGACTTGGTGAAACCCATAACCATTGAGGAGGTGCAGAAGACAATTGACTCACTTAAACTTCAGAAAGCGCCAGGGCCGAATGGCTTTTCAAGGCATTTCTATTGCACCTTCGCGCCAGATTTAGCACCCTTTTTAACTCTCCTATTTAACGTCATTACCTTTACACAACAATTCACCCCCTCCATAAGTGAGGCGATTGTGGCAGTGATTCCTAAGCCAGGCAAAGACCCCACGACCTGCTCTTCTTATCGCCCAATAGCTCTTCTGAACCTAGATGCTAAGATTTGCTCCAAATCCTGGCCACCCATCTCGAATCAATACTGCCCGGTCTTATAGACCCAGACCAATCGGGTTTTATTAAGGGCCGACAGACCCACGATAATTTGCGTCACATCATTCATTTAATTGAAAAGGCTCAGAGGAAAAAAATGCCAGCAGCGCTTCTCTCGCTAGATGCGGAGAAAGCATTTGATCGCGTGGAATGGACCTTTTTATTCAGAGTGCTTCAGTGCTTTGGCTTTAACAAGACCTTCATAGGGATGATTTGTGCTAATTATCACTCTCCTAGCTCCAGGGTCCTGGCCAATGGAGTTGCTTCTCTCCCCTTCGGCCTGGCCCGCGGGACGTGACAAGGATGCCCATTATCCCCCCTCCTTTTCGCCTTGAGTATAGAACCCCTGGCCCATAGAATCAGGGAGAACCCGGATATAAGGGGGATATGTTTCAGCTCAAACGATCATAAGATTTCGCTTTTTGCCGATGATGTGCTTCTCCCAGTCTCAGAACCTCTGATCGCCCTACCGGCTATTCAAGAAGAGCTTGTGATGTTTGAACGGGTTGCGGGATTTAAGGTTTATCTGGCTAAGTCCTCCTTACTGAATCTAACCCTACCCAAAGTGTGGCGGCGGGTGGAAGGCGCATCTCCCTTTCACTGTACCACTAAAGAGATCACCTATTTAGGAGTTAAGATCACCCCCTGTATACAAGACCTCTATTAAGCTCACTTCCACCCTTCTCCGCCAGATGAAAACTGATCTGGGTAAATGGAGTGTGGCATACATCACCTGGCTGGGCCGGATTAATGCCATCAAGATGAACGTCCTCCCTCGCTTGCTCTACCTCTTTCAGGGGTTGCCTATTCCGGTGGAGGAGGGTCTCTTTAGAGAGCTGCGACTCATGCTTACCAAATTTATCTGGCAGGGGAAGAGGGCGCGCCTGCCCTACGGCCTGCTCACGCAACCGCGCAAAGAGGGTGGCCTGACGTTACTGAATTTTCAAGCATATTACCGAGCGGCTCAACTACGGGTGATGACGGAGTGGTCGCTGCGGGTCTCAGAGAAGCATTGGCTTCATATGGACAGACAGATAACGGGGTGCACCATCTGGGATCTTTTAAGGAAGCCAAAACAGGATAGACCACTCAACGCTTACATCAGTACACCACTTCCACCACCTTAAGGGTTTGGGATGTCCTCACGAAGTGGTTACGCCTCACGACCTTCCCTTCCCCCTACACACCTATACATTTTAATGCTGCGTTCCCCCCTGCATTACATGAGGGTCCCTTTGAGGCTTGGAGGGAAGGAGGATATCACATGATTTCCCATCTATTTGACAACGGTGAGTTTCTCACTTTCCTAGAATGCAAAACTCAATTTGCACTGACTGACAAAGAAGAATATCACTACTTGCAGCTGAAGCACTGGGTACAGCAGCCACTGGTCCTGCTGGCCGCCACCAGGGAGCAGCTCCCCATTGAGAAGTTTGCCCAATCTGGGTCCACCTCCAAGGGCTGCATCTCCTTCTTTTATGCTCTCATACAGGCTCAGAGCCCCAGATGGACCCCGCGTTTTAAACACTTCTGGGATGCACTTTTGGATTCCCCCTTAGAGGACAAGCAATGGGAACATGTAAGTAGGGACATAGTGAAATACAATCGCTCCATGTACCTAAGGGTGGCACACTATAAGATTATGTATGATTGGTACCGATACCCTCAGAAACTTCATAAGATTTTCCCCACCGCGTCGGATAGGTGCTGGTGGGGTTGTGGTCTATTAGGCAACTTCCGACACATCTGGTGGGACTGTCCCTTCATACAACCTTTCTGGAAAGAAATTCTGTCCCAAATTAAACTTATCCTAGGCTATCCTATTCCCAGCTCTCTGGAGCATATGCTGCTAGGGGTGAGAGACCCTTCATTAAAACGCCAAACACAGAGTGAAAGGTCTGTTCCGTAGCTTTGTTTGGGGGCAGCCAAAATGGCTGTCGCGGCTGCGTGGAAAAAGCAAGAAGCCCCATCTTTAACTCAATGGTATGCGTGGTTGTGGAGGGCGCTGGCGTTGAAGCGCATGGCCGATATAGTGGACGACGCTCGAAAAGACTTCAACTATATCTGGTCTCCGTTGGTGAGCTACCTTTCGGAGGAGCTTCCCTTGATGGCCTGCACCCCACGGCTGAGAGTCCTCGACCTGTTTCATATCTAACCACACCGCAGCTATGGGGGCACTGCACAGTGCAAAGGTCTCCTGAGTAGAAGATCCAGTAACCCCACTCCTGTGCTCACCTTTTTTTTTTTGTTCAGTTGCACCATGACATCACAGTTTTGTTCGTTTTTCAGATGTATTTAAGTTTCCTTTCCATGTTACTCTCTAGGGAGGGTAGATTGATGCTCATAAGCGGTGGACTGATTGCAACGCGTTATGATTATGATGCTTTCTAAAGTCTATTTGCCACAGACCTCGTGACACAGCTGTAACTTTCATGTGAGATCTGTTACTCTGGGCTGATTTTTTTTAACACTGTTGCATATGTAATGCTAAATGTTTCAATCTCTAAGGAAAATTCTAATAAAAAGAATTTGAAATAAAAAGAATGATATGCATTAAACGTATTCTAATTGCAATTGTCAGTGCTAACAATGTAATGCAGTGTAATGCCTATTTCCTACTGTATTTGTCAAATAATTCAACACATAAAATGTATTCCTATGACGTTTGTCACTGATTTCATAATGTAAAACCCCTTCTTAATGCATCTGTGAGAGAATTCACAATGTAAAACCCTTTGATATTGCAGCTGTCAGAGTTCACAATGTAAATCCCTTCCTATTGTGTTTGCAAAGGAGTTTACAATGTTAAACTCCTTCCTATTGTATTGGTCAGAAAATTCACAATTTATAGTAACTTTGCATGAAGTTAAGCGAGCAATTCAAAGTAAACTCCTTCCTATATTATACTCCTTCCTATATTATTTGTCAGAGTTAACAATGTGGAAATCCTTCCTACTGCATTGAACACAGGGTAACACCATGCATAACCTCTTCCAGTAATAGCTGACCTGGAGTCTCTGCTAACAATGTCCCCATCAGTTATCAACAATGGAACTATTTCTTAGGCGGACTAATACATCTATATCTACAATACAACTATGTTTTAATGAATAATTGTAGAAAAGAAGTTCAACAAGTGATCAGAGCCATCGCTCATCCTTCAGTACTACTTCTCACTACTTCTTACAGCAATTTTTGCTGTGCTCAAATATGCCCTATCCAACAGCTGCACTATCAAGCCAAGCCTAAAAACCAAAAGAAATTCCACAAAAACAGGGTTTGTCAGAGTAAATGCACAAAACCCTTCCATATATGACAATCTATGGAAAGCCGCGTTAGAATATACGTGCATACAGGCCTTAACACAGCATTTAAAAAATAATAATCTCAAAACGGCCCATAGGGTTTAAAATATACTTTTGACAATAAATAATTCACGCATTCATAGCAAACGAATCAGACCTACGGCATATGACATAACTTTTCCCAATAAACCAGTCTGGCTCGTCACAAAAACCAACTCAGGCCTCCTGTATTAAGAATAACCTATTCAACAAACCCTATATTTCTCAACAGAACCACACAATAACTTCTGCTCAATAAAATCCAGTAGGGGGAAATATCAACATGTGGGCAGAGGCAAAGTTTGTCTCTCTGTAGTGCCTTTTAAAGCTCTTTTTATGTTGATCAGAAATTCGGCAACTGCTCCGCTGTCAAGTCAAGCATAACAAGCATTGGCATAGCCAATAGGTCTCGCCTTTGGGACCTTATAAGTATTTTGCCATGTAGCACGCAGTTTCACTTTCGTTTGTTGGGAGCTTGTGCGTGCTCGGAAAACAAGATGGAGGATTTGCGCACTGAAAGTTCTAGTTGGCGCATTGCTTAAAAGTTAGTACTGTATTTTTCAGGGAAGAACCAGACAAAAGCCATCCCTCGACTCTCAGGTTGGGATTTGGATATTACTTCAGTACAACTTCCCTCTGAGCCCAAATCGCACGGTCACACGTCAGCAAATGCACTGCGAAAAACACTCGTGCTTAGTTAAGCAAACAGCGTTGTCACACTCCTGCCAGAAATACAACTGCCTAGCAATCTCTCAGTCCACACTCACAGTTTATCCGAGGCGGTGAAATACACACTTGGTGCCCCAGATACTGCAAGCATGGCAGAAATTATATCACGTTTTGATTGTTCCTTATTATGCATTCCTCTACCACTTAAAATCCTTTGTCATCAATACTAATATTGATGCCAATTTACGGAAAGTTACCAGAGAATCAGAAACAGTTCTCCAGCACTCAGAGCAACGTACACAAATCAAGAAAAGCTGCAGATATCAAAAGTGAAAACAACATTGTTTTACTCATTATTCAGTTGGGAAGTCGTAAAATGGAAGCTGCTCCTCGTTTCCGCATTATTAATTATTAAATGTGTCCGTCTGTAATGCAACTGGTGCTCATGGAAAGTGCTCTGATACCTTCGGGTCAAGTTCGCTCTATATAAAACTCTGGGGGGAAAAAATAATTTTATCTACAACGTGCATACGAAGAGTAAGGTGCATCAGCCACTTTCTCGTACTCACAAGAGGCATCTAAATGATCAGAATTCAAAAGAGTTCCCTCCCTCCAGATAATATCGACTTGTAATTTCGCTAGTGCTTCGTGCACCATATGTGCAGTTTCTATGCTTTGTAAATAACATGTGCTACCGGTATGACACACAACACACCAACATCGGAAGAATGGTGCACTATGTTGCTTTTGTCGGGATACAGATTTGTCGGGATACAGATTTGTGGAATGCACATCACAGCTGATAATAGCAGGGAGCGTTTAACTCACTGAGTCCACTTGGCTCATCTCAACACCGATGTTAACTGGCACAAGAGTGGAGCAGCCCGGTCAGTAACGGTTCTCTAGTCCTTGTGATCTAGGTGGGCAGCAACATCACCTCCACCAAAACCTGGGCTCAAGGGCCCCACAAAGGCTTCTGCAAGAGTTACATGCGAGGCCAGAGATTGGATCTAGGAGCGGAAGCCTTTGCTCACTATAATACAGAATATGTAGAAACAATGGTTCTGTCGGGATTACTCAATTTCTTTGGAATGTTCACAACGATTATTCATTTCATGTAACATAAAATGAGCGAAGCAAGGGAAGTGACACACACCAATAAGAAGATTCAAAAGGCAATTTAAAGGAATAACATATATTTTATGTATTTTAGGCTGACGAGATACATAGGACAAAGAATGGGTGACTTGTTGTGAAGAAGTGACATTTGGTGATAGATAATATATACAGTATACTACATAAGACAAAAGTAAATGTGCAATGAATAGGGAAGGGTTCAATTTATATTTGAGTCGTTATGATTTTTCACAAATGCTTCGTGATCCGTAATATAGTAAGCTCTGATCTGAAGCGTTGTGTATACATGTAGGATGCGTCGACGTTTCGACCCCCTGTGTTGCGCAAATTCTAATAAGCGTCACGGCGGGTCTTCTTCAGGACAGTAGGGGTATACAGCCTAAGAGTTTAAATTTAGAGAAAACTAAGTACGGAGTGTGTCAGGGTATCTAAAATTGACTGAGTGTTCAATTTTGAGGTGGTCATGCTTACCCAGATGCAGATTTGCAGGAATATCTGCAGGTATATGGGGCATCTCGGTAGGGAATCCTTAATATTTAGGTTATGGCCTAAGGAGTGATACTTTAATACAGAGGCCTGCTAGAATCCGACAAAGGACAACCCGATGCGGAAAGTTACATTACACAACAAGGACACAGTAATTTTGTTTTGTAGTCGGGGGGTACAGGGGGGAGATTAAATGTATAACTTAGCTTAGAAATGGCTAAAAATGACGACATTTTTAAACAATGGTGTGGAACTTGATAATTATAGTTTAAACAGGTTTTACAGAATAAAATGTGCTGGGTGTATTTTTATCTAAAAAAGTTAACCACTTGGTGTTTGTTTGGGACATTAGCACCGCTATAAGCCAGGGAAGGGTTAATGAGTGCCCTTAAGAGAACCAAAGACAAATTCCTGCTGGGGCGTTCCCACTGATAAAGAAGAAGCGGCAGTGGGGAACGAGTAAGCAGACAGTGGAGAGGACTAAAACACCCCAGAGGTCAGCTGAGCTCACAAGTGTAGTTGATGCCTAGGCATTGGAAAGAAAAAGCAAGCGAACGCTTAGTGGGGCACAACTTGACACCCCATACATCTCTCTGTCATCATTGCCCCTAAACTAAGGGTAGAGTCCACCCTTTAACAAGCAAAAGTGAAAGCACAGTGCTTTGTGTGCACGCCTCTGCTCGCAACATGCCTAACATAGACATCAGCGACCCGCGAGTGGTGCGCGTGCGCGCTTATAAAAGTTAACCACTAGGTGTTTGTTTGTGACATTGGCACCGCTATAAGCCAGGGAAGGTTTAACGAGTGCCGTTGAGAGAGCCAAAGATAAATTCCTGCTGGGGCGTTCCCACTAATAAAGAAGAAGTGGCAGTGGGGAACGAGTAAGCCGACAGTGGAGAGGAATAAAACACCCCAGAGGTCAGCTGAGCTCACGAGTGTAGTTGATGTCTAGGGATTGGAAAGAACAAGCCTGCGAGTGGTGCGCGCGCTCTAAGGAATACAGCTACCATCGTGCCCGCCGCTGCACGTGAAAGAAAAAGCTAACTGGAAACCTGATCCAGAACAGATGGCACCCTGCGCGCTCCCGAGACCCCTAGGCCATTGGAGTGAAAGTTTTGAGGAAAGGCAGGACATGCACCAGTCTTTGGCCATTTGCGTGCTTTCATTATTGAAAGCCACACGCAAAGGTCAATGGAATGTGTGGGAGGAGGCAGACCCACACGGAGAAGTCTCTTGGAAGGCTGAAGTGATTCCAAGAGCCCTCTCCAAAAGCAGCGCATGCGCACTGCGCTAGGCGAGACCTAAAAAGGTGATGTAGAAAAATTGAATTCAGGATTGTTTTACACCAAGATTTGACATGATGTCATCTCCTCATCCCTCAATTAAGAACAGAGGAGGAAATCGACAAAACTGACAAAACATAACAAACGCAACATCTGATAACCAGCCAAAGTTGAGTCCCCCACGATGGATATGGACATGCAGACATCCTCCCTTCCTATTTTTACAAATGTAAAAACCATAATAAGGTGCAGGCCACTGGAGGTGAAACTTTGAGCTTTCATGCTGTGAGTAAGGAGAGACCATGGTAGCAATTTGTGTGCAGTGAACTAGTTTAAGATTCAACCAATAATGACGATATAAAGCCAAGATAAATCGGTTAAAAACATATATAAAAAGGCAGTTTTCTACCTACATGCTGCACCATTTATGTTCAGTTCTGAAGGTCAGTTTGTAATTGCTGGAATTGTTCTTGTTCCAATCAGTAATCCAGGTGAAGCTGCTAAATTCTTCTGGTTAAAGTGGCTGTTCGAGTGTAAACATAAGTGGTGCAATTTCACAATACATTTAGACCTTTAAAAACATGATTGTAAGTATAAGCAATAAGGGGTGTCCGCTTGTACAAACTTGCCGAATAGAGCAGCTTTTTGTAATCTGGTTGAAAGTGCTGGGCGCATAATGTATGTTGAAGGGAGAATGTCGGCATGTTTAGATCCATCTTGCACCGTATGCCCCGGTCTTGCCAAGTGCTACGCGTCAAGGATTCGGCTAAAGCCCTTCAGTGCCTGTTCCGCTTCACTGCTCTGAAAGGAGTGTCAAGCAATCGTAGCTCCTGCCGCATTGCTTGAGGCCCCAGACGGCAGCAGCCAGGTGTTCAGGCCTAAACCGGGGGTGAGCAGAGGAGATGTAAGGCTGCCCTGGTCATACCAGAGTCTTGCTGAAACTATGGGCTGGGGCCTGGCTGACCCCTCAGCTCTACCAGTGCATTGACTGGTAATTAAGCGCCCGCCAGGCTTATTATCAAAGTACCAAGTGTATGTTGGTACCCACCATCCAAAGAGCAGATTTGAAAACGTTGTGAGTGTACGCTCAGGGGCACTGTGCCAACTACACTGTGGCGCAGAGTGCAGCTTTCACCAGGATGTCAAGCACCCAAACCAAGGTTACCAGGATCAGATTTAGCAGCAGCGATGGCGACCGGCCCGTATGATTTTAGTCCGACCGGTGTAGTCCAGATTAAATTCATATTCCACAGACGAAATTGTATTGGCCATCACCATTTCAATGATCAATGCAAGTGAAGGATACCAGACGTGACGATCTACATGCAAGACTTTTTTTTATGTCCTTGGGCAAAAAAGGTTCTTAATCTAAATAACCAACGCTGGCACGGACCGGCGATTCATGGTCCGCATTCGTGATACTCTTAGCATAAATGGGGACGCTCTTGACCCAAATAAATAATAGTGTAAATAAATGACACACTAGCCTAAATTATTTTACTGTGGTGAAGATAACAGTCATTGAGGAGTGAGGTGAAAGAGGACAGAAAAGGGAGGAGGGAGAGTGGCCAAAGAGGAGAGAGAAAAAATTAAAGGGAAGAGGCACAGTGGATATAAGTAGAGGGGGACAGGGAAAGACATGCGGATGAGGGAGAGGGTGAGAAACTCAAACAGAGATAAAGGAGAAACAGACGGAAAGGAGAAATTGAATTAGAAATAAACGAAAAGAGGAGGGGGCGACAAAGGAAGGAGACGTAGAGTAGAAAGTTGGAAAACAAACAGAAGAGAGTGTAACAGAGCAATTGGCATAGTTTCGAAATACTGCAGCCCTAGCCCCGCACTCATGCATGCCATAACAAACCAGAACCAAAGAACTGAGACCACGCATTTGTAAGTGGATAAACATTTGTTGCAGGTTTATTTTTCACCATGAAGCATGCAATGTATTGGGTTAACATACGGGCGATCATGGGACGGGCAGCACTGAGTAACCTAAGCTGCTACTATGCCTGATGAGCCAACAGGCACCGTGGCCAACCCATTCAGACCTTAACTTCCAGTGGGAGGGTTTGTCTCCACCATGACTTTGGACCACCAGTCCATCTTAAAACTCACGCCCTCTTTGGGGAAAGTGTAACTAAGCAAGCCCCCAGCTGCTCAGGCTGGTAACTGCCCCTGGGACTAATGGGGTGCAGTCACTTACATCCCGAGGTCCTTCTGTAAAGACTCCCAGGGGAGTTTGGCATTGAGTACCCCTTCTGTGCTCCTAAGATGGTAGATGACGGGGCCAAAATACCTCCAAATCGCCCTGTAACTCCGCCTGCAACGCAAGACAAACAGATTACAATTTCCCAGGGTCCTTTCCCAAGGAAACCCTGTGTCCCTCCCGAGGCAATGCTGGGTCAGGGATAGAGTGGGCTATCACAATGCCAGCAGGAAAGAAAGAGGAACGCATGTGGAGGCACAAGCATATACACCTGGAATCTACCCCGCCTCCGTGCAGTGCAGGGCTCCGAGTTAATGCGTTGCATGGGCAGGTCCCGCTACCCCCTCGCCTCAAGCTAAGTGCATGGATGGATAAGAAAGGCGGGATGCCCCTCAATGCGACACTAAGGGGGCCGCCCCATTATACTGTTGCGCTGTGCACGCCGTGGGCAGCAACAGAGACAAAAGGCATAGGAACGAAGAAGAGGATCAGTAAACTACACAAATATATATGGCGAGTCATGGCGAGTGGATACAAGTTGTAATTTACAAGCAGCACAAGATCATTTGTTGAGATTGGGAAAAATGTCATGGAAACTCAACATCTGTGAGGTAAATGCACAGTCTGAGAACATGCCCTATGACCTTAGAAGTGAAATTTGAAAGAGGACCATTTATCAGGCGCAAGAGATTAAACTACTGATGAAAAAACACAATAACTAGGAGACTAATGTAAGGCCAGAAAATACGAGAAGATAAAGAGGAAATACGAGGTGCCTTGAGTAATCCTCTTTGGACTAGCATACACGATCAGACCTAGAGTAGCTGTACCGGCCACTGGGCATTTTCCTGGTGGGCTGGCAGGGTGGGGGGCAGTTTTGCAGCTGGTGAGCACTGTTGTGTTGCATGGGGGCGTGCCGGCGTTATTTCCGGCCTGCAGCATTTCCGGCCTGCAGGGCCTTACCACTTTACCAACAAACAATGCAAATGAATGGAAGTGAGCGGTCACGCAACGCTTGCTTCGAAAACATTTGTTTTTGCATTTGGTTGGTTGTGGTCTGCTACTCAGGAGCAGCGCTGACCTTCATGGCTTTCTGGGACAGGGGTGAAGGGTCTGCTGTTGTTTGACTGGGAGAGTCCAAAGCATAATTTATAAAGACCCTTCAACATTAAAAACTGCATTTCATTTTATTGTGATGGCGCAACCCATTTCAGTTTACTATATTAAATTATACCATTACACTGAGTGCGAATTGTTAGAAGTGATTCCAATCAGTAACACACCCTCTGCCACACTGCACTGACGACCATACTATTAGTGAACCGAAAGGAAGTTGTCTTTTGCCCCCTATATGTGGCCTAGTGTGTTACAATAGGTGGAGTAATATTGCTGTCTTTTGTTTTTGTGCAGCACACACCCCGAACAGACGTTTTTAAATGTATTGTCATGTGACACGGAAGAAAAGGAGGCATTGTGAAAAATGTAATTGCCTAGGATCATACAAGGTGGTCAAGTGGAAACCGTGGTTGATGCAAGGTGTCCTGGTTTCACGTTGTGCAATTAGGCCACTCACTACATGGTTAACGCTTTCCCTCTCAGGTTTTAGATCAAAGCTAAATGCTTTGAGTATAATTCTCTGAGGCACTAAATCAGCGTACTGTGATAAATACAACTTGGTTACGCATTTTTCACAAGAGTTAGTGGCGGTAGTGTTTGGGGAGAGAAATGTTTAATCCAAAAGCTAAAATGAAGACCAGAGCACCCACCTTTGGCCAGTGCGCTGAGGCCGTTTGTTCCACGCAGCTAAAAGGCCTTACTCATGGTCATCCATTCTTGAATTAATTCATCCATTTTCCATCCAACTGTTCATTCTTTTATAGAGCCATGCCTCCAATCGTCATCCATCCAAGGACTTGACAAGGTTCTATAATGAAAAATGTGTTCTAAAAAGGGACCCCATTTGCAAGTGTATTCAATTCAAACACTTCCTGGGGAAAACCAACCCCAAACTTCAATTGCAGTGGCCAGGCTCCCTCACTGTGCACACTCGCTACGTGCAGTATGAGAGATGGTATGACAACATTTGTCAGGGCTGGTTTTGGTCCCCAGTCCGGCCTTGTGCAAGATACATGTTCATATAAACCCATACACCCATGCTAAGAGCCTGGAAAAGGGAAAAAGTCAACAAAATGAGCTGGGACGAGCAACGAATGAATGTATCCGAATTGGTCTTAGCAAAATGGTTATTACTGTACAGATCCATGTTTATTGTGTTTGAGACAACTTAACTACAAGCCTTCTTTCAGAAAGGAAGATACATGGCAAATACAGGACGCGAATTTACAGTAGCAAACATAGTCACAACATGACTAATACACTAGCATGGACAGTTCTGTTGTGCCAAATTACTGTTGAAGGGTACAAAATGTCACCAAAAGTACAAGTATCAACCATGTTCCTATTCCAGGAATATTAGTGTCTACACGCATACACATTAAGAACACAGATGAACAGGTCCTAAAGAAGACAACAAAAAAAATTTAATATTAACTACTTGTAATGCAGTTAGAAGAGGGCAACAACAATGCTGCACGAATTGAACCAACGATACAACTCGAAGCACAAAAGTGCTTCACAGATGCATAAGACATAAGAACAGAATGCTTGCAGATCTGACAAGGTATGCTGCGGACTGACATTTGAAGAGCACCTGCACCATGGCCAAGGAACAGCTGCAGCATGACACACTCCTGATTGGTAGAAAGAAACACAATGGCAGGTAATGCCACACCCAGTTCAGCTCCACAGAACATTGCAGATTCAAAACACATTACAAGTACCGAGTCACAAGTCTTCAAAAAAAGAGATGGGAGTTCCCCTGTGTACATGCTCCCAGATACTAAACACGTCACACCGTGGGAGTCAGACAGTCCAATAGTAATCTTCTGTACAAGTTGACAATGCCTGTCAGAAGATCAACATGAAACACAACCCTAGCATTGTATAAAATGTGCACCACAATCAACAATCCTCGCCATGCCAGCATGGTGCCACATAAGCACTCCACCCAGTGAACAAGAACACCACAAAATTCAGTTTAGAAATTGCCCTAACAGGAAGTCGAGTGTAAGTTTTTTGTTTTCCTTCAAACACACATATGTGATCAATGTTCGGGAGAGGGCCAACAATGGTTGCCTCTGTTTCATGTTGCAGAGTGAATAGAGGAAAAAAGAGGCATCAAAAGAAAATCACCATAAAAATGTGCTCACTAAAATAGCCAGAAAATGTGACTCTTTTTTGCTTTCTAGACAGACAAAAAAGTTACTTCCCATCTATAATGTATTTCTGGTGGATATGTAATCTTCCCGCACCGTCTTCCAGGATTAAGCTCAGACAAGAAAACCATTACCTCAGCTGTGACTCCAGGGATGTCAAGTGGCACGGTGAGGCTCTAGCTGCTACAGACTCTGAACTTGAGATCACCGGAGTATATCAGGTGCCTAGATGCTCAATGGTGCTAGTTCCTGATATTTGTTCTGCACCGCTAAAATTCAAGAGGCACAACAGCAACACATACAGCACATAATATGTTGACATTTCTTAGGGTTTTATTTATCACAGCACTCACTCATCGGGGTGAGGGACGTCAGTAAGCACTCTGCGAGAAGATTAGGTATTCCACCAGAAAGTAACATTGTCTTCTAATGGATACACCTTCCTGTAGATTCCTCCCCTTATGAATGAGTCCCTAAGGAGTACCTCCCTGGGAGGTGGAACTGAGAAACGCTGATTAGGCAGAGAACTCATGGAATGGAGCTCGGGAAAAGTATGCATCAGAACACACATGAGATATGAGGCAGTAGTACTTTGTAAAAGTATGCAAGGACCACCACCTACCTGTCAGCAATGTTGGCAACCGGGACATCTCTGGATAGAGATATGAAAGCAGCCACGGACCTGATATTATGAGTACAGTACGAACGCCAGTGCATAGGAGATCTTGATGCAAACGATGACCCAACAGAAACACTGAGTTTAGTCACCGCCTTGAACTGTTAAGCTCCAGCAAAGCCCACAAAAATCTAGGCAGCAGTCTGTTTTGTCATTTGAAATTGATGTACTACAACACTGCATGCGTGGGATGAATCCTACGCAGCCACTTCTCCTTACTGGTCTGGTGTGGAGAATGAAAGAAACTTGGACGAGTATCAGAGTGAGCCATGTGGAAGACACACATTGCTCTGTGTAAGAAGAAAGGACAGGTGCTAAAAACTCAAAATATAAGGGTAAAACAAAAGTGGAGGAACTGATAGGGCCTATAATTTACTAACCATAATCGCCACAAACAGAACTGTCTTTAAAGTAGTCGAACCGAAGAACTATGCATCAGAATGAACGATGTCATTCAGAAAGTCAAAACACACTTCAAATCCCACTAAAGGAACAATAAAAGGAGTGGGAGGAAATATGTAAGCAAACCTTTAAAAAAAAGTATACACAATTAGTAGTGACCTAAACAGGGAAGTTCGATCAGGCAAACACAAGAAAACAGACAGGTACTCTTGATAGCCCTTCACTATAGCCACTGCCAAGCCCAGCTGCATAAAGTAGATCACATATCACAAGATGTCAAAGTCGAGATTTAAAGGGATTAATGCCTTTCAACTTGTGCCACTGAACAAAATCAGTCCGGCCGTATGCGTAGATGGATTTAGTACAGGCTTCTTGGCAGCCAACATGAGTTTTCTAACCAAAGGACTGTAATTGGCACCATTCAATCTCCACGTTGAGCAGCTGCCGGACCTAGTGATTAGTGAAGAGGACCTCACCACCCTGGTGCAAGAACAGCTATGTTCTGCAGGGGAGAGGACTGGGCAGCCAACATTTTGGCCTACCAGATCTTCCTTGACAAGATGTAGCTATCAGAAGCAGCTGTGCTCCGTCCTCCCACACCTTTGCAGGGACAGAAGTGGGAGCAGTAAAAATGTGTACAGCAGACCATGAGATGAGTCAAACCTGAAAGCATATCCAAGGAAAGGGAACCATTCACAGAGCAGTGTATTGCACAAAACCAAGACACTTCCTGTTCTGGGCTGTGGCAAAGAGATGTATGAAAAGAAAACCCAATCTGAAGAAGTTTACCTCCATCACTCCTAGGTATAGCTCTCACTAATGGTCTTTTGCTGGGAGGCAACTGAGAATATCCGCCCTCACACTGAAGAAGCCTGCTAGATGACCCATTACAGGGAAGATTCCCCGTTGTTGCCCTCACTTACACAGGTGAATCGCTTCTCAACATGGGGGTGATGACCATCGCACTGCCCTTTCTGTTGATATAGCGGATGTTAATGGTGTTGTTTGAAAGAACAGGCACATTGGAAGGGAAAAAGACATTCCGGGCAAGACTGACCACCTGCAGCTTGAGCGCATGTAGATGAAGCCATTGCTCTGACATGGACCAAAGCCCCGAAGCAGTCATGTTGACCCGATGAACACCCAAGCATAGCAATGGGTGTAGAATCAAAAAGTCTTCTTTTGCTTCAAATTACAGTTAAAAGGAACTCTTCCAAAGCTGGTATTGACAGATGCAGGAAGTACAAAATAATGTAATCGTGCTCAATGGTGAAAAGTAGTGTATGCCCTTTTCAGCCAGGATTCTGACTGAAGGTACTCGTCTAGTCAAGCTTTCGGTAAAGCCAAATAATATGCAAAGGATCCCTGTTCAGATATGCTGCATACAATTTGGATACGGAATTGTTATTGTGGAGATTGTGAATGCTTGACTAAAGGCGACCCTAATGGATCTTCAGCCACCATCTATAATTTATAGAATTCGCTGGCATGAAAAGAATGAAAAATACAATGGAAACATTATAAGATGGCAGGCTTTCCTTAGACATTTACCAACTAAACTCATTGAGCCTGCATGGAAAGAGTCATGTTTACCAAGCTGATGGACATCACCATTGAACATAACCAAGCCAGACCTGACCACGACCATGGTTATGCATTTTTACCTGGAAAGGCCTTAACTGTGAAATATGTGCTTGATGTCACTTTCTGCTAGCTTTAACTACTATACTTCTCCTGTCGAGAAAAACTGTCACTTTTTATGTCCGGCCTAGAGGCAGCTTTAGCAGTCTATTCAGCCTCATGTAATCAAACCAATGATAGCACATCGTGGAAGTCCAATAGCATGCTTCTGAACAAGTTAGCAATGCCTGTCAGAAGATCAATGTGCAGACACAACCCTTGCATTGTATAGCATGTGCACCACAATCAATAGTCATTGTTATGTTTATACGTGAGTCAAAACTACCATAGAAAGAGTGTGTTGTGTTTTCTAATAACTTTGGTGCCGTTTGACAAATCTTCACGAACTTCCCAAACACAAAGTTAATCCACCGAAGCTACTTCCTGGAAAATTCCTTGGTGATCCGCCAAGTGAAGGCCCTTTTTCTAAATACATTTACCATAGCACAAATTAGACAGCAATACAGCAAAAACGACTTAACAGAATTACACCAAATTTGATTGATCACCCCAAAACTTTCACTTTCAGGAAGCAGCTGAGGTGAATGAGCTTGGTTTGGTAGTTTCATGAAGCTTCATTTTATTTTTACAGTGATTTTTTTTACCATAAGCTAAAAGCTTATTACCCTACCTAACTTTTACAGCACTTTAACTAAATATATATTATATATATATATATATATGTATATTTCTTTCCACTGTAAAAAAACAAACAAAGGTTAAAGTGACATTGCGGTAAGGTACGATAAAAAGAACTTGAGGTACATTAAAAAAAACTGAATTTGACCCCAAAAAAACAAAAGTTATACTTAGGTGACAGAATGAGACATGAATTAGTGTTTAAACCCCCAAAAAATGAAATTTGCCAGTCATCATTTAGTGAACTAACATTAACTTGTGCCCGCAACGCACGCCTTGTGATTTCACATAGTACATCACTCATGACATGTAAAATGAAATCATGCATGACATCACTGATGACCTCTCAAAAACATCTCTGCTGACGTTATCCATGCTTGTGATAGTGTGCTATGGGATTTGTGTACTGGAAGCAATTCAACAAGCTACACCTATTCCAGATCAAATGATAATGGGTATAACCTTTGGCCACATGCAAGACACATAGCATATCTGTCAATTCGCCCATATTTGGTTGATATTGCCCTACTGTTTTCTGGTATTCAACCACCTAACCAACAAAATGGCACTATAGACCTTAATATATTCACCTGCTTTTGAAGCCTTGAACATAATCCACAAAGTGTTCCCTCTCTATTCATCTTACTGGAATCACACTCAAATAATTCACATGGTCCACAATTTTGATTAAGCAGATTGACAGATATGCTTTATCCACTGATAAGATCTCTTCAGCCATGGACTATGGACAACCCTCTGTAGTGTGGTAAAACACAAACCCTCCTGAGATGAGCAAAATGGCATACAACATTAAAGCCATACTTACCATCTTTAAGTGTGTCAACTGCACATTCTAAATTACACATGAAATGCCAAAAATCATCAGGGAAGTTCTTTAAATAAACATCCTCACTTAATAAACCTCCAGTTTGCTTACAATCTGTCTATAGCACTGTATCAAATATATTTAACATGGGCCTGTGGCAAAATATGCATAGGGGAATAACTGATTTTCAAACCAATCTGTCACTTTAACTGATTTTTGATAACAGTCTTTCTCATAATTCCATAACCCATTATGAAACATGTATCTGCAGCCTACTCCAGGTGTACTCTGCCTTTACCTTGTTGAACATGCAGCACTCAATAAACCTGAGGTTTTACTGATAGGTAAACCGGGCAGCATATAACTTTTGCCATGGACTACCAGACTTGACTCCAGGGCCTACGCTGTTTGCATTCCATGCACCAACACATGTACAACCAGTATTTCTTTGCTCTATGTGTCTGTACACCCTTTACAACCAACATCGTTTTTTTAATGATGTAAGGGTTGTTTAAGTAATGTGAATAGCAGTGACATGGATTATGCCAGTGAGCTGTCCTTAATGATGTTATTTGATATGTCATCAGTGATATAATCATTAAGGTATCTTAATGTGTCAAGAGTGATGTAAAATGTGAGGGCATACCAGTCCATCATGGGGTTGCAAGTTATACCTAGCTGACTAAACTAGAACTGGCAAATTTCAGTGGATGGAGTGTCAGGTGGCTTCTACTCTGGAGTTTGTCCTGAGATTATGATGGAGTTGGGTTCTCCAGAAAGCAACCTCCATCGGTAAAATTGCAGTGTGTAAATACAGTATAAGAAGTTGCTTTAAGCTATTTTTCTGTAGCCTGTAGGCTTATGTTTAAGTAGTGTAACTGGAGTCGCCAATCAGATAGCTGCTTTCATTTTTGCAGTACCAATTCAGACAGAGTGCTGTAAGACTCTTGCAAACCTTTACTTCTTTTTCCGGGTCCTGCAGTACCAAAAAAAGTACAGCAGGACATGGAAGTTTCAAGTTTGAGACTAGGGGCTTCTTGACAAGCCCAAATAAGTAAGACATTCTGTTGTGACTCATGCAGTCTGAAGTTGTTCCAGTCCTAGTTGCGTCTTTGGGAATTTGGATTTCACTACCCTGTGTGCAATCTGTGTTGTTTGGCTTGTCTTTTTTTGGGGAAACTAGACTAAAAGTAACTTTGAGAATGGCATCAGGAAGAGACTAGGCCTGGGCTAAAATGTAATTATGCAGAGATTGAGCCACATTGAGTCATTTCAGGAGGTAATTTTAACACCAGACACATTGTTCAGGCAGTTTTTGAATGCGAGCAGCATTAAAGGTAGATTTGTTACCCGTACAAACCATTCGCTGAAGCACAAAACTACAAATATGAACGTTACTGGAAGTGTAATTCATGTGAAAGGCAGTTTCTTTAACATGGCGGTTAACAGATATTTCACAGTTAGATTTGTTACCTGAGCGGACCGGACCGTTCAGGTAATTTTTAGCGCAAAGCTACAAATACGAACACGAGTGGTAGTGTTTTGAATGCAAGCAACGGAAATCTAGTCGAAATTACATTTTCAACCGAACATAAATTTTTGAGTACAGGATGCATTTTGCGTAATTACGCATAATTTTGAGGTAATTTCACCTAATTACGCTACCCAAAATTGCACGAGTTGCACACACCCTGAACCTCAAGACACTCAAGATGTGAAGGAGGAAAGCAGGTCCTCCTGAATCTATAGTTATGGACTTCTTCAAAATTCCACTTGGCACCTGGAGGGTCTCTGCAAAGGAGATCACATACAAAATCTGTGACCAGGAGGTCAGCAGACGAACGGGGAAAAGGTACTCCAGAATGCATAAGCATCCCAAACGTATCTCAGTCCTACCAGTTTGGCATTGCTATAAGGAGCAGGCAAGCACAGCAGGGTGCATCCACACCTAGCACTGCCATCTAGCATGCGGTGGCTCCTGGAGATGCATTTTCCCAGATGTCTTTGCCCCACAACAGGACTTGGACACTTCTTATTGCCAGAATTGGATTACACTGCTTTGACTGTAGCAAGGTAATGCCTGTGGGCTACCAGAGAGACACAGCTCACAAAAAAGTAACTAATTGTACACCGAGCAACCTGCAAGAACTCTGTTTTACAATGCCTTGTTTTGTTGTTATTTTTAGTCAATCTCCAAAAAATACAAAGTTTCAGAACCACCTCTGCTGGTCCAAAAATAGAAAAAAAATTATATTGTTTGGAATGTTTGTATGTAACTGTCAAAGTAGTTTACGAAGGACCTAATATTAGATTTGCAAAAAGGGACCGCAATATAGACACAGTTTTTGTAAATCCAGTGATATTTTGTAAACTGACCTATATACTAATAAATTGATTGACAAAAGGCTGGAACATAGTGGGTTGCAAACCTACCTACCTTTGCAAAATTCTAACTTACTATGATCACACAGATGGTGACCTGCTGAGGTCAACAGACCACGATGTCTATGATCACTTTGCCAAAGCCAGGCCCTGCACCCAACCCACACGAGGCGGCCATGCACAGGGGGAGTTAGCTGCACCATCTGGGCTGGTTGCAGGTTATAACTCTCTCTGGCAGCCAGAGGCTGCGCCAAACCAAAACAATGAGCAGCGGGAGTTGGCCGCATCCTCCCAAAGTGCCCGGCCTTTGGTTGTGCACGGCTGAAGTTAGCTAAAGAGCCTGGCTGAGGGCCAACAGTACAGATATATCCTTTTCCGACTAAGAAGGCATAACCATTACATATACAGACATATATATATTACCGACTGGCCGTCGCCCGTAGGTAGTTATAGTTAGGACCAGTGTTCCCCCCAACGTGCGCGCCCGCGCACCTTTAAGGCACCGAGCGTGCAGTGTATTTTAAAACGCGAGCGGCAAAAAAATGCAATTTACCGGTTGCCTGAGGCCTTTGTGAAAGGATGCCTGTTAATCACTGCGCCTGTCATGTGCTTCAATTACCAGGAATACTTTCACAAATGCCCACACTCAGCCCGCAGCCTCTCTCTATTGAGAAAAGACATGCAGCAAGTCCAAAAGCATGACGTGTGCTTTACAGGTCATGCTTTCAGACTTGCTTCATTTCTTTTCTAAATAGAGCGCGGCTGGGTGCTGATTGTGGGCCATGGTGAAAATATTCCTGTTAATTGCAGCGCATGACGGGCGCAGTGATTAACAGGAATACTTTCACAAATGCCTATCACACTCACTGGCTGCAGACTGTAGTGTTGTAGTGTAGTTGAGATTGAAGCCTGAATGACACGACGGACGGTGAGAAGAGCTTTGAGAGCAATTCCGTGTGCCTTTGAAAGACACTGGCAGCACCTGCTCTCGGACTCACTGACCAGACAGAACCCAAACCCACAGCAGCACTTGTCAAGGTCAGATAAGTGTTGTCCCAATTAAACTGTGCTGCGGGTGGCAGTAACAGTTACTGGGGGCCTGGGCCGGCAGGAAATTTAAATCATCCTGCCACAGCCTGCGGATGTAGGGGCCTAGTCCGTCCTCCCTGGTATCTGTTATGTTGGATCATTATTGCCACTATAGTATTATTAATTGTTAACACTCAGAGTGTGTCCAACCGATCGACTTGAGAGGCACCAGCGGACCCATTCTGGTGCTGGATAATATAGAAAAAACTGCACACACGTCAATCCAGTGCACATTCACAATGATTCTCCCGCATTCAGAATGCCCAAAGCTCTGCTGCCGAAAGGTCACTGGAGTGACACTGGGGGTAGCACCTGAATTGCTGGAAAAACACTCAGCAAAAGGGGAGGTGCCATCCTGGATTTATTTATTTTAATGATGTAAGGAACTACAGGCCACATTACAGACGCACCTGTGGCGCAGCGGGGTCAACTCAGCTGCTAATCATAACAGTAAGTCAGCTGAGAGCCAGGCCAGTCTCGGCACCAAGTCCGAGGTGTGCAGGTGACGTCTACCTGCAGGCTGCTAAATCAAATTAACGCTATTAATACATAAATCAAGAAGAACATGTCAGCCATGAATATTATTCACTCACAGACCGGAGAGCAGCCGAGACGAGTCTTGCAGCATGGCACTCTGAGGCACCAAACTGGCAGCACATGCAGTGGCGCGCACAGGAACATAACTGTCGCTCGCCCCTTACTCAGACAGTGACTACTTCCTGTAAGCAAATCACATGGACCCCATTGTGCGATTATTGTTGCGCCCCCGCATAATGCCAACGCATCCGGCCTGGGCTAAATCTCGCAGCGGTAGCTATACTCAGATAAAGCAGCCACAGTCGCGATCCAGGCGCTGACCTGTGAGAGCCTCAGGGCGCCAAATGTAGGAGAGGTCACTGACTAGGGGTGGCACCAGTTCAAGTTGCCACAAACAGCAACACTCGCATGCCATTCCCTGATAACTGCGCCTGCCACAGCCACTCACGCAACCACAGCTCAGGGCAGGCCCCGCCTGGGTGTCTCGGTATTGGGCACGGGCCTACCTCCGGCCGGGTGACGTCAGGCCTGGCTGTAGCCAGTGCCAGTGACTCCGCCGCGCGTGGGAATTTTAATGCAGCCGGCCAGGCTATTTGATACATTGTAGCAGCACAGACAGTGCACATGATTACTATACTGTTTAGTGTTACTGAGCCTGACAGTGGCAGCGTCCGGGCTGGCAAGGCTGCGGGGAGCAGCTGGCAGCACTTAGCAGAGCCGGCCGGGTGCAGGTGTCATAGGCGTGCGCGCTAGCTGCCTGGCATGGCGGCCACATCAGTTACTTGACAGCGCTGGTAAGAAGAGAGACAGTGGCATTAAAATGCGTGCAATGCATTCCAGTGCGGTGATGCGGAACACCACACTGAAATGTCTTAGAGGCACGCCTGATGCGTGATACTTGGCAGGCCTGCTCACTTCATCAAGCTCGTAAAGTGAATTAATGTCATTCAATTCACAGAGCCAGATAGAGTTATAGCACCAACATTCAAGATAAGAGGAAGCGGAGGGTAATGTGTGAAATGAAGGTGCTCCAGCGTGGAGTACAAAATCCCTCCCTCCGTCACAGACCAAAGATCTCACAAACATACACTATCCATACATTCGCTGGTGGGGCCCATAACACCAACATTCACTCACCATCAATCTGTGTTTCTTGGGAGGCGATTATCTTCCAAACGCTGACATGAAAGGAATTACCTTTTTACCCTAATGAGCAACAAATCTACGCTACCTTCTGATACTCATTAGGCCCTGAACTTCACCTTTTAGTATTCCTAAACCGGGATGGATCACTTAGTTGCAGGATTAGGTTGACTTCCAATTCTCGAATTTACCTTTAAATACATTTTCTAAATTAATAAACAACCCAACTCATTCTGTAGTTATTCAATTCAATCTTTATCTAATTAATGCAAATTAAATCATTCATTTAATCAAGTCGCCAATCATATTTACCTATTCTGGCTAATTGTCGTCCTCTATGTCAAATCTGGTAGTCCCGCAAATCTATGCCCATCAAATTTAGTAATTTCAGTTCATCAGGAGTTTGGGCATTAATTCAGTCCGTCAAAGATTCAGGGAAACAGCTGTCCTGCAGCGTCACCGTCCTCTCCGTCAGCATAACGTCAGGAAATTGAGAAAGCCAAAAACGAACCCCCCCAACCTCTCTATTCTACCATAATTTATAGTAAAAATCATTGACAAATTGTAACAAAAATGGGTCTTCAGCTCCTCTGATTGGACAATCGAAAATCGTCTGACAGGGTTCACACAAAATAATGTCTCTTAGATCATCAGTCTTGCTTGTTCCGGTTTTTAAAGGCGTCTTATTGTTCTTTCTGAAAAGCTGGCTTGCTTCCCAGGGCGACCTTGGTGGGTACACTCTGGTTAGGGTCATGACGAGGCCACTGTAGCTGGCGTTAGCGCAGGCGCACTTCACCCAAACCTCATGTAGCGTCGACGGTCAGGTTAGATACCAGAGGCAGCCATTTTGTGGCAGGCCCAAATGGTCAACTTAAGCAAAAGAAACACAAAACGTAATTAATACATAAAAATGACTAAATAAATGTTATTCCCTCACTAATACCCATATGGGTATGTATTTATCTAGCAATAAGCAACACTCAAGCGGTTCATACTTACAAAATAAAGCACAAATCACAATTACATCACAAAAGCAACATATATCATGCAATATTCTAATTGTCTATCATTAGTATGCGTACATAATTTAGTTTACGATTTAATAAAGTCATGCAAAGCAATCCCACGTGTATTTCAGTCATTAATAAGGTTGATTAGTAACTTCCACTTCAATCCATTAGTTCGAATATAATTAATTAATTAATCTAATTAGTATAAACATGCAAAATGGGGAGGGTATACAAAATGTTTGCATTACCCGCTCCAGCAAAGGTTTGTCAAATGGTTCCAGTATGACACGGAGGAGTAAACACCATGTTACAGCAGCGCATGTAGAAGAATCAGAGAGCTGCGTAAATTGTCAGCTATGCATTTCTCTAACAGCTCCATGTGTTGTACATCCGAAATACACTGCCTTTCCTTCATCCCCTCGGTTGTTTTGTTTAAAAGTTCAAAAGACATAAATAATAAGTTAGTGCTTTTATTGCCATATGATTCATAAGAAAAAGCCAGAAGTAATCATTCCACAAGATTAGAACCAATACCCCCTTACATTTAAATGATTTACTCCCAAAACTGTCATCTGGGCTGTGGGCCCCTCATTTTCTAGGGCTTAAAGGCCACTAACTTTAAACCTTTCCCTAGCCAGGCCTTTTCAGGTCTCGCCTATAGACAACCGTCAGCTGTTGTCGAGTATTGTGGACACAGGGGTAGGCAAAAAGCAAACTAAAATACCCCCCCCAATTCGATCGGTACCTCAAATGCCATCAGGAGAGTGCAGCTAGTAAGGTCTGTCATCCCTAGTAGAGGTCCTTTCATCCCTCCTATCTATTAATCTCTCCACCCTTTAAGCCTTTCATCCAGCATCCATTTCACCTGTCTATTCATGCTCCCATCGGTCTGTCTTTTCATCTAATCCATCCAAGCTTCCTTTACCATTCCATCCATCCACCTATCTATCCATACATCCATCCATCCATCCATTTATCAATCACCTATCCTTTCACTCTTCTAACCAGGTTTCCATCCATCTATCCAAACATTCATCCTTCAATCCATTCTTATGTGCACCCACCCATGCAAATATAACTTTACTCTTCCATCTCTCAAACCTTTCACCTTTGTATCCATCCTTTTATTGACCTCTCCTTCTTGTCGCAGTTTCTTCCTTCTTATCATATTTCCTATATTTCATTCTTGCTTTCTGCCCTCCCTTTCTCTTTCCCTCTATTTTCCTCATTCTGTCTCCATCTGGTTCTACCTCGCATTTAGAAAAGAAATGCAGCAAGTTTTTATAAAGTGCGAACTCAACCCAAATGTATTAAAGCGCTTTGCATGATTTATTATTATTTATTTTTTTGTATGCATGGGGAGTTGAATTGATTTGCCCAGAATCACAGGATGTTAGGCTGACCCGAGACTAAAAACCCATCTCCTAAATCGACAGCTCGAGCATTTAGCCCCAACCCCAACCACAAGAGTGGAAGCATTTTCAATATTATATACAACTTGATGCAAAAAACAACCATTGACAAAGCCAATAGTCTTGCCTTCTTGTAGGTGTAATGTTACTTGTATTATATATCTGGATGCAATGACAGAAGCAGCAAAATATCAGTAGGGTGGCACACTATACGATGCACATATTTTTAGCTTAATTGCTTTTAAGCCACACCCTTAATTGCATCGGTTACGCCACTTTGAAAGATCCCCGAGTATTTTCATCCCACTCAAAGCCCTGGTCTACACGCGCGGTCAGGTTCTTGGCGCAGATAGCCTTGGCAGCAGCGCACAGAGACCTTACTCTGCCACACACAGAGGAAAATAATTAGAGGGAACATTGGTTAGGACTAGGTTTACTGAAGAAAAGCGTTTTTTGATTTGCCTATATCTTTGGCCCCGTTTGACGAATCTTAACGAAATTGTGCCCCATGGCAGAAAGGGAAGGGGGGTCAATAAAAGTATTTTTCCAATGTGAATTTCCACATGGAATTTTCAACACGACTACAGCCCGAACTGCTGGACAGAATTACACCTATCTTGGCAGACAGCTAGTTTTTCGTCCAGAAAGAGTGCTTTTTGTTATTTGGTGTAAATCCGTTCAGTAGTTTTTGAGTTATTAAAAGAAATTTTAAAAATTGCATATCTAGGGACTCAGATCCTCCGAGGATCTGACAGTCTCCGTGCTGAAATCTGATTGGCTGCCAATACTTCAACCAAGAAGTGTTGGCAGCCATCTTGGGACTCGGCTTCACCCAAGTCCCCCCCAAAACTTTTTTTTTAAATGAAAAGGGGCAGGTTAGGATTACCCTGACGCCCTAGGGTTCTTGGGTCCCCATGGGACCCCACAGGCAAAAAATATTTTTCCAATTTTTTGGCAGGAGTCGATCTGGATCCACGGCTCCCAGGTCCTGGGGCATACGGGAATAAAAAAAAGAGGGTGCAGATGGGCCCCCCCTCCTGAGGCTCTTTTGAGCCACAGGGACCACCACCTCCCAAGAGATTGATTTTGAATTTGGAGGAGGGCCGTATGGACCCCCCTCCTGGGGCAGGTTCAAGCATCTCGGACCACCACCTCCCTGGGGCTAAATTAAGAGTAATGGAGGGGCGCATAGACCCCTCCCCGGGCCCTGGAGACCACCACCTCCTAGGGGCCTACAAGTAAAACTGGGAGGGGGCTGCACGCCTGCGGGGACCACCACCTTCCTGGAGTAGGCCCATGCAGATCAAAGGAGAGGGGCCGAGCAGCCCCCTCCCAGTTTCAGCAGGGCTGACTCCTGCTATATGCTGGGGTGTCCACCCTCGGGACATAACTGTTTGCTTTTACTTGGAGGGAGCTTTGGCAGCTCCCAGCAAGTCAGAGCAAACACGAACTCCGCTCTCAGCAAGCAAGAGCTGTGCAACCTCTCCCAGTTGCTGAAAGCAGAGTTTTCGTCCGCTTCCCTGCCCGCTGTCAAGGGGGCAGGGAAACAGATTAAAGGATTGCTCTCACAGACAGGGAGCTGCAAGTTTAGCAGCTACCTGTCTGTGAGAGCAATGCTGGCCCCCGCAGGAAGCGGGTAGCCGAATGTTATCGCGGGGGCCTTGAGGCTCCTCCCACGGTCCTGGGGGGAAAGAAGAGGAGAAAGAGGCAAAATTAAGGTCAGAAATGAGCAGAATAAGGCATAATACAGGTCAGCAATGAGCAGAAAGAGGCAAAAGAAAGGTGAGACAACCAGAAAGAGGCAGAATAGATTTCAGAAAGGAGCAGAAAGAGACAGAATAAAGGTCAGATCAAGCAGAATAAAGGTCAGATCAAGCAGAATAAAGATCAGCAACGAACAGCAAGAGGCAAATTAAAGGCAAGAAACAAGCAGAATGAGGCAGAATAAAGGTCAGAAACCAGCAGAAAGAGGCAGCATAATGGTATGCAAAGGGTAGAAAGAAGCTTGATAAAGGTGAGAAACTAGTAGAAAGAGGCAGGATAGAGGTCAGAAACGAGTAAAAAGAGGCAGAATAAAGGGCAGAAATGAGTAGCAAGAGGCAAACTAGAGATCAGAAATGACCAGAAAGAGGCACAATAAATGTCAGAAACAACCAGCAAGAGGCAGAATAGAGGTCAGAAGTGAGCAGAAAACAGCAGAAAACAAGCAGAACACACTCAGGCACTCATGCACCCACTCACAAAACAACTCTGACACTCTTACAGCCATTCACATACCCATTCACTCATACACCCAGTAACAGACACATACACCCAGTAACAGACACATACACCCACTCACAGACACAGTCAGACACTCATGAACTCACACACACCTGTACAGTCATTCCAACACCCACTCACACACAGATACACAGTCATACAGCGACTCACATAAACAATGCTAATAAAAGGAATCCCTCATTAGTAATACAGAAAGTATAGTAATTTAACTTATGTTGTACCTTTGAATATACGTTTGACACACAAAATCATTTAGAAAGCATTCACAGTCACTGGATGATATCATTAGTGATGTTATTAGAGACATCTATCCTCTTCTATCCCGCCACTATTCTTCTCAATCCAAATAACTGACTAACATACCCACCATTCAAATGACTTTCATATTTTACTATACTAATTCACCACTAATACTTTATGGGCTCCAGAGTAGCGTGCTACTCGCCGAAAAAGCGCTTCAACACGCCATCAGGGGCAGCAAGCACTATATAAATGCAAACCTTTTTCCCTCTTCTATCTCTCCACTATCCTTCTCAATCCAAATAAATGACTAACATATCAACCACTCAAATTACTTTCATATTTCAGTATACTAATTCACCACTAATCCTTTATGGGTTCTAGAGTAGTGTGCTACTTGCCGAAAAAGCTCTTCAACGCCTCGTCAGGGGTAGTAAGCGCTATATAAATCAATTACAATACAATACAATGAGAGATGTCATCAGTGATGTCATTGACCAGGTCATGAGTAATGTAATATGTGAGGTCATAAGCAGTGCAGTGCGGGGGCGTAAATTATAGTTAGCTCCGTTTTTCGTAAATTTCCAGGACACTGGAACAGAGTTCATGTGTACTGTAATGGCGGGCGCAACATTTCTTTTTATGCTGCGGCCCACCAATAAGAGAGTTCCGTCCCGTGGGAGCGAAATGACAAAAAGAGAAAAGACTGCTTGGCCAATCAAGATACTTATATTTCTTTTTTATTCCCAGTCCTTCTATACCTCCCAGCGACTTCCGAGGGGCCAAATGTCAATATATCTCTATTTGTTTTACGTTAATTTCTCCACAAATACGAACAGATTTAAACCAAATCACAAAACACACGCTTTCAGTTTAAAGATCTAGCTTTCTGCCCCCTTTTTTTCGGACCCCACTTGACAGATCACCCAAAAACACTCCAGGAAGGAGCTGAGGTGGATGAGCACATCACACATTCACTTAAAAACTGTACTTCAGAGTTAGGGCAATTGAGCTGATAGTTTACTTTACCAATAGTTTTTTCTTTTAATTCTTTAGCCTTTATTTTTTTAATCATCCTTGTGTGTTTGAAATAGGTTTTCATGTTATTGTAATTTGAAGTCAACAGTATAATTTTTTAATAAGAAACATATTTTTCTGTTATGTGCAATAAAGCTAAAGGGAGCTTCTGCACATGTTCTATTTACACCAGACTGCTAGGAAGCATCTGTATTGTTCTAATAAAATTAGAGGCATTTTTTATACTGTCTACAAGCACATGACCGACTTGATTAGACACAGCATTTTTCTTTTTTTTCTATTTGCAGCATATGCTTGCAATAAAATCAATTTATTATTGATCTGGGTGGCCTAGACCAGACCTACCGGCTTTGCCAACGCATCCTGTCACTGGATTTGTTCTTTGCTGCTGGCACGGTATGGGGTACAGCCACCAAATTGGCTCTACTCCTAATGGAAGACAGATAAATATGTAGAGGACAAGTTACTTACCTTCGGTAACGATGTATCTGGTAGAGACGATTCTAGCCGCAGATTCCTTAACGTAGAATTATCCCCAGGCGTGAGACTGGACCAAGAAAACTTTGTTGCCCAGCATCGCTGCGCGCCGGGGGGGGGTGGGTGCCACGCGACTCGGCCCCGACGTCCTCCGTGGGCGTGACGTCCGAGAGGTCACATAAGCCCCACCCCAGCGTGTTGACGTCAGTTTTCTTCTTTTCCGCGTGCAACGCGGATCCGGATTGTGTCCCTGGCCTGTTTCAGGCCTTCCTTTTACGCTCATTTTCTTGATAACAGTGTGCGAATGCCTTCGGGCTTCAAGACGTGCTCGTCTTGCGAGCGCCAGATGTCGGCGACGGACCCTCACCCCATCTGTATGTGGTGTTCAGTCTGGTGTCATGTTTCAGAGCATGCTATTTACCATATGCATCAGCAACACAGAGTGCAAGGGGGTATATAAACCAGAGTGGAATGTGAATGACTCTAGCATATTATCTGACAATTTGCATTTGTTTGTGCTGGGTAGTTCGGTGACAATCTACAAAATAGGCGATTAGGAATAACATTTAAAAAAAGTTATTCTAGATGTACTGGTTTAAATGGTGTGGGTACTAAGTACCTGCACTTCTTTATTTTGAGCGGGAATGTACCTGCACTTCTCAGTAGGGCTGCAGTACATTTTAATTGCAGTGTACCGGCACTAGTCAGTAGCAAGTAGTTCCCTACTAATCCTGTATGGGTTCTGGAATAGTGTGCTACCCTCCGTAAAGTGCTTCAACACCTCATCAGAGGTAGCAAGCGCTATATAACTGCAAACCCTTCCCTCTTCTAGCCCTACACTATCCTTTTCAATCCAAATAACAGACTAACATGTCCACCTCTCAAATTAATTTGATATTTCCCTATACTATTTCACAACTTAATCGTTTTTGGGTTTTGCAGTAGCATGCTATTCGCCGAAAAATCGCTTTGACGCCTCGTCGGGGGTAGTAAGCACTATATAAATGCAATTACAATTACTCTGGTATAGGGTATCCACATTTCCATTTCAAGCACTGTTAGAACCATGATACTCAAAGTACGGCCCGGGGCGGCATGCGGCCCTCCTGACCTTTACAGGCGGCCGGCCCCCTGAGCAGCAGCAGCAGCACTGGGCTGCTGTTTACTCGACTCATCACTAACATTAAAAAAATGTTAAATATATAGCAAGCACTTAATTCAGGGTTAGTTGCAGTTAAACAAAAAGAAGTAACTAGGCCCTCAACTTTAGGAACAATTCATTTTTAAAGACAGCAAACATGTACAAATACGATAGGCTTTTCAAAATTAAAAAAGTGTATTTCATGGACTGTAGAACAATTTCACCGACGTAAATCGAATTATAGCAGTGCATTCAGAAGTAATATTTTAAAGTGATGGTTTTCAAACATTGATTTAGAAACGTTCATGCTTCCCCACCCTCACCCTGACAACAATGCCATTAGTGATTCCATCCAACCACAGGGAATGGTTTTGTACAGCACACATCCTGAAGTCATGTATTTTGAGGTCCTCATATATGTTATAATGAAGAAAAAGGAGAGATATTTAAATTAAACTATTGCCCAGGGTCACACAATTTGGTCAAGTGGAGAAGCTAAGATTCTTCCAATTTGTTCTAGGTTCACATTGCCAATTGAGTGCAGCCACTAGATATACATGCTTCAATTCCCAATGTACACCTCCCTCTCCACTGCTGGCATTAGTGCGCCCCTCGGTCACACCAAAGACCAAACTTTGTGGCCCCCGGGAAAATGTTTGTGAGTACCCATGGTCTAGAAGAAAGACCATTTTTCCCTATCTCCTTCCCAACCTCCTACACTCTGCATAAGTGAACACTTTCCAATGTACTGAACTGTAGTTTGGAATTATCTACTTGAAATTTGATTCAGTCTGTGCTATCCAGTACACTTAGGACCCACAAAAATCTCAATTTGCCGCGTCCATATCTATGACACAATGAGGCGGCCAATACAAGAAAAATAATCCAGCAAGAAACGATAGAGAACATAAACCATGTAGGCGCGACTCGGTTGCACGAATTCATTAAGGAACCTAGAGTGAAGTCAAAAATGGGGTCTATGTATACTACAGACATCTTGAGTGTGAGCACTGAATGAACAAAATTCACCTGCATTAACACGCGGCTTTAAATGTTTTCTTTTCTCAGATTCCCTCGTTCTTATTCATCCCTGTTCTCACGTGACCCAGGTTTTGTCTCATTAAGCATTCACAAGGCTTGTGTACAGTACAGGCCCCACCCTTTAAACAAATAAAGAAAAGAGAAATCTTGTGGGTAAATGAAAATAAGTCACCCTATTGTTTTCTAGCCCTTAATATGCTTTCTTTAGAAAACGTCTGATGCGGGCGCGGTCACAACATTATGTTAAACAGCTCTGGCTGCAGACGCCAAGCTCGCCGGCGAGGAGTCGAGAGTTCCCTGGGCAGGATGGCGGGAATGGAGACTTCGTGAGGACATGTTGGAATGTCACCAGCTACGACGAGGTGAAAGTGGATCGTGCAGTTTGGAAAGGGTACACTACTGAGGAGGTGGAGCTAAAACACAAAAGCAGTTCTTGCCATGTCACTTCCCCCCGGAGAATTGTGTTTCCCAGTGAATGCCAATCTCTGCTATCACGTGCAATAAAAGCGGTATCTGAAAGTAAGTAGGTTACTAAGAACATTGGAGAAGAATGACAGAAATAGAGCAGGAAACCAAAAACAGAAAGCAGTTTCAACACCATATAAAGCACACTTTTTTCAAATATAATATTGTTACTAAGAACATTGGAGAAGAATGACAGAAATAGAGCAGGAAACCAAAAACAGAAAGCAGTTTCAACACCATATAAAGCACACTTTTTTCAAATATAATATTTTTCAAATGTTGACATTAGACAGCTGGGGTTATTCGCGTTCACCCTAACACCCCCACCAAAAGTATCATGATACCAAAAATATTTGATAGAATTAACCATAAACAGAGAAAAACAATTCTCTCTGGCTTTATGCCCAGCCTGGGTCTAATCTGTCTCGTAATTTTAAGTCTGGCTTGAGAATTCATCTGTCGTCACTTCTGTTGTGATCCACAGAAAAAGCACTTTAAAAAGCAGTGATGAGAGAGGGGGTTAGCTACTCCGCACATGTTCATCTTTCCGTATACACGCTTTTGATTGGGCAGAAGTTGAGTGATTTCACTGAAACTAGTGCGTGTTTTGCCTTTTGAGAAGGCTTATTCTCCAAACAATAAACCCGAGTTGATCATGGTGACATGTCAACAATAAAGGCCCGAGGCCTAATTGGTTCACTAGGAAATCTACTGTCAGATGCCACAGATCTCATTGTTTATTATGGAAAGTTATGACAAAAGAAGTAGGCCATCCTAATTCACTGGGAAAGCCATATGCAAAACCCAATAGGCTCTTAATGATAGATTGTTTTACGCTGGGTTCAAGTCTGTAGACGGGCATTTTGATACATGAGATCTCACACATTACCATAGCTGGCAAGCGATTTGAACTGCAAAAATCTCTAATAGGCCTCTTAGGAGGGGTTGTATATTATTTTGCCAACTGTAATTTTGTACTTATTTGTAATTTTGTGCCTATGTGACTGATGACTGCACTGTGAGAAAACGTATGCTCAATACATTATGCTCGAATTGGTTCTGGTGACAAATCAATGATAAAAGCTAGTCCGATAGAATAATTTGGAAAAGTTATATCAGATGACATAGGTCTAATCTATTTATTACGAATAGTTATGATAAAGGCAATACGCCTGATTTATTCATTGTGAGAACCATGTGTGTTAAAGCGAAGGTGGACTTGCATTATAGTGTTTTAAAGGCTACAAACTGGCACAAGGGCAGCAGATGTAAGCCAGAGCTAAGGCTTGCAGCTAATTATTGTTAACTCATTAGGTCGAGCCTACCAGACAGCGGAAGCTATGTGGTGGAAAAATACTTATTGTCAGCTCACCAGATCTTAACCTCTTCAGTGCCCATGACGAGATAGTCTCGTCATGGAGCACGGTTGCGCTGTGCCCATGACGAGACTATCTCGTCATGAACCCCACCCACTAGTGCAACGCCCGGCACAGGAGGGGGAAAGGGCGTGGCACTGAAGGGGTTAAAGTGGGTTTAAAGCCAACACATTTCTTACCACTGGTTGGCATTTTTATCATTCTGATTTGCTTATTCGATGACTTGCCTTATCCCTCTTGTTCCATTTAGTGTTTGTCCCTCCCTGGGACCTTAGCCTTTTAACTTGAGTACTTCCACTGCTCACTTTTAAGGAACTACCTTTTTCTTTCTGCTTAAGAACGTCACAAGAGTACATGCATTTTCCAGCTGCCTCTCTTCTTCTTATTTCACTCTGCTGTGTATTGTTCTCTCTCATCGAAGTGCTTTTGTAACCCCACTGTATTCCTCTCTTTCATTTCTTTTTGTATAAGGACTCTATGAGTACACGTGTTTTCAAGCTCTATCACTTGTTTGCTCCTCTCCTTTCGCCCAAGATGCTCTCTTTCATCTGTGTGCTTCTCTCCCCCACCCGATCTCCATGTTGAGCTTTATCGCCCATGAGGTGTTCTCTCAGTTCTGCTCCCCCTCATCTCCATATGCTACATATTCCCTGCCTCCCCATATTCACCCATGGTGGTTTCTTTTTAGGTCTCGCTTGAGCCAGCGCGCACGCGCTGCTCTGCGAGGCTTTTAGTAAGGACTTTAAACACGGAACATACGCTCGTGCGTGTGCTTTTTTTCATCACCTGCTATTGGCCTTTGCATGCGTCTTTCTAAGAAAGACAGCACGCAATTGTCCAAAGGCGGGTGCATGCTGCATACCTCGCATTCCTTGCAGGTGCGCCCACCGCGGTTGTTTTTAAAGCAGCAATCTGTCCCGGTTGAAAGATAGACAAGCAATGCAGCGCTTTCAAAAAGCGAAGCTAAATGTCTTGTAGATTCTGCCCGTTGCACAAAAGGAGGTGAGACGGCATTTCATGTGTCTGCAGACTGCGCACTGAGGTCTAAAAACGAGGCGCTTGTGCGCTGTATGTGAGGCTCCACTTATCTGCGAGTCGCAGGGCTTCTAAACCTCATTAGACGCTCCTTGTGTGTGGCCCCAGCTTCCCGCTGGCTCGAGGCGCTGCCAGATCTCCATTTCTAGGACTGCAAGAACATAGAAATGAACTGTCCTAAACTCCCCTTCATGCCCGTCCCTGCCTCGTTTGAACCCTTTCTTTTTGTGCACAAGGCGCATCGCAAGCCATTGCGTCGAGGCGCCTGATGGAATTTAAGGTGAAAAGATCGGAGGTTCGACAAACTAGTGGCTTCCATTCCCCCGCAGAAGAAGGGGGGCTGCATACCAGTGAGAGCTCCTCACACCGCCCTCCAGGGCTGGCCTATTAAAGCGCAAATGCCTTGCCGTGCCAGCTCCAGGCGCCAGTTCCTACCACTGTTTCCAGTGCCAATTTCTCACGCTGTAAACTTTAGTGCCTGCTTGTATTGCTGCTACTACTGGCCACTTCTCACACGGCACCAGCTTCTACCACTGCCATTCACTGCCGGCTTTTCAGAGTCCCAGTGTCAGTAAGAGCGTCTCACTCAGTTCACCACTGCCCAATCCTGTCGGAGCCAGTTCCTTAAAGTGCCCTTCAGTGACGCGTCCTCAGACTGGGTCAGCTTTTCTCACTACCAGAGTACCAGACTGCTCACCAGCTTCCACCATTGCCAGCTTATGACACTGCTTTGTCAGTGCCAGCATGTGCATTGACCCTCTGCCCCCAGTTCTCACATTTCTTGCAGCCTCAAACGCTTTCCACTAGTGCCAGTTTCAACAAGGCTGCATGTAACACAGGAGGCGTGCGCATCCTCCGGAATGACGGTAAGTTCAACACGGATTGAAAGAATAAATGAATAAACAACCATCTAACACAGTCTCGGCATGGCCCACCTCTCACCCAGCACGTTTCACACCTGTATATGCGTCTCAAGATGCAATAAGTGTGTCACTCTGGTCACTCACGCAGGACACCAAGGCCCTTAATGCATAGGTCCCAACAATGCACTCCCCCCGCTCCCCATGGAGTAGCCAGCTACTCGTCACAAGCTATGAAGCTACAGAAATGCAGTTTTACTCCAATACCACATAAGGTTGGCACCACCTCTTTGCGCTGCATTACAGCGTGCCTCACAAAGGGCCATAGAGGATTTTAGATTGGCTGACTTCTAGGAAAAGAATGATCAGTTATGCGGCAGCTTTGATGGTGGGATTGTATGAAACGGAAAGGGAGAGGAGGTATGTGTGGACATTCTGATTGACAGCGTGACTGACCTTAGGTTAAAATACGCGTAGTATTTCTTCTGGGATATCTACTCTCGATCCATTTTTGAGACAGGTTCCTGAGTGCTGTCAGTGAGGAGTATGTTGTTTTGCAGGTACAGTACAGTTGTACCCAGGAGGTGAAGTCTACCAACACCCATGCAGAGATCCTGCAAACCACACTTTTCTCCCCACCACAAACATTGCATGGAGAGAATGAGTACACTTTGTTTTTGTGACTCTACTATTTTGTGCTAGGTGTGCTAGCTCATGTTTGAGGGTATGTGCCCATAATGCCATAAAATGGCTGCCCCTATCGCATCAAGGAAGCTTCTTTCATTTCCGTTTGTGTTTGAGGCGCAGGAGGATACACAATGTTCCATCCAGGCACCAATCTCTAGAGCGTGAAAAGATGAACTCAATGTGAATAAACTTACAGCCCAATTCCAAATCAGGTTCCAAGCCTCAGCCACGAGAGAAAGTCTGAAACAGCGTGATCATCCATGATAAGACAGTGGCCAAACGTTTAAACACTGGAAACACCCTGATTGGAGTGTCACCCTGAGGCAGCTCTTGGAAGACCTGTATAAGCAATGACACTCCATAGCCAGTACTCGGACGAACCCTGCTGACTTGACTGTAACCCTGCTGACTTGACTGTGTAGGACCTGCTGTGCTTGCTTGGTATCGATCTGTCCGCTGAAGGTCTTCTGAGCATGGTACAGAGCAAAGGGATCTGTTCATGTCCGTAGAGCTTTACCTCCCAGTGGGCCACTCCCAGCACAAAAAAAAAAAAATAAGAAACCATCCTGACTGGTGCAAGAATGTCATTGAGCCAGACTTGGGATCCCTCATGGTGCGGCCGGGTAGATTCCAGGTTTTTATTTAACATATATTATTGGTTCTCAATCATACATTGTTCCCCTGTGAATTTAAAGAACCAAGCACCTACAAATATGCCCATTTTAAGAATAGGCATCACCCAGAGACAGCACAGGAGTTATTCATATCACCCAGTTGTCATAGGATAATCTTGACCAATTATATCCTAAAAAAGCATTTTAGGCAAAGTAAACAACAGCATGTCGGCAGTAGCAAAACATGGCACAGCCAGAAACATATTTTCCTCATTCTTTTTAACAGTTAATGCTTTAGACTTCAGACGTACATTTCTTGTTCTGTTTTCACAGTTCCATACTTCTAAGGTGTTTACTAAAGTGTTATTTCATTTAAAAACAATAACATTCAGATTTATTGTGTATTTTAACAATTCTTTTGTACTCATACTCTACCTTCCCATCGCTTTCCCCAAGCTATGCTCCCCCACCGGCCATCGCAATATCCACCTTACTAAGGCAAACAAGAAGCCCCAGCACTCTTGGCAGGGCCACTATAGCCATACAGGGGTTTAATTTCAACAGGTACCTACCGGAACACTCATCAGCAAAAGGTATTAAAACATGCAAATGTGCGGGTAAAACATATACCATGCCATACGGCAGTTCATAAATGGGCCCAGTGGCACTACACCACCTTTAGTAGCTATTTGCATGTTACTAAACACTGTGTTTTAATCAGCAACACACCCACCTCCCCCACCCCAACCCTCTTGCAATATCCACCTTACTAAGGCAAACAAGAAGCCCCAGCACTCCTGGTAGCGCCACTATAGCCATACAGGGGCTTAATTTCAACAGGTGTCTGCCGGAACACTCATCAGCAAAAGGTATTAAAACATGCAAATTTGTGGGTAAAGAACAAGTTACTTACCTTCGATAACGATGTATCTGTAAGAAACATTAGTTAGTTAGATTCCTCACCTTAGAATATCCCCAGGCGTCAGACTGGATCCGGAAGATTTTTGTAGCAATACCCCTTGCGCGTCGCTAGGCGTCGTCTGCAGCTCCGCGTCCGTCGTTGGCGTCGTGGGCCGGAATGACGTCGTCGGAGTACTTGGACGCCGCCCTCGCGCGCTGACGTCAGTTCTTGTACATAGCTTTCCGCGCCAGGAACGCAGAGCCATGCAAGAGACTGACACTGGTGCCAAAAAATCTAGGGCCCTGAAAAGGATAGCCTTAACCCTAGATGTCAGTTCGCAGAACGGGGAGGATGGGTGGGTCGGTGAGGAATCTAAATAACTAATGTTTCTTACAGATACATCGTTACCGAAGGTAAGTAACTTGTTCATCTGAAAGAAACACGTTAGTTAGATTCCTCACCTTAGAATAGATACCCAAGCAATACCAACCCCGGTGGTGGGTCTGCGAACCAAGATCACACCAGAAAGTCCTGGAGGACAGAACGGCCAAAGAAGCCATCCCTCCGGACTTGGCTGTCTAGGCAATAGTGCCTGGCAAACGTGTGCAGCGAAGCCCACATCGCCGCCTGACAGATGTCCTGCAAAGGGACTCCCCGTCCCAAAGCAGTAGTAGCCGCCGTGGCCCGAGTAGAATGGGCTCGCAGCCCAACAGGAGGGTCCTTTTTTACCAAGGAATAACAGATTTTTATACACAAAACGACCCACCGGGAGATGGTCCGTTTGTGCACAGCTTTTCCCTTCTTTGCACCCACGTAGCCAACGAAAAGCTGGTCGTCCACTCGGAACTGTTTTGTGCGGTCCAAATAAAAGGAGAGCGCACGTTTTGGGTCCAGACGGTGGAGCCGCTCTTCCTCTTTGGAAGGATGCGGAATGAAGGTGGGCAAGGGGACAGATTGCCCAAGATGAAAGGGGGTCACCACTTTCGGTAGAAAGGAAGGACGAGGCCGAAGGACAACCTTGTCCGGATGAACAGATAGAAAAGGCGGTTTGGACGATAGAGCCTGGAGCTCACTCACCCGTCTAGCCGAGGTGATGGCTACCAGGAAAGCAGTCTTAACAGTCAGAAGACGAAGAGGACAATTGTGAAGAGGCTCAAAGGGAGCGCACATCAGAAATGTTAGGACAAGATTCAAGTCCCACTGAGGCATTATGAAAGGGACAGGAGGGAACGTGTGAGTAATGCCTTTAAGAAAGCGTGACACTACAGGGGACTTGAAAAGAGAGGGCTGATCAGGAAGCCGTAAGAAGGCAGAGATGGCAGCAAGATAACCTTTCAAGGTGCCCAGGGCAGAGCCCTGCCGGGCCAAAGAAAGAAGAAAGAGGAGAACCTCAGAAAGAGGGGCCACAAATTTGTTCCACCGGCAGGCGTATACCGTCTTTGTGGAGGGACGCCTGGCTGCCAGAATGACATCACAGACTTCAGGAGGCAAGTCAAATGGCATCAACTGCCGCCGCTCAATCTCCACGCATGGAGGTGGAGGCTGGACAGGTTCGGGTGGAGGACCGTCCCCTGCTGCTGCGACAGAAGATCCTCCCGAAGGGGCAGACGTATCGGAGGATCGGTCAACATACTGAGTAGCTCGGGATACCAGTACCTTCGTGCCCAATCCGGAGCCACCAAGATGACTTGGGCCCGGACGCGCCTGATCTTCTTCAGCACTCTGGGCAGAAGTGGTATAGGCGGAAAGGCGTACAACAGACCGCAACTCCACTCGCGACGAAAAGCGTCGCCGAGCGAGTGCCGCCTTGGAAATTCCAACGCGCAGAACTGCTGGCATTGCGCGTTCTCGTCGGTGGCGAATAGATCTAACCAAGGCTCTCCCCACTGCTGAAAGAGACCTTGCGCCACCTCGGAGTTCAGATGCCATTCGTGATCCATCATGCACCGGCGGCTGAGTTCGTCTGCTCTGGCGTTCAGAGAGCCCGCCAGATGTTGAACCACCAGGGTGATGCCCTGATGTTCCAGCCACGTCCAGAGGCGCAGAGCTTCCGGACAAAGGGTCCACGACCCCACCCCGCCCTGCTTGTTGCAATACCACATGGCGGTGGTGTTGTCCGTGAACACCTGCACGACACTTCCCCGGACAGAGGGAAGGAAGGCTTTCAGTGCAAGTCGGATCGCCCTCAGCTCCAACAAGTTGATGTGGAGGCGAGACTCCGCCGGAGACCAGAGGCCTCTGATCTCCGCCTCTCCCATATGGCCACCCCATCCCAGGAGGGACGCATTGGTCGGTACGACATGCTCCGGTACGGGTAGGGAGAGGCTCCTGCCCATGACCCAATCGCGGTCCGTGAGCCACCACTGCAACTGCTGTGCAGTGCCCTCCGAGATCAAGACATGGTCGGACAGGTTGCCGTGATGCTGGGCCCACTGAAACTTCAGGTCCCACTGCAGAGCCCGCATGCGCCGCCTGGCGTGATGCACTAGTAGGATGCAGGAGGCCATCAGCCCCAGAAGCCGCAACACTAGCCTGACCGAAACCCAGGATAGAGGTCGAAAGATGGGAATCAGGGCCTGTATATCCCGGACCCGCTGTTCCAGTGGATGAACCCGGAACTGCGCCGAATCGAGAACCACTCCGATGAAGAGGAGCTTCTGAGAGGGGCTCAGGTGTGACTTCGGCACGTTGATGGAAAACCCCAGCAAATGCAGGAGATCCGCCGTAGTCTGGAGGTGGGAGACGACCGTCTGGGGCGAGCCCGCCTTCAACAACCAGTCGTCGAGATAGGGGAAGACTGGAACCCCTGATCTGCGCAGATGAGCTGCGACCACCGCCATCACTTTCGTGAACACCCGAGGGGCACTGGTAAGGCCGAAGGGGAGCATGGTGAACTGAAAGTGCTCCTGACCCACCGTGAACCGCAGGCAACGCTGGTGGGCCGGCAGGACGGAGATATGGAAATAAGCGTCCTGCAAGTCCAACGCTACCATCCAGTCTCCAGGGTCTAGGGCAGCTAGAACCTGAGCCAAAGTCAACATTTTGAACCGTTCCTTCCGGAGGAAGGCATTGACGTTCCTGAGGTCTAAGATAGGGCGTAGGCCTCCTTTGCCCTTCTTGGGAACCAGAAAGTAGTGGGAATAACAACCACGACCTACTTCTGGCCTCGGAACGCGCTCGACGGCCTCTTTGGCCAAGAGGGCCGAAACTTCCTCTTGCAGAAGATTCAAACGATCCTCCGAGATACGGTGGTGCTGCGGTGGCATGGCTGGAGGGGTCGTCTCGAAGGGGAGGGAGTAGCCCCTTCGGACGATTTGCAGCACCCACCTGTCCGAAGTAATGGTACGCCAGTGGAGCAGGTGATGGCGAACCCGGCCGCCCACTGGTGAGGAATGGGCCTGAAAGCTCGGACTAGGAAGGCTTTGAGGCGGATGCTGCCGGGGTGGATGTGGACTGACCGCGTTGTCCTCCAGTACCGCCTCGGCGGAAACCACGTCCGCGACCGTGTGCAGGCTGGTTCTGCGGCCGGTGGCTAGGCGGACGTGAGGAGGTGCCCCTTCCTTGGCCACGAAAGGAGCGAAAAGCGTAAGTTTGTGGTCGCGGGGCCGAGAAGCCCAAGGACTTGGCCGTAGCCCAGGAGTCCTTGAAGCGAGCCAGCGCACTGTCCGCTTTCTCACCAAAAAGGCGAGCGCCATCAAAAGGCATGTCCATAAATGTGCTCTGGACATCCCCTGAAAAGGACGTGGACCGTAGCCAGGCGTGACGTCGAAGCGCCACCGTGGTAGAAATCGCCCACCCAGCGAGTCCGTAGTGTCGAGTCCACATCGGATGGCATGGCGCGCTGCATCTTTCCCATCGGCCAGAGCCGAGGAAAGCTGTGCCCGGGCCTCCTCCGGGCACAGTGGCAGCACGTCCTCCACCGTATCCCACAGAGAGTGGGAATAACGGTTCAAGAGACAGGCGGTGTTTAAAGACCGCAGGCCCAAACTGAGCGAGGAGAACAGCTTCTTACCAAACTGTTCCAGTCTCTTGGAATCCCGGTCCGGAGGAGCAGACGGGAAGGAGGATTGAGAGGTAGAGGCCTGGATAACCAGACTCTCGGGAGTGGGGTGTTGGGACAGAAAACTGGGGTCGCCCGGAGCAGGGCGGTGGCGCCTGGCAACGTTCCTATCCACAGGAGGGACTGTGGAGGGCTTGGACCAGGTGCCCTGCAGAACGTCAGTGAGGGCCTCATTGAATTGCAGCAGAGGCTCAGTGGAGCATGCGGCAGACTGAAGCACCTCAGTGAGGATGTTAGTCCTCACAGCCACGGCAGGCAGCTCAAGCCCAAGGGCCGCGGCCGCCTTGCGCAGCACCACAGAAAAAGCTGCACCCTCCTCCGAAGCCACAGTCGGAGGAGAGATGAATCCAGTGTGCGGGGAGGTATCCAAACCACTGGCCTCCCCCAGTTCATCTGCCCAGTCCTGCGAAAGTTGCCCTTGAAGGGCCATAGGGTCCTCAGACCCCTCCCAGTCGCCCCCGTCATCCGATTCCTGGTATACAGGAGGAATGATCGGAGCCGGCCGATAGACAAACTGTGTCTCTAGCGGCGTCGGATGCGGCGTCGGGCGGCGCCGCATCGGCCAGGGGCTGAACCGGGGATCGACATCGACCGGAGTCGGCGTCGGAGGTGGCACCGGTGTCGACGCCGGCGGAGGAGGTGTAACGAGGTCGACCGGCGTCGATGGGGTCCCAGGCACGGGCCCCTCGGGGACCTGCGGCATCGGGGCTGGAGCCTCCAACGGCGCCGGGGCCGGAGCCGCCGGCACGCACGGTCGCCCAGTCGGGGCTCGAAGGCGTGCCGGCGGGCGTCGACGGCGGGGCCAGGCTCCTCATGGCCGAGAGGAAGGCACTGACCTCCGCCGGCGTCGCGTCAGACCCAGGGACCGGCGGGTATGGGGACTTGCGCGGCGCCTGCGGCTCCAGCGGAGCCGCGGGGGTGGAACCACCCTGACCCACCCTGAGTCGCGCGACCGGCGAGGGGAGTCCGAAGAGCGGTGTCGCCTCTTGGACTTCTTGGAGCGCTTCGACTTACCCGAAGACTTCGAGCCAGAGGAGCGGCGATGCCGAGTGCGGCTCCACGACTGATCCTTGGACCTCATCCTGGACCGGGATCGAGAGGGGGGCAGAGCCGAGTGGCGAAGCTCGAGAAGCTTGCGGGACCGCTCCCGCCTAGCCTTCGAGGTCAGGGCCATACAATCGGAGCACGACTCCGCGTCGTGGTCGAGGCCCAAGCAATACAGGCACCGGCGGTGATGATCGGTCACCGACATCAGTCGGTGACAGTCGTCGCAGGCCTTGAAACCAGGCATCCTACCGGCACCAGAGTCGAGAAAGTGACCAAAAAGAGTCGAAAAAGTTAGTCAAAAATTGACTAAAGGGGTAGCTCTCCCGGATCGGCGCTTACTGGCGCGGAAAAAAGAAGAACTGACGTCAGCGCGCGAGGGCGGCGTCTAAGTACTCCGACGACGTCATTCCGGCTAACGACGCCAACGACGGACGCGGAGCCGCAGACGACGCCTAGCGACGCGCAAGGGGTATTGCTACAAAAATCTTCCGGATCCAGTCTGACGCCTGGGGATATTCTTAGGTGAGGAATCTAACTAACATGTTTCTTTCAGATACATATACCATGCCATTCGGCAGTTTATAAATGGGCCCAGTGGCATCGCACAGTGCCACCACAGCATAACTCAGCACCACCTAACCACCAGCACAGCATTAACTAAGCATCATTCAACACCGCCCCCTCACAACAACATTACCTCTGCATCAGTGCACCACTAACCCAGCACCAACTTAGCACCAGCACAGTCCCACCACAGGATCAACACAGCGCCACCTCACTTACAACTCACCACAAACACATCACCTGTGCAGCATCACCTAAAAATCAACAAAGCAGTATTAAGCACCACACAGCATCAGTCAGCACCACCCCATCATCACTAACCACCACCTCAGCATCACTCAAAACCACCTCAACATTACTAAGCACCACCTCAACATTACGCAACATCACCTTAATAGCACTCGGTACCACATCACTATCACTCACCACCATCAAGCACCACCTTCCACAAAAACACCACTACCTCAGTATCAAACAATATTATTTTATAGTAGCACCACGCATAACACAAGGAAATAAAGCAGGTTACCAAAACTTAAGTTTTCTTATTCCTTAAAGTGAATCAATTTGCTTTATTAGGAACACAAAAATATTTTTGGTATGCTATTTCATTTAAAACACATTCTACTCACAGAGGGATATATTCACATATTTATAATATATGTATACAGAAGAACTTAGTTCTTAACCATGTTATAACAGCTGCTGTTCCCCTGTGTTTATACCATCCCAATACTTCTGTTCAATTCTCTGGCAGTTTAATTTGCTACCCTATTATTAGTATTGTTCATATGTAGCCTGCAGTTTAGTTATACAAAAAAACACTTTAAATACGAACTTCTCAATGCAGTTCTATAATATGCCTACTAAATGTGTTAAAGCTTTCACCCACGATAATGTAAAGCATGACTAAAAAATTATAAGGTCCCAAAGGCGAGACCTATTGGCTATGCCAATGCTTGTTTTTTTTAGTTGCACCTTTGTGCAAATTATACTTCAGCTTTTATTTACTGATCCAAGTCGCTTCCGCCATCTTGAAACGATAAAGAAAATATTACATTGGGTTCTTTGAGAAGGGGGGTGGGCAAAATGTCCTGCCCCACGCCTTGGGAGCTTTAGGTGGGTGGTAGAGTCTGGGGACATAGGGAATGGGCATTGGTCAGGTAGTGCGGGCGGGGTTATAAGGATAGGGGAATGTGGTCACCTGATGCCATTTTGCTGTCAGTAGTGACGCACGCTGGTTGGCAGGGACAGATTTGTTTTTTTCCAGCACCGGCTTTTCTCTTTCAGTAGGTAGTTTTATAGTAGAGTGGGCGTTGCGTATGGCGAGCCATTCAAACAGGAAGGTTGCAGAGCCACTGTGGATATTGGAGGAAGCGGACAGGGAGGACTTACTGCAGCCGGGGGTCCTGCACCAGGCAGAGTTGCCTCCCCACGAGAGGCCACACAGGAGGTCAGATGGGGGGTGGCGGTACTCGCTTGCTTGCCCCCAAAGACAAAACAAAAACAAGGTCTGAAGTTGGCACCACAGGTAGGGATGATTGTGGGCAGGAGTGCTCAGGAGCGGCCCTCCAGGGCGGCTTTGGCTCGGCGTACACTGTTGGCATGCAGGAAGAGGCTTTTTAAAGACATGGGAAGCCTTGAGCATGGGACTGAGCAGAGCCATGTGCATCAGGAGGAGCTGGAGCGCGGGCCTGCTGAGTGTGGGTTCTGCTCGCGGGCCCTGTGTGGTACAGATGCACACTTCAGGGCTCGCTCGGGGCCCAGGCAGGTGGATGAGGGGCTGGCAGAGAGCATCATTCCATTCTGGGCCAGGTCCGGATGAAGGAATCTGTTAAGAGTGAGGTGATGCTCTCAGCTACAAGGCAGCGGGGTGCTAGAGCTTTGGGGGCGTGGCCATTGACATCATGGGTCTGCCACTGGACTTGTCTAGGCGCAGGCTCAGACACGTGAGGGGGGAGTTTGAGAGGAGGATGCCGTCCGCCTGCTTGCGGAGCAGCGGGTATGACAGCAAGGGAAGGTTTTTTTTTTAATGAGGTCAGCACCTTTAGTGCAGAGAGAGTGTTTAGACTCAGAGTTAAACCACATTCAAGGTGTGGCTGTCGGCGGGATGTTCAGCAGTCCTATAGACGGGGCTACCAAGGTTGGTTGGGGCTTATAGAACAAGTCAAGAGGGGGTAGGAGAGTGAGAGGAGGAAAGCAGGTGGGGGATGCTGGGAGGTATGTATGAGTACCGGAAGCAAGTGTGGCTGACAATGTCCCAGCAGGTCAGGGAAGAGGTAGCGCCAACCAAGGAGGTCAGGGAGGTAGGCAGGTGGCGTATGATCTACGGCAAATGCAGAGTAGAGAGGGTCTAGTGCGACCCGTCAGCCTCGATCCAAAGACAAGGACGGTGTTTGGCGTCCGCCTTTGAAAGAGCAGGATTCTTACCAGAGACATTATTAGGTGCAATTCGGAGATGGCGGTGTTGGGGATGGCACAAGTTGTGGTATGGATTTCAGAGAATTTGAGGAAGAGATGACGTTGGATTAGGATGAGGAGGTGGAAGAAGGGAAGATTGTCGAAGCCACACCACTGGAACAGGATTGGTGGACTGCACATCATAATTTCTATCATGGGCACAGCATTATTAATTGGAGCGAGAGTTTGGGTGTTTTACAGGCACTGGTAGCTGGATCGGGAACTATGAGAGCGGTGTCCATTCAAACAGAGACTAGGTAGGCATCAGGACAGACAGCTTTAGGGTGGGACCCGATCTTGAGGCCAGGTAGTAAACTTTGCATTGGGGACAAAGATGGGGTGATGGGGTTCTGGTGTAGTCCATTGGGGTAGAGGCGAAGGATCAAACAGGCATGGGGCTGTGTCTGTCACAGGGTAGGCAATTGCAGGATCAAGGGATAGGTAGAGAGAATGAGGATGGGGGCAATGAGATGAAGGAGGCAGGAAAGGACTTGGGATACAGAAGGGTAGGCAGACACTACGGGTAAGAAGGAACGCAAAGAGATAAAGCATAAGAAGCTCTCAAATATGGAGGTTATAAAACCATTGGGGATCCATTTAATTCTGGCAGCAAAAGAGCGTATACGAAAGGGGAGAAGATAGAGGTTTCCAAGGTTTTGCATAGGGAGATATGGGTTAACGAGAACTCCAAAGAGTATTCCACCATCAGAAGGGGCCTGTCAAAATAGAAAATTGGACGGCTGGATTTGTTTTCATATACTAGAGCATTTATTGTGAAAAATACCCTGAATGCTGTGTTGCATTGTTCAAGTACATCACCGTAGTATAGAAGGCGGGGAGTGGGCAAGATGGCGACCCTACCAGCACGAGCCCGATATTTAGCCTGAATCCTGGAATCCTCTACCTACAAAATTCGGCAGAGTGGGAGTGGAACCTCATCGAAGTCCTCCGGCACCGAGCCGGTGTCATCAAAATCCAAACTACTTGGGTAGAGGCCTCGAGAGCATAAGGCTGCTGAGAACGGCCTCCGCCACTGGGTGCCCGGTGGAGCAAAGTGAAGACCGAGCCGCCACTGGCGAGAAATTGAGAGGGTCGGCGTGGCTCGCGATGACGAAGCTGCGAGCATTAGACCGCCAGACAGACCCGGACGGCATGGACCCTTGCCAATCTATGTCAGGAAGAGGCGGGCGGGGTGAGCGGCGCTGGCCGAGAGAAGCGGATCGGCATGCAAATCATGCAAGGGTCGAGGCTTGAAGGCCTGAGGCGTGACACACATAAGTGAGGACCGAAACTGCACGACTCGCTGGAGCTAACACCCCCAGGCGCCGGGACATCCTGAGGCCAGCTGGAGGGGGTGTCGCTGAAACCGCAGTGCCGTGCCAGTACACAGTGACAAGAGAGAGCAGTTAAAGAAGCAGAGATCTGCCATCGAGTGTCCAGGGGGCAGAGAGCTTTGATCGGCGCCAGCCATGACAGCAAGGCTGCTGCGCGCCCCTTCAGGCGTAGTTCAAGCCTGGAGGCTTGCCTGATGAGATCTGGTGGTGCCAGGACTGAGGAGCAGGCACAGGTCTGCACGCTGCCCGCGGATGCCCAAGAGTCGACAAGAATGAGGTGGGGGCCCCTGGTCCCAAGGGTGGCATTTACAGGGTCTGGGACCTCCCCCTGCAGCGGATCCCCAGGGTCTGCGGCGACGGAGGAGGCCTTGCAGAGCTGAGCCCTCGGCCTGGCCCTAAATTCTGAAGTAAACAGGGCACCCTTGCCCAGAACGCCAAAGGGCTGAGGGTGACGAAGTAGGTCCCAAAACAAGATAGCACCTTGAGGATCATAAATTGACTGAAGTTGCGCCCCGGGGGGGAGGGAACTTATCGCCGGGGACGCTGTCGGCACCTCTGGACACCTGCTGAAACCCTGGAGCATAGAGCATAGAGCCCTGCGCGCCGGGACCCATTGGAGGGGATTAATGCTGTTGCAGACTGCTGGGGCCGGGCTCTCACATGTGGGAGGCAAGTGCAGAGGGATCGTAATTTGCTGCAAAACACGATAAAAACCTAGGCAAACACTGCATAATAACACTGACGTGTACAGAGGAGAGGGGACTCGGTGGCACCCACACCCCACGGATTAGTGCATCGGAGCCAGGGCCTCCTGACGATAGAAACCACCCAGAAGCAAGAACAGTTGCTGGAAGCCCCAGACACAGGCAACCCACATCAAGACAGACGCAAGGAAGAACCCAGGTCAGTGCGTCCTCAGAAGAGCGGCGAGAGGTGGGTCACGATCTCTTGGGTGAGACTCCTCTGGGGCCTGGTGTTGGGGGACGGCGCCCTGGGTCCTTTGCGATACGCAGAGAGACGATCAAGGGCTTGCGAGAGCCAGGTAATGGGCACTTACAAACGCCACTAAAAGCACGGCAGAACCGGGCGACCGCTATCAGAGTACAATGCGAAAACCTTCACTCACCCAGTAGATGCATAGGTGCAACCAGACTAGCCACATGTAAGACAAATACTGGAAGAAGTAAGAAGACAAGACGCTGAATCGGGTCTGCAATGGGAAAGCCCAGAACCAAGCCGGGGGAGCTCCAAATGGGTCGCAAGAGCAGGTCCATGACGGAAATGTAGACACAGAACCCAATGACACCCCAGCAGATCCAATAAGATTACAATTGGACAAGATTCTGGAGGCAATAACGGACACCAAAAATGCCCTACAGCAAGATATAGGAGCAGTGTCTGTGGGGCTAGGAATACTAAGGACAGAACACCATAAACTGGCAGACCGGATCAAAGGGGTGGAACACAAGACTGGGGATATATACCAGAATGTACAGGGCTCTCCAAACGTGATGGAACTCAGAGACAGAGTTGAATCCCTGGAAAAATGCGCGGAAGACGCTGAAGGCCGCAATAGGTGGAACAGCATCAGGGTGGTTGGCCTTCCGGAGGGTTTTGATGCGGGAAACATGATAAACTACTTGGAGAATTGGCTGCAGACTGAAGTAGACATAGGAACCCTAACTCCCTTTTTCGCATTGAAAAGAGCGCATACAGTCCCCTCCAGACCATTGGCCCCGGGCAGATCGCCCAGATCAGTAGTAGTCAGGTTGCTACATTACAGAGATCGCGACATCATATTGCAGCAAGCCTGCACAAAGGGTCCATTTGCAGTAGCCAACCAAAAAGTCTCCATATACCCAGACTATACTGCAACAGTACAGGCCAGGAGAGCCTCGTACGCCGAGGTTATAGGAGAGAAGGGAATACAGTACTCTCTAATGTACCCCTCAAAGCTTAGAATCATCATGGACGGTTCCACGCATTTCTGTGATACCCCGGACGTGGCCTGGTCGTGGCTAGAAGACTATAAAGCAGGGCCTCAGGGTGGCCTCACAAACGACACACCCGAAAGCGCTACTCCAACGAAGAGGGAAGAGAGGTCGCTTCCGCTGAAAACTGCAGAGCAACATGGAAAACAGTCCCTTACCATCACAGACCGAAATGGAACAAGCGGTGGCGCTGCAGGCGGTCGCCGAGATAGGAACGGCCCAGCACACCTCCAAAGAAAGACTCATCATCGGAGCAGAAATCAATAAGAACGGATCCGATATCGTCTGGGGACAAAGACTGCGGCTTTTCTGTGGTAAAACCACAGACAATATAATTTGATATCCTTTACTCTGTTTAGAATGTCTTGAATACATCTTCCTGGGTAATGGGTGGGAGGGAGAGGGACAGAGAGAAATTGAGCCACCCCAGAACAAAAAGGAAAATTAATATCTAGGATTACAACGGAGGACTGAGACCGTCTCCCCTCCTAAGCAAAGCTATCCTCAACCTGGGACAATTGAACTTATACACTACAAACCAGGCTGCCATAGCAGGATGGGAGAGTTAGACAAAACATCTTGGCATGCCCCTTCTGGTAAAGAAAAAAACACAACCGGCGACGTCAATACAGGCTGACCAGAGGAGATATTCTCGTATCACATGGTTGTTTCATGCTGTTTAGACAGCAGGCCATTGCTATGCTGTCCCGGGGTTCGGGAGTTCTTGTTGGGGTTTGATTTGTATTCCTTTACCCTTCCCCTTTCTTCTTCCCTTCCTCTCCTATACCTTGCTTCACATGGAAGACATGAGCTCATCTCAAGAGATGGAGGGGGGAAGTGTGGGAGACACAGGTGGAGCGGTTGCGCAAGTATGTGAGCATGGTGAGCACACCTAACCCTGCAACAGGAGTAACATTTATTTCCTGGAACGTCAAGGGAATGGGGTCTCTTTTCAAGAGGAACAACATCCACAGATACATCAAAGGTAGGGGAGTCCAAATTGTCATGCTCCAGGAAACACATCTAGTGGGGCCCGAAATAGACAGGTTCAGACAGAGGTGGAGAGGCCAGCTTTACGCAACGTCCTATTCAGCATATGCCAGAGGCACACTAATCTGGATAACAGCGGGAACACCATTTGAATTGCTACACTCAGTCATAGATAAAGAGAGAAGATATGTCCTAGTGGAATGCAGGTTACATGGCAAAGAAATCACCTTAGGTAGTATCTATGCCACCAATCAAGAGCAGCTGAGTTTCCTCTGCATGCTGTCCACACACATGGCATGTTTTTCACCCGATACAATCCTGTTGGGGGCTGATTTTAATTGCGTCCTTGACATACACCTAGACAGATCCTATCCCCCTCTGAAAGGGACAGTAATGAGGAAGCTGGCGACTGGACTGGGAGAATGGCTCGAGAACTGGGGATTGATTGATATATGGCATACACACCACGACACAGACTGCATATACTCATATTATTCTGCGGTACACAAACTCCACACCAGAATAGATCGCTTTGTATGCTCCCATAGAATACCCAAGACTGTAACACATACGGAATATCTGGGGAGAACCTTCTTCGATCATAGTCCGGTAATACCGTGATACGCCCCAGCAGGAGAGAGGCCACCAGCCCCTACGCAGCGTCTTAATCCAACCCTGCTGGAAGACACATATTACCGGAACTCATTAGCAGAAGTTATCCCAAACTATTTAATTAATAACCAGGGCTCTGCATCCACGAGGTTGATTGAATGGGAGGCTTTCAAAGTGGTGGTGCGAGGGCAATGCATTAGTCAGTAGGTGCACTAGCAGAACTGCGCAAAGAATTACTAGCAATATAACAGAAGATATGCATATCGATAACACAGTAGATGGCAATCAGGAAATAATAGCAGAAGCCCAAGCAATGAGAAAGCAATACCACGTTACTCTAGAGAAGTTGAGAACCCACAATCACAAACAATACATCACGACAGTGGTGGCTGGTGACATTTGAAACTGGTGGGGCATAAAAGTTGGGGATGAATTTTACTTAGCGAGCAAGTGCGGCCGACATAAGAGGTGTTCAGCCCATGCATCATTCACCCAATCATCCCCCATTAATTCATCCATGTTTGTCATCCACTGTGTTCATCTGTTCATCCACCCATCTGTTCTTCTAGAGATTCTCCCATTCACTTATCCATCCATGTATCCATTCACTAGAATATCTTCCACGCATTTGTCCATCATTTGGAGCATTCATCCATTCATTCCTGTATACATTCACTCATCCTTCCAGACACACTCTCCTGTAACTCTTCTGCCCACTCATCCATCTATGTATCCTTTTACCACTGGTGAATCACCAGAGCATCCAACCATCTTCAGACAACCTGCAATCCATCCATCTCAATGAAAGTATATTTGGTTGTCTGTATTTGAACGACGTTCTCAATTAGCCTGTTCGCCAGACAAGCGGTATCCCAATATTGTATCAGGTCACAACACTACACAGATATGGTGAGATCTTAGCATTATGAAATCCTTTGCGGGCCTATGGAGACTGAATATGTCCTGGTAAAGATGATAAACAACGATTGAGAGTTTACCTGTGCACTTATTTATGACACTGTGATGGCACAATACCTTCTACCCAGACTGTTTGCGCTGTAGGTACAGCATATATGCAGTGGGATTGTGGAAAGCCTGTCAGAGCAGCCAGGGCGGACTGGCCGGAGCATAGAGAGTGAGAGAAGAAAAGCGGGGGATTAGGAAAGAGAGCGGAGTAAAGAGAGGGAGGAAGGGGGAGGTCAGATGAACGGAATGAATGAGCAGTCGCGGCTCGCAATATGTGCAGGGGGGGGTCGCGGGGGGGGTCGCGTGAGGCGGGGGGAGTCGCGCGGGGGGGAGGGGGTTAAAAATACAGTAAAAAAAAAAAACTGGAACACTTACCTGACCGCCGGGTCCGCGCCGCATCTGCTATGTGTTCCTGTTCCGGGGTCCGCCGCTGCGTTGGTGCCTTCGCGAGCATACCCTCTCAGCCAATCCGGATGCTGCTCCAGCAGTGCCAGGTTTGGCTAGGGCATGGACTATCCCCGCCCATATGAGAGCGGGGGCTGCGGCCACTGGCCAGTAGCAGCCCTCGCCCGCTATAGTAATAAAGGGCCTGCAGGCGATACTAGTGCACATGTTCCGGCTGGTCAGAATCCAAACCTGAGCATGCGCACTGGGCCTGCCCTGCTGCTGTCACTCAGTGAAGTGACATCAAAAACAAACCCAACCCTCCAGTGTTGTCCCACCCCCTTCAGCGATGCGTCCTCCTGACTGACTCGGATTTCGAGTCAGGACGCACCCGGCAGTGAAGTTAATCTTCTTGCGTGCCCTTGGCCATGTGGTTAGTGGGGCAACGCCCCAATGGACGATCTGCCCCTGCATCACGAAGGCGCATGTTGAAGAGGGTAAGGCGGGAAGAATGCTGGCGTGGCTCATCAAACCCGAGTCCAGAGGCTCATCCATTACCAAGCTACATACTCACAGCGGGAAGCCCATATAGTCCCCCACACTAATAAACCAAGAATTCTGAAATTATTTTATGACCGTTAACAAGGCCCATCCTTGTCTTACTGAGGAAGTATTAGATTGCTACCTGACGCAAATACAGATAAAGCAACCAGCTGGTTTACACCGTAGGGAACTAAGGGCCCCTGTCACTATAAAAGAAATCCGGGCTGCAGTAAAAGGGTTAGCAACAGGCAAATCACCGGGACCAGATGGACTGCCAGCCGAATTGTATGCAGTATACATTGGGGCACCTCACCTTGAGAAATTATACGCAGAGGCCTGGTGGGTTGGTTCGCTCCCAGAGTTCACCAGGGATGCCGTAATCATACCCCTACCAATAAGCAGTGAGCAGGGCGCGAGAGTAAGTGATTACCGCCCCCTATCCATGCTGAACCTAGACTTTAAAATCCTGAGCAAAGTGCTGGCTCTCAGGCTCCTCCCACACATGCAGGGTTTAATGCACACAGATCAGAACAGGTTTATACCCACGCACAGCACCTCACACAATCTTAGAAGACTTTACCATGTGATGTATTACCTAGTAATAAAGACTGACAGCAAAGCAATGCTGATGTCGGTGGACTTGGAGAAAGCCTTCGACACAGTACGCTCAGACTTTCTGTTTGCTATAATGAAACATATGGGTTTGGGATAAGACTGGATTAAATGGGTCAGATTACTGTATAGGGCCCCGACGGCGAGAGTAAGAATGGGAACCACACTGTCATCACAATATGGAGTGCATAGAGGCACCAGACAGGGATGCCCTCTTATTTGCACTAGCAATTAAACCCATGACTGCTCAGCTTAGGCAAATGGGAAAGGGATGGAGCCTGGAAGTCTAAGGTCGAGAGCATATCATTTCATTGTATGCCGACGAAATACTCCTCTATTTTAGAGATGGACTGATGGGCATCCCCCAAGCCGTGACACAGCTAAAACAATACCAATCAGTTTCCGGCCTTTGGGTAAACACATCCAAAATGCATATATTCCCACTATGCCGGGACTAGAGAAGAAAACGGGACTCCCACCTGACCTGGTCCCCAATATCCTTAAAATATCTTGGAATACAGGTATTTCACAGGATAGAAAACTTGAGGGACAGCAATCTGGGGGGAGGATTCAGCTCCCTTAGGGTGTGTGTACCCTTTTGGAGGTCGCTCAAGCTGCCCATCATGGCCCAGATTGTGATCTCCAAGATGGTGATGCTACCAAGGCTCCTTTACTACTTGCCAACATGCCAATAAATATAGCAGCCCACTGGTTCAAGCAATTATCCTCCTGCGGGACCTAATATGGGATAGGGGCAGACACAGAGTGTCCTTGGCAACACTTAGATGCCCAACGGAAGAGGAGGGTCTTGGAGTTCCAAATTTTGAGTTATATTTTCTACCATCTCAACTTCAGTGACTCACGCAGTGGCTAGATGGAGCTAATCAAAACGAATTACAGCAATCAGAAAAGATGATGCAAAGAGACCGGTTATTGCCTGAAGAGCTAAATGCCTCAATCGTGATCCCCAAGCCGGGAATACTGCTGGCCACAGCCCTACAATGTTAGTGTAGGTGTGTATCCAAAACCAAGGGAGCAGCTCTGTATGCTCCATCACAGCCTCTAGCAGGACTGCCACAAGGAGATCCTCTTACTTACTTTACCCAAAGACAATTAACAGCCTGGACGGAAGTGGGAATACTCAAAGTGGGCGACTGCTACCAGCAGGGAACATTATTCCCTATGGCGGACCTAATGGACTCCTACCAACAGCCTCCTGGTCAATTTTTCAGATATGAAACATGAGTACGCGCATTCCAAGACCTACTGAGTGGAGAGGCGACGGAACCTGTGACACATAGTACACTACAACCACTGGTGTCCATGGGGGTCACAAAACACTTGGTGACCTGGTTTTATAGATTCCTTTGCAGACATGACCAGAGGCCCCCTAACTGCACTAAGGAATAGGTGGGAAAAGGCTCTTAAACTGGAACTAACTGATCCGGAATGGCGAAGAATACTAGCCTTGCCAAAGAAAGTTTTTAGAAATACCAGACTTAAGTACACCCAATATAACTATGTACACATAACATATATGACACCACATAGGTTACAGGTTACACACGGGGAGTCCCCCGACCCTTCTTAGATGCGGACACATGGATGCAGGTTTGTGCACATGGTATCGGACTACCTGCAGCTGCAGTCATACTGGTCAAAAATACTGGCAACTCTAGACCTTGCTCTGGGACAAACCCCTCTCCCCCCCCCCCCCCCCCCCCGAACATTGGAGGCATGTTTTTTGAGGTTATACCAAAGACCAAGCTCCAAGAAAGTTGGAACTAAATTCCTAGATTAAGCACTGGTATTAGCCAAGAGAAGAATTGCCGTAGACTGGAAATCAAAGACCGGGCCAACAGCCAATACATGGAAAACAGAAGTGACGCAATGGGCTAGAGCAGAAGAACGCAAGCTGATCACGGAAGAAGCTAGGGGGATTAGACTCCGTCCAATAGCAGACCTGCGGACAGAAATATTAACAATGTGGGAACACCAAGAACAGAGTAGCAATGATGTGCCACAAAGGAGCACTGATACCACAGACGATGAGGAGTATGGGCCAACTCTTACTAATGTAGAAGAATTGTGAAACAAATTAAACATTAATTAACCTCAAAGACACTAGGTCACATGATAAAGGGATACCTCCAGGGATGCTGCGTACACCCCCACCAGACACACCGCTTCGGACATAGGTCACACAGCCTGCCAAAATACAAGGAAATGCCAGGGACCCCAGATGTCACCATCCTCCCCACAGAACAGTGAACACATCAACTAACTGAAGCCCTCCTCCCCTTTTTTTTTTTTCTTCCTCTCCTCCCTCCACCCCTCTCTATTGTTAAGTAGAATTAGATTTAACGGTGTATTTGATTTGATGAACGGAATCTCGATGTGAATACCAAATGTTACTGTCTCCCTGTACACGTAAAATGTACCCCCGGAGCTTATAAGACACAACATGGTGTATACAAGAAAAACGCAATATAATATAACATCCTTTTGCATGTAATCATGAAAGGCATACGTAGAAAACATGGTATTTAATGTAAAGCACAACAGGTGAGAGATAACCAAACGTGTTAAAATTTATGTTGTAAGGAGTAGAACAACATATATATTTTTTTTAAAACGTAGTGTGGAAGGCAAAATAACGTTTGGAGGTTGTGCCTGGGTGAGGTACGATGAGGAGTTTAGGGCCAGACTGGTGGAAAATGCAAATGGGGTTAGGGAACAATTAGACAATGAATTGTTCCTTCAAACAATGACACCGGAGAGACCAGCTCCCTCCACTTACACAACAAGTGGGTGGCCAGTGATATACAAGTTCATTCATGGATGTCTCACCCAGACTGGGGTAGGTACAGCAGGACAGGGTCAAGCAGGTAATGCCAGCGCTTGTTGGTCATACAACAGGGGGTAGTGATAGTGGGATTATTGAAAACACAGGCATGAGTGCTCGAAGTGTGGGAAAAACATATGGTCACCCCGGATGGATATCAGGGGGAGCACTTTTGGGCACCAAAGCAGTGCAGGGGGTCAGTGGCGGGGCTGCAGCGATAGGGGCAGAAGTGGACAGAATTCTTTGGGAAAAGGTGCATCCGCCAGTTAAGCTGGAAAGGCTTAAACATTGGCTTCTGCAGTTGGGCACTCAAAGGAAGAAGGATTTGTTGTTGGATGAGTGAGCATGGTTTTCGTTTATGTTATGAAGGGCCGAGGAAAAGGAAATGGGTGGAAAATTTGAAGCCTGTTCAGGGTCATGAAGAATTGGTCTGGAGGAAGCTTTTGAAGGAAGGAAGTGAGGGGTGCATGGAAGGATCATTTGAGGATTGACCGCTACCTAATTTGATGGTGTCCCAGATTGGAGCGGTCCTCAAGAAGGAACCAGGAGAATACCGTTTGATTTAACATTTGTCAGCCAAGAATTTGACCCAGCAAGCCTACAGTAAAGTTCACTATGCCTCTGTTAATACGGCTAAAGCAATGGTTAATAGATATGGGTAAGGAACATTGATGACAAAATGTGATATAAAATCCGCCTTTCACCTGCTTCATGTGCACCCCTCTGATTACGAGTTGTTGGGCATGCAGTCTGTGGGTTATTTCTTTATGGACAAAACACTGCCAATGGGTTATTCTAATTCTTGTTTGTTGTTAGAAGTGTTCAGCTTTTCCTCTTTGAGATTGTTTAGCTACTCTGTGGGGAAGGAGTTCATAACCCATTACCTGGACAATGTATTTTTGCTAAGTTCCTTCACGTCAGGCAAATGAGCAGAAACTTTGCGCTTGTTTCAGGTCTTGATGGAAGATGTTGGTGTCCTGTTGACACCGGAGAAGACTGTTGGGCCAGCTGAAGTGATTACTTCTTTGTGAATTGAGTGGGACTCTAGGCACATGAAAGTGAGGCTGCCAGAGGATAAAAAAACAAAAGCTGATGGATTTGTTGGACAGGATGTTCTTGAAGTCTAAAGTGCAGATGAGAGACATTCAGGTGCTGAGTTTAAAGTCTATTCAAGAAAAGTTGGTCATGTTGAAACCCAGTCAAGGGTGGAGGTAGTTTGAAAGTAACAAGAAGGAAACTGTGGTGCATGCAGGATGGTTGGATGCGTGAAGTCTGAGTGAAGACATTTTTGATGGGGTTATTTGGGGTAACTTACGGGAGGAGGATGGATAGTTATTAGTATGTATAGTGAGGCCGGGTTTAATGTTCAGTATGTATGGCTTAGGGCCAAGGTTCATGAATCAAGTGTTGCGCACCGATTTCATTAAAGTGGCCTTTTCCACACTATAATCGTTTCCGTGTGTTCTTGGATTCGCCATCCCGTCCGAGTAAATGGAGCGCGACTCATTCCACCAGCACACATGTGCGTTCAGACACATGCACTCATCAGTGGAAATTGTAAGACTGCCTTCCAGGCTTTGTTTTTTTTAAGTTTTCTTGTGACATGGCTGCACAATGTCCTGACGCTGCACAGCACCGCCAAAAAAAAGCAAGTAGCAAAGTCAATAGGTGCCAAAGGGAAGTTCTACTGACTCTGTCAATGCTTGCCAATGACAGTGTGTGGGATGACCAAGTGATTCCAGCCACTTGTGGAACTCACTGTGGAGATCAGAGTCATTCCTGGTAAAGGCATGTACTGCCTTCATTCAAAGTGACAATCACACGTCTCACGTAAAAGGAAAATAAACTCATGCACCTCTTTTCTTCCGATTGCCTCTGCCAAGGGCAGGTCTATGACGAAAATAACAGTTTCTTTGAATGAAATCATTTTCATCACGTAAGTGATTTATTATTATCACAGTCTGATGAGATAGTAGGTTAGCTGTCTGTGCATGCAGTGAGTAGAGTTTAGTTATAAGGGAACAAGCCTCGGCACATTTCAGCTGTTCCCAAGTTTTGCTTGCCTCACCCTGACGAGTGATTTGGGAAAAATTAAAACGCGTACAGTAAGAAGCAGAGGCTCGCCCCCACAAGTTGGACATCTCCTTTGAATGATGTGATGCTCGTCTTGAGGGGGCTCGTGTTTCCATATTTAGCTTAAGGCCAAGGCAATTTATTCTAAAAATCTGATTTCGTTGTGCAAGACAGGTAGAAAGTTTTTTACTGTGTAGTTTGCAAGCGAGATTTACACTGTGAGTTGGATTTATTTTGTGAGGACAAAACTGAAAAGTGTAACATATGTGAAGAAATAAATGAGTAGTTAAGATGCCTACACTCAGTCGTGTGAGTAACCCTACATGCATATCTACTTTCGAGAAAGTTAGCCATTTTCATTTGACTAGTAGTTTGTTAAGACTTTCATCCATTAAGTGGATGGAATCAGTCACAGACTGCTATACATATTTGAATGTTTAACCTTTAGCAAAGGGATTTAAGGCTCCAATTAGTTTTGCTGAGTGAACACTAAGTTGCCATATCCTGCAAACACACTACTTACAGGGACACAGGCCGCTTCAAAGGGTATGTGCGGGGGCAGTGCTAGACCGCTAGGGGATCTGACCGTGTATACCCCAGAGTTGAGTTAATACAATGTGTCCTGGGTGAAATGTCTAAACAGGTAGTTGCTGCTAAATGTTGGCTTCAGCTAAGGACCTGTGACTAGTTATAGTGCATCTATCTATGGCTGCCACCTACCCATGCAAGGCCACCAGAAGACATGCACAGTTTGTGGTGTCTTCCCTTGTGCTAAATGTGCTGTAAAATGTAACATTTGTACACTATTTTTCAAAATGTATTCAGGAAGACCCATCCAGTCCCCCTTTGAAAGAGTTGGGCTCGCTCACTCACTTTGTCCAGTTCAAGGTATGCATTTAAGCCCTACCACATTTAAATATCACAGCCACCACTAAGGAGACACCCCCACGCTACCTTCAGAAGTGGACTCATCCTCTCAACCACACACACACACTCTGTCTCCCATTATAAAAATAGCCCTGGGGAGAATTCGGAAAGGGATGTACAGATAACTACTGTCCAATATCCACTATTCCTTCACTAGAAAAACTACTGGAGAAGTGCGTTCATTCCCAAATATGCAACCATATAGCCCAATTCCACCTCATTGACCAGTTCCAATCAGGCTTCAGTCAGAATCACAGCACGGAAACTGCCCTGACTCACATCGTCGATGACGCACTCAGAATACTAGATCAAAATGAATCCTGCCTCCTAATCCTCCTAGACCTATCATCAGCCTTTGAAACGGTCAAACATAACAGTCTCTTGGACCTACTTGAACATAGAATGGGTTTATCAGGAGCTGTCCTAAAGTGGTTCGCCTCCTTCTTAGACAACCGAACTCAAAGAATCAAGATTAACCAATCGCTATCTTCGACTACGCCGGTCACCCTGGGAGTCCCTCAAGGTTCCTTCCGCCTTATGTCCTACCCTCTTCGATCTATTCATGGAGCCCTTAACCGAAATGCTGAAACTCTCCAATATCCATTACCACATGAATGCTGATAATACCCAACCATACCTAAAAATATCATCGCCGGATGACATCCACCTACTCAACACAAATTTACAAAAAAAACCACATCTGGCTGACAAAAAACCACCTCAAACTCAATGCGCTCAAAACAGACTTTCTCCTAATCTCCCCACCACAAGGACAAGGTGATATTGTAAACTGGATGAAACACCTAACAGCCCTCTAATGCAAACCTCACATTATCGATTTCACAAGATCACTGGGACTAATACTCAACAAGAATCTCAACATGAGAGAATACATCAGCCCAGCCACCAGAGGAGGCAACTTTCATATGAGCATTTTCAGAAAACTAAAACCCTTCCTCAACGACGACGACTTAAAAACAGCCGTTCAATTTCTAGTGATACTCAGAATAGACTATGGGAATACAACCCTATGTGGCTTGCCGCAATCCAGTCTGGCTCCTTTAAGAGCCTCACTCAACGTGGCTGCAAGACTCATCACTGGCTCCAAAAAGAACAACCACATCACCCCTGATCTAAAGGAACTGAATTGGCTCCCTTATGAGTCAAGAGCACAGCTAAAGATTACATGCATGACACACAAAGCCCTGCACCTCAACACACCAAAGTATCTAGCCAATAAAGTCGAATTATCAGGCAATAGCAGAACTCTGACAAGCACCAACACCCTGCTATTAAAACCGCAAAAATTTAGGGAAAAGAAAACCTACAGACGCACCTTCTCTAGCCTAGCACCTAGGATATGGAACACCCTGCCCCAAGCAATCAGAATGAATCCCTTCACCACCTCCTTCAAAAATGAAGTCTAATTACTTCTAATGAATAAAACTCTCTCCTGATCCCAGCCCTGCTGCGAGTTGATACCAACCAGAAGCTGCTTATCTTCCAGCATGCGTGATGAACTCTAAACGAGAATGAGTAACACAATCCTGACCTTCAGCAAGAACTAACAACATATACGATCTCATGTTAGATACTCATTTATATGTGACTAGCGCTCAACTTTTCTTTTGATGTAACTTTTGTAAAGCACTCTGATACCCTCATCGGGTCTAGTCCGCGCTATATAAAACCTTATAAATACATTAAAAAAAATATATATATAGAAGCAGCACTTGCTTCAAAGCTCCGCCAGGGGTAATACGCGCTATATAAATGAAACCGTATTGCAATACAAGGCTATCATACCGTGAATGCCAGGTGTTTAGGTATTTAGACCTCAGAATACATGCGCGATCATACACAGTGGTGTTGTTTTGGGCCTCTGCATACCCAGTGACTCAACGTTTTCCTGAAAATGAGGTAAGCAAAAGGCACCACTGATTAACATGGAAGAACTAAGCTTTCAGCCCACATTTCAAAGGGCATTTTATGGCTGGTTGTTGCTTAATCACAGGACAATACCAGAGCTATTAGGGATCTCCGCATCTAAACATAGGCATGGGTGCATACATAAAACAAACAAACGGGGTCAGACAAACACAATTAGTTATTTCAGGCGTTTTTTGCTCCTTCACAGCTGCATCCTGTGCAGGGAGAGGTTCTTAACACATGCTGCTTTTACAGCTCAGCAGAGACAAAATGTCAGAGCAGTGGCTGTGAAAACGTTTTGTTCGCTGCCACTACCCACACGCCCCTTCAGTTTAGTTCAATAATTTTCTTATCACATGTTGCATCTAAAAAGGCTGGCTTTGCATGCCTCACGAGGGTCAGGCAGGGGCTGAGGAAGTTATCAGAAAAAGAAGGGGGGGGGGGGCAGTGTCATAAACATTGCATCGGTCAAATACCAAAACTATTCGTTGCTCGAGTCCTCCATGCTAAAAACCAGATATAAATGTCCGGACAATACTCGGTTACCGGCCTATGCCACATACTCAGTGGAAATGTGGGAAACCCCATTTGAAAATTCAGATATGGTAACTGTCTGTATGTTACTTACTACCACGTCACTCTCGTTCCTTATGTAATTCGCTTCGCTCTATTGTAAAGCGCCCAGACACCTATGGGTAAAGTAAACGGTATATAAAAAGGCATATATAAATAAATAAACTGAGCAGATCAAACACCCTCACTGGAGGGAAGTAGCGAGTGTGAAGATACATGTAGTACGATTCTATACATTTAGCTGGAGGTAGAGAGAAATTATCAATATTACACGATTCAGGTAAAATGGCACATAACATTTTTTTTAAGGGAGGTGTAGAAGATGGCGCCACCTAAAGACAGCTTGAGCTGCACCACAACACAAAAGTCTCTTGAGTTGAACTAGCTACAATTTGGTCAAAGGAAGCCTACATCCAGCCAGAAAACAATGACGGATGTAAGAGAAATTGCTTTGTAATTACAAAAGTGGCCCCTAGAGTAACTACTGTATGGACGAAATACTGCAGCCGTTTGTTCCTGATGTGCCCTCCCACCATTTGACACTTTTGTCCCGAAGGGTTTTCTTGGACTCTTGTTTTATGGCTGCTTCAGGTGACCCTAATCCCATCAGCCTCCTGAACACGATCTGCAGTGTGCCTGACTGAAACCCAAAATGGTCCATTCCACTAAGCGCTCTCAAAAGAGTGATGTACCCCAACCCCTTATTGGTGACTTTATTGACTTTTTTTTGTTGGTGCGCAAAACGGACAACTGTTCTCCAGAAACACAGAATATACAATGGTAGCCACCCCTGGGGCGCCGTCTTCTTGGTAGTACTTTAACAAGGCAACCACAGCACATTCTGGGAGCATGACAAGCCTGCCTGTCTGGCAACACCGCCTGCCAGCCCATGGTTCGCGTCATCGGCCGAGTACACTCCCCAGCACACATGTTTGCCTTCTATGACTGTGTGAACTTTACTGCCCCAGCCCTGCAGCATTAATATCAACACTGGGGCTCCACCTGCCATGGTGTGAGCAAAGGTTCTTCAACATGCTCTGTCCTGGATTCCTAACAAATGTCTCCAAACCACACCTTAATGCCGGTGCCAGGATTTGCAATGGTCTAGTACCCACATGACCACCCGAAGCCTGTCAGATCCTGAGTTTCTAGACAGACCACAAGGTCCCTTTGAGAACCCTTAGTTAACCTGGCAACTGGCCAGTATCTCAGCTTTTTTTATGAACCAGTCGTAAGCTCCTTTTTCCATTATAGAAGCTTCTACTTGTCAGAACCAGTGCACCACCCACAAGCCGTCACATCTAACTGGGTCTGCAGTGCAGTCTTCTAAAGCCCCTCCCCTAAAAAAGAGTTAGAACATTTCATTATACTGAACTGCAGAACCATTCCTCTACTAGGGCTCTGACTGAAAGCTTATAGGAACTATGTATAACCTCTGAACAATTAAGGCTGGAAATGTAGACCACAGTTCGTTCAAATGTTTACTGTCTTACAGTTTTAAGGACATTAAAGACTTACTTCTTTTACAGCAAATACGTTGTGACGGGATTAATCTTTATAGGGATTTATAAATAATAACTGTATTTTTTTTTTATTCTTCTTTATAATGCACACCTGCCATTTTTAAGTGCTGAATAACAAATATTATTTTAACACACTTTGATGGAACTAAATGTATCCACATTGACCGGCTGAATTGGCATTGCTGAGGTTCAAATCTCTGGCCAGCAGACCACATCCAATGTGAGCATGGACCATCAATTCAATGAGTCATCTTGCCAGTGCAGAATTTGCTTGACATAGCGCATAAAGGGGCCAACGAGCTGGAGCAAGGGTAAATGATTATTTGGGCCCCACGCTGGTCTGTGTCCCTAAGAGGGGTTCTTTGGGGGTTCTGTGTAGGCCTGGGCCAAAATTCCGTTCCGTTCGCGGAAGTTGCGATATTTTGGCATTCTCGCGTTCCGCGGAAAGCGCGAAAATGTCAAAATTTCCGCATTCCGCAGCTTAGCGATAATTTTTTTCTTGCTCGCGCTGTAAAACAATACATTCTCGCGCGCGCGCGATCGCCTTACCTGAATCCCTGCGTTCTCCGACAAGTTTTCTTGACCCGGTCGCGTTCTCCACGAGATGTTGGATTTTGGTAGCCATTTTGCGCTGTCTCGCGAGAGTTCGCGGCCGCATTCAAGTCATTTTTCACGCGATCACGTCATTTGTCGCGCGATCAGGTATTTCTTCTCGCGATCATGCACCGCGCGAGTATGAGAAGATTGAGATCTCGAACATGTCATTCTACATCGCGAGCCAGAGAATGAGGACGCGGGCACATGAAATCGAACGCGAACAGGAGAAAGAGACCGCGAACACGTCATATCCAACGCGACAGGGACAAAGAAGAGAACGCGATCATATCGTTTTCGACACGCCGGCGGAAGTAATGTGAAGCTGGAGAACTCAACAATGTAAAATTTACAATTTGGAGAGGAATATCGGCTCTAGCAGCATGAAACCATCTGCAAATACTGATTTTGGATGAAAAGAACTCCTTACATTCACATTTGGCTTTCCTTTTTTGTGCAAGGACTCCAGGATTCATTTTTTTTTTACAAAGTGGAGAGAGGGAGGAAGTGACACAGATTCTCCAACTTCCTGTTCCTGTCCAGCAGGCTCCTCCCAGTGCTTTGTCCATCTCCTGCTCATTCTGCCTTTGGATTTGGAGCTGGAAAGATCTCTCTTTTTGTCTGCTGCATCATTGCAATTGGATTTCAGGATTTTTGGAATAGGATATTTTACAAGTAAGTGGTTGTTGTGTTTGATTGTGGGCATTGCAGTTGTTGTGTAACTACAATTTATTTTTGATAATTAATTATCATCATTCCTTTTTTTTTTTTTTAATTTATTTTAATTTTGTGGGTTGTAGTAGTAGGCCCGAGCTAGCCATGGGCATGGCCTCATGGGTGTGTGTGTGCATGATGAAGCAACTGTTCCTTTTGTTTTTTGAATATATTTCATTTTCAATCACATTTAGGGCATGGATGGCATTGGATTGAGTTGGGGAAGTGTGTATTTTGGGGTGGCCTTGCTGATGTTGTTGGGGCTCTCCATGTGGCTGGTGGCCATTTTGAGGCCTAGGCCTGCAAGCTTGCCTGGCCTTGTCTGCCAGCAGGCCTGCTTTCATCCACTGCTACCAGAGCAGGTAGCCACAGCTTTAGTAATCTACTGTTTTCTGTGTGTTCTGTTGATTTTAGACATCATTTTGGGCATGGATGGCATTGGATTGAGTTGGGGAAGTGTGTATTTTGGGGTGGCCTTGCTGATGTTGTTGGGGCTCGCCATGTGGCTGGTGGCCATTTTGAGGCCTAGGCCTGCAAGCTTGCCTGGCCTTGTCTGCCAGCAGGCCTGCTTTCATCCACTGCTACCAGAGCAGGTAGCCACAGCTTTAGTAATCTACTGTTTTCTGTGTGTTCTGTTGATTTTAGACATCATTTTGGGCATGGATGCCATTGGATTGAGTTGGGGAAGTGTGTATTTTGGGGTGGCCTTGCTGATGTTGTTGGGGCTCGCCATGTGGCTGGTGGCCATTTTGAGGCCTAGGCCTGCAAGCTTGCCTGGCCTTGTCTGCCAGCAGGCCTGCTTTCATCCACTGCTACCAGAGCAGGTAGCCACAGCTTTAGTAATCTACTGTTTTCTGTGTGTTCTGTTGATTTTAGACATCATTTTGGGCATGGATGGCATTGGATTGAGTTGGGGAAGTGTGTATTTTGGGGTGGCCTTGCTGATGTTGTTGGGGCTCGCCATGTGGCTGGTGGCCATTTTGAGGCCTAGGCCTGCAAGCTTGCCTGGCCTTGTCTGCCAGCAGGCCTGCTTTCATCCACTGCTACCAGAGCAGGTAGCCACAGCTTTAGTAATCTACTGTTTTCTGTGTGTTCTGTTGATTTTAGACATCATTTTGGGCATGGATGCCATTGGATTGAGTTGGGGAAGTGTGTATTTTGGGGTGGCCTTGCTGATGTTGTTGGGGCTCTCCATGTGGCTGGTGGCCATTTTGAGGCCTAGGCCTGCAAGCTTGCCTGCCCTTGTCTGCCAGCAGGCCTGCTTTCATCCACTGCTACCAGAGCAGGTAGCCACAGCTTTAGTAATCTACTGTTTTCTGTGTGTTCTGTTGATTTTAGACATCATTTTGGGCATGGATGCCATTGGATTGAGTTGGGGAAGTGTGTATTTTGGGGTGGCCTTGCTGATGCTGTTGGGGCTCGCCATGTGGCTGGTGGCCATTTTGAGGCCTAGGCCTGCAAGCTTGCCTGGCCTTGTCTGCCAGCAGGCCTGCTTTCATCCACTACTACCAGAGCAGGTAGCCACAGCTTTAGTAATCTACTGTTTTCTGTGTGTTCTGTTGATTTTAGACATCATTTTGGGCATGGATGGCATTGGATTGAGTTGGGGAAGTGTGTATTTTGGGGTGGCCTTGCTGATGCTGTTGGGGCTCTCCATGTGGCTGGTGGCCATTTTGAGGCCTAGGCCTGCAAGCTTGCCTGGCCTTGTCTGCCAACAGGCCTGCTTTCATCCACTGCTACCAGAGCAGGTAGCCACAGCTTTAGTAATCTACTGTTTTCTGTGTGTTCTGTTGATTTTAGACATCATTTTGGGCATGGATGGCATTGGATTGAGTTGGGGAAGTGTGTTTTTTGGGGTGGCCTTGCTGATGCTGTTGGGGCTCGCCATGTGGCTGGTGGCCATTTTGAGGCCTAGGCCTGCAAGCTTGCCTGGCCTTGTCTGCCAACAGGCCTGCTTTCATCCACTGCTACCAGAGCAGGTAGCCACAGCTTTAGTAATCTACTGTTTTCTGTGTGTTCTGTTGATTTTAGACATCATTTTGGGCATGGATGGCATTGGATTGAGTTGGGGAAGTGTGTTTTTTGGGGTGGCCTTGCTGATGTTGTTGGGCCTGGACATGTGGCTGGTGGCCATTTTGAGGCCTAGGCCTGCAAGCTTGCCTGGCCTTGTCTGCCAGCAGGCCTGCTTTCATCCACTGCTACCAGAGCAGGTAGCCACAGCTTTATTGATCAAGTGTTTTCTATGTGATCTGTTGAATTTTTAGACATCACCTTCCTGAGAGTGTAGTGTGGCTGTACACAGTACTAGTAGTATAACATAGCTCTAGTTAAAAAAAATTCATAAATGGCTAGACTATCTTTTGTTTGCACTAGTACAGTACTAAGTAACTGAACCACAAAAACAAATGCAACATTTCACTGATGTTCTTCTCCTGTCTTCTTTGCTTTTAGGTGCACAAAAGACAGAGTAGGAGGTGTCATCGGCATCACCTGGCTACCCGTTGTACTGCCAGCCAGACAGAAGTCCTGCTGCGCATCACGCCCACGTGTGACCAGAACTTGTTGTGCATCTGCCTCCTGCCTGACGTCGGAATAAGATGGCCCCAAAGAAAGGTACCAGGTCCAGTACCAAGAAAGTTGCTGGTGAGAAGAAGGAACAGAAAAAGGAAGTGCCATTAACCACGACTGGTGGTGTGCCGGCCAAGGTTTTTTTTGGCACCAAAGCGTTGTCCGGGAACCAAGCTGGGAGCAGCACAGCGGTCCAGCAACCCCACCAACCTAGGCCCAAGGGCTTTACTGTCGCAGAGGTAGCCAGTCTACTAACGGGCAGCGGTGTTGAAGAAATGTCATTACCGCAAAGTAGTACACAATCAAGTTCAACGCAGGCGCAAACTCAGCAGATCAGTGTGCAGCCGGCGCAACCAGAACAGCAGCAGCAGCCGGCGCAACCAGAACAGCAGCAGCAGCCGGCGCAACCAGAACAGCAGCAGCAGCCGGCGCAACCAGAACAGCAGCAGCAGCCGGCGCAACCAGAACAGCAGCAGCAGCCGGCGCAACCAGAACAGCAGCAGCAGCCGCCGCAACCAGAACAGCAGCAGCAGCCGCCGCAACCAGACCAGCAGCAGCAGCCGCCGCAACCAGACCAGCAGCAGCAGCCGCCGCAACCAGACCAGCAGCAGCAGCCGCCGCAACCAGAACAGCAGCAGCCGCCACAACAGCCCACCATAGTAGTTGTTGCTCCTGACGTAGGGGCATTTCAGGAAATCGAGCTTCCTGCAGACAAAGCGGAGCGAAGTCAAACCACTGTTCCAGAACATCTATTGTCTTCCAGACCACCAGCAAGGAAAAGGAGGCTTAGTCCATCATCTTCTTCTTCAAGCCCCGCTTCTGATGATCGTGATGACACTTGGGTCCCACCAGCTCGGTCTGAGAGTGAAGTACGCCACAAGACATTGCTTCTGAAAAGGAAGGTCCCAGAAAAACTTAGAGTTATGGAGGTAGATGTAGAAGAGGGGGGTGATGATGTTGATGAAGACGAGCCAGTCATCACGCACATTACTCCCGCCCCAAAGGGATTGGAGACCGACATTCTAACCCTATCCAGAAAGGCTGCTACTGAGCGGGATGCAGCACGGATCTCACCAACACAGGTTACACCACCACTACCTCCAGCTGCCATATTTTCCAAGGCCCGGCAGGGACCTACATCCAGCTCAACCACCTCAGTAGGAAGTGGTAGTAAAAGTCACAGTGTAGGTGGACAGGGTCACATATTTTCAAGGACCCCCTCAAGTTCATCTGGTGTTGAAAGTGGCACATCCAGCAGTGCCAGAAAGTTCTCCTCCCCAGTTTGGGACTTCTTTTCTGTTAGCGCCAAGGAGGAGAACGTTGCTATATGCGCAATTTGTCGGCAAGGTGTTCGGCGTGGTAAGCTTGGTACAAACTATGGTACCGGAGGACAAGCAAGTCATCTCAGAACACACCACACTATTGTGTGGGAGGATCACCTACTTAAGTTAAAAGAAAGTAGGAAAACTAAACCCTTTGAAGTTGGTCAGGAATCAGGGAGCGATATTATTGTGGTGGCAGGTGAAGAACAGGGAGGCATTTCTAGCCCTGTCTCCAGTAGTGCAGTCACTGCAGTGGTAACGCCCACATCCTCCTCAGTAACATCAGAGTGGCACCGCAGTAAGAGCCATACTCAGAGTGTGGGTGAGACACCAAGGCGACCGGCGGCGAGTACCTCAATGAGACAATCTGTGTCGTTGAGCCTTAGTGGGTTAATGGCACCACTAAGGAAAGTAAGCCAGCCTACCATTGACAGCATGTTTAGGTTGGAGGGGCAGTTCCAACGCAACCACCCAACGGCACGATTGTACAATGCGAAGCTGGCTAAAATGTTAGCGCTGGACCTTCTTCCTTTTTCATTTGTGGAAGGGGTGGGTTTCCTTGAATTTGTGTCTGCCATCTGCCCGAAATGGAAAGTTCCAAGCCGGTCCTATTTCGCAAGAATTGCTGTTCCGGCACTACATCATGATGTGCTGGAATTGGTTGGACAAGCTTTGCAGAAGAGTGCTGTGCACAATATCCACCTGACAACAGACATGTGGACCAGTTGCCAAGCCACAGATTACATGTGTATCACTGCACACTGGATCTCTTTTGTGGGGGTTAAAGATCTACTATCTGCACGAGGTGTTGTTGACACAGCTGCGATTTTTGAAGGTACTCGGAAACATGCAACTGTAGCCATGTTCGCCATGGAGAAATCTCATACGGCTGAAAACATTTTAGAAGAGTTTCGCACCAAGGTTTTGGAATGGCTGCAGCCCAGAGGGCTTGGTATTGGTTTTGTTGCCACAGACAATGGCAGTAATGTACTTAAGGCCATGGAACTTGGTTCCTATTTCAGGGTTCCGTGTTTGGCACACTGCATAAACATTATAGTGCAAGACTTTCTGAAAAAAGAACCCATAGTAAGCAATTTACTGTCCATCTGCCGAAGAATATGCACTCATTTCAGCCATTCTTTTAAAGCTCGGAAGCAGCTGAGGATCTTCCAACGTGAGCGTAGGGTGCCAGTCAAGGCACTCATCCAGGAGGTGGCAACACGTTGGAACTCAACGTATTACATGCTTGATCGTCTGTACGAACAGCACAGGTCACTCAATGATTATGTCTGGTACAAAGGCAGTGATGCTAGTGTTAAAGGCATGACCCTTCAGAGGGAGCAATGGACCCTAATTCAATGCCTGACTGAGATGCTGTCTCCTTTTGAGGTCTTCACACGTGAAGTCAGCAAGGAGGACTGTACAATGGGCCAAGCGATCCCATTGTTGCAAATGCTAGAGCATGAGCTGAATAATGTGTCTGAATCCTACAAAGGTGTAGAGGACAGAAGGCAAGCCCATGACTTGGTGGAGAGCTTATCCAGGCGCTTATCAGAAAATGTAAGGATACAAAATAAAATTTTGTCACAAGACCATTACATTTGTGCCACAATTCTGGATCCACGTGCAAAATTAGGACTATTCCGTTCTTTTTCCGACACTGATGTTGCCCGCTACAAAAGTTGTATAGCTGAAGCAGCCATCAAGTTTGAAAACGAAGGGCTGCTAATTAAAAGCCCGCCACATCAACCCACAACAAGTACTGATACTGAAGCAGGCCATGCAGAATCAAGTGCAACTTCGTCGGCTGAGGGCAGTGCGGTTGGCTCACAATCGCAACACTCACCATCACCATCGACTACAAAAACAATAACTGGATCATTCGGCCGAGTACAATCATTATCAGATTGGTATGTAAAGATGGGCCGTAAGCACAGTGCTGATGCACAGAAAAAACAGCACAAAAGCTTACCAGCAGCAACCCTGAACATTGAGCGGATGGTCCAGGCCTATCTGGACGATCCAACAGAGGTGTACGTTGATCAAAACCCAGTGCAGTATTGGTATAGGAAAAGGTCTGAATGGCCACAGCTCAGCAGGCTGGCGATAAGCTATCTGGCTTGCCCTGTCGCAAGTGTCTCTTCCGAACGTGTTTTCAGTGCTGCTGGTTCCATTGTAACCTTGAGAAGGACCAGTCTATCTCCCAAAAACGTGGAGAGGTTAACAATGATCAAAATGAATCAGCACTTCATACCACCGAATTACACAATGCATGAATCAACAGAGGAAGATGAGGACAGCGGCTCAGGTGACGGTAGTATTGTGTCAGATGATTACCTACTACTGGAAGATCCCCCAGAGTTTGAGGACGAGCTATACTTCCCTGACAATTAGGCTCGCACTTACTGTCTTCCTCCCTTTTTTCCCCCTTTGTTTGTGTCTGTTGTTCCGGTTATAAACTTGTGAATCGCAACCAATGCATTATCACCGTCTTCTAATCTTCTAATTTAAGATACAAGTTTCAGGTGTCTGCCATTTGACACTACAGTCCTCAGAATCCAGCTCCTCCGCTCGATCATACTGCATCTCCTGGTCAATTCCATTTCCCTCATGAATGATGATTGGATGATGGTAACAACAAATTCAAACTTTCCTCGTCCTTCCAAAACAAGTGGACCATGAATCTGATGACTTCTATAGCTATCCTCCTTCAGAGCCGAGAGAGACTGGCCATTAACTGAAAATAAGATGCAACAGGTAATGATTGATGCCATGCATTGTCCGCAGAAAAGCAGACTGAGTGATGTAGATTTTGTTGTGTGTGTTGCGCATGAATGAATTGATGTAATTGTGCACTGCCACTAATCAACTTTCTACAGAACACACTAGTAATTACTAATTTTCCTCTTCTGGCAAACAAGAAATGTGTACTTCTCTCCTGCATCTTGGTGATACATTGCTTTTAATTCAATACAGGAAGGGCACTCACTCAATCTGCTGCGCAATGCAAATGACTGTGACTTAACAGCACCGTCCATCATGATGATGGCGAAAGAGACGGCCTGCAGCGTTAACGAGATGAGATGCAACAGGTAATGATTGATGCCATGCATTGGCCGCAGAATAGCAGACTGAATGATGTAGATTTTGTGGTGTGTTTCGCATGAATTGATGTAATTGTGCACTGCCACTAATCAACTTTCTACAGAACACACTAGTAATTACTAATTTTCCTCTTCTGGCAAACAAGAAATGTGTACTTCTCTCCTGCATCTTGGTGATACATTGCTTTTAATTCAATACAGGAAGGGCACTCACTCAATCTGCTGCGCAATGCAAATGACTGTGACTTAACAGCACCGTCCATCATGATGATGGCGAAAGAGACGGCCTGCAGCGTTAACGAGATGAGATGCAACAGGTAATGATTGATGCCATGCATTGGCCGCAGAATAGCAGACTGAATGATGTAGATTTTGTGGTGTGTTTCGCATGAATTGATGTAATTGTGCACTGCCACTAATCAACTTTCTACAGAACACACTAGTAATTACTAATTTTCCTCTTCTGGCAAACAAGAAATGTGTACTTCTCTCCTGCATCTTGGTGATACATTGCTTTTAATTCAATACAGGAAGGGCACTCACTCAATCTGCTGCGCAATGCAAATGACTGTGACTTAAACAGCACCGTCCGTCATGATGATGGCGAAAGAGACGGCCCGTTAACTTAAGATGAGAAGTAACAGGTAATAAATGATGATAATTAATGGCATGCATTGGACACCTGACTCTGAGCTATTGATCTTTGTGTTGGCGTTGTTTGTTGTGCACAAAGTGAATGATGTCAAAGTGTACTAGTGTTAATCTATCTTTCTGTACACAATAAAGAATGACTCAAGTCAGTAATATTTATATTTCTACTCTTGTTGTGTTCTAAAAATTACACTTGTACTGCAGGCCGATCTTCAGTCAGTAGAAGTATCAGAGCTGATGATGAAGTCAGGAGGATGTTTCATGAGTGGCATAAAACGGAAAAGCCTAAAGGTAAACACGTGAACCACAACCACAGCACACCCAAATGTCTGTGTAGAAGTTGAATAGAGTGTAGCGGTGGGATGACTGCAGTGCATTGATTTTACTAACTTTAACTGTAAAATGCTATGTCTGGAATGGATAATGTGCTTTGCGTTTGTCCAACTCTTTGAGAGAAAAAAAAAAGGACTGTAAAGTGGTAACGTAGGATGTGCTAATGGTAAGCACTGTGGGCCTGATCTCTCCTGTTACTGTTGAAGGTCTATGCTGGAAACAGACTACAGTAGAGATGATGCATATGCATACATGCCACCTCGGAAAGTGTTCTTGTTGCACTACACCATCACTTGTGCATTTGTTTTCACTTTCTTTCTGAATATCCCCTTTGGTTTTCAATCTAAAATTACAGGCCGGGCCTTGTCCAAAACTTTGTAAAACATTACAATGCATATTAATTACCTTACCAATCAATCACCTTTTTATTCCAGCCGGGCAGTGGCGAGTGGTGAGGCGACACACCCTAGATTGATGGACGAGAGGAGCAAGAGGAATGCCGAGATGCAAAAAACCAGTCCACATTTTTGACCAGGATAAGACAGTAACAGTATCCACTTTTCACTTCTTTTAAAAAATTTGATTAATATCTTGTATACATTCTTTACAACAGTGTGTTCTTGGAGTTGTTATTATCAATCATCATTACGTTTTCTCTGTGTTTACGATTCTTCACTACCAATATTTAAAATTTCTATTTGCTATCTGTTAAAGTTTTAAGGCCGGAACAGAACAAGAAATAGAAGTGTATGTAATCCGGGTCTCATCATGCATGCATTTCCTTTTTTATACCTTAACATATGGAATGGATATGGTATGGTAGTCTTCAATGATTGTCGTTTGTTTGTCTATGTATGCATACTGTTTTTCTATGTCAAACCTTTCCCAAAATCCCCCTTCCCATCCAATCAACGGACCCTAACCCTCTTCCCCCGGGCTGTGTGACTTATTGTCGAGGTGTAACTAAATTAAAAGTACACCAATACTTAATCACACACTTGCTGGGGCGGATGTGGTGAAAGCAACACTACTTCAATTTCAATGCAGAGCGATGATCTTCTTCTGCTTGCCCACCCATGAGTAGGATATTTCACAGGTTATTTTATTTAACAAAGGAACATATACCTCAGCATGAATTGCCGGCATTGATTTGATTTGTTTGTTGTCATTCCTCATATACAGCACTAACTGTTAGACTGTAGGCATAGCCAAGTCGACAAAACTATAGTTTGTAACTCTGTCTAGTAGGCTATCCTCATAATATCCAGCATTCATTTTTTTTGTCAAATATTTGAACATATAATTGTTGCTCGGTAAATTCTGTGATGTACTTCATTCAACTACTCCTCTAACAGTCTCTCAAAGGCGATTGACTATCTCCTTTTCTTTTTTTGGAAATGCTGCTACCCTGCCAGTGTATACTACTACTATACTACCACCACCACCCCAATCATGGCATGTATGAAAAAGGAAACCATCTTCACCATGCAGCCAGTGCTGTGCCACAGTTGGACATAAACATCAAGCACCGGTAAGAGAGAAGTTTGGGGGAGGCAGAATCAATAATGGACATGTCAATGATGTCAGTTTCAAACACCACTCCAAAGAATGCATAGTAGGACCAGTCAATGAGTGAGGTGTGTCGCATCTATCTGTTTGTGTCTTATACAGTCAGCAAATTATTGAAATCAAACACACGCTATGGGCGGCCATGCACCAGCAAAGAAACAGTGTGATGTAAAACAGTTACCCCACCTACAAAACATTAACAACATTGCATGTAACATAGAAAAATATATTTAATTGACCCTAACAAATAAACTAAACCCACAAAAGCTGACCCACCCCCCTCCCTAACCCCAACGACTGTCCATAGAAATAGAGAACGCCCAAACGAGTGAGGAAACAAACAGGAATTAAAAAAGGGGCAGTGACAGGGACTAACTGGTGGGGCGGGACTGGAGGAGGACACGAATCTGGTCCTCTAAATGGGCGACGCGGCGTCTAAGGCCGCGGCAGTTGCAACCACAGTGGGGGGGGGCACCGGAGATGGCACGGTGGCGGCGGGCAGCCGCCAGACGGTGGCGCCGTACCGCTGGAGGGCGGTGGCTGGGGCCCGGGGCACTGGAGGAGGCTTCAATTGCTGCTGCACTCTCCTCCTCCTCCTCGGCTAGGACCACCAGCCGCCGGTATTCCTGCTGGATTGCCTCCAGCTTCCGGCGCCGTGCCTTGGCGGCCAACTCCTTGCGGTTGATTTTCGGAGTAGCTGTGTATCAAAAAGAAAAAAACACGACAATTGTAAAATATAGTCTTAATAAAACAGTAGGACAAGGTAATTATTTATACACATAGTGGCATGGTAGAGTAGCACTATAAAATAAAGCACAGTAGTACATAACATTTTAAATGTCGCCCGTCCTTCTTCCTTCCACCTGTCTTACACTTTTTAGTTGAACAGTGCACCAGGTGCTCTTCTCCATAAAACTTTCAAAGCGGAGTTGAAATCAGATAGATGAGGCCATTGGTTACTCAATACTCTGGCTCCTAGTCCTATACCAATTAAAGGGAATTCTAGTCTTCTAGTTCACTCTTCAAACGTCCCCAAGAACTCATACTTACTTACGACATCGGATAGCGGGCGGACTTTGTCCGCCCGCCATCCGACTGCTAAAAAGGGTGGGGGTCCCGTGGGGACAATTAATTAGGATGATGCGCCCGGCACAGTGGCGGGCGCACCCTGTTATTTTAATTTTAAATTCTGGTTGGCTTTGCTGAAAGCAATGCTAAAATGTTGTGCTGCTTTTCCAAGCACAACATGACGGGCCTCGCACGGAGCCTGTCATGTTTTGCTTTGAAAGTCGGGGGGTACCATAGCATCGGTAGGTACCCTCCATGGGGGCCCCCAAGCATACTCTGCAATGTGTGCATGCCTTTCCGTGGCGGACGGTAATGCCGCCACGCAAAGGCATTCCAAAATGCAGATTATATGGCTGCCGGTGTGGTGAGAGAGACACCACCGCCATATTGAACCCTTTTCCGCCTAGACATGTCTGAATATTTTCTACAGGGATGGCGGGAGGTTTGCCCCTGCTGTGACGGCAGTGAATTCCAGCCAGCCCGGCGGGGGCAATACGCCCACCATCCTAATGGGGCCCTAATTCACAACTTTACAGTATACATAGACATACAGTACACCTTTGCAGTGAGTGTGCTGTCAAGTTCAACAATAGTTAAAGATTATGAATCTAACTTACCACCGCCTGCCACTGGTGCTGCCACTCCCCCTCCGTTGCTATCTGCAACTGCCGCATCCTCGCCCTCGGCGTCGCCTTCGCTGGCCCCAGCAATGGTGGTCGGTAGTGCGCCTAGAAAACATTACACATTTATTAGGCAACATATACACCTCCCCCCTATTGATCAGTAGCAAGGTTGAAAAATGAGTTAATACTAACATAAATCACTAGTACAAATCAGGTAGTAGTAGAGTAGACACTAAGTTATATGATCATTGTAGCATTTGCTTGATTAGCCCTAGCCATGCACATGTGACGTTACCTTTACCTTGCAGCTTCTTAAGACACCTTTGAGCCCACATGACCTGCCTCACACTGCTACTGTCTAGTCTACGCGCTGCGTACAGGCGGTCAACAAACATTAACCAGCCACTTTTTTAGGAAGAACTGGTGTACTACTGTTACTGTTAGTCCATATTGCTTATCCATAGATGCTACACTTTTTGGCACGGCTGAGAAATGCTTGCAAGTTGCAATATACTAACGCACACCATTTCTTTTTTCGCATTACAGACGCAAGATTCGCTTCTACGAACCAGAGCTTCTGAACGATGCACCAACTACCAGTACTAGGTTCTTCTGAGGTGAGGGGTCCCTTCACTCACATCTTCATTTATAAATGTATATAAACTAAATTGCTATGGGATGGTGGTGCTGCCTTCCACCACTTCAGTTATCATGATTTAATTCCCAACTGTATTAGTGTAACAATGTATTTTGTTTTAATGTTATTGATTTGCCGGTTGGTGCTGCTAAGATAACAGTGTACAGACCTTCTCAAATTGAAATAAAAATTTTAAACTTACATAGACTTCGTGGTATTTGGTGTGGAGTGGACTAACTTACACGATTGAGCAAATTAAAGTAAGGGTGTGCATGTGAATTGCTTCCACGACAGAGGTTGGGTGTGTTAATGTTCTGGGTTGTCTACTTGTTGGTTGTCTTGGGGGGAGGGTTCCGAGACCTAATAGGTATGACAAGACAGTACTATAGTCAAGCAGTGGAATTGTGGTGGGTGCGGAATTTCTGATTGAGGTGTGCAAGGAAGGTCCAACCTACCATCACCAACATCCTATTTTCTGGTGCAAATGTATGTGCAAGATCCCTACAACAGTTGTATGTCCTATAGGGTATCATATCAAAATATTAAGAAATCTGGTAGGGCTGTTGCTGTGAATTTTCAAAGCCTAAACATCACCAAGAGTAAAAAGTAGTACAAGACAACGACCCAACGGATTGTACGAGCTACTGGTGAATATGAGTTTTATATTACAACCTTTCACAAAGAGTGCCACTGGGCAAGACTAGCTACTACAGTACAGACAGACAGACTGATAGTATGTAGTAGTACTCAGTCATCGTAGCGGAGGCAGGGATAAGCTTTTTGAAACCGTACAGATCGAAGGATAATTGGTGGTAAAAAAATAGCATTTGGAAACACACTATAGTTCGGGAGAAATGGGGCAGTAAAAGTTATGGAATAAGAAATATTATTAAAAACAAGAAGACTTACTGGGGCCAGCAGAGGAGCCCTCAGCGGTGTCCTCCTCGTGGTGTTCCTGTCCCGCCGACTGCCCAGTCCCTGCCCGTCTGCCCCTGGGTGCTGATGAACAGGAAAGATATAAGAAAGACAAACATTGATGGATGGTGTCAACTTAAGCAAATACAATTTTTTTCAACAACGGTCAAAAAACACTTATCTAAACAATTGCAATAACTACATTGACCGATCTCATCTGGTCAACATGTAATATCGGGGGATTCGCAGTTCGACTACTTAAGTTACTATTTATCAATAGTAATCCATTCTTCCATTCTGATTCCAGAAAACTAAGTTACAAGTAAGCCTAAGTATTAGTACAACCTACCACCCAACCTAGCCCACCTATTCCAGGCATGCCAATTGTACATTAAGTATGCATTTCGACTGTATTCCTCAACAATGTGTATGATCCAATCATGGAGGACACATTAACATGACTACATTTTTTGTATATACACAATTTTGGTTTGATTGATGCTCATCTGCTACTGCTAAGTAACTGCAAAGCCTACCTCCACTCATTGAACAAACTAGAAAGGTTCTAAAGACTGGCGTACTAGCAGCACGTCACGTAACTGAGTGAGGGGGCATCACGCATACCACTAACCAATTAGAAGCTCATACAAAGTACCTAAACCTATGTATCAATCCGCCCCTATCTATTAGTGACAGGACAAAGTAAGGAGTGGACATGAGTCACTGTAGCATTACGTAACTTAATTTCTCTAAAATAAACTCGTAAAGAATCACGCTAAGCAAGCGCAAACGCAAAGCTGCAAACAAGTAAGATTAGTAGTAGCGCAGAAGAGCACCTGTGTCATAATCACAGAAGACTTTTAAACATTATTAACCTGGAATGTATTGCAAGCAGCAACATTCTATCTGGTTGGAAGGAAAAAAAGATATTCGCAATATATAACATAGAGCAGAAGAACAGACACAAAGTTGTAATAATTAAATAGGTACTCACCAAGCCCCGGGACCTCCACTCCTAGCAGGTCCAGCAGGTCCTGCTCACGGTCCAGGATGTCGGACCACCGGTGCGTCAGCTGTGCCTGGGTGCGCCGGACCCCAGAGATGCGAGACACTGCCCGGCGCACCTTCCCCCACCGCTGCCGACGCTCCCGGAGGCCGTACCCGGACCCAGGCCTGCCACCTGCTGCCAGGGTTGAGGGGAGGTGGCGCTGCACAAAGAAAATTAGTGCAGCCAACTCCGCCTCCCCAAATAAGGCCCGTGCATGCACCCCTTGTGGGCGCCGCCTTCCGCAAGGAAGGCGGTCGCGGCTCTGGCTGCGCCGGCGAACAGCCCTGCCCTTGGACATGGTTCTGGGGACGGGGCGGGAAAGAAAAGGTAAAATAAATAAAGGAGTAAAGGAAATAAATAGCAGGCAATACAAAGAGAAAAAGTAGCTAAAAAACAAAAAAAAAGGTACACAAAAACCAAAAATATAGAGGCAGGAAAATAGTTAGAGAAATAATAAGTAATAAAGATCCGAAAAAAGTGGCTATAAACAAAGGATTGAAAAGATTTAGGGAGGATTGAAAATCAGGCCCCAGAACCATGCAATAGAGTGGAAAACAAGATGGCCGCGCCCGTTGCGACCACGTGGGCAAGTTCGCGCGATATTTTCTCCCTGAGCAAGCAAAAAGCAACGCGATCAAGTAAAAGCGATCGCGAACAGGAAATATCGACCGCGAACATGCATTGCGCGACCCGGAACAGGAAGTAAACAACGCCAGAGGGCGGGACAAGTGAAAACAAGATGGCCGCGCCCATGAGCGACCGCATGGGTAAGTTGGCGACCCGCGAACACGCAAAAAATACCGCGAACAGGCGGCAAAAAACTTCCGCATCTTCGCGATATTTCCGGCGTGTTTGCGGAGATTTTCTGCAATCTCGCGATAATTTGCGGAGGTTAATTCCGCAAATTCCGCCCACCCCTAGTTCTGTGTCAGCCGTGGAGCCCTGTAGTTTATGGTCTTCAATGTTGTCCTGCCTCCTGGCCAGTCAAGAACAAACTTCCGCAGGAGAAAAGGGCTTCTGAGTGGATCAGGGGTGTAACACAGGCACCTTTAGCCCCTGCAGTGCAGGAGGCCCCGACCTTCCAGGGAGCCTCCATTCATATGGGGATATGGGAGACTCAAGGGCCACTCATCACATTCTGCGGGGGGTATATTTTTCACGTTACGCCACTGGAAGTAAAGGAATCAGTAAAGGGGTCACAATGGGGCTGAGAGGAGTCAATGGCGGGATAAAATGGGGGAGAGGAGAATTTCAAACCCAATGTGCTGTGAGAAGTGGACAGAGGATTAAAGAAGGGAGGAAGGGATGAGGCGGAGATGCCCCTTTGGTTAAGGTCAGCTTGTTAGCAGTATGCTATTTCAACGACTTCTGGTAGATAACCTCCTGCCACCTATAGCCACAGCACATAGTAGTAATAATGCCACTCAACACTAGAAATATGATGTCAGTCACCATAAATGATATCTTAGGGATGTCCATCAAGCAGTAGTAGTGATGTAATGCCTGTCACCCACAATGTGAGCAGTGGTGCTTCTCTCTCAGGTTTTGGTGTTGCCCTTTCCTAAAAACTACCACCAGCGCCACACTACTTGCCTCATCCATGTTCCATCTCATAAACCTAAACACGCCGCGCCCAACTTTCCTCAGCGGCTGGGTTCTATTCTGAGGTTGTCTGGGTAATCCTGGCCAAGTCTACTTTCCACTCCATGGATTTGGTCTTCTGCATTGATCAAAGTCTCTAGACAGCATCATGGTCTTTGGACGTTTCTTTCAAGGTCAGCGCTCCACCCCGCGGTGTCTGCATCCTTTGCAGTGGTGCCTTCTCTTCTGGGTGTTCAAGAAGCACCCTGCTCCCCGCTGCTTCCTGATCTCATGATCCTGCAGTACAGAACTATCCACCACTCCAGAAAACGTCCCTGTGCTTTTAAAAGCACATTATAGTACTGAGTAACGTTAGAGGGGATTGATTCGCCTTTATAAATTCAAGTTTAGAACAAGAAGCCAGAGGAAGAGGTAACTAAAGATCCTGCAGTGCATCGAGTCACTGCAAAATAAAACAATAACGCTGCATCATTTTGATGACGACCAGCTGTATAAAGTAGGAAGTGTAGGAAAAAGAGGGATGATAAACGTTTTACAATAATAAAAGTTCCTGTAACTAAATTTGCTTCGAGTTCTTGCACTTACGTTCCTTTTTTTTTTTTTTTTTTACTTATGCGTGACCAGGGAGTTGCCGTTATTGTGCTATTCAACTTAAAAATTCGCTCTTGTGACACATATGAGTAAAGAACCCCTCAACAGAATATGCAGGTTCCGTGTAAATTCAGCTTCAGACACAGGGCCATATAAACAACTCTTTGTTTCTTTTTAGTTGCATTCAAAGAGAAACTTGCTGCCCCCGGTTGGGCACCTTACTACTGGCTCTCCCACCGAGACAGAGACCTGCAGCTCCTGACAAGAAAGCACAGGTGCCACCCTCACGGGATCATGCTGCTCTCAGATGAACAAAAACAGGCCTTTCATTGTTTCAACTTGAAGACTCGACCGTCAGGAAAATAACTTGAATTCCTCGAGGTATCTTCTTACTGCTACATGGCAAACAACACCAAAAATGGAAGTGCAAGCGAGGGTTTCAAAGATTGCTTTACAGATGACAAGCTTGAGAGATGAGGCTCACCCAACTTGATGCTGTCCGGAGCTGCCTGCATAGAGAGCCGTAGTTGTTTCTATTACTCTGAATGAGCTTTACTACACAAAAGCAGGAGTATTGTTAATGGCCCCAAGCCCGTCTTCTTGTCTTGAGTTTCGAAATGCATTTGCTGGCAAATGTATGATTTCCTAGGACTTTCTTGGAGCTGTGCCAACACAGCTATTTCGTTGATGAATGTTAAGTGTCCACTTCACTTGTATGGGGAGTAGATTATCTGAAGGTCTTGAGGTAATTGCACAAGCGCTCCAAGGTGAGCTCCGTGCACTGGACCACGGGGAAGCATAGGTTTGACCTCTCCGTCTGAAAGGTATCTGCACCGGTGATAAGAAAGGTTTTGGTTGGCTACACATTTCTTGATAGGAGCTTTTTGAATTGTACCTCATACTTGCAAATGATATTCTGCAAGTGCAAAGCCTGTAGGTTAACCAATAACTACTTACAGACTATTTAGTAACACACTTATCAAACTCTTCATTCACAATAAAATCTAAGCTTTCAGCCAGAGTGTTATTTGCTATGTCATTTGAAAAAAAACGAAATAACTGGAGTACAAGCAAAAACAGATTTTCCTTTGCATGTTTACAAAGGTCGATCGTCAACTATTAGCCCCAGCGACCTCTCTCGAAGGAGTAATTAAACACTGGCCCCAATCCATCAAATTACTAAAATGTAATTTCTTCAGAAAAGGGTCTAAAGATTAAGTGGCATGAAACATATATCTTTGCTTTAACTCAGGTGTTAGTTTCTAAGTATTCTTACTGCTATTCGCCATTTCTGTAAATATTTTAACAGAAGCAGAGATACTGTCTGCTTCAGTTGGCTGTGAATCTAATTGAAAGAAGATCATTCTCGTTGAAGGATTTTTGGCATTTTTCTCTATAACAAATGACAGGACGCTGGTAAAAAAAAATAAAAAAATAAGAGTCTTTCGAATATGTTGGAGGCTGATTGAGTCTTTAGCATAGCATGTTCCATGATTGGTACCCTGCTCTATCTTTGGAAAACATATTAGGAATTGTCATAAAGATTACTACCTCTATGTGATTTTACTCAATTGAGGGGTCCATTAGGATGTAGGGCGGATCGCCACTGCCCGCATGGCGGTGGCAATCCGTCTTACATCCTTCCGCACCCGCCACCCATTTCTCCCCCCACCATATTAGTATGGCGGGGGGACCCCGGCGGACGGAAAGACCGTCCGCCGGTTTTCCGCCAGTCGACCGGGCAGAAAAGGTGCTCAATATGGTGGCGGTGTCTGCATGACCCCGCCATCCATATTAGGATGCAGCCGGAAACGTGCCTTTCCATGGCGGCGATGCCGCCACTGAAAGGCATGTGGGGTTAGCTGTCATGGGCCCGTTGTGGGGGGTGCACATGGGGGTACCTATGGTACCCCCCTGCATTGTCATGGGCATGGTGGCAGGCACCTTGCGGTGCCTGTCTCCTTGTGCATGACAATGCACACAGTGCATTCCCAGCATTGTGGCGGGCGGTGCTGTGCGCACCACCCACCACAATGCTGGGAATGGAGGATGCCACTGCCACGGTGGCTGTAGCATCCTAATTGCAGGTGCGGGACCACCGCACCACTGGCGGCTGGTCCCAGCACCGCTTGGGTGGCCGCCGGACTAAAGTCTGATAACATACTTCGAATAACTGTAGTTTTATGATAAACTATTGATTTTTGGTTGTTTTTGTATTTATAGTCCATAGATTGAACTATAAAACATGAAATAGCAGAACAATAAAATAAATATATAAAAATTGCAGATTTACATCTTCAAATGAGGGCCAGACCACTGCTAAATACACAAGATGCAAGTTGCTTTTATCACCCCCTTGCCTATGTGTCACATTCTGCCCCATGTTGAGTGCCACCTGCCCACTTCGCACTCTCTGCCGGTGTCATGCTGCTCCTTCCCGTCCTTTAAAGTTTTGTTCTGGCTTCTGTCTGCCCATGATGCCCAGCACTAATCCTCTCCGTGTCCTCTGCAATAGACGCTACGGTGTTACATACCTGCTATGCTTTCCCCTGCTCCCCCCCATGTGCCGGTCTGGCCCCTTGCCCCAATGATGCTTAGTACCTATTCTACTGCCCTCTGCTCCTGCCTTGCAAACTCGCTTGTGTCCTCTCACAGTTACTACATATTCAAATCAAATCACACAACTTTATTCGAACTTAGTAACACAAGTCATAAAAGTATAAATTCATCCTAAATATTGCAAAACATATAATATGACCATATACACAAAGGTTAAAAGATAAAAGGACCAATATGTCAAAATTGTCATGTTTGTGATAAACCATTTTCAATAAAAACCCATTTAAAATTCAGTTAAAAATGCTATAAATGCCTTAATAACAAGTTAAAGCCATATTACAAAAATATATAAAACCACTTCTATCTTAATTATTACTAATTAGACAGCGGCCCCCGTTTTTCCTCTTTTCCAATACAAGCCCAAAATAATGAAGCTAGGGAAAAACATACAAACCAATCCGGGAGGGTCTTTAAAAAATACATGGCCACCCTACATTGTTTGAATTTGTGATACCTCAAAATTGGGAGTACTTGCAAAATAATGTTAGATGGAGGTCTGACTGTACGGAGGGATTATTACATGGGCAAGGTGACAAATCTGACAATTTATATCACTTTTTCGGGTACCCTAACATTAATGGAATCAGGTTAATTCAGAAGCGCAGAAGGATAAATCTATGCTGTGTGTTATTAATACACAAGAGATAATAAAAACCTTCCCCTGGTCTGGGTGGAGCAAGGTCATAGGCAATGGAGGATTTTTGAAGGTGATGTTTTTCCCTTTGGGCGTCATTTTCTCTCTGCAAGAATAACTCTGTTATCCTTTTCTTCGGCACCCTTTTCTTAAGATTCGGGGTCCTGAAATAATGCGCCTAACCCTAATGCATTCAGTTGTGTCTCCGCATAGTTTAGCCAGCCAATCCTCTTATAATAATCCATTTTACAGCAATCCTTAACAATACATTGGGTCAGATCTACAGTGGACCTCCGCCAAATTGAGAGCCACAATAGAAGTAGTGCCAATCTAATGCAGTCACTCAAATAAGGTAGCCCCAATTCTAGATGTAAGATATAATTGGAAGCAGATTGTGGTAAAGATACTCGATTTAAAAAAAAGCTATCTTCCAGTTGCTGCAGATGTTCAACATTGGCCATCCCCCAGACTCCCGCCCCATATGTTATAGCGGCCTTGGTTTTTGCGGAGTATATATTTTTTACCATGTCCAGGGGATTCACTCCTAGCTTCTTCATAAAACTTTTGATGGCTTAGAGGCTCCTTTCCATGCTCTGAGCTCTTGCTGTCACCAAATTAGTCCAAGACTGATTTTTATCGAAGAGGACTCCTAAGTATGAAAAACAGTCAACCACCTCGATTTTCTTTGATGCCAAATTGAAGTTGGGGTGTTTCTCTCCTCTGGCTGCTCCTGCTACAATTATAAAGGATTTTGATTTGTTTACTTTTAAATCTAAGGAGGCCATGAATGTTGAATATGCGTTATTTAGGGATTGTAAGGCTACCCCGGTTCTGGCCATTAATACTGCGTCGTCGGCGTACGCCTATATCAGAAGGAGGCTATGAAAGAATTTGGGCAAATCCCAAGGTGAGGCAGAGAGGGCAGGCTCTACCCCGTTTGTGTAGATGGAAAAAAAAAACGGGGCAAGGACAGAACTCTGCCTTACTCCCTTTTCTATCTTAAAGGAACATGTGCACTCCCCATTCCTGTCATACAGTACAAAGGCAGTGGCATTGGCGTACAGCTGACGGATAAAACTAATTATAGGCGGATCAATGCCCATCCCCTCCATCATAGACCACAGCCTCTGGTGGGAAACACAATCAAAAGCTGCGGTCAGATCCATAAAGGCCATATAGATCTTCCCGCCTTTTGCCTTAGTATATTTCCCTATATATAGAGAAAGGTTTAGACATTGATCCACCGTCCCCATACCCCTCCGAAAACCATATTCAGCCTTCATAAAAATGCTATGGCTTTCGGCCCAATCCTCCTTCTGGCTAATAGGAGCTGTCCCATAAGCTTGACAGTGGTATCAAGAAGGGAAATTGGGTGATAATTTTTTGGGGACCCCCTATCACCCTTCTTGTATATTGGCACTATTACGCTCTGCTTCCAGGATGGATGGGGGGGGACCCTCTATCTGGATGGAGTTAAAAACATTTGTTAGTAGAGGGACCCACGTCATAGTTCTCCTGGAAGAGATCGATTGGGACATCGTCAGGCCCCGAAGCCTTTCTGGGGGTACAGGTTTCCGGGCCCTTTCTAACCTCCGATAAAGAGGAGATTAGCCCACCTTGGGATGCAGCATCTGGACCCAGGGGGGGAATATTGAAGAGGTCGTAGAACAACAAATATTTTCGAAGTGTCCCACCCTTGCATCTTCTTCTACGTGTGAGTCTAGGGAGGGGTCTTTAGAATCTTTAAAGTAGGGGGCATTCACAATTTTCCAAAAATCCCTACTACTGCCAGAGATAGCTGCTTGTTCAAGATCTTCCCACGCCTGCTCCCTGAGGTCCTTCACTCTTTTCCTTCTCATTTTCTTATAATCCATACGTAGTGCTGCAGTGAGTTTCTCTATCTCATTTGCTAGGGCATCGGCCACTACCTTCATATTTCTCCCAAACTCCTTATTATAATAATTAATAATAAACCAAGTTTCCTCTTTCTTATTATCAAGTTGGAAGAGCTGGAAATGGCTATTGATAGAGCCAACCTGCCTGACTTGAAAAGAGATTATGGTTAATAATCCCCTCTTCACCCTCCCCAATGTCGATGGAATTGCAGGGGCATGAAAAGTACAAAACCCTGAAAAAAGACTGGGTCTATGGCCCAAGTCTCCTGGAAGAGTATAATCTCCAGTGATTGCCACAGGTTTTGCCAATCAGGGTTTTCTATCTTGGAGGCTATTCCTGCTACATTCCAGGATGCCATAGTGGGCCTAATTTCCTCTGTAGCAGTCGGCGGGGGTAAAGTACTCAGGTCACTCTCCTGACTACTTAGGTCGGGAATTACTGCTGTGCAGGGCTTCTCTATAACTAATGGGGTTGAGGGTTTCACCTGTAGCTTAAGCACTGGGGGAACCAGAGTAATTTTCCTTCCTGGTGGTGCGGGAGTGGGGGGTTTAGTCAATCGCATGACTCCAGATCGGAGAGAGCTGTGAATCTGTTATGCAGCCTTATCCCTGAACTAGTATTGGAGCCCTCGTTATCTTTCAGGCATGCAAATACTGGAATTCTTCTAATCCTATAATCTCTTTGTGGCATTACACCCTGGTTACAAAAATGCTCCAGTGGTAAGGGGATAATCTGCAAGTTCCTAGAGGAAAATCTATAAAGATTATCTAAAAGAGAAGGTCCCGTATAAGCATTATTAAAATTAATAACCACTCAGTCACCAGTGAACGATTTTCTTGTACTGCCCACCCATTCCACTCTCCTGGTCATTATCATTTCGGTGGTCAGTTGATAACTCCCCATTTGCGAACCCTTAAAATTGTCTATTAACCAGTGAAGACATTTGTCCATTAGGTGTCTTGTGGATTCACTCTGGTTTTCTCGAAGGAGGGGAACATATGCCTGGACCACTACCAGTGGGGATGCTGCCGGTGGAAGATGGAGAGATTGTTGCAAATGATTGTCTATCGCTCCAGTATAAATCTCACGTAATCCTGCTGCCTGATTGGCCCCTCCTATTTCCTTTTGGGCTATTGGTGCCTGCCGCAGTAAATCCCTTGTGCTCTTCTCTTGGAGATTCTGAGCTTCCCGAGATGTGTTTAGATTGGAAATACCTGTTAGAGGCTGTGCTGGGGCCATGGTGGTGACAGCCGGTAAGGTTGACGATGTTGCGGAAGTGGATGGGTCCCGAGCCTTATTTAGATGAATTGGGTTACTGCTTCTAGGTGCTTCTGGAGGGGGATCTCTTTGAGGGGGCACCCAAGATATTAATCGATGGTTCTGTGACTTTAAGTCGGCCAACCTATTTTCAATTAGTCAGTTTAGTTAAAATAGTAGCCATTATAGCATTAAACTTTTAGTCACTTCAGTCCAAATGGGATCATCTGGAACTACTTGGAGTGATAATATATTGGCAGACACTGGAGGGGCTGATGTTTTAGGATTCGTTGTAGTCACCCTGGTTTGGGGGCCTTTTGGTTTAAGGGCACAAGTTATTTTGGATTGTTTTGGCTTCGTGTTAGTAGTACCCCCTATTCTAGTGCGCTTGGCCGGCGGGTTTGGAGTGGGATCTTTTGGGGACATGGTCAAGGGAGAAATTTTCAACCCCCTACTTAGTGTAACCTGAGTAGTTAAATTTGGAGAGGAAGACCCACATTGACCTGGCGGAAGATCCGATGATGTTATCAATAATGATGGTTGCGTGCCCGATAGGGACTCATTTGATTTATCAAGAGTTGCCCCCAGGGGAAAAAGGAGCGGTTCCATAGAAAGGCACCTTTCAGTCAACTCTATTTCGTGATTAATGACACTTGCCGCTCTGACCAAAAATGAGTCCAGAGTCGCTCCTACCCCTCCTGCATTCTTTTCCCCAAAACCCCTTCTTTTCATCATAATTTCACCAAAATTTGACAGTACCTGAATATGCAGATGTTATAGGGGGGGCCCAGCCCAGCCTCCTCCGGGCATGGACGGGCCCCCTTGGCCCAGGCATGGCCCCGGACACGTCCCCGCGCGTGTCCCGCGCCACGGGCCGGCGTTCATGCTAAGTAGGCACTCCTTGCGCAAGCGAGTATGGGGATTGTGGTCCCCCAGCAGGGCACTTCTGTGTTTGGCGGGATTCAGCAACCTGCGTCAGAACAGCGGTTGACTTCGCGATCTCCAGGCGCCCAGCGGAATGGAGAACTCCTCTCCCAGCAGCAACAGTTACCCCACAGGTGAGAAGACAGGGGCTGAGCGGCTACATTTTCAATCCTGGCAGTTTATCTCCATGGTTCCCTGGACCAGTCTTCCTATTTCCTCGCCCCCTGCCTTTCTCTTACTGCACTCAAAAGGAATTCACTGGCCCGATCACATCTTGTGATCTGTTGCACACTGTCTCCATGTCCTTTGCACTTCTGCCACTTTTCTGCCCCTGTTGTGCCCCTAAGCTGCTTCATATCAGCATCAACTCCAAGTGTGAATCCCATTCTCACCCCTTCGTATCACATTCTGGGTCCTGGCCCTCTTGGTGGTCGGCGACTGCCCTCTACTCCACCAGCTACATGTGTCCGGTCATCCCTTCATTGAGTTGACTACCTGTCCTCTTCTCCAATGGCATGTCTGTGTATTCCACTGTCCTACACACGGATGTCGCAGGATGGATGCTTTCTACTTCAACTGTGCCCAACACCCACCACCCCAACCCATTGCCAGTGTCCCACTGCTTTCTACCTCGTGTCCCGCTCTGGTCCCTTGCCAATATTTTGTCCAGAATCTGTTGCTCACTTTACCACCTAAGGCTGAAATCTCCCATCTGAATCTAGAGAGGTTACTGCCTGCTCCTTCTCCCCCCCGACCATGTCATGATACGGATAGCACTCTTCAAATGGTGAATGGTCACCCTGTGCAACTCAACATCAAGCAGATATTTCAATATAATATGTTGTAGATTACTTGTCTTGTCTATCTGTATAGATAATACAGATCACAACAGGGCAACCCTGTATTACTTGTAAATTACTTGAGTGGAGTGGTGTGGCTCACTGGTTAGAGGCGGCAGAAGTCGGCCCGGGACCAGGGTTCGATTCCCGACGCGGCAGGGTCTTGGACCAAGGTCAGCGGACACGATAATTCTCGCCTCGGTGCCGACTCTAACCATGGATCCCACTCAGCAACTCTGGGCAATAGCTTGCTTAATCTCCACTTACGGCCCCATCAGCGCCGGGGATGCTTGTCTTCACCTTGGAGATGCCCAGTAGGGACCATCTCACAGGGAAAGCCAGGATGGGTTCCCCAGCAGCACTCAGCGCCGGGACACTCTTGGGAGTAGCCGCACGCTCAACAAATACCCAGTAACATAACATAACATAACAACATTAATCTTTATTCATGAAAACAACACAGGAGATCATACAAAGTAATTTCTTAAACATTTCATAACTGCAATTGGCAGAAGAAATATGCTGGACTAACTAGGGTATGTGAAATTAATCAATGCATCTGCTTGATATAGCAATAAAGGACCCAAAAATATGACCACAAAAATGGAAAACTGTTAATGCAAAAGTACAGTATACACTTCAAAGGGTGTTACAAAAGTGTTCAAAAGTGACAATGCTGACCTTTCATGGTTTACAATATGTGGGAAACAAAGTGTATATAAACACAGCATGCAAAAATTATATTCAAACACTGTTATATCTACGAGCTGATTATATGTTTGTAAAAACTAATTGTCATGGGCCCAAGATTTGATCAATCGACATTTTAACCTATATCATAGTCACATGAAGGGGTTTTATTAAAGACTAGCAGCCGCGGTCGGTCCATTGGGGCAGACGGGCTATGCCCCTGACCTTTTGCCCCTCAAGAGTACTGTCTGTCAGGTTGCGCAAAGGTCGACCTGACAAATACTCCACATTTCAGCTAGGCAGCCAGGAGCTAGACATGCGCTAAATGCACAGGCTTCTGGCTGCCTGAGCTTAACTTTGATGGGCTGAGGATGTCACAGCTCCTGTGGGCGTGACCTCCTCAGCTCAGCAAAGGTTCTCGAGGCCCTCCCCCTCGGTGATGAGGGGTAGCGCAACTCATTGCCTTAGACCTGGGCACTTCAGTTTTAAGTGCTGAAGCGCCCAGGGTCGAGTGTCAAACAGTAACACTTTGTCACAGACTGGGGTCTGCAATCTCACCCACCCCATCGCACTCTGTGCCTAGTTTGATACTGCTGTGTTTCCTAGTCGCAACCCCCCTAGGACCTCCGAGGCTTGGGACTGCTGCTTTACCTCATTGGCTGACCAAAGGTCAACCAATGAGGGAAGGCAGCAGTCCCAACCCTCCTGGGACCTCCGAGGCAGGGCTGTATTAAAGTGGGATTTGTATGTTTGAATATTTTGTAATGTGTTTGTGTGTGTGTGTGTGTATGCATGAGCGTGAGTAAGTGTGAGTGAGTGTGGGTGTGGGTCCGGTCCGCCCCACTCCCTCCTAAAAGTACAGACGGTGTACGAGTCACCAGACTGTTAGTGGAGTATCCCTCCTGCTTTAGGATAGATTATTTATATTAGTGGTGACATAATCACCTCCATGATCAGTAAACAGGACACACAATTGATATGACCTAAAACATGTTTAGGTAATTGAATTATTCTAAGTTGAAAGCAGAGCATCCTCATCATTAGTTGACAAGTCTTTTCCTACTTTTATCATAAGACCCAATCCATGTGATTTATCTGAGATATTTTTTTTAGGATTGAAGACTTTTTCCACGAACTGTTTGACTTAACCTTTTGTAAACCCGCGGTAATTTGCTTTGCAAAAGTAACCCTCCAAATGATGTATGCCACTTTGTTTTTATTCTTAGACCATGGTGTTCAGATTAGTTTTACACCCAAAATATCCTGTCCTGATAAAGGCCTCATGAGCAACAGACAAGGACCAGAACGTTATGTTCATTTTATCAGCAACTGATATGCTTTTGGATTGATCCTAATTATTTAGATGCTACAATGAAAAGCCTGCACTGCAACCAAGTGCTGAGTGCATCCTCCAATAAGCTCCTAGAATAAACCCACCAACTCATAGAATTATTTGACAGCACAAATACTGAAAGGTATGCTTTGCACTGTTCCCTGCCAAAAAATGTTTTCATCAACCCCTTTCAATGCAAAAAGTGGTTACAAATAAAATGTTATACGCCAATAAGCTTACATTTGTATACTTAATCACATTATCAAACTTTTTGGCAAAGTAAATAGATGTCAATATCATGATTCGAGAATCAACATTTATTTTTCTGATTAATATCAACTTGTCCTCATTCATAAGGCACTCTTGTAAAGTACACTTCACTATAATTCACTAAGTGCACGTGAAAATCTCTTGCCTTCACACAGATTTGGGCCTGGAATATGGAATAATTAGCACTTTTGTTCTTCCTTGGAGAAAATAGATAATAAATGTAAATAAGATATCTGTGAAAAGGTTTATTATGCTACAGACTTCCATCCCTACTTACCCTTTCCCCATGAAATATGTCCCTTTCACAGCACACCCTATTTCTAGTATTGACAGAGTACCCCACTGTACCATGGATCTGTTGTGGAATCCTATTTGCCTATCAGTGCTGGATAAGCCAATAGGTACTATGGAACAAGGGGGAACAATCTGTCTTGCTTTATAAGTAGGAAAAGATGTCAAGATCAAAAACTACTACAAAGTCGGAAGTCCCTGGCAGAGCAATATTTAGGTATTATGCCACCCAGGAAGGCAGTGACTTGCTCCTGTCAGCATCACTCCAAATACTTATTTATGTCTTTCGGATTGACATTTCTGCATAAATTATGTAGTATGTTTTCTAGTGGGCAACAAGGAGATATGTGGTCTCCAAGCACATCTAATGGCATCTTGGGAGCAAAAGATGGAATGGGTGGAATTCGGCGTCAAACAAAAAGAAAAGAACATGCGAGGCCTCAAGTATTTTTCAAGGCTGCCTGTAAAGATGGTCCAACGGTGGAAGGCACAAACAAAGTCCCAAGGGCAATCCATGTTCCGTAAGCTCTAGTTACTTTCTTGCAAGACTTTATGAACTCAGTAAGCTTTCTAAAACTCACCCAATATTAAAAAATCTCATCTTGGGCAAAGTGTCCACAAATGATTTTCAATATAAAGTATAAGGGAGTTCAACGATTGATAATGTTTCTCTCCTTACCTGCATCCCTGAAGATTTTCTGGATGAGTTCCTCCTCCGGCACTCAGACCAGAAGGGTTTCTGGACTCCTGATCCAGCGCTGTACCCAAGTGAGTAACCTATGATGATACAATGGGAGGAGATTGGTGGTTGGGCAAAACAAGCGTCACTGTGCACATATCTGAGACAGAGTGATTGAGCTGCGTGGTTCAGGCACAAGCAGACAATCCTGCCCAGGTCTGAGGAATGGAAAGGCCATTAAAGGATATTGGTAAAACCTTTTAGGACAGCTCAGGAGAAGCCATCCAGAACAAAGTCTAAACACATCACAGGATTGTATTGCTAACAGCATAGCTCTAAACGTGCTAATCTTTCAGCGACCTCAGATATTTGTTTAGGGCTGGCAAAATGATCATAGGCACATGAGTGCAAGCCTTGGAGGAAGGTTCAAGAACGAGGCACATAGAGAGAGATTCCTAACCTTTAGTAGCATCAGCTTACCACTGTATATCTTTATTGGGCCATACTAACAAGTTAGTAACCTAAAACCCAGATCACCCCGCTTCTGATTCTTTTATTATATTATCCAAACCCACTTATAACAATAACAACTTTATTTGCCAGCATCTGAGAGTCTCAAAAGCCCATAGTGACACATCAAAATAAAAAGTTAGCCTGGTGAAAGGGCTTTCTCGAATCACTGGTGTAAAATGCTACTTGTAAAGTCCACATACGACTTGCAATGTGATGATACATTAGGACATGTGGCCAATGAGCAAGAATCAAACCTTAGCGACAGGTTCCATGCAGCTAGCTATTTCCATTCCCAACATCACCATGACCATGATAGTCACCAGGGGCAGTATTACAGATGGTGCCCCGGGGAGCAACGGGCGTTTGCGCCCGCATTGCGCGCCCCGGGGCACTTTGGTATAGAAGGGGACACAGACGCTTGTGCGTCTCCTTCTATAATACCGATATCGCTGGCGCACTTAAAGCGCCAGCACTATCAACGGAGGGTGTTCCCTCATGTGCATAGGGGTGTGCCCTATGCAAATGAGGGAATTCCTTTTGACTGCGTCCACGCCTTATTACAGACACAGGCACAGAATCAAAGAAGCCCTCAGGAGGCACACTGACAGTGCACCATTTAAAAGATGGCGCACTGTCAGTGCTCCTCCTGACAGCAGCCCTCTGCAGGGGGTTAAGGGGATCCCATAGACCCCCCCCCAGACATCCCTTTGCAGGTGGGTACAGTCACAGACTGCACCCGCCTGCAAGGGGGTCTCTAAACCCCTTTTGAAAGTGCAGGCAGGTGCCGCCTGCACTGTGAAAACACGGATCAGCCGCTCCGTGTTTACACATGAATGCAACACCATAATGGGGCGCATTATTATTGTTTGCGCCCAGCACACCTTTTGAAAGGGGCGCAGGGCGCAAACAGTGATAATGTGTAATACGGCCCCAGGCAGGCGCGCAACACCCATTGGGCTCACCGGGCTTCAGCCCCCCCCGTCGTGTGTGACAGCCCGGCTGAGACAGCCTCGCGGGCTGGCGTCCGTCTAATTGCAGCCGCACCAGAGTACTTCACGGGTCTTTAAAAGACCATTTACTCGTTAATGAGGCTATTGTTGTGTTTTCACCCCTTCTTACAGCCATTCTGCCTATGGCTGGAAGACTTAGCCCCCCCCGAAATATTTTTCAGCCCCCCCCGAAATTTGACTCTAGTTGCCTGCCTGGCCCCAGGACTACACGTCATTGCTGGTAATCCACTTCTTAACTACTGAAGGAATTGTAACCACCAACTACCTGGCAAAGCTCTTTAGACAGCACATGCAAACCCTTCCTTAATAACAAAGTAGGGGCCACAGTCTGTATAAATATTTTGAAGGACGCTTTGCCTCGTTTTAGGCATTGGGGTTTGTTTATTCTAAGGATCTTATCAGCAGACTGATGACAAAACAAAAGAGGTCATTCAGACGCCGGAGCAGAATGTTCAAACTTATCTGCAGAATATTCATTAAAACAGACGAAACTGATGTGGATTACAGAGTACAATTTGATTAAAACTCACCACGAATCAAGTTATTCACCTCGTAATCAATGCTTGACTATCTTACAGAAACTATTTCATTGGAACCACATCATAAATCCAAGGAAAACGAGTGTACCGCCTCAGAGTGTCATTAGACCATCTGGCCTCTTGAGGAAAACTGAAAAGGCAGCTACATCGGATTCAGACATCAAGTATCCTCCAAGGCTACCTCTAAAAATGCTCTGTCAGGACTGTCCAAAATCAGGGATTTGTGGACACAGGGAGCAGGCATTCCCTTTGCCGACCTACAAAGAAACTATAACCTGACACACACTGAGTTATTCTGCTACCTGCAAGTTTGGCACACGCTTCAATTGGCATTGCCCAAAGGTGAGGAACTGCCTGATTTCTCCCCTTTGGAGGATCAATTACTAGACACCTACATGGATCGTAAAGGGATTTCACTCAAATACCACAAAATAATTGAAAACACCCCTGACACCCTGCTCAGCCTGCGCGAGAAGTGGGCTGTGGACTTGGGAGGTATAGAGGATAATGAATGGCCGGAGGCACTAGCTTCTCCGAAGGAAATTGCAATCAGAGCGGGATTCCGGCCGGTACAACTTAAAATAATACATAGAGCCTACTTCGGTTGTACCACGTTAGTGAAAATGGGAAGGGTACCGGATGATTCATGCCGTAGAAACTGTGCCCAGAAAGGTATCTCTTTTCATATTATTTGCGAGTGTCCTGTCATACAGTGTTTTTAGGAGATAATCATTAACTGTATGAACGGTCTATGGGACACGGAAATCCCTCTTACTGCCAAGTGCTGCCTACTTAATATCCGGAATGATTCAGACATCGATCGCATGGGACAGACTTGGATGACCTTAGACGTTGCAGTGGCTAAGCGCAATCTAGTGCGATTTTGGGGAGCGGAAATAGCGCCAAGCCTGAGAGAATAGGAAAAAGATATGGACATGAATATGATAGCTGAAAAAACAGTCTACAAGAATAGGGATGCCCCAAAAAGTGGGAGAAATATGGGGAAAATGGAATTACTACCGTGGCAGTTTGTGTGACCCCTTACACTTGACCACGGGCCATGGCCCCTTCGCTGATTGTGCTTTCCCCAATTTGATGGTTATGGGTGGGTGGGTCAAGAGTGAGTATTTCATAGATGCACAAGTCACTCTGAGAATTATCTTATCATGTAACAATGATACTATAGTGGTGTTTACACCACAGACGACATCTGCACCCTCCTTGACCACATCACAACCCTGATCCTACTCGACCTCTCTGTGGCCTTCGACACAGTTTCCCACAGCACTCTCACCGCCAGACACCATAACACCGGCATACAGGGAACCACCCTCGACTGGCTCCGCTCCTTCCTCACCGGCAGAACCCAAAGAATCAGACTTCCGCTCTTCCTCTCCGAACCCACAGAGATCAACTGCGAAGTACCCCAAGGGTCATCGCTCAGCCCCACTCTCCCAACATCTACATGGCCCCCCTCGCCGCCATGGTCAGACAGCATGGACTCAGCACAGTATCCTATGCCGACAACATCCAGCTCATCCCTTCCCTCACTAATGACCCCCTCACCACCAGACTCAGCTTCCAGAAGGGAATGAAGGACGTCGCATCCTGGATGAGCAGCAACTGCCTGAAGCATAACTCGAAGACAGAAGTCCTCGTCCTCTGCCTCTCCCCCTCTGCATGGGACAACAGCTGGTGGCTCACCGCCCTCAGCAGCCCCCCACCCCCTCGGACCATGCCTGGAACCTCAGCATCATACTTGAATCTTCCCTCACCATGACCCAACAGATCAACGCAGTCGCCTCCACCTGCTTCAACACCTTCCGCATCCTTCGCAACACCTTCAAATGGATCCTCCCTGAATCAAGAAAGACCGTCACCCACGCACTCATAACCAGCAGACTGGACTATGGAAACCCTCTATGCCCGGGTCAACAAATCTCTGCTCCGCAAGCTCCAGACCATACAGAAAACCGCAGCCAGACTCGTCCTCGGCATCCCTCGAACACATCACTCAACACCTGCGAGACCTCCACTGGCTCCCCGCCGAGAAGAGAGTAACCTTCAAGATACTCACCCACACCTACAAATGCCTCTACAACACCGGACCCCAATATCTCAACGAAAGAATCTCCTTCCACGTACCCAAGTAAAACCTCCGATCTGCCGCCCTTGCCAAAACCCTGCACATCCACAGAGCCAGAACGGGTGGATGAGCCTTCTACTACATTGTGGCAAAGACCTGGAATGAGCTCCCGATCAACATCAGACACGACCCCACTCTGCACATCTTCAGGAAGACCCTCAAGACCTGGCTCTTCGACTGACCGGAGCTGCACCCCCTCCCCCAGTGCCTTGAGACCCTTATGGGTGAGTAGCACGCTTCACAATTCACTGATTGATTGTATTGAATTGAATAAAGAGAATAACAAAATCAAAATGCTCTGTCATTGCAAACAACTTCATACAAACCAAACAGCACAGAACAAAGTTTTCAAGCACCTCACCTGTCACATGCTTGATCTTGGTCTCAGGAGCTATGCTGTGAATAAAAAGCAAAGGAACTCTGCAGAAACACAATAAAGATCGAAGAACACATTACTTACGTTGGGTAAAGCTCCTTCAGGTGAATACTCTATCTAATCGCGCATTCCTCATCTTAGAATACTCTCCAGGTGGCAGACTGGATCTGGAACTTTTTTCACATAGCATTGCTCCTGCACGTCACTAAGTAGCATTATCCAGCACTGTTTCAGTTTCTTTTCTGCCCCCTCAGATGTGGAATGTTGTTGGTAACATAGGTCCTGATTATGATGGGGGTCAGACTTTTGTCCGACCGCCATCCTATCGGGAATGGATCCGCCCGACTAGCTGTCGGCGATCCTGCCATAGGGAGTATGATGTGACTGCCTTCAAGGCGATCGCAACGTGTATGTTTTGAATTGCAGCATGCAATGCGGGCAGCAAGCACAAGCAGCAGTACAAAAAATACACATTTTGCATATCCCTGCACTATGTGGCAGTCACCATGGGTGCACCCCAGGACCCATGTCGGAGGGCCAGGGAGGAAGGTGGGCCTGCTACGGTCCCCCAATGTCCCTTTCTGCCTGTCTTTTCATGGCGGGTAAAACGCAGTGAAACAGCTGGCGGGAACTGACATTGTAAAATGCCTACGGCGATGCCTGAGCAGGCACCGCCTCCAATGTAGGCATTACACTCCGTCCGCCGGAGCCCGTCGGATCCGTGGCGGTCGTCTCTCCGACCGCCAACCATCCTCCCGCTATGGTAATGTGGTGGGCGGACCTCCACTGTCCGATGGCGGTGAGACCACCACCGACGGGCTGACGGTGGCGGTCCTACCACCATCATAATTAGGTCCCAAAGTGCTGAATTCCAACTTGAGACCTTTTTAGATGTTGAAAAGAGGGCACTCTGCAGAACGGGAAAGAGGAGGTGTGGAGTAGGAGTGCTTCATGAAAATATGTACAGATGACATTGCAGCCTGGCAAATGTCAAGGCCAGGCACTCTGTGTGCCAAGGAAGTGATAGCAGCCCTAGTCCTGACAGAAGTGGCTCTCAGCTCTTGGGGGGTTGTTTCTTGGCCAGTGCATAGCAGATTTTAATGCAGAAGAGTATCCACCTCAACAAGGACCTCTTATGCACACCCTTCCCTTTCTTTGCTACGGACAATGCCATAAAAAGCTATTTGTCCACTGGATAGTCTTTGGTACAATCAATGCAGAAGCTTAAAGTCTTTTTGGTTTCCTCTTCTTGTTGTGGGTGAGAGGAACCCTGATAGAGTGATGGATTGCCCAACATAGAATGTGATCGTGACTTTTGGCAAGAAGGCTGCAGAGTCCTCACCAAGTAGTCTGGGAAAAAGGTGTTGTAGGGCGGATTTGATGACACAGCGAGCGGCTATACATCGTCTCAAAGGGCGTACACACAAGAAACGTCAAGACCACGTAATGTCCCACTGTGGCATTACAAATGGTTTGGGATGGAACGTGCACGTCAAACAGTTAATAAACCTAATCACACAGGTGATTTAAACAAAGATGTAAAATGGCTGAAAGGCTGACAACTGCTAGGCCTTGCTGTGCAAACAACAAAACAAACAAAAGAATATCTGGCAGCTTTGCTTGTGAAGGGTCAATCTTATGAATGTCACATGACGCCACAAATTTGTCCCAGTGCCCCCCATAAAATAATTTTGTGGATGGCTGCATGGGGGCAATAATGACATCCACCAATTGAGGTGGCTAATCAAACATAGTAAATTGCTGATGCTCAATTTCGCGGCATGTAGGTGTAGATTGTGTACATATGGGAGGAGGACCTTACCATGTTGCTGAGACAGTGGTCCTTACAAAGTGGCAGCCTGATCAGAGGACAATTCTCATGCCAGAAGGTGCTGGTACAACACCTTCCTGGCCCATTAAGGAGCCACTAGTATGACTTGGACATGGTTGTTCTGGATCTTTTTCAAATTCAGGCTAGAAGAAGCAGGGGTGAGAAGGCGTAGAGGAATCTGGTCTTCCATTCCAGCCAAAATGCAACTCTTAACGAGTGTTCTTGAGGAAACTACCATACGCAAGACTTCCAACACTGTGCGTTCTTAACAGTGGCAAAAAAAGATCTATCAAGGGTTCTCCCCACTGTTGGAAGATGCCCTGTGCCACGTTGGAATATTGTCCCCACTCGTGATCTGCAACAAACTAGTCCCAGCACATCACTCATGATCTGCCAGACACCACTTTCTCAGATAGCCTGCTTGGTGATTAGAGATCATGAATCATGAAAATACCCTGTCGGTCCAACCACCTGCAGAGGCACAAAGCCTCCTGACACATGACCCAAGAACTCACTCCGCCCTGCTTGTTGCAGTACCATGTGGCACTGATGTAGTCAATAAAAACTAACATCAGCCTCCCTTGATCAATGGTAGGAAGCCCTTTAGAACCTCATGAAAGATCTGCAACTCCAGCAAATTGAGCCAGCCTTCTGCCAGAGACTACAGTCCATTGAGATCCACCTCCTTCAGAAGAACTCCCCAGCCCAGTAGGAACGCGCCCATCACAAATACCAGCTCTTGTTGGGGGAATAGAGAGAGGGGCCTGTCCGTGGACTAAATGCTTTCAAACAGCCACCATTGAAAATCTCGAGCAGTCTCGTTTCAGACATGGTTGGCTTCAGCCAGATTGCCCTGATGCTGGGCCGAATGGAACTTTAAATTCCATTGCATAGCGTGCATGTGCCACCTGGTATAGATGGCAAACAGGATGCACAAGGCTAAGAGGCTAAGAAACTTCAGATAGCTCTCACCATGATCCAGGACCAAGCCTGCAACATTGGGACAATAGCACCAATGTCCTGTGCTCATTGTGGTGGAAAGAAAGGTCCCAACGCAATTGTGTCTGGGATCATCCTAAGGAATGGAAGTCTCAGCGAAGAAATCAAGTGTGCCTTAAGCTTACTGATAGTGAACTCAAACAAAGTCAAGAGGGCCGCTGAAGTCCGGACGTGGTCTGTGGTTTACTGTGGGAAGCCAGCCTTTAACAGCTAGTCGTCAAGGTATGGGAATACTGGTATCCCTGACCTCCAAAGAAAGGCAGCATCCACTGCCATCACTTTTGTTAACTCTCGGAGGGGCACAGGTAAAGCCGAAGAGGAACACAACAAACTGAAAATGCTTTTGGCCTACCTTCAACTGCAGATAATATCTGTGGGGCTGCAGGACACCATCCAAGGCAGTCAGGACATGGGCTAGCATAAGCATTTTGAATGTGTCCTTCCGCAGGAAGAGATGTAGAGACTGAATGGCCACAGTAAACTGAGGGTCCCCGTCCTTCTACGGAAAGAGGAAATAGCAAGAGTAACAACCCCCTCCTCTTTCCAAGTCCGGCACTCTCTCAATGGCACTCTTGGAGAGCAACAGACATTCCTTGTGTAAGCAGAGTTGTGGATTCCTATGGACTGAGGCACAGGACATATTATTTGGGGTCAAGAACAACATGTTTTCATGTTTATTTTGTCCTTGGGACATATAGACCCAATCCCTCCAGCACAAAATGTATGACTGTACAACACATTCCGTTGCAACGCTTTTACCACGCATGCATTACAAAGCAAATATCTTTACCACGCATTACCTTTACTACGCATTTGTTTTATAACTAATATGCCTTTACCACACATGCCTTTAAAATGAATTTTGTTGCAAAGGCATGTTTGTTAAAGGTCTATGCTTCGTAAAGATTTTCCCTGGCCCCTGCACTCAAATCGGTCCCCAGCACCCCCACACAGCCCTTGTTAAAAAATCCAACCTCTACCCTGAGCCCTAAATGTATACCCCATCGCACCCCCTCTGGTCCCCAACCCTTTTTAAATATACCAGACCCCTGCCCTGAGCTCTAAAACTAGACCCCAGTGCCATCCCCGCCGCCGACCCCCCCCCCCCCCCCCCCGGGACCCCAGCCCTTTATAAAAATACCCGACCCCAGCCCTGAGCCCTAAAACTGGCACCCCGCCCCTGAGGAATTTAAAACGAAAAAACCCACCACCAGTTTAAAGCCCTAAATCCGCATTCTTCGCCCACCCCCGCCAGGCCCAATCCCCCTTACCTCTACAGAATGACGAGGCAGCTCTTCCGAGTCGATGCACGGCACAGGTTATCAAGACGAAGCAGAAGGGTCTCACCGTTTCCTCCAACGAAGCCGACAGATTTGAACACACCAGTGCTTATACCACCGTTACCAGCAAACGGCCTTATCACCTGTACAACGTATATGCCTGTACTATTCATACCTTTAAAACGTCAATTTGTTTAAAGGCATGCGTAGTAAAGGAATATGTGTTGTAAAAACATGCATGGTAATGACTATGCATGATAACAGTGCATGCATTGTAACACATGCGTGGAAAAAGGTACTGCGTAGTTACAGCCGTGTTGTAATGGCTGTGTCCCGTTGCCAGTTTACAATTCCACATTATGGACCTGTCACTGAGCATTGTCTGCAGTAAAGGTAAGATTTGTATCCATATGTTCATGCTGTTTGAACTTATATTAATTTTTTATTAATACAAAGACTTTATTATTAGGGTGAGTGCTCCAAGGAAATGCTGTAAGGTCAGATTGCACTATCAGCAGCGGCCCCAGTATAAAAACGGGTACACGTGCAAAATTGAACAATATGAGGCTACGTTAACTATTCCTAGAATGCTGTCTGGTTAGATGAATATACTTGTAGTAGCTTGAAAGCGAGACTGATGATTCTTTAATTTCAAAATTAAAAGTTCACAAAAAATATGCACCTAGAAAAAAGAGTTTGTCAAAGTACTATGAAATTTGGGTTCCATTTCTTTCGAGCATCATTTAGTAAAACGTCTTTGCCCATTATTAATATTTTTTTGGAAAATACTAGCATGCATCAATCAGTGTAAAACCAGTTTTGACAAGTTTAGGCGAAACCTGAAAATAAACAAGACATTGGCAAAGCCAATAGGTCTGGTGTTGGTGATCAGCCTTTTGGTTTTGTCAATGTGTGTCCTGTTTTGACACGGTTTTTGTAAAACGTTATTGTTGTGGGAGCTGCAGGGCCCTCACCATTTTAACAAAAACATTGGCTAAAAGCAATTAATGTAAATGATTCAAATAATTTTCAATCAATGTTATCTTAAAAATGTATAAATAAATATAAATATATTCATTAATGAAAAATGTACTATTTGAGAGTTAAGTGTGATTTTATTTTTCTTATTCATTTTTTGTGGGTTGTGGGTTTGTAGGGGAGTAGGCTGAGAAGTTTTATTATTGTATTTCATTATTGTTTTAATTGGTAAATGCGTTATTGGTAATTTGTTTAGAAGCAATTTAAAAATTACTTAGAGGCCCATTATGATGGCGGGCAGACTTTACACACCGCCGAAGTTGCGGCGGTCCCACCAGTGGCATTAGGATGCGCCGGCCACACTGGCGGGCGCATCCTTCATTTTTTACATTGTGGCGAGCGGTGCTGCAAGCAGCACCCGTCGCAATGTAAAAAATGGATGTTGTGTATATGAATGCACAACGTGACAGGCACCGCGCAGTGCCTGCCACCATGTGCATGCAAATGTAGGGGGGTACCATGGGTACCCCCCAAGTGCACCCCCTATTCCCCCCCAACACCCCGGGGGCCCGCAACAGGCCCCCAACAAAAAAGACCGCATGCCTTTCCACCATGGAAAGGCCAATTGCCGCCTGCATCCTAATATTGATGGCATTGTCTTGCAGACACCGCCACCATATTGAAGCCCTTTTCCGCACGGTCGCCTGTCCGACCAGCGGAAAACCGGCAGATGGTCTTTTCGTCCGCCGGGGTCCCCACCGCCATCGTAATATGGCGGGGGGGAAATGGTAGGCGGGCGGTGAAATATGGCAGGCGGCTCACCACAGCCTGACAGGCGGTGGCGATCCGCCCGCCATCCTAATGCCCCCTTAGAGTTTTTTTTTTTCTCACAGAATGTTTTGTAAAAAAGACTTTAAGACTATGTTTTTGATTTTATTAAATTTAGATTTAAAGTTGCATTTTTTTAAACATATTTGATACTTTGTGACATTTCTTCACCACATTCCCTACTGTTGCTTAGGTTGGAGTGAGAATAGTAAATCTCATACCTCCAAAGCCCAATGCTTTCACCAATGTTGCTTATGTTGAAGTGGGAATGGTAAATCTGATCCTCCCTTCCATTCCCTCCCTCAGAAGTACAACAATTCCCTACTGTCGCTTGGATTAGAGTGGGAACAGTGAATTTGACTCATCCAATGTCCAAAGTTTCTTTGCTGTTGTTTAGATTGGAGGATCAGATTTACTATTCCCACTCCTTGGTTATGTAGGAGTAGTAAATCTCATCCCTGCAAAGTCAAACACTTCACCTACCTGTTGCTTAGGCTGGAGCAGGACAAGTACATCTGACCTCTCCAAACTCCAACACTTTCTCTTTTATAACTTAGATTGGCTTAGGAATACAACATTTTATCTTCTAAAGTATAGCATTTTCCCTTCTCTTTCTTTAGGTTGAGGGAGAGTGGTAAATTGTATTTTTCAAAATCAAACATTTTTCTACTTTTTTGAGGTGAATATGGAATGTTATTTTTCTTTTTTATGCATTTGGTTGAATTTTTTTATTTAATGGAGTTTAAGTGCTTGATATTTATTTGAAATAGTTTTTATTTATTACTTTGGATGCAGCATTTAAAATATTGTTCCCTTTTTAGTTAAGATATGTCTATTTTTATTCATCATTGTAGCTTTTTATATTGGCAGTTTAGAAATGCACTTGTTTTATTTTAACTGTGTCCATTTTCTTTTCTTTTTGTTTAAAAAAATATATATTGTGGTTTTATTTTACAGTAAATTATAGTTAAGTATTTTTATTTTATTTAGCTTTTAAATTATAGTTATTTAGTAATTATATTGTATACTTTAAAAAACTATTATATACATAAACATATATATATCCATATATATATATATATATATATATATATATACACACACACACACACACATATATATATATATGTTGGGTCACTGCCAGGAAATGATGTAACAGCAAGTAAACTTAAAAGGGGCGGACCCAAAGAAACAGTTGATCGTGAGCAAGGTATCTGGGATACCGAAACGCGTAGATCTGCTCATGCCTGTATCCCGTAAAGCAAAGTAACTAAGAAAATAAAAAAGCGCAAAAAGGTTGCTGAGAGTGCGTCCCATTTGTTCTTCCAAACCGGAGGGATTGTTTGTGAATTTAAAGTGGCGTGGTTCGGCCGCAGGGACACGCACCCACGAGGAGCGCTGCGATTGCCCGGTGACTGGGAACTGATGGAGTGGAAATATATATATTATCTACTGGCGGTCGCCAGTAGATAGTTATAGATAGGACCGTGTTTCCATAGGAAATCCGCAACATTCTATTTGGAATAACTTTGGCGCCGATTGACGAATCCTCGCGAAATTTTCAAAATAGGTGGGGCGCTCCGCTCCGCTCCTTCCCTGAAAGTCTCGGGGGGATTCGTCAAGCGGGGGCTGAGAAAAAGGGGGGGTCCCAAAACGCGTTTTCCCCATGCATTTTTCCATAGGACCTTTAGTCCAAGCTACAGCCCGAACGGCTGAACAGAATTACTTGACAGAGAGGTAGTCCTCAGGTCAGGGATGTGCCTTTTGCAGGTCTGGTGTAAATCTGTTCAGTATTTCCTGAGAAAATAGCATTTAAAAGCATATATATATCTATAGGCGCGCACGGTGCGCGCACGGTAAAACTTACCGTACGCGCACGGTGACGTGCGCGAGCGCAATTCTGATTGGTTGTTAGATGTCAGTAAACATTCGAATCGGTCGAAATCAGGAAGTGTCGGCCGCCATTTTGTCTCTCGTAGTCTGAGGTAATGAAAACCAAAGGGGGAAAACGTGAGAAGGGGGCAGGATGGACAGGTCCTGACCCCCTAGCCTTTGTCAGGGGGTCACTGAAGGACCCCCAAGAGTAAAAAAAAAAACTATTTTTTTCGTGAAAAATCGCAGGGTGCGCGCACCGTACGCGCACGGCACGGACAACGCATCGTGGGCGCTTGGTGCGCGAAGCGCACCAAGCACCCACAGCGGGGGCACGGTGGGCGAAGCGCACCGTGCGCGTACGGTACGCGCACGGTGAAAAAACTTTAAAAAAAATACATAACTTAGCATTTAAAAAACCGTACAAATTCACTGAAAAAACCATAGGTTTCACACACGTTATAGTTAGGAATTAGCATTTAAAAAACCTTGCAAATTCAATTAAAAAACCATAGGTTTCACACATGTTATAGGTAGCTGGACATTTCACTCGTGAAAAACCATTGAAATTCACCCGTTATAGTTAGTGCAGGCAACTATAACTCACGCGACCGCAATCCTCTGCTGATGACGTCAGATATTACATCACTGATGACATATGTGTCTTTCTGAAAAAAAAATATTTGTGATATATGTATAGCTAAAAATTAATGGAAGAAGACATGGGTAAATAAGTGTCTAAATACAGTGATGTAATATCTGACGTCATCAGCAGAGGATTGCGGACGCGTGAGTTATAGTTGCCTGCACTAACTATAACGGGGGAATTTCAATGGTTTTTCACGAGTGAAATGTCCAGCTAAGTATAACATGTGTGAAACCTATGGTTTTTTAATTGAATTTGCAAGGTTTTTTAAATGCTAATTCCTAACTATAACGTGTGTGAAACCTATGGTTTTTTCAGTGAATATATATATATATATATATATATATATATATATATATATATATATATATATATATATCCCACGTTGCTGGCTCGCTTCGTCAGAAAGAGTGGCGCTCTCCCCAGTGCGGTATCCTACGGTCGAGCCCAGACCGTTACAATATGTCCAACTCTCTTCAACAAGAGAAAATAGGGTCGCACTCCGCAAAATACAAGAACTCTCGTTGATGTAAATTTTGAATCTTTTGGAAACTTGTATGGGGTTTTTCTGAAGCCTACAATGCTTGGAACATGAAAGGGAAACGCATTGACTGTTCAATTGATTAATTCCTAACATGTCCTGGTTTACCCTTTTGCTAACCCGTGTAAACAATTTGGGTGACAATCTGTTAATATATTGAGATTCCATTCTTCGTATTCAGTACATATCCTGCGAAGTCTCAAAAATTCCCTGTAGGGTATACTGGCAATGAGTGACGGTTGATGGAAGCTAGTTGCTTCTAACGTAGCATTGTGAGATTGCCAAACCCACCAAAGATGTCTGCTTAGCAAACGGTTCCAAATGGCACATAAAACAGCTAATATCGTGCAAAAGTGAATTTACAATCTACATTATCGAATGCCCATGTAAAATGAAGTACGTGGGCAGTACCACTTGTGAACTAAAAAAACGAATTTTGGAACACACACGAGCAGTAACAAACAAGGATGTATCCAACGCAGTGGCGAAACACATGAATCAATCACACACTAACAATTGGAAACTCCTAAAATTTTATGGAATTGAATCCATACCATTGACCATCAGAGGTGGTAACAGAGAGAAAACCTTACGACAAAAGGAATCTCGTTACATCATCAAACTTAGAACATTGACTCCTTATGGGCTCAACCAGAGTGAGGAATTATCCAGCCACCTCTGAATTGTATGAAATGGATTCTCGTTGATTTTTTTTTTTTTGTTTAAAATATTTTTATTGCAGGAATCCGTAAATCGTTACTTGACCGGCCAACATTATATATCACGCCCGATCAATGAGACGCAACCCTCCGTTCCCCCACCGTAAGTTACTTACACAGCCCTTCAGCCCACAACCCTAGGGTCGGGCGGCGAAATTCAATGGGGGCTCAGGAGGATGTCGAAGCTGGCCCGGAGAACCCGCTGTCCGTCATCTGCTTTTCCAAACAAACCCATAAACCCAAAATAACAGCCCACTCTTAAAACACCCCAAACCCAGGTAAACCCTCCCCCTCCCCCCGCCATCAGCGCGCGGCACCAACCGCCACAGGATCTCCAAAAGGATCCACGGGGAAAGCAATAGATCTGAAAAGTGCAATCGTCTATCGGGACTCAGGGCGAGCCTCTTCCTCAAGCTCAGAGTCGCTGGGGGCGCCATAATCCCTAAGGGCCTGCACCAACATCTCCCATTCCAGCGCTGCCTCCTGTGGTGAAATGGATTCTCGTTGATGTAAATTTTGAATCTTTTGGAAACTTGTATGGGGTTTTTCTGAAGCCTACAATGCTTGGAACATGAAAGGGAAACGCATTGACTGTTCAATTGATTAATTCCTAACATGTCCTGGTTTACCCTTTTGCTAACCCGTGTAAACAATTTGGGTGACAATCTGTTAATATATTGAGAGACACATGAACGATAGACAGAAGTATGATTGAAATACTTGAATGTCACACCCCACTGGAGGGGTATAAACGAGGAACTAAAAAGGTTAAAAATCCTGCCTTCATCACTTTCTAAAACAATTCATTGGGCACCTTATAAATTACGTATTTTTATTTATTGTAAATATTCATTGTGGCACTAATGGTTTACAGAATATGACTGTATATATTTCATGTGGAATGGAGTTTTCGTTTATCATCATTGTTGATTTAAATATGCTGGTAATGTCAAAAGCTTATGTTAATTTGATGTTGGGAACTACAATTCCCAGAATGCACGCAAAGTCACATGACAGGAAATGCTCTTGTTTTTTTCAAAAAACAGTTATGAAATGTACATGCAAACCAGGCCACAGTATCGTGAGCAAGGTCTTGAGGCAAGACCGAAACGCGTCGCTTTGTTTTGGATTTATTGCAAACTTCACATGGGCTGAAATAAAAACAGTTCTTGTATTTTGCGGAGTGCGACCCTATTTTCTCTTGTTGAAGAGAGTTGGACATATATATATGTGTGTGTGTGTGTGTGTGTGTGTGTGTGTTGCCTCACGCGGATTCTGGCGAGAAGAACCAAGCCACTCCGAGATAGAATTTTACAAAGTTCGAAGCTTAATGGCACAAAAACAAAACAACGCGTTTTGACCTCTCACGGGGTCTTGGTCACATGATCATGTTCAAAGTTCAGGAATACAAGTAACCACAGTGTCAGGCACAGCACAGAGAGCTAAATGAAAGTAGTAAACAGAATGTATGGGCAGGAAACGTGAAATTAATCAGACTTCTTATTTTGAACATAAAAGGTATTATAAAGTGAAAATTCCTAACAATTTGTTTGTCATTGTTAATGAACATAAAAGATTAATTAAATTAACATTGTGTAAACAAGGATTTGTTTTCATGATTACAATCGTGATGCACGCATTAAGATCAGCATGTATTGTTTATTTCAATTGCGCAGTTGGGAACATTACTGCATGCCTTGGATACCAATGTGTCAAGATTCTGAGTATATTTAATGGTAGACTGTTATTCCCTGATACAATTATTATTCACAGGATAAAATATCCATAGTGTGAATGACCCAGATCTGTAAATGCGGAAGGCATATGGTACAACACATGATGCAGGGTAAAGTACCCATAATTAACTTGGCCCAATTTGTATACAGGGGTGACAGGTCGAGTACTCTTGATTTAATATGCCCAAGGCTAAGGAATACTTAAAAAATTGCAACTGGTAATTTAACAGTGGAGATGTAGTATATAATACATACTGGTTTTTAAATGTGATTCTTAGTTTGTAAAAATATTGTATTAATTTATACATTAATTATATATATATACACATTTAAAGTTTTTATTAAAATATATTTCTAACTATTGTTTTTGCAAAAAAGTATTACCTACTTTATTTATACATGTTAATCTATATATATATATTTTAAAGTTATCAAATTTTTTATTATATATACTTACCTATATAATCTTGATATTTTGTAGACAAATGTTTTGTGGTATGTGTGCGTCTCAATATTATTGGTGTCCATATTATGTCATAGAAGTGAATAGGTCACAAAGCTTTACCTTTATGACCTACGCAGATGACACACAGCTCCTTGGATGACCCACTGGATCAATTAAAGAGAATTTTAGAAGGTGGGGCGGCAAGATACGAGAGCCTGTGGATCCATTGTAGCTGCGTCGGTCTGCGGGGCTTCTCAGACCGCCATGGGCGTTGTGGAAGAGGTGACATGGTACGGAGAGTGGCTGGAAACGGCAGCCTTTCAGCTGGCTGAGCGTGGGGGAGCACCCTCTCTTCTGCAGCCCGTGCCGCTGCACAGTGCTGCACCCCCTCTCTGATCTTCGGCCTCGGGGGTCAAGGCTGCAATTACCTTGGTCAGCAGATCTCGACTGCATCGGCGTGAGCAGAATTTAAGGCAGCTTTCTCTACTGCTTGCGGCTCCATGCTGCCAGGCGGCTGATGGACCCTGCGCTGAGAGGGATAGCAGAGTTGCCCATGAGACTATGCTTTGAATTACCCCCCCCCCATAGCGGACACAGAAGAGGGCTCTGAACCTGGATTAACAGTGCCATCCCAGCTGGGGGTGAATGACAATTGTGGGGACCTACCGCCCCCTCCTGGCATACTGCCTGGCCCATGGTCTTGGGTCCCACAATGAGTGGGCAACCTCACCGAGCACCGGGTGCTGGGTCAGTGGAAAGGCCCTGTGAGATGAAGGTAAATACATCGCCCTTGGGGCGTGGCTACGAGGCCAGTGATGGCAGACGTGTGAGCTGGGAGCTCCGTGCCAGCCGCGCATATTATCCTGGAAAGCGGCGTCTCTGCCTGGGCCCGGGCGCCTCCTTCTTGCTCTCTCCCTGAGCACAATTGCTGAGGCTGCTGGCGCGCTGGTTTGGGGACTGATCGCCGGCGGGAAACTGGAATAATCAGCGAGGTGGCCTGAGCGTGGCGGTGGAAGATGGCGGCCGGAACCTGTAATGTACTCAGGAATGCCGAAGTGAAGTATGCAAGTACTTTATTACATCATACACCAACACGGACTCCAGGAAGGTCTGGAGCGAGACGTACGTCCAAACGGCTGCGTGATCAGCTGTCAACGGACAGTTGTCAGCTGATGACCTCACGGCAGGTACGAAGTCCCAACAGGGACAACAGATAGCGTAGCGATAAGGGTGTCCGCGCAGGGACACACTAATGTAATCACAACACATCTTTCCCCTTGTGTGGAGAAGGGGGGGGGAATAAGGGAGGAAACAAAGGAGGGGAAAAGTCTAATCACATATGTAGTCTTTATACTTTGTAGGTGGTCCTAACAGTCTTCCAGACCTACTAGTAGCAACAGGTTCAACATTGTCTTGAGCTGGTGGTGTGGGTAACATCCGTCTGACTCTTTCCTTGGTAGTAAAAGTGGATGGTCATTCACTATTTCCGGAGGGAGCGTCTGCACCTTGACTACAGATTGGATTGTTCTCTGTGGGGAACTCGTATTCCGAATCGTAATCGTATGCACAGGATCGTGCATGTTTGTTCCTCTCTCCATGAACTTTATCACTTGCGAGATCCAGGGACGTGTCCTTCTTGGTGTCGTAAAAAGGGTGTCTATAGGATGAGAGGTTGGAGAAATGCCACACCTTTCCATCGCTAAGGCGTGCAGAATTGCAGTAAACTTCATGAACTGTCAATGGAGGTGTGAACTTGTCTTGACCTTTAGCAATGTGGCCACTTCTCTTTACCTTGACAACGTCCCCTTCCTTGAGAACCACAGGTTTACTTCCGTGTTTTTTGTCAAAATTTTCTTTTGCTACTGTCTGAGCATTTTGAAGTTTCCTCAGTACGTGCTGAGTAGACCAGTCAACTCTCTTTGCAGCTCTGATCCAACCCACATTGTCCTTTGATAATGGAGTTCTTCCTCGCATCAGTTCAAAAGGACTGTGTCCGGTAGATGTGCACGGTGTTACTCTGTATGCCCATACAGTCTTTAATGTTTCTTGTTTCCAATTTAATTTGTTGCTTTTGGCTATCTGAATAATACCCTTTATGACCCTGTTAAATCTTTCAACTGCTCCATTCCCTGCAGGGTGATAAACAGACGTCGTTTTGTGAACAATACTATTTTTTTAATGTAATTTTTGAATATTTCTGAAGTGAATTGAGTTCCATTATCACTTACAATTTGTTTTGGCAAACCTTCGCGTGTGAATGTTTCATCCATAAACTTAACGATGTTTACTGTGTCAGGGTTGATAGTGAATTTTACCTCAGGCCACTTGGTTAAGTGGTCAATTATAACAATCACATACCACTTTTCTAGACCTTCGGATACAGGACCCATAATGTCTATTCCGATTCTTTCCCACGGCATACCCGGGCTGGGTAAGGGCTGAAGAGGTGGTCTGAATGTTACCTGTGCTTTATCCGAGTTCATACACAGGGCACATTCCCTTACAGTTCTTTCGATTTCTAAGTTAATACTTGGCCACCAGTACAAGTTCTTTACTCTCCCTTTTGTTTTTACAATACCCAAATGTCCTTCATGACAAAGTTTGAGTATTTTGTTCCGAATATTGCTCGGTGGGACAAATTTTCCGCTTCTTAGGAGGAGTCCGTCCTCATATGATAAATCATTCCTTACTTCCCAGTAGGCTTTGAATTTATCATCTATTTTGTTTTTGTTGATCCAGCCCTCTTTTAACATGCGTATCACGTCCTGCATGGTGCTGTCATTTTCCTGTTCCTTGTGCCACTCTTCCTTTGTTATACCGCATGTTTGTTCTAATACACTTGCGACAGCATTCTCCTCCATAAGAGTGTCTTCTCCGTCGCTTGCTTTTCCTACTGGCATCCTACTAAGGAAATCAGCTACAACGTTCTTTATTCCTGGTACGTATTCGATATTGTACATGAAGTCAAATAGACGTACAGAGAGTCTGGCCAATCTAGGGGAGGCTGTGTATAATCCTTTGGTTGTGAATACTTTTGTCAGGGGTTTGTGATCTGTGCATAGAGTTACTTTTCTTCCCCATACGAAGTGCCTAAAATGTTCCAAAGCCCAAACGCAAGCAAAGGCTTCACGCTCAATCACTGAAAAATTCTCCTCTGCTGGAGTGAGCGAGCGTGATGCAAAGGCTACAGTGTATTCCACCCCCTTAATATCCTTATTACTTGCGTCCGTTGTCACAAAATTGTTTAAAGAAGTGTCAAACCCTTGTAGGGGAAGCGCTGTGCACAAATCCTTTTTAATACTTTTAAATTTTATGATGCAATCATCAGTCCATTCAAACTTATTTCTCATTTTTAGGAGCGGTCTTAATTCATATGTGTTTTTGAGAAAATGTCTTGATGAATTTCGCATAGAACTCCTCCATTCCCAAGGATGACCGCAGTTCATCCTTGTTGGTGGGGTCAGGCGCATCCTTTATAGCTTGTAACAGCTCTTTCTTTGGGCTTATTCCGTCACCTGTTATTTGGTGTCCAAGATAATTGACTGAGCTACTCGCAAATTTGCATTTAGGATATTCTGCTGTTACCCTTTTTCTTGCAGGATTTCAAGTGCCTGTTTAACTCTCCTGTCATGCTCCTCCTGGGTTTTCCCCATGACCAGGATGTCATCCTGAAAGATTAGGCTGTCAGAAACTCCGTCAAATACATTATGCATGAGTCTCTGTAACATGGCCGCCGCTGAGGCGAGACCTAAGGGTACACGTGTGAATCTGAAACAACCAAAGGGCGTTATGAATGTTGTAAGAATCTTGCTGTCATGATGAAGAGGCACCTGGTGATAGGCCGACTTCAAATCAATAGTGGAGAACCACCTAATAGCCTTAGTCGTGGCCAACATCTCATTTATTTTTGGGAGTGGGTACTGCTCCACAACTATGTTCCTGTTGAGTTCACGGAGGTCCATACAGAGTCTCAGTTTGCCATTGGGCCGTTTAACAACAACTAATGGTGCGACCCACTCCGATGCCTCTACTCTCTCGATTATGCCTCCTTCAAGGAGTTTGTCTAGTTGTTCCTTGACTTCTTTTTTCACTGCAAAAGGAATATTTCTTACTTTGTGCACCACAGGGGTCGTGATAGGCTTGAGTTTTATTTTATGTTGGTACCCTTTCAATGCGCCAACCCTTCCACTGAAAACGTTTGGAAATTTTTTAAGCATGTCTTTTGCAAAATCCTTGTGTTCTGTCACGCTTAATACCGGATCTACTTTTCTTGGATCTAAACTTATTCCCAGCATCCCTTGGTCCATCCATCCCAGAACTGATGGACCAACCTTGGACACGTACAATTTTCCTGTGGACTCCCTGCCTTTGTATGTGAACTTTAACTCTCTGTAACCACAAACATCTATTGGCTCACCTGTGAATGATTTTATAGTTATATCCGTTTTTTTTAAATGTTCACCAATAAAATCTTTGAATTTTATTGACCAAACCTTTTCGTTTACTATGGTATAAGGTGAACCAGAGTCTACTACGATGCTTATATTCACTCCTCCTATTGTCATGTTACAAACTGGTTTCTTTGTTTTCGTGAAATTTCCTTCTGTGGTTTCACCATTATGTTCTTCATCTATATTTAGGACTAACATGTTAATAATTTCATCATCAGACAAGACTAGATTGTGTTCATCCGATTCATCTACTATTTTAACTTGTTTAGTCTTCCTTTTATTGCATGCCTTATAAAAATGTCCTTTGACACCACAATTTGTACATTTTACTTCGCGTGCAGGACATTTTAAATCGTTCGCTAGATGCGAAGAACTTCCACATCTGTAGCATCGTCCCCAACTCTTCGTTTCATACTTTTTGTATTGAGGTTTTAATCCTTTTGGTTTCCAATTTTGTTTAGTAAAGGGTTTCGGATCACTTACTTTGCTTATATTTTCACCTTCCTTCTTTTCTTTATTTTCAGTAAGTACTGCTTTGGCGCAGCGCCCAGTAAGTTCTGCTTTGCGTGCAATGTCAATTATGTTCTGTAGGGGGTACTCCCCTTTGGCCCATAAGTTGTCCTGAATATTTTCATTTGAGCCTTGCATTACAATTTGATCTCTTATAAATTCGTTGTGAAGCGCGCCGAATCGACAATTGATTGCGAGATTTTTCAAAGTAGAGACATAGTCATCTATTGACTCATGTTTCCCTTGTTTGCGATGAAAAATTTGTATCGATCCACTCCAACGCAAACCGTTGGTTTATAGTAAGTGTTTAAATCATCAATAGCGTTCAAAAATATGTCGCCTTAATTTTCAGCTCTCACTTTTTTATTAATTTAATTGTACACTTTTATACCTCCTGCGCCTAAACAGTGCATTAGCATTTTGTATTTTTTCTCAGGTTTTACTTCATCATCCTCCTCCAACGTTGAGATGTAGTTTAAAAAATACTCCCTCCACTCTTCCCATTTAAGGGTTGGTTCGCCTCCACCCTGTAAAAACGTTTGCGGGGTAGACAGGTTCCAAATGCACCCTGATGCCATTTTGTTTTAATAGAAGAATGAGGAATGGTCTCACGAAAATTGCTTTTAAAGCTGTGAGGAGAGTAGAGGATAATGAATTAAATACGACAAGCAAGCTTTCACCCTTGTACCTAATCTGACTGAAATCGAGTAGGTGGTCAACTATATCTTTATATTAATATGCTTAGTGGCGTTATTTAGTACCAAAGAACCGCTATTACAATTTTTTTTTGAAGATCATGACCATTCACATTCCAGTGTCCCTGCGTTCATTAGTGTGCAAGCTCAGTGGGTGACGTTGTTTATTTATCTATTAATGCATTTTTCTTTTTTCTTATTTTTACCTTGTTCAACTGTGTGTAGATCTTTAATACGTTCCCTCGTTTGGAACTGGAAGGCTCCGTAGAATCGATTGCGTTGTCAAGTCCGAGCTGCGATCACGTAGAACCCCATAAAAGACCTGCGCCCCGATTACAGCATACTTCCCCGGGTGACTGAGGAGGACGGGGCGTTCATCATGGGGTGCCGGCCAGGGTCGGAGGCCTGGGGTCTCCCCGTAAAGCTGAAAGGACCGAATCCTGAACGCAGGGGACGCCTGATTGAGTCCCAGGCCTTCGGGCGGGGGCGGAGCTGCAGGGCTCTGAGAGCGAGACGGAGCGAGCGCTTCGACCCTAACCACCTGAGCGGCTCCAAGCTTCAAGCTGTTGAGTGAGGGGAGACGATCCGGTGATCGGCTAGCGGGGTCTCTGGAAGCCGTGTTGCGGGAGATACGGCCACCGCAACGAGAAGGCATCAATGCAGTGAGTGCGCTCAGCGAGTTGCCGGTCTGACTGCTGCCTGCTCCTGTGAGGCTGCGCTAGGCCGCGGATTGAACCCCACTGTTTCTGACTGGCTGGTGCGGCCCCTCTGAAGAGCCGTGGCGGGGGAGTGGAGGCACTCGATCGGCTATATTTACACCGCCTGTGTGGCGCTGAGACGGGGCTCTGCCTGCATTGTGAACAGCTTGATTCCCCACTGAGTTTGCAATTTATCAGAGTTCTGGGGTGAAGTGGAGGAATAGCCGGCTGGCGCATGGTCGTCTGAGAGTACCGCATATGCCCGCACTGTCTCCTCGCTGGGTGCGGGCTTGAGGTGGACCTTCTCCTTACTTGCTGCTGCTCAGAAGACTGGCAGTAGACCCGACTGCCTGGCTGTGAGGGCTGCTTACGCATCAAATTTTATCAGGGAGGACTCGAGGAGGCCTCCAGTGCAGCTAGTGCCATTTGGAACCTGGAGCACTTGAGTAGTGGGAGGCCGATTCGAGGACAGTGCGGAACCCTCAGTAAAGAACGGAACGCAGAGACTGTCCTTGTGGTGAGCCAACACGTACCAGGCCGTTCTATCACTACCTCGAATGCGGACCAGCGCTTAGGGGGCTCAAGAATTATAGGGAGCCGATACCCTGGGGGTGTAATGGACCGGACAAGAGCACTGGGGCAGTGAGTATATTTGAGTGATATCGCCAAGATAGCGCACTGGAGAGTGACGAACCTGAGCGGGCCGTGGCGGCTCCCTGTCCACAAAGAGCGGGCCGAATGAGATCGGAGGTCGTAGAACATACTGCGCTGACAATGGGGAAGCCCAAAGCAAAACAGGTGGGCCCTCCCCCGGACCAGGTCGATACTGTCCCTGAATCCACACCTACAGAGCAGGGAGGAGATCCGATTGAAATACCAGTACAGCAGCAATACGCCAAGGTCCTGGAGGCAATAGCCGACACTAAAGCGACACTACACCAGGACATCACCATGGTTGCGGTGGGACTGGGCCCTACTGCGAGCTGAGCACGGCAAACTATCGGATCGGGTGAAAAGCACAGAGGAAACACTAGAAGAGATGGCCTCGGCACAAAGGGCCCTGGCTGCAAAAGTGGAAGACCTCTATGATCGAATGATGGCGAAGGAACGCAGGGCAGAGGACGCAGAAGGATGCAATCATCGCAATAATGTGCGGGTCCTGGGGTTGCCGGAAGGAATTGAAGGACAGGACATAATATCCTACCTAGAGAAATGGCTGAGGGAAGTAGTTGCTCCTGAGGGCCTATTGCAGTTCTACACCTTGGAAAGGGCCCACCGGGTGCCTAACAGACCGCCAGCTCCGGGAAGACCGCCGAGACCGGTGGTGGCCAGGCTTCTTCGCTATTGTGACAGAGATCTGCTGCTCAGGAAAGCACGCACCGAGGGGCCGTACACAGTTGAAAACTGCAAGGTGTCCCTGGTACCGGACAATGCAGTGGAAGTTCAACGTCGAAATGCTTCCTTTTTGGTGGTCAGGCGGGCGCAGCGGGATGAGGACATACTATACTCATTGATGTTCCCTGCTAAATTGCAGATCATTCTCGATGGGAAAACGCATTTATGTGACGATCAAAAAGATGCCTGGGAATGGGTTGAAACCTACAAGATGGAAGGACATGCTAAGCCTCGGCCTAAACAGCCTGTGGCGGTCGTGACTGAACCTGGGAAATGACCCCGGAGGCGGCGAAGGGCCACGAAGAAACCAAGTCCGTCACAGACAGCCGCTGAGAGAGCAAACGCACAGCAGACGGTACCTGAGATGCTGCAAAATGAACCTTTGACACAAGAGAAAGGCTCGGACTCTCATCAGGGTACTGAGGAATCGGGTTTGGATACGTCGGAGAGTGGACATAAGAGCCTGCCTGAGGTGACCCCACAGACGGCAGACGATTTCTTCGGCTGAGCAAAGGAACATTCCTACTTTTTCTTCCCCCCTGGCTCCAGCTCTATCCTCTTCTTCCTTTGTCCTGGCTTCTACTCTTCCTTGCTTCTTCTTCTTTTCTGGTTTTCTCCCCCCCCTCTAGCCTTTGGTGCCCCAGTCACTGGGATTTTTCCATGATCTGGATCAGACTCCATTGAATGCGGTTTGTGCCTTCTGGCGGGGGGGGGGCTGAGGGGTGGGGGGCTCCTAGGCATGGGGGCAACGGTCCTCCAGGCTGTAGCGGCATGGGAACCACACTGCAATACCACTAGATACTTATAGCTCTGGTCGCACTCCCTAGTAGGCCCTTGGTTGGTTGCCTAGGACCTAGTTGTTTTGTCATAGGATTGTGCTATGCACGGTTTTTGTAAATTTGGGCAGATGACCGTTGTCAGTCCGCTCATAGGAGTGGGAGTTACTAGTTTGGGGTTGTTGTTCGCTACCAGGAGGTCCATGAGAATTTCCGGCACTGTTGACATGGGCGGGAGCCCGGGCGCGAATTCCCTTATAGTTACATGGCGCCACAAATAGTCAGATCAAAAGGGTTCAAATTCCTTACATGGAACATACGGGTATGGGTTCACCTGCTAAGTGCTATTCCATATTGAATTATTTACGCCACAGAGGGGTCCATGTGACGTTGTTACAGGAAAGCCACCTTACGGAATCGGAAGCAGGGAGACAGACGTAGTTGGAGGGGACAGCTTTACGCAACTACTTATTCTGCATTTGCTAGGGGTGCATTGGTGTGGATTCGTCCAGGTGTTCCTTTCCAACTTACTCGGAAATGGATAGACACAGAAGGAAGGTTTGCTGTTATACTGGGAATACTGGCGGGAAAAGACATAACAATAGAGAGTGTGTATGCCCCCAACAGAGATCAGATCCCTTTCCTAGAGAGGCTTTCTGGGACCTTGGCGGGAGTAGATAATGATACTTGGATCCTAGGAGGTGACGTTAACTGTGTGTGTGATGTTGAATGGGATAGGTCTACCCCCCATTGCGCTGCACTCTGGCTTTCAATACAGCATGGGGACTCAGGGGATTGGCAGAGGGATGGGGATTAGTAGACATTTGGAGACTACAGAACGATCAGCAGAGAAGCTATTCCTACTACTCCCACCTGTATGACCTACACACACGACTGGATATTTTATTTTCCTCTGCTACACTTACCCACACGTGCTCAGGAACTGAATATCTGGAAGGGCCATCTCCGACCATAGCCCCTTGCTCATGAGCTTCACTCCTACCCCCGAGAGAACCCCAATACCCGCATGAAGGTTAGACTCTACCCTGCTTGAAGATGAAGGGTTTAAACAGATACTAGCGTCAGCATTGGTCACATTCTTCGCTGAGAATCAGAGTACAGCCAGCTCCCCGTTAATAGAATGGGAGGCATTCAAGGTGTTCACACGGGGGCAATGCCAAGGCTGAGACGAGGGATTGCTGCAGAACTGGGAAAGATAGAGCTGCTATTACAGGAGGCGGACGGGGAGTTGGCGAAGGGCGCAGCTGTCCATGATAAGATAGCGGAGCTTAGAAGTCAATACAATACTACTTGGGACAGACTACGGATACTAGACCTAAATAATTACAGGGTGCTGCAACACGAGGAGTGGGGCAAAGCAGGTAGATTGCTGGCCTGGCTGGTTAGAACTGACACGAGGGGGATACCTATCCGAAGCGTCACTGACGGCGCAGGGCTGGTGCTTTACTCTCCGAATGCCATTAACAAAGCTTTTCAGAATTACTACGCAGCCCTGTACCAGCAGCTGCGCATGGCTCCGATGGAGGCGATACTGACGTACTTATAGGTGCTGAGACTGACGGGCTTGGAGTACAATGTCTTTGAATCCCTGGCTCTACCTATCAAAGCGAGAGAAATTAGAAAGACAATTAAGGGAATGGCACAGGGGAAAACACCTGGGCCCGGTGGATTACCAGCGGATTTTTATTTAACCTTTATTGACATTTTAGCCACACAATTGGAGCGGATATATGCGCCTTCCCTGGGGGCTCATAGTCTTCCATCCACTGCTGGGGAGGCGCTGGTGATCCCATTACCTAAAACCAGGACGGCACACCCGAAAGTGACAGATTTCCGACCATTATCCATGCTAAATACTGATTTTAAAATTTTAAGCAGAACGCTGGCTTCCAAGCTCCTGCCATACATGCAGCGATTGATTCATACTGATCAGAATGGCTTCATACCCTCACGCTCTACGTCTAATAACCTGCGAAGGTAGTACAATGTCATGTTCCATAACAACCTTGGGGATTATCCAGATGCAGTTGTAATGTCAATCGACCTCGAGAAGGCTTTTGACTCCTTGAGTTGGGATTTTTTAATAACAACGATGGACAAATTGAAGATGGGTGAGGGCTGGTAAAACTGGGTCCGCTTTCTATACACAGAACCAAGTGCTTGCATCCGCACAGTCGCTATAATATCCGCATCCTATAATGTCTACAGGGGAACGCGGCAGGGCTGTCCCCTGTCGCCACTCCTGTTCGCCATTGCCATGGAGCCATTGGCTGCACGAATCCGGCAGGAAGGGGAGTGCCTGGAGATTAAACTGGATGGGTCCACCCCCATAGTTTCACTCTATGCGGATGATGTGTTGGTATACTTGCGAGATGGGGCTGAGGTGATACCAGAGATATTGTGATTACTGGAGGACTTTGCAGAGCTCTAGGGCTTACGACTTAATAAAAGGAAGACTCGTGTATTTCCGCTACGTCCCGCCTTACCAAGACCCTTGACCCTCCTGCCGGAATTACATTGGTCACCGGATGTTTTTAAATATCAGGGGATCAAATTTTATCATACACAGGCCGATTTGCTGGAGGGAAACCTTGGAGGGGCCTTACAGAGACTTCAGCAGAACGTGGCCTTCTGGCACACGTTGAAACTTCCTGTAATGGCTAGGGTGGCACTATCAAAGATGGTGATGCTGCCTCGTGTCCTATATTATTTTGTTAACCTACCCATAATAATACCACATAGCTGGTTTAAGAAATTGGACATGACCGTGAGAGACCTGGTGTGGGATGGTGGCCGAAATAGGAGTGTCGTTACAAACCCTGCGCCTTCCACTCGTGAGCGGTGGCTTAGGGGCACCAGATTTTGAAGCATATTACTTGGCTGCCCAATTGCAATGGTTGGCTAGGTGGCTCGACGGGAGAGGCCTCGATGCAATGTTGCCTCTTCCCGGCTCAGTGGTTGGGACCCTGTTGCCTAGAATGTTGGACAGACATAGAAAGATCAAACCTATGAGAGTCCTACTCTCCTTGGCTATTGCCTGTTGGGACAGATACACGATTCGATCAGGAGATATGGGACTCTACTCCCCATGTGTCCACCTTACGGGCTTACCACAGGCAGGACGGGGCCCGCCCCTCACAGGACGTCAGTTGCATGGATGGGATGATTCAGGAGTCCAGACAGTGGGAGACTGTTACAGAGATAAGGAATTGCTACCACTGACAGATTTCTTAGACTATCATGAATTGCCACCTAGGCAATTCCTGACTTACCACAGGATACGAGGTGCTATAAGGGAACTATGGGGAAATGAGACGACGGAACCGGCCACACATCCTATTCTGCATGCGAAGGTGACGCTGGGCTCAGCTGGACACTTAGTGAAATGGCTATATCAGGCGCTCATTGACATCTCCAGTTGTCCATTGAGCCGACTTTGAGAGAAATGGGAAGGTATACTGACAACCCAGCTCACTGATAAAGAATGGGAGCAAGCTTTGGGAGGCCCAAGAAAGTATCTCGAAATGCGGCGTTTAAATATTTACAATTTAACTGGCTCCACAGAACTTACCTCACGCCGCATCAGTTGAATGTAGCTTTCGGGGGTGGACCAAGCTTGTCCTCATTGCACGGATGTTGATGCGGACTTGGAACACATGATTTGGGCCTTTCCGAAAATACAACACTACTGGGTAAAGGTGGTAGAACTGATTAACAAAGTATTGTCTCTGGGGCTGGTTTGTGAACCAGCGGCTTGCCTACTGGGCATCTTTCCAAGACCCAAGGCTAAACGGCTGCGGCTCCGATTTGCGGACTAAATGGAAATCGCCACAGGTTCCATTGGTGACCAAATGGGAAGATGACTTATCCTGTTGGGTTAGAGCGGAGGAACGAGCCCTGATTAAAGAAGACAGAGTAACCAAGTGTTGCAAACCGTTTGCGGAACCCTGGGCAGAAATATTAAAAACCTGGAACACGCGTCATGCACCGATCCTGCCCTCTTATGCGGAGATGACTGACACGGAAGCCAAGGCACATTCTTGCTCGGGCCCGAGAACAGAAAAGCACTCCCAAGAAGCAACGCAAGGACCCAGTTCTCAGAGAATTAATGGTGACATTCTAGATAGATTAGTGAGAGGACAGATGGGGTTGCCCTCTATTGTCTGTGTCCCCTCCCCCCCATGGTTCCGAACGCAGAGTAGTACTCGGAAATTAGTGCAACTACTTCATACTGAGTAAGACCCCTGGTAGCTGGTTTTCAAGTTTATTGTTTTATCATATACACATACGATGGAACACGTTATAAGATTCTTTCTTTTCTTTTTTTGGCATCAGTTATAATCTACAATCAAACTGTACAGTATTTCTATATGGGTTGCGCTTATAACCACAGATTTCATCAAACTGTGTCGATAACATGGCTAATGTGGAAAGTTTATTCCCCTAAAATAGCCAAATGCCTACAACATAGGATTTACATGGCTCCTTCAGATTATGGAAAAGTAACATGTTTTAATGTTTACTAGTTGACATTTTATAACTGTGCATGTTTATGGTATCCAAAAGCAAATAGCGATGGTAAATGAGCAGTAACTCTCACGATACGTTGAAAAACTAGATATAATTGTGATTAAATGTGAACAGTATAACGGAGTACATAACGGTATAAAGATTGTGGAATGTTTACTTGAAAAATATACTAAATGCCAATAAAAATGATATTTTAAAAAAAAGTAAATACATCGCCCTTAAGAAGGTGAGGAGGTGAACAAGGCCGATATTGCACAAAGCCCTCGCTAACCAGGGAGATGTTGCAGGGATAGCCCCAGAGGCAGTGGGGACTTTATCCTGATTCTCTTCTGGGGAGAGGTCACTGCGACCCTGGAGCTTAGAAACAGTTCCATATGGTTGGAGTCCTTGGATGCATACGGTGAGAGGGGTTTAGCTGCTTTGAATGGGGTGAAGATTAGGAGAAGAAACCCAGACCAGCATTTCAGAAGGGTAAAGACAAGGCACCTAAAGCCCAGTCCGGCAAACCCATCATGCAATACACTACTGTGCAGACCCCAGCACAGCGGGCCACCAGACAGACTGGGGCACAGACCTCTCGGAGGAATCTACCAGGGCAGAGTTATTAGCTACAATCCACAGCACCAGAACGGCCCTGGATGGCAAAATTGATTAAGACTCGATTGAGGTCAACCTTCTGCAGGTAGATCTCTGGGGATTCTCAGAAATAGTAAAGGTGGCTGAGGAATTCATAGACGGCTGAAAGGGGAAGTCTGTACCCTGAACCAGCATGTGGCTAGGGTACTCCTGATGGAATATTATGTGCCTAATAGGGTTCCTTGAAAGAGCGGAGGGGTCCTCGTGGCAGACTTCTTAGAGGACTGGATTCAATGCACGTTGAAGCCATAAGGACTCTGGGATATGTTTATAGTAGAGAGGGCGCACCGGGCACTGGTGACATCCTCTCCCCAGTGCACATTGCATGAATCCTTATCTATAAAGACAGGGACTGTATTTTAAAAGCTGCCAGGGAAACTTCAGGAGCGCAGTATGAAAACCACAAAATTGCTACAAATCCTGAATACACCCAAAAGGTACAGAAAAAGAGAAAATTGTTACTGAAAGTTAAACAAAAACCCGGAGTCATGAACTTTGATATTACCGGCATGACTATGAAAAATAGTGAATGGAAAAATTACACTTCAAGAGCTTCAAGGAGGTCTAGAGGAGGGAAAAGGTCACAACTAGGAGGGTGGGCAGACCACCTGGTTGCTCGGGACGTGAGGGTGCTGCCGGAGGATATTGGTCCGCCAGACACGAGCGTGTCCCCAGAGATTGGACCCAAGAACAGTCCCCTGTGTTGTGATTTGAGACAATGGTACTATGGGAACTAAGGAAGAGTCTGTGCCAGTGCTAGAGGCATCTGAGGGTCAGACAACTTCCTTGACATCCAGGGAAACGGAGGGCAGCCTGAGTACATCTATGGACTGAACACTACTGATACCAGAGCTGGTGGTACAAGTGTTCTCCCTTTCTGAAATGATTGGTGTGCCTCTTGAGGTGGTCGAAGGGGGCGGAGTTTAAGGTGATAAAATGAAGAGATAAAAGGGGTTCGAACATTTAATCGAAGTTTCGGATATGTGCTATAGGCTTTGTCAAAAATGTGAACATTGGGTCATGCACACCCACAGGTGTAGGGCAGCTGGAGAGAGGCCCTTTGTGGTGCCTCTGGGCCGTGCCAGGTCTCGGTCTTGGGGACTCGGGAGGGTGGTGAGAGGGACAGTTTTCCTGCTTATGTTAATAACAAGCAGTAGCAATTGGTATTCGGCAAGTTGGGGGGTTGGGATTGTGTTGTTCATTACAGGTTCATCATTGGGGTACTGTACTGGTGGTCAGACCAGACAGAACATGTGGGAAAGCATGGTTACACGGGGTGGGGAATTTGGGATTCCTATGTTTCTAGTTCTAATGGAGCACTGCTCAGTTAGCGGTTTTGTGTCAGTCTGCTGCCTCTTTCCTCACCTCATACCGTGGGCCCTCAGCCCAGCTACATTCGGATTGGTCCGGCAGCTTGAGGGCTCACATACACTGCAGTGCAGACTATGACAGATCACAGATGCAACACCTACAGGAATGATCAGCTGGAACATTACAGGGTTGGGAGATACAGCAAGCTACACAGGGTCCTTTTCTTTTTTGAAGCGAAATAACATTGTAATTTTTGATATCTGTATTACCTTTTTTATATTTAGAAATCTGAGAAGGTAACATTTCATAGTAATTTATTGTGTGGCCATAATTTGATTTGTTTATACTCATTTTTTTAATGTATTGTTTATAAACTGACATGTACTTCTCAATAAACATATACCAAAAAAAAAAAAAAAGAAATAACATTGTATTGGTGGTCTACAGAAAAAACATGTTGATGATCTTGATGATGCACAAGCTGCCAGGGTGGCCAGAAAATGAAGAGGGCAGCTGTATGCCTCCACCTTCTCCACATATGCTAGAAGGGCCATGATATGGAACTCCCCTAGGGTATGTTTCGATCTTACCTACTTAGAAGCAGATGTGGACAGCCGGAATGCCCTAATTCAGGGCACTTATATGGTAAAGCAGTGAGTAATAGAGTAAGAGCTATAGTTGGCTTGCCTAGGTCCTGCTCGGTTTCAAGTACTTTACGATCCTTACACTGGTTACCGATCAAGTCGAGAATTCACTTTAAAGTACTATGCTTGGCTTTTAAGATCATGAAAGGAGTAGCTCCTCAGATCCTCTCGAATCTTTTATCTAGCTATGTTCCGACTCGCCCTTTACGATCACTGGGCCAGGCACTCGCTGTGGTGCCGAGGTTTAAGCTTAGCCGAATAGGTGGTCGCTCTTTTCGGGTAAAAGCAGCAGCACTTTGGAACTCGCTGCCGCTCGAGATTCGTGTGTTGGACGATCTTTTTCTTTTCCGTAAAGCCTTAAAAACTTTTTTGTTTTAATTTTCTCTATTTAGCTGTTCCCTCTCTTGGAATTTCATTTCAGTGTTTGTTGTGTTTTTACTGGTCATGCGCCAGGACGCCCTTTAGCTGGGGCAGCTGTGCGCAATACAAATAATCATAACATAACATAACATAATCTTAATATGAATGCCCCAGATGTAGATGTCAAATACTTTCTTTACACAATACAGGATCTCCTGACAACCTGTGTGGACGATCCAGCCTTCTGGGCTAGGGATTTCAATTGTGTCTTAGATGGTATATTGGACAGACACCCGAAGAGAGTGGGCACCAAACCGGGGATGGTGGGCCCACTCGGGGAGGTGATGGACAATCTAGGCTGTACTGATACATAGAACACACTACACCCAGACACAAAAGGATAAACCTGTCATTCTCTTATTCATAACACTTTAGTCTAGATCATATATTTGTGGCGGCCCTACCCTGACGGCGACTGACGGAATCACACCTGAGCAGATTCTTATCGGGCCGCTCCCCATTGCTGCTTGAGTGGGGGTGGGAGTGGAAACTGGAGTTGGGTAGAGCCTGGAAACTGCTACTCAAGATGTTGACAGATGAGATACACACAGAAGGATTATCTGAGACACTTATACTGTATATGGAGACTAACTGGGGGATGGCAGGGATTAGGGCCATGGAATGGGAAGCCATAAGTATATGCTCCGTGGGGAGTGTATGAATAAAGTGTATGTTGTGAAACGGCACCTCCAGAGGGAGCTATTAGAGTGGGAAGGTAAGCTGACGGAGAGACAACAAAGGGAGGAGGTGGAGTGACTGCTGAAGCAAGCCAGATAACACTTGTTGGCCTAGGGGGCTCCTATGATGACTTAACCTCTAGCTCTTGATCTATCCCATGGATTCCAGTCCCTACAGTCAAGAACTTGGGTATTTACCTCAAAAACATTCTGACACTTTGATCTCATGATAAAAAAAGCATCCTCTTAAATGTTCCTTTATTTAAAGGTGCTGAAGAAAATCTGTTCATTCCTACCTCTGAATGCCGGAAGACTGTGGTACAGACAATGGTTATATTGATGCTGGACTATTGTAATGGACTAGCATCCCCTAGAGGCTTGATTATCAGGCAGATCAGCTTATTCTGAACTGTGCTGGTACTGTCTTTGATATTCAAAAACATAACCACTTTTTCCTTTTAAAATATAGCCTTTTAAAGATAGCCATAGAAAAAATATCCTGATCAATGCCCTCTGCCTATCTCGCCTCGCAGTAATCTTCACTCTAGCTACCTCCAACTTAAATTTTTATGTTATTATCTCACCAGATTGCTTCCATCTGTCTTTATGGCCAAACTGCTGATTAAGTCGGTCAGTCAGTCAAATATTTTTATTTCTAAGGAATAAAATCTTACAGAAATGGAACATATTTTCCATATCATCAATACATAACATGCAAGTATATCATAAAAACACGATTAAATAAACTAAATAACATTACTACAAAATGGCACAATAACACAGTCCAACAAACAAAGATCCATAGTTAAATACTTTTTGAAAGATGTACCTCTTAGGGGAGTTTACAATAAGTCTAGTCAATAGACATACTTATATTCTGAATGTACAGAAGTTATTCCCTATTGAAGTGTAAATCAGCAATTAGTTTACACTATTTATGTAAAAATTAAAGTGCATTGTGCAAGATCGGGTTTAAAGAAAGCCTCAAAAACGACTGCAGCCAAACTAGAGGGCCCCAATTACCCAGTTACATAGATCAATAGTGAGCGCAAACCAAGCCCTCCTATCCTGGACTGTATGTTCTCAGTTTGTTCTGAGATCGTCCTTATGCCCTACGGCACGGTATAAGGTCATTATTCAGGGGCGACTCAGGAAAAACATTTTCTGACATAAGATGACACAATTTTATGTAAATATTGGCTGATAGCAATGGCTACACCCTGGTCAGAATATTCTTCCCTTCCTATTGGAAAAATACACAATCCACTAATAGAAGATGCACCAAATACGCTGGACCCACCTTACATGGACACTGTCCACAATTTTCAGCTATCTGCGCTTTTAAACCTGGCATCCACCACTCAGGTTTGATTCCCAGCCTCAGACGCAGTATTTTGTTCTGCACGTTCCTATCTGGTATTCTATAAAGATACGGGAAAAGATCAAGGTCCTTCTGAGCTAATAAAAAGGGGCGACAGATCTCCTATTGCTCAAATACAGTAGATCTTCATTCCAGATGGTTTCCTCAGCACAACGCCTGGCCACTTTTTTTTTTCTTCAATTAAACCCCTTCGAGCTGCATATTTGAGGAGTCTAAGCATTCCATAATGATTTTCACTAGGTTTCTCTTACCAAGAAAGGTTGCCATTACCTCAGGGAGGATTTGCACAGACACTTTATCACTAGGAGTTCCATTGTTAATCAAAAAATAGTATAGCAAGGCTCTAGCATCTGCCAAAAGACCCCAACCTACAGATTTCATCACATGCCTTATGTCTTGAATCAGTGCGTTTTTTGGTAAATCAGGCCCTGATTTCAAGATACTGACTTCTACCATTTCCCATGCGACTCGCCTTTACATAGCCAGCATCTCCTTTCCATACAGAGCCTGAGGAATTATAGTGCCCAATATAACTTTACTAAGTAGCTCATAAGTGTACCTACCGTATTTGCAGTCAAACCGCTTCAGACCATTCACTTCATCCATCAATGCCAGATGCTTGCCCCATCTTAAGTCATCTGAGAATATCATCCCCAAGGATGTATTATCTTGCACCTGCTCCAACCGCAATTTGTCTAGGAACCAGGAAAATCTCCTCTTCCACAATGCAAATAACAAAGTTTTTCTCTTATCAATATTGATCGACAACTTGTTCTCTAGACTTAATGCATCGACCTGAACCCAGTTATTACTGTGGAGTTCAATCATGAGACCCAGCAGGGCCTCAGGGATATTCCACTGTCGGAGCTTAAGCAATAAAGTGCCTCTGTCCACCCTGTAAAAGGCAGCCTGGAAGTCAACAAAGAAGCAACAAAGACAACCTACCAACTCCATCGACCTCCTTGCAACCACACACAGGGTGAAACCGTGATCTGTTGATGAGAAATTCGGCTTAACCCCTCCCTGCTCCACAGCGATAAGACCAGCACCAAATGCCCAGGAAGCTAGATGCTTTACCAAGACTTGGGCAAATAACTTGGAGGTGATATCCAATAACATTATCAAGCGATAATTGGTCATGAGCCAGTATTACATTTTAGGTGAATAGGCTTCACCATAGCTCCCCTCCATAAGTCTGGGCGGATACCGGTAATTGTAACCCACTTAAAAAACCAACGTAGAATTAGGCCCCATTTTCTGGGGTCCTTCTTGAAAATAACAGACGGAAGACCATGTGAGCCACCAGCCCTGGCGGAATTCATGTTGCAGATAATTTCCGATAATACCACAGCTGTTTGAGAATTTTCGATAACCTCTTTCTCAGATTGCAAAACACCAGAGACCACCACCAAATTTTCAGAATTTCTTCCACTATAAAGAGAATGAATAAAGATATACAAATCTTCCCACAGCTATATGTGCCTCCAAAGTGGATGGTTATATAGAGGTGATGGAATTCACCAGCTTCAAGACGTGTTTACTGTATTTCCCAGCAACAGCAGCAAACATTTTTCCCCCAATTTGTTCTATTAGATTCCCTTTTTTATAGTCACATAAAGAGCGATATTCTTTTTTTCGAGGTCTCCATTGCTTCTTTTGAGCATATGCTATTTTTAATATTGCCGAGGCACCAGCGGCACTTATTTAAAGCTCTTCTTCCATCCCGACAATCATCATCAAACCAATCACTCCCCATTTCTTTGCAGCCTCAAAATAGCTTTAGTCCAACCTTTCCCGGTTTAAACTGGGCTAACAATTGCTTCATCAATCTGCCCCCCCCCCGCCCCCCATACAATCTCACTGTCCCCTACTTGCACATCTGGGAGCGCAAAATCAATCGAGGGCAGCGCCTGGAGTGAGTCTTCCGTAATCATGATCTGAATTCTTCGATGGTATACTTCCTCCGGGACCAAAACTGCATTTTCTCGGGACTCAAAAGCTTCTTTAAGCTTTAAACTGAGTGCATTATGATCACTAGGGCCTACATCAAGAACCCTAAAAAAAAAATATTTAATGAAATTGGTGCACTAGCACAAAACAATCAATGGGCATACAGCTATTCCCATATTTAAAGGTACTAGCAACAGGAATGTCATGATTACATCGCCTGTTAACATTAATCAAATTCTGCTGAACTAAACAGGGCGAAACCTTCACTTCCCCTTCTACAGCTCTTGACACGAAAGTACTAGCGGGGATATTTAACCACCTCAACTGGTCCTTCAAAGAAACAACAAGCACTACGAATGTTGACTTTGCGTTACAATCTCCCCCTACAATAAAAAAATCTGGGTAGTCCAAGTACAGTTTTTGTAAATCATCAGCCAGATTCATAAGCTCTCTCTCTGGTACGAGGCACACTGGTGGAACACATATATGTATACAAACCATTTGTTTCAACACAACCACATCATTGAACAAATCAATTAGGCAAGTGAGCACCCATGCGCAGGAGGATTGCAGCTTTGTTTCTTTCCTCCCACATCGAACAGACACGAAAATTAATAGCCCGCCTGCAACTCCCTCTCTCTAGTCGAGGGCTTTTTGCATATTAGAAACAAAACACTTAACTACCGGTCACTCTATTAGCCAGGTTTCCTGGAGGAGCACTACAGGATAATTGCTAAAGATCTCTCTATAATTTTCTACTTTCCTAAAGGGTTCGAACCCATGTATGTTCCACACCAAGACATGTTCTGGCAATAGATGCCCTGGCTACTACCAATCAATCTTGTCAACTGCTCTATCACTCCAAGATGTGGTATGACAACCTTGTGCAAGTTGGAGAAAAGGACTTTCATCCCACCAAGGACTATATGGTTGAAAATAGGGGGCTTATTCCCTCCAAGTATTGGGTGGGTGTCTGTCTGGCCATTTCAGAGCAGTGAGACGCATCTTGATTCCCCCTAATTTGGGCTTTGTCATTTTGAAAGGCAACGGTCACTATTCTATCCTGCGACCCTTCCTGTTCCCACCAGCTCCTACCAAAGCCAGCTTTCTGTCCAAGAACCTGGTTGTAACTACCTGGTTGTGCTTTAAACTGCTGTGTTCAGCTAGGAATGTGCCTCTTCTATAATGACAACCTTACCCAGGCCTCTACCAATCTACCTCCGTGCTGTCTTGAAGGCAGATACCCTAGGCTTCCAGAGCAGTCGCTGCAGCTTCAACTCAACACATCACCCCTTCAGAGGCAAATAATAAACACATTAGCTCAGCATCTGTTAAAATCTTAAGGCCTACCAGTACCAAATCCTTTGAGTAGTGATTCTTTAACCTTTTAATATATTCTCAAAGGTACTTAAGAGCCTAGCTCGATTTATGGGATGGCTACGGTAAAGTCACGTCTTCCTCTTAGACTGCGATTTAAAGAACTGCGGCAGGCCCTAACCTTGATATCTTCTACTAACTGGTTTTTTTTTCAACCATCTTTAGCTCCTCCTTTTCCAGTTTTACTAATGGGTCCTCTCTAAAGTACTTTCCCCGGTACTTTCTCCATGTATTACTCCCCCCTGCTGGTTTCCTCCCCTGTGATAGTTTAGTCAGACCTCCTATACCCATCTCCCTAGGGGCTAGTTGTTTATCCTTTGCTGCTAATACTGCTTTAGTAGACAATTTAGTAGATGACTTCCTAAACGGGACAGCTCCATGCACACCTAGCTTTCTGCCATGTTTTACGCTCATCCTCCAGCTAGTAACCCTCCTCTCACCTCCCATTTTAAAGGACAAGCTGATGCTTTATTTTGACAGTACTCTTCTCTATCCATGGCCACTCCCTATTTTCAAGACATGGTAAGGGCACTTTGATACAAAGATCCCACAAGCAGCACAGGGGATAGTTGTAATGCTCTCATGGGACCTAAGTGGATCTTCTATCACTGGAATACACCCCATTGTCCCCCTGATCAGTCCCCTAACTGATACTTCCACACTGTAGGAGAGAATGAGCCTGAGGCCGATCTTTTACTGTACCATCAGCCAAGGAACAGAATGCACACAGACTTAGACACACTCGAATCACCTGGGTTTCAAGAAAGCCTAGAAGAGATAACCTTGCCAATAAGGGCACGAGTTGGATGGCTTTTTGTCCACAATTCATTCAGTACCAGGACAGCATTTGGTTAATAGAGCTTTATATAAAAAAATCAGACGATAGATAAATCAGACACCGTGGCATTTTCTTTCATTCTTACCTGCATCCCAGAAGAGTTCTTGATCCAGCACTCAAACTAGAAGGGATTATGGATTCCTGATCCAGGACTCTATTCTAGGGAGTAACCTGTGAAGACAGAAGGGGTCGAGGTTAGTAGCACCTCCAAGCCATGTTTCATGCACATATCTTGGTAAGAAGTCAGCAAAACAATCAGTAAACAAACTCCACGAAAAAACAGCACGAGTTAGTAGCCCACTCTCCGAAGCACATCTGGGGCAAGATGTAAGTTAACGCAAAGCATAAAGAGGCTTCAGGCGGAAAAAAATGGGGAACCAGGCAAAACGTTTTGAGAACAACAGAGCACCATATGCACACATCTCAGACAAACAAAAATGAACTATGCAACTCCAACCCAAGTTCACAGCTCTGTCAAAGTGGTATCATGGGATATGTCAATCAGAGATAACAAACTGTAAGAGGTTTCAAGAAGGCTCGTTCAGGGAGCAATCTACAGAGCAAAAGAGAAAATAAAAAACTTCTACAAATGGTATTACCGAGAGCACAGCACTAGAGCTGTCAAACCAGCACTGACGACAGATCTTTCTTCATAGTTGACAAATGATGCAAGGCATGCCGATGTTATACAATATAACTCATGGTCTTCACACTGTGTTAAATCCATGGTAGTGGGTTTGCCCTGTCAGGTGAGTTTGCACAGTACTTTGCTGGGCATGCACAGAGCACTGATGCGAGTACACAAAGCACAGTTCAGCTTGTGAATAGCCTAGAGTTAACCTACCACAGAGCTAGGGTGAAAGATTCCCAGTGAGGGTCTAAGTGTCCGGCTTAGGGTCTACAGTATGGGGAGAGGAAGCGCAGTGCATCATAGCAGGTTTCTGAAGCTGGGTGTATGCTTGACCGAGCATAAGCACAGTGTGAGTGAATGCCAGAGTGACTGTAATCAACATCTACAGAACTTGTATCAAAAACTCTGTGATAGGCTATTTTTAGTAGAATATTACTGCTTGTCCTATGAAACTGTAGCAGATTCCTCAAAATATGGTTAAAAGGAGCCTACTGGTCTACAAGTAACAATATCCTAATTAACTCAACTATAAAGTGATGGTATTCAGAAGGAGTGGTTGTTCAAATTCAGTTTCCCTACGAAGAGCTTCCTCGTGTTCGTCTGGTAAGCATGAACAGTGCTAGAGCACACTACTTTTACCAGTGCAGTTTGAAAGAGTTGTGCTTTTAACTGAAGAACAGGGGCTGATGTAGGTATTCAAGTCTGATGTCACAGTGCAGAGAAAGAAAAATATTTGGTGATTTTAGGATTTCTAGGAAATTATTCTACTTGATATCCATTAACTAAATGCCTTAAATAATACACTGCTTGCAGTATTGGTTGTCACATTTCAGTAGTTTGGGATTACTGATGTCAGCAGCTTGAAGGTCTTTTGTTACCGTCTCCCACCGCACCCTAATCATGAGACTCCACAACATCGGCATCCGCAGCAAGACCCTGGACTATATCCACTCCTTCCTCACCAGCCGAACACAGCGAGTCAGACTACCACTGTTCCTCTCAGAACCCACGGAGATCAGTTGCGGAGTGCCCCAGGACTCCTTCCTGAGCCCCACCCTTTTCAACGTCTACATGGCACCCCTTGCTGCCATTGTCAGGAACCACAGAATCAACATCGTCTCCAATGCAGACGACACCTAGCTCATCCTCTCCCTCACCAACGAACCCATAGCCGCTGGAATCAACTTCCACAGCGGGATGAAGTCAGTTGCCACCTGGATGAAAGATAGTTGCCTCTAACTCAACTTGGACAAAACCGAAGTACTCATCTTGGGACCCACCCTCTCAGCTTGGGATGACTCCTGTTGGCCCGCCGCATTGGGAACCCTGCCACCCCCACGGACCACACACATAACCAAGGTATCATATTGGACTTTTGGCTCACAATGAACCACCAAATCAACGCCATATCCTCATCAAGCTTCCACACGATCCACCTGCTTCGAAAGACATTCAGATGGATCCCAACTGAATCCAGAAAGACGGTCACTCACGACCAGCAGACTCGACTACGGCAATGCACTCTATGCCAGCGCCACCCAGAAACTCCTCAGGACACTACAGAATGTTCAAAACGCCGCAGCCAGAGTGGTCCTCAACATCCCCGCCAGAGCCACATTACCGAACACCTTTGAGAACTACACTTGCTCCCAGTCAACAAAAGAATCACCTTCAAGCTCCTCACACATACCTACAAAGCCCTCCATGAACCAGGACCAGCATATCTGAACAACTGCCTCTCATTCCACATACCCGCCAGACACCTTTGCTCTGCCCAACAGGCCCTGGCCACCATCCCACGGATCCAAAAGACCAGAGCCGGAGGAAGATCCTTCTCCTACCTTGCCAGCAAGACCTGGAACAGCCTGCCTCTCCACCTCAGACAATCCCTGTCGCTAAACCAATTCAGGAAGGATCTCAAGACCTGGCTCTTCAAATGAACTCCTGCGTCTATAAGGATCAGCAGCCCCCCTCCACCCTCAGCGCCCTGAGACCCTTACGGGTAAGTAGCCACGATACAGAAACCACGGATTAATTGATTGGTTTTGTTGACTAGGTTGGTGCCATTGATGGAGCAAAGATTCAAGAAAAGGAAACTTGCTCGGAGAAATCCCTCATTAACTTTCACTAACTGTTTAAACTGTAGATGACACGAAAACTAATATACACCGGACACCGACACGTGGTAGAAAAGCTTTACGCATGCTTAATTAATGAGAAATAAAATGCAACGCGATTAAATTCCGCTTTGTTTTTCAAAAACGCTTTGCGCATGTGCAAACCAAAATTATGTGGAGATAACGTGACTAACTTGCTTTGAGAGGGGAAAAACCTCACGCACGTACAGGAAGGACTAACATGTGGTCTCGAGGAGCCACATGCCCTGCATATGCTTGCTTGAACTTAAAAGAAAAGCTGCAGTAGTTAATGCCTTTGCTTAGAGAAATACTACTAACATGGGATAGAGTAGAAGTGGGTGGTGAACAGTGAGAATTATATGTTTGAGAAAATAACATCTGTTTATGATTCTTTTATTAATAGTGTACATTTGGGCCTGTGGTGTCACTAACAGAAGACGTGAGAAAGAGGAGATGTGTATCCCTTGTCCATGGAGCTTGTATTGAATGTTATTAAATATTGCAACAATACATGTATGAGAATTAAAAGTTGTGAATGAGCTAAAGTGTAAAGGTTTGCAAGACAATAAGAACTTTAGTAAAAATGAATATGTCAGCATAGTGTGATGAAAACTCCCCTGACCGCGTCCAATCATATTCCGTATTTAATCAATATTTGCAACTTTTGAGGGTGGGACATGTAGAAATAAACACTATAACTAGAGTGACTTAAGTTAATTAGACAGACATTGATGCTGAGAGAAAAAAGAGAGGCGAGAGATGCTAGAAGAAAAGAAGAGAGAGCAGACTGGGAAGATTTAGATCCAAATGACAGCATGATTAGATTTGAAGATTCCGGCAGAACATCGAGGAGGGAGTGAGTGCAAGAGAGGGATGCACCCTGGTGCGTTGGGTTTATAGAGAAGTCTAGTAAGTATCTGCCCTGTCCTGATCCTGTCCTATTGTTCTTTGTCTCCTGATCCTAATTCAGGGGACCCCCACAAGTCCTTTGGCCAGAGGGGTGGTTTTCAGTCGTTTGATTAGGTAACTATCGTTCTGTCACAGAATTTGCATATTTCTTTGAAAATGTATTTTATTATGTGCCTTTTGTTTCTACATCTATCCACTCTCTTTGCATTTGATTTGTTGAATGAATTCTGTGTCAATGAAGATTTAGATCCAAATGACAGCCTGATTAGATTTGAAGATTCCGGCAGAACATCGAGGAGGGAGTGAGTGCAAGAGAGGGATGCACCCTGGTGCGTTGGGTTTATAGAGAAGTCTAGTAAGTATCTGCCCTGTCCTGATCCGGTCCTATTGTTCTTTGTCTCCTGATCCTAATTCAGGGGACCCCCACAAGTCCTTTGGCCAGAGGGGTGGTTTTCAGTCGTTTGATTAGGTAACTATCGTTCTGTCTCAGAATTTGCATATTTCTTTGCAAATGTATTTTATTATGTGCCTTTTGTTTCTACATCTATCCACTCTCTTTGCATTTGATTTGTTGAATGAATTCTGTGTCAAGGAATGTATTTGCTAAATTAGTTTTTCTCTCCCACGTGAAGAATGATGGAGTTTGCACTGTGAATCTGTATTAACAACATTCAATTTATGACTGAAATCTTAAATAAAGCTTATGAATATTACCCAGAGTCTGTGGTTATTTCACTGAGATCTGTGGATTAGTTAAATTTTTGTTAATATCACCATCAACTAATTGACCTAATGGTCCATCGACTAGAGGAAAGAGTGTTGATTTGTGAAGATTAGTTAGGCATTGAGTTTTATTTCAAACTATTTTGTGTTCACAGGGAATTAACTAATCAGAACTTAGTTGAATTATAAAACTTGACCCCCCAGCGGTTTGGCCAGGGAGTGTGAATGAACACTTGGGTATATGTGTATGGCCCCCATTGAAATATTTGATTTTGTGAAATGTTCAACCTTGGCTTTCCGCTGGATCACCACCACCTGCAGGGAGAGGAGGTAAATAAGAAGAGACCCCTTCGGGTATTTGTAATAGCAGAGAGACATTGTCAAAAACAAGGTACCAAATAATGAAAAAAAAATCAAACCTTAATGTGGAAATCATAGTGTGGCAGCTGGAGTGCTGAATGGGTCTAAATAACGTCACAAGAGATATGATTCAAGTGCACAAAGAGTCTGATTATTTAATATTAGATGGAGAATAATCAAACTAAAGGTACCAGAGTGGGCAAGTAATTCCTTATTAAGCTAATCAGTGGTCAGAGCATTTATCAAAGATAAGTGAATATGTGAATATGCTTATTTTTATCTCTCATACAATAGGTTAGAAATGTATAAACTGTATGTTTGTGACGGAAATTAAAAAAACAAATACCACGCAGTCACTGAACACAAATAGCTAACATGCTTGGCTCATGGTCAAAATGTGTCATGATAATACAGAATATGTGAGGACTAGAACATCCAATGTTTGTCAATCTAAGGGGATATGGCGAGAAATGATGCAGAGGCCCAACCAAATAAAACATTTGGCAGATAAAAGTGTGACAGGTTATACATGAGGGTTGGGTATCAATACCGCACGCCTTTCTTGATTTGTCTTCCCCGAACGATACACCTGTCTATAGGAGATGGACTGCAACACGGATGAAACAGTACCATATATGGAATACAATACTCTCTACCTTACATTAGAAGGGCATGGCGAGGCACTGAGAAGTTCCTTTATAAGGTCAAGGAACTCCATAGTTGCTTGCAGTATCTTTTTAACTTACAGTATTTTATTCCTTACAATACATGGTCACACCTTCATTCTTCCCCAGAAGCTTAAATCTCTGGTCCCGCTCCTCCGTATTGTATTATAAATGAGGAGACTGTAGTGGAAAAATCAATGCACCGCAATGTATACTAAATTGTTGCAAAATCATAAGCACCTTAGTGCAAGTCAATTTCAAAGAGGACTGGTAACATGCTGAGAGTTATTTGTTCATGTAATGAATTGTAGACCTGCAAAAATAAACATACAACCATTATTGACTCCTTCTGGCAATTCATTGAACTATGTTTCAAATTAGTGGAAAGCTAATACTCTCTTTCATTCTTTCAGCAGCAATTGTAATTCTGCTCTATCACCTGCTTTTCATGCTGTCTACTGGCTCTGACATCATGTATTGCAACATTACAACTCAAGTTACTACAGTAGAACAGATACTTGATTTTCTCACTACAGGTGACTAGTGATGACGCAGCTAGACCGTAATAAAAAAAATTAGAGATAGGCTTTTATACATCTATTGCAGGTCTCAATTTAATATCTTTGGCAGAGGTTCTTAACCTTTGGTCCGGGGACAACTGACAGGTCAGCAAAGCCTAAGCAGGGGGTGCACGACTGCTTAGAAATCATTTTAACATAATAATAGCGTCTGTAAATGAGGAAGCAAAACTTAAAGTTGAAAATATTTTAAAACGTCCTGGAAATGTGAACATTTTTTAAATTGGAGGCTAATATTTAAGTTAGTATCCACGGATTGATTTGTGGGCACAGTACAAGTTCAAACAAAATACAGTATGGATGATGAGCGGCCTAAACTGAATTTAGAAAAGCTCTAACCTTACCATTAATATTTAAAACATTTTTATATTTGTTTGTGATTTAAATAAAATATTTAATGGTTTATGTATTTGTTTGATTTGCCTTCAAATCATTGAAAATGCTTATGCCGGGGTCCCTGGCTACCAGTAATGACTCCACAATAATAATTTAGTGGGGGTCCCCGGGTTCCAGTAATCATTAAGTGGGGGTCCACAGAAGTCCAAATGTTAAGAGCCACTGATATATGGGATAAAGTGTCCTTTCTATATTATGAGGATATTACAACTCACAAAAGAGTTATGTGACTATACTGGGGGTAATGGAGGGGGTGGGGGTAGTGTAAGGCAAAGTTACTTTATATGGTCACAGAACTCTGAGGTAACTTGCAGCATCCATATAAAAGTCAGCCATCAAAAAGCTTCAATCAGGGGGGAGGAGCCTAGCGCTTGACCAAGATGGCCGCGTGAGCTTAGAGCTCCCGAGACCCTCGCGCCCTCCGTCGACTATCCTGTCTCTAAACCTGATGGTATGCATGGCACCGTGTTGCTGAGTTGTCAGGGAGGCGATTGATGCTACCCGCGGTCGGATCGCCCATCGGGAACCGGACTTACGACTGGCGGAAGATTGCGGCCTAACTCCCGGGGATGCCAGGGGCTAGAGTTGGCAGGATGCCCGACTCCTAGTTGATCAACAACGGCCTGGCGAGGTGTGAACTGTCGGACGGAGGTCCTCGCTCTTTCACTTTCGATTTCGTTCCCTTTGTCTGCCCGGACACTGTAGAGCTCTGGGTGGCTTTATTGCCCCAAGGACGCTCGGCGGGCTACTCTGGCAGCACAAGGCAGACCTGCTCACTCCTTATTCCTCTCTCTGAGAGGGAACAGTCTTAACTGCACTGGACTGCCTGGAGTCCATTATGTCGGGCAAAGCAGAAGGGGATCGGCTGAAGACTAAGTCCACCAGGCGGGGAACGTATTCCCAAGTCAACAGTATGGACCGCTACGCCCTCCTGAAAGCATCGCCGAGTGGATCGAGCCAGGCGCCGGATGCCCAGAAGGAGGACTCGCCTGGGACACCGGAGCTCTCCCTACAGGATGTCATGGGCGCGCTCGACGGGATGCAGACCTCGATGGGGAGACAGTTCGAGGCCCTGGCGCATAAGGTGGATGCCATCCTGGTAGATGTCAATCTGATCCGCTCGGACCTGGGCAAGACGAACGAACGCGTTAAGAACCTGGACCACAAGACCACGGGCCTTACTGATGATGTTGCGGATCTGCAGACCGAGGTTCGGAAGCTGAGGGCCGAGAGTGACCTCGCCGCCCGCCGGCTGGAGGACTTCGAGAGCCGGGCCAGGCGCAACAATGTGCGCGTCATCGGGGTCCCGGAGTCCTCGGATGAGGCTTCGGCGGACCTGCTTGTGGAGGATTTGGTCCTCAATCATCTGAAGCCTAAGGGCCTTGGAAAGTTTTTTGCGGTGGAAAGGGCCCATAGGGTGCCGGGCGGGCGGCCTAAGGCGGGTGCCCCGCCGCGGCCGATTGTCGCCCGGCTCTTTCATTTTCGAGATCGGGACGCTATCCTGCAAGCTTCGAGGGTGACGGGCCCAGTCCCCTTCCAGAATGCGTCGGTGAATTTTTATCCGGACTTCACCCAGCAGGTGCAGAGACAGAGACAGAGCTTCCTGGGGGTGAAGCGGAGACTTCGGGAACTGGATCTGAAGTATGCCATGCTTTTCCCTGCCAGACTACGGGTGGTGCATGAAGATCGGACATTCTTTTTTGACTCTCCTGTTATGGCCGATGAATGGCTGGACGCTTTGCCCCGGCGACGGGCGGGGGATGACACAGCCGAGCATGGTGACAGTGGCCGGGATGGACAGGGCTGATATCTCAGAGCCGGCCTGACTTGATTTGACCATACTTGAAGATTTGAACAGAGTGCAGTAACTGTGGAGGGTTGCGGGAGGACGAGGGGTGCTCTTTTCCTCCCTTAGGGTACTTTTTGTAGATTTTTTGTTTTTGTAGGGCGACAGGCACACTGCAAGTTGGGGGGGCTTTGTAAGCTGCAGCAGGGGTGCAGGGTGGGGGGAGTTTTGGGGATTTTGAGTTTGTTGTTGGGGGGTTTATTTCTGCAAGGCATGATGATTATCCTCAGGGCTGTTCCATGGTGGCTCCTCGGGTGTGGGGTGGGCCTCTTTCCGTTTGAGGATGGGGGGTAGGGGCTTAAGTGTTATAAGCTGGAATGTTAATGGTTTGGGGGATCGCATCAAGAGGGGGATTGTTTTGCAATTTTTGAAACGCTCAATGCCAGATGTTGTCCTGCTGCAGGAGACGCATCTCATAGGTAATACGTGCTATGCCCTGAATAGGAAGGGGTATAAATTCATTGCACACTCGGGATTCTCTTCTGGGTCCAGGGGTGTGGGCATCCTCGTTAGAGCATCGTTGCCTTTTGAGGTGGACTCCACCATTGTTGACGATAGGGGGAGGTTTGTGGCGGGGCGGTGGGAAGGAAGGACTTTGGTTTTGGTTTCGGTTTATGTCCCGCCGGCCCTGCAGGCCTCCACATTTGCTGAACTGGGCAGGGCTTTGCTGACTCTCCCGGAGGGAATGCTGGTAGTGGGAGGGGATTTCAATGCTGTGGGCTCCGGACGGTTGGATAGATACCCGCCCAGGGACACAGGGGGGGCTCAGAAATGGCTTCCAGACTTCCTGGATACGTTTGGTCTGATAGACTGCTGGAGGCTCCGGCACCCCACACAGAGTCAATACACGTTTCACTCCGGGGCGCATGGTAGCCTCTCCAGGATTGATTACCTGCTCACTCTGGCCGCACATGCCTCGTTGATATCCGAGGCGAGGCACATGGCACGCGGTATCTCTGACCACTCGCCAGTTTGGATCCGGCTGGATCTAGGTCGGGAGGGAGGAGGGAGGAGGGAGGGTGGCCCCCATCAACCCATGGTATTTCCGAGACCCCAAGATGCCCAGCGCCCTGGTAAAGAAGGTAGATAATTACTTTAAGGACAATCTGGGAACCGTGGACTCGGCGGTGTCGCTGTGGGAAGCTTTTAAGACCGTGCTTCGGGGGGAAGCCCTCTCCCTGGTGGTGGCTGCCAAGAATCGGAGGGATGGCGAGGTGCGGCAGGTGGAGGAGGAGATCGCGGACCTTGAGGGGGCTATGGAGGAGGAGGTTACAGAGTCCTCACTGCATGAGCTTTGCTTGAAGCAGGCGGAGTATAGGGACCTGGTGACGAACGCCGCTAAGACCCTCAGTAGGGAACAACAGGGCCGCCTGTATGACGTTGGTGATAAGGCAGGGAAACTCCTGGCGTGGTTGGACAGGAAAGAACGGGTCAATAGAGTGGTGCCAGAGTTGACGGGAGAGTGTGGAGAGGCGATTGTGGAACCTGAGGGGATTGTGAAGTGTTTCGCGGAGTATTTTCCTAGGGTTTATTCCTCTGTGTCGGACAGGCCGCCCGAGGACTCGTCTGATCTCCTCCGCGATATCGAGTTGCCCTGCCTCTCTGACATAGATAGGGACGATTTGGATGGTGACATAACGGTTGACGAGGTGGCGGGGGCGATTCGCGCGTTAAACTCGGGTAAGGCCTCTGGACCGAATGGACTGCCGATCGACCTGTACAAACTGTTCCCGGATAGGGTCGCCCCTCACCTGCGCGCCATGTTTTTGGAGGCGCGGGGGGATGGGATCCTTCCGCTGGATCAGCGGCTGGCGTCGATCGTGGTCATATATAAAGAGGGTAAACCCCGAGATAGGTGCGCCTCCTATCGGCCCATTTCACTCCTCAACGCTGAGCCGAAAATTCTGGCCAAACTCCTGGCTACCCGTTTGATTAGGGTACTTGGCGATTTGGTCCACCCGGATCAATCTGGCTTCACCCCGCACCGAAACACAGCATTAAACCTTAGGCGTCTTCATGGCGTCATCGCCAGGGCGGGCACGCTGCGTGAACCGGCTATTGTGGCATCGCTTGATGCCACGATGGCCTTTGACACGGTGGAGTGGGCATACTTATGGGCCGTGCTGGCCAAGTTTGGTTTCGGTCGCGGTTTTGTGAGTTGGGTTCGGTTGCTGTACGAGGGGCCACTAGCGAATGTTGTGGTGAATGGTCGGGCATCTACTCCGTTTCAGCTTGGTAGGGGTACTCGGCAGGGTTGCCCCCTGTCGCCTCTGTTGTTCGCCCTCGCCCTTGAACCGTTGGCTGCGTGGATACGTTGGCACCCGGATATACGGGGCCTTCGGTGGTCGCCTGATCACGAGGACCGTATTTCGCTTTATGCCGATGATATCCTGCTGTATCTTGCCTCACCTAAGAAGTCACTTATAGTGGTCTGTGACGTACTCGCATCGTTCGGTAGGAACTCGGGGCTTGTGATTAATTGGGGCAAATCGTACTTGTACGTTCTTAGTGGCGAGGTCCCACCGATCCCTAGAACATGTTCGATACAGGTTGCCCAGCAGGGTTTCGTGTATTTGGGGATTTTTATATCCATGGATCCTGCTGTGCGCTATGAGAGGAATCTGCTCCCCCCCTTGGCGCGCTTGAGGCGAGATGTTGAAGGTTGGCGGAGGCTGCCGCTCTCCCTTGTTGGGCGTGCGTCCCTGTTCAAAAAGATGTCTCTTCCCCGCTTCCTCTACGCCCTCCAGAACACCTTGGACTGGGTACCGGCCAAATACTTTCGGGAGGTCGAAGGCCTCCAACGGACGTTGCTGTGGGATGGGCGGCCGCGAATAGCTATTTCAAAGTTGACGCTCCCATGGTACGATGGGGGCATTGCGCTCCCAGACATCCGACGGTACTATTGGGCCACGCAGCTGAGCGCGATCAACCATGGGTTTTATGGCCCTGCCCTTAGCCCTGGGTATGCCATGGATAGGTGGCTGCTGCGTGGCGGCAACTACTACAGGGCGTTGTATTCGCGGTCCTTAGACTCGTCCCTCACGGGGCCCACAGATGTGGCGGTGCGTGTATGGAAGATGGCGACTGATTCGTTGGGCTGGAAGGATAGGCTCACCCTCGCTACCCCATTGTTTGAATCGGAAAGATTGGGAAGACTCTGGCATACGAAGGGCTTTGATAAGTGGGACCTGATAGGTATATCCAAGGTGGGAGATGTGCTGCATAAGGGGAGGGTGAAGTCCTTCGAGGAGTTGCAGACTGAGTATGAGCTAGGGCCCTCAGAGTATTTCAGGTATATCCAGCTGCGTCACGCCCTCCGATCAGTCCTCGTGGAGGGTGAGAAGGTGCCGGAGTCCTCTCCCCTTGAGGACCGAGTCCTTGATGGTCATATGCCCGAGAGCACGATCTCGCTCATATATAAGAAGTTGATTAACGTCCGGGCAGACATGCTTTTGGGGCTGAGAGAACAGTGGACTAGGGATGGCCTTGAGTTGGATAATGAGAACTGGCAGTCAGCGGTTTCTTCTCCTAAGGAGGTTGCGATCCCATCGCGTCTGAGGCTGGTGCAGCTTAAAATACTGCACCGGGTGTATGTGACGGGGCCAAGGCTGGTCCACATGGGATTCTCGGAGGACGGCCTGTGCAGAAGGGGATGTGGTATGGTGGGTACTTTCCTGCACATCATTTGGGAATGTGGTGTCATTGTGGAGTTCTGGAGGAGAGTCCATGCAGTTATGGGGGAGGTGACGGGCACTGCGGTACAGCCGGAGGCGCGGTGTTGCCTCCTGAACGTCTGGGGACCCACTGACCTTGATGAGGCGCAGACCCAATGGGTGACTCTGGGTAACATGGTAGCTAAAAGGGATATCGCGCGATTGTGGGGCTCCTCGGGACCCCCTACACTGACCGCGTGGAAGGAGAACATGGACTGGAGCATGTTTAGGGAGAAGACGGTCTACTGCTCTAGAGGTCGCCCCCGGAAGTGGCATGCCATCTGGGGGCGGTGGAACCAATACAGGGGGGGAATATGTCTTGCCCCGGATCTGGAACCTCCCGAGGAACAACTTTCCCCCTGACCTACTTTCCAGCACAGTTTGGTTTTAGGAGCGTTTTGGGCCTCTGCTGTCCCCCTTCTTCCTCCGTACACAGTCTTGTAACTAGTAGATGAGTGGGGTCCGGCCTCCCCTGGGGGCTTTCGCCATGGGCTTTCAATGTCCTTGCCTTGCTGGGGTTTGTTGTGAGTTTTTTCTGTGTTTACTTAAAATTGGACCTTTGCATCACTCTTTGAACTGTATTGGGGACACATCACTGTATCTAACTCTCAATGCTGCCGAACCTTCGGGCTGTCGGCTGAATAGCTGTGTCCTGAATTTTGAAATAAAGGTTTTCAAAAAAAAAAAAAAAAAAAAGCTTCAATCATTGACTTCTTGCTCCTTCAACAAAAAGCATGTGGTTGCAAAAATGTAGAATAAATATAGTATCTGTAATGCACTGGTTAGTTGACTCAGGCGGCAGCATTATGAAGTTACAAATGAAGTTATTACTGTTAAGTAGTTAGGTAATTTTCCTATTACAGATGACTAATAATGGTGATGTCACAGCTAGACTGCACACAGGGATTTTATGGCAAGGTACAGAGGCCAATATTATGCATATCCTGTTTATTGCAAACTCACAACAGCAACTTGAACAAACACTTAAAACTTTAGAATAAGAATCTTTAGAACTTCCCAAACCACTACATAATCCCCTGTTAGGCAGCCATCTTCCTTCTTTGTTACTTCTCACTTATGAGATAAGTATAGCGTTATTTTGTTCTGAAGAAAGAGTAGTGTGCAACAGTTGGGGAAATCGTGTTTTTGTGAGATTTGGCAGCAGAGAGAATGGCGTCTGTATGTTTGGTTAGGTGTGAGGCCTTCTTTTGTATTTTTAGCCTGGTAAGGTTAACATAGTTTGGTATATGCACTAAAGAAAAATATGGAACTGGCATGGTTCAAGGAGTTTTAAGGGCTGAAGCAGTTGGTCAAAACCGGCTAGTTTTGCAGCGTGAGGCCCCGACGGGTAGGGCTAGTGTGTTTTAAACATGCTTGCGTTGGGCACTTGCAAGGGGTGATCCGACGAAGTGGTAGCTTGCCACGCGCCTTGACTTTGAGTGGCATTGTGCGCTAGGAAAGCGTGTGCAGGAGCCATAAGATCAAGCAGCGTTTTGCTGCAGGAGTTTACCTGTAACTGTCAGGGTGGAGTGTGTGTACGGCGGATAAGGAGCACACATATCGTGTGAGGAGGCTTTTTTGCAGGAGACTGCTCTGGATGTTTTGGAGCTGTGGCAATGGCTGCAGTGAACTGTTGGTTTGTTGGGAAACACAAATGCAGCTTTGTGCGCTGAGCGCAGAAAAAGCCTCCTTATGAAGATGGATCTGAAACTAGCTGAACTTGCTAGTAAGGCGTTGGCGCAAGAGGCAAAGGGCCTGTTATTTGGAAATGAGTTTGTAAAGGAGATAGCAAAGTATGCCAGGGCATTTAACTCAATATAAAAAGTGCAAAAAGATATCAGGAAGGTTTTTGGTGGTGCCAGGAGAATGCAGAGTCAACTCCCCGGCCGTGGATTTGGGATCACACAGACATCTTTCTAGCGTGGGTTCAGGCCCTATGGATATCAGGCAGCTGACTTCTATCCTCAGAGGCAAAGGGGAAGAGGCCGACCAAGAGGAAACAAGAGGACGAAGGGGCAAGAAGGTACGTTTGGCAAGAGATCATCTGTGTATCCCAGTAAAACTGGGTGGCAGACTCGCCTATGTTTTTAGAGAGATGTAAGCAGTGCTTAATTTGAACTAGTGGTTTCCTGTGCTGAGCAACAGCACTTAATCATCAACACAGCGCCCTTTAAGGACACATTCTTTATTATAGGCGCGGGGAGATTACGAGACTCGAGCCTGGTTCACCAGCTCTGAAGTTAGCAGCTCTGGCCAATATGCCACATCTTGTCCCCACTTTGATGGTTAGTAGTTGGCTCTGTTTTAGGTGGCGCCAACAGGAGAAATGGGCTGGTGCAAGCAGCCTCCTTACAAAAGCCTCAGCACTTATTTTTTTACAAATTAACCACTGGATTGAAGGAGATCACAGCTGATCCATGGGTGTTACAAGCAGTGCAAGGGTACTGGATAGATTTTGTCGAGGTTCCAGTGCAGGAAATTTAGCCAAGGCCTTTAAGATTCTCAAAGGAAGAAGAGGATGGTGGAACAATAAGTAAAAGTAAAGATGAAAGGAGCTATAGAGAAGGTAGAGAATATGATGCTAGGATTTGTAGACAACATATTTTTAGTACAGAAAAATGGCAAAGGGATGGGATTTGAATGAATGGGTTCAGTACAATCACTTCAAGATAGAAGGGATTCATATGCTGAGAGAACGGTTAAGGAATGGAGATTGGTTAAGTCAGTGGATTTGAAGGACACATACTTGACAGTCCCGGTTTCCAAGGAACAGAGAAACTTTCTAAGATTCCCATGGCAGGGAGAAATGTGGAGGTTCAAGTGCCTTCTGTTTGGATTGACGTCGGCTCCCTGGTGTTTTACCAAGGTGACGAAGACAATTGTGACTTGGTTGCAGACAAGAGGTGTCTGGCCTATTGTGCATTTAGACGACATTTTAATAATGGTAGAGATGAAGGTGTTAGCTCAAGAGCATAAGGAGTTGGCAGTGCGAATGTTGGAGAATCTTGGGCTTGTAGTAAGCAAAAAGAAGTCACGCCTGGAGCCAGCACAAGAGATGGTGTTTTTAGGCTTTCAGATTTGGACGTTGGAATATATGTTGAGGTTGCCCTCGGAGAAGGGGAGGAAGATCCGGAGGGAGATAAAGACAATGTTAACAAGCAAATGGGTAACTTTACATCAGATAGCAAGGATATTGGGCTCGCCATCAGCATCAATTCAGGCAGTATTTCCAGACATGTTGCATTATCGAGCGTTGCAGAGGTTGAAAGCCTGGTTTCTATGGAAAGGGGTGAGATATTCACAGAAGGTGCATGTGGATGCAGAGACTACGGGGGAGTTGGAGTAGTGGCTAAGAAATTTGGAAGCCTGGAATGGAAGGGTCATTTTTGGCGAGATGCCGGATATAGTGATAGAGTCGGATGCCAGCGTTCAGGGCTGGGGAGCAAGGTATGGTTACCTAACTACAGGGAGAAAGTGGACAGTACAGGAGAAGGAGATGCATATCAACTACCTGGAGTTGTTGGCAGGATCTATAGCAGTAAAGAGTTTTGTCAGAAAGTCAACAAGTTTGAAGGACTACGTTCGAAGGCTTTAGCAGATTTAGTAAAATAATTTTGGCATTTTTGTTTAAGCAAGGAGATTATGATTCAGGCTCAATACATTCCTGGGATGATCAACATGGTGGCAGATTGATATTCCAGGAGGTTGAAGGATTTCAGCGATAGGATGCTGGACAGGTGTGTTCAAAGCATTAATCAACAGGTGGGTTTCTGGTTGATTTGCTCGTGAACAGGGTGAATGCTCAGGTCAACAGGTTTTACAGCTGGAGACCAGACCCAGAGGCGGAAGCAGTGGATGCATTTCTGCAGCATTGGAAAGGTACCGTAGATATGGATTCCTGCCTTTTGCATCTGTTCAGAGGTTAATGTTGAAGGTGAGGAGAGAGCATGAGGAAGTGGTACTGGTAGCACCCTTTTGGCTCTCCCAAGCATGGAGTTGTTAATAGATGATCCAGTTCTTCTGCCAGAAGATTCGGATCTGTTAATGAATGCGATGGGAGACAGACATGAGTTGGTTCTGCAGGGACAGTTGAGGTTGATGGGATGGTTGATTTCAGGAGCGCTTGGAAAGTGTCACACTTCTCGTCGGAGGCTTCTAGGCTCATCAAGGAGTCCTGGGTTTCACGGACATCTAAAGCATACAGATTGGCATGGAAGAGATGGTTTTGTTGGTGTTTACCATGGAGTTTGGATCCCACATCAGCTCCAGTCGTAGAAGTGGTTAACTATCTGACAGAGGCCTACTTGAAAGGAAACTCATACAGTATGGTGAATGTCAGTACGTCAGCGATTGCTGCCGACCATGAGCTGGTGAGCAGTTTGCTTGTGGGACAACATGATTAAGGCTCCCGGTTTTCTGTTTTTACTGACTTTTACAGATAATTACAGCCAGAAAACAAAGTGTTTCCTGTCTGTATTTATTTTTAAAAGCGGAAAAATGCAGAAAAGTATGCTTGTGTCGGTGACTCTCCATGCTGTTTTTCGTGATTTCTAGGACAACAGCTGAGCAGATAGGCAGCATGGGAAGTTAAAAATAGGTTGTGATTTCCCTAAATGCAGGTGTATGGTAACATATATTTGTATTATAATGCTCATATTTACCTGAAGGTGTAGTGTTTTGCTATATTTAGCTTCTTCATTTGCTGAAACGCAACACAGGCAGCAAAGTATGAGTGCATGTTTATCAGTTAAATAAATGTGGAAATATACCATTTTATGAGTCCATATTTTCGGAAATAAAAATAATAAATATGGATAAATACCAATAAGATTGGCAAAAAACAAGTATGGATAAATACAGACGGAAATGTTAAAAAAATTAATATCATAAAACCGGGAGCCTTAAACATGTTGTAGTCAAAAGGTTGCTAAGAAGCATACGGTAGAAGATTCCCACCGGGTCTAAGCTACTCGTCCGTGTGGGATGTTGAATTGGTTTTGAAGGAGTTGATTGGTTGGACAATGAATTTTTGGATTTGAAGAGTCTGTCATTCAAGTTGGTCATGCTTCTTTGTTTAATATCTTTTTGAAGGGTATCAGATGTTAAGGCTTTGGAGGTAACATCACAAGGTTATTTACCAGAGGAATTCTGTTTCAATTTTAGGAAGAGGACTAAAACTATGTCTCTGACTATTTTTTATCCTACTTTAGATGAGAACAGAAATGTATGTGTGGTTAGGTGTTTGCGTGAGTAACAGAGAAGAACAGAGTGTTTAAGAACTGGGGAGAAACAGTTGTTGATTTAATTCAGGTACCCCTATAAACCAGTCCCTAGCCCTATGTTAGCTGCATGGGTGAAAGAGGTTATGAAGAAAGCAGGAATAGATGTAACAAGATTTGGAGCACATTCACCAAGGAGGCAATTACTTCTAAGGCTTTGGTAACAGGCAGTCGTTTGAATAGTATATTAGCAGTGGCAGATTGCTCATCAAATTCAGTATTTAAGAGATTTTACTTTAAGCATGTGGAATGTGCTGTGAGGAATATTATGGAAAGGCTTTAAACATGCATAATGCAGGCCTCCATGCCTTGCCATAAAATTCAGATTGATTCAGAAATAGCAAGGGTGGGTAGAAAATCATGATTTTTCACCAGGAGGAAAAGAAAGGGATCAGCTTGCACGAAGATAAGCATTCTACTGTCCAGAAGCAAATGAAGGTTTCAGTGATCCAGGCAGGATTTTGTAGCTGCCAAGGGGTCCACAAGGCCTGATACATCGAGCTTGTGGTCCCCCTGAAACTTTGGATTTTGGTGTCAAATGCTCAGTGCAGGACAACCTGAAACATGTAGTCACCAAGGTCTTCTCACCACCAAAACCCCTGCTGCCTTTCTCAAGATAAACACTGGGACTTTGGGACTTTGTTGGGCTAGCAAAATTCTCCAGTAGGACAATGCATGGCCCTGAAGCAGACCAGAGCTCCACAAAACCAGATACCTATTTAATACAGTCCTATGACAGACCAAAAATTTGCACCAAAAACCTCCAAATAAAGCAGATAACTAAATAATGCCCAACTTGGGTGTTCCCAGTTTCAGAGAATGCTGGTCACATTGAAGGAGCCACAACTTCAGGAATAAATAACAGTGAAAGACGGACTCAACTATTCTCTTCAGCCAATGCCGAGCTAGATTTAAGGCTCTGCTGGTGTGTCCCTTCTTCTCTGTAGTCACTGTTCTTGTCCTTTCTTTCTGAATGGACTTCAATAGGTCAGCTTGCCTGACCCTTGACAAACACCTCCAGAGCTTGAGTTCAAGGGATTGAAGTCTCAGTCCTGACACAGGCAGACATTTGTATTCTCCATGCTGCGTTTGGATTGATGTGAATCAAGATCACCGCATTCAGAACTACATCCCCAAGCAAAAGAATTGCGGCGACAATCACTTGTACATGCTGGAAAAAATGGTGCTGGAACTACAAAACAAAACGTTACCTTTATAAGTGACAGGGTGCTATTTGTAGTTAAAATACCAACCTAGTATTGCAGTTATGGTATTGCACGGGCCTGGACCCCTCCCACATATAGGTTTACTGGACTTCCACCTGAAACCTTTAGAGCTGCCACAAGCTACTACCCAGTACTTGCCCTCTGCTTAGAGTGGATGGCTGGTGGGTGCTGGGAACTAAATAGACACACTACCTAGTCAGTTAAGACAAGTTTTATTTCGCCTTACAATGCTGACCAAGCACATATAAAAATTCAATTGTATCACCTTGTGCTGTAGAACAGTCAAAGAATAATTCTTACTTGCCTCTAACCATTGCCAGTGGTTTCCGAACCACCGCTGTGAAATTAATATTTAGATTCAGAAGATTAACTAATTTGATGTCAGAGGGTATGCTGTTTTGTTGCCTCATTTTAAGCATAATAGAGTATATGGGCAGATATTGCAATTCATTTGATAAATAATAGAGGACACAAGTATGAGAATTAAAGGGTTTACAAAGCGGGAAAGGAAATATTTAGCTGCAGAACGTTTTAGTGGGATGGAGTGGGACAATGAAGGGAGAAAGATCGGAGGAAGGAAATGGAGAAATACATCAATGTAGGAAAGACTAAAGACCAGTGGTAGAGTTGAAACAGACAGAGGATTGATTTTAATAAATGTTAAAACTGAAATTTCTAGGTATTATTTTTATTGTAGTGTTTTCAAAGAAGAGCTGTGCCTCAAAGACCACAAAAGGGCAGTGGTGCACAAGACTGCCCAAAAGAGAACTGGAAGGATTCTAGATAGGCAAGTGCCATTGATGGACAGGTAGGGCTTGACAGTCAATCACCGGTCAGGAGGCATTCTGAAAGACCAATCCTGGGAAATTGGGCCTTCCAGAGCCCTGCTCCAGTCAGAAATGCTTTAAATTTCATTAATAAACAACTGACCTCTGAAGAGACACAGGCAGCCGTAGAGGAGGTGGCCATGCACAAGTGAACGTTTAGAATTAGGGCAGTTGCTCGATTTGTTCATAATAATCATTTGTGAGACTAGCAGAAGTAATAAGGCAGTGCACAAGAGGTAGGTAATAGTGGTGTGCGATAGGGCTGGCATTCCATTGACAAAGACCTGAGAAGGACAGGCAAATGGTAGGAATATTAGGAATGAATCCCATTCAAATGTGGTCACAACAAAAAATTGTATATGACCAGAATGTTGTTGTGACAACTTCTTTTATTTAAACCATATCATGTTCCACACATCATCCAGGTGAGTAATATATGTGAAGACTGACAGACTCAGACTGAAAAGAAGTTAAATACCATTCAATCTTGTAACTCATTCAACCTTTCCTTCACTTATAAAAGAGAGAATTGTGCAGGAATGAACGGAGATGTTCCACTCCATATTTTTGTCCAAAGTAGGTTTCTGTTCCTGCAAAACGGATGGTTCTAATTGCTTTGAGGTAAGTGAGACAATCCAAGAAAGTCACTCTTGAAAAAGGTAGATTTGTGTTTCTTTCTTTACCTCAAATGGGTTTCTACAAGTAGGAGATCTAGACAGAGACCATTCCATATTAAAGTGTCACTGTGGTCTACATTTCTTCTTTGCAGACTAATATTTGAATTGAACAGTACCATGCTTTTAAAAAAATATATATATTTCTAGTTGGCTCTTTGCAATTGAAACCAGCTTGTATATAGTCGGTCTAACTTTTGAAAGACATATTTTTTCAGAACTGGATTGCCATAAGTAAATTCATACTCAAGCAACCATACCAACTTCACTATGTGAATATATAGTGTTTTCTTTTTAAGCAGGACAAGTGCATGAGATGTTGCAGCAGTTTAATCAGAACGGACTTGCTGCCAACACAAATTCTGTATTTCTGGGGATGGGTAGAAGTAGGATTTTTCTGTTCAGCCACAGTAACAATTGGGCAAGTCGCTTGAACAGAGATTATTTTTGGTGAGGGTGTGAAAGAGGGATCATGTCAGAGTTGAAAACGCCCGGAGCTGGGGCGAGGGACGGGCATCCAGAGACATGTCCTGTCTTACATAGTCATGCAACAGAAATTAGACCTGAGAGATTTGTCCATCGAGGAGCGGACTCTCCGGCTATGCTGGCAGAGGGGCATGCGGAGAGCAAAGACGGTAAGACCTTATGCACCGGAGATCCCGCTGGGGATGCTGACGGCGCTGCCGCATGGAGGCGACTGGTCCCCGCTGGCGGAGTGGGAGGAGCTGGGGTTGCAGATGGTGGGGGACCTCTATATAGATGGGGTGCTGGCCCCCTTCGGGGCTTTGCAGGAGCAGTTTGGCCTCCCGGATGGGAGTTATCTCCTGCACGCGGCGGTGAGCGCGGCGATACAAAAACACTGGAGAAAGGGGCTGGAGGAGCCCTCTGTGGCACTAACCTGCCAGTACGTGGCAATGGCGGCGGGCACGATTAAGGCGGTGACATGCCTACAGGCTAGACTGCTGCAGGAGGGGTTGGAGCCGCTTGCGGCATTGAAGGAGCGGTGGGAGGAAAGCATAGGCAAACCCATTCCGGACACGATCTGGAGCCACATCATGCGGAGGACATGGAAGGGTAGCGGGAATGCCCGCTTTCAGCAGGTGCACTTCTTCATCATTCACAGGGCGTATTTGACCCCGGGAAAGATTAGCCGGCACTTTAAGGTGCAGGAGGCCGCTTGCCCGCGCTGCCTCACACTGGGAGCTGAATTAGAGCATATGCTGTGGGGGTGCCCGAAGCTCGGGTCGTACTGGACTGAGGTGGGAGAGATCTTGAATACTGCGACGGACAGGGAGGTCGAGTTTGATATAGGGGCGTGCCTGCTGCTCTGGTTCCCTCACACAGCAAAGACAAAAGTGACGAGTAAATTTATTGACTTGGGGCTTATGTTGGCTCAGAGAGAGATTACGTGGCACTGGAAGTCCCGGGAGGGCCCATCAATCGGGCGGTGGATCTCCGAGTTATTAAAATGGTCTAGATGTGAGAGTGAAGTCAGACGGCGCCAAGCGATTAAGGCGGACAATGAAAAGGGGTTAGAGTGGGTCAGGGCATGGGAGCAGATCGAGCAGGCCCTGCAGGATTGCCGGCTCGAGCGGGCGGAACGGGAGCGCGAGGAGAACGGAGTTCCTTGAGGCTGAGGACAATAGATGTACCCCTGATGGATGGCACGACTTAGAGTTAGGGACCACTGGAGGGGCCCACAACAGCAGCAGTTGGGGGGTGGGATGGGAGGGGGGGGGAGTTCCCTGAGGTGGGAGGATAATGCTATATTGAGTTGGATGAGGAATGTAGCTGTTGGGACAGAAAAGCAGAGGCTCCCATGGGGCATGATCCAGGCACCGCTGTGAGGCGATAGTTGTGTTACATTGCTTAACTGTCTATATATGCCGCCCGGCCCCAGGGATGTGGGCTGAATGGCTGTGTGCATTGCTAAACCGAAGAATATGATCGGAGATTGTAGGGGGTGCCGGTTGCCCCGATGGTTATGTTGCTGAAAATGTTGCAATAAAAAACATGTTTTAAAAAAAAAAAATGTCAGAGTTGAAAACGAGCACTCACTGAATCATTGGAGTTTCAGCTGCCTTTTGCTCTGTACAATTTGGATCAGCTCAAATAAATTGGGGTGTAGTGATGATTGGTGGGCCTACTTCTAGTGGGATCTTGAAAGAGTACCTTCATCTGAGAGAGACAGGCCTTCGAATTTTCTTAACTACTTTATGGATCCAAATACAAATTTTGAGTTATAAATGTAAACTTGCAATCCCAGGTCTGACGATAAGAGGATGTTAGCCACTGGCCTAAAATACAAGACAAAAGTGTTGGCACCCTTATGGTAATGCAAGTTACAAGCTATAGCAAATGGTTTATCAACCTCCCGCAACGACAGTAGAAGTAAGAAAGAGGCAGAGAGTGGAGGGAGCGAAAAAGGCAGCAGGCGAGAGAGGCAGAGCGCAAGAGAGAGAGGCAGAGAGCGAGAGAGTCAGAGAGCAAGAGAAAGACAGAGTGTGGGAAAGAGAGGGAGAGAGCAAGGATGGGTGGGTGGTTGTGTGTCTGGGCATGTATAACCCAAACTGTGAAGACTATCTTTGTGAGGGAACTGGTGCATTATGGGGCCCAGTATCCGTAGGGTGTTTTGGTACTTTTGAGCCAGTGCATCAAAAAAGTAAAAGTGAAGTTATAGTAGCCTCGGTACGCTTTCTAACCTACCCTACTATCAAAACATGTGGGGATAGAATAGTAATTACACACTTCATTGTGGTCAATGGGGTAAGAGAGAGAATGTGCTTACACGTTTTATGCAATGGTATTTTAATCATGTGTGCTTGTTTTAACAAAACTTATTTCCAGGGCTTTAAGTGGGATGAAAAAACTGGAGGGGGAAAATCTCTCAAAGGGGCGTGGCCAATGTAATTAAGGGCGTGGCTTAAAACGCAAGCTAAAAATCTGTGCTTAGAATCGTGTGCCGCCCAACTTGTATTTTGCGGTTTCTGTCTTTGGATTCAGATATATAATACAACAAGTAACATCATACCTACAACAAATTAGGACTATTGGCTTTGTCAATGGTTGTTAGTTGCATAAGATAAATAAGCAGCAACTCTGGCTTGTTGTATTTAATATTAAAAAAGTTTCCACTTAAAGCCCTGGTAACACCACGACAATGTTGCTGCTCCTGAGTTTCAAAAAGAGAAAGGAAATCCAGAGAGAAAATGACTCTTCAAAGGATTTCCCTTCCCCTACAACGCTCACCTGGCATGACGCCATGCCGTAACTTCTCCACTAGTGAGAAGTGAGCAGTGTGAGCAGCGCACATCGATGTGCCTGTTGTCACTTCAGTCCAGAAAAAAACGAACCGCCTGTGCCAGGGCAAAAAACAGAGCCCAATAGAGACCCGTTTCGAGGCCCCTTTTAAAAAACTGCTGGTGCTCAGACCCGGTGAGACCCGGCCCACTTAAAGCCCTGCTTATTTCACCAAAACCAGGATGCAAGGGTTAAATTTCCCAAGTAGGTAAAAGAAAACTTAAGAGATGCAATGACTATAGGAGTGTTTTTTCCCTGTGCAAAGTAATTGTTACAAGCAATCTGCAACGCGGTATGAAACGCTTTTTTCATGAAGGTTTTGCGGTACTTTTACCATAAACCTAATTTTGGCCTTTGCGCTGTAGTAATATATTTGTGAAACGCATTTATTAGTACAGTTGTTCTAAATAACCTGTTATTGGGCTGCATTTATTTTCACAACTATGACAGAAACAAATACATTCTACATTTTATAGATAAGATTGCCGTTTATATTTAATTGTAATCCAGAATTGAGACAACTGGATTATAACAACGACAATAATGTTCATGCGTCTATTGAGCAAACTGCTGCTCTTTTCTGTTTAAGGAACTGAATTTTTTTGTAGCCCATTGAGAGGTGCATCAAAAGAAAAGGTGCTTGCAGTTGCACGCTACTGTGAAATAACTTGGCTTGGTGTGGAGTCAATTTATTACAAACTACACTTTACATCAGATATTAATTTTAATCTTCTAGCACCGCTGGTAACTGAAACTAATTTAAAAAGACCATGGAAATCTCATTCAAATCACTAAACTTGAAATGTTTCTTTAAACATCAATGAACGTAACATATATAGGTAAACGTGTTTTCAAAAGTAATTACATGTCCGCCTTTATGAAAAGTTACAACGATCACTATACACTCGATATATATAATAAATTATACATTTTGGATTCCCGGAATGAAAAGCTGAATGTTCTGTTTTTGTACAGCGTTAAAATGAGGGGAATACATTGAGAGTTTACAGACCTATAAAAGCTGAAATCAAGGAAGGAGACGCGTTGAGCTCTTAGAGTATACGTGCTGCGCACGTGCCACGCAAGAGGGGCTGTGCTCAGGCCTCCGCCGTGAGCACGCTCAAACCAGTCCGACGCGTCTCCGTCCCACCACCTGCTCTCCACTGGCCCTTTTATGCATGTACAATGAGCAGAGCAACGCTGCGAGAACCTTTAAAATATGCAGGTATGGCGCCTATGGGTTAAGGCAAGCCACGCGTTTCAAGCAACGGCACGCTCTGATAGAAAGCATGTCGGCAATAACTACCAAGCTGCAGGTATGACTCTTCTAGGTTAAGGCAAGGCACGCGTTTCAAGGAACGGCACGCTCTGACAGAAAACATATCGGCAATAACTGGCAAGCCTTCAAACCCTTCTTTGACTCTCTGTCCACTTTTGCAGCACTGTTATTGGTTTGCCTGCTCTGTATGGAGGCAGTACAAGACTGCAAATCTGCTGTATTTATTATTAGACATTTGTGTTTTCGACAGTTAAATGGGGTTCCAGAGTGTGAACATTATTTCCCAAGTTATTGTAATTGCATTCATATAGCCCTTACTAACCGACTAGGCGTCGTAGACCCTTAGAATTACCTGAAAAAAAACACGCTTTTACTAGAAGTCCAGTGTTACATTCCAATGAGCACTGCTAAATGCAAGTCAATAATAATAGCTACTTTTTTCTATATGACTACATTCCACAATATTACCGTTTCCAAGCGCTGTGAGAGATGTGTTACTATTTCCTAATTACAACTCGGAAGAGTGGTAAACTGAAATGACGTAAATTTATTTCATTAGTATTGTGGATGTTTCACCTTAAATGAGTTTAAGCATAAGACATTTGTGTATTACTCCATAGTTTTGCTGTAATAAACCCCTTACTGACGTAATCTGATAAATGGTAATACCACCCGAAGTCTATACGCTGGCAAAGAGAGCTACACAGTATAAACAACGATTCTATTTGGACCCACACTCCCACAGACAACTTGGGGTGGAAATGGAATTAGGGCTATAGTATAGATGGTCTGGATCCAATATACAGATGGATACAAGTAAAACTACTCCTACATGACAATGCAATAACATCTTGTTCCTAGCTGGTACGGTAAACAAGTCTTTCTAGCTGAGGTGATTCTAAAACCGTCGTTTTCAGAACTTCATGCTCCTCAAAATTCTGCTGTTGCTTTGAGCCAACGAACAGTGGAAGTCAACACCACCAGAAACTTAAAAAGCAACAGACACTCTAAAGGTAGTCCTCTTGGACCCAATGTTATACCATATTAGCAGCTGGTGAAACAAGCTACTATCAGTGGTGCTGGAACAATTGTCAGGGTGCTGATATCCGTGTTACATCACTGACGTCCCATGGAATGTGAAAAATCCAAGTCTTTCCTAAAGAACAGGTATGGCAAATGAGCCACACCCATTCAGAAAAAAAGAGTGGCAAAGGTGTGGTATGTAGCCAGCGGCACATTTTGGAGTACCCTGTTGCAAATATATTCTAACTACTAGACATGAGAGAGGGGCTCCACACACCAAAAGGGACAGAGCACCGTATCAACAGTAAAAAAAAAAAAAATCTCCCCTCTGGAAATCCAGTCCAACATATATGGGTCTTCAAACCATCAAACAACGCTCTTCTGAGGGAAGAGTGTTTGTTGCTTTGAAGAATCATATATGTGGGACTGGTTTTCCCAAGGGGAGAACTGTTTTTAATGTAAGTATTTACTAAATAATGGCTTGATAGCACACTGTCATTTACAGACAGTACATTTTCAATTGAAATAGCCACAAAATTGATATGCAGTTTTACTGACACTACTATATGGCGCACAAACAATAATGTGTGGAAATCCGTTTTCTGCAAATATTCCACATAACCAAGTAATGTGTCTTGATTTGCTTTCATTGAATGTATGACGTTACTACGCAAGCAAATACAACACGGTAGGTTACAAGGCGGTCGTTACAACGATAGCGTTGTTACCAAGCGTGGCTTTACATTGCAGGTCGTTCCTACGACTTGAGCTAGATGGCGCGCTGGATTTAGGAATAGTATAAATTACTATTCCTACTACAGTTAGCGCAACAGCAGGGAATGCGTTGGACTTAAAATCCAACACATTCCCTGGTGTTGCATGCCACCTAGCGCAAGTCGTAGAAACGACTTGCGATGTAAAGCCACGCGTGGTAACAACGCGGTCGTTGTAACGACCGCGTTGTTACCTACCTGTGTGGTAACAGCAGCATTGTAAACGCTGTTTCCCGCTTTCATCATTTTAAAATCTTGGTGTTCCTTACACTTAAGAATTATAAAATAAAATGTGCTTCATTTGTGCTTTCATAACTACTGATATATTTTGAAATATTTATAAAGTTCATTTACAGGTATTTAAATTGTGTAGTGTGTTAGAATTAAACCTTGTGAAGAGATATGGTAACCAGGTTTAAAGCAAAACGCGAGGCGAACTGCACTCTTATTTGGGGGAAAGTATATAGCAAATGAAGAGTATAAATGGTGCTCCGAGGAAAGGATTGGTTGCTATCCACAATCCCACATGCCCTTCCAAAGAAGAGCAGAAATATTAGATAGACAAATCTGAGCACTCAAATAATCTTATGTACAATAGTATCTTATTGGTAGTCCATTTTAATACAAGTTCTTCAGTTCAGGTCCAAATAGTAGTCCGAGTCTTCACATTAAGTTTGTAGTGATTATTATTTCCACTTGGGTTCGGAAAGCACACAACCCAATACAGTTGTTCAGAGCGACGAGCAGTTGGATACATAGCTTAAAGATAAAAAGCCAACACTTGTTTCATCGTTAGGTCATTAAGACCACAACTTTTTCAGGGCTGACCAGTAGTCTACAGGACTTAGGCATTACAGTGCCCAACGGATTGGATATTGAACTTGTGGATGAATCTACCTACACTGTCTTGATCAGCCCTGAAGAAGTCTAGGTCTTAATGACCTAAAGACGAAACACGTGTTGGCTTTTTGTCTTTAAGCTGTGTATCCAACTGCTCGTCGCACTGAACAACTGTATTGGATTGTCTGCTTTCTGAACACAAGTGGAAATGATAATCACTACAAACTTAACGTGCACTGCACCAAACAAAATAAAATTTGGGGGCTCTCTAATTAAACCCAGACTTCTGCAGTGAATGGAATAATATAGGTTTCATAATGTACTATAATGCATTTGCCACTGATTAACTTATCTTTTTACATTTATTTCTCATTTATGCTGTGCGCTATTTTATATGTAGCTACAGAATATTTTGTTCTTTTACCCACACCTTTGACCCTCCCCACTCTCACTGACCCTGCCCCCATTGCATGCAGCATCACAGTTCTTATACTGTTTTTAATGCACCCCAATCACTGATTATTAGCACTATGGAACATACTATAAAACGCAGTTTGTGAATAGGGCCCTAAACATTTTGCAAATCAACAATCCAGTATGATTTTTTCGGCCTATTCTGTGCCTTCCTTTATTAACTTTATATCTTCCCTAATATTTGGCTCTTAAATTGCTTGTTGCCAAACAGGACAGGCACTTTTAGACTACCCATCACCGTAAAAATCAAAACACAAACTGGGACGCTAACATTTTTGATCATTAACTTGATTACAAATACCAGGACTATTGAGACAGACGATTTTCCAAATTCACTTTGTTTATATAGTAGTCCAAGAGATTACTGTACAGGCTCTGCCGATGCATCAACAAGACCAAGAACTCTGAAAGATGAAAACATAGTTGTGCATATTAAACTATATTCTTTGATGTAGTAAAAACAATGTATGGTAATTTAAAAACTAAAGAAAATTACCTTGAATTTAGAGTGTGCTCTATTTTCTATAGCGAACGCAAATGTTCCATCTACGTCAAAAGTGCTAATGCAAAATGTCATGCAAATTCCAGTCTCATGCTTTTTTCATACATCCGGGTTTGCGCGCTGTTGATTTAAGTAGCTTTTCCAGGTTATTTTAGCCACTAAATGAATAAGTAAATATACTTGTGTACACATTTCATCATGACCAAAGCCCTGTTAGTTCTGCAGCAACATCAAACACGTAAAAAGCTATGGAGATTTAAACTTGAAACATTTACTGAGCCGCAATATATTTAATTTTAGCCGATTCACAAAGACTTAATCGGTAATGCTGCGAACACCCTGTGAGACACGCAATACTTCAAATGTTTTTGTCCTCGTCTTCTTTTGTTTTGTCTGGTTGTTTTCGAAATATAAATACATTTCTTGAAAACAAAATGTACTTTATTTGGGGCTTTTGTAAAGCGCTGTTAACCACCAAGGAGTGGCATCAAGGAACTTTGAAGCGGGGATCAGATTAGCAGAAATAGAAATTGGGTCCCAATGTTGAAAAAGTACATAACAAGGCACATTTTTCAAGTCTATGGAGCTGGGTAGAGAGGGCTTCAATGTGCTGTGTTTGTGTCTTCGGACTACTTGGTCTTGTTAGAAATTCTGCGCAGGTATGGTCAGCGCAACTTCAGCAGGGGCCTTCAGGCTAATTAGTAGCCAGGAGAAAATGGACAGCACTCGGTCCCACATTAAGTAAATACCAAAAGCAAGAGAGTCCACGAGTCCAGATGGTGTCATGTCTAGGTGCCATGAGTTTAGGTGGTGGTCATGGCCAAACTTGGTGGGCCATGACCTACTGCCAATCAGTCAGTGCAGAATTCTAGATCAGAGAATCCAGCCAACCAGTCGGATGCACAGTTTCTCTCCTCAGACACACACCCTGCAAGGTGCCCTTTTACGCAACCGAGCAGGTACACTTTTCAGGTTAGTGCTCTTCTGGGAATCCTTGTGCATTACTACACTTCCCAGGGTCATGCTCTGCTTGAAAGCTTTGTGCATCACTTCCTCCTCCTTGCAACTGTCATCCTTACAAAAAATAAATGCACTAGTAGTGTTTGGGAAATATTTACTGTGCACACATTATGATAACGATTGTGATCAATTCTGTATAACTTATGCTCATAATGTTCAAGACCATCATGTCAGAAAGTGGTTTATAAATTTTGAGGGGCGGTGCCCCTATCAATGTAATAGACACACCCAGATTAGGATACAATAACTTACTAAGAGAAACCATGCTCAAACCCTGGTAGCCGTGGAACAAGTTGCAGAGAAATATGTGTTAAATTTAAACAATATCAACATTTTTAATTTAAGACAATAACACAATTAAATTCCCACATACGTTTAGAAAAATAGAGAAAGAAAATAGCGATCAAAAAGACGTCATACATGGATAAGTAGTAACAGAATTATGAATTTTGACATTTTTGATGCAGAGAGTGCTAGTAAACAAAGTAACAAAGTGCCAATCTGTAGTCCAATTTGCAGATGGACAAGACATATGCTCAATTTGAAGCTAATCAGGATGAGAGGTGGGGTTGGGTAGGCCAATAGGTCAAAGTTTTTACCAGAAGGCTTAGCCTCTTTTCTGGTGCTCCAAGTCACCCAGTAGTGCATGGAAAGGAGCTAAAGCTGGCAAACGTCCCCGAAAGCTTGATACGTTGTTGTTGTTATTGCCCTTCAGCTGAAGCTGTTGATTTTGGCACCAGAAGCTACAAGCAATGTGTTAACTTCGGACTTAGTCACCGTTTTGATTCTCAAAATTCACCAGAAAGACTGGAAACAGAAGCCAGGTATAACTCTACAAGTTCAAGTAACTTGGTCACAAGAGCTCTCTGAAGACGATTTTCAGCATGGCAAACAGTTCAAACCCTCATTTTCTTCCCAGTCTAGCTAAGTCTCAGCACCTTGTCCCAGTCCTCCAGAGGAGGAAAAAATAACAGAATTCCCCTTTTCTCCAACTACAGGGAAGTTCCTTGTGGTCATTCATGCCGCCGACAGGCCTTAAAGGTAGGTTTCTAGACACCAGACCTCTATACAGCCAAGGTAGCTAAAAGGTCCAGTTCACAGTGGTCAGCAGGGCATTCTTGGAATCAGGAGTCCTTCTGCTTCTGTTTACCAGCAGCAAGTAACAGGAGATCAACCACTTGATCCTTGGGGAGCAGTGTCATGGTGCCAAGAAAAGTCCTTGAGTTTTCGTATTACAGCAGGCAAGCAGAGCAATCTTCATCAAGATGGTTTGTTCCCAGGTCAAGTAAAGTTCTGAGGAGGTGGTAGAGAGTTGGCAATCTTATCCCATGCACTATCTTTGATAAGAAGACACCCTACACCCATTCCTGGCTACTTTCTCACAATACTCTTATCTCCTTTTCAGCACTTCTTTTCTCAGTTGACAACACACCTTCCCAGACTAGCTCAATCGAGATGGCCCTGGACCTCTTACAGCTGCAGGAGCGGAGTCCTTCCTTTTAGTCATTATCTTTGGAGATACGGTGTCCTCCCCTCAATCGGTGCTAAAGTTGGTTTTGTCTCCTGTTGGGGAAACAGACAAAGTCTAGGTTGGCTCCGTACTAGAGTTGGTTTTGTCTCCTGTTGGGGAAACAGACAAAGTCTAGGTTGGCTCTGTCAATCAGTAGCTGCAGTTCCTAACAGCCCATCTGGGATTTCCTTTTCAAAGGAGGAGCTATGAATGCTGCCCTTTTTATTGCCAATGGTTTCAGATCCTTCCCAAGTGGCTAAGCGACCACTGTTGAGATAACTTTTGCCTTCCTGCTGTCAAAAGTCAAGTTTGTCTTTGAGAATGACAGCTACAAGTCAGCCAAGGATATGTATTTAGACCCTGCAGCAGGTCAGAGAGGCAAACCAGTTTCTCAGTCACCACTTACGAAAAGTTTCTTTTTCATGAAGGCCCTTTCACCAGTCAATTTGATTTTTTAAGATACGTGTAAAATAACTTTTAATGGCTGCTCTACCATGCTGCCTAACACCTGGATATGGAAAAGTGATTTTATTCCTAAATAAGCCTTTTCCTGAACAATGCAGCTTTACCCACCCATTAAAACTAGCTTTGAGCAATTGTTCGTTGCAAGTGCATACTTTCACCAATCTCTGGTATATCCAATTTTTATAACAATTATGTACCCAGCATAGTGGGCATAATAAGCACACTTTAGGAGTGATTTAGCCAATATATAAAAATAGGAGTTTATACATATTGAAGACATTTTTCACTGTAGAGCTGTTAAATATGCAGATTTTGTACATATATATTGCAGCCAGAAATTACATTTAACTTCTAATATCGTTTTATTATGCCAACCTGTTTAATATAGAGGTACCTTGTAGTTAGAGATTCATGGTTGGTATTCTATGCTTGTTTAGGTCCACCCGTTTTGTATGTCATTAAAGGGGCCCGAATCGAGCTCTTATATGTCAAGTAGGTAAGGATTTTTAATAGGCACTCATGTTAGTGTGGTTAATACCACAGGATCAGAATATCAATTGAAAAAAAGGGGTGACAATGCCTAAACTCTGAATATAGTAGTTGGGGGAGTGGTCGATAGGCAGCTCTTTGCTTGAGCCCGCAGCGATCTGCATAGCCTGGTAAGGCATAGGCAGAGGATGCGTTGTTGAGCTGGGACTGCGTTCTTATTTGAAGAAAGGAGGTCTGGGAGAACCTGAGGAGGCATGAGGCATCCAAGCTCCCACTTGTTCTTGTCTCTGATCCATCAGCATGTAGCTGTGATACAAAGATGCTTCCCGTGCCTGGTGGCCAAAGTGATTAAGAGATCCATATCTGAGCCAACCTTTTATGTTTGGGATCCAGTTCCTCTGGTCTGCCTCCACCCGCCTGGAACTGTGATCTGGAGGTGCTCCCTGTGCCTGGAGTCCAGTGTGATCGGGAGCTCTGTTCCGCCATGTCCTTTCAGGCCCTTTTGAGGGGGTATGGGGTGAGGAGTCTTCTTCCATCCTGCACCCTCCCCTGGTTAGGAAATCATAAACTCAGGCGCAGCAAAGCACCTCAACGTTCTTGTGTGTGCAGTGCCATCCCACTTTTCTTTTCCTCCACTCCACTCCTAGACTAGCCAGATAGTCAACTGCTTGTCTATGCTCCGTGGACTCAATTAAAGGGGAGACAGCCTGCACACACAGAAGGATACAAATATGCAAGACAAAGTCTTGGAACATGTGAACTCTTACTATCCTTATCGGAGAGAGCAACAGAGGTCAATGGTCTGGGGCCCAGCATCTTGAATCCAGTGTTCAGTTCCAGAGCCAGAATTCAGGAAGAAGCTCCAAAACTATTTTGCTTCTCCAAGAGACAATCTCAGTAAAGCTGTGGTTCTGTAATTTGAGTTTTCTGGGGAAAAATATTTGAAGATGAGGGGAAGCCATGGAAGAACATAGAGTAGCCAAGGTAGGGCCAGAGCACTATGAAAGGCAGCACTGGAGTAGGATTCTGAAAGTATTCCTAGATCATGTCCTTTATGGGCAAAAGTGTTAATGATATTAATGCTATAACAACTTGCCGGCTGATCCTAAACATACACCACTAAATGTGGAGGCATTCTACATTTTTAGACATTGTACTAAATACTTCACAATGGTCACCCAAAGCAAAGAGAGCTTGGCACCAGAAAGGAGGTCTCTATAAGAGGGTTCTTAGAAAGACTCTGGCAGGTGTAGAAGGTTCGAGCAACGGGACAGGCCATGGAAGAGGCCAACATCATAGACCCTTCATTATCCCTGGAGGCTGCTCTAAAACATATTAAGTATGCGAGCTACTGCATCCTTGCCAAAATGATGGAGCCCCACAATAACAGACGGCAATAGAGGATTAAGCTGCTTTTAGAAGTCCCCATCTGCATAAGACAGAGCAGCGTTCTCCATTTACTCCAGTGGATGAGGAGAGCATTGCTGATTTATCTACACAATAATCAGAACCAGTATATTCTGTTAATCCTACACTGGAGAAACACCACCACCATTCATTAATAATATTTTTCTCTTTTGATTGTAACTGCATCTATTATACTTACAAACAACAAGAATCTGGTAGAGGCTTTGACTCTATTACAGGAAACAAGAACCATGCTAATAATCTAGGGAGCTGGGCAAAAGAACCAGGACTCTCAGCGGTACAATGTCAGTGCATATGTCTTGCTTACCAAGCCCACTTTCTTGAGTACATTTTTGAGTACCTTTAAATGCATCGCCCACTTTCTTGAGTACATTTTTGAGTACCTTTAAATGCATCAATTAATCATGTGAGGAAGGAAGAGCTAAAGGAGGATCATATGACCTTTACATACCGAATGGCTATTCAGTTTTGACTCTATACTCAGCTGTGGACCCTATTCTCACTAATGCTGTTATGCACAGAGAAATGGCACCTACACTGGAACCTATACGAGGAGACAAAACTAATTTGTTTAAAATGGGTACAAAGCGAGAGGGGGGTAAAGCCTTTCTCTCCTACCTTTGCAGACAGACTTCATGGACTGGGTTTGTTAAGTGGCTAGAGACAGTGGTGGTAGGCTTTCCTAGCCCAAGCTATATTGTCAAAATCTCAGCTGCCAGAACTTACATTGCACTCAAAGAAAACCTAAAAAAAGCATTCTCAAATGTATGGTTCCAAACCCAAACTCTTCCTCAGAACTTTAATATGATGCTTATACGTTGGCTGGTAAACTGCTCAATGTGAGCATGCAGATAGCTTGCTCTGACCACTAAATTTGACTAGCCGATTCTTCTGAGTCTCATGAGTTCAGTGAACTAAATGGATTAGGCGGACACCATACTAAAGACACACCAGCTAGTGCATTAAAAGAACATCCCTTATCCCCCCTCTCGCCTCTCTGTGTAACTCCGACACTCTCAGAGTTACACAGATAATCGACACAGACAGTCAATGCAAGACCTGCTGCTCTCAGGCTTCAACATTCATCATCTCACTGGACTAAAGCCATGCTTAAAATTAAACTGATAGAGATTAAGTCAATTAAAAATGTTCAAATAGACCATCTAATGAACATGGAAGCACAGGGGCCAAACAATGTTTCCATGGATGAGAGATTAAGCAACCTATATAACAGCACGTCAGGCAATAAAATCCAGAGTGCCTGACTTTGTGAAAGTTCTGAAGGAAGAACAATGTCACCAGTGGCGACCGACAATAATCAGGGGAGGCGGAGTGGGAGGAAGAGGGTAAATGAAAAATGTAAAACTTACCTCCTGTCTGTGTCACCACGTCCTCCTCGTCGCATCTCTCAACTCCTTCCTCCGGCCAGAACAGGAAGGACACCGGAAACACCCAGACTCCTCTGACACATGCAGCATTGTGATTTGTCTGAGCGCCGTGGTTGGGCACTCAGACGGGGAATGGGGGTCTGAGCATATCCTCCACCCAGGCTGTAAAGCAGCCAGGGTGGAGAGCATGCTATGTGCGCATGAATGTTTGGCTGGCCTGAGACGTCCGGCCAAACATTCATGCACAGGCAGGGAGTGAAAACAACTCCTCCCCTCCCCCTTCACCAGAGTAGCCCCACCCCGCCCCCCAAAGCTGCCGCAATCACAAGAAAACATAAATAACATTGAGTTCGTATCATTTTCTTTTCTTTTACACTGCTGAGGGGCGACGCTCCTCTGCCTTAGCGGAGGAGCCATCACTGAATGTCACAGAGATTAAACTCTTCATCTCAAAATGTGAGGAACTACAGAACCAGTGCCAATGCTCTACCTTGCAGGTAAAAGGAGTACTGGAAGGGCTTGAAGGAAGCGCTAAACTAGTGGTCTAATGGGTCAGTGCAGTGCTGAAAGAGAACCTCTGTGAGGAAACACAATGCATCAGTGTTCCCTGATCTTGCAATTGCTACAGCCCACAGAGTTCCAACTGCTTCTCCTGAAGCCGGGACCAGATATAGGATGGACAATTGCCTACCTTCAAAATTACAATATTAAGGAACTGATCTGCACTTTATCTAGACAACAGCAATAAACACCTTCTCCATATTTCCAGAAGCTGCCTGGGTGACAGCTAATCTGCAGCAAGAAATGGTAGCACCGACCCTAGAGCTCAGAACCCTTTCAATTCCTTCTACAAAGATAGCCAGCTCTTCAATTGGGGACAAGACCTAAAGATATTGGTGGGGACTGTGTCTTAATTAATTTTAGGGACCCGAGAGTTGTTGGCCACATACTGGATTTTGGTGGGAAGACTAAAATGGGCTCTATTGATACCTGTCACTTGGGGTATTTCTACATGCACCCTTGTGCTCCAAGCCCCAGGGAACTACCCTACTTTCATCAAGCCACCCACCAATCTCATTAGAATATTCCGACTGCCAACCCATTTGATGTACTTAGCTCTGTGGACTGACCATCACTTTTGAGGGACACCGAAGGAAGGCACATGTATGCGAAAGGGGGTATGGTTAAGGATGGCTGTACTATGGAGGTGGCCGTACCTAATACAGCTTATGGAACTGGGATAGGAGTAATCTCTATCCCTTTATCCCCCCAAAGCAACAGTTTTACACAAGGGTCACTTGAGTCTGGTCTTTCAGACCGAATAGCTTCTCCCCGTTTTTTTGACTGTGACCCCCAAGTGGATTGTCCCCCCCAAGTAGCTACACACAGACCCCTAGTAGGGTCTTGGAATGTGGCTGGCTTGTGGTCCAAACTCCCTAATCCAGAGTGGGGAGAGCTAATGGACAAATATGATATTTGCTTATTTCAAGAAACGTGGTTACGGTCCATATCAGTGAGGGTGGGCTATGCATCTTTTTTTGTCCCTGCGGTTCAAGGAGCTAGGGGTAGACCTTCTGGGGGGCTAGTTATATGGGTTGCCACTCACTTAGGTTGTACAGTTAAGACCATAGACTCACAGTGCCCTGACATTTTATGTTTGCTACTCACTTTCCCCGCAGGATATTCGCTGGTAGTACTCAATGTCTACTTGCGTCCCTATCCGCTACAGCTGGGTTTATCGATCTTGGGTGCCCTAGATGCCATTTTACATTCTCTCCCCCCTTTGTCCCACAAAATAATGGGGGCCGATTTTAATTGCCATTTTGAACCCCTCCTCGGGATTCCCTCAGCTACTCTAGACGAGGATGACATTTTTAAAATCCCAGATTGTACTATGTACCCAGAGAAACGTTTACTGCCTTTGGCCCTCGAGATTAACAAGATAGTTATCCTTCATTGCTTGAGGGCCTGTAATGGCAGACTTCTTCCCGATGTCCCGGGTTCTTATACTTTCAATAGACCCGGGAACTGCTCAACCATTGATTATATCCTGGTGAACGTCGAATTCTGGGGCTATCTAGGAGCTTTTTCTGTCATACCTAGGGTTGACAGTGACCACAATTTATTGTCACTAGAACTGGTGACTAATATCGGTGGTCGTAAAGTTCCTGGGGGTACAGTAACACCAAGCAGCGAGAATCTGGTTTTAGCTGCAGGTGGTAGACGCATCAGGTGGGCAAGGATCGCGACTGAGGAGGCGAAACTGGCGGAATTATACCGCAGCGTCTCCTGCTCTTTGGCGGAGGTTTCCCACCTTTTGTGTCCCAATGGAGACATTTTACAGCACCATCTCTTGGACCTGCAGGACATTCATAATAAACTTCTCGGTTGTTTGGCTGGTTACTTTTACAGCTCTACCACACAGAGGCCAAGGACTCCAAAGAATGATCACTGGTATAATAAAAGCTGTAGGTTGGCAAAGTCTGTTTTGATCAGGGAAGTAAAAGAGGGTACTCAGGCAAGCATTAGAGCTGCGAGGGTTCATTATAAAAATTTGATAAAAGTGGCAAAATCCGAGTGGGAGGATTCAAGGTGGTTAAGTATGAAGTCAGCATTAGAAGATCGTGACTTAAGGGCATTTTGGAATCTTGTTCGAGCTGGTTCGGCAGAAAGTCCGTCTGCTATTATTCCTAATCTTAGCGAGGAGGTTTGGCTTGAGTATTTCAAGCCCCTTTATTCGCTTAGTAATACCAATAGTAGATTAGATCTAGTAATCCGGCCAAATGATATTGTTATGGCTCATCCGGAACATGTGGATCTGGAGAGTCGATCCTTCACCCTTTCGGAAATCGAGTTGGCTCTTAGTACCCTATCTGTGGGGAAAGCCCCGGGCCTCGATAGGATTCCAGGCGATCTATATCGAAGCGAAATAAAAATCTGGGCTCCTTACATTCGGGTATACTTTAATGCTATTCTGCAGGGCCTTGAGATTCCCCACACATGGTTAGGAGCCGAAATTATACCCATCCACAAAAAATCTTCACCTCTGGACCCGGCCAATTATCGCCCCATAAGCCTGATCGATGTTTTACAGAAGCTGTTTGCTCGTGTGCTCTTAACAAGATTACTGACTTGGATGGAGGAATATGAAATCTTAACCTCTCTTCAAGCGGGCTTTCGAGCAAAAGTCTCCACCATTGATCAACTGTTCAGGCTACAGTTGGTCTATTGGAAGACAGTTTCTATGGGTGTTGGCAATTTGTATTTGATCTTCGTGGACCTTCGGTCCGCGTTTGATATGGTCCAAAGAGAGAAATTATGGGTATTATTAATTGAGATGGGTGCTCCCCCTTCTCTCTGCCATTTATTCAAACGTATGCATGAAGGTACTTATGCATGCAAGGGTGAGATACGGGAGATGTGGGGAAATTTCGGGCCCATTTCCGGTTGAAAAGGGTGTGAGGCAGGGATGTGTCCTGGCTCCAACACTATTTTCCCTTTTTATTAATGGGCTGATTGAGCACTTATTGTGTGCTACTAATCTGGATTCCCCAATGTTAGCGGGCGCAAGATACCTGCCCTAATGTTTGCGGATGATACGCTCCTACTGTCAAAATCATTTATGGGCATCCAGCGTTCCCTAGAGGCATTTTGCTCCTTTTGTAAAATAAGGGGTCTGGAATTGAATTTATCTAAAACCAAATTCATGGTCTTCCGCTCTAGCCCAGCCAATTGCCCTCACCCCCAGATGGATGGTATAGAGTTGGATCGTGTATCCACATTTGATTATCTGGGGGTTACTCTTAATGATAAAATGAAATTGGGGTCTCATATGGCGAAGGCCAATTTGAAGTTAGTACAAACTGTGGGGGGTATTTTGAAGGTTTTTAATTATACCTCCTCCAAACCCCTGGGCCCCCCTATGGAAATTTATAAATCTCAAGCTAGAGGGGGTGCGCTTTATGGCGCAGAGCTATGGGGACACTGTAGCATCGCCCCCCTAACTTCAACTGAGAACTCTTTTATTAGGCGACTCCTGAAACTACCTATGAGCACCCCCTTAATCCCCCTAAGATGGGATTTGGGTTTAGTTCCCATTGAAGAGATTGCCCTGAACCGCCCACTCCTGTATTGGAGACGACTCTGGTCAACACCCGAGCTTGCGAGTTATAGGCAGGATCTTGGTGATATCTTGTCAAGAGGGAATTTGGGGAAAATCCCATGGCTGATGCATGTTAAGAACCTTTGCTACCTTTTAGGAAAGGGGGATTTGTGGTCGGTTCCTGAAGAGTCTTGCTGTATGTTAACTAAGAAATCACTGATTGTGGCCTTACAGCAGTATCAAAAGGAAATTCTATTACATTCTTCCTTGGGTAGGCTCACTAACACCTTCTTGGACATTAAGACTAGTCCCCATTTTGAAGCTTTTTTGGATGTTATCCAGCCCCCATTGGCCAAGAAACTTTACATTCAGTTTAGACACGGCTAACTACCACTAAGGGCTTTCACTCACAGGTGGTCTAATGCACCTTGTCTCACAAGCTCTTGTCCAGAATGTATTGATACTTGTGAGTCAGAGTTGCATGTTGTCCTTTTTTGCCCTCTCTACACCACGGCAAGAAAAAAATGGATTATTCAACTCTGTAAGTCCAGGGGCTTTAGGGACTATCAGGAGGTGTTTAGAATTCTTAAATATGACACCACCCCTATGATAGTTTTTGCAACGCCTAGATTCCTCCTTTCCATGTGGTTCTCTAGGTGTAAAAAATTACAAAATGTGAGGTAATAATCTGTCCCCAATGAGGATTCTAGCGCTGTAGCGAAAGCATGTTTAGATATGAGACTATTTAAGGATTGGATATTGTTTTATTTCGTCCTTACTAATAATGCTTGCAATTGTGTTTTAATGGGATTTTATTTGTAAAACAAGGTGTCTATGATGGATTATATCTTATGCAATTGATATTTTAATCATTTTTATTGTAAATAGTTATTTATGTCTTTTTATGGTATTATACCAAAATAAAAGCTTTTTGACTGACTGACAATTAAAATCAACTGATGAAGCTCTTTACAGGCTTTTACACAGGTTACAAAAGTTCTGCAGTTCATCTCTCAGAGAAAGAACATACACTTATGTTAGAAATAATGTGAATTAGTAGATTTTATGAAGCAGAAGGGAGAGCAGCAGTGTGGTTCTAACTATGCTTCAAGAATGCTCAATTTGCATCCAAATGGGGGAAGGGAGGTCAGATGTCACAAAAAGGGCAGGGTGGATTGATGGAGAAGGAAGGGATGGCAAGAGGCATTAGGGTTGGAGTGTGGAAAGGGAAAACGAGGAGGTACAAAGATAGCAGCATAGCACAAGACCTGGCTTTAACTAAAAAAAAAAGCAAACCACCATGATACATTAACTTAGAATAAATACTCTTAAAGTAAAGTGGCTGAATTCTGGGAATAAACTAAATAGGGTTAAACAAGAACTGGCCCTTCTAAAGCCTAGTACTGCATGCCTTCAAGAAACCGGTCTGGCATATAAAGATAGGAAACCCTTTTCAGATTAGGTGCAAGATCTTTCTATGTTCCATCTAAATCTTTCTAGGCTACTAATGCATCCACGGCAAGATTGCCGCCATCTACAACAACTTGGGCCTCCAACCCACCACCCTCAACCCCAACAGCCTCAACCAACCAGCGCATACCAGCCGAACGATCACAACCTGGTCTCCGCTCACCACAGAGAACACCACCGCCATCATGTCTTCCGTCCATTCCGGGTCACCCACAGACCCCTGCCTCCATCGTCTCTTCAACCTTTGAACCAACCCATTCAGAACGGCACTTACCAGCATCGTCAACACCTCCATGTCCACCTACACAGCAGTCTTCCCAGACAGCTGGAAACACGCAGAGGTCAGACCCCTCCTAAAGAAACCCTCCGCTGACCCCAGCAAACTCAAACATTATCTACCAATCTCCCTGCTTCCTTACCCAGCCAAGGTACTTGAGAGGGCCATCAACCAACTGCTCATCGAACACCTAGAACAAAACCACTTACTCCACACATCCCAATCAGGATTTCGCGTCAATTACAGAAAAAAAGATTGTGCTGATCGCCGATTCAGTCGAAATCAAAACCCTAGGCGGCCGCAGCAAAACTGTGGCCCTGACCCTGCTTGACCTTTCCATTGCATTCGACACCACCTCCCACCACATCCTCATTAACAGACCCCACAACATCGGCATACAGCAAAACACCATCAAGTGGATCGCCTCCTTCCTTACAGGAAGCACTCAGAGCAACCGGCTGCCTCCCTTCTCTTCCAAACCCAAAGACATAATTTGCAGTGTACCCCAAGGATCATCCCTCAGCCCCACCTTGTTCAACACCTACATTACTCCCCTAGCAGGTATAATCAGATCACATGGCCGCAACATAATTTCATATGCAGACAACACTCAACTCATCCTCTCGCTCACCGAAGACCCACTCACTGCCAGAACCAACTTCTGCGACGCCATGACCAATGTAGCTAACTGGATGAGAGTCAACTGTCTGAAACTCAACTCCGACAAGACAGAAGTACTCATCTTTGGGAAGGACACGTCAGTATGGAAACACAGCTGGTGGCCAGGACCTACGCCAACAGACCATGCACGCAACCTAGGCAACCTATCCTCAACAGCAAACTGACAGTGAAACGACAAATCAACGCAGTCGCCTCCTCCTGCTTCCACACCCTCTGCACGCTTTGCAATGCAACTCTTTGCAACGTTTCCTGATGGATCTCAGTCAACACCAGAAAAACTATCGCCCAGACCCTTATGCCCAGCCGCCTCAACTATGGCAACGCTCTCTATGCCAGCATCTCCACCCAGCTCCTCGAATGACTCCAGACCATAAATAATACAGCTAGACTCATGCTGGACCTCCTCACACGGACCCACATCACCACTCACTTCAGAAACCCCCACTAGCTCCCCATCCAGAAGAGATGCCGGTAAACGATCATCACTCATGCCTACAAAGCTCTACACGATTAAGGACCGGCCTACATTATTCATCGAGTGAACTTCCATCTACCCGCAAGACACCTGGGCTCCGCCTCACTAGCCCTTGCGCACAGCCTCCAATCCGTTACAGTGGCAGCAGGGGCCACTCCTTCTCCTACATTGCCGCCAAGATCTGGAACGACCTGCCACTCCATCTTCGAACAGCACCATCCCAGGCGGACTTCAGAAAGCAACTCAAGACCTGGCTTTTTGACCGAGACGTTGTACCCAGAGTGCTCAGATACCCCTAGGGGTGACAGTGCTGCGCTTTACAAATGCTGATTGATTGATTCATTATGGGCACCACCATCATAATGTTTGACATACCTTACAAATTTCTATATAATCTTTCTGATCTCAAAGAATGGTGTTTTATGATAAGTTTAAAAATAGGCTTACAGGTATTGTACAGGTGCACACTATATGGATGCAATAACGATTGCCTGAAACTTAACACACGAATTAAGTAATAAACTCCAGACCTTGCCCAATAACTTCGACTTTGCAGGGACCTTTAACAAGCTACTATCAACGTATGCTGGCATTTCTAGATTCCATGAATGAGACGTTACCTTTTATTAATAAATGTTCTCAACCTGATACATCCAAGGAAATTGAGTAATCCAGAGGAGAGAGTCTATATCTTTATTCTTTACTCGTTTTTCAATATTTTACAATAGATTTCTTTCTGGTTAGTCGAACACTAGCAAACTAAATCTAAAGTTATTTGTCACCCAATATGGGTCTCCAATCATCCACCTATTTCATTAGTACTACAGCTAGAACAGTAACATTTCTTGCCGACATTTCCAAAAGCACCACACCAGCCCAACAAAAACACTCAGGAATTTAGGAAATATATAAAATAGTTATTACTAATTAATATACACACGGTCAACAGCAATAGACTCTGGGATGCGATGAAAGCTGGCATTCGTGGGTTCAATATCTAGCTCAACAATATTAGCTAATACCAAACAGGAGCTAGAGGACAATCTGGAGGATAGTGGAAAAACCCATGGCACTGTGGTAGGAGCTAATGAGCTCTAACGTTTATTAATTTGGGATGATATTTTACCAGCCAAGGCACAGATTAAATCGTTATACTGAAAGGCAATGGTTCAACAAATACAGAACTCTAGATACTTTCGATTTCAGCAAGGAGGTAAAGCTGGCACACTCTTAGCTGCCCATGGGCAGGAGCGTACTGCACACCAAACTATTTTAGAGATTCTAGATAAGAGTGGGAGAAATTGTATTAGCTCACCTGAAGTTTTAGATGCTTTTTCTAAATGTTATCAAGATATTTACTTGACCTCTCGGAGTTGTTCCATTAATACCCTCCACAAGGAAAGTGAAATTGTTTAACCTATAAAAATTGCTTGTGTAAAAACTAGCATGTGAAAACCACCCTTGATAATGTTTTACAATAAGACACATTGGAAACACAGAGGGTTTGTCATGCTTGGAATAAAGGCAAACTAGAAAGCATCAACACTAATGATGGAGCAAGGATTCGAAAAAGAAACCCGCTCTTGTTGAGTACCCCTGTAACATATACTAATGTTAAGTAGATAGAATACTAATGTGCACCTATACATTGCATAAGGGTAAACCGCTTCGCAAATTGCATGAAATTAATCTTAACCAAACGTAAATAACCAAAGATGTAATAATATGGTGAGTAGAATGTGTTGTGAATGGCCTACACTGCAAATTGTGCGCATAGTATATTAGAAGGCATGTCTTGTGATGCTTAAATAACACTAATTGTTGTTGCTTTTACTTATGCTTTGCTGAAATAACTGCTAACTTGGCTTTGGGTAAAGGAGGGTGGTCAACAGTGAACGTTTCATTACCACATTATTAATTAATGTCTGCTTCCAGTTCTTTTAGTAAAAGGACAAGTCACCATATTTTTTAAGTTGGCCAAACTGTGATGAGTGAGACTTGCAGCGCGCACAAACCACGTGATACTGTGGAAAAACTTCCTGAGCCTGCTGAAAGAGTGTGATGCGGTGAAGGACACGACACTTGAAGAGCGGCCAACTTCTGTGTTTCCGTGTGAAAGTCTGCGAATTTATAAAATGTATAAACTTTGTCCTTAACATGCTACATTTTCCACATGAGAGAGTAGGGATGTATATTAAATAGGTGGGAAACGAAAATGAACAATGGGGTAGTTAAAGAAAGCATGATCTAATGTCGAATGACCATCCACCCCTCGTTTTTAACCAATCCCGTAGCTAGAATGGGTGACATTAGCAACTTTAGTGGGATGGAAAGGGTATAAAGAATAGGTGATTTAGGGGTGGGGTTAGAACAGGTCACTGCTGCGAGATCTTTGAGGGAGACAGACAGAGTGATGGTGCGTTGCTGACTGTCGGGTTGCAGAAGGCCTAGTCGATTCAGTCCTATCTTTATTCTGATCTTAAGATTTTGATCCCTGACACTCTGATGGGGGTGCCTTGCTGCTGTCTAGGCCAGGGTGGTGGTTTTCCCCGTTCCTATTCTCTTGGGTTGGTATCTTGATAACTCGTGAATTCATTTTGTGCTTCTGTCTCCTCTTTTATCTTTAATTAATGTCAGTTTCTAGTTCTTTTAGTAAAAGGACAAGTCGCCATATTTTTTAAGTTGGCCAAACTGTGATGAGTGAGACGGAGTCTGCGGAGTGTGATGCTGTGAAGGACACGACACTTGAAGAGTGGCCAATTTCTGTGTTTCCATGTGAAAGTCTGCGAATTTATAAAATGTATAAACTTTGTCCTTAACATGCTACATTTTCCTCATGAGACAATAGGGATGTATATTGAATAGGTGGGAAACGAAAATGAACAATGGGGTAGTTAAAGAAAGCATGATCTAATGTCGAATGACCAGCCACCCCACGTTTTTACCCAAACCCCTACCTAGAATGAGTGACATTAGCAACTTTAGTGGGATGCACATGTATGAAAAGGGTAAAAAGAATAGGTGATTTTGGGGTGGGGTTAGAACGAGTCGCTGCTGCGAGATCTTTGAGGGAGACTGAGAGAGCGAGGGCGCGTTGCTGATTGTCGGGTTGCAGAGAGGCCCAGTCCTATCTTTATTCCGATCTTAAGATTTTGATCCCTGACACTCTGATCGGGGGTCCCCTGCCGCTGTCTAGGCCAGGGTGGTGGTTTTCCCCGTTCCTATTTTCTTGGGTTGGTATCTTGATAACTCGAGAATTCATTTTGTGCTTTTGTCTCTTCTTCTAGCTTTCTGAAATGAGAATTTTGAATTGATGAATATTGCCTGATGTCTCTTCATCTATCCCCTCCATGTGACAAATGTATTTGCTAGATGTTTATTAGATTGTGTTCTCTCTCATGAGGTGTTTTCCAAATTAATGCATTGAGTTAGATAAAATTTAATAACTTGCAAAAGTTTGTGGTTATTTGCCTTTGTCAATGATTTGAAATGACTATTAATCTTCAATTAACCAACTAATTGATCCATCGATCAAGTAGATGATGAATTGATCCAAGGTGATTATATGAGAAGTTGTGTAAATCAATGATTATGTATTGTCTGTGCAGAAAACGCTAACTTGACCCCTAGCGCAACAGGGACAATTGGGTGTATGTGTATGGGCCACAGTACATGAAATTGTTGAATGCTCGTCCCTGTCCAATAATTTATTGGGTCCGCGCTGGATCAGTTACTTGGTAGCAGAGCGATGGTTAATTATTGGTTAGTTAGGTAATAGTTACTGAATACTCGTTATAGGATTTTAACCCTAAAGAATTAGCGTTCATGTTTATATGTTGTCTAAAAGTACAGGTACAGGAGATACCCGAGGTATCCCGGGAAGGAATTTGAAGAGTGTGGTAAAGAAATCACACTGCAGAAGTACCTTGTCTGTTGTGATAATACTGAAAAGCTAGGTAGGGCTGTTAGTATTATGTTTAGGTAAATTTTCATGTGAAAAAGGGAAAGATTGAGATAGTGAAGGGTCACCGTATTTGGAACTCCGGTAAGGGAAGCCGAGATCAGTAACAAGACAACCCTCTTTGTATGTCAAGAGACCCTCTTGTGATACCTCGGTGTGAACTTGAGAGGAGCCGATAGGTAATTCCAGAGCTTAATAGAAAAGTGAGATAATGCTGGTCATTATTATTGCTTGTAGTGTAAGAAAATCTCTTTGAAAAGTGAATACTTTCTCTTTATTTAGTGGAATGGACAGGGTAGCATTGTCATTTTATGTTGTTACTAACTTTTATTAAGAAAAACTCAGAAAAATATTGCCTAAGATTTTGTGAAGGGAGGGTCAGTAGTAGGAGCGATTCTGACGTCACAAGGTGCCGTGCTGGTATTGGAGGAAACAGCGGGTGTGTAGCGAGGAGCAGATCGTAAAGGGAGGGTCAGTAGCAAGAGTGATACTGACGACACACGGTGCCGCGCTGGCATTGGTCAGGCAGCAGGAGCGAGTGGAGTGTTTATTGGAAGATTAGTATGAGTCGCGCTGACAGACAAAACTGAAGTTACGTTGCTTATTGAGATTGGTTAATTAATGTAAGGCGCGCTGGGATAGGATAAAGGTTGACGATTGAATAAAGAAAAAGTGCAGAAAGGGTTTGGGTGTTCTGTTTGAGTGGAAGATGTTAATAGGAGACAGTTTTAATATGGGTTTGTGGAAGAAACTAAAGAACCTTTTCAATAAAGATAAGCAAATTGTGACAAGGGAGGGAATTCCTATTCCACCTCCGAAAACACCTGCATCTTACATGATGATGGAGCGAAGGTATCATACGTTTGTATGGTTGAAAAACTGGATAAAATATACAAAGGATGATGGAGTGTTAATTTTCCCTGAGTTTGATACGTTTAATGTGAGGATTCTGCAAAATGTAAGAGAGAAAATGAACTCCTTAGAGCCAAATCCAAGACTCACCCAGTATGAAGCCCTAGAAGAATGGGAAGTCGAAGCATTTGAGAGGGAAAAGGATCGAGGGGGTTGGAGAGGCAGAAGGATGTTTGAAGGTTACCCATTTGAGAGGCGAGATGATCAAATGAAAAGATGGAGAAAGGCTGTAGTTACTGAGGGATTATACCCAGGTTTGACAGTAGAGGGTCAAATGGGAGCTAAATGTAAAAAAAGATTGAAGCATCTGGAAAGATCTAGAGAAGGTTTGAATGAATCAGATGAAGAATTATAGGAAGATATAATGACAAAAAGACCCCCACCTTATGAGGAAAGGTCAGGAGAAGTGACTCCGAGTGCCCCACGAATGGTAAACATGACACCATTAACTCCCCAAGTCACTGATTTAGCTAAACAATAAGAGAGGATGAAGTAAGACTGTTCTATAAGGCAAGAATAGAACAAATACAGAAATTAAATGAATTAAATGTAAGTGCTGAAGCTGTGACAGTACCTGTAACTATAGGTCCTGTGTTTCCCTTAATTTGAGAAAGCTTAAAATTACAGAAAATACCAACTCTAACTGTTCCAAGAAGTAGTAACATAGTGAGAAACAAGAGTCAAAGTGGATCAAATAATAATACCTTGATGGATCTACCAATTGGAGATTCAATGACTGAAACCCTAAAAATAAAAACTCAGTTAGAGCCAAAAAACGTAGGTCAAAATATGACTCCTGTAACAGGGAGTTTGACGGGCCTAACCCCAGAAGAGCTTAGTAATTGGGTAAAAGAACTAACAAAGATAGATACCCAGCCTAAAGGTGTGAATGTGAGTCAATTGAAGTTAGACTTGGAAGAAATGATTATTGGAACGATAAGTCCAGAAAGATTAGGAACTTATACAGAGGATAAGTTGTTGTTTCTGTGCAAGAGTATTACTTGGAGAACAAGGAATTTTCATGAGAAATTGTCAGAAGTAGCAGGTGAATTTGGGGTTGATATTGAGAACTCAAAGGTGTTACAGAAACCGTACCGCATGGGCTTTACTGACAAAGATTTATAAAGTTTGAATAAGTCTGGAAAAAGATTGCAGATAAAAGAATTGATGAATATCTTAAAGAAATGGGGAATAATAGAAAAATGGAGAAGTAAATGGGTGCAAAAGAAGGAGGAAGCCAGTGCAAAAGCAACATCCATGTTTACAGTAAAGGAAACGGAGAAGGCAGAATGAGTTTGTCCCATGAGAGAGGTTCCAAGTGGTGGGTATGTCCATGTACCATGGACTAGACAAGATATATTGTCTTTTACAAATGATTTTCCAAGATTACGAGAAAAAATGGTTGAATGGTATAAACAAGTGGATCGATTTGTGAAGGTATCGAAAGTGTTGCTGAAAGATTTAGATGGGTTGTTTGAATAGTGGTCCCTGTAGATTTGTGGACTGAATGTAAGATTACAGTTGATTGGCCGAAAGATGAATATCCTAGAGATGCAAAAAACAGGTGCCCCCTCGGAAGAGGTGATGAAAAAGTATCATCAGGTTATTACCTTTTTAAAAGGAAAAATCAGTCCAAAAGAAACAGATTGGGTAAAAATTGATAGAACAACCCAGGAGCCTAAAGAATCTGTTCATGCCTATTATGAGAGGCTGTTACAGGTGTTGAAACAGTATAGTGGATTTGAAAACATTGGCGATGAGGATATGGGATATTTTGTGTATCGGTTTGTTTATGAATTGAGACCTGAAATTAGTGCGATGATACAGCAACATATGCTATGTTGGCAAAGCAGGTCTATTGATGAAATTTTGAGATATGCAAAGTACTGTAGTGATGATATTGACTCTCGATTGAAAAAGCTGAAAGACCGAATGGTGTGGGCTCAAGAAATATTGGCTGAACAGCAACAGGAAACAAATACTGTTTCACAGAATAAGAGTCAGGAGGGATCGACAAACAGTGAGACTCAAGGAAAATGTAAAATGAGTAGAGAGGAGGCTAAAAAGAAGTTTCCTTGTCATGCTTGCGGGAAGTTGGGACATAGGAAGAATGAGTGTAGATCTGCACAGAAGGGTAATGTTGTGAATCAAAATTTAAATCTACAGATGCAGAATGAAGCGATTGGGAAGCAGCAGGTAGTTACCACCCAGTTACAGGTGCCACAACTGCCCACACCTCCAAATGTGAATGCTCATATGCAGATGTACAGTACAAGTTTGGGATTTCGAGAAGAAGAGCAGTTTGGTACGTGTCCGTTAGTTTCGCAGTATTTGGTGCGTAGTAGTGAGAGTGAGTTGATGCAGTGACGGTGCCAGAGGGGGGAGGAAGAATGCGTACTTGGCGCATCTTTAGCGGTAGATCAGTCAGGTCCATTTATTGATGGAAAGGTAGAAGGAAAAGATGTTACCTTCTTATTGGACACTGGTGCTACCCGTTCCACTGTGAGAGTAGTAGAAATCCCAAACCTACCCCTCTCGGGAGAAACTTTCCAAGTTGTAGGCATTGCAAATAAACACATAAAGACTCCTGTTACAGCCCCAATAGAAGTTCACATTGGAAATGTCAAAGATATGCATCGGTTTGTAGTGCATGACACTAGTCCAGTGAATCTCTTGGGCAGGGATTTGTTGTGCAAAGTGAATTGCACTATTTATTGTACACCGGATGGTGTTGCAATAATGACACCAGATGAGGATGCTGAATACAAATTATTGATGGCCCAACGAGAGTTAGAAGTAAAAGAATTATATTCATTACTGACTGAAAAAAGATTTACCAGAGGAATTTTTGGAAACTTTGAAATTGCCCCAGAACTCTGTTCTGATCCAATACATTGATGATTTACTGTTGGCATCCAAAACTTGTGAATCATGTGTAACAGACTCCATTGCTTTATTAAATCATTTAGCTGAAGGTGGACACAAAGTCTCCCCATCAAAGTTACAGTACTGTAGACAAGAAGTTCAATACTTAGGTCATAAGATTAAAAGAGGACTAAGGAAAGTGACCCCAGAGAGAATCGGTATAATCAAAAAGATGTATCCACCCCAGAATCAGAAAGAAGTGAGGATGTTTTTGGGAATGGTCGGAAATTGTAGGAGTGGATATGTGGATTCTCGATGAATGCAAAGCCTTTACAAAAATTGACCAGGAAAGATGTGAAAGATCCAATTGTGTTGAATGAGGAGAGTATGGAGTCATTCAATACACTGCGAAACAGTCTTTGCCAGGCGCCGGCCCTGGATATGCCAAATTACTCTAAAGAATTTGCATTATACTGTTGTGAGAGAGATGGTTGTGCGCTTGCGGTCTTAACTCAGAAAAACGGAATGGCAAGGTGTCCAATAGCGTATTTTTCTGCTACTCTTGATTCAGTGTCCGCAGCATTGCCAGGTTGCTTAAAAGCAGTGGCTGCCACTTGTATGAGTTTGGAACAGAGTGAATCAATTGTGATGGGTTACCCAGTGAAAGTCTATGTATCACACTCTGTTGAGATACTTTTAACTGGTACTCAAACTCAACAAATGACAAATAGTCGGCTGACTAAGTACGAGAGTGTAATCCTAGGTGCTGAAAATGTGACAGTGGTAAGGTGCAGTACTATGAACCCTGCCACATTGTTACCAAACTCAAGATGTAAAGAAGTGAGAGAAGAAGCAGAGCATCATTGTTTGGAAGTGACAGAACTTTGTACCAAACCACGCTCAGATATTTCAGATGAACCATTGGAAGAGTCTGATTGCGAGCTGTTTGTAGATGGATCTTTTTTAAGGAATGAAAAAGGGGAATTATGCGCTGGATATGCGATCTGTACTCTAGCTGGAGCCCTGGAAGCGTCTTGTCTAAAAGGCATAAGATCTGCCCAGGTTGCAGAGCTGTTTGCTCTTACTAGAGCATGTAAATTGGCAAAGGGTCTAAAAGTAACGATTTACACTGAGAGCCAATAAGGCTTTGGTGTAGTGCATGATTTTGGTCAGCTGTGGATGCAAAGAGGATTTATGACTTCCTCTGGGTCACCAATTCGGAAGGGAAAAGCTGTAAAGGAATTATTGGAAGCTTTACAGTTACCAAAAATAATTGCAGTGGTGAAATGTGCTGCACACCAATCTGGAGATGATGATGTGACAAAAGGTAACAGATACGCTGATCAATTATAAATCGACGCATTGAAAGAGGAAATACCGAATGCCACCTTATGATCGCCACCAGATTTGAGACATGGGATGAAGTGAGACAAATGCAGGAACAAGTCAGTGACAGAGAAAAGGAAGAATGGGAATGAGCAGGTTGTAGGAAAAATGATGATGAGATATGTGTCTGTTATGATGAGAGACCAGTACGGCCAGATTCATTACTTTTCCACACGGCTAGGATGTACCAAGGACATGCACATATTGGTCGGGACGCCATGGTAAGAATGTTCAAACAGTCCTGGTACCCAATCCCAAATTTAGGTTAATAACTGAACGTTTGTGCCAAAGGTGTGTTGTTTGTCAGAAACAAAACACAGGAAGAAAGACGGTGGTAAGCTGGGGTGTAATTGAGAAAGCAGGAGGACTTTTCACCCGACTCCAAATTGATTTTATCGAGTTATCTACATGTAACGGACTAAAGTATGTCCCAGTAATTGTTTGTTTTTCTCGCTGGGTGGAAGCATACCCAACGAAGAGAAACAACAGTTCGACTGTTGCCAAACTGTTGTTGAGAGAATTAATCCTAAAATTCGGTTTTCCAGTCACTTTGAAATCAGATAGAGGATTGCACTTTAATAATGAAATAATTCGAATGATCTGTGCTGCGTTGCAAATTGAACAGAAGTTACATTGTGCCTACCGACCTGAAGCGTCTGGTATTGTTGAACAAATTAATGGCACCATAAAGTCCAGATTAGGAAAGGTGTATGCCTCCACAACACTAAAATGGCCTGATGCTTTGCCCCTTGTGCTCATGAGTCTTAGAAGCATACCTGACAAAAAGACAGGGTTAAGTCTCCATGAGGTGTTATGGGGAAGAGCCATGAGACAAGCATACATTCTTGTAAATAAATTGATGAATCTCTCTGATGATCGTGTGCTGGACTATTGCAGAGGAATGGCTGACCTGGTACTTTGTGTCCCGCCAGATTGGTGGAGATGCCACACCGACACAGCGTGACCAAGCACACGACCTGAATCCTGGAGAGTGGGTGCTAATGAAAAAGCATGTGAGGAAAATGTGCCTGGAACCCCGTTGGAACGGCCCTTAAAAATCGTATTGGTGACGACCACAGCAGTGAAGTGTTTTGGTTTGCCAAATTGGATACATGCGAGCCATACTTGTCTAGTCCCAAGTCCAATCGAAAGACCTGAAGAACAGCGACTGAGAAACAAGCATCCACAACCAGTTGCTGAAGTGTGTGAGGCTGAAGAATCTGGAGTGACAGATTGAAGTAAACATTTTGATGAACAGCCAAGCACAAGTCGAATAGAATGGGCACCAGATACTGGGGCAGAAGAGACTGCTGTTGAGTCGGAAGAAGGTGAGGCTGGTATTGAACCACAAGAAGGTGAATAGGCTGTCGAAACAGAAAAAGAAACATCATGGATTCCAAATGCTGTGTCAAAAGAGAAAAAGATCGAAGAAGAATTAGAAAAGGCAGAATTAGATAGTGAGTCAGACTTGAATACTGAACCTACAGAGACTGAAATACAAGAAAACAAAGAAAGACAGAGATAAGACTGAACAAAAGAAGCAGCAAACAGAATACAGAAGGTAATAAGATAGTGCAGGCAAAGAAACCTAGAAAGGGAGATTGATGGCCAAGTGGAGTGAAAAGACTGAAATACAGAATAATTAGAAGATGATTAAGGAACAGACCAGAACAAAGCAACAGAACATCAAGTCAGACAGAACAAGAAGATCTAGGAAAAAGCACAAAGAGAAGATCAAAAAGAACAAGAATTCCCTGCAGAAAATACAAGGCCCCTGAATGGACTTATACCATTCTTGAAGAGTTTGAGAATTTAGATTTAAATGAGGAACATGAGAATAGCGGTACTGAGAAGGAGGATGAGAGCAATTTGAGACCACCTTAACAAAGAAGTGTTCCAGCCTTAGGTGGATTAAAGTTTGTCAGAACAAATCCTTTGCAGACTCTAAAAGGGTGAAGAAGAAAAGTCATTGGGTGTAGGACTACACCACCACACTTCTATATATATATACATATATATCAGAAATAGCTGCTTCTCGCCTCCCACAGAAATTTCTTCAGCAAAGCAAACACGGACCCATAGTTGCGTGCTTAGATTTGCATTTTAATGTCGGCCATTACGCGTTTCAGTCCCAAACGGACCTTGATCACATGACAACGCTGTAAGTATCAGTAGACCATTTAAAGTGCTACATTTTAACATGTGATAGATGAAATACAATAGATCTGGAAGAAATATTCATCAACCTTCAATACACAAGTCAAATTCTCACTTTGTCACGATCGTCACGATCATAAATATGAAGTAAAAAGTAAGACAATAAATACCATCTCTCTTAGTTAAAAACTAGTCTAAAATTCATTACAATCAAACGGAGCAATCACAATTCATAATTTTAGTAAAAAATAGCCTATAGAAACATTCCTGATTGAATAAATAATTAATATGTTCAAAATTAATAAGAAAAGTATAAATACTTGTCAAAGTTTAAAAGGTTTTCTAAAAACTGCATATTTTTCTGAGATACATAATATAAAGGTATTTACATGTAAACAATTCTGGGATCAATCCCCGATTTGACATAATACAATATTTGCTTAAATGCAATATGTGTATCATAGATTGAATTTGAATAAATACATTTTCTGTTCTATTAAAAAAAAGTGCTATGTGCTACCTAAAATGTATCAAAATACCCCCATCATCCTACTCATCACAGATGAATATAAAAAACTTAAGTGCTAAACAATAAAGTGCATCTAGGTGTAGCTTATTAAACAAGCATTTGCAATGCAATAGGTCTCGCAATGACATTATTTTGAGCTATTGACATTGTAAATGGCAATGCCTTTAAAAAAATAAAAAGGCATTGTTTTTTACAATAACAAAAGCAACACATATTGCATTGCATAGCGCGGTGTCCGTGAAGATGGCACCGCACTTATTAAAGTTTTTTTTTTTTTTTTTTTTTAAAGAGTGTGTTGGGGGGCAGAGAGCATTGGCATAGCTACTAGGTCTCGCTTTTGGGACCTTATATGTTTTTAGTTATGCAGCACAGGATCTTTGGTGCAACAACATCAACTGTTGCATGGCTAAACACTTATAAGGTCCCAAAGGCGAGACCTATTGGCCATGTCAATGCTTGTTATACCTTGAAACTAATTAAAAAGATTCTTCCGTTTATACCTAAACCCTTACAGAAATCAGTAGTTAGCGCTCTGGTGATGTCTAGAATTGACTATGCGAATGGCCTGTACCTAAATGCCCATCAGCACGGGTTAAACAAATTGCAGACACTACAGAATAGGGCAGCACGGACCCTTTTGAAAATTCTGAGATCTTACTCTGCTGCAGATTCCATCAAAAAGCTACACTGGCTTTCTGTGAGACGGAGAGTGCTTTTTAAGGCTCTCTGCATTGTCTACAAGGCCTTGCATAACCAAGGTCCTGAATTCTTTAAGAACCTTAGCTGGTATTCACCCTCTAGATCAGGGGTACTCACAAACTTTCTCTCGGGGGCCAAATTTACAGTGTGGTTTGTGGCTTAGGGCCACACCAGTGGAGGCGGGGTCAGAGGGGGAGGGGCGGGGCTAAAGCAAAAAAAATTGTGACCATGAGGTTGAACACAGGTCCCTGCAGCAGACGCCTTCGTCCACTGAGCCACCAGACCCGGCATACACACATCTCTCCCTCTCTCCCTCTCCCCCTCCCTACCCTCTCCCTTCCCCTCCCTCCCCCTCTCCCTACCTCTCTCCACCTCCCTCTCCCTCTTTCCCCTTCCCTCTCCCTCCCTCCCCCTCCCTCTGTCTCTCTCCCTGTCTCCCTCCCTCCGTCACCCTCCCTCCGTCGCCCTCCTCTCTCTGTCTCCCTCCTCCCTCTGTCTCCCTCCTCCCTCTCTGTCTCCCTCCTCCCTCTCTGTCCCCCTCTGTCGCCCTCCCTCTGTCGCCTCCTCCCTCTGTCGCCTCCTCCCTCTGTCTCCCTCCCTGTCTCTCTCCCTCCCTCTCCCTCCATCTACCGTCCTCCATCTCCCTCTGTCTCCCTCACTCCCTCTATCTCCCTCCCTCCCTCCATCTTCCTCCCTCCATCTTCCTCCCTCCCTCTCCCTCCCTTCCTCCCTCTCTCTCCCTCCCTCCCTCTGTCTCCCTCCCTCTGTCTCCCTCCCTCTGTCTCCCTCCCTCTGTCTCCCTCCATCTCCCTCCCTTTGTCTCTCTCCCTCCCTGTCTCTCTCCCTCCCTGTCTCTCTCCCTCCCTGTCTCTCTCCCTCCCTGTCTCTCTCCCTCCCTCTCCCTCCATCTCCCGTCCTCCATCTCCCTCCGTCTCCCTCACTCCCTCTATCTCCCTCACTCCCTCTATCTCCCTCCCTCCCTCCATCTTCCTCTCCCCCTCCCTCTCCCTCTCTTCCTCCATCTCCCTCCCTCTCCCTCCCTCTCTCTCCCTCCCTCTGTCTCCCTCCCTCTGTCTCCCTCCCTCTCCCTCCCTTTGTCTCTCTCCCTCTGTCTCCCTCTCCCTCCATCTCCCTCCCTCCGTCTCCCTCCCTCCCTGTCTCTCTCCCTCCATCTCCCGTCCTCCATCTCCCTCAGTCTCTCTCCCTCCCTCTTCCTCCATCTCCTTCCGTCTCTCTCTGTCTCCCTCCCTCCCTCTCTCCCTCCCTCTGTGTCCCTCCCTCCGTCTCCCTCCCTCCCTCTGTCTCCCTCTCCCTCCCTCCGTCTCCCTCCCAAAGAAAGAAGGGGGGTCTGGGAGTTATTGGACCTCAGTTTATAATAAATGTGAGATAACGTGTGCCTTGGTGCTTTCACTGTATCCGGGCAGACTCAAAATGGTGTCTGCATAAAGCAGACGATGTGAACGTGAAATCGAGCGCAGTTAACGGCGGCGTATTCCAGGGTGACCAAGGGTGGTACACTTATAACATCCTGGGCTCCTCGCCCAGTTGACCGGGGGCGAGCGGTCCGTGTGACTACAATTGAATGGATGGACACGGAGACAAAGGCTGACCGAAGCGCGGGCTTCGGCTCCAACGTACATCATCCAACCGGAGGGTTCCCTTTTCTCCACAGCTCATTGGAGAGACAGCCTGCAGCCTCCGGTTGAGTAGCCAATCGTTGCACACTGTGGGCTATTTTCGAACGTGGGGCGGGAGCTTCAGCCAACCAGAGCAGCCCTCCATCTTCGAGTGCATAATAGGGCTCTTGCCTGCCTGAACTCCATTCTTCCTCGCTCGTACACCGGTACGATGTCTGAAAGGTCCGCGGGCCACCAAGGACAGCTTGCCGGGCAGCTGGCGGCCCGCGGGCCGTACTAGGAGTAACCCTGCTCTAGATCCTTAAGATCCGCTTCTGCCAAAATGGTATCCGTACCCAGGTACAGGCGAGCCTCCTGGTGAAGTAGAGTTTTTGTCGTGGGTGCCTCTAAAGCCTGGAATAAACTTCCTTTTCCCATCAAATAGATACCAAATCACTAAAAACCTGGCTCTTCAGGTCTTGCTAACAATCTCTTCGGGGTATCTCCCATACGGTGTTTCAGCTAGCACCAAGACGCCCATGGGCATTCGAGCTCTTAAAAAAACTTCTTAACATAACTTTACCACTGCTGACCAGTGCTAAAGTCCTAAGGCCAACAAAAACAAATTCAGCCAAAATAAAAGGGGAGAAGGCAAAAAGTTTGGGGGTGGGGGGAAGACCACCCAAATCTACGTCAACATGCATTAAATTAATTAAACAGTTTATTGACCCAGTATGCTTCAACAGGCACCATGAGAGGAAATGAAAATCTATCTAGAACTGACAGGTGGATTTTCTCCCTTGAGGCACTAAGCCCTCCAAAGGGCCCTCTCCTATTGTTGCGTAGTACCACTCACTTCATGCTGAGAGCGCTGTGAAAGGATATTGAAAGGATGACCGCATTTCTGCTTATGGATTCCCCCGTTGCATTCCATGTATACAATTGTATATTTCCCCTTTATAAATGTGTACACCAGTTGTTCATTTATGTGTACTAGTGTGAGTCATAATACAAATATAATGGGCAACAGATTGCATATGCTAATTGTTGCATTCCACATCATTAATCACAAGGACTAGCCTTTTTCATAATAACTTTAATTTGTTCACTGCCAAAAAATTCCATGTTTTAAGTGGCGTTTGTCCTTGATTATTAGAAGTAGAGTAAAGAAAAAGACTGTCACCATCGCAGGTATATTCTCATTAATCTCTGGAACAAAGTTCAAGACTTGCTCTTTGGATTCCTCCCAAACAATGACTAAATCATCAATATATCTGTAATACAGTTTGCATGATCATCTATATCCTTTTTGTGCCTGTCCCTGAGAATCAGCCCATAAATAAACAGGCATAGCTGGGGGAGAAGCTGGCTCCTTTTGCGACACCTCGCATTTGCTGATAGGACATTTTGTCAAACAAGAATATATTAATGTTTAAGCAGAAGCTGATCATGCTTAACAACATAATATTGTGCTGGGGCAAGGTAGCCTTGTTCTTTTTCAGATAAAATTCAATAGCACGTAGACCGTCCTTATGATTGATACAGGTGTATAGGGAAGACACATCCAAAGTTAAAAGATAGAATTTGCTATCCCATTTCAAATCCTTTAACTTGGAAATAAAATCGCTGGTATCCCTTATGTAGGAGGGTAATTCTTGAACCCATTCTTGAAGAAAAAAGTCTATATATTTAGAAGCATTTTCTAATAGGCTGCATCTGGCCGATATGATTGGCCTGCCTGGGGGCTTGGTGGCATTTTTGTGGATTTTTGGGATGAAGAACAAGTTACTTACCTTCGGTAACGATGTATCTGTAAGAAACATTAGCTAGTTAGATTCCTCACCTTAGAATATCCCCAGGCGTCAGACTGGATCCGGAAGATTTTTCGTCAGCAATACCCCTTGCGCGTCGCTAGGCGTCGTCTGCGGCTCCGCGTCCGTCGTCGGCGTCGTGCGCCGGGATGACGTCGTCGGAGTACTTAGACGCCGCCCTCGCGCGCTGACGTCAGTTCTTGTACATAGCCTTCCGCGCCAGGAACGCAGAGCCATGCAAAGACCGACACTGGTGCCAAAAATAAAATCTAGGGGCCTGAAAAGGATAACCTTAACCCTAGATGTCAGTTCGCAGAACGGGGAGGATGGGTGGGTCGGTGAGGAATCTAACTAACTAATGTTTCTTACAGATACATCGTTACCGAAGGTAAGTAACTTGTTCATCTGAAAGAAACACGTTAGTTAGATTCCTCACCTTAGAATAGATACCCAAGCAATACCATCCCCGGTGGTGGGTCTGCGAACCAAGATCACACCAGAAAGTCCTGGAGGACAGAACGGCCAAAGAAGCCATCCCTCCGGACTTGGCTGTCAAGGCAATAATGCCTGGCAAACGTGTGTAGCGAAGCCCACGTTGCCGCCTGACAGATGTCCTGCAAAGGGACACCCCGACCCAAAGCAGTAGTAGCCGCAGTGGCCCGAGTAGAATGGGCGCACAGCCCAGCAGGAGGGTCCTTTTTTGCCAAGGAATAACAAATTTTGATGCACAAAACGACCCACCGAGAGATGGTCCATTTGTGCACAGCTTTCCCCTTCTTAGCACCCACGTATCCAACGAAAAGTTGGTCGTCCACCCGGAACTGCTTTGTGCGGTCCAAATAAAAGGAGAGCGCACGTTTTGGGTCCAGACGGTGGAGCCTCTCTTCCTCTTTGGAAGGATGCGGAGGCGGAAAGAAGGTGGGCAAGGTGACAGACTGCCCAAGATGAAATGGAGTCACCACTTTCGGAAGAAAGGAGGGACGAGGCCGAAGGACAACCTTGTCCGGATGAACAGACAGAAAAGGAGGCTTTGAAGATAAAGCCTGGAGCTCACTCACCAGTCTAGCCAAGGTGATGGCCACCAGAAAAGCAGTCTTAAGAGTCAGAAGACGAAGGGGACAATTGTGAAGAGGCTCGAAGGGAGCGCACATCAGGAATGTCAAGACAAGATTCAAGTCCCACTGAGGCATTACAAACGGAACAGGAGGGAACGTGTGAGTAATGCCCTTTAGAAAGCGTGTAACCACAGGGGACTTGAAAAGAGAAGGCTGATCAGGAAGCCGCAAGAAGGCAGAGATGGCAGCAAGATAACCTTTCAGGGTGCCCAGGGCAGAGCCCTGCCGGGCCAAAGAAAGAAGAAAGAGGAGAACCTCAGAAAGAGGGGCGGAAAGGGGATCCACAGCCTTTGCTGTGCACCATGCCACAAATTTGTTCCACCGGCAGGCGTATACCGTCTTTGTGGAGGGACGCCTGGCTGCCAGAATGATATCACAGACTTCAGGAGGCAAGTCAAATGGCATCAACTGCCGCCGCTCAATCTCCACGCATGGAGGTGGAGGCTGGACAGGTTCGGGTGGAGGACCGTCCCCTGCTGCTGCGACAGAAGATCCTCCCGAAGGGGCAGACGTATCGGAGGATCGGTCAACATACTGAGTAGCTCGGGATACCAGTACCTTCGTGCCCAGTCCGGAGCCACCAAGATGACTTGGGCCCGGTCGCGCCTGATCTTCTTCAGCACTCTGGGCAGAAGTGGTATAGGCGGAAAGGCGTACAACAGACCGCAACTCCACTCGTGACGAAAAGCGTCGCCGAGCAAGTGCCGCCTTGGAAATTCCAACGCGCAGAACTGCTGACATTGCGCGTTCTCTGCGGTGGCGAATAGATCTAACCAAGGCTCTCCCCACTGCTGAAAGAGACCTTGCGCCACTTTGGAGTTCAGACGCCATTCGTGATCCATCATGCACCGGCGGCTGAGTTCGTCTGCTCTGGCGTTCAGAGAGCCCGCCAGATGTTGAACCACTAGGGTGACGCCCTGGTGTTCCAGCCACGTCCAGAGGCGCAGAGCCTCCTGACAAAGGGTCCACGACCCCACCCCGCCCTGTTTGTTGCAATACCACATGGCGGTGGTGTTGTCCATGAACACCTGCACGACACTGCCCCTGACAGAGGGAAGGAAGGCTTTCAGTGCAAGCCGGATCGCTCTCAACTCCAACAGGTTGATGTGGAGACGAGACTCCGCCGGAGACCAGAGGCCTCTGATTTCCGCCTCTCCCATATGGCCACCCCATCCCAGGAGGGACGCATCCGTCACTACGACATGCTCCGGTTGGGGAAGGGAGAGGCTTCTGCCCATGACCCAATCGCGGTCCGTGAGCCACCACTGCAACTGCTTCGCAGTGCCCTCCGAGATCAAGACATGGTCGGACAGGTTGCCGTGATGCTGGGCCCACTGAAACTTCAGGTCCCACTGCAGAGCCCGCATGCGCCGCCTGGCGTGATGCACTAGTAGGATGCAGGAGGCCATCAGCCCCAGAAGCCGCAACACTAGCCTGACCGAAACCCAGGATAGAGGCCGAAAGATGGGAATCAGGGCCTGAATATCCCGGACCCGCTGTTCCGGTGGATAGACCCGGAACTGCGCCGAATCGAGAACCGCTCCGATGAAAAGGAGCTTCTGAGAGGGACTCAGGTGTGACTTCGGCACGTTGATGGAAAACCCCAGCAAATGCAGGAGATCCGCCGTAGTCTGGAGGTGGGAGACGACTGCCCGGGGCGAGCCCGCCTTCAACAACCAGTCGTCGAGATAGGGGAAGACTGGAACCCCTGATCTGCGCAGATGAGCTGCGACCACCGCCATCACTTTCGTGAACACACGAGGGGCACTGGTGAGACCGAAGGGGAGCTGGGCCCACCGTGAACCGCAGGTAACGCCGGTGGGCCGGCAGGACGGGGATGTGGAAATATGCGTCCTGCAAGTCCAACGCTACCATCCAGTCTCCGGGGTCTAGGGCAGCTAGAACCTGAGCCAAGGTCAACATCTTGAACCTTTCCTTCCGGAGGAAGGCATTGACGTTCCGGAGGTCCAAGATAGGGTGTAGGCCCCCTTTGCCCTTCTTGGGAACCAGAAAGTAGTGGGAATAACAACCACGACCTACTTCTGGACTCGGAACGCGCTCGACGGCCCCCTTGGCCAAGAGGGCGGAAACTTCCTCGTGGAGAAGATTCAAATGATCCCCCGAGATACGGTGGTGCTGCGGTGGCATGGCTGGAGGGGTCGTCTCGAAGGGGAGGGAGTAGCCCCTGCGGACGATTTGCAGCACCCACCTGTCCGATGTGATGGACCGCCAGTGGAGCAGGTGATGGCGAACTCTGCCGCCCACTGGCGTGGAATGGGCCTGAAAGCTCGGACTAGGAAGGTTTTGAGGCGGATGCTGCCGGGGTGGATGTGGGCTGACCTCGTCGTCCTCCAGATCCGCCTCGGCGGAAACCACGTCCGCGACTGCGCGCAGGTTGATTTTGCGGCTGGTGGCTAGGCGCACGTGAGGAGGCACCCCTTCCTTGGCCACGAAAGGGGCGAAAGGCGGAAGTTTGCGACCGCGGGGCCGAGAGGCCCAAGGACTTGGCCGTAGCCCGGGAGTCCTTAAAGCGATTCAGCGCACTGTCCACTTTCTCGCCAATAAGGCGAGTGCCATCAAAGGGCATGTCCATGAGAGAGCTCTGGACATCACCCGAAAATGACGTAGACCGCAGCCAGGCGTTACGTCTAAGCGTCACTGAGGTAGAAATTGCCCTACCCAGCGAGTCCGTGGTGTCAAGCCCACATCGTATAGCATGTCGCACGGCATCCCTCCCATCGGCCAGAGCCTGGGTAAGTCGTGTCCGGACCTCCTCCGGACACAGGGGCAGCGCGTCCTCCACCGCATCCCACAGAGAGTGGGAATAACGGTCCAAGAGACAAGCGGTGTTCAAAGACCGCAGGCCCAAACTAAGGGAGGAGAACAGCTTCTTGCCAAACTGCTCTAGTCTCTTGGAATCCCGGTCCGGCGGGGCGGTCGGGAAAGAGGATTGGGAGGTGGAGGCCTGGATAACCAGGCTCTCAGGGGTAGGGTGTTGGGACAGAAAACTGGGGTCGCCCGGAGCAGGGCGGTGGCGCCTGGCGACGTTCCTGTCCGTCAGTGAGGGTCTCATTGAATGGCAGCAGAGGCTCAGTGGAGCTTGCTGCAGACTGAAGCACCTCAGTGAGGACGTTCGTCCTCACAGCCACGGCAGGTAGCTCGAGCCCAAGGGCTGCGGCCGCCTTGCGCAGCACCACGGAGAAAGCAGCACCCTCCTCCGAAGACACAGTCGGAGGAGAGATGAATCCAGTGTCTGGCGAGGTATCCAGGCCACTGGCCACTGGCCTCCCCCAGTTCATCTGCCCAGTCCTGGAACAGTTGGCCTGAGCAGCCATAGGATCCTCGGATCCCTCCCAGTTGTCCCCCATCATCTGACTCCTGGTATAGAGGAGAAAGTAACGGAGCCGGGCGGTAGACAAAATGTGTCTCTAGCGGCGTCGAACTCGGCGTCCATCGACGCCGGACCGGCCCCGTGCCCGGAGCGGGACTGAACTGGGGCACGACGTCGAGCGGAGTCGACGTCGGCGTCGGGGGTGGAACCGGTGTCGACGCCGGCGGAGGAGGCGTGACAAGGTTGACTGGCGTCGACGGGGACTCGAGAACGGGTCCCTCTGGCGCTTGCGGCGTCGAGGCCGGAGCCGTCAACGGCGCCGGGGCCGGAGCCACCGGCAGGCAAGGCAGCCCAGTCGGGTCCGCGGGGCCCGAAGGCGCGCCAGCGGGCGCCGACGGCGGAGCCAGGTTCCTCATGGCCGAGAGGAAGGCACTAACCTCCGCCGGCGTCGCGTTAGTCCCAGGGACCGGAGGGTATGGGGACGGGCGCGGCGCCTGCGGCTCCGCCGGAGCCGCGGGGGTGGAACCACCCTGACCCTCGACCGAGTCGCGCGACCGGCGAGGGGAGTCCGAAGAGCGATGTCGCCTCTTGGACTTCTTGGAATGCTTCGACTTACCCGAAGACTTGGATCCCGACGACCGATGGTGACGTCGACTGCGGCTCCGCGACCGATCCTTGGACCTCCTCCTGGACCGGGATCGAGAGGCGCGCGGAGCCGAGTGGCGAATCTCGAGAAGCTTACGGGACCGCTCCCGTCTAGCCTTCGAGGTCAGGGCCTTGCAGTCCGAACACGACTCCGCGTCGTGATCGAGGCCCAAGCAGTAAAGACACCGGCGGTGATGGTCCGTAACCGACATCAATCGGTTACAGTCCGTACAGGCTTTAAACCCAGGCATCCTACCGGCACCGGTGTCGAGACACGATCAAAAAGGATCAAAAAAGTTAGTCAAAAATTGACTAAAGGGGTAGCTCTCCCGGATCTGAGCTTACTGGCGCGGAAAAAAGAAGAACTGACGTCAGCGCGCGAGGGCGGCGTCTAAGTACTCCGACGACATCATCCCGGCGCACGACGCCGACGACGGACGCGGAGCCGCAGACGACGCCTAGCGACGCGCAAGAGGTATTGCTGACGAAAAATCTTCCGGATCCAGTCTGACGCCTGGGGATATTCTAAGGTGAGGAATCTAACTAACGTGTTTCTTTCAGATGTAGATGTTAGGGACGGTTGGATGGTCATTTCTAATAAACTGGTACTTGTCCATGGTTAATATATGTATATATATATATGTTTTCTTTTTTTCTTTTTAGGTAGAAGTTCGTTTAAATTTTTCCCTAGGACTTAGCGAAAGGAAATGGTTAGACTTTTCTGTTTTGGTAGCATACTAAAATGGCGAAGACCAAAGAGACTGAACAACCAAAATCTAAACTAAAACATAAATGTGTTACGTTTTGCTTTTGTAATATTTTCTTACTAACATTTATATGGATTCTATTAACAGTAGTCATACCAATTTTTGATGTGAATAACACTAGAAATAATACTAATAAAGTATCTCCTAAAAGAATGAAAGATGTTGCTAAACAGGTTATACATACTAACGGAAATCAGTTAGATGGAAGCATGCTCCATCGTGAGGAATCAGAATACCATGAATGTGAGTGATTGTTATGTTTGCATGAAATTACCATCTTCTGTCTCTGAGGGTTTAACATACCATCATCTTTCTCTAACATATGCTGTTTCATGTAGTGTCCTTAGTAGTCTATTTTACATGGAAGGTAAATTAGAGTATCCTTATACAGATGTAGATTTGGTATTTCCAAAGGTACCAATAATAAGTAGACTAAACAAAGTAGAAAGTGAGGTCCTGGGATGGTTGCTCCCGCGTACGCCACAGCTCGCACTGTTACATGTCATGGATGGCATCGGGGGCAATATCTACAAACGGCATCTTATGCTGCTGGGCCTTACATTGGCGAAACGTGACATTGCCAGGATGTGGAATGACGAGAGGGCTCCCTCGGTGGCCGTTTGGAAAAATGGCCTAGACTTCTGTATGGGGCTGGAACAGACCATCTTTGTGGTGTTCGCGCAAGCATTATAAAATTTGGAAGCGGTGGGCGGATTATCGGGGCCTGTGGCTGGAGCCCCCAGCGGTGACGGAAGATATCCTAGTGGGATTAGGGCAGGGCTAGAGTGGTTGGGTCTGCGATCTGGGGGTGTGGGTGCGCTTCGAGTGAGATGGTCCTCTACTAGAGCAAGAAGGCCGTCATTCTTATTCCTCTCATTGGGCCTTGGGCATGGGCGGGTGAGCGGTTCTCAGTGGGAAGAGCGCAACTTGAGAGGGGGAGTTGGGGGGGGGGGGATGGAGATCCGAGATTATACTTCAGATCAAATAATGCGTTTGTTCTGTTTTTTGTTTTTTTTTCTTAAAAATGAAAATGTCCTTTGCAGTCTTATTACTGTGTAATGCTGCAGTGGCCTCTGGGGTACAGAGCCGTGTGTATATTGTGCAAATGACAAATAAAAATCTGTTGTTAAAAAAAAAAAAAAAAGTAGAAAGTGCTAAACATGCACGTCATATGGGTGATTTCTTCCATAATACCAAGCCATTAGACTTAGACCATGCTTATAAGAATAACCTAACCTGTGGACTGCATTATGAAGAACGGTTGTTTTTGGATATGGTAGAACATAGAAGAGAGAGTTTCCAGAAGAAAGCAGTTGAACAAAAGGCACAACAACCACCTTGGGCATTTGAGGAAGGAAATTATGAAAAGACTGAAACTTATGCTGCAACGTCTTTAGACTGGTCGAGGAGAGGGAAATTATGTTTATTGAGATCAAAGAATAATTACAATAATTAATTCATTGGCACTAGCGAATGTGAACATACCTTTCAAATTACAGGACAGGAGGTTGGGGATTAAAGGGTGGAACTGTTCCTATCTTCCCAGGGATATACCATGTATGTGGTAGAAAAGCCTATTATAGGTTACCTGCCCACTGGTACGGGAGTTGCTACTTTGGGATTGTGTTTCCAAAGGTTTATCATTTAAACCTCAAGAATAATAGTGTCAATGAAATAAAACAAAGACTAACACGCAGAAAGAGAGCAAGTTTTACTGAAATAGTATGTGACTTATTTTCTGCACTGATACCATCAGTTGGGGTAGTATTAAATTTACATAAAATCCGATAGTTGTCTAACCCACCAGAGGGAAGAAAGAGCAAAATATAACTAATGGCTATTTGTAATAGAAACAGAAATATACTTTATGATATCTAAGAGCATTGCATAGTTGGTAAAAGGATTACGGTGAAACAGAAGGAACATAAATAGCTACTGCCCTGAAAGATAAGTAAACATGCCAGAGAAAAAAGAAATTACACGTTTTATGAAGAAAACGAAAAATCTGCAGAAACAATTCTCCCTGTAAAAATCCAAGATTGATTTTTGTGAAGTTGCAGTGAAAACAAAGGATGAAACACAAATATTGAAACAGACTACCATACTCCGATGCTAATTGAAATTCGACAGGAAGGGGACACCTCTATGGGGAAAAAAAAGAAAGAGGAAAAAAGACTGACAACTAACTATGATCAGGACCAAGTGGAGAAAAAACACTTGTTAGGTTGTGTTTTGTAACTTAGTAATAAATTATATTGCTCATACACACGGAGTGCTACGAGATCTTATAACTATAAACCTTGTTTAATGTATGTATTTATGCATGTAATATATGAATGTGATTTGTTATTACATCAGGCAGGCAACACATTAAAAGCTGTCTTCATGCCAGACCTAGCAAACAGGAGAGACCATCAAGAGGGCATGGAATAAGGTTTATAAAAGAGCAAGGGAGGTGCCAAGACATTGTTTGTGTACACATTCGAAAATACGGGCTACACCCCTATATAATTCATCATCTCGTAAAATTAAGGACTAGCCTCAACCCTGCATAGTCAATTCCGGATGATTTTAAATCTTAACATCAGTGTACGAATATATTTTTATTATTATGGGGAAATGTGCCAATGGCATTGCCCTGAATGTGGTGAAATTCATTTATAACTTTGAGTAAAATAATTTGAAGGGTGCAAAAAGGTTTTTTTCAAAATACATAACCATTCACCAAAAGGTGCCCTTACTTGCATATCCGAAATGTTAGCAAAATAAGAAGCTGGAAATGTGCCCAGTTTGTGTTGGGCACATTTTTATTAGTGAGATATAGATCTGAGTACAAAGTAAACATCACCCTTACTGGAAGTATTTCTAATAAGATTTTGGCAACGTTCACCAGTCCTATGTTTAAAAACGGGTCAATGTCAATCATGGCTTGAAATCGGGCTAACTTTCGCTGGAATGTCAAGGTTGAACAAACACTGGCAGCTACATTAGGTCTGGCTTTAAAAGAATGTTAAATTGTGAAGCATCACAAGTTGATAGCATGGAAGTGGATATGTATTTGTGTGGATGCAAAGAATTGTAGAAAAATATTGGTAAGGGTTATAAAGTTGAGTGCCAAACCTGACAATCCATGTAGGTTAATGATTGCCCTCCTCCTATCCGTTCTGATGCCAGAGAAAACCACCATAAATTATTTCGTTATCAAAGACACGTTAATAGAATTACACTGTCATGTGTGTGCCACTGAAAGTTCAATTTCAGGCAGCTGGATAAATAAACAAAACGATCACAGCTGTGTGGAGGGCAAGCACTTTTTTGTGGAAGCACAATCTGTTCAATCAAAACATGTACTTTTGGCTCGTAAATATGTGGGCGGAGCCAAAGCCTCTCTCCTGGTTATTCTTTTTCACATAATTGGCTGGCGACAGCTACGCTGACAAGCCAGGACATAGAAAAAAGAGAGTTGACCAAAAGGGTTGTATTTTTGTAGTGAAAGAACCATGTATTAAAATTTGTAAATCCTATCTTCAAAATTGCTTATCGCTTGTATCACCATGTTGTTTTAAAACCTATTTATTTTAATAAAGATCATCATGAGACAAGAGTTTTAGCATTTCCTCTGAGACCAGCAGAGGTCTGCAGTATTTTAATGTTATGCCAATGTAGAAAGGCACATTTCCACCAGGGTGACATCAAAGCGTTAGAACCAAAATTCTTTAACAGCAACAAACATGCTGCCTGTCCATATAGCTTTAATTCTGCCTATTTATATTTGCTATAGTGAATTTAATAGTAATGCTGGCTTTATTCAGCACTTTTCCAAAATACTATATCAAACCATATGTAACAACATCAAGCATGGTTTTGTTGTGTAGGGATGCGGGAACTTTGTGTGCTATGCACATCAAGGGCTGCGAGCAACACTGACTGCTAATGCATGAACTTATTACCAGTCACAGAAATCAAAAATTGAATCCAACATCTGCGAATGTGTGCCTGTAGCTTCCCTCACTATAGACATGGGCTCTCAGAACCATACAACGGAGATAAAAAGTCCCAAACTGTTCTACTCGCTCCCACCAAGGGTCATGGTGCAGGTGAAGAATGCATAAATGAGGCCCTGGAGCGCCAACGGGGAGTGCAGATATGCAGCTGAAACCTCCTTTGAGAAGGAGGCCAGGTGTCCCCCTACACCATCATTAGCCAAGCATCACCTGTGTGACCCATCCCAAATGCCTACCTCGAGGATTGAGATACTCAACCGGTGCTCTGGGTGCGTTTTTGCCTCTATTCACACCTCTAGTTGGTGCAGACACATCAGCAAATGGGATTCTCTCCTTTTCCATGTAGCCACTTCCTCATGCATGAGGGCTCAGCCACCATAGAATCTACACCGCCTGTTAAGGCAGTGCATTTCCTATTAAAGAAGGGACTATGCAGACTTTTAGTAATACAGATCAGCACCCCATACAACACAAATAGGCCAGTGGGCGATTAGTGCAGCAGAAGTAGACTGCGGGTCTAACAACTTGTAAGCAAGACTGACTGAAAATACTAAAAGACAGACAGATAACAATCTGGCCTATAGCTAGCTATGTGGTATTTGTATAGCAAGAACCTAGCCTAAGGCAGCAGAGAGTACAAATACAGGGTCAAAGCCAAGGGCAGAGTCATGCAGTAGTTTTAGAGGTAGCTGGTTTGCTGACTATTACTGTATCATGCTGATGGAGTGCTCTGTAAAGAGGCGAGTAATTAGGTGAAGATTGAGCTCTTTGCATAACCCTTTCCTTCCTAGGTGGCTCAACCGCCATTCAGGTTTCAGTAGAGTCTCTAAGGCGTCGAGTGATTTATTTTCACGGTATGTTTATGTTTGGACACCATTTCTTACTCCGTGCAAGGCATGTGCTAGAGAATGTTACATTTTACAGAAACCCCTAACCAAATGACTATAGAGATCTATACTTAAGAGTTCAGAGAATACATAAAGTCAAATAGCAAACAGGTTCTCATTTATAGAAAAGGCGTTTTAAGGCTCGCCATTTAAATACATTTTAAAAAAGGATGCACATATATTTTAGGATCTTGGCCAGAGGATAAAAAGATTAGCATTGCTGAAAAGAAATGCACTCCATGGCACTCAAATCCGATTAGTATGATCATGTTATTTCGGTTTATAAATCTCTATGAATACTTCAATTCATCATCCATGCACGATTTTAGGAAGGTGATATTTAGACCAGTTTCAGACACTGAAGGTGTACTCTGGAACGGGTGGCAGTAGGAGCAAGAAAATGGTGACCGTATGAAGGATAAACTGCGGCATCACTGGTGACTCAGAAATGGCAAAACGCTCTATAACAGAACTGTCCCACTGGTAATACAGGCGTGGCTTGAGACAATTCCTGGTAGATCTTGTTACTTGACAGTTGAGTGGAGAGCTGCTGCGGCTTATGGAACTTTGAAGACTCATGTTTATCCATTTAGCTGCAGGAAAGAGTATATGGTAAACGTGTGAGTAGATGCACTGTGGCCTATGGAGGGAAGGTTGTGGTCATGTGTGAGGTTGTTTGTCGGAATCCTGTAGAGTGTTGCTGCAATTTGGAAGGACAAGAAGGAAGAGTAAGGCATTCCCAAGTACGCTCGTCTGGTAGCAACTAAATTCCCCTTTTTGGAGAATACTGTTCTCCCACCGCCTATCTGCCATCCAAAGATAGATTCAAAATCTTACCCTTGCTATGAGAAACAGTTAGAAAAGGCTCTTCGTAGCTTACCATGAGGTACATAAGTGAGCTTATGCAGAACACCAAGGTTTTAGATGACGACTCCATTTTGGAATCTGTTGAAGCCTGTTTAAATAGGGAAAACCTCTACAACCGAGAGCACAAACTGGATAGTCAACAAGCCTCAAAATAAAACTGCACTTTTTTTTTTATTCACACACACGCCAGCTTTGGAGTTATCAGAGATATTTCAGCATACACCTCCCTACAAGAATCTCTACAGGACCCCAACCTAAGGATAGAGAACGACGTAGTGGCATTTATGGCATCAGGAGTTCTCAACCAGCAAGCACCCAGGAAGCTTACTGAAGTAACTGCAAAGGACACAGTTAATGGAGAAACAAAGATGCCACAGAACACAAGAGTGAGAGGGAATCTTGTACCACCCTGCCCAGACCATTTAAATGCCCCACATGAAAGGGAGTTTGGCAAATGGCCAAGGTGACAAGGGATGGGGGCTGGATGAGGTGCAGGAGGAAGTATGGGTAGCCGGCATTCCCTCCATCTGACAGCTATGAAATATGAAACTGGAGAATACCTTCAAAGTATGCGAATACCACAAGGACAGAAAGAGGTCTCTTCCTAGTAACACTAAGGGGTCTATTAGGATGGCGGGCGGACTCCAGTCCGCCCGTAACCCTAGTGGTGCTGGGACCGGCCCCCAGTGGTGTGGCGGTCCCGCTGTGCCAATTAGGATGCGACCGCCACTATGGTGGTCGCATCCTGTATATTTAACATTGTGGCGGGCGGTGCTGTATTCAGCACCCGCTACAATGTTAAAAGGGCATGTTATGCATTTGCATGCACAACGTGACAGGCACCACGTGGTGCCTGCCACCTTGTGCATGCAAATGTCGGGGGGTACCATGGGTACCCCCCAAGTGCAGCCACCCACTCCCCCAACCCCCTGGGGGCCCGCAACGGGCCCCCAAAGGCATTCTCCGCATGCCTTTCCATGGCGGAGTCTCCGCCATGGAAAGGCATGAGACCGCCATCATCGTAATATGGATGGCGGTGCAGGTCTTTTCCGTCTGGTATGCAATCGGGCGGATTGCCTACTGGCGCATAAATGGCGGACGGTCTTTCCGTCCGCCTGGGTCCCCACCGCCATTGTAATATGGCGGGGGAAATGTTAGGCGGGCGGACGAAAATGGCAGGCGGATCGCCACCGCCATACGGGCGGTGGCGATCCGCACCGCATCCTAATGGACCCCTAAGTCTCAAGATAAGAGGAGAATGGGGATAATACAAGGGAAACCCCACTTCACGGCAGCAAAGAAAATATTCCCATTTGGAAAACAACATCTGGCCACATTTGCTTTCAGGTATGTAAACTTAGAATTCTATTCATCTCATGATGACATATTCTGACCTTTGCTGTGTTTTACTATTTTCTAGCCACATTTTGTATAAGTTACTGTTAAATACATAAGAGATAAAGAGTGATAAGACCAAAATATAACCCATATTGATTGGATTTTATATTCGGTTTTAAGGCTTCTCTATTTCGTATTAGAGAATAAAAAAACAAAATGGAGAACACCAGCCCCACACTCACAGCAATGAAACTTCATTTTGGTTAATTTCCAGAGGCAAAAATCCTTTTTCCTTGCTGGTTTTGTGAGTTGACCTCAAAGAAAATACACAAAAGGTGTCAGTGGGAAAATACACAGCACAAGAAAACAAATAAAGAGGATACAGATACTTGTGTAATGGAGAGTGGGATGGAAAAGACAGTAGAGTAGGTAGTGGTTCTAAGGTATAGGCAGGTGTAGAATTACTAGAATGTAGCTGCAGGTAGCGTTACTAGGATATATGCAGGAGAAGACAACAGGGTAAGATAAATGAAATTATCAGGGAAAGGGGGTGAAGGACCTGACCCAGGAAAAGGACAGGTGACACAAAAAGAAGGACAGAAAAGAAGGGATAAATATTGGTGGAACTCTTCCCATTGCAAAAAAAGAGAAAGAGGGCACATGGGGAGGTGCAAGAAGGTTGGTATAGGGGGTGGGAGTCCCCCACAAAACTGATCAATGAAGCCATCCAGGAAAAAAAGACTGGAAGGCCAGTCCCATCGTTTTTGCTACAGAAGAATATCTGCCTTATGTCTCATTAAACTACACATATGATGTAATGCAAGCAAAGTTCAACAGAGTATATGAATAAGAATTCAAAACCTAGTTTCAATGAATGAGGTAACTACAGCCACCCTATGCAGAAGGCTTTGTGCAACTTAACAGCCTACATATGCCCTCATCTCCCATGATGTCAAGATTCAGTCAGGCAGTGCTTCAGGAATAGGAGGGCTGCCTTGAGGAAACCAGACTTATTTTGCTTCAGTCCACCAATGAAATGTGCAAATGCCTTACAATAATGGTACAGTTGCTAAACTCCATTGACACACATGCTAATAGTAATAGCATTCCACACAAACCACCTATCACAATTCTAAAACATGCATCTTAAACACATTCTGAAACTCTGCCCCTACTGTGAGTGTGTGTCACAAGAGCTATGGATATTGACTAAGCTGTCTCTAGCCACACCTACAACATGGACCTTTCTCTTTTGAAAGTAATCCCTTAATGGCAATTCAAATTGCAGTGTTGCACAATACAAATTACTCTCTCTTTCTCACTGGTTCTCCCTCACACACACACACACATACAGATATACAATAGAAGAAGAAAAAAATATGCTCTCCTAAGATATTATCATTTTATGTATTAATATATATTTGACATTCATCTAGGGGCGCAGAACGTAAAAAAGGCTTTCCAGATGCAGCAAACCCTATTTTGCGATTCGGTAAAAGAATCGCAAAATTGGTTTGGCGTGTTTAGGGCGTCCTTTCCTAATACCCAATCGCATCGGTATGTAGGAATATTTTGTGACTTTAAGTAGGTGGTAACCCATTCGCAAACGGGAACGTTTCCCCAAGGGACCCGTTCCCATTTGTTAATGTTTGTTACAGCGTTTTTTAAGAGCAGGCAGTGGTCCCACGGACCGTGATGTATACCCCATTATGCACCTAAAAATTATTTGAAATCAAAAAATAAAAAGCCTACTCTTAAAAAATGGAAAGAAAACTTTTCATTTTTGTTTTAGAAACACATCCCGTTTTCCTTTAAGGACAACGGCCTGCATTTCAAATAAAAATTGCTTTATTTAAAAAGCAATCACAGACATGGTGGTCTGCTGACCCCAGCAGGCAACCATCCATGTGATTTTTGCGATTCCTAGGGGGTCTCAAATTGCACCTACCTCATTAATATTCATGAGGTAGGTCACTTGTGATCCCCCAGGAATCGCTAAAAGTGTTAAACACACTTTTATGCACGCCGTTTCGTGATTTCCTAAATGCGAATCGCAAGGATTCGCAATTAGGCAATCACAAAAAGGTTTCTTCATGCATCTGGTCCCTAGTCCTTACCAGGACCTAAAAGCGGATAACTATAACCTTGCGAGTAATAACACACTAAAGTTTCATTCCATCATCATTTATTAAACCCCCAAAAATGTCAGCCAACAATCAGTAGCGTTGTGCGAAAAAGTACATACACTGTTTATGCTCCTATATAAGTTTAGAAGGTAAGTAGAATGTGGTGCTTCTAAACAAATTCGCACGATTACTTGATTCTCTGGGTGTGCTTCACTCTAGAATTACAATCAGAAACTATTTCAATTTGGTCTGGAGCACCCAGGTCTGGGACCATTTCATGTGTGGGTCTAATCGATGCCTTTGATAATCTCAGTGAAAGAGCAGCTGTTGCTCATCTAGAAACATAACTTACATATGGAGAAACAAAGTTAGTTCAGTTGCTAATCTACACAGGAGTGGACGTCCCAGAAAATTCATCCCAAGATCAGACAGAGGATCATAGAGAACGCAAAGAACTCCAAAGATACATCCATGGATCTATAGTTTTCTCTTAAAATGGTCAACTTTCGAGTTTGTGATTTTAAGAAATATAGATTTTGTGGAAGGGGGGCAAGGAGAACACACATTTTCTCAAAAGGAACATTGCTGAACAGCTTAAATTTTTAAACAGCACATAAATGAACAAGATGACTTATGGAAAGATTGCTTCTAGACCGATTAAACCAAACGCGTGTGTGAGGAAGGGGGCTTGGCTGCCAACAGCGATGGCCACCTGAAACCGGAGCTCCTAGAGACCGCGGTCTGCTGTGCTTTCCCAGGGGGCATCTGAGGCCAACCAGCCAAGCCCCTCATCCAGCGGCGCGGGTCTAATGTTCACGATAGCCTGGGTGGGGACCCCGGGGGCCTAGAGAGCAAAGGACCCTGTGGGGTGCGGCCTTGTGCCCACGCTTTCAGCCTGGGAGACGGGTCGACCGGCACCTAGCCCGATAGGCATCCAGCACCCCTGGCCTCGTGAGCACCTCTTGACCCCTTCGGGGGCTTTCAGCCCGCTGAGGCCACGACCAGGGATCAGCCTCAGATATAGCCGGGCCACATGTAATTGGGACCCGTTTCCATTCCTCCATTCGGCCCGTTGCAATGGGGGCCCGTACGGAACTGCTGAGGCTTGCCTGGGTGGGCACCCCCTTTGCCATTCCAGGCACAATGCCAGAACTGACCCCTCATCCAGACAGAGGATTCTTACAGCATTTTGCGGCCACCGATTAGCTGCACCTGGGGTAGCCGCACCACCCCGGGGCTGCTTCTAGGCCTCATACAGCCAGCTGAGGTGGAGGCCAGAGCAGGACTGTTGTCCTCCCCTGACTCCCCTCTCATAATCGACAAGGGGCCCGAGAAGCGCCCACACCCAGTGGAGAGGTCTTTGTGGCTCACTTCGGACCGGGCCACACTGTTTCAGGGCCCATTCCCGGGTCTCTTCTGGCCATCTGGGGCAGGGGCCTGTGCTGGACTGTTGCCCCCCCCCCCCCTGATGCCTGCACCCCTTGTAGGTCTTTGTACGGCCTGCTGCGGCTCCAGCAATTGGACTCCTTTGACCTGGTTGTGCCTTTCAGGGCCTCCAGCCCATCACGTCATGGGGGCGGGGTCTGGACTAGTGGAGGCTACCCAGACCAGTTCTTTGCTCCCCTTCTTCTTCCTCCTTGGTGAGTGGGATGCCCAGCCACAGGGACTTTGAGGCTGCCATACGGTGACTGCATGGATGGTGGGGACCCAGTCTCCCATCCTGGGGGCCCGTTTGGACTGCATGAAAGATGGCAGATCTCTTGGTGGACCTGCACTACTTTCTTGACCCAGCCCTGCTCCTATTCTTGTACTGCAGGTCTGCACCTGGCATTTCCTGACCACATCTGTCAAATCCAGCCGCCCACCGGGGTGGATACACCCGGACGATCTGGTCTTGTCGACCAACTGGGCCAGGTGTATTCCCTTTTCTGCTGCCTGCAGGGGCAGCATGCAGACTGAATTCACCTGGCCGGCCAGACCTCAGGCACACTCCTGGACACTTCTGGTGATTGTTGGGGTCCCTCTTCTGGCCTCCGCTGACTTTTCTATCGCTCTTTGGGCACCCCTCCTGTTGACAAGCAGTATCTGTGCATCTTGTGTTTGGTTCCTGGCCTCCTCAAGGACCCTGGTTCCTGGAGTAGGTTCTGGCCGTACCAGGATCATTCCTCTGTTGTTCCCACTTGCTGCTGACCATTACTACCAGGAAGGCGTCTCCTCGGCTGCTCTCTGCCGAGGCTGTTGCACTCCACAAAGTCCCATGCCGCCCCACCGGGTCGCTCGGACGACCTGATGGACCATATCTTGCATGAAATCATGGCAGTGGGCCACAGGCTTGAACTGATAGATGCCAAGATCACAGATCTAACTACTGATACAAAATCAATCCAGGTGGATATTGGGGGGTGGGGTCACCTGGATGGAGTGGAATCCTGCCTCAAGACGTTGGAGGCACAGGCTGCAAGCGCCACAAGCCACAGACCTGGAAGACAGGAGCTGGCGAGATAACATTTGTTTCTTTGGGTTACCGCAGAAAATGGCGCAAGATTACTATGGGCGCTTCCTCTGCCACTTTCAACCTTCTACTGAACATTATGGGGCTCTCCTTCACACATCCGTGCCTGCCACCCAGTGACTGCTGGCAAGCCTTGTCCATTCTGGCCACGGCCGGCCCCTATCATTACAAGGTCCATGAGATACGATACGCATCGCAGGGGACTTTTCTAGGGAGATTAACAACAATTGCTGTGCTTTCCTGGCCCTCCACCCAGCTCTGTGCAAATGGAACAACAAATATGGACTGCTGGAGCTGGCGTGTATGTAGAACACCATGGATGGCAGGTCCAAGGTTTCTCTGGACCCGGACGATCTCAAGGCCTTTCTTGATTGTCAGCAGGACTCGGACATGGAGAAAGCCCCGCCTTCTTCCTCTAAGGGGGATCTGCCCCACCACAAGACCCTAGGCCAGCAGTGCCGGTTGGGCAGGTTGTAGGACCGGCTTCTCACTCTCTACTCCTGCAGTGGGAAGGACAGAGCTATCAGGGTGGTGATGGAACTTACGCAGGAGACAGGCAGGGACAAGTCCTGCTCACCACTGAAGACATCTGAGGGGATCTGGACCTGATGAGTTGGATCGCCCGAAACCCCTGCAGCTGATGGTGCCAACAACTGGATGTGTAATCTGATATGTTTCTTGTTTTCCATTGTCTCCACTGATGGGGGCGAACATGCTGATGGCTCAGGCCTGCACAATGGACTGTTTTCTTTTATTATTGTGGGTTGTTTTTTTGGGCTGCTCTGCTGCTATGTGTTTTCTATTGGGGGTGGTGAGGGGTTGCATTCTACACTGCGGCCCCCTCTTTTACGGTGCTCTCCCATCCCCCCTCCCACCAGTCACAAGGGGCAGTGACCCTAGGAAATCATAGGTCTGAGTCTTCTGAACTGGGGGTCTCAATGCTCATACAGTATGAGGGTCTCAGCCCCTTCAGCCCCTCTCATTCCCACCCCTGCGGGTTTCCGTGCAAAGATGGGTAGCTCCTAGCCCCCACCAAGTGTCACTCTTGTCCTGAATGTAATGCCGTAAGGGTCCTTCTATTTACTTGCTTTGATGTTTTTCCTGCCCAACCCCCCACCCTAGAATTACATATCCAGTTCTTGCCACCCTGCGATACCTGGCTTTCCTTTCTTCCCTCCCTCCCTTCCTCCAATACCCCCGGCCCTCTCCATTCACCACTTCCAACCCCCGAATCTGCCCACCCCTGTGCCCTCCTCTGGTCTCCCTCCCTCCCCCATGGTCCGATTTCCTCTCCTCCCTGGTCCCCTTCTCTCCTCCTCCCTATTCGCATCCCATCCCAACTGTGGTCACTTGTCCATGGCATCAGCGCCATCGATGATCCTGCCCCAGAATGTGCATGGCCTTACTCATTACATGAAGAGGAAGAAGGTCCTGGCATATCTGAACTCGAAAAGGGATAATATAGCCTTGTTGCAGGAGACGCACATTACGAGTTCCGAAGCAGATAAACTCAAGAAGGATTGAATGGAGAGGGTATTCCATAGCAGCCGCTCCTTGGGGATGCGCCTCTGCCACGCAAGTGCGGGGTGGTGGTTCTCAAGACGTGGATGGATCCAGAGCGCAGATTTTTATTTGCCCGCCTCAAGATAATGGACCGGGTGCTGTGTGTGGGATCCATCTATGCCCCAGTCAGGACAAAGAAGACTGGGTTCCATGCCCCCGATCCTGAGGGGGCACTAGAATGTTGCTCTGGACCCTACCCTAGACCGTACCGGCCCGTGTGAAAGGGCTGAAAACCCGGATAGAGCCCACGTGAGCGATCTTCGGGAACACCAGGATCTGCTGGACGTTTGGCGCTTCCACCACCCGACAGATAAGGCCTACACACACCTGTCACTGGCACATGGCACTCAGTCACAGCTAGCCTATTTCTTGGTCTTGCACTCCCTCATGTGCGTGATGGTTGATGCTTGCATTTGGAGGACTCGCTTTCAGACCACTCCCCGACGAACCTCTTGCACGACTTCAGCCTGACGTGCCCGATCTGGAAAGCGATCAAAAGCAGCTTATCTGTTCTCATCTCATGATGTACCTTGATGACAATAAGGGTTTAGTGGCATCGGCGTGGACGCTCTGGCTGGCGGCGAAGGCCACCATTAAGGAGCATCTCAAGTGGGATGCAGCCCTTCAGAACAGGCGCAGGGCAGAGCAGCAAACCTCTCTGACGGCGTCTGTCTGTGACCTGACCTGACTCTCCATCTCCTGCCCCACGGACCATACCCACAGGAGGCTGGAGAAGGCTAAACTGGACCTCAACAGCCTCTTTACCGCTCAGGTGTAGCTTGCCCTCCACAAACTATGGTATAGACATTACGAGAAGGACGCGAAGGCTGGCTGACTGCTGACGGTCAAGCTGCGCCAACGCCAGGCGGCCTTCGCTGTCCCTCCTCCTCACGCATCCCCAGGGGATTTCGGATGCCTTTGAGGAGTACTATGGCCGCTTCTATACATCGGAGATGAGGACTGGCATACGGCACATCCACAGTTTCCTGGATGCAGTCACTCTCTCTCGGCTGAATGAGGACCACAGGGCCCTGCTCTCGGGACAGATCAACAAGGAGGAGATCGTGCAGGTCATCCCTTCTGCTCCTTGCAGTAAAACTCCTGGGGAGGATGGCTTTACCGCAGAGTTTTACAAATGTTCATCTGGAGACATGGCGGAATCCCCCGCTGTGACCTATGCCGAAGGGGAGGAGATGGGTACCCTCGGCCTGATTTCCAACAAGGCCCTCATCAAAGGGCTTCCCAAGCCAGATAAAGACCCACTATGCTGTGACAGGTACCTCCCCATCTCGCTCCTGAATGGGGATGTCAAGATAGGCTCAAGAAGGTCATACCCACTTTGATGTACTCCACACAGGCCCGCTTTGTTCTCTGCTGGACCTCCTGTAACCCTTTATGGACCCTGGCCCACACCCTCTGGCTGGCTAGCGGTAGAGGCACTGGCCCTTTCCCTCAACACCAAGAAGGTGTTCAACCACATAGAGTGGGGATATCTCTTCATGTTCCTCCACCAGTTTGGGGGATTACTTTTTTTCCAGGATCCAGTTGTTGTATGATGACCCCTCGACGCAGGTTAATTGGGGGAGGTTCCTCTCTGCTCCCTTCTACATCAAACCCAAGAAGCAACAGGGTTGCCCTCACTCACTGTTCCTCTTCCTCCTAGCCCTGGAGCCCTTGGCCGCAGCTGTCTGTCAATCGCCAGGGATCGTGGGCATACCGACCCCAGGAGGTCCCTCCTTTATCCTCCTTTACGCAGATTCTATTCTATTCACACTTACGGATCCCTTAATCCCCTCCAGCTCTTTTTACCCTCATATATGATTTTGCACAGATAGCGGGCTACAGGATCAACGGGGAAAAGGGCGTCAGCCTCCCATTTTTTCCTCTATGGCGGCAGCTGCGGTCCGGGGCTAACAATTCCGCTGGACGCCAACCCACCTCAAGTACCTGGGGATTCTTGTCAACAGGGGGTTAGAACGCATGACATTGGACAATCTTGATCCCCTGCCAGAGAGGACTCGGGCGGACTTTGCCAAATGGACGCACCTCAATCTCTCCCTCTGGGGCACATCCAGATGGTTAAGATGGTTACCCTCCCCAGGGTTACATATGTTCTGGGTATGTTGCCTTTTCTTATTCCGATATCCCTCCCTCCTTCATTCCATGGATAGTGTCATCAAGAGCTTCATATGGGGTGCTGCGTGGTCGTGGCTGGTGATCTCCAAAATGTATAGCGGTATGGCGGGCTGGTTTTTCCCCTCAGCTCAGTGGAACATTATGCTTTAGCCTCCAGCTGGTGCAAATCGTCTAAATGCAACGGGGAGTGGAGGACCCTTGATGTGGGATCTGATAGAACGGAGCTCCTCCAATCATCCATCTGGCTTTTTCCCCACTTCATGTGTACAATTCCTCCGCTAACCCCATGCTCCATGTTCGTCGACCACTGTTTGCAGGCCGAGGCCTCCCCTCCGTGGCAGGCTACTGGCATCCATATAGGGAGTTCCCCGCCCAACTGGAGGTGGGGGGCATAAAAGCACTCTCCAAGTGGATTGCTGATGGCTCCCTCAAACCCTTTGTTGCCCTCTGGGATGAGTTTCAACTGCCCACATGCCAGAACTGGCGGCATTTGCAACCTTGCCATGGTCTACTAGCCGTCTGTCAGTCCCTCTGTGGCACGTAGGGGTCCTACCCTGTAGTTGCTTAGTACTGTGTGTGCACTGTGGCTACCGCAGAATGATGTTGGGTCTGTACAACCTGATGATTTGTCACAAATACTCCCTACCTCAATTGTTACAGTTATGGGCATTGTGCCAGGTGCTTCTACATGTGGTGTATGAGGAGGAGGAATGAGCCGAGATCCTGGAGAGTCGAGACAGTGACATGCAGGGAGCCAAGCAAGAATGAAGATTTTTCTCTTTAAATTGGTGCAGGATTGGTATTGGACAACCTTCAAGATAGAGCATGCTGGTCTCCTCCACCAGTTGCACTGTTGGCGTTGCGCCCTCCCCTGCTGCAACATTTCACACATTGTGTAGGACTGTTCAGATATTCAAGGACTATGGGCAGAGTAGCCCGCTCTTCTGCCCAGTCATGTTTCCTACATGACTTTGCCGATGTTCCCCAGATGTCTTGGCATGAGTGCTGGTTCCTAGCCACGGCCTTAACGCCGGCGACGCTGTGTATTCTCCGATACTGGCACTCCCCTACATGTATCCACACATGCAGAATGGCTGATGGAAATGTTTAAAATAGCGTCCTATGAGCGGCTCATTTATTCGCTCAATGATAAATTGGACTTCTATCTGCAGGTTTCGGCCTGGTTCCTTGCTGATGATGCATGATTGGACAGGGGTCGGTCGCCTTCAGGGTGTCCTGGGACTTGGGCTGTGTCCAGGATAGGAGTTGTTGTTACCGTTCCATGGAGGGTCACGGGCCTTTGGTTCCCCCAAACCCTGCCGCCCCTCCTCCCCCTCCCCACCACCACCACTTTTCTGGTTGTTTCTTTCCCTCTGTTACCCTTTCCACTGGCTCCCTGGAATTGGAATGTTGTAATCTCAGACAGCATGTTTTCCAATTGCGGCATCTATTGTTATTGACACCTTCCCAGCCTATTGTATTGTTTGGCTGAGCCTATGTTCATTACTGTTTGTGTTGAAAATATAAAATAAAGAGCTAAACAAAAAAAAAACGGCATGTGTTTGGAGATATAAGACAACACATTAGGCAAAACATAAATGCGGCATATCACCACAAATATCTCATACTAACCATCAAACAGTGGTGGAGGAATGACTACTTGGGCCTGCTTTGCAGTCACAGGACCAAAACACCTCATAATCAATGTATTCATCATGAATTAATCTCTATATATGCGCGTTTTAGAGGACGAAGCGAGACCATCTGCTCAATAATAATAATACCAGTATTTGTAAAGCACGAACAATTACCCGAGGGTATGAAGTTGCTGGGGGCTGTCGGGAAGATTAAACAAGCTACTGCCTAGAGTCACATGGTGCTAGGCTAACCTGCCACCGGCGCCGGGGACCGAACCATGAGCCCCATCTTCCAGAGTCTGCCGCCCTGGCCGCTGCACCACATCTCTTCCCATCTGCTCAACAGCTAAAACCTTGCCAAAAATGGCTCATGGACAGAACAATAATTCAAAATACACTAGTAAATATATGCCTGAATGGCTAAAACAGAAAAAAATCAAGATTTTGAATTGGCCAAGTCAAAGTCCAGACCTTAATCCCATTGAGTTTCAGTGCCAGGAGATAAACAGAGATGTATATAAAGAAATGCCCCTAAACATCATTGTGCTAAAGCAGGCGATGCAAGAGGGTAACCAGAAACGTTTATTTCCAGTATAGGTTGCTGAAGGGAATTACTGTTTCACGTAACACTTCTCAATGTTGGCTAACTTTTTTGTTTAATAAAAAATACTTATCTGCTGTTAGGACTTGATGAGGACTAGATCAGCAGGGGCCACGCCTCAACCTTTTTCCAGGCAAGAAGAGTGTCTGTCAGGCTGAATAAAGGTCGGCCTGACCGACTTGTTCGGGTCAGGCAGGCAGGAGCTAGGCAGGAGCTAGACATGCACTAAATGCGTAGGCTCATGGCTGCCTGAGATGAATTTTGCCAGGTTGAGGATTTCACAGCCCTGTGACCATGACCTGCTCAGCCTGGTTAAAGTGCCTTGAGGCCCTCCCCCTCATGATGAGGGGGAGCGTCCCTGTTTGACTCGGACCTGGGCGCTTCAGTTTTAAGCCCTGAAGTGCCCAGGACCGAATGTCAATCAGTGACACCTCATCACACAGTGGGGTAAGGTCAGCAGTCTCACTGACCCCATGCCACTGTGTGACAATGTTAGGACTGCTGCCTTCCCTCACTGGCTGACCTAGGGTCTGCCAATGAGGGAAAGCAGCAGTCCAAACCCTCCTGGGACCTCTGAGGCTTCCCTCTTGGAGAGCTGCATTGAAGGTAAGTTTTAAGAGTATTTTTATGTCTGGTGCGTGCGTGCGCGTATGTATGAATGTATGTGTATTTGTGCGCATGTGTGAATAAATGGGTGTGAGTGAGGTGTATGTGTGCATATGTGCCCTCCCTCTCCCCTCCCTGCCCCCACCCTGGTAAAATGACCGGCTGCCACTTATAGATGAAGGTCAGTCACTGCATATATTAAAGGGGCAGACCACAAGCAGAGTGTAGGTTACCTTTAGTGAGCACACTTTTGTTAACATTTCCTACTGCTCTGTGGATACCCTATATTTAAAAAGTCATGGGTTTATTTTGAAATTACACATCAACTGTAACGTCTAGACAAAGGTTAGGAATCATGCGGCAGACCTCGTCATGCACAAGGCGTGCCATTTTGCCAAGCACAATAAAACCCTTGCCATTTATTTTCACTTACAGCAGGGCTTAAACTTTCCTTAACCTCCGCTTTTTAGGCGGGAGAGGGAAGCAGAGGGTGACCTCATACATGCGTCCATTATCCTTACCACTGTACTTAGAAGCCTGACGCAATCTGGAGGCCGTTACGCAATCTCAGATGAGCACACTGAAACCAAGAGAAGCTCGGCGCTGCAGCTGCACGTGCACCGCGGTATGTCAATCACTACTAATTGCTAGGTGATGACTTTCGGATTTCGCATAAATCAGAAAACTAGTGACAGACAAGGAGACAGGTTTTGCTACTCATAACATTTCAAACAAAGGCAGGAGCACAAGTCACAACATGAGGATTTAGCTGCCAAGAAACCAAAGAAACAGAAGCTGTCCTGGCTAGCGCTCTCACCTGTTTACTACAAAGAAAATAGCGCTTGGTTGCAAAAGCCAATTGTGGAATTTAGTGCGAAGTACAATAGGTTTGGGGGTGTGTGAAGGTGCGAGAGAACTGTACACAGACTCTATTAGATAAGGCTTTTCGTACATATTGCTGCAAATTGAGGGAGATCGTGGAGGGGGAAAGAGGCAGAGAAGGAAAAAGAAAGCAAAGGGAGAGATAGATAATGAAAAGGGGCATTGGCAGCCCTCAATATTTTGAATAGGTGCAGCACCGAGGCTGGGATTTCACAGCACCTGGGGGCATATGTATCAAGTTCCGTTTTTGCAATTCTCAAACTGCGATTTTTAGGGAATCGCTATTTGAGAATTGCAAAACTGGGATGTAATAAAAAATTCGCAAACGTATTGCGATTCCTTGGCATTCCTTAATTGGGATTAGCAAATTGCTAATCGCAATTAAGGAAAACCTTCCCATTCATTCCTATGGGCTAGGAGGCCCATAGGAATGAATGGGAAGACATTCTCATTTTGCGATTCGCAATTTGAGAATCGCAGAATGAGTATGCAATTTCAAAGGTGCTAGGGTGTCAAAAGGACACCCTGTTGCACCCCTGAAATATGTATGTATGCACATGTGGCGCACATACATGCCCTAAGGGCACGTCTGTGCGTCACATGGCACTTTGAAAAATGCCAAAAAGTGATTTTTTCAATGAAATCGCAAATTAACACCAACTTGAAGTTGGTGGTAATTTGCGATTTCTTACGGCCAAATAGCAATTTTTCTGGCCTTCATACATTGCATTTAAGGAATCGCAATTTGCGATTCCTTAAATGCAATCGCAAAATAGAGAATCGCAAATGTTGCGATTCTCTAATTTGCGATGTCCTTTTGGGATGATACATCCCAAAAGGCCTTTTCCCGTTCGCAAACGGGCCGGTTCTGAGAATCGGCCCGTTTGCGAACGGGAAAAGGGTTTGATACATATGCCCCCTGGTGCTCTAACAATCGCAACCTTTCGGAGGAGGTTGCCACCTGTCTGCCTGTGCAGAGCATAGTTAGATAGGCTGTGGCTGAGCCGCTCCCAATAACAATGACCTATGATTTAACAGATACTTCTCAATATGTGGAAAACTTGAGGCTTTCAGTAGGTTGTCTTGGAATATCACCAAAGTGAGAATAGTGTCTGAACTCGTAAATTCGCTCCAGCTCCCGCGCCAGAGATCTGTCTCTAACCTGCAGGTCACTCGTGTCTTAACTGTATATGATCTCTGAATGACAAAAGCTTGCACTACTCTGCCCTTTTAAATATGTTCTGCGGACAGTGGAACGTTGCACTTGTTCCCTTCTGGTTCAGGAAGCTTGCTTTACTACTGCGATCCTGTACCAATTCTGCAAGGATGCAAAACTTGCACTGCTGCTGCCTGATCTATATGCTTTCTGTAATGGAGAAAGCTTATGCTACTGCTGCTATACCTGTGATCTGAAGGAGGGACGACCACACTATTTATGCCCTTGGTGTACTTGTTCTATGAAGAAGTGCTGTTTCCACTGCAGAAGGAAGGTGTTTCAACCGAGTATGAATTTAAAATGTGGAGCTGGTGAATGCACTTGCATAGCATGCCCTCTGAACCGGGGTTTTTCCACAATATTTGATGCCAGATGCCTGTAGTCCTGAGGAAGTTCCTGTCCCCAAAGTGCCAATATTCGAGCACCAAAACATACAGACAGAAAACAGAAGCAGGGTCCATTTGTCTACCCTCCGTTTTTAATCTTGTGGCTGTGAGACACCAGTAAAAACATACTTAGCTTGCCGAAACCCAATGTTAATACTGGTCTGAGAGTCTAACAAAGGGAGAATATAAATGTTATAGGGAACCCATAACTAAGAGACTGTACAATAAGTGAACAGTTGTACTCTTGGATGTTTACAGTGCTAGATGTTGAACCCACTGATCAACCATACCAAGCTAGGCAGATGAGTTTCGTCATCCTATAGGAGTATATGGTAATTATATAAGAGGTTTAGTGCTTTGTTCCAAGTATTTTGTGTTTCTTGTATGTTTACGGAGCATGTACAACAGTCCTTTAGCTCCTCTCATTCCCCATTTAGTGCCTTGGTCAACTGTATTGTACCTGTCCTGTATGAGTGAGAATTTTATGATGTTCCTCTGCTGCTGCCACCTGTGCTTTACTTATTCTTTGTGTTAGGGAAAGCTGCACTGCTACTGTACATGTTCCGCCTTTGTTGTGAAACTTGGTTTAAAACTTCACACCACATTAAAGACAATTCATTTTGCCAACAATCCTTTTAACGCATGATGGAATGAAAGAGAGATTCGTTACAAAACATTTAAGCAGAATTTACCTTGGGTTTTATGTGTGAAACAAGCAGATTTTGAAATGGACTAAATGACTTTGTAAATTTTAAAATGTACCTGACAAGTGACTCCATGTCATGTATAACACCCGAGGCCAGTTCTGGCATTTTAGCCAACATCATTTTTGCATTATGGGGCTTTGAACCCATAAAGAAAACATTAAGGCAAAAATACCATCACCTACAGGTCTCTAAGCGCTTCTAGAGAAAAGTGAGCAAGTCACTGGTGCAGAAGTAGAATAGCAGCGGCGGAGGCAGATGATTACGTGGTGGTTAACGCCTCTTTAAATAGGAAAGTTTTTAAGCGCTTCCTAAAGATGAGTAGAGCCAGTTCCCTGCGAAGATATTCCGGCAGATCATTCCAGATCTGCGGGAGAAGAACAGAGAACGCTCTACCCCCCTTATATTTAGAGATGTACCTGGGGGAAGCTAACCTGCATGCCTCATTAGATCGTAGAGTCTGGCCATGTACATATTTCTTCAAGCGATCTTTTATATACTTGGGTGCCTGGCTGTAGATTGCCTTGTGGGCAATACATAGACCCTTAAACTGCGCTCTCTGTTTGATAGGGAGCCAATGTAGTTTATGTAGCAGAGGGGTAGCATGTGTCTTTCTAGGAAGTCCAAAAATAAGCCTGCCCGCATCGTTCTGCACCACCTGCAATCTCCCAATGAGCTTCTGAGGGAGGCCAATGTAAAGGGCATTCCCGTAATCCAGCCTGGAAATGACAGTGGCGGAGACAATTGATTGTAGTGACGATGATGACAGGAGAGGAGCAAGTTTCTGCAGCTGCCTGAGTAGACCAGTACAGGTTCCCACAACCGTGGTGACCTGTCAATTTTCAGCCCGAGGCTCTTTACGGCCGGGACTGGTACCGGGGCTACACCTAGTTCCGGAGGCCAGAAAAGATCACACCAGGGGCTGTTAATTGTTGGAATGATAAGCACATCGGTCTTATCCGGATTTATTTTTAAAGAATTGGCCGTCATCCAGTTTACAGTGAACCTGAGCAACTTTTTGGCCGACTACTGAGCCTGGCGGGAATTGTTAAGCCGGATAAGAAGTTGAGTATCATCAGCGTAATTAAACACCTGACAGTCCATATGAGTCAGAGTCTCCACCAGGGGTTGCAGATAGATACTAAAAAAAAGTGGAGATAATGCAGAGCCCTGGGGTACCCCACAGGTCAAGGAGCCCAGAGCAGATAACTGTTCACCCAGCTGGACTCTCTGGGTGCGGTCAGACAGAAATTACTTTAGCCATTGATATGCTTGCCCGCTGATACCCAGATTGGTGAGACGGTTCAGCAGTATGTTATGGCTGACCATATCGAATGTCGCAGACAGATCTAATAAAATCAGGGCACTCGGTTGTTTATCATCAGCCAAAACTCTGATCTCGTCCAGGACAGCCATCATCACTAGCTCTGTGCTATGATGGGCTCTGGAACCCGCCTGTCTAGCTTGGAGTAGCTGGTGGTCCTCCAAATACTTTGAAAGTATCTTTAGAGCATGCTGTTCCACCATCTTGGCTAGAAAGGGGAGCTGGGAGATGGGTCTGTAGTTTTTTAGAGTCATGGTATCTGCACCAGGTTTTTTCAGCAGGGGGGTGACCCTGGCTTCTTTAAAGTTTGTCGGTAGATGACCCATAACTAGAGTGTTATTAAGTAAATCCAGGATCTGTTTCTCTAGCCGTGGCAGGGCCATTTGAAAGATCCTTGGAGGACAGGGTCAACCCGGGAGCCTGATTTGGTGCGGTTTGCTAATGATGCTAAGGTGATTGAGTCAATCTTGGGGAGATTAGAAAGCTGACTGCTAGAGCAGGAGAGGGGTAGATCTTCTGGAGGGAGCTAGGATCGGTGGGTGTTCTAGCAATTTCCGAGATGTTATCTTTGACTTTCTGAAGGAAGAAATCCTGAAAGGCATCACAGTCCAAAGATACGATTGCGGATGTCTTCTCTGTTTTCTGACTCAGTTCTTTAAGAATAGCGAAAGTCTCTTTCTGTTTGTTCTCTGCCAGAGCAATCCTTCCCTCGTAATACTCCGCTTTCCTTGCCAAGATGTCTGATTTGTAGACGGAAAGAAGGATCTTATAGGCATTTAGCTCTGCAGGCGCATAGCTTTTTCGCCACCGTCTTTCAGCTTGGCGGAGATGTTGTTTTTTCTCCCTTAACGGTTCATTGAACCATGGGGCCCCCTTTACTTTATCTCTGACTTTTTCTTTCTGTTCTGGTGCCACTATATCTATAGCTTGCTGTAGATGGGTCAGTAAGGCTTCACTTTCCTGGTCCATATTGTTTATTTCTGTTCTAGGGGGCGGAAAGGAGTGTAGGGTAGCTGTTAAGTGATCTGCCTCAATATTTTTCCAGATTCTGACCTTTCTCCATAGAGGTGGGGGCTGTGATAATTGGCTATCGCTCGGGACCCAGCATCTGATCAGCGAGTGATCAGACCAGGCACAGGGGATAATATCTGTAATCACTGCCCAAGCCTGCGAGGTCCAGATAAGATCAAGCGTGTGGCCCTTTACATGGGTAGGACTGTTGACCAATTGCTGAAGGTCCATTGAGAGCATGGCGGTCTCATATAGACCCGCTGCTGACTCTCTCTGTGTCTTATCCCAATGGTAGTTAAAATCCCCCACTACTAGAAGACGCTTATATCTGGAACATAAATCAGTGATAAGTTCCAGAAAAAGCTTATTAAAGCTAGGTGTGGTCCTCGGAGGCCGTAAGACTACCATAAGTACAATGCAGGAGGATTTGAAGGAGATTTTTACCCCCAAGATGTCTGCATTATCGCAATTTTCTGCTGTTATTTTAGTGACCATTAGGCTCTTTTTAAAAAGAAACGCCACCCCCCCCTCCTCTAGTGTCCCCTGGTCTATTTTGCCAAAAGGCATCAAAATCTGTTGGGAGTACTGCGATGAGGTCTGGGGCTGACCTGTCCCCTAACCACGTTTCTGTAAGGGCCAGAATGTCTATATCACCATCTTGTAACAGAGAGAAGACCTCAAGATGGTGCTTTTGTAGAGAGCGTGTACGTAAAACAGCTACCTTTAGACCCCATGCTTTAGGGGCACTGACATTTTCCTGAGACATCGAATAAGATGGCCTGGGCATGACCTCAGTCCTCAATAAAATTTCAGCCCGCAGCGTCGCGTGAGCATTTCCCTCTAAGGGGAGCTTAGGCAAGTTAATTCAAAAGAGGATACCAAAAGATCCCCCAAGCGCAGGGCCGTCAGCGTATCCTGCTTCCCGGCGCTACCTGTGCTTCTCTAGACTGAGAGTCAGCCCCATCAGCTAGTTTTGAAGCTGCGGTGGGCGAATCAGTGAGGAAGACTAGAGCGCATCTAAAAATGGCGGCGTGAAATGTGCAGCTGGAAGTGAGTAATGCTCGAGAAAACGTAGCCATCAACCCGTGCTCCCTCCACTCAATCAGCACACTATAGCTGCGGTGGACCGGGGAGAGGTGATCGGCATGCGGCAAGTGGTACAACAATTTAATTATGCCCCCAGACGTTTAAAACGCATTATGGCTCATGTGTTATAGCCAGGGCCACTGAAATTATGCAATTCTGCGGGCGCTGTTTTTTCCACGTAATTCTATATTTGACCCAATTGCCACATAACATAACGGATCAAACGTTACTTAAAACATGGTGACGTGTTCTTGCACACTTGAAGGCCCTTAACATAGGTTTATTGGTCATTATTCCGTTGTTTATTGCAGTGTTTGAGGTTTAAATCAATACTAATAAGGTGGAATCTTTTCCCAAACATTGTTACAGAGTATAAAATTGAAAAAATAATGAAGTTATACTTTCACAAAATGTGCCACATTGCACCGTATATTTTGCCTTTCCTTGCTGTGTAATTTAGTCAACTCTGCCATGTAATTTGTTCTTCCTCTGCCGTATAATTTCAAAGGCCCTGGGTATAGTGCACTTGGCAGACTAATCAAATGCAAAATAAAATTTCGTCCTGACTTTCACTTTATTTCTTGGAGGCTTAAACAGCACAGTGGGTGAAAGGGTAGACATAGCCTTGCAAATGCTAATAGAGACATCTCACTGTAAACGGTTACTCCGTGGGGGGGAAAAACATGGATTCCCAGAACAAATGCGAGCAGCAGATACACTATGAAAGGAAAAACAATGTGATGACACCCCTCTTCCCGAGCGCCTGCTTGCTACCCTGCACTTGCTGCAGGTGCTTACACGTGAAGGCAGCCAGTGAAAGTGGGAGGGAGAGAGAGCGGGGCAGAGAGAAAGAGACAGATTTCTTTCATGATTTCCCTGCAATACTAAGGTTAAGTATTTAAGATTCAATACTTCTGTTCCTGCAGCAAAAACGGGTTTTAGGACGTAAAAGAACAGGGTTTTTACAATGCTTCAGCTAACGCGTAGCACAGAAGCTTGCCGACAGTCAGCAAAATAATTCCAACATTAGATCTGACAACATTCCCGTACATCAAATCACAGTGAACGAAATTATCTCCATGGACACAATAAAAAGAAAAACTGAATATAAAAAGTATGCATAATGGAGTAAAAGAAAGATTTCTTTTTTTAGTTTATTTTTTTTAAACCCAGCGAGTTAAAGATTATCGAATGTACAAAATAGAGAAAGATCATATACAAAATTCATGCATCACATATACACTTATATACCAATTTAAAAAGAAGATAACCAGGATAAGTACAGCCTAGTTAATATATTTTATCCTTTTTTTTCAGTACATCAAATGACGGCAGCGTCATGCAGAGAGCTGGGTTGTGCCAACCCGAGAATAAACCTGGCGGGAAACGAAAGCCGGCCTGACCCTGCCTTCGCCCATTAGCTGTCCTGGTTGTAGGATATTCTAGGTTATTGGATCACCACTACAACAGTTATTAACAGCCAGCAAGTTGCTCTGCAGCACAATCAGTATTGTTCTTCCAATCCATAATGGGGGACAAGTCATGCTGTCTTGTGTTTTTTTGTCTTTTTCATAGAGGGATGACCTAAGACTTTTTATGCTATTTATTTGAAAGAAGGTTTGATGAAGTCAGACGAGTGTCTGAGTGACACTGGGCACTTTGCTTTTATTGAGACCGATGACATTTTCAAGTTATTAACTACTTAAATGTACTTACAGATATTTTCAGCCGGATCAGTAAAAAGCCAGTGCACCATTTTGACGGTTTCAAATAATCCATAATCGTAATAAAAGATTTTAAAGTTATTTTGAATAACCAAAACCACTCGAGCCAGAAGACAGTGGGGTTTTGCTGAGGGAGTAACTGATTCTTTTGGCCAGAAAGATGCTGTTTTTCTAATTTGAATGAGCCGAGGCAAAGTGTGATATTGCTAGCAAGGTCTTTAAATTACAGCATGAATTATTTGAAATATTATTTTCTAAGATTCTAAAATCCAAAATCCCACTGGGTCACATCGTTTACATTTGTGTTAACACGTCAAGAGCAATAGTCAAAAGATGGGCCAGGAAGTATGCTAAACTAGATTTTTTTAGGTTTGGCTACAGTCGCATGCCATTTTGGCTATGGCTACACTGTCCATTTAGGCTTTGGTGACAGTCATAAAGTCGTTGTTTTGTTTGACTCTAGATACTTTATTTAGTTAGACATAGTGTGTGCACTTTGAAGTATTTACATTGCTGTAGATTGATCTTATAATTGCGCAGTTTTGTGTTTAAGTAGAGATTGCTGTTTTGATGCCTTAGCCTCTCATAAACTCCGCGTACTAGTCATTAACTCCGCATTTACATTCATTTGTTTCACTTTGCTGTCATAATAATGAGAGATTTTCAGTTTCTTTGTTCACAAAGTAAAGACATGCATGCATGCTGTTTATCTACCAGATGCAATGAAAATAATTGCCCTTCGGCAAAAGTATATATCCTACAATATTATTCTGTGTATATTTTTTGAGTTCAACACTTACAATGAAAACTTCATCTTACGGATCCTTTTCATAGCGCTCATATTTGAGGAGATAGTGTAACTATGGTAATGCAGTCTTTTCATTTAAGGGGCCTTCTCTCAGCTTCCGTATTGCAGTACCCAATATATTGCTTCTTTATCGAATGTTCTTCCTAGACTAGCTTGATTAAGGTCGCCCAACTATCAAACACTTTTCCTAACAAAAAGCCAGACCTATTGTATTTGCCAATGCATATTAACACTGCTGTTCTCTTAAACAATTAAAAGTCACTCGCTGTTCTCAGAATCAAAAGATCTAGAGACAACTATTACTATAGATATTCTCATACAAATATATGCTAACACTCCCCAATTATTTACAACAGACAGAATAAAAAAGAAACATGCTTAAAAGCTGAATTCTAAGCACACCATTCCTACTCGTAAAATAAAGTTCCTAGCACAGTGAGCCGCTTTACAATTCAAAAGTAAGGAGTGAAAACTAGAATTTTTTAAGTGTGCAGTTTGCAGTACTTGTAAAATAAAGGTGTCCATTTTAGAAAGAGAACGCATTAGAAACAACACAAAAGAGTAAGGAATTGTTTGCACCAGAAAATGAAGGACACTCGAATCCAACAAGGAGAACTCTTATTTTAGAAAACGGACAAAAAATAAGACCATTTAACAAACAGCGGGTGAAAAATGCATTCCTGACTTCTCCTGTGAACCACCACCCCGAAAAATGCACCATGAAATATGAACAAGCTCAGGCTGCTTTGCGAAGTTCAATATCCTTGCCAGGACCACAAGAACACCGCTGACCTTTACTGCATAATGCATCAGTCTTGTGGAATGGAAAAAAACAGAGTTGACCTAAAAGGGTCAAGCTCTGCTCAGCAGGCCTTCCAACAAGCAAGACAATTGTTTAAACTGAGCAGCTGGTAAGTGAAACAAAAAGAAAAGTTTCTTTCAAAAGATGAATAATTCAAACAATCACATACAATTTTTATGCACTAGAAAAGAGACCAAATTTCAGATAAAAGGAATGATTTTAGTAAAAGTAAGAACCAATAATACACTTCAACCACAATTGCAGTGGCTCACAGGACAAATGAAGCCACAGCAGGAGCTGGTGTTATTTATGATGGGCAATACATTTGAGCCAAGACACTGAACGTGCAATTTTGTATATTTTAAATATATACACAAAGTCAGTCTTATCCTTGTGTTGGGATGATCGCCTCATTCCAGGTCCTTACAAACACTATCTCCAGTCCTGAATTTTTCACCTACAAATAATTGTTTTCCGGGCTGTTAGTCTAGTTAGTGGGTTGGAAGCAAAGCCCCAGAATGCATTAGGAGATCACACAAACGTTCAGGACTGGAAACAGTGTCTGTAATGTTGTGGAAGAAAGTGATTACCTTACGTTGGGTGGACTACACATTCACCTCTATGCATAACATGTGCCACAGGCCACATTGGGGAGGCTCACAAATTAAGGTGGCAGCCAGGCCATGACAGTGTGATAGCCAACATAGACATGACAAGAGTGCTGCCACCATGCAAAACATAAGGTAATGAATGGTATTACAACTGCAGTGCTGCCATGAAGAGCCCTCTGGGAAGAGCTACCCAGGCCTCTGTCATCCAAGGAATTCCATCACTACCATTCTCTAAAGTGAAAGTAACACAAATAAGGTGTACTAAAGCTGGAGAAAGAATTTGTTCCTAATCACACCACAGACATTTGTTAATAATGTAATCTTAGCGTGCAAGTTCGCATTGAATTTGATCCCTACATTAACTGGTTGGATTAATATTTTAATATGAAAGCTTAGCTGTAAATCGCATTCATTTCCCAATGAAAGAGCCCGCTGTGAACGCTGAAACTGCACCACAAAACGTTGGCGTTAAAACAAGCCCTATCAATTGGTATGATTAATGGGAAAAACAGACTAGCTACATACAGTATTCAGCTACGTCCATGCAAATCCACTATTTTAGGGTTTGGCTTTGCTGATGGCATTATCACTATATTCTTCTCTCCTGCTCAGAACTTTTAATCATCACCGTAGGCAGATGACTAACTCTGCACCAAAAGTAGTTTAACCACATAATAACTGAAGTTCATGGAGGACAACTCACAGAAATCTTCCAACTGTGGACCGGAGTCCACCAGGGTTGTTTGCTCTAACCTTTTCTCTTTTTGCTGGCCATAGACTGGATCATGAAGACAACCACAGCAAGGAGAAGAAACAGGAGCCGGTGAACAACTCGGATGCAGTTTGGTGACCTGGACTTTGCAGACATCCTGGCCATACTCTCCCATACCCATCTTCATATGCAAGAGAAGGCTGATAATGTGGCAGCCACATCAGCACAACTTGGACTTAACATACACAGGGGAAAAACCAAGATCTTGAAGGCTAACACGATCAGCACAACTGGTCGACCTGGAAAAGGTTGAGGCTTTCATCTACTTGGGCGGTGTAACAGACAAGCAGAGCGGCACAGATGCTGACGTCAAGGCAAGAATCGATAAAGCAAGGGCTGCCTTCTTTCAAATAAAGGAGATCTGGCACTCCAGAGACCTAATGTGGCAAACCAAAATCAGGCTTTTTAACACCAACGTCAAATTGGTCCTTCTGTATGGAGCAGAAACTTGGAGGACAACAGTGACCACCACCAACAAAGTCCAGACCTTCCTCAACACCTGTATGAGGAAAATCCTCCAAATCTGCTGGCCACACACTATCAGCAACAACAACCTATGGCAGCAGACTTTCCAACTCCCTCCTCATGAAGAAATCATTAAAACACACTGGAGATGGATAGGTCACACTCTCCACAAACACGCACCACCAGACAAGTCCTGACCTGGAACTCTCAAGGAAAAAGAAAAAGAGGAAGGCCATGAAATACCAGGCGCTGAGTTCTCGAGGCTGACTGCAAGAGATGGGTTGCACCTGCAGTAAGACTGATATAAAAGCCAAGTACAAAGATGGTTGAAGAGTCTTGGTTGATGGCCTAAACCCCAAGAGGGGTAGATTGCATAAGTATAGCTAAAGTTATTTTCACACATTTTACCAAACCACATTTTGACATTTCTACATATTTTTCTACAAGTTAGATCTAGGATGACCTTTTTTCCAACATGATGGTTGTATTGGAAACCAGCATTTGTGAAGTAGGCAAAATAACAATTTCGATTTGAACAAAGGACTGTGCAACTAAGTGTGTTGTTAAGACAAGAGGTTGTATTGAACAAAAATACTTCATGTTCGTGACCGGTGGTCAATATTTTTTATTGTTTCCTTATGGTTGGACTTGGTGAATAAACGGAGTCAACAAACTTTAGTTGAAAAAACAAAGGCATGCATGTATAAAACTAGAAAACACTTGAGAAGTACACAATGCATCATTTGTTTAGATCACCAAAAACGTTTCTGACCCAACATGGTGCATGGTATACCAGCGATGGAACTCCAGAGGGCTCCCAATTTATCATGCGGACTCCCCAGAACTTGGAAATTTCTATAAGGTGCCTTCAAGCCGAGCACCTCTACGAAGGCCAAGAACCTGAAATAGCCTTGCCATTTTGCCATCTTGGTCCTGCCTTTAATGAATGTCCATTACCACCAGTGGCTGTGGAGAAAGAATGACGTGGTGGTGGGGATTTGATTGGGGCAGTTATGAGGTCTTTGGCCAAGACTAAGTGATTCATTACTGCCATGCACTACTTTTTATAGACAGTTGCATTCAATAGCATCCTAATAATTACAGGGAACTAATGTGAGAAGAGCGAATGGCATGCTCTGATGTATTTCCACATTTTGACACATGAAAAACAGTATCCCATATGCAAATTGACATGTACAAAAGGAGACTTGAACTTTGACCATAACAAGGGCTTCAACCTGCTTCTTTCATGCATTTCTCACCACAATTTGATGGTTATGCTATAGTTTGTGGTGGAGGGAAAACTAGCACCCATGGATTCTTAATAGTCCCTGACATTTTGCAAAACCCGAGACTCAGTGAAATCAAACTAAGCTGACTTGCATTGGCTCTACAAATTCCCTAGCAAAACACTGCCTAATACATATTACCTCCACATCAATATATGTAGAAAAGCATTAAAATGTCATGTCAACGTTGAACGTCTGCCAAGAGTCCTCTACTCTTGTTAACACACAGAAAAATACAGTAGACCAAGTGAGCCAAAATGCCAAAACAAAGCACAACCATGCTAACTGCATTTTGGATACATGGTATGTTTTCAGTTATTCCAAATTAGTAGAACTGGTCTGGGGTAGTTGGTTTTTCCATTCAGAGAGGACCCGGTTTGGCAGTCCCAGCTGGACTGTTCTAACCAAGGCAGATATGGATATGGCTGGTTCCTGTCTGTGGTAGCATGGAGAGAAACAAATTATGGACTGGGCCTGACCAAAGTTACCACTGGCTCAGATTAATTCAAGTAATCCATCAATAGTTTGTCTTCCTTTTTGTTTTCTTCATTAGTCCAGAGCCATGCAAACCTACAAACCCTATATAATTCTGAAAATAGGAGACCCGGACTAATTGAATGAGAAGGGACATGTCTTCATTTTGTGAGCTTTTCTCCCCAAGGTATGTGGGAAACACTGCACACTGCCATATCCGCACTTTCCCATACTACCATTCAGTATTACCATATTTCTTCAAATAAAAACAGCATCTCGCCAGTGCTTAGTTTCTAAAATAAGTGATGTGTCCAATTTCATTAAGAAGCCCGAAGACGTCGCTGCCAAAAGACACAGGTGCTGAATACCAAGTTTCTCTAGCCTTTTTTTAAACATAATTGTATTGAGTATTTTGTCATAATATTACAATGTCATATATTTTGTATACATGTGCTTACATTTGTCGGGTAACCTAAGCAGTGATCAACTGCGCACAAGTAACAGTTTACCCAAGTTAGCTAACTTTATCAGATGTCATTTGACAAGTGGTCTAGCTACTGTACTCCAACAGGCTGTGCAGAGCAACAAGGCAGAAAAAAGAACAATTGGCACAACAGTGCATTAAAAGACACATCCGGTTTACAATTATGTCAGAGCATTTGCCAGGGAACCTTGGCAGTAGAAGCCAGCATATAGCATGGTGCCCCCTTGGCTGTGATCGCTGGTGTGAAATCGCTTGGTTATGCGGTTTAGTCAGGAGACATTAAACAGAGAAAGAACAAGAAAACATATACCATAAAATCGTGGTGGGCTGAAGGGTATAAGCAGCTAACTAAGCAGGAGGCGAGAAGCAAGCGAGGCAAGTTTTTGTAGTGTTAATTCACCTCATGCCTCTTTCTTCCACCATTATATTGTCCCAGCCCCTACACTCCTCTCTCGTAGGTTTCTTTCCCTCCCCGTTTTCTGCTCCTGCCACTGTGTTCTCGTCTCTTTTCCTCCTTCATTCCCGCTTTGCTGCTTTTCTCTCTCTTCCTCGGAGTCAAGGTATGTGGATTAAAAATAAGTTGTGGTCCCCAAAAAAAAGAGTGCCTGTGGGGCCCACCTGCAACCAGGACTCACATTAAGCACTGGCACTCGAGCATATGAAGGACTGTGGATAACGCCCCGGAGAAGATGTTTTCTCTTTTCCTTGTTGAGTGCATTTTGAAAAGTATAAACTAGGGTGCTGGAGGAAGGGAAGTTGAGGTGAAATGGGGAAAGAAAGGTGAAATCTTGTCTGTGTGGCAGGGGTGGGAGGGTTGGAAAAGGGCAACCGACTCCATGAATCCAACGTGGTGTACCATAAGATGATCACAGATTTATTTCCTGGGGGCGTGGCTTGGCGCCCGCGGGAAATGGCTGTCCGCGTCTGAGGCGCTTCGGCAGGATCAGGAGTTCCTACGCTTTGAGGTGGAGCCCGGCGGATTTTCATCACCAACAAGACGTCGGAATGCGTACTGAGCCTCTCCAGCATTTCGGCGCTCATGGGAGCGGCTCAGAAATGCTTTTATTTACTGAGTGAGTTCCTTCGGCAGCGCTGCAATATCGCGGCCGCCATTTTGGATTTCTGAGCGATCTCTGCAATATTCCCCAAATGTAGCACGTTCTTAATCTACTTTTTGCTTTCGCCCTCCTGCTGGTCTTTTTCCTGGATTTATGCAACAGAACTGAGTCCTCCTGCCTCTGTCATGGCTGTTGGGAGCAAGAAACTGTGATTTTTTAGTTTTTTTGTTTTTTTGACTGGGAGCAGTCCCTGACGGCCATTTTCTGCTTCTCTTAATGCTCCCTTGGTGCACTCACAGTGCATTCCTCCCACATATTATTGGATATCCTTAATACTCACAGGTCTCATTAACTGCAGCGAATTGTCACTTTTAGAGCTACATTGTTTTTCTGCCTACATATATATATGTATGACTTCAAGCCCCAGCATACATAGAAGTGACGTGGGATGCAGCACACACCTACTTAGGGGCTTGTAACAATATAAAAAGGAAATGAAAGTGATACGAATGTCAAGCGTCATTTTTCTGCAGCCCAGATGAAGAGGTTTACACCTTGAAACGCATCGGTATCGTTAACGAACTGTGTGCGCAGAGGCAGGTTGAGTACAAAGCCGGATGGCACAGCACTGTTGAGTGCCTTTCCAATGCTCAAGGCATATTGTTGATTCATATATATATATATTTATTCACTGAAAAAACCATAGGTTTCACACATGTTATAGTTAGCGGAAATTTTACTGATAAAAAACCAATGAAATTCCCCCGTTATAGTTAGTGCAGGCAACTATAACTCACGCGACCGCAATCCTCTGCTGATGCTAATACTGTATTTAGACACTTATTTGCCCATGTCTTCTTCCATACATTTTTAGCTATACATATATTACAAATATTTTTTTTTCATAAAGACACATATGTCATCAGCAGAAGATTGCGGTCGCGTGAGTTATAGTTGCCTGCACTAACTATAACGGGGGAATTTCATTGGTTTTTTATCAGTAAAATTTCCGCTAACTATAACATGTGTGAAACCTATGGTTTTTTCAGTGAATTTGCAAGGTTTTTTAAATGCTAATTCCTAACTATAACGTGTGTGAAACCTATGGTTTTTTCAGTGAATTTGTACGGTTTTTTAAATGCTAAGTTACTTTACGCCATTCGTGGCGTGCGCGCCCACTTAACGCAGTTCATTCCGTGCGCGCACGGTGCGCTTCGCGCACCGTGCGCGCACAGTAAGCACGCGGTGCGCTTCGCGCACCGCGCGCCCACTTTACGCAGTTAGTGCCGTTCACGCACGGTGGGCACGCGGTGCGCTACGCGCACCGCGTGCCCACGTTACGCTAGATGGGCCATGTACGCACGATGCGCTTCGCGCACCGTGCGCACATGGAGGACATATGATGCACTTCGTTTTGAAAGGTAATATTTTAATTTTTCGTAATTTTTATAAGCCATGCACAAATGGTGCCCTTCGGGCACCATTTGCACACGGGGTGGACAGAGTGTGGATAATTATTTTTTTTATTTTTTTTTTTTTAAATATTATAGTTTATCTCATCTGTAATAAGCCATGCATAATTGGTGGCCTTCGGCCACCAATTGCACACGGGGTGGGGAGAGTGTGGATAATTTTTTTTTTTATATCATTTTTTACCGTACACGTACGGTTAGCGTAATCGGCGAAATTAGCGAAAAATAAAAAATTCCGTTTTTGGCCTTGGGGGATCTTTGGGGACTCCCTCAACATGGCTATGTGTGTGGGAGCTGTCTAAACAGCCCCTTTACATGTTTTTGTGCTTTGTATTTTCATCATCACTCTCAGTGCGAGAGAGAAAATGGCGGCCGCCGCTTCCTGGTTTCGGCCGATTCGAATGTTTACTAAGATCTAAGAGCCAATCAGAATCGCGCTCGCGCACGCCACCGTACGCGTACGGTAAGCGTACCGTAAGCGCACCGTAAGCTGGCTCAGATATATATATTGATTTAAAGGCTATTTTCTCAGAATCTACTGAACAGATTTACACCAAACCTACAAAAGGCACTTCCTTGACCTGAGGACTACCTCTCTGCCAAATTTCAAGTAATTCTGTTCAGCCGTTCGGGCTGTAGCCCTGTCTAAAGGTCCTATGGAAAAATGCATGGGAAAAACGCGTTTTGGGACCCCCCTTTTATCTCAGCCCCCGCTTGACGAATCCCCCCGAGACTTTCAGGGTAGGAGCGGAGCGTAGCGCCCCACCTATTTTGAAAAATTCGCGAGGATTCGTCGACCGGCGCCAAAGTTATTCAAAATAGAATGTTGCGGATTTCCTATGGAAACGTGGTCCTAACTATAACTACCTACTGGCGACCGCCAGTAGGTAATATGTATATATATATATATTTTTTTTTTTCTTTGCTGTACGTGTTCAGGTGCGGAGTCACATTTATTAAGCCTCGCTATTGCTGACCATTCCGCTCATTATCTGCACATCTACTGTGAGCTGGGCATGTTTTTTTCCTTTGCTTTGAATCCACATCTGAATATTAGTCTTCACACCTAATCTTTACTTGGCGTTTGCGTTGTGTCCTTATGGGCAGAACGAGAGGTGCTCTCTCCACAAAATTGCAACACAAACATATTTTTATAAAAAATTCCAATATTTTCACTGCATACTCCCAATTTGAAGATTCTATGCAGCCTACAACAAATACCCCGGGGACAACCATGGATCACTCAGTGGTGCCACCTGCAAAGACATTCACTAAGCGCCTAAAGCAAAATCCCCCTTCACCTCCTAAATCAACCTCACCGGTTTCTATGGAGTTGTTGTTGGATGAAATAAGAGCCCTTCGACCTTTCATGGAAGAGACTAATTCTAAACTATAAGCCTTCAACAGATAACTGGTCTCAACTCGATACAAGGGTCACTGCAGTGGAGCAATCCGTTTCCTCCTTCAGGGATACCACCTCGAGTGTCTCTCAGCTTCAATCGCAGGTCTCCACGCTCCAGAAGCAGGTTGAGGACCTTGAAAATCGCAGTAGGAGGAACAACCTACGCATTTATGGCTTGGCGGAGGGGAGTGAGGGGGCTGACCCCTATCGCTTTCTTCAAATCCTTTCTCCCTAAAGTGTTGCACTCAACATTCAAAGAGCATACAGATTAGGTCGCCCTTCTTCCAGTACATCGCCTTCACAGCGGCCACGGGGAGTTATTATTTATTTCCTGGAGTATACAGACTTATTAATGGTGTTATCGGCGGTCAAGTCTACTCAACGTATCACTTGGTCTGGTTCAACTCTCTTTTTCGCACAGGACTATGCCAAGGTCACTGCTAACAAACGTAAAGCTTTTCTCGACATGAGACCAGCTCTCCGCTCTTTGGGTGCCCGCTACGGTCTTTTCCATCCATGCCTGTTTAAGGTTACATACAACGACAAAACAATTACATATGATGACCCAGCAAGGTTGACAAGTTTCATCAATTCTTGTAACTCTACTGCCATGGATACTCAACGGCCTTACTCTTCGAATAACAGATGACTTTATGATCTTGTTGGAATAATATAAGGCCCAACTCATGTGGTTTAGTTGTTTCACCTCCTCTTTTTCTAGACTGTGTTGCTTGTTATATGATGGTTCGCTATGTTCTCATTGTTCTTTGTTCTCATTGTTCTTTCACTCATATTGTGTTTCACTATTCTCCCCATTTAGTGCCGCCTTTTAAGTTTTTGGATTACACATTGTTGGCTCGTTTGGTCTAGTTTACCAGTTTACTGCTATCGTTCCTGTTATTGTTCGGTCCAATATCTGCCCTTTTGCATGTTTCATTTTTTTATCCAAATTCTTGTTCTCCATCGTCCTTACAGATTCCTAATCACGACATCGTGGTTTCTCCTGGGCCTTCTGTTCGTCTCTTCCCGGACATGTCGTTTTCTCCATGTGGTTCCATCCCCCCTCACGTATCTCCCTGATTCTTCCTTTTGTAAGTATGTTGTTTGTTTGTGTATTATTTGTTCTGTCCTTTGTTTTATGTTTTGCAAATTCTTTATTTCTTTTCCTCTTCTATCCTTACAGTTTTACACTTATTTCTTCTCAGGTGACTTACATCCTTTTCCATTTTCGTCTCTGTTTTTCTATTTTCTACATCTCTCCTTTTCCTAAGCTCGTTTCATTCAGCCTATTTTCTTGTCTCTCTCTAAATATCTTTCACCTTTTCTGCGAGGAATTGAACTTTAATACTACAAGTTTGGATTCTTTTTTTGTTGACCGTTTCACTTTATTTACTTGGAATGTTGTAAGGAAATGTTTCTTGTATTTTGACTTATTATGTCATGCCACTTAAATTAGTTTCATGGAATATTAGGGGTTTAAATTCTCCTATCAAGACACAGAGGGTTCTGTCACATCTATCTAAGTTAAACGCTGATATTGTTTTCCTACAGGAAACACACCTTACGGAAAGTGAGTCCTTGAAACTAAAAAGAGGTTGGGTTGGGGATTTTTATTTTTCTCCCGGGGATGGTAAGTGTAACGGAGTTGCAATCCTATGCCGTAAGTCTCTTCCAGTTATTTTGCGATCGCAGGAAGCTGATACTGATGGGCGATGGCTTATTGTTCAATTATTACTGAAAAATGTACCAGTTTCCTTTCTTAATGTTTATGCACCTACAGGTGGAGATGTTTCTTTTTGGTCTGCCCTAACAAAGAGGATTCCGAATTGTATTAGACCCTTTTCTAGATAGGAACTCTAAAGTAGCTTTTATACCCAATAAAACACATAAATCTTTTGCTCACGCTATATCTCAACATAAACTGCTTGACGCCTGGCGCCTTTGTAATCCTACCACCAGGGAATACTCATTTTTATTCCTCATCACATCACACCCAATCCAGAATCGACTATATTTTTGTTTCACATAATATTTCACAATCCCTCATGTTTGCAGACATTGGTCCTATTCTCCTTTCAGATCACGCACCTGTTTCCATTGGCTTCGATATATTGCCTAAAACTAACTCTCCCAGAAGACGGCGTTTCAATAACGCTCTTCTCCTAGACCCCAAATTTTCTGCATCTTTTATCTCTTTCTTTACTGATTTCTTTGAAAGAAACCATACAGAGTCCCTATCGCCCGCAATTATTTGGGATGCATTTAAGGCATCGGCGAAAGATTTTATTATAAACTTTGTTGCGAAGAAACGAAAGTCTGCACGTGCGACTACCACGGCTCTACTTCAAGATATTAAAGCCCTAGAACACTCGTATTACGCATCACAATTGAAGACTTGTTTGAAAGCCCTTATTAATGCTAAATTGGAATTTAACAAAAAATCAACGGAAGATGCCTCACTTATTTATTAAAATCTAGTGCAAAATTTTATGGTGGAAAAAACAAAGCAGGGAAAATTTTAGCCAATTACCTGAAGGTCCGTCAAAATAAGTTAAATATAGATTCTGTTTATGATGAGCACTCAGTCTTAAAGTTTAAAGATGTCGAAATTTTGAATGAATTCTCCCTTTTTTACAAATCCTTATACTCTTCAGCAACCCAACGCACGGATCATTCATTATGGCAATTCTTTTCTAATATCCAATAACATCCACAGGCACCTCCAGATTTATCTCAATTAGAATCTGATCTCTCCCAGCAAGAACTCCTCCATGCTCTCCAAAACCTTAAAAAAGATAAAGCGCCCGGCCCGGATGGTTTTACTGTTGAATTTTATACACATTTCTCTAAGTTTTTAATACCCAAATTGCACTCACTTACAAGCTTTTTTTCTTCATCAAATAGCTCCTCTGGCTCCTTTTCGGAAGCCCACATATGTCTTATCCCTAAGGAAGGTAAAGACTCCAAGCACTGTAAAAATTACAGACCTATCTCATTGGTAAATATCGATTATAACATTTTTTCCAAAGCCTTAGCCATACGCTTGGATTCCTATTTACCAGACTTATTGGGGAGAGAACAATCTGGTTTTGTTAAAGGGAGAGTTATCACGGATAATACACAGCTCTTTTTCGATGTTTTATCCAAATCATCACATCTTAATCATTCCTTGGCGGCAATAGTGTTGGACGCCGAAAAAGCTTTCGAAAGGGTGGAATGGAAATATTTATTTTATGCTCTTACATGGTTTGGATTTGGCCCCAATTTCATAAACTTGGTGTCTCTTCTCTATTCTAACCCTCGTGCAGCAGTTTGTGCAAATGGTTTAATCTCCCCTTTTTTAATTTAGGTAGAGGGGTGCGTCAAGGTTGTCCTCTCTCTCCTTCTCTTTTTAATTTGGCACTGGAACCATTCTTGTCCAAATTGCACCAAAACCTTAATATTTATGGGTTTCACGCATCAAATGCTCACCTCAAACTTGCAGCATATGCTGATGATATTTTACTCTTTATATCCAAACCAGAAGAATCTATCCCTGCTTTTTTAGAGGAGGTAAAATCCTATTCTCTTATTTCTGGCTATAAATTAAATAACGATAAATGTGAAATTTTGCCCTTGACAAAATATACTTTTAGTTCGGATTTTCTCCCATCCCGATTTAAGTGGAGCCCAAAAAGCATTAAATATCTAGGCCTTCATTTTACACCCTCAATCTCAGAGACAGTAACATTATGCATGAATAAATGTCTTCAAAAGATCTCGGAATTGACTTCTAAACTGCATCCTCTGTATCTGTCATGGTGGGGCCGTTTGGATACAATCAAGATGATGTTATCACCCATAGTTTTATATACCATTTCGAATATTCCAGTCCCAATCACAACCAAGTTATTTAAAAAAATTAACTCCACCTTATCCTCTTTTTTGTGTTGTAATATAAAACCCCGTATGTCTTTGCTAAAATTAATTCGCCCTAAGTCAGAAGAAGGAGTTAATTTCCCGGATTTTCAGGCCTCTCAGAAGGCCTTCCTATTACGCCAGGCATCTCTCTGGTTGCTTGATTCGACAGACGATTGCCCTCTCTGGACCCTAACGGAGCGCTCTTTTTTATCTCCTTACAGATTTCGTGAATATCTCTCTTTCTCACGCAAACCACAATCCATTTCAACTCCTGTTATAAAACACACTTCAAAATTACTTGCCTTATTCCCTCAATCTAGTCACGATTCCAGGGAGTCTTTTCTTAACTCAACAATTTGGCATAATAAAAAATTGTTGGTACATGGTAAACCTTTTTATTGGAGGGCTTGGAGAACAAGGGGTTTGGTTTGGATACACAAACTATTCTCAGAATCACAATTTATACCTTTTCCTACGCTCAGACAGCTATTTAATTTGCCGACTTCTTTTAACCATAAATATGCCTTACTCAAACATACTGTGATGGAGGCCGTTTCCCAACTATCTACTCTGCCTTCAACCCCCAATACCTCTGCTTCCCCTTCTAGACTCCATGCCTTGTTAGCAACCATACCACCCAAGGCTTCTATTATTTATAAATATTTGCAAGACACAGCCACTGTAAGACAGAAGACAAAAATTGAAGAGGCATGGGAGCGTGACTTCACCACTTGCTGGCCATTAACTCTTTGGGAGGGTATATGGACCAAATTGCGTAAAGCTTCCAGAGCAGCAAATATCACTCAAACACTATTTTTTGTTTATAATAGACTTTTATTTACACCAGCTATTCTATGCAAGCGGTTCCCATCTAGCACGGATACATGTTGGACCTGCTCTTCCCCTAATACTGATATGTTTCATATGTTATTCACCTGTTCACATGTACATAGCTTTTGGAAACAAGTATGGTCTCAAATCAATTTAATGTAGAATACTAATTTTTCCTTTTCTTTTGTACACATTTTCTTGGGTAGCCTCTCATCCATCTGGAATGATGTTTCACTCAATGTCAAGATTATTGATTTGTTATTAGCAATCGCATTTCAATAACTTACTGTCAACTGGAAAGATTTTTCGAAAATTTCAAATAGGGCCTGGTGGTACTCTGTATGCCATAACCACAGACTAGATACTGCTTTTGTTTACCCATCCCACAGGGCCTCAAAACGTGCTGATTTATGGTCGCCTGTCACGATATTTATCAATATTAGTGCTCAGCTTCATTCCCAACCTCGTCCTTCACAACAGGAGGTTTCCAAACCTCCTTGAAGCCCCTAATGGTTCCATTAGTTTCGTTCTAATACTTAACGTGCATATTTGTTTCTTTTGATATGAATTCTTTTCTTTCCTCTTTGTATAAGTCACCCAATGCTTCTACTCTCTATGTATGGAGCTTGGATTTTGAGGTTGTACAATTTGTACTGTATATTGTGTTGGTCACCAAAATTCTTTCTCAATAAAATCATTTGAACTTAAAACATTTATTTCCTATATGAAAAGCCACAGAGGTCTCAGGAAAGTGGAAACATAGATATTCAGTTTTTCTGTGTATATATGCACATATTAATGAATACAAAAATACTAAGCTTGCATAGGTTCCATTACCATTTCGAGTGTGAGTGGTGGTACATATACATTTAATGGTATTGTTTTGGGTGTAAATTGGTACTTTCTGGAAAGCAGGCCTCTCTTTGCAAATCGTGGGGAGGTGCCGAATTCCTATATACACCATGCATAAATTCTATCCACACAGGTATATATATATATATATATATATATATATATATATATATATATATATAGTGCTTTCGAAATATTCCAGGGCACAGTTAATGATAAGCTGCCGATTTCACTAACTATTTCACCAACTTGTCACATGTGCTGCTCAAATATGCAAGGGTAGAGTATGAAAGTATGCTCAATATGGCAATTTTCACCTTGCCAAGTTCCCAATGTCATACTGTCCTGCCAGTTTCCGTTTGTCCGACAAACAATTGTCATGCATATTTTTACTTATTTATGGATCAAGGTTTGCTAGAATTGTCCTATTATATAGCTACATTGAACCAATTTCATTAGTGTGTAGTTTTTAGAGGGTAGTGCTTCCAGCCTGGTATATAACATATGAGAGTAGCAATCAATTTAATTAATGCCTAACAACTAATGTTTTACCTATAATACGAGCTAAAGTACTACTAATAGAATTAGAGAAATAGATTGAAGAACATTAATTACTGCACCTTCATTAAAGAGGATTCAAGACAAGTTCTTCTACACTGTACACTCCGATAACTGCCAGAGCAAAACAAGGGGAAAGGCGGGATTGACCACACCGTCTAGGACATTTATTAACAATAGTAGGGCATTCCATTGTATAAAAAGGGACATCCTTGGAGTGAACCTAGGGCACGGGATATTTAACCTCCCTTTTTAGATCGCTCCAATAAGTCCATTCAGAAACTAGGGTCTGTGTTTATTTTAACAAAGAAGCTAATAAGTCAAGTAGGGATGCACCTGTTATTTTATTTGTAAATACCTGACTTACTAAGCTTTCTAATTAACAAAAAGGCTCGATCCTCCCCAAGCGGGTGTGAGCTCATGCCTGCCCTTCTATATGTATGCAACACTGCTTTTCACTATCAAGTGACGATTAGCAAAGAGCTTCCAACTCCCTTTCTTCTTCATTCACAAGCCCATTAACTTAGGATCCCACTAATTAAATCTGACCACTATTATTTGGAGGAACGGAAGGATCCAATCTAAGTATTGAGCGGAAAGCAGATTGGACATGCTAGATAGGTACCACCACCTTGGACTCATGCTAGATAGTTTAGGTTAGCTATGGGAGAGTACCACAAATATTCCAAATGGGAATGCTACAATGATTGGACTGTACCTATTTAAAGTAAGTATGTGGGTAATTTGTTTGTGCAAAGGGGCTGACGGAATAGAGTTTTGGGAATGGAGACTATCATTGAAATGACCAAGCGCCATCTTAAAATTTCAATGAAGTATTCCACGAAATGTTGGTCAACCAAGAGGACCTTCTTAATTGCAATACGGAAAATCTTGAAGTGACTATGAAGTTACTCTCCTGCCCATATACAACCTTACTTTGTAAAACACTAAGAAACTGTCGAAATTCCTCAGCTATTCACTTTCTCCAGGCAAAATCTGGGCAGTGAAGTGGATATGGATATATACGAACAAGTGAAAATCTGTTATCTTACGGCTACAGATGGTGAGGACATCCGATACATCCTATCTCGTTGCTGAGTGAACGAACTTTACATCTAGGTTTAAAAGTAATTCACCCTTTCTATAATGTTTACAAGGTCAATTACAAACTATGCAGGTTTTACCTTGCTATGGTTCTGGTTCAACTACAATAACCTTAAAATATTGATAGTAATATTGAATACAAGTTAAACCTTTTCTTTTGCAGCTGAGCCTAAACATGTGAGAGCAACTCCACAAATTAACCAACAAATAGAATTTTTTTATGTTGGCTTTCAGCACAGCAAGAAAGTTTTACATAAATATGGTATGTGAAGACTGGGGTGTATTATATGGTGTGGTTGAGAGATCTCACCGCGAAATACATTTACGGAACCGTCTTGGGTCCAGTTAGGTTTGTTTGGAAAACCTCAAGGTGAATCCTGGGCAGCTGCGCCCAAACAAAAAACTAGTGTGAAGCATTTAGACACACAAAACAACAGAACAAGAAAGTCACACAACAGAAAAGAAATCTGACATCAATTTGTAAATCTAGATTATATTTTTATGAATTTTTAGGCACCAAGATGAGTAAACCCCACCAAAGCAATCAAGAGATTGTTAAGTAAAACATACATCTCAGCTTTTTAGGCCAAATCCAAAACAAGCATTGGTAACTGTAAAGTTTGAAAACATTTCCAAAGTTTTAAAGAGTTGTTTTTGGCTACTCTGGCCCGGACTGGGCAAATCCATTCCAACAGGTAGAAGGTCAAGGAGGCCAATAAGGAATATCTGGACAGTTACCTGGTCCCCAAAGCAATCTCAAGTCCAGTTCCACACATAACACAAGAACCGCTATAGACTTCAATGGAGTGGTCCTTACGATGGAGATACAAATGCTGAGAAATCTGAATGATGCTCAGGGTGCTGTGAGGTGGCCGGGTTCTTTCTGGGGTTACTCCTCGGTCCACTGTTAAGGCAGGGCGACTTTAGCACAGGAGTTTTGGGTCCCTCTAAGTCCTCTATGAGCTAGTAGAAGTCTAGTATGGGCTGGGCAACTGCTCGCTGGTCACAGTAGGACCAGTGATTTCTTTTGGTGCAGGCTAGTGTCCATCTTGGATGACCAATCCGCTCTCTGATAACTCTCAAGAGTCCAGCAGACATGGGTGCAACTTTTGAGAGCTGAGGGGTAGTCTTTTTGGTTGCACGTCGTAGGTCAGTGGCAATTCTTCAGGAGTGGCTACAGACTAGCCAGGAAGGCCTAATTCAGCTTTTATGGCACTGATGCTGGAATAGGGAGTCCTCTGACTGACTCTTAGAGTTCACCTTTTCAGCCTGGGGCTCTGAAGCAACTTTTCCAGGAGCCAGGCATCACAGGCACAGTCCTCTCTTGACTAGCCCAAGGAGCAGCAGGTGCAGTCCAGCAATTGGTACGGCCTCTCTTGCCAAGTCCAGGGGTCAGCAGGGAAGTTCTTCTTCAGTACTTTCTCCAGTCCAGATGTGATCTAGAGTTCAGGGTGCTATATGTAAGCCCAGAAAGTTGCCTGGGAGGATGATGTGGTCACTAGCCAATGGGCTACTAGGATCCCTCCTGCCTTATAACGACTTCTGGCTATGTGTGGCGTCTAGTAATCCCAGAGTGCATTATTCTGCCCACTCTCAAGATGTCTGAACCCTTCCTTGGCTGTTAGGAGGTTGGTAGCTCACCCTAGAGGTGTGGCTACTTGTGGATTACACCCCCCTCGCCCCTGGAAAAAACAGTTTGGAAACTGGTTTTCCCTCTCAGATACCACAACCAGCCTGTCTACTTGAACGAATAGGAAGCCCTCGGAGTGTGATCGCCATTAGCCTACCAAGGGCGTCTTCTCCTTTGAACCTCACGTTTTGGGCCAATACCCTGTATGGCTTCCTGCAAGGGGGAAAGTAACACTCTGTTGTAAACCTCTACTTTTCCTGGCCTGTGAGTTATTCACACTACTCCCCAGCAGGACAGAAGGCTGTCTGGTGGTCAGCAACTGTAAATGGTCACCTGCTAGACCGAGCAACAGAGTGGCAACTTTCTAAAAGTTGCTTTTCCTTAAAAGTGCCATTATATTGGACTTGGGCATCAAGTCGGGTTTAATGCCACAATTAATTTGATACCTTGAGGTACCCATTTCAGTAGTCCTATTCAGAAGTTAGCAGGGTTCAGATGCCACCCTGTACTAACCAATGGGGCAACTAGATTTTTCACAGTAGAACAACAATAAGGTAGTTTTACTGTTAGGACATATTAATGTACATGTCCGACTTAATTTTATACAGCTCCCTGCCTTAGGGCTTGATAGGCCTTCCTTATAGGAGGCTTATATATTGTTAGGGGATGTGGGGATTTTGCCATTGGTTTCAAGGGCAAAGTCAAACTAGCAGTTTAAAACCGCTTATCCCGGCTGCAGTGGCAGGCTGGGAGATATTTTGTACTTTGTCACACTCTGGGTGGAAAAACAACAGTTGATGGACAGAATGCAGAACAATGAACAATAAGATGGGGGGTGCGCTAGCAAGAAGCACCGCTCCCGCTTTTGTCAAAGGGTACCAATATTGTAGCACTGCTGCAAAACCGGGCCTAGTGACAAAACCAACCCCCTCGGGCACAAAACTGGCCCACACCTCTCCAGCCCACCGGGGAAAAGCCCAGTGCCCGCTAGGGCCGCTCCGGCCCTGGGGGCACAACCAGTGCTGCAGCCTTGGGTAGAAACTTTAACACACAGGCTATGGTTACCCTTGGGACCATATACTAGGGACTTATAAGTAAGTTATCTTATGCCAATTAGGGTAGCCAATTCAACATCCACCTTGTAATGGGTTAGAACTCACACAAAAAACCAGCAGCATCAATCCAGAACTTTGGATGTGAGCATTTAAAAGGCATTTCCTTACGTGGCCCCCTTTAGACTAAAAGCGATAAGCCACTAACCCTAATCCTGGTAGTTCTCATCATCTACGTGGAATAACCTGGAAAGGTCATCTGCATTGGCATGTCCAGTCTCGGGTCTGTGTTCCACTGTGAAGTCCATACCCTATAGGGAAATGACCACTCTCACCATTTTGGGATTATCTCCTCTCATCTGCATCAGCCACCAGAAAGGCCTTTGGCCAGTTTGAACATTGAAGTGAGTCCCAAACAGGTAGGGTCTCAGCTTCTACAGGACCAAACAACAGCAGAGGTTTCCTCTAAATGGCTCTTGTTGGAGAGGAAATCGCATTTAAACCTTTAAACGGAATTACGACATTTTCAACAGAAAAATAATAAAGGTGCACCAACTACACGATCATGAAAAACTGGCAAAATGTAAGAATTTTCGTTACTGCTTCGTAAGCGCATGCAGACAAAGATTTAGATTGAATGATATATGTATAAGTAATATCAACTGTGATTTATTAATTTAAAAAGTATTATTTTCACTAACGTGAGTCAGAACCGTGTACATGGTGAACTCTGATGTTATAGAATTACCCCGAATCATTGTTATTTTCATTCATATATATGTATGACTGATAAGATTTTATCAAATGATATGAATAATCCTAGCTATAAGGATGAAATTTACTCAAAATTTTCCATTTATGTGTGTAAACGTGTGCACCGAAATGAGAAAAGAAAAGTAGGTATTACACATTCCTAATTAATGATGCTTCCGTGAAACTTTCATAGATTGTATTTCATACATATGCTGTTAAGCACATTTAACGAAAACTTTAAAACATAATCTGAAGTACGTTTCCTCATTAATACTTTCAATGTTGTAATGCATTATACTGACACGTATTATTTGTAACCACACTTAATGATGCTAGGTGCATCAGAGTGTGCTAGAATCATGACATTTTTATATTTCCTATGACTGTATGCTTAATAATATATATTCTAAGTTATTTTAGCATGAATTAATGTAGGCCTAACTGCATACTTGAAGTTTATTGACTTGCTGAAACTATTGCTCGTGAGAGAATTCCTCAATACAACAAATAAAGTGAAACAGTGTTTTCTTTCCTCAGTTCTCATGTACTAAATAAGATACTTTGCTATATTTTCTGATACAATCCAAACAGCTGCCTGGGAAACTGTCCTCTTGAACTTGCTCACGTGCTCTCGCTAAAGGAGCAATGTTCTAACATTTCACTTCTTGGATTGCTTAAGGACTGCGTAATTGTTCCACCTATTTCTCCAAAATTTGTGTCTTCTTTATGTTGCCCGACTCCCATCCTATACGGACTGACCAATGGACTCAGCGGACTGATCAAATGAGGCGATTCCAGGAGGTATCACCCCCCGAACTTTAAGAATATAAGATTGCTTGATGAGAGAGGGAGAAAAAGGAAGATTTGTGGACTGGCAATATGCCTTGCTGATGAACTGGCAAACAAACTGCGTGTGTTGGACGAACTGCCAGTTATTCCCTTACTATCGCTGATGGGGATTTGCTGAACTTCCATTGCATCTTTGACTTGGCTGATGCAGATTCACCTGGCTTTCTTTCCAAACTGACGCATATGCATATGAGCTTGGTGGTCTCTTCCTTTCTGGGAGACTACTTGAACTGGCCTATTCCATGTCCCTTCCTGAACTCTATAGCTTTGGAATATTTACTTTGACTCTGGAAATTTGATTTGCAGATGCATTTAAATTTACTAAAATCTTGATAAACTATACTATCTGCTACCCAAATAATGTGTGTTCTTAAACCTGTTAATCAATGATCTGGAAGGATCATATTAGGGAGATCATTGAGCCTCAAATACTAATGCAGTCCGAAAATGCAGAGGAAATGTGTTGCCGCTGAAATCTCAAATCCTCATCATTAAGCCTCAAACAAGTGGTACAGCTCCTTCATTAGACTTGATTCGTCATTTTGCAATAGCTGTTCTGGTACACAAGGTACTGGACTTTAAAGCAAGTAGTATATGTACTTTGATATTTAAGTATGTATAAGGCTTAATGTAAAACAAGCATTGGCATAGCCAATAGGTCTCGCTTTTGGGACCTTATAAGTGTTTAGTTATGCAGCACAATATCCTTGGTGCAATAACATCAACTGTTGCATGATTAAACACTTATAAGGTCCCAAAGGCGAGACCTATTGGCTATGCCAATGCTTGTTTATTGTTGTACATCGGTGGTAGATTCACTGCGAGGGCCAAGGCACATGTTTGGGTGGGCCAGGCTCATCTTTGGGTGGGCCTGGCCCACCCGGCCCACCTGATAGAACCCGGTCTGATTACACATATAACATAGGATCTCGCACAGCAGTCCCATCTCTCTGGTTGGCCTGAGCAGCAGCAGTATAACACCTGTGTTAATGGCGGCCATGACGTCCTTGATTCAGACCCCCCCTCCCCTTTCCAATGCTTATACGTGTGCTCAAGTGCAGACAAATACTGTTATGCCAAGTTAGTATATTATTCGCGAGCAGTGGTAGAGCCAGCACTTGTATGGTCTGCTGTCCAGGTTTGGCCGACAGACATTGGTTTCTTGTATAGGTTACTGCGAGGTGACGTTGGAACCCGTGTTCTTCTTTTGTTGAAGTATAGTGCTGGGAGTTGGAAGCCAGGCTCCAATGGTTATTATTTCCATTGGCTGTGGGAGGAGAGAAGGCTGCTTGTATTTTCTTGTGGTAATCTTTTTGTTTTATAGCTCGTGTGGTGGCACTGTGAGCTGTCGGTTAGTGACGTATAGGCACTTTGATGCAATTTTGAGATATTATTTTTCTTATGGGCTGGTGGGCCACATGGGTAGATTTTGTGTCTTGGCAATTGTTGCAGGCTTGGGAGGCACTGCTTGTGATTCTTTGTGTTTGTGGTGCTACAAGGCAATGTCCACAGATGCTGCAGGGCTGCTGGAATATGCAGATACTGTTGCTGATGTTGTGTGGCTGGTGATACTGTAGGTTGAGTAAGGGGAACAGATGACTAAGGTATGGAGGTTGGCATACAGTGAGTGATTTTGCAGGGTATAGGGAAAGATCTGTCCACCATGATTAGGGCTTCAGGTTGCATTTGAGGTGGAGATAAATAACAGCGGTAAAGATTTTCAAGACATACCAATACTATTCACGTGAAAAAACATCACTGGCAGTGCTCTGCCAGGAACACAGGGAGGATGCAGCAGTCTGTGCCCTTTTAAGACTAAAAGTAGGAAATGGTCAACAAATGAGATGTGTAATTTGCTGTACTCTGAAAAATACTCACAGTACTATTCTTGGAAGAGGAAATTATGTAAACCGTAGTCTTTAAAGTAACAGCAGATGAGAAACTTTAAACTTTATTATGTGTTTCGCAACAGGTGAGGTACAAAAATAGACACTTTATTTGGGTTATTAATTGCCCTTGATTATGTGCAAATCTTAGAACACTATTGTACTTCCTTAGTCAGCATTCCTTGGATATATTTCTCATTGGGGTTACCAGCATCCTGTGGGTGCAGTAGGTCCATGCCGCCAGTCTGCGTTCTAGATGGACAGCTTGGCACCAGCTCAGATTCCTGGAGCATTATCCTTCCTAGGGAACTATATCCCCACACCAAGCTTGTGGTTGTACCTCTGAAGCATCCAACTTTTTCACCAGTGTGCACTTGAACCTTGTTAAGTTGTTTTCAGCTCTGATAGAGTTGTGTGCATGCCTTGTCTCGTATTAGCTGAATCCTGGTAGCTTGGTAGTATGATTTATTTTGTCAAAAAATATTAATTTAACTCAAAAAGTATACCAAACTCTACAGAGTGCATAAAGATGCAGGCAGGGCCCACTATCGCACAGTCTCATATTCTAGTAATGATAGCACAAAGTCGAAAAGTAGATGCTAAATTTGCTACATGAGAAACCTATTCCTATATTTAGCCCCAAGGACACCTGTGTTTTTGTTACTCATTTGAATGTCTTCCTTGCATTACATGGCCAGTCTCAGCTGTTCACTACATCTATGGCTGACACAGTCATACCAGGGACCAACCTTCACCCCTCATTGCCCATAATAGCAATACCTACAGATTCAGAAGCCCCTGACTTGACTTCAACGACGTACAGGCAGCTTTCTTACAACAAAACCTCCATACATTTTCAGCATAGCTTTTTTCTCCAACTGTGACGTAGAATAGATTTCTTTAATGTCGGGGTAAGACTTCTAGTGAAGATAAGGAGGCAGAGTGAACTAGCATAGGTCTTCATTTATCATGAATTGTTTACATGCATAGATATTCTTCACCATTCGCCTATCTTTCTTTACACGCTGATGTTAGGTCCTCTTTCATCCTTTCCCAAACTGCATTTTTTTTTTATCTATGTGCTACAGTTACAAAATAAAGAACAAAATAAACTTTATCAAATAGAGATGTTCCACAAAAATCACCTTCATTTACATTTTGAAACGTATACACTTCCCAGTCAGCCCCTTACTGACTGGGAAGTGTATACCTTTCGAAATGTAAATTAAGGTGATTTTTGTGGAGCATCTCTATTTGATAAAGTTTATTTTGTTCTTTATTTTGTAACTGTAGCACATAGATAAAAAAATGCAGCTTGGGAAAGGATGAAAGAGGACCTAGCATCAGCGTATAAAGTTTCCCTCTAGTCTGTTTAAAACCGAGGTGCCAGGGGGGCAACCTTCTCAGTGTATAGCCCAGAAACACTCTGTCAGTAAGTAATTTACTTGCAGAGATTTAAGAGGTGATTTCTAAGAGTCCTTGGTGCTACAACAGCAGCAATATTCAATCCTTTGTATACTATAGAGCCAGTAACTCATTCGCCAAACTATTTATTGACCGGTAAGTGCGTCTCTGTCAGTGGACGTTTGTGGGGTTGTACCCACCTACACTCCTGTTTTTTGAGAGGTACAGCAGTCCTACCATTCTCTGGCTCAGGGCCCCTGCTGGCCTGAGCTGGGAGCATCAGAGGCAGGTGACACTACAATAGCATTGTTACCCCAAGATGAGGCGTGATGGAGGGTGAGTATCACGCTATTTGGAAACCCCAAGAATAGTGGTTAATCCAGTGGAGATTAATTATGGTCCGTTATTGGAACTGGTATTGTGTGCTCCAGGATGAGGGACTCGAGTCACAAAAAGGGTGCGGTATCGTGCTGTCGCAACTGTCTGATTTTTGAGTTGTGCGTCTTGCACGCAATCTGTGTGGGATCGGAATATTCAGAAGCGGACTCCCCTCTCCCCTGTGCACACTTGTGTGCAGCCTTAATACATTTTTCTGACATATGGAAAGACTTCCGCCTTAAAGCGCACGTGTGTGTACACAGCCAGACCGGTTTTTGGCAAAAGCGTTTTTGTAGCACATCACACCAGATTTCTAACCACACCTACCTTTTAGCTGGGGGACCTAATCCGAGTGGTCTCTCGCTATCCCACAGCTTGGTCAAGTGGGGAAAGAGCAGCTCCTCTTCTGAGGGTGTTGATCGTTTGGCTCGTCGGGACACGTCTGCTGCTGTGCACGGCGTCGAAGCCCACGCTCGAGTGAGTCCACATTGGCATCTCGGAGCCTGACCTCTTAAATGCCTCGCTTTGGCCACGTTACAGCAAGAGGAGGAAGCACAAGGCCGCTTTCGATGGTTTCTGTACACAAACCGACAGAGGAAATATTGCAATTTCACACACTGTCACGCTGTGTGCACATAGGATTTTATTGTACAATATTATCTTGCAAAAGGAAGTTATTCTGTTTTTAAGGGCTGCCTTACACTGACTGACACTATGGAACTGCCTCAAATGAACTCCGTCTCATAGCAGTAACTCTGTCCTCCCTACAATGGTATTTAAATACACATGCCTAGCACGAGAACCTACGGCGGTGTCCCATGCTGATACTGGCATAGAAGAGAATATACCACTCAGGAGGCTGAGGTAGGGGGGGGGTGAGTTGATCTGGGAGCTATAAGCTGCCGCCCCCGCATCAACAGAACCTTTTATGATTTCAGGAAAGTTAATTCATCTCGCATTGGCTGCTCTTTACTGAATACAAATTCATTTTTAACTCTATTTTTCTCCAACCTGTACACATTCAGTATTTTTTTTTAACAAGATGCAAGATAAGTGTCACTGATTGATTCCATCTTTTGGTGCTGCTATGGAAATATGAAAAAACTGAGGGTGACCCTAAATATCGGGGTGTGAGGCAGTGTTCACGTATGGCAAAGGCGTGGCGCTGAGAGATTACTGCTGGCGGCTGCAGATGAGCGTCTAGGCCTCATTCCAAGATGGCGACTATCTTGCGGCTGATCAAAGACGACTGCTTCCGTGGGTTGGTGACAGGTAAGTCGTGAGCTGTCGAGGACCAGTCAAAGCTGATCGCTGCAGCAGTGCAGGGCAGCGGCTATTGGAATGCAGTAAATTATGCGAGGGAACATTCATCAACCAGACTATTATTAATAATAATAATGTGTTGCACTACTGCAGTTTTGATGTTAAGTTTAGTAAAGGGCAGTTGTTTTTACCCAATTTAGTGGTACTTCTAGTTCAACTAATAATACGAAGGGCAACTATAGAGCTCATGTCCGGTGCAAGTAATTAGGTCATCTTGAATGAGCTGATGTTACATTTGTGTAATATCCTTCTGGCATCTGTAAGGGGGTTATCTGTATCATTTTTCTAGTAAAGAGAAGTGCACGTTTTCATAAATTGTCTGTTCACACTGTCTAGTTAAGCCTGCACAGTAGTGTTACTTTGACTAGGATGTTAATGTAACTATTCCCCTTGTCAATGGAGAAGCTCGTGTACAGGGAGAATTGCTTTAAAGTAATGGGCATCAGAAGCGGCACAAGAACACCATGTGTGGTAAAAGGCGCACTTTCCAAAGAGGGTCCGTGAGGAGCGGCCCATCCTCTAGGGTTTTATGTAGACCCAGATTTTCTTGTAAGTGACTGTGTCTTTTTTATTTTTTTGTGTCGTCAGTTTTTATTAAAGTAAGTTTCACAACACAGGTACATTATAGCAGAGAATAGAACAATTGGTGCTATACAATGCAACAATGGGGGGTGGAGAAGGGAGAAAAGGAGATGGGGAAAGGGGGGGGGTAAAACAAACAAGCATTGGCCGCGCGGCTGTGAAAGCGAAAGTAATCGCGATCAAAGCGAAAGTGATCGTGATCGCGAGGACGGGACCCGCTGTGTGTTAAGCACGCGAGTGGTGCGCACGCAGCTGTAATTGGTGGCTGCGTGCGTGCACGCTCGCGTGAACGCAAGCGCTAGGCCAGTGAAGTCTGGCAGCTCTTTGGAAACCCGTATACTAAATGTCGAGCAACAGCGCATGCGCTGTTCTAGGCTAGACCTAAAAACGAGTGGCCTATAGAGACAAAAATACAAGGTTCTTGAGCAACACTGTTGTCTGGTAGCACAAAAGAGCACTTTAAACACCCTTACTACAATAGCAGTCTTTTAAAATGACAATACATACTCCCTCCTTAAAGTGAAACATAAGGCAAATGCAGTGCTTAATTTGTGCCGGTGTCTAATTTAGAGAGTAGCACAACAACAGTAAATTCGTTCATTAAACGTTAAAAATAACTACTACTGTAGTAAATCCAGTAAGTCCAGGAAAACGTTTTTAAAGATTTATTGGCAAGACAGCACAGTAAATGGCTTCAGTCAAGGCAGTCAACTCCCAAATCCCCACAATTCTAGATCCAGAACATAAGCAATGAAACTGACAGAACAATGACATTAGACAGAACATGCAAGTCCACCACATGGTGGCGCCGTGTGTCTAATTTTGAGATGAGCACAATAGCAGGTTATTAATTCAATATACATTAAAAATAACTAATATCTGCTGCCCAAGTCATTCTTAGAGCTTTGGGGGGACTGGACTAGATACAATTAGCAGGCATGTAGGAGTTTGAAGGTTAGTAGTTGTGCTGGTACTGTCATTGGCAGATATGGCAGGAACAATGGATGGTGCAAGCTTAAGTCGCCTCCTGACGAGGGCCCTGGCACTTATATTTTTTTACAATTAAGCACTGGGCAAATTAGAATAAAGCACAGTAAACACAACATGAAATGGTCTCACCCCTTGCTATAAATTGAAGTGTTTGCGCAGTATTGTCACACATTCAAAAACTGTCAAAGACAAAGCCATTATTTTTTTATACAAGCATTAAACTGCGGAGTGGGATCGAACAAATGCAAAGGATAGCAATACTGGGTGGAGAATCGTGGAACGAGTTTTCCCCCGTATTCTTTCTCTGTATATCCACGAAATGGATAGACCACAGAGAGGCAGGGGCGGTGGGTGAGATTTTAAAGTGGTGGGGCGCAAACGAATTAGCATACAGCACCATAGCGAGCGAGCGCAGCGAGCGAGCCCGAACCCCAAATGGGGTTTTTTTTTTTAAAAAAAAGAAGAAAAATCGTGCATTTTCAAGCAAATTTGAGAAAGCAGGAAGGTTAATAAAGCAATTGTGAAAATGCAGTTATTACATTAATAGATGGCATAACATAGGTAGCTGCTTATTCAGTATTACCACAGAGCTTCATACATTCTGTCCTATTATGCTCAGGTGCTGAATTCAGACTATAAGACTCATGGAAATCTCAGCTCTAAGAGTAGAAGAAGTTGCACAGCAGTGTAATGGTTGCCAGGCTCGTTCCGCAGGTGGCGGAGCGTGGTATTAGCATGTTGTGCTTAACGCCACGCTCCGACATTCCCTTGTAAATATGCCCCTAACTGTGCTAGTAATAAATATCACTGGATTGTAATTAACAGCTCTGGGAAGAGAATACATGTGCTAGCATATGACAAATTCTCCAAGCCAGGAGAAAGTTTACAAGGTCCAGAGTAAACATTAAATGTCACTGAGCCAGGAATAAATTAAACGGAATTGCAACACTCTAGGCGCGCTATCACAGAGGAACTAGATGTCACCAAAAGACCCACGTCAGCGGACCAAGAATAAAATCATAAACAGATTCGCCGGGCCAAGAATAAACATCCTTGGACCTCGAATAGATGCGCCATGGGGGAGACAAGTTGTTGAACCGGAAACACATGTCGATAGACACGGTTAGTTAGCCCAGAGACACAAGTCACTGGATCGGCGACACCTGGCATGGAATAAAAATAAATGCTCCACTGGGTTGTGAATAATGTTGCTTGGAGGGACATAAACTTCACTGGGTTGAGAATAATAAATATTTTGGACTCTGATTAATACACGTCAATGGGCTGGGCATACGCATCACTGGGCTGGAAGAAATTTCACTGGGCCAGGAAAAAAAAAATATTCTTTGGGCTGATGGAAGTTTCAGAGAGCTACGAACAAAGAACATTCTGCCGTAAAACACGGGCGGAAAACCATTAATACGAACAAAGGGCATAGCTGAACGAGAAATAATTACACAGCCAAAACCTGTTCCTTTAAAGCAACTTCAAAGTGCCTTTACTCCCCATATTAAAAATAGATGACTCACAGAATTAGTTTAACCCGTGTGGAATAAAAATATGCATAAGATTTAAGAATGTAACTGTTCAATTACTGAGGCATAACAATGGGCAGTCAGCTCTTTGTTTTGAAATGAAAGCAACCACTGCAAGGGGTTGTCACATGGTCAGCGCTCCGACTCCCTTTGATTGCTGGTCTCATGTGGCCATAGCTTTGCATCAAGGTTCACCCAGGGGCTGTGGACATTACTGTCACCTTATTTGTTGCCCTGTCTGTATGTGCGAGAATGAAAGTAAAACCGGCACGGTGCTGCTCGTGAAACGGGCGCCGCGCTGGTAAAGCATGTTTACAGTTATTATTAACATATGGAGCAGGGCAGTTTCTGATATTTCAAATATCTTAACTAACTAGACACCCTCTGCGGAGGAACGCGAGTGTAAACATTCCGAGGATGAAATCATTATAAGGAAGGGCGGCTATCACCTGGGTCACAGGGGACCCTCCTATCCGGGTGACCCCCCCCCCCCCCCCCGCCGGTCTCCCTCTCGCCAGTGGCGTAACGAACGTGGGTGGGGTATGCAAAGTACATGGACGCCCCCCCACGCACCGGACCCAAACAGGAGCTTTCAGGCTCGTCCCTGCACAGTGCTGGAGGGGGCCCTCTGGAGCTCGCCCCCTCCCGTCCCGCGGTCCAAAGAAACTCAGACGGACACCGCGGTTCCACCCTGACCATCGACTCACTGAGCTGCCTGAGCCTGCCTCCATTTCCAAGCACGGTTCCTAACACTTACAAATGATATTTTATTTAGGTAGAGACAACCCCAGTCACACTTGATTACCAGAAAAGTCGTTGATATTAATATGAATGTCTAAATAATGAGGTATTTTTATATACCGCGTCGTGCAACCGTTCTGCCTCTTCTAGGTGCCGGATCTTATTTCATGACACCCAAATATCGACCTCAGAAGGATGGAAGGCTGAGTTGGTTTTCACAGTGTTCGAACTCATCTCCTACAGCAGCTAGAGTTTAACTCGCTGAGCCATTCTGAGAATTTAGATTCCAGTCAGCCATAAGGTTTGGAAGCTTATAGCGACCACCTACCCCTTATAAAGTATAAACCGAGCAGGCTAGTAGTATCATGTTTAATTCACAGCGCTACGAAGCGCTTGAAGCTGTGTGACAGCAAAGTGGAGACGCAAACGATGTAGAAACAAACATTTACGTAACTCCAAGGAGGGAGCCAGCTTTTATGAGTAGTAGTACAAAAGTCACCCAGGGTCTTGGGAGCCCAGATAAGTTCCTAATGGTGCTGTCTCAGGCGAGACGCCTGAGATGTCGTATTTCGGTCTTTGAACCATGAAGGTGACAGAGATCTCTCCCGGCGCTGGCAAGTACAGTACAAGGCTGAGAGGGCACGAGGTGACAGCGCCCTGATAGATTTATTTATACGAGCTTATCGGAAGTGAAAGGAATGCGAGCGACACTCGATGTGCTGCTCCTTGAGAGATGTTCACACCGGACACCGGCCGTGGGGGGGCTGGAGGCCTCGCCGCGGGGGAGGAAATTGCCGCTACTGGAGGAGGAGCTCACCTTGACATCTAGCAGGGCCGTCCGAGCCCTTATAAAAAGTCAGCCGAGAGGGCTCGCGCACCACACTCAACACGTCATTGAACCTGCTTCCTGCACTGACAAGCCTCAGGTACACTGGTGATGAAAGCCCCGGCGCTCCTCCTGGCGCTGCTCTGCAGCCTGTGCTCTGCGGCAGACAGCGGGGAAGGTAAGAAGCGCGCCGCGCTCTGTAGTTTGAACTCTTAGAAATGCCAGGCAGGGTTGTAGGCATACATTATTGTGACCATTACATAGCTAAGAAAACAGGTATCACTAGTTTGGACAGTCATGGATGAAAAACAACGCAACACGTCTTACGGTTCAACCTGTACAAGGGCCGCCCTCAGGAAAAACCTCAGGCCACACGTGTCGTAGGATGACCACGTGTACACAATTTCCCTCCGTCCACAGTCCGTTGAGGCTGAAATCCGTTGTCCGGTTTGATTCCTTTAAGTACACCGCCACGCGAGGTGTGTGTGGCGCGGTGACGACGGACTGCCAGTGCGCACCTGCTAACGATGATGGCCAATCACTGTTCGCATAAGCCACAGTGATTGGCCATACCCTGCGTGGCACCCAATGCCTGGTTTGCAGGCTGCGCGGTGTCTCTCAGCCAATCCAGAGACGCTGCAACATTAGCAGCGCCTGAATTGGCCACAGCACCGTGGGCACAGACAGGGCTCGCCCATAGGAGAGACCGGGGGCTGCTGCATGAAGCAACCCTCGGCCTCTCGGGTCCCCCTCCCTCGCTCTCCTAGCCACTGGCTGACTGGCTGACAGTGCGCATGTTTGGCAGGGTCATAATCCAAACTCGAGTATGCGCCTACGCGCCGCTGGCCTTCAGTGTGCACTGTCACTCAAACGGAGTGCTCGCCCCCGGCCCCACCCCCTTCATCGGCCGGTCCCACGCTATTGTAAGGAAAGGAAAACTGACAGCGCTGCGTCACTGCTAGTTACGTGAGCACTGCAGCCGCGGGTCCAAGCAGGGCTGGCTGGTGGGGCTACGCCCCTACGCCCCAATGGACGCACCGCGGCTGCAGAGAGGTGCAACGCATCACACTGGAGGGAGGATAGCAAAAAGACATGCGAAGGTCCATCGATGAGAGGTTAATTAGATCCCATCGATGAGAGGTTAATTAGATCCCATCTTACGGAAGTCCATAGCCTCTTAGGGTAGGTCACCGAGTGTGGTCGGGCAACATCTGGAATTCGCCTAGTTAACAGGAAAACCACCGTGTAACAGTGGCCTTGCTATTATCTGGCCTGGAGGTGAAAGGCTTTATAAAGCTGGTACAAATATTTTGCAAAATCGTCTACTCGGCGCACTACTTTTGCATTTTTTTATAAAGAAAACATCATATTACCAAAAATTAGGTCTACTTCGGTTGACAGTCTAATTTAGAGGATTTACCAAACATTTTGGCATGCACTTAGACAAGCGCCAACCCCAAAACAGCGGACCTACAACCGACAGTATGTCAGTGTCCTGCAGCGCCACATATATGAAATATATCACACATAACTTGCTATATGTACTTACATATCATATGTGAAGCAACATACACAAACGCTTCAGCCAAAGGCTTTTCCCGTTTTTTTTCACACGCAAGAAGTGAAAAACAAATCCTTTTAGCAACCACAAACTCGACCTTTGCCTCGAATCAACGTCTCGATTCTTTCACACGCGCCACCGCAGGGAACGTGACTTTTGATAGCAGTCACGCCATGACGCCAGACGTGGAATTTAATATCGCACCCCGCTAGCTCACTGGAACCCTCTAGCATTTCACATGAGCACCACCTGATGGTTCGCAAGCAGCGAGGCAAGGTGAGGAATTTTAATTATACGAACTATGTGGAGGTCTAAATACATTTTACGAAATGGGTCCCTTGGAATTGGAAAGTGCCATTAACTTTCTTACATCTGGATAAATGCTACTTCCTCATTTGTTCTTTGTAATTTATTTAGATCTATATGATTAAAGATGTTTGGTCTACATTACAATTGCTTTTTAACAGCTATATTCATCTTATAACAAGTCCCGGGTTTTCCAGTTCAGAAACATACAGCTACCGAGAATTACTCTTAAATAAATACATGCAGTCGGTAGAATTAACTTTTTCACAAAAACCAGTGTAAGCAACGTTACAAGATTTGTAAAAGTCCCTTGTTGAAAGAGTTGCGCTGTATTATTACCACAAAAAGATATCCCTTTAAAAACTCTTTAGTTCAGTGGACATTGAGCTTACAGTGCAATGGCTCAAAACCAACACAGTGTAGCGCTAAATGCAGTTATGCTCAAGGATGGAACCCGATCAGAGTCCCATGAAGTGGCATTTCAGCAATACGTTTTGCAGGAACAATATTCTGATTCAGTGATTCTTAACTTTTTGACTTCTGATGTCCCCGTCTAAATCACTACAAGAACAGCCGCGGTGCGTCCATTGGGGCGTAGGGGCGTAGCCCCACCAGCCAGCCCTGCTTGGACCCGCGGCTGCAGTGCTCACGTAACTAGCAGTGACGCAGCGCTGTCAGTTTTCCTTTCCTTACAATAGCGTGGGACCGGCCGATGAAGGGGGTGGGGCCGGGGGCGAGCACTCCGTTTGAGTGACAGTGCACACTGAAGGCCAGCGGCGCGTAGGCGCATACTCGAGTTTGGATTATGACCCTGCCAAACATGCGCACTGTCAGCCAGTCAGCCAGTGGCTAGGAGAGCGAGGGAGGGGGACCCGAGAGGCCGAGGGTTGCTTCATGCAGCAGCCCCCGGTCTCTCCTATGGGCGAGCCCTGTCTGTGCCCACGGTGCTGTGGCCAATTCAGGCGCTGCTAATGTTGCAGCGTCTCTGGATTGGCTGAGAGACACCGCGCAGCCTGCAAACCAGGCATTGGGTGCCACGCAGGGTATGGCCAATCACTGTGGCTTATGCGAACAGTGATTGGCCATCATCGTTAGCAGGTGCGCACTGGCAGTCCGTCGTCACCGCGCCACACACACCTCGCGTGGCGGTGTACTTAAAGGAATCAAACCGGACAACGGATTTCAGCCTCAACGGACTGTGGACGGAGGGAAATTGTGTACACGTGGTCATCCTACGACACGTGTGGCCTGAGGTTTTTCCTGAGGGCGGCCCTTGTACAGGTTGAACCGTAAGACGTGTTGCGTTGTTTTTCATCCATGACTGTCCAAACTAGTGATACCTGTTTTCTTAGCTATGTAATGGTCACAATAATGTATGCCTACAACCCTGCCTGGCATTTCTAAGAGTTCAAACTACAGAGCGCCGCGCGCTTCTTACCTTCCCCGCTGTCTGCCGCAGAGCACAGGCTGCAGAGCAGCGCCAGGAGGAGCGCCGGGGCTTTCATCACCAGTGTACCTGAGGCTTGTCAGTGCAGGAAGCAGGTTCAATGACGTGTTGAGTGTGGTGCGCGAGCCCTCTCGGCTGACTTTTTATAAGGGCTCGGACGGCCCTGCTAGATGTCAAGGTGAGCTCCTCCTCCAGTAGCGGCAATTTCCTCCCCCGCGGCGAGGCCTCCAGCCCCCCCACGGCCGGTGTCCGGTGTGAACATCTCTCAAGGAGCAGCACATCGAGTGTCGCTCGCATTCCTTTCACTTCCGATAAGCTCGTATAAATAAATCTATCAGGGCGCTGTCACCTCGTGCCCTGTCAGCCTTGTACTGTACTTGCCAGCGCCGGGAGAGATCTCTGTCACCTTCATGGTTCAAAGACCGAAATACGACATCTCAGGCGTCTCGCCTGAGACAGCACCATTAGGAACTTATCTGGGCTCCCAAGACCCTGGGTGACTTTTGTACTACTACTAATAAAAGCTGGCTCCCTCCTTGGAGTTACGTAAATGTTTGTTTCTACATCGTTTGCGTCTCCACTTTGCTGTCACACAGCTTCAAGCGCTTCGTAGCGCTGTGAATTAAACATGATACTACTAGCCTGCTCGGTTTATACTTTATAAGGGGTAGGTGGTCGCTATAAGCTTCCAAACCTTATGGCTGACTGGAATCTAAATTCTCAGAATGGCTCAGCGAGTTAAACTCTAGCTGCTGTAGGAGATGAGTTCGAACACTGTGAAAACCAACTCAGCCTTCCATCCTTCTGAGGTCGATATTTGGGTGTCATGAAATAAGATCCGGCACCTAGAAGAGGCAGAACGGTTGCACGACGCGGTATATAAAAATACCTCATTATTTAGACATTCATATTAATATCAACGACTTTTCTGGTAATCAAGTGTGACTGGGGTTGTCTCTACCTAAATAAAATATCATTTGTAAGTGTTAGGAACCGTGCTTGGAAATGGAGGCAGGCTCAGGCAGCTCAGTGAGTCGATGGTCAGGGTGGAACCGCGGTGTCCGTCTGAGTTTCTTTGGACCGCGGGACGGGAGGGGGCGAGCTCCAGAGGGCCCCCTCCAGCACTGTGCAGGGACGAGCCTGAAAGCTCCTGTTTGGGTCCGGTGCGTGGGGGGGCGTCCATGTACTTTGCATACCCCACCCACGTTCGTTACGCCACTGGCGAGAGGGAGACCGGCGGGGGGGGGGGGGGGGTCACCCGGATAGGAGGGTCCCCTGTGACCCAGGTGATAGCCGCCCTTCCTTATAATGATTTCATCCTCGGAATGTTTACACTCGCGTTCCTCCGCAGAGGGTGTCTAGTTAGTTAAGATATTTGAAATATCAGAAACTGCCCTGCTCCATATGTTAATAATAACTGTAAACATGCTTTACCAGCGCGGCGCCCGTTTCACGAGCAGCACCGTGCCGGTTTTACTTTCATTCTCGCACATACAGACAGGGCAACAAATAAGGTGACAGTAATGTCCACAGCCCCTGGGTGAACCTTGATGCAAAGCTATGGCCACATGAGACCAGCAATCAAAGGGAGTCGGAGCGCTGACCATGTGACAACCCCTTGCAGTGGTTGCTTTCATTTCAAAACAAAGAGCTGACTGCCCATTGTTATGCCTCAGTAATTGAACAGTTACATTCTTAAATCTTATGCATATTTTTATTCCACACGGGTTAAACTAATTCTGTGAGTCATCTATTTTTAATATGGGGAGTAAAGGCACTTTGAAGTTGCTTTAAAGGAACAGGTTTTGGCTGTGTAATTATTTCTCGTTCAGCTATGCCCTTTGTTCGTATTAATGGTTTTCCGCCCGTGTTTTACGGCAGAATGTTCTTTGTTCGTAGCTCTCTGAAACTTCCATCAGCCCAAAGAATATTTTTTTTTTCCTGGCCCAGTGAAATTTCTTCCAGCCCAGTGATGCGTATGCCCAGCCCATTGACGTGTATTAATCAGAGTCCAAAATATTTATTATTCTCAACCCAGTGAAGTTTATGTCCCTCCAAGCAACATTATTCACAACCCAGTGGAGCATTTATTTTTATTCCATGCCAGGTGTCGCCGATCCAGTGACTTGTGTCTCTGGGCTAACTAACCGTGTCTATCGACATGTGTTTCCGGTTCAACAACTTGTCTCCCCCATGGCGCATCTATTCGAGGTCCAAGGATGTTTATTCTTGGCCCGGCGAATCTGTTTATGATTTTATTCTTGGTCCGCTGACGTGGGTCTTTTGGTGACATCTAGTTCCTCTGTGATAGCGCGCCTAGAGTGTTGCAATTCCGTTTAATTTATTCCTGGCTCAGTGACATTTAATGTTTACTCTGGACCTTGTAAACTTTCTCCTGGCTTGGAGAATTTGTCATATGCTAGCACATGTATTCTCTTCCCAGAGCTGTTAATTACAATCCAGTGATATTTATTACTAGCACAGTTAGGGGCATATTTACAAGGGAATGTCGGAGCGTGGCGTTAAGCACAACATGCTAATACCACGCTCCGCCACCTGCGGAACGAGCCTGGCAACCATTACACTGCTGTGCAACTTCTTCTACTCTTAGAGCTGAGATTTCCATGAGTCTTATAGTCTGAATTCAGCACCTGAGCATAATAGGACAGAATGTATGAAGCTCTGTGGTAATACTGAATAAGCAGCTACCTATGTTATGCCATCTATTAATGTAATAACTGCATTTTCACAATTGCTTTATTAACCTTCCTGCTTTCTCAAATTTGCTTGAAAATGCACGATTTTTCTTCTTTTTTTTAAAAAAAAAAAACCCCATTTGGGGTTCGGATACCTATGAGCGGCCCAGGCCACAACACGCACAGTTACGCAGTATGAAAAAAAAACTGCAGGAAAACAATGTGCTGGTCAAATTACATATTCTGAGGAAAGCAAATTAAGTAAAACTTTAGCAACGTAAACATGAGCTTTCTCACTGGCATGGATGACCCCATTTTGATTAATTACTGCTGAGCTTTGGCCTCAGTTTCCTCAGACAATTGGGATAGCGCTAGGCACTGTAGTCCATGGACCTCCTGAGAATGGGTTCGGACCCTGGGGGTCCTCGGTCCACAGGTTAGGAATCGCTGTTCTGATTAAAATGTTTGAACAGACAAGCTAGGCTTCCTACTTGCTGGTTTTGTTTTTGGGAGTTTTATATAGTGCAAACTTGACCCGAAGGTATCGGAGTGCTTTACATAAGCCCCAGTTGCATTACAGACAGACACATCCATTTTGGGAGGCACAGGGAGATTACGTGATTTGCCCAGAATCACAGGATGAGCGTCCCTGCCATACTCAAAACCCGGTTCCCCAGCTCCGAGGTCGGCTGCTCTAGCCGCAAGTCCACATCCTATCTTGTTTCTTTGCTTGTGATTTTTTAGGTCTCGTCTGACCCAGCGCATGCGCTGGTCTGGCGAGACTTTTTGTGAGGGCTCAAAAAAATGCTACCATGGCCAGCCTAGAGCTACAGTGCATGTGCGCGGTGCGCGCTTAGGAGCAGAGGCTGGCAAACCTCGTCATGCTCATTAAGCGCCCGCGATCACTTTCACTTTCCCCGCGATCACTTTCGCGGCGCCCCTGTGATGTTCTCGTTCAAAGAACATCAAACATCAAAGAACATGTTGTTGTGTTAATGCTTTGCTGCGCCCGTTTGACTTACAATGTGCTTTCTCTTTCCACAAACTCGATGTTTGTGTTCCTTTATTTTGAGATGCTTTTGGTAATACTGTTTTGTGACTTAAAGTAAATTAAGGAAATGTTACTGTGAAACTGGACAAAGTTCACAGTGTTTATTTCTGATCGCAGCGGCTGCTTCATGTCCGTTGCACCATTCAGGGAGTCCTTTCGTTGGCGCTTTCATGAGGACATGATGAGGAAGCTGGAAACTTTTGGCACATTCTCTTTAAAAGCACAGGTTGTTGGCGACTGGTTAATCGATTAGACCTATGTAGCGCTTTAGATCTCAAAGCGCTATGGCGGGTGCAGCAGTTACAACTCATGAAATATGGGGTACAATTCACAAGGAGGGGGCAGGTTTGAGTGCACATTGGCTGCAATCAAACTCTTAAGATGATGGGCTGTGTGTATCCATTATCAGCACTCAGTCTTCACTAAGTGATCTTGTTTGCTTTGTTGTTGTGTTAATGTTTTGCTGCGCCCGTTTGACTTACAACGTGCTTTCTCTTTCCACAAACTCGATGTTTGTGTTCCTTTATTTTGAGATGCTTTTGGTAATACTGTCACACACACAACCACACACACAACCACACACACACACACACAACCCCACACCCAACCCCACAACTACACACACAACCACAACCAATCACACCCACAACCACACACACCCACAACCACACACAACCACCAAAAAAGGGAGAGCAACAGCTTATTTTCTTTCTTCAAAGAGGAATTTACCCACTTAAGGATCATGCACATAAATTCTACCCCTGATAAAGTTTTGACGATTATGTCATGTTCCAAGGTGTTGAAGGCAGCCAACAGATTTTAAAGAATGAACATTGCGATATGGCAGCCGTCAACCTGTCCGCAGAGATTGTCCAGCACAGACAACACAACATGCTCAATATTGTGATGGTTGTGTGCTTTTGACCAAAAACAAACCTGAAGAAAATGGTTCTGACTAGTTTCTTTTGCCGAAACTTTATTAACACATTTTTATTTATGAATGCTTTAAATAGCTTGACAAAACCTATCAGGAGAAAACAATTCTTGAAAAATCATTGTTTTCTTCCTTTTTCTCTTTCTCTTTTTCCCTTTTACATGAATCCTCTACCCTGATTTCTAACTCCACATTCCTAATAAGCAATATTTATTAGAAATGATCATAATGATCATTGTGGTATGTAAACTAGACGTTGCTGTTGTTTACACTAATATACCTCCTGTATCATTGCCTATGTATCTTCTCGGCTTGGGCTCCAAGTTACTCCTTTCCATGCCATTGTTTTGTTATGTGCAAAATTCAATAAACAGATTCGGTGTAAAAAATTAAAAGGAAGGGTTCCCACAACTACTCCTCTCTTTTTAAAGGAGTACCAGGCACACCCCTTCTTCCTCCAGTTACTTTTATAACTTTTGGTCTACCTTTAGTGCACCCCCTGAAACTGTTTTTTTCAAATAGGCAAGTACCTTTCCCACTAAATATACTATGTTTCTATCTTTAACTGTATTTTTTTCTCACTTGGGAATGCTGCACCTGCAGTCACTGCTGGGGTCAGCGACTTTCACCAAATAGCCACCAATTGACCCCCACTGACCGCGAGGGCACCACACATTGCCTTCAGGTGACTTAATTACTTCCGTGGACCACGAATGTTGGTCTGTGTTGGGATGCTGGGCTGGCGACAAGGCTCAGGACGTGCTGCAGTCCAATGACAGTCCACCATATCGTTATCAGTTAAAGCGCAGCAGGTGTCACACATCCAGATGCGCTGTTTCAAGGAGACACAAGAGGCACAGGTAGAAAAAGGTATCTGATCCAGTTTTGTTGCCGTGGTTATGCAGGTCCAGGGCACTGGTGGTCAGAGATGATATATATACAATGCCCAGCTAATGGACTAAGAGCCAATGAAAGTAAACTGTGCACAGGAGTGCACTGCAGGCTGCACCAGAGCTGAGTACAGTATCCCCCCATTTCTCATTAAAAGTCAGTCCCATCATGACACATCACACCATGTGATGCAGACACAGTGAGGCCTCTTCTCACATTCATTGCAGCTAGGAAATGCTTACCACAGCTTCCATAGAGTTGGCATTTGTATCACATGGCATAAGAGATTCCTAGTCCCCAACAAAATAGAGCCGGTGGCTGGAGTCATTACTCAGATCCAACCCTATTTCTGTTTAAGCAGCTAAATATCAGGAAAACAAGCAAAAACATCACTTTTAAATTGCAAATCCAGATCTTTTAATAACATACTTCTGAACTGCCACCTTACGCATTCTCATCGAAAGTCACCTTTGTCCTTCGCACACTATTTGGCCTGTCTAAAACATCATACACAAAAAGCAGAGCACATTAGAGCATTCTGGCATTGCGACTACGCAGTAAAACAAGCATTTGCAATGCAATAGGTCTCGCATTTTTTTATAGTTAGAGCTACGGGCATTGCAATGAAAATGTTTGTTTTTAGCACCTTTAACCCCTTCGGTGCTCATGACGGAACGGTTCCGTCATGAGCCACGGTTGAGCTGTGCTCATGACGGAACCGTTCCGTCATGACCACGCCCGCGCAAGATTCCGTCAGCACAGCGGCGGAATTTGCGCAGCATGGAAGGGGTTAAGTACCCTTAAGTAATGTCTCAAGGCTGCCAGATGGGAAGTGAACCATATGTTTGGTTATGCTTTGGTAGAAGTGAGCATCTGGTACTTGAGGATTAATAGATAGCGCGGTGGGGAAAGGTACGAGTCCTGTTGCAGTTTGTGCATGTGGCTTTCAAAGTGCAGCCCCCTTGGGGCCTCAGTGCTAAACACCGCATTCCTGTTGTCCGAATAAACACACAGCATGCAGGGGGAGGAGAGTTGAAACCGGGGGAGGGGTAGTGTAGAGGGGTTGGAGTATTTTATTTTTCTATTTTATTTTAAAAGTTTTATATAGTGCTAGCTTGACCCGTAGGTATCAGAGCGCTTTACATACATACTGTAAAGAAAAACAAACGGAAATTGCATTACATAGTAGGCAGTAAGGAAGCAAAACCAGGGATAAAAAAAATACGGCATGGAAGATAAGGTGGTTAACACAGTCCGTATAAATGTACAGGCTAAAAGAAAGGGAGGATGAGCACAGGGAGAGTGGAGGAGACATGAAAAGGGAGACCGAACACTTTCAGTGATTATTAGAACACTATGTGGCAGAAAGGAATATTTAAAAGCAGAGATCTCAGATGGGTGGTGTGGACGGGTAGGTAGTGTTGTGGTAAGGGCGAGGGTGTGGTAGAATACAGCATAGGGAGATTACGTAACGGACACTGGGGAACTGGATTTGAGTCTCGTCAGGGACGCTCAACATACTGTGATTTTGGGAAAACCACTTAATCTCCGAGTGCCTAACAAAAGATGAATGTGTCTGTCTGTAACGCAACTGGTGCTCAAGTAGGAAACTTCGTTACCTTCGAGTCAACACTAGGGGAAACCAGTGCAGGGAGATGCCCTGAGACTGCTGCGGTGAGGGCTGGAGTTGGTACATGCACCGTTGGTGGCTGATATGGGGTGAAGTGGTAGAGGGGTTGCCCAATGCCAGGGTGCTCAGACTAGGGGGCGCTAGTACCCTGATAGAGAAATGCTGTATTCTGGGTGGGAGGATGCCACAAATGGAGGGATGTTCTGGGTCTAGAGGTGGCACGTCGTCGGAGGAGATAGATACCCGGAGCCAAGGACCGCACAAGGGCGGCACAAAGACTCGGCCTGGGTGATACATTTAGGGAAGTGACAGCACAGCAACGGGCAAGGGGCTGTGCTGGCATGAGCAGTTTGGCACTGAAGAGACCGCAGTGCAGGACTCACTGTCAAAGCTGGACCTCTTCCGTGGTGCAAGGCTGGCTCGAAGGCAGAGATCCGAGGACGGAGGGACACTGTGGTGGGTACGCTGCGGCCACTCTTGGGTGGGCGAATGCCAGCGCTATTGGGCTCATCTGGCGCTTTGAGGGCATCGATTTGGTAGTGTGGTGGCGGCGCAAGGGCAGAGATCAGGGCGCCGGACGGCCACAATAAGACAACTGGATGATTCTGGAAATGGGACTGGCACACGGGCAGAGCTGGGCTGATGTGTCTGCTGGCACAAGGGCAGAGCTGGGGGTGATGTGGAAGAGGAGCCGACACAGTGGCTAAGCAGGAGACTGAACTGAGTGGGGAGGGTGAGGGCTGGCACAAAGGAAGAGCTAAGGGTCTTCTGGCGGCTGAGTTGGCACAGTGGCTGAACTGGAAGGTGATTTGACACGTAAACTGCCATTATGAGAGCCGGGAGCTGAAAGAGCTTCACAGGTCTGGGGCACAGAGGGGCTTGCACAGTGCTCTGGGTGGGGAGCACAGAGGGGTTTGTGTGTGGGGGGGGGAGAGGGGTGTTGGAGGGTCTGGCAGTGGGGTTGGGAACAATGGAGGCCCTAGGCAGTGGTCAATGGATACTCGCTTTACTCCATGCCCTTGAGGCAGTGTCGTCATAACATTAGACGTGAGAGACGTAGTAAGCGGTTTATAAGGCGACTGAGTGAGTGTCCTATTGGAGCTGCGGCGCGTAATGGGGCATGGTGCAGACAGAGTACAGCGTATTTATTTATTTAATGCAATTTTAAATAATGCGAACATTACCTGAAGGTGTCAGAGCGCTTTACAAAAGAACCAGTTGCGTTACATAAGGACTTTGGATTCTGAGTTACATAAGATATACAAACAGAAAAAATTGCAAATGTACAAGTTGTAAAATCACTCAAGGAAGAGATACAAACAGAAGAGAAAAAATTTTTTTTTGCAAATGTACAAGTTGTAAAGTCACACAAGGAAGAGATGCAAACGGATAAACTCTAAAATCACATAGGAATGGTAGTAAGTACAAAGGTCTACTACATATACTAGCGATTTGAGTTCTAAATATACAAATAGTAAAATCACTAAGGGTTACATTTTAGCAGCGATTACGCTTGGACAATTATATATTACATATTTAGATATATATATATTTATGAGTTACAGAAGCATGGCTCAGGCATAGGGACAAAAGCAGGCAAGGGGAGAGAAATTCAGGGGAGAGAGGAAAGGCCTAGCGGAGATAGAAAGAGAGTAGGGGAGGGAAGTGGTAGGAAAGGGGGTTACGAGTGATGGGATTAGGGGCTTCAGCATTATTCACAAACGATGAGTAGTTGCCGATGTGTGAAACTGTGAGGCTTTATGCCCGGGTTTATCTGTAGTGCAACAGGGCTATAGACTGCCGAAAGCTCGGATAGAACGCCCACCGGGGAATAGGGGACGCCTCGCGCCGCTAATGTAGAGGGACTGGCTGTTGAGATGGCACAGACTTATCACGAGGCAATATGTCCTCCGCAGGTGCCATTTTGAAGTCAGGCAGCGCCGATTCCAGTTTGACTCCAGAGTTTGGGGAAGTTGGTATATAAACATTGCCCTGCATGTCTCGTTCGTTTTTGTGCCTGCCGCCGCCCCCAGATACCATTTTCAATGCCTTCCTGGGCGGTCTGCACTTCTCCCCACGGTGTGCGGCATCGAGGGGAAATGGCGGCCTCGTCTTCACCCGTTTCACGCATCGGTATCACAGCTCGCCTTCACCGCCGGCACCGCTCGCCAGTCCGCTGCGCCTGCATGCATCAACATCGGGGCACATACGGGAGCGGCGATCCGCTCACTCCCCCCCAGCACCGCTCAACTCGTCTGTGGCCTCACAATACAGGCTCACCGCTCGAGGCAGCAGAGTCTTCCTTATCTCCACCACAACTCCAGGCGCTCTCGATGGCGTGTCCGTCCGCTCCTCTCCACCTGCGGTCATGGACCTTCTCAGCACTGCCGGTCTTATTGCGGGGGTTGGTCGGACCCGGGTCTGTCTCTCCTGCTGATTCCCCAGCAGGGTCCGGTTGTTCTGAGATATGGAGGTCCTGCTTCACCTGCCGCCATCTTCCCTCCTAGCTCCCTCTCACCAGCGTACACAGGATACCATGCACTGGCGCTAAAGGGAGCGGTATATTGGGGCTGCAGAGGGCGCAGTATGGGGGCTGGCTGCAGAAAAGGGCGTACATGGGGTACAGTACACTGGAGCTGAAGGGGGGAGAGAAAGTGAAAGCGCAAGTGCGAGTTGTGCAGAACGCACCAGCCATACGCGTTACACATCGCCTGGAATGAAGAAGAAAGACGTGAGACGCCGTGTGTGTGCACATCTCCTGTCCAGGCGCGTGCCATCTCCTGTCTCCCTTCGCGCACCAAACCGACGACTATAGGTCTCGCCAAGGCTCTTCCATCCATCTCCCATATGAACACATGCCAAACCACATATCCCCCAAGTCCTGCCTGTCATTTCCATCCTGTACTAGGCACAAATGTTTCCCTTCAAGATTATGATCGTTCAAACAATTAAGTCCTCTCCTCAGTCAATCATTCTTACCAACTGCAAACAAGCTGCTTCTTCAATGAGTTAAGACAGTACCTCACTTCACATGTAAAGACCATGCCTTTGAAATCGAACACCACTCACAAGACCAACCTAGAAAATATTTTATGTGTAATGCCTAATTGCAATATCTTGTAATGTACTCTTTTTTGTAATAGATGCTGCATATGACTGTTCAGATCATTATAGATCATTTATGTACATCTAGATAATGGTACCAACTACATGTAATTTAAGATGACGTGTACTGCACTTCTATTGACAGAGCTACAAATAATTCAATAGTTACAAATTAAACAATCCACCAACCAATCTGAAGGAGAGTCATCCTTGAGGTATCCACTCAAACATCTTCTTAAGCCATCCATCAGCCAATCAAGTGAGCTCGACTTCCCAGCCCCATTATTCTTGTCTCTTCACTTTCTTTGTCCATTCACAAACGATCATGTGAACAAAGTCACAGTAATCGTGATTAAATAGGATCACTGAGCCATGCTCAATCCTATGGTTGGGCAAACTTATTTTGTTTACATTTTGTAGTAAGATATCTTGTTGCAAATATGCAAATTCCATCAATCTGCTTCCACACACCAGTGAAAAAAGAAGCAGCGAGTATTGCAGCAATAGTAGTGGTCTTCTATTAATCGGGTCAGTCGTGAAATAGTCCATGACCGATGGGGCGCGTGTTCAGAAAAAATGTCATTTCGCAGTAGGCTGTCATCATCTAATCAGAAGCATCTAAGCAAAGAGACTTGTGAGATTGATTAATAACGCCCAATCAAAATTGATGAAACACAAGCCTGTTTGGTGGCCATCAGCCAATCAGATAGGTCTTTGTGATTACACCCCTTTATCTCGCTGATACCGCCTATTCCCAGCAATAAAGGGCAGTCACACCAACCTGGACTATTTTGCAGTTCTGCGAGGAGACCACTCTTTAGTCAACCTGCAAAGTGTGCGGTTTCTTTGAACTCAGCGGTAAAGTGGATCCGGACCAAAAAAAAAACAAGCACCTTCGGCCAGCCTTTAGGTTTTGTCAGTGATCGGTTTGTTATGCCATGGTTTTTGCATCACTTAATTTTCGAGGAAGATGCCAGGCGCTTATTAATCAAAATAAAAAGTGGCAAAGGGAAATATGTTGACATAGTATTCCCCAAACTGAATCAAACTACTTTGTGTGTGGATGTACTCTGTGTGAAAGGGCAGAATGTGGTCACTCACAGTGAGGTTTGCCAACAGATGAGGAGGGAGAGCCACCGCCTCATGCTGTATGTTATAGTGGGTGGATGAAATGAAAAACGTGAATGACACTATAAACAAGCCGATGGACGTAGAAGGCTGTCTTAAAGCACCTATAAGTAAGCATATTAATATATATATTAAAAAAAATAAAAGGTCTTGGTCAACACCAGAGCTAAAAATTGTTAAAGATCATCATGAGCATTTAGAAAAGAGCAAAAGCCAACCAGGAAAGTAGTGAAACAAAATTATTGGTGACTAGTTAAATGGTAGACTTAATAAAGTGACTGAAAACACAAGATTTTTGATTATTTGGATATCAACCAGGAGAATATTGAAGGCCAGTGTTGTTCAATATGTAAAATGTAATCCACCTGTGATGCTCATTTAAATCTGAGGATGACAACATTGGTCCAGGAAATGGAGAGTCTTTTTCCCTATAATATGGAGCATCAAGTAACTTCCTGCAATGCCCATATTATAGGATTATAACATATTGTAATATATACCATATTATGAATGATGTGCTGCAACATATTGAATTTACAGATTTTTCCTTCACAAAATAAAGATGTGTGCACAAATAGGATTGCTGAAAGATGCAACAAAATATTGCCCCGTTGACAAAAGTATGCATCATGTAATATTTTGCTCTGTATGCCTCTTGCATTCACCGTTTGCAACACAAACTTCACCTTCTATTTTTTATCTCCCTTCCCTTTGGGAGTACTTCTTAACTTTGCTAATGCGTTCATTTCAGGAAAAAGGATTTTGTCCAGATAGGTATAGCCCAAGATGTTTCTTTAGTATTGGATTTGTTTTCTAGAACTGCTGGGAGAAAACACACACAAAGTCAATTAACTAGTCTAAAAACAATTCCCATACCAAAAAGCCAGACTTGTTGATGCAGACACTGCTTCTCCAATTTAGGTGCTCATGTCATACTGTCGATTGAGCCTCACAATTTTAGCAAATGTCAATAGGCGAGGTCTTTTTGTACCATTTAATATTCTACTGGCTATCCCGGATAGAGACAACAAGGCAATAAGAATGGAAACATTGCACTTTCCATTTATTGTTTTTCCAAATTATTTTTAAGGGTTACAATACTTCCTCAGGGAACTGAGAGATAGGTATGTGCCAATTTCCACTCACTCCTCCTCCCTCTTCCTGAGTTCATGTTCCTCTGTTCACCTCCCTAAAGATGTTGCTCTTTCCCACAAACTCCATATTCCTTCACACAGGCAGAGCATCGCACTGGTTCCACACATCCAGCACCCCTACAGACCACAACACGGTCACAAAAAAAAGTAAGAATCTAAATAAGAAATTCGTTTTGTTTTTTTTAACATTTGTTTGAGGCGGGACAACATAATGCTAAAATAATTTCAATATCATTCTTTCCACAGGTCCACATAGTTTGTTGCCTTAATAGTCCACACGAACTCTTACATTTTTTTAAAAAATACTAAAAATATAGGAAGCATTGCGGCAAACACAGGTAGTAATATTGGCCTTTAGATGGCCAACATTCAAACCACAAAAGTTTCTGCCCGACACAGAAAAGATCTAAGGGGCCGATTACGATGGCGGGCGGATCGCCCCCGCCGGGCCGGCGGTGCTCACCGCCGGCCTGGCGGGGGCGGTCTGCCCGCCATCCTGACAGCAAAGACCCCCTGCCATATTATGATGGCTGGGGGGTTTGCAGCGGACGGAAAGACCGTCCGCCGCTTTTCCGCCGGTCGACGGAAAACGTGTTTAATATGGTGACGGTGACTGGAAGACACCGCTATCCATATTACGATGCAGGGTGAGATCAGCCTTTCCATGGCTGCATTGCCGCCATGGAATGATTGGTGGTTCCTCCCTGTTGGGGGCCCGTTGCGGGCCCCCAGGGTGTTGGGGGGTGGACATGGGGGGGGTACCCCCCTGCATTTGCATGTACAATGTGGCAGGCACCGCGCGGCGCCTGTCACGTTGTGCATGTAAAAGCACAACATGTATATTTTAAAGTGCGGCGGGTGCTGCTTGCAGCACAGCCTGCCGCAATGTAAAATATACGGGATGCGCCCACCAGTGTGGCGGGCGCATCACAATTCGTATTGCGGGACCGCCGCACCTATGGCAGGCGGTCCCTTTGCAGCTGCGATGGCGGGTGGACTTTGTCCGCCCGCCATAGTAATCGGCCCCTAAGTTCCTTTTTATTTGGAGTAGTCAGAGGACAATGCATTGCGCCCCAAATGAAAGATTCACAATGCAGTGCACCCCAAGTGAAAGGTTCAACATGTGCTTGAGTATCCAAAATAGCACCAATATTGCACTGTTTGCCAAGACGTGCATTTTACTCGTTTAAACGTGCATATGCCGTATCATTTCCAATCAGAGTTCACAAAAAATGGGATTCCATCATCTTTTACTAGGAACAGATGGTAAAATCGCCACAAATAAAAAAGAGGCCCAATTAATGCCATTACACTAGTTCCAAACTATTTACACCATTTCCAATTTTAATTTAAAAGCAGAGCACCCAAGAGTGCTGTTATAATGGAAACCACACAATTTAAATGATTATTTTCGAAGCTTTAAAAAGCTGAACAGATGTTTCATAATGTAGATTTTATTGAACTTAATAAAACATGTATATTTTATTGAACTTAATAAAAACACCATACATTTCTGGTTTATACTGCTTTCGCCATTGAACGTTAAACCAAGAAAATAATCACTGTATTCTACTCTACATCCTGCAAAAAATATATTTATATATACATAGTAATTGCTGTATTGTAAGAAATGGCAATTCAACCTAATGAAATTACGTTGTCAAATTGTACACTTTAAGAATTGTGTTTTATTGTCAAAATACTGGCAAACAAACCTCGAAGATCGAATAAAACAAAAAAGTATTCAAAAAGAGTAATAAAAAGAGACCAAAGTACTACAAGTAATTTCGTCAAAATAAGTAGTTTACGGTGCTTATTGCGTTCCACTTACAATCAAAGGGGCTTATTTACGAGCCCCTTGCGCCACTTTTGCGTCACTTTTCCCATGTTAAAAGTGACGCAAAAGTGGCGCAAGGGGCTAGTAAATCTGCGCAAGAAAAGAGATGAGCAGTTTAAGGAATGCTACAATTTCTTGAGGGTCCATTCAGCCAAACACGGCAACTTTAAATGAGAATGGACCAAAAAATGACAGAAAAGACAATATTCCCTATCATGCCACAGTATTTTGTTTAAACTAATAAATAATAGGACCACGAATGCAAGACAATGAGGGACTGATATTTTAACTGAGCACTGGCAAAGCCCATAGGTCCGGCGTATCAGTGAAAGTGCCTTCTCAGTTACTGGTGAGATTAGAAACTCACACCCACTTAAACACCCACCCACCTACAGACTCCTTTTTGCCTTATACGATTTACAATAAAAAGACACAAACTCAACAAGCATATGCAGGATGAATTAAATGAATTAAAGTAGAGCAAAAGAAAAAATGTGCTGCCTAAATGTGAAAGACATATGCCTGCAATAAAAATATGTTAAATATTAAACATGGCAAGGAGTGTCCTTCTGCGAATTCTGTTAAGTATATTGCATGATTGCTCTAAATTTCCAACCTGTCCACTGTTGGCGCGCAAATCTGCGTCTCATTTACTTGTCCCATGCGAGCCAACTATTTGGACCACGAGCGGAAAGTCTAACAGACTTTGGTGCTCCCCGATGGCCCTGTCTCTCTTTATTAAATTCCATACATTAGGATAAAGCTGTAAACATTCTCAATAAGAATGACAGACAAGGACTAACGTTTAAATGTTTACTCAAAGATTATAAGTACAAAATACATATGCTGGATCCTCAGTAAATTAGCAATATAAGCATAGGACTCAATGTAGGAAAAGAACTCTGGAAAGGAGATCCAGCAGGAAAAGTAGGTCTTTTTAAAGGACTTCTGTCAAAGGACTTCATACATTCACTACACAAATACATGGTTCACAGGGTATGCACCAAACAGGAACAAACAAAAACAAACATTTTACTACACAATACATTTGAGGATTCTATCACATTTCCATTACATTAGACTCTGGTATTCCCTGAGTCTATTCAAGTGACATGACTTGTTACATAATATGTTATTCGGTCAGAGACAGTTAGGTTGTCCTTGATTAGGTACATCGCGTTCACGGTGACTGGGAATGTGACTGGAGAAGGCTCAGTCCTTTCAGTGTAAGCCCGCAATTCTTTAATAAAGCGAGCAGAAAAACAACAATGACAGTGATCACATGTTATGATGTCATATTCAAAATGGAGGAAAACACAAAGTTACTTTAAGTTAGCTTGATTTTGCATGTGTTAAACACTACAAATTAAGAATTAGAAGGGAACTATATATACATCCTCCTACTATGGTCTAGCAAAGATTCTCACAGTACAAATCTTTTACTTCGAAGGTTTATCAAGGGGGTATCCAACAAAAAATCCTTGCTTACTATGGTGATCTGTGACATTTCATGTAACAAAATACCTGTCGACAGGTTTCAACACAATGTAATAACAATGATTGCCTGAACATATCTTTCACAAAAGCTCAATCAGCCCTACCCCTTTAGTGAAACTTTTCATAATAAACGGATGTATGGCAGATAACATAACTTTTCACGGTGAAAAATTCAGGTCTATGTCTTGATCATTGGTTAGACAACATAACCATATCAGGTCTACTATACTGAACAGTCAATAATGTATCAAAAAGTGCAATAGAAGCATTCATTTTCAGTGAAAACACATGTCCTGGCTAATAAAAAGCTTGTATTGAGGAAAAACAGCAACTGCTTCTTAAAATATATTTTTGGGTGATCCTCTAAGGAATGACAGCTACACTGACAAGCAAGACCTAAAACCTACGGATCTTTTACATAAAAAGTCAAAAGGATATTACTCTAAGATAATTTACTAGTGTGCACATCTTCTACATAATGCAAAACAAATAAGTGAGCTTTATTCCCCAAATCAGGGATACTAATTAGTCACAAGATCCTAGACTGTTTCAAGATGTCCTAATTACTTATATTTTCAATGTTTTAAAAGAAAACGGTAAAAAGATATACAGAGATATCCAACAAGACCTGATAACCATGTTAAATTTGGGACATGCTTTCCTGATCTCAGGCCTTATTCATACCCAGCTGCAACAGCGTGCATGTATGTTGTAGAAGACTTCAGAGCAGAAAGCTTTTCATCATATGACCAATGTATGCATCTCTACTGTGATGGGCTTCTCACTTAACGGTCTTAAAATAAAACATTAGTTTCTAGAATATCAGGATATCTTGCAGCTCCTCCACTAATCTCCTAGTGTTGCATCACAATCAATAAATAACGACTCTATTGGCTTGACTGCCAGAATGCTTAGAATCAGTGTCATGGAGAGACATTGATCCAGTCTTTGTATTTTGGTACAAGAGCACACAGACACCTCCTATTTTTTAGGCCATCCTGTAGAATCAAAAGGGCAAAAGTAAACTGTCAATATATCTCACAGTCATGCCTCCTCATCTCTTTGTTTCACTGAAGATCTTCTAAAGGCTTATTTAATTATGTTTTTTTCCTGAGATGCTGTACATTGCTGGACCTGGGCATCTCTGCAGGGTCACCCTCAAATGGTTTGCCTTTTACTCTCCGCTTTTTTGCTGAATTCTTTTTTGTTGGCCATAGGACTCTGTGCACTTGGGGTGGAAGAAGAGAGTGAACCTCTCACCGACCTCCTTTATGCCAGGCAGCAGACTGGTCAGAGAGACTGCTACCAGTTTTTGATGCAGTTCAGGTCACTCTTCGCCCTTACCAGAGGACTCACTACTTGATGTACCCATGATATTGACACAGGGGACAACATGCCTGTGAAGAGTAAATTCTACAGGCCATCTGATAAGGTGAGAGCCAGCATTAAGACGGAGGTTTGAGGATGCTGGGGTTATGGGTTATTGAGCTCTCAAACTGCTCTTGGTCCAGCCCAATGTTGATGGTCCCCACGGCTGCTCCTCCAGGTGTCACTCCAGATCTTAGTTTCTGTGTAGATTACCGTGGGCTCAATGCAGTCACCAAGGCTGATGCACACTCCATCCATCGAGCTGATGAGCTCATAGATCAGCTAGGAGCTGCCAAGTTCCTCAGCACATTTGAACTAACGCTTGGGTACTGGCAGATTGCCTTGACAGAGGGGTCAAAGAGAGGTCTGCGTTCTATACCCTTGAAGGGTAACTTCCAGTTCTGAGTGATGCCCTACAGGTTGAAGAACGCCCGCTGCCACCTTCCAAAGGTTGGTCATCCAGGTCCTGGCTGAGTTGGAGAACTTCAGTGTCGGCTATCTGGGCAACATTGTGGTTTTCGGTTCTAGCTGGGAGGACTACCTGTGCCACCTCAGAGATGTGCTTCAGACTCTGCAGACGGCAGGCCTGACTTTCAAGGCTAGTAAGTACCAGTTAAGGCAGGGGTCAGTGGAGTACTTGAGTCACCAAGTGGGAGGAAGCAAGGTGCAGCCCCTCTGGGCCAAGAAAGATTGTAACTGATCTGGCTTGCGAAACCCCCAAGACCCAGACAGAGTTGAGAACCTTCTTACACCTCACTGGCTATTACAGGCGATTCATCAAGGGATATGGCACCATTGTTACCCCCTTGACAGAGCGGACTTCCAAGAAGCAGCCATGTCAGGTGATCTGGACAGAGGTGTGCTAGAACACTTTTGATACCCTGAAGGAGACCATGTACACAGCACTCATGCCCAAGGCCGCTGACTTCTCCAAAGAATTCACTGTGCAGACAGACTCCTCAGAGCTTTCAGAGCTCTTCAGCGAAAAGAACCTGGATCAACCTATATCCTTCATCAGTAGGAAGTTACTTCCCAGGAAACAGAGGTGGAGTGAAATAGAACGGAAAGCCTTGGCAGTGGTGGGCAACTGAAGATGCTGAGACCATACCATTTTGGTGCTCACTTTCAGGTTCAGATAGACCTCAGACCCCTCAGATGAGTAATGCAGATGAGGACTAAGAATTTCAAACTGTTGAGGTGGTCCACCTCCCTTCAGAGAATGGACTTTACGGTGGAACACGGTTGTGGAATAGACCACGATAAGGCTTATGGTCTTTCCACGTTCTTCTGCCTTAAAGAAGAGAATTCCCAAGGGGTTAGGTAGTTCCCCCTATTAGCTTGGGGGCGGGGTTGGGGGGACATGTGTTAGACCTGTATTTTTGGCATGGTTTCCTGCAAACTTTTTGCCTTCAGACCTCCTGTTTTGCTGACTTTGCTTTTCCTGGCCTTAGCTCTCTGTGCACTTTACCACTGCTAACCAATGCTAAAGTGCTCTCTGCTCAAAACATGGTAAGATTCACTTATACCAAATTGTCCTATTTAATTTGCTTGAATATCCCTAGTAAAGTGCAATACAGGTGCCCAAGTACTGTAAATTAAATGCTACTTTTAGGCCTGCAGCACAGATTGTACCACCCACTTAAGTAGCCCTTTAAACATGTATCTGGCATGCTATTGCAGAGCAGAGGAGATAAAAATGATCATAACTCTCTGCTTTCCATCAGTGCTGGAATTTTCTGCCTTCTATATTTTGACAATTATCCTGTCCCAAATGGTATCTGAACACCTCCAAACCTTCAATAAATACATCACATCCCTAAAAAATATTTAGACTCCCTGCCTTCTGGTCTCAGATATAAAATAGGTCTAGTCCTGGAGCCACAATCAAGCTTGACTGCGGTGACCATATTTTACAAAGTTTCTTTAGGATCAACTCATTCATCAGACATCCGCCTCATGCAGAAGTCCAAGTACTGGCTTTCCCCAAACCTAGTGAGTCTCTATCTTAACCCATCATTCTTCTCTTCTCCATTCAACTTTTTTACCTCAAAGCCGCTCAGTAGCACAACTGGAACATAACAACACACCTCACGGTGGTCCCACCCATTCTAGAAGCAGTCAAGTTTCCAGTAGAGTGGTTTCACAGAAACCTTTGCTCCACTGCTGCTACGCACAACATTAATAACTGGAATGAAAGCCTACCCAAAGGGCACTTGTCTTCAAAAACCCCATCTCTCAGAAGCTGCTAGCTGATTCAAAATGTCTAGCTTGCTGAAGCCCATTCTGACCAGCTACTAACAATGAACAGCCATATTCAGCATATTACTTGCAGAACCTCAACTGCAAACAAAAAAACTATACCAGACAGCAGACCGTTACAGTTCCATTCAGAGTGTCTGTGTCAGCAGACATTTTTATATTTAGACAAATCCTCATGCCAATTTTTCCTCTCTAAATCTAGCGATTATCTTGCTCTTGCAATATAGGGTTTGCATGTAAATTGGAGTGCGTTCCACAGTCACTCGACTTGGCTTCAAGGTATTTTTATGTACCAAATCCCACAACCTATGATTACATCTGATCCTGCACAGTCAATCAGGTAATACCACTGACGTCTTGTTCAACTACACCCTCATTCGGGACATGCCTATGTTTCAATCGGTTACTAAACTTCCTCCACAACCTCTCAAATCCCGTTTGAAAGCGGTATATTGATGCACACATCCTCAGCTATATTTTTGCCTCTCACATAGTACATTCATAACTTAGGATTGCGGAAATCTATTTTGCCTCTTACCAAGTAATCACATCTGACAAATGTTACATCTTACTCCAGTCTTTTCCTGGTTGCCCTAAATACTGCTCCCAGCATCACTGCATTCATTACTAAGTCTCCCTGGTGGATGCCATTCATATGAATGCTTCAGTTTACATCACTTAAACATTAGGAGGAGATCTTCTGGTACTCACCCCCACACCAAACACTTCTGCTGGGGGCCTATCTCCTTTCTTCTCACTGCTCCACATCCTCCTTCACCTCATGCATATGATTTCTTTCTATCATCAAGAAATGTCCTTTTGCAGCCCAATGTGCCGTCCATACTCCACTGATCTCCACATCTTAAATCCTCCTCCCACTAACCGGCCAAACACTACTACGTGAACAGCCATACATTTGGCAGATGGTGTGAATGAGCCCTCACTAAGGAAATCATGAGGAGAAAGAGCAAACTAAAGAGAGAAGAGCAAAGGGGAAGAGACAATTCAAGAAGACTAGCTAGTAGAAACAGTTGAGCAGAATGAACAACAAGTGCCCGCAAAACCAGCAGCCCAATTGACTTTGGGAAAGCTTCTTTGCTTTTCCCAACCTTTATAGCAAAACGTTTTCAAAGATGTCTAGCTGTCTGTATGTGTAGGCATGGATATGCAAGGGAAGCCATTTCAGTGTGTCAATAAAATACTACATAGAAAAAGAAAGCTACCCTGTTCTTAGTTAGTCTTGATAAAGCGGTTGGAATGGTATTTTGAAGAGATCCTACACACTGTGTCTGACTAACCCATACCTTTACTCATTTTTTTTCTGGTCACCATACTCTGCACGAGCACCCCTTGATTTGGGTCACACGTGTGACCACAGCACTCTAGATGGAGTAGTCCTTAAGAGTCATTCTCTGGTGTGCTGGAGCAGGAAAAATACAAGTTATTAGTTACCCAAGGATGGCCAGGGTATGCAGCACTCCTGCATTTCCAGGGTTCCCATAATGCACCAGTTCCCTTTCAAAATAGAAGGGGCTGCATACTGCACTAACTGCTTGCACAAATATGTACAACATACTGTTTGCAGTGATTCACCCGATATGAAGCAGGACATAGATGCTCCCCAGATTTCTAATCCAGGGGTGTCTAACATAGGTCCGGAATGGCCTGATCCATGTCAGTATCATATATGATAAAAATGACATACAATGAAGGCAAATGTAAGAAAGTTAAATGGTGAGAGGCTATCAGGATATCAGTCATCTATACGGCCCTCCTGGACACAGTTTGGACCTCTGCCCTAACACGTACATTGATTTTGTTTTTAAAAAGCATAATGTCCTAAGTGAATCAGCCTACTTCAGCACAGCATACCGATAGAATTTTGAGATTTTTTGGTTTTCTTTTTTGATGATAGTGGTGACCTATCACAAAGTTCTTGGGGCATATCATATATGATAAACTGACATACAATGAAAGCAAATGTAAGTAAGTTAAATAGTGAGGGGTTATCAAGATATCAGTCAATAGATACGGCCCTTCTGGACACAGTTTGGAGCCCTGCTCTAACACGAACATTGACAAAAAAGCATAGCGTCCTAAGTGTATCACCCTACTTCAGCACAGCACAGCATACAGAAACAATTTTGAAATGTGTGGTTTTCTTTTTTTAGGTCTCGCGCCTAGCGGTGCACTGCGCAACCGTGCTTGTGCAGCGCAAGACATTTTGTATGTGAAAAACGGGGAATGTGAGCTACCCTAGGAATCGCACACGCTCGTGCATGTGCGTTTCGTTTTGAGCTCCCCCATTGGCCTTTGCGTGCATCTTATTCTAAAAGACTACACGCAATTGGCCAGAGGCGCGCGCATAGCTCCTCCCATGGCCTATTGGTGTCTATTACGCGCACCAAGCGCGTAATAGACACCAATAGGCCATGGGAGGAGCAATGATCGTGCCCAGACACAGGCGTGACGGGCGCACCACTTGTTTAATATCGTGGCCAAGGGATGAACTAAAGTCAACGTGCATAAAGCGCTCGATGTAGGCTGCGAAGCGTCAGTGGAAGCTTGCACACAGCTTCAGGGCCGCATCTCACACCAGAGGACCGCTTGGGGGCTGCAGAAGAGCCACATTGTGCAGAAAGTGCACGCCAGCAGTAACTTGTCAGGGTTATTTGTGTATAAATGTGCTCTATCGCGTGCGAGGTTTGTTTTCTTTCTTGTGCCGCCAAGAAGGGCAAAACAAGCTGCTCCCCACAACAAGGAACCTGTGCGCGAAAACACAACGTTTAGTTGTGCTGAGGTTCTGTGCGTGGGAGCCGCAGCCCCAGCTCATTTGTGTGCGGCCTCTACTTGGAAACTAAAAAGTAACTGAGGGGGCTTTGGCGTCGCCCCAGAGCAGGACACAGCATCACCAGGTGTTAGATGGTGTGCGTATATCAGTAGTGCACCGCGCTGGGGCTGACAGCCAACACGCAGGGCATCCAGATGCACAAAAAAGCAAAAGGAAAGACCCGCACGCATGGGCCTTCTTAGTGACTGACACAGCTGCACCGGCCACCCCCGGGTGCCATGTTTAGGGAAGACGCTTCACGGCCAACAAATAAATATTGCTGTTATCAGAGGGTGAAAGGAGGGTCATTTGCAGAAATGTGACTGGGGGCTGGGCTGCTTGCAGAGGGGCGGCCAGGGCACAACGACTTTATGGGCTCTGGTAGAGCTGCAGGCTCGGGGTTGTGACACTGCTCCGCTCTCAGCAGATGGGCATACTGCGAGTTGTACCAACAGAGTTCCGAGTTGTGTTTCCCCAGAGATGCCTACTGCGCCCCGCCTAATCCAACCGGTGCCATAATTATATCGCTACCCCCGCCCACACGAACTGAAGCCATAATCCTTTTAACCCTTGCCTCGTTTGCCAGTGAAACCCCCAGTCTTCCATGTGTTATATTCCAAATACTCTGAAAACTTTCACTGCTTTACTGCTTTTCAAGCGGGTCTGTTCCCTACCAATAAACAAAATGCTATACTTTTCACACTTGCTTTAAAAGCACTCACACCTCCCAAAACGTCAAAAAATGTACTCGTAGAGCTTACAAACATCATTCATTGTTTTTGGCGTCACAAACAAGTGTTAACTCATTCTACATTATTGAAAAATGTACTTTTGCTCACAAGTCTTGCCCACATCCCTCCAAAGGCACAAAGATGTTTCGGGTAAGACTCGCCTCTGCTTTAAAGTGTGCCCCCCTGCAGACTGCATTATTGCCCCTCTATCGAAGGAACAGGTGGCTACGGGCTACCTACCCCCATCGACCCACCACCGCTTTCCATTAAACTAACCTGTGGAGTCCATGTCAGGTTCCTCCAGCAATCCACAATGCATGTTCTTCTACTGTTGCAGTCTTTTAATTGTTTTCCTTCTCTTTCTCTGAAAGTATTGTTTCTGCATCTTAAGCTTTCTAAAGCCTCAACCAAGGGTTCTTAGGTGGCAGGGAGTTTACATGTCGGCTTAGTAAAAATGTAATAATTTTTTTTTTTAAAGACCAATCGGGTGTAAAAAGTGAAAAGATATTAATAGTCAGATGATGACATTCAGAACCAATTTATGTTCTTTGTTGTGGATAAATATAATCATAATTTGCCACTCAAAGGATAGTGACTGATTTTTTCACTAACATAGAGTGAGGTATATGAATGTACAGACTTCTCTCCCGAGACAGCGACTGTATAGAAGAAAAAGCTAGTTAAATGTAACTCCAGTTGACCACTGTTGGTATCCTCACAGATTCACATGCTTTTTAATTAACTCCAGTAACTGAAAATCGCCCACAAAATAAATGATAGCCCTTCTGCCACTTTGAACGTCAACCCATATTTCAACCAATAAGGTGAGTGGAATGTGTGTAAGCTGTTCACCAGATTTCACCTTTAGATTCTTGAGCACATGTAGGCAATGTTGTCAAACATGTCGTACATCAGCGGGGACTAGAGTGGCTTGCATGTGGATCAATGAAAAGTACTAGTGCAGGAGAGCTGTACGTTAAGAAAGCTTATATTTTCCCTTCCATTTTGTCTTCAATATTTTACATTTTACTCTTATGTCATATGAGGTGGATTCAACCAAATTATCTTTCTCAATAGGGGATTTATGAACTAGAAGTTCACTGAAAGAAATGGGGCTATGCAGAGAACCACATTCCCGCTCCTCGGCACATCCTGGGCATGACAAGCACTCTAGCACATCTCTCATTTGCAACAGGCACATACGGCTTGTAGCTAGCTTGGGAAAAAGTAGCAGGCAGCACACGACTAGGAGGGGTTTGCCTTCTGAATGTATAAACATGTCCAGATTCAATGTAGTACTTCACACTAACCGATTAGGCTGCTTCTAAGCACTCCAACTTTAAACAGATAAAGGAAAAGGAGCATAGCCTATATCCAGCTGACCAGACAATAAACCACCACACCTACTGCTCTTGAGGGACTGTAAACCACCAACTAAAGAACACTAAGCCTCTTGAGAAGTCACACCTGCGGCTCATCAGTCCCCTGATAGACTTGCACACTGAAGTGGCCAGTAAGCAATATCGATTGAGGCGCTCTACAACTACTAGGCATTGTTATTTACAATGCCAATAGCTTTTTTTTGGTAGGCACAGGAGAAGGAGATTAAGATGTGCTCTCCCTTGTGTGCTTCCTCCCCACTTCCCTCCGTGATGTGCTCACCCATGTGTACTTCCTCCCCACTTCCCTCCGTGATGTGCTCACCCATGTGTGCTTCCTCCCCACTTCCCTCCGTTATGTGCTCACCCTTGTTTGCTTCCTCCCCACTTCCCTCCGTGATGTGCTCACCCTATGTACTTCCTCCCCACTTCTCTCCGTGATGTGCTCTCTCTGTGTGCTTCCTCCCCACTTCCCTCCGTGATGTGCTCACCCATGTGTACTTCCTCCCCACTTCCCTCCGTGATGTGCTCACCCATGTGTGCTTCCTCCCCACTTCCCTCCGTTATGTGCTCACCCTTGTTTGCTTCCTCCCCACTTCCCTCCGTGATGTGCTCACCCTATGTACTTCCTCCCCACTTCCCTCCGTCATGTGCTCACACTTATGTGCTTCCTCCCCACTTTCCTCCATAATGTGCTCACCCATGTGTACTTCCTCCCGACTTCCCCCCGTGATGTGCTCACCCTGTGTGCTTCCTCCCCACTTCTCTCCGTGATGTGCTCACCCATGTGTGCTTCCTCCCACTTCACTCCATGGTGTGCTCACCCTGTGTGCTTCCTCCCCAATTCCCTCTGTGATGTGCTCACCCATGTGTGCTTCCTCCCACTTCACTCCATGATGTGCTCACCCTGTGTGCTTACTCCCCACTTCCCTCCGTGATGTGCTCACCCATGTATGCTTCCTCCCCAGTTCTCTCAGTGATGTGCTCACCCTTGTGTGCTTCCTCCCAATTCCCTCTGTGATGTGCTCACCCATGTGTGCTTCCTCCCCACTTTTCTCCGTGATGTGCTCACCCTTGTGTGCTTCCTCCCCATTTCTCTCCGTGATGTGCTCAGCCATGTGTGCTTCCTCCCCACTTCCCTCCGTGATATGCTCACCCTGTGTGCTTACTCCCCACTTCCCTCCGTGATGTGCTCACCCATGTATGCTTCCTCCCCAGTTCTCTCAGTGATGTGCTCACCCTTGTGTGCTTCCTCCCAATTCCCTCCGTGATATGCTCACCCATGTGCTTCCTCCCCACTTCTCTCCGTGATGTGCTCACCCTTGTGTGCTTCCTCCCCACTTCTCTCCGTGATGTGCTAGCCCATGTGTGCTTCCTCCCCACTTCCCTCCATGATGTGCTCACCAGTGTGTGCTTACTCCCCACTGTCCCTCCTCGCCCTTCATCCTGCACCTCCAAGTCCAACCCCCCTCTCTAGCATCTCCTCTTCTGTACCAGGGCACAGTTTTACACCTCACATCCTCTCCTCTCTTCCCTTTAGCTTCATTACCCGCAAAAAAGGATTTGCTTCAAGTAAATAAAAGGCATTGTCATTTAGAATGCCAATTCCTCAAACGTTAGTAAATGCGAGACCTATTGCATTGCAAATGCCTGTTGATTATAGTGGTGACCTATCACAAAGTTCTTGGGGCACACCGTCACGTAGAAAAAATAGTGTTCTGAAGTCTAGGGGCTGCACTTCGCCCTTTCGTTTCCTACAGTCAACACGAAATAGGACCCGACCACCGAGACTCAGAAGGCTTCAGCCCACGGATGAATAATGAGTTTGAGAGGCAGCAGTAAATCTGCATAGACATTAGGGCTCAGTCGTGAAAGAGGGGCTTGTTTTCATTTTTTATACATAAACATATTAACGGATCGCGGGAATGACTACATCAGTATATTATGCACACTGCATAACAGCGCCAGAACAAATACAGCCCGAAGACACAAAAAGGCATCTATGCTTGCAAGTCCAGCATCTTTCATGTGCCTTTTCGGATTATTGGTAGAAACCGTATACTCCCGATGGGCTGCACTTCTGGAAAAGTGCAGCAATTTAACTAAGGCATGGGCCTCACACTCCACCAATCTAGCGACTTCAAAGGACAAATGAGGGTGTGATTCCTGCTGCACCCCCGCAGCATTTAAGTGCTTTTTATTCGTTTCTCTGATTGGCTACCTTTGCATTATTTCGATTTCGTTTACTTTAGTACACAAAAGGCAGTTTCAAAACCAATATGCTTTTTTTTGCCTTTTGTTCACTAACATCACCAAGGTGATTACCAGCTCCCTCTTTATTTCAACCAAACCAGCACTGCCTATGAATTCCGACATTAAAAAGAAAAATCAACAAATTATACGAAAAACTGCGGGGAATTAAACACGTGTGCAGAAAAATCGCTAAAGGATGGTAATACTGCTGCAACAAGGTTATTTTTGCTCACATTACTCTCCATTGTTATTTTTGCACAATACGGTTTTTAAGAGGTGCCCCTTCTACGAATAAGTAGATTCAATAAAATACAAATAAACTAGTAGTAAAAACAACAGGCATGCACAGTACCTTCAAACACAAATTTCGGGGGGAAAAAATCAATGTATAGCTATAGAAGTCCCCGCTCGACGGTTCACAGCTTGAAACATAGGAGCCCAAATAGACTAAAAACCTCGTCGCCATTCACATTGCAGACTCCCTCCGAAACAGGACCTCATCAGAAGTCTGCAGAAGAGGTGGTGGCTTATGCTAAAATCAGACACAAATTGAAATGTATAATGCGATCCCAACATAATGTGGTTTTGTTCCTGGGGAGGAGAAGTACAGGTGGGAAGAAACTGACTATGTGATACACCCCACCCCACCCTCACACCAGAAGTCACTGGATCCTGCTGTGAAGCATCTCTGCCAAAACAACAGTTGATGGACAGAATGCAGAACAATGTCACACATTCTCCCCTGTACAGAGATCTGGGCCTAAATCCATCGTTTTTATGCTCACCATGCCATTCCAGTTTGAACCCAGCCATATGCAAATCAGTCTTGACCCTGTGCTTCATGGGAACAGTCCAGCCCGAACTGCCACGCCAGGTCCTCCCTGGACTGGAACCAAGCATCTCTGTGCACTTATTTCCCCTGAGTAATCTCTGCACTACTGCTCGACGAGTTTCATGTGTTGTGAGCACTAACATAGACAAGTCTCAGAAAGCGCAGTGCGTTTGTATGCCTACAGCAGTCCCTGGAGCAAACCCAGTGCATTATGAAAATGGATTTCTGTCGGTGATAACAAGTGTAAGAATATTTGCTGAGAAAAATAATGCAATGGTGTAATTTGTTGGGTACTTTGAATGCAATGTTGTGTGTGTCGTCTTTGAGTTGTTATTGCTTTATAGTGTATATTTTTTCTGCTGTCTTGTTGTTCTGTTGCATCTGTGCTAATTTGATTTTTGGGATTATTGTGCATTTTGTTGTATTAGTGTCACGTGGGGTTGTGTCTACCATCAATTATTGTTGTGGAGTGTTTTTGAGTTGCTATTGTGTGCACTGTTGTTGCGTTTTTACTCTACTGCTGTTGGTCCAGTGATGTGTTTTTGATCTTGTGTTCTTTTCTCTTATATAGTTTCACTACAGACCTCTGAAAAATGGTGCCGTCTCCAGTCAAAATCAGCATTTCTATGAATGTTCCAGTGATAAATAACCATTTACCACTGTCAACTGGAGAAACAGATCGACGGTTCAGATATTCCTTCAAGATATAGAATCACCCAAAATCATGGCTTATACCATGGCTTAAATTTGCATTTTCTGCATTCACTTTGTGTGCTCACACCCGGATAGGCACGAGCCACGACTCTTATCTTAAAAACATGTAATGATTGAATATGCCAAACAAGAAATGTTTACATGCAAAGACGCCTCAGCTACTAGCAGGGAGACAATTGCCTAAAGCCTTTTGTAAACAAGAGCAGATGTTAGATGTGAAAGATGTCACACAGGCCGGCCAGGCTGTGTGAATAACGTTTGTTGCTGCTGGACAGTTCCACTATAAGGTTTCTCTCTGCGCTTCCCAGATCTCACTGTAAAGTAACAGTGAAACAAACATTTGCAAAGTCAATAGGTCCCACCTTTTCAGTGGATCTGTACATTTGTCCTGACAATGGGGACCTATAGATACAAGTTTCATTCAGGATTATTCCACATTGATGGTCACTACCACTATTGTGCTGATGATGACTCTGAGAATTGGCCACATGGGTGGAAACATCAACACATTGTTCTGTTGACTGACATTTATTGTAATATTGTGGAGCTGTCCTCTAAATTTGAGGCTTGCTTCAAAGCAGTAATAATGCTAACCAGTCTACATTATTTTTCTTGTGTATAGCACCAGCGCACTTTTACTCATGTCACTACTGACTATCACTGAGACGATTGCTGGAGCAATCTACATGATGGTTATTTGAAGACAACATACAGTGAACCAATGTAACTGTACACTAATGTTTGGTTGTTGAACAATTGTCTTAAAGGCCAAGGGAGTACAGGCTTAACTTCTCCAAGGGAACAATTGGAGTTTGATATCACGCAGCAGGTTGGCAAGCACTGGAGCATCAAGACAGTAGCCAAGTGTGTGAGTGGGGACGACTGAATGCCTCTGAAGTAGCTCCGGAGAGGGACCAGAAATATCCATGCTCTGATGGCCCTTCTGGATCTGCGGTTGACAGCGTTACCCAGGTTTGGAGAAAAAATGATTAGAGAAAATGGTGACACAGACCATTGAGATGACGATTCCCATTTACCTTCAAAGGTTGTTTGAGATGTTCTAGAAGAGTGTTCCAGTGCTGATATGTTTTTAGAAACAAAATAAAAACTTTGAGACAAAAATCTCATCTTGGAAGCTCCTCCATGATTGGTGCTTTACTTTGTTTTTCCTGTTTCGGTTTTAGTAAGTGGAAAGATGTGTTATATATACTTTGGGTTTCCACTGAGTATGTTTTTGTAATGGTATTGTTATTTTTCGAATTTACCCTGTTCCGGTCCTTCTACTCACTTAGTTTTACCAACTGGAATGCTCGCAGGCGGAGGGGCTGGGATATGACAGTCGGTCAAAGATTGTTGTACTACCTCTAAAGGGAGGGTCTCGCTCGGTTTATGCTGCCCTGCGGAGCTTAAATAAATCCTTCTAACTGCATTAAACCTCGAGTTCTTACTGTAAATGTTACAAAAACCTTTAGAATAATGTATTTGTTGTATGATGCGCAATGATCTGTGGTAAAACTACCCATCACATATTTCCCAACTATCAAATACATCAACATGAAAAAAAACAGAACTGCAAACCGCGTGTTTGTTGGCCACAAGGCACAAGAGGTGAGGAAGCTGGTGCTGGCACGCACATGCCTTCCCACACGGCTTGAACATTTTAAGAGACCGAAGCGTTCTGTCTTGTGTATTTTAAAAGGAACACGGACATTGATCACAAATCACCACGCCGTTTGAGGCTGGTCGGAAAAAAAGAAATCAATGACGAAGAGCCCAGAAAGGAGAATATATACTTAAATGTACAAGGGGTGCCATGCCGAAAAATTGGGCTTAGAGCTCATTATATTTTGTGAGAACAAAACCTTGCCCTTCAGCCGAACAGCACGTTTAGACTTGCATTGCGGAAATGCCTTTCTTGCAAGCTGAAAGAGCCCTTTTAAAGGGCTCTTTCTAGGTCACAACAAAAGATAAGCTTCTTTTTTTATGAAGCGCGTTCAGTTACACATTATTACTATCTCTCTCTGTTTATTTATTATGGCCTAGTTTGCCCACATTGCCGCGTCATTTATAGAACTTTGTAGGACTCAGCAGCCGATATCACTTCTACAAGTTTGCAAACAAAAAAAAAACATACACGTTCTAGTTAAACAATAACTCACAACATGGCGCCCATCAAAACGATCAGATTTAACGAAACTCCTTAAGTACCCAAACACGTTCTGCACTACCTGTTCTCCATGAACCATACACAAATATTTGCCAGGTATGTATTAGCATATTTGGTACACAATCAGTTTAATTTGCATTTTATAATCGGCATAGCCATTTCTGGGGATTCAAAGTATAAACTGGCCGTTTTGAAGCGATATAAAAAGTAACAATTTCTTAAGACAGCTATGGATTTCGATTCGCCAAAAAGTGGCAGGGGGTGATATGAGCACTTTTATCCCAAACACATCTTAGGCTTCTAAATTGCTTGCTTATGAACAGACTAAAGGGCAGCGAGTGCTATACACAGACAAGAAACAGCGATATATTGTGGTGTATACTGCCTTATCGGTCCAGTTGATATGGGCAATGAGGGAGAACCATAGATAGTGGTAGGCTGGGAGCAGTGCTCAATTTGTAAAAGAAAGAAAATAATAATAATAAGTGCCAGGCCCCTTGGGGGCGACCACTGCAGTTTACACCACCAATCCCCCCTGCCAGCGCTCCCAATCACAGAATCAAAATAACTACTAACCATCACGCTCCTACAAGTGTGACAATTCTGACTATTCCAGGCTTTCTAAGTTATAAGGATGGTTTGGGCAGCAGGCATTAGACATTTTTAATGTATATTGAATGAATAAATGTTTTTGTTCTCCTCTCTAAATTAAACCAACAGCGCCACCAAGTGGCAAACTGCCATAGGTGCCGTGTTCACAATTAAGTGCTGAAGCCAGCACCACAAACCAGCAGCTCAAATTAAGCACTGGCTGGGAGTAAAAGAAGTCTTAAAAATACAAGCCCCTTATTGTAAATAGTGAGAGTAAACTGGGAGAGTCTGGCCGTCTCCAGAAGGATGTAGCACATACATTATAAACATGCCAGCAAGAAATCTGCGTAATCCCTTAGGTTGAATAAATGAAGATCACTCGTTCATCCATACTTAAAAGCATCCCACACTCCTCAGCCTACCGGGAAGGATTTTCCTGTGTCCCTTATGGAAAGTGTTAGATTATGCTTGTTGATGCTCTTTAGTGCCATGCATGTTAGCATTTGCTATGCCATTTTCTCTCTCTTGCCATTTTATGTAATGTTCGAAACTAATCATGTTTGATTACGAGAAATGCCCCTTGCTAAGTTTCATTTCTGTAATGAGCGTTCCAGTGCATAACTTTCTCTCGGAAAATGCCCTTTCCCACCTGTCTGGCAGTTTGCTTGCAGCCCAGATTGGAAAGGCCTTGAAAGTGTTCTGAGCTGCGCAAGATATGAGAGTAGAAGCTTTTTTTTCAGTCTTTACGCTGTTCATGCACATCTGTTTGGAAAATTCCATTGTGGGTGTGTTATTAGTTGACCATGCAATGTATATAATGCACCTTTATGCTTACAGTTTCTTAGTCCCCTCTGTAACACTCTCTCAAGACTGTGCAGACGGGGCCGCGCTCTGAGCGTATACAATAAATGATTATTGGTTTATATTCTCCTCTGTTTCTCTGACTCTTCAGTTGGCATGAAAGGCCGAGAGTTGGTCAGAGGTGACTCGGGTGGCCCTAATCGGGTCACTTCCTTCAAACGTCCTGTCCTGACTAACAGAAAGCCAGGCATAGCGACAGAGCTACTTGGCTAATCCCAAATGATGCCAAAAATGACATAAGAGCAATGTCAGAAGGACCTCTTGAAATACCCAGCGGCGGCTCCTCCTCCGCTATGGCGGAGGAGCGTAATTCCCCCCAAAATGCCAGGAATGGAGAAAAAAACATTATTTGTTTTATTCCTCCTTTTCTGCTGAGTCTTGGAGGCGGGGCCAGTGTAGTGACAGCACTAAGGGGAGTGGGAGTGCACTCCCTTTACTGCGCATGATGGTTTACCCGGCTGTCTCAGCCCGGCCAAACCATCATGCGCAGTGAACGTCTCTCCAACCCCAGCTGCATTGCTGGGGTTGGAGAGAGCAGGCACAGACTCCCAGTCTGTCCTGGAGCTCTAACTGAGAGCGCTCTGGCCAATCCTGAAGCTGCTCTCAAGTGAGAGCAGCTTCAGGATTGGCCCCAGGGCATTCTGGGAGCCTGTGCCTGAAGCAGAGGATAGCGAAGCGGGACGCAGCCATCTGTAGGTACTTTTTACCCTGCTGGCTAGATCCCCAGCAACCCCGATCTTTTCTTCCCTTCTTTTCCCTTCCCCGTCCTTCTCTGCCTTTTTGTTCCTGTCCTTCTCCCTGCTGGTTCGATCCCCAGCAACCCCGCCCAACTCTTCCCTTTCTTTTCCCTTTCCCGTCCTTCTAGCGTCCTTAGCAACCGGGCTGCATTTCCATTTCCTTAGTTACCAATTCGCTGACTCATTCCCCGCCTTCCGTGAGCACCGTCCTATCGGCGACGGCTCCGCGTCACGCCCCTCCTGCCTTCTTTTAGGCAGCTCCGTTGCCTTTCTCACTGTCACTAACCGACCTAGTGGTTGCACACGTAGTTGGCTCCTCTAGTCCCCGCGGTATTCTCTTCCGCCCTGGATTTACTCCTGTTATGCTGTTGATCGCCAATTGAATGCGCGACCAGATCCTTTACTACGGCTCCATTCAACCTTGGGTAAGCTTCGATTGGTGCTTGTTCGTTCGCATTCATTTACCCATTCTACAGCCAGTAACGATATGTCCCCCTCTCCCTCCCCCTTTCCTAGGCTGTACCTCGGTCCTCCTCCTGCATCAGTTGCCTTGCCCGCAAAGTTCCCTTTCCACTTCGGTGAGTCCCTCTTATCCTTGCCGCCTCCCGTTCCTCTGTACTTTCTCAATTTTCACGTCCACCCTGTATTCTTAATTCTCTCTTTTTCCACAGCTTTCCGAGGGCCCTCCCCGTGCCCTCTACCTTTTATTCACTTATTGCTGAACACTTAGTCCTCTGCCCATGCACAAGGTAGGCTTCTAGTCATTGCCTGTTCCACTTCTGTCTTCTCCTTGCTTTTCCTTCCCTTTCCCCCCCCCCCCCCCCCTACTCCCACTCTTTCCTTTACACGCCTCATCCCTCTCGGCAATTTTTGGCCCACACTCTCTCCCCTTTTTCCTGTCTCCTGGCCGCCGCTCTGATTCGTTAATTATTTCTTTACAGAGCACTCCCAATTTAGGCAACCCAGGTCCTGATGATGATCCTCACTTTGACAGGATCGTAACGCCGTTGACCTTTATCCACCAGCCTAAACGTTCTTGGCGCACACAAACCTGGTCCATTTGAAAATGAAAAATACCAATTTTACTATCGAGTAAATTGCTATATGGACCCTGTACTGTATATATTGCCTTCATGCGCCGGCTGTTGTGTTGTTGTTTTTTCACGTTGTCACTAGCGCCGTTGTTTCACTAAGCACGAGCACTTTGTACACTTTATCACTAGGGTTGCCAGAGTATTTTATACCCTGTTGTGCTCTTTTGATCCACCAAATATATGACGCCAATTGGCGCTTTTGAAAAAATAACTTTGAGTCTCCTCTCTTCTGTTCGTTGTAATGTCTTGTACATACCTTTGTAAATAATTCAGTACATCCTGCTGAGATATTGTCGCATTTACAAGTATCTACCCAATCTCAGTTGGGTCTATGGGTATAACTCCTGTGTTTATTCTACATTGTGAGCAGCTGCTTAGCTGCGAGAGTAGGTCTTCTGACCCTTATCTCCAACTATTTTTAGTTGATTCTATCAGTATTTCTTTCCTGATTGAATATGTCTAGAGAGGCTCCAAATTACACTGAAGACTATATTCAACGTATCTTGAGCGGCCCTTCCCTCCTCTCTAATTCTGGTCCCTCCATCTCCACGACCACCCCTACCACTAATTCCTCAAAGATTTTGCTAGACAGACTTGAAAAACTCAAGAAGAAACAGATTCGTACTACCCTTCATGCTCGGATGCTCACGGAGTATCTCAAGGCAGGGATTATTCCACTGGGTCTTCAAATACGTAACGTTCCAGCCATCTTCACCCAGGACCCTAAATTTCGCACTGGTTTCAGTCATTTGGCCACTACGTGTTCCCGTCATTGGATGGTTCTGGGTATTGATACAGCTATAGAGCACAGCCAAAAAGAACTAGAAGAGATTGCTGAGATTGAAAAACTCATTTTGGAAGACAACTCCATACCTGAAGCGAAAAATCTCTTGGAGAAAATCAATTCAACTATAACTACTTTCAATACCTTTGAACTTAACAAAAAAGTTACCAAAATACAAAAGGATATCAAATACTACTGTATAGACAAAACTTATCCATACCTGAAAGACGAATTCTACAATACCCCCTACAACCCTCCAAGGACACGCAACTGGGGTAGATTCAGGAACAACCAGCACATCACCTTCTCAGACTCTTCCAACACCTCAATTGAAGATTCGGAACATAACGAGGAGCCCAGCACCTCCAGGAACCAACATAAACTTCCATCCTTGTTGCCACCCGGTTTTTTAGAACAAGGCCGCGGACGCGGCCAGAACCGTCCACGCGCACGGAACAACTACCAAAACCAATACTCCGGCGAAAGGCAAACCAGAAACAAGTTTTACCGTTGGGGCCCTCAACAATAACTACACCAAGTAACACCATGAATGTACCTGTAAACGCCATGGAACCTAATGTCTTCCAATCCAGTACTAACCCTGAGGTGATGCCCATATTCAACCTTTCGAAACATATCCTATCGGAAGAAGAAACCAATCTGCTCAGTAGAGGCTTGAGCTTTGTACCTACGGAACGCAGCAACTTTATTGATCTACATGCACATCTACTACAATTCTTCAGGCGAATCAGACTACGACAATTTTTTGCAGATAGACCGAATCCTTTCCAAACTGATGCCCCACGCTTCCACCTTCCTTCTACCTTCCATCCCCCCTCACACACCATGCCTCCTGAAATACTGTCTTTTGAGCGGTTGGTCCTCCATGAGATCGCAGATGTACAAAAGAAGTTTGAATATGTCCCATACAATCTTCCGCTGGTTGAAAAACAGGCCTTACTCACCCTGAAAAATAGATCGGAACTCACCATCAAACCGGCCGACAAAGGAGGCGGAATTGTCATCATGGACAATGAAAAATACGACTTGGAAATCACAAGACAACTCTCTAACGTGGCCCATTATCGGAAGCTCACTTGTGATCCCCTTCCTGACTTAAAGAAAAAGATATACCACACTACGAAACAAGCTCAAACCAACAATATTATCTCCTCTAAGGAATTTGCTTTCCTGAACAATGCCCACCCACGCACGCCAGTGATCTACGTCTTGCCCAAGATCCACAAGGACCTTCAAAATCCCCCTGGAAGACCTATTGTGTCCGGCTGCGGTTCCGCCCTGGAACCCTTGGGGAAATACATAGACTCTGTCATTAAAGAATTTGTTCCACTCACCGACACCTTTATAAGGGACAGCATGGATCTTATCAAAACCATAGAAGACAGACCTTTTGATGTAGAGACGGAATTGATGGCTGGCCTGGATATAGAGTCCCTATATACGAACATCCCACATGAAGCAGGACTTTTAGCCATCTTTGAACTATTAGAAACCAGACCTAAACCTACCCGTATTCCTACAGAATTTGTGATGGACTTATTACACATTGCCCTAGAAAATAACTATTTCTTGTACAAAGAGGACTTCTACTTGCAAATCAAGGGTGTATCGATGGGAGCATGCTTTGCCCCGAATTTTGCCATTCTCTTTGTTCACAGACTTGAAACTTCACTTATACTCTCGCCCATCAACCCATTCAGACATCAAATTTCCTTATGGCGTAGATACATCGACGATGTTTTACTACTCTGGAAAGGATGTGCCGCCACTTTGTCCTCCTTTGTCAATTGGCTGAACAGTTCCCAAACCGACCTGAAATTCACATGTGAACAAACCACCAATGACTTGCCTTTTTTAGATCTCACCATACACGCAGAGGATGGGCTAATTGGAACATCATTATACCGGAAGCCAACTGAGAGAAACACACTGCTGCATTACTCTAGCTATCATCCACGGGGGCTCAGAGATGGGCTACCCTATGGACAATTCCTCCGGATTCGAAGAAACTGCAAATGGCGCAGAGATTATTTCAGAGAATCGGAAGTCCTATGCCAAAAACTTACAAACAGAGGTTACCCACGAAAATTGGTCTCACGGGCAAAAAAGAGGGCATGGTACTGCCACCGTGATCTCCTACTTACACCTCAACCTAAGAAAACCAATTCCAGGATTCCATTTGTCTCTCAGTTCAGTCCGAGTAGTAACCAGATCAAGAAAATTATTACTCACAATTGGACATTGCTACGGACTAATAAATCCTTCCAAGAACCACCACTCTTCTCATACAAACGTGGCAACAATCTATCGAACCATCTTGTCCACGCCATCACCTGGCCCAATAAATCGACCACAACCAATACCATCACCTCGAGTTGGGGTTTACCACCCATACTGGGCCACTACAAATGTCAATCATGTAGTGTATGTGAATTAACAACCAACACTAAAGATTTTAAGTTCAACAACCAATCACATACCCTGAACACATTTACCAACTGCCGCTCACAGAATGTGATCTATGCCATCGAGTGCCCTTGTCATCTAGTCTATATTGGACAAACGACTCAGATGATTAAGAATAGGATCATCCAACACAAGAGCAGAATTAACTGTAAAACCATTACAGCACCTTTGGTTTCACACTATCTGGAACAAAATCATGAGGCCCTGGACATGAAATGGCAAGTTATTGAACAGCCCCGCCTGCCTCCCAGGGGTGGAAACCTCCAAGCACTCCTTGACAAAAGTGAATGCAAATGGATAACCCGTTGTAACTCTGTGCATCATGGCCTGAACACGATTGATGAGTGGAATGGCACCATTCATTACACTACCTGACATGCCCTCCTAGACGCCTTCCAGACTATACCCTTGATACCCTTGGTACTCTGCTTTCCCGTGTCCTTTGTCCGATTACTTCCTAGTCCTTACAGACCCTGTATTTCCTTGCCTCCCTATCCTTAATGGTAGTTCTTAATTTTAAACATTGCTGTTTTCTATTAATGAAATGTTTTCTGTCCCCATGATGTTTGTTTCATGCATTTTTGTTTTCATCACATTGTTGTTCACCATAACTGTGGTGTTCATAAAGTCAGATTTTCCCTTTTTGTTTACCTTCCCCTTATCCTCCAACCAGTTCCCCTTTTCCCCCCCCCCCCTTTTTTCCCCCCTGTCTGACCTTTTCTGGGGCTTATTGTCCCTGTCCTTTACCCTGCTGGCTAGATCCCCAGCAACCCCGATCTTTTCTTCCCTTCTTTTCCCTTCCCCGTCCTTCTCTGCCTTTTTGTTCCTGTCCTTCTCCCTGCTGGTTCGATCCCCAGCAACCCCGCCCAACTCTTCCCTTTCTTTTCCCTTTCCCGTCCTTCTAGCGTCCTTAGCAACCGGGCTGCATTTCCATTTCCTTAGTTACCAATTCGCTGACTCATTCCCCGCCTTCCGTGAGCACCGTCCTATCGGCGACGGCTCCGCGTCACGCCCCTCCTGCCTTCTTTTAGGCAGCTCCGTTGCCTTTCTCACTGTCACTAACCGACCTAGTGGTTGCACACGTAGTTGGCTCCTCTAGTCCCCGCGGTATTCTCTTCCGCCCTGGATTTACTCCTGTTATGCTGTTGATCGCCAATTGAATGCGCGACCAGATCCTTTACTACGGCTCCATTCAACCTTGGGTAAGCTTCGATTGGTGCTTGTTCGTTCGCATTCATTTACCCATTCTACAGCCAGTAACGATATGTCCCCCTCTCCCTCCCCCTTTCCTAGGCTGTACCTCGGTCCTCCTCCTGCATCAGTTGCCTTGCCCGCAAAGTTCCCTTTCCACTTCGGTGAGTCCCTCTTATCCTTGCCGCCTCCCGTTCCTCTGTACTTTCTCAATTTTCACGTCCACCCTGTATTCTTAATTCTCTCTTTTTCCACAGCTTTCCGAGGGCCCTCCCCGTGCCCTCTACCTTTTATTCACTTATTGCTGAACACTTAGTCCTCTGCCCATGCACAAGGTAGGCTTCTAGTCATTGCCTGTTCCACTTCTGTCTTCTCCTTGCTTTTCCTTCCCTTCCCCCCCCCCCCCCCCCCCCTACTCCCACTCTTTCCTTTACACGCCTCATCCCTCTCGGCAATTTTTGGCCCACACTCTCTCCCCTTTTTCCTGTCTCCTGGCCGCCGCTCTGATTCGTTAATTATTTCTTTACAGAGCACTCCCAATTTAGGCAACCCAGGTCCTGATGATGATCCTCACTTTGACAGGATCGAAACGCCGTTGACCTTTATCCACCAGCCTAAACGTTCTTGGCGCACACAAACCTGGTCCATTTGAAAATGAAAAATACCAATTTTACTATCGAGTAAATTGCTATATGGACCCTGTACTGTATATATTGCCTTCATGCGCCGGCTGTTGTGTTGTTGTTTTTTCACGTTGTCACTAGCGCCGTTGTTTCACTAAGCACGAGCACTTTGTACACTTTATCACTAGGGTTGCCAGAGTATTTTATACCCTGTTGTGCTCTTTTGATCCACCAAATATATGACGCCAATTGGCGCTTTTGAAAAAATAACTTTGAGTCTCCTCTCTTCTGTTCGTTGTAATGTCTTGTACATACCTTTGTAAATAATTCAGTACATCCTGCTGAGATATTGTCGCATTTACAAAAATGACATAAGAGCAATGTCAGAAGGACCTCTTGAAATACCCAGCGGCGGCTCCTCCTCCGCTATGGCGGAGGAGCGTAATTCCCCCCAAAATGCCAGGAATGGAGAAAAAAACATTATTTGTTTTATTCCTCCTTTTCTGCTGAGTCTTGGAGGCGGGGCCAGTGTAGTGACAGCACTAAGGGGAGTGGGAGTGCACTCCCTTTACTGCGCATGATGGTTTACCCGGCTGTCTCAGCCCGGCCAAACCATCATGCGCAGTGAACGTCTCTCCAACCCCAGCTGCATTGCTGGGGTTGGAGAGAGCAGGCACAGACTCCCAGTCTGTCCTGGAGCTCTAACTGAGAGCGCTCTGGCCAATCCTGAAGCTGCTCTCAAGTGAGAGCAGCTTCAGGATTGGCCCCAGGGCATTCTGGGAGCCTGTGCCTGAAGCAGAGGATAGCGAAGCGGGACGCAGCCATCTGTAGGTACTTTTTTTAATGTAATTATTTTTTATATTTCTCCCCTCCCCCTCCCTTCGCGACCCCTATGCCCCTCTTACCGCCCGCCCTGCCACTAGTCCCAAAAACAGGCCGCTACTGGAAATACCCTGTTCAGGATCCATGCAAAGAAGATGGCACCCTTTTACCATAACAAGTGCCAAATGCACATATCAACAGGTGAGTTCCCATAGGCTCAATATGAGCCACAATGATGAGAAAATGTTTGCACCAGATTATAGTCACCAACCCTAGACATAAAAAAAGAGTCACAAAGTCAAAATTCTTCCAAAATGTATCTGTTTTCTAAACAGGGATTTCTAGAAGTTCCAAGGTACCCAAATTGCAAAAATGCACCTCAGTTAAATGTGAAATCACTAATTGAGGGGAGGAAAGAAATGCTTATTTTGCTGAAGGGGATTCAATAAAGGAGTGAGACAGTCAAGATGACTGCATGAGCAAGCATGCACAAATCCAAATACTAACTGCACGTATAGGCTTAGCTAAGCAGGTTGTGTTAGAACCTAGAGGCATGGAATGAAACCGTGTAAATCTTGGCACATCTTTAAACCTGTGCTAAAAATATGTGAAATGCATAGTTAATATGTGCAACGAATTTTAATTGTGTAATAATTCAAAAGAAGTAAATTCCAACTTTATATACACAATTGTGTATCATGTCCCTACACCCCACATAACATACAATAGCCTGGTGGCTCCCCAGCAAGGTTTGTGCAGTAATAAATACTAATACTTAATCTAATGATTCAAAACAAATAAATAGAAAAAACATACACATACACAATTTGCTCCAGGTTATGCTAGTTTCACGTTCCTCAATTCCCAATAACAAATTAATAGAAACTAAATCGGTACCAACTCCAAAGAAACAGCATGAAGGTGGTGGACAGGAGTTTGTACCCCAGAATAAGCATAGCTGGAATGTCTGATGAGGAGATGTTAGAAAGAAGCATTTTCCCCCAAGCTACATCAATATTGTGAAGTAGGGGAAGGTGTCCTCACATCAAATGCATTATATTTGTCACCAAAGGCACTGAGTTAAGTAGCTCTTGGTACTTGGACCCCACCAATAATTCATACCCAGGACCTGCAGGAGGCTGAGAGTGAAAGTGTCCCTCGGCATTGCAACTTGAATTGGATGAAACCGGCGAAGGAGAGCCAAGGAAGACCAGGAGAAGCCTGTTCACCTCTGTGCTAAGATCACTTTTAGGAGGTGCTGCCTGATTCCTTAATAGAACCTGGAAAGGTGTTTGATGCCTTAGCATTCCTATGGACTGCAGGGCAGACCCCTAGAGAATAGAGTATGCAACTCAAAGCCGCCTCTGACATTTCTTGGACATACTGTTACTGTATGTACACATGCTCAAAACAGACCTTTTACTCTTTGGAAACGGACCTTTAAATACATACCAACTAAGTTTACCTTCTCTTTGTTTTAAAGTGGTGTCATTTTAGGTCACTTAAAACAAAACTACTCCTTAACATGCTGGAATGGTACATGTAACTTTTAAAAATTCTTTTCAGATTTCGAGGTGTGATTATCTCTAATTCACTTGTTTTGGTATAATGCTTGTAGAATGAGCAGGCTGCTACACAGTACTTATAAAAAACAAGTACTGGTAAAGGCAATAGGTTTTGCCTATGCAAAACCCCCTCCAGGCAGCGATTCGCTCCTCCACACTCCCCCTTTACCAACTGCGCGCTTTTTTCCAAAATCACCACTGACCACGTTCTTTGGTGCCTGAAAAGGTCGCAGTTTATTCATTCACATGCTTATACATCTCAAAACCGTTTATGGTCATATCTACATTCATTGTCCATGTTATATATTTACATAATTGCTCTTTAATCCTTTTCCTTGCATTATGGACCCAGCCTCCTCAATATCCTGGGAGGGGAGGGGCCTCTTTCGTTGAGCTTCCAATTCATGGGTCTAGGCTTCAACTTGCTACCGATTTGGAGGGGGACCTTCCAGACCTGCCCGGGCTGCGAGTGCCTTCCCGCTCGCCCTGTAATCTTTTCGTGGGCCCTCCCTTCTCCCAGGGGTCCCTGCCTTGTGGCATCCGAAAGATCATACTTGAGCATCTACTCTACCTTTCCTGAGGCTGAGTCCTTGCCATCTTCCTCCTCGGTACCCCTGCCGTGAGGCATCCCAAGGGACCTGTGGGAGCATCATATCTATTTTGTCTCTGGTGGCACGCCGCCCCTTGGCCCCCTCAGTGCCCCTGCCGTGAGGCATCCCAAGGACATCTACCTTCTAGTAAATTTTCTCCTTTTACTAACTTTGTTGTGTTTTTGTTCCGCCACGCTACCTACGGTTCCCAGATCGGAGGGAGCTCCCCCCTACCCCGGCCTTTCCTTTTCTCTTATCTGAAGCCCATCTGCTCCAGTAACCCCACAATGTTCAGTAGGAACATGTCCATTCTCACCCCGTGAGGTGTACCCCCATCCTCCATATGATACCCAAGGGACCTTAGATTAATGAACCTGTGTCCCATCCATTTGCCCTACACACTTTGGCCATGGTGATATTCAGCTTCTGTCTGGACTTTTCCACTGCTCCCAGATCCACTGCTCCCCGCCAGGCCTTCCGCACTATGATCTCTGAAAAGATTACTTCTGCAAAGCGGATCAGGCGCGCCAAAGCCGTGAGGCTTCTCTGTATGTCCTCCAGTAGCAAGTGCCTTCCCAATGCTGCCAAGTCGTTACCCCCCAGGTGGACTACTACCGCGTCCGGTCAGTCACCTTGTTGTAATGCTTCCCCACCGCGGGTATCAGTTGGTCCCACTTCATTCCTGAGTGTCCCCACCAGTCTATTTCGGTGTACCGCATCCATATACTGCCAAAATTGTGTCTGGCTGCTGCCAATTGTTGGGCCCACGTCACGTAGGAGTGCCCCATGATCCACACCTTCTTCCGTGCAGCGTCCGGACCTAGACGGGGCGGGAGAATTCGGGCTCAGTACCTCGTTGGGCGTATGTAACGCTTAAATGCGCTGTATGCCCATCGCCCTATTCCCTTAATCAGCCCACCTTTCAGACCTAGCCCCGCTGCCGTGGTGGTTGTCCCTATTCTGAACGAGTGAGAGCCATGCTCGTGCGTGGGGTGATCCATTGCTTCCAGGGTTTTTCTCATTACTGCTATGAACTGAAAGCGGCTGAGGAACGAGCCGTTCTGGTGCCTGAAAAGTGGCCCAGCATTCCCTTCCATTTCTCTCAGGTGTTCCTGCAGTAGACACACCGGGCAGCAAGCTCCATCCTTAATGCAATGTATCCTCTTCCATTTTCCCTTTCCTGCTTGGTTTGACTTGGACCGCCACAGCAGTATGTCCATGTAGCCCTCACATATGTCTACCTCCCCCCTGGGAAGTCATGCGGTTCCTGGGTCTACCCCTGATGGGGCTACTAACACGCTGACCCATGTATGCCCCAAAGAATGCCATCATGAAGGCTGCCCTAAAGAGCGCTTCTTTATGCCTTGAGGAGCAGATTCCTGCTAGTGCCCCCGGCATCCCCTGCAGCGTGCTGGGGCTCCTCGAATCTTTCTTTGTCTGTTGCAACCTGCCCCAGCCCTTCATTGTCATTCTGCATCTGAATACCTTGGTTGGGTCTTCCTGCTCTGCCATTTTTGCGTAATATGCCACTGCGTTTAAGAGTGCCTGGGCCCAGGTTTTCTTTTTTCCTGCCATAAAAGCCCACTCGATGAAGTCTAAGACTTCCTTCTGTGTGGCCCACTGTCCCCTTCGTAGCCCTGAACATTTCCCAGCACTTACTGGAGCGGGTACTTGTCTTTGGGGCCAATGCACTGTTCAGTAATGTCTTCAACCCATTTCCACCTGGACCACGCCTCTTCTGGCATTGGGGTCATCTTTTTGTCTGCGTCTGGGGCGAGTGCTCTGAATCTGTCCCACTGGAAACAAGAAATGGCATCCGCAACTGAGCTGTCTATTCCCGGGATGTGTCTCGCCCTGAGTGCGATGTTGCCCTTTAGCTGGCAGCCGACCAGTCTCCGCAGCAGGGTTGCTACTGCTGGGCACTGTGCAGACCCTGTGTTAATTGCTTGGACCACTGCATGATTGTCGGACCACAGTGTAATCTGTCTATTCACTAGCTGAGGGGCCCAAATGTGGAAGGCTACCACTATGGGGAACAGCTCTAGCAGGGAGAGGTTTGCTTTTAGCCCAGCCTTCTGCCAAGCTTCTGGCCACCCCCCTGCCGACCACGCTGTCCCTAATATTGCCCCAAAGCCGTACCCCACGCCGAGTCAGTGTAAAGTTTCAGTTTGCTTGCCTGTGCCCACGGCTCTCTGCATATTAGGGTGACGTTGAAGTCTGCCAGAAAATTTTCCCATTGCCCCAGGTCCTCCTTCACCCCTTGTGTGATGCGGACCCTGTGGTGTTCCTGCGGCATGCCCCTAGTTAGCCATGCCAATCGCCTTGCAAATGTGCGCCCTGCGGGGATCACTCATGTGGCAAAGTTAAATTTTCCTAGTAGCTGTTGTATTTCTCTCAGTGTCGCTTTTCTTTGCTGCCTCGGCTTCTTTATGCTGTTCAGCAGATTGGCTACCATTTCTGGTGGCAACCTGCACGTCCCGGCTACTGAGTCCAACTCTATTCCCAGGAAAGCCAGTTTAGTGTTAGGGCCCTCTGTTTTGTCCTGCGCCAATGGGATGCCTAATTCTTGTGCCATCCTTATGAAATTGTCTAGGAGGTTTGCGCAATCATCTGTCACTGCCCTTTCGAAGAACAGGAAGTCATCTAGGTAGTGGATGCGCCCCCTCCTTTGGTGCGCGCGCTCCCAATTCCCATTCTAGAAAACTACAGAAGGCCTCGAAGTGTGCGCATGATATCGAGCACCCCATCGGTAATAATTTGTCGTAGTAGTAATCCCCCTCTAATTTGAAACCTAACAGATGGTAGCTGTCTGGGTGCACCGGCAGTAGCCTGAACGCTGATTCTATGTCTGATTTTGCCATCAAGGCCCCCTTTCCCTCCTGTCTAATCAGGTCCACAGCGTCATGCACTGATGCGTAGGCTACAGTGCAAGCTCCCTGTTCCAACCAGTCGTTAATGGACTCTCCTTCAGGGTGGGACAGGTGGTGGATCAGCCGGAATATCCATGGCTCCTTTTTGGGCACCACGCCGAGTGGTGATACCACCATGTCCTTCAATGGGGGGGGGGGGGGGGAGGGAAAGGGCCAGCGACCCGCCCCAGCAGTACTTCCTTCTCCACCTTTTGCTTTGCCACCCCGGGGTTTTCTCTGACTGATTTTAAGTTTAAGCTCTCCCGTGCGCCTTAGGGCCCTTTGTATGGGATTGGAAACCCCTCTGTGAAACCTTCCGCTAGCAGTTGTCTGTCTGTTAGTTTGTGATAGTCCTTCAGCAGAAGTAGCAGGCTGCTTGCATTTATGGGTGTTGGTAGCATCTGTCCTCCGCCCCCCTCCCCACTGGCCCCGCCCGTAGGGGCCTGCGCCTCATTTATTTGCGCCTGTTTTGCCTTTGTCAGCCCCAGGCCCTGCGCCTCGTCGGCAGGGTATGGTTGAGTGGTTTCCCCCGCATGACCCACAAGCGTGTTTGAACCTGCGTGACGTTCCCCATTTGCACTCATCCTTATCAAATTTCAAGCATGACTTGTTTGATTTGGTCCCAGCTTGGCTTTTCCCCTTTAAATCTTTTCCCTGGCCTTCGAATTTGCCCTTACTCCTGTAGGGACGAAAATTGCTTTCTTTTGCGCCAACTCACTCTCTGGCCACCACCATGTGCTTTGAGAAACCCTCCATGTCCTGGCAGTCCCAGCTTATTATGGGCCACACCTGCATTTTTTCTCTAAAGCCCTCATCGTAATCCAGCCAGGCATCACCCTGATACTGTTGCTGTGCCTCGTGTACCTTTTGCTCATAAAGGATCAGTGCCGCTGCGCTCTGCGGGAATTTTTCGATGAACACTCAAGCCAGTGTTCGGAATGCCTTCAACCAGTTCTCTATTGATCGTTCTACCCAAGGTTTCCACGGGGTTCTCCTGTCCTCATCTTTTTTTATCTTGCACCGTTAGGTCTAAACCCGCCTGCCTCACTTCCAACAGAGAAAAAATGTCTATGAACTATTTTCTCCAAATACTCTCCTTCACTGCAAGCGGGATAAGATTGGCCAGCCCGAACATCTTCGTTGTGTGAGAGGGTCGCTCGGGGAGGGTCTCAGGTACTCACTGGCTGGCTTCCCATTACTGTCCTGACCCTCCCCTGTCTTGGTCGCGTTTGGGCTCTCCCCCCCTGAGGCCACCTCGGTTCCTGCCGTCTCGCCCTGACACAACTGGCCTGCTTCTTTGCTTGTCGCCCTTTCTGTGTGGGCCCCTTTGTCTGCCCTCTTGCCTGATGCTGGGCTTCCCCCTGTGCCCCATGCTGTGTTCCCAGGGAATGGGGCCCCCATCCCCAGCCATTGCCACCAGGGCATCCATGCTGTGGGCTGCGCTGCCCCCTCGGTCCAGGACTCCCTTTGGAATTCTGGCCGCCCTTGGCCTAACCCTGTCTGCCACGGCATGTGCATGGGCCAGGCTCCTTGTATCGCCACTTTGTTCCCCCCTAGTTGGGTTCCCATATTAACGTTTTGCCCTAGGCTATTTTGGGCCCTCTGCCCTCTCCTGCGCTTGCTGCTCAGCGTGCCATGCTTACCATGTCCTTTGCTGCCTGAGCTGCTATCTTTCTCGTGACTCCCCTGAGGGGCCACCGTGTTGGCCACAGAACCCTCCTAATCGCTGCTCTCTTCCGGCTCCGAGCTAGATACTCGCTCTGGCGTTGCTGCTTTTTTGCTCTTGGCTTGCGGGGGGCCCTTTTCTTTATTGCCTGCCGCGTTTCTGCTCTTCTTAAGGGCCCCCGTTTTGGCTACAGACCCCTTTTTTGCCGCCTTTCCAGGAGGCGGCGGTGCTGGGGATGCCTGCCGCTGTTTTTTCTTCTTTCCTTGGGCCCCCTCCCTGATTTGCTGGTCCATCTTGTTCCGTACCTTCAGCGCAACCAGAGCCCTGGCTTGTTCCAGCATGGCTTTGCGGTAATCATCCAGGTCTGGCCCCGATCCCTCGCCGTGTCTTTTCTGGCCTTTCTTTGGTGGTGCTGGCCTTTCCTGGTTCTCCCTGAAGCGGGCCGGGGGTTGAGATTTCCTCGTAATACAAATAGAAGGGGGGACCGGGAGCGTTATTAGAGAGAGGTCCAGTACCCGTGCTCCCTCAGACTACAGTGTATGTACTAAGAGGGTAACTGTTCCTAGGAAAATAGAAATAATCTAATGAATAGATATGTGTGTCTGGTAAATCAGGTCGGGTGTAGAGTGGATGTGGGGAATTTCTCCTTTGTAATATAGTGCCCTCACACACCCTTTCAGGTGTCATGCTTCATCATCGGGCGTTGCTCCTCGTGGGGGTGGCGCTGCAGTCCCTCACGGGCCCCGCAAGAGGGCTCTTTATCGGAGATCTTTTATGGAGACGCCGCAGTTGTGCATGCAGGTGTGTGGGCCTATAAAAAGGGAGGTGAGTGGGTGCGTTAAAAAATGCTATGTGGAGCCCAGAACCTAAGTTTTTATTCACGGCCTCGTGTAGCACAGATTAAAAATAATCCTGGAGCTCCTCTTTGGAAAAAATGAATGAGGGCAGGTGTATAGATAACTGCTGCTCTCAGGATGAGTGAGTGGGAATCCTACGAATATAGGGTCAACATGTTTCGCGCATGAAAGCTAGTCCTTAAGGGATCCGTTCGCGCTTCGTCAGGACCGGGTAAAAGGTGGGAGGAAAATATATACACAAGAGAAGGTTTTCTAAAGACAAGGTTCCAGGGAAGTGCAGTACTGTGAACCTATAGTACCTTATTATTAAAGGGATAAAGCGTCCTCGCGCTGATAGGAACTCCTTCTTTTAGGAACCTATACCCAACCTGGTGAGATAAAAAAGAGAAAAGACAAACATATGGACATACCAGAGACAAACACAACATTGCTGTAATTCATTGGTTCAGCTGTAGTTTCAAGTCTACAGGTTGTGTTTATATCGCAAGGAATCACAGTGGGTATTCAATCACACAGGCATGCTCACAATAATAACATGCAGGAGAAAAGACCAGGTGCTTGCGCATCATGGTCCCTGTGCAGTTCGCCGCTGTGTTGGGGTACAAGTTCTACAGGCAGGTAACAGTGATCATGTGCCTATAAAACCAATCCTGTTATGGCCAGCTGCTTGTGAACATAATACTACAATAGAGCCGTGTGGGTGGAACAATTTCGATGGTGGACAGAGATCGAAAGACAGATGTCTATAAGCACGCATCGTGTAAAAAGTGTGGGGCAAAGCTGGCGGTGCGTCAGTTCCGTATTGAGCTTAAACGTGCTACTTCCCATGATATGGGAAGTGGTAGTCATGCTAAATCTGAAAGGGGTATGCCTACCCTTCAAGTGCAGGGAATGGGCTCCGTCGGCGCCCCGGAGTAGGCAATCAGAGAGACTGTGGAAAGGGGACGTGGTTACTATCCACCCATGTCGAAGCTGATCGTAAGCAAGAAGCTGGATGCCAATTATTAATGGAAAAAGTGACTCACAAGTGCTCGATTGACCAAGGTGTGGAAACCTACCCCTCCTCCGTAGTGCGCCGGGATTGATAAGGGAGGGTGGGAAAGGTGTTTGTTTAAATACGCTACTTAATTGGTAATCAGCCCGGTGGTGGGGGCGGGTCTCAGCGTCTCTGGGGAACGAGATGGCGTGATGATGTCAGAGTACACGTGTGGTATGCCCAGTGAAACTGTTTGAGGAGTAGCGGCCATATTTGGAGGATTATGTCGCTAGGCGTATGCATTGCGAGGGTAGTTCCCTGAGTGTGTGACGTGGTGACGTCACTCTGCACATATGCGTGTTGGTTTTATATCGATGATATGCTTAATCAAGGTGATGGGAAGGCGGCGGCCATCTTGAGAGGTGTTTATCTCGCAAAAACGGGCCGGGGTGCACTGATGTAATGAATGGAAAAAAATCCCTCAAATACAATAACTGTGTTTGGGTGATTAACGATATATCCCAGCCGATCTGCTCCTGCCGGCCATCTGAAGCTCAAGTGACCCAGGCTGGAGGAAGGCCGGAGCCAGCCCGGAGGCTGAAGGCTGGCTGTTGGCGGAGGACTGCCGGAGCGGATGCTCTTGGGGAAAAAGGGTGCGAAAACCAGCCCAGTCGTCGCCTATCTGCCGTCCTCTGCAATCGTCCCCTGTCGTGTCGTCCAGCAGCCCGATCAGCAGGTATTCTTCTCCTTTCTTGGATGCGAGGGGAAGGTGTATGGGCTTGCTTGGGCCATTGTCCCCTTTTTATCCTCCCCTCGCCCTTTCCTGCTCACCCCCTAATTGGGGGGTTCCCCTTGTATGGAGGGGGCCAATCATGGCCCCCGCCGGCCTAGCCGGCATGCAAATAGGAGTGGGAGGGGGGGGGGGGGGGGTCTCCCGCCTCTGGACGGCCTTTTACCAGGACCCCCATCGTGTCTGGCTTTGCCTCCCCGGCCCGGGTTCTGATCTAGCGGATTTGTCAATTTAGTTTTAGACGTGCTGCTCAGCAGCACAAGCCGCAGTGCAAAATGGCTTACGGTCGAGAAAAATAAAGCTATATGACACGGTCATCGTTGACTCCGTCATAGAGCTTTTTTTCTTGACTTTTAGCGTGCGATCTGCTGTGCAACATGGCTTAAAGTAAAAATACTTCAAAAGACGCTGTAATGCGGCCAGCATTGACCGCATCCTAATGCTTTTTATTTCCTTTAACCCATGTTGCACAGCAGCCCACGCTGCTGTGCAATTTATGTGAAAAAATGTGCAAAGCCAAATAACAGGAGGGAGGTGCGGGGACGAAAACAATGGACAGTGGGAGGAGGGAGGGGAGACAGAACAAACAGGAGAAGGACAGATAAAAAACAGCAGACAGCAAGAGGGGGACAGGGGGAAGAAGCAACGGACAGTGGGAGGAGAGTAGAGGGAATAAACCACAGACAGTGGGAGGAGAGTGGGGGAAGCAACAACAGAGAGCGGGAGGAGTGCAGGGGGCAGGAAGAGGGAGCATCACCGAAGGGAGGTGGGCAAGGGGAAGAGGGGGACCTTAGACACACGCTCTCTGTAAGAGTACATGCATAAAAATAAATAAATAAAGCACATGAAGGAGCACTCAGCCAGTGAAAGGACACTGGCCACTGACCGGAAGCTGTGCTTGGTTCAAGCTCCACAGTCGGGACAAACATGAAGCCACAGGAAGAAGCAAGGAAACACAAGTGAAATCTAAGCCAACCAATGGTAGGTAATGGTAAATAATGGTTGGGCTCTAAGCCCATTTTAAGATTTTTTTGTTGTTAACATGCACACCATTTAGGCGAAACTTGATAAACTAGAGAAAGTTGGAAGGAAAACTACACTGACCTCCCATGCCAGATTACCTTTAAAGTAGCATAAATATGTACATCTAACATGTATAACTTGTTAATGCCATGTTGGCGTTACGTCATGTCTGTTAAGTTCATAAAAGTTAGGACTGAATCCCTGTTAATGAATATTTATACAAGTGGAGCCTGAGCTCCTCGCTAACCCATGCGATCCTAGCTTCCCTAGCCCGCCACTCCTGCCTACCGAGACTGTCTGAGGCGCTGCCAAGTGGGAAGCGGTAACAGCGGGGGTGCTAGCAGGCATGGGGGCAGTTGGAGCTGAGCCACTAGCCCGCACCTGTGAAACATCAGACAGCCCGACTGTGGGAACAAGATGGCAGCTCCGTAGGCAGCCCTGGGCTGTGGGGCTAGCCGGAAAAGTGTGCAGATTGGGCGCTGCCCTAGCACGTCTCCCGACTACGGTGGCCCTGGCTGAGGTTGGGTGCCGGCAACGGGGGGCCCCCTGTGAGGCTCCGTCTGACCTCTAGGCGGGGAGGACCCGAGCGCTGCTTGAATAGCCCTTCTCCCTCTTCTTGCCTCAGAGTGCTGCATTCTCGGCCACGACGCTCAACATCAGCTGTGGGGGAGGCAGCTAAGGTGACACCTACCCCCGCATTTTGTGGCCCAGTATGCCCTGCAATGCCTGTGACGCTGCTGGTGCCCCCTCTTCTCTTTCAATACACTGTTGGGGGGTGGGGACGCTGACTGTTGGGAGCAACTGGCTGCATCCTCATATTGTTATTATTATTATTATTAACGTTTATAGAGCGCACAGCTACCTCTGACGGGGGTGTCCCGGGGCTAGTAACGGCAACACTAGCGAGGATTAAGGCCAGATGAAGGGATTCAGGGTAGGCTTAACAGCCACGTTTTCAGTGTTTTCCTAAATAGTCTTTGTGTCTTGGCCTTCCTGATGTGTACAGGCTTAACGTTCCATAAGGCAGCCGTTTTTACTGGAAATGAGCGCCCGCCAATTCTGGAGTTTTTGAATCGTGGGGTTACCAGCAGTTCCTGATGGTTGGAACTTAGCACCCTGTTCTGGAAATATTTCTGTATTCTCTTTTTCAGGTACTTTGGACTATTTTCACCCATTGCTCTGTAGGCTAAGGTCAGAGCCTTAAATGCTATTCTTTTCCTTACTGGTAGCCAATGCAGGCTTCGTAGATGGGGGGAAATGTGATGACGAAGTGGCACATTTCTAATCAGCCTTGCAGCCGCCTTTTGGATAATCTGCAGTTTTCTGATCAGGTATGCAGGGAGGCCTAAGTACAGACTGTTAGTATAATCTAATTGTGATGTTACCAGTGCATGCACCACCGTTTTCCTACAATCGATTGGGAGAAAGTGGAGGAATCTTCGCAGAGCTTTTAGTTTCCAGAAGCACTGGGAGGAGACATGACTGATCTGAGCTTTACCTGTAAGTGCGGAGTCAAATTTAAAACCCAGGTTTCTCGCGGACTTCACAGGCGAAGGGGGGATTAAGCTCTACAGGCCACCAGAGTTCTGCCTTTGGGGAATACGCCTGGTTAAAAAACAGCACCCAGTTTTTTCGGTGTTCAATTTTAAACAGCTGTCTGTCATACAAGATGAGATTTTAAGAAGACACTACTTGAAGTTGGCGAAGGCTGCCTCCATGTGTTCCGAAAAGGAGAACACCAGCTGAGTGTCATCAGCATAGGAGACAAACTTCACACCCTATTGTTCAACTAGCGGGGCCAGAGGGGCAAGGTAAACATTAAAAAGGGTAGGGCTCAAGGTCGATCGCTGGGGGACACCGCATGTCAGCGGTCTGGCAGATGAAATATGAAGATGGAGAGATACTTGTTGTGATCGGTCCTGAAGAAATGATATAAACCAGGCAAGTATGGTTCCAGTCACTCCCATCAACTCAAGCCTTTTGAACAGGATCCAGTGAGAAACAAAGGCAGCGGAGAGATCCAGCAGCACAAGCATTGCACAGTATCCCTGGTCAACTGTGGCACGCACGGTCTCTGCTACCTCAAGCAGAGCTGTCTCCGTACTGTAGCCTGCCCTGAAGCCTGACTGAGAGTCATGCAAAAGAATATTTGACTCCAGGAAGGCAAACAATTGTTTCTGGACCTCTTTTTCTAAAATTTTGGATGGTGCTGGGAGAAGAGAGATAAGCCTAAAGTTTTTGAGTTCTGCCGGATCGGGATCCTCCTTCTTTGGGATAGGCCTTACATATGCGGTTTTCCAGGGTGTAGGGAAGGAGCCAGATCTCAAGGAGGAGTTCCAGATGGAGTTAAGTATGGGGTTAAAGCAGGAGGCCAGTAGCTTAAAAAATCTGGCAGGGCAAGGGTCGGTCGGCGAGCCGGATTTTATGCTATTTAATTCCGACAAGGACGCTTCCGAGCTAAAAGGGCAGAATTCTGACCAATTGTTAGAGGATTGCAGTGTGTATGGAAGCTTGTCTAACGGCTCAGACCGTGGAAAGGAGAGATAGATTGCCTGGATTTTCTCTTGAAAAAAAATGGCTAAATCTTCACAGAGGGTAGCTGAAGGGGTGATCGAGCTCTTCAATGCCAGTGGTTTGACAAATCCCTTGACTAAATTAAAGATCTCTTTAGTCGAATTATTAGAGGACTTGATTTGTTCTGCCATCTAGTCCCTAATAGTATTACTCTTTGCCATTTTTTTAACACTGTTTTATAAATGTTTTTAGCCTCAGTATCATAATTTTTTCTCCATGTACGCTCAAGCTTCTTGCATACACTTTTTTCTGACCGAAGTTGTGTGGAAAACCAGGGGGCTGAAGGTTTGTTCCTGGCCCGCTTTATGGACTTGATGGGGGCAATTTTATCAAGCGCGGAAGTGACCCAGCAGTTGAAAACAGAGGCGTCCTGGCTTGGGTCACCTGTGGGCTCTAGAGATGTAGTCTGTAGTTCCGGTCCAAGGGACTCCAGTACAATTGTTTTCCAATTTCTTCTGACCTCATACATTGGCCCGCTCTGCTTAGGACCCGAGATACGGGTCATATTAAATGGAATAAGCCGGTGGTCTGACCAGGTTAGCTATAAAGGTGTCTTGACTGTTAAAGATTGATCATTAGTGAAGATTGAGTCAAGTATATTGCCTGCCACATGAGTGGGCGATGCTACTTTTTGGGTTCAATATAACCCTAGAAAAGTGTTTGCCATTTTTGAGGCGAGGGGGCATTTGTCATTATCCATATGAACATTAAAATCACCTAGCACTGTGAGATTGGCATATCTCAGTAAAAGGTCTGCTACAATGTCATACAGATCTATTAAGTGAGCTGCCGGGGAGTCTGGTGGTCTATAGACTAGTATTCCAGTAAAAGATGAGGCAGGCGAGAATTTTATACAGCACAGTAGGGCCTCGATTAACCCTAAATTCTCTATTTTTTTGTGTGTAATCTCCCAGTCATCTCTTAGGATTACCGCAAGTCCACCTCCCAGTCTATTGTTTTCCGGGTTGAGCATGGCTATCCTGTAGCCCTGTGGGAACGCCAAAGAAATGTCAGGGTTATTACTGTCTCTTAACCATGTTTCGGTCAAGAACATCATATCCCAATGGTCAGAGTCGAGGGCAACCCAAAAGTCTTCTGCATGTTTGGGAAGGAACCTGCAGTTGACTAAGCAGGCCCTGTAAGTGAGATTAGGCGTAGATGACTTTCCCGCAATACATGTATTGGAGGGTAGCACTATAGGGAGACCTCCATTTTTTTTTTCTACCGTCTGATCTGTGTCTAACTTGAAGGGGCAGAATTTGCAATCAAATTCCCTTTCTATATCTCCTAGATTTTCTATGCCAAAATCTATGCAAGAAGGGTCAGGACATCTACGGGGCTTCAATGCCATTAATTGTTCAATTGACCATAATGTCTGGCCCGGTGATCGGGATCGAAACGGGCAGTGCGGCTGGCGCTGGCTGCGTTCCGGACCCGGACAGGCGCAGACGGGCTTGCCTTAGGCGTGCCTTCGGCAAATACACCCAGCTGCGTCTAGGCGCGATCGCGTCATCCGCCCTTTTCATCTTGGGTGGGCGCTGTAGCGTCTTTGTGACTAGACTGCTAACCTTGGTGCCAAAGAGGAAAAATGGCGCCCTATAACACAGCTCCATTAAAGTGATGGTGACCAAACTGAATATCTTGGAGCGGGGCCGCTCCCTAGTTGGAAGAGGTGAACCCCCATCGGAGTCGGGACACCCAGCTTGCACAATGAGGGACCCTCACCGGAGGGATTGTCGTGGGGCATTTCTGGGACATCTGTATGTGCTTGACAGCCGGTCCTCTACTTCTCCATCCCTGAATTGACGCAGTGCCTTTCAAGGACATCCCATATTCAAGGCAGGTGGTCGCATAGTCATTTCCCCCCCTCCAGGATTCTCCTTGCCTCCTGGGGCATTGTTGCTTCCCTCTAAGGACTCTGGTAGTTGTATGTCTCCTATGGCGCTGTGACCTTGGGGAACTAGAGAGACAAAGGTACAGTGACACTTGGCGGCCTAGTCTTCGATTGCCTGTACTATTTTCGGGGTGGGAAACCCCTATTCACCAACCCGCATCTGTCATGGGCCACACAAAGAAGAACAGGGATGATGCAGCAACTAGTGCTCCCCAAGAGGGGATCAAGCAGGGCCTCGAAAGGAGGGGATATCCACTCCATGGACTCCAAACTGGACAAACTGCTGCCGGCGATCAACGCTACTGGAAAGCGCATCAAGGGCAAGATAGACTCCATTGCCATCGAACGTGGTCTGCTCCATGAGGACTCTAAAAAGAAGGCTGGGAGAGTATCGGCCTAAGAGACAATGGTTCAAGAGCTGGTGCCAGAGACCCAGATCATAGAATGCCACCTCACAGATTTAGAGGCACTTGCAAAGCAATTGGCTGCCCTGCTGGACGACTAGGAAGGAAGGGCCCATCGCAATAATATTAGGGGCATTGGCCTGCCGGAAGCAGTGAAGGGTGATGCCATGCTTGAATTCCTAGATGACTGGCTTCTGGACTTAGTGGCCCCTGAGGGTCTGTCCATATTGAATGCGCTAGATTGGGCACATAGGGCCTGTTTCCCCTCCCAAACTCGGGCTCCTCCTGGCCAGGTCATGGCTCCCCTACTCCATTTCCAGGACACGGACTTCCTACTGTAGCAGGCCCGCCTCCATAGCCCTTTCAGGGTGGAGCACGCAAAAGTCTCACTGTACCTTGACTTTACCTTTCAAGTGTAAAGACAGCGCGTCATATTTCTCTCCGCCAAGAGACGGCTTCGTGAGTTCGGGCTGCCATACTCCCTGCCTGATTGAGAGTGCAGGCTGAGGACAAGACTAATTTCTTTCTGGGGGCTAATGCAACTTTGGACAGGCTGGAAAACTAATAAGAGTGTATGCCCAAACCTACATTCCCGGGCCTCCCTCAACGTCAGAGGCGTAGGTACTCTCGGCGTCAAGGAGTAAATTGACCAACTGAACAGATGGCAGCTGAGGATCGGACAAGAGCTGTCGAGATAGCAGCCTCACTGTGACCCAATGTGAGCTCGCTGCATCCTGACCCACCTTCCCCTATGAGCTCCGTTGCGAGTTATGAGGCCTCCACGGTGCCTGGTTTCAAGAACCCTCTCAAGGGGGTTACCCTGGGCAAGGCTGACATCTTCTGACCTCCCAGTGAGGGATTACTGCTACATATTTCAAACTGAGGAGTGTTAAACATGTTGTATCCTTTGAAGTCCAAGAGACTTACTGCATTTCTCCATTTTCTGTTAGAAGCCAGGGGAGGGGGGGGGATGATGCGCTGGTGGGGGGGGGGCTTGAGCTGAGTGTACCATCTTATTTTTTATTTTTTGTGTGGTGTATGTCTGGCAGGTTTGGACGCACTTGAGGGCTGGAAACTCGGATTTTGATAATCCTTTTGAGTTGTAGGTGTGCACCTCCAGCCCACTCGGAAGCTTGATGGAATAGCTGATATACTCCAGCTGATAATCTAGAATGTGCGTGGCCTGTCCTCTTCAGCTAAACGTTATAATATTCTGTCTTCATTAACATGGAGGGCAGCACCAGTAGCATATTTTTGCAGGAAACCCATCGGACCAGTGGTGAGGGTAGGGCACTCCATAGGAGATGGAGGAGCAATTATATTACACCACATAGGGTACATTTGCAGGGGGGCCCTCATACGGATAATGCTTGGGTTACCATTTCAATTACATAAGACAGTTGTAGACACGTAGGGCTAATTCATCCTGATGTTGGGGCAGCTACATGGAAAGAAGCTTTATTGCTCAATGTATATGCTCCCAATACGGACCAAGCCGCATTCCTAGACAGTTTGGCCTTACTCCTTCCATCCATGCGACCAAATACCTGCATTGTGGGGGAGACTTCAATTGCATTGCAGACGTCCGTTACGACGGGCACCTGTGGCTAAAGTGGCGAAGGACTTTGGGCTTGGGCTGAAATGGGGCCCGGCAGATTGTTGAAGGATAAGGAACCCCAATATTGGGGTGTATTCATATCTCTCAGGCTTACATGACCTATAAGTCAGATTGGACAAGATACTGGGATGTGCTGCAGCGTGCAACAGGGTGGTGGATGCTGACTATTTTCCCTGGACATACTCGGATCATTGTCCCCTGATGTGCACATTTCGATGGTCTTCTCGTAGGACCGGCTTCCAAGCCTGGCAGTTGGATCTGGCCCTGCTCGAGGACAAAGTATTTGATCTCTCCTGCATGACAAGATCACAAATTATTAAATCGATAACGAATGTTCATCCTCCACGGAGGGGATAGCGTAGGAGGCCTTTCAAGTAATGATGCATGGCTACTGTATCACCAATAAGGCAGGAGTTGTGCGCACCCAGGTGCCCTCAGATATATGTCAAGAAAAGGCAGTGCTTGAGGGGCTGCCACCAGAGATGGGCGAAAAACCTGAGGGTAGGTAACAGATGGATATTGAATAGGAAAAACTGTTCACAATGGTAGACTGCCTATGCCAGTATATTAGACGCCTTATATTGCAGAGGGATACATCGGGAAGCATGCTGTCCTGGCTCCTTCATGAGATGGGCGGTCGTGCCATCCTTCATGTTTGGGATTCTGCAGACAGGCTTGTGTTTGCACAGGAGGACAATGCGGTGTTTCTGCGTTACTACCGGACGCTTTATGCGGCGGGTGGAGATTAATGAAGCAGAGTTATTGAACTACATAGCAGACTCCTCCCCTTCGACTCAGGACCCAGCCGTTGCAGAGCACTTGGGGGCCGAGCTCACCATACAGGATGTCCAGGGAGTCATTAAAGAGATGGCCAAAAGCAAAGTCCCGGGTCAGATGGCCTGCCAGTGGAAGTTTACTCTGCCTACTCAGTTGGTAGCAGTGTTTAACATGGCATGGCAGCATAGCGGCGTGGCGTGCTCCCCGTATCTTGCGATAGGCCTCGATAGTGTCCCTGCCGAAGAAGGGTAAAGACCCTCTCTTTGGTAGATTCCTATCGCCCTTTATCCACACTCAACGCAGACTATAAGATCCTGAGTAGGATTCTCGCAAACATGATTTTGCTGCACATGTGCAAGATAATTCACCCTGACCAAAGGGCTTTATCACCACCCGTAGCAAGCTGCCGAACAGCCACCAGCTGATATATATATATATATATATATACATACACACTAGACCAACATAAATCTTTCTCACCAGATGCTCTAGCTCGGTCCATAGATATTCAGAAAGCATTTGACTACCTGCGATGGGACTTTATATGCTGTGCTTCTGGAGATGGGGTTCAGCGTAGCATTTGTTAAATGAACCAACCTTCTAGTACTAACAACTGGTAGCTAGAATAAGAACTGGATAGACGATTTCCGAAGCATGTGCTGTGGAAGATCCTCACCTTTTATTTACACTGGCGTTAAAGCCCTTTGCTCTCACGATACAGCAAGCTGGCAACTATTGGTGACTACAGGTGTCGGGAGATCACTTCGATATCTCGCTATACGTGGATGACATGCTCCTATACATGCATGGTGAACCTGCCGACTTGGAGGGCGAGTTGTTGACCCTGTCCAGCTTTGAGAAACTGTCCGGACTGGAAGTAAATTTGCACAAGTCATGCACCCTTACATTCTAGCCCAAGGAAGAAATGTTCCATCACTGTCTTACCAGCTTTGCTTACAAGATGGTCCTACTACCTCGACTTCTCGATCTCTTTGCGGCCATACCGATTACAGTACCTCAAGCTTACTTTTGGGACCTAGATTGTGTGCTTATCACACTGTACTGGGGGCCTTCCAGGCTTAGGGAAGCCCTGAAGAAACTACGATTACCGGTAGACGAGAGGGCATAGCGGCCCCGGATTTCGAGCTGTATTACTTGGCTGTCCAACTGCAGTGGGTCGCACGCTGACGTGCACTGCTCTGGGAGACGATGGGTGTCAGAGGTGTGTGGAACCCCCTTCACACCTCTCAACTTTTTTTTTTTTCTAAAACCTTTATTGATCATGAAGAAATAGTACACAGCTTTACGCCTACATCCTGAATGATCAGGCCGGCAGCGACAACATGCAGTGGAAGCATCAATAAGCGCAGGTTGAAAAGCATCAACTGGGTTACACAGCATGTCGCCTACAACCCAGACGGGCCGGCCGCGTATTATTGGAATTTGAGCTGTTTAAGTATGCAGTAGTGAGCAATCCTAGCAGCAAGAGGTATTCAAGCATGAGGAACATGAGGTTTCTTTCAACTTTAGTAACTAGCCAAAAAGTGCAACATGAACTGTGCCCTCCCAGAAGGTATCCTCCATACCCAGTATGAGGCATATAAGGTAGTGCGACGCAGGGCTGTGAGGGCGGTACATCCCACTATGGAGTGCAGTCAGTAACCGGAGCGGTGACGCCCTACGCCCCGAAGCCCCATCAAGTGGTCTGGGAGGATATGGCAATGTCCCAAGTAGAGAACATGACGTGATGCTACTTCCTGTAGTGCCGTGCATTCTATGCCGTCGTGGGGTAGACTCCACCCCTCCCTGGTCCCGGGGGGGGGGGGGGACGATAGGCCCGCAGCTCTCCCCACCCGTGTAGCCTGTGGATGGTGAGCGATCCCACGGGATGTGTGTAGCCCTGCCGGATGGACCAAGAACGCATGCGTATTATGTATGTGAAGCTAAAGGAGTGAGGGAGGGGAGGGGATCAATCAGTTTCAGTTGCTAGTGGAATAGGTGCTGGAGCTAGCGTGGTGGACCGGCCCTCCACTGCCACGTCATCCTGCGCGCCGGGCGTGGATGCGTCTGGGACCTGCGCCTGTAGGAGATACGCAGTAAGGGGACCCCAAAGGTCCCTGGGGCGCGATTTATGAGGTAAAAGGTCCGAATAACTGTGCAGTTGTTCCTGCCAAGTTGCCATCGTATCCAGCCAAGTTTTGAATTTAGGCGCTCGCCCTCATCTGCATGCGACGTGGCGCTTTGCCAGCAGAAGTCCCAGCGCGAAAAATTTCCGGTGCATCTTAACAGCGGGGTTGGAGTGGCCCAGCAGGGCAACCTTAGGACAAGGCGCAATGCTTACCCCAATCATTTCAGAGATAGCCGCAAACACCGCCACCCAATAGGCGGCTACGGCCTGGCACGACCACGCCAGGTGCATGAAGTCCGCCCCTGGCCTCCCGCACCGTAGGCAGCGATCGTTGTTCCGGAGTCCGAAGCGGTGCAATTTGGCAGGGGTAAAGTAGAGGCGATGCAAAAATTTAAAGTGAACCAGTCGAAGTTGGGCATTACCTGTCACCGCGTTGGTATGAGAGCAACTCTCTTCCCACTGAGCATCCGACAGTGGTTTCCCCAGATCAGTGTCCCAGTCAGTGCGCGCTCGGAGATGGGGGGGGGGGGGGGGGGGGGAGCCACCTGCACGTGGTTATATAACATGGAGACCACATGTGTCGGAGTTCCCTTCTGCAGCAGGGCATGGAGGGGCGCCACGGTATCCGGCTCATCCGGAAAGTCAGGCGTGACCGCCTTGATATTTTGCCGGAGCCGAATGTAAAGAAAGGTGTCCATAACCGAAGGAGTATTGTTCCCGAAGAAGTGTGTCGCCGTACGAAAACTCCCCTGGTGGTATAGATCCCCCCTAAGTGTGTATCGCAAGTTTTGTGAGCATTTTATGGCCAATCTCCTCACGGGTAACACTCAATCTGGGATCATGTGCCAAAGCCATGCGAGGAGAGTATAGGAATTTCACTTCCATATGCTCCAATCGTTTCCAGGCACTGACAGTGCAGTCGACCGTGGTGGGGTCCCTATGGTCTATTCGGGCTGTCGTGTATAAATATCCGGAAGGTTGTTCCGGCCTCATATAGCCATCTTCAACTGCCAGGTGCGCCATAAAGGGAGGGGGGTGGAACCAATAGGCAGCGAAGTGACCCTGTGCGCAGTCATAGTATCGTTGAAAGTTGGGTACATCAAACCCCCCTTGGTGATAAGGTAACATAAGGGTCCGCAGCCCAAGTCGGGCCTGCTTCCCCCCCCAGACAAGTCGTGACAACTGGGAGTTGAGGGCACAGAAGAAATATGCGCCCGGGCTGTATGGTATATTTGTAAAAAGGTACAGCAATTTGGGAAGGACCACCATCTTGATCAGCGAGATCCGACCCGCCATTGACAGCGGTTGACGGATCCACTGAGTGACCTTGTCCGTGAGTTTGTCTATAACAGTCCCGTAGTTGGCCCTAACCAGGGCTTCTCGATTTCTGGTCACTTGAATGCCCAGGTATTTTATCTCATCTGGTTCCCACACCAGGGGGTAATCCAGAGGGAACTGCGTAGTTTTGTCAGTCAAGGGGAACAGGGCCGACTTCGTCCAGTTTATTTGAATCCCCGAGATGGCGCCGAATTTAGTGACCTCACGCAGCAGAGGGTTCAGGTGTTCACGCGGTTTATGCACATAAAGAGTCATGTCATCCGCATATAGTGCAATGAGTAGTTGGCGCTCTGGATAGATGAGAGATCGGTGTTTGTGATGCTGCCGAAGCTTGGCCGCCAAGGGCTCTATGGCGAGTGCGAACAGAACCGGGGAGAGGGGACACCCCTGCCGGGTACCCCTATGGATCGCAAAGGGGAGGGAGCGGGCACCATTGAGCAGAACCATTGCTCGGGGCTGGCAGTACAACAGCCGGATCCAGTCCAGGAAATTGAATGGCATGCCCATCCGTTCCAGCAAGGCCAGAAGGTAGTCCCACTCAAGGGAATCGAACGCCTTAGTGGCGTCGAGAAAGACCGCGGCAGCCTTGCTCGCAGGGTCAATATCCTGTATCACCGCCTGTAGCGTGCGCAAGTTGTGGGACGTTGCACGATTGGGAACAAACCCGGCCTGGTCCGGGAGGACGAGGCGCTCCATCAGAAGGTTAAGGCGTGTGGCTAGGACCTTCGCTAATATTTTAACGTCCGTATTTAGCAGTGAAAGGGACCTGTATGAGTCACAATGTTCTGGCGGTTTACCAGGTTTTAACAGAGACGTTATGAGGGCTTCTCGCATCGTGGCAGGCAGGGAACCCTCCTCTAATGCAGAGTAGTACACCTGCTGTAGAATGGGGGCCAGAACATGCTTGAAGGCTTTGTAGAAGTCAATCGGTAACCCGTCCGATCCCGGCGCCTTTCCCGACTTCATGGACATTATTGCATCCGTTATTTCATCTAGTTCCAGTTCATGATGGAGTAACTGCTGCTGGGATGGGCCCAACCACGCAAGCGCAGTGTCGTCGAGGTACTCATGCAATACAATCGGTGTAGTCCTATGGGAGGTGTAAAGTTTAGTGTAGTGGTTTGTGAGGACTCTGAGTTGGTCAGCAAGATCCCGCTGCGGGGTGCCATGCTCGTCTAGCAAGGAAGGAATGTAGTTACTGTATCTAGGGGGGCGAACTGCGGTGGCCAATGCCCTGCCAGGTCTGTCACCCTCGCCATACACTCGAGAGACAAAGGGTCTCCCCAGAAACTTGCATTCTTTGGCTGCAGCCTCCGTGTATTCATTTAGCTTCTCTCGAATCTGCGCCGCAGTGCCAGGCCCCCGCCTGTTTCGCTCCATTTCGCGCTCTAACTTACGGAGGTCAGCCTCCAGCCTGCGTAAATCTCCGCGAAGAAACTTAAGGACACCACCCCCCTTAGCTATGCACCAGCCTCTCACGGTAACTTTAAACGCCTCCCAGACTGTAGTGAGGCTGGATACGGAATTAATATTACGCTCAAAAAAGTCTTTTATGTCTTGCTCTAGTTCCGCCTGAAACACTGAATCTGTGAGGTGCGCAGGATTTAGTCGCCAACTCAGGTACGGGGAGACCTCAAGGGGAATACGTAGGGACAGCAGGACTGGAGAGTGATCAGAGAATGTGCGAGCAAGATGAAGTGCTCCGCCCATCCATGGAGAGAGGCCCGACGACAGGAATACGTAATCAATACGCGCGCAAGTGGAATGTACTGCGGAGTAGTGGGTGCCCTGCCGGAGCGAGGGGTGGTAGTGCCTCCAAGCATCGACTAAGTGGTGCTCGTCCACTATGTTTAACAACGCGCGCTGTGTGTGTGTGTAATGCGACGCCTGCGAGTGTGACCTGTCTATCTCGGGTTTGAGTGCAGTGTTGAAATCTCCCCCCAGTAGGATGTGGGATATACCTAGGGACTGAATCTTACCCCACATAGTGAGGAGCGTGGACGGGTCATCCGTATTGGGGCCATAGTAACAAGCAAACAGTATGGTATGTGAGTGCAATGTCCCCCAAGCCATGCAGTACCTCCCTCCAGAGTCCACTTCGGTTCCCGCCAGTGTGAACCCCATCCTGCGTCTCACTAGAATGGTCACTCCTCTTGCGTAACTCGAGTAAGACGAGAACACCCTACTAGTAGCCCACCGTGATGCAAATGGGGGGGCCACCCCCGGTTGTAAATGCGTCTCCTGGAGCATGGCTACGGACACTCCCTGCCTAGACAGGTAGCTCAGGACCTGCCTCTTCTTTCTTGGGTTGTTTAACCCGCGTACGTTCCATGAGATCAACTGAAAGTTCAGCGCAGGGCGCGTGTCAGCTAAGTCCCCCATTCACCCGGATAAAGGCATACGCGGCATGTACTCATAACTTGTAATTGCACGCAGCACTCAGTATCGGATTCCAAACCAAAACCCCAGTTAACTACCCCACCCGCCCGACTTCTCGCACCTTGTACTGAGGAGTCAAAAAACCCAGATGTAAGTCAGAGTATCCGCCCACCCACGCCGGCAACCCCAACTGGCCGGGTACACACTGCCCACCCATCCCCTCCCCCCCCATCAAACCCAACTCAATAAACAGAAAAAATACAGTAACCACCCCTGCCTTGATGAGGAAAGGGGTGTATTGGGGTGCGCTAATTGGGGGATCGAACTCTAGGGGCGCCAGACCTGCCAACCACCTCCCTACTTACACCCACAGGAACCCAGACTTACACCAGGCCCTCAGTGTGGGACGGAGGTGCGCGACCGGGCACAGAATATAACAGCGACCTAGTCAAGTGTCATTTTCGTGAAAAAAAGAGAGGTACCTCACCAGGAATGACGGTGGCCCATTCGGGCAAGTGCAGCCACGGCAGCAAAGTGAGTCAGGGGGGGCGGCACCTCGACATGTTCAGTCCTGTTGTTCCATCGGTGAGGGCGATCGAGAGTGCCGCGGTCCCGCGCCCTCTCCGGCCGAGGCCCTCCTATGCCGCTTGAGGAAGTCCTCCACCTGCTGCGGCTGCTGGAAAAACAGTGGTTTGCCCTGGTGCGTGACCTTCATTTTCGCAGGGTATAGCATTGCATATGGAATCTCCCGGGCCTGCAGTTTCTTTTTAACCCCAGCAAATTTCCGACGGGCTTCCTGTACAGATGCAGTGAAATCGGGGAAGAAGGACAGCGTAGTGTTGCAGTATCGCACCGTTCCCATCTCCCGAGAGCGTCTGAGCACCACATCCCGGTCCCGATAATTAAGGAAGCGCGCGATGATGGGCCGCGGCTGGGCACCAGGGGGGGGGGGGGCGGGCAGCAAGGGACCTGTGGGCTCTCTCCACGATGAAGTGTGGGGAGAAGGACTCCCGACCGAACAGTTCAGCCACCAGGTTCTCAATGAAGACCTCCATTTACCCGGTGTTGGTGGTTTCCGCAAGGCCCAGGATGCGGACGTTGTTGCGCTTCTAGGTCCTCATTCTTATCTGCAATTATCTTGAGGAGACGGTCCATTTGGGTTACATGCCGGTCTGTAGATGTGGCGCCGTCTTCCAATGTGGAGATCCTGTTCTCAGTCTCTTTTATGCGGGCATCGTGATGCTCCAGTTTGGCCACCACGCCATCCAGCCTGGTAGTGATGGTGTCAATCTTGGAGTCTATGGTCGTCAGGCTTTGTTTCAATCCCAGCAGGAGGGATTTCCAGTCCTCGTCCGGAGGGCTGGCGGTGGAGGGGCCAGGCTCGGATGCCGTCGCGGGGGCTTTCTTGGTGTCAAACGGTAACTTGGACTGCCGTGCGTCGTTGCGCCCCATGATGCCAGGAAGACGATCCTGCCCAGCTCACCCCGCAGACAGTTCGGGCAAGGAGAGGGGTCGCACCACCCCGACCGATGAGGGGGCCGCCCAGGTCCAGCTGCAGCCGCGTGGGTAGATAGGGCCGGTGTAGCTCCCAGGCTCACCCAGAGGAACGCGGAACCGAGGGAGGCAGCCCCGCCGGCCTGTCCAGGGGGACCCCACACGCGGCTGGTCAACCAGGGAGGGCTCCACCGGCAGCAGGCCAGCCCAGGCTCACCTGCACGTCACCCGAGGATGGGGGAGGCGATCCGGGCGAGGCGGCAGCCCCAGGGCTCCGTAAGACGCAGCAAGTGCCCGCAGGGTGATGGGGGATGCCCGGGTCACAATCCGCCCGACCCAGGCGGCTCCCCAAAGAGGCCCACAGCAGCAGGGCTCGGCGTGGTCGATAGTCCGCAGGTCAAGGTCCTCAACTGGCAGCCCCAGGCCGGGCGAAGGTCTCCGCACAAACCCCGTCCCCGGAAGCGCAGACCTCCACCCCTCCGCAGCTCTCGCAGCCGAGGCAGGGGCAGCAGCTGTTCCAGCTTCACAGTCCGCCTCGCCGGGCAGGGGGGATATCGTGCGTCGCACAGGCCGCAAATCCCGGGCCTCTCTCAGCGTGTCCCTGCAGCCAGGTGCCAGGCAAGTGTCTCTCCGGCCGGGGAAGTCAGAGGGGATAGGATGGCCCCTAAGCCTGTTGCAGTATATCGAGGCGAGACCAGTGTGCTGGCGAGAGTAGTGGCCTGCAAGCCCAAGTCCCGGGCGCGGGCCCCATCAGGCGGGGGACGAACGGGCGAAAGGCCCCTCAGAGCGTCCCGATCCCAGCGGCGTCCCCGCCTACCTCTCGCAGACTTCTCAGCCCAAGCAGGGACAGCCGCTGGTCGTCCGGCGCCAATTTCAGCCTCGCTGGTCGGAGTTCTCTAGCGTCGCGCAGGCCTCTCAGCACCGGGCTCGCGTAGAGCGCGGCCCCCACAATGTCCCGGCCGCAGACGAGCACCGTCCCCCCCCCCCCCCGTCCGGGGGAACAACAGAGGATATCTCGGCACTCCGGCAGGCTCTACAGACGTGTCGGGCATCGGGGCGTCGCGCAGGGCACAGCGGAAACAGCCATGAGGGTGAGGCGAAGGATAGCGCGGTCAGGATATCGGAAAGGATCGTGAAAGTGCCCGGTCCGACGGGAGCCTCACTCTTGTGCGGCCATCTTGGTTTGGCGCCCTCTAGCGCCCCCCACACCTCTCTTAACTTGCATTCTGCTGTGGCACAATCCTGTTTCGTGGTTCAGGGCACAAATATTCTGATCTGTATAGCACAATATGCCTGGGTGAGGGCCCTGCAGAGAAGATGCTCCAAAACCCCTTACTCCAGTGAGCTACACTTGTTGATGGGTCATTACTGACTGCATCCGGGAAGCTGGGCCCGTTGGCCCGGCGCAAGGGTCACCATTATGGGGGACCTGTTTGCGGGGATGAACTTAGCTCGTTTCTAGAGCTCAGAGAAACACAATCTCCCAGCAGGACATTTCCTGCTACACAGGGCCCTGGTGAATAAGATTTATGCCTGGTGGAGGGCAGGATCCTCCAAACCCCTGGAACACAAATGCCTCTGCTATCTGTTCCTTATTACGGGAACAACAAGAGCAATCTCCCTACTATATCGGGTCCTGTTAAAAGGGGCCCAGATGGAGCTATCACAATTGTGCCACAGCTGGGATGCAGTTCTGGGTCTCGCGTTCAGTGACGCAACTTGGAATAGGGTCAAGGCATTCACCCCCAAGGTATCTCGGATAGACAGATTTAAGCTCATACTGTTTTACTTCTTGCACAGAGTGTACCTCACTCCTCCATGATTACACAGCATGTTCCCCACGACCTCGTCGGAGTGTCCCAGCTGACGTGACGGAGAGGAGGGATTTTTTCACATGGTGTAGTCTTGCCCAATTCGGACACCGTATTGGGCTACCGTACTGTAGGTGGTAAGCTGAGCCACTAATAGATACTTCAATTGACCCCACAGCTATGCTCACTGGGTTTACATGCACGCACCACAGCTCAGAAGGTGACGGAGAGTTTCATGGATCTGGCTCTAATACTCACCAGGCGACAACTCATGATGAGCTGAAGTTAGCAGACGGCCCTGATTTGGGGAAATGGAGCAAATGGACAGACTGTAAGAGAGAGGCATTGCAGCTGGAGGAGGCCAGAGGAGTGCAAAGAGTTCATATCCTACCCTCATGGGATGCTATACTGGTGACATGTCTGAGACTGGATGCTACTGGTGGTGGAGGCTCAACCTTCAACAATGACTTAGGTTTCTGGGATGCCATTGATGTCCCCTAAAGCTCCCTCTGAGATTGGGATGCAGAACACCCCGGTAGAGGGATGGTGGCGGGTTGAATGCTGGACTGAGTGAGGGATGACTGTGCAGTGGAGGCTCCTGGTCATGCACATCGGACTGGGATGGTATTAGGAGTTTCAGTTATAGAACTTAACAAGGGGCCATGTATAAATGTTTCGTTTTTTCATATGTAATGATTGTGACATTCTTTTGCTGTTGGCTGCTCCTACTCTAGTTGCTCCCACCAGCCATGTTCTTTTTCCATCATGTTTATTTTTTATTTACACGTACAACATATGTTAGATTGTTTTGAAAAATACAATAAAAGGATTTGTAAAAAAAAAAATATATATTTATAAATTAATGTATTACTCTTTAACCATAGGCCCATGAGTCACCTCAATCCTAGTTGATGGATATGTAGTTTACATAAAAGCATCATATTGTATATTATGTGTGTATTCGAATGTAAATTTAATACACATTTAGAGAAGTTTGGACCTCGCCTCAGACCTCAAAATATGCTCATCAAGTGATGGATGGATAGTATTAGGGTAGACGCATCCGATATTATGACAAGATAATTAAACATTGCCTAGGCTAGTGATTCTTAATCCGGGTTCCACAACGCCTATTCAGGGGGTCTGTTACTGTTTGGAAAATGACATAATTTTAGCAGAGTAATGAAGTATATATACACATAAAAAATAAAATTGAAAAATTAAGGCTCTATATAAATGTGAAGGCATTTGAAACTGAAGACTAAAACTTAAGTTGTTTTCAATAGCTTGATTTTGTGGGAATAGTACAGCAAACAAACTCTAGAATGGAAAATTAATGCCATCAATTGAAGCACTGATATGTGCCCACAAAAAACAGAGAATGCAATGGAAAACAAAATTGTAGAAATTGTTTAGCCAGAGGTTACAGTCTTCCAGCAATGATTCCAAGGGGATCAAAAGAAGTCAAAAGGTTAAGGCCCACTGATTTGACTAATTAGCCCTACCTATTTGTAGGGCTTGTGATGTGATAGAAAAGTCCTCTACATGGTGACAAGCATGCACACCTGCCCTGAGTCCCTCAGCTGCATGGATATCTGGATCCCTGGTAATGAAATTTGGTCATGGTGTAAAGATCCACAGACGCCAGGTAGGAATTTATAAAGATTTTAATAAGGGCAGCACAGTACAGACCAGCCTGCCAAAGCCAGTACGGTTTAGAAAGTGCGGTTATATTCTAGAACTCTATGAGCATGACATAAAATGCATCAAGATAAAAGAACAATACAACACATTTTCCCCCCTTAAGCAACTAACTAAACATATCCTATAACAGTTACATCTTGCCGGCAACCGCTTGGTTCTATTGTTCTCTTTGACTCTTGAAGCCACAGTTTGACTTCTTTAGAGTCCCATTCATCACATAAGGAAGCTTTACAATTAATTTCATTCCATACTTCACTGTTCCTATACTTGACTACTCTGCTTACATTCCACACTCTACCATCCTGAGTGACTACACTTTTTCACATACTTTCACCGCTCTAATGGGATGTCCACATTTTGAATTACCTTTCACCAGGAAACCAGGTTTCTTGATTCTTACTATATCACCAATGGCAAAATCCAGAACCTTCAAATTCAATTTGTCATCAAATCTCATCTTCAGATTCTCCTGCTTCTCTCTCACACTTCCAGCTACGACTTTCAATTCCACATTGTTGACACTTTTCCAGACTTTTTTATCCACCATGGACTCAGATCAGAGACAGGATCCCTTCCTTTCAATAGTCTAAAAGGACTCACCCCTGTAACAGAGTGAGGGGTAATTCGGTACATCCACAGTTTTTACCTCATAACATCCTTCCAATCTCCTTTTGATTTGTACGCTACCTCAATACCTTCCTTGAGTACTCGGTTGAATCGTTCAACTTGACCATTCTCCCTAGGTTCATAAAGTGCAGTGGTGGCATGTCTGATACCACATTTCTGGAAAAATTCCTCCATCTCCTATGAAGTGAGTTGCACACCATTGTCTGTTACTAACACTTCAGGACATCCCTCTAGAGGAAAAATTTCCTTTAAAAAATGTGATCACAACTTGAGAGGTGGCGTTGGCCACAAATTTAACTTCTGGCTATTCTGAATGATAATCCACTAAAACCAGGGCAAAACAGGCTTCACATGGTAATCACTTGTAGGGACCAGATATGTCAAACGCCACCTTCTGTCAAGGAGACTCAGGCTAATACACAGGCTTAAGGGGAGCATAAAACGCTCTAAGAATTTTATCACGGTTTATACATTCTGCACACTCCCTCACTGTTTTATCGACCATTTTATCCAGACCTGGCCACCAAAAGACAGCTCTAATGAGACATTTCATGGGAGGCATCCATAAATGTCCTTTGTGAGTCAGTTGCAAGATCTTATCTTGCATGATTCCTGGCAGAATAATGTTCCCGCCCTTGAACAGTACGTTTTCTTCTTCCTCAATCGCATCAGAGACTTGGATGTAGGGTCCCATCTCAGAAATAGCACATTTATCCTTAGGCCATCCCTCTCAAATATTTCATAATCAACTGACACCCAACATCTCTTCTCATCTCCTTCTTCCACTCTTCCTCAGACACACTCAAAAATTCTGTGGACACAAAATCCCTCCCAGTTGCAACCATTTCAATTTCATCCTATAGATGTACATCCCTGCCATCAGAACATGGTAATCTTGACAAGCAATCGGCAGTAATGTTGCTCTTCCCCGGCACATACTCTACCTTAAAGTTGTATTCTTGCAACCTAGAAGTAAGTCTTGCAATACGCGCGGTAGAGTTCCACCCTCCCCTAGGAGACAAAATTTCCGCAAGGGGTTTATCCTCTGTAAGAATCTATTTCCCCACACATAGTTCTGAAAGTGTTCTATGGCCCAAATACAGGACAAGAGCTCTTTTTCAATAACAGCATACCTCCTTTCAGTTTCCAAGAGGGTCCTGGATGCGAATGCCACACACCACTCTTCCTTTCTACTCCTCTGACTTAATACAATACCAGTCCCATACAAACTTGCGTTTACTGTAATTACACACATTTTGTCCAAACAAAAGGACTTGAGAGTAGGAGCACGTACAATCTCTCTCCTAATTTGCTATCTTTCTAACCAAATAAATTCCGAAGGTTTTCTAGTTAATTCTTGTTGGACTTGGCCCTTTTTGCAGGGTCATCCCTAAACTTTTTGCCTTACTTCTATATTTTTTCTGACCTGTTGTTGGCTGTTTATGACTCTGGGCACTTTACCACTGCTGATCAGTGCTAAAGTGCATATGCTCTCCCCATTGTAAATTAATGTAGGATTAGTGATTTCATGATTGGCTGGTTTGGTTTACCTGTCTGACCCTAGTACAGTGCACCAGGAGTGCCAAGGGCTGGTAATCCAAATACTGCTGGTGGGCTTGCAGCACTGGTTGTGCCACCCACAGAAGCAGCCTGTAAAAGTGTGTCTAAGGTCTGCCATTGCAGAGCCTGCGTGCGGTCTGGTACTGTCACGCTGACTGGGCAAGTGCACCCACTTGCCAGTCTCTAAACCTTCCCTTTTCTTCATATCAGACACCCCTATTGTAGGCCCAAGGGCAGGGTGCATTGTAAGGATAAGGCAGGACATGCCCTGGTGTGTGTGGCATGTTCTAATAGTGAATTACAGCCATTTTCGTTTTTCACTATTGCAAGGCTACCTGTTCTCCATAGGCCAGAATGGGCAGTTTGGTTATTACATCTTATAATCTTAACTGACTCAGAGAACATGGTAGAAATTTGAATTTAGTATGCCTGAACTCAGGATGATAAAATACATCTTTTAGTGAAGTTGGTTTTAACATTCTGTGTTTGAAAATAACACTTTTAGAAAGTAGGCATTTTCTTGTCTAACCATTCAAACCTGCCTCTGCTAGGCTGTGTGTATTCCTTTGTCTGGAGTTTGAGTGACAGGGCTGGGGAATTCCAAGAGACAGGGTGAGGTGCCCTAGTGGTGAATAGAGAGATCTGCCTCTAGATGGGTGGGAGGAGTTGCACCTGGGACCTGAATAGGGTTGTGCCTGCCTTCCACAATGCTGGCTCCACCTCCTGGGGAGCGGCTGATGTCTCTGCCCTGCACAGTGAATGAAGAGAAGGAATCCTGTCAACAAAGTGCTCAAGGGCTGTACTTGCCTTCCACAATGCTGGCTCCACCTCCTGTGGGGCGTCTAATGTTTCTGCCCTGCACTGTGAAAGGAAAGGAGAAGTCTGGTAAAAAGAGTGTTCAGGAACTGGTTTGGACTGGGCAAAGGCCCCTCTGCCTTCAGAGGACAAAGGATGTCTGGGTATAAATATTGGGACCCTGAGCCCAAGAATTTAGATCACTTTGGGAAACAAGAAGAACCTCTGCTGAGGGAGGACCCAGAAGAAGCGGAGGAGGAAACTATCCCTGAACCTGGGGGATTGGCCTGCAGTGGTTGCCTTACTGACAAAGAGAGAAGAAAGGAACTTTGTGTGTACTTTTGCTCAACTTGTGAAGGATTTCCAAGGGCTTGGAAAAGAGCTTGCCTCCTGCTGAAGACTCAGGAACAACAGACTTCACCCCCCCCCCCCAGCTCCTCAGAGTTCTTTGGAAGTGCCTGCTGCTGTTGTTAGGCCTTCTAAATTGGAACAAACCTTGTGGTGTTATGAACGCAGTGAATTTCCTTGAGTCTTCCGTCAGTTCAATTTGATGGTATGCTGAACGGAGATCCAAGGTAGAAAACACGTGTGCTTCTTCGAACAAACACACCACTTTGTTGATGTTCGGTAAAGGAAGATGACAATCAACTACCAAATTTGAGCTCAATGCCTTTAAGTCCACACAGAGTCTCAGACTTTAATCGGGCTTGAGGGCCAAAACAATGAGAGAAACCCATTCAGATAACTCTCCTCAATGATACCTCCTTGAACCATTTCTTCCAACATATTTTTAATTCCTCCCTTACAATGATAGGAACTCCTCTCAGCTTGTGTCTCACAGGAACTGTTCCCTCTCTCACTTTAATCTTGTGACTGAATCCAGCTGATTTTCCCAACCCTTCCGAAAACACAGTATGGAATAATTTAGGGAAGTCACTTATCTCAGAACCTTCGGAAATAGATAACATAGGCTCTTTACCCCTGAGTTCCAAAATTTTACCCAATTTGGCCTGATCACTCCAACCCAACAGATTCACACCCTTGATGGTTATATATAATTTAGTATGAGCCCTTCTGTTTTTGAAATCAATTTCCAAGTTTTCAAAACCTATTATATCAATCTTGGATCCATCAAAGCTCTCAGCGACAATGTCAGATTCCTTGAGTGTATCGATGTTTACAAATTACCAAAACACTAACTGCAATATTATGATGGTCTAAGGCGAGTCTGCCAATAAGTCAAGCTCTCAATTCAATATGTGCAACAGAAATTTAGGGGCCCATAATTACTTGCTTTTCTGAGTTATCAGAGAAATCCCGAATGAACAAGACTATACCTGTTTCCCCACTACTTTGCGTATCACCATATGCATCCTCACACACACAAAACTTTTCCCTTGACTGTATTGGCAGCAGTGTTTTTATTGACATATTTACACATTCTTGAAAAATGTCCCAAACACCCACATTTACTGCATTCTTTCCCAATAGTAGGACAACATGGAAAAGATGCAATATTCCCAGAATTCCAACACCTGAAACAATGGAAAACTATGAACCCACGCTTATAATTGAGTATTTTTACAAGTTCCAGGTGTGATACGGTTTACTTCTCCTGGAATTTTGTGTCCCTGCTCAAGTACTTCATCCACTTCCACTGTTCTAATGCTTTAGCTGTACTAAATGCGGCTTCTACATTTGGATCACCCATTATCCACAACTGTTCTTGCACCTTCTTATTCTTGACATGTACTATAATTTGGTCCCTGATCATTTCATCTGTGATCGGTCCAAAGTTACAATTCGTGGATAATGCACGCAAAGCAGTAGGACATTCGTCAAAGATTTGTCCTTCTTCTTGTGCTCTAGTATAAAACTTTAACCTATTAAGTGCAACACTAGTTGTAGACTTGAAATGTTTTCCCATTCTTAACATAGCCTCATCATAAACATTGTGATCACCCCCACCTAAGATTTGGGCCAAAGTCCTGTATACAACGTGTCCTTCTGATCCAAAACAGTGCAAAAAGACGTATTTATTCCTCTCTGCAGACATCCTTTCCCTCACCTATCGCCCTCAAATATGTAATAAGCACTTCCTTCCATCTGGTCCACGGATTCGGGGGTGCTCCTTTGTTTTGCAAAAATTTACTACGCGGATCAAATTGCATTATGGCAGTGCTTGTGGGCAACCAGGCATAGAATTAGGCGGGGAGAGTATAATTGACAGAAAGTCTAGAGAAAACACTGTACCGTAAATTGCACATATAATATTTTTTATGGAACTGTCAAAAGTACAGACACAGGATTTTTAAACGTAATATTTTAAAATAGTGTCCTAAAATAGTGTCACCCACCCAGAAACACAAAGTACAACTAGTGGAGAACAGTCTTATATTCTTCTCCACACGATTTACTTTACCGGGTTAATATCCAGCCTGTCAGCCATGTTCGTATAGTCAACAAAGAAACTGATGTATGGAGGTCAGACACAGAGAAATCTCATATGGTATCCAGGCAACAGCAGGAAACACTGGAGTCTTAACAGCATGAGGGGTGTAGGTACGTATGCAAACATGCATTAAAGCGACAGGACGTCACAGAAGATATGCGTGGGTACGTAGATGTCCATAGTGAGCTCAACGTGTTTCCAACGATGCAGCATCATAGAAGCATTACTAGGGAGAGTCGTCACCACATCGTAACTGCAAGAAACTTGGATCCCAAATCAACCGAAAATGCACTAAAATCCATAAATAGTGGAAGAGTGGTCGGTTGAACACCGGGGTTTTCAGAAGATGTTCCCACAGCGAAGTAGAAGTTCCAACCAGGAGAACTCTGCCAAACAGACTTGGAATGGGTTCTTGGAAGACAACACCACACATGTGCTGCTGCGTATACTGTAGAAAGTATGTCTTCTCCGGTCATCGCCACTTGTAAAGATCCACAGACACCAGGTAGGAATTTATAAAGATATTAAAAGGGGCAACACAGTACAGACCAGCCTCTCAAATCCAGTACAGTTTAGAAAGTGCTGTTATACTATTCTAGAACTCTATGAGCATGACATAAAATGCATCAAGATAAAAGAACAATGCAACACGTGGGCAGACACGGGTCATGTATATACAGCATCACTTAGGCCCGTCTTATGGTAACAAGGTCTTGTTGGACCCGGAGAGGAGCACCAAGTTCTACCTTTATGATGGTAAAGAGCTACTGCCCTTACCAGGTAAGCATACTCAGACCGTCTTCTGTGCACATCAAAGGTCTCTTTGATTCCAAGAAGAGTTACTGGTCAGTGGGGCCTCGGCTCACTATCAGATAACTGATAGGTTGGCACTGTGAACCAGGGAATCTTGACACAGAGGAAGGCATATTTCAGTGGAGGCTGAAGCTAGGTGTGATCCTCGATTACACGGTCTGTGTTATGGGTCAATTAGAATTGGAGCTGCTCCTGCTGTGGCAGACAGTCCCTTTGAGAAAGTGCAGTGCAGCAGAGAGATCGCTTCAAAAGAAGCAGACACCTGCAACCTGAATTTCAAAAGGATGAGACATTAAATCATATTTGTGCTCAGAGCTGGACTATAAAGGAGGGAGCATGAGACCCAAAAGTTCTTCAACAGAACTAGTCATCAGGAGAAAGAAGATTGCCAAAACGTTTAGCTGCTGAAAGAAAGGCAAGGAACCAGGGTCTGCCTGTCTCCCTTAGTCTTCCTGATGGGTGAGAGGGCCATCACCCAGGAAAACAAGATCACTTGCCCCAAGCTTGAAGCACCAGCCTTCAGCCTGCCTGCCAAGAGCAGTGGACTCTCTAAAGAGGAGGAGAACGCCTGGAGGGAGCAAGTGAGTGGATCCCGGTGAGAAAAATGGGAGATGGCCGGTCTGGTTGGGACCACTGCAGGAGTGCGAGGTGTCTGCCTAACCTTGCCAAAGTCAGCAACCATGTGTTTTCAGGATGAGGACCAACATGAAGTGCGGGTCATCACCCATGTGAACACCAAAGTCTGCAACATCTGTGTGACCAGGATGGGGACCACCTTGTCTCATGTGTGTCTGTGCCAAAGTTAGCGATCCCTGGTAACCAGGAAAGGGGTCACCATGCAATGCAGACCATCGCCTGTGTATGCGCCAAAGTCTGTGACCCCCGTGTGATCTGGAAGGGGCCACTTTGAAGTGCAGGATGTAGCCCATATAGGCACCAAGGTCAGCAACCCGTGCCACCAGGACAAAGCCACCTTGAACTGTGGGCCATTGCACGTGTAGGTGCCAAGGTCGGAAACACCCAGTGTGACCAGTAGGGGGGTCACCGTGAGTCAGGGCTTAGGAAGCCAGAAGGAACACTTCCTGATCACTGCAAGAGCCGGGCGAGAATGTCCGACACAGAAGCATGCCATCCGAAGACTTAGGAAGCCAACAAATCATTGGGGAAAAACTGCAAGAGCTAATGGGCCTTCAGCATCTGTAGACTACTGGTCGCAAAGAAGTACCCTGGTCCTCCCCGGATTGCTAGTTGCTATCAGGTCAGGCAACACGATCCCAGGGAGTCGGGCCTGCTATGCAACTGTATGAACTTAGCACTTAAACTCTGCTAACACCGACTCTTAAGGTTGCATGGGGATTAACAAGGGATGCAATTGTGAGTCGCCTCCTGTATAAAATGGCGAACAGCCAACCTCACTAGATGGATTAAATGGGCCAGAGGTACTCTGGGATTCCGCCTAGTACAGCGCTAACAAGCTGCCCTTCACAGGCTGAGGGGACTATTTACTGTGTTGATACTATGCTTTGTAGAATCACATTAAAATACTCAATTTTTCATTAAAAGTAAGCATTCAGCAGGACAATCATATTATTGCTGTTAATATGTGTACTTGAGTGTAGATCAAGTGTATCCCTCACCTACTTCATGCTAGAAGAGCCTTCGACCACTCAGTCTGCACTACCACTGAGAGCCAATTGATGAAAGAAGGTAGAACTTGGCCTAGTTACTCAGGACCCATAGTAGGTCGGGCAATGAGACACCAAGAGTAAGAGGACTCAACCCCTACATTTGGGCCCAGTAACTCCTGCTTCCCAGTGGCCTTCTGGAAGGGGTTCTGTCTGACATATTGATCTCCGCTTTGTGAGATGAAGATAGGGCAGCTTGGGATCCAATGCTGGTTGACTGTTAGTATCCAAAATGAATGAATCTGTGGTTAATGCATGAATCTGAGGACTGGGGAAGTGTGGTAATTACTGGGTTGTGTCAAACAGAAATCAAGTCTTTGTATCAGGGCATCCCATGGATCATCAAGGCGGCCATCAACGCCCAACTTTCCGAGTTCATCGAAGCGAACCCCATCCTGCACCTCTGCCAATCCGGCTTCAGTAGCAACCACAGCACTGAGACCGCCCTCCTTAGTGCCTCAGACGACGTCTGCGCATTCCTCGATCAAGGCAAAACTGCAGCCCTAATCCTCCTGGCCCTCTCGGCCGTCTTTGATACCGTCTCTCATCGCACCCTGTGAACAAGACTCCACGACGCCGGCATCTGCAACAAAGTCATGTAATGGATCCGCTCCTTCCTCACTGGCCGAACACAGAGAGTCAGACTACCTCCGTTCCTCTCAGAACCCACAGAGGCCTCTGGGTTCCTCCCTGAGCCCCACAGTTTTCAACATCTACATGGCCCTGCTCGCAGCCAACGTCAGGAACCACGGACTTAACATTGTCTCCTAAGCCAACGACACCCAATTGATTCGCTCCCTCACCAACGAACCCACAGTCGCCAAGAACAACTTTCACAGCGGGATGAAGGCGTCGCTGCCTGGATAAAGAACAGCTGCCTCAAGCTCAACTCAGAGAAGACCGAAATCCTCATCATGGGCTCCACCCCCTCCTGTGACGACTCCTGGTGTGCCACAGCACTTGGAACCCCCCCACACCCACTGACCACACGCGGAACCTCAGCATCATCCTTTAATCCTCCCTCTCCATGAGCCGCCAGATCAACACCGACTTATCATTCTGCTTCCACACGCTATGCCTGCTCAGAAAGATTTTCAATTGGATCCCCACCGAGTCCAGAAGGACGGTCACCCATGCAATCGTCAGCAGCAGGATCGACAACCCCAATGCACTCTAGGCCAGCATCACCAAGAAACTCCTCAAGAAACTGCAGAACATCCAGAACGCCTCAGCGAGACTCATCCTCAACATAACCTGCCGCAGCCACATCATCTGCCACGTAAGAGACCTCCACTGGCTCTCAGTCAACAAAAGAATCACCTTCAAGCTCCTCACACACAACTATAAAGCCCTACATAACCCTGGACCTGCGTACCTCAACCACCACCTCGCATTCCACGTACCCACCAGAGACCTCCGCTCCGCCCAACTGGCTCTGGCTACCGTCCCACGTATCCACAAGACCACAGCCGGCGGAAGATCCTTCTCTTACCTTGCAGCAAAGACCTGGAACACCCTGCCTGTCCACCTCAGGCAATCACCGTCATGGCCTCAATTCAGGAAGGACCTCAAGAACTGGCTCTTCGATTGAACCACAGTGCCTCTGTGGACAAGCAGCCCCACCCACCCCCGCGCCTTGAGTCCCTTACGGTGAGTAGTCGCACTTTACAAGCTGTCGGTTGATTGATCACAATAGACAGCTAGCCTCCATTTTGCTTATTTGGTATAGCATGGCCCCTCCAGTAATTTGTGAAGCTGGCTCCCATGGGTCTTAGTGCTCTATGTATGTCAAGTCTCTGGCAGTACTACTTTTCTAGGAGACTAGTTAACTTCCATATAACCTTGTTGATCCCCTGAGTGTCGTAAAAAGGCAACTGACCAGGTGCTGACTGCAATAGCTGGCCACATCTGCATCTAGATCAACACTGGCTATTTAGTCATATGGCAGTTTCAAAACGTTTATCCAATTTACTCGAAAGTTATTCTGTAAATCCACAATTAGGGCTCATTCATTTTAAAACGCAAGAGAAGCGGGAGGATTTGTTTTCTCCAAAATTTCAAATGGAGGGAGTAAAGGGTTCCACCTCAGGTGTGAAGGTCTTTTTGAAAAAGCTGCAAACCTGATGTTCCAATGGCACCTGTAAACAAAGAGCTCAACCATCTTTGTTCATAAGTGGTGTAACCTTTTCCACTACTTTGAAGAAGTTTTTAGAGCATGTGAAAGTATGCTTGAAAAATCTTCTACAACTAATATTTGGTAACAAACGTGATCTTAAATCCAACTTTAACTTGTATGTGCTTCTAATTATCTGACAAATGGCTTTGCAAATACAAACAAACTGCGATAAAACATGGATGTGATGGATTTCAAGATATGCTTATAAACAGCATGGTCCGTAATTACAGTAATATGGGCTGCAAATAAATAAACATGGTTATTTGATGTTAACGGCGCAATCACTGTTTAAGCGGAAACTGATCAATAGGTAGCAGAATCTTTAACGTTCACAATGCAAAAAACAGTACAAAATCGCCATCATCGAAGAAAAATTGAAAAATATTTCCCATTAGTGGAACTCTGGACACAAAAACTGATAATAGGGTAAAGCGTTTACAATGAAGTAATCCCCTGCCTCCATCACACAGCTTGAAGGCCATTCTCTGCATCCAACTCATTTTTCTGAAGAATTTCTTTTGTAGCTATTCAGCCTTCATTTCGAGGCTTGACCCATCATCAGAACTAGCACTCAGTCAACACCTTGAAAAATCCAAGCAATATCAGCTGCTTCTTTCTTTTAGGATGTCACCAGTAGGCTTGCTCCATTGTGTGAATTTAAAATCCGACCTCCTTACACTATTTGTCCCCTTGAAAACAGTTTATTGTTTTAGGTCAATAGAAGAAAATAGTCCAGACAGGTCGTAATCAATCATCATCACCTGAAGCATTGATGCCAGTTGTGGCCTCCGTTCATTTCAATTTTATCCCAAAAACAAAATATATATATATATATATATATATCTCCAGTGCTCAAGTGCAACTTGAAACTGGGGACTTCTCTTTTCTGCTTTTTGATACATACCACCATCCAGAGTCACTGTAAACCTGCATTCAAAAATCCTAAAAGGGGCAGGCCCAACATGTCGGACCTCCATTTTCATTTTTCATAGACAAAACCAGCACCTTCCCCAAGTTCATACAAATCTACTATAGGTTGCGAAAACCCGAACCTTATCAGATGGATCAAATGAACGTCTAACATCCACATTACGAGCATGTAGATTGTAACAGTAACAATCACACCCAATGCATATACAACAGTACACAAGAATAGAAACATTACAACTGTGATAAAGAAAGTTGTATTGTGGCATTTGTACAGCACTGTGGAGGGTGTTATTTTTGTTTTAAGCCTATATGGGAAAGTGACCACCGAGATGTGGATATCATGTTATGGGAGGCAGCGCTTGGAGGGCTGATGGATATGAGAGACAGAGACAGAGACAGAGAGACAGAGAGAGAGAGAGAGAGATATATTTAGGAGAGGTGCAATACCTCAATGACCGCAGTTAAATAATTAACAAAACAAAGAGGTCATGGAGACCCCACAGAGTCTGCTTCTCAGGTTGCAGTGATTCGATTTGACTTAAGCGTTGTGCAGCATGGCTTAATAGAGATAGTCTGTCGTAGTTTAAAATAATTTTCTACTTGAAAATCAGGGTGGGATATTGTCTCCGTGGTCCACCCCTACCAATCCAAAATCTGAAGAGGCGTAATCCCCTTGTCCCCCATGGTTTTTACGCCCCTGTTTATAATATGTGCTGATAATGAACTGCACATTCAATCACTGTCTCTAAATGTTTTCCCCTTTGGCCTCAGCGCATTTTTACTACGTCTAAATCTCACTTTCCACAGTAAAACCAACTTGAATTTATTGTATAAAGTTAAGCAGCACATGGCTTGCTCATTTTGTTGACAGTGCAGTCTTGAGCCACATCGCACCCTATTTGTTTATTTACTTTTCTCCCTGCACCTTCTAAGTTGATTCCCAAGACTAAGAGGCTTGGCTATCAAAACATTAACTGGTTCAATGCCTGCTGAAATATTTTCCTATTTGCCTAATAATTCTTCTTGTGGAGTGCTGCTACCTTTAATTATGTTTATAAATATAAAGATATTAGTTAGTTCTGCTTAACAAATGTACATAGTATTTATAGTTATATTATTTTATGTTTAACATGTATATAGGTAACTGCATAAATAAGTAACTTTATCATAACTATTTATCTGCAGTTACTTCACAATTGGAATACAAAAACATTATCATAAAGACAAATAAATGAGCTTAAAGTACAGCAACAGTTGAAAGTCTGAGTTTAATAAATGCAACTCAAATCTACATATATTATCTTCCTCATACATATATACCCTCCATGTACTTATGTATCTTTATTTTTATTACTTCTGATTCAGCCTCTCCAATGCACTACCCTGTAGCTCACCTTATTCCTCTCTCAATATATCCTCTACCTCCACTCTGACTCTTCACAACCCCCATTCTACTAGTATGATCCCCAAAATAACCCTTTCTAGACTCTTCCCTCCTCTACCCCTCCTTGCATCATCTCATACCTCTTTAATATTCAGATCTTCCAAACAAGCCTTTCCAAACTCTTTCCTCCGACCTCCCCTTTACTCATCCCAAACCTCCTCCGATTGCTATGAGCTCCAAAAAAACACTTTCTACACCCTTCTATCTTCTATCCGTCCACTATCCTTTTCAATCCAAATTAACAGACTAACATCTCCACCGCTCAAATTAATTTCATATTTCCCTATACTAATCCCCACTAATCCTCTTTGGGTTGCTGAGCAGCTTGCTACCTGCCGAAAAGCGATTTGATCCTTCATCAGGGGTAGCAGTAGCTATATAAATTGCAAACCCTTTCCTCTTCTAGCCTTCGATATCCTTTTTCAATCCAAATAACAAATTCAAATGTCCACTACTCAAATTAATTTCATATCTCCCTTTGCTAATTCACCACTAATCCTTTTTGGGTTTAAGAGTATTGTGCCACTCACTGCAAAAGTGCTTTGACGCCTTGTCTGGGGTAGTGGGTACTTATATAAATGCAATTACAAATTGTAGTGAATGACGTGTGATTGAAAGGGTATTGTTTTTGTTTTGAGCCTATGTGGCAAGTGTTGTCATGTTGTACGTGATGGCCACCGAGGTCCTCTTATTGTTTTATGGAACACAGCGTCTGGGGGTATCATAAGTTAAGGTATGTGAGCAATATACATATAAATTACAATAAGGACTAACTAGCTTATCCACATGGGCAGTGTGATGCTGTGTGTCTGCAAACCGATAGAGAGAAAGGGGGAGGAAATTAATAAAATGCAAAACTAGAGAAACATTATTCGCAGTCACCCCAGAAAAATACACACAAAAAATAACGTGCCTTATTTCCGGTTTGCACTCAACTCAAAATGAGTCTTTAAACCTACTGCACAGCGTCCCCAACCCTAATTCAAGGAAAGTCTGAACATCTCGCTCTTTTGCACATTCTCTGCTAGGTACCTCAATTTTTTTTTGCTAGGGAATAAAATGTAAACTTTCCAAAGTTTTGATAAAAGTGATTAGGTATTTAAGTGTGGGATCAGCCTTAACATTTCATGGGAATGTGCTGTATAAAAGAATTATTTCAGAAGGATTGCAGAAACAAGTTTCTGCATTTTTTACATTAACTACTGTCATTCCCTCGCCTTCCTTCTTAACCAATGAGGCTCCTTGGCTAATGATAGGCCCCTCCCTTCTTTAAAATAAAAGTGTCCCCGCCTCCTGCTCGCCCTGTTCTTTTTTGTCTCCCAGGATACTTACTTTCATCTCTCCTCATGGGGCGGGGTGGTATAAGGGGCTTCGCTGTTCTGTCGCTGCCTGGAGCAGGGCTCTAGGCGGCGATTTCCTGGCTTGGCGGCGTCATATGGTGTGGCAGTGTGACTGGTGTAGGAGCGCGGACAAAGGACACGGTGACAGAGTCTGACAGTCCTGCTGGGGCCGAGCTTCTGAGTCGGTGCCTCTGCATTGCAGGGCGCACAATCTAATGCATTTTCTTACATGGAAGTAAAGTCAGAGCGGGTCTAAGCCTGTTTTTATTTACAATTTTGGGGGAAATTTGTTCACACTGTGATTGGTCATTGGTTTGGTGCTGCTGGTATCTCCCTATTGGTTTAGGATGGGTTTTCTTTCCCCGTATTTCAGGAGTTCTGATGGCTTGTGTGGCATTTGTGTGTTATCATGGAGGGGTAACGAGCTAACAAACAGAAACGTGTGCTATTAACTATGTCCTCCTCAGAGGAAGATGTTCCTCTACCCTGCAAGAGGGCTAGTGATGGTGATGCTAGGAGTCCAGAAGGGGGGAGCACACTTATCATGTCTAGAGAAGAGGTGCAAGATATGATAGAGGTGGCAGTGGCAAGAGCCCTTCGAGCTCAGCCTGCAAAGCCCATCAAGCCAACTAAGCATAAGACTTTGGTAGCGGACGATGATTCTTCTGGGCCGAAGATGGAGGCTCCATCTACTTCCTCAGGAGGGAAGTATGTTTCCCGAGAAGCGATGTAGGAAATTCTGGCCCATGTGAGATTTCCTTCCTTTCAGGCGGCGGAGGCAGGGATGCTCTGTTTCCATAAAATGTTAAGCCCTCTAGGTTTGCCATTCCCTTTCAAGGTCCTGTTCGGGATATTGTAATGAGGGATTGGAAGGATAAGGATAAGATTCAGGCACCTCGACTTCTACAGAAGTTGTACTTATTAGAAGGGGAGGACACTCTTCCTCATTCAGTTCGTTTGGATTCTATTCTGGCTACACTGATTGGCAAGACGGTCATTATTCTAGAGGACTCTAAGTCAACTGACACCACGTATGGAAAAGTGGGCTCTGGTATTAAGAGAGCATTTACAGCTGAGAATTTGGATTTGAAAACAAGTCTTTTCTGTGCATATTTAGCGCATTCCCTGGTGCAGGACTTCAATAAGCAGGCTGTGGCCGTTCAGGAGGGGACAGAATGCTCTGATCTGTTGGCAGCTATGGAACAGTAGGCAAGGTTGCTTGCAGAAATGTCATCAGATATTATACGCTCATCGGATATGTCCACTGGGGCTTTGATTGCGGCCAGACGGTCTCTATGGCTGAGGTAGTGGAAGACATATCCTTGGAAGAAGACCGCCCTGATGAAAATTCAGTTCGAGGGCCAGGCGCTCTTTGGGGAGCAGCTACCTGCCATGATCCCCAAGGCGTTTAAAGAGAGAAAACATGCCTTGCCCTGTAAAAGGGGTTTCCTCTGCCAGGAAGGGATGGAAAAAAGCTTATGAATCACCCTCAGAGCATGAGTCCCTTCAATCTACTTTTCGGTGTCAGCCAATGTCCTCTAATTTGGGCAGTGGATGAGTTCACTTGTCATTGGCCCCTGGGTCTGATATATGCCTTTCCACCCTTTCAGTTGGTCAGGGGGTTTCTGGTGAGGGTCAAGGTGAGGGCGTAGGTGATTTCGGTGGCGCCATGGTGGCCTCAAGCGGATTGGTTCCCTCTACTGGAGTTGTTGAGGAGCTGTCAGGAGTGGGATCTTTCAGTGGTTCCATCTCCGCTCTTCTTTCCAGCCCTTCTTCTGGGGTTGTTGAGGAAGTTCCATTTGACAGCATGAAGGTTGAACAGAGGCTTAGCTGGTCTAGTGACCTTGCAGGCTTCAAGATAGTCTACTCAGCATTCTTGTGCCAGGCAATGGAGGGCCTTTTCTAACTGGTGTTTGACGAAGCAGGTGACTCCTATGGTAACCAGTTTGTTTCTGGTTAGGGAAGTTTTTACAGGATGGTGCTAACATGGGTCTGTCAGTCACCACTTTGAAGGTTCAGGAGGCAGCGATTCAGACGTTGTGGATTTTGGCAGAATCTAAAGGATGACGGAGGGCTGATGCCCAGGTTTTTTTCAAGGAAAGGGCTGACGAACTTGTTTCCCCAAAACAGTTTGTTCTTTCCCTAGTTGGAATCTGCAGTTGATATCAGATGCCTTGACTGGGCCGCCATTTGAAATCCTTGTGGATGTTGAACTGAAACTTTTAACATTTAAGACTTGTTTTTTGGTGGCCATTACTTCCACAAGGCGCTTGGGTGAGATGGGGGGCTTATCCTGCAAGTTTCCTTTCTGTAAGGTGTCTCAGGACAGGATTGTTCTGGTTTCATCATTCGTACCTAAAGTCAATTCTGCTTTTCATGCGAGTCAGGAGGTGATCCTGCCAGCGTTTTGCCCGAAGCTGACCTCAGATGAGAAGTCAGCCACGGTCCATGCAGATAACAGCGGTAGGGCTGCATGGGGGGGGGGGTGGGGGGAGGGGGGGGATTTCAGGGACGATGCAGAGGAGAAATGTGTTATTTATTTAATTTTCCTTCTGCATTGTTTCTCGAAATCCCCCCCCACGCGGGCCGACCGTCCCACCGCTGTTACCTGCACAGACCGCGGGTGTGAGGAGTGCAAATTGCATTGTTTGGACAAGAGACAGTCTTTACTGTGGAACAGTCGTTTTCTAAAAGGGACGCATTATTTGCGAATTTTGGTCCTGCTAAGAAATGGGAAAAGCCATCTACTGCTATCTTGAGTAGTTGGATAAGTACTCTGGTCTTGTTGGCATATGATGTGAAGGGTATTGTTCCTGCCCTGGGTGTTCAGGGGCAGTCTATGCACAGTATGGGAGCAACAGTGGCTGAACTGCAGGGGACATCAGTGGTTTAGGGCGCTGACTTGGTAAACTCCGTCCACATTTGTTCGACACATAACTGGAGTGTTTGGATAATGTATTGGGTCACAGAGTTTAGTCCTCTATAAGGGAATAGAGGTTATTTCTGTATATGTTTTGGGCACTATTAATGTTGGGTGTTTACGACTCAATTGTCTGTTGTTATTTTACTTGCTATGTCTCATTGGTTAAGAAGGAAGGCGAGGGAGGGACGGGAGATAATTGGTTATGAAGGTGGGCGAGTTATGACAGATTTCACAAGTTTGTTTTGGCAAAGCTTCTCCTGTGTCTTTCCAATGCCCATGTTAGACTAAAGATAATCTATCTACATCTATGTGGTCTTTTGCTTCAACCAGACTCATTCACATACAATGATCAGCCAAGCTTTTTAAAGAATACAATTCATCAACGCTCAATAAGGTGAATATATTTTTTTTAAATGCAAACCCACATTAAATAAAATGTCCCTACTGATCAAAATCCGCTATTTATAAAGGACTCTGGCAATAAAAAAAGAGTCTGTTCGGGAATCGGAGCATGAAACTAACAACAGATGGAGCACAATGTGTGCCCTGACATTCGTCGAATTAATGGTCTTTCAACTTATTGTAAAATTGTAATTAAATATAGGTAGTATTACTACATAAAAACAAATGGAAAAACATGCAATTGCGTCTTGATAGGAGCATTCATTCGTGGAGTAAAAACTCAATTGCTCTTCTGTAGTTTTACAAGTTCATAGCCAAACAGCTGTAGCTCCGGGGTGAACATCAACTAGCAAGAGTTAACTGTTTTTTTGGCACATGCTAGAATTATAGCTGAATAGCGCAACAGCACGACTGTTACCATATTTTGAAATGCTATCCCTTTAAAGATACTTGAATGACCTTTAGACCAAAACAAGTAGTTCAAAAGTGGTCCAGAGTTCACTCAAGTACATCAGCATATTTTCTCTGCTACAATTTGGAAAGATACACATCCCTAAAGGACAGAGCACAAATCCTATCTGCCTCTCCTTACCTAGAACAATGTCAAAATCGGAGCCCTGATTGTCGCTTTAAATGTTGCTTATCTTACAATATAATTCTCCTCAATGTATTTGAAAGAATAAACTTTAAAATGTCCCCATCTCAAATACACCCAGTACATTTTGGAATGCTGTGAAGTAGGGGATTGGAGTAATCCAGTATTGTTAATTTGCTCTTGCCATTTTAGCTCCTTTATGTTAAATATAATTAAAGTTGCAGTCTGAAGGAACAAAAATAAAACGTGGCTTTTCCTCATTCTGTTAGTCGGTCATCAGCAGAATGGTGATATTTATGGCAACATGTTTGTTTTTTGCACCCCTTGGGTAATAAGTCCAAAAGAGAAAATCTCTTCGCATGTTTCTACACGTCACTATAGTGCAATATTTTTTTTTAATCTGACCGTATTAAACTGATTCTAATGTATTTTCGTAACAAAAATCTAACTTTTTTGGGGTATATTTAATTTTACACTAGAGAAGCTACATGTATTCCTCATGCTTGCAAATCTGTGGCTGCTCATTTGAAAGAGCATTGCACCAAGGATTTAAGTGGCTTGTGGGAAAGGTGATGGTGTGACTGTGTATTATGAAGAATAAAGTACCCCATACCATATATTATAGGTAGATTACAAGTCACTTTGGAGTAAAATGACCTTAAATGTGAATTCTGTCCTCATTGTCGATATGATCAAGGAACTCCTCAGTGACTTGCAATATCCCTATAATGTATGTCAGGAGGTACTTTATCCCATATATTGGCCCATCACTGGGTACCAGACAGAAAAATAATTTAACTGAGCAATAACAGTCGACAAAAATACTGTACTCAAATTAAACAGCTCCAGAAGCAGCGGTCTTGTATCGCCAAAACAATTCCAATTGCAGATTGACACCACCCACTCACTGAAACACCGTTACATCACATGAAGTGTCATCACAAAATAGAGATAAATGTCTACCACATGTAATACTGCAATGAGGTATAAAGACCCAGTGCATACCCCTAAGACTAGAAAACAAAAATAACTGAATTCAAAAGGAAAAGATTGTTTGTACTCTCTCAGTCATACATCCCTTGGTACTGAAAACCTGGAGCTGCAGAGCAAAAAAAATAACAAATCAGTAATAATAAGTACAACCAGATACTAACATAGATGAAGCCAAACACACACTTTCTTTTAAAAGATCACAAGCCAGACAGGTTAAATCATGGGGCGTTTAAAGCATAACAGAGTTTTAATGCAGCAACATGACACTTTCTTCCCCCTCGACACCGCTTATGTTTTCCGGCCCAAGCACAGTGCCAAGACTGTAAAACCTCGACTGCACCAACGCTTGAAAAAAATACAAAAGTTACAAAATATGTTGCACTTCTGTAAAAGTGACTCTTATTTTTTTTTAAAAAGCCCAGATCATTCGGATGCCACAACCAGTGCTTAGAAGTTAGATAGCAATAATGCGCTTAACGCCCAAGTACGCTCCGGGAATACACCACTTTTCTTCCGGCTGTGTTCTGTGCTGCATCCGCACTCTTGTAGTCATAACAATGTTCACGTTTTAGGTTCTGCCTACTGCTCGTACTCAAGATCAAAGAAACTTCAGATTACCTCAATCGCCAGGGGTGCTGCAATACCGGCAAACAGCTGTCGACCAAAAACAGCACATCCCAAACTCCCAAATCAGGCGGGAGATTCCCAAATATGTCTTACCTCCCGGATACCCAACGTGCTGAAAAAATCCAATTGATTTTGCCTTGCTGCAGACTCTAACCAACTTCAGAAAGTGAAGTTAAGAGGATAAAATCGGAAAGCTAGTTTTATTATGATTGACAGGAGACTGGAAAGTAATAGGAAAGCCTTGGTGCCATGTATCCTACGATTGGTTGGTAAAACTACCCGCCCCTAATAAAGACGGCCCCCGTGTTGTAATGCAAGTTTCTGGTAAACGATAGTGAGCTCCTTTCATCCCAGTGTTTTTTTAAAATAAATTTGCAAGTCGCTTGTTGAAGATTTTTGGGCAACTTTAGTTCCAAAAACATCTCGTTAAGGGTTATTTTAAAAAGCCCGATTCATAGCAGCAGTTTGTGCCCGACAGCTGCTACTAAACATTTTGCGCTAGTCATCCAATCACAGAAGAGCTTTACATGCTCGTGACCAATCATTGGCAATGAGTATACCAAGGGGCAGACCCTCGCTTTAAGAAGCACTGTGATTACGAGAAGGGTGTCCAAAATGAAAAAGGTCAACAAAACAAAAAGCGGACACTAGTCAAGGACAAGGCTGTGGCCATTATATAATGGATTTGTTTCTAATGCGAGCGAAGAATTCCTGAAAATAAATTGATTAAGCAGTCGCATATACTTTCGGTTAACTCATTTCCTTCCAAAAATAAATTAACCAACAAAATTAGTTATCAAAATTAAAAACTTTAATCGAATTTGAATAATGAAATCACTGCGGAATTAAAACATAAATGCAGATATAACTTGCGGTGACATAGCGTTGGATCTTAGAAAACCATATTGCCTTGCTTTATCTTTCTGTTACGTTTCTTTCGGGAAGACTTGAGCACGTTTTTCTTTTATTTATAGGCGAGTGTGCTTTTTTCTGATTTAAAATGCACTACACAATAGATTTTAGAGGACGGTTCATGTTCCGAAGGTGGTCGCGTAGCGGTGTATCTGCCACCACCTTTCTGTGCTTTGTACCCTTGGACTCTGCAGCAGTTCACGTAGCCACCCTTGAGAAGGGAAGCAGATTTACATAAGAAGATCAAGAACTTGGCATCTGCAAATACACCTCCCCTGCTTGAAAAAGAGAACATTCATTCACGATGCAAAACAGCCGCCTCCAGGCAGGGGAATATGAGCAGCTCGAGGAAACCAGCCTATGGCTGTTCTCTTTGTGGTTATTGTGACATCTCCGGCCAGCTACCAGTCACGGGCTGCAGCGGTGCCCAATCTCTCAAGCCTGTCACGCTGCCTTTGACAGGGCATGGAGCACAGCAGGCACCCACCATAAGTCCGTGAGTTGCCAGGGGTGTGAAGTGTGCATGTACATAAATAGCAGGGTGACTCTTTTTCAAAAATCAACAAGTCTCTCCGAGACCAACATGAGTGACATATACATGAAAGTGCTTCTACCAGGGTTTTAAGCAGTGCTTTAAATGGGGGAAAATAGTGCAGGTACTCATTTAAATGTGGCGAGTGGGCGGGGCTTGGGGGCAGGGCTAAGGAGAAGTCATGCCGATACTTCTTGACTTCTATACTATTTGCAGCACATACCAAAACACATGAAAAATGTCTTTCAATAAACAGAAAAGGTTTGTTTACTCATTACATAAGGAAAGCCAAACGCGGTGATATTTTAACATTTGCTTGTTTTTTAATATGTGCAACATCAATACTGTGTTAATTGCTGTTGCTTGGCACAATACCATATATTCTCGAGCTACACAGAAAGAAACAAGCAGACGTGCACACACAAGCATTCCACACATTTCCTTTGATATACCTTCCATGAGTGTCTCTATTCTCTCCCCCTTTCTCTTGTATTTCTCTCACACAAAAACAATCACAGGCAAGCAGACAGGCATAAGCAGACACTTAACAAAAGAATCAGGTGGGATTAAAGCTATTTGAACCTGGTTGTCTCCCACGGCTTTCTTAATAGCGCTGTCACCCGCTGCCTCGACTTCTGTGTTTGCAACACAGCGTGATGAACACCCTGACGGTATGCAGATGAGCCCAAGCTGAATAGTTCAGCGGGGGCTCAGCTCAGGTCTACAGAAGTGCCTGGGCTGTCAGAGGCAGACCGCCAGCACCAGCGTTTCATGAGTACCGGTACTCTCCTCGGCAGTAGAGAAGTGCCGGTACTCAGAAAGATAAAACTAAGAAGTGCCAGTACTCAGTACCGGTGTGTACCGGCCCATTTAAAGCACTGGTTTTAAGTGGAATGAAAAAACATGGGTAGTCACAAAGGGGCGTGGCCAATGTAATCAAGGGTGTGGCTTAAAAACCCATAGACTAAAAATCTGTGCTTAGCATAGTGTGCCGCCCGACTTGTATTTTGTCATTGCATCCAGATATATGATACAACAAGTAACATCATACCTACAAGTCAGGTCTATTAGCTTTGTCAATGGTTGTTAGTTGCATAAGATAAATAAGCAGCAAGCTTGTATATACATTTGAAAAAACTTCCACTTAAATCCCTGGTGACACCACGACAATGTTGCTGCTCCTGAGTTTCAAAAAGAGAAGGGAAATCCAGAGAGAAAATGACTCTCTTTAAAGGATTTCCCTTCCCCTACAACGTTCACCTGGCATGACGTCATGCCGTAACTTCTCCACTAGTGAGAAGTGTCCAGTATGATGTCCCTGCTGTCCGGAAAAAAATGGACCGCCTGTGCCACGTCACAAAACGGAGCCCGTTAGAGAAGCGTTTCGAGGCCCCCTTTAAAAAACTGCCGGTGCTCAGCACTGGTGAGACCTGGCCCACTTAAAGCCCTGGCCTCTACACTGATTGGCGAGTTTGTGTGTGTGTGGTATTATGAGTGGGTGAAGGCAAGAGCGAGGGAGCGGGTGCATGAATGGATGCATGAGATCATGTAGAAAAGTGTGAGAGTGCATACTTGTTAAGTTTTTGGTGCTGTCGTGATAAGCTCCATTTAATAAAGGAGACAGTTATTGTAGGGTATAGAGTCCTATACAACGCACAAATCAGTTAAGTTTTCAGCCTGTGCACATTCACACTTTAAAAATACGCTCTAAACTTCACCAGGACTCAGTTGTTGGGGCACAACTCTGTCTCTCATTTACTTCGCCAGTGCACGCCAGCTGCGTGGACCAGAAGTGGTGTAGTCCCAGTATGAACTTTGGTGCTCCCCGACTGGATGCGTCTCTACTTTCTTAAATCCTGTACTTTGAATGAAGCTGTAACATTCTCAATGAGATTGAAAAATACGGGTTACAGTTCAAAAGTTTGCTCAAAGTATATAAGAGCAGAAATACATAGGCTGAACCATCAATCACGTTTTTTATTGCCATATAAATCATGAACTACAAAGAACTCAGTACAGTTCTAATGAAATCCAGCTTAGATTCATCTTCTAAAAGAGGGAAAAGTCTGATTTCTTGACAGAGAAAACAGATCCTTTTATAGGACTTTAGACAAAGGATTTAATATATTCACTACATAAGTACATGGTTCCTAGGATGTGTAGCAATGGGGAACAAGCAAGAAGAAACATTTTACTACAGAATGCATTTATAGATTCTCTCATTATTCTATTACATTAGATTGCTGGTGTTCCGGACCTGGCGGAAAGCGGAAGTCAACACACGAGCGGAGCTGAGGCAAGACGCGGTAGTAGGAAGCCCGAGGGGCAGATTCTCACCTAGGCCCCACCTTGGTGAGGTACTACGATTGAGCCAACTCCGACTCTCACCCCCTTCCAGGATCCAGAAGTTGGCACAGGCATCGGCATCAGCACCGGCTACAGGCAGCACCCGGCCGCTTCCACGAGCATCATGTTATGTTATGTTATGTTAACTCTTTTTATATAGCGCACAGCTGCCTCAGCAAGGAGGTGTCCCGGCGCTGGTAGCAGTGTCTAAGCCACAGGAAAAAGGTAGGTTTTGGTAGCCTTCCGAAATGTCAGCGGCTATCCAAACAGCGAATCTGAAAAGGCAGGGAGTTCCAGCTCAGAGATGCTACACTCGAGGGACCGTAACCAGATATTGCCCTGCAGAGCGTAACTGGCGTGTAGGTACATACGGTACCAGCAAATTGGACAGAAGCTCAGGGGATGAAAGTTTTAACATTTTAAAAGTCAGACACAGGGTTTTAAATTTGATCATTTTGGTCATAGGCAACCAATGTAAACGATGAATAGCCCCCGTCGCAGAGCAGCTTCTGGGAAGCCTCAGCAGGACTCGGGCTACCTTATTCTGAACTCGCTGCAGATGAATCACCTCCACCTTATTTGCCCCTAAAAGGAGCACATTTGCATAGTCCAGTCTGGACAAAATAGCCGCCTGGACTATCATCTGGCGGGTAGATGGATTGAAAAACCCCGACAAGGGTCTTAATCCCCGGAGTAAGCCAAAGCAAGTGCCTGTTACTTTCTTAGTGTGCTCCTGAAACCTAAGAGTGGAATCCAACCATACCCCAAGATTTTTTACTACCAACTTGGGGGTGGGAGCGCTACCCAAGGTCTTGGACTACCATTGCTCACTCCATAGTCCCTTATCTCTCCCCACCAACAACACCTCAGACTTATTGGCGTTAAGCTGAAGGCAGTTGGTGGTCATCCACTCCGCGACTGCTGCCAGGCCGCTCTGAAATTTGGAGGCACCCCGCGTAGGGTCGTCGGAAAGGGCCACCACCAACTGCGTATCATCAGCATACAAGACCATGTTAAGACCATTGTCCCTGGCCACCGCGGCTAGGGGTTGAACGTACAGATTAAATAGTACGGGGCTCAGGGCCGAGCCCTGAGGAACACCCTGCCCGATGGACTGGGCGCGGGAGAGAAAGGGAGGGGCAGTTACTTGAAATGTTCTGTCCGACAGGAAAGATCTAAACCATTCCAAGGCTAGGCCTACAACACCGGCCTCCTTCAGACGATGTAGAAGGATCCGGTGGGAGACCGTGTTAAACGCAGCACTTAGATCAAGCAGTATTAGGGCCGCGGTGTGCCCAGCATCCAGAATGGTCCGCAGATGTTCGGTCACAGCTAGGAGAGCAGTCTCCGTGCTGTGACCAGGGCGGAAGCCATTCTGGGACAGTCCAAGAAGCCGTTGTTATTCAGAAAGCACGTGAGGGTGTTATTGGTGTGTGCCTCGGCAATTTTAGCTACCCATGGCAATAACGATATAGGGCGAAAATGTTCCAATTTTGCCGGATCCAGTGAGGGTTTCTTAAGTAGATGGACTACCCTTGCCTGCTTCCACAGCCTAGGACAACTGCTGTGGTAAGGGAGGTATTAATTACCTGGCACAATGGTGCAAGAAGCACAGGTAGGGAATCCCTGAACTGGGCCGGCTTCAGGGCATCTGTGGGAGAGCCAGATTTATCTTTCCCACTTAACAGGAGAAACTTATCCTGTGAGATGGGAGGGATGGCTGCCAGAGTATGAATGGGAGGAGGACCGTGCGAAATGGCAGGACCAGTAGTGTCCACAGGAAAAGACCTATAAATGGCTTCCACCTTCTTAACAAAAAAAGTAGCCAGGTCCTCACACTGCTGCCCAGACGTAATCACAGAAATAGAGGAGTCTTTCCTACTTTTAAGATCGTTAAGTATTTTAAAAATACACTTGACTGGATTATTGCTGGACTTAATTTCGTCGGTAAAGTATGCCGCCCGTGCAGAGTGTATGGCCTTGTGATAGCTCTTGATCACATCTTGGTAGCATTTCTTGGCCACAAGGTCATAATCCCTTCTCCAGGCCCGTTCCAGTTTTTTACAGGATTTACGCATGGCGGCCAGAGAATCATCGAACCACGGGTTACAATTAGAGCAACGGCCCTTGGACCATTTAGCTGGAATGAGCGAGTCTAAAGCATGTAGAATCCAGTCACAGGGTGTTTTGTATGCCAAATCGGGGTCACTAGCCAGAATAGGAGGACTAAGTGACAGTATGGCATGTAAGTCCTCCAGGTCCAATCTATGCCATCGGCGTCTAAAAGAAGCCTTTGGATCAGCTCTATACATAGGCTCAGACAGCAGAAGAGACATGGAGGCCAACAAATGGTCAGACCAGCACACCGGACTCGGTGTCTTGACAGTAAGGAAGGGGATGTTGGAAAACACGGGAGTAAGCAGGTGACCAGCAATATGAGTAGGGTTAACAATGAACTGACTTAATTGGCAAGCAGCAAAATCTGCAAGTAAACTGCTAATTTCAGGGTCAGAAGAGCGGTCAAAATGCAGATTCAGATCTCCTACAATACGTCACTCTATGCCAGGGAGCCAATGGCCTCGATAAGAGCGGGTTTAAACTCCATGGCTGGCCTAGGGGGGGCGATATACTAACAGTCCTGTCATGGTAGAGTGAGCGCTAAAGGAAATTCCAAAGCGAGCACATTCGCAGCCAACCACATCCTCCTTAACAAATGAATAGCAGCAGCAAGATTTAAAGATAACAGCGATGCCACCGCCTCTGGACTATTTAAAGTCAAAATACTAAAACCCGGCGGGAGCGCTAAACCAGGTTCAGCCACCATAAAATCGGAAAGCTAGGTTTCAGTTAGAAAAAAAAACAGGTAATTTGTCATGTATTAGGTCATAGATCTCCATATAGTGTTTAGCCAGAGAGCGGACGTTAAGATACAACATTTTCATAGAGGGCCTGGGCGGGGACAAGGGGCAATAAGGGAGCAGCCCAGGATGTGAATCAAAGCCACAGCAAGAACAGCAAAAAGGCCCTTCCATGGAACCTTCCAAGGGCTGGCTGCATGGGTTTACCAGCATGCTGATGGACAACAAGTCCTCTTTGGTGTAAGATGGCACACATAATTCAACTCCGCCAGCATTTGTGGCATCTGGCGGCGTTCAAGCGCAGACGGGCGCAGACAGGCTTGCCTTTGGCGCGCTGACGGCGCTCCCGCGCTAAAGGCAGTTTAAATATTGTGTCGGAGAAGGATAAGCAGAAACACTAGACCGCCTCCCCCCAAAAAATGGCGGCAGAGAAAAGGCCCACCGGAAGTAGGTTCCTCCGGCAGGGGCTGTACAGTACTCCCTCCACACAAACAGCCCGCTAATGACTGCGGTGGACCGAGGAGGTGAACAGCCAAAAAACACACCGTCTCAAAAAAAAAAAATCAAAGCAGAGCACAGGTTAAAACCCAAAAGAAAAAGGTAGGGATATTTAAAAACAATCAAGCAGCAACTAGAAGCAGCAGAATAAAATGTATTTTAAAAATAACAAAGATATAAAATAGACGGTACAGCAGTGCGCAGTGCGTGAAATAGCTGCCTCGCTTCCTAACAAAGCTGCTAGCTTATCAATTGCGCTCCCGCGCCATGGGCAGTTTAAATATTGTGTCGGAGAAGGATACCAGAAACACTAGACCGCCTCCCCCCAAAAAATGGCGGCAGAGAAACAGCCCACTGGAAGTAGGTTCCTCCGGCAGGGGCTGTACAGTATTCCCTCTACACAAACAGCCCACTAATGACTGCGGTAAAACGGGGAGATTGACAGCCAAACAACACACCGTTCCAAAAAAAATAAAAAATAAAAGCAGAGCACAGGTTAAAACCAAAAAGAAAAAGGTAGGGATATTTAAACACAATCAAGCAGCAACTAGGAACAGCAGAATAAAATGTATTTTAAAAATAACAGAAATATAAAATAGACAGTACAAGCAGTGCGTGAAATAGCCGCCTTGCTTCCTAACACAGCTGCTAGCTCATCAATTGCACTTCTGCGCCATGGGCAGTTTAAATATTGTGTCGGAGAAGGATAGCAGTAAGACTAGACCGCCTCCCCCAAGAAAATGGCGGCGGAGAAACGGCCCACCGGAAGTAGGTTCTTCCGGCAGGGGCTGTACAGTACTCCCCCCAACCACACAAACAGCCCGCTAATGACTGCGGTGGACCTCGCAGATGAACAGCCAAAAAACACACCGTCTCCAAAAAAAACAAAAAATCAAAGCGGAGCACAGGTTAAAACCAAAAAGAAAAGGTAGGGATATTTAAAAACAATCAAGCAGCAACTAGGAACAGCAGAATAAAATGTATTTTAAAAATAACAGAGATACAAAATAGACAGTACAAGCAGTGCGTGAAATAGCCGCCTCTCTTCCTAACACAGCTGCTAGCTCATCAATTGCGCTCCTGTCCCATGGGCAGTTTAATATTGTGTCGGAGAAGGATAGCAGGAAGACTAGACCGCCTCCCCCCAAAAAATGGTGGCAGAGAAACGGCCCACCGGAAGTAGGTTCCTCCGGCAGGGGCAGTACAGTACTCCCTCCACACAAACAGCCCGCTAATGACTGCGGTGGACCGGGGAGGTGAACATCCAAAAACACACTGTCTCCCAAAAAAAAAATAATCAAAGCGGAGCACAGGTTAAAACCAAAACGAAAAGGTAGAGATATTTAAAAACAATCAAGCAGCAACTAGGAACAGCAGAATAATATGTATTTTAAAAATAACAGAGATACAAAACCGCCTCTCTTCCTAACACAGCTGCTAGCTCATCAATTGCGCTCCTGTCCCATGGACAGTGTAAATATTGTGTCGGAGAAGGATAGCAGGAAGACTAGACCGCCTCCCCCCAAAAAATGGTGGCAGAGAAACGGCCCACCGGAAGTAGGTTCCTCCGGCAGGGGCTGTACAGTACTCCCTCCACACAAACAGCCCGCTAATGACTGCGGTGGACCGGGGAGGTGAACATCCAAAAACACACTGTCTCCCAAAAAAAAAATAATCAAAGCGGAGAACAGGTTAAAACCAAAACGAAAAGGTAGAGATATTTAAAAACAATCAAGCAGCAACTAGGAACAGCAGAATAAAATGTATTTTAAAAATAACAGAGATATAAAATAAACAGTACAAGCAGTGCGTGAAATAACCGCCTCGCTTCCTAACACAGCTGCTAGCTCATCAATTGCGCTCTCGCGCCATGGGCAGCTTAAATATTGTGTCGGAGAAGGATAGCAGGAAGACTAGACCACCTCCCCTCAAAAAATGCCGGCAGAGAAACGGCCCACCCGAAGTAGGTTCCTCCGGCAGGGGCTGTACACTACTCCCTCCACACAAACAGCCCGCTAATGACTGCGGTGGACCGGGGAGGTGAACAGCCCAAAAAATCACCGTCTCCAAAAAAAAAAAATAATCAAAGCGGAGCACAGGTTAAAACCAAAAAGAAAAGGTAGGGATATTTAAAAACAATCAAGCAGCAACTAGGAACAGCAGAATAAAATGTATTTTAAAAATAACAGAGATATAAAATAGACAGTACAAGGAGTGCGCAGTGCGTGAAATAGCCGCCTCGCTTCCTAACAAAGCTGCTTGCTCATCAATTGTGCTCCCGTGCCACTGGCAGTTTAAAAATTGTGTCAGAGAAGGATAACAAGAAGACTAGACGACCTCCCCCCAAAAAATGGCAGCAGAGAAACGGCCCACCGGAAGTAGGTTCCTCCTGCAGGGGCTGTACAGTACTCCCTCCACACAAACAGCCCGCTAATGACTGCGGTGGACTGGGGAAGTGAACAGCCAAAAAACACACCGTCTCCCAAAAAAAAAGAATCAAAGAAAAGCACCGGTTAAAACCAAAAAGTAAAGGTAGGGATATTTCAAAACAATCAAGCAGCAACTAAGAGCCGCTGCATAAAATGTATTTTAAAAATAACAGAGATATAAAATAGACAGAACAAGCAGTGCGCAGTACGTGAAATAGCCGCCTTGCTTCCTAACACAGCTGCTAGCTCATCAATCATGCGGGCAGGCTGTGGCCACGTCAACCCCCTGCCCGAACTCACACACTTTTTCCTCATTGGGGACAGGTTGCTTCCGTGGCACTCGCAACACGCACGCCACACCTTGCTGCCGCCTTCTCAGGATCCTTGCAGGTAGGCTGATCCTGGGCATCCGTGTCCCTCTCAGCAGCCCCAGGGCTCAGGGGTGGGACGGGCACTAGAGATGTCTGGCTCCTGACCTCTGGTTTTGTTGCCCCAGCAGCAGCCGGTAACATTACGAAAGAGAGAGCGTGCTTGTGCCCCTTCCCCCTGCAGACATAGCAACAATCCAGAAGTAATCAAGAAGCTTAGCAGACCTAGCAAGGGAAGGTGAGGCAGTGCTGTGCTGCATAGGAGGTAACCAGGACCTAGAGCATGGAAAGATTGGGAGACCAGGAAATTGAGCCAGGAGACTGGAAGCAGAAATAGACGCTGCAGGCGTGACACAGCATTAGGAGCTGTTGTCGAGGGTTGAGCCACGGTCAGTGCGAAGGCGACCCAGCCAGGTCTGAGTGCGTCTTGTGCCCCCTGCGAAAGCTCCTCCACCACACAGCTCTCAGAGATGGCCAGAGTTGTCCATCAGAGTAGTCAACCAAGTTTCAACTCTGACTACCCGTTCAAATTTGCTCTGCAGAGACAACAACCAAATAACGCACAATGAGGTTGGAAAAAAATCTGAGGTGGCTCAAAATCAGTAAAAAATCAAGGAGGAGTCAAGAAGAAGAAGGTAAAACACATGGATCGGACAAACAAAAAAGATGGAATTCAGGACCAAGTGTCAGACACAGAGGAAACTACGACAAGTTCTAAAACCATGGCCAAAAATAGACGAAAATAATGGACTTTTTGAAAACACACCACAGGGGCCCACTTCCGCATTCCAAGAGGATCACGAGCCAAGCAACAATAATGATCTATCACTTGAGGAGAGACCTTCCAGCAACAAAATCGAGCATAATCAGCAAACAGACCAACCACAGTTAAAATTTAACCCAGTGGCCAGCTCAAGTGGGCCAGATAAGAACCTAGAGTCCCAAACTCCATTAGACACAAACTCCTTCAGTAATCCACAGTTAAAGCCACTAGACCATCCACAGCTGTTGGTAAAGGCTTTAGTCCACGCACAAAAAAACTCAGAGCAACACCAGTCCATGACACAACAGCCTCTCCTCACAGTCATGCAATTATCAAACTGGCTGGATAAAGCAGTGCTAGAGGACTATCCAGACTATTCAGCCATTTTGGTTGTGATTCTCTTAAGCACGTTTTAACAGCTGCAGGCATCACCTCCTGACCAGGTGAGAGATCCCATCGCACTAGCTCGTAAACACGACTATAACATTTTGCTCACCCCAATTAAACTATTTCAGGGAGGCTATACCTCTCATGAAGAAGAAAGTCATCTCAAGACTTACCAAGGAGCACATCAATGAATTGCCCATATCAAAAATAAATGGAGTAATTGTAGCAAATGGGGCTCAAGTGTTACAGGAAGAAGCCAAACAAATGAGACAAGAGGTCCACATAGAAAGGCCCTTCACATGGGCAATGAATCAATCTCCAGATTCTATTATCTGGCAACAGCTGTTAAGTACCTTGGAAGTAAATCGGAACAGCAATGACATATCACAGACAAAAAGAACACTCAAGTAGACTTGCTAAATGCACTAGCAGTCCATGTACAATGAATTTTGAATAAAAAAAATGCTGTCATTAAACACAATGATAACAAAAGTGCAACAGGGCCCACCAACCATCTACCATGCATCTCATTGCTGCTCGATAATAGACAAACTCGCCACGGTTCCCACCATAATGACATAATTATTGGGCGAAGTGCAGGAGACTTTAAAAAAAATCCCCACTGCCGTCCAGCGGCTCAACAACATCCAACTCAGATGCAGCAATCAGTCAACACGAGATCACAAACCATATTCCACACAGATGGAATCCGGAACAGAAGTAGCCTCACAGTAGAGTTGACACAAAAGAACGGAGTATCAAACATCTCCTCAACACAGCAAGTTCTAACAGAAGAACCAGCAGAATTTTCTCAAAGTCTAGTTCACATACCACCCTAACGAAGAGGGAGCGCAAATGCTTGAGGAAAGTCAGGAAAAGTAAAGGTAAAAAACAGATCATTTTTATGACATTTACACAAATGCCAACTCCTGCTAATCACAGTGATGAGAACACGGTCAAAGAATTGCCAGAATACACCACACCAGCGGACACTCAAGCAGTTAGCAGTAACAGTAGCAAGCAGCCCGTCACAGAGCCACTCATAGAACTGGCCAAAGAAACAACTTCTGCTACCACTTTGTATCCAATATTTAAGCGTCCAGAACAATCCGAGGCCATGTCGATAAAAGGTCAAGTCGACCACCCTGCTTGCACAATACAAGCTCATTCAGAACCCTCACAGATAACCACTTTCACCACATCAAAGAACTCATTACGAACAGGGGCAGCAAAGCCCCATTGGCAAGAGCTCAGTTAATTACAGAACCCAGTACGGAGGACATCCTCAGTGGCAGGAGGCCTTACTCAAATCAAGAGTCCTGAATCATCGCACGGACATGCCACATAGCCAGATGCAAAAAAGTCATAAATAAGAATCATAGGGGATGGCCCCCATACTGAGTTTTAAAGGTCCTCTCAGGAACCTAAGAAGTCAACTGTGCACACCACAAAAACATACCTAGGACTAACAGAGGCACCAGCAGCGACCCTCACTCAAGGCGATTGAAGACAGGCATGTGAATTCCCAAGCCAGGATGGCGTTAAGATCGAGCTGATTCCACACTATAAATCGAGGGGTGTTCATGACATTTTAAATCGAAGTGCAAATGCAGACTACTAGAAGCACTGCCAGGCTTAACTCATATCAGAACCAGAAACATAGAAATAATCGAGTTCAAACCAAATCCCAAGCAACCAGGGAACGATATTACAATCACTACTTGGTCAGACGCAATTATAACAGCAGTACAGGGCAATGTTTGCATAATAGAGCATCGAGTTCATGAAGGCAGAGCCAATACGCTATCCCAGCCCACTGCAGCGGCCAAAATCAACGGAAAGTATGCTGAAGTGGGCAATAGGCCCTTACCAAATATCTGGGAGTGCATTTAGATCACCATTTGAATTACAAACAGCAAGCACTATCCAGACAAGTAAAAGCAAACAAAATGTAATTCACATTCAAAACTTTGCATCAAAAGCTAAGAGATTGCTAAAACAAAAAAAGCTTTTGCAGGTCATAGGAGCAAAATTCATCCCCTCCATAGCATATGGTTTAGAATTATTCAAAAGTAAAGATGCCGTAAGTTTGAACACTCTACATTCTAGCCTCTTTAAAAAATTGTTTGGGATGCCATGACACATAACACAAGTCCACATTAGGCTGGAGTTTGGGCTACTCAACCAGATCCCCGTCCGACAGGTCACTCAAATAAAATATTACTGGAGAATGAGGGCAGCCGACACAAACTCATTGGTCCACTAAAGTAGGCTACAATTAGAAAAAATGATCAGCGCCAAGAAATCTGTTTACACTTTATTACAGCAGTCAATAGCAGCCCTAAAATTAGGAGAGGCTTGGTACACCATGGCAGAGTATCCTGTGTTCAAGTGGGCGAAACATCAATCACTTTTAACAGAGAAGGCAGCCTTGGTGAACAAAAAGCAAGCATGGGTGGTCTTACCTACATATAACTGAAACCTCAACCATACCTGTCGGCACACTTCTCTGAGTCAAAGAAACACAACTTGATGCTAATTAGGCTGGGAGTCTTTCCATCAAAAGACTTAACCCTGTGATGAAAACACTCCTGGTCAACCACGCAGTGTCGACTTTGCGGATATAGTAGTGAAACATTGCTCCACTTATTTTGCGTTTGCCTTTCGCTGTTATCACTTAGGAAGAAACTACTACGTCCAACTTAAAGACAGTTGCAAATAAAATCATGCCAGCCGGGCATGATAATAAAGCTGCTAGGAGGGTCCACGGTTCAGCCAGCATGTAAGGCTGTGGATTTTCTGGCCCTAGTAGCTTGGAGGTGGAAAAACTAAAAGTGACCCTGTGAGTTCTGGCGTGGTAGAAGGTCTGTCATTTGGTTATGACGCTTTGTGCTGAGGAGAGTCCCATACGATATGTTCTAGTATTTATGGCTAACTGATTATTTCAGAACTTTAGGTTTAAGGCACAATAGCATCTCACACCAATATTATATTTCAGCAAGTCGCTACTTGCTGTAAAAGCACTTCAAGAAAAGACTCAAATTAAGGAGTTAGGAAATAAAGTTCTTACAAACAGGCATATAATTGTGTCAAGTTTCTTTTAAATTGTGCGTTCCGCACTCATGCATTTGACATAGCACAGAGGCCACAGGAACATTTGCAGCCAAGATTAACATCACAAGGTGCGAACCAGTAAATCACAGGCAGCCCAAAAAACATGGCGGACAATTTACTTAATTGGTAGAGCATTTTATGTATTCCCACCTGTTACATTCAATCCGTTACATTATTCATGTAAAAAAGGCCCTCCAAATGCATTTGCACTTTAATCAAGGTTGTGCTGCTTAAACCGAGGTATTTATATGCAGTCTACCAATGTGATATAATATTGCTGTTGTAACATGTATAAACTTTAAACAAAAAAAAACATTTTTGTTTTAAGAAACACCAGCCGATTTAGATTGAAAAGGTTTTTATTAACCAATCAATGAAGTATTATATATTAGATTCAGATGTTCCCAGGGTCTATTCAGGTGTCATGACTCGATACATAGCATGTAATCAAACCTGGGAAAGTGTTAGTCTTTCATTGTAAAGCTCACAATTTTTTAGTACAGCGAGGAAAACAACAGGGACAGTGATCACATGGTACGTCACGATGTCACATCCAAAATGTAAGCAAGCATTACATTGGCTTATGCTAGTGCAAGCTTGATTTCTCCTGCATGAAACACTACGATTCAGAAAAATAGATCTTACACAGTAGATCTTGTCACTAACTTCTTAGTTGGGAGGGATCAAGGAATAATTTACTCTATGTGATAGTGCAGCCACAGTTTTGTTCCAAAAATGGTAACTTTAAAGTGGACATGAAAATAAATTGAAAATAACAGTATGGACTTATTCTGGACAAGCAACACAATAGTGTTCTTGAAGGATACTGCTTCAATATTACTCCATTCCTTTACAGGAATGGATGCATTTAGTGGATTCAATTATGAGAAAAGGCATTTGAAGTCTTCATTTGCAAAAATACTGCATGCCATGTATGCATTTTATTGTCCATTTCAAAAAGTTCATGTACGAATCTAGATTATTTGACTTGTAGGTGTTAATGAATGAATTAGGAGAAATTGTGCAAAAGTTTCTTTTAGTCATGTGCCAGTCCCCAACTTCCCCACTCAACAGGATAGCTGTTGTTACAGCACTCATGGTTTCCGAAACAACGAAGAATCAGTGCAGTTGTTTGCTGTTTTTTCCTGTTATGTATGGTCTCTGTGTTTAGTTCTCCCGGACTGTTTTTGCACCTTGTGAATAACAACAGTAGAATCTAAATACCGTGGACTTGGAGACAATTAGCTGTTATCTTTACAGTAGTTGCTACTTGTGGCTGTCCACAGAAACTGTTGGATTAAACAAAGCAACCTGCACCTCAACTTCCCAGTACACATATATAGGACCTTTTGGAATTCCACTGAAGATTTACATACATTTTATTTGAATGTTTTTTTATCTGAGTTATACCATATATTAGTACAATCTTTCTGTGATTCAGGTACTGCAATTGCCACTGTGTGAGTGGGTGTAGGATCAAGTAGAGAAGGGCAATAGGAAAGGGGGCAGGAGCTGGTAGGTGAGGTGTAGATGGCGAGTGCAAACACCATGGCCACCAGATTCGATTTGTGTCTGAAAAAGCATACAGAACCAGGTGCGCATTTTGAAAATGTAAATCAGTTCATAAATGGAAACATTTAAACCACCGCCTCCATGTATGTTGACACTTGTGCAAGTTTCAGTGTTATCCCAGAAATGTTAAAAGCAGAGATAATATCCACAGCAGCCACCAACAGACAACAATCAGAAATTATTACATTTAAAACATGCATGAGCCCTTCATTTGGTCATTAACCACTGAAAATATGTAACAGTTATCATCGCCTACCTCAACACTGGGGACCTCAAGTAGGCCTTCTTGAAGTCTGATGGAAAAGTGATGGTTTGGTTTGTGTGGCCTATTCAGAGCTGCAGATGTTGATGCAATATGTAATTCTTAGAACTACAGTACCCAACAGGTGACATGCTCTCTGGTAATGAGTTACGTCTTATTAACATTTTGAACAACTTTTAAGTACATGCTGAGTCTTCCGCCATTATGTCGGAAAGTCCTGTACAAAGGAACTACCCAAAGAGTTTGGAACATTCTAGAAAAAACAGCATCAGAATTTATAAAAGCCATTGTGCATCTGGATACTTGCTGATCAGTCTAGTTCCATGGAGGTTTTGTGGTGTTCAAAGGAAATTCTGTTTCTTCTGCTGAGGGGAGGATTTTCAATTGATGCTCGGAAAATCTTCAACATCTGAAGAATTTTCTTCTGATTGTTTGCAATTTCCACTTTATTTAGTAAGTTTTAGCTAGGGTTAGGAAGCGTATTTAGGATCTGGAAACTTTATGATTTTTTTATTGTTGGACGTTAGCCTGAACATTAGTTTGAACTATTTCTTTAGAGGACATGTTGTGTATTCTATGAGTGTAACAATTTTCTGGATGTGTCGAATATTCACTGGATGTGAGTGTGGGTGACTTAGTCTACTGCAGTTCATTTTAAGCCATTGTTACGTTGCAGCTGGTTATACAGCTGTTGATTCTTTTGGTGTATTCTGTAATACAGATTAGTTGCTTACAGATATCTTTCTTCAGCTACTAAAAAGTACCCAGAAGCAAGCGAGGTTCAAGGCTGTCTATTTTCCCTATACGGTTTCACCCTTCTCTAACTATTAAGTAGTAGCAGTTGTATTAGCTTAAGCGACTGGTGGTCTATTCTGCGAGAGTCAAGGGCACTATAAAATTCTGGTAAGATCTGACGAGCCAGAGAAAACTAGGGGAAGTTGTGGCACAGTAAAATGTCAAGGAGATATAAAAGTTAAACAGTATCAGTAATGGACGTAGCTGTTCCGCTCAGCACAGTCCTATGTAACATCTCTACCGTCAGCACAACCCAAGGGCTCTCAGAGCCCCTGCTTTGAGTGTCTAGGCCCTATGATCAAGATTGACTGTTATAGATTACAAGCAACCTCTCTGGCCGGAGTATACAAATTGTTTATCGTTAGTTTTTATCTTGTATGTTTCGAGTGGAGTAACCGGATATATACATGTAAACTGTAAGCATTATTCCTTTTAATTAATCCAATGTTATGAGTGAAATGAATCACTGACATAATATCGAAAGTCACATTATCGAACTACAAAAACTGTGACGCAAAAATATCGATGACAAAATTATCGATGTTGTATACTTAATTAGAAAATAACACAAATATCGATAACACAGTATCGTAAAGTAACTATATCGACAACACAAATATCGCACACATAAATATCGCTATTCACAATAGCAACGCTTCAAAATACATATAGGACATGTCTAAAATATCGACTACAAAAATATAGATATCAATATTATCGTTTCTTTGAATATATCGACAACTCAATAATACATAAAATAATTACTTTAAACACCATAAATACAATAAAATGCATAAACATACATGTTAAATTAAATTAAACCAAAACAAATCTATCAAAAATGTAACAACAGTAATAAATGATAACATAATAAAGACACTTATAATAATCATTTAAAACGTATACTTGCAACATATTAAAACATTTTAGTGCATCTTATATATAATTTATTAAAATATAATTAGTTTAACGTGTCCTACCACACCCCAAAAAAAATTCCTCTTAATTAGCTTTTTCCATATAAAGAAAACAATTACCAAACCAAGAAACAAACTAAAAATTAACCAATAGAAATACAGAAGATCAAAATAAACCAATGAAATTAAGCAAAGACTTAAAAAGACACTATATAAACGGAAGAAAAATCATTCTTATTTTACACCTTAAACCAAAATAATTTTGAAAGATGAATGTCTGCCGGATTTTGACCAAAGGCAAAAACTGCATCAAATTCAAGCCTACTACACTTGGAAAAAAGTAAGTAAATGAGCATTTCTAAATAAGCAGTCAAATTAAAATGTAACTTCAATTGCTAACTAAAACTACTAAGTTATATATTTTATCTACTTATATTTACACTACAGATATTACTCCAAAGAACAAGAAAAAGGAATTTACCTCGCAAAAACATCTAACTAACAAAGTAAGTATACTTTAAAAAGCCTTAGTAAAATCTCTGTAAAATAAAACTAAACCTCTTATGTATCCTAAACACCAAAGAAACCCCATTTCGAATTTTAAAACTTTTAAAAGCCTTAGTACAATCTAACAAAAATGGTAATAAAGGTATAATCTATCCTAAACACCAATACCACCCCATGTACAAATGTATAACATCCAATAAAATATGCTTTATTTTCCTTCCACAGAAAACTCCGACCAAACAGCATTTATTAAAAGAAATAACATCTCCTTTGAAAGAGAACTTAATAGCACTTGGTAAGTATATGTAAAAAATGTTTTCTTTCTAACCATATAGACATGTATACTATATTTTTAAATATATGTTCATATATATTAATTATAGAATTTTCCACATCACAATGACTGAAGGTGCCCAATTTATTACATCTCAGAAAGGGAAATTCTTATTGGGTTACATGGGGCATGTCTACACACAATAGAAGCTAACTGGCTTGAAAGTGAATTGAAAATGTTAAAAATATTATTCCAATAAATGTTATGGTCGTGCTACTACTAGGGAAACAACTGTATTATACACTCGAGAACATAACCATCCACCTAATGTCTCTGAAATTGAAGTGAGAGAAACCCTTGATAATATTAAAAAATTAAGTACTAGATCACAAACCACTACAAGTGTTATACTTAAAGAAATGTTACCTAGAGTACCCAAAGAAACAACCAGTCAATTACCATCCATTGCTTCAATGAAAAGAACTATAGATAGAACCAAAAAAGCAACAACAACCACAATACCAACTCCTAAAATTTTTGAAGAGGTCATAATTCCCCCCCAAGCTAGGTATAACACACAGTGATGAACCTTTTATTTTCTACGACAATAAAAGAGAGAATTATTATGTTTGGGACAGCAAACAATATAACTAAACTTCAACAATTCCAAAAATGGATGATGGATGGGAAATTTACAATATGCCCCAAACCATTTTACCAACTTTGGGGCCGATTCCAATCCTGGAAAAAGGCTGTACGAATCGTTGTACGGAGCGTTTTCCCCATACGACTCGTACCCAGTAAACTTTCCGTACAACCTAGGAAGTACGATTCGTACAGAAAGCCTATTTCCGTACGTTTCGTTCAAAAGCCCGTACGGGTCCAAAAAACCTACGATTCTGATCAGGAACTGCTTGTACGCGACGTCCGGATGTATTCAGGCAGCGGTTTCCGGCCCAGCAAGTACGATTCGTCCCTACGCCACTCCGTACAGCTCTTTTTTTACGGGAGCCAAACACAGCCGGAAAAGCAGAGTCCTACGAGAACCGCTACGAAATGGAGCCCTGGTACGCGACGTACACGCCATGAACCCTGTCGTACGTGTCATCCCGGTCCTCTTGGCCTACAACCTGGTGCACCGCACCCGACGCACACGCCGCAGAAGGTGAGAACAACACCCAGGGGCCAGGGTGGGGGTGAGGGGCAGGAAACATACCCCATACTCAAAGCCAAACCTATAATATGGAGGCCATACATTACCACCAGGGTCTGGTCACTTGGGGGGCGTGTCCAGCAACCCCTGCGTACTGCAACAACGGAAGTGGACGTGTACGGTGCGTTGCACATGTACCCCTACGGCACCAGAACAATAGTGATACGATGGGTACACACACAATGAATGCGTGAGTACGGTGCGTGTCACACGTACCCCTACGGCACCATTAGAACAGTGATACGGACCGTACACACGCAATGAATGCGTTGGTACGGTGCGTACCACACGTACGCCTACGGCACAGTAGAACGGTGATACGGACCGTACACACGCAATGAATGTGTGGGTACGGTGCGTTGCACACGTACCCCTACGGCACCATTAGAACAGTGATACGGACCGTACACTCGCAATGAATGCGTGGGTACGGTGCGTGTCACACATACCCCTACGGCACAGTAGTACTGTGATACGGACCGTACACACGCAATGAATGCGTGGGTACGGTGCATACCACACGTACCCCTACGGCACAGTAGAACTGTGATACGGACCGTACACACGCAATGAATGCGTGGGTACGGTGCGAACCACACGTACCCCTACAGCACAGTAGAACTGTGATACGGACCATACACATGCAATGAATACGTGGGTACGGTGCGTACCACACGTACCCCGACGGCACAGTAGAACTATGATACGGACCGTACACACGCAATGAATGCGTGGGTACGGTGCATACCATTGAAGAACCAGAACCTTAGGGGCCTGGCAGCGCAGGGTACGCCTTAATCTCCTGAGTTCACCTGCTTTGTCGAACAGAGACACGGGACACTCCGTTAGGCGTAGAAGATAGGATTTATTAGCTGCAGCTAAGTACAGTTGTCCCAGAAGTACACTCGGTAGGTTCTCAGGAGACTGCCACTTTACTTCGTGGCGCACAATCTTTTATAACATACATATTCACAAAGAACACTCCCAATGCATACAAGGTCAACCAATGAGAAGAATGTGAAAACAGGATATTGAGTAACTCAAATAAGCCCCTCTCCCAACAGTGTTTGTCACCCTTCCCCACAAGTTAATCAGTGGTAATGTTTATAAGTCGACTTGCAGGTGGCAGGACACATTTGCATGGCCTAGAGGACAGTTGTGAAATGAGAGAATACGAGTAAAGAATAGCGAAGGCCAGAGGATAAGATAAAGTCAGGAAAGAATGGTGCGAACCAATAGATAGTTGAAACAGGGATCAGTCAGACCAGACGGGGATTAGTGGAGTCGGCCGGACCCTGACACCAGCTATAAACAGAGGCAGGGGGTTATTTGACACGTTGCAGTAGGATGAGGAAAAACAACTCTTCGTTCACCGTGCCACCTGAGTGAGGGCAACACAAAATGGCGGAATGACACAAAATGGTGGCTAAATACGAACGGGATCGGAAACTGAATTACCTCAGACCTTCCTTTTGCCATTACTCAGGCAAGACACACAGACTCATTTTAATCTGAGTCGACGTCAATGGCCATGAGGTCATCAAGCTGTTGCTGCAACATCATTTTAATGCTCTCCGTCTTCCGTGGCACAGGCCTTGGGACACACATAGTGGCACAAAGACCACAGATGGCGGGGCCACACTGCATACAGAGACAACAGGAAAAAATGATGGCCAAAACCATTCCAAGGAATGTTAATGCCTTCCATCCCCATTTGGACAGTAATCCCCAAAACCATTCCAACAAAGACCAATCTCCTTCGTCCTGATGAATCGACTCGGAGATCACATGTAATTTGGAGATGGCTTGGTATACCGTAGGGGCGTTGTCAGGTATATAAATGCAACAGCTAGATCCGATCAATTTACAAACTCCACCACGATCTGCAAGAATAACATCCAAAGCAATCCGGTTCTGTAATGTCATTGGACGATCCGCCTGAAGTTCAGCTGTGAGATTGCTCAAGGCTCCCACAGTGACATCTATGGTAGTCTCAACAACACGAACCAATTGTCTCATGTTTCTACTGTTGGCCATTGGGCCCCAAAAAGGGAGAAATCCTTTAAGGAAATCACCTCCCTCTTGTCCTGCCGTGTCCTTAGAATCAATAATCCTTCTGCCATATCTGTTTCTGTGATGTCCCGACGGAGCAGTGTATGTAGGAGGGAGAAGAAAGGCTATATAGCATGTTCCTGAAAAATCCGTCGGTAGCCACGTGTACGCTCTATCGTGGCAGACAAAATACGTGCCCTGGGATGGCACTAATGGTGGTGAATTCTGAGATGTGTGAATATACGTATGGGAACAAACACTCTTTCCTTGTCCAGTGTCAGTAGTCTGGCCATTTATTTGTAAACAAAAGTTACCTCGATGAGGCACAGTCCAAATTGGTGGAGATTTTCCCTGTTTACTCCTATCTGTAAGGCTAGTGGCGTAACGAGTCGTGTTCCAAGCATCGTATGCCCGTTTCTCATCAACAGGAATCTTACCATTCTCTACAATTCTAGCCATAGCCACTATATCAGAGAACTATGACTAAAATCTTGTCCACTACCATATGAACCAGCTGGACGTCTAAATCGGTTCTGATATGCATTTGAAAACATTATAAAATAGGCCCAAGCGGAACCTTCATAGGAAAATGGAAGGGCTAAATATGGCATCCCTTTTTTGGTAGTATGAGGCATAAGTCCACACACCCAACAGTCGGTTGTGTTGACTACCAATTGGTGTTGGTGCAATAACTGGACAAATGAATTGTTAAAATAATCTGTTCTCCTGATTAGTTCATGTTGGGGAAGCGTATATAATTGATGTGGGGCGATAGTAGAATTGAAAGGCAAGAAAATCGAAGTAGGAACAGATTTGTGCTGCATAACATGAACAATCCAACCTATACAAGCCAATAAGATACTAGAAAACATAAGAACACACAATGTTATGCCACATTGACTGTACACTAATTTACAATATTTCTTTTTCATCTTTTCCTTCTTATTATTCTTTCCCAATTTGACATCCATCCTCTAAAATTGTTGCTCACGGCAATCTTCCTTACTCACTTGGCTGTGATTATTAGCCGTCCTATGACACTGCAAGTCCTGGGGGCCTAGCCACTATACAGGTCACGAGCCAAGACTCCTACCGTGACCCTGCAACCTGGACAGATGATACATGTCACGAAAGAGATGAAAATTTCAGGTGTCCTTGACCAGTCTAGGCCTTAAATTATATCGAGTTCTGTTCAGTACAGTTTGGTCCTGAAATAGTGTCTGTGGATCTGTAGTGTTCAATCGAAGATGTGGCGATACTGCTTCTTGTAAAACGTCATCTTCTTTTTCAGACCGAGCTCCATCTAGGTGTGCACTACTGAAAGGTACAAACCGAGGGATCCTTTCGCCCTCAAAATCACCTACACCCTTACGGACCCACTGGTCAAAAGGCAAGGGCAAGGGCACCTTTTTGCCGTGCACGCCATGGATCCAGTTCTTTTTCCCTTCGACCTTCACTGCTGTACGCGTGACCAGAAGAACCTGTCGAGGCGCCCTCCAGCGAGGCTCCAAATTCCTTGTCCTCTGAAAATTTTTCACACAGACCCAGTCTCCCGGTTGGATAAAATGACCTGGGTCTGTGGAGGCCTCTGGTAAAGCGTCTCGAACCTGTTGGTGGAGAACACGTAATTTAGTGGTGAGGTCATGCAAATAATCAATCAGCATTGGATGCTGTATGTCAGAATACTTTTTAGGGCGAGGGACTCCCCAAACATTAGTCGGGCACCCAAAAACAACCTCGTATGGGCTGAGTTCCAAACGAGAATGTACAGCTGTTCTAGTGGATAGGAGAGCCAAAGGTAAAGCATCGGGCCAGGCAAGTCCCGTGCTAGCCTGTACCTTTGCAAGCTTAAGTTTGAGAGTGCCGTTATAGCACTCTACCAAACCCGCTGATTGGGGATGGTTCGCCGCATGAAATCGTTGGACGATACCAAGACCGACACACACCTTTTTCATAATTTGGCCCACAAATTCACTTCCATTGTCACTCCAGACAATGCGCGGCAAACCAAACCTAGGGAAGAACTCTTTCAGAAGAACTTTGGCAGTGGACAAAGCAGTGTTGTCTTTCAGGGGGTAGGCCTCTATCCATCTGGAGAAGGCACACACCACCACCAAAACATATTTGAGATTGTTGCATCGTTCCATGTGAATATAATCAATTTGCAACACCTCAAAAGGAGGGGTTGGGGTGTGTCTTTCAGAGTGAGTCCCAACAAAGGTTTAGCCAACAAAGAAAAACTTGGAATCCACTGTCTACAATAAGAGGTAATGCCCAGAAAGGCACGCACTTCTCTTTGTGTGGATGGCACAGACATTTGTGCAATTGCTTGAATACGTTCTGGGGTCAGTCGCCTTCCCTCCTTCACCAAGAGATGACCTAGATAGGTAACGTCTTGGCGGGCATATTGTAATTTAGAAGGTGAAACCTTATGGTGAAGGTCAGACAAGTGACGCAATAGTGCAATAGTCACGTTCTTGCAAATATCCTCTGAATCAGCAGCAATCAATAAATCATCCACATACTGAATAAGGGTAGCACCTGGCGGCAAAGGAAAAGCATCAAGCTGGCATTTCAGAGCTTGGCTATAGATGGAGGGACTTTCACAATAGCCTTGGGGTGCACGCTTGAACCGGAAACTTCGGCTTCCTAAAGAGAAGCCAAAAATGTCCCTACTCTCTTCAGCAATGGGGATGCTGAAGAAAGCATTTCTCAGATCGATAACAGAAAACCAAGCTGCCGAGGCAGGTATCATAGTTAACAGGGCAGTGATATCTAGAACAACAGGAAACTATGGTACAACAATTTTATTAACCTCCCGGAGATCAATAACAAAGCGATAAACAGGAGGCTGAGAAGGATCAGTGCGTTTAAGAACCGGTAGAACAGGACTATTGCATACATTTCCCCTCGTCTCCTCGACCACACCCTTCTGAACCAAATCATAAATAATAGCAAAAAGTGCTTTTTCACCATCATTGGGAATTTTGTATTGAGGGATGCGTGGCAATTTACCATTGGGCTTGAGGGTAACAACATAGGGTGGGATCTCAAGACAACCAACATCATTTGGACCCGTGGCCCAAAGTGTTGCAGGGAGAGAGAGCAATTCAGGTGGAAATTGATCTTTAGACAAATACATTGGAGAAGTCAGTTTCTGCCCCAAAACGAGATGCACACCAGAAGGAGAACAATATATCGTTGCATGCAATCTTTTCAATAAATCCAAACCCAACAGATTTTCGCCGCAACCAGTCGTTAAAAGAAGCGGAGCTTCCAAATCATAAGAACCAATTGAAATAGGCAGAGGACAAGAGACCGGGCTATGAACTGGGGCACCAGAAAATCCTAAGGATACGTTTGTTAAGCCAGACAAAGGTGCCCCAGGGAGTTTGGAGCGAATAATAGAAATTCTCATCGCACCAGTATCTAAAAGAAATGGCTCTGAAACACCCATTGTAGTGACATTAACATAAGGCCCATTCTGATCTACTGGAATCGATACAACTCCCTTACTTTGTCTATGGCTGTCCTAGTTAGCGTGAAGACCGTCATTCTCACCTTCAACATGGTAATCATCATTGTAATACTGTGTAGACTGAGTATTTTGTTGATCAAAGTAGTTCATAGAATGTGGAGGTGGAGGGGAACGCTGTGTCTGGGGCGACATACCTTGACCTCTACCCCTGGGCGCTAACTGGGAACCACCACAACCTCGTGGAGTAGATAGTCCTCCATTACGCTGTAATAAAACCGGGCAGCTATTCTCAAAATGACCTTCCTCCCTACAATAGGCGCATTGGTTGGGACCTAACAAAGGCCGCGGAATATAGGGCTCAGGTTTTTGAAACACCCTCTGAAATTGGGGAGGCTGTTGAAACTGGCGCTGAGCAGAGCGAGGAGGATAAGCTTGTTGTAGAAGAACCTTCGTTTTTAATTCCTTAGTCTTTTTCTCTTGCTTGTCTTTTTCCTCTTTGTCCCTGTTTTCGTAATATTGAGCAGTAGCCAATATCTGAGCCGAAGAAGAAACAGCCCATGAACTTTCAGAGTCTTTTAATTTATGTGACAACTCGGGGAGCAAATTAAATACGAATTTATCTACAAATAATCGCTGTCCACCCTCCGTAGTCATATCCTGACCGCTGTGATCAATAAGCGTTTCCTCAAAACGAGTGAAGAAATCGGAGACACTCTCATCTTTCTTCTGTTTACACGCGGCTAATTTATCCCAATTAACTCGTAAGGCGGGCATCATTGTTTTCATTAAGGTAATAATCCTACCAGGGAGTTCTGTGATCAAAACATCAGGCTTAGCACCACCCACTTGTGCTCTATCCGAGGCAGTTATAGCATTCCATGTACCACCCAATTCTTGAGCGTGATCCTCTCTACGAATCCGAGCCCATAACGCTTGTGGGACTACATTTCCCATCAGCATGTCAATATCTGCTAAGTTCATAATACAGGCATCAACAGTTTGAGACAATTCTTTATAATAACCAGCAGGGTTTTTACGGGGATCCGGTAAAGATTGTTTGAGGGCCAAAACATCAGATCTCTTACAGGGCACATGTACCCATATACGCTGGAAGTGAGCGGGAATAGCTGGATTATTACCTACTTGCGCAACCTCTTCCCTCCATATCGGAGGAACCTCTCTCATTGGGTAATGTTTCAATGTCTGCCGAACAGCAGGATCAGAATCAAGAAAAGTTTGTGAGTAAAATAACGACCTAAAAGTAACAAGTGTCCTTACAGCGTCCTCAACCTTAGAACCCACAATGAGTCCTTTATCGAAATTAGCCTGAACATCCAACAAACCCTGGGGAAGTAAACCCAAAACCATATCCTCCCATTCTTTAGCGAGAATGTCACACATAACATTAAATACATATCTCTGCGTGGGCGCCTCCCACTGATGAAAGGTGATCATGATATCTTTCACACTATACTGGGTACCCTTCTCGATCCATTTGCGAGCGAGAGAGTCCAATACCACCCGTTCGTCGGAACCTGGAAGTTGACTACGAGACTGTCTTCGAGAAAAAGCCGGAGACATGTTCAGAGTCTCAAAGAAAGGGGACAAGAAACCAGATATTCGTTTGCGCACAGTAGGAGAATTAGACATAAGGACAAGGGACAAGGTATTAGGCGATACAGGAGAGGAACTGGCAGTTATAAGGGGAGCCGAAGGCAAAGAAGATTGAGGTTCAGGAGATGGAGACAAAGGAATCGGTGGCACGAGAGGTGGGGGTGGCAATACCGGAAGGGGCAAAAGTGGAAGAACCGGAACAGGTGGGGGAGCAACAGGCAACTGAACAGGTTGTAACAACGGGGGTGCATTAGCACCTTGTACATAGGGCGGAGGCAATCTCAATAGGTGAGACATCAAAGGGTCTTCCTCCAGATCCTTACTTTTATCAGAAGGGGAATTAGGCAACACCGGATAGCATCTATCTATTGCCATACGATGCTGTCTCTCTGAAATTTCCGTTGCATTATCAATCTCATTATCTTTAAACTGCTGGGCTGCCTGTATAATCGTCATATTTTGTGCTTTCTTATCTCGTTTTGCCTGCTTAATTTCTTTCTGTTTGGCTTCCTTACGCCAGAGGCGAAAGGAGTCAAACATCGCCGGCCGGGCTTGTCTTTTGAACAATATCGCTTCCAAATTGTCTAATATGTCAGGCTCAAAACTACCATTTAGTGGCCACTGTAGAACGCCATCGTTCTTCGTGTTTCGGATCCATGCCTTATTAAAGGCAATGGGGCCGACACCATGTTTTGAATAAAGCTCATAGGTGGGAGTTCCAACCGGAGGAATCGGACAAGAGTCCTCCAGCCGGGAATCCCTATCACAACCAAGGCAACAGAATTTCCTAAACTTACTCAGACCAGGCATCGTTATTTCACTGGACTGTTCACAAACATCAAGGGGTTAAATCAAATAATATAGCACAAATGTACTCACCCCTCGGCTTCGGCTTTTGCAATAGCCGAATCAAAGACCCAAATCAAAATAAAAATAGTGGGAGCTACCTACCAATACTTAACTCAGTGTCTTCTTACGCCAACAGAGGCCCGTCTAATGTCTCGCGATACCAAACATCATCAAAGGGACCAAAGCAGGGCGCCAGTCAGGGCAGCAGTCGTAAGCAGCCGTCAGAAAGGAGAAACCGCGCTGCAAAAGACCTTCGGACCACTTCGACATACAGGGGTTGCTTGACGTGGTTCGCGATTCCTCCAGAATTTTCTTGCGGGGCTCCTCACGATCCTCGGGCAGGACTGCTACCTCTGAAGCCGCCCCACATGGGCGCCAATTGAAGAACCGGAACCTTAGGGGCCTGGCGGCGCAGGGTACGCCTTAATCTCCTGAGTTCACCTGCTTTGTCGAACAGAGAGACGGGACACTCCATTAGGCGTAGAAGATAGGATTTATTAGCTGCAGCTAAGTACAGTTGTCCCAGAAGTACACTCGGTAGGTTCTCAGGAGACTGCCACTTTACTTCGTGGCACACACATATTCACAAAGAACACTCCCAATGCATACAGGGTCAACCAATGAGAAGAATGTGAAAACAAGATATTGAGTAACTCAAATAAGCCCCTCTCCCAACAGTGTTTGTCACCCTTCCCCACAAGTTAATCAGTGGTAGTGTTTATAAGTCGACTTGCAGGTGGTAGGACACATTTGTATGGCCTAGAGGACAGTTGTGAAATGAGAGAATACGAGTAAAGAATAGCGAAGGCCAGAGGATAAGATAAAGTCAGGAAAGAATGGTGCGAACCAATAGATAGTTGAAACAGGGATCAGTCAGACCAGACGGGGATTAGTGGAGTCGGCCGGACCCTGACACCAGCTATATACAGAGGCAGGGGGTTATTTGACACGTTGCAGTAGGATGAGGAAAAACAACTCTTCGTTCACCGTGCCGCCTGAGTGAGGGCAACACAAAATGGCGGAATGACACAAAATGGTGGCTAAATACGAACGGGATCGGAAACTGAATTACCTCACCACACGTACCCCTACGGCACAGTAGAACTGTGATACGGACCGTACACACGCAATGAACGCGTGGGTACGGTGGGTTGCACACATACCCCGTTACGGCAGCAGTACATTTGGGATACGAGGCGTGCACACGCCAGGAATGTGGGCATACGGACTGGCCCTGCATGTTACCTTCATATTGGTGTGTGTGTAGGTCCAGGCCAGCAGTGTACTGCTCCAAGGGGGTGCGTGGGTGGGTGCAGAGGACTCCCAGCAGTGTTCAGACAAATGAGGGGTGGGTGCATATGACTACCAGCAGTGGCCTGCAATATGAGGGGTGGGTGCAGAGGACTCCCAACAGTGGACAGACATATGAGGGGTGGGTGCATATGACTACCAGCAGTGGACAGACATATGAGGGGTGGGTGCATATGACTCCCAGCAGTGGCCTGCAATATGAGGGGTGGGTGCATATGACTTCCAGCAGTGGACAGACATATGAGGGGTGGGTGCATATGACTACCAGCAGTGGACAGACACGTGAGTGGTGGGTGCATATGACTACCAGCAGTGGACAGACATGTGAGGGGTGGGTGCATATGACTCCCAGCAGTGGACAGACATATGAGGGGTGGGTGCATATGACTACCAGCAGTGGACAGACATATGAGGGGTGGGTGCATATGACTCCCAGCAGTGGCCTGCAATATGAGGGGTGGGTGCATATGACTCCCAGCAGTGGACAGACATATGAGGGGTGGGTGCAGAGGACTCCCAGCAGTGAACAGACATATGAGGGGTGGGTGCATATGACTACCAGCAGTGGACAGACATATGAGGGGTGGGTGCATATGACTCCCAGCAGTGGACAGACATATGAAGGGTGGGTGCAGAGGACTCCCAGCAGTGGACAGACATATGAGGGGTGGGTGCATATGACTCCCAGCAGTGGACAGACATATGAGGGGTGGGTGCAGAGGACTCCCAGCAGTGGACAGACATATGAGGGGTGGGTGCATATTACTACCAGCAGTGGCCTGTAATATGAGGGGTGGGTGCAGAGGACTCCCAGCAGTGGACAGACATATGAGGGATGGGTGCAGAGGACTCCCAGCAGTGGACAGACATATGAGGGGTGGGTGCATATGACTTCCAGCAGTGGACAGACATATGTTGGGTGGGTGCATATGACTCTCAGCAGTGGACAGACATATGAGGGGTGGGTGCATATGGCTCCCAACAGTGGACAGACATATGAGGGTGGGTGCATATGACTACCAGCAGTGGACAGACATGTGAGGGGTGGGTGCAGAGGACTCCCAGCAGTGGACTGACATATGAGGGGTGGGAGCATATGACTCCCAACAGTGGACAGACATATGAGGGGTGGGTGCATATGACTACCAGCAGTGGACAGACATGTGAGGGGTGGGTGCAGAGGACTCCCAGCAGTGGACTGCAATATGAGGGGTGGGTGCATATGACTCCCAGCAGTGGACAGACATATGAGGGGTGGGTGCATATGACTACCAGCAGTGGACAGACATGTGAGGGGTGGGTGCAGAGGACTCCCAGCAGTGGACAGACATATGAGGGGTGGGTGCAGAGGACTCCCAGCAGTGGACAGACATATGAGGGGTGGGTGCATATGACTACCAGCAGTGGACAGACACGTGAGTGGTGGGTGCATATGACTACCAGCAGTGGACAGACATGTGAGGGGTGGGTGCATATGACTACCAGCAGTGGCCTGCAATATGAGGGGTGGGTGCAGAGGACTCCCAGCAGTGGACAGGCATATGAGGGGTGGGGGCAGAGGACTCCCAGCAGTGGACAGACATATGAGGGTGGGTGCATATGACTACCAGCAGTGGACAGACATATGAGGGGTGGGTGCATATGACTACCAGCAGTGAACTGCAATATGAGGGGTGGGTGCATATGACTCCCAGCAGTGGACAGACATATGAGGGGTGGGTGCATATGACTACCAGTAGTAGACAGACGTGTGAGGGGTGGGTGCAGAGGACTCCCAGCAGTGGACAGACATATGAGGGGTGGGTGCATATCACTCCCAGCAGTGGACAGACATATGAGGGGTGGGTGCATATGACTACCAGCAGTGGACAGACATGTGAGGGGTGGGTGCAGAGGACTCCCAGCAGGGGACAGACATATGAGGGGTGGGTGCAGAGGACTCCCAGCAGTGGACAGACATATGAGGGGTGGGTGAAGAGGACTCCCAGCAGTGGACAGACATATGAGGGGTGGGTGCATATGACTACCAGCAGTGGACAGACATATGAGGGGTGGGTGCCTATGACTCCCAGCAGTGGACAGACATATGAGGGGTGGGTGCAGAGGACTCCCAGCAGTGGACAGACATATGAGGGGTGGGTGCATATGACTACCAGCAGTGGACAGACATATGAGGGGTGGGTCCATATGACTCCCAGCATTGGACAGAGATATGGGGGTGGGTGCAGAGGACTCCCAGCAGTGTCCAGACATATGAGGGGTGGGTGCATATGACTACCAGCAGTGGCCTGCAATATGAGGGGTGGGTGCAGAGCACTCCCAGCAGTGGACAGACATATGAGGGGTGGGTGCATATGACTCCCAGCAGTGGCCTGCAATATAAGGGGTGGGTGCATTTGACTCCCAGCAGTGGACATACATATGAGGGGTGGGTGCATATGACTACCAGCAGTGGACAGACATGTGAGGGGTGGGTGCAGAGGACTCCCAGCAGTGGACAGACATATGAGGGGTGGGTGCATATGACTCCCAGCAGTGGACAGACATATGAGGGGTGGGTGCATGTGACTACCAGCAGTGGACAAACATGTGAGAGGTGGGTGCAGAGGACACCGAGCAGTGGACAGACATACGGGAGGTGTACATCATTATCAGATGACCACACCTACATGGTGGTATGGACGCATCCCTAACTTTGGACTATGATGATAGTGCTATTACAACACATCACTGACAGCAGTGTCCCACTCCCAGGAGGATGGATGTCTTTCACACACTGCATGACACACCACATGTGGGTGTGAAGACATATAACACATGCATACCCACCCATGGCGGATGCAGCACAATACACGCACTGATTTCATGCCACCAGACTGTATAGTCATGTAACTGCATACAAAGCGAAGATAGACAAAGGGAACACACACTGTCACACACATCCCAGGAGTGATAGGAATGTTCAGGTGCTGGTCCAGCCACCAAGATGTTGTCTCTCATGGAAGGAATAGGGTTGAATTCCACTAGATACAATGCCCACAATTGTGAGTCAGGTGCCCAAATACCCTGCATAACAAGTACCATTTGTGTGGTAGGCCGTGATTACACACATGCATAGTGATGAAAAGGGGCAATTTGTCCCTGAAGGCATTCCTACATACCCAAAACAGAAGTACAGTGACTAGCAAGGATGGCACAGACGATTCAGCAGGAGACATCGGTGAGCAGGCATGGCCATTGTTGAAGGGATCCGTCACCAACAAAGGAAATGTTGACACAGGTCAGCACAACAATTGTGCAACTGTTTGCAGGGAAGATGTCAGGTGCCACAGAGGAAGGAACACTCCTTGGGACAATGTCTCCAAACAAAATGAACACACACCACCAATGATTCTTTGCAGAGACATTGTGATGGCACACAGATACCATGGTCCACCTCATGACCATCATACAAAAACATTTCTCAGAACCCTAACACATTACCAGAACACCAACTCCAGGAGCCTCATCACCAACATCAAGTACCGGAAATGCAATAGTGTTGAAAGTAAAAGAAAAGGCTTTATTCAGCACAAAAACAAAAACCACCAATAGACTATTTACAAAGGCCAATGGCCAGTCCATTTCTCAAGTCCAAGGGGGGACGTAGGGGACCGCGTCCACCCCTACCTTGCCTGCACAAAGGAACCTCAAGGTTTGTCGACCGGGGAGGGGCATCATCGGTGGCAGTACCAGGCACCGCAGGGACAGGAGGGGGATGGGTAGGTGTGGTGGGTGCAGGGGTGGACATCTCCACCACAGGGGGTGGGCCAGCGCCAAAGGTGGAGGTGAGCTCGGCGCTGCACACTGCTGCTAGGCCGTCCATCCTAACCCCTGCACCTGAAGATTCCCCAGGGCCAACGGAGGGTGTGGTGGGCGAGGGATGGGGTGCAGCGCTCTTGGGGGAGGGGGTGGGCATGGTGGGGGACTCAACTCCCGTGCCCGGGGACTTCCTCGCCCGCTTGTGGGGTGGTGGCTCAGTGGGGGCGAGGTCCAGCTCACCCATAAAGATCTCCTTGGGTGAGAGTTTGGCAGGGGAGCTAAGGGGAGTGGTTTTGGAGGAACAGGGTTGTGAGGACTGCGGACTGCGACTGTATGTCGTCTGCCCCCAGACCCTGTGGGTGTGCCTACATCCCCCTGAGTGTGCGTGCCAGGAGGTGTGCGCTTTGCCTTACTTGGGGGTGTGCTGTCTGTGTCTGGTGGGGTGCGTGCCCGTGACTGTCTGGGTGTGAGTTGGACAGGCATGGGAGAGGGAAGTGTGGATGGGTCCGGGGTAGGGGGGGTCGGAGCACTGCAGGAGAGTAACAGGGCTGACAGGGGCAGGGGGTGCGGTGCCTGGGCCGAAGGAGACATGGTGGGCCTCTGCACGGACAGAAGGGACGGGAGCAACTGGGAGGGCGGAGATGGTAACGGAGGACGCGGGGACAGATGTGGGGATGCTGCCAGGTGGTGTTGCAGCCTCCGCCTCCTCAAGGAGGCCAGCGTCGGACCCGTCGGTGTCGTAGCTGCTCTCGCCTCCAGACAGGTCCTCCGACTGATTCCCCTCGCCCTCCGTGCCACTGGCTCCTTCTGATTCCACAGCACTGGTGGCACTGTCGCTGGGTCCCTCCTCCAGGTCCATGCAGGTGTCTCCCTCGGTTGCGGATGATGATGCTGTGGGCAAGGAGAAGAAACCGAAATGCATCAGTCACCTGTATACATCTGACACATGAGCACAAAAACAATTGGTCACAGTGCATATCAGGCAATGCATCATGAGTAACAGCTAGATCACTCCGCACATATGTAAGCCCTGTACTGCCCAGTTGGTAGACCCACTATGCCACTTGGACACCAGGAAAAAAAAGAACACACCAGGCCACAACTTGAATGAGAAATACACTGAGAAGCTAGTGTCTGTGAACCGGTGAGCACAGCAATACAATGAAGTCATGCCACCTCTTGTTTACCCTGAAAGAAACATTAGTGGTGCACCCAAGGTAAACTAACACACCTCAATACTCAAGGTGTCACCACACTCAGAGACCTGTAAGTACTTTGGAACACAAAACGAAACAATGTTGCTACCTTGGGACTCACAATACTTTACACAATCGACATGTTTTGAATGTGCCAATTCGCCATTTCGTGAAAGGAACACTCATGTGCCTGCGTGAAATATGTCTCACAAGGCGGTGCACACAAAACTACATGTACACTGTCATTGAAGAAGCTGGCACCTTTTCTAAGAAGCCACTGTTAGAAATAAATGGTGTTGCCAAAAGTACATATACATGGGCCCACGGAGGTCTTGATGTCTTGAGACTCGTTAGTTTGTATCACCAACAACAAAGGAGTCTCACAAAATCAAGACCACTGTGGGAACATGTATATGGAGAATCTGCAACACCATTTAATTCTAACAGTGGCTTCTTTGAATAGGTGCCAGCGTGTTCCATGAAAGTGGAAATGTTGTTTGGTGTGCACTTCCTTGGCAGACTTTTTTCATGCAGGCACATCAGTATTCTTAACACAAATCATCGAATTACCACATTTAAAACATGAAGGACTGTTGACAAGTGCTGTGAGTGCCAAGGTACACATTTTTTAGAGTAACAACTTGAATTATGTCAGTTGTCACATGGCCATCCGTCACCTGATTACACAGTTGGCTACACATATGACCTACTGCCTGTCATCTGGAGTGGCACACATGTCCACACCCAGGGCAATGCATAAGCTAATGGGCCTGCAATTGGGTTGTAAAAAAGCATAGCTGTACTGTGGAGACACCCTTATGGCAAGCCAGAATGTACACACAGATGTAAGCACACAAAGTCCAAATTGCGTTGCATCTGAACCACACACATGTGCAAAAAAAGTATGAGCAGGAATCATGTTTTAAAAAAACTGACACAGGCTGCAAAGCACGAACATTAAGCACTGGCCAGCATCACAGGGACACTGCACGGTGCTTCTTTGTATAGCCAATTCTCCCACACAGGTCAGACCTGGCAAGGAAAAATCAGGGTTGTACATGTATGCCCCTCCCGCACCCCCCCATACCTGAGTCAATGTGATTGATACAGATCAAGAAGTGACACCTCTTATTCAGGGTTACAATAACTGTGCAGGAAAAATTGCTACATTGACACAACATCACCTCGTGGGGCTGGCAACACATATTTGTGACACACAACCATCAACAGATTGTTGTGAATAGCCACACAAGCACTGCCCAGTGTGAGTATGCACAAGCAAAATGGTGTATCCCTGTCCAGTGGACACATGTAGCACACATTTTAAAAATACAAACTAGGCCACGGAACAATGCCACAGAGGCAGACCTATGCTGAACCCACAGAGAATGTGCACAGTGTTGGATGACACACATGATTAGGAGGTCAGGGTGTCTCAGGGGACTGTAGTGGGCACACTGCTCCGTGGTCCTGGAATGAGCTGACTGTACCATGTTCAACCGTCATGGCACTATGCATATCTCCCACTCATGCACATCATGTCTGAGGCCACAACATTGGTCATGCATGCTGCAAGGGTGTTCAGTTGAAACCTCACACTCCTATGTTGAGAATCATCATCAGTGACAACAAATATGGACCCCCAACATAGTGAACAGGTCAGAGCACAGGCAAGGTACCAACACAAGTCACAGACCACCCTCCCACATGATGCAGAAAGCAATGTGCACTTAGATTTACTGGCACCCTAGATGACCATGTGCAAATGTGATTACACACAGACCAGGAGACACATGTCAAGGAGGGGAAGGGATGAAAAAGAGCACCAGGTGACATTGGGGAACAGAAAATGCACTGCACATATAAACTCTGGGAGGGTATCCAGGCTACAGAGCACTTTCAAAAGCTGGTGACACATAACACAACAAACAGCCATGTACCTACCCCCTCCTTGCTGCAGTCTCTCCTGTAATTGCCTATCGAGTTCAGGGAAGACCACCGCCAGGACACGTCTCATGTCGGGGGTCAGGCGTCGGCGGCCGCCGTGGGGGCGAGGACTGTCGGGCCCCAGCTGGACCCGGGCGATCCGCCGGGTCCAGCACCGGATGTCCTGCCACCTCTTGCGGACCTGTGGCAGCTGCCGACTACGCTCCCCCTCAGAACTCATGGCCCTGACGATGTTGTTCCAGATCCCCCCCTTCTGTCAGGATGACAAAGTGACACAACATCAATACACCTGCTCCATGTCCCAGAGACACACATTTGAACATCTTTGAAATGTTGAACAGGGCATAGGATGCAGACAGGAATTACATCATACACAATAAGAAATTGGCCTGTGTGCAAGCCCCAATGCACTACATGGCATTGAAAGTCAACAGGTTGGCATGAGGGGTGCAACACACTCACTGATCATGCCACACACTGTGCAGCACATGCAACAGCAGGCTGATGGCCAGCACGTGCCAAGCAGTCACATGTCCCACTCCACTGACGCACCCTTAGCATACAAGACAGACACACCCAAGCACAGATCACTCGCCTGTCATTGACAACAACGGATACAACCCTCACTCTGCACATGTGCCACTTGCCAGTGTGGTGTCACAGGTGTCATGCTAGCTCTGCAAGTCAGACACACAGCACGGCTTACTTGTCACATCAGATGGGTTGATCTGTTGCCTCCTCCATGCAGCTGTGGTGCAACACTTCACATAGACACTCACCCACATGTAAAGGAACATTCACACACATCAATGTCCATGAGGTCGTACACATCATTTGGACACTCTCACCACAGGTCCACTCAAGTCATACACATCTGTGGGTACAGTCACCTGTCACACTGGGGGGACCACTGAATCACCTCAGGACAATAGGAAAAAAAGCCACAAAGGATTTGTCAGGCTGAATGTGTCATGCACTATGCAGTGAAAGTCACAGTAAGCACAATGCAAGTGAGGAGTGCACACAGGAACTACATCATGCTCTGCATGAGAGACATCAGCATGTTCCCCCCTGGGACCCACTCTAAACAACATTGCATGTCTGTCCCACCTGGACACAATATTGACAGTCACACAACAGGTGCATAGGAAAAGGTAGTGGACTCTGCACTCACCGGCTCCCCTGGTCTCCCATACAGCTTGGTGTACTCCGGGAGGAGGCAGTCCAGCAAGGCCTCATTCTCCTCCTGGCTGAATGGCTGGGCCCTCTCCACAGTACGTGACATGGTCCAGAGGAAGCAGAGACAGCAGCAGTGTGGTCGACTGGAAAGTTGTGCAGGCAAGTGCCCTCTCATGGGTTCTGGCTGCCTTACATCTGTCTTGCTGAGGGGCATTCATTTTGAGGAGTACATAGTGATTGGTCAGACTCATTAGCATCGTACGTTTACTCCAATCCCTTTAAAAATACACCAATGACAGCATTCGCATCGTTCAAATTTTGAGCATCATGTCAAGTCAACAACCACTTTGCAACATTGTATTTTGTGGCCAACTGACTGTTCCAGGACACCTGATCGACACTTTTCAACTGAAAACTCTGTTTCCATGACAACCAGCATGCATTTAGGGCCTAAGACTTGTCCCTTATGTGTCCCCTGTGTAATTTTGAAATGCACACACAGGTACGGTGCGTTTCACACGTACCCCTACGGCACCAGTACAATGGTGAAACGAAGCATACACACGCAATGATTGCGGGTGTACAGTGCGTTTCACATGTACAGGTACGCACCAGTTGTACAGTGCGTTTCACATGTACGGGTACGCACTAGTTGTACGTTGCGTTTCACACGTACACCTATGCCCATAGTTGTACGGTGCTTCTCAAACGTACATGTACGCATTAGTTGTACGTTGCGTTTCACACGTACACCTACGCCCATAGTTGTACGGTGCTTCTCAAACGCACATGTACGCACTAGTTGTACGGTGCGTTTCACACGTACACCTACGCCCATAGTTGTACGGTGCGTTTCACACGTACACCTACGCCAATAGTTGTACGGTGCGTTTCACACGTACACCTATGCTCATAGTTGTACGGTGCTTCTCAAACGTACATGTACGCACTAGTTGTACATGGCATTTCACACGTACACCTACGCCAATAGTTGTACGGTGCGTTTCACACATACACCTATGCCCATAGTTGTACGGTGCTTCTCAAACATACATGTACGCACTAGTTATACGGTGCGTTTCACACGTACACCTACGCCCATAGTTGTACGGTGCGTTTCACACGTACACCTACGCCAATAGTTGTACGGTGTGTTTCACACGTACACCTATGCCCATAGTTGTACGGTGCTTCTCAAACGTACATGTACCCACTAGTTGTACGTTGCGTTTCACACGTACACCTACGCCAATAGTTGTACGGTGCGTTTCACACGTACACCTACGCCCATAGTTGTATGGTGCTTCTCAAACGTACATGTACGCACTAGTTGTACGTTGCGTTTCACACGTACACCTACGCCAATAGTTGTACGGTGCGTTTCACACGTACACCTACGCCCATAGTTGTACAGTGCTTCTCAAACGTACATGTACGCACTAGTTGTACGTTGCGTTGCACACAAACACCTACGCCAATAGTTGTATGGTGCATTTCACACGTACACCTACGCCCATAGTTGTACGGTGCTTCTCAAACGTACATGTACGCACTAGTTGGACGTTGCGTTTCACACATACACCTACGCCAATAGTTGTACGGTGATTCTCAAACGTACATGTACGCACTAGTTGTACGTTGCGTTTCACACGTACACCTATGCCCATAGTTGTACGGTGCTTCTCAAACATACATTTACGCACTAGTTGTACAGTGCGTTTCACACGTACGGTATGCACTACTTCACACGTACAGGTACGCACCAGTTGTACAGTGCATTTCACACATACGGGTATGCACTACTTCACACGTACAGCTACGCACTAGTTTTAAGGTGCGTTTCACACGCTTACAATGGTAATACAGGCATACACATGCCAGGAATGGAGGGCTACGAGTCACACAAGGATGTCCATCAAGTACTTGTCATTGCATACTTTCATGTGCAGGCCCTAGGTGTGGCAGCCAGTGATATTGCACAGGTCATCTCATCTAGTTGCACAATTGATGTGTGATGACCTGTGGACACATGTCATGTGTGATGGGGCACTATGTGGCACACATCACCTTGACACTTGCCACATGTGTGTCTGTAGTCCAACTGTGTCATGCACTGCAGCAGCAGGATGGCACAGTCATCAACACCCGCACCTGTCTCCTGATGCCAGGGACAGGGACACTCTATCAACTGACATGTCACGATCAGCGTGCCCCTTTGTGACTATGTCAGGTGTGTGTGATGTGTTCCCATGAGCTTGATGTCAGTGTTCCGTCAACTGCATCTGCTGTTGGTGCATCCAACATAGGTCTGTGTGGAGATGGGCATGGAACATATCTACGCACACCATGCCACATGTGGATTCCCACGGCTGTAGGGTCTGTGTGCATCAGACATCATATTTTCCCAGTCATACATGTCTGCGTTGTCTCAATGGCTGTGTCTTTCTCTTGTCACGTGTACCCCTTCATCGCAATGTGTTTGATATGTACATTTGACATTCCATGTGACCTGTTCGTGTGCCTTGCAGTCAGCTGTCTGGATGAGATGACATTCTTCCAATGCAGCTATGTGGTTGTGTGTCACTCCAGTGATATCTGTGGCTCTTCACTCAGATTGGCCCCCAGCTCATTTCAGGGCATGTCATGTAGACTTGACAATCAACAGGTGTATCTGGCTTTTTGTAGGAGTGCCAGCAAGTTGGCATATGTGTCCTGTATGTATTGCACACACCCGACTCCATAGTTACCTGATGTGTATTAGCAGTGTAGCATGTGCTATGTTCATTGACATTGATGTTGGCAGACTCTCAATCTTCATTCTTGCAAACAATGTCTTGCAGGGCACCGCCTGTCCCAAGAACAATGCCAGACTTGGGTGCCATGAGGGAACGTGCCTACATCCGCCGTTACAGATTCACTCCCCAGTTGATTGCGGACTTGACAGACAAGCTGGCACCACACCTCCAACCACGACACAGGTATCCTACTGCGCTGACCCCCAAGATGAAGGTGATGGCAGCCCTACATTTTTCTGCCACAAGTATGTTTCAATTGACCATAGCTGATGTTGGTGGGATATCACAGACAATGTTCAGCCATGTCCTGCGTGATGTTTTAGCAGCCATGTTGGAGCACCTTGATGAATTCATCAAATTTCCTACTCCTGAGGAGATGACAGATGTCAAGGGTGATTTCTATGCCCTGGGAGGGATGCCCCATGTAATTGGGTCCATTGATGGTACACATGTGGCTTTGGTACCACCACAGGCCCAGGAACAAGCCTATCGCAATAGAAAACATTACCACTCGATAAATGCCCTTGTGGTGTGTCTTGCTAACATGCTGATTTCCCATGTCTGTGCACGTTTTTCAGGATCAGCACACGATGCCTACATCATGATGCGTAGCAGGGTGCCACAAATGATGCTGCGGCTGCACAACGAACGAGCATGTCTTTTTGGTGGGTATACTCTGTTTGTCCTGTGTGCTGCGGTATCTTTGGCTCTTACGGCATCTCCTGACCCACTTATTTACATGATGTTTCCATGTAGGGGACTCTGGCTATCCCAACATGCCATGGCTGCTGACACCTCTCCGCAAACCAAGAACAGCTGCAGATCACCGGTACAACAATGCACACGGGCAGACCAGCCGAGTGATTGAGAGGACGTTTGGACTCCTGAAGAGCCGATTCCGGTGCCTTGACAAAACAGGCGGGTCCCTCCCATATGCACCGGAGAAGGTTTGCCAAATCTTCCTCGTGTGCTGCATGCTGCACAACATGGCAGTTGAGAAGGCAGAGCCACTCATCCTGGATCCGGATGAGCAGGAACATCCACCCATGGAGGATCAAGGGCTTGGTCACGATGAGGAGGAGGAGGATGATATCCGGAGTCAGCTCATACGCAACTTCTTCTCATAATGGTTAGTCACTGGGTATGAGTGTGCAAGCTTGTAGCATTGAGTAGCATGTGTTGCAATGTGTGTCCAGTCCAGCTGACTGAATGCAAGGTGACTTTGATGTGTGTTCTGATGTGTCACTCGATTGATGATGTCATGCCACACAGTTTTGCGGAGAGACTTTCTTAGAAATTTACATGTGTCCAACATTGTTCATGTTTTTTAAATGTCCATGTGTGCGGCGAGAATTGTTTTAGGTGACTTCTTGTGTGTCTGTCATTCCCAGGTTTTTGCGCATGTTGTCTTGCTCGTGTCATTGTTGTCCTCCTGCTATTCCTCATAAGGATTTCAACGTGTGCTGAATCAGCGTTCCATGCACGGACATGTGGAAATGTCAGTTTGGGTAAGGATTGCAGCAAGGCTTTTTGGTGGTGGTACAGGTTGGGAATGTGTGGGCCTGCTTCTGTGCATGTTGTGGTAACATGCATACATGTCTTATCACCATGGAGCATATAACATGTAGCATCACTCCCATGACATGATAGTCACCCTTCTTGACAGTCATCTGTAGTGGAGTGTGGCGTCTGATGAAGGCATCAATGTGTGTAAACCTTGCCTCTGAAACATTGCGGATGCTACGGGTGGACATAGTGTGGGACACCACAACAACAGGCTCTATGGGGAATTGCAGCCTCTCCGTGTGCAGCAGGATGTGTTTGGGTCATCCCCTTAACTTGTGTGCCACTTCATTGGGATTTACATCATCCGTGTTGTGAAGGGGGGGTCCAGCGTATGTCCCACATGTTCTGTCAACTGACCTGTGAGTCTGTTCATATGGATGCATTTCCCTTTGTGTGTGTATGTGGAATAAAGGTGTTCAGCACAATGCAAAGTGCCTCATCTCTGTCACTGCAGCTCTTTTGCCAGTTTGCATGCGTCATCTATGGCATAATTGTCAAAGATTGAGCATATGTGTGTATGTGTACTTCGGCAACATGCATGCAGTTCTTCATGGCTAATAATATCTATTGTGCATGAAGTACCTGGTTGTGTATGTATTTGTGCAGGTTGCTCCCCACGATGGGACGTGAACGCCTGCTGATGGTGTGTCTCCTGTGCGCAGCTCCGCATTTTGTTGCCTGATCCTGTGGCCGTCATTTTTGCTGATTGTTCATACATTTTCTCAGAGTGACCCATGAGTAACCTGACACTCCTTCCTTTACGTACACCTGTTGCACTGTGCCTTTCTGACCTCCTTGTCTTTGTGTGCTACTTTTTGCCTAATTTCTCACCCCTTCCACCTGCTGCTGCCTCACCTGCGGCACCGCCTCACCGAGTGCCCTGATTCTGCAACCCACACGCCTCCAAAATGCTCAGCCCTTCCCCCTCCACCCATTCTAAATGCAGCCGGCAGCTTTTCAGTGCCACTGTTGCGCCAACACCGTGCCAAAGGCAGGACCGTCTGCACCTGCAACGTGCACAGTGCACGACCCTCTGGTCTTTGCATGACCCACGTCACACAACAGGCTCATGCTGCAGCCAACCTCCAAGCAATGTCCTCCAGACAATCATCCGCCTGTTATCAGGCAACCCCTAAGCGCACACACGACACCTTCGCATGCTGAGTGTGCAACTCCAACTGCCTACACAGCGCTGCCCAGCCTACCAGACCCTGTCAGAACAACCAGGTCATGTGCCTCCTACTCCACACCCGCTCCGTCCACCAGCACGCCATTGGACTCTGTTACCTCCTCAACACAACAGCCCCACACATCACCTTCATGACAGTAACCTGGACAAAAGCATCCTCAGCACACGAGTTCTTCATTGCCATCTCAGACGGATACAAGATCACCCGCAGGGACGGCAACAACAATCCGACAGGATAAATTTCAATTTATTCACAAGTTCACCCTCAGAGTCACAAATACGGGTTTGCAGCAGCTCCCTGGCAACCCTCAGAGTAACACTCATCTACAGATCTCCAGGCCTACATCCACAATTCCGCTAAGCCATCAACACGTACATCTGCATGCACACCCTCACCTCCACAGGCTACATGTGGCTGGGGCCAGTAACTTCTTGCTGGAGGAGAACCACACCACCATCCATCATTGGTCCATCAACATTTTAATCCACGTCTCCGACAAGCAACACACTGCCCCACACCCCGCTAACGATACCCCAAAGATGCTTGATGTAAGTCACCACAGACAAGCTGTGTGGGACACTCGAAACAACACCACCGCCACACCCTGAAACCTCACGCACTGGATCAGCAACTGATCCAAAAATCTTGCCACATTGACGGACTTTCCTGTGAAGCACAACAACAGTTAAGGCACCTGGGACAAGGCAGACCTACTGGACTCCTACAGACCTAGCCGGACTCTTGTGCAAACCTTGCAACACAAAGAGCCATCATTTACCTTACAGGCCTGGAAAACACCACACACAGACATCACCAAGGACAAGTGGAGATCCTTCAGATAGTGCCGAGACACCAAAACACACAACATCAAGGAGCTCATCAGCATTGTGAGTGAACTGACAGCAGATCTCCATCCAAGGCACCCCACCCTTGCAAGGCAGATCACATCCCTAGCAACTTTGTATCACTGCAAGCTCATGGCCATACACAACAGCCTTGGCACACAGAGGCAGACAGCACTATTATCCGCAGGACAAACCACCCTCAGGTTCTGGACTCCCGTCAGCAGCTGGCTCATGTGCACCATCCACTCTGGCTCTCCATCAGGCCCCTTCCCACACAACATCTCAACCACATCATTCCCCATCCTTGAAGCCCACATCCAGTGCGTCATGAATGTCTCCTTTGAGTTTGCCACATTCCATGGGTGCTGGAGGCATGCAGAGACCCAGGCCCTTCTTAAACAACGGACGGCAGTACCGCTGGATCTCCTGGTACATCACCCTGCTTCCCTACCCAGCAAATGTCATCAGGAAGACACTCAACAAGCAACTGACAAATGTCCTCGACGCAACCAGCTCCAGGTAACCGGCACCAGACCATCTTCCACAGTAATCACACCACTGCAACCGTCATCATTGCCACCACCAACGACAACTTTGCCCTGCTTAACAACGGCATTGTACACCATGTGCTAACACACTGTCAGCTCACACATCTCCAACACTGGTATCCAGAGGAGGGCCCAGGATTAAATCAGAAAGTAGCTCACCAGCAAGGCCCAGGGAGTCTGCCTCCACCCTGCAGCATGTAGTACACTGGGGTCATGTGGCACACGCCCCACTGATCTTCTCTCAGCGTGACGATCTTCAATGTCTCCATGGCCCCCTCTCCACAATCACATGCGCACACGACCTCATCATCATCTCGTATGTCATTGACACCCAGCTGCTCCTCAAACTCACCAAAGAGCCAGCCATTACTAGATCCAAACTTCAAGAAGGCATGAGATCCGTTGACGAATGGCTGAACATGGACTTGGACAGGACTGAGGTCATTATCTGAGGATTGTCCCCTTACGGCTGGCTCAACTCCTTGTGTCCTACTGGTCTGGGCACCGCACCAGCACCCAGTGGCCACGCACGCATGCTGGTGTTCATCATGGACCCATCGCTCACAATTACCATGCAACTCACCACCATCTGTACCTCATGCTGCAACACCCTCCGCATGCTGCAAATGATCCACAGATAGATCCACTCCAAGGTAAGGCAGACCGTCCCCCAGGTCCACGACACCAGCCGGCTCAACTACAGCACCGGCCTCTGCGTAGAACAACAGCAAAACTGCAGGAGAACTTGTCCACATCCAGGGTGCATCTGCACACCTCATCTTCAACATCCCCAGCCGCATCACCGTCCACCTGAGATAGCTACAATGGCTCAGTGTCTGCTGCAGGATCACCTTCAGACTCCTCAACCACACTCAGGAGGCAGTCCACAACCCCAGACCCAAAACCGACCTTGGACGTCTGTCATCCAACACCCCGTTGGCCCAACTCCAAGCAGCCCACCTTGCCCTGGCCACCATTCATCATATCCACATAAAAACTGCATGCAGGAGATAGTTCTCCCACCTCGCCAGACAGACCTGGGACTCCCTCCCCGGGCACATCAACATGACCCATGACCTCTACACCTTCATGATACTCTTCAAAATTGGTCTGTCTGAGCAGTATTGCAAGCCCCCCCTCAGCAGCTTGAGGCCATCACGGGTGAGTATTGGGCTCCATGTCTGTATTTGGTGATACATTGTGACCCATGTGTGTCCTCGACCGGACTCAGATCCAAGTGTATGGATGGCTGGAGTTAGTTCCACACTCAGGCATACTTTGACATATCCCCACACGTATGTTGTGGACTCATGCTAAATGACTGCAACATAAAATTTCAAGTATTACTTTTTTAATTATAGCTCTGGGGCGTGATTTGTGCACAGAAAAAGGTGCAATGCAGGGACCATAGAATCCAAAGTTCACAGGGGGAGATGGGATCCTTGCCATTTGAAGTCATCAGAGTCCAGACCACAGTGTTTGGCATCATTGGTCTGACTGTGACCAGCAAGTCCATGTGGCAGATGATGTTAGTCAATGAGGCGATGCTGTCACACATGAAGGCCAGGTGCCAGGCCAGGTGACCTGGGAGATGTGGATGGGCCGCTGCCTCTCATGGTCTTTTCTGTGGACGACCCACCTTCCTCGGGGGACCCTCAGATGCAGGCCTTGACGATGCTTGGGACGCTCCGTCAGACGAATCCTCATCCTCCTCCCTCCCTGTGGCTGGTGATGGTCTTCGCCTGGTGGCACAGGGAGGGTTGCCCATGTTGTCGGCGATCCGATGGAGTGAATGGCTTATGTCCCTTTGCACCGCCAGGAGCTCACCCAGTCTTGCCTCCATCTGTCCTTGGTGTTCTTGTTGACTGGCGTGTTGCTCGGCCTGCTGGTTCCTGATCTCTGTGAGGGTCACCACCACCTGGCTGAACTCCCTGGTGTCACGCCGGTATGCATCTATGATGTTGTGTATGTGTGACATACTGGTCCCTTCAGCTGGCTGGTCAGGTTCTCGCCTCCGCCTGCCTCCACTCCCACCACCCCTGCCCACACAAGCCTGGCCTGCCGTTGTGGGCACATCGGGTCTACGGGACCCCTGAGGGATGGCAGTGGCTGTGTTGTCTGCCTCCTCCTGGGTGCCCGCCGCACCTTGTCCCTCCTGGTCAGACTGGCTCAGTTGTTCACTGCGGGCAGGGCTCCTCGGTGTCTCCTGGGATGTGGCAGGAATGTGGGTGGTGGTTGGCACAGATGTTCCTGGACCAGGTTCTGCAGGGGCTTGGACACCAGAGGGTCCAGGTCGGTCGGGGTAATTCGCGGAGTGTTGAGAGGTGTCGCTGCCGGTGGGATCAGGTTCCTCAAGAGCCTGGGACTGTGATTCTTCACCCCCATTGTTGGGGGGAGAATCATCATGTTGCCCTGTGTGTGAGAGACAAACAATGTTAATGCTGTTTCATGCAACATGCATGTTTCATACACATTCAAGTTGGCACTGTTGCTCCAGGTAGTTGTATGTGCCTAACATTCTCCTCAATGTTCACTTGTGGATGGGTATGTTGCGGGGGACAGATTGATATGTTCTCCTGAGTCTTTGACATGTAGATTTTTGGCTTGGATGCTTCTTCGGCTATGAATTGGTCTTGTTGTGTTACATGTCCATTGTGACAGTGGGTAAATCCATTTCCTGTGCCGGGGGTGTCTGCTTGTGTAAGGGGTGTGTGTGGCAGGGCCTGCTGGTGTGTGTAGTGTGATTTGGCCCTGGGGCTCCCAGGTGATGTAGCTGTCCCCCCATGGAGCATGCTGCCATGACAGTGAGTGTGAGTTCCTGTCCTAGATATCTGACCTTGTTGTCTTGGTGTTTGTGTTTGCACTGGTCACAGGAGGGCCTTGTGCTGCCTACACCCGGGCCGAGTGTGAGCTATCTTGTCAGTACTTTCCCAATCCCTGTGCATTGCGCATGGTGCATGGGTATGTACCTGGGCCATATGGGATGAGGGCAATTGTGTCTGATTTGGACTTCAACAATGTGTTTTGTGCCACCCACCCTCCCAGCATACTAGACATCCATTCTTGGGTTGGTGCTTCGTGTAGCATGTGACATAGCATGGCCTTGCTTTCTCAATGGGGCATACACATGTGATTTGCATTAGCGTGGTTTTTGACTGTGGTTCTGGCCGGTGAGGGCTTGGGGGTAGTTGCAGGCATTTGGTGTAGTTGGGGTGTGGATGCCATTACCCCCATGTTACATAAGTTGTTTGTGTACTCACCAGGCTCTGGAAGTCCTTGAGGTCCATGTACTCCCACTGGTGGAAGCAGGGCCATCACCTTCCCCTCCCAGGGATGGAAATGTACTGGTCTGCGGGGCCCACCACCTCCAGTGATGTTGCTCTGGGCGTAGTCATCATTCATTTTTCGCTTGACCGCCCTCCACAGATCGTACGACCTGGCTTGGCATTCAGTCCTGGTCCTTCTGATGGGTGCAACAGCATTCACCCTATCGACGATCCTCTGCCACAGGCGTGATTTTTCGGCTATGCTGGTCTGTCTGACCAATGTTCCAAACAGCTGTGGCTCGACTCTGATGACTTCATTGACAAGGATCTCCAGCTCCTCCCTTGTGAACTTTGGATTCTTGTCTGTGGGCATGGTGTGGCTTAGGGTGTGGATGGTTGTGGGTGTGTGGGTCTGAATGTGATGGTGTGGGTCTGAATGTGAAGAGGGGTATGTATGAAGGAGGTTGTGTGAAGGTGTATATGTTAAGGTGGATGGGTGCAGTTGTTGGGGTGTGCTCTCTAGCTGCAGTGAGTCTGTTGCAAAGGCTCATGGTTTGTGTGTGTGGGCCCTTTTTATTGGTCCATTTGTGGGTGGGCCTCAGTTTGAATTTTTGGTGGGTGTGTAATAAGGGGTGGTTGTGAGTTTACCCCTCTGTTTGCCTGTTTGGATGTGTCCAGGTCAGTCATTTCCATTTTTTGTGCAGTGTAGACGTGTTTTGTGGTGTTGTGCGTGTCGAATAGACCCTCCTTGTGCTGTTTTACAGTGTCCGTGGTTCAGTACGGTACAGGGGTACGAGTCATACAGGCACACACCCCCATGCGTTGTGTATGTACGGTGCGTACACGGACATTGCTATATATGGTGCGAACACCGACATTGCGTATGTACAGTGCGCACACCGACATTGCTATGTTCGGTGCGTACACAGACATTGCTATGTACGGTGCGTACACTGCCATTACGTATGTACGGTGCGTACACCGCCATTGCTATGTACGGTGCGTACACCGACATTGCTATGTACGGTGCGTACACCGCCATTGTGTATGTACGGTGCGTACACTGCCATTGCTATGTACGGTGTGTACACCGCCATTGCATATGTGCGGTGCGTACACCGCCATTGCGTATGTACGGTGCGTACACCGACATTGCTATGTACAGTGCATACACAGACATTGCTATGTATGGTGCGTACACCGCCATTGCGTATGTATGGTGCGTACACCGCCATTGCATATGTACGGTGCGTACTACAACATTAGTGCGTATAACAACATTGCATATGTACGGTGCGTACACCGACATTGCATATGTACAAGTCATTCCCTGTGTACGGGACGTTTTCCGTACAATTCGTAAATCGGAAAGCCGGTCCGGATCGTACTTGTACGGTCGGACTGTATTTTTATGCTTTGTACGGAAAAGTGTCCGGGTCCGTCTCGTACAACTTTTCCCGATACGATTCGTACGGATTGTGCCGATCCGTATGTATTTTTCCCGTACGAATCGTACTTCACGGGTCGGACGTGACTTGTACGATTCGTATGGAAAAAATTACGGATACGAGTCATACGGAAAAAATAAATACAGGATCGGAATCGACCCCCATATTGAGGTAGGTGCTGGACACTAAACTAAATTCATTTACTATTCCCACTCCACTCAGTATTTAATTTGTGTAGGTGCTGGAAACTAAACTTAATTAATTTACCATTCCCACTCCAGTCAGTATTAAATTGGAGTAAGTGCTGGACACTAAACCTAATGTACTTACTATTCCTACTCCAATCTATATTACAATTGGGTAGGAGCTGGACACTATATTTAATTAATTTACTATTCCCACTCCAGTCAGTGGGCCCGATTCACAGAACTATCTTAAGACAAAATCCTAAACTTACTACCATTTTCGTATTCACAGAAGGCACTTACTCATTTTGGTATTCACAGAAGACACTTACTCACTTCGGTATTTACAGAAGTTAGGAGTCCTAACTTTAGGACTCCTAAATGCCTTCTGTGAATACCGAAAGTCTTAAAATTAGGATTTTTCTCAGTTTAGGAGTCCTAAAGTAAATTATTAATTGACATTATTTAAATTAATACAAATTAAATTAATATTTTTTAAACACTCCCCACCCTTATCCCCTATAAACCCAACATCTTGCTCCTAAATTTGAATTTGAAATTCGAAATTAAATTTTAAATTATACTTTGAAATTTTGAAATTAATACAAATTAAATAAATATTTTTTAAAACACTCACCCCCTTTTCCCCTATAAACCCAACATCCCGCTCCTAAATTTTAATTTCAAATTCGAAATTAATTTATAAATTCATATTAAAAATATTAAAATTCATGCAAAGTAAATTAATATTTTTTTAAAACACTCCCCACCCTAATCCCCTATAAACCCAACATCCCACTCCTAAAACAATATAAAATTATCGTTTTATTTTATAACATTTAAAACATTTTTCTACTTAATAATTACTCGAATAAAAATTCAAAAGACATACAAAAACGATATTTTAACATGTTGTTATTTTTACAATCGATATTACTTACATCGTTATTTGACAACACGCTTCAAAACGGTATTTACTACATCGATATACAAAACATCGATATTTCATACTGTCGATATTACAGACTCGATATTTTTGTACATCGATATTTAAAAATCGATATTTAGACTCCCCGCCGAGTGAAATGAAAAAAGCTAAATAAAAACATGTAAATTAACTATACATAAAGTTTTTAAAGTAATGTAAACTTTAATATTCAATGCCTGTAATACAAATTTGAAATAAATCAAATCACAATACATAAATATGAATTAGAATATGAGCATTGATCCAGCATTGTCTGGGCCCACTTCCTTACCAATGGTCCTCCTATAGACCTTTTCCTTTGACTGAGAAGTGAGCCATAACATCAATAAAAATTTAAATAACAGTTTAACCCTGTTGGCCACACAGTGAGGGCCAGGAATCGGTAGCCAAGTTCAACCAAGTTTGATTACAAATTAATATTCAAATTCAAATACACTACTCTCAAAACCATGCTATAAAGATACAGAAAAGCAACTGGGATTCACAGACGCCTGAAGAAATTGAGGCGAATTAGTATTACACAAACAAGCAATTCTGTGATCACAATGCAAAACAGTAGCATCAAAATCTGGTGCTCAGAGAATAATTTTAGGCTCTCTCTCCTATACATTAGTAATCTAGAATTTCAAAGTCCACAGGATGGTCTGGGATATAAACCCTTGAAAATCAGGAAAGTTCCATAAAGGAAGTCAGGTAAAGACAAAAAGAGATCAAGTAGGGAAGCGTTAGCATCTCAGAAGCTCGATCAAGAGTCTTCTGTGGGTCAGGAGTAAGAGTTAACCTAAGCCGCACTCACGCAAAAATCAAAAGGTAGCATTGAGGTATAAGACCCCTCTAAGTCCATTCATATTGTATGGACTCAGGGAAGGTGTCTGCAAGGAATCTGCAAAAGGTAGAAAGGAATCTGCAAAGCATCTACAAGGGGTCAGTGAGTGATCTGATTTGAAGTCCAAGGGGAACGATATATTTTAATGTGCAAAGTCCACTAGGCAACACCCTCTCGATCACACCATCAGGGGTCCATTGTTCTCATCAAGTCGCCAAGTTGCATACTACAAGATTGCTAGTTTGTCCCACACTGGACATGGGAATGACCTCTCTCCTCAGACACAAGTAGGTGGTAACTTTTGTCAAACAATTCATTCAGTTAGTGCTCTCTTTCTCTGTGTACGTTTGTGAAGGTCCTTTTCTCAGGTTCTTTTCCCTATCTCTAGTACAGTACTGTATCTGTTCGACAATTAACAATGCATGTGAATGCCTGGAAAAATGTTGAGTTAGCAGAAAAATTACATCAGCTTTATACAGCATGGTGAAATACAGGCATACGTATGACAACTAAAATGTTAATTTCAATGGTGTACATTTAATATGCATGTACACATTTAAACACAAATGAACATATGTTTCTAGTGCATTAGTCTCACACTTCATATAATATTTATTGAATCGTCAAAATAGTCAGCAGTTGAGTGCGTGAGGATATTAAGACCTGGTCCAACATGCCCCTGTCCATTTACGTCCGGTCAGCTATTTTTAAGATGGTGTCGCTCCCGCACCTACTGTATCAATTACAGAATCATCCCTATCCGATTCCCCCGCAGTGGTTCCGTCAGGTGAACTCTGCCCTGGGTCAGTTTCTCTGGGATGGCGGGGCGGTTCGGGAGGCGATTTGGACTTGCTTTCTATCTACGTATTGCGGGGGGCTAGCAACTTCTGATATTTGGTCTTATTATGTTGCCTCACATCTGCTTGTTTTGAATGAGTGGTGGTATGGGGACAGGGCGGACCCGGCCTACGCCGTGGAGAGGTGCTGAATGGGGGACCAGTCCCTACATACTATTCTTTATTCTGCCCTGTTGCGGCGCTCTCTGCCGTCTGCCACAAGGATTGGCTTTCAGATTTGGAGGCAAGCGCTCCGTAGAATGGGCTGGTGGAACAGATTGACTAGGGAGACCCCACTATGGCATAATGGCCGATTTCCGCAACTGGTGAGTCTTTCCGGCTTCCGTGACTGGGACAGTATTGGGATATCTACTCTGAGGGACGTTATGCGGGGTCTAGTCTTAAAGTCTTTTCAAGACATTCATAAGGATTTCCAGATGCCGAAGACCCAATTAAAAAAAATATTTGCAGTTTAGGTATGCTATTTCCCCCAGTGTGGAGGGTCTGGACTCGCCTCCGGAGTTCAGCCCGGTGGAGGCCAAGGTATTTATGGGGGACCTCCTGGATCATAAGATCTCTAAAATCTATCAATCTTTGGTTACGCGCTGTTCCCCTTCACTGCAGCGTTTAAGGGAGGCATGGGAGGGAGATGTGGGTCAGATGGAGGAGGAGGACTGGACAGAAGCTTTGGCTACCCTGCGTGGGGCAGCTATTGCAATGAGGCTGTGGCTTATTCAATTTAAATACCTTCATTGGGTGTATTATACCAGGGTCCGGCTCTGGGGGGCGGGCTTGGTGGCTTCCCCGGTGTGTCTCCGTTGCGAACATGAGGAGGGGACGCTGCTGCATACTATATGGCATTGCACTGCGTTAGCACGATTCTGGAGAGGAGTTCTGGCCTGTCTTTCCGAGGTGCTGGGGTGGGAACTCCCTAGTTAGCCGAAGTTAGTCCTCCTACATGTGATGGAAGGGATTGGGGGCAATATTTACAAGCGTCATCTCATGCTCCTAGGTTTTACCTCGGCGAAGAGGTACAAAGCTAGAACCTGGAAGGCGGCAGTGGCTCCCTCAGTTTCGGCTTGGAAAAATAGTATGGACTTTTGCATGGGCTTGGAGATCCCTATTTTTGAAGCCAGAGGGTGTCCCTGGAAGCACTATAAGATCTGGAGCCGCTGGCAAGATTACAGCGGCCTGGAGATTGAACTATCGTGGGGGGACCGAAATCGAGACCCAGTGTGACCCCCCGAGTCCCTTGTTACGGGTTTCCCCCATTCTTAGCATTCCTTAGTGGGTTGCCCACAATTCCTCGGCAAGACATGGTGTTGTGGAAGGTGGGCTCTTGTGTTGACCAATGGCAGTTCGAGTTAGTGCTATGTTGCTCTGGAATAGGGGGACGGTGTGCCGGTGGATGGGGAGAGTGGGGGAGGTTGGGAGGGGTTGATTTTATTTGTATTGCCTTTCATATTCTCCTGTCTTTAAAATATGTAAAATGGTCAAAGTCAATTTTTTCATCTTTCATGTGGCAGTTGTCTCTGGGGTTCAGAGATCTGCGTCATATGTGTTATTTTGACAAATAAAATCTGTTTTAAAAAACAATAGTTAGCAGTAAGTATGACTGAGAACTACATTTAAATCAAATATATGGAATATTTATGCACACATTACATACATCTTTTATTGTTTCTAGTAGGATGGTGAGTACATTATCTACTAAATGAGGATGGTTCTTTGTTAATCACACTTAGTTATGGTAAAAGATTTATGTGAATAAGTTCTCTAATCCTAAAGTGAAGGCCCTTTTTCATAATGTCAAGTGCTTAGTTCATTAAACCACACATAATTCATGCCAAGTACACTTTCATACCTTGTGTTTTTCAAATGTTTGTGATATATAAAGGGTGGGCCACCTTTATGCTGCACCAATCCCTCCTCTGATGGCTAATCAAGCCATCACATCAATCTTTTATCAGAGGGACAAATCCCAATCTGCTTGTTTTTATCATCTTTGTTCTGGAATCCTCCAGAAATGTCACGTCATTGGGAAGGAGGCAAGATGGCGCCTGACTGACGGCCGCATAGATCACTCCTTGCTGCCGGGTATGCCATAAGGGTTTGAAACTGCGATGTGCCACGGTTTTAAGAGCAAGACAGAACCCTCTCTCCATGACTCACCGGGCTGGGTTTGACGGATAGGATCTCCTCTCGATAGCCGAGGCATTCTTGACGCTGGTGTTGGTGGCGCTGAGAGAGCTCTGCTCTGCGATCATCGAGGATGGGCGTCGAGGAGGGGCCAGAGACGCCGGAGTTGGAGCATCAGGAAAAGTCGAGTGGCTGGCGACGGAAAGCTGCGCTAAAACAGACGGAAAAAAGATGCCGCCACAAACATACCTGGTGACACGAGTGAAAGCCCCCGATGTACAGGTAAGCGTGGGCCCAGAGTCAACACCGGGACTGCCTGCTCCAAGGGAATCAAAATAACGGGTCCCATAACGAACACCAGGGTCTTGGTGAAAGGTAAGATTACCCAGGATTGCCCTAAAAAAGGTTGAGAGCGCGAAGCACCGAAACAAGGAGGAAGAAAAGACAGTGGCTCGGGGGGCAAAGGGAAGAAAGCTGGGCTAAATAACTCGGGGAAACGAAACAGCATTACAGATTTTTTTTGTATATCCCTGCAAGGGCCTGACAGGGACACTTTACTCATAGCACCTAGCACTAGAGAGGAAAAGAAGGGGCAAGGTGGTACGAACAATACAAGCCAGCAACAAGTATTGACTCACATGGGGGATGCTGCAATTAACGAATACTCATCCGTCAAAGCGGTAGCTCAGATGATGGAGCTTCAGAAGAATACCTCTGTGGAGGACACCGAAAATGGCGATAGTGATAATCCACCAGGGATCCCCGCAACTGATCAACTTGCCCTAACCGAAGGAGAATACTCTGGTACTCTAATTGGCTCTTCCTTGACGCAGGAAGAACTCGCTGGTACCACAGATCAACTGAATACTAGCTTGTTAGTTGAGGAGCTAGTAGCTAGCAAGAGGGCGGAGGATACCGTAGACCCAGGGGACAAGTTCTTCTCGGTGACTGATGGCTCTGAACTAAGCTTATCTGAGACTGAAAATAGCAGCGATATTCAACTCTCCAGCTCCATTTCCAACCCTGGATCGTCATAAAAGGATACAGTTGTCAGGAAAAAGAAACTTTTGAAGAAACAAAGAGACTCTCAAGCTCAGATGAAAAATGGAGAAGGCAACGCTAGAATGAGCACAGATCCTACTTTAAAGTGGGACTATTCGGCTAACAGGAACCCCTATCCGGATCATGCAGAGCAAGAGGAAGAAGCTGCACCCTCTCTAAAAATGATCTTTGACTCAATTAAACAACCACAGGAAGAGACCCAAATGGACGGAAAGAAAAATAGACGGGCTGCAAAGAATCTACAGGGCACAATGAGAAAAATGGCCAAGGCATGCACGGATACAAACGCAAAGGTGACACATGTTGAGGAACGCACAAGTACATTAGAAGATAGCTTAGCTAGTACACAGGCGCAGGTGGAAACACAAGCAAAACAGTTTACTGATCTCCAATGGAAAATGGAGGATTTCGAAAATAGGCAAAGACGTAATAATCTTCGGATTCTTGGGGTTGAAGAAGGAATAGAAGGTAACGATGTGAGAGCCTATATTTTGAGGATGATGAAGGGAGCGTTTCCAGAACTTCAGCATTGGAACTGGGAGGCTGAGATACAGCGTGTTCACCATTTTCCTATGACGCTTAGGAAACCTCTACAACCTGGTAGAGATGGAAACTCAATGCTAAGGGCAATTCTAATCTACTTTGGAAACTTCCAGCTTCGAGAGGAAGTATACTCTAAAGCTCGCCCGAACGTCAGACGAACATTTGAGAACCAGTCCTTCTTCACAAAGCCAGATTTTTGCCACGCTACTGTGGAAAGACGATGGAGATTAAGAGAACTGATTCAGCCTTGTCAAGCCATGGGAGCACAAGCATATTTGTTGAATCCCGCAAGGCTGAAGATCATTTATAAAAACACCACTAGAGTCTTTCCCTCAGAGATTCAAGCCAAAGACTATATGGAAACTCTTAAAATATAGAGGGGGTTAAATTTGGTTGGATATTCACTGATGGGAATATAGGAGGATTACTAAGGGACAAAAAAAAAGCTTAAAAAAAATAATATATATATATATAACTACATAGGAGTAAACAAAGGTGTGAACGGGAAATCACAACGGGTAGAAAGTTAAGGGGGGAAATTAAAAAAATAAAGAAGAGTGAGAAAGTGAGGGGGGAAGTAGGGATTTTTTTTAAAAAAGGGAAAGAATAACCACGAGAGCACCGAACAGTAAGGCAGCAAGGGGGTGCGTCTCTCAGGCTCCATCATAGAGACCTTAGGTCTACTTGCCTCACACTACAGGTTGGGGAGGAGGAAGGTGGGGGGTTCAAGGGAAGGGATGGTGGGGTGAGGATAAGCTGGGGCAGGGGGCTACTGGGAGGGGGTGGGGGTAAGGGGAAAAAGAAAAAAAACACCATCTGACGAGGAAAATAGCTTCAGAAAACAAGCTGATGAAAAGGAAGAGTAGGGAACGGGGTGCAAGTGACAGGACATATACAATATGCGAGTAGCAACAATTAATATATGTGGGTTGAACGATGCCGCCAAACGAAGGACAGTGAAGGAATATCTTAAGACCCTGCGCGCCGATATTGTCTGTCTACAAGAGACGCACATCACGAAAGTTACTCTTAGAGCAGCTGGGATTTCAAGTGATAGCAAGTATCTCACAAGGAACGAGGACCAGGGGGGTAGCTCAAAGGAGGGGGATTGTAGTTAAAACTTGCTTAACTGATAAGTATGGCCGGTGGGTAATTGTGAAATGCCAAGTGCAAGGATTCATTTTTAGACTCTGTTCAATCTATGGGCCAACAGTGGATGATCCAGAAATATTCAAACATGTAAATACGGAATTGGCTAACTGGCCACTCCCGATCATTTTATGTGGGGATCTTAACATTAATGGCATGGATGAACTCTGGAAGGGGGAACCAGATAAATATGTAGGCTGGAAGAAGAAAGGCCATAGGGCCCTAGTCCAAATGATGGAGGATAATGGACTTACAGACGCTTGGGAGCAATTGCTACCTAAGGGGACGGGCAGCACATACTATTCAGCACCACATAGGGCTGTAGCACGGCGAGATTATTTTTTGGTCTCCTCATCTCTCCTCTCCTCTTGCAAGATTAAGAAATTTCCACGGGTGGTCTCTGACCACAATCCTTTGGTCTTAGAGATTCAAAACTCTGCTGGGAGGGCACAGGAAGTTAGCTAGACTTTTGAACGGGCCTTGCTGCATGATATGAACTATGTCCAACATATGAATAAGTGGCTTGCGGAATTTTTAGAGATCAATAGGGGGAGTGCGGGATATGGGGTGGTATGGGATGCACTCAAGGCTGGCATTAGGGGAGAAACTTTGAGTTACATATTGAAACGCAACAAGAACAAAAAACAAGAGATAGAGACCATACATAGAGCTATTACGGATTTAGAAGAAGAACTGGTTAGGGCTATCAGATCTAGCCTAAATACTGACGAGATTCTTCAGAAGCTAGCATTAGCAAAAGCCGCAGCCGGCGAAATCATGGCAGCGAGAGCAGCAGGAACATTTTTGGCCTGGAGACAAACCTACTATGAATTTAGTGAACAAGCTGGGCATATGCTAGCCGTTAGAACCAGACAGAAAGTAACCGGTGGGGGGACATTATGGAGATTAAAAATTCTGAGGGGGTAGTAGTTACAACACCCAAGGAAATTTGCACGGTTTTCCATATGTATTATCAAAGCTTATATAGGGAGAACGCGATTATAGAACCTAAGGATATAAAAAACTATTTATCGTCGGACACAACCGAGACATTCTCGAGGGCCATGGAGGTAACATTCTCAGATGAAGAAATTCAGGGAGCCGTAAAAGATCTGCCATCAGGCAAGGCGGTTGGACCTGATCAAATACCGTTAGAATTCTATAAGACTTTTTTTCAATTTTGGGAGAAGATTTAAACTTGTTATGCGTCAGGTGCAGATTGAGGAAAGACCTCCGGAGTCATGGGCAGAAGCAAGCATGATCATCTTTTTAAAGAAAGGGAAACCCCCTAACGAACCCGGTTCTTACAGGCCAATCAGCCTAATGAACAGTGATACAAAGATTTACTCAAAAATCCTGGCGAACCGCCTTAGTACTGTCATAGGAAAGGTGATCTCCACTCGTCAACATGGGTTTATTCCCGGCAGGGTCATGGCCGAACATATACGTAGAGTTTGTACTTTGTTTGATGGTACCTCAGTCACGCAAGATCCTATGGCGCTTATCCTTCTCGACACGGAGAAGGCGTTTGATAGGGTCTCGTGGGGCTATCTTTGGTCTGCGCTTGAGAATGTTAGAGTAGGGAAGGGGTGCATAAAAGCTATTCAGGCATTATATTGGAAGCCTAAAATCCAACTCCGGTTGATGGGGGGACAGAGCTATCCAGTTGAAGTTACGCGGGTAACGAGGCAGGGATGCCCCTGCTCTCCCCTTCTCTTTGCTTTTTATATCGATCCTTTTATTAGGAGAATCGAAGCAAATAAAGATATTCCCCCTATATGGCTCAATGGCTATGAAACAAAGATTCTAGGATATGCCGATGACCTGGCAGTAACCTCCGCAAATCAATCTATGGCTTTAACTGAAATAGAACACGAGGCAGGACGCTTTGGGGTAGTTTCCGGTTACCGACTCAAGACACAAATTATAGTTAATGACAAGATCACTTTACTAGATCCAAGAGTGATTAAATCAGCTACCTATCTTGGTGTCATAATAACCTCGGATTTAACCAAGGTTGTGGAGAAGACCCTGGCTCCAGTGATTCAGAAAACCAAGAGAGATCTTGATAGGATGAATAATTTGCACCTCTCGATTGTGGGAAGATGCAACATTATTAAAGTGATATTCCTGCCAAAAATCTTATACTTATTTAGGACAATACCCCTGAAGTTTGAAAACAGCTGGTTTAAGGAAATGGAGAGAATGGTAAACCGCTTTATCTGGGCTCAAGGGAAGACGAGAAGGGCACTCAGATATATGTCCCTCTCCAGGGAGAGAGGGAGCTGGGCGGTACCCGGTTTAAAGACATCTTATTGGGCTACGGTGATCCAATATATTCGTGGGCTATTGGGTAGGATGGTTTCCGACCAGTGGAGGGATGATGCTCCTCCGGATGTATATGAGCTACTGTTAGAAGGAGAAGCCCATAACTGGCTCCTAAGGTTTAGCGAAGCCAGCTATTACAAAAAAGTAAAATTTAAGACTCTGGGGGCAGCAATATCGGTCTGGACCGCTGTAAGAAAAAAGGTGTGGCTGGGAAGAATGAATTACTACACTGCTTTATTTGGAAATCCATCTCTACCCGAGGTCTTTCATGATGGCATAATGAGGCGGTGGGATGCTCTAGGTGTAAAAACAATTGGTGACATCATTGACCTCGATGGTATAATTTCATTTGAAAGAGCCCAATCCTTGTTTAATCTTGAGCGCAGGGAATTCTTTACATTTTCACAGATTCAATCTGCTCTCACAAGGAAAATGGTTTTTCTAAAGACTCACTTATGGAAAGGGTGCAAAAAACCCTGATGGGTGTACTATCACCCAGATTTATGGAGAGCTGAGTCAAAGACAAAGTGATGATTTGGAAAAACATTCTGAAAAGTGGCAGCGGAAACTGAATATTGAAGGGTCCGAGTTTAGAGTTTCACTTAAGCTAGAATACACTGTTTTAAAAGTAGCCAATCTCCAAGCACAACACTATAAAACAATTTTTTCTCTTTATTACACCCCTGCCAAAATAGCTCAATGGGGTGGGACTACGGGTATTTGCTGTCCTCGCTGCTATAGCGACGAGGCAGATGTAGTTCACATTTTGCCCCTTGCCCAGCTTTGGAACCCCTCAAAAGAGCTATAGAGGATTTCATGGGACAAACTATGAGGATTCAAATAAGAATATCTGATGAGTTAATGGTTTTAGGCGTGGCTAGAGATGGTGTATCGGTAACCCACCGGGAATTTGTATTCCTCGCTATGGCTATAGTCAGGATCTGTGTGGCATCTGCATGGTTGGACCCTAACCCCCCTTCCTTTCAACAATGGGTGTCACGACTTCCTGCCATGTATAATCTGGAGAAAGGCCTATATGAGAAGAAGGGGTGGAAGGCTAGGAAAACAGGGAAACGTATTTGGGCTCTGGTATAAGAATGGAAGACTAGAATAGAGGGATCCTAGGTATATTCTATGGCTCTGGATACAATATTGTAGTACCTTTGCTCTGATTTCCTAGTTTCTTTTTAATTTTTTGGGCGGCATAGATATATGATGTAATAAAGACCTAACTATAGTGCTTGTTTGCTTTTCTCTTTGATTATTGCCGCAGGATTGTTTTATTTTTATTTTTTTTAACTTAATCTGTTTATCCTCCCCTCTTTTTTCTTGCAAAATTTATATTTATAAATGAAAGATGCTTTTGTAATGATGAATTAAGATGATGGTGACTAAAGAAAAAAAAGAATGTCACGTCATTATAGTATGTGGTCTGTCCATCCTCCAATTCCATATCTGCTGTCTTTCTCTTCATTCCCTTCTTTGCTTGTACACATTTGTATACCTTATAGATGGAAACAAAATAATAGCTGGATTCGGAACCACAGGTCGAGGAACAATGATGGAAATTACCTTTTGCAATTCTTGGACAATGCTGTACTTGCTGCTGGATTTCTGCAAACCCATGATGGGTGAGTTACATGGACTTCCCATAATCTCTTTCAGAATGCCTTGCTTAATCATTGAGTCAATCACAGGAGTAATCCCAGCAACAGTTTCAGGGGTCAGATTATATTATGGGATTCTCAGGTACTCAGCATTTGGCTTCATTGTAATGCACACTGGTTCAACACCTTTGATAAGTCTGATGTCTTTACCTGAAAAGTACCAGACTCCAGGTTGCACTGTGTCTCTCAACTCTGGGGGCAAATCGTCTTTTGTCAACATAGGGAACATTCCAATTTCTGATATTTGTCTGAAAAGTTTAAAGGCAACGTCCTCACCATGAGTCTGGATTTCAATACTATTGAGGTACAGTAAATGGAACAATTCAGCTTGCACAAAGATCTTGTCCAAGCAGATCTACAAGACTTGAGTCACACACCACAAATCGTGTATTGTCCTCAAAGGATCCTATGTTGACAGATACAGCTTCTGAAACTGGGCTAGTTATTTGTTTATTTGCAATTCCAACAACCTGGATTTTTTGTCCCGAGAGCAGTAGGTTGGGAACCTCTGCTATTCTCACAGTAGAGCGGGTAGCACCAGTGTCGACGAGGAATGTAACAGGATTTCCATTTTCCTCACCATTCATGTATGGACCACTCTTGTCTACCTCTAAGGTTGCGCCAAGTACGCAATCCTCATCTCTCAGACCCTGTCATTGCGACAGGTCTGAGCTAAGTTCATCATCTGTCCGAATCAGGGAGTACTGTTGAGATGTACCCTGATCCACAAAGGCATTACTGTTTCCACTTACTTGGAATTTGATTTGCATTGTATCTCTGGACATTTACATTTTGCTGTGGCATCCGGGTTTGGGAACCTGCATTACCTGAGCTTGGGGTACATTAGGATTTTGAATTCTCTGTCTCTGCACCTGCTACGTCTGAACCATATTGTTTCCCTGTGATTGCACAGATCCATCATTCTGAACCTGATTACCATTAGCATGTTACCAGTATTGAACTGACACTCGCGCTTCCAATGCCCTAACCTGCCTCAAACATGGCTGGGGTTAGTTTTCTTCAAAGTTAGCACATCAACACTTGTGCTCGGATCAATTGGGAGTCTACATCCTGTACCCTACGGTTGAAACCGTTGTTGTTGAAACCCATTGCTATCTTGTATCACTGGAGTTCCCCTTCTGATACACTCCCTGCATTGGACCAGAATTCCCAACAAACGGTGGATTCAGAACTCTTTCTACATCTTTCAAATGAGCTATCACTAATTTCTCCTTCAATTTCTTGTGTTTCATCTCTAATTCATCGCTGCAATACTTTGGGTATCGCAAACTGTCATCAAAGGCTTACTCTGCCAACAAATCAAATACTGCCGAATAATGGAACTAACCTCGGACTTCAATCCATATACAAACCTGTAAACAAAATGTCCCATATCCTTTGCCTCAATAGTCTCTGTCCCACTAAACCGTTTAAATGCCTGCAAAAGTCTCTCACCGTGAGTATGTATTGACTCTTTAGATTTTTTTATTTTTTTATTTTTTTTGAAACCGTTTATTACAATCTTAAATAGTTACAAGTATGGGCCTACAACCTTCTGGCCGGCCGCTAGAGTAGCAGTAGAATATGACATACATACAGAAAATCTCTTGGCGGTGCGAAAAGAGTAAATCAGGAGATATCAGCAGTGCAGGCCACATAACTCCGAACCAACAATACGGTTTCCTTTTGGCAAAACACAACAACACAAAAACAACCACACCCGCAAGGCAACCCGCAATCCCAAGTGACAGCACGCGCTCCTTAAGTGGGGGACCCCAACCAATCGCCAAACTCTGAAGAGGGGAATGAGAACAATCAGGGACTGGGGAACCACGCGCCCATGGCTAAGGGAGGGGGTCGGCTAGGGGGACAGAGCTGGTGAAGCAGCCGGCAGCAGCGGCGGCTCGCAAATACCCCCGCGATAGGCGTTCCAGGGGCCCCAGATTTTCACCCACGCCCCAGGCTTACCCCTCGCAACATACACCACCTTTTCACGAAACATACACCAATCCATGTGTTCTTTCCAGGCCGACACCGCCGGAGGCCTCTGGGATCCCCACAATTGAGCAATGTCACGCTTAGCGATCATGTATCCCAGAGTCACCCACCGCGTCTGCGGAACCGAGCAGTCAGTTGGCTCCCACACATTCAGCAAGCATCTCCTCGCTTCAGGCAACAGCACGACACGCGTAACCACTCGCAGGACCTCATGCACACCACGCCAGAATCGCTCCACCTTTGGGCATTCCCACAGAATATGCAAGAAAGTTGCCAAAGCACCACAGCCACGCTTACACAGTCCATCCTCAGCTAAGCCCATACGTAGTAGCCTTGGCCCCGTCACATAGACCCGGTGGAGGATCTTAAGCTGGACGAAGCGAAGGCGAGCCGGGATGGCCACCTCCTTCGGAGAAGCCACCGTGGACATCCAGTCCTCGTCGTCCAACTCCAGCCCATCGGCAACCCAGGCCTCGCGGAGGCCAGTCAGCAGGCCCGATCGGTCGTTAATCAGTTTTTTGTATATGAGGGAGATCGTGCTGTCTGGGACATGGCCATCCAGCACTCTGTCCTCCAGGGGGGAAGACTCCGGAATGGACGCGACATCCGGGAAGACGGAGCCCAGCGCGTGGCGGACTTGTAAGTACCGGAAGTACTCACTGCCTTGCAACTGAAACTCCGTCTGCAGCATCTCGAAAGTTTTGAATCCCCCCCTCGTCCAGAGATCTCCCACTGTGCTGATGCCGATCGTGTCCCATTTCTCGAAGCCCTTCGAGGTCCACAAGGAGCCCAACCTCGCCGATGCATATAGCGGTGACGCCCGGGTCAAACGGTCCTTCCACCCCATAGCTGCGTTAGCCGCGTGCCACACACGCACCATGACATGCGTCGGTCCCGTCAGGCGAGGGTCCGGCGCGCCAGAGTAAAGCGCCCGATTGTAGTCGCCACCGGGCAGGAGCATCTTGTCCATTTCAAATGCCGGGTTCAGGGCGGGCCCGTAAAGGCCATGATTAATCGCAGCTAGCTGGGAGGCCCAGTAATACCGTTTAATATCCGGGAGGGCAACCCCCCCATCGTACCACGGGAGCGTCAATTTAGCCAAGGCGATACGTGGCCTCCCGTCCCAGAACAGGCGACGCTGCAAACTCTCCACCTCTCGGAAGTAGCGCGCCGGAACCAAATCCATAGTGTTCTGGAGAGCGTACAGAAAGCGCGGCAACGACATCATTTTAAACAAGGCCGCTCGGCCAAGCGGCGAAAGCGGCAGACGCCGCCAACGCACCACGTCCTCCTTCAAGCGCTGGAGGGGGGGCAGCAAATTCCGCTCGTAGCGGGCCTCCGGGTCCAGAGTAATATATATACCCAGGTACCGAAACCCCTGGGAGGCGATCTGGATCGGACAGTCCCGTGGTAGGACCGGAGCCTCCCCGGCAAGCACATATACACAGGATTTCGCCCAGTTGATGACGAGGCCTGAGTTGCGACCGAATGAGCGCAAAACATCAACTAGGACGATCAGTGATTTACGCGGGGAGGCAAGATATAGAAGGATATCATCAGCGTAGAGGGACACACGGTCCTCATGCTCGGGGGTCCAATGGAGACCACGGATGGAAGGGTGCCGCCGCAGCCACTCCGCCAGGGGCTCCAGGGCCAGTGCAAACAGGAGAGGCGACAGGGGGCAGCCCTGTCGCGTACCCCGTCCCAGTGCGAATGGGGCCGAAACTCGTCCATTCACCACCACCTGTGCCAATGGGCCGGAATACAGCAATTTGACCCAGCTGATGAAGCCCGGTCCGAAGCCAAACTTCGCCAGCATCGCCCAAATGTATGGCCACTCAAGCGTATCAAACGCCATGGTGGCATCCAAGGACGCCAAGATGGCCGGTTCCCGCACGAACGGAACACGCGCGAGCACCCCGTGCAAGCGTCGCAGATTAAGGGCCGTGTTACGATGGGGTATGAAGCCGGACTGGTCTTGGTGGACCAAATCGCCCACCACGCCGACCAGCCGGTTGGCCAGCACCTTGGCGAGGATTTTGGGCTCCGCATTCAAGAGCGAGATAGGCCTATAGGATGTGACCCGCTCACGGGGCCTCCCCTCCTTGTGGATCACCACGATCGTGGCCAGACGCTGGTCCGGCGGAAGGGAACCCCGCGAGCAGGCCGCCAGGAACATCGCGCGCAGGTGGGGCGCCAGCACATCCGGTCGCAGCTTGTACAGCTCGATAGGAATGCCATTGGGGCCCATGGCCTTGCCAGATGCGACCGAGCGGATAGCAAGGGCAATTTCGTCCGAGGTGGGAGGAGCGTCCAGCGAATCCCTGTCCTCCTCCGAAAGGGAGGGCAGCGCGATGTCCCGAAGCAGGGCATGGGAATCCTCCTCCGAGCAGGGAGATACAGGGGAATATACCTCGCGGAAATAATCCGCGAAGCAGGAGACAATGGCGTCCGGCTCGGTGACACATACACCATCCATCCTCTCGATCAACGGAACCACACGACTCGCTCTCTCCTTTTTATCCAACCACGCTATCAATTTACCAGCCTTATCACCCACATCATACAGTCGCCCCTGCTGCTCTCTACTGAGGCCCCTGGCCGCCTCCGTGACGAGGGCCCTATAGGCCGCCTGCTTGAGGTGTAGAACATGCAATGTGGCATCCGTCACCCCGCTCCCCAGGTCACCCTCTAGTTCAGTAATTTCGGCCTCCACCCGGGTTACCTCCTCCCGCTCGCGCCTCCGGGCATGGGAGATAAAGGAGAGGGCCTCCCCCCTAAGAACTACCTTAAAAGCCTCCCAAAGGGAGATGGCAGAAGGGACAGACCCCACATTCTCCTCAAAGTACCGCTGCAAGGATTTGATCAATTCGGCTCGAATAGTGGGGTCGCGCAGGTACCAGGCATTAATTGGGGCCACCCTGCCCTCCCCCCTCGGGAAGACATCCAGATGCAGCAGCAGTGGGGAGTGATCTGAAATACCCCGCGCCAAATGTCGCACCTCTCCCACCCTCCCAGCAGAGGCCGCAGGAACAAGGATATAATCAAGCCGCGAGAGGCTACCATGGGCGCCCGAGTGGAAGGTATATTGCAGCTGAGCGGGATGCTTTAGTCGCCAGCAATCCACCAATCCTAGGGTATCTAAGAGGCCGGACAGCCACGCCTGTGCCCGGGGGAGGTCCCTGGGGGGATGACGATCCATAGACCCTGAAGCCACCGCATTGAAGTCCCCCCCAACTACCAGAAGCCCATCCGGGAGGTCAAGGAGGAGGCGACCCAGGTCCGCAAACGTGGTAGATTGCAACCCCGGCGGAACGTACACTGATACAAAAACGACCACTCTGCCCTCCATTCTACCTACCAAGACAGTGTAACGTCCCCTCTCATCATGGTGCACCTCATCAATCTCCAATGGGAGCGAGTTCTTAATCATGATGCCCACCCCCCGCGAGCCCGAGGTGAAGCCCGAATGGGCCACCAAGCGATAGCCTCTCCGATTCATGGCATGAAAGGAATTACCTATAAGGTGTGTCTCCTGCAGGAAGATCACATCTGGTGAAATTCGTTTCAGATACTGCAGGACCACACCACGCTTAATCCTATCCCCCAGTCCGTTAACATTCCATGATAACACAGTCAGATCCCTACCCCCCATCATACATGGAAGCCATCAATCGTCCCCCACAGAGCATCTCAAAAACGACAATACAGTAAAGGGTTCGCCTTGCGGTGCAAACAAACAACACTCCACCCCCACCCACCCATCCCAACAGAACTCCCCCCTCCCTGCACCCCTGCATGAGCCCAGACAGCCCCCCCAAAGTGCAGTGTGCCTGTCGCCCCATAGATGAAAAACTAACTAGTCCCCCAGAGGAGGAGGGAAAGCCCCCAACGGACCCCGCACGACCTCCATAGGAGGGGAACATACACGATCAGTGAATGGTAACCCAAATGTTGTCCAGAGCAAGGCCCACTTTTCACCCCTCAGTTCTGATCCGGTGCGCCCTCCCCGCCAACCGCACCCCCCCCCACCCCCCCGGCCCCGATCCCCAGGCAGAGTATCCAACCAGTCCCCAGCCGCCTCGGGACGGTCAAAAAAATGCGTGCGACCATCCACCTCTACCCTCAGCTTAGCTGGAAAAAGCATTGAGTACTTGAGGTTCATGTCCCGTAGGCGACGTTTAACTCCGAGAAAACTCAGTCTCTGCTTTTGGACCGTCGGAGTAAAGTCAGGGTAAAAATTCACGTCCATATTATCAAGCTTGACCGGTCCCTGTAGCCTGGAAGTCTGCAAGATAGCGTCTCTGTCCCGAAAGTTAAAAATCCGGGCAATGAGGGGCCGCGGCGGAGCTCCGACCTTAGGTCTTCCTCCGGGGACCCTGTGAGCACGTTCCACCGCAAAAAGTTTACTCAGCCCCCGGGGCTGGAGATGGGCGAGGATCAGGTCTTCCACAAACAAATCTGCCGCCTCCTCCTCCCGTCCCTCCGGCACCCCGACAATACGAACGTTGTTCCTCCGGGCCCGACCCTCGGCGTCCTCCAATCGACGGTCCATCATGGCGCTCGCCTGGCCAAGCCGGTGCACCTCCTTTTGAAGGGCCGCCACGTCTGTAGTGAGACTTAAGGTGGTGTGGGCCAGGGAATCGACCCGGTCATTTGTTTTAGACAAGTCGGCTCTCACCAGGCCCACCTCCACCAGGGCCGAGTCTATCTTTTGCGCCAGAGTATCAAAGCGCTGGTCCACCGAGGCCTTCATTTCGGCAATGGCGCCCATGACGTCCCGGAGGGTCAGATCCGCGGGTTGAGCAGACGCCTCAGCCGGGCCCGCGGGGGATGTACGCTGTGCCTCTGGGGATCCCTTCTGGAGGGTGTAGCGGTCCATACTGTTTGACTGAGGTGCCGGGCCGCGGCGGGTCGATTTCACCTTGGCCCGGTCGCCATCTTGCTTTGTGGACATGTCGCACTCCCGAAGTCGTGCCAATCTCCTCGAAAGGGCCGATAAACCAGTTCACAGGTTCCGGGGGGGGGTTGACCACTGCACCGCAGGACAACTCACAGCCGGCGGGTCAGCCGGGCACAGGGGCAAGGCCACACCACCGCACCCCGCTCCGCAACCCTACCTCGCTTGAGGGCAAGGAGGGCGCAAAAGCGAAAGTGAAAGCGCGGGGTACGCGAGTCGCCCAGCCCTGCCCGCCGTTGTTGTTCGCTTTGTCCCCGGATCGCCCCACAACTCCAATCCGGGGGGCCGGCGCGGAGAAGGCCGCAATCTTCGATCGGTGCTCCCACCAGTGTCCGGGGTCCGATTCGAAAACGGAAAACGGGTGCCGCCTCAGCTCGGGTACACAGACACAGTCCCCTCGTCAAAGACAGGATATAATCAGGATTAATTCAGGAGGTCGCGGAGGTCCTCGGGAGCTTCGCACCTACGCGGCCATCTTGGTTGCGCGCTAGGCTCCTCCCCTCGACTCTTTAGATTCTTGAGTTGTTTTGTCAATCTTGACCCACTCAATATCTTTAGGAGAGATTTTCGATTTCAGGAATGTAATCACCTGGTTATACTTTTCAGGCCAGATGTACAACCCTATTTTGCATGCGCAAATTGGTTTGCGACCCGTTTGCGCATGCAAAATGTGAAAGGGCTATGTACAATTTACAAATAGTGAGTCGCAATTTATGTGCAACGTGCTATTTAGGAATTGCGAGTCGCTATTAGGAAGAGGCGTTCCCTTCCTAATAGTGACCCCAGCCCCATGTATGAATGTTTTGCAACCGCAATTGATTCTTTAATCTGAAATATCATTCCTGACGGACGCATATTTGCAATATCTATGTCACTAAAGCATAACCTATAACTTTTCTGCAAGAATTTGGATCTCTGTATATCAATTCCAAGTGTCTGGGCTAATTCGGATAATTTCGCATGAACCTGTCCTGCACTTCTAGTGATGTCTTTACATAGGAGTTCATCATCCTGATATACATTCAGTCGTGAAAATTCAGGAGTCCCGATTATCATTTCTTCTAATTCTACTTTTAATCTAGCCACGTCCATTGTCCTTTTTCTCTCTGGGACCTGAGCATTCGTTCCACTCGTTCCAGGGTTCCCACTATTTGTCGAGGTATCTATACCTTTGAACCAGTCATCAAGTTCTCCAGCAGTAAGACCTGGTTGTTGTGCTGGTGTATCAAGAATGATTTCTACGCTATATGTAGCACTACTTGGACTAGGCGGTGAGTTCAAAAGAAACATGTCAGAAGCTGATGTTCCCATAGGCATTTCTGTCCTAAGGATACTCTAATTTATTATCGGTGGGGCATTTGTGTTGGACAAGTAAAATGGTGACGATCTCTGAGGAAATCTTCTTATCAGGTCGAACCTTGACTGATTTAATGTGGGATCTGCACTTGCAGCACGTGGGGTATTCGTTTGTATTGGAACCCTAGGAATTTGAGGAATGGGTCTTATTATTGGGTCCACTAAATTGTTAGCCATGGCACTCATTCCAGAAGGAACAGACAAAGTAGGGGTATTATTTCCTGCTACTCCAAGCTTATACAGTGTGACTACAGGACCAGTTGTGACAAGAACGGTCAATGCATCTGGGGCATTTAGAGCTGGTGAAGTCAAAGGGGCTGTCATTCCCCATGGTTACCCCACCGGATTAGGATTCATATTTAGTGGTGCCATAGGTACGTCAAAGGTTTCAGTCGTTGGCACATTACTTGCTCCACCAGCCTGTGTGTCATTGTATAGAGTTGGATGATTTAGCACTAACTCAGTTATAAAATCATCATTTATATCGCTATCACTGTCCTAAGCTGCATTCTCTGTGTCATCTGTTTCTTTATTCTTTTTCTTCTCCTTGTTTTTAACTTTCCTCTATTTGTCTCTTTTTAGTGCAGGATATAGTCTAGCTCCCTCTATCATGTCAGTTCTCCAAGCTCTTTTTGTTCTGCATTCCATCTAGCACATGCACAAGTGGTTATAGCTTTCTTGACTCTACCCTGAAATCTGTTTCTCTGTCTAAGATGAGCCACATGTTCCCAGGCATTAAGTGCTTCGAACTTTATTGATCTTGGAAGAGGCTTCATTTCTCACAGCATCCTCCTTAAATTCTCAATAATTCTCAAATTAAATGTCCCATAACGAGGAAATTGCAATGCACCATATTTCTCATTGACTCTATGCCACTGTGCTAGCCAAACATGTGTGAAGACTGCCGACATAGTATGACCTGGCGTACCTTCAGGTGGTGCCTCTTCTCCCTTTCTAACAGGCACAGTCACATCTCCCGTCACTATGCTTTGTAATGCTTAAAGAATTTAATTTTTCCGATCAATAATATGTACTATTCCCAAATGACTCTCCGTTGAAACCAAGAAATTATTCTTCACTCACAATTCTCAATTTGGCGATCACAATCAATCCCAGTGCCCCTCTCTATGACATATTCAACCAATACCAGCACTGTTCTACACTAACCGACCTATATCAGCGCGGCACACTGTGATGTCAATCTCACTCCTTGCAGCAGCTCACCCTCCTTTACAATTTCTTTCAAGCAATTCACGCAAAGCAATGCAAGAAATTTCAACAACTAACTTTATCTGCTTCACTAAAGAAATGAAATATTTTTCATACACACAAGAGACAATTGAGAACTATTCCAACATTTACTTCAAGCGAAACCTCGACCAGCGGGAACTCACTTGGATTGATACAGTTATTCCCTGTGCACTGAGATCAACTATACCAACCACGTCTCACAATCACATGAAGATAAAGTTCCTGTCAACAATGCTGTTGACGACATCTCACGACAAGCACCACAATGCAGCAGACAATTACACACAGTGTCTTCGCACTGTAACTTGACTTTACGTCTCTTATACCAGGACCTTAGACCATGATGGATCATTTCAACTTCTTTGTATCAAGTGCCACATTAACACATCAACTTAAATCAGCTCTGCATAACGCCACACAGCCATTTCAAAATACCACAATCTAAGTATAAGCAACACCAATGTGCAACCCTATTGATAATCAGACTCCTTTGCTGCTACAAGTCATTTCCGAACCGGAACAACTCCATCAATCCTCCGACCGAACCAAGGGCTTTTGAGGTTTGGACTGGGCTTTGGAAACTTCTAAATACGTCACCCTAACTCCTTCATGTCAGTGAAAAAACCATCCGATGCTACCAGATTTGATCAGTTTTCTGGCCCCACTTGCTTACCATTGGTACTCCGATAGACCCTTTTCTCAGATTGAGAGGTAATAGGCGTTAGTATTAACATCAATCAAAATTCAAATAACAGTGTAACCCATTTGGCTACACAATGAGGACAAGGAATTGGTATCCAAATTCAACCAAGTTTTATTGTAAATTAATAATCAAATTTAAATACATTACCTTCAAAATCATGCTATAAAGATACAGAATACCAACTGGGAATCCCGGATGCCTGAAGAAATTGAGGCAAATTAGTATTAAACAAACAAGCATTTCTGTGAGCGCAATGCAAAACAGTAGCATACAAATCTAGTGCTCGGAGAATAATCAAAGGCTATCTCTGCTATACATTAGTAATCTAGAATTTCAAAGTCCAGAGGATGGTTTGGGACATGAACACTTGCAAATCAGGGTAGTTCCATGAAGGAAGCCAGGTCAGGACAAAAAAGAGATCAGTAGGGAAGCATTAGCATCTCAGAAGCTCTGTGGGTTAGGTGTGAGAGTTAACCGAAGCAACACTTAAGCAAAAATTAAAAGGAAGCGTTGAGGTATAACACCTCTCAAAGTCCATTCAAATATTAGGGACTTAGGGAAGGTGTCTGCAAGGAATCTGCAAAAGGTAGAAAGGGATCCGCAAAGTATCTGCTAGGGGTTAGTGAGGGATCTGATCTGAAATCAAAGGGGAACCATATATTATAATGTGCAAAGTCCACTCGGCATCACCCCCTCCATCACACCATCAGGGGTCTATTGTTCTCCTCAAGTCCCCAAGTTGCAGACTGCAACATTGCTGGTTTGCCCGACACTAGACAGAGGAACAACATCTCTCCCTCAGACACACATAGATGGTAACTTTTGTCAAACAGTTCATTCAGTTAGCGCTCTGTTTCTCCGTGTACTTTTGTCAAGGTCCTTTTCTCAGGCTCTTTTCCCCTATCTCTAGTTCAGTAATGTATCTGTTCTATAATTAACAGTGCATGTGAATACCTCCAAGAAATGATGAGTTAGCAGAAAAATGAAATCAGCTTTATGTAGCATGGCGAAATACAGGCCTACTTATGACAAGTTAAACGTTAATTTCAATGGCGCACATTTAATACGTGTGTGCATATTTAAACACAAATGAATATATGTTTCTAATGTATTAGGTTTCACACTTCATGTAATATTCAATAAATCGTCAAAATAGACAGCAGTAAGCATGACTGAGAACTACATGTAAATCAAATACATGGACTATTAAGGCACACATTACATACATCTTTCATCGTTTCTAGTAGAATTACATTCTACATATGTGCGGATGGTTTTAATCGCAGTTTCAGTACCATAAATGTTATTCATGTGAAGTAGCACACACTTTAGAAAAATCATATTTCATCTCCATTGTGAGTGCATCATCTACTAAATGTGGATGGTTCTTTATTAATCACACTTAGTTATGGTAAACATTTATGTATGTTCTCTAATCCTATAGTGAAGTCACTTTTTAATAATGTGCAACACCTACATTAGTTCATTAAACCATACATAAATCATGTGCCAAGTGCTCTTTCGTACGTGTGTTTCTTAAATGTTTGTGACTTATAAAGGGTGGGAAATCTTTGTGCTGCACGACCATCATACTATGTAAATTAATTTTATAGTTCTAAATACATTTAATTGAAATAAAAATACATTAAATTAAAGAAAAGGCTCCAAACAACCACACACCCTCAAACAAACATACACATAAACTCAAAACATGGGTTTTGGACTCCTATTACACCCAAACAGTGAATGGTCTGTTGTTATCTTATGCTGTAACACTTTATTCAGAAAGACCATAAAATGCGATGTCGTACATTTCTGTGGTTATGCAGGCTTCTTGACCACCTTTTTCAGAACCACACAAATATCAATAACATGATATGACACATAAAGGGGAAATCTGGAAAAACAAAGAACTTCCATCACAACCTGGACTAAGCAATGACTAAAAATGACTCAGAAATGCACTTATGGGTGGAAAATGTAAAAAAATATAGGGGTCAATTAGAATGTCAGGAGGATCGCCACTGCCATGTGGGCGGTGGCGATCTGCCCGACATTCTCTCCCGCCCGCATGCCATTTCCCCCCCGCCATATTACTATGGCGGGGGGGACCCCGGCATACGGAAAGACCGTCCGTCGGTTTTCCGCCCAGTTGATGAGTCGACCAGGCGGAAAAGGTTTTAATATGGTGGCGGCGACTGTTAGACACCGCCATCCATATTACGATACATGCGGGGATTTGCCTTTCCATGGCGGCAGAAAGTCATGCGGTCCTTGCCATTGGGGGCCTGTAGCGGGCCCCCAGTAATTTTGGGGGGTGGAGGGTGCACATGGGGGTACCTATGGTACCCCCTGCATTTGCATGCACAACATGGCAGTCACCGCGCGGTGCCTGCTACGTAGTGCATGCAAATGCACAGCATGCATTTTTAGCATTGCGGCAGGTTGTGCTGGAAGCACCGCCCACCGCAATGTAAAAAATGCTGAATGCGCCCGCCAGTATGCCGGGCGCATCCAAATCTCCCCAACGGGACCGCCGCACCTATGGCGGGCGGTCCCTCTTGAGGCCGGGATGGCGGGCAGACTTTGTCCGCCCATCATCCTAATGATGCCCATAGTGTCTCAAGAAAAAGCAATCATAAGTCATCAAATACCAACAAATCAACAAAAGGGAAAACCATCCCAGAAAAGCAAGACTATTAATGTCTTCATTACAACATACTAATAGGGTAGCAGCGCCAGCAGATACAAAAATACTTTTCATAATAGAAAAGAACCATCAGCAAGTTAATTATAGAAAGAAAAATGAGATTTTCCAGTAAGGATTTCAGATAACAAGGTTAAGTTAAAGTGGAATAGCACTACAAAATGAACAGATAGAGACCTTCTTACCATTTTCATAGTTCTATGCCATTGTGAGCTAGGTGATGACATTATCAATCAGACTAAAATTAAAAATATTAGTAATAAATTGGCTAAAAGTTAGAAAAAGATATAAAAAAACCTTGTCATAGTGAGTATAAACAGACATTAAAAAAAAATAGACCTAGAACCGTAAATAAACGGAAACAGTTTTCATCCTATCAAAGTAATCATACTCCCTAAACCAAGACCACCTATGAATTTTATCTTGTTCTGAAGAGCTCACAAAGTACAAATGTTAAGAGTGTTGGATACGTTGGGCCAAAGCAGTATTAAAGAATTACTCAGCACAATATATATTTTTTTCTGTCATACCAAGACAAGACAGAAGTCTTTATCTACATAAATGTCGAAAAACTGGGCTAGCATCGGATGTCCCCAATTATGACTCCAGAATTCTATCCAAGAGCGAGTAAATCCTATCTAAGATTGGATATCGATCTCAGCAGGAATTACATAAAACAATTTAAGGTGTGTAGCTTAACACTAATGAAGCGCACGATCAAAGATGAACAGATCTGACCATTTTATAATATCCATTTTGAAGCAATGATCCCAAAATAGTTTTTTTCTCTTACTTCACCACTCTGTTGCACATACAAATCCACAATGACATTTTTCACATCCATTACATACTTTGCATTCCTTCTATATAAGCCAGTACATCTAACATGCAACACTTTACTATCCTGCAGTCTAACAAAAAAATGCATAGCATTTTCTTTCTTAAGCTTACAGTATTTGAGGTCACTCTTCACTAACTCTTTTTGTAACACAGTCTAATTGCCCAACTTTAACAGCTACTTCTTTCATACTTGCGCTCTCATCATGAGGCATCTTATACAATTCATGTTCTCTTTCCAATTTTTCATTTACCTCCTTAAATGATCATTTGGCAATCCTGAATTGTTTCATCCTCTCAGGAGCCACCTTGGAATATTGTGATCTACCCTTCATTACACAAAAAACTGAACCATGTGGCCTCATTATTTGTTATTTTGTAAAATCACTACTTTTTTCGAATTCCCCTTCCCAAACCATATGTCTTTGCAAAACAAGTTGGATGGTCTCTTTCACACCGCAGTTAAATCCTTTCCACCAGTCCATTGCCTCTAGTATGGTCAAGGCTGTTACTTTGCACTCAGTTCCCATTGATCAAGATGTTCTTCATCCTGTCTAACTCAAATTGAAACCCATTATCACTTAGCAGCAGACAGGATGTCCCTTCATGCAGAAATAAATTCTTCATCAGTGTCAATAATGATTGAATTCACCATAATCAAAATCCCTAACTCTGTCCGCTGTGAAAACATCCATTATGTCAGACATAGAAATCATACCATCCATGCCTGCAAGAGAGGTTTCCTCGCACTCAGGGGTGAAAACTTACCCTACGTTCACACTTTAAAAAATATTTGTAGGTTGTGGAAGCTTTGGAAAACTGTTCCAATAGCAAATGGAGGTGTGTCCATAGTTTGACTAATAGAACGCCAGGTTTCAACATTACTCTGCCGGGTGCTGAAGGGTCACTTCCAGCTTAAAGCAGGTAAAGAGAGTGCAATAAGCAGTCAGTACAGAGAATCAGTGCCTGGGAACTTTTCAGGGATTTTGTGGCTTGGCTTCTCATCATTCTAGTTTGGACGTGACTTTTCATTCATGAATCTTTATTTTGTTGCTCTCATCACTTTCTCTCAGGTTCTTCCTTTACCTTAGAGTACAGTATTCAACTTTTGCTTGTGTCTCTCCTTGTTGCCTTGGCTCTCCAGTCTTTATGGATGTTGGGCTGGATACCTGGTCGTCTCAAACATTTGGTACCTCATTCGCAACTACCAATGCTGGTAAGAGAGACTGAACTTGTACTTACCTGTGCAATGGCAGTAATGTATATTTACTGATTAAGTCACACTTTTATTATTCTTTAGGACAAGAGACAAGTGAGGTTGACAATTAGCTTGAGACCGGCAGCACTGTAATGAAACTGCTGTATCTGTATCTCTCCTTCCCTCTTCTGTGCCTCTTCTTCACTCAGAGCTGTGGTATGGCTGACCTCTCTAAGGGTTCCTTTACAGTCTTGTGCGTTTCCTGGCACATTAAGATAACAACATTCTTATTTTATTAATTTTCCATTGTCTGTAAATTCAGATCCCCAGTTTTCCATTGTTCGTAAACTCAGACACACAACTCACTTTCTAGACCCAAACCAGCCGTAGTCATTAAAGGCAACTTTTCTCTAGTCTGTGATTACTGGTGAACCTTGATCAATGCCACAACATTTCTTTCATCACTATAGACATTTCACAATAAACCTGGCCAAGTCCCATCACACCCAGCAAATTTTCGCCTGGCATCTAACTCCCATGGGTCAGAAAATCCATTGAAAGGGCAGTGCAAACAAACTCAATTCATTCATTGCCAAGAGTGAACTGTTAACCAACCATCAGCCAGGCTTTTCAGCTGAGTTTTGAGTCAGCTGACATAAGGATTCTTCATGACATCCTTCACATACTTGACCATGGAGACATATGTTCTAAAGTCTTTGTCGACTTATCTGGTCCCTTTTAATCGGTCAACCATAGTATAATTATCTCCGTAACGGAACATATATTTGTATATTCCGAATCCTGACGAACACCGGAGGACCTGATTGTAACTACAGTTCCTGTGCTAGAACTACTCCACCAGCAATAGATTGACTTCAAACCACTCTCCATCGATCATTGATGATTCCTAACTACATTTCACTAAGAGGGCACTTCCTGAAGTTGTTACTTTAGGGTGTCCCACTTCTTTTGCAGTTTTATATAGCGGGAACTAGACGGTGACCCGAAGGTATTAATGCGCTTTGCATGAGCACCAGTTAGGTCACGCAAGGATACATTCATTTTTTGGTAGGCACAGGAAAATTAAGTGATTTGCCCAGAAGCACAGAATGTTGAGGCGACGCCGAGCCCGAGACTCGAACCTGGCTCCCCAGTTCCAAAGCCGTCAAGTAACAAAAGCCGTAGGCATAAAGCTCTGATCGCGTTACAGATGAATAACTTGCCACCTTCAAAGACTGTACAGAAAAGTAAAGTTACTTACAGGTAGAAAGTGCGACTCTTGACTGACTCCGTGTCCGACCGTGAGTGACTCCAGTCATGTGGCAGCACTGGCGCGCGGCGGGGACGAGCGACACGTGCCAACTGCCGAGTCAGCGAGCGTATCAGCGTACGCCTCGGGAAATCAGGCCAATCATACAAGTGCGGCCACCACCCACGCGTGGCACCATGCAGGCTGCGCGCCGTGCGCGGTGTCTTAGCCAATCATGGCGCTGCATCAGCAGCGCACTTCAACAGGATTGGGCCAAGAGCAGGGTTACTCCCTGCCCATAATGAGACCCGGGGGCTGCGGTCCCTCGCCTCGCCACACCCACACTGCCTGAGAATGAGTCGCTAGGGGAGGAGGGGGGAGGAGGGAAGGTCAAGGTATTGTGTGCGTGTGCGCATGTTCGGGCCAGTCATGACTAGCCCAAAAATTGACATGCGCACACTGCTGCTGCTGCCTGCTGCACTATTCGCGCTGACAGCCCCGCCCCCAGTGCCGTCCACATTGAGTCGGGCATATCCCGATTCCCGGAGTGCGTGCGGCGCCATGCGCGAGTCAGTGGCAGGCTCAGCACAGTGCGTGCGACTGCGATCGATTTCCAAATATTTATTTATGCATGCAGATGACTGTGGGGGGGCAACGCCCCAACGCCCCCAATGGACGGACCGCCACTGCCTAAACTTACTCCCTCCATTTGATGGTAACCTATCTCATCTGGGGCATCATGACCTTGGTGTCAGAATTCAAAGAGGACACAGGTTATTGTCAGTTTTCTGACCCCTATTTATTCTGTCTCAGTATGTCAAAGAAGTACACTTAGGGTTGCTGCTTGGTTATCTTGATGCCATTTTCCAAACTTTCTCTGAGGCAGCTGTCAGCTACTCGCTCCGGCAACTTAAATGCCCTGTGACTACAAGACACATAGAAAGCAATGACTTGCCCAGCAGTGCAAACAGTTATTTATTTAAAAAAAAAGGTATGGGAAAAATCAGTCTCAGGGGGCGTGCTATAGGCTGCCTATATAGATCCAAAGTAAAAAAAGAGAAATTGCTCGGTGACACTTGCTGTTCACTCAGACCATCAGAAACCCAAGAAAAATAAATGTTTCAATAATTCATTGACTATCCTCCTGACGTAATGTAGAGAAGAAGATTATGAGCTTTGAAATCCTGAGATTTTTGCTTTGGTATTCCTATTTATTGGACCTTTGCAGTGCGTGAGTGTCTCTACGGGAGTCTCACCCAATGTAAGATTCAATTAAAAGGCCTTTTGCCTTGTCCTGCTGAGGATTTTTGAATTTCATTTCAGTGACTAAGCTCAAAGATAAAACTAACGGCTGGGTTGAATCTGGTTTCTGTTTCTAGCCTGCACTCCATCGCGTTCGGCTTTAAATCGCACCTAGGTACCAGTCAAGTGCAAAACTGAAAACATCATATCTCCCTTTCCCCTTATTAGATCTTTGTGGTTTTGGTGCCATTTTGTTCAATAAATTATTCTGTATGTGTTCACACGCTTGTGCATACATATAGAGGATGGGAGATTGACCTCTTGTCTGACCCAGTATGGCATCTGTGCACAGGTAGCACTATTGCTTTTGAGATCCAGATTAAATTAGTTATGGCCTGCTAAGGACTTTTAAATAAATTTTGCATCGAGAAGAAGTGTCTCCTTTTTCCTTGACTGAAGTGTAAAATCTTTAGTGTTTAAACTAATTATACACTTGGGTTAAATTGTGCTTAAAATGTAACTTTTAATTAGCACCAGGTAGACCATCATTGATATGTCTTTTTTCACTAATCCCTGGATCCCAAACACTTTACTCTATATGCGTTTGTTTGTGCCTTTATAAAATTGGACATATTTCCTTGAGCTGCTATTAATGAAACTCCTGTTGGGGAAGTTAATTACTCTGCTGCCCTAGCTGGTACATTGAAGCCTCCCGAGAACAACTGGCTCATCCTGGGGAGATTAGATTTCTCCTGGCAGGGGAAGAGGGAGGATTGCAATCTAATTAGCAGTCTCTCCTAGTCAGGTACATGCAGGATGTTCAAATTTAGTTACAAGGGAAGACAGACAGGCTTTTGGCTCTAGTCTCCATCCGGATTGAAGAAACCTTGCCTGGCTGGGTGGAGCTTGGCTCAGAAGAATCAATATGTCACAATTTTTCTTTAAATTGCCATCTTGATTGCTCAGAAAATACTAGGCAGGCAGGTGGGACAACCACTGTGCTGATCCCTGTAAGTGCCAAATGGGGGTCAGGTATGACATGTAATCACCAGATTAAGTAGGGACTCTCCGCCTCCAGCTTCGAAAACCTGTACAGTAAACAGAAGTTGAGAAACAAGAAATAGGAGGATGGGCCTGCATGTTAGGTGAATTCCTGTCAGTAGAGTGGAAAATGCAGTTTGGACATGCACTCCTAGGACTTTTGTTTGACTCAAAGCCAGTAGAGGGTGGAGTTGCTGTGGACCCTGAAGTTCAAATGATCCATTGGACGTCTGTGGAATGGACCTCTTTGTGTGTTCACTAGGAGTATATATTGTAGCTCCTGCTGCACTTGCAGGCACAGTGCAAGTGGCTAAAGGCTTTGAGTGTTTAGGGAGTGCAATCGATCAATCAGTAGATTTGTAGAGCGCTTCATGTCACCCATGAGGGTACCCAGGCGCAGGTAAGGAGAGAGGTCTGCTATGAGGACCATCACTGTAATGCTGCCCTGAGTGATTGAAGTGTTTAGCATTCTCTCATAACCTTTTGTGTGTTTGTTGAGGACTATGAGGTGGAACTACGAGGAAGACCCAAGTTCAGGAGACCACTAGTGCTGGACAGGAAGACAGGCGCAATTTTGTAAAGTGTGCTGCTGCTGCAAAAGAAAATGTAATGCTGTACCAGGGGCTGTTAACACAATCAAGGATACTAACATCTACTATTTGGTGTTGATTAGGCCCCAGAAGAATACTCTTGGTGTCTGGAGCATGCCACCAGGTGCAAAACACAACAAACTCAGTGGAACCTGCCCCAACAGGGCCAGAATTGTTCAGAAAAGTAGGAGGCACTTGTATACCATGAGGGCTTGCTTTGGAACAAGTGCCTTGAATGTCAGGGGCAACCATTACATGAAGAAATACCAACCAGGATTTAGTAGTCACTCCTGAGGAGCCCGGAGTATTATGACGCTATTTCTAAACATTCCCCCCTAATTAAATGTTGAATACGGCAAGCTGACATTGGCTGTCATTGAGAGCCCCCCAAGCTCTGTGAAGCCTGTGTAAATATGGGGCCTTCCCAAGGACCTGCAATCTCCTGTGCTAAAGGAGGAAAACACAGGCACGTGGGAGCAGTGGGGCTCTTGACTCATGCTCCAGGCACTAGAGAAGGTAGTGCAGAAGTAGGCGAAGGAATTAGCAAGATCACTCTACTCCGGGAGCTCATTGCATGGTTTGGGAAGGCTTATGCAGGTGCCCAGGTGCATAGTATTTAGTTATATTTATTGAAGTACTTTTTCCTCTTCAGAATAAGAAGCACTGACTGGACATTGATTTATTGAATGTTATTTTTGTTGCATTTCTGAGTTTCCAACCCACAGCAGCTCCCCGAGTCAGTCTTGGGCTGCTCTCCCTTGCTACCCTGAGACTCAATTACTAAAATGGGTACTGAGTCCCCAGCTGGAGGGTCTGCAGTAGTGGGAGCCCTAGAAGCAAAAGACAGTAACGTCTGATTTCCCTTGAACCCACAGACCAAGATTTTCTCAAATTTTATATACATTATAAAAAAGGTTTCCCCTGGACACTGCTATGACATCTATACATATCATCGGCACAGGCTTCAAAAGACAAGGAATGTGCGCTCCAATTGTTGCCCATGGTGAGGGCAAATGTTGGTGAACATATCTGATACTGCCATATACAGAAATTCAGACAGTCAAACGCCTAATCTGCAAATGTTTATGATCATCAGGAAAAAAAAATAAAATACATTAAAATGGCAAGTTATGAAGCTGAGGTTCATTTTTTAATAATCTCTCCAGTGGTCACTAATCCCTGAGAGAGAAAAAAAAACATATTTAAGATGTTATTTAAATTCATTTGTAATCTTGTGAGGGTATGTAATGCTCATCTAGTTTCCTATGGCAATGACCAAACATAGGTGTAAAGAAACTCTCTTTTGTAGGATTTGCATCTCGCATGTAACTCAAGTATGTATATGAATTTTCAGTGTAATGCTATGCACTAACAATTAGTGCCATGCAACTGTTACAACTTTGTTATTACAATGGCAACCACAGGCTTTGTAGATTGGTTTCTCAATATGCGAGCATCTGTCAATCCCTTTTAGCATTCTTTTGTTGGAGGTCCTAGGTCATTTCGCCATATTTCTCTTAGATAGCAGATTTCCCATGTGTACTAAAGCCCTCTGTCCACTTAATCCAACCAGCTCCTTTAGTATTTCCTGGAGCATCGGTGCGGAAGATGACTCCATTGGTCGATCCACGACTGTGATCCAGCGCTGGGCCAACCTCTTACCATTGGTTTTCTGATCGGTCTGTGTGTGCAACTGAGAGGTGATGGGAGTTAGCACTTGGTCAAACATATATAATGAACAGTGTAACACATTTGGCTACTCAAAAAGGACCAGGAGTCAGTAAATAAAGTCAAGAAGTTTTATTACAAGTTAGCAGTCAGGTTAATGTAAATCAATCTCAAAACCATGCTGTAAAGATACAGAATAACAACTGGATAGCCAAACCTCCTGAAGAAGTTCAGGCGAATCAGTATGAGCCAAACAAGACGTTTAGTCACAGCAATACAAAGAATTAGCAGCAGAATCTGGTGCTCAGGGAAGAATCTTCGATAGCCTCTCCTAAACATGAGTAATACTTAAGTCCTGTAATCTAGAATCCAAAATTATTAAAGGCGATTAATATAAAAGAGTTGCAAAAGGTCAGTAAATGAGAAAAAGAGAAACATTTGAAAAATATGCAGGATGGTGTCAGCATTTTCAGAAGCTACGTCAATAGTCTTCTAGGTATAGGGAAATAAGTGTTAGCCTAAGCCACACTCAGCAAAGAATCAAAGGGGTAAGCATAGAGCTCTGTACCTCTCAAAGTCCAGAGGAAAAGTGGCCAACATCACTGGTGAGAACACTAGTTAATACCCCAAGAATTGTCTGGGTAACACCCATTGATCACACCATCAGAGGCTCCATTGTCCTTCCCATTCTCACGTTGTGATCTGCAACATTAGCAGACTCTTCCAGGCCAGTCCTGAGAACAACATCGTCCTTGGTTACCGCCGACACTTCGTTACATTATTGCAGTTAACGCTCTGGCTCTCCTTGTTATTTGTCAAGGTCTTCTTCTCAGGTTATCTATCACTAGTACAGAGTAACATCTATTCTCAAACTAACAAATCATATGAACGTACTTGCAAGAATCTCTTCATCCAAATGCTAACAGGGCATTCATTCATGAGATAAGTGACAACTACTGACTGCCAGGTATTGAATTACCGCTTCTGGTTTTTTTCAGTGGATTTGTTTTAAGTAAAAAATAGGCCACTATACACAAAAGGAAACATAAAAATAAGTACAAAGATTGAGATCTCCACCTCAATGTATTTGTACTTTTTTCCTGTTCACAAACAAATGTAGTAGTATTCTGGAAAAACCTTACCAGGTGCAGGTTTCCAGGGGTACTACTAGAAATGATATTTGACAAATGCAACAGGCTCCTGTTTCTGCTCTGTGGAGTCCTACACAATACAGAGATCTGCACATAAGGAATGGTACTTCCTGTACATGAAAAACATGTTTTTCATGGACAAAACCTTTCTCCTACACCCCAGGCAAATCTGGGGCTAATCTGTTTCCCTTCTCATTCTGGAAGATGAGCTTATTCATCCCTGGGATGAAATAAATCTCAAGCTATTTACAGGGTTGAAAGGAGCTGAAGAGGAGCTTGAGATGCCCACAGATGTACGTTTGTGGGTGTTCCCAAACTTCCAAGGCAAACTCACCTCAGAACATTCGGGGCCAGATGTACGACCTGATTTTGCATGCGCACCCAATTGCGCATGCAAAATCACTGTTGACCATGTACAATTCCTAAATAGCGAGTCGCAATTTATTTGTGACTCGCTATTTAGGAATTGCGAGTCGCATTTAGGAAGGGGCGTTCCCTTCCTAATTGCGTTCACAATGCTATGTGTGAATGTTTTGTGACCGCAATTGCGGTCGTAAAACACTCGCAAATTACCACCCTCTTCAAGAGGGTGGTAATGCAGTCGCAATTTGGAAGGGGTCCCCGCGGGACTTCTTCCTCTTTGTGACTGTCTCTAGAAATATTTTTTAAGAGCAGGCAGTGTTTCCAGGGACCGCTGCCTGCCCTTAAAAAAAGAAACGAAAATGTTTCATTTTTTTTTAAAGCCATCCCGTTTTCCTTTAAGGAAACGGGCTGCATTTAAAAAAAAAAAAAAGAAAAGCTGCTTTATTAAAAAGCAGTCTCAGACATGGAGGTCTGCTGAGCCCAGCAGGCCACCATCCCTGGGCGGGCTGGCATTCCCAATGGGTTCGCAAATTGTGAGAGTCTCATCAATATTAATTAACCTCGCAATTTGGGACCCCATTGGGACTCGCAAAACAGTGTAATAACACTGTTGTACATTTCATTTAGCGCCTTCCAATTTGCGACTCACAATGAGTTGCAAATTGGAAGGCGCTAAATGAAAGGGTCGTACATCTGGCCCTTACTTTCTATTCCTTGGGTGGGATTTATTACTATGGATGTCTCTGGATTTTCCTGCACTTGTGGTGGAGAACTTGGCAGTAGTAAATGCATTTACACTTGCCAGAAATCCCATTGCGAATTCCAGGCAGACATAAGCTATTTTTAACTTTTAACTCATGTTTATAGCCTAAATACATTGATGAATAGGTCCCAAAATGTTCTCCCTTAATGGGATACCATACTTCAGACCTTATCCTTCCGCTCAGTAAATCCTTTATAATGAGACACAATGAGGCTTGGGGTGTGATAGAAGTGGAATCACTGTCTTGGATATTGCTAACACACTTGTAGGACTCATGAGCACTTCATTTGATCAATTTATAGCCAGATCCAATGCTGTTTTCAGTTGTACATTGCTTCCGCTACTGCTTTTATATGTGACTAGAAACTGCTGAGGCTGTACTAAAGTTTAAGTACTCACAAAAAAGGGGAAGTAGTATAGGGAGAGCGGCATATGACTCTGCTATTGTGGCAATGTAAACAATCAATGGCGTGAAGTGGCAGCTATGTTAAGTAAAGGGATTACCCTTTCAGTCTACTCTTTTGCTCACTGGAACATAGTAACATAACTTAGCAGTGCTTCACTGTGACCTTGCTGTCACCAGGCTCTATCCTACATGTAGGCCTCATCTAGTCTGTTTCAAGGAGTGTTAGTGTCCACACTCTGTTATGCATCAGTGCACTTCTTTCAAGTACTGGGCCAGCTGCACCTGCACATCTTGGCCACACCCCTAGGCAGCTGACAGCTCAGTGTTGTGGCCACATTTCTTCCAATTTTTTCCCTCCTGAACTGTTGGCACACGGTTACTTTCATGGACCCATGCAATAATATATTTTGGTTTTAGTGCAGAAGAAGGTGCTTCATCTAGCCTTGTAATTGCAGCGGCGGCTGCCAACATTAAAATATGGTGGCACACAATGCCCTAAAAACTCACCCTATATGTTGCACTTGCTGGCCCGTATCAAGGGAAATCGTGGCGATGTGTGGCTGCTAACAACAGGACTCTTCACATTTTGATTTGAGTACAGCTACAGCTTCTCAGCAGGCCTGCCAGATGGAAGGAAATGCGGAGCAGCAGTCTTGGGCGAGGTCTGCCGACGGGCGTGTACTTTGAGAAAGTAGCATAGATGCTCTTTACTTCCAGGCAAGACATGGCTTGCTCACACTTTACTATCCACCACATCAATTATAACTAATTGGAAATTAAATTCCACCTTTTTTTCTAGCTCACACTCTTAGCTGTTCCTAGTTGTTCCTCGGGGATCCTGGTGACTGCAGTAGGAAAGGGAAGTACTTCTCTCCTTATGCAATGTGAATCCAACCATTCAAGCTCCAGGATTGTTTAGATCAAGCTAACTCAGAGCTCATTTTGAGGCTGGGGGCCTGTGCCTGCAATCCTCTGCTGTTTTACAGCGCTGGGAATGATGGCTCTGAAGTGCGCATGTCAGATTGGCCGGTTGAAGACAGCCGGCCAATCCAACATGCACACTGGTGAGGGTGCAGTAATAGTGAAATTGTAGGACTCAACCCGCTCCATGCCCTCGCACTAACAGCGCGAGGCTGCGACAAATTATAATAAAATGGTATTTATTACTATTTTATTAGTGTGTGCTTACCTGCTGTGCTCACAGCAGGTGGGGCGATGCTCCTCTGCCCTTGAGGAGGAACCGCCCCTGTGTAACTGTTCACCAGTCAGACCAACTAGTACAGAGCTGCCAGAGATTCTTGTTGTCTAGCTGAGAGTGTGCAGGAGATCTGCACATGCACCTTTGCTTGTAGCCTGCGGTTGATGTTGCTACTGCACTACACTGTGTTATCTATTCTTAACCTCTCACATCAGATAGTTAGCTTTGAGTGCAGGGCAAAGTGGGACAGAGTAAGAAGAAGCAGTAGGCACGCTGAAGCCCTGGCAAGACCACCCTAGCAATGGGACATTCGGGGACCTTTCGCCCACTTCTGGACACAATAGCCTTTATGTGGGGCGAAAGCTGCTGTTTAGAGTTTCCCACTGCACAGTGCTTGTCAATGGAACTTCAACCCAGGAACGACTTTTCAACACGTGACAGAGGGGAGGCAATCAGTGAGAGGGACTACTGCAGGACAAGGCCTATGAGATATCCTGGTTAAAGGGGTGATGTCCACGAAGGAGGGAGGCAGAATTTGACTTTAGAATTTTTAGGGGCATGAAGAGTGTGGGAATTGCCACAATCTGTGGAGCAAATTTCTAGGGGTGGCATACAAAATATTAAAGAGGGGCTTTCCAAGGAGTTGTTGGCAAAACAGTCTTTAGATGTGTATGGACCAGTGTAGGAATTCCCTCTCTTGTACTCACCATAAAGCAGAATGGAATGTGTCCGGTGGGGGCAGATCATGATCTTTATATTATCATGTTATATGAGGGGAGAGGCAAAACTGTACTCTGGCCAGAACTGCAATGCTTTTGAAAGACAAAGTTGGAAAATGTTTCTATGTACATGTTGTGTTAAGGGTTTACATAACACTAAATTAATGCCCCAAAGAAATCTTACGAAAACGGAGAATGAGGCCTGCATCACTGCGAGTATGATGAGAAACCGTTTCCTTTATCTATTTTGTTTATAACCATAAGCCATGGCATGATGTGTTCTGTACTTGAAAGAGAGTTTGATGTCACACAACCCCAAGACACTGGGTTTGTACACAGCACAGGATGGTCTAGGTTCCAAGATTAGTGACCAGTAAACATGATCATGGACTGGGGTGAAGGGGAAGATTTTTTCATGTGTTTATCTCCATCCTGGGTGCAATCGATATCTTTTTTTTACCTTTGTTGCTTAAATCCTTTGTGCATCAGCAGCTCAAAATACTAAATTTGTCCAAGTCCCCTTATTCTATATTCGCATTTATCACCTGCAGTGACAATCTGAGCATGGCCAGTGATTTAGGTTTTGTGTCTGTAAGTTACCAGGTTCACTAGACTTACTGAATGTAATCAGTGTACTAGCAACCATGATCATTGGGGTTGTTTCATAAGAAAACAAGTGTTATTTCTTTGAAAGCCCTTGTGTCATCGATTCTTTTTTTTAAAAAGGTACAAGCGAAAGCACAGAAAGAGAGTGGGGTTTGGGTCAGCACCCCTAGATCCATTCACTTTTATATTTTTTCATGGCTTACCATAGCTTGGATGGGCTGCCTGTCAAGTCTAAGGCATTTTAAGGATGGCTACATTGTCCTAGTTGTGTTCCTATTAGGTTATGGAGATAGGGCTTTAACTAGTCTTTTAATGGGCTGCAGGTGCAACTGAACTTGTAGCTTGCAATTAAAAACCACAGTATATTCTTAGATGTTTTTATGTTCGTGACACAATGACATTTTAATTGCTTAATTATTTCTGCTGCTGTTTGGATGTCTTAGGCTGTCATAAATGTATAATGAAATTCACCCTTACATGCTCATTTGTTTTATCTTGCTGTCATGATAGCATATTGTCGGATTTACTGTCTTTTTTCACAAAGTAAAAAAGTACCCACCTAAAGTCTTTCTTAAGGATTCAACAAAAGTACTGGAGCTTTGTCAAAAAGTATCTACCATGCAATATCTTGCAGTATATGCCCTTTATGTTTACCACATTCAAGGCAAACTTAACCTGTGTCCTTTTCATAACGCTCTTCTTTTCCGACACAGCTAATCACTGCTAATGAACTCTTTTCAATAAAGGGATCCTACTCTCAACTTCAATGTTGTTGTAGCCCAAAATGATGCTGCATTATGGTATATTCATTTCAACACAAGTGGGGCAACTCACATAAAGTCGCCCAGCTATTACCAGCTCATCCCCTTAACCAGACCTATTGGATTTGCCAATGCTTGTTTGCCCATGAACTCCTTGAGTCCTCTCGATATTAGATTTTTTTGAAAAGTCTTTTTATTGGCATTTGTATTAAAAAAAAAACAGTGCATATGTATTCACAGTCGGAATTACAGTAAATATGAGCCCTTGAACCAACGTGTACAGGTGCTGCTATTATAGTCAGCGTAGCTTACAGGCATAGATTGTCATGGTCCCTGCCTTATCTGTGAGTTAGAAACCGGCTATCGAGGCCTATGTCTGGGCTCATCCCACTGATGTGCGCAATGGATGCCGCACTACATCAGGGATGCTATGTGTATCCATATCCCCTGTGTTGGTTGTCACATAGGTCGTTGAAGTGCAGCCCTCTAAGTACTATTAATGAACTGGGGGTATGTAAACTGGGGAGTGCACCATATCTGGGAGTATAAACATCGTGAGTCTAACGTCGGAGAGCAGTGACCTTTGCCTGTCGCATTGTGAGGTTTTCGCAGACGCAGGGAAGGTTCAGGGGAGGGGGGGGGCGAAGACGGGAGTATGGATCTCCTTCCGTGCAGGGGCCTATTAGGGTACCAGTTACAGTCTACGTTTAGGACCCACCGGGTCCCCGGGCCTCTTGTTCACCGCCCTGAGCGGACTCCTGAGTCGCGGAGGCCTCCTGAGAGCCACCCATCCGTGGGCCCCCCGCCGGTAGTGTTTCCTGTGCGAAGGAATGCATTAGCATCGCCCATGGCAGGGAAATCGGGTGTTTGCGATGCCCCCAGGCTTCCTCCGTTCGAAGTAACGTTTCCACCGCTTTCCCCCATTTCTTAACTGCCCCCACCCACGCCGCCAGGGGAGGTCCCCCTGGTGCCTTCCAGTGCATAGTAATGCATCGTTTGGCCAGGATAAGCCCCAGGAAAGCAAAACGCCTCTCCACTTTCTTATTCTTGTGTCGCCCATGTATTCCCAAAGCGCTAGCCTTCCATGTGTATAGGTCCTGCAACCCCGTGACTGCACGAATGGCGCTATGCACCGTTCCCCAGTAATTATGAAGTGTCGGACACTCCCAAAGCATGTGTAGGAAAGAGGCAGCCGGCTCTAGACACCTAAGGCAGGCGAACGGTGTATCAGGAAAGTATTTCTGTAGTTTTTCAGGAGTGAGGTACGCCCTGTGTAGGATATATAACTGTATATTCTTGAATCGGTAATTACGGGACACTTTTTTGGTATATTCAAGGGCCCTGATCCATTCCCTGTTGTGTAGTGGCCTGCGAAAGTCCTGCTCCCATTGTTCCCTGAGGGGTGCAAGTGTGGGTTGCCTCAGGGTTCCTACGACCTTGTATATCCAAGTAACTAGATGTCGCCCGGGCCCCATCTGCAAAATCGCATGGATGACCGGGTGCGTGGGGGGCTCCGTATCAATCACTCGCCACTGTTTGCGACAATCTATGAGAAGCTGTCTGTGCCTCAGGAACTGTCCCCTAGGGAGTTCGAAATCACCCACCAGCGCATCAAATGTCTGTAGACGCCCCTCAGAATATAACATCCCCACCTCTGTCACGACGTGGTCCGTCCAGATTTGCAGCATGTTCTCTGTATACCATGCTCGGCCCCTGGGGAACCCCACCAACGGCGGAAGCGGAGAGTACGGAGGCGCATCTCGGTCCATTCGATGAACACGAGCCAAACAGGCACGCGCCGTGTTGACTTGTAGGGGCCCACCCGGAGTCGGCGCTGCGCCGGGCAGCAGCATACGATGAACAGTGGAGGTTGGAATACTCCCTGTGTTGGTGGTCAGCTCTCCCCGTGCCCGGTCCGCCATCCAGCGTGCCACCCATTGTAGCTGGGCGGCCAGGAAATAAGCCTCAAACGACGGGGCCGCTTGCCCACCCTGGTCGAGGGGCAGTTGTAATTTTGCCAAAGCAATACGTCTGCGACCGGAGCCCCAGATGAGGGACCCCAGCAGGGTATCGAGCTCGTGAAAAAAGGAACGTGGGGGAACCACCGGGAGGTTGGAAAAAAGATATAACAGACGTGGCACCAGAATCATTTTCGCGACCGCTATCTTCCCCGTGACCGCCAGTGATAAATCTTGCCAAAAGTGAATAGAAGATCGAATGCCACCCATCACTTTTCGGTTGTTCCCCTCGTATATATCCTTCGGTGTATGATATAGTCGAACTCCTAAATAGCGTTCCGCCTGGGGGCTCCAGGAGAGATCTGCACTCCCCATTCGCACGCGGCATGGGGCCACGTCTGGTGTTAGGGGATAAACCGTGGATTTAGACCAATTGACCCTGAGGCCCGCTACCCCCTCAAAGTCGTGTAGGATGCGTGATATTGAAGTCAAGTCCGCTCCGATGTCCCGGACATATATGAGTACATCATCAGCGTATAACGATACCGAGTGGGTGGAATCTCCTATTGGGATGCCCCATTCCTCACCCGCTACACGGAGCGTGGCTGCTAGCGGTTCCATTGCCATAGCGAAGAGCAAGGGGGATAGCGGGCATCCCTGCCTGGTGCCGCGACAGATCGGAAAAGATTCCGAAATCATGGGACCTATCCGCACTCTAGAACTGGGCGTGGAGTATCCAAGCCTAGTATAAGCTTGCAGTTTATGCCCTATGCCCATGCGTCGCAAGACCTGAAACAGGTATGCCCATGAAAGAGTGTCAAACGCTTTCTCGAGGTCTAACACCAGACACGCCGCTCGTGGGAACAGCTCTCGCACCTGATCCTGTACATGGAATAGCCGCCGGATGTTATAAGAGGTGTGTCGTCCTGGGACGAACCCATTCTGATCCGGGTGTATTAACTGCGGAATCATTGTGGCGTACCTGTCTGCCAGGACCTTTCCATATATCTTGTAATCTGTCGGCAACAACGCTGTGGGTCGGTACGATCCCATTTGGAGTGGGTCTCTATCTGGCTTAAGAAGGGACACTATGACTGATTCGCACATAGAGTGGGGCAGGGCCCCCCGTCTAGGGCGGCCTTGTATTGAGCCTCCAGCTGCGGGACCAATTGGGGCGCGAAGGCGTGATAAAATTCTAGTGGAAGGCCATCCAGTCCCGGGGCCTTGCGGGTTGCCAGTGCCTTCATCGCGCGCCGAATCTCAGTCGCCTTGATAGGCCCGTCAAGATCTTGACGGGTGTCATGGTCTATGCAGGGTAGCCCTGTGCGGTCTAGGAATTCAGAGATGACATCCTCCGATGTCGGGGGGTGTGGACTGGTATATAGTAATGCATAATGTTCTCGGAACGCCCCCAGAATTAGGTCTTGCGAGTATACTAAAGTGCCTTGAGCATTGTGGATGGCCGTGATGGGTGGGAGGCTCGAATCTTGTTTAACAAGCCACGCCAATAGTGTGCCCATCCGGTCGCCTTCCCCGTGCACCCGCGCTGCATATGCCGCAAAATTAAACCGGTGCAGGCTGGCCAACGCCTCCGCATAAACGGTCTCAGCGCTGGCTATCTGGGCCGGAACGGCTATAACCGGATTAGCCTGTTTGGTAAGCTCGGCCAGCCTTTGCTCCGCGGTTTGGATATCGCGCTCCAAGAACCGTCGGACCCCTGTGATGTGACAAATGCAGACGCCCCGCATTACAACTTTAAATGCATTCCATTCCTGCGCCCGTGAGGTAGCCGTGCCTGTGTTCTCCTGAAAGTAGTGGCCAGTTGATCCTCTAACGTTTGCTTAAACACTGGGTCGTCTAGACTATCCCGAGGGAGGCGCCAGGTAGGGACCGGGGGATGTGGCGGGCGCCACCGAAGCGTCATCGTGTGTGCGTCATGGTCTGATATGGTTCTACCCAAATAATCAGTGTCCGTAACGATAGGGAGAATGGAGGGGGAACAGAGGAAACTGTCCAGGCGCACTCGAAGGTCGTGCGGTTTGGAGTGAAACGAATACAGTTTGGCGGTAGGGTTCCGGGTCCGCCAAGCATCCGCCAGGGACCAGTGCTGTGCCCATGCTGCAAATCGCTGTGCCTGTGTCTCTACGGGGGATGCTGGATGGGGTGGGCGGGACCTTATGTCTTGCACGCAGTTGTAATCTCCCCCCAGGATCCAGGGTGTCTGCGTGTACGTGCTTAAGGTGTATCCCAAAATTTATTCTGTTCAGCATTAGGCCCATATATATTGCCCAGCAGTACTGACTGACCATCCAGCCGACCCATCATGAGTGCATAGCGGCCGTCTGGGTCTGTTATTTGAGACTGTTCCTGAAAAGGGACCACAGGACGGACCCAGATAAGGGTTCCTCGGGCAAAGGCCGAATAAGTTGTAGCACATATGGTTCCCCGCCATCGCCTGCGCAATTTCGCCACCTCCCCAGCTGTGAGGTGCGTTCCCTGTAGAAACGCAATGTGTGCGTGGTGGCGTTTAAGGTATGCATATGTGGAGTATCTCTTGCGTGCGGTATGCACGCCGCGCACGTTCAAGGTGATGATTGTGATTTTTCCCATATGTGCCATCAATACATATGTCTAGCGTATGGTGTAGGACTGGTTGGCGGGCACCCCAGGTTATACCCGGTTCTACTCCCCATGTCCCCTTCCCGCGCCTTCAGTGTATCAATGCAGCTGCTCTTCGACTCGTGGATAAGGATATGGTGCCTAAAATGGTTGGGTATGGGAGAGGGAAAACTGGGCTGAGACAAACATAACTTGCCCCAATGCGGGGGACCTATCATCAAAGACGATACGTCCAAACTTACTCTCAAATAATACGAGAGCCTCAACGTATTCAAGGGGGTGACGACTCGTGTCCGCCGAGGGCTCAACGTATGGGCTATGCGCGTTATCTATGACTAGCTCAAGGCATGTTGACCCGGGCCCAGGGACACCCCGGTCTAAGACCCTAAGGGGACGCACGCAACACCAAGACCAACCATTTTATGAGCTGAGGATACCCCCCACCCAAGGGCAAGCACTCTACATTCTGCAAAGGTTCAGTCATATTAGATCATCTGCTGTTCGCGGGGTGACCAAGGGCAAAGCTTCCGAGTCCACTCCCGACTGCGTCGCCTCACTGTCCCCCTCCTCCTCTGACGTGAAGAGATGGGGGGCTCGTTCAATGTCCGTTGCCGGAGAGGCCGGACACAAGCCCGCCGCCTTCTTAAGGGCCTGGCGCCGCTCCCGTACTATCTGTTCCAGGTCCGGGGATCCCAGAGTGTGTGGAGGCGTTACAGGGGCACCTGGACGATGTCGCCGCCGCAAGCGTTGTCTTCTGGGGCCATCCGATCTCACGCGGTTCTCCTGGGCGCGTTCCGCCCGATGACCCCCAGTACAATGTTGGTCTGCCCAGTTGTGCGCCTCCTCCGGCACCACAAAGAAGTGGGTAGCGCCTCCGTGTATGATCTTCAGGCGCGCCGGGAAGAGCAGGGAGTATTGTACTTTCTCCGCCCGCAGACGTCTTTTCACCTCCAGAAAGAACGCCCGTTGGCGTTGGACCGCCCAGGAGTAGTCTGGGAAGATCATGACTGTCCTGTTCTCGACTCGAAGCGGTCCCGACTGTCGGGCCGCCCGGAGCACCACATCACGATCTCTGAAGTGTAGGAATTTGGCCAACAAGGGACGCGGCGGTGCACCCGGCTGCGGACGACGCGCCGGGACACGGTGCGCCCTCTCAACGGAGAAATACGCTGTGCGGTCATTGCTGGGGGTGAATGATTTATTCCAAGTCTCTATGTACTCCACTGCGTCTGATCGCTCAATTCCCTCCGGTAGCCCAAGAATGCGAATATTGCAGCGTCTTGACCTCCCCTCGAGATCATCGATATGTTCCTCCATGTTAGCCACGCGACCCAGGAGGGTATGCAGAGAGTTCTGGTGCGCCCGCACCGCCGGTTGGATGTCTGCCACCGCCTTCTCGTTGTCCGAAACCTTATCCGACAGTTTGCGGTGATCGACACGGAGGAGGTTGACATCTGTAGTGAGGGTGCCCAACTGTTGCTCCAAGGAGAGTCGCGATTGTTCTATTGCCACTAGTACCTTGTCGAGCTTGTCCGACAGGGAGGGCTCCCCTGACAATTCAGCCGTTCCGGAGGTCCCCCCGGGCCGGCCGGTCGAGGACGCCGACACCACCCCCGGAGCCAGTGCCACCAACATTGTGTCTCCTGGAGACCTCCACTATCGAGACCCGGGTCCCCTGCAGGGTGTATTTGTGACTTCCGAGTGGCCGTCCAGCCCTGTGTGTTTCAGTCCTAGGGCTCGTAACCTCTCAAAAGGACTAGCGTTGACTCCGGGCCTCAGCCGTCACTGCAGCCGGCGCCCAGGGGCGGCCCCCCGGCAGCGCACGTATTCCAGTTGCCGTTAGGCCGTGGGATTTGCCCTCTCCAGCGCCGGCCCACACACAGTCAGCAGGTCTCCCCCGCAGTCCAGTGGGGGCTAGTACCTCGATACCAATCGCAGGAATCCCATCCCCCGTCTCAGGTCGATCCCCACATCCACTCCGGGAGGCCCATGCCCAGTGGCGTAGCACCCCCGCAGCAAGCAGACGTGGAGGTCGCAGCACCAAGGCCCCTCGCGCTGCCTCCGTCCCTCCGGGGACGCTTGCAAGTGTTCGGACAGCGCTGCTCAGGACTTCACGCCCCGTAGGGCAGGTCTCTCCGCCTCCGGGCCCCCCGCGTCAGCGTCACTCTATGCCCCCAGGGGCGGCAGCCCGGGTGCAGGCGCGTGCCGAATCCTCACCTCACGATGGTGTCTGGGTCAGCGCACCTTGCGGCCTCCTCGGCCTCTCTCCGCATACAGAATGTCCAGGCAAGCAATAATTAGAAGGTGCTGTGCCGGGAACAGTGCCCCCAGGCTCCGGTAGGCGCCGACACAAGCACCAGGGCCCACCACGCAGTCCTGCAGGCGATGTCCCGAGGGGCCGCCATTTTAAAGTCAGGCAGGCTGCGAAATGGCCGTCACCCTCCTCGATGTTGGCGCGACGTGCAGAGTCCCTTATCCGGCTATCCCCACCAGCTTGCGGGCTCCCCCAGGCACTAGCGGCAATCCGGAATCACAGGAGGCACGCCCCACGGCTCCTCGAACGAGCCCCTCACGGCCGACGCAGGCGGTGACAGCGCTCCCCGGCAACTCGCGTCCTCCGATCCTCACCGGTTCATGCAGATTGTCGCCACTCCTCGATGGAGCCCAGGTAGGGGGATCTTTGCCGCTCGTCGGGTGTGTCAGAGGCAGGGCGCGGGAATCGACCCCCAGCCACGCCGGGGGCTCTCACCGATCTCGGGAGGAGGGCGCACAGCGCTCCGAGAGCCGGCGGTCTCACGCTATCACCACCGGTGCTCCTGCTTCACCTCCTCCACCTTTAGGTTGCCAGGAGTCCGTTCCAATGTCGCAGGAGATCTGCCGGCCCCCACCGGTTCAACCGCTGCGGCGGGCAGTGACAGGGCGGGCGTGCGCCATCTTTTGTTTCGCGCCTCCCCTCCTCCGCAACTGCTAGATTTCTGCCCTCATATTGCCAAGTCCGTGGCGTAAATGCCGGCACCCGGCACCCGATGCCTTCAGAACCCACTGGGCGCGGGCCAAGCTCAGCCGGGCTCCATGGAATTGGTGAGGTGAAAGCCCGATCACGAAACCTCACCGAGACACGTCCGTCTTGGCGGCCATCTTAGCCACGCCCCCCCGTCCTCTCGATATTAGATATGTACACAAAATGCTTCTATCCCGAAGCCATTTCATATTTGTCTGGAAGAGGAGCACTGTTTTCGCAAGCCAAGTTTTAAAAATACTTGTGCGTGAAAAACATTGCTTTTCAGCATGGTTCGAATGAACAATAGTATTTTTCAATGAAGATAGTATGGTTTCAGGGTAAAGGGACTGAAACTGTTTCTAATTCCTAGTACAATGTGAAAATTAAGCTGTGCAAAAAGTACTGTGGTCACAGGGCCGGCTTTAGTGCTGGTGGTGCCAGGTGCAACAAGGTTTTATGCCCCTCCCCCCCTTCGAAGACCTCCACCTCGGATTCCTTCACTACCAACCAGCAAACGTGCCCCTCCTCCTCTCTATAGTCCCTCTCTCACATAGATTTCACTTGTTTTAGCGGGCTGGTAAAGGCTGGTTTTAATAATCCACTCCACTATCCACAAAAAATGCAGATCTGTTCTTTGCACTCTCTGTGCTACTTTATGGTGAGTCAAAACTGCCACTAGACAAATCCATGGCTCTCTCTTTCTCTCTAGCAGGAACAGTAATCACAAGCGTTATCTTGACATTTTTATTACTGCCTAAAATCTGGATGCACATGGAACTCTGCAGCAGGTTTTTTTATTTTATGCGTTTTTATATAGCGCAGACTTTACCTGAAGGTGTCAGAGCGCTTCACAATAGGAACAGTAATGATACATGAGGAGAAAATTACAAGTGAGCATGTTACAAAAGCAAACGTTACGTTACATGAGGCAATAGTGACAAATGTGCATGTATCTAGAGCAAACAAAATACACAGTGAAATGTGTGCATGTTACAAAAGCGTACAAAGTACAAGTAGAGGTATAATGCTGCAATAAATGGCAGACACTCAAAACACAAGAACAAACGTTACGTTACATGAGGCAATGGTGGCAATTGTGCATGTATCAAAAGCAAACAAAATACGAGAGGTAGCAAACGATACGTTACAAGAGGAAAAGTGACGTGTGCATGTTACAAAAGAGTACAAAATACAAGTAGAAGTATCATACTGCAATAAATGGCAGACACTCAGGTGCCTTTCAATCCTACGCAGGTCAGTACCCTCCTTCAGGTCAGCACCCAGTGCAGCCGCACTAGTTGCACTACCTTAAAGCCCACCCTGAGTGGTCATTTGTTAGCAGTTTTGGCATTAGAAATAAATCCCCTGGAAACCAATATATTGGGGGTCAAGGTATGGCAGAGGAAAGAGGGTGGAGTCATCAAACGGAGACTCATCAAAATTAAAATCTGAAAGTCAACCTATACATTTACTTTTGAAAAAATATACGGCAAAGAAATTTGCAATAAGGACAAATCTGATAATAAATCTGTTTTGCTTAATTAAATGGTCACAAAGAGGCTGCATTTTAAAATTCCTGTGGGTCAAGGCATCTACTGCAGAGATCTTTGTGTGCCTAGCAAATAAATAATGTATAATAATAAGGCTTAAGATAACTCTACTGGTTAATGAACTTGCTGAAGAGATCTGTGTTTTGCCTAGTCACGTTTTCGACTCATTATACAGCGTTTAAGGTTATTGTGCATGTTGCAAAGCTCATTGTTTAACATGCAGATCACAGATTTGTATTTTATGTAGATAGGTAAGTGGGTTACTGCTTTTGGCACAGAGATCCTTTTATTACTTCCAGTTCCTAAGTTGCACTGCTTCTAATATCACACTGCTTGCTATTAACTGGCACCAAGCAGCTGCCTGCAAATTGCAAGTCCTGTGTTTAGAACCTTATTGGTTTTTATTCTCAATATGCTATTAATCTAAGCTTGAAAGGAAGGGTTCGTTCTGCTAGTAATAAAGTGTTATTAATTTCCGAGAACACAAACCACTGTGTTAACATTTTAAAACGTGACTTTTTGTTTCACCTGACCATGCACTCAACATATAATGTCTACTAGCATGGATGATAGGTGACTCCTACACGTTTTAACCCTCATTGTCTTATGTAACATTTCCTGTAAAATGATCAACACGCATGTATGGTTTATTGTCTCCTTGAGTGTGATGTAAAGCACTTTCACACCCTACACTGAGATGAAAAACTCTATAAAGTAAGTAAAACATAATTTAGTAAGTGCTACTTAAATCTTTATTTGTGTAATTGCTCATACACACAGATATCTCTGGCATTCTTACATTGCATGCACATCTTTTACTTTGGGGGTGTTGGACAAAGTAAAAAATCTGCCTCCAAATTGTAGTTTCTCTTAAGTGGTTCTGAAGTGATAACTAACTGTGTGCCTTTGCTTACTTCAATTCCATTGGCATCTGGGTGTTAGGCTTCAGATGGCTTCCAGCGAGGATGGTACTCGAAGCAAAGAAGGGCTGATGCCTGACATTAGATCTATGCAACAGGTTTTCTTGACCAATTAGAGTGACAAAGCAGATATACATTCTGGCCGTGCCATTTAAACTCTGGTGCAGAATTGGAGGCACAATGTTGTGTGAGTTATTTACTGAGTATGCTGTGTTCCCACCAGGTTTTTTTATGGTGTGTTTACAGTTTGGCAGAAGAGCTATCCAAATGAACTATGCAGAGTTGTTTCCTGCATCATTGCTACGTTTTTCCCATTTTGCCTTTATTGTTGCCAGCAGGGCCTGCTTTCAGTATAGGCAAGGTGGACCCATGCCCAGGGCGCCGGCCTTCAGGGGGATGCTGGAGCTGTCTGCAGCAGTCTTACTCTGACCTGGCTCTCAAGAAAATCAATCAATCAATCAGGAACATTTGTAGAGCGCGCTACTCACCTGCGAGGGTCTCAAGGCGCTGGGAGGGGGGGTGCCGCTACTGCTCGAAAAGCCAGGTCTTGAGGTGCTTCCTGAATGAGAGATGGCCCTGGGTCAGTCATAGGGGGGTGGGGAGGGAGTTCCACGTCTTGGCTGCCAGGTAGGAGAAGGATCTTCCTCCGGCGGTGGTTCTGCGAATCCGTGGGATGGTGGCGAGGGCGAGGCTGGCGGAGCGGAGCTGGCGGGTAGGTGTATAGAACGTGAGGCAGGTATTGAGGTATTCGGGGCCCATGTCGTGGAGAGCCTTGTGGGCGTGGGTGAGGAGTCTGAAGGTGATCCTCTTGCTGACGGGGAGCCAATGCAGGTCTCTCAGGTGAGCAGAGATGTGGCTGTGTCGGGGAATGTCCAGGATGAGTCGTGCAGATGCGTTCTGAATGTGCTGGAGTCTTTTCTGTAGTTTGGTGGTGGTCCCAGCGTAGAGGGCGTTCCCGTAGTCCAGTCGGCTGGTGACGAGGGCCTGTGTGACTGTCTTCCTGGTTCCAGTGGGGATCCACCGGAAGATCTTTCGGAGCATGCGGAGGGTGTTGAAGCAGGAAGATGTAACGGTGTTGACTTGCTTGGTCATCGTGAGGGAGGAGTCAAGGATGAATCCCTGGTTGCGTGCGTGGTCCGTGGGCTTGGGGGCGGTGCCCAGAGCAGGGGGCCACCAGGAGTCGTCCCAGGTGGAGGGGGATGGTCCGAGGATGAGGACTTCCGTCTTGTCTGAGTTTAGCTTCAGACGGCTGAGCTTCATCCATTCCGCGACGTCTTTCATTCCTTCCTGGAAGCTGGCTCTGGCGGTGGCGGGGTCGTTGGTGAGTGAGAGGATCAGTTGGGTGTCGTCGGCATAGGAGATGATGTTGAGGTTTTGTTTGCGTGCGATGGCTGCGAGGGGGCTCATGTAAACGTTGAAGAGGGTAGGGTTGAGCGAGGATCCTTGGGGTACGCCGCAGATGATCTTGGTGGCCGCTGCGCGGAAGGGTGGGAGACGGACACTCTGAGTTCTGTCCGAGAGGAAGGAGGTGATCCATTCCAGGGCTTTTCCTTGGATCCCAGCGTGGTGGAGGCGGGTTGTCAGGGTGTGGTGGCAGACAGTGTCGAATGCGGCCGACAAGTCAAGGAGGATGAGGGTGGCAGTTTCACCATTGTCAAGCAGGGACCTGATGTCGTCGGTGGCTGCGATGAGGGCGGTCTCGGTGCTGTGGTTCGCTCGGAATCCGGACTGCGATGGGTCGAGGGAGCTGTTCGTCTCGAGGAAGGTGGTCAGTTGTTTGTTGATGGTTTTCTCGATTACTTTTGCGGGGAAGGGAAGGAGCGAGATGGGACGGAGGTTCTTGAGGTCTGTGGGGTCCGCGGTGGTTTTCTTCAGGAGGGCGCTGATTTCTGCATGCTTCCAGCTCTCCGGGAATGTGGCGGACGTGAAGGAGTTGTTAATGATGTCCCGGAGTTGGGGTGCGATGATGGTTTCGGCTCTGTTGAAGATGTGGTGTGGGCAGGGGTCGGCAGGGGAGCCGGAGTGGATGGTGTTCATCATGTGGGTGGTGTCTTCCGTGCTGACGGGGTTCCAGGTGCATAGGGTGGTGGTGGGGGGCGTTGGTTTGGTGGCAGGGTACGTAGTCTGAGCGCCGAAGCTGTCGTGTATATCGGCGATCTTGCGGTGGAAGAACGTGGCGAGTGAGTCGCAGAGGTCTTGTGATGGCGTGATGTCGTTGTTGCTGGTGCTGGGGTTGGAGAGCTCTTTGATGATGCTGAAGAGTTCTTTGCTGCTGTGGGTGTTGTTGTCCAGTCGGTCTCTGAATGATGTCCTTTTGGTGGTGCGGATCAGCTGGTGGTGTTTGCGGATGGCGTTCTTGAGGGCTGTCATGTTTTCTGTAGACTGGTCGTGGCGCCAGGCTTTTTCAAGGGTGCGGCAGGATTTCTTGGAGTCTTTGAGATCGTTGGTGAACCATGAGGCTTTCTTGCTGTGGGGATTGCTAGGGGGGTTCTTCAGTGGTGCAAGGGCGTCGGCGCAGTTGGTGATCCACTGTGTGAGGTTGCGGGCTGCTTCGTTGGGGTCCGTAGTGTTGGTGGGTTGGTTTTGGCCCAGGGACCGCCGTTTCTGAAGGCTGCTTTCACCTGTTTCTCCATTCGGTGTGTTTTTTCTCTTCTCCTGGCTCTCTGAACTCTTCTCCTCCTCACCTTCCCTCACCCCTTCCATGTTCCCAACACACTGACAATTAAAGATGGCGGGTGGGAGGGGGTGCCAAATTTGTTTTGCCCAAGGCACCATCTGCACAAAGGCCAGCTCTTGTTACCAGCATATAAATGTTGGTGGTAAAAGCAAAGACAAAATGTGTGCAGCCATTATTTTCATTAATCGCTAAATCAAAACTGTTGATGAAATCAGGGGCAATCATAGGTTGAGTAACAGTTTCTAAATGGGGCAACAGTGTTGAGGAAGGCAGGCTTTCAACCCATAATTGTTCTGCTGGATTTAAGGTCTGGCTGAAAGGTGGACTCAAAATTTGGTACCAGTTTGTGCTCCTTCCTCGAGAAAATATGTAGTCTGAGACGGTAGTTAGTATTAACACTATTTTTTAACACAGAAATCATCAATATGCAGATATCATACCTTACGTTGTGTTGCGGAAGATGTGGCTGTCGTTTTGATTAATTGCATGCTAATTACAAATATATTGGTACGTGCATTGCGCATGTGAATTACAGTGCATTCAAGTCCATCAACTAGTGACCCTCTCGATTGCAGCGCATGCATCAATAATACATTGAAAACCCACAATCCGTCTATTCAGCTAGACATTGTCCATCCACCATTCACTCACTTATCCATCCACTATCCCATCTGGATTCCAATGATACACACACCCCAACTCAGCAGTCCACTTTCTCACCAATGTACTCTCTCACCCATCTGCTCCGTTTTCCCCTTTTCATCTGTCCACCCACCTACCAAGTTACCAACCCACCAACTAAGCCCCGCATCGACCCATTTCCCAATCCCTACAAAGACCCATGCAAAACTTTTACTCACGTAAATAAACAATTTCATTTCTTCAAAAACCTATACAGATGGCTTTGCTAATGCTTGCTGGTTTTATATGCACATCCAGCATACAGGTCACATGTGTTCACACACGCTAAAAAGTACAGGAGGACTCCTGGGGTTCCCTTGATAAGCATCAGTGGGTAATATGACACAACGGCTCTGCTAAGTGCTACTTCCTTTTCGCTTTTTAGGGCACTTTTAAAATGAATAACATTGAGTGCATAAGAAAGCTAATAAATTAAGTGTAGTAGCATTGGAATGAACATCCATATACTACAAAGAATAATTACTACAGTATACATAAAATCGATAAAAAAAGAATCATACCGACAAAGAAATTGCTTACTACTGAGGTAGACGTTTATACATAAACTAAAACAATCTTCGGCAATGCCAATAGGTCTGGCTTTAAAGGAACGTTGTATGGTAATGTGAAGCCTTACAAGTAAGTAGCATGGGAATGGATATGTATTTGTGTGGAAGCAAAGAACTGTATAATAATATTGGTGTAGGTTAAAATGCCAGGTGACAGTTGCACTGTCAAGCCATACCTAGAAATACATGTAGGTTAACGACTGCCCTCCTCCAAACAACATAAGTTATCTAGTTACCTAAGAACCTTCAATACCATTCGATGTGTTCGCCCCTGAAAGTTCAAGCAGGATAGATAAACAAATTGATCACAGTTTCATGGAGGGAAAGCTGTTTATTTTATGGAGAGGCACACAACTTCTGCCCAATCAAAACACATACTCCTGTCTCCCAAATTGTGAGCAGAGCAAACATACCTCTCTAGTGCGCTCACATAATTGTCTGGTGACAGCTGTTAAGCGAGACCATAAACATGATTAGTCACCTTCACCATGTAAATAATATACAAAAAATCATATTAATTTTACCTGTGCTAGCTTCGCAAGTACCTACCCAACAAATTTGAGAATTTTGGCACAGTGCAACCCATCGAGTGTCCTTGTAACCAGAATATTTGTGCTGATTTTACTGGGCATATATTATATTCTGTGGATAAAGGTTTCATATATTGTCTCCTTGGACAATGCAACGCTGGGCAAACACAAAACAAATGTTGCATACATTCAATATGAAGACTACGCAATCTAATATTTACTTGTTTGGCAATGTAAAGTGACAATACTCCAGAGGTAACTTCCCTTATTTAATGTAACCGAAAGTGCAGGAAGTGTACCCTGGCTTAACCTATCATTCATTATTTGTGTCAAATAACTTTAGAGGGATCCGCTTCACACCTAGCTCATGGAAGAATTCGTATCCTCGTTGTTCTTGGCAAGCCAACATCGTACATAAAGCTAAACTATTTTACTAGCCAACTTCACAATCTTTTTACAAGGGTCATGAGATAAAGACATATCCTTCCAAGTGGTAACAGTATATACTTAATAAGCCAATGGTACAAGTATGCATAATCAAACCAGAAGTATAAAAAATAATGTTTTCTCATAAAAACGATTGAATTGATTTTTTTTAAATTTACATTGGAGTAATGTTACCTAAAGTGATGCAGCGAAGCTGCCTTATCACAATTGAAGTTTTTTGAAAACCGGACACCTACTTGTGGAGATCCCATCTTCAACCAAAGTTTTTTTTTTTTGATAACCAATTTTATTATCATTTTGAAGAATAAACAAACAAGATGACAGCACACATCCTACATAGTAAAGGCAATTCCACCCCCAACACACAGTAAAAAAACCCACAGCTATGGTAGGAGTATTCAGGCAAGCCACCAAGCTGGAAAGCAGTACACCGATACATGGGAGAGCCAGTGCAGGTAGTTTAAAACAGTAGGTTCAACCATTTGCCCCAAACCCTGTGGAACTTCGCTGGACAGCCACGTGCCTCAAAGAGGGGTTCCTTCTGGGCCGCGGACCAGTCCACCCCCCGGCGCCACTTTCGCAGGGTAGGGGATTTGGCCTGAGCCCAGGCCGCCGCAATATCTCGCTTGGCCACAGCGACCGCCGTACCCAGAGAGTGCTTGTCCACCCTGGAGCCCTCCAAGCCATTGAAAACACCCAGAAGAAGACGTAGGGGATCGTGTGGAATTTGCCAACCCAATGTCTATGTGAGATCAGATTTCACCCCGGACCAGAATAGAGCAAGGCCTGGGCACAGCCAGACCATATGGTAAAAGTCAGCTGGAAACTAGCTGCATCGTGTGCAGTCCGGGGAGGGGCGCAGCCCTGCCCTATATAGGCGCGCAGGAGTGAGATAGGCCGTGTGAAGATAAAAGAGTTGGATGAGGCAGAGTTTGGAGGAGGTCGTAAGGGTTTTAGGAGCCATAAGGGCATCGCGCCAATCTGCGTCCTCTAGGGTGCCCAGCCATCCCTCCCAGCGGGCCCAGAGCGAGTCTAAAGAGGTTGGGCCATTGTTCACCAGGGAGCGGTATATCCGTGACAACCCTCCTCTACCCAGATTGCCCATCATGACTTGTGCCTCCAACGGGCTAAACTCGGGTAGTGATGTGACTGCTGGGATATGTACAGTGAGGACATGGCGGAGCTGCAAATGCTTGTAGAATTGAGAGGTATGAAGGGTGTGGCGCTGCTGTATATCAGGGAAGGCCCTGATGTGATCCCACACCCAAACATCTCCAAGGAGAGAAATCCCGACATGGTCCCACTTCTGGAGCCCTTGAGGGTCGACGCCTCTCGCAACCACGTGCCCTGCCAGAGAAGTGTGTGTTGAGTGAGTCGTTTGTCCAAGCGTGTGTCCCAGGGTGGAGCGCCAGGACACCAGGACTGCTCTGGTGATTGGTGGCATCGTCTGTGGTATGGGGGCCCCGTATAAGTAGGCTTAAAATTTGCGGGAAGTCCATGTCTCTTAGTTCTGTCCGATAGGCCGGGTCAGACCACCCCCCAGTGAACCAGTCATGGATGACGAGGAGTCTGGTAGCCAGGTAATAGAGATGGAGATTCGTCATACCCATGCCTCCATCAAAGGGCGGGATCCTGCTGCGGCCAGGGCGATATGTGGCCTCCCAACCCCCCCCCCAGAAACCTCGTGATCACTCCGTCAAACTCTCAGAACCAGCCCCCCGGGAAGTGGAATGTGGTATTCTGAATGATGTATAGGAAGCGGGGAAGATCATCATTTTAAAAAGAACCCCTCTTCCAAGGGGGTTAAGTGGTAGGGACTGCCATCGTTTGAGGTCGTTTTTGGCTTTCGTGACAAGAGGGGTAATATTAAGCGCCCATTCCAGCTCTGGGAGCAGAATCACCCAAATCCCGAGGTACTTGAATGATTATCTCCTGATGGGGATACTCCACTGCCAGTCAAAGCAAGCCCTTGAAAGATGGAGGGGGATCAGGGTAGATTTAGCCGGGTTTAGTCGCAGTCCCCAGGCGTTCTCTAAGGCCCAGAGCACCTCCAGGCATCGGTCACCGAAGGATTGTGGGTCTGCCAAGATGAGCAGGACATCGTCCGCGTAGATTCAACCAAACTTAGATTTTTTTTTAATCAACATTCTATAGGATTATGAGTTGCATTACCAAGACCCCATATACATTGGAACGGTATTGTCAAGCTCTCATCTGCAAAGGGGGGGCTCTTGGCCCCCCCGCCCGCATGGCGGTGCGGCGACCCTTCCCCTTGCCTTCTGGACCTCTCGGTGGTGGGGCGTGTCCTCTGGGGCGCGCCCCGCCACCGATTGGTTGTCACCCTCCCTTGACCCGGATGACGTTAATGGACATCCGGGTTGGAGGGGAGGGGGCGGGCCACTGGAGAATAAAGAGGCGGGGAGCGCCCGGGTGACCCCCTTGTTGCCTGGACGCTCCCCCACACCGGACGTGCCCTGGGCTCGGGGCTTCGTGTTTCACTTGTTTTTCTTTCTTCCCCTGCAGGTTTCTGTCGGAGCGGAGTAGCGCGCGGGAACGTTCGTTAGCCCAGCTGATAGAGCGGAGGACCGTAGCGGGGAAGCTGGTGAAGATCCGGCTCGAAGGAATTTACGAAGGGGCTTTTTGTCGAGGTCCGGTGCGTCGTGCAGGGTCGAGGGCTGCGGTGCAGGACAGAGGTATTGTGAGGCAGCGGGTGGGGTGCGGCGGCAAGCGTCGGCAGAGCAGTTTTCCCGCCCATTCTCCACTGGTGCTGGTAAAAGTTTCTGGCGGCATTACTGGATCCCCTTTTTCTGCTCTGGACACGGCAGCTCTCCTTTAGACAGACAGAAACCTACAGCCCCCCCCCCCCCCTGGTTCTCGCCCGAGCTCCGTGTGTTGAGAGACCGCTGTAATAAACGGGAGCCTGTTGGGAGATTGATTTTAAGAGGAGAGCATTAAAGGCTATAATTAACGAACTCTATATATTAGGTTATTGTCGAGACAGCGCAAAGAGTGTGAATAAGCCTTGGACTGATCGCTAGTTTACGTCGGTGATTGCTAAGGTAGGGGCAACTGCCAAGGGCAGTGGACTGGAATGTTAAAGGCAGTTGGAGCTTGTACATACGTGTTTAACTTTATACAGTCTGCTTTCACAACTGTGTGATTTAACACTACCGGGGATTAATACGTTTTCTATTTTAGGTGTGTTATTACTGCATTCCTGCAATTTCACAGTCTGCTTTCACAACTGTGTGATTTAACACTACCGGGGATTAATACGTTTTCTATTTTAGGTGTGTTATTACTGCATTCCTGCAATTTCACGTGGTAAGCTCCGAGTGGTTGGACAGCGGTCGTGGTCGCGGGTCAATCTCGGCTGGGAGTACGCAGGATTAGAACAGTAAGAGGAGAGCGGGGGGCTCGCATTACATTGCTTCTGGTAGCCGCCGGGTGGGTCTACGTTAGAGTTTACTCACCCCTGACAAACCGGATAAGCCGGGGCGTTGCGGTTACGGTTGCATGGTGCTTACAGCCCCCTGTACATCCTCCATCTGGTGAAGGTAAAAAGCGCACTTACACCTGTGTGGAAATACTAGGAGTGTAGGGCGGTACACCTCAGTCATGCCGGGGCCGATGGGTGGTAAAGGAGGGTCCAGGATGGAGGTTATGATGCAGGCCATGATGCGGGAGATGAACAGCATTAATAAGAGATTGAGTAAAGTGGATGAATTGGAGGCCCGCATGAATGAAAGGTTTACTGATCCCCCAGCCCCTTCAGGCAGGCCCGCGCGGCAGCGGAAGGCACCCTTGCCAAGAGGGGATTTTGCTAGCCCACCAAAGACGTCTAAGGCCAAGAAGCCCAGGTGCAGTGCCCCAGCCCCAGTAGTACCGGTTTCGATCCCACCCGCACCCGCGGTTCCGGTACCCCTTATACCTGTGCCGGTGTTTCCGGCGCCCACGGCACCGGCTCCTGCCATGCCGCCGGCGCCACCTCCTGTGGGGCCTGCCTCCCCGCCCGTGGTACCGGTGCCGGGCCTGCCGCCGCCGGTCACTCCATTGCCTACCATACCAGTGCCACCAGCCATGCCCCCGGGGGCGCCCGTAGTCCCAGCGGATACCCCGGACTCGGTCCCGGCTGAATTGGTATCCCAAATAGCGGCCTTATTGCCTTGGCTACAAAAGGGGGGCGTGTTACCTGCGTCATCAGATCATACTGCGGAAGCAGCACAGTTGGTAGAAAAGATTAAATCGGCAGCGGCGGCTGATAGAGCTGCGGTTCCCTCATCTTCTTCACTTACAGGTTCCAGCCCCGCCCAACCGAAGGCAGATGGTGGTCAACCGGCCCGGGTGCAAGAAAATGGTAAGGAGGTGGCCCTGCCTCTCTTGGGTGATGGGTCATTGCCCTCTAGGAGTGAGAATTTGGCACAACATGTGTCCCAGGCAACGAAAGAATTGATCTGGGCGGGAAAATATATTTACATTTTTTCATTGCTACTTGATCACAGGGAAATGGAACAGACAAAGACACTAAAGGAGTGGATGTATCCAAGTGAATGGAGGGCACAGTGTTCTAGATTTAGGGTAGAGGAAACTTTGCTCAATTGGGTTAGGGCTTTCGCAGTATTCACGACCATCATGGCCGAACGGCCTCCTAATGTGCAGGCGCCGTTGGCTTGCTACCAGAGTAGGATTGTGGGGTGGAGCGAGCAGTACCCGGGGATGCCTGGAAGGAGTATGATGTCAATTTCAGGAAAGCTAAGGAATTTGACACATCATTGACATGGGACAAGGTTGACTCTGTGTCATGGCATAGGCAGTTATCAGGGAGCTCAGCCCCACTCCAGTCCACCAGTGCGGTCAGGGGGTACTCCACCAGACCCCAACACCCCTTTCGGGCGGCCCAGGGGAGCGAGGTCCCAGGTAGGAGTAGGGGGGGGGTCTGAGAGAAAAGGGGTGTGTTGGGATTTTAATAAGCGCACCTGCACGAGGGCCCCTGGCACCTGTAAATTCAGACATGCATGTTCAGTCTGCGGTCACCCCTCCCACCCCGAGTCATCTTGCAGGTCTGAGCAGGGCAACCACAGTCAGAGGGGGAGGGGGAAGCCAGTGTAGTTCAGATATTTTGGATATCCCCACCCCTATAGATGTTTTGGCAATGATCCCTTGGTTGAATAGGTACCCGAATCACACAGCGGCCACTCTACTTCAGGAAGGTTTTTCCCAAGGTTTTAGGATCCCGGCAGGGGGGTACACAGGTAGCGCACATTGCAGGAATCAACTGTCAGTACAACATAACCCCACAGTGGTGGCTGCTAAGATTAGCAAGGAACTGTCCCTGGGTAGGATAGCTGGCCCTTTCCAGAAGGTGCCTGTCCCCGATTTTGTGTGTTCTCCACTAGGGGTAGTACCCAAAAAAGAGAAAGGGGAGTTCAGACTGATCCACAACCTGTCGGCACCTAGAGGTGCGTCACTGAATGATGCGATTGATGAGGGGATTTGTAGTGTAAAGTATGCCTCATTTGACCAGGCAGTTGATTTATTGCGGGCGCTGGGGCCAGGGGCATTGATGGCAAAATCAGACATAGAATCTGCTTTCCGTCTCCTCCCAGTCCATCCTCTGGACCACCATCTCTTAGGTTTCACTTTCGATGGCAAGTTCTATATGGATAAATGCATGCCCATGGGCTGTTCCATCTCATGTGCTTACTTTGAGGCGTTTAGCTCATTTTTGGAATGGGTCATGAGAGAGGCGACGGGCCACCGGCAGGTTATGCATTATCTGGACGATTTCCTTTTCTTAGGTGCGGCGGGATCTCAGGAGTGTGCTTGGGCGTTGCAGGAATTTTGTGTGCTCATGCGGGCTTTTGGGGTTCCGCTAGCGCCAGGGAAGACGGTTGGACCGTCCACCTGGTTGGAATTCCTTGGTATCGAAATTGATTCAGTGGAAGGATGCTTCAGGTTACCCATGGCCAAAGTGTCTAGCTTTAGAGCAGCCCTACGTCAATGCCTACGCAAAGACAAGGTTACATTGCAACAGCTACAGAAGGTGGTGGGGCAATTGAATTTTGCGCTTCGGGTCATCCCAATGGCACGCCCTTTCTCACGCTCCATTGCCCAAGCTATGAAAGGGTTACGGGAGAAACATCACCGCACGAGGTTGTCATCTGAGGTTCGCCAGGATATGCTTATTTGGATGGCATTCCTGGAGGATTTTTTAATGGCAGAGTAGTGTGGTCAGGTCCTCCCTCCACATCAGCAGAATTGGGCTTATGGACAGACGCTGCGGGGAGTACGGGCTTTGGCGCCATCCTGGGTACCAGGTGGGTCGTCCAGCGGTGGCCGGCAGAATGGAGGACACGGGGTCTGACCACCAATATTGGCTTTCTGGAACTCTTCCCGATATGGGTAGCATTGATGGTCTGGCCGGAACACTTATGCAATCAATCCGTGGTGTTCTGGTCGGATAACATGACGGTTGTGGAATGTTTAAACCAGCAGGGGGCACGCTGTCCATTCATACTGCGCTTACTAAAGGAGATTGTGTTGCAATGCTTAAAATGGAATGTGGTTTTCAGAGCCAAGCATGTCCCTGGCATCCTCAACAATGCAGCTGACTCCCTTTCTCGCTTTAAAATGCAGGTTTTCAGGGAACATCTTCCTGCAGCAGATCCCCAGCCGGCGCAATTCCCGGCAGTACTTTGGCAGATTGGTGCCCCAGATTACAGGACCTCATGGTTGCTAGCTTAGCCCCCAGGACCAAGACAGCTTACGAAGGGGCGTTTTTGTCTTACCGGGCTTTTTTGGGGCAGGAATGGGAGGTTAGGTGGGCCCAGGAGGACAGTTTTGCAGCTTACCTAGAATCGATGCACAGGGAAGGGCGCTCAGTGGCGGCTGCGAGCAGACATAGGGCGGCGGTCTCCTTCTTCGCACAGGGTAAGGGCATGCGAGATCCCACTAACACCTTTCTGGTGCGCAAGGCCTTGAGGGGTTGGCGCCGTTTACAGGGTTACCGGGGTGATAAGAGAAGGCCCATTGGACTGGCATGGCTGACAGCCTTATTGGGGGCGCTGCACAGTGTCTGTAGCTCGCAGTGGGAGGTATTTTTGTTCAAGGCTGCATTTTCCCTGGCCTTCTATGGGGCTTTGAGGGTTGGGGAGCTAGTGGCTGGGTCGAAAGCTGATAGGGTGGGCGGAATACGGTGGGCCGGTGTGGAGATCAGGGAGGACATTATGAGGATAACAATTCAGAGATCAAAAACTGATCAGGACTCTCGGGGTCACACCATAGTGCTCCACCGTGCTCGGGCCAACCCTTGCTGCCCGGTTTCTCACGTGGAGGCTTTCTGCAGGCAGCGGGAGTGCACGGCGGGGGGCACACTGCTGTGTCACGCCGATGGTACACCATTGACCAGGTACCAGTTTAGGCGAGTCTTGGAGCTAACGGTCAGACTGGCAGGTTTGGATCCAAAGGAATTCGGCACCCACTCATTTAGGATTGGGGCAGCAACTGAGGCAGTGGCGAGGGGTCTCTCAGTTGAGGATGTGAAGAAACTGGGGAGATGGTCGTCCGAACGTTACAAGAGTTATGTACGAATTGACATGTTGTGACAGGATGGTGCTCACGCCTGGTATGTTTCTGGTTTTTTGCAGTTTCTCAAACCTGTCACGCAGGGGAGGAACTCGCCACCGGCGCCAACGACCGACATCGGCACAGCACGGAGGACACAGGAAATTGGTGACTTGGATTGTGGGCCACTCTTATGTTAGGCGTGCGGAACATGTTTTTCTTGCAGGAGATCGTAGGATGAAGGCGGCGCAAAAGGGGTTTGATATCTCATTCTTCGGGAGAGGGGGTTTATGCCTCAGTCAGTTTCGGAATTTTTTCCAGGGACTCTTAGCTCAGCAGCCCGCCCCCCCGTCAGTGGTGATACTTCACCTGGGGGAGAATGATTTGGCCAAATTGGGGAGGCGCATGCTTATTGAAGAGATCATTTCCACTGCGGGGTGGGTAGCCAGGACTTGTCCGGGTTCCACAGTAGTTTGGTCGCAACTTATCCCTCGGTGGCAGTGGCGAGGGGGGGACTCGGTCAGGGCGTTGAATCACTCGGTACGGAGGATCAACACACAGTTGGACAAATTATTTTGAGCCCCCCGGTTGCAGACGATTCCACATGGGTGTATCTGGGGCGAGCAGTTTTACCTGAGGGATGGGGTGCACTTGACTGAGGCAGCGAACGTCTTGTGGTCTAATAATGTCTGGGCATGGTTGGAGGGATTTGCAAAGTAAGTGCGCTCCTGGCTTAGGTCTAGGTAAGGGGGAGGCCAGATCGTCGGTTAACAATGCTGGCCTGTGGCGGTAAGGTCATGACCGGTGAGCAACTATTTTAAGGTCTGAGGGGGCGGGCATCATCCTATGGAGGTTCCCGCCCAGGGGGAGGGGCCATTGGCCCCTCCTAGAACTTCAGGGGCAAGGTAACTGGTGCTTCAAAGGGGCGCGGGTTGGGGAGTCACGCTTTCCTTAGGCTGGTAGCCACCCCGCACGCGCATACTCATGACGTCACCGGATGGCGCAGAGTAAGGGCCCTCCTTTAGTGGGTAAATGAAGTTCACGGCGTGGACCGGGTAATTACCGGGCCCGGCTGCGCATGCGCACATCTCTAGGGGAGGCGCAGCTAGTAGGACCTGACACCGGTTAGCGACCTTGCCATATGGCCCAGAAATGTTAGTATACAAAAATGCAGAGGAGGATGTTAGACTCGGTTAGGTAACAATCTGTATTAGAGTCTTTGTTAAGGATAGTCACTCACAACTGTTGACAATAATGTATCTAATGTCCTGCTGATTTTTGTATAACGGTTTATTTTGCAAGTATAAAAAATGTTTATTGTTTTTATAACTTAATAAATACGGCCGGGGGGGTCTTGTGACCTCCCGCCTTCCAAAGATACCGTGTTTATGTTCCTGCGTCCGGGGGTGGTGAGGTCATAGGGAGGGGGCGGTGGCCAGTCACTGACCATGTCCAAAGGGGGGGCTCTTGGCCCCCCCGTCCGCATGGCGGTGCGGCGACCCTCCCCCTTGCCTTCTGGACCTCTCGGTGGTGGGGCGTGTCCTCTGGGGCGTGCCCCGCCACCGATTGGTTGTCACCCTCCCTTGACCCGGATGACGTTAATGGACATCCGGGTTGGAGGGGAGGGGGCGGGCCACTGGAGAATAAAGAGGCGGGGAGCGCCCGGGTGACCCCCTTGTTGCCTGGACGCTCCCCCACACCGGACGTGCCCTGCGCTCGGGGCTTCGTGTTTCTCCCACCCACCATCCCTGGAGTACGCGGTTGATGCATTACTAGTCCGATTGAGTGTGTAAATTGCTAGGTTGTTGTTAGCTTAATTTCCCAGGCGCGGTAAACGGTATCTGAAATGTTTACTTTCTGATGAGGTTTTCTTTTAGGACTTTCTTTCCCATTGTAGTGATTGCTACTGTATCTAGAAGGTATGTTGCTGATTATGCTTTATCGTAGGCCTTTTCTCCCAATGTAGTGAATGGTACTGTATTTTGTGTCGCTGGTGCAATTGTGATTAGGTCCTTTTTTCCCTTGTAGCTCTACGGTGTTATACATGATGTATGATTTTAGTCAGTGTAGTTGTCCTTTAGAATTTTTTCCCATAGGTCGTCGTATTTATTAGGAAAGGGGCATGCGGTAAGGTCATGACCGGTGAGCAACTATTTTAAGGTCTGAGGGGGCGGGCATCATCCTATGGAGGTTCCCGCCCAGGGGGAGGGGCCATTGGCCCCTCCTAGAACTTCAGGGGCAAGGTAACTGGTGCTTCAAAGGGGCGCGGGTTGGAGAGTCACGCTTTCCTTAGGCTGGTAGCCACCCCGCGCGCGCATACTCATGACGTCACCTGATGGCGCAGAGTAAGGGCCCTCCTTTAGTGGGTAAATGAAGTTCACGGCGTGGACCGGGTAATTACCGGGCCCGGCTGCGCATGCGCACATCTCTAGGGGAGGCGCAGCTAGTAGGACCTGACACCGGTTAGCGACCTTGCCATATGGCCCAGAAATGTTAGTATACAAAAATGCAGAGGAGGATGTTAGACTCGGTTAGGTAACAATCTGTATTAGAGTCTTTGTTAAGGATAGTCACTCACACCTGTTGACAATAATGTATCTAATGTCCTGCTGATTTTTGTATAACGGTTTATTATGCAAGTATAAAAAATGTTTATTGTTTTTATAACTTAATAAATACGGCCGGTGGGTCTTGTGACCTCCCGCCTTCCAAAGATACCGTGTTTATGTTCCTGCGTCCGGGGGTGGTGAGGTCATAGGGAGGGAGCGGTGGCCAGTCACTGACCATGTGAATCTTTTCACAGGAGTAAAATGGACTATGACGTATGTTTTAACTTCCCGTAGGTCAAAAAAGACCCAATACAGACAAAGTCAGAATTGAGCCTCAGGAAAGAAAGGACAAATGAACTTGGGGATATCACAGGTTGTTGCTCTGGTCGCCTGGCTTATTCACGCTTTTCTCTTTCTTATTTCCCCTCTTCCATGTACCTAGAGTGTGTCAGCAGTTCGGAGTGCACAATAATTAATCTTCTATGTTTCTGGCGGGGACTTCAAAGACAGACAATGCCTAAAAGAAAACTTGCAATTATCTCAATGACAATGAATTATTCCTTTTATATATGCACCTATCTATATATTATGATTAGTTTAGAGACATTCAATCAATTACTTAATTTCCCAATGGAAATGAACAACATCGCATATGTCTACTTGTCTTAAATCAGAACATGAACATATATATTTCAGGGATTCTACAACAAGCCTTCAGAACGAACAAATTTAGGAAAAACGATAAGTAATGCAAACAGTTCCTTAACGTAATGTCAGCTTGTTGCCTTAAGTTAGACATAATATAGTTAACTCAATGAATGTTCTTTTGCTTTCGGGTTTTCAACAGCAAGCCTTGAGAATGAAGAAACAAAAGAAAACAAAATCAGATAAGTATTGAAAAAGTTATTTAACGCAGGAGCGCATTACCATACGATGTACAATTGTTGTCTTTAATTGTGTGGTTCTTAGTATTTGCTCGTAGGTTATTGAGAAGGAAATCCTTCGAGGAACGCTAAGATGAAGCAGGAGCCTGACGCGACCCAACGCCAAAACGGAGGAACGCGATGACAGGACTCCATGAACACGAAGACGCCAAGTCAAGTAATCAGGTGAGTAGGCAACAGGAAGGCTGACGACGAGCAACTTCCTATGGTGGAGCGCGCAGTCTTAAAGGCTGACAGCATGTTTCTGTAGGTGTGCACACCGTGGTAGCACATGCCTACAACATTATGCGGGTTGCTTTATTTTTCATGTATCAATCCAAGTTGGATCGGTAACTAAAAAGGAAAAAAGCATGCAAAAGCTTTTTTGAAAGCGGGTGGGGGTACAACAGGGAGGGTCGAAACTACACGGGGTCGAAGCAACATAGTGGCTGGGGGTCAGACGCAACATGGAGGCGTGGGTGGGGAAGCAACAATGGGGCATTGGTGGGGGAAGCAACATGGAGGGTGGGGGTTGAGAAAAGCAAACGGGTGAGAGAGTAACAGAGAGTGTGCAGGGGGAATGCAAACAGATGAGACAGACAGAGAAAGCACTGTGGAGCGGAGCATGCAGGTGTGAAAGCAAAGCAGGGGACAAGCACTCCAGGGTGAGCACATCTTGGAGGAGGTTGGGGAGAAGGACACAGGCAAAAGAGAGTAACATAAAGCGAGCAGGGGGAAGAGAAACATACTGGGAGACAGCTGTAGAACGCCTGCACTCTCATGGGGTGCTTAAGTAAAAAGAAAAAAGTAGTTACCGAAAAGTGAGCAGTGGAAGGACACAAGTAAATTGGAAATGTTCTTTAGGAGGTCTAGTCACATGATGAGCAATTTAAGTAATTGAATAAGAAGCAGGCAAATGAGAGTGACAGTAGAGCTAACCAATGGTAAATCGTGGATGGGCTACAAGCCCCTTTAAGTTCGAGGTTCGCCCAAAATATGTATTTTGCGAACAGACAACTGCGCTGTGTTGTAGGCTCAGCCTAAAAAAAAGGCTCGAGATTTGTAAATGCCGGCAGCTGCCAATAAATAATGGAAACATTAACAACCCCTGAACATATCAAATATCTCAGTGAAATTAAAATACATCTCTTTTTATCAGTGACCATATACACGTGCCAAATAATGTTTAGAGGACTTTAAGGAATTTCTTAGATAAACATTTTAAGTCATAGAAATACATACCAAAATGCCTACTTTCTTATATATACTATTTCTTTGCTCTCTGCATATTTTTTTGATTAGTGTATGAAACTAAAGCACATGTTGAACATCTGAGAATAATTACATTGTGTTGAGAGTCAGGTTGTCAGCTGTCAGCAGCCGATTAGTATTACATGATCCTTCATACACACTCCTTTCATCTCTAAACGTTGCATGCCATAAGGTTTAGTGTCTTCTTCCCCAGACAAGATGTGCTGCTTTTTCCAGAAAACTGGAAAAGTATTTTCCCTACATCAAAAATTGTACAGGCAAGATTGCGTTTCATTTTAAACTTGTTTAGGTCTTTTTTCTTTAATGAAAATACACATTGGTAATAGTGAGCAATGTACGGTGTATTTTTTTGTTTTTTCTATATAGAGTTGGCCTGTTGTTTGGCGATTTACCCAGGGCACTAAGTATCTATAGCACGTGTGCTATGCGTTTTACTATGATAATTCATCAAGAGATTATGCAACATTTACTGATAAAAAATCTACACCGAAAGGCAAGATATTTTTGTAATAAATATTTATCACTGGCAAAACCTGGATTGGTAGGTGTGTAAAAGACTGGAGGCACGCCGATTTTAATGAATAAACAAAAGAGTTCAAGAATTTTATTTTCATACCATAAATAGATTCCTAAAAAAAGTTGTGATGAAAAATGGTAAAGTGTTCCTGGTGTTATCTCCATCAATGTCCCAAATTGTGTTTTGACATGGCACCGGAAATACCATATGCTGTATATTCCTTTCTCTTGTTGAGTCAGCTAACAGCCTGCAGGGATTGTTGGGAATGAAATAACAGGACTAAATTTACAAGGGATTTACTATTGATTTACACGTGAATAAAATACAGTTGGTCGAAAGTGGTGCATGTGAAAAATGCAAAGGATATTTCCCCTTTGTCAGTGACACAATTGGCTATGGAATGGAGCTAACATGGTGTTTTGAAAGGGAAACAGACTTTACAAAGCAGGCATTACCAGGCAATTCCTTTACCATGCATTATTTACCACACAAGATTTAACCATGCATATGCCTTTACCAAGCCTGGTAAGTATTATTAAGGTAATTATATGTATGTATGTGTGTGTGTGTGTATATGATCTCCTGGCCGTTGACAGTAGGTAATTATAGTTAGAACCTAGTTTACATGGGAAAAGCGTTTTGTGACTTGTCTTTATCTTTGATGCCGTTTGACCAATCTTTACAAAATTTTCCCCCAAAAATGTACGCTCACCTCAGCTGCTGTCTGAAAAGTTTCGGAGTGATCTGTGAAGCGGGGACTGAGAAAAAGAGGGTGCGGGGGAGGCGCCAAAACACGTTTTCCCCATGTTAATTCCCATAGGGATTTTGAACACGACTAAAGCCCGAACTGCTGGTCGGAATTACACCAGATTTGGCAGAAAACTATCTTTTCGTCTCAAAACCACGCTTTTTGTAATTTGGTGTAATTCCGTTCAGTAGTTTTAGAGATATTAACCGAAATCCAAATTTATATATCTAGGGGTGCAGATCCCTGCAGATTCAACAGGCCCGTGCTGAAATCTGTTTGGCTGCCAAGTCTTCAACCAAGAAGTGTTGGCAGTCATCTTGGGACTTGGCTTCAGCCAAGTCCCACAAAAAACACTAAAAATAAAAGAAAGGGGGCAGGGTAGGAATACCCTGACCCCCTTGGTGTGGTGGTGGGCCTCCCACTGGGTGTTAAAAATATATTTTTTCTTTGCAGTATTGCTGCAAAATCGCGGGTGGATTCGCGAATCTGTGTAAAACTGCAAATAAAAAAAGAACAAAAGTGGTCTCCTGCACTTGTTTGTATTTCAGCTCCTGGATGGGCCAGATACGGGGAGCATATATGCGAGAGGCAGGCCGTAACTTCCCACTTCCCCCGTTTCTATGAGTCGCCACAGGTCTTTCAAATTCTGCAGGCTCGTTTGGATGGGGTGGTTTGTCCGGGAGAGGCACAGGCCCACCTTTTTGCTGTCACTCCTTTATGGTTTGGCGAGTGCAAGACCTGTTTTGCAGCATATAGGAAAAAGCCTTGGGGTCCCTTTGAATGTGGGTGTTAGCACAAGGGCGCAGCGGGCACAGTGGCACATGGGGAGGGGATCCCAGTAAGCCTCTCAGAGCAGAGCACAGGTTGTAATTGCTCCATCCTGTGTGCAGTGCATGCTTCATAAGCGTATGCTCAACAGATGCATTTTTAGGTTTCATCTGCACAGCGCTTGCACTGTGCTTGTGAAATCTCTTGTATTTAATATATCTTAAAAGGGGGCTCATCAGTTCCCATAGTCGAATTACTGTGTTCATTCACTTTTGTTTGAAACTTTCTTTTTGTTACCTCCCCCTGACTGCACGCATTTACGATACTTCTACTAAAGCTGTTCACACTGTTTAAGCCCCATTCACTGTCAAGATAAGATCTCTTCACACAGAAAAAGCAGACCGCTTCTAACAGTATGCTGCAATGCTTGCTTTTTTTATTACTTAATTGTGTAAAGCAGATGCTTTAGCCTTAGAACGTTTTTGGCATTTCCTAGTCATACCTTAGTACCTTTCTTTGAAATTTGTAGGCATTATTGGATTGATTTTTTCCAATTAATCTATTTAGTCATTATGATAAAATTCTAAATGTTGTAATAAACATGTTAAAAATAAAACTAATATACAAGAGCTATGCTATATGTTACTACTAAACAGGCAGCCACAAGTGCAGTTACCTTGCAGACAACAGGGTCATGATTTAAATGGTGCAGCAGGTGCAGTAGAACCGGGCCCAAAAGTTGTCAGAATCCCTCTATACACATAATATTGCTATATTTCACTACTAAACAGGCAGTCACAAGTGCAGTTACCTTGCAGACAACAGGGCCATGATTTAAATGGTGCAGCAGGTGTAGTTACACCAGGACCAAAAGCTCTAGACACCCCACTAAACACTTAGGGGCCGATTCCGATCTCGGTCGGAAGGGCACCGAATCGGGTTCGGCCGGAAAAACTATGAGCCGTACGCGTGTTTTCCTGCAGACTCGTACAGCTGTACGAGCGAGCAAGTACGATGCGAGCTACATGAAATTCACCGACCGAGTCATTTCCGGGTCCGAACCGCTCCGTACGTCCCGGTCGGAAGCTTACCGTGGCGTGCAATGGATGCGATTTACAACCGAGCCAGTACGATGCACGCGTCGGACAGCCTGTGCGAGCTGGAGTGTCCGGCTCGCAAAAGCTCCCGGAGTCAGACATTCGGGTTCGCGTCGGACCCCCTGACACCCGCAGCCCTACGACTCGGACACAGGGGGAGACCTATGGGTCTTCCCAACACAGGCATGTACTGTGCGGGTGGCACCGACGCATACCCACTGTAGGGGGCGCACTTGTTCGAGACGTACCCATTCAGTCAATGGGAGCCCATGTGCGCGTCGTACCACCAGCTCCCACTGACTTCTATGGGAGTCCGAACGAACCGAGTCCGACAGCATACGTGCGCATCGTACTCGCTCGATCGGACTGTAGGGGTCTTGCTCGGTCGGAAAACACTCTGGATCCGACTCGGTCGGAGTGCTTTCCGACCCGGATCAGAATCGGCCCCTTACAGTGCTATATTTTACTACTAAACAGGCAGTCACAAGAGCAGTTACCTTGCAGGCCACAGGGTCATGATTATGAATGGTGCAGCAGGCGCAGTGGTACAGGGTCCAAAAGTTGTCAGAACTCCTCTAAATAACCTAATATTGCTATATCTTACTACTATACAGGCAGTCACAATTGCAGTTACCTTACAGGTGAAAAGGGCTTGATATAAATGGTGCAGCAGGTGATGTGGCACCGGGGCCAAATGTTGTCAGAGCTCATCTAAACACCTAATATTGCTATATTTTACTACTAAACAGGCAGTCACTAGTGCAGTTATCTTTCAGGCAGTAGGGTCATGATTTGAATGGTGCAGCAGGTGCAGTGGCACTGGTGCCAAAAGTTGTCATAACACCAATAAATACCAAATATTACTATATTTTACTACTAAACAGGCAGTCACAAGTGCAGTTATCTTACAGGCAACATGATCATTATTTGAATGGTCCAGCAGGTGCATTGGCACCGAGCCCAAAAGTTGACCGAACTCCTCTAAACACATAATATTGCTATTCCATCAATTAATTCTATTATTTCCCTTTTTCATTTAATTTTTCAAAATGTTGCTATTGCTTACCCACACTATCCCACTAGTAACAGCACAATAGACTGGCAGTTTAACAGACTTTCTGTAACTTATATTGTACAACTACTCAGCAAGCTACAACTTACAACAAAAAACAGCTTATTATTAATCGCATAGACAAAACCAAATGCATTCCCAGGCTTGTTAATACATTGCCAGTAATTGCATGCATAATGTATACATGTTTATAACATGCCATTTCATCTCCAATGGGGTTTAGTCCGTATATCAATAAATCAGACATCCCTGACAGGAGTATAATAAGAAGATGCACATAAAATAGTTGTGCATATAAAACACACAAGTGAAGCCTGTTCCAAATTACCCAATAACGGTCGAAAAATTCCTAAAAAGCGCACGCCTGGTGGTTGCATGATCATGAGTGTGCCAGCCTGTTGAAAACACACAAACATGCACTGAAAGTATCCCCGTTCATACATGCATGCACATTCCTATATATATTGTCAGTCACATAATAGATACGTGCCTGTTACATGCAAGCACAGGACATGCATGTTCAGAATATATGCGTTCAATAGATACACGTCACATCTTTCTGAATTCAATAGATACCTCTTTCATAGAGAGAGTTACTGCTGACTGGGAGGCCCAGCTGACCCTAGAGGGAGGGCGGCTAACCCCATCCCCCCTCCTCCTCCATGGGTGGCAGACAAAATGCACTGTTAACCCCTTGAGTGCCCCGCCCTTTCCCCACCCTGTGCCGGGCGTTTCATTAGCGGGCGGGGTTTATGACGAGCTGGACTCGTCATGGGCACAGCGCAACCGCGGCCCATGACGAGTCCAGCTCGTCATGGGCACTCAAGAGGTTAAACCAAATTATCCTGTACTTCATGTTTCTATTAGTGTTGCATTTCTAAAAGGTGTCACATCTTTTAATGTTACAGCATCCTGCTTTGTAGTTGAAATACTATAGCACCCACATTGTATTTCATTGAGAAATAAACGAACAGTCTTAACCATATTTCTATACCATTTTTGTAAAAAGTGAATTCAGTGCACTCAACTCTAATACCTGTAAATAAGTATTACATACTTATGTCATAATAATCTGAGCCTGTAATATTAATCCTCTGTATTATTAGTCCTGCTATGTTCCCAAGAGCCACAACTACCAGAGATTACACCTCATTGGAACTCTTCGGCCGGCTGTATCCTTTCCTTCGGGACAGTACAATTAAGGCTCTCATCACCTTACGGTTGGTTGCAGGAAGGAGATTTGGGGCCAGATGTACTAAGATAATATTTGCAAAAAGTGGTCACAATCTGGGCACTGTTGCAAACCATCCTATGTACTACAAAATCACGGTTCGACCAGCCTCATGAATATTAATGAGGTAGGTCGCAAAATGCGACCCTCTACGATTTACTGCTATCACTGGGATGGCAGGGAGCAGCTGGTATTTGTGCGCTCGATAAATGTTCTTCATGTCTATAAATGTTTGTCTTTTCACCATTATTTTTTGATCTATAAATTGAACATTTTGCACAGCAAATTAAATTATATATAGAACAAATATCCTTTTCAAGGCCTTCAGATTCAATGCAAAGTTAGCACTATATGCAGACACGACCATGTTGTATACTGGCAACCCAATCCATTCAATAGCTAGAAGAACATGCTGAAAATGTTGGTAACATTTTGGATTATTTAATTAATAGAGAGAAAGTGGAGGTAATGTCAGGGAGACTTTGGAGAACATTTAGAACACTAAAGAACAGATTAGATGTCTGGGTATTAAAATTACGCATAACTTAGAGGACCTCCCCACTAAAAACACAACAAGTTTAGTTGAGATATGAGATTATGAGAAGCTTTTAAGGAAATGGGATATATTACCACTAATATTTACGGGAGGGTTAATTTGATAAAGATAACGATTCTCCCTAAACTGACTTTTTTATTTAACACCATACCACTAGCATTACTGAAAGACTGAATTAGCAGGCTACAACACAAAGTAATTAGTTTTGTCTGTAGATCCAAAGGCATCAGATTGTCATGGAAAAACCCCAGAAGGAAGCTAGCTATGGGTGGTCTGGTGATATTGGACTTTCAGATATACTGCTATACCTTCCCGTGTGAGAACATTTGGATGTTAGCAACTAAGCCAAATAATTTGTGCATAGGGAAACTATATATAGCAACGTTTATTTATTTAGGCAATTTTGTTCATATATAATTTTGGGGATCCAAAATATTTTAAGAAAGTTCAATTAAAGATGTTAACGGCAGATCTAAAAACGTGTTTAATTGAGGAAAGCATTTGGTATCCATTACTAATTGTACTTGGGACTCACCAGGATCTCAACAATATTTGAAGGATCAACTCAGTCAGTCACTCAGACAAGTAGGGTATTTGGGTGGGATTCAAGAAATGGAATGAACCTGATGGACTGGGAGACAATTTTATTACTAACGAGTGGAGAATTGTCTAGATATAAGTATCTCCAACTACAGCCTTGGTGGTCCTTACTATGACAGTGGAATATGTGAGGATCTCATTAAAGACACTGTTAGGCCAAAGAAAGAAGTTGCTTTGTGGTATTGGGAGATCCTCAAAACAAAATAAACAAATCTGCAACCACACCTAATTTGAGTAGAGATGGAGATAAAGGATTTATGGCAAGTATCTTGAAATACTTTTTACTTAAAGACTAAATCTGCTGCTATAAAAAAGAACCACTTTTTTAATCTCCATCGGGTTTATTGTACCCTACTGAAGTTGACTAAGTTTGCAAATGAGGCACCTAGACGTCTGAAGTATAACATCTCAAGGGCAGACACCAAACATAATTTTGTAAACTGCCCTCAACTTTCGCCCTTCTGTAAAGAAGATACTAAAAGAAATTACTGCTCATCAAATTAAGGTAAGCCAGTCTCTGGTATTATTTGGTAGGGACCCAATGTTAAATACAATGTATAACACAATTTAGAAGATATTTATCTTTTACATGGTACTTCTGTCAAGGAGAGAAATACGTAGAAAATGGACATCATCCAATCCTCCATCCCCAGTAGATTGGATTAAGTCTGTTAAGTAAATTAGTCAGATGGATATAGCTTGTGATTCAAAATGTTTAGAGAACATCTGGCAGGAGGATGCCAAGTGGAAATACTGCCTAATGAGTCCTATGATTACACTTTAATTTGCGGTGAAATCACACCTGAGTTGTGAAATCACACCTGAGTGTCCAATGGCATCAGAATTTAAAACTGAATGAGGGTAGTTTAGATGAAATAGAGAAATATCTAAAATATTACGCTAAGGTTAGGTACCAGAGAACATATAGCCAGATGTACAAATGCATCTTCTGGTTGCAAACCCTGCAAGTCTGTAAATCACGGTATTTGCAACCACAATCACGGCGTTTGCAACAAGAAAGAGGCTCGCAGAGCTAGTACCGACCCAGAAACCCCCAGGTTCTGCAGCCGGTCTGCCAACAAAGCAGGAGAGATAGTATCAAAGGCTGCGGAGAGATCTAACAGGATCAATGGAGCAGCCTGCCCTGAAACCAAATTGAGAAAAATCAGGCAGTTCATACTCCCCCAGATGAGCCACCAGTTGAGAATTGAGGTGCTTCTCCAAGATTATAGATGGTGTAGGTGGAAGAGAGCTGGACATATAAGTTTTCAAATCAGTAAGATCCAGGTTGGTTTTTTAAGAAAGGCTTAACAATTACTTACTTTTTTTCGCAATTCAGGGTAGACTCCAGAGCTGATAGATTTATTGATAATGATTGCCAGCTGAAGAGCAATCATCTTGGCAAGTAACTGCAGGAATTTAGGAGGGCATGTTTTCAAGTGTCAGCTCGCCTTCAGACTGAGGAGATAAACCTCAACTTGCTCTGGAGACAGGTAAGAGAAACTACACAGTCCTCTGATCTGGTCAACAGTAAATTATTCAGACTTTCAAGATGTATCATGCCCCTGCGCATTCTCGCAAATTTAAATACTGGAGTCTGTGTTAAGAGAATCCAGTTGTCTATAGATATTTTAAATTGTGATCTGAAAAAAGCTCACCAGCCTATTTCAAAATTCTTGAGTACCTTCTATTCTGGATAGAGAGAAAATTGACCAAATTAAAAAGCTCTCTTGAGGATTTAACAGACTACATTTTGTTAGTACAGAAGAGTGTTTTCTCTTTTCCAGTAGCTGCTTTGTAATCTTTAAGAAAGGTCCTGTAAAGATATTTCTCCTGTAGGTCATAATTTTATGCCAAACCCTTTCTTGGTGCCTACAGGCCTGTCTTTAAAACTCTGAGCTTCTCAGAGAACGATGGAGAGGTAGGTAGCTTCCTTCCTATGTGACTCTCTTTGATGGGTGCAACAGTCTCAGCAGCTGACATAAGCCATGATTCAAATTCAGCAGCCACTAAATAATTGTGGTCATGGCTTACCTAGCTACACTCATTCAGAGCTTGAGAAAGGATTACTTCCAACAGCCCCTTCCAATTCCTTTTAAAAGTTTTAGTAGTATGGCATTTGGAATTCGCTTGGAGGTGGTGTCCATCCAACAATAAAGGGACAGCATAATGGTCAGCTTAATGGCAACTCCGACAGCACCTTAAGACAAGTGTTGTAGTTAGAGAAAATACCATCTAATGTGTGGCCCGCTTTATAGGTTGGGTCATTGACCAATTGAAAAAGGTCACAACTTGACATCCCTCCCTAAGTTCCTGTGAGTCTTTACACTTCTCGCCCTCAAGGTGGAAATTTGTAATCCCCCATGAGGATCGCTCAATGCATACCTAAATAAGGTTCCACCAGATGTAAAAACTTTGATGTAAAGGAGACCTAGCTCGAGGGGGCCTGTACACCAAAATCACAGGAAATGAGCAGTTGGGATTGACCGTAACAGAGAAATGTAAGGATTCACAAAAAAGTAGAACAAGACAATGGCTCAAAAAGACAGGTATAGGAAGATTTAAAGATAATAGCTAACCCACCTCCCGCTTTTCCCAACCTATCCTGCCTAAAGAAGGAAAAAACAGGTGGGATAACATCCACCAGGTCTGGGCTGTAGGATGCCTTAGCCCAAGTTTCAGTAATAAAGACCCAGTCAGGGTCATAAGATACAATGAATTCTGCAGCTTTTACTTTATTTTTAATGAGGGAATGAGCATTAATGAAAAAAACCTCCAAATGAGGTATTCCAGAAGGAGTAGCTTCTGCTATGATAGCTGGGGTAGAAATAGTATAAGGAGGAACATTCATGGAGTGACCATAAAACCACATGAGGCGCACCTACAGTTAGGATTGTGATGTATTTCATTGAACCCCAAAGTGGCAAGGCATTATGAGGCATTGCTGTGCAAACCTAAGAGTTGGTCTCTCGACTATGTAAAAATGGTGAACTCACCAGAAGAAAAACGGCCAGGGGTTTTGGCGCAAGGCGCGGATAGGAAAAAACGGGCTTGCCTTTTGTGTGCCTTCTCAGCACGACCGATGCGTACCTGTGTCCCCTTGTCCATTTATAGGAAGTAGAAGAAAAAGTGAAAGGGGACAACCCTATCTGGTCCCGCTTAAAACAAGGAAGCTGTCTGTCAATACCCCATTTAGTAACATTCTGCTAAACTCTGTTTTGTATTAGGTCTGTAACGTATTAATTATATTGTGATTGAAACCAAAGAGCCTAAGAACTTCCCATAAGTAGATCCAATTTACCCTATCAAAAGCCATAGCAGCATCTCCATGACCCCTTCGCAGCCATCGTCCGACAACACGGCCTCAACATCGTATCCTATGCCTACGACACCCAGCTCATCCTCTCCCTCACCAAAGACCCCACCACTGCCAAACTCAACTTCCAGAAAAGAATGCAAGACGAAGCAGTCCGGATGACCAACAGCTGCCTGAACTTGACTCATCACTCACTATGAACCGACAGGTCAACGCAGTCACCTCCAGCTGCTTCAACACCCTCTGCATCCTTTGCTAATCCTGCAAATGGATCCTCCCTAAGTCAAGGAAGACAGTCACCCACACACTCATCACCAGCAGACTGGACTATGGAAACGCACTCTATGCCGGCATCAACAAGTCCCTACTCCGCAAACTCCAGACAATACAGAACACCGCAGACAGACTAGTCCTCAGCATCCCCATGCACGAACACATCACCCAACACCTACGAAAACTTCACTGGCTCCCCGTGGAGAAAAGAGTCGCTTTCAAAATCCTCACTCATGCCTACAAATGCCTACACAACAACGGGCCCAAATACCTCAATGACAGAATCAACTTCCACGTAGCCAAAAGAAACCTCCGATCTTCCGACCTTGCACTGGCCTAATCCCTGCGCATCCACAGAGCCAGAGCAGGTGGAAGATCCTTCTCTCACATTGCGGCCAAGACCTGGAATGAGCTACCGGCAGACATCAGACACGCCCCCTCCCTGAACACCTTCAGGAAGACTCTCAAGACCTGGCTCTTCAGCTAAACAGATCTGCGGACCCAGCCCATTCCCCCTCCCCCCACAGCACCTTGAAACCCTCACGGGTGAGCAGCGCGCTTACAATTCCCTCATTGATTGATTGATCTAGGGCTACCAAGGTCAATGGGATAGTAAATGTCTCTGCAATGTCTATCTCTCCTATCAAGATGTGATAACTTGTTTTATTGCCTCTCTGGTATGACGTCATTTAAATCAGAATGAACTAAAGTTTGAATAACACCTGCTAATATATAATCTGCCGTACCCATAAAAGTTTTATAATCACAATTTGAAAGTGATATAGGTCTATAAGAGTCTAACTTCTTTGGATCTTTATTCATCTTCAAAACCATCACTTTAGTGACTTCATACCAGAAAGGGGGAATCTTCTCATCATGAAGGTAGATTGAATTAAACAATGATTTCCAAACCGGAACCAGTTTCCCCAAGAACTTCTTATAAGACTCTACTGGAAGCCTGTCTGGCCCTGGCACTTTACCATTCTGTAGGCTTTTATTTGTTGGATAATTTCTTCTTCTATCATTTCAGATGCAAGAGCTTTGGTTTGAGTACTTGTTAGCACCAAGAGTTCCTTATTTTAGTAGCCATTCCTTAATTGTATTTAAATATGGGATAATATTCTCCCTAAACAGAGAACCTATGGATTTTAACATCTCATGTTCTATCTCTACTATGTAGCTTAGCACATTTCCTGTTTCGGCTTATGTCAGAGTATCAATAAACTTTCTGAATTTATCAGTCATAGTCTTCCAGGTAAACAATGCTCCTCAATTCTCCTGGAAATTCATAATGTTGCATGTTGCTAGTTCTTCATCTATTCCCAATTTTCTTTTCTAACTTCTCCTCAAACTCGTCTTGCATATTTTCCCGTTCATATCATAAACTAGAAAGTTTACTAGGGTAAACTACAGATTAGACCTGAATTTCTCTTTCTGTTTTCAAGATATTCTCCTTCAGAGCCTCTTCTAGTTTTAGTGACTTCAACCTCTGCTTATGTGAAATTTTACATATGATCAACTTAAGATATGCTTTATAGCCATCCCAGATAATAGCTTGCATGGTTGAACTCCTTTATTAACATAAAAACAATATGTCCTTTTTGCTTGTTCCTTACAAACACTCTCTTCAAACAATATTGCTCTATTCAATGTCCACCCAGTATGAATCTTCCTGGTTGGAAATTCCCAGCATAAAGCCATGGCCGAATGATAAGACAACAAAGCTGGGAGGTGGATCACTGACTTTACCATATCAATCATTGCTTTGTCAAAAAGAAAGGAGTCAATTCGGAAATGGTGCCCATATTTCTTACTGTAAAAGGAAAAACCTTTCTGGGTACCAAACCTACTACACCATATGTCAGTCAAACTTAAATCTCGAATCATGTCCTTTAATTTGTGCCCCATTTTTGGGTTGTTTGTATCATACCATTTAGACATCCTGTCCTTCTCTTTATCCAAAACAATATTAAAACCTCCTCCCACCAATATAGTTGCAAGGATGTCATGGCATTCTAGAGTACGTAGATGGGTCAGACCATCACAGTTTAGCCACAATAGCCTGCACATGCTCAGGTTAACTGAACAATCCTAAAATAGCTACAAACCATTTCTCTGTATTAACCATCTATTAATTTATTAATCTAACCCCTGAGTACTTTAAAAAAAATAAAAATAGCAACTCCTTTTGTGCTTCCCTGTTGTTGCAAGTATACAATGTCTTCTATCCAAATACATTTCCTACAAAGAGTTTTACAGTCTGGCCTTTCTAAATGAATTTCCTGTAGTATTATAATCTGAGCACCATTATTTATCACTTATTCAACAATTATATTTAGTTTTTTCCTCAAACTCAAACCATTCACATTCCATGTGATGATTTTGATCTTAGCGCTCATCTCCTCCATTGTTTGAGTCCCTCTTCCCAGTTGCCTCCCGTGGCCATCTTATAAACAAATTCCCCTGTGCTGTTTCTGTATTACTAACTGAGTCTAATGTGTGTCTTAAGTATTTTTTTTATTTTCTCATTGACTGCTCCCCACCCAACAGTGTCCCCCATGAGGAACCCTTCCTTCATTATTTGGCTTCAGTCTTGCCATTCGAGAACCTTTAAGAGGGGATGATTGCTCATTTCATTCACACATATGTGTCTTTATATAGGTGAAAATTCCTCCCCATGCTCTCCTATAACTATTCTTGACCTTTAATGAACAACTTTCATTTTCTTAATTAGTTTTACCGCTTCAGTGTCCTCTTTCAAGTTACACATCTCGTTCTTCCACATTATTTTTTAACATTTCAGGAAATCTCAGTTGCCCTTTAGCTCCCAGTTTTTGAAAAACTTTCATTTGATTTCCTAATTCCCACTAATGTTGTGCTATCATTTTGCTAATGTCTGATCTTATCTGGTAAAAGACGTTTTTGTACTTTAAGACTTTTTATTTTAGGGCATGAGCTAGAATGAGATCTTTCACTGAATAGGTTAGAAAGCTGATGAATATTGTCCTAGGAGATTTTGGTTTGGGTTCCATTTGAAGGGATTGCTATGAATTCTCTGAATTTCAGACTCAAGAGTAATATCAGGTCTATCTCACAAACTTCCCTCCTTCAGGAATCTTCAAAAATCTCAAATTATTTTACCTTGAGTGATTTTCTAATTGCTCAATGATTTGTATAAGCAGCCTATTAGGTTTTTGTTTAAATTTCCCAATCTCCTGAGTAGTTTGCTACAATCCTAGGTTAGCTTTTTCCATACTCTCTACTAATACCTGCAATCGCTCTGCAATATTGTCTAATTTCCCCTCTAGACTGAGACATGATCCATAATTTCAGATATGAGACAAAAAGAATATCTTCTAGAGAGACATCAGACTTCTCACTTTGCCATGGGCCTCTTAAGTTCATCCCCTTCTTTGTCTCTTACTATGTAAACATCTAGTCTTTCCAGATTGATGTCCATTGACACACCGGAAGGACCTACTAGTGTATCTTTTCATAAGAGTGCCTCAAATCTATTTGCTGTGGGTATTCCCTCAATCATATTCCCAGGACAAGAAGCTATGCTTCCTCTCCATTAACAGTACCCCAAGATGTTGTTCGGACATCAATATCATATCTACAGTCACCTCAGAGACCTGCACATCTCTTTTATTTTGTTCCATTATTTTAAAGAATGAATTCAGTGAGTAGGCAGTTGTTTAATAGATTGGATTGCTTTTCTACTTGTGGGCTTAGTTTATGTCCTGCTAGAATTAGGTACATGCTTTGTTAATATGGCACTTCTTTCTTATTCTCTTATTGAGGCCTCTTCTTTATCTAATTTATTTTCTAAGACTGATGATTATAGTGAGTATCTATTCCTGCCCAAAACTTTACTAATAATAGCGTTCATCATAGTAAGGGTACTATAGGAGGATAGCAAAACTGTTAAAGTTGAAGCTGACACTGGAATTAGGGAGCCTCTAAACTCTCCTTCGTGTCTTTTCTCACCTGCCTCCCTGGTACCGATTTTCAACTGCCCACAGGGTTAGACAATCTATTCCCCCTCTTGTCTGTGTTATGAGCTTCAAAAAGTACCCGTGGGACTGATAGCCCCTCTGCACCTCTGTTATCCATGAAACATATGCGCTCCGCGTTTTCTGTTCCCTCCCAATATCATCAGTGTATGCCTGTGGACCTGCGAACTCCAGAGCTCCTCCTCCTCCTCCAGTGCTGACTCGTCTCATCGTTCCCCAGCTGCTGATCCATGCAGCATCCTGCTCGGGCACACCACAAGGAAGTCGAAGCTCTACTCCAGCGGAAGCCTGGAAGCCGAGGCCACTAGCTACAAGTTTGCTTCGGTATCAACAGCTCAACAATGCAGTAAGTCATTAAAACACAAATGAGGCTACATCCTCATTTAGTAAGTAGCAATGAAGCAGGCAAAATTCAGTGGAACTAAAAGGGATAAGCAAACGTTCAGAGCAATCATCCCGAGCTCCTGCGGCTGGTGTCAAACAGCCGTCATGTTCCTCCCGACGTAATGGCTCCATATGTCTAATGCCACCCCAGATGTTTTACCCAACTGCACCATCCTTTCTGGACATCCAATGAGGTGTGTTGCTTCCACTCCTGTCTTAGTTCTCAGGTGCTTCTGTGTTGTAGATAACACCTTTGTCACAGTTATAGTCACATGGGTAAAAATTGCATATTTTCAACAGACCCATCATGACAATGGTGCAATAGGTTAGAAAGGGGTTCAACTTCTTTCAATCACATAGTCCACTGCATCCGCATAGGGGAGCTTTGACCTTCATTACTAACCTTCTTTGACTAAAGTAAGGGGTCCACACACTGTGTGTCCGAACAGTAGCTCAAAGGGACTGAACCCAACTCCTCTCTGTGGAATTTCTCAGTAGGTGAACCAGAGAAATGATTACCTCCTACTAAGGTTCTCTGGCAGAGTTCCCATCATACTCATAAGTGTCTTGTTAAACATTTCCAACAACCCATTGGTCTGCTGGTGGCATGGTATGGCTCCCACATCGCTCTCATATAAGAGGTTTTAAAGTCTGTTCCCCAGTCAGAGAGCACTGCCTTAGGAAGTCCAACTCTAGAAAACATCGCTAGGAGTCTCATAGCTATTACGTTTTGTATTCGTGCTCCTCAGAGGTACCGTCTTTGGATACTTGGTAGTGGTGGCATGATCCTCCATAATCAAGATATATTCGTTGCCTCAGGCCGAGTGGTGTCAAACGCATCGACAAAGTCAATGTCTGCTCACTTGAATAGGACACCTAATACTAGTAGTGGCACTAACTGACCCTTGGTCTTACCTTGTTACTTACCACTCCGTTGGAAAGTATGACATTTCCTACAGAACGTCTCTGTCTCAGCAAATCCCTGGCCCATAGAACAAAGATTCCAAACTATCCTGCATCTTTTTTAAGTGTGCTAAGGGCTTCTCATGGGCAAGTGACATCAGGACATTCCTGTGCAAGAGAGTGATTGCCAGCCTCTTGCTGGCTCCTGGCTCAAGATTCACACTCACACTATAAACAGTCCATCCTTACAGCAGGCAACATAATGCCTTTCAACCACTCCCTTGCTGACCTGCTCTTGGGATTCCTTCCAAAATACCACAAGCATAGAGCACTCAACCTGTGCCTGGCAGAATTCTTCCCAGGTAGGTCCTCAAGGAGCTAACAAACCCTGCAGCGATGGCAGTGATCCAGAACCCAGCAGCTAATCTGCTTTGGGTTTCTCGTCTTCCTCTCTTCTGGAGCAGGGACCCACTACCTGTGCCTTCTCAGAGTCTGACCTGGTCTGCTCTCTTCTCACTTCTCTTGTCTGGTCCTTGCAAATTTGGGATGGTCCCAGCCTCTTACTAAAACTGAAGTATATATTGAGCTTTCCGTAAATCTATTGCACGATATTTGTAGATTAGATTATTAGATGTGTATAAAATTATGGCTTCCTGGGTCAACTAGTGTTTCAAAAAATGCCTTTGCTTTTAAAATTGTATTGAAACCGATTGCATTATGACCTGCAAAACAGACTTTTTGACGATAACAAACGTTGATGGCTCCCGTGGTTATTTAGATTAAAAATGTGTTTTCGTCCCTTAACCCTCAAGACTACTATGGATGCCATTCTTTATATTTTATCACCTTTTGGTCATTTCAAAATGGCGTGCTCTTACACACACATACTGGGTGAGATTACGGGATGACGCCATACGTACTCACTATGTGACAGATTTGAGATCAATCAGGGGGTTAACTTGGGAAGAGCGCTAACATGGTTTTGCCGCCAAAGGACTGTTTAGGGGATCGTTTTTTCACCAGAATACAAGTGAGTGTGATATGCAGTAACAATGAATATTTACCATTTGACTGCACTCCTACATCGGTGATAGGGCCATCTTTGGACGCTGCTAATAACATTGTTTCCTTGGGCAAACGAGCGTTTAAATAAACCCTTCAGGTTTGAATTGAATGAAAATGGATGATTGCACACCTGACGTTTTGCTTTATATATTTTGGCATTCAAGGATCGCCATGTGCGTGAGCCAAGGATTTTGTGGAGTCATAAGGAATATGATACAACCACAGGGGGCGTTATATGTATGGATGTGATGCCTTATTTGGGATTTTTTTAACGTATAGTAAAAGAAGGAGATGATGACAGTTTGTAATATATGTCACTAAGTAGACCACGGTTCAATTGTGTACATGTAACCGATATATTGGTTCACTTGCAGGTCGAATTGGATACTATCCACTTTTTGCCAAAGGTTCTCATTTGAACTTACTGGCTTTACGTTATCCTAATGCAATGGTTAACATGCCATTGACTCCTGGACTTATAATTTTGGACTTAGTTGGATATTGGACATCGATATAACGTCATTACATTTTCTTGTGGACCACTTAGCAATATAAAAAATAGGTAAGCAGGAAGACTACATTTGGAAGGCAAAAAGTCATAATGTTTTTTAAATTAACGCAGTATTTATATTTATGTTTATTGAAATTCTCCTATGCCTTCAATTTGTGTTTTTAGAAACCATTGAATATTATTAGTCTTGCGCGTGCAACTGGCATGAGTTGTTATTGGACAGCAAAAGTTTCTGATAGATCTGTGGCTGATCTACCATTTTGGTATGTTTTTGGGTTATTCCTTATTGGGTCTTGCACAAGTTATTATGGTGTCTATCTCTGTTTTTCAAAAGATTGGGTTACACGTGGCGGTTGACATGCTCCCCCTTTTTCTACACATATTTTTAAGGTGATACTGATCATAAGGGGGTTAGCATTTCAGCGATTTTGATCGCTGCACACAGGATAATTATAAATTTAGCTTTCTTCTATATATTTCTAACTCTCTTCCCTTTTCTCGTTATATTATCTGATTCTTATTCTCTTTTTCCAGCTTTTACCTCTTTTCTCAAACCTCTTTGTGTCTGTTCTGGATTCTTTCTCCTCAGTCCATTTATGGATATATATATATGTTTTTAAAAAAAACTTTTTAAATTCTATGCTGCTAATTTTTTTTAAAAAGTTTTGTGTGAATAAGCAACTGTTGTTGGGTATGGGGCACACATTTGATGTTTACGCACATTATATATGTGTTTTTCTTTGGTAGAACAATTTTGTAATATGTATGTGATATGTATTATATGTCTATTGTCATCTATGTAGTGTCTTGTGTAAAGGTTTGTTATATATATATGTGTTTTTAGATTTCAGCCCTGAAGAAATTCTAAGTTTTAAAGGACGAAACGTATCGGCTGATCAATACCTTTTTTTGATTAAATGGAATAAAAGAAGAACATAACAAGACGACTTTTGCATTAGTAGTGTTTTGGCTTAACTGTTAATAATTATGTATAATTACAGACTTTGATGTTGACAGATTGTGGTACGGAACCAATCTAGTGTTTTTTTGTGCAGCCTGTGATGCATTCAACATGGCTGCTGTTCCAAGCTAGGTAGACACCTGGTCCTGATACTAAACCAGGGGCAATCAAATCATTGCCCAAGAGACTTATAGAAACTTGCTTCTCCTCCACCCCTACATCTACTGTAAATGACTTGTTATTGAATTCTACCTGAATTCAGGCAATCAGATAGTTCATGTCCACCCCACTGGCTACCATCACTTTGGCATTGCTACCAGGGGGAATCTCATCCAGTTTGAGACACTGCCACTCAGCCACAGTCCTGTAATCATCTCTGTCCCTCATGGAAGGGACCTTTCCCAATAATACTTGCTTCCAACACAAACCACATGATATTTGATTGGATGTGCTTTAGAGTATCTTAGTCCCTTTTCCAAATGTCTATGGCTTCTAAGTTGATTGCCACAGGCCCTCTCATGTACTATTCACCCACAGACAACACACCAGCCATACCAGGTGTAGCTGGTACACAGTCTTCTGCCAGACAGTCCCTTATGTAATGTAACAAGTATATACTTTGAAATTGGAAGAACCTTAATTTCCTTACTTTTCCTTTTGCTTCTGTTTCAAACCCAGTTCCATTTTTGCCTGAGATCTCACTTGTATCCTTGCCATGGCCCATACCATTCGGACTGGAACTAGTCTATTGAGATTTCCTCTCTTCTTTTGGCTTAGAGACATGCTGCTCCAGCCCAATTACTGCCATCCGTCTATAGGTAAATACCTGCCTCATTAAAGCCACTGCCTTGGTCTTCCACATAACTGACACAAGCTCTTCTGGAACTCTGGCAGCTACTCCTTGTTGGAGAGGGAATCGCCTTTTACAGATGTAGCGGTCTCTGCTGTCATCTTTCAAATCTCTTTCTCTAATACTATCCTCTCTGTCTCCAATCCTCTCTCTTTTTCTTTTTCCTTACTTATGTTTTACATTTCCCTCTCCTATCTTTCCCTTCGTCCTTCTTCTCAATACCATTCCTCATGTCTCTCCCACCTCTTTTCCTCTTGTTCCTGATGAGCTAATCTTCCTCTAGAACTCCTGGCCTTCTCCTCCTCCTCATCTGTGGCTTTTTGGCGCACCAGCTGTAAGTTCAGGGTCTCAGCTAGACTCAATTCACATAAGGAATTGACTTCTGGATTCCGTAAAAGTGGTACAGTTGGAACGGGGACATTTTGGGACACACTTAGAGTGTGTCCGAGGAAAGCTGTACTAAAGGGCTAAAAGAGCTAGACCTCACACCACTCCCTCCCTAGATTCCTATTATGGTACCCTCCCCAGAGTCCATAACAGTTTCATCCCTACCACCCAGTTTCACTAACTTGTCCTAAATAAAACCTACAAGGATCGCTGTATCTATGTTTGTGGGAGCTCTCCGTCCTCTCTACAAACAAAGGTCCTAAACATGAGGATAAGGTCGTAAGGTCTACCCTCATCAACATCATCTGCCATTGTACTGTGAAGGTAATGCTGGCTTTAAGCCAAATTTGCTGTTCTGTTCAAAACAGAAGGTAATTAAACTTGCACATCTCACAGGCAGATTGTAGCAGAATATGCTCATTGCAATCACACCTGGACAAACTCATTAACCACCTTCTAATGGCAGGATAATAAAGGATTAACAATTATCCAGGCCTGTAAAAGTCCCATTTACCCATCAAGTTGTCTATGGTGGAATAGAGCATGGATCATGGGTATAAATGAAATATTTCAGGGACTCTGCTGGGTGAATTTTGATGTGTCCTGAGCCTTTCTCCTAGCTTCTCTTAACACTAACAATCTACAGAGCAGCCCATATCTCAGATGTATGCATTGCCTTTAATACATGGTTGGATAACTATGCATAGTATTTCTTCAACAGTGATCTGTCTTTGTATTGTGGATCTGATTAACCTCATCTCTTCAGTAAACCGATTTGGTCCTCTTTTCTCTGACTGACATAGGATGCAGTCTGGCACATGTATTGATAAAAGGACTCAGGTGACCTTGAATAATCATTAACCCTACTATGAAGTTTATGTATGCAAAAAAAATTGGGAAAATTAACCAAATAACATAAAAGCCGCAAATCCCTTTATCGGTTTTTGAAGGTGAAAATCAATCCCCTGATCTGTTTGAGTTTCACCATTGTACTTGCTGTACAACATAACGCGTGTCCCACAGCTGGTTAAGCCAGCTTTCTTCTTTACTCTGAAGCAAAGTGGGGTCTCCTCTTGCCACGTTTGTCTCATAGCCTGTTGTTGGAAGCCCCACTGTAAGAAGACTGCATTTTGGAAGCTGTGTAGTCCCTATGGAACAGAGGAGACCAGAAAGACTGAGGGATGTAGCTCCTTCAATCTGAGAGCATTTTTCAAAGTATTATGCAGTGACTTGATCCTAAGGTCATCAGTGTGGATATGCGTTCATAGATAAACATGATTTGCAGGGAATCAGAAATCTACAACATTCTACATGTCAGGCACCAGTGTTCCAAGACTTGAGCAAGCCTTCCACTCATTGCCGTCAGGTTAGTATCTGCAAGTGAAATTGCTAACTTTAGATTGTACTGGGAATACTGTTGACAATGTCATCATCCTGCAACAATGTACACTACGTAGCAACATTTAGCAACTAGGAGCTAGTGTTGCTGTAATCTTTAGCGGTCCTCAAAGCACCCTCTAGCTTTTCAGGTCTGGTATCTTCTGGAATCTCCCTGGTAAATGCATTGGAAGTGCTGAGCAATAATGAATATGGAGCAATATCATGAATATGTTTTAGGACCAACTGTAAACAATCAAAACTGACATTTAGATTTGCTTTGTTGGGATATCTTTAATTAACATTTAGAAAATGTTTCCTCCCTGAAACTGCAATTGAGTCACTTTGCCAGACAACATAGTTGGGGAAAGTGCACAATTTAGTTAGCTTTGCTCAGGGGTCATCACTAACTGCAGACACGTTTCACCCATTACATTGTGTAGCATGAACTGGTTGGCACAGATGAATATAGGAAGTCTTTGTGTCATGCCACTAATAATGATTTATACCTGTCTGTCTGAGTACTGGAGAGATGTGTCTTCAGGTTTGGACTTCCCCTGAGCCTGGATATTTCTAAAGCTGCAGTAGCAGCCAGAAGACTGTTTGCCTTGTGTTATATTTCTACTGGGCCTGGAGAGAAAGGTCCTGAAGACAGAGGAATCTGTGCCTATTTGGAAAAGAACCAGAGACCAGGAAAAGCCTTGCAAATCTAGTACATTGGAACCACTACAGATGTACCTCAGGAAACGTGTGCCATAGGATTTTGCTGAGAACCGGAACTGAAGAAGACCTGCCTGGCTTCCTTTTGTCGTGTAGTTCCTATAAACTTATATAGGATCTGCGCGTTTAGACAACATAGACTGTAGTACTGGTGTCCAGACTGATTTGAGACACCCCCACTGGGTATGTTTGCCTGTATACCAACTAGCTCACAGTGTGCCACTAGAAACTCCTCCTTCAAAGGAGAGAATAGTTCTTGGCAACTATCGAACATGACAACTCTGTCCCACCAGGGATCGTGGAAACAGTACAGTACTTTTCACTTAGTCACTCGGGCTCACTTTGTCTCATGGAGATACACAGAATAAACGGTGGGGACGTTTTCAATAAGCATTTAATGAACCAGCGTCATTGTAGTGTAAAATAGGTGTGCAGAAACAACCATTAGACAGAAATAGATATAAATTATTATAAGCACTAACAGATTAAAGGATGGTAGATTTTTACCATAGTGCTAAAACAATAAATACAGACAGGTATATGAAATACATGACAGTAATAATGCATACTCCTACGATGCGACCCTAACTAGATGTACCTAAGTGTTCCGATCATGTATGTAGGTTTAGAGCCAAGAATCCCTCTATGATAAAGTCAATCTCATTACCTGAAGTGAGAGACTATGGGACCCCATCTTGGTCTCGAGATGGATACTCCATGAGGGATGTCAAACCACTGTGAGCTGGAGTGTCTGCATGCAGGAACCTCAGCATCTTGCATCAGTGTGTCAGCCTGAAAGTCCTTTTTCTCTTCTTCCTGCCTCAGCAAAGATATGGTGTTTATATACCCAAAGTGGTACCCTCAGGGGTTCTACCTTGCTGTGTCATGTAGGACTTAGGATGACGGAAGGAATGACCCTGATACATAGATATTATGCAGGAGATGGTAGTCCTGCTGAGTTTCCAAGAATCCTCAGGCATAATGAATGAGGCTAGTTTTCAGGGAAAACCCCATGTCCTGTAAGCAGTACTGTAACTAGGTAAAAGGTCAGTCCCAAGAACTGTTATGTAGTGTAATGGTAGGGGAAAATATAGCTGAAAGGGTAGGTTGCTACCTGAGCCTAAATTGGGGTACCTATATGGAACATAACACTTTTAGAAATAAGTCTTATATCCAAGATATTGTGAGTCCTGGAAAAATATGATTCTGGCCTCGCAGAGCACTGCCGGTTAGAACTTCTAGCCTTGTCCCTCTCAAAATTTTGATCTCCAGAAATGCTGCCTGTCCAAAAGAAAATTTGTGACTTAATCCAACAAGAACATTTTATCTTCAACAAGGGTCAGCTGCTAAGAATGCTAAGACTAACATCGATTTACAACTTTGTGATGCCTAATGTATATTTAAGAAAATAGAATTTAAACATTATAAATAAACTCCTGTCAGAATTGCAAGAATAACCTGAGCAAGCGTCTTCTGATTGGCCCGTGGTCGATCAGATTGTGAGATACCTGAAGGAAGCTTCATTACGAATGTTAACGGCTTGCATGCCAAGTTGAACAACATTGAGTCAATTTGTGAGATGTTAGAAAACTCTGATTCTTCCTCCCCCAGAGCATACAAACGGGCCTTGAATTATGGAATAGTGATGTAGCCTATGCAGTTTCTCTTCACTAATGGTAACAATCTTAATGTAAGTGTTTTGTAACCGAATCCAAGTGGATGGAGTGAAACAAATGACTGAAGACTTCTAAATCCATCCCAGAAGAAGTGGAATGAAATGATAATCTCAAATTATCCTCTTTTTGGTTATACCCTTTAGGAGCTTTCTTTTCTTCTATTTAAAATTATTTACTATTTCTAGAGAAGGGCCCTTATTAGAGGAATCATGATAGAGGACTGAGGATCTACACTACACGGGAAGGGGAGAGAGGTGACCCTATGTGGTATAGTGTGAGAAGCAAGAGGACTTTTCTTCCTTTTCACAGCTTAAATAGAGGAACAGTTACCCCAAGCTGCTGAAGCTTAGGTCTAAAAAACGTTTAAATATGGGAACCTTGGCCAGGGTGTCTCCCATCATGCTAACAGAACATGTCGGGCTGGAGCATCCCTATGTGCGCCCTACGCCCTTTTCTGTCCCCGTTATCCTGCGGGGTGCGGCAGGGAGGTGGGACCCCCGGGCTCTTGAATCCAACTCCGTGGCCTGCGATAGCTACAGATGTTGACATGTTGACCATTGAAATTTGTCATTTTTTGTATAACACCCGACAGCTTCCTGTAATGCAATGTCATGCTGATGTGGACTGATGTGTTTATTGGTTGTTTTGGCTGGTTTGCAAAATGTTCAATAAAAAAAAAAAAAAAAATATGGGAACCTTGGTGTATACTCTGAACAAGCTTACTATAGTGAATTTAGGAAGCAGTAAAATAATTTCTCCTGGACATACTCTTGACCATTATTTCAGGAATCCAACCACAATCCAGAAATATTCACTAATATGATGAATTTCTCCCCTTGGCCTTCCTACACACCTGGCATCCATAGAGGCCATCTCAATCACAGTGCAGGTGCCAGTTGGTACACATATCCAGACAGTGCCACCTGACACCCTACTAACTCATGGTCCTAAATGGCATTAGCGTGTGCATAATGCCAGGGAACCAGAAGCTAAAGAGAAATACCCCTTCGATTCACTGTACCTAAGGAAGCGACCTAATGATACCCAGGGAAGATTGTGAGCACCCTGGACTGACTCCAACTCACGCAGAAATAAACTTGTGATCCCATCATTTGTGCAAGCCAGCCAAAATACAGACCAAATAGGAATATTACACTTTACAGAAAATGGGGGATGGGGGGGGCTTCATAGAAAAGAACTTAAGCACGCATTAGCAAAGCCGGTAGGTTTGACCTTGGCAAGCTAGTGAATGGCTATTTTTTAGTGTTTTATTGCAAGCATATTCCACAAAATTAAAAAAGAAAATATGCCACTGTCGAAAAGTGGCTCTCTTACGCTTACAATAAAAAAATGTAATTGTAAAAAGGCAATAACCGATGTAGCAGTTTAACTGGTGTTTTTAAACAACAAGCCTTTACCTTTTGACATGCATTTTATAATTATTTATGAACGAAATAGGAATATATTGCCACCGAACCAAGCCCTTTAATCTCAACAGCTGTAATGTTACAGTGTTATTTAAACACTGTGCAACATAAACTGAATACAGGAGTGCTGTCAAAATAAATAGCCAGTATTTCAAATTAATATAAAATAAATACAAAAAACTCTTGGAAACAGCTTTGCAACTGAAGAGAAAGTGGCTCTTTTCAGGCAGAGGTGAACATTGCGCACATGCCTTGTGCAATCACTCAAAGTAAAGGAAGTCGATGGGTAGAGAGGGCTGCCATTGCCCAATGTAGTGTGCTGTGGTGGTTGGAAGCAAAATGTAAATTACATTTTAACAGCTCCGTGGATGAAGCCTGATTCCAAAAGCTTTTCTGTGCATGCATATTATGTATAATTTTAGGAGGAAAAGGAGGCCTACAAAAAGCGTTTGTTTCAGGCTCCAAGTTGTGAATAGTTTGTTAGTAGAGCAGCTGGGTGCCTTGGTGGAACTCTCCTCATTAAGAAAGGTCTGCAAAAATAATGAGGGACTGGGTGGCAATTATATGTTCTTATATGAGAGGATCACCAGTCAAAGTTCCTGCTAATGAAAGAACTGAAACGTCAGTTTTAGGGCCAGGTGTGATCCATGACATGGTGGACAGTGGAGGGTCATGGTGGCCTCCGACTCATCCATTCTGCAAATCGTGATGTCTCTTCTGTGGGGCCCAGTGATCCTCAAACGTGAGCAAGGGACCACAGCTGCCTGTAATGAGCCATGTAATAAATGGGTCCGATAAACATGGACTGAATTTACTGATGAATACTGCAACGTGTTTATCAACTGCCTTGTTATAATTTAGGTAAAGGGTGTTTATACGAAGAATCTCTCACCTGGGCCTTCCTACGCTCATGGCCGGCTTTAGCACTGGTTGCGCTCGGTGCAACAATCTTTTTTGGCACCCCCTCAGTGACCTCCTTTTTCATGAATTCCCTCTCTACAACCCTCCAACAGTACCGGTCATCTCTCGATAGTCAATCTCTGACATATATTTCATTTTTTTTATAGTGCTGCTAGTTGTTTACTCACATTCAGTTCTGTGATCTGCATGGAACACTTTCTTTGCAGAAGGCAGATTAACCCTATGCACTCTTTTCTGATGAGTCAAAAATGCCACTAGACAAATGTCCAATCTCTTTCCAACTGGATTATTAATCTTAGGGTTATTTTGATATTTTTATTGTTGACTGAAAATTACTGGACACACAAGGAACTCCGCAGCACAAGCCTTCAAACCCATAAGTTATTTTTAAACACAGCGCACCCCCCAGGACAATGCCGGGTGCAGTTTTACCGGTCACGCCACCTTAAATCTGTCCTGACTACACACCTCAGATCCTAAAATACAGTACAAGTTCCAGTTTGTAGACATTTCCACATGGTGTCACTTTGCACACTATCTCATGCTCCTAAATGGCGTGTGCGTGTGCATGGTGCTGCTGGAGTGGGGATTGGGTTTAAATTAAAGTGTTTTGGTTTACCAGCATCTGGGCTACTCCCCACTTTCTGGGTCTCTCTGAGGTCTAATTGATCTTTGCAGTTGTTTTAGAGGAGATCAGGAGCTGTACATCACATTAATGTAAATCACAATCACTAATCTATTTCCAGTCAATAAAGAGAGTTTGGTACAAGTTCAAGGGTTCTATTAATCAAATCTTTTAGTAGCTCAAGCAAGTGGCATAAGTGTCTGGGTCTGGGTAAAAGGCACCAGACAAGTGTCTGGAAAAGAACATGGAAAACTGTGATAACCTATTCTATGAACACACACTAATATAGACAACTCATGTTACAAATATTACATCTTTCAGTCTTCCTCCTCCTACAGCCAGCCCATCATATTTCAATGCTCTCCTGGGAACAGGATTACTCCTCATCTACTAACAGGAATACAATAGTCCACAGACAGCAATGTTAAATTTGCAACTACTTTGTATTGCTTCTCAATTCATGTTGGTCATTATCGCATTCAGATTTACTTTCCCACATTTAGGGGTCGATTATGATCGCATTTGGAAGGGCTCCGAATCGGATTTGGGTTTGCCAAATCCGTTTCGGAACCCTTGTTGCTGGCCGAATCGTACACAGTTCCCAACGACCGATTACGATGCCCGTAAACCAGTAGGGCTGTCCGAATCGGTTCCGAAAGACATTCAGATAGGTCGAGTCCTTCGGAGCCAAATCGTACAGCACTATGGACTCATTTTCCGAGCAAGCAATTATGGTGAGCGATTCTGACAGCTGTTCCAAATCGGTTTCTCAGGAACAAATTAGCTGCCGGAATCTGTCTTTTGGGGCCTGTAGCAGGGCCCCCTTCACCCGGGGCCCTCGAATCTGTCCCGCAGGGGTCCCCAAAGAACCCCCTTTTCCAACCATGCACAGTGTGGCAGGCACCGTGGGCTGTCTGCTACAGGGTGCAAGGTTTTACCCAGCCACCCCTTACTTCAATGGAAGCCAGTGTTCTCCTTTGGGACACAGGCTCCCATTGAAGTCAATGGGAGTCCGACCAAATCGTATCTGGAAGCACATTGGTTGTTCGGACTCACCCGATCCAAGTCATCCAGAAAGCATTCCGGGACCGATTCGGTAGGAATGCTTTCCAGACGAGATCGTAATCGGCCCCTAACTCTGCATTTCTAACCTTTCATTATATCATGTTGCTAGCAATGGCCTGTGTAGAGTTCGAAGCATCACTATAACGAAAAGAAAACATTTTGCACAAGAAATTATTTATTTTCTTTAAGAATGCGACAACTTTATATATGATATCTCCTTTACCCTATTATAAGACACATTTTCTAATCATTTGCGAACAGGGATCTTTGTGTGAGCAGAAACATTCTGTAAAAATATATGAAAACATTAGTGTAACTGTTATTCATTCTGAAAAACATGTTCATGAAAAGGTCAAGAATTAAACATTTTAGGCATAGTTGCATTTTTTCTCAAGTCAGCTTGTCTAGCAATGTTTCTTTAGCCATTTGAGGCCCAGTACTAGTAAATATAATAGCCTACTAGAAATGTGCATTTTTTTAAATGCATTCTTTTTCATTAAGACTTACACGTTATATTAATATAAACTGTGTTCATTTTGTGATTTCATTAGAAACGCTATCCTAAATCCTGTATCTGATGGTTATTTAACCATCACACTTTTTCGCAAATTAATCTTTAGAGTTCACTCTCATCCTCAGTTGAGTCCTTTCTCTTTCCTTTCAAACGCTCATATTGTATTGCCTTTTTGTATTCTTCACAGATGTGATCATTTAGATCTAATTCTCTTTCCATTCGTCAGTCTCTTTCTCTGATCTTTCTTCTATTTATGTAAAATCTACACCCTTTGTAAAAAGAAAAAAGGATCAATAAATAAACCCTACAATTAGTATTATTTGTAAAGAAACAAGGGAACCCTGTGAGTCAGAAGGGACCTAGGGTGTACATAGCATTTATAAGGAACATTGGTCCCTCCAGGAAGGGTATATGAACAATGATGCACAGAACCACAATAAGCCCTGTGATGATATTCTCCACAATGGAGATGCAATACATTTATTAAATATAAAACAATTAAATGAACAGAAGGAAAAAATATATACAAAGTTAAGTGGCCAAAAAGGTTGGAAGTCAGCCGATTTCCAGACCTTATGCATTTAGGTACATGGTGACTTTATAAAGAAATACAGATTAAAGCAGTCACTATTAAGCAGACATCTTTTGCTGCACAGACAATCAAGTGAATCAGTTTTGTAGTCAAGATGCAAAGTTGGATGATGTTTCGATCCCCACTACAATTGGGGGATCATCAGCAGGACACAAATTATTATGCCCGAATGGTAGCCTGTTCATGAAAGAAAAAGGAAGGAAGCAGGGAGGAAAGAAAAGGGAGAAAAACAAAGAGAGACTTAATGAGATTATGATGGTTTTAAGTAAGTCCTGCTTGGACAAGACACCAGTGCGTAGTGCAGAACCGTAGCAAGGGAGGAGTGATCAAGAACTAAGTGCTATACAATACATCAAGAGACAAGCCCCGGATGTGGTTCTGCTCCAAGAAACACATCTCATTGGCAACTCATGCAAGGCTTTAAGTAGATGGGGATACCGAATAGCTGTACACTCGGGTTTTCCCACCGGCTCCAGGGGGGTGGGCAACATGATTAAGAATTCTTCCCAATGTCAATACACCACACCTGGAGAGATGCTATGGGCAGGTATGCGGCCATATCGGGGCTGTGGGAGGGGAAATCACTCACAATAGTAGCGGTGTATGTTCCTCCAGGGCTGCAGGGACAGACATTCACAGATTTAGGTAACGTCACACTGTCCTTCCCCGAGGGCTGCCTGGGAATGGGTGGAGACTTTAACTCTGTCGTGTCTGGGACATTTGATCGGTGTCTTCCCCGCAACATAAACCCCTCACAAAATGGCTTCCCCATTTTTTAGATGCAATGGGACTAGTTGACGCATGGAGGGTGTACCACCCGAAGGTATTCAGCATACCTTTCACTCAGGGGCACATAACAGCTTATCACAAATAGACTATCTTCTCACTCCAGCGGCCCAAATAGGAAACATTCCGTAAATCAGACACCTGGCCCGTGGCATATCAGATCACTCACCAATATGGGCTAGGGTAGCCCTGGGCGAGAAGCAGGTGGGTAGATTAGCACTGATTAACCCCTGGTACCTTCGAAATTCAGTTGTTAAAGACAAACTGTCGGCACCCATTGAACACTATTTTTTGGAGAACAAAGAATCGGTACGGTCGTCCCAAACACTTTGGGAAGCCTTTAAAACAGTGGTGAGGGGACAGGCAATCTCCCTGATTGCCAGGGTGCACAAAGAAAAGACTAAAGACTTAGCTAGGCTAGAAGATAATATTCTTCATATTGGGGAGGACACAACGGAACCACTGACAAAGGACAGACTCCATACATTGAAACTTAAGAGAGAGAAACACAAAACTATTGCTACTGACATGGCTAGGACAATGAGTAGGGACAAGGCAGGCAGACTATATGAGTTGGGGGACAAGGCTTGGAAGTTGTTGGCCTGGCTGGACAAAAAAGAGATTGGCAAACCGATTGGTAACCAAACTAATGACGGAATCAGGAGCAATATTAGAAGATTCACAGGAGATCGCCAATGAATTCGCCGATTATTACCGCTCTATCTACCAAACAAGCACTTCCTTTCAAGAGGAAGATTCTAGAGCCCTGCCTGAAGACATAACGCTCCCCATTTTGACGACTGAAGATATGGAAATGCTCGATACTGTTCACTAACGATGAAGTAGCCCAGCCAATAAGAAGCCTCCAGTCGGGAAAGGCCATGGGTCCCAACGGGCTGACAATCGAGCTGTACAAGCTGAAACCAGACAAACTTGCGCCATATTTAAGAGACATGTTCATAGAAAGCTGCGATTTGGGGGTGGTCCCTCAAGACCAGAGGGTCTCTACATTGGTCACCATGCACAAAGTGGGTAAGCCCAGAAACAAGTGTTCTTCATACAGACCCATTTCATTACTAAATGTCGAGCCCAAATTACTGGCCAAATTGCTGGCTGTACGTTTGGTTCATGTGATTAGCAAACTAGTGCACCCAAACCAGTTGGGCCTTATGCTTCACATAAACACGGCTCTTAACTTGCGGAGGCTGCATGGAGTGTTGGTACGTCAGGGGTCTATAAGAGAGGAAGCAGTAGTAATGTAATTGGATGCCACAATAGCCTGCGATACCATCGAGTGGCCATACTTATTCGCAGTATTGAATAATATGGGATTTGGGCCAAACTTCACCAAGTTGCTACGTTTTTTATATACAGAACCCCTAGCACAAGTAGAGGTCAATAACAAAAAATCTGAACTATTTACACTTGGCCGTGGGACTAGACAGGGATGTCCATTGTCCCCTTTGCTCTTTGCGTTGACTCTGGAACCCCTGGCAGCATGGATCCGTAGAGACCCCGTTATTTGAGGCCTGAAATGGGCTGACAATTGGGAGGACTGCATCTCCCTTTAAGCAGATGCTATCCTGCTGTATTTGGCATCCCCCAAACCATCACTCCAAAGAGTTCTCAACATATTTACGAATTTCGGCAAATATTCCGGATACTCAATCAATTGGAGTAAATTCTTGATGTATGTCCTCAGTGGAAAGCCCCCTTCCCTGCCTAGGGACTGTTCTGTGCAGGTGGCGAAGAGCGGATTTCAATACCTTGGGATCTTCATAACAACAGACCCCAAAACTAGTTACGAGTGTAACCTACTCCCCTCGCTACAACGATTGAAACGAGATGTGGCCAACTGGAAAACTCTCCCAATATTGTTATTGGGAAGTGCAGCATTATTTAAAATGATGTCACTACCGTGCTTCCGGAGAGACCTGCTCTGGGATAGACAACACCGCATATCATTCTCAAAACTGGTGAGGAGTTGGAAGGACAGGGGAATTGGACTCCCTGGTATTGAAAAATGCTATTGGGCAGCCCACCTGGCTACTATCAATCATTGCACATACCATCATTGGGATGATCAGGGCTACAAGATGGCCAAATGGCTGCTACCAGGTGGTAACTTCAGTATGGCTCTTTACTCTAAACCCACAAAATTTTCTCTGACAGGGTGGACCAGGCATTCGGTGCAGGTGTGGCATGCGGCCATTAGAAGTATGGGTTGGGGACAGAAAATTACGCAGGCCATTCCCCTATGGGACTTGGAACAACTGGGCACCCTGAGGAATACGAAGGGATTTGAGAAATGGGACATGATTGCGATCTCAAAGGTATGCGACTTATGAAAAAAGGGAGGGATCGTATCATTAGCCACTCTGCAACAGGAGTATGAGATGGCTGACACAGAACACTTTCAGTACCTGCAGGTGAACTACGCACTGACATCACAGTTACCGAAGGGAGAGTCTCTCCCAGAGGCCTAACCGTCAGTGAATAGATTGCTCGATGGCTACATGCAAACAAAAGCGGTATCCCTGCCATATCAAGAAAAAGTTAATAACGCCCCAGACCCCCTTGGAGCAGTTCGGAGACACTGGGAGGAGGATGTCTCAGAGCTAGACGAAGATGAGTGTCAGGAAGCGTTTATTTCCCCCCGGGAGGTCGCGATTTCTGCTCGATTGCGACTGGTCCAAATAAAGATCCTCCACAGAGTATACATCGCAGGACCCACGCTAGCTAGGATGGGCAGGGCAGACGACTTGGGGTGCAGGAGACATTGCGGTCAAGAAGGCACATTTATACATGTACTATGGGAGTGTGTACATATTCAGAAATATTGTAAGGGAATTCACGATTGTTTCAGAGAAGTCCTTGGAATCCGCATGGAAATTGACAAAACCTTAATAATTCTATGCTCAATGTAATTGGGGCTCTGCCCTTTGGATCTACATGACTGTGGGGGACGGGTGATGGCAGGGCCATGCCGGTAATCGAGACGGCTAACCTGTGAGTAACTGCGAGTCACGGTCGGGGGAGGAGGGATCAATGGAGTCTCACATGATGGGGCCAATTGGTGACTTTGTGGCCTTTGGCCAAATTTATAAGGCAGCTGAAGGATGAGCGCTGATCTGGAGGAGAGTGAAAACAGAGAGTGAGTCATGTCCACAATATTGTGTGAAGAACAGCATTGCGCCAGCGGTGTTCAACTTACTGGAATTTAATTAACAGAAGTAATAGAGGCGTGGGGGAGTCCTGTTCGGCTTCATGACTCTTGCCTTCAACTGAGCCTCGATGAGGAATAGTGAGAGACTGTCAGGTCCACAGGAAAAGATGGGCAGGTTTATCATAAAAAGAAGGGAAGGATGCTGCCAACCCATGCAGGTGAGACAGTCACCGTGGAGGCTTACCGTTATTCGCACAGTGGCATGATGCAATCGATTTGTGCAGTCGTACTGTGTCCCAGTCAGCGGCGGAGAGTTGGAGACACTGTGTATGACTGGATGTGGACTATTTGAACTGGTGGTGAATGCTCACAGTGCGCATGACCAGGATTCAATGAGTGAAAAACTTGTGAGCGTGTATGCGGGTTTGGAAGCAGGTAAGGATGGGAAAAAACCATTACAACGTAGTCATTACAACGCACTACATTTACAATGCAGCCATTACAACGCAACATCGTTTACATCGCATGCCATTACAACACAACCATTACAACGCATGTCACTACAACGCATGCCATTACAATGCATGTCACCACAACGCATGCCATTACAACGTATTATAAGGTAGGTATTGGGGAATAGTAATTTTTAACCCTACACTATCCAACACTTACCCTACTGTTGCACTCACTGGAGTGGGAATAGTAATTTTTACCCCTACACTATCCAACACTTACCCTACTGTTGCACTCACTGGAGTGGGAATAGTAATTTTTACCCCTACACTATCCAACACTTACCCTACTGTTGCACTCCTTGGAGTGGGAATAGTATTTTTTACCCCTACACTATCCAACACTTACCCTACTGTTGCCCTAAAATTATTATGCGTTGTAATGGAATGCGTTGTAATGGTATGCGTTGTAATGGAATGCATTGTAAATGTAGTTTCTAAAAATGCGTTGGGATGGCATACATTGTGAAATCATGCATTGTAATGGATGTTGCGATGTAAAAACCGTGTTGTAAAGGCATGCATTGTAAATGTTTGCGTTGTAAAGTGTCCTATTCGGTAAAGATGAGTGCCATGATGGAAGAGCACAGTAAAGATTAAAGCACGCTAAAGAATATCTCCTTGTCTGAGGCTATAAAGGCAATCGGTCGTACCCATGTCCGCAACTGGTTAGGAAACATAATTATGAGCGGCAGAAGCAGATACTTAAGAATGAGTTAATCAGAAATGTATACATTAAACATACAATATAATATGAGCAAATTTCTAATACCTGACCGAGACGGAACGTGAGGCAACAGAAGAAATATGCTATACGTATTTCTAATGTGTAGGGAATCTGAAATAGTAGTTAGGCAACATGAGATAGACATATATGCAACCCCCATTCCAATGTGCACAGTATGGTTGACCTGAGAGATATACGTATGCTTGGCAATGGTGGTGGAAACCAGTGTTCATGGGAGACATAATACAGGTTAAAAGATACTAATATAAATTGTGTCAAAGGCCGCAATTACGGTGGGGCGTCCTAAAGAGAGAAGTTTAATTCTGGCAGTCTGTAATACTGGTGCAATAGATATGAAAGATTTGTAGTGGTGTTGTTAATACTGGAAGGTATCAAGGAAGATCATAGAGTCAATGGTGTCATTCACAATTTAGATCAGATTAGTCCCATCCTCAGTGCTGTTGAGTCCAGTATGCAGACTGCTGGTCCACAAAATTCATTTCAGTTACTCTTTGTTGAGAATGGTACTGATGTCTGTACTTCGCGGTGGTGGTTTAATCACGCTGATGACTTGCGCTAAGTCATCTTCCGTGTGTCCGTGGTCTCTGAAATGATCCGCAAGAGGAGCGTTGGGTGTTTCACATCTGATGCGGCTCCGATGTTGGCAGATCCGGATTCTGATCTTTTGAGTTGTTTGGCCTATGTAAATTAAGTTGCAAGGCCAAGGGTTTGCATATATGACATTGGCAGTGTTACAGTTTGAGAAGTGGTTCAATGTTACTTCAATGTTTCTGAAAGCAAACCTTTTGCTTTCATTGGTCAGTTCGCAAACACTACAACCCAAACATTTGAAATGGTCCAGCACAGGTGTCAGGCCCCACAAGTCTGTAATAGTTTGGGTTGATTTTTTAGGGGGGAGGAACGCTATGACCAAGTGGTCTTTAATGTTTTTATTTTTACGGAAGGTGAACTATGTTCGTTGCAATGCCAAATTACCAGCATTGAGTACTGGCCAATGTTTCAAAAAGCATTTTGTTATCTGATTGGAAACAGGAGAGAAGGTAGTGACACATACTAATTGGTCATTTTCTGTTTTGGATGTGGGTGTCAAGTGTGCTTCTCATGGGCAATACCATGCTCGTTTGAGTGACGTTCTGACAAGCTTCCGTGGATAGCCTCTGTTCACAAGTTTATTGGCCAAATTGTTGGCTTCAAAAAAATAGTCCTGTTTGAAGGAACAATTCCTTCTAATGCGTAAGAACTGTGAGAATGGAAGGGAGTCCCTTAGTGCTTGTGGGTGATGGCTGTTGTAAGAGAGTAGTGTGTTTCTCTCAGTAGGTTTGCAAAATAGTGTGATATACAGTTCGCCATTGTGTGTTTGATAAGTAAATCCAGAAAAGTTATTTGTAATTTACTGTGTGTTATGGTGAATATTAGACCATTACAATTTGTTTTAATCCTGCCATGGAAAATTATCATGGTAGCTTCTGAGCCTTGCAAAATCATAACAATATCGTCAATGTATCTCTTCCACATCATTATGTTGGTCACAAAAGGGTTGGATTCGGATAGAATCGTATTGGTTTCAAGCCAATCCATATATAGTATTGCAAGGTTGGTAGCAAAAGCTGCTCCCATAGATGTACCATTGACTTGTTGAAAAAACATGCCATCAAATGAAAAAAAGTTTTGGGTTAGACAAATCTTAAGTAAGCGTAGGATAAATGAGGTAGGTACCAAATGTGGATGAATCCTGGAGTCAAGGATGTTTTGAATAACCTTGATCCCCTCCTCCTGCGGGATATTGCTATAAAGGGATTTGACGTCCAAAGTGCAGAGTATGCAATTGTCAGAGTCAAAAGGTTGTTCTTCAACTAAGTTGATCATGTCCATTGTATCTTTAGTATAGGATTGTGTTTTAGAAAATCTTTGATAAAGCAATCCACATAGCGTCCCAATGGCTCAAAAATAGAGCCGGAGACTATGGGGCGTCCTAGCGGCGCATCTGTGTTTTTATGTATCTTGGGGAGAGTGTAAATCACGGTGTTCTGGATGATCTAGTGTTGAGATAAAGAAATTCTTTTTTTTTTTGTCCTCATATTCAGCCCATTTGGAGCCACCCAGGCATTGGAGCGAGAAGAAAAGAGTAACACCGCCTCAGTGCACTGGATTTGTAAACTTTATCAACAGACAAGCTTACCGGTGCATCTCCTTCTCAAACACTAGCCGAGGGCGATATCCACTGAGGGACCCAATTGCTAGGCCAGAGAGGCAATAGCAACTCATCCATCCCCTATATTTGGGAAAGAGGAAATCTGTCTAGGCAGGAAGGGCAATGAAATCATTGGACAGGGACGAGAAAAAAAAAAAAAAAAAAAAAAAAACCCCGTCACCACTTCATAAGTTTCCAGAATTCCTGCTTCTTCTTACTTCCTGGTCTTATAAGGTCCATCCTGGATATCCTTAAGAGAGAAGCCTGCCAGTCTAAAAATTCCGGAGGCTTGGGGTCTTTCCATTTAATACAAATCTCTCTTCTTGCTATTAAGATGGCATAAAATAGCAGATGCTTGGGTGGACCAGCCAGATTGGGTATTAATCCAAAGAAAATCAGAGGAAAGTCAAGGGTAATAGATATCCCTAAAGATCTGGACAAAACTTTCCCCACTTGGTACCAAAAGCTCGATAAAAGAGGGCAAGTCAGAAACATGTGGACGTCTGATGCCGCTTCTTCACCGCATCTAGCACAGCACACAGGAAGATCTGCTGCAAATTTAGTTAGCCTCTGTGGTGAAAAATAGGCTCTATGGATCGTGAAGATGTGATTCCTTCTTAACCAAGCAGGTTTTACAATATCCCATAGTGTCTTACACGAATTAAGCCACAGCAGCTCAAGATCAACCTGTGGGATGCAGCTATTCCACAGTGAAGTTGGGAGTTTAAAGTCTCCGTCGATCTCTTCAAGAATAGTGCGATACCAAAAACCAACCTCTTTTCTAAATGGAGGTTTCTGCGTAGCCTGTGTCTCCAATTGTGTATCCCTACCTAAGATGTAATTGTTTCTAATAGCATGATTTGTGGTGGCCCAGCTAGAGAGCTGGAGAAATTTGAACCTAGAGATAGAAAAGCCAGTATTTTCCCGGAGGGCCTCCCAAGGGATCAGTGAGCCCTCCACGAAAAGTTCACCCCACCTCGCTATACCGGCCACCCTCAGTGGTAAGGACAAACTATCCTTTAGGAACTCAGGTGTCCCAGGCGAGTCCCAGATTGGAGCTAGGTTCGAGAAGTACCCCATCTTCATTGCGGTTCGCATTTTAACCCAAGTTTTTAACAAACCCCATAAAACCTTTAATCTAACTTTTTTTTTAAACTTGGGATCTCCATATTTAAATAGAAAGCCATCTTCGGAAAAGCCACTCACTCTTAGCATGGACAGGAACATCAAACCTATACCGCTACTTGTTGGAACCTTTAGTAGCATCCGTGAATGGGCGAATTGGAAGGCCCAAGCATATATTTGCAGGTCTGGGGCTGCCAGGCCGCCCTTCTCTCTACTTCTTCTTATTTTCTTCCAGGCGATCCTGGACCCTCTAGAAGCCCAAATAAAGGTGTTAAGTTCACTCTGTATTTTTGCTAGAGGAGCACTCTCAAAAAATAAGGGGATACAATCAAAAAGAAAAGTAAACCTTGGTAAAATTGACATTTTGATCAGATTAACCCGACCCAACATAGACAGAGGTAAATTGGCCCAATTTTTCAATAGTTTTCTGGTTTCTTTTATAATTAATAATAAATTGTGAGAGGGAATCTTATCGATTTCATGAAGAACATGGACACCCAGATATCTCATATCAGTTTTTAAGGAAGGAAGATGGGAGTCTACATACATATTACAGGCCATAATTTCCGTCTTCAAGGTGTTAATCTTATAGCCTGAAACGAATCCAAATTTCTGGGCTAGTTCGATAACAGCGGGGAACGCCATATTTAAGTTGTCTGTCAAAATAAGGATGTCATCGGCATATAGTGCCACTTTCCTTTCCCACTCTCCGTATTTAAATGGAGACACCCTAATGTCATCTCGCAACATCTGTGCAAAGGGTTCAATATATAAATTAAATAGTAAAGGGGAAAGAGGGCATCCCTGACGCGTACCCCTTGTTATCGCAAGAGATTTTGTGAGGGAACCGTTAACCAGTATATTAGCCGATGGATTGCAGTATATAAGAGAGATGACTCGTCTAAATTTATCGCCTAGCTTGAATTTGGCCAAGACCTCCGACATAAACAGCCAATTGACCCTGTCGAAGGCCTTCTCCGCGTCCAGTGTCATTCCCGCCAAAGGAAGAGACCATGCTGAAGCCATATCAATGGCTCCAATGAAATCATAGGTTAAATCAGACAGGTGACGGCCCTTAACAAAACCCTTTTGGTCTGGATGTAATAGAGCACCTACGACTCCTCCCAATCTACTGGCCATGATGGAAACGAAGATCTTGTAATCGGTGTTCAAAATTGAGATTGGCCTGTAAGATTCACAACTTGAAGCCGATTTCCCAGGCTTCAATATTAGTGATATTGTCGCTTTATTCCACGAGGGAGGAAGAGGAGTACCATCTTGTAAGATTTCATTAAACAAGGTAGTTAGAAAAGGGGCGATCTCTTTAGCCAAGCATATATATATTTCCGAAGGTAAGCCATCCGGCCCAACTGCTTTCCCTTTTTTTGAGCTCATTATAGCCCTATATACCTCATCATATGTAATAGGTGCATCTATTTTCGTTTGTTGGTCTGAATTTAACCCAGGAAGGTTTATATTATTTAACAGGGACTGAGCGTTAGCGGGGTCATGGTTTCCCTCTTCCTTATATAAATCCGAAAAAAAGGAATAAAATTGTGTTTTGATATCCTCGTCGGAGGTGTACGATATCCCAGATTTAGAAACTGAGCTAATATAATTCCTTGCCCGGTCTGATCTAATTTTCCAGGCAAGACGTTTCCCGGCGCCCTCCCCATACTCAAAATGGGCGATCTTGCTAGCTTCCCATCTTTGTGATAGTCTGGAATTAAGGACAGACTCCAGGTCCCCCTTCAGGGACCGTAGAGTCTCTTGTCTTGTGCACCCTCAATACTCTCTCGGTTGCCCAGATCAATAACTACTTGGGTTGCTTTGACTTTACTTTCGATATCCGCGATGTCCGCCTTGTACCTCTTTGACCTATGGGAGGAAATACTTATAATATGCCCCCTCAAATAGGCCTTAAGAGTCTCCCATATAGTAGTGGTTGACGCAGTTAGGGCATTTCTAGCTAAGAATAATTCTGTTTCTACCTGAAGGTCCGCTAATATCTCTTCCTGCATAAGTAGAGTACGGTCCATTGACCATGTCCTCTCTACTGGGGGTGCCGGTTTATTGATGACTAGACTGACCGCAGAATGATCAGAGAGGTGAGACGGAATATAGAAAATCTCCTCTACCCAGCTTTTTATTGATTGACTCACTAAAATAAAGTCAATCCTAGACTTATGCCCGTATTTATAGTTGCAGAAAGAGTACTCTCTTTTAGTCCCTGCCTTTATCCTCCATATATCCAAGAAACCCAATTGTTTCATACAATCAATAAGGCATGTTCTAGTTTTGTGAGATGTAGATGGCCTGTACTGTGAGGTCTTGTCTAACAGGGGATTCAATATCAGGTTAAAATCACCTGCCAAGATGACTGGGCTAGAAAACGCTATTAAAGCAGATGTCATGCCATTGAAAGATAAGGGGTCGTCCTGATTTGGACAATAGTAACCAGCAATTGTTATTCTTACATCCTTTACTTGACACTCTGCTATGGCCCATCTCCCCCCTGAATCCACGACTTTAGAAAGAAGTGTTGCTTGGGCCGATTTTTTAACCAGTATAGCTACACCCCTGGTATTAACAGATTGAGTGGTACAAACTGTAAAATCCAACCAGCCCAACCTCTTAACAAAAACAGATAGTTCTGACTCAGTTAAATGCGTCTCCTGTAGTATAATGATCTGCGCACTACTATCCCGTAAATATTGGAAAATCCGATGCCTCCTTGAGTTAGTGCGCAGGCCATTAACATTCCAGGAGAGAATGCCTAAGCTATTCATGATTCCGAGTCATCCTAAAAAAAAAAAAAAACCTCTTTGCTGTAAATCCCATACAAACTTATCATGCTTCTAACTCCCAAAAAAAGGACAGAATGGACTATAATGAGAAGAATGAGGACTGTTTTTTCCTTTTTTCCCAATGCAACACCCAACCCTGTCACCCCCCCGTGCCCTTGTCCCAACCCTGCCACCCCTACCACCCCTAAACACCCACCCATGGTAACCCTTGCCCCAAAAATCTGGACCTAGTCCACAATTCGGCACCTTAGCTGCATAGTGCAAAGCACTCGACTGTGATTAACTTCATGCCCATACTATTCTTTTATTATCCCATTCTATCATCCCGCAAGCCAAGCAAATAAAGGAATAACCTTATTTTTTTTTTTCCTTTTCTTCCTCTTTTCCTCCCTTTTTCCCTTCCCTTCTTTTCTTTTACTTTTTCTTTTGGGTTACTTTCCCCTAAGTTGTTGAAGAAGCCCATCCGCTGCCTCCACAGATCTAAGATTGTACATTTTGTTATTGTACATTACTCTCAAGGCAGCGGGAAACTTCAGCTGGGCCACAGCACCCAGCTTACGGAAGTCTTCCAGTCTTTTACCTAGCTCCCACTGTCTTTCAAGAGTAGTTTTTGAAAGATCTGACCTAATCTGAAAAGAGAAACCTTTGGCTGAAAGTGATTTCTGTTTGAGAGCTAGAGTTAATATCTTCTCCTTAAGGGTATACGTCAAGAAGTTGACTAGAATCTTCCTGGGCTTCTGTCTTTGTGGGGATTTACGAAATGGGTCTCTATGGATCCTTTGTATAACTCGCAATAACTCCTCTTCCGATATATCTGGACCCAGAGCTTCTTTTAGAAGGGAAACAATAAACTGCTTAATATCGCCCCCTTCTCTTTCCTCCGGAACATTAAGAAGTCGGAGGTTGTTCCTTCTACTGTTGTTTTCCAGGGCCTCCGTTCTCTCCGCTTGGTTAGCTTCACTGGTTTTTAAGAGCTCTATTTTATCCTTCGCTTGTTGAAGACTCGAGGTTAAATTTGTAACATTGCTTTCTAGTGTTGCCGTTCTAGTATTTAGAAGGTCAATTTTTGTCTCCAAAGACTCACAGAAACTCCTGATCTCCAACTGGTTGGCAGTTGAGGTCTGAAAACCTAATTTAATGTCCTGAGATAGTGCTCTCAGCATTTGCCCAACAGAGTACTCTGATTGTTCATCTATTGGAGGCAGAGAGAGCTCTCCACCGGGAAGGGACGCAATTGTGTCATCTTGCAGTTCGGTAGTATCAGATGGTCCCGCTCCTGCGCCCCCGCTTTGAGACTTAACCCCCAGTTGAGATTGCGAGGGTTCCCCTAAGGCCCCTAAGGCCAAGTCATTCTGAGAAAGACTACTTGATAGCTCCGAGGAGCTCATGACAGGAAGCTCTAAGGAGTCCTGCATTGAGGTGGTACAAGAAGTTGGACTTTTGGGGAGCGCCAAAATCTGGGGTAACACCTTGAAATAAGATCTCAAGGAAGGTGTTATTTTGAGAGCCCCCCCCAGTTGACTTTTTCGTTTCTGTTTTAAAGTATATACTTTGCCTGCCACTGGGGTGGCTGCTGGTTCAAAGGATACAGCAGGAACAGAAGGAACTGCTTTCGTTGGAAAAGTGACGCCTGAGAGAGCTACCGGGCTGTCTGTCTGGCCAGACGGCGTGCTCGTTGGACCCGTCGTCTGCTGTGGTTTCCTAACAATAGCTGTAGTAGTGACAGCGGTGACGATATTTTTGCGGGGTTTAACTACACTCTTTTTTACCCCCTTCCTTCTGTTTTTAAGGTCTTGTTTATCCTGGGCAACTGCCTGTCCGCCCTGGCGCTTAGAGCTTCGGGTGGCACAGGCAGTCTGGACTTGCTTAACATTTGCCGTTTCCCCTAATGGGCTTACCACCTCACACACTCCTTTGGTAATCGGCAGCTGCTCAGTCGCCTTCAGAGAGCTTGCTGTGTCTCCCTCCAGGGTGAAGCCTCTCACAGGAGCCGAGCTGAGCGTCCTATCCCACGTCCAGCCTCGCATGGAGCTCTCCAGTCCGCTCCTCGCTCTCTGAAGCCCCCGTGACGCCCGAATCCAGCAAGGGACGCCAGAGAGAGTCGAATGCTGCAGCAAGAGCCCGGAAGAGGAACCGCTCATTGATGAAGTGCAAGGGCTGGTCGCCACGGTGCAAAACAGCGGCGAGGACAACAACGGAGACAACGGAGACTACGGTGACTACGATGACAGTTATCCCCCCCTGGGGGCTGAAGGTAAAAAGAAACCGCAATCACTTCAGGCTCATAAATCGGCGTATAGGCATCATATTGTTAGGCTCGATGATGCTGAGCGCCAGGCATTACACAGATCGGGTGCCGCGACCGCTAGCTCACGGCCGCCATGTTTCCCAGCGGCCCCACAAAGAAATTCATTTTTGCTGAGAAAGCCGTCAGCTTTTCCTCCCTCAGTAATACTCAGGATGAGCTCTTGAATCTCACTGGTAGGGCCTGCTCCTTATATCTTGTGATGATCCGTATTAGATAATTGTCTGAAGATCTCTCTTTTATATGTGTCTATGTCTTGGAGAACAATACCTCCACCTTTTTCTGCTGGTTTGATAATCAAGTCGTCTTTCAGTTTCAGTCCCATGAGGGTGTTTTTCTCCTGTAATGGAAGGTTATATGGGATAAATCTGTGTTTGAGTTCAAGTCCCGAAACCTCCTGTAGGATGAGTTTCTTGAAGGTGTGTCTTTCTGCTGGGATGCTTGTGTAAGGTGGTAAGAATGTAGATGGGGGTTGGAATGGTGTATTGGTGGTATTTGTTGTCATAGGTTTGTTCCGGAAGAAGCCATGTAGGCAATTCTTTCTCAAAAACCGCAATAATTCAGTTTGTAATTCCAAAAAGTTTGGCCTAATGCTTGGAACAAATGAAACGCCCTTGCTTAGTAAAGATATTTCTTCCTCAGATAGTCGGTAGTTACAGAGATTAAAGATTGGTATTATCTTATGGTTGGCCATGTCAGGGGTATCAACGGCAGGTGAGTTATTCTCAGTTACCATTGGTAGCATTTTTGTCTTGTCTGTCGGTCTACAGGCTCGCTGTACCATCTGGGCGGGTGAGCTGATACCCCTTCTGGGTGGGCGTCCCTGTCCTCTGTCTAAAAAATCGTTGTTGCCTGTATTACTATTTTTTAAAGAGCTAGGTCCTTCACCTGAATCGGAATTCTCTGATGATTGCCCTGAAGTATCTGAAAAAACAATGAGTTTGTGTTGTTTATTATATCTGTCCCACGGGCCTTGTGGGTTGAAGTTTGCGTATGTACTATTAGTGTAGAAGTCTTCAGACAACTAAGGGTATGTTTTCTCAGTTTTGTAATTCCTACTATCTTTTTTGACCTTGGTAGTCTTTTTAATCTGTTCGATCCTATTGAATTCTGATATATTTTTCTCAACTTTATCAAGGTTTTTGCATCTGCAAGATTCATTTATCTGTTTTACTATGCTGCCAATCTCTACCCAGAGTTTATTAATTTCTTCTGTAGCTATATCAATACCTAGTACCATCCAATGTCTGGAAAAAATGGTATCAGTTGACTGAATAGCTTCAGTGGACTCTGAGAAAAGCGAGGGGCCTTCGAGGATCTTCTTTATAAATTCATCTGAGTACATAGAGACATGATGTGTCATATTGAGACAAGGTGATGAGTAGGTATGCAAAAGGAGGAGAGGATCTAAAAGAGGGAGAGGGTTTATGGGGGGGGGGAAAGGGAAACAATTAAGGGGAGGGGGAAGAAGGAGAGGGGAAAACCTTTGTCTGTTATATCCAGGGGCAGCTCCTCCATGTGGGTCGAGGAGCGTCGCTCCACTGCTTTCTCGCAGAACGAGAAGCAGAAACATAAAATGGTATTATAATCACCATTTTATGTTTCTGCTTCTCGCCCTGCGAGAAAGCAGAAGGGTTTGGTTGGGGGTGGGTGTTCCTGCTCGAGGGCAGGGGAAGAGTGGCTTGCCCACTCTGAGGGTGCTGACTGTTTGGTCAGCCCGAGGGCCAGTCAAACCAGTCATACGCACTCTCCCTTTTCTGCATGTAGGCTGCATGCAGCCTACATGTAGAAAATGGCCTCCCCATATATGCCTGTGCGGCGTCCCAGCCAATCACAACTCTGCCATTGCAGCGCTGTGATTGGCTTAGGGGAGGGGAGGGAGGCTGTCTGCTTCCTGTGAGGAGCAGAGAGAGAAGCAGATGCAACGCGGGACAGGACCGGACTGGCCGGCGAAGGTAAGTGAAACTTTTTTTATATTTCAAAATTCACCCTCGCGTGACCCCCATCCGCGAGTCATGCCGGCTGCAACTAGTTCTTTTCTTAAAACCCTGCATAAAAAAATTTACCTTCACTTCACCTTTCAATTTCTTCCCTCATTTATCTCTTTTGATTGACCCTCCCCTTTCTTTCCATCTTTGGCATGCCTTCTAAGTACATAGACTGCTCTAAGTAACCTGCCTGCGTCAATCTCCCTCTCTTTGAAACCATATCCCTGCATCGTAGCAATATATCCATTCATCACATCAGGCACATGCTTCCCACAGCGCCTTCACTAATGATTGCACCTAACTCATTATTGTACCACATAGAAAATAGAGGAAATGCATGTAATGGTTTCATTGAAATCACAAGAATAATCCCCATAACCAACAATATCCACAAACCCCTAACTTTGGGTTTCGGAGTTGCATGCTCTTGACCTTAGAGCGCTTCAGAGCCGTCTCAGGGGTAAGCACAGTATAAATTCAATTTCAATACAATGATGTGCTGGAAAAAGATAGAATGCTCTTCTCGGGTAAGTTTCTCACCCCTAGGGCTTAATAAATGTCCTGGGAGTGTCGCACACAAAAAGCAACTGTTTTGTGAAAAAAACGATTTTTTCTCACTGTCCCGTTGACCTGAGAAAACTAAGAGCGAATGCACCATTCTTGGATTTCTGTATAACATTTTCCCATACTTAGTTTTGTCTCTATGGGACGTGATCTAACACTGAAGTATCCATAAAACTCCTGACGTCTTGTCCAGACTGTTTCAAAAGCCTTGGAGATTCATGGCTGCTTCATTAGCGCGTTTGATTGCTTTTCGCGCAGTGCAGGCAGTTTTCGATCCTGAAAAGTCACGTTTCACACTTGGTTACAGTATCGCTGCTTTCTGCATTTTTGTGGAGCGAAGTACTTTTCCCTGCAAATGTTGCTAGGATATTAAACCATTGTATTCAACAACAGCACCAGGAATGTTGGAATAAGGAGCCGCTCTTCATCGAAAAGTCAATTTTCCTTTCTTTTTCTTTTCTTCCTTTTCACATTGGTCTTTTTCTCTTCTCTTTTTCAAGCAGGTACTGTGGCGTTTTTGTAAAGATTCTTGGCTGCTTGTTACAACGCCGACGCGTTGACGTGCGCTCACTTGTCTCAATCACCAATTAGATTTCATAGGCAGGGGTCAGCAAAGGGAGAATAATCCCGCCACCTGTGAAACTTAAGTAGATAGTTAATTGCTTTTATTTTCCACCAGCGAAAACGTCCATACATTTCAGAACCTGAGTAGCTGCTATTATATATTTATAACATTCTGAAATTTGATCCGGATTAAGGAAGATGTTTTTTTCTATTTTGATCCTTTACTTTCTTATGCTTTGACTAACTTATAAGCAACCATGCTGGATAACTTTATACTGCCATGTTAGAGCGTGTTCTTCACGCCTTCTCTAGCTTATTAATAGGCAGCTGTAGTATAAGATATGTGACACTTGCATCAACATCTATTTTTAATTACCATTTCATATTCATAAACCAGCTGTTATACATTGTACACAATAAACGTACTACAATAAAATGCAGGGTGGCATTCGTGGAGCGTTGCTGTGTCCTTTTATGTTTGTGTAAATCTCACAAATAAACCATCGTCCAACAAGGTCATTTTAAATGAGTTCAGTGAATCCAGGTCTGTAAATTTCAGTTGTCTTCGACGTCCAAGCGTTCTTTGACACCCTCATTGTTTGTAGAATTCCTAGCGGGGATACGGACATCTTTCGGCCATTGCATTACATGTACTATAAGGCAAAAACACTCCACACGCTCAATACAAATCTCCCAATCCTTAGTCCATTCTCTTGAGCTATTTGGGAGGAAGGTAAGGCCAATTTGAGTCTTTGTTGTCAATTGGCAAGCCCAACCAAAGTTGTGGGAGTTGTAGATGATTAGGGATTTGTGTCTGTTACTGCTTAAATGTTTTCCCCACTTTATTTCAGAATTCATGTGTTGGACTTTACCCTCTCCGCAGGGTCATCCCCAAATATTTTACCTTCACCCTCCTGTTGTTTACTGAATCGTTTTTATTGGCCTTTAGGACTCTGCACCAATGTTAAAGTGCTTGTTTTCTCTTCTTTAAACATGGTGAAATAGCTAAAGCCAATGTGAACATAGTTGATTTACTTGTAAGTCCCTAGGTAAAAGGTACTACATGCACCCAGGGTCTGTAAATTAAATGCCATAAGTGGGCCTACAGCACTTATTGTGCCACCCTCTTTAGCAGCCTTTTAAAACATTTCTCAGGCCTGCTATTGCAGCTTGTGTGTGTAGTTTTAAACTACCATTTCAATCTGGAAACTAAACCTTTTGCCAGACCCAAACCTTTCTTTTTGATGGATATGTCACTCCTAGGGTAGGCCCTGGACAGCCGACAGGGAGGGCAAGGTGCAGTGTATTTTAAAAGTTTGACATGTAGTTTTAAGTTTTACATGTTGTTGTAGTGAAAACCTCTTAGATTAGTGTTTCATTATTGCAAGGTATGCCTTTCCCATAGGATTACATTGGTTTAACTTATTACATTTATTAAGTGATAATTTTCCATTTGGAGCAGGTGGAAATGTCGAGTTTGGTATGTAAAGAATTCAAAGTTAAAATGGTAAAGTTTGATTTTAAGTCACAATTCTGAAAATACCACTTATAGAAAGTTGGCATTTTCTTGTCCCAACCAGTTAGTGCCTGCAGCCTGTATCCTTGGTCACATGATTACGTGTAGCCGGCAGGTGGTCTTTGTGTATTGCTGCAAAACAGTGAGACAAAGAGGGAATAGATGTTGGAAGGATGGGCAATCTTTGACTTGACAAGGGGGAGGAGTGCCACATACCATACTTGCACAACACAGAGGTCCTGCCCGAGAACACTTACGAAGGGTAGACACTAGACGTTGTGACCCAAGACATGCTGGGGCATGGGCAGGGAGGCAGAAAATTTCAAACACCTCTGAGGGTGGAAATCTCCAGACTTTCTACTACAAAGTGGGTACCAGGTTTAAATAGTGGACCATCAGACCAACTCTTCCGTACATCTCTGGACCTGTGGAAGACTCAGAAGGACTGGTTGGCTGCTCTGCAAGAAGGACTGCTACTCTGCTGCCTTGCTGCCCTGCTGCCCTGTTGCTCTGCTGACCTGCTGCTTGAGAGAGGAGTACTAAACATGCGTCTTGAACCAAGAACCACCTAAGAGACGCCAGGGGCTAGTCGGCTGGCCTCCTGATCAGAGCCTCATGGACAGAAAGGGCTCCAACCACCTTGAACCTTACACTTGGACTCTGTCTGCCGTGCGTCCAACCCCCAAGTGGTGCCACTCCAGTCCTGGACCCTTGGAAGTGGGCCTGAATGTGCTTTGCCAGCACAGCTCTCATCTTATGGGCAGAACTGAGGAAGGGTGATGCATTTCTTCGCTGCACTGCTTCAGAACCACCGCAGCATTATGCATGCACAGCACCGGACCTCGCATCGCCACCTGCAGTCTCCTTGGAACTGCTGCTGCGTGACACGTCCTCAATGCAGGCTTTCCCATCACAAGCCCCTCATCAAGGATTTTGCTTTGCAGCCCCGCAGCGTCTTCTGAACTACCACTGCGTAATGCATCCTCGATGCCAGACTTTGTATTGCAAGCCCCTCTTCAAACGCATCTCCAAGTTCCTCTGAACTTCCACTGCGTGAAGCATCCTCAATGTGGGATCTCACAACAATCTGCTGGTGAGGATTTAAGTTACTTTGTTCAGCAGGCTTAACTTAACCCCTGTATCTGTCCCGCACTCCGTCGTGATCAACCTGAACTTGTAACTTTGTCCCGGTCCACTGAGACCAGATAACTTTAGTTTCACCTAAATCTTTGGAACTGCATATCTCCGGTTCTACTGATCTGATTTTTTTAGTTTTGGTCTTAAATAACATATTAAATTTTACTATGTTTCTAAATTAGTGTGGGAATGTCCTTGTGTGTTTTTTTCACTTTAGTACTGTTTGAAGTGCTGCATAAATACATTTAACATAGCCTTAAAGTTAAGCCTAACTACTTTGTGCCAAACTACTAAAGGGTTGAGCACAGGTTAATTTGGGGTTGCTTGTGACTGCACTCTGACAGCAATTATGGTGTCTGCTTAAGTAGGGTTTCACCCCCCTCAACCAGTAACCTAATTTCCAACATCATGCAATGCAGAAAAGCTCAAATCAGCTTAGAACTCCGGAAGATGTGTAACCATTTCAATGCACAAAAGATAGCGGTGCCTTTGCAGTGGATGCATCTAGCTAGAAAACTATAGATTTCCACGTGGAAGTATATTAGAATCACGCCCTTTTGGTATGTACTTCTGTCTATCTTACCTCTACTGATGCCTTGAACTACCTTACTGCTTACAGGGCTGCTATATGGAGGCACAGCTTTCTGTTCCAAATATTGCCCTCGTTAATGCAGCAAATTCAAATGAAGATGCAGTGAACTTACATGTGAATAGTAATAGAAAAAGAGGCTTTCACAAGGACTGCACCTGTTGTTGACTGTCTGGTTGCTTGAAATGCTAATAACAGCTTGCTGTTCTAATATTGAACATGTGTAATCCCAGGCATGGCACTGCCAGGCACATCTGCTGTGACCTTGCTTGTATTGTACGCCTGCACACTTTTTTGAGGAGATGGAGCTAACTGGTGATAATCATGATTTGTTTAAATAAGTATTATAAGATGATCAGCCTTTAAATTTTGCATACGCTTCCCCCATGCAACGTTATGATATTAAACCTAGGCCCTGATTATTTTGGATCAATCACATAAACAGATCGACCCTTCTGTGCTTCCTTCTGCATTTAGAGTTCATTTTGTCTTTGTCAGAAATCACATCCCTAAATGTATTCCTGTCCTTCACTAAAACACATGCTGGCCAAAAAACACATTTGTCAGATTCACCCTCCAATGAAATTTGTGACTGCACACCCCTCATTTTTTTTTTTTTGCAGCTGGATTAGTGAACAAACTAGCAGTGGGCGGGCTCCATGCCCATCTAACCTCATGGCAATCCACAATATGCGCTGCAACAGAATATGGGTCCATATTACAGAAAGTGCCACGATGGCGCAGCGGGCGTTTGCGCCAGCCTTGCACGCCTCAGGGCCCTTTGGTATTACGGAAAGGACTGCAGACACTTGTGCGGCCCCTTCTGTAAGACCCACAGCGCTGGCACACACAAACCGCCTGTGCTATCTGCAGGGGGTGTTCCCTCATTGCATGGGGGCATGCCCCATGCAAATGAGGGAATTACTTTGCCTCTGCGCCTGCGCTGTATTACAGACGCAGGCACAGAGGCAAAAAAGAGGTGCACTATCAGTTCACCCCCTGATGGCATCTCTCTGGAGGGGGGAAAGGGGGTCCTAAGGACCCCCCAGACATTCCCTTGCAGGCGGGAGCAGTCACTGACTGCACTCGCCTCCAAGGGGATCTCTAATCCCCTTCAAAAGTGCAGGCGGGTTGCCGGCTGCACTGTGAAAACACGGAACAGCTGTAAAGCAGCCATTCTGTTTTTCACCAGCATGCGCTGCCCGCAGGGCACTATGAGTTCGCGGCTGCCCTGGGGCCAGCGCATTCATTTCAATAGAGTGCACTTTCATTGTTTACGCTGGGCACACCTTTTTAGGTCTCGCCTGACCCAGCGCATGCGCTGGTCTGGCGAGTCTTATTGAGAGGGCTCCAAAAAGTGCTACCAGGCCAGCCGAGAGCTACAGTGTATGTGCGCGGACGCGCGCGCCGCTTTTACCGCGATTACTTTCACTTTCGCGGCCGCTTTGATGTTTGATCGCGATCACTTTCACGGCCACTTGGCATAGCCAATAGGTCTCGCTTTTGGGACCTTATAAGTATTTAGTTATGCAACTGTTGCATGGCTAAACACTTATAAGGTCCCAAAGGCGAGACCTATTGGCTATGCCAACGCTTGTTAAAGGTGCGCCCGGTGCAAATAATGATAATGCGCATATTGTGTAATGTGGCCCATGCTGTCTAATAGGTTCGACCTAAAAAACGTCTGGGTTTAAATTGTTGAAATAAATAGAGGGTGGGGGGTGGGTGTGTGTGTGTGTTGGTACATGGTAGTGTGATTTTACTTTTTATTTCAGGCTATATGCTCTTACTTTTAACAGTAATGATTCAGGATCAACTAAGGGCGCCAGTATGAGGTCCGTGCTAATCCTGATTCAGACAGAAAAGTTTGGCCCACAATTGGATTATTAAAATTCGTTTCCTAATCGCATGTCTTGTAATCACAGTGTTTTTATTTATTTATTTATTTAATGTGTTTTTATATAGCGCGGACTTTACCCGAAGGTGTCAGAGCGCTTCACAATAGGAACAGTAATGATACATGAGGAGAAAATTACAAGTGAGCATGTTACAAAAGCAAACGTTACGTTACCTGAGGCAATAGTGACAACTGTGCATGTATCAAGTTTCCTGTTGTATCAGTAATTCCTGGTGTGGTCATTACCAAAGCGGGTGTCCAGCACACCTTGTTAATGAGGTCCTAAGTGTGCGGTCTACTTGGCCCTACTAAGCAGGTGAATTTACACGTACGGACCATCACTCCCTAATCCCGCCTCTCCTACGCTGGTTAGTGGTTCTCCAGTCTTCTGCAAATGTCAGCGGGTGGTTGCAATAGGTTTACGGTGTGATGGGTATTTTTCAGTTGATGACTTTTATTATTATTAAAAAAACAGTTTCTTCACAAGATTCAATCATGCTTACAAACAAAACATATGATTAATAAAGCAGATGTAGTACATTGCTGCTACTTCCGTGTTTCCAAAAGTAAACTACTGAACGAGCGGTTCTGCCTTCGCTTTTCAATTTAGACGGCGGCATGTTTATTCTGCAGTCTCTTTCACCACAAACCCCAAGGATTTCCCAGCAGCGCAGCCTGCGTTGCAGGAGGCCTAATGTTTAATTGACGTACAGTTTTTTTTCTCAGAGTTATCGCTAGACAGAAAGGAAGCGGGGTAGAAATGTCTAGGAAGAAGCGGAAGTGGTTAGAAGGGGGAACTTGTAAAAGTATTGCAGTGGCAATCTCCCTCCCACGTGGGAGTGCCGCACGCCTGTTCAACGTCTGGCTACCATAGAGGCCTAGATTATTTATTTATGCAATTAATTCTTATTACATAAAATCGTGTTATTCTTTACAGACAAGGGCGATTCTTTATCCACCAAAAACGTTCTGTGTAGCTGCGAGGAAATGTAGGACTCAGTGTAGTGAAGATTATTTGCAAGTAATCGTTGCCTGTTTTTCCCTCTTCCATATCAAAGAGCTTATTGACGAGATTATATGGATTCATTTGAATAACTTTGAGGAAGGACCACACTGAGACATGTCTAACTGCAACACGAAAGCTGAATAGCCCATACGGAGAATATAGCAATGACACCATTGTTCCACCTACATTTTCTAGCATTATGCCTGTATTTGTAAACAAAAGTTTTAGCAGAGGTCTTAGTGGCCGCCCAGTACATATCATTCAATGAAAACCCGCAGTCCTCAGACACAACGCTACTGCTCTCCTTGTTCATTGGCTCTTGACAAGGCCAGTCAGATGAAAATCTGCTGATGCATAGGCCATGCAGATGGACAACTATATCAATCTATTTAATGCAAAGGTGACTTGTGTCCTCAGCACTGAAGTTCACAAAAAGAGTACTTGAGGTCAGGAAAAGGACCGCGCAAGAGGCATAACCATACCGACATCAGGGGAATTAGTGGGCTTTCCCTGGTTCAGTCTATCAGCCCGAAGGTAAGGCAACTCCATGTCCTGGTGAGAATGGAAGTCTGAGAAAAGAAAGGAGAATATAGGGTTTCACACACAGCTTAACTCCTGTCCAATTTCTTCAACACTAAGCAGACGTGATGACCACACTCCAGTTTCATTATTTGCACAGAACATACCTAACGCCAAAGTATCCAGTAAACTATGTTCTGAACATACCTCAGCATGTTCCAGATGGAACTAGGCCGAAGCAGACTTTATTTATATGGAGTAACTATGTCCGGAAATACAGAGATTCTGGGATGACATAGTGACTAGACTGCGGACAGTGGTAAGCCAGCTAGTTCAAATGGAAATCCAACAATGCCTCATAGGTTTAGTGCTAAGAACTAAAGAGAGGAAAGTTGGCCTTAAGTTTTTGACACTGAGGACTTGATTTAGAGTTGGGTGGATGCAGTGGATCCGGACAACTGTCCATCATGCAGCACCACACAAGCACCTGCAAGGAACATAAACACCTGAACACTTGATAAGTAACCACTACCATACACAAACTGTTACAAGAAAACATTGCTGACAGTCATATGATGGTACCAAACTGTGCAATATGGCTTTAAAAACATAAAGGTACTATGGATCAATGCCTAAATTTACATTTGATCACTTCCAAATATTGCATAGCTAAAAAGGGGACGGTCTATATGGCGTTTATGGATTTGTCAGCAGCCTATGATTGCGTTTCCCACCCCCAACCATGGCATATTATGGGAGGACTGGGCACTGACAAAGCCATTATCTCCTTTATAAGACAACTGTATGCACAGGCTACAGCTTGTGTACAATATGGAAATAAGGGGGAATGCACTAGGTGGTTCAGGATTGAAAGAGGGGTCAGACAGGGTTGTGTCGTGGCCCCCTTTCTTTTCTCCTTATATACGAATGGGGTGGAGGCGCCTTTGCTAGAATCCCCCCTGGATGTCCCAAAAATTTATCAGACCCGTATTCCCATACTCCTTTTTGCGGATGACGCAGTGCTAATTGCTAGGACAGGCATGGCACTGCTGAAACTGAGAACAGAGTATGTGATATTTCTGGAAAAGCTGGACCTCCGTGTAAATGATGCCAAATCATGTGTGCTAGTGGCTTGTCAACGGGCAAAGAAAATCCCTGTCTTTCATATAGGTGGTCGTAAAATTGAAAAAATCGGCACCTTCTCGTACGTGGGAATATTGTTTAATAAAATCGCATCTCGGAATCATATGGTTGTAAATAGAAGATTGTTTTTTCGAAGAAAGTATTAATGCTATTTTTAGTTTTACCCCAAAATTGGACTCCAAACCACTGGATGTGGTAAAAGAGATATATAGGGCTAAAGCTATCACTGTTGCAACATATGGAGCAGGAGTATGGAGACTTACAAATTCTGACTCAATTCAATTAATAGAAGATACTTTTCTGAAATAATTAGTAGCACTCCCCAGAAGCTGTTCTTCTTTTAATTGGCACAGTGAGTTAGATATACCATACATAACTGATCAGATTCACCTCCAATTTTGCTGTGGCATTTAGCATGGAAAAGAGAAACACTGCATTTAACTCAAAATATCATTAGGGACTGTTTATCGCTTGACAATGCTTATAAAATCCCATGGATCTCGAATGTTCGACATACTTTTAATATTTTAGGCTTGCAAAATCTTTTTGAGACCCCATTAGCATGTGAGTCGAAATCCAAAACATTAATCAAAGATAAATTTTTATGTAAAATGGAAGGAGAAAGATATTTACATAATATTAACAAAAGAACGGTTTTAAAGTATTTTAGCATACCTGTTATTTCTGAGGGAACAGCCTCCTACTTGTCTTTTGTAACAAATCCTCAGTATCTTTTTGTTTTGGTGAGATTTAGACTAAATCTTATCCCCTCCATGCTGGGCTATCCATCGGGTATTTTCTCGCAGCAAGCTTTACCTCCCTGTAACTGTGATGGTGTTTCATCTCAAGCCAATTTACATTTTATGTATGCACTTTATCGGAAATGTTTTATACTCCCAATTATTTGTAAATGTAATTTTAGGCAATGCCGGGTAGCCTTATATTTTTTGCAAATGTTACAAGATCACCATATGTGTTATTCTGTAGCATCCTTCTTATGTCTAGCGATGAAAGCAAGAAGGCTTATGAAGTAATTATGATATAGCTATTTTTAAATATGTGTCTGTACATTGCTTAATTTATTGTACTTTGTATATATGATATTTTATTGAATATGGTGCTGTGTGATTTTATAATCTATATGCTTTTTAGATCGAATAAAGTAAATTGAATTGAAATTGTATGATGGTACCAAATTGTGGAATCGTTGTACTTTATTGTAAAGGCATTTGTATCCCACCTTCCTACCCTTTGCAAGTCACAAAGTGCTTTCTGGGTGCTTGATTAAATAGCTACTCCATTGACAATAATTATATAAGGCTTCCTATTCTTGCAAGAGTATGAAGCCGTCTGAATTGCATCAGATTCCTGGGCACCCTTCAGAGTGCATAGTTGAAAGTGTGTGGGTTTTAGTATGGCCTTTATGGGACATGGTGGATGAGGTGCATCTTATGTATCAATTCATGTTTAAATGTTGCTACGCATCAGTGTGGTCTGTTGAAGAGATTGATAGACAACACAGTCATGTATGCAATGCAGATACATACCATTTTTAGGAGTGAACTGTATCATAGGTCGAAAGTCCCATTAATGTGTATCAGCGGGATCTGCTTGGGTATATATAATTCCTAGAGTTCAGCCAAGATTGTCAAAAGTCTTGCCTACTATAGGTACAGCTAAGCCACCATTGATGAATGTGCATTGGCTGTGGCAGGGCCCAACCTAATTTGGGCACTGGATACTACCCAGTATAGACAGGCGTGTAGATTTCTATTGCTTACTGATGCCTACTACGGTATGTACTATATGGAGACCAGTCAAGAGTAACAGAAGCCCACCCAATGGTGGCACCATGGGAGTGCCATATGGAATGCACCCTGGAGTGTCAAATATCAGACCCTCTTAAGCACCAACAGAGTACTAAATGGAGACCGCCCAGGCAACCAAATCCTTCTGAAGGCACTGGTAAGCCACTAGCGAGAAGTATATAGAGTCTACTGAGGACCAGAGTCCATGCCCACTTGGCTCTTTTAACCCACCCAGGGGGCGCTATATGAAGACACACAGGTGTGACACAAGAGCACCCCTTGGAGGTACTGTTAAGCCACCAATAAGAACTACGAGTCCACTCAGAAAAAAAACATTGGCCCAAACTGGCTGGAGTCTCTGTTAACCAGTAAGGGAGTCTGTTTTGAAGAGCACCCACCAGCGACATAGGGAAAACACCTTGGATGCACATGGTAGAAGCATACTGTGTGTATGGCTATAATGCACATGGGAATATTACGCAGCAGTAGGCAGGTTTTCAACAGTCACAGCAGTCTAAAAGTCTTTCGGTGAACCATGTAGGAAACATTTTAATTGAATTTTAGCAGAGGAAAATGATTAAGGAAGTCCAGAGTAGGAGGGGTGGGGGAGAAAGACAATTGTGGCTTCCTTTTCCTAGCAGGCTCAAACAGGAAATACACCACAGGAATACACTTTTAAGCTCTACGCCCTTCACATGGACACTTGGGCGATGTGACACCATGTGAGAAAAGGTTAAATAGGAGGAGGGATGTGGGTGTCAATTGACCCCTGCAGCATCCAGTCTCTGCAGGAAAGAGTCAATGGTCGATAAGGGTTAGAGGTCACAACTTGGGTCCAATGAGAAGGCAGCAGGAGTGCAGAGGTGCAAGAGGGCAGCCACAGCAAAATAATCAGCATCCACGTTAACCACACTAAGGCCTCAAATATGAGTGCCTTATTTGCACAGATGTCTCAACTACGAGTAAGCTGGGATTTTCCGGCCCCTCAGAGATTTCCCAAGGAAAATATTGGCAGGTCAAACCAGGCAATATTTACTTGTTGAAAAGGCCTGATATATTCACAAATATGCAGGTTTTCGTGCGAAAATCACCAACATCTGAATGTTAGTCCCCAATGCAATAGTGAAGATTGTAAGAGCTACCATTTATTGCTGCTTTTAAATTCTGAACACAAGAGTATCGGTATTTAAAGGGTAATATATATAGCACCTGTTCCCACAAGTAAGCAAAGTCTAATATGAATGCCAGCTGCTATGTGTAATCAACTGTCCATAAGTAAAGACAACAAAAAAGGTCAAGCCTGTATGCAAATTACAGTGCAAAAATGTGAACATTATTACTCATCAAAACAAATTTTGTGCGAGATAGAGTTCAAATTCCCTGCAATTGGTTCAAGGGAGTTGGAATGCAGACAAAAACAGGGTAAGTATACCTCAGGGATACCCTTGGCAACCACTGGGGACCTCAACATCACAAGTGGTACTTCAGGCCCTGCAGATACAGATACAGAAAGATGTTTATACGTTTCTTCAGGCTCGAGTCAAGGATTGCGACTAGTGGTCAGGGCTAGAGGATAGAGCAACCAGTAATAAGTTTGGGTTATGTTGGGTGGCATTTATGGGATGTGCATCTGCTACTTGTGTAGCTTTATGGCACTCTAATTATCTAGACCGATTACATGTTGACTTCTATGCTTTCTTGCAGATGCATGTGGTTGTAGTGTGACTTAGTTGGGAAGAAATGAGCGAGGCGCTTGAGGTCCTGACACATGGGCTGGTCATGTTGTGGCAAACGTGATAGATTGTGCTTTATGCAGCTTTATACAAACAATACATGAATTTGTGAGTCTACTATACCGTCCTTGAAGCCAGGGTTCCATAGTTTGGTGGTTAATAGTGGTTGCCTTGTAAGTTTGGTTGAGAATCAGCTTAAGGGTTTCAAATCTTGAAGAGTCGTGTTTTTATAGCCCTGATTCAGGCATGCTAGTTTTGAGATTTCCTTGTCTAGATGTGGGTGGCTTTTGCTTACTTGGACTGAAGGTGAATGACCTTTGTGCTGGGATTTGTTGAAATAAGGGACTTTGAGTGTGAGAGCGTGTTGGATCGGAGGCTTTGTCCAGGGCAGTCAGTCTAAACTTTTCTGTTGGAAGAGTCTTGGTCTTATTCCATGCTGTTCCCCTGTGTCGTAAACATTACTTTAAACATGATCTTGTGAGACCCTGAAAATCTAAGCAAATTCACGAGGACTGGGCTAATGTGCATCAGGGATTTCAAATGTGGGAGACAAGCCAGGTCGCGGAGTTTTGCAACAGCTGCACTTTCTTTAGGAAGAATGTCAAGGGTCCTAGGCATAGACCACTCACACAAACCAAGCAAGAGAGCACACGTGCGGTTGTGGCCTAAACTCTGGGTGTAGTGGGATGCTGCTAGGGAGGGGAATATCCATCTTAGCATTCTAAAAATATTGAATGAGGATCACCATTGAGGTTCTGGACCTTGAAGATGATCCGTGTGTCATCTTCATAGATGAAGCAAGACAGACCGAATGATTGAATCTGTTCAGGCACAGGGCTCAAGGAGATTTTGTTCGAGACAGTTGAACTGTGAGGGATACTGGGATACACCGCATATGATTTGGAGAAGTGTATGTCCATATTAGCGACGAGGGGAGATTCTGTTTCTCTGAAAAAACAGCCATTTCTAATCAAAATATATGATGCTGCTGACACCTAATAATAGCCCTGTAGAAGTGTTTTTTGTGGGTTACAGCTTAAGAATACATGAGCAACAACATGGTTTCATTTTAACAGTTTGCAGCAGTTTCAATGACAGGCATTTATGCCAATAACATCAGCAAAACCGCTGTGTTATATTAAACTTCAAACTTAACTCGCACTCAAACATCAAGACACTTGTCAAAGATGCAAACTACCGTCTTATGACTCCAGGAGGCACTAGACATTTTCTCCTGAGATCCCACTTTAAAAATCTACTGCAAGCCTTAATACTATCTAGAACTGAGTGTAGCAATGGTCTGCTCACCGGCCTACCCAGCTCCTGACTTTCACCTCTGGAAGGCGTGTTTTACTCTGCTGCCTGACATCCCTGAAAAAAGAACATTTGACCATATAACCTCCATTTCATATTCACTGAATTGGCTACCTCTTGATACTCTAAGTATCCACAAAACTAGGTGCATCGCATTCAATGTCTCATAGTTAAACGAATAATCCTATCTTGTCTCTAAACTTACTCTTGCAGGGGCAAAAAATAATTCAAGAGACAAGATCTCCTTACGACTTAGTCTACCTAAGCTCAAGAATTCCACTACACTGAAACCTGCTTTCTCAGGGAATGCTCCCAAATTTGGAACTTACTTCCTATCAGACTTTGGAAAGCCCAATCTTTTTGCCCAATTAAGAAATGGAATTAAAATATTGTTACTAGAGTTTCTGGAAACATGTACAGCATGGCCTCCAGACAACTATCAACATTTTTGTGAACACCTCACTCTCCTGACCTAACATGCCTCATTCTGCTCTCATATGTCTCCTGCTACTACATGATCTATACTCTAAAATACATTCCATTTTGTCCATGTCTATCATTAATGTCAGTGTTTTTGATTATCTCCTGCAATGTGATATCATCTTCACAAAATGTATTCTCTCTGCCTCAATATATCAAACATGTCAACAGTGAACATGAAGCGCTCTGATAAACTACACTGGACTGAGATGTGCTATAAAATAAAAAAATAAATATAAATTTGCTAATTTATTTCCTGGACAAACCCACATGTGGTTTGTTTACATAAAGTATCCTTATAAAGGCACCCACTGCATTGGATATTCTTTTGTTTTCAGGTAACAAAGCAACATATTATATCTGGAGCATGGCTGAAAGGGAGGAATATATGAAAAATTACAGATTTGTCTCTGAATTTGCACAGCAGTAACATGGTCTTCTCACTCCCGACCACACTAAATACATTTCTCTCTTTTTCTAACCCATTAAATCCACCGAAAAAGGTCTGTTTTTTAAAGCATTTTAACGAGAATGTATAATGAGCTGAGAAGCGTCAAATCCAACAATTTGTGAGCAAAGATGGGCAAAGTCTGAGAGCATACTGTTCTGTTTGAGCAATAAATACGTCCATATTATGCAAGATTTCTCTTCTTGGTATATTCGAGAAGACGTGCATAATCACTATTACTTTCAAAATGGCAGCAACATTGGATTTTGAGTGGGCCTGCACACCTGGTGGAAAATGTGTTATGCAGTGTAGTGTCAAAACTCAGCGAATCTTTTTTGGTGTGTCTGTGACCTACCTCACGAAGGGGTACAGCCCTAACCCCTGTTCAATATGATATTATTTTGGTCAGAACCAAAAATATGGGCCCTTTATCTCTGTGTCTTGTTTAATTCCATCTTAATGGGAACGGATCCGCCAGATTCCTGGCGAGGCGCAGAGATAGTTCCTATTCACAAGAAAGGCTGCCCCCTACTACCGTCCAACTACAGGCCCATTAGCCTGATAGATATCACCCAGAAGCTGATGGGACGAATAATCCTGGAAAGAGTCCAGGCCTGGGTTGAGGAAAATAAGATCTTGAGTACTCTTCAGGCCAGCTTTAGGACGAGCACGTCAACTATTGACCAGATCTTCAGACTTCAGGTCCTGTATTGGAAAACAGTGAGTGTGGAGGGTGGCAGCCTCTACCTCATTTTTGTGGACCTGAGGTCTGCATTTGATCTGGTCCCTAGGGGAAAATTGTGGAGTGTACTTTTAGATCTTGGCATCCCAATATACCTCCTGGATGTGTTAATAAGGCTCCACACAGAAACCTATGCCTAAGTCAGATGGGGGAAGCATGGAGAATTGTCTGCTCGCTTCCCGGTAAAAAAGGGGGTGCGCCAGGGGTGCGTCAATGGCCCCTACCCTTTTTAGTTTATACATAAATATAGATCATTTATTAGGTATAAAGGATATTGATGCCCCAAGGTTAGCTACAGGCCGGGTACCCGCATTGATGTTCGCGGACGACACCTTGTTGTTGTCCAAGACATCAATGGGTATCCAACGTACCTTGGATGGCTTCGCCGATTTCTGTGCATCAAGAGGCCTGGAGATAAATCTATCTAAAACTAAATTTATGATTTTTAACCCACCCAGGCAGACCCGCCCAAATCCAGTATTGGATGGCATACCTTTGGAACGAGTAAAAACCTTTGAGTATTTGGGCATCATCCTTGTGGAACATTTGGAATGGGATGCCCAAGTAGCAAAGGCTGCTTTAAAGTTGACACAAACGGTGGGTGGGATTTCGAAAATGCACTGAGTATCTGTGTACAAGCCTGCTGCTCCAGTTATAGAAATGTATAAAGTACAGGCTAGAGCGGCTTCTATGTACGGGGCGGAGCTTTGGGGGCATTTTAGGCCCACAAGCCTTACAAGGGTGGAGCACTCATTTATGAGGAACCTGTTGGGATTGCCAGTTAGCATCCCGTTAGTACCTCTTCGACTGGACCTAGGGCTTCTCCCTATTGAGGAGGAAGTGGCCTTAAGGCCACTTACCTACTGGAGAAGAATATGGTCAGTTCCTGAACTAGCTCCCTTTAGAAGTGAGTTCAGGGATGTGTGGGCTGAAATTAGAACCAAGAAAATCCCGTGGTTTATTCATATTAAGGAACTCTGTAATAGGATTGGCTTACCCGAGTTATGGGGAACACCAGAAGTAGTGTGCCCGGCAATATCTAGGGCCGATTTGGTATACCATTATAGGCACCACAATCTACTGTCTCTTCACGTGAGCTCTACAGTTGGTAGACTGACATCTCAGTTCCTCCAAGTAAAAGAGGATTACAAAAAGGAGGATTTCCTTGACCTGATTAATACAGCTTCGGCAAGGAAACTGTACATGCAATTTAGGATGGGTAGTCTGCCGCTCATGTTATGTACTAGTAAATGGGATTTAAATAAAAATACTTAGTGCCCAGCGTGTAAATACCATCTTGAAAATGACATCCACGTCCTGTTTTTTTGTCCCAAATATCAGACTGTACGCAATCGTTGGGTGAAACCTATCTGTAGGAACCTTGGCTTCAGAGAATGTTATAAGGCCTTGAGAGTATTAAAATATGATACGCACCCTCCTATCGTTTTCGCCGTCTCCCGCTTTTTAAACGGGATGTGGCTTAAACGCAGGAATTTTTTAATGAAATAAATTGTTGAGTTACATATTTATAGGAAATTTAATGTATACCTCCGATAACTACTTTGAATGGTTTAATTTGATTTTAATATGTGCCGGTTTTAAATTTGTAATGTAGGTGTATATATATGATTGTGATTGATTTTGATTCGGTGCATGTTATTTATTCTCTGTAACATAGTGTTTGTGTGTATTTTACTCTGTACTTTTATGGTCCGTTGTGACCGAAATAAAGTTATCGAAAGATACTATTTTAAGGCCTGGAATCACCCAGGTCTGTGAGATGCACTGCTGTTGTCCTTATGGTTTCAAATTATTATTCTGTTTTTTTGTTGTTCTTTACATAATGAAGGCAACATTTACACGAAGAAATTACAAAATGTTGTATTACAAAAAAAATATAATAATATTGTTTTTCAAGTGAACAAATTCCTGTCCGTGAGTTTCTCACAGACCTGGGTGATTCCAGGCCTTAAAATAGCAACATTGGATTACCTTGTGATCCTACTCTTACGTGAAATGTCTGTACATCTCCCATGTCAGATACAAAATCCATTGACTTTACCATGGAAAGGCAGATGGCATGGCCTCCATCACAGATGGCATGAGACTACTGATGGTCTATTTGTACACCTGATATTACCAATACAGTGGTTGTTGATGACTGCAGGACATACGAATATGGAAGAATTCCAGGTTTTTCTTCCGGAGTCCCTGCGAAATGCCGAGCTATCATGGGAACTGGAAAACTGCATCAGATTCCCATTGTAATTTCTAATCTGCAACTCATTTCTACCCGGTAATTTCACAGTTTTTAGCGGATGAAATTTCCACGGAGAGGGATGGAACTGCCTGGAATGTGGTATTTCCGCATTGCCCGTCAAAAACAAATTTTCCGACCTCATCAGGGATTACATTGAACTTGTACAGTGGACCGTTCAAACATGAAAGTGACTTTGGATGTACAGACAGACCTCGTTGAGGCTGTACATTTAACTCCCTCAACAGAAAGCATTCTCCCACCTACACTGTCATAGCCATTGCATGTCTTGTCCAGTAAGATTCAGGCTGTTTCTTGTATGGCTTATTTGTTTTGCTTTTACTGCAGAAATGAGACAGAGTATGTTGGAGGAAGTGTAATTATTCACTACGAAAGGTCACTTCTCCTCCATGTGTTGAACCAACATAAAGTGGGCAAAGATGGCGTTGTTCTCGCTATTGTGATGAATATTTATGATTTGTCTCTAAATGTACGTATTCACTGGATAGATCCATGCTGTTTTGTCTGCTATACAATAAGTCTTTCTACTGCAACATTGACTTTTAAATCTGATTTTCGATCCTTGACAGATTGAGAACCAGTTCTGGAATCATATCTGAACGGTAATATAAAAACACCACAGGGTGTGATCAATAACATTCTATTTCGATCATGTTTTCTATTTTACTTTAGATATAAGAAAATAAATATGGACATACATACCATATTACTTTGCAGCACTGCTGTTGAGCAGGATTTCAATCCTCCCAGATGGGCTTTAATTCTGGTCAGTAATGTGTGTTGTGAATTGCAGTTGATGACGTATGAGGTCAGTTCCAGTTGAAAACAATAAAAAGTCTTTCAAAACTATAATTTTTGGCAGAATCTCTGGAAATCTACGACATCCACCGGGCCCTTTAACGCCCTAAGCATGCAGTGATGAGGTTAGAAGGCCAACCAAAGCAGCGTTTGACTAATGTTGATTCTGCAAGTATTTTGTTGTTTTCCCTTTGCAGCTCACTGAATCTTGATTGTAGGAAATAGATGCTGTTCCATATTAATTCCATATTTTACCTGGGAGAAAAGAGATCTAAACAGGTTTCTCACATTTATTACTCAGAGGACAGCAGAAGGTGTACACGGGCAGTTATCTATGTTCAAACCTTGTATAAACCTTATGTAAAATATATAGCGTAAAACATATGTTCCCATGTGGGGCATATTTATGAAAAGGTAATGCAGTGCAGCAAGTCACTTTGCTGTGCTACAGGGAAGGGGCAGGATTTAGCACAATATGGTGCATTTCTGCCTTTTCCTCAGCGCTGGCGCACAATGACCTGCCTAGCGCCAACTCAGGCACTATCGTGCACGGGTGCCTGCTTTGCATGCAGTATTGTTTTTGTGCAGAAAGGAGCACCTTCCTGCACAAAAACAACTGCCTTAGGTATTTTCCTCTTGGCGTGCTGCACATAGAAGGAGGACGTAACAAGGAGAAATAAAGTTGTTTCTCCTAATTGTGCCTCACCTGGGAAGGCATAGCATTTTGGCGCATTCCCAGGTCTACCAGTAATGGTAAACCTGGGACTGCATCAAAGTCCATGGCATTTGCGTGGGAACACCCACTGAGCGCCCATGGAAGTTCGATAATCATAGAACGTGGTAATGGAGACTGGCAAAGCAGTCTTTGGGGATCCTGATTTGTGGAATGGAGGTCAGCTGGTGGAGGCGAAATCCTCTACGAGCCACAACTGCTTTGTGAGTCCGAGTAGGGACACCGTGTTCTATGATTATCGGACTTCTCCCACACAATCCTGGCAACATATTGACTGTTTCAAGCCCTCCTTCCGAATTAATTTGCCTCCACGATACTGTGTGACCGGACACCGTTGGTTCCCTCCTGGGCACCCTCGTGGACGTTGCGTCCACCTTCTCCCTCAGCACACCACTGCTAGGGTGCAACAATCGATGCTCCCCCAGTGGAATTGCCCTCCAGCATTTACGCAGCACTTACAAATTTGTAACCTGGTCCTGAAGATTACCTGAACTGACTACAGGTCGAAATGTCGTCAAACACCCAGCACAATTTTTTGGCTCAATTTCTGTAGTTCATTAAATTACCTACCTCCTTTAAATCCTTGTAAATGAATTTGAACCACCAAAAAGTGTTTTTCTGTATTTATTGACATTACTGTTTCTTTTACCCCGTTTTTCACTGTTTCACTTGCCACTTGCGCCGTTCACCTTGTTTCTCACAAGCACATTTGTGCACAAGTTTGTACAGGCCACATGTACATTCAATGTAATATAGTGCTGTATTTGTTTATTTCAACTTTGTTTAAATACAGACTGCTCCTCACATTTGTTGCAACAACCATTAATGCCTGCCTTTCTCCTCCTTCTTGCAACTATTGTGCATGTTTTCTGAAACTGTCTTTGAATATTACCTGTTGAGACATTGTTATTTTGTTATATACACCAGTTACTGTCAAGGCACTTCCCTCTAAGGGTTAATATTAAGTGTCATTAAGCTAAGGTGCAAATTATTCCGTTACTCCCACAGTGTACTGATTTTCTCACAGTTCACTTTATTTTACTAATTGAGGCTTTTTTGTCTGCGCTGTTGTTGGTGCAGTCAGGTGGCTGACCGGCTCCACCTTCACATGCTTGATCTCCTGCTTCTGGGACAGTGTCAGCTGGCAGTTCCAACAGGGCCTCTCTTTGAAGCCACACCTCCAGCAAGGTGGCGGCTCCACATTCGCTGACGCCTGGGACACCTCCTCGCAGGCAAGGATGGCTGTACTGAGAGAGACTGGATTCACACATGGGCTAAATTAAGCATATGCTCTGGGAATGGTGCGGCACCCACTTTGGCCAGCTGGGTCCTGTCAATATGGACATGCACAAGCTGATCTCAGTCAGGCGGCAAGGCCCAACACTGGTATCACTCTCTTTCCAATGCGTCTCAGGTCACACCGCAATTTCTTTGTTGCTTCGGTTTCAGCACTGTGGCTCAAGTCACGCCCTAACTTTTGTTTAAGCTCAGCAGCTCAGTTCATTCAGCAGTTCATGGTTCCTGCCAGGATCTGTAGTGAGAGTCTTATCCTCACTGATACCTTGGCACACAGATCTCTCTCTACAATCCTCCTTTTCTGGAAGACACGCCAAGCTAGATTAACTATTAACCTCACTCCCCCTGGACAGTCACTCCTCCTGCAAAGTTTAGAGTTCCTTGTTGCCCTCAAGGGCCAGGATGGCTTCTATGACAGGTAGACAGGGCAGGCAAACAGCTTTCCAAGAAAGGAACATTCACGTGATGTCCCCATACCTTTGGGAAGCTGGTTGTCAGATAGATGCCAGCTCCGGTTGCACAGCAGTCCTCTGTACTCCACAGAGCACCCTCTTTTTTCGTCACAGAGGACTTTGACCTGGAACAACAAGAAGGTCAGAGGGACACAATTGTATACAATGAAAGAAGCCATTAAATGTGTGCACTTTCAGAAGCAGTTTGGGGTTGTTCTTCTTTCACGTGTTTGTTTCAGGCTGCGCTCCAGGAACAGCCTTTCCAGGCTGCTCTCCAGGCACAGCCTCTTGCATGGAGCACATACAACTGAGTCTCAAAGAGGTAAGAGCTTTCTGCACCTGGTTGTCAGCAACCATATTAAAAGAGTGTAAAGGGAAAGACAAATGGCTGGGCCTCACCTATGGAGTCCCAACTAACCTGGACAATTGAGTCTGCAATTCCACCCTTCTCCCGTCCATTATCAATTGGCAGTGCTTCAAAAAAACAAACCAACAGTTTCTTCATCAGCAAAAACATAATTGAATTTCTAAAAGAGTTTTATTTCCTCTTCTCTCACTTAATTGTTTAGGTCTCCTCCCTCCAGCTTCACATATGTTGCAACACACTTCAACTGTCATGGTGTTAGGGCGCATTGGCCCGGAGTACACTGACAGCCTGTAGCAGGAGTCAGTGAGAGAAAAGCACTCCGGGGAAACAAGAACTCTGATTCCCATCATCCTTCATGTTCCTGACGTATCATCACACAGTCTTGAGCGTGCCGTCAGGAAACCTGGATATAGCAGGGTGATGCATCCACCGAACTGCCGATTATTAGTTGGCATACAACGTGCAATTCACCACACCATCGCCCTTCTCACCACCCTCCTTGCCGTGCGGGTCACAACCCAGTAAAAACCAGTCAGACGGTAGCTGGTCTTTACAGCGTAGTCTTTATTAATTTCAACAGGATACCGCCAATCTCCATATTGGCTCACTCACTGTTAATCTCTTGACCAACTTATTATTGCTTATTTAATACACCACAGCACGCCAAGAGGATATCAGGGTTATATACTTTACATCTCTACATTATTTGTATTTACATTTGACTCTCCACAGGCCCTTTGCCGCGTGTTGTGCCAGCAGGCCACAACCAAGATACCCTGCTCTCCCTTGTGCTGACCGCCCACCGGCCAACGGAGCCGCAGGTAGTTTCATCACTGCTGATAACTAGCGCCGGCTTCCTGGGTAGGGCTAGAGAGTCCAGGGCCACCAGCAGGTCAGCCCCCTCTCCCGCCAGCCCGGAGCCCACAATGGACTGCGCGCCCTGTTCTGGGGCCAAGCAGCCGCCGTCAACCGGAGTCCCTGTCATTTCTCTTGTCCAGGACTCCGCCTACACCAAAACTCTGAGCTTAGGGATGGGTGGGTGGGCAACTTCAATACTCCGTGATGTCGCCGTCCACGCGGCGAGGGGACAAAAGAGGGGATTCTACCTTTCCCCTGCACTTATAAACACCGTGCCAGTTTCGGGTTCCCTGGTCCGCGTGACGTGCTTCCGGGGGTCCCCGCAGCCCACAAACTCTTCCGGGTAGCTTTGCCCGGAAGAGTTCCATCCGGTTCTGCCCTTTGTTGCCACTAAAGGCACCACGCCCTCTAGGTGGGGTGGTGCCGATCATTTGTGTTATCCTGTGGCTGCAGATACTCGTGTGGAGGTCGAGGTCCAGTCAGGGTGCTTGTGGCTCCAACCTTTGCTGTTTCTGGAAGGCTTGTGAACGAGAGTGGGTTTTCGTACCATTCTTGATTTTTTTCTCCCGTTGGCGAGACCGGCAGAGTCTGGGGTCTCATGCAGGGGAGAAGATTGCTAAAAGACATTCTGTTCAGTCAACGCTTCTTATGCCCTCACTCTTACGTGGTAGAGTAAGGCCGTGCTTCCATCTCTTCCGTTTGCGAGTCTTAGTTCGTATGACTTTTGTGGAGGAGATATTGTTGTACAGTAAAGTAAAACCCGCGGGAGGAACTGAACTCCCATATTTGATTGCGAGTGGTTATTGGAAGAGAGCTTTGCGGGCTTGGAGAAAGTAACAGCTTAAAACACTCTTTGTACTCTCATGCCTAGAGATTGTGGAGTAAAGGAACTCTCAATCGTGATCGTTGTTGCTTTTGTATTCGTAAAAGTTCATTACAGGCTGAGAACTTATACTGTGATCTTTTGAAATGACTCTGATGCCTAGATGTTCCAGGAGTTATTCCTAGAGGAAAGATATTAAACAGAGGCATTCCTCTTTTGTGTTCTTATATGTTCCTTGCAGGGGAGGTCAGTAGGGGGTGATCTGGAATTCAGTCGCTTTGTGCACTTTTGCAACACGCCAAATTGGGTAGGTGTGGCGGTCAAGGGATTTCTTACTGTTCATAGTGTTTGGGACTGACGTATAAAAGTATTTAATTATACTTTCCATGTTGTTGTTTCCTTGTAATAGTATTTGTGTTGGAATCCTGAAGCCACCCTCTCATCTCTCCTGATATGGGGTTACTTCTTTTCCTTTACAGGTAGCTCTCACACAGATTTCATATACTCCATTACATTGCACCTCTGGAGTTTGTTAATTAGAGGTTAGACGTAAAAAGTGCTTTACTACTCTTTAATATCATTCACAGATCTCCCTCCCTGCAGTTCCTACCCTTTCCTTCCTCCGCTTGACCATCTCAAGAGTCTGTATTAATATCTATATTCCGGACTTGGGACTGTTGAGAGGTGGACCCCTCTGAGCATCGGCACGACCCTGGGGATATCACATAGTGTATAGGGACACATGGAAAACAACTTCACTCCCATCTTGTGCGAAGACCAGGCCAGAGGCATCCAAAATCTGGTGCACACATGCGCACCATGCATTTATCACGCAGGCTACAGATACAAACATGCACAACATTCATTTGGGATATTAGTACTAAGATCCAGGTAAGCATACAAAAGCAGAGCTTTACACGAGTGGGACAGGAGACCTTCGATCCACAGATAAAATGGCATGGTCAAATCTATGGATTTCTAAAACTAAGTTGGTTGCCACCACCACTATGTATGCTAAACCCATGACTGGGACAGTGGTCCATTTTCCGTATAATGAGGGCATGCTTGGTGTGCCCTTTAAGGTTACAGGACAGATCCAGGACCTCCCTCATGTCAAGGGTCAGACCTAAGCCTCAGGTCAGCCTAAACAATTAGAGGCCTGATTATGAGTTTGCTACAGAGGATACTCCTTTACAAACTTGATGGAGTACCCTGTATGCTGTTAGAATAGAAAAATTCATGTTTGCTCATTGTTCTATGTAAGTTAGCATTCGCTGCGACATTTTCTATGTGGGTGCCATTTTGAGTTATAATCTAAACTAATCCTTTCTCGTTTCTGAGAAGAGGCCTCAGTTTCATTTCCCTGGGGCTGGGATTCACTTCACTAATGAATACACTGTCCAAATTAGCACATATCTCTCCCACTAGATAGAGGCCTTCTCCCACTTGTCTAGTGGCGGGCACAGGCAGAGCGACCTTGAGTAGTAGATAGTGTGTGTCCGGCCTCAGAATCTAAACTTATTCTCTGTACTTCATTGTTTAGCTGCATCCGCTTGGAAAATTCCATTATGGGCATGTCCTAGCACAGTTAAGAAATTTACATAATGTATGGTTATGCTTGTCGATGTCAGTCCCTCTGCAGCACTCCTAGCGACTGGGCAGACTGGGCTCTACTCTGAGTGTACCTGAAATAAACAGATATTGGTTTGTGTTCTCTACTGTCTGACAGACTCTTCATTTGGTATGGAAGGTTGAAAGGTGGTCTTTAGTGAACCTAGTGACCCGAATCGGGCCACTCCCTTCAATGCTAAACTGACAGTCTATTTTATTTTGAGTTGAATGGACTATCATGTTTCCAACAGCAGGCATAAACACTACACCGACGGCCATTGGTGTATGCGCATCAGAAAATCCCCCCCCCCCTCTATTTAGAGCATTTGGTCTGATGCACTTTTTTAATTCAAGACAAATGACCACCCATCCCTGCTTTGAGAGTTTGTTTTTCAACATCGGAGTCTCTCAGCAAGCTTTCACTGCCTTCAGCAGAGCCACCTTGGAAATACTCCTCTGAAGGTACAGAGATCTCCACTGGGCCAGAAAAGATCTATAAATATGGTGGACAGTTGTCCAGCTGAAGGTGTGTCACATGTGATAGCCTCCACCATCCTGACGGATGGAGGGCCACCCACAATACTCCTAATCAGACCATAAGTATCTAGAACAATTGTAGACTTAAAAATATTCAATGATTTAGACAACTTAAAAATTTACTCAGAAACACAAATACAAGGATCTAACAAATAGGGAATTGTTTTTGAAAATAAAAAAGGTTCAAGGTATAGGCATCAACTCAGGTTGCACATTCCCTGGTGGAAGGCCTGTAACAACACACAAAAGAAGAAGGCAAAAACATACATTTCAGTGGAAGGGTGCCATAACCCCTTTTAAGGCACACATGGAACCTTACCCTGTATTAATTTATCAAGATTCCTAAAAAAGAGCATACCTACCAAAAGCTATCAAAGTAAGTCACTGGCCATAATTTCATGCACCAACCTGTCAAGGCAAATTAGACAAATGCATAAAATGGTATTAAAAAAAGCTATTTTGAAATAACCAAGGACAAGACTATTTATAAATCATTGCATACACATTAACCCTTTCTTTGCCAAGGACGTAATGGTTATGTCCTCAGCCACGCTGGCCATGTGGGTAGGACTTAACCGTCACGTCCTTAGCACATGTCCAGGAAATCCTTATGCTGTTTACAGCAGAGGGATTTATTTTTCTTTTTTTGAGCCTTGAGAGCTTCCCCTGCCTCCTGAGGCAATTTTTTTAGTGTAATGATGATCAGCACCCATGGTGAACTGATTTCAATACATTGAAAGTAAAATGGAAAAAAAAAGGGCCAGTTTTCAGTTGAAAAATGTGTTGCGTCCCTGTTGCGCTTTGGGCCGTTACCTGTCGCTAGCACTAGGTCCACCCACACAAGTGAAATACCATTTGTAAGAGGAGATTTGGGGGAATGCCGGTGGAAGGAAGTTTGTGGCTCCCTGCAGATTTTTATAGTCAAAGTTTGAGGTTTGCAAGAGATTCTGAGTAATAAAACATAGCGAGAGCCATGGAATAAGACCCACCCTGGATAGCCCTGGGCCCAGGGAGGCTTCCCCTGCGTGGCTTGTTCCCGGGCCCGGGTCCTGGTGCCTGGCTCTCGGGTCCCGGGACTTTGTCCTAGGCCATCTGGCCCCCGCATTGCCTGCATGTTAAGGGGCCCAGGCAACCCCCGTCAGAGCTCTGTCAGGGCCCCACTTGCAGCCCTTTGCCTGAGGCCAAGCTGGGGCTCCGAGCACCTGAGCGGCAGGGTCCCCTTGAGCCTGGTTATCTGGTCGCATGCCATGCTTTCCAGATGGGCAGACTGCCCTGGAAGTCCCGATGAGTACTACTTTTCTTCCTCAAGCCCAGTCAGGGCTCCAGGAATTCAGGTGCATTCGCGCCTTTGGTCCTCTCTGTTACTCAGTGAGCATAGATTACAAGAAAGAGGGGTAGCCTTCCTCCGGATTACTAAGGACAGGGTACCCAGGACCCCCTTATGGTCTAGCGGTTCTTAGCCAGCGACCAGCCTGGGCTCCGTCCTCCGACCTGCAGCACCGCCAAAGGCCAGGACAGGGGTCCATTGGGCCCTGGGAGGCCTCCCCTGCTTCACCTCACAACCCCATGCTTGAGACCGTGCTGGGGCAAAAGGCACCTGGACCGCAGAGTCCCCATCCTCTCCAAGGGCAAGCGGATGCCCATTCATTAAAGCACACCATGACCAGATGGCCATCTTTTGAGCCCGACCATCTCCAGGAGGCCATGTGCTTTTGTGCCTTCCGTCTCCTCTGTCACTCGGTGCGCACAGATTAAAAGAAAGGGGGGTATTTTTCCTCTGGATTACTAAGGACAATGTACTCTGGATACCCTTGTGCTGCCAGGTCCTGAGCCAGCCCCCTGGGGCCCCCAGGGGACCGGGTGCACACCTGTCTCCCAGTCCTGCCTGATGGGCATTTTCTATGAGCATGCCCTCATAGCCATATATTCCGATCGATTGTGCATGCTTGGTCCATTGAGGGATGGACTTCATGGCCAGCCTTAGCCATTGTTTCAAGGGTATTGAAGCTACTATCCCAGCTGCCATGGTAGTCCTGATTAGGGCTCATTTGCTTTCTCAAGCCCAGGCAGGGCTCCAGCGGGTGGATGCGTTGGCGCTAGTGGCCCACTCTGTCACTCGGTGGTCATAAGTTACAAAAAAGGACGGTAGATTTCCTTCCAGATTACTGGGGATGGGGTGCTCCGGATCTCCTTCTGGTTCAGCGATTCTTGGCCTGGTGATGCCAGGGCCTGGGCTGGCCCGTCCGGGCTCCCAGGGGCTTGGGTCCACACCGGTCTCCCAGCCCTGCCCGATAGGCTTTTCCTCTGAGCCTGCCTTCCCCGAGAGCAGGCAAGGAGACAAAACTGACATTCCGGCTCAGACCAGCCTGCCTGGGGAGGGTCCATATACTCTGATCTATCGGGCACACTTGGTCCATTGAGGGATGGACTGCTTAGCTAGGCTCAGCCGGTTTTTCATGGGATATGAAGCCCACATCCCAGCTGCAATGAAAGTCTAGATGAAGGCTAATTTGCTTCCTCAAGCCCAAGAAGTGCTCCAGGAGGCTGGGTGCATTGGTGCCAGTGGCCCTCTCTGTCACTTGGGGCACATGGATTACAAGAAAGGGTGGTAGCCTTCCTCCGGATTACTAGAGACAGGGTACTCTGGATGCCTTTGTGGTCCCGTGGTCTTAGCTAGGTGGCGGTAGAGCCTGGGCTGGCCTGCCTGGCCTCCCAGGGGCCCAGGTCCACACTGTCTGACAACCCTGCCCGATGGGCATTTTCTCTGAGCCTGCCTTCCCCGAGTGCAGGCAGGGAGATGAAGCTGGCATCCCAGCACGGGGCTGCCTGCCTGGGGAGGGTCTGGCCAGCGCCTTATACTCCGATCGATTGAGCACCCTTGGTCCGTTGAGGGATAGATTTCTTGGCCAGCCTCTCCTGTTGTTTCAAGGGACATGAAGCAACATCTCTGCTGCTTCGGATGTTCTGATCAGGGCTCATCTGCTTCTTCAAGCCCAAGCAGGGCTTCACATGATTGGGTGCGTAGTTGCCAGTGGCCCCCTCTGTCACTCTTGTACATGGATTACGAGAAAGGATGGTAGCCTGCATACAGTTTACTAGGTACTGGGTACTCTGGATCCCCTTGGGTTCCAGCGGTTCTCAGCTGGGTGCTGCCTGGGTTTGCCTGACTGGTCCTCCAGGGCCCTTGGCCCATGGCTTCCTCCCAACCTTGCCTGATTGGCCTTTCCTCCGAGCCCACATTCCCCGAGAGCAGTTGGGTATATGAAGCTTACATCCCAGCACAGGGCAGCCTCCCCAAGGAGGGTCTAGCCAGCACCGTATACTTTGATCGATTGGGCATTCTTGGTCTGTTATGGGAAAGACTGCTTGGCCATCCTTGGCTGTTTTTTCAAGCAAAGAGCTTCCACCCTGCCAGGGACCGTCTGACTTGAGGGCTTGCCATTTGTGAAGACCCTACCCAGCAGAACGAAGACCGACCAGCCTTGGCAGCTTCTGTCCCCATCCCAGTGCTCTGACCAGAGTTGAAGGAGAACAGGTGACGCCAGGTCCCGTATGCTGCCTAGTAGTCTGGGCCCCCGTGCACCAGGCTGTTGCCCTCCTCCGCCTAGCGCATTTCCGCAGCAGCTCGGAACAATCATTCCTTGGGGTGTTGCCACCACCCAAACTAGCCCCACTGTGTCTTGCTCAGGCTGCGCCTCGGCCCGCCTCTCCCTCCTGCTGAGATGACTGAGCTTGCTGGTGCCCGTGCAACCGCACCTTCACCCCAAAAGGCCCCCTAGTTGGTTGGGCTTCCCCAGCAGGCTCCCGAGGGGTGTGAAGGTATGTTGGGGGATGGGCATGCACCCCCAACAACACATCCAGCAAGTGTGGTAACCTGGTTGATCTTGCCAGTAGCATATGCTTGTCTCAAAGATTAAGCCATGCACATGTAAGTTCACATGGCCAGTCCAGTGAAACTCGGAATGGCTCATTAAATCAGTTATGGCTCCTTTGATAACTCCAGCTGTTACTTGGATAACTGTGGTAATTGTAGAGCTAATACATGCTGATCTCTGGGAATGCATGCATTTATAAGACCAAGACCAATCTGAGCTTGCCACGCTGCTTTGATGACTCTAGATAACCTCAGGCCGATCGCACGTCCTCGTGACGGTGACGATACATTCGGATGTCTGCCCTATTAACTTTCGAGGGTACATTTTGTGCCTACCATGGTGACCATGAGTAACGGGGAATCAGGGTTCGATTCCTGAGAAGGAGCCTGAGAAACGGCTACCACATCCATCCTTGTTGTGAAAGCCATCCCTCACTGGTGCCCCTTCTCCCCCTTCAGTTGAGGCCTCGAGCTTCATTTCTGTGCAGACATCTTATTGTATAGAATGCAAACACTCCATGCCAGGATCCAGGGCCTCACCAAATGGTGCAAATACACACTTTGTACAGGTTGTAGAGTATACTCAGGTTAGGAATCAGTAGCAACAGCTGAGCCCTTTGGCCACTATGGTGAGGCAACTGTCTTGTACTGCATTAAGATGTAATGCTGGACAGATTACCAGAGGGAGTGAGGGTCTCTATTTATGACAATTGTTGATTGATGCCTGCTCGGTGTGTCTGGGTCTGCATCTGGAAAAGGTGAGAAGGTGTTTGTCTAACTGCACAAATAGACATGTGTCGGAATCCCTGGTGGGTGAGGGATGATTACTCCTTAAAAGCTGCTGTTGGGAACAGTGATTGTACTGAAGATCAGGAGGCCCATATTATTTACACCTGCAGCAGGACTGACTTTTTTGTGGTATTTTACCTCAATGTCATCTTCAAAATATCGAGATACACTCAAATTGTAAAGAAAAGGAACTTCAAGAACATTGTGGGATTCAGGATAAATATAGTTTTTGAAGGCCAGAGCTTTCAGAGACCAGGAACTAATCCTGCTCTGGGTGGAGGGGTTACCAACCTTCCCCAGGACAGGATGACCTTACGAGGCAGGAAGCTTCAAAGACGAAGCCACCTTTGAAATGCCACTCAAGCATCTCCAGATAGTGGAGGATGCCAAACCCCCTTTCGTGCTCCACTTTTGGCTGGAGGAAAGGTGGGAAAATTAGTTAGATGAGGAGGTGTGCCCACATTCACCCAGCACCACCCTGAAGGTGTGACAGGTGATGTGGACCCCACGTTTGCAAATCCACTATCTTGTGATGGTAGGAAATCACCCTAGCAGGGCTAGGGTAGTGCCCCTTCCCACAGGAAGTGGTCACTTAGAGGGTGCAGGCACCCTAACGGTAGGTATCCCATTGGCTGCTACCTGTATCCCTCTTTAACACAACAACATTTTGTATTTAGGTAGCATCCACAGACCCTAAACTCAGATTCAATGGACACAGAGTAGAAAAGGACAAAGAAGAGCTGCTGACCCAAAGACTCCAGCACTGCTGCAGAAAATTAGTGCCAAACCTTGCCTGCTACCATAAGGACTCGACAATTGTGGTGTGTTGTCTTTTCCTGCAACTGTGAGGCCTCCAAGAACACCAGAGCTTCTCCAGCTTTTTGGAAATTGCCAAAGAACTCCTTTGGAGTAGAGGTACTAATCCCCTGCAGTCCTCTGGCATGAAACTTGCAAAGTCTTGTTTGTTGACTTACTACTCCCCAGTGACTCCGGCCCAGCATTGAAACCAAAAGTGGTACATCAGCTCCGAAGGACTAGATCTGCCACTGCACCAAGTTTGGAAACACCAGGATCTACCAGAGCTGTGCTACACTAATACCCGGCGTACCAGACCTCCTACAGCATACCACAAGACGAAGAGTCCATTCTGGACTCCAACTGCCTGGGAAGCAAGCACCTATTAAAAGATGTCAAGACCCCTGAATCTCACTTTGTGAGTGGCTAGCCGTCCTGAAATAGCCTCTCCAAGCTGCCTGCTCCTGACCGCGAGGACATCTTGACGTGCGCGACCTGTGTGCCTTATCTGCTCTGCACCCGGCCTGATTGGCCTTGGTAATGATGATCTAACTGTGCTTCCGTGGTCCTGAGGCCCTTAAGACCTGCTCCCTCGAGTGGGACCCTCGGACTTATCGTTCAGTTCCTTTGTGCAGTGTGTTTTCAAGTGGCCCCCTTCTTCGTAGCGCACCAGCTACCAACAGCATCAGCACCCTGCTCCTGGCCAAATCCAGGATGCTCCCAAGAACAATACCTACTAGCCATCACTACCTACCACACCCACCTACCTACCATAGTTGCATAGCCTTTATTCAAACAAACACATGCCTTCAAGCCAGACCTATTAGCATTGCCTGTACTTGTTCTCTTGGAATTTTTCAAAAGAGGCATATTAAACAAATTTACAGCATTCTTCTAACACTCTTCATGTACTAACTACCTCGTCACTGAATTTCGCCCATACTGACCATGCCAGCTACATTCCACACTTTGAGCTTTAGAGCAAAACACTGGTTTGAACACACGGGCAAGTGCCCATTTTTTGGACGAAGTCAGATATGCATGCTGAACATCTTGTGAATGGATGACCTTCACCCCATGAAGATCTGCCTCCCCTTTTTGCCAATCAGAACCTGCACTGCTGTATGAGCACTACAGAGTGCGAATGTCAGGCCATGCAATCTGCTGATGATAATCTTGACAGGTGTTTAAAGACTGGGGTGTCAATCTCCACATATTTATACGCTGGCAGGAGGGCTCGGTGAGATTGTCATTGTTAAGAAGATATTGCATAGCACACATTCTGGCATTAGTAGGACGTTGTAGTGGTGTTCGATAGTTCAGGGTATCAATGAATCAATAAATGACAGACTTATAGAGCACGACAGCAAGAACATTCCGCTGCTGAATACAGTGCAAAGTCTGGAATACCACTAGGCTAGTCTGAATCAATATGCCAGATTTTACATTATTTAAAAAAATGCATTGAGGGAGTTATATGCAAATTGATAGAAATTAAATTGTGTTTAGCTGCAAGGAAAGCAAAGCAGCGTCTGCCATTTCTGGCGCAAAGGACTTTGGGAAGAGTCAAAAGCCTGCCGCCCTTAGACCTTAGGACTCTCAGGAAACTACAATTGAAACAACTTCTGTCCCTATTTCCTTTGAACTCTGTGAATTAAGATCGATGACTTAAACAGCACCTTTTTATGGATAAGAAGCCAATGTAGGTCCAATAACCGAGAAAAGATACAATGGTGAGTAGGTAAATTCTAATTAAGGTGAGAGAACTTGTTTTGGACAATCTGTAGCCAATGAATAGAATATTGGGGCACACCAGCGTAAAGAGAGTTACCATAATCTAGCCTTGATGTGATCACAGCATTAATCACTCCTTTATGCCTAGCGGCTGGTAAAAAGTCGAGGATTTTTCTAAGCCATGTCAGCAAAGAAAAGCAACATGCCGGTACAGCTGAGGTATTTGAACTAAAAGACAGGTCGTTTTAAAATTAGCATATTACCTTCCAGACTTTCTACTGTAGTCTGATATTTCTTGTGGAGGTCTGTGGTAGGTATTATGAGTATGTCAATTTGAAGTAGTTTTATGTTTTCTTGTAAGACAAGAGGGCCATACCAGATTGCTTACATATTTCCCTGCTTTGATTGGCATAGGTGCGTATTCCTCAGCAAATGTTTATTTGTGATAAGAAACCAACAGTAGTAAGGGATATTAGATTCCTCAATCATCAGATAGTTGTGTAATTGTGTTGGGTTTATATTTAGAGTTGTGTCTTAATGTGTGATGTTGACAGTTGGTTTGTGGTTTATCTTGGTCAGCAGTGGTGTTGTGGACATGCAGACTCCCAAGCGCATGGCATATCTGAGCTGCATTGGTAGTAGTCTGAGAGATCTGTCTAATGTGTTCCGAAGAAGGTTGTGTTATTGCTGAGGGCTCTTAAGGGCCTCATTACCCATTTATGATATCTCATGGCTGCGTTAGGTGTCTGGGACGCCGAGACGACGCTATTTAATGCTCGCTGGTCTCGCGCAGCGGTAACGCGCAGCGGAGCGCCTTCCCTGCGCCTGAGTCGTGCCAGAGTCCTGCCCGTCTGCGCTCGTCAGCGTCTCGGAGGCGGACGAGGTCGGACTCTGGCTTACGATTCCTGTTGTCTGCTGGTTCTGAGGCTGATCACCCGCAGTTTCGGGATGATTACGTACAGCGCTGCTTCCTTGTGTGCCTTGCGCCCCACTCGCTCGGCCTGTCTGTCTCTTTTCCCCGGCGGTCGCCGTTTAGGTAAGGGCTGCCCCGTGTGTAACTGGCTCCCCACATTATTATCCTCCCATAGTCCATCTACCCCTCCTCAGTACTGTCATAGCGCGTTGCTTAACACTAGGTCCCTTCCTTGTCATACCTCGGATATATGGGATCTTCTCGCGCACTCCAAGATCTCTTGCTTATTCTTAACTGAGACGTGGCTGGGAGCGGGTTCTGAACCCGACATTGCCTGTGCTGTCCCGCCTAATTTTTCCATCTTACGGAGGGATAGAACTGAGGGAAGGGGCGGTGGGGTGGCTCTGATAGTGGACAAGGTCTTTGACTGCTCCTCTTTTGTGGTGGACAACATTGCCGGATGTGAAGCTTTAGGCTTTACACTCCATCTAGCAGCGTCTCAGACCTGTACTGGAATTCTCCTCTATCGACCCCCTGGACCCATTGGGTCCTTTTTTGAGGACCTACAGTCGGCCTTATCAGTACCCTGTATGCGCTCGGCGCACTGCTTGCTATTAGGCGACTTAAATTTGCATATGGACTGTCTTACCGATGCTGAGGCTACCAAACTCCGTGAGATTACAGAGATGTTAGGGCTAGCCCCTTTTATCCACAGCCCTACTCACGAGAAAGGCCACACATTAGATGTGATTTTTTCCTCCAAACCTATTGAGGTGTCCCCTCCACTCCCGGTCCTTTGGTCAGATCATTATCTGATAAACTTTGACCTAGTGCTTGAATCTAAGCTTAGACAAAGGGCTCGGGAGGAGGGCTCCCGGCAATTTAGAGCCTACCATCTAGTGACAGCAGACATGCTCTCCGATGCTCTCTGCCAATATCCGTGTCATTTGACAGGGGTTCTGGAAACCGACCTAATCCTGGTCCAGAACTGGATGCAGGCAAGATTCGAGGAGATGGCCCCTTTGAAGCCTGCTAGAACAGCACCTCATCTCAATTCTGCTCCTTGGTTCTCTTCCACTTTACGTACAATGCGACAAGATTGTAAAAAGCTGGAAAGGCGGTGGCGGCGCAAGTACGATCTTGTGGAGCGAATGAATTACCGGGACGCGATAAAATCTTATTATAAGCAGATTGCCGCAGCCAAAAAGAATTATCTGGAGCAGAGAATTGACAAAGCCGATAATACGAGCCGGGAACTCTTTAGGATTGTGAAGGAGTTTGTCAACCCTGTAGTAGGGACCCCGGTTCATTCTCATACGGAAGAATGGATCAAACAGCTCGCCGAGTTTTTTGTGACTAAAATCTCAAAGATTCAGGACACTTTTCCAACGGTGGATTCCCAAACGGCTGATGTTGTGTTAGGGGACAAGTTGACCTGTTTAGCTCCCTTACAGGCTGAACCTGGGCCCGTATTATCGGTTTTTCCCCAGTTGTCCTGTGAGACATCGCTTGAGCTGTTATCCAGGCTGCAATCTGGCTCGCCTCTGGATGTTTGTCCGGCGAAATGCCTGGGCAAGGTGGCCTCGGCGTTGAACAGTTTGCTGAACCCCCTGCTTAATCTTTCATTGAGTTCAGGGGTGGTTCCACGTCAATGGAAACACGCACTCATTCTGCCGCTTATTAAGAAGCCTCTGCTCGACCCCCTGCAATGCGCTAACTATAGACCAATCTCCCTCCTCCCTGCTCTGGCGAAGGTGTTGGAGAAACATGTTCAGCATACTCTGACCACCTTTATTGAGAACAACAAACTGCTGCATGATTCCCAGTCCGGCTTTCGTGCGAATTATAGCACGGAGACGGCTCTGGTAGAGGTTACCGACGCCATCAGGGAGACGCTCGATCATGGGGGAAAGGCTATGCTAGTTATGTTGGACCTATCGGCGGCATTCGACACCGTCCCACACGCAGGTCTTCTCTCAAGACTTAGGGAGATTGGTCTGCGTGGGACGGTGTTGGATTGGTTTCAATCCTTTCTTGCCGACCGCCGACAGGTGATCTGGGCTCCGCCGTTTTCGGCCGAAATGCATCCGCTGGAGGTGGGGGTGCCTCAGGGTTCTATCATGAGCCCCACCATCTTCAACATATACATGGCCCCTCTTGCGGAGGTAGCGGAGGCGTTTGGGGCCCGGGTCATCTCATACGCTGATGACACCCAGCTCTTGTTCACCTGCAGGAAGGGAGAGGCCTTTAGCGGCGGCAGAATCAAGGACTGTCTGAGTGCAGTCTTTGCGTGGTTTCAGCGGCACAGCCTGAAATGCAACTCAGACAAATCTGAGCTGCTTTTTTTCGGCTGTGCCCCTGATCCGGGCTGGAAGACATGGTGGCCCCAGGACATGTCCCCCCCAGAGAAGCCATCTTCTCAGGTAAAAAATCTCGGAGTGGTGTTTGACGATGATTTATCTTTCCGTCCACACATCCTGGGATTAGCAGGGAAATGTTTCAGCATCCTTAAGATGCTCAGGAAATTCCTTCCTCTACTTTCACTGCAGTACCGTAGGAATGTAGTCCAGGCGCTCGTGGGCTCCCGCCTGGACTATGCGAATGCACTTTTTGCAGGCCTACCTAAGTATCTGTTATCCAGACTGCAGATCGTTCAGAATTCGGCGGCCAGAGCTATCTATGGGCTGCCCAGGAGAGCTAGTGCCTCTGCGCTTCTGGCTAGGCTGCACTGGCTCCCAATTTCGGGGAGAATTAGATTTAAACTCCTCACTCTGGCTTTTAAAGCCCTTCATGCGATTGGCCCTAACTATCTGAGGAAGCGTATTGTTTTCTATGTGCCGCGGAGGCCGCTGAGGTCGGCGGACCGGGCTAAAATGGAGGTGCCTGTGGTCAAACGTGTTCGGATGGGAGGTCGTTCCTTCCAATTCGTGACAGCTTGCTTGTGGAACGAGCTCCCACTCTCCCTTCGGAAAATGAACAACCTCCTGGCTTTCAGGAAGGAGTTGAAGACTCTGTTGTTCACTAAGTAACCCGCTGTGACTGTAGTAGGTTTGTGCCTTTGGTTTCTTGTTCTCTGGGCCTCTTTGCCAAAGCGCCGGGACACCCTTCTGGGGTAGCCGTGCGCTCAAAAAGTGCGGCCTAACATAACATAACATAACATGTGCTATGTTCTGTTTTAGGAATGCTGTTGGAATAACTCACAGAACATTTCAAGGAAACATAGTGATAGTCTTCACAATCAAAGGAAACATACCAAAGTACATAGCAGCCATTACCTTAGGAACCTGCTTCTAGAGTTGCCCTTGCTCACCTTTGCTATTTGCCCTATATTTCGACCCTTTGTATAGCTATGCTTGAGAAAAGTGTGCTTATTAAACCAGATATCATTAATCAGGTGGAATATAGGGTCCTCGCATATGCGGATGATATTGCGGTGATAACAGCTGATCCTGCAATGGCACTTCCTTAATTTGAAGACTTAACCAGGCGGGTCGGTGTATGCTCAGAGTATAAGTTGAATGAGGGCAAAACACTACTACTTCTCTGCACTGGAGAAGGGGATGTCACTGATAAGCTGGTGGGATTGAATATGGCACCATTATTTGGAAAGATTAAGCAAAACCTGGACTAAATGAATCACTTACACTTATCATTATTTGGAAGTTGTAATGTGGTGAAAATGTCCATCCTTTGCAAAGTGTTAAATATTTTTAGGACTGTCCCACTCAAAATTAGCAAATTCTGTCTGTCGGGTTTGCAAAACGTTTGTTTTAGGTTTCTTCGGGGATATCAGAGCTCAAGGAGGGCTGCCAAATATATGATCATTCTTCGGCATTGTGGTGGATGGTCGGTTCCAGATTTCACGTTTTATTATTGGGCCTGTACCCTCCAATACATGGCTGTCCTAATTACTAGTGCTCACAGCTTAGTGTGTGGGGCAGAATTACCAACAATATATGAAATGATCTTAGGGGGCGAAACTAAAGGACTAAATAAAACCCTCACCCGCAAGCTACAGAACATCCATAACGCCGCCGCAAGACTAGTCCTCGACCTGCCAAGACACTGCCACATCTCCCAGCACCTGCGCACACGCCACTGGCTCCCCATCGAAGCTAGAGTCACCTTCAAGATGCTCACCCACGCCCACAAGGCCCTCCACGACACCGGACCAGCATACCTGAACAGCCGTCTCAAATTCCACGCACCCCAGAGGACCCTACGATCAGCCCAGCTCTCCTACGCTGTGGTCCCTCACACCAGAAAGACCAGATCGGGAGGCCGCTCCTACTTCCTCGCGGCCCGAGCCTGGAACACCCTTCCGCTCCACCTCAGACAGATAACATTGCTCCCCATCTTCGCAAGACACCTCAAAACCTGGCTCTTCGACAGACCCCTCCCTTGATGGACTGGAGCCTGCTAACACCCCCCAGTGCCTTGAGACTCTTATGGGTGAGTAGTCGCACTTAACAAACGCCTGATTGATTGATTGATTGGCTAAAGTATTAGAGCCTTGCTACTACAAGAAAACGAGATTTAAGGTTCTACGAGCAGCATTCAAGGTGTGAGTGCAAGTTAGGGGACAACTTGGGATCCCCAAGTTCAATTTGTATAAACCTATAAAAGTCCTGTTAGTCTTCCCAGCTGTATTTAACAATCCAATTATGATTAGGTAGGAACAGAGGGGCCTCTCTGTTGTGAGGGACTTGCATAGTAACGGGCAACTCTGATCCTTCAGTGAGCTGCAGGATAATTATGAATTGGTGAACAGGATTTCTTTTTATTTCTTCAATTGTTCGATTTCTTGGCTAAGAATGTTAGGGATATAAAGTCACTATCAAAGTCCCCTCTGGTGGAAGCAATAAGACAGAGGGATAGGATTGGCCCAATATATGATGCTTTGGTGCAAGCCTCTCCTGATGATCTAGAGCTGCAGGATTCGAAATGGGAGATTAGGGTAGGTGTCAAAGGCCTCTTGCTCCAGGAATCTCGAGAATTGGGCTATGAGTTATTGTTGACAGCAGTTTGAAGAGCCAACACTTTAAGGCAATCTTTAATATTCATCACACACCAGCAAAAGTAGCAAAGTGTGGTTGGTATGTTCAGTGGGAAATGTAGTCGTTGTGGTTCAACGAATGAGGAGATTGTTCATATGTTATTTTTATATCCCAAGCTAGCACTGTTTTTACAGCAGATAGGAAGATTTCTTGTGAGAGTTATTGGCACGCTGGTTCGAATCACTCCTGCAATGATGATATTAGGTGTGATTGACTGCATGGAAGATCATTTTGATCTTTTGTGAGAATCCTGTGTACTATTGATTGCTTTAGCAGTGGCTCGACTATATATTACTACAGGTTGATTAAATCCTGATCCTCTGACATTCTCTACGTGAAGGTCAAGATTTTTAGCAACATACAATATAGAAATTTCCTTTATAAATTTAAAGGGCGCAAGAAGCAGTGCAGGGGGACAAAAATATGGTCCCCGATTACCTCGTGAATGGAATATTCGGCTGATTAATATATTTGGTATTTTGAAAGTATAATTTGATTTCCATGATGGATTATGCGGGTTGTAGTTAGCAGATTTCATTTTATTTCTGCCACATCGTAATGAGATTGAATTATGCATTTTTGGTGTTTTTTAGTGCTTTTCCCACTGTTGCGGCTTTGATTGTTGCTATCTTGTTGATGTTGAATTTGTATGTGTATACTGTCCCCATATGTATGTATGCTATCTGTGTATCGTTCTTCTTTTCTTTGATATTTCTGCTATAGGATATACTGAATTATTTGGTTTAATTAAATACAAAATTCAAAAACAGGAGCCGGCTTCTATTGCTATAAAAGCAAAGATGTTCCAATCATATAGACCAGTTTGCATCACAGGGGTAACAGAAACATCACTCCTCTGTTAGTCCCCTTCATCTCGGCCTGAATTTAGTGAGTATTCAGCAAGGCTGACAGCTGAGGGGTTGAAATAAAACCATCCTCCCTCTGATGTGATCTCACGCACATCTTTACCCATCTCTACTGCATTGGAAGTGGTGGGCAGTCCAGACTGAGGATGAACCAGCTTCCCTATTTTACACCCAGACTCCGTGGCCCAATTGACATTTTAAGAATGTGTGCGGCTCTGGGCAAAATATATTTAGGGACTTCTTTACACCTTTTGTAGGAAAAACATGCTAAGGGTGACTTTTTAGATGTTTAGTGGACTAGTGCATAGTATTAAAATATGTAGCTCTTGCAACTGTATCTTTACTTGCAGAATATTTGTAATCACAAAACTATCCCCATCGCTGCAACAGTGAAAAGCAAAATGCTGCTCTGAGCATTTTCACCATTCCATTGGTTCAAATCTAATAGCTTTCTCCAAATTTCTCTTTCCCTGCCTTGTCCCTCTTCTACTATTCATATGTGAGCCCTTCTCAGGCTAGACAGGTACTTGTGACCTTGCTGAGTAAGAGATATGAGACGGGGTAGGATACAGTAAATCGACAGAGATATGACGATAACTGCAAAGCTAGAAGCATGTAGTTAGGGTGAAGGGATTAGAGACCCAGATGATGGATAAAAATATATGAGGTAGGGAGCGAAGTAAAGTAAACAGAGAAGGGTAAGGTAGCCAGAAGGAAAGCTAAAGAGAGGGAGAAAGAACAAGATGTAGGTAAAGAAGGAAAAGAAGATAAATAGGTAAGGCTTTAGAGTGCTGTAGAGAGAGATGGTGAGGGGTAGAAGGAAATGTAGGGAGAGACAGAGCAGTACAGTCCTCTAAGAGGAACGTTTTAGAGGTAGCTAGCATAGAAAAAGAGGTGAATTAGATAAAGGTAATTGTAGAGAGAGAATAACATAAGAAGATGCAAAAATAAACTGTTTATATAAAGAGAGTATTGGGGAAGAAAGCAAGGTAGAGAGAGGGCAGAGGGGCAGAAAGAGAAATGCGGTGTAGGACCAGAAGAGGAAGGTAAAAGACATCTGTGAAATAAACAAAACTGAGGTTTAAACAGAGGTATAGATTTCGGGGAGGAAGAGATGCTAAGCTACGGAGATCTATACAAAAAGCAGTTGAGCGAGATGGCTGAGGTGGAGGGGTGACTTAAAATGGAGAAAGAGTTCCAGAGAGAAATGTGTTTGTGTGAGAGACAGACATAAATAAAGGGTTTGCTGATAGAGAAACGTGGTAGACGTAGCCAGACAAGAGTAAGATATTTAGAAAGGTGAAGAAAAGGGAACAGATGTGGAACGAGAGAAAAGGGAGGAGGAGAAGAGGGACAGTGAACTAATCGTGAGGTAAAATAAAAACGTTGTATGTGTGCTGTGTATAGTGAGGCACACATGCAGTGTGTGGAATGTTTCGAGAAATTCTCCATGTTAGGACCGGCTTCAAGGAGGCATTATTTCTTGACGCCAGGGTTTGGCTTTGTGCCGAACACTATGGGCTCTTGCACTTCTCTGCCCAGGTTACACCCAAGGTTACACCCAAGTAAGGCCCCCTTGATGTAAGATGTCGCAGAGCATGACAGAGCGCCATTTACGTTGAGAAAAGGGCACATTTCCAGGGAATAAAACTTTTCACACTAGCAAGTATTTGCACTCCTTTGTGTCTCTTAGCCCCGGTGCAAACCCTTAGGAAATCCAGCTCTAAGTTTTATTAAGCATGCTCTGCTGTCAAATTAGATAAAACACTTGCTTTTTTATAAGCAACATTATTATGGCCGGAATTTGAGTATTCCACTTTACAAGGGGGGCTTTGAAAGGTGGGGTTCCCTGGGAAATTGCCCAGTTTGCCCATGCCATAAAACGTCTCTGCAATAACCTCCTGGATGACGGCCATCTCCAAATGCATCCCAGGCCCCCTTAGCGGTCAATAAATCTGAAATACAGCCTTTGAAGCATATTCTAAAACCAAATGCTAATGAGGCCTCACGTGGGATCCCAGGGTAGGCCCACCAAACATGGGCAAATCCACGTCCCCCCACCATGCTCCCTCAGACACCAATCCCAGGTGAACATTCTGCACGCTTGTACATCCAGCCAGTTCCCCTGCCCCTACATCACAGATCCTTCCAAGTTGTTCGAGGCTTCAAATGAAGTGGAATATACAGAACACCAGCTCGACAACCACGGGGTTCTTCACAGAACAGGAAGGAAAGCGCACCCGTGTCTCTTCTCCCATATACCCTGGCCCAAAACCTACAGCCAAGTTATGAACACTAGCTGCTGAAACATGTGGTGAGCAGAAGGTCGCCAGTTGGAACCCTGACAAGGTCGACCGAGTGTTCCATCCTCCTAAGATAAGTAAATTGAGCACCATTAAAACGCCTGTTATTAATGTTATGCTTTTATGCTGCAGTTTTGAACTCTCTCTCTGAGTTAGTTACCGGAGGAAGCTTACAAACGCCTGCTGGCCCGTAAAAACACGCACCTTGCTTTCTCATTACATTCCTGGAGCAAAGTGACCTTGAGCGCTGGCTCAGTACATTGAAATGTCCGCCAAGGAGAATGCATGATATTAAGGCAGCGCATTTGAATAGAAAATAGTGTCTCGTGCTCTCTGCCTAGCAACGCCAAGTGCTGCCACAGGTCGGAGTCCATCTCAGTGCGCCAGCCGCGATAATGGCGCTGCCTGTACTGCCAAAGCTAATTGTGACCGCCTTTAGGGACGTTTTTTGGATGTTCCACACAACACAGCTCAGTCATACGAACGCCACATGTACCAAGAGAGAGGTAAGAGCACTCAGAGCCGTATATCTCTCACCATTAAGATTCAGTCCTGGCGCCGAGCTCTGTTTCACTGACCCTCAGTTGTATTGGCAAAATGCCACCAAGACCTACAAAGGGCAAATTGATTTGCTGACACATATATTGTGGAGTTGCATGTATGCATGTATGTGAAGGGTGTAATTTGAACTGAAAGGTCAAGGAAATCATGCACAAACCCCCAAATGTGCATGTATTTATTTGTTCTCAGTGCTAACATGGGGTTGTGTTAATCTGCTCAGTTCTTGCATACTTAAGATATGCAGGTTTTGCTGAGCTATGGACACATAGTTTGGCAGGAGTCTTATTTGAAATCTAAAACAGTTTGTTTACGCCTGTAAGGGTCACATGCGAAGACTGGTGACTTCAAGTCCCTCAATCTTCTGAAAATCCGAAAGGCAGAGGGAGAGAAGATGGCAGCACATTGGCCGTAGTCGAAGGTTGCTCACAATGCAAAGTGAGCGACTTGGCGGTAAAGTGAGGAAAGGCAGTGGCACCAGCTGCTGGAGTGAAGCTCATACGTGCCTGAAATGAGGAAGGGGAAGCCTGAGGATGGGCTTTGTGTTTGAGATGAGTATGGCTGACTCCAAGGAAGCGTCTCCCAGGGGTCAGAATGATACACTAAAGAGCCACATAGCCAAGAGCATGAGTTGAGTGATGCGTTCTCATCTGAAACCCCAATGATATGTGTTTTTAGAAGAGTAGCAACAAATGTTCTGGTAGATAGCTATGCTGTCAATGCAGATCTAACAAGCATTTGCAATGCAATAGGTCTCTCATTTGTTAAAGTTAGAGCTGTTGACGTTGAAAATAACAATGCTGTTTTTTACTTTAGTTTTTTTTATTTGCAGTGGAGTTGTTATATTTGCATAGCACTATTGCCAATGGTATAAAAAACCAAAAATAAAAAACATTGTCATTTTCAACGCCAACAGCGCTATCTTTGTTTGTGTCATAAATGTATTATCATTTCATAAATACAGTACAAGGAATCTGTATAAAATTGCAAACTCCATCAACAGCGCTATCTTTAACAAACGCGAGACCTATTGCATTGGAAATTCAATCAGTCCCACATTTGTTGGAGTTGGAGTTATTGGCATTGTAAAGGCCAATGTTTTTTACCTAACCATGTTGCATAGTGCAGTTGCATATGTGGCCAAAGAGGACCTCTTTTACCCACATGTAGTACTACACCCTACAAAGTTGAAGTTATTGTCATTAGAAATGGCGATTTTTTAGGTCTCGCTGAGCCAGCGCATGCGTTGCTCTGCGAGACATTTAGTTAGTGGCATTTCAAAGTGCTACCACCAGCTTTGCTTGGCCACCAGCTTGCAGCCGCCATATGGCTTTCTGCATTCCACACATGGCTGGATCAAGGCTTTCCTTTCGAATGCTCCTCCCCCTCCCCCACCACAGAGCGCATCCAGCTCCTCCCGCTGGCTGCTGCTCCGGGCGCCATCTGGCCACTTTCAATTTAATGACCGCAGAGCCGCACCACTTTTTCCCCCTCCCGCGATCACTTTCAATCCCCTCCCCCTCCCCGTGATCACTTTCGCGGCTCAACGGCTGGCCGCTCACTTTCATTTTCTTTCAGCGCGGCCGCGTCACTTTTTCCCCCTCCCCGCGATCACTTTCAATTCCCTACCCCTCCCCGTGATGACTTTAGGCTGGGCGGCAGCAAACCCCAGGATGAGATAAAAAAAACTGCATAATTATAGGCGTTGTGCTGTTGCATTACGTGCCGATGTTTAGCATAACAGTGAATACAATTTACGACCTCCATTCTTAAATCGGGCCCATTCATTTTGTTTATTGCACTGCCCGTTTTGTTTCTCAATGCTTCTCTGGTTGTTGAAATGTTTGACACATTTTCGCAAAAGTCAATCTGAGCGTTGATTTCCCGTTTTTTTATATTCAGAAAATAAGTTTTGCAACAATGGTTTCTGCCAAAAATCTGTAAACGGCGCATTTCGAATCTGATTTGTAAACCGCATCATTGCTCACTTGGAAGCGCTGCTAAAAGTACAACATTGTTCTCTGTCCCTTGTAGTGGATAAGACTTGTGCCGACTAAAGTCCTTCCTGTTGTAATTTGCATTACTATAAGCCATACTGTTGTGCTAGAATCGCCGGACTCGTCTCTTAAGGGCAGGGCTATTTTAAGATATTGAGTGAATGTTGTGAAAACACTTAAAGCGCTTTGTATATTTTGGCAGTTAAAAACCAGATTGCGCGGCGTTACTTTTATGGCCGCGCGGCCAATGCTTGTTATTAATTTTGTTCGTACAGCCATCATTGAAAGTGCAGCAAAGTGTTTTTATGTAATGTAAATTCAAGCAACCCAAAAGGCATGGTTTGTCCGATGCATGTTTAGGAAAATAAAACAGACCGTGTCTAGAGCACTAACAGATGGATTCACTGATCCGTGATGACGGGCGAATGAACGGATTTTTACTAACAATGGCCTCCTAACTTAAATTACCGGAAATACTATGTGCATAAATCTGTTGGTCAAACAAAGGCCTGGCATGTGTTAATGAGATACGGGTCAATGGGACTACTGCTGATATTTGTTCGATTTGCCCGTTTTAGCGTGTCGTTGCCTTTCATCCTTCTGAGGACAAACGTGCAGTCCTAAGTTAAAAAAAAAAAAGAAATTGCACTCTTCATCTGTCTTTGGATACCAACAAGGGCACACCCACTGTAAAACGTCTTGCACACCCTCGCTCAGTAACGAACAGCCGAAATACTTCATCATCACTTGACTTTTATGATGCCTTTCATCCAGCTCTTCTAATCAAAGTCTTTGTGCCATGGCTGAATCTTCTACGCGAGCCGTCATCTATGCAAAGACTGGAGGAACCTTGCTGGCAGCCTATCAGGATTCAGGATGGGGCAGGAGTTGATCCTAATACACCTGCTCTATCTAACCTGCTCATAGGACTGCAGGCTTCCTTGCTTAAAATGCATCATCGCCGGAGCTGATCGCTATCTTTAGACATGCTGCGATTCACGAAGCATATATAGCATGTCTGTTGGATTGTAAATGTGAGAGAGGGCCGCAATGAAAAGCGCCCCTCACAAGGCAATTCTGTCAACCCTGTCAGTGACCCCTTTGCTTGTTCTGTTGACAAGCACACTTTGTGATGTTAGCACACAGGTCGCGGAAAAGTAATCACCCAGATTGACAGATTTGTCCATTCAAGTCCAGTCAATCTTTATTCGGTCTCTTTAAAAATAGATAATAACAGCACATTTTCATCAAATACCCCATAAAAATAGACATATACAGTGTATAGAAACATTTCAGAACATTTAAAATCATGGTGAGCTTCAAGTGTCCCTTATACTGGGGCCAATTAATGTACGTAAAATTCGATTTTGCTTACAGCATCAGGGCCAATTGGCAGGCTCGCAACTTTCTCTTTCTCATCCAGGCCCATAAAAAGGAGGCTACAGAGGAATGGGAATGCATAGCCAATAGGTCTCGCCTTTGGGACATTATAAGTGTTTAGTTATCCAGCTCAATATCCTTCATTAAGCAACATCTAGTGTTGCATGGCTAATCACTTAGAAGGTCCCAAAAGCGAGACCTATTGGCTAACGACTTTCCTCGTCCAAAGACGTGGGTGCGTCTGCTAAAAACGTAGGAATATGGTTTGGCACCGATCTCCATTTTTCGGTTCAAATTAGGAAACTTAGCAGTGCTTGTTTTGGTATACTTAAATCTCTTAGAAGATTTTTTCCTCTTCTTCCTAGCCAAGCAAAGGAAACAGTTGCCCGGGCACTCATTCTTTCCCGCTTAGACTATGCTAATGCTCTCTATTGTGGTATTCCTGGCTATCTGCTGAGCAAGTTGCAGATAATTCAGAACGCCACAGTCAGACTTCTTTTTAACATTTTCAGAAGGTCTAATATGAGGAAACATCTGCGTGATATGCATTGGCTTCCAGTGGCGCAAAGAGTGCAATTTAAAGCTCTTACGGTGGTCCATAGAGCACTGCATGGTCTGGGTCCTGCATATATTAGGAAGAGGTTCAGCTTCAATGTTCCTAGTCAAGTCTTATGTTCATCCTCCCAACGCCTGATGATTATTCCTCGTTTTCGCAGATCTCGGCTGGGAGGTCAGTCCATCTCAGTCAAAGCAGCATCGGTTTGGAATTCGCTCCCTCTGGCTCTGCGGAGCATTCAGGAGCTCGGCCCTTTTAAGAAACAACTTAAAATCTTCTTTTTAATTAATTCACTCAATCTCCCCGGCTCATAGGCTCTCCGATAACTGCTCGCGCCAGGATACTCTCGAGTAATTGAGCGCGCTATAAAACCTTTTATAACATATAACATAACATAACATAACATGCCAATGCTTGTTTTACCTAGCCATGTTGCAGGGTGTAGAAATATATGTGGCCAAAAGAGGGCGCGTGGGACCTCTTTTGGCCACATATAGTACTGCAACCTGCAAAGTTAGAGTTATTGGCATTATAAATGCCAATGTTTTTTACCTAGCCATGTTGAAGGATGCAGTACCATATGTGGCCAAAATAGGTCCCATGGGACCCTGCAGAAGATATGGTAAATCCAGCCTGCCCATAATGCATTGCATTCAAAACAGTACCTCGAGTACATTCAAATAGCTATGCCCATATATACAATTAGTAGCTTTGAAATGTGACAAAAGAATTATTATATTAATTCCAGATTAGGTGTTCTCAGTGTTCAGCTGGTGAAGGGAAATGTATAGAAGGTCCAACATAAATGTGAGATGTGCTAGTGAGTAAATTAAGGCAAACACAAGGAGATGATGGACGGAGCACTGAAACTTTTCAGACACTCACCCCCAGTCACAGATCTGGGTTGAATCCCTCATCGTTTTTTAGCTCACTTTGCCACCCCAGTTCAGACACAGCTATATGCAAATCAGCCTTGAACCTGTGCCTCCTGGGAACAGTCCAGCCCGAACCATGTCTTCCCTGGACCGGAAACAAGCATCCTGGGACCGTTTTTGGGCTAACAGCCCTCATCAGCCAGGCTAGCTTGAATCCAGTGGCAAAGTGAGCAAGGGACCCACGTCTGGGCATACCCTGCCAACTAGTGGGTAAATTAACCACTATCAGCCTTACTTAGGACAGAGCATGTGTCCTGCCTGAAACCCTTTAAAAAAATAGTGCTCTGAGGTTGTAATTAAAACATAGGGAATAACTACACATGTACAGGGAGTGTCTTCATGGAAGGTTACAAAAAGAAACAAGGTGGGACTACTAAACCTATTGACCAATGAAAAACCATCATTTACAAAGGACAGGGACAGGAGCCAATTAAAAAGATGGGCAGAAAGTAGGCGGAGCGTTATGCCTATATCCTGAATACAGCATGTCTCGAAGAGACAGCGCAAGCGCTGCCTAGGCGAGACCTAAAAAGGAACATAGAATTGAATGTTGGAAGCCTAATAGTAATTTTTGCTATAATATTTTCCCTTCACTATCCTCCACAGAAACTAGATGAATGAAGGTAGCAAGTTTCAAGCCAAGTGCAGAGGGCTGTAAACTATTTCTCAGTAGTTCTGGAAAGTGTTTGTGAAATGCATTTTTCACCCATTTCACAGTATTTACCATGAACTCCTGCCTTTCAGGCAGTACTTCACAAAGTGCTACCTACATTGCTCATAACAAGCCCTCTGCACATATAAGGTCTCAGGCAAATATGGCTTAGTAAAAGTTTAATATTGACCATGGAAGCTGGAGTGGCTACTTATTTGATCTCGGGGGTTTGGAATACCAGACCTCTTGTTCCAAAGAGATCTTCCAAAGCATTTGCAACTGCAGAATACCCCCAAAAAACTATCCACAAAACACTTTGTAAATATAGTTTCATTGAGGACAGCTGTCTGAATACTTTATAATTCATAGCTCTACAGGCACTATGGCGCAATTATATTTACAAAGTTAGAGCACAATGTTCTTAGTCATAACAATCTATAGCCATGACAAAATGGGTGACCCCTTTGTTACTAGGCCTCCTCTTTAGGGTGAACTTCTTGGTTCTCTTCTTGTGTTCCCTGGTTTGAAGTAGTTAGATCCTCTTTCCAGCTGACAAACATCCATTAAACTGACTTTCAGTCACCAACGCAAGCTGGTATTGGGGCTAATCATGCACCCAATCTCTTGGCACTACGCACAGTGTCATCTAATGCATGGGCATGCTGGGCAGTTGCCGGGGGTCCCACGAGCATAGGGGCCCTACGCAAACCAGAATTTAACACAAATCTTCCGTTAAACATTTTATTCCTTTGAGTGGTTCTGTAGGCAGGGCCTAGTGCACTGCTTTGCCCAGGGGTCTATAATGCTGTTAAGACGGCCCTGACTACGCAGTGCACTTGAGCAGTAAGGCAATTACTGCATTTTATATTGATCTACAAGACAGTGTCGTTGCAGCTGTCACACAACCCTACAAACCTCTGTGTGCACACCTACTGCAATAAGAATTTGTATAGCGATTTATATGTCTTTTTGTTTGCATTTAATATAGGCTATGGTTGCTACTATTACTCACATTAAGAGTACTCAATTTACCAGTTGATGAGATAAAGGATAGAATTCTTTGTTGGTTCTAATGGCACTCAAACTTGAAATCTGCTGTTACAATAAAAGTAACCAGCAAGATTTCAACTCAGTGAGCCTTCTTGCTCCTATTGAAAAGATGAACCAAGTGTTTGGATCAGATGAGTATACTTACTGCCAAGGTCTTTACAGTAATTGCAATGTATGTGGTATAAAAAGCATTGGTAACACCAGTATGCCTGGATTTATTTGAGAATGCATGAAACAACAGGTCTTCACAAATGCACACAGACTACTTGTGCCAGGACTGTGTGGAGCCTTCCTTTTTAAGTTGCGCCTAGCAGCATGCATGCGCTGCTCTGCGAGGCATGCTGTATCTCCTCTACAAACATTGATACCTGCCCTCGCTTCCCATTAGTTCCTTTGTGTGCTTGTCTAAACTAAGGAAGGGTCCTTTCTGTGGCTATTTTTCACATTTGTCCCTCCTTTCGGTGGGTGGTTCCTGTCCCTGGCAACTGGCCCTCTCACATGTATAATTGCTCTTCTATCTCGTTACATTTTTGCACTTCTTTTTGTTTCCTTGTGAAGGCTCTCCTCTTGCACAGCACACCCTCCGTTGCTTCTTCATCTCCTCTCTCACCCTTTCATCAAGCTCCTCCCCCCACTCTGTGCAACATTGGGGACAGGAGATGGACTGTAGGCGCGGGGCGCTCAGCTTCATGTTTGTTAGAGTCTTCTCAGGTAGCTTGTTATGCATGTGTCAGTTAGTTACGGTGCATTTTTACTTTTAGATTGCAGCATGTGCACAATATGAGGCTCTTAACAAAAGGTTTCTAATCCACCAGTGTTGTCCAGGTGCGTACTAGTTTACACAGTGTGCACACTGGTGTGTGTAAGGTCTCTGAAACCATGCAGTACACTTAATAGCAGTACTTTGAGCAAGACTGAGCTTGTGAAACACATGTCTTCAGCCGTTAGGCTTCCTGTTTCTTTTTGCCACCTTATCCCCCTGCTCGTAATTCAATTTAGTACGTTCTGGGTTTCCTCTACAATGCCTTATGCTAATTGAGTGACATCAGCACTACATACACAGTGATTGGCTGCTGATTGAATTACACCCTGGCAGGAAGGGCGGGGAAGTATGTGCAAGGAGAGAACACGACTCCATGGTAGGCACGCGACTCCATGGTAAGCACGCCTTTCAGCAGCATTCTCTAGAAGCTTTCCTCATGTATGTACATATTATTAATTTATTTTTGTATTGCTGCCTGGCTGACTGCACTGTGAAGAGCATGCTGCTGCAGCATTTTTAGGTCTCGCGAGCCAAAGGCTCGAAGAGACATTTTATATGTGGGATTTTCAATGTGCTACCCACTGTCTTTTGGCTGGCCTAAACCTTGAGTGCACGATCACATGCACGTGCACAGCTGCTCCTCTGCTCATTGCATTCCCCCCTCCCTTCTCACCCAGCCCTTTGATGCTATGCTCAATTACTTTCACTTTAGCCACTTTGACCCTTGCATTCCCCCCTCCCTTCTCACCCAGCCCTTTGATGCTCTGCTCCATTACTTTCACTTTTGCCGCTTTGATGTTTGATCGCAAACGCAATGTTTTTAATTACTTTAGTTTACTTCACTTGCAGGAAATGTTCTAATTTTGTGTTATGTAAAAGCGGGTAACAGGTCTGTCAGCACCGGGCCCTCTACCAGCCGAGTTCTTTGACATGCGTTAAACATACCGACATTAATGTGTGGAATACTTCCGTGTTTACACAACTGCATTCCTCCCCTCCCCCCCATGTCCTCTATCCATTCTCTCCTCCCTTTCCTGCTCGTTCTCCCTCTTGTATGTCCTTTGGTCCTTCTCTCCTCTCTTTCCTGCTGTTTCTCCTTCCCCGCTGTCCTACTGTCTATGCTTTCATACTCTCCTGTGTAGTGTCTTCTGTACAGTTTCCTGACGATTGCCTAGTCCCTTCTAGTCTCCATTCTTTTACCTTTCCCCTATGATCTGTCACCCCCTATGTTCGTCGCTTGCTGCTCTGTTCCTCTCCCGTCACTCCTTTCTCTTTCAGTTGCAGCAACACTCTAGTGCCCGAAGTTACATATTACATAGCATAGCCTAATCCTTACACATGGCACTTTTGCACAGCGTTCTGATCCCGTTCCCTCGACGCCGAATGCCTCCCTGTTCCTCTCAAATCTCATTCTCTGAAAACTGCATCTTATTTCCTCTGTTTTCTCTCCTGACTCGTTCTCATTCACGTATGCACTCAAGAGGATACACAACTTGCCGTCAGCCAGCGTTGCCTTTGACATAATAAAACATAGCCTAGCGTTGCATACCATTGCATAGCATACCATAACTTAACAAAACACAACATAACATAACAAAACATAGCCTAGCCTAACATAACATAACAAATCATAACATAGGATTACAAAACATAACATAGTATAGCATAATATAACATAGTATAGCATAACAAAACAAAGCATAGCATAACAAAACAAAGCATAGCATAACAAAACACAACAAAACATAGCATAGCATCACAAAACATAGCATAGCATAACAAAACAAAGCATAGCATAGCACAACACAACAAAGCATAGCATAACAAAACATAGTATAGCATAACAAAACACAACAAAAAATAGCATAGCAACAAAAAATATCAAAACAAAACATAGCATAACAAAGCATAACAAAACAAAACATAGCATAGCATAACAAAACATAGCATAGCATAACAAAAAATAGCATAACATAGCATAGCATTACAAAATAAAACATAGCATAGCATAAGAAAACACAAAACATAGCATAACAAAACATAATATAGCATAACAAAACACAACAAAACATACCATAGCATAACAAAGCATAGCATAGCAAAACAAAACATAGCATAACAAAACATAGCATACCAAAACACAACAAAACATAGCATAGCATAACAAAACAAAACATAGCATAGCATTACAAAACACAACAAAACATAGCATAACAAAACAAAGCACAGCATAGCAAAACAGCATAGCATAAGAAAACATAGCATAGCATAACAAAACACAACATAGCATAGCATAACAAAACATAGCATAGCATAACAAAACACAACAAAACATAGCATAGCATAACAAAGCATAGCATAACAAAACACAACAAAACAAAACATCATAGCATAACATAACAAAACACAGCATAGCAAAACACAACAAAACATAGCAGAGCATAACAAAACATACCATAGCATAACAAAACACAACAAAACATAGCATAGCATAACAAAACATAGCATAGCATAACAAAACAAAGCATAGCATAGCAAAACATAGCATAGCATAACAAAATGTAGCATAACATGACAAAACATAGCATAGCATAACAAAACAAAACATAGCATAACAAAACATAGTATAGCATAACAAAACACAACAAAACATAGCATAACAAAACAAAACATAGCATAGCATAACAAAACACAACGTAGCATAGCATAACAAAACATAGCATAACATAACAAAACATAGTATAGCATAACAAAACACAACAAAAAATAGCATAGCAACAAAAAATATCAAAACAAAACATAGCATAGCATAGCATAACAAAGCATAACAAAACAAAACATAGCATAGCATAACAAAACATAGCATAGCATAACAAAAAATAACATAACATAGCATAGCATAACAAAATAAAACATAGCATAGCATAAGAAAACACAAAACATAGCATAACAAAACATAGTATAGCATAACAAAACACAACAAAACATACCATAGCATAACAAAGCATAGCATAGCAAAACAAAACATAGCATAACAAAACATAGCATACCAAAACCCAACAAAACATAGCATAGCATAACAAAACAAAACATAGCATAGCATAACAAAACACAACAAAACATAGCATAACAAAACAAAGCACAGCATAGCAAAACACAACAAAACAGCATAGCATAAGAAAACATAGCATAGCATAACAAAACACAACATAGCATAGCATAACAAAACATAGCATAGCATAACAAAACACAACAAAACATAGCATAGCATAACAAAGCATAGCATAACAAAACACAACAAAACAAAACATCATAGCATAACATTACAAAACACAGCATAGCAAAACACAACAAAACATAGCAGAGCATAACAAAACATAGCATAGCATAACAAAACACAACAAAACATAGCATAGCATAACAAAACAAAGCATAGCATAGCAAAACATAGCATAGCATAACAAAACGTAGCATAACATGACAAAACACAAAACATAGCATAGCATAGCATAACAAAACAAAACATAGCATAACAAAACATAGTATAGCATAACAAAACACAACAAAACATAGCATAACAAAACAAAACATAGCATAGCATAACAAAACACAACGTAGCATAGCATAACAAAACATAGCATAACATAACAAAACACAACAAAACATAGCATAGCATAACTAAACAAAATATAGCATAGCATAACAAAACAAACATAGCATAACAAAGCATAGCATAACAAAACACAAGAAAACATAGCATAACAAAACATATCATAGCATAACATAACAAAACATAGCATAGCAACACACAACAAAACATAGCATAGCATAACAAAACACAACAAAACAAAGCATAGCATAGCATAACAAAACATAGCATAGCATAACAAAACATAGCATAGCATAAAAAAACAAAACAGCATAGCAAAACACAACAAAACATAGCATAGCATAACACAACAAAACATAGCATAGCATAACAAAACAAAACATAGCATAACAAAACATAGCATAGCATACACAAAACATAGCATAGCATAACAAAACATAGCATTGCATAGCATAACATAACATAAGAAAACATAGCATAACAAAACATAGCATACCAAAACACAACAAAACATAGCATAGCATAACAAAACAAAACATAGCATAGCATAACAAAACACAACAAAACATAGCATAACAAAACAAAGCACAGCATAGCAAAACACAACAAAACAGCATAGCATAAGAAAACATAGCATAGCATAACAAAACACAACATAGCATAGCATAACATAACATAGCATAGCATAACAAAACACAACAAAACATAGCATAGCATAACAAAGCATAGCATAACAAAACACAACAAAACAAAACATCATAGCATAACATAACAAAACACAGCATAGCAAAACACAACAAAACATAGCAGAGCATAACAAAACATAGCATAGCATAACAAAACACAACAAAACATAGCATAGCATAACAAAACATAGCATAGCATAACAAAACAAAGCATAGCATAGCAAAACATAGCATAGCATAACAAAACGTAGCATAACATGACAAAACACAAAACATAGCATAGCATAACAAAACAAAACATAGCATAACAAAACATAGTATAGCATAACAAAACACAACAAAACATAGCATAACAAAACAAAACATAGCATAGCATAACAAAACACAACGTAGCATAGCATAACAAAACATAGCATAACATAACAAAACACAACAAAACATAGCATAGCATAACTAAACAGAATATAGCATAGCATAACAAAAAAAACATAGCATAACAAAGCATAGCATAACAAAACACAAGAAAACATAGCATAACAAAACATATCATAGCATAACATAACAAAACATAGCATAGCAACACACAACAAAACATAGCATAGCATAACAAAACACAACAAAACAAAGCATAGCATAGCATAACAAAACATAGCATAGCATAACAAAACAAAACAGCATAGCAAAACACAACAAAACATAGCATAGCATAACAAAACAAAACATAGCATAGCATAACAAAACATAGCATAGCATAACAAAACAAAACATAGCATAACAAAACATAGCATAGCATACACAAAACATAGCATAGCATAACAAAACATAGCATTGCATAGCATAACATAACATAAGAAAACATAGCATTAAGTTTGATAAACTCATAGTAGCGGGCTAGCTAGCTTTAACAGCCATTGAGTGTAAGCAACTCCGTCAACCCAGAAGCAGTCACTCGGTCATCTTTGCTCTTGTATTGCAGTGGCTTCGTTTATTAAACAGTGCCCATATTTATACTGTTAGCACTTTACTTGTGCAAATTTCAGGGCTCACAAAACTTTAATGAATCGAAATTCACAACTGAGGCTGTTAAGTTTGTGCTATATAAAACCCTAAGGATAAATAAAAAACATTGCCATTTACAATGTGAATAGCTCCAACAAACACAAGACCTTTTTCAAAGTACAAAACATTGCCATTTACAATACCAATCGCTCCAGCTCCAACAAATGCGAGATGCTTCCCGGGACGCAAGAAATTACCATCGCCTATAAATAAAGCTTGGCGTTCCTGGCGTTCGAGGACGGGCGGCAGAGAAGTAACAGGACTCTGTCTTTTCCTTCTTACCCAGAGAAGAAAAAAAAGCATTTCCAATGCAACGGTCTCGGCATTGTTAAAGTTAGAGCTATTGGCATTGCTCATGACATTATTTTTGTTTATGTTTTTGTTTTTAAAACATGTAGAGAAACGGCATTGTTATTTACAATGTCAATAGCTTAATCAGTGTGTGTGTAGGTGGCTCTGTGTGTGGGTGCAAATGCAATAGGTCTCGCATTTGAGAGTGATTAAGCTATTAACATTGTAAATAACAATGCTGTTTCTTTAAATGTTTTAAAAACAAAAACATAAACAAAAATAATGTCATGAGCAATGCCAATAGCTCTAACTTTACCAATGCCGAGACCATTGCATTGTACATGCTTGTATTTATGTGTTTTGAAAACCTGCAAGCAGTGCGTTAACACTCACTTTGCACTTGCTTTGAGAAGCAAGGCTGGCAGTAACTGCGCCTCTTTTACTGCCAGCTGTTAGAATAAAGTGCGTGTTTACGGACCGCTTACAGGTTCTCAAAACACGTAAATGAAAGGCATTGTCATTTACAATGACAATAGCTCAAACTCTCTTAAAGGCGAGACCTATTGCATTGCAAATGCTTGTTTGATTTGCACAAAGCTCGCCTCCTGGTCTACGCATTACATGGCAAAGAAGGAACATCAATATTATTGCCTTGTGCGGGTTATTGATTATCATATGTAAATGGATTTCTGAATCGAAGTACAGGTTCACTGATGAGTTTAGCTGCTGCACTCGGTCAGCAGAGAAAAAGAAAAAAGCTGTTTTAGCATTTCTTTAACATCTAATACAGTGAGCCTTGAGAGAGCACCTTGGCAGTGCAGCACACTTCAAATGTATTTCATTGCTACACAATTGGTTTTGGTCAGAAATGAAGCAGTTAGTTAGATTACTGTGGCACACACCTTCGGCCAGGTTTTGTTTATCAGTCGCACCTCATTAGAAGCCCAGCGTCGAAGTCAGGACTTTTTGAGACTCCTTGCGTTTCAAGTGAAGGTGAAAGTATAACCTGCAATAGTTATCTTTAGTCCATTCAGGCAGGGCTTACCTGGCTTTTTCCATTTCTTCAATGTGTGTGTGTTTTCTTCTAGACTTTTGAGAAATCTATTTGGATGAGGTAATCCCCTTCAGATTCCTCCCTCCTGATCTCTGATTAAAAGAAACTACAGAAATAAAGTGGGACATTGGGAAATACAGGTAGTGCTCATGAATGTTTTTTCCAGCACTTGATATCTAGCTTTCCTATTGTGTTCCTATTTAACATTAACCCTCTTGTGTTTTTTTTTCCCTTGACAAAAGCAGAGTTTAGTCACAGAAGCAGAGGCCCTATTAACTTTCACACTGCCTGCTGCTTGAACAACAGCAGTCTTTCATGCTGCTATCTTCCTGAATAGTGCAGCTAAACACAGCCTCAAATTAATTGCATTTGACTAAAAAAAGATACTAACTGGGACTATCATAACACCACAAACTGGGTTTTATGAACTGCCTCAAGACCCCAATTTGATTTACCAAATAATCTGAAATGAATGTTATTTTGTACTTCACTTTTTGACATTAAAAGTCAACCAGCCTCTTATCTCTTCCATTCTCTCTTCCCGTCTCACCCCTTCGTGTAACCCAAGAAACAAAAAGCGCAAATTGACGAAATATTCTGCAATTGGGCATTTGTGCACACCACCTCATTAGCAACATTGATTCAGCATTTCCTGGCTGTAAAACTGTAGTAACTGACTCCAAGTAGCCTTGATATATTTGAGAGAGATTTATTGAGTTCAATTACAGGTAGTTGAGTTGTAGAGATACAGCCCCACCAGGAGCAGTATACCTTCTTCTCAGAGCCCATACTCCAACTGTTAAACTCAAGTATCCAGGCACACAGACATTCCATTCAAGACTCTCACACCAACATTCCATGCATCACATTCACACTGGCTGATCAGCTAGGGAGTATGTAACCAGATAAATACAACACAGGTTACTTCATACCTTCCCTTCTTCTACAAAACAAAACAAAAATAGCAACAACCAAGAACAGGAAGGTTCAAACAAAGGGAACCCCCAGAAAAAGAAAAAAGGAAAAGTAGAGAAAAAGCAAGAAGAAAGTGGACCCAAAGTGTGAAAGGATCACAGCAAAGAAACCAAAGAAAATTAGGCTTGAACAAAGAAGAAAATACAATGGAGGTATACAAGAGTAAGTACAATAGAAAGAGAAAATGAAATAACCGGTTAAGACCGAAGTACAAGAGAAAAGAAAGAGAATACAGAGAAAATATACATGAGATGTACAAAAAGTATATGCAATAACAATAAAAAGTGTAGAGGAGATGCTAAGATAAATATACATAAAATATATGTTACCCACCCATCATCCTCCAATAATATTTAAAGAAAACATTAGAAATGGGCGACGGACACCCAAACTGACTTTCCCCAACATACAGGGGAATAAATTGACCAGAAACATGGAACTTCTACACCAAACATGAACAAACAAAAACATGGTTAAGAGGAGAGAAATGTTGACTGCTAACCATACAGCTAATCAGGCCTAGGGGCAGACAACCAATGAGTGTGCACAAAGCAGGCACATACAATGATACACATGGGACTCAAACCCATTAGAACCTCTAAATGAAGGTTAGAAAAGTGTACAGAACAAAAAAACTGATGGGACTCATACCCATAAGAACCTCTAAATTAGAAAAGTGCACAGAACAATAAAACACATGGGACTCGTACCCATAAGAACCCCTGTGAGAAGGTTAGAAACGTGCACAGAACAGCAGAGCACATGGGACTCATACCCATTAGAACCCCTGTGAGGAGGTTGGAAACGGGCAGGGAACAATATAAACATGGGACTTGTACACATTAGAACCACGTAGATGGAACTAAAACCCACTACATACTGCGTAGATGGGACTAAAACCCACTACAAAAACATGGGACTTGTGCCCATTAGAACTGCGTAAATGGGACTAACACCCAATACAAAAACATGGGACTTGTACCCATTAGAAACTACATAGATGGGACTAACACCCCTCACAAACTGCGTAGATGGGACTAGAGCCCACTACAAACAACGTAGATGGGACTAAAACCCACTAAAAAAACAAAATGTGAAACACCAGGTGACTACACCATGAACTGTGAAGATACATTGAAAGGGACTAAAACCCATCAACAGCGACAAAAGAGAGACACCCCTTAAAACACCCCTCTTGTAAGGGTAAAGTGTCATTTGGATTGAAGCCTGAGAAAAACAATAGCGTGGAACCACTTAAAAAATGCGTACCATAATGCATGCATGTCAACCAAAATAGAACACAAGAACATAAAATGGAACATTCTACACATTCTGAGACTAGGATACAAAACAGGAATGCAAAGCAGAACATGGCTAAATGAAACAAAATGCCCATTAATGAAATCCTTCGACCTCTCACCCGTGTCATGCCATAGTGTCATTTCAAATACTTCACTCAGATGTCCAGGAAAAGGGTTCACCCTTGAGCAGCCAGGATAAGGTAAAGACAAACTCTAAGGCAGTGCCAAGCATAACATAAACGGTATGCAGCACACTGTAAATCCTACTGATAGACTGCATTGTAGCCAAATCAGCATGCCACCGCACGGACACTATGAACAAATGAAATAAGAAAAACATATCAAGGAAAATCCGTGATGTGAAGAACATGGAACCTGGTGCTGTGAGTATAAACACGCTGTCACTGAACATAAAATGTACTCCAAAGATTGTGTGCATCACCGCGCTAGATGGTGTAACACGCAAAGATAGTACAGTACTTCCAACTTTGGCGTTTGACACACAGTCACGGTTGAAGTGGACCAAACAATGGGAAGAACAATTGAAAAAAACATACATTTACCGTGGAACACTTAATCTGTACAGAGGGAAATTCATCTACGGAACAAACACAGCACAGCTGATGCATGCCCACGCTGAAGAACACAACACTGCAGGTTTCTTCCTCTAGGTGAGACAGTAGAGTGCCTTGCTGAACCAAGATGACAGCACGTACCAGACGGGAGAGTCAGGTGGCTCGAGGTGCATGCGTGCACCAAAAAGTGCTGCGCAGTCAGTGAAGATGAGCTGGAGCGGTATATCGTTACCATTGGAGGTTCGAGGGACTTCATGAAGGCATGAACGCGAGCATTCTATGAGGTAAGACTCACGCTTGCTACACACAGCTAGATCAGAACGTTTAATCTTGCACCAAGATGAGCGTCACGGCCGGTAAACAGGACAACCACGTGCATATCTCGTGCCGAAGCAACGGTTTGCTTCAATGTTCAAACAGCAGCGGGCATCATAGAAATTCCATTTATAAAAAAGGAGTACTCACAGTACGTTTTCGGCTAATGTTGAGCTGTCAACATTATCAGTACCATACCAGTATTCTGTTAAGTATCAGGGCATGCTCTTGTTACAATTGAACACAGAAGATAGCAATTCACCACACTGCCAGTAACGCAGGCACAGCCCAAAATAACTCCAAAATGCCGGTGTTTAGAAATGTAGCGTTTGTTACTGCTAATTCCAGGCAATGACTCACAAATGATCCTGTGTTGAGCCATTGAGCTATTGATCTTGTGTTGAGTTGTAGAGCATTGTCTTGTGAGCTGTGAGCACTTCACACTTGTGTTTGGGTTGGCCCGTGTGAGGAAAACAGGCGAAGAGCAGAGAAGGTGCTCAGGATCACACTTGCTGTCAAAGTAGCAGGAAATAACAATCTGTTAAAATGAAGTAAATGGGCGCAGGCATGGTCTTGTATAAACGATTGATGATTTATTCTTCAAGACAGATCACTTGTTACATATTACAGGAAGATGTTCTGTTCCTTATTAATACCCCACCAGGAGCAGCGTCCTCCCTGCTCAGCCCCTTCTCACCAACTGATCCACACTAGAATCCAAACCACCCTCAACATTCCATCTGACCTCATCAAAGGCAGAGCAGGCAGGCAGAGAACAGTGTAGGGAGAGTGCACAGAGAATAAGCACATTACAACACATCTCCCCCCCTTATAATTATTGAAAACAAACAAAATGTGTAATGATGAAACCACACACACACAGCATAGGAGGATGCATTAATAGCAACTAAATAACATCACCCCTCCTGCCATAATGATCATATACAATAAAAATGCATGAAGATAATTAACACACATTTGGATAGAAAAAGAGGATGCATAACCTAAACATTAAGCACCATCTTTCCCCTTGATAATGATCATAACAAATTGCAAAGCTAGCATGAAAACCCATGCTACAACTATGGGTACAAAACACTACACCCCACAATGTACCCACTGTGCCTCATATTAAGGCACAAAAACTGCGGCAGAGCAGGGATCTACAACCCTAAACTGCACCAACTATGGCAAGACAGATCTACCATTAAGACAGATCTAAGACTAAATCCCTTAACCCTAACCAAGGGTAACCATAAACCCAAAATACCTTATGGGTAACAATAACTGGCAAATCAGGGTATCCCTTAACCCTAAAACACTCTCGCAATAACTATGAGTATCTATAACCCATGACAAATTTAGGGTATCCCTTAACCCTAAAACACACTCGCAATACACTATGGGTATTTATAATCCATGACCTTTTAGGGTATCCTTTAACCCAAGACACACCCAAAAACACTCACGTGGGTGACTCTAGACCATTTAGGGTATCCTTTAACCCTATACCAACACAGGGTAACATTAAACCCCAAACACCCAAAAAATATCTTATGGGTAACTATCACTGACAATTCAGGGTATCCCTTAACCCTACGCAAATGCAGGGTAGCGTTAAACCCAATACATACTGGCCAACATGGAATACATAAAATCCTTAAACCCAAACCAACCCCCAGGCATACAAGACTAATCAAGAAATCTCACACACATGTTCATTCGACAATGTAATAATACAGAACAGGTTCATACAACAAAACACAGCTTCATAGGCATGGGAACCAAACACAGCAATGAACAAAAATAGCGGCGAGCAATAGTAAGATCTTAAAAGAGTGACCAGTGAGCGACTTCTCACCCGAAGGCCACCTCTGTCCCACAGTGCCTTAGAAAAACAGATGCTTGCTACAGTTAAAAGTCCACTTCTTGGCAAGCAAAGACGAAAAGAAACTTCAATATGTCTCTGTTTGCTCACCCGTAACTGTGGATAAAGTCATCACCACTCAGACAGAGCCTTGAAACCAGTGTGACATTGCTGAAAATAAAGAAAAGGAAAGTCTCTGACTCCGGTGAGCGATCTCTCACCCGAGGTCCTCATCAAAGGGTCCATTCAGCTGATAACATCCAAAGCGTGGAACACAGGTTAACGTCCCAAAAAACTACAAAGCTTGCCAATGTTATATGCAGCTCCAAATTAAAATAATGTCTGCCCAAATTCTACAAACCTCACAGGCTCTCCGAAGAGTGTAGCAACGCTGTTAAAAAAAACAGGTACAGTACAGACGTGGTTGGCAACGTGCGCTGAGATAACAGCAACGCCGTTCTAAAACGCCAACCCTAAAATGGCGGCACGCAGCGCACGCTGCACCGGATGGCTCACGACACATTGGTGCAGTGAGGACCGTAGAAGCAGCCAAGCACGTCAGAATGACCACGGAGCCGCTCCACGCGACGATCGAAGCAGGTAAGCAACAAGCGCGTTACTTGGCTCGCTCACTGTTTTTTTTTTTTTTGAAAGACAACGTGACAGTTAAATTCGCCACTGGGAAAATTTACCTTCAAAAATAAAACTAACTTCACCGTACCTCAGCCGATGTGTCCAATAGTGCCATATGAAATGTTATAAAGTCTGTTCCCACAATACCTAACACTTTAATCTTTGGACACTTCAACCTTCACACAGGCTTCACACGGGTCGCAAGTTCAGAGGCATCACCAGCCTCTGGATCATTAAATTTGCGAAACAGCTCAACAAAGGTGTCGATTTTCCCAGCACACTTCAACCGGGTCAGTAGAGGCGTCTGTCAGTCTTTGCAGGAACAGTCAGTCGCAGCCAATCCCAAACACCATTTACTCTTGCCAACTCGTTACAGCACTGGAAAACTTCATTTACGGGCTCTCTCCCAACGAGACCACATCGTCCAAAACAGCAGGGAAACAGCAGGCTTCACAGCACAGCAGTAGAAGCAGGAACTGGTAGCAAAGAATCAGCAACTAGTCCAATTAGTCCCCTGGGGAAACACTCACCCAAATCCATCATCTGGCACGTCCACGATAGGGCTGACCGGTCTTTAGGTCACTGGTGGGGCTTGTGGAGTGCAAGATTACTTCTTCTTAAATGCGCTTCTTCAATACCAAGTTCATCCAAGGTGGCTCACATAGGCTCATGAGTTTAACAAGTCCAAAAATACACGCAGGTTCTTTGAATCGTCGCCAGTGTTAAAATGAAGTAAATGGGCGCAGGCATGGTCTTGTATAAACGATTGATGATTTATTCTTCAAGACAGATCACTTGTTACATATTACAGGAAGATGTTCTGTTCCTTATTAATACCCCACCAGGAGCAGCGTCCTCCCTGCTCAGCCCCTTCTCACCAACTGATCCACACTAGAATCCAAACCACCCTCAACATTCCATCTGACCTCATCAAAGGCAGAGCAGGCAGGCAGAGAACAGTGTAGGGAGAGTGCACAGAGAATAAGCACATTACAACACATTCCTTTTAGCAATCCTTCTGGATGGGGCTGTCTCGTGAAAGAGTCTCTGGTGGGGATGTATATTTTCTCTGTATTCTCTTGCTTTTCTCTTGTACTTCAGACTGGAGTTTCTGTAGCTTTCTATTAGAGATTTCTTATTTCAGTAAAACCTTTTTATAACACGCGTAGTTTCGTTTCAAGAATCCTTGCCAAAAATCTGTAGTAACTGACTCCATGTAGCCGTGATATATTTGAGATAGATTTATTGAGTTCAATTACAGGTAGTTAAGTTGTGGGGATACAGCCCCACCAGGAACAGTATGCCTGCTGCTCAGCCCATACTCCAACTGTCACACACAAGCATCCAGGCACCCAAACCTTCCATTCAAGACTCTCACACCAACATTTCATGCATCACATTCACACTGGCTGAGCAGCTAGGGAGTAAGTAACCATATAAATACAACACAGGTTAGAGCAAAAAAATTAAAACTTTATGGTGGCCCCAATTTTGTATATACAGCAAAAGTGACAATCATCAACAGTATTACCGGCTTTGCCATTTCTGCGGGTTTTATTGGTGATTTTCATAATCTAGGCCGGTATTCATGCTGCCAATTCCCCTACCCTAGTTACCTTTTGGAATTCTGTTTTCTGTATGAGTTGATCGCTGCAAATCTGCCAAGTGCAGAAATGTGCATGTCTTTCAGAATCTGCCCATCACCTTTCTCCTTCAACTCGCTAACTCTCTCTTTCCTCCATTCCTTATACAAATGCAAAAACAGCACACACTTGATTTGCTTCAGTTTTTGTAAAAGTGAAGATTCATGTAGTATGCGCCCATGTTGTTCTTCAAGAATGTTCACAAATGTGTCTACATTTATAGCTGTTGCATTGCAGGGGCCATATAGAACTCCAGGCTGGCAGCAGTCTTGCAACTGATGCTGGTGTCTCTTCATTACCAAGGCTTTATTACCGCTCTAGGATTATCCAGGTTGTCTGATGGATGACTCAAAAAGGTATCCAACGCTATCTGACCTATCCGAGTGCCTCATTACATCGACTTTCTTTTTATAGAGCACCTATACCTGACATTTGCTATTCCAAAAATCTTTAAACAACAGCAATCTCTGCTATCCAATTTAACTGTACTTTTACTTACCCGGAAAGGATGGAAAGTTAGAGTAGTTTTGCTCTTGTACTGTGACATAGTTGACAATAGCAGATGTTAGCAGTGGGCATTTAATTCACTGATCCTTTTTCCTAGTTAGGGCCATTTTAAGTGTGCTTAATTGTCTTTTTGTGATGCTATCCCAGTTCAACCAGGAAAGTCTATCTATCTCACACTTCCAACCCTCTCATCTCTCCCCCACACCTCCACTGCCCCAGTCACCCCTCTCTCTCACACTCACTCTACTCCCTCAATTTGCACTCACACTGCCCCCTCTCATCCCTCCCTCACACTCATGGTCTCTTCTCTGTACTGCCTGCTCACACATGCTGCCTTCCTTAACACCACTGTACTCTGCATCACTCCACTGCATGCTACTCTAATCTATTCTGCACCACTGCGCTCCTCATCACTGCATTCTACACTACTCTATGCCACTCTACTGTACATCTCTGCACTATACCCTGCACTACGCCACTCTACCCTGCATCACTCCACTCTACGCAACCTCTCTCTACTCTGAAGCAGTCTACTCTAAACTACTACACTCCACACCACTCTATTCCACTTTGCGACATTCCACTCAATGCCACTGGACTCTACACCTCTACAATCCACTCAACGTCACTGCACTCTATGCCAATGACTCTAAACCACTTCACCCAAAACCACTGCATTCTATGCCAATCTACTCTGCACCAGTGTACTTTACGGCACTTCACTCTAATCCAATCTACTTTATGACACTCCACGATACTTCACTTTATACTGCTCTACTCCATTAAACTCGACTCCTCTCTACTCTATGTTATTCTACTCTACTACTCCACTCTACAACAATCTACGCAACTCCCTCTATGCCACTCCATGCAACTATACTCCACTCTATTCTATGAAACACTACTCCACTCTTCTCTACTCCAGTGCATCACCTGAGCATCTCCTCCGCACCAGCACACCACCACCTCAGCATCACTCAGCATCACCTCAGTCTGCCCTCAGAATCCGGGATCTGTTGATTCTCCTTTACTGTCTGTCTGCTGCTCATGTTGTAAATCAGATACTATTTCCCAACCTCCACCCTCTCACCCATAACAACAAAAAAAAGCTATAACAAACAAGCATTAGCACAGGCAAGAAGAAGTTGACAGCATTGTAAGGACGAAAAAACTAGAAGTCATTTTTATATGAATTCTTTCTTTAATAGGGTCGTTTATTTATACATAATTTCTTTTTGGTTATATTTAAGGTAACAAAAATGCTTATAACTCTTTTGTATTATGACTTTTCTACATGCTGCACAGAAACCACACTGCTCTACAACATAGCATAAAACATTGGCAAAACCAATAGCTCTGGCTAAACACTTAAAAGGTCCCAAAGGCGAGACCTATTGGCTATGCCAATGCTTTTTCTTTGAATCGTAGGTCATGCCTTGTTTTTATTCCCTAAACTTGTGTGCTGCTGCTTTACAGCTTCTGCTCTGTGCTTGTGACAGGAGCTCTCAGATCTGTTGGCTGAAAGTGCCTGCTCTGTGTGTGAGGGAAGATGGAATTGCTGCTGTCTCTGCAGCACCTAATCTGGGTGTTAGGGAAGACCACAAGGCAGCTGCCTAGTTGCTTCTTTTCTGCATGTGCCATCAAAGCTTGCAGAGCTGATACCAGGCTGCACTTGATCTGTGTACATGAAAGAAGTTTACATTGTTGTTCCCCTACAGCACTCATTCTATGCATGTAAGGGCTACTTACATTTTTGATTTTTAGTATCTTTTGTTCTGTGTGTGAGGGAAGCTTAAAGTGTGAGAGAGAGTGCAGTGCTACTGTCCAGCATATAGGAAACGTGCAGTGCTGATGACATGCAGCACGCCACATACGCTTGAATTGTTGCTGCCCTGCAGCCCCTGTTTTGTGTGAAAGGAGATTGCAATTCTGCTGCCACAGCTTCTTCTCTGACCCCAAATTCCTTGGTCCGATTTTTAATGTAATTGTAATGCACATGAACTGATTGGCGGTAGGCTGCTGCATAATTGCAAAGGTCTGTACATATAAGCTGGAGCTTCACTCCAGCTATTGAAAGATCTACACCAGCATATACCTCCTCCAGTACTTCCTGAAAGATGAGCTGCTTGTAAACTTTTCCTCAAGGCCAGGGATAAGCTTGATGCCTAGCTGAGGCTATGCTGAACTGCACTGCCACTGAGCTTGTCTACATGGAAATCCATAGACAACCCAGGAGTCCAGAGTCACAGAGCAGCAATACGGTCTGTATACCACTCAACTGAGAACAGAGGACGGCTGCCTGAGATCCATCTACAAGTGCAGGTGACTTGAGTGGTGACTGCTTTGTGAGCCCACTTCCTCCTTGTGTGTACGAACGTTTGCTTTCTTTTTTCTCCTTTGTGAGACCCACCCCCTATTTGTCCCTTACCCGGTACTGACTATCCTACATCCTCAGTGGTCTGGGCAAAGAGTCCTCATCACCCTCAGCGGCCTGGGTGCTGGAAGAAACATCCTTAAGGTGCACTTGGGGCCCCTTGAATTTGTCAAGTTTAACAGAGTTCAACATCAATCTTGTTTGTATGATAGTCGGATTGTGAAGCTCCAAGAGGCCCCATGCTAAACTTGCACTTGTTTTTTTCATCCAAAAAATGTTTTTGGGGATTTAACCCAAAGCTCACATTTCCCCTGAGACTCAGATCCTTGTCTGCCTTCCTTCATTTTCACTTTCTGAGATCGCCGATCAAGCATGGGGCAAAGGGGGTTTGGAGGCTGTGGTGAAGGAACTAGTGGAAAAGAGTTTTGGAAAACTTGACCCACTAATTGACTGACTCAGGATTGCACTCACTTCCAGGTAATGGGTACACTTCTGGACCTTAATGGACCATTTCTGACATGCAGCCTTTGCCTGGCAAAGTGTGGTGAGATTGTTGTATTCACACCTGTTGTTATTCACTCACATTTATTGTTGTTTCCCTTGCTTTATATTGCCCTTTATGCCTCCTTCCCTACTTTGCACTTTGCTGTGCTCGATGCTTTCAAGTATTCATCTTTTACATACCTCCTCAGCATCCGACCATTCTGGTTTGCAATGGTATCTTGGGGTTCGTCGGGTATGCCATTCTGTTTTATTCTTCAAGCACTGATGTAGTTCTGTGCCATCCCTCACCTGTGATGAAGCCATTCTAAAGAGTGAGATCTCTCCTTTCCTGTTTTACCCAGATTTCTATCCCGGGTGTCCAAACCATTGTTCGTGTCAGTGTAAAGGTTCACGGATGCCAAGAGCTTTTCAGCAGATCTACTCATCAGGAGCATGACAAGTTTGCCAGGCTAACCTTAGGCCTGAGTGAAAGCTCCTTTTAAATGATAGCTCAACCTATTGCCAAGATATGTGAAGAATTAAATACTGCCAATCAAGAACAAGTGTTATTGTTAAACCTAATCAATCACATGACACCCCTTCACACTACCACAGCTAATTCCTCTTGTCCTTGGGAAAAACGTCCCACAAAGAATAGCAGCCAAAAACAACAGTAATTCAGAAATAAAAACCAAAAGAGGTCTGGTACCACTGAACAACTTAGTGCCAGATTTAAGGCCTGATTTAGATGTTGGCCGGACCGCGACAGAGTGGGCTTTGTTGGCCGTCTTCCTGCCCGCCTACCTGGCAATCCATCTGCCCGATTTGGATGCTGCATTGCAATGGCAAGACCACTGCAGTCCTGCTGAATTCGCCATTTGGCTTTGTCGATGTAAAGCTTTCTCTGATGGGCTGATGGACTAAGGACATTGTCTGAAGGCATTTTACTGAATGCCCTTTTTAGGGTGGTCGATGTAATGTCCTTTCTTCCCAGTTTGTCGAGAGACAGAAAAAACAAATAATAAGCCCCCACGCTCTGGGAAAACACTCTCAGGATGAGGGGATCATTCTTTTTTTTCAGAAAGAAACTCTCACTTTGAGAGTTTTTTTTATAAACCCCAAAAAATACTATCTAAGCCGATGGCAGCTGTCCACCAAGCGTCTTAGACCTAGAAGGGAATCACTGGTTCCTCTCAAGGAACAGATCAGATGACAACTGGTTGGGTGCCATCTCAAAATTTGACAGATGAAGTACCTTCGATATAGTGGAGCTAATGTCCTCCACCAGCCCGACGGACACTACTCCGTCCATCCAAGTAAAAAGGAGGTCCTAAGTTTTATATCCGCGTGAGAAATGTGCATATATATTTCAGAGTTTTTTGGCGCAATGTCACCTCTATTTTCTAGCACAACTGACACATTTTGCTGACAATACATTCAAAGTTTCTATTGCGTTATCTTACTTAAACAAAGATGGTCTTACATGGGTGACACAGCTGATTTTCATTCACAGTCCATTGGTAACTAATTGAAATGAATTCCTTACACAGTTTACGGCTATCTTTGGTACGAGGCACACAGCCAAGTCAACTCATGCTGGGCTGTTGATATTTTGTAAACAAGGCGACCAGAAACCTATAAGTTCTATTAGCCAGTTTCAACAACTGGTCTTAGAAGCAGCCTAGACCAGGAAGGCCTCGCAGTTCTATTGAGGTTTTCGTGAAGATTTAGAAGACGCTCTGAAAACAGATCATCTTGGCCCTGAGTAACAGACAGTAAGAGTGTAAAGGAGTAACTGAAATCTGTCATTTGTGAGTCCTCTATTTTTTTTACAAGTGCCGGTGACCATACCAGGAGGTCCAATTTCAGTTTGCATCTGTTGACTCTCAGACCTCAGGGTGCTTCATCAATAATAAATCTGAGACGGATGTCCAGATTACAATCACCCTGAAACCTGCCCATGAGGACATTCAAAGAATCAGTGAAAACATTGACCTCTGGATCAGTTTGCAAAAAAACATTACCGCTATTGATGGCTCAACAGAGTGGTCATATGGAACAAGTGAAATTTGATCTTATTGATGCACCAGCATTTCCTACAGTCCTGGGAACGACATGTATGTCTTCAGTAAGAAAGGATGTCTACTGCAAAAACAACAAGATGATGTAAGGAATACATTGATTAATCTCAACCATTGGCAAACAATCTGGTTCACATTCCAGACCATTGTTTTAATTCAAGTGTTCCACTCATCAGTTTTTTTCCAACTGCAGTGCAACAACTTAAGTGCAAGGGGTATACCCTGACATGCATCCCAGGCTCATTGTGCCCCTAGAACCAAGCTGCAATCAACTGAATAGGGCTATCTATGCTTAACTGGTCCTTGTTTGCTTGTGTTTCATTTCAAAGAGGACCTGGCTTGCTGTTTGGGCTGCACTGTTCCCACTGCTGTAGGATCAAGGCTGATTTGTGTATGGCTGGGTCTAATCTGAGGTGGCATGTTAAGAAAAATATTGAGGGACTGGGATACAGCCCAAGTTATTACCAGTGGCTGAGATTAATTCAAGCATTCTATACATCACTTTTTTGTTTACTTCAGTATGATGCCCTCAGTGCGGCTGGTCCTTTGCTCACTGTGCCACTGGGGCCAAGATGCACCCGACTGAAGAGGGTCAACCAGGCTGAAACTGGTCTTGGGTTGCTTGTGCTCTGGTTCAGAGAGTACCTGGCTTGGCAGTTCGGACTGGACTAGTCCCACTGAAGCAGGACCAAGGCTGATTTGTATGTGGCTGGGTATAATCTGAGGTGGCATGTTGGGTATAAGAACAATGGTTTGTAATGTTATTGCGAGTGGTTGTCAGTGGTTGGATTTATTGCATGGTGCATGGTCTCTTTGATATTTACATGGTGGTCTGGGTAGGTGGCATTCTGTTATATTCTGACATGTTAAAACAGCGTCATTGTAAGGTTCAAGAAATTCCCACCAACTAAGTAAATGTTCACTATCCAAAACCAGGTATTGATATTTCAAGGAAACGATTGAGTATGAAACTTTCAAAGTCAAAGAAGTCCTAGGGTGAACTACTCCTTGATCCATCACGGAAGTACAAAGATTCCTCTGGTTTGCCAATTTCTATCTGCAGTTCATGTAAAAGTTATTCCCCATCATCCAGCTCATCATTCATCTGACAAAGTAAGGATTTTCTTTTTGTTGAGGTGCAGAACAGAAGCAAGCATTTCAAAGACTTAAGGCTGCATTTACATCACTGCTAACATGTGACTGAGCTTCTCCCCTTTGGAGTAGAAACTGATGCCTTGTTGTTTGCATTAGGAGGAATGTTATCTCAACGAGATTCTGAGACTAATGACTTTTAACCGGCTGCGCATTATTGCACCCTGTAGCTGAAACTAATAACTTGCATCCTATGGCTTAACATTCCCGAACTCTTTCAGAAACCGTAAGAGATTATATAATCTACAATAGGAAATTGTCAGCATTTAAGAAACAGTTCTATCATTGGAGACATTATCCAGAAAAAACACATCATATAATCACAGAGTGGGTTACTTCCATGAAATGTGCCAATGCTAGTCCTGCTCGATGGGATTTATTTTTTTCCAGAATCGACTACGTCATATCTCACAAGCCCGGAAATAGACATGGCAAGGTTGATACACTCTCTCAGCAGGCCGATGACTCTGAAATAACTAACACTGCTTCCTGTATTCTTGAATTGTCTACTTCAAATGCATCTAATTTCACAGAATTTGCCAAGAAACGTAAGAGGATATTAAGAGTCAACAACAGGAGAAGCCTTCTTCCTTCCATGGAAGAAAACCAAGATATCAGTGATGACATGGTGTCCTGATTCCCTTGGAGCTGGACACCCAGAACAGAGGAAGATTTTGGAATTAATCAGTTAAGACTTTGGTGGCCTGATCTACAAACATTGTTAAGTTTAGAATGCTTTATTGAGATAATATACAAAGTAAAACATCAGTATAAAATATACAAGCAAAGTTCAAACAGTACCATAACCCTAATTTAAGTAAAGTAAGTAGAAGAAGGAAATAAGTAGAAACCCAAACGGGTATGAGCATTATTAGGAAGTATATGATCAAGACCAATTTGAACCTTCTAAACCTGTACATAAGCATATGTAGTTTAGCATTTTAAAATAAAGATAAAAAGGGGAAGAAGGGAGGAAAAGGGAAAATAATAAGAAGCAGCTGAACAGTAATGCAGAAATATCAGTAACAACTAACTGAACATAATATCATTAAGAAGGTTCATGACGTATTACATACGAAGTAGGTCAAACAGCCATCCTGGATAGAAATGTCGTGAGTGGTGACCAAAGTAAATCTGTTTTAATCAATAAGGGTATAGAGATGGCATGTGTGCGATCTAGTCTGAGATGATGGCATAACAGGTTCCACCAGGCTTGGTACGAGATTTTAACACTGTCCTTCCAATTCGTGGTAATGATCTGAAAAGTAATAGCTATAAACAAGTCAATACATTTACCCACGCTTCCCTGGGTACCCCATATAGGGGAGGCGCCAACCAGAAAAACGTGGGTATTATCAAATTAAACATTGGTGGACAAAATGTCATTCAATTTCTTCCAAATGAGTAACCAAAAGCTCTTAACCAGAGGATAGAGAAAGAACATATGAAATAAATCACTATTTTCATGAGGACGTGAGCAGCATTTTGTAAAATCCAACGACTTGAACTTATGGAGATCTGTAGGGGTAAGAAAAAGCCTATTATAAAAATAATATAGGGTCTGCGTTATACTTGCTGATCATGAGGAGGTGTGCATTTTGGCCTAAATGGAGCCCCAGTTCTGAAATGGGAGTTCTTGCGCCAAATCTTTTTCCTATAAAATTTCTATACTGGATTAGGTTCTCATATCAGTAGGGCGAGACAATATCTTGTAAATAGCGGATGCTGAGTAGAGCAATACAGAGAGAGAGTGGGTGTCTGTATGAATCCAACGAGGAGTTCTGGGACTGGATTTGAATTATAGATGATCTGAGGTGGGAGTAATGAGGAGCATGTAAAGGAGATATATCATACTTCTCTTGGATCTCCGTGAAGTCCATAAGAGACCCGTCAATCATCAAGTGTTCAGATGTAATAATGCCTTTATCAATCCATTCTTTCCAAAATAGAGCTCTGTTTTTAATCTTTAAGTGTTTGTTGTACCAAACAGGAGTATGTGCAAAGTTATCAGAGTGAGAAAGATGAACTTTAAACAAAGAAGTAGCAAATGTACAAACATTGTTAAAGGCGAACATTCAGAAATATTTGTAAGTGCTCAAGTCAGGTACATATGCCTATAGCAGGAGTCAAGCAACGCTTCTTTACTCTGACAATCCTGGAACGTGATCTGATATACTTTATAGTAGAATTACCTCCATTGAATAGTTATACAACAGTGTAGGTAGTCGTGGACTACTTCACTGAGATGGGACACTTCAATCTACTCAAGCCACTCACCACTGCAATAGAATTAGCAGGTATCATCATCATTCCCTTCCTTCATTTACATTCTCTTGCAGAACACGGATAGAGAATCTCCATTCACAGCTCGCTTCTGGAAAAAACTGACGAGAAGAGTGCTTACCAGGAGTATCAATCCTGCCAGACACCATCCTTACAGAGACGTGCTTTGGGTCTGTTTCACAAAGAGCCTCCGCAGTCGTAGCGGAGGCTCTGCAGTTGTGGCGGAGTCTCAGGACTCATGACGGAATCTCTGCAATGAGAATTCTTGTTGCGCGGAAACTCCTGCATGACTGCATTGCCTCCGCCATGATTAAGGAGGCTCTTTGTGAATCAGGTCCAAAGTGTTGAACCTGCCAATAGATCAATACCCACAATGTTTCTTGAAGGATCATCAAAATGTCTGGTACTGTGGATTGAAATGGCAGAGTTTATATATAATAACTCTACTCTTCGGTAGGAAGATCTCCCTTCTTTTCCACCTTGAGTTTTGATCAACGGATGTGGTCTCTGAAGAACCTTACCCCATAGATCCCTCAAGTGACCACTCTTCTTCATAGAACTCACACATCCAAAAAGCTGCACATCAACATCTGTTGTAAGCCGAAAACAAAAGATCACACATTTTGCAGACAAACCCTGAAGAGAAGCAACTACATAAGAGACTTGAAATAGTGTTCGGTTGTCCACTAACTACTTAACAATTCCAGGGTTGTATTCTTAAGTGCATATCTCTATTTGTTGGTCCTGTTTCTGTAACAGGGAAGGTGTGCATTTCTGCAGTACGTCTGTGACTCCCCTGACACAAGTACATTCACTCCATATTTCACATATTCTGAGTTAAGGCTATTATCTCCGACATAGTAAACTATCCTGCTCCATTCTTGGTTCTCCAAAGATGAAGGTGATCGTAGACTTACATACACATAGAGGCCAATTAAAATATCAGGGGGCACAGATGGACTACGATACATCTGAAAAACCATTAGAGCCTGCAGATTTTGTCCATGTCCCTTTGGTAATGAAGAAGTTTCATTGGTACTTCCCTTTGACACCTGATCCCACCACTTTCTCTGGGGGTATTCCTCAGGGATGGGGATACTGTCAATATCGTACTCCGCACAAATGGCTGATCACGCACAGGACTTATCGATGCTGGAGACTGTGAGGAATTGGACAGTGGGAACTTGAGAGGTTGGGAACTTTAGACTGCTGAAGGACTGACTCACTGTTATATGCACATTTGGGCCGTGAGACATAAAGCTTCAAATGTAGTTTCCAACACCGGCTGCAAAATGTGGGAAAAGCAGGCCTCAAGAAGAAATAACTCTTTATCATAAACATAATAACTACGGCTGATGTTGCTGTGCAAAAATCTTTTTTTCAAACAGGTTATATCCTTTATACTGTATGTTTGGTGTAATTTTCCTATGGCTCAATATCAGCTAGCGACCACCAACTGTGTAGTGTGAGTGATTGAAATTCACTATATATATGAACACGCAGTGTGATTAGTTAGTGCTTCCAATATATATATATATTTTATGCATTCCTGGGGCATATATTTTTTCTGGATATTGTGTTGTTTTGGTGGATTTCCATTCTACCTGTTAATAAAGTTCTGGTCTATTAATACAAAATTATAATTCCAGTTGGTCATTTTTAGGTCTCGCCTGAGCCAGCGCTTTAGCGCTGCTCTCGCGAGAGCTTTTGTAAATGGGGGATCAGGAAGTGCAAACAAGTGCTTTCAGGCCTCCAAATACAGTGCATGTGCGCCAGGCACGCGCACCATTTGACAGCCTGCACACCATTTGCTTTCACTTTCGCTTTGATGTTTGATCGCGATCACTTTCACTTTCGTGGCCGCTTGTTTTTTTTCTTTTCTAAATATGAGGAAAAGCTGAGGGGCTGTTATGGTCATGTGGGCAGGGCTTAAACTTGTCCCTTTAAGGTTTACCACAGCGCATTTTTAATCAACATGAAGTAAGGCTGCAAAATTCACAAAGACAGCCTCAAACATTTTCAAAAGAATGCACCTAGAAAGCATAACACAGACACGCAGCGTGAGACTGTATGAACAACAACCACGAAATTCTCACTTTAGGACGCGGCAGCACCATCGGTGTTTAACGATCCCTGAAGGTTTAGAAGCAGTTTCAGTGCCGGATTTTTTACTGGTGAGAAGGCGTTACTGGAGAGACCAGATCCTCCCCGAGGAACTGTTAACTCTTTTACTAGCGCGAGGGAATTGAATGACACCCTAACTGGCGCTTGAGTGACATTGAAAATAATCTCACGGCGCTCTTATCAGTCGTGTAAACAACCCCTCTTTTCACGATGTTACCTACTTTGAGAAGTCTCTTTTCCCAGCTCGTCACGGGCGCGTGCAGCGTCCGCCTGGGGGCGCGCGTGCACTCCCCTACAGGACCCAGGCTGGCGGGCGGGGAACCTTCTTAATGAGACCAAATAAGGCCTGGAATAAAACCGGCCCCTTTGAAAATATTAAAGTCCCGGCCCATCTGCACTGGGGGGAAGAAAACAAAAACAAAGGTCGCAAGTCTCGCGCATCCCGTAGATTCCTTACTTTTGCTTGCTTTTTATTTTTTTTATTTATGGGAAATTCGGTTTATCCAGTTAGTTACTGGGTGTTTTAAAAGTCCTGCTTTCATCTCTCCGCTTTTGCTCCTCGGAATCTCATGGATGTTCCAATTCAAGAGGCACTGACGCACATCAGAGAGCCTCCTTTAAATACCGTGAATTTGACCTGGCTGGCTTTTTGTTGTTGCAGAAATTACTTCCTGTTTGAACCAGTCGGTGCAGTGGTGCTGCGAACAATTTTCACAGTGGGGGTGCTGCAATTCATATCATATGACCAGGGGTGCAACTATACCCGAACTTCGGGGTGGGGTGGGGGGTGTTAAGACTCCTAGCCAGGGCTGGTCCTAGCACTGGTTGTGCACGGTGCAAGTTTTTTTTGGCTCCCCTCCCCCATTACCTCCTTCTCCATTAATTCCCTCACTACCACTCACCAATAATGCACCAAATCTCTCTATAGCCCCTTTCTCACAAACATTAAATTTTTAGGTCGAGCTTAAGGGCAGCACGCATGCGCTGCTCACTCTGCGAGGCATGCTGTATTGGGGTATACAGTGGAAGCCCCGCCCACTCTGCGCCCATATTTGTCATTGGCTTTTGTCATTGTCCTTCATAAATCTTGGCTTCTTATTCGTATGTAGGCCTGTTAGTCCTCCCTTGGTACGGCCTTGTCTGCAATTATTACCTCCCATAACGACTGGACCTTTTACTTGGCTTCTTACATGGTCTGCGTTATATGTGGGTGAGCACTATGCTGTTTATTGACTAATGGGGACAAACATTGGCGGATAGCCTTTTTGTATTTGCAGCGTGCCCACCGCTTTCTAATAGAGCGCTATGCCGCTCCAACCAGTGCTTGAAATGGAAAAATAGAAGTGCAGGTACCCTGAAGCAGAGTACCTGCTTGTTTCTGAGAAGTACTGGTACTCTCCAATCAAAAGTATTACCTCACTCTTGAAAAGTGCTGGTACTCTCCCTCTCAAAATCAGAAAGTGCTGGTACTCAGTACCGGGCAGTACCAGCCCAGTTAAAGGACTGGCTCCAACTTTAAAAGCGGCTGCCCCTCCCCCACAGCACTCATGGCACTATGGCAAAGTTTTTTTTATTTTTTATAATTACTTTTTAGAAGAACGCAGCGTTTGCTTCAGAGACACCGCACGTTCTCTCAACTTTTTAAAAATTTTGCATGCTGAGCCCAGCGCCCGGTTAGGAACACCACCATCAATTTAATTTTTTTCTTTAACTACAATGTTGAGCGTGGCGCCCGCTTCAGGGACACCGCGCTCTACATACAATACAATAGGTCTTCCTTTTGCTAAACTTTGACCTATTTGTATTGTAAATGACAATGCCTTTTAATATTATAAAAGGCATTGCCATTTACCATGCCAGTAGCTCAAGATCTCGCTATTGCGAGACCTATTGCATTGTAAATGCTTGTTTTCTTTATTTCACCTATGATATCCTGTAGCTAGTCTTACCCTTCCAAGCTAACTGTTTTGACCAAGGCCTTGACTACTCGATCCAGACCACCTGGAGCGTGACGGAGCCTTGGTAGGCCAATTGTCGATCACAAACAAAGTAGCTAGTGTAACAATTTGTAGGGAACACTAACAATTACCTTTTTTATTCTGCTGATTGATGCCCGAGTTTGAGGCCTGGGGAAAATTTTTACTGCACCTCGGGAGATGTAATCCTTGCAGTTTTCGCTTTTCAATCTTCATTCGCCAGTGAAATACTGTTCAATTTTAAACAAAGTACTTTTAGAGGAGGAGTAGGAGTTGGGTAGCCAGTTCATGTAGAATGAAAGGTTGTAGGTTTATTGAAGAGGTTATAGGTTACATAGTGAAGTACCCTGCCAGGAGCAGCACCCTCTCTTCTCAGCCCACTCTGTCTAACTGCCAACTAACCTCCAGTCACACACCAACATTCCATGACATCACTCACTGGCTGAGCAGAGGAGAGAACAAAGAATCTAACGAAACAATGCATTACAACCAATAGCAGGTTATAACACAACTCCTTCCCTTAGAAATAATAAAATTCAGCAGAAAACGTAAGTTAGACCATAATACGATCGATAAGTCCTGTAATTATCCAAATCCTATAAATTATTCAGACAGGTCAAATAAAACCTTTACAACTAGTCCCCCTGCCGCGCACACTTGCCCGTCCAGGGACATACAGGAATACCAAAAGATTCACCACTTGCCCCCCTTCCACGCACACTCGCCGGACCAGGCACAAACAGTTAACGCACCCTCTACTGCACACTTTTGCATACTGGCAGGTCCAGGTAAATACATGACAGAACCAGGGAAATACACACGCCCTCTACAGCACACACTTTTGGGAAACATACTACACGCTCCCTCTCTACTGCATACTCTTGCAGGGAAAGGACCAGAGACTAAACGCTCACCCTCTACTGCAACACTCTGCAGGACCAAGGAAATACACAAGCTGTCACCCTCTACTGCATACTCTTGCAGGACCAGGGAACAAAAACTCTCGGCTTCTACTGCATACTCTTGCAGGATGAGGGAACAAAAAAACTCACCCTCTACTGCATTCTCTTGCAGGACCAGGGAGTTTAAATGGTTGCTGTCACCCTCTACTGCACACTTTTGCAGGACCAGAGATATAATTGACACAATAAATTGTATTCAACACATATATACAAGCATTTTCATGGAAATTTTATTCAAACTGGAGCAAATTAAAACATATTCTTTGGCAGCAAATTAAGCATGGCATTCATAAGTAACCTCTAGTAGTAAACACAAAGTCCTCCACCCTGATGAGCGACATCTCACCTGAACATTCTACGCAGAACCACTGACTGTAGATCCAATTGAAGCCATCCATTATTCCCTAATACCATGCGAGAATCGACTGTGACGCACATTAAGGAGCCGCGGTCGGTAGTAGGAGTAACTGCAGGGCGGTGACGTGGGGAGGGGGAGGGGCAGGGTGGGGGGTAGTAAACTATGGATTACGGAGGTTTACAGGTAAGTTAACATATAAATTAATAAAACGAATTTCGTTGCGTGCACTGCATCGCATTTGGGGATGCAGTGCACGCAACAACATTCGTTTTCTTTGCTTGTAAATGAAGCTTCCTTACATTTTGAGGCCTAATACTAATAAATATAACTACATACGGCGTCTTGAATATTTTAATGTGTGTCAGTTCAATATAAATTACCCATTAATGTTCCACAGGTGATTTTAGCTTGATTTATTTGCATTTTGCTAAATAACTTTCTTTCATATCTGAATCACAGCACAATCAGTGGAAGGACAGCAATCAAGCTGAAGCAATCAGTAGCTGGCCCATGCTCCAGCCAAAAGAAGAAGAAGGGAAGCCAGCACGTACTGGCCAATTAGAAGGCAGCAAATAGTAACAAGCATTGGCATAGCCAATAGGTCTCTCCTTTGGGACCTTATAAGTGTTTAGCCATGCAGCAGTTGATGTTGTTGCACCAAGGATATTGTGCTGGATAACTAAACACTTAAAAGGTCCCAAAGATGAGACCTATTGGCTATGCCAATGCTTGTTTATTTCTGCTAACCCCAATAATCTGTGATGGCTAATTAACTGTGTACTTTTAACAAAATGTGTCCCGAAAGAAGACGCGTGTCCTGCTTTCTAACTGACAAAATGAAGGCTGGGAGGGGGCAGGTCTTTTAAACCCTCGTAAATATGGGGTAGGGGTTCTACCCCTTGAAAGTATGTGCCAAATTGCAAAAATAGAGGTTAAAAATACTTTATATTAAATGTTAGTTACAAGACATTCAATATAATTTAAACCAGTAAAGGGTTTGACTGCCCTAATGTATCACTACTTGAGTGTTTTTCAAGTTATTTTGGTGCCTTTAACTACAAAAATACTAAGAGCGCCGACCTCGTGTATGTCAAATGACACTAGTTTTGTAGACCCACGAACGCAGTGGTTCCGTGTGGTTTTTTTTTGTTTTTGTTTTTTTTGTAAATAGTATTTCTATTTCTTTGTATGTATATTTTAATTTTGCTGGTATTTTAATTGCTTTTTGGAATACATTGGAAAGACTGAATATGACTTCATTTTATATTTTCGTCACTTTATTGTATAGGAATGTCTACCAATGCAGTTCTTCGGAATGAAACCCTTCGCCTGCATGGGTGTGAGTAGTTGACAGTGTTTGTTCTGGGCAGGGGAAGGGCCCTCGGAGCCGTCTACGATTCTTGTCGTCCATCCAGGAGCGCCCGGGCCCTCTTCCAGGCGCTAATCCTCTTACTGGGGCCCCGTGATGCTTCCAGGGACCGCTTGGACCCGCTCAGCTGCCACCGAGCCTAGAATGGGTGGGGCAGGGTTTTTTTAAATTCCTTTTTGAAGCTCCTACTCTGGTATTTTCCAGTGCGCAGCAGTCAGTAACAGGCCGGCACATGGCATCGCCAGAAGGCGTTTCTTTGACCAGAGGATGTGGGCCTCGCTGGATGACTGCACCTCAGGGTCCTGGGAGGTCTGTGGTTGCGGAGTTTGGGCTGAGCCGAAGAGCATGTCCTGTAAGTAGCCTGGCGTGCGTCCAACACAGTGGTTCGTGTTCCACCGCGACCCATATTTAATTTGCAGAGTAAAGCACAGTGCGGCAATAGCATTATACAAGTGATTTACCCAGGGTCACACATGCTTGTCAGCCTGGGTGGCCAGGATTAAGATGCAGAGCCTCAGAATTCACAGTCAATAATTCAGCAGCTAAACTTTGTTCTACCCACCCTTTTTGTTTCATTTTGGGTTCAGTACACTTTCTTACGGGGATTACTGGTTACCATGAGTAATGTGTTTAATTCAGTGTAATTGTACAGATGTGTGGATTTAATTTTTGACGTGGGTTGGACCACATTTGTTCATAAGTGTCGCACGCCATAACGTTTCATGTGTAGCCTGGTGTGCTGACAGTGGTTGCTTCTCACCTGGTGGACCACACTGGTCCGGATGCTAGGGGCTGCCCTTATCGGGTGCAGAGAGTTATCGGTATTAAAACAGTTTGTTTGGAGTGGGACACTCTTGCACTGTTGGGGTTTGTTTTTAACCAGAAAAAATAATGTTAATTAACCCCTATGCTATGTTTTTTTTTTATTCTGTCAGTTTGCAAAAAATGTATCTGTAATTTTCCCAAATGGTTGCACTTGGACAATTCCTTGGGAAGGAGGCCTGGGGGATACGTTCTGCTGCTCAGTGGCGTAAAGGTGGAGGGAAAAATACTACAGACAGGGAGAGAGGTTTTTAAGGCAAGTTGGAAGATTTTAGGTTGACGACAGGCACTTCATCCACCACTAAGACTTATCTGTCTGTCTGTCAAAAACTTTACACCACACTCCTGCCATTTTAAACACTGTAAATAACAAACCGGTGTTACTATTGCCCAGTTTAAGGCTCTCCATTTACCAACCTCAGAAGAATAGAAGCCTTAGTTGTCCTTGCTGGGTTTTGGATTTATGATCTGCAGATCACCAAATTACAGAAGCAAGCGTTCAAGGCACTGAGCCATCCTGCTAACACCACCTGCCATGTCACAGTTCTCAGGGTACAGAGTGCCCCTGTCAGGGCTCTCTCTGAGTTTACCTACCCCAGGCTCCGAAAATTCCCCCCAGATCTGCTGTGTAGGCATTTCAATCTGAAACCCGGATTCGTCCGACCCATCTGCAAAGCAGTGTTTTCATGGAAAATAGACGCTGCAACTTTGTGACGCAAGTTGAGAAATGTGTGTGTTGGAACCCCAGAAGGCAAGGTCACGTAACTTGTCGAGCAGGGTTTATTTGTGGTGTGAGGTTTCACAGGAGAAAGATGCTTGCGGGCTGCACGGGTTTTAGGAGAAGAAAGCCGAATATTTAAACATTTTCTATTCATATTGAATACTTGGACACGCTGCTCTTTTGCTACCTGTAGTGTGGGGGATGGGCACGTCCAGAATAATGCAGTGCCAGTCTTGTATACCCGTACAGGCTTGCAGTGTGCGCCTTCTGTGCTGGAGATGGAACGGTTCTTCTGACTCTGTCTTCTCGTGCGCTGGGGCCATGGCGCCTGCATTGGGTACATTGTCTGTGCCACGTTTGCAGATGCAGGGGTGTAGCTTGGTCAGTATTATGAAGGGGAAGGCTGAGACTTCCTAACAAGTGATATAGCATACTCAATGGAAAAGAACAGTGGGTGGCCTGGGGCATTGTTTGCTCCGCGTGTTTAGAAGTGCTGGAGAGAGTCGTGTCATGGCGCACGGAGACTGCGCAGGTGCGGTGAGCTGGTGTGTTGTGCTCTAGGGTGCAGGAGTCCTCGCTCCTCCTATAAACAAGCCCGGGAGTTGTGCATGCGAGTGCTTTAGCCCACCGCTGCAGGCAAAAAACCAGCGCGACCAGCGCTGACCACCATTGCGCCATCTGTTTCCAATTAACGCAAATGCGATAATTGGAAACAGATGGCATTAATGCTAGCTCCCGAGCACCCTAGGCCATGGAACAAAGAAGGCGGGACAATCACCCGCCTTGCACCAATTGCGTGCTGTCTTTCTTAGTAAGACGCATGCAAAGGCCAATGGCGGGTGATAAAAAAAAAGCACACGCACGAGCGTGTGTTTAGAATTAAAAAACCCTTACTAAAGCCTCGCTGAGCAGCGCATGTGTGCTGGCTCAGGCGAGACCTAAAAATGAAGTCAGAGAATGGAAAGCAATGGGCAGGCTGCAAGCCCTCTGTTGCATGCAATTTCTCTCACAAGTGAGAGCACATGCAGCACATGCACTGTCATAGATGAGACCTAAAAATTAACCACTTTGACCACAGAGCAGTGGAATGGCTACTGTCTTGTATTTAGTTTGGCACATTGAATACTATTGGTGACTGCCAGTCCTCTTCTCAGTGGAGCCAACTAGAGGTTGGCCTCTTTGACATTATATGTGAAAGAAATGCAAAAAATCTGTACCACTACATGACGATTTGCATGCCAAATCTGGTAGAACTACAAAAAGACATTGAGAACATTCTATGTAGTGCAGGGCACACACCATTTACACACTCAGACTGGTGCATCATTTCTGATTTTCAAGTATGTAATTGTCACAGAGAGGCTTCATGTTAGTAGACTGTGCATAGGGAACTTCATCTATCCTTTGGAAATTGTGTTCGGAATAAGATCCTGTGTAATTTAGTAACTTTCTAAATGAAGCTTACTGAATACAAGTGAACTTATCTGTTGAATTTCTGTCTTGATGGCCTTGATGGTCTCACTTGTTTTAAGCCTGCCCTGGACAGCAGCATCTATTCAGCTATACGACACTGTTTTGCGATTCGGAATGTGTACATAAATATCTGAGAACTGTAGTTTTGTGATGTGGCTTGGAAGCATGGTGCTGGGCTGACTAACACCACAGAGGACCTTGCAGTCCTAATCATTACCCTCCTGAAGCATGATGTGCCCTGATTCTGTGAGACTGTACATTTACACAGGCCTCCGTATTTGCTAAATAATTGCGTCTTTCTCTCTACCATCGCTTATATCGTTCTTTCTTTGTATGGGCTTTTCCTTTGTTAGCACCTTGTGTTTGTTTTAGTATGCTGATATGAAATAGTCTGCAGCCAAAAAGGGGGGCCTACTATATCACTGGTGAATAATAGGTTGAACTAGATAAAGGATGAAGTTTGATTTGTTTTAATCGGTTTCCTCTGCAACTTTGTTCCGCATCCCTATTTTTTTGTTTTGCATATACAAAAATAATTCCTTTGTGAATATAGTATTGGTTCACTGTGGACTTGCATGTTATAGTTTGTATTTTCTGGCCATGTTTGCAAATCATAACTGTGATGTGGTTTGAATCTCTAACTGGCTGGTACTGCTGTATTCTTATCTTGTGTGTTTGCAGATAAACGTTCCTTTCTGCCCGTTGCGCTATGCACACAGTGACATTCTTTATCAGCAGTCGAACTGCCTTACTAAATTCCCTTCAACTGCATCTTTTGTTACATTCTGCAGCTGGAGATGTACCTCCCATTGGACGCACCTGTACCCGGTGCTTAATTTGAACCTGTGGTTGCAGGTGGGGCCCGCTGGCACTGTTTTTAGGGGGCTGGGACTTATTTTTAATAATCAGACTCAGTCCCAGGAAAAACTAGTGAAAGGCAGTTAAGGGGGTGGGGGGGTAGGAGGACGAAGACAGATGGAAAAACAGTGACAAAGGGGGAACGCAGGGATGAAAAAGCACCTGCAAGAGTAAGATAAAGGGGCAATGAGAGTGTTTTGATGAAGGATAAAGCATGAGATAGAGGAGCATCAAATTCTGTTCTTTTATCCTAGGGTTATTATGACTGTTAATTGTATTGGATTTTTGCTTTCAAGCCCGTATCCATATTTGATGCCTTAATGTATTTGTTGTAATGCTTCATGTGCATAATATTTTTCTGTTCTGCTTTCTTGGTGGTTCGATACTAAATGTTTAATAAATCCACCTTAATTTTGACTACCGATTCCTGGTCCTCATTGTGTGACCAAATGGGTTACACTGTTATAATTGTGATTTGTTGAATGTCAACTCCCTTCACCTCTCTGTCAACCACAAAGGTCTATTGAATGCAAACTTTAACCCTGGCCATCGAGCCATCATCATTTACAAACATCTCTCTGGCAGGGCTTTCTTAGTAAAAAAACATTAGTGCCAGAGCCCAAGGTAATTTTTGGGAAGCCACTGTGGCTGCACCACCCACTGCTGAAGCCAGTGCTGTCTACATGCCAGTGTCAACAAGCAAACAACAGGGGTATACCCAATTAACCCTTTATAAACCTGGGTAAGGGACGTAGTTCTATACAATCAGAAAATGGTATAAAGGAATTGATACACACAATATTTTTGAGTAGAGCACATTTAATTACTTCCTCTCTAATTATTACTCTAGATCGATTATATCAAAACATTTTTACACTCTACATAAATAATGGCAACTAATCAAGAAGAAAACAACACTGCATGTATACACAAAAAATTTACATACGCCGTAACATAACATAAATCACCACATACAAAGAGACATCAATATATAATACACTAACCCCAAAGCAAACCCCAAAGCACTCTATTTCAGCGACTCCTCCTTTTGAAATGACATTTCAAAAGGAGGAGTCGCTGAAATAGAGTACTGATTTGACATTGCACGACAGTACACTGGGATGGTTTATATTAACTAAAAGACTTTAAGTGTACTATCTGGACTACCTCTTAGTGGTCCTTCCAGAGTTGTAAGGAGGACACTAGTGGAAATTACTTTTGCTTTGGGGTTAGTGTATTATATATTGATGTCTCTTTGTATGTGGTGATTTATGTTATGTTACGGTGTATGTACATTTTTTGTGTCTACATGTAGTGTTGTTTTCTTCTTGATTAGAAGCCATTATTTATGTAGAGTGTAAAAATGTTTTGATATAATCGATCTAGAGTAATAATTAGAGAGGGAGTATTGAAATGTGCTCTACTCAAAAATATTGTGTGTATTAATTCCTTTATACCATTTTCTGATTGTATATAACTACATGCCAGTGTCAGACCACCTACTAACCATCCCACTCAGACACATGGGAAATGTTGGGCTATACCAGTTCACCATATGCTGTAATGATAAACTAATGTAATTGACTTGCCTGTTTTCGTTTTTTTAAGGTATGTTGAATTGTTAAATGCCCTGTTAAGCCACCATGGGGGGAGGGGGAGAGACTGACATAAATAAATGCCAGTGTTTAGAAATAAGTGCCAGCGCCAGTGCTGAACACTGGCAAACACCAGCACAAATTAAGCATGCAGTCTCCAACAGAAATGTCATGAGATTTACTACACTTAATTTCTGGAGTAAAGCCCTTTCCAGGCTCGGACGGTGGAAGTAATCACCACCAAACTTCATGTATGTGGATGGCAAGGTGAAAAAAAACATCCTTTGTAAAAAAACAACAAATAAAAAAATTGGGCCGTTGCACAAAGACGCTTGGTTTCCACATTACAGAATTGCACCATGCAAACAGTTCTGCAATGGGGAAGTTTCAACACAAATAAAAACAAGGATTACAAAGCCAACAGCTCCTGCCTTTTGATGGTGAAAGTGTTCAGTAACAGTTGGGTTGGTGACTCTGTATGCATCGCCACAGCTGTTCTGGAAAGAAACGCCCATAATGAATGGATATCTTGGGCTGCAAAAATATGGAAGCTGAACATACAGCAATAGCTGGGGTAGGTTGTGCCCTAAACATGTGTTATGAAAAGGATTCAGACGACGCTTACACTGTAAGTGGTGAATTTAAAAGATATGCACAGTAAAATATTACATTGTGGGTGCTTTAGACAAAGGGAAAGTATTTTCATTGCATCATTAGGAAAGCCTATGTGCTCACATGGCTACTTTATGAACAGAAAACGCAGGCAACTATAAGATATTACCATGAGAGAAAAGTAAAACAAATGAACTATTAGAAAATAGCACTGTGTCTTGATAAGAGCACTGTGTCTTGATAACGGGGCATAAATCAGCAATTAAAATGTTATGTCAGCAAAGTAAATGCATCAAGGAAGGCATGGTGGCTTGTTTATAAGCTATTCGACATGTCACGTGTGCAGTCTAACAAAAGGACCTTACTGGGAACAACCATGAGACACTGTAAGCATCCATGAAATACCAAGGATTTTGATTGACAGTCCATGCAAAACAATGGCAAATCATAAAAAAATGCACGAAAACCTGTGGCAGAAAGAGACTGGCACAATCCCCACTGTTATTGAATGTTTTTGAGGAAATGATGACACAATGTCCTTTAGACTTCTGAAGGTCTGCAGACAGACCTAAAGAAACAGAAATCACATACTGTCCTCACCTGGGAACCTATGACCGAGCACATGATACACCTGGGTACTAAAGGACATGTATTTCAGCTCCCCTAAGAGTCTTTGTGAATATCGAAAATTCAAAAATTGTTTTCTCTATGTACAAGTAGCCCTGTGGTAGTAACTTTCTAAGATTTTCACCCTGGTCTATGTGAACAAGCTCGGTGTTTGTGTAGAGTTGGTGAATTTGAAAACACATAATGTAACATAGAATTTGTGTGCACATTTTATTTTCTCACGTCTCTCTTTCCCACACAATCGCTATGAAAACTGAGGCAATATTTGCTTCCACAATGTGCCCATGAATTCCATCATACTCCTCTAGCAGATTGATGATCACACCTTTGGGCATACCTCAGCTGAAACCAATGACCATTGAGGCTTTAATGGTCAGTCTACATAATTATATACTTTTCTGCTTTCTAGCCTGTTTCATATTTGTAAGTCAAGCGCAATTTATGCAACCTTCAGTTCTGCTCGTTTCAATTTTCAGTTAGACTCCTACCTTCGTGAATCATCCCAGCTGCATTGAACAAGTCATAAGAATGCAAATAATGCCCGCATACAAAGAAAAAAAGATAGAAACCTCAGAGAGATCTGACTCAGCCGTGTGGGAAAAGAGCAATGAGGGTGAGTCACAAAAGGATAGAAGTGCAAATTATACATGCTTTCGAACTAATCATTCTCGCATTTACTCAAACTTACAGTTAGACATTTTACCACATTTTAATGGGATTTTCTAAAACAGTCACTTGATGTCCCGAGTGAAACCTAAGAGGAAACGTACAGAGTATGTTCCCTAAACATGTGAGTAAGATGTGCAGTCATATGTCACTGAATTTATGCAATTTTTTAATACTATGTGATGTATGCAAACGAAATGTGCTCCTATTTACAGGCATAAGTCAGTTGTAAATCCGAGAAACCCCTTTGTAAATAGGAGACAGTGTTTGTAGTTATGACAGGGAAGGGAGCAAGAACAAGCAATACGAATGTGTGTCTACTGTTCAGTAACTCGTGAGTCAGCATGCATCCCTCAGATGCACTTCATCCATCTCACAGACATCACCCTGGAGCATCTGTAAATCATTTATTTATGTGAGCTCTACAGGCCAGGTTCATGATCGGACAGCCAGGACTTTTAGGTGCAAAAATTGATTTAAGTACGAAATCACTTTAGGGTAAAAAGTCACATGTGGTGCTACATCAGCATGACTATGGAAACAAGGATATGTACAAAACCACATCTAGGAGCAAAAGAACTTTAAATGCAAAATCACATTGATGTGTACAAACCCAATATGGGGGAAATTTACTTTTAGAACACAAATCACATGCTTATGTGTAGAGATCGTATTTACATGGAAAAACCACATTTAGGTACAAAAATATTTTTTTGGTGCAAAGTACGCAGGATTGTGGCATCACATTTAGAAACAAAATCATATTTGTGTGAAAAGTCATACCTTGGTACTAAATCACCTTTAGTGCAAAGTCATCAGGAGTGTGGAAATACTTATAGAAGAAAAAATCATATTTAGGTGCAGAACACAATTCGGTGCAAAATTACATTTAGACACCAAGTCACTTATGGCGCAACATCTGCTGGAGTGTCAAAACACTAGTATGCGTCAAAACAGATTTAGGTGCAAAACACATTTAGGTACACAAAGAAATATAGGTGCAAGTTTCTTTAAATTCAATCACATTTAGGTGGAAAAATCACCCTTTGTGCTTCACCAGAAGGACTCTAGACACACTTTTAGTCAACAAACTATTAGGTGCAAGAACACATCAAAATCCAAAATTACTATGATGTGCTCAATCATTCCCCTTACAAGAGTGTGGCATCACATTTAGGTGCATTATCACTCAGCACAAAAGGAAATAGTGTCAGTATGTCATCACCTTTGGATGACAGCTCATCACCCTTGATGCAACATCAACATGAGGGGAACACCTTCAGAGGCATAGATCATATGTATTTGAAAATCAAATTTAGGGTTTCAGAATCACTTTTGGTACAAAGTCAGCAGCATTGTGGTATCAGGTTTTGGAGCAAAATCCCACTTAGGTGCAAAATTATCTTGAGGTGCAAATTCACCCTATGTGCTACATCTTCAGAAGTGTAGAAGCACTTATAGGTGCAACATCACATTTAGATAGAAATTCTCTTTTAGGTTTAAAATCAGTTTGAGGTGCAAAATCATATTTACATACAAAATTGCTTCACTGCAGCATCAACTGGAGTGTAGAAACATGTTAAGGAGCACTAATCACATTTAGGAGCAAACACAAATCTTGATTAAGGTGCATCATCGACAGGAGTGTGAAATCACATGTAGGAGTAAAATCAGCCGGTATGTGGTATCATATTTAAGTGAAAAAAGCACTAAATACAGAGAGTAAATGCACTCGTAATAGACTGCAATAGGTGCAAAAGTTGTACACCACTATGACATCACATATGTTTGATAGACCATCAGCATGAACGGGGGAAATTTACAGGAGGGTACAACAACATGTTTGAGCAAACTAACCATTGCAAAAAAAATCTCAACACCAATATAGATTTTTAGATTTGATTTCACAAGTATTAAATTATGAAATTCAAGGAAAATAAGACTTCTAGAGCACGACTACTATTTGTATTTATTTATTTATTTAGTAACTGTATAATTAATTAAAATCATTACAGTAAAAAACATAAAAACGAGCGGATAAAAGAATAGTCATAGATGTGGTGCAGTCTCAGTAGGACGGGTGAGAAGGTGCAGGGCTCTGCACTTGTTTGGGGGAAAAGCTGCTTTATCCCCCTTATTGTGCCGTGCTAGGCACCATGATTTGGTTGTGTTTGTTTGCGGCCTTTAAAGCAATCCTAATCTGATGGATACATTTCCCCAGTCTTGCCAAGGTCAATGTGGTTGTTTTAGAAAAGCAGAAGGCTGATGCTTCACTATATGCCTTGGTTCCCTTGGAGATACAGACTGGGCGAAGAAGTCGTCGGCGTTCATTCCTTAGGGCGGGGCAGTAGCATAGGAGATGTGACCAGGATTCCCTCATGTAGGACCACAGTCTGCAGTTTGTGGATTCCCCCTTGTGAGCCCATGCGGGGTTAAAGTTGGTGTGGTGTCAGGGCCTCGTTTAGGTAGGGTTGTGCCTTGCCTACCGTATAGGAGCTGTTCAGCGGAACTAAATGGGGGCCAGAACGAAGAGATTTAAGATCCAGATCCAATGAGATTTCGCAGACTTGTCTATTTATGGCTTTTTTTCCAGGCGTTTAGTAGAATTTCCTGCAATGGTATGCTCTTTTCCTCGATCTTTAATGTGCTGATCGCTTTGCCGAGGCTGGTGTGCCATACTGAGCTTCGCCCCTCAAAGATGACTCTCAGTTGTTGTCTTAAGGAATTTGTTGGGGCCCTTAAGATCCTTAAGTATAATTTTAAATAATCTCCCCTTGACACATCAGGTCTGGCCTTACCAGGCCTAGCTCCAGTCTTAGCCTTGACTTCCTTGCCGACCTTGGGATGGAGAAGACTAATTTATACGCTTTGACTTGAGCTGCAATAAGAAGGGTGTCCTGCGACCCCGGGAAAGTCTGGTGACCATAACTAATGGCTGGCAGCAATTTTGCCTTTAGGGCAGTCAGTATTGGTTCAGCAGTGGGGCGGATCAAATGTAAGCTCAATTGCTTTAACAGGAATATAATCTTATTAGCCTTAGAAAACTGCTGCTTCAGGTGGACGTTTGCCTTGGCCCGTTCCGTGAGCCAATTTGTAGGATGCCACTGTACTGATTTGCAGATCTCCCATTAGCCATTACGCTTTCTTTTTCAGGTGGTAGCTCCCAAAAATGACGACCTTTGTTTTCCCCTGGTTGACTGTAAGATTGTTATCGTTGTTAAATTGGTTCAATGCGTTTAGGGCTCTCTGTAGGCCCTCCCTCGTGTCGAGGTCGAGCAGAGCAATGAGCTATAATTTGATGGCTTTAATCGATCCCCTTTTTAAAAAATTGGGACTAGTATGGAGCCCCTCTAAGAATCAGGGGTTTTTGCTGTCATAAAAGAGTGGTTATAAAGAGGAGTGAGGACGGTTGCCCAGAAATCAGAGGCCTTTTTGAAAACCAGTGTAGGTATCCCGTTTGGCCCAGGGGCCCCATCATTCTTCAAGTATCTTGATGACCGTTTGAGGGGGTTTATCTGGGCTGACGGTGTGCAACGCATCTCGGCCTGGTCTCCCTGACCCTTGAGGGGGTTTTGGGGGCTGGAGGTAATTTCTCTGTTTTTTGTGCTGGATTGGTGGGGCGGGTCCACCCCACAGTTGGGCTTTTCTGTGTTGCCTGTGTTCACATGGTCGATTGAATATAGGTGCTTTACGTGGACCAGCCAGTCTTGCTCTGCCACTCCGTTTTCTCTTTCAACTCCTCTGCTACTGAGCCGATTTCTGTGTCTCCATAGTCCTGATGAGTTCTTCTGTGTAAGCAGGGAGAAAACATTGATCAATTCCCTCTCTATGTGGGCTTTTTTATGTTCCCACCATTTCTTTCTTAGGGCTGCCCTCAATGATGCGATCGAGGTCCCATCCATTTGTCAGCCCCCTCTTTTCTTTATTATGAGTGCCATGCGCAAGAGGCGTTTGCTTTCGTGTATGTCCTTAGTTGGGCGGATGCTTCCAGCAGTTGGTTGCGTTTTGGACCTCTAGCGTTGTGGCTGGGGTTGGCCCAGACTCGCTTGTATCTCCTCCACTGTGGTCTCCCAGCCTTTTATTGGTGAAGACAGCATTGCTAGGATCTCTTCCTGTTTTAAATCCAGCCAGTTTTGAAGCTTCGTGCCTGTCTCGTCTGTCCATCTGATTCTCCTGAGGAGGCTATGATCTTCGTCCACTCTGGATTCTCCAATGGATTGGAGCTTAATGGCTGATGAGCTTCCAGCATTAACACTGCTATTAGTGGCCTATGGTCACTTTCCGACTTATCCTCAACTGTAAAGTCTGCCAAGCTGGCCGCCATTACTTCACTGACCATGATGTAATCGATCCTTGAGATGTTCCGAAAGGTCGGCTGTGGTTGCCCAACCATCGAGCGTGCTTCTTTCAGACCGTGAGTTCAGGATAGCTTATGATTGTCGAATAGATCGTGAAAGGGTGGAGCCCTGCCCAACCCTCGAGATGAAGGAACGGCTTTATCGAGGTCCTTCAGGTTAAAGTCCCCAGCAAAAATAACCTGGTGAGTTTTGTATTTATTTAGGAGAACGTCTATTTTCCCTATCAGTGCCTCCATCTGGTCTTTCATGGTGGTCTGTGCCGGGTTGATGTAACAAGTTATTATTAGGAGGAGGATTGGCTGTAAGATGTGCTTCAGGCCTTCGATCTGTAGGGCTCACAGCCCGGGTAAATTCATATTTATTCTTGTCACTACGAGGGAGCTTGTGTGTTTTATATAAACTGATAGACCGCCAGACGGGCGACCAAAGAGGTTCTTTTTTCTTGCTGGAACATAATGTTCGTAGAACCCTGCCAATGGAGTGCTAGATAATGCCCAGGTCTCTTGATGGCAGAGTATGTCTCCTGTTTCCAGGAAAAGCATCAGGTTTTTATTCTCACGATCTTGCTGCTCCCGGCGATGTTCCATGAGATTATAGGGGCATATTATCAAGAAACGGCGTTACAATTATCGCCGCTTTAGCGGCAGAAAACTGCATCTAAAACGGCGATAATGGGCTTGATAATATGCGTTATAGAATTCCAATAGAAGCCCATGTTCTGGTGTCAACATGGGCTTCTATTGGAATTCTCAAGGGCATATTATCAAGCCCATTAGCAGCGCTTTAGCTGCAGTTTTCTGCCTCTAAATATGCCCCCACGTTAGTTTCTTTTTAGGAGATGGTCCTCCCCTGACCTCACATCTACCTGGCCTGGTCTCGCAGCTGTTAGGAATACTTCTGTGTACTTCCTACAGTTCCGGGTTGGTCCAGGAGGGAAGGAATAGTGCTGATAACCCTTTTGTTATTTTAGCATGCAATCCTGATACCTGTACAGTCCTTATATCCCTTCCATCTGTTTTCGGGGAATCCTGAGCTATTTGTCCCGTGCAGGACCGACCAAGGGCCCTTGTCCCCCTTATCTTGTGCTAGGATATGTGGGTATTTTGGGTGGGGTAGATTCTGCGCTTCGATGCCCCACTCGGCGAGTTGTGTGGAATTGTTCAAGATGGCTTGTACTGTTTCCTTTTTCTTCAAGCCCAGTACTGTTGAATCGCTGTGTGTGTCCTCTTTATTGCTCAAGAATCTCACCCATTCTATATCCCAAGTTTGTAGCTGGTCGAGAGTGGCAAGGTGTTTAAAGAGGCGGAGAATGTTACGCCGGTTCAGAATGTCATGCTGACCCGTGCTGTAGAATCTCGGGTGAGGACTACCTTATGGACAATGGTTAGTATGACTGAGGATTGGACCATTTTGTCCCTTTCTAGATCTTGTGCTGCCAGGGTTGGTCCAAGGGTTGGGCTTCCTTGTTTGCTTATTACTGGTCCTGCTTCGAATTTCGTGCTCAGGGCTTGAGTGTTCCTGATGCTGAGCTGGTGCCTGGGCTTTGCTGTAGTGGTCTTAGATTGTCAGGCTGCGGCGGTGCTATTAACCTTGATTGCAGTGTGGTTTTTTCAGCCGGTGCAGGGCTTGTATCCTCTATCGATTGGTTCCCTGGAGATCGACCTATTCTTATTTGCGGCTTTTGACCTGTCGCAGTTGAGTTGCTTATTATGGTTGGCTACTTTTGCTGTTCTCCGAGAGGCAGGACATTGTCAGGTGCCTTTTTCCCCAGTTTTTAGTTATGAAGATTGGGTAGAGCTGACCAACTTTGGGGTCCCCTTGTGGGGGTCTACCATTGCTCTTCCTTGACTGCAGTTGCATTTCTCTTAGCTTAGTTTTTTTCTGTTGTTTCTTCATCTTCTTTTTTGCTCTTCTTGATAATGGGCGTTCAGGCATACCAGTTTTGCCGGGAGTAAGTTCTTTCATGTCAGTTTCCGTGACGTCCGGCACTTCACTGCTATTTTCCCGCTTTTGGGGCTTTGTGATCCTTGTGCCGTTTTAGCATTATGGACAGAGACCTCGCTCCTTTGTGCACCTTTTTGATCCAATCCGGCTGATGTCATTAAGCCCAGTTTGGTTGCTTCCGTTTGTCTCACTGCCAGAGGGTGGCCGCTTGCTGTTGTCCTGTCTTCTGTATTGCTCGAGGGCCGTGTTTCCCTGCTTCCTTTGACAGTCTTTACTATGTCGGCTAGGATCTCGGGAAGCAACGCCCATTTTTCCATGAAGATTGAGCAGGAACATGAACATTCACCTCGGTTGGATAGCAAGTACTGGTCGATCTTGTTTTCCAGCTCTTCCACTCTGGAGCTTATGCTAACTAGGCGGCCAGAAACCAATTGCAGAAGGTCTATTTGGACTCCCATTGCTCCTCGTACCCATCCCAGGCTGAATCGAAAACCCACGTATTGTTTGTGTGCCCGGCCTATGATGGCCCTCGTCGAAGGTGGCATAAGCCACTATGCTCCAATTTAGGCACCAGATCGTGCATGACACCCCTGCGTATCCTGGAAACAAATACAAGACCAGATATTGTGATCACGATGGAGAAATTTCTTTGCTGGTTTTGGGCACGAGTAGGAAAAATCTGGAGGCCGGTGTACTATCTGTGCAAGCTATTTGATTATCTTATTGGCATGTAGGCATCCTCCGGTTAAAAAGTGTAGAAATTAGTACCCTGGATGCATTTGTATTTTTTTTTTTTTACCTCGTCTATAATGTCAGGAATTTGATATAGTTGTTATTTAATTCTTTTTATGGAATCAAAGTTTTTAGGTGTTAGTGTTTTTCTTTTATAATATTTTATGACACTTTTATGTTTGTACTGTGTCTTTTATGGTTGTAAATTACCGAATAAAGACTATTGATTGATTGATTGATTGCCTCTCATATTGACTGCCACAATAGAGCTTTATTGGTGTCGCTGTTTATTTCAGTAATCGGTGATTTCCGGTAGTTTGCTTCTGGGCTGTCATTAAATGTTTGATGGTCTACTTTTGTGTTGATGGCCCATGGAGGCCCTGTTTGTCCTGTTTGCCCCCACCCCAGCAGGTTTGGGGTCAGTTCTAGTGTTCTCTCAATTTTTTGGCCTTGGATTTGGAGAAATTAAGATGTAAGCTCCCCTGCCACTGGAGACTCTAGGGGCTGAACGATTAATTGCTGCTGAGATCTTGTAGGCGATGGAGCTGGCACTATGCTCTCCGTGCTCTTGCTACCCGGGCCGTGATCATGGTCTTTTGACCGATGGATTTGCACCCTTGTCACTACGGCATCAGTGGCTTTGCTTAGTGCAGTTGCGTGGTCCGTGCCATTGGTGGCGTCGTTTCCTTTATCTATGAGTATGAAAAGGTTTTGTGCGCTGGGTGGTGCGTTTGTTGGTGTGCTTTTGAGTTGTTTGCAGTCCAGGTTGGCCATTTCCCGTTCATTACTGGGCATCAAGTGAAGTGATGAGCCTCCCCTGGGAACGGCAGTGTGGAGTAGAGGCTGTCCGTGCCGTGGTGTGTTCTCGGCTCCCTGCTCCTGCCCGCTCTTAGTAATGCCCTGGTCGATGCTAGCAGCACCGTTTGTCCTGAAGAAATATCTAATTGACCTCCTTAGTTCTGCATCTTGGGGCAGTTCATTTAAACTTTCCGTAAGTGATTTGCTCCTGGTAATCCTTTTAATTGGGGGATGCCTGTCGGTAGGGTCCTCAGAGGTCGTTTGTTGTCGGTCCTTTTTTTTGGGTCCCATTCTGCTGAGTTTTACTCAAAGGAAACGCTGATGGAACTTGACTGGTTAGAGTGTTCTGTTTGTTCTGATCTGGGACTGGAGGCCAGGTGTACAGTAAAATGGGTGGTCGAGGGAGATTTGTTCGTTAGTTTCGCATGCTGGGTTTGCCCAGTTTTTGAGAAAGTTGTATTCGGTCACGGTCGTGGGGAATTTTGTCAGGCCCCCGCAGCGTGTGCCTGCTGTAGTTGCCCCCCGTTATTCTGGGCCCTGAAACTGCCTGGGGATTGTACTTATCAGCGCGGCTGGGTCGGCTGGGGGGGAACTGATGCCTTAGTTGGTTCAAAGGTCTAGACCTAGATGAGTTTGATGTACTTGATGTGCTCCGGAGTGCTCCTCCAGCTGCCCCGCTGATGTACTTGATGTGCCCCGGAGTGCTCCTCCAGCTGCCCCGCTAGTCTTTGTCGCACTCTTCCTGCATTCTACTTAGTGCTTTCCGCTACCCGCTTTATGTGTCTCTGCAACAGGGGGCTGCAAATAAAGCTCTTCTCCTCCTCTGTGTTGTTACTGCTGGGTTTTGGGCGAAAAAAAGAACTGTTCCCTGTTTATTGTTCACTATTCACTGCTGGAGTAAGAAGCTGCCCCTCCCTGGATAGCAGATAATGAAAATGCAGCCAGAGAGCAGGGTTCAGGGACCCGGGAGCTGATGGAACTAGTGGAACTAGTTTAGCTAGTGGAGCAAGCGAGGCATGCGAGGCACGCAGGGTGCTTGCCCTGTGCTTATGTGTGCTGCTTCGCCTGCTGAGGATCCAGAGCTATGAGGCAGGCTCACCTGTGCTCCGTAATGTGCTCCGTGATGCTCCTTAGAGTTCCCTGCAGAGTAAAGAGTAGGGCCGTGCTCTTGGGTTGTAGCTCCCCGCGGCGTCTTCCTCCGTGCACCGTCCTCTGTGCACCACCTGCTATATGCTGGCACCCGTGTGTGGGGGCGGCTGCTGTCTGAGTCAAACTGAGTTGGAGCTTTTGGGCCGTCCGGGCTGCGCCAGCCGTTGTTCGCCTTCCGTTGCTACAGCTCCTGTGTGGAGAGGCAAGACGAGGTGCGATGAGGCGGCTGATCTGGGTGATTAGGCAGAGGCGGCAACAGCAGTGCTCAGTTGTGGTCACGCTTGGTGGTGGTCCGCGGCCCACGGTTGAATAGCTGTTAGGTCCCTAGTTCAACCGTTCTGTCTGTCGTCCTATCATAGGATAACAGCTGAAAACGCTGAAAGCCTGCGGGGAAATCAGTGGGGTAGCGGGGGAGCTGGGGCCGGATCCGTAGACAGTTTCGGCATCCTCCCGCTTGCGTCCTCCTGCTCCATGCTGTTGTTGCAGTCTGAGCAAAGACTTGGCGTCTGGATTCTCTATCGCGTCTGGATGCACAACTACTACCCGGAGGTATCTAGGCACTAAGCCGACTGAAAAATGCAACATATGATGACATCGTAAGAACAAGGAACTACTTATTGAATTTGTTGAAATTATGGTTTTACTTTATTTTGAACATAGAACTTCAAACTAGAGATTAGACTGTTTTATTGATATAGGTATAGGGAGAAAAAAGTCAAGGAAGAAAATGATGGAACCCATTACATAAAATCCTAGTTCAGTTTATATTGACATAAATATATCACTATATCCTGCCTGGGTCAACTAAAACTTCATATAAATGTCACTAATTAGTACATTTATGAAGATTTTGAGCTTCACTTGAGATTTTTTCATTACAATCGAAATAGATTCACAGGGTTCCAGATTTATTGAAATGTATGGAACAATTTGGAGAAGAGGTCGCCTTCTTGCTATTCCGGGAATAGTACAGAGTAGGTCCTACCATTTCTCATGTGAAATATGTTTATTATTCTCCCAGTGCTAGTTATCACTACAATTGCAGTGTAGATCATTATATGTGGTAGGTTATAAGAATATTCCAGAATCTGGAGATATGTGACTTGCAACCCCAATGCTAGCACTTGTCCAAGGTAATGGAATATCAGTTCTCAAAATGTAATGATTTTCCTGCAGAAAGAATTTTCGCCTATGTTGGAGCGATGTTGATGAATTTAAACAATGTCAGAAGTAATCAGACTCTGAGTTTAGCTTTGTTCATTTAGGTTTGGCCTTAAACCAAAAATAATAATTTAGTAATGTGTGCAGATTTAGATTTTATAAATACATCTACCCCTCTTTGTCTTCATGCTTTTCTTCTAATAGTCAGACCTATCTCTTATATCTTCCAGCCATAATTTTCAATACCTAGCAAATTATTATGGTTTTATTTGTTATGATTGTGTACCTAGAGGCCAAAGTTACACACAATCAACTAGGATTTTTTCCACTTTAAATTTAACATACATCTACAGCAAAACCCTATTGGAGGAAGGTATTTGTTATATTTATTTTCTTTCATACCAACTTCTCTTTGTAGATTTGCAAATTATTTAATTGTTTTGTGTTCCATTACAAGCTCACCAAAGACATGCTTTGTCCAATCATTACAATTGAAGGTTAAGACGGTCATAAAAACCTGTTAATCCAGAACAAAGTCGCGTAAATACATTGAGGGGCTTATTTACAAGCTCCTTGTGCCGCAGATGCGTCACTTTTTTCCATATTAAAAGTGACGCACCAGCAACGCAATGGGCTTGTAAATTAGTCCCTCAATCTTTTGAATGTCAGTGACCACTTAAATTTTTATTACTGTTTTGGTATAGGAAATCACCAGGTATTCAGCAAATATCTCTAGGCAAATATGGTTTGACAAACGTCTCCTCTACCCTTCTTCATTTCAGGAAATCTCCGCAGGGTCGGACTGGCACAAAAAATAGGCCCCCATTTGCGAATCAGATAGCAAAACAAGTGGCACATTTGCAAATCGGGGCTGTTTTGAACCAGCAAAGACAAACTGTAAAAGTGCTTTGCATGATTTAGTAGACTTCGTGCATTTGGGCTTGCTCCAGTCAATGTGTGTGGTAATTTCAGGGAAATCAACAGTAAATATCGACCCACTAGGGCTAGACTATAAAACAAGCCCACAAAAAGCCAAAAAATGGCCTACATACTGACCTATCAGACCAGCCTTCTGATACTGTCAAATGGTCCAATAGGCTGGTCCAACCCTGAGCCTCCAGCAAACAAGTATTCAAACCTCACACAATAACAGTTTCTGTTTTAAAATATATCCTAAATAAGCTAACATCAGTATCAGGTCGCATGGTGTTATGATTCACAATGTACCCCAATATAGGCCTCAGTTGTCTCCTAAACTTTCACCTATATTTACCCTTCCATTGTACTACATAACGAGTTTGGTGCTGACCTTTTACCTAGTTAGGTGCTGCATAAATGTTGTGTGGTTTTCCTGAAAACTAGCCTAATGAGGATTCTCAGAATCACAGCAGGATTACTATCTTCTGTATAATAACTGTGTATGAGGTTCATCACTATTGTCATCCTTGGCAGACATGACACAACAAGGTAGAAACCCTGAGGGTACCTTTTGGGTATCTAAGCTCCATAACTTTGCTGAGGCAGGCAGGCAGAGGAGAAAGACTTCCATGCTGACACACTGACACGAGACGCTGAGGTTCCTGCACACAGACACTACAGCATGCAGTGGTCTGACATCCCTTGCGGGGTATCCATCTCGAAACCAAGACGGGGTCCTTCGCTCTCCCACATCAGGTAATGGGGTTGGCTCTATCCTAAGGGGATTCTTGGCCATACACCTACATACATGCTAGGTACATTTAGGTACATCTAGTTAGGGTTAGTATCATAGGTGTGCGCATTTTTACTGTCATGTGTTTATATGCGAACATATATCCATTGTTCTAGCAATATGGTAGAATTCTACCATCTATTTACTCTGTTGGTGCTCATACCAGTATACATCTGTTTCTGTCTTATGGTTGTTACAGCACACGTATTTTATACTAGAATGGCGCTGGTTCAATAAATGCTTATTAAAACATCCTCATCATTTATTCTGTGTATCTCTCTGAGGCAAAGTGAGCATGAGTGACTGAGCGAAAAGTACTGCACTGTTTCCACGATCCCTGAGGGGTCAGGGTTGTCATGTTCGATAGCTGCCAGAAACTATTTGCTCCTTGGTAAGAGGGGTTCATAGTGGCACTGGGAGCTAGCTGGTATGCAGGCGAACATATCCAGTTGGGGTGTATGGAATGAGTCTGGACACCAATCCCACTGTTTATGTTGTCTAAATGCACAGATCCTATATAGATTTGTAGGAACTACACAATGTTTCCTGTGTAAATGGGACCTGGCCTGGCAGTTTGGGCTGGACTGTTTGTATTGGATTAGGACCAAGCTGATTTTCATCTGGCTGTTCTCTGTTCAGAGTGGCACAGTGGGCAACAATGATGGAGCAGAATGTAGCCCAGAGTAAGTACCAGTGACTGAGATTAATTCAAGCATATGAAATACGTTCTGGAAAACTCTCTATATGTTTGTTTTTTGTTTCTTGGGAAATCAAGGTAGGAGTCATTCAAATACTTTCCGAATGAAGCTCAGATTTGTAGCTTGTAAGACCACTGAGAAGAGTCTGAGAATTAACTGAAGCCTATGCCGTCACCTCCAACCAAAAGTACAATGCTATCACTGGCTCTGCTTTCCAGAATTGTGACTATCAATTCTTGACTCTTTGCATAGAGCTTCCTGCAGAGTGCAAAAAGTGCTTAATTTGTGCCTGTGTTTCACAGAGCACAGCACAGGTATTTATTTGTTAACACTGGCAATTACTTATGACAGGCCACCACACTATAGCACTATCTTGCAATTTTTGAGTGGAGCACATCAGTTTAATAATTGAAAATACACATTAATTTTAATGCCAGGAATTGTCCACACTGTCACCCTTGTAGAAGTGGGTTGTTTAAAAGGGAGTGTTTACACAGGCATGTGGCAGTAATGGTAGTTCCAGTCATCAGTGCAACCTGCAATGGCCTCCTGGGTAATACCTTCGGCCCTGGCAAGTATTTAATCACAAATTAAGCCCTGAGTGCAACCACTTCCAAAATGCAAAGTTTATTGTCTGTTTATTTTAATTCACTGCTCCTGGGTTCCTAAATGGCAATAGGAATGCTTTCTTGAACAGAACTGGGGACACTTATATGCACTGGCATTAATGTGTAGCCTTTGAAATTGACACTGATAATTTACCCCATCGGCTATAGAATAATAAAGGGACACTGGCCATTAATTTTCAAGATTGTCCATGTTTTTTCCAACATGTAGCTTTGAGCAATGTTACAAGAACACAAAATCGGGCTTTTTCGAACATGGTTAGGCCCAGCATACTGATGCAACGGAAGCGTTGGGGGATTTTTGTCAGCTTACCTATACACACCAACCACTATACAATAATCATAAGTGTAACTCTATTGAAAGGCCTCTAAGTCATTATCATTCAGTTAGCAATATCAAAGATCCTCCGATTAATCTTTGGTAGAGCTAAAAGGGATCAAATAATGAAAGACGGAATGCTATTTCTCTACGAGGACCTAAAATGAAGAAATACGCAAATATTGGTCATTATAAACATATCCAAATAACTCAGTAACTCAGTAATAAAGACAAACACTATTATTTTCTATTCGTTTTTTATGTTATTTCATAATATGAATGGTCAAGCATAAAATACAAATTAGAATGTCATAATTCGGTTCACAAAATACAAATAGATTCACAATAATCACGGAAATATCAGAAATCAGGTATAGATGAGTGAGAGAGAAAGCATCAGTGAAACAACAATTCACTTACGAAATGAAATACTAATGCACAGCGTGCAATTAGTCTGAAAAGCTAACTCTCCAGCCGTTAGAGTATAGCAAAGGCAGCATCACCAGCCGATGATGTGTAAAGTCTCTAGGAAAGTCTTTTAGGTACATCAGTTCTGCCAGCCAGAGAATCAGGAATCAACACGGCATGTAGCATACCACGAATGCAGGACAGGTCACGAATCTTGAGGACGAGCCGAGGAAAACTTTAGCACAGGAATATTTATATTACGCTACTTCCTTTCTTCCGACAAAATGTTTCACTCTCTCTCATCAGCAAGCCTCTCTATTGATTACTTACAATGGTATGATCATCTATTGACAATGACTTTATTACTATTTTCTAAACACTCTTTGTCTAAATATTGTACAACTTCCAAGAGAGGAAGAGGAAATAAACCTGGTTACAAATGTATAGTAAATCTAGCAATAGTTACATTCATGTCATCTGCAACCCTCGCCAAGACAAGAAAGAATTCTTAAAGAGTTTTAGAAACAGGCTAAATATCTGTAGTCTATGAAAGCTTTTGCAACATTTGAAGGACAGGAGCACGGGAAGTAGATCCTCTAGCATTTCTGAGGCCTACATTATTTTAGCAAAACAGAAAAATAATTTGTAAACCTACACTACTTTCACGAAGAATAAAAGATTTTTCCTTGTCGTTTATTTTTCTGCAGTTTAGGAAGACAGAATAACATTTAGCTATCATTATTCTCATCATATTGAATAATAAAATCAGACGTTCGTGCTTTGTGCACATTTTACGTGTTGTATACTCTCATGGTATATTTTAGTAATTCACATACATTTATTAAAAGGCATGCATTAGAGTGGATTTCATCGAGCAGATTTTATTTACAAAATTCGTGCTCCACCAATCCCCCATCTGATGGTAACACTTATCAGATTGCTTTCTGATAATATTTGCTCAGAATGCAGTGTCCATTGTTCGAATCTGTTGACAATGACTTTATTACTATTTTCTAAACACTCTTTGTCTAAATATTGTACAACTTCCAAGAGAGGAAGAGGAAATAAACCTGGTTACAAATGTATAGTAAATCTAGCAATAGTTACATTCATGTCATCTGCAACCCTCGCCAAGACAGGAAAGAATTCTTAAAGAGTTTTAGAAACAGGCTAAATATCTGTAGTCTATGAAAGCTTTTGCAACATTTGAAGGACAGGAGCACGGGAAGTAGATCCTCTAGCATTTCTGAGGCCTACATTATTTTAGCAAAACAGAAAAATAATTTGTAAACCTACACTACTTTCACGAAGATTTTGCTTTGTCGTTTATTTTTCTGCAGTTTAGGAAGACAGAATAACATTTAGGTATCATTATTCTCATCATATTGAATAATAAAATCAGACGTTCTTGCTTTGTGCACATTTTACGTGTTGTACACTCTCATGGTATATTTTAGTAATTCACATACATTTATTAAAAGGCATGCATTAGAGTGGATTTCATCGAGCAGATTTTATTTACTAAATTCGTGCTCCATCAATCCCCAATCTGATGGTAACACTTCTCAGATTGCTTTCTGATAATATTTGCTCAGAATGCAGTGTCCATTGTTCGCATCTGTTTTAACCTAAAAACCACTAAATCTTTCATTACACTATAATAAACACCCTTTTGATCCTCCATTTCTATTTCTTCTCTCTTCCTTTTTCACGCTCTTTGTTTTGCATCTTTTGTTTTACTCTTACAGCATTTTAAAGCAAAAATACCATTAGTATGCTCGTAGCAACAGCAACTATTGGTGTTAATACTCTTCCTAATAAACTGTTAGTAAATGTTGAAAACCAATTACCTATTGAAGAGAAACCCTTACCAAGTTTCTCCCAAGCACCATTAACCTTCAGTTCTACTACATCATCATGTAATTTAGTAATGTTGTTAATATATCCCTCTAGATCTCTACTCTTGTCATGAATATATGTGCAACATTGTTGAATTTATGTGCAACATTGTTGAATTTTCATACTACAGACTTCGCCCTCTTTTGCCAATAATACATCTAGGGCAAGTCTATTTTGTAAATCAGTGGTTCTCATAGCAACCATTTCTGTGTCAATCATCAAGAATCCACCAGCATTGTCAGTTGATAAACGATCAACCACTATAGACAATTTTCAAATATTTTGTGAATTTAGAATCACCCCAACTGAAGGTATCAATGCTCCAATAATATCTCCCACAATTTCTGCAGCACTCATACCCCTTTTATTCTGTGTAAATACTTTTTAGTTGGTTCCATGTTTATCACCAAAATGATACATTTTTGGGAAGACTATACCCATATAACAACACCCATACTGTCAGAGTCAAAGCACTTATGTTTCCAAGAACTTGCACAGGAACAGAGACGCTAGTTCCCAACTCCCTCTCAAAGATAATCCGGAGGTCCAGTAGAATGTACCTAGACTCCAATACTACCTTCAAGGGGGAAGGGGGAGTGGATAAAATAACAAATCAAGAAGAGACTGGTCCTGAAACTCTGGTCCTCTTTTACTCGCCTACTTCGTCTTCTATTCTGCAGACTGTATTCTTCTAAGAGAACCTTCATCAATAAACACAAATATGAATGCCTACTCTACTCTAATTCTATACTCTCTTATATTTCTAACTATCTTACCTACCCTAAGTTTCAAGTGCTGTGCCTCTCCTCTGTATGTATTTGTAACGAAGATACTTAATCCTCTTCTGTTCTTGTTAATGTCTCCCAACGTCTTTACCTATAAAACAAATCTTTTAGCCACTAATTTCTGCCAAGCCAACCTTTTAATTGATATATATTATGTGTGCTGTGCCCTTCTCTTCACTTACTTCTTTTGTGGGAGCTTCTGTCCTCTGTATATCTTCACCCGAACTATTCCTTGTACACAGTTATTTCTAATTTACTTGTTTGAAAAATAACTTATTTGTGTTCTTATTCTATTATTCCAGGTATATTTCCACTTCTGCTCTGTGGTAAGTATTGCCTTTGTCTACCATCTTTTTAATGCTAATTATAATTCATACTCTATAATAACATTCCAATTAACTTTTGTTCTATTATTTGTCTCTACAGGTTCAGCCTTTATCACAACACAGGTAAGTTGTATTTATATTATCAACTATTTACAGATTCCTTAATTCATTTCTTGCTTTCCTCAGGACATTTCTCTAGAATTTTTTTACTTAGCTTTTGTCTTCTATTTTCTGTCCTTAGATGGCGCTGAGGTATCATTTAATCCCGAGTGGAAGCAGCTGTCAGGAGGAGAAGACTGCTCGAAGGTGAGGGGCGACGCTGCAATCCTTTTCTTCAAGTTCGGTAATTCACTCGCTACTTTAACATGCCCTGAAATGAACTTAGTCCTGAACTAGCTCCCGACGGAAGCAAGAGCGGAACACCGGACGAAGCCCGACGTGGAATTTCCCTCTAAAACTTGACATTCTCTGGAGCTATAATTGTGCATACTCGGAATTTACTTCAGTGAAGTGTGCGCTCGTCACGGAGTGCGCGCTTCACCTAGCTTCTAGACACCTGTGAGAAAAAGACTAGACCGCCGCTGTGTTTTCAGAAGCGGCGGCCATCTTAGAATTTCATTGCCAATTCAACTCGGTCCAATGGTTTCTCTTAGGCCGTCTTTTCTTTATTGGGCAATAGGTATTATTTAGTGTAGTACCCACAATTGTCATGTCATCCATTAGAGGTCTGACACATACCAATGCGGTGGCACATTTAGTGAGAAATCATTAATTGATTTATCCATATGTCAAACACTACCAGTTAATTCTTTAATATTAGTCTCTGGATCTTCTTTTAGATCTCTTTTAGCATTAATTGTTACATGCTCATTATTATTAGTAACATTCACTACATTAATAAACACAAAATATGGTACTACAAACGTTAATACCAACCATACAATCATTGTTAACATAACACAAGCAAGACAAACATTAAGACAGCTCTGCCTAAATATGCCTTGATTACCAGTCTCCGTTTTAGTTCTATCCATTCAAAAAATTTAAAAATTAGTCAAAAATTTATAAAGTCAAAAATGATATAAAAAATGTCTAAACTAAAACTTTTATCAGAAATTATTAAACTAAATTTTGCTAGACTAGCTTTAGGCTGTGCACCCCACATCTTTTATAACCTTCTGCTCTCCTTCAGCTTTTCTTCTTCAGGCTTCCTTTAGAACCTTTCAGAATTTCAGAAAAACAGTTTATCTAGGGTGGCTTGTACGAGCAACTGCTTTTTGAACAGAGTTCAAGAAATTCTTTTTCCCAATGATTCAATGCAGTAGACACCACATATGTCCATTCAGGTGCTCTGTATTTCTTGTTTGATACTTTTATTCTTTTTGATCTTCTCACTTGTTCTTCTTTTTCTATTTCAATTTGTTCATATTGGCTTGATATTTCCATAACTGTTTCTGGAACCTTTTTATGCACAGAGTATTTTACTCTTTTTACTCATTTTGGCCACTTGTCTGCTTTTTTTGTTCTTTTTCCATTTTCATTTTCAATGTCATTTGCAATGGATTCCGTTTTTTCTTCTGATGAAATCATTTATCTTTTTTCTTGATTGCTGCTTATAGGGATCACTTCATTCTCAACAGTAACAAACACAGCACCATTCTCTTCATTCCCAGTAACTTGTGCCCATTCTACTTGATTCTCAACTCACCTTGGAACGTTTCTTTGTTTCCGTTGTTCTTCTTCTGCAAGTTCTTCACTTCACTTTCAAGTGGACTTGGGACTCTTCTGGTGTGACTTGCATGGATCTACTTCAGCAAACCTCCACACTTAACAGCAGTCGTTGTCACCAGTCTTACTTGATAGGCACCATGCCATCGTGGTTCTAGGCAAGACATTCTCATGTACTTTTTCACAAGCACCCAGTCCCCAGGACACAGATCATGTCCTTCTCCAACCTGGTGAGACACAGAACGTACCGCATCAGCCAATCCTTTGCAATAATCCAGTTCCAAATCATCAGTAATGTTCATTAGTTGATTTGATGGGACTGTTTTTGGCTGTCTCATAGCCCTGCCCATCACAATTTCATGTGGGGACAGTCCTGTTCTCTTGTCCGGGATACTTCTCAAGCTCATCAACACCAATGGCAGTGCATCAGGCCATTTCAGTGTTGTAGATGCACAAACCTTAGCGAATATAGATTTTATTGTGCCATTCATTTGCTCAACAACACCTGAAGCCTGAGGTCTGCAGGCACAATGCAATTTCTACTCAATTTGTAACGCTGCACAAATCATCCGAATAATTTCATTATTAAAATGAGTTCCCCTATCTGATTCCTATCTGTTGCCCAGTGTGACATAAGCACAACCCGAGCGATGTGCTGAACATTTCACCACCTCAATTTGTGCCGGCAATTGTAGTGCCATTAGTAGATCTTTTACACACTCTCCGTTTCTGATTAGTCAACCCGAAGAGGTCAAATATCCACGTTGAGACCACAACTACCCAAAATCATGGACCACCCCAAAGCCATATACTGGTAATCAGAGTATATTGTTACTTTCATTTGTCTTGCTTAGCAACATGCTCGAGTAAGACCCACCAGCTCAGCCACTTGTGCAGAGACCACTCCTTTCAACCATGATGCTTCAATCACATTTGCCACTGTGCGTATTGCGTATGCAGCTCGCAAACATCCTTCTGAATCTCTTAAACTTGATCCATTTAAACAGAATAACATCAGATTCAGTCAATGGAGTAGCTTTGATGTCAGGCCTTATTTTGGTACACAACTCCGTCACATCCAAGCAATCATGATCAACTTCATTCATAACCATTTCACAGCCTTGTGTTGGTAACAATGTACCTGGATTCAAAGTCGTACAGCTAGCTATTGCCACATTCTCAGCTCTCAATATCACTTGTTCATATTTTGTTAACCAACTGCTTGTAAGCTGCTGTGTTTTCGAGTTCGTGTTAACAAAATCTCAACTGAATGTGGCACATATACTTTCAAAGCATGTCCCATTACAATCGACTCACTCTGGTCGAGACTCACACAGGTTGCAGCAACTGCTATTAGACATCCTGGTAATGCTGCAGTGACTGGATCCAACGTGGCAGAAAAATATGCCTCTGGCCTTCGTGCTGTTCCGTGGGTATGTGTTAGAACTGACGGTGCACAACCAACGAGTTCATTGCATAATCATTCAAACTCTTTGTCAAAAATCTGGCATTGCTCGTGCTGGTGCTCGACATAAACTGTCTTGCAACTCCAGAAATGTTTTCATGCCTTTCACATCAAGATGTATTGAATCTGTTACATCTTTGTGTGTCAATCTCTGTAATGGCTTGGCAATGAGCGAGAAATTCTTAATCCACTGCCTGCAATATCCAACCATTCCCAAAAACATTTAAACTTCTTTCTTTGTTTTTGGCGGATTTATTCGCATAATAGCATTGATCGGATCTTGAGAGACTATCCGAATTCACTTTTCAATGACATGCCCTAAATAAAGAACTTCTTTCTTACAGAATTGCAATTTTGCCGGCGACACTTTATGCCCACCTACTACCAAATGGTTCATTAGAGCCTTAGTATCTGTAACACAGTCTTCTCTTCTTTTTGATGCCATCAAAAGGTTATCTATATATTGAACCAAAACTGATTTTTTTGGCATTATCAATGACTCCAAATATTTATTCAGTATCTGATTGAAAATTGAGGGACTCTCAGTATACCCTTGAGGAACTCGGCACCATGCCAAAACACGGTTCCCGGAACGCATATAAATATTGACTATCCGGATGTAAGGGTATCGAAAAAATGCTTGACACAGATCGATTACTGAAAACCACTCTGCATCACATAGGATTTGATATAGGATCACAGTTGGATTTGGTACAATTGGACAACAAGGTATAACAATTTGGATCACCTTTCTCAGGTCCTGTACAATCCTATATTTCCCATTTGGTTTGTGAATTTGCAATATAGGTGAATTGCATGGACTTCCAAGGATTTCTTAAAGTATTCCTTGCTCAATTAGCATCTCAAACACAGGTGGCACTCCTGCAATCATCTCAGGACTCATTTTGTACTGTCATATTCTTGGAAATTCTGCATCTGGCTTTACTGTTATCTGAATTGGTGCAACTCCTTTCATTAATCCAATATCTTTCCCTGTAAAATTTCACACATCAGACATCACTGTATTTCTCAACTCAACAGGCAAATCATTCACTCTAAGCAGTGGATAAAACTCATTCACTTCTTTTCCCAGCCTTGACATTTAAAGATAACATCCTCATCCTTTGTATGAAATGCTATTCCATCTGGGGTACAGTAAATGGAACAATTCATTTTGCACAGTAAGGGCCTCATGTAGGAAGCCAAATACCGGTCGGTAACGGCCAATTTTCGGTAAATATACCGTTACCGACCGGTATTTTGGCTTTTGGTATGTAGGGGGCTCATTTCTGTATTCGGTAATTTACCGAATCGGTAAAATTACCGAATCGGTATTTACCGATTCGGTAATGAGGCATACCTTCCCATCAATGGGAAGGTATGCCTCATACCGAATCGGTAAATACCGATTCGGTAATTACCGAATTGTAACGAATCGGTAAAAATTACCGACTCATTACCTACATACGAGTTACCACTTCTTAAATACCGATTCGGTAACGTTCGGTATTTAAGAAGTGGTAACTGGTATGCTACCTACATGAGGCCCCAAATCTCTACCCAACAAATTAACTGGACTGGTGTCACACACAACAAATTTGTGTAGCTCTTGGGAATTCCCTATTTGAACTTTCATTGGTCTTGTCACTGGTGTCTTTATCAATTTATTTGACACTCCTACAACTTGGATAGTTTCTCCCGAGAGGGGTAGGTTTGGAATTTCCACAGTTCTCACAGTGGAACAGGTAACACCAGTATCTACAAGGAATGTAATGGCATTACCATCATCCTTGTCATCCACATAGGGACCTGTCTGATCTACCTCTAGAGAGGCGCCAAGAACGCACTCTTGCTCCCCCTCAGGCACCGTCATTGTGATGTATCCGAATCATATTATTCTGTCTGCATTAAGTATTGTTAAGCCACCTGCAAATTTGAATTCATTTGACCATTGGCATGAAAACCCACATTCGTATTGTAACTTTGCATTTGACCATTCACATCCTGATTTAGCATAGGAGTTAGTGGTATTTGTAAACTCTGTCCTCTGTTATTTGGTACCTGCATTTGTAAATTCTGATTTTGCATCTGATTAATCTGCGCTCTATTTATCTGTGCTGCCTGATTCGTCTGCACCTGATAACCCTGATTCTGCATTTGCATTTGGGCACCATTTCCTGCTTGTCCTGCATTATTTAACAAACGCTTACACTCGCGTCGCCAATGTTCAAATTTACCGCAAATGTGACAAGGATATTTCTTCTTCAATTCTTCTTTATCTTTGAAATTACCTCTACCTCTTCCTTGACCCATTGGAATCATTTGCGTCACAGTATTACCATTTGAGACTACACCTTTCATTCCAGTAGTAGTATGGAAATCATCGGGCAAATCAACACTCAAATATCCCCCTCTCTTTGCTGCTTTCATCTGAGCCAACATTAATTTCTCTTTTTCTATGTGATCTCCACAATATTTCACATAGCAAAGTATTTCATCAAGGAGGGGCGTGGCTTGGAGGCTGGTGATGGTGGACGAGTGACCCGAGAGCTCCACGCCAGCCAGCCAATTTATCCTGACTTAACAGAGACACCAGGGGCCAAGGGGGCGCCCTGGTGAGACCTGACTCGCCCGGGGGTCGCAGACGATCGGCCTGATGGCTCGGGAGCCCAGGAGGAGCCGAGGAGAGCAGTGATCAGGAATTGTGTGCGAGAACAGAGCGCATGCAAGATGGAGGCTTGATCAGGGAGAGAAGCGCCATGCAGAGCAGAACTGGAGCTATGGAGTGCTTCGGGGCGGTAGGCAGAAAGAGGATCTGCGACCAGGGAGAGCAGAACCGCAAGTATCAGTGGACTGAGGCGAGGCTGCATGGGAGTCTAGTGGACACCGCAGGGAGGTGCTGACGTGGCCAGAGCCCGGACCACGAGTATCCGGCAGCAGGAAGCGTAGGCAGAGGCCACCGAAGGTAGATGCTTCATCGCCTTCAATCGCAAGCAGTGATAGAGAGAGACGTGAGACGCAGGTGCTGGCTGAGATCGGGGCAGTGAGGCTGCGCCCTTGCAGAATTACCCAGGTCAGGACACTCTGCGGCCGGCAGAGAGGCCTGGGGGAGGAGCGCCCATCAACTCTGAAACGGGCCCATAGAAAGAAAGTCAGGATGTGACCAGAGACACGGTGGGCATAGAACACTGGTAAAAAGGGATCTGGCCCCCATTGGGAGCAAGTGTGGGCAACTCACGGACCCCACCTGGATGGGTTGCCGGTACCGGAGTATGGAATGTGAATATTGGTAGACACAATGGAGGAGGCAGGGGAAGGCGGAAAATTAAATGCCTGACTCTGAAGAGGAGTGAATGAGAGGGCCGTGAGTCAGCGAGCTGTGATAGTGGTTGACGGTGGTGCCCCAGAACACGCATACAGGGCTGGACGCTCTGCGGTCGGCAAAGAGGCCTAGGGGAAGAGCGGCCTACGGACCCGGGAGCAGGTATAAGGGAAGAACATGACCAGGAGTGGGCCAGGGATAGTACCATATCCAGAAAGGGAGCTGTACCCCATACGGACGGTGGGGAGGATTCCCGTGAGAAGGTACAAGGTGGGGCATAACAAACACTGCAGACAGTTGGCACGCCCTACCGAGCCTGAGTGGGAGACAGAGGTCTGACTGAGGGCCCAAAAATCGCAGGCGCGAAACGGCTCTGGGCCAGAGACCTGAGTGATTGGAGGAGAGCGACGGACCAGAGAACTGGTGCAAAGGAGGGCCTGGCTCTCCTGGGGTAATGATCAGGGGGAGTAGAAACACACGTAACAGACAATGGGGAGTGAGATCACAAGGAGTGTTGAGACATTCAAACTCCTGAAAAGGCCAGGTGCCTGTCTCTGATAGCCCAGAGGGGAGACAGGCTAGAATCTCTGACGGACAACGATCCCCCAGCAAAATGGGAAAGCCTTGAGGGAAACAGATGGGACTCTCCCTGGAGCACGAGGACTCAGCACAAGACCTACCAGAGAAGGAGCCAGGAAGTGAAACTTCAGACAACCCAGTTCAGCAGCAATTGTCAAAAATATTGGAGGCCTTTGCAGATACTAAGGCAACACTCCACCAGGACATAAGCACAGTAGCAGTAGGCATGGGCTTGCTGAGAGCTGAGCATGCCAAGCTGGCGAACAGAGTAAAGCTGACCGAAAACTCCCTGGTGGACATGGCTCCGGTGCAACAAGCACTGACACTCCAAATAGGGGACCTAAATAGCAGAGTCAGCACTCTGGAGAGGAGAGTAGAAGATGTGTAAGGACGGAACAGAAGGAATAATGTGAGGGTCTTGGGATTGCCTGAGAAAGTGGAAGGAGACAATATGATTAAATTCCTGGAGGGTTGGCTCCGTGATGTGGTGGCCCCCGAAGGCTTGTCACCCTTCTACACGTTGGAAAGAGCGCACCGAGTCCCAGCAAGACCCCCGGTCCCGGGAAGACCTCCGTGGCCCGTGGTGGCCAGACTTCTCCACTTCAAGGATAGAGACTTTCTGCTGCAGAAGGCCCACTCTGGAGGGCCATATCTGGTTGAAATCAATAAAGTGTCCCTTTTCCCAGATTACACCTTGGAGGTTCAGAGGCGGCGTGCTTCCTTTTTGGAAGTTAAAAGAGCGTTAAGGGATGAAGGGATGAAGGGATGAAGGGATCCAGTTCTCACTGATGTTCCCAGCCTGGCTGCGAGTTATGCTGGATGGGAAAATGCATTTCTGTGAGGATCCCAATGCAGCATGGGACTGGATTGAGACTTACAGGACCTGAACACTGCAGATGAGATTATTTAGTAGGCTGGCAGGTGCCCTTCCCCTCTCTTCCTGCTGTCTCTCCCATTTTCCCTTTGTGGGGTCAGGGCCCGGGAAGTGTTCGGGGGGCTGGCTGGGTGGGCCCCTGGGACCGAGCTATTTCAGCCTTCTTGAGCTGATGCACCAACTGGAAATCTCCTTATTGTACAATGATTGCCTTTGAGGTCTGCCACGTTCCCCTTTAGGTCCTTACATTACCGGTTTGGGACCTTTACTTGCTGATGCAGTACTATCTGCTGTTTGGGCAGATGGCCATTGCTAGACCGTTCTGGGGTCGGGGAGTTGTCCTATGGGGATGTTTTGTTGTTTTTTTCATGTGTTGTAAGTGCAGAGGGAGGTGGGCAAATAAGGCAGCGGGAACTACTGAGCCGCAGAGTGGTAGGAATCAACGAGGGTGGGAGAACCAATCAAGATGCCATCCACACATACGGTACTAAAGTTCAAAACGTGGAATATTAGAGGGATTGGAACTATGAGTAAAAGACACAAGGTGTATGCATACTTAAGGAGGAGAGATGTCCATATAACCCTCTTGCAAGAGATCCACCTGATTCATAGTGAAGTCGAAAAACTCCGCAGGAGATGGAGGGGTCGGATTTATGCCACTACCTATTCAGAGTATGCCAGAGGGGTGTTGATATGGGTAAGGCACGGGGTCTACTTTGACCACATCAATCCCAAAATCGACAGCAAGGGCAGATATGTTCTGGTGACTGGGAGATTGTCGGGGAGGGAGATGACATTAGGGAGTGTGTATGCGCCCAACACTGAACAGGTGATGTTCCTTGGTACCCTTTCGGTTCAAATGGCTGGCTGTGCGGGAGGGAGCTTAGTGATCAGAGGTGATTTTAACTGTGTTGTGGACCTTACAGCGGACTGCTCACATCCGCCTCTCCCGGGAGCACAGACTCATCGAGTTACAGAAGGATTCAGGGGTTTGATAGAACAATGGGGTTTAGATGATGTTTGGACGGTACAGCACACTGAGGACAGGGAATACTCATATTTCTCCCCAGTGCACCAAGTGCATACTAGATTAGACACCTTTTTGAGCACACCAGACTTTAGTGCATCAGTAAAGTATACAGAATATCAGGGACGGACCCTGTTGGACCAGAGTCCTTTATTAATGACATATCAACCACTAGGGAGACATCCCCCGATTCCATTGTGCAGATTGAATCCCTTGTTGTTGGAAGACGCGCCCATCCGTGAGTCATTGGGGACCCTTGTTGATACCTTTTTCCCGATAAATGTCAATTCAACGTCCTCGGTGTTGGTGGAATGGGAGGCATTTAAGGTGGTGGTAAGGGGACATTGCTTGGGCCAGTCGAATGGTGCACAGTGAGAAATTAGGCAGGAGCTCTTAGACCTGGAGTCCAAGATCCATCAGTTCGACAATATGCAGGGGAGGGATGATACCTGAGCGGTGCAACTCAAAGAAACCCAATCGTATTGTAATGATACACTAGAGAGGTTGAGATGCCACAGTCATAGAGAGTACCTAGATAAAATGCAGAGGGAGGAGGTGAAGGCTAGCCGCTTGTTGGCATGGTTGATCAGACCAGAGAGAAGGGGGTCACCGATCATGCAAATACAGACAGACGTCGGAGAACGGGTGTGTGACCCAGATGCTATTAGTGACCTGTTCTGTAGGTACTATGAAGGGCTGTATGACGCACCTGCACTGGCTTCCCGCGCTAGCATTAGAGACTTTTTGGAAGCCTTACCACTCTGGACGTTGGAGCAACAACAGCAAGAGGAATTAGGAGGACCAGTGACCCTGTGAGAAGTCAGAGTTGCAATAGCAGATATGGCAATTGGGAAAACACCGGGGCCGGACGGCTTTCCGGCAGAATTTAACGCCCGATACGTGGACCAATTGGTGCCACCTTTAGTGACCATGTATGCAGAATCCCTCCATCTCGGGGGGCTCCCTGAATCTACCCAGAGTGCATTGGTGATCCCTCTCCCCAAGACTAAGAAGACTGGAGCACCAGTCACAGAGTACAGACCTTTATCCATGCTCAATTTGGACTTTAAGATCCTTAGCAAAATACTGGCACTCAGACTGCAATCCATTATACACGCGGACCAAAATAGATTCATCCCCTCCCGTAACACCTCATATAATTTGCGCAGGCTGTTCTCTGTCCTCCTCCACGAAGAGGGGAACTCCTCGCCTGCAGCAGCGGTACTCTCCATCGACCTAGAGAGAGCCTTTGATACGGTCATCTGGGAATACCTTTTTGAGGTAATGATACGGCTGGGCTTAGGAGAAGGTTGGGTGAAATGGGTACAACTTCTTTACTCATCCCAGACGGCAAGGGTTTGGACGGGAAAAACAGTGTCCTTCCAGTACTCCATACTGCGCAGAACCCGACAAGGGTGCCCCCTCTCGCCTTTATTATTTGCTCTAGCGATTGAACCCCTGGCGGAACGGTTTCGAGAGGGTGGGGAGAACATGGGACTTAGACTAGATGGATGGCCACACACCATCTCCCTATATGCCAACGATCTGCTGGTGTACCCGAAGTCTGACGTGTTAGGTACTATAGCAGCTCTTACACTGTTGGAGAGCTTTGAATCCCTATCAGGCTTGAGGATTAATAATAAGAAAACCTACCTAACTGGAATTAGACATCAAACGGATTCAGTATAAATGCTGCTATATTCCCGAGGGTGTAAAGGAGTGAGAAGGAGTGCAAGGGTTCCGCTAATTCTTAAACTGAGTAATAGAGTACCTAGACTGGCGATATTCAATGGGAACTGTTATGAATGAGAACCAATATCACAGCTATATCTCAAAGTGTTGTGTACTTCCTACTAACCTGTAGGACCTGTGCATTGTTTGGACAACATAAACTAAGGGCTTAGTGTCAAGACTGATTCCGGACAACCCCGCAGAATATGTTGGCGTGTAGATCAGCTAGCTCACAGTGCCACATAAGCCCCCCTAGCCCACCAGGGAGCGAACAGTTTCTGGCAACCGCTGAACATGACAACCCTGATCACTCAGGGATAGTGGAAACAGTACAGAACTTTTCGCTCAGTCAATCGTGCTCACTTGTTCTCAGAGAAACATACAAAGAATACACAGTGGGACGTTTTCAATAATATTCACTGAACCAACATTATTCTTGCATAAAATACGTGTGCTGCAATGATTAGGACACAGAAGGAAATAAAGTAGATTACAAGCACCAAAAGAATGAACAGTTTATACATTTCCACCATGGTGCTGAAGCAATGAATATATGCAGGCATATATGCAATATGGTAATCTAACATACTCCTACGATGCGGACCCTACTCTGGGTGTACTTAGAGTGTGTATGGATGTAGAGCCAAGAATCTCCCTTAGGGACGATCCAACCCCATTACCTGATGGGAGAGAGTGAGGGAACCCGTCTTGGTCTCGAGTTGGACACCCCTCACGGAATGTCAGACCAGTGTGTGGTGATTTTTCAGCATGCAGGGACCTTGGGTGTCAGCACAAGTGCCTCCTTGACGCCCATTGGGCTAAGTAGCGCGTAATAAATCTGATTTCATTTCATTTCCTTTACCAATCTATCTGGATGCCTATTATTTATAATAAAAAGCAGCCTTCGCGATGTGCGGGCTAGATTAGAGATGTAAGGTATATGTAGATAGCGCTGTCACCTGGTGGATGAAGATAGGACGACTTTTGTACCTAGTGCGTATAGAGGCCTAGTACATGATGTTGAAGGCACTGTGATAATATTGTGCGAAGCTGGACGTATAAACAAAGTAGGTTCAGAGAAACTTATCCAACATTGTCATGCATGCAAATGTTTTCAAAAGGTCACCGCTGAAATGTTGTTTTCTAGGACAATGTAAAGAATGAGCTACCTCACCTCATGGGCCTAACTTATGAAAGGATACTAGTAGGAGCGTACAAATTTTCTGATCTACTTTTAAAAAACTCCCAAAACTGCACAGCAGATCGCAGGCAGCCATTGCTAGTCTGGGTGGTTATGTCACCGGTGGTTAGGGTTAACGTAGGGAACAGGTAATGGTAGTTAAATTGGACTATCATACTATCAAGGTGAGGATAGTATGAGGGGAAAGAATACCCATGATAACCAAAGTAGTTGTTAACCATGGTCAGGGTTGGAAATTGCATCTCAAAGAGCATTTGTCGCCGGCGACAAGGGAGAAAAGCAACATGTTTGTATGTGGAATATCAGTTACGTATCTCAACCCATGGTATGTCATCGTTAAGACCTGTCATTTGAGTGGACAAGCGAAAAATCCATCTCTGTTCCTTGTGGAACAGATAAGCCTTAGTAATGTTGGGGTGTGTCTCCAGCACCGTCCAGCGCAAATCGTCATGAGAATGGTGCATCTCAAGGTAGTGTGTGCTCATTCTGGTGGAAGTCTTCTTGAAGCGTATGACACTGCGGTGTTCCATAATTCTAGTTTTGATCATGCCAGCGGTCAAGCCTATGTAGCGTTTGCTGTAGGGACAGATGATCAGATAAATGTAGTTCATAGAATTGCAATTAGTGTGTGATTGTTGTGTCCACACCTGTCGGTCATCCAGTTGTATTGTTTTAGAGGGTTCAGTAAGGGCACATACACTACATGAGCCGCAGGAAAAGTGTCCATTCACACGGGGTAGGCTCCACAGAGGTAGTTGGGTAGGTTTATCCGTGGCTCTCGGTCTCGTGTGAACAATGGTGTATTTTATGTTACAAGTACGTTTAAAAGCAAACCTGGGGTGAGGGTATTCGTGGCAGTCTGTTTGCAAAATACCCCAGTGTTTTTTTAAGATTTCCTTAATTTGGTTTGATTGCAGTGTGAAGGTATACACAAATGTGAAGATTTCGTCTCAAGCTTTCGGTTGTGATTCCAAAAGTGAGGACCTGTTGTTGTCACAGGCCCTCTTGCATGCTACCATGACAATGTGGGGCGGGTAATGACGTGCCTCTAGGATGGTTTCAAATCAGTAGCTTGTGGTTAGTAATCTCTGGGAGAGCTGCAATTGCGGCGAAGGTGTAAGAATTACCCAAATGGTAGGGTATCCCTAAGGTGTTTAGGGTGTTGGCTACATCACAGCATAGCACCTCACACTTCACGTCAGCAGCTTAAAAAGAACTCCGTCAAAGAGCCCCACAGCGGGGCCCATTGGGCATTGCAGCATCGGCACAACGAGGAGCTGCCCGATGGGTGTGTGAAGGTTCTTGATCCTAATGGATCAGATCCCCTGACTTAATTCATCAGGCACTTCAAACCTTGCGTCCCCTTTACCTTCTCTTTCCATAGAAACTGCACTCCTCTATGTATACTTGTAAGTAAATAAAACCATGTATTAATCTTGGATTTTTTTATTTTATATTTATTTGTTTTTTATTTATTGATTGATTTTTTTATCCAGTATTAAAAACAAACAACATTAACAACAGAGCCAGCTACTTACAGTCACAGCGCACATATTCTGTGCTCCAATTATGATCGGATTACTATATAAAAAAAAGTCCCCCACAGCCTTGGCATTGTGAGAAGACAAAGCATGTAATACAGTGCACATCCAATGAATGGTTGATAGGTACTTTACAATTTTAACCCCGTCGTCACATAACAAGTTCCCAAGAGGGAGCCCATGCATCCGTGTCCCCCAGATCTGGTGTTTTAACTCCATTGTGTAATGTGAGATCTACCCAGTTCGCTCCCTGGCTTTCATAGATGTGTCCTCTTGTCAGTTAACTGCTCTGAGGGGTCTGTTCCTTCTAGCTGACGTATGCGGGCCCACTCCAAAAAGGAACCCCATATATCCTTTGGCCTTGATGCCATTGGCATCAGTTACCAAAATGTGTTCAGTTGTGCATGGCTGAATGTCATATCCTGAATCCAATCTTTCACGGAGGGGAGGGGGCTCCTCCTCCCCCAATACATAAGTACCCTCTTTTTGGCCAACGACAATAGTATCCCAAAAGTCCCATTAAGGGATTCTGATTTCCTTTCTGTGTCAATGATGTCATGGATGGTGGTAAAAATTGAAGACCAGTAATTGTCTAATCTAGGACATCCCCATGCCATGTGCAAAAAAGTTGCTGGGGCCAATCTGCACCTCCGGCACCCTTCGTCCACCCTGAGCCCCATACGGTGAAGCTAAGTCAGAGTCCTGTAAAATCTATGTAAAAACTTAAAGTGGATCCGTTGAAATTTATAGTTGAGGGACAGGGCAGTTAGTTGATTGCAACAGAATGCCCACTGTTTATCTGTTAACGGAGTGTGCAATTCGGCATTCCATGCTTGGAGGGCTTTGGGCGTCAATAATGGGGCAGAGTTCTGCATGTTGTTGTAGACCCTAGTGATAAGTCTGCGAGGGGAATCAGTCTCTAGCACATTCTCGAGGGCTAGTAATGTGGGGGGTAGGTTGGGGAAGGTATCGTTGAGTGCTCTGCACGAGGCCCTAAGATTGTGATGGAAAAATAAGTCAGAGAAGGGGACTGTGTTCCCCTCTTCAGATGTGGGGGGGGGGCCCTAAACTCCTCTCCCGGGTAGAGATCTGCAAAGGTTCATATCCCTATCTTCAGTGCCAACGCCCGGCTTGTACCTTCATTGTGTGCCAGAGGAATGGAAGGGACATACACAATTTTTAAATGCACTCTTTCCCTTAGTTTGTCCGAAGCCCACCTCAATGTTTCCACCGTGACAATGTCTCCACAGGGTCTTTTATAGTTCTGATATATTGCCTCCTGAAGTGGGATTGGAACCGTGACATACATTTCCACGGCAGTGTGCGGCTGAAAGGGGGTGGACCCAAAAATGTAGGAATTGTGCCTGTGCACTAAAGGCATATAGCTGTATATCCGGGGCACCCAACCCACCCTGGGACAGTGGTAGGGTCAGCAATTCCCAGGAGACCCGTGCCTGTTGGCCCGCCCATACCATGGAGATCAGTAAGGAGCGAATGGTGCTGAAGAAGGCTTGCGTGAAAGGAATCGGGACATTAACAAATAGGTACAGCAATTTCGGCAGCACCACCATTTTAGCAATGTATATTCTCCCAGCAAGGGACAGGGGGAGACTTGCTCATGCTGTGACCCTGTCCTCCAGCCATGACACCATGCGCCCATAGTTTGTTTCCCACATTTCCTGCATACTCCTGCTGAGCCAAATACCGACATATTGAACTGGGCCATCTGCCCATTTCAGAGGGTAATCAAGAGGAAAGGACGTAGTGGCATCAGTCAGGGGAAAAATCGTGGACTTCGTCCAGTTTATAGACACCCCAGATAGGTTACCGAATTTTATCAATTCCCGAAGTATAGCAGCCACGTTCGTATCCGGGTTGCATAGGTAAAGATTGACATCATCAGCATATAGTGAAATTAAGAGGCTACTTGAACTAAATCCCGAACCTCTGGTTGTGTGGTGCTGTCTGATGCGAGCCGCCAGTGGCTCCATCGCAATCGCAAATAGCAAAGAAGACAGCGGGCAGCCCTGTCTCGTGCCCCGCAAAATGGTAAATGGTTCTGAAATCATTCCGTTGACTCTGACCCTGGCTGATGGTTGTGCATAAAGCAATCGAATAAGACTGAGAAAAAGGGGGCTGAATCCCATTCTCTCCAGGACAGCAAATAGATATGTCCACTCGAGTGTGTCAAACGCTTTTGTAGCATCAAGGAATATTGCGATAGCCTTCGAGTCTGGATGGAGATAATGCACTACAGAAAAAAAGGTGCAGAGATTTTGAGAGGTGGCCCGCCCGGGGATGAAACCTGACTGATCTGGGTGGGCAATTAGCGGGAGGAGAGGCTGCAGCCGATTGGCGACCAGCTTAGCCAAGATTTTGCAGTCCATGTTTATCAACGAGAGCGGCTGGTAATAGTCCAGTTCGTCCTTGGATTTCCCCGGTTTAAGCAGGGTGATTATAATGGCCTCTCGCATGCAGGGCGGTAAGATGCCTGTGGTTTGGGCCTCTTCGTACAGTGCTATGAGATGTGGGGCCAGTTCTTCGGCATACGTTTTATAGAAAGCCGTGGTCAATCCGTCAGATCCCGGGGTTTTATCCGATGGAAAGCTTCTAATCACCTGAATTACATCTTCCACCTCAAAGGGACCGTCTAAATATTCCCTATGCCCTCGTCCCAGCCAACTCAAGTGATTCCAGGAATTGCTTAAAATTTTCTTGCACAGGGCCATGGGTAGATATGTATAGTGTAGCGTAAAACTGGGTACATTGATTTAGGATTGCCTGCGTGCCTCTAATAACTTGAGGGGGGTCTCCCTTGACCTCCGCAACGTAGGCTGTTGTGTGTGGGGCTCAGAGCATGGTTGCTAGGGTTCTTCCAGGTCTATCCCCCTCCCCACATCTCCTGGCTTGTGAGTATAATCTTGGATTTAAACCACAAATTCGGGTATGACAAATACATCCAAACAAATCAGCACATCCTTAAATCCTATATAGATATGAACACTTTTTAAACCCAATCGTTAGCCATAGCATTAAATGATCTCCTTCACAGAAAAGCAGGTAGGGGCAACATTTCTCTCGTTATGTCCAAAAAGTGAACTCTTATTTCCATACACCTTTATTTGGAACATAGTAATCCAAATACAGCGCAAAAATACCTTCCTAAAAGTACAATTGATATAATAACATGACCACTAGATCTGTTGCTCTACTAATGTTTGTAATTACTGATATACACAACATAATTTGTACCCAGTGACAAATGTCTCTCCAAATTTAATAAGCAAGAGGTCTAAAATCAACTTTGTCCACCGTTTGCAACTGTGATGTTCACAACATATCACAAATAATAATTTGCTTGATGGTTCACATTAGTGGCAAAGTTCTATGTTAATTATTAGGAGTATTCCTGGTTTAATGATTCACATTTGTAGCAAAGTTCTGCGATAACTACTTAGGGCTTTATTATGAGTCTGGTGGTCCATGGACCGCCACACTTGCGGGGCGCAGTGGTGGCATTACAACCCGCCAAGCACATTACGAGTTTCCTAACTGCCACATTTTTCTTGGCAGTGTTATTGCCATGGAAAAAGTGTAGCCGCGAGGAAACAAAGGGCCCCCTTGTGCCTCATGCTAGGGGGACATCTGTGCCCCCCTGTGTGTATACACACCAGTACCTGCATGGCATGGACTCCAGTAGCCCATGCCGTGCAGGTACTGCCGTTGACGTTCCCATTGCGGTACCTATTTCATAGGCACCTCCTGCCAGACAGGAGAAAGCTCCTAATCTGATGGGTGGTTTGTACATGGGTTTGGCAGTGCAGGAGTGGGGGGTCCTGCTCCCGCACTGCCAAACTCATAATTAGGTCCTTAGTCCTTGCTTAATTCGAAAAAACTGCATGCATTAGTCATAACCCACCCAAATGAGTTCCAAGACTACAAATCAGTATAATTCAATGATTTTCCCCAACCCAATAAATGGAATCTGTGAAAAGGTATAGAAAGAACAGCGGGCACAACTCCATAGACCTTACCCTAACACCTCCCATTTCTATTGCGAACATTTCTCCTCACTTTTCAAACGCTAGCTTACCAGGAGTGAGCAATAACTTCAGTCTCTGCCAACTGTTAGGATCCTAACAGCTGACAATGATTTGAGAGAATGCTTATTAAGCAAGGACACAGAGGTTATCACAGAACTTTGCTACTAATGCGACTCATTAAACCAGGAATGGCTAAGATTTTCCTATGAAAATGGCATTCTTCCTTTAGCCATCAAGAGCTCAACACGAGACAAACAACCATCCCTTTTATGGCCTCTCTCATGCATGGTGTCTTCCAATATTCCCTCTAAATAGGGCACACCCTCCACTTCTGAAAAGGTCACCTAGACCTAAAGCCCTTAGTAAACAGTAGAACCATGATACTTCCCTCACAATAGATTGTAATAGAAAAATCTGTAGATATCAAACTATAATAACATCACGATGACAGCTACCTCTGTGAACAACCAACGATTAGTCTTAAGCCCTGACTGCAGTAAAGAGACTGTCATCAGTCGACTGATCCTCTCCTCATTGCTGACAAAGGCCATATTTGCCTCCTCTTCCTATTCAAGCTCTCAGCTACATCTGGAGCTGTCACCATCAAGTTTTGATTAGCATCATCCCATCACACAATGGATTCACTGATGCTGTATTTCTGTATTTCCATTATTTGCACTTTTTCACAGGACCGTCCAACATCCAACACAGAGCAGATATGCCATTTACATATATTCAACAATGCGCAGGTCATTTACTTCTTCGTCCAACCAGCAGATGTTCCTAAAAACACCAAACACAAGCATCACACAGAAAATATTGGACTGAACATACATCTCATATACACCAAACAGCACCACAGCACAGATAGACCATATCAATTTCTTGACATCGATCTCAACAGCACAGCATCCCAATATGCACAATAACACAACTTACTAAAGGATCTCTCACCTGTTCATCGCTCGGTAACACATTAGATAGGACATTTCTGAAACATCCAACACAGCACAGTTTGGACCTGCAACCCCTGTCACCTTCAGGATACCAGACAATTGACTGGAACCCCACCAACAATTAAACCACTGCATTAAAAGAATGTAATGCAGGTAAGCTAATATATCATAGCAGGAACTTGGGAAGCAACAAAGTCTTTTCCCTTACAAAAGAAACTTAATGCAAGCTAAGATCAATTACCTTGCACACTTGGTTACTGATGGAGGGGTGCGACCCAAGAAGGACATGGCGAAAACTATTCATGATCTACCTATGCCCAAGAGTAAGGAGGAGTCATTGATGTTTTTCTGAATGGTAGATTAGGATAGTTGTGGTTTTTGAGTGTCTGGTTAACAAGACGGCAACTATGCGGGGTTTCTTGAGGAAGAATGTAACTTTATACTGGTCCAAGCAGTGTGGGGAGGAATAGAAGTGTGTGAAGTGGGATGTCAGCAGTATCCCTTCGCTCCAAGCTTTTGTTCCAGACAAGTAATCGATCATTTAACTGACACTTGTTCAAAGGATGTCAGGCTAGTTCTTTTGCAGAAAGGGAGCAAAGAAGAGGTATCAATTGCATTTGCATCATCGGCATTGTAGGGTGCCCATTCAGTGTCGGAGAAGAATGCTTTATCTGTCTATTGGGCAGCAAGTATGTTCAGGAGTTTTCTGTAGGGAGAGAAGTTCGAAGTATACAAGAATCATAAACCATAAAAGGACATCTTCACAAAAAGGGATTGGATATGGTCTCAGGAAGAGTACAAAAGTAGGTTGTGGGGTTGTAAGAGGATACCTTTAAGGTGGAATATATACTTGGGAACGCTAATACCACAGTTGATTGTTTGTCAAGATTGGACAGAGATAGTGATGGTTCTGAGCCTAATAAGGATGTTGTGCGAATGAATGTGTGTGATTTTACTTAGGGAATAATGTTGGAGGAGAGTTGTGGAGATGTACTAAAGGACAATCTGGTTTTGGAAGTGGTGAGACCATTTTTGATGGTCATGAATGAGCAGAACATAATTGATAGATTGTTGTTCAGGTGCACGTGTCTTACTCCCCCTAAGGCTCTGAATGTAGTGCTGGACAGGATAGCTCATGAGGGTCATTTGGGCATAGTAAAAGCTAAGGAAATAATTCAGTCAGGCTTTTGGTGGCTGAGTTTGGATATTGTGGAGGGGGGTGCAGTACAAGAGTTTCAACATTGCATAAATAGCAACAAGATTTTTAAGCCTTGAGGGCCGTCAGGCTAAGTTCGACGGACAGTGGGATGAAATTGCATTGGATATCGTGGGACCCTTGAGAGCATATAATGCTACACCTTAGCTATTGGTGTAAGTTGATCTGTTCTCTCATTGGCCAGTAGTCCGGGCTGGTAGCATATATTTGTACACAGTGGTGAAGTTTTTAGAAGATGTATTTAGGAGGGAAGCTCAACACCAGATTCTTCTGACAGACAACAACATGCAGCTCTGTTTCAGGGAGGTGGAGAGCCTCTTGGGGAAGTATGGTATTATACACAAAAAGTGTGCATTGTATCACCCACAATTCAATGAAGTTGTTGAGTGTTTCAACTGGATGCTTAGATAGAGTATGCAACTAGCTCACAATGCATGCACTTTTGCTTGTATGGCTGTGCCAGCAAATTTTACATAATCTGAAAAATGGCTTCTCATTTCAATTTCATGTCCTCCATAGCCCATGGTCTGATTTCCATGTTACACAAACAACACGTATCAGAATAATTGTGAAAATACGCATACTCTGAAATTATGGTGAGAAGAAAATACAAAGTAGACATCATAGCAATTTCTTGTCCTTACACCCTCAATTTCGCAAAGGGATAACATTTCACACTCTAACCCAACTACAGAGCAAACTCTACCACTTTGTGCACTTCCGCAGTCTTCCTATCACCCCACCTGCAGCACTTCACAATATTCCCGCCTTTTCCATACATATTGCAAGTTGCTTAATGCAGGGCATGTCTGAAAACTGGTCATGGGGCCAACTGCCCCTCAATGGGTATATATGCCTCTGAAACCTTTCTCCCCCCACTCCTTGTCTCAAGATCCGCTTTTGCATTCCCCACTGCACTAATCTCAGGAACAACGTTTCTTTGCTTCTGAATCTCACTTATGCACTGCATCATATGCTTGACACCCTTCACTACAGCCAGCACCTCATTCAACAGTGGATCATCTTTTAGCCACAAGACCTCCCTGGCTTTCTCAATGCTGCAGTGTAGAAAGAAATTATCTTTTATCCTCTCCTTAGTCTGTGCTCACAACCACTATGTCGAGCCAACCTCCTTAAAGCAGTGACATAGGGCCTGATTTTGAGTTTGGCAGACAGTGTACCGTCCATTGGGATGGCATGTCTTCCTCGGACTTAATGAAACTTCACTTGCCAAATTTAGAGATGACCGCAAGTTGAGTGGTCATCTCTGTATCCTGAAGAGAACTGCTGCCTCGTGGTTCCTTTCAATGTTCTAAAAGGTTATTGGGCAGTTGCTGCCGGTTTTGACGGTCATCCACCAAACGTTTGACATTTGTTTTAGTTTTTCTGAAACACAATCCTAAAATGGGAGTTTGTTTCTGAAAACAAAAACAAAAATTACCCTCACACCCTGGGAGCTTTCTTTCTGGGGGTTTGTGGACCAGTGGTTTGGCAGCTAGAGTACTTTGACTGCTACATTCTAAACCAGGGCCAGTGTCTTCCACTGTTTTGCCTTCCTCTTGAATTCCTTTTCCAAAATGATACCTCTCCAAAAAATGTGTGACCTGCTCCTTTGAAGTAATATGAACGTCAATCAATCCCCTTGCCTGCTCTTGACTCAAAGCAGGAAGAGACTCCAAAATGTAACCTTACGGTGCTGTAAAAGAGACAATTTTTTCTCCATACTGATATGTGCCTCACAGCCATTCACATAGGTCAAAACCACCTTTCTCCAGTATGGAAGATCACCTGGTGTGTTTTGAGAAAAAGCTGTTGCTGTAACACTGCCACACTTCAAACTCTCAAGGCTTGTACAACAGAAGTTATCCCCAGATTTCATCTCCACTTTCACAACATCATACCCAGTCCATTAGAAAAATAGCTTGGTAGGCACTGTAATCCCTCAGTCTGGTGGGCGAGTCACCGAGACTAAAGTGTGCAGACACCAAAGTTATGTTTAGTTGTCCATAGGTCCAAAAGGTGTTCTGAGGAGAGTAATGAGGGTGCCACAATAATGTCTGGCACAAGTCTATGGGTGGATGTGACTCCTGCCCCCTTTCTAACCAATATGGAAAAAGGTCCCAGAGGCAACCCTACCCACTTTTGTAGCACTTATTGTGGCCCTTACTGCAAACAATCCCACAGTGCCCCTCACTGTCTAAAGCGAAGGTGGTGAAATCATTCTCCCCACATGCAAAGCCTGTTTGCCCAGCCCAGAGATGTGGTCTGGGTAATGTGCAACCCCTCCTCTGAGGTCACTCTAAACCAATTTTTGGGGCAGTTATTCCCTAACTGGGATTGGTGCCTGCATGACAAAGGAAAAAAGAAGAGCCCTGTATGTGTATGTGTTTTTTGTAAAGCGCACTGCTGCCGAGGCGTCGTGGCGCTGTAGACCGCTGGGGAACCCGTCCTGGCTATCCCTGTGAGATGGTCCCTCACAGGTATCTCTAAGGTGAAACCATGCATCCCCAGCGAATGTGGGGGGCCATTGTGGAGATGAGGCAAGCTAATGTCCAGAGTTGCCAAGTGTGATCCCTGGTTAGAGCAGCCACTGAGGCGAGAATTATCGAGTCCGCTGGCCCTGGTCCAAGACCCTGCCGCGTCGGGAATTGAACCCTGGTCCTGGGCTGTCCTCTGCTTCCGGGTCTGCTGCCTCTAACCAGTGAGCCACACTACTCCAACCGTTAAGTTGTTAACTAACAGTTGTGTGTAACTGGGCAGGTCTCTGTGAAGTCATCCTGACAGAGGGACAGACCACCTCCACACCCAAGCTTTTGTCCTACTCTGGGAACAGGTTTCACACCTCATCTAGGGGGCTATTCAGCTGCCAGGTGAAGGTTGGCGATCATGCAACTGAGCCTCCACATTTGTTAGGTTAGATAAAGGTTACTTTATAAAAGTACTATTTACAAAATATTTGTTACCAATCTGACTTCACCAGTAAGTTAAGGCTTTGTCATAAAATACCAAAAATTAACTTTTTAGTGGTTTCATAGCTGGGTATACCAATATTAAATTTAAGAATGTATCCCAGTGCTTTCCTATGGAACAGCCAACCCCGCTACAGTGAATAGTTTTTGGAGCCTTTTAACTGTAAGGACATGTTCAACAATAAACCTTTACATGTCCTACTTTTAAATACCATGCACCTTGCCTTATGGGCAGAGAGTCCTACTTAGGGGTGACTTATTAACATTTAGAAGGAATATTTCGACATGGCAAAAGCGGTTACTTTAACAGGTTGAACCTGCAGTTTAAAACTGTGCAGGTAGGGTACAGATGGCAAGCCTGAGTTCATGTGCACACTGTCACTGTTGTGTTAGGCTCGATGAGTGCTGCAGTCCAATGGTTACATTTAACTTATGGCTCTGGTTACACATTTGCCCACACAGAATCATAGAATAATACATTGCCACCCAACTTATAGATGAAACATAAAAACATCCAAAATTTATCAGAGGATGACTCAGACTACAGTCTGTGATGGAAACCTTGGAATTGCATGAATGGCTCTGATACACTTGACAGCACTACAAAGCCATGCTAACAGGAGACTCTTCACTCTGCAAATACCAATAACACAAAATAATATAGCATGATGTGGCAGAACATAAAATAACTTAGCATTCACAAATGTCTCAGAGACTGCCTATCTGTCACCCTTGCATTGATGCCATACTTTTCTGAAACTAAGCCCTCCTAAACTGGAGTTAGCCTTATCAGCAACCCCCACAAAGAAGCCAAATCCAGTTCTGGCTGAACATGCAGCTCAATAGAGTGTCCTTAAAACTCGATGGTTCCACCCCAGAATTCCTCAAATGTTTTGGGTGTATCATCAACATGCACCCCTGTTTCAAGATATCATATACGGCATTGTAGCAAAGCTCTCTCTCTCTCTCTTTCTCTCTCTCCCTCCCCCTCTCTCTCTACTATACAAAATGAAAGCTTACCCCCTGGAGCAGATTTTGAAGCACCATGAAAGCCCTTTGGGATGGTGGCAATCCAGTGCATGAAGGAGTCCCAGATGTTATCTCTACACATTTGAAAACTCTTCCCCAGGTTGCTATAGCCCTTATCAGATGACAATAGGAATGTAACCACTTACCACCTCCTAAAGCCCCATATTGCCACTCCGAACCCGCATTGTTTTCAAGAGCGGTAACATTAATTTCAGTAATGAGCAATGCAAGTCTCTAATTGGCACAATACCTGAACATTACCATGGATAAATACATCACCAGAAGCTAGAACATAACGTAATCAGGCTGCAAATGTAGAACTGCAAAAAATAATAAATCAGGAGGCACATATCCATCCATGCAACTGGATAATGGTGTATTATCCCAGTACATATTTGGATTGCCAAGACACTCCAGTAGCTCGGGTAAGATCTGAAGACACAACTCTTTAAAGTGCACATAATAGGTTAATAAGGGTAGGCAGGTATCCATGCCCTTCTGGGGAATTACAGATCCCCCTTACCATACTGTAAATATGTACCTAATTCTTAATTGTTTCTATACCTGGTACATACATTTAGTAGCCTCTTGAACAGAGTCCACTGCTTCCCATTTTGGTTTAAATTATAAATACATATATACAATATTACCAGAAACCTAATAAGGCATGATAATTGATTAGGGTTTAATTCTGAAAGAACAACATGGCTCCGATTTTGCCATAGACAGGAAGTGAGCATGCACATGTTGGATTATTATATGCAAATAATCAAAAAATATCTATTAAAGGGCATACCGAAACACAATCGAAGGAGGTCACCAGCAAGTATGAAATATGTTGTATACTAGAAATACTGACAGGGATATACTCAACATATTTTGATATGAGTATGAGTAATGAATGCAGTCACGTAGTGCAGGTTTTGATTAAATGACCTAGCAGATTTTGAGCAGGATAGCAGTTCCATAAATATTTTCAAGTCAGCATCCGTGGCGGCTGGTGACCTTGAAAAGAAGTGGGGTGTGATCCTTGGCTCAAATTCCAGTGAGTGAATCTGACTTCTTCCGGGATGGTTTGAGGTGTTCTCCTACACTTGCTTGCACTCAGTCTTACTCTATCACTCATTCTCACTAAGTCTCATTCAATAATATTTCCTTTCTATTATTCACACTTGTTCTCATTCTGACTCACTCTCACTGACTCATTCTTACCCCATGCAGTCCCACTCATTCTCACTCATTCTGATTCACTCTCTCTCAATGTAACTCACTCAGATTCACTTAGTCTCACTATGACTCACTCATTTGCACTAATTAAGACTCATTCATTCTCACTGTGACTCTCTCATCCTCGCTCAGTCTCACTCCGATTCACTCAGTCTCACTCTAACTCACTCTATCTTACTCATTCATACTTTGCCTCACTCAGGCTCACTCTGATTCACTCACTCAGTCCCACTCATTCTCACTCATTCTGATTCTCTCAAACTCACTCTGACTTACTCAGTCTCACTCATTCTAACTTAGTCCAATGCATTGCCACCTAACTGGACTCACTTAGTCACCATGACTCACTCAGTGACACTCATTCTTACTCAGTCTCACTAAGTCTCTCTGACTCACTCAGTCATACACATTTTCAGTCAATCTCACCCAGTCTCACTTATTCTACTCAGTCTCACTCATTCCTACTCAGCTTCACTCAATTTATCTCACTTTGACTCACCTATTCTCACCCAGTCTCACTTATTGTGACTCACTCTGTCTCACTAAGTCCCACTCAGTCAAACTCTGACTCACTCAGCCCCACTAAGTCTCACTCACTCAGTATCACTGAGTCTCACTGACTCACTGAGTCTCACTCATTATAAGTCAGTCTCACTCATTCTAACTAGTCTCACCTAGTCCCTCTTAGCCTCACTCATTAACGCTCATCTTCACTTAATCAATCTCCCTTTGACTCACCCAGTCTCACTCAGTCTTACTCATTCCCACCCAGTCTCACTCATTCTCACTCAGTTTTTCTCTAACTCATCCAGGCTCACTCAGACTCTGATTCACCCCAGTTTCACTCTAACTCAGACTCACCACAGTAACACTCAGTTACATTCAGTGTCATTTTTCTTCACTTTGCTCACTCCCATTCATTCTCACTCGTAATATATCCTCCTATCACTCATTTCATGCAGTCTGACTCATTTCTTCCTTACTTTCTGTCACTTTCACTCACAGAAAAAAACATACACAGAAACTTGCTCATCATAAACATGCTCGCTCTAACAGACACACACTTTCACCCATATGCACATAACATTTGAAACCTTTTCTTACTTTACCTTGTTGCCTTTGCAGGCCCCGTTTGGACTCCTGCTATACCACTGTCTCTTGGGCAGCCACACAGCTCCTTTCTGCTTTTAGCACTGGAGCATGAAACTGAAACTTTGCACCTGTGTAGTAGCAAATTCAAGGTTTCAATCTCTGCTTTTTTACCCCACCCTTAAGCCTGCAGCACCCATGGCTACCTTAAGCAGTGACGCAGGTGGGCAAGGCACTGAGGCAGGCCAGGGCCCTGGTTCACCCAGAGACATTTTAAGGCATGGGCAAGGAAGTGTCTGGCCCAGGGCCCCAGACTTCCTAGGGGCCCCCTGAGAGAGTCTTGCCCTGATGAACTTGAATAAGTTTTAAACAGATTGTTGTAAATAGCATTTTCCTTTAATTTATTTTTAACGAGGGGAATGTGTGAGAGTCTATTGCAGACATTTTTCAGACAAATGTTGTGTTTATGTTTCATGCAACATCCATTAAAAAAGTTTATTTTAGCTCAAAACTGGCCCTCACATGGAAAGGGAGCACAGAGATTATTTGCAGTAATATTAGCGAGCTGGCACTGTGTAACAATATTGAAAACCACAACACTAGTCCTGAATATTAGATGTAAACACATTTTGATTTTGGACCAGTGTGCTTGTGCACTGTCAGTGACTGGGCCAAAGAGGGTATGAAAGAGCTGTAAATGGATCATAAACTTAAATCTGTTCCAAACAGGGGCCCCCGAAATACGTTTGGCTCAGGGCCCCCAAAATCCTTAAGCCGTCCCTGTGTTCACCAGCCCTGAAAATTTCTCTATGACTCCTGCAGGCGCCTCCATGCGCCTGCGACAGCCATTAGACAATGTCATTAGCTTCTCCGGGCTGTTGCTGGACCCAAATTAGGTGAACATTTTTCATCATATGAACAGTGAATAATAGATTATTAGTCAATTTTGTTCTGATAAAAATGGGTCAGAAAAGGAGGGCATAGCCCTGAAGCCCATGAGGGAGATCCGCCACTGGTCAGCACGTCACTTTGCCTGGTTCGCTACTATGGGGCCGAATCTCAGAAGCATTTTTGAGTACAGGAACTACATGCAAGGTACTCCTACATGCCCCTGCGAATAGCCCTGAAATGTCTAACTCTCTGTTAGTAAAACTGCAAAAAGGGAAAAGACCTTTCCATTAGTACTAATTGTATATTCAGATTCCCTGAATATTCCTCCTTTACTCCCATTTTAGATTGTTTGTGGCCAATTCACAAAGTCACGTCAAAGTATATAAAAGAGTACTACAGGAGTACAACTTGGCATGCTCCTTTGTGAATGGGCCCCTGAATGTCGAAATAAAAACGCCCCTTTAGGAAAAATTTTCACAAGCTGCCTAAGCAGGACTCTAAGGAAGGGGGCTCCAGCTGCTCTGATTATATTCACCTACATATGCATAAGCAGTACGATATAGCTGTCATGGTTTGGGGGCTTTGCGAATACAAACTTTAAGACAGGCAGAAGGTGTTTTCTGTCTGGGACAGTGCATACTATGCTATGCTTTTGCCATGTGTTTAGCATGGAACACCACAACATACAGATCATTATATTCCTGATTTGTGGAATTTGACATGGTGATCCTGTGTCTTTTTGGAGGAAGTTTGCCACGTGTGGTATACCAGGTGGACAATAATATGTGTCAATATACCTTTATAAACCTCGGCTTAGGTAGAAACTTTGTTTGCGTTGAAGTGTGCACAATCACATAACAAATCTTGACAGGCACTGGTCTGAAACAGGCACTGGTCTCTGCCTTTTAGCATCCCTCTGATTTTCATGCTGTATATCAGACCTCCCTGTTTATGAAAGCAAACTATTTTGGCTTTAAGGTGAAAGAAGCTGATAGCACTGTGCTGCTCTATGGAATTAGTCATTATGGACTAGACTCCCATTGCCCTCCATAGAAACACTTTCTATCTGAGTTGAGTGAGAAAAATACATTTCTATCAGTATAGGCAAGATCCAGTAGATGGTTTCTGGAAACATATCCACCAGCTTTGGTCGAGCCATAAATACTGTAAATTTGTAAAATGCAAAGCAGTCCAAGTATCTTGGGGTTATGTTGACTGATACACTGTCCTGGATAGCTCAGATGGAGGAGTCAGCAACCGCCCTGAAGGTTTGACTGTTGCGCCACTGGTGAAAACATCTATGACAAGGCAGCAAGCATAATTTTGTATGGACTTATAATGCTGCTGATTTTTTGTGCATGAGACTTTAATATAATTGAGGTGTTTGAAGAAGCCATGAAGACTTCTGCAGAACACAGTTGTGGTAGGCATACACTTGATGCTGGGTCCCTGCTCACTGAATATTGAAGCTTAAGCTGTACTTGTGAAATGCATTTTAAAGCTGAACAAATTCCCAAATTTACCAATAGCAGGATCATGTCTGAATGAATCTATTAATGACAAACAAACATTGAATGGATTATTAGTAGGAGATTTACTTCCATTCTGGAGAGTCAAGAAGTCCATAAAATCTTGCTCGAAATGGCAGTGATTGGGGATTGGAAACGGGGATCTAAAGGGGACAGTGGTGATGTTTTTAGCTGTAACTGATTGCTCGTTTATTGAAGGGAGGGGATCATTGTGGTTCTCGCTGTTAAACCTGATTTTGAGTTTTCTGGTTATTTAACCATCACTACTTGAACTCATTTACCTCTGCTTCAGAAGAGACTGGTGGATCAACAAAGACCGGATCAAAGTGCATGGACGGGAACATCTAATAGGAAGTTGGGTGTTACTGATAACAACCGAAGGCAGGAGATTCCTGTTATCTTTTGACAGGTCCCAGATAACACTGGTGGTGGGAACATATTTGTTGAGAAATTGTAAGTTGTGATTAATGTGTTGTGTTTGATTATTTGATCTAATGATTTGTTTAATGATTATATTAAGTGTGTGTATGCGTTTAGATGAACCTTTTCAATGTACTAAACAATGATAAATGTAATTAATAATGCAGCTAGGAAAACGTGGGACATTATTCAGAGATTGGCAGGCTAGATATCTGTCAAAACGTGATGGGATATCCTGTCTAGCGTATTGCAAGTGTCATAGATTATGATGCCCTTGTATTACGGCGGATGGGACGCCCTCCATGTTTGTGAAGGAGAATCCCCTCCATCAGGCTCTAAAAACAGTCCTTGGGGGCATATTTACAAGCCCCTATCGCCATCACAACGTCACTTTCAGTGACGTTGTGATGGCAATATGGGCTTCGCCTTATTTACAAGGCAGCTTTAAGCCACTTCATGTGGCTTAACACTGCCTTGTAAATAAAGCCCCCTTTCACGCTACACTTAGCATGAAAGGGGTGGGCAATGGGTGTTGTGGTGGGCGTTTCACCTTTAGCAGTGACGCTGTGACGCTGGTGGGCAAGCACTGAGGCAGGCTGGTTCACCCAGGGACATTTTAAGGCATGGGCAAAGAAGGGTCTGGCCCACCCCTACATAGCCTTGTATGTAGGAGTGATTTGTTGCAACCAATATTTTTATCGATTTTTTAAAACACAAAATGCATATGGTGCTATGTTTTTTATGTGTTAAATTATTATGGTTTTGAATAATATGAGATTAAGAAGATGTGTTGCTGAAATTTTAGAATGTTAAGTATTTGACCACTTCGTCACTGAGATGTGTTTTAATGCATTAATAATTGATGCTACATTGCTAAGATTGTAAAGGTTGTGATTTCTCCCGATGAATAAAAATAAAAACAAAACATGTAAAATTTAAACAATGCATTGGCAGAAATATAATTTGTAACTATACGGTAACCAGCATCACAGTCAGAAGGCACACATTCCAGTTCCACATCTTCAGTAGACAATTCAAGGTCTTCCTGTCGACAGTATTAGTTCTTGTAGTGATTTTGTCAGCTGGGGCCCTCATTTAGAAAAAGTATAAAAGTGAAAAGGTGGCTTTCCAAGAACATGGATTACCACACAATGTATGCTATTGTTACAGTTAAAATAATGTAGGAGCAGTGTTTCAATAATGCCCACGTTGAAAATTGGAAAAAAGCTGGAGCTAGCTTTCCAACTTTAAATGTGGAAAAAATAAAGAAACGCTACATATACTGTAATATCATGATGACCAGGTGTGGTAATACAATTATGAAACTGTGGTATTACCACCAATATTCTGAGCTTCTCTAATTTGCAGTATGAACGTAGAATAGCAGTTTCAGAGAAACACCCACTTTGAGTTCTCACTTGAGAATGGCAAAGCCCTGATGACCCTTGTGTACAACAGGAATGGATAGTGATAATCACAATTTAATTCTATGATTAATTTGCTTTTTCATATTTCCTACTCTTTCTACTTTTCTTGAGATTTGTGTTCCTTTTGAAAGTAAACAGTGGTCAAACGTGCAAGGAGAAAGAGGAAGCAAGGCAGGGATCCTGCATATTAATATTCTTAACTCATTGGCTCCTTATCAAATTCAATAGATTGTCTGTCAATCTCATTCTTTGCTCCCAGCAAATAATCGACCAGATTTTCAAATGGCCGCTGACTTGGGGCCAGCCCACTCTTCATAGTGATATCATATTTAGAGAGCTCAGCTGTGTGCACAACTATTCACAAGCATGCTCATGAATTACCATCACTGCCCTGCCACCAGGACGTTCACTCCATATGTCCTTCCTCTATGGAGTCAGATGACGGGAAAATCATGATTAGCTCTCATGTCCTTGGCAACTGACCCTCAAATGCATTCTTTGAGTTGGCAATTTCCTCATGTTGGAGGAATCTTGTTAAATAGTGCCAAAATCTCTTGTATGACAACGTGAAGGAAGTGACCTGTCACTAATGACCACCCCTCAGCCTTCCATACCAAACGAAGAGTTGGTTAGACAGTAGAGAATACAAACCAATAACTGTTTATTTATGTGCACTCAGAGTGGAGCCCCATCTGTACAGTCGCTAGGAGTGCTACAGAGAACTGAAGTCAACAAGCATAAGGATACATTATGCATGTTTCATAGCTAGGCAAGAACACGCCCACAGTGGAATTTTCCAGGCAGCTGCAGCTAAACAGCGAAATACAGATAAAACTGTTTCAGCACTCATATCTTACAAAAGTCCAAGGTTGTTCCATCCGGAGCCCGCCAACAGACAAGGGGGAGAGGCCCTTTATCTAGTGAGAAAACTATGTGCTAACATGAACAGTGTGCTCATTACTGAAACAAAACCCAAGTGAAGAATCGAAACCCATAGGGGAACATTGCTTGGAATTGAACTAGATCAGTTTTGAACAGCCTAAAATAGTGCCTGCAAAGAAAATGGCGCAGCGAATGCTAACTTACATAGGGCAGTGCGTAAGCATAAACATTTTTATTCTAACAAATGTAGCAGATGAAGCTCTAGTGATGCATTCTCTGTGAATGGTGAATTCTCTATGCCCATAGTGCATTGACCAACAGAGCTGATATTATTCAGTGAGATTCAAAGGGATGTGAGTCTGAGATTTAGCCAAGAAGCACTTAGAAATATCAAGCAAAAAAAGCTGTGCGTCAAATGGGAGATGTAGGGTATTGGGATGTTAAAAGGCGGGGGAGAGTTAGAGATGGAAATGGTACAGTAGTATTTTGAAAAGTAATACATATTTGTGAATGTCTTGAAATATTTCCGTGTTATGAGAAACAAGGGAACCCAATTACAATGGTCAGGTACCTGGGGTATCAATGAGTAATGAACACAGTGGTCCCGGACAAGGACAATAAGAACAGAGGAAAATGAATATAGACCAGAAATCAGCACTATATTTGTGCTATTCAGCCAGACAGAATCAATTTAATATTTTGAATATTTGCAAAAAATAAAGTGGGGACCCAATCCTGCATCCGTCAATGTATACATAAAACAAAAGAAAAACATAACAAAGGCTCAGGCAGAACAAATGCTTGTACATAATACATTAAATAAAACAAGCATAGATGTGCGGAGACACCGTTACACATGAGCACTGACAAATTAAATTGCATTTACGGTATACAGAGATTCGACAACGTTTTGATCCCATGAAAGCAATTGTGGGATCATCATCAGGACATTACATTACATGCCTTAGTAAAATTGCCAATCACTCAATAGAGTGCTGGAAATGGACCCCCGCAGCGTAGCCAAGTGGGGCCAATTGTCTCTAAGGAGTCCCTTAGAAAACGACCCCTAGGACAGCGATTCAACTGTGTAAGACTTGTACACTGAGTGAAGCGGTTTGATGAGCCATAGGAATAGACCTGTGGTGACAGGCCGCAGGTTCAAAATCGCCTATTAATGGACCACGGTAATAGAATAGGCAACTGAATGGGATTGCCAATAATTACAGTATGATCAACCGTGAAAAAGTACCAGGTGCATCGATGTGGATGCCTTGGTCTGGTATGCGCGGGGAACCTGGAGGTACCGTAATTACTGGCAATCCCATCAAACCGCTGTACTCAGTGTATGATTCTTACACAGTTTCCCAATTGGACACGCGGCTGCGGTCCTTCAAACGGCAATTATTAACATTGTAATTTACAGATGTTCTATCTTTACGGCTCCTTGAACCCCTGTCCTAGCGGTCGTTTTATAAGGGACTCCTTAGAGACAATTGGCCCCCACTTGGCTACGCTGCGGCGGTCCATTTCCAGGAATTTATAGCGTGAGGCTCAGCACCTCTCATTGGCAATTTTAATCAGGCATGTAATGTAATGTCCTGATGATTATCCCACAATTGCTTTCATAGGATTGAAACGTTGTCGACTCTCTGTACACCGTAAACGCAATTTAATTTGTCATTGCTCATGTGTTACGGTGTCTCCGCACATCTAAGCTTGTTTTATTTAATGTATTACGTACAAGCATTTGTTCTGCCTGAGCCTTTGTTTTGTTTTTGTTTTATTTTGTGCATACCTTTAAGGATGCAGGATTGTGTTCCCACTTTATTTTTTGCAAATATTCAAAATATTAAATTGATCCTGTCCAGCTGGACAGCACAAATATAGTACTGATTTCTAGTCTAGATTAATTTTCCTCTGTTCCTATTGTCCTTGTCCAAGACCACTGTGTTCATAACTCTTTGAAATATTTCCGAGCATTGTGTAAAAAAAAGCACTAGAGAAGCTATCACTAAATTGATCACTATCACAAATTGGCACTGATTTGGGCACCTGAAAAACATCCATTCCCAGAAGAATAGCTGTGGAGGTTGAGTGTGGCAGTGCATGACCTACACAGTAAGATAGTCTGGTGGCTTAACGCACTAGCTGCACAGGTGTGCCATTTATTGTCCTCAAGGTTAGCAACAGCAAGGCACTTCCCAATGAGTATTTGTATGTCATTAAGCTCAAGCAACATTGAAGGGCTTTGACTAGAACAGCATTTTGAATGCTGGCTTCAAATGAAATCATGATACAAATAAGCATTGGCAAAGCCAATCAGTCAGGGTTTTTTCCAATAACTGAAAGCAGACACACAGTGTCTCACAAACTTCTCACATCATCCTTTGTCTTACACACATACACACCATTTTCAAGCACACAGTTCAGTTTCACAAATATAGACACATAAGAATGTGATTGGAGTGATGATGTAGCGGTGGGGGCTATAGTAGTGCTAGTGTGACAGTGGTAGTAGTAGGGATGGTGTCTGTAGTAATGGTAGTGGGATGGTGGTAGTAGTGGTGGTAGTATTGGTACTGTTATGGATGTTGTAGATTTTTTTTGCTGATAGTCTTGCAGTGGAAGTGGTAGTGTTAGCTGCATTAGTAGTAGCAGTTGTGATTATGAGGAGGAGATGACAGACAGTAACTTTGTATGTGCAATATTACTAGACAGCAGAAAGCACAGTTCGTTTTCACTTTACATATATTTTTACATCATTCAAATATACACTGAGCTTCAGGGAGATACAGTGGTTTACCTTCAAATAGGCAATGTTTCGTCACATGGCGAAACACAGGAACATTGTCTGCAGGTTCCAAATTCTTAATAAGTAATTCTCAGTGTGGTTATATTAAAAGCTGTTTCTCGATTTGAGAGCAGCCGCGGCCCGTGGAGGGAGTTCCGTGGGGCGGAAAGGCGGGGCGGGGGAGGGTCAGCGTGGGGGGCACTAAAAACCGGAATATGGATAATTGGAGGTAAGTAAACAATTAAATAAATAAAACGAATTTCGTAGCGCGCGCTGCATCGCAATTCGGAGGTAAGGGATAGGAGTCTAAAACATGGGCCAGTGACAGTTGAGTGTGTGTGCAAACTAAGGCAAAAAAAAACAAGTAAACACAATTGAGCAGAGTAAAAATCGCTACCGGCAGTGCATGCTGCTGCACGTCCGTGGCATAGCCCAGCCTGTTTAGAGTGAGGAAAGCCTGATAGCAACCTCTATTTTACGTCAAACCAAAATCACGCCTCTGTGGCGGAATTAGTAAAAACAAACACAGCCAAAGCGCTGTACAGGCAAAACATAAAAAAAGTTTGACAAAAGCAGATGGAATTAGTGCTTGGTCAATGGGACATTGATAAGAAAGAGCACATGAAGAACAGTAAATAGTATGCTACAACCAATAGAAGTGGAGGAAAAGTAAGTGGTAAGCACGCAAACAAATCAAAAGTTAGGGAGGGCTGTAATCCCCTTTTAAGGTTTATATTAAATGTAATAGATTTCACAAGCACAGTGCAAGCACTGTGCAGGCAAATCCTAAAAAAGTGAATGCATGAAAGTGGTCCTGCTGTACAGAGGGAAGGTTCACTCTGCTTCAGAGCAACATGCTCACATCAATGAGCAGTCACTCACTTTTACTTTTAGCTGCAGCACGCATCTGCTCGTTCCCAGGCAGGCCTTCGCAGAACAGGAAAAGGGATGGAGAGGGCTGTTGAGTGGCGGGTGCTGTTTTTTCCTGCATACAGTCAGGGCTCACAATCCCTACAGCCTAATATCCTGTACATGTTGGCAGTCATTCTGTAGCAGATAATCTGGTCATCAAAGTAAAACCAATGCCTAGCAAAGTTAGGAAGCTTTACACTATTACTAAGGGTGGGCGGAATTTGCGAAATTCACTTTCGCAAATTAACGCTAAAATTTAAAAAATCTCCGCAAACACGCGGAAATACCGCGGAGATGCGGAAGTTTTTTTCCCACCCGTTCGCGGTATTTTCTGCGTGGTCGCGACTCGCCAACTTACCCATGCGGTTGCTCGCGGGCGCGTCCATCTTGTTTTCACTTGTCTCGCGGTGCATGATCGCGAGAAGAAAGACGTGATCGCGCGACAAATGACGTCACTGCGGGCGCGAACTGTCGCGAGACAGCGTAAATGGCTACCAACAATCCAACATCTCGTGGAGAACGCGACCGGATCGGGAAAACTTGTCGGCAAACGCGGGGATTCAGGTAAGGCGATCGCGTGCACGCGGGAATGTATTATTTTACAGCGCGAGCAAGCAAAACATTTCCGGTAAAATGCGGATTGCAAAAATTTTGACATTTTCGTGCTCTCCGCGGAACGCGAAAATGCCAAATTATCGCAATTTCCACGAGCGGAACGGAATTTTAGCCCAGGCCTAACTATTACACGAGATTCCCCACATGCAGAGGTGAAGGTTTATTTTAGCCCAGCACTAGGTAAGATCTAGGTGCCTGTGGGAAATTGACATGCGGCCAATTTCATCAGCTGCTCTCTCCAACAATAGAAAAAATGCTACACAACAAGAACTAGCCAATGTTCTTCATTTCAGTTTGCTGTATGCCGAAGCAAATCCTGTGGTGTATCTGCTTTTTTCAGATGTTCTGTTTCCTCCTACTATGGACCAAGATAGGAACACAAACAAATGGTAGACTTGTAGTGGTTCATGAACCACTGCAAAATTACTGTCCCACATGCATCACAGACAGTTCGCCATAAGGCTATTGCCAGTGGTCAATCAAATATGTCTAATATAGGGACCTACTCTGATGGGTTAAAAGTATGGTCAAAAAGATAGCAATCTGTATGGTAAGTATTTCAGTCAGTCAGACAAGAACCCCAGTTAGGTTCACACTGATTGACTGCTGGCCACTAATCATAACCCGTATAGGTAACCCATGTTTTGTCATGTGGGAAGCAGTTGGGTTCTGTGTTTGGGAAAAAAAATGTTCCTTTTCTCTACTTTGTTTGCAGAGCAGATTTGGCAGTCTTTCAAACCTAATTCATTTATTCTGGTATACTAAGAAAAAGTTAAGATTTCTCCAATTTCACTTTCCATTGACGTTTTCACCCACCTATTCATATCATATTTGACTGCATAAATTAAAAAAGTCTTATACATCTTTACAAGTAATGGCAGGGCTTCTGTAATTGTGAAGTAGTGGGGCACCAAATTTTGTGAAAAGGAAAGGCAAATTAGGCAGCATTATGTGCCACACAAATGAATGTTTTATGCTGAGCTCATGTAGTTGTTTACGTTTACGTGTGCGCACTTATTATATCAAAAGGAGTACATCTTTTATTCGTTGAATCTCAGATAGGATTTCGAAGTTTTTTTGAGTTTTGAGTTTACTCTTCGTGGAAAACACTAGGGCTGCATCTTCACATAATTCTAGTTGCCCTGACTATAGGTGAGGATTGTCATGCTAAAGGGGGGTAGCTGGGAAGTAAGAACTGACACAGGGATGATTTAAGCAGATTCCATACTTATTCCTGTAAACAAATATAATGGAGTGATATTGCCTACTTTTGTCCAACTCTTCCACCCCAACTTCCTCCACACCCCAAAAATAGGAAAGCTGCTTAATAGAGGGCCATTGTTTTGTCTCCTCCTTTCTACTTCTAAATCACAGATTATATGTTGGTATTTTGCGTCTGTGAGCCTTCTTCCAATTACAAGTGAAGGCAACTTCTCTAAACACAAAAAAGAGCAGGAAGCTTACTTTTTAAATGTCACTGGTTTCTGAGCATCAGTTGGTTGCACAGCCATCAAGTCTTCATTCCTGTAAATAACTCCTTAAATAACTCCTTTGTTTTCCACTGCCTGTACTCTGTGACAGGGCTTAGGTAAACAGAATCATGAAAGGTTAAAAGGAAAACACGTTTTAGTTTCAGTATTACTGCTTTCAACTGAAATCCAGCACAGACAAGAACAGATAGGAAGTCCCAGGACCCAAATATCAAAAATCGAAATCTTTTATTCATTTCACCCAAGCAGGCCATAAGAATTAGTATAACATTGTGCAATTTTAGACATAAGATCACAATTCATTCTTAAGATTTCCTCAATTAAAAATGCAATACAGCCAATTATCTATAAAAACAATTACTTTTTGATAATCTAACTAAAATGCAACATAACATTTCAAAAGGTCATTAATCTCAAGTCGGACAAATACATCTTCGCTAATGCGGTCTCTGTGATCATAGAAGGTATTATAGCTAAGTAAGCCTTCCACGCTTTACGTGATCTACATTGGCTCAAGATCTCCAATCTTGTCAACTTTAAAGCTATTTGTTATCTTTTCAAAATTAAGCAGGGTTCGGCCCGAAGTATTTTCAAAATCTTGTTCAACCTTACAAGCCATACCGTACACTCAGGTCCTCTGCTAACTGTGATTTTGTTATTCCTCGTTTTAAACTTGCAAGAATGGGAGGGCGGGCCTTCTCTCATCTTGCCCCTAAACACTGGAATGCATTACCCTCCTCCTTGAAAACAGAGACAAATTTTCTCATCTTCAGGAAAAAACTGAAAGCATTACTCTTTCATTGATTTGCATGTTGATTTAGTTGTCTCATGATGTTGCTTTTAGAGGTCTGCTCTTCTTCTTGAGTCTATCCCTTCGCGCCGGGAAACCCACTGTGGGTAGCTGTTGCGCGTTATAAGTTTTAATAAATAAATAAATAAGTTGGCTCAGAAGTATATCTAACATCCAGTAGTACGCTAGACATGAAATGCGAGGAGTATTGTAACTGGATCTATTGAGGAAAGGGTATTGTTAAATTACTTTTTAAGATGCAAGAGACATAATGTGCTGTTTCTAGGAGTTGGAACCATGCTAGAGTCTTTATTGCAAAATGTATACAGACAGTTCAATGTTTGAACAACAAGAAAGGCACAGTTACAAAGTTTCTAATAACATGTAGCGGATGCCAGGCCAAGGCTGTACAGATTTAGACATCCTCAAGTGATCGCTTTACTCTACCATGGCTCTATAGACATTATCTAAAAACATGCAACATTTTTATGAGCTTCAGCTGTTTGTTTCTATGATGCATAAATATAGGATGAAACAACTGATACAATGGGCCTCATCGTGGGTTTCATTTTCAACCACTGCATTATGATGCAGGCGGTCGAAACTGGACTGTCATTCCGGCTGGATTCGGGCGGGCACAAGGAGCCCGCCGGCCAGTCAGACACCAGCACGTAATCCCAATGGACAACGTTTCTGCCGTTGGAATTACGATGCTCAGTCTCTGACAGGTTTCCATGCCAGCTTTCCGACACTGAAAGCTGTCAGAAAGCGAGTTTTGGGGCTCGTAGCAGTACCCCCTTCTCCTTGAGGCCTCCGGTTGGGTCCGAAGGGGCACCTATGGTGCACCCCGTTAGTCCCTGCACTGTGAGGCAGGCACCTTAAGGTGCAGGGATCAACAGAATCTCCCATTTCACTATGGGAGCTTGTACTACGGCCAGTTTACGACCGCAGCACAGGCTTCCATAGCGAAATGGGAGTATGGTGCGGTCGCATCGTGGTTGCGGTTTCGGGACTGCCGAACGGAGGTCGGTTGGTCCCGAGACCGCTACGATGTCCCGACTGACATTGTAATCGAGCCCAATGTCTCTGTCGTCTGTTCTCATACACTGATCCTCCACTTTGTTGCACTTTCTGACCTTGTGCCTCAAGAAAAGTGGACGTAGATATTGCTTTTGAAGGCATAACATAAAGTGACACAGCAAGAGGAAGTGGCATAGTGTCTCTCGGCCATCCAAAGAACACAGACAAAGATCGGGCCACTCATCAGAGTTTGGTGTCCACCTTTTGGTTACTGAAGTCACTGGCAATACTCCCAATCAAAATTTTAAGTAAAGATATCTTTTTTCTACTGGGTAGATGCCATCGATGCAAGCAATATGGGCCTAATGCTGGTTAAATGACAAATAGCTTTTTAACAGGGGGCCTAGCTGGTTAAGCGTAACTCGATTGTTATGGTCACAATAGTCCTTCATTGCCACTTCAGGGCTATCCTTTATAATTGTTTCGGGATGAAGCTAGAATTCTTTCAAGACAATATTGGCTCGGACATTCGAGAAACTATTGAACCATGGCAGCTTATGATCATTTCGTAACTTCATGATATCTATTAAGGTGGCTCTATATGATGCAAGTTCCACCTTGGACCATATACGGAACCAGTTTTTTAATGGGGCTAGTGGAATGTATTCCTAGATTTTTCCAATACCTTTATCTGTTCTCACGCAAGCATTGACGTTCCGTGGCCCAGATGCAATAACCGTTGTATGAAATTATTTTCTGTGATTTGTATTGAAGGGATCTTCTTATGTCCTCAGATCTCAGCGCTGTATAGACTTGCCGCCCTTGCTTTCATTTTATAGGCTAACTTTGCTGATCCCACTGTGTGATTACCACAGACTTTTGAAAATCTCAGCACTGCTCCAGCTTGCTGAGCCAAGATGGTATTTCTTTTGGATAACTGCGAAGGCCATGAAAGTTTACCATCCAGACGAATGCCCAAATAGCCATATGTAAATAGTTGTTCTAAAGGTTTAATATAGACCTTGAAAGAGGCTCAAAGTTTCTGCTTTTGATTTAATATCATATATTTTGTTTTGCCGATATTAATGGTCATTCTTCTGTCAATACAGAAAGACTCAAGCCCTTCCAGGAAACAATGCATTGATATCTCTATTCTAGCCAACAGCACTGCATTGCCAGCAAAAAGCAATATTGGTATACACTCAAGGCTTAATTTGAGTACATCGAGATTAAGATTCTTTAGCGTGTATACAAGATCATTTATGTAACAATTAAAAAGGGTTTGTACTAAGACGCAGCCTTGTTTCATGCCTCTCTCTATTGGGATCTCTGTGGTATAATGACCTCTAGTGCTGTATAGAATCCTTGTAGTATTACCAGAATGCAGGGCAATTAGTAGCTTGAAGATCTTTTTTGAGACTCGCATATCCCTTAATATTTTCCATAGTCTAGGGCGGTCAACACTGTCAAAAGCTGTTTGAAGGTCGACAAAAACCAGGTATAGCAATGACTTTTTAGACATGGGTATTTGGAGCAAATTAGGCTCAGTCTGAATACTTGATCTATTGTGCTATGGTCCCTTCTGCAGCAGGCTTCGGACGGTGAAATTTGATCCGTTCCTTCCAACCAGTGGTCCAAACGTGATTGTTACAGCTTTCCAAATATTTTGCCCATTCCATCGATCAACAAAATCGGTCGGTAGTTGGACACTACATCTCTTGAGCCTTTTTTATGGAGGAGCACAACAATTGATTTTCTCCATGATGAAGGAATTTCTTCTAGAGACCAGATGTTATTATAAGTACGGGTCAGGATCGGCGACCATAATGTTAGCTGTTTTTGGTAAACATCTGATGGAATATTATCCAGACCAGCTTCCTTATAGGGGTTTTGAGCCATAATCACTTGTGCAACTTCCTTTTCGTTAAATTCAAGCAGTTGCTCCGAAGTCGATGGATTACCAGGGATTGTAGGAGCTTTGGCAAAAAGTGAATAAACTGAGGTGTGCTGTTTTGAGACTTTGTGGGTATTGATCATTATATTTGGATCTAGTTTCCCGCTATGATCTTCAGATTGGAGTGTGTCATTGGGGCTTGGGTCAACCTCAATCATCGCCTGATGATGTACCGGAAGGTCGTTTGATCCATGCGACGGAATGTCACCATCTCTCTGGTACAGATTAGTAAAGTGGTCTACCCAGAGTTGTGGGCTGATATTTCAGCTTCATATTCTTTGGGGCAACTTAACAGCCCCATCTGATGATCTCCCAAGCTTTCTTTGGATTTTGTGAGGATATTGCATCCACCAGCCCTTGCCATAGCTTATGCGAGTGATGCTTCTTTTTATATTTTAATAGCCCTTTATACTGTGTTTTTCTTTCAAGGAATAGCTGTTCGTTGGTTTCAGACAAATGTCGATTCTTTAAAGCTGACAGAGATTTTTTTAGGTTTCACGCATTTCTCATCTAACCAATCCTGGCCACCATAGGAGGAATATTCAAGGGCTATATTAGTTATTTCTCTCTTTCGACAGTTGCCTGTAACAGCAGGTCCTCGAACTTTTCCAACTGCTGCGCCACATTATTTACAGATAGCGTATGACGTGGTATATAATATCGCCCATTTGTGACTAGTAATATAAGTGTTTGAGTCGCACTTATCATCAATTCTGACAATGTTCTTCCTGTTTGCTTTCAGAGTAATTTTGAAGCCACTTTCGTTTCGGCTAGAAGTTGGCATCAGAGTATCAAATCTCCAATGCTTCCTAACGCCAATAGAGTTTCTTTTGTGTCTCTTTCTTTTTAGATGGATATAGGTAATTTTGCTGTCTGAGTACCTTCGTATTTGACCTTAGTTGGCATTTCTGATAGTCATGAATTTAATTATTTTTTTTTTAAATGGATTTTCTGTCACTTGCATCTAATAAATGTATGTATTACTTCAAAGTTTTACTATTAATGTAAGCACTTTGTTTTTGAGACTGGTACTTAACTACTCGGGCCCTCATTACAGGAATTCATCACCCCTAAATAGTCAGGTAATTGAAGTTGCCAGCCAATTCGATCTTACAACATGTGCAGGAATGCTGCTCATTTGAGTGTTTTTCCCCCACACACATTTCACCTGGAAAAACCAGGTACTATTACGCAAGGAATAGGGCCCAGGTGGTAGAAAAACATTTGGATAATTGCGTGGAGCTCGGTTATTCCCCTTTCTTAGTGGATGAATCTTATAAGTGGGGTTATACTGCTCTTAGAAATTAGCGCTTCTGGTTGTGGTATTACTAAACTGGCATTTCTTTGGACCGCACAATGACAGACTGACATTTTCTGATTTAAACTTGGTTATTGTTTTCAACCCTTCTCAGACTTCTTTATCTGCCACACTCACTATTATTGACTTGCTATAGTTATTTACTTCTTGTTTTTTCTGGGCTGTATGTTCCCATTTTACGATCCCCATGTTTCATGGTTGGTTTTGTGTGTTTACGGTAGAACCGACAGGTAATGGTTTGTTGACTATGAAATAAAAACTTGAGCATCGGGTAATTGGACACAACTTGGCTGCTGATATGCGGAGCTCTCAGGCCGGGGTCCTGTGCTGAGGGGGCCCCCTGGAACTCGCCTCCACGCAGAGACGTTTTAAGGTATGGGCAAAGTGGGCTCTGGCCCAGGGCCCCAGCCATTTAGGGGTCCCACTAATAGAGCCAGATCTCTTCTTGTCCTGATGACCTTGAATTATTATTGGACAGAATGTTGTAAAAAGCATTTTCCTTTAACCCCTTCGCTGCGGCGAGAATTCCGCCGCAGCGCTGGGGGGTGCGGGGGGGCAGCGCGGTGGCGCTGTGCTCATGATGGAGCCACTCCGTCATGAGCCACGGTTGAGCTGTGCTCATGACGGAGTGGTTCCGTCATGACTCCGCCCAGTTGCGTTGTCCCCCCGCACAGGCGGGGAAACAGCGCCGCGTGGGCGGAGCGGTCGCCAACGGTCGTGGCATGACGGAACCGCTCCGTCATGAGCACACGGCAACCGTGGCTCATGACGGAGCGGTTCCGTCATGAGCGGGGAAGGGGTTAAATATTTTTTAATGTGGGCAATATGTGAGGGTCTATTACAGACATTTTGCAGACAAATGGTTTGTTTATGTTTCATGGAACATCCATAATAAACGTTTCTCTTAGATCAATACGGGACCTAACATACGAGTAATGGGAGGGGGTCACAGAGATTTTTTTTTAGTAATATTGGTGAGCTACTGCTATGTTACAATACTGACCACACACATCACTATTCCTGAATATTAGTTGTAAATACATTTCGATTTGGACAAGTGTGCGTTTGCAGTGCACTGTCAGTGACCTGGCTAAAGAGTAATGAAAGAGCTGAAATGAAATCATAAACTCCAAGTGTTCCGAACAGGGGCCCCCAAAATACGCTTGGCCCAGAGGCCACAAAATCCTTAAAACGCTCCTGCCTTCACCCCAAACTCACTGCCTCACTGGTGCTGTACAAGGAGTCAACGCGAAGGTGACACAGAATGATGGCACAGTGCATCTGCCAACAAGTAAAGAGGTGAATTATTTATTAGGCGTCCAGGGAGGGGAAAGTTCAAGTCGGTTGTTGATAGGATGGCGGGAGAGAGAAAGCCTCCTCTGAGGGCTTCTTATGAGCAGTCGTGAGAGCAGAATTAGAAGCGCATCTGTGGGAAATGAATCCTGCTACTTTTCCCACAGGAGGTTGCTTAACAATCGTATGTGAAAGTGTGGGAAAAAAAGAACGGGCCTCCACAAATGAAGCACACGATGCTTGTATAAATGAATGAAAAACATGAGAGAAGTTAAAAATAGCACAAATAAATACGAGAAAACCACCAACTGCGGAAACCAAACGAGTGGGATAGCTTGCCTTAAATCTGGCGCAGCCTGGAACACACTCGCATTTCCTCTTCCTGCTAACTTCCTCTAAATCAGAAAAATATTTAAGTTGTCCCATTCCAAAAGTATGTGCTTTGTCCGTCAATCAGCGATGCAGACACTGCCAAGTCAAATTGTTGACTGATGAGTGTTTAGCCTAGATATTATTATTTTACTCTTTGTGGAATTTCCTTCCAGTCACGTCTTTCTATTTTTGTGTCAGCTGAGGAGAACCTATGATGTCTTCACGGTTGTCTGAAACAACGTAGGCACGTTTTCAATAAGAGCTCTCTTTGTTCACGTTAACCATAACCACAATTACTCTAAGCAGAGCGCGTGCCTTTAGGCAATTGAGTTTTGTTTCGATGTTCTTTGTGAGAGAGTCTCAGAAAATAATGTAAATACCTTGTGACAAAAAAAGGAAAGTGTAGGGCATCAAAGTTTTACTATTCGTAATGCGTAACCCTCTGTCAGCAGGAGTGCTAGACCAATTATCAGAATGGGGGTGCGGGAGAGTGGTGTGTCATGTCTCCAAAATTACAGCGTTAGAAATCCTAGCGTTACTAAACAAGTCTAGCAAATATGTATAACATGAAATTAGAGAATGTGCTTTTGTGATTCTCTGAAAGAGGGTGGGTGAGCAAGTTCGCACAATACTATTATTTAAAAGTGGGTGTGAGAAATTGGCTTGTTGGTTAACAAGGGTGTGTGTCATGGCCAAGCCATAGTTCTTTGCAGGGTGAACCACAAAAAGTGACTAAATTAACCTGTGCTTAACCCTGGGTAGCTTGGTATGAAAAGCAGTCAGGCTTAACTTAAAGGCTCAACTTATGTGTAATTTATTTTTGCAGCACACAAACAGCAATGAACTGAAAACACAACACTAGAAAAATCCCAAACCAATTAAGAAAAATAGAGTGCATTAAATCATATTGAAATGAAAAAAAAAACTTATTTGACACCAAAACTGCCAAAATACAATCAGTAGAACCAGAGTTTTTCTGAGAAAGAAGAGTGTCTGAAAAGGTCAAATTCAGTGGGGCAAGGCTGCAGGAGCTGTACTAGGAGGGATGTTTTTCTCAGATGTCCTGTGTCAAAGTCTCGGTGAAGATTTCTTTATTCAGGCTTAGTCTCCAAAATGGAAGTTGAAAATTTCTAGCGGGACGAGGCATAGGGCTGTTGCCGAACACAGTTCCTCGAGGCCGGATACAGCTTTGATAAAGGACTGCTGAAAAGGAGTTGATGTTGTGGAGAAGAATGTAGCAGGAGACGCCGCAGAGTCAATACGACCGGCGATGCACCTCTGGCTGATATGTGAGCAGTTTGGGTCCTGGTTTCCTCCTGGTTCTCAGAGCAGTTTGTGGCTCCCGGATTGGTAGGACACCTCTTGGAGTTCAGGACTAACTTAGGCTAGGTTCAGGTGTGGGTTCAAGATGGTTGAAGCCTTTTGTGTCCCTGTGGCTCTGAACAGGAGGCCAGCAAACTAGACCTTGAAGTCACTCAGGTAGTCCTGGGTTCAGGTGAAGATGCAGGACTAGTCTCTGAGGGTTCAAGGGAGGCTCCAGACAGCAGAGCAGTCCTCCGGGTGCAGCAGCAGTCTTGCAGAGTGCACAGGAGCAGGCAGTCCTCTGAGAGGCCTCCTGCAGGTCCAGTGGTGAACTGAAGAGTGGGTCTGAAGGTCTTATTTTTATACCCTGGTGCCCAAAAAAGCTTTAAAAAAGTTTCTTTGAAGTGCATGAAATTTCCTGACTGCCCTGGCTCCATGCTGGCTGCAGCACCAATGGGAAGGTGTTAAGTCTTTTGTGTGAAGGCAGTTAAGTCCTTTGTGTGAAGGCAGAGCACACCCTATTCAGTTTCGGGTGAGGCAGTGCTCAGCTCCACCACCCCACCCTGCCAGCGGATGGCCCATTGAGACACACCTAATTCCTCTATTGTGTGAATGTCTGGGAGGAATTCACAAAGTCTGTCAGCTTCACTCAGTCATGTGACCCAAGACAGGCTGCAGGTACAAAGGACTAAGGGATGGGAAATTCCAACTTTCTAAAAGTTGCATTTTCAAATTGTAATGAAAAATCAGACTTTGCCATTAGAGGACATTTATCATTACAGTTCAATAGATACCACACATGACACAGCTACCTGCTCTCAATTGGAAATGACAACTTGTTACATGTATTAAGGAATACCGAATGTTATCCTATGGCAGGGGTAGGCCTCACAGTGGAATAAAATGTATTTAGGAGTTTTCCAGTACTGGGAAAGGTAAAACTTAAAAGTACATGATCAACCTTTTAATTACACAGTACCCTGCCCTATTGGTTACCTGGAGCTTACCTTAGGGGTGAGTTATATGTAATGAAAGGGGAGTTATAAGGCTTGGCAAGGGGGTTTGAATGCCAAGTCAACATGGCAGTTTAAAACTGCATTCAGGCAGTAGTGGCAGGCCTGGGGCATGTTTGAAGGTGCTATTTAAGCGGTTAGCACAATAAGTGCTGCAGGCCCACTGGTGGCATTTAATGTACAGGCCATGGGTATATGGTATGCCACTCTACAAAGGACTTATAAATGAAATTAAATATGACAATCAGGTGTAAGCCAGTCAAACCAGGTTTAGGGGAGTGAGCACACGCACTTTAGCAAGGGTTAGCAGTGGTAAGTTCACAGAGTCCCAAGGCCACCAATAAGTAATTCAGCAAACAGTGGAGGGAAAAAGGCAAAAAGTCAGGGGTGACCCTGCAGAGAGGGCCAAGTCCAAAAGTGGGACTATATATTCATTTTGAGTTCATATTGCTAAATGTTTATAATGTGGCATGCTAATGTATAGTCCTTATAGTGAGCACAGTTGCCACACAGCATCAAATTCTCACTTGAGGAAAAGACAAAACAAAAACCATTGGTAACATTTAGCATCACCCATAGATGTGTTAATACTGTAACCCAGGCTGATGTCACCAAGACTACTGGCCTTAAAATGTCCAAAGTCACTCATACGTTATGTCTCTAACAGTAGTAGACTCACTCAGAACTCTTATGTTTTAACACCCTGCTATGAGGTCTGCTATTAACATCAAATAGTCCTAATTATGTTTTCGATAATAACCTAGAGATGAATTGGTAATAATAATGTAATGTCCCTCAGAGATCTCTGCTTAATAATACTGGCAGTCACTCAGAGCTCTCCTCCAAATAATATGTAAACTCATGCAGAGCTCTGCTTTTGACAGTACCCAATTGTTGAGACAAGTGAGCTCTGATCTTGAATAGAATACTGAGACGTGCTAAGAGGCCCGCTATTGAAAACAACGACTTCTTCAGATCTCTGTATTTAATCAACCTGAAGTATTGCAGATACATTCTCTTTATACTCAAAGTGACCAAGCTCTGCTCCACCATGAAAGTAACTGCTTTTGATAATACCCAGACACTTTCGACACCCTCCACATTTTGACACAGGGTCACTGTTTGAAATCTGCCCTTTCTGCAGCCAGATTTTTGCCTTCTGTTGCTGATCTCGTTTTTCTTTGAACATATGAAACTGTGAACCTTACCCCAGCTAGCTGGTGGCAAAGTGCTTGTGCCCTCCGTTTCAGACATGTTAAAATTGTATGCATTTGATTGTACCTTTCATTTACTTGTAACCCCTAGTATATGGTACTACCTGGATCAAGGGCCGGTAAATTAAAGGCTATTAGTGGGCTGCAGCCTTATTGTGTAAAATAGCACTTTAAAACATGTCACCAGGCTTGCCATTGCAGGCTGTGTGCGAGTTTTAAAATTAAAAGACTGCACTTCCCAAGTCTTGGGGTGTGTCTCTCGGGCACAGTTGCTGTCCTCTCGTGGAGGTTTCAAAAGTTTGTCAAAAGATTAAGCTTGAGAGTTCATCAGATTTCAATTTGAAAAACTTTATTAGTCATCGTTTTTTTTGGCGTTGGTTTCAATCACACTACGGTGAACAAAGACATAGATGGTGAGATCCCAATGCATTTCGGCATAAGCCTTCATCAGGGGGAATCTACGATTTGGCAAGAAGATAAAATAAAATGAATACTGTGTGTAGGAACCATGAAACATGTAATAATTGTTTACTCTCGGTGAGTGATGGGATGTGAACATGAATTTAAATGTGAAACGGAAAGTCCGTAATAAAGATATATCTGTGGGCAGACTCGTGATGAAAAAAAAGGCTCGCGACTGTGTGATTCCGTGTTGGGAAGTTTTAACGTGACAAAACGTGCAAAAATACTCGCGGCTGTGTGGTTCCGTGTTGGGAAGTTTTAACGTGACAAAACGTGCAAAACGTGCCAGAAATACTGATCAGGATGCTATCTAAGGTGTCGGAGGTTAGTACGTTTTGAAAAACGGCTACTAAGATGTTAAATTGTATCCCGTATGAACATGCAGGTCACAACGCATAAAATATTCTTACCAGGTGCTGAAAAAGCCTCTACGTGTCTCCCGTATGTGGTGTTCCGCTTTTTGTATTTGTACGCGGGTGGTTTTAAGTGTTCGGGAAGTTGAACGTGAATGACGTACGTCGAGAGGGTGAGCATGAAGGTAGACATGGGACTATGGCGATGTGAAAACTGTGAACGGACTATACTAATGGGGTTAATTAAATTCAGAAAAGAAAAACAAATAAAATAATACTGTTAATGTGATAAAAACAAGTGTAGGTATAAACATAAACGATGTGAATAGGAAGATCAAATGGGTATAGTGACGAGTCGAAATAGGAACCTTTAGGAACAGAAGCGTCAGTGATGACGAATTTTACAAGTAAGTATAAAAACAGGGTAATTGATGTGTATACGGTAGTTAATAGAAGAACTAGGATTAGCTTATAAGGGTGTGTGAAGCTAAACATGCATCAGCAATAACATTTCTTTAGAACAACACATATAGTACGAAATCACAGGTAACATGAAAATTCAATGCGATCATTTAAGCCATCCGGTTTCATTGAATTCAAATAATAAATCCAGTGGTTTTCTCTTTGTAGTATGAAGTTGCGATTGTCTCTTCCTTCTTTTTTAGTGACCATTTCAAGTATGCAAAATTTCAATTGGCTGACATTATGTCCAACTTCCATAAAGTGTTGAGCAACCGATGATTTGAGTTGTTTAGTCCTGATGTTAGATTTGTGCTCATTGAGTCTCAATTTCATCTTTCTCTCGGTTTGTCCGACATAAACCTTGCCACAAGGGCATTTGAGCATGTAAATAACATTAGATGTATCACAGGTTGCCGTTAGCCTCAGTTTGATTTTATGTCCCCTCATGGGGTGTGTGATGTAATCTCCTTTTATTATGTTATTGCAATTGTTGCAGTTCAAGCAAGGGATGGTTCCTTTGAATGAAGTTGGTGTGATCGGATGGTCTTGTTGTTTTAGAATTTCGCCGATGTTTTTGTTTCTGGTATAAGCGAAAATTGGTTCCTCATCAAAAATATGGTTGAAGTCCTGCTCAAGTTTAAGTAGTTGCCAGTGTTTTTTGATTATTCGTTTATAGCTTGTGCTCATAGTGGAATACTTAGAAACTACCGTGATTTGGTTGCTAGTTGGTTTGAATTGTGTAGTGAGGAGCTGATCTCTAGTCTTAATGATTGATCTTTCTTTCGCTTTTAGTAGTACCTGATCAGGATAACCACGAGATTTGAATCTTTGTGTGAGGATGTTGAGCTGGTCCGAAGATTTGATTGGGTTGGATACAATCCTTTTTACCCGTAACATTTGCGAGTAAGGTAAATGTTGTTTAAGTGATGGCGGGTGGAAGCTTTGGTAATGAAGTGTATTATTCCTGTCGGTACTTTTCCTATACAGGTTGGTTTCAAATCCTGTGGATGTTTTGGTGATGGTGACGTCCAGGAAGGAGATGGAATCTGGATGAATGTTGAAAGTGAATTGTAATCGTTGGTCAATATGATTGAGGTCTTCTAAAAGGATTTTGAGAGTTTGGTCCGAACCTTTCCATATGATGAAAATATCATCAATGAACCTGAGGTATATCTTTAGGTGGTTTATCCATGTTGGTGCAGTGAGGATATGGTCTTCTTCGAATTGCTTCATGAAAATATTGGCATACGCTGGAGCTGCGCAATTTCCCATAGATGTGCCCGTTAGTTGTTGGTACCATTCATTGTTGTATTCAAAATAGCTGTGGAAAAGGGTAAATTGCATTAATTCCATAAGGAAGACCTGTAGGTTGTGTGGATATTCCGAGTGCAATAGTGCCTGTTCAATGGCCTCCAGACCCATCTGGTGAGGGATGGAGGTGTATAAGGAGTTGACATCCACTGTACAAAAGATAATATTTTCATCGTGTGATATGGTTACTTGATTGAGTTTGATGAGAAAATCGGTGGTGTCTTTGAGAAATGATTTCATGGAGGTAACACAGGGTTGAAGGTGACGATCTAGGTACTTGCCAACTGGTTCATGAAGACTTCCTCGTGTAGATACGATGGGTCGACAGGGGGGTTTAGTAGGATGTTTGTGAATTTTGGGTACCATAAAGATGGTGGGACTTTTTGGATTTGGTTGAATGAGGAATTTTTGGACTTTTTCATTTATGGTACCATTGTCAACTGCACTTTGTATGATTGTCGATAAAACGTCTCTGTACTGTGTGGTGGGGTTGATTTCCAATTTCAAATATGTTTCAGAGTCCTGGACGTGAGTTGATATTTGAGAGTTGTAATACTTGGAATTCAGTACAACGAGAGCTCCACCTTTATCCGCTTTGGTGCAAATGATGTTAGGGTTATGTGCGATGGTTTTTAGGATACCTATCTCTTTGTTGGTTAAGTTGCTGTGTTTTGATCTGTTTCTCTTGTAATTGAGTTTGGATAAATCGTTTTTCACAACTGATTCAAAAAGGTCTAAGCTTTTATGGCTGACTGGTGCCATAAAGGTGCTTTTAGGTCGTAAGCCCAATAGGGGATCCTCTTCTTGTTCTTTTGTGGTTGTCAAGACGTTGTCAAAAAAATGACGAAGTCTGAGTTTCCTCATGAGTTTATAAAAGCTGATATGTAGTTCAAGTAGATTGCTTTCCGTTGTAGGCACGAATGATGTGCCCTTCTGTAAAACATTTATTTCGATGTTACTGAAGTGATAGTCAGAAATGTTAATGACTAAGTTGTCTATTGGTTGGTTTTCTTTGTGCGATCCCTCTTGGGTAAGGTAGTGCGAGTTTGTGGTGGATCTTTGTCCTTTTCCCTGATTTTTTCTGCGGCTCCTCCTGGGTCTTCCTGTCCTGACGGACCTACCCCTAAAAAAGGAGTCTCCTCGCTGGTTAATGTGATGGTCGACGTGGATGGTGTATCCATTGATGTTGTTGCAGGTGTCATATCCTTCATGGGGGGCCTTCTCTGTGGGTGAGTTTGGTCACTGTCAGATGATGAAGTATCAGTGTTGGCAGTATAAGGTTTGCTTTGTCTTCGTTTTGCGTAAATTTCGGCCCAGGAGTATACTTCCCCCATTTTGTAGTCGGTGGTGTCTCTCCGAAACTTTCGGATTTTACGTTGATTGACTTCTTCTGTATGTTTTGTCAATTGTTTATTGATATCTTCCAATATTTCATTGAGGTCTTCAGTGGTCAATGATTTTTCTAATTCCATTTTGATGTCCTGGATGTCTTTAGTTAGCTCTTCCAAGATGGTTGATAATTCTTCTATAATAAGAAGGATCAAGTCTAAGGAACATTTGTTCAGGATAGCAAACCATTTATCTTTGAACTTTTGTTGGTTTTTGCATAAAGAAGGTTTGAGTGGTATTCTAAGTCCCCTTGGGATTCTTTGAGCTTTGTGGTATCTGATCAATGTACTTGCATGTAAGCGTTGGTTAATTTCCTTTTTAGAGAGGTATAAAAGCTGACGGATATTCTGTTCTTTAGTGTTCCTGGTTGAGGAGGTGGTATCCACACAACCTACAGGTCTTCCTTATGGAATTAATGCAATTTACCCTTTTCCACAGCTATTTTGAATACAACAATGAATGGTACCAACAACTAACGGGCACATCTATGGGAAATTGCGCAGCTCCAGCGTATGCCAATATTTTCATGAAGCAATTCGAAGAAGACCATATCCTCACTGCACCAACATGGATAAACCACCTAAAGATATACCTCAGGTTCATTGATGATATTTTCATCATATGGAAAGGTTCGGACCAAACTCTCAAAATCCTTTTAGAAGACCTCAATCATATTGACCAACGATTACAATTCACTTTCAACATTCATCCAGATTCCATCTCCTTCCTGGACGTCACCATCACCAAAACATCCACAGGATTTGAAACCAACCTGTATAGGAAAAGTACCGACAGGAATAATACACTTCATTACCAAAGCTTCCACCCGCCATCACTTAAACAACATTTACCTTACTCGCAAATGTTACGGGTAAAAAGGATTGTATCCAACCCAATCAAATCTTCGGACCAGCTCAACATCCTCACACAAAGATTCAAATCTCGTGGTTATCCTGATCAGGTACTACTAAAAGCGAAAGAAAGATCAATCATTAAGACTAGAGATCAGCTCCTCACTACACAATTCAAACCAACTAGCAACCAAATCACGGTAGTTTCTAAGTATTCCACTATGAGCACAAGCTATAAACGAATAATCAAAAAACACTGGCAACTACTTAAACTTGAGCAGGACTTCAACCATATTTTTGATGAGGAACCAATTTTCGCTTATACCAGAAACAAAAACATCGGCGAAATTCTAAAACAACAAGACCATCCGATCACACCAACTTCATTCAAAGGAACCATCCCTTGCTTGAACTGCAACAATTGCAATAACATAATAAAAGGAGATTACATCACACACCCCATGAGGGGACATAAAATCAAACTGAGGCTAACGGCAACCTGTGATACATCTAATGTTATTTACATGCTCAAATGCCCTTGTGGCAAGGTTTATGTCGGACAAACCGAGAGAAAGATGAAATTGAGACTCAATGAGCACAAATCTAACATCAGGACTAAACAACTCAAATCATCGGTTGCTCAACACTTTATGGAAGTTGGACATAATGTCAGCCAATTGAAATTTTGCATACTTGAAATGGTCACTAAAAAAGAAGGAAGAGACAATCGCAACTTCATACTACAAAGAGAAAACCACTGGATTTATTATTTGAATTCAATGAAACCGGATGGCTTAAATGATCGCATTGAATTTTCATGTTACCTGTGATTTCGTACTATATGTGTTGTTCTAAAGAAATGTTATTGCTGATGCATGTTTAGCTTCACACACCCTTATAAGCTAATCCTAGTTCTTCTATTAACTACCGTATACACATCAATTACCCTGTTTTTATACTTACTTGTAAAATTCGTCATCACTGACGCTTCTGTTCCTAAAGGTTCCTATTTCGACTCGTCACTATACCCATTTGATCTTCCTATTCACATCGTTTATGTTTACACCTACACTTGTTTTTATCACATTAACAGTATTATTTTATTTGTTTTTCTTTTCTGAATTTAATTAACCCCATTAGTATAGTCCGTTCACAGTTTTCACATCGCCATAGTCCCATGTCTACCTTCATGCTCACCCTCTCGACGTACGTCATTCACGTTCAACTTCCCGAACACTTAAAACCACCCGCGTACAAATACAAAAAGCGGAACACCACATACGGGAGACACGTAGAGGCTTTTTCAGCACCTGGTAAGAATATTTTATGCGTTGTGACCTGCATGTTCATACGGGATACAATTTAACATCTTAGTAGCCGTTTTTCAAAACGTACTAACCTCCGACACCTTAGATGGCATCCTGATCAGTATTTCTGGCACGTTTTGCACGTTTTGTCACGTTAAAACTTCCCAACACGGAACCACACAGCCGCGAGTATTTTTGCACGTTTTGTCACGTTAAAACTTCCCAACACGGAATCACACAGTCGCGAGCCTTTTTTTTCATCACGAGTCTGCCCACAGATATATCTTTATTACGGACTTTCCGTTTCACATTTAAATTCATGTTCACATCCCATCACTCACCGAGAGTAAACAATTATTACATGTTTCATGGTTCCTACACACAGTATTCATTTTATTTTATCTTCTTGCCAAATCGTAGATTCCCCCTGATGAAGGCTTATGCCGAAATGCATTGGGATCTCACCATCTATGTCTTTGTTCACCGTAGTGTGATTGAAACCAACGCCAAAAAAAACGATGACTAATAAAGTTTTTCAAATTGAAATCTGATGAACTCTCAAGCTTAATCTTTTGACAAACTTTTGAAACCTCCACGAGAGGACAGCAACTGTGCCCGAGGGACACACCCCAAGACTTGGGAAGTGCAGTCTTTTTGTTTTCACTTTACTCACTCAACATTCGGAGAGCGAGACCTTGGAGCACGTAATAAAAGACAAACAAGTCACTAACCAGCAGGCAGTGCGTGTACTACTCACCCCATTCGAGTTTTAAAATTGCCATTCAACCTAGCAAAACAAACCTTTGCCAGGCCTGAACCTTTGTTTTTAATACTTATACGTCTCCTGCAAGGTAGGCCCTAAATGCTCATAGCATGGTGAATGTATATCTAGGGACAAAAATAAAGGCTTGCCCTCCACCCACAGGCTGCCACTGGGCATAAAAGTGGACCTCACAGATATCTGCTCAGAGCACCACTGGGTCTGTGAAGAATCAGAAGAAGGGCTGCCCTGCTGTCTGAAAAACTTGAAGGAAGACTGGACCTTGAACATAGGATCCCAGAAGCGAATCCAATGGTACATTAGCTGGCCTACTGTTTGAGTGAGCTACATGGACATACGAGCTTCCAGAGGACTCTCTTCCTGCAAATGCCCAACTGACCAGTCCCAACTGGACCTGCCCTGGACCCTGCTGTTGGCCTCTGTGGTGGTGAGTCCTAACCCCCAGCTGATGCCCCACTCCTCACCCCTCAGATCCCAGACCCTTGACTGGTGTTGGAGCATATTTCTCCTGTCTTCAAACTGCAAGAAGTGGGACCTAGAAACTTTTTGCTAACTTCTTCCTGCAGAACCGTAGGAGATCTGGACTGCAGTTGAAGCTGCAGACATCGAATTGCCAGTCAGCTTTACCTTGCTGGTTTGCCCCGATGAAGGAGCTCTGACTTCCAGAAAAATGTCAGTCGGAACGTAGAGAGCTTTATTGAGACCACTACTGAGCAGCATCCCATCGACATCGAGGCCTTCCTGCCATGGACTTTAGACTATACCAACTCTTAGCTTTCTTCATTGATGACCACACTGGGACCCTGCTTTTGAGAAACCTGCCGTCATCAAGTTCTGCTTTGGATCCAGCTTACAGCTTGCCCCGACCACTCCTCGACGACTACTTTTTCTCCATAAAAATGTTTAAATCCGAAGGTAAACTTTCCATAGCAGTTGGCCTTAACTTTTGACTATGACCCGGTCTAGTGCGACCAGATAATCACGGTTGGTGTTTTGTGATTTTTGGCACTATTTTAAATTCAAACTTTAAAAATCCATATCTCTGGTTCAACTAATTGGATGTTTGTCATTTTGATGTAATTTTATTTATTAAAATGTACTCTATTTTTCTTATTGGTTGGGATTTTTTGTATGCCATGTTTTTTCTTTTATGCTATGTGAGTACTCCAAAAATATTGTACATTGCAACTAGCACAAGCCAGCCTGCATAGTACCAACTGCCATAGGGTTAAGCACAGGCTTATTTAGTGACTTTTGTGGTTCACTCTGACAAGGTTTGGGGTTATCGTTTGACGTGGTTTCTCACCTCATCAACTAATACCCCAATTTCTTACAATCACCCATGCTTTACTACCTGTAATGCCATCAGCATTTTGGAGTTCTCCTCATTATAATAACCAGACCTTTTCTCAGAGCTCTGTACTTGATTATACCCAGACTCACTCATGACTCTACTCTTAATGGTACATTAACTCTTTCAGGGTTCTGCTCTTGATGGTAGAATCACTCGGAGCTCAAGAAGCATAATACCCAGACTCACTTAGAGAGCAGCTTTGACAATACACAGATGTACTCAGAGTGGTGCTTTTGAAAAATATTCAATTGTATCCCTGTCTGATGTCAAGAGACCATGTATAGCTATACTCCTGCTATGCACTTACACACACAGAGTGCTGCTTTTGACAATATCCAGACTCCATCTGGGCTCTGCAGCTAATAATACTCAGAGTTACACAGAGCTCTGCTTTCAACACTAATAAGACTCAATCATTACCATCCACCTGATCGTACAACCTAACTCAGAGCTCTGCTTTTAATAATCCCCATACGCACTCAGAGCTCCTCACCTTATAGGAGCCAGACTGACCTAGAGTTCAGCTGGTGATAATACACAAACTTACATAGGAATTTGCATTTGATAATCCGCACACCTACTCAGAGTTCTGGTGCTGATTATACAGACTCATTCGGAGCCTTTTTTAACCTGTCCCCTTGGCCGAGTTGTACAGCAGATGGCGGAATGATCCAATAGACCAGTGGAATGTCAACTGCTCTGTGAAGAAGCACTAAACACTGCTCACACAATGCCATAGAAGGCGGTCCGCTCATCTCCCAACTCCCATTACAGATTCAAATATGAGTTGTGCAAAACTTACATTAGTAGCTCTATATACGCGCGTGCCCAACCTAATATTTATTTACAATAATACTGGCAGCATGTTGTTTGACCAAACATCTTGCTGATGATTGTGGTTTTTGAAAGAGCTGATTTTTTTTGTTTTTTCAAATCTCATAAAATTGTGTTGCATTTGATGTCGCAAAAAGTGGTCTTGTGTACCAATATTTTCCGATCACTAAATTATTTTGCAAACCAACTTATGTTTGAATAGGCCATCTCACTAAATAAGGAATCAGACTAAGTCGCAATCTTAACTACCATATTAATATTCATGATGTATTTTGCAAACTGCGACACACTCTGATTGGTGGCCATCATTGGGATGTATGACGTTACAACGCACACTTTTACAACGCATGCACTTACAACGCATTTTTTACAACGCATAATCCATTACAACGCATGACATTACAACGCATGACACTACAACGCATTTTTAAAAAATACCTTTACAACGCATTTCCATTACAACGCATACTACCTTTACAACGCATACCATTACAACGCATAATATTAAATTACATTTAAGGTAAGTATTAGATAGTATAGGGGTAAAAATTACTATTCTAACTCCAGGGGGTGCAACAGTGGGGTAAGTGTTGGATAGTATAGGGGTAAAAATTACTATTCTAACTCCAGGGGGTGCAACAGTAGGGTAAGTGTTGGATAGTATAGGGGTAAAAATTACTATTCTAACTCCAGGGGGTGCAACAGTAGGGTAAGTGTTGGGTAGTATAGGGGTAAAAATTACTATTCTAACTCCAGGGGGTGCAACAGTAGGGTAAGTGTTGGATAGTATAGGGGTAAAAATTACTATTCTAACTCCAGGGGGTGCAACAGTAGGGTAAGTGTTGGATAGAATAGGGGTAAAAATTACTATTCTAACTCCAGGGGGTGCAACAGTAGGGTAAGTGTTGGATAGTATAGGGGTAAAAATTACTATTCTAACTCCAGGGGGTGCAACAGTAGGGTAAGTGTTGGATAGTATAGGGGTAAAAATTACTATTCTAACTCCAGGGGGTGCAACAGTAGGGTAAGTGTTGGATAGTATAGGGGTAAAAATTACTATTCTAACTCCAGGGGGTGCATCAGTAGGGTAAGTGTTGGATAGTATAGGGGTAAAAATTACTATTCTAACTCCAGGGGGTGCATCAGTAGGGTAAGTGTTGGATAGTATAGGGGTAAAAATTACTATTCTAACTCCAGGGGGTGCAACAGTAGGGTAAGTGTTGGATAGTGTAGTGTAATATTATGCGTTGTAATGGTATGCGTTGTAATGGTAGTATGCGTTGTAATGGAATGCGTTGTAAAGGTAGTTTTTAAAATGCGTTGTAGTGTCATGCGTTGTAATGTCATGCGTTGTAATGGATTATGCGTTGTAAAAAATGCGTTGTAAAGGTAGTGCGTTGTAAAAGTTGCATTGTAAAGGTTGTTCCCCCCATCATTGGGATGGTGGCCTTCTTAGGTCAGCAGACCTATATGTCTTTGACCATCTTTACATAAAGTAAACTTTTCTTTGTTAAATGCAGCTGTGTTTCTTTAAAGAAAGGAATACAGATGCCCCTGCGTCCCCCATCCCAACAATACATAGGATGATCGGGAACGTTCTAGTGCAGTTTTGCTATTCGCAGTTATCGACTTACGGGCCAATCTAGAGTAGAAAATATATTGATCTCTGAATGTGGCTGAGAGATCAAAGGCCAACAAAGAGGCAGTCACAACCATGATAGGGAATTTCACAAAGATATGAGAAAAAATAATACATCTGCAGAATATACAGAGAAGCCTGAAAGCCAAGGTGAAAGATGCAGAAGGACGCTCCAGGTGCAATAGCCTTTGTTGGCCTCCCAGTGATGGTGGAGGGACTCCACTGGACCTCCTCATTGAGCATTTTTTTGTAACTATTTATTTTTGAAAAAGGAAGAAAGACACATAAAATGTCGTTACTCTGTTAAGGACATTTCAAGCAATGCCTAGTGCAGTAAAGTTGTTGATTCCAGAATCTACTGATCACCTCAATACCAAACTCAACCAGGTGCAAAGACAACAGATACAGAGTAAAAACATATAAAACAGGTAATCTCCACATTCATAGTCTGGCAAAGGAAGAACACCCATAACATCTCACAGGCTCAATATAATTGAGGGAAGACCCAATCTTTTGAACAGTCCTATGATGTGAATAAGGACACAATAGTGTTGCAATAACTGGCTCTGTAATGATTAGGTTAAGCTATTGCCCAGTCTCGAAAATCAGGTAATTTTTTTTGATAAACAAGTTTTTATTTGTCATATGCAACAGAAAACAATGAGCCTTTCGAGCCTTCAGCACGCATTAGCCCCGCCTGGGAATCACACCCCCTCTACCCCCCCCCCCCCGAACTCACCCCCCCCACCCCCACCCCACACCACAAATTCACAATACATTTCCTAACCATTTCCCCCAAACCCTACGGTACTTTTTGTGGCAGCCCCGTGCCTGGTAAAGAGTCCGTTCCTGTGCCGCACACCAGTCCACTCCGGTGCTCCATTTGGTTAGACTGGGTGGTTGCGGCTGCTTCCATGCCACCGCAATATCTCTCTTCGCCACCATTAACGCTGTCATAAGAAACAATTTCTCAGCACGAAAATCAGGTAATTTAGTCTCAAAGCCTGTATATGGTTTGTTCAAAAAGAGTCATTATGAATATTTATGTCAGCCATCCTACATGTGTAGGTGCAGTGCGCACACACCAGTGTGTAAATTTGCAAATCTTGGCCGTGGCATGCAGCACAGATAACCAACAACAATAGTGTAAGGAGACTCCTGTCATGTTGGAGGTGTCGTACAATAGGACCAACCTGCAGGAGAGTGTTAGGGAGATAATTTCAAAACCATATAGCATCTTCCACATGGCTTTCTAGTAACAGTCTAACTCGCACATGCATCAAGCTCGGATTTTGCGAGTCCTTAATTGCAAATATTAAGGATTTGCAAATAAGGACTCGCAAAATAATAATAGCGATTCCTACACATTCCTTATTTGCGACTCGTAAATTGCGAGTCACAAATAAGGAATAGCTTCCCATTTATTCCTATGGGCCTACAGGCCCATAGGAATGAATGGGAAATTGCAAGCGCAATTTGCGAGTACCAATAGATCTTCGCAAATTGCGCATGCAATTTCAGGGTGCAAGGGTGTCAAAAGGACACCCTGTTGCACCCCTGAAATTGATCTGTGCACATATGTTGCGCACACACATGCCCTAAGCGCATGTGTGTGCGCAACATAAAACTTTGAATAATGCACATAAGTGCGTTTTTCACAGGTTTTGCAAATTACCATGAAGTTCAACTTCATGGTAATTTGCCCCCCCCAATTAGCGAAATCGCTATTTTTTTTAACTTTAATGCATTGCATTTAAGAAATCTCAATTTGGGATTCCTTAAATGCAATCGCAATTTAAGTAAACGCAATTAAGAGATTACTTAAATTGCGATTTTTGTATTTGGGATGATGCATCCCAAATGCACAAACACCGGTCGCAAAGGGGCAGATTCTGAGAATCTGCCCATTTGCGACCGGTTTTTCTTTTGATGCATGTGCCTGTAAGTGTGGGAACAGGGAAACATTCTTTAGAATGACGCCAGAATCACGCTGTGCCTTTTACAAAGCCAGCAATAGAAAAAACACTTCATTAGCATGCTTTTGTTTAGCACGCAAGTCATTACAACGACTTGCTATAAGGGAGGGCATAGGTGGAGTGGTTTTGGACTTTAACACCAACACCTCCCCATCTGTTGCTGAGACTGGAGTTGGAATAGTAAATGATACTATTCCAAAGTCAAACGCCCCCCTAAGGCAAGTCACTGTAACGACTTGCATGCTAATGGAACACGTCATAATGACGCGTTGGTTCTATGCCGGCGTTGTGAAGGCATGCATGCTAAACACATGCGGGATAGCATCATACAACCATGGTAACGACCACAAGACATAGATCATGTCATTGTCAGGCTGCCCACGCCTCCAGCAGTGGGTGTCTCACTGTTGTTTAGCTCTGTGCAACTTGGAGGCAGTCTAATACCATTTTGAATAAGTTTTATAATGAATGGATTTAAAATTGACCTCTCTGAGTCATGTGTCATGTGATTCTAAGAAGACACACCAACCATTAGTGGCAATTCGTGTCCTACCAGTCCTTGCCACTAGAGGCACAGTACCTCTAGATGCTTAGCAAAAGATGTTGACACCAGGACCTGATAGAGTCCTGACAGTAGGCACTGTTGCATCCTGTGCCAATAGCTGTGTTACACTAAATTGGTGTGTGTTTGTGGAGGTCAAGGTCCACATTCAAACATTTTGTAGTCTGGATAAAGTGAGTTGATTGTGACTTTGGAGTGTGTTTTCAAAGTGCAAATTAGGATTAGACCTGTAAACCATCCACAACAGCCACGGAAAATGGGGTCACACAAGTTTGAAGAAGCAAGCTGTGAGAGCTGTAAGGCAGAGTAGCATGATATTATGTGCAGGAGCTCCGAACACCCACAATGATCTTCCTGCTATTTCAGTTTTGATTTTATGTTACATAATGTAAAGGACTTAATTCCCTTGTCAATTTCCCAGAGACTACGGATTGGGATAGTCAATGACAAAAAGCCCAGTACATAGTTAGAGTGGGGTATAACCGCTGTTTCCACCTTCTGGACTTTGCCCCAAAGGGAAAGTTGCAGGTGAGAATAGGTTGTGTTGTAATCATTAATTGTTTGAATTATCAATGGAGTCAGATTGTCCTCAGTCATGTATTCTAATCCCCTGCTGAGCAACTCCCCCAAATATTTCATTCTTTTTTTCTCGCCAGGTAAAATTATAGCCCTATACAGATGTGGCAGTACTCACTCTGGACATGGGCAGTACTTCACCTTTGGTCCTGTTGACCCTATCCCGCATAGGAGACGCTGCCAATATCAGACATGAGGGCTGGCTGTGAGGATATAAGGTAAGTGAGCGTGAGCCACATACCACATCATCCACATACAACAACAATTTTGAATCCCCAGCTAGCATGCTGATCTCTGCGAGTCTACTGTCTTGTTGAATGGCTGCCGCCAGTGGTTCCTTACCTAGCAGAAACAACTACCATCTTAACTTGTTGATGTAATCCCTCCCAAATCCAGCCCTTCCAAGTATTCGAAACAAGTTGTCCCATTCAATCTTATCAAATGCTTTTTGGGCATTGAGGTAAAAGGTGAATGCCTCTGCAGGTAAGTTTCTGGCAATCCAGAGAAGGTGAATCAGCATTTGTCGGAGATTCATGGATGTGTGGCATAGGACAATATCCAATTGTGTATGATGGACAAGATGCAGGATCGCCTCCTTAAGCTTGCTGGTCCTCAACATTTAAAAGCGATATGGAAGGTAACTTGGACCAAGCAGGAGTTCTTTCAGGGTTTTTGGAGCACCTAAAAGTGTGCCCTGTTGGAGATCAAGGATAAGTCACATGGGTCCTTCATCTCCCTGTAGGCCTCATGCAGAACATCAACGGTCTGAGCCTTATTGCATTTATAAAATGCACCTGCAAAGCCATCGACTCCCAGGGGATTGTATATATAGACCAAAAAATTCAAATCATGACTGGGAGCTGTGCACGCATGACTGGATGGTGTACATATTCTTTGTGGGGAGGGCAAGCCTCCAAGGATCTATCAGGCCATAATTGCCATTACGTCCTTAAGTACTGCCCTGTTACTGATATTACCTATATTCACTGGTGATGCTCTGACCAGGACTGGGTTGGATGCCACATTCCAGATGTCTCAAACATTCATGCATCCTCCCCTCTTGATTAGACTATATTTTCCGGATTTCTATACTGCACCGTGTCTTTTTGATTGGAATGGCTACAACGCTTTTTTGTGTGGCTAGTAATGGGTTGTGGTAGTTGCTGTTGAGGAGGACTTTTGGTTTCTACAGAATACCCTTCCAACCCAGTTTCGTTTCAACTTTTCGGATACAGACTGGGATAGAGGAGCCTCTTGCAGGAGCACATTATCAGTATATTTCGAGGTAAAATAAGGCAATAATGTCTTGTATTTTACAAACTTTGATAAACCATTTGCTTAGAATGAGACAGTTGTCATCGATATTAATGCCATTCCGGCAGTCAAACTCAAGTAAAAGATGGCTGCTGTCTCTACACTTGTGGAGGGTGCTAAAATGGGAGCTAGGTATCACAAGATCGGATTGGTTTCCCTTTTGCCATTGACTGCCAGCCGTTACTGCAATATTGGCACCTGTAAGGGCATTAAGGCATCTTGAATTAGTCACAAAAGGCTACTAAAAGCGACATTGGAGCGCGGGGAAGATTGTGCAATTTTCCTGAGCAGTGTCTTGGTACAGGATAAAAATGGAAAGGAGAAGAGTGAGGAAAACCGGTTAAGATCTCTATTAGAGCCTAAATGTAGGTAATGTGCTGAATTATGGGTAAAAGGCTAATATTAAACTAGAACTCAAACTAGAACTATGGAATCTTAAATTCTGGGAGCTGCCACTAATAGCCACTGAGTCCCTGGACATTAAGAAAGGGTCAACAACATTAATTAAACGCCTAGGACAGGGTCTTCACATGTACATGAGGAGGAGGGGCCGGATGCCATGGGCTAAAAGTTTTAAAATCATGGGCTACTCACAGTGGGGGTAGAACGGTGGGCTGCAGGACAATTACTCTTGGTCTTATGTGTATAGAGACTAGAAATCATGGGCCTGATTGACAAAGGTAAACAAAGGTAAACTTACACTTTTGTGTAACTTTAATCTTTATTTGGTATTGACAAACTATGAGTTAATAGTAAGTTTACGACTGCAGAGACTCTGCAGTTGGGGCAGAGAACTCTGCACAAAAAAAGAAAGGCCTGTCCTATCTTTTCATCTTTTTGGCCCTGATTGTAGAATCTCTGCAGTTGTAAGCTTACTATTAACATGTAGTTTGTGACTACCATTAAAAGAGTAAACATATGCACAAGTGTAACTTTACTTTTGTGAACCAGGCCTGTAGTTTGGAATATCAAAACAATAGTAAACTTACACAAGAGTTTACCTTTATGAATTAGGCACCCAGTGTATAATGAAGAGGGCTGTGAGAGCAGGATACGTGTATTGCTACAAAAATGCAGGTCCTCCTCTCGAGAGAAGAGGATGGAGAGAGATGATGGAAAGAGTGTTGATATTGGCAAGACAATAGCACTATCTATGGGTATGGGTGTAACAGCAGATGGTAATCAGAAGTGACACTCCTACATCGGGGTAAGTAAGGTCGGGAAGTAGGTGGGTGCAGACAACCCTCTGTCTTCTGGCTCATCAGAAAAGAGGTCAAAGCAGTGTGAGATGTTGTGTGGCGGGTACCCACCACACTGCTCACTTCCTTGTGTCCCTATCCTGTTTCATAGGTGATCTGGATTTGTCCCTTTCTCTATATGGCATCAGTACCTCCACCACTCTATTCAATCTTGTCCATGTGTTTATGCCTTGTCACTGGCTCAACTACATTGCACAGACCTGCTATTGTGAGACGATTTGGCTAGCACATAGACCACTGCATTATCAGGAGCACATAACATGTCCATATTGGTGGAGTCAAGGCGGCCTAAGAACTTCTTGAGTTCTTTATGTTCAAAGCAATCTTTGAAGTTACGATCAATATTTAATATCACATTTATGGAGACTGATTCTTTGCACCAGAATAGGCCTTTCCTTGTGTTAGTCTCAAAAGAAAAATATGCAGCTATCTGTTTTTTCAGGCCCTCTAGAGTAAAATGACAGTTCTTTTGTGCAGCTTGGAGGATCTGTCGAGCCTGCTTGTGGCATAGGAAACAGGCAATGATAGGTATGGGATGCCCTTTTTAACTCCAGGGGAGGCATGAAGGTGACATTCAACAGATGTTTCAGCGTTTCTGCAAATAAGCTCTTGATATCATTCTCATCTTTCTCTGGTTGCTGTAAAAGAACACCTTTTGCTTGCGAGATCCATCCTCCAGGTCAATTACATTTTGACGCTGATACCAGACTTCAGGATCCCACTCTGCACTTCTTTTCATACAGACCTCCAAGTTCTCGACGTTTAGTCTGCACGTGAAAAAAGCCATGTTAGAGTGCTTTGTAGTCACTTCTGCGATTTTATTGTCAATATTACTCTGCTTTGTGCCAATGGAAGTAATTTCTATCATTCACCCATGGTGATAATGTCTAGCTGTGTTGGGGTAGAACGAGGCTGGTTCACCTTTGCACGCTAATGGTTCTGTCAAGAGCAAGCGACATGGCAGTTGACGTCGCGCACAATGGATGGCACAACGACCCCTAAGGAGCAACAACCCTCAACGGCTACAGAGAGGTACTACCAGTAGTCCGCACACTGTGTGTGGTATGTTGGAGGATCCTTCACTCAACACTGCTTACCAGGAATTGCAGCCTCTCTCATTCTCTCTATCAGTAAATGGAGTTAGCAGCAGAGTATTGGAGTGCCACCTCTGCACACAAGTCCCAGCTGCCGCTATGCTCCTCAAGATACTGGCAGTGAGAAAGTCTACAGACTGTCACGCCCTAGGCCCTATCATACACACAAACAGAATTCAGACCTCCATGTGGTAAGGTGCAATGCAGGCCTGAGGTGTGCCTGGTGAGGTGTCCCTTTTAACAGTACAATCAGATAATAGCAGTCCTCAGACCCTCGAGAGCCAGTTCTTGTGCAGAGGTTTCTCAATCACTCGGGTGGAATCCACGCAGGCCGATGAGCATCTGGGGCTTCACCAGTCCTCATAGTCCAGCTACTGGAGGAAGATTCCAGCCCATCACTCATCATCCTTCCAAAGGAGGTGGCGGGCAGTTGTGAGTGCTCTCAGAGTCATTGGTTTAATTGTGTGGAAATCTGCATTGTGGATACAGCATTATATGCAGCAAGAGCCCCCCTCCCCTGTGAAGATCATGCCATTCAGGTGTCACATGCTCAAAGTATCGGGCCCAAAGCTGCAACCCTGCCCAGAATTTCAGTTGGAAGCAACCATCTTGTCACCGGCTGGGCTCCATCTTAGAGTAATGGATATTGGATACTTGATGCACTGAAATATGCAATACTTTTGACATTTTTTATCAATAGGAGATCTCTTAGGGTGCTGGCACCAACTATGAGACCTGGTACACCCCCCACAGCTATAATTGCTTGGATGCTGAATTTACAAAAGAGAGCTGCATTCATCTAAACCATTAGAAGTGGGAAACGGCACAATATCAAGAACTAAGTTCAGAGATGTTTATAGACTATGTGCAGCAAGTTCAACTACACTGAAAATCCTTCAAAGTGGGAAAAAGTTGGCTTTGAGAGGTGTACTAGAAATACATGTTTTTTTTCTGGCAAAACTCGAAGTGGTTAGAGATGGAAAGGCACAATTTTTCTTCTTATTGGAAACATACTTGTTTCGGCTGGACAGTTGGGAGACACAATGAACAACTAGAAGACAAAAACCATGGATAGAAAACCTCCAAAGAAACTTGACAGACTTCTATAATCTCAGAAGTACAATTGAGCACACTTCATACAGCAGAAGGAGGATGAACGTCAATGATGAGAGCTGGTAGGGACTCCACTGACTGAGATCCAACCATGACTACACGGAGCAACTAAGAAAACTACTGCTGGAGGCCTTCATGTACCCAGGTGGCAGTTACACCTCTCTGGGTTCTTATGAACACAGCTGAATGCTCCACATGGGGACTTGAGGTATAATTACTTTAGGGCACAAGTTATAGTTGCTTGTCATAACTATAAATCGTGAATTTCAGTGTTTTTTTTAGTGTAAATGGAGTTTTTTAACTGACATTTTCATCCAACTATAATGTCCCTTTAAACCTTTGATTTTTCAGTAACTGTATTTCCAACTGGCGTTTGTCAGTAGGTAGTTATATTTAGGACCTAGTTTCCATACGAAAAGCGTTTTTGGTTTGCTTATAACTTTGGCGCCACTTGACGAATCTTCACAAAATGTCCCCCAACATATGGCCCGGATTTCCTAGTTCTGCATGGATAGTTTCGGAGTGATCCATCAAGCGGGGGCTGAGAAAAATGAGGGGTGGAAAAAAGTGTGTTTCATATGCAATTTCTCATTGGGATTTTGAACACAACTACAGCCCGAACTGCTGGACAGAATGACAACAAATATGGCAGAGAGGTAGTTCTTGGTCCAGAGAGAGCCCTTTTTGTGATTTGGTGTAAATCTATTTAGTTGTTAAGGAGTTATAAAAGAAAAACCGAAATTGTATATCTAGGGATGCGGACCTTCCGGGGATCCACTGTGGTGGATCCACGAATTCACGCGCCACCAGCAACTCTGTGATTGGCTCCCACAACCTGACCAGGAGGTTGTGGCTGCAATTTTGGGGAATGGTCCCGGGGTCTTAGAATGTATCCGCAAAATGATTAAAGGGGTCAGGGTAGAGGTACCCTGATCCCAAGGGTGTGTTAAAGGAATTTCGGAGGGAACTATGTTGGGTTTGAAATTGAGTTATATCATTTTTTCCCACTTCTTGAACCTGCAGATCCCTTGTGAGGCTGAGCTCGGCCCCCTGTGTAAATCCGTGATGGATCCTCGCATCTTGACACACTTTGGAAAAAAAAACTTTCAGACCCACTCACAAACCCACACAGACACTCAGATTCCCACTCACAGACATACTCAGACACACACACCCACTCACATGGCCACAGACTCACTCACAGACCCACACAGACACACACACGCCAACTCACAGATCCCTACTGGCACTCACACAGCCACTCACAGACACACACAGGCACTCATACATCCACTCACAGACGCACACAGACACTCATTCACAGACCCACACAGACACTTACACACCCACTAATAAACCCAATTAGGCACTCACATACTCACTCGCAAACCTATGCAGGCATTGACACACTCACTCACAGACCCATGCAGGTATTCACTAACACACTCACATGCCCACATAGGGACTCACACACCCACTCACAGACCCACATAGGCACTCACGCACCCACTCAAGTCAGTCCGCAGCTCGTGTAGGTAAGGGCGGTGGGGCGGGTGGAAGTCACCAACGATGTAATCGGGAAAATAAAAAAAACAAAAAAAAACAATTACCTTGCCCTTGCCACATCGCATAGTTCAGCAACATGACAGAAACAATTTAAGACACGGAACATGGCAGGGCTGCCCCTTGTCCCCCCTGCTTTTTGCGTTGGCCATGGAACCCTTGGCCAACTATGCACGAGCAGGCCATAACTATTGCGGCTTAAGTATTGGGGGCCACCATCACCGCAATGCACTGTGTGCGGATGACCTACTGATCTTCCCACATGATGCTGAGGAGGACCTGAACGGACCCGGAGGATACTGGAGAAAATTGGTAGAATTCCAGACTCTTTCCTACAGCACCGAACAGAGACCCGCCAGAGAGATTGAAGCACCTGCAGTGGGAGCCCCGCTGTCTGGCGTACCTGTGCGTCAAAATCGACCATGAGCATGCTGACCTATTAGATGACAATGTGGGACAGGCCATACACTACCTCCGCTATTGTGCAGGTTTTTGGAAAACGTTACCGCTCTCATGGTGGGACGTGTTGCCCTCCTGAAGATGGTGGCCGTGCCCCATCTCCTTTACTTCTTCGGAACACTCCTGATCTGGGTCCCTCGAGAGATGATTCGAGACCTAGATTCCTTAATCACCACTTTTATATGGGGAGCAGTCCATAGGCGAGTGGCGCTAGCCACGATGTAGCGCTCAACTGCGACTAGGGCATTGACGGTCCCTGACTTTGAGATGTACTATGTAGCAGCCCAGCTTAACTAGCTGGTCCAATGGCTGGTAACCTGGAGAGATCCTGCCAGGACTCTAAGGCCATTTTCTCATATGCCCTCGGACCTCACTAAGATGCTAATGAGAGTGAGATGGCCTACTGCAGGGGATATCCAGGAGTTCCGGGTGGTTGCTCACTGTTCGAATAGATGCTTGCAAAAAACACGTAGGAAAATACCATATTCCCCTGACTTACCTCTCTCCATGCTCAAACATCTGCCCCATGGTGTATGCTGGAGAGATCTTGATACTTATTGAAGCATGGACAACAAAAGTGTGGGACCGTTTTAGAGTCTGGGAGCTGTTGCCATTTGAGTAGTTTCGGGCAGAGTTCGACCTACCACAGGGCCATTTTCTGTTGCGCAGAGCATGTATCATGGCATTGAGGAAACACAGGGGCAAGGCTCCTCTTAGCCTTGTGCACTCAAGAGCTGTCAATACGTGGCCTTATCGGCGGGCACAGTTAAAACAGTTTCCTGTCTATATAAAGCAATAGGCACTTATTTTGAGCGACTGCTGGAGCACCTGTAGACACAATGGGAGGAGGATCTGGGGATTACTATCACTGTCAGGAAATGAGACACTATTCTAGAAGGAGCACCGATAATCTCCAAGAATGAGCGCTTCAAACGAATTCATTATTATGTGCTGCACAGATCATATCTTACCCCAGAGTGGAGTAGAAGGTGTGTCCATATAGCTGCGGCAGCCTGTTCCATATGCGTGGAGAGGGAAACACATATTTTGCATATATTCTGGGCGCGCCCCTTGCTACACACTTTTTGGGAGGAGGTCACAGCTACAATAGTGGCTGTCATTGAGAGGGAGGTTCCCTGTTCCCCTGGCCACTGCCATCTAGGGTGGTTACCACATACACCTAAAACTAAAGTCACAAGCAAATTCTAAGATTTGGCATATATTTTAACCAAACGCAAAATTGCACGGAATTGGAAGTTTCCGGTAGGGCCCCGAATAATCGCATGGAAAAGGCAAATGGAAAATTGGGTGAGCTGTGAGGGGATATGGCTACTGCAGGAGACTAGATGTGAGATGGACACACTGGGGGCAGCCAGGACTTAGGAGGCGCTGGTAGACAGTTGTACTACTCCAGAATCAGACACCACCATGGACTCCTCCACGGGATCACCGAACCTAGATCTACGGCAAGGTGCATTGGGCCTTAATTGATGCTCTGAAGGCCCCCTGCTGCTTGCAAGAACTACCATGCACAGTTTAGAGATTAGCACATATTGTTTGCACTATTCCCTAGAGTACACAGACATATCATTCTTTGCTAATGATTGTATGATGTTGTACTGACTCATGGGGTGGTGGAGTAAGGAGGAAGGTAAGTGCTTGCTTGTGTTGGGGTCCAGATAAGCAAGGGCATTACTGTTCTGGTCTCACCATCCGACTATGTATAATGCAATGCAGCACTTTGATGCATGATCTGTAAAACCCTAACAAAGCTTTCTGCAAACAAAAGACAGAACCTATTTAAGGAAATAAGAGTGAGAATGTTTCGTAGTAGGGGAACATAGAATTTGTTACGAAACACTGAAGCAAAAAAAAGATGTTGAGAGTGTAGATGATAAAACCTTTGTTGTGTAGTGGAAACTATTTATTTTGATACTGAATAGAGTGAAAACACTGGACAAAATAGTGTTGTCTATTAAGAGAAAAATCCAGAAAAATAGACTTATTAATAAAAGTAATTTTTGTATAAGCTTCAGAGGAGAATAGAAGCATACATCTAGTACTGAGCATTTCTCCGATGACAAAATCTACTTGCAAGAGAACACCTTAGTGCATGCAGTTGAAGCAACTGGGTGATGCTATGAGGTAAATATGGTACTTCCATTGCAAAAGAAGAGATGGTTCTTAGAAATGTAGAGGAAGGTATAGCTGAAGAGGTACAAGGAAAGCATAGACATGCCACTGTGCATAAATGGGAGAGCAGCACTATTTGTAGTGTTCACCAGGAATCAATAGATATTAAGACATATTCTACATCATTTTCCAGGTATAAGTGTGAAGCAGAAAATTGCAATGTTGCAAGGATAAGATCAGCGCAAAGTAAGGAAATATGCTAATTTACAAGGACATTCATTAGTGTGTCTGTCCAAGAAAGTATGCACAAGAAATTTTCATCATTTCTGAATGTTCGCTGTTCATCATCCAAAAATGTGAAATTTAGCTAGAAAACTTTACCTTGTAAAAAGTCCAGCTTTGTGTTTAGGAGAAATGAACAAAGCACTTTTCCATGGTAAAATATCAGATGTTTAAAAGGTTTGTGATGATATACATGTCCGTTTGTTTGGACCTGAAGTAGAATCTGGGGAAAATAAGGAGTCAGTATGTACAGGTGTAGAGGAATAGAACACAGATGTTAGTACTGATAACTTTGCACAAGAAACAATAACGTTTAATGCAGTTTCAACAGAGAAACCAGCCTATGTGTCTATATGTTGTCAGTACACTCACTACAAAGGCCAAACACAAAATGTTGATGTGCTCTCAAAATGTGAGCAGGAAAATGGAGAAAGTGGCTAGAATTTGCTGTGTGTTTATTTGTCGAGGAACGGTTGATTTTGTCAATACGGCGGATCCTGTATTGTATTGCTAAGACAAATTATAGGACAACACAATGCCTGTGAGAGCAGTACATAATACGTTAGAGTTGGTTCAAATTCCAGGGGAACTTCGACATCTAAACGTTTATGAAACAATATTAATACAATTCAAGCTATAGTTTGTATGGAAACAAAGACAGGGAAACTACTACAAATATTACCTTCAAGTGCACAGTTTGTAAAAGTTGCTAGAACTAAATCTGAGAAACTCTATGTGGAGAGGTGTGGCTAACTGGTTAGAGGCGGCAGACCCGTAAGCAGAGGACGGCCCGGGACCAGGGTTCGATTCCCGACGCGGCAGGGTCGTGGACCAGGGTCAGCGGGCTCGATAATTCTCGCCTCGGTGCCTACTCCAGTCAGGGACCACACTCGGCAACTCTGGGCATTAGCTTGCCTCATCTTCACAATGGCCCCCCCAGACCGCCGGGGATGCTTGGTCGCACCTTAGAGATACCCATTAGGGACCATCTCTCAGGGTGAGCCAGGACGGGTTCCCCAGCGGTCGAAGCACGGAGATACTCCTCCGGGAGTCGATTCTAGCGCTATATAAACCCACAATTAAATTAAATTAAATTGAGCACTACAGTATCCATCCACTGCAGTGAAAATAAGTTTTGGGGGATGCCATTGAACTGTACCAGATGAAACAATCTAAAGGAGCTCCAATGTGTGTCTGGGAGAAAAGTTTAGAAGCTCAGTGTTTTCCACAACTATTTCCAACTGGAGTGGGCAGACGGTGCAAATATCAGCAGCTGAGTGTAGATCAACCACATTACCTTCAGAGGACCATAGTTTTCGTCAAAGTATTCTATATACATTCCATCTGTTATTTGAAAGTGATTTGTCTGTACTATCATACGCTGTTGATCTTATTGTTAAGACAGGAGTTAATCTACAAAATATGTCCGCAAGAGACTTTGTCGACAGAATTCATGGAAAGGATGAGAAGTTGGAATACAATTTTATAAATGTGATGGCATGTCAACGTAGCACAAATGAATATTGGTATTGTCATCATGGTAACTAAAATGTATGTTACATCATTTAGGTGCAGCAACTGGGTTTGTGACCCTCAGTTGTGCAGAGTCCTCATGGGGGGACTTATATGACTTTTTGAGAGAAGAAAACTACAATATTAAGGACATTACTCTGAGAACACAAGGAGAACTTTGCACTTTGGGTCCTGCAATTGTTTGTAGCTATTATAACCACAGATTTCGATCCGTGCTCACCTTCATCTGCAACAACTCATCCCTTGGAGAAGTCACTGATTTCTTTTGCCATAAAGAGTACCAAGCAAGAGGTGCTTCTTTTATTCATATGTTGTTGTAGATTAGATGAACCAAAATTTGGAACAGACAGAGATTAGTCTGTACTTTCTTTAATAGAGCTGTATGTTACAAGTACCATGCCAAATGACAATACGAAAAAGGCCTAAAATAATAAGTTCTGTGTTTTCGATCACATAGATGTGGTAAGTACTGTTAGCGAAAGTACAAAGCGAAAGGAACATTTTACACTAATTGTAATTTGGAATTTCCTAGACCTGTTATTTCCAAAGGAAGAGTCAATAGTTGTTTGTCTGCAGTCAGACATACGCTTACTTGAAAATCACCCAAAAACACCTACAACCTGAGGAGAACAGAAGCTTCAAAATATATCGACAATGACAGTCCTGCCATTCTCAAAATGTGGAATGCCAATATGGATATTCAGTTTGTGGCACACAACTCCGTACCTGTTGCATGTTATGTTACTTCATATGTAACAAAATTTGAAAAGACGGAGATGAAGGATATGTGGGAAGAGATTTCTGCTGAAAAGTCTTTAACAAATAAACTGTACACCTTCAGTTTGAAGATGCTTTCACACAGGCGAATTAGATCTTATGAATGCTGTGATTGGTTGAGTTTAGCTAGTTTATACTCTAAGTTGAGAGGAATTGTATGGGTGAGTCTAGAACTAGCATGCATGCGAAATAGATTGTTGAAGTATTTTCCTGAAATTCAGTAACTTGCAGGATGTGGACCAGAAAGTACAGCGATTGTCATAACATACCTGTTGGACACCTTCTATCCAAAAAGAAGTACACATCTTGAAAATGTATGTCTTTATGAAATATTTAAAAACTATAGATATAGAAACAATGTGACAGAAAATGTTGACGAAGGTACATTTGCAGTAGTTGATTATGATGGTTGTTTGGTACGCATAGCAAAGGCAGTCTAATTAATAATAGAAAACTGAGTTACCAGACTGCTGAAAAAAGAGAGTATTTCTATTTGGCACAGCTCTTTAAGCATTAGCGTTCTGAATCATGAAATATGAAGACTCTTTCAGTGCTGCAGAAGATAGCATTGAGATAGCATTGAGTGTTCAATATTTCCTAACTATTTGAAAATGGTACATGATGAAATTGAACAAGAAGAAACAATTGCTGCTGAGATAGCTTAGGAGAGTTCACCAAGCAGCCAAATTTCAGGTCTTTTAAGTCAAGATCCTCTTGGACTGCCAATAATTGAAAATGAAGCTGCTGTTGCAATGAGTGAAGTGGAGACTAAAGTGCAACTAGCAAGATAGGGAACTATTGATTTGGAAGAGTTAGTTACACAACTAAACGGCAAGCAAATATAAATATAAATGGAGATGAAAGACAAAGTTGAACATGGATTCCTCCATGACAAGAAAGAGTGTGTATGCACTTCATTTAAGCCTATACTGTTGTATGTCAGCAGCCAAGCTGGTACAGGTAAAGTCATTTTAATACAAGTTCTCACTGCTTTCCTACAGAAGACTAAAGAGTGTAATTTGCCATGTATAGTAACAACACCCCCTTGATTAGCTGCACATAATATCAAAGGAATTACTTCACATCAACTTTTGATGCTGTCTGTGGAGCATGAAAACAAAGTGAAATATCAAGAGTTATACGGTAAAGCTTGCCATGAAGTGTTGAGAATGCAAAAGAAGTTAAAGCTTTAAATCATCGATGAGGTGAGGATGGTCTCAAACTTAATGCTTGCCTTTGTTTAATGCAACAGATTCTAAAAACAGACTATGAATCCTATTTGGAGGAACACACTTGATTGTGTTTGGAGATCTACTGCAACGTACAGCTGTCAAAGGACAGTCTGTGTTCAAAACACTGCTCCACGAAGATACTCGGAAATCTTTGGGAAGCATTGGAAATGTCAATATTTGGTTAAACTTCCAATATAAAAAAATTGTTAGGAATATGCAGCAAGCATTTGATGTTAAATATGTTAAATAGAGGAATATTTGGAAGGATATTAGAGTAGGTTTTCTTCCTAAAGAGGGAAAGTGTCTGCTAGAAAGTCATGTTCGTAAAAAAGCATTTCCAATGAACAAGTCAGCAGCAGAGATAATGTTCACTTTCATTCAAGAAGTAACAACAATTGTGTACCTAATGCGTACACTAGCGGAGTGTACCTCTTTCAACAGAGAATTGCTGCAATAGAAGAATGAAGATGTTTTGGAACTGATAGCCATAGACAAAATGGAACACCAGGGTGTCACAGTATTCCTAAATGAAAGATTGCAAACAAATTGGATTAATTGGAAAAATCGGTTTCAAAACTGCAAGATTGGAGAAATGTTTAACTGTTTACAAGAACTGTGAAGTAATTTTGCATCACAATTTAAATGTTGAGGAAGGATTAGTTATTGATGCTATGGGTAAAATTATTGATTTCATTAGCTTTCGGAATAGGAGTGAGATAGAGTACCTGGCAATTAAATGTGATCAGATTGATAGTGTAAAGCAGATTGGAAGGTCCATTGTATATTTTGTGTGTGTGAAAGACTTATATGTGTGAAGGAAATAGTTTCCAGTTTCTCTGGCATATGCTGTAAGTATTCATAAATCTCAAGGTGTAAGTGTAGTTTCACCATTGGTTAATGTTTGGAGTACAATGTTTAAGGAAGGAATGTCAGATGTAGTCTTATCTCGAGATAGAATATTGTCCGGTTTGTATTTGGTTGCATTTGATGACAGCAAAGTAAGTGCTCACACAAGTTGGGTTTAAGAGTACAATTGATTAGGAAGTGTTTATGCTCCCCATTTAGGACAGTATACCATTTATGAAAAAGTCATCATCTGTCCAAATCAAACGCTTCCCAAGGAGTGTAGTGATGTCTTTGGAAAGAAAGAAATGATAGAGAAAGAGAAATTATTAAGAAAACAAATTGACAATGAGGCAGATATTCTCAGTTACCAGTTGTCAAACCTCTCTGGTGTCAACTGGTATGCAAATGTTGTTCTAAACATACTCTTTCAATTACCTCATCTTGTACATGCAATTGAACAGAAACCACAGAAGAGATTGTGTCCTGCACTTTGTGCTTTGTTGCAAGGTTTAGGTAGATAGGACTATAACGCATTGTGCTTCACATATTTGAGACCATGTAAATATATGTAGTGGAGCTGTACAGTTTACTCCAAACACTCAACAGGATGCACAGGAGTTTATGAAGGTGGTCTTTGGAGTATTAGTAGAAGAAGAAATATGTATTGATGAGTTATTTGGACTTACTTACTCAAGGAAACAAGAGTGTGAAGATTGCTCATTCACATAAAGTGCAGAAATAGATTTGGAGCGATTTATTTATTAACGCTGCCAGATTGCAAGGATATGTCTTTTGACAGATCGTTCAAAAAAGTTACACAAAGTAATACCTGCCAAAATTGTCGATCAGATCTTATGTCAACATTATCTGTACAAAGAAGTGCAAAGTATCTTATTTTAATGCTTCAACGATGCGGAGCAGATGGAAGTAAATTGGAAACAGAGATTACAAACTTCAAATCAGGACAAATATCATTTATGAAAGAACATATACTACTATGACTATCATATTTCAAGAAGGTGGCCACTACACTGTCTATGTAAAAGGTTAAAGTGGATGGACAAAATGCAATGATGGTGACCTCAAATTCAAGCAAACACTGACTTTAAACTACAAAATTCTTAATCTTTTGTTGTTGGAACCAAAGTTCTAAGGAGGTTTACAGCTGTGAAAGTGGTATATTGTATTTGTTCGAGATCTATTTTCAGTATTTACGACATAATTAGGCCTACCAGGGGTGATGTCTTCATAAGGCTTACCATATTCTGTGTGCCTTATATATGTATTAGCAGTTCTGATTATGAGGGTCTCATTTTCAGCATATGATTTCTCAAAATAGTAGTGCAAGTATAGGTAAAACAATTGTTGAAAAATATTATAGTGAATGCAATACACACTGTTGCTTAGTTGCAAAAATTGCAGTTTTGGGGTTGTTTTCTACAATCTTTACTATTGTTGTTTCTCTACTGTTTAATGATGATTCTTTTAACAGTACATCATCATTTATGGTGTATTAGTATAGAAACTGAGAACAGTAAAAAAAAAAAGGGGAAATGCTTATTTATATTATTAAATACCTTTAGAGCATGACAAATGTCTAATGATTTCTTTGAATTATGACGGTATGCATTGATGAAATTGTAAGCTTATTTTTGAGTTTAAAAAAATTGTAATACTAATTCATATTTGACTTCTTTTTATTTCTATATAGATCAAAGGCACAAATGTATTGGAGTAATGTACTTTACTAATTAGTTCGTTCATGCTTGTTCCATAACATTACATTGCCAGGGTGTTACAAACTACAATTTAAAAAAAAAGACACCTGCTTAAAAATTCACACACTCACCTATACTCCTATGCACCAATACTCACACAGCCACTCATAGTGCCACTCACTCACCCATTCAGTCATTCACACCCCCAATCACTGACCTATACAGCTGTTCACATACCCCCTCACACATCCACACATTTACTCATAGACCCACTCACATACACATACAACCACTCACACACCCATAGAACCACTAACACACACATTTACAGACCCATATAACCATTCACAAGCTCTCATACACCCACACAACCACTCACACACCCACTCTCACACCCATACAGGCAGACACACACATAGTCACATGCCACAAAACCACTCACACAACTGCTCACAGACCCATACAGCCACTCACATATTAATACAGCCAATCAGACATTCAGCCTCTCGAAAACCCATACACATACTGATACAGCCACTGACATACCCAGCCCCAACCATACACTAATGTATTTATTTATCTTATTTTATTTATAAAGATTTATAAAGCGCGCAGCTACCCTACAGGGTTTCCCGGTGCTGAGCAGAACAATACGCAAGCCAAGGTTGCAGATATTAGTACAGAGGTAATTATACTTGGTTGTAAAGGAAGGTCTTTAGTTTCATACGAAAAGCTAAAAGCGACTCACCTTCTTCAGGGCGCAGTAAAGTGTGATGGTAAGTTGAGACAAAAGGAGCGCATGAGTTTACACAAATTCAGCCCCAAACAAGAAGAAACCAGGGACATCCAGGTATAAATCAAGGTGAGCAGATGTCCTGTATAGGGTGATTACAGAGAGCAGCCACACGGTAAGATACGAAAGAAGGTCTGTCACAAATGACCGACCACGTCAGCCAAACAAGTAGATTAGAAGACCTTGTCCTGGCCCGAAGCACCCAGCATTCCAGGGTGCAGAGTGGGATACACCTATCAAGAGATGTCTTTAAAAGATACACCCACTGATGAATTGGTCGAACGATTAAAGCATTTCCGTCACTTGTACTCTTGATGGGAAGGGTCAGAATCAAGCTGATGGTTACTAGACTCTACTTTAGAGAGGATAAATTACGCAAGTTAATTGCACTGATGGATCGAGAATGAAGGAGAGGTTAGGAAGGTAGTAGCTGCAGAAAGTTCTTTCACAACTTTGAACAGAGTTTTCTGAAAATGTTGGGTATTCGTAATCCTGTCTGTATAAAAAGAGGCTCAAGCTGATCTACATAGAGCATGGTATTTTTTCAGTGCAGTCAGGTAAACTAACTTAGCCTCTGGGGTGTAGTGCTTCCTCCATTGTCCCTCTAAGACTTTACAATATTATTTATCGATTTTGAGGGAGTCGGTAAACCACGGGGCAGGAGGATGCACTCTGAGTTGAGGTATGGCTAATAGAGGAAGGATAGAGCAAATAGCCTCCGAAAGCCAGAGATGCACAGAAATTTGATCTGGGTCAGGTCGGGATGTAATAATAGGGATTGTGTTTATGAGCCCCTCGTTGAGTGCCAGCATATCAAGTTTAGACCAATTCCTAGATTTTGGCATTAAGGTCAGACGAGAAGGAGGAGTCAGGGAAGATTTGATAATGAAAGGAACGGCAAAGCGGTCAGACCAGCCGAGTTGAATAGGAGGTGCAGCAGACAAGGTTAATGGATTGGAAAATATGGGGTCCAAGAGATGCTCCGCTGAATGAGTAAGTAAAGAGTTAGTAAGCGAGAGGTTGAGAGTTTTCAGGTCATCAATGAGAGCCATTGCTGATTTGTTATTGGAGTCCTCAAGATGAAAGTTGAGGTCACCAAGCACTGAAAAATTTGCCCCCCAGAGGGGGCTAGTGATTCGGCAAGGGCTAAGCCCCAATTGTTAGAAAGGCCCAGGGGGACGATAGATAAGAGCACCTGAAATAGTAAACTGAGAAGTGAAAGGAATAGAGAAAAGCAAGGCTTCACAGTTAGGAATCTGGAGTTCTTCAATTTTACAGTTCTAAGGTTTCTTAAAAACAATGGTGATACCGCTGCCTGTTTTATGAGGTCTATTAATACCTAACAGCACAAAGTTGCCAGGGAGTGCAGCAATCACATCAGGCAAGGACCCATCATGAAGCCAGGTTTCAATTAAGAAAACCACATCAGGATCAGTGTCAGCGAGAAAGTGAAATAGATTAAGCTGATGTTTAGGAAGGGAGCGGCAGTTAAGACTGAAGAAGTGAAATTAATTAGGTATACAAGAAACAGTCTTGGCATGTACAGGGGGGCAAGGAGCCTCCACACCTGTCAGAAGGTGTGAGCCAGTCTGCTGCTTGAAGGTAGAAGTGCTATCAAACTGGCAGCTAGTGCAGAACATAGGGCAGATAGCAGGGTCGAAAATCTGGCAGCAAGCATTAGGTGTGGTTTTAAGCTTGAAAAGGGCCAGAGAGGAATAGGTTCTGGTGATTTGCTGGGAATGGGCAGGGGGTCCCTGGCGCCGGCCGTACACGATGGGCTTGCCTTTGGAGCGCCGGTGGCACGCCTACTGTGCGTGTCTGTTGCATGTCCCAATCGGCATAGGTTAAGTAGTGGGGTGACGGTAAGCACTAGACCGCGCACCACAGGAAGTGCCGAGAACTAGACCGGAAGTAGCTGGGCTTGTTTCGCAATGCCCTCTGCACAAACAGCACACAGCTGCGGCGGAACATGGCAGGAGCCAGGTCAGGCTGGGAGAAGCTGCCGGGAAAGCAAGTAGAGCGCTCGAGTACAAGCAGGCAAAACAGAAAGTGAGCACAGAATCACAGTAAAAACATACAATGTAGCGCAAAATATAGCTGATTAAAACAAATAGAATAAGTTCTAACTAAAAGGGTAAAGATTAAAAGTCAAAAAGAGCAAATCAAGTAGCATTCAAATTGAATTGAGGAGAAGCAATAAAAATTAAGCAGAGACGTCAGCAACCGGCTTACTCATGTCCGTTGTGCGTCCGCATCGGCATGGATTAAGTAGTGTGGTGATGGTAAGCACTAGACCGCGCAACACAGGAAATGCCAAAAGCTAGGCCGGAAGTAGCCAGGAGTGGCCTGGCTGGTTTCTCAACGCTCTCTGCACAAACCTCACACAGCCACAGCAGAACGGGGCGGGAACCAGGTCAGGCCGGGAGATGTTGCCAGGAAAGCGAGCAGAGCGCTCGAGTACAAGCAGGCAAAACAGTAAGTGAGCACAGAATCACAGTAAAAACACACAATGTAGCATAAAATATTGCAGAGTAAAACAAATAGAATAAGCTCCAACTAAAAGGGTAAAGATTAAAAGGCAACAGGAGCAAATTAAGTAGCATTAAAATTGAACTGAGGAGTAGCAATAAACATTAAGCAGAGACGTCAGCAAAAGGCTTACTCCAGAGGCTTACTAATACAGACACAGACACACCCAGACAAACACCAATATAGCCACTGGCACACTCAGGCACACACCGATACAGCAACTGACACACCCAGGCACACACTCATACACCCAATAACATACCCACTCATACATCGATAGAGCCGCTTACACACCCAGGCAAACACCGATACAGACACTGAAACACCCTGCTACACACCAATACAGCTACTGACATATCCAGCCAAACACTGATACACTCACTTACACCACCGGCCAAACACAGATAGAGCCTCTCAAACCCTCATAAGCCCACAGATACAGCCATTGACACATCCAGCCACACACTGATACAGAGTCTGACAATCACAGACACACATTGTTAGACTCTGACACACCCAGGCACACACTGATACAGCTAGTGACACGCCCAGCCACACTCTGATACACAGACTGACACATCCATGCACACATTAATACAGTCACTGACACACTCAGGTACTGACCAATACAGCCACTGACATACCCAGCCACACACTGATACAGCCTCTCAAACACCCATACACATACTGATACAGCCACTGACACACCCAGCACCACATTCTTATAGAAACTGGCACACTCACACACACCGATATAGTCACTGACACACCGAGGCACACACTCAAATACCCAATAACACACCCACTCACACATTGATAGAAACACTTTTACACCCAGATGGTGTTCTAAAAAGAACCGTCTTTTTATGTAGAAGGTATTTTGAACAGTTTTTTTCTTGTTTATTTTCTACAAAAAGTAAATAGGATACTAAAAGGGTAAGGTAAGGGAAATGCAAATAAGCAATTGGCTGCAGTGTTCAAAAAACATTAAGTGGCAACTGGAAGCTAACAAATTAAATACATAACTAACAGCAATGCTTCTGCACTGTATTCAAGTATGGACCAACAGAGGTTATTTTTACAGCAACAAACATGGGGCATTTCACACAATGAGTAACCACCTCACTTATTTCTTTGCAGGCAACTGGTATAGTAATGACCACAGCTGGTGATGGTTCTTCCAGGGGTGCTGTAGCGGAGGACTGTCCCGCTGCACCTTTCTCTCTCATCTTCCAGTTGTCGACCCTTTCATGAATTGTTTTCAGAGTGTTTCCACATGGAACTTGGGCCATGTGAATATTTCTTTGCAGTGCCCATGGATAACGGCCTGTCGCAAATACTGCACTGCACATATTTAGCAGGAACCTTCTTTTCCCCTGAAGGTATTGTAAAATGCTTCCAGATATCACTTTACTTTCTTGGAGGTGGTGTAGCTCCTAATCCTCAACAGGTTCTGGATGTTCATCCTCGACAGAAGATGAAGCTCAACCATTCTATCAAATTATTCATGAAAGTGAACAAAAAACAGAGCACCACTGCTTCCGAATCCTCTTTCTACAGAGTTCACTGAAGAAATAATAACTATTTTTGGGTGTGGTTTTACATGTACATGGGTGATGTCCTAATGTGCACAATCAGGGGAGTGACCCTTGACCCTGTTCCAGGCAGGTCGCTCCCCACACCACACAGCTCCACCTGCCTGTGCCTGTGTCCCTGACCTCACTGCTGCCCTCCGTAGGTATCTGTTGTTCGCTCTGCCCCGTTCTGCACATTAACTTGTCTGAGGGTGTATCTCACCCTGTCGTAATCTTGCTGCTGTATTCTGCTCCACTGTTGATTGTCATTCCTTTTTGTATTCTGCTTTTATATTCTGTGGTTGTATTCTGTTCTTTATTCTGTTTTCTGTATTCTGGTTTCCGCCTGTTTTGTTCGCGCCGTAAACCCCTCCAGCGTTCCAGCCTTCCTTCCCTGCTGCTGCGTCCCCTGCGGCCCCGCCCCCCGCTCGTCCATTCTTTCACGTTTCCCGCCTCCCAGCTGCTCCTCCCTCCCACCTCCTCTTCTTATGGTGGCCGCTGCACAGCTGCGCAGCGGGCGTGCGCTGGCGTGCCGATGGCGCGCCAATGGCAAGCCTGTCTGCGCACATCCGCGCCTGTCCCGCGCCCAGCGCCAGACCCCATGGCCCCCGCGAATACCACAACACCCGATGCCGCTACAACGCCAACTTCCTCCACGCACTCAACACCGACTGTTCATCCTCCTGCTTCCTGGCCACCCCAAAGCGCACTCACGGACCCTTCTCCTGTCGGAACTGCAGCTTCACCAGCCTCCAAGCCACCACCACGCCCACCGGGGCAGGACGCAAACCCCTCAGATGCAAACTACTCAACACCCGCTCAGCACACAAGCATGCCAAAGAACTCTGGGACCTCCCTGACTCATCCTCCCCGGACGTCGCCTTCCTGACGGAGACCTGGATGAACCCCTCCTCGACGCCCAACATCGCCATCCCGGATGGCTACAAATTCACCTGCAGTGACTGCACCAACGGCGTATGAGGAGGTATCGCCATCGTCCACAGGAACACCCTTAACACCGATGACACCCTCAGCGCTGCCAAACACCTGTACTTCCAGATCCACACCGATCCCAACACCACCCTCAGAGGAACCCTCATCTACAGACCTCCCGGACTACATTCTCCTCGGAGACCTGAACTTCCACCTCGAGAACACTAACGACAGCAACTCAACCACCCTGATCGACAACCTCGCCAACCTTGAACTCAAACAGCTCGTCACTACTCCCACCCAATCCGCCGGACACACGCTTGACTCCATCTTCTCTGTCAGCAACAACGTCACCTTCAGCCACACCACCGAACTCCACTGGACCGACCACCGCTGCGTCCACTTCACCTTCGAGAAACCCACCATGCATCACCACCCACAACGGACCCCCACCACAGCTGGAACAAGGTCACTGAAGATCAGCCAATCGCCACCCTTGCCCGAAACCCACCAACCAACACCGACACTGCCGCTCGCAACCGGAGACAATGGATCAATGACTGTGCCAACACTCTCGCCCCGATCAAGAAACTCTCAAACAAACACACTGACAGAAAAGCCACCTGGTTCACTGCCGACCTTCAGGCATCCAAACAGATCTGCCGAAGACTCGAGAAGAAGTGGCACCACGAACAGACCTCAACCCAGAAGAACGCCATCCACAGGCACCACTAACTCATCCGACCCGCCAAAAGGACCTCCTTCAAGGAACGCATCGACAAGAACGCTCACAACAGCAAAGGGCTCTTCAACATCGTGAAGGAACTCTCCAACCCCAGTTCCAACTCCAACGACATCCCGCCGTCGCAAGACCTCTGCAACTCCCTAGCCACTTTTTTCCACCCCAAGATCGCAGACATCCACGACAGCTTCAACAACCAGAACCCCCGACAGCCACCGACACCTCAGACTCAAACCACCCCCCATTGACACCGACCTCCCGCTCTCCTGGACCCACGTCAACGACGGCGGCACCATCAAAATCATGAACACCATCCACACAGGCTCAAATTGAAAATTTGTTGAAAAAAACAGCCTTTTGTGTCAACGTTTTCACTTGTAACTTCTTCTAATTATGACAGCTCTTTGAAAGCAATATACCGTTACATCCACTGGACCTTTCTGGTTGTGGGGATATATAGGACTTGTAGGTTCACTAAGAACCCCACGAACTCAGAGTCAAAAACTGAGCAGCAATTTGCAATGGCTTTTTATTATGTACCGGGTATATAGCAATTATTGTTTGAAAACGTATACATGGAAAAATCGGTATGAAAGACACCTATGGATTTCTGAAATGGGAACAAATCATAGAGTTTAGAAACAGTAGATATTTACACATTTTCGAAATTGGGATTACTCATACTAGCATGAGAATTATCGGTAATTTTTCAAAATGACTTCTTTTTTACACAATGTCTTTCATTTGGAAGGCAGAAATGCATCGAAAGTCAATAGGTAATAACAGTTGCTTTACAAAACTGAATTACCCTAAGTCTCCCGATAAAATTGGTACCTCACTTGTGTGGGTAGGCATAGTGCCCACGACAGGAAATGGCTCAAAACCCAACATGAGCACACCACATTTTCACAATGAAAAATTACCCTTTTTTTGCAAAGTGCCTAGCTGTAGTTTTTGAACCCTAGCTCTGGGAAACTTAGCAAACCTATACATTTTTTAAAACTAGACACCCAGGGAAATTCAGGATGGGGTGAGTTGACTGCCTCCCACCAGTTTATGTTACCCAGAATCCCTTGCAAACCTAAATAATTGGCAAAAAACCCCACATTTTCGTCATATCTCTGTGGTGGAAAGTTCTGGAATCTGCGTGGATCCTCAAATTTCCACCAACCCCACGTTCCCCAAAGTCTTCCAAAAAAATGGTACCTCACTTGTGTGGGTCAGCCTAGTGCCCGCGAGAGGAAACGGTGCAAAACGCAACGTGGTCACACCTCAATTTCGCAGTGAAAAATGACCCTTTTTTGGCAAAGTGCCTAGCTGTAGTTTTTAACCCTAGCTCTGCTGACACCTAGGGAAACCTAGCAAACCTATACATTTTTGAAAACTAGACACCAAGGGAAATCCAGGATGGGGTGACTTGACTGCCTCCCACCAGGTTCTGTTACCCATAATCCCTTGCAAACCTAAAAAACTTGGCAAAAAACAAATTTTCCCCACATTGCTGTGGTGGAAAGTTCTGGAATCTGTGTGGATCCACAAATTTCCACCAACCCCGTGTTCCCCAAAGTCTTCAGAGAAAAATGGTACCTCACTTGTGTGGGTCAGACTAGTGCCCGCGACAGGAAACGGCGCAAAACGCAACGTGGTCACACATCAATTTCGCAGTGAAAAATGACCCTTTTTTAGCAAAATGCCTAGCTATAGTTTTTGAACCAAAGCTCTGCCGGCACCTAGGGAAACCTAGCAAACCTATACATTTTTTTTTTTAAACTAGACACCCAGGGGAATCCAGGATGGGGTGACTTGACTGCCTCCCACCAGGTTCTGTTACCCAGAATACCTTGCAAACCTAAAAAATTGTCAAAAACACACATTTTCCTCACATTTCTGTGGTGGAAAGTTCTGGAATCTCCATGGACCCACAAATTTACATCCACTCCGCGTTCCCCAATGTCTTCCGAGAAAAATAGTACCTCACTTGTGTGGGTCAGCCTAGTGCCCGCGACAGGAAATGGCGCAAAACTCAACGTGGTCACACCTCAGTTTCGCAGTGAAAAATGACCCTTTTTTGTCAAAGTGCCTAGCTGTAGTTTTTTAATCATAGCTCTGCCGGCACTTAGGGAAATCTAGCAAACCTATACATTTTTGAAAACTAGACACCAAGGGAAATCAAGGATGGGGTGACTTGACTGCCTGCCACCAGGTTCTGTTACCCAGAATCCCTTGCAAACCTAAATAATTGTCCAAAAAAACACATTTTCCCCACATTTCTGTGGTGGAAAGTTCTGGAATCAGCGTGGATCCACAAATTTACATCCACCCCGTGTTTCCTGAAGTCTTCAGAGAAAAATAGTACCTCACTTGTGTGGGTCGGCCTTGTGCCCGCAACAGGAAATGGCGCAAAACGCAACGTGGACACACCTCAATTTCGCAGTGAAAAATGAGTCTTTTTTGGCAAAGTGCCTAGCTGTAGTTTTTTAACCCTAGCTCTGCCGGCACCTAGCGAAAACTAGCAAACCTATACATTTGTGAAAACTAGACACCCAGGGGAATCCAGGATGGGGTGACTTGACTGCCTCCCACCAGGTTCTGTTACCCAGAATCCCTTGCAAACCTAAAAAAGTATCAAAAAAACCCCACTTTTTCCCCACATTTCTGTGGGGGAAAGTTCTGGAATCTGCGTGGATCCACAAATTTCCACCCACCCCGCATTCGCCAAAGTCTTCCAAGACAAATAGTACCTCACTTGTGTGGGTCGGCCTGTTGCCCGCAACAGGAAATGGCGCAAAACGCAACATGGACACACCTCAATTTCGCAGTGAAAAATGAGCCTTTTTTGGCAAACTGCCTAGCTGTAGTCTTTTAACCCTAGCTCTGCCGGCACCCAGAGAAAAGTAGTAAACCTATACATTTGTGAAAACTAGAAACCCAGGGGAATCTAGGATGGGGTGACTTGACTGCCTCCCACCAGGTTCTGTTACCCAGAATCCCTTTCAAACCTAAAACATTGTCAAAAACCCCCACATTTTCCCCACATTTCTGTGGTGGAAAGTTCTGGAATCTGCGTGGATCCACAAATTTGCACCCACCCCGCGTTCCCCATAGTCTTCCGAGACAAATGTTACCTCACTTGTGTGGGTCGGCCTAGTGCCCGCAACAGGAAACGGTGCAAAACGCAATGTGGACACACCTCAATTTCGCAGTGAAAAATGACCCTTTTTTAGCTGTAGTTCTTTAACCATAGCTCTGCCGGCACCTAGGGAAACCAAGCAAACCTATACATTTTTGAAAACTAGACACCCAGGGAAATCCAGGATGGGGTGACTTGACTGCCTCCCACCAGGTTCTGTTACCCAGAATCCCTTTCAAACCTAAAAAATTGTCAAAAAACCCACATTTTCCCCACATTTCTGTGGTGGAAAGTTCTGGAATCTGCGTGGATCCACAAATTTCCACCCACCCCGCGTTCCACAAATTCTTCTGAGAACAATGGTCCCTCACTTGTGTGGGTCGGCATCGTGCCCGCGACAGAAAACGGCACAAAACGCAACGTGGTCACACCTCAATTTTGCAGTGAAAAATGACCCTTTTTTGGCAAAGTGCTTAGCTGTAGTTTTTGAACCAAAGCTCTGCCGGCACGAAGGGAAACCTTGCAAACCTATACATTTTTGAAAACTAGACACCCAGGGAAATCCAGGATAGGGTGACTTGACTGCCTCCCACCAGGTTCTGTTACCCAGAATCCCTTGCAAACCTAAATAATTGTAAAAAAAACACATTTTCCCCACATTTCGATGGTGGAAAGATCTGGAATTTGCGTGGATCCACAAATTTACACCCACCCCGCGTCCCCCAAAGTCTTCAGAGGAAAATGGTACCTCACTTCTGTAGGTCGGCCTAGTGCCCGCAACAGGAAACGGCGCAAAACGCAACGTGGACACACCTCAATTTCGCAGTGAAAAATGACCCTTTTTTGGTAAAGTGCCTAGCTGTAGTTTTTGAACCCTAGCTCTGCCGGCACCAAGGGTAACCTACCAAACCCACACATTTCTGAAAACTAGACTTCCAGGGAGGTATGGGTTGCGTGGATCCCCCAACGTTTCCTTACCGAGAATCCCCTGCAAACCTCAATTGCCTATCACAAAACAACCTGGTTTCGCAAGGGGGCGGGTTTTTGGCTCCGTGCTCGGCGGCCACCTTGGGAAACCTACCAAACCCACACATTTCTGGAAACTAGACACCCAGGGGCTTCCAGGGAGGTATGGCTTGCATGGATCCCCCAACGTTTCCTTACCCAGAATCCCCTGCAAACCTCAATTTTAGCTGAAAGAAATCACTTTTTTCACACATTTTTGTGTGAGAAAGCTGTGGCATCACCGGGCTGACACAAATGCCCTACCACCCAGCATTCCCCTGGGCCTCCCAATAAAAACGGTGCCTCACTCATGTGGGAGGCCCAAGTACCCGCGACAGGCAAGGGCCCAAAATGTAGTGAGGTGACATCAAAATGATGAAGAGATGGAGAGCGTTCTCCCCCTCACATTTTCTCCCGCTGTGCGCTCTGCGTGCGGTGAGATCCTGTCAGTCACGTCTGGTCCGTCGAGCGCTCCTGCTGGTCTTTACGCGTGTTTGGGAATCCAGTCACTCGTTTAGTGTCCGCTTGATTCTCGACCAACCCTCGCCTAATTTTGACACCGCTATGTGGTGATTTTCCCACACGGCCACGTTAGTGACCAGCGCCACCTGTGGTAATTGGTATTGCACCTCAGTCTATTCTTAGAACAGCTTCGGGGAAAGCCCAGCTGTTGGAGCACCGGCGAGGGGGCTGCCTTAAGGATTTTAAGGGCATTTGTTCTGTGCTCACACCCTCTGCTATCATGTCTTCTCCAGAAGACCATTTTTACTCCTCCTACCAGGAAGTGGAGGAGGAATGGCCCCCCAACTTCTCCCGCCAGCAGTGAACCAAGCCCTCTCTCTGGCTATTTCTAGGGCGCTGGCTCCTCTTAGGGATCAGGTTGATAAGCTGGCAAAAAAGCATCCATGGGGTGTTCAGTGACCCAGATCTGGTGATGGCGGGTCCCAGTAGCTCCCAGATGGTGAAAAAAAGGGCCGTTAAGCATAACGCGGGGCACTTGGAAGGATTTGATAAACTTACAGAGACCTTCCTCAAGAATGTGCGAACGCTAAAACACGCACCCTGCCGGGAGGAGGAGGAGTACGGAGAAAATTGCGACGCTGTCACCACTATTGTAGACCCCTACGGCGGGTTTTCCTTAGAGGGAGAGGGTGTATCGGAAGACGATTTCTCCTCCGATGAGGATAAGGACTCGGGGCGTCCCTGGCATCCAGAGTCCCACTCCTCTCAGTCCCGGGTTGGGGACGGGGTTCACTCGGGCATGTTCGAGCCTACCCAAATTTACATTTCCATGTGGAACTGTATCCTGAGTCCTGAATGACAGTGACCCCATCTCCGTACCACCACACTCCCTTTGATCAGTGAGGGGTATTTCCATATACAACTACAGACTCCAGTAGGAAAGTAAGTATCACAGTCCTACACTCTACATATTATCCTTTTAGTATCCTTGCTTCAAGAACTTTTTTTTATATCAGTTATAGCTTTACTACAATGACCAAATTAATCTTCAAATGAAAACTAAAATGGAATAACAGTCTACACTGCAGGCAGTACAGCTCGCAATTCCATTTTTAAATGCTAATTTCTAACAACAAGATTGTACTCAGAAAATACAATACTTCGTCAGTGTATTCTATACTTATTTCATCTTTTCATCATACGCCTACACTGCACTCACTAGGTCTCCCAATGCAAATTATTTCTTCATTCATTAACTACAGAGTCCACTAAGCAAGTAACTATTACAGGCCTCAAATCTACATAATATCGTTTTAGTATCCTTTCTTCTTGAACATATTTTATATGTTATACCTTTAGTACAATCACCAAATTCATTTTCAAGTACAAACGAACACTCAGCAGTCTACACTGCGGGCAGCAGACCTCGCAATTTGAATTTTGGACATGTGGTGCCAACTAACACTGTCCAACACAAGCCGATCCCACATGTGTAACTGTGTCCTGAGTCCTGAATGGCAGTGACCCCAAATTAATGGCAGCCACCACAGCAGCAAACTCTCTTTGATCGGTTAGACATATTTCCATATGCAGCGACCCAAAACTTCATGGCAGCGATCACATCACCACACTCCCTTCGATTAGTGAGGAGTATTTTCATATTGAAGGCTGGCGACAAGTGGTGCCACTGAACCTGCACTACACAGGCCGGTGACGCCACCAACGTATGCACGTGGCTGTGGGCCCTTGCCCACCGCTACCTCTGGCCTACACTACGATCAGCAGGCCTCACAATTCAGATAGAGTTGTGATTCCATATGACGCAGTCCTATAGCCAAGACACATTGCTCCCAGTGCGGCCCGTCCACACCAAGCATCATCACAGACTCATACACTCTTAATACTTCTCGTGCCACTAACCCTTTTTAACAGAAGCCGATCCCACATGTGTAACTGTGTCCTGAGTCCTGAATGGCAGTGAGCCCAAGTCCGAGGCAGCAACCACACAACATACTCCCTTCGATTTGTGAGGTATATTTCAATATGCAAGGCCGGCGATACCTAGTCCCACTAACCCTCTTTAACACAAGCCGATTCCACATGTGTAACTGTGTCCTGAGTCCTGAATGGCAGCCACCCCAAGTCCGTGGCAGCGACCACAGCATCAGACTCCCTCTGATCAGTGAGGCATATTTCCATATGCAAGGCCAACAACACGTCGTGCCACTAACCCTCTTTAACACAAACCGATCCCACATGTGTAACTGTGTCCTGAATCCTGAATGGCAGTCACCCCAACTTTGTGCCTGCGACCACAGCACAAGACTCCCTTCAGTCTTATTTGTTGTTCTTTTCTTTAAATATTTTTTTTATATGTAAATCTATACATGTCTAAGACTCTTCTTTGTCCAATCGCACAGGGACACTTCCGGGCCCAAGAAGGTTGTTGGGGGTATGATGGTAATGTGGGAAGAGGGTGCGTTACCGGCTGATGTGGGGAGAGGCAGCATCAAAGGGGTATCTATCACAGAAAGAACTCCGATATGTTTTCACAAATACCTCGGACAAATGCCAGCTGACGGACTGAATCACAAAATGATTTTTCAATACTTATGTAGTGTGAGTTATGAACAGTTCGCACCTAGGCTCACAGAGGAACAACTGCGGCCCGTCCACTCCACTCACAGATGCAGTACTACGAGCCGTCCGCGCCATTGTAGCTATCCCTGTCCTGTTCCGTCATACGCCACGCCACGCCACCCAGATTACGTTACGACGATGGCCCCACATAGCTACCTGTCACAGGCATACTCGCTGTTGGTGTGCAGGTCAGTGGTCTAGTTCTCCACATCTCCCGCCCACTCCCTGAGGGCAGGTTTGCACACACCACACCCGTCCGGCACATGCGTCACAGGCCATGTGACCACGCAAATATAATAGATCGACAACGTCACATCCTTTATTACCGGTGCTGACTAGATGCCGGACGCTCCATGTGTCTCAACCATAAAGAGTCTTTCAAAACTTGCACAGAAGGTTACTCACACCCTAATCTGTATAGCCCTCAGGGGCCTACCACCCCCTTGGCGCGGACTACAGATGCACAGGTTTAGTGCCACCCGAAGCTCATATGGCCATCAGGGGCCTACCACCACGTGGCACGAACTTAACTTCCACAGGCTTAGCGGCCCCAAAAGCTGATGTGGTGTCCGCCATTGATGACTCAGGACTCAGCGACATGTGTGAGATCTGCCGCACCGTGGAGAAGATGATGTGGTCTCTGCCATTCATGACTCAGGACTCAGCGACATCTGTGCGATCCGCCAAGCACCTGATGTGGTCTCCGTCATTCATTACTCAGGACTCAGAGACATATCTGGGATGAGTTTTGACGGGCATGTGGAGTGCCCACTGCTGCACACTCCGGTGGCACCAGGTAAATATTTGCTCATGGATGCGCAGGGGCTGCAGTGTCTGTCTCTCTCTTTCTCTCTCTCTCTCTTTCTCACTCTCTCTCCCCCTCTCGCTCTCTCTCCCCCTCTCTCTCTCTCTCTCTTCCTTCTATCTCTCTAACTCTCTCTCTTCCTTCTCCCTTTCTCACTCCCTTTCTTTCCTTCCCTCTCTTTTTCTCTCTAGCTTTTTTTTCCTTCTCTTTTTCTCTATGTCTCTCTCCTTTGATATGCACATTACACACGCCCTTATTTTGTGCTTTATTTTCCAGACTCTGTCGTCCACATCCATGGTCCCCACAGCAGTTTTCCACCTTGTTATTTTATATATTTTTTGATACATTTTGTTTATTACTTTATCATTCATAAATGTCAATAAAAAAATAAAGCTTGAAAAAAAAAATTAATAACATTTCTGGTTGTTTTCTTAACTGCTGTGTAACTCTTTCATGTTCTTATTACTGTTATTTGATGATGTCCACCATGGTCTAAAATTTTGGAGGACTTATCGTGGGAATACTGGTGATGTCTGTATTTTACACCAACTTCTGAACAGTGTGTTAGATCTATCTCAACTTTACTTCCATTAAAGCGCTGATAATGAAATGCAGACTAGCCGTTCCCGTGCAAAAAGACACAAGGTGCACCTTTGCGATTTATTCTAAATGCTAAAATCCTGTATTGAATTGCACTGACGTAGTGGCTGCACTCACACACTCACTCACTCCTAACTTTACTACTCCTAAACTGAGAAAAATCCTAACTTTAAGACTTTCGGAATTCACAGAAGGCATTCAGGAGACCTAAAGTTAGGACTCCTAACTTTACTACTCCTAAACTAAGAAAAATCCTAACTTTAAAACTTTCGGTATTTACAGAAGGCATTTAGGAGTCCTAAAGTTAGGACTCCTAACTTCTGTGAATACCGAAATGAGTAAGTGCCTTCTGTGAATACCAAAATGAGTAAGTGCCTTCTGTTAATACCGAAATGGTAGTAAGTTTAGGATTTTGTCTTAAGTTAGTTCTGTGAATCGGGCCCAGTGTGTACACACAAAATCATTTACAAAATCTCATTTTATTTATATTTGATTTTGAATCGGGCGTCAGGTGCTGGATCTTGACGAGATACACTGCCCAGTTCGTATATTGTCCTGCACACGCAAAAAATCACATCACAACTTTCACACCAATTGCAATGCGAAACAAATTCCAGCGATAAGCCACGTTAGCACCAGGGATTTTTTTTTTTGATAAACAAGTTTTTATTGTTTTGATTGATACAACATAAAAACTTTGAGCCTTTCGAACCACCATCATTCAATAACATAGCATGAGGACACGCCACATTCCCGCCCCCCCCCCGAAACCACCCCCCTGTCCCCTCCCCCCGAACAGCACGCTTATGGTACATTGCCCAACCATTTCCCCCAGACCCTTCGATATTTCTTGGGGCAGCCCCTTGCCTGGTAGAGAGTCCGATCCTGTGTCGCACACCAGTCCACTCCGGTGCTCCATTTGGCCAAGCTAGGCGGCTGCGGTTGCTTCCATGCCGCTGCAATGTCACGTTTCGCCACCATTAACGCTGTCGTGAGGAATAACTTCTCTGAGCGTGTGCCATCCAGGCCCTCAGTGATGCCCAGTAGGGTGTGTCTAGGGTCATGTGGCACCTCCCACCCCAAGACCTCCGTGAGATCGATTTCTATGCCCCTCCATTACCCCCCCAGTTCCGGACAAGACCACACCATGTGGATGAAGTCGGCCGGCTCAAAGCCACAACGGGGGCAAGCTGCGTAAGCGGAGAGGCCCGCACGGTGTAGTCGAGCCGGTGTGAGGTAGGCATTGTGGAGGTAGTAAATTTGAATAAGCCTCAGTTTGGCGGAAGCCGTCACCAGCCTGGGGGCCATAAGGGCATCCCGCCAGTCGGCCTCGGCCAGGGGACCCACCCACCCCTCCCATCGTTCCTTTAGGCCTTCCCGGGATATGGGGGTGTTGTTGATGAGAGAATGGTAGATCCTGGAAATACCTCCCCTCCCCAGGTTGCCCATCATGACCTGAGCCTCCGGGGGGCTGTGATCCGGCAGCCTAATGTCCAGTGGGGTGTAAGTGCGTATGGCGTGGCGTAGTTGGAGGTATTTATAAAATTGGGATGAGTGAAGGGAGAAGCGCGCTTGCAATTCTGGGTATGAGCACATACGTCCCCCCCGCCAGACATCTCCCAGCTGGGAAATGCCGAGTAGATCCCATGATTTAAAACCCTCTAGTTCCGCAACTTCCCGCAACCATGTCCCGTGCCATAGGGGGGTGGCGAGAGTCAGCTTCCCGGTCCACCGGGTGTGGCGAAGAGCCGCTCGCCAAGCCAGGAATATTGCTTTGGTGATGTCTGGGCAGGAGGCGGGGATGGGGACGCCGTACAGGCGGTCCTGAATACGTGAGAAACCCAGGTCCCCTAATTCCACTCTGTAGGCCGGGTCGGACCATCCCCCCCCAAACCAATCATGGACGACCAGGAGGCGGGTGGCCAGGTAGTAGAGGTAGAGATTGGTCATGCCCAGACCCCCATCAAAGGTGGGCAGGCGGCATACCGACAGGGCCAACCGTGGTCTCCCACCACCCCAAAGGAATCTTGTCGCTATCCCGTCCAGCTCGCGAAACCAAGTCCTTGGAAAGGACAGGGGAGTGTTTTGCAGCACATATAGGAACCGGGGGAGAATCATCATTTTGTATAGGGCCACCCTCCCCAGCGGATTGAGCGGGAGCGATTGCCATCTCGCCAGATCTACCTTGGCTTTCTTGACCAGGGGGGTCACGTTAAGCGCCCAGCTCAATTCCGGGAGAAGGGAGACCCAGATGCCCAGATATTTGAAGGACAACCGGCTAAGGGGAATAGTGTCCTGCCATTCGAAACATTCCCGGGAGGGGTGCAGAGGCACAAGGACCGATTTTCGTGGGTTTAAATAGAGGCCAGATGCGCGGCCAAAGCGGCCCAAGATGTGTAGCGCGCGCGGTCCCGAGTGCACCGGATTACCAAGGTACAACAGGACGTCGTCCGCGTAGAGGGCGATTTTGTCCGCCTCCAGGCCCCGACGCGCCCCGTTAACCAACACTCTGGCACGGGGACGTGCGTAGAGGACCCGTACCATTCCCACGAACTTGGGGCCGAAACCCATGTGGGTCAGGACGTCAAACAAGGAGGCCCACCCAAGCTTTTTCGAAATCAGCGAGCAGGAGGGCGAGATATGGAGGTAAGCGATGGCGGTGAGCCAAGGCCACGTGAAGGCGACGGAGGAAGTGGCGAGTGCCCCGGTTCGGCATAAAACCGCATTGGTCCGGGTGGACCAAGCACGACAAAAAGGGCCAGAGCCGCTGGGCCAGGACTGCCGCGTAAAGCTTGATGTCGGTATTAATAAGAGAGATCGGCCGGTAGGCCGCTCTATCACTGGGTGGCGGCGTAGACTTGGGCAGAACCACAATCGTGGCTATGTCAGCTTCCAGAGGGAAGGAGCCTTTCTCGACCGCCTCCACAAAGAGATCACACAGCCTCGGGACCAGGTTATCTTTATAGGTGGCATAGAATTCCTGGGGGAAGCCATCCGGTCCCGGGGTCTTCCCCGTGGACGTACGCCCTATCGCATCCCCGATCTCTTCAGGAGAAATGGGCACCTCCAGGCTCTCCCAGTCTCCTGGCCTAAGCTGGTTGAGTCGTAAGTTACTGGCAGCGAGCAGAGAGGCCAGGGAAAGGTCCGGTGCTCGGGCCCGATACAGCTGAGAATAGTACTGGGTGAAAGCTTTCGCTATCGCCACGGAGGAAGATTGGAGCACGCCATCGGAGTCGGCAATCGCCGGGATGATGCGCGATGCCCTGGGGTAAGTGGCCAGCCAATGCAGCAGCGCACCGTTCTTGTCGCCCCACCCGTACACCCTCGCCAGCGAGGACTGCCAGAGGAGCTTGGCCGCGTCAATCAACCGTTGACGAATCTCATCACGCAGAAGTCGCAATTGCCGAGTCCCGGCCGGGTCCCTGGACTCAGAGAGAGATTGCTCCAGTCGCAGCGCTCGGGCCTCACAGGCGGTGAGCTGCTGTAGTTGCGTCCGGCAGTGCTGTACCACGTGCGCCTTGGCAGCCCCCCTAATGGTTGCCTTACAGGCCTCCCAAAGGGTGCCCGCCGAGGAGACCGAAACTTCATTGTCACCATAGTAGCATCTTGTCTTGGAGGAACCAAGCGTTAAAGCGCCACAGCTGGCGGGCCACGCGGGGTGGGGGGCCCAGACCCAGGAGGACCGGAGAGTGATCAGAGATCCCTCTGGGGAGGATGCGGACGTCTTGGATGCCTACACAATCGGCGGGGGGGACGAAGATCGCGTCAATACGTGCATGAGTGTGATGGGCGGCAAAAGTATGAGTGTATTGACGTGTGTGCGGGTGCCAGATCCGCCATGCGTCGCACAAGCCCTGAGCCTCCGCCCAACCCGCCAGCTGCTTCGCCCGCGCGGCGCCGGAGTCCGAAATCGGTCCTGATGAGTCGAGCTTCGGGGCCGGGACTGCGTTGAAATCCCCTCCAATAACAATAGTGCCCAGTGGGAGAGTTGCCAGCAGAGATGCGACATGAGATAAAGCCTGAGACAGCCCGGAGGGCGGCGCATAGAGCGACAGGAAGCTGATCGGCCTACCCTCGAGCGTGCCGCAAACGGCAATCCCCATCCCGTGGGGTTGTGGATCGCCCGGGTAAAAACAATGGGGAGGGAGCGGCGCAGCAGGATGGCGACCCCCCGCGATCCGCGTGAGAACCCGGAATGCCACACCCGGTCATACCCATAGCGCGCCAGAAAGGGACATCTCTCACCAAGCAGGTGGGTTTCTTGAAGCATGAGCACATCTACCTCTGCGCGCTGGGCATATTTAAGGACTGCGGTGCGTTTGAGCCTATCCAACAGGCCGTTCACGTTCCAGGACAGGATGCGCAGCTGGGCCTTGGGAGCTAGGTCATCCATGACAACGGTGGGAGCGGGTTGCGCTGGGAGTGGAGCGGCCAGGGGACGCCGGGAAGATACCCAATGGCGTGGGTGCGCAGGGAGGGAACGCGGAACACGTGGGCCCCAGAGGGACGACGGGTCTCGCGCTAGGGGAAGCCAGCGGACGGCGGCAGAAAACGAGCGACGGCGGAGTGCGTATCAGTGTCTGCATGGAGTGTCTTGGCGACACTGGTGGTGTGGTGCTGCGTGAGAGGCCCAGTGAAGAACAAACCCAAACTAAACAAAACACCCTCCCAAGGAGGAACAACCAACTGATACCCAACCCCGACCCCCCCCCTTCACTTCAAGAAAGGAAGCATCTGTCGCCCTAACTTTAACTAACAATTACAAGGCCCCAAGCATGAGCGCTCGGGTGTAAAGGGCGTGGTAGACCCCTCCTGAAGTACGGATTCCAGTGTCCTGTCCTAGGTTCCTACGCAAAAGCGGGAGACTGCCGAGCCCACCGCCCCCGCCACAGGGCAAGGTCGCCGCCTCCCCCTGTTAATACAGAGTACAAAGAGAAAGTCATATAGTAGGGCTGCGGGAGAGGTCTGACAGGTCTATTTGCGCGCTGAGGGGGGTCGGAGACCTATCCGGCAGAGGCGACAGATGGCGCCGAGATCCCCCAGCTGCATGAGATGATGTCCCAGACGAGGCAGATGAGTCTCTCGTTCCTCTTCCTGACATGCTCGCGGACCGTGTCCTAGCTACTGCCGCGCCTCGGCGTTGCCGGGAGTGCGTGCGCTTCTTGCGCCGTGGTCGTAGGGGCCCGGCTGCATCTTGGCCCCGGAACATGGTAATGGGCGATACCCGTCCGGGCTGGCGCATAGGTTTTTCCTTGGTGAGCCGGGTCCATGCTGCCCTGGGAGTGTCAAAGAACACTGTCTTGCCCTGGAAAACAACGCGGAGGCAGGCTGGAAACTGAAGTTGGTACTGGAGGCCCATGGATTGCATCTTCTGCTTCACCTCCGTGTAGGATCGGCGTTGTTCCTGGACCTCCCGGGTGTAGTCGGGGAAGATCATGATGGTGTGATTATTAAAGGTCAAGGGGCCGCTCACCCGCGCCTCCCGCAGGATAGCGTCTCTGTCTCTGAAGTTGAGGATCTTCAGAATAAAGGGGCTCCCACTGGAGGTTTGGCTGTCAGCGACCGGTGCGCCCTCTCCACAACGAACCAGGTTGACAAACTAGCTGCCGGCATCCAGGACTTGAACCAAGCGTCTAGGAAGTCGTCGGCTCGGCCAGACTCGACCCCCTCCGGAAAGCCCACCAGGCGAAGGTTGTTGCGGAGGGCTCGGTTTTCGGCGTCCTCTGCCCGCCGATGCAGCTCCTTGGAGTGGGTCGTAAGCTCCCGGACCTGGTCCTGTAGCTGGCGGATGTCATCCTCCGCCGTCGAGATCCGGGATTCCGTTTCCGTAATGCGGGCCGTGGCGTTGCGGAGGTCCTGCCGCAGGAGTGTAACGTCCGTCTTCACCTCTCCAACCATCCCCTCCAAGGATGTGCGGAAGGCATCGATGGCCTGGAGGATGATGGCTAGGTCTTTGTTTGGAGCTGTCGCCGCCCCTCCGCCCGCACCCGGCGGGTCCGAGCTCGCAAATTGGTCGATCTTCTTTTGGTGGGACGTTGTCATCGGTTTGGGGCCCTTCTCCTTGCCCATGGTGGCCCCCGGGGAGTGCGTGCCGGGCTTTAGGTTTGGTGTGGTGGACCGCCAGTCGGCCCTCGCCCGCCAATCAAGTAGGCCTCCGGCACAGGGCCTGGGACTGAGAAATTGGGGAGAGCGGAAGGGTAGAGGTACGTCTTGTCCCCAGTTAGGGAGGGCCCAGATTCCGTCGGGAACGCCACCTCCCCGTTTTGATCCGGGCTGGGCCTCTCTCACCTCGCCACAGGCACCTCGCCGTAGTCCGCACACGTGGTGGTCATCAGCTGAGGCGCAGCTCCAGGGCCTTCGAATCGCTGTCGCCCGCCCCGGCCCACAGGCCTGTCCCAATCAGTGGGTCCACTCCACATCCACCTTCGGCCCCGGGCAGACAGCTGGATCTTCTCGGGCGCAAGGGCCAGGGGGCGCCCCCGCCCGTCCGACAGCAGTGACGGGGGCCACGCCGCCTGGTCAAGATGGGCAAAGTCCGAGGGGGGCGTTCCCGCCGGCAGCGCCTCCCGGCCAGTGGTACAGGACAAGGGTGGGCTCCAGCGGCCGCTAGGCCAGGCTCAACATCACCCACAGGCCGCCGCTGTTTGCACCCAGGAAGCGTCACAGCCCCGTATGTGGCGTCCACCCTCAGGGTCTGGCGGGATGTCACCACTTCGGGGATCGCCCGGACAAAAGTTCCCCCATCGGGTGCACAGGACAGGATGATGGAAGCCAGGGGGAGCCGTCCCCCCCGGCTGACGTTAATCTTCAGCTGGCAGCGTAGGCGGAAGTTGGGCGCCAGCGACGGCAAGGCCAGATCCTGCCTCTCATTCAGGCCCGCACCGCTCGGGCCGATCCGCCCGTATTATAGGGCCTCGCCGCTGCAGATCTTGGGCTTCCACCCCGTGTCAGCTCTGGGGGCGCCTCACCACCGCCGCCCCACCAACTCACTTGAGGTCCGTGGGGGGCGTGGGCTCCACTCCGCAGGCTCCCGCGATGGATGGCTGGCCGCCGCCGGCCACACGGCCTTCGCACCTTTCAGTACGCCGCGGGCTCACGTAGCTCGCAGTGCCGGCCGTGGAACCAGCCGGGTGCGACCCTCTCGCCGGTGCAGCCAACGGGCCTCCTATCTCGGCTCCGGTAGCTGGAAATCAGCCGGAAATCGCACCGAGTGTAGTGCAGCAGCTCCTCTCCAAGCGGTAACCTCCGGATCGCTCCTAGGACAGCGTTAAACGGATGTAGGTCGGATGCGAGGGGTCAAGCATCAAGGAGCCTCACATCGGTGCGGCCATTTTGGTTAGCGCCACCTAGCGCCCCCGCACCAGGGATTTTACACCTGCTTTCTGATGGTGTTAAGCAGGACGACTACCTGCACCATGAAAGAGAACACAGCCAAGAGTCACACCAGAACACCCACAGGTGCCATAGAATAAATGAGCATGAGGGCCACAAGACTCTTCGAAACAACTCCGGGACCGCCAAAGCCTCCCAAACCCGCATCTGAGCAAGTATGTCCCTCTGGTCATTGTGTTAGCATGGTAGGCACCAGCCCTGCAACATCACAGTGTGCTATCACCTCAGCGTTGGCAGTGAGCCTGGACATGTATCTACGCACGCATCCTCCTGCATGCACAACCGGCATGTGCTGGTCCTGAGTACACAGGTCAGCGCAGGGGTGTGCCTATCCGACAACGGGAACGGGGTGTCTCGGACATCTCCGTCTACAGAAAGTGCTGTAAGTGTGTCTCTGTGTTTTGGTGTGGCCTGCCACAAGGGCTGCAACAGTTGATGTTGTAAAGTGGCATGCACTACCTCCAAACGGCACTGTGATGGTGTTATTGGAATGCAGCAGCACATGCACAAATAGGCATTACAATGGTGTGCTGTACGAGATACAATTATTTTTTTTGATAAACAAATTTATTGTGTTTTGCAGCATAAAGGACAATATCAAGAATGATATACAACAGTGCATTGAACATGGCATCGGTACCTGCAATCAGGGAAGTATCGACAAACGAATGTAAAAACCCCCCCTTCCTCCCCCAGCCCCCGTCCCCACCCTCTGCGCCCCCACCCCTCAAAGCAGTCCCCCCAGCCATTTCCCCCATATTTTGCGGAATTTTTTGGGGCAGCCCCGGGCAGCGTATAACGACCGCTCTTGGGCCGCACACCAATCCACCCCTCTACTCCAGGTAGCCCTTCTGGGCAGGTCTGGCTGTGACCATGCGGCTGCTATATCCCTCTTAGCCACCATTAGGGCAGTAGTGAGGAAGTACTTGTCGTTACGGGACCCATCCATCCCGTCCGTGATGCCCAGCAGGGCCATTCTAGGCTCATGGGGGACCTCCCATCCCAGAACCTCCGCTAGGTCGGCTTCAATTGCTGCCCAGTAGTCTGCCAGGCGGGGACAAGACCACACCATATGGAAAAAGTCCGCCGGAGCCATCCCACAGCGGGCACAGGAGGCATCCACGCGGAGGGCCGCACACGAGATACAATTATTAAGCAAACAAACGTGGTAGGAAGGAATAGATAGGCGAATTACTTTTGCATAGAGTACTCTTAGTTACTCTATTTCTAGTTTATTAATCTAGAATGATTTTTTTCAAATTATTTAAACATTTCTGCATCTACAATGACATCAGATCAAGAAGAGAGTGACAACTCAACATACATACAAATGTACACATAAATTATACATAAACAAATTATTGACATACAATAAACCACAGACACTTTCTACAAACAAGTTAACCCCTAGAAAAGAACAAAAGATTTCTACTCGTGTCCTCCAAATGATTTTAGGACGGACCACTATGAGGTAGTCCTGGAAATGCGCTGCGACTAAATCAGTTATTGTCGAGCCTTCCCAGCGCACTTGGCAAAGAGTTTCCAAATAGTATTTAGTTTCTGGGACTCCTCCTCAAACAAGGTCTTCGCAACTGCGTTTCGGCCATACACTTTCCTCGGCCTCCTCAGGACAGGGTTAAAACAAGGACTCAACCCACACTACAAAAGAAAAATATACACATATAAATGTAAAACACAGTCCTCTTGCCTCCACATAAACTAATCACAAGCAAAGTCGTTGTAGTACTCCATAGGGCCCAGGGAAGGTGGTGGGTGACAGCCGCCAAAAGGTACTCCGAAGTTAACCAACTAAATGCACAACCCGAGTGAGGGAAAGAATCATCCACTCTACCATGCATAACCTGTCTCTTACACCTCTATACAGCGTGCACAAAAAAGTGCCCGACCTACCGATACTCATGGTGTGTAAAACATAAATCAGAAACATGAGTCAAAAGAAGACCAAATCTAACACTCTATAACCCAAGGACGACCACCTGTTTGTGTGGTGAGGAAATTATACTACCAAGGTGCCCGCATGCTGAGTTCAACTACGTATCTCCCACCCTAGACCTGAAGCGCTAGCACTCACATGGGGCAGTGAAAGACCGGAAGCTCGTAAGTAGGGGTCATCCGGGTCCCCAGAGACCCGTAAGGTAACGGGCCTATCAAAACATAAACAAATAAGGAAAGTCTCAAAGAAAGCGCTATGAACAGGCGTCCGGAAGGTGCATAAGTGGTCCATATTACTCGGGACTTACCTTCCTCGCCCGCGGTATCCCTCCTCGACAAGCAATGGGTCGAAGCCTTCCGTAGGGAATTATGATCTGGTCCGTAAGCTGGGAGAGGCAAAAACGGACCCCTTAGATCTAAACAAACGTCTAAAAGGTACCCACACGTATCTGTCCTTATCGTATCACCCCAACGAATCTTACTTTGAAAAAAATCCGACTGGATAGTCCGGATCACGCACCAATGCTCCAAAGTTGCAAAAGGCGCCGGTCAGCAAGTAACGGCTGACAAGGAAAACCTCTTTCTATACCTCCAGCGCTCCGTAATGTGTGGAGACATAAACAGAGGACTACACATGGGAAAAAGGGGTCGGCCATCTTGGCACAGGTAGGACTCGCCCCATACTGTCAATGCACTTCCATATTGTCCCAAAATAAAAAAACAAACTGAGAAAATGAATCGTAAGTTATGCAGGTACCACTCGAGAATAACCCGAGGGAAGGCACATGCACCCGCAAAGGGAGAAAAAACCCATACATGTATTGACACCCACTCTAAGGGAAAACATACGTGTGTGGGAAGGACGAAAAAGTAAAAATGAAAATAAGAAGGGCCATAATAATTCATGAAAAATTACCAAGAAAAAATATCGAAAATAAAACAGAGATATATCGCAAGGGAAAAGGTATAAAATGCCCCTAAATCTCTCAGCATCTTCTAACTAATCCTCTGTAAGTACTCAGAATCATACGAGGAAGGGGGGACGGTCTGTCTTCCCAGGTGAATAAAAGTGAACCGCTCCCATTAGTGCCCCACAGATGCCAGATAAAGTCCAAACCTCAGCCGCCTAGGGTCCAATTACCCAAAGAGACTGCCACCACTTACTATCCCAGGGGCACCACAGGGGACCACGCTGACAAGTTGCTTGATCAATGAACAATCTATATATACATATAAGGCAAGATACCCAACAATTAAAAACACATTACCATTGTGTGTAAAAGAGAAACGTCACGAAGAATATACTGTGGTCAAGGTCTCGTATTACAAGTTGCCTTACCCCACATCTTTAGTTCAGGATATGTACCCCAATACCAAATTAATGCCTCAAATCAAGGCCCAGATCTCATCACGGTCATTTAAACCCTGTCTAGATGTATGGTAGCGTTCAATCAGACGTGCTTCCAGGTAATTTAACTTATTTTGTAAAGCTATTTTGTTAGGTGCTTTCACCACCAGTAATACTGTCCAGTACAGATCGTCCTCGTTATGATTCATTTCGATGAAGTGTTGTACCATAGGAGCCCCTATGGTACCACAACGGATACGGGATTTATGTTGTATAATCCTCATCTTAATGGCCTGAGTCGTTTGCCCAATGTATGTTTTCCCACATGGGCATGTCACAGCGTACACTACGTTTTTGGTGTTACAATTGGAAAAACTTAACTGTGAGTGTACCATTTTGTTTATTTCCACACATTTAGAATTTTTTGTTTGCGTGCATACCCCGCAACCATTGCAGCGAAAATGTCCAATGAGTGTCGGCAGGCCCATCATACCTCTCAGGTATGTGGGTACTATGGACAGGCGGGTGGCTTTCACCAAATGATTACGCAAATTCTTTCCTCTCCGGAACGCAAATAGTGGTTTAGGGATATTCAAATGTTCCACTAATTTGAGGTTTCTTAGGATTATCTGCTTTACCTTATTGGCCTTTGGGTTGAATGTAAGAACACATACCATTTGTTCTGCTTCCTGTTTGATTTTAGGGGTAAGGAGTGTCTCCCTCGGGGTGTACCAAGCTCTCTTTAATGCTCCCCTCACCAATTTCCTTGGGTACCCTCGTGATGTAAGTTTTTTTTGGAGCATTTTAGCATTTCTGAAGTAATCATCTTTATTAGTGCAATTACGTCGCACTCTCAAAAATTGGCCGTAGATTGCGTGGATGTCCAGACGTGTAGTCTAGTAATGTGTTCCTATCGGTGGGCTTGGTGAACAAGTCCACCTCCAATTTCCCTTCTTTTTCAAAGATCCACACATCAAGGAAGTTAATACGTGTATTGCTTGATGACATCGTAAATTTTAAGTCAGGAGTCCTCGCATTAAGCCAAGAATGGAATTGTGCCAGCTGGTCCTGTGTACCCTTCCATATCATAAACACGTTGTCTATGAACCGTACCCAAGGGTATGTTCTTTGAAGGGAGACGTGGCATCAAAAATGTGTGTCATTTCGAACTGATTCATAACCAAATTGGCAATTTCTGGGGCGAAACAACACCCCATCCCTACGCCTTTAATCTGTAAAAATAAATCTGTTTTAAATGAAAAGAAATTATTTTTTAAACAAATTTGGGCTAGGGAGGTTAGAAATTCGGTGGGGACTTGATGTGGTCGGGGTCTCTGGTCTAGTACTATCTGCATCACTACCAAGGCTTCGTCTTGTGGTATGTTGGTGTATAAACTCTCAATGTCGAAGGAGACCAGCAATTGCTGGGCTCCGTCGAACATTGAGAGTTCAATTTTTGAAATGAGATCCATGGTATCTCTGATATAAGCCCTTGTCATAGGGACAAATGGCTTCAGAAATACATCTATGTATTTTGCCAATGGTTCCAAAACAGACCCACAGGCGGCAATGATGGGTCTCCCGGGGGGCTGGTTACTATTTTTATGTATTTTAGGCAATACATATATGTTAGGAATCTTTTGGTCCGTAAAGTTGAGATATTCATATTCTTTCTTACAGAGAAACCCCAGGTCCATCGCTTCGGTGGTCAGATGTAATATTTGAGCTTTTAGTCTGGCCGTGGGGTTCTCTGTGATTCGACGGTAATGGTCCCTGTTGTCCAATTGTTGCAGGATCTCCGCATCATATTGTTCACTGTCCCACAGGACTATCCCCCGCCCTTATCGGCTGGTTTAATAACCGTCAATGGATTCTGGGCAAGTTCTTTTAAGGCCAAGAGTTCCTGTTTAGAGAAGTTGGATTTAAAACTGATTTGTTTAGTATTAAGTTTGTCCACTTCCCGCAAAATTTGGTCTTCAAACAATAAAACCTCCTCAGGCATAGCCATGCGTTGAGGGCAAAAGGTGGATTTTTTCTTGAGCCCGCTGATGTTAATCTCATCGGTGCTGTATTATTCGGAAAAAAAGACCTTAAGTCTGATTTTTCTGAGAAATTGTAAGACTTCAATTTTAGTCTCTACCGGATCCTGTAACACTGTAGGGACAAAAGATAAGCCTTTTTGCAATACTTTTATTTCTATTTCAGTTAAGGGGTGTTTCGACAGATTATAGATCGGCATCGTGGCTCCCTCGGGATGATAGTCCTCCCTATTTCCCAGATCTACCTCCTGTATGTTCTGTGTCGTGTCCTGAAGAATCCCTGTTCCTGATTCTGCTGGAGTGGGGGTTGCCATCCCCTTCTGAACCCCCGTCCCCTGTGCCCGCCTCTGTCTAAAAAAGGAGGGGGGGGCTGGGTTCTAGGGTATTGATAATACGGCTGCTGTGGCGGGTATGGAGGATAAAAATAACCACTTCCTTGATCTGAATCGGAGGACGAAGATTCAGAAAAGGTCACGAATTTGGTTCGGGACCTTCCTCTGTATTGCAAATTCAGACTGCTTGGGTTATTGTTCTTGAAGAAGTCTTCTTTCAGATATGGGTAAACCCACTCTAATTTAAAATTCTTAATATCTTTCACCAACTTTGATGTTTTTAAGTTCACTGTATGCGTTTTGAAGTCAGCTAAGGTTTTCTCTACAGTTTCTAGCAATGACTTAGCGTCTGATATTGAGGTGTCCCCCCCGATTTCCTCTTCCAATTGTTTAATTTCTTTTAACTCTTCTTCACTTATTCTTAAAGCAGTCTGGATTGACAAAACTATCCAGTCACGCGAACATTTAGTACCCACGCCACTAAAGTCGACCAAGTACGCCTTGTCATTTATAAAAATCACTGGAATATTTTTTACCTGTAATCCTACAGGTGTAGTGTTTGATTTAAGGTATTCCAATAGTACTTGAGCATGGAGTTGAGTCCTAGTATTCTTCTTTCTGAGTTGGATAAGGCGTTCCCCTTTATCTGAATTTGAATTCAAATTACTTGTCCCTGAGGTCTCGCCCCCTAAAAGTGACGGGATCTGCTTCAGCTTGTTAATGTCTTCTTCTGAGTAACTGACCATATATGGTTCAGACATCTCTCTATACACAAGGCACAACTACACATGGGCACAATTGCACACGCTCCACATGAAATACTTCCACAAAAACAAAAATATATATATAAAATCACAATCCTACAATGAACAGAGGTCACCTAATGCAGAGTACTTTAGCACGTTTTTACAATATACCGTGTATCAATTCTTTAAATCAAAAAATACCTCACACTTGACAAAGTGTAAAAGACATCTAGCAAACAACAGGGTTATACCCAATTGACCCTTTCTGTACCTGGGTATGAAACAATTATTAAGCAAACAAACGTGGTAGGAAGGAATAGATAGGCGAATTACTTTTGCATAGAGTACTCTTAGTTACTCCATTTCTAGTTTATTAATCTAGAATGATTTTTTTCAAATTATTTAAACATTTCTGCACCGTACAAAAGTGTGGGAGCTCGTGGGAGGGAGGAGCAGCTGTTTGCAACATAACAGACAGTGAACTCGCCCATGTGCCACGTGCTGGGCATCTCATCCTTGATGACCACGGTCGCAGACATCCCACAACACCAACGACCCGCCTCTATGAATGCCGCGTGGTTTTCACTTCTATGCTCGTTCATTGGTGTGATGTTGGCGAGTTGTGAAACTTGTGCTCCTTGTTGGTGTTTTTCATTTTGGCCATTGTTTGTCTATACTTGTGCTATACTTAATTGTGCATGTCTGCCATTCTGCCCATCCACCCCCGTGCCCCCACTCCCTGCTTCTTCCTCTTCCTGGTGCTGTTCTGTCTATAATTTTGTTGCTCCACACATAAATACATGTAAAGAACAAATTAGAATAGTTACTTGATTCTTTTAGGTTTCAAAACTTCTCTCTCTTGGTTTCGTTTTAATTTTCCATATAAACATTTTTTTTAAATATTCAACAACACATAGAAGTCAGAAGTGCAACGTATTCTATCAACACACTTTCTAGAACATTCTACAACATGTGCAGGTTAAAAGTTCATCAATATTTTTAAACTTAACCATATTTTTTTGCCTCATTTTCTCGAACATTTAACGGCACGTGAAGGTTAAAAGTTCACGATTGTTTTAAGTTCGAACAGTGCCTTCCAAATACAAGTAGCAGGACAACTTTTAAACTATGATATGTACTCCACGTTGAAACTGCTTTTTCTTAACCTATCACAAAGATGCTTTTCCACAAAACGAATGTGCACCCTACTTTTAAAAAAGAATGCTTTTCGTCTCCCAATCACGTATCGTTTTGTATGGCAATAAAAAGTAGTTCCCCATCTTTAAACATATCTCTTATTCTACCAAGGAACTGCATGAGCTACAGACATCTTTCCATACGTTCCAGCCATACCTTCAAAATGCTAGTGTGGATCGTAGAACATAGCTATATTTTCTGGTGCAAGAGGTATGCAGAACAGAGACGTATTGACTTAGACCTAGGTTTACAAAATGTGGACATTAAGTGGTTTGCACAGAGAGGATTGAAGTGGCACCAATTGTTGCCTTTGGTTAAAACCTGTTTGCATCTCCAACACCCTGACCTCATGATTGTGCACTGTGGCAGAAACGACCTAGGCACATTGACTGGGGTAGGTTTGGAAATGCTTATGAAGGACACCTTTGGACAATTGATGTTACTTTGCCCTCAAACTGTCTTTGTATATTCCAATATATGCCAAAGACAGAAGTGGAAATGGTCAAAACAATTTTGTCCTCAGATTGAAAAATCTACGAAGAAACTCAACAAAGCTGTGTCTGCATACCTCAGAGACCACAAAATGGGGTCCATCTACAACAACAACATAGGTTTTGATATGGCTGATATCTACAGAAGTGATGGAGTACACTTCACAGATCACGGAAATCGAGTTTTCCTGAATAACTTGAAGCTGTGCATCCGCACTTATATGTAGCTCCAACTAATCAACACAAGGGCCATTTTTAGAGCCACCCTATAACTGACAACTTAGGCCTGCTATTTTAGGGCCAGGTAACGGCAACTCCCGCACCCTCACCAAAATGTATTCTCCCCACAGCTGTGACGCAGCAGCCAGACCATCTGAATTTGTAGCACAGAGCTCTCTCTTTGATCACCACCTCTACTCCCCCATAGGGGTGAGTAGTTTGCGCTTTACAAATACCGTATTGATTTACCTTCGCACTCCCTGTACAACACCACCTAAGCACCATATACAAGTTGGACAAGTGTGGCACAGCGCCCAGAGCACATGACTTCACAGCATAGCAAACACAGGCTCACGGTTTCATACCTGAGTCCAGCAGCAGCTCAATTTAGCAGCATGACACCCTAGACAATACCTCTCTTAATTTCCGTACCCAGCACTTTCAGACCAGTAGGGGTCAGTAGTTCACCGGCTTTACCCCGAGTCTGTCAGCAGCTGAGCTTACGCCCCCAGTGCCATCAGACCCGTAGGAGTGAGTAGTTTGCACTTTACAAATACCGAATTGATTTGATATGTGCAAATTTACCTTCGCACTCCCTGTATAACACCCTCTAAGCACCATACACAAGTTACAATGTTCGAAACAAAAGTTCCTCCGTGTAGGTATAACTACATACTGACACTACTTGGACAGATGTGGCACAGCGGCCAGAGCACATGACTTCACAGCATATGACACACTGTTTGGACTCACGCTTTCATCCCCGAGTCCGGCAGCAGCTCAGCCTAGCACCATGAGACTGTACACAATACCTCACATATTTTCCGTACCCCAGGACTTTCAGACCAGTACGGGTCAGTAGTTCAACCTAGTAGGTATAAACACATGCTGACACTGCTTCCACAGGTGTAGTGTAGCGGCCACGGCACATGACTTCACAGCATAAGGCACACAATTTGGGCTCATGCTTTAATCCTCGACTCCCGCACCAGCTCACCTTAGCAGCATCAGACTCTAGGCAATACCTCACTTAATTTCCGTAGCCCAGCATTTTCACACTGCTAGGGGTGAATACTTGGCTTCACACCCCGTCTATAGCACACCCTAAACACCCCACAGAGGATACAGTGCTCCTACCCTCCTCTTTCCCACTTTTTTCGCCCTTTTTTCCCCTTACTCGCTTCGACGGAATCACAAAATGGCGGCCAACACTTCCTAGTTGCAACCGCTCGCAGCGCTCGCAGCCAATAAGCAGCAAGCTCGTGCTCGTAACGCCTCAGCCAATCAGATAGCAGAATTCCCAAATATCGATATCTGTAAATTTCGATATTTCTCAAAAACTACTAAACGGATTTACACCAAATAAACAAAAGCGTGCTTTCTAGACCAAGACCATTCTCCCTGCCAAATGTGGGGTAATTCCATTCAACCGTTCGACCTGTAGCCTTGTCTAAAGTATCCTATGGAAATTAACATGGAGAAAACACTTTTTTCTCAGCCCCCCCATGACGAATCACCCCCAAACTTCCCACATAGGAGCTGATAAAGTTATAAGCAAAACCAAAAATGCTCTTCCTATGGAAACTTGGTCCTAACTATAACTACCTACTGGCGACCAGTAGGTAATATATATATATATATATACATATATATATATATATATATATATATATATATATATATACATATATCAGCTACGACGCTTGCAATAATGATGCATATATATATATATATATATATATATATATATATATATATATATATATATATATATGTATATATATATATATATATATATAACCGCATTTTACAACATCTAAGGGCAATAGTGAATTCGGATCAAAGTTATCCAGTAGCTCGTCATTTTAAATTGGTGCATAATAATAATAAATTAAATGATTTGAGCTACTTTGTGATTGATGCAGTACCCAGAAACATAAGAGGAGGTAACAGGGAAAAACAATTGAGACAGCTGGAATCTAGATATATTGTACTTCTAGATACCAGGATCCCCAACGGTTTAAATACAGGAGAGGATCTTCATAATTTTTTATAAATTAGGATGCATAGATGTACAATTGAATGATTCTCAATAGCTGCTATTGCAATGCATATCATTTTGCGTAAAGTTTTGCACAAATATCAATATTTGATGAACTAAACAGGCATAACGTTGTGATACTACTGCAATGGATATGACAATGTTTTACAATTATCATAATTTTGTAAACCTTGGTTTTTAGATTATGGTTGATGTAAGATGAATTGATTTTATTGTAGTTTTCCAAAAGTTGTGTATATAGACAGCTCTATAATATGAACTGTTTGGAGTGTATACTTGTTTATTATTACGCATAGCGCAATGCACTGGCACTTTAATTAAAAAATGGTAATTTGGTGGAAAATGATGTATTATGAGCGTTCAGGAGCCACCTCCCTTGACACATAGTTTTTTAATCCTTTTTTTTTAAGATATGATGTTTAATATCTTTTGCACTTATATAATATATGCACTTGCACTTTCCCTGAACATTTGTGTTATTTAGACAAAAGGACATGTTGGTTTAGCATTTAAGGTTATGAGGTAGAAAATCGTTGGCCACTTGGTTTTATCATTAGATTGCTTCTCATGTACTATCCATTTTGGTTTTATTTGGTATTTATATCATTTAGATTAACTTTTTATTTCTATTTGGATGTGCAATGAGAAGTATTTATAACAATATTTATTGATGTAAAGTAATTAATAATATCGTGTTTTCTTATAAGGGAACGCATAAAGATTTTCACCACATGGCAGTATGTGTTCTAGTTCTACTATTGTCCTATAGTCAGGTGATCCGTATGTGTTCAGGGAAGCACTATAAATAATTCATTGGTGTTCCGGTGTGTCATGTGATCAAGGCTGCGGTGACGCAGCCGAAACGCGTCATGCTGATTTTGTGATTGGGAAAATAAAGCAAATTTAAACTGCACTGCTGTGGTCCGTACCTGTGTTGAAATTACCAAGGAAGGTGGTAATTCAGGATTGTTTTACTCGATATATATATATATATATATATATATATATATAGTAAACAAATCTGGGTCCTTCCGGGATCAGTCCCGTTGTCAGGTGGTGCATCAGCCGGCAGGAGCCCCAAGCCGGTTTGAAATTATTCCAAAAGTTAATAAGAGTAAGAATGCACACTCAGAAGTCCATTGCTAATCACCAGGGTTCAATCCTGTAAACCGCTATGCGTTTCGACACTGAAAGTGTCTTGATCACACGAATTTTAACAGTATTACATAACATGCATAAATAAACAATAAACATAGAAAAGGCACTCAATTTGGCAGCCTACATCTGACATCACCGTTGGCAGCCATCTTAGAACGATCACATGTTTATGTACTTCATCAATGTACATTTTCCTCCCCCAAAGTACAATGTTGACACCTTTATCTGATGGCCTGATGACAACATTCTTGTCTTCAGCAAGTGAGATAATAAAATCCCTCTGTTTCTTGGATAGCTTAAACCTTGCATTGTTACACCTCACTGTTCGGTACTTCTGTTTAGTAAGTTCTATGGTGACCACCTCATGAAAGGTATCTATCGAGTCATGAGGAAATTGGGCACTTGCCCATCAAATATAAAGAATTTTCATTCAGGCACTAGTTTGTATCAAATTCAGTCCTCTACAATTGTTTCTCTATTTAGAGTTATTTTGATTTGGACGATATACAGCCAGGTTGTAATATCGCATTCAGTACGCATACTGTTTTAATTGTAATTTGCGGTGTACTTTTTTTAACACGGTCATGACAGACACAACAGCATGCTAATATTACGATGGAATTTTCCTTGTAATCATCATGGTATATTATGAAAAGGACATGCTGAAGACATCTATTGATTTTGTTTAGTCTGTCTCTTATCTTATCTATATTATTACCTCGTGATCACGAAATAATGAATTTAGCTATGTGAATTTATATGCAAAAAATACATTATGTGACCGTTCTAAGATGGCTGCCAACGGTGGTGTCAGATGAAGGCTGCCAAATTGAGTGCCTTTTCTGTGTTTATTGTTTATTTATGCACGGCATGTAATACTGTTAAAATTCGTGTGATCAAGACACTTTCAGTGTCGAAACGCGTAGCGGTTTACAGGGTTAAACCCTGGTGATTAGCAATGGACTTCTGAGAGTGCATTCATAATCTTATTAACTTTTGGAATATATATATATATATATATATACATATATATATATATATATATTACCTACTGGCAGTCGCCAGTTGGTAGTTATAGTTAGGACCTATTTTCCATAGGAAATCCGCAACATTCTATTTGGAATAACGTTGGCGTACATTGATGAATCTTCGCTAAAGTTTCCAAACTTTTGGCCATCTCCGGTCCGCTCCTATCCTGAAAATTTCACGTTGATTCGTCAAGCGGGGGCAAAGAAAAAAGGGGGGTCCCAAAACGCGTTTTCCCCATGCATTTTCCCATAGGACCTGTTGACGCAGCTACAGCCCGAAGTGCTGAACAGAATTACACCAAATTTGGCAAAGAGGTAGTCCTCAGTTCAGACTCATGCCTTTTGCTTAAATGGTGTAAATCCGTTCAGTAGTTCCTGAGAAAATCAAAAGTAAAATCACATATATATCTGGGCGGAGCCTAACCACACATCTCATCGTGAGATCTGATTGCCTGTCAGCACTTCATCCAAGAAGTGTTGGCAGCCATCTTGGGACCACTATACATGATAGCACCTCATTAAAAAGCATTGCAGTTAATAGAAGGTTTTAAGACTTTAGTTACATTATAAATCATGTGTTGATGGTACCATACTCATTTTAGGAATTGTGGTGTGTTCTAAGGTGATTTTACCATGTGAAAAAGCCTTCTGCTGTGATATCATGAATCATGTTTGAGAGAAAACTATTTTCTCATGCTTTTCCCACAGAGGTTTGGAAGGTGATCTATAAGCTAAACTGAGAGCATATTTTCTGTAAATTCACATTATCTTTCTCAGTCATGTGAGAATGAAGTCTGACATTCTCAGTAAAACATGTACATCCAACAAGGGCAGAGACTGTCAGTTGATTCCTTTGTGTTCTACTGCAGCTTCCCAGAGTGTTCTAAAGAACAACTAGAGCGCTAACAAAATGAGGGGGTTCATTTTGCCATAGAAAGTATGATTAGTGCTGCAGAAAGAAAAATTAGGGCACATTTTGAGTGACTTCTCAAATCCTCTTCTATTTCATTAAAAAATTCTGACATGCAGACTGAAACATGCACTTTCAATACCAGCAGCAGACTTCCCTGGTGAGCAGTAGCTTTACTACAGTGATCTAATAAGCAACTAGAGTGCTAACATTCTGAATTTATGGCAAATGTGTGACACATCTGAATGCCTTCTTGATGGAATCAAAGTAAAAAACTGAAAGTATTTCCTACTGAGGAGACTGTAGTAAATGAGGAAATTAGGAAACATCATAACAAATAAGTCTCCCAAAATGGCCACCCGAGACAAAAGAGCCCAAATGTAGCCCAAATATCACCCAGATGTAGCCCAAGTATAGCCCAATGACAGAATGTCCCAGAGTGTTCTAACGAACAACTAGAGCGCTAACAGTCTTACTTATGACAAATGTATGGCACACCTGAAGCCATCTTGATTGGAATAAAGTGGTAACACTTAAAACATTTAATTTACGAAGGAACAAAATGAGGGGGTTCATTTTGCCATAGAAATTATGATTAGTTCTGCAGAAAGAAAAATTAGGGCACATTTTGGACTTCTCAAAACCTCTTCTATTGCATAAACAAATTCTGACATGCAGACTGAAACATGCACTTTGAATACCAGCAGCAGACTTCCCCGGTGAGCAGTAGTTTTATTACAGTGCTCTAATGAGCAACTAGAGTGCTAACATTCAGAATTTATGGCAAATGTGTGACACATCTGAATGCCTTCTTGATGGAACCAAAATAAAAAACTGAAAGTATTCCCGCTGAGGAGACTGCAGTAAATGAGGAAATTAGGAAACTTCATAACAAATAAATCTCCCAAGATGGCCACCAGAGACAAAAGAGCCCAAATGTAGCCCAAATATCACCCAGATGTAGCCCAAGTATAGCCCAATGACAGATTGTCCCAGAGTGTTCTTAAGAACAACTAGAGTGCTTACTGTCTTACTTATGACAAAAGTATGGCACACTTGAAGCCATCTTGATTGGAATAAACTAGTAATACTTAAAACATTTAATTTAAAAAGGAACACAATGAGGGGGTTCATTTTGCCATAGAAATTATGATTAGTGCTGAAGAAAGAAAATTAGGGCACATTTTGAGTGACTTCTCAAATCCTCTTCTATTTCATTAAAACATTCTGATATGCAGACTGAAACATGCACTTTTAATACCAGCAGCAGACTTCCGTGGTAAGCAGTAGCTTTACTACAGTGATCTAATGCGCAACTAGAGTGCTAACATTCAGAATTTATGGCAAATGTGTGACATATCTGAATACCTTCTTGATGGAATCAAAGTAAAAAACTGAAAGCATTTCCTACTGAGGAGACTGCAGTAAATGAGGAAATTAGGAAACTTCATAACAAATAAATCTCTCAAGATGGCCACCAGAGACAAAAGAGCCCAAATGCAGCACAAATATCACCCAGATGTAGCCCACGTGTAGCCCAATGACAGAAGTGTGCAAAACACTTATTTTATGTGTATTTGCAGTTTTATATAGTGGAGACTTGTCAGGTATTGGAGTGCTTTACATGAGCATTGGTTACATCACACAAGATCAAATTCATTTTGGTTGTAGACATGGGGAGATTAAGTGATTTGACCAGAATCACAGAATGTTGAGCTGAAGCAGAAACTCTAACCTGGTTCTCCAGTTGCAAAGTCTGCAGCTCTAGAAGTAACACCACATCCTCTCCCCTAGGTGCAACATTTAATCAAGTGGTCAACTGGATAAAAAAACATAAAGATTACAAATAATTTAAAAGTTCTTTGTCGCTATTTGAAAACTCAGAAAATATGTCCTCATTTTAGTTTTTTAGAGCACTAACCATAATTTTGATGCAAATAAGACCCTCTCATATATGTAATTTCTAAAGGAAATACTCTAGGTATTCCAGTTTTGATTACATCAAGATGACGTCAAGCGTTCCACACTTTTGTAATAAATATAGAATGTTAGCAATCTAGTTGTTCATTGGGATACTGTTGAGAGGCAGAGGCCAGGGGCACGGACTCTGAAAATTGAAGGCAGGTTGGAGAGTGCAGAGGCAACAATTTTACCACACTGAGCAGGCAGGAAGGGCAGTGGCAGCACAACAGACTATGGAGGGCAGTGGAAAGGGGGGCAGGGGCAACAAACCAGCAATACAGGACTGGCAAGAGAGGCTGTGGCAATATAATAGACCATTGTGGGCAGAAGGAAGAGGCAGTGGTAGTACAACCATACATGCCAACAGACCCGTTTCAGCCAGGAAACGTCCAATGTTTTTAAGCTCAAATGGGCTTTATTTGATCTGTCTCCTGTCTACAATCTCCTCTTTTTCAATGTAACTCAAAGGGGAAAATCAATACCCAAGTTTTTTTTCAAAATCTCCCTCTTACCAAGTTTAAAATGTTCGCAAGTATGGTACATTGGATCATGGTAGGCAGGAGGAATTGGGGTAGGGACATGGACTCGGATAACAGAGGACAGGAGGGACATGGAGAGGTGCACCAAACTGACCCTACAGGGCAGGCATCAGGGTTTGCAGCAGCACAATACACCACACAGCGCATGCAGGACATGAGTGCAGCACAACAATCCATAGAAAGCAATAGGGAGGGGACAGGACCATGCACAGAGAATAGAGGGGAAAGAGGCAATGGTAGCTAGCTGACCATAATGGACAGACAGGAGAGAAAGCTGCAGCATACCAGACCATAAAGGGCAGGAGGGACGGATCAGGGGCATTACAATGGAACAAACAAGCCAGGAGGGAGGGAATAGGGGTCTGCACAATGGCTATGATGGGCAAGAAGGAGGGTGCAGGGGCATGCACAAAGGACCATGGAGGATAGAAGGGAGGGTCAGGATCTGGGCACAGACAAGAGAGTTCAGGGGAAGGGGCCTCACAACAGACCGCGCGGGGCAGGCAGGAGGAGCAGTTGCAGCACAACAGACCAGGGAGGGCAGAAGGGTGTGGCAGTAAAATGGACCATGGAGGACAGGAGGAAGGGGATAGGGGCATGGCATGTGGACAGGCAGGGTGGAGGTGGCTGGGACAGGTTACAGTCATCTGACAATGCTAGGCAGGTGGGAGGGGAGTGGCAGCTCAACAGAACACTCAGAGTAGATAGGGGTGGCAGGTCCATGGAACATGGTGGGCAAAAAGGATGGATCAGGGGCATGCACAAAGACATCGGAGGGCATGGGGAAGGAGAATAGGGGCAGAAAGCTAAGCACAGAGGCTAAGCAGGAGGTCAATGATGGGCCATAAAATTGGGCAATGGAGGGCAGGAGGAGTGGACTGGTACATCATGCTAAATGGAGGGCAGTGGCAGCACATCAGACCAGGCATGGCAGGAGGGAGGAGGCTAGTCCATGGATTCAGACAACACAGGATAGGGAGGAGGTGGATGGGGCAGCAAGCTAACTGTTCAGAGAAGGTGGGTATTAGGAACTTTATTGCTTTTAACATGTGTGTCTGTGCGAACTACTTAAAATATGAACAAGTATGCAGCATAATCTCACTTTTATTCAGGAAGAAGCGGACGTTTGTGACTGTGACTCCGGGCTCACTTGGCAGAAACACCCCCTGACCCTCCCCCCTATCGCAAAATGTAATGCCCGTGAAAAGGGTAGGTGGACGCAGTGTTATATAGAACATAGTCCTGAGAGCACGAATGAAAATGAAAACCAGATATAGTATATGGTATAAACTATGCACCAAAAAGTGTGATATAAGATGAACCGGGCGTGAAATATAATATGCAATACATTGTGCGCAAGGACAGATTCATTGGAGAGCGCGAGATAGCACAGGCACTAGCGCGTGCTATGCGATATGCGCCTTGTAGTGTAATATGCACAGGGCAGTGTTGTGTAACCTAACTAGTCTCTAAAGTTGTAATATAAAATATGTGCTGGGGAGTGTAACGTTGCATATGCACTGTGACAAAGATATGGATCCCAGATTGTAATATGTATGGCATAGCGCTGTGCGTTATAACATAGGCATCGAGGAAGGCACGTTAGATGGGGCAATATAACCCGTGCGAAGGCAAGTGTGGCATGACATATTCACGGGGTGGTGTTACAGTGCACATGGGCTAGAGAGTGTCATAGCATACGCACTAGCTGGTGGAATACAACACAGAGGTGTGAGGCACTCGGCGGGCACTGGTGGGTGTAACACAGCATTGGTCTCAGCCCGGAGCACGCTGTGACTCTCAAGTGAGGTTCGTCTCCTTTCCAGAGAGTAAAATAAAAAGTATTACACATCCGGTGGTGGATGTGTATTTTATTAACCGTGAGGGGGGTTTCATGCATAGTTTGGTCGAATTTTTGTCGAATCCCCTTTGAATGGCTTGGTGTGCGCGTCCATTAAATGTGCCTGTCAATAGCTACCCATGTTTGTATAAATAAACGACAAGGGTGTCTACTTGGAGAGTACCCACTGGCGGGGGTGCCGGGATTAGGCACGGTAGGGCGTCAGACACATCAGAGCTTCACTAGCGGTGTAAATACATTCCATGTGGATTCATTCAATGCATAGTCACCTTTTAATGAATATCACGCAAATCGTCATGGTGATAGGTACATACGGTTTGCCCAGCATGTCCTAGGTGTTTCTATAAATATATATTTTTAAAAAATAATAACAAACAAAGGCCGGCCCCGGGGGATGGGGTCCCCGGGCCCATAAGTGGCCTGAGGAGGGGGGCAATGAATAAAAAAAAAAAAAAGTCCATGACCCGGGGGCTGGGGTCCCTGGGGCCGATTAAGGCCTTGGGAGGGCCAAATTAATTTTTTTCAACAAAAATAATTAGGGTGCAGGCCCTGGGGGATGGGGTCCCCAGGGCCAGTAAATTAGAAAAAGAAGGGGGGCCACACAGCCCTCCTTCTTGAAAAAATAAAATAAATAAAAGACCGGCATCGCGTCGGAGGCCACGCCCCCTCCTTGCAGCACTCTGCAAACACGCCCCCTGGCCAGTTGTAAGTTGGGGAATTAATTCCCCTTCAATACTGAGGGTCCCTGAGGGCCAACTAGCCCAACAGGTATCTCCAGTATGCGCGAGGGAACTGCGTTGCAGACAGGTGTTCTGAGGCCACGCCCCTTTTTACACCTCTATGCAACGCAGCTCTGTGGCGCTTACTGGGGCTACCTAGTGGGCTAGTTTGACCTTAGGGACCCTTAGGATTCAAAGGCACTTAATCTCTCAACTTAGAACGGCCACAGGGCGCATTTACACAGTGGTGAAGGGAGGGGACGGGGCCTGAGGTGACGTGTGGAAACACGCCCTGTGGCGCGTTTTAAGTTGGGGAAATAATTCCCTTTCAATCCTGAGGGACCCTGGGGGCCAACTAGCCCACCAGGTGCTTCCAGTAAGCGCCACTGCTCTGCGTTGCAGAGAGGTGGTGCAGGCCGTGCCCCTTTTTACACCTCTCTGCAATGGCGCTTACTGGACGTACCTAGTGGGCTATTTTGCCCCTAGGGATCCTCAGGATTCAAGGGGACTTAATCTCTCAACTTAAAAAAAGGCCACAGGGCGTGTTTACACAGTGGGGAAGGGAGGGGACGGGGCCTGAGGTGACGTGTGCAAACACGCCCTATGGCGTGTTTTAAGTTGGGGAAATAATTCCCCTTCAATCCTGAAGGACCCTGGGGGCCAACTAGCCCACCAGGTGCTTCCAGTAAGCGCCACTGCGCTGCGTTGCAGAGAGGTGGTATAGGCCGTGCCCCTTTTTACATCTCTCTGCAACGCAGCTCTGTGGCGCTTACTGGAGGTACCTAGTGGGCTAGTTGGACCCTAGGGACCCTCAGGATTAAAATGAACTTAATCTCCCAACTAAAAACGGCCACAGGGCATGTTTACACAGTGGTGAAGGGAGGGGACGGGGCCTGAGTTAACGTGTGCAAACAAGCCCTGTGGTGCGTTTTAAGTTGGGGAAATAATTCCCCTTCAATCCTGAAGGACCCTGGGGGCCAACTAGCCCACCAGGTGCTTCCAGTAAGCGCCACTGCGCTGCGTTGCAGAGAGGTGGTATAGGCCGTGCTCCTTTTTACATCTCTCTGCAACGCAGCTCTGTGGCGCTTACTGGAGGTACCTAGTGGTCTAGTTGGACCCTAGGGACCCTCAGGATTCAAGGGGACTTAATCTCCCAACTTAAAATGGCCACAGGGCGTGTTTACACAGTGGGAAAGTGAGGGGACGGGGCCTGAGGTGACGTGTGCAAACACGCCCTGTGGCGCGTTTTAAGAGGTAGTTTTAATCCCCTGCCCTATTATATACTAGGGTCTTACAGAGGAGGTCATGCTGATCACAGGGGGACCCCAACGCATAGTGTTCCCTAGTGTATTTAGGTGTTTTCACTGTATTCTGAGTGTCTTTTAGCATAGCACTGGCTCTAGGACTGGTTAGTCAGACTCAGTTACCACCAGTATCCGTCTGAAAAAGTTGAGGGTACAGGATGATTTTGCAACAAGGCTTCTTTCTGCTCTTCTGTTTGTTCTTTCTGCATGTTATCCTTCTTCCTGCACTTTTCTTAGTCTTTGAGGACTTCTGTTGCTTCTTTCTGCATTTCTTTTTTTTCTTTCTGTGCGTTTTTTCTTCTTTCTTCACATGTCCTATCTCTGTAGGCATAGTTAGAAATTAGCATTTAAAAAACCTTTGAAATTCACTGAAAAAACCATAGGTTTCAGCCACGTTATAGGTAGGAATTAGCATTTAAAAAACCTTAGAAATTCACTGGAAAAAACCATAGGTTTCAGGGGCGTTATAGTTAGCTGGACTTTTCACTCATACAAAACCATTGAAATTCCCCCGTTATTTTTAGTTCAGCTAACTATAACTCGCGCGCCCGCAATGCACTGCTGATGAGGTCACATATTACATCACTCATGACATGGTCAGTAACATCACTCATGACATCACTGATCACATCTCAAATGACATCACTGATGACATCATCCTTGTGATAGAGTGGCAGACCTCCTCTCCCCCTAATATAACCTATGACACACATTCAAAAATAGAAACTAAAATTTTCAAAACAATGGACATACCAATATCAGTTACAACAACCTATTCAGTAATTCTAAGATCCACATACACATCCACTCATTCACCAACAGTCCCATACAGTCACTCATACATGTACTCACTTATCATATGTACTCATACACCCATACATCCTGTTACACCATGCCACTCATCCATAGAGTTACTCACACACATAGTCACTCATGCTAATAAAGAATCAAACATCCATTTACTTGCATATACAGTTATACACACACCACCACACTTACTTCTACAAAAACTTACACATACTTAGTCTTTTAAACAATCACTTATAGAAACACATACTTATTCATACAGGAACTCTTTCAATCTCTCTCTCTCTCACATATACTCACTTATATACACCAATAGTCACATATGTAGCTACTCATAAATACACTATTGAGACAGTCATTCACTCACTAACACACCCATGCACACACTCATCGACCCATATAGTGCTGCACACATGCTGTCTTCAACACATACAAACAGTGAGTCACTCATTCATGCACCTATGCACTACATAATACCCCCACCGAAGACCATACAGACACTCAGACACTCCTACTGATATTCAAAAAAACAACTAATAACCTATATAGACACTCATGTAGCTACTCACCAACCCATGCAGCCACTTATACACAATGTGGAGAGACTGATACAGATATTTACATATTTAAACATTACTCACTAAGCCATGTATTCACTAAGATACACTTAATCAGTCAGTTATACAATCATTTTTTTCAAAAACAAATCATCCATTTAAACACTTATATACCCATTTAGTCTTCCATCGACCTTGAGATATACATATATAAAACATATGTAATTTTCAGAAAAACACACATTCACTGGATGATGTCATCAGTGATGTCATCAGTCATGTAATTTGAGATGTCATCAGTGATGTCATGAGTGATGTCACTGACCATGTCATGAGTGATGTAATATGTGACGTCATCAGCAGTGCATTGCGGGCGCGCGAGTTATAGTTAGCTGAACTAACTATAACGGGGGAATTTCAATGGTTTTGTATGAGTGAAAAGTCCAGCTAATTATAACGCCCCTGAACCTATGGTTTTTTCAGTGAATATATACAATTGCATTTTTTGCACTATGAATGTAGATTTTGCACTTTAATGCTACAAATTGCACTAGATAACCTGCATATTTTCACAACCAACAATTGCACTTTAGAAACAGTTCTCTTCAGTGTTCATTGTGTATGTTTTATACATCCTCCCAGATTTTAAATGGCAAAAACAGGACAAAAGTTAAAGACAACACAGTGGATCTTTGTTTTTACAAACCCAGGAGACATTGATTGCAAACATATTTGTATACTTTGTATCAACCCTACTTACCATGCGTATATTTCTTCTATGTTTAGTATCACTAGCATCACAAGGTCATAGAGTGCTCAATATATAAGGATAATAGAAACAGTAGTTACTTTGTGTGATGAAGGCCATCTTGTGGCCGAAACGCGTAATGGCGTGCTGTGTGGGTGCTGACATCTATTAAAATCCTATGAAGCACGAGCTGGTGTCCGTGTGCTTTCTTCCTCGCCGTCAGGAAGTGGGAGACAACGTTTGGACTTTATATATATATATATATATATATATATATATATACATATATATTGCACGTATGTATATTTTCACTGAAAGAAATCTAAGGTTACACAGATGTTATAGTTAGGCTGACATTTCACTCTTACAAAACCAGAGAAAATTCAGCAGTTGTAGTTACCTGAGCTAACTATAACTCATGCCCCCGAAATGTGCTGCTTATCATCTCACATATTACATCACTCATGACATGGTTAGTGACATCACTGATAACATTAGGGTTGGCAGATATAGAGATTTCTCAGATATTTGACCCTTAATAACTCTGCAAACATTTGACGCATCTCTGTGAAACGTTCCAGAATTATTCTGCATTATACAGTAGCGAATGATGGCAGGCTTTGCAGAAATTTGTCAAGGGTGTGCAAAGTCCCAAAACAGATTTTGACCCCAATGCATTTTACATAGGCTTTTTGAAGAGGATGTAGCATACCTATGGCAGTACAGATTTGCACAAATATTGACAGAAATGTAGAATATAGTATGCAGATTATCCTTTTTTATGTGCCATCCAAATTGGTTTAGTGGTTGGTAAGTTAAAAAGGAAATAATTTAGTGATATCTGCTGTTTCATATGTAGCACAATACCACTAAAAGTAGAAAGGCAGCCCAAAAAGTAAACTAGACTGCATATTTAAAGTTTCAGGTTTACTACATGAACAACTGTCAGACTCATTTATGGTTAAATTTTAATGGAAAATAATAAACAAATATATGACAAATAGAATACATCTTAATCAACCTAAGTTTTCTATGCATGCTCTCTGAGTCACAAAAGAAAACGTTGCCCAACAAGCCAAACAAAAACCTTGTTTCTTTTGCATTTCTGCGAGCTACACAAACTGCTATAAGGAGGACATGATAATTGTCCACTAGCAAAAAAACAACTATGACTGGCTTTCTTTCACTTTGGGCTTCATATGTAGCACAATACTACTAGAAGTAGCAAGGAAGTCCAATCCGAAAATAAACTAGACTGCATATGCAAAGTTTCAGAATTACTACATGAACAACTAAACAATACATTTATGGTCACATGATTATGTAACACAATAAACAATACAATAGATAAAAAGAAAAAAGTCACAAAAAAATATGATTGCGACTCTGTAGTTATAGTTAGGTTAACCAGAGATGGGAATTGCTCAGATTTTAGCTCTCTAATAACTTTCCACCTGTTTGACGAATCACCATAAACCTTTCTAGACCTATAGCATTTTCTATATTTTGTGATGATGTAAATCTTTGTGGTGAATCGTTAAGGGGTGCAAAGATAAAAGAGGAGTACGAAAACCCATTTTTCCACTAATGCATTTGCCACAGACCATTGTATTTGATGTTGTGCAACAATGACTGAACGGATATACATGCAATTTGGCAGGATTATACATTATGGTGCAGGGATGATCCAGGCAACAATTTGTTAAGTTATAAGGCATCTAAACTTAGTGATGTCTGTGACTGAGTTACTTCAGCATAATTTTGTGAAATTGTGCGAAACTACTGCGGTACATGGTAACAACAAGTCATTATCTGATTGGATAATAATTGCCTTTACAAAGGTTGAAGGCAGCCATGTTGTTTTAAGGCCAATTTACCAGTGTTCTGGCTTAGGGCATTTGATATAGGTAAGTATCAGGTTTTTATTTTCCCCTACCTTTTACCACTTTACTAAAGCAGTAATACATAGAGAAAAATAATTATATGTCGATATATTTTAAATAAATGTTACGGAGTTCCATGAAGCTACCTATGAAGTACTGCCTAACTTAAAAAAAATATAAAACAAACACTTTAATGCACCATATTTCACAAATATAGTGTAGTACAGTATATTTACATTTTTATCATATTTAATTCTGTAAATAATAGTGTGTTAAGTATCTCAGAAATACCTAAAAATACCAAACAAATACTGTGCAACTTAAAAAAAGAAGCATTTCCTAAAAAATACTGTACGAACTAAGAAGTGGCACAGTAGTCCATAAACTTATTTAAAAATATGTCAAAAAAATTGAATACATTTCTCTACCTATTACTGCTAATAAAATGGTAATAGGTGGGGAACTAAAATGAAACCTACTACTTACCTATATCTAAGGCCCTAACACAGAACACAGCCAAAGTGTAGTGAAAATAAAATGGTTGCCTTTGCATTTTTTAAAATCATTCATTACCCAATTATATGCTCGCTTGTCATCACCATTTACCATGGTACATCACAAGTTACAGTGGTATACATAGCCTAAAATACAAATCAGTGTTAGCTGTATTATTGTATTGTGGTACCCTTGCGCCATGCATGGTGTCATATGGGCAACACAATACTTGAGTCAGATTTACAAAGGAGCACAAGGCCACTATGCGTGACCCTGCATTGATTGGTGAATCTGGAGAAACACAAGGCAGCACATTTCTGTGTGTTGCTTTACTTTGCACACCTTAATCAACATTGCTGCTAAATTTCACATACATCCATACACCATTCAACTGTACACAACTACACTATACACCACTCCACTCTATGGTAGTCCAGTATATGCCACTCCAGTGTACATCACTCCACTCTACACCACTCCACTGTACGCCTCTCCACTATATGCTATTCCACTCTTCAGCATTCTAATCTACGCCTCTCAACTGTGTGAGACTCAACTCTATGCCGCTCTACTATGCACTATTCCACTCTATGCCACTCCACTACACCCTACTCCACTTTATGCCACTCCAGTGTAAGGTACTTCACTCTACACCACTTAATTCTACACTATTTCATTGGACTCCACTCCAATGTATGCCACTCCACTCTCTGCTATTACACTGTACCTCACTTCACTGTACGCCACTCCAGTCTACACCACCCCACTGTACGCCACTCCACTGTATGCTATTACACTCTAGGTCACTTCACTGTACAGCACTCCACTCTACACCACCCCACTGTATGCCTCTCTAATGTATGCTACTCCATTGTACTCTATTACACTCTACACCACTCCACTATCCAACACTCCACTCTATGCCACTCTACGCTATTACACTGTTCACAACTCCACTCTACCCACTTCAGTGTATGCCACTCCACTGTATGCCACTCCACTATGCGCTATTCCACTATGTGCTATTCCACTCTAGGCCCTTCCACTGTATGCCACTTCACTCTATGCTATTCCACCATATATTAGTCCACTGTACAACACTGGACTGTATGCCATTCCACTGTAGGCCACTGGAGTGTGTGGTACCTCACTGTGCGCCACTCCAGTTATACCATTCCACTCTACACCATCCCATTCTACGCTGTTCCATTGAATAGCACTCTATTGTACTCCATGCCATTGTATGCTATTACACTCTACCCCACTCCACTGTACACCACTCCAGTGCACATCACTCCACTCACTGTGTGCCCCTCCATTCTACACTAATCCATTGGGTGCCACTCAAATCTATGCCACTCCACTGTATGCTATTCCACTCTACCCCACTACAGTCTACACCACACAGTTGTACACCACTCCACTGTCTGCTATTCTACTCTGCGTTATTCCACTCTATGCCACTTCACTGTGCTCCACCCTATGCTATCCACTTTACATTACTACACTCTACACTACTCCACTGTACACTATTACACTGTATGTAACTTCAATCTTTGCCACTCTTCTGTATGGTATTCAAATCAAATAAACCAAATCCTTTATTCGATCTTACACATTAGATCATAAAAGTAATTACAATCACAATTTATAAAAACATTATAAGATACGCTAATATCCAATTTATCATAAAATCCATTTCATCTATATATATACAGTAAGATATAATAAGCCATCCCACTACCTCTTAAGGGCCCACCTGCTTTCTCTTTTTCAGACATGCCCATAGAAATTAAGCTAAAGAAAAACAAACATAGAAATTCTGCAAGGATTTGAGGAAAAACAGAACTACATGGCAACATTTAAAATTGTAACGCTTACAAATTGGTACAATAAATTTATATCTTTCTTGACTATAAAACCCACAGAAAAATAAAACATGGAGATCCTTTTGAGGGGACTTATTGTCACACGGACACACTGAGAGATCGGAATGTTTATATTGCTTCCCCGGGTATCCTATCATCAGAGGGATCATATTTGAATGAAATCTCAGTAAAATATATTTGTGATGTGGGAGTGTGACATTTGCCAGTTACAAAAAACTTCCCTCCACCAACACAGGTGTTAGATCGTACAGACAAATAGTCTGGGGGTGGGATTTTTTTTTACTTTCTCAGGTATTGGGCCCTCAAAATGAATGTCTCAGCCAATTATTTCTTCGTTATGGACTTACAGGTAGAGGGGTCTTTAAAAAGGCAGCTTAAACCTATAGCAGATAACTCCGACTCCACATACTTTAGCCACCTGATCCTTCTGTAATTCTGACTTTAAAATAAGGGTTATTAAGTTTTGCGTAAGGGGAACTGTCGTCCTTAAACAAATAGAGAGCCACAGAAGAAGTGGTGTCATTTTGATCGAGTTAATAATATATGGTAAAGTCAATTCCATGTGTAGAATAGTTTGAATATGACTGTGGGAGGGAAGTAAATGACTTAAAAAATGTATTCTCTATGGACTATAAAGAGTTACTGGGAGCCATCCCCCATATCGCTGCTCCATACACTGCTGCCGCCTTAGTTTTAGCATGATCATTTTTTTTCATTGGGATCAGAGGTTTGGCACCCAGCCTTTTAGAGAATGTTTTCAATATCATTATGCTTCTCTGCATGCCCATTGCTCTTCCCTCTATTAGTTTAGACCATGACTGATTTCTATCAAAAAGGACTCCTAAATAGGGGAACAGGTCCACCACATCAATTTTACCGGAGTCCATAAAAAAAGACGGTGGTCTATCATGTTTCCCCGCCCCGGCAATGATAATAAAAGATTTGATCTGATTGACCCTTAAATCTAATGAGTTCATAAAAGTCGCGTAAGCGGATATAAGAAACTGAAGCCCCCTCCCAGTTCGAGCCATCAAAACGCCATCATCAGCACATGCCAACATTGTTAACCGCTGATTGTTAGCAAGCACAGGGACGTCAAGGCTGCGCCCTTAAGATGCTTTCCCACACCATTAGTATATATGGAAAATAAAAATGGTGCCAGGACGCAGCCTTGCCTTACCCCTCTCAAGATCTTAAATGATCGGGTGCACTCCCCGTTCCTCCCGTTATGGACTGAAGAGGAGGCGTCAGAGTACAGCTGCCTGATGAAGTCAACCAATGCCTGATCTAATCCCATCTCCTCCATTATCTGCCAGAGTCCAGGGTGTGACACGCAGTCGAAAGCTGCGGATGAGTCCATAAATGCGACATAGATCTTTCCACCCTTGGCTTTGACATATCTGTCCATGATCAGTGAAAGATTCAGGCATTGGTCTGTCGTTCCTTTTCCCTCTTGGAATCCAGATTGGGACACCATTCAAATGTTTTTACTCCTCATATGTTTCGTATCGATCAACGAGATTGGTCGATAATTTTTTGGGTTACTTTTATCTCCCTTTTTCTGGATAGGGACGATAATACTGGTTTTCCAGGACATAGGTGGGCCCACTATTGCAATTTTGTTAAAAACATTAGTTAAAAGGGGAACCCATATATCCATGTTTTGAAAAAAGAAATCCATTGGGACGCCATCAGGACCCGGGGCTTTCCCACTTCTACATGCCTTAATCCCATTCCTGACTTCATTATAATTAAATGAGAGATGAGTACCAGGGATGATAGGTGACTGTAGTGATAGATAATCAGTTGTGGCAAAAATACCTTCGAAATGAGCCACCCACTCCTCCTCTCCTACATTAACATCAAGCCCTGGGCCATTCGGAGTTTTAAAATGGGGGCCATTTATAATTCCCCAAAACTCCTTTGAGTTACCTGTAGCTGAAACCTGCTCTAATTTTACCCAAGTTTCTTCTTTTAGTACCTTTTCCTTATTTTTCCTGGCCGCTTTATATTCCCTACGGAGAATGGTAATTTCAGAGATATTTCTTGGTTTGACACCTAAAGCTTTAGTGAGCGCTTTCTTTTTTTGAGAACAAGTAGAGTCAAACCAGCCCTTCTCCTTTTTTGGCTTGTCAGTATTATTCTTTACAAGTGACTTCCTTATACATTCTAAAAAGTCTACCAAGGAAGAAACCACAAAATGGGGATGATTGTCAGGATCTAAACAGTTATCAATATTAGGAAGGGCACTCCTGATAATTTTGGGTATCACCTTTGTTTTATCAATTTTGGGCCACTTCAGTTGGTATCCATTTCGCCTTGCTAATATAGGTTGACCAATTATTTGAGGATTTATCGCAGACTTCTGCATAAGTTGGATTTCACGCAGCAGAATTGCGTGGTCACTAAAGGTGTTAAATTCAATAGTTACTTTATTACACCTGATATTTAGAGGGTTTGAGACCAATATAAAATCAATGGTCGATTCTTGGTGTTCCCAATGAAATTGTGGCAACAGGATATCATTAATAGAGGCTACGTTATTGACCATAACCATGTTTCTCATTGAAATTAATGTACTGAGAGAGTTTCCATAAACGTTATGCGAGAAGTGATGGACAGGATTGCCCTTCACGTCCTCCATGCCACAAACCTGCTCTAAATTATAATTACATGGATATAAGTTGAAGTCCCCCAGCCAAACCATGTTAAGGACCGCCTTTTGTTTAATAAAATGAGTTGCCTTATCAATGGCAAAGTTCACTTCATCCAGAATTTTATGCCTGTTTTGGCCCAAATTATTATTATAAAAATTTATTAAAAGCCATTGATCTTGATTCGTGAACTCTAAAATAATGAGATGAAAATATGGGGAAGTTCCCTAAAGCATCTTTGCTTTTATTGCTAGTGTATTTGGAATTAAGACAATTAATCCCCCTTTAGCTCTTCCCGATGGGGACGGAGTGGCTCTTGTCTGGTACGAACAGTAACCATTTATAAAGTTCTCTTCTATGGCCCAGGTCTCCTGCAGGCAGGTGATATCTTTATCCTGCCACAGACTCAGCCATTGAGTGTCCCCAAGTTTATTTACAATACCTGCGACATTCCAGGATACTGCTCTTATTACATCTGAAGATCCTCTTGTAATGTTTCACTATTAATATAATTTGTGGGGCTTGACGTAGGCAAAGCGGCCGGCTCTCAGAAAGTCAATCGCACAAATCTAGCCCTGAAAGGGGGTCAAATCTATTCTCCAAAGGAATTCCCTGATTATTCATCTCATTAAAACTCCCTGGATTTGGTATTCCACTTTACCCCACTCCACTGTAAGCCACTCCATTCCACACTATTCCATTGTCCATCACACCACTGTATGCCACTACACTATATGCTATTACACTCTACCCCAGTCCACTGTGAGCCACTCCAGTCTATACCACTCCACTGTAGGCTACTACACTATACGCTATTACACTCTACAATACTCCATTGTAAAACACTCCACTCTATGCCACTCCATTGTATGCCACTCCACTCTATGCTATTCTACTATGCTCCACTCTACTGTACGCTGCTTCACTATATGCTATCCCACTCTATGCTAGTCTAATGTATGTCACTCCAATCTACAACACTCCAGTGTGTACTATTCCACTGTATGACACTCCACTCTATGTTAATGTATTCTATGCCACTCCAGTGTACTCTCCTGCACTCTATATAACTCCACTCTACAAATCTCCACTACATTCTCTGACACTTTAATACTCTATTCCACTCTATCCCCATACACTCCACTGTCAAATTTGTACTCAACTCTATGCACATACACTCTATTGAACAACACTCTACTCCACTGTTAGATTTGCGGGTCTCTAGTTGGCATAGGTAGGTACCTGCGACAAATAGGGACCCTTGCGTCTAGTCAGGGTAAAGGGGTACACTCCTAAAATAACCCCTGCTCACCCCCTTGGTAGCTTGGCACGAGCAGACAGGCTTATCTCAGAGGCAGTGTGTAAAGCATTTGTGACCACATACAGTAATCCAGTGACAACACTACAGATGGACACCACACACGTTTTATATCAAAAATAAGTATTCTTTATATAGACTTAACACAAGACCACAAACGACAAAAATCCACAATACTGTACTTAAAATGGTAGAATTTAGCTTAGTTCTCTTAAGACGGTAAATGCGACACTCAGAGTTCAATGTACCTGAAGATGCGTAACGCAAGACAATGAAAGTGTTGCAAGGACGGTGATGCGTTGAAGATCTGTGCAAAGAAACAAAGATGATGCTTTCTTCTTGGTGCAACATGATGTGAGCCGCGACAGGCCCTGCGACACGCTTCCCGGTGATGCGGCGGCGTCTGATGCGACGTCGATCCTCTTCTCCGGCCATGCGAGTTGCTTCGGCAACGATGCGAGCCGTGACAGGCCCTGCGATATGCTTCCCGGTGATGTGCCGGCGTCTGATGTGATGTCGATCCTCTTCTCCGGCGATGCGAGGCACTTCAGGGACCCTGCGATGACTCAACGGTTCTTCTGGGCCATGAAAGGCCCTGCGACGTGCTTCCCGGTGTTGTGGCGGCATCTGATGCGACGTCGATCCTCTTCTCCGGCGATGCGAGGCGCTTTCTCGTTGTGAAGCGACAACGGCAGTGCAGCGACACGCTTCTTGCTCATGAGTCCCGCTTCCAGCTCCTTGCGAAACGCAGTCCCTTAGAAAGCCTCGCAAAACAGCAGGCACTTCCAAACAACTCTTGGGGAGCTGGTGGGTGAAGTCTGTTGTCCCTGAGACTTCAGCAGGAGGCAAGCTCTTTTCTCAAGCCCTTGGAGATCCTTCACAAGTTGAAGAAAGTATACAAAGTTCCTTTCTCCTCTCTTTGGCAGTCAGGCAACCACTGCAGGCCAGTCCCTCAAGCTTAGGGACAGTCTCTCCACAGTCTCTCTGGTTCTGCCCCTCAGCAAAGGTTTCTTCTTGTTTCCCAAAGTGATCTAAAGTTTTTGGGTTTGGGTCCCAATATTTATACCCAGTTTCTCTTTGTTCTCTGAAGGCAGAGAGGCCTTTGCCTAGTCCAAACCATTTCTGGTCAGTCCTGGAGCACTTTGTTGACAAGACTCCTTCTTTCCTTTCAGAGTGCAGGGCAGAGACATCAGACGCGCCACAGGAGGTGGAGTCAGCATTGTGGAGGGAAGGCACAGCCCTATTCAGGTCCCAGGTGCAACTCCTCCCACCCATCTAGATGCAGATCTCTCTATTCAGCCTTGTGCTGACTCACCCTGTCTCCTGGAATCCCCCAGCCCCGTCACTCAAACTCCAGACAAGGAATACAAAACCTAGCAGAGGCAGGTTTGGATGGTTAGACAAGAAAATACCTACTTTCTAAAAGTGTTATTTTCAAACACAGAATGTTAAAACCAACTTCACTATAAGATGTATTTTATCATTCTGAGTTCAGGCACACTAAACTCGAATTTCTATCATGTTCCCTGTGTCAGTTAGGATTATAAGATGTAATAATCAAACTGCCCATTCTGGCCTATAAGGAACAGGTAGCCTTGCAATAGTGAAAAACGAAAATGGCTGTAATTCACTATTAGGACATGCCACACACATTAGGGCATTTTCTACCTTATACTTACAATGTACCCTGCCCTTGGGCCTACCATAGGGGTGTCTGATATGAAGAAAAGGGAATGTTTAGGGACCTGCAAGTGGGTGCACTTTCCCAGTCAGTATGGCAGTACCAGACTGCACACAGGCTCTGCAATGACAGGCCTTAGACACACTTTTCCAGGCTGCTTCTGTGGGTGGCACAACCAGTGCTGCAAACCCACCAGCAGCATTTGGATTTACAAGCCCTGGGCACTCCTGGTGCACTGTACTAGGGTCTGACAAGTAAACAAATCATGGAATTACTAATCCATACATCAATTTACAATAGGGAGACTTGTACTGTGGCACTGGATAGCAGTAGCACAGTGCCCAAAGCATCTAACACCAGCAAAAACACATGAGGCAACAGCAAAAAATGGACGGGAGACCCACGCCAAGGTGCCAGGTCTAACATCCACTCTTCAACAGTTGCCAAAACTGTTCTACACAGCATTCCATGCTACAGTATGAGCTGGCACTCCAGTTTATAACAGTTTACTCGACTTTACGCTATGCCACTTCAATGTACACCACTTCAATCTACGCTAAGCCACTGTATCCTACTCCACTCTATGCCACTCCACTGTACACCACTCCACTGTAAATTATTTCACTCTATGCCACTCCACTCTTCTACACTCCACTGTACGCTGTTCCACTGTATGCTACTACACTGAACAGTAATCCACTCTATGCCACTGCAGTGTACGCCACTCAACTTTAGCCACTCTGACGTACGCCACTCCAATGTATTTCACTCTCCTCCACTCTAACTCCACTCTTTTAATGTTTACTACACTTTATGGCACTCTATGACACTCTACTCCACTCTATCCCGGTACACTCCCATGTCCAATTCTATACTCCACTCTATGCCCGTACACTCCATTGTACAACACTCTATTCTGCTATACAAAAATTTCTATACTCATACAACATAGCACTCCCCTCTACTGTACGAGACCCCATTCCAATTTATAACAATTTACTACCTGCGCTATATCTCTACACTACACGCCACTCTACTCTACGACACTCCAATACACTCTATTTTACTTTACTCTATACTATGTTACGCCACTCCACTCAACTATACTCCACTGTATGAGACTTTACCTGAGACTTTACCTCACTCTACGCTACTGTACAACAATCCACTCTACACAGCTCCAAAACTTGAGACACTACTGTACTCTATGCAACTCCACCCTACAACACTGTACTATACTGTAGGTCACTCCTTTACTACACTGTATGCCACTCTCCAATACTTTAGAACAGTCTATACCCATTACACTCCACTGTACAACACTGTACCATAGTGTATGCCACTGTACAACACTGTACTCCACTCTATGCTGCTCTACGATACTCCAGTCTACTATGCAACATTGCATGCAACTCCTTGTATGCCACTGCAGTCTGCTGTTCTCCACTCTACTTTATGACACAAGACTCCACTTTACTCCACTACTCCACTGTATGCCACTCCACTCCACTCTATGCCATTGTACTCTATAACACTGTATGCCAATCCACTCTATCACACTCTAGAACACTGCACTGTGAAGGACACCACTCCACTCTACTTACCTGTATGGTACTTAACTCTTGTGTAATCTACAACACTTTCCAATACCGCATGACATGACACTGCACTCTACTGTACAACACGGTACTCCAATTTATGACCTTCACTGGACTGCATGCTATGCACTCTACACCACTATAGTCTACGACACGCCACTCTACTCCACTCTAAGACACTTTACTCCTCTCTACACTACCCCACTTCAGGGTACTCCACTCCATTCTACTGCACTTTATCCCTCTCTACGCCACTGTACAATACTCCGCTGGACACCTCTCCACTGTCTGACACACTACTCCGTTATATGTAATACCACTTTACAACACTGTACTACACTCTATGCCACTTTACTCCACTCTATGCCCATCCACTTTACACCACCGTACTACACTGTATCACACTCAGCGACATGCCATTCCACTCAATTCCACTCTACTCAATGCCAATCCATCATAAGCTATTCCACGTTATGCCTCTCCACTGTATGAGACTCCACTCTATGCTATTACACTGTATGCAAGTCCATTGCACATCACTACATTCTACATTCTACGCTCTTACACCTTTCACAGCTCCACTGTACACCACTCCAGTCTATGACACCCCACTGTACGCCGCTCTACTCTAAACCACTTCAGTCTACGCTATTTCATTGGATGCCACTCTAATGTACACCACTCCACTGTATGCTATTACACTCTACCCGACTCCACTGTACGCCACTCCAGTCTACACCACCCGACTGTACACCACTCCACTGTACAACACTCCACTCTACGCCACTCCGCTCTACACTATGACACTGTTCACAACTCCACTCTACGCTAGTCCACTCTACGCTATTACACTGTATGCAACCCCACTCTACTCCTCTTCAGTGTATGCCACTCAACTATATGCTATTCCACTCTACCCTCTTCCAATGTACTCCACTTCACTCTATGCTATTACACTGTATGCCACTCCACTGTACTATACTCCACTGTATGCTATTCTACTGTATGCCACTACAGTGCAAGGTACCCCACTGAATGCCACAGTAGTTTATGCCACTCCACTCTACGCCACTCCATTCTACACTATTCCATTGACCCCACTCCATTGTATGGCATGCCACTGTATGCTACTACATTCTACCCCACTCTACTGTACGCCACTGAAGTCTACATTACTCCATTGTACGCCACTCCACTGTACGTTACTTCAATATATGCTATTACACTCTATGCCACTCCACTCAACCACATGCCACGACACTCCACTACTCTTTAGGATATGACACTCCACTACACTATATGACATGGCACTCTAATCTAAGTCACTCTCCTCCACTGTATTCTATGACATTCCATTCAACAATACTCCACTCTACTTCAACCTACTCCACTCTAAAACACTCTACTCCACTCTATGACAGTCTACGATACTCCACTTTACTGTATGATGCATCAGTCCTCTGTACAACTCACCTCTCCACTCTATGATAATTGACTCCACTATATGGGACACCATGCCACTCCACTTCATAACACTTAACTACACCACTCCACTTTATTCTACCCTACTTCATTCCACTCTACAATACTCTACTCTATGACAATAGACTTTACAAAACTCTACTCCACTGTCCTGTGTGAAACTCCACTCGATAATACTCCGCTTTACGCTACTCTACTTCACCCTGTTCCACTCTAAAACACCCGATTCCACTCTATGACAGTCTATGATGCCCGCCTCTGCTGTACGACATACCAGTCCACTGTACAACTTGCAGCTCCACTCTACGATAATTGACTCCACTATATGAGACACCATACCACTACACTTTATAACACTTTACTACACTCTACGCTATGCCACTCCACTCCACTTTTTCCACTCTACAATACTCCACTCTGCGACAATAGACTTTACAACACACTCCTCTACTGTACTGTTGGACACTCCACATAATAACACTTCACTTGAGGACAATGGACTCTACGAGTTGAAACACAGTTTTATTTAAAAAAAATTAAAAACATTAAAATTCAATGAGAACCCTAAGGTTAAAGCCTCGTTATAGTTAGGAAAACTTTTTTCACTGTGTACAAAGCAAACTTGAACTACACTAACTTTTGACATTTATAGTTATAACTTTAATTTACAATTTATCCACCACCTTCAAATTATTATAAGTAACGCAGCTCCATATGGACTCTTTTTAGCTCACTAAAAGACAACACTAGCTACTACGTCACATATTTCTCATTGGCATAAACGTTTGTCTGATTGGCATACAATGTTTCCACAGAGTAAACACTGTGGGCCCGATTCACAGAACTAACTTAAGACACAATCTTAAACTTACTAACATTTTGGTATTTACAGAAGGCACTTAGTCATATTGGTATTCACAGAAGGCACTTACTCATTTCGGTATTCACAGAAGGCACTTACTCATTTCGGTATTCACAGAAGTTAGGAGTCCTAACTTTAGGACTCATAAATGTCTTCTGTGAATATCGAAAGTCTTAAAGTTAGGATTTTTCTCCGTTTAGGTGTAGTAAAGTTAGGACTCCTAACTTTAGGACTCCTAAATGCCTTCTGTGAATGCCGAAAGTCTTAAAGTTAGGATTTTTCTCAGTTTAGGAGTCCTAAAGTTTGGAGTCCTAACTTTAGGACTCCTAAATGCCTTCTGTGAATACCGAAAGTCTTAAAGTTAGGATTTTTCTCAGTCTAGGAGTAGTAAAGTTAGGACTCCTAACTTTAGGACTCCTAAATGCCTTCTGTGAATACCGAAAGTCTTAAAGTTAGGATTTTTCTCAGTTTAGGAGTAGTAAAGTTAGGACTCCTAACTTTAGGACTCCTAAATGCCTTCTGTGAATACAGAAAGTCTTAAAATTAGGATTTTTCTCAGTTTAGGAGTCCTAAAGTTAGGAGTCCTAACTTTACTTCTCCTAAACTGAGAAAAATCCTAACGTTAAGACTTTCGGTATTCACAGAAGGCATTTAGGAGTCCTAAAGTTAGAAGTCCTAACTTTACTACTCCTAAACTGTGAAAAATCCTAACTTTAAGACTTTCGGTATTCACAGAAGGCATTTAGAAGTCCTAAAGTTAGGACTTCTAACTTCTGTGAATACCGAAATGAGGAAGTGCCTTCTGTAAATACCAAAATGGTAGTAAGTTTAGGATTTTGTCTTAAGTTAGTTCTGTGAATCGGGCCCAGAATGTATTTTCTTCTGGGTATTACAGTAGACCTGGAAGTGTTAGAATAATTTCTTGTCTGCCATTCAGAACTGCATCTAAAGACAGTGGGTCTTTGAGAATCGTACACCAGTGAATAACAATTCACTGAAACCTTTCTGGGCTTGTGGGGTAACAGTTGCAATTTTGTTATAGAAAACTAAAGTTGTTCTCATTATACAGCAATCACTTTGTAAGATCAGCGCCCCCATACACAAACGATTCTTCAAACATGGAGAGTGGTGACCAGGAGACCAAAGAAACTCCACTCTAGGATAGTGATGTGCTTACGGAGGTGGGTGGCCACACAACTTCCAGAAGTGGAGCCTCACAGGGATCAGTAATCTAAAAGACGTCTGGGTTGAGACTGAATCAATATAATTTTAGACATTGAAGAGGGAGAACAGGTTAGCAGATACCAATGCTTTTAGATATTTACAACTCTTACATGCCCTCACAACACACACATGGGTTATTGATGGCAAGTAGAAATGTTGTGAAGCTCTAGGGAGCGGATGCACCCCACAAAAATGTATAAATGGATGCCGGAAATGGATTGGCGTATGATGGCCGAAAAATATGTATTTGAAAATAGAGATTGGACAAAACATGAGAGAAAAAATGGGGTAAGTGGAGGGGATACCGAAGTTGGATGTTGAACAATCTCCCAACTAGGGAGCTAGTTGATGCTCAATGCCGAAAAATTATGACTCACACATGAAGCCACGATACAGGTACCTATGTTGCAACATTCTAGAAGTAGGTTATGGAAGTATATGTCTTTGCTGCTATATGCATGAGGCTGGAAAATGTTGTTATGTATAATTGTAATTGCATTATAGTGACTGAGATTTGGAAATGAAAAACTAATAAACAGAATTTAAAGAAAAGATTCATTTTGTTGAGGAAAGTGTCATGATAGGTTCCATGCTGCTTTAACGCTACTTACTGCAGTGATGTGATGAGTACAGTTTTAACTTATGAACAGATTTACTGAATTTGTCTATCTCGCTTGACTATGTACATTCAAACAAAGTGCGGTGTGCTTGCAAAACGAGAAGTGTGTCCAATTTGCACATTTCTTTTTTTAGATTTTAGGTCATTTAAACCATGGTTTGTGTTTTGGGCTTCTGGAAACTAATGGCAATTAATTTGTGTATTTTTAAGGTTTTGAAAAATGTGAGAAGCATCCTTACTCAGAGTCATTGCAAATAAATAGTCGTGATGTTTTGGAAATTCGATCACTCAAATGTATTCTGGGACCAGACCCAGGGTGGCAAGCAATATACTCCTAATTATATGTCCAATAGGTAATTTTCCTGTAGAATCTATCGTGCTCAATCCTATTTTGCCACAGCTGCTTTTGAGCTGCCGGATGTGCTATCTGCCAAGGGTCACAGCTGTAGTAGTTTTCTATGTTAATTGATCTATCCTGTAATATGTCTCATATGTGGGCAGATAATGGCGGGTAAGTATATTACACAGGATATATCGCATGGCAATAACATTGCATCTACTACACTGACTTTCCACTACAATATAAAGTAGTTATTTACTATTGCTAATTCGGCTTGCACCTCCCACCAAAGCTGTAGTTATAGGGACGTGAATGTAGCAGATATGATATTACTATAGGCCGATATTAACAACCTTGGTATAGTGTGTCACAATCTCCATGAGTTACCTGTAGTCAGAACTGGCTAGCTGTAGTCAGGAACCTTTAGGCTGATATTCAAGTTCTCTTTCTGGAATTGTGGAAAGAAGTCAGTTTCAGGAAGATTAAGTGAACATTAATTATTTTTAATATGAGGCACTAAGCAATATTCATTAAACAAAACTAACCATTTCTATAGCACAAGAACTGCAGGACTTTGCATCTAATAACAGGCACTGCTATTTCTCAAGTCCACTGTACATCATTCAAATGTTTTGCATAAACCTTCAGATAAGCAGCCACATCACAGGTAGCTAGGATAGGAGAAACATTTTAATTTGATAAAAGGAACAATGCAATATGTCCTTCCCTTTTCAGTTACAATGCTATACGATCATTATTCCTAATAAATTATTATATCATCTGTTTCTCTGATTGACCCAGCCTGTACCTATCCCAAAAGAAAAACTGTTATTATTATGGAATGATTTGCTTTAGAAAGAAATCTGCTGTTTAACAATAATATATTTTGAAAAATCTAGATTTTGTTTTGGTCAACAAAAAAGGTTGAAACAAGGCGAACGAGTTACTGTATAGTGAAAAGAATGACTATGATCACAAATAATATCAAAAACACAAATCATTATGACTGATGTCATACAGTGTATTGGTAACCAGTACAATATAGATACATATAATGCAACTTGTTTCAAAGATAACTCACACAACAAAATTATTCATTCTGCCATTAAGATGCACCTATGTAGAAAACATCAAATTTACAATTACATTCACTTCTCCTAAATATAACAAAATATAAAGCTGTCGGAAAACAAGCCTAAGCACAGAATCATTATACGTTTGTGGACAGGTTCTTGGTTTGGAGAGCAGAATATATGACATTGTAGGTAGCGTTCCCAGAGGAGCAGTAAAACATTTCATTGCCATGACTACAATCTTGTGGCCTCCAAACAGCCATGACTAGTCCAGCTATCATCACGATGACTCCAGCGATGAGAATCAAGCCAGGTATAATATTGTCCAAATGGTACCAACGCTCTGTGGAGAGTTTAATGAAGCAGGCTGTGGGTACAACAAATACGAGCGGAGTAGCAGTGAGGACTCCCTGTTGAATAAATATGCAAATACTGTTAGGCAGTGTTCATATAGTGGTTTCACTCATATTGCTCACATTAGCATTATCACAATTGTCAGAAAGTATAGTGTTAAGATTTATATAATGTTACTATTATGTTACTTATGCTATGCTAATATTGTTAATTGTTTATATTATGTTAATTGTTCATTTTGTATTTGTATGTTTTATGCACGTAATTACATAATCGTGTGTAATTATGTACTTGTTAATTATTGTTACTATGTCAATTATGTTAATTATGTTATGTTAATATTATGCTCATGTTTTAATTATATTATGGTAATATGTTTAATCATGTTAATATTATGTTGATATTAACATTAATGTACGGCAAATGTACTGCAAAATATGATGTACGGGATTGCTACAAATCAATAATTTAATATTTAAAATGTGATACTATCTGTATGTGTTTGGGACACTCCCCCACCCAGGTTGCAATGTTAATTTCAGCAACAGGATGTGACTTTCTCTGAGGGCAAATATGTTTACTACCTCACAACCTGAGAACCAAGGGGCATATCAACAAGCGGCAGAGATAATTATCGCTGGCCGCTCTTAGCGTGAGGAATTTTATCGACGGCTATCGCAGATAATTATCGCCATGCTAGCGCTGTATTAACAACGCATAGCGCAATGGCGATAATTATTCCAGTGATAACGATGTTTTCAATGGAACATCGCTGGTTTTCCAGCGATGTTCCATGGAAAACGGCGATATCTTTGATGATAGGGCCTGTGGTCTTAGCCACACAATCCACCCCCCATGTTAGGTATGCCTTAGTCAGGAATTTAACAGATGTTAAATCCCTGCGTCAAGGCATACTTAACATGATTTTCAATACCGCTAACCCTCGTTGTTTATATGAGGAAGCTGGGTTAGTGATATTTACCCAAGGGTGTCTGGTCAGATACACCTCCTTTGCATCTCATTAGCGATGCGATGGGAGGCAAGCTGACAAGGGGCGCTAATGCAAGTATACACGTGCTAGCTTGTCCTTGTTGATAATGCGATAATATTATCGCCGCTTTTTGAACGAAAAAGGGCTCTAAAGCGGCGATAATATTATCGCTGCACCTTGTTAATATGCCCCCAAATATCATATCTCCGCTTCGTAAATTATCCAGTGATGAACAGGTAACCACAGAGGTATCATTTGGGTTTTGTTGTTTTCCATTATGTTGCGCTCACTTATGTTCACTCCACTCTTCTGCTGCCATTAAAAAAACACGCCATCATCAGCCTTTCATGTATATAAATATATTACTTTGGGACTTGGGCCGTACCTCTTTGTAATTTTAAAAGCATATGGTGGAAAAAAAGCATAGTTTCCAAATGTATGCTTTTAAAAGTGGCAAGGGAACGCCAGCCCAAGCAGTAAACCACTTCAATTTCCAGCTCACTTTGTCTGACGCCTTTCATAAGATCTACATTTCTTACGAAACTTTTTAAAATATCCCAAATGTAAAATGATTTGCCCTAGCAGGGCTTAAAGAATATGCTGTATAAAATAACTGCAATTATAAAACTTTTATCAAATTAATTAAGCCCCATTATTCAAGTGATGTACCCTACCACATGTTAATGAATAAAAACAATTCTATTTATTTTAATCAAGTATATGTTTTATTTTTATGTTATAAAATTGTTGGTAATTTTAGAGGTGATAGGAAATGTGCATATTCTTTGCTGGTGTATTTGGCGCCTAAGACGGGAGGCTTCTTGTGTTGTTGCTTTCTTCTTCACAAACTAAAGTCTCTGCACACATAAATTTAACCTGTTTCAAAAGCCCTTACAGTTACAACATGGAGGTCTACACATATGCTTGCACTTCAATTTACAGTCTGACTCACTATCGTGCAAGAAAATTGAATGCATGTCTTCTATCCTATGTTACTCAGGCTGAGGTGTGGCTGTTGCCATGCAGCTTCACATAGGGACCTAGCTATCATTGGTGCAATAGGTACAGTGCACTAATGATAGTGCACCAGGGCCTAGAGACCTGAGGAGCCCCCGGAACCTTGATAATTACTTTATTTTACTACCACAACAGCAGTCAAAGGGCCAATTTTCCTTGCGTGCACCAGGGCCTAAGGCACCCTACTCTACTAGGTTCACTGAATTAGTGGTTACTAAACTTCCATTTAACTCTCCCATCACTGCCAAGTGCAACCCTTGGTTACTGTATTTATCATAGCCAACCTCGTGAAAAGAGTATCCTGGAAAAACAGCGCCATATTACTACATCACTACAGTTGTGTAGCATGCGGGACATGGGTAAACGAAAAGCCCAACTTCCCTTAAAGAAAGCCTTATGGCATATTCTTTTTTAGATTGATCAGAAAGCACTCATTCAAAGTGAAGCGTACAAAATTCAGTATGAAATGCCAAAATATTACTACCATAATGACAAATACATGCATGACGTTAAACTTGGGGCATCTGACTGCAGCAGCAGCAACACGATTGATGCTGTGGCTGTGCTCGATTTTACATGAATTTTTACTTCATGGCATCATATGTGAGAGAACTTTTGTAGCAATGTTGCAGCAAGGGTTCTACTGGTCCTAACTCAGAATAGGTCATTGTGTATGCTGCGACTCAGGTAATAAGACTGGGATGCAGCAGACCTCTCAAATCCACAGGCCCCAGTACCGCTGAACCTGCTGCAGAAACTATAGCTACACCCTTGATGTGTGGAGGCAATATATCACAGAGACTGGACACCGATCGAGGTGAGGGTACGAGCGGGTAGAAAGTGGCTACCAATTTTTTTCACAGGGTGGATACCGTCTCCCCTGTCAAAATGTTGGCCCCCCTGATATATGCTGAACTCGTCCCAGTGTCATTTTCACACACTGTGGGCTGTATTACTAAAGTGCCCCGGGGACACAACAGGTGTTTGTGACAAATTTGTGCACTCCTGGGCGACTTTGGTATTGCAAATCCTTCTGTAATACAGATAGCAGTGGCACACACATAGTACCAACACTATCATCAGGGGGTCACACCCACATGCAAATTAGGGAAGCACTTTGTCTCTGTGCCTGCGCCGTATTATGGACAAGTGCTCAGAGTCAAACATGCCCTTAGGAGGCACACAAAGTGTGTCAAAAAGGTGGCAAACTTTCAGTGTGCTTCCCTAAGACCAACCCTCTCAAGGGATGAAAGGGGCTCCTATGAACACACAGGCATTCACCTGCAGGAGGAAGCAGTCACTCACTGCACCTGCCCGCAAGGGAATCTCTAATCCCTTTTGAAAGTGCAGGTGGGTTTCCATCTGTACATAGAAACACAAGCAGGCTTTAAACAGCTGCTCCACATTCCTCTTGAATGTGCAGCCCCCAAGGCAGTGTGAGTCTGGGGCTGCCCTAAGGGTAGCACAGTCTTCCTAATACTTTGCACTTTCCTTCTTTGCACCCGGCCAAACTACTTTAAGGTGCGCCATGGCGCAAACAGGAAAAGTGCACCCCATCTGTAATAGAGCCCCAGGACACATTCAGCAGCGCCTGCACATTATCTGCTTTCATTCCAAGCAGCAACGTGCACGCAAGGGGTCTTAGGCTTTTTGCATTCCAGCAGAGCCCAAACCAAAGGCTGAGTTAAGGGCAAATCAGGCCTACTTGTGATTGAGTGTCCTGGCTGAGAACTATCTGGAACCTCACCCCTAGCTGCAAATGTAGTGGAGGGGCAACTAAGGCTCACAGCTTGTTAATACTTCACAGGGACTTAAGAAAGGCATGTTTTGCACAATTTAAATATCACTGTTTTTTTTCTTTGTTAGTGCTACTCATGCCAATCCAGGGTGTTGGAGCTCTTTACATCACACATACATATTATACATTGACTATTAGACCTGGCATCCCTGCCATGGTTTCCCCTGTCTTTTTGCCTCCACCTCCTGTATTATTGCTTGCGTGCTGGACTTCGTTTTTGCTGGTTTGGGTGCTCTGGGGACTTTACCAGTGCAAAGGTGCAAGGGCTCCCTGCATAAATTGTGATTATGATTGGTTCTCCATGATTGGCATATTTGATTTACTGGTAGGTCCCTAGAAATGTGCACTGAGGGTGCCCAGGGCTTGTAAATCAAATGCTACCAGTGGGCCTGCAGCACTGATTGTGCCACCCACACAAGTAGCCTTTCAAATGTGTCTCAGAACTGCCACTGCAGTGTCTGCTTGCGCATTTTTTAACTGACATGTCAACCTGGTAAGTGAACCCACTTGCCATGCCCAAACCTTCCCCTTCACTACATGTAAGGCACCCTTAAGGTAGGCCCAAGGTACCTCCATGGGCTGAGTGAAGTATATGTGAAATGTAGGACATGTACTGGTGTGTATGATAGTGAAATACTGATAATTTCGTTTTTCACTATTGCAAGGACTAGCTCTCCCATAGGCTATCATTGGAGCTGTCTTGTAACATTTTTCACGTGTAACTTTCAATTGGAAACAGTTAGAGATTTGCGATTTGGGCTCCCTGATCACAGGATTTAAAAAGACATCTTTCAGCGAAGGTGGTTTTTGAATTGTGTGTTTGATGAAGTGGAAGTGGAAGTGGAAGTGGACATTTTCCTGCTTTACCATCCTGTGTGCCTCTACCTGCTTGTAGAATCAATGTCTGGTTTTCGACTCACAGGGGCTGTTTGTGTATTCACTCCAGACACACACACAAAGGGAGCTGAGGTCTGCCCCGCATATCCTAATGGGTCTTCCTGGGCTAGAGTGATGGAAGGAGTTGTCACTGACACATGAATAGGGCTGTGTCTACCTTTCGCAATGCTGTTCCCACCCCCTGTAGTGTGAATGGACCAGGGAGGACAGAACTGGTTCTAGTAAGAAAGAGAGGCTTTCTTTGAAACCTGCACACTTCAAAGGCTGAAAGTAGCATAAGTAGTGGGACCCTGACCCCAGAACTTTAGAACACTTCTGGCTCAAGAAGAACCTCTACCAAGGAGAAGAGCTGCAGAGCTGTGAGGAGGAGTACTGCCCCTTTGTTGTGTTTTGCTTTGCTGGTTTGGCCTGCAGTTCCTGCGTCTGCTTTGGAGAGGACAAAGACTGAACTTTGCTGTGTATCCTGCTTGAAAAAATTCTCCAAGGGCTTGCCTCCTGTTAAGAAGTCATAGGAACACAAACACTTCACCTGCAGCATCCCTGACCTCCACTGCTAGGAGTTCTAACCTGCCTTGTGATGCCAACTCCTGTCAGTTTTGCTGCTCCTGTTGTTGAAAATCCATGCATCGCCCTTCCAGCACCATTTTTCTCGCAGCAAACTGCTGCGCGGTTGAAAAATACACGCATCGCTCGGGTGCGGCTGAAAATTTCTGCTCAGCGCCTGTCCGCGCCCTCCGCAGTCTGAGTCCCGAGTCTCGAAGGCTGAAACTAATGCTCTGCCACAGGCCCTGCTGTGAGCCTGGAAAAGTCAACTTATCACCTGTTTGCGGATGCAGAAATCGATTCCGCGCCTGGATCGCAGCTGCATCGACCCGTAGTGCCTGGATTTTCTCACTCATCGCACCTGTGCACAAAATCTACATCGACGTTGGGCTTTCAGTGAGCAACTGACACTTCACCTCTCCTCACAATAAGAAACCAGTACATCACATCCCCTGCGTGGCAGTAGGGAACCAACGCATCATCTCCCCTGGAGCAAGGAACCAACTCATCACCTTCCTTGCAAGTAAGGAACTGACGCATCACCTTCCCTTCACCTGTTTTCGTCCTGTAATTTTGACGCGTTCAAGGTACTTTGTGCTAAAAGTGACGCATACATAGTTTTCTATGGACAGAATTGTTTTTACCTTTTAAAAATCATATTTTTATATCTGTATGCTGGATTTTTGTCCCTTTGGTCTTTTTTTGTTTAGATAAAGATATTTTATTTTTCTAAACTGTTGTGGTGTCCATTTGCAGTGTTTTCACTGTGTTACTGTGCGTTTATATACAAATGCTTTACACATTGCCTCTGAGAAAAGCCTGACTAGCAGGGGTTATTTTGGGTATATAACTCCCTTACCCTGACTAGAAGGACGGGTCCCTATTTGGACACGGTGTATACCACTGCCAACCAGAGACCCCCACGTCTAACATATTGACAATAAATCATATGTGTGTAAATTAATGTGTAGAATGTATTACATAAGACTGGGAGGGTTATCAGGTGTAGATGTCACATGTCCTTCATAACGCACTGTGTTATATTAGAAGGATTACAATATATGAACTGCAAGTAACAAAAGGATCCCTGTGTTAAAAGCAGTGACCCACTTACCCAGCCAGCTACAAAAAACAAAAACCTATCATCTGCGTGTCACATGGTGTGCTTGGCAGGAGACATAATAACCCTCTATACTACTTTGAATTAAAACTGGGACTAGACAAAACACAGGTCTCTCAAGCAAGTGCATTACCCTCCAGAGTTATTTTACCATTATTAATACTCTGTGTGATTTGCTGGGCACACAAAGATCTACGCAGCTGGTTCCTTAACCCCATGGGATATTTTAAAATGCAGACTTTGCAGTCAATTAAGCAGAACAGGTTTACTGCATGTTTCTCCTTGTTGTCAATTTGTTTGTTGCATAAATTTAAAAAATAAATGTATGAGTTGATGCTCAGATTTCGCGTTGCTTTTTTGGCATAACTCGGACACAAAATATAATTTGTTAAGTATTATACTCACGATAAACCTGCTAAACATATGTGTGAGGTCTTAAGATCTGATGTCACTTCTAGTGCTGTCACTTCCTGTGACGTCACGGGTTGTGATGCTACTTTCTGTGATGCCACGTTGGATGCCACGTTCCGTGATGTCACGGACAATGATATCTCTTGCATACTGCCTAACTTGGTTAGTCGCTGTACAGAGAGAACGATGCGGGTGTGTTGCAACACCGGACAGCCATTTCCACAACCTTGCTGTAAACTTGGCTCACAACACGGAATCCATGAAAGGGTTACGGATCAGTGGAATGTGGCTGCCGAGCCAAGAACAGGACGCACTGCTCCTGAATCCAAGCTCACCTCGCGCCGCCAATTAATGGTTACATAACCGAATTAATGAGAGGCGCACCGCAGCTGCTGCACTAAACTTCACACGGGCTTCCGCTTTGCAGCAAACGGGGCTCGCTATGACCAATTTCATTTGTTCCCAACATGTTTTCAAAACTATTATCGCTAAGGACAACTGTAAGACTGTGATCACCACTGAAAGGGCAGCATCAACGCACAATGCTGAGTATTTCGTTGTTTATGACGTCTGTGACTGAAGTGACCGATATATAATCAAAAAATAGGTCCAGCTTTCTGGAAAATGTCAAAATAATTAGCCACGGACACAATATTTTCCGACAAAATCACTGTTAACTTGTGCATTTTCCAATACTATTCATTATTTTGGGTACATCTTTTTATTGGGTGTTTTATGTTTATAAAACGTGACATCTTATCCAGCATGGAACATATACTATTAATTATTTTGCCGTCTGTACTTACATTTAGCTCCAGCACGTTTCCCAGGCAGTCATATATCAAGGATATAGTCGTTGCTACAGCGACAATCGTCAGAGTTAGTGCCAAATGAAAAGCGTGTGTAAGGTTTCCTGTAAAAAACACATTAGCAATGACCTGAAACACAGAAGACATTAACATTCCAATATTAGTTCCGCGAATTGTGTGTGTACTTAAAATCACCAAGCAGAAAGCATGGCTAGAAAGCACGGATTGTACTATCACGTGACAGTGTAGTCCGTCATGGAGAAGTAATGTGGCTGCCAAAGAGACAAAGAGGGCATTCAGAAGGGGACAGTAAGGGGGTATCTGCCAGAAATCGGCAGATACCCCAGTCTACCTAATACTCGGTACCCTGGCGCATTAGGAGACAGGAGAGCCGCCGTCCCCTTCAGCCTCAGCTGGCTCGGGTCCAACATCGCCCTGTGGCAGGCCAGTTGCTGCAGAACCGCCACATCTATCATGTCTGAAGACCATCCTTATTAATGGTGGCGCAGCCGGCGCTTCCTATGCATTCTGCACCTGCGCCCCCCCCCCCCCCCCTTCCCGGACTACTATGCCTGGCATGGTAGTCCTTGGAAAGATAGACCCCCCTTTCACACCCAGGCATCAGTTACATTATTTGTTGTGTGTTTTAAAACACACTTCCCGTCTTTGGGGTTTTGTCTTTGAAAAAAGGCCAATTGTTCCACCATGACACAAGGACAAAGGCTGGGTGGGATTCAGCATTTTTACAAAAAAATGTACATCCGCTGTGAGAGTTGAAGAACTTTCAGCAAAGTGTTCGCACCTGTGCAATGGGGAGGCATAAATATGGATGTCAAGCTGCTTCTGAGGTGGCGGGGGCAGTGCTTCCGTTGCCTTGTCTTATAGTAGCTGGCCTAGTCTAGATGTAACCTACAGTACTGCATGGAAGTAAAATCACCCAGTGAAGATGATTGCTGCAGAAAGCAATGTATAATTACATTTGAGACCTTGTCAAAATCGCCAAGATGTAAAGATAAACCCACCCAGCACTGAAAGTAATGAGGGTAAGGAGGAAATGAACTTAAAAATAAGATTTCAGATGAATTTAAATTGCATTCAAATCACTCTCCTCCCATTTTCTGAAATACCAAATGAACCTGATCCACTTCTAATGAACAGGGGTCAAAGCATCACAATTGTGAATATCATGCAAAACCAGACATGCAGAATTAACACAATGAAACAATGGAACGCTGTTCTGTGGAATGTGACAAGGGGGAGAGCAGCCACACACAGAATTAAGAAGGGTGAGCCGAAATACAATACAAAAACGAGTTGGAGTAGCTAATCTAGAATCGAAGGGGAAATCATGCAGCCATTCACAATGAATGCCACCCAACCACCCTGCAGGTCCTGGTCGCCAAACTATTGTTTGTTGTTGTCACTTTGCAGGTGGCAGTGGGGGGAGGGGAGAACGGTTGTCGATAGACCACACTGAAGCCAGGCTCCATTGGATCTGCTCATCTTCCCTACTCTGATGGATTTCATTGACGCTTCGCTACCTGTGATTTATACACCTGCTTTGAGGGTTAGTCACAAAAGTATTGCTTGTTATTCGCCTCCTTTGAAGCCCTCATAGACAACACTGTATCTTGGGCAGCACTGACATTCCACTCCTGTGGTACCTTAGGATGCACCGTAGCAAACGCTGATCTGGTGCCATTGAACGCTAACGTGCCTTTTTTACCCTAATTACACCCTCTTAAGACTTGCGGTGTTTGTGATTTGTAAGTACAGATATCAGCACTGCTCCTTCCTTCACAATGGTCCTGGCCTGCAGGGGAAAATATACATGCCATTTGTAATAAACGCTCAGTTTTCAAGCCTGGCAATTCCACACGTGTTTCATCTTCAGGCCTACACTTTGCCATGTCTGTTGCTCCTATGATCATTGAAACTACAGTTTAAATTTGCTCAATAACCTTTAGATGAAATATTATGAGTATACCCAGTAAGCAAGGAATTAACATAGCAGAATACCTAAGAAGATGAGATCAATAGAAATAAAAACCTAAGTCTGACACACTAAAAATCAATACCATTGGTCATTAATAAATAATAATTTGCAAATATCAGTTATGCACATTAGCTTTAATAGAACATGCTTCCACCTGGGATGGCATTCATCATTTACAGCTTCTTTGATTGGTGTAACTCTCTATTTCCTATAATCAGATTATAACCCCCCATGTCCAAATTTAAATTCCAGTCAAACTAGTAAATCAGCCTAGCACTATTCAAACCCTTCCCGAGGAAAGTTGCTGAAAGCTGCACTTGTACACTTTCTCCACCACAATGGGTGGCCCTGTACATCTCAGGAAGGTTCCAACCATTACAGCACTGGCAGATGTCGGGTTATGTCATGTTACACAGATTTATAGAGCGCACTATCAGCTGGGAGGGTATCCTGATGCCAAGCAGGTGTGAGCCTATCTAAACCCGGGCCTAAAGAGACTATTCGAAAAGCAAGGTCTTCAACTTTTTGCAGAATTCAAGAAGTGAGGAGAAGGCTCCTATGTGTAGTGGCAGGTTGTTCCACGCTTTAGGAGTGCTGTAGGAGAAGGCTCGACCGCCAGATCTGGTTTTCTGTATGTGAGGGATGTGTACAAGTAGGAGTCCGGACGAGTGGAGGTGTCTGGAAGGTTTGTGAAAGCAGATGTGATTGCTGAGGTATGCTGGGTCACTGCTATATAGTGCCTTGAAAGTGTGGGTGAGGAGTTTGAATTGTGATCATTTGGGGACCCAGTGGAGCTCCTTCAGGTGTGGTGTGATGTGAATGCAGCGTGAGATGTTGAGAGTGATTATGGCCACTCAGTTCGGAATGGTCTGCAGCCTTCTCGTACGTTTTTTGTTGATCCTGGCGTAGTTTATTCCCATAGTACAGCTTGCTTGTGACCAGGCCATGCATGATGGTTTTCTGGGTGCTACTGGGAGCCATTTGAAAAATTTCCTCAGCATCTTCAGGGTATGGAAGCATGAGGCGGTGACAGCATGGACTTGGGTGGTCATGTTGTGTTTGCTGTCGATGACAATCCTGAGGTTATGGGCAAAGATGTTGGGGTTGTGTGTCAGACCTAGCTCTGTTGGTCACTAAGTGGAGTCTCAGTTTAAAGTGCTCTTTCTGAAGAGCACAATTTCGGTCTTGTTAGTGTTCAGATTCAGATAGTGGGCCTTCATCCAGTGGGCGATTTCAGTCATGCAGTCACTGAACTTGATCTAGGTACTGAGCATCTTTTTCGTGACAGAAAGAATGAGTTGCATGTTGTTGGGATAGGAGAGAAAATTGATGTTGTAGGAGCTGATGATGCTGGATAGAGGGATCATGTATGCTTTGAAGAGGGTCAGGCTCAGGGAGGATCATTGTGGAACTATGCAGATGAGGTCTCAGGCGTCCGAGGTGTACTGTGCAAGGCTGACTGACTTGGTCGTCCCAGTCAGAAAGGAGCAGATCATGTGTGCTTTGATTCCAATGTTATGTAGGCGTTGGATGAAGATGGAGTGGGAGACCATGTCAAAAACTGCGGAGAGGTCCAGGAGGATGAGGACTGCCTTGTCTCCTCTCTCCAGAGTCATGCAGACATCATCCGTGTTGGCAGTTGTAGCGTCCAACCAAGCTTGAGTACTCATCAATGCCACACACGGAGCTTAGTATAACACATATTTATTCATCTGCTTGTACCTGCAACCTCAACATTCTAAACATGCATTCAGTTCACTACGCTCTAACTCTTCTACGGTATCCATCAGGAGCCAAAAGCATTCTGTCATTGCTAACTCACATGACACTACATCTCCCCCTCTCTTAAATAAAACATTCCAACTTTTTACAAACCTATGTGCAATCATAGCTCTTCAATATGCTATGGGGAGAGGATGTGGCCTAACAGCTAGGGTGGTCGACCTCGGAGCTGGGGAACTGGGTTCGAGTCTCGGCAGGGACGCTCAACAACCTGTGATTCTGGGCAAATCACTTAATTTACCCATGCCTTACAAAAATGAATGTGTTCGTCTGTAACGTAACTGTTGCTCATGTAAAGTGCTCTGATCAGAGGCGTAGCTAGAGCTTGTGGCGCCCAGGGCTATCCCTCAGATTACCGCCCCTGGGTTGCTGGGGAAAAAGGACGGCAAGCACTTGAAAGAGGACCGAGAGACACGTAGTATCGCCGCTAATAGTTACCTCGATCATGCAAGTTACATGCACATACATGACACGGTCCAAGGCTACACAGTTGAATACACCGGTGACTGGCAGTACAAAAGAGAACACACAGACTGCATGATCTATCTGGGGACACAAAAAAACCGCATGTGACATCCATCAGAGAGCTGCATGAACAATTACCTGGTAATCCCCTCAGCACAATGCAAACATGCACATACAGGACACTGTTCAGGGATCCATCATCTACAGCTGACATTAAATGACCATTCATCATGGTCTCCCCATTAAACCAGTGCACTTTGTGATCTGCATGGTACATGTTCTTTGCAGCAGGCACATTAACCCTCTGTGCTACCTTTCCAGGAGTCAACCCTTCCACTAGACAAAACTCGGATCTCTCTCTAGGAAGAACATTAATCACCGAAGTTATCATGACATTTTTATTGTTTCTGAAAATTGCTGGAGGCCAGGAAGATGGCAGCAAGTTTCTTTAAACCATAATATACTTGCAAACACTACGCCCCACCTGAAATAGGTACCCAGTGCGGTCACACCGTTTGCACCGCCCTAACCTGCTCAAGGTTCATGTGACCTCAGTGACAGAGTCACAGTGTCTGGATCACTGTTGCTCTAGGGCAGGGGTCTTCAAACTGTGGGGCGCGACCCCCAGGGGGGCCGTGGAGTGATGCAAAGGGGGTCGCGCCTTCCCAGTCACACTTCTGCCCAGGCCCAAGGGCTTCAGCCCCCCCCCCCCCCCGTCCTGTGTCTCAGCCCGGGCTGCTGCAGTGAAACTTGAGCTGCTGGGGGCTCAGCTGGGCAGTGTCTGGATTCCTATCTCCGGCACCCCCGTGTTTTTTCACAGGTCTTTAAAGACCATTTGCATTTTAACATGCCTTTGTAAACTGCTTACAGAGGCTTAGGTTTTTTTGCTGGTTCCAGTACCCCCTGGGTCCCCACTGTGCCTATTCCTTACATTTGGATTTTACATTCACTGCCGTAGTGTGAGAATGCATTTCATGGAAAGGAATACAAAGTTGGCTTCCTGGGGGCGCCGTGTGTGAAAGTTTATTGTGCTTTTGAAGCACCTGCAGCAGCGTTTCTTTCCCCGGCAATTACCAGGCCTCACATAAATTTCAAGATAACTTGTGTGATTAATTATCTTCCTGGAGAGAGATCAGAATGTTGTATAGTTGAGGTTTTGACTTGGGTGATGTTAGTGCAGCGGGTTAATATGCCTGCTGCAAAGAACGTGTACCAAGTAGATTACAGAGTGCGTATGATGTGAAGAGATCAGCAGGTTACTGCTTTCAAAAGAGACATCCTTTTGTTACTTGCAATTTATAACTTAAAGTCCTAATAGAGAATAGTGAGCTCTTAACTTTCATCCTAGAACAGCATGCACACTACAAAGAATACATTATTAGACCATTGATTAATGTTGCAAAAAGGGTTAATTTGGCTAGAAATCAATTCTTATTATTAAAGGAAACTCCCAACTACGCTGTTTCTTTTTCGACTCTGAGTTTGTGCTTCTCCACACCAAGCACTCTTGAACTATACTGCCTACCAGTATGGATGACATGTGACTCCTATACTTTTAGTCCTTTGGCTTATGTAACATTTCCTATACACTGATTTACACACTTATGATTGATTGTCTCTGTGTAATGTGTGTGTGATGCAAAGTGCTCGGACACCCTACACTGGTATGAGTGGAACTATATAACTAATTCAATTCATCTGAGAGTGTGGGGTTATGGAGACTTGGTCACTGTTAAAGGGTGCTAGTGAGAGAATCCGTGGTGGGGGTGGTCATTGTGGGGGGCACCAACAAACATGGTCGCACAGGGCACCACCAGCACTAAAGCCGGCCCTGGGAAGTATGCACAGATAAGCGCTGAAAATACCGCTTTAGGTGACTGGTTTTTTTTTTTTACCGACTGGGCCACCAAAATAATCTGCTGGCAACCCTAACCATAGGACTGGAAGTTTGTTGCAGGATCAGCACATTATTTATTTCCTTCACCCTCGATCCCCGATTAATGCCGCAATAGTTTAACTTAGATCTTAAAGTCTACGCCCCGTCAATAACATGCTGAGTTACTTCATGGGTCTGGGAATGCACCCTGCATTCAGACAACTCATTCCTCATTCTCGCCCTTCATTGTCACACTCACCCTGCACTCACAGTGATCACAATGCACTCACACTGATCACCATGCACTTGCACCATTCACCCGCTCACCTTGCACTCACAGCGATCACAATGCACTCACACTGATCACCATGCACTTGCACCATTCACCCGCTCACCCTGCACTCACAGCGATCACAATGCACACACTGATCACCATGCACTTGCACCATTCACCCGCTCACCTTGCACTCACAGCGATCACAATGCACTCACACTGATCACCATGCACTTGCACCATTCACCCGCTCACCCTGCACTCAGTGATCACAATGCACTCACACTGATCACCATGCACTTGCACCATTCACCCGCTCACCTTGCACTCACAGCGATCACAATGCACTCACACTGATCACCATGCACTTGCACCATTCACCCGCTCACCTTGCACTCACAGCGATCACAATGCACTCACACTGATCACCATGCACTTGCACCATTCACCCGCTCACCCTGCACTCACAGTGATCACTCTGCTCTCAAAATGCACTTGTCCTGCTCACACTATACCTCAACCTGCAGTCACACGAGTACACTACTCATCCTGCACTCATGTGACACTTCACTCACCTGTCCCCCTCACTACTCAATATGCAACTCACTCAAACAAGCCCATCAGTAATCATACATTCATCCCATTCTGAACTTGCATCTGCACCCAAAATGAGAGAGGACAGCAAGGGAGTGAGAGAATTTGATTGAAGAGGTCAGGGATGAGGAGAAATGTGAATTGCCGAAGAGAAGTGTGGACACGCAAGAAGTGAGTGTGATCCAAAGGTGAGGGCTTCTGTTAGAACAAAGGGGAGATGTGAAAGAGGAATGGGGGGACTGGAGAGGTGTAAGATACAAATAGACAAAAATTTGAATGAAGAGACGAGGTGAATGAGAAGTACTGAGGGGCACGGGAGGTGACAGGGCCAGAGCGGCCATGAGATAAATGTGAGAGACTGTTAGAGATGAGGGCAGTGAAAGGACAGAATGGCAAGAGGTGATTAAAGGTGAAGTGAGAGGTTGAATGGGGAGAGTTCAGAAGTTGTAAAAAGGGGTGAAAGAAAATGACCTGCAAAGTGAGAGAGGGATCCGGGGTTAGGAGAGGAGAGAGGGATGGAAGGGAGGGGGTGAGAGGAAAGCTGCATGGGTAAACGGCTTAACTCTACACAAAACCGCCAGGGTTTTAAGGGACCCCTGCTTCTTCCGGTCAGGGCCAGGTGAGCTTCTAATGTGGCAGCACGTATTGCTGCAGAGTGGAAGGCCCTTCACAAAGGTTGACTTGAAATCTTTCTGATGATAATTGCTGTATTTTGGTTATAAATGGGTACTGATTGGGTGAAATCTTTCCTCAGCGTTACTGTGTGTAACAAATATCAAAATAATGAAGCAATGCTATCCCAAAATACGCGGCATCACATAACCTCATTTACATTTTCATCCCACGCAATTTAGTCAACAGGTTTAGACATTTTTGTCAGGAGGGGGTCCTTACGCCTCAAAATGTTGACAGGGGGGGTCTCGGCATCCAAAAGTTTGAAGACCTCTGCTCTAGGGTGTGCTGCTTCGTAGGCCTGCCCGCAAGACTGAAGATGAACTTCAGTATGGATTGTGGTGGACAGGCCTTCAAGGTTAACTCACAATTGACACCACTAGGGTACACCTGCTTGTGCTAAGACATCAAGCCTTCTAAGGTCTAGTGGGGCCTTCTACGGTCAAGCATGGGAATATGCTCCCTCAGTAGAGTGGTCTGGTGGACTGGTCATGAAGGCTGAACCCAGTTCCCCAGTTCCACATTCGACAGCTCTGGCCATAGTGCCACATCCTCTCCCCCACTGACCACCATACTGCCCCACTGAGAGAAACTCGCACTGCCTTCAGCTACAACCGAATTGTGCCTGTTATAAACACTTGGATGTGGCTCAATTCAAATTATGCACTTGATAAGAGCTGCCTAAAAAAAAAAAGTAAAAGCAAACACTCATAGGGAATGCAAGATTAAGTAAAGCATGTGAAATGTAAGCAGAAACCACATGGTTACCTTAACGAGCTCTCACTCACTATTCAGAAATCAGCGAGTGGTTTTACCTGAAAAGTTAAGGACATGACTAGAGGGCCCTGAAGGGAACCGTTTCAATGTCCATTGCTTATATCCTTAATAAACATAAGCAGTATGGTTTAAAAAGACCTTATCCATAAACACAGAGCCATGGTACACATTTTGTTTTCCAATCCACCCATCAACCAGGTATTGCAGTACCTCCATGAATGGTACACTTTCCCACCTGGGGACAACAACGCTGTTCAAAGAAAGGCGAGAAAACAAAAGTAGGCTTCACTGCAAACTCTGTAAAGTGATGCTGATGTGTTTGGATGTGAATAAAACCAATCTGGCCACTTTGCAACCACTCTGTCTTGCTTTATTTAGTTATGTATTTATATTTCATATTTAAAACCTTCTATTTCTCTCTATCCCGCTGCACTTTGGAATAGAAAAATGTCAGAAAAAGGGCATTTCCCGCAACAGTGTTTTCTTTTTTGGATCCATTTCACAGGAAAGCAACTAAATGAAAGAAGGAAAGAGAGATTGTGAACCGTTTATTCAAGTCACGGTTTTCAGTAAGTGAGGAGCAAGACAAAAGAGAGGGAATAATAGGAAGAGGAGGGGGGACAGCTGCCTGCACAAAAAAAGAAGAGGACATTGCCCGAGTCCTATTCCTTCTCTGCCCGCCCGAACGTCCACGAAAGCAAGCTGAGCCTTATCTGAATGCCTTTGTCCGCCCCCAAAATAGTGCCGCCTGGGGTGGACCGCCCCCACCGCCCCCCCCCTAGCTACGCCACTGGCTCTGATACCTTCAGGTCTAGTTCGTGCTACATAAAACTCCACACAAAAAAAAAGACTCTTTGTGGCGCTCTGGTCACACTGTCTAATCATGTCACGGAAACTGGGGGAAGGCAGTGTGATGTAAGAACAACAACATTTGAGGGGTTTTCAATTGTACTTTCAGACCCAGTCTCTATATTGGTATCAATGTCTGACGAGCGATGAGCCACATGTCTGAAATGCGAGGGATCTCGCGTAATGATCTGCCCAGGATGTTGGGCAGTCACCATGTCTCCTTTGCTGGTCACAACATGAAAGGGCTCAGCATCGAAAGGATGATCAGATTTTCTTTTCCTAGACTGACAGATAAGCACTCAATCTCTTCTAGTGTAAGTAATGTCTTTTGCATGTCGGCACTTGTCTGCATAGGCCTTCATTCTCCTTTTACAAACCAAGGGGTCTATTATGATGTAGGGTGGATCACCACCACCCGCATGGCGGTGGCGATCCATCCTACATCATACCCCGCCCGCCTCCCATTTCCCCCGCCATATTATGATGGCGGTGGGACCGCGGCGGACGGAAAGACTGTCTACCTCTTTTCCGCCCAGTCGACGGGTCGACCGGGCGGAAAAGGGTTGCATATGGTGGCGGTGTCTGCTAGACACCGCCAGCCATATTAGGATGCCAGCGGGAAGCAACCTTTCCGTGGTGGTGTTGCCGCCACGGAAAGGCATGCGGATTCCTGAGTTGGGGGCCCATTGCGGGCCCCCTGGATGTTGGGGGGCGCATGGGGGGTACCATCTATTTGCATGGAAGACGCGGCAGGCACCGCACGGTGCCTGCCATGCTGTGCATGCAAATGCACACAGTGCAGCCACAGCAATGTGGCGCGCGGTGCTGTGATCACCGCCCGCCACAATGCAGGGAATAGAGGATGCCACCGCCACGGTGGCGGTGGCATCCTAATTTCAGGTGCGGGACCGCCGCACCACTGGCGCCGGTCCCAGCAACACTAGGGTGGCGGGCGGACTAAAGTCCACCCGCCATCCTAATATGCCTTCAAGTATTTACATGGATTTCTTCCTCAGTACTTGATCTTCTGTTGGTCCATTGAGGTAATTTGGTCGTCATGGCTCATCCCCACCATCAAGGTTGCCGGTCCTTCATCTGTGGTCGAGTGAGGGGCCAAACGGTAAGCAAGAAGAGTTGAATTCAATGTTAGGGTTGAGCTTTCCATGACAGCTTTCTTAAGAGTACTCATGAAACAATCGACAAGGCCATTGGCATATAGCCAAAGAGGTGCACAGACAGAATATCGAGTTTTAAATATCGACATATACAAATATTGAGTTGGAAATATCGTGATACATGTCGTGGTCAAGTATATCGACTTTAAGGTAAGAAATATTGTTTTTGAAAATATCGAAGTTAGTAATATCGTTTGCAAAAATATAGTTGTTTAAAATATCGATTTTTTTATTAGTGTTATGTATTTTAGTATGTATTTTAAAAGTATGTGATCTAATTTTTTTGTATTAGTAGTGATTTTGTTTTTTAATATACGTGTTAAATTTTTAGTAGTGATTAATTTTATGTTAATTAAATATTGCGTTTTTTAGTTCTGCAGCGGGTTGTGGATTTATAGGGGAATAGGGTGGGAAGTAATTTAATTATAGTAAATTAATTAATATTTTTAATTTTATGTTAATTACATTTTGCGTTTTATAGTTCTGCAGCGGGTTGTGGGTTTATAGGGGAATAGGATGAGAAGTAATTTAATTATAGTAAATTAATTAATATTTTTTTATTCATTAGTATTTATTTAATTAAGATTTTATAGTGTTAATTGTGGGGATTAATTTATTATTAATTAATTATTAATTTGTTGTTAATTTTTATTAATTAATTAATAGGAAATTATGTTCATTGTGGTATTTTTTTAGGAGTGGGTTGTGGGTTGTGGGTGTGGGGAATATAGGGGAATAGGGTGGGAAGTTATTTAATTATGATACATTCATTCATATTTTTTTATTTATTACTATTTATTTAATGTATATATTTTAGTGTTAACTTTAGGAATTAATTTAATATTAATTAATTATTAATCGGTTGATAATTATTAATAATTTATTGGTAATTATGTTAATTGTGTCATTTTTGTAGGTGCGGGTTGTGGGTTTATAGGGGAATAGGGTGGAAAGTAAATTAATTATGATAAATTAATTAATATTTTGTATTTATTAGTATTTATTTAATTTAGATTTTATTGTGTTAATTGTGGGAATAGATTTATTATTATTTAATTATTATTTGGTTGTTAATTATTATTAATTAGTAATTATGTTAATTGTGTTATTTTTGTAGGAGCGGGTTGTGGGTTTATAGGGGAAGTATTTTAATTTTTAACCGAAACCACCCAATCTAATACTACAGGTGATTGTGGTACAATCCATTTTAGGCAGATTTCCCGCCTGGCTAGAAGGACCAACAAAAATAATAATGAAGCCTGTGATCTGGACAAATTATAACTAGTACCCTCCTCTTGTTGTATGACCCCGAATATAACCAGACTCAAGCTTACCTTAATTTCTTGCCCCAAAATTGCAGAGACAGTCTTACCTATGTCTTGCCAGAAGTCCTGGATCGAAGGACACTGCCAAAACATATGTCGATCATCTGCATTATACGACTCACACTTCGGACAAACCTTTCGATGGGCGCCTCCTAATTTAGCCAATTTCTTTGGAGATCAGTATGACCTATGGAGCGTGAACAAATGGTTTCTCTTGAGATAGGCAGCTTTAATGACATTCCAAAGAGTGCGCATTGATACTTGCCATAGGTATGTTACGTTGGTCGATGGCAGGTCTCTTCCCCAGGACTCCTCCATAGGTGCTAAAGGGGGTTCACTCTAATTAGGAGCCAATACCATTTGGAGACCTCCTTTTGTTGATGTAGACGTCCACGGAGTAGAAGTTCAAACTCTACACTGTTTACTTCTTCTTTATTCAGTTGTGCGGCCCAACTAGATAATTGATAAAACTTGAATCTAGCAAGTGTTTGGTTTGTATGGTTATACTACAAGTCCCACAGGAGTAATTTGTTCCCTTGAAGCAATTGGCCCCAATTCATAATACTTTCCTCTTGTAATAAAGTGGAAAGGGAGTCTTTTAAGCAGACTGGAGTACCTGGAGAATCCCAGATAGGGGCCCCTGCACTATAATAAGAAATCTTCAGAATCTCCCTAAATTGAAACCAAGTTTCACAGGCTGAACTTAAAAGCTTTAGTCTAATTGTTTTGAAAAATTGTGGGTGGCCAAACTTAAAAATAAAACCATCCCCCCTGGGGGGGGGGGGGGGGGGGGTTAGACATGGCTTGAAACTTTGGAGAAAAACAGGAAATGTTGAAGAGGAGAGGTATTACATTCTTTAATTGAAAGGCAAGACCAAAAAATCACAGATCCGGACTGGCGATGCCCCCCTCTGCTTTTGAGCATCTTAACAACTTCCGCTAAGCAATCCTTACCCCCTTATTGGCCCAGAGAAAAGAATTTATTAAACCTTGTAGTTTTTTTTAACGCAGCCTGATCAAAAAAAAGGGTGACCGTATTGAAAATAAAGGTAAACTTAGGCAAGATTGACATCTTGATTAAGTTAGAGCGGCCCAAAATAGATAAAGAGAGGCTATTCCAAGAGTTCAAGAGCGACACCATTTCTTTCTTTTTATAATCTAAATTCACTGATGTCATCTTAGTGATATCCTGAGTAATTTGTATGCCAAGATAGCGGATTTGCTGCTTAGGGGCCGATTCCGATCCGGGTCGGAAAGCACTCTGACCGATCCGGATCCGGAGTGTTTTCCGACCGAGCCGGAGTCCTGCAGTCCGACCGAGCGAGTACGATGCGGCCGTATGCTGCCGGACCCGGTTCGGTCGGACTCCCATAAAAGTCAATGGGAGCCAGTCGTACGACGCGTACATGGGCTCCCATTGACTGAATGGGTACGTCGCGGACAAGTGCACCCCCTACAGTGGGTACGCTTCGGTGCCATCCGCACCGTACATGCCTGTGTTGGGGATACCCATGGGTATCCCCCTGTGTCCGAGTCGTAGGGCTGCGGGTGACAGGGGGTCCGACGCAGACCTCCAAAGGCAACCACCCGGACAATTTGACAGGTTGTCCGACGCGTGCATCGTTCTGGCTCGGTCGTGAATCACATCCATTGCACCCCACGGTTAGCTTACGACCGAGACGTACGGAGCGGTTTGGACCCGGAATCGACTCGGTCGGTGAATTTCATGTAGCTCGCATCGTTCTTGATCGCTCGTACAGCTGTACGAGTCGGCCGGAAAACACGCATACGGCTCGTAGTTTTCCCGGCCGGATCGCGTTCGGTGCCCTTCTGACCTGGATCGGAATCGGCCCCTTAGTTGTAACTAAACTCACGGGTGTATTCCACGTCATAAACTCTGTTTTTTGAGGGTTTATTAAGTACCTTGAAATCCTTCCAAAATTCATTAATAATTCCTCCAGCTTAGATAAAACAGCAGGTGATTCACTGGAGAAGATAATCAAATCGTCTGCGTATACGGCGACTTTTTTTCCCCAGCCCTCCCAGCTGAAAGGTGTAAAACAGCTGCTGGCTCTGATGCAACAAGCCAAGGGCTCTATATGTAAATTGAATAGTAAACAAGATAACAGACACCCCTGCCTCATCCCCCATTCTAGTCTGATTGATTCAGAGAGATTGCCGTTAATAATGAGTCTTGCGGAGGCTGTGTCATAGATATTTTTAATTGCTCTAATTTTGCAATCGCCCAGCCCAAACCATCCAGTCATATATATAAAAAAACGCCAATTCACTCGGTCAAACGCCTTCGCCGCATCGAAGGAGAAAACCGAGAGAGGACATTTATAAATAGTGGCTATATCGATCGCCCCAATTAAGTCATGTGTCAGCTCATGAAGCTGACGACCCCCTAATGAATCCCTTTTGGTCCAAATGAACCAAATAACTAATTACCAAATTCAACCTCCCTGATAAAATTTGTGCCAAGATTTTATAATCGCAGTTCAGCAGGGAGATAGGACGATATGACTCACAATTCCCCGGATTCTTATTTGGTTTAAGAATCAAAGAAACTGCGGCCTCGCCCCATAATCTGGGAATTGGATTATTTTCCGTAAAAATTATTTCAAGCATAGTCGCCAAGAACGGAGCAATCTCTTCAGTCAACATCATGCAGAATTCATTTGGTATAGCATCCGTACCTGCAGCTCTACCCTTTTTTAAATGTTTCAGCACTGTTTTCAATTCTGCCAAATCTATCCTCCGATTCAGTTGTCTGGTTTGACTTACTGTTAGTCACGGAAGTAGTAAGTCCCCTATATAGTTCTTCAATTGCAGCTCTGAGACCACTAGAACTTCAGTATATAGCGCCTGAAAAAATACCTCAAAAGCCTTTTCTATTTTTAAATTATCTGTGGTGGTCTCTCCTGAATCTAGTGTTATCTTAGGTGAGGTTAAGGTGGACCCAAAAGGGCGTTGAGTTATATGTGAGGTTAAAATTCAAAAGGAGTGGTTTACTATAGTCGGTTATCACGGGCCTGATATAGACGATGCAACCCCTCTAAACACAATTTATAATCACCTGATCCAATCTAATTATCCGATAATAATGGGGGGAGATTTTAATATACTTTTAAATCCGGTACTAGATAGGCCCAGTGAGGGGAAATTAGTCTCCTCAAAAATGGGTTCGTTCATAAAGTTATTGATGAGGGACCTTCATCTGATAGATATTTGGAGAGAAGAACATACGGACACTCTTCCCGTATTGACTTCTTTCTGATTGATTTAAGATTGCTGAAACATACGTTATCAATAAGTCATGTGCCGGAACATCTTTTGGATCATTCAGCTTTCGCCCTAGTCTTCCAATTGCCGAAAGGTGAATTTACAACAAGATGGAGATTTGACCGAACACTACTCCTTGATGCCTCGATAATAGCTCAGTTGAAGAATGAAACACAAACCTTCTTTGACCTTAATTCAAATTCTGCCTCAGTAGAAATTATTTGGGATGCATATAAAGCATTTATTAGAGGGGTGGTGATAAACTTGGCGGCCAGGAAACATAAGGAGTCTAGGAAGGTTATCCGGAAATTGGAGGAAGATATACTTAGAGCATAATCTGAGACTGAAATCTGTAATGAAGAATATCCGGTTGGGGAACAAGGTAGGGAAATATTAATTTTATGTAACAATTAGGTGCCGATTCCGATCCTGTAAAACCCGGTTACAAATGGTCGTACGGAGAGTTTTCTCCGTACGACTCGTAACCGGGAATCCCACCGTACAAACCAGCAAGTACGATTCGTACAGAAATACCATTTCCGTACGAATCGTAAAAAACACCGTGCGGCTAAAAAATACATACAATTCCGATCCTGGACAGCGCGTACGCGACGTCCGCACGGAGTCAGGCAGCGTTTTACGGACCAGCAAGTACGATTCGTACCCACAGCACTCCGCACGGCTATATTTTTACGGGAGCCAAAAATTTCCGGAAAAGCTAAGTACGCCCCGATGCACGAGGAAAAGGGGGCCCGGTACGTGCCGTACCCCCGTATGTACGCGCCATACCCCCAGCCCCCTGTATGTACGCGCCGTACCCCCAGACCCGTATGTACGCACCGTTCCCCGCCCCCATATGTACGCTCCGTACGGGGGGGCTGGGGGTACGGCGCGTACATACAGGGGGGGCTGGGGGTACGGCACATACATATGGGGGCTGGGGGTACGGCGCATACATACGGGCTGGGGGTACGGCGCGTACATACGGGGGGTTTGGGGGTACGGCGCGTACATATGGGGCTGGGGGTACGGCGCGTACATACGGGGGGGCTGGGGGTACGGCGCGTACATATGGGGCTGGGGGTACGGCGCGTACATACGGGGGGCTGGGGGTACGCACGTACATACAGATGCGTGCAGCTCCTTCACTTTCCTTTTTGGGTATTACAACTATGGGAGAAACCCATGGCATTGGACCAGTGGAACGCTCAATGATCATGCTTGAGTGAGGATTCAAGTTCTTTTTCAACAGCTTCTTGTAGATGAAATGCTATTAGTCTGTGTATTTGAGCAATAGGATGGATGTCCTCATTAATGTGTAATTGTACTTTCATAGTCTTGAGTTTTCCTGACCCATGAAACAACGAGGGGAACTGACTTACTATTTTGTGATGAGCATTCATGTTTTAGTTCACTGATATCATTCCAAATTCAGCATCTGTGCTGAAGCTGAGCAAACAGGCACTTGACGCCGTACCTTGAAGTACATGAATGGGTACTTTTACTTTTGTTTTCTTGTGTTTCATCGTTGCAACAAATGAACCTTGACTTTTGAATGGTGTTAATAAAGCCCATGTATACACTTTGGTTTTCGATGGCGTGAGTCATGGCAATGAAGATAGTTCACTGTATTTCTCCTCAAGCATAATATTTAAAGACCCACCACTGTAGATAACAAAAGGTATTGCGCATGCGTTTATTATTCGTGTAATCTTGGGACAATGTTTGAATGACTTTGGTAATTTTTCATGGCTACTTTTCTTTGACCTGTATATTTCTTCACATGCGGCCAGTCCAACAATTTTTCTGAGGAAAACATTGACATTGCACAACCATCTCCTTCACTTTTACTTGACCTTGATACTGAAGAACTGGTTGACGATGACGATCGACTTTGTTTGGTGTCGACGTGCCTCAACTGGTGTGGTCACTTGACCTTGGGGGCACTCATTGAACGTCACTTCTGAAACGTTTGGATGGCCATTTTCCTCTACCTGGTAAACCAGTACAACATGGTTTTCCTTCCCACAGTCTTTTCAGATCTGTACAATGACAGGACATTTACCTTCCTGTGGAAATGAAAATCCACACCTGAAGCACAACTTTTTCTGTGGAGGTATCACTCTGTGTTCTTCTGCCTTGTAATTTGGCTTACTTTTCATGGTCATGACTGACTCACTCCGGACATCTATGGCCTCCGGCCTCCATGTCATTAGCTTGTCAATCGGCATGCTCATCAGCTCTGGCAGCCATAAGCACTCACTCCAGACTAAGAGTTTCTCTCAGCATTTGTCATCTGAATGAATCTGACTGGCATCCATCGATAACTCTGAGACTTATACCTTCCTCATCATTAAATTAATTGAACTTACAGTGTTTGATGAGCGTATCCAGTCCCTCAACAAATTCGTTTATGGTTTCACTGACTTTCTGTCATTCTTGACTGAAAACGTACCTCTCATAATCTAGATTTGGCATTGGATTGAACTTGAGATTCAAGACTGCTTTGATTTGACAGTATGTAATTTCATCAGCTCGAGGCATTTTCTCTATGACTTCTTTTACACCTTCACCAGCAAGATTCTTAAGGTATTTGATAGTCTTCTTGTTATCTGCTTCTTTTATCGCATCAATGAAATGATGAAATGTCTCTATCCAAGCAGTCCATCAGTTGCCAATATTTAGCTTTTTGGCGGTATCCAATGGTGGTAGTGGTTTCAGAAAGGTGGCGGCATTGTAACCATTTATGAGATTGGCTGACACTGAGTGTGGAGTTTTCTCCGATACTGTCTGATGTCCACTAGAACCCTCTTCATCCATGCCATCTCTAAGGCCTTGTGCTGCGCTGGCCTCTGGGTCATATTGGACAGTCTGTGGAACCGTGACCTCCCTCTTGGTCTCCTTGGGAGCCCTTTACTTTCCTGGGGACCTTTGGAATTGTTCTGAGCCACCACCTGGCAGCTTTGGTGGTGTGTGTCTTCGGGTATGGACGGCTCCATCAACATAACCCCGGCCACTTCTTCACCCAGCGCTGTGGTAGGACGACTCTAATTAATCAGTTCTGGTAAGCAGATGACCATTTCTCATAGCTGGATTGCTTTGCTTTTAGGTTTGTACAGTCTGACACCTGGTTGATCTCTGCCTCGCAGCGCTTCTAATTGCACCGTTATCTTGCAATTTGCTGCTCTTTCAAAACCTGGCTGTATCTGCCTTTAATGTTATTACTCCGTATGTTGTATAGCTTTAGGTTGCGTACTAGCGCAGGACCTCTTTTCACAGCCTTTGCAGCAGGTTCTTGGCCAACGATGTGTAGACTTCTCAGTAAAGCTTTCATTATCTTCAAATGCTTCACACTGGCTGGAGTTGTGCTTTGACTCTGCATACGCCACACAACGATTCTGCATGTTGACTGAGGCACACGTGGCACACACAAGCAGTTTACTGGACCACAGCAAGCTCTCTGGGAGAGCACTGATGATCTTCTGGTTACTTATCCCCATCTCGTCATCAGTTGTAGTGTCCTCCCCAGCCTGGGTAATGACTGAGCCACATAGTGTGCATATAACCATGAAATTAACATTCTAAACCTGCATTCACTTCACTACACTCTAACTCTTAAGTGACAGTTCTATGAAGTCCGTAAGGAGCCAAAAGGATTCCGTCATTACTATCTCACATGACAGTACTGCAGTGAGGGCAGTTTCTTTGCTGTGGTTGGGTCTGAACTCAGACTGAGTGGGGTCAAGAAATTAGTGGTCATTGAGGTATTTGGCATGGCATCTGTTGATGATTTTCTCGAAGATCTTTGCCAGGAATGGTAGCAGCGAAATTGGTCTGTAGTTGGTGAGCTTTGAAGTGTCAATTGAGAGTTTCTTTAGCAATGGGAAAACAGCTGCATGTTTCCAAGCATCTAGGAAGTTCACAGAAGAAGTAGAGGCCTTCAGAGTGGATGCTAGCATGGCGCTGATGGGATGAAGTCCACTGGAACAGACCTGGTGGGGGCAGTGGTCCAATGGGGCCCCTGAGTGGATGAGCTTCATAGTGGTGGCGTTTTTTTTCTGGGGTGAAGATGGGCCATGTGGTTTGCATTGGTTCTTTGGATAAGATTGGGAGGTGTCTGGCAAGTGTTAGACCTGTCAACATTAGTTTGGTCTTCCCCCCAACTTTTTGCCTTTCTCCTCCATTATCACTGACCTCATTTTTACTGGTCTTAGGACTCTGTGCACTTTACCCCTATTAACCAGTGCTAAAGTGCTTGTTCTCTCTCCTCCGAACATGGCAATATTCACTTATCCCCAATTGGCATGTTTATTTTACTTATAACCCCCTAGTAAAGTGGTACTATATGTACCACAGGGCCTGTAAAATAAATGCTACTAGTGGCCCTGCAGCACTGGTTGTGCCATCCATTTAAAGTAGCTCTTTAAACATGGCTCATGCCTGCTATTTCAGAGCCTGCGTGTGCAGTTTTAATTAGCCATTTTGACCGGGCAAAATAAATCTTTTGCAAGGCCCAAACCTTCTTTTTTAACACAAATGTCACCACTAGGGTAGAGCCAGGACAGCCCAGAGGGCAGGGTGCAATGTATTTAAAAAGCAGGACACGTTCTTTAAGCTTTACAAACCCAGGTAGCGAAAAACTCTTGCATTCGTTTTCACCACTACAAGGCCTCTGGAATCACAATTTAAAATCCTAACTTATGGTGAAGTTAGATTTTAAATTGCAGCTCTGAAAATGCCACTTTCCGAAAGTTGCCATTTTCTTTCCTTAGCCATTTAGTGCCTGTAGCTTGTCTCTGGTCATATGACTGGGTGTAGCTGTCAGTTGAGCTTTGTGTAGTCCTACTAGACAGCCACACACATTAAGGATCTTAGGTGTGCCTGGTTGGGTCATCAATGACAGAATGGGAGGGAGGAGCTGGGCACAGCCCCAATTAAACTTGAATAGGGCTGCATACACCCTGCAGTTAGTATGGAGCTAGGGTAGAGAAGGCAGAATGGCTGGAACTTCAAAGGGATATCTCGAGAAACTTCTCCTCCCCTTCAAAGGCACAACTGAGTATAAATACTGGACCTCAAACACCACCTCTTCAGCATACTTATGGACCTGTAGACACTAAGCCAGAAAGATGGACTGCTGGCTGCTGAAGGACTGCCACTCTGTTTTCCTTAACTGCACCCTGCTGAACTCCTGTTTTTGTTGTGCTGACCCACCTGCTGCCCTCCTGCCTGGGCGAGCAGGACTGGACCTGCAGCTCTTGAACCCAGAACTCAGAGTGACTTCAAGGGCTAGCCTCCAGATATGAAGCCTCCGGGACATAACAGGCTTCCAACAACCTTGGATCTGCACAAGGTCTCCGCAATCTGTGAGTCTACCCGCATAGTGGTGCCACCCAAGTCATGGACCCTTGGAAGTGGGCTTAAGGTGCTATGAAAGCCTGTGTGGATCCTGTAAAACCAACGAATCTCCTCTGGTGTGCGGCGCAACCTCAAGCAGGACTGACGTATCTCCGCTGCTGCGTGGACTGGACCCGTTGTAAAGACTCGCATCACTGCTGTAGCCTGCATTGCTGTCAGAACCGTCATTGTGCAACTCATCCTAAATGCAGGCCCTCCCATCTCTTGTCAACGGCTGGCTCAACGATGATGCCGGACTCTGCATTGCAGCCTCACAGGTCTTCGGAACTGACGCATCACCCCGGCTGCGTGCCGCATCCTCGACACCGGACTTCGCAGTGCAAACCCCGTTGACGGGCTCCGTGATGTCTACGCAACAGGAACTCGCACCGCAGCCTCACTGCATCTCATAACCGATGCATCACTTTTTCTTCACAACCGTGTATCCACCCAATGCTCCGCAACCAGCATTTAAGGGACTCTGTTCATCAGCCCTAACTGGGTTCTTGTAGCCAGCCCGTGCTCCATCGTGGTCGGCCTGAACTTGTGACTTTATCCCGGTCTGGCATGATCAGATATTCACAGTTGGTGCTTTACGCCATTTTCTCTAAAGACTTTATAATTCAATATCTGTGGTTCTAATAATTGGATTTTTTTCTTCTCTTTGGTCTTGTTTTATTTATTAAATTAAGCTCTATTTTTCTAACCTGGTGTGGGATCTTTTTGTGTGGTGTTTTCCCTGTTTTACTGTTTGAAGTGTTGCACAAACACTTTACACATTGCCTCTAAGTTAAGCATGACTGTTCTGTGCCAACCTACCATGGGGTTGCACACAGGTTAATTTAAGGTTTACTTGGACCTTACCCTGATTAGGATTGACCAGGGCTCACATCCAAGTCAACCAGTAACCCACTTTCTTACAGGAGGTCTGTAGGGTCTGGTTGCGGGTCGAAATGCTGTAAATGGCTGTAATTTTTTGCTGAAGAATTAAGGGAGATTCTTGCAGAGGTCCTTAGAGGGGGATCAAGTTGAAGGCAGGCAGTTGGACAGCTGACTCAAAACATTGAGAGCATCTGCTCTGTTTATTTAGCGAAGCATCACTTCATGAAGTCACTAAACTATCCTTGGCCCCGACCAAGCCTCTGGTATCCTTAGCAGAGACAATGTACTTTAATAATGCTTCACTAGTGTTATGTAAGAGAGTTCAGTTTGATACCTACTATGCTGCATTTCCTTGCCTCCTAAGTTATTCTTGTAAAGAAGTACTGACAAAGCCAATAGGTTTGTCTTGCAGTTTCAATTATAAGACAGACCTATTTGCTTTGCCAGAATTTGATATTAATCAATTTCTAGATTAGGCAGATTTGGGGGGAAAAATATTGGGAATGATGGACAGTAACAAATGTATAGTCCAGTATTACCAATCTCCCTTTTGATCAATGTGTTATCTGTATCTGATCACGTGATAAAATCAAATATTTAGTTCCCTGATATTGTAACCCTGTGCTATAGTCGAAACCCACTTGTTAGAAATGGGATTTCTGGTCAGCTACAGTATGTACCTAAGCCAGGCAGAACTCACCACTCCAGTCAGGGTAAAGGAATTACACACCCAAGAAAACCCCTACTCATCCCCTTGCTATCTTGGCACGGTCTGGCGTATCCCAGAAGCAATGTGTAAAGTGTTTGCGTAACACACACCAGTGACACTATAAAGACAACACAAAAGAGACTCCACACATTATTATATAGAAATACGTTTCTGTATTACATATTAACATAGACTAAAACCACATAAACCAATAATCACTTTGCTGACTAGGCAAATTGTCAAAACATCACAGTTAGTGCAATAAGATCAAGACATATGTGGCACATGTCATGAACAACACCATTACTGTAAGTGTTATGCAGCCCCTGGAATAGTATTCATTATCCTGTCACTAGAAGGCATAAACAAGAAATACACCAATCTCAGAGCATGACATGCAGCATGTAATGAATCAATGCACAGGGATCACCACCTATTATTATTAAAACACAGAGCACCACACTCTTGTGCTTGTGCTCCTGCTACGCTTTATACGGTAATTAGGTACCTGGTGCAGGGCATTGCAGCACCGGCATGTCTCTTAGCAGTTGTACAATAATCTGTAGGTTCGATTGTTCCACTCAGATTGTTTTGCCAAAAGATGCGGGCTCTCCCATTAAGGGAGTTACAGTACCGGGAATGAGCCCTCTGGCTCTGGGGCTTCACACAGAGCATGTCTCAGTGCTCCAGTTTACCCGGGCCCAGCCAGGTAATGCCCCCAATCACGTAGATAGCCTGTTTACTCTGAGGGAGATATGCGGGCTCCGGGGGGCCATGCAGCCGACCCACCGTACCTTTATTTGGCTGGGAAGTCAAGGACAGCTGCCACCAATCACTGGTGCAGCTGCGGGCAACCCCAAGTACTCACTGCACCTAGGACACAGGCCACGGCCCCACTAACGCTGTCACGCTTACAGGAACCAGGCTGAGGGGTAGCTCCCCAGCAGAGCATGCAATACGGCGTCAGCTTGCCTGTAGGGCCAGCGGTGACTTCATTGGTTCTTCAAGCCACGGCCATCATCCAACGGTGGAGGAGTTCTTCCGCATCAGTCTGTGCAAGAACAGGGAGGCGCTGCACAGCTCATTCTTGATCCTCTGCCGCCTACAATACCTACTGGAGTCGGAGGAGCACTGGATTCGGCCACAGCACTGCACTGGGCAGACCCAGGGGTTTGGCGGCAATTTTTAATCTTGCCAACCCCGGTAGAAGAAGGCGCGCTCAGCACGCACTGGGTTGCCACAACCAGGAGCAGAGAACAGCGCTCACCCTCCGCTGAGTTAATCAACAAGCCCCGGGCTGGACTCACAAGTCCCACAGATGGTTGTGGCTACTTTGGTGGAATTATTTGTGATCCCTGGAATTTCAAGAGAAAAGGAAGGGAGCTGCAAGTCAACAAGATCCCTTTAAGAGCACTGGCACACAAAGCAGAGAGCAGGCAGGCCAGCACAAGGGTTCTCTTAGCAAAGTGGTAGTCCTTCTATTAAGCCAACAGGCAGCAGGTCAGCACTACAACACAATTAAGTCAATCGTGGTTCCTCCTGACAGTATTGCAGCCCCTTCTGGCAATGTGCAGTTTGTAGAGCCAGCAGCGTCTGGTTACAAGCTCCATGCAGTGTCTAACAATCATGAGGCCATAGCCCCTGTACTTACACTCAAAATGTCTTTGATGTGGAGGTAACTTTCAAAATAAATCTTAGAAGTACACAACACGCCCATTCAATCCCAGCCGTGCATCCAGACATCAACAGGGGGTCAAAAAAAACCTTTGTGTGACGGTAGGGCCCAGCCTATACAAATGTAAGTGCACCCCACCTCTCTCTCTCCCAGCCCAAGAAGACCCTTCAGTTTGCAGATGAATGCAGATGCAACCCTATTACACCCAACCCTTCCTGTGTTATGGCTGTCTGGAAAGTATGCAAAAAGCCTAGCTGTCACTCTACCCAAGATGTAGATTGGAGTCAGGCGGCCAAGCACAAAGAGTCATACTCACATAGAAATGCTCACTTTCTAAAAGTGGCATTTCTACAATAGTAATAAAAAATCCACTTGCACCAATAAGCAGGATTTACCACCGCTATTCCAAACATACCAAACATGACAACACTACTCCTTTCAGATCAGAAATTACTACTGAAAAACATATCAGGAAGTTCACAATGCAAACCTATGAGAGGAGCAGCACTCACAGTAGTGAAAAACAAAATAGGGTGCTTGTCACTGCCAGGACATGCCACACAATAAAGGCACATATCATACCTTTTACCTAGACAGCGCCCGGCTCATGGGGCTACCTAGGACCTACCTTAGGGGTGACCTATGTGTAGTAAAAGGGGAGTTTCAGGCTTGGCAAGTAACCTTAAATGCCAAGTCAATGTGGCAGTAAATTGCACATGCAGTCACTGCAGTGGTAAAGGCCTGAGACAGGTTTGAAAGGCTCCATCTGTGGGTGGCACAAGCAGCGCTGCAGGCCCACTAGTACCATTTAATTTACATGCCCTGGGTATGTGGGATACCACTCTACATGGAACTTACAGGTAAATTAAATATGCCAAACAGGTGTAAGCCTATCATACCATGTTTAAAGGAGAGAACACATGCACTATAGCACTGAATAGCAGTGACAAAGTGCCCAGAGACCTAACGCCAACAAAAACAGGTCATAAGAAATACAGGAGGAAGGCAAAAAGTTTGGGAATAACCCTGCAAAAAGGGCCAGGTCCAACACCACTCTTCTACTAAAATATTGGGGGTGGTCTTTGGGGATACTAGCCATCAGAATGTGTCATGTGTCGTCAGCTCAATTGTGTGGATTACTAAATATTGGCGAAACACATTAAATTGAGGTTGCCTGTCATAATAAGTATGTAATTAGGCCATTTGTGAAATAATTGACATAGTACATTTCAACTGAATCTTTATCAAACACAAGATGGTGACAAGGTAAGTTCGTGTTAATCAATAATGAATTGTCATATCCCTTTTCTGAAACAAATGGCAGACAATTTCCATAGGCTGAGTAAAAGTTGTCACATTTATACACACTGTCTATTGCCAGAGGATTCAGTTGACCAACATTTGAGTCATCAGTTCACTGGGAATAACATTCACAGAATAGGCCACAATTTCAGAGGATGTCTAGGGGCTCCAATGTGCTCAGTGGGCACTTGGTGTATGAAGAACTGGCCAAACAGCATCAGTAGAGACACATAGGTGCTGAAAGCCGCTCGCTTGCTTCTCTGCAAAATATGGATAAGCTTGGCAATAACATCTTGGACGTGTGGTAGGGATTTCAGTTATTGGAACTTTGAGTTGCTTGCTGCTCTCTCTACATTCACAAGTCTGGGGTAACACCAGGGGTAGCGCAAGGGAACTTTGAGTTGTTTGACAGGCACTCAGGACATAAAGGAGTGACCAGCGGCAGCATCAGGGAAGGCACGGAGCTGGATTGAAGGTATCTGCTCAGGGCTCTTCACGTACATGAAATGCCTGGCTGCTGCACTGGGAGGTATGGGAAGGCTCTGAGATGCTTGGCAGGTAGATTTGCTGTTATAGGTGAGTCCTGGGGCCGTATTACAGTAAGTGCCCGGGGGGGCACAGCGTGCATTTGCATTCGCTTTGTGTACCCCCGGCGCACTTTGGTATTACAGAAGGGGGCGCAGACGCTTGTGCGTCTTCTTCAGTAATACTGAAAGCGCTGGTGCACTTAAAGTGCCAGCACTACCTTCAGGGGCATTCCCTCATTTGCATAGGGGCATGTCCTATGCAAATGAGGGAATTCCTTTGCCTCTGGGCCATATTACAGTTGCGGGCGCAGAGGCAAAGACGCTCTCAGGGGGTGCACTCACAGGCGCCACCTTCTAGGTGGCGCACAGTGAGTGCACCCCCTGAGAGCATCCCTCTGGAAGTGGGAAGGGGGCTGTTAAGGTGCCCCCAGACATTCCCGTGCAGGCGGGTGCAGTCACTGGCTGCACACGCCTGCAAGCGGATCTATAATCCCCTTTAAAAGTGCAGGCGGGTTACCGTCTGCATTGTGAAAACACAGAGCGGCTGCTTGCATTTCATTGTTTGCGCTCGACACACCTTTTAAAAGGTGTGCCCGGCACAAACAATAAAAATGCATAATACGGCCCCTGGTAGCCTAAGCGTTCAACAGCATATGGGCTTCATGATGCCTCACACAGCAACAGCACCACTGGAAACACATTTTAAGGCTGCCAAAGCCAAACACAATAACAACTAAAAGAGCTACTTTCTGCCCCATCAGCAAATCACGTGAGAACTGCAAAATATGTACTCATCCACAAATTGCATTGGGTCGCCACCAAAACATGAAGGACAACCCAGGAAGTCAACACCTGGAGGGGGCTGAACCAAACCATGAAGAGCAACTCAGGAAGCTGACGCCTGGAATCGGTTCAACTAAACAAGCCAATGGCTGAAGTGGACTGACCCAGTGCCCCTTTCAATATGTTACGTGTGCATTGTATATTGTGCACAGACTAGGCACAGAGCTAAGGATGGCTCTAGCCAGAGCTAAAAAGAGACCAGCCAAACATCAATTAATTTACAGTTGCATCTGTATTGGGGATCATTGCCTCAGTTTAGAAACAGAACTGTAGTTGCACCATGCTTTAGCTGCTACTAGATCTTGAATAACAGGCTTTTACACATGCAGCATCATTTGAGATTGTTAAATACAGGTCCTAAAAATACTGCCCATTTAACATACTGTTATTAAGATAAACTTTCTAATACATTTTTTTTCGACAGGAATACATTGAACCATCTGATTTTTTATATTACACAACTAAATGCATTTCATCCCTAAGCAATGCAATGGTTACAAAGATGTTTATTTTTTTCTATTACACCTAACATTTCAGGCTCACAAAATAATTTGTCTGAGAATGCCAGACATTTCATGTGTGAGCAACAATGTCAAATTGTACACTGTTTCATTGCTGTCTTAGGACAGCTGCTAAGCACGAGATTCCATCTGACACTATAACAACTCAGTTGTTGGAACTGTAAAAGCACAACAATGAATATAATTGTATCCTACTGTACTATTTTTAGTTAAGAAGCACCCACACTGCTGTGCCTTTACAAAGGCAAACATTTTTGCTAATGTGTATCTACAAACTTCTGTTCACAAGCTAGAATCTTGGCAGGACTAAATCAGTCTTTCATCCTTTTGAGGTTGATAAAATATTCATCATTACTACCAATTGCTTTTGACAATGAAACAAAAGAGCAAAACCCAAACTAGCAAGTGCTGTAATTTCCGGCATGCAGTCAGTTATTCCAGTACAGAGGTCCACAACAGCTTTGGGAATCATGTCCTTTGTGGCACAGTCAGCCAAGCCAGGCTTTTGATCGAACTGAGCTTTTCATGGTAGAATTATTAAGTCCATGGCGTCTAACGGCAAAAGCAAAGTCCTGTTGGCTAGAAATCCAGGACTGGCAAAGGTATCACACATCACAGTGGTCTACTAGGTGCTGTAAAACCCCAGGCAGCGATACCAGTGCAACTAAATCCTCACCATCACCCCACGATATTTCAGTTTTCTTCCACAAATCAGGGGAGTTTGAGTTCTGTTCAAACTATAAATGAGGCCTATGTTTTCTAAAAAGTAAAGGATCGAGAACTTCCCTCATTACATTTTCTGGAGCTTTAAAGATGGTTTCCCTGCCACATAAAACATTAAAGGAAGAAACATGGCTTTAAAACCGCAGGAATGTGCGTCGCCACCCTGAGAGGGATGAGTAAATCATAGCTAAACGGATAGCAATGTTATGGAGAGAATCGGACATTAAATCCACATTTCTGTGGTTTTTCAGACAGCTAGCCTTTCATTATTTTTTAACAATGTTTTTCAAAAAAGTGTTCGATCGAAGTTGTTCTCAAACAAAGGTTTTGGGGATTCCTACAACTGCTCCTAGCAGCAGTTCTACTCCTTCAAGAATTGCCTTCATCACGCCTAACAGTATGGACAAACCTGTGCCCTCTGGCCACAGCCATACACCTCAGACAATGTTAACCCCTCTCAACTTTCAATTTGCACTTTACAAAAAACTAGAAGTAAGTACCATAATATATCTAGTATTTCACTGAGCACAATTATCCCATCAACAGTCAAGAGAAGAAATGCCATCTCAGACATCTTGGGAATGTGACCCACAAGTGATGGTGGGGTGACCAAAAAAAGTTAAATACTTGAATTGGATCAACCATTCTTTTTTGGTATATGTTGTTAAGGTTCACAGTTGGTAGATTGGAGCTAATAATTCTAGATATGTTGGCAGTCACACTAGGAGGCTTTATGCACAATGCTGATGACCTTATAGTTAGACCTTACTTCAACCAGGAGTCAGTTAAGTGGTTTCAGTGCTGGTTTGATGTGGTAGTTTTAATGAAGGTTCAGGCACATTTCAGCTGCCTGGGAAAATATCAGTGGCCAGGGTATCGAATGCGCAAACCTTACAGTCTCCCCATGTAAATTAGGAATACTCTCACGGTGCTCCAAGGGGAAAGGGTAGCCACCTATACACTCAAATGTGAAGTGGACAATGTCCACACCCAGAGCCGATATATACATCCCCTGAGCAACACAAAATTCAAACAACAATATAAAAACAGTTTGTGTTCTTCAGTTGCAATCCTTTGTCTTTTTTTTCTTCCATCATCACAGTAAGTTGCTAGTTACTTCTGGAATTCAGAATTCACTCCAGTCACAGTTGTAGCCATATTTCAGCTGCCTGATTCTATAGACTCTGGAGTCTGTCAATGGGTTTCTTCTGTAACTCTGAAAAAAGAACTTTACAATATCCAAGGCATGCCATGACCAATGCTCTTGGGAACCTCGCAAGCTGATTGGTTTGACAAAGAGGCATATTTTTTCAGAGGAAGGAGAGTTGCTTATTAATGCACTTGGACACAGTGCTGATTTGGGATGTGATGCAGAGTACCATATGTAAGATAATGTTAAGATTCTTTAGATTTAGTGATATTTTTGGAGGTGATCCAAAACATGGGTCTATTCAAAGGGCAAAGAGATAGGTTCACTGCCTCACATCCTCAGGAGTTGGGTTTTGGCTCCGTTCACGTGGAAGAAGGTCTGCCTCATCCAATGGAAAACATGATCCTAACACTCATGTTAGCCCGGCTTTCTAGGCTGCTCTCCATCATAAAATCGATTTCGGTTTCATTTGTAAATTCACCCTATATTGTTTGAGGAGATTGTCAAAAGGGCAAACATAGATGCTGAGGAGCAAGCAGAAAAGCAATGATCACAGAGGTTCCGCAAATGCCATTAATTGTGACGGGTGTGGTTGGAAAGATTGGACTGGTATTAGCTAGGGCAGATTCTGTGTCACAGCTTGTCTACATTCTGGCTTGTGATGGTAGAGGAGATATTTTAGTTGCATATGTTTTTACATTTTTCTCATACCTTCTCCTTTCAGGGTCTTGCTAAGGAAGTTTAGTGTTTGGTTGATAGTTTTCAAGGATTATTTGGCCTGTTAATCCAATTTAATGTCGTGGGGTAATGATGGCGTGTTTTAGAAGGCCAAGAACAACTTTCTCTGTGAGGAAGGTTTTTTATCATATTTTGCATAGTGGTATCATCAGTGAGCCATGGGAAGAATTGCTTAATGAGTATGGCAGGGCATTGTTCCATAGATAATGTAAACACTTATGTCTTATCAGCCTGTTTCATGTCCACCTTGGTCCCCAGCAGAATGAAAGTTATGGAAGTGGATTGAGTTAGACGTTGGCGACAGTGAGATGGACCAGGCTTCTTGGAGATGAAGTCAAAGATGCTGGTTATTGTGGGCTAGACAAAGTCCATCCGGCCATCACAATGCTGGTTAGTGTAGTATTCAAGTAGAAAAAATAAGAGCATCCTAATTTCCTTAGAAATCTTGGAGTAGTCAGTACAATACAAATGACAATGGTTCTTTTGGGTTAATTTCTATAACATCTTAACTATTAAGGAAAACATAATTTGGAACCCAATGATATTAATCACTCGAAAACATACCACACAACCACCATCAATAATTCATCGGTAAATGTTTGGAGATACCATACATACTGCATGCAATTGAGAACAAATAGGGTACTACGATGGAGGGTGAGTGATAGTGCACTCCTCAATTGATAGTCATGTGCAAGAAAGTGAAAGAAAAGGTCACATGGAAAAAGCATTTCATTGGTTATAATTTCAAGATGATTGGCAGGTGGGTAGATGTTGACCACTTCCCTACAATATTCTCTTCATAGGGGCATTGTTTATGCAGGCCAAAACTGAAAAATTCATTGATGTTTCAACACCAAATGCGCTAGTTCAAGGTGTCATTAAGAGGACAGTTAGATTAGAACAGTAGCAACCTGGTAAAAACAGAATTAGAGGAGCTATGTGAAATTAAACCAGCTGCAGGTGAAAGTGGAGTTTAAAAAAGTCAGAATAGTAAGAGCTGATTACTTATGTTTTCTTTGGAAGCAGGTGATGTAAGAAGATTCAATCTGGGAAAAGAAGTAACACTAGCTAACTGGCCATGAACGAATCTATGGAGGGTAAGAAGATAGGAAAGTGACTTGGGTTACATTCTATGTATTCCCTAATACTTAAAATGTTAGCGAAATGACTCCGAAAGAACCACAGTCTTTTGTATTATGGGGGCATATTCAAAGCATCTGGGTAAGCAGGTTCATGAAAGATACCAAAGATTTCCCTTGTTGAGTTGGAAACTTTGTAGATGTATTTTGCATTCAGCTTATTTAGCTGTCTTTATGACATTGTTGTTGCTGCCTCTGTGGCTCCTGTGAAAGACAATATCTTTTAGAGACACTATTTGCACCATTTGCACCTCACTAGTTTTAACTTTTGTTCATATTGCAACAAAATGGAGAAAAAGTCCAGTTCACATACTATTTATGAACAAAGATATTATTATCACCTCAAACTGAACTGTAGCTACCTGATGCTGCAACATCAGGATCCAAGTTAGAATCAGAAAGGTACCTAATTCCTTTACACAAGACCCTCTGCTATTCCAGTATTGGCTCAAGCACAGGTCTGCTAAAACATCTCAGCCACCTCTGACAGTCAGTCCATCAATAGGACATTGCATTAGTCTCTAATAATGCAAATCAATGTTGTTGTACACCATGCCATTCGAAACCAAACACTTTCATGTATAGCTTTGCCAGTAAACCATAAGACTGCGTCTGCACCCTCTTCTATGCCAGTACAGGTATGCCACAAGTAACTCTTCAAGTACAACTAAATCTTAGCCAGACGCCATAGTTTTTGGAGGGCCCATGCCCATGCTAAAAAATGAGGTGGGTTCCTATAGTAGAGGGATTCATTGAAGCATTTAGTGACCAGCTTATATTCGTTTCCACCAGGAGCAATATTTTTGAGACTTGATGAGTATTTTATTAAAAATATCATATACATTGCTTAATGAATTTTTAGACAAATATTAAGTGATTGTTCAAGACATGGTTTTAGCACAGACCAGTAAAGATAATTAATATTTTGTTTTGTTGTAAAACCTTTATGGCCTTTGGCCGAAATAAAGTATTTATGAATAGGAGGGTGTTCACCGTGCCCCCTGACCAGCTTCCAACCTTCAATACTCCTCTTACTGTCTCCAAGCCTCCTCTCAATGCACGCCACAAAGACACAAACTTTCAGGGACTTATTCACAAAGGGCTTCACACTCGTGATGGAGGCCCTGCAGTCGTGGGGGAGTCTCCCCACTCGGGGTATAATTTCTGCAGTGAGAATTCTCATTGTAGAGATTAAGTCCCAAGGGCAGCGACTCCCCCACAAGTGTGGGGCCTCCGCCATGAGTGTGGAAGCCATTTGTGAGCAGGGTCAAGACTGATTTGGATGTGGCTGGGTCCAAACTGGCATGGCATGGCAAGCAAACAACGATGGCTTTAACCCAGATATGTGACTGGGGGTGAATGTTTGGTTCGTCCAGCAGTCCTTCCATCATCTGTTCTTTTTGCCATTTTTGTTGCCCTAAGTGGTGAGGGTATGCCCAGTAGTGGGTCCTGCACTCGCTGTGCAACTCGATTCAAGCTAGCAAGGCTGACTGTTCAGGCTGGTCTGTTCACATAGGGAGCAGGGTCAAGACTGATTTGCATATGGCTGGGTTCAAACTGGAATGACATGGCGAGCAAAAAAATATTAATTTAACCGGGATCTGTGACTGAGGTTAGTGTTTGATTTGTTCAGCATTCTGTCCATCATCTGTTCTTTTTGCTCTGCGTTGGGTGAAACTGTATAAATCCGCCCCAAAACCTATGCTAGACTAATGGACACACCCTTGCACTATGGCGCAAAGGTGTGTGCATGGCACACGGCAGCAAAATTCTATGCCAACGCTAGGGAGAGGGGGGGAGAGAGCCATTGTCTATGTAGATATGGTGCCATTCTGCTCTATCACTTGCCTGCAACGCAGCACAGCATTTTTTGCTGCTGCACTGCATTCCGTGCTATGTTGGTAGATCTGTACCGGAGTATGTAGGAAACAGTATTTATAAAGCACAAACCTAGCTACTAAGCTACCTGACATTGTGTAAAAAAGTTGTATTAAAGACGTATTTAGCATTAAGATTCAAATAAATTGGAGAATTAGAGACAGGTTGTATAAGAGAGAATAGTTTTACAGGTGGAGTTCTTTTCACAGCGAGTGTGCTGGGGACTTTGAAGATGGTGGTAATGTAGTTAGCTACATGACCAACTAGGGTAAACTCTCTGTGGGATGACAGAAGGGTTTTCTGTGTCATCAGTTCATCTGGCAGGTATGTGAAATGCCAATTTTTCTCTTGTATTTTGATAGAGAGCTTGCTCTCAATGAAATATTGGATATAACATAGAGCAGAGATTTTGATTTCCCTGGATCTCAAAGTGAAATTTGTGAGGGTTTAACATTATCTGGGGGCTGCTGTTGAGGTCACTGAGAGCAGAGGGCCACCCCACTGTTGTGGTGTGATGAGGGCATTTCTTGAAGAAGTGGAATGGGTGCTTGGAGCAGGTGCATACATCTCCTAAACCTTTGTTTGAGAACTACTTAGATCGAATTTTTTAAAAAAATGTAAAATAATAAAACCCTACATATTTTATTTGGGAATATGTGAGAAACGATAGCTGTCGAAAAATTTGAGAAATGTGATCTTCCTTTAAGAATCTCTTCATTACATTACTATCTGCTTAGCTGTTCTTTACTCATCTCTTTCGGGATTTGGGCTCACATTGCCCCAGTCTTCAAGCCTTGTTCCTTGCTTTAATGTTTAATTTGGCAGTGAGAGCATCTTTACAGCCCCAGTACATGAGTAGAAATGGAACTTCCACTTTTTAGAAAACGCGGGGCCTCATTTACAGTTCAGATAGAACTGAAAATCACTTGAGCTGTGGAAGAAAATCTAAAAATGGAGTAGAATACGCCAGCTGAATTTCCTCCACAATACTATTCCAATGGTGAAGGAAGTTTAGATTTTCATGTCCCTCCAAACTCTAAATGAGGCCTATTAGTATTTTATATTTTTGTGAGGGCTGCTATCCTTCCTAGCGCCGTTTTTGTAATGTTATTTCTCTCCAATTGTGATTCTACGACCCCTACTTTGACTTTTGGTCTCTGGGCATCACCAGACTCACAGTTACTCTAATCAGAATAATTTGGTATTCCAACTCCATTTGTAGCCAACTTGAACGTTAGTGCTGGTTAGCACATAGATAATTCTTTAGGATGGCTATGCCTTCAGTGAAGTTGTTACATAACAAGGGGCATTCCTTAATTCTATTTATTTTTCACTCAAAAACAATTTCACAATTTTTTTTTATCAAAGTTTATTTCAATTTGTTTTACGTAAATGTTTTTACCAAATCACATAATGAGGTTAAAGAACTAGCCGATTTTTGAGCGGTGCACTTTGAGTACAATGGCTGCATATCTGTCCATGCTACATGTCTGAGCGGAAACCTCACTTCAATCAAACTCAACTTCCATTTTTTCAAGCTGCAAAAGGGCTGGGAGCATTTGAAGGTTAAATAGATTAAATCTGGAAGCTCTTGCTTCCACACCCGTTAGCCCCTCAGAGAAGGGAAAAATACCCCTGCAGTGCCACTTCAGACGGTGCTAAGAGGTAACAAGATGTTAAAGTGAGTTTGACAAGGACATGACTAAACTCATACTAAACAACAATGTGTTTCTGTTCAAGGACCAATGGTATAGACACACTCAAGGAGTTGCCATGGGGTCCAGATTCTCTCTGTCATATGCTAATATCTTCACTGGATGGCTGGAGGAAAATTGGATCTGGGGCCCCAGGGGCACTCCTTGGAATGATGCAATTCTATATTTGGGGAGATATATTGTCGACTGCCTCATGATATGGACTGGAACAATAGAGAAATTGCACCAATTTTTCGATCATCTGAACAGTAATGAGTCTAACAGTACATTCACTTTTCAATATAGTCAGAACAGCATTGGTATTTTTTATGTGGAACTTTATATATGTGATAACAAGATCCACAGCAGACTTTACCACAAACCTACTGCATGTAATGCAATTCTCCATGCGTCAAATGCACGCCCCAAGCAACAGATAATACAATAAAACTAGGCTGACAAGAGCCACAAACAAGATCAATAAAATCAGCAGACAGGAGACACTTAAAGATAAAAATAAGAAAAAGGACAAATAGACAAAATCCATTTTGTCACGGACTACACAACAAAATCCATTGTACTGGTTAAAGAAACATTAGCATGTACTAAGTGTGGATAAGACACTTGAACATTTTGCCTTATCAAGACCCAGTATCGCCTACCACAAGGGCAGGTGCTCTAAAATCCTCCTCAGTCCAAGTTACCCAACACAGACCCCTAAGGAGCACTGGGTTACACTGCACACACTAGGGTTTACAAATGCGCGCTCAACAAGAAAAAACAATTCAATGGCCCCTCATGAAAAACTTATAATGTAGCTACACATATAGCAGAATGTCCATCGCAAGACAGACACAGAACATTCAGGTTTTTTGTCATTGATCACATACCAGGGGGTAATAGAGAGCTGACCCTATGGAGAAAGGAGGCAATGTGGATTCTACGTATGAGAAGTGTGGAAATCGGACTGAATACAGACCATGAGATGCAATATTTTCTGGGGGAATGATACATACAGGAATCAATTGTCATTTGACTATTGAATAGAATCACAACAAGAACTCAATAGGGATGTTTCATGATTAAATACTGTCTAATGTTGAGCTCTTCCAAACAGCTGTGAGCAATGCAAGACACCAGTGAATTTTAGTGAGACTAAGCGCAAAGAAACTATGATTATTACCCATCTCCATACTGAATGTATAAATGTCATCATAAAGTGGGTAACGATAATGAATTATGCATGTGATATCCGCAAATCTTTTGATGAATACAAAATCTCTTAAGAACCATGTATGTATATCATATAATAATTGTCATATGGATATATGTTGATATTAAAGGGAAACATGAGAAAATCATATAAAGAAGGATTATACCATCCTAGGCTTTGCCCTTGTGCTGCCTTCCTGATATACAATTCCAACCATTGTTATTTGACAGGAGGTAAGGGGTTTTTAACCGTTCATAATATCACCAAAACTGGTGACCTACTTTCTTTGAAGGCACTATTCAAACTTTTTTTTTTATATCTACAACAAAAGGATCAACATCACTTCGAACGAGTTATTGAGGCTTTCAACACTCGTCTATATCGTTGATGGTGAAGTCCAACACATACAACTCCTTTTGATGTGAGATAATTCAAATACATATATAACAATAACAAATCATACTGTCAAAAGTTTGTTTTCACATTGTTGCCTACATATTGGCCAAGACCATATCTGATGAATACGTATATATCTTCAGTATGATTGGGCTTTGATAAGTGATAGGACACTCTGATAACAGTGATATATAATATATTCCAATATGGTGACCATGCTCGATATTAAAATAGGGAGCAAGAAAGAACAGTCCTCTTTCACTGGTTGCGTGCACGTTAATTAAGGGATTCTTGGCGCATTTGAAACACAGCGTACTCGCTGCAATCCATCTCAGAACACACACACCATACCACTAAGCATGAATATGTTGCTTCTTAATATGGGCAACAATGAGGGATATTACTATTGGCTAATTTTCTGAAATGGTGCCAGGTACAATTAAAACATATAACATATTTGGTCTTTCAAAGGGATGGTTACACTCCCGGATGATCCATTTTACTAATGATGGGGGGTACTACTATTTGGTTAATTTTCTGGAATGGTGCCAGGTACTATTAAACATATAACAAATGTCCGCTTTTTAAAGGAATGGGCACACAACCGAATAATCCGCTGTACTACTAATGAATCAACATATTATTACCATGAAATGACCTTGTGCAAAGCTCATGCTAAAAGAGAGAAGAAATGAGACAAAGCGGGATGGAATTACAACCACTTGTGTCTGTCTGGTATTTCTGTTTATAGAGATGGTAGCTTAGAAAAGTTTTTGATTATTGACCATCCACTGAAAATAGACTTTTTGATGCTTTGGTTTTGATTACTGTTTCTGAATCCAATAGGAAGTAGTGAAGTAAAGAATAGGTAATGTATGAAAAGCTAAAACACACTTAGACTCCTAAACTTCGGTTTTCATCTGATTAAAGGGTGGGCACAATCACTGATAAGAATTTTAAAAGGCCCCCACAAATAAGGTTGGCATGTACAAAGGCAACAGAAGGAGTGATCCCATTAGTTCAATGGTAGAACGCAGCTGTTCACCAGCAAAACCACACATTGTTCTGCACTCTTGAAACTGTATATATAGACTGATTTTGTTCATGCTTCACTGTTAAATTTGAATTACGATATATTGAACTAAGCAACATATGCATTTAATACTATCTCCATATACAATCTATGTATCATCGGTTTCCACAGACTAGATCTTAATAAGGATGGTGTGAATAAAAAGATTAAAGACACAATGGTCACCGAAGGTTGGTGTTACAATGCAATAAGGCTACAGAGTGCTCTGATGTAGTGACTTTACACTTCTGTGCTTCATTTTAGCCCCGAGTAAGTCACAGGATATTTCCCTTGTTAGCGATGAAACACATATTGGCTAAAAGATTTCAGTCACAGAACAATAGAAACAATAAAGGAAGAAACAAAGAAGAGAACAGTTAACAAACTTAGATTTTTTATTGAATGTATACTTTAGTGTGATCTTGAGGATGAAATGTACATTTAAATTTAAGGTATGTAGGTTTGTGTGGACCGTAGAAGTGCCTGATATATTTCTCTAATTGTGCAAGCACTCTATTCATAATCCTTTATGCAGCACACAATTCAGTCTGAATTTATTGGCACTTAATAAAAAGTGTTTATTGCTACCCACTTTACCCATCAATCTTAGAGTAATACAATCTGCAATGGTTCAACTTATGCCTTGCTAACCTGCTAGCTCTTTGAAGTAAGTATTTATTACATTGAGCTTTTACAGCAGGTTTGTAACTTGCAACCTACTGGTAACACAACTTTTGGACCTCTGCACTGATTATACATAGCATAATGATATTCCTATTAGTATGATGAATACAAAGTGCAGTGTTTTATTAAAATAAACAGTCATTAATCCACTGAGCTACCTTACCAGAGATTTCACACAGACCTCTTCAGCAAATACATTAACCACCAGAGTTATCTGAACAGTGCTATATCCTGGATGCTCGTAGGTCTCTGCACCAAGTGTCAAAACCCTATAAGCTAGTTTAAACTTCAATCTGTTTGTGACCAACTAAGTGATCCATGGCAGCATATTATGATCCTTTTTCTTAATGCCAACTTGTTTTCAGGTGTAGTTTGCATAAAAAAAAGTAAGCAAAAGGAAAACAACAGATACGTATACGCTGTCAGACCACAGTCATACTACCTTTGACTTTGCTCCCCATGACTTCGCCCCACATGACTCAGCCTGCCGTGATTCTAACCCTTTTCTATTGCCTCTTTGTCACCCGCTGGATGTGGATTTTTGTACTAAATATTTTCCTTTTCCAGCACCTGTGATACATTTTATAATGGTGTTCTAACAAAAATAATAAACACAAAGTGCAGCATTTTATTAAAATATCCTTTTAATGTCCTTGTTGTGTTTAGTGCTGGAATTGGACAAAATTTACCCCGGGAACCCAGAAATTGTGCTGAGGGAAGGGGGAGGAGTCACAAGGGATAGAGCTTGAAAAGAGAGTCTGACTGTCAGCGTATATATTTATTTATTTTTCAAAATCGGATGCAAAGAAATTGGCAATATGGACAAATGTGACACAAATCTGTTCAACCTTATTTGATTATAAAAAGGCTGCATTTTGAAAAACCTTACAGGGTTAAGACATCTGCTCCAGTGATCTCTCTGTGCCAAGAAATGTTGAGTAAATTATAATAGTAGTAATATAACCCTGGAGGTTAATGCAGCTTTAGGAGACTTCTGTGTTTTGTCCAATCATAGTTTGGACTTATAAAGTATCATAAGGGGTTTATGTGCCTGCTGGAAAGCACATTATGTAACATGCAGACAAGAGACTTGTAGTTTATGTAGATAGGTAAGAGGGCTACTGCCTTTGACACTGAATTCATGTTGTAACTTCCTTGTTCATAAGTTGCAATTCTTCTAATATAGCACAGTGATCTGTTTACTGACTTTGAGGGGTTGCTTGCAAACTGTATGTCATGGGTTTAGATCCTTATTATTTTTTCCTCAATCTGTTGTTATTTTAGGACTGCAATTAAGGGGTTCCCTGGAAATTAATAAAGACTTATTAATACAAACAACCCCGATCACTGCGTTACATTTTATATCCTGACTTTGTATTGTTCCTAAGTGTTCACTCTTAACATATTATTTCTACAAGTGTGAAAGATTTGTTATTCCTACACCTTGTAACCCTCATTGTCTCAAGTAACATTTCTGTACGTCGATTTGCACACTTGTATTATATATTGTGTCTTTGTGTGTGATGTAAAGCGGTCTGACACCCTACACTGGGATGAGCAGTGCCATAAAAGAACTAAATAGAAAATGAATCATTATTAGAGTAATTATTCATACAATCACATGAATCATGCATTCTTACATTCCATGCATATGGAATGCATGGGGGGGTTGAACAAAGCCAACAACCTGCTTCTATGTCATAGTTGTGCTAAAGTACTTGTAAAGTGATAAGAAGCTGTGTGTCTTTGTTTCCGTCCATTGGCATGTAGATATGAGGTTCCAGATGTCTCCCAGCCAGGATGCTACTAAAACAACAGGAGGGCTGACGGCCCTTTAAATCAGGCCTTTAGTTTGTGCCTGGCTGGAATAGAAAATAAGAAATTCAGCATATTTTCCTGGGTTGACCAGATCCCAGATCCGGAGCACTCTCCCTACTTTCCAGCACTAGTTGTGTCTAAATATTTATATGGAGTGTTGTAACTCAGACACCTATGCATCTACCACTGCTTTATGTTTTTTCTGACAATATATATGTCAAGGCTCTGTAAAGCAATATTCTTGTTACATAATATGCAAGCAAGTCAGAAGCCTTTTTGAATAGTTTGAAAAAAGATATGGCACATAATTATGTGCTAAAAATTATCTACTATATTTGATGATAATATTCGGATATTTCGGATACTATTTATTTGTATCTGATGTATTTTTGGTTTGGATGTGCCATTTAAGTTGCATATTTATTAGGAAAACAAAAAGAGAACACAGAAGTAAGTTTTAACATGTTCTCCATGTTTTCTCTGTGTTCAATATTTCTCATAAGTGAGTGAAAGCATTTAAACATTACACATTGCCTCTTTAACATTTTTATTGGAATTATTTGAATGATATCCCACTTACCTCTCGTGTTACAAAGCATTCAAATGGAAATGCTAAAATCATAGTGACTCCATAGCAAAACCTCCCAAATGTAGCAAGGTCGTCATCTCTGCAATAATTCTCAAATATATTGCCTACAAACAAATTATAAAATGTGAATTGGTTTCTGGAACTAAAGAATGTATATAAATAGTAGATAGCTTCTGCTTCTTATTACATCAGCAACAACCATATTTCTCAGCACATGAAATAATATGTTTGCACAAATATATAGTACTGCTACTTCATTAAACATGAAGACACTGATAAGTATTCTTTGTGCAGTAATATTTTTATTATCCGATAATTATTAACTCTGGAGATACCGCTTAACGTATCTGATCTGTACACAGAAAGCCCTCCAGACATTGCTTGTTGCAAGTGTCATCCACATATTGACGTCGTCATATTCTGCATCCATTGGTATATTGTAACTGCTATGCATGATGTAGGGAGTTCTGCCCATGCACCAGCAGGGCCTGCTTTAGGGCAGTGCAACTGGGGAGCGGGCGCTGACTAGGGGGGGTGAAGGGGTGAGGGGGGATTGGGAGGCACTGTGCTTAGCAATGACTTATGATTTCAAAACACCTACTGTATGGTTCCTTGTGCATCCAGCTTTCAGGCAGCAATAAAAATGCCAAGATAACTCTTGTGATTAGAGTTCCAGTTAAAGAGAGATATCGAAGTTTAGACTTGTGGCATAAAGTAGCACAGAGGGTTAATATGCCTGCGACAAAGAACATGTAGCATGCAGATCACAAATCTGTATTTTGTATGGATAGCTGAGTGGATTACTGCTTTTGTCACAGAGATCCTTGTGTTACTGCAGTACATAAGATACATACCTAATATAGAACAGTGACTGTCACAAACTGTCCTCAAAGAGCTGCATGCAAAGTACATTATGTTTTTTCCCCCAATCAAAACTGATTGTTGCACCAGGCGCCACCAGCGCTAAAGCTAGCCCTGTGCACCTGCATACAGCCATTTCCTATTGCTCTGGTCAGAAGAGCTGGACATTACAGAGAGGAGTGCCCAGTTGACTGTCCAGTCTTCTCCTATTCAAGGAAACTCACTGTAGTAATGAAACAGTAAAATCCTTTTTAGGTCTCACTACCTAAAACCTTGGCTGTCTATTGTGAGATTCTTGACATAAACGGATGAAAAATAAGTATAAAGAAGTATATAGAGAGAACGGCCTCAGCCCTCTCCAGCCTTTGGCTTTTATGTGTTTCTCATGGTTTGTTCCTGCTTCAATGGGTGTCTGTCAAGACATTTTAAGTATTATTATGACAAGCAGTCCTTTTATCATGCTGCAGATACAACATGATGTTTTTGATGTGCTTACTTTGCTGTACAACAACATTTTAAATGCTCATTTGTGACAACACAGCCTACTGTTTGGATGCCTGAGCCAGTCCTAAAACGAAATACCTGAGCCATTCAATAATCAATTTGTGTGTCTATTTATTTTAGTTTGATGTCATGATAACATGTTGGATTGACAACTTTTCTGTTCACAAAGTAAAGATATGCAGACATGCAGTCTTCTTTAAGGAGCAACAACTGTGCTAGCCCTTTGTGATTTTATTTTCAATAGTTTGCTTTATATGTCTTTTACGTTCACCACATACAACAAATCCAAGTTTGATTTTTTTTGTCTCAATTTAATAACACTTCTTTGTGGACAGGGCACTACTTGGATACTGCAATCTGTGCAGCAAAGGGTCCCACTGTAAATCAAATTATGGTTGTAATTGGTTATTATTATTATTGTTGTTATTAAGGAAGCGTTCCTATGTGCACAGAAAGCACCCATCTATAAGCAAAAATGGGCTTGTTATTAACAATTATATAATTGTAAGCCAGAAGTCTACAAAATGATTTAATAGTTAACGTTTATAAGTAATGTCATTATGTCCTACCATTTCCCATCTACCATACCATACTTAATCTACCTTATCTAACCAACATTACATATCATGCGTATCTGCCATACTTAACCTACCTTATCTAGATGCCAAATACCATACTTACCTACCAGACTGAGCATATCTGCCATATCCACATTCCATCCCTAGCCTACTCTGCCACCCTATCATCCTTACCAAATCCACCATTACCTACCCACAATAACTAGGCTGCAATACCTTAGGTACCTACCATAACTGCCTCCTATACCTAACTTATCATACCTACCAAACTTACAGGCCATGGTGACCATACCTACTTATCTATCATACTTACCCAACATCACTACCATACGTACCTACCATACCTAGTTTACTACATCTACCTGCCATTCATACCTACCAAGCGCAACCTGCCTAGATTACCTACACTTCCAGATCTACTTTACCTAACCTACCATACCTATCAACCCTAGCTCTGATAAACTTTAAGGCATGGGTAAAGTGGGAACCATCCAAGAACTCCCCTGGAAGGGTGAACTTTCTTTATCTCCATCTTGCCTCTGTATTTCTATCTTGATCTGACTCCTGCTCTCTGCCTACTGCTACCCCTTTTGTTTCTCTTTGCCCAGTGTCATCTTAAGGATTTTGATGTCCCTCAAAAGACATGTCAACTGTTTTGTGTGACATTATGTCTGAAGATTAATTTGGCATCAAGCTGACTGAAGTTAGAAAAAATGGACAATAAAATATAAACATTTTTTGGACAGGTGTCCCTGATATGTGTCCTGATCAGGGCCCCAAAAATCCTTAAAATGACACTGCTTAGCCTACATTTACTTCTGCAGTATGTGTATCCAACGCCTGTCCTGAGGTGGAGGGTTTGTGAAAGAGGGGCAAGATATGGTTGTGGCAATTTGAGCAAGAGGACTTAACTAGTTTCTGAGACTGCTAAAGGTTTGAATTAATCTTTCTACGCCACATGATTTGAGATTAGGTTTGTCATCTTGGAATTTATATTTATTGAACGCATATCTTGTATGTTTGAATATCCGTGTGGAAGACTTATGACATTGTCCCTATTACCTTTCTAAAAATCAGAGAGCTTGAAAGGGTTCCGCTTCTTTTTTGACCAGCTGTGATGAAGCTGGCCGTAAATTCACACTATTACTCTTTCCTCCATTCTCTTTGTGTTTCCTTTGTGGTATGTGTAAAGCACTCAAGGCTCCTCAGTAAAATGTAAATAAAAGCAAATTAAAAAAATATAAGGCAGTAATAGTTAAACCTTACTTTTTATTTGCCATTCCAACGCATTCCAAAATATCTATGAGCCCAGATTGATGGTTATCAGTGGCCTGTTACGACAAAGAACCTTCTTAGATGATCTTCTCTATGACCAGTTTTTGTTTTTCGATGAAAACTGCTTTAACTCTTGGTAAATACTTTTGGGTGGGAAAACTGGTGAAGCAGCTATAACAGGGTTTGAGGGCTCTTGAAATATACCAATTAGTTTCCTAGCAATGTTTGGAACTGATTCAATCCTTCTAGATTAATAATCAGACATATACCATATTTTGTATGCCTACGTGTAACATAAGTTTTTACCTACACAACTAGATAATTTGCTACTTAGCTCCAGATCTCAACAGGCAGTTATCCCTTTATTATCCCATTTTGGTTATGTGACACATAACCATCTGGCTGGGGAACTTTGCCAGGCTATTTACAGAACTACTAGTCCTGAGTGTGATAGACCTTGTTTTTTCATTGACGCCTTAGTGCCCTATACAGAACAAAGCTCAACCACTGGAAAGTCCATTTTTGTAAAATGTCAGTTGCGTCATTTGGACTACAAGGTCTAGTATTTAGTAAAATCACTTTCTTTTATTTATTTTGTGCTCCATTAACCCACACCTCTAATAAAAAATAATAATATTAGAAGATTGCAATGCTGAGAGCTGCATTGAAGGGAAAGATGAAGCTCAGGGACAATATGGGATGGTATAGACATTCTACACCAGCATTCTAATATTTGTCTTTCTGTTTCTCCATGTTTCATTTAGAAGACTGTATCCTCAGAGGATAGAATGTTCTAATAATGTCAGAGCCCTTCTGCCTCAGGCTATACTGGTTATTAAAGGCCCTCCTCCTTGCTATGCGCTGTTGCCTGTGACTTGGGCTTCTAGCTTAGGTTCGTAGCATTTAACAACTGGTATAGCCATCGCCCTGAGGCTATATTAGAACATTGCAATAATGGGAGCTTAATTGAAAACAATGATGGGGCTCAGGGCCAGTATGGATTGGCACAGACCTTCCTATACAACATTCCAATTTTTGAATATTTTCCCTTTTTAATGTATAACATTGTACACCAGTGAATGTACTATTCTAATAGCATCATAGACCTTCTGTATTGTGCTAAAATGGTCGTTAAATGCACTCACCCTCTTTATAGGCCCTCGCCTGTGGCTCCAGCCTTCTATAACTCGGCTTCAGGGGCTTAAATAACCAACATTGCCCTCAGCAACAGGCTCAAATGCTTAATTTGTTTCTTTCATCTAGATCATGGAAAGCCGAGTGCAGGATCGTCTAACCTTAACACTGGTGGAACTCTCCTGTGCAGCAGCATTTAACTTATTCTCTAAACTCATGAAGAATTTATTAGCTGTGTTACAACTGTGTGACAGTCAAGGGCCCTGCTTATTAACACCCACTAACATATAGTCAGAATGAGTGAAACAGGAGAAGCACTGAAGGGAAACCAAATGGAGTAAAAAAAGACATCTGGTTCATAAAATAGGATATAATTAATTATTTAAATTATTATTATTCTTTACAGCTGGAATAAAGAAAATGTACTGCTAAGTAAAAGTTTCAATTTGGCATAACCTCAAATGTCACAAAATACCCAAGAACAAAATTTACATGGCTCCTTTCCTGAAAATTACAATTTAAGAATATTTCTTTCCCTCATCTATCAACAATCAAAACCAAAATATGTAAGTAAAAAAAAAACTAATATACATTTTTTAAGACTCAATTACTGATTCATGAAGATTTACAATTAAGGGCCTCATTAGGATGTCGATCGGAAAGCCTCCGACCGCAGGTTGGAGACTTTACGACCAACATCCTAGGTTTTAATCCAAACCGGCTGGTCATACTGCCGGCTTCCGACGGGCTCATGGAGTCCGTCAGTCAGTCGAAACCCACCATAATCCCGTGCGGACGGCGTTTCCGCCGTTGAGATTATGATGTTGATTACCGACAGGCTTTCCATGTCAGGCTTTCCAACATGGAAAGCCTGTCAGAAAGTGACTTTGGGTGCCCCTAGCCTGGTCTCCTTCTTCCTGTAGGCTCCGGCTGGGGATAGAGGAAATCCCTGCACCGTGTGGTAGGCACTGTGAGGTGCTTCCCTTACGGTGCAAGGATTTACACAAGTTCCCACAGAGAAATGGGAGTTTGCGACCGCACCATGTGCGTTAGCATCATAATATGGTGGTCAGAAACTCAGAGATATGGTTGGTCGGTTCACACACCGAAAGGGTGTCGGGTGGACTCAAATCCACCACACATTGTACTTAGGGCCTAAATGTTTGATAGTATACTCTTTTCAGTTACAATAAATGAATATTTCCTATTGAAGCGTGATTCAAATATCATCTTAGAATCAGACTTGCTATCAATGCGATCACTTATTTTTTTTCAAATCTTGCACTCGCTACCCCTTAGGCACTCCATAGCCACTTTTTTCTTTAATCGTATATTTCTGTTATTCTATGACAAACTTCCAGTGCTTGTGTGCTATTAAGGCTTAGCTCAAGAAGGGATCATTGCGATATGTTTGGCTCCAATACAATACACTTATTAAAGTAACAATAAATGTGTGAATGCTCAGCCAGGATTGTGGGTTTTCATACAGATAGAACACTGTAATAATAGCTAGAGCCCATTCATCACTTAGCTCCACCCCACATGCGAAGCAAAAGTACTGGAAATGGTAGCATTCCGTGTATTCTAACACTCACTTAGTACCTGTGTCCAGGGCTGGCCCTAAATCGGTCAGCTCCATGTCTGAAAAGAACATTTGGTGTTTGTTGTGGGGGTGGGGATCTTTGTGGTGAGATGGCATGAGGTGTGAGGAAGATGGTAGGAGAGAGGAGGGTTGATGGGGTGCTAACAGTTACGCTGAGATACATCAAGGGCTGATTACAAAGTCCTCAACGGGACCTGTTTGAGACCAAGTGGAATTGACGAGCTGCTGTCTGCATGACATTAAGCCTGGCAGCTTCCTGCTCACCTCTCAGAATATTGGAACCCTGGACCTAGGCCTAGCTCGCCCATGCCCAAAGCCTGCCCTGCATGTTCCCTAATACTGTAGGTGACAGAAGGGCAGTGCGTCTGGCCCACCCCATTCAATACAGTGCAGGCTCTAAGGGAAAAAATATAATTAAGAATGTCACATGTTGCCTTCTTATTGCATTATTTAGTCAGCTCTCCAAAATAAATTAGTCATCCACTGCTGCACAATTCTGGTGGCTATACCTGGGATGCAGCTAGTTTTCTAATGAGAATATTTACTCATTCTTACCTTGTGACTAAAAATACTGCAGCTTCTATATGTATCTATGCATTCATGGAAAGAAAACAAAATGCTGTTGCACATTTTTTTTTAACTATGCTTCAAATAAATAGCAATTCAATATATCTAAATCGTTTTCTCCTTTTCAAAAGAACTGCACTGAGCCACTTAACTTTCATATCTGAACTCATTCCACTTGCAAATGAGCAGTTTTATATCATGTAAAAGAATCTTCTTTGGCAGCCCATAATAAACCTAATTAAGGGCTACCAGTATCATTCCTATGAGTCATTGTTATGGAATTAGGACATGACTCAAAAGAAATTTAAAAAAAAAAAGAATGTAATATCCCCCACGATTGCTGAATGTTTTGTAAAGATATGCGCAATCATCAGACTATAACAAAAAATCAAATATTTGATAACTACATGTTATTGTTTGAAATCTCTTTAAAATTATGAAATCTTTCCAGTGACGTGATACCACAGCTGCCAAGTGACACAAGTCATATGTGACACCTTCAGGCAGTTCTGGAATTTTTGTCAGGAGTACTTTGTAGCATTTTAGAGGCCATACTCAGAAAGGCCATGCATGAGAGTCCCATGCATAAAAAAACACAAAATCACAGCATTCACTTAATTTACCACGTAATTGATTTCAAACTGAAGAATGGTCGCCTCTGCATCTTGATCATTCTATTTGCCATTGTCAATGGTCTACCCTTTGCCACCTTTACATACCCTGGTAAAAAGGCCATGTTTCCCAGATTTACTAAAGTTGCAATTTCCTGCATAGCAATTTGGGAAAAGTGCGACCTAGATTTCCACACTTGTTTCACTTCAATTTGTGTCCTTTCCCACTACTAAAACTCTCCACTCCAGTTTTCTGTGATACCAATTTGTGTTCCATTACTCACTGCACCAAACCTCCCTTTATCTCTTTTACCCATCAAGAAGTATGCTCCATAATCTCCACAATATCCAAAGCTTCTTTGAGGTTCGGATTCTTTGATAGCAATTTTTCTTGTACTCCGTTGTAATTTGTACAACATAACACTTGGGGCCAGATGTACTACCCTTACATTTATTGACTTGCACATTGCGTCGCTTTGCGACTCGCAAAAGGTAAATTACAACAGTGTCTCAGACACTGTTGCGATTCCTAATAGAGTCACAAATTGCCTGCCTCATTAATATTCAGGAGGCAGGTGCTATTTGCGACCCAATTAGTAATGGCCAGCACTCACAGGGATGATGGCCTGCTGGGGTCAGCAGACCACCATGTCTGTGACTGCTTTTTTAATAATTCTGTTTTTTTTTCTCAATTACAGCCTGTTTTCCTTAAAGGAAAAGGTGATGCATTTAAAAAAGACGAATGAAATGTTTCTGTTTCATTAGGTCGAGTCTAGAGTCAGCGCGCAAGCGCTGCTCTGGTGAAGATCTGCTGTAGGTCAGTACGTGAGGGAAGCCCCGCTCACACTCCCACTTATATTTTTCATTGGCTTGTGTCTTTGTCCTTTGTAAATGCTGCCTTTAAATTCGTTTATAGGCTTGTCAGTCCCTCCTCATTACAGCTATGTTGTCATTTGTATCCTCCCATGGCTACTGGCTCCTTTACTTCGAATGTTAAATGGATGGTGTTATTTAAACTGTGAGCAATATTTTCTTTAATGAGGTTCTCCTGCTGCCTTCTCTAGTCCCCCCTCCTCCCTCCCGTTGTCCGTGCCTTCTCACCCCCTCCCCCGCCCGCACTCCCGTTGTCCATGTCTTTTTGCTCCTTCTCCCCTCACTCTGCCCGCACTCCCGTAGTTCGTGCCTTCTTCCTACCTTACCCCGCCCACACTCCCGTTGTCCGTTCCATCTCCCCCCTCACTCCCATTGTCTATACCGACCCCCCACCCTCCCTCCCGTTGTCCGCGATGACTACTTTTGCAACGTAATAGGTCTGGCATAAATGCAGGTCCTATTGCATTGCAAATGCTTTTTTCTAGTTGTTTACTTTTGTTTCAATCGCGGCACCCACGCTTTAGCTGCAAACATGTTAAGCTAAAGTGCAGGCACCGCGATTACTTCAAAAATGAAGAAATAGAAACTTTTGAAGCATTTGCGTCACCCGCGTTTTAGGTTGGGATGTTTCCAGCTGAAGCATGAGTGCCGCGATTGCTTTGAAATGCAATAGCTCTCGCATTACTGAAAGTTTGAGCTATTGGAGTATGCAACACCAATAGCTCAAACTTTCAGCAATGTGAGACCTATTGTATTGCAAATGCTTGTTTGCATCGGTGCCCATGTCTCTGCGTGTTAGTCTGGGAGATAGTTGTTTGTGGTAGTCTGAGACACAGTGTTTCATGGCTGGGTTCTTTTTGTATTCTTCTAATCAACGAAAATAGAAAGCAAGAAAGAATCATACCACTTCCGAGTAAATACTAGCACGCCTGTCACAACGATTATTGGGAAGCTTATCTCGGAAAATGCAAACAGCTATATGTGCATAAGAAATGGCCGTCTGCCTTCAGACGGTTAAGAAGAAAAACACAGTAATAATGCATGTTTGTGTAGATCCCGAAGAGATGTCGACTACTCTCGACAGCAAGCGAGACACCGTCCCCAGTGCACATAAGCAGACCTAATCTGCGTGTGTTCCGTAGACTTCCTGGCATGTACAGCGATTAAGGTAACAACTGTCTCAATAAACAAATTACGCACCTAGGCACAGGCGTGATACCTCTTGCTCTGCCATGCTATTAATTGAATTTTGTTGGTCACATGAAGGTTAAAAAAAAAAGAAAATCCATGGAGGAGGAGAAGAGTTGTTCGCGTAGGTGCCATGGCAGATGGAAAGAAACAGGTACATATTTTATTCCACCCCCTCATGTGCCTGCAGACTGCTGGAGTGGGGTCTACGAGCAGCGTACTGTGCTACGAGAATCCACGCGCCGGTGTTGTTAATCGATGGTGTGAGTGAAGCTGCAGGAAGACTATGGGGCATATTAGCAAGGGCCGGATCCCCGCTTTATCTGCACTTTTTGCCGATAAAGCGGTGATTTTTTTATCACCCAATTACCAAGCTGTCGCTAACAACAGTTAGCGACAGCTTCCAGGCGATTGCGACCGGTTTGGGGCCCGCTTTGCATGTCAGCGATATTTATCGCTAATGACATGCAAAGTGGGCATACTCAAACTGGTAGCGACTGAAAGCAGTCGCTAACACGGCTATCACCTATTAGCAATACCCGCGGCGCGATAACCGCGATTAGTGCCAGGATTTTACACCTGGTAAAAACCTGACTTAGCCATATTAGTCAATGGGAGGTGGATTCTACGGCTAAGTCCCTACCTGCCTATTAGCGAGATTTACCTTAGCGATAGGATTTTTGTCGCTGGAAATTTCACGTTGAAGATGGGATTCGCCGCTATCGCTGGATTCTTATCGCCGTGGAGATAAACATTGGTAATACTGCATTATCTCTGCGACAGAATCCAGCGATAGGAGGCGATAAAAAAAAACGTGCTATGCGCGGTTTGAGATAATTATCGCAAGTTGTTGCTAATATGCCCTTAAAAGACAAGCTGCTTTAAAGCGAGCCTACGTGAAGCAGAAATTATGCGATATTTTACCCTAGCCTCCCGTGCACGTAGTATATTGGTTGTCAAACAACACCTATACATTTGGTTCTTTATCGTGATAATGTGCAGCGCATGCCGACATACTGTGATCACACGGGAGCGTTGCTGAATACCACGGGCCGTGCTCATTTGCTGAGCACCAAGGACCGTTGCCTGCAAATTCCAAGGTAAGGCATCTAAAACTATTGACAGACAAGGCTGCATTCTCAATCATCTCTATTACGTCAAAGCTGTGTGCCTCTCGGAGCTATAGGCAGTTGTTCCGGATGAATACCTTCCACACATTACTTCCCAGATTGTCTCCCTCGCAGTGATGTCAGGATCGTGCGCATTAATTAAAATGAGCAGTCAGTGCCCCTGTATTACACCTGCATTACACATGTTCCGCTTTGTAATCTTGCCTTTGTCAGTGAGCGCATTACCGGAACGTTGAGATAAATAGTCCATCTAATTGCTGGTATCATTGGCAGCACTTACATATCTTCATGCTACAAGGTGAGGAAGTGTGCACAACACCCAACACTTAACATTTAACTCAAGGATTGTCTGACCAGACGTTGGGGCGCCTTGTTCTTTTTCACAGGCATGAAGCCATGGTTCTTGAGCACAGTGCATGTAACATGCGAAGTCCTCTCCGCAGTGACACCCGGTTCCCACCCGTGGCTCATGGTCCCTTCTTACTACTTGAACCCACCAGTACCCCCACCGTGGTCATCATGGCATCCAGGATTGGCAATACAACGGGTGCAGGTTTCAGACAGAGTTATCCCATTTGACTTCGACATCACTAGAGCCAGTATGAGAAGCTGAAGTTTTTGCTATGCAAATGTGTGCAGGAAAGAGCAACTTTTAATAAAAAGCGACTACTTTCCCATATGTTAGAAAGTAAATAACTCGATAAAACAGAAGAGTATCAGTAAAAAAACTAAGAAATTGACACATATTAACATGAGTATTAACCTAAATTAATCTTTCCTAAGCAAACATTTCATCTGTGTCATGGTCTCATCATTTCTACATGGAAATGTGAGCAATGCTGCAAAGAATGGCCCTAGCATTTCTTTCTTTGTAAAGGAAATTGCACACTTACCAATGTTCCTATTTGAGGAATACATTCATAATCAGTGTATCCACTACAATAAAACCATATATGTCACTCTCTACTCAATAGGTGCCTTTAATGTTCCCGTCACTTCAACAAAACGTACTGTATTATGGGGACAGTGCTGATGAACTGGTATACAATGAACATTGGCACTGGCAACAGTGGGACCCACTAACCCCAATTCAAGCTGCCTGCTGATTTAGTCCCTTTTTCACTAAGATTTGCCTCATCAACTTCACAATAAAAAGGGGCATACGATTTAGACATGTTAATTCTTTATGCGTTTGTAACACACGTGCTTTCGTTCCATGTTGAGTAAGTAAGGAACCATAACATCATTTCATGCCAGAAGCAATCTAAGAAGGGACTGATGTAAACATTCCCTGATTGGTTTGACTCCATACATTTAAATCTAACACCCTGGATTAATTTCACGACTAAACTGCACAGGCAGTTTGACAATTCAGGGCAGCATGGGAGGAGTGCCCTCTGCGGACCAAATGCTGAGGAGACTGCCTTAAACAGCCCTTGAAATACTCTGATACCCCACACAAAAGCTTGGGGGAATTAACCATGTGCTCAGTGCACTGTGGGCCTTGTTGTTTGGCCATTTAACAGTTTCATCATTGCCTCAAAAAGAAATGTGTCTGTCTTATGTTTCTTAGCACCCAGGATAATATGCTGCATAGCCATAAAACCTATAATGTCCCAAAGGCGAGACCGATTGCATTGCAAATGCTTATTTTTTAAGAGCAGGCAGTGGTCCCTGGGACTACTGCCTGCTCTTAAAAAGTATTTTCTCACACACTCACAAAGGGGAAGGGGTCCCCTGGAGACCCTTTCTCGTTTGCGAGTGTTTTACTACCTACTTGAAGTAGGTAGTAAACTGTGAGTGTTTTGCGGCCGCAAATGCGGTCGCAAAACAATGTTACATTGCATTGTGACTCGCTAATAGGAAGGGACGCCCCTTCCTAATAGCGAGAGTCGCATATGCTATTTTGCGAGTCAGTGACTCGCAAAATAGCATATGCGACTCTCGCTTTTGTACATGCCAAGGCCCTTTTTAGGTCTCGCCTTGCTATCGCGTAAGCGATTGCAAAGCGAGACTATAGAATACGGGTTTCAAAAGTGCTCCCAAAAAGCGGATTGCATGGCTAGCACGCGCACAATCACGCGCATCGTGCCGCCATGCAATCTGCCTTTTGGGAGCACTTCAAAGGGTCCGCTCCCCCGCCCCCAAGCGTGCGCGCGCGTCCTCCGGGCTTGTTTTTGTAGTAAGCAGAGGTTGGGACCGGTCAATCACCACAGCTTAAGGAGGAGTCCTCAAAATGCGCTTAAGGACGCTGCTACCTGCTCTCCTCCATGGCAGCTGCGGTTGCCTCAGAGCACCGCAGCTGCTCAGCATTCCATGACCATGCAGACTCCACCCGCCCTCTGGTTCCGACATTCTGGGAGCCACAAACTTCAAGTTTTCAAGGCCACTGGACTCCAAACCAAAAAACAGGTAAAAATAAATTAATTTACAACGAAAATCGCTCTAACTCTCGCAAATGTGAGAACTAATGTTTAAACTTGTCGTTTAAGAAAGGAGAAACCAGATTGTTGGCGTCTTCATTGCCATGCTATGTTCTCTTCTCTCCTACTGCTGCATAGAGCCGCCATCTTGAGGGGGTCAGCTCTCTAGTTGCTCGGCCAATTGTCTCCTCACTCCACTCTCTCCCATATAAGAAAACCTATGATGCAGAGCGGATTGTTAGGGCTGCTCACCAATTTATTTGTATAGTTTTTTAAACTGTATTGCGTGATTTTTAAAACTTTTATTATTGCTCTGTGTGAATCTGATGCTTTTTGCTTAACTTATCTGTGGAGAAATCTCATTTTCTTCGCTCTTCACTGCTCTGCACTCTGTGCTTCCTGCTTGAGAGTTTTTTTTCCTACACTCTCTAACGGCACTTTTTTAATATTATGGGGCCTTTGGTGAAGGTGGGGAGAGATAGCACATCACGTGGCTCTATATTTTTTTGTCCGACATCTCTTTCACTGACACGCCAAGAAAAGAGCCATTTTTTGCTTCTTTCATATTACCGCATAAAGCCACCATCTTGGGGGGTAGGGAGTAGCCAAAATATAGGTACTTAGCAACATGCTCGAAGTGCATACTGCGCTGCTTATGTGTGCACATGAAAAGTTTTACTGAAAATAGGTGCATCTATGAGTAGATCACACAGTCTTTGACTCATGGCATTTTAACTCAAGGTCTTGTATGTCGATCACGCTGCACCTTTACTCCTACCCTCCTGCTCTCTGGCCCTCCTAAGCTGTGATTGCTTTTATACATTTTTCCTCTCCTTTTTCAGTTTTGCTTCCGCTCTCCCCTCCCCCAATGTATTTTACGTGGCTTCACGCTTGTTTATAATAGGTTTTTGGTGTTAGCCTGCCTAACAAAGAGCAGCGAAACCGTACAAATCATGAGGCCATGTTGTTCTAAGGCAGAAAAATTAGACATTTAGCACTCGGGTATATTTTACTTTTAAGGCCAACTTCCCTCACAATGCACGTGTGCCCAGCCAGCTGCAATTTCTTATTGTTTGTAGCTTAGCTACAGCCGCTTTCACAGTGCTGATTACAACCGCTTTCACAGTGCTTAATTTGAGATGAAAGAGGTGCCGGGGCTCTTATTAAGTGTTAGCTTTCCATGAAAAGTTTAGTAAACACAATCTTATCACTCAATGCATGTGCACACAGCCAGCTGCAGTTCCTATTTGTATGTGGCTTAGTTACAGCTGCTTTCCCAGTCATTGTATCAGATTTTCACGTTTCAGGTGTGCCCTTTCAATTTTGATGTGAATGTTATTTTCACCTACATTTTAGTTACATTACGCGGCCTTTGCTCACTGTTTTTTTTTAATTTTAGTGTCTAGTTCTATACTGCATGCGTAACTCCCTTTGGTGCGCGCTCTTTACTGAACATAAGTACCCTTCTTCTACATTTAGGTTCTGGGGCTCTTATTAGGCGGGAGCTTTTCATAAAAGGTTTTTGGTGTTAGCCTGCATAACAAGCATTTGCAATGCAATAGGTCTCGCATTTGCGAGAGTTTGAGCTATTAGCATTGTAAACGACAGTGCCTTTTATTTATGTTTTTAAAAAAACAAACTTAGATAAAAAGCATTGTCATTTACAATGCCAATAGCTCAAACTCGTATAAATGCGAGACCTATTGCATTGCAAATGCTTGTTCCGTTTGCGACCGCAAAAAACGGTCATACATCTGGCCCTTGATTTCTTATCATTGACTCAGGCAAATTGTCAAACTCACAGGTGCTTGCATTACGTCTTAAACATATAACAGAGTTTCCCGCTTTTTCTTACTTGGCTTGAGCGACGTGAAGAACTTATGTCTCTCCAATACTACATTAATAGGCAGACCGAAATTTTCTTCCAGCATTTTGAGAGACATTTCGTAAACATTCCAGGTCTTCCCTTCGACATTACTCGGTGGTAGTTCCTCAAGACTCTCATAAATATTACAAGCTTCTATGACTAAATTATGTAATAATGCTCTGTGCTCTCTGGATGCTAAAACATTTTGCCAGATAGACGTCAAAATTTCTCCTCAATTTCTTCCAAGCCAATATTGGCTCACACGCTTCAGAAAGAAAATTAAGCGGTTGAGACATGTTAACAGCTGCCTTGCTTAATATATGTCAACAAGAATCTAAATAAAAAGGTAAAACATCAAACTAAAATAAAGGATTCAAATAATTAAAAGAGATTGGTGTTACAAGAGTTCCATGTAAAATAACTTGAAGGTCCTGCCAAACGTAGGAAATAGTCATTTCCATCTCTAGCTCTCATTTTTTAAAATTTCGTCTGCAAACCTCGTGCACTGTGCTTATGAAATCTATTATATTTAGTATAATTCTTTAAAGGGGCATCCCGCCCTCACTGTTCATTGGTTGGTGTGCTTCCAACTTACTTTTCTTCCATTTCTATTGGCTGCAGAATACTGTTTCCTATTGTTCCTCTGTGTCTTACACTCATCAGTCTCCCATGTCCCTAGTACCGTTTTCATACACTTTGTGGGACTTTTTTTTAAGCTTTTGCCTGCACAGGTCTTGCTTTTTCTGTCCTCCGCCCTTTACCTAATTTTTCCATGGCTACACATATTTTAAATGTGCTTTATAATTACATTTTTGCAAAAGATAGCACAAACGTTTGGAGCGCTTTACATGTGCAATAATTGCATTACACTAGGATGCATTCCCAGGCAAAGGGAGAATAATTAATTTACTAAGAATTACAAGATTTTGAGTCTTCTGCCAAGACTCGAACCTGGTTCCCCAGCTTCAAGATCAGCCACTGTAATCCTTATGCAACATCATCTCTCCTCTCCGTGGACATTGAGCTCATCATATAAGACGGCTGCCACTCCTTTGGAACCCAAAATTAAAAAACATTTCAATTATGCGTTCCAAAGCAGCACCAGACATCTTTTATTCTCTTCCAAAGCTTGTTATTCTTCTTCTCCTAATCTTCCTTTCACTTACTGTTTTTTTACTGATCAAAATTTGGGATAGTGGAAATACACTTGTATTATTGTATTATGCGATCTATAAGATCCTTTTTTTTTTTAAACTGTATTTATTGCATTTTCAAATAAGGCAGACAATCAATGATACAGGGTCATTTAAGGCGAAGGAAACATATCAATTCCACAACATCCGATCTATAAGATACTTGATATCCTTTCATCACAGTTTTATGTAACTTCCATCCCCAGTGCTTCTATTACTCACTGATTATCTGAAATGTCATAGTTCTCCCACTTGTGTTTTCATGCCCACTCTAGGTCTCCGGTCAGCTCCATGTCAATGTCCCCTGTCCTTCCCCGACTGAAGAAAACATTACTGGAAGACTATTTTTCATAGCGCTTTTTTGTGATTTGCGGAATCAAGAAACTGGGAGTGCTCTGAGCTAAAGTACTTCCCTTGTCGGCAGCCTAATCTGCTAACTATCTGTTTATAATGTTTTGTTTAAAGACTTCAAACTCCTGGATAGCGTTTTTAGACGCTGCTGTAGATGTTCTGAAACACAAAAAGAGAACAGTCTTAGTGGTTTTAGTGAATGACATGAAGCTTTCAGTTGAACAAATATTTATTAATGGCTAATTGAGTTTATTGCTGTCTCACTGGCGATGAACACCTGGAACATACAATTGATCTAAATGAAAGACTCTGAGAACCAAAATGCACTGGGTTGTCACAGAATCCAATGCCCTTGTCTAGGTGCAACCACACCCTCTCCTCACTCTGTGAAAGCTAGCTGTGACAGTATAAGCTTAATGATTATTCATTTTAGAGAGCGCTTTTGGCTCTAGTAAAGACTCATATATACCTACCCATGTGTACTTATCGTGTGGTTAACATTTAAAACGGCATACGATGGAGGCAGGCCCTCGTCAACCCAAGTTCTGGTTAGAGTGAACACCATATCTAGGCTATTTTATGAGATATAGTGTGCTTGTAATGATTTACAAGTGCATTGTTTATTTTTAAGGTTTGATGTTTGATTTGCGGATCAGCGCTGAAAACATCAGGTCTACTTTTGCAGAGGCACATATGTCACTGGCAGGGGCTCTCTAGATGAGGAGCTTTAATTATTGATATAACTGGTTTAGCTAACCCGGTTTAAAGATTTTAGTTTAATTAATGACATGAAGCCTGACGATCATATGCAGTATTATGTCTGATTGCTGCTATCCTCGCTCTATTTTCTCCTAAAAATCCTTAAAATCTCGAAGCTTGTTGCTGGATTAATTAGTCATCAAAACGTCTGTTTTCGTAAGCTCTTTCACTGCTATTAATATTTATATTGCTAGATTCAGCAACACTGACTTGCCTATGGCCTGCCGCTCAATCAAATGTCCCATTCATTTCAGACGAAATGTAGACTAGAGCCCTCATTACGTGGAGAAATATTCCACCCAAATTGGTAAAACCACCATAGACCATTCCAAGTTCCCTGGTGTCTCCAGGACTGTAAAACCAGACTGGGGATCCAAGCCCAATTGCACTCGTTGTGGAGTCGCACTCGATGCAACCGCTGTGGGGACAGAGGTGGCGGCTATCCAAATTGGACAGTTGTGCTTCATTCTCAGTGCATATTCCTCACCTCACATAATCATCCATCAAACATTCTGCAACATGCCTTCATATTTCTCATGCAATGTCAGTGCTGTTTCTGATGACAGTCCTCATCAGAAGCGTCGTTCAGGCAAAACGAAGGTAATTTGCAAGCCGGCGCTACATGTAGGAGCTCTGTGATGGGAAGAGAACACAAATCTCATTTGTCTTCGCCACTAAGCATAGACAGTTTTAGATAAGTTATGAAAACAGAGCTTCTCTCCTAGAACCATTGTGTGGTAGCGGCGGTCTGCCTGTTTGGTTCACCGTTAAGCATCTTATTGTAACCAAATATACAAACTTGCTTTTTATTTAGCTCCCTCTGCTTTAGGTGCATCTTTGTAACACTGCAAATTACAAGTGTAAATTGCAGAAAGACACATGCCTTGTTTCTGTTCGCCTGTGATTTATGCTCTACTTTATGAAGGGGCAGGGTTGTTGCCAGTGGTCTTCAAACTGCACACACACTTTGGATATGGGGCAAGGGTGCCAATATATGTGGGGGAAGGGAGGTAAGGGGCAGAGGCTGTCTCACTAGTAACACTGAAATGAACGTGAAAACACCAGTACAGATTAACAGAGTAAATCAATAGTCTGGGAGCTGGACCGAGGTTGCACCCATTTCAAGCGTTCTTGTTGGATGCATGCTTTTTTTTTTACCTCTGCCCTTTACCTCATCTCCCCGCTTTATAGTAACAACCTTAATATCACAATATATTCCCTTTCTCAAAAAACGAGTCATAACACTTTAATGGAGTTTCAGTTGCTTATATTGCACACTGCTCAACAAGCTATAACTTATAACAAAAAAACAGCTTATTATTAACCACTTAGGGGGAAACCAATATAATGACTAGCTTTGGCAGACTGTAAATTCTTCCAACAACCTTTTGGTTGTACTGTTATTAGCCATTAAAAACCTCAACAACAGCAGTGCTGCAAGTGTTCCTGTTTCGAGCTAAACATGTTCTGGTCACTAATCGTGTTTGATTTATTATTATTATTATTATTATTTATTTTTTATAAAGCGCATAGTCACCCGGAGGTATCCCAGCGCTAGAGAACCCTAAAACAGAAAAAAGCCTGAGAGCCGAGGCTGAGTTTCCCGGGGAGGGCGCAGGAACTAGGGAAACAGATGTGTCTTTAACAACTTCCTGAAACGCAGATATTGAGGTTCAAGACGTAGTTCACGAGGAAGAGAGTTCCAGAGACGGGCCGCTTGTACCGAGAAGCGTCTTCCTCCTGAACGGACTTTCCTAAATCTTGGGGTGCTGATGAAATTTTCTGCGTTGGAACGGAGGGATCTAGTGGCTATGTAAGGGGTGATAAAATTGCAGAGGACTGGGGGGCCTTGGTTGCGCAAAGTTTTATGCACCAGACACAGGGCTTTAAATTTGATTCTCTCCCTTATGGGGAGCCAGTGCAGGAGTTTGAGAGCGGGTTTGGCCGATGATCTGGCCGGGGTGTTGGTTATAATCCGGGCAGCCGTGTTCTGGATTCTCTGCAGTTTATTCACTGCAAGCTGTATGCCAGTGTGGATGTGATCAAATAATTTCCATTAAGACATGCAGGACATACAGTGCGTGTGCCATGTGACAAACTTTTGTCTTCTTCCAGTCACAGGCAATGCGTAAGTTACGTAGAGATCTTTTCTTTCTGGATCATGTGGATGGCAGTCATCAACGTGGTTTGAGAAGTAAGAATACTGCAAGCCTCAATATGCCATGCAGTAAAACAGCAACATTTGTTGTGCCTAAAATCTGTATTCTGGATGGAAGAATGGAAGAAGATGCATCCATTCCATGCAGTATGGGTGGCACCACTCACTGCTGTGTCTAGAAACACCAAATTAAAAGGCCTGGGTTCAAGATGATAAAATGTTTTCAAAAGGGACTGGTGGTGTAGCGGTCTGGCACACCTCAGACTTGTTGGGTTCTCTCCCAAAAAGACTCCTCACTCCACAGTTCTTGAAAAGGAGCTTAGTTAAACAGGATACAAGCCACTAAAATACCACAGCAACAGTGTTCCAAAAAGAACTGACCAGCCTTCAAAACATATTACTATTAATGTTACCCATTCCTGAATCCTGACCGTAATCCAAACTAACACACAATTCCCTGCACCCTAAAAACCTGTTACTACCCCATAATGCTTTCCTTTTTTAACCCAAAAAACTCCATTCATCACCTTAACGCTACCCTTTTGTAAACTGCCATTGAGCCTGGCAAAATTAACCTTTTGCCAGGCCTAAACCTTCTTTTTTAATATGTATAAGTCATCCCTAAGATAGGTCCTACAGAGCCCTTAGGGCAGGGTCCATCGTATATAAAAAGTCAGGAAGGAAGACTGGACCTGCTCCTTGACCCCAGAACCACCAGGGGCTCCAAGGGCTGACTGACTGGTCTCCTGATCTGAGGTACAGGGACATAAGACGCTCCAGAGACCTGTCCTGCATCTGCCCACCTGCCCAGACTAAACTGGACCTGCTTGGGCCCTTCTGCTGGATTGAGTCCTCATCCCCAAGAGGTGCCCCAGGTCTTTGGCTGGCATCAGACTGTACTCCTCCTGGCTCAACCGTGGGTACAGAGTTTACCGTAACTCGATGCCGCACAACCCAATGCAGGACTTTGCATTGCAGCACTTCACAGCTCATAATTGGCGGCCTCATCAGAACCAACACAGCACAACACAACTCTATGCAGGCCCTCCCATCCCAGCTCCTTGTCGGAACCGGAGCAGTGCGACATCAAGTACATGAGGTATAATTCTCATGGGACTCATCTGGCCCCTCTATCTGGCCCACATTCCATCGCGGTTGGCCTGCACTTGTGACTTGTCCTGATCCCGTGACATGATAACCACAGTTGGTGCTTTGTGCTTTTCAGCCACTAGACTTTGCATATCTCTGTCTCTCCTGATTGAATTTTTGTGGTTTTGGACAATTAATTAAATTCTTCTCTTTTTTTCTAAATTGGTGTAAGATTTTTCTTGTGTTGCGTTTTCACTTTATTACTATTACTGTTTGTGTGCGGCTCTTTGAAGCACTTGTACGCGTATTTTGCTGTTCATCCCAATTCATCGAGTCACGGGCACAATAGCCTTGAAATAGGATCATTTTGAGAACATCAAGAGACCGACTATGCCTTTAATATAGGCAGAGAGTTTGGGATAGTTCTCTTGGAGTTCTACCTACATGAGAAAATTCAAAGGATACTAGAAATCCCAAACCACTGAAAACAATTCGTTCACCAAAGTAAACAACTGGCATTAAGATAAATTGCCCTGAGGAAGTTCTTTGTTAAAGAACGAAACGCGTTGGCTGTCCACGATCTGTGGAGAAGAATAATGAGGAATACTTGAATGATTTATACTTTATGGACAATCATATATTATTGTTTGTTTTTGACTGGACCAAGTGGTGCAACCTACAGTGTGGTTCTAAGTAAGCCTGACTGTTTATTTAGTGACTGTGTGTGGTTCACACTGACCAGAATTGTTGCTTTTGCTTGAGAAGAGCTCACACTCCCACAACCAACACCCCAATTCCTCACAGCTACCCACTCCGGACCCCTAGAAATTCTCACTACGGCCTGATGCTATCCTTTCCTAAAACATAAAAACCCTTGCAACTGTTCAACACTTCACTTCCCTCAACCCTAAAACATCTTACTACCCCTTAACACTACCCATCCTGACCCGAAAAGTACCATTACTACCCCAAAGATACCCTTCAATAAACCTTAAAAACCCTTACTGCCCTTTAACACAACCCATCACTGATCCCTAAAACCCTTACAACCCCTTATACCTACTCATCCATGAACCCTAAAAGCTCATTACTGACCCTTAACGCTACCAATCCCTGAACTAGAAAATCTTACTGCTTCTTAATGCTACCCATCCCTAAACTCTTATAAACACTTACTACTTAACACTGCCCTTCCTTTGAACCTTAAAAGTCCTTTATTGCAACTCTCCCTTACTGCCCTAAAAACCCTTCTATCATTTATTGATAGCATTCCCTGAACCCTAAAGACCATTACTGAAGATTAAAACTACACTTCCTGCTTCCCCCAAAAATCTTACTACCCTTTAAAACTACCCTGCCATGAACCCTAACATCCATTACTACCCCTTAATGCTACCCACCCTTGAACCCTTAAAACCCTTATTCTCCTTACAGCTACCCATCCCTCAACCCTAAAAACCCATTGCTAACTAAGAATGCTACCCATCCCTGAACCCTAAAAACTCCTTAAAACCCTTTAATGCTACCTTTTCTTGCACCCTAAAAAAAAACATATTACCACTTAAGGCTAACCTTTCCTGAACCCTAAAAATGTCATACTAACCCTTAATGCTACCCTTCTCTATAGCCAAAACTCCCATTACTACCCCTTAATGCTACCCATCCCTGACCCATAAAAAAATTACTAACCCTTAACGCAACTCTTCCATGAATCCTACAAACTCCTACTTACCCCAATGCTATTTTCCCTTACACCCTAAAAACTCATCACTACCCCTTAACACTACTTTCCCCTCATTCAAAAACCCCTTTTCTACCCCTTAACGCTATAATCCGAGAAACCTAAAACTCATTCCCACCCCCTGCAGCTATCCGATTCTGAACCCTAAACATCCCTTACTACCACTTAAAGCTACCCATCCCTGAATATAAAAACCTTACTTAATGGACAAAAGTCCATCAATTCTTGGCCAACTCTACGACATTTTTCTTCCTCCATCAATTGAGTTATCCTCCAAACATGATAGATGGAGAGGCGAAAAGCCAATAGTCCATCCGCCATATTTAGAGTATTCTTTAAGTTGGTGGAAACATGGCAGTTCATCCTCCACACCTGTGTTGGAGGAAAAAGAGCATAAATAGCCAAACCCTGCCCACAGCAACCATGAAACCTTCTCAAACAACATGCCCCTGCTACTCCAAGGTCTGGGCCTCAATCTGGCAGTGCTGGATGAACAACAGCACAATCCCCCACAAAACAGAAGAAAAGTAAAACTTTTCTAAACATTTTCAAATGCACCATGATAAGTAGCAATGCAAGTAAGTATAATTTTATATACGCCAAAACATTTCTAACTGCAAGTTAGCCATTCCCCCTGCCACGTGTCTCACAATATACACCCATGTAAAATAATCTACAAACACAATTTTACCACCCCCACACCCAGCCGCGGCCCATGCAGGAACAGTGGGGCCGGGTGGGGGGGAATCAGACAGATGAACCTGGCCCCACCGCTCTAACTAGGCTGTTTTTCAATATAAAAATGGCAATACTATTTATTTTTTAAAGTGTTTGTCATACAACACAAACCATATTCCAAGTATAACATTCATGTTACTCACTTACAAAAACAATCCACAGTTATCTCAATCAACCATGTACCCTAAATGCAGATTTCCACTACCCATTCACCACTGGTGTGTTATGCCATGGTCAGCTGCGAGGGTTTGATCCTATTGTTCCTGAAGAGGTTTAGAAGCTGTTTTTAAAGTTAAGTCTGTGTTTCCTACTTATCCTTTTTCAGCTCACTTATTCTCCTTGCTTTTCTCTCTTTTTGTGCTCCGCTTCACTGATTTGTTCAATCCCTCCTTAAAAATGTCCACGGTTCCTAGTTTGGAAGCCTGCCTATGTTTCTTCTATTTTCAAAAATTATCACAGCTGATCTGGCCATCTTTTTTAACTACCACCTGAACTCGCTGCAGTAATTCCCTATTGAAATGTTGGAGAAATTGATCAATAAACAACTCATCCTATATCCCGAGGCTAATCAAATAGTGGACTCTTCCCAGCCAAAGTTCAAGGCAGCGCACAGCACTGAGACAACTATTCTGGCAATTGCTAACTCTATCAGGACCAGCTTGGAAGAGGGAACCTCAGTGGTGTGGATACGGTGCTGTATGCAGTTTTGATCGAAAGACTTTATGCCATTAGGGTGCATTCACAGGCTTCCGCATGGTTAAGGGTTTTTTGGAAGGCAGATCCCAAGTAGCTTTTAGTCACCCTTTCAAATGCAGGGTAATATCTCTGGTAATTCCATTGAGCCTGTTAGGGACTGTTGTGATAAGCTTTTAAGTAGTGCAGACAATTTGCAATACAACCCCTTTGAACCTCTTTGTCAAGACACATACCCAGGCCACTCTCCACACAAGCAATATCCTTTTGTCATCAGCTATATTAAAATTGGGATGCAGAGAAAGCCATTGACAGCCCTTAGTCTCAAGTTGTTTGGAGGATTCTAGAGACCTGCATGCCAACAACTGGACATTGGCCAGAACCACCACATACGGGGAGTCCTAAAGTGATAAATTAAAACAGGGATGGGAGGAGGAGGGACCCAGCCTAGAGTCTGCCTTGGTGGTGGCAATACTAAAGCCTCAGTGACATGTCAGTCTCCTTGATGTCATAGATGAAGTGTGCCCATAATTATTAAGGGATTCCTGTAATAAGACGGAGACTGGTGGAACCTGAGATGGAACAGGGGAAACGTGCACCAGAACCGTACCTGCATGTGGATCTAACCTTGGCACTGAATTAGCAGGTGGCACAGAAATGCGCACAGGGACAGGCACTATGATATGAATAGACTCCTCCCTGGGAAAAGGACAGTTGACTGCTTGGTTAAAATTAAATCAATCGACTTTGCCAAGGCATCTAGCCGTTCTAGTAGTAGACACAAACTGCTTGCCATTGCGGATTTAAATTTGCCATAAAAAGTATCCCAGTTGGGCGCATTATCTCCCAGTCCTAAGAATTCAGCTCATGGATCCTTCAGTGGCAAAGGTCCTTTGCTTGGAGACACTTTTCTCTGGACCCCTCTTTTTTATGTTTACCTATCCGCAGGGCCGGAAATTAGGGTAAAGGAGAATCCAGAGGGATACCTAATTTGGGGGGCTCAGGACCGCAACTGATCCCGATGAAGGACATTCCTCCCCCTCAGTATCATGGGCCAAGTTCTCAGTGTGCAACTGGTCAACGCTAGGTAGGTCACTCAACTCAAGATGTAGACATCTTTCTGCCAAAGCAATTTCTTTGGAAATAACCTCAACCGCCCTCTCTAAAAAAAGCATCAATAATACTAGATTTTGTCTGGACTCAGAAATAGTTTTCTTTCGTTTCGCCATTTTAAGATAAGGATTATGAAAAATAATCCATGGCCAAAATAAGGATGTACCTCTACTACACCTTAAGCCAGTGCAAACTGATGTATATCTTGGTTCATACTAGATCAGGCCAGGCTGTGGGAGCCAGGCGCAAACAAGAACGCTGACGAAAAGGTCAAAAATAGATCTTAAAGAAATGGTACCTAGCTTCTGAGGGAAAAACACGAGGGGTTCAAGGTCAACCTCCTTAGGTCAATGACGGGCAACTGGGCCCTTGATTTGTCCAGGCACGGCTCGCACGTGTTCTATGCACAGGGGAACTAACAGTCAGGGTCGGCTTTAGGGCGGTGTGACCGGTGCAGCTGCACTGGTTGCTGACCTGTGAAGTGGGGCACTGACCTCAGTGGGGCGCTGTTTTAAGCAGTAACTTACGATTTTAAAATACTAGCTGCAGAGTTCCTTGTGCGTTCAGCTTTGCGGCAGCAATAAAAATGTCAAGGTAACTCTTGTCATTAATGTTCCTGCTAGAGATAGGGATTGGAGTTTTGTCTAGTGGCATTTTTAACTCTCCATAAAAATGCGCAGAGGGTTAATATGCCTACTGAACAGTGTAGATGACAGATCTATATTTTATGTGTATAGCAGGTGGCTTACTGCTTTTGTCACCCAGAGATCATGTTGTTACCACAGTTCATAAGATACAACCCTAATATAGAACAGTGACTGTTATGAACTTGCATCAAAGATGTGCATAAAATAGGCTCATACTTTATGTTTTTGCCCAGTCTTTCATTATATATTCCTAATGTTGCTAAAAAGGGTTCATTTGGGTAGATATACATTCTTATTACTAACAGCAGCATTTACCAGTGCTTTGAAACAAATGAAATGTATGTGAGAGGGACCTATAGAGGGACGAGGGGCACTTTTGCCTGGTGGTAGTGAGAGTAGTGGGAATCCAAGATGGAGGTCATGGGGGAGTGGGGTGCACCAAAAATGACTGTCGCACCGGGCGCCACTAGCGCTAAAGCCGGTCCTGCTAACAGCGCTTTATAGCGCAAGTCTCTAGGCTCCTCCACACAGGCTGCTAAGACCACATCCTGTTTCCTGGGACCTGGAGTCCCCCACAGGTGGCAAGGATTCTCCCACCCCCACCTTCAATAGTGACAGACATGGGATTATGTGCAAAACTGTGGCCGCTGGCTCTTATTCTTTTAAAAATCAAGCAGTGCCCACATGCTGGAAGAAAGCACAAACCATGCATTGGACATTAGCGTTTTTTGTGAAGCAGTACTGTAGCTAGTGTGTCATGGGCACTAGTGAAGGGAATAAAAAGAACCTCTCCCCACCCCCAGCTACTGTCTGACATAAAACACAGCAATAATCAGGGTCCAGTGGGTCCTCGGCTTCTGAGCTCTGACACTGCAGCTGCTGCACTAATGGAAGCTAGGCACCGGTTCTGCAGACAGACCCAAAGAAAAGGGCTGGCAGGACCACCACTCCACTATGGACCGAGTGCCACTGCTTGTTTCTAACCTGGTGGCACCTGTCCGGAAGCGGGCACTGCTTCAGAGGAAAAGCAGGCTGCCACCCTGGCAGAAAACTCTAAGTGCAGAGCGCCAGCCACAGCTAAATGCGTTCTTTCATCCATGTCCTGATCATCCAGTTTTGGCACCAGAGGCCAGGATCATTCTTTCTGAGCTGCTCACGGCTGTTAAGGTGAAATTGGCAACTCGCAGCTCCTTACCGGGAAAGTTTCTTGAAGGAATGCCAAGATAATGACATTTAAAATGAAATTCAAAACTTTCCAGTTCTTCTTTAAACTTGTGTGACATCCCTGTGGGCTACAAGACAGTCTAATGCGCTAATATAATGCAGGTATATGAAGATTTAGCGAATTGTTCGTGACGTCGAGTCGGGATCGCTTGTTTATAGAATTATGTGACTAAATTATTACCAAAAGGTGAACTGTAATCTTTACATTAAGCGTTTGCTTGAAGGTCCCAGCTTGTCTTCATGTGGCTTCAGAAGAAGGCAATATCTGGCAGCTACTGGCACAGTGATCTTTTGAAATCACTATCTCTAGGTGGCGCCCATCTCTCTAGATGCAGAGTATGTCTCTAAAAAGGTACACTGGAGAAACCTGTTCCAGCTTCTACAGAGCAAGAGAGAGAAGAACACAAAAGGGAAGAAGAAGGAGGAAGAGAAAGACGTAAAACCAGTGAGAAAACAGGGACCAAAAAGAACCTAAAAGAGTGGGATTAAGGCACAGGCAGTGGCGGCTGGTGGAACTTGAGAGGGGTGAGCACCTCTTCTATGCTTCTAACATATGGGAGCGTTTCACTTTAGTACATCAGTTTATATCACTATAGTTGAAAGGCATTTATTACAAATGTCAATAAATGCTTCTCAATTGAGTGATATTAACTGATGTACTAAAGTGAAATGCTCCTGCAGGTTAAAAACTCACATATTTAAAAGTGCCCTTGTCTTTCTTATATGCTTTTATCCTGCAGGAGCATTTAACTTCAGTAGTCTATACCACTAAATTCGGAGGCATTTAATATAACTGTTAATAAATGCCTCTCAATATAGTGATATAACCTGATGCGCTAAAGTAAAACGTCCCGCATGATTCAAAAGCACACAATGGGAACACTTTTACATAAATGGGTTCCGGATGAGTGCCCTGCTGTGCCGGCCTGCGGTTTGTTTTTGTTGTTTAAAAAGCTGTAAAAACGAACCACAGGATGACAGGTATGATGGAAGACCTCCGTCCGCCTGTCCCACTTACCTGGCAACATCCTGTTCTAGGAGCACACACGGCGGCCTGCAACAGGGTGTGCTGCTGCTCGAGTCCAGGATGGGACCCAAGGGGTGTCTGTGGTGGATAAAAGAGGCACGAATTGGACTCACAGCTCGGCAGATTTAGTGTTCGCCACCATGACATTGGGTAGCAAAAAGCGTGGGCTTCTCAGCAAAACCTTGGCCCTGGCAAATATTCTTGTACAAATTAAGCACTGGTCTGGGGAAGCGATTCTTTCAGATGGTGCTTCTCAGGTATTATTTTGGATGTGTCCACTTCACCCTAGTTCAGCCTGCAGGCAGGAAAATCATGCCAGGACACCATTACTATGCTCTTGTTGTAACCTATTGCGTCTTCCCCAGCGTTCCGAGTCCCTGCTGCTCAGCCAGTGTTGAGGTCACGTAGAAACTTCAGAGTGTTGGTGTTGAATTGAGTGTCAGTTGTAGATATGGGCTCAGCAGCAAGAATGCGGCTCCTGGTGGGGCTTAGCTATCTACTTAGCTACTTGTAACTAAGACCTTGTAACTGACACCTTATTATAACCTACACTACGGCCACTGGGCTTCCTTTACAACAGCTCTCCTCTTTCTCCTGGTATTTCAGCAATTTGTTGTCCATACTTAGGAGAAATATTCTAAAGCATGTAGGGCAAATTATATATCCATGAGCATTCTGTGTTTCATGGAAACTCTGTGATATGCATTGGTTGCAAGAAGACCTCAGGGAGCCTTTCTGACAGTGACCACAGTACAAGGCCTTCCCACAGGTCCCTCAAACATGGTCCGCAGTCACCAATCATTTTCAGTGTTTGATGCAACTCTGTGACAACGATGCACCATGGCCTATGTGAAACATGGTCTTAGGCTGCAGATGGTAGCTTAATGTCTTCACAGATAATGCGGCTTTGTCAGCTTCCTAATATGTAGCATTTGGCCCCAAGTCGTGCTCAGACTCACCACATTAGAGCCTCATACTCTGGGCAGAGTTTGATGACTTGAGTGTTGAGCAAGGATCATAGAAGGCAGTCCACCAAATAATTGGAGGTCTACCATATGATATGAGGGTGTGTTCTATCTATGTTTAGTTGATCTGCATGGGAAATAGGGTCGGTGGAGCCATTAAATACACCCAAGCACCATACACATAAGAGGGACAACAGGCATGTAGCTGCAGTCCAGGAATGGTGGGCCTGCATGTGAAGCACAGACTATGGCCACAGACATGGCTCATACATTTGGCGCCTTCGACTTCCGTGGCTTATTGTATCCTCATCCCTTTGCGACCCTAATGGCCTACCCATTTGAGAGCTTCCTACTTTTCCCACCAGTCTCAAACCCTAACCAGAGCTTTCCATTTTATGGTTGGGTTCTGCGGTCCTACGTCAATTCTGACAAACAATCTTATGCTTTTAGGGTTCCAGTAACATGGCAGGTGGGTTCCAGACTAGTGCATCCTCCTCAGGTGAACTACTGGAAATTGGGTTACCAACATAACAAGCCTTTAAATGTCATTATTGGTGTGACATAGAAGCGCTGTTCCAGCATTTCGCAGCGCTATGATTCCCTGCTTCCCCGTTCCTTCCATCCATGGTCTGCCTAAAAAGATTGCACAATAAACCTGGATTTGAATAAGCGGCTGTGTCTATGGCTCATGATTATGATGGGGAAGGGGATCAGTGTTTGAAAATTCGCCTGGTGCTATATTCAGTGGAGACCCAGGTATCATGCTATTACTTGGTTCAGCAATGAAGTGAACAGTGAAACAGCTTCAAGAATTAAATGGTTTGAGGAAATACGACTTGAGAGGGGGCAAGGGAGAGAAACAACCACTGACAAGGTGGTAAAAGGAATATTTTGACACAAACAAAGTGCCATTGCCGGGGACTATCTAAGAGTACCTATGTATCCCTGACAAAGTTTCAGTAGCCCATGCTTTGGGTATGGGTTTCAGGTCAGACAGAGACTTGGGAGAAAAAACAGGCACATGCTCTCCAATGGGTGTAGCAGAGGTGAAAGGGCAAATTGAGGGAGAAGGGATAGCATGCTGTGGAACTTTGAGGGAATAGCAAGTCATTATATTTACTGTCCCTCTGTCAGACACCATTGATACAACCACCCTGGCTTTAAATTATCACCCTCCTTTAACAAACTCATATTACCCCTTTTTTCTTAGCATATAGCAAGAACGGGACATACAAAAGCACCACGGCCATACATTTTCACCAATAGACATTTAGTGTAGCTCATCACATTGGCTTGTTATTTGCATACCTAGCAGGCATTTGTACTGACCAAGGGGAACAATCAAGGGATCTTAGGAAGCCACTGATGCCAGACATGGCTCTGCAGTGGCATTCCTAGCCTTAGCCACGGGTGCAGCCCTGCGCCTTATGGAGCAGGCCTTTCTGCTGCATGCCACACTCAAACGGAAATTGGAGGTGGGAGAGGCTAGCGCCAGCTGATACTGCTTCTGCATCTGGCTTTGTCACAACACCGTGTTCATGTCCTCAGAGATAATATTAAAACTGACATCATAGATCATATCAGTGAAGACATCACAGAAGAAATGACCACATCTCATGGTCTATAGTATTCAGTGAGCAAAATATTTTTTTAGAGTGTGCTAGGAACTGAATCCTCGGAGAAAAAAAACCCATCTCACTCTAATAAATCAGAAATAGATGTCCATCTAAATTCATTGGATACTAACGGTTTTGTACAGTAAGCGTGGAGGGGGCACAATGCTATTAGGGTTGTCTGTTGTATCTCTCATAGGGTGACCAACTGTCATGGGTGCAAATTTAGGACGGTGAGTGTAAAAATTCAGGACGAAGGGTCAAAATTGAGGACAAAAATTCAGGACAGAAGTTCAAAATTCAGGACAAAACTTCGGGACAAAAGGTAAGTTTTCAGACACGTTAGAGGAGGTTGCCAAATAGTATATAAGTAAGTAAATAGACAACCACTTAAGTACAAGTCAAAATAAGTTTATATTAGGTTGAGAAAATCGTGCACTTCACAGTTTTTCAGTATACCCTGAAGAACCAGGGCCTTATGGGCCTGGCGGCGCAGGGCACGCCTTAATCTCCTGAGTTCACCTGCTTTGCTGAACAGAGACACAGGACATTCTGTTGAGCGTAGAAGATCAGGTTTATTAGCTGCAGCTAAGTACAGTTGTCCCAGAAGTACACTCAGTATGTTCTTAGGAGACTGCCACTTTACTCCGTGGCGCACAATCTTTTATAGCGCATAGATTCACCAAGAACACTCCCAATGCATACATGGTTATCCAATGAGAAGAGTTTGAAAACAAGATATAACCAATGAGAAAAGTTTGAAAACAAGATATCAAGTAACCCAAATAAACCTCTCTTCCAACTGTTTTTGTCACCCCTCCCCACAAGTTAATCAGTGGTAGTGTCTACAACTCAACTTGCAGGTGGCAGGACATATTTGTATGCTTTGGAGGACAGTTGTGAAATGAGAGAATACAAGTAGAGAATAGCGAAGGCCAGAAGATAAGATAAAGTCAGGAAAGAATGGTGTGAACCAACAGACAGTTGAGACAGGGTTTAGTCAACCCAGACGAGGATTAGTGGACTCAGCCAGTCCCTGACACCAGTCTCGTAAACAGAGGCAGAAGGTTATTTGACACGTCGCAGTAAGATCAGCAGAAAAACTTCGTTCATTGTGCTGCCTGAGTGAGGGCAACACAAAATGGCGGTGGAACACAACTGAATACAAGTGAGATCGAAAATCGAATTTCCTCAGACCCTCCTTTTGCCATAACTCAGGCAAAACACACAGATTCACGTTAATCTGAATCAATGTCAATAGCCATGAGGTCGTCAAACTGTTGCTGCAACATCATTTTAAATTTCTCTGTTTTCTGTGACTCAGGTCTTGGGACACACAGAGTCGCACAAAGACCGCAGATGGCGGGGCCACACTGCATACAGAGACAACAGGAAAAAATGATGGCCAAAACCACTCCAAGGAAGGTTAGTACCTTCCATCCCCATTTAGATAGTAATCCCCAAAACCATCCTAATAAAGACCAATCTCCTTCGTCTTGATGAATCGATTCGGAGATCATGTGCAATTTGGAGATGGCTTGGTATACCGTAAGGGCGTCGTCAGGTATATAAATACAACAGCTAGATCCGATCAATTTACAGACTCCGCCACGATCTGCAAGAATAACATCTAGTGCAATCCGGTTCTGCAAAGTCATGAGACGATTCGCCTGAAGTTCAGCTGTGAGATTACTCAAGGCTCCCACAGTGACATCTATGGTAGTCTCACCAACACGAACCAGCTGTCTCATGTTTCTGCTGTTGGCTATTGGGCCCCAGAAAGGAAGAAATCCTTTGAGGAAATCACTTCCCTCTTGTCCTGCCGTGTCTTTAGAATCAATAATCCCTCTGCCATATCTGTTTCTATGATGGCCTGAAGGAGCAGTGTATGTAGGAGGGAGAAGAAAAGCTATATAGCATGTTCCTGAAACATCCGTTGGTAGCCACGTTTAAGCTCTATCGTGGCAGACAAAATATGTGCCCTGGGATGGCACTAACGGTGGTGAATTCTGAGACGTGTAGATGTATGTATTGGAACAAAAGCTTTTTCTTTGTCCAGTGTCAGTAGTCTGGCCATTCATTTGTAAACAGAAATTACCTTGATGAGGGACAGTCCAAATTGGTGGAGATTTTCCCTGTTTAGTTTTATCTGTAAGGCTAGTAATGTAACGAGTCACGTTTCAATTAGTATATGTTTGTCTCGTCAACAGGAACCTTATTATTCTCCACAATTTTAGTCATAGCCACCATTCCCTTTATCAGAGAATTATGACTAAAATCTGGCTTACTACCATAGGAACCAACTGGACGTCTAAATCGGCTCTGATATGCATTTGAAAATATTACAAAATAGGCCCAAGCGGAACCTTCATAAGAAAATGGAAGGACTAAATATGGCATCCCTTTATCTGTGGTATGAGGCATAAGTCCACACACCCAACAGTCGGTTGTGTTGTCTACCAATTGGTGTTGGTGCAACAATTGGATAAATGAATTATTAAAATATTCTGTTCTCCTGATTAGTTCATGTTGGGGAAGTGTATATAATTGATGTGGGGAGATAGTAGAATGAAGAGGCAAGGAGATAGAATTAGGGACAACTTTTTGCTGCATAGCATGAATAACCCAACCTACACAAGCCAATAAGATACACAAAAATATAGAAACACAAATGTTACGCCACATCGACTGTACAATATCTTACAATATTTCTTTCTCATCTCTTCCTTATTATCCTTCTTTCCTAATTTAACATCCATCCTCTAAAATTGTTGCTCACGGAAATCTTCCTTACTCACCTGGCTGTGATTATTAGCCGTCCTATGACACTGCAAGTCCTGGGGGCCTAGCCATTATACAGGTCACAAACCAAGACTCCTACCATGACCCTGCAACCTGGACAGATGATAAATGTAGCAGAAGAGATAGAAATCTCAGGTGTCCTTGACCAATCTAGGTCTTAAATTGTATCTGGTCCTTGTTGGTACAGTTTGGTCTTGAAATAGGGTCTGTGGCTCTGTAGTGTTTAATCGGAGATGGGAAGGTACGGCTTTTTGTAGAATGTCGTCATCTTCTTTCTCCGATCGAGTTCCATCCAGGTGTGCACTACTGAAAGGTATGAATCAGGGGACTTTTTCTCCTTCAAAATCACCTATACCCTTACGAACCCACTGATCAAAAGGCAAGGGCAAGGGCAATTTCTTGCAGTGCACGCCGTGGATCCAGTTCATTTCCCTTCGACTTTTACTGCTGTGTGAGTTGTCAGGAGAACTTGCCGAGGCGCCTTCCAGCGAGGTTCCAAATTCTTTGTCCTCTGAAAATTTTTCACACAGACCCAGTCTCCAGGTTGGATAGAATGACCTGGGTCTGTGGAGGCTTCTGGTAAAGCATTTTGAACCTGTTGGTGAAGAACACGTAATTTAGTGGTGAGGTCATGTAAATAGTCAATCAGCATTGGATACTGTATATCAGAATACTTTCTAGGGCGAGGGACTCCCCATACATTAGCTGGGCGCCCGAAAACAATCTCGTATGGGCTGAGTCCCAAACGAGAATGTACAGCTGTTCTAGCGGACAGGAGAGCCAAAGGTAAAGCATCGGGCCAATTAAGACCTGTGCTGGCTTGTACTTTTGCAAGCTTAAGTTTGAGAGTGCTGTTATAGCACTCTACCAAACCCGCGGACTGAGGGTGATTTGCCGCATGAAACTTCTGCCTTATACCAAAACCGGTACACACCTTTTGCATAATTTGGCCTACAAATTCACTTCCATTGTCACTCCAGACAATGCGCGGCAAACCAAACCTAGGGAAGAACTCTTTTAGAAGAACCTTGGCAGTGGACAAAGCAGTGTTGTCTTTCAGGAGGTAAGCCTCTATCCATCTGGAAAAAGCACATACCACTACCAGAACATATTTAAGATTGTTACATCGATCCATGTGAATGTAGTCGATTTGCAACACCTCAAAAGGATATGTTGGGGGAGCAAAATGACCTGCCGGAGTTGGGGTTCCCTTTCCCGGATTGTACATCAAGCAAATGATACAATGCTTCACCACATTATCTGCACATTTTGGAATCCCTTCATTCAGCCACACTGGAGCCAGAAGTTTACATATTCCTTTTGCACTGATGTGGGAGTTTGAAACAAGACCCATCCACCCATAGGATCCCATCTGGATCCACTAACGGCGTATCTTTCAAATCAATCCTGCCTTTTGTCTCCTCCTCAGTATGGAGAAAACAATCATGTTGTTTCCGAATATCTTTCTCTTCTGGAAGAGGTAACAGTGTGGCTGGATTTAAAATATTACATCGTTTGATGTGCACATGACTAGCCAAGAGCGTCAGCTCATATCCAGACAATCGAGCACTTGTAAGATGTTGTGTTTTCGTCCTATTTAGCAAGGTATCCACTGCATGTGGTACCCTAACAATGAGAGAATTATCTAGCACCACTCCAGCAGACTGACGAATAGAAATCGCTGCTGCTGCTGTAGCTTTGAGACAACTAGGCAATGCCTTGGCTACTGGGTCTAACGCAGCTGAAAAATAGGCACATGGCCGCTGTTTGTCTCCAAATCGTTGTGTTAAGACTGACAATGCACAACCCTCTCTTTCATGGACATAGAGCGTGAAGGGCTTACAGTAACCTGGAGTACCCAACACAGGAGCAGAACACAGAGCAGTACGTAAATCAGAAAAACTCTTCTGACATTCGTCAGTCCAAGGAAGGGGTTGGGGTGTGTCTTTCAAAGTGAGTGCTAACAAAGGTTTGGCCAACAAAGAAAAATTTGGTATCCACTGTCTACAATAAGAAGTGATGCCCAGAAAGGCGCGCACCTCTCTTTGTGTAGATGGCAGAGACATTTGCGCAATTGGGGTTAATCGCCTTCCCTCCTTTGATAAGAGATGACCCAAATAGGTAACCTCTCGACAGACATATTGTAGTTTAGAAGGCGAAACCTTATGATTAAGATCAGACAAGTGACGTAACAGTGCAACAGTCACATTCTTGCAGACATCCTCTGAATCAGCAGCAATCAACAAATCATCCATATATTGAATAAGAGTAGCACCTGGGGGCAAAGGAAAAACATCGAGCTGACATTTCAGAGCTTGACTATAAATGGAGTGGCTTTTACAATAGCCTTGGGGAGCGCTCTTGAACCGGAAACTTCGGCCTCCTAGAGAGAAACCAAAAATATCCCTACTCTCTTTGGCAATGGGAATGCTGAAGAAAGCATTTTTCAGATCAATAACAGAAAACCAAGCCGCTGAGGCAGGTATCATAGTTAACAGGGCAGTGATATCTGGAACAACAGGAAACTGTGGTACAACAATTTTATTGACCTCCCGAAGATCAATCACAAAACGATAAACAGGAGGCTTAGAAGGATCAGTGCGTTTAAGAACAGGAAGAATAGGACTATTACATACATTTCCTCTCGTTTCCTCAATCACACCCTTCTGAACCAAATCATAAATGATATCCAAAAGCGCTCTTTCACCTTCATTGGAAATTCTGTATTGAGGAATGCGTGGCAATTTAGCATGGGGCTTGAGAGTAACAATATAAGGCGGGATCTCAAGACAACCAACATCATTTGGACTCGTAGCCCAGAGCGTTGCAGGAGGAGAGATCAATTCAGGTGGGAATTGATCTTTAGACAAATACATTAAAGAAGTCAATTTCTGCCCTAAAGTAAGATGCACACCAGAAGGAGAACAATATATCGTTGCATGCATTCTTTTCAATAGATCCAAACCCAACAGATTCTCGCCGCAACCAGTCGTTAAAAGAAGAGGAGCTCCCATATCATAAGGGCCAATTGAAATAGACAAAGGACAGGAGACTGGGTTACGAACTGGGGCGCCAGAAAATCCTACAGATACATTTGTTAAGCCAGACAAAGATGCCCCAGGGAGTTTAGAATGAATGATAGAACTTCTCATCGCACCAGTATCTAAAAGAAATGGCTCTGAAACACCCATTGTTGTGACATTGACATAAGGCCCATCCTGATTTACTGGAATCGATACAACTCCCTCACTTTGTCTATGGCTGTCCTAGTTAGCGTGAAGGCTTTCAGTTTCACCTTCAACATGATAATCATCATTGTAATACTGTGTAGACTGAGTATTCTGCTGATCGAAGTAGTCGTAGAATTTGGAGGGGGTAAGGAACGCTGTTCTTGAGGCATCACACCTCGACCTCTACCCCTGTATATTATCTGGAAACCACCACGGCCTCGTGGAGCAGATAGTTCTCCCTTACGTTGCAATAAACCGGGCAGCTATTCTTAAAATGACCTTCCTCTCTACAATAGGCACATTGGTTAGGACCTAATAAAGGTCGCGGAATAAAGGGCTCAGGCTTTTGATACACCCTCTGAAACTGTGGAGGCTGTTGAAACTGGCGCTGAGTATAACGAGGAGGATAAGCTTGTTGCAGAAGAACCTTCGTTTTTAATTCTTTCGTCTTCTTCTCTTGCTTATCTTTCTCCTCTTTATCCCTGTTCTCATAATATTGAGCAGTAGCCAATATCTGGGCAGAAGAAGAAACAGCCCATGAACTCTCTGAGTCTTTCAACTTATGTGACAGTTCGGGAAGCAAATTAAATACGAATTTATTTACAAACAATCCCTGTCCACCCTCTGTAGTCATATCCTGACCACTGTGATCAATAAACGTCTCCTCAAAACGAGTGAAGAAATCAGAGACACTCTCATCTTTCTTCTGCTTACACGCAGCTAATTTATCCCAATTAACTCGCAAGGCGGGCATCATCGTTTTCATTAAAGTAATAATCCTACCAGGGAGTTCTGAAATCAAAACATCAGGCTTAGCACCACCCACTTGGGCTGCATTCGCGGCAGTTATAGCAGCCCAGTCGCCACCCAATGCTTGGGCGTGATCCTCTCTACGAATCCGAGCCCATAATGCTTGTGGGACTACATTTCCCATCAACATATCAATATCGGCTAAATTCATAATACAGGCATCAACAGTCTGGGACAACTCCTTATAATAGCCAGCAGGGTTTTTACGGGGATCCGTTAGAGACTGTTTAAGAGCCAAAACTTCAGATCTCTTCCAGAGGACATGTACCCATATACGATGGAAGTGCGCGGGAACAGCTGGATTAGCACCTGCTTGTGCAACCGCTTCTCTCCACACTGGAGGAACCTCTCTCATGGGATAATGTTTGGATGTCAGCCTAACAGCAGGATCGGAATCAAAAAAAGTCTGTGAGGAAAATAAGGACCTAAAAGTGACAAGTGTCCTTACGGCATCCTCAACCTTAGAACCCACAATGAGTCCCTTATCGAAATTAGCCTGAACATCTAACAAAACCTGAGGAAGTAAACCCAAATCCATATCCTCCCATTGTTTAGCGAGAGTGTCACACATAACATTAAATACATATCTCTGCGTGGGCGCCTCCCACTGATGAAAGGTGGTCATGACATCTTTCACACTATACTGGGGACCCTTCTCGATCCATTTGCGAGCGAGAGAGTCCAATACCACCCGTTCGTCGGAACCTGGGAGTTGACTACGAGACTGTCTTCGAGAAAAAGCCGGAGACATATTCAAAGTCTCAAAGAAAGGAGACAGAAACCCAGAGACAGTATCTGTGATTCATTTGCGCACAGTAGGAGAAGTAGACATAAGAACAGGGGACAAGGTATTAGGTGAAGAATTAACAGTTATAAGGGGAGCCGAAGGCAAAGGAGATTGATGTTCAGGAAATGGAGGCAAAGAAGTCGGTGGAGGAAGAGGTGGGGGTGGCACTACCGGAAGGGGCAAATGCGGAAGAGCCGGAGCAGGCGGAGGCGCAACTAATGGCTGAACTGGTTGTAACAATGGGGGTGCATTAGCACCTTGTACATAGGGAGGAGGCAATCTCAATAAGTGAGACATCAAAGGGTCTTCCTCCGGATCCTTACTTTTATCAGAAGGGGAAATAGGCAACACCGGATAGCATTTATCTATCGCCATATGATGCTGTCTCTCTGAAATTTCCATTTCATGATTAATCTCATTATCTTTAAACTGCTGGGCAACCTGTATAATCGTAATACTTTGTGTTTTCTTATCTCGTTTTGCCTGTTTAATTTCTCTCTGTTTGGCTTCCTTACGCCAGAGGCGGAAAGAGTCAAACATTGCCGGCCGGGCTTTTCTTTTAAACAAAATTGCTTCCAAATTATCTAATATGTCAGGCTCAAAGCTACCATTCTGTGGCCACTGTAGAACACCATCGTTCTTTGTGTATCGGATCCATGCCTCATTAAAGGCAATGGGGGAATAAAGCTCATAAGTGGGAGTTCCAACCGGAGGAATTGGACAAGAGTCCTCCAGCCGGGAATCCCTATCACAACCAAAACAACAAAACTTTCTAAACTTACTCAGACCAGGCATCGTTATTTCACTGGACTGTTCACAAACATCAAGGGGTTAAATCAAATAATATAGCACAAACGTACTCACCCCTCGGCTTCGGCTTTTGCAATAGCCGAATCAAAGACCCAAATCAAAACAAAAATAGTGGGAGCTACCCACCAATACTTAACTAAGTGTCTTCTTACGCCAACAGAGGCCCGTCTAACGTCTCGCGATACCATACATCACCAAAAGGGGCCAAAGCAAGGCGGCAGTCAGGGCAGCAGTCGTCAGCAGCCGTCAGGAAGGAGAAACGTGCTGAAAAAGACCTTCGGACCACTTCGACATACAGGGGTCGCTTGACATGGTTCGCGATTCCTCCAGAATTTTCTTGCGGGGTTCCTCACGACCCTCAGGCAAAATCGCTACCTCTGAAGCCGCCTCACAGAGGGCACCAATTGAAGAACCAGGGCCTTATGGGCATGGCGGAGCAGGGCACGCCTTAATCTCCTGAGTTCACCTGCTTTGTTGAACAGAGACACAGGACATTCTGTTGAGCGTAGAAGATCAGGTTTATTAGCTGCAGCTAAGTATAGTTGTCCCAGAAGTACACTCAGTATGTTCTTAGGAGACTGCCACTTTACTCCGTGGCGCACAATCTTTTATAGCGCATAGATTCACCAAGAACACTCCCAATGCATACATGGTTATCCAATGAGAAGAGTTTGAAAACAAGATATAACCAATGAGAAAAGTTTGAAAACAAGATATCAAGTAACCCAAATAAACCTCTCTTCCAACTGTTTTTGTCACCCCTCCCCACAAGTTAATCAGTGGTAGTGTCTACAACTCAACTTGCAGGTGGCAGGATATATTTGTATGCTTTGGAGGACAGTTGTAAAATGAGAGAATACAAGTAGAGAATAGCGAAGGCCAGAAGATAAGATAAAGTCAGGAAAGAATGGTGTGAACCGACAGACAGTTGAGACAGGGTTTAGTCAAACCAGACGAGGATTAGTGGACTCAGCCAGTCCCTGACATCAGTCTCGTAAACAGAGGCAGAAGGTTATTTGACACGTCGCAGTAAGATCAGCAGAAAAACTTCGTTCATTGTGCTGCCTGAGTGAGGGCAACACAAAATGGCGGTGGAACACAACTGAATACAAGCGAGATCGAAAATCGAATTTTCTCAACCCACAGCTTGCTACCTCAGACGATTCAAAACTCGCATCTCGCTCCAGCAGGTACATTAGTCACTAGACAATGGTGAACCACACCTGAATAGAAGTGAGGCTGCTTTTATTGATTGAAAACTGGATATACTTGGAACTTTGCATTGCCAGCCGCCAGTAACAAAACCACCCCTCTTTCCAGCCTCCCAAGGAAACACCCGATTTCCGGTCTGGCCAGTCAGGCCTTGCTACCACCGTCCAATGGTGCCCCTTATCTTCACATAGACCGTCTCTCATTTGTATTTAATTTCTTTTATAGTGTTAGTCATCGCAAGTATGTAGGGCAGGGTGTCGGAGTGTGTTACAGCACACACACATTATATAGAGACAATGACTCATATAAACGTGAAAGTCAATGTATAGGAAATGTTACTTAAGATAATGGGTGCTACAAGGTGTAATCATACTTTTATCTATCATTCAGTCTTTCACCATTCATTCTGTCCTTCCATTTGTGTTCCCATCTATATCCAAACATATTCAACCATTTGCAAATCTATCCACCATGTATCCTTCCATCCATAATTTCACTTATCCATCCCTCCATCCACCCTTCCACTCATCCATCCATCATTCATCCATCCACCCTTTCACCCCATCCATCCATACACTCATCCATCCACTCTTCCACACATCCATTTATTCACTCATCCATCCAGCCATTTACCCTTTCACCCATCCAGCCATCCTTTCACTTACTCATCCATCCACCCAGTCACTCATCCTTCCACCCATTCACCCTTTCATTCATTCATCCTCCCTTTCCCTCTCCATCCCCTTTCACTTATTCATCCATCCTTCCACCCACCCACCTACTCATCCATTCATGAATCCATTATTTGACCTTTTTACTCATTCATCCTTTCACTCATCCATCCGTCCGTTCTCTCATCCATCCACCCTTTCACTTCTTCACTCATCTATCCATCATTTTGTCCATCTGCCCCCTTTCACTCACTCATCAATCCTTACATCCACCCTTTCACTCACCCATCTATTCACCCTTTCACTTATCAAGTCATCAATCCATCCATCCTTTCACTCATCCATCCACACATTCACTCGCCCATCATCTACCCTTTCACTCATCCATCTATCCTTTCAATCACCCATCCACCCTTTAACCCATCCATCTACCCTTCCACCCATACATCCATCCATTTACCTTATCTCTCATCCAACCTTCCACTCACTCACTCATCCATCCATCCTTTCTTTCATTATCTATCCATTCACCCTTTCATTCAGCCATTCATCCTTTCGCTAATCCATCCAGCCATTCACACATTCCTTCACTTATTTACTCACCCACCTTTTCACATTAAGAGCTGAGCCTTTGTCTGCAGAGTTGCAGACAGAAGGGGCCCATCAAGAAGTTCACCTCACTGCAGTTCCTAAAGCAAGGGGTGGGGTGGGGGAGGGTTCACTGTGCCCCTGCACATAGGCAATCTGAAAACATAGTAGTCATGCATGATGCACAGTGCCAGGACGTGAGGTAACTGTGACATGGTGTTGTTTCCAGGGCTTTAAGTGGGGTAAAAAAAACTGGAGGGTCTCTTCAAAGGGGGTGTTTGATGTAATTAAGAGCGTGGCTTAAAACACCTAGGCTAAAAATCTGTGCTTAGCATAGTGTTCCGCCTGACTGATACTATGTTGTTTCTGTCATTGCATCCAGATATATAATACAGCAAGTATCACTACACCAACAACATGCCAGGACTAATGGCTTTGTCAATGGTTGTTAGTTGCTTAAAATAAAAAAGCAGCAACCATGGCTTTGTTGAATATAATATTGAAAATGCATCAGTTCTAAAATGATGAAAGTGAAAGAACTCGAGCCCCTTCTTTTTAACTTGTTTCACAGGCTTCTTTATATAAACTTGTTTCTCACGTTGCAGCATGGGCGGTTTACCTTTTATCCATCTACCAGAATCCCCTGCTGTACACTAAGGCAGGAGGAGGCCGCCACATGCTTTAACAGCCAGGACTGACCCATTGTCATTCTGCATGTGGCAATCAGCCGGCATACAGAATGACAATGGGTGGGGTGGGGCTGCTCTTGTGCTCTAGGAGGAGTGCTGGTGGCCCCATCAGGGGGCTGATGCTTCTTGCAGGAGGGCAGTGCTGATCCCTGTAATGGCCATAATTACGGACAAAAGGCGTCCGTAAAAGAGATCCTCATGGACAACAGATGTGAGGTCCAAATTACGGACAGTCCGTGAAGTTTACGGACGGTTGGTCACCCTAATCTCTCAATGTATATGGTCCCATGTCCCTCTCGTTTGTGGTCAACTGTTTGCCAGTTTTATTCAAAACATTAACTTTTTAAGTTAAAATTATACAAGGACCTCTTCCTGAAATTCCAAAACCGTGGAAAAATGTAGGATGTCAAAACAAGATTTGACTTCTTCCTTAGGATTCCAATCTTTTAGATTTTGAGGATGGCAAACCCAGGGACACGAGGGCTCAGTTAAATGAGGAAAGAACTGTGACAGTGGGGGCTGGGGTCATGGAGAGCTAGGCATTAATGTGGCATCCACCAGAACCTGTCAGGCATCCTGTCAGCCTCGATCTCTGTTTCCCAACTCCTGAAAAGTTGGGTGAAGTGACGTTTTCACCTGCAGAGCAATAGCTGTTTCTGACATTGGAAACATACCATCAGGCACCTTTCTGTCAGCTGAAATGACGTTGGAAAGCCCACATGTTCAAAGGCCTCCTGATATCATGTTAGCCATGTATTCTTGTGCTCGAAAGAAAAGAATGTCAGTGTCCTCTAGGCGCAGAGAAAAAATAATAATGTAAAATATGGTCTCTGACAATAGACACTACATAGAGGTTACTATTTTCTATAAACTGGCCAACCCTTCCTATTAAGAAAGATACCCAGCTGGACTCTTGTTGCTTTTTTATATACCATAACTTACGGGCTATAAGGTTATATTAGTACACAATTAATATCTACATACCCACAATGGCTCACTATTTGTTTGTTATTGTTTTTTTTCAAATTTTTATTGAGCAGAAGTATGAAGAGAAAAACAAACGTAGATAAAAACAGGGGATTTAAAACACCATTTGACCAATAATCATTCTTATACATAAAAAACATTTGAATTAGGCTGATAGTTATAAAGTGCAGTATGGCGTGTTCCAGCAATATCCCGGCTGGAAACAACTCCTATAAATTACAATGGTTAATATCCCTACTTAATACTACAGTGCAGTGCTAAAGTGCTAAAGTGCATCCAGTGCCAACTTTCCTTTATCTTCCTAAGCTATTCATCCCAAGGTGTGTTATTAAATTGCGTTTTTTTTGTTTGTTTTTTTTGTTTCTGATTTTTTTATCAACCCCCTTTTATTCTAAACAAGACTTTGCAATGCAATGTGGGCTAATTCTTCCAGTGTGATCTCTAACTTCGCCATATATTTCCAAACAGCAGCGAACTTTTTAATAGCCCCCACTCTCTTTGTATACTCTTCTTAAAATTTCCCTGTGCATTTCATTTTATTTAGCCATCCCACATAAGTAGGTATTTTCGAAGACCTCCAATTCTGAAGTATCAGGGAGCTTGCTACAAGGGAGGCCATTGCTATAAATGTCTCCTCACCTCTTGTCATTGCCAGGTTTACACCTTACCTAGAAATACCGAAGAGAGCTACATCTGCCTCGGGATCTAATCTCTTCTGGATCCTCAGCTTAAGGCCGAGAAGATCCTTTCCCAAAATTGCCCCAACCTTGGACAAGTGTAAAATGTATGTTGTGCCACTGCCCTGTATGTAACTATCTTACGAGTAATGGGTTATGCTATCCCTAAAGACATATATTCCATCCTAAAAAACCCTGACATGCTATGACACACTTGTGTTTGGAAACCATTGTAAAAGCGAAAACACAGCATAGTTCAGCTAAGAATGTGAAACAAATGACTAGCACTGCCTTTTATCTGATGTCATATGTATTGCCCTAATGTAATGTCAATTATGCACAGGTGTATGAATTGATACCGTATTGTGTCGTACTGTATTACACTGTCATGGGCCAACAGACATGCCTGGCAATAAAAGCATATATTATCCAATTATGGACATATTTTATGTAGTGCTTTAGGTGTATAATATGCCATCCATCGGGACAGTAAAGCCATTCTTTTAAAGTTGGCTGCTCTTAGGGCCTTACTCCCTAACTGTGATATGGCCTGCCAATCCCGATTTGATAGTGTACATTGTGTCTCCTGGGTGACTTTTTCAAGGAATTTCATGACCTGAGTTAATTCCCTTTGGGAGCATAAAAGTTTCCCACCCCTCTTAACTTTGCTCCCAATAGGGCAGTCACAAGTTTAGTTGGACCGGAGAAATATACAATCTGTATATATTCAAAGAAGCATGGCTTACTTCGGTCATCACACCTACTTTGGACCTCTTTCCAAGTAATCAATCTATTTCCCACTAGAAAATGCCCCAACTCTTTCAGGCCACAGTTATTCCAACATCTTAAATGGCTAATCTGTATTTGAAGACCCAGACTTTTACATTCACCTAATTTTAAGTAGTAAAACCCTGTAGCACCTGTTTGCTTAAAAAACGTCTGCATTCTATAAGAATATTCCTGCAAAGTCTTGTACCTAGTTTTTTTAGGGAGTTCTGCTGTTTTTAAAAATATCGGAATCTGCGAGCCTGCCTCCTGCACGATTTTATCCAGAAAAAAGTTATCTACTAATCCGTTCGAGTCCACTAAGCGAGCTGTCAGATCTAGAATGGCGGCTTCATAATATGTACGAATTTGAGGCAGTGCAAGCCCCCCCCGGTTAATATCCAATTGGAGCACCGAGAGTTCATCCCTGGGTGCCTTCTTACTCCAGACAAACTTTCTAAACATTGTTTCAAGCTCCTTAAAAAATATTGTATTCATTTTTATAGGGGTATTTGAAAAAAGAAAAACAAGTAAAGGCAGAATGGACATTTTAAAATGTGCCACACGGCCTATCAATGTGAGGGGTAATAATGACCAGTCATCTAGCAGTTTTTAAATTTTATTCCGCATGGCTTCATAGTTTAATTTATAAAGTTCCCTATATTGATTAGTGATATATATCCCTAGTTATCGAATTGGATCGGCATTAAGGGCTTAAGGTTTTTGGGGAGGAAATCACTCTCAGTATTTTTGGTTAAAATTTCAGTCTTATGGTTGATGTAATATCCCCCAATCATTTCAAATTGAGCAAATTCTGCTAATACTAGCCCTATATTCTGGCTCTCTGGACTAAGATGGAGAATGATGTCATCCGCAAACAACTTTAATTTTGCCATAGCTAATACTGGAGCTCTAATTGTCATATTATTAAGAATTTTTGTGGCCAAGGGCGAGATGAAAAAGTTAAATAGGATGGGTGAAAGCGGACACCCTTGTCTGGTCCCCCGATTCACATTAACTATCCCTGTCGTCAAACTGTTGCTGCAACATCATTTTAAATTTCTCTGTTTTCTGTGACTCAGGTCTTGGGACACACAGAGTCGCACAAAGACCGCAGATGGCGGGGCCACACTGCATACAGAGACAACAGGAAAAAATGATGGCCAAAACCACTCCAAGGAAGGTTAGTACCTTCCATCCCCATTTAGATAGTAATCCCCAAAACCATCCTAATAAAGACCAATCTCCTTCGTCTTGATGAATCGATTCGGAGATCATGTGCAATTTGGAGATGGCTTGGTATACCGTAAGGGCGTCGTCAGGTATATAAATACAACAGCTAGATCCGATCAATTTACAGACTCCGCCACGATCTGCAAGAATAACATCTAGTGCAATCCGGTTCTGCAAAGTCATGAGACGATTCGCCTGAAGTTCAGCTGTGAGATTACTCAAGGCTCCCACAGTGACATCTATGGTAGTCTCACCAACACGAACCAGCTGTCTCATGTTTCTGCTGTTGGCTATTGGGCCCCAGAAAGGAAGAAATCCTTTGAGGAAATCACTTCCCTCTTGTCCTGCCGTGTCTTTAGAATCAATAATCCCTCTGCCATATCTGTTTCTATGATGGCCTGAAGGAGCAGTGTATGTAGGAGGGAGAAGAAAAGCTATATAGCATGTTCCTGAAACATCCGTTGGTAGCCACGTTTAAGCTCTATCGTGGCAGACAAAATATGTGCCCTGGGATGGCACTAACGGTGGTGAATTCTGAGACGTGTAGATATATGTATGGGAACAAAAGCTTTTTCTTTGTCCAGTGTCAGTAGTCTGGCCATTCATTTGTAAACAGAAATTACCTTGATGAGGGACAGTCCAAATTGGTGGAGATTTTCCCTGTTTAGTTTTATCTGTAAGGCTAGTAATGTAACGAGTCACGTTTCAATTAGTATATGTTTGTCTCGTCAACAGGAACCTTATTATTCTCCACAATTTTAGTCATAGCCACCATTCCCTTTATCAGAGAATTATGACTAAAATCTGGCTTACTACCATAGGAACCAACTGGACGTCTAAATCGGCTCTGATATGCATTTGAAAATATTACAAAATAGGCCCAAGCGGAACCTTCATAAGAAAATGGAAGGACTAAATATGGCATCCCTTTATCTGTGGTATGAGGCATAAGTCCACACACCCAACAGTCGGTTGTGTTGTCTACCAATTGGTGTTGGTGCAACAATTGGATAAATGAATTATTAAAATATTCTGTTCTCCTGATTAGTTCATGTTGGGGAAGTGTATATAATTGATGTGGGGAGATAGTAGAATGAAGAGGCAAGGAGATAGAATTAGGGACAACTTTTTGCTGCATAGCATGAATAACCCAACCTACACAAGCCAATAAGATACACAAAAATATAGAAACACAAATGTTACGCCACATCGACTGTACAATATCTTACAATATTTCTTTCTCATCTCTTCCTTATTATCCTTCTTTCCTAATTTAACATCCATCCTCTAAAATTGTTGCTCACGGAAATCTTCCTTACTCACCTGGCTGTGATTATTAGCCGTCCTATGACACTGCAAGTCCTGGGGGCCTAGCCATTATACAGGTCACAAACCAAGACTCCTACCATGACCCTGCAACCTGGACAGATGATAAATGTAGCAGAAGAGATAGAAATATCAGGTGTCCTTGACCAATCTAGGTCTTAAATTGTATCTGGTCCTTGTTGGTACAGTTTGGTCTTGAAATAGGGTCTGTGGCTCTGTAGTGTTTAATCGGAGATGGGAAGGTACGGCTTCTTGTAGAATGTCGTCATCTTCTTTCTCCGATCGAGTTCCATCCAGGTGTGCACTACTGAAAGGTATGAATCAGGGGACTTTTTCTCCTTCAAAATCACCTATACCCTTACGAACCCACTGATCAAAAGGCAAGGGCAAGGGCAATTTCTTGCAGTGCACGCCGTGGATCCAGTTCATTTCCCTTCGACTTTTACTGCTGTGTGAGTTGTCAGGAGAACTTGCCGAGGCGCCTTCCAGCGAGGTTCCAAATTCTTTGTCCTCTGAAAATTTTTCACACAGACCCAGTCTCCAGGTTGGATAGAATGACCTGGGTCTGTGGAGGCTTCTGGTAAAGCATTTTGAACCTGTTGGTGAAGAACACGTAATTTAGTGGTGAGGTCATGTAAATAGTCAATCAGCATTGGATACTGTATATCAGAATACTTTCTAGGGCGAGGGACTCCCCATACATTAGCTGGGCGCCCGAAAACAATCTCGTATGGGCTGAGTCCCAAACGAGAATGTACAGCTGTTCTAGCGGACAGGAGAGCCAAAGGTAAAGCATCGGGCCAATTAAGACCTGTGCTGGCTTGTACTTTTGCAAGCTTAAGTTTGAGAGTGCTGTTATAGCACTCTACCAAACCCGCGGACTGAGGGTGATTTGCCGCATGAAACTTCTGCCTTATACCAAAACCGGTACACACCTTTTGCATAATTTGGCCTACAAATTCACTTCCATTGTCACTCCAGACAATGCGCGGCAAACCAAACATAGGGAAGAACTCTTTTAGAAGAACCTTGGCAGTGGACAAAGCAGTGTTGTCTTTCAGGAGGTAAGCCTCTATCCATCTGGAAAAAGCACATACCACTACCAGAACATATTTAAGATTGTTACATCGATCCATGTGAATGTAGTCGATTTGCAACACCTCAAAAGGATATGTTGGGGGAGCAAAATGACCTGCCGGAGTTGGGGTTCCCTTTCCCGGATTGTACATCAAGCAAATGATACAATGCTTCACCACATTATCTGCACATTTTGGAATCCCTTCATTCAGCCACACTGGAGCCAGAAGTTTACATATTCCTTTTGCACTGATGTGGGAGTTTGAAACAAGACCCATCCACCCATAGGATCCCATCTGGATCCACTAACGGCGTATCTTTCAAATCAATCCTGCCTTTTGTCTCCTCCTCAGTATGGAGAAAACAATCATGTTGTTTCCGAATATCTTTCTCTTCTGGAAGAGGTAACAGTGTGGCTGGATTTAAAATATTACATCGTTTGATGTGCACATGACTAGCCAAGAGCGTCAGCTCATATCCAGACAATCGAGCACTTGTAAGATGTTGTGTTTTCGTCCTATTTAGCAAGGTATCCACTGCATGTGGTACCCTAACAATGAGAGAATTATCTAGCACCACTCCAGCAGACTGACGAATAGAAATCGCTGCTGCTGCTGTAGCTTTGAGACAACTAGGCAATGCCTTGGCTACTGGGTCTAACGTAGCTGAAAAATAGGCACATGGCCGCTGTTTGTCTCCAAATCGTTGTGTTAAGACTGACAATGCACAACCCTCTCTTTCATGGACATAGAGCGTGAAGGGCTTACAGTAACCTGGAGTACCCAACACAGGAGCAGAACACAGAGCAGTACGTAAATCAGAAAAACTCTTCTGACATTCGTCAGTCCAAGGAAGGGGTTGGGGTGTGTCTTTCAAAGTGAGTGCTAACAAAGGTTTGGCCAACAAAGAAAAATTTGGTATCCACTGTCTACAATAAGAAGTGATGCCCAGAAAGGCGCGCACCTCTCTTTGTGTAGATGGCAGAGACATTTGCGCAATTGGGGTTAATCGCCTTCCCTCCTTTGATAAGAGATGACCCAAATAGGTAACCTCTCGACGGACATATTGTAGTTTAGAAGGCGAAACCTTATGATTAAGATCAGACAAGTGACGTAACAGTGCAACAGTCACATTCTTGCAGACATCCTCTGAATCAGCAGCAATCAACAAATCATCCATATATTGAATAAGAGTAGCACCTGGGGGCAAAGGAAAAACATCGAGCTGACATTTCAGAGCTTGACTATAAATGGAGTGGCTTTTACAATAGCCTTGGGGAGCGCTCTTGAACCGGAAACTTCGGCCTCTTAGAGAGAAACCAAAAATATCCCTACTCTCTTTGGCAATGGGAATGCTGAAGAAAGCATTTTTCAGATCAATAACAGAAAACCAAGCCACTGAGGCAGGTATCATAGTTAACAGGGCAGTGATATCTGGAACAACAGGAAACTGTGGTACAACAATTTTATTGACCTCCCGAAGATCAATCACAAAACGATAAACAGGAGGCTTAGAAGGATCAGTGCGTTTAAGAACAGGAAGAATAGGACTATTACATACATTTCCTCTCGTTTCCTCAATCACACCCTTCTGAACCAAATCATAAATGATATCCAAAAGGGCTCTTTCACCTTCATTGGAAATTCTGTATTGAGGAATGCGTGGCAATTTAGCATGGGGCTTGAGAGTAACAATATAAGGCGGGATCTCAAGACAACCAACATCATTTGGACTCGTAGCCCAGAGCGTTGCAGGAAGAGAGATCAATTCAGGTGGGAATTGATCTTTAGACAAATACATTAAAGAAGTCAATTTCTGCCCTAAAGTAAGATGCACACCAGAAGGAGAACAATATATCGTTGCATGCATTCTTTTCAATAGATCCAAACCCAACAGATTCTCGCCGCAACCAGTCGTTAAAAGAAGAGGAGCTCCCATATCATAAGGGCCAATTGAAATAGACAAAGGACAGGAGACTGGGTTACGAACTGGGGCACCAGAAAATCCTACAGATACATTTGTTAAGCCAGACAAAGATGCCCCAGGGAGTTTAGAATGAATGATAGAACTTCTCATCGCACCAGTATCTAAAAGAAATGGCTCCGAAACACCCATTGTTGTGACATTGACATAAGGCCCATCCTGATTTACTGGAATCGATACAACTCCCTCACTTTGTCTATGGCTGTCCTAGTTAGCGTGAAGGCTTTCAGTTTCACCTTCAACATGATAATCATCATTGTAATACTGTGTAGACTGAGTATTCTGCTGATCGAAGTAGTCGTAGAATTTGGAGGGGGTAAGGAACGCTGTTCTTGAGGCATCACACCTCGACCTCTACCCCTGTATATTATCTGGAAACCACCACGGCCTCGTGGAGCAGATAGTTCTCCCTTACGTTGCAATAAACCGGGCAGCTATTCTTAAAATGACCTTCCTCTCTACAATAGGCACATTGGTTAGGACCTAATAAAGGTCGCGGAATAAAGGGCTCAGGCTTTTGATACACCCTCTGAAACTGTGGAGGCTGTTGAAACTGGCGCTGAGTATAACGAGGAGGATAAGCTTGTTGCAGAAGAACCTTCGTTTTTAATTCTTTCGTCTTCTTCTCTTGCTTATCTTTCTCCTCTTTATCCCTGTTCTCATAATATTGAGCAGTAGCCAATATCTGGGCAGAAGAAGAAACAGCCCATGAACTCTCTGAGTCTTTCAACTTATGTGACAGTTCGGGAAGCAAATTAAATACGAATTTATTTACAAACAATCCCTGTCCACCCTCTGTAGTCATATCCTGACCACTGTGATCAATAAACGTCTCCTCAAAACGAGTGAAGAAATCAGAGACACTCTCATCTTTCTTCTGCTTACACGCAGCTAATTTATCCCAATTAACTCGCAAGGCGGGCATCATCGTTTTCATTAAAGTAATAATCCTACCAGGGAGTTCTGAAATCAAAACATCAGGCTTAGCACCACCCACTTGGGCTGCATTCGCGGCAGTTATAGCAGCCCAGTCGCCACCCAATGCTTGGGCGTGATCCTCTCTACGAATCCGAGCCCATAATGCTTGTGGGACTACATTTCCCATCAACATATCAATATCGGCTAAATTCATAATACAGGCATCAACAGTCTGGGACAACTCCTTATAATAGCCAGCAGGGTTTTTACGGGGATCCGTTAGAGACTGTTTAAGAGCCAAAACTTCAGATCTCTTCCAGAGGACATGTACCCATATACGATGGAAGTGCGCGGGAACAGCTGGATTAGCACCTGCTTGTGCAACCGCTTCTCTCCACACTGGAGGAACCTCTCTCATGGGATAATGTTTGGATGTCAGCCTAACAGCAGGATCGGAATCAAAAAAAGTCTGTGAGGAAAATAAGGACCTAAAAGTGACAAGTGTCCTTACGGCATCCTCAACCTTAGAACCCACAATGAGTCCCTTATCGAAATTAGCCTGAACATCTAACAAAACCTGAGGAAGTAAACCCAAATCCATATCCTCCCATTGTTTAGCGAGAGTGTCACACATAACAATAAATACATATCTCTGCGTGGGCGCCTCCCACTGATGAAAGGTGGTCATGACATCTTTCACACTATACTGGGGACCCTTCTCGATCCATTTGCGAGCGAGAGAGTCCAATACCACCCGTTCGTCGGAACCTGGGAGTTGACTACGAGACTGTCTTCGAGAAAAAGCCGGAGACATATTCAAAGTCTCAAAGAAAGGAGACAGAAACCCAGAGACAGTATCTGTGATTCATTTGCGCACAGTAGGAGAAGTAGACATAAGAACAGGGGACAAGGTATTAGGTGAAGAATTAACAGTTATAAGGGGAGCCGAAGGCAAAGGAGATTGATGTTCAGGAAATGGAGGCAAAGAAGTCGGTGGAGGAAGAGGTGGGGGTGGCACTACCGGAAGGGGCAAATGCGGAAGAGCCGGAGCAGGCGGAGGCGCAACTAATGGCTGAACTGGTTGTAACAATGGGGGTGCATTAGCACCTTGTACATAGGGAGGAGGCAATCTCAATAAGTGAGACATCAAAGGGTCTTCCTCCGGATCCTTACTTTTATCAGAAGGGGAAATAGGCAACACCGGATAGCATTTATCTATCGCCATATGATGCTGTCTCTCTGAAATTTCCATTTCATGATTAATCTCATTATCTTTAAACTGCTGGGCAACCTGTATAATCGTAATACTTTGTGTTTTCTTATCTCGTTTTGCCTGTTTAATTTCTCTCTGTTTGGCTTCCTTACGCCAGAGGCGGAAAGAGTCAAACATTGCCGGCCGGGCTTTGCTTTTAAACAAAATTGCTTCCAAATTATCTAATATGTCAGGCTCAAAGCTACCATTCTGTGGCCACTGTAGAACACCATCGTTCTTTGTGTATCGGATCCATGCCTCATTAAAGGCAATGGGGGAATAAAGCTCATAAGTGGGAGTTCCAACCGGAGGAATTGGACAAGAGTCCTCCAGCCGGGAATCCCTATCACAACCAAAACAACAAAACTTTCTAAACTTACTCAGACCAGGCATCGTTATTTCACTGGACTGTTCACAAACATCAAGGGGTTAAATCAAATAATATAGCACAAACGTACTCACCCCTCGGCTTCGGCTTTTGCAATAGCCGAATCAAAGACCCAAATCAAAACAAAAATAGTGGGAGCTACCCACCAATACTTAACTAAGTGTCTTCTTACGCCAACAGAGGCCCGTCTAACGTCTCGCGATACCATACATCACCAAAAGGGGCCAAAGCAAGGCGGCAGTCAGGGCAGCAGTCGTCAGCAGCCGTCAGGAAGGAGAAACGTGCTGAAAAAGACCTTCGGACCACTTCGACATACAGGGGTCGCTTGACATGGTTCGCGATTCCTCCAGAATTTTCTTGCGGGGTTCCTCACGACCCTCAGGCAAAATCGCTACCTCTGAAGCCGCCTCACAGAGGGCACCAATTGAAGAACCAGGGCCTTATGGGCATGGCGGAGCAGGGCACGCCTTAATCTCCTGAGTTCACCTGCTTTGTTGAACAGAGACACAGGACATTCTGTTGAGCGTAGAAGATCAGGTTTATTAGCTGCAGCTAAGTATAGTTGTCCCAGAAGTACACTCAGTATGTTCTTAGGAGACTGCCACTTTACTCCGTGGCGCACAATCTTTTATAGCGCATAGATTCACCAAGAACACTCCCAATGCATACATGGTTATCCAATGAGAAGAGTTTGAAAACAAGATATAACCAATGAGAAAAGTTTGAAAACAAGATATCAAGTAACCCAAATAAACCTCTCTTCCAACTGTTTTTGTCACCCCTCCCCACAAGTTAATCAGTGGTAGTGTCTACAACTCAACTTGCAGGTGGCAGGACATATTTGTATGCTTTGGAGGACAGTTGTAAAATGAGAGAATACAAGTAGAGAATAGCGAAGGCCAGAAGATAAGATAAAGTCAGGAAAGAATGGTGTGAACCGATAGACAGTTGAGACAGGGTTTAGTCAAACCAGACGAGGATTAGTGGACTCAGCCAGTCCCTGACATCAGTCTCGTAAACAGAGGCAGAAGGTTATTTGACACGTCGCAGTAAGATCAGCAGAAAAACTTCGTTCATTGTGCTGCCTGAGTGAGGGCAACACAAAATGGCGGTGGAACACAACTGAATACAAGCGAGATCGAAAATCGAATTTTCTCAACCCACAGCTTGCTACCTCAGACGATTCAAAACTCGCATCTCGCTCCAGCAGGTACATTAGTCACTAGACAATGGTGAACCACACCTGAATAGAAGTGAGGCTGCTTTTATTGATTGAAAACTGGATATACTTGGAACTTTGCATTGCCAGCCGCCAGTAACAAAACCACCCCTCTTTCCAGCCTCCCAAGGAAACACCCGATTTCCGGTCCGGCCAGTCAGGCCTTGCTACCACCGTCCAATGGTGCCCCTTATCTTCACATAGACCGTCTCTCATTTGTATTTAATTTCTTTTATAGTGTTAGTCATCGCAAGTATGTAGGGCAGGGTGTCGGAGTGTGTTACAGCACACACACATTATATAGAGACAATGACTCATATAAACGTGAAAGTCAATGTATAGGAAATGTTACTTAAGATAATGGGTGCTACAAGGTGTAATCATACTTTTATCTATCATTCAGTCTTTCACCATTCATTCTGTCCTTCCATTTGTGTGCCCATCTATATCCAAACATATTCAACCATTTGCAAATCTATCCACCATGTATCCTTCCATCCATAATTTCACTTATCCATCCCTCCATCCACCCTTCCACTCATCCATCCATCCTTCATCCATCCACCCTTTCACCCCATCCATCCATACACTCATCCATCCACTCTTCCACACATCCATTTATTCACTCATCCATCCAGCCATTTACCCTTTCACCCATCCAGCCATCCTTTCACTTACTCATCCATCCACCCAGTCACTCATCCTTCCACCCATTCACCCTTTCATTCATTCATCCTCCCTTTCCCTCTCCATCCCCTTTCACTTATTCATCCATCCTTCCACCCACCCACCTACTCATCCATTCATGAATCCATTATTTGACCTTTTTACTCATTCATCCTTTCACTCATCCATCCGTCCGTTCTCTCATCCATCCACCCTTTCACTTCTTCACTCATCTATCCATAATTTTGTCCATCTGCCCCCTTTCACTCACTCATCAATCCTTACATCCACCCTTTCACTCACCCATCTATTCACCCTTTCACTTATCAAGTCATCAATCCATCCATCCTTTCACTCATCCATCCACACATTCACTCGCCCATCATCTACCCTTTCACTCATCCATCTATCCTTTCAATCACCCATCCACCCTTTAACCCATCCATCTACCCTTCCACCCATACATCCATCCATTTACCTTATCTCTCATCCAACCTTCCACTCACTCACTCATCCATCCATCCTTTCTTTCATTATCTATCCATTCACCCTTTCATTCAGCCATTCATCCTTTCGCTAATCCATCCAGCCATTCACACATTCCTTCACTTATTTACTCACCCACCTTTTCACATTAAGAGCTGAGCCTTTGTCTGCAGAGTTGCAGACAGAAGGGGCCCATCAAGAAGTTCACCTCACTGCAGTTCCTAAAGCAAGGGGTGGGGTGGGGGAGGGTTCACTGTGCCCCTGCACATAGGCAATCTGAAAACATAGTAGTCATGCATGATGCACAGTGCCAGGACGTGAGGTAACTGTGACATGGTGTTGTTTCCAGGGCTTTAAGTGGGGTAAAAAAAACTGGAGGGTCTCTTCAAAGGGGGTGTTTGATGTAATTAAGAGCGTGGCTTAAAACACCTAGGCTAAAAATCTGTGCTTAGCATAGTGTTCCGCCTGACTGATACTATGTTGTTTCTGTCATTGCATCCAGATATATAATACAGCAAGTATCACTACACCAACAACACGCCAGGACTAATGGCTTTGTCAATGGTTGTTAGTTGCTTAAAATAAAAAAGCAGCAACCATGGCTTTGTTGAATATAATATTGAAAATGCATCAGTTCTAAAATGATGAAAGTGAAAGAACTCGAGCCCCTTCTTTTTAACTTGTTTCACAGGCTTCTTTATATAAACTTGTTTCTCACGTTGCAGCATGGGCGGTTTACCTTTTATCCATCTACCAGAATCCCCTGCTGTACACTAAGGCAGGAGGAGGCCGCCACATGCTTTAACAGCCAGGACTGACCCATTGTCATTCTGCATGTGGCAATCAGCCGGCATACAGAATGACAATGGGTGGGGTGGGGCTGCTCTTGTGCTCTAGGAGGAGTGCTGGTGGCCCCATCAGGGGGCTGATGCTTCTTGCAGGAGGGCAGTGCTGATCCCTGTAATGGCCATAATTACGGACAAAAGGCGTCCGTAAAAGAGATCCTCATGGACAACAGATGTGAGGTCCAAATTACGGACAGTCCGTGAAGTTTACGGACGGTTGGTCACCCTAATCTCTCAATGTATATGGTCCCATGTCCCTCTCGTTTGTGGTCAACTGTTTGCCAGTTTTATTCAAAACATTAACTTTTTAAGTTAAAATTATACAAGGACCTCTTCCTGAAATTCCAAAACCGTGGAAAAATGTAGGATGTCAAAACAAGATTTGACTTCTTCCTTAGGATTCCAATCTTTTAGATTTTGAGGATGGCAAACCCAGGGACACGAGGGCTCAGTTAAATGAGGAAAGAACTGTGACAGTGGGGGCTGGGGTCATGGAGAGCTAGGCATTAATGTGGCATCCACCAGAACCTGTCAGGCATCCTGTCAGCCTCGATCTCTGTTTCCCAACTCCTGAAAAGTTGGGTGAAGTGACGTTTTCACCTGCAGAGCAATAGCTGTCTCTGACATTGGAAACATACCATCAGGCACCTGTCTGTCAGCTGAAATGACGTTGGAAAGCCCACATGTTCAAAGGCCTCCTGATATCATGTTAGCCATGTATTCTTGTGCTCGAAAGAAAAGAATGTCAGTGTCCTCTAGGCGCAGAGAAAAAATAATAATGTAAAATATGGTCTCTGACAATAGACACTACATAGAGGTTACTATTTTCTATAAACTGGCCAACCCTTCCTATTAAGAAAGATACCCAGCTGGACTCTTGTTGCTTTTTTATATACCATAACTTACGGGCTATAAGGTTATATTAGTACACAATTAATATCTACATACCCACAATGGCTCACTATTTGTTTGTTATTGTTTTTTTTCAAATTTTTATTGAGCAGAAGTATGAAGAGAAAAACAAACGTAGATAAAAACAGGGGATTTAAAACACCATTTGACCAATAATCATTCTTATACATAAAAAACATTTGAATTAGGCTGATAGTTATAAAGTGCAGTATGGCGTGTTCCAGCAATATCCCGGCTGGAAACAACTCCTATAAATTACAATGGTTAATATCCCTACTTAATACTAAAGTGCAGTGCTAAAGTGCTAAAGTGCATCCAGTGCCAACTTTCCTTTATCTTCCTAAGCTATTCATCCCAAGGTGTGTTATTAAATTGCGTTTTTTTTGTTTGTTTTTTTTGTTTCTGATTTTTTTATCAACCCCCTTTTATTCTAAACAAGACTTTGCAATGCAATGTGGGCTAATTCTTCCAGTGTGATCTCTAACTTCGCCATATATTTCCAAACAGCAGCGAACTTTTTAATAGCCCCCACTCTCTTTGTATACTCTTCTTAAAATTTCCCTGTGCATTTCATTTTATTTAGCCATCCCACATAAGTAGGTATTTTCGAAGACCTCCAATTCTGAAGTATCAGGGAGCTTGCTACAAGGGAGGCCATTGCTATAAATGTCTCCTCACCTCTTGTCATTGCCAGGTTTACACCTTACCTAGAAATACCGAAGAGAGCTACATCTGCCTCGGGATCTAATCTCTTCTGGATCCTCAGCTTAAGGCCGAGAAGATCCTTTCCCAAAATTGCCCCAACCTTGGACAAGTGTAAAATGTATGTTGTGCCACTGCCCTGTATGTAACTATCTTACGAGTAATGGGTTATGCTATCCCTAAAGACATATATTCCATCCTAAAAAACCCTGACATGCTATGACACACTTGTGTTTGGAAACCATTGTAAAAGCGAAAACACAGCATAGTTCAGCTAAGAATGTGAAACAAATGACTAGCACTGCCTTTTATCTGATGTCATATGTATTGCCCTAATGTAATGTCAATTATGCACAGGTGTATGAATTGATACCGTATTGTGTCGTACTGTATTACACTGTCATGGGCCAACAGACATGCCTGGCAATAAAAGCATATATTATCCAATTATGGACATATTTTATGTAGTGCTTTAGGTGTATAATATGCCATCCATCGGGACAGTAAAGCCATTCTTTTAAAGTTGGCTGCTCTTAGGGCCTTACTCCCTAACTGTGATATGGCCTGCCAATCCCGATTTGATAGTGTACATTGTGTCTCCTGGGTGACTTTTTCAAGGAATTTCATGACCTGAGTTAATTCCCTTTGGGAGCATAAAAGTTTCCCACCCCTCTTAACTTTGCTCCCAATAGGGCAGTCACAAGTTTAGTTGGACCGGAGAAATATACAATCTGTATATATTCAAAGAAGCATGGCTTACTTCGGTCATCACACCTACTTTGGACCTCTTGCCAAGTAATCAATCTATTTCCCACTAGAAAATGCCCCAACTCTTTCAGGCCACAGTTATTCCAACATCTTAAATGGCTAATCTGTATTTGAAGACCCAGACTTTTACATTCACCTAATTTTAAGTAGTAAAACCCTGTAGCACCTGTTTGCTTAAAAAACGTCTGCATTCTATAAGAATATTCCTGCAAAGTCTTGTACCTAGTTTTTTTAGGGAGTTCTGCTGTTTTTAAAAATATCGGAATCTGCGAGCCTGCCTCCTGCACGATTTTATCCAGAAAAAAGTTATCTACTAATCCGTTCGAGTCCACTAAGCGAGCTGTCAGATCTAGAATGGCGGCTTCATAATATGTACGAATTTGAGGCAGTGCAAGCCCCCCCCCGGTTAATATCCAATTGGAGCACCGAGAGTTCATCCCTGGGTGCCTTCTTACTCCAGACAAACTTTCTAAACATTGTTTCAAGCTCCTTAAAAAATATTGTATTCATTTTTATAGGGGTATTTGAAAAAAGAAAAACAAGTAAAGGCAGAATGGACATTTTAAAATGTGCCACACGGCCTATCAATGTGAGGGGTAATAATGACCAGTCATCTAGCAGTTTTTTAATTTTATTCCGCATGGCTTCATAGTTTAATTTATAAAGTTCCCTATATTGATTAGTGATATATATCCCTAGTTATCGAATTGGATCGGCATTAAGGGCTTAAGGTTTTTGGGGAGGAAATCACTCTCAGTATTTTTGGTTAAAATTTCAGTCTTATGGTTGATGTAATATCCCCCAATCATTTCAAATTGAGCAAATTCTGCTAATACTAGCCCTATATTCTGGCTCTCTGGACTAAGATGGAGAATGATGTCATCCGCAAACAACTTTAATTTTGCCATAGCTAATACTGGAGCTCTAATTGTCATATTATTAAGAATTTTTGTGGCCAAGGGCGAGATGAAAAAGTTAAATAGGATGGGTGAAAGCGGACACCCTTGTCTGGTCCCCCGATTCACATTAACTATCCCTGTTAAGTTTGCATTAATAAAAACCTGAGCCTGTTCCCGCTGGTAAATATTCCATAACATTTTTATAACCTTGGGGGGGAGGCCCCATACCTGCCCAGACCGTAAAAAAGAGCATCCCAATTGACTAAATCAAACGCTTTTTCTGCGTCTACCATCATGACAAGCGCTGGAGTTTGATTACTATTAAAAAAGTCAAGTGCCTGTAGTAAAAACCCTGTATTTGCAGACATTAACCTCCCTGTGACAAAACCTGTCTGGTTTCTGTGGATCACTTTTTGTGCCAAAGGGGTGAAGCGCTGTGCCCAGATTTTCATTAATATTTTGTAGTCCCAATTAAGTGGACTCATTAGTCTATCGCCATTATTATCTGTGGGGTTTTTCCACTTTTTCACAAAACTAACAATGATGGATTCTTTTAAAGTTGAGGGAACAAAATCATCCGCCTTTACATAATTTAAAAGCTTTGTCAAAAAGGGTGTTAATTCCTAAACAAAGACCTTGTAGAATTCTTTTGATAACCCATCATTTCCACAAGCTTTAGCTCCCGCCATTGTATCCAGGGCTGCCAAAATTTCTGCTCCTGATATATCGAGTTGAATCTTCTCAGCCAGGGTAATTGACAAATGCGGGAGATTTACACCCTCAAAATAATGCTGAATTGACTCTTGCTCGACCATATACTTGGTAGCATATAGCTGCTCGTAATGCTCCACAAATACTTAGGCAATCCTTTCCTCATCCGTCACCGTAGATCTGGTCCTAGGATCTATAACTTCAGGAATTAAGGCAGCTTCCTGTTTACCTTGGTTGACCAAGCAAGCAGCTTGCCTATCATTTGACTTTCTTCATAAGCTCGCTGTTGGACTGTCCGAGAACTATTCATTTCTTCTAGCAAGAAAAACTCTCTTAATTCCTTTTTTGCTTTTTCAAGCTGACTTCCAGCTAAACCATCACCCAGTAAAGAGACATTCTTCTGCATCAAAGCAATATTGACTGCCTGCTGGAGTTTTGCTATATGGATGCTTCGACTTTTGGACTGAGCGGCCATAAAAGCAATCATTTGCCTATTCACTCCTGCCTTAAAAGCCCCCCATACTGAAAAAAAGTCTGCTGTTCCCTCATTGACCCTAAAAAAACTCTTGTACTCATTCCCTTATGCCCACTACCCACTGTTGATTTGAAAGGATGAGTCAATCCATCTGCCACCTGGTTCTTGTCCTCCTTTCCTTCTCAATTTCTAGATCTAACTTGACCAAATAACGGTCTGAGAATGAGTTGGCCCCTATTTCCGAGCTAATATGTTTCAGGGAAGGAGATATTATAAAAAAATCGATACAGGATGCAGTTTGGAATTGACGGTGAGCTTTATGCCATGGGTCAAGTAACTGATGATCTTGTATTATTGCATCTAGAACTTTTTTAGTCTTTGGCTTTAGTTGTTTTTTATTTTTATTTATTTGAAGTATCCTTTAACAAGTCTTGAATGTTATTAAAATCCCCTCCAAAGATAATCTGCCTGAAGCTACTCTAAGTAATTTGTTAATCTTCATCACGGATGTGAGATCATCAATAGTTGGACCATATTAGTTAACAAAATTTAAAGTGATCCCTTTTAAATTCACCATTACCCACTGCCATCGTCCATGAGGATCCCTCTGCACTTGAACAACCTCGCCAATCCAGGCCCCTACAAAAATATATAGCTACTCTCATTGCCAGCCCTGCTGAAACAAAAAAAACTTTCCAAAATGCTCTTGGGACAAAGAGTTTTGGTGAATTTGTTTTCAAATGAGTTTCCTTGAGAAAAAGGACTTTTTTCGGTCTAAAGGAAGCCAGCCATCTTACTAGCCCTCCATACTTTTGTTTGTTTAAAACTCCATTTACATCAACCAAAATAATTCGACATTTAATACCCATCTCTATGATTTATTTGTAAAAATGATAATACTTGGTTCAAAACCCTGTTTTCCTCCCATCTCTCCACTATGCTTCTGCTCTTTTTTATTATTTTGATGCCATACACCCACCTACTACCCCCGTTATCCCCATCCCTTCCCGTCCTCCCCTACTGCTCTTATGCAGTGCCCTGGTGCTGAACCCTGAGTGACCCCTCCCCCTTCCTTGATGACCCTTCATGACAATCTGTAATTCTATTCTATTCTACAGAGGAAATTTCTCTCAGCAAATCCTGTGCTTCCTCTATATTGTGAACATATACAACTTGCCTCTCACAAGCACTCGTAGCGTCGATTGCTGAGCTATTGAAGCCTGCGTGCCCTTGAGCCTTAAAAAATATAACATTTTAATGAACTCTTTACGCCTACGTGCGGCTGCTGCCTACATATCAGCAAAAATCTGACAGCTAAAAACCTAATTAACCGCAAATTGCCTCTGATGGATTGCCTTAGCTAAAATCTTTTCTTTAATATTGTAATCAGCAAAGTTAATCAAAATTATACGTGAAATCTTTGAATTTGGCAATGGATGTGAGGAGACCCAATGTGCCCTTGTTATAATGAGGTCGTCAGTAAATTCAGGCAAGACATTCTTCTTAATAAAAGTCTCAACCCATTGAAGTGTTTGGGACCCCTCACTCCCCTCAGGAACCCCAACTATTCGTAAGTTTACACGCCATGAATGATTCTCGAGTTCCTCAAGTTTACTCTGTAGGGCAACTTTTTGCTTTGTTGCTTCATTCACTTTCTGGTACATAGTATTAATTTGATCTTCCAGATGTACAATCCTTGAATTTGCTTCTTGTATTCTAGCTGGAAAACTAGCCACTGCCTCCTCAATTTTTCCCAGGCGGTGGAGAGAGGCTATTTCTTTCACTTGAGATATCTTCATTTCTCTTATCTCCTCTAAAATAAGATTCAGCATAGTCTTTATGTCCATTTGGTGAATGATGTCTTTTTCATGGATTTGTTCCGGCAAGGTATGTTGGGATTCTCCATTTTCCTTCTAATTCCAGACTTGCTGTCCTGAAACTTCCGATCCTCCTTTGCTAGGTGACTGGGGCTGAAACTGATGTTGAATTGGTTGCAGCGGTAATATTGAATCTTGTGGAGGCGCCTGTAACTGAGCCTGAGCCTGTGGCAATGGTGGTAATGCCTGACCCTGAGGCTGGAGATCAATCGAGGTATTATTGAACTTATGAAGGACATTTTTTTAAAGCTTTTTCTTCTGAGATAGCTACTTGTTGTGAGAATAATTGCGCATTTTGAGAAGGGCTAGTTGATGTCTCCTCAAAAGACCCCTCCAAAGGCCTTTGTGGTTTTGTCGGTAATTTTGCCGGTGTAGACTGAGCAGCCTGAGATGCCTTTCCTTTTGAAAATAGTGGGAAGTCCTTATAGGTTTTCATACTCTCCTTGCTCACCCAGGCAGTTAAATCAATTTCCTGTTCTTCCTCCAATCTTATTTCTTCTTCTGGTGCTCCTCCAATTTCCTTCTCTGCGCCAGGGTCTCTAGCTCCCAATTCCTGATGGAATTCTGGTGGCTCTTCTTCCGAGCTCTCAAAGCTAGAGTGCTCTCACCGCAAAACGTGGGGTTGCCAGGCTCACCTTCTCATTTGGTCTAGCTGCAGCTGAGCGTCTTCCTTTCCACTTTTCTCATACTTAGGCGTCAGCCATTAACCACCTTCTGCCCCCTGCACACTCGCAAATCCAAGCAGCCCAAAAAAAAGGGCTCTATACAATTGTAATCTGCCGCAAGATGAAAACCCCCAGCTCCCGGCTCCCAGTACTAGCCGTCTCAGCCTGTATTACCTTTGGAGGGCCGTCAGACCCTGCCGCCGCTGATTTTCCTGCTGCGGCGTCCATTTGCTGTGAGTGGATCTGAAGGCTGGGGGGAGGAGCACTGGTCACTAGTGGCTGCGAGCGGTCATGCCGCAACCCGCCGGAAAGGTGGCTCACCATTTGTTTGCTAATTCTGCATTTGTGTATCTGCATCAGAAGATGCTCATATGCAATTTAGATAATTTCATCAATTTGTGTAATACATTTTGCAATTCGCTTGTCCAATTTACACAGGTTTATGCACATTCAAATCTTTGATAAACAAGTTTCGTTAATGTATGAAAGGGAATTGTATGAGCTTGTATTATGATCAGTTCATTTGGAAAACAACTTAGAGACAGTAGAAACATGTTAAGCATATTAAGAGAGAAATCTACAGTTGCTTACCTTGCGTGTAACCTGTAAAGGACACATACCCAAATACAGCAAACAACAAGCTGACAAATACAGCAAACATTACTGACACATGAGTAACATGGAACCAGTTATGTAGTGTGGGTTCTTCCATGGATCCAAAAATGAAAAATATATTGTGATGGCAAATAAACACTGAAATGAAGAGAAAACAGAAATTATGCTACAGCCATTATAAGTTAACAAAAAGAGAACATACTTGTTCTTGATGGACAATCATCATTAAGGGGAAACATTAGATTAAGAAAAATATAATTTAAAAAATATATACGCCTTGAATCAATCGAACACATCATTGATATTTACAACTTAATAAATGTCATGTAATCAATTTAATGATAAACATTTCCTAGACTGATGATCATTATGCGAGGTAACCCTGTCATAGGCCAGGTTCATACCAGGAAATCTCAAACTAGCAAAAACAAAGAAGTAGCAAAAGAAAGAGCGTAAAATAAATTATTACTGATTAATGCAATAGCTGCAGTTGCAATTTAAAATGCTGCAAATACAAGCTATGACAATCAGGGGGAAATGGTTGCAGTGGTCGTTGTGCCACACAGGAGGAGCAAATTGCTGAATTCCATGTGTGCACGGTGTCTGTAAGTCTGTTGGCATCTTTGAATTTATTGCCTATATACCTGTTGGTCTGTGTGCTTGTATACACAAACGTCTGTCTGTTAACTGGAGTGAATGGGTAACAGAATGCCTGTTTTTTTACATGGATGCCTTTATGTCTTTTATCCTGAGTGGATATGTTCCTGAATGTCTGATGGTCCTTGAAGAAGTTGTTGTTTCTTTTCTACCTCTCCTTTCAGCTGGAACATAGCAGCGCAGGGCTGGGGATGCACATTGCTTTATTGCGTGGAGGAGTACTGTTATTTTGTTGGAGGCAGTGCTTCATTTGTAAAATATTAAGTGCCTGGGTCCTGACCAGGAGGCCACTGCAGCTTACAACACCCATTGCCACTGACAGCGCTGCAAATGGCAGTACCAAAACACCTACTAGCCATCTCTCTCACCTGAAAGTGTGACAGTTAAGATTTTTCTAGGTCCCCAAAGCTAAAGGAATGTCGGGGAGGCAGGTATTAGTAATTTGGTATGTATATTATATTAAAAAACACCAGTTTTTTTGTTCCTCTCTAAAGTAGTTGAGCAGCGCCACCATGTGGCAGAGTGTCGTAAGTGTGGTGTTGACAATTAAGTGCTGGTGCTGAGCACCGGAAACCACCAGCTCAAATTAAGCACTGGTTGGAGACATTTTTGCTGACAACTGTGTACTGTATGACCTGAGCTGCAAGTGGGTTATGCAGAGATTTCTTTAGCGTTGCTGTGCTCTCCTCAACGTTTTTTGCTGTGGTCAGCAAACTCCTTGCTCCTTGCTGACCACCTTGGTGTGGAGAGCTTGCCAAATTTAGATGACAACTGGAACAGTCAAGTGGCATTTGCTGTTTTTATGTTTTTTGCAGTGTCATATAGCACAAATACATGGCCCAAATGTAGTAGAGATCTTTACATGAGCTTCTTTGTTTTTGTCACAGGGAGATTAAGTGCTGACGCCGGGACTGGAACCTGGTTCCCCAATTCCAGAGTCTGCTGCTCTAGCCATTAGGCCTCATTTCCTCCCTGTATGACAGAAGTGTCTTAGCAAGGTCTCAATCTCGTGCTTGGATTAGATGTGGCAACCAAAATGAAAGTGGTGATCGTTGGAAGGAAAACCTCGGCTAGGGACACGACCTGGTGACCAGCAGACCTCTGTTCCACACATACTTCCCAAAACCCACGCTAGAAATTTAGGAATCATCCTGGATGAAAAGCTTGACATGACAGCACAAGTAAATGCAGTTACCTCCACGTGAATCTGTATCCTGAGAATGCTGCAAAAGATTTTTAGTTGACTACCTGAGAACGCTAGGAAGATGGTCATGACAGGCTCTGATCACAAACAGACTTGACCACAGCAACACACTCTACACAGGAACTACCAAGAAGTTCCAGAACAGTCTCCAAACCACCAAAATGTTGCAGCAAAACTCATCCTCTTCCTATATCACTGCACACACATCAGGAAACCCCACTGGCTTCCCATACACAAACTCACCAAGTTCAAACTACTCACCCCCACATAAAAAGCACTTCACAGCACGAGTCCTGCCTACCTCAACAGCCACAATCACTTTCACTCACCTCCCAAGTACTTACGCCGAGCCATACTCTCACTAGCACATGTATCTCGCATCCACAAAACAAAAGCTGGAGGCCGCACCTTCTTCTTCATCTCCCCCAAAGGGTGGAATGACCTCCAACATCATATCTGTGCTTAACCATCGTTTCTTGAGTATCAGAAGAAGCTGAAGCCATGACTCTTCGAATAACCTCACCAAAGGGATATCTAACTACCAACCTGGGTACCATCATGGTCAGCTTGAAGCTCTATGCCAGAGTAGCTCTTCACTACATAAACATATAGAAACTAGAGAACAGAGTGAAAATATGCTACAACTTTAAGGTATTTACCCATAAATGAGCATTACAAACAACTGTAAAGTCAGTGGCACAGAAAATGGACAAGACGTGCAATGCAGAGGTATGGTAAAGCAATTGAAGGTGCCATTTGCTCCCATTTGTAAGTCCCTAAGGGTATAGTGCCCTGGCTAGAAAACATACTCATTCTACAGTCAGCTCACTTGTTACACTGAAACACCGTGATCTTATACGCCTTGAACTGTCAGAGGCTCAGTTACCACATAACACTGTATGGAGGACTCATGTAGGAGGACCTATGGTCTAAGTAAGACCCAAGGAGCCTGGACCCGTTGTGCATTCATCTCTGATTTACAGCTAACAAAGTATCTTCCAAACATTGCTTCTGGGTAGAATTCAGTCTCTCTACCACCATCTTTATTGACTTAAATGTATATGTTCACCCCAATCTATGTGTAAGAAAGTAGCATAAAAATAGATACACAAATAAACAATCTAGATAAATTACACGTAACACTATTAGAAGTACGGTAAAGAGCAAGCTGTTTAAATTTGCTAGGCTTCTGATCCTTGTTCAGTTTGCACTGGCGTTTTTGTGCCCTCTGAAACCTGCTCAAGTGACCAGGGTGTGTCTGAATACCTGGTATCTGCATGTTTCCACTGGGGTCAATGACTGTTTCTAGAAGTGGAGTACTGGATAGCTGTAGATATTGTGGCTCCCCTAGAGATAATATTTATTTATTTATACCATTTATAAAGCTCTCTATCGTTCTCCAACTTCATTGAGGAGGAGCCGGTCGGGAGAAGAGCACACCTTGACTTTTTTGTTCTCAAAACTCGCCTTCATCTAAAAAGACGAATTGAAGGAAGATGTGACCAGTCCCCTTCCTGATGTCAGGCCTTTTGGTTGTCAGACTTTGCTGACGACTTGTAAAAACCTTTTATCCGTATATTTACTGCTCCTTTGAAGCCAGCCTATCGTCCAACTAGAGTAGTGCTTTGATTTCATTCAAGTGCCAAAATTGGCCCTCCCGTACCGGTTTGGAAGTCTGATCTATGAGACCGTCGAATTTGGATTTCAGCTCTACGACCCCCTCTAGTGGATGAGCGTCACTTCATCCTTCTGCTCGTTTTCATTAAGAAATGTTACAGTCTGATAACTGGGCTCATTGACATCTTTTTCTTACGGTCCCATGGATATCTGACACGAATAAATTCACGCCCTGAAGAAGGTGTTACCCCGGGGAAAGGGGGTGTCACACCGAAACGCGCGCCAGCGTTTTTTCGATTTGATCTGCTATTTAACCTTATTAGTTACTTAGAATTATTGAGACTTTATATGTTCAAAAGGATAATTTCTTGTTCTTCTGTTTTACGATTGAATCCTCATGACCACAAACTCTTACCAACAATATATTAATTCTTGTTTTCTCCTGAAAGAAATGATATGCCAACCACGTTGGGCCTCTGAATTGTTACTTCCCAGATTTTAGGATGTCTGTGTAGTATGTTTTCATGGTTTGGATGGACTTAAGTATGAATGAGAATGTTTGAATAATTTGTGTTTCTGATTTTCCATGGGCATTGTTGTTTGTATAATTGTGATGCCATTTGTTAGTTGAATTGTTTTTTCCAATTTATGATTCATTCGTTTAAGGAAACTTTTTCAATCACTTCGAAAATAAAAAAGTAAAAACATGATAACTTGTTTCGTAGTACAATTTATATGCATGGTCTAGCAAGAGTGGTCTTTATTATAAATTGACTTAATTGCATTTTTATAAAAGCACATAGGTACAGCAGATTCTTCCTTGTTTACTTTTGAATAAAGCTCTCTATCACCTAACAGGCATCCTGGCGCTAACATATCGGTGTAAATCAGACTAGAGTTCCGGAAAACGAAGAGTACCAACATTAAGCACTCCGGAAGAGCCACGTTTTTAGTCTCTTCCTGAAGGGGAGGAGGTCATCCAGTCGTCTCAGCTCCAAAGGAAGCCTGTTCCATAGTCGAGCTGCCGAGGTGCTGAAAGCACTACCTCCTAATTTTGCTCTTTTAAATCTAAGCACCTTCACCAATCTCGCTGAGGAGGAGCGAAGGCTTCTCTCCGGAACATACCAGGCAAATTTCCTCCTCATCAGTTTCGGCCTGAGGCCATGCAGGGCCTTAAAAACTAAGCAGAAAGATTTAAACTGGACCTTCTGAAGTATCGGGAGCCAGTGCAACTCTGACAGAGCCAAGGAAGTAGATGAGCGTCTTGATTTCCCCAGGGCTAGTTCTGCTGCTATTGCTTGGATCCTTTGGAGCCTTTCCATTAGGTATCTCGGGGATTCCAGCAATAAAGCATTACAGTAGTCCAGCCTGCTTATAATGGTACATTATACTATCAATGCTCTAACCTGTGCAGGCAGAAGCGGGAGAATTTTACGGAGTGCTCTAATAATAGCAAAGCAGCTCCCTACGGTTTTGTTAACCTGAGATTTGAGCGTCGGCTCATTATTAAATATAACGCCCAAGTTCGGAACCTTCTCGATAGACAACAGTGGACTGGCTGTTGTTAATGGCCAGAGGTTCGGGGGGAGCACCGCAGGGGCCTTCCCCACTGGGCAGTAGAGAATCTCGTTTTTTTCCGAGTTGAATTGTAGCGAATTCTCCCTCAGCCACTGAGCAGTATCTCGAAGACAGTCATGAAACACGTCCTGAGGTGTGGACTGTTCTCCCTCTAAGGAGAGAATCAGTTGGGTGTCATCCGCATAGTTTAGAATGTTAATATTATATGACCTTATAACAGCAATAAAAGGTTTCATATAAATATTAAATAAAATTGGGCTGAGCGCCGAACCCTGAGGAACACCGTGCAAGATATTAGTGAAATCCGACTGATAGGGAGGCAGAGCCACTGCTTGTCTCCTATTTGAAAGAAAAGATTGACACCAACTCAAAGCCGTGCCTGCTATCCCCACCTCTTTAAGTCTCTCCAGCAGAATGGCATGATTGACCGTATCGAATGCATCAGACAGGTCAAGCAGGATTAGTACCTCTGTCTGCACGCAAACGAAGCTCGTCCATCACAGTTACTGTACCGTCTCTGTACCGTGAGCTGGCCGAAACCCAAATTGCACATCCTCTAATATTCCATTGGTTTCCAAATATTTCGAGAGAGCTCTACTGACCAGGCATGCTACAATTTTTGCAGGATTGGGTAGCAGGGAAATCGGCCTATAGTTTTTAGGGCAATCTTGGTCCAGTGTTGCCATTTTTTAAATAATAATAGATCAGGTGCCAGCGGGGTCACAGCGCAACAAAGCTCTGCCACATTGTTTCTGCTGACCTCACAATATCCACTCTGTCTGCCAAGAGGGACCTACACTTCACAACTGTTTTTCTTCTTTTGAAGAATGCAGAGCTTTTTGCTATCTACTCTTGTGTTTGCTATTGTGTTTGTTGGTGATTTTAAGGGCAGATTGGCAAATTGGAGACCATGAGACTACAGTGAGCAAAATTAAGTTTGGGACATTTGTGGATCCTCAATTTGCTCCTTTGTCAGAAACCGTTAGCCGGCTGTTCAGGTACTGCAACGCTGCCCTGAAATCTCTGAGAAGGATCGGAAACTAGTGCCTGATGTACAGAGTGATTTAGCAGTAGCAAATCCTGAATTATAGTGTTTTTGACAGCTAAATTACTTTTTCTGATGTACCAATCCAATTTTGCAATTCAGGCAACCTTGTACAAATTGAATAAAAGGATTCAGAAACTCATACCAAATGCAATTTGGAAGGGGCATGGTGAGAACGTTCCTTCCAAATTGCGAGTCAATAAGGTATGTATCAATGATTTACATCCATGATTCCGGTCGCAAACCCTTGATCTGTTACAGACTCCCAAGTTGGGGTGGTAGCGGATTCACAAAGGGGAAAGGTCCCTTTGCAACCTCTGGGTCCCCTTCTTGTTCGGGGATCAGTGTGGCAGGTTTAGGGGGAATAAGCAGTGGTACGCCATTTAGGGAGAGTAAGACAGAACCTGAGCTACTTTGGAAAGTAGTCACAGGGATGGTGGTCTGCAGTCCCTTGATTGTAACCAGACACAGGGGAGTCACAAATTGAGACCTGTCTAATTAATATTATTCAGGAAAGTGGTTTTGCAACACCCTGCAATATGGTATTTTCTATATCGACTTAGTTGTGCATAAGTCGGTTCACAAAATAAGATTGCATCCGCAAAAACTCAGTGTGCAATTTGAAACCACTTTTTAAGAATGTTATCTTTGTACATCAAGCGTAAGTATCTACTGGAGTGTGGTTGGAGGTCCACTTGTAGCCCAAACAGAGTCTCATTAGTTCCTAGGGCAGCCAGCTCTATACTGTGGGTGCTGATAAACTGAATAATTTAGCGATTCACCTATCATTCCACATGGCCACTAGGGCACACTCAATCAACACAAATCGACTAGAAAATCTTAAACAGAGGAAAAAGAGAAGAATGGGAAAACAAGGAAATTGATTCCACATATTTTACACAGTTTTAAGTGACCACAACTAAGAAAATGCCTTCCTGTAACTTACCAAATGATATGACACCAATTGCTTGCATGGCGTTAGGTTTTGCAAATACCCAGGCATCTTCTGTTCGGGGTCTAAAAGATAAAGCAATTTTTGTAATATTTTCTTCTCCAATCATCTGGATTCCACCCCCCCTTCCCCCCATTCAACTATGTTAATGAGTGTCAACAATGAATAAATAGCCTCATACCCCACAGATATAAGTATAAAATGGAGTTATAACCACAGACTAGTAGAATACAAATTTCCCATTTAGGCATTCCCCCATGTCGTAGTACTCATGTGGTTGCAGATCTGACAAAATTCAAGCTGCTAAGCAACACCTAAAACAACTGGCCCTAACCCAATAGTATGGTTCTATCAAAAACCTAGTGGTAAGCCGGTGCAGAGTTACTGAACAAGAGCAAAAAGGGCCCAAGCAACATACATGCCAATGGATGTATGCTGCGCCTATCAGTGAATGTGGTTTGAAGCAGTGGCGTAGCTAGATCTTGTTTGCCACCCGGGAGGTGTGGTGGGAGGCTGCCGCACCCAAAACTCATGCCTTCCAGGGTGAACCACCTCCTGCCCCCTCCTTGCTATACCACTGGTTTGAAGTGAACAAAGGTCTTGCTACTGTTCTATTGCCTTAGCACTGCACTTAAAATGCACCCAACGTAGGTGGCTGTTTTAAAAAAAATGTCAATCCTGTCTATTTTTTATTGACTTATAAAACATACTCAATGGAATCTAAGAGCGGCTGTACTAACTTTCATCTTCCACATTTTTATTGCATAGAATCAACACAGCCGTGGCACTTAAGGGATAAATACAATGGCATTTCTATACGTACAATACGTGGTGATATGTATTCTCTTTTTCTTCCCACACCCTTGCTCCCATCCCTAATCCTGCGCCCCATGTTCTTGTGCCACTCACTCTTTCATCTCCCCGCTTCCCTGCTCCCTGTCCCACACCCCATTAATATATTTTTTTTACCATGGCCATATGCTGGAAAGTACTACTGGATTACTTATTTGCTTTTTCGTAAATTGCACAAGTTGTTCAGTTTTATATATTCTTTAATTTCGTCCGCCTTGTTAGATTGGTAAAATGAAAGTGGTCACCTGCTTTATCATACGTGTGCAGGCAAATGTTACATAGCACCAGGCGCGCAACGCCCATTGGGATTATTTATTTCTTTAGTCGCCACTTTCCCGTGGTATGTCACACTCCACTACCCTCCAACCAGACCCGCCCCCGCCCTGCCTCGCCGCCCCACAGCGTTACCTGTGCGAGCTGCCCCCGAGCAGATGTGCACATGGATCACGAGGGATATGCACGCATGCATCACAATACATGTTTGTGTGTATTGGGGACCATCTTGGAACGGGTTTATTTCCTGCCATTCGTGTTCATGGATCGTGACACATGCAAATGGTAATCAATCATTAGCAAAGCAATAGCCCAGCATTTTTGAGTTCAGAAATATTGGCTTTGCCTATACCTGTTTCTCTCATGTTTCGTGTTGAGATATGTATGTTTAATGCTGAAAACATCATACGGACAGACTGAAATAGTAAATAGAAGAAAACTGAGAGGGTATTCATTTTGTATCTGTGTACCCAGGCTACTCAAAAGTGGTTTTACAGTGTCGCCTATGTTCTGTAAACCCAAGAGAAAGAGAGCAGGCTCTCTCCCAGTAGCATGCTGGCCTTAATGCAAGCAAGGACAATGGGCCCTACGATTCACAATTGAGGAGCAAAAAACACATAACTGGACGAAAGGGCCTCTCAAACACCTGGGCCCCAGTGTCCATTTTATACAACAGAGTTTTCCACTCTCTTATGCCATTGAAGAGGCCAGACAAAGGACTACTTCACTTCTGTGCATACTATTTATTTTCAGATGCACTTTGAAGAGTGTTTGCACAAGTTCAGCCACTATAACAAACAATAACGCATTGAGATGAGGTGGCACAAAACACAATTATACTCTGTTTTTCCATAAAGAGATTATGACACACCTGACTTTGTTATGTTCCTTTAGAAGTAAGGAAGTTCTGATCCGATGCTCCTTCTTTGGGAAGCATGAATCCGTTGCAAAAGCACTGTTAGCTCCCTAGAGATGTTGCCATGTCTTTTTCTGTGATGAGTCAATTGATAATACCAGCAAATACATGGTTTGTTGATTTTTCTGCAACTAACATTTCTCAAATGGTACCCATTAAGGGTTCGTTCATGATGTTGTACTGCCTTGAGGGTTAGGGGATTCCTTAATTATGGAAGGTGCCATAAAATAGCCTTTTTCACTATGCTTTGAGTTAGTACCAGGGACATCTCCTCCGTATTGGGGGAGGAGGATAACCCCTCTGGTCTGTCATCAGCGGTCTAGCAAAAATTAAAATGACCGCTGACTGATTAAGCCGATGCCAGCAGTGTAGGGAGGGGTGGGGCTGGGCATGGGAGGGAGGAGTGGTAGGCGCACTGTAAGTGTGCATGTCTGTTTGGCCAACCATCTCTTGTGTTGCAAAGCAGGGTTGTCATAGCATGAGATCAGAGCTGAGATTGGGTGGGAAGCCTGTGCCCCAGTGCATGCTTGGACTCGAGTAGAGCGAGAGAAGAGGACTGAGGTGGGCGCATACTCAGGTAAGTTAAAAAAAAAAGTATTATTCCCCTGTCCCGTCCCCATTTTTGAATTGTGGCAGCCATTATTAGTTGCCACCCACATTTACCCACCATTACAGGAGTGTCCCCATGAGACTTCTCTGTACTCGTCTTATTCTTGCTGTCTTACATGGATTGATACTGACTGGTGACAGACTACTCTGTTTGTGTCCCTCAAACAAATGACACTCTGTGCCTTTTCCCTGCAGAGTCATGTATTGTGTTACAGAAGTAATGCCAAATGTGCTTTTGTCATTGCAGCGGGACATTTTGCTAGCAAATGGCAGCCTAGATGTTCCTTGTGAGCTTTACCTGCTACTCTTGAAACAGTTCATAGTTTAACTACTCTGAGAGCTTGTCACCTGAATTATACTAATCACTCCATGCTGCAACTTGGTCTGTGCTTGTTAGTGTTGCCAGATTATTTAGTGTGGTTAAATACACCATCGACCCATCCTGGGCATTCCTTAAACACCTACATTTGCGCATGAAGTCTTAGCATTGGTTTATCTCAATTGAATCAATTGGACTCAGGTTCTAGATTATAGTGGTTTGTGGAAGGACATACTGGACTGCAACTAGTACACCATTTGATGCACATTTATCCAGTAGTCATTATGATTGTTGAATGGTTTTGAGAGTTGTTTTCTTTAGGCTTCAATTTGCTTTGGACAGCTTATTTTCTGTTGTGTCCCTTTTCTTATTACAAGTATGGGCCAGCTGGTCATGGCATGCACGGCACTTGTGGCTGGTATGTGTGGCAGTGGGGGACCTACATGTCTTGAGCCCGTGAGAAAGCTCTACAGATGTGACAAATTCATCGGAGCCTATTTTTGTTCTGCTAAATTTGGGTTGGTTTTGCCTCCCTTGTGAAAAAAACAGAAATGTATCAACACTAATGGGGTAGCGAGAATTGACATGCATGCTCTGGGATCTTTTTGGGTAAGAAGGGCACAGTTAGATTGACAAAAAGGTTGGCACATCGTTCCATGTCTTCTTAGTCTCTGAGTCTTGGTCTTTCATTTCACAGCCTAGCGCTTTCTGGGATTTGCCAATTTTGAATCTCCATCCACCACAAATAATAGCTACACCAACCAATGCCAAAATCTGATCTGATAGACGTGTGAATGACACCCACAACAATGAATGCCTGAAAAGGCCAGACTTATTGACTTTGCCAATGATTGCTTTTTCTCACACCTGCGTCTTGGCCAGCAAACTTTCATAGGCAATAGCAGCTCGTGGTGTTATAGGCAGTGATATCAGTAGAATGGGATGTGGCGGTGTGGGACCATTGTGCATCCCAGTTGTCAGACGTGTTCTGTTCCAGAGTGTCATGGGGCTGCTGGACAGAGATGGTCAGTATTCCTGCAACGGATCTTGGTACGCTCCAGCATTTTTATCTGCGTTTACTTTGTCTCTCTAAAGCTGCTTTGTGTTTTTTTTTTGTTACACAGGTCATCTCATTTGCAAAACATTTAAGGGTGGTTTCCTCATGGTGTTTCATATGTGTTTGTTTTTCTATTTTAACATGTGTATATTTATGATTAGCCGTGTGATGTCGCTTGGTGATGTTGTGTCAGGCAGATGTATTTATTACGTACTGCATTCCCTCAGGTTTTTCTATTATCATTTTGGTGGATTGAATATGTGCATTGATTGAGTAGAGTATGTTAGTGACGGAGCACGGATATCTGAATGCAATCTCTTGGTAAAATCATCAAGTATATTTCGCCATTGGTCATAGGGACCTTTGTTGTTAGTCGACTTGAAGCGATGTACAGAAGTGAACATCTTAAATTTATTTTTAATTTTGTTACGCCTATATGATTCCACCAAAAAAAATCACTAAATTCAACCACAAACGTTTATTTCAAAACGTTAGTCCTAACAGTATCTATCAATCAATCAATTAATCAATCAATCAATCAATCAGCATTTGTATAGCGCAGCACTGCCACCCCTAGGGGTATCTGGGCGCTCTCATGCAAAGCAGGAATAAATTCAAAAGAAACAGCAATATGGTCTGGAGACCAAGATGTGCCAGTAAAGTCATATTAAGATGAGGGACAGAATAGTGACAGCCACACTGCAAAGGAAACACATAGATGCAATCAGGTGTTCCATAAAGAAAATTTCCCTTTCTAATCTAAAGATATGTTAAGGTAGAGCTCTATAGGTAATCTCTACATGGGAAACATAGAAGATGTCAGCATGAGTTTGCGCTCCAGTAGAATCTGAAAGAAAAGGAGAGTGTTAGCATGAGGCTTTGCAGTCAGAGACGCCCAGCAGAGAGAGATCTGTTCCCTCTCGAAGTCAGGATAAATCCTGCTTAACTAACTATGAAACAACAAATACAAATTGAACTAACAATGGCCAGAACATCCATATCTCATTCCCATCACTGAGAGCGGATCAGGTAATTGCAGTTGAAGGGAGCTGAGATACTCCCTAAGTACCCATCTCCACACCGTCAGAAGTGCAACTGTTGGCTTTGGATGGTCCACTATGAACCGGTGGCTTTCTCTCACCATCACCGCCCCGCATTCGTTGTGAACTTTCTCCTTCCAAGCTTTGCTATCAGCAGTCTAATACATCCCATAAGCATTTCTCTAGCTAACGAGAAATATGATAACACACCTGCAAATGAAAGAAAACCAATATACTGGCAGTGTGAAAGTAAGCAGTTCAGCTGAGTCCTAATGTCAGGCTAAGTTACCTCAAGAATCAAAATGGATGCACGTTATCACAAAATAAATCAATGAGAAACAATCCATCATTATTATTCATGAATATATATCATGAACATGAATACGTGAGTCGATTAATCAACCGAATACACTTATATGTGAATTCTTAGTGGTTACACCAGTTACATACTAATAATTCTTTGAAATGTATCACACATGTTAATGAAGTTAAACCACATATTGAATGTAAATGTCGTATATGAGTGAATAAATGTGTATACAATACATAAATAGGGTGGAGCCTAAATTACGCTGCTCCATTAGTTTTCTAGTACCCCTTTGCTCATGTCAGGTGCATTAATGTGGTGGCAGTTGAGATGCACCCTATTACTCGCTTGCATAGATTGATATTTATAATGATGCAACCTGTGGTTGAATAGACAAAGTTAAAATTGTCTAGGGCATATTTATCAGTTCACTGTGGATACCTGAATGCATCTGACAGTCCAAAAAATGAAGCTATATTAAGGAAATTAGAAAATTATGATGTGGCAACCTTTCTGTCAATCTAACTGTGCCCTTCCTACCCAAAAAGATCTCAGGGAATGCATGTCAATTCTTGCTAGAGCATTAGTGTTGACTAATTTCTATATTTTTAACAAGGAAGGCAAAACCATAGCAACCCAAATTTACTGGAACAGAAATAGCCCTGATGCATTTGTCACATCTGTACAGCTTTCACATGGGCTCAAGACATGTAGGTCACTCACTGTCACTCAAGAGGGCCATGTACATCAGAACATCTGCCCTATTCGCGCTGTATATTTTTCTTGTTCGGGACAGACAGGAACACCTGGTGATCCCGAATAGGAAACAACAGAAAGAAACACATGCTGCCGGAAGCTTCTCAGTGAAACAGGGCCAATGATTTTTTGGTTTGCAGAAATAAACTCCCACTTCAGTGATTTTTCTCTGCAAAACAAGAAAGTATGCTTGGTGGCTGGTCAGCTTTAAGTGTGGTTGAAAGAGCTTCCACTGCACAGGCTTTGGCACATGGTCATCTACCATATTTCTGAAAAGGCAAAGAGGAAGACCTTCAAAGCCCTGGCAAACTGACTGCCATACTTTAAATAATCCACTTAGGCTTTATAACAATCAAGGCATGAGTGAATTTATTCAGACATGATGCTGCAGGGATCTTAATAGTGAATGAGCTCTTTGATGACAATCCCACTATACTTAAACATAAAATAAACCCTTCGTCATTGTCGGCTATGTACATAATGTTTGCTATAGATGGACAATTAGAAATGTGCTCTGTAACCTGCCTTTCCCCTTGACTGCTGGCTCTTGCAGCAGGCATTGTGAAGTCAGAACTCAACCGTAATACGTTATTACAGTTGAGTGGTGATGTAATTGTTTTTATATTATAGGCGACTAGCTGCATCACATGTTCATATGGAAGTTAAGCACAGGTTTTTATTCACGGATTGCAGACTCTCATGTATTACATCTCTATTCCAGGTTATACACTATTTATTGTTAGAAATAGTGATGAGGCGGAAGATTCACTATTGGGACATGGTCGAGTAACTTTGGTAAAGAAAGAAAGGAAGATTTATATGAAGCACAATTGTAAACATAGATATGTCTTAATCTGTTTTGAAATGAAGAAATAAGTTTAGGCTCAAAAAGGGGAAGTACTCATGTCAGGATGAAGAGACAAGAATTTAATCTTCGTTTTATGTGGGGGGGGGAGTTCAGCGGAAAAGCATGCTTCATAGCTACTAATGCTTATTTTAAATGAAAGAAATTTGACAAGACTGGTACATTTGCTTTTAGTTTTAAAAATCAATTGCAAAGAAGAACTAGGTGATTTGTTTTATAAAGTATAAATATTGTCAAACAACAAAATATACATATATATATATATATATATATATATATATATATATTCACTTAAAAAAACCATAGTTTCACATACGTTATAGTTAGGAATTAGCATTTAAAAAACCTTGCAAATTCACTTAAAAAACCATAGGTTTCACACATGTTATAATTAGCTGGACATTTTACTCGTAAAAAAACCATTGAAATTCCCCCGTTATAGTTAGTTCAGATAACCATAACTCACGCGCCCGCAATCCACTGCTGATGACGTCACATATTACATCACTCATGACATGGTCAGTGGCATCACTCATGACATCACTGATTACATCATCCTTGTGATAGAGTGGCGGTCGCGCGAGTTATAGTTATCTGAACTAACTATAACGGGGGTATTTCAATGGTTTTTTACGAGTGAAATATCCAGCTAACTATAACATGTGTGAAACCTATGGTTTTTTAAGTGAATTTGTAAGGTTTTTTAAATGCTAATTCCTAACTATAAAGTGTGTGAAACCTATGGTTTTTTAAGTGAATTTGTAAGGTTTTTTAAATGCTAAGTTATGTATGTTTTATTATATTTTTTATATATTTATTTTACAATAAGCTACCTATGTATATAGTTATAGATTGACTGTATCCTGTAATATGGAACGGCTCGTTTAAAATGTTTTTTGTTTTTTTTAAGGTTTTTCACCGTGCGCGCACGGTGCGCGCACGGTGCACGCACCCCGCGATTTTTTGAATATTTTTTTTTTTTTCACCCTTCGGGGTCCTTCAGGGACCCCCTGACAAAGGCTAGGGGGTCAGGAACTCTCTACCCTGCCCCCTTTGGACGTTCTCCACCTTTCTTTTTCACTGTCACACACAAAACACACAAAATGGCGGCCGACACTTTCTGATTTCGACCGATTCGAATGTTGACTGACATGTAACCACCAATCAGAATTACGCTTGCGCACGTTATGGTGCGCACACCGTGCGCGCACGGTGCGCACACGGTGCGCGCTTATAGATATTTATATGCTTTTAAATGCAATTTTCTCAGGAACTACTGAACAGATTGACACCATATATGCAAAAGGCACATGCCTGACCTGAGGACTACCTCTTTGCCAAATTTCAAGTAATTCTGTTCAGCCGTTCGGGCTGTACCTTCGACTAAAGGTCCTATGGGAAAATGCATGGGAAAATGCGTTTTGGGACCCCCCTTTTTTCTCAGCCCCCGCTTGACGAATCACCCCGAGACTTTCAGGGTAGGAGCTGAGCGGAGCGCCCCATTAGTTTTGAAAATTTCACGAGGATTCGTCAACCGGCGCCAAAGTTATTGAAAATAGAATTTTCAGATTTCCTATGGAAACACGGTCCTAACTATAACTATCTACTGGTGACTGCCAGTAGATAATATATATATGTATATATATATATATATATATATATATATATATATATATATATATATCACTCGAACTCCTTTTAAGTTCCTTCAATCCCTTTGACAAAAGGAGCGTAGACCACAAAGAATCAGCGGTAAAGTTTTGTTTATTTCCCCCTCAGTATAGCGATGTAGCAGCCATTACGCGTTTCAGCCCCGAGGGCCTTGATCACATGACGCACTCATCATGAATCACATGACTTTTAAACCATTTTTTTAATTGCTTTTTTTTGTTTTTAAAGTGCAAGTGTCTTTCAAAGTGCCAGTGCTTTAAACCAAATTGTTAAATTAACAACAATGGGGCATATGCATCAACCAAACTAATACCGATTCCTTAATAGCGAAAAATAAGGAATCGCCATTAAGGAATCGGTAATTGGCATGCATCAACAGATTCGGTAAAATTTAGCGATTCCTTAAAAATCGCTAAATTTACCGATTCCTTAATAGCGGGGCACGCAAACGGCCCCACTAGCAAATAGCGAGTTCGGTAATACCGATTTGGCTAATAGCGAGTTCGGTAATACCGAATTAGCAATTACCGAATCGGTAATAGCGAAATCGCAAATTGCCGCGTCGCTCCGGGAACAGGCTGATGACATCACCAACCAGGAAATACTGCTGCCCCACCCACATAGCCTCGACAGAGGAGCAGACAGGAGCTGGAAAGAAGGACAGGCTGTGCAGAGTGAGGCCACACAGATTCTGCCAGTCACAGCACACATCCATCATGTCGCAGGAAGTGCCATCCAGCGCTGAATCTGCACGCAAGCGCAAGAAGAAGTTTTCAGACAGGGAGCTGGAGTACCTCATCGAGGGAGTGTCCAGCAAACACGACCGCCTCTTTGGCAAGCTGTCCCTCAAGGTGCCTGAGACCGAGAAGCGGCGCATCTGGCAGCGCATCCGTGAGAGGATCAATGCGGTTGGCGTCACCAGCCGCAGCATCGACGATCTCAAAAAACGGTGGTATGACCTCCGGAAGCGCGCAAAAGAGAGGATTGCTGAGAGGCTCCGGGAGGCAAGAAGGACTGGAGGCGGAACAAGCACTGCACCATCCAACACAGCCCTGGAGGACCTTGTGGAAGGGACGATAGAGCGGGAAGCCGTCGTGGGGGTGATCCAGATGGACACGTCCGGCGCAGCCACAAGTGCCCAAGGTAAGATGCATACCTGTGCCACACCCAGCATAGCGTAAATCCATACCCATGCCCCCAGCCCAATCTCACTGTGTCTGCAGCTCTGGCACAGACAGTTCCACACATGACACTACTGCATCTTGGGAGTTGTAGTCTAGTCAGCCCAGAGTGCAGGCACAGGCGTAAATCCTCACACAACACATATTTTGTACATGGCTGTAGACTGATCATTTGTTGGACCACAGAGGGACATTGATGGGTACAACACTATGTAGGTGTAATCATCCCACTAATCATGCACTGTTTCACACACAGATGCATCACCTGGGGACTCTGACGACAGCGACCAGCTGATCATATCTGAGACACCCGTGGAGTCAGACCAGGAGACTGTGCAGGATGCGCACGCACCGCCAACACCTGCCACCCCACCAGCACCACCTCCACCAGCGCCACAATCATCGGCACCAGCACCAGTGCCACAAGCCAAGGCACCTGCGCCACAAGCCAAGGCACCACCACCTGCGCCACAAGCAACGGCACCAGCAAGCCAGCCTGCAGCCAGTGCAGCCACAATACCGCAGAGGCACAGGCACCAAGTTGCGCCCTTGCAGGAGATGGCAACCCCCCCCCGCAATTGGCACCCACGCAGCGCACATCCACACCACCTGCTGCACCACATGGAGGCTCAAGACACGCACGGCGTCACAGGGCCCGTCGCAGTTCCGTCTCCTCAGCTGACCAGGATGTCCCAACAACCTCTGCAATTGAGGAGAGGATGCTGCGCACACAGAACCTGCAGGGAAGACATGTGGCTAGCATCAGCTGCAACATCGTGCGCCTAGCGAGGGAGATGCGCGCCATGACTGCAGCAGTCACCGACATGGGCTCCGCGGTCAGGGACATGGGCACGGCGGTCAGGGACCAGACCACTGCGGTTGCTGATGGCAATGCTCAGCTCAGGGAGGAGGTACGTGAGCTCACCCGTGCCATCAGGGAGGGCCATGAGTCCCAGAGGAGGAGTAACCGGCAGCTAATGTTGCGTTCTGCCGCCGCTACCAAGGCCATACAACGGCACAGCAACTGCACCGCTGTGTTGGCATGCCGCACAGTCTCCCTGCAGGTGGACCTTGGGCACTTCTGCGGTGATGTTGCCAAGTCACTGAGACACATCACCACTGCTGTGGAACAACTTCAGAGCAGCACATGCAGTGCTGCAGCATTGGGAGGGGATGACACCAGTGAGGCTGCCTCCAGTGTCAGCAGCGTGTCACTGGCAGAGGCCAGCACCAGGCGCCGAAGTTCGCGTGCCTCCACGGGGACAGGCCGTGGTGAGGGTATGGATGCACCTGAGCGGAGGCTTGGTGTACGTGGCAAGCGGCACTAGAAAATTGGACATGCTGCAGGTCCATGGTGGAGCAACCATGGCCATCCAATTATCCTGTTTGCACAGGCCTGACTTTAAGGAACCTTTTATTTACATTTATGCATTCGGAGCATGATTCACAATGCTATTTCTGTTGCACAATCCTCAGTGCTACTGTGCATTAAACAGTTGCACCCAACACCAACTTGTAATGTCTCATTTTACCCAGGGTCAAAAATGATTTTGCGTTATGTCTGTCCGCCTCCTATGGCCCTCTGCTGTGTTTGGGATGTGTGCCGGTCGTCGTTGGGCGGGTGGTTGGTCAGCCTGGGGGTCGTCATCCCTGTCCACCTCCATGGGTATCCCCCTTCTGGTGGCAATGTTGTGCAGCATTGCACATACAGCAATTATTCGACAGCATGTGTCTGCTTGGTATAGCATTGCGCCGCCAGTCTTGTGGAGGATACGGAAGCGGCTCTTGAGAATCCCAAAAGTCCGCTCTATCACATTCCTCGTGCTGATGTGTGCAGCGTTGTAGCGATGTTCCTGCGGGGTTGCTGGATTTAGGTATGGGGTTAGTATGTATTCCCGCAGGGCGTAAGCACTGTCACCTAGAAGATAGAAGCATAGACTTAGCATTGGTGATGTACATACATGTGTGGTGTTGGTGTGGGGAAGCGTAGTTCTACTTACCTAACAGGAGTCCCTCTCCAAATTCGCCATTGAGTAGTCGCCTGTGCATTCCACTGTTGCGGAAGATGTATGAGTCGTGTGTGCTCCCTGGGAATTGTGCCACTAGGTCCGTTATGATGTTGTTGGCATCGCACACAACCTGCACGTTGATCGAGTGGTATGACTTGCGGTTCCTGAAAAGGTACTCATTTGCTGACGGAGGGCATATGGGGATATGCGTGCAGTCGATGCATCCAATCACATGTGGAAATTGTGCCACCTGGTAGAATGCCTGTTTGGTGCGGTCCAACTGCTGTGGGGTTGTGGGGAAGCTGATGTGTCTGTGGAGCATTGTCAGCATGGCATCTAGGAATTTTTTGAAGAAGCGTGACAGTGCGCTTTGCGAAACACCTCCGGCAACCGCAATTACCCCCTGGAAACTCCCTGAGGCCAGTAGGTGCAGGCTGCATAGTACCTGAACGTGCGCAGGGATTGCATTTGTCCGGTGGGTCTGGTGCTGCAGTAATGGTTCCAGGTCTGCAATCAGGCGCATGATCATAGCGCGATTGAGGCGATATTTCTGGTACACCTCGTCCTCATTCTGGCCGAGCAGGGTTATGCGCAGTCTGAACACTCTCTCCTGTACCCTTCTCCTGCGCTGTCCTGCTGCATTGATCCGCATCCTCCTTGCAAGCACGTAGAGGGCAGCCATTTTGGGGGAGCCAACAGGGTCTCCTGGGCCAAATTTAAGGGTTTAGTGATTGCCTCAATCATTTGCACATGTAGGAATTTTTTTTTTTTTTTTTGTGACTTTACCTCCAGGTTTTGATTCCCCTTATTTAGCTCTGGCAAAATAGCGATTTTTGGGATTTTCGGTATTAGCGAGTTTTGTTGCATTGGGGTGCGATTCGTTATTTGCTATTGGCAATTTCCGGGAGCTAATAGTGATTTCGGTAATTGCGAATTCGGTATTTAGCGATTCGGTAAATTAGCATTTTGGGTATTAGCGATTCGGTATGTTCGAGGTTATTTATTTAGCGATTCGTTATTTGCTCGGGTTTTGGGTTGATGCATTGGGATTGCCTATTTTTAACACAATACCGGGAGCTATTACCGAATCGGTATTTTACCGACTGGATTTTGGCTTGATGCATAAGGGTGAATGCGCTTACTTTTTAACAGAGACTAGCCAAGAAAACAGTATTTGGATAACAAAAATGTTCGTGTGATAGCTGTCAATTACCTTTCCAGGGACAATCACGTCCATTTATGCCAACAAGATTTGTATTATTAGATCAGTGCAAGCAGAAAGAAAACATAGTGCAAATAGCATTTGAATGAGCTGTGCAAAGATGCAAATAAAACAGGTTAACCTTAAATAGTTATTTCACTTAAAATCATGGCTTAAATGCCGCGTAGAATAACCTAATAGGGTTTCCAATTAATTCAGTGTTAATTATCAAGAGTATATTATCCATTTGTTAAAAAGATCTTAAATTTAAAACAGATACTTTTAAAACCAATTTTTTTAAAAGAGATACTTCATTACACTTGAGAGAATTATTGGCTCAGAGGACATAGTATTGGGGTTATTTGTCCACCTGTTGTTATACTGGTACATTGTCGTGGTAGATGTTGAATTAAAAAGGCATTGTTGTTCACCCAGTAAAAAGTGTTAAAAAATAATAAAATTATATAATAACGTGTAAGTGCAAAGCAGCTATTCATTGTTGTATGAATCGTTAGCTAAAAAATGGACTTTTAAAAAAACATGTCATGATTGAATATATACCATAGTGGTTTTAATAAATTGTGATCATGGAGTTCAGCTGCCAAGAGGATCTGATGTCTTGGCAATTTATCTGGTTATAGTAGGTACAGATACCTCTACGACTGATTTAGTGAAGCCATTGTTGGAACTAGAGGAAAGTGTGGAGGTCTTCAGTCATGTTCAGACCTCCTGGATGTTTAGAATCTAGTTCCAAAATGTATCTGGTTTCAAGTCTGCGCAGTGTTTTTTCTCTATCACCATCTCTTTTAGAAATGGGGATGGCATCAATTAAATAAAAAGTTAAAAGCTTGGAATCTGACTGATGCTTATCCTTGAAGTGGCGGGCGACTGGATACGATGGGTCAGCGTTTTTGATTGCCCGAATGTGCTGTAGTATTCTTTTGTGTCCCTGAAGTTTCGTGCTGCCCACATATTTCAAACCACAGGGACATCCAAGAACATAAATCACATGGTCTGTTTTACATGTAAGGGCTTTGTCAATTTTGATTTCCCGTGTGCTGAAAGGTGTGGTGTACGATGTGACATTAACACCATTTTGACATGCCTTGCAAGTTTTACATTTAGTAAAACCTTTTCTACTGGAAAGCCAGTTGGGTGGTGGTTTGTCAATGGGGTTGTTCTGAACTAATGTGTCCTTCATTGATGGAGCTTTACTGTACGTAATAGTTGGTTTTTTGGGCAGCAAATGGCCTATCACTGGATCATTAAGTAGGATAGGCCAATTCCTCCTAATGATCTGGTAAATCTCTTTTTCTTGGTTACTGAAACCCAGAATCATCCTGAAGTTGCCCCTTTGAGAAACGGCGTTGGGGGTTACAGGGTCTGTTTCAGTAAGAGATGGTTTGGTCTGGAGCAGATGGGCCCTTGTATATTTCATACTCTTCAGAATGGCCTTTTTAATGCAATTCTGTGAGTAGCCCCTCTCTAAGAATCTGTCTTTACTGGCTTGCTGTGCTGCAGCTAAATCAATTGGATCGCTGCAGATTCTCCGCAACCTAACCATCTCACCATATGGGATACTCTGAATCAGGTGTTGGGGGTGGGCACTAGAGGCATGCAGCACAGAATTTCCCGCTGTCGGTTTTCTGTGTACTCTTGTTGTCAGTGACCCACCTTTGATGTAGACTTCCACATCAAGGAAAATGACTCTTTCAGGATTTATGTCAGCAGTAAATTCAAGGTTCAGATCATTGGTGTTTAAGTTCTTGATCAAATCATTAGCTTCTGTTATTGTCCCATCCCATACAACAAACAAATCATCAATGTATCTCAGCCAGAGTTTTACATTGTTACGGAGAATAGATTCATGTTTGCTCTTGAGGACCAGCTCCTCCCACCAGCCCATATGCAAGCAAGCATAGCTGGGTGAGAAGCTGGCCCCCATAGCTAATCCGCGGATCTGTTGAAATAGAGAACTTTGAAAGAGAAAAATATTGTTATGCAAACAAAAATCGATCATTTGGACAAGCATTTTACTGTGTCGATCTTGTTCAGGGGGTCTTTTGTTTAAATAAAATTGAATGGCTCTCAGCCCATCCTGGTGGCTGATGCTGGTATATAATGACATGATGTCCATAGTCATAAGTATATATTGTTCTTGCCAAACAAAATCATTAATTTTTTGGAGGAAGTCACTAGTGTCTTTAAGATAGGAAGGTAGTCCTTGTACATATTCCTGCAGAAAGTAGTCTATGGATTGTGAAGTTCTTTCCATCAGACTATTCCGTGCAGAAATTATAGGTCTCCCTGGTGGATGAACTGGATCCTTGTGTAGTTTGGGTAAAAAGTACAGGACTGGGGTCGTAGGAGTTTTTAAGGAATTTATATTCATCTGCTGAGATGAGTCCCGCACTTTTTCAGAATATTATATATATATATATATATATATATATATATATATATATATATATATATATATATATATATATATATATATTACCTACTGGCGGTCGCCAGTAGGTAGTTATAGTTAGGACCACGTTTCCATAGGAAATCCGCAACATTCTATTTTGAATAACTTTGGCGCCGGTTGACGAATCCTCGCGAAGTTTTCAAAATAGGTGGGGCGCTACGCTCCGCTCCTACCCTGAAAGTCTCGGGGTGATTCGTCAAGCAGGGGCCGAGAAAAAAGGGGGGTCCCAAAACGCGTTTTCCCCATGCATTTTTCCATAGGACCTTTAGACACAGCTACAGCACGAACGGCTGAACAGAATTACTTGAAATTTGGCAGAGAGGTAGCCATAAGGTCAAGGAAGTGCCTTTTGCAGGTCTGGTGTAAATCTATTCAGTATTTCCTGAGAAAATAGCATTTAAAAGCATATATATATGTGGGCGGAGCCTAACCACACATCTCATCCTGAGATCTGATTGGCTGTCAGCACTTCATCCAAGAAGTGTTGGCAGCCATCTTGGGACCAATATACATGATAGCACCTCATTAAAAAGCATTGCAGTTAATAGAAGGTTTTAAGACTTTAGTTACATTATAAATCATTTGTTGATGGTACCATACTCATTTTAGGAATTGTGGTATGTTCTAAGGTGATTTCACCATGTGAAAAAGCCTTCTGCTGGGATATCATGATTGAGAGAAAAATATTTTCTCATGCTTTTACCACAGAGGTTTGGAAGGTGATCTATAAGCTAAACTGAGAGCTTATTTTCTGTAAATTCATATTATCTTCCTCAGTCATGTGAGAATGAAGTCTGACATTCTCAGTAAAACATGTACATCCAACAAGGGCAGAGACTGTCAGTTGATTCCTTTGTGTTCTACTGCAGCTTCCCAGAGTGTTCCAAAGAACTACTAGAGCGCTAACAGTCCTACTTATGATAAACGTATGGCACACCTGAAGCCATCTTGCTTGGATTAAAGTGGTAACTCTTAAAACATTTAATTTAAAAAGGAACAAAATGAGGGGGTTCATTTTCCATAAAAAGTATGATTAGTGCTGCAGAAAGAAAAATTAGGGCACATTTTGAGTGACTTCTCAAATCCTCTTCTATTTCATTAAAAAATTATGACATGCAGACTGAAACATGCACTTTCAATACCAGCAGCAGTTTTCCCTGGTGAGCAGTAGCTTTACTACAGTGATCTAATGAGCAAAAAGAGTGCTAACATTCTGAATTTATGGCAAATGTGTGACACATCTGAATGCCTTCTTGATGGAATCAAAGTAAAAAACTGAAAGTATTTCCTACTGAGGAGACTGCAGTAAATGAGGAAATTAGGAAACTTCATAACAAATAAGTCTCCCAAGATGGCCACCAGAGACAAAAGAGCCCAAATGTAGCCCAAATATCACCCAGATGTAGCCCAAGTATAGCCCAATGACAGAATGTCCCAGAATGTTCTTAAAAACAACTAGAGCGCTTACTGTCTTCATTATGACAAAAGTATGGCACACCTGAAGCCATCTTGATTGGAATAAACTGGTAACACTTAAAACATTTAATTTAAAAAGGAACACAATGAGGGGGTTCATTTTGCCATAGAAATTATGATTAATGCTGAAGAAAGAAAATGAGGGCACATTTTGAGTGACTTCTCAAATCCTCTTCTATTTTATTAAAAAATTCTGACATGCAGACTGAAACATGCACTTTTAATACCAGGAGCAGACTTCCATGGTGAACAGTAGTTTTACTACAGTGATCTAATGAGCAACTAGAGTGCTAACATTCAGAATTTATGGCAAATGTGTGACATATCTGAATACCTTCATGATGGAATCAAAGTAAAAAACTGAAAGCATTTCCTGCTGAGGAGACTGCAGTACATGAGGAAATTAGGAAACTTCATAACAAATAAATCTCCCAAGATGGCCACCGGAGACAAAAGAGCCCAAATGTAGCCCAAAATCACCCAGATGTAGCCCAAATATAGCCCAATGACAGAAGTGTGCAAAACACTTATTATTTTGTGTTTTTGCAGTGTTATATAGTGCAGACTTGTCAGGTATTGGAGTGCTTTACATGAGCATTGGTTACATCACACAAGAACAAATTCATTTTGGTTGTAGACATGGGGAGACTAAGTGATTTGACCAGAATCACAGAATGTCGAGCTGAAGCAGAAACTTCAACCTGGTTCCCCAGTTGCAAAGTCTGCAGTTCTGGAAGTGACACCACATCCTCTCCCCTAAGTGCAACATTTAATCAAGTGGTCAACTGGATAAAAAAACATAAAGATAACAAATAATTTAAAAGTGCTTTGTCGCTATTTGAAAACTCAGAAAATATGTCCTTATTTTAGTCTTTTAGAGCACTAACCATAATTTTGATGCCAATAAGACCCTCTCATATATGTAATTTCTAAAGGAAATGCTCTAGGTATTACAGTTTTGATTACATCAAGATGATGTCAGGCGTTCCACACTTTTGTAATAAAAATAGGATGTTAGCAATCTAGTTGTTCATTAGGATACTGTTGAGAGGCAGAGGCCAGGGGCACAGACTCTGAAAATTGAAGGCAGGTAGGAGGGTGCAAAGGCAACAATTTAACCACAATGAGCAGGCAGGAAGGGCCGTGGAAGCACAACAGACTATGGAGGGCAGTGGAAAGGGGGGCAGGGGCAACAAACCAACAATACAGGACTTGCAAGAGAGGCTGTTGGAGGGAAGATCTATTACGGGTCAAGGAAGCTAGGGGCGGTCCCCAGAGCCCCGGGAGCCACCACAGAACTGAGCAGGAGAGTGAGTCAGGGACAAAAGGGGCACCTTAATTTGAGCCGGGGTGCCTAGGAACGCTTGCTCCAAAAATGAAGAAAACAGACATATGAGACATGGAATTGGAGGCAGAATACAATGGCAGTTTAATGAAAAGATGCAACTTCAAAGAAACCGCAGAATAGAGACATAAAGTACAAAATACAGAATCCAGATAATCATACAGCTGTCATGATATTCTCTGTATCTCAATTAATGTACTGACAGAGAGAGAGAGAAAACACATCTATAAATGCATCATGAGAAACAAGTTACACTAAGGAAAATGTTAACTAGGAACACTCACGTTTACTGTTAGAGCAAGCATTCCTGCAATTACAATACAAAATCTTTTAAATGCAAAAGTAAAGAGAACAATGGTTAAACATAACATGACATTTCATATAGGTAAAATAGAATAAGATACTTCAAGCAAAGCAGAGCAAGACATTTTAAGCAAAGGAAGACAAGAATCCCAGCTCTTGGGGAAAACCTGCACAGCCTGTTAACCTACATACAGACGGCGAGGTAGTCCGTCGTTATCTGTGGGTGCTCCCTTTTTATATCATTTTGTGGGCTCCTTTGCACGCTACATCTACCTACGTATGCTACCCAAAAGCTTCGTCTGCAGATTTTACCAGACATTTCGTGATTTACCCACTTAATGCTGACAATGGACTGGGTGAAAAGGTCAGTCTCTCAGGCCAATCGCTTTTCGTAAGTTCCATAGAGCAAGCAGAAAATAATGGGTATTGTACGGGAATTCAATATATTCATGTATAAAATCTCCTCAGTTCTCCTAACTTGACGCTCTGCGGTTGCCACTTCCTTAAAAGCGGGAAACCTGCCAGGAAGCAAGTACCAGTCCAGGATGCAGCCTACTGTATGTCGACAGCTTCAGGGGGATGTTGAACTTTGATACCGAGCACGGAGCACTCGGGTAGGGTGGGGGCTACTAGTTTGGAGCAGAAGGCCTCGCAGACCTGCCTTCAGACTGCTATACACTAAAATTGCAGAGCTATGGTCAATTTAACAAAGAGGCCTACATATTGAACAGAAGGGCTTACACAGGGGTTTTATGCTGGCTGAGTGGTAAGGATGTCTCAGGATAATTATATAGCAACACAGGACCCGCTGGTCAATTTAATACGGCCTACAAATGCGGCTGGCAGGGCAAGGACAAAGGGTCTCATACTTCAGGTGTGGACAGAACGGGCCAGGGGCCCCCTGTGATACAAAATCTACCCTCCTTCAAGGCTGTGGCAATGTAATAGACCATTGTGGGCAGAAGAAAGAGGCAATGGTAGTACAACCATACATGCCAACAGACCCGATTCAGCCAGGAAACGTCCAATGTTTTTAAGCTCAAATGGGCTTTATTTGATCTGTCTCCTGTCTACAATATCCTCTTTTTCAATGTAACTCAAAGGGGAAAATCAATACCCCAGTTTTTTTTCAAAATCTCCCTCTTACCAAGTTCAAAATGTTCGCAAGTATGGTACATTGGATCATGGAAGGAAATGGGATAAGGACATGGACTTGGATAACAGAGGACAGGAGGGACATGGAGAGGTGCACCAAACTGACCCTGCAGGGCAGGCATCAGGGTTTGCAGCAGCACAATACACCACACAGGGCATGCAGGACGGGAGTGCAGCACAACAATCCATAGAAAGCAAGAGGGAGGGGACAGGACCATGCACATGGACAACAGAGAACAGAGGGGCAAGAGGCAATGGTAGCTAGCTGACCATAATGGACAGACAGGAGAGAAAGCTGCAGCATAACAGACCATAAAGGGCAGGAGGGACGGATCAGGGGCATTACAATGGAACAGACAAGCCAGGAGGGAGGGAGTAGGGGTCTGCACATGTAAACAGAGGGCTGGGGGCAAGGGGGCAGGGCAGGAGCAGCAAGATAGCCATGGAGGTCAGGCAGGATGGGCACTAGAAGCAAGACACACCATGAAGAGCAACAGTGAGACTGTGATGGCATACACACAGACCATGGAGGGAAGGTGGGAGGGGGTCAGGGGCAGCTAACTGACCACACAGGGAAGGTGGGAGGGGCCATGGCAGCACAGAAGACCATGCATGGCAAGTGGGAGGGTTAGTGGCAGCACAATGGCTATGATGGGCAAGAAGGAGGGTGCAGGGGCATGCACAAAGGACGATGGAGAATAGAAGGGAGGGTCAGGACCTGTGCACAGACTAGAAAGTTCAGGGGAAGGGACCTCACAACAGACCACACGGGGCAGGCAGGAGGCGCAGTTGCAGCACAACAAACCAGGGAGGGCAGAAGGGTGTGGCAGTACAATGGACCATGTAGGACAGGAGGAAGAGGATAGGGGCATGGCATGTGTGTGGACAGGCAGGGTGGAGGTGGCAGGGACAGGTTACAGTCATCTGACAATGCTAGGCAGGTGGGAGGGGAGTGGCAGCTCAACAGAACACTCAGAGTAGATAGGAGTGGTAGGTCCATGGGACATGGTGGGCAAAAAGGATGGAGCAGGGGCATTCACAAAGACATCGGAGGGCAGGGGGAAGGAGAATAGGGGCAGCAAGCTAAGCACAGAGTTTAAGCAGGAGGTCAATGATGGGGCATAGAATTGGGCAATGGAGGGCAGGAGGAGTGGACTGGTACATCATACTAAATTGAGGGCAGTGGCAGCACATTAGACCATGCATGGCAGGAGGGAGGAGGCTAGTCCATGGATTCACACAACAGAGGATAGGGAGGAGGGGGATGGGGCAGCAAGCTAACTGTTCAGAGAAGGCGGGTATTAGGAACTTTATTGTTTTTAAAACATTGTGTCTGTGCGAACTACTTAAAATATGAACAAGTATGCAGCATAATCTCACTTTTATTCAGGAAGAAGAGGACGTTTGTGACTGTGACTCCGGGCTCACTTGGCAGAAACACCCCCTGACCCTCCACCCCCTATCGCAAAATGTAATGCCCGTGAAAAGGGTAGGTGAACACAGTGTTATATAGAACATAGTCCTGAGAGCACGATTGAAAATGAAAACTAGATATAGTGTTTGGTATAAACTATGCACCAAAAAGTGTGATATAAGATGAACCGGGCGTGAAATATAATATGCAATACATTGTGCGCAATGACAGATTCATTGGAGAGCGCGAGATAGCACAGGCACTAGCGCGTGCTATGCGATATGCGCCTTGGAGTGTAATATGCACAGGGCAGTGTTGTGTAACCTAACTAGTCTCTAAAGTTGTAATATAAAATATGTGCTGGGGAGTGTAATGTTGCATATGCACTGTGACAAAGATATGGATCCCAGATTGTAATATGTATGGCATAGCACTGTGCGTTATAACATAGGCATCGAGGAAGGCACGTTAGATGTGGCAATATAACCCACGCGAAGACAAGTGTGGCATGACATATTCACGGGGTGGTGTTACAGTGCACATGGGCTAGAGAGTGTCATAGCATATGCACTAGCTAGTGGAATACAACACAGAGGTGTGTGGCACTCGGCAGGCAATGGTGGGTGTAACACAGCATTGGGCTCTGTCAGGAGCGCACTGTGACTCTCAAGTGATGTTCGTCCCCTTTCCAGGGAGTAAAATAAAAAGTATTACACATCCGGCAGTGGATGTGTGTTTTATTAACCGTGAGGGGGGTTTCTTGCATAGTTTTGGTCGAATTTCTGTCGAATCCCCTTTGAATGGCTTGGTGTGCATGTGTATTAAGTGTGCCCGTCAATAGCTACCCATGTTTGTATTAATAAACGACAAGGGTGTCTACCGGGATTAGGCACGGTAGGGCATCAGACATGTCAGAGCTTCACTAGTGGTGTAAATACATTCCACGTGGATTCTTTGCATGCATAGTCGCCTTTTAATGAATATCACGCAAATCGTCATGGTGATAGGTACGTACGGTTTGTCCAGCATGTCCTAGGTGTGTCTATAAATATATATTTTTTTAAAATAATAAAAAACAGTGGCCAGCCCTGGGGATTGGGGTCAAAAAAATATAATTAGGAGACAGGCCCTGGGGGATGGGGTCATCAGGGCCAATAAATTAGAATAAGAAGGGGAACCACACAGCCCCCCTTCTTAAAAAATTAAAATAAATAAAAGACTGGCATCGTGCCGGAGGCCATGCCCCCTCCGTGCAGCACTCTGCAAACGCGCCCCCAACAGGCATCTCCAGTATGCGCCAGCGAGCTGCGCTGCAGACAGGTGTTCTGAGGCCAAGCCCCTTTTTACACCTCTCTGCAACGCAGCTCTGTGGCGCTTACTGGAGGTACCTAGTGGTCTAGTTTGACCCTAGGGACCCTTAGGATTCAAGGGGACTTAATCTCTCAACTTAGAACAGCCACAGGGCGCGTTTACACAGTGGTGAAGGGAGGGGACGGGGACAGAGGTGACGTGTGCAAACACGCACTATGGCACGTTTTAAATTGGGGATATAATTTCCCTTCAATACTGAGGGCCCCTGGGGGCTAACTAGCCCACCAAGTGCTTCCAGTAAGCGCCACTGAGCTGCATTGCAGAGAGGTGGTCCAGGCCGTGCCACTTTTTACACCTCTCTGCAACGCAGCTCTGTGGCACTTACTGGAGGTACCTAGTGGGCTAGTTGGACCCTAGGGACCCTCAGGATTCAAATGAACTTAATCTCCCAACTAAAAATGGACACAGGGCGTGTTTACACAGTGGTGAAGGGAGGGGACGGGGCCTGAGTTAACGTGTGCAAAAACGCCCTGTGGCCTGTTTTAAGAGGTAGTTTTAATCCCCATGCCCTATTATATACTAGGGGCTTACAGAGGAGGTCATGCTAATCACAGGGGGACCCCAACGCATAATGTTCCCTAGTGTATGTAGGTGTTTTCACTGTATTCTAAGTGTCTTTTAACATAGCACTGGCTCTAAGATTGGTTAGTCAGACTCAGTTACCACCAGTATCCGTCTGAAAAAGTTGAGGGTACAGGATGATTTTGCAACAAGGCTTCTTTCTGCTCTTCTTTTTGTTCTTTCTGCACGTTATCCTTCTTCCTGCACTTTTCTTCGTATTTGAGGACTTCTGTTGCTTCTTTCTGCACTTCTTTTTTTTCTTTCTGTGCATTTTTTCTTCTTTCTTCACATGTCCTATCTCTGTAGGCATAGTTAGAAATTAGCATTTAAAAAACCTTTGAAATTCACAGAAAAAACCATAGGTTTCAGGCACGTTATAGTTTGGAATTAGCATTTAAAAAACCTCAGAAATTCACTGAAAAAACCATAGGTTTCAGGGGTGTTATAGTTAGCTGGACTTTTCACTTGTACAAAACCATTGAAATTCCCCCGTTATAGTTAGTTCAGCTAACTATAACTCGCGCGCCCGCAATGCACTGCTGATGACGTCACATATTACATCACTCATGACATGGTCCGTGACATCACTCATGACATCACTGATGACATCTCAAATGACATCACTGATGACATCACTGATGACATCATCCTTGTGATAGAGTGGCAGACCTCCTCTCACCCTAATATAACCTTTGATACACACATTCAAAAATAGAGACTATAATTTTCAAAACAATGGACATACCAATACCAGTTACAACAACCTCTTCAGTAATTCTAAGATCCACATACACATCCACTCATTCACCAACAGTCCTATACAGTCACTCATACATGTACTCACTGATCATATGTACTCATACACCTATACATCCTGTTACACAATGCCACTCATCATAGAGTTACTCACACACATAGTCACTCATGCTAATAAAGAATCAAACATACATTTACTTGCATATACAGTTATACACACACCACCACACTTACTTCTACGGAAACTTACACATACTTAGTCTTTTAAACAATCACTTATAGAAACACATACTTATTCATACAGGAACTCTTTCAATCTCCCACTCTCACATATACTCACATATATACACCAATAGTCACATATACTAGTTTAAAACACATGTAGTTACTCATAAAGACACTATTGAGACAGTCATTCACTCACTAACACACCCATACACACACTCATCCACCCATACAGTCCTGCACACATGCTGTGTTCAACACACACAAACAGTGAGTCACTCATTCATGCACCTATGCACTACGTAATACCCCCCACCGAACCATGCAGACACTCAGACTGATACTCAAAAAACCAACTAATAACCTATATACACACCCATGTAGCTACTCACCAACCCATGCAGCCACTTATACACAAAGTGAGAGACTGATACAGATATTTATATATTTAAACATTACTCACTAAGCCATGTATTCACTATGATACACTTAATCAGTCAGTTACACAATCAATTTTTCAAAAACAAATCATCCATTTAGACACTTATATACCCATTTATTCTTCCATCGACCTTGAGATATACATATATAAAACATATTTAATTTTCAGAAAAACACACATTCACTGGATGATGTCATCAGTGATGTCATCAGTGATGTCATTTGAGATGTCATCAGTGATGTCATGAGTGATGTCATATGTGACGTCATCAGCAGTGCATTGCGGGCGCGCGAGTTATAGTTAGCTGAACTAACTATAACGGGGGAATTTCAATGGTTTTGTACAAGTGAAAAGTCCAGCTAACTATAACACCCCTGAAACCTATGGTTTTTTCAGTGAATATATATATATATATATTCACTGAAAAAACCATAGGTTTCACACATGTTATAGTTAGCTGGACATTTTACTGATAAAAAACCAATGAAATTCCCCCGTTATAGTTACTGTAGGCATTTGTACGTTTTTTTAAATGCTAAGTTACTTTACGCCATTTGTGGCGTGCGCGCCCACTTAACGCATTTTTTTCCATGCGCGCACGGTGCGCTTCGCGCACCGTGCGCGCACAGTGAGCACGCGGTGCGCTTCGCGCACCGCGTGCCCACATTACGCTAGATGGGCCATGAACGCACGATGCGCTTCGCGCACCGTGCGCACATGGAGGACATATGAAGAGCAAACTCTTAAATCTGCTTTTCATTTTTTTTTTTTTTTTTTTTTTACCGTACGCTTACCGTAAGCTTACGGTACGCGTACCCCGTGATTTTTTTTAAAATCAATAAATGTTTATTTTGTACTTTTCTGTCCTTCTTTGACCCCCTTACAAATGTTAGGGGGTCTGTAACTCTCCTCATTGCCCCCTTTCCTTGTTTTCTCTGTTTTTTTTCTGAGTGAAACACACAAAATGGCGGCCGCCGCTTCCTGGTTTCGGCCGATTCGAATGTTTACTAAGATCTATGGGCCAATCAGAATCTCCTTCGCGCACGCCATGTTTCTTCCGTACGCTTACCGTAAGCTTACCGTACGCGTACCCCGTGATTTTTTTTAAAAATCAATAAATGTTTGTTTTGTACTTTACAGTCCTTCTTTGACCCCCTCACAAATGTAAGGGGGTCTGTAACTCTCCTCATTGCCCCCTTTTCTTGTTTTCACTCTTTTTTTTTCAGAGTGAAACACAGAAAATGGCGGCCGCCGCTTCCTGGTTTCGGCCGATTCGAATGTTTACTAAGATCTAAGAGCCAATCAGAATCGCGCTCGCGCACGCCACCGTACGCTTACCGTAAGCGTACGGTAAGCGTACCGTAAGCGGGCTCAGATATATATATTGATTTAAAGGCTATTTTCTCAGAATCTACTGAACAGATTTACACCAAACCTACAAAAGGCACTTCCTTGACCTAGGGACTACCTCTCTGCCAAATTTTGAGTAATTCTGTTCAGCCGTTCGGGCTGTAGCTCGTTCTAAAGGTCCTATGGAAAAATGCATGGGAAAAACGCGTTTTGGGACCCCCCTTTTATCTCAGCCCCCGCTTGACGGATCCCCCCGAGACTTTCAGGGTAGGAGCGGAGCGTAGCGCCCCACCTATTTTGAGAAATTCGCGAGGATTCGTCGACCGGCGCCAAAGTTATTCAAAATAGAATGTTGAGGTTTTCCTATGGAAACGTGGTCCTAACTATAACTACCTACTGGCGACCGCCAGTAGGTAATATACACATATATATATATATATATATATAAATATATATATATATATATATATATCAAACAACAATAGGGTAGCCCCAGGTAAGGATGCCCTCCCGGGGGGTGAACTTCTATCACGGAGGCCACAGCAGGATCAGCAGACAACAGTCCATCCCAATACGCGGCTCAACGCGTTTCGGGCTTCCGCCCTTGATCACGAGCCATCCATCACTGAAACCACAGCAGCCAAGCTATTGAACACCTGCCTTTATTTGAAAGTAGTCACACCCACATGGGCGTGTACTTGCGCCTCACCCGGCGCATACTGCAAGTGCATTCTGGTATTGGCAGTCACAATAGACAGTATTACCTCAGTGGGTGGTGCCGTTGGTCAAAGTTTCAAAATTTAAAAAAACCCCAGTGGGTTGATGAAAAGTGTAAGACTGAGTCCTGCTGCAAAGAACACCACCATCCGTATAGAACCCTCCGCTCCATTTTGGCACCCGATTTCCAAGTGCCTGGATCCGCTCATCCGCGGCGGTTCATCCTCGCGACCGAGCCAGGCCGCATATATCAAACAACAATAGGGTAGCCCCAGGTAAGGATGCCCTCCCGGGGGGCGAACTTCTATCACGGAGGCCACAGCAGGATCAGCAGACAACAGTCCATCCCAATACGCGGCTCAATGCGTTTCGGGCTTCCGCCCTTGATCACGAGCCATCCATCACTGAAACCACAGCAGCCAAGCTATTGAACACCTGCCTTTATTTGAAAGTAGTCACACCCACATGGGCGTGTACTTGCGCCTCACCCGGCGCATACTGCAAGTGCATTCTGGTATTGGCAGTCACAATAGACAGTATTACCTCAGTGGGTGGTGCCGTCGGTCAAAGTTTCAAAATGTAAAAACACCCCAGTGGGTTGATGAAAAGTGTAAGACTGAGTCCTGCTGCAAAGAACACCACCATCCGTATAGAACCCTCCGCTCCATTTTGGAACCCGATTTCCAAGTGCCTGGATCCGCTCATCCGCGCCGGTTCATCCTCGCGACCGAGCCAGGCCGCATATATCAAACAACAATAGGGTAGCCCCAGGTAAGGATGCCCTCCCGGGGGGCGAACTTCTATCACGGAGGCCACAGCAGGATCAGCAGACAACAGTCCATCCCAATACGCGGCTCAATGCGTTTCGGGCTTCCGCCCTTGATCACGAGCCATCCATCACTGAAACCACAGCAGCCAAGCTATTGAACACCTGCCTTTATTTGAAAGTAGTCACACCCACATGGGCGTGTACTTGCGCCTCACCCGGCGCATACTGCAAGTGCATTCTGGTATTGGCAGTCACAATAGACAGTATTACCTCAGTGGGTGGTGCCGTCGGTCAAAGTTTCAAAATTTAAAAAAACCCCAGTGGGTTGATGAAAAGTGTAAGACTGAGTCCTGCTGCAAAGAACACCACCATCCGTATAGAACCCTCCGCTCCATTTTGGCACCCGATTTCCAAGTGCCTGGATCCGCTCATCCGCGGCGGTTCATATATATACGTGTGTGTGTATATATGCGTGTATATATAAAATATGCATACAAACATACACATTGTGGCAGGTGAGGCAGTATTACTAAGGACAACTTGTTCTGTGTTACATTTTCAGAGGCCTAACTGCCTCTACTATAAAATACACACACTGGGCAATGTGTGCATCTATTTTGTTAGATCTGTCAGACTTAAGGTGGTCTTCCCTGCAAATGTTTGCCTTTACCCACATATTTTGCTGAGATATTTTTTTGGGCTTGAGGATTCTGTGCAATTTTTCACTGCTAACCAGTGCTAAAGTGCTTGTACTCACTTCTTAAAACATGATAACATTGGCTTACACCTGATTGCATATTTAATTTACTTATATGTCCCTGGTTAAGTGGTTTACCTTATTACATTTCATAAGTGCTAACTTTTGATTGGGAACAGGTAAAGATTTCATGTTTTTTTAAAATCCTCTTTACTGGTAAAATCGGATTTTAAGTTAAAATTTGGAAAATGCCACTTTTAGAAAGTTGGCATTTTCCTTCCTTCCCTATTTGGTGCCTGCAGCCAGTTCCTGGGTCACATGTCTAAGCATAGTTGGCAGTTGGACTTTGTTTATTCCTCCCAGAGAGCCACACAATTGAGGGATTAGATGTGCCTGGATGGGCCATCACTGGCAGGATGGGGGGTAGAGTTGGGCAGAGCCCCACTCTTAACTGAATGGGCTGTGTCCTATCTTCACACAAAGGACTTGTCACCATTGCATTGTTCGTGCAGCCAAATTGGAGGCTGCCTTGCTGGACCTGGATGGACTGATTTGCTCCCTGAAGCCTGCTTTTAAGCCTCAGAGGCCTGCCCTGCTGCTTCAGCTCTGTTCTACTGCTGAACCTAGGACTACTAGAGTGACTCTTGGCGCTAGTTGGCTGGCCTCCTGATCGGATCCTCGGGAACAGAAAAGGCTACATTTTGAACCTGCACCTGAACCCAGCCTGAGGGAGTCCTGACATCCAAATTGGTGCACCTCTAGTCCTGGACCCTTGGTGGTGGTGTTAAAGTTGCCCAGATAGCCAAAATCCAAATCTTGGAACTTAGTAAAAGTTAGGCTAAAAACTGCTCTGAGAGCTGAGAAGAGACCACAATCAACCTGCTAGTTTTTTCTTTGCCCAAGCTGCAAAGCTGGTCGGCCTGACTCTCTGGCTGCTCCCACTACGTGCTTCTCTGCAGCAGCGAATCCTGTTTAGTGGCCCTTCACCTCATGGAACTCTTATCGACCACAGCATTCAACCCCCTGGAGCTTTTCAACTTTCAAAAAAGAGACTAAGGGTCTGATTTAGATCTTGGCGGTTCTGGTCTCACCATTGCTTTTCTGTCGGATTCTCCATCCACCTGCTAGGTGGTCTGCCCATTTCTATTTAGATGTTGGTGGGTCGATGGATGAGAGTCCATCCGAGTGCCGCCGTCTCTACCAAATTTTTCCTTCCACATCAACAGCGCTACAGGCAAAAACTGCTGTTGGAGGGAGTACAGCCAGTATTTTTCACCTGGCCAATCACAATGTGCCTTCACGCCGATGTAACAGTGGCGGGGAAACCTCCAGACCTGACTTGGCAGTTTTGAAGGGATATTAGGCAGAAATTAACCTTTTTTTCTTTGTTCCACATCCTTTTCCGTCATAGACCCGATTGTCCAAGTCTGCTACTTGACCACGAAGCAAATCAACCCTGTCGGTGGTGGAATCGAAGGTAGGCTCTTTTTTTACTTGTTGCCTTTTGAATTATCTGTTTACATTAGCTCTGGACTCTTGAATTTTTAAATCACTCTTACAAGCAATATTTTACTAATGTGTAATGCATATGTGTGTAATGTGGTCGTTTAAGAAATTTAAAGAAGCGCACCTCAGTAATTTAATTTTATTTTTAAATTTGGTGCAAGCTGCTTTAATGATAATGGATAATTACACAAACATTTCTCTCAATCAAATAATCAAAAAGTGTCTATACAGGTAAGTTTAATTATTTTTCGAAAACTATCACTTATGCATAACACATTATTGGAATAATTTAAATTTTATATAATGTAGAAATTATATTAGCAAAGGTGAAACATTTTTTTAAATTATTGTAAAATCAATGTTAGACCTAAACTCAAATCATCTTATATGTTAATTAATGTAACATTTCCCCTTGTCTAGTGCATTTTCTTTATTTTAATACATTTTGAATGATCTCTTTATTTTTAATAATAATGTGTAATGCATATGTGTTTATTTATTTCACTTATCAAGTTCCAATAAACACACCTGTATTAGCACTATAAAACAAATTCTATTTTTAGTATGGACTTTACAAATAAGACATTTTAAAGAAATAAATGTAAGTAAAAATATGCAATTTACATTTTCATCATGAACATTTCAAGGAATCAATACATTGTAAATGAAAAATAATGTTAGGACAAACTTTGTCAAATTTAAATTGTTTTTGTTAACAAATTAAATACTTCTCTCATATATTTTTCTTTGTTTTTAAACAAAAGGGTAAGAAAAAGCCTTTCCGTGCACCACAGGCTGTCGTACTGTTGCCCAAAACTTGCCTTCTATACATACTGCCAAAGGGCAACCTCCCCAGGAAGGGGCCTCTATTGGGCACAGAGCAGGTACCTAAAGGTTCTATTTTGGGAGTGGTGGGTCTAGGTTTGACAGGGTTTGGGACAGGTATGAGGTAAACTTGGGAAGTGGAGAATGGATCAGATTGGTGGGAAAGGACTGGGTTTGGGAGGGAGAGGGAGCTGGAGTGGGTGGTGTGCATGTATCTATATGTTTTGTAGTTGCATGTGGCTCTGGTGTATGTTGTGTATGTTTTGACGTGTGTTTTTGGCAGGTGTTTGTTGTTCAGGTGAGTCTGTGCATTTGGGTTTGGTGGGTGTTATTTTGCGTTTAGGTGGGATTGTGTGTGAGTTTGTTGGTTTGGATGAGTGTGCTGTTGAGGTGGTTGGTGTGCTTGTTTTGCTTGATGGATGTGGTGGTGGTTGTTGTGGTGGTTGTGGTGCCTGTGGGTGTGCTGGTAGTTGTGGGTGTGGTGTGGTTGCTGTGCTTGTGGGTGTGTTGGTGATTGTGGGTGTGGTGGTGGTTGTGGTGTCAATAGTGTATGTATGTTTTTTGCATGTTTGTTTGTGTGTCTGTTGGAGTGCATGCCTGCAAAAAATGGGTGTGCCTAGGCTTGGGGTGAAAGTTGGGGCTTGGGTTGAGAAGGGACCTAAGTTGGGGCACAAGGTTGGGAGGCTGGGATGAGTGAGGAGGCTATTTTTGCATGTGATGTCTGCTTGCCAGACATTGAACTGTGAAAGGCATCCAGAAATGCAACCATTTGGGCAGCTAAGGCCCTGGATGCCATTCACTATTGAGGTTTAGCGTACACAGAAGGTGTGTAAGATGTCAACAGCCGCCTCACTCAGCGCAGCCAGGTTGACCGGGGGTGAGGTGCCTGTGACAAAGGAGACCCCAGCCCTTTTAGGGAGCCAGGTGTGGCCAACTGAGGGGGAGTAAGCGGGAGGGTGGAGATGGGTCTCTGGGTGGTGGCCAAGGATGAGGTTGTGACAGTTCCTGTAGGGTCCACCACCTCTAGGGACTGGTCACTAGTGGAGGCCTCCCAAGATGATGTGGTGGGGGCCTCCGTTCCAGTCCCCTCACCCTCCATGCCACTGCATCCATTGGCTTCCCCACCTTCTTGGGCCACGTCCCCTTCTCCTGCTTCTGAAGATGCTGTAAAGACACATATAATACTTTTATTGTGTCTGTGTAAATATAATGGATCTTAAATTTTGTACTCAATACATTTTCCAGATGTTCGGATTGCACCTGCTTTGAATATATTAAACCTTGGTTTATTTTTATCATCATCCCCTATATGTAGGGAACATCTTCAGAAACCATTTAGTCACAGTTTAGTTATTTCCCATTATTGTCCACATATTATATTATGGCATTTCTCTTAACCATTTTCAAATCTCTCCAGGAACTGTTTAACACCTCTGAATGATTCTTATTTGTTCTTTTGAATAGTGAACGCATGTCACAAAAAGAATATAAAGCAAAAATCCCTTTGCATATTGTGTGTACAAGAAAAAAAAGCTGATTTTTTTTATTTATAAACAAAATATGAATCAATGTTTGTCAATATTTGCTACAATGTTGTACCAATAATTTTGAAACTGAAAGCCTGTTTTATTTGTTTGGGAATTTCACAATGGTAAAACTTACTTCAAGTAACTTAAGTATTTTCCGAATGATGACATTAATGTTATGGATTTTGTACTTAAGTTGCTTATTAATATATCACGCCCTATATATTTACTTATGCTGTTGAAGAAATGTAAAAATATTTGTTTTGGTAGTTTCAAATTACTTCTACAGCAGAAGTAAATACATAGGGCTGTATACATTTTTAATCTACTTTAGAACAGAGCTAAAAGTTTCCAAATTGAATCCAAAATATCGTAAGTTCATTTTAGTTTGTTTTAGCATTGTGAAAAAAATAAAACAAATACTCTGGCTTTCAGTTTAGTCGAAAATTGGTACAACTTTACACTAAATTTAAAATACAGTGATTCACATATAGTTAAAATATGCACATTACAATATGAAAAAGAATAAACCTTGATGCATTCCTGAAATTTCTTCATGAGCCATTTTTTGTGTCTGATATTGAGTTTTCCAGATGGGATACTGCAACATATAGGTGATGGAACATTCCATCTACAAAAGACCCTTAAAGTACTTAATTTTGTTCATTAATGCTTTATCATCTGGGCATAACATTGGATAGAAAAATAATGTTTTTGGCTATGTGTTACTCTGTCACCAATGTGTTCACATTCATGTATGCCTATCAAGTTCATTTTTCAAAAAAAAGTCTGGCTTATATGCACATTTGTGAAGGAGTAAGGCATCATGCAAATCTGTCACTTTTAACATAAATAAAATTGTAATTTTGATTAAAAACATATTTGTAATATGTTTTTAATAAAAAATGTAGCCATTTAATCTCATGTTTCTAGTCATGTTGGTTCATATGTTCACTATTGCTTGTTGATAATACTAACACACAGCTGTGACATTTGGAACATCCACTGTGCCACCACCAAGTTATTATGTAACCTCCTTAAGAAACCTGTAATCTTAAGAACAACAAAATACATTCAGACAAACAAAGAAACAAGGGAAAAAACAAAAAGGAAAACAACACATGGAGAAAAACACACATTGACAACACATATTAACAATTAGTAAAATGAGAGAAAAATCAATAATGCTACAACTTTCCTAATTAAATTGAGAGAAATGATTTATATATTGGTTTATATGGTTAAAAAGGTGCAAAAACACATTAGCAACAGCTAAATTAAAAGCAAAAATGATATTTAGGTTTAGTGACACATCCAGAAGTATAACTTACCAGTCTCCACTTCACCAGGGATTTGTGTTAAGCCTTCAGGATGTAAGATCTGCAAGACCTTCTCCTTTTAGGGAAAAAGTTGTGAGGCGGCGGGAGAACCACCACCAGTCCTCTGGGCCTCACGGTGATGCTTTGACACCAGGTAACACACTCTCCCCCACAGGTCATTCCATCTCTTCCTTATTTCCTTCTGTGTGCCCAGGTTGTCTGATTCAGCATTCACTCTTTCAACTATTCTGACCCACATTTGCCTTTTCTGAGCTATAGTTGTATTTTGCACTAGGGCCCAAAACAATTGTGGCTCTACTCTAATGATTTAATCCACGAGGACTGACAATTCTCCCTCAGTAAAACAGGGAGTTTTCCTCCATGCCTTTATGAGATAATAAACTTAAAATAATGTATTAATCCACAAGATAATTAAAAAAAGAGAAAATGGACAAGAAACAAGGAAAGCAAAAAAAGCCTGACTTGACAGGAAAAGTGTTCAGGAACAAAGTTTTGCTGCAGTGGAATGGCAAAGGATCATGGTCTGAAATGGTGTGTGTTTTATAGTGTGGTATGCAGATGAAAACAAGTAGCCAAAACACATCAGGTGTGTGATGCTGACATCCATCCAAAAGCCACAGAAATAGTACAATGTTGAATGCATACTGTGTTGGAATCCCTCCGGAGTCAATCTGCCACTAAAAAAACAGCAGCACAACTCTGAAATCTAAATAGGCTCTGCTCAATCCCGCCACCCTTACTGCGAAAGAGTGATGTTAGCCAGTAGAGCAGTCTGCTGCGTTGACAGCAGCGAACCGTTTACGCAATGGAAAACAGTCTAACAATGCGGATGGCCGATCAGCCTGCCAACATCTAGATACTGCTGGCGGGAATCCGTGAACTCCATGGAGTATTTGTAAAGTTCTGCCACAGAGGGAGGACAGGAGTCCCACCAAGATCTAAATCTGGCCCTAAGTCTGAATGTGGAAATCTTCACTGCAACTTTGTCCAGAGGCTCACCAGTGGGAGATGATAGATGATATCTGCTGCCTGACAGGAAGGATTACACAAGGAGGAGTGTCTGCTGGATGAGGAGAGGTGGAGCTCTGGCAGGGATAGACAGGCTCCTGACCCGACTTGCATTGCATTCACCGTCTCAGTGGGAAGAGATTCTTTAGTTTAGCCCTGCAGTGTGGGTTTGGTGAAGTGAGCAGGATGCACCATAGTTGAAAGTCTAAGACCTGAAGCATCAAGACATTGCCAGATAAAGCAGGGGAGAATTAGAGAAGCAACAGGTTAATGAACACAACATCACAATCAAATAAAGTTTGGTGACACTGACAGAACTATGGATTCTGCAAAAATATCTGTTACATGCAATGCAATTATTATCCTAAAATACTGAGAATGTAAAACTTTAGCAAGTATCCTGGATGGTCAGAAAACTCTTCAGCATAAATCATGGTATATATTACCAGCTGTAAGTACGAACACAAATCAAGAGCAGAAACAATTGTTATGTATGGCTTTCATAGAGAGCCTCTATCATTTATTTCAGCTTCTGAATCTGAGATCTCACTGCTATGATGTGCCAAAAGCTGATAACAAAACATGTTACCTACTGTTGCTTCAGGAAGGCTAGCTGATGGTGCTGTCTGACAGCCTGATAGCACAGCTCTTCTATCTGCTTTGATGGAAAGCAGAAAGCACAGATGCAAGAGGGGGAAGGAAGGCTGGGAAGGTGGTGATGGTTGGTCAGCCTTGGCAGGTAAGTTATGTTTTTATTTTAGGAATATATAACAGAGACCATATATGTATGGCTCTCTCATTATTTCTCTGCCACTCTATAATTGTGTATGCTTTGGATGGCTCTGACTGAGTCCTACTATCATGAATATCAGATTGAAAATCTGGTTATTCACTGTTGTGTAGCTGCAGTGGGGTGGGAAACACAATTTGTTTCACACTGTCACTATGTCATAAAGGAATTCCACACTGCTCTGACAGGGCCCTCCGAGAACCTGTTAGTGCAGCACTGCACTAGAGTATTCTTAAGGATTTAGGGGGTCCCGGGCAAAAATATACTGGGGGCCTCTGGTTGGAACAACTTTGAATTTCTTTTATCCATTGTCTGCTAATTGACGCCCCATGACCCCATTCAATATTGAATTATATGTTAAAGGTTGAAATAGAGTAATAGACAGAATAAGAGAGAAAATAGTCACTTTCCTTGGGACACCTTGGAAGGTGGGGCCCTGGACAATTGCCCACTTTGACCATGTTTTAAAATGTTTATGCACTCGAGAGCAGAGAGAGCAGGGATTTGGGAGGGGAAAGGAGTGGAAGGGAAAGCAGAGAGGGAGGTTAAGGTGAGTGGTAGGGGGACAGCATTGTTTTACATTTCGACAGAAAGGAGACTTCCTGTTATGCATGGTTCACCCATTAGTCCTCTGCCCTCACACAGCAGTTGTAAGGAGAGGTTCATGATTTTGGGGCTCGCATACAACAACATTATAGGTGGGTAAGAGGTGAATAATGGGGATTTTTTTCATCTCAGTTTTCTGAATAATATCATAGACAGCTCAAGTTTGACTTTTGGTGATTATTTTGGCACATATTATATATCGTGCCCTGGGGGCGCAAAAGACATGTGTGCCCACTTTGCACACCACAGGGGCATCATGGTATTACCGAAGAGACTGCAGACACTTGTGCATCTCCTTCTGTAATACTGATAGTGCTGGTGCACATGTAGTATCAGCTCCATCATGAGATGGTGTTCCCTCATTTGTGTGGGGGTGTGACCCCAAGCAAATGAAAGAATCTCTTTGCCTCTGAGCCCGCACCATATTACAGACCCAGTTGCAAAGGTAAATATGCCCTTAGGAAGTGCACTGACACTGCACCATGAAAAGGTGGAGCTCTGTTACTGGGTCCCTTGAGGTCAGTCTTTTGTAGGAGTAAAAAGGGTCCCATGGACCCCCCCAGATATCCCCCTGAAGATGGGAGCAGTCACTCACTGCACTTATCTGCAAGGGGTTCCCTAACCCCTCTTCAAAGTGTGGATGGGTTGCTGCCTGCACAGAGAAACATGGAGATGATTTGAAGAAGTTGCTTCGTATTTCACTGAATGAGCTGCAACCAGAACAGCGTGAGTTTGAAACTGCCCTGGGGGCAGCACATTCATTGTGATAGGGTGCACTGTCTCAATGTATGCCCAGTGCACCCGTTTAAAGGTGCACTGTGGTGCAAACAGACATTTTGCCCCTTCAATAATACAGCTCCTCATGCCACTGAGAACCCTTTGGTGAAAAATATCCCCATTATTCAGTGTTACCCATCTACAATCTTTTATATTGATTTCATTGGGAAATCAAATACTAGTTATTTAGGGAACACGCTTCAGGCGCAGCAGATTCTTAGTGCTACTGTTGCTCAACATTTACAGAAGCAAAGAAGATGAGTTCATAAGGTTTGAGTATGAAGGACGAGTAATAGCACTCACAACCTCCTCCAAACATACTGCAGTAGAAATAGGGAAGGCAAGTGTCTGAGCAGGGAGTAAGGAATACAGCCAGTAGTGCAAGCATACTGTAGTTAGAATCATGATTTCAGAAACAGATGAGGTGCACGACAGAGGCAGTGCTAGGGTAAAACCCAGGGGCAGCAGTACGGCTGAGCATAGGTGCAGAAATGCAGCGAAGAGATCACTGCATAAAAGCCTAGGTACAATCTCAGTAGAGCAACTGGAATATTAATGTAGCGCTGCCATGAACTACTGTTCAGCAAATCTGTATGCTTGCTGTGGCTCATTGAGAATGTGCTCAGATTCAGAGAGCAGGGGAAAAGCCTGCATGTGATGTTCACAGAAGAGATGTGTTCTACCTTGAGCACTTGCTCCATCTTCATGTAGACAGACTGCTTAAGAAAGGCAGTATGGACAGTGAATTGCATGCCAGCGTTTCTTTGAGTTTGCCAAATTCCGGACAAACAGCAAAAATGCATGACTCACTACATCTCATCTTTAGTCATATTATTAATAATGTTTCAGTAGGTATGTGGTAAACAGATTAAGGTGGTTTGACAAGCATTGGTCCCATATTGTCAGATGTGATTGTTTTATTTATTTGAGGATAACCATTTTGGAATGCATCCAAATGACAAGTAAAACTCTGTAGTAATATGCAGATTTCCTGTCGATATTTACCTACAAAAGCGCTGCTTATTCAGAATTCAACTCATCAAGGATCCCAAACAATCTAAGGGGCATATCAGCAGGGCGAGGCGAGACGATAATTATCGCTAAGCGAACTTAGCGCTAGGATAATTATTGCCGGCTATCGCTGGATTCTATTGCGGATATAGCGTGCTATCAACACCGCTTATCTCCAAAGCGATAGAAATCCATGCGCTAACTAGGAAACAGTGTGATGAATCGCACTGCGACCGGCGATACCTTGCTGATAGGGCAAGGTGGATTTAGCCATGTAATCCAACTCCCATTGGATTACATGGCTAAGTCAGAAGAAAAGCAGGCGTAAGGAAAGTAGCAATAACCACGGTTAGTGCTACTTTTCTTATTGCTATGCTTTTTAGCGTGAAGCTTGATAATTGAAGAAATGTCGGTTAGCGACATTTCTCCAGTTATTTTGGGGAGGAACACCCACTTTGCATCTCATTAGAGATGCGAAACTGGGTGTTCCGAAAACGGACGCTAAAGCGGCGATAATTCTATCGCCTCCCCTTGCTGATATGCCCCTAAATACTTGTTTCAAGAGACTGTAAGCCAACAGAAGGAAGAAATTGAACTCGCCTTTTTTGGCAAATGTGGTAAAGGGATATGGAGTAACTTATCTGTGGAACTTCGGGCACTTAATTAAGGGCAATTTCATTGTTTAGTTTCTTGATTACACTTGATTTTAGGATGACACAAACAGACTATTGTACACTTGCAGACATGCAGTAACACTGAGCTTTAGTCTTTCAGAATGTGGTAGCATCACCATAAGTGAACTCAAGAATCTGTGCCAAAAAGTCAGCTTTAGCTTCAACTGCTTCACGAATCATCCTGTTCAGTTGAAATGCTAATGTTTGGCTTACACGATTAGTTGGCTGAGTTCAGTGGCACTACAGTTTTCATTTTTGTATTTTTGTAATGCCCTGTTGGGCTTGCAGGACCATACCTGGCAGTTCAAGTTGTTTATTGTTGTAAAATGCCATCTCCCATCTCTCACTCTTTGTTTGCCACTGCAACTACTCATTGCAGCCCCTGCTAACAGTCTTGCTGCCTGTCATCCCTAGTGCAGCTAGAATAGAAACCCACTGTTGCCTGTACCCGTAAAAGAAAGGGAACTAGTGACCCATTTCTAAGACCAGGGAGCGGGCACTGATCAGAGCTCTCAGAGAACTACTTTGCAGTCAGAGCTGGTGTCTACCTGACAGTCAACATCCCAGAGATGAGGGAACATCACTAGGAGTCTGATGTGGAAAAGGAACTTCGAATGCCTTGAGATTCCTATTTGGCAGAAGAGGTAAGGAGGAAGACAGTCCTACTTGAGATGATGACTACTGGGTGGCCACGAGCAGTTGACCCTGGTGCTATGGATCCATTTAACAAAAAATATTAAAAGTGTGACTGGCTTGGAGCCAGTTTATTTCACTGAAGTGGAGGATTTGCAGCATTGCCGAAATGTGCACTACTGGGTCGCCCTGTTGATTCTGCTGTCATAGCTATGCTACTTGCCCCAAGTATGCCTGAGTGCGTGATGCAGTTGTTAGAAGAGGTCATTACGAAGCCAACGTACTAGCCTCATGTGGTTGAATTGACTTTACTGCTGCTGGCCTGCACTTGCCCCAAGTGTGCCTGAGCGGTCTGTGCTGCAGAGACTTGTGTTAAGCCTTTTTCTGTCCAAGTGACGGTGCTGTTGGCTGAGCTTCTGACTGAAGGCACCAGACCCAACTTAGCCACCACCGCTGAACTGAAACACCTTGAAGTGACTCAACTGTTGTCCTCAGACCTGAGCCAAAGAGATTGTATTGCTGCCTTGACACAGGGAGGATGGTTCAGCTTAGTCGCCGATTCACTGGTAAGTCAGGGAGGAATAAGGCCCTGCCGTGAACTGTGGGGCCAAATATCTAGCCATTGTCGTGTGCTGACTGAAAAAAACCACACACCTTCCACTGCTGTGAGGCCTGTGGTTGTTTCTAGGAAGTAGGACAGATACCTGCTGCACCTGCGGCCAGTGTGTCTTCTTACTAGGCGGAAGGACCAGGATTGAAGTGTGGGAGACCAGAGCAAAGCCTCCGGGGACAGAGACTGTTGTTGAGATAACCGCTGAGAGTGCCTATTATTGCATACCAGACCAAAGGTGAGGAGTGCTGCACATGGACCCACAGCAGAGTGTCTTCAGGATAAAGAGGTAGGTGAAGGGTGCAGCAGAGAAAGCATCCTCACTGGGAAGTAGTAACCATGCACAAGAGATTCTGAGTACCTGATACCTTTTCTAGTATGTAGTATTGAGTTTTATTGTGTATTACGTACTTATTTGTAAAACTATAAGCACCAGGCTGGACAATCAAGTTATTTCACTGCTGAGTGTCTGTTGAGTGCTGAGCTTGTTGTACCCCCGCACTAACCTCCATGAAAAGCCTGTCACTACTTGAATTCCTACTACTCAATTGCTAAAAGAGTAATACTGTCTGAGTTTGCAGAGCCATAGTTGGCAATCCCTCAGGGCTTCAGAGGCAAATTGCTGTCAAATATTTGCAGATCACACTAAATTTGAGGGGCTCAATTGTTAAAAATGTCTCATTGTCTACTTGCAAGTAGACTACTATAGAAGAACTAGAAGAATGACTAAAATAATATCATGTTAGAATCATTAGTTTTGTTCTCTTATACAGTGGTGGCTCCTCCGCTATGGCGGAGGAGCGTCACCCTACTGACTTCAATAGGAAAGAGACAATGATAATAACGTAGTGTTATTATCGTTTTCTTTTTCCTATGGAAGTGAGGGGATCTCGGGGCGGGGCAGGGCTGGCCAGAGCAGGGAGAGAAGTGGTTTGCACTCCTTAAGTGTCCAAGACTGCTTGGCCGCCCACAGTCCTGCGCACTTTGCATCTTCCACACCAGGCTGCATTATACAGCCTGGTGAGGAACATGCAAAGCCTCCCAGTCCCCATCTGAGCGATGTGGTTTGGCGCTCAGACCAATCACAACGCTGCAGAGCCTGGGAGCCCTGGTGCTTCCTGCTCCTTCCTGCAGCCGGCAGAGACAGGAAGAATAGGATGGAGATGAGGCGGCAGCCGTCCGGCCCAGGTGTGTTTTTTTTTTTTTTTTGTTTCGCCCTGCACTCCCTGCCACTGCAGTTGGAAGACATGAATCTCATGTCTTCCAACTGTGAGAACACCAATTTAAACAGTAACAGGAGATTAAGAAACTTCCTTATCTCCTTTCACACAACCAGAAACCCACCACATTTTTACTTGTGTGCATCTGTGACATCCCTTCAGTTTCCCATCGTATCGAAACTTGGACTGAAGTTCTCAGCCATGAACATCTCTCCATCCTGGTGCATGATGAACAAAAGGCCTCTTTCTACAAGTAATTCTCTATGTTCACTGGCAAGTTCTTCCCTCCAGGCTTCACTATCAGCAGATGTCAAAGAATAAGCCTTTCTCCAACTAACTAGAGTCATGATAATGCACCTGCAAAGAAAGTAAGAATATGCTGGCAAGGCACAACGCATTTCATTTGAGGCCTGTAGTAATGCTAAGTTTAGCTAACCATTTAACCCCTTCGCCGCGGCACAAATTTTGCCGCGGCGCTGGGGGGGTTTGGGGCAGCGCGGCGCCGCCATGCTCGTGACGGAACCACTCCGTCATGAGCCACGGGCGCGCTGTGCTCATGACGGAGTGGTTCCGTCACGACTCCGCCCACTCGCACTAATCGCCCGCACAGGCGGGGAATCAGCGCCGTGTGGGCGGGGCAGCCGCCAACGGCCGCAGCATGACGGAACCACTCCGTCATGAGCACACGGCGCCCGTGGCTCATGACGGAGTGGTTCCGTCATGAGCAGGGAAGGTGTTAATATGCACTTTAAATACATGATTATACATATGCATGTGTAACTTGAGGAATAAATGGAAAACATGAGTAAAAGAGTACACAATTACATGTTTCAATGAAATATTAGTGTTCACGTATATAAATCTCTAATCCCTACAAGAAATACATTTCATTCATTCATTTTAATGATTTATACATGACAATTAAGTTAAGACACACAGTAAATATAATGTCGGTTATATGTATATAATTGCATAATTGTGATGTATAAGGATGGAGCCTAAACTGCACTGCTCCAATGTACTTAGCTCTTATTGGAGGTCTGTAAATGTTTGCTAGCAGGTGAGGACTAAACTGATTTGCATTGTGCTTTGCCCAGTACAAATCTGCTCTTCTTAAGTACAGCGTGCTGCGGTTTTGGGACTAAATTAAATCCCAAAAACGAGGGTGGAAAAATCACAATAATACACACTGTAATTCCAAAGTGAACAAGGGCTAAAGAAATCGTAGAAATATCCTTTTAATAAAATTATTTTGCACGAGGCACATTTATATTCTTGATATACACAAAAACTAAATACAGAATATTACTTGCACGCCCCTGCAATAAATGGATGCTCGTTGATTTGTGAACTAATATGTGTGTGATACTAAATTCCTCTACCATGATCTGAAAAACCTGTTAGACTTTCTGTATTGAGTAGACTCTCGCTGGATTCCGAAGACTAGTAATACATCATCCCAAATTTAGAGCACTCCTAGATAAAATAGTGATCAGCATCGTCAGTGACCATTCGCACTTTTTTGGTTTCCACTTCCTTATGTTTTGATCTTCCCTTCACTGTTTAGCTACTCTGTTATAGTAAATAACTATGAAATCCAAATTAGGTCCTCCAATAGATTTCATGAATCTTGATTTTTGAACGTTGTTTATTTTTTTATAACAATTTACCAAGCTTTGTGTGGTCTTGTCAGAAGATGCATAAAGACACCCAGAAGAGGCTGTTTACAAAGTATTGGGGCATGGTGGGAACATAGCGGCATATTATCAAGCCAGGCGATAAAATTATCGCCGCTTTAGCGGCAGAAAACTGCCGCTAAAATGGCGATAATGGGCTTGATAATATGCTCTATGGAATTCCAATTGAAGCCCATGTTAAATGTGAAGGACGTGTAACATGGGCTTCAATTGGTATTCCATAGAGCATATTATCAAGCCCATTATCGCCGTTATAGCGGCAGTTTTCTACGGCTAAAGCGGCGATAATTTTGTCGCCTGGCTTGATAATATGCCCCCTAATGTCGACATTCAAGAGACGACTTAATTCTCAAGGGTTGCAAACCGTGATAAACTTCACAGTTGAAACTAAACGTTTGCTAAGGTTGAAAACTAAAAGCTGCTGGCAAATTTCTCAGAAATACCATGCACTCTCTGTGGGCACGTAGATGAATATCACAGATAGTGGTTTCAACACTAATCTCCCGGAAACAGCAAGCAGAAACACGAAAGCGAGAACAGGAAACGTCTGCACTGGCCACAGCTACTCTTTTTGCATGAGAACGTTATTTCTGTTCAGCAGAAACCTAGGGAAATGTTTTCTCCCACTATAAAGCTCACCACAATGAACCAGATGTTCCATCACTCAGATGCCTTCACTGTAGATTCCATTGTTGAGCAGGTGGGATGGTCAAGTCTCCTAGCTGGACTTTCAAAGCATGGAAGAAGTGAAGGGTTGGCAGGGGTACTCTGGAATGATATGTTTGTTACTGGAAGTGAGGGAGGACACAAGTAATTAACAGATAATGATCTTGAAGAACTACTGCAGGGCAGTAGGAATGGGGACGATCAAACGACATCTTCTCATGTTGATACTGTGATAGTACCTTCATGGACATACCTTCACCAAAATACTGGGAGCTGTGAACGTGCCAATTCCTCCTCTGCTCCAAAAGAGCAGTATGTGATTCCAGCCAATCTCTGCCGTGTACACAGAGTGATTGGCTGCAAGAGGGCCAGAGTGCATGTGTCAGGTATTAATAATGATGGTCTGCAGGCTTCACTTCCCTTCTAGGAGAAGCTATGTTCTTTTGGGTGGTTGAGAAATCTAGTTACCCTTTCCTCGGCGTCTGTGCACTGGATCCTAGCCCTAGTTTTGTGACCTCTAAGGTTAGGTTGTGGGTGAAGTGCCATGGGTGCCAACGTGAGAGTCATTGGTAGTGGTTGCTACACTTGGTGACACTGAAATGATGTCCATGGTTACCTGATCATTTCTTTAATGTACAAAATGTGCTTTGCCTCTCCGATGAAACTACATTTTGTAGGTTTGAACAGTTCAACTATGCTGATCCTCAAGACCGATTGCTACAGATACAAGAGCTCGCTATCAGCAGGCACCAGGTGTGTTTTGTTGAGAAGATTAGTAAAGAAAGTCAACAGGATTATTTGTGACATGACTAACAGAAGACAACAGCTACAAATACTTCTCTAAGCTCATGAAGTGGTTGAACCTTGCTCTACATGAAGCTGCCTTGAATACCTCTGCAAGACTTATGCATTAGGCAGGTATTTCTCCCCCTGTGCAGTAAAAAATAAGACAGCATGCATGCTGCAAGGCAACCGGTCGATAATAGAGGAAATGTTAGACTTATAGTGGAAATGTATTGTACCAAATGGGGTGGAATGTACAGGCCGTATAATGTGCAACGGAGAAGATATATGTCACTGGTAAACTCATCAGACCTGAAAATGTTACAGCAATTGTTTGTCCTACTTTTTGGTTTGAGTTTCAAAGGATTTAGTCAGGCATCTGGGATAGGATGTCGCACATACAAAGATGAGGTAAGTAAGACATGCTAGGTAGTGCTGCACACCATATAATATCTGCATTATAGAGGATTACTGGGAACATTTTCTCTGCTCTTGCACGGAGAGTGTACTTTGCACTTTCGTTTTTATTAATATTTGACCCAGAGTATGAGTCCTAGGCCATTTCTTTCTGTCCCTAAGAGGGCACTGAGGGTTGACCGATATGCCTTCCAAGCAGCCATCTTGCCAGTAACAGTGGGATTGAGCCAGATGCAGTGTAGTGTTCTTAGAGCATGTGTTAGGGACAGGATGTACGTCCGCACAGGAGGTGTGCTGGTCGCACATCTAAGGCAAGCCTGTCTGTGCCTGCACTCATTCAGAGTTACCGGACTTGCAGGAGATGCCTCTGGTTGAGTTTAGCTTGAAGACACTACATGAATTAAAGGTTTATATGTGCATCCTTACCTATTACCTTGGTGATGAATGATGATTTTTTAATATGCCAGAATTTTAATGCATCCAATCTGAGAGACGCTGAAAGCTACGGTGGTGATAATTTGCTTGCTTTATCCTCAAATTTACCCAACAAAATGACACTCTTACCACTGCCCACATGTTTAATTGTTAGGTATCACCAAATGGGAAGTAAATGAATTAATTGAAGAACAATTTGATGTGATATTTGACAGAAAACTGGCTGAGGGAGGAATCAGCCTGTGATCATTTATACGGTTATATGTGCTAATAGAAAATAGGGATTTGGGGGAGGGAAGGCTGTCATATTAAAACTAAAGGTCAAGGTATCCATCGTAGGGTGCCGCTGTCCCTCTTCCGATGACATTTTAATTATTCAATATGAAGAAACTAAGAACTCAACTTTTCACTTTGTTATTGTTTATCAGCCTCCATCGGTCAAAGTTCATTTTTTAGAGAGGTTCATAGAATTAGCACGTCAACTAACTGTAAGGGGAGGCATAGAAGTAGCTTTATGGGTTTTTATTGTAAATGCAGACATGAGTCAAGCAAAACCAATCAAACAACTGATTGACAATGCGGGTAGTGTTGAGCTGTTTCTGGAGGTAAGGGAACTTAGGGCCATATGCACCAACACATTTTCCCATAGACACAGAATGGGTAAAACCCTTTGAAACATCTGGCCCTTACATGTTTAGCTGGACAAACTATTGATATAATGGTGTCTTTGGAGAGTCTAATCAAGATAAGGGAAAGTCAAACCATGACATAGGCTGAACACTATTTTGATAACTTTTTGTTGAGTATCGTTCAGCTAAAGATGGGATATACTCCTGAAAGTAGCAAGTTACCTTGCAGGGCTTGGGATGAGATGGAAATGAACAAAACATGATTCCACTCATACTATTATCTTATAGATACTAATAAGACAGTTCCTGAGCTAACAGCTCATAGCCATTCAAAACAAGAAATAACCCTTCTTTTACTAAGGAAATGAGTAGTGGATAGACTAATGGTTAGACAACCAGAAACAAGCTGGAGAATAAAGTATTGTGAAGAACTATACTTGAGGAGAAAGAAACAGGTTCTCATTGCATCAATTCTTTCATATGTAGACAACACCACTAGTTAACTATTTCAGATGGTGGCTAATCTCACTCAGTTGCATGGTTCCATCTATCCTGACATCACAACAATTTTCCAATAAGTTAGTTAGTTGTTTTGTTAGAAAGATTGAGATTATTCCTGCTCCCATTAGTTCTGAAAGGGAGAAAATACCTTTAGATTGTTGTCTCTTGACGATTGTTCTTTCAGAGGATAATATGATGGTTGAAACTCTCCCTAGGGAGGGAGGAGCTAGGAATATGGACCATGGTAATAATCTCTGCTAGCTCTTATGTACTGTATTCCCCTTTTAGTAATGTGACAGTTCCTTGAGAGTGAAAGAAATCTGTAGAAGTTACATATCTGCTTATAAAATCAAATTTATATCCAGAGAAATTTGAAAACTCTAGGCTTTTCTCTCCGTTGCCTGATATTGCTGAAATAGGGGGAAATTTCTTGCCCGATAATTAGCAAGCTATCTAGAAGTACATATGCTCATCAATAGTAGCCAAATGGGCTTCAGATCTAAGTTAGTTACTGAAGCTTCTATCAGTAAGTGATACTAAGATACACTAGGAATCTATCTGGACCAAAGGAATCCTGCTTGCCTCATACTGCTCGATCTGTCTGCTGCCTTTGACATGGAGGGGTATACTATTTAGATTAGGCAGCCTGGGGAGATAGGAATCAGAAAACTTGTTTTGAATTTGCTCAGATCATTCTTCAAAATTCAGAGAATTTACTCAGAAATTATTTTCAAATCAATCTGCAAACATTAATAAAAGACATGAAAAGGCTCAAGGCTTGGTGCTTTCACCGATCTTGATTAACATGTATGTTCACTCACAAGCAAGAATTGTTGAAAGCTTTGGGTTTCATATCATCTCATAGGCAGAACACACACAGTTAATTCTTAGTCTAAAGAGGCCACTGCAGAATTTACAGACCGTCTGACAGGACGCCTTACATCAATATTCTATTGGAAGCACAGCAACTTCCTAGAGTTAAACGGAGATAAAACCAAAATCTTGTAACTGAGAAAAATTATAACTTATCTTCAACTTTTTGACCTGGGATCATCTCCTTAACTGTCTGAAAAGGGGAATAGTCTTGGATCATAATTGATAGCAACATGGGACTGGTTCCTTGAATTAAATCAGTGGTGCGATCTGGTATGCTCCAAATAATGATTTTGAGGAAGATTTTACTGTTCACTCCCGATACATAAAATGAGGTAGTGTTAAATTGTGCGACAAACTCAAGAATGGATTATGCCTTTGTTTGCTATTTAGTACGTCTGGTGTAGGTTGAGAGTATTGATCATGATCAAACTTTTGAGGGAGAAAATAACAAAAAATATATTTCTATACATTTTCTATACCTAACCCCACACATGTACCTTGGTGATATACGAGGTATGGAGAATAGTGAAGTAATATTTTCCTCAGTGCACTTACTTCTTCCATAGTTTGTCCCTCGATGCTATGGTCATGATATTGTCACCAATTGATAGCTGGGATTTAATATTCCCTGCCACAATCACTACTACCTTCTAAGTTGGTACACAAACTTCAGATGATTAAGAGTCTGGGGTGAGGTTTATTTCCAATCTTCAGAAGCCTGATCAAGTATCAGAGGTTTGGCGGGCTCTTCACTGGTTAGCCATAGAAAAGTGGATTCCTTTCAAGTGCTACTGTCACAAAGAATTTCATTAAAAAAACCTCTTTCCCAGATGTCCCTCAAAGTGGTCTCTAAGAACGAACAGTTTGTTATTACTATTCATCTATTAATTTGAGGGTTTTATTAGTACAGAGCATGAAAGAGAGCATTTTAATTTCTTTTGCCTGCTCTGTGGAATTCTATCTTGGTTTCTAGCCAGTAGAAAGAAAATGTATTATTGTTCAGAAAGGAATAACATGTTTATCTATTATGTTAGGAAGTGTCTTGCCTGTGGTGGATCTGCCTAGTGATCCATCTAGTATTTCATCTAATAGTGCCATGAAACCTCAGTCTGTTTTATGCTTTTTGAAATATTCATTCATGCTTATGTCCCTCATCACAAACATACCACTACTGGCAGAGGTTTGGAAATAGAGGGGAATAGGCTAATATTTGATAGCCTGCAAGAGACATTAAATGTATGGGTTAGTTCCTTGCTCTTCTTGGAAAATTGAATTATGTTAGGACAAAAGATAAGTGCTCTAAGTTCATTTTTGGCTGGTAATGCTATGCTAGTTGTTCTCGGTGTATTCCTCCAATTTGTAAGAATGGCCTAGTTGTGCCTCATTTCTTTGTTCAATGATGACAAAGTCAGGCCACAATGGATGTAAAATGTTGTCACAGTAGGTATGGTTGTCATATTATTGATGCCTCCCTGTCAAACATATAAAAACTAAAGGCAAGCTTTAGGACCCTTCATGTCTTAAGACATCAACATGTTTCTGCCTCAGTTTTAGCCCTGCAAAGTTCTTAGTCATTCCCCAGACCATTCTTCAGGAATTTAGTCCTAATCATTGCCCACTCTTTTCACTGATCATTGCTGTTCAGTGTTAGGTTATGAATAAAGAATAAGAGTGAAAAATGAAAAAGAGAATGATATTCCTGTCACCACAGTAAACAGGGCCACAGAGTGTGATTGCTCTCCAGTATCCTTAATATAGCCTATAAAATTTGGGAAAGCAGTTATTCCCAGGTTATGCATGACACCCTCATCACCGGAAGTGGTTCAACGGTACATATGTTCATGTGCATTTATAGTCTAATATTTTCCCAGTTTGCTCTGTGCTGAAGAGGCTGTTCAGATGTAAGGTCAGTCACTCCTGCTCCACCTCCACAGAAGCAGAATTCTCCACAGGAGGGTGATTGTGGTAATTGCCACCCTCCAAATGTTAGTTGGTAACACAGAATGGCAAACTGCCACTGCTTAAACATCCTAGTGGAGAAAAACTTATTGTCTTCTAATGGTGATTATCAGGGTGCATGTGACCTAAAAGAACAAGGTCCCTGTCAGAAACTGCACAATAAATTTGTCAGAGCTGACCCCTTCAACGTAATAAACATATTCTGGTTAGGGAAAAGCACAGTTCTGAGAGAATATCGGCTCAATCCCCAGTAGCTATGGCCACAAAGAGTGCATTAAGTTCAAGCTGCACTAACACTTTTAAAGTCAGGTAACAAAACACAATAACATTACCAAACCAATAGAGAAACCTTTATGAGCAAAAAGAGACCAAGCTCATTATAATAGGATAAGGAAAAGCAGAGATATGAATTTCTAAAATTTCAAGGCAAAAAGTGCCTAGATAAAGTAAATCACCATTGAAAAAGAACAGTTGACGGTTGACCAGGACCTCGGCATGATATCAGGATGACTGCAATTAAGCAGATGTTGGATTCACCATTATAGCTAATCTCAGCTAAGTGGTCGGCCTATAACATCCCCCCCATTCTTCCTGGCTCAGAGGCAGGCTATTGTCTTATGAGCAAGGGTATATAACTCTCCTAGCCAAAGATGTGTGTTCCACCTCTGGAGGTGTGAGGAGTGGGAGCATTGGTTTTAAGCCAGTTCTAGCTCAGGCAGCCTAAAGTACATTTTTATAAAGTTGCTTTTCCACTCATGGTTATCAAACTTTGAAATTCACCATTAAGTCAGATTTGAATAGGAAAGAACTCTGAACGAATTTCCAGCACTTTCACAGGCAGAAATGTAGTAGAATTATATATTTTAATCACACCTAGGCCTGTCTTATGAAAATGTAGCTGAACCTACACTGTGAAATAGCTTATAGGCCTTCACACGCTATGACAGATTAGTTTTTAACTACATTTTGGGCCATTCGTTTATATAATGGGCACTCTGTATTGTTGGCTTGCCAGGTACACTTTAGGATTTACTTATTTTACAAATACTATATGAAAAACATTTCCTTGCCATGTTTTACCGCAGTGCCATTACAGTGCAGCTGAGACTGAGCAGGGTGGTGTTCCCGATAGGCATATACTTTTGTCATATATGTGGGCGATGTAAAACACACTGTAGCCCTAATATGCCATTTAACCTAGCATGCCATAGCCACTATCTACAGTGGATTTATTGGAAAGATAAACAGGTCAAACAGGGAGTTCAATGCGCAGCACATGCTTTATAGGGAAAACACATGACCTTTACCAGTGTTTAGCAGTGGTAAAGTGTACAGCATTCAAAAGCCAGCAAAATTAGACAGGAGAAAATGAGGTGGCCACAACAAAAATGATGTCCTTCTTAACAGTCCAAACACAAGGAGATGATGGACGGAGTGCTGAAACTTTTCAGACACTCACCCCCAGTCACAGATCTGGGATGATTCCATCATCGTTAACTCACTTCGCCACCCTAGTTCAGACCCAGCCATATGAAAATCAGGCTTGACCCTGTTAATCATGAGAGCAGTCAAGCCCGAAATGCCAAACCTGGTCTTCCATGGACCGGAAACAAGCATCCTGGGACTGGTTTCGGGGTAACACTCCTCATCAGCCAGGCTAGCTTGAATCCAGTGGCAAAGTGAGCAAGGGACACACGACTGGGCATACCCTGCCAAATGAGGGCAAACAAAGCAAATACAAGGAGATGATGGACAGAGCGCTGAAACTTTTCAGACACTCAACCCCAGTCACACATCTGGGTAGAATCGGTAGCACCCCTCATCAGCCAGGCTAGCTTGAATCCAGTGGCAAAATGAGCAGATCTGGGTTGAATTCATCATCGTTCTTTAGCTCACTTGATCTGGCCCACCTTGCACTAACAAGGAACTTTTTTAAATTTGAGGGCGATGACTATCTGCAAGTACTTGGTTCAACCATGAGGAGCACATTTGCTCCTGGTCTAGCCTGCCTGTACGTACACTCTTTTGAGTCCGACATAATCCAGAATGTTGACAACCCCTTCCTTAACAAAATCAGATTATGGAAGCGATATATTGATGAAGTCCTTTTAATTTGGACGGGGACCGTTGATTAGGTACAGGAGTTTGGGTTATGGCTTAATGCACAGAACCCCTACCTCAGGTTTACTTTTACCTTTGGTAATAAGCAGCTTGCCTTTTTAGACTTGTCAATACAAGAAAAAGATGTTGTCTTAATGAGCGAGGTGTTCTACAAGCCCACGGATCGTAATAGCTTATTAAGATTTAAAAGCTTTCAAGTATGAGGCCTACGAGAGAATCTGCCGGTAGGCCAGTTCCTACGGCTGAGGTGAAATTGCACGGAGAAAAATGATTATCAAACCCATGCAGAGAAACTGACTAAAAAACTAGTGGCAAAACACCACCCTAGGAAATTGATTAAAACAAGAAAAAAAGCGGGCGCTGCACAACAACCGTGAGCAACTGCTTTTTCAAAAACCGAATAAAACATGTGACCAGCTAATCTGTGTTTGGGTTTAGCACCCTGTCTAACCGATTCAAAGCTATGATCAACAAAAATGAGAATATCCTCCAATCCGGGGATCTGAACATAGAACAAATGTATTCCTTCAGGAGAGCAAGGAACATTAAAGACATGGTGATACACACACGACCAAAAAACAAAGGTCCGGGGCCCCAACAAACCACGTTGTGGAACCTTCCTTCTCCATCGGGGCATTCCCAGAGTGGGTACTGTAGTGTATGCTGTTTTACAAAAATCACAAAAGAACTGGACCTGCACCTGCAGATGCCTGGAGAAGAACTGGAGAAACACAAGATAACCGAAAACTACTCAACCTACAAGGTGCCATGACAGACTACCACAAGCAAATCAGAACCACCATGATGTACTTCATCCACAACAGAATCCTTGCCAACTCATCGTCATTCAGGAATTCAACAACCCACACAGTGAAGCCACAGACATCACCCCATCCCATGACCTCTGTGACAAACTCGGAACCTACTTCCACCACAAAATTAAAAACCTCTACGACAACTTCTTCAGCCACCCTTCAAATGCCACAGCCGATCCCCCGCCCTCCAGACACAGCAGCCAGCCCACCATCTCCAACTGGACGCCGATCACGACCGAAAACACCGCCTCGACCATGAAAGGCATACACTCGGGGGCCCCTACCAACCCCTCCCCTCCCCACATCTACCACAGAGCCGCAGCCGCCATCGCACCTGAACTACAGCGCACCATCAACACCTCCCTCCAAACAGGCACCTTCCCAGATGGCTGGAGACGCGCAGAAGTCAGTCCCCTGCTCAAGAAACCCACAGCTGACCCCACCGACCTCAAAAACTACCGACCCATCTCTCTCCTCCCCTTCGCAGCCAAAGTCACAGACAAAACAGTCGACAGGGAACTGACTTGATTCATCAAAGAGAACGCCGTCTTCGATCCATACCAATCCGGATTCCGAAGCAACCACAGTACGAGACTGCCTTGCTCGCCGCCACAGACGGCATCTGCACCCTCCTGGACCAAGGCCACTCTGCAGCCCTCATCCTACTTGACCTATCAGCAGCCTTCAACACTGTCGCCCACCGCACGCTAGTCACCAGGCTACACAATGCCGGCATACAAGGAACAGCCCTGGACTGGATCCGATCATTCCTCACCGGAAGAAGCCAAAGGATCAGTCTACCACCCTTCCTCTCTGATCCTGCAAAACTCACCTGCGGAATGCCACAGCGATCATCGCTGAGCCCGACCCTCTTCAACATCTACATGTCCCCCCTAGCAACCATCGTACGACAACACGGACTCAACATCATATCCTACGCCGATGACACCCAGCTCATCCTCTCCCTCGCCAAAGACCCCACCACCACCAAACTCAACTTCCAGAAAGGAATGCAAGACATCGCAGCCTTGATGACCAGCCGCTGCCTGAAACTCAACGCTGAGAAGACAGAAGTGCTCATCCTTGGAACCTCCCCCTCAGCATGGGACAACACCTGGTGGTTGACCGCCCTTGGAAGCCCACCTACCCCCACAGACCATGCCAAAAACCTTGGCATCATACTCAAAGCATCACTCACCATGAACCGACAGGTCAACGCTGTCACATCCAGCTGCTTCAGCGTTCTCTGCATCCCCAGCAGGACCTTCAAATGGGTGCCCCTTGAGTCCAGGAAGATAGTGAGCCATGCACTCATCACCAGCAGACTGGACTACGGGAACATACTCTACGCCGGCATCAACAAGTCCCTACTTCACAAACTCCAGACAATACAGAACACGGTTGCCAGACTCGTCCTCGGCATCCCCTGGCATGGACACATCAGCCACCACCTGCGAAGACTCCATTGGCTCCCCATGGAGAAAAGAGTCACTTTCAAAATCCTAACTCACACCTACAAATGCCTACACAACAACGGACCCAAATACCTCACCGACAGAATCAACTTCCACGTACCCAAAAGAAACCTCCGATCGTCCAACCTTGCACTGGCCGAAACCCCGCGCCTCCACAGTGCCAGAGCCGGCAGACGATCCTTCTCTCACATTGCAGCCAAAACCTGGAACAAACTGCTGGAGGACATCAGATGTGCCCCCTCCCTGGACAAGTTCAGGAAGGCCATCAAGACCTGGCTTTTTGGTTAACGGAGCTGCAGACCCCCCTACCCCCAGCACCTTGAAACCCTTACAGATGAGTAGCACGCTTACAATTCCCTGATTGATTGATTTATTGATTGATTGATGAATGGGGATGCAAACACCGTGGAGACAGAAGTGTTTCACCAACTGCAACTCCACAAGTCTGATCTATATGATTAAATGCCTGTGCGGGCTATTGTACATTGGGAGGACCACAGGTAAGGTATGCATCGGTATCTCAGAACACCACAGCACAGTTAGGTGCAGAAGGGATGCCACAAAATTGACTTCGCACTACATTGAAAACGGTCATCCTGCTGATCAACTTGAGTGGTCTGTTATAGAAAGGCTATCACAGGAGCACACAGACAAGACAAAAGCAGTACTTCTTTTCGAACAGAGATGGGTTCATAGGCTCCACACAGACCAAGTCGGACTCAATGACGATATCCCCTGGGGAGGCTTACTGACTGGCTAATGAACCCCCACCCCCAAATGCCCCTCCGCGGCCTTGGGCTACGGTTGGGTCGGGAGGCTCAGGAAAATACAGAGACATTGCAACACAATTACAACTGCAGGCCGGCTAATTGGATGTTGAGCCATAGACAATAAGTAACATCTAGGTCAAGATGACTATCTTAAAAGCGGCCATTTACCAATTATTAGTATAGCTTCTTTCGCATCGGTTTGCAATGCTACACATATAAGAAATCATGTGATTTGATTGTGGTTCAGTAATGTAATTACAAGTTACCACCTGGGAGATTGGTGTTTGGCTTTAGGCTTTCCTGCCTGACTAGCGTCTTGTGATGCAAATAAATAAATTCTAAAATATCAGCTGGAATACCGCAATATTAAAATTCACCTTATTAACCATTTGCGAGCATTCTTGTAAACCTTCTAGCCGTTATAAGGGAGTAGGAGTTGTTCCTTCCCCAGTGGGGTTTCGAATCCTGTTCCCCACCGTACAGGGACTACATTTCCCATAATCCTGTGTACATAACATGACCACCGGAACTGGTGCCACTAAGTTCTAAGCCACGCCCGCATGCCATCGGCAATAGAATGATGTACTTCAGCCTACGGGACGCACCACACACTGTTGGAGGGTATTTTAGCCGGTTCCTGCCTTGCTCAAATTGTACCAAAACCGGCAGGGAGCGAATGGAGTAGTTGCTCCTGTGTGGTGGTCCTTCTGATGAAGTAAGGAGCAGGGGGTGGGTTTGGGTACTTTGATCTCAGAGCATACATAAAAGCACAATTGGCAGAGTGCTGTGGATACTTAAGGGGTGGTTTGGTATTTTTCGGCGTATTTATGAGCATTGTCAATGGAAAAGAAAAAATTGACTAAGAATGTGTGATCTGTGAACATCCTGAATCTCAATTTTTTTGCAAATTATAATGTGTGAACCGTTCAGAGGAATACTGTTATCTGTCAAGGTGCTAAGATGTATCATCGCAAATCAAGTAGCGGGTTTGGGTATTTAGAGGCCTGCTGTAAATAACAGGTGAATATTTGCTGTGAGAATATGTAATTTGCCGCTTATACACTAACGGTAATAACATTGGGCCAAGAAACTGTATATGCCCTAGGGCTAATTTGATTTTTCTGTGTGGCAAGTACCCTACTGTAACGGCCCGCTTTGGCCTTTGGTAAGATACCTAGAAAGATTACAGCCGGTAATTGCACGAAGTGCTATCCCAAAGGCTCTGCTTTGAAAATAACCTTTGCTGTCTTAATACCTTTGTGATGTTGGGGTGCTCAGGGAGCCCAATTCCTAGATAACAAAAACTGGGGGTTTAACGGCATTTGCAATGCTGACATAGACAGAAAGGAACCATCAAACTACTTATCCTGTATTTATAAGTACTGTTGAGCCTATACCCTCACTGAACAGTCTTAAATGAAAATGAAGTGACATCAGCTACAACAAGTAGAAACCAGGCAAAATTAACCGTTGTCAAGCTCATCATACAAAGGTGCTTTGACGTCACCATCGAGCACCAGCAAAGAAGATGGGTGTGCGCTGATTATCTCTACCAAAGGACGACGTACACATGTGGGGTTAGTGGTCTGCAAAGTAGATCACAGTTCAAAGAAAGCTCACCAAACAAAGGGACACACTTAATTTGGACACTGTCCCAAAATCACATTGAAAGTGAACGATGACCCATTAACTTTCATCATGTGAGTGGAAATTTTTTACAGCTTATCCCGTGCCTCGCCTCACTTCGTCAAGCATGAAAGTATACACATGTGCCAATTCTGAGCCATTGCAAAGTCAAGGGTTGTTCACAGCAACAATGCAACACAAAAATATACCAGAGTGAACCACCATTCATGTTCTACAAGGGATTTTGTCGAATGCCTTTTTGCTCATTTTTGCCTCAGTTGCGAAATAGGGTTGATATCCCCCAACTACAACCTCTGTGCTCAGTCTGACATCATGAGCTGATTCCCGTTGTTGTTCCATGGCCCGGGAAAACTCAAGAAAATGAAAGTATAGTTTCAAATCAATTATGGTATTCACCCTTTTGCTCAACGGCACAATAGAGTTGCTTTTCATCTACTAGAAGCTGTAGAGAAAGAGATGGAAGCACTCTTAAAATATGACATCATTGAACGCTCCACAGGTCCCAACCCATGGATTGCGCTCATAGTAGTAGTACCAAAAATGGACAGTAGCTGAGTGGTGAGCATTTGCTTTGATATGTGCCAGGCAAACAAAGCCATTGAGAGGGAGAGACTCCCTGGTCCACACATAGCAGACATGATCATGCAATTGAACAATGTTTTCCTGTCTTGACCTGAATGAAGGATACCAGCAACTCGAGTTGAAGGAGAGCTGCTGAGCTATCTCAGGATGTTATTTGCTGAGTAATACAACTGTGCTTTCAATCACAGAGATGACATACTGTTTTTTGGGAGAACACGGAAAGAACACAACAAAGCCCTCACCCAACTGTTGATGCAGGTCTCACTCTGATCACTGCAAAGTGTGAGTTTCACAAAACAAAACTCAAGCTTTTTGGGCACATATTCTCTGATGGGGGAATGACTCCAGACAAGGTACAAGCACTGCCATCCAGTTGCCTCCCTCAGGATGTTACCATGCTGCGATCCTTTCTAGACATGGAAGGTTATTGCTTAAGATACATTCCCAACTTTGCTACAGTGAGTGCCCCATTGAGAGACTTGACAAACCTAAATGTTCAGTAGTCTCCAGAATGCAACCAGAGTTTCAAAGACATTAAACATGCGATTGAGAATGCAACTGAAATGGCCTACTTCGACCCCAAGTTACATACCAAAATAACAGTTGATGTGAGCCCAGTAGGGCTAGGGCCAATCCCTCCTCAACACAATGGCCATCTAAATGCTCAGAGACGCATTGTGGCCTATGTCAGTCAAAGCCTGTCTAATACAGAACTTTTCTATGCTTAGCTGGAGAAGGAGAGTCTGGCTGTGCTGGTGGCCTGCAAACATTTTCATGTATTCCTCTAAGATTCACTGTCATCACGGATCATCAGGTGTTACTTACAATTTTTGGAAACCCAAAGGCTAAGATGCCCCCTCGCACTGAGAGGTGGAATGGTTAAGACTGTAAAAGTAGGACTATGAGATTGTGCACAAACCGGGGAAGAATCAAAACCCAGCAGATTACTTTTAACGAGTGCCACTCCATCATTGTTCGACATCCAAGACAGCTGAAGCATATCTCAACGTTATTGAGAGATTCAGCACACCAGCAGCTCTGTCTGTGAAACAAATCATTGCTGCCATTAATGCAGATAAAGACATGACCATAATCAAAGAACTTATTACAACGCAATCATGGATGAGTGGCCATATCCTGCAGCTTGAGTGCACTCCAGAGCCGTCAAGCAGGACAACATCTCAGGTCCTATTCTTTAATGGTTATTATTAGGCAGTCCATCAGCAATGTTAGTCTTTTGCCAGCGTTGAAAGACATCTTCAGGAGCATGGATTCAAACACATGTTGTTTCTGAAAAAATTCAAGGTCATCTGTGGCAATCAGTCCTGGGCCTTCTTGACTCCTGAGGCTGCATGGGAGTAATGAGAGACACTGAAGTCCTCCAAACTTGATTGTGAAAATGATGGCATGAAGGGCACTCATGGTGACAGACTCATAAGAAATGATCATAGGAGTTGACAGCCTTCCCAAAGCCAGGTCACGAAATAGCAGGTTGATGCAGTGGTACTTACTGGAGCTATGCACTGAAAGAAGGAAGACACAATCCTCTGTGATTCTGAAACATCAAATTGAAAACTCCAGACAAGGATTCATTACAAATGGCATTGCTTGTGACCACAGTGATGATGGAACAACGCTTCATGGGCTGAGCCTGTGGAGGGTAGCTACCAATACACTTGCTTCAGTTTCTATATACATTGATCCTTGGTTACTGGTTGGTTGTGGGCTTATAATGTGACTGTAAGATTTATGTAGGGGGAGTGTCTGATAAGAGCACACTAAATGGCGTGTCACAGTCCTCCCTCTCTGTATTGTTTCCTTAACCACAATCTAATTTGTGGCACACTTTTACAGGCCACACTACTTTCTCTATGGAGTTGGATTGGTTTGCTGGGAAGTTGAGATTGGCTAGGTTTTATGTCCTATTTTGATTTTCAGTGGTACTACTACATGTGGAATCTTTGTCAACTCACCCACGGTTACATCCATACCTGTACAAGCTGTGTATTTTATGAACCCCTTCATTACACTGACGTTTCTGTCAATTGTTTTTAAGTGGCCCATTTTTAGTAGCCCTATGGCTACCTCCCCGTGGTAAGATGCTAACATGTTATATATATATATATATATATATATATATATATATATATATATATATATATATATATATATTACCTACTGGCGGTCGCCAGTAGGTAGTTATAGTTAGGACCACGTTTCCATAGGAAATCCGCAACATTCTATTTTGAATAACTTTGGCGCCGGTCGACGAATCCTCGCAAATTTTTCAAAATAGGTGGGGCGCTACGCTCCGCTCCTTCCCTGAAAGTCTCGGGGGGATTCGTCAAGCGGGGGCTGAGATAAAAGGGGGGTCCCAAAACGCGTTTTTCCCATGCATTTTTCCATAGGACCTTTAGACAGGGCTACAGCCCGAACGGCTGAACAGAATTACTAGAAATTTGGCAGAGAGGTAGTCCTCAGGTCAAGGAAGTGCCTTTTGTAGGTTTGGTGTAAATCTGTTCAGTAGATTCTGAGAAAATAGCCTTTAAATCAATATATAAATCTGAGCCAGCTTACGGTGCGCTTACGGTACGCTTACCGTACGCGTACGGTGGCGTGCGCGAGCGCGATTCTGATTGGCTCTTTGATCTTAGTAAACATTCGAATCGACCGAAACCAGGAAGCGGCGGCCGCCATTTTCTCTCTCGAACTGAGAGAGATGTTGAAAATATAAAGCACAAAAACATGTAAAGGGGCTGTTTAGACAGCTCCCACACAAATAGCTATGGTGAGGGAGTCCCCAAAGATCCCCCAAGGGCAAAAACGGAATATTTTTTTTTTCGCTAATTTCGCCGATTACGCTTACCTTACGCGTACGGTAAAAAATTATAAAAAAAAAAAAACTATCCACACTCACCCCACCCCGTGTGCAATTGGTGCCCGAAGTGCACCAATTGTGCATGGCTTATTACAGCTAGAGATATACTAAAATATTTTTTAAAAAAATAATAAAAAAAAAAATTATCCACAGTCTCTCCACCCCGTGTGCAAATGGTGCCCGCAGGGCACCATTTGTGCATGGCTTATGATTTTTACAAAAAATTAAAATATTACCTTTCAAAACGAAGTGCATCATATGTCCTCCATGTGCGCACGGTGCGCGAAGCGCATTGTGCGTACATGGCCCATCTAGCGCAACGTGGGCACGCGGTGCGCGTAGCGCACCGCGTGCCCACCGTGCGTGCACGGCACTAACTGCGTAAAGTGGGCGCCGCGTGCTCACTGTGCGCGCACGGTGCGCAAAGCGCACCGTGCGCGCACGAAACGAACTGCGTTAAGTGGGCGCGCACGCCACGAATGGCGTAAAGTAACTTAGCATTTAAAAAACCGTACAATCTTCTGCTGATGACATGTGTCTTTATGAAAAAAAAATATTTGTAATATATGTATAGCTAAAAATGTATGGAAGAAGACATGGGCAAAAAAGTGTCTAAATACAGTATTAGCATCAGCAGAGGATTGCGGTCGCGTGAGTTATAGTTGCCTGCACTAACTATAACGGGGGAATTTCATTGGTTTTTTATCAGTAAAATTTCCGCTAACTATAACATGTGTGAAACCTATGTTTTTTTCAGTGAATTTGCAAGGTTTTTTAAATGCTAATTCCTAACTATAACGTGTGTGAAACCTATGGTTTTTTCAGTGAATATATATATATATGTGTTCTTAACACGCAATGTTTTAGTTATAGTGAGTCTTGATAAACGTTGTATAATTCTATCATTCCTTAAGAGGCAAACATTTCCTTTTGCACTCATATAGGAGATGCATTTGTTTACTACTGATGCGGCAAGAGACTTAAGAGGTGGAGGAGTCATTTGTATTTTTTGGTGTTCTCAACATATGCTCTTTTGGTTCTTATCTGGATCAAGGTGGGGAATTACATAGATTTAAATGATAGGTGCATGAAGGTAACAGGGTCTCAGGACAGAGAGCCAGTTTCATGTGTGAATATATATGCATGAAATTTCAACAACAATGAACTCTTTCCCAATGACGCATATTGCGATCAGTGCAATCAAACCCTCACTCTGTGAGGTGGGTGACTTTAAATGCTCTCTTCTTCCACTACAATCTGTCTCAAATAGCAAGCCTTCACCCACCCTAATCTACAAAATAAAGCATCCATCCCTTCATGATATGTTGTGTTTTGTGTACCTGTGTGATGCAGACTACTTAGAGTACTCACAGCTGCATGGCTTCACACTAGACTGGACTTGCTGTTGATGGGCAGAGAGATGAATGATAGGGCGTAAGATGTTTAATTCGAGGGCACGTACTTGATCGACATCAATACCTATCTCATATTGATATGTTGAGGAGCACTTGGATGAGTCATTATCAAAGTTTCTATACCGCATCTACAAAAACACTGAATCCAAAATATTAACTACAACTATATTGCCAAAGCAAGTATGAACAGGTAATTATAGTTTTACTATTACTAATGCCACATTTACAAAGCTTTTTTAAGTAGGCGTTCAGCCAAACAGTCACATAGTTCTTGGGAGTCAATCGTGTGGTCTGGTGTGCAATCTATTTTTCATAATTTGATAATGATTTTGAGTAATACTTTAGTCAAGTTGGTGGCCTCTGATATGGCACTGGATGTAGTGAGATGTTGAATCCATTTAATGGTAGTTTTATAGATTTTATACAATCTTTGAATAATTGTATCTTTGTGGTGGTATTATTTTTCCCTGTTAATCTTGGATTCTGATTTTCTGATTTTGCCTTGGTTACTTTTGTGTCTTAAAGCTATAAGTCGAAACACTTTTTCACAAACCTTGGTAAACCAGCTGTCAAATTGGCTTAAGGACATTAATGAATTTAGTGGTTATGTTACAAGAAGTCTGTCTTGATTTAGTCTATATTGAAACTATTCCATGATCTTTTAAAAATGATGTTGCTAGTGGTAGCACCACTGCCAGCCATACATTTAAATAAGTGATAGGGTACTTGGTTGTAATTCTTTGACTGAGATAAAATGCTTTGAGGCAAATATGGTACTACATGTATGTCCTGCATCATGGGTATTTCAGGTTATATAGCAGGGCTGTAATCTGATGGACATCAGGAAAAAAAAAACACAAATTGAGGTCTCTTACAATAAATATATTCAGATGATCAAATACGATTTTCAATGCAGAGCCCAGTGGGTCCTCTGTGGAAATCAATTGTTATGGAGGTGGTCAGTAGATTAGAATGAATGAGATAGAACAGGTCAGCATTATGAGCAATAAATAAGAAAAGATGCACACCCTGGAGTTTAGTGATTTTAATCGTGGTAGTTGCTAGGAAGGTTGTATACCATTTGGCTAGTCCTCCACCACACTGGTTGCCTAGTCTGTTTCCTCAGAGTGTTAAGTGAAGTTTTCAAATTGCTTCTTTTAGAAGGGTTGAAGTGATATCTCCCATCCACATTTCTGTGATTAATATCAAGTTTAGATTTCAGTCACTTAGAATATTGCATATGTGGGTACCATCCTTTCTCAAGGAGCTCGTTTTGATCAGGATCCATGCTAAAGTTTGTTGGGATGACCATAAGGTTGTATGGTTCCTGATTGTCTTGGATGTGTTGATAAATTCTTTTGTAATAGACTCTCTTATGGGTGGCAGTTAGTACAAGGGAAGTTAGTAGCCAGCAGGGATTCAAGAGATGATACACACTGGGCATATTGAAAATAAAGGATGGCTGGGGTGCATATGTGATGTTATTCTTCACTTGACTCAAATGTGTCTGGAACATGAAATGCCCAAATATAATTTTTTTTAGATACCTCCATTTAGGTAAAGTGGGAAAGTGACTTACAATACATCAATAGGAAATTGTCTGATTTTGGGGTATATAACTTCAACAGCAATTTCTGTGACACAAAACATTGATAATAGTGGATACCATTCCTTGGACATAAGAAGGAATATTGGTGGGAGGCATCTAAATCAATGCTTCATGCTATTCTTCATCCTTCAAAATAATGACAATAGAGAGGTGGCAATTAGGGCAGGTTTTCAATTAGATAAACTAAATATCTTAACTAGACTGTACTATTCTAGAAGTCCGTTTTGATCATTTGGATATTTTCCCTCTTCTCAGTATATAATTGGATGTGCCCAAGAGGGCACATTTTATCATCTTAAGTGGCATTCTCAGGGTGATGGTACTATTAGCAAATAGTTATTGAGAAACTTCATTTGGTTGCATGCACAATAAGGATTCTGTCCCAGGGCTAGTACATTTTGGAAATGATTATGACTTGTCATAGAGAGTTCAAGATAGATGAAAATATTTGCAGATCTTGCATTGGTGGTTCAAAGAGAGCTGAAGCTCAAAGATCAAGAATCGGGCAGTCAGGTGCCCCCAACCATGAAAAGCTGGAGTGAAACTCTGTATCAATGTAGGGAGACAGAGATTGTGTTGAAAGTTAAGAATGCCTAAGAAAGTTCAAAAAAGGTTTTTGGGGGGAGAGTATGGTCATGTTAGTTTGAACTCCCCTGGATAAGAAAATGGTTGTTCCACTGGGTGAATGCTTGTGAGGCACAGTGTGCTATTTTTGCCAGCAGATAATCCACGCTGTAGATAATGAAGTAATTATTTTTAGATTAGTTTTAGTGATGTCACTGGTAAACCATTGAGATAGCAATATAATATATTGCAAATGGTTTACTTAAAAAAACAAAAAATGGAATACTAGGGTTTTAAAATAGAGCTATTATTGTTTGGTCTGTGTTTTCTCTGCCAGCTGGTATGAAAGTAGTATTTGTACAAAGTGGAGGCAGAGGTTTGTTTATTATACAGTAAGCAACTGGTAGGATAGCTAAAAAAGTGGTGAACATGAAGCGGCAGGCAGTGCCTCACCATTGGCGAGATGGGACCTGTGAGATCACCCAGACATGAAGCTGCAGCCTCCCTAGTGATACCCTTGGAGGCACTGGATATACAGAAACATGTCTGTGAGGTCTACTGAGATACAAATATGAAGCTATCCCAGCAATAATCTTGGAAACAGAGGACATACCGCAGTAGGTGTGTGAGATCCACTTAGATGTGAAGGAGTAGCTTTCCTACTCATAACCTTGAAAGCAAAGAACCTACAGTAGTAGGCAGTGAGACTCAATGGATTATTGAAGTTCACCACATGCGTATTGTGGGGTTAGCTTTATGTATCTTAATAAAATATTGCTTACATTAAAAAAAAAACTACAAATTCAATTATAAACCAATGCTTAAAGTAACATTATAGTTAAGAATTGTAATTCTAACTTACTTTTAATTAATGAAAACTTTAGAAATTCACTGAATTTATTAGTTATAGTTATCTCAAATAATGAGAACTCATGCAGTAAAGTAACTATAATTGCTCCCTCACCGTACACTGCTAATTACTTCCCGTATTACATCACTCATGGCATGACATCATTGATAATAACACTGCAACATCTGAAATTACATTGATGACTACACTGTGCATGGTGGGGGCACGAGTGATAGTTACCTTAGGACATGAGTTAAAGTTACTAGAGATAACTATAACTGGTGAATTTTACTGGTTTTGTTAGTTTAAAATGTTCTGTTGTCACACACATTCTCACCTAACTATAATGTGACTTTAACCTTCAGTTTTTTTAATGAACTTCTAGATTTCTTTTAACGTAAAGTAATATTTTATGACCATATGTAAAACCAATCCCGTGCTGCAGGGGCAGGGGTTGGCTGCAGGGCATGGCCGCAGGTGGCTAAATCCCTCCAGACAGTCAAACCTACACTTTGCAAGGCTTTTGTGCGGTGTGGAATTGGCTACAGGTCCTTGCCCAAACACCTGTGGCCCGTAGGCCAACCCTAAGCCACGCATGGCCTTAGGCATGCATGGGGGTTGGCTGCAGGGCCTGGCTGCAGGTGGCCAACCCCCTGCAGACAAGCAAACCCATAAAATGCATGACCTTTGTGCAGTCTGGGCTTGGTCATGGGGCCTGGCTTGTGGACAAGACCTATGGGAAACCCTGTGGCTCAAAGCCCAACCCTACGCCACTCATGTTTGAGCATGAGCAACATGGGGTGGTTCTTCCAGCCCCCGGAACCCCAACCACTGCGGCCAAACCATATATGTTAGGAGAAGGAGGTGCCTGGTCCTCCTCCCTAAGCCAATAGTAGCCCCAGGAACCCATTCACCGGGGCCAAAATATATTTATAAGGGGAGGGTGGCGTCAGCCTCCCTCTAGGAGCATCAATATGCCCCAGGGACCTGATCATCCAGGGCCAAATTCCAATAAAAAGTTGAGGGGGCTGTGTGCCTCCCCTTTCCAAACCCTATTAGGCCCCGAGGACCACATATTGAATGGCCAAATTCATATAAAAAGGGCAGGGGGCTGCATGTCTCCCCTCCCCAAGCCTTAATAGGCCCTGGGGACCACTTCACCTGGGGCTTAATTCGAATAAAAAGGGGAGGAGGCATGCAGCCCCCTCCCCAAGCCTATTGTGTTCCCGACAGCCCCATCCATCAGGGCCTAGCCAAATATAGGTGGGTGCACAATGCCCACCAGGAGCACCTACCAAGTGGCCAGTTGGGTGCTGTGGGGGGAGCCACAGGGCCCCCTCAGACCCAGTCAGCTCCCTGCATAGTGCAAGAGCCAGCATTACTTCCACCCAGAGGGAGCAGCTGTCTTTGCATTCTCCCTCTCGGCAGGAGAAAACTGTATTTTCGTGCCCATAGGAGTGCGGGCAGAGTAATAGGAGTCTGCTCCCACCCGATCAGAGCATTTTTAAATGTCCCGCTGCCTGGGAGCGCACATGCCTTCCCTGCCTGCGGTGCTGCAGGCAGAGAAGGCATGTCTGCTACCGCCCTGTGGGTCATTTAAAAATACTACCTCCAGGCAGGAGCAAACACATGTTTTACTGTCTGCACTCATGCAGGAAAACTATTATGCCTTGGGGTGGGCTCCCCAGGGGCCTTTGAAATCTTCGGGAGGGGTGCCACAGGTCCCCCTCCCTTTTAATTTTATTTCGGCTCTCGGGAATGGGATCTCTGGGGGCTAACAAGGCTCAGGGAATGGGCTACACTCCCCCTTCATGTTATACCCTTGCCCCAGGGGGTGGGGATAAGGTATAAATGCCCCCTCCAATTTAGATGTATGTTTTGGGACCGAGGGATGGGGGTCCTGGGGGCAATTATTGAATCGGCGCCCATACTCTTTAAAAGAAAAGGCTCAGGGCCCTCAGAGCCCTAAAGGCTCAGGGATTAAGGATGCATGCCCCTTCCGTTAAGTAGTACGTTTTGGCCCCAGGGCTGGGGTCCCCATAGCCATTATTGGCTCAGGGGGCTACGTGCTTCCCTCCCTATTGAAAAAAGGAGCATGGAGGACCCTCAAATTAAGAAAATAGCCCCAGGAGAAGGGGGCTGGGGGCCCATAGAGGCACAGAGAGGGGGCTGCACGCCCCTTAATCTTAATTAATGAAAACCACCACGGTAGATAGAGCCCACACCCCAAACAATTTCTTAAAAAAACAGCAACCAGGTTGGGCAGGAGGACACCAAAATGAATAATAAATGAAATGCTTATATTAATCGCAGCCAAAGCTAATTATTGGGGCCACATGCCAGTCCATCAATGATGTCCATTGCTCACTGTGCCTGGGATGCAAGCTATACCTCACCAATGAGTACTAGATATTTCAAACCAGTCTGGAGTAGCTTGTATTCTTATCTGGAGGGGACCTGGCTTGGTAGTTTTGGCTAAGCTGTGACTATTGGTGCAGGCCCAAGGCTAATTTGGCCTGAACGATTGCTAGTGGCTGAGACATAGTTATTTGTTCCATCACTTTAGTGTTTGCTGCCACAGCTTGTTGAGTTGGAGACGGCAGAGCAAACATACCATTTTTCTATGTGTGATGTTTTCCACAAAAGTGCCACATAATGAGGAGGGTGTGTGAGTTATAATTCGCACTTCCAATTTATGGCATGGCAGAAGCCCAAAGTTAGAGTCCTTTGGATGGAATGTCATTGACCACAAGAACATCAGAGAATATATGCATTCACATTAATTCAGTGAATGACTAAAACAGTAAACGTTCAATCTTGCATTATTTTACTTGGAAATTAGAATGCACATTTGAAAGTTTTATTCTAAAATCTAGAAGCTCAAAAATGCCTCCAATCAAAATGTATAGATTAATAGTAATATTAAAGCAGGAGAGGTTGAGCTGGGCTTGGATAGGGACGGAAGCTGCCTGCCCCCCCACAAGTCACGGTACACCATTATAGGTGACAAAAACAATGTCAACTAATACCACTGCAATGGAGAAAAATACCTATTCCCCTAAGTTTAATAATACAAGCACACCTCTGACTGAACAGGGGTCATTCTGTACACATGCAGCGAGTGTATAGTGCATTGGTTTTGAGTATTTTACACCTCACAGTGACAGTGTGATGATCGGCCTTCCGTCATGTTAACACTTGCTGCAGGGTGGGGGGGAGGCACCTCCCATTTTAAAACAGGACTGAGATCTGGTCACTAAAGACCAACAATACAAAGGGTGCAAAATTGATTAGCATCAGCTTCTACTATGAGCAGATATCTCACTGACCTTCCAGGCTTGAAGCTGAGTGAGATTGTAATTCAGCTCAGTAGAAACGTCTGCATCTTGTCGAACACATCTTGACAGCCCATAGTAGAATTGTGACTGCCAAGTATGCATCCAAAGAGAATATCACATGACTCACCCTAAATCAGTGCTCTTCTCACTAAATCTGACGATTTAGAGAAACTTTTCCCACATAATACGTCCACATGTGATGATGATAACTACAGCCTGCCTCTTGATGCATCTTCCAGGGCAACTGTCACTGCAGAGGTGGACACTCTGGAGATGTTAAGGGCGGAGTCAAAAGAGACAAAAGGACCACTGTCACAACTCCTGGACTAACCATCCTTTTTTTAATCAGAAAGAACAATGGAAACAGTCACTGCAGGGCCCAATGAGTAGCTCAAAACTGGAGCAACTACAATTTTAGAAATGAGAGAATATAGGCACAGCTCCTATTTTTCCCTATCAACTCCCACACCGATAGGGCCAGTATGGAAACTGTGAACTGGAAATTACACCCCCCTTTCTCAGCATACAGACTAAAGATCACCAATATATTAGTGGAGACAGGAGATCCAGCGTTGTAGACAAGACCCACCTGTACCCTCTGCTGGACTTCCTGACAAGAAGTAAGCCATGTGGTACTTTCCAATGAGAGTTGAAGGCAGAGTGCCACTATCTAGGGGCTTTGGAGGGAAACTGAATATTGTTTAGGCTATGCCAATGTGCAGTTCCATTTCAGCTTACCTACACTGTCAAGTCAACTAACTGTGACAAGTGCCCCGCTAGCGATCACTACTATTCCATCATGGCTGCCGAGGAAGGCCATGGGAGATCGAAAGTGCCAGCTCTAACGCCACGTGCCAAAAACAAACGGAGTGTCGTGATGTAATCGCAACGATAGGCCCAAAAAGAGAGGAAGAACGAGGAGCTGGGCCACATGGAGGAAGAAGCCAAACCGATGTGGAGAACATCCATACCAGTACACGACTACCACAAGGAGGGTGGCATCGGGACACTGCAGAGGAACAACAGCGAGGTGAGAAACAACTTAGGAGAGAAGAAAATGAGCAAAAGTGCCACGCTGAGAGGAGAAAGTCATGACCCTGGGAAAGTCGAATGGAGAATCCGGGAAATGACGGAGGACAAGAAGAGACAGAGGAATCACGCACAGTCCCAGCAACCTAAGGAAAGAAGGTGCCGAGGTCCATACTGCTGCGGTCAGCGCCATGGCATCAGGCAAGTGATGGTTTGCATGATGCATGAGTGGCATTACCACAAGGAGTGGTTTTCTTTATGTGTGTCGGGTGCACCAGGAGTGCAAACCATTTACAAATAGAACCAAGGAGCACAAGGTCTGTACAAAGACACCCCAAAGCACCCCAAGTGATATTCCACTAAGTTGAGCACTGCAGTGGTGACTGGTGAAGGGTATGGAAAGGCCATCGGAACCACACTCAGGAGATCTCTTATTTTCCCCGGGGGACTGTGCTGCTGCAACAAAGGAGACTGAGAGAGTGCGAGCCCAGGGAGGGAGAGGATCCAGGGAACCCCGAGGAGTGAAGGAACTCTGAGAAATATCCACAATCCCCTTGTATTTCCTTTATACACTGGGTATAATAACCTGAAAATATTTTATCAAATAAGATAAAAATGTGCAGAATATAACCAAGACACCAATAACACTGACTTGTGTCTTTTCTGTCGTGCCCTGTTACACTATCCTTTGGAACTGTAGTCACCCAGAATTGATCCTGGTCCAAACTATTTTGATACGAAGCTGTTATGACTATAGAATAATCTCTCCTGCAAGAAAAAAATCTCTTTCGAGGAAGACGCCAAGCTAGAGGGCTTTCTTTACCATCATCTTCATTTCAATTTGAAATGTTGTATTTCGGCTAATCATAAGCATAAAAGATCACATCAAAAAAATCACAGACCTAAAAAGCATTATTACATTATCACACAATTTCCAGGTTCACAAAGATGTCTATATACAACAAAAATGTCATATAAGACTCATAACGATCTGCAAAAACCTCATAAATGAATCCACTATGCCGGCCTAAAATAACAAGTAATCTTCAGTGCTAATGTCATAAAATATCATACAATAGTCCATACAAGACTTTAAAATAAAAGTCCACCTCTAAGAATTCACCAATTTTCAAAGTGCATAACATATTTTCTGAATTAGCTCTAAAGTGCCAAGCTAAGTTTTAAAATTTTTAGAGCTTGTAACACAATACATATCTAAATAGTTAAGAACTTCTATGCATCTAGGATTAAAAACTGGACAAAAGTGCAAACTGTTTTTATGGCAAATCTAAAGCATCATATTCTGCCATAGTCGACCCTTCTGTGTGGTCCCTAAAACGCCATGTCATTTGCAAAGCAGTGTGTTATGGGTATCTAACAATCTTAAATTCTAATATTATAAAATGCTGTTCGGTGGTGTGGGAGAAAATCCAATGAAAGATACACTATTGTTCAAAGTGCAATATCTGTTTAAATGCAATCTAAAGGTATGTGCAGCAGCACCAACCTTAACAATCTATTATATGACGCCAAATTGATTAAAAAAATTCTGTAACAGAGAACACGACAAAGCTTCTTCCTTCAGTCTTGCATACCCTCAAAGCATGATGTCGATCTCTGATACTCAGAATGTAACAAAGTGGGGAAATCCAACAGGCACTTTGTCTCCTATATCCTTGTCTGAAAAATAGCAAGTGCTCTTCGTATTCTTTTTTCAAGAACCCCATAGGACATAATTTGGATTGAGTGTTTTCTTTAGACCATGAGGAAGTAAAACTTGCTAGTGGAAGAATTCACAATCTAAACTTTCTGAAGAATAATCTAGTAAAAGCAGCAGCAATAATGTCCATAAATTCTTCAAACTGGATATCACATTTAACCAATTAAAACTTATCTGAAAGACTACCCATTGGAACATTAATGCCCCATAAATTTAACAGGGTATTCCAGTGTCTGGATTTCACAATTTTGGGTGCGTTTTTGGGAAACAAGAGGGTATGGAACCAAAACTCTCACAGCCCAAGCCTGCTTAGCCACATCTTTATATAATCCAACCAAAGGATCGCATGAGATTTGGGATTACTTAATGTATCGCAAAAATACTCTCTATAAGGTTCCAAGCCCTTAGTTGTCCATATGCGAATCCAATATAAAATTGACCTCAAATTAGCAATCATAGTAATTGGCTACAGGTCCAAATTTAACCCACCCACAAAAGGCACTCCACAACACCGGACCAGCATACCTCAACAGATGACTCCGCTTCTACACCCCCAACTGCCAGCTCCGCTCTGTCGACCGCGCCCTCGCCACAGTCCCCGCATCCAAAGAGCGACCTCCGGCGGCAGATCATTCTCCCACCTCGCCGCCAAGACCTGGAACATCCTCCCCATCCTCCTACGGCAGACCCAGGACCTGCTAACCTTCAGAAGACTCCTCAAGACCTGGCTATTCGAACAGTAGCAGCACCGCCCCTCCCCCCCAGCGCCTTGAGACCCTCACGGGTAAGTAGTGCGCTTTGCAAATGTTCTGATTGAGTGATTGATTGATAATGTCGTACTTGATGGGAATTTCAGCAGTGTTTTAATAAAATAATTTTGCCCTTTCTCAAGTGTATCTAGCTTGCCGTTTCCCCACAGTTCGGCTTCATAAAGAGCTGTTCCAAGCACATGCACCTTATACACTGCCAAGGCTGGTGGTATGGGAAAAGACAAAGCCTAATTGGCAAATTTAATGATTGCCAATTCTCTCTATTTAAGTACTGGAGAGCTTTTCTCAATTTGGGCTTTCCAGTTGTGGAAGTCGGTAAGTCTCACCCATAAATAGTCAAATTCAGCCACCCTTTCTAGAATTTGCCCATCTAGGGCTACACTGTCCTTAGTATTTTCCCAGAGTTAAACACCATATATTTGGTTTTAGCTACATTTATTTGGTTTACTTAGTTTTTACAAAAGAGATCAAGGGCCACATGTATGACCCTAAATTGTGGTCGCAAATGGGCAATTGTCCCGTTTGCGACTGCAATATAGGGCATGGCCATGTACAAACCTCATTTTGCGAATCTGTAAAATGGGGTTTGCGACTTGCTATTAGGAAGGGGCATGCCAAGGGCATCCCTTCCTAATAGCGACTCACATTTGTATGTATGAATGTTTTGCGACCTCAATTGCGGTCGTAAAACACTCGCAATTTACCACCTACTTCAAGTAGGTGGTAAACCATTCGCAAATGGGAAGGGGTCACCAGGGAACCCCTTCCCCTTTGTGAATGGGTCAAAAAATATTTTTTAAATGAAACTAAAATGTTTCATTTTACTTTTTTTTAAATGCATTCCGTTTTCCTTTAAGGAAAACGGGCTGCATTTTAAAAAAAACTGCTTTATTTAAAAGCAGTCACAGACATTGTGATCTGCTGACCCCAGCAGGCCACCATACCTGTGAGTGCTAGCCATTCCTAATGGGGTGGCAAATTACGCCTGCCTCATTAATATTAATGAAGCATGCAATTTGCGACCCCATTAGGGATCGCAAACAGTGTCTGAGACACTGTTGTACATCCCAATTTGCAAGTCGTAAATTGCAAGTCACAAATTGGTGGGTCATACATATGGCCCCAAATTTCTTTAAGAGGAAGCATAAAAATAAAACATAGGAGTTTTAGAAAGAAGAAGTGTATCATCTGCAAATAACAAACTTGGGACTTTCGACCAAGCAATTTTTGGTGAGTCATTTTCACAGTCCATTTGATACATGATGCAGCCATTAATAAACAACAGGAACAGGGTCGGAGCCAGAACACATCTCTGGCGGACTCCTCCTCTAATCGGGATAACCGTTGTAGTTTCCCCATTGGTGCCCCATCTTACTTTAGAAAAATGATCCGCATAGAGCTGATGAATCAATTGGAGAAGACTACGTTGAACCCTCTATCTTCATTTCCCACCCACCATCGGAACAGGAAGTGACATCACTAATTTCCCACCAAAACTGTCTTTAAAAGAAGAAGCCAAGCAAAAGGACTTCATTTTCCATTATCATTCTGCACAGGAAGTGACATCACTGGACTTCTCATCATCCACTTGTACAGGAAGTGACATTAGTGTTTCCCTGCCAAAACTCTCTTTAAAAGAAGAAACCAAGCAAGAGGACTTCATTTCATCCATCTTCACAGGAAATTACATCACTGGTTTCCTCCTCACTGCACCCTGTGCTCCTCCCTCTTACCAGGACCTATTTATTGGCTGCTGCAGTGCAGATGCGCAGCTGTCGCTTGCAGTGGGTGCGTCGCAGGCATCCTGAAGGCACACAAAAGGCAAGCCTGTCTGCCCCTGTCCATGCCTGGATTGCACCCAGAGCCAGGAATCCTGGTTACCCCTCTACCCACCAATACCCTGCTGTGTTGCTCCATGCTCTTATCTCTGCTGATTCCCAAACTCGCCACGGGACATCACTGCTGTGGCGGTGTTTGCGGAGTTTGGTTACTCCGCACTCCACTTGGAACACAGAGTGTGGTAAACTCTGCCAACTGCCTGTGGAGTGGAGTTTACTGGCGCACACTCACCCCTACATTGTTTGCCAATCATTGGCAGCTCATGGCTCATAAAGAAACTGCCTAAATAGGAATGCCTTTATACCTTGAGGCACCAGGGCTACAAAATCTGCTCTACAAAGGATTCAACAACACCAACGTGGTTTCTATAGCAACAACAGCGGTGCAGCAGACAGTGGGAGTCAGGAAGAACCAGAAGCAGTCTGAGGTAAACTAAGCCACAGGCAAGCCACGCTAGGACGCGAGCGCCATACAGTCACAAGGTTCTAGTTCTTGTAGACGTACCGACCTCCAAACAATGAATGTATAAGCAAGACTTCAAAAACGAGAATGCTCTTAAAGTAAGAGTGAATGCGATATTCACACATGGACCACAAGGGATCTAAGTGTGTCACACATGCGCACCCAGCATATTCACAGCCCTAGCACAGTTGCACTTGAAGAAATATGACATAGCTCCATGTCCACAGCTGCTGTATCCCAGCTGTGCTCCTAACCTCACCAGCCCACAACAAATAACCATGCTCACCGCTAGAAAGGCAGGCTTCCTTTTGACAAGGTTCTCTCATCCCACGTGCACACGTAGTACACTTTAATTCTCTGTCCACAGTGTAGTAAACTAGTTTGATTATGATTTCCGTGCTTGATATGTGGCTTCAAAGCATTGATAATTTCCAGGGGAGAGAAAAAGGTGGCATTTTTATCAAAAGGACCACGCTTAATTTGCTGTGGCCGCCATGTGTTGTGCACTGCGCTGGGAAAGAGCATCAGCAAAGAAAAAGGTGGAACCATATGTCAATCACTGGTTTTCGTCAGAGCTTCTAGTGACTAACACTGAATCGAGGAGACATGGAGCGCTGGCTTCTGGTTTGCCTAACGGCTTACCGGATCCTCCTTACACATTACATCTCATGGCCACAGCAGCCCTAACACCACTCTTTTCGGACGTACACTCATCTTCCTGCCCTGCAACCGCCATGGCAATCCTGGAGAAGATCTCTGAGATCGAGAAGCAGAAAGCATGGATGCAGAAGAACTAGGATAAGCAAAGATGGACCCATGGGAGAAAAGTGTGTGGATGGTGGTGTACCTGGCGAGCAGCAGGACTGATTGCTGACTTGGAAACTGTAATTAAGACTGCATGAGAGTTTGCATTTTTTTAACAACGTTTTTCAAGTTGTGTAATGGCTGGCTGCATGAGAAGCTTGGCAGCTCCGTGAACACAGACATCTGCTGAACCCATAAGTGCGCGAAACTGCAGGCGGTACATTGACCCCGCAGATTCTCTGCCATCTACAGAAAACTAGGGGTGGCCGAGCAACTCCGCCCGCTTGCAGAACTCCACAAAATTATAGGGACTTTTCTGTAACTCTGTAGAATTAGCTCAACAAGCTCCGCCCACCCCTATACTACTGCCATCCCTGCTGGCTACCAGATTGTTATACAAGACTGTCGCCTGGAGGTGGAGTCATCATCATATTAAAGATACCATCACCTGCACCACCTACACCAACACCACCAACCAGCTACATGGAACATCTCACTTTCAAGATACACGTCACAGCCAGCTTCTCACTGGGAGAAAACCTCCTTATACAGACCACCAGGACCCAGCATTAGTTTCTCCAGTGACATCATGGACTTCGTCGCACCCCCACCACCAGTTTCGCCAGTGACATCATGGACTTCGTTGCACCCCTCATCATCTCAGCCAGCACCTTTATCCTCCTTGGAGACCTTTACTTTTACTTAGAAGACTGTACAAACCCAAACTCTAAGGCTCTTCTAGATAACCTCACAAACATTGGTCTCACCCAGTACGTTACTGAACCCATCCACACCACCGGACACCTATTTGAGTTTATCCTCAATCAGCAATGTCACAGTCAACATGCCAGCAACTATTACCTGGACAGACCATGCCCTCGTCAGTTTCAGTATACCCATCATGCATTATCACCAGACCTACCACCACAGAAACCGCCCCCCAAACCTGAAAAAACATCCCTCTCCTGGCATCAGCCGGAGCACATCAGTGACTTACTGATAGCCATGAAAAACCTCAACAGCTGATCACCACGTGCGCCGGCACCCTTTCTCCCCGCAAGCACCACCCAAAGGGAAGGACCCAACCACAGGCCAGATGGTACATGGAGGAACTGAGGCTGATAAAAAGCCACTGCAAGCAACTACAGTGCCAATGGAGAACAAGTCAAGACACCGCATATAAATGAATCTTCAAATCAGCCCTCAGACGTTACCACCAGCAGATACGGAACATCAGGCGTACAGCTCTTGCAAATTGCATCAGTAGTAAGGAAATCTTCTCCATCATCAAAGATTTCGCCGCTCATTCATGCCACCTCCTGCAACATCACCCTCTCACAAAACCTTTGTAGCAACCTTTTTGAATTCTTCTGCAACAAAATCACCACCATATACAGCCACTTCGACCATCAACCGGACCCCATTATCGTTGCAACTCAACTTCCCATCACAGCCAATGAACAAACTCTAACCTTGTGGCCTGCAATCACCACCATCAAAATAGCTGCTACCGTGAAGACTATCCACTTGTGGGCACAATCTGACCCTTGTCTCCACTACTCCTTTACCAAAGGACTCCTGCCAATCAGTAAAGCACTCACACCCATTCTCAATGCCTCCAATGTCTCAGCCACATTCTCAGACACCTGAAACATGCCACGGTCATGCACCTGCTCATGAAACAATCCGCTGACCCAGCCACGCTTTCCAACTACGGACCCAATCCCCTCCTACCATATCCAGAAAAAGTCTTAGAGGAACTAATCCACTGACACCTCACTGACCACCTCAGCAATCACCAGCTCCTCGATGCCACGCAATCTGGATTCACGCCCAACCACAATACAGAAACAACACTCATTGCTGCCATAGATAACATGTGCATGATCCTTGACAGAGGAGACATGGCAGCCCTCATTCTCCTGGGTCTCCCTGCACCATTTGACACAATCTCACACCCCTTCCTCACCAGGTACATGCATGTGATTGTCTTCCAAGGACCCACTCTCTGCTGGATCCGCTCCTTATTAATGGATAGAACACAAGCTGTCAGCCTAGCACCTGGTGCTGAACCAAAGGTTCAGCACTCAGCACCACCCTCTTCAATGCATACATAATACCTCTGGCCAATGTCGTCCATGCACACAACATCAGCATCCTCTCCTACGCAGATGACACATAACTCCTACTCTACTTCTCGGACAAGACCCCCAACACAAGTAACAAGTTCACCACTTGCATGACCGGAGCCGCTAAAAGGATGAAAGCCAAATTTCTCAAGCTCAACATGGACAAGACAGAAGTAGTGATCTTCACCAAGAACACCTTGCCATGGAACTCCAACTATTTGCTGGCCGAACACAGACCCATACCCACAACCAAAAACCAAGCCAGAAAACTTGGAATAATCGAGAGCTAACTGGACATGACTGCACATGTCAACACTGTCACTGCATCCTGCTTCCACACCCTGAAGATGCTGAGGAAGATATTTAAATGGCTCCCTAGCAACAAAAGAAAAACTGTCACTCACACGCTAGACACTAGTAGGTTGGACTACAGGAACACCCTCAATGCCGGGATCACAAAGCAACTCATTACAGACCACCCAGAACTTAGCAGTCAGACTTATCTTTACCCTCCCACACAGAACTCACATTACACCTCAGGGAAGTACACTGGCTTCCAATACACAAACACTCCATTTTCACACCTCACACACACATCCAAAGCACTCCAGAATTCAGGACCCACCTACCTGAACAGTTGCATCTCCTTACACCAACCATCCAGACACCTCCGCTCTGCAGGACTCCCACTCACCAACATTCCACCCATACACTGAGCCAGATCAGGAGGATGCATGTTCTCTTACATAGCTCCTAAAGCGTGGAACAACCTCCTTGTTCACATAAGAGCCTTCTCCTCTCCTCTTGAATTCCTCTAGAAGTTGAAGACCTGGCATTCACTTAAGCAAGGGCTAGGCACTAGGCCTAGGCTAAAATTCCGTTCCGCTCGCGGAAATTGCGATAATTTGACATTTTCGCGTTCCGCGGAGAGCGCAAAAATGTAAAAATTTCCGCAATATGCATTTTACCGGAAATTTTTTGCTTGATCGCGCTGTAAAATAATACATTCTCGCGTGCGCGCGATCGCCTTACCTGAATCCCCGCGTTCCCGATCCGGTCGCGTTCTCCACGAGATGTTGGATTGTTGGGAGCCATTTGCGCTGTCTCGAGACAGTTCGCACCCGCAGTAACGTAATTCATCGCACGATCACGTCTTTCTTCTCGCGATCATGCACCGCGAGACAAGTGAAAACAAGATGGCCGCGCCCGCGAACAACCGCATGGGTAAGTTGGCGAGCCGCGACCACGCAGAAAATACCGCGAACGGGCGGGAGAAAACTTCCGCATCTTCACGATATTTCCGCGTGTTTGCGGAGATTTTTAACATTTTCGCGATAATTTGCGAAAGTGAATTTTGCAAATTCCGCCCACCCCTGCTAGGCACACACACCTGCTCAACGCCAGGACACCGTTGCGGGTTACAGTGCACTTTACAAATAGACATAACATAAACATAACATAACAGAAAGCTGAACACATCTGGCATACTGAAGTATGAAAAGTAGATTATCAATGCTGGTGGTATTTACTATGAAAACAATATTCTTAAGGCAAAACACATTCCTACATACTTTTTAAGCATCTTTAAAGATCTTTACAGCCCTCAAAGTTGCTCTGCCTTCATCACTCCCTCAAATCCGTGAACTGCCTGTCAGGCATCATCACTTCTAAATCCAAACTGAGTGTTTCACTTTAGGTTTCAATCAGGAATCCTGCATCACCAATTCTGATGACCCAATGGCAATCTCATTTACCCTGAGACTATTCATTTTCTTCCCTGCTCTCTCTGAGGATTATACAAAGCTAGAGTTGTTATATCTGGCCCTACGCGGTGCGGGGCGGCCCCCACGCTCCAGGGACCCCCTCACTCTCTGCGGAGGGAGATGGCTGCGCCTGCAAGCAATCCTCTTCAATCTTCGCAAATAAAATGTTGCTCCTGCGCGCAAGGCCTCCCCAAGTCCCCATAAATTAAACTGTGCGCGCAGGCCACGGTGACGGCCTCGGTCTTCCCTCTCTTTCTGTCTCGCTCCTCAGTTAGTGAAAACCAAGACCCTCTCTTTCCTCCTTTCGTTTATTTGCTCCCCTGTGAAATGGATCCAAAAAAGAAAAACATTTTTGCTGGAAACGTTGTCTTTTTCTGACACAAGTGCAGCCTCTGGGTGGAGAGAAATAAAAAATTCCAAATGTGAAACATGAATAATTAATTAAAGCAAGACAGAGTAGTTGCAAGGTGGTCAGATTTATTTATTTACACCTAAACACATTAGCGCCACTTTACAGTGTTTGCCAGTGAAGTGATTCTTTTTTTTTTCTCCTCTCTCTTTGAACAACATTGTTTCCCTTTGTGGGAAAGTGCACCTTGCCTGGAGGTACTGAAATGCCTGCTTGATGGGTGAATTGGAAAACTAAATGTGTACAGCGACTGTGTGTTTACGAATGTGGTCTTTTAACCCCTTCGCTGCTGCGGACATTCCGCTGCAGCGCTGGGGGGGGCAGGGGGGCAGCGCGGCGGGCCTGTGCTCATGACGGAGCCGCTCCGTCATGAGCCACAGTTGAGCTGTGCTCATGACGGAACGGTTCCGTCATGACTCCGCCCATTTGCGTTGTCGCCCCGCACAGGCGGGGAAACAGCGCCGCGCAGGCGGAGCGGCCGCCGGCAGGATTGTCATGACGGAACCGTTCCGTCATGAGCACACGACAACCGTGGCTCATGACGGAACGGTTCCGTCATGAGCAGGGAAGGGGTTAAAAAAAAACTGCCTATGTTTCTGAAGGGATAAAAGCAATGGGCACTGAAACGGGTCCCTTCCAGGCCCAGTAGTCATGGCCTTACCTTTTCATGCAAAAGCACTCACTAATTTCAGAAAAATGAGTGTAAAAGGAAAAAGGTAACCATGTTGTTCCTGCTTACATTTCACATGCTTTACTTAATCTTCCATTCCCTATGAGTGTATGCTTTTTCTAGGATGTTGTTAATTTTTTTTAGGCAGCATATTGCTCTTGTCTAGTGCGTAATTAGAATTGAGTCACATCCAGGTGTTTATAGCGGGTCAGTGCAGTGCAAGTTTCTCTAAGTGGGGCAGTATGGTGTTCAGTGGGGGAGAGGATGTGGCACTATGGTCAGAGCTGCTGAAGTGGAACTGGTGAACCAGGTTCAGCCTTAATGACCAGGCTCCCAGACCACTCTCCTGAGGGAGCACATTCCTGTGCCACACCTTAGAAGGCGCCGCAAGATCTTAAAAGCCCTGGTGTCTTAGCATCAGCATTGGACCCTAGCGTGGCAAGTGTGGATTAACCTTGAAGACCTGTCCACCACTATCCATGAAGTTCACCTCCAGTCTTGGGGACAGACCTATGAAGCAGCACACCATAGAGTGGCAGTGACTCTGTCACTGAGGTCACAGGAACCTTGAGCATGGTGGCTCTAGGGGTGTGCGACCGCGCCGAGCGCTAACTTCAGGTGGGGGCGTCGTGTTTGTAAGTATAATATGGTTTTAAAAGCACTTGCTGCCTCCTTCCTGGCCTCCAACATTTTTGGACAACAATAAAAATGTCTTGATAACTCCAGTGATTAATGTTCTTAGTAGAGAGAGATGGTGTTTTGTCTCGTGGAAGGTTTGACTCATGAAAAGGAATGGCAGAGGTGTAATGTGCATGCTGCTAAGAACATGTGCCATGCAGATCACAAAGTGCACATAATGTGAATAGGTCAGTGGGTTACTGCTTTTGTCAGAGAGACCCTATTGTCACTTGCAGTTATTAAGTTAAAATCCTAACATAGAACAGTGAGCTATTAACTGTCATGTAAGAGCTGCATGCAGACTCCAAGGTATAAATTAGAGCGTTATGTTTTTTTCCCCCAGTCTTCGATTATCCTAATGTTGCAAAAAAGGGTTCATTTGGGTAGAAATCAATTCTGATTATTAAAGAGAACCCCCAACCATGGTATTATGTTTTTAATTCTGAGTTTGTGTTTCTGCAGATCAATCACTATTAAACTATGCTGCCTACTAGTATGGTTGTCATGTGACTCCTACACCTTGTAGTCCTTTGTCTTATGTAACATTTCCTTCACAGTGATTTACACACATATGAATGATTGTCTCTGTGTAATATGTGTGATGTAAAGTGCTCTGACACCCTACAGTGGTATTAGTGGTGCTGTAAATTTTCTGATACTTTATTATTTTGAAATTTTTACACATGCAAACAGTCTTTGCAAAGATTTTTCCTTATTAGTACTAGTGGAACATACAACTGCAGCAATGAGAAAGGGGACTAGTCAACCTTTGCAAAGGGCCCTCCACTTCACAGCAGCACAAGTCACATTTTTTAGTAACTTTTGAAGTGTTTGAGCTATAAACAATTTATTAGTTAAAATCGTCAGATTCCCGTTCCCGGCCAAGGTCATCGAGAAGATCGTCAACAGACAGCTAACCTGATACCTTGAAGAAAACAGAATCCTGGACCCTTCCCAATCAGGGTTCCGCAGCAACCACAGCACCGAGACCGCCCTCATCGCCGCCACCGACGACATCAGGACCCTGCTGGACAACGGTGAGACTGCAGCCCTCATCCTCCTGGACCTCTCCTCCGCCTTCGACACCATCTGCCACCGCACACTACGCACACACCTCCACGCCGTAGGGATCCGAGACAAAGCCCTGGAATGGACCACCTCCGTCCTCTCTGGCAGAACCCAGAGCGTCCGCCTCCCCATTCCGATCCAAATCCTCCGAGATCATCTGCGGCGTACCCCAGGGATCCTCCCTCAGCCCGACACTGTTCAACATTTACATGGCCCGCTCTCACATGTCGCCCGACAGCACGACCTCAACATAATCTCCTACGCCGACGACACTCAACTGATCCTCTCCCTCACCAAGGACCCCATCACCCCCAAAGCCAACCTCCATGAAGGAATGAAGGCCGTCGCCGACTGGATGAAGATCAGCCGACTGAAGCTGAACACGGACAAAATGGAGGTCCTCATCCTCGGCTCCAACTTTTCAGCCTGGGACGACTCCTGGTGGCCGACAGCACAGGAGGCAGCGCCGACACCCACCGACCACGCACGCAACCTGGGAATCATCCTCGACTCAATGCTCTCCATGACCAAGCAAGTCAACGCCATCTCCTCCTCCTGCTTCAACACCCTCCGCAAGATCTACAGGTGGATCCAGACAGATACAAGAAGAACAGTCACCCAGGCCCTCGTCAGCAGCAGACTCGACTACGGAAACGCCCTCTACGCGGGAGCCCCGACCAAGCTCATTAAACGACTGCAACGCATCCAAAATGCCTCGGCACAACTTATTTCTCGACGTACCACGCCACAGCCACATCACCCCCCACCTGAGAAACCTGCACTGGCTGCCCGTCAACAAGAGGATATCCTTCAAGCTCTTCATCCACGCAAACAAGGCACTCCACAAGACCATCCCAGCCTACCTCAACAGACGACTTTCCTTCTACATCCCCAACCGCCAGCTCTGCTCCGCTGACCTCGCACTCGCCACCGTCCCGCGCATCCGAAGAACATCCACCGGCGGGAGATCCTTCTCCCACCTCGCCGCCAAGACCTGGAACACTCTCCCACTGAGCCTACGACAGACCCAAGACCTACTGACCTTCAGGAGGCTACTCAAGACCTGGCTGTTCAATCAGTAGCGCCCCCTCCTCCCCAGCGCCTTGAGACCCTCACGGGTATGTAGTGCGCTCTACAAATATTTGATTGACTGATGATGTATTATGTGGCAAATATGGCAAAGCCATAGTTATGTGGAAAACATTTGCAAACTAGGATATTTGCCATTCATGTTTGAACTGCTCTTGTGGAAAAAGGGAGGAGAAGTGCTGATGACAGAAACTCCATCGCTGGGTGACAAATGGCTTGCAATTCTACTTTTAAGGATATTTGGGACATTCTGTGATTGGAAACGTATCCCACTTTGTGAATGTTTTTTAATGTCAATAATACATATTGAACCTTAAATAAACATGTGTATCTATTGGTTAAATTAAATAATGTAACCGGTTAGTGAAATGGGAAAGGAATACTAAGAATTGGGATATTTTGCTCTTTCTGCCACACCTCTCACTCCGCCCACTGACCCAATCCATTGGTTATTCCCCCCCCTCTGATTCTCCTCCCACAGTTCCCCTACTTTTTTTCCCCCACTTCGACCACTGCCTGGCACTAACATGCAATAGAGACAACTGTGGGCTTTTACCACTGGTTCTCTTAGAGAATGACACCTTGGGTCCATACACTGGGGCTAAACACAGCACGTTTCTGGGTTCTCCGCACAACGTGTTTGCTATTTGACGGCAGACTTCTGCAGCCTGTGTTGAGGAAATTAAACATCCCCTTGTACTTGTATAAAACATAGCTGCCAAGTGGCATTGACACCATGTAGTGTCCATTTGTAGCTTTTATCCAACAACACTTTGCATGCTGGAATGTTTAACCCCTTATTTAGATGGTCACAGCACAGCTCCCAGAATGCAAGGCGCTGTTGCCTTAAAATCCAGGCCTCGCTGGCGGTGTCACACGTGACGATAGAGCCATTTGGAGGCAATGGTGAATCTGTAATTTAGCAGGCGTGTCTATACTCTTAGTAAACTGTAAATACCACCAGTGATGACACACTGAGGTCTGAGGCATCTGTTTGTTATGAAGTAAGGCCTTGTCTGGTGGTTCAGGTCAGTCCTTGTGAGGGAAGCTGCTGGACATGTTTTTACTATGCACTTTGAAAGTATTTTCACCTTGATGCAAGAAGAAAGTTGGATTGTTTTACAAAACATGCTTGATTTTTGTATATTGCTGGACTGGTGATTGCTTTATTTTGCACTTTGAAAGTATTTGCACTTTTTCTTTTGCTTTACCAACTACAGTTTGTATAGATTGTCATTAGGTACTTGCTGATATGGTTTGTTTTTATTCTACATGCAGTGTTATTTATGGTGTTGCTTGCACTTGTCTGTAATACGTGTACCTTAAATCTTGTATTTAGCATTGTTTACACTACAGAAATGATGAATTAAAACAGACAAACATCTGCATCAATGTTCTGAAGCATCCAGTTTTCTTCCTCAGCCTTGTTTGCCTGCCTGTTTTGCAGAGCTTACTAATAAAGACATTGATTGAAATTGCTTCCTCAGTTCACGTTATTATCATGCACAACCCTTGACAGTCGCTAGTGTGTGGCATGCAGATAATTCACCAGTCTATTTCTTTTTACTTATGCAGGATACTGAGTTATAGCTTGTGTACTTCTCATGTATATTGTCAGTCGAGTTATTATGGAATTGCAGGTTTGGGTTGGTCTTTTAAAGTTTCAAGGTATTGTCAATTCTTTTTCAGACCCTTCATAGTTGTTCTTTGTTCTTCAGCCATAGGCAGTTCCTGAGACAATAGGATCACTCCTTGGCATTGTTCTGATTGCATCCTCAGTTAAATAATCTGCTTTTGACAGTATTAACAAAATAAGGAAGGTGCACTCAACAAAGTTATTCAAAATCACAAGTTATGTCCATTTATCTTGGTTTTATTTTAAAAAAAGTTGTAAGAAGACGGCAAACAGCCAACGCGTTTCGTCCCTTTTGCCAAGGAACTTCTTCAGGGCTATGAGTCAATTAACAGTTTGCTGTCAGTTATTATGCTGCTTGACACGTTTGTCTCTTACAAATCAGGATTTCAACCACTAAGAACTGTTTCTGCCATTTGCATTATTATTCATGCTGTCTTGGGTTATCCTAATATGGAAGTGACCTCTACCCTACTATATGATTTGGATTTTTGATGTCTCATCTATATACATCCTTACCGAATATTTTCCAGTAATCTGATTCTGACTTTCTGGGATACTGTGCGAATCGCCTTTTCAATATTTTTCGCGTTAATTGACTCATAGCCCTGAAGAAGTTCCTTGGCAAAAGGGACGAAACGCGTTGGCTGTTTGCCGTCTTCTTACAACTTTTTTGAAATAAAACCAAGATAAATGGACATAACTTGTTATTTTGAATAACTTTGGTGAGTGCACCTTCCTTATTTTGTTAAATCTTTGAACTTTGTGCATCAATCAACGACGGATGCTGGAAGTGGATGCACCGTTTTTTGATAATACGAATTTGGGAATTCAAGTGCTTAACCTTGGTCTGTCGTTGGTGGCTTTTTATGTTTATGCTTTTGACAGTATTGTTACAAATTGCACAGCTTGTATGTTAAGAGTGTTTCCCACTTTCTCATTAGAACTTAGAGAAAGACAATATAGAGGCATTTAATTTAAATGTTGGAGGTTTCAAATCAAAATATGCTGGATTTCTGGGTGGTAGGTGGTGGGCCGCGCCGCTGGGGGAGTGGGGCCCCCTCCATGTGCTTTGCAGGGGGGCCCCCTCAAGTTTCGTTACGCCACTGGCCCTATGTTGAGCGTCTGTCCTGTGATGCATCATATAGGCAACAGATGTTGGTGTTCCAGTTTTAAGTGGCATCTGCAGTCAGTCCCTAGAGATGACCACAGTTCCTGCCATGAACAGACGAGCCATCTGGGTTCTCCTTCTTAAAACAACTTCACTGGATCATTGCCGTCAATGTTGACTTTTCCCAGCTTTTGGGGGAAATGCAATCCCTTAATACTGCTCAAGCCGGCTTTAGACCTCAGTAGGGTAATGAGTTGTGACAGCTTCCTCACACAATCTCTTTATGATGTTCCTAAAGGACACAAAGGGCCATTATCCCTTTCGACCTCTCTGCAGCAGTCACTTGTTGCTCTAGTCATGTTTACAGGAGCCAGGTTTAAGGAGCCATGCAGTTTTATGGCTTGTGTCATTTCTCCATGGGTGTGTGAGGCAGATCAAATGCCCCCTTCCACTTCACATATAAGGATATGTGAAGTTACCTAGAAGTCTTTCCCAAATCAGGCATATTTAGAGTTTACACTTTTCATATGTTTACCGTCCACACTCAGTAAACATTAAACATTTCAAGCTTTGCCACTGCTAAAAAGTTTATGAAACACTTGTGCACGCCTTCGCAAACTGCAAGTGGGTGAACACATTTTTGCTGACCTTTTCCTTTGTGATTCACAAAAGTTTCAAATGTGTGCATGGAAATTATGAATCACAAACCACTATTATGCACTCGAAAAGCCAGTCACACTGCTGATGAGAATGGAAAGCGCATGATGTACTAAAGGATTTTGTGTTCGCAATTCCTGTGATTCACAAAACCACAGGCTTTAAGACTCAGAATGCAAAGTCACAGGGCCCGATTCACAAAGGTAAACTTATAATTTGGTGTAAGTTTACTACTTTCGGTATTCACAAAGGTAAATTTGGAGCAAAAGTCTAAATGTACTACTTTTTGGTATTCACAAAGGTAAACTTAGACAAACGTTCTAACTTTACTAGTAGTAACTTACCTTTGTGAATATTGCAAAGTAGCAAAGTTAGACTTTTTATCTAAGTTTACCTTTGTGAATACCGAAAAGTTGTAAACTTACACACAAGTGTAAGATTACGTTTGTGAATCGGGCCCGCAGTGCATTAAAGGCACATTGCAAATGGCAATTGAATGTACGCTCTATGGCCCATTAAGAATCAATTGTAAAAAGGGGCATGACAAGTGTGTATCAATTTGCAAAATGATAACTGTCCATGAGGGGACAACTTTCACATTCTGAATGCAGGATATGGACAGTGAAGGGGCACAAAGCCATTTTTTTGGTTAGCAATAATGAAACAAATGGTCTCTTGAGATTTTGAATGTAGAGTTGGAGGTCTGATGCCCCCTACATTCACAGCCCTTTTGATAGGCTATGCAAACACAAGCTCACCCCATTAATACATAAAAGGGCTGGGTCACGTAAACACTGCTGAATGTTCATTTTGCATTGCAACAGATCAGTACATTTTTTTGGCACAAAATGCATCCCAGCTCACCAGTGCTTAATTTGAGCCGGTGGTTTCCGGTGCTTGGCACCAGCACTTAATTGCCGCAACCTGCATTTATAACAGCTGCCACATGGTGGTATTATTTGTGTAATTTAAAGATGAGCAGAAAAACAGTTATTTGTCAATTCAATGTACATTAAAAACAACTAAGGTGATTTTTAAAGCGCACGATTACCCGAAGGTGTCCTGCCACCCAAGCCATTCTTAAAGCTTTGACGGCCTCAAACAGTCTGAATTGTCACACTTGTAGTAGTGTGATGGTTACTAGTTGTGTAAGTACAGTGGCCATGTTATGTTATGTTATGTTATGTTATGTTATGTTATGTTATTTAAATTTGTATAGCGCACAGCTGCCGCAGCAAAGAGGCGTCCTGGCGCTTTGGAGATGGAAAACACAACACCACAGCAATAACTAGAGCGGAAAAGACTAGGCTTTAGAGAATAGGAAGGTTTTCAAAGACTTCCTGAAGAGAAGCAGGTCCGGAATAGCACGAAGAGAGGCAGGCAGTGAGTTCCAAAGGGTGGCTGCCAACACCGAAAAGGAACGACCACCTATACGTGCTTTCTTAAAACGCGGAACGATAGCTAAATTGGACCCTGCAGATCGGAGGGATCTAGAAGGAACGTAATGGAGAATAGTCTGGGTGAGAATGGGAGGAGAAGCTAACTTGAGAATTTTAAAAGTTACACAGAGTGCTTTAAACCTGATTCTCTGGCCTACTGGTAACCAGTGGAGGTCTTGGATGGTATGACGAACAGAAGCAAACCTAGGAAGACCGACCAGCATTCTGGCCGCAGCATTTTGTACCCGCTGAAGGCGGGCTAGTTCTGCCTGATTAACACCCAGAAGCAGAGAGCTGGCATAATCCAGTCTGGTAAGAACCAGAGCTTGTACAATGATCTGTCTGGTGTCTGCGTCGAAAAATTTAAAAATGGGCCGAAGGCACTGCAAGGCACCAAAACAGGTGCCAGCTACACGTTTGGTGTGGGGGGTGAAAGAAAGTTTATCGTCAATCCATACACCCAGATTTCTGACTTCAGCTACAGGAATGGGAACAGGACCCAACTCCAATGGACACCAATTGTCTCCCCGTAGCCCGGTATCCTCACCAAAGATGATAACCTCGGTCTTGGAGGCGTTGAGTTGGAGTCTATTTTCCGCCAACCAGCCAGCCACTGCCTTAAGAGCTAACTGAAAGGTCGAGGCATCCATAGTGGAGTCACCATTAAGTGCCACCGCCAGCTGTGTGCTGCAAACTGCATTGGCCTCCTGAGGAGAGCCCAGACACTTGTTTTTTGACAAATTAAGCACTGCAGTTTACAAACCAGTCACTGTGCAAAAACAGTGAATAATTTGAGCCCCAGGACTCTGTACATGGGCACCTAAGTGTTTTGCAGATCACATATTATTTTCTTGCTCCCTTGACGATTCAGGTTCCTTAACTTTGGCCTGGCTGCAATTTTTGGGTCTCTCCCTCTGGTGTACACAGATGCAAACCCTAACTTACTGCTATAAAAGTGTCAAGGTAAATAAATGCATCAACTAAAAAACTGAAATATAGAATGTGTTTATTTTTGTGTGCCTGTGATTTATATAATTTTGAAAACGTTTAACCATCTGCCAGAAATCACAACCCAGGAAAGACTCATTTAACTTTTCCATGACATGGCAAATGTCCTTAACCAAAATTGGATACAAGCCTGGCTGAGGGGGACAGAAGAAAGGCCACATTGTGCAAACTCGTTCTGCGCAAATGATGTGTTGGAAAATCACAAAGCCTGAAATGCAAAAAGGTCACCTGGAAACTACTGCTGATGCCTTGAAACTTTAATCCTTCGTAATCGTTTACACAATTCAAGACACTCACAACCTGTCAAAGAGCTACTGAACCAAAGCGCGAAAACGAGAAGTGAAAACTTCAAACACAGAATGAATCTTCTTTCACCATCTTAGTAAGCATGTACACTACCCACACCTTACTCAGAGGGAGGCAGAGCCAGTGCCGGTGGGGATCTGCTCACTTTTTACGTGGGCATAAACAAATATCAGTACTGCTATCTATGCATGCGTGACACTTCCAGTTATTTCCAGGGTTAGACGCTAACGCTTTCTTTCACATGGCCTAATTTTGTTTCAGCAAAACAATGTGTGTGGAAGTATTGCTTTGAAGATATTTGCTGCACCCTTGTGGGGAAATATAGTACTGCCAACAATGTACGAGTTCTATCTATTGCAACCTTTCACTCTAGTTAAGAAATGTTTGTATTGACGATTGTAACCGTTATAAATTTTTTATGTTAGAATGTTTCTTATAAGCGCGAACAAACATCTGGAGGACATCAGAGTGCCTCACATTTATCCACATTGGAACACAATAATAATCTAGAGCGAAGCATAAAAAGAAACAGAAAGCTACTTCCAACCCGAGTAATGCAGATTAAATAGGCGGGATAAAGAGGTGATATTAGGCATTTAGGAATTTGTCAACTAAGTGAGATTTCAGCGAACGTTTAATTAACGGGAAAGTTGGAAAAAACGTTAGTGCAAACTCTACACATTCTATACAATTGAACATTTCTTGGGCTAAAAAATGTATTCAGATTTAGATAAACTGCACAAAACAGAATGTTTGATAGCAAAGTAGGAACGAGAAAGTAACAGACGTGCGCAGCATTTAAAAAGAGCAATGCAAAGCAATGACAAGACAAGCAACTTTGACTTTTGTACAATTGTAATTGCTGCTGTGTGTTTGTGCCTATGCATGTGTAATAATGTTAGTATGAATGGATGAATGATGGATGGCTTGATAGATTAATTAATGCAAATTAACAGATAAAGATGGGTGGTGATTGAGGATTGATGTATAAATGAATATGAATGCGGGGATGGATGAATGCATTAGAGTGTGAAGACAGATACATGGACGAATGTGAGATTCAACATGGAAGCCTGTATAAAGGAGTGTTTGAGGATGGATGCATTTATCAATATGGGGATGTGCACATGAGCGTATTGATGGATGAATATGTGATAATAGACAATGAAATATAAGCATGGCTGAATGTTTGAAGAAACGAATAATAGTACAGGTAGATTGACAGATGGATGACATTGTGTGTATGGTTGCATAGAAAACGTTATGTGAGGATTATTAGATGGATAACATTAAGAATGTTTGTAATCAAAATTACTAAACAAGAAAAAAAACTTTACTACATCTAGCAGGAAGTAGCACACAAATTCTGAAAAACAGAAAATCTCTGGTGCAATCATAGCTTTTTCTCTACATATGTAATGTATGCGACAAAGATGCCACATAATGGAAAGGGTGCTACAGAGTACAATTAGTTCTACATGTGTGGCGTGTGGCAGAACCCCGTTTAGAAGGCCACGGGGCATGCAGGGGCTACTGGTCCCACCCGTGGTGGTTGAGGCCTTTTACTCCCGGTGTCCTGGGGCCCAACCTACTAGGGATCCTGAGCAACTGGACCAAGTACCCCTTCTGCACTTGACTCTCAGTGGCAGCTGTGGACAAGTAGTCAAAGACTCCAGTGGGGGAAAGTGTGGATCCAGATTAGTAAACACGACTCACAACTCAAAGTGCATGTAGTAGTCTCAATAAATCAATCTCCAGTCAAATACCTATTTTTATATGAAAAAAGAAGTATTTTATTTCTAACTCTACACATGCATGGGAATAACAACATTCCTAAGCAAAAACAGTTGCTTGAGGTCGGGGCTCTGGTGTTTTTCATGAATGCAGTAATACACAAATCTTTCTGGGCGTATTCCACTACTCCTCATGTCTTCACCAGGCAGGCCTGGGATTCCCAACATGGAAGCCAAAGTCCTCCATGTAATGTACCTTTGCAGGCACACTTGCTCTCAGTGTATATACACAGAACAAATACTGCTAGCACTATTACCTCCATGTATTGGGCTACCACAGACATTCATACATTTAGCACACACATTCCATCTGCCGTGCACTGTACAGTAGCTTCTCTGTATTATACCATGGTGTGCTATTTGCAAACGCACATACTGCTAGCACACACACTCACCATGTGTGCGCTGCACAGCACTTCTCCCTTCATGAATTGTATTTCTCGAAGCACACATACACCCAGCACATGCTTTCATTGCGTAGGCACAGCACAACACTACATATCTCATGTAATGTATCCTTCCCAGATATGCATTTATCCAGTACACAGACTGACCATGCATGCACTGCACAACACTGCTCTATCCCTGTACTGTAGCCCTCCCAAGCACACATACATCCAGTGCAGAGTCACTACTCCTGTGCTACACAACGCGCTACATCTACCTGATGTAAGCCATGGGTGAGTAAAGCACACTGCAGTGGAGCTTTAAATAGATGAGCAAGTCTGTAGGCTTTACTTCATTGACAGAGGGTAAAAAGGACCTGTACCCTCCTACTGATCACTACACTGCATGCTGCCACCAATGTGCTCATGCTACTTAACTCCTAATGAAGGCAGTAGCCTTACACCGCTATGATGGTAGCAATTTTGGGCACCCCTCCCGGCCCTACAAGACTGCAATCTGTGAGACAGGCATTTGTCAAGGTACACGTGCATAAACCCTGTATGCCTATGACAACAAACATTAGCATTATGGATCCAAACAGCAGTACAGTTAGGCACGCAAGGCAGGAGTATATGTTTTTTACCATGAAAAGGACTTTTCCATCCCAGCAGCATGCTACAAAAGTACTACACGATGAGGATAGTGCTACAAAACAGATCCTCTAACTGATAAAGAAATGTAAAATTGCTACCTCCACCAACTTGCATAGCCCACGATTGACTGAATGAAGAGCGGAAAAAATTGGTGCTCCTGTGGCCAAGCGTTTTATATGTGATGGTCGCTGCACAGTTTTGAGAGCATGCTGATCATGTCTAAAACAAAGCAGAGTAAAAATAAAACAAAAAATGGCTTTCATGATTGATGAAAGTAATAATTAGACAAGTTGTTTTTTTTCTGTTGGGGTGGAAAAGTCCCTCCCATGGTAATGGACGTGCACTGCTGCCGTAAATGGCCCGAGCTGTAGTGATATCTGTGTTACTGCTGGTGATTTTTGGTCATGAGCATAAACAGATCCTGGGTGTGTTCTATGACCTAGGCCTGTCTCATGGATTGTGGTCTTGCCTCGACTGGGAGGCTCACCCAAAGCGCTAGTCTTATGTGGTGGAAGGCTACGGCCTTCATCATGAGTTAAATTGCATGAGCGCAATGGTGGCAGCAGACCGTGTTGTAAGTAATAATGACCAGTAGAGTGAACAGGTCATTTTATCTGTGTCACTGGTCATTGGAGTGGTTGCTATTTGTCCAGTCATGTAAAAGTCTGCTGCTGTGTGCTTAACTCACCCTTGGCCTACATTAGGATGGATGTTGTGCCGGACAGGGTACCTGTGGTTGTCTCTGCCCGCTGGGATGTATGTGTAACTGTGAGTGGTGCAATACATAGTAGTCAGTGTGTGTCTGCGTAAGGGCACTGGGATGTATGCGAGTCTGTGAAGTGGTGCAGTATATGGGAGCCTGCGCGCATGTGTTGCAAGTGTGCACAGGGATGTGAGTATGCTTGTGAAGACCCAGGGCCTGTTGGAGAAGCATCTGGAGGTTGAGGAACTCCCAAGACAAATTTGTGGATTGCTGCATTCCTGAGAGCTAGGTGGGACCCTCATACTCAACGAACTTCAAAAGGCCTCTAGAAACACCCATGGGCTGTGGTTTGGGGAATCAAGTTTAGAGGTACTCCTGCTGTTATAGACTGCTCTCTGGAGCAAGAATAAGACAGAGGACACTAAATTACATTTATGTTTCAAAACACATTATAAAAAGGAGAGCTTCAGCTTCCCAAGATTGTCAAACTAAAGCTGAACACACTGCAGAGAAGCTCAGCATGATGTCTGCCTCTTGTGACTCGGACTGGGGACTGCAGGTCTGCTAGTCTCCTTGATGGGTAAAGGGACATCAACCAGGAGAATCAAGACTACTCTCTCTGGAGCCTAGAGCACCAGCTTCTGCTTGATCTGAGACCAGAGAACTCTGTGAGCAGAAGGAAACTGCCCAGTGGGAGCAAGGCCCAGAGGGGATCCTACTGAGTGGATCCCAGGAGCTCAATGTGAGATTCAGATCAGTCTAGCCCTCTGCACAAAGCGGGTCATCTGCCCATGTGCGTTGTTTGCCACCCCTGTAAGCCAGGTGGGCGCCGCAGTGAATCTTAAGAGCCATCACCCTGGTGCAGTTTGGTGAGGAAGTAGGGCCGTCGCCCTGTACAGTGTTGAGACCTGAAGAGGGATGCTGCCTAGAGTGCGCTGTACACTATCTCCGTATGCCAGGTGGAGGCAGAGGAGAAGATTAAGGACAATCACCATGATGAGCTGCTGTACTCGACGCGTGGTAACTTTGAGGGACTATGTGTCAATGTGTGTGTCCTTTGTATGCCTGGAATGGTTTGGGCATGGAGAGAGGGCTATCATTCTCAGAGCAGCATGAACTGTGAAGAACTTGGGTGTAGTGACCCATGGAGGAAGAGTATCAATTCAACCACCCGAACCCAGAGGACCTGAGACTGGACTCAGAAAGATCAATTGCAGGACCAGAGGAGCAAAGTGGACATCTGAAGCCTCGACCACAGCACACAGCCTTCTGCTCATTGACAGGCAGCCAGCGCTCACCCAGCCTCTCCAAATTGCCACAACAGCGGGATTGAGTAAGACTGAGTATCGTGCCCCTGGACCTCTGAGGTACTTTCTCTGACTGAAGCACTGTGGTGCTGGTATACTTTGACTTTCTAAAAATCCATTGTAGAACTTCTAAGACTGGAACTCACTAGCTGGGCCTAGACTGAATGTGCCTCACATGAAGAGGGATTAATGATGATCCTTTGCGGGGAGGAGGAAATTGAGAGGTGACCCGGGTAACATTATCACACTTGCCTTAAGAAGACTGTGTATATTATTTGTGGTGTGCTGTACTTCACTTTGTGTATAAATACCACTTTTACTTAAAAGCAAGTATCTGAATGGACAATCATTTATTGGGGGTGCTAGATGTTGGGCCCAGTAGCTCCTGTTTGCCCCGTAGCAGTGATAATCTCTTAAACAATATTCAGGAAGTTTCTGCATCCTGATTTAGGCAACTTCATGGTTATTTTCCTTCCATTTAATAAAATGCTAAATGTTATCAAGGCACAGTTTTTTAACAAAAACATACATTGAGCATGAAAAAGGGAACTTTAAATCTATATCTGTAATGCAATGGGTCATGCCTATCAGATCCACCCAGATGTTTTGTTTTTTGGTCACCTGGTTTTGGACCATTTTAGTGTGGGCAAGCCTCACAAATGGTGACTCACCCACTGTAAATAAACTGTAAATGAACACCAAGTGTTTACTGCCATGTCTGCCCTTTAAGATAAGGCCGCTGTGATGCAGCAAGGGTAAGGAGCACATGGCTGGTTACATGTAAACATGAATGTGTATGTGGGTGCACACCTGTGAGGGCTGCTTGTGTGAGATTTCTGTTTTGCGCAGCCTGGTAACTGGCTCAAAGAGGACTCTGCAGCATTGGATATTGCCTTGGGTTAGGCCTCATAATGTTAGTGTACACTCATAGAGAAAGTCAGTGTGGTTTACTGTCTTGTCTGCAGTGACACTCCATTATACACCTATGCGGAAGACTTCATAGAGTGATATCTGTACAGCTTATGGGTCATCCAGGATTGTCATACTTCTCTGGCTCAACTCAGAATCAGAGCCCAGGCCTTTTGTTACCCTGCTGTGTAAAGTAAATTCCAATTCTTTCCAGCAGGAGGAACAAATGCCATCCCACAAAAAGGGAGCAATTAACAGTGCTCACTCAGCTCCTAAGGAGAAAAGGGGTGGGGATGAAAGATCTGAATCCCCTGGGGAGGAAGGATCAGCTGTCATGCTGTCCCAGGGATGGACGTGCCCACTGAACAAAGGAGGGAGCCCAGACCTCTGGAGCAGACACAGGAGGGGGCTCCACTTTAAAGTTTTGTTGGTAAAGGCCCTGGGAGTGAAATCAGTGAGGTGCGGAGCTGAAGCCCCCAGAGGAGATGTGACCAGTGACTCCTGAGTGGCACCATTCTGAATTGTCCCAGCATGCTGTGTAGAAGGGTTGGGGCAGGGGCAGAAAGGTGATGTGGCACCCCAGGATAGGCCAGAGGTGTCTGGCTTCTAGAACTTCCCACCCCCACTTAAGAGGCCTTTCACAAGGTGGAGAGCTCTCTATTGGTTTTGCTTTTCACTGGACACTGGGACTGAATGTGGCAGTCAAGGACAACTGGAAGAAGGAATCCCTGATATGCATCTGGACTAAGGACTCTGCTACTACAGCTGTCCCTAGGACCAGTGGGGCTCTCCCCAGGACCAGGGAATCCGGTCCCCATACACCCCATAAGGACTAGTTGGTGGAGGAACTGCACTTCTGCCGAAGGAGGAGAGAAGCACCAGAGGAGAAAGAGTAGAAAGTCTAGTGCAGGGAGCCAGTGAAACCAGCTCTGTGCAAAGTTTGAAACCTTGGAGGCCAGAAACCATTAGAAAAGTGCTCCAGGAGGCTTGGGCTTGCCACTAGGAGCAAAACGAGCCCAGGATGAAGCAAAAAGGCCCAAGGGGCCCGAGATTTGAGCAGGAAAAGGATTTGATCTTGACCCCCAAGAGTGATCACTGAGCATGTGGTGCTCTGCTTCGGCATTGAAACATGCCCGAGGGATGCCCGGGGTGACCACAAGGAGCTTTTAATTTTTAAGTCCTGGGAGGGGTTGTGCTTGGGCCCCTCCTCAGAGCTAAGAGGGCCCAGGGATCCCAACTTCTTCGCCGGATTTGATTTCCAGGGACTCCCAACCCCAGCTCTGTGCCCCACCACCACAGGAACATGGGGAGTGCCATTGCACCCTCCTGTGAGTCAAGCCAGAGGCCCAGGACCCCCAACTCCAGGCCCACAACAGGAGAAGTGCCTGGGAGAGTGCCACCATAACCCCCACGAATAAGTGGGGCTACCCTACGCCCAGTACCTGTGTCTGGGGGAACAGGACAGGAGAAGAACTGCCAGGGAATAACAGGAATAAGGAAGTGCTGTCTACATGAGGAGCTGATTTGGCAGCCAGGGTTGGGCTCCCTGATCTTTACCCAACGTTGGCGGCATGTGAGAGTGCTTGGGTGGGACCAGGCACCCCAGGATCAAAAACAAAAAAGGGAAACAATGGTAGCCATGTGGCTCAACAAAGGGAGCACCTGAAGCCGCTAATAATGTATACACGAGCTCCTGAGGGAGCCCCGCATAATGCCCACCAGTGCTTTAAATGGATAAAGCCATTTTTACCACTTGTGGTGGCCCCAGGACAGTGGAGCGACCCCCAACACGTGAGAGAGAGTGAGGAGGAGCTGCATAAGCACCGCAGCTCCAACTAAGGATGCCCAAGAACCTTCTGCAAAGTAGTGACCCTAAGTTTGGAGGGTCAACAAAAGGAGGACCACCCTAAGCCTTGCTTATGTTTGCTAAGCACTCATGTGATTGGAGCTGGAACTCTACAGCTGGGAGTGCAGTTTCCTATAGCTGCTGCCTAAAGGTTGTTAAAGTAGAGAAAGAAACATTGTGGATAATGAGAAATGTTTTATTGGAAAGTTTTCTTCATGGCGGTTTGGCAATGTTTTCTTGAAACAAATTAATCAATAAGAGTTAAGCAATGCTTTATGCAAAGATGTCAATGCTTTATTTAAAGGATTGATAACATTGACAGTAATTCATATTCCTGAGAGGCTACAATGTTTTAGTACTGATGATGTGAGCACCCTATTGCAATGTCTGATTACTCATAATAAGTGCAGGAGGATGTCATGCTTAACTACTGATAATTCATAGTTGATGTTCATAGTCTGTAGGAGAGTAGGATCTGCTTCACATGGTTACCCCCACTTTTTGCTGGTGTTTCACTGTTTTTCGACTTTAGTCTGGCTGGGACCCTGCTAATCAGGGCACCAGACTAGCTGCTTCCTCTCTAAATTGGTTGCATGTACTTTAGGTACATCACAGATTGGATCCTGAGGTACCCTTGTGAGTCCCTAGGATATGGTACACTATGTGCGCAGGGCATACGTACCCCAGAGACCTACCAGGGGCTGAAGCATGTATTATGCCACCCCTGGAAAGCCACCCAAAATGACACCACAGGTCTACTACAGCCTGGGTAAGGTGGTGCATGCACCCCTTACTGTGATATAGGATACCTATATCACCATATATATATACACAATATAAACCTATAAGTCACTCCTATGGCAGGCCTTATTAATACTGAAGGCAGAGTGCTTGGTTCTTATGTGAGAGGGTGCCCCTGCATGAGCAGAGCCCCTCTGCAGCGTTCAGAGACCCCTCTCTGATGCTGTTTGTAGTTCAGCCTGACCATATACTCTTAAGTGCATTATAACCTCGCGGTAAATGCTAACTTTGGGATGGCTGCACATAAACTTGTCGTGTTTGGTGTCAAACGCTTTGGAATCCTCCCCCCCACCAGTTCTGGCGGCGGGGGTAGAATTCCACCCTTCTAGAGGGTGAGACATGTACCCACTGGTATACCCGGTCGAAACTTAATAGAGCCCTGGCATCACAAAATGGATGCTGCAGCCACAGACACGGGTCTGGCCTCCTGCTGCTGACCGAAACTCCAGCAGGGGAGGCCTGGACAATAGGGAGGTGTAACCAGAACTTTAGATATCCCTGGACGAAACTCTGAAGCTGAATCCTGGAACTTCGACGCTCTACTCAAAACTAGAGGACTGAAGAAATCTCCCTTGGGGTCAAGGAGTGACTCCCCTGCTTGGCAGGCACCAACAAAGCAATTTGCTGGTCTGCATTTCCGAAGCTCCTCCCAGACTTCTAAGTATTTGCAGCCCAGGAAGAAGATTTACAGACATCTCAGAGGCTGACCTGAGTCTCCAGCAAAGCTGAGACCTGCAGCCCTTGTGAGTAGCGTGGAACTGGAACTCCTGGTCACCGTGCACTTTTGCAAGTGCATTGACTTCTCAACGTCTTCTGAAGTTGTGCTTGGGCTCACTTGTAGCCCCTACCTCGCGCACTGAATCCACTGAAGATTGTCAGCCTGGTCATTCTGAGTGACCCATGGGCCGCCATTTTGTGTTTTGTCTTGAGGTCCCTTTGTGATCCCTGGTCTGTTGACTGGCGGGTCCCTGAGGGGGTAACTTTGAATTTCCTTAGGTTTCCCTGGTTGCTACAAATGTGCCCCAACTTTCTACCAAGTGGTGAGTCCCACAGACCTTGCTGGTCTGCACCAAAGCATCTTTCTCGTTTCTGTGTGGGTTGCTGTTGCCAAGGCTTGTTGTGTCCAATCCAGACACCAACACTGCAGCACTCAACATACTTTGTGGGACAGCTAGAATCCAACTCCTGGTCATCCTCGACGCCTCCTGGTCCTCGTGGCTGAAGAGTCAAGCTTCACCTTCTTCACATTCTTCACCCGGTGGGCATCTGCCTATCGTCTTCCTGGTCACTGGTTAGTGACCCAGACTCTGTCCCCTTTGCTTTCAGATTCTTCTCATCTTCGATCCAGGCTTGGATCGCTTCGGACCCTTCGCATCTTCCCGGCAGCAGCACTTCTTCGCCACCTCCCATTGAAATCGACGACGCGACCCGACACCAAAAGACACCTATGTACCCGGCTTCCCTGGGTGAGGTAACACGAGTACTCCGGTGCTCCCGTGGGTGTTAGCCCTAGAACTTCCTAAGTCCAAAAGGCTTTGGTCCTGACTCAATTCTAAATGTCCCTAATCTTTAAAAATCTATCTGCGACTTTCCCCATAGAAGCTAACGGGAGTTCGCGCCTGTGTTCACACACTGCACACGGCCCCCGTGGGTCTCCTGTGTCACTACCTTGGTTGGTTCCTTGGGGTCTCAGCGATTCTACAGGCTCTAGGCCTTGTGTCTAACTAAGTCGTGGTTCATATACCATTATTTTAGTATATGGTTTGGCTCGCCCCTAGGGCCTGACGTGTGTTTGTGCTTATTACTGTGATGTTTGAAGTGTAACTTATGTGTTTTGACCTCTAGTCTCATAAAGAGTCTAGGAGGGTGTGTTTAGAAATAAATACATATATTTTACATATATACCTGGTGTGGTTATCTTTCATTTAGGCACTCAAGAGATTATAGACAGGTAAAACAAGCTGCTTTACATTCCTTCAAGACTTAGCCTGAAGGCTGCTCTCCATAGCTACCACTAGGATAGCTTTCAATAAAGGATGTCATTAACCTATAACCAATAAGGGTTGTTTGGACTGGTACGGGGTGGCCACTATAACTATCGGACAGCATATGCCAGGCCAACTTCTCACATTGGTGTGCAGCATGTGGGATTCCAGCTTGCTATTGTTTTACCAAATAATCTCAATTGAGTGACTAAATGAAAACCACTAAAGGTACCCTAGGTACATATAATACAAGCTTTAGAATAACAGTAAGTTCTACTGAACTTAGGGTTGTGTGTTAAGGGCTTAGCACACCCTCTCTGCAACTCAAGAGAGTTTAGTAGGCCACACTAGAGTAGGTAGTGCAATACACCACACCACACTAGTAATGTCTTCAAGGCCAGGAACCAATAGGTCCCTGCCAGAAGCCAATGGGCTTCTAAATTCCCAGTATGATAACCTCCCATTCATGGAATTGAGAGCATTATGTACAACTAGGAAACTGAAGACAGGCAAAAGTCCAACCACCCAGCATCTCATAGAGGTACCCAGGCTGGATGATCTTAGCAGATCTATAGGATCTGAAGGAGTAGGCAGAGTGGGTGGGACAGCACCTGAGGAAGGGCCTAGGGGTGTAACTCCCCATGACCTGACCTCTGAGACTGGCCAGGCAGATGACAATGATCTGGACCTGGAAAATCCAATTCCCCTAGACCGTGATGGAGAGGACCATAATGGACCCCTCTTTGTCCCTCCTGGGGGAGTTGGTGGTGGGCCTAGAAGGACAAGATCTCCCTCAGTGGAATCTAACCATTCTGACTCATGTGTAGGGACCTCAATCTCCTCTCATAGGAGGGAAACCTCTCAGGAGAGAAGGGAGAGACTGCTCAAGTATGAGGAAGCTCAGCTTGAAATCAAAAGAAAGCAGGTAGCCCTAGATAAGGACGCCCTAGATCTCTACAGAGCTAGAAAAAAGTTGGGACTAGAGTCCCATGGTGACAGCAACATCCCTAAAGATAGGGAGAGGTCTCATGACAATAGAAACTTGAATACGATTGTCCCTCCCTACCAGAGTGGGGGTGACATCCACAAATGGATAACTGCACTGGAAAGGGCCTGTTAAGTTCAAAGGGTCCCCCAGGAGCAGTGGGCAGCAATCTTATGGCTCTCCTTTGCAGACAAAGGTAGAGATAAGCTCCTCACTGTTTGAGAGGAGGAGTCAGATGATTACAACAGTCTGAAGAGTGCCTTAATTGATGGGTGTGGCCTAACCACTGAGCAATACAGGTTAAAGTTCAGGGAAACCCAAAAGGCACAGAATCAAGACTGGGTAGACTTTGTAGATTGTAGATTGTAGATTGTTTGTAGATTGTTCTACCAAGGAAGGTTGGTCACTTGGCAGCAAAGTGCATGACTTTAAAGGATTGTACAATTTAATTATGAGGGAGCAGATCCTTATTAATTGTCAGAATCAGCTGCTGCACCAGTACCTGGAAGAATCAGATCTGACCTCTCCCCAAGAATTGGCAAAGAAGGCAGACAAGTGGGTCAGAACCAGGGCGAGGCAGAAGGTACAGAACCAAGGTGGTGAACCCAAGAAGCAAAATCCTAAAAACTCTGACAAGGGTGGGGAGAAGGGTAAAGACCAGAAGTCTTCAAAAGGCCCCCAAAAATCTTCTTCAGGTGGGGATTCACAGTCTAACAAGGGAAAAGGTAAAAAGAAACCATGGTGCAAAATCTGTAAGCAGACAACTCACTGGACCAGTGACTGCACCAAGTCCAAAGAATCTACTCCAACCACCATTGCCCCTAAGGCAACTGTTCCCCCTAGTACAGCTACAATTGGTGGTGGTAATGTTTAGAAGAAGGGTGTAGTAGAGTTGACCCTGGGTTCTGAGATGGACTCTGGCCTAGTCAGAGTTCCAACTCAGGCTGTTCTAGTCTGTGATGGAGGCCTGGATATGTCCTCCTTTGTGAGTCTCAGTAATCTGGGCAAATACAGACAACAGCCTTTAATAAATGGAATAGAGGCTTTGGTATTCAGGGACACAAGAGCAAGTGTCACAATGGTGACAAACGATCTTGTGGATCCTGGGCAGATTATACTTTGTGAAATGTACCAAGTGAACAATGCTAGCAATGTCAGAACAGACCATTCTCTGGCAGTTGTTAACTTCTGCTGGAGAGGGGTGACTGGCCTTAAGAAGGTTGTGGTAAGTGCAGACCTACCAGTACAGTGCTTGCTTGGCAATGATCTAGAAACTTAAGCATGGACTGAATTGGAGCTCAGGACACATGCAGAAATGTTAGGGATCCCTGCTCATGTCTTTGCTGTGACTAGGTCACAGGCCAAAATGTCTAACACTGGACAGGCCCTGGATTCTGGAATAATGGACCATGTGCCTCCCAAGAGGAGGAGCTGTAGGGTTAAGGCAGCGCCTTCCCACCTGACTCATAATGCAGATCAGTCTCCTCTGGGAGATGATCTGGAGCCTGAAGAAGGAACTGTCCAGAGGAGCTTGAACCTGACCAGGTTGAGTTCTTGTGGACAGGGGGCCCTTCCAGGTCTGATCAGAGCCAGGAGCAGCACACCTGCCCTTCTCTTGAACCCCTCAGAAAGCAAGCTGCTGATGAGGCTGCTGGGAATGATAGTGACACCCATAAGATATATTGGGATGATGGACTCCTTTACTCAGGGAGTAGAGACCCCAAGCCTGGTGCATCCAGGAGGTTGGTTATACCTCTGAAGTTTAGGGGCTTCCTATTGACACTAGCCCATGACATTCCCCTAGCAGGACACCTGGGCCAGAACAAGACTTGGGACAGAATTGTCCCTCACTTTCACTGGCCCCACATGTCTGAAGATACTAAGGAGTTTTGTCGCTCCTGTGTGACCTGCCAAGCCAGTGGCAAGGCAGGTGGGACCACAAAGGCCCCCCTGATACCACAACCTGTGGTGGGGGTTCCCTTTAAGAGGGTGGGGATTGACATTGTTGGTCTCATGGATCCTCAGACAGCATCTGGGCACAGGTTTATACTGGTGGTGGTAGACAATGCCACCAGGTACCCAGAAGCAATTCCCCTACGCACCACTACAGCACCTGTGGTGGCAAGAGCTCTCTTGGGTGTATTCTCAAGAGTAGGCTTTCCTAAGGAGGTAGTATCTGACAGGGGTGCAAACTTCATGTCTAGTTACTTGACTGCTATGTGGAAGGAATGTGGAGCGAACTACAAGTTCACCACACACTATCACCCACAATGCAGTGGTTTAGTTGAGAGATGCAACAAAACCTTAAAGGGCATGATTAAAGTGTTTCCCAGAGAAGCTTAGGCGCAGATGGGACATCCTTTTGCCCTGCCTTTTGTTTGCCTACAGGGAGGTGCCACAAAAGGGGGTTGGTTACAGCCCTTTTGAACTTTTGTTTGGCCATCCTGTTAGGGTTCCTTTGTGTCTGGTGAAGGAGTGATGGAAGTTACCTCTTAAACCCCCTAAACAGGACATAGTGGACTATGTACTTGGTCTCCGCTCCAGGATGGCTGAGTACATGAAAAAGGCAACTAAAAACCTTGAGGCTAGCCAGGAATTACAAAAGGCCTGGCATGAACAAAAGGCTGTACTGACTGTTTATCAGCCAGGACAGAAAGTGTGGGTGTTGGAGCCTGTGGCCCCAGCAGCCCTACAGGACAAATGGAGTGGCCCCCATACAATTGTTGAACAGAAAGGGGAGGTCACCTACTTGGTAGACCGTGGAACCCCTAGGAGTCCCCACAGGGTATTTCATGTCAACAGACTAAAACCATATGTTGACAGGGCAGACATGGGCTTACTTATGGCTACTGATGATGGACAGGGGGAAGAGAGTGACCCACTCACTGACCTGCTTTCTCAGAACCCTGATGATGGGTCAGTTGATGGTGTAGCCTTGGCAGGCAGCCTCACTCACAAGAAGCAAACTGACTTCAGAAAACTTCTCAGCCAGTTCAGACATATGTTTTCTCTGACTCCAAGTCAGACCACCTGCTGCACTCATGAAGTGGACACTGGGGACAGTCTGCCTGTGTAGAAAAACACCTAAAGGCAACCTGACCATGTCAGGGACTGTATAAGGACAGAATTCCAAAATATGTTGGATTTGGGAGTGATTGAACCCTCAGATAGCCCTTGGGCTAGTCCAGTAGTCCTGGTACCTAAACCTCACACCAAAGATGGCAAGAGAGAGATGAGGTTTTGTGTGGATTACAGGGGTCTCAATGCAGTCACTAGGACTGATGCCCATCCCATCCCCAGGGCAGATGAGCTAGTAGATACTTTGGCCTTAGCCAAGTTTCTAAGCACACTTGACCTGACAGCTGGCTACTGGCAGATCAGACTAGCTGATGATGCAAAGCCAAAGACAGCATTTTCTACCCCTGGTGGGCACTATCAATTTGTGGTAATGCCCTTTGGTTTGAAGAATGCACCTGCTACTTTCCAAAGGTTGGTGAATCAAGTTCTTACAGGCCTGGAAGACAATAGTGAAGCATATCTTGATGATATTGCTGTCTTTAGCTCCACCTGGGAGGATTTTCTGGTCCACCTAAGGAATGTTTTGGAGGCCCTGCAAAAAGCAGGCCTAACTATGAATGCTACTAAGTGCCAGACAGGGCAGAGTCAGGTTGTATACCTGGGCCACCTTGAAGGTGGAGGCCAGGTTCAACCATTGCTAAGCAAAATCCAGACCATAATGGACTGGGTTGCTCTCACTACCCAGGCTCAGATGAGAGCCTTCTTAGGTCTTACTGGGTACTATAGAAGATTTGTCAAGGGGTATGGATCAATAGTGACACCCCTAAATGGCTTAACCTCTAAGAAAATGTCCAAAAAGGTTCAGTGGACAGTTAGCTGTCAAAAGGCATTTGATTACCTAAAGCAGGCCATGTGCACTGCTCCCATTCTGCATAGTCCTGAATACTCCAAAAAGTTAATTGTCCAAACAGATGCATCTGAGTTGGGGTAGGGGCTGTACTGTCATAGTTGAATAATGAAGGTCAGGATCAACCGGTAGCTTTCATAAGCAGAAGGTTGACCCCCAGAGAGAAACGTTGGTCAGACATTGAGAGGGAGGCCTTTGCTGTGGTTTGGGCTCTGAGGAAGTTGAGGCCATACTTGTTTGGTACTCACTTCATTGTTCAGACAGACCATAAGCCCCTCTTATGGCTAAAACAGATGAAGGGTGAAAACCCCAAACTTCTCAGGTGTTCCATTTCCCTACAGGGGATGGACTATACAGTGGAACATAGATCTGGGAGTAACCATACCAATGCAGATGGACTCTCCAGATATTTCCACTTAGAACATGAAGACTCAACTGGTCAAGGTTAGTTTAATGTCCCTGCGTTAGGGGGGGGGTGTAGGAGAGTAGGATTTGCTTCATATTGTTACCCCCACGTTTTGCTGGTGTTTCACTGTTTTTCGACGTTAGTCTGGCTTGGACCCTGTTATTCAGGGCCCCAGCTTAGCTGTTTCCTCTCTAAGTTGATTGCATGTACTTTAGGTACACCACAGATTGGATCCTGAGGTACCCTTGTGAGTCCCTAGTATATGGTACACTATGTACCCAGGGCATAGGTACCCCAGAGGCCTACCAGGGCCTGAAGCATGTATTATGCCACCCCTGGAAAGCCACCCAAAATGATACCACAGGTCTGCTATTGCAGCCTGGGTAAGGTGGTGCATGCACCACTTACTGTGATATAGGTTACCTATATCACTATATATATACACACATATAAACCTATAAGTCACTCCTATGGCAGGCCTTATCAATCCTGAAGCAGAGTGCTTAGTTCCTATGTGAAAGGGTGCCCCTGCATGAGCAGAGCCCCTCTGCAGTGTTCGGAGACCCCTCTCTGATGCTGTTTGTAGTGCAGCCTGACCATATACTCTTAGGTGCATTATAACCTCGCGGTATATGGTAACTTTGGGATGGCTGCACAGAAACATGTTGTGTTTGGTGTCAAGCGCCTTGGAATCCTACCCCCCGCCAGTTCTGGTGGCGGGGGTAGAATTCCACCCTTCTAGAGGGAGAGACATGTACCCACTGGTAAACCCGGTAGAAACTTAATAGAGCCCTGGCATCACAAAATGGATGCTGCAGCCACAGACACAGGTCTGACCTCCTGCTGTGGACGGAAATTCTGGCAGGGGAGGCCTGGACAATAGGTTTCCTGTCACATGGAGGTGTAATCACCTCCCAGACAGGTTTATGTGTATTGGGGCTGGGTGGTAGCACTCTCTGAGTGCTTTCAAGTCCTGCACTGGGGGCACATTTGGTGTCCCTGTGCATAGTCCAGCTCAAACCGGTCCAGGCACTTCCAGCCCCTGCTCTGGCGCGAAACTGGACAAATTAAATGGGTGTCGCCACCCCTCTTTCCAAACCCTCCCATAGGTGGGTTCCCAGAGCTAGTCCAACCCCTTCCTTAGGTATAAGTAAGGAACCTCTGTGACCAGAACTTTAGATATCCCTGGACGAAACTCTGAAGCTGAATCCTGGAACTTCGACGCTCTACTCAAGGCTAGAGGACTGAAGAAATCTCCCTTGGGGTCAAGGAGTGACTCCCCTGCTTGGCAGGCATCAATGAAGCAATTTGCCAGTCTGCATTTCCGGCGCTCCCGCCGGACTCCAAAGTATTTGCAGCCCAGGAAGAGGATTTCCGAACATCTCACAGGCCGACCCGAGTCCCCAGCAAAGCTGAGACCCACAGCCTTCGTGAGTAGCGTGGAACCAGAACTCCTGGTCACTGTGCACTTTTGCAAGTGCATTGACTTCTCGGCGTCTTCTCAAGTTGTGCTTGGGATGTCTTATAGCCCTCACCACGATCACTGAATCCACTGAAGATTGTTGGCCTGGTCACTCTGAGTGACCCGTGGGACGGCATTTTGTGTTTCTTCTCGAGGTCCCTTCGCCATCCCTGGTCCGTTGACTGGTGAGTCCCTGAGGGGGTAACTTTGAATTTCCTTGGGCTTTCCTGGTTGCTACAGACGTGCCTCAACTCCCTACCAAGTGGTGAGTCCCACAGACCTTGCTGGTCTGCACCGAAGCATCTTGCTCGTTTCTGCATGGGTTGCTGTTGCCAAGGCTTGTTGTGTCCAATCCAGGCACCGACACTGCAGCACTCGACATCCCTCATGGGACAGCTCGAATCCAGCTCCTGGTTGTCCTCGACACCTCCTGGTCCTCGTGGCTGAAGAGTCAAGCTTCACCTTCTTCACCTGAAATCACCCGACATCGGTGGGCATCTGCCTATCGTCTTCCTGGTCACTGGCTAGTGACCCAGAGTCTGTCCTCTCTGCTATCAGGTTCTTCTCATCTTCGATCCAGGCTTGGATCTCTTCGGACACCTCGCATCTTCCCGGCAGCAGCACTTCCCATTGAAATCGACGACGTGACCCGACACCAAAAGACACCTATGCACCCGGCTTCCCTGGGTGAGGTAACTCGAGTACTCCGGTGCTCCCGTGGCCCTAGAACTTAGTAAGTCCAAAAGGGTTTGGTCCTGACTCAATTCTAAGTGTCCCTAATCTTTAAAAATCTAACCGCGACTTTCCCCATAGAAGCTAACAGGTGCTCGCGGCTGTGTTCACACACTGCACACGGCCCCCGTGGGTCCCCTGTGTCACTACCTTGGGTGGTTCCTTGGGGTCCCAGCGATTCTACAGGCTATAGGCCTTGTGTCTAGTTAAGTCGTGGTTCTTATACCACTATTTTAGTATATGGTTTGGGGGCCTGATGTGTATTTGTGCTTATAACTGTGATATTTGAAGTGTAACATGTGTTTTAACCTCTAGTCTCATAAAGAGTCTAGGAGGGTGTGTTTAGAAATAAATACATATATTTTATATATATATACCTGGTGTGGTTATCTTTTATTTAGGCACTCAAGAGAATATAGACTGGTAAAACAAGCTGCTTTACATTCCTTCAAGACTTAGCCTGAAGGTTGCTCTCCACAGCTACCACTCCGATAGCTTTCATTAAATTAAAGGTTGCCTTTAATCTATAACCAATAAGGGGTTGTTTGGACTGGTACAGGGTGCCCACTATAACTAGTGGACAGCTTATGCCAGGCCAACTTCTCACACTGACCCCCTCAAGTTACTAAGAACCACGAGAAACGTCTATTTCAGGAAGATCAGATGATCTAAAGCTGACTTCTTCAGCACTCAATTAGACCTTGCCAAGAACCGACCCAAAAACTATTCGAATTCATCAAGGTGCAAACTAAGGGTGCACGCCCCCACAACCAAGATAAAACAGACATAATTCTTAATTACGAGGAAGTTGCCGCATTCTTTACTAGGAAGACGGAAAGCATAAAGACGGACCTACTCACCGACCTAATAACTCTCACCGACGGTCTCTCCAACTCCCACACCTGACGCCCATGAATCCTTCCAACCACTTCACAGACCCCCTCCCCGCAAACTACCTAAAAGACTTTGTATCACTGGTACTACCTCTGTGGACCAAGATCATAAACACATCTCTCCTTCAAGGAACCACCCCAAATATCCGTAAAGCAGGATAGGTATCCCTATCTTAAAGAAGCCAGAGGCGGACCCATAGGACTTAAACAATTATCGCCCAATATCCAACATCCCCACTGCTCAACCAATACCAATCTGGCTTCCGAGCAGGTCACAGTACGGAATCAGCCATGACACTCATAATAGATGATGCACTAAAAATCCTTGACCAAAACAAAACCTGTCTACTAATCTTGCTTGACCTATCATCGGCCTTTGACGCAGTCAGACATGACAACTTACTAGACCTCCTGAAACACAGAATGGGTTTTCCCGGCTCTGTACTTACTTGGTTCACCTCCTTCCTCCAAAACAGATCACAAAGATTCAAGGTCAATAATTCCTTATGCAAACTCATCCCAGTCACTCTAGGAGTACCGCAAGAATCATGCCTTTCACCCACTCTTTTCAACCTCTTTATAGAACCACTCACCGAACTTCTCAGCGCATCTAAGGTCCACTAGCACATGTATGCAGATGATACGCAACTCTACATAAAGATCCACTCACTTGAGGACATCAAATCTCTCAACTCGACTCTGCAAAAAACTCAGTCCTGGCTGGCCGAAAATCACTTGAAACTAAACACCCTCAAAACCGAATTCCTCCTAATCGTTCCCATCTACCATCATTCACGTTTGGCTGAATCACCTAACAGCACTCAAAGGTCAACCACTCATTGTCGACTCAGCGAAATCACTGTATTGGACCTCTCTCAACATGATTTGAACTATACTCTTGGGGGCAATATGTTGTCTAAAAATTAGGTATATAAACTTGTATTGTAATGTATAGGTTATCTATTGGTAGCTAGTTCTGTGTACTAGACTCAATCATATATTTGTCTACTATATTTATATCTGCTCCCTACATCTTTCTTGTAAAGCGCTCTGATACCCGCAAGGTTCTTGTTCACGCTATATAAACTCTCAAAATAAATAAATAAAAATAAATAATAGATAATGCGGAATGTTATGCCTTATTACTAATAATGTGGCATATGATCTAGTCATAATAAGTGCAGAGGAATTATGGTTCCTGAAGTCAGTGATGGAATGAAGTATTGCCATAACATGTGATTCTAGTTTGGAATGTGACAACATTGACCTAATACAAAGTGACACGCCCCTATATAATTATATGTTACACTGAACATGAATGGGGGTGTACTGTGAATTTTGGGGTCATGACCTTTAGGGGTCAAACGGAATGTTGCCAAAGTAATTTCCACAAACCTTATGTATATTTGTAAATTACTGCGTGGTATTGAGTAGTGTTTGTTTGGGTAAAACATTTACTTTTAATTTCCTAGACAAAAAGCACAGCCTGGACAATTATTTATTGAGTATTATTGTTGTGTACCAGCGAGTGGTAGTTACTGTTCCACATCACCTCTCTTGAGTAGGCCTTGGACTGTTCCGCTTCCATTCCCTGAGGGAGTCAAGCGTTACAATAGGGTGTTTGGTTCCCAGTGGAGAGTGAATGTGGACCCGTTACTTGTGCAGGCCACACAACTAATGGCCCGTTTCCTCACAATATCCCAACAAGAGTTACAGACACAAATCCATAATAAATATAATTGTCAGAAAAAATATAATCGGTGATGAACACTGTCCTTCCAGTACCCAGGTCAAACCCCCAAATCACGAGCAAAATTAAAATGTTGTCTTCTCTATTAAAATAGCCAATGGGATAATTATAGTTGAGAATTCATTTCTATGTATTTCAAATAATTTTTATTGGGGTTTTTAATAAATCAATAACTGTTTTAAACTGTTACTCAGTTCATAATAAAGCATTGCTCCACAATGAAGATAAAAAAATACTTGTTATACAAATGCTACGGATGGTAACTGTTCTGCATTGTCAAGTTTTCAGTCTCTAAAATACAATAGACACTAGGTTTATAATGATAGGGAATTACAACTTGGAAAGGGGCAACAAAGAGGAGCACACAAGCATATAACACAAAATAAAAGGCTGGTGAATGGACAGGAGAGATTGCCGGGGACAGAATACATGCTGAGCTTCTCAACACCTACCAGGAAGAACAATGGTCAGGTTATGGAAGAAGTCCCGGCATGTCATGAGTGCCACCCATCCGGATGAATAATAATCATCACATACTATATTTGTTTCAATGATATGAATGAATAGTGTTAAAGAGTGATTTTACCAGAGGAGCAAACAGGATGCAGCAGATACCAGTGGCACCACAGCCGTGAATTATTTGAATTACACTAACATATTGCTCCATGCAGCTGCAATAGGCCCTTTCCGAATTCCACGGGCCTCCTCCCAGTGCAATGCAGTACTCTCTGCTTCACCCCAGAGGTGCAGAACCTTACACCACTGCGCAAAATTCTGCAGTTGTTGCGCCCACCAATGTATGGCCAGTAGGCGCTTTCCCAAAAGAAGGTCCAGATTCAAAAAGCCGACACTCACCTTATGACTCGTCCTCCTGGGAAATATATCCAATGCTGTAGATCCCAAGATGCCTGAGAATTAATTTCTATATGTCTTAAGTAAGAACATAGAAAGCAATAGCAATAAGATCCATGACTCTTGCAAATTTGAGCAATTTCGTTTTGTATAATTACCCAAAATTTGGAAAAATTATGTAAAATCACATGAAGTTACACAAAAGTAGTGCTCTATTTTAGTGCACAATACTTCTATTTCGTGACAAAAAACACAAGCGCAATGAACAATAGCCACTCAAGTTTTGTTTGTTCGCATTAATCCCATGCCCCGACAATAGTTTTTTTACCCAATGGACTTGAAATTATATGACAGGTAACTCCGCTCAGTAGCCACGGTGCCACCTACACCGATTAGTATACATAAAAAGTGTCAAGTATCTCCTTCAGAGGGTTCCAGGTAAAAAGTTTTAAAGAAAAAAACACAAAACAGTAAAAAAACTCATTGGCAATCTCATAGCTATTGACTGAAGTTGATGATTAAAACTGAAGTGATTAGCATCATGCCATCATGGAAATAACCAGGTAAAATATCCAGAAAAAGAACCCAGAAGAAGTTCCAAACAACAAAAATCAGGTCCAAAAGTAGCCAAAAGAGAGCAACAAATGTGATGAAAACTCAAGGAACAAATGTGTCTTGTCTCATTTATATATAATTTAAACAGAAACTAATATCACAGGAAAAGATTGTACTTTAAACGTAGGATTGATAATCTGAGCTAGCATCCTATGGGCAGACCACCATTTTGAAAAGTGCACATTTATGGCTACTGCATGTCCGCTCTGTTTGGAGAGTTCACTGACAACATATCTACCATTTCCTGGAGATTAGTATCCCACAGTATGTTACAGGTTGTGATTTTCTTATTAGATGTGATTTCTTAGTACGTTGCAATTTTCTATTGGGTGTTTGTGGTCTGTTTGTTTCAAACTTTAAAATACTTATTTTTGCACACTATACAGCCTTGGTCTGCAAACACTTAAGTGTTTTTTTTTTGCAGAAGTCAGTCTATTTGAATTACTAAACAAGGATGACCAACTGGGACCACCATTTTTAGGTCAAGCATTCGAGACCTGTTGTAACTTCTCTTGTGGGATTAAAGCCATCCCCCTGCTTTTGATTTGTTTGTTTCAGTGTCCTTTAAAAATCATTGCTTGCTAGTGGTCAGTCCTGCCTCTTTGTCCCTCCTTTTTCTCTTCTGTTCCTCCCATGCAGCAGGGACCAAGTACTGTCTCATTACGCCATGGTTCTTTATCTCTTCTTTTGGGGACACTTTTTTTCTTGATTTCCTGCTCTGTTACTGTTTGCCTGTATTCGGCTTTGGTGCCATAGCTGCTTAGATTTAACTATAGAATGTTCCCTCACACCTTATCTTAATGCTACAGTTGTGTGCCTCCCACACCATGCCTCCCACTCCGTTGATTGTGATTTTTGAGCACTCCTGCAATTTTTGATGCCGACCATCAGTTGGGCTTTTTTTGCCAGGATATTACTTAGTTTGGGCTTCTTTTTAAGGGGGATTGGACTTTTTTGTTTCACGTGACTGCTGAGTAAAAGGTTTCCATATCCGGCACTGGCAAAGGCCAAAATGAATTAAGACGCTATTAAATGCTAGCTATCGTAAAAAAAAAGGGCATCAGTCTTAGTGCTCTGCGTGAAGATGGTGCAGCCCTGCTCTGCTTACAGTTGCAGGCACAGGTAGACAAGGAGAAACCCATCTTTTTCCAAAAGTAAGAAAACATCTTTGCTCACGTTCTTTGAGTGCGGCCCTGTTTACTTTCTAATTAGGGTTAATAATTAATAAGATGCGTCAGCAGTGTCATGTCTTAATTGATGATTTCTGCTTATTTTGATGTCTTATTCAGGCTTGTGTGCTGTATCCCAGGTGACATGATCCCACTCCAACATGGCCGCCCTTGTCCACGTTCTTTAATTTTCCTTCTTTTGCTTTTTTGCTCACTAATAGAGACACCTTCGCCGCTTTTACCTTACCCGATTCTGACGTTCGCGGTCCTGACACACCACGCTCACTAGTAAGTGCTGGCCCCTCGCCCTACATTAATAGCCTCTGTTGGATTTATGCTAGTGACTGCAGAAAACAGAATCCATCACCCGCTGCTCTCCACACCCCAATCCAATTTCCTGCTGTAGCGAGGGTCAGATACCCTCCTCAGAGGGTTTCCCGTTCCTTTCTCTTCACCTAAAAGTGCCGTCGCCTGCGCCCCCTCCCTTGGAGAGGGTATTCAATATTCAACAGATCTGCAGAGTGTTAAGTAAGTAGTATTGTCTCCTGTAAGTTACAGCACAAGTCCTGTTTGAAGAACAATAAAAAAAGTTATACAGGGGTGTTATTTTAACAGGCGATTGAGCCTCTCTGCTACAAAAGCTCGTGTATTAACACCAATTTAACGATCAGACTCGTACTTTCTGTGCTGAAAATAATAACGTTATAATTATGAAACCTCGCCTACACCCCTCATTGAGATCCCCTCTCAGTCTACTGCTGCTGGAGGTGTCTTGTTAACTCAGTTTTGACTTCGGGCAGGTTAACCCAGGCTTTGCCTTTTTTTGTGTTGCATGTGTGGCCCGTCACACACATTCCCTTCAGAGGAGGTAAACCTAGTATTTTTGGGTAATCAGGCATGCTTTTCTTTTAGCAACACTTAGTTCTTCAGTGTGTGGTGTAACACGAAATTCAGACTTAGGCCTGTGGCAAAGTGAGCTCCATTGAGCGGCCAAGGGACTCACTTAAGAATCCTGCCACACGCTATCCTCTATGTTCCTCTCTCCAGCTCTTGCAAAAACCCTGTGCTAAAAATGTGAGGCAGAGAACCTTGTAGGCAAGATTAGTATCACTCACACTTAATTTACAAAATACTAAGTTTTCTATTTTTTCTGCAGTATTATTTTTGTTTTACTGTCATTCTCCCTTTTCATGCTCTTTTGTCCTATTCAGTTTACTTTGACAACAGTCCTGGGCTCAAGCAAGTATCAAGTGTAACAGAAAATTACAATGGTTAGACAAAACAGAAGAAAAAATGCGTTATTTTTTCAGATCTTTGTGGCATATCAACAACAACCGGCGATAATTATTGCTGAGCGCACTTAGCGCTCGGATAATTATCGCCGGCTAGCGCCGATTTTTATCGCTGAGATAGCGTGCTATTAGCAACGCTTATCTCATCTGCGATAAAAATCCTAGCACTAACTGGCTAACGTGAGATTATCGCTGGAAACCCAGCGATAATCTCATGTTAGCTAGTTGATAGGGACTCACAAACTTAGCCATGATATCCACCTTCCATAGGATATCATGGCTAAGTCAGTCATGAAGCAGGCGTAAGGAAAGTAGCGATAACAGGTGTTATCGCTACTTTTCCTGACGCTATGCTTCATAGCGTTAGGCTTGCTGATAGGAGAAATGTCGCTTAGCGACATTTCTCCTGTCATGCCAGGTCAGGAATGGCCACTTTGCATCTCATTAGAGACGCAAAGCTGGGCGTTAGGAATCCTGACGCTAAAGCAAGGTTTCACGCATTAGCGTGACCTTGCTGATTAGGCGATAAAATTGTCTTTAATTCTCCCAGCCAACACGTGTTTCGACGATAGGGGAATACCCATGAATTCTTCAGGGCTGTACAGCTTGTCAATCTCTTGATATCCTTCACCTCTCTACCTCTGACCCGGCTGGTGAAAATTGTGTGGTCGACTTAAAATGGGTATAGAGTGCCCCAGTAGTTAAAACCCAGTAACGAGTATACAATTCGACCGAGTTCAGTCCCAATGGTTAAGATATAGAAAGCTCAAATGTGCTGTCCGTTGCTGTACTTTGCGTCTAATCTTTTCCTTTCATCTTTGCCCTTGTGTTTGTTTCTTTAATTGTTGTTACTGATTCCTCTTTCTCTCATCATTAACAAACACAGGGACTTCCAAAACATTCTTGTCTTGCACCCCATGTCGACAGAAATGTTAAACTGTGTTCGTATTACAAAGCTAAACAATCCGCCTCACAACTTTGAAAGGTTAAGAATAAACCACCTATCTTTCAGCCTTTCTTCAGGGCCAATGTTAATTCCTGAAATCATAGGAAGGCAAATATTGTTTTTTTAAACACATTTGCTAAACAGATGCATATTTATTGTCCGGATGCTAAAGTAAGACGCAGTGTTATTAAAGTGGACTTTTCCCTGCTGCTTGGTTTACACTTGTCACTAAAAATTACTAGATCTAAACTAACACGTCGCTCTTAGAAGAACTACTTCTGCTGCAGTTTCTTAAAGACATGGCATGCACCATTTTCTTCATGAACCAAGAGTTCCTGGTTGTCCCATCTCTTGTGATTTTGTCAACTTTTTATGCTGCCCGAACTTCTCCTTCATTAAGCATACATAGTGTTTCTATATACATTATACATGTTGTGTGAATATATTTTACATTGACCTCCGAAAGGTTAGTTCGTTGACCTCCTGCTGCAGAGAACTGTATTTATTCTGCAAGTCAGAGATTCAAATCAGCTGCAACACAGCCGCAGGTTTTCATCCGCAAGAGAGGAGTGAAATAAGTACCAGTAAGTTAGCTAGCAATAGTGCCTGCCCTATTGCATTAGCACTTTGCGGCTGTTTCTGAATGGTTCAAATTGCTAAAATATGTCTTTTGGGTTCAGTTGCTTTCCCATCACTAGGTCTGCCCAGGTTGCAGAGGGTGCTTACGCCTCATCACACATCTTCATACAAAAGTGTTACAGTTTCTGAATTAATTATGTTTTTGTTTGAACGTGCATGGGAGTGAAATGCTCTCTTGCTAAAGCACATAATGATAGCCTTACAGCTGGCTGCCAAGTTTATTGGTCAATAAAGGGCTTCTCCTGAGTTATTATATTTATTACTTTACTCCCATGTAGATTTAAATAAAATCACCTCTCTCCTATTCACTGCTCCATATCACAGCTCTACCTCTATCAATATATCCTCTACTTCCCACTCATCCCAAAACTCATTTTACTACTATGATCTCTCAAATAACCCTTTCTAGACTCATCCTTCCTCTATCCCTCTTTTGACTCATTCCAAACTTCATTTTACTACGATCCCCCAATTACCCTTTCTAGATTCACCCCCCCATATCTCTCCTTTGACTCATGCCAAACCTCATTTTACTATTATAATCTCCCAACTAAGCCTTTCTAGAGTCTTCCCTCCTCTGTCCCTCCTTTATCCTATACAATCCAACTAACATACTCACATGCCCACCACTCCAACTAATAACTTACATTTCCCTATACTAATCCACCACTATTCCACCTTGGGTTCTGGAGTAGCATGCTACTTTCCGAAAAGTGCTTCAACACCTCGTCAGGGATAGTAAGCATTATATAAATAAAGTTGCCATTACAATTAATCACCTTGCCCCATGTGGTCCCTTTTCAGGTTGCTGAGTTTATCTTCTTGAGCCACCCTGACTGGCTCCCCGGAAAACCTGTTTCCGCCGCTCAGTTTTATGTACGTTAGAGTCTTTCCACGTTTCGAATTCTCACCCACTACACTCAGCTATAGTTTAATTTTGCACCATTTCCCCACACATATAGAAATATGCCTCAATGCACCTTTGAGGGCACTTGCCCTTACTTGAAACTCAACCTCCGTTGCCGAGTGTCTTCTTCCGGCACCATAATTTCTACTATTGTAATGTACATAATCATTGGTACTGTATGATATGCAACATGATTGCTTTCATTAATAGCTCTATGCAAATGTTACTCCACTGCGTACAACAAAAATAAAAGTAAAAAACATTGTTATTTTCAAAACCAAGAGCTCTAGCTTTCACAAATGCGAGACCTATTGCATTGCAAATGCTTGTTATTGAATGGTGCTTTGAGTCCTACTGAGCACAAAGACAACTATAAAGCTGCATTTGCTGCACGTCCGCTCTGTTTGTAGAACTGAATGACAATAAATCTGCCTATCCTAGAGGTCAGATTTATAGTATTTTACAGGTTGGGATATTCTTATTAGATTTGACTTCATAAAAGTTTGCAATTTTCTATTAGATGTTTTTAATCTCTTTGTATCAATCTCTACAATATTTCTTTAAGGGGACAATTCTTTTGTGGTGTACGAAAGGTTTAGGCCTGCACTATATACCATCTCGCTCTGCAAATGCTTATTGCTTTTCTTCAGAAGGCAATCTGTTTGAACCACTAAACAGACAAATTGTGACTGCCATTTTGACTGGTTAGCAGTCTAGTGCTCCGAGCCCTACTGAACATGTGTCAACCTGAAGGCACCAATAAAGCTGCATTCTTTGTGTGTCAGCGCAGCGGGAGCACCCCTGGAGCAAAGGTAAGCCTGTCTGCCCTCATCAGCACTGTCTGCAAAGGATGCTGCCATCTTAATTCCAGGTGGGCAAGTCATGACAGGTAAGATCTATTATTCCAAAGCAGCACTGTTGGCCCTAAAGTGAATCCTATGAACTTGAGCTATGATTCTATAGGCCTATTAAATAGTTAACATCTAGTATGACCAAATAATGATGGTATAGAGGGCGAAAATGGAAGAACCTGATTCATCTGGTACACAGAGGCTATGCATTACCTACACATCTAGAGAAACAACCAACAATACTCCAAAATTAGCCAAGACCTTATGGGCTGCGCTTATGAATGTCTCATGAAGGCAAGCTCACTGGGTGCAGATACATGATTTAGCAGTTGCCGAAGAGTTTGACTTCCTGTTTCTCATATAAATATGGTTTCAGGGTGACTTGGTCTGGCACTAGCGACAGCTATTCCGGCAGGCTATACATTATTTAGTGTAAACAGAAACCACTGCAAAGAACAAGGTATAGTGGTTGTTTTTAAGTAATTTGTATCTGTCTGATAATTAAATCTAGTCTGGTGTTAGAAATGGGGGTCTCTAGTTGGCATAGGTATGCACCTTTGTACAAGTAGGACCTTTGCTTCTAGTCAGGGTAAGGGGGATACACACTTTAGATAACACCTGCTCACCCCCTTGGTAGCTTGGCACGAGCAGAGCTTATCCCAAAGTCAATGTGTAAAGTATTTGTACTCAAAACACACAGTAAATGGATACAACACCAGTTTAGAGAAATAAAGTATCTTTATCTAACCCAAACATAACCAAAATGACGAAATCCCAAATACATAGATCAAAATAGCACTTAAAGACATTTATTTCCAAAAGAAAGCTTGTAGGGACCAAATAGCTCCACCTGGGGCTATTACGACGTCATGACAGGCACAAATCCAAAGTACGGCACCCACCGCGAGGTGCGCAGCATCGGGCACGGAATCACACGGACCCACCAAACAACAGTACCTTGAAAACTAAGTCTATAAATGATGGACGGCGTCATGGAGGTGAGGCGTCGGTGCCGAAGTCGAGGACGGTTCTCTGGTTGCCACAGGGGAGGCGGGGCGTCGTGTCCGCAAGGAGGTGACGTGTCGAGTCCAGGACAGGGAAAGTCGGCAGCATCAGTGGTGAGGCGTCAGTTCCAGTGAAGCAATGCACAGTCAAATAGTTTGTGAAGTCACCCTCGGCAGTTTTTGGCTCCACGATAAAGGGATGCAGACACCTGCGGTGACTGCATCGGTGCAAGCACTGGCGTCAGAAAGGGCGGTAACTGCAGGTGTCGAAGGGTGTTGGAGGTGCAGTGCAGGCAGGGTGGTGCATCGTGCACTCCATGAGTTGTGCCCCTGGCCTGGTTGCAGGTCGAGGTGTCACTTGCGGCATCAATGACGGCGTTAGAGTTGTTTTTCTTGCTCTCTTTAAGTTTCTTCCAGCTCCTAACAGCAGGAATAATCTCCAGAGGCCCAAAACTGGAAAAGGCAACTCCTGGAAGGTCAGAACTCCCAGTAGTGGAGTTCAGGGGAGATGGTGGTGAAGTCTTTGTGTCCCTGAGACTTCAGAACAGGAGGCCAGCACACACAAGCCCTTGGAGATTCTTCTTCAAGCAGGTTCACAGCAAAGTTTCAGTCTTTGTCCTTTCCTTGGCAGAAGCAGCCACTGCAGGACAACCAAGCAAAGCACACACAGCAAAGGGGCAGTACTCCTCCTTACAGCTCTCCAGCTCGTATCCTTGGCAAAGGTTCCTCTTAAGTTCAGAAGTGATCTAATTCTCTGGGGTTTAAGGTCCACTACTTACACCCCACTTTGTCTTTGTTCTCTTTGTGACAAGGGTCTCTGAGCCCAGTCCAAACCAGTTCTGTCCTCTCTGGTGCAGAATGACCACAGGAGGGGGAGACAGCATTGTGCAAAAGAGACACAGCCTATTCAGGTGCAAGGGAAACTCCTCCCACCACTCTAAATGCAGCCAAGGTCTATTCAGCTCAGCTATGAGTCACCTAGGAAAGGCAGGACAAACCTCAACCCCGCTTGTGACTGTCTACAGTGAATGCACATCCCAGCCCCTGTCACTACAAAACCAGACTGGTTAAATAAGAAAATGCCTAGTTTATAAAAGTGGCATTTTCAAACCCACAATTTAAAACCCATTTTCCTAAATATATGTGTTATTAAATTCTGAGTTCACAGAGCCTTTCCGCCAATCCTCTGTCTTGTCCCTATGAAATGTTATACTTGTAAGATGTTACAAAGCAACTCCCATGTCAGCCTCTGGGGCAGATATCTTTTCAATAGTGAAAAACAAAGTACAAAGTATTTCACCATCAGGACATGTCACACACACCAGTACATGCCCTCCTTTTCACATATACTGTACCCTGCCCATGGGGGTACCTTGGGCCTACCATAAAGGGCACCTTACATATAAGGAAAGGGAAGGTTAGGGCCTGGCAAATGGGTGCACTTACCAGGTCGACATGGCAGTTTAAAACTACACACCGACACTGCAGTGCTATTCATGTGGGTGGCTCAATCAGTGCTGCAGTCCCACCAGTAGCATTTGATTTACAGGCCCTGGCACACTCAGTGCACTTTACTAGGGACTTACCAGTAAATCAAATATGCCAATCATGGATAACGAATCATAATAACAGTTTTCCTAGGGAGCACTTGCACTTTGAAACTGATTAGCAGTGGCAAAGTGCCCAAAGTATCCACGCCAGGAAAAATGAAATCCAGCATATCAAAAAATACAGGAGGCGGAGGCAAAAAGTCAGGGGAAACCACACCAAGGATGCCAAGTTTAACATTGTGAAGTATAAGTAGCACACAGTAATGTAACAGTTTCCTGTACCTTGCACCTTTTATTAGTTCATCAAATGCCTAAACAAGAGCGGTACAAAAACCAGCCACTCATTAACAACATTTGTGAGTTCTGCTTAAAATATGATAAACTTGTGATTTTAGGCGATTGTAATGTATACATTGAAGTTCAGAGGAACCCCTTACACTAAAGACCATAGATGAACAGATGATGCTCATAGCAATGTATTAGAAATTTAGGTTTGTGCCCTGGTCTGATCACAACCTGGTTAATTTTGATATAGTGAATGGCTTTCCTTGAACAGTCGTTGAGGAAAAGAAGAGAAAAATTATGGAGGAAGATTGAGGCCAAGAATATTTATGAAATTGTTCTAATAACATTAAAAACTGCCTTAGAAACATATCCATTGAATAAACAGATAGAAGATGAGGTTTGTGGTTTTAATCATATTTTAATAACAAATATTTGATTACGCTTTCTCAGTGAACATGGTAAACTTTAAGAATGAGAAACCTACTAATCAGTTTACCCTTGCCTTGAAAGAACTACAATCTTCTGTGGAAAGCAGAAAGAAAGTGGTGTCTTTTTCAGGACGAAGAAAGCTGCCCCCTTTATACTCAGCTGATGAAAACCTTCATTTTTCAGATTATTTTTGTTGGCGTTAGGACTCTGAGCACTTTACCACTGCTAACCAGAGCTAAAGTGCATGCTCTTCTCCCCTAAACATGATGACATTGGTGTATACCTAATTAGCCTAATTGTTGTACCAGTAAGTCTCTTATACAGTGGTATACAATATGTTATGTTATGTTAGGAATATTTATAGAGTGCATGGCTACCCGTAGGCATCCCAGCACTAGCAGCGGCACCGGATGGTTGAAAACAGCTTAATATATGGGGTTTTAAAAAACACATGTTTTCAAGAGTTTACAAAGGACAGGAGATTGGGTTCTGCACATAGAGGGAGAGGGAGGGTGTTCCACACCTTGTCAGCATTGTAATGGAAGGACCGGCAACCAGTTCTGATCCTTTTGACTGTGGGAACTGAAGTTAGGTCGAGGTTCGTTGATCGGAGACATCTATTAGGATGATAGGGGGAGATGATAGTCCGGATGATGGAAGGGCCTTTCTTTCAAAAAGACTTATGGGCAATACATAAGGACTTTAATTTTATTATTTCCATAACAGGAAGCCAATGTGAGGTCTTCAAAGCAGGTCTTGCAGAGTGGCTGTTAGAAATCTTGAAGAGCATGCGTGCTGCGCAATTCTGGGTAACTTGCAGTTTGTGTGTGGTAGTGCGTGGGGCTCCTAAATACAGAGCATTTCGGTAATCGAGACGGAAAGGATCAGGACTTGGACCATAAGTCTCCTTGCCAGAAAGGGGAAGAGCGGAAGGACTTTGCGAGGCATTCGTAAAATACCGTAGCAGGAAGCGGCCAGTTTCGTCGCCTGATGATCGAATTTAAGTGACCGATCCAACCATATGCCTAAGCTTTTGATCTGTTTTTTTGGCACAGGGGGAGGGCTGAGACAGCTTAGCTATGCAGATCCAATGTCAAAGATGGGTGAACTACCCAGCAGCATGAGCTCTGTCTTTTCTCCATTGAGTTTGAGATAAGAGGATTCCATTCATTTAGCTACTCTTTACAAACAGGGACCCAAGGAAGGCGGAGAGTCTTCAGGATGATTTTAAACCACAACTAGTTGGGTGTCATCGGCGTACGTGACAATCTCAATACCAAAGGGAAGGAGAATCTGTGCCAGGGGGCTCATGTAGACGTTGAACAGTGTTGGACTCAGGGATAAACCCTGAGGGATGCCGCACCTGAGTGAGATACATTTTGAAATGTTGTATTCTTCGAAAACCTGGAAGGACTATAACCAGGTGATAACATCGCCTGATAAAGCAGCATTCCTTAACCTGTTGATCAGGATGTCATAGTTGACAGAGTTGATGGCGGCGCTGAGGTCCAAGAGGATGATGGCTGCTGAACCTTGTTGGTCAATAACCTTTCTAGACTTTTCTATCACCGCCAATAATGCAGTTTCTGTCCCATGTTGGGGGCGGGATCTAGTTTGCGAGGGGCCCAACACATTGTGAGACTCCAAGAAAGTAGAGGTGACCTAGTGTACATGCTTTTCTAAAATGTTACTGATCCCAGGAAGAAGGGAAATGGGGCGGTAATTCTCACGGGAATCATGATTTAGATTAGGTTTCTTCAGTAGTGCCTTCACCATCTCGTGTTTCCACGGTGGCGGCACTAGTCTGGTCGAGATAGAAGAATGGATCAGCTTCAGTATCACTGGAATGACTACTTCCCCAGCCTTACTCAAAAATTGAGGGGATGCTGGGTCGCTGGGGGAGCCGGATTTAACCGAGGCAGAGATCTTTACTAAAGTGTCCATATACATCAAGGGAATTTCCTAGAGGGAGTACTCACCGGACACGGTGGCCTCCTTAGAAGGGAAGTTGTTATGGGTGGCGAGGGAGGGAAAGGTATCGTAAATATCTTGAATTTTGTTAAAAAAGAACTCTGCCAGATTATTGCAACGGGCAGGAGAGCTGTCATGAGTAGTATCCAAAACAGATAGTTTTAGAAGATTCTTTGCTATCTGTAAAATTTCACGGGGTGAGTTCGAGGCTAAGTTAATTCTTTCCTCATAATAGGATGCTTGAGCAGCTCTCACTTCAGATTGATAGGCTTTTTTGGAGTCCCTATATTTCTGTTTGCTTAGAGCATCATAGTCCCTTCTCCATTTTCTTTCTAATCTTTTGCAGGCTTGTTTGTATTCCCGCAGCTTGCGGGAGTACCACGGAGAGGGGTCACTCCTAACTTTTTTACGGATGTATTTCTTTGGGAGCACTGAGTCCAGGGAAGAGTCAATCCGATGATTAAACTCAACGTTCGTAGAGATGGGGTTGGGGTCTAAAATAGGCATTGTGTCTTTCAGAACTGACATCCAGGATTCCTACGAAAGATTTGACCAGGAACGTTTCCAGCTGCTAACAATAACATTGATGGGGTGGGGTCTCAAGGTGTCCCAAGATAAAGGGATCAGAAAGTGGTCTGACCATGGCACTGGAATCGGGTGTCCTACTAAGAGTTCATTATTATTGGAGAAAATTGGATCTAAAAGAGGTCCTTTCATGTGAGTGGGGCCAGTGACATATTGTTTCATCTGAATAGCTAGAAGAGTTTGGACTATGTCAGACAGTCCAGGGGGTTATCTAAGTGCAAGTTAAGATCCCCTAATAGGGTGAAGTTTGAGGGAGAGCTTGCCAAATTAGCAACAATTTCTGGCAAGAGTTTAAAAAGTTGTCCATGGGCTCCAGGGGGGCTATAAATTAAAATACCTGAGAGAGTGTGGGTGGGTGAGAATGTAATGACAATGGAAACATTTTCACAATCAGGTAGGATATTTGGGACAATACGGCATTTAAAGGAGTCTTTTAATATAATGGCAATGCCTCCTCCCTTTCCTTGCTCCCAATCTTTCCTCAGGGTAAGTTATCCTGGCCGAAGGCATTGCACAAGGTCCTCAATATGACTCATTATTGAGCCATGTTTCAGTTAAAAATAGTGCATCAGGACGCTCCTTTTCAAGCATAATAGTGGTTTCGGAGCAGTGTTTAGGTAGGGGCCTACAGTTTAAAGAAAGCATATACCTAGGGCCTATACTTCAAATGCTACTATTGAGCTGCAGCACTGATTGTGCCACCCACAGAAGTAGCCATTCATACTGGTCTCAGGACTGTCACTGCAGGGCCTGTGTGTGCAGTTTACTGCTTGGCATTTAAACCTATTCGCCACGCATTAAACTCCCATTTTATTGCATATAAGTCAACCCTAAGGTAGGTGTAGGAAAGTGTCCCTTTTTGGCATGGTCACCTCTTCTTTTTGCCTGGTAAATAATGCAGTTTTGACAGAAGTGCAATGGGTTCCTGCTATCCCAGTCCCCAGTGCCAGATCTTTTTCCCTAAAACTGTACAATAATTCCCCCTTTAGGACCCTTGTAAGCCACAAGCAAATGGTACTCCTGGTACTGAGGGTATAGGTAGTAAAGAGGGTCCCTTAGGGCTGCAGCATGTATTGTGCCACTCTAAGGAACCACTCACTACACTCATGCAAACTGTCATTGCAGGCTGCGTTACATGGTGCAGACAAAGTGAAGACACGACATGGCACACCTCATTTGTGCCATGCCTACAGACACTGCGTGCAATATATGCAAGTCACTCCTACAGCAGGCCTTACAGCTCTAAAGCAGGGTGCATTCCATAGAATCTGAGGACATTTCTGCATGAGCTGATATGCCCCTGTGATGGCCAAGTTTAATCTTGAACATTACCAGAGAACAGGAAATACAGTTGAGTATATGTACTGGGCACTGGTGATTATGTGTTCTCCAGCTTCATGATTGCTTCACTGGAACCAAAGATGTTTGGCATCACACATCTCGTATTGATAAACCCACACTGATTCCAGTGATGGAGTTATTAATACATGCACCCAGAGGGTACCAATGAGGTACCCCCTGAAACCTACCAGTCCACTAGTATGCTGGCTGACTGATCAAGTCCAGCCTGCCACCACAGATGCGTTTCTGACCCCCTAGGGGGTGAGAGTCCAGCTCTCAGAGGTAAGTAACAATGCCTGCTCTGGCAGCAGTTGTTTTACATCTGCTCCAAACAGGATGGGTAGCAATCAACATGTCAATGTCCGAGGCATCAAAGTCATGCCGCCTTTTGATATGCGACCCAGCATCCCTTAGAACTGGGAAATGCCACCCCCTGCCCTGAGGCCCATGTGGCACCAGGACAGGTGGGAAATTAGTATGCAAAGTAGGTGCGGAGCGCACCCAGGTCAGTCACACTCCAAAGGTGAGCTGGCTGGTGTGCCCCACTCTAGCAAAATTCCGCCATCTTGGTGATGGCAGAACTTAGGAAACTGGGACAGGATTATGCCCACTTCCCACAGGAAGTGGTCATATAGGGGCGTAGTGACCCCAAGAGTAGGTAGCTCATTGGCTACTACTCTCCACTCCCCTAACACCCCTAAATTTAATATTTTGAGTGCTCCATGAATCCGTAACTTAAGCTTCCGCTGACTGAAAAGAAGAAGAGGGCACTGAAGACCGGACCCCCACAATAACTGAAGACTGCTGTAAACTTTTGGCCCCAAAATCTGCCTACCACACAGAGATTCAACAATTGCAAAGACCTGACTCGCCTTGCAGTTGTGCATCCTCCACATACCCCAGAGGGTTGCCAGCATTTTGCCCAGCAGCCAGCATCTCCCTTGGAGTAGAGGAGCTACTCCCATGCAGCCTGCCAGAACTGGCTGTGACATCTGGTTTAAAGAAGCTGCTTTGCACTAGGTCCACTGAGCAGTAGCCATCCAGGAGAAAGTTAGCCCACTCAAGGAGGTCAGATCCATCTTCCTGCCAAGCCTGAAGACGTCAGTTCCTCCACGAGCCCTCCTGCACCAATATCTGGCTCTTTCAGCGACCAACACTTGTTGAAAGTACAGTCGAGGGACTTCAACAACTTCACTGATGGCCAGCCAACAAGGGACATTAGCACCACAGAGGCCAGCACTAAGAGTGGCCCAGCTGTCTTGTTTTGGTCCCCCTTGCTGGTCCTAACCGACAACAGTGAGTGCATTGACACACGAGAGCCAGCCAAACATGAACACTGGGCCCAATGCAACCGACTTTTTCCCCATGCTCCCAGGACCTGTTGGGAGCTCCTGAACTTGTCTCCAAGCACCCCTTGCAGCCTATTTCCAGGTGGCCCACTTCCCTTGTACCACGTACCGTGCAAGTCTACCATCCCGTCCAGCACCCCTGCACCCAGACTCACAAGGGCAGATAGAACCAATCTGCAGGTGGAACTTTGGTCCTTGTCCCTCTATCAACCCACGACTGAAACGCATTCCAGGTATATGTATGCAGTAAATATTCTTTCTCCCATAGAAAAGCATTACGCATAAAAACACACTGTTGGTTAACAGTGCTAAAAACTATTAAAAAAAAGTCTACTATGAAGAAGTACTTACATGATTACGAAATTCTTGGGTTCAAAATTGGTGTGGATCTTCTTTTTGAGCGTGTGCATCATTTATTGAATCTGTGTGCGCAACAAATATCTAACACTCCTCTCTGATAAGCCTAAGGCTGCTCGACCACATTACACTAGATTGAGCACCCTGGGATTGCTAGAGCAAGCCCCTGTCCACTCTTAAGGGATACCTGGACTCTTTAGACTGAATACCTCATTTTTTTTTCTAAATCTGTTTTATTGGTTTTAATGCAACAGTATACAAGAAAATCAGCATTAAAGTTTTCTTTTCATGCGTACAGTACATATCTGCGACGGTGTATGCGTGTACTATATTTATCACTTCAGCACAACAACAGATAGCATTTACATAGTACATGACTGATTGTCCATCCAGATTTGACGGTCCTTCTTGCTGCTAGAAAAAGGCGTTTACATGTCTAGAATTTCAGCTGTCTCAAAAACATTAAGCAGTGGTGTGAGGGAACGTATTAACTTATAAATGATATAACTGCAGTGCTTTACATAGCTAATTCTCGTTTCAATACCGTCGTCTCATATACAGATGTTTCAAGTGTGAACAAAACAATAAGAGCAACTGAAACCAGAACAAAAACGATGACCTGCTCGTGATAGCTACTCCTCCCCAGTGTTGCGCGTGCTTGTGCAAGTGCCCTTTCACCCCCTCCCCCCGCTGTTGCATTACGCAAAGTCCCCCTCAGGCGACACCCACGCTTATACTCCTGCTTTTAGGTTCTACGTGTGTCCATGGAACCTCGTGGCACGCCCGCTAGCCCTGCGTATGAGTCTCTACCTCTCCCCTCCCTTGGTCTGGTGCAGTGCTTGCAGGAGTTTGCCCCAGCATGCGGCTATGGGTTCTCGTTGCAGCCCCAATGTTTCCCCCTGTCTAATGGAGACGCCCTCTGCCTTTGCCCACGCTAACATCGAGTGGCGCCAAGCGCATGGATACGGTGGATCCGCCGCTTTCCAACTTTTGGTTAAAAGCCTTTTAGCTACTATTATTCCTAATTCTAGAAACCTAGAAACGACCTTGGTGGCTGCCGTTCGCTTGAATTGGTGCAGTAAATATACAGGCCATTCAAAGGGTAGCTCTCTACCCGTACAAGTGCGCAATATTCTTGTGATCATGTTCCAGTATGCTCCTAGTCGAGGGCAGCTCCATAGCATGTGCATCAACTCTGCCCCAGGTGCAGCACACTTTGGGCACCCCGCATCTGTGCGATTAAAGTACCGATTAATCAGAGCAGGCGTGAGATAAGCCCTGTGAACGATGTACAACTGTATCTGCCTGAATCGCATGTTTTATAGGTATACATGTTGGGCTCTCTATTAGCCGCGACAACTCCTTATCAATTAATTGTCGCCCCAAGTCTTGCTCCCATTTGCAGCGGAGAGGGGCAAGGCTTATTGCTGCGTGTGATCTAAGGGAGGCTGCAAACCATCTGATGAGATGCCTACCATTCCCCATGATGACTGAATACCTCTTTTTGGTATACTATATAAAGAGCCAGCTTCCTACAGTAGGCCCTTAGTAACCTTAAGGACAGGGTGAATGTTTGATTTGTTCAGCATTACGTCCATCAATTGTTTGCGCAGCATTTTTTGCCCTCAGTGGGATGGGTATGCCTGGACGTGGATCCTTTTCTTCCTGTGCCACTTGATTCAAGCTGGCCTGACTGATGAGGAGTGATAACCCGTGACCAGTCCCAGGATGCTTGCTTCGGGTCGAGGGAGTACCTGGCTTAGCAGTTCAGCTGGACTGTTCCGAAGAGGAGCAGGGTCAAGACTGATTTGCATATGGCTGGGTCCAAACTGGGATGGCACGGTGAGCAAAGAATGATGGATTTAACCCAGATCTCTTGACTGGGGTGAATGTTTGATTTGCTCAGCAGTCCGACCCTCAGTTGTTTGCATAGCATTTTTTGCCCTAAGTGGGATGGGTATGCCCAGGCGTTGTTCCCTTACTTGCTGTGCCACTGGATTAAAACTAGCCTACCTGATGAGGGGGATAACCCAAAACCAGTCTCAGGATGCTGGTTTCTGGTGCAGGGAGGACCTGGCTTGGCAGTTTGGGCTGGACTGTTACAATGAGGAGCAGGATCAAGACTGATTTGCATATGGCTTGGTCCAAATTGGGGTGGCATGGTGAGCAAAAGAACAATGGATTTAACGTAGATCTCTTGAATGGGCGTGAATGTTTGATTTGTTCAGCATTCCAACCATCATTTGTTTGCGCTCCATTGCGGTTGGCCTGAACTTTGGATTTGCACTGGTCCCTTGCGACCTCACGTAACCTTTTGACCGCTAGTGACTTCTAAGCACTGTTTTTGCATTTAATCTTAAAAAATTAATATCTCGACTTCTACTGATTGGATTTTTGCCGTTTTTATCTCATTTTGCTCAGATAAGTATTGTCTATTTTCCTAAACCTGTGTGGAGTCTTTTTGCTGTGTACTCATTGTGTTACTTTGTGTGTGTATTGCGCAAATATTTTACACGTTGCCTCTTTAGATAAGTCTGACTGCTGTGTGCCATGCCCCCAGAGAGTGAGCACAGGTTATCTTTTAGTGGATCTAGCTTACCCTGACTAGAGTGGTGGTTCCTGTTTGGACAGGGTACATTCTTCTGCCAGCCAGAAACCCCAGTTCTAACAGCTAAAAGTGCAGAATCAATTCTGGCTTTAATGATGCAGGATATCAGAACCATTATGGACTTGGGTGACTAAGTGGCAGTATAGCTCCTGGATTTGTCTTCAGTCTTTGATGCTCTCATCCATAAAATTCTAATGAAAAGACTTGAAAGCTACAGAATAAAAAGCACCATACTGAGCTACTTCTCATCCTTTCTGTCCAACCACTCACAGTTTGTCTAGCCATCTTTCAGATCTAAGACTTATGATGATGTGTGTGGGATTGAATCTGTCCCCGATACTGGTTAATATTTACACACAGCCACTAATCAGTCAGTAGTCAGTCAACAAACCTTTATTTGAATAATAAAAAACATTAATAAAAGCGGTACAGACATTTCAAAATTCATCTCATATATAAAATCAAAGATAAAAGCAACTAATCAAATAGAAAAAGTTTCCAGTTAGAAACGGCTGATTTTAAAAAGCTGCCAACATTAATACAAACCTGAATATTGGGTAACATACATAAAGAACACAGGCCAGGCTGAATCCATTCATATTTAAAATAGTTTTAAAGAAATTTCTGGTATGTGGTGCATGATATTTACAATAAAAAACAAAGTGCTCAAGGGATTTCCCGTTGAAAACTTAGTTGTGTGACTTGTTTATAGGATAAATATATACCTATAAGTGAGATCAATCTTATCTTTTAGATTCCAAACGATTATACACCATGCAATAGTCATATGTATATATGGATCTCTATTTACATTGATTTCAAAACAGTTGTACAATCAGAATAAAGAGAAATGAAAAGTGGACAAAAGGTGTGTGAGGAACAAAATTCATTTATATCAGTGAATGGTAATAAGGGTACATAAAAATAAGACAGTTGTATATCAAAAGGGAGACATGATTATACATTCAGTTATTACTCCACTATACAATATATCAAACACTTTTTCAAAGATATATGACCAATTATCTAGAAAGAAGTGTGACAGTCGACGTTTCGGTCTTCATATGTGAATTTGTGAGACCATCTTCAGGACAAGAAGTTAAAAGTTGACCCCTACAAGTTAAAAAGTATATAATGAATATATAGACTATACATAACACACACCTAAGCCAAAAAACTTTAATAATTACAATTTAACTAATCAACGTATAAAGGAAATCAATTTTATCGTTTAACAAATGATGTATCAGTCAATTAAACATCCAATAATTGTTAGACATACTAAAACGGTGAAACACTTTAATCAAGGCAGAGTGGTCAATTATATTAAGGCTCCATCTTACTAAATTATTTACACTGTGCTTCAACCATGATCGTTTAAAGTATGAATTCATGTCCTTTCATTTCACGGACAGACATTGCTAAATACTTATTCTGTATCTTCACTAGTAGTGACATATTCAAATGGCATATTATAAGGAGAAAACTCGATTTGTCCTTTCCGTAAAACTCAATAAATTGTATGGATATCTACAGGTTGTTATAGATGCCTGCGGACATGTATGAATCGAATCACAACAAGGTTTTTACAGAATAAGGGGGAAATCAATCATAGTTGTACTTCAAACGGTGAAATTATTCATATTAAAATGTGAGAAGCTGTTATTGAATCACCGTAATAATCAATCAAGGTTCAATATGTACTCTAACCAAGAGAGATATCATTCGACTAATGCAAGTAATTGAAGTAATTTTACCTCGTAATGTTTGATTTAAATAGAAAAAGTCGCGGATATCTTGCTTTCTGTGGATTGAGATTTGGATCATAACATCTCGGTTGGCGCTATGTAAAGAAAGATCGTATCGTAAATCTTCACTGCTTTAAGGCGACTTAACGTGTATACTAACCCAAGAAATAAAAGTATATCACAGTACCTTTTAAATTTAAGGATATTTGAGAAGCAAACTGTCAACGTATTAACGGTACTGTATGGTTACGGGCAGAGTACGGCATTCGGGCATTTAAAAACTGCAAGAGGAGAATGAGAGCATTTAGTCTGTTATAGTTACAGTTGTTAGTGATCGCATACAAATTAAGTGAAAGAAATATCAACCGACCTAGTGATGGTCTTACTGTTGGTTCAGACGAAGTAACGCTAAATATGAAGGGCGTTCTATTCGCTTCCTGGAAATTGCTGCCACAGTTAGGGGGCGTTTTACTTATTTCCCTCGAAAATTACTGTAAAGGGAAAATGGGTAGTATTAAGTTAAATTGTACTACCTTGGGGACATTGTTGGCAAAAGCCAAACAGGAAGATATCAACTAACCTGGCGTGGGTACAGCAGTCATCTCAGTTGAATCGCGGCGTGTAGCACTGGGATTGCCGAGATCGGTTTGTCTTAAATATACGTATTGCAACGGTATAGAGATAGGACTTGAAATTAGGTCACATGGTATGCCGGTAAAGATATACGTGTCGGCCATGTTGGAGTGGGGTAATAGCATCATGTTGTTCGAATTTTGAGGTGGATCGGCAGCCACGCTCGAATGTAATATGTCTGTCAAGTTCTTTTAGTATATTGGTAATATACTAATTATATTCTGTTTTCACATATTAGAACCCTGTGGTCGACGTATATAGAACAAAGTATTGGGATGTACCTCCAATTAAACATGTGTAACAAAAAGCTGAAATTAGGACATTCATTATATGTAAAGGACGGAGTTTGTTCATCACATGGTGTCAAGGATTGTATATATACAGACACATATTGTGTTCTCTATGTCACACCATTAAGACTACTACGCCATTAATACAGTCAAAAATTAGATACTATACATTTTTGTTACATGGTTATTGCAAATATTTATATTACATATATTCAAAAGGATGTTAAAATCAAGAATATCCTTATTATCATCAGTGGTACTTCGGTTAGCAGCTGTAACATTAACAGTTTAATACACAAAGATATAGATCAAATCATCGTATAACCCTATATACTGTTAAAAAATAGTTCACAGGTGGTTTGATCAAGTATATATCAACTATTATACATAGGGCTATAGCTATTGTGGATTATACGTCATAAAGCGGTATCTATTACAGATTACAGATTCCATATCGCCAGATTTTAGCTACAATCTACAGACATGCTAAAGTGTGCCATTCGGATGTTGAATTGAGACCACGGTTGATCAAATCTGTCATACAGATCAATCTACCTTCCTTAATGGTCAAGAGTTGGTCTACATTACTTTGTCTCTTAGAGGGTTTGATCACATCTAGTACCCACCATTTCATATCTTTATCTGAATGACCCTGTCTCTGATAAATGAATTTTGTTCCTCACACACCTTTTGTCCACTTTTCATTTCTCTTTATTCTGATTGTACAACTGTTTTGAAATCAATGTAAATAGAGATCCATATATACATATGACTATTGCATGGTGTATAATCGTTTGGAATCTAAAAGATAAGATTGATCTCACTTATAGGTATATATTTATCCTATAAACAAGTCACACAACTAAGTTTTCAACAAACCCCTTGAAGGCACATCCTACCCATACATATTATCTGCCCAAGCCCTCAAGGGTATATTGGGTTATCCATTACACAGATTGTGTTTAAGCGCAGACAATTGTCTGTTGTGGATCACTCTTAAGTGGTTTTTTTGTTTTTTTGCTTGTCTCTAAAAACAAATACGTAGATGTCTGAAGCAGAGACATTATCCTATACTGATGAATATATACTGAAAATTGCTGGTGGCCCTTCACTGCTGGGCAATAAAGGCATCACCGCCACTTTTCCCTATGAGTCTGATCTTAATCAACTCGAGCGTCTCAAAAAGAAACTAGTACGAACAGAACTTCATGCTAAGTTTCTGACGGACTGTTTGAATGCGAATATCATTCCAACGGGTCTTCAGATCCGAAATGTCCCAATAATTTTTACAGATGACGAGGAATTTAAAACAGGCTTTAGCTTCTCTGCCAACAAATGCTCTCGCACTTGGATGGTTCTAAGTATAGAAACTGCCATTAGACAATTGAAGATCTTAGCTAAAGAAATTGAAACCCTAGAAAAAAAGATACTAGGTGACCCTGTCATTACTAACGGTAAATTCCTTCTTGACAAGGTACAGCAAACAATCAAAGAATTCGAGGAATTCAACGCTCATAAAAAAACTGAGAAATTGCAAAACGATATCAAAAGATACAATAAAGAAAAAACGTATCCATACTTACAGAAGGATTTTTATAATCCTCAAAATTCTGCCCAAATACCAAAGAAGAGAATTACCTTCTCTGATACTAATTCAGATACCGGTAGCGATCAATCTATAGACACAACCTATCGCCACTACGATCAACAACCCTCCACCTCCAGGCAGAATTTTTTAGGGCAGGACCGCCGAGGGACAGGTCCCCCTCGGAGACAACGGGGTTCCAAGCGAGGATGGTACCGCAACCAATATACACCAGGGTTCCGTCAGACACGCAACCAGTATTACGAATGGTAGCACCTGACCAAACAATACCAATTTTCAATCTATCGGCACATACCCTATCTGAACAAGAAATTGCGGTTCTTTCTTCAGGGTTGAGCTTTGTGCCTACCTACAAGAATGACTTATTCAACACCAAATTAGAAATCTATAAATTTTTCCGCACTGTGAGATTAAAAAACTTTTTCACAGAAAAGGAAAATTGTCCTAACAACGATGTCACAGGCCTAAAAAACAAATCAACATTTTACCCGAGCAACTCTATGGTAAAAAAGGAAATACTAACATTTGAGAATGCAATTCTCATTGAGATTGATAATCTCTTCAAACAGAAAATACAGTATAAATCTAATTTCTCTAAAGAAAAACAAGTTGCACTGCAGAATCTTCAATCACTCCCTAATGTCCTGATAAAACCGGCGGACAAGGGCGGTGGGATAGTCCTTTGGGACAAGGACAAATATACTGAAGAGGCTCTTAAACAATTATCCAACCCTATACACTACAAGAAACTTGCAACTAATCCCACAAACAGACTTACTTCAGAAATATCAAAACTGAGCAAGTTAGGTTTCGATGGTGGTTGGCTCTCGGAGAAAGAATCTGCCTTCCTCATTAATAAAACTCCGACTGTCCCTGCTATATACCTGCTCCCAAAGGTACACAAAGACCCTCTAAATCCACCTGGGCGCCCGATAGTTTCGGGTTGCAATTCCATCTTGAAGCCATTGGCCCAATATGCAGATTTCTTTATTAGACCATTTGCTGTTAACCATCCTGCATACATTCGGGACACTATGGCCGTGATTAACATAGTCGAAAACTTTGACTTTGATCCCCTGAATGAATATCTGGTCTCTATGGACATAGAGAGCCTCTATACAAACATCCCTCAAGAGGAAGTTCTACAGATTCTATGCAACCTTCTAGACACTAGAGCCAGACCACATCAGGTGCCTACAGAATTTATTATTGAATGTGTTCGTATCTCTCTGTGTGAGAATTTTTTCCTTTTTCAAAATACTTTTTATCAACAACGAAAAGGAGTAGCGATGGGAGCTGTTTACGCCCCAGACATTGCGAATATCTATGTCTCTGTATTTGAGAACGAATTTATATTCAATGCAACGAACCCATTTTCCTCCAACATCAGGAAGTGGCTTCGTTATATAGATGATGTCTTCCTTGTTTGGCATGGCACAAAGGAAGAACTCAACACCTTCCACGTTTGGCTCAACCATAGAAATCCACACCTGAAATTCACCATGGAATCTAACAATGCGGAGATCAATTTTCTGGATATAACTATCAAAAATGATATTACTAACCATCTATATACCACCTTGTATACAAAACCAACGTCCAGAAATACTCTGCTTGAATATCAGAGCCACCATCCTCAAGCCCTCAAAGATGGCCTCCCTTTTGGGCAGTTCTTGCGTTTACGCAGGAACTGTACCTTTAAAAATGACTACTTCATTGAGGCTAAAAAACTTACAGAAAAATTAAAAGCTAGGGGGTACCCCTCCAAACTTTTAAAAAAATCCATGAAACGTGCATGGTATAACAACAGAGAAACGTTATTGACTGTGAAAGACCGGCCACAACAACCACATCTGGTTTGTGTCTCGACTTTCGGAACTCACGCTAATGCTATAAAGAAGATTGTCAGTCGACATTGGAATTTATTAAGAAATCTCCCTGAATTCCAGTCAAAACCCCTATTTTCTTTCAAAAGGGGAACTAACCTTAGAGATCGATTGGTGAGAGCGTATGAAGACCGTCCTAACAACACAGTAGACAACATGAGACAGCTGGTCCCCATTGTCGGACATTTCAAGTGCAATATGTGTTTAGCATGCAACACCTCGCAAACAATTAAAAAATGTACCATCAACGGTATTACCTTTGCCCTTAAATCATTCTCAAATTGTAATACATGTAATGTAATTTATTGCATACAATGTCCCTGCAAATTACATTATATTGGCAAAACAGTTCAACCGATCAAGAAAAGGATCCTACAACATCAATCTCGGATAAGATGCCACACAGAAAACGCACCACTAGTGGAGCATTATCAGAGACAGGGTCATTCAGATAAAGATATGAAATGGTGGGTACTAGATGTGATCAAACCCTCTAAGAGACAAAGTAATGTAGACCGACTCTTGACCATTAAGGAAGGTAGATTGATCTGTATGACAGATTTGATCAACCGGGGTCTCAATTCAACATCCGAATGGCACACTTTAGCATGTCTGTAGATTGTAGCTAAAATCTGGCGATATGGAATCTGTAATCTGTAATAGATACCGCTTTATGACGTATAATCCACAATAGCTATAGCCCTATGTATAATAGTTGATATATACTTGATCAAACCACCTGTGAACTATTTTTTAACAGTATATAGGGTTATACGATGATTTGATCTATATCTTTGTGTATTAAACTGTTAATGTTACAGCTGCTAACCGAAGTACCACTGATGATAATAAGGATATTCTTGATTTTAACATCCTTTTGAATATATGTAATATAAATATTTGCAATAACCATGTAACAAAAATGTATAGTATCTAATTTTTGACTGTATTAATGGCGTAGTAGTCTTAATGGTGTGACATAGAGAACACAATATGTGTCTGTATATATACAATCCTTGACACCATGTGATGAACAAACTCCGTCCTTTACATATAATGAATGTCCTAATTTCAGCTTTTTGTTACACATGTTTAATTGGAGGTACATCCCAATACTTTGTTCTATATACGTCGACCACAGGGTTCTAATATGTGAAAACAGAATATAATTAGTATATTACCAATATACTAAAAGAACTTGACAGACATATTACATTCGAGCGTGGCTGCCGATCCACCTCAAAATTCGAACAACATGATGCTATTACCCCACTCCAACATGGCCGACACGTATATCTTTACCGGCATACCATGTGACCTAATTTCAAGTCCTATCTCTATACCGTTGCAATACGTATATTTAAGACAAACCGATCTCGGCAATCCCAGTGCTACACGCCGCGATTCAACTGAGATGACTGCTGTACCCACGCCAGGTTAGTTGATATCTTCCTGTTTGGCTTTTGCCAACAATGTCCCCAAGGTAGTACAATTTAACTTAATACTACCCATTTTCCCTTTACAGTAATTTTCGAGGGAAATAAGTAAAACGCCCCCTAACTGTGGCAGCAATTTCCAGGAAGCGAATAGAACGCCCTTCATATTTAGCGTTACTTCGTCTGAACCAACAGTAAGACCATCACTAGGTCGGTTGATATTTCTTTCACTTAATTTGTATGCGATCACTAACAACTGTAACTATAACAGACTAAATGCTCTCATTCTCCTCTTGCAGTTTTTAAATGCCCGAATGCCGTACTCTGCCCGTAACCATACAGTACCGTTAATACGTTGACAGTTTGCTTCTCAAATATCCTTAAATTTAAAAGGTACTGTGATATACTTTTATTTCTTGGGTTAGTATACACGTTAAGTCGCCTTAAAGCAGTGAAGATTTACGATACGATCTTTCTTTACATAGCGCCAACCGAGATGTTATGATCCAAATCTCAATCCACAGAAAGCAAGATATCCGCGACTTTTTCTATTTAAATCAAACATTACGAGGTAAAATTACTTCAATTACTTGCATTAGTCGAATGATATCTCTCTTGGTTAGAGTACATATTGAACCTTGATTGATTATTACGGTGATTCAATAACAGCTTCTCACATTTTAATATGAATAATTTCACCGTTTGAAGTACAACTATGATTGATTTCCCCCTTATTCTGTAAAAACCTTGTTGTGATTCGATTCATACATGTCCGCAGGCATCTATAACAACCTGTAGATATCCATACAATTTATTGAGTTTTACGGAAAGGACAAATCGAGTTTTCTCCTTATAATATGCCATTTGAATATGTCACTACTAGTGAAGATACAGAATAAGTATTTAGCAATGTCTGTCCGTGAAATGAAAGGACATGAATTCATACTTTAAACGATCATGGTTGAAGCACAGTGTAAATAATTTAGTAAGATGGAGCCTTAATATAATTGACCACTCTGCCTTGATTAAAGTGTTTCACCGTTTTAGTATGTCTAACAATTATTGGATGTTTAATTGACTGATACATCATTTGTTAAACGATAAAATTGATTTCCTTTATACGTTGATTAGTTAAATTGTAATTATTAAAGTTTTTTGGCTTAGGTGTGTGTTATGTATAGTCTATATATTCATTATATACTTTTTAACTTGTAGGGGTCAACTTTTAACTTCTTGTCCTGAAGATGGTCTCACAAATTCACATATGAAGACCGAAACGTCGACTGTCACACTTCTTTCTAGATAATTGGTCATATATCTTTGAAAAAGTGTTTGATATATTGTATAGTGGAGTAATAACTGAATGTATAATCATGTCTCCCTTTTGATATACAACTGTCTTATTTTTATGTACCCTTATTACCATTCACTGATATAAATGAATTTTGTTCCTCACACACCTTTTGTCCACTTTTCATTTCTCTTTATTCTGATTGTACAACTGTTTTGAAATCAATGTAAATAGAGATCCATATATACATATGACTATTGCATGGTGTATAATCGTTTGGAATCTAAAAGATAAGATTGATCTCACTTATAGGTATATATTTATCCTATAAACAAGTCACACAACTAAGTTTTCAACAAACCCCTTGAAGGCACATCCTACCCATACATATTATCTGCCCAAGCCCTCAAGGGTATATTGGGTTATCCATTACACAGATTGTGCAAGGGATTTCCCAGCAGACTCGTCACAAGGGCAGACTAAAACAGAGCCGTTTTCATATTGGCCAAAGGGAAGGCAAAGTAGAGATCTTACGGTCCCTACGCGAAATTTGTCTAAAATTGTTCTCTCCCAAGGGCTCATGACCCAATTCAGGTACGGCTCAAGGTCATTTGTTAATTGTATAGTTTTTACATTTTTTATTTATAAGCATTTTATTAAAGGCATACAATGCTCGAAAACAAAACATGCAGGCATCAAGTAAAACAGATTATCTATATAGTACATGGCAGAGTTATAACAGCACCATCAACCATACCATCATGTTTATACATCAATTCACGACTGCACAGTTTGGTGTGTTTGAAGATAAGTAACCAAATGCATCCAATAGTCTCTGGGCTTGGACCGGGTGGGCAGTTCCTCTTCATATGTTTTTAGGGTATCCTTACAATAATCCTTAACCCACTGTTTAACCCGTGGAGTGTCCCTGCTACCCCAGTGCAACGAGATTCTACGTTTAGCCAAGAGCAGTGCTATCATGCAAAATTTACGTTTGGTAGCTCGTACATTATTTACAAGGCCCAGCAAACATGTTCGAATCGAACAGTCAATGGGGGCACCTACTATCTCACTCAGAGTCTGAGCAACCTCAGTCCAGTATGTTCTAATTGGAGTGCAATGCCATGCAAGATGAATAAAATGGGCATCATCCGCCCTGCATCGTTGACATCTGGCGTCTGGACGGAGACCATATTTGTATAGTCGAGCAGGAGTATGATATGTTTGATGCAGATATTTATAGTGTAGGATTCGCAGATTTCCATTCGGAGTGAGCATACTAGTTATGGTACAGCAGATAGCCCATTCCTCCACTGTAAGGGGAGTATCAATCGAGGCGTTCCATCGTGTGTCGTCAGCAATATCGCCTTGAAGTTGTGCGTATAGTTTTGTCACCATGTGGGTATTGTGTGGTGTGGTGATAATCGCTTGCAGGGTATTCAGTTGCGGCAGCTCATTTTGATAAGTGAGATATAGTTTCTTAATGGCTCCCTGCAACCTATGATAGGTAAACTTAAAAAGTAATGTCTGATTGCTGATGTAACGCAAATCTTTAGGCTTCATAAAGGAGCCGTTAGCATACAAATCACCCATCCTGTCTATACTCACTTGGTGTAATAAGTCTGTTCCAACTTTTTCTTGGGTAACCGACAATTCTGGGTGAAATTGTAAGGGCATCGCCGGTGCGTAGAGTGGCAGTTTATTTGCTAGCTTCCCCATCTTTTGCCAAGCTGCATTAGTAGTGTCAATAGTGTTTATTGCGTGGGGAGGTATTCGGGCATGTCGATGAGGTAGGATAGCACATAGTGGGATGGGATGCACGTCACCGTCTTCATTGCTATATGGGGTAGATATGGGATGGGGTGATACCAGTAGTGCGCATATTGCGCTTGCGCACAAAAATAATAGAGGAGAAAATCTGGGACCTTGAAACCTCCCTTGGAGAATGGTAACGTAAAGGCACGTTACTCTATGCGCGCTTGCTTGCCCGCCCATATGAGGCGAGTTACCATAGCGGTCAGTCTTTGAAATACAGCTCTTGGTGGGGTGATGGGGATGTTATTAAAGAGGTAGAGGATTTTGGGCAGGACGACCATTTTGATAATAGCCAGGCAGTCTGCCAGTGATAGGGGTAGTTGTATCCAGCGCTCCACCTTTTCTTCAAGTTTACTAATTGCTGTCCCATAGTTTGCGCGAATAACTGTTTCGGGGTCACGATGATACCAGACACCGAAGTATTTGACTGGTTCTGTTTGCCACTCAAGTGGAAACTCTGCTGGATGTGGTTGAGTAATGTCTGTTAATGGAATATTAATGGATTTAGTCCAATTAATTTGGAGGCCGGAATGGTGACCGAATTTAATATATTCTCTCAGTAGCAGGGAAAGGTTTGCAGTTGGGTTTTTAATATATAACACCATATTGTCTGCGTATGATGATGTGTTGAGTGGTCTTTGTCGGAATTGTATAGCTGCATATTTATAAACCCTGACGTATTTTGCACGCCAAGTGCTCCAGGACAATTGCAAAAAGTAACGGAGATAATGGGCATCCCTGACGTGTGCCTCTTTTGATTTGGATAGCATCGGATACGTATTTGTTAACTCTTATCCGTGCTATGGGTTTCGTATATAATATCCTAATCCATTGTAGAAAGATTGGAGGGAACCCCATTTTTTGCAATACAGTGTGGAGATATTTCCATTCGATCGAATCGAATGCTTTTGCTGCATCTAAAAGGACTGCAGCTGCTTGAAGGTCCGGGGCCAGATAGTGCGATAGTGCAAACAGTGTTTGGGTATTGTGGGCGGTGGACCGACATGGGATAAATCCCGATTGATCTGGGAGGACGATATTAGTCATAAGAGGTTGCAGGCGTTTCGCAAGTAGTTTAGCTAGGATTTTAGTGTCGGTGTTTATTAAGGATAATGGCCTGTACGAATCACACGTCTCAGGATCTTTATTAGGTTTCAGCAGGGCTTTGAGCATGGCTCCTCTCAGTGTGGGGGGTAGAATTTGATTGCTATGGGCGTCCCCATACATTTCTACAAGATGAGGTGCAAGTGGTTTGATATATGCGTTTATAAAATTCGCTACTAAAGCCCTCTGGCCCCGGTGCCTTACCATTCAGAAGCGACTTGACCACCTCGGTGACTTCTTCTACTGTTACAGGTTGTGAGAGATACTCCCTCTGTGCATCCGACAGCCAGGCTATCGCCACATCTTCCAGATATGACATAATCTCGGGCTGTGTGGCCGTGTCTCGTGATGCATAAAGGTCGCCATACGTGTTCATAAATGCTCGTAATATGCCTTTGGTATCATAGTGTAGTGTGCCATTGCTTATTGGTGAGATGAGGATAAAAAAAACAAAAAAACCCCAAAAAAAAGTGTAGTGTGCCATTATCATCTTTTATTGACTGGACCGAATGTGTTTTATATCCTGTACAGATTTTTTTTGCCAATATTTGGCCCAGCCTACCCCCCTCGCCATACGTGCGTGCTGTATGGCATTTTGAGATATATTTGAGTTCATCCTCCGCAAATTCTTGGTATTCTGACATTACCTGTCTAATCTCACTTAGTATGGTCATGTTACGTGTAAGTTCGTATTCTCGTTCTAGTACGCCTAATTTACTCTCCCGTTGGGTAAGTTGGGCTCGGATGTCTTTTAGAATGCCAGCGTTGGTGCTAATACAGACTCTCGGTATGGCTGATTGAATATAAAGTAGTCAGTAATGGCTTGTCCTGTAGTGTCCGCGTATGAGGAGTCCAGTAATGCTTTGGCATTAAATCGCCAAACAGATGGTGGAGGTGTGTAATATGAGAGTGCGATAGTCAACAGCACTGGTTTGTGGTCAGAGAGGGTTTTAGGCAGGTGTTGGATATGCTGTGTCCAAGATGCCGCATCTTCTGTCCCTAACCAGTAATCAATAGGTGACCAGCTGTTGTGGATCGTGGAGCTTTGCGCGGCCTCCGTGTGATGGGGATACCACAGCCTCCAGATGTCCACTAATTTAGATTCGGTCATCATGTCCCGCACCATATTCACCGCTCGTTTATGTGGTTCTCTGGAGGAGCCCGATCTATCCAGATTCTCATTTATTGATAAATTGAGATCACTGCCCCATAGTAGGGCCATTTCAGGTAGGTCATCCAATTTGCGCCATATGGATTTATAAAAATCTGGAGAGTCCACGTTCGGACCGTATGTGTTGATTAAACCTATGCGGTGCCCTCTAAGGTGTCCAGTAACAATGATATACCTGCCCAGGTCATCCGTCAGGGTGTGGTCTATGTGAAATTGCGTCCCTTTTTTCACTAATATTATCACTCCTCTAGAGTAGGATGAGTAGGAGGAGGTCAGTACCGTTTCTGCCCATTTGCTCCCTATAGTGCATGTGCGAGATGGGGCCGGGTGAGATTCCTGCAGGAGGGCTATATCTACATGAAGTCTGTCTAAATATGCAAACATTTGGCAAAAATTTGGCGTATCTTTTTCGGGTTATTAAGCCCCCTCACATTCCATGATAGTAAATTAATATGCGATGATTGTAAGTTATCTATAGTCGCTGGAGTGGAATATACTTATGGCGCAGTTTTGTGTAGTGCACGTGCTGTGTGCACCGTTAATTGTATAGTTACATACTCTCGCAGGCTAGATCTACTCAACTGTTCCTGCTCCCTGGAAGTCTGTACAAATCCTAAAAATAATTGTTTATCCTTCAAGATACCAGCTTTGATCAGAGAGGAAGAAGATGAAAACATACCTTCCCAACAGAGAGCCTTAGACATAGGGCCTGATTTAGATTTTGGCTGAACTTCTGTCCCTTCGTGGCGGAGTTTACAAGTACTCAGTCGAGATGACGGATTCTCACCCGCCATATTTAGATTGAGGAGAAATACTTTTATTTCCTGTTTTCACTTTTCTATGTGTGCTGCATTCTGCAGCACAGATAGAAAGAACAAAGAGCTAGGGAAAACAGAGGGGTGCACCGTATTCTTATGAATATGGCGCATCCCTGCGTTTTGAAAATGTCAGAGCACTGCGCTGCCAAATTTGGCGCAGCTCCGGGCTCCAGCATTTTTTCATAAATATGCTGCATAATATTTTGTTCAAACCATAGTATCGGGCTCTATAGACATTAGGCTTAAATTCAATAAAGCTAGGCATTGGGGTGTCTGGTAACAATGCACAAGTTGTTTAGCCCTCCGTTGCTATGATTTTCACTGATCAGAAGTAGCTCTCACTACAGAAAATATTGGAGACCTCTGGCCTAGTGATGCCACTGTCATGGATTAGTAAAATAAGGAAATGACAAGGGGTAAGGGTAGTCAACAGATTACTACAATGTTTTCAATTTAAAAAATAAATACATTAAAACAGATGTTGTAGCTATAAAACTGCTTTTGGTTGATTTCTCAAAATTGTTTTACATCTGTACAATCAAACAAAAAGTCACAAAATTGAGTGTTTTCCATTTTTGTATCCATACAGGTCAATGCCCATCAAAAGAATGAGATATGGAAGGCCATCACGAAGGTGCAGTCCCTGGGGGTCTACAAGCAGCGCAACATCCACAGCAGAAAGAGATGGGAGGACCTACGATACTGGATGAAAAGTTCAGCTGAAATCCAGCTTGGCCATTCCTCCCAGTATGCCAAGCATGTGTGCCGCATCCTGACCCCCCGAATGGCCCGCATACTTGCGGTGACCTATCTCCAGCTTACACGAGTTTGTTTTATGTTATCAGGGACAGTTATAGCAAGCAGACCACCATTTAGGATTGTGTCAGTTATGATTCCCTGTCACAATTGTGAAGGATGTTAAGTTAGCTCTATTGCAGGTGACATAGCATGAAATGCACTTATGATACAGTGGATGTTCCAAACATCACATTTGTGAGTTAGTTTTAAAAAACAAACAAGAGTGAGCATGTGAGCCACAATGACTAGGAACATATGATTAAATGGCTACATTTTTTATCAAAAACATATCAAAAATATTGGGAAGAGGAGTTGGCCTAACGACTCGGGTGATCAACCTCAAATCTGGGGAAGTGGGTTCGAGTCTCTGCAATGACACGCAACGCAACATCCTGTGATTCTGGGCAAATCACTTAATCTCCCCGTGCCTAGCAAAAAAGAATGTGTCCTTATGTAATGCAACTGGTGCTCGTGTAAAGCGGTCTGATACCCGATACCTTCAAGTTAAGTTCGCGCTATATAATACTTTATTATAAAAAAATATATATATATATGTTTTGAATCAAAAATACAATTTAATATATGTTAAAAGTGACAGAGTTACATAACATATACATTTCCTTCACAAATGTGCATCCATTTTTGGAAAAAAGACAGGAACATGAACACATTGGTGACAGAGTAACACATACCCAAAAACATTTTTAAATGGTCTTTGTTATGTCCAGATGATAAATCAATGATGAACCAAAATAGGCTACTTAAGGGACTTTTGCAGATGATATGTTCTGTCACATATATGTTGGAGTATCCCATCTGGAAAACTCAAAATCAGGCACAACTCATGACTCATTAGGACATTTTAGAAATGCATCAAGGTTTAATGTTTTTCATATTGTGATTTGCATTTTGTTTTTTTAAAGATATACCTGAATCAGTGTCTTTAAAATTTACTGTGATGTTGTACCATTTTTTGCTGAATAATAGCCAGCATGTTTTTCAATTTTTTTCACAATGGTAAAACAAACTGTAAATAACATAAGATATTTTGTAGTCAAATGTAAACATACTTTTTGATCTGTACTGAAGTGGATTAGTAATGGATCAGGCCCTATGTATTTACTTATGCTGTCATTTGAAAATACCAACAACATTATTTTAGTCATTTGAAAATACCAACAACAATATTTTAGAACGTCTAAGTAAATATGTAGGGTCTGATACATTAATATGCAACTTAAGTACTGAATCCATAACATTTATTTTAAAATTTGAAAAATGTTTAAGTTACTTGAAGTGTTACCTTTGTGAAAAAGGCCAAACAAAAGAAACAGGCATTCTATTTCTACACATATTGGTACAACATTGCAGTAAATATTAACAGACATTAATTAATATTTTTCAATGGATTAAAATCAGTTTTTGTGCATTGTACACACAATGTACAAAGAATGTTTTGCTTTATATTGATTTTTGTAACATAAGTTTACTATTCAAAACAACGAATCAGAACCATTCAAAGGTTGGTAAACAGTCCCAGAAGAAAATAGTTAATAGATATTATCAAAAATAAGATAGGAGCAATATTGACAATTACAAAACTGTGACCGAATTGTTTCTGGAGATGTTCTTTATATTCATGAGATAATAATCAAATCAAACCAAAGTTTGAAGCAGGTAAAGAAAGAAAATTTGGCAAGTGTTTTGAGAAAAAAACCTCATGATCAGTTCTATTTAAACAGATACAATAAAACTATCTATATGTCTTTTCAGCATCTTCAAGAGCAGGAAAAGTGGACATTGACCACAAAGGCAGGGAAGCAACTGTCTGCTGTGTTTTAGGTGGTGAGACATCGGACACCAATGGACACAGTGGCACAGAGGGTGACCGGACTCGAACGGAAGCCACCTCCTCATCATCATCTTCAGAGGCCTCCACAAGCAACCGTCCCTAGTGGTGATGGAACCTACAGGAACTGAACAAACCGCATCCTTGCCAACCACCCCGAGACCCATCTCCACCCCTCCTCTTGCTCCCCCACCCAGTTGGCCATACCCGCCTCACTAAAAGGGCTGGGGTCTCCTTCTCCAAAGGCACCTCACCCCCTGCCCTGTCACCCCAGCTACACTGAGTGAGGAGGCTATTGATCTCTTACACAGCATCTCTGTAGGCCTAACCGTGATCATGAATGGCATCCAGGGCCTTGATTGCCAAATGCAACAAATGGTTGCATTCCTGGATGCCATTCACAGTTCAATACCTGGTATGCAGAGCTCACTTGCAAAAATAGCCTACAGGTACCACAACAACCACACCCACAACCACCACAACCACCACCACACCCACAACCACCAGCACAACCACCACCAGACCCATAAGCACCACAACCACACCAACCACCTCAAGAGCACACTCATCCAAACCAACACACTCACACACAAGCACACCTACACGCAAAACAACACCCACCAACCCAAACGCACACACTCATCAGAATACCAGACACCAGGCAAACCAAACATACACAACATACACCAGACCCATATGCAACTGCAAAACATACAGACTCATGCACCACAACCACACCAACCACCTCTACAGCACATTCATACAAACCAACACACTCACACACAAGCACACCTTCATGTAAAACAACACCCACCAAACCCATATGCACACACTCACCCAAACACCTGCCAAAAACACACACATCAAAGCATACACAACATACACCAGAGCCACATGCAAATGCAACCATACATACACTGGCACATCACCCACTCCAGCCCCTTCTACCTCCCAAACCCAATCCTCTCTTTACCCCTCCTACCTGTACTCCTTCTCCCAAATTCACCTCTTATCTGTCCCTAACCCCTGTTAAACCTAGTCCCACCCCTCCCAAGAAAGATCACTGAGGTGCCTGTTGTGTGCCCAATAGATGCCCCTTCCTGAGGAAGTTACCCTTTGGCAGTGTGTGTAGGAGGCAAGTTTTGGGCAAGAGTATGACAGCTGCTGTGCAGGGAAAGGTTTTTGTCACACTTTGTATTTTTTTAAAAAAATGAGAGAAGTATCTCATTTGTTAATTAAAATCAATTTCAATTTGACAAAGTTAGTCCTAACATTATGTTTCATTTACAATTCATTGATTCCTAGAAATGTTAATAATGAAAATGTGAATGACATATTTAAACTTATATTTATGAAAGGAAATACACCATTTTTTTAAGTGTCCAATTTGTAAAGTTAAAAGAACGTGATGGGCATTTAAATTTTGGTGCAATCATGATAATGCACACTTACACCCCCAAAATTATTTTTAATTGTTTTTTAAAGTGTCAATACAGGTGTGTTCATTTGAGTGTGATAAGTGATATAAATAAACACATATGCATTACACCTTAAAAAACATAAATAAACAATTAAAATATAATAAAATACAGGAAATGTACTGGACAAGGGGAAATGTTACATTAATTAATATTTAAGATGATTTGAGTTTAGAATGAACATTGATTTTGCATTTATTTAAAAAAAAAAGTTCTACCTTGTCTAGTGCAATTTTTACATTATATTAAATTTAAATTATTCCAACAAAGTGTAATGCACATGGTTATAATTTGATAGCTTAAGAAAAATTATTTAAAACAACTGTCTGGACACTATTTTAGATTTTTTGAATGATGGCAATTTTTGTGTAAGTGTCCAATATCATGAAGGCAGTTTGCTCCAAATTTAAAAATAAAATAAAATTATATTGGTGTTTCTTGAAATTTCTTAAACGACCACATGACACACATATGCATAACCATTAGTAAAATATTATTTGTAAGAGCGGCTTAAAAATGAACGAGTCCAGAGCTAATGTGAACAGACAATTCAAATCTTATCAAGTAAAAACAAATCCTACCTTCGATTTAGGCGATGACGGTGTTGATTTGCCACATGGTCAAGTAGGAGCAGGAAATATAGGACTTGAACGATCAGGGCCATGATGTAAAAGGAAGTGGAAAAAAGGATAGTTTCTATCTTATATCCTTTCGAAAGTGCCAACTCAGGTATGGCGATTTACCTGCCACAGTTATGCTGGGAGGAAGGCACATCATGATTGGCCCAGAGGATATACCTACTGTACTCCCTCTGACAGTTGCGTTTGCCTATGGTGCCATTGACGTTGGTGGAAAAATCTGGCTGAGACTGTGACACTTGGACGGACTCTCATCCATCGGCCCACCAGCATCTAAATAGAGCGGGCGGAATGCCTAGTAGCTGGACGAAGAATCAGATGGAAAAGTGAAGGCGGGACAAGATCTGACAAGACCTAAATCAGGACCATATTCTTTACATTGTTCAACCAGAGAATTTTGAGACACTTTTAGCAGCCCAAACAATCAAGTATGAGCATTCTGTTTAAAGAGGTAGACTTATTAGCCCACCCTGAGATCCACAGAACTAGCAGGGCCACCCTGATCTGATCTGACACATAAGTGATGGCCAACTCCTCATGGAGGAAAAAGTGCAGTGTCGAGGGTGGTAGGCCAAGGAGTTGACGGCTGAAATGGTTCTCCTCAATCTGAATAGAAGCAACTTCTCTATAGACCCACGCATCCACACCACACATTAGAACTGGCATACATTTGCACTGAAAGACCACCAGGAGGAGCTGTACTGGTTTATTGATCACTCTCTTGCCATAGTCAAACAGCACTCCCACAGATTGACTGGATTTGAAACACTGGGTTGCTGTACAAGGTAACCATGAGGATTTCTGGTCAAAGATGACCCCCACATAGGGGAAGTCCGAGACACTTTCAATGCACCTTCCTTTGATCAGAAAGGAACCTTCCTTCTTTGATCTAGGGCCACAGACCACATACTTAGTTTTGATAGTGTTAATATCGAAGTGTAGGCCGTCCATAAAAGTGTCAAAACTGCTGATTAAAATCCTCAGCCCATTTTGGGTGCAAGAGATTAACATGGTGTCCTCTGCATAGAGCCGGGTTGGGATCGGTGTAGCCATACTCATAGGCATGTCCTTCCCTGCACTTACTAAACATGTATTCAATCCATTGACATATAATAAACACAGGATCGGGGCCAGGACACAACCCTGACACACTCCTTGGTGTAATTCAAAGGCGTCCATGCAATTACCCCCCCAGCTCATATCTGATGGATACATTTACCCCGCAATGCAAGGCTCGAATGAAAGTACCCAAATCCTTTTCCAGCCCATTCACCAAGAAGATTTCCCAGAGCTTGGTGCGCTTAACTCTTTCAAATGTGCTGCTTAATTCCATAAAGAAAAGAAATAGACGGCCTCCCTTGGCAAGTGTATATTTACTGATTACTAAGTGGAGGTACCCAGACCTGCCCTGAACCCATATTGTACAGGCGAGATTATTTGATTAATGCTCATCCAATCTTCAATCCTTTTAAGGGCTATAGGCCCAATTATCTTCACCATCGAATTTAGGAGTGAGAATGGTCTATAGCACTGTGGATCATCTCTAGATCCTTTTTTATATACGGGCACAATCACAGCACTATGCCAAGACTGAGGGAGACCCTGCAAAGTAGCATTATGAAGGATATTCGTGATGATCGGGGCCCAAAGCTCCACATTTCCCTTGTATAGGCCCATCGGGACGCAATCTGGTCCTGGTGCCTTTCTTGACGGACTTTCTAAGATCGCTTCCCTTACTTTGAAGAAGTCAAACTTCATAGAAACGGGGAAGAAAGATGAACAAGCCTCTAGCTTGGCATCCCTAGAGGACGTAAAAGAATAGATAGCTTTAAAGTGGGCAAATCATTTCTCTTCACTAATGTTGGACCACAAACCAATGGTCAAGGCTTCAGTCGATTTGGGCCTGTTAATGATGTTCCAAAAAGTTCCTGTATCTTTGAGTTGGATAGCTGCCATTAAACCATCCCATGTATCTTGCTTAATGGTTCGCTTTCTGTTGCTATTGGTCACTCTATAGGCAGCATGGCCAGCCACTACTATGGCCTTGTCCGTAGGGATGGAAGCAGGACCATTGGACCGCCATATTCGCGATGGCGGTCCGTGGGCTGACAGACTGGCAGTCCACACTCAGTATTAGAAGTACGGCAGTTGGACCGCCACTGGCCTACTGCAACCACCGGGATCCTTGATCCCACTGTGGTGGTGCAACGGTCTGAGGCTGCAATATGCTGATGGTGCCGCAACAGCACCGCCTAGCATATTACAAGTTTCCTCACTGCCCTTGTTTTCATGGCGGTGAGCTCACAATGAAAAGGGTGGCAGTGAGGTAACTTAGGGGCTCCCCTGTCGCCTCTGTGCATGAAGGTGTATGCAGGGGGTACACATGTTGTACCCCCCTGTATTTTAACAGCCCCTGTTCCTGCGCAGAAAGAAATGCACAACTTAGTGCATTTCTTTCCATGCAGTAAAGGGCTGTGGCGGTCTCACGGTGGTGCATGTCTAAAGCACAGCTATGTGCCTTAGATAGGCACCGCTGTGGGACTTCTGCAGCAGGATCACCCGACCTGGATTCCAGTCGGATTCCGGATTCCAGGTACGGGTTTGGAGGTCTTGTAGTGGGCGCTGGTGTGGTGGCCCGCTGCAAGACCACTATCTTGTAATCAGGCCCTGTGTTTGATCTGTACATTCAAAGAGCTAAAGGCCATAACTATAGTATCACTAGACTGTGTTTCCCCCAATAAATCATCCGAAATGAAGGATAAATTAGTATTGACCAATAAGGTAAGGAATTGAGAATAAGCAGCACCCCGCCGCCTAAGCCTCATCCTTGGTCATGGGGTGAGCAGCCACGGCACTGTGTTTAACAGGAGGTTCCGTATAAGCTGGTAGAACTCAATGTGGTTGTGATCACTAAATGCACTGTCAGGAACATTGTTCGCTTCAATAATGGTACCCATACATGGTGAGATAAAAACATAATCAATAATAGAGCCTGAGCCCTGCCCTGTAAACATGGAAATGGAAGAATCTATATTTCCTCTTAGTTCCGTTCCGTTATAAAGCCCAACTTCAAGTAAACATTAAATCACCTTTTTACCACTCCGATCTATGTTACCCAGAGCACTAGTCTCCCACAACTCCTGAAAGGGTTCAAACACTGGCATTTATTCCTAGTTTGGCGATGAAATGCTAACATGTCAAAATTATGTAAAACATGTACAAACCTTTTCCATAAGCACTGTACCGCCAAAACCGAATCCTTAAATTACAAGAAGAGTCTTTAGGACCCACAGAGTTGTAAAAATGAATTAGATAAAAGTTTAAAGAGCAAGGGAGAACCACCCACAATATCTAAATTCCCGCATGTATGATGTGAACTGGGTAGATCTTAAGTTTACATGACGTGTGGAATAAAATTGCCAAGGCCACCCACCTTCCCCTCTGAAACCTCCAAGTGGACACACTGAAACACTGGACCCCTTCCCAAGTGGGAAAATCAAGGTACCAAGTCTCTTGCAAGAGCATAAGATCAAAGCCATATATATATTCAATCCAGTCTACATCATCTATTTTGGATGTCATTCCAGACATGTTCCAACAGATAAGTTTAAATTTTACATCAGGACAACCCTCTACTGGGAAGCATGATGACTTTACATTTAGAATTGGGGGACCACCTTCTAGGGCCCCCACAGAGGCCCACACAGACTGAAAATATCACATCGGAAGCGGATATCGGCAAGCGGGTGAAACTGGACTAGAACCTGTTAGGGAGTCAGTCACTTAAAGGGACCACCCACATCAGCTGTTTCCAGAAATTGTCAATACAGCTCATTAAGATCTTCTAGGGGTGGAAATTTGTTGTGGCAGGGGATACTCAAATCAACCTTCTGAGGTACAGATTAAAACTATTGTATATATGGTGGATTCCCACCAGGATTCAGGTGCCTTTAGAAAAAAACACAATGGCAATACGTTAATGGCACCGCTGACAAGCTTTTGTGAGCAATAACATAAAATGTGCTTAGCAATTGATTGGTATCTAAAATTCATAATAATACAATTGCGGGAGTCAGTTTTCTCTAAGGGTCCAATCCAGTCCACATGTCTCACCATTGTATAGTGAAAGTCCTTCAGGGAAAAATTGGAATGGCCAACTCACCAGTGGAATACTTTATTTTTAAGTTGTTCAAAGGTCTCTGTGTGCTGGTCATCCAGTTTAGGACCATTGCCCAAAACCACCATGAAAAGACAAAACTCAGGTGGTAAAATGGCATAAGAAGAGGCGTTTTGGTGTCTGGAAGGAAATGAGGTTTGATGCAGGAAGATTGAAGTCCCAGTTATTCCTCCACCCATTTGGAGGCTCACCAACAGGAGTGTGAATCAAGGGCTGCTCGGGGAATTTATCAGGAGCAGACTGTCACAGAGGAGCCTGAGGCATTCCTGGCTTCAGCTAAAGAAAATACAGAGGGGCTATTAAAGGCATGACAGGAGAAGACTTAGACGCTGTTGATGCAGAACAGCATACTCAACCCTCACAGGAACCAGAAATCTTCAGCTTTGATCATACCAAGTCTGACAATCAAAGGTGCCAAGCAGATTTTCAAGGTGTCGCCAAAAAGTGTAAAGAGGGACCCAGGAAGTTGAACTAAAGGGGACTGGGGGACCACCACCCAAAGCCATGGAGAGGCCAGGGTCGGGCCATTTGAATCAGTCTTCCTGGTATGGACAACATTTTTCAGCTTTCATTTGCGTTTAAGTGCCGGGCTCTGACCAAGGCGTGACTCCTGTGTCAACAGGTCCAAAGCTGGCTCAATGGGCTGCTCAGAGGAACTGTCTAAGCTATGTGCTCTGCGCAATCCAGATCAGAAGCAGTTCCCAATAGAAGATTTTCGGGGTCGGCTAAATCAAAAGATAGGCGTCTCTCTGCCAAATCTATTTCTTTGGTAAAAACCCCCACAGCCCTGTCCAAAAAATTATCAATGGTTGTAGAACTAGGAGTCCAAGGGGCTTTAGTGAGTGTAGCTTTCCACTTCCCCATCTCACAAGCCAGAGACACAGTGCACTGGGTAACTAAAAGATTGAAAATAGAAAAAATTCAGTCTTACTTTCAAATTAGTACCCTCATGAAGAGCAAAGAGAGTGGGCCCAGCCCAGCCTCGCACAGCCGTGAACGGACACAGACAGGCCCGCTCTTCCACTGGGCATGCGCCCCTGCTCGTCCAGCGCCTCGGGAAACAATGAGGTCTTAAATGTACCCAAACTGCACTATGCAGTTCCCCAGCCTCTGCCTCCTCCTGTGCCTCTGACTGGGGCTTGTAGTCGGCCCCCAAAAACTCCTTTAACAAGTGACCCACACCGCTGGAAACAATGAGGGCTTAAATACCCCTGACCTGTGCTGTGCAGTTTCCCAGCCTCTGCCACCTCCTGAGGTACTGACTGGGGCTTGTAGTCGGCCCCCGAAAACTCCTTCAGCAAATGTCCCTAATCAAGAATCATGGCTGTACTGTATTCTTTTATGCAGATGACACACAACTCATCTCCAGGCTGAAACAGGGTCAAGTTGAGAATATATCTCAACTAACAGACTGTCTCCCTGACATTCAAACTTGGGTGTTGGAAATTATTTTTCAATTGAATGTAAGCAAAACAGAACAAATGATAGTTGGCACCCACATGAGTACTGGAATGACAACCAGTGGCCATCAGAGATGGGCCTGCACCCAACGCCAAAAGTACAATCACTGCGCTTTGGATAGATGACTAACTGTCTCTGAAACATCTAGTTTGTTCTTTATCTTCTATGTGTTTCTACAAGCTAAAAAGTTTGAAAAATGACCAAATTCCATATTCAAACTACGACTTCATGCACTCTGTCTAGGCTGAAATACTGCAATTTTCTATATGTTGAAGAGCCTGAAACTATTATACCGCCTCTCCAATCTATACAGAATTATGCAGTGAGGATTTTCTGTGGTATGAAGAGGGCTGAAAGTGTTTCACAGGCTAGAAAACCTCTTCTCTTGCTCCCCATCATGCAGAGGAGTCTGTCTAAAGTGCATTGCATAATATACAAGACATTTTATGATGAAGAAATGTTTCTTCTAGAAAGGTGCTTTTTTCTTTTTATGTATGCCTCGAATAGAAATCTTAGCTCTATGGACTCTAAGGGGTTGGTTATGAGTCAGGCAGTCCTCGGACCGCCAGACTTGTGGTGGAGCAGTGGTGGTGATCTTGCAATCCCCACATTATGACTCTAGTGGTCGTGCCACTCTGGGACCCCCAAGACTGCCAGGGAACCGCCAGTCACTGGCGGTGGCGCGGCAGCCCAGAGGCATCCATATGCTTGGAGGGACCACTGTGGTCCCGCCAAGCATATTAGGAGTTTCCTCTCTGCCAGGGTTTTCATGGTGGTTCCTCCTCCATTAAAACCATAGCAGAGAGGAAATTAAGGAGGCCCTACAAGGCCCCCTTCTGCCTCACACCCTGTGGATGCACACAGGGGGCACAACATGTGCCTCCCTGTGTACATGCACAGAAGTTCCAGCTGACATGTACTTTTCAGTCCATGCCATGTTGAAACTGTTCTTGACGTTCCCATTCTGGTGCCTATTTTATAGGCACCACCGTGGGAATGCCAAAAGAATCGCCCACAAAATTTCAAAAAAAGTCTTTATAAGGTGGGTGGATCTCACCCGTGTTTGGTGGTGGGGCGCTCCCGCCGCCACACCGCCAACCTCTTAATCGACCCCTAAATGTTCCAGAGTTCCTAAATTCCACAGAGAACTGGAAGTACACCATTGGGAGTTATGAGTCCTAAATTCCATGCTTTCTGAAAAATGCTACAAGACTCAAAACCTTTCTGTTTTTTTAGGCACAGTGTTCTTCTGGGATATTAATATTCGTATAACTTAATATTCTACTTAGAGAAGATACCCAGCTGTTAGTGATGGTTCATTCTTTTTAAATTATTAAATAAATATTTCTATGGTTACAAAATAAAACCGAAAACCCCCATAAAAAGTGCCAGAAATAGTTAGTTTTGCAAACCATAACTCGCACAGCAGTCATGCAAACCATAACTCACACGCCACATGCCGCAGTCCTTTCTAGTCTGTGGGCTTGTCCCCACAGCTCCACTAAAGAGTCCAGGAAGTGTGGGTGTATGTGATTCCAGGTGTAAAAGAAATTAAAAAAATCGGGTGAACTACCAAATACAGAATAAAAGCAAAACTAGAGAACGGCAGCAAAAACATATTAATGGGGTACACAAAAAAGAAATAAGTAAAAAATAATAAACTGCATTAAAACAACAAATGACTGGATAGTAAAAATGGAAACTGAGGTATGGGTAAATGAACCACAGACAAAGGGGAAATCGACAGCTTAACAAACGACTTACTAGAATTCAAGCATTAACAAATCATGTTTTTGACAGCCAAAGCCATGTACACGTTGAAGAGACTGGAGAAAAGCATATCTTAACATTGAGACGCACTCTACTTAGAAATGTACAATATGAAATATGAAACAGCATTCAGAAGGAACATCATGAATTCATTTTGAAGTGTTTTCACTTGTACAGTCAAAGAACTAAAATACTTACACTTCTGTGCTGAGAGTAGTTGCTCTTGTAACTATAATCACAACGATTACAACTGTTAGAAATAGAGAAATAAAAGACACCTGGAAGAAATAGAAAGACATCTTGGAGTTTACACCAGTTTACTTTGAAATAATATTTACGGCTGAGATTCTTGAGTAGCATGTGATCAGTGCTGTCAACCCATGAAGAAGGAAAACTAGTTGGACTCTGTAAATGACAATAAGTTGCAACCCATAACTATTCAGTACAAAAAGAAAGGTCACATTATTTTGAGACATTTATTCAGTGGGTCAACCGCATCTAATGCAATATGTGATGCATTTTAGTAAAAATGAAAATAGCAGTGGAGGCAAGGCATTAGTAAGGGTAAAATGGTTCGTAATTTGCGCACTGACTTTTACCAAGTCCTTTCTTAATTTCAAACTGACCTATGTATTAACAAGTCAGTTCACAAAATACAGAATCATAGTTGGTCGCAATTCGACCTACCTCATAAATATTGTTGAGTTACTTCACAAATTGCGACCCTTTACTAGTGCCTAAGGTCTCAGGCATGTAGACTTGCTGATGTCAGCAGGCCACCATGTCTGTGATTGCTTTTCAATAAAGCAATTTTTTATTTTGAACTGCAGCCCATTTTCCTAAAAGGAGATGGGATGCATTTAAAAAAACAAAATGAAAAAGTTTACCAACTGTGGGGCAGATTTACAACAACTAGCGCATCTCTGCATATCAGCAGGGATGCGCCAGTTATTTTGCGTCACGGCAGACACCTCTTGCGCCACCATGGATGCGCCGCATTTACAATGCGGCGCACCATAGGGCAAGAATAGATAGATGCGTGACGCATCTGCTGCCGTAAAGGTGACGGCTTGCTGGAGTCACGTCGCAAGCGCGACGCAGCTTCAGCAAGGCTCGGGGTGTCCCTATGCCTAACATGCTGCGTCAATCCTTACGCCTGCTTCAAGCAGTCGCAGGCTTTTGACGCAGCATGGCCGTAAAAGTGACTGAGTGAAATCTTGTAGATTTCACTCAGCCACTTTCAGGAGGCGTTCCTGCGCCGTAACGCCCCCCCTGCGCCGGAATGTCCACATGTAGCGCAGGGCTTTACAACGTGATGCATCTCCCTATATGCGTCACGTTGTAAATACCCCGCAGCATGGCTCTGGCTTTGCGCCGCCGCTGCGTCACAAAAGTGACGCAACGGCGGCGCAAATGTGGCATACGGGGCTTGTAAATCTGCCCCTGTATTTTTAAGTGAATTGCATCCCGGAGGGAGACAGGACCTTAGTTATGGTAATATCACCAGGTCCGTTGCACTTTATATAATGCGTTTTACAGCAGATGTGACCTCTTGATAGAGTTTTGCTAAACTGTGTTAATGAAAAAAACAGTTACGGGAAATAGTTTACAGTACACCATACTTGTTCACATCAGAAAGTCTGATGACTGCTGATGTTATTCAAGATTCATTTCCATTTGCACTTAATAATGTTTATATGTTATGCCTACTTAAGTGTATTAGTCATTTATGATTCCTCCGAATCAGGGCATTAAGTGGGATGAAAAAACTGGTGGGTCTCTCAAAGGAGCGTGGCCAATGTACAAGCCTGTGCTTAGCATAGTGAGCCGCCAGACTTGTATTTGGCTGTTTCTGTCATTTCATCCAGATATATAACACAAGTAACATCATACCTACAACAAGTCAGGACTATTGGCTTTGCCAATGGATGTTAGTTGCATAAGATAAATAAGCTTTTTTAAAGGAGACAGGGGTCCCTCGACAGTCTAGAATTGTATCAGGAAATAATAAATACAGGCTAAATAGCAGCTATATTCTTTGTCCAGCCGGACAGGGTTTTTAATTTCAAGATATTTCTAGAACATAGAATACAAAAAATACAAGTGGGACACATCCGGCGTCCAACTAACATACAAAAACAGAACCAAAAGAACTAAAAATAGAAGGAGAGTTCAGGCAAAAAGGAACGTATCTGCTTAGTATAAATAGTAGCAGAATCAGGTAACGTAAACAGCATTGCACATTTTAAATTTCACAGTATATTAGTATGCATATGATGTATAGATGTCGACGGCGTTTCGATCCCTAACCGAAATGTAACGGGACCATCATCAGGACTTAGTATTTATACATGCCTGTATACAGTAGGCTAATTACTAGATAGTATGAGCCAAAGTATTTTCATGACAATAATCAGTCACTGTGTGAGCACAGCCGTTCACGGATCTGTAGTTCAAAAATGGAGAAGAGAATGCTGGCCGCTCTGGATTTTGCGAATGACATGTGTCTGTACATTGTTTATAAACTTTTCAACCATGAAAATGCATCCCCTAGAGCGCATCACATTTTGACTGCATTACATACATTTTATAGACATAGTCCCCAGATGGCACTCCAATACATGTCCTACTCCTATACACTTATAGGCCACAATAACTACAACTAGAGAGTGCAGAACTCGCAGCAGTAGGTCTGAAGCTCCAATCAGGGGAGTGCTTTGAAAACATTAGGACATTTCCGAGGGGTCCCGTTTCAAGGAGCCTGCAAACATAGAGTGAGTAACTTAAAAAACTCTAAGAGAGGGAGCTGCTATGCTCCTACAGCTCCCCTACACCTCTTTGACTTCGTTGGTGGTGCCCCTGCCCATTGTAAATGTAAATTGATACTTGTATAGCGCACTACTCACCCGCAAGGGTCTCAAGGCGCTTGTACGAATACCGCTGTGGAACCCATCCTGGCTTTCCCTGTGAGGCATCCACTCCTGGGCACCCCCAAGGTGGAGGCCAGGCATCCTTAGCGTTGTGGGGGCCGTTGTGGAGATTAAGCAAGCTATTGCCCAGAGTTGCAGAGTGGGACTCCATGATTGGAATGGCACCGAGGCGAGAATTATCAGGTCCATGGAATTTTTGAGCCCAAGACCCGCCGAGGCGGGAATTGAACCCTGGTCCCGGGCTAGATCTCTGCATCAGGGTCTGCCGCGCTAATCATTGAGCCACACTTCTCCACCATAAGCAGAAAAAGTGGACAAATACAAAAGCCCCACAGAGAATTATGAAGCGCTCCTCTGGGAGCAGTGAATATTATAACAGGAGCTCTCCTGCTGTGTCAGGTGAGCTGCAAAGCTTTACTTTGGTGTTTTTTGTACTTTTGGGGGGTGCTTGGTCCCACCTGGGCACCCTCATGCCTCCATCTCGTTGGGTGCAGTCGAGGGAGCCCACCACTACCCGCCCCTCTGGCTCCTGCATCGCCCGCTCCTTCACGTGTGGTCACAGGAGATGGAAGAATCTCTTTGCCAGCTCTGGCAGTCTGGATTCAGTCTTCTGCTGTGGCTGCTCTGCTACCCCCAGGCACGAGGAATGGGGGCACAGCCACCACCATTAGGATGGCGCCACAGCACCCCCCCCTTCATGTTGGGCCTTCAAGGATGGGGTCTTGACCCCATCCATGATTAAAAAGCTAGGGTTATGGGGGTTATGGGGTCCTCGGGTAATGCAGAGAGTCCAAATTAATAAACAACTCCTGCACCAACTCCTAATCTCTGATCTCTGATCCACCCTAGGGGTAATTTTGAAAAAGAGCAGAGGAGCCCCATGCGCTTCGTCACAGAAAGGTTAAAGGTCGGCAAACATTAAAATGCCATAACTTGGGCCCTGTTGGGCCAATTTTGACGAGATTGAGCTCATTTTACTTCTGGTTGCGAGCTCTAGCCACCAGGTGCCGTTGCAGCAGACCTCCGCACCTCTAAAGCGGGGTAATCCTTAGGGAGCTGGTTCTCTTGGCTCCGTGCGCTAGCCTCTGTCTCTTGGGGCAGAAGTCCAGGGCTTTCCTCCAACTGGTCCTCAAGGGGTCTAAGAAGGCCAGCCTCACTGGTCCTTGGGGAGACCCACTGGTTCTGGGGTCAACTGGGCAGAGTTCATAGTCCTTGATGGTAATCAAGGGGTTCTTCCTTACAGTTGTCTGTGGCGGCCCCAGGGTCCAGCAGTGAAGTGCAGAGAAATCACCAGGCAATAGAAAGTCTACTCCTTGTGCAAGAGTTTTTAAAGGGGTGGGGGTGGAGGTTCCAGAAGCCAGGCCCCCTGGCCAATCCTCTGGTGCCACATCACCTCTCCATTCCATCCCAACCCTCCTGCACAGTATGCTGGAACAGTTCAAAATGATATCATCCAGAAGTTACTAGTCACAGCTCAGCTCCACTCCTCGCTGACATCAGTGCCAGGGCCTTTCTCACTAAACTTTCAAAGAAGATCCCCCTCCTGTGATGCTCCAGAGGTCTGGGCGCACTCCTTAGTTGACTGGTACAATGTGACAGATGATTGATTGATGCAGCTCATTCAGTCCCACCCCCTTCCACCTCAGGATCTGGGTGAAGCACTGGTAATTGCTCCCTTTGTGTGGGGAGAGCTTTGTTCCTGCTGCTGGAGAGAAATGTAATTAACATGGCAGAGGAGGGTGACAAAAGTCCTATGCTCTGATCCTCAGCTGAGCCAGAGAAATATGACAATTGTACAGATATCATTTTGGATTTGATTTTCTCTTCACCTTATTTCCATATGTCACTGCTTTCTGCAGCCAAAGGGAAGCGAAACTGCATTCAAAGGCAGTTTTCCCCTACACTACAGACAAAACAATAAATCATGCTGACTTTCCCTTTTAGTGTACACTAAAATTATAAGGCCTACCCCAGGTCATTATCTGATCCTGCAGAGTCCCCTCTGCACCAGGCTACCTGTGCTCTTTAACCAGGCTACGCACAACAGCAGTCTCACATGCACAGCCCACACACGTGTACACACATGTGTGTACACATGTTGACATGTAACCAGCAAAGTGCCCCTCACCCTTGCTGCATCCCAGCGGCCTTATTTTAAAAGGCGGCCAGTAGTAGTAAACAGGTGCATTCCATTTGCCATGTGATTATCGTGGGTGAGACACTTTTAGTGAGACTCAGCCACAATAAAAAGTTCAAAAGTTGGTGATCCAAAAATCAAAAGACCCCAAACGTGTGGAATGGGTGGAACCCAATTGCAAAAGAGGGGCTCCAGGAAATGCCTGCACCATGCAGGGACCTGCAAGCTGTTGGCAGTCAAATTCTTCTTTTATATCGCAGTTCACTCTAATGGACCCCTCCCTCTCTCAAACACACCCACCCAGGACACCTTATACTAATTAATAAGCAGGGTTAAAATCTATAAACAAGGCACAGCCACAAAGAGTAGTGTCTCATCAACCTCTTCAGTATGAGAGACGACTGGCTGTAGGACTGCTTCTGTTGACCAGATCTGCTCTAGCGTTGCTACCGAGACTGTTTATGTATTTAGGCTTTGCACTGATGTTCCAGTTTCCTACCTCTTTTAGGAGCGCTCATTCTTGTACCTCCTTGCTATGGATCCCTTTCTTGCTCCAGATTATTTTGAAATATTTCTACTCCTGATTCATATTAACTATCCTTTGGGTGTTTTATCTCTGATTCATTATACTGACTTACATTTGTGCACGTTTACAACCAGAGGGATTTATCACCATTTCTCAGAGGTTATTGTTGGGCATACAGTTATCAGCAGGGTAGTGTTGCAGTGTGTGCATTACCAAGAACATATACTATTCAACTTGTCTAATTTAAACTTCTATATTATTATGGTCATTTGTTTCCCACGCATGTGGGCGACTCATGAGAGACAGTACGTCCGTCTCCAGCCACCAGAAGCAGACAGCAACCCATAATTAAAGAGACACTCTTCTGATATGGGGTGATGCATAAAAATCAATATAGATGATTTGTCAGAAGTCTTGGAAGGTTGTGGTATGATTTAAGGCAATCTTCTAGGAAATCATTCTTAAAAGAATTTCATTGGAAACTATAAGTGCAATGTCACAGGAAGGGCTACTTCCCTACTTTTCCCGAGGTATAGTGAGACCGAAGTGAAGTGGTCAAATGGTGGAAGATAGCGATTTCATTCACCTTTTCCTGCTTCTTTCTATATTCCCAAACTCAAGGGAGGTAAGAGAATCCTAGTGGAAGTGCTACCATCTATTATATTCTGTGTCAGTCGACTATTGTCTGCGCTGAGACTGTGGCCATGAGTGACAAGCAGAGGAATGGAGCAGTGGGTGGTGAGTATGGCTAGCAGGATCTTTAAATGTTTTATTCTTGGTAGGGTGTAGGACAAGGCATGCTGAGGGTTGTGAGGTGAGTTTTGGTATAACGGGTACTTTAATATTTCTTATTTGGGTTTAGGGAAGGATAATACTGAGGATGGTGTGTAGATGGCAGGAAACCAAGTTATTTTATTTTTGAATATTTGGGCAGATTGGATAATGCTACCTGGGGCGTGGAAGGAAGGATGCCAAGGATTGTTTTTTCCAAAATTACCGAAAGAGATGGACAGCGGCCGGTTTGAGTGGTTGGGAGGGAACAAAGTACGATTTTTAATTAATACTCAAAATGAGGATGGAAGTCTGAGGGAAGGAAGGCCATGTTGTGCACAAGTCCAACATATGTACTCTACCCCTACACTGCTGATATTGGAAAAGTGAAAGGATTTGAAAGGAGCATTCATTTAAAGAAAATAGTAGATGGGTAACTGTAAAGAAATGGGGTGATGTTCACCCTTAGGGTTATGTGTGACATCCTAAATAATTTGAGCTTCAATCCTATTGTCTATTTGATGTCCTGACAAACCTCTCAGTGAAAAAGACTGCATTGTTCATTTTTTCAGTCTATAACATTTGGATTGAAAGACATAAGTATTCTGCATCATTTAAACACTTAGAAAAGGTAGTAGAGTCGTCATTTTCACTGAAACACTACATATTTCAACCGAAAACACATAGACAAATGGTACATGGATATTACCTTTCCTAGCTTTGCTACATCACGAAAAAGAGACACCGGGAAGGTAAATGTAATGGTGACAGCCACAATAACGAAGTGACGATCTGTGAGGATGTTATCAGTATCAACTAAAAGAAAAAAAACAGGTCTCAAAGAAAGAAGAGAATGCAAAGAAGATTTTGAAAAATAACAATAGCTGTGAAAACCAGAAACATCACTCAGAAATAAGAGATGCCTGCTTATACACGGGAGGGATCAAGAGCACAAATTTGAATCCAAAGAGTTTTGTTCACACACCTTATTCAGATATATCATGTTATAACGCGTGTTTTAAAAAAAAAACAATACACATTCACAACTACTTGGCACCTTCGAACTTTTTCTTGTAGATATATGTGTGTGTGTGGTGAGTTTTCCCATGAAGGGGAATCTGTGGGACTGTCTGTGAATAGTCAGTGCCTCTATTATGTAAAATGTTAGGTTTTCCTTGTTAAGTGTTATAAAGGTGAATGAATCAATGTGACCAGCTGATCTGGTTCATGTGAGGATCAAGTGTTTTTAGAGTTGTTTCTGTGGGGTAATCAAATATGGATTTCTGGTCATTTGACCCTCTGTCTCATCCATAAAAGCCAGTGGCGGCCGGCAGGGTGGGGGCAGGGGCGAAGGGGGATGTAAAACAAATGAACAGAAATAACTTACCTTAACGCGGCTGCGTCTCTCCTCTGCATCAGGACTGGGCCGTAACAGGAACCAGAAAGCACCCAGACTCCCCTGACAAATCACAATGCTGCAATGCAGCATTGTGATTGGTAAGCACCCAGGCTCCCCTGACCAATCACAACGTGCAATGCAGTGTTGATATTGGTCTGAGCTCCTTGGTTCGGCGCTCAGACAGGGACTGGGAGCCTGTTCTCAGCGCAGGCTATAATGCAGCCAGCGTGGAGAACTTTCAAAGTGCGCATGACTGTTTGGCTGGCCCCAGCGGGTCAACCGAACAGTCATTGCGCACTTGGACTGAGCAAACCACTCCTCCCATGCCCTGCTCTGAAAGCAGAGCAGCCCCACCCACCCGCAAAGCAGCACAGAAACATAAAATGATAATAACTTTGAGTTATTACCATTTTATGTTTCTTTTATTTACACTGCTTAAAAGCAGTGGGGCGACGCTCCTCCGCCTTAGCGGGGGAGCCACCGCTGATGAAAGCTGTGTCAGCCAGTCAGTCTTGTTACTCATTGGGGGCTGGCACTTATTTTTTCTCCTCAGACTTTCACTCAGAGCATGAGAGAGAAAAGTGCAAAAAGGTGAAAGAATGAGAAAGACGGAAAAACAGTCGCAAAAGAAGAAAGCAGTGATGAAAAAGAACCTGCAAGAGTGAATTAAAGAGGCATGAATTGTCTGGTGGTGGATGAAAGAGGTATGAAGTAGAATCAAGACTACACAGCCTTCGTATTTTGCACCCCCGATATCCGTAGCGCCAGCTGCAGGCTTCTGATGAAAAATTTGGACCCCAGCACTTATTGTTTTACAAATGAAGCATTGGTTTTGAAGGTAAAATGGTTGAAGTTTTCAAAATGCGATGCAAAGCGCGCTACGAAATTCGTTTTATTTATTTAATTGTTTACTTACCTCCAATTATCCATATTCCGGTGTTTAGTACCCCTCAACCTGCCCCGCCCCGCCTTGCAGCCCCATATATATATATATATATGCTGCTTTGTCTCCATGAGCAGCCATCGTCATTTCTACTGAAAAACGGAGCGCGGACCACAGAGTTGATGCAGCTGCTAAGTTTTATTCAGCCACAGTTATACCACCAGCATGACGCGTTTCGATCCTACAAGGATCTTGATCACATGACGCGCATACACACCATGAGGTACCTTTAAATTGCATTTTTTTTACTTTTTCTTAAAGTGACATGCAAGCGAGATTTGTTAGATCACAGACATAGAAACAATACTCCACATGTCTTTTGTTATGTCTCGTGAGGAATGTATGGTACCCCTAATCGGATACCTAAAACATAGTTGTTTGTACATTTACAACCAAAATTGCTGATGATGATAAGTCCATTTTCATAAAAATCAGTTATGCTTAAAAATCTCATTATAATAAATAAGATTAAAAACAATAAATATCGCTGATTTCCTAAAATTAGAAAAGAAAGGGACAACGTCCAGGTATAAATACCTAAAGCAGATTTGTATCTCAATAGAAGAACAAAGTGCTAGTGCTTCAGCATTTCTGCCAGGATGTATTTGGCTATTATACCAACAAAAACTACGCTAGTTGCATGTAAATAGTGCAAAGTGCAGACATGAATAAAGTGCTAAGTGCTAAAACCTTAACCATAATTTAAATCTAAAATGTGTGTACCTAAAACCCGATGTGCAAATAAATAGACACATATTACAGGGTGCGGCATGGGGAAGAACAGTGTTGGAACATAATATTCTTCAGTATACTGTTATCTTCCCTTTATTTCTTTTAGTCTAGTTTGAAATAACAGTATATCGCCTTAAAAAGTTTTTTGACATATTATGATGAATGGAATATATGGCAAAAAGCTATAGACAGGTTTATAAATCCTCTGTTTGGTTGAGACCATTTGGATACTTAGTATCTAAGTTCAAAATGTATCTGGTCTCAAGTTGTCTGAGGGCTCTGACACGGTCTCCTCATCTCTTTTTGTTTGGGATGCTATCTATTATGAAATATTTAAAGAGGGTGGGATCTGAATTATGTTGGACCTCGAAGTGTCTTGCAACTGGATATGCCTGATCAAGGTTTTTGATTGCTCTTATGTGCTGAAGCACCCTCTTGTGTCCCTGTAGGATAGTACTTCCTACATATCTGAGTCCGCAAGGGCACTCCAGCACATAGATGGCATGATCCGTTTTACAAGTCAGGTGCTTGGTGATCGGGATTTCTTCAGTTTTAAATGGTGTCTTAAATACAGAGGTATTGATGCCGTGTTGGCATGCTTTGCAAGATTTACATCTGTAGAATCCCTTTCGCTGACTAAGCCAAGTACCCTGGGTTACACTCTCTAAAGCATTTTTGACCAAAGAATCACGCATGGAGGGAGCTCTGCTAAATGTAATAGCAGCCTTCTTGGGGAGAAGGTGACCAATAGTCGGATCTCCCAATACTATTGGCCAATTTCTGTTAATTAAAGTTTTCAGAAATCTTCCCTGTTTGCTAAAACTGAAGATGAATCTAAATGTGTCATCAGTCTGTTTTGGTCTGTCTTTGATTTTGAAAAGGGTTTCTCTGTCTAGATCATTACTTTTCTTAATAGCAGTTTCAATACTTTTGAGAGACTAGCCTCTAGCCAAAAATCTACTTTTGCTAGCTGTCTGAGCTTGTTTGAGATCTTTTGAGTTGCTGCATATGCGTTTCAGACGCAACATCTCTCCAAAGGGTATACTTTGTATAAGGTGCTTTGGATGTGCGCTGCTGTCATGTAGTATCGAATTGCCAGCCGTTGGTTTTCTATGCAGTGTGGTGTGGATCTAACCTTCCTTTATGTAGATCTGTACATCTAGGAAATTGACTGTTGACGGACTGATGTCTGCTGTGAAGTGGAGGTTTAGATGATTGCGATTCAAATTATGTATGAACAATTCTGCATCTTTGATGTTGCCTCTCCAAATTACAAACAGATCGTCTATGTATCTGACCCATTTAACAACATTGTTTGTCAATTGTACATTATATTCTCTGGTGAGGACCAGTTCCTCCCACCAGCCCATGTGCATACATGCATAGCTGGGAGAGAAACTGGCCCCCATCGCGACACCGCGTTGTTGTTGGTACAGAGAGTTTTCAAATAAGAACACGTTGTTAGTGAGGCAGAATTCGACCATATTGGCTAACTTGTTGTTGTGCTGTTCGAATGTTGGTCCCCTGCGTGTTAAGTAATGCTTTAGGGCCCTCAGTCCGTCCTGATGTTTAATGGAAGTATATAGGGATGTCACATCGAGCGTTATTAGCAAGTAGTCTTTTTGCCAAACAATGTCTTGTATCTTTGAAAGAAAATCGCTTGTATCTCGGATATATGAGGGCAGTTCTTGTACATGACTCTGGAGAAAGAAGTCCACATAATGTGAGGTTTTTTCCAGGAGGCTATTGCGGGCTGATATAATGGGTCTGCCTGGAGGTTTCAAGGGATTTTTGTGCACTTTTGGTATAAAGTACATAATACATAATTCTATCTTTGATATTCAGGGCGCTCAACATTTTAAGAGGTTATCTTCAGTTTTACTGTATACCATACTGTGCAATTTTGCACACTTTCTTGAGTAGGCATATCGAACACATGAGATTCTGCAATCCCTGTATAAATGCAAAACTCTAATTTCTTTATAATTGACTCCTAGTGACGCACTCAGTTACCAATCAAAAAGAAAAGACATCAGAACTCAACCGTAATAAGTGATTACAGTCGAGTTCTGATGTCACAATGCCTGCTACCAGAGCCACCAGCTGAGGTAAAAGACAGGTCAGATGGTCATGGAGCAGCCATTTAAAACAATGAAAATGAAATATTGCTTTTTTTTTTTCTGCTCTGTTATTCTAGCTTACAGTGACTTGCAGAAATAGCATGTTTTTTTGCATTCCATAGAACATTATAAGAAAATGTTAGAATGTTTCTGCATGTTTCCACACATTCTGAGTTACTTCAGTTTTTTGCAACAAATATCTAATAGGAGTTTGATGTGTTTAATCTTGCGCTAGAGGTTCTATTTTTTTCTTCATGTTTGAAAACATGCTCCTTCTTTCTGAAAGAGCTGTGCGCCAAAGTTTTAAGTTGTTTGTGGGAAAGGCGATGATGTGACCATGCATTATATGGGATAAAGTACTACCTGCCGTACATGATAAGGATATTTCAAGCCACCTCGGAGTTCCATAACCTTACTCGGCCTTCGGCCTTGCTTCTCTACATGGTTATAGAACTCCTCAGTTACTTGCAATATCCTTATAATGCACGGAAGAGGGCACTTTATCCTTTATATATCAAGTCAGCTGCAAGTGCTACTGAAGTAAAGCTCTTTGTCATAATAATCTTAGTTTAGTTTCTAGTTTATTTTAGTTGGGGGTCATAGTCATGTACTTCAGCACAATTAGCCAAAGCTCTACTTAGCCCTCCTAACAAAACGTATTGTATTAATATAATTACAGTACCGGTGCCTATGCTTTCAACACTTCAACTTGAACATGCAGTTTGAACCGAAAGATGTTGATAACTGATATTCTATGATATTGCTATGCCTTAAATTCTTCAAATATCTTTTTCTCCAGCCTGAACCTTGACATTGGTTTTGTTGATGTTACTGGTGCATACAATTTGGACATATTTTCTTTAAATTATTCACTTTCAATCAATCTTCCATCACCTTTAGCTCAGCCTGCATTTAATCTTGATTCTCACAAGGAATACAAAATCATCTACATAGATCAACACTGGTCCAGTGATACTTTGAAACCTGTCACGTCTTTTGAGGCAGTAATTACTTCTTTACAGAGACTGTTAGTGTATAAACAAAAAAGACTAGGGGGGCACGTTTTCTTGTTTGCCCCTGCCTGCTTTTGAAACTCGTTGGGTATTTTCCCATACATATATCTCTCTTCCTGACTAGAAGTCTCTGAGTTAAAGCCATTATATTATATAATACATTCTCCCCTAGATGAAACCCCTTTGACATGTCACCACAATTGTGTGTGATTGCTAAATACTGTTTAATGTGTTTTGAGAAAGGAGACAGTTGTAAAAGACACTTTGTGGGTCTCCGTTTACCAGCGGATTGGTGGACTGTCCACCATGATCTAATGAGTTCCTTAGTTTTAGACAGGCAATATTGAAAATGCTATAATATAAATAGTTTAACCAAGAAAATACAAAAGTCCCATTGATTTTGTTCCACTTACGCACATATATGCTGTGACTCTGAGCTGAATGCTCCCTTACTGAGGTAACAAATTTAGGCGCTTTTATCGATGTGACACGTTAAAAGTAGGCCTTTCATTCTAATGCAGAAACATGGTTGGTGGCCTGCAGGCCCATCAGCCCAGGAGAGGCCTTGGCTTCAGCTTCCATGGCAAAGGACAACATTTTTTATAATGACTCCTAGTTAATTGTTCGCTGCTAATAAGGGTGAATCTTTGCTATTTCACCTGAGCTGAGAAGGCACCATGTTTGTTGCACCTGTCTGACAAAGGTTTTTTATTTTCAAGTAAAAAAAAACACCCAAAGCGCTTTGATGTCATTGTATGATTTCTCTGCCTGTGCACATCATACATTATATGGCAGTTGCGGACAACAAACGGTAGTGAAGTTTGCCAATCTCTAAACAGTGTGGTTTACTGCGACTATGCCCTCATAGACCAGTCAGGTCAGAGGATTCCCACAGTGGAGCCGGCTCCACTGTTGGAAGTCCTCATGGGTCCCACTTTTAAATGGTGCAGAGGAACTGTGAGTTGGGTGGGGCAAGAGCACCACTAATTGATAGCGGTGTTGCTGCTATACCAAATTCTCAATGATCCCCATGCACTTTTAGAGAATACAGTATGTAATGTACAAGTAGAAAATATATTGTCTTCCACCTTGTACCTCAAAATTGAACTTTGTGCAACTGTGAAAGGTATGCCAACTTTTCAGCCGAAATACTTTTGGTTTTTATGGCTGAGAAAATGAAGCTTGAGTTTTTTCAAAATGGCACGCCTTCTCCAGAGGTTCAATTTCAGATATCAGTAGCAAACAAATATATGAAAGGAACAATTCCTCACAGTTCACTAACAGATTGTTAATTTTGTAATTATTATAAGTGTTTTACAAGGAAAGATATTTGATTATCAACTGCTTCTTCAGAATTTTATAAAATTGGCAACATAAAGTTTTACATATCTCAGCATACTCCATAAAACATCTGAGCCATATGCAAATCCACACACAGTTATGCTACTGTCTTGATTTATTCCACATCACTGAAATTTATCAATTAAGCATGGCCAATATCACAAATATATAGCACTTGTTGTTGAATGTGGAATGTATTCAACTTTTTAATGTACATTAAGAGTGTTCATGTTTTTCAAGACAAGTAAAACAACACTTTAAAATTCACAATTTAAACAAAGAGCATTCTAGAATAATAACTAAGTCTGTATTACTTACCCCCAAGAATTCTTTGAAAAACCTTTGTCAAAGTATCTCCTATTATTATGTTGTAACTAATCATGGCTGAAAGGAAAAAAAAATATTTTTAAAATACACAAAGAATACTCAATAGTTCTGGGTACTGTTTTCAAATGTTACAGGAATGCTAAGTTGTTATAATAAACTTAGAAAATATCCACACTGTTGAGCATTTGCCTTTATATTATAATCGCATAAAATACACGAGTAAGTAAAACTATAACAATGCAGTTTTAAAATACAAATGGCTCATTTACCAAGATTTTAACTTTTACAGCATCTTGTTAACAAAAAGCAATTTAATCAAATTGTTAGAGTTAAAACAAACAAAACATTAATGAACAATAAGGCACACTAAGCAATTTCATTTTAATCATAGCCTCAATAATAATACATTTTTAATGCTTTCATTTGAAACAAGTTGCTATGCTTTGCGCATGTACTACAGACATACTGTGCATATATCTCGGTTCTTCTTTCTAACACTCAATTCCAGAACACTGACAGCCTCTAATCAGAACTGAACTTCCTTAAATTTATGACTTTTCCATAATATAATTTTATGGGGAAAATAACAGTTTCTTTGCATATTTTATGTAAATAAGGTCATACCCACAGTCTTTTCCTCTATCAGCTTTTCAGATCTGTCCAGTAAATAATTCCCCTTTCTATATATCCTCAAAAGATCGAACATATTCTAATGCAATAAAATAAGTGCTGTTTCCCAATTATTTACTAATATCTCTTCACTTTTACAGTATATTGTAGCAGTAACATGATTATTGATTTTTTTTTTACCTTTGCGAAACAAATGACAAAAATTCCTGATTTCAATCAATGATTTTCTTTTTAATTTTTTTTAAAAACAATTATAATTCAGATAATCTAGCATAGCATCTAACCTTAAATTAAATCAAGTATATTATCTATATCATGTCATCAAATTATATTTTACTTTATTTTATCAATATATGTTGGGAAATGTTCTGTTACCAACAAGTCTTGCATGGTGGTTACGGGCAGGAACAAACCACATCAGCCAGTCCAATCTAAATTGAACAGGTCTCTGATGCTGTAGCGATTGTAGCTTGGTGGTGGCTGGCTCACAATGAAGGGGATTCCAAAAGTGGAGCCAGCTGAGGCTCAGCCAAGGGAGATGAAGCAGGAGAACTTGGAGGGAGTCAGCCGAAGAAACTGCTGAAATCAGCAGACTTCATTTATTGGCCATTTCTAACTGAGGTCTTTAGAGTGGTTTAAATTTCTATTTGTTGTGTTAGATTTTCAGTACCAAGACACTTGACATTGCACATCAGAGTATATACTGATAGTGCCCTTTCACCTGAATTATGGCATTTAATTTATGTTATGCAGTAGATATATAAAATATTTTTTTGACTTCTTGTGATGTGTATGCATATGTGTTGAGATTGATAAATGCAATAGCAATGTACACTCGAATATAGGCATAAATAGCAACGGCAGTACCAATAGATACAACCTCATAAGCTGTAATTTATGCATGCACAGTGATGTCAATACCAGTAAATGCAAAGCCAATGTACGCTGTAACCTTTGCACGCACAGTGATGTCAATATCAGTAAATCCAATGTCGATGTACACTGCAACTTATGGATGCTTAATGACATCGATCTCATTGAATGCAATGTTGATGTACGATGTAACAACTGTACGTATGATAACAAGAATATCAGTAAATATATCAGTGACTGCCATGTTTCACGTGTACACCCTCATGAAATCCTATCATTGCTGTTGGATTCACCCGAGATGACCTCCACATCATCCCTGAGTCTGAAATACATGGTCACAAAGGCCCTACAACCCAAACCCAAGCCTACTAAGTGGTATCACAGCTGGGGTTACACTTAGCACAAAGACAAACATTCACCCAGGGAAAACGGTAATTGATCCAACAGATAGGTAATCACACCACAAACAGGACCGAGGAGATTGGCTCCAATAAAACACGTTGGGCCAAAATTCCACAAAGTTAGATGCCACATGTAGTTAGGAACACTCAGCCTATCAGGACACAACATGCACACAGCACAAGGTGATCACCCGTTCACCACACCAGACATCTGGACACACACTGGCCCACACAAGCTCTCAGATGATTTGTCTTGTTATTTATGACTATGATGCTTTTCAAAGAATGTCGAAGTGTTTTATTGTACCCACAAAATGTCTATATGTGTGGCCAAAACTTGTGTATTTTAGTCGGTCTTCAGACGCTCCTCTGTCGATACTCTCCCAGCCGCTGCATTTAATTAAACTACCTTGTTCCTGTTTTGCCAAAAACCTCGTCTTTTCATTTATATATGGTAAATTCACATTCGAGCAACATAAGCATATGCATGCTGCATGTACCACAGATAGTAGATACCCAAATAGGGCTGTAGCAATGGTTCCAGTATTATAGTTGGGATATTCCAGCATTCAATATAATCTCGCTTTCAACAGAAGACTGAATGTAACTTAACTTTTTGAGTTTCTGAACTTGAGTCATGCAATCTGATATTATGTGTAGTTTAATATATCACATGATTTGTTTGGAAACTACTCTGATTGAATACTTGCTTTTTTTAAATGTAGAAAATAATGGATACTTACATAAAGTAATCGCTATGTTATCAAAAGATCTTAGTAATGAAAATAAGAAAATACATTTGATAAAATTCACAAAATAATTAACAAGGATAATGCTACCTGCAAATAAAATATTGCAACGTTGCCTGGGCATAAAAATAGGAATTCCCCTTTTTAAATTATTTTTACCCAGAGAGTATTATAGATGTGGAGACCACCCATATATGAAATCATGCTGGCAAAGTGTACAATTGTAATTATGCATGTAATATTATCAGGCATAGATTTCAGTAGACATAAACTTTCAACCAGATGAAACAGAATATTTACCAGATATTATTAAGCATAATACAATGGTTTAATATAGCAACTACGTAAACAGACAAGATAACACCAATCATACTCACCTGAAAACTAAACACATAAGTAGCAATTCCTTATCACACAGCTCCTGGTCATTCCTCATCCTTCTCACTTCAGCTGCATTTCATGGTCAACACAGAATCAGAAGATGGAGCCAGTACCCATGATGAAGAAGAGGAATTTCACTACTGAGGAGCCCATTAGGGTTGTACCTAGACTGTTGACTAGTTTGGTCAACTGTTCGGTCTGTCTCTACTGACCCTCAGTACAGCAGGAATGCATGCTATGAGAAAGAGCTCACGGACATGGTGAATATTATGGGGAGGGCAAAATGAATAAAAGTGACTGGGTAAGAAAAGGCATGTGGAGAAGTAAGCCATGACACAAATGGCAATTTGTATCCTTTGGAGCGGACATAGATCACATCTCCAATGGACATTGTCAATAGGCAGCCTTCCTGGAACTCTTGGGGTTGTGGTTTCACGGATGCTTGAATAAATATCCCATCTATCCAAAATGTATGTGTTCAATCTAAGCACTCTGCTGGGACCCAAGATGTTTTTCCTACACATCGTACCGAGTACATCTCTATTGTTCTGACCTGAATGATCCATACGGGACTCCACAGAATTAGCCCTCATATGTGCCTCATTCCCCACATCTTCCATCTCATCAAGTCTCACCTCAACCTTGCCAACCACTGGCACCCAGGAAGTCTGATCTACTCTATTTGGTAGATGAGGTTATGGCATTGCCATCCTTGCAAGGAATACATCTACAAAGACTCAGACTGCAAGAGAAAATAGGCCCGGGCACCAAAATAAAAGTGGCCCCCTTTAGTGAATTGGATAGCTAAAAAAGTGGCCCATGTTTGCAAATTGGTGCCGTTTTTTGGCTTGTAAAGACGTGATGTATTAGTATTTTGAAAGGTATGGAAGACAGCATGGATGTGAGCTTTCTGTAGGCAATATTTGTTTTGATATAGGGGAAATCAACAGTAAAAACTGGCCCCAACCGACCAGAAAATAGACCCACTAAAAGTAAAACAAACACAGCCAACACACTGACCTGTCAGACCAGTGCCTGATTGCCCCACAGGCCAGTCCGCCTCTGCTTCTACATCCATCAAGGATTATTGAGACACCGGGTGAAGAGTATGGAGTAGACCCTCATCTCAACTGGCTCCTACTTATCTATCATGGGAAACAATGTGCAGGACCAAAAACAAACCATTAAAGCTACAATGAAGTTGTCACAGGATAATTCTGCAATAGTGAGGGACGAGAACAACGGAGAACACAACGTGGTCATGTGGCTCTTTCTAACACTTGTGAACAATAGTCTAATGGGTCCACCCGTAGGACCTATTCATGATTTGGAGGATCTGGATCAGTGGGGCATCCCCTAGAAGATCTCACCACTCACTTAGACAGCAAGGAATGATGTAGGTCCTGACATCAACCAAAGACCAGCTTTGAATAGCTAGGGACTGGTATGAACAAAGATGAGAATGGCAGCCCTTAATCAGATGTCATGGTTTCTTGGTCACTTAAGATCTGCCTCATTGCATGTGACACTGACCTACACAAATCCAGGTATGTGAATGTATTTGTTTGTTATCCTACATAGTACTGCCTCCTCCCGATTTACTGTAACACAAAAATCTCTACTACTGTAAGGAAAATTGGGTGATGTGTTCTGTGTGGGCTATTATGATGAATTTATGAGACTTGGGTGACATGCATATGTGTGTTTGCTGTGATGAGTGCCCTATGTAACATAGTGCCATAAAAGAAATGCCTCAATAGATTCCAGGTGTGACCGAAATACTAAAACAAATATAAGTCAGGAGTCCACCACAAGTAAAGTTCAACATAACTTTATGTTCCATAAGTGAAATTGAAACAAAATAAATAGGCAAAACAAAAGAATAGCATTTAGAAGTGCCAACTCTCCAACAGCATCCTGGTGTGAGTTGTGGGCAATAGAGTGATAATTAAAACAAGAGAGATGATAATAATAATAATAAGAATAAGAAAAGAATAATATTATTAATAATAGGTGCCCTCCTAGAACAAGACCTTTGAGTGCTGCTCTTCACTGGGCCAGGCATGTCGTTTGAGTTGAGCATGAGGGAGCAGAGAGGCAGCTGCAGCATGAGGCAATGTTGGCATCTCACACCTCAACACAGTGGCATTCTCTGGCCCATGAGATCTTTATTCCTTATCTTACTCCACTATTGACTGTGTTCGCTATCACCTTTCACTCCTTGCTTGAGCCCCAGAAAATGTTCTCCAGGCTCCTCTATTTGAGTTGGCATGGGCCTCCTCCTCAGTGCTTAAATTAGTGCCAGACCCCTTATAAGGAAGCCACTACAGCTTGTACCGCCCATTGCCCCTGCCAGCGCTGCTCATGATAGTACCAACACAACTACAAACCATCACACTCATACAGGTGTGTCAATTCAGACTATTCCAGTCCTCCAAGGCTATAAGAATGGCTTGGGCGGCAGGGGCATGGCTAGCAGGCCAAGATGGCAGACGCATTCCTCTGAAACTCTGTGTCTCTACCCCTAATCCTCATGCATCCTGGCCAGCTATGAACATTTCCCCATCCTGCAACCCAGACTGAGTGGTGGTTTGGCTCTCCTACCTGCCACGGCTGTTGTACGGGCTCGTAGCCCTGAATTTGGAGTGTAGCAGAGGGCAGACGGGTGGGGCCTGCGTCCTTGCCAGGTCCTGATATAGTGCAGTGAACCGCACAGGCTCTAAACCCCTTAAATTGAAGGCGGTTGCAGTGGGGCTGAGTCAGCAGTGCCTGCCATCCCCGCTGAGCCAGGCGCTGAACAGATTGTTGGAGCCCCTGTGCAGCGACCACGGCCGCCGTGGGTTTGGTGGCCGGAAATGGGCATGGCGCACCTGCAGGCCTTGCTGGGAGGCCCTTACTGATTGACTTACTGGCAGCACAAACAGCGGGAACCACGACCGGAGGAACTGCGCTTTTCGCTGCCAACATCTTTCTGGGCCGAGACGTGGTTTGCTGCAGGAATCTGGAGGCCGGACCAGACCAGGACTCACGAGGCACAGGCGCTGCCTCCATCATCTGCCAGCTGCTGTTTGGATCTCCCCCTGCTGCTCTGGAAGGTGTCAGATGGGAGGCCTGATCCTGCTTGTCCTGTCATACGCAGGGAAAGAGAAACGTCCTGCTTGACTGCAACCTGGCTCCCATGTGACATATGCAGTGGTGAGTGAGGCGCATGAGAGAGACTTGAGGCCCTCCGACGGGCCTGCTGCTGTGGGGTGTGCCCCCTCCCCCATGTGAACAACAACGGAAACGCCAATGCTGATAGCTATTTGACACAGATCTATAGACCGTAGAAGAAGAAGGCAACGACTACGAATGTACTAATTAATAGTATTTATTCAAAATTAATCTTTTGGTCATTCAAAGGATTTTTAAAAAGAATACTTGGACAAAACGATTAAGCACCGCAGTATAACAACAACACTTATTATATAAAGACAACAAATACAACACCAATGTCAAACGATATATACCGACGCTACCAATGTGGCCGGTCCACTGCTTTGTACCTTCATTCAAACTCCACTCCTCATTCAACCACACACACATACATACAACACAATCTACCTCTTAAAATCTGCTCACCTACATATGGTTGTGCCAGGCTGTTATATGCACAGTGTATTTATTGAAATTGTTAGCACTTTATTGCCAGTTTGTACAAATTCCTATGACATTGATAACATGCTTGGACAAGTTTCACTCATTTTAACCTAGAGGTGATTATTTGCATTAACATTCTCATTCTATGCATCTGATTGCTGGTTTGCACAAAATGATATAGTTGATGATGTTCATATGTTATGTACATTGAATATATTTGCACTTTATTGCTACCTTTGCACTTCTTACCCATGTCATTAGTAATATCATCATGAAAAATGATCTTGTTTTTATTGCTGTTTTATGTTGCATTTTATATCTTATTGGTGGTGATGATTTGTACTTTTATGGATATTTTATCCGAATAAAGACCATTTTGACTTGACTTGACTTTGAATATGCCAATGGTTACAATTTATTGGAAATTTGAACAACCAAAGGGCTATCCAAACAAGGAAAAGATAAATATAAGAACGTTTGAGTGTGCAACACAAACTATTTCAATCAACAGTAGTATTAATAGAATAAACATGAATTTTTTTTTAGATGTTGCACTCCTAACGGACTAATTTGACCAATGTTTGGAATCAACAGGAACACAAAGATGGTCTACGCGTTTCGAACCCCGTTTGATTAGATGGGTGGGGTTCTCATCAGGACCTAGAATCAGGATGGCAGAGGAATGTCTATACGTTGTTTGGGACCAAGTGGAATTGGGGGTGAATCCCAAGGCATGTACTAATGCACGACTCTGTTCTGATGGATTTGGGACATCTTGCGTGTTATATGGAAAGCGAGATCTGTCAAGATACCTTATTTGAAACTTGACGCTGCGTACAAACGGCACTGGCTGTCTCTCTTTTCTGACGGAGGGGAGCGATTTCCCTGAGACGTCTATTCTGATTGGTAATGGAAAGCACGTTTGTTCGTTCACAGCCTTTCGTTCCGCGCTGCATCGCATTTGGCGATGCAGCGCGCGCAACGAATTCGTTTTATTAAATTTTTTCGTAACTTACCTGAACTCGGCCGTTTGCCGCATTTTGCAACCCCCCACCCTGCCCCTCCTCTGCGCCACGTCACCGCCCCGGTAAAACACCCTACGCGGGCCGTCACTGCCTGAGGGGGATGCTCTAACTTCTGGGGGGAGAGGTAGGGTCCAACGGTACATACCTACCTGTTGGATTTGGGGCACCTGTGTGGCACCCCCTTGGGAGGAAGTGAATTGGAGTACAGGGCCCTGTTTTGCATGATAATATTTGCCGCTGTCCTCTTTGATGGGGCACTTCCCTCTCGTGCCCCCTTCCTTTCTCTGCTTAACTGCCTTTCTCTGCTCCAACCACTCCTCTCGCTTTCCTCCTGCCATCTCCTGCACAGGTCCAGGGGTTGGATAGGGCCTAGATTGTGCTAGGGAGGATCTGTGGGGGTATTAGGGCGGGCACAGGGACCCGCTTCGGGAGAGAATAGACACTAGGTCCAACCTGGGGCCATCTTATACCCCGACCGCCTCAGTGACCACATCACAGGTCCACACGGTTATCTACTCAATGGGCTTATACCTCACAGGGGAGGGCACTGCCAGCTTTTTGTTTTGCCATACGTTTCTATCCTGAGCGGCTATTGTGAAAGGCATTAACAGGTAACCGCAGGCCAGTAGATGCCCACTGATCAGCAGATAGTGATCGGTCACTTGCGTTCAACTACTCCATCTGCCCGACATAGCCGGCCCTGGAACCTGTGGGGCATGTGGGGGCACGCTCAGGGGAAGAGATGCCACAACCTGATGTGACATTTAGAGCCAAGCTGAACAATATCCTCCTAGCTGTGGAGAGAATTGGTGCAATGTTGGAATGTACGCGGACCACCCTCAAAAGCAAGATAGATAAAGTGACTATGGATTCCAGTCTACTGAATGCAGATCAGCATAGACAGACCAACAACTACACTACACTGAACTCCCACTGGTGGAACTGCAACCTGTCACCCAAGAAAATACTACCTTGATACAGTCACTGATGGGACATGTGAACACCCTGGAGGCTAGAATGGAAGACACTGAAGGCTGATCTTGCCGCAATAACATTCGGGTAGTGGGACTTCCAGAGGGCATGGAAAGCCTGGATGCCGTGGCATATGTTGAAGCCTGGATCTGTGAGTTTGTACCTCCCACATCGCTGTCCCCTCAATTCACAATTGCCATCACGGAGACCGCCACCAGAAGCTAACCCCAGACCCCTTCTGCTTCGCCTTCTTAATTACAGAGACCGAGACAGCATACTGTGAGAAACGCACCAACTAAAAGAAATTAATGTGAACAGTGCCTCGGTCATGCTATTTCCGGATCACACAATATCAGCACAGAAGCAACAAAACTCTTTCCCAGCTGACATGCATTGCCTTCACAAGCTCAATATGTGATACTAGCTGCTGTTCCCGGCGCGCCTTCGTGTAGTGGACAAAGATAATGTTTGCTTCATTGATTCCCCCGAAGATGTGTGGGATTGGATGGAGGGTGTTGGTCACAAGTCCTCACATCCTCATCCCGTTGGAACTGAGAGGTTTACCTGAGACATTGGGGTCTGCCGGCTTGGCCGAAGAGGGCACCCTGCCCACTCGTTACTGCCCAAATGTGTACCCAACCCGGAGCAGGTGATATCGGAAAGGAGATGGGCTCTGCAGACGGCGGCTGCACTGCATACTCAAACCCATAATTCGAATCCAGACAGTGACTCTGCAAAGTCCTCCAATGTAGACAGTTTCTCAAAAACGAGCTTGACCAGGACAGGATCACCAGTTCTGCCGGACGTGACACCACAGATCACTGATGACATTATCTGACATGGCTGGGCAATCAACAACACTTCGCTGGTGACTCATGACAACATCTACTGCAATGGCTACCCGCAAGTGATACCCGCCTCAGACCAAAACTAATAGGACCCACAAGCACCCAGAAGCACAGGGTGGGACACGGCACTGTTGCGGCGTAAGCCTGCTACTCAGACTGACACGCATCATAGCTGGTCCACCACATGCATTACATCAGGGGTGCTAGGAAGATAAGAAAAAACTACTCTGTTACACACGCTCCTTTTTTTTCTGATTGAAATTCTTGATAAGTTGCCAATATTTGGCCATACTGTTTGGGTGAATCCTTGCTGCACATCTGCTCCAAAAATGTTCTACATGTTGAAGTTGTTTCCCCCTTATTATTAATAATGTCGCCCAATGTTGACTGGCACCTCCCACGTATTGCACATGCAGCACACAACAGGACCCCATTATCATGAACAGCTACATTGCAAGCAGAACAAACTGAATTGAATACTAACACAGACATGGCTAAGGTACTCACAATAACCAAACTCTCATGTCAGTGCTCGATCTATTCCTATCTGAAACAAAGATCTGCTCATGTGGCTCTCCTGCAGGAAACACATCAGGCGCTCCTGGAGTCTTACACACTCCGTCGTTGCTGGCATTGTCAGGTGTTTGCTGCTGGTTTTTTCTCCTATGCTGGGGGGTACTGATCTGGTTGCAGGCAGGGACCCCTTTTCTGTCAGAGGAGGTGAAGGTGGACCCAGGTGGAAGATATGTACTTATAAGATGTCGCCTCAATGGGCTACAGCTCGTGTTGGTGGTGATATACACTTCTAACTCAGACCAGGCAACATTTCTCCATAGCCTATCTGCTACACTGGCTGAATGGAACGAAACCCCATGGCTGATAGGTGGTGATTTCAATCACGTCCTTGACACTACACTAGATTGCTCATTCCCCCCCTGTCACACACAAATTCAGTATTGAATGCTCATGCACTGGGTGACTGGTTGCACCACTGGTCGCTGGTAAATATATGGCGCTCGCACAACCCCAACACAAAAGTGTACTTACACTACTAAGTACCTCATGGTCTGCACGCCCATATAGACCGCTTAGTAGGATTGCCAGCACTCTTTCCCACGTTTGGCCAAATCACATATCTCGGCTGCTCGCACTCGGAGCGTAATCCTCAATCGTTGCAACTACAATGGGAATCAGCCCCGCAGGTCATACCCACATGATGCCTCCAACCCTCTGCTCTGGAAGACTTGCCATTCCGGGAAGTAGTCGGGTCTGCATCGCCCAAATTCTTTGAACTCGAGGGCTCCACAAGTAACAGACTCATTGAATGGGACGCCTTTAATGTAACCATTAGGGGGCGGTCTGGGTATCAGTTGGAATATTCGTAAACACCTTAATGATGCCATAGTAAAAATCAAACTAAAACTCCTACGGCTGGAGACATGAACAGTGATGAGTCCGGAATGTGCACCTCAACTGGATGCAAAACATGAAGAACTTGCTGCTCTCCTAAAATGGCTTAGGTGCATAAATTACACAGCACATTCCTCCCCTACTCATGCACCCCAGATTGCGCAGGTCTCCTCCTAACATGGCTTATACGCCAGGAGCAGACTCATCAATCTATCCAAGCCCTACAGGATCGTATAGGGTGACAGTTGCACACACAGTGTGCAATCCACGCCCAATTAAATCAACACTACAGCGCTCTGTATGCTTTGACCACTATCTGCGAAAATAAACATTTTGAAGCCTTTTTTTCTCAGCTGCAGCTCCCTTTCATCGACCCAATGCAGCGAGCAGAACTCGGGGAACCGATTTTGCTTTTCAAAATTTGTGAAGCCGTCAGAACTCTTGCATCAGGGTAAGACCCCTGGACCCGACGGCCTACCCTCTGAGTGCTACAAGACATACGCCCACACATTAAGCCTGTACCTGCATGCACTATACAATGCTGCGCTCGAGGCTGCCACGCTCCGCACTTCACTATGTGATGTTCTGCTTGTTTCTTTGCTTAAGCCTGACAGGGATCCCACTGATCTAGGATCCTATTGCCCACTTACCCTGCTAAACACTGATTATAAAATCCTGGCTAAGGTACTTGCTGACTGCCTGAATCTGTTGATTCCAGCTCTGGTCCATGCCAACCAGAAAGCTCGTAGCACTTCGTTAAACTTGAGGTGCTTTTTCAGGGTCTGTACATACACCCCTTGACAGTGGCCCACTCTGGGTGTCTGGTGCTTTTTCTCGAGAAGGCCTTCGACTCCCTGGAGTAGGACTTCCTTTTTGCTGTCCTGACCAAGTATGGAATTGAAGGAAGATTTCTCCAGTTGGTCCACTTACTATATACAATGTTGACGGCCAGGGTGAGGGCTGGCCCCTACATCTCCACCCCCATACCAATATGCCACGAAACCTGACAGGAATGTCCGGTGTCCCCACTGCTCTTCCCCCTGGCAGTCGAGCTGCTTGCGGCCATGATTCGGGCACAGGGTGTAGACTGGGAAATCCCTCTGGGAGACGGCACACATATAGCCTCACTATACATGGACAATATTCTGGTGTATCTTAGAAATGCACGATCAATCCCAACCGCTTTGGACCAAACACTTACCGACTTCCAGACCTCTCCAGACTGTGTGTTAATTAGAGCACGTCATGTCTCTACCCTTTTGTGTCCGGGCGCACAGACCCAGCTTTCACTCTCAACGGACGTCTCATCAGGTGGCAGCCTGACACGTTTCGTTTTCTGGGAGTCTGAATGTATCACCAATAAGAGGACCCTCTAGATGGTAACCTGTGGAGGGCGATCAATGCACTCCGGTCCCAGATATCCCTTTGGCATACACTTCTGCTGTCAGTCACGGGCCGGATAGCTGACTGGAAATTGTGGCACTACCCAGGCTACTAAACTACTTCGCCAAACTGTCTCTGTACATATCACCCTCCCATTTGAAAGGACGATGAGAGAATTTAAATGGAACAACTGCTGCCGGGTAGCCCTTACCAAACTTTTCCTACCAACGGATAGGGGAGGACTGGCAGCTCCTAATATGGAGCAATACTATTTTGCCTCACAGCTGGAATGGGCAGGAGATGGCTGGTGTGGCTTCAATTGTCTCTCCGCCCTGGTTTACTGCATCCATAATCTGGCTATTTCACCCCTGCGCCAAACTTAGATCACCTGAGCCACTACTTTTGGGGGTTGCATTCCAATGTTTCCGTAGAAGCGTTTATATCACACGTTGCCATATGCACCAGCACTGTCCCGGCAAGGCATGCCCTGGGGCAGTGTCATCACATCAACACCGAAACTGTCAGCCTGGCTGGAGGTGGGAATTAAAATGCTAAGTGATTTATATCAAGACGGTAACCTACTTCCCTATGACACTAACAGAAATAAATGACTTTCCTGCTTGCCAACTTCTACTGTACAACTCCCTGCTTGACGACCTGGATAACAAATGGGGAGACATGGGCACAGAACTCACCACGCATTTGACTATCCAGTATTTGCACATCATGGGGAGGGGTAGCCATCTCATCAAATGGTTCTCTGACTCACTACACCAACACACGGAGGTGACACTCATACCCTTGAGACTACACTGGGAAGCAGACAGGCATCGCTCCTTGGCTGATAAAGCATGGGCTGAGGTGTTGAGTACTCCCACCTATATTCCACATAACGCTTACTTACGCCTCATCCAACATTACATAACATAAAGAGCATACCTAGCCAAAATAAACAGAATTTTTCAACGTGCAGAGGCTGCTTGTCCTAGGTGCCAGGCCACTGATGCCAATCTCCTTCACATGCTGTGGGCCTGCCCATCTTTGCACGATTACTGGTGCTCGGTCGGCACTGCTTTGACTGCCTGCACTGGCCTGAACCTATTACACAACTGGGAGGAGTATATATTACACCTCTACCCTAGAGGCAAACAGCAGAAGATCACCTCCCGCTTTCTTGAACTGGGTATCCTGACAGCCAAATGCCTGATCATAAAATGATGGAGGTCACTCTACCCTCCCACCTCCATGGCCTGGAGACAGTCGCTGCTGGTATGGGCCAGGGCAGAATGTGTGGCATTGGGCACTGAGTATACCTAAGGCCTCCGCAAAATCCCAATAGCAGCACACTGGGATGCTATTCTGCATGACTTTCAGGGCACACTACCAGGTGATGCACAAACTTCTGTCCCCGCCTCCCCGGCAGACCCAGATACCGTTAGACCCTGACCCACTATTGTGCAACTTAAGTAGACGAGCAGTGAGAGGACGAAAGAATAAAACAATGCGCATACCTCTGAACTAGTTTTAATTCACATTTATCTTCTTTGCTCCCTGCACCAAACCGAATTCACATACAGTATTTAGTATACCTCTTCCTAACAAATAAAACATCTCTAGCTCTTCCCTTTCAGTTAGGGGGTTGTAGCACGCACTGTGACTAGGTTTATAGTGCAAGGAGGTTACCCTATGATGAAGCATGCCACCATTGGGTGGGTGAGAGAAACTGTCCTATAAAAGGGCCACACCATTAGCATCAGTTTTTTCCTTTCTTGCAGACATAGGGTTCCTATTGTGTTGTGATTCTGTCTTTTGGGGATACAACCTGTGCTGGTCTTTAAAACCCCACTGCCCTTCCTTTGTGTTTTGCTAGACTGTCATAAGTGCCAGTGTTGAAAATTAAGTGCCAATGCCGAGCCCTTGAAACAACACGCTCACATTAGGCACTGCTCCTCCTCCTGTTGCTCTGAGTCTGTGGGGAAGGACCCTTGCTTTCCAGATACCTTGGTGGGTTTACCTGCCAAGCTGCTTCCTGCAGTAAAAAATATAGACGAAGGCTTCTCAGGCACTCTGACAACTAACACATGACATCATTCAATTGCATAAAGCAGAGAAGTGTGTTGATTGATGCAACATAGATAAAGTGCACCACATAAGTTCCAGAGGTGGCAGACATGCTGTCATTTACCAGTCTAAATGTGCACTGGTCAACACTGTTTCATCATCTGGCCAGGCTGATATACACCCAAGTATGTATGTTATTCATGCCTGAAATGGGAGTGTGTTGATTAGAAACATTAAACTCATACACTATTAGATGTGAACAGTGCCATACAAATCATGTTTGAGGATTGTAAAACAGAATCTGGGACCATCATGCAACGTGCAACAATTACCCAACCGTTTTGTCACATTGGGATACAACAGTTGCACAATGCATTAGCCAGTCAGTCAGTCAAAGTTAGCTTTATTTCGATATAAAACATATCTTTAAAAGCAATACAATACAATACATCATTTTAAAAGACCAATTCATAAGAAAACAGTTATACAGATTCAAAATACGAATGGCATAGATAAATTACATAAAAAAATTCCAATTCTAAAACCACAATTAAACAACATACAAAAGCCTTTTTGATCTGATCGACCATGCCCAGTTTAAAAACTTTGCCATACCACAGACGAGTAAAGGGCGTGTGTCGAATTTTAAAATACGGAGGGCCTCACTACATTGTCTTGTGCCTAGCTCTTTGCATAGGGGTTTCAGCCACCTGAGGCGAGGAGCTTTATATGCAGGGCATTCAAATAAAAGGTGGGGAACCGACTCAATCCTAGTCTCACAGAAAGGGCAAAAAGGAGTAGTCTGTGCTGGTACCTTCCATCCAGCGGTCAACTCACACACGGGCAGCACACCTATCCTAAATTTAAAATATAGAGCCCTATCTCTAGATTTTGAGATGATATCGAGGTAAGGCTCAAGTGGTGCCACCTCCTTTACTAGTAGGAATTCAGCAGTACATCTACATACATTGGGATTAGAGTTTCTGGAATCCATTACCCATTTCCAGTACAGTTTTTTCAGGACAAACTTGGATGGTGCGGTCCTGGACTGCCAGGCCTCTCCAAGACCCAACTCGCCCAGCAACTGCTTAACATCCCTCAACCATCCTATTTTGCGCCAGCCAGGCATTGATAAAACCTCATTTAGCCCCTCCGCATAACTAACAAGCTCCGGAACTCTCCATATGCGGCCCCAGAGGAGTAGCGGGCGCAACCTTGCCTGATCTTTAATAGGGCGGCAGCCCATGTCAAGGAATAAGGGAAGGGTGGGGGGTACTATGAGGGAGGCCCATTAAATCCTTCAAAAACTTGTTTTCTGAACGGGTCAGCTGATCCACATTCTGCGCCCCCCAAAGCTCTGCTCCGTAAAGCGCCGCACTCACCCCTCTTGCCTTGTAGATGTCAAGTACTGGGGCAATCGGTTTGAGGGTGGAGGACCGTTGTTCTTTAGGCAGTGCCCCCACCACCCTTTTATGACTTAACAGCATTTTATGGAGATGAGAATTCCACCTCATGGTGTCAGAGAGGCGGATTCCTAAATAGTCAAACTCCTTGACCCTTTCTAGGGACACTGAGTTCAGTGAAGGTGGCCTACCCATTTTCTTCGGGGGATTCAAGACCAAATATTTGGTCTTTCCTGTGTTAATTCCTAATCCCCCCAAGTTACAAAAAGTTTGAAACCTATCAAGGAGGCTCTGCAACCCAACTGGGGTCTTGGAAATCAAGAGGGTGTTGTCTGCAAATAATAGAGTGGGTATTCTTCTGCCCGCCAGGGATGGAGCATCTGAAGGATTTTGTAAGAGATGCTCCACCACTCCATTGACGTACAATGAAAACAGAGTGGGGGCTAGGACACAGCCCTGACGGACACCTCTATTTACAGTTATTCGGGCGGTCTTTTGGCCCTGTTTACCCCACAGAACCTGTGCAAAATTTTCTGCATGGAACTTGATTATCAAAGACAATAGGTACGGTGGCATACCTAAATCTGACAACACCCTCCATAGGCGGCTACGGGGGACTAGGTCAAAGGCAGTCCGTAAATCTATGAAGGCGAGATACAGACTGCCTTTGCCCAGCACAACCACCTTCCAGTATAACAACAGCAGACGAAATGACTGCTCAATGGTCCCAGTGCCTGACCTGATGCCCGCCTGAAAATCAGAAAGTATCCTATTCTCCTCTACCCACTGGAGCATCCTCCCTAAAACTACCTTTCCTGCCACCTTTTGCGATGAATCCAGTAGGCTTATAGGGCGATAATTAGCTAGGTCTTCCCGGCTCCCTTTTTTGAAAATCGGGACGACCTCAGCACCCATCCAGGAGTCTGGGAGAGGTGCATCATAAAAACTTGCATTAAGTAATGATGCAATGTGCTTTCCCCATTCTAAAATATTAATGCGGATCAAATCCTCCGGCAGCCCATCCGGCCCGCAGCTTTATTTGGGATAAGACACGAAATCGCATCCTCCACTTCCTTCCCTGTAAACAGGAGGTCCTCGCTCAGCCCGAAAAAGTCAACCGAAAAAGTTTCAGCTGGATCTACCCCAACCCCCGTGGCCACAGTATAAAGGTTGGAAAAATGGTCAAACCATGACGCCTCAGGGATATTGCATGTTATAAGGGAATCCATGGGTTTATCCCTGGTTCTAATTAAATCCCAAAAACCCTTCGAGTCCCTCCCAGCACTTGCCAGTTTTAGATCACACCAGAACTGATTCTCCCACTCTTTCTTCGCCTTACCAATAGCACCCCTGTATGACTTCCTGGCTGTACTAATCACTTCGATATCCTTAAGTTTGACTGCGTTGATTATGTCCCTTTTCGCACTTCTGCAGGGAGCAGAGTACCAACCAGGGTTACCCTTAGGGCGCCCCATCTTATTGGCCCTATAACCTGTGTTTCGCACAGTAAAAAGGTCACCTAGTGCTTTGGTAGTATGGTTAAACAGGGTGGAAATCTCATGAGCATTTGACACAAGGGAATCTAATCTGGACAAGGCATTGGCCATGATTGATCTTATCTCCACGATTTTGCCCTCATCGAGAGCTACACTTTTCCATTTTAAACGCCTCCCGCAATTCGAGGGACAAACATCGCTTGTTGACTTCCACACCTGAGGGGCTTGCAGTTTCTCCCCAACCGTCCACATTGGGGACAGTGACAAGGACAGCGGATTGTGATCGCTGTCACACGAAGGGAGGACTGCCATATCCAACAAATGCCCCCAGAGCTTGAAATTCAGCAGGATATAGTCAATTCGAGATGAATGGCCTACCCTATTAAAGGTGTGGGCCCCACAGGAGTCCGACTTTGACCGTCCATTTACTGCCCTCACACCATATTCCAGGGTTAGGGCATTTAAATGGATAGCACCTTTGGTCCAGCTCTTAATAGGTGGTATTAACAGGGGTGGAATGCCTCTCCTAAGATCTTCTTCTTGAGTGCCTAATATGTCTTCCTCGGCTAGGGGTTCAAAAGTGCAGTTAAAGTCCCCTGCTAACATAATATACATTTCTGCCCTAGAAGATCTGAGTGCGTCCTCTAAGCCCAGTAGGGTCAATGAGGGCGCGCCCCCTTTCGGGGGTCTAGCATAGATATTAAAGATCTCTAAATTCCGCCCCCCAGAAGACCCTCTGACTACTAGTCTCTGCAAGTCTGGGGACTTAGTTTCTATATTCCTTATGTGATACCCCAATAAAATGCTTACCCAGATTAATAGACCTCCTGAAGGTCAACCTCTCCCGGCGGGCGAAGGGGTTGCAGGTATAAAGTAGGTAATATAACCAACCTTGTATCGGGGTTCCAGACACCAGGTTTCCTGGAATAAGCATATCCCGAATGACTCAATAAAAGAATTCCATTCCGGTATGTCCAGGTTGCGAGAAATGCCCGCTATATTCCAACTGACAATCTTCAAGACCTCGACATCAACTGCAACCTGCGCAGAGGAAAACCTCTGCACGGATAGACTAGCCTGAAATCCAGAGTTGGTTGATACATCGCTCACTGGTTTCAGCAGGCTTGGGGCGTCAAGGGCGAACTCATCGGGATTTAAATAACCTGTTGACTCCACAATATGGGACGCAGCACTACCCTCAGAAGAAGGTGGATTATAACAGAATGGCCCCAAAACTACCCCTTTACAATCTGGAACACAGCTCTCCTCCACCTCAAATACAGCAGGTGACTTCATGGGAGTTTGGTAACTATTTTGTCAACAATCCTGCCAAGACCGAGTAGGAAATGGGCATGGATTTTGACGAAACAGGCTAAATTGGGGGAGATTGTGAAGAGTTTGTCTGCCATTCCATCCCTCCCAACTAGCGGCCCTAACAGGCCGGGCAGGAGCTACATAAGGATTAAAATAACTAAGGTCACGCGTACCAATTCCTGTGTTGAGGCCCATATCACCCTCTCTATTGTTGAAACTACATACATAGCTGGCTACCCTAGGGTCTTCAAAATTGACTTTAATACAGTCCCCCATTATGTCTTTGGGCCGGGTGCCTAACCAGCTAACCCTCCTCACATGGATAACGCGACCACCCAGTGAACTAGGGAGAGGTCTGTTTTCCTTCAGCCAGAATAAGGTTTTATTCTTAAGTTCGACATATGACTCCTGTTTACCTGGCTTTAGCACGGGGACCCCAGTAAGTACTGTCACAAAGGGCTGACAGTCTGGGGGTAGGTTGGCATTAGGGACAGGCACAATATTTAGAGCATTTCTTGGTTGTAAAATGGGAGTTGGGGTTATTATGCCAGATTTGGTATTAGTTGTACCAGTACAATTACTGTCGCTAGATTTTTTAGTCATAGCGGTACCACTTGTACTTGGGCCCACAGACCCCGCAGTCATCACTTGATGGGCAATACTACCCAATGCTGCGTTGGATTGCGCCGGGACCCCCACTGTGGCCACCCCGAACTTTGGGATGGCCCCAGAGGAGGCCGCAGATTGTACAACAGGGCTATTTACCTCAACCACCCCCTGCATTGTCCCACATGGGTTAGTTGGACTTATTGGGGCAGAAGATGTCACTCGAGAAGCAAAATTCCCTACTGAGCCATCCTCCCTAATTCTAGAGTGAAGTTTAATGAGAGATTTTAGGGAGAAAAAATTATCAAGAGTGACTTGCTCGAATCTATCCAGTCGCTCTGTTAGCCCCCTCACTCTCTCAAGAACCGGGATCAGCAATGATTTCACAATTTTTTCGAGCTGGGTAATTAAGAGGGTCTCGGTAGGGGGGCCTTCGGCAGGTTTAGGAGGGTCGGACGTCAAATCTACACATGCCTTCTCTACAATAGCACCAGTAGCTGCTCCCCCTTTTAGCCCCTGGGGGTGCCCGACACCCACCCCTGCACCCTTATTGAGCCAACCCACCCTACTTCCAACTCTCCTAGGTTTTTTAAAAGGTTTTAAATAACTGCCCTTACGTGGACTAGCCAGTCGTTTCCTTTTACTAGAAGCTAGACCATTTACTACCAGTGGTAAGGGTACAGAAGGGGCGGTGAGATCCTCCTGACAAGGTGAAATAGCAACAGGGAGCAAAAGGGCAGGGGTCTCAATCAGCCGCGGCTCTGACAGGGCGCTCTCACCTCCCAGCAAAACCGCAGCAGACAAACTCTCTAGCCGGTCTAGGCTAGCCCTAATCGCAACAACCCGTGGATGGTCAAGATCTAGTGAAACATTAACTAAGGGATCAGATTCATGAACAGGAGAAACATTAGCTAGAGGGTCAGTTGGGCGTACTGGGGAGGGGACTAATGCCAGAGGGCCCAACGATGAGCGTTTACCGGTCAGGGGTTACCGAGAAAGACGCCGTTCTGTCATGGCGATTTCTTTCTCGATAACCGTAACAACCCGGGTAATAAATTGGTCCATGGTCCCAGAAACACGACCAGTACCAGCCCCGCCTACTCCCCTCAAGCCCCTACCAGATCGCGTAGACATTGGCATAGAGACCTCACCAAAGTTAGTTAGGCCACTAACTGAGCCTCGAGAAGGAGTCCTTCAGCTGACAGTCCGATAAAACACAATACTTGCTACCCGTACACCTCCTAGAGCAAATATCAGAGAGATGACCCAGCCGAGCCTTGTCCAGCCCCGGACGGCCACAGACGGCCCGCCCTTTGCCCGGGCTTAGCCCGGCGCCGCCCGCGCGCGTCCCGCGTGACGCGTTAACTTGCTGTGTAAATACACCCAGCCGTTAGGGGGAGTGACCGCTGGTCACCAGGTCACCCCGCTCACCCCTGGGATACGTAGTCCTTTAACTGCAGCTGATGGCGGCAAGGAAGGCAGCAAACTGGCCCCATGAAGCGTCTCCCGCGAAGCGGGAGGCGCGAGTTGTTGATAAAGGCCTCGGTGCAGGGGGGGAGTGACCGCTGGTCACCAGGTCACCCCGCTCACCCCTGGGATACGTAGTCCTTTAACTGCAGCTGATGGCGGCAAGGAAGGCAGCAAACTGGCCCCACGAAGCGTCTCCCGCGAAGCGGGAGGCACGAGTTGTTGATAAAGGCCTCGGTGCAGGGGGGGAGTGACCGCTGGTCACCAGGTCACCCCGCTCACCCCTGGGATACGTAGTCCTTTAACTGCAGCTGATGGCGGCAAGGAAGGCAGCAAACTGGCCCCACGAAGCGTCTCCCGCGAAGCGGGAGGCGCGAGTTGTTGATAAAGGCCTCGGTGCAGGGGGGGAGTGACCGCTGGTCACCAGGTCACCCTGCTCACCCCTGGGATACGTAGTCCTTTAACTGCAGTTGTTGGCGGCAAGGAAGGCAGCAAACTGGCCCCACGAAGCGTCTCCCGCGAAGAGGGAGGCGCGAGTTGTTGATAAAGGCCTCGGTGCAGGGGGGGAGTGACCGCTGGTCACCAGGTCACCCCGCTCACCCCTGGGATACGTAGTCCTTTAACTGCAGCTGATGGCGGCAAGGAAGGCAGCAAACTGGCCCCACAAAGCGTCTCCCGCGAAGTGGGAGGCGCGAGTTTTTGATAAAGGCCTCGGTGCAGGGGGGGGAGTGACCGCTGGTCACCAGGTCACCCCGCTCACCCCTGGGATACGTAGTCCTTTAACTGCAGCTGATGGCGGCAAGGAAGGCAGCAAACTGGCCCCACGAAGCGTCTCCCATGAAGCGGGAGGCGCGAGTTGTTGATAAAGGCCTCGGTGCAGGGGGGGAGTGACCGCTGGTCACCAGGTCACCCCGCTCACCCCTGGGATACGTAATCCTTTAACTGCAGCTGATGGCGGCAAGGAAGGCAGCAAACTGGCCCCACGAAGCGAATAGTGCTGTGCATGAGAGGATATGACAATTGAAAATCAGACTACTGAAACCTTATAGGGGTATCATGTGCCCACTAACTGTGTAGTCCCAGTACATGAACTTGTACCCCAAAGTTAACATCACCAAAAATTTAGATAATCACTCTGATTTTCAAGAAGTGCCATTATAACTTTGATGGCACATGGATCTGTTTCTAAGTATGTTTATTAAATAAATAATGAAATACCAGCATTTGTAAAGCGCACAGCTACCTACGGAGAGGTGTCCCGGCGCTGGGGGCCATCTGGAAGATGAAGCAAGCTATTGCCCAGAGTCACATGGTGCTGGGCTAACCTGCCACCGGCGATCGAACCATGAACCCCATGGTCCTGAGTCAGGCACCCTAGCCGCTGTGCCACACCTCTTCCACTAAGTATGTTTATTCATTGTGTATTACAAAATGATCTATTACTGATGACAATGTACACAATTCCATCTCCGTACATTGTTGCACATTCTATACCCAAAATGTATATTGATTTGTGAGTGAGGGCCACTCAGCAATTGAGGGAAACACCCAATGTGGCATGCACAGTCTTCATCATGTAATCAGGTACAAACACAGTCATCAAGTTGGTTGTAATCTTTTAGCAACCCCAAATTTGACATATAGTAGTATTCTGAGCAGTACGAATTATACATAAAAAGGCTACTCAACGCCTTAATGCTTATCACGTGCCTGGAGCTCTGCACAAAGTTAGGGGCAGATCACTGGTTTGACCATATGTGCAGCATTGAGACTTTGTCTTCCTCTGGGAAGAGCACCACAGGATGTCACATATCTAGTTTTCCATTCAGGTCAAGCTCGTTGTGTGCACACTTGTAAACCTAAGGGTACTTTGTGAGGCCTCCATCAGTGACAATCTCCTGTTATGATTCGCAATGTACCCCAATATAGGCCAGGGCAGTCTCCTGACCTTTCACCTACATTAACCCTGCCATTGCACTACATAATGGTTTTTGGTGCTGACCTTTTACCTAGTTAGGTACTGCATAAATGTTGTGTGGTTTTCCCCGAAAACTAGCCTCATTCATCAGCAGGATTACCATTTTCTGCATAATAACTGTGTATAAGGTTCATCACTATTGTCATCCTCGGCCGACATGACACAGCAAGGTAGAACCCCTGAGGGTACCTTTTGTGTATATATGCACCATACCATTGCTAAGGCAGGCAGAGGAGAAAGACTTACATGCTGACAGAATGACGCAAGACGCTGAGGTTCCTGCACGCAGACACTACAGCACACAGTGGTCGGACATCACTTGCGGGGTGTCCATCTCGAGACCGAGACGGGGTCCTTCTCTCTCTCACTGCAGGTAATGGGGTTGGCTCTATCCTAAGGAGATTCTTGGCCATACACCCACATACATGCTAGGTACATTTAGGTACATCTAGTTAGGGTTAGAATCATAGGAGTACACATTATTACTGTCATGTATTTATATGCAAGCTTATATCTATTGCTCTAGCACTATGGTAGAATTCCACCATTTATTTACTCTGTTTGTGCTTATACCAGTATACATCTGTTTCTGTCAGCACACGTATTTTACACTAGAATGATGCTGGTTCAAAAAATGCCTATTGGAAACATTCCCCTTGTTTATTCTGTTTATCTCTCTGAGACAAAGTTAGGACGAGTGACTGAACGAAAAGCACTGTATTGTTTCCACGATCACTTAGGGGTCAGGGTTGTCATGTTCGACGTTCCCAGAAACTATTCGCTCAATAGTAAGAGGAGTTCATAGTGGCACTGTGAGCCAGCTGGTATACAGGCGAACATATCCGATGGTGGTGTCTGGAATCAGTCTGAACACCACTCCAACAGTTTATGTTGTATAAACTCGCAGATTCTATATAGATTTGTAGGAACTGCACGATACTCCCCCTGCTCAAAATAAAGTTGAGGGCCCTAATCATGATACTCAGCCATACGGAGGGCCACAGAGTGCAAAAGACTGCTAGTATGTAGGATGAATGTTGTTGTTTACTTTGAGTGGTTTCCAAAGTAGTGCATCTTTTGCACTTTTATTTTGTTCATTTCAGGTTAAATGTAGGTGGCGTGAAATAACACTACAGTGAATAAGAGAGGCTTTAAATAGGATAGAAAATGGAAACAGGAAAAAGATAAGATTCAATCTTACGTCATAATGACTTCTTGTTATATAACATAAAATGAAACGTATGTAATGTAAAGTAAACCACTTATCTGTAACAGTTCAGTGGGAATATTACAGCACATAGATATAATATTGCAAGTTGTAGGTCTAATAACTTGAATTACTGAAATATGAACAACGGTGCACCAGGACATAGCATGACATAGAGATATAATTAAACACACAGGTGCTTGATTATGCCCCTTAGATGGAGGGAATGTACGATGAATACATGTTGTCAGCCAGCATTACTGAGGCGTGTGATACGTTGATGACAGAGCATACTTATTGTTGACTATCTTAGCATGGAAACAAACCATGCATGGACATGTTTGTTACCAATCAGAGATTTACCACAAGATACAGATAATAGTGTTTCAGGATAGTACATGTGGACCAGTGTTTGCGCTAGATGTCCTTATTGATGATACACAGCACCTCCCAGACTAGCAATTCATGTGTAATGTAATGTGTAAACTACTGGTTGGTTGCAGACATACACATAATGACACATCTGTATTGCCCCAGGTTATTTAGCAGAATTGGGATGTGGAGTGCAGGGTAGAATTAAATGGATGCCTGTTATTCAGTGCCAAGATGACTCAAGAGTACATTATGTTATGTTATGTTATGTTATGCTATGCAATGCTATGTTAGGTTATGTAATATACACCCTGATGCAGGGCCCGAGCTTTAGGTGTGATGGACTTTTCTGTTTTTAGGCCCAGTCCTGCTGGGTCTCAGACCCTGTAGTAATTGAAAAATTACTTTCAAGCGCTTCCCAACCCGGCACCATTCTCATGTCCTTAACTTTACAGGCAAAACCACTGATGATTTCTCAGCAATGGCTGTAAGAACCCAAAAGGTAACCCAAGTCAGCAAAGTAGTCACTGTTAACATTTCACGTGGTTTTTGTCATCTTGCATTCGCTAAAATGATTTGCTTTTTCCAGATGTTGTGTTTCTGGAGTTTTTTTGCATGCAAAATATGACTCATATAATACATACTGTGAACTAAGTTGCTTCTAGGTGTCTGGGGAGTTCAGGTTATGATGAGTGGGTGCTCATGGTAGGGTATGACTGAGGCTGAAGGCAGCCCAAGTTTCTTACTGTGTCCTGAAAAAGGTGTCAACTTGTTTTAATAATAGTCCTACCGTAATGTTCCTTTCTTGTAAATCTCAACTATATCTTCCTCCTGCTTCCTCCTTATCTTGCTACTTTCTACCTTTCACTCTTCCCCATTACCATCTCATTCTCTCCACTTCCTCATCCCTTTCTCTAGCCCTTAGCATCTCTCTTTTCTCCTGCATAACTCAAGGCCCCTTTATTTCACTTTCGTCTCTCCCTTCACTTCACTTTGGCCTACATTCGCTCTTCCCTATATGTCTGCATCCATTTGTAGCTTGATACGTTACATCTTTCGCTCTCCCTACTCTGTTCTGCATCTCTAGGCTCTCTTTTCCACCTACAATTCTTCATCTCTCTCTGAATCCTATCTTGTACTTTATCACTCTCCTCTTCTGTTTCTGTTATTCTTTGTCACTATTGTCTACTTTTTGTGCTCCATTTACTCTCTCTAGTATGTCTCCACTCATCTTCCCCTTTAATGTTTTCAGTTTTTGCTTTGTAATCTGTTGTTTCAATCAATCAATCAATCAATCAATCAAGCATTTGTATAGCACGCTACTCACCCGGAGGGTCTCAAGGCGCTTGGGGGAGGGGGGTCCGCTACTGCTCAAACAGCCAGGTCTTGAGTTGCTTCCTGAAGGAGAGGTGGTCTTGGGTCAGGCGGAGGTGGATGGGGAGGGAGTTCCACGTCGTGGCAGCCAGGTAGGAGAAGGATCTTCCTCCTGTCGTGGCTCTTTGGATGCGGGGGACGGCGGCGAGGGCGTGGCTGGCTGATCGAAGCTGGCGGGTGGGAGTGTAGAAGGTCACGCGGTCGTTGAGGTATCTTGGGCCTTGGTTGTGGAGAGCTTTGTGTGCGTGGGTGAGGAGTCGGAACGTGATTCTCTTGCTGACGGGGAGCCAGTGCAGGTTTCTCAGGTGTACGGAGATGTGGCTGTGTCGGGGAATGTCCAGGATGAGGCGTGCTGAGGCGTTCTGGATGCGCTGGAGTCGTTTCTGGGGTTTGGCTGTGGTTCTGGCGTAGAGGGAGTTGCCATAGTCCAGTCGGCTGGTGACGAGGGCCTGGGTGACCGTCTTCCTGGTTTCGGTGGGGATCCATCGGAAGATCTTACGTAGCATGCGTAGGATGTTGAAGCATGATGCGGAGACGGCGTTGACTTGTCTGGTCATGGAGAGGGAGGAGTCCAGGACGAATCCCAGGTTGCGTGCGTGGTCTGTTGGTTTGGGTGCGCTGCCAAGGGCAGGGGGCCACCAGGAGTCGTCCCAGGCGGAGGGTGATGATCCCAGGATGAGGACTTCCGTCTTATCTGAGTTCAGTTTCAGGCGTCTGTTCGTCATCCACTCGGCTACGTCTTTCATCCCTTCGTGTAGGTTGGTTTTGGCGGTGGCGGGGTCGTTGGTGAGGGAGAGGATCAGCTGGGTGTCGTCGGCGTAGGAGATGATGTTGAGGTTGTGTTGGCGTGCGATGGCTGCGAGGGGGCTCATGTAGACGTTGAAGAGGGTGGGGCTGAGTGATGATCCTTGTGGTACGCCGCAGATGACTTCGGTGGCCTCGGATCTGAACGGGGGTAGGCGGACTCTCTGTGCTCTTCCGGCGAGGAAGGAGATGATCCATTCCAGTGCCTTCTCCTGGATACCGATGTTGTTGAGGCGCTGCACTAGGGTGCGGTGGCAGACCGTGTCGAATGCCGCGGAGAGGTCCAGGAGGATGAGGGCCGTTGTTTCCCCGTTGTTGAGTAAAGCTCGGATGTCGTCGGTGGCTGCAATGAGGGCGGTCTCGGTGCTGTGGTTGGCCCAGAAGCCAGACTGCGAGTGGTCGAGGGATCCGTTCGTCTCGAGGAAGGCAGCCAGTTGTCTGTTGACGGTTTTCTCGATGACTTTGGCCGGAAAAGGAAGGAGCGAGATGGGGCGGTAGTTTTTGAGGTCGGTGGGGTCCGCTGATGGTTTCTTCAGTAGGGCGCTGAGTTCGGCTTGCTTCCAGCTCTCTGGGAAGGTGGCGGTGTCGATGGAGGCGTTGATGATGTCCCGCAGGTGGGGTGCGATGACGGAGTCGGCCTTGTTGAAGATGTGGTGAGGGCAGGGGTCGGTTGGAGATCCTGAGTGGATGGAGTTCATCGTGCGGATGGTGTCTTCGGTGTTGACTGGGGTCCAGGCGCGGAGGGTGGTGGTGGGGGGCGTTGTTCCGGTCGTAGGGTGCGTTGGCTGTGTGCTGAAACTGTTGTGTATGTCTGCGATCTTGCTGTGGAAGAACGAGGCGAGCGAGTTGCAGAGGTCTTGCGAGGGCGTGATGTCGTTGTTTCCGGCGCTGGGGTTCGAGAGCTCTTTGACGATGTTGAAGAGTTCCTTGCTGTTGCGGGCGTTGTTGTCCAGTCGTTCCTTGAATGCGGATTTCTTGGTGGCGTGGATCAGCTGGTGATGTCTTCGAGTGGCGAGCTTGAGGGTGGTCATGTTGTCTGTAGTTGGGTCTCTGCGCCAGGCTTTCTCGAGGGCCCGGCAGTTCTTCTTGGAGCTCTTGAGTTCGTCGGTAAACCAAGATTCTTTCTTGGTGCCGGGTCTGGCGGGGGGGGGGTCCTTCAGTGGAGCGAGGTCGTCTGCGCAATTGCTGATCCATTTCGTGAGGTTGTTGGCGGCTTGGTTGGGATTCGCTGATCTGGTGGGGGGGTTCTGGCTCAGGGATGTGGTGAGCTGGTCGGCAGTGATCTTGTTCCAGCTTCTGCGGGGGACCAGTTGCGGGTGGTGGTGAGTCGTGGTCCTTCTGAAGCTGAAGTGGACGCAGCTGTGGTCTGTCCAGTGGAGTCCGGTGGCGTGGCTGAAGGTGATGTCCTTGCTGGAGGTGAAGACAGGGTCAAGCGTGTGGCCGGCGTAGTGGGTGGGGGTGGTCACCAGTTGCTTGAGTCCGAGGTTGGCGAGGTTGTCCAGCAGGGTGGTGGTGTTGCGGTCGTTGTTGTTCTCATGGTGGAAGTTGAGGTCCCCGAGGAGGATGTAGTCAGCGGAGGGGAGGGCGTGCGGGCTGATGAAGTCGGCGATGTCTTCGCTGAATTGTGTGCGAGGTCCCGGGGGTCTGTAGATGAGGGTGCCTCTGAGGGTGGTCTTGAGGTCGGTGTGGATCTGGAAGTGCAGGTGTTCGGCGGCTGTGAGGGTGTCTTCGGAGTTGGTCGTGATGCGGATGGTGTTCTTGTGGACGATGGCGATGCCTCCTCCATTCTGGTTGGCGCGGTCCCTCCGGGTGATCTTGTATCTGTCCGGGATGGCGATGGCGATGTCGGGTGCTGAGGAGGCGTTCATCCAGGTTTCCGTGAGGTAGGCGACGTCTGGGCATGTGGCGTCGGGCAGGTTCCAGAGTTCCACTGAGTGCCTGTGGACGGAGCGGGTGTTGAGCAGGATGCACTTCAGGTGCTTCAGGTGGTTGCTGTTGGTGCTTGGATTGGCGGGTGCGGTACGGGTCCGGATGCAGGAGAACTTGCAGGATTGGCAGGTGAAGGGTCCGTGGGTGCATCTTGGGGTGGCTCTGCAGCAGCCGGGGCTCCGGCCGGTGTTGAGTGCGATGAGAGTAGCGGCGTTGTAGGTCTTGCAGGTGGGCTGGCATCTGCGGGGGCCAGGGGGTCTGGTGCAGGGCGCGGGCCAGGCGCGGACGGGCGCAGACGGGCTTGCCTTAGGCGCGCCTTCGGCGCGCCAGCTGCGCGCGTCCGCGCAGCGCGGCCTCCATATGAGTGGGAGAGGGAGGGAGGAGCAGCTGGGAGGTGGGAGCGGGCGGCCAATAGGGTGCGAGGGGGGCGGAGCTATGGGACACGGCGGCCAATAGGGTGCGAGGGGGCGGAGCTACGGGACGCGGCGGCAGGAAATGGGCAGCGAGGGGGAGACGCGGGGAAAGACAGAAGAAAAAAGGGACACAATCTGGGCACCAAAGGAGAGGGGGACAATCAAGGCAGCAAAATACACAGGTACAGTGGGGGAGAATCACTCCTCGTGGGTACAGAAGAGAAGGAGGGCACAGTCACTCTAACGCAGGCAGACACAATGCAGCAGCGGTCAGTGGTCACACAGGGGGCTGCGTGGCGGTGAGGGGAGCGACCTGCCTGGTAAACAGGGTCAGAGGTTTCACTCCATGCTCTTCCCGTCACATTTTCTCCTACATGTCCCCACTCATCTTCTACATTCTCCCCCTCTTCATCCCTCCCCGGCATATTTCTACCTCCCTTGTATCACTAAATCCGCGTCATGCTTCCTTGCTACCTGTATTCCTCCAACCCTTCTATTTGCTCTCTTCCAGCTCCGTCACTCTTGTATGTTTCTATTTTCTCAGAGTATCTCCACCCCTTTAATTCACTGCCTGCTCTTCATTCTTGCCTATGACTATATTTTTCCATATCTGTCAATTCACACCTCATATAGGACATGTAGGTGTATGCGTGCAAAGCAGGAAGATATATTACTTTATAATATAGATGATTACGTTTCAGGTAAGAAGGGCATTGCTTTCTTCTGGTTATTTAGAGCATCAATTTTATATGGAAAACACTTTGGAGTTTCAAAAGATCAACCAAAAGAACATGTACTTTCACATAAGGAAGTGGTAAGAAATGAATATGCGAGGTCCCTGTCACTGGGCAGCAGGTCATGAAAAACAGGTTTGTGGGTGATATGGGAGATTAGGGTGAGAAGATGGCACAGTTCTTTGAAGACAATAGCCTGTGAAGTATCACGAACAAGCAATCCAAGTTCATTTTTGGTGAATCCCATATAAATCTCTGAACTTGTTTCATGCAATTTGTACTGTTTCAAGGAAATAAAGAAGTTGTTTGAAGGGGTAACACGACAATTTCTTTACAATTGTTAAGTGACATTGTTGTATTTTTTGCCCTAGATGCACTCTGTATAGCAGACTGTATGTGATATAAAAAAGACCACTAGGCTATGTCCTGAGGAAGGTATCAACATGTTTTAATAATAGTCCTACCGTAATGTTCCCTTTACCAGAAAAATAAGGATATACCTTAGGGTGAAGAAACAACGATCCTAATCAGGGTGAAGTACAAGCAAACCCCAAATTAACCTGTGCTCAAGCCCCTGCTAGCTTGGCACAGAGCAGTCAGGCTTAACCTAGAGGCAATGTGCAAAGTATTTGTGCATCTTGTCAAACAGTAGAACAGTGAAAACACCACACAAAAAGATCCTACACCAGGGCAGAAAAATAGAGCTCAATTTAATAAATAAAGCAATCCCAAAATGACAATAATCAACTTGGTAGAACTTAAGATAAGAATTTTTAAAGAATAAACTGTAAAATAATCCCTAGAAGCAATAAGCTGCTATTTGGGATATTTGGTTGTGCTGGACCGGGACAAATCCAATTCAGGCTGACCGCGATGGACCACGATGGAGGGCGGGCTGGCTGCAGGGACCTGGCTTGATCTGCTGAGAAAGTACTGTGTTGCATCGACAACGAGATGCGGGGTGTTGACAAGGTGATGCATCGGCCCATACAGTGAAGGGGATGTATCTGTTTTCTCCATGAAACGGCAGAGATGCGTCGGTGCCGAGGGCGTTGTGATGGTTCTGAAGGGAATGTGTGGACTCTGCTTCAGCAGCAGAAGATGTGTCGGTTCAGAGGGCACTGCGCTGGTTCTGAGATGGATGCATCGTGCTTTTCCATGCAACAGCAGTGATGCATCAGTTCTGTGGGCGATGCGCTGGTTCCAAAGGTGATGAGCTGGCTCTGCTCCCTCAATGGCGGTGAAGCATCAATTCTGCTCTTGTAGCAGAGAATGTGTCGTGCTGAACTAAAACACCTTTGGCCCACTCCCAATGGTCCATGTGTAGGAGCAGGCTGGTTGGAAGTCTCTTATGTCCCTGAGACTTAGGATCAGGAGGCTTGCCAGCTAGCCCTTAGAGTCACACTAGGTTCTGGGAACAAGAGAGGCAGGTCTAGTCCTTCTCACCCTGGAAAAGAGGGCAGCATGCAGCAGGTCAGCACATCAAGAAACAGTTCTTCCAGAACAGCAGCCTAGCAGAGTGGCAGCCCTTCAGCAGCACAGCAGTCCTTCTTCTTCTTGGCAGGGTATCCTCACGTCCAGAAGTGTACTGGAGTGGTAGGGTCAAAATTCCAGTTCTTATACCAAGTGGGGCCTGTGAAGTGGGGGAGACTTCAAAGAAGGGCTTTGAAGTGCACAGAGAACCTCCTTACTGCCCTGGCACCAGCCTCACTACAGACGGTTAAGCAGTCCTTTGTGTGGGGACTGGACACAGCCTATACAGGTATAAGTGTGATACTGTGTCCAGCTCCTCCCTCCCACCCTGCCCAGGATGGCCCATTGGGATGTGGATGACCCATCATGATGTGGATGGCCCATCAAGTCACACCTAAGCTGTCTAGAGAGAATGCACAAAGGCCAGTTGTCACACTCCCCAGACGTGTATTGGAGACAGGCTGCAGGGACACAAGGCTAAGAGCAGAAAAATGGCATCTTTCTAAAAGTGGATTTACAAACAAAGAAAAGCAAGTACTGACATTGCTTTCCAAACTACTAGTTTACATCTAGGAACACTCAATCTAATTATTATGTTCTCTTTTACTTTTAATCATTTTTTATGACACAAACACTTTCTTCTTTGTGTTATTTGTACAGTATCCGTCATCAACATCAGAACAACAAACAAACAAGCAGTGGCAAATCAAGTTTTCAGATGCCCACATCATAGTACAACATGCAATAAACTATTATAGAGACAATGAATCATACAAATTCACAAAACATCAAATTAGTAATACACATAAAACATTGTTATCCTAGTTCAGTATTTCACCATTGACAACAGCCTATAATGGATTTAAATGACACTTATGGCTCATAGCCAATCATCCAAGACCAGGGGGTGGAAGCTTCTGTTGTGTCCTACTTTCAATAAAGACAAGGATTGGACAATATAGAGAGTTCCAAAGAACAAATTCCCTGTATGCCAACGCTTCTTTTCCATACACTCCACCTGGTATGTATGCGCAGTTGATGCATTTCGAACCCAACCAAGTCACAGGATTCTCCTCAGGACCAAGAATCGCTGGACACTAAACAAAAGAGCAAACCAATGAAAAAACTCTAATCATTAAAAATGTGAATTATAAAGTTGGCTTAATCGTGGGCTCTGTATAGACTTGATACATTTCCTCCACTACAAAACTTACAACTGCTTTAATCTTGTGGGCTCAAAATCCTCTCTCCCCACGTAGATCTATTTGCTATGGAATAACTGTTGAACAACAAAAGAATGCATGACTAGTTGAATATCGATGCATCTCTGTATTATGAGATTGCTTCGCAACTTGAAATAAATTGTTAACTCACTCGTAAATTGTATGTTGTACTGTGATGTGGGCATCTAAAAACTTGATTTGATGTGCCACAGGTTGTTTGTTTGTTGTTCTGATGTTGATGACAGATACTGTACAAATAGCACACAGAGGAAAGTGTTCTTGTTGCAAAAAATGATTAAAAGCAAAAGAGAATATGATAATTGAGTTTTGTGTTCCTAGATGTAAAATAGTAGTTGGCAAGTAATGTCAGTGCTGGCTTTTCTATGTTTGTAAACATTTGCTGACACTAAACTGACCCATTGTGTTTTGAATCTTTCTAGAATAGGCATTGTTAAAATTGTAATGATAAATTCGACTTTACCATTAAAGAGGATTTATCATTACATTTCCATAGGTACTAAACATGACAGCTTGGAATTATAGCTTATTCAGTGTAATAATGAATCTACAATGTTAACCCATTGGAGGGGTAGGCCACACAGTAGTGAAATACAAATTTGGGAGTTTTTTTACTACCAGGATATGTAAAATGTAAAGGCATATGTCCCACCTTTTAATTACAGTGCTCCCTGCCCTGTGGGCCATGGAGGGCCTGAGTGATGACTTATATATATTGGCAAGAGGTTTTAAATGCCATGTTGACAGGGCAGTGCAATCTGCACATATAGGCTCTGCAGTGGCAGGCCTGAGACATATTTAAAGGGCTACTTAAATGGGTTGCACAATCAGTGCTGCAGGCCCACTAGTAGCATTTAATTTACAGGCACTAAGCACATGAAGTGCACTGTACTAGGAACTTATAGATAAATTAAATATGCCAATTGTGGATAATCCAATCAAACCATGTTTAGGGGAGACGCGCAGGCACTGGTCAGAAGTGGTAATGTATACAGAGTCGTAAGGCCATCAAAACCGAGATCAGCAAAATTGGAGGCAAGCAGGCAAAATGTTTGAAGGAAGACCACCCTAAAGCTGACAGGTCTAACAACCATATTATAATAAGTGTGTTTGTATAATTTGTTTGGTACATTGTGGTGATTGTCTAGTGATGTTATAGTGGATATGTGGCTATATGAATGTGATTATAATTATGTGAATATTTTATTGTTAATAGCTCTATGAGGAATGTGCTGCGTTTTCTTTGTGTTTTTATGACTATTTTTTTAATAATCGCATAAAGCTTGTTGAAACTGAAAATTGAGTGTGTTTGCTGATTCTTCTAGACTAGTATATGATGATACAAATATGATTGTATAATGCATGTATGTTTTATGTTAAGTTGGTTGATTTGGTACGTTATGGTAAGTATACTATTCAATGATGCATGTGTATGTGTCTGTGGATTATAAATGGTGGGTCCTAGTTATATGGTTCTTGCATAGGTAAATGAGGTGGGTGTATAGTAGTATGAAGATGTTATAATGAGGTCTAGACATTTACTATACTCTGATCATTTCAATACCACTGTACTTAATGGAAAGTGATCATACTAGTCATGCCATCAGTGATGTTACAGGGATGTTATCAGTGATGTCATCAACGATGCCATCAGTGATGTCATCTGTGAGGTCATAAGCAGTACATGGCTAGGACATGTGTTGTGGTCACTGCACTTAACCACAGTTGGCAATTTTCAGGGGTTTTACGTTGCAACATGCTGTATATTGATTCTGTTTTTTCAGTGATATGTTTTATGATATACTGCTTTCAAATGACTTGACCTTCAACTTGGCTTTGGCCATGCACAGCGGGCATAGGTCAGAGGTCCTGTGCTGCAACAGGCGTTACATGGTAATTTTATCTGTATGTCAGAATGCTTCCACTTTTGGGACAATGAGCTCACAACATTACAATGAAATCTCAGATTACCATATCTGTACAATGATATCGACAATACGATCCCAGGAATCGCCTGCCCACTAAATATCATTAATATTACTTCTATTTATAATTTGTTGTGTAAGGTGTATGCTCGCAGGACCGGAGCCAGCAGGCTCAAGGATGGAAGTTCCTGTTATGCCTATGATGTTTAGAGAGATTCTTCCTGATTTTAGCTTGCAGGCTTCCACTTCCAGCCCACAAGCTTCTACAATTAAAAATAAGGCAGAAATTATTAATACCTGTATTTACATAATTGATATATTTTTCGCCACATTTCAAGGCAAGATCCCCCAGTTTTGATGGTGGGATTTTTTATTATATATTTATTATATTTCATTATATTTTCAGGCCTCTAGGCCAAGAAAATCAAACTGTTTGTGAATATATGCAGTGGTACTCAAACCGAGTCCACTAATTCATGGCCAAGTGAGCTAGAGCTTCAAAATTGTTAGGCACATACACACATATTGTTTTTCATGTTATCTTTGTGTGAGGTCCATTTAGGGCCCCCTCACAGAGCCTAAGAGTTGGGAGCTGCTACACCTGTCCCCTTATGTGGCTTTTTTTGTTTCAGGATGTGGGGACCATGCTCTGGATCCAAAATTGGTGACCATACGAGACATTTTCTAGTTGAGGCTGAACATTATGAAAATTTGGTCCATGGGGTCCAGTGTGGGTCAGTGGACTTAAAACAGATGACAACAATAAAAGTTTCCTTAACAAGTGAGATTTTTTTTTTTCGGATTTTGGTCCATGGATAGTCCACAAACCTGGTTGGAAACATATTGCTGAGATATCGCTATAATTTAGTTCTTTGAGGCTCACAGACAATTTTTTGCGAGGCTCATTTGTCACAATCTACTGAATGAATTTACAACAAAGTAAGCACAATCACAGTCCTGACTAACTTTCTACTTTCATTCCAAGTTCGGTCTAATACTGTTCATCACTTTTTGCTTAAATGGAGAACAAAGATTCCTATTGGATGTCTCATTGTTGTATTCCCCTTAGTTCCTCCAACCAGATCGGTCTGAATGTTGACAATCCAAAACCAGGTGCGTAGCCACCATTGGTGCAGCAAGTGCAGTGGCACCGGGACCTAGAGCCCTGAAGGGCCCGTTGAACCCTGATACTGGCTATACTATACTATTCTAACAGCAGTAAAAGGGGCCATTTTCTCTGCTGGCACCGTGGTCCATGGCATCCTTGCTACACTACTGGCCAAAACACACCCATTTTCGCAATTTGATTAGGAAGTCTCATACAGATTCATCAAAGGGCATCAAAATTATAAGCGAAGCAAAAATTGCCCTTTTCAATGGAAATTCAGATAGAACCATAAATGCATAGTTGCTTTCACCGTTATATATAGATTGTCACATTTTAATGAAAAGGTTCAATTTAAATTGACATGCATTATTTGATTAACTCATCATGCTCTGTCCTATTACACAAGAACTTCAACTGTACTCAGAGTACCACCCACAGTTGAAAAAAACCTCTTTAAGGGAAAGCTTCTGCTCATATTTGTCTTGAAAAGTGATCAGAATACATAAATGTCAGTTAATTGGCCCCAAACTTGACATTTAAAGGTATTACTTTGAGGAGAGTATTTTTACATTTTCTGTTTCCTCTGACCAAAATATAGCTGTATGTATAACCTAATCAAACTTACCCATAAATGGATACAAAAACTGAAGTAATGAAACCAACAGGAACCCAATCACTCCAAAGGTTTTGTTGACCAGAGACTGGTAGGTATGTGTGCCTGAGACGTTTCCCCCTTTTATCAACAATATGATGGAGTAATCTGTTGAGGAAAGGTGTAATTTAATTAATATACCGTACAGTGTTTATCTTTTACGTCAGAATAGTTCATGTTGTCCAATTTTTATGAGCTATCATATAGTATTAATGATAAACAATTACCAGTAAAGAAAACACATATGCTTCGTGCTGAAATGACTTATGAACTATAAAATAATTGAAAGGTATTATTGAAATAAATAATTCTGAACTATTTAACATTTCACTGTCAAAAATATAGAATAAGTAATTAAAAAGAAGGAATGAAACTCAGTCAGTCAAAAAGGTACCTGAATGACATGAACAAAGAAATAGATTATTCACCTCAAATCCTGACAAAATTTGATGAAATTAAAAGTAGTGGACCAATATTAGGAGTGTAATTAATAATTGCTAAGATATCTATCTAAAAGATTCCACTACAACAAACAATGTTTTGAGAACGGCTTTTGTCAAAATATACATAACATTTGCATATATTATGTTCATATTCATCCATGAATGGAAATGCTAATAATCGTATATGTAATCACAAATATATTCACTGTTAATCAAATCTGAACAATGTTTTCTATTTGTTAGAAGCATCCTGTGGCATTGTATTAATCACACACTTTTTTATGGCCCAGAAGCCATAATGCTCCATGTTGTACACTACACATTTTCAGTATGATAATCTCGCTTTCAAACCAGGCAAGGGAAGCTGGGTTTTGTGAGAAGAATGAAGCCAGTATTGTGTATATGCCAGTATTGTGTTCAAGGGTGTTCAGCGCTTCCTTGAAGCGAAGTCTCTGGCAGCAGCACATTAGATATGTTTTGGGTCAGAACAACAAGTTCTGCCATTGTATTGAGAGAAACTGTGCATTTACTAGTTTAATGTTGCATAAGTTTAGGTTTTAGCTCTAACTGACCGTTTTCTAGTGAGGGTCTTAGTCAGTTGATAAAACAATTATCTTTCATTTTTGCTTGGTGCCTACTATTTTGGACTAAACGCTATCTGGACTTTAGGCGTCCTGCAGGATTGTGTTTTATTTTTAACACTGTGCAACCCTATAAAATGTGATATGCATCTTCCTATAACATTTATCATTTTCAACTAAGCACGAGGTGATCAAACAGCAGAGGACCTCCATTTTCACTAACAGATTTAATAACTAATGTTATTGATATATCAATAATTACATTCATCTTCAAATGATAATGCAGTAAAGGGGAGAGCCTCTTTAAATCAATACCAACAGTCAATGAGTACCTCTGAAGAAGCATCTACTCAATTGGACCATTTTAAATGCTCCTTTGTTGCCGCAAGTTTCTAATAAGTTGAATCTATTCTGGTCAGGCGTCAGGCTGCCAAGAAAGGTTTATAATTTGATTGCAGGTCATAGATATACTGGTATTATTAACAGATATTTACACAAGTGTTTCTGATGAGATTTGGAATAGTGTTTGGATTTAATTGTACCGGCATGACTATCCTGCCTCAGTAGCTCATACCAACATACTTCTTACTCATGGAGGACCATAGACACCAAAGGAAGTGTTCAAACTCATGCTTCTAGAAGTTCCTAAGTGTTGACTTTGTAACTGTGTGATGATCAATTTCACATATGAGTTTTGACGGCAAAGATACAATTGATTGCTTGGGCATATGGCGCATCCCTGCGTTTTCAGACTGGTGGAGCAAGTTTTGATTATCACCACGCTCCGTCATTCTGTTGTACATATGCCCCCAGGTTTTTCCTGGTCTTAATTTTAATGCTACCCCAGATTTACGCCACCCTTGTAAATATGGTCAGAGCCAAAATCAATGGGTGTTGTCGCAGAACGCCATCCCCATTGCCCACCCCTGTCATGCTAAGTAAATAGCGAAAGGATGCCTTATTTATAAGGCAGCGTTAAGCCATGTTAAGTGGCTTAACGGCAACTTGCAAAAAAAGGCAAAGCCCCTATCGCCACAGAAACGTCATTAAAAGTGACGTTCCTGTGACGATAGGGGCTTGTAGATATGCCCTCTGGTCTTAACATGGCGAAACAAGGAGCAATGTTACATTTTTCCTTGCTTTTGCTGTTTTTATGTGTGCTGCATTGTGCAGTGCACATGGAAACAGCAAAACGCCATGAATGATTGTTTATGTGCAGAAAGGGGTCCCTTCCTGCACTTAAACAATCATTAAAAAAATTAAAATTTGCAACTTCTATGTGTGTTGCACAGTTCAGCAGTCTTAGGAGTTACAAATTGTCATTTATGATTGTTTATGTGCAGGAAGAGACACCTTCCTTCTCATAATCAATCTTTTCCCCCAAAGCAGGCACTGTTGCACAATAGTGTAAGGGTGCCTGCATTGGCGCTAGCAGCTTAATTTAGCGCCAGGTCTAGGGGAAATGCAGGGGTGTGCTGTATCTTTGTAAATACGGCGCATCCCTGAGTTTTTAGAATGGTGGAGCGTGGTGTTGGCAAGTTTTGCTTAGCGCCACTCTCCGTCATTTTGTTGTACATATGCCCCATGGAATTTGAAGGTGGAAGAGTTTCTCACTTCGAGGCTCATGGTACTGTTCAGCTACTGCAAGTATCAAGCCATGTAGACAATTCTTTCAAAATCAGTTATTATCAAGACTAACAACCCATCACGTTTCAGTTCTAATGTTAAATGCAGAAGAAATTGAGTTATTTGTTGAGAGGGGTGGAACCTCCACTTAAATAATAAAAACAATCCTTGTCACGGTGAACCATAAAATTCACTAAATTAACCTGTGCTTATTCCTCTGGTAGCTTGGCACAAAGCAGTCAGGCTTAACTAAGAGGCAATATGTAAAGTATATATGCAGAACACAACAATAATAAAGTGCCAGCATGGATTCTGCAATGCTAAAAGATTACAACCAACTTGACGACCGTGTTTGTACCTGATCACATGAGGAAGACTGTGTGCTGCATTGCCTTCATGATAAGGTTAAAATTAATATGCAATCTATACAATTAAGTGTCATATCAGCATATAGTTTGGAGTTCAGTCTTGACGTACTGCAGACTATGTTATCTGATAATAAACTATTTATGGTAAATTTTTTATAAAGTCCACCTGTTACTCGTACATAATCCTAAAGCTAAAAGGATTATTACCAACTGTGTTCGACCTCCCACTGCCCATGTTATATTGCTGTATTAGGAAGGCTTGAGACCTTGCTCAAAGTGATGTGGTTTGAAGCACATCTCAATGTGACTGGCTGCACATTCCATCTTTTGGCTTCTTGTACTAAAAATCACATTCCACCTGATTGCTCAAACCTGTCACAAGGAATTGCTACATTTACCTCTATGGCTTATTTACAGATACTGCCACTGAGCCACATACAAGTGATGCCTTACAAAGTAATGCCAAATCCGAGCTGTTTTTGTCTATTCCAATATGCAGAATTCTCACCCGGTCTGCTTCTAACAGGGTGCTCAATGTATTGGTTTGTACCAGATTGCAGGTAGTGGCTTGTGATAATAAGTCAAAATAGTTAGACGGAAGCAAATGCTCCTACTTACTGGCTCTACCATGGCACTTTCTACGACTGTGGACCACACAATACATATACATGAACTTTACCCACAAATAAAGCGAAATGTATTGGTTTTTGCAACATTATGACTTCAGCATTTTGAGTGTGTGATGACAATGCATTTTTTCACATGTCAAATACTCTCAGGTGCATTCCAGTAGAGATGATGGATGTTATACCAGACTTACTGGGTGTTGTATTACCTCAAACGTTTTGCCTTCTCTCCCAGATGTTTTGCTAAAATTGTTTTGGATGGCATTAGTGTACTTTACCCCTGCTAACCAGCGCTAAAGCGCTTGTGCTCTCTCCCTAAAACATGGTGAAATTGGCCTAAACCTAATTGACACAGTTAATTAGGTACCACAGTAAATGGTACTAGTTGTACTGGCCTGTAAACTAAATGCTAGTAGTGGGCTGCTGCACTCATTGTGGCACCCACTAAAGCAGCCCCTTAGAACATGCCTTGGGTCTGCCACTGCAGTTGTAGTTCAATTTTAAACTGCCATTTCGACCTGGCAAAATGTACCTTTTGCCCGGCCTAAATCTTCCTTTCTAATACATATAAGTCACTCCTAAGGTAGGCCCTAACAGCTCCTATGGTAGGGTGCATGGTATTTAAAAAGTAGGTCATGTGGGTTTAGGTTTTACATAACCTGGATGTGAAAAGACATTTTTCATTGTTGGTCTAGCGCTCTAATTGACAAACACTGGCTTACCTTATTAAATTTATTAAGTGCTAACTTGAATTGTAATTTAAAATGTTATTTAATGGTGAATTCGGATTTTAAGTTACAATTCTGAAAATGCCTCTGTTAGGAAGTTAGTATTTTCTTGTTCCAACCAACTATGCCTTTCTGCTAGTGTCCTAGATCACTAGGCTATGAGACCCCTTGGCTGGCATCAGTGGAAGTTCCTCCAAGAAGAAAATGGTGAAAATCTTGAAGTTGGGCGCTTCTTGACCACAAAAAGGCCCGTCTACATAGAAAGTCTGCTGCCAGCAAAGATCGGTGAGATCTGCACTTCGCACCAGCAGAGACTATCCACAAAGAACAGAAATGCGGGACCTGCAGTTCGCTCTACAACAATGACAGCCAAAGACGACGCCAATGTGAAACTCCAGCGATGACTGGATCTTCGTGGTGCAGAAACAACCGCTTATGATGCCTGACCTGTTTTTCGCCCCAAAAGCTTCCTCCTCACAGCCTCCTCAACCATGAACGGAACTCTTTACACCAGACTTGAGAAGGTAACCCTTCGGCAAGACTACCCTGTCCCTGTATCCGACACATGCTTCATCGCGGTTGGCTTGAACCTGTGACTTTGCCCCGTCTAATGCTACCTGTGACTTTCCCCCGTCTAATGCTACCAGATGGCCATAAGTGGCGCTTTACGATTTTAGGTGGGATTTTCTCTAAATTTAATATGCCCAATTTTACTGATGGGATTTTTGGTATTTTGGTATAATTTTATTTATTAAAATATACTCTATTTTTCTAAATTGTTTTGGGATTTTTCTTTTGTTCTGTTTTCACTTTATTACTTTGTGTGTGCTGCATAAATACTTCACACATTCCCTCTAAGTTATGCCTGACTGCTTTTGTGCCTAGATACTAGAGGGTTAAGAACAGGTTAATTTAGTCACTTTTGTAGTTAACCCTGACAAGGGTTGGTGTTATTGATTGATTGGGCCTTCCATCCCCTCAACCAATAACCCATCATCCTAGGGTGGAGTACACCTAAGCAGCCAAAAAGAAAAATGTGAAGGCTGAAATACTCATGAGGGCTGATTCAAACCAATGACAGAAGCTCCTGGAGTACAAGAATACATAAGATGCAGGAGGATGATTGAAAGCCTCTTTTGCATGCAGAGAGTATATATTGAATACAATGTGGCCAATGCACACAAAAAATAAGAAAAGTGTCTTCAGAGAACTCTGACGTCGACTGAATGTTGTCATTGTACTTTTTATTATTCACTACCATGCCTAGCAATATGCCTGGAATGCCGCACCAGGAGCAGGCTTTAAGGCGCACTCTTGAGAAGGTCAGGTGACTTTGCAGCTGTGCAGTGTTCTCCAAAGTGGGGCGCTCCACAAAAGTGGAGGAGGATCCCCTGTGCAAATCCATATTTCTTGTTATAATCACAGGGAACAAGGACCTGCTCACACTGTGAACGAATAGTTCATACATCCGTATTGATGGCTATAAATATTAGACCCTCATTTGTAGCTTGCGATGTTAACGTCTAAGCTATTTTACGGTGTAGTTCACTAAAAGAAGACGAAAACAATTTGTCTACGAGGTATGTCAGAATGACTATGTCTCCCCCACCCGAATATGGTGAAAAAGGAGTGAAAAAGGGAGTGAAAGGAGTGTTGGTGCCTCACGGTAGCGCCACCAAGGAGGGTTAAGCAGGATGGTACTCGCCTGCTACCTCAATTTCTCATCATCAGCTACCAACACTCCAAAAGCAGGAAATGGTGTCTAATACTAGTGATAAACTGAATAGGTGCTAAGGTGTATGTTCAAGAGAGGAAAAGAAAAGAAACTGTGCTAAATTGTGTGCACCGTCTCAACCCCTAAGTGATATGTAATAATATCTAAAAAAGCTGAATCACACTGGCTTGCATACTTTATTCTAAGCTGCGTGATAGCTCATGTGTTAAAATGCCGACATGTTTCGTTACCATTAGACAACACTCACGGTAACTTCTTCAGGGCGTGGGGTCTGTTCAATTCACCCTGCACCTCAATTTTTCGTTTAAAAACCTTTCAGGGTGTGGCCCGCGATGGGCATACCTTTACCCTTGGGACCTTGCGGCTCTCTGTGCGCGTTCAAGGCACTACTTGCTTCGCTCCAAACGTGAGTCGTGCATCTGTTCGTAACTGGCGTTTACTCAGCCCAGGAACCCAGTAAACGCCAGTTACGAACAGATGCACGACTCACGTTTGGAGCGAAGCAAGTAGTGCCTTGAACGCGCACAGAGAGCCGCAAGGTCCCAAGGGTAAAGGTATGCCCATCGCGGGCCACACCCTGAAAGGTTTTTAAACGAAAAATTGAGGTGCAGGGTGAATTGAACAGACCCCACGCCCTGAAGAAGTTACCGTGAGTGTTGTCTAATGGTAACGAAACATGTCGGCATTTTAACATTGTATTTGTTTGTGAACTATTCGTTCACAGTGTGAGCAGGTCCTTGTTCCCTGTGATTATAACGAAACATGTCGGCATTTTAACACATGAGCTATCACGCAGCTTAGAATAAAGTATGCAAGCCAGTGTGATTCAGCTTTTTTAGATATTATTACATATCACTTAGGGGTTGAGACGGTGCACACAATTTAGCACAGTTTCTTTTCTTTTCCTCTCTTGAACATACACCTTAGCACCTATTCAGTTTATCACTAGTATTAGACACCATTTCCTGCTTTTGGAGTGTTGGTAGCTGATGATGAGAAATTGAGGTAGCAGGCGAGTACCATCCTGCTTAACCCTCCTTGGTGGCGCTACCGTGAGGCACCAACACTCCTTTCACTCCCTTTTTCACTCCTTTTTCACCATATTCGGGTGGGGGAGACATAGTCATTCTGACATACCTCGTAGACAAATTGTTTTCGTCTTCTTTTAGTGAACTACACCGTAAAATAGCTTAGACGTTAACATCGCAAGCTACAAATGAGGGTCTAATATTTATAGCCATCAATACGGATGTATGAACTATTCGTTCACAGTGTGAGCAGGTCCTTGTTGTTTATAATGTACTGAGTGGGGGATGACCTGCTTTCTGCCCCTTAGCTCCTTTATATAGATTGATAATCACAGGGAAAACAATTTTCCTGGGGAGAAAGCCCATCCCCTACATCCTCAACAAATCTGGGTGTGATCTGTTCCCCTTCGCACTCTCGAAGGGGAGTAACTTTAGCCCTGTGCAAGAGTAAATCTCTGACCACTTTTGTGGTTGGCAAAGGTCAGACCAGTTTGGAAATGTTTAGTTTCCAGTTTTTATATAGTGGTAAATTGGCCCAAGGGTATTAGATACCTTTATGTGAGCACCAGATTACATTACATAAGGTCAGGTTCATATATATTTTTTTCTTTGTTTAATCTAGGTACATGGTGATTAAATGATTTGCTCAGAATCAGAGGATGTTGAGCTAATTCTGAGACTTGAACCTGGTTTCAAGTTCCAAAGTAGACATATCTGGCCATTAGGTTGCATCTTGACCTCCATGTATTTGTTTGTAGGCATTCCTAATTTTCCAAGGTAAACCATGCCTTGGATCACCCACGTTCCTCCCCTTGAGTTGGATTTACGACTCCAGAGATGTCTGCTCTTGTGGCGATCTCCAGATTTGCAAATGGGTTTACAGCTGCCAGGAATCACTTTGTGAATGTAAATTAGGTGGAAATGTGCATTTGTAACTGAATGTACCTTTGTGAAGAGGACCCAATATGTTGCTCTAAATGGCACATGCACCATTACATGTCAAGCTTAAAAAAGTACAGCTGCGTTTTCTTCTGCTTGCAGATGACACACAGCTTACTGCAGGATTCATCAAGTGCTGGACCAAGAAATTCTCAGTCTGTAAACTGCTACTCAGGTCCCAGTCCCCTCTCTCAAATGACTTACCTAATTGAACAAGGAAGCATGACCAAAGAGCTTGAATCAAGCAGAAACAAGGGCCAACAGATTAGGGATTACCTGTTAGGCAGGATTGTTGATCCCTGACAATGGCCAGCCTCACTCAGACCTTCCCAGCCTCGACGGAACTGCAGACGGTACAGGGCTGAGAAACGAGACCACAGTGATCTTTTCTGACTGGATCACTCCTGCACAGTTTACACAAGTGACGGCAGAGTGCCGCAACAAATGAACAAGCTAATACCTTTAAACTACCATAAAAGTGGAAAGTCAGTCCCTGGGGGCATTGTTAAAAAAGATAAAATGCAGGTCTGCAGGGCTAGTTAGAGTTCCACCCAGAAAAAACACAAATAGCAGTATCATGATCCAGGCAAATAACAGAAAAACATTTCAAGCAAGCAAGAGAAGGAGAAGGCATAGAAACATACTCCATCAAAAAACAGCATCATTTGAAGCAGATGATGTCAAGGAATGAAAGCAGCTTAAAAAATGGATCAATCACAGTAAGACCACCGAGTTAGAGCTTTGTTTTCAGACAGTAAAGCTCAGGATGCAGTGAGCAAGGTTTGTCGCTTTGTGTTTCTGATTTGCACTTTCGCAAATAATGTTCTAACAAAGACATATTGGATTAAATGAACTAATACTGCATGCCATAGAAATAGGTGCTCGGATCCACGCAGCCCATCAGAATACAGTCCCTGGCCTATTCTTAAGTCGAGCATTCGAGACCTCTTGTATATACTTTAGTATATACTTCTATGTGAATGTACTTTGTGGGCTTACTTATATGTGTATGTACTCTGTGGGCTCTGGAGATTAGCCCTAGGACTTGTCTGCTTCCACTTAAGGACTTTTTTTCTGTTCAACTGCCTCTATTTAACTGTCTTGATAGAAAACGACCAGCAGAGGTCAGTAAAATACCAGAATTGCTTTCTGCTGAGTGACTTTCTGTTTTTTTATTTTCCTGGCAACTGACTCTATTTAACTTTCTTAATAGAAAACGACCAGCAGAGGTCAGTAAAATACCGGAATTACTTTAGCATTCTCTAGATTCCATTCCATAGAAATTGTCTTCCACGAGCACCTGTAGACAATAATATTTTTTTCAAATCTTGTATTTTTATATTAAAAACAGAGCTTTGGACTATACCATATCCCATTAAAAGGCAATATTTCTCTCCATGTGTTCCCATACCTGGCGTGTTACGCAGTTTGGTGCTTCCTTTCCCTCCATGTTAAAGAACAGTAGATGTTTCAGCACCCAGGCTAATGTGCTGCATAGCTAAATACATATAAGATCCCAAAGGCGAGACCATTGCATTGCAAATGCTTGTTTTGTTTCTATGAGCTTTGGAACCACCACTCATACTTCTGTATAGTCGAAGTACAAACAAATTTACCAACGTTTTGCAAATTGTGTTTAAGATTTTCACATGGGTTAGATTTTGAAGTAACTGTCACTAATTGTGTTTAGTATTGGCATTTAAACAGAGTGACATCTTACACACCTACATTACTTAATAGCAAAAGAATTAAAAAGAGGGGTTTGGTACAGTACCTGTCACACATGCAACTCCTATTAAAAGTAGTATTCCAAATGGACAACCGGCTTGTTTCATGGAGTAGGGCAACCCTATGAAAAAACAATTTAGTGAATGATCAGAATAATTTGTTTAATGGTGTCACATTTAAAACCAATACTCCCCCCCTCTCCACAGATAAATAATGCACCACTTGTACAATGCAGTTAAACAACATGTACACAGAGGAGTGTAAATGTGACATGCCAAGCTGAGTCTTTTTTCTACATTGAATCTAAACAATTGGGGTACCAAGTAACTCATCTCTTTCATTTGTTGTATCCAACTGGTACTTGATTCAATCATTATGATAATGTCTGGATTTCGAGAAGAGGCAGGGGATAAAAAATACCTCCAAATCCTCAATGTACTCTTCATCCTGCTCTTGGGCAAGGCAGGGAGTGAAACGTTTTAATGTTCCTGCGGTTGACTATGGTGGGGGCAGTAAGTAATACCCTCTACGCTTGGACAATGTGAAGAGGAATTAACCGTTCTAGTACGCAGGTTTGGTCAAGGTGCAAGGCGTTTGCAATACACAACCGGGCCAGGGGCAACCCGCAAAGCCACTAAAAATGCAAATCATTCTATCTTCGACGGGACGGGGTGATGTTCAGGACTGGTGGATGTGCTGGTTTTCATCAAATTGGCAATTCTGCTGAAAATTGGCTATTTTCGTAATGAGATTGGAATTTTGTTGCAAAAACCAATTTGGGGTTTTTCCTCAGCTTTCTTGATGTTCTCAAATATTGGGAGAAAAGCAAAAACTATATAAGACACTATCCTCATCCATGCACAAACACTGGGGGAGCAAGGGGTTAGTAGAAAATCACCTACTTAAATAAGGCAGGGGAAGGAAATGTACCCCCACCCATGGGCAAAGAAGGAGTGTTACCCACCCTAGCCCCACTCTTCAGCACGACCATGGTAGTGGTTATATTCACCCACTATCTTTGGACAAGGATGGGTGTGAAACTGAACAAATTCTCCACTGGCCATTTGTCAAGGCGGCAGAGGGAACACACAACATTCCCACTCCTGGGCAAGGAATGGTTGGGAACAAAATACACAGATAGAGACGTTGAAGAACACAAAAGGCTTCCAAGCGTTTGGTCAAGAATAGTGACAACAAAAAACTGCTTTACTGTACCATTTCTCCCAGAGTAACCAAACGTGAAGAGTGATTAAAAAATAGTACCTTTTTGGCCCGTCCCCGGAGAAGAGAAAAAAAAATTTTGAATAGGAAAAAGCTCAATTATAAAATGATTTTCGGACAGTGATTGCCAAAATAAAATTGCTTCCCACATTAAAATCTTTATTGTAAATAAAAACAATTATAGTTAAGTTGCAGTTTCCACTGTAAATGTGAAGGGTGATATCCTCATAACTTTGGGTATCTGCTCACTCTCCATAAAGTTTGGCAGACATTGAGCATGCGTGGCCGACATTTGGTGCATCCAGTTGTAGCTGGAGTCTAGGCGTAATAGAGTCAGTGGATATGGGGGGGGTCAAACAGACACTGCTGTTTTAATGTCATGTGGAGCTGGTTCTGTAGCTATAGGGGCGATGCAAGATGTGTCCTGTCCTCGTGCCGCATAACAAGGCGCACTCAACCTAAGCAATTCATTTCTAGTGCCCCTGTTAAATCATAACTTGCATCCTAAAGCAGTTCTCATGACCTCACCCATTATGTGTGAGATTATATCACAAATGACGCTGAAGACATCACTGGTGACATTACATATTGCCTTAATTTTAACATTATCAATGCTATCACTATATACAACATACTTTCTTTTTTTGCAAATGTGTTGTAATTTAATGCCGCTGTGTTTCAATCCCTGTTGGTGCTGCTTGTGTGCTTGTTGTGTTGCTTGTGTGTATTTGCTCTAAACTAAACGTCTGCACGGAGGCACCCCTTCTACCCTATTAAAACGTGAAGTAGCGGATTAGGTTTGAGCTGATTTGCTATATTTTCAGTAAATTGTGTAGCAGTAAGAATGGAAACAATCTGCTCTTTTATATTCTGTTCGAATGAAAGTATGTTATCTAAAGATTGCGCATTTAAAATAATTCATGTGTAATGCATGTGTTGTATGTGCTTACCAGTGGTTTCACTATATGTTTCCTCGATTTTACCAGGGTACAAAAACCTATGTGTGAAATGGACTGAAGTGCAAATCTATGCACTCTTTCCATAATGAACACGGATAAGCATGACTGTAAAGTTGCTGTAGCACAGCCCGTGCCTTTTGTTCCCCACTCCGTACCAAACGCTGTGTGAGCTTGGGCAAACCATTTCATCTCGTTATGCCTTACCTCAGACATACATGTATAATGTTGAAAATGAACCAGCCAGTGACTGTCTTCGAATGCCACAACTACATGCTTCCAGTCTCACTACCCCTCTACAATAACATGTGGCTACAAGAGTCTCCGCTGACACCCACACGCCACCGTGTTCTCTGCGCAGGTTATTAACCTGAGGTGCTCCTGCGACAACAGAGCCCCCCACAATGTGCCCTCCAACCCCTGAGAGACAGGTCAGTGCTCCAGCGTCCACCATCCTCCTAATAAAGTGACTCTCATGAAAGAGATCAAGGGGCAGATTTACAAGCCCCTTGCGCCACATTTGCGCCACTTTTCCCATGTTAAAAATGACGCAAAAGTGGCACAAGAGGCTTGTAAATCTGCCCCCAAGTTTTTAAACTTTTATCTGAAAATAACAGTGAATGCATGGATAAATGAATGAATAATATTCATAAAGCGTGCTCTCTCCCCAGGAAAATGTTGATTATTTTACAATTACCATGATTAATGCTGCAAATGGCTGAGGCTAAGCAGTGATTGCGTTTATGCCATTAAGAAGGCATTGCATGAAAGCAGCCCATGGAGGACTCTCTCACAGATTATTGGAATTAGCGCGAGATTATGCTAATCCCCCAACGAGCCTACCTATCATGCCTGATCCGATGATAGCGTTGAGGACGTTTAATCCGGCTGAAGGCAGATTACAAACTCCCACGGCGCCCTCAGCGCTTCGTTCGCAGATGAGATGTTTCCTGCTGTCTGTTTCCTCCTCAATAAAGGAAGAAACAAGATTCACTCACAAAACAAGTCAGCATAATCAGAGGCAACAGTAACCAATAAAACAGCCGCTAATAAAACTTTTCAAAATATGCCCTGTTCACAAAACAGAAGAGAATTGCACGAATCATTAGGGGGCACTTTCAGAAAAAGCGGATTTACCTGCGGCGGAGAGTCTCTGTGCGGCTGATCATCCTCGTCTGTGCGGTCCATGGTACCACCGAAGGGCTTCTTAGCGCTGTAGGGCTTCTTAGCGCTGTAGGTAATACTGTTGGCGCAAGGATGAGGTTCTTTGTTGTGTCAATGTTCTTTCTTGATGTTCTGTGCTCCTAGTGTGTGGAGGTTACTCAGCTGCAACTCAGAAACAGTGCAGTGTTTAGTGAGAGAGAGAGAGAGACAGAGAGCGAGAGAGAGAGACCTGATACCGATCACATGAAGTGAGCTCGGCCAATTCTATTATAAGACATTATCTTCAGCAGGATTTTAGAATGAGTTGTAATAATCTGCTATTTCACTAGAATTTAGAGCAGCCTTTGGCTGGGCAGCATTTGATGAAATTTGTAGAGCTTCTATGTAACATGATAACACAACCATAACACAGCAATGACACAGCATAATTATACAATACAAAATGAGAACACAAACATAATTTAACAGGACAACATTATCCACTAGACAGAAGAACAACGGATCATAGAATTAAACGAAAACAACAGAACACAACGCCGTAAGTACGTCAGCACAATGCTTATTTTGTAATTTTTGTAAGATGGGCAGTACCTACTGCCACAGCTGGGATGGCCCACTTCTACCACTGGTGCTGCTCACTGACCATTGGCACAGCCCAGTGTTTTTGGTGCTAGCACCAAACCCTTGTGCAAAAAGGATGTCAATCCTTTAAAATGGCTGAGCACAACTCTGCCTCAAATAGGACCAGGCAAGTAACAGAGGGCAAGCTTGAGGTTTTTGCAGAGATTTGGGGGCTCTCCCCCGAGACAAATTTGAAAAAAATACATTGCCCTATTGTGTATTGCACAGCACCATATTGGTATAAATGGAGTAGGAATCTAGAGTTCTGAAGTTGAACTAATGAAAAATTTTGATACTTTTGTGGTGTGCCAGGCAAGCCTTCCATTCCACAAGGGTAATTTGAGTTTACTCTTCCCAACTTGTCTTTTGACATGTTCTGAAAGGGCATTAATTGCATATTTCGCTACTTTTGTAGTGTGTCAGGCAAGCAGGTCTGGCTTCAGGAATTTTTATTTGGATGGGCCAATGGTGCCTTTAGGTGGGCCATAGCAGGCATCATTTTTGGTTCTTCTAAAGATAGCCTACAAGCGATAGATTACATCATATCTACTTCCAAACAGGCAGCACGATAAAAACCTCTAGATTCTGTGTATATACAGAGTATGTAGAGGGTAGAGCAGTAGTGGTAAATTGAGCTAAGGTTCATTTTAGGGTATAGCGGTGGGTAGTGGTACAGGAATGTAAGCACTTTGTGCGTTGTACTCTTAGTTTGTTTCTATTGAATTAATTAGACAAAAACCAAAGACCATTGATTTGTTAGTTTGAAGTGTACGACTGGAACCAATGTCCGTGTTAACATAAAAGGAAGTTGTTGTCCTACACACGGGCTCAAGCTTCTTGTACCCCCAGAAAGCTTCCTGAATTAAATGGGTCCTGTACAGAACTGCTGGAATTTGGATTGAAATCGCCAACTCTCCACGCTGCCATCCTCATGTCCTTTGCACAGGAATTTGGGGATGCCTTATCACATAGAACTGTTAAAACCGCAGTTCCACCATCTCAGACGCCTTTACGCCTTTGCTTAAATCCCAAAAACAGCAGTGTAAAAGGCTGGAAAGAAAATGGCGACAGAACTATAGCATAGATGACAAGACTGAATTTAAAAAAAAGTAAAAAATCCTACTACGTGGCGATCGTTGTAGCAAAACACTGTTTCTACGCCGATCGTATCGCCTTGTCGGGCAATAATGCAAAGGAACTGTTTAACATAGTTAAAAGTTATGTCACCCCAAAAGCCATGAACAACGCCCACACACCCTCTCTCGCCTGGTGCGAAGAGCTTTCTGACTTTTTTCTGAATAAAGTTAGATCGCTCCAATCACTTTTTAACATACCAGTAGCCCAGACCATGCAGGTGTTCGCTGATTCTAATTCTGCTTCTGACACCAAAACTGTTTTCTCCTCTTTTTCCATCATACCCCTTGCTGATTCCCTTACTGCCTTGACCTCTTTAAAATCTGGTTCTCCTCTCGATCCTTGTCCCGCCAAACTCATGGCTCGCGCAGCTGTAGTCATCAATCCTCTGGTGAACCAGCTGATTAACGCATCTTTGGGTTCGGCCTCGGTCCGTTCCGCTTGGAAGCAGGCTCTGATGATACCTCTCATAAAAAAGCCTACTCTGGATCCCCGCACCCCATCCAGCTATCGCCCTATCTCTTTACTTCCTGGCGTGGCCAAAGTATGCGAGAAACTGGTCAATAAACAACTGACCTCCTACATTGAACAGCAGGGTTTGCTGCATCCAGCTCAATCTGGATTCCGTGGCTCATACAGCACAGTCTGCTTTGGTGGAAATTATGGAGGCCATCCGGGAGACGTTAGATGCTGGGGACAGGGCAGTTCTGGTCCTACTGGACCTGTCTGCTGCCTTCGATACTGTCCCCCACGCTCTTCTCCTGGCTTGATTACAGAGGCTAGGTATCGTTGGTGCCGCATGGAAATGGTTAAAGTCCTTCCTTGACGGCAGAACCCAGAAGGTTAATCCAGCTAGCTGAGGATCTTGGCGTTAAAGTGGTAGCTTACGCTGATGATGCTCAGCTTTTATTCACCTGGAAAAAGCATGAGACTTCTACATCTCACGTCAGAACCTGCCTGTCTGCTGTGTTCAATTGGTTTACCTCTGCCCAGTTGAAATGCAACGAAGATAAAAAATTCTTTCTTCTGGCATGACAGCTGGCCTGCTGATACCCCTCAACCATCACCTTCGGGTCTTCCAGTGAAAAATCTTGGGATCTGGTTTGACGAAAAACTCAGCTTTGTCAACCATATCTGTAAACTGACTGGCACCTGCTTCGGTATTCTGAAGCTTCTTAGAAAATTCTTGCCCCTGCTGCCTCTCCCCACCAAAGAAAAGGTAGTCCAGGCCTTGGTCACCTCCCATCTTGATTATGCGAATGCATTGTATGTGGGTCTTCCGGGCTACCTAATGGATAAGTTGCAGGTTGTGCAGAATGCCACTGCGCGGCTGCTGCTGGACTTACCCCGACATACTAGCGTGAGGCAGCATCTTCGCAACTTGCATTGGCTACCGATAAAAGCTAGGGTCATGTTCAAGGCCTTAGTCACGGCCCATGCAGTGCTCTACGAGTATGGCCCGGCATATCTGAGGAAACTTTTCTTGTTTTATGTTCCGGGCAGACTCTTACGCTCATCGAACATGGGCCTGGCCTCCATACCCAGAATTTGTCTGAAAAGAAAGGGGGGCAGCTCCCTGTCTTATCTGGCTGCTAAGTCTTGGAACTCTCTTCCCCCTGAGCTCCGTAGCCTTTAAAACCCTACTCAGTTCAGGAAAAAACTCAAAACTTTCCTATTCAATTAAGCTTGTTCCCCTTTGCCTCATTCTCCGTACTCTGTTCATGTTCTCTCTGGGCTCGCACCGGGACACTCCTCTGAGTAGCCGTGCGCGTTATAAATCACCACTAACATAACATAACAGACAACTGAGTAAGAGGAGTAAGGAAGATAAGCAAGACAAAGTTAACATTAAAGAAACTGCATTAACTGGTGGCAAAGCAGAGACTCAAAAAGTGAAGACATGCAGAAGAAAATCCTCAAAATCAATTGCTTAGGGTCAAAAAGGAATTAGTGAACCCAAAGTAACAGCGGTCTTCCTCCAAAGAGCTCCTATCCCATGAGATTCATGAGGCTATTTAATCATAATTTCAAGATGAGCCCCTTCAACAAGATGCCACCATTCATCCCAGACAGAATGAAAGCTGCTTGCGGGTAGCATAGCACACAGCCATCTGATTCATGGGAGCTCTCTGTGGGTGAATCTCTTATTTATTCTACTAGTGCAGCTACACAAAACACTTTGCAGTGATGCTGGCTGTGGAGTAGAGCCAACAGCAGCTCGTCAAATCTAGCACCAGGCCTGCAACTGGCTCGCAGGTCAACCTACATCAACTATAAGGGTTTTGCCTCTTTTACAAGAGTTAGGTGCCACTTAATGCAGGACCATATGCCCCTAAGCAGGAGCTAGGGTCCTTCTTCCAGATTTGAGCATCCACCCCCAATAAGTTTTTACATACAAATGGTGACCACTGACAATGCATTAAATGATCTGTGCATTTCCACCAATCAAAGTCTAAAAACTGATTAAAACATGTATGTTCTACTTATGACGGTATGTTAAACTTTTCATTGACAGACTCCAGTGTTCCTTCTGTAATTTACATTTTTGTGTCCCAGAGCACCTTAATTCTGCATATTTGTACACTGGTTATGACTTAAAGTAGAATGCTTATGGGTGTAACCAAGCTTCTGCAGGCTTTCGGTTCAGGGGACCCCCTGACTCTCTAGGGGGCCCCTCAACCCTTCAGAGAGCCCAAGCCATCCCAAGGCCAATGAATATCTGTGAGATACGGGCAGCTCAGGGGCCCCTCATCACATTCTGAAGGGGGCCCCATCATTTTAAGTTACACCATTGGGAATGATCAGGGTCCAGGTGATCCCACAACACCAATCCGCCGACCCCACTGAGGTCTTAAGAAAGGTGCAGTGTGTTCTCACGTCACAAGACTTACAGTCATAGAGGAAGAAGTTACAGTGTTTGGCTATAATATTAAACTAGAAACACAAATATAAAAAGCCTCACCTCCAAGAGTGTTAATCTCCGGCTGCTCTCGGTGTCATGGGCCCTAGTGGAAGAAACAAAAAGGGTCTCCAGTCTGAACTGTGAAATACAGCAAAAATCAGGTTTCAGTAGCCTCCTCCGGCCTCTGGGCCCTAGTGCCAATGCATCTGCTGCACCCTTGTATCTCTTGTCTTCTGCTGGGTGATAGTGGATAGTGTGAAAGAGTGCAGCTTGAGTGGTGCGAAAAGTGTGCCTGTATGAGTGTCGAGTGAGCTGCATGAATGCAATACGAGAGGGAGCTAATATGTGCGTCAGTGAGAGGAGTGTGTGCAGAGTGAGAGGAGTGAGTACACGGTGGTGTGAGTAGTGTAAATGAAAGGTGAGTGGTATGCCTGTGTATGAGTCCAGGGTGAGCGGCAAGTGTAAAGGGTGAGCTGTGAGAGTGACTAGTGAGTCAATAGTGAGAGGAGTTAGCACAGGGTATGCCCTATTTAGTATCACAGCCAGGTAAACGGCGTTTACTTAGCATGCGTTACTTCGCATGCCATTACTACGCGGACGTTAGTACGCACGCGTTGTTACTTAGAAAACCTTTACTACGCAAGTCGGAACAGCGACTTGCGTTAGGAGGGGGAAGGTGTTGGATTTGAAATCCAACACCTTCCCTAGTGTCCGCATAGACTGGAGTTGGAATAGTAAATTATACTATTCCAACATCCAGCACCCCCTACTGCAATTCGTTGTTCCGAATTGTGTAGGAAAGGTATGCGAACTAAAAACGCGGTCGTACTAACGACCGCGTAGTAATGGCATGCGTACTAAACGCATGCGAAGTAACGTCATATATTCTCACAGCCAGGCCTTTGCAGACTCTTTGAGCAACAAATGGACAGTATGTTTCTCTTGGAAAGGTGGCAACCCAACTCATGATATGCCTTTTCATTAAATGCATTCTTCCTCTGTGGCAGTAAAAACAAAATACAAATGTAAGGAACAGGCAGAGTGAGGACCGAAGGGGTACTGGACCCAGTGAAAAAATAAAAATAAAAACGAAGCCTCGTTAACCAGTTCACAAAGACGTGTAAATGGTCTTTTAATGACCTGTAAAAAACTCAGGTGTGGTTGAGATAGAATGCCAGACACTGCCCAGCGGAGCCCACAACAGCTCAAGAACACCACAGAGTTTGGACCAATGACACAGAGAAAGAGGTATTTAACATGGGTATTTTGCAATTGTTTTTATGCAGTGAGTGGGAGGGCCAAGGTTGAAGTTTGGGTGGGCCTTTCCCACCCTGTAGAACTGGGCCTGCAGGCAAGCCTTCAACTCTAGGGGAGTTACTGGAGCTCATTCTTCCCAACATGTCTTTGAAAAGGATGACCAAACAGTAAGTTCAGGACAATTTGCCTAAAACTGGCTAAAGCACTTAGAACTATTGCAAGTAGTTAAATGAAAATGATAATGCAATATCACGTGCTCTATCAGGCTTCAAAATGTGCAGCGCATCTTTCTTCACTAGGATGAGAATCTGTCTTGAAGGGCGGGTTGGAGAAATTAAAAGTTATACAAATCTCACAAGCACATACGTTAGACAGCAGTGGGGGACCAATACCACACACACATACAGCAATGCAACTGTTCAATTACACAGTGATTGCAGGATCAGAGAGCAGAGAGGTTACACCAATGTTACATACTCCAGCCACAGACGGAAGTATGGGATGAATAACACTTCTACACAGTGGGTACCAGCTAAGTAAGCACATGGTACAGAACACTGTGGGGCATATTCTCATGGACGGCGTTAAAATTATTGCCGGTTTAGCGGCAGAAAACTGCCACTAAAGCGGCGATAATGGGCTTGATAATATGCCCTGGAGAATTCCAATAGAAGCCCATGTTGACACCAGAACATGGGCTTCTATGGGAATTCTCACGGGCATATTATCAAGCCCATTATCGCCGCTTTAGTGGCAGTTTTCTGTCGCTAAACCGGCGATAATTTTTAATGCCGTCCTTGATAATATGCCCCTGCGAGTGCTCACATTGGAAGAAGTTCTTGGCATGTGACACACAGAAGAGGACAAAAAGAGAAAGGCTTTGTCAGTCGTTCACGTCACTTAGCAACAAACTTTTTTACTATGTAATGAGCAAAGGCCCAAACCAGAAGACCCAGGTATTTATTTACAAGCCAATTGTGCCACCGGTGCATCACCTTTTTTGATGCACCAGTGGCACAATGGGCTTGCCCATATTTACAAAGCCATGTAAAGCCACCCTGAGTGACTTTTCATGGCCTTGTAAATATGGGCCACTTTCACGCAATACTCAGCGTGTAAGGAGCATTAAATAGGTGTTGCTGAGGGTGTTCCCACGCAACATCCATGGAACTTGACGCATTCCCAGATTTACAACATTTTGTAAAACTGGAAATGCATCAGAATCCTAAGCTTCCCCCGTTAATACGACTCATCCCTGTGCTTTGAAAATGACGCAGCAACTGGTAGGCCCTCTCCACACCTATCCCTCCCACCACCACATCACTGTTTTAAATGTATTTGAGAGGTATTCCAGGGGTGCTGACCAAGAGATACTAACCCAAATGCAGATGCCATTCGTACGAAAAGGTCTTTAATGTGCCGTGTCTTAACTACAGAGCTAAAGGAACCTATGTGATGTCTTTTTGGTGCTGAATTTGCCTGACAGAAATGGGGAGGACACATGACCATGTTTCAACTCCGAAAGTGGTCTGTGGCTGGTTATAGCAGGGCCCTGAATGATCCACCAATCAAATGTGCGGTTTTAAAACAAAGAAATTGACCTCAGTCAAGATACAGAGACATTCTCGTTCACAATTAGACACACCCATAGGTAGGAAATGTGTGATGTAAGTCAATGTTATTGCAAGGCACGCATATGTTCTCTTCGAGGACTGTCTGGCACATCTTCCTTTCACTCTTTATCTGAATACACGAACAGAAGAGACTTGGATATCACAGGCCTCTAAACTGAATTGCCTCAAAATACCTCCTCTTTGTGTTGCTTTCACCCTCTCACTCTCTCACTCTGTCTCACCTCATCACTTTCTCAGCGTTCAGTGTGCTTTTTCATCATGGTCCCTTTCTTGTCACCCCCTCTCACACTCTCTCTCGATCCCATGTTGTAGCTCTCTTTCCTGTTAGACCTTACTGCTCTCCTTTCTTGTGTGTAGGAATGGAAGCAGTGTACCTCTACCTTCTCTGCACCATACTTTCTGTTTCTATATTCCTCTCACCTATCCCTCTCTTTCTCTCACAGTCACTCTTCAACTCTCAGGTCTGCATCGCTTTCCTTTAGTATGCCCCCTTTCTCTCTTCTTCTTTCCTCTTTCACTCCCCCCCCCCCATGGCCTTTCTTTCTTTTTCTGCTACTTCTCTATCCTAGTTTCTCTTGGTTCCCCCCACTCTTATCTCTATATATCTCTACTTTTGACACCACGGTGTCCCTCCCAATATGTTCCTGCCTGCTGTAAACTATCAACCAAAACAGCATATGTCAAGAAAGAAGAACATATAATACTTTATTGTGAATAGAGAGCATATCTAGTACATAAAATGCATTTAGAAGCAGTACTACTCAGGCCTGTGACCTGCAATACCTGAAAATGCCATGCCGCATGGGTACACAGTTATTATGTTTCTCATGATCTCTCGAAACGTGTGGAGGACAGGGGAATGAGAATGATAACATCCTTAATAATGACACAGTCCTTTCAGGCTTCAGGAGGTGGTGAAACCATTGTATCAGTGCAATTCCCTTTTCATCCTCGGATGGATAAAAGGCTGAGCAGGTGCCAAGGGAATTTGAACTGGAGATCCATACTGAAGATGCAGATATACACTCGGGCCTCATGTACAATATTTTGATGAATGGCAGCACAGCAAGCCTTCCTGCTGCGCTGCCATGCATCAAAAGAAAAGGGAAGGAATGTGCCGTATTTACGAGACACGGCACATTCCTGTCCTTTTCCCCTGAGCTGGCGCACAATGGGCTGCCATGCGCCAATGCAGGCACCATTGCTCCATGGTGCAAGGATGTCTGCGTTGTTGGGGTGATTGTTTTTGTGCAGAAAGGCATACCTTCCTGCACAGTAACAATCACTAGAGGTGTTTTCCTTTTTTTTATGTGTGCTGCAGAATACAGCACACATAGAAAAATTTTAAATGGGGAGAAATAAAGGTATTTCTCCTTGTTGTGGCTCCCTGGGGAGGCATAGGAATCTGACGCATTTCCAGGTTTATAAAACCTTGCAAATCTGGGAATGCATCAGGTTCCATGGATGTTGCATGGAAACACCAATGGGGGCCATTTTTACAAGACCATGAAAAGCCACACAAGCTGGCTTTACTTGGCCGTGTAAATTGGGACAGGCACGCTGCACCGCCGGTGCGCCCAAAAAAGTTACACTGACAGCGCAATGGGTTTATAAATAAGCCCCTATTTGTATTCTACCTAGCAGAATTGACATCCGAACACGCGAAGAGAGATGTTCAAAATAGTAGTTAACAAGGTTATATGCATATCAGCCAGTAGATGGCAGCATTGGACTTTGTAATTTCAAAAGGTACATTGCGGTAATCTTCACAACATGGATTTTTATCTGAATTACATTGATTTATTCACGAACCATTGGCAGAGCGATTCCCTTGATTTGGCAACTGTTTAAAATATTACAATTCATCTTATTTAAATGGGTACTTATGCAGAAAATCAATGTAACTGCAAATTGGGATCCAGAGATGAACCTGCATAGCCTCATGGGCCCCAGTGACAAAATACGTTCCTATATTCAAAACAATATAATCTTTCACTCAGATGTAAATGTATGACATTTGGGAATTCACAGTTATTCCCAGTGAAATGCAAGCACAGCTGTACCAGTCGCATCATTCCAGGCACAGTCCTGGGAATATCAATTTATAATGTTATAATACATGACATTCTGTAATCCCTGTATGAATGGATTATATGACAGAACAATGCATTCCATTGCAATGCATGCCTTTACCACGCATGCATTGCAAAGCGAATGCCTTTACCACAAATAACCTTTACCACACATTTTTTTTATAATGAATATATCTGGACCACACATGCCTTTACAACGAATTTTGCTGTATAGGCACGAATAGTAAAGGCATATGTGTGGTATAGGTTATTTTTGGTAACAGTACCTGTCATGGCCCCTCCAGCACAGCCCTGAACCCTAATACCGTACAGCAAAAAATGGTCACAGTGGAGATACATTTTGCATGATACGAAATTGAATCATTCAAACATCACCATGACAAATGCAAATAAATGCAATTTATTCTCTAATCATCGCATGGTCATAGAGGACAACAGGATTGTCTGCACATTTGGTTAAAACGGTCCTCGAAGAAGGGGGATAGAGTGCTCAGGAGGGAATGTGTGCTTGTGAGGGTTGTGGGAAAGGAAAGGCAGTGTGCCATATATACATCCAAAATAGCTGAAGCCTATCATGCCTAGTTAATTTAAATTAATACAAAACAAACATAGCAATTTGTAGGCTCAGATAATTAATCTCTATCGTCTATGCTTGAAAAGTAGTGAAGGACCGTCAAAGTTTCGACTCCTATGTGCAATAAAGGTAATTGGTTCCTTATCCTAGGATCTTCATCAGGACAAAAGGAGAAGTGGGGGCGAGCACCTAGAGACAACAAGATATTTTATATTAGGTGATGAGGGGTGTTAATCTAAAAAAAGGGGAGCAGAATAATAATAGATGTTTACCGATTGACAGCAGCATGAGAAATCAGGCTGAAGAATGAAAGACGTGGGCCCTTAGGCTCCTAAGCCAGCGAGGACGAGAGAAATGGAGTTCACATTAGGCTCATTTCTCATCAGAAAGCCCAAGGGGGAGGGGAGATGAGTACAACCCTAAAAGTTTCAAAGGGCACTTACTCCAAGGTGTGAGTTTTGATCACGAATAATCTTGGTAATTAATGGGCGTTGAAGCGTGGTAAAGGCATACTCATTGTGAAATCATGCCTGGTAAAGGCTATGGGCCCGATTCACAAAGGTAAAGTGAGACAAAGGTCTCATAAATGCCCTTTGTGAATGCCAAAAGTTGAACTTTACTACTTTCTATATTAACAAAGGGCATTTATGAGTAGTAAATCCTCTTTGCAAATACGAAAGTCATAAAGTTAGATTTTCGTCTCACTTTACCTTTGTGAATCGAGCAAATCACGAGGTAAAGTTAGGGGAGTGGTAAGGGCCACATTGTAAATGCATTGTATGGAAACGTCCGTGTTATAACAGCTGTTTCCTATATATATGCAAGACTCTTATATCTTTATAATAGGTGACTAGTCAAGGTCAGAACTCAAATATTTTAAGTTATTACAGCTGAGTTCTGACAGCACAATGCCTGCTGCCAGAGCCAGCTGACAAGGTGCAAGGCAGGTCAATTCTGCAAGCACAATTGAAGCAGCTGTTTAAAGCATTGAAAACAGAATGTTGCTTTTCTTTCTTCTGCTCTATTTTAATAGCTTACAATGACAAGCAGAGAGAATATGTTTATTTTTTGCACTCCTTAGATAGGGATAAGCTGGAATTTTCTGCATGTTTCTACACATTCCGAGCTACTGCAGCTTTAAACAATTTTTTTTTAACCATTTCGAATATCTGTTTGCAACAAATATCTAACATGTTTTGAGGTGTTCATGTTTGCAAACTTGCTTGTTATTTTATGTGAGAGAGCTATGCACCAAGGTTTTAAGTAGTTTGTGAAAAAGTTGATGATGTGGCCACGTATTATATGGGATAAAATACCCCCGCGTACATGATAAGGATATTGAAAGTCAGCTCGGCCTCGTTCCTCTATATGGTTATAAAACTCCTCAGTGACTTGTCATTATAATGTATGGCATGGGGTACTTTATCCCTTATATAAAGGGAATCTCAGGGTATAATTCTGCATTCAGTAAATGCAGACCCATGTGCAAATGTGCATTTTTTTCATTTTCCATTCTCAATGAGGAAAACATTTTCCATCTTGGATGAACTCCTTCCACTAAAATCCTAACTTTGGGGTAGATCAATTGCCTTTCCCACACTGAGAGTGGAGTTATTATATTTGTCTGCTGGAGTAAATCTCCTACCATTTCCAAGGTGGGAAGGGGCCAGAGAAGAGTATGTAAGCCAAGAATCTCATGGGTTTGTAGGCATTCATAAACTCTGAAGGCTAATCAACCCTTGATCCGCCCACTCCCACTCTGTATGTGAGGTTTACTGCTGTATCATTGTGCATAGCCCTTGTGTACAAGGATGCTGTATTAAAGCCAACTACTTCTGACAGGTATCCTTTTGTAGACATGGGTCAGAAATAAATGGGACCATTTTTAGATGGACAATTAGGTGTATGGCTGTAAATAGCTTTGTGAGTCAGGTACTGAGTGTGAGTGCAAGGGGCAGATATAATTTCACCTCTTCCACCAGCGGATGTGGTGTGGTGGCGGTAGATGAGTCAGGTAAGTGTCTGTTAATGGTGTGTGTGGTGCTTGTGTGGTGTGTATTTTGTACAGCTTCACTTTTTTAAATACTTCCTCTTCCCCTGTGATCCCCCAACAGCTCACTTGTGCTTCTAGCCATCCTTTGTGGGGGGATCTCATCTGGAAGAAATGACCAAGGACCCTCAAGCCCAAATTCTGTTTCTATCCCTGAAATGAACCAAATACAGCGTACAAATTTGCACAAAATCATGTATTTCTTTAATATAATTTAATAATTTTTATGTAATAGAATATAGTACATTGAAAATAAAAATAAAAAACACATCGAGTTATTTTAAACTAAACACTGTTGTCAGTGGGATCAAAGTAAAATGTTTGGAATTACAGCTGGTTCCCACTTCTTTAAACAGGTGCACCAGAAATAAACTCGTACAACGGTGGTATCTGGACTAAGACTAAGACTAAGACTAAGACTCCAGCAAACTCCTGGACATCACTGTACAAAGGGCATGAATGCAGTAGAAGCTACATCCGGAATAATGGGTCATGCATGTTTTAAATATTACAAATTACCTTGTTCACATATATTTGACTACTAATTTAAGGTTAGACTCAAATAAATGTAAACAAGTAGAATTAAGAATTATGGGGCGGGCGAGGATGAGTAATACAATTCTTAATAAAGCTAGTATTCAAATGAGTAAAGCACTCCAGGCAACACTGAGAAGTTCAGAGAAAACACATATTTATTAACTCTAATAGGTTGTGAGGAGAAAAAAAAACTGCTTAACAAGTAATGGTCATATCCGTGAAGTCATACGAGTGTAACTTGGTCTTGTAGTACTCCTGACTTACTCTTCAAATCCAATAGTAAGCAAGTAATACTGCAAGAGTAACACACTTACTTACAACAAAATGATTGTGAAGCAGGTCCATACTTGGTAAATACAACAATGCGGTAAACACTTGACGTGAGGCAGGAGAAGGTCAGCAGTAGCCTGATGCTTGCTCTGGCAATAGTTTTGTGACAGACTTGGACCTGAAACTCAAACAGCCAAGAATCTGAAGAGCATCAGATCATGAAAATCGACCACTAGGAAAGCCAATTGGACTGCCATTCTGCGAGGGCTGTACGTAAGATCGTTCCTTTTCGTTTTGCTTTAGATTGTGAGGAAGCTGAAAATTTTAACGACAAATGAGTCACTACTAATGATAATCTGCCTTAGGCTTCAAACATGAAACATGAATTTTAAAATAACACGCAGATAATTTGTTCTGAAAACATGAGGCTTTCATACTTTCATGCCTTGCCTTAACTAGACACTTTGGGGCTGATTACGAAGAAAGTCGGACCAGCGTCCTACCACCATTGTTGCGGAACCAGGACCGCCCGACAGGTAGTTGGCTGTCCCCTCTGCCAAATTACGATCCGACCGCCGTTGAGGCGGTCGGAAACATGCCTCTTTGCATTGAGGCTTGTGCTGCGATCAGAAAAGGGCCGCTGCACAAGCCACAATGCCAAAAGGCATGTTTGTAAACATCCCTGCACCCTGTGGCAGGCACCATGCGGTGCCTGCCACACGATGCAGGGATGTTTAGCAGTGCGCCCTAGGGCCCATAGTGGACAGCCACTTGTGACAGGGGCCCTGCTAGGAGCGCAAAAAAAGCCTTTCTGACAGCCTTTTCATGTTGGAAGAACCAACATGAAATGGCTGGTGGAAAAGTGGACCGTAATCCCCACGGCAGTGCCTAAGAAGGTACCGCCTCCATATTTGGGAATGCGATGCGACCGACCGCCCGATTGGCTCCTTGAGCCTGTCGGAAGCTGTCGGTCGGTCCCTGTGGCAAGGCGGTCCGACCGACCGCATCGTTATGCGGCGGTCTGATAGCGGTTATAGATGTCGGTGGGACCAGCGGCACGTCGATGTCGGTCCCACTGACAGTGTAATCGGTCCCTCCATCTTTAATTAATAAATGTTTTTGGAAATACTGAACCATGAACAAATATATTCAATGTGACTGCCTTAAGATTTTATCCCAATTGTAGAAATCTGATTTTTATTAAACTTACAATGAAAAAAAAAATATGCAGAATTAATGTGCAGTTTGTATTAAATGAACACAACATTTAAAAGTGCAGAAAACAGTGACAGCTTAGTAAAATAATGCTTGACTAGGGAAAAGGCTAGTACCTGAAAGTTTAAAAGGGCTGACATCAGCTTAGCTTTCAAGATAACAGGAATGTTGCCTTTCATTTGCAGACACAGAGCACCATTCACAATTGACTACTTCCTGAGAAAACAAACGTATTAAAAAACGTATATTTCTACTGAATTAATCTTCTGCTTAATACTTTTCTTACAGCTAGTGCAATGTTTTTACACAGATTATTTGCTTAGTTAAAATCATTTTTTGCTTTATGAGAAGGTTAAGGGAAGTGAAGTAATTTTAAATAAAGACTCAAGTTAAGGAAAGTGCCATGGAAATGTATTGTTGCATTAAAGAAGATAGCCAGCTCAGATGATGGATGATGTGTGGGAACCAAGAAGAAAAATGTGCCTTTTGGAGAATGGGGAATCCTCATTGAATGGAGACGAGAACAGACCATATGTTTTCGCAACATGAATCCTGTCCTTCGAAGCGTATTCCTAGCTTAGGAGATCAGATCAGCATTTTGTAGCAGAGCAGGGGAGATTTAGGATCTGATTTAGATCTTGGCAGATGAGTTATTCCGTCACAACGGTGACGGATATCTCGTCCGCTGAAATATAAATCCCAGTATATCCTATGGGATTTACATTTCGTGGATGGGATATCCGTCACTGTTGTGATGGCGTAACCCATTCGCCAAGATCTAAATCAGACCCTGGACGGGTTCGGAGCAGCAACTGATGAGAGCAGATGAGAGGGTGCTGCAGAAGAGGAGATTTAGAGGAGACAAGATTAGCTGGGATGAGATCAGATGGGTTCGCAGAACAGATAACAGCTGGACAACAGAGGAGACAGTAGGCAGATATAGACAGGCTGAGCCCTTTTGACATTTATTAAACCCAAGCTTTATGCTTTAACTAATTGGCTTATGCCAAGACATATTTGTTCTGTGCTTTATTTCTATTATGGGAAATTCTGCAATTATTAATTATTGAATTTAGCTGCATGCTAATCTCACTCTTACTTTTCAACTGTTCATGGGTTCTGACTGACACTATTTGTGCCCCCTTTTCTTAGAATAGGATTTTCATTCCTTTGTGGAACACACTGAATGTAATATTTTATTATGATCTTCACTAACTATAGTTTTTTATTATCAATTCTTTACCTCATTGATATTTGACTAATGAATAAAGAAACAGAATTCACTAAACTTTTTTATAAGAAAATGAATCCCATTAACATGTTCACAACTCTCATTATTGACCAAAATATTCAATTGAATTTGATTTTTTGTTTGTGATGATGTAGTAGCTCTTTTGATCAAAATACAGTGGCAAAAACCCATTGCCCGTGAGAGTAGAAATTGGCACGGGAAAGGGTTCTGATCCTTTGAGTGATGGTAATTGAAAGATTGCACCACATTTATAAATTATTTTAAGATTTCCGTGCTTGCAATTGTCTAAAGAAACAGCGACGTCATCTGGATGCCACAATGCCCACCACAATAGTGAACATGTAAGATCAAGGTGGTTGCAGGAAGGAGCCCCAATTAGAGAAAAAAGCCCATGGAAAAGTAAACCTCCAGAACAAGAGATGACACCAAGCAAAGTTCAGCGAGAGTTTAGTAGGTCAGCATTGGTATTGTTGTTAGTACCCACAGGAATTGAAGCCTGCAGAACTGATGATACAGCAGAACTGGAGAACTTCAAGAGAAAAAGTAGCAACACAATGGAGCTTCAGGTGAATAAACGCTGAATGTGTTGCAATGCAATGCAATGCAAGAGAATCCCAGTAGTCTAACAAAGCAAATGTACAGGAGACATGAAATGTCATCATACAGAAAGAGCTGCCACCCTCCTATTTTGGTATAAGGAACATGATCATTCAGTCACCACCTTGGAGTGGGAGGAACAAATAGAGAAACATTCAGAAGAATATACTTTGTGACAACAAATAGTCCATGCCTTCTTTAATGTCATTTCGGTATTGAAGCCCTCTGCGAGCTCCTTCTGAGGCACCACCACTCAGCAGCACCAGCCACCATGGAACAGGTACAACAACGTGATGCCATGGCCCGCAACTAGTTGAGGACTCAGTGGTGCTTGAAGAGCAAAGTCACTCTTCCTTGGACCACAAAAGAGGGCTTCAGTGCAGCCTGCCCGCCTCCATGGCAAGGCATGACTCCCTTCTGTTTCAGGAGTTGAGCACATTGGTAAGTTGGTGTGATGTTTCCATGTTGCCACCTCTCAACAGTAACAGCTATATGCTTGCCTTAAATATATTGAATAAAAAAAAGATTGCATAAAATTCATTTTATTAGAACAGTACCTGTACTACCTAACACTGAGGTAGAATGAGCAATAACACACCTTTTTAGTTTTAATGCACATGACTGGAAAATTTGGATTTGTACAATGAAAGTTATTATTGGCTCTGATTTACTGTATCACAAAGACATAGTTTAACCACAAAAGAATGGCAAAAAAATAAAAAAGATAAGTAATGAAAAGAAAAGCATTGGTGAAATATTGGCCTACCAGTCCTGGTACTGATGTGGGCTGCTTGTTAGGAGGATGTTCACATCTGATCAATGAATATGCCGTCATTAATGGTGCAAGAGGGACATGGCTGAAGTGGTCTGAGCCATTGATCTACATTATATGCCTTGGTGGGGAAACAATATGTGAATGAAAGTTGAATTGACCAATGGACAATGACGACTTACCCAAAGTCCCTCAATGTATGTATATATGTAGGCATTTTTATTTATGAGTTTTATGGATTACATGAACTGTCAAGACAGTTGATATTTCAAAAAACAAGAGCGACCCATATGTCCTTGTGAACTGGGTAAGCACTAATGCTAAAGCAACAAATGTTCACAAGGAACTCATGTAAACGTCGATTCAGTCAGAGGTTCACACGGCGACGCTTAATTCGTCCCGATTTTGCAACAAGTCAGCAGAACATCATTATAATCCGTCGGAGGGGTTCATCATTTAACTCAGAAATGCCTCTTCGCCCTATAAAACCCTGAAATAGTTCAGCCATTGCGCTAATCCCTACTGTCTACGTGAAATTGTCTGCATCAAAAGGAATCTACATGATTTAGATGCCCTGTGTCGTACTGTCCCCAGATTCGCTGTCCTGAAGAGACCCCGTAACAAGAGAGGGTCGAAACGCCGTCGACAATAAATAGAAGAGAGAGCCTAAAAACAAATTATCTTCAATTGTATAGTGCTCTCCTCCTGTTGTTTTTCCAATAACCAATTCTTTATTTTTCACTTTTTTCACTTATGGTTCACTAATTTAGGTTATGGTCACTCCACTGGGACTCACAAAACACTTGCAATGTACTTAAATGCATAATTTTCCAATACTCCATATGTAATGAAATGCTTATGTGGTGCAAATTGAAAAAGTTTAATAAATGTCACTTACTTCGGCTGAAGTAAGTAAAAGTTGATTTACTGGTATCGTGGGCTGTTTTAAGTTATCACTTAAGATAAGAACGTACCTAGACCCAATCTAGAGGTCACATTTGATATCACCAGTGTTACTAGGATTAAATCCGAGCAAACAATTGAATTTTGCATATTTTAAAAAAAATAGCTAAATGAGTTCCTTGTGAACATTTGTCAAGACAGTTGAAGCTGTATGTAGACCAGACCACAAATGCATACCGTGAACACATGCAAAAACATGATTAACTAATTAATCTGCGGATAGTTTTAATGAACTCCATTTACAGGGAAATGAAAAGTTATTAACAATGACATATCAAACACACCAACAGACAGGACAAAAAATATTACCATAGGATTATCAAGCATAGCAAAGACCTTACCTAAAATGTATTATAATGAAAATCATTAAAAAGGGACAAAAATGAGAGAAGACCATTGGAAATCCAGAGTAACTTTGATTCTCTTGGAGAGGCCAATAAACAGTGGCGGCCGAAACTAACAAAGGGTGGTGGGCGGGGGGATGGAGCACAGGGGGACAGCGTGGCTGGGCAGGACAGGTTAATAATAATAATGAAAAAAACTTGCCTGAAACTGACGGCCGCCTCCCACATTACGTCTCTCCTGCTGGCCTCCTCCTGGTTTCCACAGACCCTGGGACAGACTCCCAGCCAAACCCTGGGCTGCAGAGCAGCTCAGGGATTGGCCTGAACAGGCATGAAAGATGCTCCTCTCAGGCTTTGGAGTCTGCAGGGTTTCTCCAGCCCAGCTGCTCAATGCAGCTGGGCTGGAGAAAACCTAAGTGCGCATGTGTGCTTTGGTCAGCCTGAGACGGCCAGCCAAACATAGCTGAGCACTTAGGGAGTGCACACACACTCCTCCTCCCCACTCCCATGCCCAGCTCCTCCATGCTCAAGCTGACTCAGAGCCAGCAAACGAAAATTAAAACTATGCTAAATCATTGTTTTATTTCTCATTTTCTGGCTCTGCGCCAGGCAGTGGGGCGAGGCTCCTCCGCCATTGCGGAGGAGCTGCCACTGCCAGTACATAGAATAAAACTAAAGAGCAGGACCAAACAATATGTTTATCCTGTACAGCACTGTACAGTATTACCGAACAGCAAATCATAAAGAGCCAGTGTGTATAACGCCTTCAACAATACGCTGAGTCAATGGTGATGTATTTTTACAGCTAAAAAAGTAAAATATTATGGGCAACACATTTCCAACTCCACATTTGCCTTGTGCATCAGAGGCTGCTTGAAAGTGGTGAGGTTAATGTGTGTTACTATGCTTCGTTGTAAAGTGGTGAGCACTGAGCAAAACAATATGCAACTGGCTCAGTGAATTATAAAAAAGGGCGCTGCACTTTGTACGAACTATTAATAATTTGACCATACCATTGCATTATAATAGTTCAGTACTAAGGGCTCAATGTGCTATTGCCATTCGCAAACCAGGGGTGTGCAATTTGCACACCGACTTGTTTGTGAATGGGATTGCAATTTGCTGTGCGATCACATGAGGTTGCAAAACAACTTACATAATGAATTTTAATTAAGCAGGATTCAGGTTGTGACCCCTGGTGATTGGGTGCCAGTGCAAAAAGATTTTTTCTATCTATGAAGGCATCTGGGGGAGCAGGCGGTGGTCCACAGTCTGCTCCCCCAAGTCCACCATCAGGATTTCCAGAGAGGTTGCTGTCGCCGCATGATAGTGTTCCTTTTGCGAATCAGTTACCACCCCAACTCAGGATCTGGTAACTTAGCAACAGTTTGCAAATGAAATATGCTGTCACAAACCATTGGTATATCCCTTTCTAAATCCAACATATGAGGCAGAGCAAGTTTCACGCCCCCTCCTATTGTGATCTTGAATGAGTTGCAAAATAACTTTTACGAGTCAGTATATTTTTTCCGTTAATGAAAGTGTTTTTGTGGTCGCAAACCTTGTGATTTTGTGAATTGATCACAGATTGATTGGACATCTGTGGTGAGAGAGGTCAGCTAAGCTAGAATTGAACACGCTAAGCAGGGGATTGCAATGGGTGAGGACTTTGAAGCCATGCACTTCAGTGATGAGACATCTTGCCAGAGGCAAGTGCACAAACATTGTGCAGCTTTGGCATACCACTTACAGTGCTTTAGGTCACTCTATCTATCTGGAAATCTACAAAATACATTTTCGGAAATCACAGACTGCATAATTCAAACAATGCATTGGGTATTCCCCCCATCAGATGAGAGAGGTGTTTGAAAACGTCAACATTCTGCTATTATCCCTTCCCATGACTTGCTGACTCATCTCACTGAATTGCCACATTCTAAAATCCTTAACATTCTTCAAACGTTTTAGTCTTCTTAATCTACTTCTGATTCAGTCCCTCTGCAATATGCCTTCCCTTATATTTACTTTTCAGCCCCTCGCAGCATACATTTATTAGTGTTCTTATTTTCATTTACATACATTTTATACTGCATGCTTTTGTACAACATTTGATTTACATATGTTCACAATATAATGATGTATTTTTATAGGATGATAGTATATCAATGACTTCATATGTCATATATTCATATATTATGAAATGTATTAGTTCTAGACAACTGTGCAAGAAAATTCACACATTTTTGTGTACACGGTACATGACAAATCATGAGGCTAGTTTTTCTCATAATGTTGAGAAGTGGTATATAAGGTGTGAGGTTCAAGCTCACGGAGCATCTATACCACAGAAGTTATCTGCGTCCAGGTCACAAACTGGGCACATTGGCAGTTACTGGTGTTTGCTGCCTGCTTTTCGAAGAACAGAAATATAACATAAACATAGACTGGCCTTGCACTGGAGGGACTGCCCCTCTGCTAACTGTTCTGCTATACTTACCAGCTGACTGCTGTTTCTTGCCTGGGTGTGAGAAGGACTGGAAGGGCTCTCTACATCCTTGCACCCAGGTTCTCCAAGGGCTTACTGACTTGCCTCCTGTTCGCAGGGCCATCAAAGACTTCCTTCAAGCCTGCTTCAGCTGTTGGACTCTGCCAACTGTGATTCCTGCCCTGCAAAGAGGTGCAAATCCAGTCCTGGGCCTTGGACATGGAGTATGCTGCTGTTTTCTGCAAAATCGATGCAGGGACGTATTTGCCCTGATTGGAACCGACGCAGTGCCCTTCGACGCTGACTCAGAGCCAATTCAATGACATCCCTGCGCAGCTCAACAACAACTCGGGTCCCGACTGCGAGGATCGATGGCAATGAAGCGCTGATTAAATCCCTGCGCACTCGACAACAACGCAATGCCTGCATCATAACGGGTTTGACGAGGACGGGGGACTCGACGATGACACGTCAGCCCAATTGCGTGAATCGGAACTTATACATCGAGTCTTTGATGCTGACGCTTGCACCATTCAAGGTACTTTTTCAGCGGGCCCTGCATAGGCCATGCAGCCGGCCTGCCCGCCATTGTGGTCGGCCTGAAACTTTGAATTTACTCCGGTCCAGCATGCCCTCATGTAAACCCTAAGTGCAATTGCCTTCTAAGTACTATATTGCAGTTTATTTTTAAAACATTTGTATCTCAAATATAATTTTTTGGATTTTTGTAGTTTTAGTCTTACTCAAATAAATTTCCTCTATGTTTCTAAACTGGTTTGGGGTCTTTTGTGGTATTTTCACTGTGCTACTGTAATTAAAGTGTTGGTGGGTGAACCAGTGTTTTAACTTAGGGTGTGTATCTGACTTACCCTGACTAGGATTGTGCTCTGTACTTGGACAGGGTGCATACCTCTGCCAAGTAGAGACCCATTTTTCTAAAGGAAAGCAATTGAATTAGAATAACACACAACACAATAAAAAACGGACTCCAATTTATAAAAATACGTTGTTTTCTTATCTTTAAAAAGACACCTCAATGACAAAAATCCACCAGAGAGTTGTGGAGATATTAATTTTTAAAGAAATAATAAATCACAACTTTTTGCTCAATGCAATAAATCATTGAAATCTACTGAGACTCACCGTTTAGGTTTAGCCATGACAAGTTACTTGAAAATAGCTATAAGGCCACTCTTGCGGGGACCACTCCGACAGGGATCCAGTCACTGGGACCAAACAGACCCAGTTAAACAGTTACCTCACAGTTAAAACAGTCAGAGTCCAGTTCCATGGCCTATGAGCAAACCGCCATAGAAGTCAATGGAGTGATCTTAATGCGAGGGATGCAGTATGCTGAAGTTGCTTGAGGATGCTGAGACGGTGTTGGGGTCTTCCTGGGGCCACCCCTTCGTCCACAAACATGGAGGGGTGACTTTGACCTTACAGTTTGATGTCCAGCACAAAACTAGTTCCCAGAGGTCTACTGGTCTCCAGTTACTGAAAAATCAGCAATTTCTTTTAATTTACAGTAACTTCCGTGCTGGCTGAACAAACTGCACTCTGACAACTCTCCCAGTCTAGCACACTCAGGTGTTACTTGTGAGGGTCAGAACTCAGTCTCCCAGGCTGCACCTTACCGTCCATCGGTGATCAGGTTTCTTGGTGTGGGGATCTCAAAGTAGCAGGCTTCTCAACTTTATGTCCCTGTAAAAGGCTGTATAAGAGAGTCAACCAACTGACTTTTGGAGTCACCTTCTCTGTCTGTGGTTTGGGGACGACTTTTCCTCGAGCGGGACAACACAGACACAGTCCTTTCTTTGCTAGCCCGGGATGCAGCAGGTGCAGTCCAGTCTTTGGTGCAGCCTCTCTTTCCTCGGTCCAGCGAACAGCTAGGCAGTCCTTCTTTAGTCTCCTACCCGGTACAGATGTGAGTTAAGGTCTGGGTGCCAGGGCTGCCACTTTTGTGTCCTCTAAGAGCCCAGGGGGCTGTGGCGACTAACTAGCCAAGGCGCAAACAGCTTCCCCTCTGCCTCATGACCACGTCCTGTGAAGTTTGGTATCTAGTTAGCCCATAGTTCACTGTTATGCCCACTCTCAATATAGCAGACCATTCTCTTGGTGTGTGGTACTCCCTAGCTTAACTCACAGGTGTGGCTACCGCCCATGGAAAAATACGTTTCGACAATGGCTTCTCCCTCTCATTCCAAGATGGCAGCCCATCTGCTAAAACAAAAGAGCAGCCCCTCTCATGTGTGACTACCATTTGCGCTTCAAAGGCCGCTTCCCCTTTGTTTAATGTTTAATTGTTTAATACAATTATTGGGAAAAAGATTGAATTAGAAGGTATTTAATGTTAAAATTAATCTACCATTTTAAGACTAAAAACTAACTTACACATACTTAATTAAAAGGTTGAAATAACTTTATTTAATATTATTTCCTATTGGGTGCTACATTAAAGTCCCTGCCTCAATTATTGTCTGTGGGATTGGGTTGCAGTACCTTCGAAAGGCTATCAGTGGTGCCAAAATTGCACCTCGGCTGAACTTGAGTGCATTTACTATAGTTTTGGCATTGTTTTGGCAGTAGTAACTTTAGAATTGTAGTTCATGAATAGCAAGGCCTATTCATTTGTGGATGGGTATTTACATATGCATGCCCCTCCCTGGACCCCTTAAGCCCCTCCCGTGAGAAAGTATCTATTTTTGCATGTTCACTCCCATTTGTTTATGAACTGACGCTTCTGGTTTTTGAAGGCACTTGTGCACTGCTGTTCACTTACCCCCAGGCTGCCATTCTCTCATCAAGTGATTTAAATAAGCCTCTACTTCAAACAGGCACGAATCATCCTGCTCAATCCATGCACCCAGTTGTAAACTGCATTACCCTAGTAATTGCCAACCACTCAAGGACAGATTGCTAAGGCAGAACAAGCATTGCTGCATTGATGAACAAAGGCTCGCTTGCCCTTAACGGCCGGTTGCCCGAAGACCAACCAGCAGCCACTACCAGAGTTTCAAATCATTCCAAAAGTATTTTAGATTAAATGTTCATAGATATTGAGCAACCACTTCCCTCAACTCGTTGAGATCCCCATTCACCCTTCAAGAGCACCATGAAGTAAAGATTTAAGGGTTCCCCCAAGTGCATACAATCTGAAAAGGCTCACTTGGAACGCCACAGAGGCATCTTTAATAATAGAGTTCATTACCAGCCATACTACAGGCAGACCCGATAGCCAATCACGGTCTCCGTGGCAAATATGGGAATCAATAACAACGCAACTCATTGATAATTTTTCTGCTCATCGCTTTCACCATCTGATTAGTCACAGAAAGGATGCACCTTGGTTTACCAAATCACTTTTAGGAAAAAAAGGAAACTAAATAAGGAGGTTAGAATACTCTGAAAATAAGATTCAAAGCACAGCCCATACATGGAACAACAAATTAGAATTTTATGGCGCCTCTACAAACAGGAAATGTGGTCAGCAAAAAAAATACATCAATCAAATACCTGGATATATTTGCTGCACACTCCTAAAACAAAGAAAAATAAACAATTCTGGGCAGAAATTAACAGCATAGCTTATGGCATCTTCCGCCACCATAATACAAACATCTCAGAGGCAGAATGGACAAAGTGCCTGGAATCTGCTAACCCACAAGCATTTACCTTCAAAGATTTCCAAGGTCAAAAGACTCAGACAAACACAGATCCTGAAAATCAGCCCGGGGAACAATGGCTGAATGAACTACATGTCCGGAACACCTTAAAAAGACTGAGAGCAGACAGGGTTACAGGCGTGAATGGTCTTCCAAATGCTCTATTTAAGCTCAGTCAACCATTTTGGGCCTCGTACCAAACCCCTTTTTTCAACCGCACGTTTATAACTAACCCCATACCCACATCATGGAGAGGTAGTATCCTCTACCCAATCTTCAAAGCAGGTAGCAGATCAGAGCTTGCGAACTACTGACTGATCGGGCTCATAGACGTCAAAGCCAAACTGTATGGCTCTAATCTCCTCCTAGACCCTAAGACATTGGCCACGGAGAACAACATCATTCCAATCACACAAACTGGCTTTAGATCAGGCGCCAGCACAATGAGCAACCTTTTGGGCATCACTCTTCTTGTCAAAATTTTTTTCACAAATCCACCAAACTATACCAGACTGTGCACCTGTTTTGTTGATTTAAAAGCAACTTTTGATACGGTTCCAAAAGAGCGTCTATGGTCTAAGATGGTTAAATGGGTATTCTCCCAAGCTACTAGAGGATTTAGCTAATCTTTATCAGAAACATGGGTTCACATCAAACCAGGCAAAAGTGACAGGACAATGGGGAAGATCCCAATGCACACATGCGGTGCAGGCTTGCCTTGAGTCTTTTTACTATCTATTTGGCAGACCTAGATGATTGGCTGTCAGAAGCTCAAAGAGACCCGTCCAAGATAGCAAATCAGCCAGAGAGGTGCTTGCAATATGCAGAAGACAAAGCTCTGTGCAGCCAGACTCCAATCGGTCTCCAGCGCCTGATACATAAATTACATGAATATACAGAGGAGCTTGGTTTGGAAATGAACTGTAATAATACAAAGGTGATCTGTTTTCCTGCAAATGGGCATATTCACCAAGTGAAATTCAAGTGGATGGTAGCAGGGGAAAAAATTAGATCTGGTCGGATCATACAAATATCTAGGGGTGGTCCTGGATTCTAAATAAAAATATAAAGAAAATATAAAGAACATCTAGTACACAGACGGGCACAGGTGAACAAACTTTGATTCACACTTAATACACTACGAACAAAGTTGGAGTGCCTGTCCCATGCTCAACTTTTACAAGTAATCGCAGTCAAATTTCTACCCACACTCCCTTATGGATCATAACTCTTAGAGGGAAAGGACACGGCTATATTGAATCAACAGCAATCCCCTCTGTTTAAAGGCATCTTCTGCCTCCCACAATTCATCTCTCAGGCACAGATACGGTTGGAAAATGTGCCTTTTCCACCAATCCTGGTCAGGACGGCCACACTCATCAAACTGCGCTGGAGAGCAGCATATCTTGATTCGATGGCTGCCCTATGCTGAACAGAAATAAAAAAACAGCCAAAATCTAGGAATGACTGGCCAACAGTGCTCCAACAGGTGCTAATTACAAACTGAACGAAGCCTAGGACCTCAACATAGGCTTTTCCACGTTTAAAAAAATCGCAAATAAAGCATCAATAATACAAGCTTGGACACTCGATAAAGCAGAAATAGCAGATAAAAAAATGGATGGATGGATTGTATGGCGATCATATGAGAGTTGGGGTCCACAACCCTACCTCATATATCGCCACCAATACAGCACTCTGTTCTTTTCATTTGTCTGGGAGCTTTTCCTTCAAAAGACCAGATTCCATCGTAGAAACAAACCTGGCCAAACCTCCTCTGTACGCCTTGGTGCCTTTCTGAAGAAACCATACTACATCTTTAGTGCATCTACCCTGCGGTTGGCCCGCTGAGACAGCAATTACTATTACCAGCTATCCTGTCTCTTCAGATAACAACCTGCCAGACAGCCTTGATTACACTTTTGAATAGCCAGTTGCTGCAGCTTGCTTGTAGGGCAACAAAGTTCCTTCAATTAGTAAACAAACACTATAAATATGGCAGGAGGAGAACAAGATGTCTGATAAAGCGAGCGTGGCACATGAAAAGGATTCTAAAATCAAGCCCTCATTCATTTAAGCTTCAATGGCATGTCAGCAACAACTGGGAATTTGTATCCCCTCGAATTGCTCACAAGCACACAAGGTACAACCAGTCTAGTGGTCATACTTGGAGCAGAGTTGTTGGGGTGTCTAACCTAGCCACACAGAATCACACAGCTCATGAAAGGCCATTGATGAGTGTACCGTGGCAAATTGAGGTGTGTGAAAAATGTTTTATTCTTGCTATTAGCTACACTAAATGTTTCATGTCATTGTAAAGGTTTTAACTAACCAAACAATACAGATACTTTCATACTGACTGCCGTTATAACACCTAATATGCACTGTTAACTTTCCTGTAAGTTCAGTGGTGTATTTAAATGCACCAATAGCATTGAAAAGTTAAATGTCACCCGTGGACTGCAGCACATGTTGTGCCATCCACTGGGATGACAAAAAAAACATGGTTTCCGGCCTACCTGTGTTGCCTAACTACTACATCTATTAGTGTTCGCATGGACTTAAAATGACCATAAATCAAAAGCTTGTTTCACTGTACAAGGTTGTAGCTGCTCCTTTAAGGAAAACTAGAGTTCAAACAAAATAATAATGCTGATGTCTTTGGTTTGGGACAAGCTACCTAAATGATTCATCCTCTATTTTTAATGTTTTTTAAAAATGCAATTCACAAGTGAAGTCAGATTTTTTAATACATATTTAGGGAAAGTCATTTTTAAAACTGGGAGCATTGTCTGACTGAACCTCCAGTAAGCTAATTACCATTAGCCTACAAGTAGATGTGCCCTGTCAGTTTTACCCCTTAATGAGGTGTGAAAAGTAAACTGCTTCCAGAGTAGAAACAAAGGCTTAGGCCTTTTCACACGAAGACCTGGGTGTGAAGTACGCAACTCCTTTCAGCTCTGGAGGGCAGCTGGGGAGGGTTCAGGAACTTCATTAACCTGCAAGGGATTGGCGGGAGGCCTGCCTTTCATACTTAAATGTCATGGGAGACATGGGGAAGAGAAACATTTTTCCCCTGCTGTAGCCAGTATGGCCCCAGTGGGAGGTGGAGTTGACCCCAAAACCAGTTTGCTATAGTTGAGGAAAGGCACCATTCATTTCTGTAAACATACCACTGTCTTGCTTACAAGCAATCTCCAATAGAAAAGAGGTGCTGGCGTGTTGGAATTTACTAAGAATAATGCTCCGTGGGTTAGTTCCAGTAAGGCAAACAGATTGTGCCCTAAAAGTGGGAAGGATTGGCCATGGGAACCTTTTTCTAATTGGTTAGGAAGTGTCCAGGAGTCACCCCACCCCCCATGGATAGTGAATTCTACAGAAAAGTGGCACCTTACTCAGAACTCATAAGAACACATTTGGACCTGCGGAATAACAGAAGGGGATGCTGTCTTTGACCTGTGTGGAGACCTGAAGGGCCAGACCTGCTCCCACTTGTTCAAGGACTAAGAAGTGGCTCCAAAGGTCAGGACACTGAGCTGCAACTGTCTTTTTTCCCGGAGTGCCCAGCTGACCATTAGCAACTGGACCGGGCCCCTATGTGTTGTCTCTGCAGTTCTGGAGGCATTAGAAGAGACCAAGAAGAACTGCTCCTGAAAATCTGAAAAGTTGGGGCTAATAAACTTTTGGGACTTTCAAAACCCCAGAGCATAAGTGGGAGCTCACAGTAAAGGTGTTCTATGAGATCACTTCATTGGATTGCATTAGGCTTGTCCTGCTGGAGGATTTTCAACTACATTAAACAGACTAAGTCGAAGTTAGAAATCTTACCTGGGTGAAGGAGCGAAAAATGGCTGACTGACCAAAGGACTTTTGAATTTTCCCTTTTAGAGTTTTTCCCACCAAAACCAGCTGCTTAAGCTTGATCTCATCCAATAGCTAGCTGACTGTGTGATGACTGTTGGATACAGTGTGTAACCTTGCCCCACCCAGCCTGCAATACTGCCTAGTTCCCGTCAACCACAAACAGTGACTTCCGATTGGTGCTTTACTTTTTCTTGATTCTTTTCACCCTAAAGTTTTAAAATTGTTTATCTCTGGATTCCCTTAGTGGTTTTAAGTTGTTTTGGCATCATTTTTCTAATCATTCTTTTATCTATTTTTTGAAAATAGTGTGGGATTTTTGTTATTTGATCACCTGGATACCCTAAGCGCCAGGATACCCTTGCTGGTGATTAGTTCACTGTACAAATAGATATAGCATTGCTTTGCATTTTGACATTGTAGTTGTTGTGATACTGCTAAATTCTTTACCCACTTTTCTTTAAGTTAAGCCTATCTGCTTTGTGACGTGGCCACTGGGAGTTGACCACAGGTTTATTTATTGAACATGGATCTGACAAGATTTTGGACTATTGCTGAAGAATGGCCAAGATCCTCCCAACTAATAACCAATTTTCTTACACTTCCCATTCAAGAGTAAGCATTCACTCTCCCGGTCCCTCCCACATTTAATACCAAAATGTATACCTAAGAGAACAGAGAAACTGTACACACCTGGTGGAGATCTTACACCGAAAATATGGAACCGGCGGAGGTCTCCATACATGGGTTTGGGAACAGTTTTTTGTAGTCCACGAGCAGTACTATTGCACTACTGCTAAAGATACTACAAAATGAGGTTGGTGAATGGCATCTTTTGTGTCTACGTTAACTGTGGCTCAGAGCATATAGGCCCAACAATCAACACTATCTTCCCTGCATTTGTAAACTTCATGGGGAGTTCATCCTTCCGGGTGAAAAACGTCATATCCTTAATCGAAGGCAACAATTTTCCCTAGTGAGTGGTGTATTTCTGATTTCTAGAGTTTTTCACAAAACTGCTTTCATGTTTAAAAATGTAATAGTATGAGCTGTGCTGCCTGCCTAGTGTAGCATTTGTGTTATTTTTTAACTCAAGTGGTTGTTCTACTCTCCCAGTCATTATTGGCAGCTGGTTTACTTAAGGATGGCTTTTATGTGTACGTCTTAGTGAGAAATGTGCAATCTTAGGTGTGGGTCTAGAGTTAACAGCTTCTGCAGTGAATTGCTTTGTTTTAAATGCCAACATGGTTCCTTCAGGCCTTTTTGTCCGCCTGAAGTAGCTGGTCAGTGGACTGAAATGGAGGACACCGCTGCCGGCAGAACAGTTGAGCGTGCGTCCGAAAATGCAGTTAGTTTATAACCCACAGCTCAGTATGCCCCAACCAGAAGAGTTTGCCCAATTTCTCCCCATTTGCCTAATTACCAATCGCTTAACAGGATAAATCGTTAGTTGCACAAAGGCTCTGATTTTGGAACACCCTTAACCCTGCTTTGAAATCTCAACACAATTGCAGACGTTTTCCAGGAACCTTTTATGAAATTAACTATTAATGTTTGCTTTCAACTGAATTCAGCACAGAACAGGAATCGGAATGGAACCTTATTGGACATGGTTAAACACCCTACTAGATTGGATGCCAACTTCCCTTTCCGTCTTTAAGCTGTGTTTTTTTCTTCTTGACACCGCATAAACGCGGAACACAAACATAGTAGCAATGACGCCAATAGCGATACAAAAATCAGCGAAAACCAGCCACAGGCCTGCAATTCACACGCGTCATGTGGGAAAATGCACCATAGAAGTAGAAAAAAATACCACAAACAAAAGCCAAACAACAGCGAAGCACAATGGACGTAGCCAGAGCATGTGGAGAGGACAACCAGCACCCCACAAGCCCTCCGGAGGACCAGCCTGGGACCGCTGGGTCAGGGAAGGGCAAGGAAAAGAAGAGTAGGAAGAAGCAGTTCAGTCCGCAGGAAAACAGGATCCTGATAACAGAGGTGGTGGAACACCACCAACTACTGTTCGTCACCGCCACTGTGTCACTGGCAACTAAAAATGGAATATGGCAGACCATCGTGGACAAGGTGAATGCAGTCGGAGTTCTGCAGAGGACAATGGAAGAGGTCAAGAGGCACTGGAAGGATGTGAACCGCAAAACCAAGCAGAAACTCACAAACAACCGGAAGGCAGCAATGGAGACTGGAAGTGGGACGAGATGGAGGAAATGGTGTCCACAGTCATCAGTGGGGCGACGGTGGCAGGAGTTGGGGGCCCGGACACTGTTCAACATGACCGGACAGAACAGCAACACGGTGAGTAACGACCAGGAACTGGGGGGACGGGGGGAGATGAGCACTGTTAGAACTGGGGGTCTCTAGTTGGCAGAGGTAGGTACCTTTGACCAAATAGGGACCCTTGCTTCTAGTCCGGGTAAGGGGGTACACTTCTAAAATAACCCCTGCTCACCCCCTTGGTAGCTTGGCACGAGCTGGCAGGCTTATCTCAGAGGCAATGTGTAAAGCATTTGTGAACACATACAGTAACACAGTGAAAACACTACAAATGGACACTACACAGGTTGTATAAAATAAGTAATCTTTATATAGACTTAACATAAGACCACAAACGACAACAATCCACAATACTGTACTCAAAATAGACTTAAAGATGGTAGAAGTAACTTAGTTCAAGTTGATGATAAATGCGACACATTTCTCGCCAAAAGTACCTGGATGCGTAATGCAAAAAAACAAAAGGTTCGCAGGGAGGGTGATGCGTCGGGTTCATGCTTCGGGGGAGGCGATGCGTCGCTACACAATGCTTGCACAGAGTAGGGGATGTGTCTTGCTCCTTACCGGAGAGGAGGTGATGCGTTGATTCTTGTACTGCGTTCTGGTTATGATGCGGCAAGATGGCACCTCAATGCGATGCGACAATCCGGTGCGATGCGATAAGATGGCACTCTTGATGCGGTGCGATGACGTGAAGACGATGCGTGCACACCCGATGGCCGTGCAGCGACTCGACAACCTTGGAGCCGCGACAGGCCCTGCGACACGCTTCTCCGGTGATGCAACGGCGACCCTTGCGGTGGCGACACGCTTCTCCGGTGATGCGACGGCAAGCGACTACAGAGAAGACACGTTTCTCTGGTGATGCGGTGACGGCCTCTTCTTCGGTGATGCGACAGCACAGCTGCGACGGCGACGCACTTCTTCTCATTGCGCTTTCAGCTACCGACGACACGCAGGCTTCTGCAGACAGAATTCCCAGCAAGGAAATTCAGAGCTGGTGGTGAAGTCTTGTAGCCCTGAGACTTCAGCAGTAGGCAAGCACAAGTTCAAGCTCTTGGAGCAATATTCTGCAAGATGATGAAAGTTCCTTGACCCCTTCAGCGCGGCGTGGATTACCGCGCCGTGCTGAAGGTTCCGTGCGCGGGCGGGCGGGGCCATGATGGAGTGATTCCGTCCTGCGCACAGCGCGACCGACGCGCATGACGGCACCACTCCGTCATAAGCAGCGATGAGGTTAAAAGTTCCTTCTCCTTTCCTTGGCAATGAAGAAACCACTGCAGGCCAACCCAGTCAACAGCACACTGGCAGAGGGGCAGTCCAAACTCCTGCAGCTTCCATGGTTCTTCTCCTTATCAAAGGTGTGTCTTGTTTTCCCAGAAGTGATCTTAAGTTCTGGGGTCTGGGCCCCAATATTTATACCAGTAATTCCTTTGTCCTCTGAAGGCAAGGGTCCTATACCTAGTTCAAACCAGTTCTGGGAGCATTCTGCCAGTGCACACCTTCTTCCTTTGTCAGTGTGGGCCGGGGTCCTCAGACACACCACAGGAGGTGGAGCCAGCATTGTGGAAGGCAGGCACAGCCCTACTCCTCCCACCACTCTACATGCAGATAGGTCTTTTCAGCCCTGTGCTGACTCACCCTGTCTCCTGGAGCCCCCTCATCCCCTGTTACTCACAAACCAGACATGGAATACACAACCTAGCAGAGGCAGGCTTGAATGGTTCAGCAAGAAAATACTTACTTTCTAAAAGTGGCATTTTCAAACACAGAATGTTAAAACCAACTTCACTAAAAGATATATTTTATCATTCTGAGTTCAGGCATACTAAACTCGAATATCTACCTTGTTCCCTGGGTCAGTTTGGATCATAAGATGTTATCATCAAACTGCCCATTCTGGCCTATGGGGACAGGTAGCCTTGCAATAGTGAAAAACGAAATGGGCTGTAATTCACTATCAGTACATGCAACACACATAAGGGCATGTCCTACCTTTCACATACAATGCACCCTGCCCTAGGGCCTACCTTAGGGGTGGCTAACATGTAGAAAAGGGAAGGTTCAGGGACTGGTGTGTGGGTGCACTTACCAAGTTGACATGGCAGTACTAGACTGCACACAGGCTCTGCAATGGCAGGCCTGAGACACATTTTACAAGCTGCTTCTGTGGGTGGCACAATCAGTGCTGCACGCCCACTAGCAGCATTTGACCTACAGGCCCTGGGCACACATGGTGCACTATACCAGGGTCTGACAAGTAAGTCAAATAAGCCAATCATGGAGTCACTAATTCAGTATATGAATTTACAATAGGGAGCACTTGCCCTGTGGCACTGAATAGCAGAAAAACAGAGGAGAAAACAGCGAAAAATGGAAGGGAGACTCACGCCAATGCACCAGTTCTAACAGGCACAATGGCACACATGCACAATTAAGCATAGCACATCTGCGGACAGACCATGCCCCAGAACCCCAACTCCCACCAAGAGACCAATGCACCCAAGTATGCAACATCTCCGAACTGTATAAGCACAGAAGTTAGAGGCGCACCGCATGTAAGGGATAAGGGGCAGCTAAATCAGAGCAAAATGTGGCACACACACATTACATGCAGAGCACATCAACATTGACAACGATGTGGCAGAAACCGCAACACATCCACAACAGAACAGAGGGCACAACTGGTGCCGCCTGTGTGTAGAAACTGGCCAATCACATTTGGCATTGCAGGGAAATGTGAGTTGACAATGTACAAGTACAAACACACATCCTTGATGTTGTCGAAATGCCCACTGTCCTGCATCAAATAGGCAGCTCCCCAAAACACTCACAATGTACACTGTCATGCAGTCTGAATGTAAACATGTGCAATGCGTCAACATACATGCGAACACAATGTTAAACTGCATCTCCCCTTCACATTGCAGTGGGAAATCCAACACCTCCTACAGAGCAGGCCGAACCTCTCTTCTCTGATGACGAAGAGGACCACCACACCTTCGACTCCAATGCCCTCCAACAGCTCATGGAGAGCCTCCACAGCCCACTTCCAGGAGCAGGGCAGCCCAGCTGCTACGAGGAGAACCCAACTCCCTGCACAGAACACACAGCAGGCAGCACCCACCACTACGGCTGCCTCCCAGGACCCCCACGGCGAACATATGGACTTCCAACGCTGTGTGTTGGGGTGCCAGGAGAAGCTGGCTGAACAGGTGCAGGTTGGCTTTGACCGAATGGCAGCCAAACTAGATGCCATAAGTGGGTGTCTAAGTCCCATCAGGGACCACTCACAGTCCCTAACGGACACCCACAGTCCGCTCCATGCTCTCCAATGAACCATGGCTGACATCGCCAGAGTTCTGACTCTGAAACAAGAATGACTGTCTAGTCAGAGTGCCTCCAGAGATCTCACCCGGGAGTTGGGACACATGCGGAGGCTCATGGAGAACATGGAGCAGACGCGAGCGGAAAGAGCGGCTGCCACAGCTGCACACCAGCGAGAGGTAGCTGGCCCTAAAGCCCCCCTCATGGCATTGCTGCCACAAGGCCTGGGGCTGATGCATGCTGCTGCTATCACTCCATCAACATCTCTGGCCCCTGATGTGTCAGTGCCACACAGTGCTGGAGACAGAACACCACCACCCACATGTGAGGCACAAGAAACAGCAGAGGACGAAGATGCGAATGAATCTGCCTTGGTGGTGAGAAGGAAGCAGTAGCATTCAGCTCAGCCATATGGCCTGTTTCTGCTTGGTTCTGCCCTCTGCATCATCACCTTCCACTGTCCCCCGATGCACTCTGCAACACTCACCTGGGACCTGGACATGGACTGCCATATTTCGTCACCAATGACACAACTATCACACTGCGGACTGAACTCCTCCTCTTCTGATGTACCTGTCATTCCCTGAAGAACTCTGGCTGGCCCTCCACGGGCCAACAATGTGAAGTGGGGTTTGCATGGCCCTGTACTGCTCCAGCTTCAAAACTCCACTGAATGTGCAATAAACATTCATGTTCACACAGATGTGTCATGTCTCAATATCTTTCAAATGTGGAAGTATGGATGAATGTAGGGTCAGTGATTCTCCCTTACGTCCATGTTGCTCATGTTTTGGGACTTGGGTCACGGGTGACACATAGCCGATTGCGGCATTAGATACTCCCTTGTCCAGCCCAGGACTGAACCACGCCCAGTGCCCCGGGGTCATTGTTCACACCCTTACTCTGGACTGGCATACGCCAGGCCAGCCCACTCTGCTTACGCTCACAGGGGGGAACGAGAACGCTACATGTCCCAGGTCTTCCCTGTAGGGATCTGCTGCTCACAGGTCTAGTTGTCAGCATGCCACAGCCACTCCCTCACGGCTGGTTTACACCCACACCACACCCATCCAGCACAGCCGCCACAGGACATATGACCCTACCAATAAAAAGGGCCTGGTGCACTTGCTGGACGCCATTCCCACTCTCTGACTGGGTGTCTCCGTGTGGTTATCATTTATGCACGAGGGCCTAGGGCCCTGCCACCTCACATTGCCCAGTGCCGGGGGTGACATGATGGCTTCCGCACCATGAGACTCAATCATAAAGGGTCCATGGCTTGCGGTGCACAGACTTGGTGGCACCGAATACACTGCGGCAGGCACAGGCACACCGCCACGGGTCGGTGTCTTTCGGTGCACTGAGGTCGGGGCACCTAAAGTTCTGAGTGGGTGTGCAGCCTGCGATGATGCCCCGTCCTGGCGGTCTGGACTGGTAAGGATTAGTGTGAGCCCTGCTGGACTGCAGTGTAGGCCTGCAGCGGGCAGTGCGGGCCTACCGCCACGTGGCGTTGCCTCGGGGTTCACAGAGTTAGTGGCACCTCAAGAGCTGGGCGGGTGTGCAGCCTGTGATGAGGCCGTGTGCACTGATGTGATCTCTGCCATTGCGAAATCAAGACCCAGAATCAAGTGTGTGACCTGGTGGCCCACGGTGTGGGGCTGCATGATGTGGAGGGTGCCATGGTCGTGAGCCCCGGCCTTGGATCTCCCATTGGCACGTGGTGGGCCCTCTTGGAGACACACCGGTGGCGGAATTTAAGCAGTAAGGCCTGGTTGCGCAGGGGTGGGCAAACACCGCAGGGCAGCGGGAGGGGCTGGGGTGCAGCAGCCTGGGTGGTGGGAGGGGCTGGGGTGCAGCAGCCTGTGTGTGCAGGGGCAGGCAAGCGATGATGGCATGTGCAACTGTATGGACTCTGCCATTCATGTCTCTGGCAACTGTTTCAGATAAGGGACCTGGGGGACTGCAGTGTAGACCGGCACGTGGTTGGAGACACACTGATGGCAGCAGGTGAGCAGTGGGGCCTGGGTCCACAGTGTCGGCACTCTCTCTCTCTCTCTTTCGCTCTCCCTCTCTCTCTCTCTTTTTCTCTCCCTCTCTCTCGCCCTCTCTTTCTCTCTCTCTCCCTCTCTCTCTCTCTCTCTCTCTCTCTCTCTCTCTCTCTCTCTCTATTGCTCCCCCGCTTTCTCTCTCCCTCTCTCTTTCTCTCTCTCTCTCCCTCTCTTTCTTTTTCTCTCTCCCTCTATTTCTCTCTCTCTCTCTCTGTCTCTCTCTTTCTCTCTCCCTTTACTCTCTATCCCTCTCTTTGTCTCTCCCTCTCTTTCTCTCTCCCTCTCTCTCTCTCTCTTTCTCACTCCCTCTCTCTCTCTCTCTCCCTCTCTTTTTCTGTTTATCTCTATCTCTATCTCTCTTTTGCTCTCTCTCGCTGTAATTTGATGTGCGCATGACACACCTTCTTATCTATATTGTTGTCTTGCAGGCTGCGACTTACAGAATGTCCTGAGAAGACCCGCCATGACTCTTTTATATTTATATCAGTGCGTCCTTGCAGCAAAAGAATAATATGCAAAATACAATTTTTTCACTTCATAGACCATGGGACCCATTTCCTTGTCGGAAAAGCTTGCATATGCATTAATACAAATATATTTTTCAATGCGTTAGGTTAGGAAAAAGCTACAGGCATCACCTGCGCAATGTAGGAAATTAGGGGGCATATTAACAAGGAACATTAATGCTAAGGGCGCTTAGCATTAATTTTTTTAACGCCCGCTATCGCAGGATAATATCGCCTAGTTATCGCGTTATTAACAACGCTAACCGCCTAGGCGATAAAAAATCCAGCGATAGCGGCATTTTGGGAGGTTATCGCTGGTAATGCAGCGTTAAAACTACAAGGATAGGGATATTCTTGTTGATAGCCCATGGTGGACTTAGCCATGTAATCCACCTCCCATTGGATTACATGGCTAAGTCTGAAAATTAGCAGACGTAAAAAAGCAGCGTTAACCGTGATTAGCGCTGCTTTTTTTGTCTCTAACAAGGTTAGCCTGAAGCTTGATAATAGGAGAAATGTCACTTTGCGACATTTCTCCTATTATTTTGCACTTGAACGCCCACTTTGCATCTCATTAGAGATGCAAAGGGAAGCGTAGTGAAAAAGGGTGCTAACATGCGATTTTGCATGTTAGCACCCTGTTGTTGATAGGGCGATATTTTTATCTCCGCTTCTTTGGCTTTTAAAGCCAAAAAAGCGGAGATAAAGCCCTTGTTAATGTGCCCCTAGGTTATTAGTTGTGCAGGTTGGGAGCCCTGCACAAGTAATAAGTCCACAATTGTTTCTTTACTGGGAACCAGGTACTCTATTGTGGCACTTTACTCTCTCGGGTTAGTGAAGCAGAGCAGTGCAAGTCCTGCTCAGAGGAAGTGGTGTGGGCTAGTAATTCCAATTCACAAGCACACAATAATAACACTCAATAAAATATTTCCCTTTAAGTGCTTTTTCTTTGAAAAGGGGAAAACACATTTATCACACACACACAAAAAACACACACACACTCACACACATGCACACACACACACACACAACCATACACACACACATACACACACACGTACACACACACACACGCATGTACACACACACACACACACACACATACACTAAATAGTATGCAATAATTTACAAATGTATACATCAGGCAGATGGAAATTTGGATTGTGAACAATTCAAGTGTCAGGTGATGAAGAAGTATAGCAAATGAGCCACACCCATTCGGCATGTGAGCAGTAAGGATGTGGTTTGTAGCCGATGGTACATTTTGGGCCATACTGTCGCAAATATATTACTAAAGCATGGTGTGGTAGCACACTGTCATTTCCTCACAACATATTCTTCACTGAAATGGAGGCACAGTTCGCACTGAAATTCAGTTTTACTGGTAAAACTATATCGCACAAACAATAATGTGTGGACGTCAGGTCTCAGTAAATATTTATCATTTGCACATCACCACATTAAGTGTCTTTGCTCATTTTGATCCTATTAAAATCTTTGTTTTAATCACACTTTAGAATTAAAGAAGAAAAATGTGATTCATTTGTGGTTTCTTAACTGCTGATATGTTTTCAAATATTTGCACAGTCTGTGTTAGAAAAAAACTTGACATACTACACCCTTTCCTTTCACTCTTCTTCAAGCAAGATTGTCAGACAGTTCACTTTGCTAAATCCTCTCACTTTCCAGTCAGAGAAAGAAAAGTAAACATTAGTTTAATTGTCAAAATAGTAAGCACCAGTTTGCCAGAAGATATAGCCTGACCTCTGTCTATGAATGCACAGCAAACTCTAATGGTCTGTTAACCTTCTGAACTCCAACATGTTTATTTTGGGTGCTGCAGCACCCCTGCTTCCCTACTTCCAGTGCGTAAGCATGCCCTCATAATCACAATAACCCCCACCTATACTAGATGAAAAATCATAATATATGGGGGTTGTAATTCAAAATAAAAGCAGGCCTATTGACTTTGTTGAGGAGTCACGCCTTCAATATATAAGGCATGCCTATTGGCTTTGATACAGTATCATCACAGTAAAATATAAGGCAAGCCTATTCTCTTTGTTAAGGGGGTCTCCACATATATATATAAGGGAAGCTTATAGGCTTTGTCAAAGGGTCCTCACATTAAAACATCAAGTCAGGATTCAAAATTAGAACCAGCAGAATCCAGAACCGTATTCAAAGGCATTCATTGTTAATAAAAAAACAATATAATGTTTACCACTTATCATTGTCAATAAAGTACTTTGAGTAAAGCATTGCTTATCAAAATCACATGTCTGAGCTGTTCTTTTAGTACTTTAAGTCACATATAATGTAAACCATAGGACCAACTTATAGGAGTCCTTCCATTTCAGATCTGTAGAGCCTCAAGCCCCCACCTCCTGAATTGCTTGAAAAGGTTGAAAAATCTCCCCAGGTCATGCATCCTATGACCTGGGAGACATTAGGTTAATGTTTGTTAAGTCACCTTGGTAGGGGAGCTGCATTCCCTGCAGCCCCCCACAAAACAATCGGTTTGGACACTGGTATTGTCCTTACTGAAATCTGGGGCTCTCCCTCGGTGGACCCATAAATATTTTATAAGCAGGTTTGCCAGCAGTTGTTTCTATGCACATGGAACTTCTCTTTTGTGTTAATTTGTTTGAAATGCGCATCCCGGTCCTAACCCAGCAGATGTGCTTGGGAAGCGAGGGGGGGAGACCCAAGGCACCTGCGGCCCCAACCAGCTCCCCACGCACAGATCCTGTGCTGCATGGGAACTGGTAAAGTGGTTCTCCACCCACTGCAGCTGGAGCCAGTTCCTTTGTTGCTCCCACTTGCATTGGGAGCATGTGCCTTTCTCTGTGCTGGGGATGTCTTTTGGGTTCTAGGAATGGTGTTCTTGGACCTTCTCTCTTGCACGAGCTGGGCAGAGTTTTTGCCGCATGTCCTGCCATACCTTCTGTGGTGGTCCCTGGGGGATTGAGTTCCCAGGATGAAGTTTTGGTTTGGGGTGGAGGGGGGTCAACTCCCCTCCCTCTTCCCAGGAAACATAATTTTAAGTTGTGAAGACCACTGGGTACTTGCCCACCCCAGGGGTAGTTCCTAAGGATTCAGTAGAGCACCACACCTTGTTTTCAAAGCAAAGGTCAAATTCTTTAAAGCTGCATAACTCAGGCCACGTTGGGCCATTATTCTTGATCATGGGCTCCTTTTGGCAAGCTATCCAGAAGGGAGCACTTTGAGGGGAGCTATTTCTATTTGATCACTTTGCCAGTCTCATCCTTTGCCTGCCCTTCCTATGCCCCATGGCTTCATAGAAATTTGGCAGACCCCCAGCTGGTTCTCTTAGGGCATAAGGGGGCCAGCAACACTGACCATGAAGAGACCTACCTACTCCATGGGGTCTGCAGTAGAAAAAGTCCTTAGTCCAATGGGGGCATCAGGTGGGTTCTCCTTCCAGTTGTCCATGATTCTCGTGTCGCCACCGTCCAGATCCAGGGTCTTGCTTTCTGTCTGTCCATTGTGCAGGGATTTATAAGTGTGGGTGGAAATTTCCAGATACCAGACACCGCTGGCCAATCCTAGGATGTCACACAATCCATTCACTCCTGTCCCAGTCCTACTGCATAGCATTCTGGGATAATCCAATAAGGGAGAATCCTTCATCCCCCTGCAGACCAGCTGTGCCCTCCCAGCAGTTTGGCCATGGAAATGAGCAGACCCCTCTCTGTCGTCACTCTAAACCAGAGCTGGGGCATCTCTCCCTCTCAATGAGTTTGGATCCAAGCTGGCTAGCAGGAAAATAGAGAGGGCAGGCCCAGGTGTTAGCTACATCTACCTGTGACAGGGCAAGCACCTTTGAAGTTAATCAAGTTACTGGATACAGCCCCCAGGACATCCTGTCCAGGGAGAGTGCTCCAGCCACACAACCTGGACCCTACGCTCACTGTCTGGGAGAAATACACATCTCAGAACAGAGTCAATCTGGCTGTTATGTGACATGTGAATGCTTACAAGCTTTAGATAGAAATATTGTACCTTTTTATAAGTGCAGTTAGACACAAATAGGGTTCACCATTAAATTGGACTTTGAATAACCATTAAAAAGAGTCCTTGGACCATTTTCCTGCTACAAATCCAAATTTAGCCCAGTGTTTTCCTTTGGAAGCAACCCTGCTACAGTGAAAAAAGATTCAGGTAGTGAGACTAGCCCACAATTTAGGTCCAAAAACCGTGCGATCAAAAGCAAAACACCCTGGTGGACTAATGGGCTAAGCCCAAAAACACACACCATTATAATATTTACTAAAAATCTACTGACTGAGGGATCCTTTTTTCCTGTGGTAAAAGCTTACATGCAAATACAAAGGTATTTTTCAATATGTCAGATTAAGCGACAGACATCTGCAAACGATTCTAATATTTATTAAAAATCAAATCTGTGAATGAACATAGAATTTTTATAAATATATTGCAAATATGATATGTTAAAAATGTGTGCAGTAGTGGTGGGTTCTCTTTGTTCTGGGGGCAGATCTTTGATAAGGAGTGGAAAATCCCTCTGTGGGAGAAATCAATAGGCTTGGAACTGCTGATAGGAAGATTGGAAGGACAAATTACTTGCTACTATTGGGATGCAGGAGATGGGAGTAGACAGGAACATCTGATGACCCCGAAAAAGAACTGTCTATAACTTCCCAGAGTAGCAAGTTTAAATTTAACAGTGCTATAGTGTCAGGGGACTTTTAACCTGCTTTTCTACCTACCAGCAAGGGGGAGGGGGCTGTCTGTAGAACCAGCCACAGGGGAATCAACTCATCTAAATGGAATAACTCCTTTGTAGAAATTATTAGCTCCATACACTGCTTACCATTGACTTTCTGCCTGGAGACACACTCAACTAATAGCACCACAAGTCCTTGTGCATTTGCTTTGGCAAACGCTCTCAAGTGTCAGACCAGCTTTGCTCCTGTGCCTTTGTGATAGAACAAGCTGAAGAGTGGGTACTTCTGTGGAAAAACAGTTGGCCAGGTGAATATGGACTGGACTGGACTTTGCCGAGCCTTTGCTGGAGTGAGTGGTTGAAGTTGCCTCTCTCTGCTGAACATAGGGCTGGACCATAGAAGCCTCCTCCAGCTGTTTCAGAGTTGTAGGAGTGACTAGGAAAAAGTTATCTAGCGTCTTCAAAAGTTGTGATTATGGAGTAATGTAGAGTTTGGTGGAGTGGAGAACTGACATAAATTGGGGAAAGAACTGGGTTTACACCAGTGGATCATAAGCTGGCAATGCTGGAGAAAACCTTTGATCTCATGGCCCATCTGCCACAGAGCTTTCATATCAGTGTGAAGATCTTTCCAACCTATTTAGTACAGGTTCACAATAATTTTTATCCCCTGCCTGGGGCTGCCATTAAATGCATGGTGGTTCTGAGTGGAGACAAGTTGCACTGGCCCTCAAGCAAAGTGATAAAGCTCCATGTGCATAAGTACCAATGTTTTTTTGTTTTATGAAAAGAAACTCCAGTCTTGGGAGTTTATCTTCAAAAGCAAAAATCTTTGCAAAGCAGGTGCATCAAAAATGACACCTACTGGGCAAATCTTCAGTGCCCTCAATGTTGCCACTCCAGCAGCGGCTCTGTTGAAATTAGTGAGATCTACATCTCCCTAGTGTGACCTTCTAAATATGTCAGGTAGTCCTTCACCAGGAAAGCCAAGGTCATTGTTTTCATTGACCTGACAGGATAGTGGGCTGCCTGTCATAATCTAAATGAGGCCCTTAATATTTCAACCTCAGGATGACCGAGGATAAGATGCATTTCTACAAGCTCCATGGTCTATATCACACTCTGAACTTTATTGCAGAAGTTCAAGGATACCAATGGACAGCTGAAATCAAATACCCAGCCTTGTTCAGCCCTCATTCTGCCTAGCTCCATTTGATGTTTTTGAGGTCCAAGATTGTGACTAGGAGTGATTTCAAGTTTGGCAGCATGGTAGATCCACCGTAAACTGTCAGGGTACCCATCTGACAAAGGTGTGGCTCCTCCATTCCAGTTAGCTGTGAGTGAAGTCCCAGGTTTATACTAGCTGAGGCTCAGCTGACTTTACCAGCTCAAACTCTGATATGGCAGCCCATCTGCCACTGGCTTGCCCATTTAGGAAGCGGCGACTGCCATTACTTTCACCTATTCTGGACTGCCATGCAAGGCATAGAGGTCCTGTGAAGAGATCATCATTGGACCCCACCAACACAGTTATAAAAACCTGCACATGAGAGCCAATCATTTTTATGTTTTTCAAGAATAAACTATTTTGGGAGTTCTTCAGCCTTCACAGAAATGGATACACAGGTGGTAGCTCTGAAGCCTTAGTGAACCCTCATTTTTACCATGCTTTTTTGATCTAAATGTCTATGTTAAGATGGTGCAGTGCAGAAATTTAGGAACGTCGTTGCTATGGTCTCTACCAATTATATGCAAGAAGCACTTAAATAAAGAGTAACAAGTATGGTAATAATTTCAATAGTGAAATAATCATTACTTGGCAATTTTTTACATTGAAAGGATACCTGGAATGGGTTTAAAGGGACCTCAAGGACAAGAGATCATATTCTTATACCAAATGTTAAGAGGAAAGATTACAGTCTGACCTCAGCATTAAGGTTAATTTCACATAACAACAACAGAGAGGATTAAATGTATGTTTTTTTGAATACTTTAGTGTGTTATCCTAAATGGGTCACACTGTATCACTGGAATCAAGTCATTCCTGGCTGTTAAGCCCTAACTAGAGTGAAACTGGTATTGGGTTGCTAGCATTCTGGTTCAGGGAGGCCCTAGTCTGGCAGTTCGGCTGGACTGTTCCCACTGGAGAAGGGTCAAGACTGATTTGGATATAGCTGGTCCCATGCACACTGTGGCACTGGAAACTAAGCCATACATGGCTGATGAGCCCTAATTAGGGTCATCCCGGTCCAAGGTTGCTTGTGTTCCGGTTCAGGGAGATCCTGTTCTGGCAGTTCGAGAATAAATGTTCCAATTGGAGCAAGGTCAAGACTGATTAGCATATGGCTGGGTCCAAACTGAGGTGTCATGGTGTGCAAAATAATGATGGACTGGGATGCAGCCCCAAGTAATTACCAGTGGCTGAGAGTAATACAGGCATTCCATCCATCTTTTTTTGTATACTTCAAAATGCTGTAAGCCAGCTTATTCACTTTTTCGGTGAGCGCGCTAATGCACGTTTCTTCGTTTTTACATTTATTAATTTACTATTTGCACAATGCCATCCACCATGTTGCAATGGTTAATAAAAATGTCTGCTGGATGTTACCACCAACCATCACAATGCAATATCAACATTTATGGTCCATGGTTGACACCTTGCAATGGATTTTAATTAATGAAAACCCATTGCAACTTTGCTGGTCATGTGTGGGCATTCATCTTGTCATATGTGTTTGCATGGGAATGGCAAAATGCATTGGCAAAGCCAATAGCTTGGACTGAAAGAGCCGAGACCTAGTTTCTGGTCCTCACTTGTTTCACTAAGGCATAGTGGTATTCCAAGTTATTTGTAGACTGTGCTCCATGAAAGAAGGAGCCTGGTGGCAACATAAGGGTGGTTTGCAAGGGGCTATGCAATGTGAAAACGTGGTGTAGCAGTAGCATAAATGGAGATGCGAAGGACTTGAAGTTGCTCTCCAAGCATCTTTTACCCCATCTTCAATTCATGTGAGAACTGCAGACGAGGCAACCAATGTAAATAAACAACTTTAAGTGACCGAACAAATCAGCTGATTCAGTGCGCCTTTCTTTATGTGATATGTGTGTGGGATGTTGTTTGTAGTGTCCTATTCTGTATGAATCTGTTACACAGTTAAAGACGTGTATAGCCAGACAGCATGGTTTTAGCATTCTTTTCAGCGCAAAAGCAAGTAATTTGTCTCATCTTTGATCCCTCAATTGACAGCTGACACACTTATTGTAAGAAATGGGGTTCTCAAGTTGGCAGGTTATTACCCTGTGCAAGAAGGGACCCTTCTTCCTAGTCAGGATGAGGGGTATACACTTCTAAAATAACCCCTGCTCACCTCCTTAGTAGCTTGACACTAGCAGTCAGTCTGATCGCAAAGGCAGTGTGTAAAGCATTTGCACATAACCATCAGTAATACATTGAAAACACTACAAAATGACACCATACTAGTTTTAGAAAAAAGATACAATATTTTTTTGTGCAACACAAGACCAAAAACTATGAAAATCACCGTACAATTCTTAGAAATATCTATAAGCAAAAATAGATTTAAAATTCAGGTCCTTGAAGTCGACAGCTCTGTCCAGGGCTATCAACGGCACCGTGCAAAGCAAATCCAAACAGTTCTGGCTGACAGCGGCATCACGGGCCAGGTACGGTCTCGGGAAGACCCGCAAACAGTACCTTTAAAAATGCAGGGCATCGGTGGCCTCGCAATGAGCCTCGAAGAGCCGGTGTCAATAGGCATATGGTCCAGAGGTTGGTGCAGAAGTCGTTGGGTCCTTGAAGTTACGCGCATTGCAGATCGAACTCTGTGCGGGTGAAGTCAGGAGCGCTGGCATCTCATCTTATCACAGATTGGTAGATGCAGTGCACTACTCACTGGTATTCCCCAATCTTCATTGACACCAACCAAAGGCACTCTAATCACACTAGCATGACTAAAACCAACAAAGGAGAATTTGAGCACATCTCCCTCACCTTGAAAGAAGTGCATTGGCTTTTCTCCCTAAACGGATCAATATTAAGGTTATTTATTGGAACTACAAGAAGGGCGATAACACAGATCCCAAAAACTACAGATTAATCGCCCTTCTGGACATCGAAGGGAAAGCCCATGCAAACACCCTGTTGACAGAACTAAACAGATGGGTTGAAGAAAATGAAATTCTTCCCCCTTATCAAACAGGTTTCCGTAAAGGCTGTTCGACAATTGATAACATCATATTTAAGTCAGCAAGCCAACATCAAAAATAAGAAACCAGTCTTTGCCTGCTTCATAGATTATTCAGCAGCCTTCGACGGGGTGCCACGTTGTAAGCTTTGGTCCAAATTGCGCAAGTGGCAAATTCCATTAGGCCTCCTCAAAGCCATCATCTCGTTATACAGCAATACATGGATCAAAGTCAAATTAGCAAACAACACTACAACAAAAAAGTGTCTTACAAATCGAGGCTTAAAACAGGGATGCGTACTTGCCCCAACACTCTTCAATCTATATACAGCGTACCTAGACAAGACGCTCCACAATGCCAACCTCGCAATCCCAAAAATTGGAGTCAACAAAATTCAAATTTTACAATACGTGGAAGACCTAGTGGTGATGGATCACACAAAAATAGGTCTACAAAGGGCACTAGACGCCTTAAACGCCTACAATCAGATCAATGAACGAACAATAAATCCAGAAAAGACCAAAGTATTGATCTTCGTAAGTTGTACAAAAAAACCACTCCTCAAATGGCACATGGGCAAAAAGACAACAACTGTTTCAAAGTCTTATAATTCCCTCGGTTGTTGGCTAAGTGACTCGGGCAAAGCAACTTTGCATTTACACAAAATGAAATCTAAAGTAGAGTCCACAATCTACGCTTTGTGCAAACTACAGAAAGGTGTTACAATCCAAAATAAGGGCAATCGCGGGTTATGCACAAGAGGGAATTCCCAGGCAAAATGAACACAATGATGGAAAAAGCACAATGCCGGGCGTACAAACGCATACTTAAACTACCTAAATACACCCGTAATAGCGGCATTCGTCTGGAATTTGGCCTGGTGCAACAGAGCAAAGAATGCTTGGGAACGCACGCAAAATATTATTATCATGTACTCAAAGCTCCGAATGGGAGCCTGAAGAGCATAGTAAAACCCATTTTTGGAGGACCTCCTAACCCATGGCAGGTCTAAATGCAGGCAGCAGTTTTAGATTTGGCAACACAGAATTGGGGTCAAGAGGACATAACCTACCCGGGCATCAAGAAGGCAATCAATAAACAATGCTATCGACTGTCAAGAGAAAGTGATCTAGCACATTTTGAGAGTGGAAGTGATCAATCTGGGCTGATCGCTAGATACATGGAGCACTAATCCCAGCCTTACCTTCACCAAGCATTGGGGAGAAAGGCCCAAAAAAACATTCAGTGGGCCAGACTAGTGTCTCTCCCAATAAAAGAACTAAAAGCCCTTGAACACAAAATCAGCTGTAGAATCTGCAATTTCAAAACAGAATCATTACTACATCTGACGTGCTGCTGTCCGGGTCTGTTACAATCTCGTTACAAGCTACTAAAGCCAATATGGCTACGCAAAGGTGTTCGGACACTAGAAGAAGCTGTTGTGGCTTTATTTTCCTGCACTCTATCGACCGACCTGACCAGACTTGGGAGATACATGGAGGAAGTGCGTTCCAGACTTATTAAAGAATAAGATCACGCCAACCGCAAGAAAACAGACTCGCAGTGGACAGATGAAGACACACTTCCCTCATAACGCTTGCTACACAATTATTATTATTTTTTTTTTAATTTTCCATATTTTACTTGTACTTTCTATGGAATCAAATTGGTTATAACTGTAAATGAATTTCTCTTAATGTTTTGCTTTTAAATCACTCTGTTATATTGAAATGGTTTTAAGTAACTGTGCAATAAAATAAATATACCTACCTATCTACCTACACGCATGGTACTTGTGGACTGCGGGTGTTCTCATGTTCACCAAGCCAAAGAGGGGAGCTTGACCCAACTTTATGTTGCATGATACCTTGCATATACCACTGAGCATACACGTTTATTGCAAACAGGTTGTCCACACAGAATGTAATCTAGAAGTATTATTTCTTCTAATGAATGCAATAGCAGGAGAAATAAGGATTGGGTTTGCACAGTGCTATCTTGGAAAGGTCGGAAATCCGCTATGTCCACTTTGATGGATGTTTATCTCAAACTGAGAATAAAATCATGAATTCAGTAACATCCCGAATACACTGAAGAAGAACTTGCCCACAGGAATGACTGAAAGTGCAATTTGCAAACCATGAAGATTTATAAACAAATTTGAAAACAACAAACTAAAATTGAATCAGTTAAGCATAAATCAGTAGTCACCTGAATACATCACGTATGAATGTAAGCCAGGCCACTGAGTTTGGCAAATGCAAGTACACATTAAAAAAGACAGCATATGCAAAGGGAGATAACATTCCGGTCTCATAAAGGAAAACTCCCTAATGCTAAGCTTTGGTTGTGGGAAAGTCAGAACATTTTGAAGCACTTGATGTCAACAAATATAGCATCAAACGTAGAACCAAATGAAGGTTCCAAACAAGGAAAGGAGAAATGCACTGCTCCAGAAAGTTAGTCTGTGAGCAGAAAAACAAGTCTCCTTGAGTCTCAAGAGTAAGAGGGGGGAAATCTGCCTGCAAAGGTGGACAGGGACAAGTCTCACTAACTAAACTAATTTTCCCACAGTTAAAACATGAAATTGCTTCTAAGAAATACATTCCACATGTTCTCACCGAGTTAGAACCAATCAAAAATCAGTGTTCCTGATGGACGTGGTATCAGCCTCCTTCTCATGGATATTACAATGCGAGATTCTTCCATTATCGCGGCATTCATGATATCTGGCACAGGAATATCCACCTCCTCTGACTCCCATCCCATGGATATTTGCAGGTGCAGAAAATCATTGTCCAAAAGGAACAAATGATGAACGGAATGCTGAACAATGCAAGCATTCAACCCCAGTCACAAAGATCTGGGTTAAATTCCTTGTTATTTTGCTCACCACGCCACTCCAGGTTGGACCCAGCCATTTGCAAATCAGTCTTGACCCTGTTACTCATGGGAACAGTCCAGCCTGAACTACCAAGCCAGATCCTCCCTGGACCGGAAACAAGCATCCTGGGATTGGTTTTGGAGCATCATCATCATCAGGCAGGCTAGCTTGAATCCAGTGGTGCAGTGAACAAGGGACACACGTCTGGGCATACCCTACCCACTTAGGGCGACAAAAGAAAAAGGAACAAATAATGGACAGAATGCTGAACACTGCAAATATTCACCACAGAGTCACAAAGATCTGGGTTAAATCCATTGGGGCAGATTTATGTTAGACTTGCGCCACTTTTACGCCACCGTTGCGTCACATTTGTGACGCAGCGGCGGCGGAAACCCTGCGCCACGTTGCGCCCTATTTACATTGTGACGCATCTATGGAGATGCGTCACAGTGTAAAGCCCTGCGCGATATTAAACCTGCGTCAGGTTTAATGTATGCAGGGTGGGCGTTCCAGCGGAAAAAGCCTCGTAAAAGTGACGCAGTGAAATCTACAAGAATTCACTGAGTCACTTTTCCGACGCTGCTGAGTCAAAACCTTGCGCCTGCTTGAAGCAGGCGTAAGGGATGACACAGCATGTTAGGTATGGGCAGCCCCTAAACATTGCTGGAGTTGCGTCGTGCTTGCGACACGACTCCAGCAATGCGCCGCCCTTATGCCATCAGATGCGTCACGCATCTGTTTATCCTTGCGCCATGATGCGCTGCATTGTAAATGCGGCGCATCTGTGGTGGCGCAAGGGTAAACATGCGTGACGCATCTTTCCTGGCGCATCCCTGCTGATTTGCAGGGATGCGCCAGGAAACATAAATCTGCCCCATAGTTATTTTGCTCACCACGCCACCCCAGTTTGAACCCAGCCATATGCAAATGAATCTTGACCCTGTTCCTCATGGGAACAGTCCAGCCCGAACTACCAAGCCAGGTCCTCCTTGGACCAGAAACAAGCATCCTGGGACTGGTTTCGAGGCATCACCCCTCATCAGCCAGGCTAGCTTGAATCCAGTGACGCAGTGAGCACAGGACCCAAGTCTGGGCATACCCTTCCCACTTAGGGCAACAAAGGCAAAAGGAACAAATGATGGACGGAATGCTGAACAATGCAAACATTCACCCCCAGTCACAAAGATCTGGGTTAAATCCTTTGTTCTTTTGCTCACCACGCCACCCCTGTTTCATTGTCCGGCTAATTAATTGCAACAAACATGGCCTTCACACAGCAAGCTAACAGAAAATAATTTTTGGGAACACAGTAACTCTGGTGCCTGAAACACAAGGAAATTATGCACACCAAGCAAAAAATAAGTTTATTTTAAAATGGAGTCGGCACCTTGGCCCACTCATGTCATTGTGTCATTGTTAGATTGTATATATCCCCAACTTAGCTACATCGAAAATATATAAATCACATGTTTTACTAAATCTAAATGTAAAATAACATGTGCACACATATAAGTAATGGTTAAGCATGTTGCAGGTTCACTTAATCTTAAGGGCAAATATATGATGATAACTTTGCATCACCAAATGCTCCAGCTGAACCAACAATGCTCCAATATCCAGCATGTCACAAATAATGTGTTCAACTTCAAGAAATCCCCTCCTCACAGGCACGTTGAAGTTTACTTTCCTTCATGCCTGCTATGAGTTTTGGACTGTTATCCATAAGAATATTACATATCTACGACAATAACCTACTCGACAACGCTCAATTTGGATTCAGAACATGTTGCAGTACAGAAACTGCTATTTTATACATTGTCGACAATGCTCTACTCATGTTAGACAAAGGAGAGCCATGCCTCCTCTCACTTCTGACCTCTCTGTGGCATTTGACACAATCAACCACCTCATGATTTTGAAAATCTTAGAAATGAGAATGTCACTAAAAAGAATTGTACTCAAATGGTTGGTCTCCTATGTAGACAATTTCTTTTAATGCATAAAAGTGCCACATTCTACTTCTACCAACAGGACACTTCTACAAGGTTGCCTCCAAGGCTCTATAATTCCCCCCACACTTTTCAACCTCTGTCTAGAGCCTTTGGGTGCTTCCTTAACAACTCCAATATCTTGTACCATTTCTATGCAGATGATTCCAAACTATACCTAACAGCCTCTTCACTCAAAAAGAATAAAGTTCCTTACTCTAAAATTGGTGAAAATAAAAGCATCGATGTCCCAACACCACCTAAAGCTAAATACACAGAAGACAGAATTCCTACTGATCCCCCCCCATCAGCTCTACACCAGTTCAAACATGGCTAATTGCCAACAACATCCTCAACTGTCAACCCATCTAACATAGACTGCACAAAAATGCTTGCTTTTTACCTGGACAAAAGCCTTCATCTCTAAGCACACATAAACAACAAAGTCAAAAGAGCGCAACTTAAAATAAAATTAATTTGAGGAGTGAAACATGTCCTTCTGCCCGAAAAGTTCAAACAGCTGGATCAATCTGTAGACGCCAGAAAATATGATCACATCACACTCACTCTGATTTCACTAAATTGGTTACCGACTGAAGCTATGAGTATCGTGCTGTTGGAACTGGCACATTCTGGTTGGCTGAGGCAAGGCCCTAGCCCGGCAGAACCTACCACTCCTGTCAGGGGTGGGTGACTATACTCACTGTATAACCTGCGCTCATCCTTGGGTAGCTTGGCACTGAGCAGTCAGATTTATCACATTTCCTGACGCGGTGCCGAAAATTCTGAGTTTTGTATCACACGCACGTATGGAGCACGTCAACAGGGTCGCATGCAAAAAACAACCAGTGAGCATCAAAAATCATGAGAAACAAAGATACAGGTGTGCGCTCGACCTCTTTGATGTGTGTATAATTATGTTGTCCGTCCACCGGCGAGTTTGCACCCACGGACAAATTTACATTGTAAAACTATGGATAAGAACACAAACATGCTCAGTAGTAGACTTTCATCCATTTGTCAACAGAAACTTGTTACTTTACGAGAAAAGATGTTTTTACACATTGCTTTATTGGACTTTGTCAATAATGGTTCACTTTGTCTGGTTGATTATATCATGTTTAAGTTATGACATCTGTTGTGTATTTCACCATGATCTTCAATAGGATATTTTTTATTTCAATGGACGAGAGACATGAGTTTGAATACATCAATATATCGATTTGGATTGGGGGTTGTCCAATAAGGGAGCGTGAGTGTTCACATTCTTTTTTATTAGATGTTAATTTTCTATTTTTAATGTTAAATCTTTAGTTTACATTCATGGCAGTTAGTGGGAGAAACAGAGTTATTTAAGTATGTTGTTTGGCTTCAAAGCTGTTATGGTCACATGTTTTGGTGCAATCACATGCAGGATTCAAAACACTTGAGGCGCTTACGTCTCTTTAAACAGCACTTGCAGATCATTGTGCAGTGAGAAGAGGCTGCGTGGTTGAAGGTAACATCTAGTGATTTCTCAGATGTATACTTGATTTATTGGGGGGCACACCGGTGTATTTCATGAAAATGGGTATAAAGCAAGTTTAGTCAGCTTTATACCCATTAGTTAGTTAGTAGTTAGCCCGTTGGTTGGTAACCCTAGCCTGTTTCACAAAAATTGTTATTGATTGAAATGTGGGTTACCTTATGGTTGTTCTCTCCTGACTGGTAATAGTTTATATTGATTGTCATATGCAATTTGTTCTGATGTTTTCATTTTTTAAGTTTTTTCTTGATGTTATGTAATTGTGAAGTGTAGTCCATATCTGTCTTGTGCACTCACAAAAAGAATGATAATGGAAAACAACGATTAATTAAATGATGTAGACCATCTTATTCATGAATTTGGTCTGAGCCTGCTTAAATAGTTGGCAGCCCAATAAATGGTCAGCTAGATATTTCGTTTATTTTCATTTACTGGCCCAATCTAGCTGTGTGATATAGGGCCCACCCCTTTTCAAACCTACTTTTAGAAAGTTGGCATTTTCTTGTCCTAACCATTTGTGCCTTCTGCTAGTGTCTTGGGTCACATGACTGTGAATGGCTTTGCTGTTGGGTTTGTGTATTCATCGCAGACAGTGCCACACTGGGGACTAGTGTGTGGGTAGAGTGGGCCATCCTGCCAATAGGTGGAACTGTGTCCTATCACACTTGCACTTCAAAGGGCTTGCCTCCAGCATACACACAGGAGCCTGACACTAGCTGTTTGTCATACCAGACTTCTTGGACACGTAACAGGGGAAGGGAAGAATTTTCCAGAAACAGGTGTGGCGGTAGAACAGGACATCCCCTCTCTTCGGAAGCTGACACCATGCATACATACTGAATGTCCAGAGCCACTCCCAAGTACACTTATGGATCTGTGGACATTACAGGAGAAGGACTGTCTCTGCACCAGAGGACTGCCCCTACTACTACAAGAAGATTTCCCTGCTGCTTGAGGACTGCTTTGTTGTTTGAGAAGGAAGGCTGGACTTGCTTACCTTCATTCAAGGCTAACCTGAGTGACTCTAAGGGTCAGCTGGCTGGCCTCCTGTTTGAGTTATAGGAAAAAAAAGCTCCAGAGGCCTCCCTGTAATTTCCCAGCTCACTTGCTTCAACTGGACCTGACTGGATCTGCAACTGGACCTTCCTGAGCCCTAATGCTGTTATCTGCTGGCATGAGTCCTATTCCCCAAGAGGTGCCCCCAGATACTCAACCCTTGGCTGGGCTCAGAGTGCATTCCTCCCTGCTTAAAAGTGCGTTCCATCATAACCGACGAAGTGCAACACAACTCGATGCAGGGCCTCACATCACAGCTCCTGATCGGTGGCCTCTTCGGAACCGAAGCAGCACGACATGACTTGATGCGGGAACTCAGATCGCAGCTCCTGATCAGTGGCCTTATCGGAAAGGATACTGACTGCCTGAATGCTTTTGTTCAAAGCTACCAGAGGGTTAAGCACAGGTTAATTTAGTGGCTTTTTTGGTTCACCCTGACAAGGATTGAGGTCAGACACCCGAAGAGAGCGAGCGCTCTGACTGGCTGCCAGCAATATGAGAAAATATTTGCTGGCAGCCACTACAGGGCTTGTGGACATAGTGCCTTGTACTGAAGCCAAAATGACATAAGGGGACAGGGTAGGGATACCCTGCCGCCCAAGATCCAATGAGAGGTACCCAGATGGACCCCCCCCCCCGGGCCAAAATAAAAAACTTGGCAAATTTTTCTGCAGTCCTACAATAGTACAGAGGGATTGCATAAAATAAAATGGCAGCTGCCATTTTATTATATATATCCATAAATATATAGATAGATGAATATATATATATATATATATATATATATATATATATATATATATATATATATATATATATATATATATATAAATTCAGTGAAAAAACCATAGGTTTCACACATGTTATAGTTAGCTGGACATTTTACTGATAAATAACCAATGAAATTCCCCCGTTATAGTTAGTGCAGGCAACTATAACTCACGCGACCGCAATCCTCTGCTGATGCTAATACTGTATTTAGACACTTATTTGCCCATGTCTTCTTCCATTAAATTTTAGCTATACATATATTACAAATATTTTTTTTTCATAAAGACACATATGTCATCAGCAGAGGATTGCGGTCGCGTGAGTTATAGTTGCCTGCACTAACTATAACGGGGGAATTTCATTGGTTATTTATCAGTAAAATGTCCAGCTAACTATAACATGTGTGAAACCTATGGTTTTTTCACTGAATTTGCAAGGTTTTTTAAATGCTAATTCCTAACTATAACGTGTGTGAAACCTATGGTTTTTTCAGTGAATTTGTACGGTTTTTTAAATGCTAAGTTACTTCACGCCATTCGTGGCGTGCGCGCCCACTTAACGCAGTTCGTTCCGTGCGTGCACGGTGCGCTTCGCGCGCCCACTTTACGCAGTTAGTGCCGTGCACGCACAGTGGGCACACGGTGCGCTACGCGCACCGCGTGCCCACGTTACGCTGGATGGGCCATGTACGCACGATGCGCTTCGCGCACCATGCGCACATGGAGGACATATTATGCGCTTCGTTGTGAAAGGTGATGCATTTAAATTTTCTTTTCGATATTATTATGCCATGCACAAAAGGTGCCCTTCAGGCACCATTTGTACACGGGGTGGGGAGAGTGTGGATAATTTTTTTTAAAAAAATGATTTTTACCGTACGCGTACTTTAAGCGTAATCGGCGATTTTTCGAAAAAAATTAAAAATGATTTTTTGGCCTTGGGGGTTCTTTGGGGACTCATTCACCAAGGCTAGGTGGTTAGAAGCTGTCTAAATAGTCCCTTTACATGTTTTTTTCCTTTGTTTTTCCTCCCCCCCTCAGAGTGCGAGAGAGAAAATGGCGGCCGTCCCTTCCTGGTTTCGAACGATTCGAATGTTTACTAAGGTCTAACAGCCAATCAGAATCGCGCTCGCGCACGGCACCGTACGCGTACGGTAAGCTTACCGTAAGCGCACGGTAAGCACACCGTAAGCTGGCTCAGATATATATATTGATTTAAATGCTATTTTCTCAGGAACTACTGAACAGATTTACACCAGACCTACAAAAGGCACTTCCTTGACCTGAGGACTACCTCTCTGCCAAATTTCAAGTAACTCTGTTCAGCCGTTCGGTCTGTAGCTGTGTCTAAAGGTCCTATGGAAAAATGCATGGGAAAAACGCCTTTTGGGACCCCCCTTTTTTCTCAGCCCCCGCTTGACTAATCCCCCCGAGACTTTCAGGGTAGGAGCGGAGCGTAGCGCCCCACCTATTTTGAAAATTTCGCGAGGATTCGTCGACCAGCGCCAAAGTTATTCCAAATAGAATGTTGCGGATTTCCTATGGAAACAGGGTCCTAACTATAACTATCTACTGGCGACCACCAGTAGATAATATATATATATATATATATATATATATATTCATCAGAAGTTGCCCGCGCAATAAGCCCGCACTCCAAAACAGGTAGGTTGCAATCCACAACTTTTATTTGCAATTTGATTAAGTAGGCATTTTAGTCTGTGTTTCTCCTTTACAATCCTGCCTGACGCGTTTCAAAGATACCAATCTTCTTTCTCAAAGGCGCTGGCAACTTCTGATGAATATATATATATATATATATATATATATATATATATATATATATATATATATATACATAGTTAGGGAGAGAGAGAGAGACATTTGGGGAGGAGACGTGAGTAGGGGCCCTTCCGCAGCCCATTTAAGGCCCCAGGGACACCATCCTCCAGGGCGGAAATATTTATGGGAATGGTGGCATGCAGGCCTTCTCCCTGAGCTGTTTTTGGTGCTGGGGACCCCATCCCCAGGGTCCCACATCTTTTATTAAGGAGACGAGTGGTGCATGCCCCCTCCTCCCAAGCTGCTTTTGGCCCCAGGGACCACTTTCTCTGAGACCTGATGCCCCCCCCCCCGGCCAGATTTTGCCCCAGGGACCCCATCCCCTGGTGCCCAATGAATTTATCAAAGGGAGAGGGCCCGCATGGCCCCCGTACCAGAGCCTTAAAAAAAGCCCTGGGGACCCTATCCCCCAGGGCCATCTCTTTAAACAAAAATGAGGAGGGCCATGTGGCCCCCCTCTCCCTAAGCGTTTAATGGCCCCAGATTCCCCATATCCAGAGCTGGCTCACTTACTTACTCCTGGGAAGACCACCCCTGAGACAATGTAGTTTCCGTGTCTGCACTAGCATCGGCAGGGATCATGTATTTGCTCCGGTATGGCAGGAGCATTTTCAAATCTCCCCTGGCCCGACGGCCAACCCTGGCTGCGCATGCCAAATTTGGTGGCCTGCTGGAAGCTTAGCCCCTGGGCCTTGCAGCAGGCCAAGCCCTGCGACCAACCCCCGCCCCAGGGTGTGCTCACGGTGTTGGCTACCTTCAGGGAGATAAAAGCAGGACCTGCCTGTAAGACAGGCTCTGCGGCTAACCCCACGGGCAACAAAAGGCCATGCGCAGCGTGGGGTTGACTGCCTGCGTGTGGGTTGGCCACAGAGCTTGACCACAGGCAAAGAAGGCCCTGTTACCAACCCCAATCTTACCTGGGGTCACATCCAATGCTTAAAATTCCATTCAAGGCTAACAAATGTGACACACTCCCCTCGAGGAAACAGTTAACAGAAATACAGTGCTGCCTTTTGTCTCAGGCACCGTTCCACTCCTTTTATTATTACCATGAGTAAGAATTTTAAAGATCTGCAGAAATTATAGCTGTCTCGCAGAATCCTTGTAGGACTGACTCCCCACCCCCAAAACAGTTCTTTAATTATCAAGCTATCAAGTACCTACAAAACAATAAATTAAGCACCCTCTCTCCCCTGTCTCTCCTAAACCATTAACTTATGCAAATACCCAGATAAAGAGGGTCATGTCCACATACACACATCCACTACACTCCAAACCAAAACACATAGGTAAAAAGACAATGTAATTTACAACGCCAATAGCTCTAACTCTCGCAAATGCGAGACTTATTGCATTGCAAATGCTTGCTCTTTCTGCGACCTCTCTTCCCCACCCTCTCTTTGCAAAGCATCATGGCAAACACGTGGATATTTTTATGGCGATAACGAACGCTTTGGCGTACAAACTTCAAACGACACGAATGGTACCTCTCTTATCATGTAAACACATGCCTATTTAGCCACAAGCAAATCTCTGGATCGGTTCTGACTTGTCATTTAAACCGACAGGGCTTTTTCGTCTCCGTTTACATCCGTTCTGTTTTGTATCACGTCCCCTTGTCGGACGGCGGCGGTACTGGAAGTTTAGCCAGACACAGTTGTGAGGTATTTCCAGCACGGCCCAGCTGGCATTTTCTACGCTGTGTTATCCTCGGAGTCATCAATCCCAACCTCGGCTGAAATCCCGTATAATTTGTTGAAAGGTCGGTCTTGCAATTCTGATAAAATATGTCACTGCGGACTGCTGTAACTATCTGAACATCCTGCCCTGCTCGCTCTGCGTCACTTCAGGTTCTTTATTGCCACCCTGCGGCGCTCTGCAGTTGTCCGGATGTAAGTGAGACACATTTCCGAAGAGTATAATCTAATTATGATCTCAGTCAAAAAAGCAATCTGTAAATGAAACCATTTGCAGGTAGTTCCTCGCAGCTGACAAAAAGAAAAAATAATTTATGGATATCTGATGTTCTCAATCACTGTGCCAAAGTGCCTGTCTAAGGGGGTGGCTGTTCAAATAGATTACCATGGTGACTGTATCTATTATTTTCTATAATTCTGTCTGTTTCTGGAGTAGGCTCCTTATACTACATACATGCTCAGTGGTTGTGTAACAGATGAACATATTCAATTATTAGTAACCTAGAAGTTTGTGTCCTACAATGTGTAGTCTGAATCGTAGGGCTTCACTGTGAGTTTAGCAAATCCAGGAGACACTTATACATTCTAATTGTCCTCTCATAACCCTCCTACCTGCAGTGCTTAATTTGAGCTGGTGGTTGCAGGTGGGACCCACCAATGCTTATTTTTGGGGAACATCACTTATTTTTTCTCATCACACTTTGCCCCAGAACAACACAGGGGAAAGCATAAAAGAGGAAGGAAAAGGAAGAGAAAGACGGAAAAACAGTGACTAAGAAATCAAGGATGAAAGAGAATCTGAAAGAGAAGATAAAGTGACAGGGGGAGTGCCTAGTGGCAGATGAAAGAGGTATGTGATGGAATCAAGTCTATGCACCCTTGCAGTGTGGCACTCCGGGCATTCAATAACTGCTCCTGCTTCTGAGCAAAATGTTGGACACAGGCACCTATTCTTTTACACATTAAGCACTGCAACCTGCAATGTGTAGTGTGATAGAAAAGACAATCACCCAAAAAATATAAGACTCCCTAGAAAGTAATAGCATTTTAGATGATAGACAATTCAACTTCAGACAGAAAAGAAGCACTGAGTCTGCCACGCTTGTGGCTATGGAAGAATTTACCATTCACGATAAAGGTCACTCTGTGATTGCCTTTCTAGACCTTTCTGTAGTAAACACAGTGGACCACCGTATCTTGATTCAACACCATCTTGTAGATATTGGTATTGGGGACCCTGTGCTTGAATGGTAGTCCTCATTCTATGAGGTAAGAATTCATACCGTTATATTGAATCATTTTCTATTTGATTTTAAGCCAATTTCTTTCAGAGTGCCTCATGGATCTTCTTCATCCCCAAAATTATGAAATATCTGTATCCAACCCCTTATAAAAAGATCCATACTTGCAGGTACAATGTATATTCCTATGTGTCTCATATCCATATCTTTGTTCGACCAGTATATTAAATCCTCTCTTAGCCCATTGAATAACTGGCTCTTGGAGGCATTCAATTGTACATACAAGGCCAGCTTTTTGGCATGGGCATGCTGGGCCTAGGCCTAGGGCACTTAAAGTCGGAGGGCCGCACAGATAGCTGATCTCCTGAGCTGCCTTGAATAAATGTTTTATTCTCAAACAACAGTTCAGTTCATTGCCTTCAAGGTGTGTGTAAATTATGTTTTCTTTCATTTTCATAGCCTCTTTGGATTACCTCTCTTTCACTCCCCCTACTTCTCCCACGGTCCCTCCCAGGGACTCTCACCTCTCATTTATCAACTGAATAGGTGATTGAGGTGAGTAGAGAAGGTGCTACTGTGCATTCACAGGCTAGTCACTGCTCTGAGGTAATCAGCCAGGACGTGATCTGTGAGCACAAAAGGGCCCCCTACTAGGATTCTAATGGAAGAGGACAGATAGGGAAGAAATGGAGGAGGATGATTAGGACAGACACCAAATTTAGTTTCACCCAGGTCGCTGTCTGCGGAAAGGCTGGCCCAGGTTGCCATACACACTTAAATATCGAATAGTGATTATGTAAAAGTGAATCCTACTGAATCATATTTGGTAATTGCTAATTGGTATTTTCAAAATGCATGGTGAAATTAATAGCGATTCATTAAGTAGTCAGTTTGGTATTGAGGAGATCACATTTAGAGATTTTCTAAAGAGCAAATGCAGTCACAAATAGAGACCGGAATTTTTGGCATACAGATGACATCAGAACCAGGAAGTGGATCTCCCTTTAAAGCAGGAGAGAATTGGTGCAACATCTCCCTAGGATAATCCTGCTTGTATCCCAGTGTTTGATAGCAATCCAGCCTTGAACCAATGCAATACATCATGTCAGGAAAGTGAGAAGGGTGCTAGAAGCAGGAAATAAAAATAGAAGTTTTCTGAAAAGGAACTGGAAAATCTCACAGAGGAATGTGTTGGGCACCATGACCAACTTTTGGGAAAGCCATCCCTGACAGTTCCTGAGACCAAGAAGAAAACACATGAAAGGGGATGCAGAAGATCTTTGTAGTTGGAGTCACCAAGAGATTAATCGAGGAAGTAAGGGGGAGATGGTATGATCTAAGATCTCGTACCAAGGAAAATGTGGCAAGCTGTTGGTGTGAGTCACGAGGAACCGGAGGAGCCCCCACTGTGCAAAACACCTTGGAACCAGAACCCATGAGAGGTTATGGTGCAATTGACACCTTAGACCTTCCAGGAAACTCCCAAGGTAAGTCAAAAATAGACTTTTAAAACTAAACAATGTATTTGGCTGCTGTCATTAGCCAAATAAACATACTGCTAACCGATAGTAGTGCAGAAACAGTATAAAGAGACAGTTGAAGAAAAGAGTGAGGACATCCCCCCAACTGTTGCACAGGAACCTGAAGTGAGATCACGCCAATTGCAGGGAAGATATCGACTTGACACTCGTCATCCTCAACCCACTCAATCACAGTCCCCTGTTACAAATTTCATGAGTCCTGCAAACCAATAACTCTTTGAAGGTTTATAAACATCTACGCTCAAGCTCCAGCACCTGCAACAGAAACAGATAAAAACGAGTAACAAAAACTGGTAAACCTGGATTAAAACATACCGACTTGATTTGAAAGTGTCACAAGTGTCCTAGCTGCCAATCAGTTGGAAATTAATGACAATTTCACCAAACTCAGATATTTCAAAAAGTCCATACAATATCTCACATTGATGAACTAACTTGTGCCACTAATTGCATGGTACAAGTCACAACCACCTTATGTTGGCGCACCATTAGCTTACAGGTGGAAATAGGGCAATACAGTGCGGGTGTTTCAAGATGTCTAATCCAGGTGACAAAGGCAGTGGAGACAATGGAAACAACTAGCATTGCAAGTGGCACACAGGTTGGAGTGGGAGAAAGTGAGGAACAATCAAGTGTCAGCAGCATCTCCCCTACAGAAACTTTAAATCTGTTGCGAAGCAGGAGTCATAATGGTGCTGCTGAAATTGTTGGAGCTAAACCATCAGCTCGCAAGCCTTAGAAAGGGTGAACTGTTACATCGTAACATAGCATTTCACTCTCGTATTATTTTTTCAAACAAATGTTTGGAAAGAGAAGTTTCTTTTCAGATAAACAATTTCTTACCTGAAAATAAAGGTATACCAGAAACAGACAAAACATATTCACCTATGGAATAAAAATCACATTTAAGTTCTATGTTATGTTAATCTATGTGTATTTCCCCAATAAATATATATAATCAAAATCTCCTCTTTGTAGCCTTTGGCAAATATTACTATGTCCAAATGTGAATGAGTCGTGTGTGCTCTCTGGAAATTGGGCTACAATATCTGTTAAGATGTTTTTGGCATCATTCACCAATTGAATGTTCAATTAATGGGTATTTTACCGATTTCTGAATACGTTTTAAGGTCAGACGGTGGGCATATAGGCACATGTGTACCATCTATACAACCTATGGTATAGAAAATCTTTGCAATCAAATTAAATTATATTTTAGTGGTGTGCAATTCCTGTGCATTTCTGGGGAAATATTTATAGGTCTTAATGTGCAGGTTGAGACCCGAAAAGTTCTCTGCATGTTAAGAGACCTGTACCCCTGCCCTGAGTGCACAACTGTACTTTTTTTCTGGATCCCTAATGCTGATTTTACTTGTCATAGGCAAACATTAATCAGGCATATACACCATGGCATAGGCCTGTCTCACTTATTGTGGTCTTGTTAGAAAAGGAGGGATGTCCAAAGCACTACTCTCACAGTAGTGGAAGGCTATTGCGTTCACCAGGAGTTAAGCAGCATTAGCACGGTGGTCGCAGCATACCATGTAGTGATCAGTAGTAGTGAACAGGACCTTTTTACCCTGTGTCACTGGAGTGAGACCTACAGGCTCACTAACCTTTTTAAAAGTTTGTCTTCTGTGTGCTTAACTCACCCTTGGCCTACATCAGGTAGCGGTGGAGTGCTGCATAGTGTAGGAGTGGTGACTCTGCGTTAGTTGAAGGGGACAGCACATGGATGGAGCAGTACTGTACAGTACATGTGAGGTTAGTACATGTGCTGAATGTATGTGTATCTGAGGAATGCAGTAAATGAGAGATGTAGTGCTGTACAGTGTATGCGCAGGGACCGCATATACTAGGTATAGGAAGCCGGCTCTGTATATACTACCCGAAAAAGAGGTATAGTGTGCACAGAGTCCAGTGAGTCCCCACAGGTATGGCAGTGGTTAAAGTAGATAATACCTTACTCTAAATTTAGGGGTAGCTGAGTTGAGCAGTTAGGCTTATCAGAGGGTAGTATGAAGGCAATTGTTGTACACACCCATACAAGACAGGAACACACACTCAATGACTAACTCCAGACCAATGTTTTGCAAACATATTACTTTATTCACTTTTATTTTAGGAACCAAGTTGAACTTAGTTACAGGTAAGTACATTTTTTCGGCAGGTAATACTTTCACAAAGGCAGTGGAATACTTTTGGTCTTTGAAATGCTTTGGAATTATCAATCTGAAACAATAACACTTATTACTTGAAAAAGATAGACAGTTGTATAAAAATGTAATGCCATCCTATGGAAGGAAAACGGGGTTATTCATGAGCAGGTAAGTACACAACTTACTTTTCCAGTCTCCAGTGGTTTTAGACCGGCCCTGGGCAAGGATCAGTTTAAGTCAGGCACTGCACAACCTGCTGCACTGGGGTGGCCTTGTGCAGAGTTCACCAAACCCAAGGCTAGTCAATGGAGGCTGGGGGCACCCATAGGGGTGTGTAGTTCAGTATCTATGCCACAGCGGTCGATACCGGCAATGATGTTTGCTCTTGAGGTCAGTGGAGAACAATTGGGATGAATGGGAGTCAGTAGGCCACCAACGCTGTTACCGTTGCGGTAGTCGTCAGCGAGTCACTGCAGGTTGAAGAGAGGCACCACCAGCCCAGCAGTCTTGGTCATGGAGATGGAGATGGAGATGGAGATGCGCAGGGGATGGAAGTGTTCCCCTGATGTTGTGCCGTCTCGAAGAGGGAGCCGTCCACCTGCAGATTTTTCTTCTGGTAGGGCAGAGTCACATCAACACAAGTGTCGATCCTGTACCGCTGCGGTCTTGGGGATCTGTTTGCAGTAGTGAGTCACATCAACACAAATGTCAGTCCTCACCTACTGCGGCCTTTGTATCGGGGGACTCTGGGGACTGGTGCCTTTAGCCTAAAGAGAGGTTCTTGGAGAATGTTTGAAGGCTGGAAGGTCTCTGTGGTTTCTTGGAGGCCTGGCAGGGTTTCTGGAAGGACAGCAGGTCCTGTTGTTGAACCGGCTACAGGCGGCAAGTTTCTTCTTGGGTTCTTTCAGCAGCGGTTCAGTTCCTGGTCCGGCAGCAGTCTTCTTCCATTTTCTTCTTTTGGTCTGTCTAAGGAACAAGGTTCAGGGGATCCCTTAAATACTAAATTAAAGGGCGCTACTGCGGTCAGGAGGGGGGCAATAGCCAATGGCTACTGTCTCCTAGTTTGACTACAACCTTTGGGTGCCCTATCCCTTTGGGGATAGGGGCACATCCCTGTTCCTTTTAGGCCAAATTCTCCAATTCAGGATGGGGAATTTCTAAGAGAGGGGTTCATCTCAGCTCCTGGGGAAGTTAGGGATGTGCCAGGCTGAGGGGGACACTCCTACTTTGCTTACTAATTTTCCTGCCTGTCCTACCTCCAAAAGTGGGGCCTCGACAGGGGGGGGGCATCTCCACTAGTTGGAGATGCTCAAATCAGCATATAACAAGGTGAGAGCCTTTGAGGCGTACTGCCAAGTGTTGCTGTTCCTGTCATGGGGAGGTGTGAATCACCTCCACCCAGAGCTGGCTTTGTTCCTGACCTCCAAGAGCACAAAGGCTCTCACCCAATGAGGTGAGAATCCCTGTCTGGTGGTGGCTGACTGGTGGGAATCAGTCTTCCAATACACTAGAAGTTGGTAATTTTTCACGGGGCATCTCTAAGATGCCCTTTGAGTGCATTTTATAATACACCCAACACTGGCATCAGTGTGGGTTTATTATGCTGAGAAGTTTGGTACCAAACTTCCCAGTTTTCAGTGAAGCCATCATGGAGTCATGGAGTTCGTAATGACAAACTCCGAGCCCATGTACACAGAATGGCTTCACTGCACTTACAATGTCTGTGAATAGCACAGACACTGTAGGGGCATATTGCTCATGCAGCTGTGCTCTCACCAGAGGTATGGTGCACCCTGCCTTAAGTGTGGAAAGCCTGCTAGAGGGATGACTTTCCCATGCCATAAGCAGTGATTGAGGGCATGGCACACAGGGACATATGCCATGTCGACTCGTCAGTTAGGTCTGCACCAAAACACAGAGCCTGCAGTGGCAGTGTGTGGGTGTTAAGGTGAGAGGTCTCTGAGGTGGCATAATACATGCTGCAGTCCTTAGAGGCCCACTCTGGTCACAAGGCTCTTGGTACCAGGGGTACCTTTTACAAGGGACTGACATGTGGCCCAGAGTTGTGCCCATTGTAGTAACAAAGCTACAGTATTTTTTTTTTTCATAAAGCGCAAACAATTGCCCAGAGGTGTCAAGGTGCTGCTGAATTACAGAGCATGTAAAGCTAGGTTAATTGGTAAAGAGCCAGTACTCCCCTCTTCCCCCTTTTTTTTCTCCCTTTTCTCCTCCTGCTGCTCCCCTCCCTCTTCCCCCCACGCCCTCTCCATTGGCGCACCCGCGCTAGGCGGTCCACTGTGTGCGACTATTCACATATGTGATACCTACTGAAACGCTACACTGACAGGTACACTCTGTCCTGCACCCACATGCAGAGATCAATTTGATGTTCTTTTTCTTTATATGTTATGTTATGTAAATGCCCGCATGTGAATCCGAGACGGAATTGATTTGTGTTTTGAGGAAGGCCTTCCTGCTGTACTTACAATTTGTATATATGATGTATGAAAAGGTACTCTACTATGGACATGTGTGGCATCACAGAGCACAAGATGAAACTTCTTTATTGGTGGCTGGAACTTTTCAGGCATCCCGCCCAAGCAATTCAAACTACTATTATCGTAATGTCAATATTGAAATATGCTGTAATGCAGATGCTAATAATATTATGTTGCAGAAAAATCATTAAAAATCGGTAAAGAGCCAGGTCTTCAATGACTTGCGAAAGGAAAGAGAGTTTGTCTGGGATTTAATGTGCAGTGGCAGGGAGTTCCAAAGTTTTGAAGCCCCTGTCACAAAACTTCTACTGGCCCAAGAGGCACACTTGAACTTAGGGGTCATAATGTTTTTTGCCACACTTGAACGGAGGGGCCTTTCCGGAAAATGCCATTTGAGCTTGTCCTTCAGGTACCTAGGACTAGGTCATGCAAAGCCTCAAGGTGGTACAGAAGGCTTTGAAATTGACTATTTGTTTGGCAGGGAGCCAATGAGGCATCCGTATAGCAAGTTTCGTGGATTGGAATGTGGGGGTTCCTTACAAAAGCCTAGTGGCCACATTCTGAAGAGACTGCAACTTGTTTAGATACTGTGCGTGTAGGGTTAGATAAAGACCATTGCAGTAATCCTGTTTTGGCAGTATTAATGCTGTTACAGCTATTTTCTGCAGAGAAGGTGGAATATAAGGAAGAATCTTTTTAACCAGCTTAAGTGTATAGAAAGTGGTCAAGATAGTAGCATTGTCCTGGTCACCAAAGGCAAGTTTGTAGTCCATCAGGATACCAAGATTTCTAAACATCTTAACAGGAGACGGTAGTGGCCCAAGATTTTGTGCAAAAACAACAATTGGTTCTGTCGGGTAAGAATAATTTCTTTAGATATTAAGTAACTTCTTTAGTTATTCAGAACACAACAGCAATTTATAAAAATATACACACACAATGAGACCGTAAAGAATATAAATGATTTTATAAATTCTGTCATTTATAAATACTTGAATTGAATTATGTGGCTGTCAAACAACAAGAATAATTAAAGAATTATTGGTGACAAGGTGACATGTGGTGCTCAGTGAACTAGTGATAGTGCGTACTATGTACAAGGTGATTCTTAAAATTCCGACAATTCAAAGAGGCCAGAAAAACAGGTAATTGAATAGGTCTGTAAATAGGTTTAAGTCAGTCTTTTAGCAGAGTCTTTCAACTGATCCAGTATTAGTCGACGTTTCAACCCTGAAGGTGCACAACTGGTTAGTCAATGCGGGTCTTCATCAGGACATTTACGAAGGGGGGGGTTGGGTTGACAGCCTAGTGTAGTCCGATATTTCCTAAAGGACTTGGTTCGAAATCTTCAACTGGCAAGTGTTCAAAGATCTCCTGAGTCACACTAATTCCAGTATCTGTTTTGGGTCTTGCAATCGGGTTCCACATTAATCAAAAGCCAAGCGCGGGCATACGTCCTGACTTCTCTGAGCGCATAAATCGCACGTCTGGGGGGTTCCAGTATCAGTGTTATGTCTTGCAGTCAGGTTTCGCATTAGTTAGAAGCCGGGTGCAGACCTGCGTCCGGATCCCTCTGAGCGCGTTAGTCACTCGTCAGGAGGGTTCTTGGTGTGATTTCACGACTGGAAATTAGTTAGAGAGGGGCTCAGGCATACGTCCTGTCTCCCCACGGCCGTCACCCGGCTTCTAACTAATGCGAAACCTGACTGCAAGACATCACACTGATACTGGAACCCCCCAGACGTGCGATTTATGCGCTCAGAGAAGTCAGGACGTATGCCCGTGCTTGGCTTTTGATTAATGTGGAACCCGATTGCAAGACCCAAAACAGATACTGGAATTAGTGTGACTCAGGAGATCTTTGAACACTTGCCAGTTGAAGATTTCGAACCAAGTCCTTTAGGAAATATCGGACTACACTAGGCTGTCAACCCAACCCCCCACTTCGTAAATGTCCTGATGAAGACCCGCATTGACTAACCAGTTGTGCACCTTCAGGGTTGAAACGTCGACTAATACTGGATCAGTTGAAAGACTCTGCTAAAAGACTGACTTAAACCTATTTGCAGACCTATTCAATTACCTGTTTTTCTGGCCTCTTTGAATTGTTGGAATTTTAAGAATCACCTTGTACATAGTACGCACTATCACTAGTTCACTGAGCACCACATGTCACCTTGTCACCAATATTTCTTTAATTATTCTCGTTGTTTGACAGCCACATAATTCAATTCAAGTATTTATAAATGACGGAATTTATAAAATCATTTATATTCTTTACGGTCTCATTGTGTGTGTATATTTTTATAAATTGCTGTTGTGTTCTGAATAACTAAAGAAGTTACTTAATATCTAAAGAAATTATTCTTACCCGACAGAACCAATTGTTGTTTTTGCATAACTGCCCAGGTTCTGAGGGATACTGGGTTACCCCATTGCTATTCGAGCAAGATTTTGTGGCCAGCAGGCGGGCGTCCAAAAGTTGGCATCTTAGCCAAAAAGGAGGACCTCCATCTTGCTGGAATTCAGTTTAAGACAATTTTTGTCCATCCAGTCATCGACGGCCAGCATGCACTCACTGGGCCCGATTCATAGAACTAACTTAAGACAAAATCCTAAACTTACTACCATTTTGGTATTCACAGAAGGCACTTACTCATTTTGGTATTCACAGAAGGCACTTACTCATTTCGGTATTCACAGAAGTTAGGAGTCCTAACTTTAGGACTCCTAAATGCCTTCTGTGAATACCGAAAGCCTGAAAATTAGGATTTTTCTCAGTTTAGTAGTAGTATAGTTAGGACTCCTAACTTTAGGACTCATAAATGCCTTCTGTGAATACCGAAAGTCTTAAAATTAGGATTTTTCTCAATTTTGTAGTAGTAAAGTTAGGACTCCTAACTTTAGGACTCCTAAATGCCTTCTGTGAATACCGAAAGCCTTAAAATTACAATTTTTCTCAGTTTAGTAGTAGTAAAGTTAGGAGTCCTAACTTTAGGACTCCTAAACTGAGAAAAATCCTAATTTTCTATCACAGAGGAAACAAATTCAACAACCGTCCGCAGGCAAGAACCCGAACGTTCGGGTTCTTGCCTGCGGACGGTTGTTGAATTTGTTTCCTCTGTGATAGAAATTGTCATCACAGAGTTCCCAATAAAGAACCTTAAATCAGAAAGGATTGCCTCCCCCTTTCGACAAACAAGAATATTACACTCATGGTGCTGCCCTGCAGTATTGTTTTACCCCTCCATAGATATTAGGAAGTAATATCCTCATCCAACTAGGATCGGAATCAGCACAATCCATTTGAGGAGGAGATACAATTGCTTCTTCCTAGACTGAATACAATAAATCACAAGAGTCCTTTTTAGAAATCTCTACTGTCCTGAAGATGGTCTGACGGATTGACGCCATTACAGACCGAAACGTCGACTAAACTATCTATATCCATAACATCTTTGTACAGTTGATTGCTCTCCTAATAAGAGATAGATCTCTGTGTTACCTTTTGGATTAGATACTTTGTGTCATGAAATGTGGATAACATTTATTCTTTTCTCTTTTCATGTGACACCGCACATTTAATTGTTCATTTGTACTCCTTTTTATTGATTGCATATATAAAATGATTTGTGATTTTTTCACGAAATAGATACCTCCTGTGTGTTTTTCATATTTGATTAATTCAGCTAATTAACATGTTGTAGAGTATCAGTCTTGAACTCATTTCCGAATTAATTTTTTAAAACTAAAAAAAGATACAATTTCTTTAAACAAAATCCCTTGTTGGCACATTACCTTTTTGTTTAAACTTGCCCAAGCCCTCAAGGGTATATTGGGTCTTTCCCCTACGGTTACACTGCATTTAGATTAAAGCCTGTTTAAAATTATAAGGATATATTTTATTCCAGGCCTGATATGTGAGGGAAGAGTGGCGATTGGAGGACTTTTTGTTTATCTGTTTAATATTCAGGTTGAAAAGGACCGCATGGTGGTCCGACCAGCTTAGTGGGAGAATGTTGGTTAGAGATACCAAATGCCCATCAGAAAAGATGCCGTACAGCGTGTGGCCCGCACCATGTGTAGGGCCATCCACTAGCTGCATGAGACCAAAGCATGATAACATGTCCAACAGATCCTCAGTGTCCTTATTTGTGTGCAACTCAAGATGAAAGTTAAAATCCCCTAGCATGTTAAAGTTGTGCGAAAATAGCCCAGTCTCTAGTTGGGAGGTAATCTCATGGATAAAAGTGGGTCTCAGACCAGGGTGTCTATAGACTAGTATACCATTCCATTTTGGGAAAGAACATAGGTGCTGGGGCCTGGTTAGCAGGGTCCCAGCACACACTGAGTCAAGTTGGCATCAGGTATCTGGTAAAAAGTTAGGGGATAACCATGCAAAATGGGGCACTTTCCTACACTGGGTGTGTGTGTGCTTGTGTGACGTACAATACATGACGGGTTAAGAGTTGAGCAGCGTGCATAAAAACAATGTGTGTGTTGGCAGTGCATGTGTTTTGAACGAACACAGCCTGGTTAAAGACAGGAAAGCTTCAGTGTTGGACTGCGCGCACAGACTGAGTGCATGTGCTGGATGCATGGGTACATGTGAGGGTACAATGCATAGAGGTATTAGTGCTGAACAGAAAGTGTGCTATGAAAGTACACTGAGTGAGTGGGCCTGTAATGGCACATTGTATGGAGGACCCTGAGGTAAATTCTGGCAAGCCCAGAACTGGCTGGTGAAGACATGAGGAGAGGAATCCACCCTGACAGATTTGTGTATTGCTGCATTACTGTGATCTCAGTGGGGACACAATGAAGGGAAGGAAGAGACTCGCTTTACATCTCAAAAGACTGTTCTATGATACAGTGATAGATCACAAAGAAGAGGCCAGGACACAATCTCAGGAAGGGGGATGTGACTGTTAAGAGGATCATAGAGAGTAGTACTGTGGGTCTGGGAATAACCCTTTGATGCATGTCACTGTGGCTGACATCCAGGTGTAAACTCTGGCCATGAGTTATGATGTGTACAATCAGCTTCAGAGTCATGCCTGCTGTAGTAGACCTCTTTCATAAAGGAAGATAAAAGGAGAAAGAAGCAGACCCAACATAAAACCTCAAAGACCAAGACGCTAAATTACATTTAGTATTTGGAAAATTACTATAAGAAGGGGAGGTATCCCCCAAAAATGTGTCAAATGCCAAGCAGCCAGACAGACTGTGTGAGAAGGGGAAGCTCTGCAAGACTTCTACCTGTGACCAAGACTAGTACAAAAGGCTTGCTAGTTTCCCTGATGGGAGAGGGGACATCACCCAGGACACCAAGATCACCTGCCCTGGACCCTGGAGCACCATCACCTGCCTACTTGCAAAGTTCAGTGTGCCCTGTGATGGAGAAGAGAGCGTTGGAGGGAGCCAGCTCCATTGGGTAGCCCTGCACGGGGATTCCCTGATTGAGGTGTGAGGCTGCGCACTGATTGGTCCTTTGCCTGTGTGCGGTATGGGCTCTGCGACCCTCGTGTGCCAAAAGAGGGCTGCGTTTTTCTGAAGCATATTGAAAATGCTGGGTGGAAGTCACAAGCTGTACCTCCATACTGGGGTAACCCCGTATGAGAAAAGGAACCACCAATTAACTGAGTTTGGGCCATATGCGCATAGGCACCGGACCTGTGACTGCAGAGGTCGGCAACCCAGTATGCCAGGAGGGGCGGCTGTAGTGAGGGCGCTAGCCTAAAGAAAGTCTGTGCCCTGATTGTAAGTACCGATGAAACCCTGTATGCTGGTACCACTTTGGCGTAGAGTTCAGGCCGCTGCCCCAGACTGAAGAAGAACTGCTGTGACCAGTGGCTCGAGCCCGCACGCTGTGAACTGCACGTGACAAAGTCCTTGAGGTTCACTGAGACACTGCCAAGTATGTTGCACCTTCATTGGAGCTCGGGTCGGGAGCCGGAGAATCACACCAGCACCCTTCCCTCTAGAGGGAAAAGCAACTTACCTTTTGTATCTGGCAAGCAGGAGGAGCTCCAATCACTGGAAGCCAACCTGCTGATTGACGGGAAGGGCCTGTGCTGTTGGGTGCTGCAGCATCCATCACGAGTGGCCTGACTTCGCTGTACAGGATTCGGACTTGGGACCGTTTGAGGAGAGAGCATTTACTGCACCGCTGATTAGTGCTATACAGCCAGAGTCGGTAAGACTGAAACTGGCCCTTTGGGGCTCTGGGAACTTGCTGCTGCGGAACCATAGATACGTTTGACTATGTTTTTCAAAGGTCAAAAGGGATAACTCATGAGTACGGCCTAATTGTTTGCATTCCCCGATGCGTTCACCAGTGAATGAGGGTGGGACAGGGATTTGCATGACCACTACTAGTGCTTCGGCCTCAAGGGGGATTGTGTTATTGCCTTTAACGTTGCATCTGTTTGCATGTGTAGAATTAGAAATAAAATACTTCTTTTTCTTATGAAAGCAAGTATTTGGCTGGACATTGTTTCATTGTTTGTACTGCTTGCATTTTGAGTTACGAGTTGTGTTCACTGACCTGTATCTACATCCCTCCTGAGGGATCCTTGCCTGCTCGACCACAGCTACTACTGAGAGTTATGTGCAGAAGTGGTACTTGACCAAGTTGAGCGGGATCCATAGTAGGTCAGGCCCTGGAATATCAGAAGTAAAAGGTTTTACCCACTACAGTTGCGCCCTGTGTCCCTCTAAAAGGGGTTCTGGCATCAAATAGCATTAAAATTGCATCTAAAACTGTCCGGAAAAAACCCCAAGAAAGGCCACTCTGTGACTTACCACCAGGTGCTGCAAGGACACCTTCATAGCTACCAGAGGTTAATAGATGCAAACTTTATAACACCTGCACAAAGGGGGGGATGGAATACTGCACAAGGTGTTTCTCTCAAGCTGAGGTTTTAAATCAGCAGAGAGCTCCTGGATAAGAGCACGACATAGCCTTCCTTTACATACAACTCTTCCTCTGTCTGCTCAAATAGTGTAATCCTCAGTCTGAAGCTCCTCTCCTGTCTTTTCCTCCTTTTCTGCAATCAAGCTGGAATACACATTCTCCTTGCCATCACATACAGATTAGCCATTTCGTAAAACCTCAGATGCATTCTGGGCCAACTTTTATAGTTTGCGCATAGTTACCATGTGGTTTGAATTTGTGGTAAATTGCATGTGTAAAATCATGATTTTGTTACTATTCGCTAATTGCAAATGTAATTAAAATAGGAATAGCAAATTACTATGAATGATTTCTAAATAACGATTTGCAATTTGGAGTCGGTAAAATAATTATTTGTGATTCATTCCATTGCAGAATTTACAGCTGCAAATTAATGTCATACCTTTCCTGGGCAGAATGGAAGGGAGAGGCTGACACTTTACTTGAATAGGCTATGTTCTGTCCCCACACAAAGGTCTGATTACCCCCCCCCCCCAGGTAGCCTGGCAGACTGGACGGGGTTGAAAGGGATCCTTGTGCACTTCGGAGGGCTGCTTCGAAGTCTCCCCCCACATCAAAGGCAGTTTTGGGTATAAGTACTGGGTCTCTTCCCCCCATAAAATCAGACACTACTGGACTTGTAGCTGAAGCTGTGCCAGAAGATCTGCTGTGCTGCTCAAAGGATTCACCTGGACTGCTGATCTGGAAGACTTGCTTATCTGGTTGTTGCCCTGCTGCTCTCTGACTCTGCTGAAGGAGAGCTGGACTCTGCATTCACTCCAAGTGATCGCCAAGGTCTTGTTTGCTTTCCTGGATGTTGTAAAAAATACTCCCAGAACCGAAGTAGGCAGGAGAAGTAGTTTATTTGTCCGGGTCCTTCAGCCTCTCCTAGTCAAAATGACATATCACAACGTTCTAAGAGGAGCGTCCGCTCCAACATTCTACAGGGTAAAACCAACTGGCGAGGGAAGGGGGGGAGGAGAGGGGAAAGGGAGATAAGTCAGATTACAACACATCTCCCTGCGGGGCAAAGAATTACACAAAATAACATTTCATATGAACATACCTCAAGGATAGTGGTCGGGAGGATGGAACCTTACTTTGCAAAATTAACATGCTGGAGCGCCTGTAATAACATATAGTGCAAAGGAAATACACAAGAATAACCTTTCAATATGAACATACCACAAGGATAGGGGGCAAGAGGATGGAACATTACTTTGCAAAAATAACATCCTGGAGCGCCTGTGCTAACATCTACTCCCAACCAAGGTTAGATGGAGAGATACAAAATAGCACTCCCCCCACAACCCCCCCCATGATGGTAGCCAACTGACCCAAAAGATGGAGGAAGGCTTAAGGTCCCATTTTGTAGTCCAATTGCCAACTCGGAGGTTTCCGTACCCTAGCCACTTTGAGCTCCCTACCTTCAGGTGTTTCAGGACTACGAACTTCCTCATAATTAGGTTTGGAACCAGTGCTAGGACACCTCGCTATGTTGTCCATACTCCACGTGCCTCCATCTTCTAGCACCACTGAATTGTTGTTAACCCGAGTTATCCTCAGTGGCTTAGAGAACGAGGAGACTTTGGACTTTGACAGGGATGGTTTCTTAACCACCACCCACTGGCCTTCACTCCATTCTTTTTTTTGTGAAACTCCCCAACGCTTGTCGTACCTGTGCTTGTACTCTTGTTGGTGTTTGTGAGTTTTCTCCATCACAGCGTCTCTGTCCACCCACACGGGAGTTCCTCCATTTAGCCAGTTGGGAGTGAGTTTGGAACCCGGGTTTCTCCCTTTGAGAGATACGAACGGTGACACTCCTGATACAGCATTAGGTGATGTATGATACGACCACAGCATTTTCCTGATGGCTTCCTCCACCGGAATCTGGTGGAGGAAGCCAGATTCCTCCACCAGATTCCGGTGGAGGAAGCCATCAGGAAAATGCTGTGGTCGTCTTTTCCTCCTTTTCTGCAATCAAGCTGGAATACACATTCTCCTTGCCATCACATACAGATTAGCCATTTCGTAAAACCTCAGATGCATTCTGGGCCAACTTTTATAGTTTGCGCATAGTTACCATGTGGTTTGAATTTGTGGTAAATTGCATGTGTAAAATCATGATTTTGTTACTATTCGCTAATTGCAAATGTAATTAAAATAGGAATAGCAAATTACTATGAATGGTTTCTAAATAACGATTTGCAATTTGGAGTCGGTAAAATAATTATTTGTGATTCATTCCATTGCAGAATTTACAGCTGCAAATTAATGTCATACCTTTCCTGGGCAGAATGGAAGGGAGAGGCTGACACTTTACTTGAATAGGCTATGTTCTGTCCCCACACAAAGGTCTGAATACCCCCCCCCCCCAGGTAGCCTGGCAGACTGGACGGGGTTGAAAGGGATCCTTGTGCACTTCGGAGGGCTGCTTCGAAGTCTCCCCCCACATCAAAGGCAGTTTTGGGTATAAGTACTGGGTCTCTTCCCCCCATAAAATCAGACACTACTGGACTTGTAGCTGAAGCTGTGCCAGAAGATCTGCTGTGCTGCTCAAAGGATTCACCTGGACTGCTGATCTGGAAGACTTGCTTATCTGGTTGTTGCCCTGTTAACAACCCGGTTGTTGTAAAGAATACTCCCAGAACCGAAGTAGGCAGGAGAAGTAGTTTATTTGTCCGGGTCCTTCAGCCTCTCCTAGTCAAAATGACATATCACAACGTTCTAAGAGGGGCGTCCGCTCCAACATTCTACAGGGTAAAACCAACTGGCGAGGGAAGGGGGGGGGAGAGGGGAAAGGGAGATAAGTCAGATTACAACACTCCTATTACTTGAGACTCAAGGATATCAAAGTCTCTACCCCTGCTCCTGTGCCTGAAGCACTGGAAGTGGCCCAGATACTTGCAGCATGGATTTCATTGCATCTCCAGTCTGTGTGTAGCAGAACCAGCGCATCAACCCAGTTGCCGGAGAAAAATCAGCACATCACATCGGAACCAGCGATTTGCCTGCAAAGATTGATGTATTGGGCAGCGTATACCGCCGCTGCAGCTTGGTGAGATCCACGCATCCCCTCTACTGTGTGGCAGACCCCGCTGCATCGATCAACGCCTCTCAACTCTCAACTCTCAACTCCTCCTCTCTCTTCGGAACTGACGCATTGCCTTCATTTCAAAGAGAAGATCGACACATTTCATTTTGTGACCAGGAAAGGTACTTTTTTTACCAGGACCTGTGTGCTCCTGTTGTGGTCGGCCTGAACTTTGACTTTGCCCTGGTCCAGTGTAACCTAAAGTAACCTTTTTAGTGCTACTTGCTTCTAAGTGCTTTACTGCATTTATTCCTTTAAAATTAAATTTCTCAAGTTCTATACATTGGATTTTTGTTGTTTTCGTCTTGTTTTGCTCACAATATAATACTCTATTTTGCTAAACATGTGTGGTGTGTTCATTGTGTTACTGTGTGTGTGTTGCATAAATACTTTGCACCTTGCCTCTTTAGATAAGCCTGACTGCTGTGTGCCAAACTACCAGAGGGTGAACACAGGATATCTTTAAGGGTCACATTACGGGTCTGGTGGTCCACGGACCTCCAGACTTGTGGGGGTGCGGCTGTGGTGGTCTCCTGACCACCCTATTACAGTAAGGGCAGTCGGACTGCCATTGTCCAGCAGTAGCTGCCAGGGAGGCAGGAAGGCCAAGCATATTAGAAGTTTCCTCTCAGACACAGTTTTCATGGTGGTGCCACTGCCATGAAAACTGAGGCAGAAAGGAAACAAAAGGGGCCCTACAGGGTCCCCTGGTGCTTCACGAACTATGGATGCACAAGGGGGGCACAACATGCAACATGCAAGCACACCAGTTCCTGCACGGCATGGACTTTACAGTCCATGCCATGAAGGAGCAGTTTTTGACGTTCCCTTTGCAGTGGCACTGCTGTGGGAACACCAAAAGCAAATCCTGCCAGATAGGAGAAAACTCCTAATCTGGCAGGTGCTCTAACCACGGCTTTGGCTGTTCATCGTCGTAATCAGGCCCTTAGTGTGTATCTAGCTTACCCTGATTAAAGTGGTGGTTCCTGCTTGGCCTGGATGCACATCACAGCCAACCACGAATCCTGTTTCTAATATACATAATAAATTAGGGGCAGATTTATGTTTCCTGTCGCATCCCTGCAAATCAGCATGGATGCGCCAGGGAAGATGCGTCACGCAAGTTTGCCCTTGCGCCACCGCAGATGCGCGCATTTACAATGCGGTGCATCGTGGCGCAAGGACAAGCAGGTACATGACGCATCTGCTGGCGTAAGGTTGGCGCAGTGCTAAAGTTGCGTCGCAAGCGCGGCGCAACTCTAGCACTGTTCCAAGCTACCCTATCCCTAACATGGTGCGTCAAGCCTTACGCCTGCTTCAAACAGGCGCAGGGTTTTGACGCACCAGCGTTGTGAAAGTGACTCAGTGAAATCTTATAAATTTCACTGAGTCACTTTTCAGGGGCGTTCCTGCAACGGAACGCCCCCCCGTGTCGAAACGCCCACGTGAAACCTGACGCAGGTTTCACGTGGTGCAGGGCTTTACACCGTGGCGCATCTCCATAGATGTGTCACGATGTAAATGGGGCGCAACGTGGCGCAGGGTTTACGCCGCCGCTGCATCACAAAAGTGACGCAACGGCGGCGTAAAAGGGGCGCAAGTCCCACATAAATCTGCCCCTTAGTGTTTTTGCAACTGGTAACCAGTTTGCGACTGATTACTGACTCGCAAAACTTTTGTACACATGGCCCTTAATTCTTGTAAAGCTGAATGAATTATTCTATGAAAGCACAACATCCAGTGGGATGAGGAGTACTGGCCCACTAAAATGGGCTCTCCTCCATCAGCATCACTGAAAGATCTCTTGATAATCTCAGGTCAATGCAATATGTAGTTCGGGCCACCATACCTTGCGTATGCTGAGAACAGTACTTTGATATTCCCCGGACAATATGCACTACTACAGTACTGTAACAGCCTTACTTGGGTCTCACAGCTCAACTTTGTTCAAAACCACAAAGACCACAAAATGCATGTGGCAATCTATCTAGTCTGTTATCTGATTTGTTTTATTACATAACAGAAGCAAGAAAGATGCTTCACAGGATCCCTATGAATCGAAGATTCAGTTTAAATGTTTTTGCCTTGCAGATAAGGCTATTTATCCCCCTCAAGATGTTTGTGTGAATAATTTAATTACTTCTTATGACCTCTTTGCCCATTTAGTTCAAAGAAACTTTTACTCCTGTGAGTGCAAATTAATCAAATCGAGCAAGAAGAGAGATGGCTCCTTCAGATTTTAAAGAGCAAAATTATGGACCCAACTGCTGTTTTATGTATTACAGAATACTCAATCTCTTGCATTTAGGAAAGGTACTAAGACTTGTCTCTTAATGAGCACTCTCACTTGTTTCTGCTTTTGGTGTATATACAGCACCAGGAAGGCTTTTGGTGTCAAGGTGCTGTATATTCATTAGAATCAAATTAAATAATTTGTGAGGCAAATACATTGGACAGAAATAAATTGAATAGAAATTAATATGACTGGATGCACACTAAGCAAAGTAGTAAAATAAATTCCAGATTCTTGCAGAGCTTGATACCCAGTTAACATTCACTGACGGGGTACACATAGGAAACAGTAGCTGTTATAAACACACATTTGCTACCATCAAATAAATGGGACTTTACTTATCTTGGTCTGATTCATATTGTAGAGTTAATGTTGCATGTCATGCAAGAAAATGGGAGAGACCTAATAAAGAACACTACTATGTGTAAAATTATAGATAGAGCGAAGGCACTAAAGACAATCAAGCAAGGCCAATAGAGTATACAAAAGTACTGATTATTAAAAGTGCAACCTTCCCTCATTCCTTTCCTATCCCCGAGTGTATTAAAAGACACAAACAGTTATTGCCTTGCTCCTGGAGCAGATCATGCAATTATCTGTCACCCAGACCAGTACTCTAAAGCAGAACAGGCCAGTCGTAAAATAGTCTGAGTTTCTGCACACCAACTGGTTGGTGACATTCCTGATGCAGCTAGGGCTGTATTGCGAAGGGCTACGCTGCATCAGCGCAGAGCCAAGAACCTGTCTTTATGCACATCCACTCTCTAAAGTGCATTTGTGTTAGCTGATGTTTCTCTGACTTGATGCATTATTTTAGACAGTACAGCCCAGAATCAGAAAGAGGCAAACCCTCTTTCTCCGCTGAATTGTCTGAAAATCAAGTTCTAACTCAGAGAAATGGCAGATTAAATAAATTCACTTTACACACTTCAGGCGGTCGTCTCTGTTTTGAGCCAGTGCACTTGATCATTATACACTTCCTACTGTACTAAACAATTGCATCACAATAAGCACTTTGGCAGGAGGTCACACAATGTCCTGCCTCATCAATGTGAATGAGGCAGTAGGCATTGTGAGACCCACAGTCACGGCCCCTTGATAAATCTAAAAAAAACAATTATTGTCCAGAGATTTTCATTGTCGATTTGTGTTTTTGTAGAATTGGAGAAGTAATTTAGCTTGGGTAGACATTGCTAATCCGGGCCGAATTTTTCTGGATGACATTTTTAGAAATGGCAGATGTGTTGCAGTGATGTAATATTTCAGGAACCATGAGACCGATATACTTCTTTTTGGTGTCAAATCATAGGTTTTGCGGGTCAAGTAGTTTTATAGAGACATAAAATAACTCCTCAGAGCAACCCTTTCACTATTTTCCATAATGGCAGCTCGATAATGATGTGTTTTGGCCATCATATTGGTAATTTATATTAATATTGTTTTGTTTCAGGTTTTCAATTGATTCAAATTCATAAACATGAGCAAAGTAGATGTTAGGAGAGGATCTTTACCTCTTGCCAAAGTGTTTCTAACTACAAAATCTGAGAACTCCTTCAAAAAAGAAAAATGGGTCATATGGCAAACTAATCCAAAAGAAAATCTAACATCAACTGTGGCCTAGACAGAAAAGAGTTTGAGATGCTGTAGAAATACGGCAAGAAGAAGTTCACAAAAGATTGAAACTGATGGGTGACATTGATCAAATATTTTATTATTTTAACAACAAGTGGTACAAGTCATATAGAATGGAAAAAAGCCAGGAAATAATTAGTCATAAAATAGCTGAAACCAGTGAATCACAACAAGATTTTGAGTCTTCTGAGAAAGTGATGACAACGAAACCAAATCCCAATGCACTTGGAAGATCGATGGCTACCCGTCATCCACCTCCAACTACTGATCAGAAAGCAGAGGATCTTCAATGTTTTATCTGTTGTTTAGCCAGAACAAGGGCCAAAGGGATTGATGAAAGAACAAAGTGTAAAGTATGTGAGTCTCAAAGGGTAAACATGTTTTTATCTGCAGCTAGTTTTTTCCAAGATTAAGTTTTCAGCCGAGTAGCTGATGTAAACAGCAAGATGAATGTATTTGCCACGGATTTGTATGCCACCAGAACTGCATGCAGTTATAAAGGTGTCGCCATACAGGTCTTCTAAGACCTTGCCCCTACCACGCTGCGCAGACGCCGAAACTTCAAACCAGAAACAGACAAACTGCGGAGTCTGAATATCCGGTATCAGTGTGGCCAACCCTTCGCCCTCATCTTCCAGTGGGAGTCCCAACGCCGGTCGGTGAGATCCCTCCAGGAAGAGGCGCGTCTTTTGCATCTATCTCTCACACCGCCATCAAGCCCAACACGCCTCTCCTCCCGTGCTCGGGAGCCTGCAAAGCCGTCTTGGTCCAGGGTGCGACGCTTCTAGAGAACCTCGCCTCCAGGGGAACAATCCACCTCCCTTGCTAAACAAGACATCTACCTGTTTCGCTCTGACACACTGCTCGCACCTGCTGCCTGGTCATGCTAAGTCGGTGTCCCGCTTTGTGCCTGGTGATCACCCAGCTCCACACTTTCAGGGACGGTCGCGCGGGGTCGCCTCCCTGGCTCTCACGCTTTGGATTTGGAAGATCCACCCCCTTCCTGCTCCTGGGAGAGTGACATCTCTCCGGGATGACCTGTGCCCTTGGGCTGCGATTGTCCTGGACTGGAACAGGACGCTGTGGCCCTGTTGGCCAATGTTATATTTCTTATATTCTGCTCTCTTATTCTTTTCTTTCTTCCTTCCCCTTCTTTTTTCTCTATCTTTTTCTATGGCGGGTGGGTATGCCCCCCACAACAGTCCCCCCTTTTAATGAGAGCGACATCCTCCTGCCCCTCTCTCCTACTGCAATCCCCTACTTCTTACAATGGCGTAGTAGAATGCCCCAGACCCTGATACCTCCATGACTGCGGTCCCTTGCCTGAAGATTCTGTCCCTCAACGTTAAGGGACTTAACTCCCCCAACAAGCGACGCCAGATATGGTGCTACCTACTACAGCAAAATCCAGACATTATTCTCCTACTGGAGACCCATCTACTGAAGGTTGACACCCCTCGCATGGCTCACCCTCACTACCCTCTTCAATTCTGGGCTGCAGCCCCCACTAAAACAGCTGGAGTGGTGATACTCTGTAGACCTGGCATCAGGCAGGGGGAATCCAAGGTAGTTTGTAGGCGAGACGGCCGCTTTCTCAGGGTGGGGGTCAAGATCGGACACCGTTCCTTCACATTATGCAATATCTATGCTCCTAACCAGGCGCAGGATCCATACCTCCGGGCCCTCCAGCAGGAACATATTCCACAGGTGGATCCTTCACTTATCATAGGGGGGGACTTTAACATGGTGTGGGACGCCGCAATGGATTTCAGCAACGCCTCATTCCACGGGACAGGGACTATATCCTCGGCTCTCAGGAGACTGATAGCGGATCTTGGCCTGATAGATTCTGGTGCTACTACTCCCCCGACATTCGCGATTATTCATACTACCTACATGTGTACCGCTCATATTCGCGCATCGACCATATTTTTATTTCCCTTGCCCTGATCGGCGAGTCGCTCTCGGCCTCCATGTCTGCCATTTCTGTCTCAGACCATGCTCATCTTGAGCTCCTCTTGAGGGCCCCGGCTGACTGCGCCCCTCGGGCCCCTCGTTGGTGCCTACCCCCGCATATCCTTCGGGACCCAGTAGATGTGGTGAGCCTGCGAACTGCCATTGACTCTTATTTTGCAACTAACGACATCCCTGTAATCCCCTTCTCGATGGTGTGGGATGCATTCAAGGCCACGATCCGAGGCCATATCACATCCCTCGCAATTGCACAGGTGCGAGAAGCGCGCCTCCTGGAAAACAACCTAATCAAGGACATTAAGGCCCTGGAGAACCAGGATCAGGAGCGCCCCACGCTTGCGCATAAAAGACGCCTGGCAAATCTCCGAGGCCTACTGCGCTCCCTTTGTACTAATAGGGCTGAACGTGCTCTTTTAGCACTAAAGCTACATTATTTCGAGTGGGAGACAAAGTGGGTACGGTCCTGGCTAGGCGCCTGCGTGTGCGTGTGTCCAAAGTGCACATAGCTAACTTCCTGGCTAGCGATGGCACACGGGCTACTACTGAGGCGGCTAAACGCAACGCCTTCCATGCATACTACTCGGCTCTCTATGCAGAGGACACGCCGCCCCCGGCAGGGTGCAAGCCCTTCTGGACAACTGCACCTGGACACCGATCAGTCAATACCACGCTCGGCAGCTGGAGGGACCCCTTACCCAAGAGGAGCTTGCGAGCGCTCTGAAGGATCTACCGCTTGGGAAGTCACCGGGCCCGGACGGTCTTCCCCTGTCCTTCTATCGACTCTTCTTACCGCAGCTACGACCCTACTTATTGCGTCTTTTTAACTCATTTATCGATGCTACAGGTCCGTGCCCCTATATGGGGTTGGCGGAGATTGCCCTCATTCCTAAACTGGGTAAGGACCCCACTCTCTGTTCTTCGTTTCGTCCCATAGCCCTCTTGAATACGGACCTTAAAATATACACTAAAATATTGGCTAAGCGACTGGATCCCCATCTGTCCGGCCTTATCGAACCCGACCAGGTTGGCTTCATCCGACATCGCCAGGGAGCGGATAATGTGCGTCGGATTGCGCATCTCATAAGGAAGGCCAACCACTGGAACATACCTGCATGTTTACTATCGCTTGACGCGGAAAAAGCGTTCAACCGCGTGGATTGGACCTTCCTTTGAGCTGTGCTACACAAAATCGGGCTGGGCCCGTCCATGATAGCCCGGATCATGGCTCCCTATCTTTCCCCGCAGGCCTGAATGCGAGTTAATGGGCAACTCACGGAGTCCATCTCCATATACAGAGGCACGAGGTAAGGTTCCCCCCTTTCGCCCCTGTTGTTCGCCCTTGATGGCCATGATGATTCGACAAGCACCAGACGTTCATGGCATCCCCCTCGGAGGCCAACAATAGAAAGTGGCACTCTTTGCAGATGACTAGATTCTTACGCTCTCTCGCCCGCACACCTCTCTTCCGCCGCTTCTCTCTTTGTTACAGTCCTTGGAGTTGGCATCTGGACTCAAAATTAACCAAGAGAAGTCTTAGGCCCTGAATCTTACGATCCCAAGGGAGGAGATCCCCACACTTCAATTCCTTGTTCCATACCAGTGGGCTACTAGCTCCATTCGCTACCTGGGACTCCACCTAACTCCCTCACTTGACACATGGTCCCAAATCAACTGGCGGGATTGTAGGAGGTCGGTTTTGGAGGATCTACGCGTTTGGAAACCTCTCACCCTCTCATGGCTGGGCCGCCTGAACGCCATTAAAATGTTGGTGCTTCCAATTTTTTTTTTTTATTTCAATGTCTCCCCACCCCCATCCTGCAACACCAGCCACAAAATCTTCAGCGCAACACCATTCATTTCATCTGGGGTGGCCGTAGACCGCGATTCTCCAACAAAATTCTTATGCTCCCACGGGACAGGGGTCGGCTTGCATGTCCCAACCTCCTAGAGTGCTACTGGACCTCCCTCCTTCGCTTCGTCTCTGAATGGATGGCGAGGGAGAGCGAAAAGGTCTGGTTCCATATGGACAGGGCGGTAACTGGACGAACCATCTGGGACCTTCCCTGGCTCTCACGCTCTCATAGTGCCTACATTGCTCTTCCTACCAAGACGGTACTTGAAATCTGGGACAAAGTGGCCGTCTTCAAGGGACTCCCTACCTTTCCGTCCCCCCATACCTCCATTGCAGGAAACTTAATTTTCCCGCCAGCTGTTAACCCGCAGAGGTACTCTGATTGGCTGGAGGGTGGGTGCAGAACGATCCGAGATCTGTTTCTAGGTGACACATTCAAATCCTTTGCTCACTATAACTATGGAATTACTTACAGCGTGCTTGCAGTCTCGTAACACCCATTTTACCAAAATATGGCAGCCATTAGTCACCCACCTTTGTAAAGTGGAACACGCGCGTTTTCTACCCGTGAAGCTCCAGGCTCTACGCCTCTTTGAGGACGCTGTGTATCCACCTGAACCTGACAGACTAACTACCTAATCACTCCGGCCCTATCCCTCATTCGCCAAGGTGCGTTCCGGAAGGCGATCTGGTCATTTTACACCTTTACACACCCCCCCATCCCACCATCCTAATCCCCCTCGATGTTGCTTTGGATCCATATTCACGGATCTCACAATTCATACGGCTTCCTCCGCCTGTCTCTTTCTATCTGCCTTTAGCCTCCCTGAGCTACTGCTCTTTCTTTTTCTACCTTTTTCATCTAGTCAAACCTCCATGCCTGCTAACCCGCCCGTGTATCTCTTTTTCTCAGTTTCTCTCCTTATTTTTGTTCACGTTGAAGTTGGGTCTTTCTTGTTCTTCCAGCCTAGACACTCTTTCACATTGCGCTCCTACGCAGTGCCTCTTGTACTACGCGGCCGGCCCGCCATGGGTTGTAGGCGACTTGCTGTGTAATATCTGCATCGATAACTAAGACCTGTGCTTTGTACGCCTATTCTAAACTATGCAGCCGGCCCCACAAAGAGTTGTAAGCGATATTCTGTGTACATGTCAACCCTTCCTTTGGTTTTCTTTTGAAAATAAAACAGAATTACATCAAAAAATATGAATGTACAATGAGCTCCCATCAGCAATGCAACTGCCAGCCTTCAGTTAAGTTTGCACTCTTTGAAAAAGCAAATTAAGTTTTAAAGCTACTCTTGAGTGCTGGTTACCGGTTCACAGTCAGTGAGATCAGAGAAATAATGGTCAACATTGATGAAACTGTATTGATCCATAATAATTAAACTACGTATCTGGTTAGAATGTGCAATGACAGAATTCATTTTTGTTAGTCTAACAAAAAGAATGAGGCACTTATGATGTTCTCAGCTGATTATACTCCTGAAGTTCATGCTGCCAAAATAAGATCACAGGATGCAGTGAAATTAGCAGAAACCATTTGGACTTGAGGACAAAGTTTGTGATGCCCCAGAGTACTGAAAATCACGGTAGTCAACATGAATGCCTGATGTTGTCATAACATTTTTTACATCATTGTTTACTATTAGCAAAGTAAAACTGTTACAAGCTAAAGTTCTTGAGTTCGTAACAGAAGCCGACAATATTGATGATGTCTTTGAAGATATAAGCGAAGAAGTGGAAGACAATCCCATGAACCAACAGACTTAAGCTGTGCAAATGTACTGTCTTTTCCAAATCAATCAATCAATATAAATCTTTATTCGATCTTAAAAAGAACATAAACGCACAAAATAAAACAATACAATTAAACGTTTAAAATTTGTGCAGCAAATAATGTTTTATGAATTAAATCATGCCAAAAAGAAAACTCTTCAACAAATGATGACTGCCCACGTGTAAAAGTGACAAGTGTAAAAGTAGAGAGCTAATCACTTCAATGAATAGGATAGGTTTATCAAAAAGTTATAATGACATGGTATGGAGCAGAAACTTGTTAGCAGCTCAATCTGTAAAAACTTGTGAATCCAACAGCACACCACTTCCAAATCACTTTACCAGGAAAGGATTTACAATTGCTGCTCTTGATAATTTTGATTTTGAAGACAGCTCTTCTTTGTCTAGAAAATCCAGCAAACATGATACTGCGATGGTGCTTTTCTCAAGACTGTACCAATGAGGTAGCTGCTGGAAAACAAGCTGTGTCAGCTGTAGGCATAAAAAAAGGAAACTGCAAACGTATAACCCAACCACTTTGCCAACATGTTTAAAATCACTACAAGCCAGCAACAAATCCCAGACCAACATAAAGTTTCAAAGTGGCTAAGGACATGGATCTTCTTTTACCTATGCTGTGGTCCGCAAAGCTGATTTAACTGAATTTATCATATTGCTTATTTGGTTCAGACTGCAGGATGAAGAAAAGCCAGTTCTTCTGTGGGCTGGAATTCATGCTCTGATCTCCCAGAATACCGTCCCACTGAAGAAGGTTGTATTTTAACCAATAATACCATCTCCAGTCACAAACTACGCAACAGTATACACAGCTCTAATAAAATTCCAAAATGTGCATGCTCAGCTTGAAGACCATCCCATCCTGACAATATTTTGTGACTAAGGTGTTTTTCCGTATTGATGCTGACATTTCTATGAGCAATCCAGTAGAATTTGAAGATCTTTATCCAATGATGGGCGTTTTTCACATGACAAAAGTTGTGTTGTGGTGTTAAGGAGTTTATCTCAGTGGATGTGGCATAGATGATGCACTTATTGAGGCAGAAACTTTGTAAGCAAAACTTTCCAGTCAGTATTGAGCGCAACTCATTATGTTAGTTTGTTACAAGATATGCTCATCATATCTGAGACTATAGAAACATTGTGATGCAATGCTTTCTGGAAAAAGAATGACACATTAGGTTTCACATATCTTATTTAAGAAGTGAACAGGGCACAGGGTGCACTTCATTCAAAAGACATAATGCAAAGTTAGGCAATGTTCAATACACTCAGTTCAAATTCAGAAAACCTGAAAACCAATGTTAAACCTGGCACCATTGGCGTGGGTCTCCCATCCATTTTACGCTGTTGCCTCATGTGTTTTTGTTGGTTATAGATGCTTTGGGCACTGTGCCACTGCTGTTCAGTGCCACAGTGCAAGTGCTCCCTATAGTAAATTGATATATGGATTAGTGACTCCATGATTGGCTTGATTGGTTTACTTGTCAGACCCTAGTACAGTGCACTGCGCGTGCCCAGGGCTTGTAACCAATGCTGCTGGTGGGCTTGCAGCACTGATTGTGCCACCCACCGAAGCAGCTTGTAAAGAGTGTCTCATGTCTGCCACTGCAGAGCCTGTGTGCAGTCTAGTACTGCCATGCTGACTGGGCAAGTGCACCCACTTGTCAGTCCCTAAAACCTTCCCTTTTATACATATTAGTCACCCCTATGGGAGGTCCAAGGGCAGGGTGCATTGTAGGTAAAAGGTAGGACATGCCCTGATGTGTGTGGCATGTCCTAAAAGTGAATTACAGCCATTTTCGTTTTTCACTATTGCAAGGCTACCTGTTCTCCATAGGCCAGAATGGGCAGTTTGGTTATTACATTTTATAACCTAACTGACTCAGGGAGCATGGTAGAAATTCGAGTTTAGTATGCCTGAACTCAGAATGATAAAATACATCTTTTAGTGAAGTTGGTTTTAACATTCTGTGTTTGAAAATGCCACTTTTTGAAAGTAGGCATTTTCTTGTCTAACCATCCAAATCTGCCTCTGCTAGGTTGTGTATTCCTTGTCTGGAGTTTGAGTGACAGGGCTGGGGAATTCCAGGAGACAGGGTGAGATGGCCCAGTGGTGAAAAGAGAGATCTGCATCTAGATGGGAGTGAGGAACTGCACCTGGGACCTGAATAGGGCTGTGCATTCCCTCCACAATGCTGGCTCCACCTCCTGTGGTGTGTCTGATGTCCCTGCCCTGCACTGTGAAAGGAAAGAAGGTGACATGTCAACAAAGTGCTCCAGGACTGACCAGAACTGGTTTGGACTAGGCCAAGGCCTCTCTGCCTTCAGAGAACAAAGGGAAAAGGAGTATAAATATTGGGACCCAGACCCAAGAACTTTAGATAACTTCTGGGAATCAAGACAAACCTTTGCTGAGGAGAAGAACCAAGAAGCTGAAGGAGGAGCCTACCCCTGTGCTGTGTGTTTGGGGGTTGGCCTGCGGTGGTTGCTTCATTGCCAAAGAGAGGAGAAAAGGACTGAGTGTGCTTTCTATCAACTTGAAGAAGAATCTCCAAGGGCTTGAACAAGAGCTTGCCTCCTGCCTGAAGTCTCAGGGATACAAGACTTCACCAACCAGCTCACCCCTGAATTCCCTTGCTGGGAACTGAAGTGCCTGCTGTTGTGCTGGGCCTTCTGAGAGACTGCGTGTCGCTGGGAGCTGGAAGCGCGACGCAACAACGAGAAGCGTGTCGCCGCCGCAGCCACTGTCATCGCATCGCCGAGGAAGCGAGCCGCCACTGTCATCATCGCATCGCCGAAGCGCGGCGCATCACCGGAGAAGCGGGACGCTGCCACAGAGGTCATCGTCGCATCATGGGAGAAGCACGTCGCAGGGCCTGTCGCGGCTCCAAAGATCATCGAGTCGCCGCACGGCCGTCGGGCGTGTCGCATCACACCAACGTTGTCGCATCGCAACCTAGACGCCATTTTGTCCCATCGCGCTGGAGAAGAGTATCGCATCGAGGTGCCAGCGTGTCGCATCGCACCGGAGAGCAATAAGAAACCGATGCATCAACGCCCCACACAGTAAGGAAGAAAGCATCAACTCCCCTGCGCAGCAGTAAGGAATTGACGCATCCACTCCCCTGCATGTAAGGAACCGACGCATCACCTTCCCTGCAACCCTTTTGTTTCCTTTGCGCTACGCATCTAAGGTACATTGAGAGTAAAGTGTCGCATTTACAACTTGAGAGAAATTAGCTATTTTATAACATTTAAGAGACTATTTTTGAGTACAGTATTGTGGATTTTTGTCGTCTGGTCTTGTGTTAAGTCTATATAAAAATACTTATTTTTATAATCCAACCTGTGTGGTGTCCATTTGTAGTGTTGTCACTGTATTACTGTGTGTGGTCACAAATGCTTTACACACTGCCTCGGAGATAAACCTGCCTGCTCGTGCCAAGCTACCAAGAGGGTGAGCAGGGGTTATTTTAGGAGTGTAGCCCCTTACCCTGACTAGACGCAAGGGTCCCTATTTGTCACAGGTACCTACATATGCCAACTAGAGACCCCCAAATCTAACATTGGTGGTCAGCAGTGAGGATTTGGACTAGCATTTGTGATTCATATACAGTGATTGGTGTACACTACTAGTGAGTGCAGGCCATAACGCAACCACATACTTTGTGAGACTTTCTCCTTGGAACTTCTTTCCTATTTTTGATTCCTGAGAACTGCCAGTCTTTTTGCTACCATGAGTAAGTCAGCATCCATAGTATCTGTAGACATTGTGTTGGAAGAAGAGAGAATTGCTACTTACACTGTGCCTAATCTCAAAGCTTTGTGCAAGAAATTTAAAATCTCTGTGAAAGGCCTCACCAGGAGGGAGGAACTCCTAAAGGCGCTGAGGGCCTGGATGGAATCTAGGAATGCCCCTGAGCATCCTGAAGAGCCAACGGTGGAGACAGAAGATTTGAATGAGCAACTTGAGAGGCCAGTGGGCCTAGATGGAGGGAAAGCACCTTCAGGGGAGGGCAGCATTGTTTCTTCCAAAGGATTGCCCCCAGGAGAGCTGGAGGACAGAGCAAAGGAGAGGATGCATAAGTTGGAGCTGGCTAGGCTCAAAATGAATGGGCATAAAGACATAGAGAGCAAGAAAATAGAGCTTGGGATGGAATTAGAGATGAAGAAGTTAGCCTTAGAGGAAAAGAGGATGCATTTTGAGCATGAGAGAGGATTGAGGGAATTGGAACTCAAGGCCAAAAGTTTAGAGGTTCCTCCCTCTGGTGGCAGCATACCGACAGTGCCGGTAGAAGCAAGAGCTTACATCCCCAAAGATGTAGTGAAAGATTTCCACAAGAATGAGGATATTGGTCAATGGTTTAGGGCTTATGAAGCTGCAATGTTGGCCCACCGAGTCCCTGAGAAGGATTGGGGAGCGGGGTTGTGGGGCCGCTTTGTTAGTGATGGGAGGGACACTTTGTTGGATTTGCCTACAGAGAAGCAGATGTCCTATCCCCACATGAAGGGAGCCCTAATGTCCAGATTTGGTTTGACCCCAGAGTTATACAGGCAAAGGTTTAGAAATTGCAGGAAACTGGAGTCTACCACTTGGGTGGAATATGTGTCTTTCTTTTGCAGAGCATTGGATGGTTGGGTGAAGGGTAGCAAAGTGGATAAGTTTGAAGCGCTCTATGATTTGTTAGCATGGGAGCACTTGTCTAATAACTGTTTTCCAGAGCTACGCCAGCATCTTATTGATAGCAAGCTGACTAACCCTAGGAAGCTTGCTGAGGAGGCGGACCGCTGGGTGAGCACCCGGGTCCAGAAGGTTCATGTGGGAGACTTCGCCTAAGGTGGGCAGGGTCCCCAGCAGAAGAGTGGGGGGGACAAGGGTAAACAGAGGGAGTTCCAGAAAGGGCCCCAAAGTAATCCCCAAGGGAACCAAGGGAAAGGTTCCCAGCCTCCCCCTGAGAAGAAGGCAGTGGCCCCGACAGATAAACCTGTTCACAATGGGCCCAAGACCTGTTTTAAGTGTGGTCAGGTAGGCCACTGTTCTTATGATGCTAGATGTCCCTTGTATGGGAAGATAGCACCCATTGGTTCACCAGCCCGGCAGTTGGCTAGTGTAGCCCTGGGGGAAGACATGGGTGCCCAAGGTGGGTGGGGTCCCGCAGAGATGTCCCTTGTCTCTTTAGGAGACTGTGAAGTGGTCCCCAGGACCCAGCTGCCTGATATCACTAAGAAATACAGGCAGTGGGTGACCATAAATGGCAAGAGGGTGGAAGCTCTTAGAGACACCGGAGCCAGTGTGACAGCTGTCAGTTGTCGGCTGGTGTCTGAAGAGCAGGTAGTCCCAAATGCATTCTACCCAGTTGTTGCCGCTGACAACACAGAGAGCCACTGCAAGGTGCACAGGTTCCCTTTGAGTGGGGGGGGTCGCAGGGACTCTTCAAGTAGCTGTGAGGCCAGCCATGCCTGTTGAATGTCTGTTAGGTAACGATCTGGAGAGCTCCCCTTGGGCGAAGGTGGAGCGGAGAGCTCATTTGGAGATGTTGGGTTTGCCTGAGTGGGCGTGCGTGACCACTCGGTCGATGGCAGCCGGCAAGGGTGTTCAAGAGGACCTGGAGCCTGAGAAAATGGCCCAGGTACCTGCCTTTAAGAGAAGAGGTAGGGGGTGCAGGAAACCGGCCCCTGAGATTCCCAAGGCCCAGGAGGAGGCGGACCTTGAGGGGGATGCCCTGGAGCCTACCGGGGCAGAGATTGCTGAACTGGGAGACCTGCCTGAGCTGACCCATTGGCAGCAGGAAGGAGGTCCCTCCAGGGAGGAGTTCTGTAAGGAGCAGAACAAGTGCCCTTCTCTTGTGGGTTTACGGCAGCAGGCTGTGAACCAGGCAGCAGGTGATCAGTCTGGATCACATTGGATCTACTGGGAGAATGGTCTCCTGTAAAGTGAGCCTAAGGTTGCTGAGCCTGGGTCAGCCTGTGTGCTGGTGGTACCCCAGCGCTTCAGAGCCTTCCTACTGGGGCTGGCTCATGATGTGCCTTTAGCAGGACATTTGGGGCAGGACAAGACCTTTGAAAGGCTTGTCACCCATTTTTATTGACCCCAAATGTGCAAGAGTTCAGACACTCATTGCAGGACCTGTCAGACTTGCCAGGCAAGTGGAAAGAGCAGGAGGAAGCAAAAGGCTCCTCTCCAGCCATTCCCTGTGGTCAGCACCCCCTTTGAACGGGTGGGTATTGACATTGTGGGGCCACTGGACCCCAAGACAGCCATGGGAAACAGGTTCATCCTGGTCTTGGTGGACCATGCCACCCGGTACCCGGAAGCCATACCTCTGAGGACAGTGACGGCCCCCGTGGTGGGACGGGCACTGATGGGAATTTTCTCACGAGTAGAATTACCTAGAGAGGTGGTGTCTCACCGAGGTACCAACTTCATTTCTAAGTATATGAAGTCCCTGTGGCAGGAGTGTGGTGTAACCTACAAGTTCACCACTCCTTACCACCCCCAAGGAAATGGGTTGGTTGAAAGGTTCAACCGAACCCTAAAAGGCATGATAATGGGTCTTGAGGAACCTATGAGGCATAAATAGGACGTCCTCTTACCATGCCTTCTCTTTGCGTACCGTGAGGTGCCACAGAAATCTCTAGGGATCAGTCCCTTTGAGCTTCTCTATGGACACCCAGTGAGAAGACCTTTGAGTTTGGTCAAGGAAGGTTGGAAGCAATCTCCCAGGAAACCTCCCCAGGATGTATATAGCTACATGCTGGCCTTCAGGAACCAAACTAGGCGTTTCAGAAAACTTGCTGAGGCGAATCTGGAAGCCAGCCAGGAGGAGATGAAGCGGTGGTACGACCAGAATGCCACTCTAGTAGAGCTTCAGCCTGGTCAGAGAGTGTGTGTCATGGCCACCGTGGAGCCCTGTGCGCTCTAGGATAAGTGGACCGGACCATTTGAGATGGTGGAGCGCAAGAGTCCGGTTACCTACTTGGTGGACTTGCGGTCTCCCAGGAACCCCTTGCGGGTCCTGCATGTCAACCGCCTGAAGCCCCACTTAGAAAGGTCCGAAGTGGGCATGCTCCTAGCAACAGATGCTGGAATGGAGGAGGAGACTGAGCCTCTTCCTTACCTCCTGTCTGCAACAGAGCAAGATGGGTCAGTGGATGGAGTAAACCTCTCTGCCACCCTGAACCCTGAGCAACAGAATGACTGTCACCAGTTGCTGGGACAGTTTTCTGACCTGTTCTCCCTAATTCCCAGTGTCACTGATTGGTGCGTCCATGATGTAGACACCGGGGACAGTCCTCCTGTCAAGCACAAAATTAACAGCGTGACTGACAGGGTGAGAGCTTGTATCAAGGAGGAGGTCTCCAAGATGTTTGCGTTGGGGGTGATTGAGTCCTCTAACAGTCCTAGCTCAGTGGTCTTGGTCCCAAAGGCTGCCGCACCAGGTGTCGCGCCAGAACTGCGGTTCTGTGTGGACTACCGAGGGCTCAATTCAGTCACCAGGACTGACGCGCACCCCATCCCCAGAGCTGATGAGCTCATTGATCGGTTAGGAGCTGCCCGGTACCTCAGCACGTTTGACTTAACGTCTGGGTACTGGCAGATCACCTTGACTGATGAGGCAAGAGAGAGGTCAGCATTCTCCACACCAGATGGGCACTACCAATTCCGGGTTATGCCCGTTGGGATGAAGAATGCCCCTGCCACCTTTCAGAGGTTGGTCAAACAGGTGTTGGTTGGGCTGGAAGAGTTCAGTGCCACCTACCTGGATGACATCGCATTGTTCAGCCCCAGTTGGGAAGAACATCTGCGCCACCTCTGGAAAGTGTTGATGGCGCTGCAGAGAGCAGGCCTCACGATCAAGGCGAGTAAGTGCCAGATCGGACAGGGTTCCGTGGTGTACTTGGGACACCAGGTTGGGTGCGGCCAGGTGACACCCCTACAGCCCAAGATTGAAACCAGCCTGGCTTGGGAACACCCCAAGACCCAGACAGAGGTGAGAGCCTTTTTAGGACTCACCGGATATTACAGGAGGTTTGTCAAGGGGTATGGCAGCATTGTTGCACCCTTGTCAGAGCTGACTTCCAGGAAGCAGCCCAAGAGAGTGATTTGGACTGACACCTGTCAGAGAGCTTTTGATGCCCTGAAGACTGCCATGTGCACGGCGCCCGTACTTCTGGCACCCAAATTCTCAAACGAGTTTATTGTGCAAACAGATGCTTCAGAGTATGTTGTGGGTGGCTGTTCCATCACAGATTATTGAAGAGGGCGTAGATCAACCTGTAGCCTTCATCAGTAGGAGGTTACATCCACGGGAACAGAGGTGGAGTGCAATTGAGCGTGAGGCTTTTGCTGTGGTCTGGGCACTGAAGAAGTTGAGACCATACTTGTTTGGGACTCACTTCCGGGTTCAGACAGACCACAGGCCCCTCAGATGGTTGATGCAGATGAGGGGTGAGAATCCAAAGCTGTTGAGGTGGTCCATTTCCCTACAGGGGATGGATTTCACGGTGGAACACTGCCCTGGTACAGAACACGCCAATGCTGATGGTCTGTCCAGATTTTTCCGCCTTAGTGATGAGAACTCCCAAGAGGTAGGGTAGTTCTCCCCACATTTCAGCTGGAGGGGACACGTGTTAGACCTGGCACCATTGGCGTGGGTCTCCCATCCATTTTTCACTGTTGCCTCATGTGTTTTTGCTGGTTATAGATGCTTTGGGCACTGTGCCACTGCTGTTCAGTGCCACAGTGCAAGTGCTCCCTATAGTAAATTGATATATGGATTAGTGACTCCATGATTGGCTTGATTGGTTTACTTGTCAGACCCTAGTACAGTGCACTGCGTGTGCCCAGGGCTTGTAACCAATGCTGCTGGTGGGCTTGCAGCACTGATTGTGCCACCCACCGGAGCAGCTTGTAAAGAGTGTCTCAGGTCTGCCACTGCAGAGCCTGTGTGCAGTCTGGTACTGCCATGCTAACTGGGCAAGTGCACCCACTTGCCAGTCCCTAACTCCTTCCCTTTTATACATATTAGTCACCCCTATGGGAGGCCCAAGGGCAGGGTGCATTGCAGGTAAAAGTTAGGACATGCCCTGATGTGTGTGGCATGTCCTAATAGTGAATTACAGCCATTTTCGTTTTTCACTATTGCAAGGCTACCTGTTCTCCATAGGCCAGAATGGGCAGTTTGGTTATTACATTTTATAATTCTAACTGACTCAGGGAACATGGAGGAAATTCGAGTTTCGTATACCTGAACGCAGAACGATAAAATATATTTTTTTAAGTGAAGTTAGTTTTAACATTCTGTGTTTGAAAATGCCACTTTTAGAAAGTAGGCATTTTCTTGTCTAACCATCCAAACCTGCCTCTGCTAGGTTGTGTATTCTTTGTCTGGAGTTCGAGTGACAGGGCTGGGGAATTCCAGGAGACAGGGTGAGGTGGCCCAGTGGTGAATAGAAAGATCTGCATCTAGATGGGAGGGAGGAGCTGCACCTGGGACCAGAATAGGGCTGTTCCTTCCCTCCACAATGCTGGCTCCACCTCCTGTGGTGTGTCTGATGTCCCTGACCTACACTGTGAAAGGAAAGAAGGAGACATGTCAACAAAGTGCTCCAGGACTGACCAGAACTGGTTTGGACTAGGCCAAGGACTTTCTGCCTTCAGAGAACAAAGGGAAAAGGAGTATAAATACAGACCCAAGAACTTTAGATCACTTCTGGGAATCAAGACAAACCTTTGCTGAGGAGAAGAACCAGGAAGCTGAAGGAGGAGACTACCCCTGTGCTGTGTGTTTGGGGGTTGGCCTGCAGTGGTTGCTTCATTGCCAAAGAGAAAAGGACTGAGTGTGCTTTCTATCAACTTGAAGAAGAATCTCCAAGGGCTTGAACTAGATCTTGACTCCAGCCTGAAGTCTCAGTGATACAAGACTTCACCAACCAGCTCCCCCCCTGAATTCCCTTGCTGGGAACTGAAGTGCCTGCTGTTGTGCTGGGCCTTCTGAGAGACCGCGTGTCGCTGGGAGCTGAAAGTGCGACACAACAACGAGAAGCGTGTCGCCGCCGCAGCCGCTGTCATCGCATCACCGAGGAAGCGAGCCGCCGCTGCCGCTGTCATCATCGCATCGCCGAAGCGCGGCGCATCGCTGGAGAAGCAGGACGCTGCCACAGAGGTCATCGTCGCATCACCGGAGAAGCACGTCGCAAGGCCTGTCACGTCTCCAAAGATCATCGAGTCGCCTCACGGCCGTCGGGCGTGTCGCATCACACCAACGTTGTCGCATCGCAACCAAGACGCCATTTTTTCGCATCGCACCGGAGAAGAGTATCGCATCGAGGTGCCAGCGTGTCGCATCGCACCGGAGAGCAGTAAGAAACCGACGCATCAACTCCCCACACAGTAAGGAAGCGAGCATCAACTCCACTGTGCAGCAGTAAGGAACCGACGCATCCACTCCCCTGCATGTAAGGAACCGACGCATCACCTTCCCTGCAACCCTTTTGTTTCCTTTGCATTACGCATCTAAGGTACTTTGAGAGTAAAGTGTTGCATTTACAACTTGAGAGAACTGAGCTATTTTATAACATTTAAGAGACTATTTTTGAGTACATTATTGTGGATTTTTGTCGTCTGGTCTTGTGTTAAGTCTATATAAAAATACTTATTTTTATAATACAACCTGTGTGGTGTCCATTTGTAGTGTTGTCACTTTATTACTGTTTGTGTGGTCACAAATGCTTTACACACTGCCTCTGAGATAAGCCTGCCTGCTCGTGCCAAGCTAACAAGAGGGTGAGCAGGGGTTATTTTAGGAGTGTAGCCCCTTACACTGACTAGACGCAATTGTCCCTATTTGTCAGAAGTACCTACCTATGCCAACTAGAGACCCCCAAATCTAACATTGGTGGTCAGCAGTGAGGATTGGACTAGCATTTGTGATTCATATACAGTGATTGGTGTACACTACTAGTGAGTGCAGGCCATAACGCAACCACATACTTTGAGAGACTTTCTCCTTGGAACTTCTTTCCTATTTTTGATTCCTGAGAAATGCCAGTCTTTTTGCTACCATGAGTAAGTCAGCATCCATAGTATCTGTAAACATTGTGTTGGAAGAAGAGAGAATTGCTACTTACACTGTGCCTAATCTCAAAGCTTTGTGCAAGAAATTTAAAATCTCTGTGAAAGGCCTCACCAGGAGGGAGGAATTCCTAAAGGCGCTGAGGGCCTGGATGGAATCTAGGAATGCCCCTGAGCATCCTGAAGAGCCAACGGTGGAGACAGAAGATTTGAATGAGCAACTTGAGAGGCCAGTGGGCCTAGATGGAGGGAAAGCACCTTCAGGGGAGGGCAGCATTGTTTCTTCCAAAGGATTGCCCCCAGGAGAGCTGGAGGACAGAGCAAAGGAGAGGATGCATAAGTTGGAGCTGGCTAGGCTCAAAATGAATGGGCATAAAGACATAGAGAGCAAGAAAATAGAGCTTGGGATGGAATTAGAGATGAAGAAGTTAGCCTTAGAGGAAAAGAGGATGCATTTTGAGCATGAGAGAGGATTGAGGGAATTGGAACTCAAGGCCAAAAGTTTAGAGGTTCCTCCCTCTGGTGGCAGCATACCGACAGTGCCGGTAGAAGCAAGAGCTTACATCCCCAAAGATGTAGTGAAAGATTTCCACAAGAATGAGGATATTGGTCAATGGTTTAGGGCTTATGAAGCTGCAATGTTGGCCCACCGAGTCCCTGAGAAGGATTGGGGAGCGGGGTTGTGGGGCCGCTTTGTTAGTGATGGGAGGGACACTTTGTTGGATTTGCCTACAGAGGAGCAGATGTCCTATCCCCACATGAAGGGAGCCCTAATGTCCAGATTTGGTTTGACCCCAGAGTTATACAGGCAAAGGTTTAGAAATTGCAGGAAACTGGAGTCTACCACTTGGGTGGAATATGTGTCTTTCTTTTGCAGAGCATTGGATGGTTGGGTGAAGGGTAGCAAAGTGGATAAGTTTGAAGCGCTCTATGATTTGTTAGCATGGGAGCACTTGTCTAATAACTGTTTTCCAGAGCTACGCCAGCATCTTATTGATAGCAAGCTGACTAACCCTAGGAAGCTTGCTGAGGAGGCGGACCGCTGGGTGAGCACCCGGGTCCAGAAGGTTCATGTGGGAGACTTCGCCTAAGGTGGGCAGGGTCCCCAGCAGAAGAGTGGGGGGGACAAGGGTAAACAGAGGGAGTTCCAGAAAGGGCCCCAAAGTAATCCCCAAGGGAACCAAGGGAAAGGTTCCCAGCCTCCCCCTGAGAAGAAGGCAGTGGCCCCGACAGATAAACCTGTTCACAATGGGCCCAAGACCTGTTTTAAGTGTGGTCAGGTAGGCCACTGTTCTTATGATGCTAGATGTCCCTTGTATGGGAAGATAGCACCCATTGGTTCACCAGCCCGGCAGTTGGCTAGTGTAGCCCTGGGGGAAGACATGGGTGCCCAAGGTGGGTGGGGTCCCGCAGAGATGTCCCTTGTCTCTTTAGGAGACTGTGAAGTGGTCCCCAGGACCCAGCTGCCTGATATCACTAAGAAATACAGGCAGTGGGTGACCATAAATGGCAAGAGGGTGGAAGCTCTTAGAGACACCGGAGCCAGTGTGACAGCTGTCAGTTGTCGGCTGGTGTCTGAAGAGCAGGTAGTCCCAAATGCATTCTACCCAGTTGTTGCCGCTGACAACACAGAGAGCCACTGCAAGGTGCACAGGTTCCCTTTGAGTGGGGGGGGGGGTCGCAGGGACTCTTCAAGTAGCTGTGAGGCCAGCCATGCCTGTTGAATGTCTGTTAGGTAACGATCTGGAGAGCTCTCCTAAGGTGGAGCGAAGAGCTCATTTGGAGATGTTGGGTTTGCCTGAGTGGGCGTGCGTGACCACTCGGTCGATGGCAGCCGGCAAGGGTGTTCAAGAGGACCTGGAGCCTGAGAAAATGGCCCAGGTACCTTCCTTTAAGAGAAGAGGTAGGGGGTGCAGGAAACCGGCCCCTGAGATTCCCACGGCCCAGGAGGAGGCGGACCCTGAGGGGGATGCCCTGGAGCCTACCGGGGCAGAGATTGCTGAACTGGGAGACCTGCCTGAGCTGACCCATTGGCAGCAGGAAGGAGGTCCCTCCAGGGAGGAGTTCTGTGAGGAGCAGAACAAGTGCCCTTCTCTTGTGGGTTGCGGCAGCGGGCTGTGAACCAGGCAGCAGGTGATCAGTCTGGATCACATTGGATCTACTGGGAGAATGGTCTCCTGTAAAGTGAGCCTAAGGTTGCTGAGCCTGGGTCAGCCCGTGTGCTGGTGGTACCCCAGCGCTTCAGAGCCTTCCTTCTGGGGCTGGCTCATGATGTGCCTTTAGCAGGACATTTGGGGCAGGACAAGACCTTTGAAAGGCTTGTCACCCATTTTTATTGACCCCAAATGTGCAAGAGTTCAGACACTCATTGCAGGACCTGTCAGACTTGCCAGGCAAGTGGAAAGAGCAGGAGGAAGCAAAAGGCTCCTCTCCAGCCATTCCCTGTGGTCAGCACCCCCTTTGAACGGGTGGGTATTGACATTGTGGGGCCACTGGACCCCAAGACAGCCATGGGAAACAGGTTCATCCTGGTCTTGGTGGACCATGCCACCCGGTACCCGGAAGCCATACCTCTGAGGACAGTGACGGCCCCCGTGGTGGGACGGGCACTGATGGGAATTTTCTCACGAGTAGGATTACCTAGAGAGGTGGTGTCTCACCGAGGTACCAACTTCATTTCTAGGAATATGAAGTCCCTGTGGCAGGAGTGTGGTGTAACCTACAAGTTCACCACTCCTTACCACCCCCAAGGAAATGGGTTGGTTGAAAGGTTCAACCGAACCCTAAAAGGCATGATAATGGGTCTTGAGGAACCTATGAGGCATAAATAGGACGTCCTCATACCATGCCTTCTCTTTGCGTACCGTGAGGTGCCACAGAAATCTCTAGGGTTCAGTCCCTTTGAGCTTCTCTATGGACACCCAGTGAGAAGACCTTTGAGTTTGGTCAAGGAAGGTTGGAAGCAATCTCCCAGGAAACCTCCCCAGGATGTATATAGCTACATGCTGGCCTTCAGGAACCAAACTAGGCGTTACAGAAAACTTGCTGAGGCGAATCTGGAAGCCAGCCAGGAGGAGATGAAGCGGTGGTACGACCAGAATGCCACTCTGGTAGAGCTTCAGCCTGGTCAGAGAGTGTGTGTCATGGCCACCGTGGAGCCCTGTGCGCTCTAGGATAAGTGGACCGGACCATTTGAGATGGTGGAGCGCAAGAGTCCGGTTACCTACTTGGTCGACTTGCGGTCTCCCAGGAACCCCTTGCGGGTCCTGCATGTCAACCGCCTGAAGCCCCACTTAGAAAGGTCCGAAGTGGGCATGCTCCTAGCAACAGATGCTGGAATGGAGGAGGAGACTGAGCCTCTTCCTTACCTCCTGTCTGCAACAGAGCAAGATGGGTCAGTGGATGGAGGAAACCTCTCTGCCACCCTGAACCCTGAGCAACAGAATGACTGTCACCAGTTGCTGGGACAGTTTTCTGACCTGTTCTCCCTAATTCCCAGTGTCACTGATTGGTGCGTCCATGATGTAGACACCGGGGACAGTCCTCCTGTCAAGCACAAAATTAACATCGTGACTGACAGGGTGAGAGCTTGTATCAAGGAGGAGGTCTCCAAGATGCTTGCGTTGGGGGTGATTGAGTCCTCTAACAGTCCTAGCCCAGTGGTCTTGGTCCCAAAGGCTGCCGCACCAGGTGTCGCGCCAGAACTGCGGTTCTGTGTGGACTACCGAGGGCTCAATTCAGTCACGAGGACTGACGCGCACCCCATCCCCAGAGCTGATGAGCTCATTGATCGGTTAGGGGCTGCCCGGTACCTCAGCACGTTTGACTTAACGTCTGGGTACTGGCAGATCGCCTTGACTGATGAGGCAAGAGAGAGGTCAGCATTGTCCACACCAGATGGGCACTACCAATTCCGGGTTATGCCCGTTGGGATGAAGAATGCCCCTGCCACCTTTCAGAGGTTGGTCAAACAGGTGTTGGTTGGGCTGGAAGAGTTCAGTACCACCTACCTGGATGACATCGCATTGTTCAACCCCAGTTGGGAAGAACATCTGTGCCACCTCTGGGAAGTGTTGATGGAGCTGCAGAGAGCAGGCCTCACGATCAAGGCGAGTAAGTGCCAGATCGGACAGGGTTCTGTGGTGTACTTGGGACACCAGGTTGGGTGCGGCCAGGTGACACCCCTACAGCCCAAGATTGAAACCAGCCTGGCTTGGGAACACCCCAAGACCCAGACAGAGGTGAGAGCCTTTTTAGGACTCACCGGATACTACAGGAGGTTTGTCAAGGGGTATGGCAGCATTGTTGCACCTTTGTCAGAGCTGACTTCCAGGAAGCAGCCCAAGAGAGTGATTTGGACTGACACCTGTCAGAGAGCTTTTGATGCCCTGAAGACTGCCATGTGCACGGCGCCCGTACTTCTGGCACCCAAATTCTCAAACGAGTTTATTGTGCAAACAGATGCTTCAGAGCATGCTGTGGGTGGCTGTTCCATCACAGATTATTGAAGAGGGCGTAGATCAACCTGTAGCCTTCATCAGTAGGAGGTTACATCCACGGGAACAGAGGTGGAGTGCAATTGAGCGTGAGGCTTTTGCTGTGGTCTGGGCACTGAAGAAGTTGAGACCATACTTGTTTGGGACTCACTTCCGGGTTCAGACAGACCACAGGCCCCTCAGATGGTTGATGCAGATGAGGGGTGAGAATCCAAAGCTGTTGAGGTGGTCCATTTCCCTACAGGGGATGGATTTCACGGTGGAACACTGCCCTGGTACAGAACACGCCAATGCTGATGGTCTGTCCAGATTTTTCCGCCTTAGTGATGAGAACTCCCAAGAGGTAGGGTAGTTCTCCCCACATTTCAGCTGGAGGGGACACGTGTTAGACCTGGCACCATTGGCGTGGGTCTCCCATCCATTTTTCACTGTTGCCTCATGTGTTTTTGCTGGTTATAGATGCTTTGGGCACTGTGCCACTGCTGTTCAGTGCCACAGTGCAAGTGCTCCCTATAGTAAATTGATATATGGATTAGTGACTCCATGATTGGCTTGATTGGTTTACTTGTCAGACCCTAGTACAGTGCACTGCGTGTGCCCAGGGCTTGTAACCAATGCTGCTGGTGGGCTTGCAGCACTGATTGTGCCACCCACCGGAGCAGCTTGTAAAGAGTGTCTCAGGTCTGCCACTGCAGAGCCTGTGTGCAGTCTGGTACTGCCATGCTAACTGGGCAAGTGCACCCACTTGCCAGTCCCTAAATCCTTCCCTCTTATACATATTAGTCACCCCTATGGGAGGCCCAAGGGCAGGGTGCATTGCAGGTAAAAGGTAGGACATGCCCTGGTGTGTGTGGCATGTCCTAATAGTGAATTACAGCCATTTTCGTTTTTCACTATTGCAAGGCTACCTGTTCTCCATAGGCCAGAATGGGCAGTTTGGTTATTACATTTTATAATTCTAACTGACTCAGGGAACATGGAGGAAATTCGAGTTTAGTATACCTGAACTCAGAACGATAAAATATATTTTTAAGTGAAGTTGGTTTTAACATTCTGTGTTTGAAAATGCCACTTTTAGAAAGTAATTATGAAGATGGGGCGTCATCTACGCCCCTGCTGGTTGCACAGCTAGGAGCGCCGTCCTGGCAGATTTGTTTCCGATACTTTTTTACTCACTTAATCTTTTTAAACCATTTTCTCAACATTTCTTTTTCAGTTGAACTGTATTGAGTTCAACCAAACGCGGAATTATTTGCCATTTTTCAAACTTCTTATGTTCCAATCGTGACCATCCGGACCTCAAAAAGGAACACGACCAGTGCAACAATTCATCCAAGGCAGTGCTTTTATTAAAAAACCCAATGCATTTCGGGCAATCAGGTGCCCTTCTTCGGGGGTCACTGTGAAGTTACAATGAAAACAATAATGACAGTTACCATTTTAAATTGATAATTATATTGCTTACTATAATATGACATTAACATATTCATTGCTTCGATGTGCCAATTCCAAATCAACCCGCACCTGTGTACCCACTGTATCTTCTCCATGTATAGTACTCAGAGGAAGCGCTCCCTCCTCCTACCAAAACGCTATGCTAAAAAGAAACATCCCCTTGGTTATTCCCATTGGGTCCCCAGCTTACTGACCAGTCAACTTTCCCTTCCTTTCCCTCGAATTCCATGTCACATATCATTGTTCTCCCTTCCATCACATCCCCCTTCAACACCCTACTCCCATCACTCCATCTCGCTTTCAAACTAAACAAAACGCGTTTCCCCAGTGGTTGCATCCTTAACCAAATCTTTCATTTTCACATTAATTTAACCGTTTTTATCCCTTTCATTCACTTACATAAGAAGCGTTTCAACTTCTCCCCAACACCTCTGCTCTAATTGTATTCATCTTACCCATCTAATGTCTTTTCATCCCGCCGTAATTCAATCTCTACCCTCCCATTCACCCCTTGGTTCAATTAAACAACCCCTCTCTTAACGTACCTGCCGTGTAATGTTTAAAAATTCTTCCAGCCTCAACTCCGTCCCAAACAGTCAGTAATCCCTGTGCCCCTCCCTTATTTAACCATGTGATCATTTCTTTGCAACATCCTGATAGGCTTATTGCCATCACTTTCCCGCCAGCAGTGCTTCATGCAAATCTACATGAACACTACATCACCCATAATGCAGTAAACCGGCATTAACTCAGACTAAACTGTCGTAATACTATTTGCCTTGGCACTTATAAATAATACATGAAAGAAAATTAGCACCATTAAATATTGTTCGAAAATTAGCACCATTAAATATTGTTCGTGGTTGTCTTGACACAAACATTTTCATATAAATATCGCCACCGTCTTGTGAGATGAATGGAGATGTTTCGCCGCGTTTGGTTTCCAGTTCTCTGTCTCTGTCTCTTAATCCTTTTTAAACTGTTGGGTGCTACCCCAAAACAGGGCAATTTTGTTACAACATCAATTTCGAAGGTTGGGATGCACACCGTTTTTTTTGTTAATCCAAACATTGTCCTTTAATCCAAGAGTGCGTGCAAACCGGCATTAGTGCCTTTGCCCAAACGACACCAGGTAAATGCAATTATGAAGATGGGGCGTCATCTACGCCCCTGCTGGTTGCACAGCTAGGAGCGCCGTCCTGGCAGATTTGTTTCCGATACTTTTTTACTCACTTAATCTTTTTAAACCATTTTCTCAACATTTCTTTTTCAGTTGAACTGTATTGAGTTCAACCAAACGCGGAATTATTTGCCATTTTTCAAACTTCTTATGTTCCAATCGTGACCATCCGGACCTCAAAAAGGAACACGACCAGTGCAACAATTCATCCAAGGCAGTGCTTTTATTAAAAAACCCAATGCATTTCGGGCAATCAGGTGCCCTTCTTCGGGGGTCACTGTGAAGTTACAATGAAAACAATAATGACAGTTACCATTTTAAATTGATAATTATATTGCTTACTATAATGTGACATTAACATATTCATTGCTTCGATGTGCCAATTCCAAATCAACCCGCACCTGTGTACCCACTGTATCTTCTCCATGTATAGTACTCAGAGGAAGCGCTCCCTCCTCCTACCAAAACGCTATGCTAAAAAGAAACATCCCCTTGGTTATTCCCATTGGGTCCCCAGCTTACTGACCAGTCAACTTTCCCTTCCTTTCCCTCGAATTCCATGTCACATATCATTGTTCTCCCTTCCATCACATCCCCCTTCAACACCCTACTCCCATCACTCCATCTCGCTTTCAAACTAAACAAAACGCGTTTCCCCAGTGGTTGCATCCTTAACCAAATCTTTCATTTTCACATTAATTTAACCGTTTTTATCCCTTTCATTCACTTACATAAGAAGCGTTTCAACTTCTCCCCAACACCTCTGCTCTAATTGTATTCATCTTACCCATCTAATGTCTTTTCATCCCGCCGTAATTCAATCTCTACCCTCCCATTCACCCCTTGGTTCAATTAAACAACCCCTCTCTTAACGTACCTGCCGTGTAATGTTTAAAAATTCTTCCAGCCTCAAGTTGAAACGCTTCTTATGTAAGTGAATGAAAGGGATAAAAACGGTTAAATTAATGTGAAAATGAAAGATTTGGTTAAGGATGCAACCACTGGGGAAACGCGTTTTGTTTAGTTTGAAAGCGAGATGGAGTGATGGGAGTAGGGTGTTGAAGGGGGATGTGATGGAAGGGAGAACAATGATATGTGACATGGAATTCGAGGGAAAGGAAGGGAAAGTTGACTGGTCAGTAAGCTGGGGACCCAATGGGAATAACCAAGGGGATGTTTCTTTTTAGCATAGCGTTTTGGTAGGAGGAGGGAGCGCTTCCTCTGAGTACTATACATGGAGAAGATACAGTGGGTACACAGGTGCGGGTTGATTTGGAATTGGCACATCGAAGCAATGAATATGTTAATGTCACATTATAGTAAGCAATATAATTATCAATTTAAAATGGTAACTGTCATTATTGTTTTCATTGTAACTTCACAGTGACCCCCGAAGAAGGGCACCTGATTGCCCGAAATGCATTGGGTTTTTTAATAAAAGCACTGCCTTGGATGAATTGTTGCACTGGTCGTGTTCCTTTTTGAGGTCCGGATGGTCACGATTGGAACATAAGAAGTTTGAAAAATGGCAAATAATTCCGCGTTTGGTTGAACTCAATACAGTTCAACTGAAAAAGAAATGTTGAGAAAATGGTTTAAAAAGATTAAGTGAGTAAAAAAGTATCGGAAACAAATCTGCCAGGACGGCGCTCCTAGCTGTGCAACCAGCAGGGGCGTAGATGACGCCCCATCTTCATAATTGCATTTACCTGGTGTCGTTTGGGCAAAGGCACTAATGCCGGTTTGCACGCACTCTTGGATTAAAGGACAATGTTTGGATTAACAAAAAAAACGGTGTGCATCCCAACCTTCGAAATTGATGTTGTAACAAAATTGCCCTGTTTTGGGGTAGCACCCAACAGTTTAAAAAGGATTAAGAGACAGAGACAGAGAACTGGAAACCAAACGCGGCGAAACATCTCCATTCATCTCACAAGACGGTGGCGATATTTATATGAAAATGTTTGTGTCAAGACAACCACGAACAATATTTAATGGTGCTAATTTTCGAACAATATTTAATGGTGCTAATTTTCTTTCATGTATTATTTATAAGTGCCAAGGCAAATAGTATTACGACAGTTTAGTCTGAGTTAATGCCGGTTTACTGCATTATGGGTGATGTAGTGTTCATGTAGATTTGCATGAAGCACTGCTGGCGGGAAAGTGATGGCAATAAGCCTATCAGGATGTTGCAAAGAAATGATCACATGGTTAAATAAGGGAGGGGCACAGGGATTACTGACTGTTTGGGACGGAGTTGAGGCTGGAAGAATTTTTAAACATTACACGGCAGGTACGTTAAGAGAGGGGTTGTTTAATTGAACCAAGGGGTGAATGGGAGGGTAGAGATTGAATTACGGCGGGATGAAAAGACATTAGATGGGTAAGATGAATACAATTAGAGCAGAGGTGTTGGGGAGAAGTTGAAACGCTTCTTATGTAAGTGAATGAAAGGGATAAAAACGGTTAAATTAATGTGAAAATGAAAGATTTGGTTAAGGATGCAACCACTGGGGAAACGCGTTTTGTTTAGTTTGAAAGCGAGATGGAGTGATGGGAGTAGGGTGTTGAAGGGGGATGTGATGGAAGGGAGAACAATGATATGTGACATGGAATTCGAGGGAAAGGAAGGGAAAGTTGACTGGTCAGTAAGCTGGGGACCCAATGGGAATAACCAAGGGGATGTTTCTTTTTAGCATAGCGTTTTGGTAGGAGGAGGGAGCGCTTCCTCTGAGTACTATACATGGAGAAGATACAGTGGGTACACAGGTGCGGGTTGATTTGGAATTGGCACATCGAAGCAATGAATATGTTAATGTCATATTATAGTAAGCAATATAATTATCAATTTAAAATGGTAACTGTCATTATTGTTTTCATTGTAACTTCACAGTGACCCCCGAAGAAGGGCACCTGATTGCCCGAAATGCATTGGGTTTTTTAATAAAAGCACTGCCTTGGATGAATTGTTGCACTGGTCGTGTTCCTTTTTGAGGTCCGGATGGTCACGATTGGAACATAAGAAGTTTGAAAAATGGCAAATAATTCCGCGTTTGGTTGAACTCAATACAGTTCAACTGAAAAAGAAATGTTGAGAAAATGGTTTAAAAAGATTAAGTGAGTAAAAAAGTATCGGAAACAAATCTGCCAGGACGGCGCTCCTAGCTGTGCAACCAGCAGGGGCGTAGATGACGCCCCATCTTCATAATTGCATTTACCTGGTGTCGTTTGGGCAAAGGCACTAATGCCGGTTTGCACGCACTCTTGGATTAAAGGACAATGTTTGGATTAACAAAAAAAACGGTGTGCATCCCAACCTTCGAAATTGACTTTTAGAAAGTAGGCATTTTCTTGTCTAACCATCCAAACCTGCCTCTGCTAGGTTGTGTATTCTTTGTCTGGAGTTCGAGTGACAGGGCTGGGGAATTCCAGGAGACAGGGTGAGGTGGCCCAGTGGTGAATAGAAAGATCTGCATCTAGATGGGAGGGAGGAGCTGCACCTGGGACCTGAATAGGGCTGTTCCTTCCCTCCACAATGCTGGCTCCACCTCCTGTGGTGTGTCTGATGTCCCTGACCTACACTGTGAAAGGAAAGAAGGAGACATGTCAACAAAGTGCTCCAGGACTGACCAGAACTGGTTTGGACTAGGCCAAGGACTTTCTGCCTTCAGAGAACAAAGGGAAAAGGAGTATAAATACAGACCCAAGAACTTTAGATCACTTCTGGGAATCAAGACAAACCTTTGCTGAGGAGAAGAACCAGGAAGCTGAAGGAGGAGACTACCCCTGTGCTGTGTGTTTGGGGGTTGGCCTGCAGTGGTTGCTTCATTGCCAAAGAGAAAAGGACTGAGTGTGCTTTCTATCAACTTGAAGAAGAATCTCCAAGGGCTTGAACTAGATCTTGACTCCAGCCTGAAGTCTCAGTGATGCAAGACTTCACCAACCAGCTCCCCCCCTGAATTCCCTTGCTGGGAACTGAAGTGCCTGCTGTTGTGCTGGGCCTTCTGAGAGACCGCGTGTCGCTGGGAGCTGAAAGTGCGACACAACAACGAGAAGCGTGTCGCCGCCGCAGCCGCTGTCATCGCATCACCGAGGAAGCGAGCCACCGCTGCCGCTGTCATCATCGCATCGCCGAAGCGCGGCGCATCGCTGGAGAAGCAGGACGCTGCCACAGAGGTCATTGTCGCATCACCGGAGAAGCACGTCGCAAGGCCTGTCACGTCTCCAAAGATCATCGAGTCGCCACACGGCCGTCGGGCGTGTCGCATCACACCAACGTTGTCGCATCGCAACCAAGACGCCATTTTTTCACATCGCACCGGAGAAGAGTATCACATCGAGGTGCCAGCGTGTCGCATCGCACCGGAGAGCAGTAAGAAACCGACGCATCAACTCCCCACACAGTAAGGAAGCGAGCATCAACTCCCCTGTGCAGCAGTAAGGAACCGACGCATCCACTCCCCTGCATGTAAGGAACCGACGCATCACCTTCCCTGCAACCCTTTTGTTTCCTTTGCATTACGCATCTAAGGTACTTTGAGAGTAAAGTGTCGCATTTACAACTTGAGAGAACTGAGCTATTTTATAACATTTAAGAGACTATTTTTGAGTACATTATTGTGGATTTTTGTCGTCTGGTCTTGTGTTAAGTCTATATAAAAATACTTATTTTTATAATACAACCTGTGTGGTGTCCATTTGTAGTGTTGTCACTTTATTACTGTTTGTGTGGTCACAAATGCTTTACACACTGCCTCTGAGATAAGCCTGCCTGCTCGTGCCAAGCTAACAAGAGGGTGAGCAGGGGTTATTTTAGGAGTGTAGCCCCTTACACTGACTAGACGCAATTGTCCCTATTTGTCACAAGTACCTACCTATGCCAACTAGAGACCCCCAAATCTAACAACCAAGTTCATAGAGTTTGTCAAAGAATGTGAGGAAAAATCAGAACTTTGCATTGTAATGGGGAAATGTTTTACACATGATAGCTCTAGTGAAAAACTTGGTACATGCTGATTGGGAAGGTTATTGGGAGCTGCACATGAAGACTGTGGAGTCACTGATTACTGTCTTTCACAAATTTGATTGGATAAGCTACCTGAGATATGGCTTCTGGTATTTGGAAAGAGTGAAGAAGCTAGAGGTGGAATAAACATACCTCTACAGAAAAATCATCCAAAGACATTTTGTGGTCAATGACAGAGAGGGGAGATTCCATGATGCAGCTCCAGATATGAAACTGGAACAGGGGATCCAGAGATCACGGAAAAGCTCCAAGGGAATTGTTGGTCAGACCCTTAAAAGTTAATATGTTGCTCAATGGCAGCTAGTTTACCATGAAGTCCTTCCTATTTGCAATGTTTTCAGAGAGATGACAAATGAAAAATGAATGGACCATCGTGAAACTGTTCCTCATGATGAACTTGCGGAAAAGAGAGGGGAACGTTTTGATAAACATTTTGACAGCCTTCTTTATTTCAACCAGCATCAAGGAAACCCCTTTAAAAATGACTGAGCCTGTGCGACTACACCACTTGGTGGCCAAATAAGATGCGGATAATGATATAAAGACAAGTCTACTAGATGTCCTGCAACATGGATCAAAACTATACGCAGAACTGAAGCAGGAGAGATTTGTTTTAAGAGAAAAAAAGCTGTTTTACATAGTTACTAAATCTGTATGTACACGCTTTAATTACCATTGTAAGAGGTTTGTCCAACTAACCACTAAAAACAGGTTACAAAAACACAACTTTTGCAAGCACATAGAGAGATAGATGTAGCAAAAGAAAGGGGTGATTCTGTTTAATGATCTTCATTCAACAAACGCATTATTTGATGTGAACCAGTGAAGCACAAACTTGTACAGGAGCTCGAAAAGAAACTTTCACCTGAAGAATTTCAATTAGAAAATGTGTCCTCATTGAAAACTGCTGTTGTTGTGGACTATATATCACAATTGCAAATGGTCAAGATTTCAACCATGCAAAACTTCGGAGAGGTCATTCAGAATGTTCTACAGATATCAAAATTAGTGTGCACCTTTGCAAGAACTGCACATTGTCTTTGACAGTTATCTTGAACTATCTGTCAAAGAACGTGAGAGAATGAGACGAATGTCTACAAGTGGAACAATTGACCTTGCCTGAATCAAAAATATGGCACCTATACCTGTGCAACTTGAAAAATTCTGGACATCAACATCAAACTATATGAACTTGGAGATGTTAACTCACCAAAACATTGCTGATGCTTCAGTGAACACTGAATTTCCAATTATTGTAAGTGGAATGATTGTCAATGAGGGGTTGGTGCCTGCAGAGATATCTTCTAAAAGTACAGGCCATATTGTTCAAGAACTTAACAGCAAACTGGAGGAACCTGAACTTTGTGTTGTACCACATGTTGAGTGGGCTGTTTGAAATGGTTCCAATCGAGTCATTGTACTCTCAAATGATACAGATGTTATTATTGTGCTGCTTAGATTTGTTACAATGTACATAAGTCACGGATTGTCTGAGTTATGGAAACATTATGGATCAGGCGAGAAAAGACACCTAATCATGCTTCATATTCTGTACAAGAAACTTAACCCAGACATGCCCAGTGTTCTTATCAAGGCACATATTCTTATGGGTGATGACAATATGAGGAAAATCGGAACAAAGATTGGAGCCATTTACTGCTGAACCTGTGAAGTTTTTTAAAGGATTTGCTGAGACTGAAGAAGAATGTGACTTTAAGGACACAAAAATACCTTGTGCACTGGCTCGTGGGCAGTTACTGTACTGCATCACCTGGTGTCTGTGTACTTTATTTACAAGATGTGGGCCTGAAGCCCGACACTACACTGGCGACGAGGCCGGTAGCTAACCCCGCGTGCCTATTGCTCGGCACTTCATCATCCCTCGTGGGGGAGAAAATGAGCCTGGCAGGCGACACCCCCCACCAAGCTGTCTACGGCCACCTGTGACTGCAGAAGAGATCAGGCGCGACACCGATCTCTGCATCCAAGGGGCACCAACCGGAGACTGACCAGGCCTCATCCCTCCTCGTGTCAGAAGTGGAAGAGAGGACATGCGATCCTGATCAGAGTGAGAGCACCGCGATGCCAGCAATGCGCCCGCTGCCACGCTCACTGGTACGTTTGCAGAGCTCAGTGGCCCACTAGCGAAACCCTGCCCCACTTCCCCTCGCCGGGGCAGCCGATTTCCACCCAGCAGCCGCCCCATCGCATGTGTCCACCGCTGCGGGGGAGGCTATGAAGGTGCAGCCATGGTGAAGTGCGCGAAAGCACAGCTCCCTGCGCGACATGTTCAGCCAGCCCCAGCAACAGAAAGGAAGCGGCTGCATCCCGTGTCAGATGTAGCCGAGAAGCACTGAGCGGCATCAGCTGGGTGAGCGCCAGGGGAAAGCAAGTCGCCTGGCCGCACCAGCCTCGAGGAAAGCCCATACCGGCATCTCGGCGCCCCATCGCAGTCCAGCAAGTACCGCCCGCAGCACGATAGCAGGCCATCTGCAAAGCATTGCGTGAATCTACCGGACGGCGGCCTCCCGCCATACCTCCCTTCCTGTCAGCAACCCTTCGGCAGGCTGCCCACGCCTGCCTACTACAAGAGGAAAAGGAAGAGAGCACCTACCTTGCCACCAGCGGATCTCCGAACGAAGTACCGCCAAGCCCGCCTCCATGAGGTCCGCAGGGCGGCTCAGCAAGCAACGTGAAAATGGCTGCCACGTTACGAGGATGTGCACCATCTAGCAGCCAAATGCCTGCCACACTGATAGCGCTGCACCGGTCAGTGTTCCCCACAAGAGCTCCCAGTTTCAGAGAAAGAGGGGAAACTGCCTTACCTTCCCTCGCACCACTCACAATGCATACAATGTCCCGACACCTGCCTCCACGATGCCCCTGGAACAACATGGCCGGTAGCATGTGAAAGGCTGCCGCGCCCACCTGAGGATCGCCTGCATCGTATTGAGTCGCCAGGCGGAGGAGAAGCCTGCAGTGTCCAGAAAGGACTGCCAGGCCCCGCAGACTGAAGAACTGCACTGACACCAAGCGACCATGAGTGGTACTGCTGCCGCACCAACCAAGCACACGAGGAAGGAAGAGCCTGCAGTGCAAAGATTCAGCAGACTGGTAAACCTAGCACGAAAGGAAGGTCCAGGCCCATGCATCCACAGAGCTGCTGAAACCAGTGGACTCCATGCCCAGAAGCAAGGCTGAGGTGGGAGGAATGCCCAAGACCCCCACACAGGTATGGGGTGCAGACCACGTCACCCTAGCCCAAAGTTTACCACGCAGTGTTCCCAGCTCCCAGACAGTGGCCAAAGAGAGACAGTGGAGAGCATCCTGCGAGGACTGGGGCCCACCAACACTATGCACGGCCCCACACCTGCATCATCACCCCCGCATGGCTTCACAGTGGCAGCCAGCCGACCCAGCACCTGAACAGTAGCCACAGTGCCCCTAGGGGTGGTGCACATCACAGCACCTCCACACAGCGTGCACAACGTTAGCAGCAAGAGGAAATCTACCAAGGATCAGTGGAATGCCCTGCACAGCCAAAGGAGCCACAGCGACACAGGAGAAGTAGTCAGCGGCAGCTTCCATGCCCACCCAAAGACCCCAAAAAGTCCAAGACACCCCAGGACACAGACTGGCCATTCGAGCCAGACAGCGACACTCACCGCAGCAATAGCGCTACTGTGACACAACACTGCCGCAAGACGCACTAGTAGCAGAACAGACACAGCAGCCAGGACCAAGAGAAGAGTAACCGTACATCCCAGCAGGGTATCGTTTCATTCGCCACCAGCAAAACCCAGAAACCCCCAAACACTGACAAGTGATGCCAGTCAGTCTGCAAGGCCCCAAAGCAGCAAGCCGAACAGACAGCAACGTCACAAGGCACCCACCCACACCACCATCGCAAGAAAGCCTGGTGCAGAGCGTGCACCACAAGTGGCTGCCCAACGCCACTGCCGGAGAAGAGATTGCATCACTCGCTCCTACTGGCGTACAGGCACAACCGCAAGCTACAACACAGACACACCAAGTGCCAGAAGAGAAGTCAGAGATGCGCAGAAGGCCGCGCCAGCGAATCTGACAGTATGGGTAGGCGCCCGGGAGATAGAGACAGCTCCATAAAGAAGCACTGCTGAACGCAGCACAGTGAGGAACCACATCTCTAGAGCTCAGAGCTGGGTTGCAGAGAGGTGTAAAAAGGGGCATGGCATTGGACCACCTCGCTGCAACACAGCTCTGTGGTGATTACTGGAGGTACCTGGTGGGCTAGTTGGCCCCCAGGGACCCTCAGGATTCAAGGGGAATTAATCCCCCAGCTTAAATCCTACCAGGGGGCGCGTTGGCACAGTGGTGAAGGGAGGGGCGCGCCTGATGTGAAATGTGTATACTTATCCAATCGCTCCGCAAAAACCCAAGCACAATCCCCTGAGCACTACTGATGCAGTCCTGCCATCGCCTTGTCACTATCCATGCACTCCTCCAATCACCCAGCCAGTTCCATGTCCTTATCTAATCACTCCGCCAAAACCCAAGCACTTTTAAATTCACCATGCACTCTCCTTGCAGTACTCTAATGATCCAGTCACTACCCATGTACTCATGCAATGACCCAGGCACTAACACATGCACTGCTACAATCCCCTGAGCACTACTGATGCAGTCCAGCCATCTCCTTGTCACTACCCATGCACTCCTTCAATCACCCAGCCAGTCACATGTCCTTATGTAATTACTGCACCAAAACACAAGCACTTATAAATTCACCATGCACTCTCCTTGCAGTACTCTAATCCACTAGTCAGTACCCATGTACTTATGCAATGACCCAGCCCGTAACACATGCACTGCTACAATCCCCTGAGCACTACTGATGCAGTCCAGCCATCTCCTTGTCACTACCCATGGTCTTCTCCAATCACCCAGCCAGTTCCATGTCCTTATTTAATCACTGCGCCAAAACACAAGCATGTATAAATTCACCATGCACTCTCCTTGCAGTACCCTAATCATCCAGTCACTCTCCATGTACTCATGCAATGACCCAGGCACTAAAACATACACTGCTGCAATCCCCTGAGCACTACTGATGCAGTCCAGCCATCTCCTTGTCACTACCCATGCACTCTTCCAATCACCCAGCCAGTTCCATGTCCTTATCTAATCACTGCGCCAAAACATAAGCACTTATAAATTCACCATGCACTCTCCTTGCAGTACTCTAATCACCCAGTCAGTACCCATGTATGTATGCAATGGCCCAGTCACTAACAACACATGCACTGCTACAATCCCGTGAGCACTACCCATGCAGACCTCTAACCACCTACACACTACTGATTCACTTCCTTCAATTACCCAGGTAGTACCCATGCACTCCAGCAATCCTTCTGTCACTACCCATGCACTCCTCCAATCACCCATCCAACATCATGTACTTATCCAATCACTCCGCCAAAACCCAAGCAGTTATAAATTCACCATGCACTGTCCTTGCATCACTCTAATCATCCAGTCACTACCCATGTACTCATGCAATGACCCAGGCACTAACACATGCACTGCTACAATTACCTGAGCACTACTCATGCAGACCAACCATCTCCTTGTCACTACCCATGCACTCCTACAATCACCCATCCAGCATCATGTACTTATCCAATCACTCCGCCAAAACCCAAGCAGTTATAAATTCACCATGTACTGTCCTTGCAGCACTCTAATCATCCAGTCAGTACCCATGTACTCATGCAATGACCCAGGCACTAACACATGCACTGCAACAATCACCTGAGCACTACCCATGCAGTCCAGCCATCTCCTTGTCACTACCCATGCACTCCTCCAATCACCTATCCAGCATCATGTACTTATCCAATCACTACACCAAAATCCAAGCACTTATAAATTCACCATACACTGCCCTTGCAGTACTCTCATCATCCAGTCAGTACCCATTTACTTATCCAATCAATCCACGAAAACGCAAGCACTTATAAATTCACCATACACTCTCTTTGCAGCTCTCTAATCATCCTGTCACTACCCATGCACTCATGCAATGACTCAGGCTCTAACTCAGGCACTGCTACAATCCCCTGAGCACTACCCATGCAGTCTAGCTATCGCCCTGTCACTACCCATGCACTCCTCCAATCACCTAGCCAGCACCATGTACTTATACAATGGCTCAGGCACTAACACATGCAGTGCTACAATCCCCTGAGCACTTCCCATGCAGACCTTTAATCACTTACACACTACTGATTTACTACTCCGATTACCCAGGTAGTACCCATGCACAGAAATCCCTCTGCCACTACCCATGCACTCTCCAATCACCCATCCAGCATCATGTACTTATCCAATCACTCTGCCAAAACCCAAGCAGTTATACAATCTATTAAATCACCATGCACTGGGGGGCGTGGCTTCGGAGCCGAGGGGAATGGCTGCCGTCTCGTGAAGCTCCGTGAGGGAGTAGAGCGACGGGCCGCTTCCAGGCGTTCTTCGTGCACACAGACGCCACCAAGCCGCTTCTTCATGCGGCGGAACACTCCAGCTGTGTTTTAAGCCTTTCTAGGCGGCGCTGGTCGATCGCGCTGCAATGCAACACGAAGCTTTCCTCAGAGCGCTGATCCTCGGTAAGATGCAGCCGTCATCTTAGATTGTTAGCTTTCCTGCTCCACATCTTTATGCTGCCTGCATTTACCAAGCTTTCACCCTGAACTTGATAGAAACAACATTGGAAGCAGCCTTTACTCCGTACTATTGGATTCTGTGAGCAACTTTTTCACGCTTAGATAATTTTTTGGCCCTGCTCCTTTTTCTCTTCAGTTTTCTAGCTTTTCAGGGTGCCATTTTAGAATTTTCGAACCTGCTTGCTGATTTTTTCTTTTTTCACAGTTATATTGGATCATATTTATTTTCTCAACTTTGTCTTTTCCCTTGTCGCTGGACAACATATTTTTGCTCCCTGAGTGAAAAAAGCAGTTTAGTCAGATTTTTGGTTTCCTTTTTTCCTCAAGAAATAACAGTCTGTTTGACGCCATTTTTGATTCTTGTTGGTTTACTTTTCAGTTCTCCTTTTAAAAAGGCTCGCTCTAATCGCTCTTCTTCACAGCAGCTGCCTGCGCCTTCTCCATCATTAGAAGATGTTAATCCATTTAGTGTACTACAGGATAACATGGAGGAAAATTCTAATGACTCTGTTGGAATAAAAGGTACTTCTACTACTATTTCTCGCTCAAGCAACAAGCCTAATTCCAAAATTCCCTCCACATCGGGAAAACGAATAAAGACAAATCCACCTTCCCCTACAAATTCTGTTTCTTCTGTTTCTTTGGACCTTTTGCTTGAGGAAATACGTTCTCTCAAACCATATATGGCTGAAACGAATACCCGTCTTCAAAGCCTAGAAGACAACTGGTCACACACCGAGCTTCGATTTGCGGATCTTGAAAGAAGAGTAACTTCAGTGCAGGTTGTCTCAGACCAGGTTCCTGGCATTCACAAAGAAATTCATTTCCTTAAGCGGCAGGTCGAGCATTTGGAAAATCGTAATAGGCGCAATAACCTACGCATTTACGGACTGGCGGAGGGTTTGGAAGGGTCCCACCCCTCATCCTTCTTTCAATCTTTTTTGCCAACACTTTTGTGTCTTCCTGCCTCTCCTCCATTGAATATTCAGCGGGCTCATAGTTTGGGTTCAGTTTCCCGCTTTTCTAATTCTTCTGCCTCTCCCTCGAAACCCAGAGGTGTCATTTTGTATTTTCTAGAATATACTGACCTCATAAAAGTGATTCAAGCGGCTAAACAGAAAGGGAAAATTACTTGGAATGGCTCAAATCTCTTCTTCACTCAGGATTACGCTATGTCTACTGCAGATCAACGTAAACAGTTTCTGGACATGAGACCGGCCCTGCGCGCCCTGAATGCCCGATACGGATTGTTCCATCCTTGCCTCTTTAAAGTTACCCACAACAACAGAACAACAAATTACGAAGATCCGGCTCTTCTTCAACAATTCCTGAGCTCTCACAGAGTTGACTCCATGGACACTCCTGATCTATAACAGTTGCTTTGTTTCTTAATGGCTTGTGGTTATCTGGCGTTTGATCCTTCTTTGATTGTATTGTTTTCAACTATGTTGTGAATTAATCATTTTTTAAAATATTTTTCTTTTCTTTATTTCTTAGGTGAAGTTCTGTGCTCCCCTGTTGTTATGTATGATGTTTTCGCCTGGAGGTGTTCCCCTTTCGCTGCTCCCTCTTGGGGTCCTCCGTTTCGACGTGCTACCTTCCTTATGTGGTTCTTCCATCCCCATTTCTTTGGTCTTTTTATGGTATGTCAGTTTGACATTATTTTGTATTATCGATTGTTTGACTTGTTTTGTCTTTCTGTTCACTGTCTCTTCTATCTCTTTTATCTCTGTTCTTTTTCCTCCAAACCTTTTTTCTTTCTTTTTTCCTTCTTTCTTTTCGTCTCTTTTCCCTTTTTTCGCTGTTTGTTAATGTTCAATCACTTTTTTGATCTTGGCTCTTTCTCCCTTTCCTTATATAGTATTTTCATCTCTATATCTCATATAGCTCGTTTTGTGACTCTTACCTTTATTCTTGTCTTTCTCTTTTCCTTCATTCTGAGACTATTTTACAGTCTTGTTTTACATGCTTGCTTGTTCCTAGGTAATAAGGTTTTATGTCCCTATTTTAATTGCATATTGATTGTTCTTATTATGTTTGATCGACATTACTTAAGTATGTTTCTCTTCTATTTGCAGTTTCTCTTTAAAAGTTTAACTTTAGGGTTGTAACACGGAATGTTAAAGGAGTCAGTAACCCTATTAAAAGACAACGCGTATTAACCCATTTATCTAGATTAAATACTGATATTGCTTTAATCCAAGAGACGCATTTATCAGATGCTGAAGCAGCTAAATTGAAAAGGGGTTGGGTGGGTCATGTTTTTTCTTCCCCAGCTTTAGGAAAGAAGAATGGTACTTCGATCCTATGTCACAAAAAAACATCAGTTTTCAATTACACATCAGGAGAATGATCCTGATGGTCGTTGGGTAATTGTTAAATTGCTTATTGATCAAATACCCTTAGTTTTATTTAATGTTTATGCACCTGTCAGTAGTGATAACATGTTTTGGACTCAGATATCTGACAAGTTGCTTCTGTTAGACAATGACTATGTTATTTTTGGAGGTGACTGTAATCAGGTTTTAGATCCTATACTAGATAGACATTCTTCTGCAAGATTCTCCATGTCTAAAATGCATTCACAGTTTACCTCTGCTATCCGTCGTAAAGCTTTCATTGATATCTGAAGACTTTATAATCCAGACCTACAAGAGTACACCTTCTATTCTCCTCCTCATAACTCTCAATCTAGAATAGATTATCTCTTTTTTAGTAAACCCTTATCTCAACTTGTTACCCATGCTGAAATTGGTTCCATCCTTATCTCAGACCATGCTCCAGTTTTTGTGGATTTTGACCTGCTGCATTTTTCTCCTAATGCCGGTAGATGGCGTTTTAATAATGCATTATTATCAGACCCTAATTTCACAAGTCAGTTTGGCTCCTTTGCTTCTGAATTCTTTTCTATTAATTCCACTCCGGACTCTTCTCCTGTAATGATTTGGGACGCCTTTAAAGCTGCGGCCAGAGGTTTTGTATCACGGAAAAAAAAGTTTTTTGAAGCTAAAAATTCTCAGTTACTAGCTAAGATTAAACAACTTGAATATTGTTATTATCGCTCCAATTCCGAATCCTCATTAAAAAATCTTATTGAAGCAAAAATTGCATTTAACAAATCGACTACAGAGGCTGCATCCTCGTAGTGCCCGGTATTATGGTGGCCAAAATAAGATGGGTAAACTTCTTGCAAATTATTTAAAAATCCGTTGTGAACGAACCAACATTGAATGCATACATAATAATATGGGAGTGTTGCTTTTTAAAGACAATGATATTCTAAATGAATTTGTTGCATTTTACAAAAATGTGTATACTCCAGAGCATCAACCAACTTCAGATGCCCTCTCCTCCTTTTTTCAATCAATAAATTCCCCTCCCCCTTATGATACTGATTTTTCCTTATTAGAAGCGGACATTACCTTAGTTGCGATTAAACATGCTGTATCCGTACTGAAAAGAGGTAAAGCACCTGGTCCTGATGGGTTCACTATTGAATTTTATGCTCACTTCGCTGCTCTATTACTTCCCCATCTCTTGTCACTTTTTCAATTTTTCATCAAAGACGGTACCTCTTCAGGATCTTTTCAAGAAGCCGTGATATGCTTAATTCCCAAAGATAACAAAGATCCTGCGCTCTGTAAAAATTATCGCCCAATCTCCCTAGTCAACTTGGACTATAAGATTTTTGCAAAAATCCTTGCACTTCGTATTGATCCCATTTTGCCGAACCTGATTGGATCCGAACAATCAGGAATTATTAAGGGCCGTTTATCCTCGGATAATTCCAGAGTCTTTTTTAATATTTTAAGTAAAGCCTCTTCTCTTGATTATCCCATTGCTGCAATAGCATTAGATGCTGAAAAAGCTATTGACAGGATTGGCTGGGATTTTATGTTTCGGGCTCTACAATGGATTGGATTCCCTACTAAATTGATTTCTCTTATTTCTTTACTTTACTCTGGCCCTAAAGCCTCTATTTTTGTTAATGGGAAATCCTCTGATTATTTTCCGCTCTTCAGAGGTGTTCGTCAAGGCTGCCCTTTATCACCGCTTTTATTTATAATTGCATTAGAACCATTGTTGACGAAAATTAGAGTAGATGATAGAATTACCGGTTTTAATATTCCCACTACTCAGGTTAAAATGTCTGTATATGCTGATGATATCCTCCTGTATTGTTCAAATCCCTCAACTTCTCTTCCAGCCTTTCTCTCTCAAGTTGATAATTTCTCTCAACTCTCCGGATATCGACTTAATTCGGATAAATGTGAAGTCCTTCCATTAAATGTTCTCTGTCTGAAACAGGATTTCGTTTCCACTGGCTTCTCCTGGAAATCCACTAAAATAAAATATTTAGGTCTATGGTTCACCCCCACCATTCCAGACACCTTAAAAGAAAACTTTGACAATCTTACTAAAAATGTATCTACCTCTATTGACCGATGGCACCCACTTTTTCTTTCTTGGTGGGGACGCATGGACTCTATTAAAATGATGCTTTCGCCGCTAATTCTCTACCTTTTATCTATGATCCCGGTTCACATTCCTGGTTTTTATTTTAAAAAAATCGACTCTCTACTAAACAAGTTCCTATGGAACAATAAGACTCCTCTAATTGCTCTCAATGCCCTTAAAGCTGACAAAAACTCTGGAGGTCTCAAATTTCCTGATTTTAAAACCTATCATTATGCCTTTTCTCTTAGGCAATCTTCACGCTGGCTACACCCACAACAAGCTTTGCACCCTCCTATTTGGTTGATTCTTGAAAAAAGCTTTATAGCTCCTTTCCACTTTAATGAATCCCTTAACTTTACTAATACTATTCCCTCTTTTTGCTCCCAGGTTATCTCTCATACACGTAAAATATTAAAACCCCTTCTCCCGTCCTCATATCCTTCCTCTTCTTCGTTAGATCTGAAACCAATTTGGCATAATCACCTGTTGCGTATTAAGGGCCGTATGATGTATTGGAAATCTTGGAGGATCAAGGGTTTACTTTGGATTTCACAATTATTATCTAATCATACTCCGTTATCCTTCCCGGAACTTCAATTACAATTTTCTTTACCCTCGTCATGTAAATCTCAATATGATTCTCTCCTTCCTTCTCTCTTACAGTATCTTCTATCGCTACAGCCTAACTCTGTTGTTCCTTCTAAATCTGTTTCCTTTATTATCCACTAACTCATCAGCTTCCTCTTTATATAAGACCTTGCTTTTTTCTTCTGATAGACCCAAGGGGAAGGCTGAACTGGCTTGGGAAAGAGATCTTGTAGATTGTTGGACTATGCCTTTTTGGGATAAATTATGGTCAAAGATTCACAAAACATCTAGGGCAGCGAATACCTCTCAGACTCTTTATTTTGTGTACAAACGCCTTCTTTCTCTTCAGACTTTTCCTCGTCATGCTGGTCCTGTAAAATGACTTCTGCTGATTTAAAACATATGCTCTTTGACTGTCCCTCCCTTTCCCGTTTTTGGCTTCTAGTCTGGTCTCAAATTAATACAATTTTCAATACCCACACTCCTTTCTCTCTGTCTAACATCTTTTTAGGCTATTTAGCTCCCTCTTGACCTCACTCATCTCCTAATCCCTCTTTAATTGACTTATTATTAGCTATAGCCCTTCATTTAATAACCTCCAACTGGAAACAGGCTGAAAAAGTCCCTTTCAGAGCCTGGTGGAATGCTGGTTGTTTCCATCATAGATTGGATACCAGCAATGTGTCTCCTATATCCTTATCTATCAAAAGAGATCTTTTATGGCTCCCCTTATCTACTTACCTGACTGATGTAGCTTCTAATTCCGTCACTGCAGTGAACACTCCAGATGAAGTCAGAAAACCTCCATAAGCCCTCTGTTGTCTTTTCTAGCTTAGCTCTAAAGGTAGTTTTTGAATGACTCCTTTTTCTTTTCAGTATTGTATCTTATGATTCTATGAGTACTGTATTTATAATACAGTTTATGTAGATGTAATAAGAGTCTCAGATTTTGATGAAACCTTTTCTTTATATTGATTTTTCTTCCCCCCTTATCCCTTCTTTCCCTCTCCTGCTTTTTCCTGTTTTATTATTAATAGATTTGATGGTTTTCTTATTATATGGTGATTTTCCTATATGACGTTACCTTTGTTTGTATCCTACAACTTTTTCTTTTCAACAAATTTTAAACTTAAATAAAATCACCATGCACTGTCCTTGCAGCACTCTAATCATCCAGTCACCACCCATGTACTCATGCAATGACCCAGGCACTAAAACATGCACTGCTTTAATCCCCTGAGCACTACTGATGCAGTCCAGCAATCTCCTTGTCACTACCCATGCACTCCTCCAATCACCTAGCCAGCACCATGTACTTATCCAATCACTCCGCCAAAACCCAAGCACTTATAAATTCACCATGCACTCTCCTTGCAGTACTCTAATCATCCAGTCAGTACCCATGTACTCATGAAATGACCCAGGCACTAACTTATGGCAAGTACAGGGGAGGTCATGCTAATCACAGGGGTACCCCAACGCATAGTGCCCCCTATTGTATGTAGGTGTTTTCACTGTATTTTAAGTGTCTTTTAGCATAGCACTGGCTCTAGGCCTGGTTAGTCTGAGTCAGTTACCACCAGTACCCGTCAGCAAAATGTTGGGGGCACAGGAGGACTTTCTGCTCCTCTGTTGGTTCTTTCTGCACATCTCTTGCTTCTTCCTGCACTTTTCTTCATCTTTCTGGACTTTTGTTGCCTCTTTCTGTATTTGTCTTGCTTCTTTCTGTGATTTTCTTCCTCTTTCTTCACATGTCCTACCTTTGTAGGCATAGTTAGAAACTAGCATTTAAAAAACCTTTGAAATTCACTGAAAAAACCATAGGTTTCAGGGACGTTCTAGTTAGAAATTAGCATTTAAAAAACCTTTGAAATTCACTGAAAAAACCATAGGTTTCAGGGACGTTATAGTTAGAAATTAGCATTTAAAAAACCTTAGAAATTCACTGAAAAAACCACAGGTTTCAGGGACGTTATAGTTAGTTGGACATTTCACTCGTACAAAACCAGAGAAATTCAGCCGTTATAGTTAGTTCAGCTAACTATAACTCGTGCCCCTGCAATGCACTGCTGATGACGTCACATATTACATCATTCATGACATGGTCATTGACATCGCTGATGACATCACTGATGACATCTCAGATGACATCACTGATGACATCACTGATGACATCTTCCACATGATAATCTGATGCACCTCCTCATACCCTAATATAACCTTTGATACACCCTCTCTAAAATACAGACTACCCTTTTCGAAACCATAGACACACCAATACCAGTTAGTACATACCCACATTCACCCATACAGTCACTCATACATGCAGTCAACCATCAATACGGCATTATCATATGCACTCCCATATCAATACAGACACTCACACACCACCACTCATCCATAGAGTTACTCACACACCTAGTCAGGTATGCAAAGAATCAATCACACTCCCATTTACTCACCTATAGTTATACACACACCACCTCACTTATTCAAACATATACTAACACATACTTACACTCTTATACAATAACTAATACAAGCACACACTGATCCATACAGCCACTCTCACAATCACTCACTCTCACATATAGTCATTTATACACTCCGACACTCACATATACTGCCTTTCACATATGCAGTTACTTACACATGTACCACTGAGGTATCCATTTACTCACCAACACACCCATACACAAACTCATCCACCCATACAGCCCTTCACAGATACACTCTTGAACCCATACACGCAGAGAATCATCCACTCACACATCTATGCACAGAATCACACCCCCCTACCCACCAAGATAGACACTCAGGCACCCATACAGATACTCAGACAACCAATCAATAACCCATATAGATCCTCATTTAGCTACTCATCAACCCATGCAACCACTTACACACCAACTGACAAACTAAACTGTGTGACTGTCTGTATCAGTCACTAACCCATGCATTCAGTAAGACACATTTAATCACTCACTTATACAGTCAGTCATGCACCTACTAAATCATCCATCCAGACACTTATACACCCACTCATTCTTCAATCCACCTTGGCATATATATAAAACATATTTAAACTTTATAGAAACATACAGTCGCTGGATGATGTCATCAGTGATGTCATCAGTGATGTCATTTGAGATATCATCAGTGATGTCATCAGTGATGTCACTGACCATGTCATGAATGATGTAATATGTGACGTCATCAGCAGTACATTGCGGGGGCGTGAGTTATAGTTAGCTGAACTAACTATAACGGCTGAATTTCTCTGGTTTTGTATGAATGAAATGTCCAACTAACAATAACGTCCCTGAAACCTGAGTTTTTTTCAGTGAATAAATATATATATGCTCCGAAACACCATGCACGGAGCACTCACGGGCGGGTGCTGGTGTCGCGAGGGTGTGCCCGCAAAATTTAATGAAGGCTCCTTTTCTTCAATTTATAGAAGAAAACAGCACTCACTGGAGCAGTTGCTTTCAATTTATTAGCAACGCAACAGCAAACAACAGTTGTTTTTATAAATTGAAGAAAAGGAGCCTTCATATATATATATATATATATATATATATATATATATATATATATATATATATATATATATATATATATATTCAAAGCAGGCGCGCTTCTGCAAAAAGCGCGACACGAGCCACTCCAGTAGTGCAAGTTCAGGTTTTTTAATCAGAAGAAACAACAGGCATGACGCGTTTCGAGTTCACCACTCTTAATCATATGCCGATAGCCATGGTCTCAGCGGGTTCGTTAGATTTTAAATAAAACGTGACTTATAAAACATAGAGAAAGGACAACAGTCCATCTTTCCAGTTCTTAAAGGGGCAGTTCTTTTTCCAAATAACATTCGTTTTTAAATGTCACCAAATTTACAAGAGCAGCGAAAAAAGTACAAATACTTAATCTCAGGTTTTCAATTAACCCCCAAGTGGTATTTAATTCTCGTTATTTTCGTTGCAGTTTGTTCAAGAATAAAGGACTTCTAGTCCCAGGATACATTGTAACTGCCCACAGGTTTCACTGGTTCTCCATGTCGATGTTGGCAAGACTGCACGATGTTACACCGTCGACTGAGTGCAATGCTTGCTTCAAAGGAATAGTTCCATTACTCAGTCACAGTGTTTCAAGGTCAAGTCCCGCTACCACTGAGTTTAAAAAATAGCTGTTGTTCGTCTTTAGAAGTTTGTTACCTCTGGCACGGATGCTGATCCTGGCTGCTTATGTTCATTCCCCAAGTTTTGAGGCGGGCCTCACAGAGTGGCCCTTTCCATTCAAATCTTCGTTCCTGTTCATTGTAAACAGCCGGAGGGCATTCCACAATAAGCTCCTCGCTTCACCAAAAGTCTGACCAAAGGAATGCCACCTCCTAGCGGATCGGGGCTCGTCTTGAGGTGAGTCAGACGCCTCTCATCGATTCAAAGCAGGCGCGCTTCTGCAAAAAGCGCGACACGAGCCACTCCAGTAGTGTAAGTTCAGGTTTTTTAATCAGAAGAAACAACAGGCATGACGCGTTTCGAGTTCAGCACTCTTAATCATATGCCGATAGCCATGGTCTCAGCGGGTTCGTTAGATTTTAAATAAAACGTGACTTATAAAACATAGAGAAAGGACAACAGTCCATCTTTCCAGTTCTTAAAGGGGCAGTTCTTTTTCCAAATAACATTCGTTTTTAAATGTCACCATATTTACAAGAGCAGCGAAAAAAGTACAAATACTTAATCTCAGGTTTTCAATTAACCCCCAAGTGGTATTTAATTCTCGTTATTTTCGTTGCAGTTTGTTCAAGAATAAAGGACTTCTAGTCCCAGGATACATTGTAACTGCCCACAGGTTTCACTGGTTCTCCATGTCGATGTTGGCAAGACTGCACGATGTTACACCGTCGACTGAGTGCAATGCTTGCTTCAAAGGAATAGTTCCATTACTCAGTCACAGTGTTTCAAGGTCAAGTCCCGCTACCACTGAGTTTAAAAAATAGCTGTTGTTCATCTTTAGAAGTTCCTTACCTCTGGCACGGATGCTGATCCTGGCTGCTTATGTTCATTCCCCAAGTTTTGAGGCGGGCCTCACAGAGTGGCCCTTTCCATTCAAATCTTCGTTCCTGTTCATTGTAAACAGCCGGAGGGCATTCCACAATAAGCTCCTCGCTTCACCAAAAGTCTGACCAAAGGAATGCCACCTCCTAGCGGATCAGGGCTCGTCTTGAGGTGAGTCAGACGCCTCTCATCGATTCAAAGCAGGCGCGCTTCTGCAAAAAGCGCGACACGAGCCACTCCAGTAGTGCAAGTTCAGGTTTTTTAATCAGAAGAAACAACAGGCATGACGCGTTACTCATGCAATGACCCAGGCACTAAAACATGCACTGCTTTAATCCCCTGAGCACTACTGATGCAGTCCAGCAATCTCCTTGTCACTACCCATGCACTCCTCCAATCACCCAGCCAGCACCATGTACTTATCCAATCACTCCGCCAAAACCCAAGCACTTATAAATTCACCATGCACTCTCCTTGCAGTACTCTAATCATCCAGTCAGTACCCATGTACTCATGAAATGACCCAGGCACTAACTTATGGCAAGTACAGGGGAGGTCATGCTAATCACAGGGGTACCCCAACACATAGTGCCCCCTATTGTATGTAGGTGTTTTCACTGTATTTTAAGTGTCTTTTAGCATAGCACTGGCTCTAGGCCTGGTTAGTCTGAGTCAGTTACCACCAGTACCCGTCAGCAAAATGTTGGGGGCACAGGAGGACTTTCTGCTCCTCTGTTGGTTCTTTCTGCACATCTCTTGCTTCTTCCTGCACTTTTCTTCATCTTTCTGGACTTTTGTTGCCTCTTTCTGTATTTGTCTTGCTTCTTTCTGTGATTTTCTTCCTCTTTCTTCACATGTCCTACCTTTGTAGGCATAGTTAGAAACTAGCATTTAAAAAACCTTTGAAATTCACTGAAAAAACCATAGGTTTCAGGGACGTTCTAGTTAGAAATTAGCATTTAAAAAACCTTTGAAATTCACTGAAAAAACCATAGGTTTCAGGGACGTTATAGTTAGAAATTAGCATTTAAAAAACCTTAGAAATTCACTGAAAAAACCACAGGTTTCAGGGACGTTATAGTTAGTTGGACATTTCACTCGTACAAAACCAGAGAAATTCAGCCGTTATAGTTAGTTCAGCTAACTATAACTCGTGCCCCTGCAATGCACTGCTGATGACGTCACATATTACATCATTCATGACATGGTCATTGACATCGCTGATGACATCACTGATGACATCTCAGATGACATCACTGATGACATCACTGATGACATCTTCCACATGATAATCTGATGCACCTCCTCATACCCTAATATAACCTTTGATACACCCTCTCTAAAATACAGACTACCCTTTTCGAAACCATAGACACACCAATACCAGTTAGTACATACCCACATTCACCCATACAGTCACTCATACATGCAGTCAACCATCAATACGGCATTATCATATGCACTCCCATATCAATACAGACACTCACACACCACCACTCATCCATAGAGTTACTCACACATCTAGTCAGGTATGCAAAGAATCAATCACACTCCCATTTACTCACCTATAGTTATACACACACCACCTCACTTATTCAAACATATACTAACACATACTTACACTCTTATACAATAACTAATACAAGCACACACTGATCCATACAGCCACTCTCACAATCACTCACTCTCACATATAGTCATTTATACACTCCGACACTCACATATACTGCCTTTCACATATGCAGTTACTTACACATGTACCACTGAGGTATCCATTTACTCACCAACACACCCATACACAAACTCATCCACCCATACAGCCCTTCACAGATACACTCTTGAACCCATACACGCAGAGAATCATCCACTCACACATCTATGCACAGAATCACACCCCCCTACCCACCAAGATAGACACTCAGGCACCCATACAGATACTCAGACAACCAATCAATAACCCATATAGATCCTCATTTAGCTACTCATCAACCCATGCAACCACTTACACACCAACTGACAAACTAAACTGTGTGACTGTCTGTATCAGTCACTAACCCATGCATTCAGTAAGACACATTTAATCACTCACTTATACAGTCAGTCATGCACCTACTAAATCATCCATCCAGACACTTATACACCCACTCATTCTTCAATCCACCTTGGCATATATATAAAACATATTTAAACTTTATAGAAACATACAGTCGCTGGATGATGTCATCAGTGATGTCATCAGTGATGTCATTTGAGATATCATCAGTGATGTCATCAGTGATGTCACTGACCATGTCATGAATGATGTAATATGTGACGTCATCAGCAGTACATTGCGGGGGCGTGAGTTATAGTTAGCTGAACTAACTATAACGGCTGAATTTCTCTGGTTTTGTATGAATGAAATGTCCAACTAACAATAACGTCCCTGAAACCTGAGTTTTTTTCAGTGAATAAATATATATATGCTCCGAAACACCATGCACGGAGCACTCACGGGCGGGTGCTGGTGTCGCGAGGGTGTGCCCGCAAAATTTAATGAAGGCTCCTTTTCTTCAATTTATAGAAGAAAACAGCACTCACTGGAGCAGTTGCTTTCAATTTATTAGCAACGCAACAGCAAACAACAGTTGTTTTTATAAATTGAAGAAAAGGAGCCTTCATATATATATATATATAAATATATATATATATATATATATATATATATATATATATATATATATATATGTGTGTGTGTGTGTGTGTGTGTGTGTGGTTTTTTTGTGGGTGAAGCTTGCACAGTGCCGCTGCAGCCTCAGGGTGAAACTTCTGCAGCGGCTCCCACAGATGTACTGCAATACCTCATTGGAGAGCCACGCTGGGTCCTGTAGTAATACCATACCAGGGGGACAATTGTTTTTCAAATTTTTGGCCCCCGGGGCGGTCTGTCAGGGTCCCCCCTACAAGTGCAAGGGGGTGAGGGTGTCCTTACCCTGCCCTTTTATATGTTCTTTTATCTGCAACTTCTGGACACTGGTACAGAGTTCGTGAGTCCTGTAATGGCGGCTGCAACATTTTTCTCCGAGTTGCAGCTAGTCAATCAGATCATACGGTACCACAGAGTGATATATATCCTACCTCACTGAAAGGTAGGTCAGAAGAAAAGTTCCTTTAGGCAACCAACAAACCCAATATTTTAAATTTACAGTACCACAGGGCTCCCGTGGGACTCCAGCAGGACCAACTATCAAGATGTACCTAACCTTTTAACCCCTTTAAGCCCAACCAGAGTACTTCTTTAAATGGAAATGTTTCAAAAACAGTTGAACAGATTTACACCAAATAACAAAAAGCATGCTTTCTGGGTAAAGTTCTAACTACTGCCATGTTTGGTATAATTCTTGTATTATTCTTAGTATACTTCTGTTCAGGTGTCTTTCTGGATAGGAGAGCAAACTTTCATATGGGAATTAACATAGGAAATCAGCATTTTGGGGCTCCCCTTTTACAATGGCTTAAACCCAAAGCCAATGCTTGAATTCAGAAAATGTAAAACACAGGTTGGGGGTTTTCTCTCAATAGTTAGGGAGCTAATTATGACTTTAACTCCAATCCTGCATTGCTTATGACCTCACGTATTACATCACTCATAATGTATTAAATTACATGTTTGATAACATCACTAATGGCATCTCACACATAACCTTTGGCCAGACCCTGCATCCCTTCTGCATCAGGACCTGGTTGCAGTGCCTATGCTCATGCAAGGCCCTGCACCCAACCCTCTGCAAGCATCAAACCTTCACTGCACAGGAAATTCAGCCAAACATAGAACACGTTTGACAAAGGACTTAGTCTGTAGCCAGTCTGCACTGCCACTACAAGATAGGCCAACCCTCACCATGCACAAACTTTGGACATGCACAGTGGAGTTTGCCTGCAAGGTCTGGAGCCCCACCAGGCCCAGCATCTAACATACAATAGATGTTGGGCAGTGAGCTTGCACTTTGGCCAGACCCTGAGCTCAATCCTCCATAAACACCTAACACCCTACTTGCTCAGCCTTCAGCCCTGCACCGCAAAGTTTGACCAAAGTGGCTATTGTTCAATGATGTTCAGCTGCCTCTGCTAGTGACCTACACCCACTGTACCTATCCCTTGGGTGAATAGAAGTTAAAAGACAGTGACATCCATTAAAAGTGTTCACTTCTGACATATCCAATTTCCTTTGAATCTATCAAAAGCTTACAAACAAGCTTATAAGAGTGCACGGTTCGTTCCCTAAGCCGTTAGCACACTGTCAGAATCATTGGTTGATTTCATTAGTAATTTTGATAATGGGGTTATTTAAACATAATCAGTGATGTTGTCAATTATGTCATTTAACATGTCATGAGTGATGTAATATGTCAGGTCATAAGCAGTGTATAATAGTAAGTGTGCACATTATAGTGAGTTCCCCATATGTTGAGAGAAGACTCCCAGAGTTTCAGGGGCATTTGTTTTTCATTTTTTGAAGGCATACCTGGGCTTTAGGTTTCAGCAATTGGATAATGCAGAAAGTTTAATATTCTTTTCTATATTTTATTGGGCCCTATATAGCACTGTCCTTCCCTTCACAAGGTGCATGCGCTTTTGAGGTAATCCAATTGTTTTATCTATATACCACTTCATACTGCTGGCTCAGTTGTGAGGCACTTTGAGTTGCATCAAATTACTAGGAGCTCTTTGAGTGAATGGTTCAAAGGTAATATTTCATGGCTTCCTTAAAGGAGTGACATAAGTCCATCTTATTGGACTAGTAAAGCAGCCCTCAGTGGAATAATAAATGGGACTAATTACACAGCATGTAATTTCACCCCAAGTGAATAACGAGAAAAATACAATGCAAGCTTTATTAGCTTGTCATCTTGACAGGAGCTTCATTAATGAGAACATAAAATTTGAAACATGACATGTTTTTTTCACTGCCACTCAAGAGAAATGGTTTTGTGAATTAGATGCATCTGCAATCATTATTCCTGTGCCTGGCAACTGCATGTTGAAATCACAGATGACAGCACAATTTTATGTCTAATTTGTGAATTTCTAGGAACGGCATTCAAACTGTGTTTTCTGGAAATTATACCTAATGTCACCTGTTACTGTAGATTTGGTTTTTAGGGCAAGACCTGCTTGATTTTCCCGACAAAAAGATCAAATAACTTTTATCCTATGTAGTGGAAAAGCATTTGAAGCAACATGTCATTAACCATCTATGGGGGAGTTAAACTGTTTACTTTACTGCTACAAACCAGAGGTGGCCAGATTATGTCTAGGACTGATGCATTTTGTTCATATGTAATTTTAAAACTTTAAAAATAAGGTTGGTAACCCGACCATATTCATTTCTTCGAGATCCATAAAAAGCTATGAAAGAGGCTAATCATAAATTACCTCACACCACTTCATTGGCAAAGCAAAACCACTATAGGTTAATCCACAAATGACCAACATTTCACTTATGATGTATTGATACATGTCATCAGAAACCTCCCTAGAATCTGTGTTGATAAGCAGGACAACATATCTGAAAATATACTGGCCACCCGGAAAAGGATTTTGACAATTTAATCCAACTAACCTTATGTGGGTGAAAATAACTAATTTGAGGTGAAGGAGAGTAAAATAATTATGTCATTGGGCTCAGCAACACTTGGACACCGGTTCACAGTTCTTTTCTGGTGAACAACTTTACCAAGGTCTTGTTCATCCAACTTGAGGAGATCTATGAATTGGCTGTCTTGCATATTTTCCCTTTATTTAATATCATAGTTCATCAGTAACTAAGGGCCTGAATAAGACGGCGGGAGACCACCTCAGACAGGCAGTTGGTGGCGGTCTCCCCAACATTGGTGACTAAATCACCGCCTGCCATGTTACGATGGCGGGCATTGTGTTGGTGGTCGGAAAGACTGACCGACAGTGTCCTGACAGTCGGAAGTATTCAGACTGCCTGGCGGACTGCCCTCCATCCCCAGAATGGGGATTACAATAACCCTTTCCACCGGTCGTTCTGCGGTGGCCAGCCCACTGTGAAACAGCTGGTGGAGACAGGTTTAAGGGCCCGTATCAGGCCCCCCTTATCCAATGGGGCTGGTACATGGGCCCTGGGGGGCACCTATGGTGCCCTCTACATATCCCTGTACCATTTGGCAGGCACCACATGGTGCCTGCCACATAGGGCAGGGTTATGTAAACACTCTATTTTTTGTATTGCAGTGGGGCTGCTGACCGCATCACCGCCGCAATACAAAAAATAAGCAATGCGTGGTGGTGGTCGCATTGTAATTCAGAGTGTGGGTAAGCCGCCTCATGGGCGGCCGGTCCCCATTCCGAGATGATGGCGGATGGACATTGTAATGAGGCCATAAATACTGTAAATAACTGTAAGGATGAAGATCAAGGCTTATAATTGAGACAGGTGTTCTTGGACTTCCAGGCACATCTTCTCAAAAGAGTATTTTGATTAGGGGTGGGCGGAACTCGAGGAGTTTCACTCCACTGAATTCCGCAGAGTTATCTAAAAACTTTGTGAAATTCCGGGGAGTTCTGCGAGTGGCAGAGTTTGGTACGTCATGCTACTTGCACTGATTTTTAGCTCTGGGAGCTTGCCCTGTGCTGTAAAATCAGTGCAAACACCGCCACGCGGTGCGCAAGAGGGCACTGCTTCTTTCTGCAGGTCAAGTAAATGTTCTACTCGAGCAGCAGTTTTTTCAAAATGAGCAACAGCTTTCTCAACGAGAGCCATAGCGACCTGCCGCAGCCACCCATTTCGGGAGGCCGTCTAGTGACCGATTTTCTCACTCACCAACTTAACATTGGCGAGCCACATGTGAAAAAAAAACTCTGCCACGCAGGCTGTCTTCAGCTTCATTGAAAAAATGTGCCCATATATTTTGCCATCCACTACTTGTCCCTTGCCATTGATCCAAGACCTGAAGCAGCACTGATGCAGCAAATGATGCCATAGGCCCTAATGCTAACAGATAAAATGGACCCCCTCTCCCACTTGGTATAGTTTGACTGCCTTTTTTTGGATGCATAAGACCTCTCACTACACTGGACCCAGTGCCACTGTATCTGCTTCTCTATTGGTAGTTATGGCACTGAGAAGCAGGCAGTTTCCTCTGATCTTTGTTTAAAAATATTGAAGATCCCAGATTTACGCCCTCTTTCCTAAATCATCTCATTGGGCCTCGTGCTATCAGTGTTCTTTTATTAAAAAGAAAATGAGCCCATGGATCTCACCTAGGGTTGCCTCCTTTACTACATTTCACCAGACTTGCCTGTATTCTTGTGGCCATGTAATTAAAAAACAATGAAAAAAGCAGTGAAAGCCAGTAGATTTTCCTTTTCTAAAATGTAAGTCTAAAACATCAAGCACAGGAAGAATGCAGCGAAAAGTATTTGAAAGCTGTCAAAATGATTGCTAAATAATCATTGTATGTAAGTGATGATGGTCTGGAAATATGCCAAAGTCACACTTCCAGGCCATCTTTATATACAACAGAGGCATTTAGAACCCCCTATGTATACAGCCATGGCTCCTAAGAGGGTTTGGCCCACAGTTTGAAGACCTCTGGTCTATCTAAAGCCCCTTACTACCATACCCAGTTAAATGTAAGGAGTTCTATGACTAAATTGGATACTCTAATATCTGTTTGACCATGGTGTTCTTTCAAAATCATGAGTATTGCAATCAAATTATTGTACACACCACAAAACACTGTTGTCCATGAGTGGAAGGTTAATGAATGTACAAACTGCTCTCAGCCATTGTGTGAGGGCTAAACCATTTTCACACTTATTTTGAAGGAGAAAAAGTAATTTCCCAGACTGCTCTTCAGCCATAATGGTTCTTACAATGTTACTGACGTTTGATCCGACCACACTCCTAATATCTTCTGACCTAATGTCTATCTCACTGAGATTTGAAATGGACCAAAAACAGAAGAGTAAGACAAGAGATGGCAGATTTGTATGACTGTCTCTCCACTCACTCCCCTACACTATGCAAGATTAAAGCTGAAACCCTAGATGCCTACGTGGTATTCCAACACAAAGTTTACCATGAAAAGATTTGTAAGGAATTCTGCACTATTTATGTAAATACGTGTGCCTTCCATTTGGAAAAGGATAGGAAAAAATTGCTTTGTGGCAATGAAAATACCTAGGTTAATTTTCATAGTTTACGGAATTAGACCACAGAATAGTTAAGTGGCTGAATTAATGGCTATCTGTAGCATCAGTTTAAAGCACTGATTGTCATTACTGACTCTGAGTATGTGCAATATAATTGTTCATAACATTCACCTGTTAGAAGGCTAATGCTTCAAGGAGGAGGGCAATGATGAGGTAGGGAATGATCGAGCATCGCATATAGCCAGTTGTGTTGCACTACATGGGGAATTCATTGCTATCGAATTTCTCCTGGCGGAAATCAAATATCAGCAGAGACTCAAAAAACGAGACTGAATTTGCCCACAACCCATGTGAGCTGTTGACAGTCCTGATGCTGATCTGATTGGTGCAAAAAAGGATGCAGTTGGGTTATGTAAGGAGGTGCACAAGAGTATATACTCAGAGAACATGCATCATACAACAGTAGGCTCGTGGAGAAAGGCGGAGGCTCCTGTCATCAGTAGGGTGGCTCCAAAAAGGTGAAAAGGGAGTTCCCATCAGACAGTGGTATTTTGGTGAAGTAAAGATGAAGAAGGTACTGGGGGCACAATCCCAGAACGGCATGCAGGGAAATGAAATGGAGGGGCCACAAATTGTGATATTTCCTACCTGCTAGGAAGGCGGATATCTGACTGTGAAGTCAGAATAACAAATACACAACAGGGGATATGTCAGAAACTTTATTGTGAGGGAAAGGTGGCAGGGTCTTGGATTTTGAAGAGGGGGAAGTTAAGGGAACAGGAGCTAGTAGGCTCAGGAGGTAGGAGACAAGGTAGGGATCATGGGAGGTGGTGACCAATGTATATCTGGAAAGAGTAGGAGGAGAAGTAAAGGGAGGGAGGAGCCAACTCCTATGAAATCCAGGGATTAATCAGTGAGGTGAAGATGCAGAATGGGAACAGTGCCAATTATTGCCTGGAAACCTCTAATGTTTAAGCCAAGTGTGGGGAATGGAGTGGGAGGAGAGAAGATGCAGAACAGGAACAGTATCAAACCTTACATGGGAAACTTTAAAGTTTTAGGTGATGGAATTTCCTGCCCACTTTGAAAGAAACAGAGACCAAGATTAACACCTGGGTCTAATTGAACTGCTGGAAGAGAGAGACTAGAGCCTAAAATGTGGGATATGAACTCTTGATGGTTGGTGATATAACAGTTATGTACTGGAGTAACATTTGAGATAAGACTCTATGGGGTATTTACAATATTAAGACCAGGGAAAACCTGGCCTTAATATGGCTACATGAGGAGAAACACTTTATTTCTCCTATCTTTTGCTATTTCTATGTGTGCTGTGTTGTGCAGCACCCATAGAAACCGCAAATTGCCATGAATCATTGTTTATGTGCAGGAAGGTGTCCTTTTCTTCACATAAACAATCATTTAAAAAATGACAATTTGCAACCTCTTTGTGTGCTGAACAATGCAGCACACATAGAGGTTACAAATTGCCATTCTGGTTTGTTTATGTGCAGGAAGGGACACCTTCCTGCACATAAACAATCATTTCCTCAACGCAGGCACCCTTGCACTATGGTGCAAGGATGCCTGCATTGGCTCTAGGCAGCTGAATTTAGAGCCAGCGCAGGGAGAAACACAGGGCTGTACCATATTCTTGTAAATATGGTGCAGCCCTGCGTTTCCGAAGTGGCGGAGCGTTAGCAATTTTGGAGCTAACCCACACTCCGCCACTTTCTTATACATATTTCCCTATTTTCAATGCATAGACTGTAAAGTTAGGATTTTGTCTCAGGTAAACTTAAGTTTCGGTCTTAAAATCCTATCTTTAGGACTTTCGGTATTCACAAAGGGCATTTAGGAGTAGTAAAGTTAGGAATCCTAACTTTACTACTCGTAAATGCCCTTTTTGAATACCGAAAGTCGTAAAGTTATGATTTTGTCTCAGATTACTTTTGTGAATCGGACCCATGTACTTTCATTCAACTACTTAAAATAATCCCGTACAAGCACAGCAACCCACATCTAAAATATGACTGCAAGAATCAGTATTAAACTATTTAAATAATTAACAATCAATTAAATACCAATTAATAAAATACGCACCTTGTACCCTTACAAATCCAACAACCACCTGCTAATGTATAACTTAAATAAATAGGTAATATACTATTTATATAATTAACAAAAAATTCTATAAGTAAATATTAAAATAGCTAATTACCAATACATTTACATTTTGTATAACTTAATTACCATCCCACCCTATACCCCCACAGATCCAACAACTTGCTACTAAAATATAGCTTACAATACATATTAATAAAACAAAATAAAAAATTACATTTTTACATTTAAAATATAACACTAAAGAAATTGCATAGTTAATAATCAATTAAAAATGAATAACCAATGAACAATAAATCAACAATAAACTAAACATAGTTGTCATTTAAATACCTTCCCACCCTGTCCCTCTACAGACCTATTAACACGCTAAAACACTCTGAATAACTAATAATATAAAAAAATAAATCACTTAAAATTACAAACTACATTTCTAAAATTTTATGGCAATTATACCAATAATATATAGGAATTACAATTAATACAAAATTGTCTTAAAATAATTAAAAAAATATTTTTTACAACTATATTACTAAAAACTATATTAAAAACAACAATATTCTTCCAAATGCTATTACTTACAAAAGAAAATTATATTCTTGACAACGATATTTTATACCACAATATTTTTGCATCACAATATTTTTTTCCAAATGTTTTGGAATTCTGATATTTGTAACTCGACATTTTTTCCAAACAAGAAGAGTTACTTTTTGATCATTGAAGAGCTACTAATGGCTTTGACCATTATTGCAGTAGTGACCACATCAAATACTATCACATTAATGACCACACCTTGCAGGATTACAAGTGACTACCCAGAAATGTATCACAATATGTAGTGACTAAATATTGTCAGCAGCCGTGGCCACTTTAGGTAAGAGCAGTGAGGCCAGGTGGGGGTGGATTTTGATAGATAACTATAACGGAAAGTTAATTAATGATTTAATTTTCCCTCGTGGTCGTCTCTCGAAATCCCCCCTCACCTGGTCCCACCGCTCTTACCTGCAGTGGCCGCGGCTGATTATCAGGTCAAAATGTCATATACTTAAGAACTTGGGTATATTTTAGAAAGAGATTTAGTATCCTATATTATACGTCTTCAGCCCCAATCTGGCACTCCCCAGGCACACCAGAATGTTTTGAGGACCAGCTAAGCCGCCCCCTAAAGACAGCTGGCTTAAACTGCGGTGGCAAGTTCTGAGTGCATGTACTAATGGCAAGCAAATGAGATTCATATATTATCACTCACGATCATGGTGGGCAACTCAAGAGTGGGTCGAGGAAAAGGATGGGGTATGGTTTGAACGGGCGTTGAAGGTTGGCCCATTAAAGAAGGAAGTGTCAGTGCCAATGTGGCATTGGAGAACATGACGGCCGGCTAGAGGCGGGTCGCAGGAGAGCTCCAAGAGTGCCCATACAAACTATTCAAAAAAAGAATATAAAATGTTAATGTAAGGGAAACGTAAATGTGGAGGAGATAACCAGCATAGTGAAAATCAAGAATAAGCTCTTTTTTTTTTGCATCTTACCTCGCGGAAAGCTGTACCCGAACCACGGGCCCCTCAGGCATGAAACAGGCATGAAGTGAAGGAGGAGTGAGCCACGGCATGCGGAGCAACCACGGCAGACAAAAACAAACAGTCCTGGGTGAGGGCCGCGCTGCGGGTGCGGAAAGGACGCCGCATGGCTTCTAGAATCCCTTTCTAGGGTAGAGGAGGCAGCAGCAGGAGCGAGGACAAGCGAGCAGCCAACAAGCAGGTGTTTGAGTAGTAAGGTCAGGAAGAGACAAAACCGCTGTTGCTGCTGCAAGTGACTCGTCGGACAAAAGAGCAGGTAGTCACTGAGCCAAGTAAGATCGTGAGTGAGGAAAAGCTGGAGAAAGAAACTTTGGAGGGGGAGAAGGGGTTTTCCAGGTACGCCTTGAGGAGTGCAGGGAGGGGAAAAGAGCTTCTGGGTCAGGGCACTGTTGGGTTAAAAACAGTTGCTGGAGGGGTGGGGGAAAAGAAGGACAAAAAGGAGATTATAAACCCAGCAGTTTGTAACAGGTCAGCCCTGGTTAAACCCACAAGTCATAAAGAAATAATGAAATCAAGACAGAGTATTTTAGATCAGAGGATTAGGATCACACCCTCCCTCAGAACATTCTTCAAAGTCCTGCTAAAAACTGTAATACTAAGTGAAGGTAATATGGCACACAAGGAGGATCAACAGGGCCGGGTCTGCAGCGGGCTGCCAGACTCTTCGGGGGGACGAGACATATCCAACTGGGCTAAAGACATAAATCCGAATCGATTTAAACCACTATTGATAGAGGACCCAGTAGTCTCGGAGGTGGGGGCAGATAGTGACCAGGCAATAGTATCTGGACTGCCAAGAAGTCCAAGACAGTTATGAGAGAAAGTGGTCTGAAGGAAAAAGAGAGAGGAGGCGGTAATATAAGTAGCAAGGAGCCTCAGGTAGGATCCCTTTAGTGACCCTCTCCTCAGAAATCAAAAATAGGTTTGAGGTATCAGAAACGATTCAGAAAGAGATATGGTTGGCATGTGAAAATTTGGAGAAAACGATAGATGATCTCACTAATAGAACGCCCATTTTGGAGGAAACAGTTAGGGATCCCAGAAAGTCTGTACAAAGAAATAGTGCAGAGATTGAAGGCCTAAAATTGAAAGAGCAGGAGCAGTAGGATAGACTGGAAAGAATGGAAAACTTTCAGAGACGGAACAACCTGCGGATTTTGAAGGTGCCGGAGGGGAGAGAGGGAGAGGATCTTATGGCTTTAGTAGTGAAGCTGGTCAAAAGGGACCTACAAATGGAAGACTCAGAGCAGGAGATTGCCAAGGATATTCAGAGGATTCACAGCGACCCCTTCAGACTGAACACCAATAGAACTAAGCCAAGGAGTATATTGGTAAATGTCCTCACTTACTTGTTAAAAGAAACATTTTTGCTAAAAGCCGTGAACAAAAAATCAGTAGACCTGGATGGGGTCAAATGTGAAGTCAGGTCAGATTTATCTAATGTTAACTCTAACAGACAATGGGAACTGGGAAAGAGGATAGATCTATTGAAGAAATTAGGGGCCACGGTTCAGCTGAAGTTCCCAGCAGTATTGCCAGTGATGTTAAAAAACAAAATGCATAATTTTGGGTCAGTTAGGGAGGTAGATGAATTTATTGAGAGTGTACAAACAGGAGTATAATACTTGGAATTAGGAAGGTTTATACGGATTTAATTATTGTTGATTTTTCTTTTTTTCCTATGTATTAGTTTATTACGGTAGTCACACTTGGGGGACATCCATATGGCTGAGGCCATGGAGAGTCAGGGATGGGTTCTCCGGGGTAGGAAGAGTTAGTGGGCACTGGGTTGGGAGCATGTGGCAGAAAAGCAAAAAAAAGACCTCAGAAGCCTCAGTAATTCAGATCTCGCATTCGGATGATAAAGGGGATGAGTGAGAAACAAATAATCCTGTCCTGGAATGTAAACGGTTTAAGGGGAAGGGGAAGACGGGAGAGACTATTGCTGTACATAAAGGATTGCCCGGCTCAGGTAATAATCATACAGGAAACACAGTTGACTGAAAAAGAATGTCTAGAGATTTTCAAGGCAAAGAGATGGGTGCAACAGGTAGTATGTACAAGGCATTCATCCATAACAAAAGTGTTGGCCTTTCTGGTAAAACAAGATGCTAAGATCACCATTGTGGAGAGTGTTTTAGGCAGTGTGGGAAGATGGGTTACAGCAAAACCGGAGATATCAGGGCAAGGCTTTACATTGGTAGGATATTATGGGCCGCATAAGGATGAGACTGCTCCCCTTAAGGAGATGTTGACAGAGTTACTGAACTTCCCGGATCTGATCATCATGGCTGGGGATTTCAATGTAGTTCTGGATACTATCTAAGACAGATCTACGAAAAGCAGAGCTGCAGTGAATCCGAAGACAGCAGGACAGATAAGGCAAATTATTGAGCAAATGGGCCTATGTGATATTTGGCGACAGAGGGACGGATCTAAGACAGGATACACATTTAATAATAGGGAGTAGAGTCATCAGTCTAGAACTGACTACTTTTTCATAGACATCATTTTAAAGGATATGGTACAAGATATCAGCTAGGGGCTCATTTATCGGATCAATCTGAGGTGATGCTGGATTTAAACTTAATAGAGAAGAACATTCAGTCTAGGTGGACAATAAATCGTACTCTGTTATTAGAGGAAGATATAGTAGAACTGTTGAATAAGGAAACAAAACAGTTTTTTTAAGTTCAGTTAGGCTCTACGCTGGTGGGAATAGTGTGGGATGCATATAAGGCCTATCTAAGAGGCAGAGTAGGCAGTTTATCGGCACCAAGAAGGCGGGCTTATCGTGATGCAGTTACAAATCTTGAAAAAAGAAAGGGAAATTGTCAGCTTAAGAATAATTCAGGGCGACATTCAGGCTTCGCTGTTGGAAATAGCAGATGCTAAAACAAATTTAGCCAGCATATTGGAGGGTAGGGTCAGAAAGAGATGGGAGGTAAGCAGGCTAGCTCATTTTGAATATGGTGAGAACTGCTGAAAATTGCTAGCATGGAAAATCAAAAATGACCGGGTGAGGTATTTGGTTAAGCAGATTAAATATAAGCACACTGGGGCCGAACTGAATGGCAGGAAGGTGATTGAAGGAGCCTTTTAGGTATTTTGAAAAAGTATATCAAGAAGAGGTAGAGACAACTGAAGAGGAGGTCAGAAACTGGCTAAAGCAGGAACATTTTGAAGCCTTAATGGAAGAAAAAAGTAAGATTTTGAATGGGAAGATAAACAGGATGGAAGTAGATCAAGCACTTAAGTTAGGAAAGCAGGGGAAGGCACCCAGTCCAGATGGCCGACATCATGACATTTACAAAGCATTGGCAGGAACTCTAGCACCAATTCTAACTGCTGTATTTAAATGAGATATTTATGAAAGAAGCTAGCATGCCTGAGGAATGAGGTCATCATTACATTAATCTTGAAGCCAGGGAAGTGTGCTTAGAATTGCGACTCATATAGACTGGTGTCGTTATTAAATTGCGAATGCAGAATCTTTGCAAAGATTCTGGCTGAAAGGCTTAATGGGTTTATGAAAGATCTTGTACATGAGGAAAAGAAGGGGTTTATAAGCAGCAGATCCTTACATGAGCTGACATATACCCTTATCGGTTCCATAGATCTGGCTACTGTATATGAACTTCCCTTGGCAGTAATCGCGTTAGACTCTACAAAAGCGTTCGACCATGTAAATTGGGTCTTTTTATGAGCAGTTATGAAATCTCTTAATCTGGAAACGAAGTTTTGTAAGACACTTGCTGGAATATATATCTCTCCATACGCAAGGGTGTTGGTAAATGGCTCTCTGAGGGCCCTATTCAAAATAACCAGAGGAACGAGACAAGGTTGTCCTCTGTCACCCTTATTATTTGACCTATAAATTGAACCTCTGATGAGGAAAATCAGAAATGACCTGGAGATTCCTCCTTTCAGATTTAAAGGCTGGGAGAAAAAATTAGCCTTATACGCTGATGAGATTTTGATTTATACGACCTATCTGCAGAATACCATGAGTCAAGTTATGGTATTAACAATCGATTTTGGCAAGGTCTCGGGATATGAGATTAACAGAGGAAAAAGTGAAGCAAGACATGAGGTACTTAGGGATTAAGATAACGCAAGACATCACCAGCTATCTAAGGCAAACTTTGGAAAAACCATGAGGGAAGTGTGTAACTTGATGGCAAATTGGTCACGTCTGCCTCTAACCATATTTGACCGAGTCAATTTGGTAAAAATGGTCATGCTCCCAAAGTTCACTTTTCTATTTAATTCAATCCCTCTACCTTTCAAGAAGGAGTGGTTTGGAAAGTTGCAAGGCCACATCAGTAGCTTTATCTGGTCCTCAAAAGGCTTGGAAGAAGCTGAGAAGGAAAATAGAGAAAGGGGATCTAGCGTTACCAGACTTACAATTTAATTTTTGGGCGTTCTTGCTGAAAAACGGGAAAAGGCTCCTGGACAGACCTGTGTGCTCAAAAATAGGCAGATTGTTAAAAGAAGTGAAACGAGGGGAGTTTGGTTTCTTCCATAAGTATGCAGTTCCCAAATACTTTAAAAAGGTCAGACTGAAAATATTACAGGGCATGGGGGAGACATGGTACAGGATTAAAAGAAACTTAAAGTTACCTTATTTTGGTCATTTGGCCCCAATTTGGGACTCTCCAGGCTTTCCGGACTGGACAAAGGATAAGTTGGAAAGTCCATTGAGGGAAGCAGGCATATTGAGATAGGAACATTTAATGAACGAAGGACATTTGATAACATGGGAGATGTGCAGAGAAAGGACGGCCAACATGGTGTCGAGATTCAAATTCCTCTAAATCCAGAGTTGATACCAATCCCCCAGTACGATGATAGGGGGATCAAATGAATTTGAAGAGAAACTGATGTCAGGAACACTGATGAAGAAAGACATTTCAGTCTGGTATTGGCTGATGATTGACATGACAGATGGGGAGTTCACGTTGCCACTGGAGCTGTAGGGAAAATGCTTGCTGGATTTCAGTCTGGTATTGGCTGATGATTGACATGACAGATGGGGAGTTCACGTTGCCGCTGGAGCTGTGGGGAAAATGCTTGCTGGAGATCTTATGGCAAGTATCTATGACTATGCTTTATAATGTGGTAAAACCTGCCTATTTAAGAAGGAACCATTGTTTTCAATCCATAGGGCATATTGGACTCCACTAAGATTATTGAAATTTGGGAATGGAGGAGAGGTGGCATGCCCGAAATGCGGGCAATTGAAAGAGGATGATGTACACATGTTTATGCAGTGCCCTAAGATTCTGCCATTATGGGAGGATGTGAGTAAAGCTTTATCTGATATTCTGAAGATACAACTTCAGGTAAGCATATCTGTCAGGATCCAGAAAACTCTGGGTGACTCCGCCTGCGCAAAACTAAATTTGGACTCACATAAAGGAAGTTCAAAGGTTATGACTCTTCCTTGGAGTGAAGCTTGGCACAAGTGGAATGCTAAGATGGCCGCTCAGCAGTTCCTCAATGGTATGCGGTCTAGTTGTCCCTCCAGAATTTGTTCTGGAATCCTATGTGAAGCGCGCGCCTAAGGAGCTCTGCGCACTTCACTGAAGTGATTCCAAGTACACACACATTTGTTCGTTGACCCGATTCTAGTCGGGTAGTTGCATCTTGTTTCGATGGCCTTAGAGAACGTTGCGTAGTTAGGGACTCGGTCGACAACTCGTCGGGAAGTCGGAATTCTGTTGTATTCCGCTTTAGGTGTCCGTATATAGGTTTTCCTGAAACATGTCCTTAGATAGGCTCAATTTGCATTACTCTTATATAGGCATAAGATCCCAGTCCTTATTTAGGCATTAGCCATGATATCCAAATACAGGCATGGTCACCTACATCCGTCCCAACGTCACAACGAGTTCTTAGAAACCAGACCCTTAAGCTCTTGGGAGTTCCCCTAGAACAGGATTGTTGATTTCTCCAAGAACTCATTTATTATGCATGAACTGCTATTCCTTAAGGGTTCATTTCTGACGTCTTCCTCTGCCCGACTTTACGCCAATGCTAACATTTCAAGGCACCTACCAGGTATAAATATACCTTCCCTTGCCCAAGCAAGTGGGAGGAGACCTCGATTTTAGATGAGCCTGTGTCCCGGCCTGACGCACTGACAAGAGATGTTGTCATCCCTGCTCGCAGAGAATCCAGCTTCCAGTGTTCTGACTCCCTTCGTGGGGTGTTAGAGTTCGAGACCCGGAAAGAGATTCCCACCTCTCTCATTCTCAAGGTATGGAGCTGACTAGAACCTAAAGGGACTCTTGGCATACCATACTATAGAATACATCACCTACTTCTTACCTTGTACTACACTTAGGTTAGGTACACTGGGGTAGAACTAGTTAGAGAAGCATCTTATGAATACTCAGATTTTTTCCCTATGTTATTTATGTATATGAATATATGTGTCATAGCTAAACAATAATGCTAGCTTAGTATTATTTCTTCCTTCTGCTTACGCTGTACATAATATATCTCGCATACTGTCTTACGATTGTAACAGCTCATATCTCTTACACGAGAAACAAGACTGTTCAATAAATCCTTTTATTGAAACACCCGTCTATTCTTTTGTGTAACTCTGAAGAAACTAAGCATGCACGATTAGCTGAGTGAAACTGTATTCTGTTGTTTCCACGATTCTGAGAGTGTTCCGATTCTACAGGGAAACAAATTTGTCATGTTTATGCGGTTGCCAGAAACTACTCCCTTCTTGTTTACAAAGAGTTTCTAGTGGCCTCTGAGTTATCTGGCACAAAGTAATTAAGTTTAATGTACTCAATAGGGGCATACTGACCTCAGTCCTATGCCAAATCTATAGGGTATATTATTCCAATCCGCAGAGCCTATTAGAGAAATAGAAACTACACTACATGGCATCCAACGTTTGGTAAGGCACTCATTTAACGCTGGATAATGAGTAACTCAGTCGTGCTTTTCTCAGAGACCCCTACTCACATACTCCATAAGACATCTGGAGTGGGTAGGTTTAAGTATCCGCCAAAGCTGAATAGGACAAAAAAAAAGCCTATTAGCTGTTTGGTTTGTTCAACGTTGAAGGATGCAGTGTTCCAAAATATTGTGCACCTTATCTTTGTTTCCTTGAATTTTGTTCTACATTCTTTCAAAAACAAAGTCCCTTAACAGGGATGCTAACACCGAGAATAGTGGAACTGGGGCTGATCCAGTTGTAACAGCTTTCAATTTTACAGGTTTAAATAAAACCCATGAGGGTGTTATAAACATCCCTCCATACTTAAGAAGAGCATTCACTCTAAAACGTATAAAACACGGCCTAACACCAAGTGGTGGTAGAGCAGTTTTCGTGATAGAGGCACACAAATCCTTTCAGACAGAGGTATTCTACTCATGGATTGTATTGCCAGAATCAAATTCAGTAACAAAAGTATTTCACTTCTTTAAAGAAGATGAATCACCTGAGGAATATATTCCTTTCAAGGATATTGAAATCCCACTCACATACCAGGAGCATAATCTCTGGTTTAAAGGCACCCTAAAACATCACAAAAACATTACCAGGCTCGGTCCACTAGGTAGACCAGGAGCAACATGGTTGATTTTAGCCGGCTACACACCTCATCCTGACATCGAAGAGATGTCAGACGAGGAATTACTTACTCAACTACAAGAGTTAATACAAATTTACAGACAATTAGTCCAATATGTCATGCAGACTTTCACAGTCCAACCACCAATAACCATTCCAAATCAAACCCCTCAACAAGGTTACACACTAAAAATTACTCCACAGACTTTAAATGCAGTCATGGGTAAAATGCCCACAAAACGTGAACAAATTCCATTCTGGATAGCTAAAAAAATTACGCAAATCGAAGCAGTATTTCCAAATACTAGCCCTTATGAGAAACACAGAATCCTAACAATCTGTTTACCAATGGGGATCACACCACAACTGGAAGACTGCACCACTTGGGGCACAGTATTTGCTGCCATCTATACTAAAACACATGGTGTTCTGTCAATTGCAGTAATGCCAGACGTCCTGAAACAAATTCAAAACGAATACGGGGCAGAGCCTGCTCTGAATTTAGGTATGAAATTACTGAAAAACTTCGACCAGGTCTCAACAATAATATTATCTAATATTAAAGGAGAGGCAGCATCAGTGGCAATCCGCCAACGCTTAAGGGAATTTGATGTAACAGAACATCAACATGAACTACCCAGAATAATAGAAAAATCTTATGCAGAATTAGGCAGAGACAGTTTGGGTGGAAAACCTTTGAAGCCAAAACTATCTGAAGATCCTGAGAAGGACTCTATTCAATAAAATCCAACATCTGCTAAAAAGAAGTGGGAAATTAATAAACAAAATTCAAAAGAGAAACGTTCTCAATCCCGAGGTAAGACTCCTCAAAAGGAGCCCTCTGAAAGGAGGTATGACCTCAGGAATAGGGAAAATCTATGAAAACCTGACAGGTATCAGGATACTGATACACGTTACTCTCGTACCTTTGAGAGATCATCACAGACTTCAGAAAGAAGAGGATTGTCAGATCACAAAGAAGAACGGTGAAGTCCAAAGACGATCAACACGTTCAGAAAAATAAATCAAAACCTCAATTCATCAAAAAGTCGGTAGCAGGTCTGAAGATCAGACATGCCAAGAATACTGAGAACACAGCTCAAGAACGGAGAATGGGCTCAGACAATGCTGGACAGTGCAGCAGAAGTAACAATTAAGGGTGGGCGACAATTTCCGTTTCGCGGAAATTGTGAAATTTCGACATTTTCACGTTCCGCGCGGAACGCGGAAATGTCGAAACTGCTGTGATCCGCGAGGAAACGTAAATATGCAGGGCAGGATTCATTCTGGCATGATGCTCCTGTCATTTTAAACCTCAGGAAGCACTTACAGATATAAATAAAGCAGGTGCCGGAGTTGAAGGTCAAATTCAGTAACGCATTAATCAGCACAAAAGATTCATGAGCACGGTGGAGGCTAGGCAGGTGTGCTTTCTCCCCATATCTACCGTCAGCAATTTGCTGTAATCATTGATGGAGGTCTGTGCATCCATGGGTTTCTCGAGCGCAATCCCCCTGTAGTTCCTGACACCAGGAGGTTCTGTCTCCTCATCTGCTGCTCTGGTCGGTCTCTACTCTGACCCTTTATAAACAAGAGGCATGTGAACTTCATTGATGGAGGTCTGTGCATCCATGGGTTCCTCAAGCACAATCCCTGTGTAGTCTCTGACACCAGGAGGTTCTGTCTCCTCATCTGCTGCTCTGGTCGGTCTCTGACCCTTTATAAACAAGAGGCATGTGAACTGCATAGAAGCCCCTCCCCACACACTGGCGGCGTGCAACGTCTTCCCACCCTTTCCCCACTATGATGGACAGCTCACTCGAGGGACCCCGGCGCCCATCGTCGCGGTGGCAAAATTACAGACAGACATGGTCGCTGGAGACAACTCTTCTGGCCCTTTACGCAGCTGTAGTGTAGGAAAAGCACTATACATTTACCCAACGAGGTAGCACTTACTGATTAGCCAATAGAAAGTACTCAAGTTGAGTAGAGGTATTGCACAAAACTGTGGCATCTTCTTGGATAAATATGCAGGGCACGATTCATTCTAGCACGATGCTCCTGTCACAAAAATTAAACCTCAACAGGAAGCACTTACAGATATAAATAAAGCAGGTGCCCGAGTTGAAGGTCAAATTCAGTAACGCATTAATCAGCACAAAATCACTGCGATCACGCAAAATTTTGCGTGATCGCGGAGATTTTTTGCAGTTTCGCGATATTTTGCAAAAGGCACTTTCGCAAATCCCCCCCACCCTTAGTAACAATAGCTCGCCAGAACCTGAAGGAACTTCTTGAGATAGTGGACTTAAATGAGTACATCACAGTAGAGACTGTAGATACCAGCGTTAGTACTCCACAAAAGTTATATGAAATAACACTGCGGATGGAGGGAGACATACCAAGAAAAGTGAAAGCACTCTTTTGGGCGAAACTTTCAAGCAGTTATGATATATTTCTAGCAGAACAGGACTAGCCACCAAAATTTGTCAGGGAGTGCCCACATGGCGAGGATATTATTATGCCAGTCTTCTCCAACCATATTCCAATTCACCTAAAATATACTTATGCCGGGAAATGGGCAGTTGCCCAGGCCCCAGCATTATACAAAAATCATGTAGGATGGGATGAGGACACACCTCACCACAAAATACAGCTAACAAATCAACCTACTGCACAAAGGCAGTACCCAATAAAGCAAGAAGCTAAAAAACAGGTCAGGGAGATCTTAGATCAACTTGAATACCAAGGGGTGATTGAAACATTCACCTCCTCAATGAACAATCCTTTGTTTTCTGTATCTGGATTACAGACACTTGAACACTTGTTCCAAAACATTTGCAGTGCAAAATGCACATAGTACAGCATTAATGAATAACATTGTGCGTAAAAAATATAAAACCACATTGGACATTTGAAATGGTTTCTTTTGTCAAAACATAACACCTGAAAGCAGGTACAGCTTTCTCAATAATGGGGACACAGCGTCAATTTTGTCGACTCCCACAAGGGTTAAAAAACAGCCCGGGGTTAGTCTCAGCAAGGGTAACAGATTTAAGATGATGAGGCATAGTCGTATGTCGATGACATCTATCTGACAGACGATGACCTAGATAGGCACTTGAACAGGGTGAGTACCATTATACTGGACTTCGCCTCTGAGGGCTATAAATTCAACTTTAAAAAATCCAAAATTGCCCATCTCAATGTCCTTTTCCTAGGATATAAGCTTTCAAGCGAAGGAAAAATCCTGGCAGCTAACTTTTTAGAAAAGAGTGCACCGCTCCAACCACCAAAAACGCTGAAACATTTACAATCAATCTTGGGTTTCCTAAATTTTGGAAGAGCTTACATTCTAAATTACGCAGAAAGGGTTAAACCTCTCTACAAATTAATCAAACCTGATTTTTCAACAAAACATTGGACACAGGAACACACAGACATCCTGCGTTCACTCCAAGCTAACATGTTAGCAACAAATCACTTACAAACATGCGTAAATAAACGCAATTTAGTGATCCGAATAATTTCGGGTCAATGCGGATTCACCTATTTAACATTTAATGAGGGTGAAAAGTACCAATAGCATACAAATCTCATTTGTATACAGAAGCAGAAATGCGCTTCACTTCAACAGAAAAAATACTGACAGCAGTTCAAACCGCTGTAGCAAAAGAAAGAGCACTAGCTCAGGAAAAACACATTGTTGTTGTGACTCCAGTACCAGCCTTAGAGGGGGTTACAAAAGCGAGCATTCCGAATGCAAACGCTTTACATCCTAGATGGATACAATGGGTTAATTCTCTTGCTGCAACAGATGTTGAATATGTTTTTGATCCTAATTTAAAAACACAAGCGTTCCTGCAATATGAACATGAATGTCCTCTGCCCACTGAAATGCTGCCTCTCGAATAGTAGTATGAATTTATTAGTTATACTGAAGGATCAGCACAACCTGCAACAGGGAGCAAGCAAGCTTACAGTGCAGCGTGCCCAATCGTTAAAGGTCGCATGCGCGATGGTAACTTCCGACCAATGGTCACTAAAACCTAATCTCTAGGAGATTGTACAGCTCAGCAAGCTGAACTACAAGCATTCAAACTGGCACTTGAGAATACAGCTCGCGAATTCCCCACACTTATAATGTGTGATTCCTTTTGCTGTGTCCAGTCATATAATGAATATTTACAGAATTGGCTTCAAAACGGATTCAAAGATGCAAAAGGGGGCAAAATAAAGCATAAAACGCTTTGGGAACAAGTAGTTCAGTGGAGAAACGAACTACCAAAAGCTCAAGTGATCCACACGCTGAGTCATCAACGTGATGGCGTTCATGTTGCAGGGAATTCATTGGCTGATGAAGCCGCAAAGGGGGCTGTTCAGAGGGCTTCCATAGCTGCGATCACTCGTTCAAAAATGAGAATAGACAGTGAGATATTGTTGGCTGTCAATACTTCAAGCAAAGGCAGTGGTGCAGCGTTACCAAAGAAATTTCCACTCAAGTACTCTTATGTAATTGATGCGAACAACGTTCCTTTTTGCTTGAATCCCTGGAGTGGGGGGTAGGGTAATTCCAAACATGGAACAAAGATTAGCACTGATCCTAGCAGCACATGAAGGGATAACCTCTGCCCATGCAGATGTTTCTGCAACAGTATCTTTACTAAAACAAAGATATTGGTGGCCTGGCATTCGGAAACAGACCAAAAACTATGTTTTGGAATTTGAAATATGCCAATGGATGAAAGTCTCCACAGTGAAATGTCCTGCTCAGACACCCCTGTTGATTTCAGACAAACCATTAGCTTGTGTTTACCTGGACCACTGCGGTCCCTTGCAAAGGGATGGTAACTATACATATATAATGGTCGCAGTAGGTTCGTGCTCAAGGTTCCTATGGATGTGGCCTCAGCGCTCGGCTAACTCTCCAACCGTTATAAAAGATTTGCAAATCTTTATCGGCACATACCCAATTGGCACACTACATTCTGACCAGGGCCCTGCGTTTAGCTCTCGGGCTTACAAAGAAGCCATTGCAGTTTAGGTGTAGCATTGCGGTACACCTCTCCATTTCATCCTGAGGGAAATTCTGTTGTGGAAAGGAGTAGCTAGAGTATTAGGTTCGGGTGATGGGTGGGTGAAACATCTTTATGGGGTCCAATGCTCATTAAATAATTTGCCAAGAAGTTCTCTGGGGGGGTGGGGGTCACTCCATATGAGGTCCTATTTGGGACAAGAATGTGGGTTCCTAATCTCGAATGTACAGGCATAGTGGTGGAAAATAAACCCTTTGATATCAAAGATCGTTTGGCTGTTTTACAGGATCTAAATGAACAAAGATCGAAACAAAGCAACGTGTTCTTGAAGCCAACCACCACTGGGGAAAAACCGTCAGTCCCAACAAGGCCTGTCTGGATCCCAAAAGTTGGGGATCTAGTAGAGAGAAGATTGCGGACAAGAAGGAATTTGGACCTTCTTACAGACAACCAGTACCTGTCTTAGCCATCCACGGAACAGGAACAGTACTTCTGTCGCCCCTTGCTGGAAAAAAGGAGAAAAGATTTGTGTCAATCGACCTCATCAAACCACACTATGTGGCCGATACTAAATAGTAGGCCTCGTGGACTCCGACCTAATAGCAGACGCCCTCCTCTCGCTACTATCCAAGAGGTTCAGACTGAAAGACTCATAACCATCGAGAATTCAGCAGTAAGAGATGAAGGACTAAGCAGCAATGCTATGGAACTCATCCCTCTTGAAACTCAAGTAACAGTTCAGCCAGATACACCTGTCTGCACCAACGTAACACATGATCAACTGGTTCCAGCGATTTCGACGAATCCTGATGCAATTACAACAATTGACAAAACTGCATCTGGCTACTTCATTAACTTTGATATGTTTTCTGAGGATCCAAGTAAGCCTGAAACGACGCCAGCCCTAAAATGTTTCAAACAACAAGTACAAGGCTTTTTTCAATTTCTGAAAGAGACTTATCTAGTTTCACCATGGATTGAACTATGGATTATTTCTGGAATATTTTTCTTTCTACTTTGGTTAGCTTTGATAATGACTCTTAGTGTGCTTATGAATGGCAGATACATTCATTTGGACACTGAGAGTATAAATGTGAACTTACTGTTAAAGCCACACAAATCTTCCCATCGTGAAGCAAGAGACTTGCCAGCAGTGAACATCACATCCGTTCCTATACAGGATGGTATAGTTTGGGACAAAACCAATTTCGACATAGTCGGCCCGACTGAACTTTTGAAGATTCTACATTTTTTAAAATTTCATTAAGTGACTTTATTACCTCCAGTACCTATTCTGATGATTGGGACTTTGACACGGTTAATAACATGATGTCTGATCTAGAAAGGTCTGCTGTGTTCTCTAACAATGAAAACTTAGAGGGTTCATCAGACTACGAACAGCTTTATTGTTACAACCACTATGGTCGTCATTTCTTGCATACATCTGCAACACCTACAAATGTGTTTATGTTTAACCAATGGGAACATTGTCCTACACCACCAAAGGGTAGTTCAAGAACGTTTGCAAATATGCTTCCATATTTTTCAGGGTACAATACATCTGATCCAGAAACATTTTTCTATAGAAATGTAAACAAAACAGGACAGAAAAATATGTTAACTAATACAAAACAGATTTATTCTGCAGCCTTTATTGCCAACTGTCTAGACAAGGGTTTGACTTTTGGAAAGACACAATCGACACAAAATATGTCTGGGGATCTAAAGATTGGCAAGTACAGGGGATAGAAGCTTTGTTTAGAGCCTGTATCATCCCACAGCAAAGTATGTTTTTAAATGACACTGTGCAACAAACGTCTTGCCTTGGATTAGCCAAGATCAAAGACATGAACACACCTTCTGTACCAACACCTGCTAGTAATAACACTACACAAGGAGCGGTCACAATAGACACAATACTACAAAACAACAGATCAGATCCTGATTGGGAAAAATGGTTGCTCTGGCCCGCAGACACAAACATCTGTGAAGAAAGATTCCTGAATAGATTACAGGGCTTTACTATCCATAGGCCAGACCCACGTTATGTTCGACGACAGAACCCGGGGGTAGTAACAACATACAGTGTAGGAAAATTGTGCCTTGACTGGCTACAAAGATCACACTCGCGGATATGAAACAACACTTATCTTTACTTAAAGAAGACGCAGACCTTAGGGATTTCTTGCTAGGACCAAGAAAACCACGTCAAAAACGTTTCATATATGCCGGCATTTATGCTGCTTTTAATGAAGTATGGAAGGTTTCATAGGCAGAGGCTGCAGAAAGAATACGTGAGCTTGATCGTATTAACTTAGAGAAATCTCTCTCTGTGGTCGACAATGGGTTAACAACTTTGTCATCCAGTATATATTCACTGGACAACATTGTATCCTCTGCTATTGACATACTGGAACAAGATTTAGCCATGTTACAACAAGGCCAATCTCAGTTACGTTTTGTTATGTTATTAGGCTGGACGCTGCATTCCTTGCGTGCAGGCTATATGCCTTGGCGTTTTATCAACACGTCGTCCCTGTTTTCAGAATACAATCTCACGGATAAACAGATCAAACTGGCACAAAGGGGAGCAAAGTATACAGTGCTGAGCATTGAAAAACTGGAAAAATTACCATTTACGGTAGCAGAAAAAACAGCTACAGAATGGCTTATCCATGGCAAAATAACTCTGCCTGTCACTACTTTTCATTTTCATTATTGCCTCAAACAAAGGCAAGCAGGCAAATGTGAAAGGTTGGATAAAGAATACATTAAGACATCCTGGGATTTACCTTACGAATACAGATGTTGGAGTGGGGGTCGTGAAATGTTTCTAAGCGGTACACACTGTGAAAATGCACCGAGCGGTTCACTCATTTGTCAGGACATTTCTTTACACGGGGCTTGTAATGGTTCTGTGGCAAACTTGTCCTGTCACCTGCAGGGTACACCAGTTGCTGTGATTAATCCAATGTTTGGCCAACTTTCTAATGGAAGTTACCTCATGTTGAATGATCAAAGTTGCTGTGGCATGTTGCCAGGAATCCCATATCTGGTAACGGTTAGCTCCAGGGTTACTTGTTGTATACAAATATTGTTCCCCCAAATAGACACAGTCAGGGAGTCGCCTCTATGGCCTTCATTGAATGATTCTTTTATACGTTTTGATACTTTAAGCAGAATGAAAACCATGCTTTTACAACAAACCGTGCCTTTGACCTTGGCCAAAGAAACTTATGATCTACAAATTGCAAGGACTTCGGCTGGGATACAGGCTCTAATAAGCCCTGCACATTTCGTAGAAATGATGGGATGTATCTTAAACATATTGACCACAGGAAGCTGCTCCTAGAGTGATGTGACCCTACTACAGTTGTAAAGTTGTTGTGAGTTGGGACATCTCACAAAAAGTGACGGACTGGCCTCACACACCACCTGGTGTCATGCTTCATCATCGGCCAGTCCTCGCCCTCCAAAACCTTCGTTTGATGGAGGGCGGGCATACACCTGGAGACAGGGATGCACTTCTAAGCTAAAGAGTGGGGGCCCATGGGGTGGAACGTGAGGTTAAAAATCATTATAGGTACCAGGATATTTTTAATGTGATCAGTAACTATATGATACTAAAAACAAAGTGGCGGCGGGCGGGGTGTTTAAGTGTCCCCTAGCCGTCTAGTATAAGGTTGACATGTTTCTGCCTAGTTGGCCCGAGCGGGTCCAGGGCATTCATCAGGACCTAGAGTTACAAAAAGAGGGCTCCGTTCTTACCAACAGGTAGCAAGAAATTACCACTGCGCGGGTGTGGTGGGGGCCACACTCCACTACCTAGATGGCTTCCAACTGTCAAGCCTATAGGGAAGATTAAACAAACAAATATATACAACTGTAGAGAGAAGGGTCAAATGTGAAAACATAAATAACATAAATGTCAAGATACACACATGCGTAAATACCTTAAGGTGAGTGACTAATCTCGTGGCATGTGCCACTCTACGTGAGTACACAAACACATTGAGAGTCAAAAAGTGTATCTTAAACATGTCTGATACGAGCGGGATTGTACATGTATTTAAGACCATATGTTCAGGACTGTTAACACCCTTTCAGGCAGTCCTCGCAATCATTCCAATCTTCGTGCATTCCGTGTTTGGTGGTCTGCCATTAATTCTAGCACTCGTTGCAGGAATCCTGTTTCTATTCCTACTGCTATGCTATGGCAAGCCTATCCACTAGCGTCACTCCCAGCAACTTGGAGAAAGCTCTCCTAGAACGGAAGTGCTGTGAGCGCATAGTGCAACTTTTGGACATACCTCGCATACGGTAACTTAATACAACATGGTTTCTGTCATTTAGACCAATCTGGCAAGATTGCATCTTACCTGTTCTACGCTGCCTGCTTTGCGGTGAAGAATGCGTGCTAGACATCTGTCTAACACTCCCATCAGTCATGTCAACAGATATTGATACTCTGCTGGACTCGATTAAGGCCCATGCTCTGTGTTGTCCCCAGAGGCAACCGATCCTGATGACGGCATTCGTTGAGATCTCACAGACGCTTCCTGCTGCTGCTGAGGTACGAGATGGATCAACAGGCACACAGGTAACAACGGACGCGAACATTGCTGTGGCATCTCATGCTGAGGGCGATGGTTCACATCTCTGTGCAGTTAACCTTCTAAACGAGGTGTTCCAATTGTCACCGACATCGGTAGACGATCTTTTGTCTACAGGAGTAGATGATTTTATGTTTTCACCAGACCCATACACTGACTTTGATTCGGCTTACAGTGTACCAGGGAAGCTATGAATTTGGCCTCATATTTTCAAAACAGAATAAAACTTGGAACTCTTCCTAAAATTGACCATTTCTAAATTTGAAAATACATGGCAATTCAATCTGCTCGCAGTAGAACTACTCATATAGAACGGGCTTCTTTGAATACTTCCAGGGACACATTGTCACCTTATTTACCACTATTTCATTTAGTACCATGTTCTGAAATGGCTTTGGTTTTTGAATAATTGTCAACCATTTTGTCATATGTATATATTTCTATTCATTCATATCGCATTTATTTCCGATATATGCTTAGAATGAAGAACTGCTTTAAATGTACAGTACCTTTGCATTACATATTTTAGCAAAAGTTTTTTAACTTCTTTTAGTATGCCTTTAAAAATGTTTTTTTGCAACATGTGGTACTCAGTTTAATGTTTAGCATTTAAAGTTTAGCATTTGGTATTATCGTTCATTCGAAAGTGAAGTGGGTGTTGTATTCCGCTTTAGGTGTCCTTATATAGGTTTTTCTGAAACATTTCCTTATATAGGCACAATTCGCATTGCCCTTGTATAGGCATACGATCCCAGTCCTTATTTAGGCATTAGCCATGCTATCCAAATACAGGCATGGTCACCTACATCCGTCCACCCCAACGTCACAACAAGTTCTTAGAAACCAGACCCTTAAGCTCTTGGGAGTACCCCTAGCACTGGATTATTGATTTATCCAAGAACTCATTTATTATGCACTAACGGCTATTCCTTAAGGGTTCATTCCTGACGTCTTCCTCTGCCCGACTTTATGTCAATGCAAACATTCCAAGGCACCTACCAGGTATAAATATACCTTCCCTTGCCTAAGCAAGTGGGAGGAGACCTCGACTTTAGAGGAGCCCGTGTCCCGGCCTGACGCACTGACAAGAGACGCTGTCATCCCTGCTCGCAGAGAATCCAGCTTCCAGTGTTCTGACTCCCTTCGCGGGGTGTTAGAGTTCGGAGTTCGAGACCCGGAAAGAGATTCCCACCTCTCTCATTCTCAAGGTATGGAGCTGACTAGAACCTAGAGGGACTCTTGGCATACCATACTATAGAATACCATACTATAGAATACATCACCTACTTCTTACCTTGTACTACACTTAGGTTAGGTACACTGGGGTAGAACTAGTTAGAGAAGCATCTTATGAGTACTCGCATTTTTAGCCTATGTTATTCATGTATATCAATATATGTGTCATAGCTAAACGATAATGCTAGCGCCGTATTTTTCTTCCTACTGCTTACGCTGTACATAATATATCTTGCATACTGTCTTACGATTGTAACAGCTCATATCTCTCACACGAGAAATAAGACTATTCAATAAATCCTTTTATTGAAACGCCCGTCTATTCTTTCTGTATAACTCTGTAGAAACTAAGCATGCATGATTAGCTGAGTGAAACTGTTATCTGTTGTTTCCATGATTCTGAGAGTGTTCCAATTCTACAGGGCAACAAAGTCGTCATGTTTATGCGATTGACAGAAACTACTCCCTTCTTGTTTACAAGGAGTTTCTAGTGGCCTCTGAGTTAGCTGGCACAAAGTAATTACGTTTAATGTACTCGGTAGGGGCATACTGACCTCAGTCATATGCCAAATCTATAGGGTATATTATTCCTATTAGGGAAATAGGAATTACACTACACTTCTTTTCCTAACAATTAATGTCTTGATTTACTCTGCTCTGAGTCTGCGTGTAGGGAAAATCTTTTTTGCGCATGACTATAACAAATGTAGTGAAGCAGTTCATGCACACATACTTTCAAAATACCGAGCAATTTTCCCTCTGTAAAGAAATCTCGCAGAAGTCAGCCAGAACCTCCTTCCCAGTCTCGAGTGGCAGAATTTGGCAGTTCAGCAGTTTCCAGTCTTCATCTCCGTGAAGGGAAAAATGCACCGCAAAATTCTTCTGAGAAAACCTAAGCTAAGTGACATTATATTTTTTGTGATTGATAATATTCTCAACCAGCTCATTGTTCATAGAAATTACAGAATAATTGCACGTGCAATAGAGATAGAGATAAATACTTACCAGTCTTTCTTTCCTGAAGAAGTTTTTTCCTGAAATGAAAAAAAAGGATATTATACATTATTATTACAGACATATATTCTCCTTTAATATTTATTAAGAGCTTGCTAGAAAGTAATAACAAGGAAAAAATATTAATGGAAGAGAAGCTAAAGTCAAGGATAGAAGGGTTGGTAAATAAACAAGAATATAAAAGAGATAAAGAGAGAGTTGCAGAATCAATAGAGTTTTAAAGTAATGTTGCGTTACTTGTTTTCTTTTTCAGTATACCTTTAGGTCTCTCTTACAATATTCTAGCAAAACCGAATAGAGGAAAACGCTTGAGAGAGATTGGAGAGCAAACCCGATAGCCTTGGCAGTTTCTTCTTTCTGTTTATTATTTTATCCCATCCCCTTTCCCCCACTGGAGTCTGCTGGACACCTAGCATATATATACATCGGGTATCTGGGGATTCTTTGGAGAGAATTGGGAGAAGGCAGCATTTTGTTCCCGTGCAATTAAAGATAAGAGTGCTCCTGACAGAGTGAAGTGCTCATGTATTGTTTGCACCCGAGCAGAATGTCCGAAGGATTGAATTTCCAAACCCTTGGGGTGGTACTAGAATCAATTCAGAAAGAATTAGTAGCAGTTAGGGAAGAGAATAAAAGATTGAGAGAAGAAGCTATACATTCAAGGAGAGAAACTTCAGATTTAGCTTCCAGATTAAATAGACTCCCAGTCACGGAGGGTGAAACATCCAGTACAGGTTTGGGGGGATCATCCAGAATTACCACCCATGTATTGTACTCCTTATGCCCTGTCATTCCACTAGTTCCTCTGGAACGATTCAATGGAGACCCACAAAAAGCGCAAATATTCTTAACCCAATGCTCATTACACTTTATTTGCCGGTCTTCAATTTTCCCTGATGCACAATCTCGAGTGGCATTCAGTCTCTCCTACCTCAGTGGGGATGCGGCGTAATGGTCAATGCCGCTGGTTTCTCGTGACGATGCTTTACTTTACAATTTCGATTACTTTAAAAAATAATTCCTCCACATTTTTGACCGAAGAAAATTTTTACAAGCAGTGGATAACAAGTTATTAGAGTTACGACAGGGAAGTAAGGACTTGGTTGCTTATTTAACCCAATTTAAGAAATTAGTGGTGGAGACCAAATTGCCAGAAAGCAAAAGAGCAGCAGTTTTTATTGCAGATTAAAAGATGAACTAAAAGATAGCTTGGCCCAAATACCTACTAGACCAATGGAAATCTCAGCGTTAGTTGATCTGGTTTTGGAAACTGATTTCCATCAGAGTGAGAGAAGAGGAAAGTGAAGGAAGGAATTCAGATCAAGCATTCCACAATTTGTCAGAATTAAAACAGAATCCACTCGAGCTGTTGAGAACTAGCAAGGAACTGAGCCCTTGCAGGACGGGACTATCCGTGGACCTTTAACAAGCTAAGAAAAAGATAGGCGGAGAGAGAATAATTTGTGTCTCTATTGTGGAGCTGGAGGGCATTTCGTATGAGTTTGTCCGAAAAAGCCCAAGACATCTTTGAAGCCGAAGGAAAACTTGAGGCACCATCTGAAGGAGGAGTTGGACAGATGGATGCGGAGAAGAAGACAACTCCGAGTGAACACCAATTAGCCAATACCTTGCAATCATCTTCACCACATCTAATTTTGTCAATGACAATGAAGTTCAGACAAACTACCCTGACAGAAATTTCCGTGATGATAGATTCTGGGTCTACTGGAAATTTCTGTGATCTTAAATTCTCAGACAAGGTTGGATTGAGGGCAATACCAAAGACCAGGAACAAGCCTATGTGTGCTGTTGATGGAACTAATTTGTCTTCAGGGCCTATAGTAAGTCATACTGAACAGGTGAGACTAATTTCTTCGGAAAGGTCATGAGGAAATAACTCAATTCAATTTAAATGACGCTCCTCAATTTCAGAATATTCTGGGACTGCCGTGGCTCACCGAGCACAATCCAACTGTCAACTGGAGTGCCAGAACAATAGTGATGGACTCAGATTTTTGTAAGAACCATTGTTTCGGATGGGGAGAAGAATCTAGAGACCCAGTCCCGCAACTTCTTTGTGCAGTGCTGGCAATTCAGTCTGCGTGATACACACCAATGAAATTCCATTGGAATACAGTGACTTTAAGGATGTGTTTGATGAGAAAGAAGCTGAAAAGTTACCTCCTCATTGCATCTATGACTGCAAGATACATCTGGAACCAGGATCCAGTTTACCTTGTAGTCGAGTTTACGTGCTGACAGAAAAGAAAATCAACAACTAAAAGAGCACATCGACAAGTATTTGGCAAACGGATTTATAAGGCCATCCCAATCCCCGGTGTCATCACCACTATTCTTAGTTCCAAAGAAGGAAGGAGACCTGAGGCCCTGCATTGACTATTGATCAATTAACAAAGTCACAAAAAAGAATCGCTATCCCTTACTTCTCATTTCTGTATTGTTGGAACAATTAAAGGGGCCCAGATATATACGGAGCTAGATCTAAGGGGCGCCTACCACCTAATCAGAATGAGAGAGGGTGATGAATGGAAAACCGCGTTTAGAACCAGGTTTGGTCTATTTGAATACACACTGATGCCGTACGGATTATGCAGCGCACCAGCCGCATTACAGTATTTCATTAATGATATCTTGAGTGAGTTCATAGATCAGTATGGAATCGTTTATATAGACGATATCCTGATTTACTGTGAAACAGAAGAAAGACATCGAGAGCAAGTGCAAAGAATCATGCAGAGACTCAGAGAAAACAAATTATACGTGAAATTGGAAAAATGTGCCTTTAATGTCACCTCAGTAGTATTCTTGGGTTTTGTCCTCTCTTCCACGTGAATCGCCATGGATGAACAGAATATCAAAGCAGTGATTGAGTGGAAATCTCCTGCAAGTGAGAAGGAAGTACAAAGCTTCATAGGCTTTGCCAATTTTTATAGAAGATGTATCAATGAGTTCTCACATAAAATACTTCCCCTCACAAAGTTAAGGAAAGGAGTAAAATTACTATGATCTGAGGAGGCATAGAAGGCCTTTGAGTCTCTAAAGAAAGGTTTTACCACCGCGTCAATCCTTCTACATGCAGACCCATATGAACCTTTTTATGTAGAAACGGACGCCTCATATCAGGTAATAGTAGGGGTGCTTTCTCAGAGACACAAGAAAACAGGACTACTCCATCCAGTAGCCTACAGATCAAGAAAGTTGACCCCAGCAGATGTCAATTACACAATTTCAGAGAAAGAATTACTGACCATAAAAGATGCTTTTAAAGAGTGGCGCCACTACCTAATGGGGGCTAGACACACGGTCACAGTGTTAACAGATCATCGAAACCTGAAATCAGCAACAACGTTGACCCCACCACAACTCCGGTGGTCATTATACTTTGCTGATTATGATTTTGTGATCACATATAGACCCGGAACAAAGAATAGAAAGGCTGATGCTTTGTCAAGGATTGACACGGAAAACCCAAAAGAACCAATCGAAATTCAGAAAATAATCCCAGAATCCAAAATCATATGTGTGGTGAATCACAGGACCTTGGAGGAGCAAGTGAGTCAAATCATGAATCTAGAGGAAATGGTGGAGTGGGCAAAACAAGATAAGGAGAGAGAAATTCGTCATCAATTGCCATTCCATGGAGGAGCCTTATACCTTCCCACTCAAGAATTACAAACTTGAGCAATGAGTGAATGTCATGATAGTCCATTAGCTGGACATAAAGAAATTCTTAAAACTGAGGACCTTGTAAAAAGACGATTTTGGTGGTGTAGGATGGCCAAGGACATTCAGGAGTATGTTAAGACATGTGAGATTTGTGCACAGGGAAAATCTGAAAGACAAGCCCCCAAGGGACTGTTGCAACCTATGCCTACTCCTCCCCACCCTTGACGTACAGTCACTTTGGATTTAATTGTGGATTTGCCTTCCAGCCAAGGTTTTAATAACATCTTGGTAATGGTGGACGCATTTACTAAAATGGCACATTTCCTAGCTTTAAAAGGGGTACCAACGGCTAAACAACTAGCCACACATTTTAGTACACAAATTGTCCGTATGCATTAAATCCCCAAGATTATAATTTCTGACTGGGGCTCTCAGTTTCTATCCCACTTTTGTAAGGCTTTTGTAAGAAGCTTAGGAATGGAAGCAAAGCTCTCTAGTAGTTATCTTACAGAAACAGATGGGCGAACTGGGAGAGTGAATCAAGAGTTAGAGCAATTCCTTTGCTTATTTTTGATGGATCAAGAGGGTGAATGGCTCGAGTATTTGTGGGCTGCAGAATTTGCATGCAACAATGCGAAGAACGTGTCCACAGGGTAGTTCCCTTTCTACTTGAATTATGGGAGACACTCGTTGGTAAATGCTGAAGAAATTTCTGTACCCGCAGTTAAAGATTTAGTGCAACACTTAACTCAGTTCACCAAACAGCATTTACGAATTTATTACAAGCAAAACAAAATTATAAGGTTTATGCTGACAAGAGAAGACGAGAGGGTCCTCCCTTAAGTGAAGGAGATAGAGTCTGGTTGAATACAAAAAATCTTAGGTTAGCAGGAAATCGCAAATTTCAACCTAGGTTCATAGGCCCTTACCAAATAGACAAGCCAATAAATCCAGTGACATATTGATTAATGCTACCCAATAAAATGAAGATCCACCCCATTTTTCATGTTTCCTTATTGAAGAAAGTGGACCCAGATATAAGAAAAGTTTTACCACCCAAGCCTGTGCAATTAGAGTCTGGGCCAGAATTCGAAGTAAAAAGAATACTGAATTCAAAAAGAGTCAGAGGTCAGCTTTACTATTTAGTGGACTGGCAGGGCTATGGTCCAGCGGAAAGATCTCGGGAATTGGACTCAGATGTTCATGCTCCAAGATTAGTGACGTCCTTTCACAGGAAATTCCCAACGAAACCCCAACCGGAAGGGCCTCCTTTGTGAGGGGGTACTGTCAGGATACAGACAACTCTAGGTAACTCAGCCTGCGCAATACTAAATTTGGACTCACAAAAAGGAAGTTCAAAGGCTATGACTCTACCTTGGAGTGAAGATGGCTGCTCAGCAGTTCCTCAATGGTATGCGGTCTAGTTGTTCCCTCCAAAATTTATTCTGGAATCCTATGTGAAGCGCGCGCCTACGGAGCTCTGTGCACTTCACTGAAGTGATTTCAAGTATCAGACCTTTGTTAGTTGACCTTATTCTAGTCAGGTAGTTGCGTCATGTTTCGACTGCCTTAGAGAGCGTCGCATAGTTAGGGACTCAGTCCACTACTCGTCGGGAAGTCGGACTTCCTCTTCTAACAATTGGTATCTTGTTTTACTCTGCTCTGAGTCTGCGCATAGGAAAAATAGTTTTTGCGTATGACTAGAACAGAGCAAATGTAGTGTAGTGGTTCATGCACACATACTTTCACAATACCGAGCAATTTTCCCTCCGTAAAGAAATCTCCCGGAAGACTGTCAGAACCTCCTTCCCAGTCTCGAGTGACAGAGTTTGGCAGTTCAGCAGTTTCCATCTTCGTGAAGGGAAAAACACACCACAGAATTCTTCTGAGAAAACCTAAGCTAAGTGACATATTTTTTGTGATTGATAATATTCTCAACCAGCTCATTGTTCATAGAAGTTACAGAATAATTGCACATGCAATAGAGAGGGAAACATCGTTTACAACGCGGGGATTACATCGCGATGCCATTACATCGCGGTTTTTACAACGCAAGTCGTTACAACGACTTGCGCTAGATGGCGCTCTAGGACAAGGAATAGTATAATTTACTATCCAACACCTTCCCTACTGTACGTAGACTGGAGTTGGAATAGTAAATTATACTACTCCTAAGTCCTATTCCTTGTCCTAGAGCGCCATCTAGCGCAAGTCGTTGTCAAAACCGCGATGTAGTGTACCGCGATGTAAATGTATGCGTTGTAACGTCATACATCCAATAGAGATAGAGATAAATACTTACCAGTCCTTTCCTGAAGAAGTTTATTCCTGAAATGAAAAAAAGATATTCCACATTATTATTACAGACATATATTCTCATTGAATATTTACAGAGAGCTTCCTAGAAAGTAATTACAAGGAAAAAATATTAATAGAAGAGAAGCTAAAGTCAAGGATAGAAGGGTAGGTAAATAAACAAGAATATAAAAGAGATAAAGAGAGAGTTGCAGAATCAATAGAGTTTTAAATTAATGTTGCGTTGCTTGTTTTCTTTTTCAGTTTACCTTTCGGTCTCACAATATTCTCGCAAAACCGAATAGAGGAAAAGGCTTGAGAGAGATCGGAGAGCAAACCCAATAGCCTTGGCAGTCTCTTATTTCTGTTTATTATTTTATCCCATCACCTTTCCCCCCTGGAGTGTCCTGGACACCTAGGATTTATATACATCGGGTGTCTGGGGATTCTTTGCAGAGAATTGGGAAAAGGCAGCATTCTGCTCCCGTGCAAGTCAAGGTGAGAGCGCTCCTGACAATAACTTTGGTATTTTGTGGATTTCTGGATGTACAGTTGAAAGGTAATAGAGAGCAATCGAAGCTGATATTTTATGCGGTATTGTTGGAACACAGGGAAATCTGCAGGAAGTGGGTAGACCCAAACCCCCCCTCCTATAAAGACTGGATACTATTGGTACAGAGTATTGCTAGATTAGATATGTTGGACCATGCGAAGAAAAGATAACATTTTTGGCTACCACTAATCAAGTGGTTAGACACAGGAAGGGTAGGTGAGGGGTCCGATGGTTAAGCCTACCTCGCCTCGGCTGGCATATTTCCTACTGGGCAAAATCTGCTTGGAGGATGATGGTGTACAGAAGTAAGGTTCACAATCAAAAGGCGGTATCGATCGAACTTTCTTTCTTCCAGCAAAAGGGCAGGAAAACCCCAGAATGTGCTATGGAAGGTGTTTCTGAGGCAAATGAGGATAAAAAATAACTAAATATCCCAACATATTTTCAAATTGGGTAGAGGGAATCATTGAGGGGGATATAAGGAGGATATGGCAAGTATCTTTTTCTATATTATATGCTGTGGTGAAATCTGCCTCACTTAAGAGAACCATTTGTTTACAACACACAGGGTCTACTGGTCTCCAAGTAAAAAATGGCTGGGGAAGAAATTGGATGTCCGAAATGTGAGTCCATAATGGCAGAAGATATACATATATTTATGCAATTCCCAATCCTGGTTCCTTTCTGGGGCACTATATTGAGGTAAGCCCTCAACTTATATTTTTGGGGATCAGCCCTGAAGGAGACTTTGGTTTAAACACTGCCAAAATGAAGTTTGTTTTTTATGTGGTTTTGCTGGCCAGACGTCAGATATGTAGGCTTTGGAAACCAGCAAATGCACTGCTTTTTAGAGACTGTTCGAAAACATCAAGTTAATAGGTCAGATGGACATAACCTGTGACTCTCGAAGCCTTGAGAGGGTCTGGTAACATTACGTGAATTGGCAAATAAATAGAGGGTCCAATGATTACGCTATGCTTGCTGTGTCTCTTTGTTTTCTCCTTCTTGAGCTTTGGGAGGAAATTTCGAAACAGCAATAATCTTGTGTTGATAACTATCCTCCCCGCCCCCAGGGGGGGAGACCTACACCAGCAAGAAAGTGATGGCAGGATGAGGACAAAAATAAATTGTCATATACAGATTGTTGACTAATATAATATTATGAAAGTACGTACACATAGGCAGATACAAAATATACTATTAATAACTCCACCACTTCATACCATGAAGGAGAATATATCTTCAAGGTAAATGGATGTGGAGTTAAGAATAGAAATAAAAATAAACGTACATGTAAATACTTACCTTCAAGATATTGTGGTAGTTGATATTCTAGATACAATTGTTCAGCTGGATAATATTTAAAAACTCATTAATGTAGTAGAACATCAACTATGCCAAAAGGGTTACTAACAGCAATGTCAGAAAAAGCTTTATCACTAGAAAATGGCTCCACAATCTCCTGTGTGACCTATAATTCAAATAGCAGCTATATGTGTGTTTTAGATTTGTAATCATTTTTTCTCGGACATCAGCATGTTAGTTTCTCAAAATTCATGGTTTTCTATCAAGTTTGCACTTTCAATATTGTGTTAACACACTGAAAGAAAATTGCATCAATTTTTGAAAAAACTAAATTGTTGCCTCAAAATTCAGTTTGCATGCATAGCCCCCAAATGCCATTTTGTGATTGCTTAAGTACAACTATAGAGATTCTGTTCTACCTGCCCAGGTATTGCCATCATAATGCAGGGATGCCCATCACAACACATGGGTGATGAATAACCATCTAAAGTTCAATATCGCAAAGACAGATATTATGAAATGCCATCAAGCAAAGTTAGAAACCTAGGAGTAACCATGGATTTAGACCTGTAGTCGATACCTTACGCTAATAATGTCACAAAGAGTGCCTTCTACACAATAAAAAAACATTACGTCACATCTTCCCATTCCGTGCATAGCAACATAAACTGCAAGCCATCATTATTCTCAAAATCTCTAAGCTTGACTAAGTCAACAGCCTATACCATGGCTCACCCACCCTTATTATATGCAAAATACAACTTATTCAAATGCTGCCACAAGGCTCCTTCTCTACTTTCACCCAAGAGAATGCCTGACTCTAGTCATCCGATTGTTCTACTGGCTACCTACAGCTAGACGGGCAATTTTCAAGGAACTCTTCATTGTCCACAGACCCTCCAAAGGGAAAGGACCACTATACATACAAGATAAGTTCAAGTTCAAGTAATACAACCCAAACAGAACACTGTACTCCGGGCTTGCAACTCATATCATCATACCGCCTTACCATAAGAAATCTGTAGGAGGTGCTGTTTTCCCAGTATTAGCCACCAAGCTCTGGAACTCACTACCAGCCAACTCTAGAAGCACCCAGGAGCAAATTACGTTCCAAAGACAGTTAAAAATGTGGCTATTTCCTAGATCAGGCTCCCACTTGCATCTTGGCGACAGAGCCCAGAAAACAGTCACACCCTCAAGCACAATCCTCAGCTTACAATCCATGAATTGCAAACAATTCAACTGCTTTCATTTTGCAGGTAAGCAAATAAGGGCTGACTTATGTTTCGCCGTGGCAGTATGTAGTTATGTACTTCCACAAATAAACATTATGTCCCACAATAATACTAAACCCATAATACCCAGCAGTCAGCCACAAATTGTACCTTATATCAATTAAATTCATATAATCTGCTATAAGGGTTGCCCACCAACCGGGCACTGTAGAGCAAAAAAACAAACATCACCAAAGGAACAGGCATGGAATAACTGAAGAGATCTGCCACACATTACTGGACAATTTTGGAGGGCTTTAATATATTCCTTTCCCTGCAGGTCTCAGATATCTATAAAATCTGACCGCTTCTCATGTAGACACTCAGGGTCGAATTACGAGTACGGCGGTGGATAGCTGTCTGACTGCCGCCATCGTGTTGGGCCTCCCGTCCGATTAGGATGGTGGTGGTGGGACTGCTACAAGACCCACCAACGGGGATGGAAATGCTGCCGGTGCTGATGCCTGCACCGCCAAGCAGATAATGATCTGCCTTTCCACCGCCCATTCCATGGCAGGGATCCCACCATGAAAAAAATGGTGGAATTGCAGGGAAGAGGGCCCAAGCAGGAACCCTGGGCAAATCTGCCCGTGGTGCTGAGTGCAGGGGGCACATGTTGCATGCACTATGTGGCATGCACAACATAGTGCATGCCACACAGTGCACCTGAATGCTGGCTGTAATCCTCTGCCAAAGCATGCCCCCGCCGTGGGATAACCACCACGGCCTTGCCAGCCCAGCTACAAAATCTTAGTTGGGCAGGCAAGATGCCACAGGCCTGGCGGTCTTTCTCAGACCGCCATGGAGGCTGTCTGGCTGGAAGACTGCCATAGTCGAAATGATGCCCTCAGATATGGGGTAAAAACCAAAAATGTCCATCTCAACAGATCTCCAACCATGTCAGCTCAGGACCACAACTAAATACAAAATATCAGATTGGACAACCCAGTGCAATAATTAGTTAAGCAGTCTATATCATACGAAATACCATAAAGGACTTGCAGAGTTGTTCAAATCTAACAGCATACAAAAAACTATAAAACTCCGTGTCTGTCTCTTACACTTCATCATTCAAAACACTGCTAATGATGCATCCCATAACACGTTAACTGCTCCCCGGTTGTCATCACTCATGACATGGAAACATCTCCCACATAGGATCATATCAAAAACAACATTCTTCCATCCTCACACCCTTACTCATGTAGGCAAGCTCTTTACTGCCCCTAATAGGGGTTGTTGGAAAGTGGGTTATGCAGCGAGGCTGGTTATGCTTCACTGTGTGATAATCTCACTATCCCAAATAGGTCCTTGGATTCACACTAAAACGCCCTAGCTCAGTCCTGTTAGTGTGGCACAGTGCAGTCAGACTTTACTCGGGGAACGTGTCAAGCATTTTAGAATACCAACATGGGTGATAAGTATTTGACACAACTCTATAGAAATCAGATGCCAATTTATAAAAATAGAGCAGATTTTTATATGAATTTATTCACCCAAATTAATACAATCATATGAGTATAACCGGAATTAAAGATTTTTAAAGGAAAAATAAATCAGTGCGTTTCACTCCTGCAAAACATTAACATTGAGGTGAATGGGGAAACGGACTAGTGACAAACGGTCACTTGCAGGTCGAGTTCCGTGGAAAAAACTAGGTGATAAGGTGAGGTAGGTCCCAGGACCAGGCTCAGACAGTCAGTTATATTTTACCTTGTTCATAGGACCCAGGTGTAAAGTAATCCTGGCTGTTGTTGGTGCTGAAGACAGGAGCCACGGGTGTTGACTTTGCAGTTTAGACAGCACTGGTGAGGAAGGAGATGCTAATTCTCAACGTCAGGGCCATGAGATGTCGAGTTGAAGCACAGGGGACTGGTGAGCATGCTTCAGTACACTTTCAGAGACAAAGCTATCAGCATTGGAGAAAAACAAGTGTGGGGGTGGCCATACAAAAAGGGCACTTTCCTACAGGGATAATAAGTGCTACATAAATGCTGCAATACAATACAGTACAAGGATGATTATATCAGGGCTGCAATTGTGCCATGGCTGCCCACCATAATGTTGAGAACCACATCATGTCAGTCCTGGACATTATTATCCCATGTATGGTCATACATATGTGATAGATGGCCAGAAATAAGCCACACATACCCACAATATGGCAAGTATATCCTCCATTATATCATGATTAGTTCAAGGACGCCCAACATATGTCAAATAGTCGTAGGCCAGCCGGCAATGCATGTTGGGAGGATCAGCTGGTAGGTAGGTCCTGGTCTTCTGTCAGTTCTCCTGGCACATTTGGTGAAAATGTTTCAACTTTAAAGGTTAGGGAGGAGCAGCATCTCTAACACCGCTTCCAAGATTTCAGGACATGAGTGGCGCCACTTGGGGGGTGGGGTTAGGACTCACTCCAACAGAGGCCAATTGCAGGGTTCAAGGTCTCTAAAGATTGTTATATCCCAGTAAAACACACCGGAGGCAAGCCAACTAGCCTTTGGAGTAATTCTGGTAGTTGGGTTCAGGGAAATGGTCCTCTCACCTTCAAGAATCAGGGAAGTCCTCTGTTAGCAGCATGGCAGTCCTCTGAAGAGTCCACAGGTCCAGAAGTGTACTGAAGAGGTGGTTCAGGAGATCCATTACTCATACCTGGTCCCATCCTTTGAAGTGGGGTTGACATCCTGGCTACCCCCACATATAGATCTGAGAAGTTCTTCCCTTCCTCAGCCAAGGCTCCAAGAAGGCTGGGGTGACAAACGACTGGTGTCAGGTTCCTCCTAGAGGCAGCCCATTGAAATATAAATGGGGCAGAGAACAGCTTTACCCCACCCATCTTGGGATGATAGCTCATTCTGGTAACACCTTGTCACCTGTCTGGGAGGAATAAGCAAAGGCCAACTGCCAAGCTATTCCCATTCATGTGACCCAGGACACAGGCAGCTGGCACCAGATGGTTAGGCCAAGAAAATGCCAACTTTCTAAAAGAGCCATTTTCTGAATTGTGACTAAAAATCTGACTTTCCCATTAAAGAGGATTTTATATTACAAATCTCTTGAGTCCAAACTTGGAATCCCTATCTGTTCCTAATCAAAGTTAACACTTATCAAAAGAAGTAAGTTAATCCAATTTTATCCAATGGGAGAGGTAGACCCTACAGTAGTAAAACATGAATTTAGGAGTTTTTCACTACCAGGACATGTAACACTAAAAAACATATCTCTTACAATCAACCCTGTGCTGTGGGCTGTCTAGGGCCTACCTTAGTGGTGACATATGTTTTAAAAAGGTAGGTTTAAGCCTGGCAAAAAGGTTTATTGTTGGTGTATATGTATTGCACACTTCAGATGATGTGTATATTTAAGGGCGATATAGAGTATAATATAACAGTGTGCCTGTTTAGCGTGCTGGTCAGAAGCGTGTGACTGCGTGACACACGAATAATGCTACTCATTGCTCCAAGTGTCACTGATCACTTGTAGCCTGCTCATGAATCTATCATTTCCTTTACTACAAAATAATGCAATGTCACAATGAATTTGTTTAACAAGATCTACAATGTTCTTATTTAATATGACAATTCTTCCGTGATGTACGTCTTTCCTGAGCATAAATCCATGTTAGCTTTTTCAACAATGTGCTATGTAGTGAGTGAATAACATAACTGAAGAAGGATGACATGGCCTCTTTTACAATTAAAGATTTCATTTCCAAACAATTTTAATTAGTTGCTCAATGCATTGTGGGATCTCTGACGCTTCTTTAGGGGCCACTGTGAAAAATATAAATAATAATAAGAGAGGACGAAATATCATAAGTCAAGTATATAGTTGAGTTGAAATTTTAAAGATGAACAAGTAAAAGGGATTCCAGAAGATGTTAGCACTGAGTTATATAAGAATGTTGTGCATACTGGAAGTGAGTCCCGTGCCTCAGAAGTGAAAACAATATGCGATCACCTGAAAATGTTAATTGTTGAAAAAAATGGAGTGTAAGTGAAGATAGCCGGATCTATTCCAATGTCCACATGCCCTTACTTTTAATGAAAATACCCCATGAAAAAGTATTTAAGATCTATGGGCCAGATTCGCATAAGTAATCTGAGACAAAATCCTAACTTTACAACTTTCCGTATTCACAAAGGGCATTTAGGACTAGTAAAGTTAGGCATCTTAACTTTACTACTCCTAAATGCCATTTTTGAATACCGAAAGTCATAAAGTTAGGATTTTGTCTCAGTTAAACTTACGTTTTGGTCTTAAAATCCTAACTTTACGAATTTTGGTATTCACAAAGGGCATTTAGGAGTAGTAAAGTTGTGAATCAGGCCCGACGTCTTTAATTGTAAAATAGGCCATTTCATCCTTCTTCAGTTGTGTTATTCACTACATAGCACATTGTTGCAAAAGCTAACATGTATGTATGCTCAGGAGTGACGTACATCACGGAAGAATTGTCATAATAAATAAGAACATTGTAGATACTGTTTAACAAATTCATAGTGAAATTGCATTATTTAGTACAAAAGGAAATGTTAGACTCATGAGCTGTGCAGCCAGGCAACAAGTTATCAGTGACACTTGGAGCAATAAGTAAAAGGTTCATTTTGCAAGGTCCTATTTTCAATTTAAAATGCATTACAAGCTACAATGACAGACCTGAGTCATGTTTTAAAGTGCTTTTTAAGTGGGTTGCACCATGAGTGCTGCAGGCCTCTTGTAGCATTTATTTGATAGACCCTTGGTACATGTAGTACCATATACTAGGGACTTACAGGTAAATTAAATGTGCTAATCAGGTGTAAACCAATAATACCATGTTTAAAGAGAGAGCACAAACACTTTAGCACTGGTTAGTAGTGGTAAAGTGCACAGAGTCATAATGCCAACCAAACAAAATTCAGAAAACAGGAGTGAAGGCAACCAAAGTTGCTGTACTGATTGCTGGAGAGGGAGAGGGCATGGCAATGAATTATCTACAAAGATAACAATCTATATGGCAGTCCTCTGAAGAGTCCACAGGTCCAGAAGTGTACTGAAGAGGTGGTTCAGGAGGTCCATTACTCATACCTGGTCCCAGCCTTTGAAGTGGGGTTGACATCCTGGCTACCCCCACATATAGATCTGAGAAGTTCTTCCCTTCCTCAGCCAAGGCTTCGAGAAGTCTGGGGTGACAAACGACTGGTGTCAGGTTCCTCCTAGAGGCAGCCCTTTGAAATATAAATGGGGCAGGGAACAGCTTTACCCCACCCATCTTGGGATGATAGCTCATTCTGGCAACACCTTGTCACCTGTCTGGGAGGAATAAGCAAAGGCCAACTGCCAAGCTATTCCCACTCATGTGACCCAGGACACAGGCAGCTGGCACCAGATGGTTAGGCCAAGAAAATGCCAACTTTCTAAAAGAGCCGTTTTCTGAATTGTGACTTAAAATCTGACTTTACCATTAAAGAGGATTTTATATTACAAATCTCTTGAGTTCAAACTTGGAATCCCTATCTGTTCCTAATCAAAAGTTAACACTTATCAAAAGAAGTAAGTTAATCCAATTTTGTCCAATGGGAGAGGTAGACCTTACAGTAGTAAAACATGAATTTAGGAGTTTTTCACTACCAGGACATGTAACACTAAAAAACATATCTCTTGCAATCGACCCTGTGCTGTGGACTGTCTAGGGCCTACCTTAGTGGTGACATATGTTTTAAAAAGGTAGGTTTAAGCCTGGCAAAAAGGTTTATTGTTTGTGTATATGTATTGCACACTTCAGATGATGTGTATATTTAAGGGCGATATAGAGTATAATATAACAGTGTGCCTGTTTAGCGTGCTGGTCAGAAGCGTGTGACTGCGTGACACACGAATAATGCTACTCATTGCTCCAAGTGTCACTGATCACTTGTAGCCTGCTCATGAATCTATCATTTCCTTTAGTACAAAATAATGCAATGTCACTATGAATTTGTTTAACAAGATCTACAATGTTCTTATTTAATATGACAATTCTTCCGTGATGTACGTCATTCCTGAGCATAAATCCATGTTAGCTTTTTCAACAATGTGCTATGTAGTGAGTGAATAACATAACTGAAGAAGGATGACATGGCCTCTTTTACAATTAAAGATTTCATTTCCAAACAATTTTAATTAGTTGCTCAATGCATTTTGGGATCTCTGACCCTTCTTTAGGGGCCACTGTGAAAAATATAAATAATAATAAGAGAGGAGGAAATATCATAAGTCAAGTATATAGTTGAGTTGAAATTTTAAAGATGAACAAGTTAAAAGGATTCAAGAAGATATTAGCACTGAGTTATATAAGAGTGTTGTGCATCCTGGAAGTGAGTCCCGTGCCTCAGAAGTGAAAACAATATGCGATCACCTGAAAATGTTAATTGTTGAAAAAAATGGAGTGTAAGTGAAGATAGCCGGATCTATTCCAATGTCCACATGCCCTTTACTTTTAATGAAAATACCCCATGAAAAAGTATTTAAGATCTATGGACCAGATTCGCAAAAGTAATCTGAGACAAAATCCTAACTTTACAACTTTCCGTATTCACAAAGGGCATTTAGGACTAGTAAAGTTAGGCATCTTAACTTTACTACTCCTAAATGCCATTTCTGAATGCCGAAAGTCATAAAGTTAGGATGTTGTCTCAGTTAAACTTAAGTTTTGGTCTTAAAATCCTAACTTTACGAATTTTGGTATTCACAAAGGGCATTTAGGAGTAGTAAAGTTGTGAATCAGGTCCGACGTCTTTAATTGTAAAATAGGCCATTTCATCCTTCTTCAGTTGTGTTATTCACTACATAGCACATTGTTGCAAAAGCTAACATGTATGTATGCTCAGGAGTGACGTTTATTACGGAAGAATTGTCATAATAAATAAGAATATTGTAGATACTGTTTAACAAATTCATAGTGAAATTGCATTATTTAGTACAAAAGGAAATGCTAGACTCATGAGCTGTGCAGCCAGGCAACACGTTATTAGTGACACTTGGAGCAATAAGAAAAAGGTTCATTTTGCAAGGTCGTATTTTCAATTTAAAATGCATTACAAGCTACAATGACAGGCCTGAGTCATGTTTTTAAGTGCTTTTTAAGTGGGTTGCAGCATGAGTGCTGCAGGCCTCTTGTAGCATTTATTTTATAGACCCTTGGTACATGTTGTACCATATACTAGGGACTTACAGGTAAATTAAATGTGCTAATCAGGTGTAAACCAATAATACCATGTTTTAAAGAGCGAGCACAAACACTTTAGCACTGGTTAGTAGTGGTAAAGTGCACAGAGTCATAATGCCAACCAAACAAAATTCAGAAAACAGGAGTGAAGGCAACCAAAGTTGCTGTACTGATTGCAGGAGAGGGAGAGGGCATGGCAATGAATTATCTACAAAGGTAACAATCATTGAAGTTGTTAGTACCATAGAGTCTTATAATGTAAACTTCATGTTGCAGAAGCAGTTTTTAAATGGTCTCAGTATATCAGTGTCAGCCATCTTTGATTTTAGATTCTGAAAGGGAACGACCATAATAAAGATGAATCATTAGCACTTTAGTACCATAGAGTCCTGTAAAGTGAAATTCACATGGTGGATGTCCTTTTGAATTGGTCTCAGTATGTCAGTAGAGTTCACTCTTAGGGGGAATTGTATTTGCTAACAATATGCTTTTATTAATAATGTGCAAAGCTTACGTTTAAGAAAAATATACTACATGCAAAGTTTGTATTGGGTAGTCATACTTAAATATCATAGGCCTGCAAATAAATAAAAGGGCTGATTTAAGTTAGCCTAACTGTCGATACCATGTTAACTGAATAATAATGCACCAACACTGAAAGAAATGTTTTTCACATTGAATAAATGTTTGCGCACAATGTTTTCCCTTTGTTTCAAAAGTTGCATTTTTCCAGAAGCCTTCAGTTAGCTAGGGAATAGACTTGTTATTAGACAACAGATAGTGGGTTCTCACCGGGAGAAGAGGAGGCGACCGGAAGGATGATTCATGTGAAGTACTGTCTGAATCACAAAATATCAATGATGTACCTTTTTAAGATTTAATATCTGAAAGTCTATTGTGCCTGAATGGGAACATGGGGAGTTTGCCTATTCATATGATTTTACTATAATTCCATTGGAGGATGAAGACAAAAGAAATAACATTGCAACATAGAATATTGTGTGTTTATATTTGTGCATGTTCCCAGAGTATCAGCTAGATACCAAGATTCTATCCTGACTCTCTGGTTGGAAACTCGCTTTTGAGTTTTTGATGCTTTTCTTCATGATAGGTTGCCTTATGTAGATTTTGTTTAATGTCTGCTGATATCTTTTGAGCTGTGAATACTTTCCAGGTTATTATGCAAATGCTTTATGCTTGAGCATTTATTATCTCATCAGAGCTCTTCACTGGGTTTCTGAACAGACACCTGTCCTTTTTCTCCAAGTATTCCAACTTAATTTAGAATAGGGATTGGCACAGTACATACAATTGCACAAGACATCATCGCCTGACCGCCCCTGCATACCCAGGCAGATGCACCCGATCCCCTCCCGCAGCCCAGCGGTGCATGCCCGCTCCTGAGCACCCAGGCCTCACTGCTCACATTCCGCCACTGGCGTGTAGAAAAGTGGGCCCACCATGTGCCGCTGAAAGCTACAAGTCCAGGGCCCGTGGACATGGCACCCTCCACATCATGCAGCCCCGCTCCGCAGGCCACCAGGTCTCACTTTTGATGCTTGGTCTTGATTTCGCCATGGCAGGGGACATTCCAGTGCACAGGGCATCATCGCAGGCTGCACACCCACTCAGCCCTTGAGGTGCCACTAACTCTGTGACCCCCAGAGGCCACGCCAAGTGGCGGTAGGACCCCGCTGTCCGCTGGCTCAGTCCTACACTGCGGTCTAGCAGGGCACACAAAACCTGAGCAGTCCGGACCGCCGGGACAGGGCAGCATCGCAGGCTGCACACCCACTCAGCACTTATGTTGCCCCTACCTCAGTGCACCGAATGTCACCGTCCCGTGGTGGTGTGCCTGTGCCGGCCACAGTGTAGCCACTAAGTCTGTGCCCCGCAAGTCATGGACCCTCTATGATTGGGTGGTGCGGACGCCATCATGTCACCTCCGGGCCTGCGGAATGTGATGTTGCAGGCCCCTGGGCCCCCATGCCTACATGCACACCACACGGATACACCCCGAGAGAGGTTGGAAATGGCGTTGAGCACGTGCACCCGGCCCTTTTTATTGGCAGGGTCACATGTGCTGTGATGCGTGTGCTGGATGGGTGTGGTGTGGGTGCACACCAGCTGTGAGAGAGTGGCTGTGGCATGCTGACAACTAGACCTGTGAGCAGCAGTTCCCTACAGGGAAGACCTGGGACAGGTAGTGTTGTCCCCCCGTAAGCGTAAGCGGAGTGGGCTGGACTGGCATATGCCAGTCCAGCATAAGGGTTCGAACAATGACCCCGGGGCTCTGGGCATTGTTGTGTATGGGGATGGACAAGGAAATAACAAATGCATGTGTCGCTGTTGTTGCGTCAGCACCACCCTGACAACATTCGGCAATGTGTCACCCTGTGACCCAAGTCCAACGACATGAGCCACGTGGACGTAAGAGGAATTCACTGACCCTACATTCGTCCATACTACCACATGTGAAAGACCATAGACACAACACATCTGTGTGATTCAGAATGTTTAATGCACATTCAGTGGAGTGTTGCATCTGGAGCAGTACAGGGCCATGCAAAGCCCACTTTCAATGTTGGCCCGTGGAGGGCAAGCCAGAGTCCTTCAGGAAATGACAAGTCCAAAGGAAGAGGAAGAGTTCAGTCCGCAGTCTGTTAGCTGTATCATTGGCGAACATACAGAATATGGCAGTCCATTGCGAGGTACAGGGTGAGTGTTGCAGAGTGTATCGGGGCACAGTGGAAGGTGATGATGCAGAGGGCAGAACCAAGCTGAACCCGACCATATGGCGGAGATGAATGCTACAGTTTTCTCTGTACCAGTAAGACGGTTTCATCCGCATCTTCGTCCTCTGCTGTCTCATGTGCCTCATGTGTGGGTGGTGCTGGCCTTTCTCCAGCACTGTGTGGCAGTGACACCTCAGGGGCCGAAGGTGGAATGTCTGCCGCATTGTGTGGCACTGACACTTCAGGGGGCGGAGATGTGGATGGAGTGGTAGCATCAGCATGCATCGGCACCAGGCCTTCTGGCAGCAATGCCATGAGGATGGTTTTGAGGTCATTGTGGAACCCTGCTACCTCTCGCTGGTGTGCAGTCGTGGTACCCGATCTTTCCGCATTGGCCCGCTACATGGTCTTGATGAGCCTCTGCATGAGTCCCAACTCCCGAGCGAGCTCCCTGGAGCCACTCTGATTAGACAGTCGTTCTTGTCGCAGATTCAGGACTCTGGCAATGTCAGCCATGGTTCATTGGAGAGCATGGAGCGGAATGTGGGTGTCCGTTAGGGACTGTGAGTGGTCCCTGATGGGACTTAGACACCCACGTATGGCATCTAGTTTGTCTGCCATGTGGTCGAAGCCCACCCGCACCTGTTCAGCCAGCTGCTCCTGGCATCCCAACACACGGCGTTGGAAGGCCATGTGTTCTTCGTGCGGGTCCTGGGAGGCAGCCGTGGTGGTGGGTGCTGCCTGCTGTGGGCTACCCCGCTCCTGGTGACTTTCAATGAACTCTTGGAGGGCGTCGGAGTTGAAGCTGTGGTGGTCCTCTTTGTCATCAGAGAAGAGAGGTACGGGCTGCTCAGGAGGAGGTGTTGATTATCCCTCTGTAATGTGAAGGGGAGATGCAGTTTGACAATGTGTTCACATGTGTGTTGTCGGATTTTACATGTTCACATACAGACTGCATGACTGTGTACATCGTGGCTGTTTTGGAGGGGCTGCCTATTTGCTGCGGGACAGTGGACATTTCGACAACATCATGGATGTGTGTTTGAACTTGTACATTGTCTACTCACATTTCCCTGCTTTGCCACTTGTGATTGGCCAGTGTCTACACCCAGTAGGCGCCAGTTGTGTCCTGTGTTCTATTGTGGACATGTTGCTTTTTTGTGGCATTTTGTTGTCAGTGTTGATGTGCTCTGCATGTTATGCGTGTGTGCTGGATTGGGGGGTGCCTCCGTTGCTCTGTTTTGCTGCCCCTTATCCCTTTCATGCGGTGTGCTTTTGACTTCTGTGCTTGTACAGTGCTGACATGTAGCATACTTGGGTACATTGTTCTCTTGGTGGGAGTTGGGGTCTGGGTCATGGTTTGTCCGCAGATGTGCTCAGCTCAATTGTGCATGTGTGCCATTGTGCCCATCTCCCCCGTCTCCCCAGTCCCTGGTCGTTACTCACCCTGGTGCTGTTGTGTCCGGTCATGTTGAGCAGTGCCGGTCCCCCGACTCCAGCCACCGTCTCCCCACTGATTACTGTGGACACCATTTCCTCCATGTCATCCAGCTCTCCCTGTGGCACAGGACTCCCACCTCCAGTCTGCATTGCTGCCTTCCGGTTGTTGGCGAGTTTCAGCTTTGTTTTGCCCTTGACATAATTCCAGAGCCTCTTGACCTCTTCCATTGTGAACTTCAGCACTCCGACTGCATTCACCTTGTCCACGATGGACTGCTATAGTTCATTAGGTCTCGCTGAGTCAGTGCGCATGCGCTGCTCGGAGAGACATTTTGTAGGTGAGTTTTCAAAGTGCTGCTGGCTGGCCTAGCGCTTGCGTTCACGTGAGCGTGCACGTGCGCATCCACCAGCTTTCAGCACCGCATCGCACACCATCGCCAGCCTACTTTTGCCATCGCGCGCGCACACCATTCACGCGGCGCGCTTCTTAAAATTCCTTTCCTGCCCACTCACCAGCCTACTGTTTTCTTTCTTCTTTGCTCTCTACTGTCCTAACTTCTTTTCTCAGTTCCTTTCTTCCTCCCACCGCTCATTCATTTTGCTTTTCCTTCCTTCCTGACTTATTTCTGATGCCTATATTGCCTACATTTCTTTGCCTTCGTCTCTTTCCTCCCCCTTCTTTTTAATCTGTCCTTTGTTCCTTCCTTCTATCCATCTTTCACTAACTTCCATAACACTCTCCTCCTGCCCTGGATTTCCTTCCCTTCGCCCAAGGCTTCTTCCACTTGTTTGTTGTTTGCTCCATTTCTCCATCTTTGACTCCCTCGTTCATTGCTATTCCGTCGACCTCACTACACGAGAAGGACGGATCCCTACTCTTACATAAAAGAGATAGAAAACTAAACTAAGAACAAGCATTGGCATAGCCAAGAGGTCTCGCCTTTGGGACCTTATAAGTGTTTAGACATACAACAGTTGATGTTGTTGCACCTAGGATATTGTACTGCATAACTAAATACTTATAAGGTTCCAAAGGCGAGACCTATTGGCTATGCCAATGCTTGTTTTTTGTTGCCAATGACACAGTGGAAGTGACGAACAGTTGTTGATGGTGTTCGACCAGCTCCGTTATCAGGATCCTGTTTTCCTGCGGACTGAAGCCCTTCTTCCTACTCTTCTTCTCCTTGGCCTTCCCTGACCCCGAGGTCCCAGGCATGTCCTCCGGGGGGCTTTTGGGGTTCTGTTTCTCCTCCGTACTTGCTCCGGCAACATCCATTTTGCTTGGCTGTTGTTTGGCATTTGTTTGTCAGTTTTTTTCTACTTTGATGGTGATTTTTCCCGCAGCTTTTTTTGCGTTCGCGTTTTGCATTTTTGCGGTGTGGCGTTGATTTTAAAGCGGTCAGTTGACGCGTTATCTGGGAAATATCGCATGGTGCCACAGTGTTGAGAATGCTTTGTTAATACGGCGTCATTTTCCAGCGATAGACTGCGATGTTGAAGGTTGCGTTAAGTAATTTTTGCGATGGTTATCACACGTTCTTGAGAATATCCCCCACTGTGTTAAAGTTGTATTTTTGTGTTCTGGTAAAGTGATAAAGTTGTTGTGTTTATGCTTAGATGTTGAGCAGTTAGAGTTGTTATCGGACTCAAAGTAGTCTAAGATCCTGGGATAAGTGAGTTGATAGTTGAAATTGTGGTGTTATTTGTCTACTAAGGTTTTGTGATGCAGATTCATGAGGTATGATTGACTGCACATTTGAGATAGGGAATATAACAATATGTTGCGATTGCACTAAAATTGATTGGTGTTAGTGGAACCTATTGCGCAAAGGGGAAACATCATCAATTAGGGTGATTTCTCGCTGGTCGAGGTTTCATTCGTGTGTGCATGTATGTAGGGAAGATTGAAAGTGTTAAAACCTTATTTCCAATTTGTTTCTTGTATGAATCAACTACTTTGAATTCGTTAGCGGAGAAGACAAAAGTAACTTGTTTATTGTGCTTGTTTAGAGTTGCAGAATTTGTGTACGAGAACATAGTAAAGGAGTGTGAATTGCTGCAAGGAATGTGGGATCACATCAGAGTGTGTTGGGCTGAGATAGGTCAGATCGTTTGAAGTGCCTCACAGAGATTGGATGATGGGTCATCAAGTATTAAGCCGCAATAGGTTTGCAAGAGAAATTGTGACAGGATTGGAGAAAAATATTGACTTATAGGGAATAAAAAACTTAACAAAAGTATTGACAGATTTTGAATTGAGTATTGTTCATTTATTGTTAAATACTTGCAATCATGAAATGTTTCAAACTCCTTAGAGATTTGATGAGGGGTGATGTGTGAGTCCCAGCTTAGGAAGGTGAGGAGGCTCCAGCAGAATGAACGGCAGCTTATTATATGGCGACACAGTGAGGGGTCCATACATGTATGTGGCTTTGACAAACATGCAAGATCACTGAAAATGCAGGACCATTTAAATTTCCACAAAATGGTACTTTTGATTTAAAGATTATCAAACACTTGAGAGAAAAGTTATAAGAAATGAAGCAACCTCCTAGACCTACAGAATATGAAGCATTACATGCTTGGGAGGTAGCAACTGCCAAAGAGAAAGAAATGTACCAGAATCGAAAAAAGAGAGCAGTGCAAAATTACACTGATGCTCAATGGAACAAATGGCAGTAAAAGTGGAGAAAATGTATAGTTGAAGGAGCTGGAAATACCCAGCAAGTACAACAGATAAAGCTAAAAAGAATCAAAAGCAGGCAAATGATGAGGGAGCTGCAAGGAAAACAGACACTGATAGATATTTAGGGGATGACATTTTAGATTCCTAGTTATCCTCACACGTCCACCGCCATATGTGGCCCCTTCAACAAACACAGGGAGTGTTACAACTGCAAGTACTACAGTGGCTACAGCCCCTGTTGATCTGAATGCAATTCAGATTGAAAGACTGCTTCCAGCACTTTCGATTGCACCTGCACCTGTTCAAGCAACTGCTACTGTAATTGCTCCAGGTGTTACTGCTTCTACTGTGATTGTTCCTTCCCCAGGGTCACAAGTTGTGTCAGCTCAGACATTGACAGTTCCTGTTGTTGTAGCTGCACCAATAAATACTGTTCTGAATGCTGTTGTCCAAGGTGTTGTCCAATGTGTTGTAGGTGTTCATCCTTGACATCACAGAATTCACAAATTATTGCCTGAACACCACCACAAAATATTCAATTATTTAGAGAAGGGAGAAGAATTGTTTTTATGACACCAATTGCACGGGGAGAGATCGGCTTGTTTGATGATGGGATTTTTCTGCCATGGTTTGAAGAAACATCAGAAGATAAAAGGGTGGGAAACACAGAAAGACCATCTACAAACCAGGGAAGAGCAAGACACATAGATGTGCCAAATTTTAACGTGGAACTAGAGGATGCCTAGGCATTTCACATTTGAACTAATACCAGGAAAATGAATTGATATATTTAAGTAAAGAGATCACAAGACATGCAGCCGCTGCACATGACAAATGAACTGAATTGGCTGGAAAATATGAGGTGGACAACTTCAAGAGTGTTCCTCTCCTTAAAAGCTTCAGGACATAGTTAGATGATAAACTACTGTGATGATGTGGACTTCTGGGATGAGATTACACTTTGCGGAATTCGTAAAGTGTATCCAGAAATGAAGCGATTTAGATAGGTTAGAAAGCAAGTGATCACGGAAACAGGGAAAGAAAAAGAAACAACCAGATGCTTCAGAAGCAAATGGCATGCCACCACCAGCACACCCAGATGAAGATGAGGCTTAAACTTTTCATATGAGGGAAATACCAGGTGGAAGGTATGTTCATGTACCATGGAGTAGAGGTGAATTCGCAACATTTATGAACAACTTTCCGACGAGAGAATCCCGCTCAGTGGTAAACACAAGTTGACAGATTTGTAATGATTTCAAAGGATGTTGTGATACTAAGTGATTTGTGGGCTGAATGCAAAATAATAATTATGCAATCGCCTTTTTCAGAGCCTCCAAGAGATGCGCATACTTGTGCACTTTTACCTGTGGTAATGACAAAGTATGATGAGGTAACTACCCATTTGAAACGAAAGTTCCAGCAAGAGACATTGATTGGTTAAAGATCAATGAACTACCCAAGAATTTAAAGAATCAGTGCATGCTTACTATAAACAATTGTTGCAGGTGTTTAAACAGCATAGCGGACAAGAAAATCCCAACAAGGGAGATATGGGGAGTTTAGTGTCACAGTTCGTTCTTAGTTTGCGACCAGAGATCAGTATGCACATACAACAGAATGTGATTTGTTGGCAGACAAAACCTATAGGTGAGATTCTGAGGTATGCAAAATACTGTAGGGATGAGCAAGAAAGTAGCGGAAGAGACTTTAAGAGAAGGTTATGCTAACGCAGACTAAGCTGGCTCAAAAGGGACTTTGAAATCAATCACATGAAGCAAATGTTGGAAGAATGCCAGGTGCGGGTTTTCAGGTTGGAAGTCAAATTGCTCAGGGCAGAGTTGGTGCCTCACAAGGTAGAGGTTGAGGTGTTTTGGTTGATCTAAATTCAGAAATAGACATTTCAGAGTTGAATAAATCAACTCCTTGTCACTATTGTAACAGGCTGAAGCAATGGAAGCCAGAGTTTAGACAGAATCAAAATCGAGTGAGTGGTGATGAGCAAATGTATGGGATAATTCAAAACTAAATGCAAAATGCTCCAGTTCAGGTTCTAGTCCAAAGAATGCAAATGCAAACACAATCACAAGTTCCTATGATGCAGGTCCCACAAGCTCCAATGGGCCCACAGAATCTGGGTTATCCCAAAAACAAAATAAATTAAGTGTCAAGAGCCTTCAAATCCATTCCGAAATCAGAACCCATTTCAACAGTTGCTCATGTTGGAGAATGAGAGTTTCGACTCTGACAATTCACAATGACGGTGCCTGAGGGTGGGAGGAAGACTGTGTACTTGGCGCAGTCTTAGAGGTGGACCAAAGTGGACCATTTGTAGAAGGTAAGGTTAATGGTCACCAGTGGCATTTCTTATTGGCACAGGAGCTACCACTTCCTCTGTTAAAACAGCAGAAGTGTCAGACCTACCCCTCTTGGGAAAGAAGATCCAAGTTATAGGTGTCACAAATAAACAAATAACTAATCCTGTTTTAAAGAAAGTACTTGTAAAAATAGGTTCATTTGAGGAAGACCCTCAGTTTGTGGTATGTGATTCAAGTCCTGGAAATCTGTTTGGGGGAGGTGTTTTGTGCAAGTTAAATTGCACTATTTACTGCACACCGGATGGTGTTGAATTTCAAATGTATGACAAGGATGTTCAATTTAAAGTGGTCCGAAAAAGAACATCCATTGGATTATATCCTTTTAGAACAGGAGAGGATTTACCTCCTGATTTGAGAGATTCTGTAAAATTATAAGTGTGGGACCTTTCAGAGAAAGATATCGGATTAATCAAAGGTATCGAGCCAGTCTGAATTGCGATAAAACCAAATGCAACAGCAGAGACAGTGGCTGGACTAATACCAGTGATTGAAAACATGCTACAACAAGGGATTATGAAGGAAATTGTCAGAAGTCCTTGTAATTCACGAATTATGGGTTTACAGAAGCCCAACAGCAAGTATCGAATTGTACAGGATCTTCGGAAAATTAACAACATAGTTGTCCCATGGTACCAAATCCAGCAACAATACTGTTTTAACTTCCCTGCACTGCAGAATGGTTTACTGTTGTGGAAGTCTGCCAGGCCATCTTCTCTATTCCATTGTACAAGGACAGCCAATTCCTGTTTTCATTTTTGTTTAGAGATAGCGGTCTGGCATGGTTGCAGAGAGTCCTCTAATTTTTAATCGGATCTTGAGACTCTGCAGATGACTTGTAATTTAGTTCTTGTGCAGAACATTGATGATCTGCTTGTGGCATCAAGTACGCAAGACGCTTGTAAATAGTTCACAATTTCTCTATTAAAACATTTGGCTGAAAATGGGCAAAAGGTGTCCCTGGGAAAATTACAATGTGTCAAAAAAGAATTAATTTTTTTAGGACATCTCATTGGGAAGGGAATGAGAAAGGTGTCACAGGAGAGAATAGAGACAATTCTGAAGATGAGTCCACCTAAGTCCATCCTGAGTCAGGATGTTCCTGGAATGGATGGCTACTGTAGACAGTGGATACCAAACTTTTAAATAGGGGCCAGGCCTTTAATGAGGCTGACGCACAAAGATGTGTTTGATCCTCTTCCTTCGGACAATGATTGCTTGAAAGCTTTCCTAGAGCTGAGAGCAAGTCTCTGCATGCCCTGGCACTAGGAATACCTGATTACAGTAAAATGTTCACAATGGTTGCAGTGAAAGGGAGGGCTGTGCTCTATCAGGGATTACTTAGTTACAAGGAGACTCTCACAGACCTGTGGCATGTTTTTCAACTACACTTGATGCTGTTGCCACAAGACTGCCCGGCTGCCTTAAAGCAATGGAGGCAGTTGGTGTCAGTATGACAGTTGGGAGAGCATAGTGAGGGGATGCCCTCTTACAGTGATGGTCCCTCACTAGGTGGAGATCGTGCTCACCCATACAAAAATACAGTATTTGACAAACAGCAGACTTACAAAATATGAACAACAAATACTTGTTGCAGAAAATGTTATTATAAAAAGATGTCAAACACTCAATCCAGCTGCATCACTACCCTTGGCTGACAGTGAAACTGATGAAAATGAAGTTGAGCATGACTGCATGGATGTTACAGATTTATGCCCCAAGCGAAGACCAGAAATTAAATATGAACCCCTCGATGAGCTGTATAAGAGACAATGAAGGAACTTTGAGAGCAGATTATGCATTTTGCACAATTCAGTAAGTAGTAAATGCATGCTGTCTTCAAGGTGTTATCTCTGCACAAGTGGCATAATGAATTGCCCTTGTAGGAGCTTGCTGTCTTTCAGCTCAATTGAGAGTGACTATATTTACAGATAGTCAATATGATTTTGGTGTTGTCCATGGTTTTGGGCAGTTATGGTCTTAAAGGTGATTTATGACATCATTTGGTTCCCCAATTAGAAATAGGGAATATGTAAAAAAATTATTGGAAGCTTTGCAGTTACCCAAAGAGACTGCAATAGTTAAATGTGCAGTTCATCGAAGTGGCAATAACTATGTCACTGTCAGAAATCAATATGCTGATGAAGATGCACGATATTGTATATATCATGCACATTTAACAGATAATATATGAAGGAATCTAATGAGGACATTTCCTTTTCTCTGTTGTTTTCAGTAGCTGATAAATGGGAAGAAATTAAGAGATTGCAGGAAGACTTGTCAGAAGCAGAACAGCAAGAGTGGATCAGAGCAGGATCTGTTAAAAATGCAAACAGCATTTGGGTTTCACAGATAGAAGACCAGTGTTGCCACACAGTTTATTGTTCCCTATGATACGACATTTCCATGGTAATGCACACATTGGAAGGGATGCAATGGTTAGATTATTTAGGCAGAATTGGATCAATCCCCGATTCAGAGCTTTAGCTGAAGAGCTATGCCATAGGTGCATTACATATCAGCAGATGAATATAGGCAGGAGAACCTATAACATTTAGCCACATGCACAGATCAGTAGGACCCCTTAACAGGATGCAGTTGGACTTTATCGACAAGCCTGTCTGCAATGGGCTGACCTATGTCCTGGTTATAGTATGCATTTTCTCCCGATGGGTGGAAGCCTAACCAATGCAGAGAAATGACAGTCTCACTGCAGCTAAACTGCTGTTATGTGAACTCATTCTGTGGGTCAGATTTCTGGATTCTCTGGAGTCAGACTGAGGGACCCATTTAAATAATGAGGTCCTTAGAATGCTGTGTGAGGCTCTTAAAGTGGGATACAGATTACACTGCAGCTATCGTCCCAACGCTTCTGGGATGGTGGAAGAATTACACTGGACTCTTGAGTCTCGATTGGCCAAGATCTGTGCATCCACTTTGTTGAAATGGCCAGATATTTTACCACTGGTTTTTGATGAGTCTTCGAAGCACCCCTGACATCAGAAATGGATTTTCTCCACATGAAATACTAATGGGTCATACCATGAGACTGCCAGCTCAGCCTAAAATGCGCTTTTAAACATCACAGATGACAAAATACTCGATTACTGCAAAGGATTAGCTAATGTGGTGCATCCTGTTTCTCATCAGGTTAAAGCTGCCACTGTCAGTCCCCATCAGGAGCAGTGTCATAACCGTAACCCAAGAGACTGGGTTTTAGGGAACAAATGTGCGAACATCTTACCCGGAGCCAAGGTGGAAAGGCCCCTAACAAGATATCTTGATTACTAACACTGCTGTCAAATGAGCAGGGATACCTAATTGGAGCATGCTTAGTACACTCAGGAAGTAGTGTTCTATGAGCTAAGTTCGAGATGTCCTGGACCCGTAAGTCCAGAAGGACCAGTGTGGGTAAAGTACAGCAAAATCTCACACCAGTGCAAGTTCCTAAAATCTCGCAAAGTGGTTTGGAAATACTCATTAAAGAAGAAGAATTGAGAGCTGAGGATAAAGGAACTATTGAACATCCTCAGAGCAACCAAATGATCCAGGTGAAGGAATGAGTGTGAGAAGAGAAAGACCTCTATGGAGATTAGGATGGCCAAATGGTAGGAGGCAATTGAGATCATGTGTTTCAGATGAACGTATGCCACAACCCATCACTGAAGAAACAAAATCTAGTGGTGTAAGTGAAACAGAAGCTCAACGGACACCAAGGAGGTCCAAAAGAGCAAGAGTACCTTGACACAGGTATTCTGCACCTGAACGGACTAATTACTCAGAGAATGTACCAAATGCATCAGGTCAGAGGCATTTGAACCTCCGTAATATGCCACACTTAGAAAACAACATTGATTAAATAAGATTTCTGAAGCAAATATAGCAATCGAAGAACTTGACAAGCACTATTTAGTAATTTTGAAACCAAAATAAGTAAGACAATAAATGATGAACTGTACTTAAAGCAGAAAAAATGGAAGACTGATATAAATGAAATTGAAAATAAACAATTAATAAAAGTGAATAAAAAGATTTAAGAAGAATTCCCCAGGGCCAAGGTTGCAGTAAAAGAGTAGGGATAACACAGTTAGATGAAGATAAAGTTGGGGTAGGGATGACTTATGAAGTTTTTTGTATATAAGCAGAATAAAATATCTGCAAGTTGATCCCCAGAGGTTTTACTTATCTGCACAATAGAAGTTAACACAGAATATTGAACCTGCCTGCTGTTACATTTTACTAAATGTCTGACTGTAGACAAGCATGTGTGCCCTTATCAAAGTTAAGTCTAGAATAGTTATTGTTATCACACTAATAGCTGTTGTATTAGAAATTATAGTCCTTTTAGTTGGAAAACATTTTTTGACTAATGTTTACTCTCGATAAGTTCAGGAAAACACTCAAGTTTTAAATAACAAGGACTGTTATGTCTGCTCACACTTACCTTCTTCAGCTGCAGAAGAAACGACACATCACACCCCATTTTCATATGCAATTACATGCAATGTTTTTCTTTGTTTATTTTATAGATAGGTACATTTTGAACATTATTTTTCTAACGATGGGTATGATTCTTTCCAAAGTTCCTCTTCAGAAAAGAATGATTCCTCGTGCACAGGCACATAGAGATTGCATGGTATTTCTTAAGATCACCCACAGTTGTAATCATTGCTAAAGCAGAGGAGATGAACCTAACCTGTTTAATGAGGCCATTAGAAAAGAAGTTCATTTTAACATTAGTGGAGGAAAGAGATCAAATTGTTCATAAAGTCAATAAAGGGGAAGATGTGGTCTCTCACAGGAAAGGGTCTGATTGGAGTATTTAGCACCACCCACAGTACTACTCCAAAAGAACTATCTCACAAAAGGTACAGGGCTGGTAACAAAGAAAAGGAGCAAAAACACGTAAAAAGGGGAGGACAATAGGGGACTAGGAAGCACTGCTGTTTTAAGATGAGAACCCTCACTCACCCTAGGGTGACATGCTTCATCATAAGGTCCCCTCTTCACACTGGGACTACAAGGTACCCAATGCGGGCTACAATTTCCCCTGTAGGAGAGGAGCGGGGATGTTTTTTTGTCATCCCTACTTTAGAATCTGTAGGGGAGGGAGGGGCAGAGTTCAAACAAAAAAATTATATGTGCGCTAAAACTATCTCTTGGTAGGTGAGGACAACGTCTATTCTGGTACCCCCAATGGATAGGATTAAAACCATGCACTGTGAAATAGGGATATGGATATTCTCCTATTTTATATTCTAGTCAACATGTTTCTGCCTCAATTGACCAACCGGTTCATGGCATCAGGACCAAGATTATGAGTCACTCTGCTTGTAATTGAAAATAAAAAGTGAAAACCACACTTTCAGTGGTCTGGTAGCTATCCTGTGGTACCGACATCTAGTAGGGTCCACCAGGTGCTGAAAATATCTAAACACAAAAGGAAACCATTTCAATTACTTTCCTTCATTTTTTACCCATCACCAACACTACAACCCAAGTGTAATGTAATTATTAAATTGACTATAATATCCTTACTATTTGTAACCTATACAACTAATCCCACCTTAATTAGTCCCTTCATGGCGGGTCAGATCTATAAGGGTATATAAACATGGTGACAGGATCATCTCAACTTAATTAAATTAAATTAAATCACTGGTGTCTTAATGTCTTCAAACACACTGCGACCACAATCATTCACAAAAGGTCTCCGGTTGTACAAACATAGAAGGGCTCTATCTTAGTCGAACTTACTCCCTGTATCTAATGTATATATCTAAGAGCCTCTCCAAGCCATTCACTGAGAGCATCAAATATGGTGAGTATCTGAGGTGGTCGCCAGAAAATGATTGTGACATCTTGTCTCCTTAAAGACAATTATGGTAAAGGGAGAAGAAATGTACTTCATTCCCACCCTATCATCGAAAAGGGTAGCCGAGCGTGGCAAACATATTTTGGCTCACAGTATTCATAATTAATTGACCATCACCTACAATGGATAACAATGAGCTACATAGTCCTTATTGTCTTCAAACAGACACTCAGAGGTAGAGGTGTGTCTTTAAAGGTTCATTTAACTCAAATGTAAGGAGAAGAAAAAAGGTATGGATAAAGAAAGAGTGTGCGTCACAATGGGTGTCTTTATTGCGAGACTCAATAAGTCTATTACTTGACCATATCGTGTTGGTACAATAGTTAAGTCTAATAAGTGTAGATGGAAATTATAGAAGTCTTACCTGAATCTTCTCAACCACCGCATCTCATCAGGGCTACTAGGGACGAGATTCAGGAAGACGCTGCCCTTTCAGCGTTGTGAACCGGAAGTGACGTGCATGTGCTGATCCCTTCTAGAGGGAATTATGGTAGTTGTAGTTACAACACAAAAAGACCCCGATAAAGGAATCACTCGTAAAGAACCCGGGGAGAGAAAATTCTCTAGGTGTAAACTAATCAAATCCAGATTGGATTGAGAGGATATTGCTACTACCAAAAAAAAGTCAGAAAAAATGAAACCCGATACCTATGCTACATACATTACAAGCATGTAATTTCACAAAGGCCCAATAGTCATCTCTTAAAGTCTCTAGATTATATAGTATAACTTCTGCAGATGGTATGTCACATAGGACGTAACACAAGGGTTTATCTTGTTTATTGAAATTATAATTATAATTTTAAAAGGATTCCATATTCATCATTTGGCATGCAGGTAAAGGCTGTCGACCCGCTCTCACGTCAGGAAAATCTAGTAATACGCTAACCTAAAGGGAACCCCAAGGGATATCATTATTAAGTCCCTTCTTGTGGCTGCCTAGTCTAAATACCCAACCGTGTTCTCTCTTCAAGAGAATCTTGTCTAGGGGGGCCATTTCTGTGTCATAGTTGGGTTTATCTAGAACTAAGCAAAACCAAAGGGGATGATGGATGGAGTGTTGAACATTGCAAGCACTCACCCCCAGTCAACTGGTCTGGGTTTAATCCATCATCATTCTTTAGCTCACTCCGCCACCCCAGTTCAGACATGGCCATATGCAAATTAGTCTGACCCTGTGCCTCATGGGAACAGTCCAGCCCGAACTGCCAAACCATGTGTTCCCTGGTCCGGAAACAAGCATCCTGGGACCGGTTTCTGGCTAATCAGCTGACATCAGCCAGGCTAGCTTGAATCCAGTGGCAAAGTGAGCAAGGGACACACATCTGGACATACCCTATGAACTTAGAACGAACAAAGCAAAACCAAAGGGGATGATGGACGGAGTGTTGAACATTGCAAGCACTCACCCCCAGTCAACTGATCTGGGTTTAATCCATTATCATTCTTTAACTCACTCCGCCACCCAGTTCAGACCTGGCCATATGCAAATCAGTCTGACCCTGTGCCTCATGAGAACAGTCCATCCCGAACTGCCAAGCCATGTCTTTCCTGGACCGGAAACAAGCATCAGATGTCTGAACTGGGGTGGCGGAGTGAGCTAAAGAATGATGATGGATTAAACCCAGATCAGTTGACTGGGGGTGAGTGCTAGTAATGTTCAACACTCCGTCCATCATCCCCTTTGGTTTTGCTTTATCTAGAACTACCCTATCAGATCATTGTCTGTATGACCCAGCTCTAAAAAGTTTCTTGTCAGTTTGGTGTTGTTTTTCTTACACCTAATGGAGCTATGATGTTCAACAATCCTACTCCTCACTTTGCGAGTGGTCATGCCCACATACATAAGGGCACAAGGGCACTTAATCAAATAGATAACACCCCATGAATTGCAATTGGTGTGCTTCACTAAGAGCCATGGAGTCTACAGCCCTACATCTATCTGTTTGGTCTGTTGTGTGAACGCACACACAGAGCAAGTTCCGCAAGGAAAATGTCCCTTGATAGGGGGGCCACCCCAAAGTGACTGTTGGGCTAATTGTCTATTCCAAACTCGTGGCCTTGTGTGGACCAAAATGTCTTTCAGGTTGCTGGTCCGCTTCAGGGCAAACAAGGGTTTGTCTAAGACCTTATCTCCTTTGTTGAGGATGTCCCAGTTTTTATTTATAACCTTCTAAACTGTATTTGTTAAGTGGATGTATGTCCTCACGTAGACTATCCTCTTAGTTTTGATTTTGGGGTTTGTCTCCAGAAGTTCATCCCTGTTATTACATGCCCTTTTGGGAGACCTACGGACAAAATCCTTTGGGTATTGACGTATCTGTAGCTCTCTGCTCAGGTTAACAGCATGTTGTTTTTACTAATCCCGTTCAGTTCCTCCACAACCTAAGGAATTGGCCCACAGGGAGATTGTTTAGAAATGCCCGTAGATGGAAGCTTGAATAGCTGAGTAGAGAATTACATGCCATTGGTTTCTGATAAAGTTCAGTATATACCTTGCATTCTTTTGGATACAGCAACAGGTCCAAAAAGGGAAGTTGATCTTTACTAGATTTGCGGGTAAAATGTAGATTAGAGTCAAGACTGTTCAACCAGGTTGTGAAAGTATTCAGAGACATCACATCTCCCTCCCAGATGACCAAGATATCATCAATGTATCTCTTCCATAATCTTAGATTCATCTGGAAGGGGTTGACCGCTGAGTAAATATGTGTAGCCTTAAAAAGTTAAAAAGTTCTCCTTCATGGCTAGATTAGCACAATCCATAATGAACTGAGTCGGTGTTTGATCCTGTTGGGGGTATTGTCATAGTAATTGGTTGACTATGTGAAGTGTTTCATTTTGTGTAATGTTGGTATACAATGATTCTACATCGTATGATACTAAAAGGTGTATGTTTGGATCAAAAACAACCGTCTCAAGGAAGGTTAGCACATGCTTGGTGTCTTGTAAATATGACGGCATCTCAGCTACGAGGGGACTAAGAAAACAGTCTACAAACTGTGAGAGTGGTTCAAGTATTGAGCCTAGTCTGGAGATGATAGGTCTTCCTGGTGGTGGTCTCTGGATTTTATTAATCTTTGGGAGGATGTAGAAGGCTGGAGTTCTTGGGTGATTTGGAATAAGAAACTCAGCCTCCCCTTCATAATCCATCCTGATTCTCTCCCTCTATTCATTAAGGTCTTTGTTTCTCTTTGCAATCTCAATGTGGGATCACGCTGAATGGATTTGTAATACTTAGTATCATTTATACGCCTCAAACATTCAGCACGTTAGATCTCAGTATCCATAATCACCGGTGCCCCTCCATTATCTGCTGGTTTTATAGTAATATCTGGATCACACTTAGGTTCCTCAAGACATTGTTTTTCTTCCCCAGACAGGTTAAAAAAAGGTATTTTAGCTAGATTCCTATGGATTTCAAAATCCTTCATAACAACTTTTTCGAAAGTAGCCACTTCCGACGGTACTTGTTGGAGTGAAGAGAGAAATTTTGATCTATTTCTCAAACCTGTACTGGTAGTAGTTTTAGTGACATCATTGTCTGAGCCACCAAAGTAAAAGTACAGTCTTACTTTGCGGAAAAACTCTGCCAGTTCCTTATGTGTAATAAATTCATCAATCAGTTTGGTGGGGACAAAACCTAAACCTTTGCTAAGGACCCTAGTTTCCAAAGGAGTAAGAATCTTGTTATTCAAATTTACAACTAGGTCGTCTGATCGCTTGTGGACACTGTCAGTTCTCGTGTCATACTCCTGGTGACTCATTGTTCCTGAGCTCGATCCCATCTCACATGTGATTGTTGTTGGTTCATTGAGGAAGATGTCTTGAGAAATGTTTGGAAGACAGAAGAAGATTAATAGAAAAAGAAAATGGTTTATCCAAAATTGAAACTAGTTTGATGACAAAAAAAGGAAAATATGTGTTTACAAAAGGAGAAACCAGTTTAGAAAGAGACATATTGAGATAAGTAATTGTGAAAACGGATTCAAAGTTTTGGGAGGATCTGCTCAAATTTTAACAGGCGAATAAGCAGTCATTCCAGAAGTTTATTTTGTTTCTGGACAAGATGCCTATTTCCAATTATGCTCTGATTGGGAGGGTGTTTGCTATTTAGCTTCATTGGTCCTAAAGTGTATCATGTGAATAGCATAGATGATTTAACAATAACACCAGCCCATAGTCATACACATAGTACTAACGATGGAACACAATTAGTGGGAGACATTTTTGGAGCAACCACCTGTAGAAGTAGTTTTAAATGACGAGAAAAGAAGGAAAGTTATCAACATTAGTAGATAAATTAGCTATTAGCACATCTGGTGCCTTGCTAACATTTAACACAGAATTAGTGGCTATTAAATCAATGGTCTTGCAAGATCAATTATCTCTAGATATATAGTTGGCAGAGTAAGGCCGAGTTTGCAAAATGTTGATAGCTCAACATTGCTGCTAATATATCCCTGACAAGAGTAGAAAGATGTAAGAATTTGCAAAGAATATTTCTGACCTGAAACCTGAATTAGACCCGTTAGAATCCACTAGTGTATCAGGGACTTTAGGCAAAGGAGCTTCTATTATTGGCAACTAATTTGCAACAGTCGGTGGAGGACTATTTCGCGTAATATTGAGCCCTATATTAATCATTAGCATTTGCTTAATATGTTTATACACTTTATATGAAGAAATTATATGCTATTTAAGAAAGAAGAAGACTAAAGATAGAAAAAGACAAATCAAAGGAGAATTAGCAATGGAAGAGAGAGATAATAGAGAATATAAGAAGTTGAAGGATATTGAAACCGTGAAAAATAGAATGGATGACTTAGCAAAGAAAAAGAGTGCACTCTAAAGATTCGTTTGCCAAGATATTGTGATGATTTTTCAAGCATCAGATGGGGGAAACTGTTGGAGAAGTTTTTATTCGCTAACAAAATGCTTCTATTAATAATGTGTAAAGCTTGTATTTAAGAAAAATATATTACATGAAAAATTTGTAGTAGGCAATCATACTTAAATACTGTAGGGCTGAAATAAACAAATGTGCTGATTTAAGTTAGCCTAACTGTTGAAGCCATGTTAACTGAAAAATAATGCATTAACAAGGAGAGGACTGTTTTTCACATTGAATAATTGTTTGCGCACAATGTTTTCTCTTTGTTTCAACTGTTGTATTATTCCAGAAGCCTTCTGTTATCAAGTAAATAAACACTTGTTTGTATTAGACAACTGGAAATGAGTTCTCACCGGGAGGAGAGGAGAAAACTAAAAGGATGATTCATGGGAACAATTGTTTGGATCGCACAATATCAAGTGTTAATGTCTGAAAGTCTATTGTACCTGAATGGGCACATGGGGAGTTTGCCTGTTCCTAGGAGTTAACTGAAATCCTATTGAAGGATAAAGAAGACAGAAGAAATAATGTTGCAACATAGAATATTATCTGTTTATATTTGTGCATTTTCCTAGAGTAGCAGCTAGATTCCAGGATTCCATCCCGAATCTCTGTCTGGAGACTTACTTTTGAGCTTTTGATGCCTTTCTTCATGAGAGGTTGACTTACTTAGGTTTTGTTGATTGTCTGCTGATATCTTTTGAGTTGAGAATACTTTGTAGCTTATTATGCAAAGAAGTTATGCTTGCGCATTGACTCTCTCATCACAGTTCTCCACTGGGTTTCTGAACTATTACGTTTTCTTTTTTGTCATTATTCCAAGTTATTTTAGAATAAGTAATTTTCCATTATGGAACATGCTTGCTGTATTATTACTATATTAACTGTGATACTAACAAAACACTTTGTTCTATTTTATAATCAAATGTCGATTTATGGATTATAATCAATTTTAATGCTGAAATCTAAAGATGAATATCTAATTAATAAAAAGATAAAAGACCAAAAGATTTGACAATAAAACCCTTTAACACACACTAATTCTTTTTATTAGCTAGAAGTCTTTAATGATTTATTGCTATGTAGATGATTGCTCCTTACTTCTCCTTGTCGATGGCCAAAGGTCGATATGACTAGTGGTGTTTATGTTTTTAATGCTTACACTCGTAGATTGACATGTAGAAAACCCCGCTCTCTCACCATATTTGAATATTTATTCCGAGTGGGAACAAAAACAGAAACCTGTAATACAATAGTGTCTTTAAACGTGAACTTGACATGGCGAAAATCGTTTTTGAATTGTTTCTAGTACAAAAGTGGTGGTCATATGACAGGCCTATCTTTTTACGTGCGGAGATTCCACAGTCATAAAGATACTACTAGTAAAATATATGTGTGATCAGCAAACAATTGTAAACTTATACAAAAGTGTAAGATTAACTTGTGTGAATCAGGCCCTTAGTGTTGAATTTTTTATGATAATCAGTTTGTGGATGGGACATGAAGCATTACATTAGGCTCTCTGTAGCCAAACTATTGTTTTCCAGGGAAAGGGTGTTCAGCATATTAAACTGATTTGAAGGCAATGATTTTAAAAGATCTTTGTGTTTTCTTTAGCAGCATTATCAAGTTGTGATAAATAAATATTGTTATGTTTTTAGGCCTTTATATTTCATATTTCTATTATACTTATTATTAGTACGATGTACAAATGTATACTAAACATGCAGTTATACAACTTAAACTGAAGTGGTTTCAAAAGAAATGTTATGTTTGATTTACATTTATGCTGTGCAATACATTTGATATTTTTAGATAAGTAATATTGCAATTTCTTTTTATGTTGGAGTGTTTTATTTAACATTATATGGACCCGAGGAAGCACATGATCCGAACACATGTTGGCCAAAAATAACTTTACAATGAATAGCTGCTGAAGAGTACTTGGAAAGTTGAAATAGCCCCTCACCGATTTTTTGTAACAGTGCTTCCTACAGGCCAATTTATTTTGCTCCGTCTTCCACCTATACAGATAGATATAAACGTGCGTGCATCTCTGTGGTCCCTTTCTACATTAATATGCATGCAGTATGATTGATGAGCGAAGTGCTTGAATGTAGGTCAAAGCCTTTGCAGAAACAACGCTCTTGTGTGCATGCAGCTTCCAGACTGGTAGCTGCACTGAAGAGAAATTAACAAAGAAAGGGAAATGTCCCGTTTCTCTAGTCTTCAACTAATTCAGACGTGTGCGTTTTAAGACCTTCACAAAAAGCATAGCATGCGCTGGAAAAAGAATCACTCTGAGCCCAAAGGCTAAAACGTTTCTTCAGACCAATTCAAGCGAAAGTGCATAGAGAAGTACACAGCACACGCCAGATGAGCAATAAATATTTGTGCATCCATTGCTTTTTCTTGGCAGTCTGTCTTCCATGATTAGTTTTGAACACACACAGGGTCGGACTGGGACACAAAATAGGTACTGGCACCCAAATAAAAGTGGCCCCATCAGCGAACCAGATAGCTAAAATAGTGGACCACATTTGAAAACCAGGCCGGTTTTGAACTTGTAAAGACGTGGGACGTATGGGTGTTTTACAAGGTACGGGAAATTGCATGTATTTGTGTTTGCTGCAGACAATGTATGTGGAAATATAACGGAAATTAATAGTAAAAGCAATCCCACCTGGCCATAAAATAATTCAAAATACTGCCAAAAAAATCCAGCCCTTCACACACTGCCTGATTGCGCTATAGACTAGTCTGACCCTGAACACATAGGGTACTCAAAGTGCAGACCTCATGGCTCATTGGTGGGGGGGCGTGCGCAGAGGGCCTGCAGTGGGTCGCGCGTGGGGGGGTCATAAAAAGAAATTACCTTGAGGCCGGGTCCTGCATCTACTCTACTCTCCTGCCTCCGACATGAACAGGAAGCAGGCAGCCAGGCCCCACCCTTAAGCCAATCACAACGCTGCAATGCAGCTTTGTGTTTGGGCTGAGCGCCGTGATACGGCGCTCAGGCAGGGGCAGGAGGGATGGGCAGACCTCTAAACCGGTTGTGGACAACATGGCTCATTGGTGGGGGGGGCGTGCGCAGAGGGCCTGCAGTGGGTCGCGCGTGGGGGGGTCATAAAAAGAAATTACCTTGAGGCCGGGTCCTGCATCTACTCTACTCTCCGGCCTCCGACAGGAACAGGAAGCAGGCAGCCAGGCCCCACCCTTAAGCCAATCACAACGCTGCAATGCAGCTTTGTGTTTGGTCTGAGCGCCGTGACACGGCGCTCAGGCAGGGGCAGGAGGGATGGGCATGTTCTCCATGCAGCCTGCAAGGAGAAGGGGAAAGTGCGCATGACTGGTTTGGGCAGCCAGAGAGGGCCGACCAAACAGCATTGCACACTCAAGAGTGGGCAAACCACTCCTCCCCTGCCCTGCTCTGTAAGCAGAGCAGCCCCGCCGCCCACCTGCAAAGGAAACATACAATGGTAATAACTAAAAGTTTTTATCATTCTATGTTTTTACTTCTGGCATTGCGAGAAAGCAGAGGGGCAGCGCTCCACCCCAATAGAGGAGGAGCCGCCACTGCTCTATAACCCGCAGTTGTAAGTAAGAAGAACAGCAGACTACTTTCAATTTTTTTGACTTCATACATAGCAAGAAAAGTTGAATGGACAATGACATGGCTCTCTTCATAGTTACGTGTAGCTTAGTGCTGGGAAGGATTAGGACTACAATGAGGAGTTAGAAGGAAAGATTACTGAGACACGTCTTGTCCCTTCCCGGTCTTACTAGTCTCTAAATAGTCAAGCACTGGCAAAGTCAATAGGTCTGGTCTTGGCAAACTGGAATTGTTTTTGATTATTTATTGCAAGCATATGCAACAGCAATAAAAAGGAAAAAAGAAAGCATGCAGTTGCCTATATACAGAAACCATATGTGTTCAGTAAAACTTTTTACATTTAAAAAAAATTCATTGATGAGGTCAATTATCTAGTGATGTTGTTAAGTAACACTTCTGTTGCACCATGTATTTTATCATTATTATTTGCTAGGGAGAAAAGAGTAAAAAAAAGTCAACAAAGCACTCAAATTGCAAGCATCTAAAATGTTACATTGTCACTTAAACACTTTGTAACGGCTTTAAAAGGGAGAAGGAAAATAAATTACCTACTAACGAAGTGCATCGAAAATAAATAGCTGGTATTTAAACTTAATGTAAAAAACCACTCACACTTTAAACGGTATTTGTCACTACAGGGAAAGGAACTATTTTTAGGCGGATGTGAACAAAGTGTATAGGCTTTGCACAGTCACTTACTGTGAAGACAGTCAATGAGTAAATTGGACTGACCCATTACCTCATGCTGCATGCTGTCATGTGTGTAACCAAATGTGAATGGCAAGTTAACGGACCAAGGGAGGAAGCTCACAGTCAAAAGCTCCTCTATGTTGGTATATTATGTATGTTTATTTTGGAAAAACAATAGTCTGGCAAGACAGCTAATTCTGTCTCAAAGGCCGGACCTAAAAACATGACAGGTCTGTGGTGGGTGTGCATAGAGGTGATATGCTACATCAGTATGACTGTAATCCGATTGCTTTTATCAACGCGTGTAGAATGTTACTTTGAAGGTTTTAAAGTAAAAAGGATGCAAAGCCCTCACCCACTTCGCTGGTATATTTCTTCATTGGTCTAGTTGCTCTTTGTCCCAGGAAGGTAATGTTGTCTGAGGTGGGCTCAACCAGAGTGGGATTTCTTTTTTAAGATTCAGATAGTTTTGGAGGGGTTGTCATTCTGAATTGTGTTTTGTCTCTGGTGTTTCTGAGACTGACTGGGACATGCAGAGTTAAAATTGCCTGAGGTAAACAAATGCCTTAGCTTTATTTATGTCTTCCCATGTCAAATTAAAACCAAGAGGGCTGATTATGAGCCATCATTTTTTGTGTGTCAATATTTTGCTTGTCTATTAAATGCTCTAACAGGGTCAGTGGCAATTCTTCAGGACAGGAAGTCTCCTCTATCTACCAACAATATGAATAGGTGTTGTGGATATTGTTGGGTTATGCATAGGCACGAAATCATACAAATCTTTGATTGCATGTACCACTGTTGTGTAGACTTGTTAGGCTGTGCTGTCACAGGGTCTGGTATAAAGGTTGTATACCAGACCCTGTGACAGCACAGTCTAAAAGTGACATAGCTCCTAAAAACAAGAACTCTGTTTCTCAAAGTTGTGATACAGTTACCTCAGGAGAACAGTCAGATTCTCTGTTTCACTTCTTCAGAATAGTGAAACAGAGCACACCTAAGAAACCAACACAATGCTTTGTCCAGGCTTCTTTTCATATTAGCAAACACTCTTGTGCCTACTAAAACACACCATGCAGAGCACGGATGTTTTTAGTGTATGGTTCTGTTTGCAAGCCGGACTCACCAGCCATATGAGAGAGAGGGCATATTATTGACAGGTGTGGTAACCCATTCTAGTACCCTAGATTGCTCTAAGGAAAGACCATGCAAGGACAAGAGGCGATTATCTTCTTCTTACTTCTGTTAGGAGAATGTTGTACCTAGGTAGTCAGGAGGTAGAGGGGTCTACCTGCCTGGTAAAAAATGCCCCTGGGCTCTTAGGGAATTTGATAGGCAAGAAACAGATCCACACTCAAGACAGAAGGGTCATAATCAGACATTTTGTTTATAATTTGCCAACGAAATACATCATGGGAAGTTAGAAGGAAAAGTCAATTTTAACTTTTAGGAAACACAGCCCTTTCAAAACTATCTTGGATAGAGAAAAGCAACTCCCTATCAGGTTATGTCCACCCCTGGCTACATCATCTTCCTGCAATGAAGAGAAAAACTGGACGATGAAACATGCCACTTAAGTGGATGAGGGTTTTACATGAGGCCTGATTCACAAAGGAACTTATACTTGTGAGTAAGTTTAGAAATTTGATTAAGTTTACTACTCTTTGGTATTCACAAACTGCATTTTGGTATTAACTTACACTTTTATAGTAATTTAAACTTCTGTAGTAAGTCCAGCACCACACATGGCCAACCAATGGTACTGCAACACCTTCCATCTAAAATAATGGAGGTAGGGACCTACTACAAAAGTGTAAGTTACTGTAAAAGTCGAAACTATTACAAAAGTGTAGTTTGTGAATACTCAAAAGTAATAGAGCCACTCAAATGTGTAAATTATTACAAATATTTTGTTTGTGAATAGTATTTTGTAGTAGGTTTTGCAGTACTACTGTAGTACTATAAAACATGCTACAAAGTGCAGTTTGTGAATCAGGCCCATTACCTCTATGCACACCAACCACGAAACTGTCCAATTACTACACAAGCTGTACTACCACAAAAGTGCCTCAGGGATGACCACGTGATTCCACATAGTATGAACATGACATAACATCAACACTCCAAAATATAAAGAAATATTTTTACGTGGATAGATTTGCAAGTGAAGCATCGCACATGGCACCACACTTTGCTCCACACAATACCATGTGACCACATTGTCTTACTTTGTCTAAGGGCCTTATAATGCAATCATTTCCTTTTGTCATTCAGTGGTTCCTACTAATGCCTATACCAGACTCGAGCAATACTTGTTTGGGGTTCCTGGTACACATACATATTCAAGAGTTTACTATACTGCACTCAAGTGGGTGAAGCTCTTACCTAGTGATTGGTCACTCCACATGCATATACAATCTATAGAAGTTGTGAAATGTCATTCACTGCCCAAGTACTATGTTTCTGTAAATTCATCAATTGCTTAGCAAACACAGCCTTTTGGCTGTAGCTGAGTGACTGGTATCCATGTGCATGGCCTGGAACAGATCTGGCATGTGATATATGGACTGTTTGTTGCTGTCAAGATGTTTCCTAAAGAAACAGGAGGGGGCCAGGGTGCAGTACGTTCAGTAAAGTGTGCTCTTCATCTCTCCTGCACATCTTCTGGGCATAAAAGGTACATCATTATGCCTCTTCTATCTAGGCATGTGTAGAGTTTCATTTATGCTGTGGGAATCAGAATAATTTCAGTAATTCCAAATTATTCTTTGATGCAGAATTACCGATAATAATGCAATTACGCCCGGTCGCATAGTTATGAATAATTTTAGGGGAAATCCCTACAGCAAGAGAACATTTAGCAACTGCGAGCTGCTGCTCATGCTAGTTATTGATGTTCTGTAGCATTTTGCACCATGAAACTAGTGCTGAATGCCAGGAGTTAGTTGGTGGAAAGTTCTATCCCAAGTGCACATTTAGCAAGCAGCCGCTCATGCTAACCATTCATGTTCTCTTGCATTTTGTGATATTTCTTAACATGTTTGTGCTAAACACAAATGTACTCTTCTTGCGTAATTCAGCATAATATCACTGAATTTGTTGGCTAATGCTAGTTACTGGATATGTACAGACCCAGGATGTCCCGCTTCTACTTCAATTAGGGATAGTATTGGTGGAGATGATATTGGCAGAATTCAGTTTCCCTGCTGCTTTATCTGTAGCAGTAGTTCATCCTCTGTGCTGTGGATGCCAGTTTCTAGGTTGCTGAATCTCACCAATCCCACCGTGAGTGGGACAGCAATGCATTTGAGCTTTCAGGATTATGTTGCTAGTCAAAGCTGTAGCGATGGGCACAGGAGTGTGAGCTACAGATAATCTACCACTTATGTGGATGATTTCTTGGGCTGGTGGGCACATGCCATCGTCATCGTCAGATACTAAAAAGTACAATACACCAAAAGTGCATATTAGCAGGCCACAGCAATTTAATAATGAACAGTGGTGTACATCAGCATATGTCCTAAACTTATGAATACCCATGAAACTGAGTTGGTGGGCTACTTAAAGCCCCATGTAACTTTTCAGAAATAGTAATGGCTTTAAGGGCCGCCACCCAGCCAACGGCAACCTTTAAAAAATGCCAGTGGATTAAGAGGGATTACCTAAAAACCTACTCTTCTGTATGAATTTATGTGTATATGTGTTGGTAACATGAGGTCTACGACAGACAGCTATATCACCCCTTGGCGAGATCTAACAAGAGGCCTATACATATGACTGTTTATAAGAGTAATCCACACAACACACTAAATGACAGATGCTTACATCCACATTACTACATCTGCAATGATAGACAGTAGAACAAGTCTCCGACGGTTCTCTCTCTTTAATGCACATTCATCCTGGTGAAAAGTCTCAATGGAAGAAAATATGATCAAGAGCCATCCGCCCATTAACATCAGAATACTTCTAATACAATTTAAACTCTGCTCTGTACTAAATAAGTAGCTGCCAATTGTTCAGGCTAAACTTTTTGTTGTAAGAAATGAGTGGGACTGAAAAGTTATTTTGGTGAAATTACATTTACACACAAAATATGAAGGGAGGAATGTTTGCAATAAGTCTAACCACTGGCAATTGCTTCGAGTAGTATTGCAAATCATCGTTCTTTTGTCCATCATGCCACTTCAGTTTGAACCCAGCCATATTCAAATTAGTCTTGCCCCTGCTCCATCCAATAGGAAAAGTCCATCCCGAACTGAAAGGGGTCCTCCCTGAACTGGAAGAAAAGCAACCCAAGACCAGTTTAACCCTGACTCAGGTTCTTCAGCTTGGTTCTAGTAGCACAGTGAGCATGGAGCCACCTCTGGGCACATCAACTATTCAAAAGATGATGGGAGGAATGCTGCTACAAGTTTAACTGCTGGCAATTGCTTGGAGTAGCATTCCAACCCATTGTTCTTTTGCCAAATATACCACATGAGTTTGGACCCAGCCATATGCCAATAGTCTTGACCCTGCTCCAAAAGGAACAGTCCAGTCCAAACCGCCAAGTCAGGTCCTCCATGAGCCGAAACACAAGCAACCCAAGATCAGTTTAGCCTTGATTGGGGCTTATCAGTTGGGTGTAATTTGGTTTTACTGCTACAGTAGGCACCTGACCCAAGTCTGGGCATAATACCCTTGCCACCTACGATGGTACATCACACCCACAAAAGATAATGGGAGGAATGGTTGCAAATCATTTGCCATTTCTATAAATACGCCTGGATGAGTTCAGACACCAATGCAATATTATGACAAAATGCACAAACTTAAATAGATTCATGTCACATCTACACAGCAAAAATGTCAAAAATGGATTCTTGTCATACTGAGTGCAAAAACTATAGATTGTTTTAAAGAATTCTGCCGACATAAGGTAAATAACAAGCTGTCTCAACTCTGAGAAAGATGTTAAAGTTGTTTGAAAATGCACTTTGTTCTCCTAGCTTTGATCTTCCCTTAATTAGGGTGGCATTTCACATGGAAAAAGATATCGGATATCTTCAAGGAAAAGATGTTAGTTCTTGTCAGGATGGTTATACTACATACACGGCAGAGAACACCCTTGCTACTGGCAGGCATAGCTGGAGCCACTTTAATATCTGCTGAAGGAGCGAGATGGCTGCTACTGAGCTGTTTTCTTCAACATCTCAGTAGAAAGTGGCATTGAAAGCAAATAAATGACTCGAAAAGACAGGAATATTAGCAGAATATTTATCAGAATCGTTGAATAATTTTAGCCTGGTGTGGTTGATCCCAGAAGTCTACAGATGCAAACAGTAATCGGCATAGGGAAATGGTGATATATTTGGCACTTAAAAACTGTGGCTTTAATTACTCAGCAATAAGATGTGTAAAACTACTTTTAAGGGTAACAGATGAACATTATCACTTTCCTTTTGTGGCGAAAAATACCAAAAAAATTCTAATTTGTTGTAAAGCATAATTATGGGACATTGAAAAAACACCGCTTTGCACGTTGAAAAGGTAACATAATTACTGGACTGCGAATAATTAAAGAGCAAGCGTTTGCACACAAAGGAATGCTCTGCGGGCATTCTGATTATTATATCCATGTGGTGCGTAGTTAGAATGTGAATGTAGATGAACAATACATGACTGGGAGCACAGAATCTCATCTGGCAATTGGTGTCTTCCTGGGGAAGTTGGCGGTCATGCACATCCTCTTCTCTGCGCTAGAATTAAGAAAACTTCAAACCATTAGTGCAAGTGTAGGAATTTATAGTGTTGACGAATGACCGCCGCCATTTAAACCTGAAGACTTTCTGAGTGTCTTCAAAGACATTCATATTTGTCAGTGTTGTCCTAGCGCCATATTGTTTACACTGCCTTGAAAATTGCCTCATATGACTTATCTCCTTTAGACCTGCCTGTAGTTCACCTTCTTGCAAGCTATCCATTTTAGTTGGGATGAATGAAGCATTGGGCTTTTGCAATGAGGCCCCATTTGCCTGACTCTGAGAGGTAGGTCAGGCATGTGCGACATCAGTGGACAACATCAGTGTGCAATGTAAGAGATATTGGTTGCCCAGGAGTTCATCCCTCCACTGCCCTGGTGGAACCGAGTACAGCAACAAATCTTTGTAGTCTTAGGAGGAAAAAAGTTCACTGTAGCATGAGTGATGTCCTGTAATCGATTGGCGGTGGTGTGGGATGTACACCTCAAACGTTAAAGGTTAGATGATATGAGAGGCACAAGGGAGGATTTTCAAAAAAGGGGAAAACAATTCTCACAAAGATATAAGGATTATATCGTAAATTGGCATTTAGTCTAGTTTTTGTTTCTTCCTGAATATTACTGTGTGCTTTAGTGAGTCTTTTGGGAAGAAGGATGTGCTGCAGTTCTCGAATGTTAATGTATTAATGTACGTGATGGGGAGATTGGATTGTAACTGCAGGGGGGCTGCCTTACTGGTGAAGTTGGTGGTCATGCATATCCTGTTCTCTGCTCTTGTGTAAGGAAATCATTCAAACCATTACTATGGGTGGAGCATTTTGTAGTTAGTGTTAGGAAATACTTCAAACCATAACCACGGGTTTAGCAATTTGTAGTTAGTGTTACAGTATAGAATGTCCTGAATATAACGTGGACCTAAGGGAAGGATTAGCCTCATCTCCATAACTGAATATTTGGAATTGGGAAGAACATTGCAGAGAGGAGAGATTCCGATCTAGTCATGGCAGTTAAGTGGTGTCTTGCCATGTTTGGCATCACCATCCAGTCCTGGGTTCTTAACCAGCAGCACAGTGCATTATGGAACATTTCATTTCAATGTAAACGTTTTAAGTATGGGTTCAAAAGTTCCACAAAGCAAATTGTTGTTTGTTAAAAGTTCAGGACTGGGTGAGTGTATCATGTGTGACATATGGCCACCAGGCAGCCATTTGCCAATTTCAGAAATCCCATAATTGGCACGTCTGATCATTTTAACTTACAATATACTTGAAGGATTGGCAGCGGCTCAGGTGCTCATGCATATGCAATTCAAACCCCACCCCCCAATTTTTCGACTCATTGCATGCAGTGCGGGTGAGATCAACTTTTTTATACAGCATTACTAAAATGAATTAGGTACAGCTACTCTTTCCGAAGAACAACAATGGTGCACCTGATAGGGCACGTACAAGTCCACAAGTTGCATACGCTCTAATCACGTCAAAGATTCGAGTTCAGAACGTCAATTTTTCAACATGAAAATAGACAAGTCAGAGGTCTTAATTTATTTTATTAACACTATCCATACTACAAAAAGGAGATAAATAAACCCTGGTATAAGTGTTGGGTGTAATGAAGACCAATGAAAAACAAGTAACCTATTACATTATAAATGAATGAACTAATTTAAGAAGACACAGGTGATTAAATGCCTCCTATTGTCAACTTTTTTTTCCTTTTGCTTTTGGCTATTTACCCACCAACAGCGCTCTACTCTTTCCTTTTCTTGGTTTCCGTCATTATCTTTTTTATGTATTCTCATAGGAAGGTACGTAAATGGGTATGAAATACATTTGTTTTATCAAACAATAGCATCACCAATAAAAAACATGAATTCAATTTTTTTAACAGAGGCAAGAGGGAGATTAGCCAGATAACATCACAGAATGAAACAAACAAATACGCAGCGGTGGTAAACCCCTTTGTCTGAAAATAGATCATAAATAGGTTCCCAATTCTGGTTTAAGAGTGGGTGCAAACCTAATCTGTGCAACAAACATATCCATCGTTGAGCCATGAATGTGATCAAAGACATTTGACAGAAAAATACACTTGATGTTTCTGGCATATACGATCTGTGAACGCCAACACAATACATTTATATGAAGATGCAAAACTGTAACCGGAACAAATGCTACTTTTTAAAAATACCTTACAGCAACATTTCTGCAGTTGGGGACTTACTTTATACAAGCAAATGATAGTCTGGGTGGCTTCTCCTTCACATGAATGGTGCTTAGAGTCATTGTGTCCCTGCCCTTCAAGAGTTTAAAGTAGGGCATTACATATCTGAGAATGTGGATTATTAGTTGGGGTGGATGGAATTTCACCACCATTATTAATGTCACTGTTCTTGTTAGGCTCATTAAAGGTTTCAGTAATGTAAACCTGTGTTCAGCCACAGATAGCTATGGCACAGAGCAGACAGGCTTAACGTAAGAAATTGTGTAAAGCATTTAGAAGTACAAAATAGTTAAAACGTCAAAAACACAATAAAAATCCCAATGCAATTTATAGCAATAGGGAATAATTTAATGAATACAATGGAACTAAAACAACAAAAATCCAATAAAGAGAAACAGAGAAATTAGTTTTTAAAGTTTTAAATAAAAATAGCACCAACAATCACTAAGCACCAACGCCGGACCTTAGTATGGAAGAGGAGTCTCCACGCTTAATAGGGGTAGGGATTGAGAGCCACCATTACTGTCTATTACTCGAGGTCCTTGGACTTACCATGGGTGTGGACTCAAACACATAGAAGGACAACTTTTTGATTTTGAAAGATTGGGCGATTGAGCGCATTCACTTATTGGTGTGGTAGTAGAACCCGCTGAATTGGAAAGAGGAACGTGGACCAGAATATGTACCCACAGTAACTCTGATACTAAATTATAAAAGTATATATCCTAAAATTTGAAAGTGTCTAGAATGAGTATCAGGAAACTCCGAGCCGAAGACTCTGCGAAACATTATAGTTGCCCTGAAGAAGCCTGAAAGGGTGAAACGTGTTGGCTGTTTTGCTGCTATACATACAAAACTGAAATAAAAAAGACTAAGAACATTTCCGGCTACAGAGATCATTTATTCTGTCATCGTCTGTGATGAATGAAAGAGATTAACTCTTTGGTCATTATAGCATTGCCTCTCCCTTCTCTCTGTATAACCAACCCCGGTTTAGCTCGACCGATACCTAGGAGCAATTTAAGGCCATCCGTGATGGAGCTTGGGTCGGATACAGAAACCAGGTTCATCCCAGTTGGAAGTTTTACTTTTTGACTCAATCTCTGAAATGTAAATCAGAAATCTGCAGCTTGGCAATGTAGCAGGCTGTGGCCAAGAAGAATTACATGAGACAGGATAGTTGTTGGACAAGATCCTGGTGAAGTTGTTGAATTTTGGAGGGAATCTAAGAGTGGGAGAAATTCAAAATCCGCGCCCAAGAAGGGTTGCTGGCTGGCTAGATATTTTGTCACTTTCACCCGTTGAAGATTTCTATGTTCCGACTTCATCACTTTTTGGGGATTGCATTCCGCAGGCAGGTCAAGGCTGTAAGGTGTTGCTGAACAGGGCTCCACAAACTGTATATCCTCTCTGCAGTAAATCGCTGTAATGGATTTGCTGCTGCGGAAAACTCAGAGACGGGGCAACCTGAATCTTTCTGCTCAGTGGTAACACACCTTCGTCAGATTGACTTGGCAGGTTTGTCTTGGTGCTCTAATGGTCATTGGGGCCAAAAAGCTTCTAAGTCTGAGATTTCATGGAATGTTAGGAGGAGAACACTTTCACACAACTAATGGTCCCACCATGTCAGGAACAGAACTTGGGGGGGTGGGGGGGTGGGGGGTCAAGACCTACTCCAGCAGTATAGTCCAGGGCAGGTCAAGTTGAATTTTTCCAGCTGGGCTCTTCAGGTAAAGGCTTCTAGTAGCTTGTTTTCTCTCTGAAGCTTAACAGGAGGTAAGCCAACTGACCTTTGGAGTCCACTTCCTTGTCCTGAGTACAAGTGGAAGCAGACCGAACCTTTCGTGTCTCCTCACATGTCTCAAAAGCAAGTGCTGCTATTCTTCGGCCTAAAGCAAACACAAGGAGATGATGGACGGAGCGCTGAAACTTTTCAGACACACACCCCCAGTCACAGATCTGGGTTGAATCCATCATCGTTCTTTAGCTCACTTCGCCACCCCAGTACAGACACAGCTATATGCAAATTAGTCTTGACCCTGTGCCTCATGGGAACAGTCCAGCCCAAACTGCCAAGCCATGTTTTCCCTGGACCGGAAACAAGCATCCTGGGACCGGTTTCGGTCTAACAGCCCTCATCAGCCAGGCTAGCTTGAATCCAGTGGCAAAGTGAGCAAGGGACCCACGTCTGGGCATACCCTGCCAACTTAGGGCAAACAAAGCTAAGACAAGGAGATGATGGACAGAGTGCTGAAACTTTTCAGACACTCACCTCCAGTCACAGATCTGGGTTGAATCCATCATCGTTCTTTAGCTCACTTCGCCACCCCAGTTCAGACACAGCTATATGTCCTTCTTCGGCCTACCACATATCCAGCAGTGCTCTGAAGGGGTGCCACATTAATGCCTAGCACTAGCCTGTGGGTGGCGGTTACTCCTGCCCCCTCCCTAACCAATATGGAAAAGGTTGCCCTATCCATGTTTGCAGCAGTTCCTGTGTGTCCTACTGCAAATAATTCCACATCGCTACTCTCTACCTAATACCAAGATGCCAGAACCTTTATTCCCATCTGCAGAGATCCTGCCCCCCCACCCCCCAGAGGTGTGACCAAGGAAATGTGCAACTGCTCCTCTGTGGTCACTTAAAACCAGTTCTGGGGCAGCTCCTCTCACAATAGGATTAGTGCCTGCTTGACTAGGTAGACAAAAGAAGGCAGCACATGAATGTCAGCTAACAATTGTCTGTGACAAGGTAGGTCTCATTGTAGTCGATTACAATTCTGGGCACACCTAGATGGTCCTCCTGCCAGAGGAACAGGACACCTACTCAAATCCAGAGCCTTTGTCTTAGGTCTGGAAGCAAGTTCACACATCATCAATGGGGCTATTCAGTTCCTGGGTGACAGCTGGAAGCTCATGCAAATGACTATCAAAAAGTACCTTTTTAATTTCTTTTATCACATGTCTGACGTTACGTGTGAACTGGGCTTGTAATAACTATTTTTAAAAGTCCATGAATAAACTTAGTTGCTGTTTCATCGGTAAAGATAACATTAATACATTTGTTAATGTGTCCCAGTGCCTTGCTATGGGACAGCTAACCCTGTTACAGTGAAAATAGCTTTAGATACCTATTCATGATAAAGACATGTTAATCATGAAACGTTTGCATGTGTTCCTTTTGAAAACCATGCACCCTGCCTTGCTTACTTAGGGGTGATTTATTAATATTTAAAAGGTTTTAGGCCTGTTAAAAGGGGTTATTTTGGAAGGTTGAATTTGCTGTTTTAAAACTGCACAGGCATGCTACAGTGGTAGGCCTGCAGTAATGTTTGCACTGTTACTGTAGAGGGTGGCACAATGGGTGCAATTAGTTTTTGGTCTAAACAGAAGTTTCAGAAAATGGGGATTGGGTAGTGTTATCATAGCTAAATGATGTGTGTCAGGATCAAACATTTGCATTTATAAACAGGGAAGACTTTGCTGTGGCTTAGTCTCAGAAAAAGCCTGCTTGTTTGGGACTCACTTCAAGGTTAAAACTGACCATAGGCCTCTCACATGACTCATGCAGATGTGAGGGGAAAGCTCCACATTGTTGAGGAGGGCAATCTACCTGCCGGTTATTGAATTTACTGTGGAACACCGACCTGGGACTGACCATGCCAATGCAGATGGCCTTTCCAGATTCCTCCGCTTATATGATGATTACTGCCAAGAGCATTGTGGAGTTGCTCCTCACCCTTCACTTGGAGGGGAGTCATGTAACAAAGTGTTTTTTTCATGAACTCCCCCATTTTTTTAGGTTGATGCTACTTTTTTACTATGTGCACTCGGGCTCTGTTAACCAGGCCCCAGTGCATGTGCCCTGACCCTTAAAACATGTTGAAATTGGCTATATTCCTAACTGCAATATTTAACTTACCTATACCCATGGTCTGTAGGGAAAATGCCACTAGTGGACTTAGGCACCCATTGTGCCACCCTCTACATTACAGTGGAAACATTAGTGCAGTCCTTCCATTGTAGCCTATTTGCCCAGTGTCAGTCCTGGTGTAAGTGAGAACAGTCAAGCAAACTATCCCAGTAACTGGTGATAGTCTCTCTGCTGCTGCTCTGCCATTGTAGTGGAGAGCACCACTCCCTCTATTAAACCATCTTGGGAATTGTGGAATGGAAGGTCTGGGAGAGGCTCACTCTCTCCTTCCTCCCCTCCATCAGTGACAGTAGTGATGTCCCCCTGTCAAAATGAGATTGATGTATTGTGTAGGGCCCAGTGCCTTAGTCCTGTGCAGCCCTGAGAGCCACAGGCTCCACAATCAATACTTTCTAATCGGACTGGTATTCCACCAGTGCTCAATAAACTACTGCCTGACCTCCAAGTTTTTGTTAGCCCTTTTCATGTACTCAGCCATATGGGAATGCAGACCCAGCAGCACATAGTCCAAAATGTCCTGTTTGGGTTCCTTGATAGGTTTCTCCCACCCTTTTCTAACAAGACTTAAGGGTCCTCTGGCAGGGTACCTATACAAAAACTCAAAGGGGCTGAAGCCCACTTGCTCTTGTTGGACCTCTGTGTAGGCAAAAAAAACCATGGGAGTAGGACAACCTAAATCCTACAAAGATTTTCAGACATCTCCATCAGCATACCTTGTAAGGTCTTGCTGAATCTCTCCACAGAACTATTGGTTTAGTTTTGATAAGGGGTGGTGAACTTGTAAGTTACCCCACACTCATCACACATGGGCTTCAAGTATGCAGACATGAAAATTGTCTTTCTATCTGAGATTACCTCTTTAGGGAACCCCTCTCCGGTAAAGATACCAATCAGGGCCCTGGCCACCACGTGCGCAGTTATCATCCTAGATGTATGGCTTCAGGATCCCTGTTAGCATGATCCACCACCACCAAGATGAGCCTATTCTCTGAAACATTTTTAGGGTCAGAGGACTGACAATTTCAACCCCCCTCACTGAAGAGGAGTCCCAACCACAAGTTGTAGATATAAGGGAGGCTTTGAATGCCCTCCTGTTTTGGCACTGGATTGATATGTGGTGCAGGAGCGACATAATTCTTTTACCTTTTCAGACATCTGGGGTCAGTAAAAGATGTTGACCAGCCTGTGTCAGGATTTGGTCTGCTATAAATGCCCAGCCAAGGGGATATCATGGGTTAAGTTCAAGAAGAAGGCTCTGTACTTTTGGGGGATCACCAATCTCCTGGTTGTCACAGGAAACCAGGAGATTGGTTGTCCCTTACTTCACCTCACTGTATAGGACACCTTCCTACCAGGAGATGCTATGGGTTCCAATAATATCCCCCTGCTGCTGGACTGCTGCCTGGTGGTAGAGGCCTGCAAGGGTTGAGCATGATCTCTATGCTTGACAGAATTCCTCTTTTGAGGGTCCTCCTGCCCAGGCAGCTCAGAGAGCTCTGGCAGGTCTCTGAGGATAGGCTCCTCTTCCCCTTTATGCCCCAGATCCTGCTTCTAGAGGTCAGAATCATGTCATGGGAAGTTTTGAGATTGGTTTCCCATGCCTCTTGACCTTACTCTTGGCTATGGGAACCTGGTCCATTGTCCCAGACTCCAGGCTCCCTTGATTTCCCTGACAGGCTGTCTGGGCCCTTGACGCCACATACACCCACTCAGGCAGACCCAACACTTCTGCCTGAGTATTTATTTTCACCTCAGCGCAAGCAGAAGTTCCAAGGCTGTTTCCTAGAAGACACTCCGCTCTTATGGTAGGGCTCACAGCTACCTTCTTCACACCAGTAACCCTTCCCCACTCAAATGTGACTATTGCCATGGGATGATCATTGCCAACACTGACTAACCTATGGAGAGTACCTGGAATAATCTGCTCTGGGGAAACCAGCTGGCCACTACTGTGGCCATGCTGGCTCCTGTATCCCTCATAGCCTCTACCTTGGACCAGTTAATGATTGGCCACTGCTTGCCCTCCATGCTGATAGGTAAGGTGGCACGGTCTTCAACATTCAACTCACCTACAGAGACTAAGATAGTTTCAGTCCAACCATTAATTTTCCCTGGGCAAACGTCCACTCTAATTCCTACACTAGTAAGCCCTTGAAACTGCCCACCAGTGGGGGGTTCTTGCAAAAGACTGAGTCTCCTTTCTTATGTCCTGGCTTGTGACAGTTCAGGCACACCCCACCCTTAACAGGGTAAAAAGGTTTCTACCCGCTGTATTTTTCCCCCGCTTGGGTTTGGGGAAGGCATGGAACACCCCCACTTGAATAGTCTTTTGAGGCCCTTGTGATAAATGTTTTTAGGTTTCCCCTGCACAGTGCTTGCACTGTGCTTGTGAAATCTCTTGTATTCAATATACCTTAAAAGGGGGCTCGTATCAGTTCCCATTGCTGAGTTACTGTAATCATTTGCTTTTGTGTGGAACTTTCCTTTTAACTTTTTCCTGACTGCACGCATTTGTGATACTTCTAAAGCTGTCCACTTTGTCCACATCTACAGACGCACCTCTTGGCACACTACTCATTGCAGAATGAAGTCCTCTTGGATGCTGATGGTCGTTGGGGGCCAAGAACCCCTCTTGTTACCACCAGTAAGTCCACCAAGTGGGATAGATGAGAGCTTGTCAGAGGCCCTGCCCACGTTGTCCACCACTCTGCAAACACACATCTTGGCAAACTACTCAGTGGGGGTGAATTGTCCTTGGATGATGATGGTCCTTGGGGACCAGGAACCCCTCCTGTTGCCACCCAGAAGGTCCCACACAGCGGGATTGCTGAGAGCTCATTGTAGGCCAGCTCCCTTTCTCCACCACTTTGCACACGCGCCTCCTGGTACACTACTCGGGAGATAAAGTCCCCTTGTATGCTGAGGGTCATTGGTGGCCACGAACTGCTCCTGTTGCCAACAGCAAGTCCCAAACTGAGGGATTGCTGAGAGCTCGTCGGAGGCCCGCCTCATTTGTCCAGCACTCTGCAAATGTGCCTCCTGGTGCACTACTCATTGGGGAATGAAGCCCCCTTGGATGCTGAGGGTCCTTGGTGGCCAAGAACGCCTCCTGTTACCACGAGTGAGTACCACACAGCGGGATTGCTGAGATCTAGTTGGAGACCTTGCCCCTTTCTGCAACCACTGTACAGACCCATACAGCCATTCACATACCCACTCACAGACCCACACAGCAACTCCCACTCACAAACCCAAACAGCCACTCACACACCCACTCACAAACCCACTCACACACCCAGTCACTGACCCATACAGCCACTCACACACCCACTCACCATTCTATACAACCCTACACACCCATTCACCAACCTATACAGCCACTCACACACCCACATTGAATGGTTACATGTTACAGTTAGGAAATAAAATTAAAAAACCATTGAAATTCCCTGCAAAAACAAAGGTTACAGGGATTTTATAAGATGGAAATAGAATTCAAAAGACCTTAGAAATGTTCTGAAAAAAACAAAGTTTACATGCACGTTGTAGTTAGGAAACAGAACTAAAAAAAAACTTAGGCTCACATTTCACTCATGCAAAACCATAGAAATTCAGCAGTTATAGTTACCTGAGATAACTATGATTTACGCCCCAACAATGCTCTGCTTATGACCTCACATATTTTAGATCACTCATGACATGGTCAGTGACATCACTGATGACATCACTGATGACATCTCAAATGACATCTCCTGGTGCCTGCCCCTTTTTTAGGTCTGGGCTAGGCAGCGCATGCGCTGTCTCGTTGAGAGATGCTGTATACAGTTTAGTGGGGGAAGCACCGCCCACTTTTTGCCTATCTTTGTGATTGGCTGAAATCCTAAATGCTGCAATCTGATTGGTTTTCAACAACTTAATCCCGCCTCCTGACGGATATGTCGTCATTTTTCTCCTTCCATAGCTATTGGCCCCTTTACTTTCAAAATATTTTTCTTGTCCTGCCTCCCCCATTCCCTCCCGCAGTCCGTGGCTTCTCTGCCCACCACCACCCCCCCTCCTACTCCCATTCGTACCTTCTTCGAGGCATGCACTTTTATTTACAATGCAATAGGTCTCGTGTAAACACGAGTCCTATTGCATTTAAAAATGCTTGTTTTGTGCTGGGATTGGCCGGGGGAGTTCGCACTCTATTTTGCCTGACCTGTCCACAACACATGTGCATACAACATTTTTCATGCTGAAGGAGTTACATTGATGTTTGCAACACCGGCCAATTCACGGCGGAAGGCAGAGACAGCACAAGCAGGGAAACTAAATAGGACAAACATGCTGCTAACACTCTCATCCCGGTTGTGGGGCACCAGTGCGGGGCAGAGGGCTGCACGCATTCTTGGTATGGGACAGCTCGTCTCTTTTTGTGGCATGACGGGGAGAGCAGGGCACTTCCTTTGGTGGAAGTGTGCACTAGTGCGATGGGCGAGTAAACTTTCTGCATACTTTCTGTTGAGCTGTTGGAGAAATTTGAGCAGGCTCCGCTGTGCCCGGACCTCCCACCTCCAGAAACTCATCCGTACACTCTGGGTGGCAGACAGTGTGCACCAGAGCACTCACTCCTCCAGCTGCGCACATTGCTCGCCGACGCTCCCCTTGTCACTCCCGAGCTGCAGTGTGCACCAGTGCACACAGTCCAACTGAAGCTCCTCTGGGAATCCCCAGAATGCAGTGTACACAGCCCCACTGGCCACCCCCTCAGAGGCACTCATAGTCCCACAGAAGATCCCCCTGGAAATTCCTGGGCTGCAGTGTGCACCCCTCCAGGTGCAGCCGAAGCTCCTCCGGGCACTACCGGGCTGCACCCTGGGCGGCACTCCCTGGCCCATGATCAACAGTACATCTGGTCCCCATCTCACCCACTGTCAATATTTGAAACATCTCCTAGGGGAGAGAGGGTGGGCCAGGAAAAGTACTATTACATTTGTTTTTTTTTTTTTTTTTTTGTTTTTTTTTAAAACCTTTATTTGTGCATATGAAAAGAACAAATACGGGCCTACAACCGTCAGGCCGGCCACGGTACGGTTAAGCACAGATACAAACATTACATCCCCTGAGCATCCACGGTCAAGATTAGCAACGAGTCATGAGGTATACACTGGAGAGATCCTTGACACCAGGGGGAGGAGAAGTGAAGGTTAATTTTAAGGTTTTCAAAATAATTTTATCAGGGAAAAATCAGTAAAGAATAAGAACCAAGGAGATTCGACTCCGCAAAATAGCTTCACCACACGGGAGGGCAGCAGCATCATTAAAACGGTCATGGAAGGAAAATCTCAGGCAGTGAGGCGATGCAGTTATATACCAGGATAGTCACATGAGTAAATATGCACCCCTCCAGAGCCGCCCCCACTCAATCCACCCCACACCCGGACCCCGAATCGAAACAAGTATAGCACAGAAACATAAAAGAAAAAGGCCCATAGAACTAAGTAGAAACAGTGAATTACCCCCCACCCTACACCAATGCGGAGGCTACGGCCTACCCCCCCCCCCCAGCATAGTGCCTGTCGCCCAATGAACCCGAAATATAGACAAGAGAGAAAGTAGGAATAGAGTAAAGAAAAATAAGAGAACAAAGAGGTAAGTGGGGAGGAGCCTACGTTACCCCAGAGCGCCCGAAACCATCGGCCAGCTATGGCCTCCACACACTGAGAACCCACTACGCCAAAAGCGGTCGTGTGAAGATAACGTGTCACAACAATTTAAATGAAGGCGAACAAAACCGCGACGAGTGCGCACAACATATGCAAACAGTTCCAATCCAGTCCAGTCCATCCGTGAGACCATGGCGATATAAATCAGTTCAGCCCTGGCCCGATCGCGGGCTTAAGATTACACCAGCCCCTACATGAAGGCCCCGCACCCCGTGCAGACAAAGACAATATGGCCGCTTGGGAGAAGATGGTGAAGTAGAGTCACAAAATGGCCGCCGACCATCTATAGAGGTCCCCTTGTGCACCACATAAAGTCCAGACCTGGCATGTAAAGTACAGGAGTTCCACAGAAAAGAAGCAGTAGGCCACCATGAACGGTTCCTCGAGGACGTCGGGTGTCGCTCTGCTGGATACTCTTGCGGGCACGGTGAGGCAGGCAACAACGAAGCAGGCAACAATGAACGGGGAGACAAAGTATCCGCAATTGAGCTGGAGAGCGATTGATCCTGGGTGCCGGTAAAGCCAGATGCAGGCACCAGTGTAGCACGATCATAAACAACCATTGCGTCCCCGCAAGAGGACAAAAGCACTGGCAGACCCACGCCTTGTTGATGACAAACAGGGTGCTCACGACCCGCAGCCGACAGTATGGAGTCAAACCGCTCACTCAGCGCCTGCAAGCCAAGACAAATTTGTAGACGAAAGTCCCGTAGGGCAGCCAGAACGGAGCCGCATGTCAGCGGAGGCTGCGCCCCCACATCGGTAGCAATCCGGGACGGCACTGCGGAGCTGGTGTCTGGTAGAGGGAGGGCGAAGCGGGCAGCGGGCGAGACCGGAGTAGCATCCCCCAGCCGCGAGCAGGAAATCAACGCCATGTTTTACCGCAGAACGGTACAGTGGCCGGGGGGGGGTCTTAGCAAGGAGGCAATTCCCCTCAGGTCTGCGCCGCAGCAGGGAAAAGCCAACAGTCGCTGCCCTTCCCTCGGGTTCTCTTTGCAGCCGACTAGGCAATAGAAGAAGGGGGTCTGCAGCCTCCCACAGCGCGGTCCACAGAACGGGGCAGGAGACCCGCCGCACCGGGGCTTACCCTATAGCTCCAGCCCATCCGGTGCTGGGTGCAGGAGGGGTCCGGGCGTCCCTCCCCCGGCTCATCCGGCGACAGTCCGTGGTGTGAGGTGGGACCGGGACCTCGGGGCTCAGGTGTACGCTAGCGGGTCCGGTAACTGCGGAGCTTCCAGGGGGCCGGCCAAGGCCACAATAGAGCAGGGGTCCAGTGCGGAGAACAAAGGCACCAAGAACTCCGGCGTCCGGGCGGGCTAAGACTCCGGGAAAGCGGCGGCGCGGTCAGCGCATCGTCGCACACGTTGCACCTCGAAAATCGGCGAGGATAGGAATCAGGATGATAGTCCGAGGCCAAGGGCCGACGGAGCCAGGCGCTCAAGCGTCTGCTCCGGTCGCCATCTTGGCTCCTCTCCCCTACATTTGTTTTTTGATTCAGATTACTTCATTGTAGATACTCGCACTATAAGTTAAACATATCGTGTCCACTCATCATTATGTGTGTCCACTCATCATTACGTGTGTCTACTTCCCATTACTAAGAGAACAATTGGTTTAGCGCAGTAGTTTGGCAACATTTCACTAAATTCCGTTCCCACCAGTCGTTAACATATTTTGTTTAAATTCGTCGATCTCGTAATCCCTCCTTCCCCCCCACCCTCTCGACTCTCGCCCCAAAGTTTTGCTTACGAAGGAGGAATCCAACCTACTAATTAAGGTAGAGTTGTCACTTTGCAAGTACACTTGCTTTGTACACGAATGGCAACCCCAGGCACTGGCGCAGTACACATACATGCCCCCTTGTAGTATTTTGTATGATCTTTGATGCAGATCACAAGGACACAAGTAAAGATACTAACGGGAGACAATTAACGGTTTTACATAACGCTGCACATGACTAAGAGTGTAACAGGGCTCACATGCTGTACTTTTATGAAAACATTGGAGATTAACCGCTTAACCGCGGTGCGGCAGTTTTTCTGTTCAAAATATTTTATTGAAATTTTATAATGAACAGCAACAACATAAACATACAAAAAAGAGTAATAATAAACTAAAATATCTAATACAATGCGTATAAAAACATTATCAAATTCATTTCAATAGAAAAGAAAATAGTCATATTCATATAAACTTAAAAGGAGGGGGGGAAGGGAAACATCTAATACCAAATTATTGTGTAAGCAATAAATAGAGCTACTATGACATAGTAAATAATATAAAAATCGTAAACAGCATTACAATACATAAATATACCCCTAAGATGCAAAATAGAAATCAACAGGAATCCAAAAAGAATGATAGGAAATAGGATTATGATTAACCCCAGACAAAGATAATTGAGCACCTCTTCTTGTAAAGATAACCCAAGACCACCAAGCATGAACTGATAACTTAGAAACATCTTTCCAACAAAAGGTAATAGATTTTAACGCAGCAGAAATCAAAAAATCAAAAAGCCTACATTCAAGATTACTTAGAGATTGTGATAATGTAACTGATTTGCAAATTAACATTTTATAAGATAAGTCTTCCTGGATATTTAACAACTTCTTAATAACATCCCAAACTTCTTTCCAGAATTTTGCAATTAAAGGACAATCAAAAAGCATATGTCGTAACGAACCAGGATGTAATTTACAATGCCAACAAGTGTCATCCTGAAGGAGTTTAGCCTGAAATAAACGCAATGGAGTCCATAAAGAATTAAATAAAATATAGGAATTGGTTTGATAAAGTGAGACAGGTAACCAACCAGAAATATTTCTACTCCATATAATTTCCCATGAATCATTAGACAATGTAAGTGAAAGTTCATTATTCCAGAAGGTTGCAATCATCGTTATGTTACTTCCTAGAGTGTTAGATAATTTTTTATATAAAATGGAAACACCATTAGCTTTCAACGATATAGTTTGAATATACACAGATAGGTCAGCTGTAACACTAGTCGGAATAGCTTGCGGAAAGGAATCTAAAATTGAATTATTTAAATATCCATATTTAATAAGATCAGATTGAGTTAAACCAAACCTTGTTTGTAGATCCTCAAACGGTATAAAGGCATTATTGGAATAAATGTCTCCAAGATAAAAAATACCCGCTTTAATCCATGAAAACCAAAATCTAATGTTCCTATTTAATTTAATGATATTGCTATACCATAATGATAATTCAACAGTGTTATACATGGGATATAGAAAAATGGAATCTAGATCATTAAAAACCATTTTAGTGGATTTGAGAATGATAGATTTATGAAAAAATTAGGAGTTGTTAGACATAGTTACCAGAGTTGGTAATGGGAACGGCTTTACAATAGATTTTTCAATTTAGAGCCAAGAAGGTGGATTATGTAAAGGAGAATGAATAAACCATATGGCACTTTGTTTTAAAATAAAAGCTTTGTGATAAAGAAAAAAATCTGGGATACCAAATCCAGCATTACATTTAGACATTTTTAATTTTTTATAACTAATGCGAGGTGATTTGTTATTCCAAAGAAATTTGGAGAGAAGTTTATCAATATCTTTATAAAATTTTAATGGGAACTGAGTAGGAATCATGGAAAGAGTATAAAAAAATTTTGGAGCAATATTCATTTTAATAGATTCCAGTCTACCCCACCAGGAAAGATGTAGTGATGCCCATTTAGACGTTTTATCTTTAATATAATCTAAGACAAAATTACAGTTTAAAGTCATTGTAGATTTTATGGATGAGGAAAATAAAATACCAAGATATTTTAATTTAGTCTTTTGCCAAACAATTTCATTCATAGGTATCATATCAGGAGTACAATAAATGTTTAAAGGGAAAAATTCAGTTTTATTAGTGTTTAATTTGTAACCAGACACCATAGAATATTTTGTTATAATCTCTAATAAAGAAGGAAATGAGGATAAGGGTTCATTAATAAACAAAAGTACATCATCAGCATACGCTAAAGTTTTAATAATAATCTGATTAATAATAATTCCTTTAATGTTATCACATTTTCTTATAGCTGTAAGGAAGGGTTCAATGCCAATTAAAAACAATAGCGGGGAAAGGGGACATCCTTGTCTAGTACCTCTAAATAGGGAAAATTGATTTGAAACTTGGCCATTAATAAAAAGACGAGCAGTAGGAGCACAATATAGAGCTGAAATCATACGAATAAAATTATCACCAAAGTTAAATGATGATAAAGCATGAAACAAAAATTGCCAATGCAATTTATCAAATGCTTTCTCAGCATCCAGAGCCATAATTCCTGCAGGAGTAGTTAACGTATGACCCTGTTCAATGACATGTAATAAAGTTCTCGTATTATTTGCAGAGTGTCTATTTTTCATAAAACCAGATTGATCCGAATGTATAATAGAATCTAGTACAGGGGATAATCGTGTGGCTAATATTTTGGCATATAATTTACAATCCTGATTAATTAAAGAGATAGGGCGATAATTAGATACAAGGGTGGGGTCTTTATCAGGTTTGGGAAGAACGATAATTAAAGCTTCAGTAAAGGATCCTGAAGTAATTCCCGTAGAGCCAAATGTTGTAAAAAGTTGAAATAATAAGGGTAAAAGATGGGATTGAAACTCTTTATAAAACTCCACCGGGATACCATCAGGACCCGGAGATTTGTTTTTTTTAAGAGATTTTATAGCGACTAAAATTTCATCCTTAGTAATTGGAGAGTCAAGCCCCATTTTATCTGATGGAGAAATTTTAGGTAGACCACATGAAGATAAAAAAGAATCAACTAAAGAGTCATTATGAAAATCAGGTTTATCATATAACTTGGAGTAAAAATCCAAAAATTCATTCACAATATCTTTATGAGATATAGCATTTTTACCATTGGATCCGTGAATAGAAGTGATTTGAGTTTTATCTTTTTTGATACGCAAGTAATTCGCTAACAATCTTCCAGATCTGTTTGCATTAAAACTAAATTTAGCTTTGGCCTTAGAAATCTGAACGCCAGCTCTTTTACTAAGAATTGTATTAAATTCATATCGAAGCTTTTGTAACTTACTTCTATATTGAGGGTCATTAGACGAAATAAAAAGTCGTTCATTTTCCGCTATTTGCTTTTCTAGCTTTTTAATACTGGCATTAAAAATCTTATTTTCGTGAGCCATAATAGAAATAGTAACCCCTCTAATATAAGCTTTAAAAGCATCCCATCTATTAACCAATGAGGTAGTACCTTCAGGATTAAATTGAAAAAAATCATTAATGGCAGAGAGGAGCTTTGGTTTATTAAGTTCATTGAAAGCTATACCAGAATTCATTCTCCATCTAGGCTGGTTAGTAAAGGTGGAATTTAAATTTAAAATACAAGAAACCATAGCATGGTCAGAGACGTCAATGTTGCCAATCCTAGGGTTACTAACACAGTTGATCAGCTGCTTCGAAACTAATATGTAATCGATCCTAGAATGAGAATTATGTGGGTTAGAAAAAAAAGTAAAACATTTTTCTGTAGGGAAGTGTAAACGCCAAATATCAACTAACTTTGTGGTTTGAAGAAATAATCTAAAAGCAAAATAAACCTTAGGGGGGTGGAATTTAGTACTAGATAATCTATCTAATAAAGGATCAGATATGACATTAAAATCACCTGCAACAATTAAAGGTACATTACCAATTTTTACAACCTCCGTTGAAAGAGTAGACCAAAAAACAGGGTCATCTGCAGTAGGGCCATAAACATTTAATAAAAATAAGATAGAATCATGAACTTTAACCTTAACAATTAAATATCTGCCATCCGTATCTGTAATTTTGCTCAAAACTTGGCAATGCGCTTTTTTCGCACATAATATAGCCACACCATTTTTCTTGCCATTAGCAGGAGAAGAAACAATATTGTCAACCCATTTTTTCTTCATATAGTTTAAAATTTTATCATCTATATGAGTTTCTTGTATAAAACAAAAATCAGCTTTGCAACTACCCAAATAATCCAAAATTTTTGTACGTTTCACAGGATGGCGTAAACCTTTAACATTCAATGACAGTACTTTAATATTAGCCATGACAAAATAAAAAGGAGAGAAGGATTAGAAAGAAGAAGGTCAGAAAAAGACACAAATGTGAAGAAGAAAGTAGCTCCAGAACACACAAAAGGGAATGGAAGAAATAAAATATAGCAAAAAAGACAAACAAAATACATAAATATGAACATTGGGACGCACACACGCTTTACAAGCATGGCCAGAACCGCTGGAGCCCAAAATATTATGAGTTATATAACTCTGTCAAAGAAGATCATACATGAAAAAAATCAAGTGGTAGGACCCTGAGTGTCCATAGTTTGCTGTATTTGTAGATCCAGAAATTGTCGCAGATCTTCAGGACGCTGAAAGGATTTTGAAAAATTATCTTTCCAAATGCGCATAGTCGAAGGGTCAAAAAGGCCATATTGGAATCCAAGGCTTCTCAATCGTGGGTGAAGATCAGTAAATCCCTTACGCGTTGCAACAGTTTCCTTGGCAAAATCTTGATGAATAAAGATTTTGTGACCATTGACCAACAATGAAGGAATTTCTCTAGCTGCTTTTCTGATCATAACCAAATGATGATGACGGAGAACTTTAAATATCATTTGTCTAGGCTTGGTATGTTGAGGATTGCGACGTGAAGGAATTCTGTGAGCCTTATCAATTTCAATTTTTTCTGGAAATTTGACGTTTAAAAGACCAGGAATTAAGTTCTCTAAGTATAGTCGACAGTTAGAACCCTCAACCTCTTCTGGTAAATTAAATATGCGAAGGTTGTATTGTCTATTGCGATTTTCCATGTCCAAAAGTTGTGAGCACAGAGGAGATATTTTCGCCACAAGTGGAGAAAAAGCGTCGACTTTAACTTTATTGTCCTGTATTTTAATTGAGTTGTCTGAGATTTTCATCGACATACTCGCCATTTCCTTTCGTACATTTTTTATTTCAGTCGCAATAGTTTCTGTATTCGCACGAAGAGCCTGAATTTCCTCCAAAATTAAAGAAAGCGAAGGTTCAGATGACTCCACCACTTTTGATTTTATTGGGGGCGGTGAAATCTGCTGTTTTCTTTTATTGTTGAGGGGATTTTTATTATCCATTTTTGAGAAAAATAATGAAATTTGAATAAAAATGAAGAAATTATGAGTAAAAAGAGCGAAAAGATGCAAAGCAATCCTCAAAAATACTGGTGCAGCAGCTAAACTGGGCTAGGGGAGTGGCTAGGCCCAAGCCAGGCCCTTTCCTGAAGTATGCTCCGCCCCCCTGACTGACTAACCAGGCAGTACCTCAATGCAGAGCTCGGAGCAGGAACCAGGGAGCCAGAAACACGACTTCCCACGATCAAAACGGCCCGAAAACACTTCACAATGCTGATAAGCCTATAGTGATAGCAGCGACCTCCTTTTAAGCACAATTCTGACAGAGAATCGTCGTTTTAAATGAAAAAACGGGCGAAAAACGCGGAGGAGCTCACCGGGTGGCGGCCATCTTGAATCGTGCGCTCGCGCGTCTCTCGGTGCGGCAGTTTTAATCAGCAGGCGGGGCCGCGTCGGCCAATGGACGTGTGCAGCACTACGGAGGTAGTGCTCGCGACGGCCGTTGGCCGACGGGAGCACTTAAGGGGTTAAGCGTGCAAAAAAGCAGCTAAGTGTGTAATTTACACCTATTTCTGGTCCACCAACAACATTTCAGCATTTCTGACCTACACGTGCTGAGTTACTGCCTGTGCCGTGTTCAAGAACTTGCTGTTCTTGTACTTTCTCCATTGGGACCTGTTTTTCTAATCCTTCATGCACGTAATTTACTCGGTGTATACAGGGCCAATGCTTCACTTTTGAACATTTTATATGTTTTTTCCCTTAACTTTTGTTTTCCTTAACTTTTGTTTTCCTTCTATATAAATGTTTTACAAGAAATTGTTCCCCTTTTTACCCAAAATCCTTGAAAAGTGAAAGGAGATGAAAACTATTTTTTACCTGTTCTGAGACGTGTGGCCTGGTTATCAGGATATATGAGCTGTGTAGAGAAGTACGGCTAATGCCTTGTAAAATATAACTGTGTGAGTGTTCCACGCTTTTTTGTTGTAGTTCCATTACCCCTCTCAGATAGTATCGGGGATGCTAGTAAGAATCTATGAACAAAACTGGACAAACAGAAGCGCACCCGGTTGAGTATGCTGTCCTTTTTTTGTATTGTTTCTGCGTGTGAATTGCTGCTGCGAGTATGCTGTCCTTTTTTAGGTCTCGGAGAGACATTTTGAGGTGAGTTTTCAAAGTGCTGCTGGCTGGCCTAGTGCTTGCGTTCACGCGCGAACCGCTAGACTTCAGCAGCACTTTGAAAACGCGTGCTTTAGCGCATCATCGTGATCGCGATCACTTTTGCTTTCAGAGCGATCGCAATGACTTTTGCTTTTACGGCCGCGCAGCATTACTTTTACTGCCACGCGGCCAATGCTTGTTTCATTAACTTTCACGCTATTGTGATTAGATTCCTTGTCCTTTTCTTTCCCTATTCGGAGATCCAGCTTACTCTGTGCTACCATTGTGTTCAGCCGGAGAGATCTCGGTTTCGTCAAGTTAGACTTTGACTCAAAGAATCATATAGGGTTAAAGCGCCTGCTGCAAAGCACACGTGTAACATGCTGGTCGCACATTTGCATTTTATGTCGATATGGAAGTGCGTTCCTGCTTTTGACACACACATCCTTTTGTTACTACCAGTTAATAAGTTGCAGCCCTTCTAATATCTTATACAGTGTGCTATTAACTCGCATGAAAGAGCTGCATGCAAACTGCAAGTCATGGGTTTAGAATCGTGTTTTTTTTTTCTCATTCTGCTAGTTTAAGTTTGCTAAAAAGGGTTCCTTTGGGTAGTAATAAAGCCTTGCTAGTACAGACAGCCTAAACCACGTGTTACGTTTTAAATCCTGGTTTTATGTTTCTCCCGACATGCACTCATCTGATGTCAACTAATATGAATGATATGGGACTTCTAGACCGTATAACCCTCATTGTCTTAAAACATTTCCTGTACATTGATTTACACATTTACATGATTTATTGTCTGTGTCTGTATGCTGTAAAGCACTCTGACGGCATGAGTAGTAGTGCTATAAAAGAATTTTAAAAAACAAATCAGCGTCATTTAAATCGTTATTTATGTAAACTTATAAACACCAATACATCTGGCATTCTTACAGTGCGTGCCTATCTGCCTTCAAGTGTAGGTTCCGTCAAGTACTTTTGCAGTGATAACAAGCTGTGATAGGCTCCGGATAGCTCCCAGCTAGAAAGATACTTGAACAAAGGGAGGACTGATGTCCCTTTATACCAGGCCTTTGTTTTGGACCCAGCTGGAAGAGAAAATAATTAAGGGCACTCATCACCTGCAGTTTGCTGCTCCAAACAGACAACACACAGTAACTGCTGAATTGTGTCCCGGTGTTGGAAAATGACAAAAGAGCAAAGTCTACATTTTCACTGGATCTGCCGGATCTCAGATGCGGCTCCGAAATAACTGCTGCAACTGGGATCTGGCGGGATCCACTTAATTTCCTGCATTGTTCCAGAACAGCAGTGTTCAGGTCTCGCCTGAGCCAGCGCATGCGCTGCTCTGGCGAGACATTTAGTAAGCGGGGTTTTGAAAGGGCTACCCCATGCTTTTGATGGCCTAGCGCTTGCGTTCACGCGCGTGTGCCCACACGCACACCCGCCAGCTTTCCCGTCCGAGGCACCATCTGGACTGCGATCAGTTTCACTTTCGCGCGCACTCCCGTTCCACTTTTGCATGCGCGCGCACTCCAGTTCGCGGCCGCACGTCTTGTTTAAACAACACCGGCGAGAGCAGGCTGCATTCTCGTCTCAGGTTACTTGTCTAGTTTGCTACCGCACTCTGAGATCATGTGTTTTACAATGGTCTTCCTCTTGTGTTTCCCTAACCACTCCCGCTCCATGTTGATCTGTCTCATCTGCGTGCTTCTCTCCAAGCACCCCCAGCTCTACCATCTTTAATATCACTAAAGTGTTCTCTTCCTCTTATGCTTTCCCTGAGCCATCTTTGTGCTGCTTTTCCCTCCCCCACCCGCTCCTCCAATGACCCCATGCCCCATTCCATTTGTTTTTTAATTGGCGCTTTTGCGCTAATAGCATATAATTTTTTTTATTCACTGATCCAAGCAGCACCTGCCATTTTGGATTAGGAACTAATAAATAAAAACGAATGATGCCAGTGTCATTCGGCTGGACCGCGCATGTATTCTGATGCACATGTCCCAAAAGTGAGACCTATTAACGTTACCATTCTTGATAGATTTTCTTAATTATTTAGATGCGCTTTTAACAATTAAGGAATTTATGTATGTTTGGTTAAATGTATAATGATATTTTTAATACTGCATACCTCCCAGTAGGTTTGTTATAACCTTTTACAAGTTTCTTGAGGTTTCAGCTGAAACTGATTCAGAAGGTTCTCAGGCACAAGATAGTGAATCTGAATGAGTTTCTGGATCAAGCAAATCTTCGTCTACATTTTTATGCCTTTACCGGAATTATGAAATCAGAGCGTTTTAAAGAAAAGAAACTAATGCTTGATTTAAATGTGTTTTGGTTAGGATAACGGGCTTCAAGTGACACAAGTAGGCCGAAGTTAACATTCACGGACATTCATTTTAGAGTGACAGAAAAAATGTGCTTTTTAAAATTATACGAAGGAGCTTTCTACATAGATGTTTCTCTGTAGTACCTGTCCATTCCAGAATTAACAAAATAGAATTCATTTCATGGTACTGTTTGTCGATCTAAAATGTATGGTTTTGTGTTCCTAGAGTAAGCCATGTGCAGAATGTTCATGTATTTGCAACAAATTCAAGGGTCTTTGTCAGGGTATTTTTAATAAAAACAGAAAATAATGCTCCATTTAAATGTATTTTGGTTAGCATAACTAGGCTTCAGTTTACAAGACGAGGCTGAAGTCCGCCTATAGTGACATTTGTTTTACAGTGACTGAAAGAAATGGCTTTTTAAAATTATATGAATGATCTTCCTACCACAAGTTTCTCATCCTTGTCTTTCTCTTTCGGAAAATAAGCGAAACAGAATTCAATTAATGGTACTGATTATTTGTCGAGCTGAAATTTATTCATTTTGGTTCCTTGAGAAGGAAGCCATGTTCAGAAAGGTCCTGTATTTGCAACAATTCAAGGCTCTATACCCGAGTCTACTCTATGTAGCTGTACTGTCTATTGTTTTAATTTGTTGCACAAATGTGTTTTCCTTCTTTTCCTATCTGCACCTGATTGTAAATATGCACAAGCATAGCTGTTCCTTAATGTGTCTTATTTAAAGCATCATACTTTCGTTTTTTACTACTGGCATGTGTTCGTAACTTGATCAGTACAGCTCATGATGTCAGATCTCACCATGTCGAGAGTGTAATTTTCACTGTTTGGAACCCAAAATATGTGCCCTTTTTGGGAGACGTACTAAATCTATTTTGCCTTTCTAACTGAGCAGTCTCTATGTCATTATGTCTGCTGATTTCTACTTATACTTTTTGCTTTCTTTCATGAAGACAGACTCCACATGTCTGTTTATCCTTTGACTTTTCTTGCTTTCTGAACCGTGCGGACTCTGCGCTAATCTGTTTTTGACTTGATAAATAAACTATTTGAGCATATTCCATGTTAGTCCTCTTGCTAAGTTAATTTTGGTTTCTGGCTAGTTACTTGCTTTGGAAGTTTCCTTATGTTGATTCCTATTGCATTTTCAATATATAATGCCTTATTAATATGTATTTCACCAACGACTTTTTGGCATCTGTAATTCTTCATAAATTCTGAATAAGCCTTTATGGTTATGACTTTGAGACTCACATGGCCCTGATCACGTTAAGAGGTAACAAAATGTTGTAGGAGTAGTGTAGGCAATGTTCTAATTAATTTGCATAAATATTTAGCTTGCATAATTAACTTACAAAATTGGTGAAAATGTTTGACCCGAAAATTGTCAGACATTTCAGAATCCTGGAATTGTTTGGATTAATGCCGGTGTACCTGTTGATGTTGTAAGGAGCTAAAAAACGTAAGCATTAATAGGACCATGACTAAAGAGTTGTCTTACTTGGAGTGTGTTGTCTTGTGACATTTGATTTGGAGTACAATCATTTGTTTTGTAGGAGTGCCACATGGGGTGTATTATTTTGAGCATGTATTGAAAACTGCATTGCATTATAATGTGTTGCAGAACTAGCTAAAGCTATTTAAATTGTCCTTTTGACAGAGACATTAGGATTTTATGTGGTCTATGTACAAAGACCTTTGGATGTATGTATAAGGGTTACAGATTTATGGAAATCTAAGATCTGAAGATTATATAAAATTGTCTGTGGAAACAAAAAAAGTGTGGCGTCACGTCAGGTTAAAGGTTAATGTCATATGAAATCCTTACTAGTATAGCTGTGTATGAGAATGATGCGTGCCTTGCTGTAATTATGTGCACATACCATGACACCTAACTACATTCACTTCACGCATGGAATGCAAAGCATTTCGAGCAGCAGGTGCATTTCATTTACTTTCCCATATGGGTTCCAACAGTACACCGCCTGCTACTCTTTTGTCGTTATTTAAGTTGCCATCTGACCAGAACAGGAAATACTATTAAATGTAATCCCAGGCCAATACTGGTGATTATTACATGCAGTTTTTGTAATTTTGATATCAGTCTTGTGAATAATACCATCAGGCAAATATCAGGCAAAACAGCCTCAGCTGGCAGTGAACCAGATTCTGAAATCCATCACTATGTGACGTGGTTCAGAAAACTTTGCATTATTTTCACTTGTGAGATCAGTTTGTAAACAAAACAAAGGATTCATGTTAGTTTAGTCTTTGTTTTTAGTAGGAGATTAAGGCCGACGATTTAATTAGGTCAGATTAACCCTTGCATTGGGTACATTTACACAAATATTGTTTAAAGTAACAAGGTTTAATAAGGTGTCACATTTTCAGGTATCAGAATGCAGCCGATTTCCTTTTTCAGGTTATTCAGAAACACTCTGCAGGGCATTCTAGAAGATCCTATTATATCTACATAAGGAGTCTTCCAAAGGTTTTTGGAGAGGAATGGAGACCATGTTCACTTTCAGAATTTTTAAAATTATTTAGATTGTACTTGCTGGGTTCCTTCTTATATTGATAACAGGCAGCCAACACGATCTGTCATGAGAGAAGCATGCTGTATACATGTTGAAGAACAGTAGATGTTTCAGCACCCAGGCTAAGGTGCTGTATAGCTAAATACATATAAGGTCCCAAAGGCGAGACCGTTTGCATTGCAAATGCTTGTTAATACATTGTACTTAATTGAAAGGGAGGGGGGTAGAAGGGCCTCTCTTCCTAGGACATTTTCAGTCCCAGGGATCCCATCTTGGCTGAGCCTGTATTGTGGCACCCTCATTTAAAACGCCAAAGACCACGGGGGGAGCCTCAAGGCCCCCGTGGTCCTGTGAGCTTCCCGACCCTGCAAGAGCCGGCAATTCTTTGAGGCCCATGGAGATGCTAACATGCCCTCAATAGCCAAGGGGACTTCATTCCCCTACTAGCAGTGCACCAGGAGGAGCATTTCTAAAGCGGTAAAGAAAGGGGGCATGGTCTCCTACTAGGTCTCACTAATCCTGCTGTGTGGGACTTACTGGAGATACCAAGAGGGGTTGTTGACCCCCAAGGATGTCTTTGGGGGCCAACTACCCCTCCTGCTATGTCCACACAGTGGGACTGCTAAGGGGTCTTCGAAGGCCATGCCCCCTTTCTCCACCACTCTGCAAACGTGGCTCAAGGTGCACAACTGGATGGGAGATAAAGTCCACTTTAGTCTGAGGGACCTTGGGGGCCAAGAAGTGGGATTCCTGAGAGCTGGTCAGAGGCCCAGTCCCCTTTCTGCACCGCTTTATAAACGTGACTACTAGTTAAAAACCATAGAAATTAACTGAAAAATCAATGGTTACAGGGACATTATAGCTAGGCTCAGGTTTCACTCATATAAAACCAGAGAAATTAATCTGTTATAGTTAGTGAGCTAACTATAACTCGCTGCCCCGCATTGTACTACTTATGACCTCACATATGACATCACTCATGACATGGTCAATGACATCACTGATGACATCACTGATAGCATCATCCTCAGAATCTATGACGCAACCACTCACACCCCCATACACCCACTCCAACTACCACACTACCATTCTCAAACCCTTTCACACACACATACCAATACTTACACAGCCACTCACTGATTCACTGATTCATAGATCAACACACACATCCATTCACTCACCCATACAGCCACTCACATAGCCACTCATATACCCATACAACCACTCACACACCGAGTCAGTCATCCACAGAGCTACTCACACACCAACTCACTCACCCAGTCAATCACACAGCCACTTACTCACCCACACAGTTGCACACACACTCACTTACTCATACAGATACTAACGTGTACTCACTCAATCACCTATACAGTCACCGACATAAGCAGATACTCACCCATACATCGACTCTCACATTCACTCACTCACCCATAGTCACTCATATACCCCATCACTCACCTATACTGACCAGTGACTTACCCATATTGCACCGACATATGCACTCACTCACCGACACAGCCATGCACACACACACTCACTCACCCATACATCCTGACACACATGCATTCACTAACCCATACAGCAACTGATTCACCCACTCACTCATCACCCACCCACACAGACAGTCAGACACCTATAGAGGTACTCATACAACTAATCACTCACCCATACAGACACCAACATACCCACTCACACACCCATACAGCCACTTAGACACCAACTGACAAACAGATACAGACATTCACACAATCAGTCACTCCCATACATTCATTGAGACACCTAATCACTCACTTAGACAGTTAGTCACACACCCACTGAACCATCCAATCAGGCACTCGTAAACCCATTCATTTACCAATAAACCTTGGTATATAATTTAACACTCACAATTTTTAAAAACACTCACAGTCACTGGATGATGTCATCAGTGATGTCACTTGACATGTCATCAGTGATGCCACTGACCATGTCATGAGTGATGTCATATTTGAGGTTATAAGCAATGAATTGCTGGGGTGCGAGTTATAGTTAGCTCACTAACTGTGCTGGCTGAATTTCTCTGGTTTTGTACAGGTGACACCTGGGCCTAACTAAAACATCTCTGTAACGCTTGTTTTTTTCAGTGAATATATGTACATATATATTCACTGAAAAAACAAGTGTTACAGGGACGTCATTGTTAGTCTCAGATTTCACTCGTACCAAACCAGTTAAATTCAGCAGTTATATTTACTCGAGTTGACTATAACTTACACCCCGACAATGCACTGCTTTATACCTCACTCCATGACATAGTCAGTGACATCACTGAGGACATCACTGATGACATCTCAAATGACATCACTGATGACATCATCAAGTGAGAGGAAGTGTTTATAAGAGTTTATGTGTGCTAAACACATATACTAACCTACTGCAAAAGTTACATTAGTATACTAGGTGCACTACTACTGAGTGATACTATTTCTCACATATATCATTTGAGTGGCTGTGTGACTGTATGTATCCTTATGCATATGGGTATGTGAATGGCCATGTGGTGAGTGAGATACTGTGTGAGTGAGTGGTTGTGTGAGTGGCTGTATGGGTGAGTGAGTGGCTGTGTGAGTGCCTCTATAGGTGGATAGGTGGGTAAGTGGGTGTTTAGTGACTGTGTGGGTGAGTGAGTGGGTGTCTGAATGGCTGTATGAGTGAGTGACTGTAAGTGGCTGTGTGGGTGAATGAGTGGCTGTGTGAGTGGGTGTTTGGTTAAGTGAGCTGGTGTGTGAGTGGCTGTATTGGAGAGTACATGTTTGTGTGAATGGCTCTATGTGTGAGTGACTGAGTGTGTGGATGTGTGAATGGGTATGTATATGGTTGTGTGGGTGTATGAGTGAGTATGTGAGTGCTTATATGGATGAATGAGTGGCTGTGTTCAAAGGCTGTAAGGGTAAGTGAGTGGGTGTGTAAGTGACTGTGTATGTAAATAAGTGGGTGTGTGAGTCGCTGTATGGGTGAGTGTGTGGGGCTATGTGACTGGCTGTACGGGTGATTGACTGGCTGTATGAATGGTTGTATGGGTGAATGACTGGTTGTATGAATGAATGACTGTACAAGTGAGTAAGTGGGTATGTGAGTGACTCAATGGAGGCATGAATGGGTGTGTGAGTACTGGTATGGTTCTGTGAATGGGTGTGTGAGTGGTTGTGTGGGTGTGTAACTGGGCATCCGAAAGGTTGAACATGGTGTGAGTGGGTGTGTAAGTGGTTCTGTGCATGATGTCATGAATGATGTCATTTGAGATGTCATCAATGATGTCACTGACCATATCATGAGTGATGTAATATGTGAGTTAATAAGCAGTACATTATGGGGGCATAAGTTATAGTTAGGTCAGGGATCTATAACTGCTGAATTTCACTGGTTTGGTAAGAGTGAAATCTGAGACTAACTATAACGTCTCTGTAACCCTAGGTTTTTCTGTGAATTTCTAAGGTTTTTTTCAATTCTATTTCCAAAATATAACGTTCATGTAACCTTTGGTTTTTTAATTGAATTTCTAAGGTTTTTCAAATTCTATTACCTAAGTATAACGTCCCTGTAACCTTTGCTTTTTTAAGTGAATTTTTATAATTTTTTAACTGGTAGTCATGTTTGCAGAGTGATGGAGAAAGGGGGTGGGGCCTCCGACCAGCTCTCAGGAATCTTGCTGTGTCAGACTTACTGGAGGTAACAGGAGCACTCCTGGGCCCCCAAGAACCCTCAGCATCCAAAAGGACTTTATCCCCTAACAAGCAGTGTGCCAGAGGTACTTTTGCACACTGATGGAGAAAGGGGGCGTGGCTTCAGAAGACCTCTCAGCAATCGCAGTCCGTGGAACTGGAGGTAATAGCCACCAATGACCCTCTGGAGCCAAGGGGACTTCATCCCTCAACCAGAAGTGCACCAGGAGGCGTGTGTGCAGATTAGTGGAGAAAATGGGCATGGTCTCCAAAGTCCTCTCAGCAATTGCACTGTATGGGACTTACTGGAGATAACAGGAGGGCTTATTGTCCCCCAAGTACCCCATGGAGCAAGGGGACTTTATCCCCAACCAGCAGTGCACCAGAAGGCGTGTTTGCACAGTCATGGAGAAAGGGGCGTGGCCTCTGAAGTCCTCTCAGCAATCATGCTCTGTGGGACTTACTGGAGGGAACAGGAGGGCTTTTTTTCCCCCAAGAACCCTCTAGAGCAAGGGAACTTCATCACCCGACCAGTAGTGCACCAGTAGGCATGTTTACAGAGTGGTGGAGAAAGGGGGCATGGCCTCTGACTTCCTCTCAGCAATTACACTCTGTGGGACATAATGGAGGGAACAGGAGGGCTGTTGGCCCCCAAGGACCCTCTGGAGCAAAGCGAACTTCATCCTCGAACCAAAAGTGCACAAGGAGGTGCGTTTGCAGAGTAGTGCTAAAAGGGTGCTGGGCCTCCGGTGACTTGCCAGTCCTTTCTTTTAATATTAGGGGAGGGGGCCATGTGGCCCCCATTTCCAGGGCCGATTTCCATCCCAGGGTCCCCATCCCCCAGGGCTTTTCTGGAAGGTGGAGGTGGGCCAAGCGGCCCCCCACTCCTTACGGATTTTGGCGCCAGGGACCCCATGTCCGGGGCCCGGACTATTGTTTTCAAATTATTATTTTTTACCAATGGGAGGGGGACCTAGCACCCCTCTACTGGGCCGATTTTGGCCCTGGTGACCTAATCCCAAGGGGCCCAGACTCTAGTGTGGATGTCCTGGTCCCACCCAGGGCACCTCATTGTAGAGTTGGGGACAACAGGGGAGCCTCCAGGCCCCTGCAGTCCCTGTCGACTCCCCACCTGCTGCAGGAGCCAGCACTGTGTTGACACAAAGGGAGCATCTAAAATTCAGATCCCTCTCTCTCAATGCAATTGTGCTCGCTTTCAGCAAGCGAGAGCATTTCAAGGCTCTTGCTTGCTGAAAGCAAGCTCAGTTTGCTATGGCTTGGCTGGAGCCATTAAACTTCAGACAAGCCATATCAAAAAGCTACCTCCTGAGGGTGGGCACCTCTGGAGGTAGCAGTAGCTGACCCTGGGGGGTGACGGTCCCCAGGGCAATCTATGGCTCCAGGAGAGGAGCTGCTCAGCCCCCCTACATTACAGAACACAGCCCTGGGGAGGTGGTGGTCCTAGGGGCTGCAGGTGCCACGCTGCCCCCCACTTTAATTATAACCATTTGCCTGGTTAGGTGGCAGTCCCTGGGGCTGCAGGGGTACTGGAGCCCTACCACATTAATGTTTCATTTAGTCCTGGGAGGTGGCAGTTCCAGAGGCTGTGGGGGTCGCATGGCACCCCTGCATGCCATATTTAGCCCCTGGGAGGTGGATGTCCCCGGGGCTGCAAGGGGGCCGTGCGGGCCTCTCGTATCAATATAATGTTTGCCCTGGGGACGTAGTGGTCTCCAGGGCTTTAAGGCTCCTAGGAGGGGGACCCCTCCTACATATTATAGACATGATCCCGGCACCTGGCCCATCCACGCTTCGTTTTAAAAAATAATGTTGGCAGGAGTCGCAGATCCAGTGCGACTCCTGCCAAAGCTTTTTTGGGCCCAAGAGGTCTAGGGTGTCAGGGTGTTTCTACCCTGCCCTCTTTTCTTTTTTATGTTTTTCCCTGTGACTCAGTTCAACTGAGTCACAAGATGCTGCCAAAACCTCCTGGTTTGAAATGTTTGCAGCTAATCAGATCTCAGCACAAGATCTCAGGTGGGGTTGAGGATCCTCTGCGTTCCCAGTTGTATATCTTAAAAACCTTTATCCCTGCAACTACTGAACGGATTAACACCATTTCACAAAAAGGTCGCATTCTGGACCAACAGCTACCTTTCTGGCAAATTTGGTGTCATTCCATTCAGCAGTTCGGAGTGTAGCCTGTCTAAAGTTTCCTATAGAAATTAACATGGGGAAAAGCATTTGGGACATCCCCTTTTTCTCGGCCCCCGCTTGACTGATCACCCAGATATTTTCAAGACAGCAGCTGAAGGGAGCATTGAACTAGTTTTGAACATTTTGTGAGGATTCATCAAACAACGTCAAAGTTATTGGCAAATCAAAAAACAGCCTTCTTATGGAAACTACACCCTAACTATAACTACCTACTGGTGACTGCCAGCAGGTAGTTTATCTGAAAAGAAGGAATGTTACAGGGAAATTATAGTTAGGCTCACATTTCACTCATACCAAACCATAGAAATTCAGCAGTTATAGTTACCTGAGCTAACTATAACTTACACCCCCGTAATGCACTGCTTATGACCTCCAATATTACATCACTCATGACATGGATAGTGACATCACTGATGACAACTCAAATGATATCACTGATGCCATTGTCCAGTGTGTGTGTTTCATAAACGTTTCTTATGCTTACAGATATATGCTAAGCTACTGCATAAGTTAAATTACTATTCTCCTTGTACTACTAATGAGTGATACTGTTTCTTACAGATGTATTCTGAATGGCACTGTGATTGTCTGTATCAGTGTGGGAGTGGGTGTCTGAGAGGCTGTATGGGTGTGTGAGTGACTGTATGGGAGAAGTGAGTGTGTGAGTAGCTGTATGGGTGAGTGAGTGACTGTGTGAGTAGCTGTATTAGTGAGTGAGTGGGTGTTTGAGTAGATGTACGGGTGGGTTAGTGCTTGTTTGGGTAGGTGAGTATGTGTGACTTGCTGTATGGGTGACTGAGTGGCTGTTTTAGTGGCTCTATGGGTGTGTGAGTATATATGCAAGTGGCTGTGTGGGTGACTGAGTGGCTGTGTGAATAGGTCTATGGGTGAGTGACTGGGTATGTAAGTGGGCGTATGGTTAAGTGAAGGGCTGTTTGAGTTGGTGTATGGGTGGGTGAGCAGGTGTGTTAGTGACTGGTTTGCATGGTAAGTATCTTTGTGACTGGCTGTAAAGAGAGTGAGTGGGTGTGTGAGTGCTTGTATCAATGTGTGAATGGGTATGTAAGTGGGTTTGTGGATGAGTAAATGGATGTGTGAGTAGCTGTAGGGGTGAGTGAGTAGCTCTGTTAGTAGCTGTATGGGTGATTGAGAAGTTGTGTGAATGAGTGGTTGTATGGGTATGTGAGTGGCTGTATGGGTCTGTGAGTGGGTGTATGAGTGGATTTGTGGGTGTGTTAGTGGCTGTATGGGTTTTTCGAGTGGCTGTGTGAGTGGCTGTATGAGTGAGTGAGTGAGTGTGTGTTTCAGTAGTTGTACAGGTATATGAAAAGGTATGTGAATGGTTGTGTGGGTGTGTGAGTGGGTAAATGAGAGGTTGTATGAGGTGTGAGTGGGTATGTGAGTGGTTCTGTGGATGATGTCATCAGTGATGTCATTTGAGTTGTCATCAGTGATGTCATCAATGATGACATCTCAAATGATGTTACTTATCAATCCTTCCCTGCGTATTTATCTAAGGAGGAGGCTTAATGTTTAGAGCGGCCGACTTTGAAGCTGGGAAAACGGGTGCAAATCTGACAGAAGGCTCAAACATCCTGCGATTCTGGGTAAACCACTTAATATCCCTTTGCCCAAAAAATGAATGTGTCTATCTGTAATGCTACTGGTGCTCATGTAAAGTGCTCTGATACCTTTGAGTTGAGTTCACGCTATTTAAAACTGCAAACAAACAAAAGAGGCCACCATTTTTTGGAACACCTCTACTCACATTGAGTACTTTCTACTGGCTAATTAGTAAGTGCTACCTCGTAGGGTAAATGTATAGTGCATCTCCTACACTACAGCTTCATAAAGGACACAGTGCAAATGTCTCTAGTGACCTTGTGTGTCTGTAACTTTGCTACTGTGATTGTTCCTCGAGCGTCTTCATCAAATAACTTTACAGGATGGAACTGCAGAGAAAATACATGTGGAATATTTGTACTTTACAGAAGTGATTATTTCTTTGTTTGGCGGAGATGCGATAGTATTTATAGGCATCAGGACCCCATCTCAAAATTTGCGGCAGGCATTTAGTAAGCTGTCCATCATCCTGAAAAAAGGATGGAAAGACATTGCTACCGCTAATGTATATGGGCAGGGCCAAATGGGCGGGGTTTTTAGGCAAGTTTACATACTTCTAGGTCTTAAAAGTTCAGAACATGATCCCTACTCTAAGCAGCAGATGACAAGAAAGAACCACAGCCTTTTATTTATTTATTTTTAAATTGAGGAGAGGACCCAATCCCTGGGGCCCTGCCATTTCCAAATGGGGAAAGGGCGTGCCCGGCCCCCCTCCCCCTGGCTGATTTGGGCCCTGGGGACCCCATACTCTGGGGCCCAAATGGGTGAGAGGGGCCATGCGCCTCTGCTCCCTGGGCTGATTTCAGCCCCTGGAATACCATCCTCAGGGGCCCAGCCATTTATTTATTTTTTACATAGAGGATGGGGCCCTGTGGCCCCACTCTCCCGGCCTATTTCTGCCCGGGGGATCCCATCCCCTGGGGCCCAGCTATGGTTGTATGGGTGCCAGTAACGTGGGGGGAGCCTGAAGATCTCTGCGGTCCCTGATGGTTCCTTGCCTCATGTGGGAGTGGCATTGCTTTCACACACAGGGAGCTGCAAAACATGCTGTCCCATGTGTGTGAAAGCAATTCATCTGTTTCCCTACTCACTTGACAGTGGGCAGGGAAACAGACGAATGCTCTGCTTCAGGCAAGTGAGAGCATTTCTCTGGTCTTGCTTGCTGAAGTGAAGTGTTTGCTGTGGCTTGGCAAGAGCGGTCAAAGCTCCTGCCAAGCCACAGCAAACAGATATGTCCCGGGGGTTGGCACCACAGGACAAAGCAGGAGCCAGTCCTGGGGGTGGCGGTCCCCTGGGCCATTATTGGCTCCAGGAGGGGGACTCAATAATAGAGAAGCATGGGTGATCACACTTTTATAAAAAAAATCTTCGGTGGGAGCCATGGATCCAGCGAGACCTCCCCCAACAGGCCTAGGGGGTCACGGTATTCCTATCCTGCTCCCTTATCTTTTTTTAATGTTTTTTGGGGACTCGGCTGAGAGTTGGCAACCAATTAGATTTCAGCACAGGGACTGCTGGATCCTTGATATCTTAAAAATACAAATTTGATATTTTTTTAATTTCTCCAAAACTGCTGAATTGATTTATTCAAAATAACCAAAAACATTCTTTCTGGACCAAGAGCTAGCTTTCAGCCAAGTTTGGAGTCATTCCATCCAGCAGTTCGGGCTGTAGTTGTCTTGAAAATTCCCTATGGAAATTAACCTTGGAAAAACACTTTTTTTGACCACCGCTTTTTCTCTGCCCCCACTTGACGGATTACCCCGAACCTTTCCATGCACAACAATAATCACCTAAACACTTTTTGGGGGGAAATTTCTTTACGATTCTTCAAACAGCACCAAAGATATCAGCAAGTCAAAAAATGATTTTCCTTTGGAAACATGGTTCTTTGTTTTCCGTTTTTTAAAAGTTCAAAAAATTGTGATTTTCATGAAAATTACATTTTATTTTTTACACAAAATAGAGGCTTTTTTCCAAGGCATAAAAGGGTGGTTGCACAATTGTGATTTTTCAAAAGTCGTGACTATATGGTTGTGATCTTGTTTTTTTCCAGATTTTATCACTGTTTGCCATATCTCTGAGTGGCTGCCAGCACTCCACTGTTGTGGGACACCTCCCATGCTGCCTCTCCATAGCTGTGGATTTTGTTTTCCACAGAACAAAAATCATGATTTTAATTAATTATTTTTTTAAGATGTTGGAAAAAAACAAAAACCCCTTCATCAGCCAATCTCTCTGAGTAAACAAGTCGAGATTATCGGAAGAGTTAAACCTTTAAAGTCCCTTCAGCAACTTTTTAAAGCACGTATATCTCAAAAACTACAGACCAGAATTTCACAAAATCAATGAAAGCATGCTTTCTGCAAGAAATTCTACATTAATGCCAGGGTTTGGTCTCAATTTGTTCATCTTTTTTTCTATGCGATCTAAAATGAAAAAACACTTCTTTCTTCACCTTCTCCTCAAACTTTCTACCCCTTCACCGAAATACATCAAAATTGGCATGCAGACCTTAGCTGACTACAATTATGAGTGCCAAGTCTAGTGCAGATCTGTTCATGGGAGCCAAAGTTATAGGTAAATCAAAAAATGGCTTTTCAGCTAAAGTGCTGAACCATAACTACATTGTCTGAATTAAACTCCCCAGAATCGTGGAACACCTGTGCAAAAGAACCCTGCAATTTTGTGACTCTACCTGCCCTCTCTATACCTTCAGTGTGGCTGTGCTACAGGGGGACTACAATCCCCAGGAACTATCGCAGCCAGGAGGAGAGGTTCGGCGCAAGGAGCGCTTAATATTGCAATAAGGAGCCACATGACTCAATGCTGCCTGCCCTTACTCCTGCCATCAGTGTTGCCATGCTGTAGGGGGACTACACCCTGAAGGCACTATCACTGACAAGAGACGGGGCTCGCCACAAGGAGCACTTATTAATCAATAAATCAATCAATCAATGATCTTATAAACATGACTACTCACCTGTGAGGGTCTCAAAGTGCTCAGTGGTGGTGGGGGGGGGGCGCTGTTCAGTGTTGAAGAACCAGGTCCTGCGTTCCCTCCTGAATTGCTGCAGCGAAGGTGATTGCCTGAAGTGCAGGGGAAGGGAGTTCCAGGTCTTCCCAGCGAGGTTTGAGAAGGATCTTCCTCCAGCTGTGGTCTTGCGGATACATGGGATGGTGGCCAGGGTCGGTTGGGCCGAGTGAAGGTGTCTGGTGGGAGTGCACAAGGAGAGGCAGTGGTTGAGGTATGCTGGTCGGGCATTGTGGAGGGCTTTGTAGGCATGACTGTGATTCTCTTGTTGATAGGTAGGCATTGTAGGTTTCTCAGGTGGCCGGTGATGTCGTTGCAGCATGGGATGTTAAGGATGAGTCTGGCCAAGGCATTCTGGACGTTCTGCCGTTTCTTTTGGGGTTTCTAGGTGGTATCCACATAGAGTGCGTTGCCGTAGTCGAGTCTCCTGCTGAGGTGCCCATGGGTGACTGTTTTCCTGGACTCGGTGGGGATCCACTTGAAGATCTTGCGAAGCAGACTGAGCGTGTGGAAGTAGGAGGATGAAATGGCTTTGATTTGGTGGTTGATTGAGAGTGAGGAGTCCAGGATGATGCTGAGGTTTTGTGCATGGTCCGTGGGTGTGTGGGGCCCCTAGCACGTATTAGTGTGGTAAGGAGCCATGGGACGTGATTCTACCTGCCCTCACTCCTGCATTCAGTGTTGCTGGGCTACACAGGGAATACAACCCCCAGGAACTATTGCTGGCAAAAGGAGGGGCTCGCCACAAGGAGAGCGTATTAACGCAGTAAGGAGCTGTGGGTGTGGGACACGTGCAAGACGTGCCTGGCGTATGCCCGGGCCAAGACCGGTCCTGTGTTCACCCATCATCGGCCGAAAGAGGCCAGACTGGGCCTACCCTCTGGGTCTTTCTTGATTCTCCTCCTTTCTTGATATTGTACTGTTTTTATGTCCTTTGGGGGTATTATGTGAAGGACCATGTGGAAGAAAAAGTTCCCTGGGGGTGAGGACACCTGAAAAGCCATTGATAAAGTCAATACCTCCCATAGTACTACTTTGAATTCCTTTTTGGCATGAGCAGTCTGGGTCTTCTCCAAAGAGATTGACCTTGCAGAGAGGCATCTATCCTTGGACTTGGAGGAATGCCCTAATACCTATCCCTCTCTATAAAGTTGGAATATTGCTGGTATTCACTCCAAATTGGGGGACTTGTCTTGGTTGGACTTTGTCACCAAATTTGATATTATTATGCTACAAGAGACTGAGTCCATAAAAAAAATTGTGTTGATGGTTTCGAATGCTTCTTAGTTCCTGCTGTTGCTTCTTCTGGCCAAAGAGAGCAGGGGTCTAGCCACTCTGAGGCTCCTGCCTGCATTTGCCGCCTCCTGCCTGCAGATTCCTTCGCTCGCTGCCCGCTGCTCCTGGGAATTTCCCGCTGCTCCTGGGAATTTCCCGCTGCCCGCTGCTTCTTGGAATTTCCCGCCGCTGCCTCCCTGCGGCCCCGCCCCCCTGTGATTCCATTCGCTGCCCCTCTCCCGCCACCCAGCTGCTCCTCCCTCCCGGCTCCTTACTTATGATGCCCCCAGAGCGACCGCGCAGCGGACGCGCGCAGCGGGAGCGGCGATTGAGCGGCGAAGGTGCGCCAAAGGTAAGCCCATCTGCGCCCGTCCGCGCCTGGACCGTGCCCAGCGCCAGACCCCCTGGTCCTCGCCCTCGCCAGCACACCCTGCACAATTACGATGCCAAAACCCTCAACGCCGGCCGAAACATCGCCTGCTACCGAGCCACCCCGAGACGCACCCACGGACCCTTCACCTGCCTGACCTGCCGCTTCACCGGCCTCCGACCCAACACCGCACCTGCTAAACCGAGCCCCAGCAACAAACACCTGATGTGCATCCTGCTCAACACCCACTCCGTTCACAGGCATGCCGTCGAACTCTGGAACCTCCTCGACTCGACAGCACCAGACATCGCCTTCCTGACGGAAACCTGGATGAACGCCTCATCAGCGCCCGACGTCGCCATCGCCGTCCCGGAAGGCTACAAAATCACCAGGAAGGACCGCGTCAACCAGACAGGAGGAGGCATCGCCATCATCCACAAGAACACCATCCGCATCACAACCAACTCCGATGACACCTTCACCTCCGCCGAACACCTCCACTTCCAGATACACACCGACCCCAAGACCACGCTCAGAGGCACTCTCGTCTACAGACCACCGGGACCACGCACACAGTTCAGCGAAGACATCACAGACTTCGTCAGCCCGCACGCCATCAATTCCACCGACTACATCCTCCTGGGGGACCTCAACTTCCACCTGGAGGACAACAAGGACCGCAACACCACTGCTCTGCTGGACAACCTGGCCAACCTCGGACTCAAGCAACTGGTAACCACCCCCACCCACTACGCCGGCCACACGCTTGACCCAGTCTTCTCATCCAGCAAATACGTCACCTTCAGCCACTCCACCAATCTCCAGTGGACTGACCACAGCTGCGTCCACTTCAGCTTCAGTAAAACAACGACCCACCACCACCCTCAACAAGCCCCCTGCAGGAGCTGGAACAAGATCACCGGCGACCAGCTCACCACCTTCCTCAGCCAGAACCCCCCCACCAGCTCAACGGACCCCAACGAAGCCGCCAACAACCTCACACAGTGGATCACCAACTGCGCAGACGCCCTCGCACCGCTGAAGAAGAACCCCCCCAGCAGACGCGGCAGCAAGAAAGCCTCCTGGTTCACCGATGACCTCATCACCTCCAAGAAGAACTGCCGCTCCCTGGAGAACACCTGGCGCACCAACCAGACCACAGACAACATGACGGCCCTCAAACACGCCACCCGCAAACACCACCAACTGATCCGCGCCACAAAGAAGACAGCCTTCAAGGAACGACTGGACAACAACACCCACAACAGCAAGGACCTCTTCAGCATCGTCAAAGAGCTCTCCAACCCCGACGCCGGAAACAATGACATCACTCCCTCGCAAGACCTCTGCGACTCCCCCGCAGCCTTCTTCCACGACAAGATCGCCAACATTCACAACAGCTTCGGCCCACCAACCACGAACCCCACCACCGAACCGAAGCCCCCCACCGCCACCCTCCGCATCTGGACCCCAGTCAGCACCGAAGACACAACACGCACAATGAACACCATCCACTCCGGATCCCCTATGGACCCCTGCCCACACCACATCTTCAACACGGCCGACCACATCATCGCACCCCACCTCCGCGACATCATCTACGCCTCCTTCAACACTGCCACCTTCCCGGAGTGCTGGAAACACGCCGAGATCAGTGCCCTGCTGAAGAAACCAACTGCAGACCCCTCCGACCTCAAGAACTACCACCCCATCTCGCTCCTCCCGTTTCCTGCCAAAGTCATCGAGAAGACCGTCAACAGACAGCTAGCCGCCTTCCTCGAGACCAACGGATCCCTCGACCACTCGCAATCCGGCTTCCGAGCCAACCACAGCACGGAGACCGCCCTCATCGCAGCCACAGACGACATCAGATCCCTAAGGGACAACGGGGAAACTGCGGCCCTCATCCTCCTGGACCTCTCCGCAGCGTTCGACACTGTCTGCCACCGCACCCTGGTACAGCGCCTGAACAACACCGGCATCCAGGAGAAGGCCCTGGAGTGGATCACCTCATTCCTCGCCGGAAGAACCCAGAGAGTCCGCCTCCCCCCGTTCCGGTCAGCGGCCACCGAAGTCATCTGCGGCGTTCCACAAGGGTCATCGCTCAGCCCCACCCTCTTCAACGTCTACATGAGCCCCCTCGCAACCATCGCACGTCAACACAACCTCAAGATCATCACCTACGCCGACGACACCCAGCTGATCCTCTCCCTCACCAGCGACCCGGACGCCGCCAGAGCCAGCCTACACGAAGGGATGAAAGACGTCGCCGAATGGATGAAGAACAGCCGCCTGAAACTGAACTCAGACAAGACGGAGGTCCTCATCCTGGGATCATCATCCTCCGCCTGGGACGACTCCTGGTGGCCCCCCTCCCTGGGAGCCACCCCCAAGCCAACGGACCACGCACGCAACCTAGGCTTCATCCTGGACTCCTCCCTCTCGATGACCAGACAAGTCAACGCCGTCTCGTCTTCATGCTTCAACACCCTGCGCATGCTTCGAAAGATCTTCCGGTGGATCCCCACCGAGACCAGGAAGACGGTCACCCAGGCCCTCGTCACCAGTCGGCTGGACTACGGGAACGCCCTCTACGCCGGCACCGCCGCCAAACTCCAGAAGAAACTCCAACGGATCCAGAACGCCTCAGCACGACTCATCCTGGACATCCCCCGACACAGCCACATCTCCGGACACCTGAGAGACCTGCACTGGCTCCCCATCAACAAAAGAATCACGTTCCGACTCCTCACCTACGCACACAAGGCCCTCCACTACCTGGGCCCCAAGTTCCTCAACAGCCGCCTGACCTTCCACAAGCCCACCCGCCAGCTCCGCTCCGCCAGCCTCGCTCTCGCCACCGTCCCCCGCATCCGCAGAGCCACCGCCGGAGGAAGATCCTTCTCCTACCTGGCAGCCAAGACATGGAACTCCCTCCCCATCCACCTCCGGACAACGCAAGACCATCTCGCCTTCAGGAAGCAACTCAAGACCTGGCTGTTCGAGCAGTAGTTTCCACCCCCCCCCCCCCAGCGCCTTGAGACCCTCCGGGTGAGCAGTGCGCTATACAAATGCCTATGATTGATGATTGATTGATTAGAATCTCAGTGTTTCATAGGATTGTCCTAATTGTATGTAATCATTCTATGTAATTGTATTTAATCCACACATTCTGTGGATTGTTTTATCTAACAAGACCAATTTCTTTCTTGTTAGCTTTTACAGTGCCGTCTTTGATGTGGGATGCCAGATTGATATCTTGTTTAATGTACTCTCAGTTTTCAAATTGAGGTACCTAAGCCTTTTTAAATAATTTTAATTTGGTTATAGGGGGCTATTTTAATGTCAAGCTGGGCCAGAATTTTACACTTTATGATCCTTTTGTGACAGCTGATAATTTATTATATACTCTGGCTGATTGCAGGGGTCTGAAGCTGCTTAATAGTTAATGTAATTTTGGATTACTCAACTCTGTGGAACTTTTGGGAGATATTTGTAAACAGCTCCCTTCAATTACTGGATGGGGTAAAGACTCAGTTATAGATTCTATTTTCATCTCCAAGAACATGAAACCTTTCGCCTTCTTGGGAGGGGTGACTGAAAATATCTTTAGTGACCATAATCTGCATGAGATTGTTCTCATTTTACCAGATCGTGTTCATCCATCTGTTCCTTTGGTGTAATTGGTCTGTCACAGAAGAACAAGGACCTTAGGTTAAGTTGGAGAGCTGTAGTGAGGACTGCTATTTATATACGTACAATGCTAAGTTAGCACAACCGCGTTAGATGTTAGAAAGCCATCTTGCCACTTTTGCTGCTTTTGCACACGACACTGTAGTTACATGTTATTAATTGAGAAATGCTTGCTCGCCTCTGCTTCACATGAGAACTGTCTGTTGTTCACATCCCTAACAGTGAGCTGCGACCTTGGTCTGAACATTGTGTAAAGCAACAGTCTGGGTCGCTAGACGGTGCATGTTGGGTTCAGGTTGATCGGCCCACTATTTAGCCATAACGCACGCAGCTGCAAATACCTGAAAGTCGAGTGCTTTTAATATTGCAGGCTACATGTTTTATACACATTCGGAAGAAGAGCTTTCCCAGGAGCAGAGTATAGCTGATCCTGTGATGTGATTCCACTAAGCTGATCTTTACGGTATGGGGTTCCCCATTCAAGCCTAGAGACCCTCTGTTAGTCTAATAATAATAATATTAGTTTACTAGCGAAAGGAAGGTGGCTGTAACCCACTGTCATTTTAGTATGATTTCTCCTTTCATTTTCTATGGTATTGTAACTGATGGTTTTGATTTTAATCATTTGCCTGCTTATGTTAGCCAAAGTACTGCATCTTAGGACACGAGGTTTATAAAATAAACTCTTTAAACTTTACCGTGTCTCTGTGTACTCTTGTTGTGGACTGATATGAGAATAATTACGAACAGGTATTTCTGATTCCCACCATTCCTGAGAATACACTAAGTCGCTTGTTCTGGGTTGTCTATACATTGGGACCGCCGAGATAAAACTCGGATAACGAATGGGACACTGATGCTGGTCGGATAAGGGGTTCTGGGTTCTGAGGTGAGTTTTTGGTACACCACAATTCACTGAGGTCCTGGTTTCCTGTGCATAGTTCTGTGCATAAGCAGAATCCCTGCAACAGAGCTATTCACATTAACACTCTGCTGCGTTCTCTTGTTGGGTCCAATCTTGACCTATTTGCTGATTGTTTGTTAACCTTCAATCCTCCACCCTCTGATCTTTTAGATGCATTCAGGGCTCTGAATCTGGACATAAGAAATAATATTCAGTGCCGCCCAAGGGACAAAGGGGCCCCTAAACAAAGGTGGCTGGACAAGGACTTTAACAATGCCAATCTAAGTTTGCACGAAGCCCTTATCGCTAAGCCCAGGAACCAACAGTGTATCGCAAAGGCAAGGGCAAGCTATAAACATGCAATAAAAAAGAGGTAAAGGCAACTTGGGAAGGTTTAGTACATACATATGAAGTTAGGGATTCCAAGGGATTTTGGGCAATTGTTAAGAGATCCAAACCTTCACTCACCATGCCAAAGGGATTGGGATCAATATATTAACCTTGATAAATGGTTAGAGCATTTTAAATAGATCTATTAATTTGGGGTTATTCCCATGGCTGGAGACACAGATAGTATACCACAGTTTCCACTGGTGTTTAGAGTTGGGTTTGATGAGGCATCTGCTGCAATTTTGGCCGGCCCTTTAAGCAAAGTGCTTGGCCCTGACGGGGTGCTTGTGGACCTATAAGCAAAGCGCTTGGCCCTGACGGGTGCTTGTGGACCTATACAAGGATAACATTTAGCTGTGGGCCCACACAACTGTTTTGAATGCTGCAGCTTCTTTTGGTATTCTCTCTTCTTGACAAATTGCTACCATTGTGCCTGTATTCAGGAAAGGCAATCAACAGTATCTCCGCTGTTACAGACCTATTTCGCTCCTGGATTCTGTGGTTAAGATAGTGGGGCATGTTATTTTACATAGAATCGTGGACTGGGTGGAGCAAAACATCTCTTTGGGCCACCCAATATGGCTTTAGGTTTGGCCTGGGAACTGTAGAACAATGTTTACATTTGAATCTTATTATTGGGAAATTTGTGACCGCCAAGAATGGTCCATTTTATTTGGCGTGTATGGAGCTCAGTAGTGTCTATGACTGTGTCAATCAGTATAAGCTATGGAATATTTTAACTGATATTGGTCTACCCATACCCTTGGTGAATTTCCTTCGAGACTTGCATAATGAGGTCAGTGTTTCTGTAAGATACAGTACTGAGGGGTAATGTACATCCCCCTTTGGTTTGTCTCGGGTGGTGCTCCAGGGTTGTGTTCTGTCCCCCTTTTTATTTCTCATACATCAATGGTTTAAATTAGTTTTTAGTATTATGGGAGAAAGACATTGCCATGGTAAAATTGATTATTGTTACAGCTTTACTTTATGCCAATGTTAGGGGTTTGCTTTCCTGTACACAAAATGGTCTTAGGGGTCTTATTGATGCTTTTGTCCTTTTTATGGATAGTTTCGATCTAGAAACCAATACCGCTAAGACCCATTATATGGTCATAGGGAAGCAAAACTGTAAAATCAGGCCAATCTCCATAAAAGGCAAAAGTGCCACAAGGGTTAGTGAGTTCCACTATCTAGGCATAACCTTTGACTCTAGAAATAGTTGGCTACCATGCCTTGCAAACAGTTGTCTGCATTTTAATCAATCAGCAGGGATACTATTTGGGCTTGCATACAGAGTGGGAAGAAAGCCCATCTTCCCCTGTTTGAGGTCTATGGACTTAAGTGTTTACCAGTTATGACCTATGGTGAGGACATGTCAGGTTATCAGGGCTGCACAAAACTCCAACAAGAGGAAAATCGCTTCTGTAGAAGATTATTGGGTCGTAGCACATGTATTTCCACTTCTTCCTCCACAAAGAACTTACTTCTTCCTCCACGAAGAACTGGGTTTATCATGTGTAGAAGATCATATCAAACTCACTCTGCTTCTCTTGTGGAGGTTGGTTTGTAGCAATCAACGTGCGTCCCTTAATCGAGAGGCAATTTTAGATTGTTTAAGTTGTGAGGAAGGGACAAGATCTCATGGTTGGGATACGTAAAAAGAACCGCCATGGATTTGGGCAGACCTGATTTGTTCTCCTCTCTCCATAGGTTGGGTCAGGGTCGAAGGGGTAAGATTAAGGTGTTATTCTTAAAATCTGCTTCTGTTACTAGGGAGTGACGAGCTTTGGATAAACATATGATGAGAGAATATCTAGCTATCAAAGTTAGTCACAGCCCTGAGCATTCCCTTTCCTTGGTGAGAAATGTCTTTGAACGCTCACTGTTAGCCAAATTTTGGGTAGGCTGAAAGTGGTCATCTCTAATTCCCTTGTGACAACTCTTCTCTGAAGACACGAGAGCACGTTATCTTTTTTTACTGCTATTACAACCCTTTCAAGCACAGTCACTTATTAACTTTTTTCAAAGCCTATGGGTTTCGACAATTCAGGCCGGCATTTTATTTTCTCTGTATGTCTGAGCTGGCCGTTTGTTATTCAGAGGGAGGATTTTTGAAATGTGCCCTGCATTGGCATAACTCTTAGGGACTTATTTATGAGCCCCAGCATCACTTTTGCGCCGCCGTTGCATCACTTTTTGTGACGCAGTGGCAGCTTAAATAATGCTCCATGTTGCGCAATATTTACGACGTGAAGCATCTAGGCAGATGCGTCACTTCGCAAACCCCTGTGCTACGTTATACCTGCGTCAGGTATAATGTATGCAGGGTGGGGATTCCCCCGCAATAAAGGGTCATAGGAGTGGCGCAGTGAAATCTATGATATTTTGCTGAGCTACTTCTAGGACGCCAAAGCGTCAAAACCTTAAGCCTGCCATCCGCAGGCCCTTTCACATGGGGCTTGCCCCATGTGAAAGGAACATTGCGGGAGTTGTATCACGCTTCCACACAACTCCAGCAATGCACCACTTTTGCGCCAACAGATACGTCAGTAATGCTGATGTATATACAGTAAATATGACGCATCATTCATGTCGCAAGGTGGGCGCACGGAAAAGTGCCGCATCGCTGCTTTCACGCAGCGATGCGACACTTCTCATAAATGAGGCCCTTAATTTCTACCCTTTTTTTTTTAAGTCTGTGTTTTACTATTTGTTATTCACGGTTTTAAGAGGATTTTAAGATGTGAAGATTTATTGTAGATTCTTTTATGGACACGTTCGTATTTTATGTATGTTTTGTGTCTTTGATGGTCAAATAATGGCTGAAAATAGATTAACCAGATTCTGCCCCCGTAATCCCAGGTCTTGAAGATTATTCTCCAGTCTGGGGAGTTTGCTTGTAATCCCCATTAAATCACGGCTAGATACCAACCTGATATGTCCCCATAGAGTTAATGGGGAATTCGTCATTTAGGTCTACTTGGGAATCATTTACAAATGCACTGGATGTCCGCACACTCTGTCATGGGAATGGTACTTTTGGGCTTATTTTCGAGACTGCAAATGTAGAAGAAATCTGTGTATTTTTTTAAAGGAATATAATTGTGAGTGCATGTTCCAATATGAAATACACATTTTTTTTTTAAAGATATTGCGTTATGCGTTCAAACTAGAAATAATCTATTTTCACTGGTAAGGGCAAAGAAACGGACAATGTTTCATTATTAAAACAGCAAGCGATTTCCATGGCATTGTTTCATAAGCCAACAGTTTAAATGAAAGAATATACTACAATGTTCACCATATGTTTTTATTATTCACAACATACTAGTAAGTAATTAGAAATGTGCAATTTGCAAGGAGCAAATTAAGGTAGTAGGGTGAGAAAACAGACGCTGTCCAAAGATGCGCTCACTGATGCATATGCTGAGCACATTCTCGGTGGCCAGTAGCAGTACCAGAGGCAGCAAAAGACAAGTGTTGAAAATGTATGTCAAATGTTGCAGAAAACAATGTATTATGCATGCCTACCACAGGGCAAAACAGCTAAATAGATTGAGCACAAGAATCCATTGCATGTTACATTGGCTTTTTCTGCAGTGCCTTTTCATATCAAAAAAGCAATTGGAAAGAAATGCTGCTTCATATAACTAAAAAACACAGATATGCATTTAAGATACCGTGAAGGAAAATTGGCAAGAAATCTCTGTCATTAAACAACTTGCCACGACAAACGTTTAGGGCACGGATGATGGTTTTATTTTTTGTTTTGAGACATGTTGCAACGACCATCGTAGAGTTCTACTATCAATGACATTGACTTATGCTCTGCCTTAAGATGTTGGCTCCTCTTTGGGTGTTATTTAAGGCTATCAGAGTGTGTCTTGGGTACATGAGATTGAACCCGAATCTCAACGCACACGCAGGCTCACACTATCCTTTTTAAGTCTTATTTTACTGGGGCAAGTTGATTTGTTGTCTGTTTGTGAGGTTGGGGAGCCATGGGACCTACTCCTAACTAAGGTTTACAATAATTGTTTTGATAATCAGAGAACCCAGGTAGTTGCAGATGTTGACTTAACCATTCAGTTTGTATTGTCCTTGAATCACAACCCCCTGTGGATCTTTTGGGTAGGAGAGTTTAATGCACCCTATTGTCCTTTCCTTGTCGAACCAATCTGTGGGATTGTATATGCATCTGGGGAAGCCCTTGCCCATTTTAAACTTGATGGTTATGGTATAGCCCTGAGCACTCTAATGATCGAGTATAGCCTCAAGATGTTGAACACACAGAGGATGAATATGGGAGCTTAGTGTCTATGTTTGTTAGAAACGATTATCTCTCCACCGTTGATTATATTATGGTGTCTGAAGAGTTAGATACTGTTATGAGGGATTTGAGTCCTATATAGTGGGTTAGTGACAATGCACTCTTGAAGGTGAGGATATGCTTAGCAAGGAAATTTAATAATTCTCAGAAAATAGGCCTTAAACCAATCTTGGCCACCAAAAATGGCTATTCAATTAAATGGGACAAAGTCGACCATACATCTTTCCTTCCTGCCATTGTGAAGCACACCCTGGCAGAGGTTAAAGTATACTTAGCGCCTGAGGAGGAAGCTATGAAAATTACCACAGCTTTTACGGTTATAGCCAAACATGTAAAACAGGCTCTGGGCTGTAGTACTTAGGCACCTACGGCTCAATCTAGGGCCTGGTTTAATGCAAATTCAACTAAAGCTAGAACCCAGTTGCACAACATCCTGCAGCAGTACATGGTACTAATAAGACAGGCATGTGTGTACTTTAAGGAGGCTATAGCACATAGAAAAAAACTGATAAAAGATGCTGCATTGGAGGCATTGCTACAGGCTAGTGCCCTAAAGACAGCAGGTCCTTTTGGAGAATGATCAATGATGAATATTTTAGGAATTCCAACAATTCCTCAATGGATATACATATAACACAAGGTTTGACTACTTCTCTGCTATATATGTAGTTCAGAATAACTCTAGTGTTCAATCTCACCCTCAGATAACCCCTGGCATACTTCCTTTTACTGGGCCTAATAATTTACAGATCAATCTATTGTCATTCCATTTGAGTGAGGTGAAAAGGGCTTTGGCTGAAAACAGTAAAGGGAAAGCACCAGGACCAGATGGGATACCTCTGAATTTGTTTTGCGATTAGCAAGAACTACGGTTCCCGTTACTCACCAACGTTTTTAATGCAATTAAGCAGACTGGCCCCTCTATTTCATGAAAAATTTCCATTATCATTTCAATCTATTGAAAAGGTGATAAAGCGTGACTGCAAAATTACCGGTCCATTTCTTTTTTAGATACTACTGTAAAGGTTATGGGACTTACATTATTGCATAGGCTGGAGGATTGGGCGATTGCCAACAATACATTAGTAGATATGCAATATGGGTTCCAAAAGGGGCTGGGCACACTTCATCAATGTTTGAATTTGAGAATAATAATTGTGAAGTACACAGTGGATAATAAAAGGCATGATCTTTTTATGATTTATGGACCTGTCAGCAGCATTCGGGTGCGTTTCGCACTTGAAATTGTGGCTAATTATGGAGGATTTGGGTTGAAGGTTGATATCATTACTATTAGGCAATTGCATAGTGATGCTAATGCCGGCATACGTTTTGGCAGTAATGGTGAATGTACGGTAGCAATAACATCAAGAGAGGGCTTAGACAAGGGTGCATTTTAGCCTCCTTTCCTATTTTCCCTGTACATTAACTGGGTGGAGTTAGCCCCAAGGACACGGAGAAATACGCCCTATATTGGTTTGCGTATCCTCCCTGTTCTACCCTATGCAGACGATGCAGTGCTGATTGCTAGAACAGGTAGCGAGCTGCAAGGTCATATAGATGATTACATCTCCTTTATGCTGGGGCTGGATTTAAAAGTCAATGGTGACAAGACTTATGTCATGACTTGCCAGGTTAGACCTAGGGAAAAACCTGCCTTTTTTGCTGAAGGGTCTAAACAGAGTGAAGCTCCCTCCTCCTATCTGGGGGTTGTGTTTGACAGTAACTACTTAGTTTCCCATGGTATCAAGTAGGTGCGCCCAGATGGAGGAATCCATTAATGGAGCAGTTCCCCCAAGCTGCTCTAATTTTATTTGTCATTCTGAGCTGGGACCCCATATATCACAGATAAGATCAAGACGGCCCCACTCCTACTTTGGTATTCTATATGGTCATAAAAGGAAGCGAGTCTGAATAAAGCGATACTCAGGGATTGTTTGACCATAGATCATGCTTTATAGATTCCGGTGTTGTGATATGTAAAAATATGTTGTGCAGAGATTGGCCCCCCCGATCTCTTTAACAAACCAGATTCCTGTACAATGCTTGCGAAGTGCAAGCTGAAATAACTGGTCCATGTAAAGGCAGAGAGGAAAAGATGGGACATTTAGAGTATAAAGACATCAGTTGCTGCTTATACTGCGACGTCTTTCCAATAGGGTTTCCATTTCTACCTGACCCTTGTTCTGAACATCCAGCAACATTTTGTTTTGACCAGATTCAGGGTTAATCTTTTGCCTTAGATGGTAGGTTATCCTGCAAACTGCCATTCTTTCTCAGGTATCTCCCCGTGATCCTGTGATGGTGTTTCCTCCCAAACGAATCTGCATATTGTATATTTCTGTCCTTTTTATGATTTGAAAAGAAGAAAATTTGTGCTCCCCATTTTTTTAATGTTTAATGTAAGACAGTATAGACCAGCTCTATTATTCCTGTAACAATTGAGTAATCTGTTGGTCAGTTCGGCTCTTATATATGGCAGACTTAAAAAAAATGGAAAAGTGTGATGCTGTATCCCATCTAAATTAGGCCTGGGCGAAAATTTCGTTCCGTTCGCGGAAATTGCGATAATTTGACATTTTCGCGTTCCGCGGAGAGCGTGAAAATGTCAAAAATTCCGGTTTCCGCAGCTTGGCGATAATTTGTTTCTTGCTCGCGCTGTAAAATAATACATTCTCGCGCGCGCGCGATCGCCTTACCTGATTCCCTGCGTTCGCCGACAAGTTTTCATGATCCGGTCGCGTTCTCCATGAGATGTTGTATTGTTTTTAGCCATTTGCGCTGTCTCGCGACAGTTCGCGCCCGCAATGACGTCATGCGTCACGCAATCACGTCTTTCTTCTCGCGATCATGCACTGCGAGACAACTCAAAACAAGATGGCCGCGCCCGCAAGCAACCACATGGGTAAGTTGGCGACCCGCAACCATGCAGAAAATCTCGCGAACATGCCGGAAAAAAAGTTCCGCATCTTCGCGATATTTCCGCTTCTTTGCGATAATTTTAAACATTTTCGCGATAATTTGCGAAAGTTAATTTCGCAAATTCCGCCCACCCCTAATCTAAATGAAATGCTGTTTTGAATGTTTAAGTTTTTTATTCTTCAAGTTTATTACTTTGATGGTTTATTCTTTTATGTGATTTTATGTATTGAAGTACTTTTATGTTACTGAGGGGCGTATTTTCAAGGAGCTATCGCCGATTTATCAGCACTTTATCGCAGCCAAAGTCACGATAAATTTACCGCCCATTCACAAGCTGATGCTAACAGCCCATATCACCAGTTTTCCGGCGATAGCATCCTCAAAAAACATCGCCACGGATGACCCCGGCAACCATCGCTAATAAAATGCAGAGTAGGCGTTCCCGACCAAAAAGCCGCGACAACACCACTCCACAACATTCTCAACGACCAGCCAGTTCGGCGATAAGAGCACAAAACAGGCGATACGGCGCGTTAGCAGCAGGAAACTAACACCTGCTCTGACCTGGTGTAATGTCGGATGACAACCGGGAGCAGCCAAGTGAGCACAGCCCAGAGCCAAACATGAAGAACAACAGATGCCCCCGAGCAACTGAACATGCAGCCCGGAGCGGAGCCCCAATAGGGCAACAACACCCACTGCCACACACCCCCGGACCCCACCACCCCCACACCATCCCTTTGGACAAAGAAAATGCACATCAACTCCATGAAATCATGAACCAAAAAAATCACCAGAAGTCGCACAATCACAACACCTAACATACAGTTGTGGCCAGAAAAATGGAAATCAAACATTCATATCATATAATCCAAATAAAACGTTTATTACAGATTTAACAAAAAACATCAATGTTGAAGAGGCACGGCGGGTCTTCTCTGGGCATCCTGTAAGTCACAGCCTGCAAAACAGAAATATCGATAAGAAGGTGTGTCATGCACCCATCAAAGTACAGAGAGAGAGAGGAAACGAGAGAGAGAGAGAGAGGGGGAGTGGGGAGAGAGAAAGAGAGGGAGAGAGAAAGAGAGGGAGAGAGAAAGAGAGGGAGAGAGAAAGAGAGAGGGAGGGAGAGAGAGAAAGAGAGGGAGAGAGAGAAAGAGAGGGAGAGTGAGAAAGAGAGGGAGAGAGAGAGAAAGAGAGGGAAAGGGCAGACACTGCAGACCCAGGCCTCACTGCTCACCTGCAGCCACCGGTGTGTCTCCAACCACGTGCCGGTACACACTGCAGTCCCCCAGGTCCCTCATCTGAAACAGTTGCCAAAGACATGAATGGCAGAGTCCATACAGTAGCACACGCCATCAGCACTTGCCCGCCCCTGCGCACACAGGCCGAGGCACCCCAGTACCTCCTGCTGCCCAGCGGAGATTGCCCGCCCTGCGCAACTGGGCCTCACTGCTCACCTTCCGCCACTGGCGTGTCTCCAAGAGGGCCCACCACGTGCCGGTGGGAGCCCCAAGCCCGGGGCCCGCGACCATGGCACCCTTCACATCATGCAGCCCCACACCGCGGGCCACCAGGTCACACACCTGATTCTGGGTCCTGATTTTGCTATAGCAGATAACATATCAGTGCACCTGGCCTCATCACAGGCTGCACACCCGCTCAGCCCACTAACTCTGTGAACCGTGAGGTGACGCCACGTGGCGGACGGCCCGCACTGCCCGCTGGCTCAGGCCTACACTGCGGTCCAGCAGGACTCACAACAATGCCACCATTTCGGACCGCCTGGACAGCACATCATCGCAGGCTGCACACCCGATCAGCACTTAAGGTGCCCCTACCTCAGTGCACCGAATGACACAGTCCTGTGGCGGTGTGCTTGTGCCTGCCACAGTGTATCCGGTGCCACCAAGTCTGTGCCCCGCAAGACATGGATCCTTTATGATTGAGTACCGTGGTGCGGACGCCATCATGTCACCCCCATCACCGGGCAATGTGCTGTGCCCATGCCCTAGGCCCTCAGGCAGAAATGATAACCACACGGAGACACCCAGTTGCAGAGTGGAAATGGTACGTGCACCAGGTCCTTTTTATTAGCAGGGTCACATGTCCTGTGATGGCTTTGCTGGATGGTTGTTGTGTGGGTGTAAACCAGCCATGAGGGAGTGGCTGTGGCATGCTGACAACTAGACCTGTGAGCAGCAGATCCCTACAGGGTAGACCTGGTACATGTAGCGTTTTCGCCCCCCTCTGTGAGCGTAAGCGGAGTGGGCTGGCCTTGCGTATGCCAGTCCAGCGTAAGGGTGTGAACATTGACCCCCGGGCTCTGGGCGTGGTTCTGTTCTGGGCTGGACAAGGAAGTAACTAGTGCGTGTGTCTCCGTTCTAGTGTAGGCGCCACCCGGCACGCATTCGGCAATGTGTCACCCTTTGACACAAGTCCCACAACATGAGCAACATGGACGTAAGGGGAAATCATTGATCCTACATGCATCCATACCTGCACACTTGCAAAATCATAGACTTGACACATCGGTGTGAAAATGAATGTTTAATGCACATTCAGTGGAGTGTTGCAGCTGGAGCAGTACAGGGCCTTGCAAACCCCACATTGTTAGCCCGTGGAGGGCCAGCCAGAGTCCTTCAGGGAATGACATGTACATCGGAAGAGTTCAGTCCGCAGTCTGGTAGCTGTGTCATTGGCGACCAAACAGAATATGGCAGTCCATTTCGAGGTCCAAGGTGATTGTCGCGGAGTGCATCGGGGGACAGTGGAAGGTGATGATGCAGAGGGCATAAACAAGCAGAAACAGGCCATAGGGTGGAGACGAATGCTACCGTTTCCTTCTGACCACGAGGGCAGATTCATTCGCATCTTCGTCCTCTGCTGTTGCAGGTGCCTCACATGTGGGTGGTGGTGTTCTGTCTCCAGCACTGTGTGGCACTGACACCCCAAGGGCCGAGAATGTGGATGGAGTGGTAGCCGCAGCATGCATCAGCGCAAGGCCTTTTGGCAGCAATGCCATGAGGAGGGTCTTAATGGCATTGATTGACCCAGCTACCTCTTGCTCGTGTGCAGACATGGCAGCTGATCTTTCCACCCGCGTCCGCTCCATGTTCACCATTTATTTATTTATTTATTTATTTATTTATTTATTTATTTATTTATTTATGTAGTTTGTAGAGCGCACAGCTACCCCCGAGGGGGTGTCCCGGCGCTAGAACCTGAACCTCCAGGTGAGAAGAAAGGGGCAGGGAGGGAAACAGCAGGATAAGAATCAGAGTCCAGAAAAGAGCCAAGTTTTGAGTCTGGCCCGGAAGATGGATTCAGAAGGACAGAATCTAAGATCGATTGGCAGAGCGTTCCACAATTTTGCCGCGATAACACTGAACCTTCTGCCACCCATTCTAGTGAGTCTAAAACGGGGAGAGATCAGAAGGCGGAGGTCATTGGATCTCAGGGATCTGATGGAACGGGATATTGAGACACGTTTTTTCAAGTAGTTGGGTCCGAGGCCGTTGATGGCTCGGTAGGCGAGGGTAAGGATCTTGAACTGGATACGGCTGGCCACCGGTAGCCAGTGAAGTTCCTTACGATAAGCGGAGACTGATTGACGGTAGGGGATATTACCAATCAATCTGGCCGCCGCATTCTGGACAATCTGAAGCCGGTCTATCAGATATTGGGGGGCACCAGCATAAAGGCTGTTGGCATAGTCCAGGTGAGACGTGATGAGGGCATGGGTAACTGTACGGCGGGAGTCCAGAGGGAGATAGGGAAGTATCTTTTTGATCATGCGCAACTTCAGGAAGCAGGCAGAGGTCACTTTATTGACCTGAGTTTTGCATGAGAGGGAGTCGTCAAACTGAAATCCCAGGTTACGAGCAGAGTGAACGGGAGAGGGAGCAGGATCAAGTGCCGTGGGCCACCACCAAGAGGAAGGGATGGGATTTTTCTGGTTAAAAAACAGCACCTCTGTCTTGTCTGCATTGAGTCTAAGGTGGTTATCAGTCATCCAGACACTGATGTTGTTGAGGCACTGGCGGAAGTTGGTGAACGCGGAGTCCGAGTGGTCTCTGAAGGAAAACATCAGCTGAGTATCGTCAGCATAAGAGACCACCCTGACTCCGTAGGACTCCACAACGTCGGCCAGTGGGGCAAGATAGATGTTAAAAAATAGAGGGCTGAGGGCAGAGCCCTGTGGCACACCGCATGACAAGGGTTTATCCTCCGATTTGAAAGGCCGCAACAACACCCTCTGACTTCTTCCTGAAAGGAAGGACTCGATCCAGCTAAAGGCAGTGCCGCCAATGCCTATCTGTTTGAGTCGGTCAAGGAGGATGAGGTGGGAGACAGTATCAAATGCAGCGGACAGGTCGAGGAGGACCAGCATAGCCTCCTCGCCCCTGTCCACGCATTCCCGGATCGTTTCCGATACTTCCAGCAATGCCGTCTCTGTGCTGAATCCCGCCCGGAATCCGGATTGTGAGTCGTGCAGTAGAGAGTTGCTTTCCAAATACTCCGTGAGTTGCAGCTGTACGGCCTTTTCCAGGACCTTTGCGGGTTTGGGGAGAAGGGAAATGGGGCGGTAGTTGGCGAAGATAGTGGGATCAGCATCAGCCTTTTTTAGGATGGGAATCACCAAAGCCTCCTTCCAGGTGGTAGGGAAAGAGCCATGGAGGAGGGAGGCGTTCCAGATGGAGAGGAAGGAGCAGGCTAACGAGGGAGCCAGCTCTCCCATAAGTTTAGCAGGGACAGGGTCCGAGGGGGCGCCAGATTTGCAGTGGGTGAGTAACCTAATAGCATCGTCCAGGGTGAGTTTATTAAAGGAGAGGAAGGACGGAGAAGCTGGGGGACTTGTGGAAGGAGGCAGGGAGGCTAGCCCTTTAGGGAAGGAGATACAGAGTTTGTTTATTTTTTCAAGGAAGTAGTCAGAGAGTCCCTCGCATAGGGCCTGACTCGCAGAGTTCTGAGTGGCCCTAGCCGGAGGATTAATGAAGTCTTTGACAATGGTGAAGAGGGTTTTTGACGAGTTTTTGGCATTAGCAATTTGAAGAGAGAAATGGTCTTTCATAGTGATTTTTTTTGTTTGAGGAATTTTTTCAAAGCAGATTTGTAAGTAAGTTTAGCTTCAGGGTCATAGTTTAGTCTCCACTTACGTTCGAGTGCTTTGCATCTGCTTTTTTCCTCACGGAGGGAGGTGGAGAACCAGGGGGCGGAGGGGCGAGATCTAGTGGAGGCAATGATTTTCTGAGGAGCAATGGTGTCAATAGCTTTGATAAGGGCAGTATTTAGCCTAGAGACATTTCCGTCAATATCAGTGGAGAGGTATTCCGTCTGGAAGTGGAATACCGGGTCCAAGGTGGCACATGTGACCTTATGCCACTTTCTTCCCAACTCCTTCCTGGGGGCCAGGGGGGCAGATTTCCGGCCTAGGTCAAGAGAGAAAGGGATAAGATAGTGGTCGGACCAAGTAAGGGGGAGGGGGGGGAGGACTGTGATAGTCGAAAAGTTGGCGAAAATAAGGTCCAAGGTGTGACCAGCCACATGAGTGGGACCGGTGACTAATTGTGTTCGGTTCAGACTATCCATGGTTTCCAACAGATTGTTCGCCTTCACGCAGAGAGGGTTGTCTACGTGGAGGTTAAAGTCACCTAGGACTAGAAAATATTGGTGTTTAAGGGATAGGTCAGCCAGCTGGTGGGTAAGTGCAGTAAGAGAAGGGGAGGCGGCAGTTGGGGGGTTGTAGACTAAGGTGCCAGCCAGTATAACTGCCGCGGAGTCAGATACAGAGAAGTACATGGCTTCAATTATACCGATGTTGGTAAGTTTGGTAATGGTCAGCTGAAGATGGGATTTGAGGATGACGGCTAGTCCGCCTCCAGATTTTCCTCCAGCCCGGTTGATGCATTTTATATCGTAGCCTGGGGGGATGGCCAGATAGATATCCGGAGAGGAGGAATCAGTGATCCAGGACTCAGTGATAAATAAAATATCCCACTCGTCAGAGGAAATTGACATCCAGATATCGTTGGCATGACGGGGGAGTGACCGGCAGTTGACCAGGCCTGCTTTCAGCGTCCGGTGGTGAGACGAAGAGAGCTGCGATGTGGGATAAGAAGGCAAACGAGGTAGGTAGGACGGGAGAGTGAAGTTACATTGAGGGCAACGGAAAGGAACATTTTCCAAATGGTCAGGGTTGCGGAGGATAGTGGCCGAGCAGGGGGAGGAATTTAATAGATGGAGTTGGGTGTTGGTCCAGCACGTGCGGGTAGAATCAGCGGAACTGGCAGGGGGTCTGGCCCTGGGCACGGTCCAGGCGCGGACGGGCGCAGACGGGCCTGCCTTAGGCGCGCCTTCGGCGCGCAAACGGCGCGCCCGCTGCGCCCGTCCGCTGCGCGTACGGAAGTGACACATGATTTATGTAGGAGTGGGGTGGGGCGTGGCCACCAAGGGGGCGTGGTTAAGTCGCACGCCGGCAATGGCGCCGAGTTACCTTCCCTGGAATCGGCTGTCAGCGCGGAGGCAGCGCTGAGCCCACCAAGCGGTCGGGATGGCAGTCACAAGTTAATAACACAGGTAAAGAGTGCTGATAAAATCGGCAATTATGCAAATAAGTGACACACAAAGATTAAAATAGAGTAACAAGCGGCTCCCGGCTTTTCGCCTCAGGAGTATCAAGGGTTCTGGCAGGTAAAGCTAAGCGTTCAGCTTAAGTACACCGTGGAGGGGGCGTGGCCACCAAGGGGGCGTGGTTAAGTCGCACGCCGGCAATGGCGCCGAGTTACCTTCCCTGGAATCGGCTGTCAGCGCGGAGGCAGCGCTGAGCCCACCAAGCGGTCGGGATGGCAGCCTCCGCATGAGTCCCAACTCCTGGGCGAGCTCGCTGGAGGCACTCTGACTAGACAGTCGTTCTTGTCGCAGAGTCAGGACTCTGGTTGATCTCAGCCATGGTTCGTTGGAGGGCATGAAGTGGACTGTCGGTGTCCGTTAGAGACTGTGAGTGGTCCCTGATGGCACTTAGACATCCACATATGGCGTCTAGTTTGTCTGCCATGCCGTCGAACCCCACCTGCACCTGTTCAGCCAGCTTCTCCTGGCACCTCAATACATGGCGTTTGAAGGCCATGTGTTCGCTGTGGGGGTCCTGGGAGGCAGCCGTGGTGGTGGGTGCTGCCTGCTGTGTGTTCTGTGCAGGGGGTGGGTTCTCCACGTAGCAGCTGGGCTGCCCTGCTCCTGGAAGTGGGCTGCGGAGGCTCTCCGCTAGCTGTTGGAGGGCCTCGGAGTCAAAGGTGTCATGGTCCTCTTCATCATCAGAGAAGAGAGGTTAGGACTGCTCTGTAGGAGGTGTTGAATTTCCCTCTGCAATGTGAAGGGGAGAGTCAGTTTAACATTGTGTTCACATGTATGTTGTCGTATTGTACATGTTTACATTCAGACTGCATGACAGTGTACATTGTGACTGTGTGTGGGGAGCTGCCTATAAGATGTGGGACAGTGGACATTCTGACAACATCATGGGTGTGTGTTTGTACTTGTACATTGTCAACTCACATTTCCCTGCTATGCCACTTGTGAATGGCCAGTTTCGGGAGACAAGTGGCACTAGTTGTGTACTCTGTTCTGTTGTGGACATGTTGCGGATTGTGCCACATCATTGTCAATGTTGATGTGCTCTGCAAGTGATGTGTGTGTGCCACATTTTTGGGGAGTTGCCCCTGCAGCTCTGATTTGACTGCCCCTTATCCCTTACATGCTGTGTGCCTCTGACTTCTGTGCTTATACAGTGCTGAGATGTTGCATACTTGGATGCATTGGTCTCTTGGTGGGAGTTGGGGGTCTGCGGCATGGTTTGTCCACAGATGTGCTATGCTTTATTGTGCATGTGGGCCATTGTGCCCATCTTCCCCCGTTCACCCAGTCCCTGGTCGTTACTCACCGTGGTGCTGTTGTGTTCGGTCATGTTGAGCAATGTCCGGTCCCCCAACTCCTGCCACTGTCTCCCCACTGATGACAGTGGACACCATTTCCTCCATCTTGTCCAGCTCCTCCTGTGGCGGTGGATTCCCACCTCCAGTCTGCATTGCTGCCTTCTGGTTGTTTGTGAGTTTCTGCTTGGTCTTGCGTTTGACATCATTCCAGTGCCTCTTGACCTCTTCCATTGTCCTCTTCAGCACTCCGACTGCATTCACCTTGTCCATGATGGTCTGCCATATTCCATTTTTAGTTGCCAGTGACACAGTAGAGGTGATGAGCAGTAGTTGATGGTGTTCTATCACCTCCGTTATCAGGATCCTGTTTTCCTGCAGACTGAACCTTTTCTTCCTACTCGTCTTCTCCTTGCCCTTCCCTGACCCCGAGGTGCCAGGCTGGTCCTCCAGGGGGCTTGTGAGGTTCTGGTTGTCCTCTGCACTTGCTCCGGCTGACTCCATTGGGCTTTGCTGTTGTTTGGCTTTTGTATGTGTTTTTTCCAACTTTTATAGTGCATTTTCCCGCATGTCGCGTGGGGATTGCAGGCCTGTGGCTGGTTTTTGCTGATTTTTGTATCACAGTTTCAGTCATCGCCGCTTTTTTTGCGTTGGTGTTTCGCATTTTTGTGGCATCACGTTGATTTTAACGCGTTCATTTGACGCATTCTGGTGGGTCTATCGCATGATGCCGCCGTGTTGTGAATACCACGTTAACATGGTGTTATTTTCCCGCGATAGACTGCGATGTGAAGGGTTGCGTTAAGCTACTTTTGCGGTAGTTATCACACGTTGTTGAGAATATCCTGCTGAGTTATTTATTGAATGACTGAAATAACTGTGTCTACACTAGGGGTCCCCGAACATTTAATAATAAGAGTTATTTAGGTTCATGAAAACTATCACGAGGTACTAATATTATTAGTTTTGTAATAATGACCTTCACAGACAAGATTACATTAGTGGCCGCCATATACAAGATTACTAGGAGTTATCACCTCAATTCATCCGGCATGGTTACCAGTGGTAATGTAAAATATGTGTAATGCCTCTACGCGGGTACTGAATAACAGACATGGCTGCAAAGAATTACTCAATTATTAGCTTTTAATATATTTTGGAAATTGAACCATAGTTCTCCATTATATATTATAAATTCTGCAAATACACACATTTACACTTAAAATGTTGGTGTATATATATATGTAGGTAGTTACAGTTAGGACCTAGTTTCCATAGGAAAGTGTTTTTTGATTTGCCAATATCTTTGGCGCCATTTGACGAATCTTCATGAAATTTTCAAAATGAATGGGCTTTCCGGTCAGCTCCTGCCTTGAAAGTTTCAGGGAGATTCGTCAAGCAGGGGCCGAGAAAAAAGGGGGGTCCCAAAGCGCGTTTTCTCCATGTTAATTTCCATAGGAAACTTTAAACAAAGCTACAGCCCAAACTGCTGAACGGAATTACACCAAATTTGGCAAAAGGATAGCTCTTGTTTCAGAACGTGTGCTTTAAAAAGAAATTGTACATCCATTCAGTAGTTCCTGAGAAATTCAAAAATAAAAGATATTGATATCTGGCGGCCGAAGAGGATTTGCCAACCCTCCCGAGCACGAGCTTCATTCTGATTGGCTGCCAACACTCCAAATCAAAACCGAGTCACCAGAAAAAGGGTGAAAAGAGGATGAAAAACAACAAAAGGGGCAGGGTATAATCACCCTGATCCCCTTGGCCTGCTCAGGGGTTCCCACAGGGACCCCCCAGGGCCTCAAAAAGCATTTTTTTTTAAACTGCAGGATTCACATTGGGTAGATGAATCCTGCCTAGAAAAAAAAAATGAAGTGCGGTCTCCCGTGCTTTGTTTTAATGAGCCCCCGGGTAAACCAGGTCCCGGGGGCAATATGCTAATTTTGCGGGGACTGCATGTGCCCCCACAGCCCCGGGGACTGCCACCCCCCTGGGGCATTCAGATATTAGGGTCTCGCAGGCCCCCCAAGCCCCCCAAGCCCCGGGGACCGCCACCTCTCCGAAGCTTTACTTAATTGTGTGTGGGGGGCCTCATGGGCCCCCCTAAGCCCCGGGGACCGCCACCTCCCTGGGGCACTAATTATTTAAATATGGGGGTCTGTTGCGGACCCCTGGCCCCAGGGACTACCACCTCCCTGGGGCTGTGCAAATGATGGGAGGGGGCCGCAAGGCCCCCCTCAAATAGCCCTAGAAGGCACTGGGGACCACCACCCCTCAGGGCTGGCCCCAGTAATGTCCAGGGGTGCCCACCCCAGGACATTGTAGTTTGCAATGACAGGGTAGGAGCACGGCACACAGCTGGTGGGGCGATGAGGGTCTCTTGTGTCCTGCGGTCCTCAGGACACAAGCGGACTTCATCCCCTGAGCAGCAGTGCACCAGACAGCCCATTTGCAGAGTGGTGTAAAAAGGGGGCATGGCCTCAGACCACTCTCAGCAATCGAGCTGTGTGGGGCTTACTGGAGGTAACAGAAGGGCTAGTTGGCCCCCGGGGAGCCTCAGGCGGCAAGGGGACTTCATCCCCCAATGATGAGTGCTCCAGGAGGCGCTTTTGAAGAGTGGTGGACAAAGGGGGCATGGTCTGTATCCACCTTTCAGCAATCCTACTGGGTGTGGCTTACTGGAGGTAACAGGTATGCTAGTTGGCCCCTAGCCACCCCCAGCAGTGAAGGGGACTTTAAACCCCATCGAAGAGCGTGCCAGGGAGTGCGTTGGTAGACTGCTGGGCAAAGGGGGAGTAGCCTGCTATGAGAATTTACCAATGCTGCTGTGTGGGACTTACTGGAGGTAATAGGATGGGTAGTTGGCCCCCAAGGTTGTCCTTGGAGATCCTTCACAAGTTGAATGAAAGTAGCACAAAAGTCCTTTACCCCTCCTGTTACCTCCAGTAAGTCCCACACAGTGGAATTGCTAAGAGGTTTTTGGAGGCCATGCCCCCCTTTCTCCACCACTCTGCAAACATGCCTCCTGGCACACTACGGTTGGGGATGAAGTCCTCTTTTCTCCTGAGGGGCTTTGGGGGCCAAGAAGCCCTCCTGGTACCTCCTATAGGTCCTACGCAGCGGAATCCCGGAGCGGTGCCCAGCCCCCTTTCTCCACCTCTCTGCAAATGCGACTACTAGTTAAGGAAGCATTTGCAATGTAATAGGTTAGAGTTAGAGCTATTGGCGTTGTAAATGTAAATTGTTTCATTAATGTTTCTTAGACTGGAGTGAATGTAGGTTGTGTGTAGTGGAATTATGTAGTATGTTGGGCAGTGAAATTATGTGGATAAAAAAGTATGTGTTATTTAGTGTATAGGAATTATGTAGAGTGGGATTATGTGTTATGGACAGTAATTGTGTGGTGTGATAGTCTGTGTTATGTAGTGGTAACCTAAGATTTAGTCTTCCTCATTTCCATAGAAGCTCAATTATAAACTCAATGAGACAAAAAAAGAAGGAACCACTGAGGAGCACTTCTGGACCTACTCAAAGGTATGAGCAGGGCCACTGGAATTATGCGACTGTTTGGCTGCACCGATCTTTGCACAGTTATACATTTTCCACATTTGCCACATAATCCATCATCTGCAGATTTGAACAAAAAATACCTTGTTTCTAGCTCAAACGGCTCAAACGTTGCCAAAAATGCAGTAACAAGTGTTACAGCATGGTGGAAGGCCCTTTGCAAACCTAGAAGGGTCACCTGTTACTTATTGCTAAAAGTGAGTATTAAATTGGTACTATTGGTGTGCAAACCACTCTTGCTTCTTTCTGTGTCGCTCTTGCATCTTTCTGCATCTTTCTGCATTTCTGTTGCTTCTTTCTGCATCTTTCTTTCTCTTACTGCACTTCTTTTGCCTCTTCCTGTTCATCTCTTCTACTTTCTGCACCTCTCTTGCCTCTTTCTACACCTCTGTTGCCTCTTTCTGCACCTCACTTGCTTCTTTCTGCACCCTTCTTGCCTCTTTCTGCACCCTTCTTCCCTCTTTCAGCACCTCTATTGCCTCTTTCTGTACCCCTGTTCTCTCTTTCTGCACCTCTCCTGTCTGTTTCTGCACCTCTCTTGCCTCTTTCTGCACATCTCTTGCTCTTTCTGCACCTATGTTGCTTCTTTCTGCACGTCTGTTGCCACTTTCTGCACTGCTAGTGCCTCTTTCTGCACCTCTGTGGCTTGTTTCTACCCCCTTCTTCCCTCTTTGTGCAACTCTCTTGCCTCTTTCTACACCTCTCTTCCCTCTTTCTGCATCCCTCTTGCCTCTTTGTGCACCTCTTTTCCTTCTTTATGCACTTCTCTTGTCTCTGGCTGTACCCCTCCTGCCTCTTTCTGCACTTCTGTTGGTTCTTTTGCACTGCCCTTGCTTCTTTCTGTACTTCCCTTCTAAATTTCTGTACCCCTCTTGCCTCTTTTTGCATCCCTATTCCCACTTTCTGCACCTCTCTTGCCTCTGTCTGCATCCCTGTTCCCTCTTTCTGCACCTCTTTTGCCTCTTTTTGCAACTTTCTTAACTCTTTCTGCAGTTCTCTTGCCTCCTTCTGCACCTCTGTTGCTTCTTTCTGCACTTCTTTTCCCTCTTTCTGCACCTCTCTTGCTTCTTTCTGCACCCTTGTTGTCTCTTTCTGCACTCATCTTCCCTCTTTCTACCCCTCTCTTGCTTCTTTCTGGACCTCTCTTGCTTCTTTCTGTACCTCTCTTGCTTCTTTCGGCACCCTTCTTCCCTTTTCTGCATCCCTCTTGCCTCTTTCTGCAGTTCTCTTCCCATTTTCTATACCTCTCTTGCCTCTTTCTGCACCTTACGTGCCTCTTTCTGTACTTCTCTTGCTTCCTTCTACACGTGTTGCTTCTTTCAGCAATTCTCTTGCCTCTTTCTGCACTTCTCTTGATTGTTTCTGCACCTCTCTTGCGTCTTTCTGCACCTCTTTTGCCTCTTTCTTCACCTCACTTGCTTCTTTTTGCCCCAGCTTGCCTTTTTCAGCACCCATTTTCCCTCTTTTTGCACCTCTCTTGCCTCTTTCTGCACCCTGATCCCTCTTTCTGCACCTTTCCTGCCTGTTTCTGCTCCTCTCTTGCCTCTTTCTGTACCTCTCTTGCCTCTTTCTGCACACTTCACGCCTCTTTCAGCACCTCTGTTGCTTCTTCCTGCATTTCTCTTCCTTCTTTCTCCACCCCTTTTGCCTCTTTCTGTACCCCTCTTGCCTCTTTGTGCACCTATGTTGGTTCTTTCTGCACTGCTCTTGCTTCTTTCTTTTTTGCAGTGCAGGCATTTGGAACAAAAGATGAAATCTGTATGGAATACATTGTCGAAATGTGTAGGTTTCAGGGACGTTATAGTTAGTTGCCTACTGGAATCAAGACTGAATTTGAATTGTGAGCCCTGCTGACCGCAGTGTAGGCCGGAGGCAGTGGTCATCAAGGGCCCACAGGTACGTGGCGTTGAGTTGAGCTGCACAGTTAGTGGCACCTGAAGCACTTAGCGTGTGCGCAGCCAGTGATGATGCGTGGTCCAGGCGGCCCGCACTGGTAGCATTGTCTGTTGCCTACTGGACTGCGTCATCTGCAATCATGACTCTATCTTCATTGTCAGCCCTGCTGACCGCAGTGTAGGCCGGAGGCGTCGTCAGCAAGGGCCCACAGGCACGTGGCATTAAGTTGAGCTGCACAGTTAGTGGCACCTGAAGCACTCAGCATGTGCACAGCTAATGATGATGCGTGGTCCGGCCAGGCCACACTGGGAGTAATGTCTTGTTAGACCTGGCACCATTGGTGTTGCCTCATGTGTTTTTGCTGGTTATAGATGCTTTGGGCACTGTGCCACTGTTGTTCAGTGCCAAAGTGCAAGTGCTCCCTATGGTAAATTGATGTATGGATTAGTGACTCCATGATTGCCTTGATTGATTTACTTGTCAGACCCTAGTACAGTGCACTGCGTGTGCCCAGGGCTTGTAGCCAATGCTGCTGGTGGGCTTGCAGCACTGATTGTGCCACCCACCGGAGCAGCTTGTAAAGTGTGTCTCAGGTCTGCCGCTGCAGAGCCTGTGTGCAGTCTGGCACTGCTATGCTGACTGGGCAAGTGCTCCCACTTGCCAGTCCCTAAACCTTCCTTTTTATACATATTAGTCACCCCTATGGTAGGCCCAAGAGCAGAGTGCATTGTAGGTAAGAGGGAGAACATGCCCTGATGTGTGTGACATGTCCTGATAGTGAATTACAGCCATTTTCGTGTTTTACTATTGCAAGGCTACCTATTCCCCATAGGCCAGAATGGACAGGTTGATTATTACATTTTATTAACCTAACTGACTCAGGGAATATGGTAGAAATTCGAGTTTAGTATGCCTGAACTCAGAATGATAAAATACATCTTTTACTGGAGTTGGTTTTAACATTCTGTGTTTGAAAATACCACTTTTAGAAAGTAGGTTTTTTCTTGTCTAACCATCCAAACCTGCCTCTGCTAGGCTGTGTATTCCTTGTCTGGAGTTTGAGTGACAGGGGCTGGGGGATTCCAGGAGACAGGGTGAGTCAGCACAAGGCTGAATAGAGAGATCTGCATCTAGATGGGTAGGAGGGGTTGCACCTGGGACCTGAATAGGTCTGGGCCTTCGCTCCACAATGCTGGCTCCACCTCCTGTGGTGTGTCTGATGTCCTTGCCCTGCACTGTGAAAGGAAAGTAGGAGACATGTCAACAAAGTGCTCCAGGACTGACCAGAACTGGTTTGGACTAGGCAAAGGCCTCTCTGCCTTCAGAGAACAAAGAGAAATGTAGTATAAATATTGGGACCCAGACCCAAGAATTTAGAACACTTCTGGGAATCAAGACAAACCTTTGCTGAGGAGAAGAACCAGGAAGCTGAAGGAGGAGACTACGCCTGTGCTGTGTGATTGGGGGTTGGCCTGCAGTGGTTGCTTCATTGACAAAGGACTGAGTGTGCTTTCTATCAACTTGGAGAAGATTTTCCAAGGGCTTGAACTAGAGCTTGCCTCCTGCCTGAAGTCTCAGGGATACAAGACTTCACCAACCAGCTCCCCCCCTGAATTCCCTTGCTGGGAATTGAAGTTCCTGCTGTTGTGCTGGGCCTTCTGAGAGACTGCGTGTCGCTGGGAGCTGGAAGCACGACGCAACAATGAGAAGCGTGTCGCCACCGCAGCCGCTGTCATCGCATCACCGAGGAAGCAAGCCGCCGCTGCCGCTGTCATCATCGCATCGCCAAAGCGCGGCGCATCACCAGAGAAGCGGGACGCTGCCACAGAGGTCATTGTCGCATCACCGGAGAAGTGCATCACAGGGCCTGTCGTGGCTCCAAAGATCATCGAGTCACACCAACGTTGTTGCATCGCAACCAGGACGCCATTTTGTCACATCGCACCGGAGAAGAGTATCACATCGAGGTGCCAGCATGTCGCATCGCACCGGAGAGCAGTAAGAAACCAACACATCAACTCCCCACACAGTAAGGAAGCAAGCATCAACTCCCCTGCGCAGCAGTAAGGAACTGACACATCCACTCCCCTGCGTGTAAGGAACCGATGCATCACCTTCCCTGTGACCCTTTTGTTTTCTTTGCGTTACGCATCTAAGGTACATTGAGAGTAAAGTGTTGCATTTACAACTTGAGAGAACTCAGCTATTTTATAACATTTAAGAGACTATTTTTGAGTACAGTATTGTGGAATTTTGTCGTTTGGTCTTGTGTTAAGTCTATATAAAAATACTTATTTTCATAATACAACCTGTGTGGTGTCCATTTGTAGTGTTGTCACTGTATTACTGTATGTGTTCACAAATGCTTTACACACTGTCTCTGAGATAAGCCTGCCTGGTCGTGCTAAGCTACCAAGGGGGTGAAAAGGGGGTTATTTTAGCAGTGTAGCCCCTTACCCTGACTAGACGCAAGGGTCCCTATTTGTCACAGGCACCTACCTATGCCAACTAGAGACCCCCAAATCTAACATGTCTGTTGCCTGCTGGACTCTGCAATTAATGAATCAAGACTGAATTTGAATTGTGAGCCCTGCTGACCGAAGTGTAGTCCGGAGGCAGCGGTCAGCAAGGGCCCACATCCACATGGCGTTGACTTGAGCTACACAGAGTTGGTGGTACCTGAAGCACTCAGCGTCTGCGCAGCCAGCGATGATGCGTGGTCCGGGCAGGCTGCACTGGTAGCAATGTCTGTTGTCTACTGGACTGCATCATCTGCAATCGCGACTCTATCTGAATTGTCATCCCTGCTAACCTCAGTGTAGGCGGCAGGCAGCGGTCAGCAAGGGCCAACAGCCATGTGGCGCTCACTTGAGCTGCACAGAGTTAGTGGCACCTGAAGCACTCAGCGTGTTCGCAGCCAGCGATGATGCGTGGTCCGGGCAGGCCGCACTGGGAGCAATGTCTTTTGCCTAATGAATTCTGGGTCAATAAGGCCACGTGGCGGTGACTTGTGGTGCACTGAGATAGTGGCACCTGAAGCACTCAGTGTTTACACAGCCAGCGATGATGCGTGGTCCGGGAGGGACGCACTGGGAGCAATGTCTGTTGCCTACTGGACTGCATCATCTGCAATCGTGACTCGATCTGAATTGTGAGCCCTGCTGTCCGCAGTGTAGATGGAAGGCAGTAGTCAGCATAGACATTGAGGAATGCTTTTTGTCAGTTACTCTTAACAAAATCCGAGAACACAGAGTACAATTCTCTCTGCAATTAATAAATCAAGACTCAATTCAAATTGTGAGCCCTGCTGACCGCAGTGTAGATGAAATCTGTATGGAATACATTGTCGAAATGTGTAGGTTTCAGGGACGTTATAGTTAGTTGCCTACTGGACTCTGAAATTAATGAATCAAGACTGAATTTCAATTGTGAGCCATGCTGACCGCAGTGTAGGCCGGTGGCAGCGGTCAGCAAGGGCCCACAGGCACGTGGCATTGAGTTGAGCTGCACAGTTAGAGGTACTTGGAGCACTCAGCATGTGCACAGCAAGCGATGATGCGTGGTCCGGGCGGGCCGCACTGGTAGCAATGTCTGTTGCCTACTGGACTGTGTCATCTGCAATCGTGACTCTATTTGAATTGTCAGCCCTGCTAACCACAGTGTAGGCCGGAGGCAGTGGTCAGCAAGGGCCCACAGGCATGTGACATTGAGTTGAGCTGCACAGTTAGTGGCACCTGAAGAACTCAGCATGTGCACAGCTAGCGATGATGCGTGGTCCATCCGGGTCGCACTGGGAGTAATGTCTGTTGCCTACTGGACTCTGCAATTAATGAATCAAGACTCAGTTTTAATTGTGAGCCCTGATGACCGCAGTGTAGGCCAGAGGCAGCGGTCAGTAAGGGCGTACAGCCACGTGACGTTAACTTAAGCTGCACAGATTGATTGCCACCTGAAGCACTCAGCGTGTGTGCGGCCAGCGATGATGCGTGGTCCGGGTGAGCCGCACTGGATGCAATGTTAGTTGTCTACTGGACTGTGCAATTAATGAATCAAGACTGAATTTGAATTATGAGCCCTGCTGACCGCAGTGTAGGCTGGAGGGAGCGGTCAGCAAGGGCCCACAGCCAGGTGGCATTGACTTGAACTGCACAGATTGGGAGCATTTGGTCTTCTTAACTGATTATACTCTCTTACACAATTTGCATCAGCACTAATCTTGAATTGTGAGCCCGGCTGACCGTAGTGTAGGCCGGAGGCAGCGGTCGGCAAGGGCCCACAGCCATGTGGCGTTGACTTGAGCTACACAGAGGTAGTGGTACCTGAAGCACTCAGCTTGTGCGCAGCCAGCGATGATGCGTGGTCCGGGCAGGCTGCACTGTTAGCAATGTCTGTTGCCTACTGGACTGCGTCATCTGCAATTGCGACTCTATCTGAATTGTCAGCCCTGCTGTCCGCAGTGTAGATGGAAGGCAGTAGACAGCACAGACATCGAGGAATGCTTTTTGTCAGTTCCTCTTGACAAAATCCGAGGACATAGAGTACAATGCTCTCTGCAATTAATAAATCAAGACCCAATTCAAATTGTGAGCCCTGCTGTCCGCAGTGTAGGCGTATGGAACAAAAGATCTGTATGGAATACATTGTCGAAATGTGTAGGTTTCAGGGACGTTATAGTTAGTTGCCTACTGGATTCTGAAATTAATGAATCAAGACTGAATTTGAATTGTGAACCCTGCTGACCGCAGTGTAGGCCGGAGGCAGCGGTCAGCAAGGGCCCACAGGCACGTGGCATTGAGTTGAGCTGCACAGTTTGACGCACCTGAAGCACTCAGTGTGTGCTCAGCCAGTGATGATGCGTGGTCCGGGTGGACCGCACTGGTAGCAATGTATTTTGCCTAATTAATTCTGCATTAATAAGACTATGTGGGGATGACTTGTGGTGCACTGAGTTAGTGGCACCTGAAGCACTCAGCGTGTGCGCAGCCTGCGATGATGCGTCGTCCGGGCGGGCCGCACTGGGAGCAATGCCTGTTGCCTACTGCACTGTGTCATCTGCAATCGCGATTATATCTGAGTTGTGAGCCCTGCTGTCTGCAGTGTACATCAAAGGCAGTAGTCTGTACAAACATAACTCTGCAGTGCTGTGATGCTGGGTCCGCAGGGGGCCTGTTTTGAGGAGGCCAGCAGTCACGGCGGCGGCCTCGTGGCAAGGTGAGGGCCGCAGCTCCTGCAGACGCATTGGCCTTCCCAGAAGTGAATCACGCCCAGAGCCCCAGCCTATTTATTCACACTCCTACGCTGGAGTGGCATACGTTGGACCAGCCCACTCCGCTTCTGCTTATAGGAGGGGATGACACAGCTACATGACCGAGTTCTTCCCCACTGCCTGAGGTAACATGGTTGCGTCCACTGTTCACAACAGTAAAAGCACCAGCAGTATATGTACACATGGAAAGGTCTGTACTCTGCATAGTGAGGTCTGTCGAGCACATCACCGCTACACTTAGCATTGTGTGCATTGTAATTGATGGGTGACTTGCCTCCTTCGCACATACTTGGTTCCCACGTCTCCCAGCAGTCAGCTTTTGTGTGGGTGAGGAGCCATGCCGTTTTGGGAAGGTCCGCTGTTCTGTTCTCGGTGGTAGTAGGGGGGGAGGTCCTGGGTGTGGTGGCAGTGGGTGTTGGGGCCTTCTTGGGTGTCGGAGCTGCATGATCAGTAGCTCTATGACTTGTGTTGGTCTTCAGATGTGGCTCTGGTCTGGGCTCCCTTTCATACTGTAGGTAGTCCTCCTGCTTTACACCAGTAAAAGGCAGATGTTAAATTCTTACTGCTAACGCGGCTTATCGCCTGTTTTTGGATCGCATCGCAGATTTGGCTGGTTGTTGAAAATATTGGGAACTGGTGTTTTCTTGTTTTTTTTGCACGGGAACGTCTATTCTGCATATCATTAGCGTTAGTTGTCGCTCTCATTGGTGGCGATGTTTTTTGCAGAAGCTATCGCTGTAAAACTGGCAATATTGGCAGTTTGCACCAGCTTGAGAATGGGATGATAATTCTTTTGCTGCGCTAAAGTGCCGATAACTCAGATAAGTCCTTGAGAATACGCCCCATCGTTTTTTGTTTTTTTTGTCCAAATTCGTGCACCCAGCTGCTTTTTAAAAAAACAATAGTAATCATTTTTTAGCCCTGGGGCTTTTTGTGGGATCCCAAGAGCAGGCCTAGGGGGTCAGGGTGTTTGTACCCTGCCCACTTTTTCTTGTTTTTTCATATTTTTTCTTGTGATTCGCATGTAGTTACAACAAAGTTGGAATAAACACAAGGGCTCGTTTTAGAGTCACCCTATAACCCAACAGTTGGGACTTATCGCCGAGTTATCTGCACTTTAGAGCAGCAAAAGTGATGAAAGAATTATTGCCAGAACAAGGTAGCACGCGGTTTGCGGGTCACCAACGAGTTGCACAGCCTTATACACACTGGTATTGCAATTAATCCACCTTCACCATCGTTTTTCCAAATTTTATTCCAATCTTTCATCTTCTTTAATCCAATTTCATCAATTATTGCCCCATTCTCAAGTTGGTGCACACTGCCACATTGCCCACAGGCTGACGGTACCAACACAGCGGACAATCAACATCCTTACGCAGACAAAGCTGCTGGCTGTGCTGCACCTGTTGGCCTCTAGTACCTTCCAACTAACAACTGCACGAGTCGAAGGAGTCTCACAGCCAGCCCTATTAAACTTCCTCACACGTCTTGGATGCATGTCTACAAAAGCAGCGTAGGGCCCCTGTATCCGCATCACCCGCTCGTCCCAATTCGTAGTATTCCTGCACAACCATCTCCAACCCCAGCCATTGCTTGACTTCTCTGTGCTCCAGATCCAAGATTGTAGTCACTGAAATGGGGGTGCTCCAGGTCATTAAGTCTAGTAGTCAACAGTAGTGGAAAAACAGTACTTTATTAGAAAAACATAAATTAATAACACAAAAACATCAAACGAGTAACATTGCCAACGGGGAACATCAACTTGTGTATTGAAATAACTGTAGATCGTCCTGGAAATCCCAAAACTCCGTATTCAGAAACCTGTTGGATAAATGAAGACAATGGTCAAGCGTTAGTATGGTCACAAAAGTAATATGGTACAATGTATTGCACTTAGACAAACTGGAATGCTTACAGGTATGATCAATCCTGCACAAAATGACCGTAACAGAAGTTTGTGCGGTCATAACTTTCGTAGGAAAGAAAAGGAACGTTACAACCACACAAACTTTTGTTGCAGTCTCATTATGCAGAATTTATCACACCTGTTAGCATCACGGTTCATTTCAGCTTGATACACATGCATGTTCACTTCCCCCACACTGAGCAGGAACAGCTGGAAACCAAGCAAGTGAACCACGCCATAGCAGGCTTCCTGCACGTGCTGTGGGCAACTGACTGCACACATGTACTACTTGTGCCCCCTGCCGACACTGCACACAATTACCGCAACAGAAACCACACGCATTCCAACAATGTGCAGGCAAAACTGGACCACCGGGGCCTGTACACTAACGTCATCGCAAACTTCTCAGGCAGTGTGCATGGTTCCTACATCTTTCGCAAGCATCCCAGCCCTGGTCCCCAGACCAGTCCGCGGCCCAGTGATGACTGACTAACCCTGCGCACCTAGACCTCAATGCTCACCTGCCGCCACCGGCGTGTCTCCAAGAGGGCCCACCACGTCCCGGAACAACCTCCTCAGCCGTCGCTGGATTGTACCGCACAGGCCCCCAGCGCATCTTTCTGCTACGCGCAGAGGAGTCATGTCTGTACAGCCAGCTGCCTTTGGCATTCACGCGGTCCAGCCAAGCTCACAATTCAATATCGGATCTTGATTGCCAGGATGATGTGTGGAGGCCTACGCATCATCGCAGGCTGCACACCAGCTCAGCTCGGGTGGCACTAACTCAGTGCACCTCAAGTCATCACCATGTTGCAGGAGGCCCGTGTCGGCCAAAGTGCCTCGGCTGCCACCAACATAATAAGCACATGGATACACCCAGATAGAGTGGAAATGGCATCGAGCACGTTCGTCCAACACTTTTTATTGGTAGGGTCGCATGTCCTGTGATGCCTGTGCTGCATGGATGTGTTGTGGGTGTAAACCAGCCGTGAGGGAGTGGCTGTGGCATGCTGACAACTAGACCTGTGATCAGCAGGTCACTACAGGAAAGACCTGGGACATGTAGCGTTGTAGTTCCCTCCCTGTAAGCGTTAGCGGACTGGGCTGGCTGAAACGCGCATTCTTCACGACTTTACCAATATGGCGGTTTGAATCCGCACACCCACCGAGATAGGTACACAATCGGTGCGCGACTCCACTTTTTAAAAAAAAAAAATGATATATATATTAATATTTATGGAAACAGAAAACATTATAATATTTTAATAACAAACAAAAAAAATCTAAAACTATTTTTAGGATATTAAAGTTACAAAATATCACTAAAAAAAATCATAATGACAGAAAAAACATAGGTTTAATAAATATTATAATTCAAAATTAGTATTTAAAAAACCTTTAAAATTCACCAAAAAAACATAGGTTTCAGGCACATTATAGTTAGAAATTAGCAGTTAAAAAACCTTAGAAATTCACTGAAAAAAACATAGGTTTCAGGGATGTTTTATTTAGTTGGACATTTCTCTTGTACAAAACCATGGAAATTCCCCTGTTATAGTTGGTTCCCAAACTATAACTCACGCCCCCGCAATGCACTGCTGATGACATCACATATTACAACATTCATGACATGGTCTGTGACATCACTGATGACATCACTGATGACATCTCAAAGGATATCACTGATGACATCATCCATGTGAAAATCTGATCCACCTCCTCACACTCTAATATAACCTTTGATACACCCACTGTGAAATACAGACTACCATTTTTGAAACCATCAACACACCAATACCAGTTACTACATACGCACTCACTGATTTCTACACACACATCTACCCATTCACCCATACAATCACTCATACATGCAGTCACTCATCAATACAACACTATCATAAGCACTCATACACCTATACAGATACTCACACACCACCACTCATCCAGGGTTACTCACACACCTAGTCAGTCATGCAAAGAATTAACCACACTTCCATTTACTGACCTATACATTTATACACACACCACATCACTTATTCAAACAGAAACAAATACATACTTACTCTCTTATACAATCACTGATACAAGTACACACTCATCCATGCAGCCACTCTCACAATCACTGACTCTCAAGTATAGTCATTTATATACTTCAACTCTCACATACGCTGCCTTTTACATATGTAGTTACTTGGACATGTACCATTGAGACATCCATTCACTCACCAACACACCCATACACACACTCACCCACCCATACAGCTATTTTTACATGTACTCTTGAACCCATACAGACAGTGAATCAACCACTCAAATATCTATGCACAGAGTCACACACCTCCCACCCACCCACACACACACCCAGGCACCCATACAAATACTCAGGCAACCAATTGATAACCCATATTTTCTGACCCTTTCCAATTTCTGTCTTTGGCATATGTTGGAGTACACAACAGCAGTACAAGGGGAAGTGCCATTAATTGGCCAAAGGTCTCCTTCATTGCTATTTCCAAATCTACCCCAGTCAGTGGGCCTAGGTCATTGCCACCACAGTGCACAATTATGAGGTCAGGATGTTAGGAATGCACAATGCTTTTAACCAAAAGCAGTGATTGATGCCACTTTAACCCTCTCTGGCCAATCTATTTAATGTCCACATTAGACAAACCCAAGTCTATGTCAATGCCACTCTTTCCAGCACACTCTCTGGCTTAGAAGACATAGCTTTGACCCCATAATTCACACTACAGCCATTTTGAAGGAAAGAACAGTAGCACACAGGAGAAGGTTGCAGCGGGAGAAAATTTGAGAGAAACATCTAATATTATTATACGGCAGCTGATAGATATTGCTTAAGAAGACTATAATAAACACAAGACAGAAGCTGATGCTCTGACAAAGAAAATGTATGGCTCCAAATGGGGGGACATTACCAAACAACTATGAGATATTAAATAGAGCTGTTGATGAATATGAAGAAGACCTAATTCAACATAAGAATAGACAATTGCGACGTGATCAGTTATATTACCAACTGGGTAGAGTATATGCATTCGTGAAACGCTTCGACAATATCTCGAGAGGGGCAGTAACATCACAATCAAAATGACCACCAGAATCAGTTACCAGGTCAGAAGTGGAATCCCCAGGCAATGAAGTTATAGCTCCCACTTCTAAAGTTGGTGTTAATTTTTTTGAGGAAGTTTTAAGACATTGTCTCGGTTTTCAGAACCAAAACAATCAAGATACTAGAACTCGAGTAGAAATTCCAACAAATACCACAACACAAAACCCTGCTACATGAGTAATGACATGAGCTAGGAGGAAACAAGAAACCGAGACCAGGAATCAAACCAACGGATGATTAACATATCTAGAATGGATAATACGCCATCACAGAAAATGATTATCAATGGAGGCCTTTCATTTTGCCCACCAGTATTCAAATTGATCTTTAAAAGTTAAAACTTACCTCATTTTTTCATGACAAACTTACAGAGATAAGACCTGTGATAACTAGCTCATTATTGGTCCAGGACCTAGCAGACATACATCTAGTGACAACATTATCAGATGATTTAAATGACCAACAATCATTACCTTGGACGTTAGCTCAAGAATACGGAATTGATAACACTCACACTATGGAAAACATATTGAGCTCCCAACGATCTTTTGTCCACAGCTAACTACCGGTATTACCATTGACCTGTTTTATATGGCGGTCACCAGAGATTTAGAGTTGGAATATCAGATTTATCAAAAAAGAAAAAATTCCACCCAAAAAATCTCAACACTCAAGAAATAGTTGCACTTAAGGTTCTTAATGATAATCTGAATATCATATTAATGGTAGCAGACAAAGGGGGAATCCCCAACGACTACATCACAGAAGAAAACAGACAACTAAGTGACAGAGTATGTTATCAGAAAGTAGAATCAAACCCCACAAAAAGGATACTTGCAAACCTCAATATCAAACTGGATGGGTGGTACAACAGCAACCTTCTAACTCTGGAAGAACGTAACACTCTTTATATTGAACATCCAACAATGGCAACACTATACCTTCTTCCCAAAATACATAAAAAAGCTTTTCCACCACCAAGCAGACCTATTATAGCAGACATAAATCCCATCTACTTGAAAATAGGTGAATATATAGATTACCATCTTCAACTGTTCATGAGAAGTCTTTCCTCCCACAGCCAAGATACCAAGGATGTACTACTAAACCTGGATAATATCCTTTCCAGAGTGGTGGACACAGGGGGCAGGGCCTCCGACGACCTCTCAGCAATCCTGCGGTGTGGGCTTACTACTGGTAAAAGGAGGTGTACTAAGTCCCCAAGAACCCTCAGCATCCAAGGGGACTTCATTCCCCAATGAATAGTGAGCCAGGAGACACATTTGCAGAGTGGTGGAGAAAGGGGGCAGAGCCTCTGATGTGCTCTCAGCAGTCCTGCTGTGCGGGAATTGCTATTGGTAACAGGAGGGGTTCTTGGTTCCCAAAGACACTCAGCATCCAAGGGGACTTCTTCCCCCAACAAGTAGAGTGCCATGAGGTATGTTTGAGGAGTGGTGGACACATTGGCGGGCCTTTATAATTTAAGCCCCGGGGAGGTGGTGGTGCCCGGGGTGCTAAAGAGCTACAGGAAGTGGGTCCACAAAGCCCCCTCTATATTAGATTTCAATCCCCAGGGTGATCAAATGAGACCATGGAGGGGGGTCGCACGGCCCCCCTCCAATATATTAAAAACACCCTGGGAGTGAGCCTTAGAAGTGAGCCCTGTGCATCCCTTACCTTTGTTTTATATTCCCACATGCCCCAGGAATGGGCCCTCCCAGGGGCTATACTGTAAAGTAGTGCGGGAGACCCCACTTGTCCCGCTTGATGGATCACCCCAAAACTTTTCATGCACAACAAGAATCAATGGCACACTTTTTTGGGAAAAGTTTATTAAGGTTCTTTAAACGGTTCCAAAGATATGGGCAAGTAAAAAAAAGCTTTTACGATAGAAACATGATCCTAACGTTACAGGGACGTTACAGGTAGGAATTAGTATTTAAAAACCTTGGAAATTCACTGAAGAAAACAAAGGATACAGGGACGTTATTGTTAGGAATTAGCATTTAAAAAGCATTAGAAATTCACTAAAAAAAACAAAGGTTACAGGGGTGTTATAGTTAGGCTCCGATTTCACTCGTATACAAGCAGTGAAATTCAGCAGTTATAGTTAGCCCGCGTCCCCGCAATGTACTTCTTATGACCTCACATATTACATCACTCATGACATGGTCAGTGACATCACTGATGACATCTCAAATGACATCACTAATGACATCAGTTAAAGACTGTGTTTTTACAAAGTTTATGTATTAAATATATATACCAAGATGTATTGGTGAATCAGTGGGTGTATGAGTGCCTGCATGGGTGACTCAGTGGGTGTGTGACTGACTGTATAGGTGAGTGATTAGGTAGCTCAGTGAATGTATGGATGAGCGACTGTGAGCATGTCTGTATCAGTCTGTCAGTTGGTATCTAAGTGACTGTATGGGTGTGTGAGTGGGTACAAGAGTAGCTGTATTGGTGAGTGATTGGTTTTCTGAGTACCTGTATGGTTGTTTGAGTATCAGTGTGAGTGGGTGAGAGGATGTGTGACTGCCTGTATGGATGAGTGAGTAGGTGGTCAGTGGCTATATGGGCTAGTGAGTGCATGTGTGATGGGCTGTATGGGTGAGTGTGTGTGTGGTGAGTAAAGAGATGTGTCAGGGTATATGGGTGAGTAACTGGGTATGTGAAAAGCAGTATAGGTGAGTGATGGGCTATATGAGTATGGGTGAGCGAGTGAATGTAAGAGTGGATATATGGGTGAGTGTGTGCTTGTGTCAGTGACTGTATAGTGAGTACATGTTAGCATCTGTATGAGTAGGTGAGTGTGTGTGTGTGTATCTGTATGAGTGAGCAAGTGGCTGTGTGAATTACTCTATGGGTGAGTGACTAGGTGTTTGATCAGCTCTATGAGTGACTAACTCAATGTGTGAGTGGCTGTATGGGTGGATGAGTGGATATATCAGTGACTGTATTAGTGACTGGCTGGTTGTATGGGTGAGTGAGTGGATGTGTGTGTAGATCTATGAATCAGTGAGTGGCTGTGTAAGTACTGGTATGCGTCTGTGAATGGATTTGTGAATGGTTGTGTGGGAGTGGGAATGGGTTATGGAAGGTTCTATGGGGGTGTGAGTGGGTGCATCAGTGATTCTTTTGGTGATGTCATCAGTGATACATAGATATATATCCACTAGCTCTGGCGTGTTTCTTGGTGGCAGCCTGAACGCTGGCAGTGCTTGGAAGTACAGCGCTCCGCCGCGTGCTGTTTGAAATGGACAACAACGGTTTCCCCTTGTGATCGGTAAGAAAAGCTCCAGCACTCAAGTGCAGTTGAAAAGTTTTAACTTAAACGTAAGCAGAAGCACGTTTCGATGCGAGCCGGCACCTTGGTCACAATGCTGACCCTGAGATAAACAGCATTTTTTTATGTGCTTTGCTCATCATTACTCAAATTAACATGAACATAAACATAGGACTATTACTGTCATTACAAAAGCAGTGGCCATTTTGGAGTGGCAGTGTTCACTAATATTTCAATGTGAATCATCCCTTATAAACTAACCTAATAAATTTCAATCTGTGTCACTTAAATTCGTTATGCAACGGGCTAAAACAAAATAATAATAGCAAAAAACTGACAATTTAATGCCAGCGTTTACGCGGAAAGTCACGAGGGAGTGCAATACTAGTCTCACCCTCAGTAACTCATAAATGTGCATTCAAAGCGATGTTATAAATCAAAAAAGTTCTCTGTTACACAAAGTCACTACATTATGAAACATTAACAGGGCAGCACAGAATAAAATAATTTATCTCATACTTTTTGACAACTGTAATAATAAATCTATCAGTTCATATCTTATAATGATGACTATCTTGCCATACAGTGTAATAAAATAAAGTGTTTGGAAGAAGAAACTGCATTTTAAATCTTCAACAGGGCAGCATAGAAAACAACATATGTCTCGTGCTAGTCTACAACTGTTCACAAACAACATCTCAATGCATCTCTTCCTTCAAACGTTTCAGAGTAATGCCCCAGTGGGCTTTGTCTTTTTCACTCGAAAGACCAATAAGGATTTGAAATACAGAACTTTACTCAGCTGTCTCCTTCGATAGCAATCGAGTATTCTTGTCCTGTATATATATGTGTATATATATATATATATATATATATATATATATATATATATATATATATATATATATATATATATATATATTACCTACTGGCGGTCGCCAGTAGGTAGTTATAGTTAGGACCACGTTTCCATAGGAAAACCTCAACATTCTATTTTGAATAACTTTGGCGCCGGTCGACGAATCCTCGCGAATTTCTCAAAATAGGTGGGGCGCTACGCTCCGCTCCTACCCTGAAAGTCTCGGGGGGATTCGTCAAGCGGGGGCTGAGATAAAAGGGGGGTCCCAAAACGCGTTTTTCCCATGCATTTTTCCATAGGACCTTTAGAACGAGCTACAGCCCGAACGGCTGAACAGAATTACTAGAAATTTGGCAGAGAGGTAGTCCCTAGGTCAAGGAAGTGCCTTTTGTAGGTTTGGTGTAAATCTGTTCAGTAGATTCTGAGAAAATAGCCTTTAAATCAATATATATATCTGAGCCCGCTTACGGTACGCTTACCGTACGCTTACCGTACGCTTACCGTAAGCTTACGGTGGCGTGCGCGAGCGCGATTCTGATTGGCTCTTAGATCTTAGTAAACATTCGAATCGGCCGAAACCAGGAAGCGGCGTCCGCCATTTTGTCTCTCGCACTGAGTGTTGTTTATCAAACATGATGGCCAAAAACATGTTACGGGGCTGTTTTGACAACTCCCTCCCACATAGTCATGTTGAGGGAGTCCCCAAACATCCCCCAAGAGCAAAAACGGTTTTATTTTTTTTTCGGCAATTTCGCGGGGTACGCTTACCGTACGCTTACCGTACGCTTACCGTAAGCTTACCGTACCCTTAAGGTAAAAAAATAAAAATAAAAAAACACTATCCACACTTACCCCACCCCCTGTGCTTTTGGTGGCCGCAGGCCACCAAATGTGCAGGGCTTATTAATAGAGAAAAAAAACGTAATTTTGGCAACATGAAATTATAAAATCGAAATAAAAAAAACACTATCCACATTGACCTCACCCCCTGTGCTTTTGGTGGCCGAAGGCCACCAAATGTACAGGGCTTATTAAAGTTGATAAAAACCGTGCACGGAACGAACTGCGTTAAGTGGGCGCGCACGCCACAAATGGCGTAAAGTAACTTAGCATTTAAAAAACCGTACAAATTCACTGAAAAAACCATAGGTTTCACACACGTTATAGTTAGGAAATAGCATTTAAAAAACCTTGCTAATTCACTGAAAAAACCATAGGTTTCACACATGTTATAGTTAGCTGGACATTTTACTGATAAAAAACCAATGAAATTCCCCCGTTATAGTTACTGTAGGCAACTATAACTCACGCGAACGTAATCCTCTGCTGATGACATATGTGTCTTTATGAAAAAAAAATATTTGTAATATATGTATAGCTAAAATTTAATGGAAGAAGATATGGGCAAATAAGTGTCTAAATACAGTATTAGCATCAGCAGAGGATTGCGGTCGCGTGAGTTATAGTTGCCTACAGTAACTATAACGGGGGAATTTCATTGGTTTTTTATCAGTAAAATGTCCAGCTAACTATAACATGTGTGAAACCTATGGTTTTTTCAGTGAATATATATATATATTCACCTAAAAAACCATAGGTTTCACACGTTATAGTTAGGTGGATATTTCACACGTAAAAAACCACATATTACATCACTCATGACATGGTCAGTGGCATCACTCATGACATCACTGATGACATCATCCTTGTGATAGAGTGGCGGTCGCGCGAGTTATAGTTATCTGAACTAACTATAACGGGGGAATTTCATTGGTTTTTTACGAGTGAAATATCCACCTAACTATAACATGTGTGAAACCTATGGTTTTTTAAGTGAATTTGCAAGGTTTTTTAAATGCTAATTCCTAACTATAACGTGTGTGAAACCTATGTTTTTTTTCAGTGAATTTGTACGGTTTTTTAAATGCTAAGTTATGCATGGATTATTATTTTTTTTATATATTTATTTTACAATAAACTACGTTTTTAATTTTTTTTTTTTTATGGTTTTTCACCGTGCGCGATTTTTTTAAAAAAAAACTAAAATGTTTTTTTCTGCCTTCGGGGTCCTTCAGGGACCCCCTGACAAAGGCTGGGGGGTCAGGAACTCTCTACCGTGCCCCCTTTTCACGTTCGCCACCTTCCTTTTTCACTCTCGCACTGAAAACAAACAAAATGGCGGATGACACTTCCTGATTTCGACCAGCTCAAACGTTGACTGACATGTAACCACCAATCAGAATTACTCTCGCGCACGTTAGGGTGCGCGGCTATAGATATTTATGTGCTTTAACTGCAATTTTCTCAGGAACTACTGAACAGATTGACTCCATATATGCAAAAGGCACATCCCTGACCTGAGGACTACCTCTCTGCCAAATTTCAAGTAATTCTGTTCAGCCGTTCGGGCTGTACCTTCGACTAAAGGTCCTATGGGAAAATGCATGGGGAAAACGCATTTTGGGACCCCCCTTTTTTCTCGGACCCCGCTTGACGAATCCCCCCGAGACTTTCAGGGTAGGAGCTGAGCAGAGCGCCCCATTAGTTTTGAAAATTTCGCGAAGATTCGTCAACCGGCGCCAAAGTTATTCAAAATAGAATTTTGAGATTTCCTATGGAAACACGGTCCTAACTATAATTATCTACTGGCGACCGCCAGTAGATAATATATATACATAAAGACAACAACGGTTTCCCCTCGTAAGTAAAGAAGAACTGCTGCCACATAGTATTAATACTTTGTTTTTCTGGGAGCCATCAGAGCATGGTATTTTTCAAATCACACCCAATGGAAAACATCCACACTCTTTCCATAGATGCAAAACAATGCGGGTCATTATGCACCAATTAAATATTTCACCATCAGATGAGCAAAATCAGCGGGCATATGATCTCATCTCATCATGCCACCTGGCAATCTTTAAACAGTCATGCCCATATTTCTCCCACAATGGGCTGTCACTTAGCTTACACAAGGCTACACAGGATGCTGATCTGCAGGAGTATGCAGGCTTTAAGGAGCATCTTATGCTGACCAAGAGACTTTGCATTGTTCTCAGCCCTTCTACATAAAGGCATTATTCTATAACACTCCAGCTATCCTTACCTGGAGATCAAAGGGACTGTTGTCCTTAATTCCATCTTCCTGCTTAAGGAAGTTTACTGACATTACTGACATTACGGAATTCACTTCTACTCTACAAGTCAGCCAACTCCAGGCATCTCATGTCCTAATGAGATCCCATTATTCCTAAGGGGTTGAAACGCCGTCAACAAGAATATTGATACAGACAACATTTCCACTGTTTGCAGATACTATGAATGTATTTTTATATCCATGAATTCTCCTTTAGAGGAAATGCTGCCTCATAACTTTATCAACCAACTTCCTGTTTTTTGCTCTTGATTTATGTCACTGTTTCTCATCTTTTGGTTTTGGTTTGTTTACACATCTACGGCCTCTGCTACTAGATTCTCTCAACACACTGTTGTAAAAAAGTTTTGCTAATTGCTACCTATTTGGTTAAATAAAACTTGGTTTGGCTGAACCGTGTTATGCACTTGCTTCTTTATCTGTTTTGTTTTAAACGTGATTGATTGCAATATTATTTAGGATTGAGTCCGTACAGTAATATCTGTGATAATCATAATTGTGATTCAGAATGAGTTCCATGTGAACGCATGTATCAAGGACTACTTGATACCCCTGTTCTCATGGACATAATGGTTGCTCTTGTTGTATAATTCATCAGTTTATTTATACACCACAAATGTCTGTGCACGTTTCCTTGGATCAGCTCATGATTCCTTTGCACTATGTAACAGCAGCATACCCCTTCAAAGGTTAGAACTTGGATGTGAAAAGGCCTGGCTTGTGGATGAGTACAATCTGACATAATATTGTTTGGGTAATTTCAACGTGAATCATCTGAAATGGTGTTACATGTCTTGGCCCTTCCCTTTTTTTCCATTTAGGAAACAGCTTATCCAAACCGACCAGGGTTGTTGGCACTGTTGAGGAATCCAGCAAAGTCCGCTTCAATGGAAGGGGGGGGAGGGGCCAGTGTAGTGGTTTTTCGGGCTCCTAAAGGTGAGATGTCACTGTCTGGACAGGACTGGTGGAGCCCTCCTCTACTCACCTGATAAGGTGTGCCAAATAACTATTTTCTGCTGCATGCTGTACAACATAGCCCTGTGACGGAACATCCCTTACATCGCAAAGGATGGAAACCATGAAAACCCACCAGGTGAGGATCATGAAATGCCAATTGAAGATATAGTGGTGAGGAGGAAGGAGTTGACTTACGTCAGGATGTCATTGACAACTTCTTCATATGGGTGTAAGTATCTCTTTACATATTATCACATTAACTTTTACATCAACTATTGATGTAATGAGGAAAAAAGTATTTGCTGGATATTTTTTAGGAAGGGCAAGTTAAGGGAAATCCAGGCCACAGGTCTTTGTTGATCAAAGTTTTGACACATTGACTTTTGTGTTCATTTTCATTGCTTACCTCTAATTGTGTTTTTGGAAAATGTGTTCTCAAAAAGATGACTTTCTAGTGTCTTTTTTATTATGTTTCATTACTTATCTTTTTGTTTTAATCTGTTTTAGGTATCTTCATCATGTCATCTTCATTTGGACATTTCAAAGTTTGTGACATTTGCAGTCAAATGGTGCTGTTTCAAAGTATAAAGGGACCATGGGTTGTTCCTGGGGAAGACACGCACATACTGTGTGTACATATCTGGTATTGAGACAACTTACACAGTCATTTGACTTGTTTTCTGTTGAATGGTGGCACCAAGCCAACATGTGTTACTTGATTTGCTCTAACCACATGTGATAGTCAACCAAAAGCGTAGTCATCCCCCTTCACATTGGCCAAATGAACATTCTGTGTTAAGTGAATGAATATGTTGCTGTGTCTCATTATTGTGGAAAGAAGCTCTTGTAACACACCACTTAAAGGTGGCTGTGACATTCCCCCAGATACTGCAACATTGTATTGGACTGATCCTGTGGCCACAAAATTGAGTACTGCCAGGATTTAGGACTATTGCTGTTATTCTTGTGCAATTCCTATTGTGAGGCAGACGATCTGGATCAAGCTGATGACATAATTCAATAATATTTTGCCTATTGGATTAGATTATTTTGATTATATCACCTTCTTCCATGGAGGCAGGGTGTGGAACTGGAAATGTAAAAATGCCAGTGAGTATTTTTGTTATGTATCTTTTTTTTATGCTAAATAACAATTTGCAGAACACTATGTTTAAAATGTTATGAAATACTAGCTGTGAAGTTTTTGGTATTTATATTTTGTTGTCATGGTAGAAATTAGTGAGAAACATTGCCTACTTGCAATTCATTTATGTTGGTTGTTTACAATTTTAAATATATGATGAAAAGCAAAACAATTGAATGAATATAGAAAATAGCTACAACAGCAGTCTTGGGCTTTGTTTTTTTTCCCTTTTATCAAACAAAAGCAAATAAAGTAAATGTGGATGTAAACTAAAATACAAACAAAATAAGAAAAAGTAAGTCATTGTGAATGAAACCATAATTGTTGAACCAAAATTGTTGAAGTCTAATGTCCAAGATACAACTGGTCTCAGAAAGGTAAATGTGACCAGAAAATGGTCCATAAATTGAATGGTAGTCACATGCTGGAGGAAATTACGTTTGGCATCTCTTGGTGGTGGTGGGGGTCTTGCCAGCCTTTCCTGGTGGTACGGATGAACATGTGCTCCTGGGGGGGATGGTGGATCCACAGTTGCAGTGAATGAGGTGGGTTCAGGTGTTGCCTCTTGTGACAGGGGCCCCCTTTCTGTGACAGGAAGATATAGTAGGGCCAGGTGAAGTTGGGCAAAAGAAAAGGAAAGATGGTGCAGGAAGGTCCTGCAAACGTGTGTGTAAATGTCCTGCAGCACCCCAGTCAGCGAGCCCAAATTAGAGTTCAGATTCTCCATCTGAACATGGTGCTCTCTTGGCCTTGACCCAGTGTACCCCATCCCACTGGGTCCTGGCTGAACTGCTGGTGGTGGTGATATTGTCTCACCAACAGCCAGGAATGGGGGCTCAAGGTGGGTGTTCTGTTGATTGGACACAGGAAGTGGAGAGATTCATCTGCTGAGGTGTTGTAACAGCTAGGGTGGCAGGTGTAGGTGTGGGCCGAGTGCTACTCACTGGAGCTGTCTGCCCAGGCAGACCAGATGGACCAGGCTACTTCTCTTCATTTAGAATTTCCGGAGTGGAGTCCTGGAGGCTTGATCATTGGCTGGAGTGTAAGTATCCTTTTTGCCTTTCCAATGCCTAGCAGGCTAAAACACAAACATTTACACAACTTAGAGATGTTTAGCATTAGTCATCATATAAACAGTGCAGAGTTCAGTTTTCACATATGCCACTTTTATTCAACATACAATTTTACATGCCTTAAGTTTTTAAGGTCAACAAACGTTGATTCGTGAAACTAATGGCATCAATTCAATTACATGACAAGAAAAGGACAACATACAATCAATTTTCAAAAGAGAGCATTAAATAGAGATTTATTAATAAATCACACTTTACCGTAGAAGAAAATATGATAGAAAAGGGAGAATGAGCAAAATTAAATGGCAATATTATTATCACAAAACTGAAACAAGGCATAATGGTAGTTGTAGTTATTTCAATGAAACATTAAGAACACTTGCAAAATTGTAACTTGAAAATACCTTGTGCAAATCTGCAGTAAAAAGAGAACAGACATTTACTATGTGACACACATATATGTTATTTGTTATTTTGAATACAAACACTAACAAGCACAATAACATCATGTGAAATGTGATGGCTTTTGAAACATGTTATCTTAAATACAACTCAATACGTTCAAACAAACAAGCCAAACAAGATGTTACTGATATATTTAGGTTACTACATAAAATAAATTGTGCTGAACACACTAGCAACAGCTAACTTCAAAGCAAACAAGACATTTAGGTTTAGTGACACATTGTAGGAAAGTGCCCCTTTTTGCATGGCTACCCCCTCACACACTTTATGCCTGGTATCTGCTGCACGTTGACTGAGTGTACACTGGATCCCTGCCATTCAGGTTCCCAGTGCCTGTGTTCTTTAATAAGACTGTACCTTTGTGTTGGACTTGGCACTTTTTGCAGGGTCATCCCTGAACTTTTTGCCTTCCTCCTGTATTTTGTCTGACCTGTTTTTGTTGGTTTTATGACTCTGGGCACTTTACCACTGCTGATCAGTGCTAAGTGCATATGCTCTCCATATTGTAAATTGATGTATGGATTCGTGATTCCATGATTGGTTGGTTTGGTTTACTTGTCAGTCCCTAGTACAGTGCACTGAGTGGGCCCAGGGCTTGTAAACCAAATGCTGCTGGTGGGCTTGCAGCACTGGTTGTGCCACCTACAGAAGCAGCCTGTAAAAGTGTGTCTCAGGTCTGCCATTGCAGAGCCTATGTGCAGTCTGGTACTGCCATGTTGACTGGGTAAGTGCACCCACTTGCCAGTCCCTAAACTTTCCCTTTTCTGCATATTAGTAACCCCTATGGTAGGCCCAAGGGCAGGGTGCATTGTAGGTAAAAGGTGGGACAAGCCTTGATGTGTGTGGCATGTCCTAATAGTGAATTAGAGCCATTTTCGTTTTTTACTATTACAAGGCTACCTGTTCCCCATAGGCCAGAATGGGCAGTTTGATTATAACATCTTATAATCCTAACTGACTCAGGGAACTTGGTAGAAATTTGAGTTTAGTATGCCTGAACTCAGAATGATAAAATGCATCTTTTAGTAAAGTTGGTTTTAATATTCTGTGTTTGAAAATACCACTTTTAGAAATTAGGTATTTTCTTGCCTAACCATCCAAGCCTGCCTCTGCTAGGTTGTGTATTCCTTGTCTGGAGTTTGAGTGACAGGGACTGGGGGATTCCAGGAGACAGGGTGAGTCAGCACAGGGCTGAATAGATAGATCTGCATGCAGATGGGTGGGAGGAGTGCACCTGGGACCTGAATAGGGCTGTGCCTTCCCTCCATAATGCTGGCTCCATCTCCTGTGGTGCGTCTGATGTCCCTGCCCTGTGAAAGTAAAGAAGGAGTCATATAAACAGAGTGCTCCAGGACTGACCAGAACTGGTTTGGACTAGGCAGAGGCATCTCTGCCTTCAGAGAACAAAAATAAACTGTGTTTAAAAAAGGGGACCCAGACCCCGGAACTTTAGATCACTTTTGGGAAACAAGAAGAAACCTTTGCTGAGGAGAGGAACCAGAGAGACTGAGGAGAGACTATCCTTAAGCATGAGGGACTGGCCTGAAGTGGTTGCCTGACTGCCAAAGAGAGGAGAAAGGACTTTTGTGCTACTTTCATTCAACTTGTGAAGGATCTTCAAGGGCTTGAGACAGAACTTGCCTCCTGCTGAAGTCTAAGGGACAACAGACTTCACCAACCAGCTCCCTAAGAGTTCTTTGGAAGTGCCTTTCTGAGGGACTGCGTGTCGCAAGGAGCTGAAAGCTCAACTCACGAAGAAGAAGCGTGTCGCCGCCGCAGCCGCTGTCATCACATCACCGGAGAAGAGGATCGACGTCGCATCAGATGCCGCCGCATCAACGGAGAAGCGTGTTGCTGCCACTGTCGCATCGCCGAAGCGCCTCGAATCGCCGGAGAAAAGGGATCGACGTCGCATCAGACGCTGCCACATCACTGGGAAGCGTGTCATAAGGGTCTGTCGCGGCTCCGAAGAATCGTTGAGTCGCTGCACAGCCGTCGGGCGTGCAGGCATCGTGTCACATCAAGAAGAAGACGCCATCTTTGTTTCATCGCACCGGATCTTCATCGCATCACGGCGTTGCGGGTCGCATCACCACAGAAGCACAGTAAGAAACCGACGCATCACCTCCCCTCGCAGAGAAGAACCAACGCATCCCCTACGCATCAGTAGGGACCCGAAGCATCACTGTTCGTGCGTGTAAGGACCCAACGCTTCACCTTCCCTGCAACACTTTTGTTGTATAGCGTTACGCATCCTAAGGTACATTGAACTCAAAGTGTCGCATTTTTCATCTTAAGAGAACTGAGCTATTTCTACAATTTTTAAAGTGCAGTATTGTGGATTTTTGTAATTTATGGTCTTGTGACAAGTCGATATAAAAATACTTATTGTTATACTATAACTTGTGTGGTGTCCATCTGTAGTGTTGTTACTGGGTTACTGTATGTGTTCACAAATGCTTTACACACTGCATCTGAAATAAGCCTGTCTGCTTGTGCCAAGCTACCAAGGGGGTGAGCATGGGTTATTTTAGGAGTGTTCCCCCTTACCCTGACTAGACGCAAGGGTCCCTATTTGGTCAAAGGTACCTACCTCTGCCAACTAGAGACCCCCAAATCTAAAACTTGGTTTTCACTATTGGCACACCTGTGGCTCACATGTAAGTCCCTTGTAGAAGGTACCAGTGGTACATAGGACCTTGTGACCATAAAGGGTCTCTAGGGGATGCAGCATATATTATGCCACCCTCAGAGGCCCTTCACCAAACACATACACACTGCCAGTGCAGACTATGTGTTATGGTGCAGAAAAACATCAGAGTTGACATGGATCACATCCCTGTGCCATGCCCACCAACCACTGCCTGTGGCATATGAAAGTCAACTCTCTAGCAGGCCTCACAGCCCTAAGGCAAGGTGCACTATACCACAGGTGAGAGCACAGCTGCATGCGTAATGTTCCCCTACAGTGTATGTGCCATTAATAGATATTATTAGTACAGTGGAGCCATATCGAGTACATGGGCTGGGAGTTTGTCATTAAGAACTCCACAGCTCTATGATGGCTTTACTGAATCCTAAGGAGTTTGGTATCAAGCTCCTCAGCATAATAAACCCACACTGATGTCAATGTTGGATTTATTACAAAATGCACTCAGAGGGCATTTTAGGGATGCCCCCTGAAAAATGACCAACTCCCTCCTGTCCAGCTGACTGGTATGTACCAGCATACTACACAGACATGTTTCTGACCCCCTGAGGTGGGGGACCTTGTGCTCTCATGGGTCAGGGACAAAGGCTGCTTAGGGTGGAGGTGCTTCACACCTACCCCCAAGCAGGAACAGCATTCAAGGTGGTGTGCCTCAAAGGTTTCCTGCTCTTTGATATGTAAGTGAGGGTCTCACCAGATAGAGGAGATGCCCCCCCCATGATCAGGCCCCATTTTTGGTGGCAAGGTGAGTCAGAAAATTAGTAGTCAGGAGAGGTGTGTCGCCTCTCTGCCAGGACCACCCCTAGGTTGCCCTGGATCAAGGTGACCCCTTCCTTAGGAACTCCTCCATCTTGCATGGAAGAATTCAACCCAATCCAGTTAGGGGGATGCACCCTCCCCAAAGGGAGGGGACATTCTAAGGGTGTAGTCACCATATAGGCAAGTATCCTATATACTAAAATCTTCAGGTACCTCTAACGCTCCTAAATTCAGTATTTAGGGTCACCACTGAGCCTTGATCCTCAGATTTCTTTGACCCAATAAGAAATAAAGAAGAAGATGACTTGCAGCCAAGCCTGGAAGACAAATACTGGTTTGGTCCCTGCCCTACCGGCCTGTCTTCTCCTCAAAGACCCTGAGAAGAAATCAATGCCTGTCTCGTGGCCTGTGACTTTCAAAAACCCCAGGTAGGCTGCCACTCTTCAGCCAAGACCAGTTCTCCCAAGGACAGTGGCCCTGTCCAGAAGAAACTACACTAGGGATTCGGGTTCCAGGCAGATCTTCGACCCCTGCAACATTTTGCACCCAATGTCCATGGCCCGAGTTCGAGTGACTCACCTGTCCTGTGAAGTCTCCCCAGCGATCCTGACTTTACCTCCATCAGTGGCTGACCTCTCCTGGACCCCACAAAGTCGCCTGCAGCCTCTACACAAAGGGTCCCTCTGACGATGACCGGCTCCGACCAAGATGATCTGACACCTAAAGGTACCCTTGCATCCTCGGCCCTCTGGCCATGGAGAGCCCAACTGATGGTGCCTTGACCTCATCCAGCCCTCCAGCCTACCTGCCCAGCTGGTGGTCACCATCAGCCAGCCTGCTGGTCTGAGCCTGCAGCCTCTTTGTGCAGCCGAGATTTCCCATTGAAACTCATTGGGCGCCAAACGCTGATTTACAACCTGCACCCGGCAGGTCCTGTGCCGCTCTCCTCCCATAGGATTGCAATATGTTTTACCTATTGCATACAACTATCTTGTGATCTAGTAGGCTCATAGGAGAGCCTAACATGTATGCTAAGTGCTATTGTTTCTGACTGAGAAATACAAATGCATTTCTAGAACTGTAAAGCCTTTTTTCTGCCTTTCAAAACACTCCATACTGCATTTTTGATAGTATTACTGCTTTGGAAACTGTTATTTACCTGTAACTGAGTATTGTGTGGTTCTAGAAATAAAAACACAAAACAATAGCCTGGATTCAGTCTTTGAGTGTGTGCAATCATTTCTTGCCTGAGTGTGTACAATAAATGATTAAACCCACCCTCTGATAAGCCTATCTGCTCAACCACACTACCACAAATAGAGCGTTTAGTATTATCTACTTGAGCTACCGCCATCCCGCAGTGGGATGGCGGCAGCACAGCTAAAATCTAAAGCAGGCCCTTTACGTCGGCCCCAATCATCAAGTGATATCTTAGCTGAGCCGGCAAGAAATATTTTTACAAGTCCTGCTTTGGGATTGTCACTGTGCGACAGTGCATAACTAGATGGCGGAGACTGTAAGTCTCAATTCTGATAACTGTAACTTTGATTTGTCTGGGAACTAACGGCGCAAAATGGTGGATCGCAAATGTCCTTCGCGACACAGAGCCACCATTTTGTTGTTTCTTGTCCTCTCCCTCAGTCCATTGAACTTTATCCTGCCGACACTCAGACATTGCTCCTCGGCTGGACTGCCTTATCTATCTCTTTCTCCCCCCCTAGGCCCCCGTCTCTCCTATCACCTATGTCATCTCTCCCCCCTCCCTCTCCCTACCCCCTTGGAAGTCTTATTTCTCTGTTCACCCTGTGGATAAGTAATATTCAATCGTTTTTAGCCTGATCGATGTGAAAATGGAACCCTGAGTGAATTTACTATTTGCATAGTTACAATTCTAACCACTAGTATACGTAGTAGTTCTTGGTACTTAATATCACTATTATGTGATTCTGAGCTTTCCCGTTTGCGTCTCTCTCCTAAAGTGACTCTACAATGTATACATTTACTTTTCTGCTATCTGTATCTCTTCTTTGTGGGACTCTTCAACTCGCTGTCTCCCTCCCTTTGTCCTCCCTGACCCCTGCCTTTTGTGGATCCTGTCTTTTTCTGGATCGCTAATTTACCCTGGTATTGAATGTATTATCTTTTGTAATTAATGTGATTTTTTTTCTTTTGCCATCTGTTCCCCCTCTGTTTGACCTGCCGGTTCCGACCTGCCTCCTAGCCCCCTGTCCCTTGTTGCCCTTTGACTAAGCACTTCTTCTCCCCTTGTTGGGGAAAGATCCAATATTCATACTCTGGATTCTCAGTGACCCCTCTGAGAGAGTCCACAGCATCAAGGGAGCCATGCACAGTTGAGGTATGGTATGGCGCCCCTTACCAAAGCACTCCCTCTCCCCTTGTTGGGGAAGGATCCAGTAGGTAGGCCTTGGAGTCTCAGAGACCCCTCTGAGAGAGACAACTGTGTTATGGGAGCCTCACGCAGCGGAGATGTGAGATTAATACCACTTACCCTGGGAGCACAGCTTACCGGACCTTGGACGCGGCTCTTACTCATCTACCGCTTTGTACCCCTTCAACCTCCCCCCTCTTTCATGCTCTGTCTCACACCCTCCCCCACCGCTTTCCCTCTTTCATCCTTGGTCTGTTTCCTCTGCTCCTATCCCCTCTCCCCTGAATCTCTCCCCCTGCCTGCTACGCCGCCTAGCCCCCTGCCCCTTGTGCCCTCTGACTAAGCACTCCTTCGCCCCTTGTTGGGGAAAGATCCAATATTTATACTCTGGAGTCTCAGTGTTCCCTCTGAGAGAGTCCACAGCACTAAGGGAGCCACTCACAGTTGAGGTTTGGTATGGCACCCCTTGCCAAAGCACTCCCTCTCCCCTTTTTGGGGAAGGATCCTGTAGGTAGGCCTTGAAGTGCCAGAGACCCCTCTGAAAGAGTCCACTACGTAATAGGGAGCCTCTCGCAACGGAGATGGATGAATGATGCCACTTCCCCTGGGATCACAGTTTCTGGACTTTGGACGCAGCTATTACGCGTCTACCAGTTTGTGCCCCCGTCACCCTCCCCCTCTTCTTTCTTGCTGTGTCTTTCACCCTCCCCCTCCTCTTTCCCCCTTCATTCTCTGTCTACTTCCCCTGCTCCTACCCCCTCTCCCCTTGAATCTCTCCCCTTGTCTGCTTTTTCCCTTACGTATATGTCCTTATTGTTTGTCTCGACCTAACACGTAACTATGTAGCTATGCTCTAATAACTGTGTAACCTTTGTAACAATGTAACCTGCAACTATGGTCTGATTCTCATGTAAAGAGCTCTGATACCTCTGGATCTAGCCAGCGCTATATAAAACCTTTCAAATAAATAAATAAATAAATAAATTAGCTGGTAGTTCTGTGTCATAAAAGTGGGATCTCTTTTAGAAGGAAATACGAGTCTTAGGTGTATGCCATGGTTCATATCATTTGAGCTGTCCAATCCCTGTGCCATGAGGACACACCCACTCCTGTTGCAGGAGTTTTTCTCTATCTGCTCCCAAATTGGAGTCTATTAAATGCAATAAGGTAACCTTGTGATAGAATACTACTAGCAGCAAAATGCATAAACTCAGCACAGTTAGCGTTGTTACAATTCCATAGAATACAAAGGGAGAAGTCATTTTAAAAAGACTGTGGAAATAAGGGCTTTTAGGCCTAACCACCCTCTCCTTGGCTAGAAGAAGTTTATTTTCTTTAAAAAGGACGACCTCTGGGCTTTGACAGCAGATCCCATACCTTAAAGCCTTTATGTAAGGTTTACATCATAGGAACAGCAGAGCTCCTCTTCATGGAACGGCTTTCTCCAAGTGTGTTAAAACAACATGCTACAACGTAATATCAAAGCACATGTCTTCAGTACTACAGCTGTGTGTAGCATGTTATGTCTAGGTGCTAGGGACTGACCAGAACAGAATAACAAGGGGCATTGTTGATCGACCTTGCACATCGTGTTCAGACTAAACTCCAGGAAAGTCAGAGAATGCGAAAGCAGTCCGTTCTCATGTGAAAGGCACACAGAGTATTGCAAAAACAAAGGCGTGCAGTAACGTGCGCAAAAGTAGCATCATGGCAGCGAAGCTGATGGTAACTTAGCAACGTCGACAATGTCCCTAAGGGCCCATATACCAAGAGCTAGCCTTGCTACAGTGAAAAATTACGTTGCATATTTTTCACTGACTGGACATATAAAACACATGTCCTACTTTTTAAGTACCATGAGCCCTGCCATATGAGCTGTTAGGGCCTACCTTAGGACTGACTTTTGGCCTGGTGAAAGGTTTTCTTGCCAGGTTGAAACAGCAGTTTCAAACTGCACTACAAGCTGCAGTTGCAGGGCTGAGGCATGCTACTTTAGTGGGTGCCACAATGAGTGATACATCCTACTAGTAGCATTTACTTTAGACCTCGGGTACATGCAGTTCCATATACTAGGACTTATAAGTAAGTAACAAAATGTTATTGTATATAGTTAATTAAAACCTTTACAATTTTTGTGCTAAAATCATCCAGATAACGTTTAAAAGGTAAAAAGGATGCACAGGTAATATATACTGTTGGACCTGGCCCTTTTAGCACGTTCACCACTAAACTTTTTGCATTTATCTTAGCCTTGGTCCCTATGTAGTGTTAGTGGTTTTAGGCCTCTAGGCACTTTAGCACTGTGTCCCAGTGTAAAGTGCGTGCGCTCTGCATTACATTTAGTGAGACTGGCCTGCCCTCCCATAGGAATGCATGGGGGATATGTGTGTCCATGGTAATTCCTGTTGTGAGAGGAGTACAGGGTCGAGTTTAGTATGTGCGAACTCGTAAGAATAAATGCTGCACAATGATGTGCGCAGATTTATTATAACTATAGGAGAAGTGCCACTTCTAGAAGTTGGCACTTCTGTGTGCTGTGTGTCTGCCTGCCTGCATGTCTGGCTTGTGATTGACAGGTGCTGGATGGTGTGGGGAATTCCAGGAGTCAGGGTGAGTCAGCCCAGTGGTGAATGGAGAGATCTGCATGCAGATGGGAGGGAGGAGTTGCACCTGGGACCTGAATAGGGCTGTGCCTTCCCTACACAATGCTGGCTCCACCTCCTGTGGTGCGTCTGATGTCCCTAGCCTGTCCTGTGAATAGGGAGAGGGGCTGAGCACAACAAAGTGCTCCAGAACCAGTTGTAACTGGTTCTACCCATGCCCTACAGTTGGTAACAAAGGAAATGTGTGTATAAGAAGTGGCTGTGACCCCATGTATGTTGTTCTCTGTTGCTCCTGACTTGAGGGGGGCCTACTGCTGCTGCTGGGCGCCAGGAGGAACTGCCACTAGGGACTGCCGCCCTGCTGGAGGGCCTTGTGAGCAGGCCTGCCTGGGCCCAGCCTTTGCCCCCCCTTCATCCCAAGACTTTCCCTGAACCTTGCCTTATTGGGAGGAGCGCCTTTTCTTCCCATACCCAGGAGTGCTTTATTTTGATTGTCTGAAGAGCGCTTTACTGTCCCAAGGATGTTCCTCTTTTCGCTTTCAAAAGAGAAAAAAATGTAGCCAACCACATTGTGAGGGCATCATTGGAAAAAGCCCCAAAATCAACATTAAGACAAATGCTAGGCCTTACGCCTATACAAGGCCACCACAAATGTGGAAATTGCTTATGTTGCGACCAAACAGTTGGGGGAGTTTTATTCTCTCATGGAGGAGTCCATTGGAAACATGAAACTTTTTCAAATTGCCGGACAAAATTTGTTATCTATGGCATTTTATGCCCGTGCAAAAAACTCTACATTGGCAAAACCAATCAGGAGGTCCGACACTGGATAACGCAGCACAAATCACGAATAAAGAAAAATGTGGAAACAGCACCCCTCGTCAACCATTGGCAAAAAATGTCACATACTGTACAGGATCTTAAGTGGACGGTTATTTCTAAAGTTGAATGTGGCCAAAGAGGAGGCGACCTAGAGGCGAAACTAGCACAACGTGAAGCCATGCTTATTCTGAAATTTGATACTTACATCAACGGCCTAAATGAACTATCAGAGATTTACAGATTATAAAGCCCATTTTCTAGCCTCTGACGCACCATCCACTCTGCCTCAACTTTGCAGCACGAGAGATTTAGCTTCCGCATCGGGTGCCAAGCAACAACGTTTCTCTTGGCGGATTTCCAACTACATTACCCAGAATTCCGGGTTTCCCACAATCCTGTATTAAGGCTTACACGGAAGTACCTTCAGTCCACCTTTCTCGCATTCGCTGCCAAGCAATTGTGATTTGCGCCGTGACTCAGGTAACTGGCCCTAGCCCGCCGGACGTCCTTTCCACCAACTTGAGACGCGTAGGAAACGAGACCAAACCGTCATGTTCTCTTCCCCATGCAGGTTCGCCGCCGCCGTCTCTAGAAGCCTACTCCGTCCTTGAAACGAATTATACTAAGGTACGATCCCACTTCCGCCTTCACTTTCCACACATTGTTTATATGCATTCGAATTTGAGGTAACATTACGTTCCTCCTTCCAACAGAGCTTTTGCGCCTCCCCTCAATCATGGGTGACTCGCACCCCAGATCAAAATAAGTATCCAATATCCTCTGGTTCACGGACGAACCCAACTATTTGGACGTGAGTTACTCCCTTGACGTATTGACTTATATTATTCGGACATTTTTTGTGGTCTTTGTATAATGTCGTTTTACTGTATGTGGTAAAATAGTTCCTTGTTTTCACTTTTTCCAGTAGGCCCATTTCGTTCAAAATCTGATTCCCATTCCCGTCCTGGTAAGAACTGATCTTGTTTCAAGCGTTTTGAGAACTGAGGCACTGTCATTTTTTGAAAGAAGTAGATTCACTCCCCCCTTCTTTTTCCCTTCTAGCGTGCATGGTCCTGAGGAGAACCCCCATCCAAACCACTAGGGGTTCGAAACGCGTCGACCTTCGCTTTTGTGTTGTCACATTTTTGTATTGGTGAAAAATAACCAAGTGGTGCATTTATTACGATTCAATCTGCAAGGTTAAAATTTACAGCAACATTTGTTGTCATGCACCCTTGTCAAATTTCCATTAACTTTCACCAGGTTGAGTTTTCCCTTTGGTCATTTCTGACTTAAAAGGTTTCCGAAGGAAATTGTGTGTGAGTGTGTTGTATTTGAATGAGGAGTGGTGTATGAGTGTTTATCCAAAACCTCTGTGGTTGATAAGTTTTGTTTAGTTTATTTAACTGTGTTTCCTATTGCACTTTCTGTGTCTATTGTGATTCTTTTTAGACGGCTTCATACTTTTGTACACACATAGAATTATACTCAAGATGTATTTGCATTGATTAATATATGTAAAATAATTTAAATAAACACTATTTAGTAGTACCAGCGTGGTCGTTTGAGGTTTCTTCCACGTCCCATTCAATGGATTTCTAGTTCCATCAGTACTGGCATTCTCTTGTTCACTTTTGCTTCAGGCTCAGCCTTACTGATTAGAGCCACACCCAGCTTTCGTTACTGTTATTTAGCGGGGGTCCTCCCGCGAGGTGTTTTGTTATAAACATTAGGATCGATTCTTCTCATAAACTTCCTAATTGTGATAGCGCTTAGCTCCACTAGGCGGCTGTCTCCTTTGTGTGTTGTCATCTGTGTATCGATTGTGTTTTCATTTTTATTACTTTATTACTCTCTTTACTATGACTGAAAATGACACTTTTGCGTATAGTGAAGACCACATACAAAAACTTCTGAGTGCTCCAACACTTTTTGCCTCAGCTTCTCTAAGCGTTACAGCCAAAACGCAAAATGAATCGGACAGATTATTACGATTAAAGAAAAAACAGATACGGACCGACCTCCACGGCCATTTTTTGTTAGAACACTTAAAAGCAGGAACAATCCCTGGCGGACTCCAGATCCGCAATATTCCAGTCATCTTTACTGACGACCCTGTTTATAAGAAGGGCTATAGCTGCATAGAAACTAAATGCAGCAGAGATTTAATGGTTTTGACAGTAGAAACCGCACTGAGAATTTCGCAACAACAACTGCAGGAAATTGCCACCCTTGAGTCAGAAATTAAGGACAATCAACTAATCACCGACTCCAAAGCCTTACTTGAGAAAGTTGAAAAGGAAATAGTGGAGTTTAAAGATTATACCATCAACCAAAAAGGAAACAAATTCGACAAAGATCGGAGAAATTTCTCCTTGGAAACAGTTTATCCATACTTAGCGGCTGATTTTTACACCAGATCAGACTCTAGGAGGTTCCTCCCTGAATATCAAGGAAGATCCAGGAACCGTTTCATTACTTTCTCTGATACCTCTTCGTCTTCAGGAGGTGATACAGACAACAGTGAAGGACGCCAAACCACCAACAAAAGATGGAATGGACAACAACAACAGGGACCACCGTCTTTTTTAGGAAGAGGTCAACAAAGAGCCAGAGGGCGCCCTCGGTTCAACAACCAACCTTGGGAAATGACCACGCGCAGACAACATTACAAAAATTTACTCCTTCCCCTATCTTCAATCTTTCCACACGTATTCTGACAAAAGGGGAAGAAACCATTTTAGCCAAAGGCTTAACTTTTGTCCCTACACGAAGTACTGATTTCATCAAGATGAAAACAGAGGCGATCGAATTCTGCCGGAAGATAAGACTAAGAATGTTCTTCGCGGATAGTGAATTTACCACTACTAATGAAGTCACTGGACTAAGAAAAAAATCAAATTTTTGTCCCCCCTCGAGCAAGGTCCCCAAAGAGTTAATCACTTTCGAAAGAACTGTCCTGTCTGCCATTTCTAATATGGAAAAACAATCGAAATTTGTTAAACATAATATTTCAAAACCCCAAAGAGATGCCCTCACTTCACTTAAAAATGATTCTTCGGTTACTATTAAACAGGCCGATAAAGGCGGGTCGATAGTTGTGTGGGCCACTACTGACTATACTACAGAGGCTCTCAGGCAGTTAAATGACACCACTTGCTATAAACGCATCCCTAAGGACCCGACAGTGGAACTCCAAGGTCACTTATTCGACATCCTTGAGAAAGGATTTTCACAAGGTTTCCTCGGTCAAAAAGAATACAATTTTTTGAAAAACAAATACCCTCGCACTCCGATCTTTTATATTCTGCCTAAAGTGCATAAAAATGAGACTTCGCCACCAGGCAGACCCATCGTTTCCGGGTGCGACTCTTTAAACGAACCAATCTCCAAATATGTAGATTTCTTTTTAAAACCTTTCATGGAAGAAGTACCATCCTTCCTCCAAGACACGACAGATTTCATCAACAAAATACAAAATATTCCATTCACGTCAGAAAAAGATTTTCTGGTGACATTGGATGTCAATTCATTATACACTCAAATTCCTCAGGACGAAGCTTTGGCCGTCCTTTCCTACTTTTTGGACAAAAGACCAAGACCGTTACGGGTCCCCACGGAGTTTATCCTAGATCTAGCCAGCTTTGCTCTTAAAAAGAACTTTTTCTCCTTTGACAATGATTTCTACTTTCAAATAAAAGGAGTAGCGATGGGTTGTCCATTTGCTCCGGAATTGGCGGTACTTTTCATGTCCATGTATGAAGAAAAATGTGTTTATAACAACAATCCTTTCAACCAGTACATCACCACTTGGATGAGATTCATCGACGACATTTTTTTGACATGGACCGGAGATGAAGACCAACTAAAACAATTCTTTGATTGGCTAAACCAGAGATCTCCCGATATTAAGTTCAGCATTAATTCATCAAAAATTAAGATTCCATTCTTGGATGTTGAAGTTTTTCCAGCTGAAGGGAGTTTAGCAACCACACTTTACATCAAGCCATCTGACAGAAACAAGGCCCTCCTTTTTTCAAGCAACCACCCCAGGAGTTTAAAAGAAAATTTGCCTTATGGCCAATTCCTGCGAATAAGACGGAATTGTTTTTACAAGGAGGATTATAACACCCATGCCAATCATCTTCTGGAAAAATTACAAGATAGAGGCTACCCGAGGAAACTGGTCAAATCAGCCAAAAAGAGAGCACTGTGCACGCCGAGAGAAACCCTGCTGTCCAAAAACAAAAAAACTGCCATTGACCGTCAGGTATTTGTTACGACCTTTTGCCCCAACTCGAACCAATTGAGGAAAGTTATTCATCAAAATTGGCATTTATTACACGATCTGGACCCCACCTTCAAGGATGTTCCTCTTTTCGCTTTCAAAAGAGAAAAAAATGTAGCCAACCACATTGTGAGGGCATCATTGGAAAAAGCCCCAAAATCAACATTAAGACAAATGCTAGGCCTTACGCCTATACAAGGCCACCACAAATGTGGAAATTGCTTATGTTGCGACCAAACAGTTGGGGGAGTTTTATTCTCTCATGGAGGAGTCCATTGGAAACATGAAACTTTTTCAAATTGCCGGACAAAATTTGTTATCTATGGCATTTTATGCCCGTGCAAAAAACTCTACATTGGCAAAACCAATCAGGAGGTCCGACACTGGATAACGCAGCACAAATCACGAATAAAGAAAAATGTGGAAACAGCACCCCTCGTCAACCATTGGCAAAAAATGTCACATACTGTACAGGATCTTAAGTGGACGGTTATTTCTAAAGTTGAATGTGGCCAAAGAGGAGGCGACCTAGAGGCGAAACTAGCACAACGTGAAGCCATGCTTATTCTGAAATTTGATACTTACATCAACGGCCTAAATGAACTATCAGAGATTTACAGATTATAAAGCCCATTTTCTAGCCTCTGACGCACCATCCACTCTGCCTCAACTTTGCAGCACGAGAGATTTAGCTTCCGCATCGGGTGCCAAGCAACAACGTTTCTCTTGGCGGATTTCCAACTACATTACCCAGAATTCCGGGTTTCCCACAATCCTGTATTAAGGCTTACACGGAAGTACCTTCAGTCCACCTTTCTCGCATTCGCTGCCAAGCAATTGTGATTTGCGCCGTGACTCAGGTAACTGGCCCTAGCCCGCCGGACGTCCTTTCCACCAACTTGAGACGCGTAGGAAACGAGACCAAACCGTCATGTTCTCTTCCCCATGCAGGTTCGCCGCCGCTGTCTCTAGAAGCCTACTCCGTCCTTGAAACGAATTATACTAAGGTACGATCCCACTTCCGCCTTCACTTTCCACACATTGTTTATATGCATTCGAATTTGAGGTAACATTACGTTCCTCCTTCCAACAGAGCTTTTGCGCCTCCCCTCAATCATGGGTGACTCGCACCCCAGATCAAAATAAGTATCCAATATCCTCTGGTTCACGGACGAACCCAACTATTTGGACGTGAGTTACTCCCTTGACGTATTGACTTATATTATTCGGACATTTTTTGTGGTCTTTGTATAATGTCGTTTTACTGTATGTGGTAAAATAGTTCCTTGTTTTCACTTTTTCCAGTAGGCCCATTTCGTTCAGAATCTGATTCCCATTCCCGTCCTGGTAAGAACTGATCTTGTTTCAAGCGTTTTGAGAACTGAGGCACTGTCATTTTTTGAAAGAAGTAGATTCACTACCCCCCTTTTTTCTTTTTCCCTTCTAGCGTGCATGGTCCTGAGGAGAACCCCCATCCAAACCACTAGGGGTTCGAAACGCGTCGACCTTCGCTTTTGTGTTGTCACAATTTTGTATTTCTTAACACTGGTGAAAAATAACCAAGTGGTGCATTTATTACGATTCAATCTGCAAGGTTAAAATTTACACCAACATTTGTTGTCATGCACCCTTGTCAAATTTCTCTTAACTTTCACCAGGTTGAGTTTTCCCTTTGGTCATTTCTGACTTAAAAGGTTTCCGAAGGAAATTGTGTGTGAGTGTGTTGTATTTGAATGAGGAGTGGTGTATGAGTGTTTATCCAAAACCTCTGTGGTTGATAAGTTTTGTTTAGTTTATTTAACTGTGTTTCCTATTGCACTTTCTGTGTCTATTGTGATTCTTTTTAGACGGCTTCATACTTTTGTACACACATAGAATTATACTCAAGATGTATTTGCATTGATTAATATATGTAAAATAATTTAAATAAACACTATTTAGTAGTACCAGCGTGGTCGTTTGAGGTTTCTTCCACGTCCCATTCAATGGATTTCTAGTTCCATCAGTACTGGCATTCTCTTGTTCACTTTCACTGTCCCAAGGAGCGCCTTCGTTTTTGGAAACAGCGCTGGACTACGATAATTTCCGAGGGAATCCTGACGTAGGGATTCCCCCGCTTTTTGCTGCTTTCCTAGCGGGAGCCCACCTCGCAATTGTGCCTCTCGAGCGGGTGCCCACCCCGCACTTATGCAAAATTTGCAGTGGGTGCCCACCCCACTGTTCGTGTGTTTCCTAGCGGGAGCCCACCCCGCAATTGTGCCTCTCGAGCGGGTGCCCACCCCGCACTTATGCACAATTTGTAGTGGGTGCCCACCCCACTGCACGTGTGTTTCCTAGCGGCAGCCCACCCTGCAATTGTGCCTCTCGAGTGGGTGCCCACCCCGCACTTATGCAAAATTTGCTGTGGGAGCCCAAACCACTGCTCGTGTGTTTCCTAGCGGGAGCCCACCCCGCATTTGTGCCTCCCGAGCGGGTGCCCACACCGCTCTGTCTTTTTAATTTTCAGAGGGAGCCTACCCCTCATTGCCCGCTTTACTTTATGTTTACCTATGAGTGCCCACCCCGCCGGTTCTGGCCCCCGTGGGAGGCAGCCGCCACAAGAAACGCTGAGGGACGCTGCGCTGCCTGCGGCGCCCCGGAAGTGCTTAGAGCGGCCTTGTTGCAGGTGGGGCCTGAGGACACCCGGAAGTAATGCCTGCCTGAGCGGGGCTCTCAGGAATTGGAGGGAGAGCCCCGCAGCCACAGAGAAGCCAGGCGGGAGCCTACCCCACTCTGGCAGATGCCCCCAAAAGCCGCCGGTGAGGAGAGTGAGGCAGCGCGACGCTGCTGCCCGGTCGCAGGGGAAGCCGACATCAGGGATAAGAGCAGAGCGGAGGAGACGTAGTCGGCACGTCTGAGGCGCCGGTGAGTAGGGCTGGAGATTGATTTGTGGGGAGGCCGGGTGCATAAAAGAGGAGAGCCGGTGAGCCAGGCTCCTTGGTCCCTGGTTGTGAGAGGGGGCGTCGGGGCACATTGCCGGTGCCCACCCCCCCTCCTGCTGTACTGACTCTGTTGGGCATAGCCAGTGTTAGTTCCAGAGTGGGACTCCCATGTGCCCCGTGCCCGTTGCTGGTGAGGCGTTAGTGGTGGTACCAAAGGCACTGTAGTGCCACAGCTTGTTTTATCTGCCTAATTTCCCCAGCTGCCCCGCGTGATAGAGGGCAGCTGCAACGTTGCGCAGGCAGCTGCAACCCTTGGGCCCATTCCGTGTCAGAGTCGCAGAGAGGGGCTCAGAGGGCACGCTGGTGGCCATGATCATTTCTACAGCTGCCCAGCAATTAGTGGGCAGCTGCAACGTTTAGGCCAATCCATTGCGCACTTTGTGGTCGCTGCTCGTGCAGACAGCCCTGACATTTGCAGGACATAGGGCCTTTTTGAGCTATTGAGAGAGGCCAGTTGGCCTGGATCCATTTTAGTGTGAGTGCCCCCAGATGGGGTACACTGTGTTTATACCTAATGTGATGCCTCCCATGATTATGCGTAATGTGTTATGCAAATGAGGTTTAGATCTCATGCGTTTATGCTGGTAGTTACATAATGTATCTATGCTTGTAATGCCTACTGTGATGCTAAGTGCGTAATGCAGTATGCCAATGGTTTTTAGACCTCAGATGTTTATGCCTACAGTGATTGCAGACTGTGTTCTAGGCCTAAGGTGATTATGACTGCGTAGCGTATTCCTAACATTTACCTGTAGTTACTGGTTGTGTTCTACATCTATAATTTATGCTACAGTTAGTGTAGGCTCTACCTCTGCTAATTCCACTTTGTGATTGTTCTGACAGTGGCCCAATTGGCCCTGTCGTGTGTACATAGTCCCCTGTAGATTCTGCCCAGTGCTCGTTGGCACAGTGTATATTATGTGATTATGATCTAAGGAGTTTATTATAATACAAAGGCTATTTTTATATATAACCTTGTGTGGAGTTCCTTTTGTGGTGTGCCTGGGAATCGGATATTGTTGCTGTGTGCGTGCAAAAACGCTTTACACATTGCCTCCGGGATAAGCCTGACTGCTCGTGCCAAGCTACCAAGGGGGTGAGCAGGGGTTATCTTTGGCGTGTAACTTCCTTGTCCTGACTAGAATGGTGGTTTCTGCCTGGCTTTGGTGCAAGCCTTAGCCAACCAGAAATCTCCTTTCTAACATATACTATCATTATTTACAAAATTGAGGTTGAATTAGATGCTGTGCTGTGATTTGCACCTCAGTCCTTTGGTTATACACATTCGATTTCATACACTGTAATATGCCACGGTGTGCAGATCCTGAGATAACAATATAATGGTTACGTAATAAAACTAAATATTAAAAAATGATGTCAGGAGGAAAGAAAACTGTAAAATTCGACATCATTCTTTTCCCATAGCCAGAGATTTTTTTTAAAGTGCTATTTTTCAGATTTCTGTAGTAAGAAACTGAATTTCTGCAGGAATCTGGTGGCCCTGCATACTACCTGTGACAATTGGCTATTCAGTGCTAGCATTACTGCTGGCCGACATGATCTAATTTGATGTACAAAATGCTTGTAATAGATAATAACGTCTCAAGTTATTCACAGTTGGACAAATGCACAGTAAATGAATCAGAGTTTCTTCTGCTTGGCCGCAAAGTCTGCAGAGTGTTGTTGGCCATGTTTGTTTCCATGCTGGAACCTGATCTTTTGAGATAAAAACCCCCAACCGAGTTCGAAGTAGCAGTTGTTGAATAGCTGTTGTTATATGGTTGACTAGGTATGGTTGTGGGGAGCGTCTCTCATATGAAGCTAATATCATCCAGGCGTGTTTTTTCTTTGCTAGGGCGGATTTATCTGTGATCCAGGCTTTTTATTTTGCCTCATTGTTGGCTATTTTTTTTAAAGCTGCAAAGCTGTAGTTGGTATTCCAGGCTTCTTGCATTTTAAGAGTTACCAATGCTTCTTCTAGAACTGTGTTCCAGGCTTTTTTTCCCTTTGTCTGGTTCTTTATTTTGATCCAAAGGAGCCCCATCAAGGAATCCTCTTGTGCTGCTTTTAGTTTCCAACACATTTTTAATATTGCTGCTTGTCTTACTGGGTGCTGGTTTGATAACCCAAATTCCAGACGTACTTGTGCTTGAGATACAAACTGCGGGATCTGAAAGATGTATTTGAATAACTCTGATTGTTGAAGATTCAGGAAGTTTGCATCTTGTCCTCTGAATAATTTGGAGCCGTACGTAAGGGTTGGAAGAAATTTAGCAGCGATGACTTTTAGCAAGTATGATTTGGATGGGCACTTCACTTTTGTTTTTAGTAGATTTAGAGCAAAGCGTAGTTTGTTAGCCTGGGGTTTTCTGTACAATAAGTGATCTTTTAGAGTCAACCTTGAGTCTACCAATACTCCAAGGTACTTGTAAGTGTCACTTTGCTCTATGGTGTTTCCTGCTCCGTGCCATTTGAATTTTTTGTCTTGTCCTATGCGTGATGAAAAACAGATGACCTTCGTTTTTTTGTGATTAATAAACAAACCATGCTCCCTAGTATATTCGAGATTCCTTATGATGGAGCGCTGTAGGCCCATTGGGCTCTGGCTGCATAGGACGATGTCATCTGCGTACTGCATGCTTCTTATTTTGCAGTGTGCTAACTTTGGAGGATCACTTTGAATTTCCGATATCCTCTTATCCAGGTCTGCAGTAAAAATTTTAAAAAGAGTGGGGGCCAGTTCACATCCCTGCTTTAGGCCAATGTGTGTTGGGATCTCTGCTGTGGTTCTTTCACCATTCCCTAATTTTATCTTGACCCATGTGGATGTATACAAATTGATAATGGCCCGCAATAACATTGGTGGAATACCCCAGTTTGCCATCTTTTGCCATAGGAGATCCCTTGGTACTGTGTCGAATGCTGCTTTTAAATCGACAAAATAGGTGTACAGTTTAGTTGATTTGCCCTTTGCTTTTTTGACAAGAAGGTTCAAGGCTAACAAGTTACACAACATGTTTGTTCCCGGCCTGAACCCAGTCTGTGTAATAGGAAGGATCTTGTTCGTGGTGACCCATTCTTCCAGTGCTGTCAGGAGGTTTGCTGCGTATATTTTGGCCTCTACGTCAATAAGAGCGATCAGCCTATAGTTCGCCGGGTCCGATCTAGCGCCTGCTTTAAAAATTGGATGCAAGATGCTCCCTCTCCATGATGATGGTATACTTTCCGTTTGAAAGGTGTGGTTGAACAGTAGGGTAAGGTATTCTGCCCAGAATGATTGCTCATGTTTAAAGAGACCATTTGGCAAGCTGTTTGGGCCAGGGGCGCCAGTAGTCCTCAGTTTTTTTATAATCATTTGTACTTGGTGTGTTTTGATCCAGTTTTCGGCAACATTTTTTCGGGTTCTTCCCTTTTTTGTTGGTAATGGATAGTGTGATCTGATTTCAATGCTTGATGATTGTAGTTGTTCCCTTGGTTTTGCACTAGATAATGTATCCAATCTGCCTCTAATATGTTTGCGTTGTGTTCATAGAATGATCTGTTGGCTATTTTATTAATTTCTGCCCAAAATTTCCTATTTTTATTTGATTTAATTGTTTCCAATAGCTTTAGCCAGATTTCAGTTCGTTGATTTTTCTTTGCTATCCAAACCTCTTTTTTATATTTTTGCCTTCATTTGTAGATTTGTCGCCTTATGGCTTCACCCATGATCTGATCTTTTCCTTGTAGCTTTCTAATTTCCTGATTTAGAATCCTTTTTTTGCACACTATGGAGCCAAGGGGCTCTAAGGTCGCTGGCCTTAGTTTGCTTCTGTGGCTTTTGTTTTGGGAACCAAATTTATCAATTAAGCTTATGATCATCTTTTCCCAATTAGCCCAATGCTCTGCCAATCTTTTTTCTTCTCCCTTTATCTGTACATTTGTTAAGTGGATCATTATTTCTTCGGCGTGCTTTCCATTCCACGCGAGTCGTTTTAGGTTATATGGGCTAGGAGTTTCCATCAAGTGATTACTTGCTGGTGCCCTTGCAAAGTGAAGGCTAAGATCAATTGATTGCAGACTATGATCACTCTCCAATTTGTGGATTATTTGAAAGCTGACAATCCTTTGCAGTACCTCCAGGTCCACTATGTTGTAGTCTAGGACTGATTGAGCCTGTTTAGCTATTCTGGTCGAAGCTGCTGGCTGGTTTTGAGGGAAGCGGCCATTCAGAATGATCATGCCGATTTCAGCAAAATTTGAGGCACACAGCTGGCCATATCTATCCTTTTTTTGATGATTTGTTATTAGTGATGGGATTGTTTTGCCTTTCAGTTTGTTTTGTTGTTAATTTTGTATGTGATCTGCTTGTAATAAAAACATATTGAAGTCGCCTGACACTGCAATTCCCGCCTGTGGGAAAGTGGAATGCAAAGATTGGACCAGTGCTTTGAGGGTCGCGGTTTTCTCTTGTTTCATCTTTGAATCTGGGTGAATGTAGGTGTTACAAATTACCATTGACCGTGTGTCTTGAGGGTCTTGTGCACCAGAGCAGTGGTCTTGTGGTAGTTCAATTTTGATGCACTGAATCCATGTTTGTCCAGACCAGATCAGATCGTACGTCCATGGTATGCTAGTGTTAAGGTAGATTGATAATCCGCCGGCTGCCCTACCAAGTGAGCCGCTTCTGGTGGCATATTGTTGAAATTCTTTAAAGCCGTTTATCTAAACCGATGTTGTTGACCAGGTTCCTTGAAGTAATAAAATATCAAATTGTTTTAGGAATACTAATAGGTCTGCATCCTCTGTTTTGATGCCTAGTCCATTTATGTTCCACGATCATAGTTTCAAGTTGCATTTTCATGCTTCATTTTTCCTGTGGTCCATGGAACTTGGTATTGGGGGTAGCACTTTCCGAGTTTGAGTGGTTGCTCCTGATGATCCTTGGTGGATGATACGTAGATTGGTCCATCCTTCCTTGGTGCTGGTGGTAGGACCTACTGCCCCCCGAAGTAGTCCGCTGTCTGTTTGTAATCTTGACTCTGCCATCGGGCATTACGGGCCTGGATATCTTTCTGTTTCCGTTAATCTAATTTCAATTCCCCATTTGGCGAAATCTTCTCTGTGCTGCCAAAATTCTTTAGCGTTCTTTGTGTCGCTCCAGTCTTATCTCTCCCCTTTGCATTTGAGAGTGGTTTGAATTGGATGCTTTCTATATGATTTGTTTTCAGGTGTTTTAATGTTTCGATTGAGTTGGCAAGTTTTAAAATAGCACTCCGATTGAGGATGTCTTGATCCCCTCTGGAGCTATAATGCGGGATAATTTCTAGAGGTATTAAACCTACTGGATAATTTTGTTCTTCGTTATCTTTTGAATCCAGAGACATGTTTTGGGCGCTTGTTTTTAATTTATTGACTGGATTGAACTGGTCGGTTTTCTTGTCCTGTGCTGTTTCCCGGTTGCCTAATGCCGGCGAGTGGACTGTCAAAGTCTGTGGCCCTTGTGTAGTAATTCTTGGTTGTTGCGCTTTAGCCATGATATTTCCTTTTTGAGCCTTTGTAATTTTGGAAACGTATTGATATATACATTTTTGTTCTGTTCGAGTCTTCTGTTTTAATGAACCATCTGCGAATTGATTTTTGGTGTGACCTTGTGTGGACTGAGAGTCTTTTAGGCTACTTAGCTGTGCTGTTATTAAGTCTGTTGGGGGCGTATTTGATCTGCGATGATCGTGGTCTTGTCTAACTTCCCCTAGTTCTTCCTGGACCCTTATGCTTGCCTCTTTTCCCTTCGGTCCATTTTCAGAAATTGTTTCCCGGGCGAATTTGTATTCTGGCAGCTTTTCAGTGATGTCTCTTGAGCCTGATGCTGAATGAAGAGTGCTGTGGCTTTGTTACTTTTTTGCTTGTTTTGCCTTGCTTTTCTCAATCTCTTTCGTTCGCGTTTAGTTATAGGGTTGTAAGATTTTTGTTGCTGATTTAACTGCGGCCTTGTTTCTTCAGTCAGTTGATCATCATATTCTTGTATTTCTTTGTGAATGTTTTGCATTGGTATGCTTTGTGGCGTTTCAGTCTGGGTGTCTGATGTAAGGTTATTTGAAATGCCTTCCATTACATCCACACTTGTTTCCTCATTTACTGAGTTGTCCAGGCTGATAGTGAGCTTCAGTTGGTCTGGGTCATTTTCTGTGCAGAAGCTTGCGATGATGTTGTGGTGGTCAGTTTTTTTTTTTTTTACCTCTGCCAGGATATCTGTTAGAATTATCGGCAGGGCCTTAAGTTGGTTGTAATATCCAAAAAGCAGGAAGGCAAGAGTATTATTAAAATTGTAGTTTATTCGGAAATCCAGCACAGCACAAGTTGTAAGCTGAGAGGTTGTAGGTAGAATGAATAGAACCTAGAACCTCTCACATAAAATAATCATTCTAAGAACACAGCAAGTTCCAAAGGGAATGAAGAAGATGGGGAAACACTTTAAAGGGAAAGTACAATAAAACAAAGAATACAACATTGGTTCATTGTTCTGGAGCATTGGCATTCGTGGTACATTGTGTGAGGGTCTTTCTGTACCTGCCCGATGAGTGAATTTAAATCTTCTGTCTATATCAAACACGTGGGATGCCAAAATTTGCAAGAGATCGATTTGTAGTTCTAGTTTTTCTGAGTGTTGGAGTAGTGCTGAGGATATGGTTTCCATGATGGCAATAAACGGCGGCCACAATGGGGCCTGTGATGATAGGAAGTGTTCTGTTTGGTTAGCGCCTACTTGCTGGCTTGACCAGGTATCCTCCCCTGGTTTATTCCAGATGTTATCCGGTAGTTCTCCTCTCAGACGTGCGCCTAGTCCAGATTTTGTTGGTTTATCACGCTTTGTTTGGGAGCAAGGACCGTCCGCTAGTTGGACCTTGATTGGTGAAAGGATGGTGTGGTAGATGTAAGGAAGCCCTGTCGGACCATTTGGTGGAATTTCGTTTAACTCATAGCAACTTATTGAACTAATTAGACAATCCTGTGCTTCCTGTGTTTCTGAAACTGAAGCCAATTTTGTTATTTGCACTTCCTGTGGCGGCTCCTGACTACTTGTTAAACACTCCTGTGCCTTCTGTGTTTCTGAATTTAAATTTACATTGTTTTTAGGCTGGACCACTGCTCGCCTTGAGTGGTACTTTACCTGAGAATATTTTTTGGCAGTCTACGCAGCAACCCTACACACACACCTACTCCCTGCTGACGAGAGGCAACTACCTCGAAACACGTGTCCAGGGATGGCTAACGCGAAACTCATTTTCATTTTAAACTTTTGGCCTAGGCGTACCCGCCGACGCTACTTCATGGACCACAATTTTTTGGGGTAACACGCTGGTAAGACTAGTAGAGTGCGGCCAATCGGATTTTTGTTTATATTCAGGCTCCCATGAGCCGGTGGGGCTGACGAGCCCTTGGCTACGCACCTGCACGCCTTGAGTGGTACTTTACCTGAGAATATTTTTTGGCAGTCTACGCAGCAACCCTACACACACACCTACTCCCTGCTGACGAGAGGCAACTACCTCGAAACACGTGTCCAGGGATGGCTAACGCGAAACTCATTTTCATTTTAAACTTTTGGCATAGGCGTACCCGCCGACGCCACTTCATGGACCACAATTTTTTGGGGTAACACGCTGGTAGGACTAGCAGAGTGCGGCCAATCGGATTTTTGATTTACTGGGGTTTCTTTGTTATTTATTTCAATGTCCATTATATCCATGCTTGAGGCTGACGGCTGGCCACTCCCGAACTCGGACCCCTGCGCACAAAAGAATGATCCAAGGCTTATTGATCGTCGCTTTGTTTTTCTCTCTGATGCCTCTGATAGTATTTTGAGCAAATTTGATTGACCAATATTTACTGCTTCCCTTGCGTTTATTTGTGCTGACACAGTTATTCTGTTAGCGTTCATTTTGGGGATCTTCCGGGGGCTTTGGCTGTTCTATAATGGGATATGAAACTGTGTCTGTAGCAAGTTAGACATGGAGCCAACTGAGTGGGACATCCTTTTTTTAAAGTCCTGGGTGCTGGTGACAGTTATTGATTTCTGAGCTCGTGGCGCTGGTGAAGCTGGTGAAATTAGGAAATCTGTGATCTTTGTGTTTGTGAGTGCTGGTCTTTTCAATGGCGTCTTGGGAATATGGGTATTGTTCTCCAGCGCTTTATCTTCTTCTAGGGAAGCACTTGCTCCTTCGCTCGACTTGCCACTATACTGTTGCTTTCTATTTTTTTTGTTTTGGTTTGGCCTCTGTTCTGTCTCTCCCTGATCTCATGGTGGACTTCGATGTTGTCACGCTCCTAGGGTTCCTTTAAGGAGCTTGGCACTGGGTGGGCAGAGGTAGGAGGATGGTTGAGGAGTAACTGGTTTTGCACCCCCTAGTTCCTACTCCTACTCCAACTCCTTCTCTCCCATGCTTTCTCCCCCCGCTAAGTTCTGAGCACCCCTCCCTGTACTCCACCAGATGAACCTCACCCGGTTTCAAGGTTACCGAGCCTCTTTCCACAGGGGGGTATGGGAGTCAGCAGTTGGCGGTCGGCTGTTGGGCCGGACCTCCTCGGGTGCGAGCAGCGACGACCTCACCTGTGGGGATGGGGTAGGTGATTGGTGAACCTCACCTCCGCTCCTCCTAACCACGACTCTCATTCTGCACCTCCTGCTCTCCTGCTCTCCTCCTGTGGCTCCTGCTGTGCACTTCTGTTATGGGGCCCCAGCCCTCCTGTGGGCTGTGGGCTGTACCGCAGCTCTCACAGTGCTGGCGGAGCTCTAGCAGATCCGCTCCCACTCTACCGCTGCACACGTGGGGCTCTTGCGGTTCCTGGAGCCCTCGCTGGGCTCCCGTGGCTCTCGCGGTTCTCTCCCGCGGCTCTTGCTGTGCTTGCGGGGCTCTCGTGGTTCCTGCAGCCCTTGCTGGGCTCCCGCGGCTCTTGCGGGTCTCTCCCACGGCTTTCGTGACTCTCGCGGCTCCTGCGACTCCCGCTGCTCTCGCTGGGCACCCGCGGCTCACACTCGGTACTCGGTGCTCAACACAGACAACAGACTTATAAGTAAATTAAATAATACAATCAGGTGTATACTAATTCATCCATGGTTAGAAGGGAGAACACAAGCACTTTGCTACATCTATATCCAAACACCCACAGTGCAATTTTTGTGCAACCCCAGAAACCACAGTAACAATGATGTGTGAGAATGCTCTTTACACTAAGAATCTTTCAGTTGAACAATGAAATACCAACTAGAAAACAACCTATATTCATTTAATGCCAGATAGCAACTCCCAGAGAAGTTCTGTAGATGACTATTCTACATTGCATGCTACAAAAGTTGGAAACAGAAGCATAAACCAAATCATTGTTGTGTGAAAATGGATCTCCTTGGAAGGTTTTTTCACGCGACTCCACTGCAGCACATCAACTGAAGCACTCAAAGACCTAGGACTATATTATCATTTCTTGGGGGGGAGGTTAGAATGGACAGGAGAGATATTCCATACCCTCCTAAAGACATGCCCATGAATACAACAAAATATATTAATGCACCTTAATGGTAATCTTCATCATTTTGATTTCCCTTCCTGTTCCCATTATTTACTTCATTTGAAGTAAGACATTGCTAAAACCAAACGTGCCAGACATGAGAAATGAAGAAGAGGCATCACAAGCTGCTGACAGACATGAAAATTGATAGAATATCGTTAAGCCTGTAGGAAGAAGATTTGTAAAGATAGCTCAGTGGTTTCTTGATGACTACAAGGAAGTGACTGACCGCTTCCTCTCCCAAAGAAGGTTCAAGAAAAAAGAAGGAAGCATAAATTCCCAAGCTCTGATGGAAACAACACATTAATTTAGGATCAAAACCCAGACCTAGGTTTAAAATCAACTAGTGAAAGTGATAGCCACGAGGAAGAATACCATAATGGTAAAAATTGTAAGTGCCAACTGACCCAGAGACTTGAAGGGGGGACCTTGTAATGCCCAGAGCGTCATTAGTAAGCCCCAAGGAGTAAGGACTGACCAAGTGTAAATATGATCAAGAGGCAGTGTTAGTATATACCCTGTCCAAGCAGGGACCGCAATCCTAGTCAGGGTAAGCTAGACACACAATAAAGATAACCTGTGCTCACCCACTGGCAGCCAGGCACAGAACAGTCTGGCTGATTTAAAGAGGCAATGTGAAAAGTATTTGTGCAACATGTATACACAAACACACACACACACACACACAGTAACACAATGAATACACCACAAAAGACTCCACACAGGTTTTGAAAAATCAAGAATATTCATCTGAGTAAATCAAGATCAGAATGACAAAGATCCAATTAGTAGAACTGGAGTTATGAATTTTTAAAGAATAAAACAAAAATAGTGCTTAGATCAATAGTGGTAATAAGGTCACGCTACACCAGGGTAAATGCAATGTTCAGGACAACTGCGATGGAGGGCAGTCCAGCTGCAGGCCTCACACAGGTTCCACTGACAAAGTACCTTGGATTGAGCAAAGCATTGTCATCGAGAGTCCGATGCATCTGTTCCGATTCACGCTGTTGGGTCGCTGCGTCGAAGTCAAGCCTCACAGTCGGGATAGCCGCTGGATCGTCGTCAAACCTCGCAGTCAGGTCCTGTGTTGTTGAGCCTCAGAGGGATGTCTTTGGATCAGCACTGAGTTGGCATCAAGGGGCACTGCATCGGTTTCGATCGGCGCAGTGGTAATGATGCATTGTTTTTTGTAGTAAAACACCTGCAGAACCCAATGCTGAGTCCTAGGACTAGAGGGAAACACCTCAGACAAGAGTAGCAATCATAGATACCAGAATCCAGCAGCACCAGCAGATTTGTAGTAAATCTTTTATGACCCTGAGACTTTAGAAAACAGGAGGCAAGCCCGCAAGCACTTAGAGTCACTCTGGGTTCAAGTGGAATGGGTCCAGTTCTTGTCCTCAGCTGGTCAGAGATCACAGGCCGCAGGGGCAGCTCAGAACGGCAGTGAAGCAGTTCCTTAGAACGGTCATTCAGGCAGAGTGGCAATCCTTGCAGCGCAGCAGTCCTTACTCCTGGCAGAGTTCTTCACAGGTCCAGTAGTGTACTTTCTTGGTAGGGTCAGAGACCCAGAGCTTATATGCAAATGTGACTTTGAAGTGGGGGTGACTTCATACTATAACATTTTACAAGGGACTTATAGGTAACCTAAATATGCCAATCAGGTATACACCAATGCCACCGTGCTTAGGGGAGAAGCACATGCACTTTAGCACTGGTAAGTAGTGGTAAAGTGCTCAGAGTCCTAAGGCCAACAAAACGATACATCAAAAAGTTGAGGTATGCAGGCAAAAAGGTGTGGGAAGACCTCTCTAAGATGACAGGTGTAACAGACAGATACCTAGTGTGTTTACTGTGGATCCACCACCCTGAGGGGCCCTGATAGCTTGCCAGCAGCCACTGCACATGTAGAGTAGAAACAGTCAAATCCAGATCAAAACCATCCTAAAGGAAGTATAAAACACATCAATGCTCACTGCAACAGAAATCTAGTTAACACTCCTGCCACCAAATGGAAAAAGTAACCAGGAGCACTTGGAAGATTTCCTAGTTTATACCCAGTGAAACTCTTGAACAGAAGCCACCAAAGTAGTGTACAACACTTTACTTTCATCATGCGAGCAGAAAGGCAATGTCACTGGTATGAGGCTTGTTAAACAGAAGGATTGTGCTGTCACATTATCCAAGGGTTAGATCCAAGAGTTAGGCAACAAACAGGGTACAATGTCTCAGAAGGGCACAATCAAGACAGCGTCCATACTCTCCTGGTGGAGTTGAACCAACAGCTTGTCTAGCAGAGGAAAGTGTGGGATGGCATAGAGCAGAAGAGGCGACCAAGGAAAGGACAGAGCATACACCCTCCCCACCCCTCCTCCTGAGTCCTTGAGAGGAAACAGTACAGAAGAATGTTGCTGACACTTGCAAAGAGGTCCACTTGACAGGACTTGACCCTTCTGCAAAAGTCATCGTGGACAGTTGGCAGTCATACCTCGCTATGATGATCTGCCACAACTCTGTCTACCCCTTCCATCTGTCTGTGATCAACAGGCACGGCTGGAAGGTGTTATTCAGCTCCACATTTAATCTAGAAAGCCGGAACCAGCAAACCTGTCCCTGATGCCTGCTCATGTAGGAGTTTATGACTGTCCTCTGTATGAAAATGGACCACCCAATCCTGAAGGATATGTTTCCTAGGTAACAAGTCATTAGCTCTAATTCAATCATAAGCCAATCTATGGCGTATGATCTTTCCTGTGCTAACTGCATGGAATGGCAATGATGCATACCTGGAAGCTCTAAGGTTGCAAAGAAAGAAAGCCCCTAACAGAATCTGGAAACAAGGCCCAATGAATTGCAAATCCCGAGAAAGAATCAGGGAGCATTTCTATAGATGGATGAGAAACCTGTGGCAATAAAAGAGCTCACAAATCATAATTTTGTTAAGCTCTGGTTCTTGTTGCCGATGGGAAGTGGATCAGCAAATCACTGAGATAAGAATGAACAAAAGCAGATCAGAGTATACCTTGATGAACACCCTTGGGAAGCAGTTAAACCCTAGGGGTAACACCCAAAATCTCAAATGGTAACCCGAAATCCAGTATCAAAGAAACACCAAGTGAGCAGTATGAAAGGAATGTTGAGGTATGTATCCCGCAGATCAAAGGCAGCCAAAACCTCTCCCCATGAAATCACTGTAATGATATTCTGCATTGGGTACATCTTTTTTAGACACGGGGGTCTCTAGTTGGTAATGGTTTGAACCCTTGTCCAGGTAGGAAACCTTCTTCCTAGTCAGGGTAAGGGGGTACACTTCTAAAATAACCCCTGCTCACCCCCCTGGTAACTTGGAACGAGGAGACAGGCTTATCTCAGAGGCAGTGTGTAAAGTATTTGTGCATGCATACAGTAATACAGTGAAAACACTACAAATGGATACCACACCAGTTTAGGAAAATAAGAAAAACATTATCTAAACCAACAAGACAAAATACGACAAAAATCCAACATACAATACTGTAAAAATAGTTACTGTGCAAGATAACTTTCACTTTGCAAGAATAGCTGAAAAACACAGTTCTTCCGAGTCGGTAGCTCTATCCAGGGCTATTGTGATGCTGAAAATGACAAAGTCTAACAGTTCCAGCCGACCGTGTCGGTACGGGCCAGCTAAAGCGTTGACAGACTTGTAGACAGTTCCTTTCTCGTTGCGGCCGATCCCGTTGGTACGAATCGGTCCGTGCAACCGTCACGGTTGCAATGAGAAGTGGAAGTGGTGCAGCGTGCGGTGCCCTCATGGCATGGTGCAGGCAGTGGCTCAGTGACAGTATTCCAACGGCGTTGGTGAGATCAAGTCTTACGATGCGGAGTGAGATGGTGCTCGATGCGCTGCTGGCAGGTCACGATGCAGGCGATGGAGCCGGTCGGTGTTCGGGTCGGGCAGCGATGGTGTCGGTGACGTCCGGGCCGATTGAAGCAAGGTGGTGCGGAGTGCGGTGTGCCCACAGGACGCTGTGCAAGCATGGCTCAGTGACGGTCGCCCAGCAGCGTCAGTGAGACCAAGGATGTGGTGTGAAGTACGGTGGTGCCCTCTGCGGTGCATTGAAGATACGAAACCAGTGATGGACTCGGTGACAGAGTCAGCTGCTCTTTTCTTCTGCAACGACTGAAACCAGCAATTCCAGACACGGTGCCCAGAAGGATGGTGCAGTCTTTGTTGTTCCTGAGACTTCTGGAACAGGGGGTAAGCTCTACCTAAAGCCCTTGGAAATACTTTGTCAAGCAGGATACACATACAATTCCTCTCCTTGGCAGGAACAGCTACTGCAGGCAAACCCAGACAGCACACAGCAAAGGGGCAGTACTCCTCCAGCTTCTTCCATCTCTTCTACTTGGCAGATATTCCTCTTGAACTCTAAAGGTGATCTAAAGTCCAGGGGTCTAGGCCCCACTTTTTATAGTACAAATTCCTTTGTTCTCTGGTGGCAGAGAAGCTCTTTGCCCAGTTTTTCACACACGGAGAGTGAGAGAATAAACAACACAGTTGCGTTCTCCCAATCAAACTTTTTTTCACAATCAGCAACTGTTGTTAGAAAAATAGACACACACAGTCTTCAGATGTAATGGAGTGTTATTCCAATACCTACTCTGTCAGGTGGAATATCAAAGATATTGAAGTAAAAGCCTCACTCACATAATAGTGACATGCTTCATCATAGGCAAATACTCCACACCCAGAGAAGATGGTACTTTCTGGGCGGACTCAACCAAAGATGTAATGGGAGTGCTTAGATAAATGAGTAACTGGTTAAGCAGGGAACCAGATTTGAATTAAAAATACCTACGATTATACCCCTACTTAGTCCTTTATTCTAGGGTACTCTTGGTGTCATTAAAAACTTTATATTGGGGTTATTTTGAACGTAATTTCATTCAAATGTACCCTCATCTTAGTGCCAACATGTTTCGGCCCATGTTAGTAGCCCAATCGGCTCTTTGGACACATCGTCTGCCTCCGACGGCAGACGATGTGTCCAAAGAGGTGGATCAGCGGTGTGATGTCCTTGACGAATGTTTGACTACAGGACATCACCCTAACACATGAGAGCTGCATGATGCTAGTAGGCATCGACCAGTAGAAAATCTACTGGAGTTGGAGTACAAATACGTACAGGTGAGTGCATTAGGCCTCACGTTTGGGTTGCATGTAGCACATGCACTTATACACGGCAGGGACCTTAAAGATAAGGAACAGAAATAGATCGCCCTGACGAAGGCCCCCAGACCCGAAGCATGTCACTATTATGTGAGTGAGGCTTTTACTTCAATATCTTTGATATTCCACCCTGACAGAGTAGGTATAGGAATAACACTCCATTACATCTGAAGACCGTGTGTGTCTATTTTTCTAACAACAGTTGCTGATTGTGAAAAAAAGCTCTTTGCCCAGCCACAACCAGTTCTGTCCTCTATGGTGCAGCTGCCCGGTAGGAGGTGGAGACAGCATTGTCCAAGGCAGACCAGGCCCATTCAGGTGTGAAAGAAATCTCCTCCTCCTACTCTGAATGCAGCCCAGGTCTTGTCAGCCCAGCCATGACACACCCTGGAAAGGCAGGACACACCCCACTCCCAAAGTGGCTGTCTGAACAGAATGCACATCCCCAGCCCCTGCCACTCCAAAGCCAGACAGTCAATACACAAACCTAAGAGAGGCACACTGGATGGCTAAGCAAGAAAATACCTACTTTCTAAAAGTGGTATTTTCAAACCCAGAATGTAAAAATCATCCTGACTAAAAGATGCATCTTTAGATTCTGAGTTCAGGCGTACTAAACTCAATTTTCCCATCTTGTTCCCAGGGCAGTTATACTTATAAGATGTTGTAAGTAAACTCCACATTCTATCCTATGGGCTGGCCTTTCAATAGTCAAAAACGAAATTGGCAGTGTTTCCCTATCAGGACATGCCACACATCAGGGCATGTCCTACCTTTTACATACACTGCACCCTGCCCACAGGGGTACCTTGGCCTACCTTAGGGGTGACTCACATGTAAGAAAAGGGAAGGTTAGGGCCTGACAAGTGGGTGCACTTGCCAGGCCGGCATGGTCGTACTAGACTGAACATAGACACTGCAATGGTAGGCCTGAGACCCTATTGCAAGGATGCATGTGTGGGTGCCGCAATCAGTGCTGGAAGCTCACTAGCAGAATTTGGTTTACAGTCCCTGGGCACACAGAGTGCACTGAACTAGGGACTTAACAGTAAACCAAATAAGCCGATTATGGAAACACTAATCCATGACAACAGTTTACCTAGGGAGCACTTTTACTTTGGCACTGAACAGCAGTGGCAAAGAGCCCAACGCATCTATGCCCACATAAACGAACTCCAACACACAGTAAAATCACAGGAGGCAAAGGCAAAAATACAGGGGAAACACAGGCCAAGAATGCCAATTCTAACAATCATGTAATGCACTATGGTGACGTTACAGTTTGTTCCCTTCAAGTAAATTGTCAAATGTTACTACACAGAGGATTTCAGCACCAGGAATACAGATGAGTTCACTTGTCCCACTTCCACTGGAAGAACAAGTACCTCAACATTTTGAAACTGGATCATCACAGTGGAAAACTCACAGTTTTCAACAGAGCCCTGCAGCCAAAAAGGTGCAGTGACAGAGGAATCCATGGAATGGGACCTATATGTAGTATTCCAGGACTCACCACCATCCTTTCTGAAACACATCTGAAAGGAGCCATGAGAGGCAGTCTCACAGGCCCCACAGCCCCTGCAACAATGCCAATAGTGAGAATACCAACGTGTAGGTGAAAAGAACTAGGCATCATCCAACATGGGCTCCGCCTGCAAATCATAAAGGCAGAAGCCCAAAACAACTGATATGGAAGTTGTTCAAGCACACCCATCACCACTCCAGAAGGAGTCACTGGACATGTTGGTACAACAATGGTAGCCCTGTATGTCCTCCTTTACCTGGCCAGTGATAAGCCAGCTGACCATGTAGGAGTGAACACATTTGGTAAGCTGAGCCTTGAGCAAGAGAGTGCCAATCTCCATATTTCTCCTTCAGGTGCTGGGACCACCTTCTCTGCTATAAACAGATACGAAGACTATACCTATGAAAACCATCACATGCCCGCCTAGTTGGGGTTCCCATGCCATCTGTGGAAATGCAGACAAGAGAATTAGATTGAGTGTGGGTGTGCCTTTCATTTGATAAGTGTGGATATCATTTTTGGTAAGTGGATGTGAAGCTTTGGGAAATTTATCAAGCTTTTGCTAGATCCACATCTGCCTGCTCCGAATTTTAAAATTTTAAAGAAAGATGGAATGCAGGAAGAAGACCCTGCAGTCCAAGAGTTTGTCATTCATAATAGTGAGGAATGAACGGAATAAGGAACATCTGTGCCATCCAGCACTCTCATGAACTAGACAATGTAATTGCCTGAATGATAATTGCATTAAGTTAATTGCTCAGTCCAGCCACTGTCAGTGCATGAAACACATTCCCCAGCAGGAGAGCCTGTGCATGGTGCCTGCCTGCAGAAACACCAGGAGGACTGTGGCCATAGGAGCTGCATTCAAGCAATGCTGCTGAGGTAGTTGCTGTGAACAGCACTGACAGTGGTTCAGGCAATGTTTTTACCTTAATGCAATTATCCTTGAGGTAAACACAACGCCCAGCCTCCCAGAGTGCTCCTACATGCAAAAATATTGTGTTTTTTGTTTCTCCTGTGGGGCAGCAGTGCAGCCCTGATTGCTCATTTATTGCATTGATTTGTACAGCTCTTGCCTGTGGCAATACACCACTTTGTACTTCAGGATCTTTCCAGAGCAAAATAGGCTTCCCATGCGGGGTCAGCTGGGATTGTGAATCTATAAGCTCCGGGGGTCCCTGACTACCCAGATGAAGCATATATTTGGGACCCTGTCCTTTAAATTGATGAAAGAATGGTCCCTGGGGCATCTAGCATCTCTCTGACAAAAACTTGTTATCATATTTGCTTTGAATTACATAATTGTTAATAAAGTTCTTAGTTCTAAGCTTTATGAGTTCCGCAAGCATGTTCTAATTCTACAACCTCCAGTGGACTTTATCTGAAGTTGCAGCTGAGTGAGTAAGGTGAGGATTGGTTAGAATAACACATTTTCAAAACATACCAACGTCTCCATAATTCCAGTTAATTCTCCTGCAGATCAGCAGAGTTGAGCCAACCATGTGTTCTAACAGTTTACATTTTATGAGGCTCAAAGAGACTGCTCTACCTACTGGCAAAACATGGCCAATCACAAACGAATCAATCAATCATGCGGTAATTGTATAGCGCGGATTATCACCAGTGAGGGTATCCAGGTGTTGGCCTGTAAGTTTCAGTCAAAGAGCCAGGTCTTGAGTCCATTCCTGAAGTCTGTCAGCGAGGGGGAAGTATGGAGGAGGAGGGAGCGGGTGGTCCAGGACTTGGCGGCGAGGTGAGAGAAGGAGTGTCTGTGAGAAGTTGGCCTGGTATATGCTGATGCGATTAGAGCACAAAGCACACAATATTAAATCACTAGAACGACAGTAAATAGCACAATACACAGCGGGCTCCAGGAGGAGACCAAACCATATACTAAGAAAGTGGTATAACAACCACGACTTAACTAGAAACAGTGCCTAGAGCACGTAGAATCGCTGTAACCCCAAGGAACCACCCAAAGTAGTGACACAGGGGACCCACGGAGGACGGGTGCAGTGTGTGAACAGAGGCGCGAGCTCCATACAACTCTGCGTTCTGGATTGTCTGGAGTCTTCTCATGAGCTTGCTGGTGGTGCCTGCATAGAGTGTGTTGCCGTAGTCCAGATGGCTGGTGATGAGGGGCTGCATGACTGTTTTCCTGGTTCTGATGGGGAGCCATTTGAAGATTCTGAGAAGCATGCAGAGAATGTGGAAGATGGCTGAGGAAAAGGTATTTACCTGTCTTTTAACGGAGAGTTCGCTGTACAGGATGATGCCGAGGTTGTGGGCGTGGTCTTTCAGAGTTGGTGTGGGTCCAAGTTTCGCTGGCCACCAGGGGCCGTTCCAGATGGAGGTGTAGCCCCCGAACATCAGCACTTCGGTTTTGTCTGTGCTGAGCTTCAGACAAGTTGTCTTTCATCTAGGCTGAGATATTCTTCATGCAGTTGTAGAAGTTGGACTTTGTAGTGGCGCGGTCTGCTGAGTGAGAGGATGAGCTGGGTGTCTTCAGAGTAGGAAATTGTGTTGATGGTGTGGGTTTTGATGATGTCTGCTAGCCCCGTCATGTAGATGTTGAAGAGGGTTGGACTGAGGGATGAGCCTTGGGGAGGACGCCACAGATGGTGCCCTTACATTGTGAGGTAAAGGGAGGGAGGCAGGTTCTGGGGTTCATCCTGTGAGGAATGATGCCATCCATCTAAGAACGTTGCCTTTAATTCCAAACTGGTGCAGACGATTGAAGTAGGTGTGGTGGGAGACCATGTCGAAGTTGGCGGAGAGGTCGAGAAGCAACAGGGCGACTGATTCTCCTGTCAAGTAGGGTGTGGATGCAGTCTGTTGCGGCAATCAGGGCCATCACGGTGCTGTGGATGGCTTTGAATCCTGATTGGGAGGGGTGTAGCAGGTTGTTTCTCTTCAGATGTTTGGTGAGTGGGAGGTTGATGGCTTTCTTCAGGATTTTTGCAGGGAATTGTAGCAGCGAGATGGGACGGTAGTTCTGGAGATCACTGGGGTCTGTGGAGGGCTTCTTGAGGAGGGATCTGACCAATGAGTGTTTCCAGTCATCAGGGAAGGTGGCTGTGGTGATGGAGGTGTTGATGATGGTGCTGAGCTTGTGTTCGATGTCATCCCTTCCGAAGTTGAAGAGTCGATGGGGGCATGGGTTGGCGGGAGCTCCCCGAGTGGATGAAGTTCATTAAGGCGGTAGTGTTGGGTGTGTGGGTAGTTGGTGGCTGTGTTTATGGGGTTTGAGAGGCTGAGGAGGTCAGTTAGTTGGGGATTGAAGTTTCTGTATATGGTGGTTATCTTGTTGTGGAAGTAATCTACAAGAGCGTCACAGAGTTGCTGAGAGGAAGGGATCGAATTTTCAGTGGCTGATGGGCAGGTGAACTCTCTGATGATGGTGAAGATTTCCTTGGTCTGGCTGGCGCTGGTGTCAATGCAGTGTGACAGGGCCTCCTTTTTCGCGACCTTGAGTTGGTGGTGGTAGGTGTTGAGGACAGACTTGAAAGTTGCATATGCATTTCACCGCGCTGAGTTCTGGCGTGTACAAGCTTGCTCGTTTAGTGGATCTAAGCAGTTTGGCTGGTTTGGATGGGGGGCTCGGTCTGTTTATCATTTAGTGGACGTTCCTGACAGCCAACAAGGAAAATTGACACAGTTGAAATATGCTCAATTAGTAAGAGTAAACATAGGATTATTTCCAAAACTGGATTGTACATACTATTCCTCTCCATGAGACATAATGTATGTATTAGAGAAGGATGTGTGCCATTTGCTCCAGGGTCCATATAGTGAAAATCTTGTGATGTGTACAAGGGTCCCAATGTGAAAAAGATCCAACTCCTCCACGGAAGTCAACTTCTATAACTCTTCATCAAAACCTCAAGGAAAGAGCACTAACTGTAGCTTGTATAAATGTTACTAGAACCAACTAAATGATTCTTTATTCAACCTCTGAGAGATAAAAGGTCCTACCAGGGTTAGTTAGTTTAAAGGCATGGGCTGCAGAGACACATAGACGTATTGGTTCAAAATCTATAAAAGATTTGCAAAACGATATTGTCAGACAAGGAATAACAATCGTAGTGTGAAAGCTAAAACACAGTTGGTGATCGCTGTGGCAGCCAGGCAGTTAAACTAGCATAGATAAAAGACCCCCGGTCATTATCTGTTGTCAACATATCAAGTTCCACATTGTTGTGGGCATGTGATTTCTTTTTATGTGCAGCATTTGTTGAGCATCCACACTGTGCAGTGGGGCAGCATAAGAGGGTCCAAGGCATTTAGGTTGAGGTTTGACAGAATTTGAGGCCAGTACAGGTGATACAAAATCAGCGGAATGAAGGTCATCAGAGTCCATGAGCTATATATAACAAACATCTAAACTCACTAGAGATGAGTCTGGATTTCTTTTCATCAGTTCCAGTCAAATACTCTATCAGTCCTTCCAGGACAGTCTCTACTTCTTTAGTGAAGTCACAGAGTTTATCAGTCCTGCTTAAGCCAGCCCTGCTTCTCGCTTCAACACTTTTGGAGAGTTTCTGTTGTGCCCAAGCCAGTCATTCTTCTCTTTTCTATCCAATAGGAACGTTACAGTGCTGCCCTGGCCCATGCCAGCCAGCCCATTTAGGAGCAGTTCAGTCCTGCCCAAGCCAGTCCTTATTTATTCTACCCTTTCAGAAAATTTGAGCCCTATTCAGGCCAGTCCTAGTTGCCAAATTGTTTCATGGTATTCGCATAAGAGTGTGATTCAATACCGGCTGAAAGTGTCTTACTTGATGGATGACACTGATCGGCTATATCAGGCAACAGTGCCAGCCTTTTCACAGTGAGAGACTGTTGCACGGATTGTCAATGCCATTGCTTTAGAGCTTCCTGCAGTTCATAGTGATTACTTCAGGACGTAGGAAAACTTGAATTTCGTCTGAGGGGAAATCAAATTTGATAGAGCTAAGATGCAACAGAGATCATGTTAGAATAGGTTAAGGGGCCTGCAGAATTCAAAATAGTGTCTGTCTATACCACAGGGAAGCATTTCACCTTAGTGCATAAGATTATATCTCTACACTGTGAAGTATTTATCAAAGAGAGAGTTTTTAAACATGAACTGAGAAACATTCCTGCCCCCACCCTGATGATAATGGAAAAAGTGAAGTAGGAGGCAAGTCAGAGGTCATGTTTGTAGGAGAATAGGATCTGCTTCACATGGGTACCCCACTTTTTGCTGGTGTTTAACTGTTTTTCGACCTTAGTCTGGCTGTGGCCCTGCTAATCAGGACCACAGCCTAGCGGCTTCCTCTCTAAAATGGTTTGCATGTACATTAGGTACATATCCAATTGGATTCTGGAGTGTCTTATAAGCCCCTAGTATATGGTATACTATGTACTTAGGGCATAGGTACCTCAGAGGCCTACCAGGGGCTGAAGCATGTATTATGCCACCCCTGGGAAGCACTCCAAAATGGCACCACAGGTCTGCTACTGCAGCCTGGCTAAGGGTGTGCTTGCACCCCTTACAGTGGTATAGGCTACCTATATCCACATATATATATATACAGACACATAAACCTATAAGTCACTCCTATGGTAGGCCTTGACAATCCTGAAGGCAGAGTGCTTTTTTTGTGTGAGAGGGTGCCCAAGCATGAGCTGAGCCCCTCTGCAGCTTTTGGAAATACTTCCTTATAGCTGTTCTGAGATACAGCCATACCATATACTCTTAAGTGCATTATAATCTCGCGGCAAATGCTAACTTTGGAATGGCTGCATCAAAACATGTTGTGTTTGGTGTCAAACACTTTGGAATACTACCCTCCCCGCCAGTTCTGGTGGTGGGGGTAGCATTCCACCCTTCTAGAGGGAGAGACATGTTCACACTGGTCAAACCCGGTAGGACTTTCCTGAGGCCTGGCATCACAAAATTGATGCCTCTGCTACAGACACGGGTCTGGCCTCCTGCTGCTGACCAAAACTCCGGCAGGGGAAGCCTGGACAATAGGTTTCCTGTCGAAGGGGGGTGTAACCACCTCCCCAGACAGGCAGATGTGTATTGGGGCTGGGCGGGAGCACTCTCTGGTGCTTTGAAGTCCTGCACTGGGGGCACATTGGGTGTCCCTGTGCATAGTCCAGTTCAAACCGGTTGCAGGGGCTACCTGCCCCTGCTCTGGTGCGAAACTGGACAAAGGAAATGGGTGTAACCACCCCTTTTTCCAGACCCACCCATAGGTGGGGCCTTAGAGTTAGTCCATCCCCTAAACTTAGTATAAGTATAGGAATCCAATCCCTAGGACTTTAGATTACCCTGGACAAAACTCTGCAACGTACATCCTGGACCTTCGATGTTCTATCCGGACTAGAAGACTGAAAAAATCTCCCTAGAGGTCAAGTAGTGACTCCCCTGCTTGGCAGGCACCAAAGAAGCAACTCACCGGTCTGCATCGCTATAGCTCCCGCCGGACGCCGAAGTCTTTGCATCACCAGAGGTGGATTTCCAGACTTCCCCGAGGCAATCCTGAGGCCACAGCAAAGCTGAGGCCCGTGGCTATCGTGGGTGATGTGGAACCGTGACCCCTGGACACCGTGATCTTTTGCAGCAACAGCATCTTCCTGGGCTTCCTCGAAGTTGTGCTTTGGGCTCCAAGTAGCCCCAGCCTTAAGCACCTCCTGTACCGAAGATTGCTGGCCTCCACTCCACGAGTGACCCGTGGGCCAGTTTCAAGTGCGACTGCTGGAGGCTCCTTCGCGATCACTAGCCCGTTGGCTAGCAGGTCCCCACGAAGGCAACTCCTCTTCTGCTTGGGCTTTCCTGGTTGCTCAAGACGTGCCCTGTCTTACCTTCACTGGGTGAGTCCCTCAGACCTTGCTAGTCTGCACCGCAGTCCTTGCTCTGAATTCCAGTGACTTGCCGTTGCCACGGCTTGTTGGGTCCATTCTTGTCGCCGACACCGCAGCACTCGACAGACTTCGTGGGACAGCTCGAATTCAGCTCGTGGACTTCGTCGATGCCTCCTGGACCTCGTGGCTGAAGAGTCAAGACACCCATCAACTCACCTGAAGCACCCGACATCTGTGGGCATTGGTCCATCCTGCCCTGGGTCACTGGCTAGTGACCCAGACTCTGTCTTCTCTGCTTTCAGGTTCCTTCCATCTCTTTGGACACTTCTCCACTTCACGGTAGCAGCAGTTCTTTGCAGGCTTCCATTGAAATCGACGACGCGACCCGACACCAAAAGACACCTATGCACCCGGCTTCCCTGGGTGAGGTAACTCGAGTACTCCGGTGCTCCCGTGGGTGCTAGCCCTAGAACCTCCTAAGTCCAAAAGGGTTTGGTCCTGACTCGATTATAAGTGTCCCTAATCTTTAAATTTCCAACCGCGACATTGCCCATAGAAGATAACGGGAACCCACGGTTGTGTTCACACACTGTATACAGTCCCCGTCGGTCCCCTGTGTCACTACCTTGGGTGGTTCCTTGGGGTCCCAGCGATTCTACAGGCTCTAGGCCTTGTGTCTAGTTCAGTCGTGGTTCTTATACCACTTTTTTGGTATATGGTTTGGTACGCCCCAAGGGCCCAAACGTGTATTTGTGCTATTACTGATGATTGCTCACTTGTAACTTAAGTACTTCGAACTCCAGTCTCATAAAGAGACTAGAGGGGTGTGTTTTAATCTAAATACATATATTTTAAATATATACCTGGTGTGGTTGTCCTTTCATTTGATCATTCAAGAGATTATAGACTGGTAAAACAAGCTGCTTTACATTGCTTCAAGACTTAGCCTGAAGGCTGCTCTCCATAGCTACCACTAAGATAGCTTTCAATAAAGGTTGTCTTTAACCTATCACCATAAGGGGTTGTTTGGACTGATACAAGGTGCCCACTAGAATTAGTGGACAGCATATATCAGGCCACCTTCTCACAATGTGTTCCCTCCCTATGTCACCTATATTTTAATTATATATGGAGCAATATTACACGCTATTAAATCAAACACAAACGGTTTTTGCACCGCACACATCCCGAGAACTTACATTTTTGAAAATACTCTCATATGCAAAAATCAATAAAAAAGGAGGCAGGTGAAATAATGTATTTGCCTAGGAGCACACATTTTTGTCAAGCTGGGAAGCCAAGCTATTCGATTTTCACACTGCAATTCAACCCTTTTTTACACCAAAGACTAAATATTTGTCCTTAATTCTTGGTTCGAACCTAGTTCCCCATTGTGCATGCCATGGTCTACAGCCATAGCCACTAGGCGATGCCCCGTGCAATGGAATTTCGGTTCTTTTGGGGGTACAGGATTCCAAGAGGACCGCGAGCAGAGGCAGAGCCATGCATCTAAGCATGCACTTTATTAAATGAACCAAGCGCTACAGGCAGGGCCACGTTCTCAATGTGCAATAAATAAGCTACAGACTGGGTCGAACCACGGCAGGAGCAACAGCAATAACAAAACTAGGCAAAACGTCACGTGTTGCAGGAACGGGGGTGCAGGTGTGCTTCTCACTGCATAAACAATGACGCCCCAGTGACGTTCCTCTAAACGTCAGCTCTGTAGCCGACTCCTAGGTGGCATGCGCAGTCACTGTTTCCTGCGTAGCGCAGGTTGTCTCGGGAGGGCGTGATGAATGTCTTTCACTGGCTGGGCGAGGCCGCTGTAGACACTGCAGTCCAGCTAGCCGGTACTGTAGCTTCCCGGTGGGCCGCTGGGCGTCGCTGACTGCACGCCAACGCGCTGAAGCGTTGTTAGGCAGGGTGTGAAGCTGTCAGCAACTGCGGCAGCCTCTTGGCTCCGGAAATGGGGAAGCGCGAGTGGTGCATTGGCTTAGCCCGCCCTCTTGCAGATACAACGGGCGAGGTCTGCGTGCTGCATGTGCAGTAGTGCGGGACGCTTGAGCACTCTGCTGGTGGGAACCGCCTCTGTTGAACGGTGCTGCTGCTCTGTCCATGCGAGAAACTCTCACATCACCTCGCTCTAGTGTCGACAGATGCCTTTATTCCTTCAGCACACCTCTCTGTTGGTCTGGTACAGAGCTGAGAACGTGTATCGTTTCCTCTACTCCCCGAATATTTTTCCCCACTTTCCAGTGCTGCAGCGGGAACATGGGGAGCACAAATACTATTTCCAATACAAAGTTGAGAGACCATCACCTACCTAACTTGCACAGGTATATAACTGAAACCAGGTTTTATATTGATCCTTGCAGTACCATTCTTATACCTGTGACGTGTGGATTGCGTTTATTTTGGGAAATTTCAGTTCCATTCTTTTTCTCTTCCCACCTTTTTGAGCTTGTTTCTCTCGTTTTACAATGTTTTTATTTTTCAGTCTTATTTATTTCATTCTTTTCCCTTTACCCTCCATGCGTGAATGTTGTCTGTGTGGTCCTCATTTGTTCTTTATCTTCTATCTCTTTATCAGTTTATTTTTGGCGTCTTTTTTTGGATATTTCTATTGTGATCTTCCCTTTAGACACTCTTTCTAGCCCGTTCTTTCCTTGTAATTTTTTGAATCACCTATTCTCCTAATCTGTATTTTCGAGCTATTTTTTCACTAATTCCTTCACTGCCGGGCAATTTGATCCTAGATTTGTACTTTTGCCATTTGTGTTCCCACTTCTCTCATTTGCCTCTTTTCTCTGTGTCTCCCCATGTGCACGGGTAGGTGCGTGGTGCAGCATTTGCCTTCCCTGCATGCTTCTGCATTAGCAACATAGAGATTCTTGCGAAACGGGTTAATATATATCCACATTCGATCACTGTACAGTGCATTAACTTGCATCAATACATGAAAACAAATTTACACTGGCGTTTTTAGAGGGATGAAAGCTCTGAAGGAAGGAGCTCAAAGTGCAAACCTTGATTACAGCGCACAACTACAAGTTCCTGGTGGGACTACTAATTAGACTAGGCAATGTGGCTACATGGAAAAATGTAGCAGGAAGTGATATCACAGGAAGTAATGCTTCATTCCCATCCAGACCCTTCACTCCTTTGGAACAAACGTATTGCACAGTCAAAACTACGATATAAGCTTTGTCATAAACACAGAGGGCCCCATTATGATGCCGGTCGGACGAGCGTCTGACCGGCATCGTGTCGGAAACGGGAAGGCCCGACAAGGAGTCAGCGGTCTTGCTTCCCTAATTTGGATGGGACCGCAAAGTGTATCTTTCCGATTGTGGTTTGTGCTGCGGACTCCAGCCCAAGCTGCAATAGGATATATGCACTTTTTAAACATCTATGCACTGTGTGGCAGGCACCATGCGGTGCCTGCCACACAGTGCATGGATGTTTGGGGGGCACCACAGTTGCCCCCCCAGGCCTCATAGTTGAGGCCGCGGGGGATGTTAGCCCTGCTAGGGGCCCCCAAAGTCTGTTTCTGACAGCCTTTCTATGGCAGTCAGACCGCCATAGAAAGGCTGTGGGAAATGTGTATCATAATCCTCACAGCGGTGCCTCCATTTTGGGGATTGCGATCCACCCTCCGCCACACCCTGCCAGAGGCAGATCGGATTCTCCAGGCAGGCACTGATCAGACCACCCGTATCATAATAGGGAGGTCGGACCGATGCCTCAGATTTTGGGTGGAATGCCACCGATGAGCTTTCGGAAGGCCTTCTGCCCAACATCGTGATGGGGCCCTATGTATAAAATATATGGATATGCTGTAGGTATTCATATCTACAAAATACACAGAGGATAGTGGGGTGACTAAGGGACCATTTTAGAGACCGGCGCGGATATATTCCCCAAATATAACATGAAAACACAAAAAATCCAAGGGTCTATCAGACCTAACGAAGGTATGAAGAAAAGTAAAAAAGATGCACAAGTGTAGACCTTAAATATGTTTCGGGGGAATCCTTTAAAAGGACGCAATCCCATCACTCACCGAAGTGACATGCTTCGTCATCAAGCCCCGTGGATTTTTTGTGTTTTCATGGTATTCATAGCTACACCACGTTTGTATTTGCATCATAAAAGTGAAAGTGACTGCAGTATCTAATACAGTAGGCTTCATCTAAAGAGTAACACGTATCATTAAACATTTGATTATTTGATTACTATAAACAATGAATAAATTAACTTTCAAGCTGTGCAGTTGAACATGACTTAAGGATTGCATATTTTTTTAAAGAACGTACTCATTCTTTTCCTGTTACCCTTTATATAACAAATCAAGCTAAAATTAGGAATGACTTCTGATGTCAAACGTGTTTTATTTTTGATAACATTAAAATAGTGTCAGAGACTTGTGATTATGATTTTATTAGTCCCTTTGAGGCGGCATCCATACTTCCTGAGCACTACGCATAACTAATTATAATAAATATTATTCCACACAGCGTGGAAAGAACAATGTTGATTTCATTTTTACTTTCTGTATATCATTCATATGTGTTCTGCATTGATAGAGTATTAGCCAGGGGTGAAAGCAGGGCTCACAGTTGTGATGGGCCTCCTTACTGTTTGACTCTCTCAGGGCACACGCTTGTCTCATGGTTGCTGGGTGTTGGACTCACTGGTGATAGGTCACATCATGAGGTACCTCTTGCTAGGTCATATGTCAGCCTTGCAATATGGAGTTTAGAGGTTTATATTAATGAATGACCACCTCAAGGGTGCCTCTTGCAGGGTGACATGCTGACCTCAGGTCTCTAGTACTTCGAAGGACAGGACGCTTGGTTGCTCATTTTAGGTTGGGCTGTGCTGTCAGGCATCATCTCAAGTCTTGGTCAGACTTAGCAGGGCTAAGCACCTCATGGCAGCACAGACACATGGAATTTTAAGCTCTTACAGTTCATGACATGTTCTGAGCAGGCAAGCCAATCATTTCTCTCTTCAGCAAAGCTAAGCGTTATAGACCTCTACAGTCCTAATAATTTTGTCTCATCCTCTCAAAAGTAGTCAGAATTTCACCTCTGATAATGTTTTTTTTCTTTAAACATATGTGTAGACACGGGGAATTCCACCTCTGGATGACTGAGGCATGCCGCTCCATATGCCATTTCTTCAACCTTTCAGGGCTGCGCCCCTTCACTGAGTTCCGCTCTGAGCATGGCATTCCCGAGACGGAATGTTACCGATACCTACAGATTAGACACTTGGTACTTCAAAAGGGAGTAAGGGAGGGTGCGGAGAGGCTTCTCATTTCTTTCGAGAAATGGTTACTAACACGACACAGCGACGACCGACTGACATCAGACTTGTATAAACTCATTCGAGGCACCTCAAACAATATGAAATCCCCTGGACAACTACGTTGGGAGGGGGAGTTGGGTAGGGAACTCTCACGGAAGGAATGGAAGGATATCTATCACCGGGCCCGCCGCACAGCACGCAACGTCACCTCTATCGAGACTGCCAATAAACTGGCCACCTATTGGTATTTAACTCCGGTAAGGCTTCACAGGGGTAACCCTTCACGGAGTCCACTGTGCTGGCAAGCCTGCGGTTCCCTAGGCACCCTTACCCACCTACTTTGGGAATGCCCTTCCCTGGGGTCCTATTGGCACCAAGTCCTAGGCGAAGTGGACTTACATTTCGATACCCAGATTTCCAGTTTACGTCCTTCTGGGCCTCCCCAACGCCATCACCTTCCCTCTTAATTCCAGAAGGGGTAAACAGATGGCGCTGGCCTTGGGTGCGATGGTTCAAAATGTCCTGACACACTGGGGTTCCAAGACAGTCCCTACACGACTAGGCTGGCTCCACAGATTATGGACTATTTTAGGGCTGAAGAAGATTTCCCTTTCCTTGACCAATGCCGGGGCTGCTTTTCATGACTTGTGGGCACCCGTCCTAGCACTGTTGACATCCGAATTTACAGAGCTCACCTGCCCCAAATACCTCAGAATCTTGAGACATGCAGATCCTCCTTCACCGTCTGCTCCCACTGCGCCCGTCACTTAGAATACTCTGGGAGGTTCCCCTCTGGGACGCAGTTCCTTTCTTTGCCTTCTTGGGGTGGATTATTCTCAGGGAGGAGAAAGGGGGAAGGGTGGAGGGTTGTTTTTCCATTATTTGTTCATGCCTGTCACAAGCAATAGCAAACTGCCGGGTCGTAACGCGATGATTGTTGAGGACACTGGCTCGTCCGTTATTGTCTTTTGCAAAATCAATAAAAGAAATTGAAACCAAAACATACGTGTAGAGTTTCCGCAAGTCACGAGGTAAAGACTAGAAAGGCAAGAGACCTTTAATTTTAGCCAGTCTTAATAGCACCTGGTACCTCCAAATGTTTAATCAACAAAACATTTCATCCCAAACATTTGGGGGAGAAATTCTTGCAGCGTGCATTTCTCTTTCAAGTAGCCACATCTTCATGCAAATGTTGGGGGTGAAACTGCCACCTTGCCATTGGTGCATTCCAGGCGGATAATTTCTCTTCACAGCGCAATGTAAAGGGTACTAGGATGGGGCATTATCCCAATCCTTTGTAAGAGCTATTGTTGGGATGTGAATGTCCCCCTACATAGTAAACAGGTGTGTAATCCCTGCGAAGTGACCCAGCTATGTCTAATATCTAGTGTTTTGTCTTTTTATGGCTCAGTTCATATGCTAAACCAGTTTGAGTGTTGAGTCCTGGATCAGTCCTTTAACTGATGATCAGACACCTAGCATGTCCTCTAGGTGACATGGGACTACTGTCAATTTCATGTATTGTGAGCATGTTGTATGGATTATACTTCCTCAAGTAAAACTGCGTTTTGTGGTCAACATAAAATTTGGACTGGTGCAAGACTGATTCTGAGCACCCGTCATTATATGTTGGTCTATAGTCCTGCTAGCTTACAGTGCATCATCTGTCCCCCTAACCTTACAGGGTAACAAATGGATGTGCAACCTCAGAACATAACAACCCTGACTCCCCAAGGAAATCGTGGTAATAGATCTAGAACCCTTTCACACCGTTACTTATGCATACCCTAATAGATACACAAGAAATACACAACATGCGGTTTCAATATTTATTGAAGCATTGTGTTTCTTGAGTGAAACACAATAATGTGATTAACAGTATGAGAATAGTGAAGAAGATAAAAAAAATCAACCATTTTGCTCATTACTGTAGACTATATGCTTGCATACAAGTACTGTAATTTAATGTACTCCTGCCTAGCACATTCTACCCCATCTTGTCTAAGACAAGTGGATCTTCCAAATCCCTGTTGGGTGGTCTAACTCCACATTACCTGTGGGTAAGTGTCATCAAGTTGCCCTTCTTGGTGTAGAGTTGGACAGCTTTCCTCACATGAGGTGACAGGATTCAGCAGAGCTGGATTTCCTGCATGGACCGACCTCTCAGTGCCAGCAAAATGCTCCTCTGAATAAACAAAGGCTTGATGCCATATATATAATAACATCCTCCATGTTATCATGCTGAAGCTCCAGTCAGACTGCTATTGTTTATTCTATTGTGATAGCTCTGTCGCCGAGCGGCCCAAAAAAACCATTTTGCATGCTGAACTTAGCCCTTGCACAGGCTGTTCAAGGTGATATGATAGAGTGCCTACGGAGTGGTATTGTAAGCAAACTGAGTTCGAGGAATGTTATCCTGTATGTGCACGCAAATGAATATGTGTCAAATGAAATTGTGTTTAAGGGGAGAGAAAGCAACTTAAGAATGTGAGCATGTAAAGATGGTGTTTCTTAACCAGGTCTAATACCTCCACATGACAAACATTAAGCAATGATAACAGCATATCGTGTTTATAACCTTAGCACTAACCAGGCCCTTTTCTCTGATTCAGGAGTGTGGCTAGAACTGGCACCACCCACTGTGTCAAGTTTCACTGGTAAGGATAACGTTCCCTTGTGCTGACATCTCGTGAGCATTTCAAGTGTGTGTTGGTTTAAAATATGCCTGGTAGCAGGATGCTGTGGTTGTGCATGTTGCATTCATCAGATCGACGGGATCCTTCATGGACTGCCCGAGGGCTGCCATGGCACAATATGGAGTTTGTAGTACAAGCTTCCCAGACAGTAGAAGTGTACTGCCTGTAATACAGAGCTAAAGAGTGTAACCTTAGACATTGAAGTTTGAGAGGAGGGAGACACAACTGCCTTTAGAAACTGTAAGGTAAACTTTTAGGAGGGGATTGCGGATTTGTACTTCCTGACCAATGCCATTTGGGTTAATGGTGGAGCAAGGGGGTGAGTCAGCAGGTTCTGTTGGAGGGAATTTCCAGTCAGGGCCTGCTCCCTTTTGTCTTCCCCAGAGCGCTACTCCAGGAAGGCTAATGACAGCCATCCCCAGAGGTTTCACGTGCCATTGTGCTCATGTTGGGGGACACTCCTACTCGGACCTACCATCATCATTACTTACTGTGAAGGCCATCATCCTTTACAAGGACTGTCTGTGCTGCAGAAAGAACATGAAATATGAACAGGACAAAGACAGTGAAATCAACTTCTCCTGCCTGGGGAGCCTAGCTGCTGAGCCACGAAGAGGGGTGGGCCAGAAGGGTGGACTGTTTGTCAGAGAATAACCAGAGTTGACCTCAGTCTGCATGATCATCTCTCAGCCTCTTTTAACTATTTCTTCAGTCAGACAACATGAGTCAAACCAGCTTATTGATCTCCAGCATGCCTGCTCCCGTCACTGCTGTCAGAGGAGGACAACAGACCTGTGCAGACTATTCCTTCTGTGCACCGAGATCAGAGCCGGAAACAGCGACAAGAGGACAGAAGCAAGCCTCTGCCAGAACCTGCACTATTAGAGCCGGCTTTCCCAGAGCCACTGCCCCTGCACACACATGCAGGCCTGTATGACTCTGGCTTGCAAGCTTGCGCTTAAGCCTTACAAGCACCTCACATTTCAGGTAAAACCAACGCCTCAACTAAACATTGACTGTGAGCTTTACTATAGGTTTAAGTGAGATCCATGCTGAGCAGTAACCTTGCTTTAAGAGAACTGTCTAGTGAAGGAAATATGGCTTGACACACAAGTTACAGAAATCAGACAATCTTCCCATTGTAGTGTCTTGAATATAGTTGTTTAGCGGGACCCTTCTGGTCCCTGAAGGACTCAGTAGGAACGATGCAAGCTTTTGGGTGTGTCTAGGTGTGGCTAAATAAAGTTGGTGACATATTGCAAATCAGTTAATGGTTGCACTCTGAGAAATAAAGACGTTCACTACAGAGCTCCGTGTGTGATGTAGTAATTTGCATGCTACCAGGCTGGGGAGGACGCTACAATTGACAATGAGTCAGGGAATCTGTAACCTGAAGATCTAAGACTGCTCTCCCAGAGAGTTTGCCAAGATCCAGAAAGCTGCCTGTGCATGCCATGTGTCCTGTAGTTGAAGTGACGATCAGTGGTTGGCGTATGTGGAGTCAAAGTGCCACTCCAGCCAGTGCAAGATTTCCAAAGAAGGTAAAAGCCCTACTGAAAATTCAGTCACAGTCTGCCCAGAACCTACTGGCAAGGCCAAAAGAAGAGATACTGGGCCATCATACAACACTGAACTTTCAAGCATACATAACGAGGAGCACAGCAGGCGGTGACAGCCAGGTGCGAAAGCGTGCCACAAGTAGAAGCACACAGGCGCCAAGAAACACTAAAGGCAGTGAAGACCAGGTATAATGCAGAAGGTTGAGATCAATGATGAACATATGCAAGATATAAACCCGACGCTTACTGACAAAGATGAAAAAGGGCCATACAACTTCATGGGGGTTGCAACGACACTGGTGCAAGCACAAGGCTGAGGCCTAGAGTTGGTATGAATGAAGCAAGTCCTTGCAGGCAGCAAAATGCACTGTAGCCGGCCCTGTCTCACGACAGGAGTAAGATCCGCAGTTGATTATGATGCTGCCTCCTTCCTGAAATGGCCGCTTCAATTTAACACTGCCAAAACATTGAATATTGGTGCCGGATGGACTACCTAGGTTGAGAAGTTTGATGATTTTACTGATTCACTAGAAGAAACGGATGTCAAGAAGATCATCAAATACTTACAAAACCTCAGACCACAGAGATATGGCTTTACGTCCTTGTTACAGATATGCTCTGATGGACCGACCACAATATTAAGATACTTCCTTTATATCGTGTATGTCTTTAAACCTATAGATCAGCTTACTCGTTCCCTGCTCCTCCTGCCTTATCTGACCAATTAAGTGAACTTTCAACCATCCTTTCCAAACCAACCGTTATGCCTTGAAAGATGCCCTGGCTTGCTCACCAAAAGGGGTGAAACACGTGTTGGCTGTCCTTTGTTTTGCGTTACTCTTCTGGACGAAAAACATTCGTTGTGATCAACTTGGATTTTTCCAGGCCATTAGGAAATACTACTTAATTGGAAGATTTAGCTCTGTCCTTCATCCAAGCCAAACTTTCTATTTCAGTTGGTATGGGGTCATCTCATTTTGACATCTGGATCCCACAAAATCAAACCCTTTACAATAGAGTGGATACTTCTTGTAACAATCACCCCTTCATTTCTTCACCTACTACTTAAAGAACCTTTCAGGTAACAGCGTGAACGAAGTGATAAAGAAAATACCACAAGCTGATGAAATCGCCTGCAGACAGATTACAATGTCTTTAGAGGTCAAATTCAATCCAATACCGAACAGCGACTGTTAGAAATGGGGTTTCTGGTTGGCTAGAATATGCACCTAAACCCGGCAGAACCCACTACTCTAATCAGGGCAAGTAAGTTCCACACCAAAGATAACCTGTGCTCATTCCCATTGGTAGCATTACACAGAGCAGTCAGGCTTATCCCCAGAGGCAATGTGTAAAGCGTTTGTGCAACACACTCACACCAGTAACACATGAGCACACTACAAAAGATACTTCACACAGGAATATATAAAATATATAGTATATTGTACATAACACAGACCAAAACAACATAAATAAAAAATGTTGGGCATATTGGGCAAACTCTGAACTCATACTTGTTATCCTGACAGTGCCAGTGGCAAAACCAATATACATAATGACATTAGGGCCTGTTATAGTTTATAAAAAGGAACACATGAATCACTAAAGTATCAATGTGAGTAGAAAACTCCCCAAAATATCACCATGAACAGATCCGGTAAGATTCACAATGGCATATCTCATGTTATTAGGATATGTACCGCAACAGGTTGATTAGATCAGGCAACACACATAAAGCACCCAATGCACCACAAATACTGTTGGCAGATAGATGCAGCGCACTTGTGCTTCTGTTAGATACTAGGCACCAATTTAGGTAACAAACACAGGACATACCAGCACCTGCATGCCTATTTCCTTAAATACGGTAAGCTTAGTTGTCTCCCTGAATGCTGCGGTAAGTTCTTGGTCGGGGGGGCCTGAAGACTCACCCCATAAGGCCACAAACAAAGAAACAAGTGCCCAAAAGGTATGTCTTCCAGGGAAAGTGGGGGCACGCACACACACTGCCCAATCCAGCAGGGAGTCTACTGCCACAAAAGTGAAACAAGCCTCGACCCCTCTGGACTGGGAAACCAATGTGGGGCCTCACCGGATCAATACAATCAAGGAGGTTTGAGCATGCGGCTCCCTCACTCATGTGTTTCCTCACTGTTGGGACATCAGTGTTAGCCTGCACACAACAGGCAACCTGGAACTGCGGCGCAGGATGGAGTCTCCCTTGTGGCTAGATCGGGCACAGCACGGAGCAAAACATCCTTCAGGGACAGCGCAGATAGAAGGTTTCTTTAGTGGTTGGCCCACGCCGACGTCTGGTGTCAGTGGATGTCTCGTCTTTGGTAACATTGGGCTTCCGACACTGGAGTTTTCCTCATGAGGGAAGGCTGGAGCGTGAACGCTCGTGCCGCTCCCAGAGCACCTCCACACATGTTGACGGGTACAATTGTAGTGTGCTGGCTAATTAAAGGTTGGGCAGTGCTCAACACACGCTGACCATAACTGCCACAGAAGCGCTCCTCACTCACTGACCAAATGGGGCGGGTTGAACACACGGGGCTGACAGACACACAACTTCTATTTGAGAGGCACTGCTGCCGGATTCACAAAAGGCATAGACCCACGGCAGTGGTGCACAATTTGAAATCTTTGATGGCCCTGAGATTTCTGAATAGGGGGCAAGCCTTTTGAGTCACTCTGGGGCTAACCCTGGGTCCTTAGGCAGGGCAGATGTCAGCATTTAACAGAGCTGCTTGCCCAGTAGGAAAGCAATTCCTCAGAACAGTCATACACAACAAAGTGGCACTCCTTCAGCACAGAAGTCTTTAATCCAGCAGTGTATCTTCCAGGTCCAATAGTGTACCAAAATTATGGGGTCAGAGCCCCTGTATTTATACTTAAAATGTCTTTGATCTAGGGGACACTTCAAAAGAAACCTTACAAGTGCATAACACATCCTTTCAATCCCAGCCCTGGCTCCAGACGTACTGTGGGGTGTAAATCAGCCACTTGTGTAAGGTCAGGACGTATCCTATACTAATGTAAATGCACCCCACCTCCCTCTGTCCCAGGCCAGGAAGACTATCAGTATGCAGATGGATGTAGATGCCTCTCTTGTCACACCCAGGTCCTCCTGTGTTGTGGCTGTCTGGAAAGTGTGCGCAAATATAGCTGTCACGCAAAGAACAATGAGTTACAAGCACAGAGAAATGCTCACTTTCTATCCAACTACACCAGTGAGCATGATTTATTACTACCATTCTAAACATGCCAACCTTGGCAGTGCTACTCCTTTCAGATCAGGCATTATCACTTAAAAATATATAAGGGAATTCCCAGTGCTAGCATATGAGAGGAGTAAGCCTCATAGTAGTGAGAAACCAAATATGCTGTTGTCACTACCAGGACATGCCACATAATAAAAGCACATGTCTTACCTTTCGCTCACCCAGCACCCTGCCCGCAGGGCTACCTAGGGCCTACCTTAGGGGTGACCTATATGTAGTAAAAGGGGAGGTTTAGGCTTGGCAGGTGGTTTTAAATGGCAAGTCACTGAGGCAGTAAACTGCACATGCAGGCCCTTCAGTGGCAAGCATGAGATAGGCTTAAAATGCTATTTTTGAGGGAGGCACAAGCAGCGCTGCAGGCCCACTAGTAGCTAGTAGCATTTAATTTGCAGGTCCTGGGTATATGGCATACCACTTTACACAGTACCTATATATAACACAAAGATGCCGCATGGTTTAAATTCTGAGGAAGATTTATATGTTCATTTATAATTCATCTTCATTTAAATTGATCCTTTTAGTGTTCGTGTTTTAACTGAACTTTGTAAACAACATTTTTTTTTAAGGTCATTCTTTGTTATAATGTGAGACTATTCCATTTATTGTTTCCACAGTATGTGCATAAACATTGCCAGTCTGGTCGAAAACATGGGTTTGAGGCATGGGGAATCGGTAACAAATTATGTGTCTGGTACTTAGTCATGAAGGAATACTACCACAGAGAATGGTTTACAGATCAACATTAAAGAGATCTTGTATATAGAAGCACTTGCACTTTTTTGTACATAGTAAATTATTTAGCTCGGCATCTTTGCGGTAGCCCTTTGTGATACAACAGAGAATCACGACTCATTTGAGTACGGAAATTTTTAATATCTGTGTATATATGAGCAATAGACACTGTTTTAGTTTAACTGATACCTACTATGTTGCTTTTTTTCATTCTAATTCCCTAAATTGGTTTACTTTTAGATATTATTTATAATAAGAAAGAATCAAAGAAACGAAATTTAGCAATGGAGAACAGTCTGGAAGGAAGCAACAAACAGACACACATCAACAAAGTTAAAACTACGAGCTTTAATTGAGAATATTATTAAGATGACAAGAGTAATGAAGTAAATTATTTGATACCCAAAAGACTCCAGATGTCTGAAAGATTTTTTTCAAGCGGGCAATTAGTGGCTGGCTGGCAATGACTGTTATAAGACAACACTGTGTTAATATTTTATCAGTGGCAAATGAGGAATTATGAATTAGTTTTTGTGATTTGAAAGGCATATGATAAAGTTACCTTCCAGGCTAAACATTTTGGCACTTGCTCAGGATTTTATATCAAGAATCTATTGGACTTTTTTTGACAGTATGCGATACGTGAAATGGTGTCTGCACTTTTACGCACTTGCACTTTATTTAAATATTGGGTTACGCACTATGGCACTTTATCATTGTAAAATAAATGTTTACATTGAAGATGGTTTTTGGAATACATTTTTTAGAAAAGTAACTTCTGATGTAATTTAACTTTTTTTTTTAAAAAGCTGTCCTTATTTCACGTGCATATATGTATATACTTATATATGTTTACATTGCTCAATAGTATCCAAATAGCCTAGAGAAAGAACGTACACCAAATATGAAGTAATATGTGGTATTGGATATTACCTGTTTAAATAAAGTTTTGTTTCAGACAAAAAAATGAAAACACAACTTTCAAGAATGTATTCAGAGAATCCACATGTAAAGATAAAGTATTTTCTTTATGTTTAACAGCCAGTGATTGGTGTAAAAAACCATGTGACCTTAATTGTATTTTACGTTTATGTATTTTAACCCATACACTGAACTCGTTTCTCATTGCATGAGTAAGGCAGGTGATGCCGAAACGCGTAGCAATGGAATGAAATCATTAAAACCTGTGAATCCAGTGAAGTCGTTGGTGTCCTTTCTTTTGTTGAAGATATATATATATAAATATATATATATATATATATATTTTTTTTTTCCACCAACTTCCTCAAAAAGGAACCACTGCACACCAAGGGAGTTGTATACTTTCAGGATTGCTTTAATTTCTCGTGCAATTAAACACCAACCTCCACCACTATATATATATAAATCAGATATCCCAAACTGATGTAAACCAATCATACCATGTTTAAAAGAAAGAGCACATGCACTTTGGTACGGATTAGCAGTGGTAAACTGCCCGGAGACCTAAAGCCAAAAAAAAAAAGAGTCCGAAAAATAGGAGGAACAAGGCAAAATATTAGGGGATAACCCTTCAAAAAGGGCCAGGTCCAACAATGACTATGAAAGATACAGCTTCAACCAAGCTAGACGACAATCTGGGGAAACGATGGATAAGATTGTTGAAAGACTTCAGACTCTCATCAAGCATTGCAAGTTCAATGAATTCAATGATGAACAAGTCATACGTCTCCAAGTAATTGATGGGTGGCTGTCTGACTCATTCAGACAACATATGCTGCATGAGACACCCATTCTGGAGATGGCTGCCTGAGTGGAAGAACGTGCTGATCGACAGTCAGAATAGCCCAGAATGAATCAGCATTGAACATGAAAAGTAAGCAGAGACACAAAGTTGAGAGCCAAAAAATATTGTCTCAGAAGAAAAAGAAATCGTGTTTCCAATGCAGATTCTTCTTTCTGCACGAAGGTACGTTTATCTCCATTGGTCAAATATGCAAGGGCTGTAGGAAAGAAAACCAATTCATAATGGTTTGCAGAGTGAAAGAGAAGCCAACTATATAATCTTGAGAAGAGAAAATGTATGCCAGAAAGTTCCAAAAGCACACTAGCCACACCCACAAGACCAAACTGTGACATGAAGTGAGGCTAGTGGAAACTGAACGAAGGCAACTGTCACCCAAGTCATTGTCCACAGACTCTTCGATGTCAGTGTTGAACGACGGTGAAGAAAATGACTGTGCGATGATGGTGTGTACTGGTAAACGGCATGCACATGTAGGTTTGCCCTCATGCAGAGAAGAGCCCAAGTCCAAGAGATGTCGCCATGTTGAACAGCCGAATGGACAGTGCCTTACAATCTCACTCAAAGTGAACAGTTATCCTATACCTTTTATCATTGACAGTTTTGCATCGATAAACATCATGTCGGCAGAAAAATATCATGAACTATCTCTGGTGCCCTATCTTATCCCTTCAAAGACAAAGGTATACATGTGGGCTACTTCCATGCCATTACAGAGTCAAGGATTGTTTGTAGTAAACATGTGCAACAAGGAAATGAAGGTACAAGCACCGATTCATGTTCTTCAAGGCACTTCATCATGCGCATGTTTACTCAGTTTCAACACTACTGCTGATGGTTCTGATTTCTATCAACTACAATGTATATGCACATGCAGACATAGTAAGTCAGTTTCCGTCCTTATCTAATGGACTAGGAAAGCTTAAAATCATCAAGGTGCAGCTTCACATTTGAGGAAATATGAATTTTATGATCAGTTATGTCCCCTATCTTAGACCCCAACGACTCCATGTACATGCTACAAGTACATGCATGTTCCCTCCAGTTCCAGCTATGAAGACGCAAATACATGTGCGTCCAACGCCAACATGTCCTCTTTCAGACCCGCCATGAATGGGTCAAACAGTCCATTCCTAAGTATGATTGGCCACCGACTTTATATGGTTCACTTTTCACGTTTTACAGTTCAGGCGAGTAGGCCCTGAATTCTGTCATCAAGCCTTTTCCTGCTTCAGCCTCTGAAATGCTCCAGCCTGGACCTGCATCCGTGTCCATGAACTTTGTCTTACTCCCTGCGCGGCTAGCGGTGCCTGACGCGGCCGATTGCCTGCCAAAAACTGTATTCAGCCTTCAAGTTATCTGCTCCGCTCCTCATCCAATGCATTCCTGTCTAGTAGTTTAGGTAAACATCCTTCCAGCTACCGAGCAAAAGGCTCGGCCTCGCTATCTCTATGCAAGTAATTCATAGCCCCTGTCACCATGGAAGATTCCTGCCCCCTCGCATCTCATGTAGACACATAGACGCTCGTACATGCACTAACAGTCAGTATAGAATAGATTTCGTCCGAGAGACCTTTCCTTTTGGATAAACCAGTTCCTTAAACAAAGATATTAGATACAATTTGGGATTAGGTTGACCTGACCCCCCAGACTTCTGTCTCCATATGTAGAGCTAAATGTCAATTCCCCTTCACCCTCTAGTTGCACGTCAATCACACGTCAATCACACGTCATGCGGCTGCGCGCGCATCTCTGCCAAATATTTCTGCTGACACTGCAGGATTCTCTTATGGATCCACCCACTTGTGACATCATTTTAAATGACGTTTCTAGTATACGCCTGTATTTACGCCTATTTTCATTACGTATGTGTATTCTTATCTGTATTATCAGCTGTTACGCCTCCTGCATCTGTCTTAATGCAATGCTTTTCATATATATATTGTTACTTGTCAATAATGTATTGCCTATCCCTTCCTGAACCTTCGTGGTGATGGAATAAGATTGCCTGGTTCGAACTATAATTCCTTTGTAAGGAATAAAGCCCTTTTCAGAACCTCTAATACCACGGATTCTGCCTCTTATTTTGACTGAGTTATTCTTACTAGACTTTACCGCATAAAAAAATAGTACAGGTAATTTAAATATTTACCACATAAATTGGCGCCCGAATAGGGACACTTTCTCATCTCACGCGCCGGAGGTGCGTTGCAGGCCCGGTCCCCTGCCACAGCTGAACGGACAAAAACGCGTACCCGCAGGATTTCCTGTATCTCCCTCCGGCCAAGCGGGGGTGACTGAGGCTGCGATCAACACCCAGACGAGGCGGTGAGAAGTGCGAAGTATCCCGACCAGAGCCTAGGTGAGAGAGCAAGATCCGAGGTATACAGAGGCCCACCAGGTTCCGAAGTTCCGAGTCGAGTCGAGTCCAGTCCGGTCCAGTTCAGTTCAGTTCCGAGGCCTTCCGTTCCGTGCTACCCGGTGAGTACCGTTGCTGGGGAGGCAGTTAGACGTGCACATTAATTTGTGCCGGTCCTGACGGGTTTGGGTACACATTTCCGGTCTGCACTGTTTTAGCAGTGTATCTGTACTGTTTAGCAGTATATCCAGTATGTTCATGTATATAATTCAATATTATCTAGTATTAGTATTATGTCAGTAACTAGTTTTCTTCTAATTATCATTGTTCGTTAAAAGTTAAATGTTAAATGTTTTACTGTGTTCAAAAATTGTGGTATGAATGAGTGTTCATTATTGTGTTTATTGTATTAATTGTGTTCAACTTCGGTTCAAGTAAGAATCAAGTAGGAAGGTTTAAAGATGCCGTTCTTTTCAAAATTAAGACAGATCAAAACTAGAAAAGGAGTACTCGAAGAAGCTGTTCCCATTCCACCTAGGGACACTCCAGGGTATTTTATGTATCATAAACATGGCCTAGATGCCGTATTATATCTTGACTTATGGGTGGACTACACCAAGGATCTAGCAGAAAGTCAGAGGTGGCCCGCAGCTGGGACATGGGATGCAGATTGCATCATGAGAGTAGAAGAAGAATTATGGAAAAAGAAAGCCAGACAGTCACAGAAAGATGCCATTGAGTTATGGCGTAAAGAATCGCATAGGCGCACAGAGAAAGCGCTCAGACTGGAAGAGAAAAGTAGGGAGAACTCAAATAGAGCCCGAGAAAATGTATTAGTTGAGGAAGGTATCCGAGTAAAAACAGAACAAGTAGACAGACAACGAAATGCTCTTATGAATGGTATGTATCCTCTTTTAGCCGAAGGTTTACCTAAGGCCACCCCGGGAATACCGAAAGATTTGCCACCCCCATTACTCCCGATTAAAGCACATCCCAAGACCGCAAAAGATATTTTCTTTTCCTCCTATTTAGACGATGTAGCTCCGGAATATGTAAATGTTCCACCACACACGCCACCTGTCGATGGTGCTCAACGCCGAGAACAAACGCCCCCAACTCCGCAACCACAAACTCCTCCGCACAATCCCACGGGTCCATCTGTTTCTGCCGCTTTTCCTGCATCCACAGTCTCTACCTTACATCCCACGAATCCTTTCGTGCCTAGCACCTCAGAAGGTGCGACAGCAATTTTTGCCACGCCACCATCACGAAGTAAATCGTCTCTTAGAGATTTAGCAAATCAACGTACACCCCAAATAGCAACGTCCGACATGTTTAAAGAACATCTTGTAGATTGTAGATATGATCCAGTGCCCGGTAAAAATGACAGAATGCTGCTATCATCACTACGTATACGACGAGCTTCACTATATTTAACGACGTTACCAGGAATGATTAAACATTTAGACAATATATATCGCTTTGTCCAAACAGGGCAAGGCCCTGAAAGTGTTGACGAAGCCATGGAATACCAGAAAGCGGATATACAGAGACAACTGTTACGTTTCTTCATAAACTGCTTGATCAGAGACAGAGATAGGTCCGAGGTAGACCAGGATGAAATGCAAGTACTTACCCGATGGGGTCAGAATATATCAGAGGGGAAACATGATAAACAGACATGTATAGTAGCTATGTGCCGAAAGATCCGCAAAGAAGTAGAACGAATACATAAAGCCAGATTGGAGGCAGACAAAACTGAATCAGAGGGAGAGGAGGAGGAAGAATCAGAAATGCCCACAGGACAATTAGAAACGATAGCCTATGTAGGTAGGGGAAGACCTTGTAACAATACCAGATACTTTAATGACCCGATACGTCCGATACGTCCAGAATGTAACAGACATTTTCAAGTCCCTATGTTAAACACGAAGTCCCCTGAACACTTATTCCAGGTTGCTGATAAATTACTCCGAGACCGAAGGGGGTATCATATGCTCGATTCTATGGATGAACAAGAATTAGCCAGGTCAGCAGTACAATGGGCTGACAGTTCTGAAAAATACAGTGATGATGCGTTGGCACACACGTTTTTGAATCTTACCCCAGACGAACAGCGTTTAGCTGGTATATACATGATACAACACCTCCTTATATTATATAGAAGCCAATACTCCGATCCTGGTCCTCTACCTGATATACTGATAGAATTACTCACGAACAAATGGAGAGGGTCAGGTACTGACTTAATTAAAGAAATTCTAGAATATCGACACCAGTACATTGTCTTCGTATGCCCAGAACATGTTTCAGTTCCCCCCAAGTTGGAAAGAAAAACGTATCACATAGACAGACAGAATCCCTTACGCGAAGTACACCCAATCAGAGATGAAGACAATACTTTTAAACGCGTGTTTGTGTACACGCCCATAACTAAAATTGAATTATTAGAAATGAAGAAAGTAGTACCTAGCCATGACAAAGACCCAGCAGGTTTCCACTGTGAGATAAAAGACATGTTACTCATGGGAGAGTATACTTATCCTGACATTATGAAAATATTGAAAGTTTTATTGCCTGCCGGTATTTACGAGAAACTCAAAGAAAAGGAATGGGAGGTGGGAGACCAAAAGATAGATTGGACAGCATTAGAAAACGAAGAAAAGGCCCGAGCTGCAGGTTCGGGGCTTGGGGAAAGGACTACAGCATTACCAGGATTATTAGTGCAGGTACTACCACGTTTATTAACTACGAAAAAGGAAGACTGGGGTGCAATCTCAGCCTGTAAACAAAAACAAGATGAAGACACTAGTGATTTCTATTCCCGATTTGAAAAATGTTTTGGTATTAATAGTGGCATAAAAGCAAGTAGTGAGTCATATCCACATCTGTTTGTGACAAAATTAGTTGAAAATTCTCTGCCCCAAGTTAAGAGTAGAGTATTAAAATTCGAGAGTACTTGGCAAGGTAACACACCGTCACAGATGTTACAAATGTTACAATATCATCACAATAGAATTAGAGAAGAACAAGAACATGAACAAAGACGTATGAAAGACACGAAAATGAAAATGCTTGTTGCTCAGTCAGTTCCAGCTGACGGTCATAAAAAGGGTACGACACAGTCAAATGATACAGTAGGTCCTGTTAGAGGGACATGCAACTATTGTAAACAGCCAGGTCATTATATACACGATTGCGCAGTTCTGAAACATAATATCTCTGCGGGTATAACGAAAGAGAGACCACGTCCGCCTAGACAAGATCAGATCCAACCACAAGTACCTCAGAATATACAGCCTATGCCAGCTGTACAGCAGACCGCACCACAACCACAACAACAACTACAACAACAGCCACAGCCTATTGCTGCAACACAAAACACGACACAACAGATGTACCAGTATGCACAAAATGACTACCCAGAGTATCAGCGCTACACATGAAATAGCCTAGAGAGGGAAGTTGGCTTACCCCTCATTGAGGTTCCAGTAGATCAAGAAGGCCCTTATGTACAGAGTCAGGTATTAGGGAAAGACAGAAAGTTTCTACTCGATACAGGGGCAAGCAGAACCACTATCCGTCACAGCGAAGTCCCAGGGGTACCCCTCTCAGGCTCACAAAATATTTCCCTTGGTTTTTCAGGAAAACCTACTGTTAACGAAGTATCGCAACCACTTGCATTTACAGTCGGTCCATTAACACGGACTACAGATCTATTACTTACGAAATCATGTCCAGAAAACTTGTTAGGTATAAAAACATTGAAGGCTCTAGGAGCTGTAATATGTTGTTCTCCGGAAGGAGTACGACTATTTTTGCGTGACTTTAAAGGTCACTACGTGTCTAGAGACATGGATCACCGGTTACAGAATCTACCTGCGCATTTATGGGCGCAAGGCCCCACTGATGTAGGTTGTATGCACATTACACCATATCGAGTCACAATAAAAACAGGAGTGGTACTACCACGAATACGACAATACAAGTTACCCCCAGATGCTGTTGTGGCTTTACTGCAAATCATTGACGAGCTCATTGCACAAGGAGTGGTTGTGGAAACCGACTCCAATGTATGTAATTCCCCGATAATTCCGATTCTTAAACGAACTGATCCAAAAGCACCACCAGTATATCGATTAGTTATTGATCTGCGAGAATTAAATAAATGCATTGTACCACAATACCCCGTGGTCCCAGATATCTCTTCATTGCTAACAGCCATAGATTCAGAAGCAACGTTCTTTACTGTAATTGATCTCAAGAACGCTTTCTTTAGCGTCCCAATCGATCCGGAAAGCCAATATTTGTTCGGATTCAGTTTAAATGGACGAAGTTTTAAATTCGCACGCGCACCTCAAGGATTCACAGAAAGCCCCAGCATCTATAGCCAAGCACTGAAAAGAGAACTTGACAGTATCCACATGCCAGCTAACACTGCCCTGCTTCAATACGTCGATGATCTGCTGATCACCGCCCGAAGCGAACCTGAATGTGAAAAAGCATCACTGACGGTTTTACATTTCTTAGCAGACAAGGGGCACAAAGTGTCCCCTTCAAAGCTACAATTCTGTGTCCAGCAAGTTGTGTACCTTGGGCACTTGCTGTCCAAGGGGGGAAGACAGCTTACACCCGACCGTATCCAGTTAATTGTTAACATGCCGCCACCCAAGACACAAAAGGAGGTACGGGCATTCATAGGCCTCACTTCGTACTGTAGGCAGTGGATCCCTCAATATGCATTTCTAGCGAAACCACTCACTCAGTTGACAACACAGGAGGCAGCGACATCGACTGTCCTCCCTTGGACTCAGGAACATACACAAGCTTTTGAAAGCTTAAAGAAAGCTTTATGCCAAGCACCTGTTTTAGCAACGCCATGTTACAGCAAACGTTTTACACTTTTTGTTACAGAACGTGAAGGTACTGCTTTGTCAGTACTCACGCAGGAACAAGCAGGATCACACAAGCCATGTGCTTATTTTTCTAGTACATTAGATCCCGTAGCTCAGGCTCTTCCAGCGTGCCTGAAATCAGTCGCAGCAACAGCTTTAGCAATCAGACAAAGCGATGCCATAGTGTTAGGACATCAATTGACAGTACAAGTACCACATGCAGTAGAGGTTCTCTTGAATCGGACCCAAACACAACACTTGACTATAGCAAGACTGACGGGTTATGAATTGACATTGTTCCAGCCACACATAGAAATCCGACGTTGTAGTACATTAAATCCTGCCACACTTTTGCCATTAAGTGGAACAGACCCATTAGCACATGATTGTATTGAAGTTATCACTATTACGACGAAACCCAGACAAGACTTGACAGATATTCCATTATCAGATTCAGATCTGACATTGTATGTAGATGGTTCATGCATGAGAACAAGTACAGGAGAGTTAGTGGCCACTTATGCAGTCACAACAGACACTGAAATTATTGAAACAAATTGTATCGATACCTTGTCAGCTCAAGCAGCAGAGCTCATCGCTCTGACACAAGCCTGTATTCAAGCCACAAATAAGAAAGTCAACATATACACAGATTCACGTTATGCATTCGGAGTCGTCCATGACTTCGGCGTGCTTTGGCGAGAGAGAGGTTATTTAACTTCTCACGGTGCCCACATCCAGCACGGTCCCCTTATTCAAGCTCTGTTAGATGCAATACATCTGCCTACTGCAATATCAATTATGAAGTGTAAAGCCCATACAAAAGTGACTGACATTATTTCTCAGGGTAACGACCTAGCTGACAGAACAGCTAAACAGACTGCTCAGAATCAGACTCATCCAACTGACACGACAAAGACAATAGTTCCGACACCAACACACTGCATGACAGTTAAGGATCCCGCCCTTGATGTAATTGATATACAGACACATGCTACACCAGAAGAAATAAAGAGATGGACTGAATTAGGAGGGATCCAAACAGATCAAGGATGGATGACGAAGGGAAAATCTATATGGTTTCTCCCCGACTCAATGGTTCAGGTCATCATTAACACAATACATAGTCCAGCGCATCTAGGAGAGAAAGCTATGCTAGATAGTATTCAACACATTTGGTTCAATAAACACTTGCGAGCAGCAGCTAAACAGAAAGTACGTACCTGCATGATTTGTTGTCAGTTCAATCCAGGAAAAGGCGTACCTGTAGAACAGGGTGGATTTCAACCCCCCGATCACCCTTTTGAAGTCCTCCAGATGGATTATATCCAGATGGAACGATGTCGAGGATTCAAATATGTCCTCGTAGTTGTATGCGCTCTTTCCCGGTGGACAGAGGCGTATCCCGTCTCAGATTACACTGCCCCGACTACTGCCAAACAGTTAGTTCGAGAATTCTTCCCACGGTATGGTTTGCCCCGTGTCGTGTACTCAGATAATGGCCAACCGTTCTCATCCGAGCTAATGAAACATGTTTCACTTCTGTTAGGCTACCAATGGAAATTCCACTGTGTCCGACATCCCGAGGCAGCAGGTCTCGTGGAGCGACATAATCAAACTCTGAAAATTAGACTGTCCAAAGTATGTAGAGAAAAAGGTGTCGACTGGATAGTAGCTTTACCGGTTGCGCTCTTTTACATGAGAATGGTAGCACACTCTCGAACAGGGCTATCCCCGTATGAGGTGATCTTCGGTAGACCACCAAATATGTGGGGGACGCCTATACCTCGTAAAATAACTGATGTTGATTGTAATATGCTGACAGATTACCTGGCTTCCTTGATGTCTGCACTACAATCTTGTCGTTCACAGGTAGCTGCAGCTTTTCCCGATAACACTGAGGTGAAGCCCCATGACGTGGTTCCGGGAGATATCGTACTTGTAAGGAACTTCGACAGAAGGAACCCGCTGGAGCCTCGCTGGCAGTCGCCTAAACTCGTCTTATTGACCACAAGGACAGCTGTGAAGATTGAGGGACGTAAAGGGTGGTTGCACTCGAGCCATATCAAAAAATTTCATGGACTATCATCCGACTTGAATTATCAGCCCTGCATTCCCTCACAGACTGACTCAAAACTCCCCCTGGTCGACAAGACAGAAAAGGAAAACTATAAACTGAAACTAAGGTCTAGCAAGTCAGACAATTTGATTGTTTAAGTCCTCTCCAAGGTGAATCGGTTGAATTTGTCTCTGACATGTATCCTCTAGACCGAAATAGAGAGAGAAATAGACAGAAACATGCGTACTGTAAATCACTTCGTAGTCACTGCATAGTGACATTGTTAATTATGTTTTTTCTAAGTCTTCTGATTATTATTTCCAGTATATTATTACACATGTATTACCCTATCTCCAAGCGTGCTTTCCATGCTACTGCCGAACATTCTTTTAGCGAATTACCCCCGCATGAGTTGTCCTATAGATTTGCGCTGCGCAACAACACATTCATTAGTATGTTACATCATTCTCATCAGACCAGCAATGCTACAAATTGTTGGATATGTGTCCGACTCCCTCCCTATCAGAAATACAAGGGAGTTTTGCCCCTCTTTCCGTATCCATTCACACACAATGGCTCCTGTGGAGCATGGTTTAGTTTGATTAATTCCCTAGATTCAAATACAGTAGTTTATCAAGACAACTGGGCATGGGGAAACCTGAACCTAGTTTTACTTAAAGTCTGCTACCCTAACAAGGAGGGACTTCCCAAAAGAACAGGAACTGATCTAGAAAATGAAGTATATGGATTAGGTAACTTTACACTTAATCTTATGATCCTGAATATTGAATCCGAAGCTACACCAATCTTGCCCACTATGTCAGTATTTCCAGTTAGAGGCGAATTATGTGTAAGAAAGAATGGTTCAATACACATGGGCCATAGTAAATGTACCACTGTAATAGAATTCAGTGATAAAGGCAAGTCTACATTTAGAGCTTCTCGTCACTCCTACTTCATCTGTGGTCACACCGCATACATACGCCTACCCCTAGATTGGGATGGTACCTGTTACATTGCATTCCTTCTGCCACCTGTTTTCCTAGCCCCGCCTGATTATCATAGGAATACCCATTTAGTACACAATAGACAGCAGAGAGATCTCCCGATTGTCGATTACACTGAAACAGCATGGGAGAAATACACAGATTTCAATAAAGGTTTCTTTCCCTACATAGGTACAGTCACTAATAGTAAGCTGATACGTAGATTAACTAGAACCCTTGAAGCAGTAGTGAATGAAACTACTTCCGCCTTAGGCAACTTAACAGAGGAGCAGTCTGCGATGCGGATTGTTGTTCTTCAAAATCGTCTTGTCCTTGACGTCATTCTGGCCGATAGGGGCGGAGCTTGTAGGGTCATCGGATCAAGTTGCTGTGTTTTCATACCAGAAAACGCGCCGTCAGTATATAAAGCCATAACTCGACTTCATAAGATCGTAAGCCAGATACACCAGAATCCAGGCACCTGGACTTGGTCCGGTTGGTTCTGGAGCATATTGTCAACATGGGGATGGAGGATCCTATCCTTCCTAGGTATTGGCTTTCTCATACTATTCAGTTGCTGCTTGTGTCTACAATGTGGGCCAGCGATTTGTGGTCTGTGTGCCACATCGTGTATCCCGCCTTCAAATTTCCATTCGAGATCCCGGAAGAAGAAAGAAGAACAAATGATGCTATATGAACAGATTGATGGATTGATGAAAATGGATATTTCATAAGGGTCCGTAGGGGACAAGGAGGGAATGAGGAAATATGAATTTTATGATCAGTTATGTCCCCTATCTTAGACCCCAACGACTCCATGTACATGCTACAAGTACATGCATGTTCCCTCCAGTTCCAGCTATGAAGACGCAAATACATGTGCGTCCAACGCCAACATGTCCTCTTTCAGACCCGCCATGAATGGGTCAAACAGTCCATTCCTAAGTATGATTGGCCACCGACTTTATATGGTTCACTTTTCACGTTTTACAGTTCAGGCGAGTAGGCCCTGAATTCTGTCATCAAGCCTTTTCCTGCTTCAGCCTCTGAAATGCTCCAGCCTGGACCTGCATCCGTGTCCATGAACTTTGTCTTACTCCCTGCGCGGCTAGCGGTGCCTGACGCGGCCGATTGCCTGCCAAAAACTGTATTCAGCCTTCAAGTTATCTGCTCCGCTCCTCATCCAATGCATTCCTGTCTAGTAGTTTAGGTAAACATCCTTCCAGCTACCGAGCAAAAGGCTCGGCCTCGCTATCTCTATGCAAGTAATTCATAGCCCCTGTCACCATGGAAGATTCCTGCCCCCTCGCATCTCATGTAGACACATAGACGCTCGTACATGCACTAACAGTCAGTATAGAATAGATTTCGTCCGAGAGACCTTTCCTTTTGGATAAACCAGTTCCTTAAACAAACATATTAGATACAATTTGGGATTAGGTTGACCTGACCCCCCAGACTTCTGTCTCCATATGTAGAGCTAAATGTCAATTCCCCTTCACCCTCTAGTTGCACGTCAATCACACGTCAATCACACATCATGCGGCTGCGCGCGCATCTCTGCCAAATATTTCTGCTGACACTGCAGGATTCTCTTATGGATCCACCCACTTGTGACATCATTTTAAATGACGTTTCTAGTATACGCCTGTATTTACGCCTATTTTCATTACGTATGTGTATTCTTATCTGTATTATCAGCTGTTACGCCTCCTGCATCTGTCTTAATGCAATGCTTTTCATATATATATTGTTACTTGTCAATAATGTATTGCCTATCCCTTCCTGAACCTTCGTGGTGATGGAATAAGATTGCCTGGTTCGAACTATAATTCCTTTGTAAGGAATAAAGCCCTTTTCAGAACCTCTAATACCACGGATTCTGCCTCTTATTTTGACTGAGTTATTCTTACTAGACTTTACCGCATAAAAAATAGTACAGGTAATTTAAATATTTACCACACATTAATGAGGACATTTGTCCTGTTGCTCAACATTGTCAATTTGCTTTTCCCGTGCAGAAAAGAGTGAGTTATACAAAACAAAGCTCAAATTCTTCGGACACGTTTTCTCTGAAGGTAGCGGAGTTTTTTCCCCGCTCCTGCACAGAGAGGAAAATCCAACGCTAGACCACTTTGATGCGGTCGGTCGCAGATGGTCCCTACCGCTCGCATTGAGAAACTTTCTGTTCGCGTTGAGAACGCTGCCACTCCATTAGAGTTTCTACTCGAGCAGCAGAAAGAAACAGTGCCTTCTTGCACTGTACAAGATGCTGTTAGCGCTGGGACAGCGTGAGACAAACACCTGGCACAAAAAATCAGTGCGAACGGTGCGAGGTAACCCACTCTGCCTCTCGAGAACTCCAGGTAGCTTGGCAGAGTTTTTTTGTCATTATGAACTCCCGGGCTTAATCAACATGTATAGCTGGTTTTGAATATCTTTTCCCTGGCCAAATCCTTTCCAATCCACTAAATACTGTAATGTGCCTTGATATACTGCGAATCTTAAGTACTGTGAACTTTATGTTCTTGTTCAAAGCCCACTTCAATAGCTGAAGGAGGCTGCAGCAGACGAGTACTGTTCTTCCTCTATTTCAATAGAGTCACATAAAAGACTGGGTGCATCTTTAAGCTTGGTGGTAAAGCCAGTTTCACAGCTGCATCATTTACTATTTTTGTAATAGAAAATGGACCAGGGAAAAGAGGTTGACATTTACATTTTCCATGTCACTGCAAATGCTTAGTAGAAAGTCAAAGTTCAGCTCTATGTTGATAACTTGGGGCTTTGTGTTGATGTTTATCTACATACTTTTCATACAGTTCTTTGACTTTCAACAATGCAGTCTTAGTCTCTTCCTGTAGAATATAAATTATACTCAACCCTTCTTCCACTGATGGCACAGATGAGCATATATATTCTACAGCTAAGAGAAATGAAAGATAATACTCATGATGACAAAAAATGGACTGTGATTCAACGAAGCAGAAATAGAATTATATGACACAAATCTGCCAATCACAAATGGTGTACCCAGTATTTCTTTCTTGCAGATAGCATCACAAATAAGCTTCCAAATCTTCATTTACTCATTCAGTTTGGGCAACAGATTGTGGAAAACACGCATTAGATAGCCAGAAATATGATTCTGTCAACTTACACAATGCCTTCCAAAATGAAATTATTCCTGAGGGTGTTCCATGAAGGCACAGAATATTTTTTAGAACAGCTCACTAATTTCTTCTGCTTTTGGACTGTTACTGGAAAAAAACATTCTGAACAAATCCCCCACTTCCATAATAGTAGTGACTCCATTATCGTAGAGTAATTTAGCTATGAGATCTATTGATACAGTATGTCAGGGATATGGTGATTTTGTAATCGGGTGTAATAAATTATTTCTATCATTTTTAGGTCTCGCCTGACCCAGCGCATGCGCTGGTCTGGCGAGACTTATTGAGAGGGCTCCAAAAAGTGCTACCAGGCCAGCCTAGAGCTGGTGCATGTGCGCGGGCGCGCTTGCCGCGATTACTTTCACTTTTGCGGCCACACGGCCGCTTTGATGTTTGATTGCGATCGCGATCACTTTCACGGCCGCTTGGCATAGCCAATAGGTCTCGCTTTTGGGACATTATAAGTATTTAGTTATGCAACTGTTGCATGGCTAAACACTTATAAGGTCCCAAAGGCGGGACCTATTGGCTATGCCAATGCTTGTTGCTTTTGCTGCTAATGTCACGATGTTTTGTATTGTTGTACTCCCTTTCTTAACCCTTCCCACCAGAAATGTCTTTTGATCACTGGATTTCCTGTCATCCATCTGCACAAGAAGTGGCATCACTGGTTTCCAGCCAAAACTCTCATTAAAAGAAGATGCCAAACAAGAGTACTTAAGTTCCCATTGATCATTTGCACCGGAAATGACATGAGAACCAAATATGTGCCAAAGACAAGTCTGCTTGTGCCTGTCCATGGCCTGGACCATGCCCAGCACCAGAAACCCTGGTTCTCCCACACCCAATGATATCCTGCTGTATTCCTCCAGGCTCTTAACCCTGGTCATGCAACACAGAAAGAGAGTTCACAAGCAGCTCCTGCAAGTTCTCATACACTCTCCCACACCCTAAAATCACCACTCCTCCACCAGCTGCACACAGAACCCCACTTGCTCACACCCACACAAACCAGCCACTCGCTTACATGAACACAGACCAAAAACCACCCAAACAACACACCACACTGCATGCATGCTCCTCAACACCTGCTCATTCACCAAACATGCTATGGAGATATGGGTCCGACTGCATGGTCATACTCTGGACCTGCTCTTTCTCACAGAAACCTAGCTAAACCCAACCTTGGAATCTGACATCACTACACCAATCCCCGCCAGCTGCAAGATTGTTAAGCAAGACCATTAGTGGGAGCCTGGAGGTGGAGTCACCATCATATTCAAAGCCACCATCAGCTGCACCACCTACACAGACACCCCCACAAGCTTCATGGAACACCTCTTGTTCAAGATACACATCACAGACAATTTATCCCTGGGTGGAACCCTCATATACATACCATTAGAAACCCAGAAACAATTTTACCAGGACATCGCAGACTTTATCACACCCCTCATCATCAAAGCCAGGACCTTCATCTTCCTCAGAGACCTTAACTTTCTCCTAGAAGACCACACCACCTCAAACTCCATGGCCTTTCACGAAAACATATCGCATTACGGAACGCACACACACCTTTGGATATGTATTGGACCCAATTTGTCTCCTCAGTCGGTAACATCACAATTGACAAGCCAACAACTTTGACCTGGACAGACCATACCCTGGTCAGTTGAAGCATCCAACACCATCACAGACATACCATACTGGAACATCCCACCGGAGCTGGCAAAGTATCTCAGAAGAGGAGTAGGCTTCTGCCCTATCTAAGCACCTACCTGAGCACACCAGCATCTTGCTGAAAACCATCAAAAACCTCACCAACAACTTCGTGACCCTCAAGCCCAACTCAGAGGTAAGAACCTGACCAGATGCAAGCCGGTATACAGAGTAACTGAGGCTGGCTGAACACCACTGCAAGCAACTGAGGTGCAAATGGAGAAAAAGCCAAGACACCGCAGATAAAGACATCTTAAAATCAGCCATCAGACACTACCACAAGCAGATACGAAACACCAAGCACACAGCTCTTGCAGATCAAGCTCTGGCATGACCACAAGGCCACTCTGGTTGAGTTTCAGCCTGGCTAAAAAGTGTGGGTGATGGAGTCAATGGTTCTCTGGGCCCTATAAGACCAGTGATCTGTGTCTTATGAAGTGAAGAGGTGCAAGGGCTGTTCAGGGATTCTGCTCAGGAACAGAAGTATGCTTGGGAACCTAGAACATCAGTATGTAGGGACTGTCACCATACCACATCAGTATCTATGGGCCCAAATCTGACTGGCTTTTAATGCCTCACTTACCCTCCTTACCTTTCCATAGAGACAAGTGATTTGGCACGCCAGAACACAACATTCTCGACCCTCTCATATATCGTGGTAGCAGGTCTTCCTCTTTTGGTTCTGTCACTTGTACTTGTCCAAAATAAATACAAAAGAGCCAGGAAGGAAGCTTACAATACTTATTTAAACTGTTGTGCTCTAATATGCAATAAATGCACCACAATTATAAACCATATACAGGCCAGTAATGCCATTAGCTCATAGAGTCCTGCGAGTTAGATGTTCTCTTCATGACAGAAACGTGGACTAGAGCGGACTCTGCGGTGGAATTGGGGCTGGCGTGCCCTCCTGGTTATAAGATCAGACATAATCCGCGGTAGGGAGCTAGAGGAGGCGGCGTGGGTTTCATCTGCAGGGAATCGCTTAATGTCTCACTACTTGAGACTAAGAGTACCCAGGGTTGTGAGACTTTGGGCTTCTCCCTGACAGATCAGGGAGGTACTCTCTATTCTGGCCTGCTGTGCTATCGACCCCCTGCCAGCACTCTGTCAGCTGTATCTGAGTTAATTGATACCATCTACGAGCTTTCTAACACCCATGCCAGGACTTTGATTCTGGGAGATTTTAATCTATGGCCAGATGGATCCACAAGGTCTGTCCTCTCAGATCTGGTCCAGGCCTGTAGTAATATTCACTTGCAGCAGCTGGTGCACTCACAGACCCACACTAAGGGACACACTCTTGATTTGATCTTTGCTGATGCCAAACAGGTAGTGGTTCGTGACATCCTCCCTCAGTGTTGGACGGACCATGCCCTAGTTCTCTTTTCCATCGCACTACCTACGGTAACATCTGGGAGTGGAAGTATCGGAGCTAGGACCAAGACGTGTAGGCAGTGGTCGAGGCTGCTAAAACAATCTTGCCTTCCGTCTCTGTTGGGTGGGGAATCCCCCCTAGGAGACAGTGTGGATGCGAGTTATGAGTGTCTCAGCCGGAATATCCTCAATTCCCTGGAGGCGGTGGCCCCCCTGCGGAAAATCAGGGATAGATCCAAGATCGCTATGCCTTGGTTTACAGCTGAGTTGTCACAACTGAAGCTCTGCTGTAGACGAGCAGAGCGTGTTTGGAGGAAACAATACCTGGAATCTGAGAAAGCCCTTTTTAAAAAGGCATTAGTGAATTACAAGACGCAGATTAAGGGCGCCAAAGCGAGATTCCTTGAGGAATCGCTTTTAAATGCAGCCAATAAAACGCAGGCCTTATTTAAGATCGTTAGGGATCTTTCTCGACCTGCTTGTGCTGCTAATGACATCCTTGTCTCCCAGGCTTTATGTAACTCTTTGGCGCAGGCCTTCGAAGACAAGATCGCTTTGATCATAAGCAAGCTCGCCCCGGTGTCTTTGTCTGCTACTCAACCTACCTATGCGTGGCCCTGTACCTGTGATTGACATAGTGACGACGGGGGTAGATGGCAGACAGGCACAGTTAGATAGTTTTCCCCTTCCGTCTTTTGAGGAGTTTTGCCTGTTGGCCAATAGCGTATCCTCTGGCTCCCCTCGGGACCCATTGCCACACAAATACTGGAAAGTATTCCAGGCGGAGCTTTTTCCCCCGCTGCACGCTATCTGTTGTCAGTCTCTTTCAACGGCACGAGTTCCGGAGTGTTGGAAATTAGCAGTGGTCTCCCCATTATTGAAGAAGGAAAATCTGGACTCCACCTGCCCTGCGAATTATAGACCTATTTCGCTGCTCCCTTTTCCCATTAAGATTCTGGAGAAGCTGGTTACTAAACATCTGTCCAGTTTTATGTAGACCAATCTCCGTTTGGATGTGAATCAATTTGGTTTTAGACCAGCCCATGGCACGGAGTCTGCCCTGGTGACCGTTTTGGACGATCTTCGTTCGCGAGTCGACACTGGACGAGCAGCCTTTTTAGTGTTGCTCGACATGTCGGCCGCGTTCGACACGGTCAACCATGACATTTTGGTCAGAAGGCTTGAGGAGGCAGGGGTGAGGGGTTTGGCCCGTGATTGGCTGGTCTCCTACCTGGGAGATAGACGTCAGGTAGTGGCCCTGCCACCGTTCCATTCTGACATCAAAGTGGTCGAGCAGGGCGTCCCGCAAGGGTCTGCCATCAGCCCTATTTTGTTCAATCTCTACCTTCGACCTTTGGTGAGCTTGATTAAATCATTTGGCATCTCGGTCATTAATTATGCCGATGATACGCAGCTCATCTTTTCCATCAATGGCAAGGATGCGGTGCCTTTGGAGACTTTTCATCAATGCATGGCGTCTACTGCGGATTGGCTGAGGCAAAATTCCTTGCAATTTAACAGCTCTAAAACAGAGGTACTGCATTGTTCAATGGATTGTGTTCCTCGGCCATTACCTCCTGACTTTTGGCCTACTTCCTTCCAGGACGCCCCTCTGGCAGCAGCCTCCGCCAGGAATTTGGGCGTGGTGCTTGGGCCTAATCTTCAAGTGGACCTTTTTGTAAACAAAACTGTGGCCACTTGTATGGCGCTGCTTCGTATGTTGTGGAAAATTCTTCCGCTACTACCGGCCTATGCTCGGTCAGAAGTGGTGCGGGGCACCATATTGAGCAGGCTGGATTATTGCAATGCATTATTGCTAGGAGCACCGGCTAACTTGGTGGTTAAGCTGCAGCGTGTGCAGAATATGGCTGCCAAACTGGCTCTTTCTCGGCGCCGTTCTGATTCATCTTCTATGGCGCTGGTGAACCTTCACTGGCTGCCCATCTCACAGCGGATTATTTTTAAAGCACTTTGTTTAGTGTTTAAAGGACTTTATGGCCAAGGACCTGCTCCGCTGCAGGAAATGTTTACGTGGTATGTGCCCACACGCTCCCTTCGTTCCTTGTCAGCACATTTAGTGGTAATCCCGAAGGTTTTGAGGGCCCGGATGGGCGGGCGGTCATTTAAATTTGTGGCTGCCAAGTATTGGAACTCTTTACCCTCGTCGTTGAGAAGCTCGGGAGACTTCTCCTCTTTTAGGAAGGGATTGAAAACGTATCTTTTTCCTAGGTCAGATTAATCCTTCTGTCTTGTGTTTCGCGCGTTATTGGTGAAATGTCTAAGCGCCAGGATACCCTTCGGGTGACAGTCTGCGCTATACAAATACGCGATACATACATACATACATTAGCATGATTAGCAGACCATATACAATGAAAAGCCCTGACAAACTGACAGATTTGCCTAAACCCACCCCCTGTATAAGCAAAGTGTAAGTCATAGATCGCTGAGTGTAGTGGCGAACCCCATACCTTGGCATACATAGATGGCTGGTTTACATCCCTGCTGATGCAGCTCTCTCAGGAACTTTGCTCTGCCTCCAAGTCTCCACTCTGTGTGTTTTTAAAACGGCACATTTCGGGTTATATGACAAAATGTGCATTCAAAAACAGCAGCTGGGTTTCTCTAATATGTCTAGGTGCTAGTGTCTGACCACTGAGAATAACGAGGACCAATGTTGTCTGACCTTGCATGGGCTGTGCCGACTAAATCCCAGGAAAAGAACAAAATTCAAAAACGAGCTGACAATGTGTGAAAAAACAATGTTACACAAAAACAAGCATGATATTTGGTAGCATGAGCAAAACAGAAGCTGCCTTCAATGTGCACAATTAGGCTAGCATAGAGAAAATGACAATAGGCTCTATAGGGAACAAACAACACCCTCCCTTTGGACTGGGCAATAGCATAACAAATAACTAAATAATATGAATGTGATCATAAGATAATCAAATTCAAAGCATGCCTACTGAGCATAATCTAAAAAAATATATAATTAGATAAAAAACTAAAATGTCAGTTTAGAAAAAATAATCAAATTATGGTGCGTCCGAGAAAACCATGATGTCTTTCGCAATTTCAAAGGCCAGGAACTCCAAAAAGGAATCTGCCTCCACAGAAGACGGCTGATTGACAACCCAGGTCAAAAGTTCCAGAGAACAGACATGATCCTTGGTCTCAGGAGATGCTGAGATAGTTACCAGGTAACCTGAATCCATGTTAGTAGAGTTGGTATTTAGTGTGCCATGTGCTGAAGCACACATCTCCTCTGGAAGGAGTGGCTCATACTGTGCATTGTGGAAACGCCCCAAACCCAAGGTTCTGTTGTGAAAATGGGTAGCTAAGGGACTTATTAGCAATTAAATGTCCATGGCAGCAGGCGTTTTCAAAGCCAGGCAAATATCTAGTGCCCATTCGAAGAGGCACCAGAGGCAGTGAAACACGTGTTGCACGCAGGTAAACCAGGCAGGTCGGAAAGTTAGTGACCAATCAAGGTCTAGTTCTTAAACCACCACCGGACTAGTCTCACCACGCCCGACATGCTGACGCCTTCCCGCTGAACCAATTATTTGACCTGTACTTAACGGGAGCCGCTCCACGTCACTATGTCCAGCATCCGTGGATGTCGGGTAGGTCGTCCCGTACACCAAGGAAGAGCGGTAAGTAAGTCTTTCCCTTTCCCGCGGTTGTCAACAAGAAGAAGCACCAAGGTAACACCTCCGGAGTTACTGCCTCGAGTAACCCTGCTCTGTCTTTTTCCTTTTTATCGTATTATCTAGCTGCCTCTACCTTCCTACGGCATTGCTGAGGAGGCTCATCCTTCAGTGAGGGAGGGTACGAATTGTTATTTCTTTATTACTGCATTACTGTTGCAATTTTTGCATGTTTAACGTATTTGTATCAAGGGTCACGCCACGGGTCCCGCATTGTATTTCCACATCCTGTGCGGTAGTTTTCACCAATCCCCCCTATGCCCGTGACACGCCACTGCTTAGACGCAGGTAGCTTCGCTTGTGTCACCTATGATTCCATGCGCACCACCCGCACTTGGCGTTCATTAGGGGATGCTTATTTTAACTTTGTCCTTCACGAGATACCTGCACCTCCGTATGTACCGTGATTTCTTTACGTAGCGGCTGTTCACTACGCCTGGCCAATCAGTTTAGCTCACTTCGATCGCCGCGCAGTATTGTGCACCCATCTCATTTCACCAGTATCAATCTGGTGACCCGAGGACTACACCCTCTTTTTAGTTTTTATAGTTTTTTTTAGTGTTTGCCACTAGTGTGTGTCGAGCATGTTCTCTAAAAGACAATGCCATAACAGCACCATTCTAATTACACTCGTGCATGCTTCCAGCTAGCACCACCACATAGGTGCACTGGTATACACACGTCCTGCACATGTATGAGTTAGCACTACTATGGATGTGTCATGACGATCTTTCTCTGTTTCTCCCCCCCTCCCTCCCTTGTTTTTGTCTCCTTTAGGCCAAATACAGGGTAAACGCATAGTTACGTGTCCCACCCAAAGTACCTCTATATCATACCCTATAAGAAGGACACATGGGAATATAGGGCGTCTCTTCCCTATTCCCATATCTTTATGCCTTTTCTTTGGTCCTGATGAAGCGCTCTAGGATCTAGTAGGGACCACTAATTAGCGCGAAACATGTCGACCCCATTATCCACCTAAACACTTTTCTGATACTCACTACACGGGTTGAGAGAAGTGGGATCTTATTTGTTTAGTTTCCCCTCTCATTCAAGCAATAATTTTGCGTCTCCATCCCCGTGACATTTTTTATCCAGACTCAAAAGACCTTTTCAATAAACTGTTTGTGTCCTTTGTTTCTTTTTATCTTTTCACCCATCACCACCTTCTGACCCACACACCCCCATGCACAAATGCGGCAACTCCTAAAAGATCTCCATCAGAGAGCCCCTTAAAACGGGCCCGTGAGGGACTGCAGCACCACCCCCACGAGGAGCACCTGCCCAATGATGATGCTATACACTCGCAAGGGTGTGTGAGGGTACTACAAGATCCACACAGGAGTACTCTTTCTCTTCTCTTGGCACACTCAAATCTATTTGGAGACACTGTACACTAATTACAGCCGATTTGGCCGTTTATTTATCTTTCCCCTTCTCCTTAGGAACTGATACCACCTACACTGCTGTTGCTAGTTCTTAAAGCAACAAGATTCCAAAGTATCGAAGCATAGGCTCATGACACTGCTGGAGCGGTGGTAGTTCCAGGGGGCTTGCAAATGGAACATCCATTCTAGAGAAGCAAAAATAGGACCAAAATCCCGCAAATGAGAAATAACAGCAGTGGGAATCCTCCAAAGACACTAGAAAAAAGGGAATGAATAGAAGCCGGTGTTACTCAGTAGACAGTTTCGAATGAACTGACCAGGCCGGAAGCTATAATCTTAAAGAAATGCACAAGACCGATTTGTTAAAAATACAATGAGCTAATTTGCCAAAACGGAGTGGGACTGTATCTTACTGGATGTACTTGCAACCTGTAATTCAAAAGTCTCTCGGGCAAATGTGAGGGCTACTGCTTTGAGTCTGCTTAGCTTGCTGAAGTCTGACTTCAAAGGAATAGAAGGCCACAACATGCTATTGACAACTCATTGCGTGTGGGGAAATAGGGTGTTATTAACATGTGATGGTTAGGGAATCCGATAAAATGTATGGGATACCCGCATGCATTCTGCAACAATCGTAATTGCTAAGCATTCAATAACTACCATTTCAAAGGACAATAATAAGTGGAACTATTAAAGGAGCTGGTATTCCATTTAAAAAGCAGTACAAATTTGCAGATCACTGACATAATATCGAGACTCATAATATCGACCTACAAAATTATCGACACACAAATATCAATAACATAAATATCGATATTCTATACTTATTTAAAACAATACACAAATATTGGCAAAAAAGATCGTCAAACATTAACATCCATGTCACTAATATCGATAAAAACATATTGTTATGTCTAATATCGTAATCATTAAATAAACATACAAAATGACACAAATATCGATAACATAAATATAGACCACACAATTATCGCCAAAAACAAAATATCAACACCTTAAAAATATTTCAAATAACACAATGCATATAAAAAAAATATAAACAATATCACAAACACACACAACATATTAAATAAATAGAAGAAAACTTAAATACATTATAATTTAAAAAATAAATAACTTTAACATAAGTAAATCCACCCAATTAATTACTCTTTACAAACAGAATATATAAAATAAATAATTATCATTATACATTCAATACAATATAAATCACAAATTATATACTATTATACTTTTAAATGAAGTAAGAATAAAAAAAAGTTTAACTAAACATTAATTAGCATTTCCCATTTAAGGAAACAACTGACAAAATAATTTAAAACATTGGCAACAACCAATGAAAAACACCTACAACTTAAATAAGCCAATAAGATTTATAGAACAATTAAACAAACACTATATAAACTAAAGAAAATGTAACATTATTTTGTTCTAAAACAACAAAACCAAGAATAAGGGGAATCTCTGCCAGATTGCTTCTACAACATTGGACTTCCTCACCGAAAACTCTGATTTCAACTTCACAAAGTAAGTAAAATATCAATTTAATGTTACAACCGTATAAAATATACGTAAGGCACTTTTTACAATAATTAAATAGTTCATGTATTATTTTTTTAAATTATATCTCCTTTACAGAAACTCCAAAAGACACTCCACTAACTGTAAAAACCATCAAAAAACCACCTTGCAAAAAAAGTCATTATTAATTACAATTAAACTAATATAAGAGTTAAAAATCCTAACCCAAAGTGCTCACTAACCACAAAAACCCCAAAATACAGAAAATGCTGTTAAACAAATGTATTAAAAGTAATATTTTTTTTCTGCAGAAAATAAAAAGAAACACTAAAACTAAGCACCAACAGAAATATCTCATCGTCAAAAAAAGTTCAACATATTCAAGCATGTAAGTATAATTTTGTATATGGAAATCTGTATTACAATAAGAACATTTTTTATATACACTTCTCAAAGCATTTCAAACATCAGAATGACTGAAGGTGCAAAATTCATTACTTCCCAGAAAGGAAAACCTTTATCACGCTATATGGGATATTTCTACACCCAAGAAAAACGGACAGGCGACAAAATAACTGGAAATGCAGCAAATATTATGTAAATGCATGTTATGGGAGGGCTACAACAAAAGAAACTACTGTATTAAATGTTAACCACTCCCCTAACATAGATGAAATAGAAGTGAGAGGTGCTTTAGAGACTCTAATAGACGCTAGCACTAGCACTCAAAAACCTACTACTTTAATACTAAAAGACATACTCCCCCAAGTTCCAGAACATGTAACTGGCCAATTACCCTCTGTCTCAATGTTAAAAAGGCTAATAGCTAGAACAAAAAAATCAATTATTACCACCCACCTGCCCCCAAAACTTTCAGTGAAATTCAAATATCACCTGAACTCACTGTACCTCATAATGAAGAACAATTTCGTCTTTATGAGGATAAATCTAACGATATTAACTCAGGGAAAGTGCTGGACACTAAACATATTTAATTTACTATTCCCAATCCAAACTAGAAAAAGTCAGGGAAGGTGCTGGACACTAAGGGGCTCATTAGGATTGCGGAAGGACCGCCACCGCATGGCTTGCCTTCCGTCCTCCAACAGTAATTTTACCCCACCACATTAGGATGGCAGGGGAATTCGAGCACGACCGTGGCGGTCGCAAAGACTGTCCGTCTCGGAACCGCCACAGGCAATCGTTACAATTGCCTGGCTGAGCGGTCTTCATCAGTAAAATGGCGGCACTGCCTAGCAGGCACCATCAGCCAAATTACGATGTTGGCTGTAGCCAGCCTTTCAATGGCGGTGAAACTGCCATGGAAAGTCTGGCGGGGATTGGTTTTGGGGGCCTGTTGTGGCCCCCCTTATGTTAACTCAGGGAAACTGCTGGACACTAAACATATATAATTTACTGTTCCCACTCCAAACTAGAAAAAGTCAGGGAAGGTGCCGGACACTAAACATATATAATTTACTATTCCCACTCCAAACTATATTAACTCAGGGAAGGTGCCAGACACTAAACATATATAATTTACTATTCCCACTTCAAACTATATTAACTAAGGGAAAGTGCTGGATTCTAAACATTTATAATTTACTATTTCCACTCCAAACCATATGAACTCAGGGAAGGTGCTTGACACTAAACATATATAATTTACTATTCCCACTCCAAACTATATTAACTCAGGAAAGGTGCTGGACACTAAACATATATAATTTGCTATTCCCACTCCAAACTATATTAACTCAAGGATAGTGCAAAACAATATACTCATAAAATGTAATATTCCCCAAAAAAGTACATAAACACATATAAAATAATACAAACTATGCATATATATTAGCCTATTCCCAAATCTAAAAACATATTCAGAACAAAGGGGCTCATTATGACGGCAGGCAGACAGCAGTCCGCTCGCCATCATAACGGTGATGGGACTGCCCGCCAGACGTGCGGTGGTCCCATCAGCCCAATTAGGATGCGGCCGCCACACTGGCGGGCGCATCCTGGCCTTTTCACATTGTGGACGGTGCTTCTGGCTGCAGCACCATCCGCAATGTGAAAATGCAATGATGTGCATTTCATGCACAACATGGCAGGCACCACGCAGTGCTTGCCATCTTGTGCATGGAAATATATGGTGGTACCATGGGTACCCCCACAGTGTACCCCCCACAGAAGGGGCACGCAACGGGCCCCCAAAGCCAGTCTCCGCCTGTCTTTTTGTGGCAGGATATCCGCCGCAAAAAGACAGGCGGAATTGTTCATCCAAATCACTATGGCGGTGCCTGCACGGCACAGCCACAATGATGCCCTTGTTGTGGGTTCCGCGAGGCGGGAAGTAAAGGACCGCCATGCGGTACTTTGTGGAACCAATGTGATTCCCACCGCCAACCTAATTTGGCGGTGTGTGAATCACATTGTGATGGAGGTAGGATCGCCACTACTGGCCCGGCGGTGGCGATCCTCCTGCCATCATAATGAGTCCCTAAGTAATTAGATTTTTGAAAGTATTTTTACACATTTTCTTGTATTTCTAAATGACATGAAAAAATAATAATACATTTTTGTAAAAAATAAATAAAATATAAATATTAATTTTACATAAAAAAACATTTTTTTACTTTACATTCTTATAACATTAATAATTACAAACCCAAACATTCAACATCCTCAAAGTTTAGAATTTAATAACTTGTTATTCACAATTTTAAACTACTATTACACTTTTTTAAAAAAAGCACAATAATCCCATCTCAACACAAAACACCTCTACATTAAATAGATATATATATATTTTTTTTTAATCAATTTTGTTTTTAACTGCTGTAATACTATATAAAAACAACTCAATAATTGTTTTAAAGTTTTATTTAAACTTTTTACTTTTTCCAATTATTTCTTAATTTGAAACATTACGCCACAACATTTTTTGTAATACCGACAAACTTTCACTATTAATATAACATTTGTTTTAATATCTGTAAAAAAAATGTTTTAAAAAGTAGCCCCCTCAACCCATATAAAGCCAACATCCCACTCCTAAAAACATTTTTACATTTCTTTACTATTACTTAAATTTTTTTAAAAATGTTAATAAAAATGTTAAAACATAAATTTATTTATTATAACATAATTATTTTTTTACTTTTTTTTTATTTAACACATTTTTAACACACTCTCCACCCTTATCCCCTATAACACCAACATCCTGCTCCTAAAACACAATTTTAAATGTCTTTAATATTAATTAAAAAAAAAAAAAAAAAATTCAAAAACACTCTCCACCCTTATCCCCTATAACCCCAACATCCCACTCCTAAAAAACACAAATTTGAATTTCTTTGACATTACTTTAAAAATTGTAACATTTAAAAAAAAAAAATTCAAAAAATTAAAACACTCTCCACCCTTATCCCATATAAACCCAACATCCCGCTCCTAAAACAATTTTTCAATAAAACATATCCAATTTATGAAAAATTATTATTACATTTACAAACATATATTATAATAAAAAATTAACTACATTTACAAAATCGATATTTTTAACAAGCATATTTTACGAAATATTCTAAATCGATATTATGAACCATGATATTTTTGACTATCGACATTAAAATCTCGATATTATAACACAACAATATTTAAAACTCAATATTATGTCTACTTACCCAAATTTGCTACTGAAGCATTAAATGTGCCTTGCACTCCAGCATGTTTGCAAACATGTGAGTGCCCGACAGAAGAGTCACATTCTTTGCCAGTAAGGAATACCTGTTTGCTGTCACGCTCTCAACAATAGGAAAAAAGGGAGTGACCACAATTCATGAATAAAGCTGCCCCCTAGTAGTTCATATATATCAACATGGAAATGTTTCATGCATGCTGTGAAATGTTGCGAAGGTTGAAGCTGTTACCCTGTGTATTAACCAGACAGCTGAAGGTGTTTTGGCGATTGTTAATGGGAGCTGTAATAACTTTTTTAAATGCAGTATTGTATAGGTGGCATCTTTCTTTGCCATCAGCTGTGTTTGCTTGTTAAATTTAAAGGTAAAACTAAGCAACTGGAATTTAGATAACGCCATGATACGCACCCATTTTTAAGGGTTTGAAGTGCCTAGCTAAACAGCATGATAGATCTAAGCTGACTTTGCCTTTGATACATTGTTGACATGTCACTTTACATAATATCAATAACAGACAACACAATGGTATTCAAATTATAAGTGTGAGAAGAGAGTGTGTTAATACTATTATCAACAACAGCAAGCACTTTATCAAAATTTGCCTTAAATGTGCGGCAGCTTCCATTTGGGACAATTTCCAAATTTCATTGTATGTAGCATAAATAGATCTTTTAGAACGTGGAGATTTAGGGCGTAATAAAAAACTGATAAGCCATGTCGTCAGATAGGAGAGAAAGATGTTGGTTCACTGCAGACAGTATGGAATGTTCCAACCATTGTTGACACAATTTCCGCACTGAATAGGTGGTAACAATACCTGACTGTTGTAAGTGGGAATATTGGGGGCCGGGTCAGCTTAATTTAAACCCAGGTGTGGAATTAAGGAAACAAGCATAACAACCATTTGTGCCTACTGGCGATAATAACCACCCGTGTGGACCTGAAAGTGTGAAATTAAATGTACCATTATACACCATACTACTGAGGTGTTCTATAATATAATTTCTCAAACTTTGCCAATTATTGAAGCAGGAAATGGAGGGAATATCCAGGCCATTCGTTTCCTAATTTTTTTGCCAGTCCTAGACATGTAATATGTATGCTGGATGGTGTCCTTCAACAAAATCATTTGTGTTGGAATGAAACATGTTCGAAACAAGGCTTCCGTCCCCTGAACTTGCCATGGTTTGGTTGCCCAAATTGATTTCATTTCAATTGTGTCTTTATAATAATCTTAGCCTTTAAGAGCTAACTGTGTGACAAACGAATATGTATATATGGGCTTAGTCTGTGTAATCATTTTTTTTTGTTGGGGTAGGGGCTCATTTGAAATGTTATGATGTAAGATCTGTAGGGTCATATTCTGAAAAATACGTGAATTTGTCTTTGTACATTTTGGAGCTCCCTTGTGAGGGAGTCAGACAATGTTCCCATTGTGTGTAATTAAAAAGTGTAAGTTGAACACTGGCCCTATGTAGGAAATGATGGCCATAATGGTCATTACAGAACATATCATCATAATTAGAAGAATTAAGGTACAAGTCCTCTGATCCAAAAACAATATAATATTCCAGTTCTTCGAGCATAGAATTTACAGTTTCAACATCCCAATCATCTGAATGCAACCCAGGTTCTATTACATCATCCATAGGAACTTTGAACACGTATGGTATCTGCAAGATCTCCGTAGGACTGAATATGTTGGAAGGAATTTTATCCCAAACAATTCCATTAGTTACTGGATTGGCTGAAATGTTCACGAGGGGCAAATTTCTTTTCAGTTCATAAGGGGCCAACACCATGTCTACCAGTTCCACAGCAGAACCTTCTGGGAGGTAGTGTCCATTAATTAACAGTAAAACAACAGTCACAAATCCAATCCACAGGAAAACAAAAACCAAGGAAAGTGTAATCCAAACATATATCCAAGGCAGGACTAGATAAGTGCATTTCAACCGTGAAAAGAAAACACACATCCATGCTGGAGGAGTGCTTAAAACAGAAGAAATTGCTGAGGAAAAATCTTCTTGTTCCATACAATACTTAGTTCAAAAACAGGAGGCTCCGGGTCTGTAACAGGGCTCAAAAAATCCGAAAGTGGTGGATCAGTATAAATGGCGTCAGTCCAGAAAACGAAGTAGAGAGAACAGTACTCACTTCGGTCTTCTTGATGGTTTTGGACTCATTCCCCCCAGCCAGGGAGTAACAGCTTCAGTGGTGTTCACGAGCTGCAGAGGAGTGACTTGTGTAGCAGCACAGACACTCAGTGGCCTACTATGTAGAATTGGCCACATGGTGTAATTTGACATGTTCAATGGAGACAAAGCATTTGTCTTTAGAACCAGGAAGCTGTGTCAGGATAGGCACTGGTGCTCGATATGATGACCCAAATTCCTTTGTAATCGCCACCTTGTCTCGAATGAGATCGCCAATGTTTGGAATTCAGCTAGTAAGTTTGGGTTTCACGTCGGTATTCGAAGAGGAAGAAGTGTTCATTTGTTCGCTAGACTGGTCATCATTGAACTCTTGTAGATCCTTTACGACAGAACAACGATTATCTATGTCAAAGGTCACAGCAGCCCCCACAATGACTGGAATGTCAAGGTCTGGAACATACATTTTGATGCCAGAAAGTACTTCGTATGAGGTCTGCCCACCCAGAGATCTTTTAGGGAGGTTATTTATTTAAACTATTGTGCTCTAATATGCAATAACTTGCCACAGTTCGAAAACATATACAGGTAAATAATGTCATTAGCATGCTTAGCAGACCCTGTAAAATGAAAAGCCCTGTCATATTAGCTGTCAGATTTGCCTAAACCCATCCCCCTATATAAGCAAAGTGTTATATTGTAGATCTCTGGGCATAGTGGTGAACCCCATACCTTGGAATACATAGATGGCTGTTCTACATCCCAGCTGACTCAGTCCTCTCATCTCGGGACCTTTGCTCTGCCTCAAAGTCTCTGCTCTGTGTGTTTTTAAAGCAACACATCCCGGGTTATATAAAAAACATGTGTTTTCAAAAACAGCAGCTGGTTTTCTCTATTATGTCTATGTGCTAGTGTCTGACCACAGAGAATAGCAAGGAGCCCTTTCATGGGCTGCTCCGACCAAATACCAGGAAAGTAATAATATATCAAAACATGTGCTAAGTGTGAGAAATTCAATGTGGCATAAAACAAGCCTGATATTTGTTACCATCTGAAAAACAAAAGCGAGACACAACATGCATTATTAGGCTAACGACAATGGCTTCTATAGGGAACACAAAACAGGGGAAGGCAACCTACCCATTGCCTATTGTACATCAATACCCCCAGGAAACCATTAAGGTCCCTGCATGTCAATCGCCTCAAGCCCCACTACGAGAGTTCCAAAGTCACTATGCTCCTGGTGGAAGAGGATGGGGCAGAAGAGGAAACCAAACCTCTCCCAGACCTCCTATTTTCAGGGAGAAGGATGGGACAGTGAATGGATTCAAAATCTCCCCTACCATGACCCAAGAGCAACAGTGGAACTGTTGCCACTTGCTGGGGCAGCTTGCCTCCCTTTTCTCCCTGACCCCTGTGCTCACTCATCCGTGTACCCATTACATAGATACTGGGGACAGCATGCCTGTTAAAAATACAATTTAAAGGCTGTCTGACAAGGTGAGAGCCAGCATCAAGGAGGAAGTGCTGGAGTTTGGAGTGATTGAGCAATCCAATAGTCCTTGGTCTATCCCAGTGGTACTGGTTCCCAAGGCCGCTCCACTGGGCACCACTCTAGAACTCAGGTTTTGTGTGAATATAGGGGGTCAAGTCAGTCACCAGGACTTATGCACACCCCATCCTCCTAGCTGATAAACTCATATATACATTTGGAGCTGCCAAGTTCCTAAGTGCTTTGATTTTAGTTCTGGGTACAGGCAGATTGCCCTAACCGAGGGGGCCAAGGAGAGGTCTGCATTGTTATCCCAACAGGCCACTTCCAGTTTAGTGTGGTGACTTTTAAGTTAAAGAATGCACCTTCCATCTTCCGGAGGTTAGCTAACTGGGTCCTGGCTGGGATGGAGGCCTTCAGTGCCGCCTGCCTAGATGACATTGAAGTCTTCAGTTCCAGCTGGGATCACAAATATTCCACTTCAAGGAGGTGCTTCAGGCTCTACAACAGGCAAATCTGACTATCAAGGCCACTAAATGCCAGATAGGGCAGGTTTCTGTGGTCTACCTAGGACACCAAGTGGGAGTGGCAAGTTGCAGCCCTTCCAAGCCAAGATTGAGACTATCCTGGTTTGGGAATCCCCTAAAAACTCAGACTGAAGTGGGGGCCTTTATAGGCCTCACAGGATGCAACAGGAGGTTTGGCAAAGGGTATTGTACCATTATTGCCCCCTTGACTGTGTTGACCTCTAAAAAGCAGCCCGAGAAGGTGATCTGAACAGAGGTCTGCCAGAAGGTCTTTGCCACTCGGAAAAGTGGCTAAGCATACAGCACCAGTACTCAAGCCTGACTTCTCCAAGGAGTTTACTTTCCATAAGGACCACCCAGAGCATGGCATAGGGGCTATGCTCTCACAGCTAATTGAATAGGGCTTAGACCAAACTGTTGCCTTCATTGGCAGGAGGCTACTTCTCAGGTAACAGAGATAGAGTACAATTGAGAGGGGAGTCTTTGCAATGGTCTGGGCACTGAAGAAGTTGGGACTATACTTGTTTGGGACTCACTTCCAGGTTTAGACATACCACAGACCTCTCTGAGGGCTAAAGCAGATGAGAGGTGAGAATCCCAACTGTTGAGATGGTCTATCTCCCTACAGGGAATGGACTTCATAGTGGAACACTGTCCTTGGACAGACCACTCCAAAGCTGATGGTCTCTCTAGGTTCTTCCACCTAACTGCTTGGAGCTTTCATGATAAGGGGTAGTTCTCCTTACTTTCAGCTGGGGGGACACATGTTAGACCTGACATCATTGGTGTCGTACCCAAAACCTCTTGCCCTCACCCCTCCTGTTTACTGAATGTTTTTATTGGCATTGGAACTGCTAACCAGTGCTAAAGTATCTGTAGAATTCTTATAAACCTGATTGGTACATTTAATTTACTTGTATAACACTAGTAAAGTGATACTACACATACTCAGAGCCTGTAAATGAAATGCTGCTAGTAAACCTGTAGCACTCATTGTGCACCACTAAAGTCACACCTTAAAACATGTCTCAGAACTGCCATTGCAGCCTGTAGTGCAGTTATAAACTGCCAATTCAACCTGCAAAATAAACCTTTTGCAAAACCTAAACCTTCCCTTTTAATACATATAAGTCACGGCTAAAGTAGATCTTAAAAAGCCCATTGGGCAGGGCGCATGGTAGTTCAAATGTAGCATGTGTTCTTAATTTGTACATGTCCTGGTACTGAAAAACTCCTAAATTCTTTTTTCACTAAGGCCTATGACTCCCATTGGATAAAATTGAATTACCCTATTACTTGTAATACGTGCTAACATTTGATTGGGAACAGGTAGAAATGTTATGTTGGGGCTTAAAATAATTGTAATTTAGATTCTTTCTGATAGTGTCCTGGGTCACATGACTGTGAATGGATATGTTGTTGGGGTATCTGTATTCCTGCCAAACAGTGAGTCAAAGGGGACTGGCTACAGGTAGGATGGGCCATCCTGCCATAATGGTGGGAACAGAGCTGTTTCATACCCCCACTTACATTTATTCCAAAGGCTTGCCTTCAGCACACACAAAGGAACCCCAGACTTCTTGTATCCTTGGCAGGGGAAGGGAATAACTTTCCAGAACCAGATATGGGGTAGCCCAGGGTGTCCCTTTACTTCAAAGACCCTCAGAACAACTCTTTAGTACACTCCTGGACCTCTGTAAGACTTCTGAAGGCCTCAACTGCCAGAGAACTACCCTACTGTCACCAAAAGACTGCCCTGTTGCTCAAGGTCTGCCGTCCTGTTGAATGAGAACTTGACTATCTCCTTGAACCCAGGGCCTGCAGAAGTGACTCCAAGGGCTAGTTGGCTGGCCTCCTGTGTGAGCTACAGGAACATAAAAAACTCCAGAGACCTTGAACTCTACACTGGGCCTCTGATAGCGTGAGTACAAACCCTCAAAGTAGTGCCCCTCCAAGTCCCGGATCTTTGGAAGTGATGTTAGTGGTGCTTCCCCTACCTAATCCTAAGGCTTGGGACTAAGAAAAATGTTCACCAGAAAGTGTCATTCTGTTTATTAAAATATATCCTAATTTTCAAATATGGTTTGGGATTTTTTTAGTGTTTGGTTTTCACTGATGCAGGCTTCACATGCTGATTCCAAAGGACACTTGGTCCTGTGCCGGCTTGGGCTCCATCGTGGTCGGTCTGAACTTGTGACTTTGTCCCTGTCCATCGTGACCAAATAACCATAATTGGTCCTATTTAGTTCTAAGCACTATTTTCCATAAAATCTTTGAAACTGCATAACTCTGGTTCTACTGTTTGTATTTTTATCATTTTAGATTGTACTTGTGTTGTGCTCTTTCTTTACTACTGTTGTTGTGCCTCATAAACACTTTGCTCATGGACTCTAAGTTAAACCTCAGTGTTTTGTGCCAAGCTACCAGAGGGTTAAGCCCATGTTAATTTAGTGAATTTTGTGGTTCACTCTGACAAGGATTGTGGTTGTTGGCTGAGTGGGTCTTCCACCAACCTCAACCACAAACCCAATTTCTTACACCAACATTCAGATTTATATTGCAGAGCAGCGAACTGTACACTATCCTGTGCCCAGTCGACAAATGGATTATTCATGGTGAGCCAAGGAAGCATCAAAATGAGTTGATAATGAGGGGCATCTGTTTTTGAGATTGGAAACAGTTCATTATCAGTCCTGCTGTGCCTTGTGTGATGGGTCCTGACATGAGCTTTGCAACATCTCTGGCGCTAACCTTTTCAGATTTTATCTTCCACTGTACAAGTACACCTAACGTCTTAGTATATTTCTAATCAATTAAATCCCCTGTGGCTCCTGAATTAACTAGAGCGGAGAAATGAGCATGTATCTTTTGGTGATCCAGCAATGGTAGATCAACTATAAGGTGACCTGAACTCATATGCATTGCATTTAATACCAACTTGCCCGGGGTCAAAGATAAGTGCTCAGAGTAAAGACCCTTAATTTTTATGAGCAGATTTATCAAAATGTCATGCAATGCAGTGCAGCAACCCACCTTGCTGCTCTGTGCTGCGTCGCGTAACAGTGAGAGGGCAGAAATGCCCCATTTTTAACATTATATGATGCATTGCTGTCCTCTCCATGTGCTGTAACACTATGTGCTGCCTAGCACCCAAACAAGCACCCATGTACCATAGTGCAAAGGTAACACAAGGTGATGCTGGACAGAGTGCTGAAACATTTCAGACACTCACCCCCAGTCACAGATCTGGGTTGAATCCATCACCATACTTTAGCTCACTGCGCCACCCCAGTTCAGACCCAGCTATATGCAAATGAGTCTTGACCCTTTGCCTCATGGTAACAGTCCAGCCCGAACTGCCAAACCAGGTCTTCACTGGACCGGAAACAAACAACCTGGGACTGGTTTTGGGGTAACACCCCTCATCAGTCAGGCTAGCTGGAATCCAGTGGCAAAGTGAGCAAGGGACCCACGTCTGGGCATACCCTGCCAACAAAGGTGCCTGCATTGCAGACCAGATTGTTTTTGTGCAGGAAAGGTGAGCTTCCTGCACAAAAATAATCCTTTGAGGCTTTTTCCTCTTTCTATGTGTGCTTCAGAATGCAGCACACGTAAAAAGAGGAAAAAACTAGGAGAAATAAAAATATTTCTCCTCGTTACGTCTCCCCTGGGAAGCCGTAGTGCTTTGACGCATTCCCATGTCTACCACTCATGGTAAATCTGGTAAACCTTCCTGGGGCAGAGTAATGCAAGGTAGCAACTTGCTTCCTTGTGTTCCTCCAGATTTACCAAGCCACGCAGGGCCAGCAGGGTGGCCTTGCTTGACTTAGTAAATCTCATTCTAGGTTTTACGTCATCCTGTGTCCACATGTGTGGTGCACAGGCAACATAAAACCTTTGATAAATATTCCCTTGTGTGTCTAACCTACAATATAAACATAGATTCTTAGACCTGTGTTATTCTTTTTTACTCTTGATAATTGTTGGTTCTACATAGATTTTGGAGATAAACATCTGCTTTCTCTAATGATAAACAAAGATAGATTCTCAAATTATAGGCTTTGCCCACCCTTACATTCTGCCAATCTGTGATGTATTTGTGAGACTCTACTGAGTCCCCTGTAAAAAAGAGTAGCTCTAGTTTCCTTGAGCCATCCTGTTTCTAAAATCAAGTGTTGAAACTGTACTAAGGGGCCTATTACTATGGCGGGCGGATCACCATCGCTGGGCCGGCGGTGGCTACCGCTGACCCGGCGGTGGCAATCCGCACGCCAAATGTCCCTGGTTCTCCCCCGTGACAAATGCAAAAACAACAGTTGACGGACAGAATGCAGAACAATGTCATACAGTCACCCCAGTACAGAGATTTGGGCCTAAATCCATCGTTTTTTGCTCACCATGCCATTCCAGTTTGAACCTAGCCATTTGCAAATCAGTCTTGACCCTGTGCCTCATGGGAACATTCCAACCCGAACATATTAGTATGGCAGGGGGCACCGCGGCGGACGGAAAGACCGTCCTCCACTTTTCCACCGGTGGAATTGTCTACCGGGCGGAAAAGGGAAACAATATGGTGGCTGTGTCTGCAAGAGACCGCCATTCATATTAAGCTGCATGCGGTCATTGATTTTTCCATGGCGGCCAGGCCCCATAGTAACATAGCAAATCTTTTTTACCCTGTTTAATCCGGATATTGTTAAATGGGGTAGAAGTCTTCCTCCCCAAGTTTTTCTGCTCCCTCAGAAAATTGATACAAGGCTGAATTTGCACCTGCATCGGAGGTAGGGAGTCAACTGAGGTTCTTGTAGGCTGTTTGAGGAATGTCCTAGATAGTCAGGAAAAACATCTGTGACTTTCTAACTGTTCCATGGAAACTTCCAATCGCTAGGAGTCCCCTTGGAGAGAGACTGCTGTTCAGCATTGTAGTTTTTCTTGAGATGTTTTCATAGATGGGAGCAACAGTCTCCTCCTTGTAGGCCGCAGACATGACAGACTACAAGAGAATAGGGTTTTGTCTTGGGATTGCACATTGTTCTTCACATGTGGATGGTATGGGATCATCATCAAGCTCTTGGACCCAAAGATTCAAAGAAAATGTTAATGTAATTAGTAAGTTTGATATAACATATTGTGTATATGACTAAACCAGAGATCTTGTACAAAAGCTGTAAGCAACAGATGACAATTTACCCCAGAGGTGTGATTTAGTACAATACAATGTTCTTATACAACTGCTTTGCGTACGTATGAAAGCCATTTGCTTCTCTCTTTTACTGAAGTGACTAGTTATTGAATCACAGTCGTTTTTTGCAATTTGTTTTATTTACAGAATCGTTAATGGAATGTAACAACCATTTGCAAATTATGACTTGTTGCAGAATGCTCTCTTTGCACATACAATTTACCACCAACTGGAATTAGGTGGGCACCAGCTGCAATATACAAACAGCCCCAGAATGCATGAGCTTTTTCAGCATTGACAGTTTTTAACCAGATTGCGAGTAGAATGTAGATTTTGGATGGCTTGTAGAGAAGCAGGAGTTGACAGAAGCAGATTTTTAGACTGAAAGTCTCCATTTACCATCAGACAAATGACTACATTTATGACAAATACCAGCTAAGTAGGGCTATTACTTTAGGTTTAATTGCTGACATATTGAGGTCCATTAGGATGGTGGGCGGAAAAACACCCCGACCGCCATAGAAGCGGAAAACAACCACCCGCCGGCACCATGGGAAAACCGGCGGCCAAATTAGGATTAACCGCCCAAAAAATCTGACCACGGCGGAACGAGGCCAAGAAAAACTGCCCGTAGCGGACAGAGATGGCCAAAATCCATCCGCGGCGGTCAGAATCGCATCGGAAAAACACCAACCTGCCGCAAGAATAGCGGAGACACCGCCCAGGAAATTAAGATATCCCCGACGGTCCCGCGGTACGTACTGCTGTCTCCTACCACACACCATGGCCACACAGAAAATGCCCAAATTCACTGAGAGTGAGTTGAAGGTCATGGTAGATGAGATAGTCAGAGTGGAACCACAGCTTTTTGGTACCCTGGTCCAACAGACACCATTAGCCACAAGGACACAAATGTGGGAAAGGACAGTCCAAAGGGTCAATGCAGTAGGGACCACCCCAAGATCAAAAAAGGAGATCATGCAGCGTTGGCATGATCTGAAGAGGGTGGTCAAGGAGGGGAGGAGCAAGAACCGTGAGCTGGCTCAGATTACTGGCGGTGGCCCTCCCATTCCACAAAAACCATTCACAAAATGGGAGGAAAAGGTGCTTGCCATACTGCATCCAGAGAGTCTCACAGGAGTAGCCGGGGGAGTGGAGGCTGGTAAGTACAAACAAATGACTACCGCCACTCTGCTATGTACTTGCTTGCGCAGCTACAAAGCTACACCACCTAGGACACATACCATCCATCTGCACTACACACTCACAAAAACATGGCTCACAGATCCAACATTCATCCACTCCCATTCACCCCAAACATAGCTACCAACATAACCATGGGGGCATGTGTACAGGCAGACAGCACTACATCTCCCACCAGGCTCCCTGGCCCACAGCATCAGCAAGATTGATCCCTCCCCCACCCCACCCACCCAGAAGCATGTGTCAGCCATTACACAACCCACATCAAACTCACAGGTAGGTAGCCATCTTCCCTGGGAGGGTGTCTGGGGTGTGGGGTCTGCACCACTACTCCCACCATGCCCCCTGTCCCACAGCCTAGCAAGATGGATCCCTCCAACCACCCCACCCAGAAGCATGTGTCAGCCATTACACAACCCACATGAAACTCACAGGTAGGTAGCCATCTTCACAGTGAGGGTGTTTGTGGCTGGGAGGCCTGCACTACTACTCCCAACATTCCCTCTGTCCCACACCTCAGCAGGATGGAGCACTCGCCTACCCAGGAGCAGGTGGAAGCCATTGCAGTACACCAAACAAACTTACAGGTAAGTAGCCAGTATGTGCACCCACCCATTTTTCACAAATTAAATGGTGCCATATGACAACACCAGCCCTCTCATTGCACAAAGAGGCATACCTACCCCATTGCCAAGCACAGTGTGCACACATATAAGCTAAGGAAACTGTCACAACCACCAAAGTGTGGCCCACCAATGCACAAGTAGAAGAAAGTCAGGGCACAATCATGCACAGCAACTAGTTACATGTACATCACCATGGGGCAAGTGCAACAAGGAACATTCGAAAAATATGAAAGCATGTGTGGTGGCACAAATCAAGATATGCACATGACAGGACAAAGGTATGCAGGTGATGACAATGGCCAGTCCATGGCCAGATGTGATATCTGCTAGGTCAGACAGATAAACTATGAGTTCTCAATTAAACACATGCTGTGCCAGGCCCTAGATGGCAACAAGTCCCTGTAAACCTCAATTGTGCATGGATTGCATGGTATGCCTTGACACCTCACACCATGGACAAGTAATGCCTGTAACACTGCATCATGTCAGGAAGCACAGTACTGCACATAGTCAACAATATGATGATATGTCAATTGTGAAGTGTACAAAAAGTGAATGACACACAGCTAACACAAAGCTTGCCGGGTGAACTGCAATGACCATTTCACATCTGACCCACAGGTGACTAAGAACTCACTGCAGAGGACAACACCAGCAACCTGCAGAGCCAGCCTCCACCCCCGGTACAAGGACTCTCGGATCTTGACTCCCAGGATTCCATGGACGATTAGCTCGAGGCCGGCCCATCTGGTGTGCCAGGGAGCAACAGGTCCCAGGACCCCATCGTCCCCCCCACCACATCTGCATCAACAACAACTCCAAAGGATGGCCAGCACACACCACCGACGGAGGAGGGCAGGGAGAGGATGCAGATGCCCTCAGTGGTGAGGCAACAGGTCTGTGGCAGCAGGGCAGGTGGGAGGGGCAGGGTCACCCAGGAGGCTGGGACCCACTCCCTGGAACACATCACCAGAGTCCTGGGTGCATATGAACACGCCCAGGGACGAACGGGCCGGTCGGACGAACTGTTGCACAAGCTCATCCTGCTGATGAGGTCCATCGACACCCGCAAGGGACAAATCGTGGACCTCTTGGGCCAGCAAGTGGCAGTACTGAGGGACAGGCATGAGCCACAGACAACACCTCCACCTCCCTCTGGTGGGCCGCACGATGACAGTTCACCATCCTCCCCTGCGCCCACAGAGAGGGGTGAGTCCTCAGACCCCACTGGCCCTGCAGCAGGGCCTCCCCCACCAAACGACGAAGGGGGCGTCCCAAGAAGACCCTGGGAGTATCTGAAGGCCAAGCACCTGCCAGACGCCAGTCACGGAGCCAGCCATGATGGCAACCCTCTCCTCCACTGCATTGACTTTTTGAACTGTCCTTCCCCATACTGCCTTGTGAATGGCATCTGTCTGTTGGACTGGGTCACCACAGCAATGTGGTGACTACTCGACTATCTCATCTATCACAACTGTCAACTCACTGCTCCACCCCACCCCCCAATGGAAATGTACACCCCCCTCGCATCTCACCATAGTAAATAAAATATCCTCAAACACATGTTGTCGTGTCTGCTCCATCTTTATTGCAGGGTGTACAGTCTTCAACATGATCACAATGTACCAGGAGCATGGGCTGTATGTAGGCAAGGAGAAGTCGAAGGCACCTAGGGAAACACAACAGAACAACTGTCACTGGTCTGGTTGTGGCATCACAGACATCACACAACCCCTACCATCAGGATAACCCAACATGCACATGTCAAAATGGCCACCAAGTGTCAACATACACGTCCTGTTGATGTTCCCACATGACATGTTCTAGAAACATTTTCAACCACCACTGAGTCTACAACTGGCTGATGCTACATTTCTCACATGCCCCTTCACAACAACAGCAATATCATCAGACAATGGGTATGTTGCACATTGACACCCACCGTCAAGTGAAGTAGCGGGTGATGAGCTGTTCACGCAGGTCAACACCTTCCTCCTCTCCACTGTCCTCATCACTGGACACGGCTTGGTTTGCAGGCTGGGGCCTTGGGTCCTCAACATCATCCAGGAGCAGGGGAATCTCCTTGTGAATTGCTAGATTGTGGAGCATGCAGCATGCCACAACAATCTGACATACCTTCCTGGGCGAGTATGCCAGTGCACCTCCAGTCTTCTCCAGGCAGCGGAAACGTGACTTGAGCAGACCAAAAGTACGCTCCACCACATGACGTGTCCTCCCATGGGCGTCATTGTAGCGGACTTCAGCTGGGGACCTGGGATTCAGCAGTGGGCTCAGCAACCTGGGACGGTTGGGATATGCAGAGTCACCTAGGTATGACAAACACAAATAGACATTGCAACGTCGCAGAGGCTCAGGGCAGCAGATCACACACACGGCACACCACACGACTAGGCATACTCACCCACAATCCATGCACGGTCGGGAAGAAGAATAGCCATCAGCTGGGGCACTATGCTGTTCCGCAGAATGTAGGAGTCATGGGCCGAGCCTGGGAATTTGACACACACGTGCAAGATGGTCATATCTGCCAGGCACACCACCTGCACATTGATGGAGTGGTAATGCTTGTTATTGCGGTAAATGTGCTCACTTGCCTGTGGTGGCACAAGACCGACATGGGTGCAATCAATGGCCCCACCAACATTGGGGATGTGTCCAATGGGATAGAAGTCTCCCTTCACAGCTGTCAATTCTGCACCCCCAGGGAAATGGATGTATCTGTCCTTGTATAGCATCATGGCGGACAGTACATCATGCATCACCATGCTGAACATCGGTTGTGACATCCCACCAGCGCTGGCCATAGTCTCCTGGAATGATTCAGTGGCAAAAAAATGCAGGGCTGCCATCACCTTATAAGTAGGGGTGAAAGCTGTTGGATATGTCCTGCGTGGCTGCAGGTGGGGCTCCAACAGATCACAAAGGGTTTTCAGGGTGGCTCTGTCCAGGCCGCATTTCTGTATGATCGCAACAGCCTCCATGTCCTCCAGCACCATCAAGTGATGAGTCAAATTTGGCCTCCTCCTATTTGAGATGATAGTGGACACATGTCAATGCAATACATCATGAGATGTGCACAGCATATCACGTTCTGAATGACACAACGACAACAATGACTGATATCTATAGTGACTAACAGACCAGCTTACAAGGAGGGACACCTTCAGCTACACAAAGGGCACATGTGTCAACTTACACAAGACAAGTACCTCAAACACCACCTTGGTCAATGTGAATGCACATAGGGATATGGCCACAGTACACATGGGCACGCCTGGGAGTATAGCATCCAGCATATGTATAACTAATCAAAACCACTGGCTCATACTTAGCTGCTGTACCTGTCACACCTTAATGCGTCATTACAACCTGGCACACATCCACCACACAATTACCACAGTCGGCGCTGGAATGACGACTGTGTTCATGAGCAGACATGAGAGGCAATGCTAAATAGATCATCATTCATCGAGACGAGCATCGCTGTGATTGTCACTGGACCTCAACACATTGACATGTGTACACATTATACAGTCCAGGACTACACTGTCCTGCCTACACCAACATCAAATCCATAAGTGACATGTAAGTGGGTACAGGCAAATCTACATTACACACACACAAATGTGGCATGTGTAGCCATCAGTGGAGTAAATTGAACATTGGCATCGTGTGCACAATGATGTGCCATTGAACATGTTGGCACTGTGCACTGTTGATGTTTGACAGATGGCCATCGCCATTGTATGGCAGCCATATTGCTGTAGCTACCACCTGGCCCTGGCGGTGTGTCTCCAGCACCCCCATTCACACAAGTGTGGTATTCATAGTCATGGAGACATGCCCATATGGTGGTTGGCATGCTCTGCCACCTGAATGGCGGTGCCTCGTGTCTATGCATGGCACCCATATCGCGGTAGCTACCGCCTGGCCCCGGCAGTGTGTCACCAGCACCCCCATTCACACAAGTGCGGTAGTCATAGGCATGTAGACATGCCCATATGACAGTTGGCATGCTCCGCCGCCTGAATGGCGTTGCCTCGTGTCAATGCATGGCACCCATATCGCTGTAGCTACCGCCTGGCCCCGGCGGTGTGTCACCAGCACCCCCATTCACACAAGTGCGGTAGTCATAGGCATGGAGACATGTGGAAATGGCAGTTGGCATGCTCCACCATTAAAATCGCAGTAGTGCACACCGGGCTCCTGCGGTGTGTCACCGTCATGGAGCTCGCCCTAGAGACAATGCGAAGCTCGATAGCGGTGGCATGATGCAAATTTGAAGATCGCGGTAGGCGTGCTCTGCCACCGCAGAGGCAGACATTGGCTGCATTTGAAAGATTCACCATCGCGGTAGCGCCCCCCGGGCCCCAGCGTTGTATCACCGTCATGGAGCATGCCCTTACAGCCAATGGGAGTCATGATTGTGGTGACATGATGCAATAAAGATAGTGGTAGGTGTGCTCCGCCACCGCGGAGGCGGTCATTGGATGCATTTGAAAGAGGCAGACCTGGACCACCAATTGCTGCAGCTTGGCACCTTTGAAACGACCCCAGGGGGCTACATATGTGGGAGTGAGCCTCACATTGCCACTGCTCCCAGAGCCTGCTGCCTGAGACCCCTCCCCTGCTGCTGCCTCCAGGGACTGCTGCCTGAGACCCCTCACCTGCTGCTGCCTCCAGGGACTGCTGCCTGAGACCCCTCACCACCAAAATCCCCTGCTGTTGTCTCAAGTCCACAGTGATGGCAAGGACAGAGAAGATCCGTGCCAGTCCCTTCACGAGCGAGGTGCTGGAGGTCCTGGTGGACAAGGTGCTCACACAGTACCCAAGGCTATATGATGCCCCAATTGTTGTGGTAAGTCTTCAACAGTGGTGGGGTAGGGCAGGGGGGCCACACATGCAGTTGGACTGATGCAGTATGTGCCTGGGAGTGTGGGGGAGTGTCATGCACTGCCTGACATGCTGTCTCCAGTGGGAGGGGGTGTGTACCCAATGCCACAGCTTTCCCTCCCTGCACATGTATGTATGAGTGACCTGTGTTGCGCTGTCAGCCATACAGTGACACAGAGGGTTGTTCATGCTGTAGTCAGGACAGTGATTGCTTGGCTGGATGGCTGTGTGTGCCCCTGTAGTCCATCTCAGTGTGAGCCCAGCTGGCCTGCACAGTCCCCACCTACAAAGACAAGGACAACTCACTTAACTTACAGAGTATGACATCAGTCTTTTCACATAGCACTCCAGCTATGGTCCATCTCAGCACTGTGGTTTGCACACAACTGCCCTTGTGAATGGCATTTTGTATTTGTGAGATCATGTCCCTCCATGTGACCACCATGACACATTCAAATATTCACAGGACAGGGACATTGATGGCTGCACAGTCTTGGACACAGTGAGTCCACCCCCAAACACAGGTTGACATGTGATGTGTTGCTCTAGCCAACAATGCACTGGAGATGTGGGCAGGCTATATGGGTCTTTCAGTGCTGTCATCCTGCATGTGTGTGAGATGTGCAGGGACTGTGTTCCCCCTCACACCTGCATGCTTTAACATTGGCTTTTCCCATGCAGGGGTCCCATGTGAGCTGTACTATAGTCTCTGATTGACCTATCGTTGGATATGTGATGAATTTGTATCTTGCTGCTATACTGATAGATGTCGGTACATGACACTGTGTCCCTGATCATTTCTCCCTCTTGTCTCCCATGCCTGCATCTCAAGATACACCAGCGTAAGTCCGTGTGGAGGGCCATTGCAGTGAAGGTGCGAGCCCTGGGGGTCTCCAACCGACGGCGCACCCACTGCCACAAGAGATGGGACTACATCAGCCGGCAGGCAAAGAATGTGACAGAGATGATCTTGGGTCTGCTTCCTCGCACTGGGTGTCTGGCACGGCCTAGTATGACACACCTAATGGAGTGCATCTTGGGGGTGACACAGCCTGAGCTGGATGCACGTTTGAAGGAGCATCAGCAGGAAGCCAGGGGTGAGCATTTGGGGAGTCTGACTTTGGCTGGGAGTGGCTGCATGTGTACAGAGCCTGTGCCAGTGCTGGCCTCTGTGATGTTGGTAGTGTGATGCTGTGGCATGTAAGTGGCTGCTGGCCTGGGTGCCTGTGGCATGCATTTGCCCTACCTGTACTTACAAAGGTGATTCAGATGCTGTGCTTACATTACTTTCTGAGTTGTGCTCTTCAGGTTTCTTCTGCATTGATGTAGTCTTGGGAATCCCATGGGAGGGAACAGCAGTGTGCCCAATCTGACTGTGCGTACATCAATGCATCCATTGCATGGACCCATATTGGGGAGGCCTATACATGTTACAGCAATGTGCAGCATTATATTGTCCCCAAGGTATGACATGGTGGGTGGCATGGGCTAATGTCCATTGTGGACTGTCATGTTGTAGTCTGGGTCTGTGTTGTTCCTTACTGTTCCATCCAGTTCTGTAATTGGCAATAAGTAGTATGCCCCATCATGTCCCTAAGTGTGCTCAGAACTAGTTGTGTGTCTGTTTGAACAGAGCCACAAGCAGGGTGTTGTGCTGTGTGGTAATCACATGCCTCACTCATGCCTGAGTATCCTGTTTCCACGCACTGCTTGAGTCTATGTAGTGAGTTGGCACGATGTGATTGCACAGTGTGGTGTGCAACATGTAGATTTGGTCAACTTTTGTCATGCATTGCTTGCATATGTTTGTTCTGTTGCTGCCACTGACCTGACCCTACATCTCTCTCTCCCTTGCAGCATCACCTGTGGTTTGGAGGGACAGGAGATGGACACCAGTGGGTGTGAAACTAGCACCACAGCTGCCCAGGAGCCCAGTGACACAGATGTCACCAGCACCTCAGAGGGGGACAGGAGTCTGCTGGAGGAGTCCCAGCCTGAGACGCAAAGCACCACATCATCCGATGCCAGCGGGGATGCATCCATGTTGGAGGGCACAGGGAACGGGGACTCTGCATCGACTTCCACCACACAGCGGCCATTGCCCACCCTCCCAGCCACTTCCTCTGGTGCTGCCCGTGTCCGCCTCAGTAAGAGGGGAAGAGTGTCCTTCACCCCTGGCACCGCTGCCCCTGCCCCTGTCCCCCCTGCTGCCATCAGTGCTGAGTCTGTGGAGCTTTTGCGCCAGCTGTGTGTAGGCCAGACAGCTCTCCTCAATGCCTTCATTGACCACGACAAGAAATTGGCCCAGGTGGTTGCTTTCATGGAGGGCATACATTCCGACGTGGGTGGGCTGCACCGGACAGTCCAAGCTTTGTCATCAACAGTGACGTCTGCCCTGCAACAGGCACATACTCGCAGTCCAGCTCCAGTCCCTTTGTTCACCCCCCAGGCTTTGGCCACGTCTGACGATAGTGATCAGGGTCCACATACATCAAAGTCACGATACAGCACACGGAGCACACAGCAGCAGCAACCCAAGCGGTCCAGGGTGCAGACACCATCACCACAGAAGACCATAGGCACCCCAGAGCACAGGGAGAAAAGCCTGCCAGGCAACACCAGTGGACAATTAGCAAAGCAGCAGACCTCAGGCACACATGCCTCAGTGGCATCCCCATCCAAGGAGACTCTTGCCCCTAAAGCATCGCGCAAAGATAATCGTACAGTGTCTGTGCCCACCAAGGAGGTGGTGCATGCCATGGGTACACCTAGGAAGGGCTCCAAGGCAGTATCACCAACCACCTCGACTCCCATTCCAAGCCCAGTGAACCAGGGGCCATAGGGCACTGTAGGGGTAACACCTAGTAAACAGGGGAAGGGGGGCAGAGGAGAAGCAAGGCGAAGCGTTCCGCTGGGGCCAGCACATCACCAGAGGGGCTGCCAGCACCTGCACCTGCTGCAGCAGTGGTGGTGAGTGTGCCTGTTGTGCCCACACCACTTCCCATTGATCCACGGTCAGTCAAGCCATTTAGGATCCCCAAGAAGTGGAAGGGCACTGCTCCACAATCTTCCAGCCACACCGTGACTCCCATCTGCATGACTCCACCTCCACGTGCAACGACACCACCTGGTCCAAGCAGCACTCCGGCTTGCCAAGCCACTGATAGCTCTACCTCAGCTGTTCCGCTCTCTCCCCCGTCAAGTGCCCTGACAGTCCCCGAGACACATCCAGCTTCCAGTCTGCCTGTCAGCCAAGTCTGAGTGTTATTCATCCTCACACACCTGTGTCTCACACAAGTGGGCCTGGCCTGCACATTGTTGCTCCCTGACTGTGTTGCTGACCATGGAAAGGTACAGTCGCACACATTCCCTGTGCAGCTTCTCATGGACTCAGTCTTCACTTTGTCATGCCCACTGGCCTTGTTGTTCACTGCTGTGTTCCCCCTTGCCTGAGCAGCTTCTCATGGACTCAGTCTGCACTTTGTCCTGCCCACTGGCCTTGTCGTTCACTGCTGTGTGCCCCCTGCCTGTGCAGCTTCTCATGGACTCAGTCTGCACCCTGGACTTGCCACTGGCCTTGTTGCTCTTTGCTGTGTTGGACCCTTCCCTGTGCATCTTCTCATGGACTCAGTCTGCACTTTGTCATGCCCACTGGCCTTGTCGTTCACTGCTGTGTGCCCCCTGCCTGTGCAGCTTCTCATGGACTCAGTCTGCACCCTGGACTGGCCACTGGCCTTGTTGCTCTTTGCTGTGTTGGACCCTTCCCTGTGCAGCTTCTCATGGACTCAGTCTGCACTTTGTCCTGCCCACTGGCCTTGTCGTTCACTGCTGTGTGCCCCCTGCCTGTGCAGCTTCTCATGGACTCAGCCTGCACTTTGTCCTGCCCACTGGCCTTGTCGTACACTGCTGTGTGCCCCCTGCCTGTGCAGCTTCTCATGGACATGCTCTGCATCTTGTGCCTTGCTCTTCTCTTCTCATGGTACTTATCTGTGCAATATGTGACTAAAGACAGTTGCTCCTGTTGTCTATGTTGTCAGTGTCCTTACTGAATGAAGTTCTTTTGCTGTGTGTAAATGGTTTACTGTGCCACATGGTCTGTGTGGCACCTCAACATGGTCAATGTTTGGGCTCACTTACTCTCTTTTTTATAGGGGTGACAGGGTCTTCATTTCTTTTTGACTCAGATACTTGTGGTGGCAATGGTGTGAATTTTGAATGGTTAGCAGTAATCATTTATTTGATTGGTTCATGTTGGCTCTATTGTACACATGTCGGGGGGTGGTCACTGCCAGCACAGAGTGGGTTTCTGCACACAGTATTGCAGGCAGGCTGTCCAGGGTCATCATGTATGTGTGTTCTTCCTTTATGTGTGCCCAGTGGTGTATGTGTATGGTCATCTTGTGATGGCCAGTCATCCTAGTCCCATGGCTTACTTTCCATTTGTGCTCTTGGATGGCCAGGAAGTGCGCAGTGTGAAGGGGGTGAGTTTGTGGGGAGTGTTGATGTGTGCATGCCTCTGTAATGTCAACTATACACATGTGTCACCCGGGAGTTGTGTGCCTGTTGTTTTGGTTGTTCATCCCTGTGGATGTGGCTGTATGCCCATGTGGGAGTTGGATGTTGTGCACTGTGAAGTGTGTTGGTGTGTCCTTGCAGTTCTGTCTGACTCCTACTTGTTGTTTTTATCATATGTGAGTATGCAGAGAGTGTTACTGGCAAGTCAGTGTTGTGTTTTGTTGCACATCCATGTGTCTTGTTGCTGTTTGTGGGGCCTGTGCAGACATGCTGCTCCACACTGCCATTGTGGTTGTGTTTTCCCATGCATTGCTGTCACATGGTGCCTTCTTGCCTCCAGTGTGGCATGCTGTGTGTGTTGTCAAGCCCTCCCCTATATGTGCATTCAGCTGCATACCCATTGTGGGTCTGCACTCCATCTCTTTGTGTATGGTACACTCCTGCCATGTCCCCTACTGACATGTAGTACACTTCACTTTGGTGTGAGCTGTCCCCTTGGTTTGTATGTGTGTGTGCCTCCCCATGACTTCATTTGTGCCACTGTGCTTTGTGGTGCAGTTCTTTGGCCAGGGTCAATGTGTCACTCAGGGCATTTTCCCAATGGTTCATGTGTGATGTTCTGGTGCTGTTTGTCAGTCATGGTTGCTCCTATGCAGTTCACCTGTGTGTGCTGTCCAGTCCTGTGGTCAAGTTGTTTCCACCTTTGTGTCCCAGACTGGTGCATCTATTGGGTGTTGTGTTGCATGTATTTGTGTTGTTTGTATTTTTGCTTCACTTGATGGTGTGCATTTCTTGTGTGTTTTGTGCTATGTTGTCTGTGCATTGTTCCTGAGTGATGTGGTTGTGCACTCCTGTTGTGTCTGTGCTCCCATTGCCTTTCCCCAGTTTAGCTGCACAGGGCATGTCTGTTGTTGTTGTTGTGGCTCTGTGTGTGTTTCCGTTGGGCTATGTGTTTGTCTGGTGTCTTTGTTTCCACATTTGTGGTGGCATCCCTGTGTGTCAGTGTGTAATGTTTCTGGCTGAGCCCAGGGTGTGTGGTTGTTTGTGTGTGTATTGTCTGTCAAGTATTGCCAGCCTTCAGCCTGTTTAGCACTGTGTTGTGTGCTGCTGGTGTGAGGGAGGTATGTGTGTAGATTCTTACTGGTGTTTGTCCACCCTGAGGTGTGTAGATGGACCCTGTGTGTAGTGCTGCTGGTGTGCTCCTGGGGGGAAGTTGTATGGATGTGTGGCTGTTTCTGTTTGACTTCAGGGCCTTCCTTTCATCCTTTCATCCTTGTGCCTATATGTGGTTTGCCTTGCTGTCTCCCTGTGTTGTTGCACTGAGCTGTCTCTGGTTTGAGTTCACTGACTGTGCCAGCCATGTGTACTTTGATGGTTTGAGGGTATTGTGCTTTGTGCCTTGTGTTGAGGTGATGTACACATGCTTGGTGTGTGTCTCCATGGCCTTCCATTTGTGTGCAGCCCACTTTTGTTTCCCTATTTGTTGTGCTTCATTGCTGTTGGCATGTGGGGTGTGTATGTGTGTGTGTGTGTGTCAGTCTGTGATATGTATGTGTGACTGTGCAGGCTGTGTGTCCATTTGGATGTTAATTCCTTGTGTGTGTTCATTTGTTGCTTGTCCTCATTGATATTTCCCTGAGTGTGGTGTTGTGTGTGTTTCCCTGGTCCTGTGCTACTGTGCTGTGTGTTGTGAGTTCCTGTGCAGCCACTCCTGCATTGTGTGTCTCCATGATTGTTTGTTGTGTGGTGCAGGGTGTGTATTGCCCTGGCTTGTTGTTGTGCATGGGGTGCACAGGAGGGGCACATGGAATGTGCCTTCATGGGGTGTGCTAGTGTGTGGTGTGAGTGGGTATGGCCCTGTGGTCTTTGTGTCCTGCCCATGCCTGGCACTGGCCCTGCTTTCTGCATTGTGTGCATTTATTTGCTTTTGTTCGCCGCTGTGGTGACGTGACCTGGACATTGCTGCATGGTGGCGGTAGCTGTGTGTCCAGGATCCAGCGGGGTGACTTTGTGGCAGGTGGGTGATGTGTGGGTGCCCTTGTGGATGTGTCCCTGTCCCTCCTAGGGTGTCTGATGTGGATTTGGACCCTGTGTCAGGCTGTGTGTTGTGTGTTGTGTTGTCGCGTACCTGCGGCGGCGTCCGCGGCGGTCCATGAGTTCCTCGTGATGTAGCACGTACAGCACCGGGAAGATGTGTAGAGCTGGGTCCATGGCGGTCGTGACCGGGACTCTGGTTTCGTGCTCCGCTGTCGAGCTTCCACCGTCTCTGGTTAGGCGGTGTCTCCGCTGCGGTGCATCTGCTTGCTTGAGTCATCCTAATTTGTGGAGCGGGGCAGACATAATTCCGCACGGCGGAGAGTCTCCATTGGCTCCCACCGGCGTGGTGTCGGAATTGGCCTATGTTTGACCATACTAATATGGCGGGCGTGATGATTTTACATATAGTCCAATTTCTACACATCATAGGCTGTATAGATGGAACTCATACTCCTATATGTTCTCCATCAGAGAATGAGTATCTATTTAGAAGTTTGAAAAATACTAATTTTATCAATATACAAGTCATTTGTTATGACTCAAATGTTGTAACAGATATTGAGGCAAAATACCCAGGAAGCACACATGACTCTTATGTTCAAGCATAGTAGTGCATACTCATGTAGTCTTATAGGAGATTTTGGAGATGAACTTTTAAAGGGTAAATTTACAATATGCTTTAAAATATATGACCCATCTGCCTATGCTGTTATAATATTAGTACAATTTACGTTTTTATTATAGGTGACAGAGCATGTGCCCTAAGATGCTGGATTTTAACATGGTAGCTGAATCCATCCAACCAAAGTGAGCACTGGTACAATGCAACATACAAATGAAACAGGTATGTCATTGAGAGGACATTGAACTTACTCAAAAATAGATTTCACTGTGTACTTAAGAGTGGTGGTGCCCTCCGATATTCTCCAGATACAAGTTGCAAGATCATCACAAAATTTACAATACTTCACAATATTGCAACCCGCAAGGGGTTGCCTGCAAATATAAGCACACACAGGATGTCTCAAAGGCAGCAGATGTAAGAGCAAGACTTGCTGACAGAAAAACTCATTTCACTTTTAAGTTAAGTTTAAGTTGCGACTGTTGAATATGACTTTATCCACCAAAAGGAGTAGGGAGTAAATAAAAAATGTATTGTTTTTCGTGATGGGACATCCTGTGTGTGCTAATACTGCCCTCACTCACACAAATGTGTGACATGCTTCACCATAGGGCTGCTTGCAATCCACCCCAGCGTAGCCACGCACAGGGTGGAGCAATAGAGTGGGGGAAGACAATACAATACTGTTAGAAATGGGGGTCTCTAGTTGGCAATGGCTGGCGCCAATGTCCAAATAGGGACCCTTCTTCCTAAGTCAGGGCAAGTGGGCTACCCCCTTTGATAACCCCTGCTCAACCCTGTGGTAACGTAGCACGAGCGGTTAGGCCTATCTCAGAGGCAGTGTGTGAAGCATTTATGACCATGCACAATAAGGCAGTAACAACACCACAAAAGGACAAAACTCAAGTAGGGATAGAAAAATACTATCTTTATCTAAGGCAGTGGTTCCCAAAGTGTGCGCCGCGGCACCCCGGTGCGCCGTGATTAGAAGCCAGGGGCGCCGCGCCGCCTCGCAGGATGTGGGAGATTGCAGCCGCAGCTCAGATACCCAGCAGCATTGGAGAGGCACAGCGGGATGGCACACTCACACCTTCAGCCCCGTCATGAGCTGTTAAGTCGTGTTTGAAGGTGACTGAGAGGGAGGGGCTGCAGCTTCGGTCGCAGGGGCATCTTTTCAGATGCAAACAACCCTGAATGCGTCGTGTCATATGTCTGCAATTTAGAGGGGCCTCACACATTCCCTTCCTGCCCAGGGCCATAAAAATCGTAGAACAGGCCCTGATTACACCGAGGCAGCACGTGGTTCTCTCCACAGAGTTTAATTAATATTACTAAATTGTAAGAAAACCTCGGTTCTTCAAACATGCAGTCTAAAGTGTAATAAAATAAAGACATGGCACAATCGCACCCACACTGATTAACAAAGTATGGAGGACAATCCGTTAAATCAGTTCTCTTGGAGTATCTCCTTTAAGTACTGTACATCACAGTGGGGATGGCAAAACTAACATTTTTGACAGAGACCCTGTCGTCTCGTTGTCTTGTCCAGGAGGGGGTGAGGAGCCCTACCCCACCCTGAAAGAGACAAAGATGATACTAGAATACTGCATGCCCACCCCTGTGCCCACCCTGGTGGATCCTGTTCCCCCTCATGTGATGGCTCCTGCCCCCCCCCGTGATGGCTCCTGTCCTCCTGTCCCCCCCATGTGGTGGCTCCTGTCCCCCCCCCCCAAACCTGTGATGGCTCCTGTCCCCCCCCCCCCCGCCCCCCCTATGGTGGATCCTGTCTCCGCTCTGGGTGGTTTCTGTCCCAGTCCTGGAATGGCTCCTGCAGCGAGGGTGAAGTTCTTGATGGGCCTCTTCTCAAAAAGGCTCAGCTCAAAATTAATATGAAAAGGTGAGCAAGTGAGTAAGTGAAGGGATGGGTGGATGGCTGGATGAATTAGTGAAAGGGTGAATGGATGAATGAAAGATTGAATAGATGGAGAATGAGAGGATGGATGGATGGATGAGTGGGTGGAAGGATGGATGAGAGAAAAGGTAAATAGCTGGATGTATGGGTCGAAGGGTTGCTGGATGGGTAAAAGGGTGGATGGATGAGTGAAAGGATGGATGAGTGAAAGGATGGATGTGTGAAAAGGTGGATGATGAGTGAGTAAGTGGAGGATGGAGGTGTGAAATTATGGATGGATTGATGAATTTATAAGTGCAAGGGTGAATGGATGGATGGATGAGTGAAATGGTGGATGGATGGATGGGTGAGTGAAAGGGAGGGTAGGCGGACAAAAGGATGAATAGATGAGTGAAGGAGTGAAAGGATAAATGGATGAGAGAAAGGATGGATGAGTGATCGGGTCAATGGATGGATTAATGAGTGGATGAGTAGATGGGTGGGTGGGTGGATGGATGGAAGGAAGGATGGCTAAGTGAAAGGGTCGATGGAGAGAGAAAGGGAGGATGGATGGATGACTGAAAGGGTGGATGGGTGGAAGGATGAGTGACTGGGTGGATGGATGAGTAAGTGAAAGGATGGCTGGATGGGTGAAAGGGTAAATGGCTGGATGGATGAGTGAATGGATGGATGGGTAGAAGAGTGGATGGATGCGTATACAGATGGATAGGGTGAAAGGGTGGATGGATTGATAATGGATGGATGAGTGAAAGGATGGATGAAGGGATGGATGAGTGAAATGATAGCTGGAAGGATACATGATGAATAGGTTTGCTAATGGTTGAATATGTTTGGATATGGCTGGGCTTACTTATATACTACTGCGCGACCTCCTCTGATGTGTCTGTAAAACTTACCTATTGTCCTGACACCGCGCCTTTTAGAACTGCACCAGCAGGACCCAGCACACTTAAAACACTGGGTAGAGGGGATCTGGTGAGCCATCTTGGGTTCATCAGAGCCCACCCCATGTAAACTTCTTGTAACGCCACAGAGCTCCTTGAGCCTTTCTCTAGTAATTGAGATGTACTTTATAAGATCTTTTTGATTGCAAATAAAGTTTTATGATGGTGATGGCTACTCTCTGAATCCTTCATCACGTCTAGGCTTGATTCTTCATGTAGACCAGTGGTTCCCAAACTGTGCGCCGCGGCACCCCGGTGCGCCGGTAAAAAAATGGTGGGGAGCCACGGCCAACTGCCAAGTGGGTCAAGGGAGCCATGGGTCAAAAAGTTTGGGAACCACTGATCTAAGGTTTAACACGAGACTCTCAAAAGCGTTTTAACAAGCCACAATGCACGTAAATTAGTATGGGCTTAAAAATGCAATAACGTATTCACTAGAACGTGGCCCTGACTTAGTTCAAGGCCTGGGTCTACGCGACCCGTTGCACACCAGATACCTGCTGTTGGAAGGAGACACAGCACGCAGCTTCTCGAAGAAGCGGAGACGGTACAGGCGGACTCCCAGCGTCAACAGCTCTTGGCTGCAGTGGTCCACAGCGTGCACTCACAATGATTCGGGCACTCGGGGACAGGCGGGCTCACAGCGGCAGCAGCACGCGGCTGCGGCGGCCTGGGCTGGTGGTGGTGATGACTCGTCGTGCAGCTCCGTGGTGGGCTCACAGCGGCAGCAGCTCTCTCTTAGCTGCGGTGGCCCACGAGACGATAGATAGCGACAATCTTTGACAGTGGTGAACAAGATGCGGGCACACAGCGGTGGCAGCTCTCTCTTAGCTGCGGTGGCCCACAGGACAAATAAAGATGATGCAAAGTTGGCAAAGGTGTGGGCTCTCAGCGGAAGCAGCTCTCTCTTAGCTGCGGCGGTTCACAGGACAAATCACGATGATGCAAAGCTGGCAAAGGTGCGGGCACTCAGCGGCTGCAGCTCTCTCTTAGCTGCGGTGGCCCACAGGACAAATCACAATGATGCAAGGTTGGCAAAGGTGTGGGCACTCAGTGGCAGCAGCTCTCTCTTAGCTGCGGCGGCCCACTGGACAAATCATGATGATGCAAGGTTGGCAAAGGTGTGGGCACTCAGCGGTAGCAGCTCTCTCTTAGCTGTGGCGGCCCACAGGTCAAATCACGATGATGCAAAGTTGGCAACAGTGCGGGCACTCAGCGGCAGCAGCTCTCTCTTAGCTGCGGCGGGCCACAGGACAAATCTCAATGATGCAAAGTTGGCAACAGTGCGGGCTCTCAGCGGAAGCAGCTCTCTCTTAGCTGCGGCGGCCCACAGGACAAATCACGATGATGCAAGGTTGGCAAAGGTGTGGACTGCCTATAGACTCTGCAATGGCAGGCCTGAAACATACTTTAGAAGCTACTTCTGTAAGTAGCGCAAATCAGCACTGCAGGCCCACCAGCAGTATTTGGTCTACCAGCCCTGGGCACACACAGTGCACTTATACTAGGGACTGACAGGTAAACCAAACAAGCCAATTATGGTTATCCCAATTCATACAGTCATCTTTACACAGGGAGCATTCGCGCTGTGGCACTGATTAGCAGTGGGACAGCACCCAGAGCATCTAAATCCAGCCAACATAAAAGTTAGGAAGTGAGAAGAGGAAGGGAGGCCCACGCCAATGATGCTAGGTCTAACAAACACAGAGAGAGATAATGTCTATCACAGTGGCTGGGAACAACGGTGGTGAAAGTGCAGTGGTGTGTGAGTTAAAACTAGCTTGGAAGTGTCGCTGTGCGTAGGACTTTATTCATGGACCCTCCGGCCAGGGTTAAAAAACGTGAAGGATGGTGGTGATTGGGAGATGCAATCTGCTCCTAACACCCCTCCTTTACTGCCAGGTGGTCGACATGTTTCGGCAGTGTTTATGTGCTCCACATATAGGGTCATGCCGGCCTTCCTCAGGACTCTACCTGTCCCATTGGTTTAATACTCTCACCTCCTCTTGAGATAAGAGGATGCATAGAAGCCTGTAGCCGTACGCCTCCACACGTCACCACGCGTCTCGCACGCTTCACATGACCAGAACAACTGGTATCCGGAACTACATGGATAAAACGCGTAGTGCTAGCCTTCACCGTCAGTGAGACCGCAGCCCTCATCCTCCTGGACCTCTCCGCCGCCTTCGACACCGTCTGCCACCGCACACTACGCACATGCCTCCACGCCATAGGGATCCAAGACAAAGCCCTGGAATGGACCACCTCCTTCCTCTCCGGCAGAACCCAGAGCGCCCACTCCCCCATTCCGATCCTCAGCCTCTGAGATCCTCTACGGCGTACCTCAGGGTTCCTCCCTCAGCCCGACACTGTTCAACATTTACATGGCCCCGCTCGCACACATCGCCCGACAGCCCGACCTCAACATAATCTCCTACACCGACGACACTCAACTGATCCTCTCCCTCACCAAGGACCCCATCACCGCCAAAGCCAACATCCATGAAGGAATGAAGACCCTCGCCGACTGGATGAAGACCAGCCGACTGAAGCTGAACACGGACAAAACGGAGGTCCTCATCCTCGGATCCAACCCTTCATCCTGGGACGACTCCTGATGGCCGATGGCACTGGGGACAGCCCCGACACCCACCGACCATGCATGCAACCTGGGAATCATCCTCGACTCAACGCTCTCCATGACCAAGCAAGTCAATGCCATCTCCTCCTCCTGCTTCAACACCCTCCGCATGCTCCGCAAGATCTACAGGTGGATCCCAACAGATACAAGAAGAACAGTCACGCAGGCCCTCGTCAGCAGCAGACTCGACTACGGAAACGCCCTCTAAGCCGTAGCCCCGACCAAGCTCATCAAATGACTGCAATGCATCCAAAACGCCTCATCACAACTGATCCTCGACGTACCACTCCACGGCCACATCACCCCCCACCTGAGAAACCTGCACTGGCTGCCCATCAACAAGAGGATCACTTTCAAGCTCCTCACCCACGCACACAAGGAACTCCACAAGACCGGCCCAGTCTACCTCAACAAATGACTTTCCTTCTACACCCCCAACCACCAGCTCCGCTCTGCCGACCTCGCACTCACAACCGTCCCGTGCATCCGAAGAACAACCACCAGCGGGAGGTCCTTCTCCCACCTCTCCGCCAAGACCTGGAACACCCTCCCACTGAACCTACCACAGACCCAAGAACTGCTGACCTTCAGGAGGCTACCCAAGACCTGGCTGTTCGATCAGTAGTGGCCCCCCCAGCACCTTGAGACCCTCACGGGTATGTAGTGCGCTCTACAAATGTTGTTTGATTGATTGATTGGTTGATCCTACTAACTCATTGGCAGTGAAATTGCTCTCTCTTTCTCGCAGCTCCACCATTAAGTGATGTCTTCCCCCAAACCCCTGCACTCTCAAGTGTTGGTGTTCGAGGCCCTCCTCCACCTGCAGGTTTCACCTGCGCCTCATCCCTGGTGGTCCAGTGGAACTCTGTCTCCATTCTCTTGCTCCACTTTTTCTCTCCTTTTCACTCGTTTTTTCCCTCACTTCTATCTCCCCCTCCACTCTCCTTCTGGGTCTTTCCTTCATTTTCTGTCATTTCCCCCTCATTTCAAGCTCCCCCTTCACTCTCCTTCTGTGTCTTTCCTCCGTTTTTCACTCATTTTTTACCCTCATCTCAATCTCCCCTTTTCACTCTCCTGTGTCCTCTGTGTCTTTCCTCCACTCTTTCTTGCACTTTTGCTGCCTTATTTGCACTTTTCTCTCTCTTTTTGCCTTTTTACTTTTGCCTTTTTCAGACCGTTTTCCCCCGCTACTGCTGCCCCTGCGGCCCCCCCCCCCCCAGCACGACTAGTGCGACTGGCCCAATCCAGCTCCCCTCTCCTCCTCCCAGCTGTCCAGCCCTCCCCGACCCCTACTTAATGGCGGCCGCGCTGCCGGGGCGCCAAAGGTAAGCTCGTCCCGACTGTGACCAGTGTCAGGAACCCTGGATCTATGCACCGCCAACGCAATGACCCAGTGGCACACCATGCTCTCAACCCAGGCCGCAACAACAACTGCAAGCTAGCATCACCAACCGACACCCACCGACCCTTCAGCTGTCACCGCTGCTGGCACACCTGCAGCACCGCCAAGACCACTGACCCAGCGCAATCCACCCGTAAGAACACAACTGAATCGAAGACCCTGCAATGTATCCTCCTCAACGTCCGATCCCTCCACAAACACGCCACTGAAATCTGGAACCTCCTCAACAGCACTACCCCAGACGTAGCATTCTTTACCGAAACCTGGACCAACACCACCTCGGGACCGGACATCGCCATTGCCATTCCCCAAGGATACAAGATCTCCAGGAAGGACCGACCCACCCGCCCGGGAGGAGGAATCGCCATCGTCCACAAATCTACCCTCCGCCTGAGCACACTCCCCGACGAGCCCACAGACCTGATGGTACACCTTCACTTCAAGATACTGGCCAGCCCTACCTATACCCTCCGAGGAACCCTCATCTACCTACCTCCTGGGGCCCGGTGGACTTTTCACCAACTCCATCACGGACATCATCTTGCTGCATGCCATCACGTCCACCAACTACACCCTACTGGGAGACCTCAACCTCTACCTCGACAACCAACTGGACCCCAGTACGACATCCCTCCTGGACAACCTCCACAACTTTGGACTCCGCCAGATCATGACCGAACCCACGCACTCAGCAGGACACACCCCCTCGACCCCCTTTTCACAACAGGAAACTCCATCACCTTCAGCCACACCACCAAACTCCCATGGACTGACCATTGATGCGTCCACTTCACCTTCAGAACACCCACCATCCACAGACACCAGCACCTGCTCCCAAGAAGAAACTGGACCAGAATCACCGACGACCAGCTAACCTCTTCACTCAGCAACTTCACCCCAACCATCGCAGAAAACGACGACGCCAACACCGCAGCCCGAACCATGCACAGATGGATCTCTGACAGCGCCAACACCATAGCACCCCTTAAGAAAAACAACAACACCCACGCCAAGAGAGCTAGATGGTTCACCACTGAACTTCGAGAGTTCAGACGCACTTGCCGCTACCTCGAAAAGGCCTGGAGGAACACCAAATATACAGAAGCCCACAACAACTTCAGAGCCACCACCAACGCCCACCACCAACTCATCAGAAAAATGAGGAAAAAAACGATTGAAGACAGAATCTCCACTCATGCACACAACATCATCAAGGAGTACGCCCAACCCACCAGTGAGTCCACCGACATCCCTCCCTCACAAGACCTCTGCGACAAACTAAGCACCTTTTTCCACCACAAAATCAAGAGCATCTACGACAACTTCGACGAAGACAACCAACACACTGAACCCTCACCAACCACCCTCGACACCCCGAAGCCAGCGATCGACAACTGGACAGCCTTCACCACCGAAGACACACTGAAGACGATGAAGTCAATCCACTCCGGGGCCCCCACGGACCCCTGCCTCACCACATTTTCAACAGAGCCACCGACACCATCGCACCCATGCTCTGCCACACCATCAACCGCTCCTTGGCAACCACCTTGTTCCCTGTCGACTGGAAACACGCTGAGATCAACCCCCTCCTGAAGAAACCCTCGGCGGACCCCACTGACCTAAAAAACTACAGACCCATCTCCTTGCTTCCGTTCCCAGCGAAAGTAATCGAGAAAGCCATCAACAGACAACTCGCCACATTCATCGAAGAGCACAACATCCTCGACTCCTCCCAATTCGGCTTCAGAAAAAAACACAGTATGGAAACCGCCCTCCTCGCCGCAATAGACGACATCCGTACCTTACTGGACAAAGGAGAAACAGCGGCCCTCATTCTCCTCGACCTCTCAGCGGCATTCGACACAGTCTCTCACCGCACCCTAATACGCAGACTCCACGATGCAGGGATCCAAGACAAGGCCCTTGAATGGATCTGCTCCTTCCTCTCCGGCAGAACGCAACGGGTCAGACTCCCCCCTTTCCTCTTGGACCCTACACCTACCACCTGCAGAGTCCCCCAGGGGTCCTCCCTCAGCCCTACGCTCTTCAACATCTACATGGCTCCGCTCGCCCCCATCGTCAGAACCTAGGGACTCAACATTGTGTCATATGCAGACGACACCCAACTCATCCTCTCCCTATCCAACGAACCCAACACCGCCAGACACAACTTTCGAGAAGGCATGGAAGCCGTCACCAAATGGATGAAAAACAGCTGCCTACAACTAATTACCAACAAAATGGAAGTACTGATCATGGGCCCAAACCCAGATGCCAGGAACGAGACCTGGTGGGCCCCCGCCCTCGGAAGCCCACCCACCCCCACGGACCACCCACATAACCTGGGAATCATCCTGGACTCAGAGCTCAAAATGGACCGCCAGATCAACTCCGTCTCGTCCTCCTGCTTTCCACACCCTCCGGCTCCTACTTAAGACCTTCAAATGGATCCCCCTCGAACACAGAAAGACCGTCTCTCACGCCCTGGTCACCAGCAGGCTCGACTACGGCAACGCACTCTATGCCGGAATAAACAAAAACTCCACCTGTAGCTACAAAACATACAAAACGCCGCCGCAAGACTGGTCCTCAACCTGCCAAGACAATGCCACATCTCCCAGCACCTGCGCACACTCCACTGGCTCCCCATCGAAGCTAGAGTCACCTTCAAGATGCCAACCCATGCTCAGAAGGCCCTCCGCGACACCGGACCAGCATACCTGAATAGTTGACTCAAATTCCACGCACCCCAAAGGACCCTAAGATCAGCCCAGCTCTCCTACGCCGTGGTCATCCACACCAGAAAGACCAGATTGGGAGACCGCTCCTTCTCCTTCCACGCTGCCAGAACCTGGAACGACCTTCCGCTCCACCTCAGACAAATAACATCGCTCCCCATCTTCACAAGAAACCTCAAAACCTGGCTCTTCGACAGACCCCCTGCTTGATGGACTGGAACCTGCGAACCCCCGCCCCCCGCCCCACACCCCCCAGCGCCTTGAGACCCTTACGGGTGAGTAGTCGCGCTTAACAAACACCTGATTTGATGTGATTTGATTTCTAACTGCTTGTTTTCTTCTCTTTTCTCTCTCAGTACACTGTTGTTACCCTTTTCTTCTCTTTTAGTAATCCCACTACTAATGTAAAGGAAATTCCTCGACACAGAACTACAGGTTTCTAGTCATCCTCTTATCTCAACAGGAGGTGAGAGTATTAAACCACTGGGACAGGTAGAGTCCTGAGGAAGGCCAGTGTGACCCAATATAGGGCACATAAACACGGCCAAAACATGTCGAACACCTGGCAGTAAAGGAGGGCTGTTAGGAGCACATTGCATCTCTCAATCACCACCATCCTTCACATTTTTAACCCTTTGGCACAGCGACACTTCTGAGCTAGTTTTAACTCACATACCACTGCACTTTCACTACTGTCGTTCCCAGCCACTGTGATAGACATTATCTCTCTCTGTTTTGTATTGTCTTCCCCCACCCTATTGCTCCACCCTGTGCGTGGCTACGCCGGGGTGTATTGTAAGCAGCCCTATGATGAACCATGTCACACATTTGTGTGAGTGAGGGCAGTATTAGCACACACAGCAGGTGCCATTATGAGAAACAATATGTTTTTTATTTACTCCCTACTCCTTTTGGTGGATAAAGTATTGACAGGGGGTTCGGGGTAGGTGAGTCCGTACCCTCACCCATTCTTTTGTGTATTCTAGTGTATAGAGCGGCGGGTCAGCCTCAGGAGAATGCGGAATTTTTATAATATTGGAAGTGTGTTATTTTAACTCACTATCAGCAAGCAGGACCTGCTTGATGTTTTAAGAGCCCACCACTATAGAGGAGTATTAAGTCTCCTTTATGAACATGGCACAATATCAGGGATTATCATTTGGAGAGGATATGGTGGCTGAAATCTTGGCTGGTCCCTCCCTACTGGGTGACACTGCTGTTAACAGAGTCCTAACACAAGGGGAGGGTTGGGACACTCTCTTAGAACTCAAGAGGTCACATGTGAAGACCATACTGCATGGGGCTATCCTGACTGAGAATCTGAGGGGCAACACAGCTCCATGGGGTCTTCTAGTCACAAACGAACCCCTCATCTTCTTGGACGATGCGGCATTCAGAAGGGACTAGGCACTTATCGGTTGGAAATGCACCAGGGATTGGCTGGTCTTAATCATCAGCACTGCTAAAAGACTAGCCGATACCCTGGTGATACAGATACAGAACAGTGAGGCAGGATTAAAAGCAGAGGTCATCATGACCACGATCTCTAGTGGTGAACCTCTCCTCGATGGCCCTTACTGTTGCACAGCACAACCTCCTTAACAAAGGCCTGGGTTTCGTCCCTACAAACCATTTGGACCATTTCCAACTATGCCAAGAGTTGGCCTCGTTCTTCAGGAGTGTCCGCCTTAGAGTTTTTTGGGGGGACGCGGAAGAAGGGAACACGATGATGGGAGGCACACCACTACGCCCAAAGTCTACATTTACACCACAGTTGGCTACCCTTCCGCAGGAGATAGGAACTTTCGAACAGGCCATTATACACGGCCTTGAGAACGTAAGGAGACAGGATGTATGCTCCTTTTCTAACATGACCAACGTCGAGAAGGCTGCGCTGAAAGAACTTAAGGAAAATCCTGCGATTATCATCAAACCAGCGGATAAAGGAGGAGCTATTGTCGTCTTGGATAAGACAACCTATGACAATGAAGGCCTACGTCTCCTCTCTGATAACAGGAACTATCAAAGGGTAGGAAGAGATCCCACAACCGAGATAACTAGGGACATTGCTACCCTGGTGGAGGAGGGTCTAGCCAATGATTGGGTTTCCAAACATGGTATGTTATGTTATGGGGGATTTGTAGAGCGCACGGCTACTCAAAAAGAGTGTCCCGGCGCTAACATGAGGCAGAATATCTTATTAAGAATCAACCGAGAACACCGTACTTTTATATTTTGCCCAAAATTCACAGGCTACTAGACAACCCCCTAGTAGACCAATCGTATCAGGCATTGGATCCCTGCTGGAACCTATATCACAATTTTGTGATTTCTTCTTAAAACCATTGGTCCAGAAGCTGCCAGCTTACCTGCGGGACACTTTGGACATCTTAAACCACCCGAAAAACCCAGATTTCGATCCCAACAGTGAATTCCTCATAGGCCTCGATATTGAGGCCTTACATAACAACATCCCACAGAGAGAGACCCTCAAGGTCCTGGAGGATATTCTGTTCGAAGAGGACTGGCATTATCAAACACCTTGTGCCTTCATCTTGAACCTAGCTGAGATAGCACAAACGAAGAATTACTTTGAGTTTGAGAGGACCCTCTACATACAGACCCACCGGACCTCGATGGGCAGCACCTCTGCCCCGAGCCTGGCGGGTCTGTACGTGGGTGCGTTTGAAAAAAACGTTATTTATGACCCACGATGCCCATGGACAGAGAACATAAGATTGTGGCGTCGTTAAATCGATGATGTGCTATTGATTTGGAAGGGTGATAAACAATCAGTCACCCAGTTCCTGGACTGGTTAAACCATAGGAACCCCCTTCTCCATTTTACATCTACTGTAACGAAAACAAGGTTACCATTCCTGGACCTCATAATTGAACCTAAGGAAGGAAAACTTCAAACAAAACTCTATGATAAACCCACGGATAAGAATGCCCTGCTTGCTTATGATAGCGTCCACCCTAAATCACCTAGAGAGAATTTGCCAGTAGGCCAATTCTTCCGGCTTGGACGGAATTGTACAGAGAAATTGAGTTTTAAAGAGGAAGCGAACCTCCTCTCTAATAAACTCACTCAAATGGGATATCCTGAACGCACAATCAAAAAAGCTAGGAAGAGAGCCACCAATGCTAACAGGGATAACCTTTTGGAGAAAACTGTCAGACCTGACATTGACAAACCAGTATGTGTCACTACATTAAACACAGCATCTCACCAAATCAGACAAGTGAGATTGAAACACTGGAACATACTTACTTCCAATGGGCTGAGTATTGAGAAACCCTTGTTCTCCTTTGAAAGAAGTGCTAACCTGAAAGATATGTTAGTATATACTAGACCCGGCTTCTCATCACTAAGGAGACCGTTGGCATCTGGTCAACTTCCGCCTGTACAAGATCATTTACGGTGTGGCTCCAGCAACGTATGCCACCTAACCAATAACACGAAATCCATTGATGTGGGACTTACCTACCCATGGCAACAAAGCTCACAGACTAATTGTAACGCTGAGGGCGTCATATATCTCATTACCTGTCCATGCTGCATGCAGTACGTAGGCATGACTTACCGCAAGGTTAAGACATGCATCATGGAATACCGTAGCACAATAAGATGCATGAGATCCAATACAAAACTCACTGCACACTATTTTGAGAGACATCACACCAACAAAGAGTTGACTTGGACTGTCATTGAGAAACCTAGATTAAACCCCTCCAGTGGGGATAAATGCAGAGGCCTCCTACTGAGAGAACAAAAATGGGTGTACCGCCTCAAGAGCCATCAGGTGGACCTGCATGACGATATCCCTTGGCACTCCCTTAATAGGTGATATATCCCCAACTTACCTTAGTACCTGTGCAGATTATACTGGTAACCACTTTAAACAGTATATATATATTTTTTCCGTCTCATACTTAGCAACTGACATGACGTAAAATGGCTATTTGTTCACCTGGTACACCCCCCTTGGACAGAGATGGTTACATAGGCGGGACGATATTCCTTGACACTCCCTCAATAGGTGATATATCCCCATCTTACCGTAGTACCTGTACAGATTATACTGGTAACCACTCTAAACAGTATATATATATTTTTTTACCTTTTTATACTTAGAAACTGACATGAAATGAGATAGTTATCTGTTCGCCTGGTACACACCCACCGTGGACAGAGGTGGCTACATAGGCTCCCAACTTTGGGTACAGGACATTTTAATGCCGTATCTTCGCAATTTGAGGCAATCACATAAATTGTGCACTGGTGTACTCGGGCCCCCACTCCCTCCAGCACGGAACGAGTGACTGAGCGTCCTCCTCATCCTGTCTATATAAAAAACTATTGGTCCCCTTACCCCGAGCGAGGTGATCTCATTATTAATGGGACACGGTGGCCGTGTATCTTGACAATGTTAGTCTTTTGGCCGCTTGCCCACATTCACAAGACGATATCCCCCCATTTTGCCCCTGTTTCTTATGTTTACATGGGCTCTCTCCATGACAACCCAACACAATAGTCACATGACATGTGACGTAGGCTATCACGGCAGGCTGTACACCTCCACACGTCTCCACGCGTCTCACACGCATCACATGACAGGAACAACTGGTATCCCGAACAACATGGATAAAACGCGTAGTGCTAGTCTTCATCTTCACTATCCTTCACGGCGGGCGGAGGCGAGCAGCCTTAGAAGGAGCACCACCCTTGGAGTAGTAAATAGTGGGGGGGCATTGGGTGCACATTTTTTCAATTCTTCTGGCTACCATTCCTTAACTTTATTATGTAGTCACGTTGGGAGCTTTTGCAACACGAGTATTACATAGGCCTTGTCGGTCTACTTAGTCATGTGCAGCCAGATAGAACAGTCCACAGTGATCGGCTTTGTGAGGCAGGGTGTCTGAGGCTTACTGCACGAGACCTGTGCCCTTTAACTTTGGATCTGGTACCTGGGTCGGTCATAGTATAGCACGCTGCACGAACCAAGGTGATACCTATAGCCCCCCCAAGAGCTATCTTGATTAATACCACTAAGAGAATTGCTAGGCCAACAGTGACACCCTTGTATGTACGTTGGGTGCATTAGGGGCAACTGCTGGCTAAGACATTTGGCCTCTCCTTACTGTGTATGTACCATATCTTGACATGTGATGATTATTGACATAATGATCTCTTTCCCTATTTCTTTTCTTCTGCAATAAAGAGTGTGACTAGAGGGGGTCTCTCTTTTCCCACCGCCAGTTCAAACTCGATATAGGGTGAAACTCGGTGAGTAGGCACGCACCGGACCACTACTGGGTAGTGGATGTGGTGATTTTCACCACAGCTTGATGTATGCAACGCTGATATTTTAATAATAGATCTCTGGTGTGGAATGATTGATACACTAGTGTATACTTATGTGTTGATAAGTTTACCATACACATAGTATGTGAAATACTAAGGAGATTACTCATAACTGCTTGTTTTCTTCTCTTTTCTCTCTTATTACACTGTTGTTCCCTTTTTCTTCTCTTTTAGTAATCCCACTACTGATGTAGAGGAAAATCCTCGACACAGAACTACAGGTTTCTAGGCATCCTCTTATCTCAGCAGGAGGTGAGAGTATTAAACCACTGGGACAGGTAGAGTCCTGAGGAAGGCCTGCGTGACCCTATATGTGGGGCACATAAACACGGCCGAAACATGTCGATCACCTGGATGTAAAGGAGGGTTGTTAGGAGCACATTGCATCTCCCAATCACCACCATCTTTCACATTTTTAACCCTGGCTGGAGGGTCCATGAATAAAGTCTTAGGCACAGCGACACTTCCGAACTAGTTTTAACTCACACACCACTGCACTTTCACTACTGTCGTTCCCAGCCACTGTGATAGACAGTATCTCTGTGTGTGTTGTATTGTCCTCCCCCACCCTATTGCTCCACCCTGTGCGTGGCTACGCCGGGGTGTATTGTAAGCAACCCTGTGATGAAGCATGTCACACATTTGTTTTAGTGAGGGCAGTATTAGCACACACAGCACGTGCCATCACGAGAAACAATACGTTTTTTATTTACTCCCTATTCCTTCTGGTGGATAAAGTATTGACCCTCTCCCCTTCTTTTGTGTATTCTGTTGAATATGACTGACAACAATACAATGGCTTGCGTTCTCACACACAAAAAGCCTTTATTTCCAGCTATACATTTTTATGTTTGAGCATATTTTTCTAACATCACAATCATTTTTTTCAAGAAACCCAAAATAATACAAAAGCTTTTTAAATTTCACATTAAATGCAAGCTAAGTAAGGTTTAGTGTTTGCATTAGCCATTACTAACACTTTGTTTTTCAGTTGAATTTGAACGTTCATTACCAACAACACCACCTCTACTTCTACTGTGACGCACACTTATAGCCTCTGTCAAGTGCATTAGTAATTTGTACTAGGCCATGTGCAACATCCCCAGTATAGTGACCCATTTCAATCTGCAAACTAACTAAACGGCATGATAATGCAGAAATCGCCCGTGCAAGTCTATTGATAGAGTGCTTCAAAACATCAATACGCGCAAAATGTTTATATTGTCTACACATTTGTGGTACATTTTACTTCTGTAACTGGCCTCATAAATTATTCAATGCCTCAGTCATAGAGTCCACTTTCTCTGCAAAAGTATTTTGGCTTTCCTCGATAGCAATACATAAATGTGGTAAGCCAGTAGTGACGCTTCGTTCTATTCCCAACAATTTAATATTATTAAGCCTTATTTGTTTGCGTTTTAGGCACTTGGGGGCCGATTCACAGAACTAACTTAAGACAAAATCCTAAACTTACTACTTTTGGTATTCACAGAAGGCATTTAGTAGTAGTAAAGTCAGGATTTTGTCTTAAGTTTGACTTAAGACAAACTTAATACAAACTTAAGACAGACTTAAGACAGACTTAAGACAAACTTAAGACCAAATCCTAACTTAAGTCTGTCTTAAGTCTGTTTTAAGTCTGTCTTAAGTCTGTCTTAAGTCTGTCTTAAGTTTGTCTTAAGTCTGTCTTAAGTTTGTCTTAAGTCTGTCTTAAGTTTGTCTTAAGTCAAACTTAAGACAAAATCCTAACTTTACTACTACTAAATGCCTCTGTGAATACCAAAAGTAGTAAGTTTACGATTTTGTCTTAAGTTAGTTCTGTGAATCGGGCCGTGTATCTTTAACATGGAGATCTCCAAACCTCCAAACAACTGTTTGTGCTCTCCAATATTTGGGGCCTCATGTAGGTAGCCAAATACCGGTCGGTAACGGCCGATTTTCGGTAAATATGCCGTTACCGACCGGTATTCAGACAAGTGAGATGTAGGAGTCCAAAAACGACTTTTCGGTAAATATGAGGCGGTAAATACCGATTCATATTTACCGAATTCCAAAATACCGATTCAGAGTTACCGAATACATAATTAACGAATCGGTAAATATGAAGTGGTAAATATGAAGTGGTAAAAATGAAAATGACATGTAGGAGCACTCGGTAATTAAGAAATCCAAGAAAATCGGTAAATTAGAGTCGGTAATTAACACGGATTGAAAGCAGGTGGTAACCATCAACAATGCATATGAGCAATCCCAAAATGCTACAGCGTGGACAACATGGCCGCTATGTACGTCATTGCAAGGCGCCTACGTCTACAGGCAGCAGGACTGAGGGTGTGGCGACGGGAGGAACAAATCTACAGACAGCGCATCACACTATTCCAGCTGACTGATGCAGAGATACATGAGAGGTACAGGCTAGACCCCGAAACCATCATGGACTTAATCAGGGACCTACAGCCACTCCTGGACCATCCAATAAGAAGGGCGCACGCCATACCCCCACATGTGCAGGTGCTCTGCAGCCTACATCTGCTGGCATCCGGCAGTTATCAGGTGGTGATAGCTGCGGTGGGTGGGGTATCCCAGAGTTGCCTGTCACGTTTCTTCAGGAAGTTCCTGGATGCCATGATGCAGAGAATGCACCACTACATAAGCTTCCCAAACACACAGGCTGCACTGCAGAAAACAAAAACAGACTTTTATCACATGGCACAGTTCCCCCATGTCATCGGCTGTATTGATGGTACACACATCCCAATCTGTCCACCAGCTGATACAGAGCACATCTACAGGAACAGGAAGTCCACCCACTCCATCAATGTGCAGGTGATCTGTGATGCAGGGAACATCATCACAGATATTGTTGCAAAGTTTCCTGGGAGCACCCACGACTCTTACATCTTCCAGAATAGTGGGATCTACACACGACTGAGTGCCGGAGAATTCGGAGAGGGATACCTGCTAGGTAAGTAACAGTGACGCCCCTTGAAACCTGCAAATCATCCAGGCGACAGTGCATATGCATGCCGGTCATTCATCCTCACTCCCTACCTACACCCAGCAACCCAGAGTGAGAGACGATACAACGTGGCACACAAAACAACACGCAATGTGGTGGAGCGCACGTTTGGACTACTGAAGAGCAGGTTCCGCTGCCTGCACAAGAGCGGAGGCGCACGCCAGTACAAACCCATCACCTGCTGCAAGATTATTGCCACTTGTGCAATGCTGCACAACCTTGCCACGAAAAAAGGTACAGATGTGGAACTGACATATTTTGAGGACAACGAGGATGAGTCAGGCCAGCCAGAGGGCAACGCAGCTAGAGTGCCAACTGCAATCGATGGGAGAGAGAGACGGGCAGATATCACATGCAACTATTTCTGAGTAAGTAAGGGGACACAGCGAGTTGTGAGAAGTCCTGACGTAGTTTTAATGTGGCACCACGCCATGAACACATGAACAGGCCAATCTGGCAATATACCATCTATACAAGGAGTATGTCCAGGGTTACGTCACCCAATGGGAAGTGGCTAAGCAGGGCTACATCAATGTTTGCGCATACGCGCTGCAGTGGTGGATTGCACGGCCTGTGCATCCTCACTAGAGCCAACCCCAAGCCGCCTGCTGCTCCTGCGTGCTTCTGGGACGGGGGGTGTGATGCTGCTGCTGGTGTCGATGCTCTCCGCAGCATCCCCTGCAGCAGTTGTCGACGCCTGACTAGTCAATAGCACCCCTAGTGCACTTGTCACCTGCACCATCCCCCGAGACAGGTCGCTGCAGCACTGTGTTAGGCCCTCCTGCATCGTCACAGAGCGCCGGCACAGTAGAGAAGTCGCAGTTGCCAGACGGTTGAGTGCCCTGCTGGTAGTGTCCCTTCTCTGGCGTTCCTGGCGCCGTGCTTCGATGTCAGCATCTAATTTGCTGCACAACTGCTGGATTGACTGGGACATGTCCCGAATGCCCGCAGCCATGCCGCTAATGTTGGTGTCCATGTTGACTAATGTTGTCTTCATCACCCGCATGTGCCTCTGGACTGACATGACTGCCTTTGATTGCAGGCGCTGTTGCTTCAACATTTGGCCCTCGAGCCCCAAGAAGACACCATGGCCGTCAGTGGGTGCTGGTGGACTCTGGACACGCGACCTGCGGCGCCCTCTTGGTTCCGTCTGTGCTGCCTGTGAGGTGTGGGGCACAGTGGCATGGCTCCCTTCCTGGGGCCCGGTGCGGTCTTCTGGGCCCATGCTGTCGTCTGACGAGGTGTCTAAGGCTCGTAGCCTGGCTGCTGGACGCCTCCTCATTCTCACACCTGCAAGCGGAGATGTGGCCGGTGATTCGAACATGAGTGGCGATGCTGGCTCTGGTGGTGGTGATGCTGGCTCTCGGTGAGGTGATGCTGGCTCTGTGTGCGGCGAGGCTGGCTGTGTTGGTGGTGCGGCTGCCAGTGGGCCTGCTCCCTGGTCTGAACTGGTGCTGGCTAGAGGTGATTTATGTGGCCGGTGTGCCGTCTCTCCTGCAGCATGCCCTGTCCTGCATGATGTCACATCTGTGGACAGAAATACAACATTGGCTCAGTGTCCCCGAAGGGCTGCATTGCAAGCGTCACAATAAATCATTTCACATTCCAATATGTCCCCTGTCTCCTTGTGCCTCGAGTGCGTGACATGCCTTGTTGCCCTGTAACATTTACGTCATGGTTAGTGTTGCCCTGACTACATCTCCCGGAATGCATTGCCTGTCTGCACTGACACGTGTGGACTGCAGTGTGATTCTCGTTTCACAATGGGGGATGTGGGATAGGGGTAGGGGGGGCTACATTGCTGTGCTTTCGTCTTACCTTGGTGTTTTGCGGCTCTGGCAGAGCTGTCGGCGTCCCCAAGACCCACGACGCTCTCTTGCTCGATTGTGGCCGCCACCAGCTCCTCCAGTTCGGTGAGGGCAGGTGCCCTGTTGGTTCCACCTCCGGTCTGGCTGGCCTCCTTCTGGATGTCGCCCATCTTCCTCTTGGTTACAATCCGGAGGTCATACCAGCGCTTTTTGAGGACCTCAATGTCCCTGTGGGTCACTCCCACAGCATTGACCTGCGCCTGGATGGCCAGCCATATGTTGCGCTTTTCAGCCTCAGGCACTTGCAGGGATTGCCTTCCAAACAGCTTCTGGTGCTGCTTCACCACCTCCTCCACCAGCACCTGGAGTTCCTTGGGGCTAAATTTCAGCTTCCTCCTCCTTTCCCCTCCGTCTTTCTGTGTTCTCTGGCTGGACATGCTGTTCGTTTACCCGCTCGCACATGCAACGGCTCCCTGCCTCTCCTCTGCACTCCAACTTCTCCAGGGTCGGCTAATTATGTACACCTGCCTGGGTGTGGCCACTTCGGCTAATTATGTACACCTGCCTGGGTGTGGGCACTTCCTGGTTGGGTGGGCTGTCGTTGCACTGGATTAGCTGTTTCGTCAAGTCATGTGATTTGATTTACCGAATCCGTACATACCGATTCGGTATTTTCCGATTCGGTAAATACCACCTCGGTATTTACCGATTCGGTAAATAACACCTCGGTATTTACCGAATCGGTAAATACCACCTCGGTATTTACCGATTCGGTGAATTCCGATTCGTGATTACCGAATGTTACCGAATCGGTAACTGTTACCGAATTTTTACCTACATATAACTTACCGATTCTAATTTACCGATTCGGTACGGCTCGGTATTTAAGAACCGGTAAAATTTATTTACCTACATGAGGCCCTTGGTGTGGGAACAGATCTTTCATTCTCTTGTCTGACAACAGTGCGATGTTGCACTTGATTTCCCTAGCGCGGTTAAATGCGCCTCACTGCCAGTTCATCCCCAAAATATCTGCACCTGGATTGACAGCAAAACATTTACTTTTTCCGAGTCTTCCTGCCCCTCGCCCTCTGACTCTTGATCTCTTTGTGCTAGAAATATCTGTTAGAAAATGTAAGTTGAAATTAGTTTTGTTATATACTGAAGTTATGTATATAATGTCTTCTTGTTTGTTTTAAAAATACATTGCTTGCTGTGTATAACTACATCTAAAATTAATGCACTACTAAAGTACACTGAAAACTTGTAATATCCTATTGAAACAAAAAAAATGCTTAAATAAGGAGCTTTTAGGCCTAACAACCTTACCAAGTTCACTCAAACAGATTCAACAATACGGGGCCCTACAGTGTCTGGCTAAATGATGGCCGCATTATAGTGAAGTTTCTTGCAGCCGCGAAAGCTGCAGGTAAGAGTGAAGGGGCCAGCTGGGGGAGGATTTCGAGAGACGACCACAAGGAAAAATTAAATAGATAATTAATTTTCTCTCGTGGTCGTCTCTCGAAATCCCCCAAGCCGGCCCCACCGACCCACAGCTCTTCGCTGCAGCGGCCACGGCTGGCTCCTTGTGCCATGGCACTCAATCTGACATTATCTGCTAACATTGGACCTCACTGATGCGTCGTAATGTGGTGAGGCTGGGCTAGATCGCTGATACCTTTCCATGGCCCTCAAAGCTGAATTTGATGACTGGCACATGTAGAGCAGACCAGCCACGTCCGCTGCAGGTAAGAGCGGTGGGGCCAGCTGGGGGAGGATTTCGAGAGATGACCACAAGGGAACATTAAATAAATAATTAATTTCCCCTTGTGGCCGTCTATCGAAATCCCCCCAGCCGGCATCACCGCGCCGCCCGCTGTTACCTGTAGCGGCCGCGGCTGGAGCGGAACCGTAGTAGCAGACCTGTAGTAGCAGCAGGCCTGTGGTGCGGTCTAGTGGTGTGGTTTGCCGGCGCGGCGAAGGGGTGGTGTGGCAACTTGCCAGTAGTGAGGCTGCTTGATCTACACATCTAACATCCTTTCCGTGCATCGATGTCAACCTTCAGCCACTGGTGGAGTTTCTATAGGGCTATGATTCACGCAAAGAGGATTCTGCTTGGCCCTTGCCCAGGCCACTGCTGTGGGGTTTGATTAACTTTGTTAACTGGCATCCCCATTCTTGCGTAGAACTACTGGGTCTTGATTGGGCTGACACTTGAAGGCCAGGGGCTGTGCCCAGCCCCAGTACCTGAGACTGTCAGCTTTTGGGGGGCCTATGTGTGGTGCCTGGGGGCTGGTGGGTCTGCTCATGCCATGTTGTGGTGGGTTTTGGGGGCATGGCCTAGTCAGTTTCTGATGCTACAACTACCTAGAGGACTAGTGCTGAGGTGCAGCTATTGGTACCCCTTGCATATGGTGCACCATTCCTTGCTTGCCCGGCTGGCTGGTGGCCCATCTGTGGACTGTCGGCCCAGCGTTGGTGAGTGGGACTGCATCCTGTTCGTTTTTCGGGGGACTGTGTGCCTTGCCTAGGGCATGGCGGGCCTGCCTTTGTCCCCCTGTAGTGTATTTTTGGGACAAGGCCTAACCGGTTTCCGGTGCCAATGGGTCTCCCTGTCTACAACTGCCTAGTGGACTCGCCCGGGGATGAAGATGATGGGGCTCCCTTGTTCATGGGACACCTTTTATTGACTGCCCGAATCCCTGATGGCCCCACCTGTGGAATGTGATCTGTGTATTCCCCCGCCCTAATGGCCCTGATTGTTTACACCGCCGCGCCTGACGTCCCTCTCATTAGGCTGCATGTTGGACTAGTTTACCTGGGATGCTGGGTTTGGCATCTCCGTGGCCCCTGGCAGTATATAGCTGCAGTTTGATGCCATGGGGAAATGCACCCCTAAATTAATTAATTAATTAATGGTTTTGTAAAGCGCGTAGTAACTCCGAAGAGCATCCCAGCGCTGATCTGCTTCTCCAGGGGTTTTGGCCAACTAATGGGATTATATTTGCGGGAAAAGGAAGGTCTTTAAGGTCTTTCTGAACTGGAGATAGTTCGGTTCAGTCCTAAGTTTTCGGGGTAGCTGGTTCCATCTCTTCGCCGTGTGAACCGAGAAGCGACGGCCACCGGTCTTAGCTTTTCTCATTCTAGGGACTACAATGAGATTTTCAGAATTGGACCGGAGATCCCTCTCTGCTTTGTATGGAATTAAAAGTTCTCTCAGAAGAGGGGGACCGTTGTTGTTGAGTGTTTTGTGGGCCAGACAGAGGGCTTTGAACAAGACCCTTTCTCTGACTGGGAGCCAGTGGAGAGAGTTGAGGGCTGGCCTGGCGGAGGATCTTCCAGGTGTGCCCGTAAGTAGGCGGGCTGCGGCATTTTGGACTTTCTGCAGTGAATTCAAGGTGGCTTCAGGAGCTCCCAAGTATATAGCGTTACAGTAGTCTAATCTTGCCAGGATTAGACCCTGGATGAGGAGCCTCCTTGCGGTCTCTGGGAGCAGGGGAAAGATCTTCCTGCAGGCTCTAAGTAGTCCAAAGCATGTTCCTGCAGTTCTCTTTGCCTGGGTTCTGAAACTCATGTCCTTCTCAATCCACACACCCAGGCTCTTGACTTCTTCCTTAGGTGCGGGAGGATCCCCAAGGCACCTGGGCCAAAGGTGAGGTGGTAGGGAGGGCCCATTGTGGCCCATCAGGAGGATCTCAGTCTTGGACCCGTTCAATTTTAATGAGGAGAGATTCATCCATCGGTGGACTTCAGAAAGGCAGCTGTGGAGGTCGGATGGGGCGTGGTGAGGGTGGGAAAGGGTAACTACCAGCTGAGTGTCGTCGGCGTAGTTGATGACTGACACGCCGTACGAGCTGACCCTCTTCTCCAGTGGGGCCATGTACACGTTGAAAAGTGTAGGGCTCAAGGATGAGCCCTGTGGCACTCCACACCGGAGGGGGATGATGGATGAGCAGCTGTCGTTTTCCCGCACCTGGAAGGAGCGTCCAGTCAAAAAGGATTCTAGCCATTTCAGGGCCAGACCCTTTAGTCCGATCTCTCCCAGTCGGTGGATTAGGGTGGGATGGTCTACAGTGTCGAAGGCCGCACTGAGGTCTAGGAGGATCACTGCCACTGATCCTCCCGTATCCAGAATGCTTCTGGCCTTCTCCACTGCTGTCAGGAGGGCGATGTCGGTGCCCTGACCTGGACGAAACCCTGTCTGGGAGGCCGCTAAGAGGTTGTTGCTTTCTAGGTAAAGCGATAGTTGTTTATTTACCAGCTTCTCAGCGATCTTGCTGTTTCCAGGGAGAAGGGATATGGGCCTGTAGTTGGCGAAGTCCTGCGGGTCTAAAGAGGGTTTTTTCAGCAGACCTTTGACTGCTGCCGCTTTCCAGCTGGGGGGGACAATGCCCTCTGAGAAGGAGGAATTGATCAGGGCCGTGAGGGGGGGGATGATGGTATTTGACACTTTTTTTAGGAAGCGGAGGGGGGCAGGATCAAGGGGAGAACCACTTTTAATTGCGGCCAGCATAGCTCCTACTTCTTCCGTTGTTACGGGCCCGAAGGTGTCCAGGGAGGGTTGGAGGGCTGATGGCAGTGGAGGGTTGGCGGTAGTGATGGTAGGATCCGGCTGTGTGGGGTCCTGTTCGGGGGGGGGGAATGGTTAGGAGAATGTTTTGAATCTTCTCATCGAAGAAAGTGGCTAATTTTTGGCATTTGGTTTCCACTGCTTTGGGGTCGAGGGGTTTGAGTGGGGGGTCAGGGGCGTGGAGTAGTTCTTTTAGAACTGAGTAGGTTTCATGTGCTGAACAGGCCGCGTTTTTAATTCTGTCCTCGTAGAAACTAGCTTTGATGCTACGGAGCTCTTTTTTATAGGATTTTACCGCGGCGCGGAATGCCTCTTTCCGTTCCTCGGTTTTTTCCTTCCTCCAGTTACGCTCATGTCTTTTGCACGCCTTACGTAGCAGATTGAGTTCCGGGGTATACCAGGGTGAGGGGTTGACTCTCTTGATGTGTCTAAGAGAGTGGGTTTTGGGCAGGATGGCGTCAAGCGATTGAGTGATCCAGGTACTGAATTTTTTATCCCCTTCTAAGGTGTTATTGGGGGGATGAGGAACGTTTTCTCGGAGTTTGGCTGCCCAGACATCTGGTTCCAATTTTTGCCATTGTCTGGAGTACGTTCTAATTTTTGGGAGTGGCGGGGGCACAGTAATAATGTCCCATACTAGGGGAACCAAAAAGTGGTCCGTCCAGGGAAGGGGGATATGGTCAAGGGATCTAAGGTTGGGGATGTTGGAAAGAATGGGGTCGAGCAGTTGCCCTTTTTCGTGGGTGGCCTGTGGGTTTTTAAGATCTAGGCCCATTGAGGTAAGATCCTGGAGTAGTTCATTGGCCAGTTTGTCGTCTGGGTCCAGGAAATGTACATTGAGGTCTCCTAATAATAGGTAGTTAGTTGTAGACGTGCATTTGACGGAGGTCTGGTCAGCAATTTTGGTCGGAAAGTCCCCTAAATTGCCTGGTGGGCGATATATCAGCGTTCCTGATATCGAGGTGACAGGGGAGATTGTAATGGTATAGTGGCAGCTTTCATAGCCCTTGATGTTGCCATCAGACGTTCGACAGGTAAAAGTGTCTTTGAGGATTATTGCAAGTCCACCTCCCCGACCCTCTGGTCTGTTCTGTGAGTACATAACGTACCCGGGGGGGGGGGAGTGCTAAAACAATGTCTGGGCCACTACTGGGGGTAAGCCAGGTTTCTGTTAAGAACAGAACGTCTAGGCTATTGTTGGTAATTAGGAGGTTTACTTCTTGTGCGTGTTTCACAAGCGACCTGCAGTTAAGTAGACCTTAGAGTAAACCCTTTGATGCCACGGTCTGGTTGACGGAGTTACAGCGGTCACAGCCGGAGAATTGTGTGTCTCCGGTTAGGATGCGCGAGCAGGAGGGATGTTTGTTGGTGTTCAAGGCTAGCAAGTCATCCCGGGTGTAGGTCAAGTTGTTGGGTGCTGCCACGGCCAGAGTGACTGGGCCTAAGGCCGGCTGGGCGTCCAAAGTGTACCTCTCCTGCAGAAAGTGCCTCATTACAAGCTGACTCCTTTGCCTTGGTAAAGTGGATGTTAAATCCATACTTCAGACAAAGCAAAAAATAATGCTTTCTATTAACAATAGCTGAACACCTTGTCAGACAGAGTGAACCAGGTGAAAAACACTTTAGACAAGCATGAGGGGTGCTTATCTTCTGCAAAATCATACATCTCTCCCCCCTGTGCCACTCTTGCCTTTTGTACCCTTTTTGTACCCCTGTGCTCGGTTTCCACATTTGTGCCCCCTTTCTCGCTGTTCCCGCTGCCTCTGTTTCCCCCGCCGTTTTCTTTCCCGCCGCTGCGTCCTTGTGGCCCCGCCCCCTCGACTCCCATTGGCCGCCCCGTTCCCACCTCCCAGCTGCTCCTCCCTCCCTCTGCCCCTCATATGGAGGCCGCGCAGCGGCTGCGTCGCTGGCGCGCCTAAGGCGCGCCAAAGGCAAGCCCGTCTGCGCCCGTCCGCGCCCGTCCGCACCTGGACCGCGCCCAGCGCCAGTACCCCTGGCCCTCGCTGGAGCCAGAAGCATCGACTGAGATATGACCCCGCCGCCCTCAATGCACTCAACACCGGACGACCACCCACCTACTACCGAGCCACCCCGAGGCGCACCCAGGGACCCTTCACCTGCCAAGCCTGCAAATTCACCTGCCTCTGAACCTCCCCCCCGCCCGCCGGACCAAGCAAACAACCACCTCAAATGCATCCTCCTCAACACCCGCTCCGTCCACAAGCACGCCGTCGAACTTTGGGACCTCCTCGACACAACAGCACCAGACGTCGCCTTCTTCACGGAAACCTGGATAAACGCCTCCTCGGCCCCCGACATCGCCATAGCTATCCCGGAAGGCTACAAGATCACCCGGAAGGACCGCGTCAAACAAACCCGGAGGAGGAATCGCCATCGTCTACAAGAACACCATCAACATCACGACCAACACCGAAGACACACTCTCCGCCGCCGAACACCTACACTTCCAGATTCACACCAACTCCAAGACCACCCTTAGAGGGAAGCTCATCTACAGACCCCTGGGCCCGCGCACACAATTCAGCGAAACCATCACCGACTTCATCAGCCCGCATGCCCTAGCCTCACCAGAATACATCCTCCTAGGGGACCTGAACTTCCACATGGAGAACAACAGCGACAACAACACCACCACCCTGCTCGACAACCTCGCCAACCTCGGACTCAAGCAACTGGTGAACACCCCCACGAACCTCGCTGGCCACACGCTCGACCCCATCTTCTCCGCTAGCAAATACGTCTCCACTTCACCTTCCAAAAGAATACATCCCACCACCGTACGCAACAAATCCCCCGCAGAAGCTGGAGCAAAATCACCACAGACCAGCTCCTCTCATCGCTGAGCCTGAACCTGCCAGCCAACACCGCTGACACCAACGACGCAGCCCACAACCTCGCACAGTGGATCACCAACTGCACCGACGACCTCGCCCCACTGAAGAAACCCCCTTGCATGACTGGCAACAGGAAAACCTCATGGTTCACAGATGCCCTCAAAGAATCAAAGAAATCCTGCCGTACCCTCGAAAAAACCTGGCACCACGAACGGACTACAAAAAACATGACAGCCCTCAAGAACACCACTCGCGAACACCACCAGCTGATCCGCACCACGAAAAGGTCATCGTTCAAAGAGCGGCTCGACAGCAACACCCACAACAGCAAGGAACTCTTCAGCATCGTCAAAGAGCTCTCCAACCCCAGCGCCAACAACAACAACATCACACCGTCACAAGACCTCTGCAACTCCCTCGCCACGTACTTCCACCGCAAGATCGCAGACATACACGACAGCTTCGGACCCCAGACTTCGCCTCCAGTCACCGAAACAATGACGCCCACCACCACCCTCAGCGCCTGGACCCCCATCAGCACTGAAGACACCACCTACGTCATGAACACCATCCACTCTGGCTATCCCTCTGACCCATGCCCACATCATATCTTCAACAAAGCCGACATCATCATCGCACCCCACCTACGGAACGTCATAAACAACTCCTTCACGTCAGCCACCTTCCCTGAGAGCTGGAAGCAAGCAGAAATCAACACCCTTCTGAAGAAACCCACAGCGGACCCCAAAGACCTCAAGAACTTCCGCCCCATCTCTCTTCTGCCCTTCCCGGCTAAAGTCATCGAGAAGACCGTCAATAAACAGCTGTCTGCATTCCTCGAGGCAAACAACTCGCTCGACCGGTCCCAGTCCGGATTTCGAGCCAACCACAGCACCGAGACCGCCCTCATCGCAGCCACCAATGACATCAGGACCCTGATGGACAACGGAGAAACAGCCGCTCTCATCCTCCTAGACCTCTCGGCAGCCTTTGACACCGTATGCCATCGCAGCCTAATAACCCGCCTCTTCAACACTGGAATGCAAGGAAAGGCCCTGGACTGGATCACCTCGTTCTTCTCCGATAGAACCCAGAGAGTCTGCCTCCCTCCCTTCCGCTCAGAGGCCACCAAGATCATCTGCGGCGTACCCCAAGGCTCCTCGCTCAGCCCAACCCTCTTCAATATCTACATGAGCCCAATCGCCTCCATCGCACGCAGACACAACATCAACATCATCTCCTACGCCGACGACACCCAGCTGATACTCTCCCTCACCAAAGACCCAGCCACCGCCAAAACCAACCTCCAGGAGGGAATGAAAGATGTCGCAGAATGGATGAAGCTCAGTTGCCTGAAGCTGAACTCAGACAAGACGGAAGTCCTCATCCTCGGACAATCCCCATCCACCTGGGACGACTCCTGGTGGCCCACAGCGCTGGGCACCGCACCGACACCCACGAACCACGCACGCAACCTGGGATTCATCCTGGACTCCTCCCTCACGATGACCAAGCAAGTCAACGCCGTCTCATCCTCTTGCTTCAACACCCTGCGCATGCTCCGAAAAATCTTCAGGTGGATCCCCACCGAAACCAGAAAGACCGTCACCCAGGCCCTCGTCACCAGCCGACTGGACTACGGAAACGCGCTCTACGCAGGAACCACTGCCAAACTTCAGAAACGACTCCAACGCATGCAGAACACCTCCGAACGACTCATCCTCAACATCCCTCGCCACAGCCACATATCCTCCCACCTGAGAAACCTGCACTGGCTCCCCGTCAGCAAGAGGATCACGTTCAGGCTCCTCACCCACGCACACAAAGCAATCCATGACATGGGCCCTGAATACCTCAACACCTGCCTCTCGTTCTACACCCCCCCGCCAGCTCCGCTCCGCCAACCTCGCCCTTGCCACCGTCCCACAGATACTCAGAACCACCGCCGGAGGAAGATCGTTCTCCTACCTGGCAGGCAAAACATGGAACTCCCTCCCCGCACACCTACGACTGACACAGGACCATCTCACCTTCAGGAAACACCTCAAGACCTGGCTATTCGAGCAGTAGCAGCACCCCCCATCCCAGCGCCTTGAGACCCTCGCGGGTGAGTAGCGTGCTATATAAATGTACTGATTGATTGATTGATTGACGCACACAACAGAGAAATTGTTAAAGATGGAGAAGATCCTCAGCATGATCCGTGTCAAGAACGAAGACTTGGAGGCATGGTCCCATTGCAGTAACCTGCCGAAAATCATCATCTAAGAGTCGACCGATACTGGAGACATATCTGCCTATGAGTAAAAACTCTTCACTACCTTGTTTGGGACTGACCGCTTTTTCATCCTCTTTGCAATTCAAAAGGCCACATCACTCCTTGGGTCCACAGTTAAAACGAGTTGCTGTCACAAAATCATCTTTCCGGCTTCCTGACATCTTTACATGTCCCACACTCTATAATTGTGCGGTTGCACAATTTCACGGACCATGATATGGTCCTGCAGTTGGCACGGAAAAGCAGATGCTGGGAGACGAGGGATGTTCCTTATCCATTTATCTTGATTTCATGGCGGCAATACAGGTGGCCCTCACCAGAAATACCTCCATTAAAGCTCAAACTGTGGCAATCGGGCATTCCACATGCCATTCTGTATCCAGCAGGGCTGAAGATAACTCACTGGAACAAGCCATACATTATGTCGGCTCCACAGAGCGCCCTCCCATTCATCATGCAGATCCTTTTTGCCAACAGGGCTAAATCCCATGATTCATCCCACACAATGGACTCCAGTCTGAGGGATAACGATGGACTGCTGGGGCTGTGATTGCCCTTTTTAACTTTCCTTTTAAAGTATCCTCTGCTTTTCTGTTCCATCGCCATGTTAGACCGCACTGCTACTGATCCTTGTGGTGTTACTGCATCCTCATCTTTATTGTATGATTACTTGAAATCGTTACAAGGATAATAAATATGACAGGAAACGATAATGCCAATACATCGGCTGTAGGAATTAAAAAATGCAGTGATTACATTTAAAATGTTAGCAACACAAGACTTCACAACCCAAGACAAAACTGACTTTATCATGTGCGATTTAGTGAGCATCCAGGGGCGCGCTATGCACATGCATAAAATTAAGTGTCAAATACCCTAGTGCAGAATTGTGCACCAACGATGCCAAATGTAACCAAGTTATTCAACAAGATGCCCCGGAATGAGACTCCTACACATGGTGCCATCAAGAAATCAAGCCATGGTTTATCGTACCCGTTCTCAGAGGGGGAAGCTTTCAATTTAATGTGCCACGTGCTGGTCATAAAACGTTTGATAGGCATGCAAGGTGATGTAGTGCAGTTTGCCCAAATAAAAAACGTTGCGCATGCTTAAATATCAGGGAAGCAAGCTATTTGCTTAAAGTGCCACGTGCTAGGTCAGGTTCGCATAGAGGACATACATATTAAAGTATGACTTGCCCTATGATTAAAGTATCCCATGAGAGAAGCAAGCTATCTACTAACGATTCCACATGGTAGACCAAAATAAGTGCATAAAGGGACATGCGTTACAATAAAGTGCGACGTGCCTTGTGGTAATGATAGCACAAGATAAAACCCAGGGCATCAGATTATAGCTACCTGCCCTGTGATAATGATATCACAAGATGAAACCCAGGGCATCAGATTATAGCTACATGCCCTGTGATAATGATATCGCAAGATAAAAACCCAGGGCATCAGACCTTAGCTACCTGTCCTGTGGTAATAATATCACAAGATAAAACTCAGTGCATCAGATCATAGCTACGTACCCTGTGGTAATGATATCACAAGATAAAACCCAGTGCATCAGATCATAGCTACCTGTCCTGTGGTAATAATATCACAAGATAAAACCCAGGGCATCAGACCTTAGCTACCTGTCCTGTGGTAATAATATCACAAGATAAAACCCAGTGCATCAGATCATAGCTACCTGTCCTGTGGTAATAATATCACAAGATAAAACCCAGGGCATCAGACCTTAGCTACCTGTCCTGTGGTAATAATATCACAAGATAAAACCCAGTGCATCAGATCATAGTTACGTACCCTGTGGTAATAATATCACAAGATAAAGCCCAGGGCATCAGATCATAGCTATCTGTCCTGTGGTAATAATATCACAAGATAAAACCCAGTGCATCAGATCATAGCTACCTGTCCTGTGGTAATAATCACAAGAGAAAACCCAGGGCATCAGATCGTAGCCACCTGTCCGGTGGTAATAATATCACAAGATAAAACCCAGTGCATCAGATCATAGCTACCTGTCCTGTCGTAATAATATCACAAGATAAAACCCAGGGCATCAGACCTTAGCTACCTGTCCTGTGGTAATAATATCACAAGATAAAACCCAGGGCATCAGATCATAGCTAACTGCCCTGTGGTAATAATATCACAAGATAAAACCCAGTGCATCAGATCATAGCTACCTGTCCTGTGGTAAAAATATCACAAGATAAAACGTAGGCCATCAGATCATAGCTATCATTAGCATTCACTCTGAATTGCTGAGGGGGTTTTCCAAGGTCCGACCCACCAGTTGGCGAGCGGCACTCAGTGCTCTTCCAACTTCAACAAAGAACATGCCAATCCATGCTAGTTCCATTGGGGCAGCAGTTGTGTAAATATATCTCAACGCCTCTTTTCAAGTCCTTATCCCATTTTTCAGAAAGATTGATCTTAGGAGCACTCACCTCTGGCGTATCAGTGCAGGGCAGCGCAATCGATATCCGTAGCTGATTCCAAATGGTTTTGACACAAACAACACTCTTATAGCCAGCAGGAATGTTTTTCCAGTGTAGCCTGCATTAGTTATTGGGCAGAGTTAGAAAGCCTGGCCCACAGTGTGTTCTGTAAGGCTTGTCTTCCCAGAGCCACTTGAAAATATGGTTGCCACGAGATGTCCTTGTGCACTCTGGCAAGGCCCTCTGCCCCCGGGGTGTTTCTAATTTGTTCTAAGTCCTGCTTCCTACATAATCACTTGCCTTGTACATTTACCAGACTCTTCAGTCTGTCCATTGTTATAGATGGATCTGCTGCTCACTCTAGAAGCAAGTTTTATGAATCTCTGGCACTGCTCAAAAAACTTGCCCAGCTGCTCTTTGTGTCCCGAAGTATGATCTTAAGTGCACCTCTCATTGAATTCGGATCAGCTCTGGACACACAAAAGTTAGACTTGATCAGATCTTTTTTACATTCAATGGCAATATTCACAAGATTGAATTCTAGCTGGATCAATGTGCTCCGAGTTTATTTTGGGATACTAAATAATTTCCTGTATGCAGCTGTATAACATCGCTGTAATGACTCAGAGAACATGCCAGGGAAAGCCAGATGATCATAGTTTATCATTGGTAGCAATTACACTTGCAGGACTTGTCAGATCCCCTCTGCCAATGGCTTTGCTGCCTATGATGTAGTTGGCATAGTCCATACGCGGTCTTGGCTGCTTTGTCTGCCAGTGCCTTAGGTTACAAGGTGGGTTTGTTGCAGCGTGGAATGTCAAATTCCCCCTTCGTCACAGACCAAATATCACAATAACACATTCACGCAAATACATTCATTGGTGGAGCCCATAACACCAACACTCGCACTTCATTGATCTGTTTCCCTAGAGGGATACGTTTCCAAACGTTGACATGAAAGGAATATCTTTTCATCTAAACCCTAATGCGCATTGAATACTTTTATTAACTTCAAACCTCGTGATATTCCCCTCATTTGGCAATGAATCAGTTAGTTGTATTATAGTTTGGTAATTCAATTCATTTATTTATACTCTTCTCTTTTTCTCTAGTTCTTCAAATAATCAACAGAATACGTTTGTCAGTTAATCAAAACATCGTTTATCTAATTAAATTGCAAATTGTTAGAAAATCATCGTCCAAACCGCAGAACATCATATTTACCTAATCTGGCCATTAGTCGTCCTCTAAGTCAGTCAAGTCGTGGAAAAATCTTTAAATTCATCAAAGTCAGGCCGACATTCAGTCTCTCAAAGAATCAGGATAACAGCTGTCCAGCAGTGTCGCCGTCCTCTCCGTCAGCATAACGTCAGGAAATGAAAGTTCGCTCAAAAGAAGGACTCTCCAATTCGCTTTGTCTACCTACTTTTATAATGAAACTAATGTCAAAATTTAACAAAAATCAGTTTTAGAAGGTCCTGATTGGTGGGTTTAGGGTCATTCGGTGAAGTTCTAACATAGTCCGTAAGATTAAGTCATCGCACTTGCTGGTTCCGGTTTTAAAGACAGTTCATTGTTGAGGTCCTGGCAACTCTCCCAGTATGACCTTGGTGGGTACATCTCTCCTGGGGTCAGGACGAGGCCATTGTTGCTGGCGGTGACGCATGCGCACTTCACCCAAAACCTCGTGAGACAGCAGCAGTCACGTCGTACGTCTCAGTCAGCCATCTTTATGAAGGCCCAAATAGTCAACTTAAGCAAAACAAACCCAAAAACGTAATTAAAACATTGAAATGGCTAATAAAATGTTAAACCCTCACTAATTCCCCTATGTGTAAGTAATTATCTACCAAAATTAGCAACATTCAAGGAGTTTATAGGCACCCAGTGATGTCATCTGGTGCAACTTACAATTACATCACAAAAGCAACATATATCATGCAATATTCTAATTTTCTACCATTAGTATGCATACATATATTAATATACAATTAGTTTAGCCATGCAAAATGCAAATCCCACGTGTAATTCTTTTGTTAATATAGTTGGTGAGTTTTCACTTCACACGAGTTAATACTATTACTATTAGTTGATTATTCAGATTAAGGTAAACATGCAGAATGGGGGGGGGGGTATACAAAATGTTGTACTACCCGCTCCAGCAATCCCCCCTTTGGTGATTATATCACCACACCAACAACATTTTGTATCTCTTTTACGGAATATCAAAGTGATTTCTTGTTATTATTCATATTCCAGTTTCCCCTGTTTCTTCTCTTTTTGCTGATTTATACATGCTCTCCTTGATTTCCTCCAATTCTATTTCTTCAAATTCTCTTTCTTGTTTCTTATCTCTTCTCCTTAAATTTTCTCTTCTTATTTTTTTCTGATTTTTATCCTTTTTACGACAAATACATCCTAATCTAATTATTAATACTATGAAAATCGCACATGTTAATGGGAATAATATCTTACCTAAAAATGTACTACCTAGTTTTACTACAAAATCTTTAATAGCTGATAATTTCTTTCCAATCTTTTCCCAAACACCTTCAACCTCCAGTGGTGCAATTTCGTCATGCAATTCTGTAATATTTTTAATATAAATTTTCAAATCTTTACTTTCATCAGGAATGTAAGTACAACAATGTTGAACTTATAGCATTCCACAGACTCCACCCTCCTTTGCCAATAATATATCAAGGGCAAGTCGATTTTGCATTACCATAGCACGCATGGCAACCCTTTCAGTATTTACAATAAGAAACCTCCAGTGGTGCTTGTTGACAAGCGATCCACTACTGTTGAAAGTCTTCTAATTTTGTTTGCATTCAGAGATATTCCCACTGCTGGTATCAATGCTCCAAAAATGTCACCCACGATTTCTGTCCAAGATTCTCTCTTACTACGCACTAAATAACTACCTAAACTATGTACACCCTCTTCTCCTCTATCCATATGAAAAATCTTTGGAAAAACCAGGCCTACATAACATGTGCCATACCAATGGTCTGGCAAATGGTAATATGCCCTGTTCCCACAAATGAAATATCGTCCAGGAAAAACTGGATCTTTTCCACCTTTAAATCCCCATCCACCCATGATTCGGTATGTATCATGGCACTCGCTATTCCTTACAAAATAATTATCATATGTTGTTTGATTCCTTCCAATACACAATTTCCCTTTCTGAGGCCAATCTAAAGCCATAGTGGGACTTGTTTCCCCTTTCAAGTGTTTTTCCATCTCTACATCCAAGACTGTCTTCTCCACCTTTCCTTCCGAAGCCTTTCTTTGCATTTTCAATCTCCTTTCTTCAATCATATCTAAAAATGTCTTTTCCTCTTTCTTTAAACTGCAAGTCAAATTATTTATAAATATGTATTCTAATGTTAGTTCTTTAGTCTCTAAGAAAAATTCACCTAATACCTTTGCAGGTTTTACCTTGTTTAGTTTGTTAATTGACGGTACTTGTGAAAATATAGTATCTACATCTGAAAAATAATACTCTAATTTACCTGTTTGATAAAATAAACTAGCTATTACACTACATGTTATTCCATAAGTTACTGGAAGGTGGTGATAAGTCACTCCCTCCGATACAGAGGCAGGTAACTGCATACACACGTAGCAGTCCCTTACGTCCATTGTCTTTACATATACATACAACAATTTTGAAAAAACATTATTAGAAAATCTGTAATAGACCTGTCTTTATGTAAATAATTTTTATCTATGCTAGTCGTAAACTACCTTTTGAATCTTCCCTATATTAGTTATGTTTTCACTATGTCCTTCTAATGTATCTATAGTAACCTTAAATGAGATCAGTAGAGCAAGTATACTACATAGAAGCATTAATAATCCTGTACAACAACAACACATTTTACACCATCTCCTCAAAAATGTACATCTACCTTTGTTACTATCTATGTTTGCAATCTTTGCTAAAAATGGACCTTGTCTTTTGACTTAGCCTCTTCTACTTCACAACTAGTTTTTCTAACCCAAGGCTCTAAGCACCTACTTGGTTCTACCAGTTTTTGTCTTTTTCAATATTTTAATTGTCTTTCTCTCAGTTGGATTCTTGTCTCATTTCAGTTTGGCATTTCATAATTTTTCACTTTTCCTTTGTTTTCGGTATACAGAATGTCCCGAACATCCGCTTCTTCTCCAATATCGGGCAAGTTAACTCTCAGGATTTCCGATTCTTCGTCTTCCTCAACCACTTCCAGTACAACCACCTCTGGATTTCCTTGGCTATCCGCCTCTTCTTATACTTCAGGCAGGGCCACATACGTCCATTCCGGTGATTTATACTTCTGGTTAGGTTTCCTTGTTCTTCTGCTTTCTTTAACTACAATTGTTTCTTCTTCTTTTGATTTCTCCTGACTCGTCACTTCATTCACCTGTTCGGCCCTTGGTGAATTTACTCGTGTCAGTCGATATCTCAATTTTTTATTTTATTCGTCCAAACGTCGTCTTTTGCAGTTCTTTTCAATTTACTCCCTTTATCGTTCTTTTCAGTTCTCCAAGCTCTCTTTCTTAGAACTCGACCTTCAGGTATCTCATCTTCGCTTTCCTCTGACTCTGTTTCAACTTGCTTTTTACTCCCAACAGTTTCTTTTTCCACCACTTCTTTTGTTTTTCCTACTTCTGTCCCTCCTCGAATCTCCGACACGCAATCTTCCTGCTGACTACTTGTCCCTGCTTCTAACTGATTGTTGGAGTTCCCTACACCTCCTCGGGGTCTTCTGCAATAATCTTTCCCTCTCTCTCTGTATCTGGCACCTGTCCATCTAAAGGTGTTGTTTCAGGTGGAATTTCTCTCAATCTTTCACCTGGCACTTCCCTCTCATGAATCTCTTTTATCGTCTCTTCACTGACCTTTTCTTTGATCTTTCCTTGTTCCTTCCTGGAAGATTGTGCTCTTTGTTCTGTCTCTGAGTCTGAACTGGTATTAGAAATCTGTAACCTTCTCCTCAGGGAATTACTTCTGGGGACAAAAGTTAAACTTGGTTCTGTTTCCCCCCTTTCAGGGTTTTCTTTGTCTTTTGGCTCTCCGTCATCTGACTCAGTACTGGATTCTGATTCGTTAAAATTCTCCTTTTCCGTGCTGCCTACTGGATTTGGAATTCTTAAAGTATGACTTGCATGGATCCAGTTCTTCAATCCAGCACACTTCACTGCTGATGTTGTGGTCAAGATGACTTGTCTTGGTTTTTTCCCACCTGGGAACCAAACAGTTTCTTCTTCTGTGGACTTTTATCCTTACCCAGTCCCCTGGGCTTAGATCATGGGCTGGCTTCTTTTCAAGGGTGGTGGCATCTGCTCCAACCTGATGAAACACAGAATGAACTGCGTCAGCCAGGCTTTTACAGTATTCCAACACCATGTCATCAGTTATAGTCATCAGCTTGTTGACTGGTTTAAAAATGTGGTGCATGGCTTGTCCCATGATGATTTCATGAGGAATTAGCCCTGTAGTTCTGTCTGGAATTGATCTAATAGTCAGGAGTACTAGAGGCAAGACATCAGGCCATTTCATACCTGTGACTAAACACATTTTCCCTATCCTGTTTTTGATAGTACCATTCATCTGTTCCACCACACCAGAAGCCTCTGGTCGGTTGGTACAATGTAGTTTTTGTCGTACATTCAATGCCTCACAAAACAGTTTTATGATCTCATTATGAAAATGTCCTCCTCGGTCTGATTCAATTGTCACTGGGAACCCAAATCTAGGGATAAATTCCCTCAAAAGTAATTTTGCCACTGTCATCCCATAATTTCTTCTTGTTGGAAATGTCTCTACCCATCTGGAAAATAGACAGACAATAACCAAGACATACCTCAACCTGTTACAGGGAGGCATTTCAATGAAATCCACTTGCATTCTGATAAAAGGCCCTCCTTCTCGACCTATTGTTCCTAAACTCACTACTGTCTTTCTTCCTGGATTGTATTGCTGACAAATTAGGCATCTCTGACAAAGACTTTCTGCTACAAGTCTGAACTTTGCATTATACCAGGTTTGCTTAAAGGACCTGATCATAGCGTCACTCCCTATGTGTCCCTGTCCATGATACATCCGTGCCATGGCAGACATCATGCTATCAGGCATGACTGGTCTTCCATCTCAATAGACCCACACATGATCTTTCTCTCTTGGTACACATCCTGCTTTTACCCATTGTTTTATTTCCTCCTCTCCTGCTTCTTCCTGCAATTGTCTTACTTCTTCCCATGTTCCCACAGTGTTAGTAAACATCAAAGAGCAAGAAATCACCTCTTTTTCCTTAGCCCGATTGATTGAATTCTGATTTCGTGCACAGTATTGCGCCATGTCATTTGCACATTTATTTCCAGTAGCGATATAATCACCACTGCGACTATGGGCAGCACACTTTACAACAGCCAATTGCCTAGGCAGCTGTATCGCCTCAAGCAGCTTTCCAACCACTTCAGCATTCTTAATGGGAGTTCCACTTGAGGTTAAGAATCCTCTCTGCAGCCATATCTGGCCGAAGTCGTGGACAACTCCATAGCCATACTGGCTATCAGTTATCACAGTCACTCTCACACTTTTCCCAATCTTGTATGCTCTCGTCAAAGCAACGAGTTCAGCTAATTGGGCCAATTTTACTCCTTTCAAATAGGATGGTTCCATTACTGCTGCAACGCATATGCTGCACTTAACACTCCATCATCTGTCCTCAAACAAGACCCATCAACAAACATAACAAAATCACTTTCTGGTAAGGGTTCATCTTTTATGTCAGGTCGTGGTTTTGTACAGAAATCAAGTACATCCAGACAGTCATGATCTGCTTCATCTCTTACTTCCACATTCTCTGTATCAGCCAACAATGTTGAAGGGTTCACATTCAAGCATCTTACAAGACTTACATTTGTTGCACCTAATATGACCTATTCATAATTAGTCAGCCGACCATGTGTCATATACTGAGTACGACTCCTTGTTAAAAGGATCGCCACATCATGAGGTACAAACACTTTCACAGGATATCCCATCACAATTCCCTCACTCTGTTCCAAACTCCGACATGTAGCAGCTACTGCTTTCAAACACCCAGGTTGGGCTACAGCTACTGGGTCCAACATTGATGAAAAATATGCAATTGGTCTCCTCAGTTTTCCATGCTTCTGTACTAGAACAGAGAGTGCACATCCATTTCTCTCACTACAATACAACTCAAATTCTTTCTCATAATCAGGCATACCCAATACAGGTGCTTCACACAACCCATCTCTCAATCTTTTGAATGCTGCCAATTCCTCTTTGTTCAAATCAATGGGATCTTTCACATCACTTCTTGTCAGTCGTACCAAAGGTTTTGCGATCAACGAAAAATTGCTGATCCATTGACGACAATATCCAACCATTCCCAGAAACATTATCACTTCTCTTTGGGTCATAGGTGGACTCATTCTCTTTATGATCCAGATTCTGTCTATTGTTATTCTACTCAGTCCTTTTTCAATGTTATGTCCTAAATATTGTACTTCCTTCTTACAAAATTGTAATTTCGATAGTGACACTTTTAGTCCTCCATCTGCCAAATGATTCAGCAAGGCTATCGTGTCTACCTCACAAGCTTCACGGGTTTTCGATGCCACACGTAGGTCATGGATGTATTGAACTAACATTGAATTTTCTGGCATTTCTAGATATTCCAAGGACTTCTTCAATAGCTGATTAAATATTGAGGGGCTTTCTGTATACCCCTGTGGAATTCGGCACCAAGCCAACATACGCTCACCGAAACGAAATGCAAAAATTTGCTGACTCTCGTGGTGCAATGGGATGGAAAAGAAAGCATGGCATAGATCAATCACTGTATACCATTCTGCGTCATGGGGAATCTGATATAAAATCACAGATGGATTCGGTACAATGGGACAGCATGATACAACAATTTTGTTTATCTTTCTCAGATCTTGTACTATCCTGAACTTCAAGGAGAAAAAGGGGGGGCCAACAGGGCTTTGGAAAGAAGGTCCAGCTAGGTGAGCCCTACAATATACAACCAAAAGAAATACCAAAGCTGTTCCTTAAGCGAATGAGACGGACCAAGTGGTGTGCATATAAACGGTGTGAATGCCACAAAGTTGGATATGGGAGCCCTCACACAACCATCAGGGTGTTGTGCCTCACGCACCCATCAGAATGTAAAGCATCATCATCGGGCTGCTCCTACGTCGAGTCGGCTGGTGCAATACCCGACAGGCTCTTTTTAGGGAGCGCTCTTATGGAGATCTTTTTATCCAGACAGCCGTTAGGTGAGGTGGGAGTAGAGGGCTCTATTGTAATGTAGATGAAGATGAATAGTGGGGAAATAAAAATAGGTAAGGGAGTGCTGTCTCAATCAATTTATTATGAAGCCTCCTTACCTAGTTAAAAATTATGTGAGGTGGAGTGTAGATGCCTAGAATTATGTGCTAGGTTATCAACACTGCCTCGTCTGGGGTCAACATGTTTCACGCTCTAACTGAGAATTACTCTAGCGATTCTTCAGGACCTAGTATATTCTATCTACATATAAGCTGTACACCTAATTTATAGTCAGCATTCTTATAGATTTTTACCTGCAGCTCGGTCTACCTGTGAAGGAAGGAAAGGAAGACCAGGGTGATTAAAGAATGCATGAACACAGTATGTTGTATTTACATGGCTTGTGTGTTTTAGTTTTTACCACCACGTTTAGTGTGCACCGTCACTACAGTTGCACAAATCTAGCTCACGAGACGCACCTTGTAAATACAACATACTGTGTTCATGCATTCTTTAATCACCCTGGTCTTCCTTTCCTTCCTTCACAGGTAGACTGAGCTGCAGGTAAAAATCTATAAGAATGCTGACTATAAATTAGGTGTACAGCTTATATGTAGATAGAATATACTAGGTCCTGAAGAATCGCTAGAGTAATTCTCAGTTAGAGCGTGAAACATGTTGACCCCAGACGAGGCAGTGTTGATAACCTAGCACATAATTCTAGGCATCTACACTCCACCTCACATAATTTTTAACTAGGTAAGGAGGCTTCATAATAAATTGATTGAGACAGCACTCCCTTACCTATTTTTATTTCCCCACTATTCATCTTCATCTACATTACAATAGAGCCCTCTACTCCCACCTCACCTAACGGCTGTCTAGATAAAAAGATCTCCATAAGAGCGCTCCCTAAAAAGAGCCCGTCGGGTATTGCACCAGCCGACTCGACGTAGGAGCAGCCCGATGATGATGCTTTACATCCTGATGGGTGCGTGAGGCACAACACCCTGATGGTTGTGTGAGGGCTCCCATATCCAACTTTGTGGCATTCACACCGTTTATATGCACACCACTTGGTCCGTCTCATTCGCTTAAGGAACAGCTTTACTATCCTGAACTTCCCACTAGGCTTTTTCAGTCCCATTATTGGTGAATTACATGGACTACTCATTATTTCTCTCAAAATACCTTGTTTTATCATTTTTTCAATCACAGGAGTAACTCCTTCGATTATCTCAGGTGTCAATTTATATTGAGGGACATTTGGATAACTTACTCCTTCTTTTACTGTTATTTTTACTGGATCTACATTTGTCATTAATCCTACGTCTTCTCCGGTGAAATCCCAAACTTCTGCTTTAAGAGATTGTTTTAATTCTTTAGGTAATTCGTCAGGGTTAAATACAGCATAGGTTTCAGTAACCTCCTTCTTCCTGTTTGTCATTGTCATTTTATACAGCACGTCATCATCTGGTGTTTCAAATGCTATTCCGTCTGGGGTACAAAATATAGTGCAGTTCATCTTGCACAACAAATCTCTACCTAACAAGTTCACAGGACTAGTGTCGCACACGACAAAGCGGTGCATTTCAGAAAATTACCCTATGCTAACTTTCACTGGTTCTGTAAGGTAAGCTTTAATCTGCCTGTTGGATACACCAACTACTTGGATCGTTTCATCCGAGAGAGGAAGTTTCTTGACATCAGCTGATCTAACAGTTGATCGAGTAGCACCAATATCAACTAGGAAAGTAATATTTTCATTATTAACTTTTCCATCTACAAATGGGCCTGTCTGGTCTACTTCTAGAGTTGCGCCAAGTACGCACTCTTCTTCCTCCCTTCGGCACCGTCAATAACCCTCCTCTGAATCGCTTTCATCGCGTTGCAGCCAATACTGCGAAGCAGCGCTAGCGCGCGGCTGTTTATTTGCCTGTTCTTCGTTGTAGAATCCCGTTTCCTTACTATACTTCTGGGAATTTTGCTCTGTGGAAAAGGTGGTTTTGGCACTTGATTCTGTTGTTACAACCTGCTGCTGTTGCTGCGGTTGACCACTCACCTCATTCTGCACCTGTGGATTCAATGATGCATTTTCATTGTTAGTACCGGGGGAAATTTACACTCGGATTTCCAATGCCCTATCCTACCGCAATTGTTATGTTATGTTATGTTATGTTTATGTTATGTTATGTTATGTTAGGGGCATTTGTATTGCGCACAGCTGCCCCAGCTAAGGGGCGTCCTGGCGCATTATGACACGGAAATTTCTTATTAGCTTCCTCGATATTTCCTTTACCTTTCCCAGGATTACATTTTTGTCTTGATCCTGCTTGTTCTGCTAATTGAGCTTCCTGTCTCTCCGCTACTTTTACTTGTGCCCACATAGCCTTTTCTTTCAATTTTCGCTGTTTTGCTTCAATCTCATCACATGAAATATTTAGCATGTCTCAGTACTTCGTCTATTTTCTTATTTTGCCAGTCTACGGTATGCTGTTTTATCATCTCACTAATTTCTGAATGAAGACCATATACAAACCTGTATACAAAATGACTTAAATCCTTTTCACTTAGATTTTCGTCCCCACTAAATTGTTTAAAGGCCAAAATTAACCTCTCATAATATGCGTGTACTGACTCATTGCTTTCCTGATGTGTTCTGTCAATTTTTACCCAGTCTGTCTCTTTAGGAGGTACTTTGTTTTTCAGAACAGCCATAACCTGTTCGTATTTCTTCATTACCTCGGGGTCTGGAGCCCCTGTTTTTGGATCCCTTGGGTATTCTTGTATCGGCCAATCTATCATGATTTTGCACTCTGTCCATAGATCTGCTGGTACTATTATGTCAAACAAGCTATTTAGCTCAATCCACAATACTTTGGACAATTTTACAAATCTGTCCACCTGTCTATACCACTCAACGGGTTTTTCACGTAGTCGAGGGAAGTCATTTGTAAATGACAAAATATCTTGCCTAGTCCATCGAACATGTACATATCCTCCTCCTGGAATTTCTCTCATAGGGCATTCTGTCACGACCTTCTCTTTTTCTCTAACAGGGAAAGCTGAAAAGGTTTTATCTGAAACATCATCTCGTTTTTGATACCATCTACTTTTCCATTTGTCCACATCTCCCCATTTTCTCAACAAAATAATTATTTCCTTAATCTGACTCATTCGTCCTGTGGTATTCATGTTTTCAATGTCTTTTTCAGTGAAATCTACCCGATATGGTTTCTGTAGTGCTTTTACCTTTTCAATATCTATACCCATTTCATTTGCCACTTCTTTTAATCTTTCATGGAGACTTTTTGATCTCCATGTTATGCTTTTACACAGAAATACCAACTCCTCATCTTGGTAGATTTTTAACTTCTCCGTAGGGATAGTTACTACTATTAACTCTTCCAGTACCATTCGTAGTTTAGCCACATCTATTGACTGAGATTCTTTGTCTTTCTTCTGCAAGCTTCTCAACCATTCACTTAATTCCTCTGTAGATGGCCCTACTGACTTCTCTACATTTCCTGGTCCAAAATCCTTTTGTGTTTCTAATATTGACTCCAGTGTTGTCATACGCCTTTCTGCACAGTTCTGGCCTACAAACGGGTTATTTGAAACATTTGGTTCAATCATACTTATTGTCTGTCTCCATGGATTATGATTTTGACTCATTTTTGGTTGTTCAACCTGTTTATTACTTTTATAAGGGACTGTCAAGCAATGTTCGCTATCTTTCTGTTTATCAAAAATAGGCATTACTGGACCTATCATTACTGGGACTGTTACAGCTTCCAGATTTTTGGTCAATTCTTTTATTTTCTCTGTTAATTCTAGGGTCGTCTTTGCTAGTTCTGCTGAAATTTCATCGTTTATTTTACCTCCGGACTTCTTTCCTACCTCTCTAATGGAATTGTTTTTTCCCAAATCTTGGAACTCTGGTTCCGATTTTATGATTCTTACTGTTTCTTTCATTGGGGCACTTGGGGTTAATATTTCTGGTTCTGGCCGATATGGGGGTGGATTTTTATAGAACATGTCATCAAGAACATCATCCTCTGATTCATTCACTCCATACCCTCTCGATTCCACATTATGTCTCTTTTCTATGCACTTTCTTCCTTCATTCTCTCCTGCAGCTCTTACGGGAAACAAACCCTCAGTCATACTCGCATTCCGCCACCTTCTCATTCGATCATCATGAGTCTCATGCCCGTATGACCTACCAAACATGTATCTATACCTTCCCCCTCTTCTCTGTCTTTCTAGGTCATGCATCTCATCGTCCCATTCTGTCAATGCTTCAAATTGTGTCGGTCTAGGTCTTGGTTCTAAATTCATAATTTTCTCTCTTAAATTTCTCAAAACTGCCAAACTAAATGAACCATGTTCTAGAAAAGCCAACACTCCGTCCTTTTCAGTATACTTGACCCAATTGTCTAACCAAATACAGGTGTGATATCCATATTTCGCAACCATAAAGGATGCGGGGGCTTTCGGTGGAGGAAGTAACTGTCCTTCCCTAGTTACAATCGGTTTGTCCTTTTTAAACCACTTTTTAATTCTACCAAACCAGGACTTTTTCTCCTTTTCTGGTGGATAGTAATACATTTTCCTTTCTTCCATGTATCGCTAGTCTCTCCTTACAACTGTACCGCTATTCTGTCCAATCGTAGCGCGACTCACACTAAAGCACCAATCCGGAGCGTTCATGTCACTTTTGCAATTCTCCAATCCCAGCGTGACTCACACTAACGCACCAATACGGAGCGTCTACGTCACCCTGTGCTTCTCCACTCCTAACGCGGCGTATACTAACGCACCAATCCGGAGCGTTCTACGTTTCTGACTGACTGGCCAATCCCAGCGCGGTCATTCTGACGTCAACAGCCGCTGCCGCAGCTCCTGCTCCTGTCTACCCCTCCTTTACAAAATCCACTCTGTAAGTTTTGTTTCGAATTTACAATTCTGTTAGTAACAACATAAAAACACCACCATTGTCCGCTTCGCTAACCAAGGAATAGTAATAGAATTCCGTCTTTCCCGAGAGCAGCGCTTACCTCTGCCCTACTACGAAATCGTTACTTCCGTTGATAAAGTAGCACATCCCTCTACCTTACCCTTCTAACAAGCATTAGCTAACCGTTTCTCCAGAATTAAGACACATAGTTGGAGACCCAATGCTCCTGAGAAATAAAACTAGAGTTTCACAATTAACCCGAATCCCTTCACATTCACGCACTTTCAAACGAGAAAAATGTAATACATTCACACAGAATCTTGTCTTTCCTGAGAACAGCGAACAGTCTGTCCTACTACAGAATTATGACATACGTTTACAAAGTAGCACTTCCCTCTACTTTATCCTTCTAGCAAGCTCAGAGAACACCTGTTACCTTTCCAGTGATAAGCGTTATCGGAATGCCATTTGGACTCCTGGTACCTAAGACCAAAATTTCACAGGTGACCTTCGCTATCATATACACTTCTCTCACACAGAAAATTTCTCTAATGGCAACACACTACGATGTCACCGAATCGAACCCAGACAATGCGTTGTGCAACTTCAATCGCTACACGTTTCTCCCTGTGTACCTACAGGGCAACAACAATTCCGTCTTTTCCGAGAGCAGCTCTTACCTCTGCTCTACAACGGAACCGTTACAAACTTCTGACTTCCTACATCCCAGAAGCCGTGCAAACAACATAGAACTCGATGCGACTCAACATAGAGTGTTAATACATATACCAATATCAATCAATAACCAATAATCAATAAGCAATGTACAAGCTATACTCACCAAACCAAAACAATAACAACCATCATTCTGCTACCAGAAAAACTGTTGCAGCGTGGAATGTCAAATTCCCCCTTCGTCACAGACCAAATATCACAATTACACATTCACGCAAATACATTCATTGGTGGGGCCCATAACACCAAAACTCACACTTCATTGATCTGTCTCCCTAGAGGGATACGTTTCCAAACGCTGACATGAAGGAATATCTTTTCACCTAAACCCTAATGCACATTTAATACTTTTATTAACTTCAAACCTCGTGATATTCCCCTCATTTGGCGATGTATCAGTTAGTTGTATTATAATTTGGTACTTCAATTCATTTATTTCTACTCTTCTCTTTTTCTCTAGTTCTTCAAATAATCGACACAACACGTTTGTCAATTAATCAAAACATCGTTTATCTAATTAAATTGCAAATTGTTAGAAAATCATTGTCCAAACCGCATAACATCATATTTACCTAATCTGGCTTTTAGTCGTCCTCTAAGTCAGTCAAGTCGTGGAAAAATCTTTAAATTCATCAAAGTCAGGCCGCAATTCAGTCTCTCAAAGATTCAGGATAACAGCTGTCCAGCAGTGCCACCGTCCTCTCCGTCAGCATAACGTCAGGAAATGAAAGTTTGCTCAAAAGAAGGACTCTCCAATTCGCTTTGTCTACCTACTTTTATAATGAAACTAATGTCAAAATGTAACAAAAATCAGTTTTAGAAGGTCCTGATTGGTGGGTTTGGGGTCATTCGGTGAAGTTCTCACATAGTCCGTAAGATTAAGTCATCGCACTTGCTGGTTCCGGTTTTAAAGACAGTTCATTGTTGAGGTCCTGGCAACTCTCCCAGTATGACCTTGGTGGGTACATATCTCCTGGGGTCAGGACGAGGCCATTGTTGCTGGCGGTGACGCATGCGCACTACACCCAAAACCTCGTGAGACAGCAGCAGTCACGTCGTACGTCTCAGTCAGCCATCTTTATGAAGGCCCAAATGGTCAACTTAAGCAAAACAAACACAAAAACGTAATTAAAACATTGAAATGGCTAATAAAATGTTAAACCCTCCCTAATTCCCCTATGTGTAAGTAATTATCTAGCATAATAGCAACATTCAAGGCGTTTATATTCACCCAGTGATGTCATCTGGTGCAACTTACAATTACATCACAAAAGCAACATATATCGTGCAATATTCTAATTTTCTACCATTAGTATGCATACATATATTAATATACAATTACTTTAGCCATGCAAAATGCAAATGCCACGTGTAATTCTTTTGTTAATATAATTGGTGAGTTTTCACTTCACACGAATTAATACTATTACTATTAGTTGATTATTCAGATTAATGTAAACATGCAGAATAGGGGGGGTATACAAATTGCGTACTACCCGCTCCAGCAGGTTTACCTATGCCTGACAGCCAAACACCTGGATAATTATATTTACTGGCTGTGTTACTGCATACGTTTTCAATTGCTCTCAGTGAGGATAGCTTTGCCAGTCCAGACTGCACTGTGGGTCTTATAAGGGGTCGTTGATACTCTACAATGTCATCCTGGTCTGGTAACTTTCTCTTACCCTGGCAAAGACCTCAAATTAGAGGTGTTGCTCCAATGGCCCTCATGGTTTTCCTTGGGGAGTACCCCATAAAGCTTGCTCTGTCAGGCTTATGTGTTTGTTTTGGGAGTTGATGGGGGTCTCTATTTTTCACTGGCACTTTGGAGTGGTCAGCATGGGGTGGTTGGCACTAAAATGTTACACACATTATAGTTACCCTATGAGGCCTGACAACTTACACCTTTGTGTGTCCCCTTTATACAATTTCTATACACCACCAAGATGGCCAATGTTAGTATCAGTTTATTAGGATACCTGTTTACCTTCATCAGTTATTCCGGATGTTCCAACTGCTTTGCACTTCCTCAACTTGGAATGTTAAGGGCTAAATAATCCTAAAATAATTTGTCAAATACTATCCTTCCTGGAATACCACTAAATATAAGTGACCCTGCTCAAGAACCCACCTTGCTCACCAACAAGCTTCTAACCTTGCAGCAAAATGGAGTGGATATTGAACACTTGCAACTTACTCCTCCTATGTTAGAGGAACAGCATCTTCATTAAGTGCGGAATACCCTTCTGCCTAATACAAGAGGTGAACGGTGGATTCCCTATTGCTCAGAGCATACTATACAGTACAAATGTGACGTTGGTCAATATTTATGGTCCAAACACACATGATCCTGAGTTTTTCCAACAGGTATGTCATCTCTGTCTAAAAGTAGCGCCTCAGACCATCCTATGGGATAGGGACTTTAATTTAGCTCCAGGCCCTGCCCTTGACAGATCACATCACCAGGCCCGCTCACACCCTTCTGCCACTGCATCTTGTGATCCTTGATGAAAGCGTACAATCTGGTAAGACCTTTGGTGGAGACGACATCCCACTCTCAAGTAGGGAATGTACACTTTTTTGGTTCATGGCACATGGTCTAGGTATGATTTTTGGCTAAGCACCCCTGAGGTATGCACCTGGGCCATGATGGTGGAACACCTTTCATGCACCTTTTCTGACTCACCCTCTCCCAGGCTCAAATGGGAAGTGCTAACGCTGCCCTATGACCACGGGGCCTTGTGGTTCCAGACTTTATGCTATATTACCTCTGTGCTCAAGCACAATTTCCATTTCATTAGCTACACCCACCTCCCTTCATGGCCCATGTTGCTGTTGAGAGCGAGACGCTAACTCCTTTAACGCTGACATCTACCTTGACAGCCTGTACACAATTGATATGGGACAACTCTGAAAACACACTGCATGTCTTATACTGTATGCTGCTGTGCAATCAGTCATACATCACCCAATGTACAAACTCATGAAGGATAGAGCAATACATGATTGGTTCACTCGCTGGGGACTGATGAGACTGGTTGATTTGTTTCATGGAGGCAACTTTATTCCCTACCCTCACATTGAAAGCAGGCACACCTGTACCATGCTAGATTAGCGCCTTTACTATAGAGTGCAGGCAGTGTGCTGTGTAGCCTTTCCCTCCTTTCCGCAGGAACCCAAACCATGCACTGCGCTGTCGCTGCTCCTCGCTGTTAACTCAAAAAACAAATCCTCACAAAACTCTATCCTCTGTGCTGGATTAAACCCTGTGGAGGCCCCTAGGCAGTCGAAATTTCAAGGACCCCTTGGATTAATTTTTTTCTCTGTTTTGAAAATAATTTATGATAGCTTGATTCTAATTTTCTTTCAAGATCAAATCAACATTATTTTGATCCGTTGTCACAGGCCCCTAAAAGGAATGGGGCCCATAGGCCGGTGCCTACTTTGCCTATTTGGTAATCTGGGACTATCTATCCTATTATACAAACTGACACCCCCTATGGTCTAAATCTACTGCTTCTCACAGACAGGGGTGATAATAGACTACGGTTGCTCCTTTTAAAATTCGTACACCAGGTTTGCAGCACCCCAGGGCTTCATATGAAGAGGTGCCTGATAGATGATTCAGCCTATCAGAGATGCTAGGGTCTTGGCACTGACTTCTTTCATATTGCCTGATCTTGCACCCCATTATTCAATTACTGGGTGGAAATACACCATTTATCAATAACGCCTGAGTTGCATCAGCAGCATTCTCCACTGCTTAAACTGTAGAGCTACACATCCACCCTACCCAAGAGAATTTGCCAACTGGTGCCTGTGGCCCTCGAACAAGCGAAGAGGAGGATTGACTGTCTGTGGGGCAGGAAATGTTCTCCACTGGCTACAGCCTGGCTACTAGACTTGATTTATTGTAACAAACAATTTGACTTTTACTACTCAACATTGCCCCCAGCCAGTTTACCCAGGGATATATGATTCTCCATACATAGATTTTTTAATGTTACTACGGTCCTGTGGGGGCTAACCTCCCATCAATAGTGCCATAGAGAGATGCATTACCCTGTGGCAAACCGAGGGCAATGGGTGGGGTAGATCTCAAGATGGTGAAGCAGGGGATCTATTAATGTATGTATTAGTCTCTCATGTAATTGATGTAACAAAATGTCTGGCTGTCTGTTCAGAGATGCATGGACTGTTTTGTGCCTTCGTGAAAAACTGCCTGGGACTCTTGAAGTGCTGCTGTTATGGTGTTTATTCTTTGTTTTTTCTCTTTGACAAGCTGTATATTCCCTGAAAACTGAATAAATAATTTAAAAAAAACAACAATGTGTTTGTGTAAAAGTGAAAGGGTATGCATTACACTAACCTTCGGATGTTGCAGAGCTGTATTTATGTTGCTGGATCCAGACACTGGCTCCAGGAAAGAACAATCAACTCCTTAAGAGGGGTCGTTGGTGGCTGAGTTGGGAAACCGTCTCCTGCTGCACATGCCTTTCCTAGGTGAGTGTGATGTTTTGCCAAACAAGTCATCATGATGAGCTACACACTCTTCTTTCAAAATGTCTTTTTCTTTTTCAGAATTTTTTTATTTTCTTTTTCTTCAAGATCTGTCACCTTTCGTAATGGGTTTGTTGGCAGATATTACGCTAAAAGAAATTGAAGATGTAGTGCAGTCTTTAGCCAATGGAAAAGCATGCGGAGAAGATGGACTGCCAGCTGAATTATATAAAAAATGTACTTCAGTATTAAACCCTAAATTGGTGAAGATAGCCAATTATATTTCTAAAGGGGGCGGGATACCACCTTTTTTCCGCAAGGCAGTTGAAGAAAAATAAAGACAAGGAGGACATTAATTCATACAGACCTATATGCCTTTTGAAGACTGATTACAACGTTATAACTAAATTATTAGCAAATAGAATGAGAAAATGTATATGGTTGATTATACATTCAGACCAATGTTGATTTTAAACCTGATTTAGAAATTTAAAAACATATATTTTCAATTTTCCAGCAATATCAGCTAACTGGAGGATATAAAATAAATAATTTAAAAAACTGAGATTCTGTTGTGCAATGCTGCACTTGACACTTTAGTAATCAAACTTCATTCCGCAGTTAATTCTAGACCTAGTAGGTGTCTTGGAATTTATGTCTCTGGAATGTTAACGATCTATACATTCTAAATTTCGACCCTTTACTTAACAAAATAAAAGGGCGGTTTTTAAAATTGAATAATCTGCCCTTGCCAGTAATGGGAATGGTTTCACTGATCCGTATGTCCATTCTTTCCTTGTGCAATTGTCTGTTTCCAGCTATTCCTAAGGCAATACAGATGACATTTTTGAAAGAAGTGCAGGGTATGTTTTCGACTTTCCTATGGGCAAATAAAACATCTAGGGTAGCTCTAGATGCACTCCACAGACCATAAATGAAGTCGGGCTGGCCCTTCCGCATTTGAAAGAATATTATTTCGCTAACTTTGCACATACCACATATAGATTAACTAAATCCTTAAACAATAATAGGTATGATATATTTTTTTAAAGATTTCATTGTTCAAGAATATGATATTACTGATTTTATGCGTCTAATGAAAACCCCCCAAAAATGTCAGATACTAGACTTTACAGTGGAATATTAAACACAGGCAGCAATTGTTTCGTCATTACGATATTCCCTTAATTAACAGAGCGACCTCCCTATCAGATGTATATATTGGGAAGGATCCTCTGGTAGATAAGATTGTCTCGTCCAGGTGACTGAGTTTTGGTTATGAAAAGATCTCAGATTTTCTGGATGGAAATTGGAAAAACTGGAGCAAAATAGAGCCTAGCATTAAGTATTGTAAAGAAATGATGCAATGGTCCTTTATTAGAATGAGGCATTTTTTACTAGACTTGAATCCCACACACATAACTGCAACTATTGAACTAGTTGAGAATCTAACACCCGTACGATAAGCAGTAGCTTTGGCCTTTTCCTTGAACAATCCAAAGAAAATCCTTCAAGAGTCACCACAATCCTTTTCACATCTAATCCTCTCATAGTTTTGGAACATTTTCTGCCACCTTTTTGGCGGAAGTTAGGGAGTTTGATCAACACTTTATCCCCAACCTTCCAAATACTTCTTTTAGTTTAGTGTTTTTTATCTTACCTTTTTTTTATACATTTATTAGTGCAGTTTCACTTGTCTACCCATCTCATCACTGCACACCTACCTGGGTTCACCACATCCCAAACAATTCGGAATCATTTTCATACCTGACAGTCTAGCCTTGAGTACCAGAAATGGGTAGATTTTAGTGACCAAATTGGGTGTGGTATGATATGACCAAAGCATGTTTTAAAGAGCCTTGTCCAGAGGTCTCCCTAACATGTGAGCTAGCTGAATGCATTCTGTGATCATGCGATTAACAAGATCTACTAACCTGTTTGCTCTAGGGCAATATAATGCTGTTTTAAGATGATGTATGTACATTTTCTCCAAAAATGACTGCATTTCGTCAGATGTAAATTGTTCACCATTATCAGTTATGAGGGTTCTGGGTGCACCTTCCATCATAAACGCATCATTCAAAAAGTCCATTAGAGATAGAGTATTGATTCTACTGACCACCTTGGTTATGATGCAATGGAATGATAATCTACAAGTACCAACATACATGTTCCGTCCCACACAGAGGTTTTTAGGGGACCAATAATATCTAGACCAAGTCTCTCCCATGGTTTTAACGGAATGCTCATAGGGGACAGTGGTGCAACCCTTGTGATTTTAGTTTTATCACTCATGGCACAGATTAGGCAATCTCTAGCCATTCCTTCCACAACCTTGTCCAACCTATGGAACCAGTAGGAAGCTCTTACTTTAGATTTCGTAAGATTTCTCCCTAAGTCGCCCTCATTAGCAAGCTCAGCAATCCTCTCCCATAAGTCCTTAGGAGGTACAAGTATTCCCCCCCTCATAACTCTGTCATTAACAATGCTCAACTCCTGTCATATAGCCAAAACCTCCTTGAGATCACCCTCTAAACGTCCTGGTTTAGTAGGCCATCCCTGTGCAATTTTACTTCACCCTTTTGAGAGATTTATCTTTAACCATGTTTGTTTCCCACTCCTCCTTTGAAATTCCAGGAATCCCAAATAACAAGATAGAATCTACATCATTATCACGTTCTGCTCCTTCCCCTTTGCAAGGTAATCTAGATAAGCAATCAGCCACAAATATTTTTGCACCTGGTACATATTCAATGTTGAAGTTGTAACCCTCTAAACCAATGAGTCATCTGCCAATATGGAGAGTGGTGTTTTCCCTACCTTTAGTCAAAAATATATATACAAGGGGTTTGTGGTCTGTGAGAACAGTGAAAAGTAATCCCCATAGAAATAATTTGAAATTAGCAATGGTCCAAGCAGGTGCTGGGGCTTCATGCTCCACTGTGGAGTAATTGCATTCAGCATCGTTTAGTGCCCTGGAGGAAAAACCCACAATTCTCTCCTTACCATCTACTATTTGAGTAAGAGATGCCCCACTCCCTTTACCACTCTCATCGGTGGTCAACACTATTTTGCGTCGAAGTTACCCAATGATGGTGCATCCATGATGGCTTTTTAGTGGACTCAAAAAATATTTGGCGTTCCAAATCCCACTCAAACTGAATTCCTTTCTTTAATAAATGTCTTAATGGAGCAGTGATATCAGCAACATTTACAAACGTAGTCATTTATGTAACCAACCCTTAAAAAGATTTCAATTCTTCTTTGTTTCTGGGAGGATGTCCCTCTCTTACAACCTTTTTCAAATCCAACTTTGTCTTTATGCTATGTTTTTAGATCGCGTGACCCAAATAGTTAACCATGTTTCCTTGAGTGCTTGTAATACTTCTCTTAGAGTATCATTGTGATGGTTTTTTGATGCTCCATAAATCAGAATATCATCCTGGAAGCAAAGTACTTTTTTTTTTTATCCCTTTAAGTATTTGTTGTATAACTCTTTGAAATACTGCAGTTACTGGTGCAAGGCCAAACGGAATTCTGCAGTACCTGAATGCACCAAAAGGTGTTATGAATGATGTAAGTGATTTGGAGTCCTGGTGGAGTTCTATATGATGGTACGCAGAGGAAAGGTCAATAACACCAAAGTGTTCAGCTTCTCCTATCACACTAATCATTTCACTTATCCTGGGAGTGGGAATCTGTCCACCAAAATATTTGTATTTAGTTCCCTCGAGTCAACACATTAACGTAGACCTCACCCCCCCCCCCCCCGATGTTTGGGTGACCACAATCGGAGCTAGCCATAGAGAACTCTCAAAGGGTTCAATAATACCCTGAGTAACTAATTTGTCAAGTTCTTCTTTAAGAGGTGGTAGAGGAGGACGGTGGCAGTGTCTTCCTAGCCCGCTTGGCGTCAGGCTTCATTGCTCATAGCTGAATATGTGGAGAGAGCTGTAGATCCTCTTTAAAATTGTTTGCGACCCTAAAAATCGTTGTTTTAAAAATCTTTGCACGTTTTGGCATTTTGCACGATAAGTCACTGACTATTTTTAACCTCTTCAGTGCCCCGCCCTTTCCACGCCCTGTGCCGGGCGTTTCATTAGCGGGCGGGGTTCTTGACGAGATAGTCTCGTCATGGGCACAGCGCAACCGCGCTCCATGACGAGACTATCTCGTCATGGGCACTGAAGGGGTTAAAATACATTTTAACATTGTAATTGTATGTTGTTTACTTAGTATTTTATAGGCTTTCACTTACTCGCCATTGAATTGGTCTTCTCAGATCTGCGGGGGCACTGGGGGCTTAACCGCGGTCTGTGCTCGGTGTTCATGCCTGCCCGCCCGGGTCCGACTCGGTATCCTTTACCGTTGAGCGGAGGGCGGGGCAGGTGAGAGCCAGACACGCCCACCAACACAGAGGCAGTCGAGCGGTTAGCGCTCTAGCAGCACTGACGAAGGACTATTTAGGCGGGAGGAGGCCTAGGCTCTTTGCGGTAGAGGAGGACGGTGGCAGTGTCTTCCTAGCCCGCTTGGCGTCAGGCTTCATTGCTCATAGCTGAATATGTGGAGAGAGCTGTAGATCCTCTTTAAAATAGTTTGCGATCCTAAAAATCGTTGTTTTAAAAATCTTTGCACTTTTTGGCATTTTGCATGATAAGTCACTGACTATTTTTAAAATACATTTTAACATTGTAATTGTATGTTGTTTACTTAGTATTTTATAGGCTTTCACTTACTCGCCATTGAATTGGTCTTCTCAGATCTGCGGGGGCACTGGGGGCTTAATCGCGGTCTGTGCTCGGTGTTCATGCCTGCCCGCCCGGGTCCGACTCGGTATCCTTTACCGTTGAGCGGAGGGCGGGGCAGGTGAGAGCCAGACACGCCCACCAACAAAGAGGCAGTCGAGCGGTTAGCGCTCTAGCAGCACTGACGAAGGACTATTTAGGCGGGAGGAGGCCTAGGCTCTTTGCGGTAGAGGAGGACGGTGGCAGTGTCTTCCTAGCCCGCTTGGCGTCAGGCTTCATTGCTCATAGCTGAATATGTGGAGAGAGCTGTAGATCCTCTTTAAAATTGTTTGCGACCCTAAAAATCGTTGTTTTAAAAATCTTTGCACTTTTTGGCATTTTGCACGATAAGTCACTGACTATTTTTAAAATACATTTTAACATTGTAATTGTATGTTGTTTACTTAGTATTTTATAGGCTTTCACTTACTCGCCATTTAATTGGTCTTCTCAGATCTGCGGGGGCACTGGGGGCTTAACCGCGGTCTGTGCTCGGTGTTCATGCCTGCCCGCCCGGGTCCGACTCGGTATCCTTTACCGTTGAGCGGAGGACGGGGCAGGTGAGAGCCAGACACGCCCACCAATACAGAGGCAGTCGAGCGGTTAGCGCTCTAGCAGCACTGACGAAGGACTATTTAGCCAGTCGTCGGCCCTAGCGCGCACCGGTTGCGCGCAGAGGGGCGCCAAAGACTAGCCTAAGACCAGCCCGTCTGCGCCCGTCCGCGATAGGACGGGGCAAGGGGCAATGGGACCTACCATGATCAACTCACTAACGTCCCCTAAAACAAGGATAACCTACTCAGGTCCGGTACTACGACAACTGTATGGGAATCTAACGCGAAAATGTGGACTGGGAGGTAATGTTGAATTAGAAGGTCCGTTTTCCTGCCGCCATTGTCGAGCCCAGTTCACGACATTTAGTCATGAGGCTTATACTTATGAGGGTATAACTGCTCATACACCCGCCGCTAATATTAGTAAGAATACTATTAAAATTCCTACAGGAAGGAAAAACGTACTGTGCAATATAAGGTCGCTACCTAAACACACTTCAGAGGTATGGGACCTAATTTCTTCTAGCAACCCAGATTTATGTTTCCTTACGGAAACGTGGCTTAAACCTCACTCAACTCCAGCTATTGCACTAGCAATTCCCACCGGTTTTAAAATAATTAGACTAGACCGTCCCTCGAAAACAGGAGGGGGGATTGCTATTATCTACAAACAAGAAATTAATTGTACCATGGTAACTGAGCTAACTACACCAGATATTGAATTATTAATTTTTAAAACCTCCTCTTCCCTAAAGAATATACAGATGGGTGCCCTAGTATATCGCCCCCCGGGTCCATGCACAAACTTTTCTAACATTCTACTTGAGACCCTTGCTCCATTTATCAGCAATGACAGAGATTTCCTTTTAGTAGGAGATTTTAATATACACAGTGAACTAAAAGATTGCAAAGAAGCACAGTCTGTATTACATGACCTTTCCCTACTTGGGTTAACACAATTTAATTTAGGGCCAACACACCAGGCAGGACATACCTTAGACTTGATATTAGCTAACTTTACTACAGTCTTATGTCTACCCCCTATTCAAATCAGCTGGACTGATCATTTTATCATTGAATTTTACACTTCCCAGTACAAACATATTGGCCATGGGCCTTTCTCCCTTCCCTGCAAACGGCGTCCTTGGCATAAAGTCAATGAAGTAACTTTTAAAGACAATTTTATTGAACCTCCTTATATTGCTTCAGAGAATATTGATTGTGCCCTAAGGAAATACGAACTAGGAACTAGGCTGACTATAGATACCATAGCTCCTTTGAAACAATTTAAACCTCGGCCTGCCAACAAACAAGAAATTTGGTTCTCTGATGATCTCAGGGCATTAAAACAGGCCGCTAGGAAGTTGGAAAAAAAATGGAGAACCTCCCACCGGGAGAATGATAGGAAGCAATATTGGGATTCTCCGTCTAATTATCATAAAGCCATTCGTGGGGCACGAAAAACCCATATAGCATCTCAAATTGCTGCTGCAGAGAACTCCCCGAGGGTCCTCTATCAGGTATTACAGTCTTTTGTCAAACCGGCTGCCTGTGAAAGCTCTGAGTTGGCGTCTCAACAGCTTTGTGACCAAATATCTTAATTTTTTTCAAATAAAATAGACACGATTTATGAGAAAATAGTCGATTCTAACAATGCTAACACTACTGACTCTACCCTTGTCTTTCAAGACACGGAACATGTGCACAATGTACACTTTTTAGAGACTTTTCCCCCCATCACTTCTAAGGACCTACTAGCATTAACTACACAGATTAAAAGCGGTAGTCCAGATGACATTATACCTGCCAGACTTATGCCTATTCTATCTGAACAACTATGTCCTATGATTGGGAAACTTGTTAATCTGTCTCTTTATTCGGGTTCCGTCCCCCGAGAATGGAAGCGTGCGCTGGTAAGGCCCATCAGGAAAAATACCACCATTCCATGGACTGAACTAGCCAATCTAAGGCCCATCTCACTGCTACCTTTTCTGGGGAAATTGACAGAAAAATATGTCAATAGACTCTTATCCGGCTACATTGAATTAGTGGGCGGCCTAGACTATTCTCAATCGGGGTTTAGGCCGAAACATAGCACTGAGTCCACCCTTTTGTCTGTGGTAGAAGACCTACACATGTTCCAAGACAAAGGCTATTCGGTGATCTTAGTATTACTTGACTTGTCAGCAGCGTTCGACACCGTGTCACATAACATTCTTATTAACCGGTTGTCGAACGTAGGAGTTAAGAACAAAGCCCTTGCCTGGTTGAGGAGCTTTCTTACTGATCGTACCCAGACTGTCACCATGGGCACGTACCGTTCTAGGGAGGTAAAAATTACGAAAGGGGTGCCACAGGGCTCTTGTCTGAGCCCTACGCTCTTTAACATCTATGTGGCACCCCTGGCAAGAGTGATGCGCAAATTCGGTTTCGTCCCCGTGTCATATGCTGATGACACGCAGCTCCCCTTTCCTTTCAAAACCCTTACTACGGAAATAAAGAACTCCTTCTTTGCAGGCATGAAGGCTGTAGGACAATGGATGTCCACTAAGTACCTACAATGCAACGTCAGTAAAACTGAGATTATGCTGTTCGGGGAAGCCAAGATACCGTGGTCCCCTGACTGGTGGCCTTCTGATCTCGGCACTGTCCCAGAACCTAAACAGGTCGTCAAAAATCTAGGGATCCGCCTCGATCAGGATCTAGTGTTAAAACAGCACACTCACTATGTTGCAGGCGTATGTTTTCATACCATTAGCCTGCTACGCAAGGTTTTCCCTTTGTTGCCGGACTCTTTTAGAAAAACCTTAGTGCAGGCTCTTGTTCTGAGTCGGCTCGACTACTGTAACGGCCTGCTCCTCTCAGCCAATGAGGGAGTGTTGGCCAAATTACAGGTAATTCAAAACACAGCGGCTCGACTGGTCCTTAATGCCCCGCCAAGAACAGCATCAAAGCCACTTCTAGAAAAATTGCATTGGCTTTCAATCCGTCAACGGACAAAATTTAAAACATGCTGTTTGATTCACAAAAGCATAAATGGGCAAGGCCCCCTCTATTTGGAAAAGAAATGTATTCCTTACACCCCTACCAGGACCCTTAGATCAAGCAATAGTCATCTGTTGGCAGTGCCACGTGCCAAGAAGGCAAGACATGGTGGTAAAGCCTTATCAGTGGTGGGACCAACATTGTGGAACAGTCTCCCGCTAACTTTACGACTATGTCCCGAACATCTGAAATTTAGGAAACAACTTAAAACTTTGTTGTTCAAAAATGAGATCTAGTTCAGCCCTCCCTTGCTCTGTAATGAACGGTTGAATAACCTGCCCCAAAGCGCAGAGATACTCCATTAGGAGTCGATTCTAGCGCTATACAAACCCACAAATAAAGAGGGTCCTGCATCAAAAGGGGTATTGTTCTAACCTTATGTATTACCGGTACAGCATTGTCTTTTACTTTCATTTTATGCTGGAAGTTTTTCAAATGGCCTATTTCCTCACTGAACACCTCAGGAAACTTGTCGCACAATTACTAATTTCTATTGCTAATACCAGTTTAACACTATTTTGATCAAACTTGATTCCTAATTCTCTCTGATGTACCCAACCTAACAAGCTGGGCCCCTTTTGTGTTAAATACATTTTCCCTAGAATTGTGCGATCTTTAAATGTTATGTGGATGTTTAACATTCAAACTAAAGGTATAGGGTCCTCATTGAAGAAGGTAATTGACATGTGTCTTTGGATCCAGTGGATGATGAAAAAAAGTAAATGATGAACAATAGAAGTGAGACAATGGGACAGGAAAGAGCTGTGTTAAGTGACTTTCGTTAGAAATGGTAAAAGTGAAAAAATATACACATGTATGTAGAGAGTAGTATATATTATGGCCACAGACTTAACTGACCAATTGATGTAGAGGGCAGAATTGCTGCTTGCTTGATCTTCAGTGATATCATCTGATGAATGGGTGCACTGAAGTAGTGGAGAGAGATATATACAGAGGAAATGTACTAATTTATTTATTTGAAAAGTATTATAAAGCTCGAACATGACCCTTTAAGGTATCAGAGTGCTGTGCAAAGTGGCATAGAAAAGAACAAAGGGGCATATCATCAAAGAACAGCATTAAATATCGGTGAGCGGGCTTAGCGCGGATTTGCTTAATGCCGGCTATTGCCGGATTTGATCGCCAAGCTATCGCGTTATTTACAACGCATATCTCCACGTCAATATTAAATCCGGCGATAGCGGCGAAATCCGCAAACACCGCTGGAAATCCAGCGCAACAACGGAAGCGATAAGGTATTCCTTGCAAATAGGGAGATGTGGATTCAGCCATAGAATCCACCTCCCATCATATGTATAGCTAAGTCTGCTTTTTTGCAGATGTTAGCTTTCGGCGATATCCACGGTTAGTGCGGATTTTAACATCGGTATTGGTGTCCTGGGCCAGCTTGATGATAGGGAGAAGTGCTGTTAGCCATGATTCCCGTGTTGTGTTTGAAGGAAACGCCCACTTTGCATCTCATTAGAGATGCAAAGCGAGGCGTCAGTAAAAAGGCTGCTAACATACGCTAATGCATGGTTGCACTGCCTTGTAAATAGGGCGAAAACATTATCTCCGCTTTTTTGGCTCCAAAAACATTTTATTTATTGGGGAAGGGGGCCTGTGCATGTGGCCCTGCTCACCAAGCCATTTATTGGACCGGAAGACCCCCTTTGGGGGAAGCACTATGTATAAAAACAAACTGTGTGTGCCCAGGATGCGACCGAGACATCCACAAAAAAATTGAAAAAATGAATACTAAATGAGCGCCTGGAGCTGCTTGTTTATTATTCAGTGCTCCTGGACAGGAGTGCCCCATAATACCCTTCAAGAGCTCATTTACATATTTTCCAGTTTCTGGTGCCCCAATCTGGCCAGGGGTACCACCAACTTGTGTTCTGGGAGGCGGCAGGGAGTAGAGTAGCCACCACAGGATTTTTTTAAACAAAACTGTAAATCTGCTGTGTCATTAAATGCATAACCCAGGAGAGCTTGCCATTATGTTTTTTAAGCACTCTGAGTTGGAGCTGTATGCTTTTTCAGCTGGAGTGTGTGAACCTTTTATGGTTGGTTCAATGGCTGCATTTTATGGCCTGAAAAGTGTTAAAGAGAGACTCAAACACACAGTTAAAGTTGCTTAAAATGAAAATGGTTCATTTTGAAAAGTTATTATTATGCATTGCTATGTATGTATTTATAAAAATTACTTTAGAATATGGCTACTGATAAATTTTTGCGGTGACTTGTTGACAAAGTCAACATGTCTGTTTTTTATAGGTTGATGTGCTGACCCCTTGCTAAAGACAATAAGCCAGCTTTTTATATTTTGGTGTTCTGACTCTTTGACAGAGCAAGTAGGTCTGCCTTACCTAAAATGACATCTCTTTAATATTGTAATAAAACTTAAAAACAAAGCTCAGAAATTTACTCAAAGAACCAAAGTTTAAATTGATGTTATAGTTAGGCCTGGTGATAATATCTGTCTTTCTTTAGATTAAAACCCAAAAAATTCACTGGAAAAACGAAGGTTAAAATGACGTTATAATTAGGTGAAAATGTCAGTTAAAATGTAATGTTTTAAACTCAAAAAATACAAAAAAACACAAATTACAATACTCATGTCATCTTCTGTGACATTATTGCTAACATCACTGATCACAACTGAAATGACATCATTGATGACAACAATGTACATGGCAACAGCAAGAGCTATAGTAATTTCAGCTAACTCTAACTGGTGAAATTCAACGTTTTATTTTAGTTTAAAACGCTACGTTTTAACTAACATTTTCTCCTGACTATAACGTTACTTTAAGCTTGGTTTTCTTTAGTGACTATGGATATATGATATATGTGTCAAGCTTTGCACAGCTTTTGTTAAATAGTTATGCAAGAGGCAGCCTCCATTCAAACTACCAGATGACGCAGGGCCAAACGAGGTAGGAACAGCATGTTACTTCAGGTCAAATCAATTATTTAGGCAAGTACATATACAAAACCCAAAAAAAGGTTAGAATCTTTCTTTTTAAACAGCTCAGCCTGCCACTGATTGATGTAAAGAGCTTCACAAAACACCTGTAAAGTTAGAAGACAAATAATTATGTTTCCCTGGAAAGTAATAATCAAGAAATCTGCTAAGAGATCACTAAGCAATTAACCTTTGCAGAATTCTTAAGCAGTAGAATAATGAATGTATAGACCATGCTTTTGGGTATACTACATAGTAATACTATTCAAAAGAGCTCAAGAACACTGTGACACTCAGGGGTGGTTCCTGCATTAGGGTGTTGGGGTGTTGCCCCACTCATATTTTGCCCCCTTACATGTCAATAAATAACTAAAACTTCATTCAAACAAGTCTTTCATATTGTATTTTTTTGTGCCTGAGCGGCATGCCCGCAGCAGTCGGCCTTTAGCCACCGGTGGTTTCTGTTCACAGCACCACCGAAGGGATTGGGGCTTCATTAATAACATCAGTGACCACCAGTATACACTGAGCGCACTAAGGCCTGTCTCCACCTGCACATTAGGAGACCGGTGGTTGATCAAAACCACAACCCTCGGTCTCCTAATGAGCGGTGAGTTTGCTTGTTCAAGCCAATCCTGGCACTGCTTTCTAAAGGTGAGCTGTGTCTTGATTGGCTGAGACAGAGGTTTCTAGGCTTCTGGTGCAGTGTGCGGGGCACCACTGGAAGGGAAACTCTGTCCAAGCATGACCAATCACTTAAATGGCTTATTGTGAAGTCGTTCAGTGATTGGCCATTTCTGCAGTTGCTGGGCTGCTCTCAGCCAGCTTGTCTTCACCCCCTGCGCCGCACGTTGCTTGTTTGTCTGCACAAGGGAACGGAGGAGAGATGAGAGCACATCTACATCTTAACCCCGTGCTTTGGCTAGGCTCCAGGTTTCGGCCGTGAATGAATGATTACGAATTGAGATAGGTTTTAAAATGCTGGCACAATTTGAAGTTCATCTATAAAACTTTTTTAACACAAATGTGAAAAGATTTGTGTAAAATGTGACTGAGTGCAACTGTGTGCACTCCTTTGGGTAGTAGCAGTAAACGCTCCTAGAACTTTCTATCTACAGTTATGGGGCCAAAACCCTAAGCTTTCATGCTGGCTTCACCAACATATGCCTTACCCGCTCCTCTGCCTTTAGCTACAAGACTCATGCATTTCACATACCTTATCCTGACCCTTCCCGACATAAAGGTCATTGCTTTTCTGCACTTTTGCCTTCAGCAAGTTACACAAAGTTTTCCCATATACCTTAGGCCTTTAAATCCCTTCAAAGGGCTCCCAGGAGTACCCTCCGGTTTCTCACAGCTTCTTCCGAATTCCTGATGGCAAAGTCTGCTGCCTGTGCATTAATCCACACATGGGGAGCAGGTAAGCAGTCCTTGGAGTCTCTTAATTTGTGTAAAGCCCTGCCTCCCTCTCGGGCAATCGCCATTAGAAAGGTGACGTCGCTGTTCTCTTGGTGACTTAAACAAGTGCTTTCAGAGAGTGGTTTGTTGCTCTACATCCCCTTAATTTTCTGTAGCTTACGCCCTGACTCTTCCGAATCCAATTTTGATCTGGTCCACTCCACTGTGCCAGTCTGTTGGGTGAAATGGTTCCCTTCCCAGGAAGGTTGTGAAGGTAATGGTAATTCAATTACATACAACAATGTTGTACAAATTGCCCTAGCCTTGGTGCTTTACATATTGGGGATATGCTGGGGGTGAGAAGTGAGTGTTAACTTGGCAGGTGGTGAACCCCCCAACCTAATAAGGCACTGTGCTGCTAGGTTACCTTGATACATGTTTGCTGGTGGATAGAGGATCATGTAGCATGGACCTGTAATCCCAATGCTGCACCTCTCTTCTTCATACTAGTGCTGAGGAGAGGGAGGTTGGAAGGATAGTCATCTGCTTCTGCGCAATGGTAGTCATCTACTACTTCTAAACTGGTTTTACTAATCAGCCTCCACTACTCATTCAACAGAGTCTAAAGAGTTGAGTGCTATGCGCCTACCACAACGCTAATGTGTGTCTTCCACAAAAGAGGCTTTGAAATAGTTGTGGTAAGATATGGAAAGACACACATTTATTCCAGGGCTTCAGCAACCTTAGTTCATTTAAGTAGTCTCTTTTCATACCTTTCTGCGAGCTTATGCGATCATTCTAAGAACAAGTTAAATAAAATACCATTAGCATAAAAGTATGCCATCTTTCTGCCTGTTTTAGCCTTTGAATTTGACAAACTCCATTGTCCTCAATATTTTAGCTTGTGTAAGCCACATCAGCAAACTATAAGCTATCAAGTGTGTCAGTGACATTCTGAACCCATTTGTGTGCTCGCTGTGTCCTTCATGGCCTGACAAATGACTAGCAGCCTACAAGCAAGTGTGGTTTGGAATGCAAGCGATAACTATCAAGTCATTTGTCAGGTCATAAAAAACAATCTCAAAAACAGATGTGAGATGTACACAAATGACAAATGTGCAATGCCCCGGTGTGTGTCACTAGCAGGCTGTGCTTTAAATGGAAGCCAAATGTGCTGTTCTTGTTGGATTCATTGGAGCCTTGCTTTCCCGAGTATTGCAGAATGCATAGTAATTCATATTGCCCACTCAGGCCTTTATTATCAACTAAGGGTATGGCGTAACTGGGAAGGAGGGTATCAGGTCAGACACACAGGAACCAGAGGTAGGGGGATGTTACCTTTTTGAACTAGGGCCCTCACACACACATATGGGTGTCATGTTTCATCATAGGACTTGCTCCTCACCGGTCCGGCGCTGCAATGCCCGACGGGTATCCTCAAGGGGGCTCTTTATTGGAGATCTTTTGTCCCAATGCTACATGTGAGTGCAAGTATAGGGCACAAGGTGTAGATTGGTGAAAATAAGAGTCAGTGTATAAAAGGAGTGATTTCAAATAGACTGAGCAAATCTCCAGTTTCTTTTTTTTAATTGGTGAGTATGCTTGTTGAGTTACAAAGGTGGTCGTCGCCAGTAAAGACAATGAACTCTGGTGGTCAAAAAAGGGTTAAAAGGTCAACATGTTTTTTGCCACCATGGATTCAATAATGATTAAAGGAGCTATTCATCGGGACCGGTGGAATCTAATCTATGCAGAGTTTGGAATGTACGGTAATCCAAACACTAAGGGGCATATAATTACAAGAGAATGGCGGAGCGCGCATTAAGCTGAAATAGCTAACGCCATGCTCCACCATTCTGAAAATGCAGGGATGCCCTGTAATTACAAGAATGTGGTGCACCCCTGCTGCATTTCCCCTAGCACTGGTGAAAAAATGTAGCTGCTTAGCGCCAACCCAGGCACCCTTGCACCATAGTGCAGGGGTATCTGTGTTGCGGAGAAAGGTTGTTCATGTGCAGGAAGGTGTCCCTTCCTGCACATAAACAATCAGTAATGGTGATTTATAACGTCTATGTGTGCTACTTTATGCAGCACACATAGAAGTTGCAACTCGTCATTTTTTTAATGATTGTTTATGTGCAGGAGGGGACACCTTCCTGCACATGAATAATCATTAGGGGCGATTTGCTGTTTCTATGTGTGCTGCAGAATGCAGCACACATAGAAACTGCAAAAAGAGAATAAATTATTCATTTCTCCTAGTTTCGCCAAGTTAAGACCAGGTTTCCTCTTATATATAATCCTTCTATAAATAAGGGGCAGCGTCAAAAAGTAATAGATGTTGAGGCAGAATGCTCATCGCAACACCCATTGCCCACCCCTTTCAAGAAAGGGGGCCTTATTAATAAGGTGGTGTTAAGCCTTGTTATGTGTTTTAATGCTGCCTTATAAATAAGGCGAAGGGCTTATCGCCACCAGAATGTCACAAAAAGTGACATTCTGGTGGCGATAATGTCTTGTAAATATGCCCCTAAGTACACAATGTAGGTGTACCTTAAAATCGTTGCCTAAAGGCTGACCTGAAAATCAAAACAAACGGGTATAACAAGGCTGAATGATCCCATCAGATAAAGCATCTTATAATAATGGTGTAGCATGCCACCATTGACATTCTGCCAACCATGATAATGTCGCACAAACGTGATCAAACAATTTAAAATGGAACACGTGACAGGCAGGAGACACTCTTATAAATGAAGACAAGGTTTCATACACTGTGATGAATGGAGGCCGGATCACTTACTCAGTTTGGGTAGTATGCATGCCTCCTTGTGTAAACGCTGAGACCACCCTAAATTATAGCATGCTATAGAACTACAAATTAAACAATGAAAAGGCCCCAAGGAAATGCCAGGTGTTGGTAAAGTCTCAAAAACGTAGGTTAAGTACTTACAGATTCCACGACCTACTTCGTCTCTGACTCCTCGGAAGTGAGTGCAACAGTGAAGTCTGCGGCTTATAACATGTGCTGGTCTATTAATTGCTTACAGATGGTGGTGGTAAGTCAAGTGATCAGTGCTGCCTGGGGTGCATGGGCGCCCTATTGGAGAAGTGAAAACACAGCCCAGTAATCCCAAAAGGGGGAGCAGGCACGTAGAAGCATTCGAGATTTGTAGCGCTCTGTCCCTTGTGAAGAGGGCTGAGTTAACCTCTTCGGTGGTAAGGGTGTAAAAGTTCTGTCCTCATCCATGGCACTCACATGCTGAGGACGTAACCATTACATCTTTGGTAGATGACCTGGAAATCCCTCTGCTGTTAACAGCAGAGGGATTTTCTTTTTTGTTTTTCAGCCTCGGGAGCTGGGGACGGCATCCCCAGCCTTTAGAGGCATTTATTTTTCAATGTAATGACGATCGGCGTGCATGGTGCACTGACGTCATTACATTGAAACTTATATGAGCCGATTGGCTCATTTCACTTTCACTGCTTCTGTGCTTGCGGGGCCACCTCAGCCCCCGAACACCGAAGCACATGGGAGGGATATCATTTGAAAGGGGGGCATCTCCCCTTTCGATTGGTACTCCTCTCTAGTGGATCACTGCTTGGGGATCACCAAAGGAGGTTGATTCCCAAGCAGTTATCCACCCACTAGACACCAGGGAGGGGGAGCGGCCCCTTGGGCAAGGGTTTTTTCTCCCTCCTTGAAATTTTGGCCATATTTAGTCTTTCTGATGGGAGCAGTAGCCCTTTTACTCAGGAGACCGAGGGGAACGCTGGGTGGTAAGAAATGCGTGCCGGCACAGTGATCCCACAACTTTCCCACACAGAAATGTGAGGAAAAGGAGATTTTATTAGCTAAATGTGAGGTTTGCAGGGGATTCTGGGTAAGAAACCATCGGGGGATCCACACAAGCCATGCATCCCTTATCTTCCCGGCTGTCTAGTTTTCAGCAATGTCTGGGTTTGGTATGTTTCCCTAGATGGTCACTGAGCCCGGAACCAAAATCCCAGGTGCCCTCCCTATAAAACCAGGTTGTTTTGTGATAGATAATTTGGATGTCTCCACAATACATTTTGAGCCCTTCCCTGTGGCAGGCACTTGGCCCACCCACACAAGAGAGGTACCATTTTTATCGGGAGATCTGGGGGAATGCTGGGTGGTGGAAAATGTGTGTCGGCCCGGTGATCCCTCACACAGAAATGTGAGAACAATTTGGTTTATTTTGCTAAATGTGAGGTTTGCAGGGGATTCTGGGTAGGACAACATTGAGGGTTCCATGCAAGTCACACCTCCTTGGACTCCTCTGGGTTTCTAGTTTTCAGAACTTTCTGGGTTAATAAGGTTTCCCTAGAAGGCTGCTGTGCCCTGTACAAAATACGCAGGTGACTAACACGCAAGACCATGTTGTTTTGTGATTGATAATTTTGAAGTCTCCACAGTATGTTTTGAGACATTTCCTGCTGCGGGCACTAGACCTACCTACACAAGTGAGATACCATTCTTATTGAGAGACTTGGGGGAATGCTGGGTGGGTGCAAGTTTGTGACTCCTCTCACTTTCCAGAACGTTCTATCACAGAAATGTGAGGAAACTGTTTTTTTTTACAAAGTTTGAGATTTGCAATGGATTCTTTGTAACAGAACCTGTTAAAAGCCACACAAGTCATCCCATCCTGGATTTTCCTAGGTGTCTAGTTTTAAAAAATATACAGGTTTCTTAGGTTTCTTAGGTTTCTTTAGGTGTCGATTGAGCTAGGGACCAAAATCCACATCTAGGCACATTACAAAAAAAGGTTCAGTTTTCAGTGGAAAAATGTGACATGTCCACGTTGCAATTTGGGCTGTTTCCTTTCGCAGGCACTAGGCCTACCCACACAAGTGAGTTATCAGAAGACTTGGGGGAATGCTGGGTGGGTGGAAGTTTGTTGCTCCCCAAACAACTTTTCCATCACAGAAATGTGAGGAAAATTTATATTTAGACAGATTTTGAGGTTTGCAAGGGTTATTGGGTAATGGAACCTAATGAGAGCGGCACAAGTCACCCCATCATGGACTCCCTTGGGTGTCTAGTTTAAAAAAATGTACAGGTTTGCTAGGTTTCCCTTGGTGCCAGCTAAGCTAGGGCTCCAAATTCACAGCTAGGCACATTTCAGTGGAAACATTTGATGTGTCCAACTTGCGTTTTGGTCCGTTTCCGATCACTGGTACTAGGCCTACTTACACATGTGAAGTACTATTTATATTGGGAGACTTAGGGGAACACAGAATAGTAGAACAAGTGTTATTACCAATTGTCTTTCTATGCATTTCTGCCATCCAAATGGAAGACAATGTGTGAAAAAGAAGTTGTTTTGAAAAATGCCCTGTAATTCACATGCTAGTATGGATACCCACAAATTCAGGGATGTGCAAATGACCATTGCTTCTAAACACCATATGCTGTTCCCATTTTGGAAATACATAGGTTTCCTTGATACCTATTTTTCACTCTTTATATTTTACCAAATGAATTGCTGGATACCCGGTACACAATGAAAAATCACTGCAAGGTGCAGCTCAGTTATTGCCACTGGGTTCCTCGGGTTCTTGGTGAACCTACAAATCCTATATATTCCCGCATCCAGGAGGGTCCAGCAGATGTAACAGTATATTGCTCTCAAATATCTGTTATAGTTCAAAGAAGTTCCAGGTGAAAACCTAGGCATAAATGGCTATTTTTTTCAACTCAATTTCCTTATTTTTTTTTATTTCACTTATTACTTTCTACAGTAAAACCTTGAATTACTTCCTGCTGAATTCAGGATTTTCTCTCCATTTACAGAAATGTATAGCTCTTTGGGATCCATTATTGGTTTCACATCCATTTCTACCACTAACTGGAAGGAAGATGAAAGCACAAAAAATAGGAAACAATTGGCTATGTCCCAATAAAATGCCAAAACTGTTTGAAAATATTGGTTTTCTGACAAAAGTCTGGCTGTCCCTTAAAGCCTGAAAGATGGTAATTTGAGCACCACAAACCCTTCGTTGATACCACTTGCAGGGACAAAAACAGATGCTTTCTTCTGCAGCACTTTTTTTCCCATTTGCATCCCCCAAAAACAAGATTTTGATGTATTTGGGCTAATTTCTCGGTCCCATCCAGGGTAACCCACAAACCCTGGGTACCTTTAGAATCCCCAGCATGTTGGGAAAAAAGGACACAAATTTGGCGAGGATTCCTATTGTAGACAAAAGGTTATGGGTGCCTAAGCACAAACTACCCCAAATAGACAAAACAAGGCTGAGCACAGGGTAGGGGCGGCCTAGCAGCGAAAGGGGCTAAAGGAAAAAAGCCCATTCCAGTCCGTCTGTTAAAGCCTTGACTAGGGCTTGATGGAAGCACCACTAACCGCATCATCGAGGGTGGAGTAGTGGGCTGGTCTGCCTGGCCTTCTGGTCACTCCGGAACTTAATCTTCAGCTCACAATAGCATTGCCACTGCAATGTCCACACGCTTATAACTGACTGATAACAGTCACTTAGAGAATAAGTGCTTTCATAAAGTACATATTTTAAATAAAATAGTTATTAACTTTCTGCACGAAGAAATGTAAAAGCTTTTTTATGAATTGCATCATTTTGTATTGAAATAATTAGCAACCTGCCACTCGTAACAGATTCAGTTTTTCCGACTTTCAAAAGAGAGGTATTTTGGGATTTGTAGCTCTCTATGCAAGAAAGGGCTTCCAAAGCACCAGGCTAGAAATGGCTGAATGCTTCACAAGTCAAGCCTCACAGGGGATTCTGCTAATGCATTCCATGACATCAAATTGGCCATTAAAAGTCCAACCCCTAGGCAAACCTCTCTTTACGCCGAGATTGGAATTCTGGGTATTGCCATAAACAACAACGCACCCCCTTAATTTTCCCCTGAATAATTTCTGAAGGCCAAAAGCTGACCCGCCGACATTTATTGGAGGAATTGGACTTATTGCTCCCAGTACTTTCTTAGTAAGTGCGGTCAATGCCTCACCAATTCCCAGACCGCATGGAAACAGCGCCTAGGCAGGACTGCATTTGATGTGTTTTTTGTCTCATCCAAAGCCTTGCGAAATAGGCTAATCAGTTTAGTTTACATATATACAACTCTAAGTCTTAGTCAGAATTAATTAGGCCCGCTTGGTGCAGCATGCAATTAATTCTGAAATAGCTTTCGTGGTTTCTGAGATATCTTTTAAAGAGGTTTTACGCCACATATATAAGGTTTGAAAACTTTGGTCAAGATTGTGGGAATATGCTTGGCAGTGAGCTTTCAACTGCTCTGCCTACCTCTTCCTGTCCAACACAAAGCAATATTAGTCTAGTGTCGGATGATCATCAGCTGCCCAGTAGTATTAACTCTCTCCCTGCCTCTGGTAGTGGCAATGAAGCCTGTTACAGACCCAACCCAGCAGAACCAATGGTCTGAGGGACAGAAGACTGTGGTGCTCTTTCAAGGCGTGTCTGACTCTGCACTGCCACCCTACAACCACTACAGCTACTTTCAAGCAGCCTTAAAACGTTTGCACTCAAGAAAAGATGTGATTATAGGAACATGACACAGCATACAATACTAGATAGCATGAGCTCCAGCACACAGTGACACTGACTGTAATGCAACAGAATACGTACATTGTTGACTGCATAACAGAAGTTATATTGATATAATAATCTTGTAATCAGATTCTTATGGTGAGGAGGTTGATGAAAGGCTTAGTTCCAGAACTGCCTTATTAACCTTCTTGCTTTCTCAAATTTGCTTGAAATGCACCATTTGCCCCATCTCTTTTTTTTTCTTTTCTCGGGGCAGAAGCCCCCTGTAAAACTAATAGGCCAGTCGGGCTTGGCTTGCTGCGCTCGCTCGCCACAGGTCACTCATCCTAAACTTTTATGCCTCGCCACTTTCAAATGTCACAAGCCGCCACTGGAATAAAGGAAAATACTGCTGAGTTCATGTATCAAGAAATTGTGCAGGTATTCAAAGATCAGATATGGAAGTACTGTTAATTCAGACCATCCTGTAGTCCTTCATCCTACAATGCAGGGACAAACACCCATAGTTCAATATATTTATATGTAAGTGTGTATTGGCAAATAGCATAGATAACACTTGCCAGAGGCACCAAAAAGATGCACTGACTGATTGGAAAGGAGGAGAAATTAGTCTGAAATTATTTCACGTTTAACAGCGAATCACCTGATATAAAGTACATTTAGTGATCAATGTATCTGTGTGGGCATTTGCATCATATATATGAAAACACCTTATACATTTTCTAGTTGCCAAGTTTTGAATTTCAATCACATATTGCATTTTCAGGTACCGTCCAAATTTACGTACCTGTGATAAAAATCAGAAAATGAGGGGTGGGGGGGGGGCATAATCCATTAACTGATAATTTAACATAATGAAGAGGTGTACGCCATATCATTTCCGATTTTAGTAGGTGGCAGAAACCATGTATGAAATCATTATTTGTGAACAATGTAGTTAATCCAATTTCCTTTGCTACCTGTTTACAACAGGGTTGTTGATTAGGTTGTGCTTGGCTTTCAGATGGTTTGACAATATGTGGTTTGTTAATTATTATTCTTGGATTTTACTCTTTTAAGGGCAGGATGTATTTCCATGCCATCATATTTTTTACTTAGGGTTTTGTCCTAGGATTAAGTGCTAAAACTGTAAACACCCAACATGCATGGTCAGAAGTCTTTGGTGGTGTCACAGTGAATGTATGGTGTTACAACGCAAATATTTACAACGCATGCCTTCACAACGCAGTTTTCACATCGCAACATCCATTACAACGCATGATTTTACATTGCATACTATCCCAGCGCATTTTTAGAAACTACAGGCCCGATTCACAGAACTAACTTAAGACAAAATCCTAAACTTACTACCATTTTCGTATTCATAGATGGCACTTACTCATTTTGGTATTCACAGAAGACACTTACTCATTTCGGTATTCACAGAAGTTAGGAGTCCTAACTTTAGGACTCCTAAATGCCTTCTGTGAATACCGAAAGTCTTAAAATTAGGATTTTTCTCAGTTTAGGAGTCCTAAAGTTAGGACTCCTAACTTTACTACTACTAAACTGAGAAAAATCCTAATTTTAAGGCTTTCAGTATTCACAGAAGGCATTTAGGAGTCCTAAAGTTAGGAGTCCTAACTTTACTACTACTAAATTGAGAAAAATCCTAATTTTAAGACTTTCGGTATTCACAGAAGGCATTTAGGAGGCCTAAAGTTAGGAGTCCTAACTATACTACTACTAAACCGAGAAAAATCCTAATTTTAAGACTTTCGGTATTCACAGAAGGCATTTAGGAGTCTTAAAGTTAGGACTCCTAACTTCTGTGAATACCGAAATGAGTAAGTGCCTTCTGTGAATAACAAAATGAGTAAGTGCCTTCTGTGAATACCAAAATGGTAGTAAGTTTAGGATTTTGTCTTAAGTTAGTTCTGTGAATCGGGCCCTACATTTACAACACATTCCATTACAATGCATACCATTACAAAGCATACCATTACAACGCATATTACATTTAGGGCAACAGTAGGGTAAGTGTTGGATAGTGTAGGGGTAAAAATTACTATTCCCACTCCAGTGAGTGCAATACTAGGGTAAGTGTTGGATAGTGTAGGGGTAAAAATTACCATTCACACTCCAGTGAGTGCTACAGTAGGGTAAGTGTTGGATACTGTAGTGGTAAAAATTACTATTCCCACTCCAGTGAATGCAACAGTAGGGTAAGTGTTGGATAGTGTAGGGGTAAAAATTACTATTCCCCATTACTTTCCTAATATTGTGTTGTAAGGGCATGCGCTGTAGTGACATGCGTTGTAATGACATCCGTTGTAGTAACATGCGATGTAATGGCTGCGTTGTAATGGCATGCGATGTAAAGGATGTTGCGTTGTAATGACTGCATTGTAAATGTAGTGCGATGTAATGACTGCATTGTAAAGGTTGTTTCCCGTCACCGTGTACCACGTAGTTTCTAATGTCTTTATTTTCCGACATACCCAGGATGTTTCCTGCACCGGAGACTAAGATTCTTCATTCCTTAACACATACTCTACTTGACTTGGCTACTAGCAGTGCAATCCACTCTGTTGCGATAGGTACACCCAAAGTAGTACTCTGTGCCCATGTCCAGGCGAAGACATGACTGATGGTTGGTGCTGCTGATGATGTATTCATTTGGTGTAGGATTTTATACATCAACCCCAAGTTAGGGAGGATGCCAATTGGGCCTACATTGGTAATCCAGCTAGGGTAGCATTTTTAGGACCCTTAACTTTTCCCGGAGTATCAGCGTGCTGCTGTGTGGTATGGTGATGTTTGTGTGCGTATATGTCCAGTGTGTGTTTAGCCCTATTAAAGTGGGTTGCAGTTATGGACATTTTTGGTACTGAGATAGCTGTGCCCCCTATGAACCTGGTTTTCCCTGAATTGCTCACCCCTTTACTCCTCTCTATCCAGACCATTAGAGCCGGGGAGCTGTGGGCCTGCTTCTGATTCACAAAACTCTCAATGAAAAAGGGAGAGATTGTGCTTGCTTTCTCCCTTTGTTTAGACCTATTTGAGCTGGTGTTGCAAATAAAAACAGCTAGCTCCTTGGTAGGCAGGCCACATAGGTTAGAAGATGTAGGTTTATTGAAGATGATAACACTGAGTTAAAGGTTACAGGTTATAAGATGAATGTATGAGGCATGCTAGTAACTACCTGCTTCTCAGAGAACATGGCGGACGTGAGCTAAGTAGTCGTGGGCTCCGATGAGGACAGCGTTTTCTGGCAAGTGACCCCCCATGATATTTACCAACAGGAGGGTGTGCTGTCTGAATGCTGTCCCAGCAGAGGTGGGCAAGAGCGCTTGCAGCTGGGTTTTGTCCCGAGGTGACAAGGACAATTCCTTGTTGGGAAACGGCTGCAGTGCAGTTGCAGCGGAGCAAGGTAGCGTGCGCTCAAGCGCGCAGCTACAGTTGCAGAGTCAGCACAAGCTGCCTGAAAGGAAGTGAGAACCTACCACAGGCTGCTTCCACAATCGTTCAGCCGCCCAGAAGACTGCAGAGATTGGCAGAGAGCTGGGAAGCTGGGAGAGAAGTCCAGTGGGCGCAACGGCCCACACCTATGGAGAGGAGCATGCAGGTCCCAGTGAAGGCGGGTAATTTCAGAGACAAGGGCTCCAGGTACACTTTGCGCACCCGCAGAATTACAACTTTCTCTGGGGTAAGTTCAGAATTAATCAATCAATCAACCAATAAACACAGTTTGAACTAGGGAGTCCTAGGGAAGGTTTTAGAGACCACTAAAGGATTATTTCCCCAAACAACTATTGACAAAACGCAGAAATCCTAGGGTCTACGGACTACCTCTAAGTATTATTTAAACCTATGTGGTAGTAAACCTAACTTTTAGGGAGCTCGCCTGGATGAACTTATGCTTCTTTATTCCCAGCATTCCCATGTAATTTTAGGTGGAGATCTTAATACTACCTTTGAACCCCTACTTGGTGTTGATTGGAGCATTTCGGAGGTTGAGGATAGTCTATGGGGTGTTCCAAAACTAGATCTCGAACCTGTCACTCGTTGGTCTGAACTGGCAATCCAGATCAACGCCCTCTGTTTGAATAAAGGGCTTCGTGCAACAAATGGCAGGTCTGAGCAAGATGAATTAGGGTCTAATACTTTTAAGAGTGGCTCACGTGCTAGCAGAATTGATTATATCCTGCTATCACTAGATCTATGGGATGTCCTGAGGGGTATGGTGGTTATAGATAGATTGGAGAGTGATCATAATCCTCTCTCTCTGTCTACCTTGTTTTGGGTGAACCCCATTGCCCCTAACGATCTCTCTCCTCAGTATCATCAAGATGTAGTTGTCGCAAATGATATGCGACACGTGAAATGGGCCAAGGTAGCTCAAAGTCAAGAATGTCTTACCCGTATTTTTAATAGTTTAAAGCTTGCCACTAAGGATTTAGGGGTCTTGTACAACCAATGTCCATTGGAACCATCCTGCATACCTGGAATATCGATCCATGACTCCTTCTTTTTAGAACTTAAAGATATCTTTGTAAGGCCCTGCACACCATCTATGCTTAAGTCTGACCCCTCGCCACGATGGTATACTGTCGAGTGTAGGGATGCTCGCGCGAACCTGGGTATCGCCCTGAAAACTGGCGATAGTATAAAAGTTCGCTCTGCTAGACATGCTTATAAGCAAGCAATTTTAAAATCTAAGCGAGTGTGGGACTACCAAAGATGGCAGGATCTCAGGGAAGCAGGTGCCCAAAAGGACATGAGACGTTTCTGGTCCGTCCTAAAGTGGGGGAATGGGGGTAACCCTGATAAACCCCAAAATTGGGTTTCGCAAGACGCATGGGTCAAGCACTTTGAGTCACTCTATGCTGTTGGAGAGGATTTGTCCACTTCCCCCAAGTATCAATTTACCTTTTATAAGGAAGATCCTTTCACCTTGGGTGACGTTGCTAACGCCCTCAAACTTTTGGTTCCAGGAAGGGCCCCTGGGATGGATGGAGTCCCCGCAGATATTTTTCTGTGTAACAGCGAATTTTGGGGAAACTATATCCTAATCTTAGCTAATCCGATTGCCAGAGGTGCCCCGATTCCCACTTCCTGGAAAGGCGCCGAAATTATTCCGGTGTTCAAGAAAGGGGATAAGTCCCTCCCTGCAAATTATCGACCAATCAGCCTGATTGATACCATGCAAAAAATCCTAGGCAGGCTGATCTTGAACAAAGTGCTGGATTGGGCTTCTGAAAATGCAATTCTCTCCCATTTACAAGCAGGTTTTAGAGCCAGAATAAGCACCATTGATCAGGTGTTGCATTTTGCTATGCTGTACTGGAAGGTGGTTTACTTGGGGGGAGGCAGTCTATATGCTGCCTTTATTAATCTTAGGGCAGCCTTCGATCTTGTCCCCCGGGCATCTCTATGGGCTGTCTTAGATAAGATGGTTATGCCACCTGTGCTAATTTCCCTTATCGCTAGACTTCATGTAGATAATTTTGCACAGATTAGGTGGGGTGGTGTAGGTCAAGTGACTAGCCAGTTCCCTATCCAGAAGGGGGTTAGGCAAGGCTGTGTTCTTGCTCCTACCTTATTCTCCTTGTATATTAATGACGTGGCCAAATTACTAATTGATGCAAACGTAGACGCCCCCACATTGGCAGGTGCTAAAATCCCTATTTTAATGTTTGCCGACGATTGTCTCATTATTGCCAAAAGCCCGAGTGGTCTACAGAACTCCTTAGGTATTTTCGAGGACTTCTGTTTAGCCCGTGGGCTTGAAATAAATGTTTTAAAATCAAAATTTATGACCTTCAACCAGTCCAAATCTTTCAAAGGCAAAATATTTATGAACAATCTGCCATTGGATCAGGTTCAAGATTTTATTTACCTAGGTATTTGTATCCAACATGATTTGGGATGGAAAAAGCAAGTAGATTTGGCAACTCTTAAACACTCACAGCTCTCCGGTGCACTGAGTAAAGAACTCATCCAATCCTTGACCAAACCTATTGATCCTGCACTTCGTGTGTATGATGGCAAAGTGGTTGGTGCTGTGCTCTACGGAGTTGAGTTATGGGGATTTGATAATTTACACAAACTGTCTACCTCTGAAAATAGATTTCTACGAAACCTTACTAAACTACCTCAGAGTACTCCCCTGTGCCCTCTGTTTTATGACCTAGGAATGAGACCAATAGCTTTAATTGCCTCGTTTCGCCCCATATTGTATTGGCGGCGCTTATGGGTCACTCCAGAACTTAGGCTCTTTGCTCTTGGTCTTATGGATATTATTAGATTGGACACCTTCCATAAGGTTAAGTGGCTCCGTAGGATATATGAGTCGCTTAAGGACCTGGGCCTAACAACCTTGTGGGAGGATCCACTTAATGCTAGCTTTCCGCCTAAGCAAGTTTTGAAGGCTTTGTATTGGGAAATGGTGGCTACTCGAGTTTACAGAAGTACAGCCCCGCTCTCTTTGACTGGTGTATTCTTTGATTTCAAGGATACGACCTCATTGGCAACCTTTTGGGATGACATTACAAATCCTCTGGATAGGAAGCTTTATTTTCAATTCAGAGTAGGCAGTCTCCCAGTAAGAGAGTTTTCATCTAGATGGGCCTTGTCTAATGTGCTCAATTGTCCTGGCTGTACTGCATCTGTTGAATCTGTCAACCACTTCTTGTTTCAATGTCCATCCTATGCAATTCCGCGCCGGACCTGGTTAAAATCAATGTGCCGGCAGTTGGGCACGAGAAATGCCAAAGTGGCAGTGCGAATTATGCGTTCTGCTGAAATCCCACTTGTTTATATTTCTGTCGCTAAGTTCCTTGGAAGGGCCTGGGTGATCAGGAGTAAAATGTTGGTTGGGTAAATCATCCTAGACCCTGAAATGTTAATCTTTCTGCAAATACCTTTATTTATTGTTTTAAACCATTTTAATATGTTCTGACTATTTTGTACATATATACATTTTTGTACGCTTTTATGACAATTGTCGAATAAAGCTTTCTTGACTGACTGACTAACTGGCTAGTAACTCCCTGCTTCTCAGAGAACATGGCGGACGTGAGCTAAGTAGTCGTGGGCTCCGATGAGGAGAGCGTTTTCTGGCAAGTGACCCCCCCATGATATTTACCAACAGGAGGGTGTGCTGTCTGAATGCTTTCCCAGCAGAGGTGGGCAAGAGCGCTTGCAGCTGGGTTTTGTCCCGAGGTGACAAGGACAATTCCTTGTTGGGAAACGGCTGCAGTGCAGTTGCAGCGGAGCAAGGTAGCCTGCGCTCAAGCGTGCAGCTACAGTTGCAGAGTCAGCACAAGCTGCCTGAAAGGAAGTGAGAACCTCCCACAGGCTGCTTCCACAATCGTTCAGCCGCCCAGAAGACTGCAGAGATTGGCAGAGAGCTGGGAAGCTTGGAGAGAAGTCCAGTGGGCGCAACGGCCCACACCTATGGAGAGGAGCATGCAGGTCCCAGTGAAGGCAGGTAATTTCAGAGACAAGGGCTCCAGGTACACTTTGCGCACCCGCAGAATTACAACTTTCTCTGGGGTAAGTTCAGAATTAATCAATCAATCAACCAATAAACACAGTTTGAACTAGGGAGTCCTAGGGAAGGTTTTAGAGACCACTAAAGGATTATTTCCCCAAACAACTATTGACAAAACGCAGAAATCCTAGGGTCTACGGACTACCTCTAAGTATTATTTAAACCTATGTGGTAGTAAACCTAACTTTTAGGGAGCTAGTGAGCGCAATATGCATAAGGGCAGATCCCTTTAAGGACGAGATCCCTCACTCACCATTGGTGACATGCTTCATCATAGGGACTCTCCTCCCAAGGGAAAAACCTAGTTCCCTTGGGGGCTACAACCCCCTCTCTGAGAGGGAGGAGCTCAGGGATGTTTTATTTTTGATGTTCAGGACTAACTAAGTCCACATATGATGAGCCAGGAAGTGTGAGCAAGGGTGCAGCGCAAGAAATGAAATTAGTGAGTGTGAGGAAAATAGTGATAGACTAAAACTGGCTAGGAGGCACCAAAGCCAACTTTAATCAAAAGGTGCCTACTGTCAGGATTAAAAAGCAGTACACCTGCAGTATGGATTTAGAACTGCTATGGTGTGGGTTTTAGGTGGTCAACATGTTTCAGCCCACGAAGACCAAAGGTGGATCGGGCTTTCGTCAGGACCTTTCAGGAAAACGCTACTGCAAAATGAAAAAAAGTGAATAAACTATACCAAAAAGGATATCGGGCCAATGCAATGTCATCAGCCTGTATTTAGACCTGCATGCACCCGCGAAGGCTGGGTACAGGATCTCACCTCTCGCCTGGCAACCGCTCAGGAAGGCAGCACCGCTCTATCCGTCGGTACCGCTAGACCAGGAGAGCCTGCTGCAGCTCTAAATCCATACTGCAGGTGTACTGCTTTTTAATCCTGACAGTAGGCACCTTTTGATTAAAGTTGGCTTTGGTGCCTCCTAGCCAGTTTTAGTCTATCACTATTTTCCACACACTCACTAATTTCATTTCTTGCGCTGCACCCTTGCTCACACTTCCTGGCTCATCATATGTGGACTTAGTTAGTCCTGAACATCAAAAATAAAACATCCCTGAGCTCCTCCCTCTCAGAGAGGGGGTTGTAGCCCCCAAGGGAACTAGGTTTTTCCCTTGGGAGGAGAGTCCCTATGATGAAACATGTCACCAATGGTGAGTGAGGGATCTCGTCCTTAAAGGGATCTGCCCTCATGCATATTGCGCTCACTAGCTCCCTAAAAGTTAGGTTTACTACCACATAGGTTTAAATAATACTTAGAGGTAGTCCGTAGACCCTAGGATTTCTGCGTTTTGTCGTAAGTTCAGAATTACCCTCAGTCTTTGTGGCTCCTAGAGACAAAACATTTAATTTAAAAACAACATATAGAATATTAGTATCATAGTCATTCATGTTTTAAAACTCCCACCAGAAAGTGCACACAAAAAAACTGGTAAAAGGTGAATTCAACAGCTTTAAAAAAAGTAAGGCTGGCCTAACTTGGTTAAAATTAAGCGGTGATAAAATTGGGCGTATAAAATTGTGGCGCAGGTAACAATATTTTGGGCAAAACAAAACCACATGTAATGTGTCATTAATCGAGACGTTATCACAGTTGCATGGGGGCAGCTTTGAGTATTTGAATCAACCTCGATTAAAAGGGACCAGTCGATGAAATGAGTTTAACCTAAAATTGGTCAACAATCAGCGTTGATGGCGAGGTATGTCCCAGGTCAGATAAGGTTCAATGTTACTATCTGTTTTCACCAACAGTGCATGTCACATAGAGTGTTTTGTTAAAGCGACATCTTCGCGTTCTGACCTGAACTTGTCATTAAGTGCCGATTCAACCCACTTTCCATCGGCACAGGTTATGCTTGTGGTGTTATCAAACATATCCGGCCTCTCTATAGCCCGCAGACTGCATGCCACATACGCCAACCATGGAATCTGTAGGGGCCTCTCTAATTGCAAGCTGTTTTGCAAGATTAATCTACCAAAACCCAACTCCTCCTTTGTTCAGATCGAGCTCCAGAGTTTTAATGGATTAAGTCGAAGCCGATCAGCTAAGTAATCCATACCAAGTTCTTCGTGGACTATTTCATAGGATGTAATTTGGCAAACGTCCAGGAGACTCCTTAAAAATGTTTTTTCTGCCACTTGAAGTGGCGCAACCTGGACGTATACCCCAATTCCGCTGCCATAACACACTAAGGAGATACATTTAGCCTTGTAAATCTCCAGAGCCGATTAGATATGTGTGCGCCCCAGTCGACTGGAAAAATCCCTGACACCGGATATAGCCCTGCTAAAAGAAGAAACATTTTAATTAATGAGCGAGTGCCAATTAAGCGCTGAATCCAGTTGAATCCCTAGATACTTGAACTTATCCACACTTCTAATGTGCTGGCCATCTATTACATATTTCATTGTTTTCTATTTTTGATGGGCCAAAGTTCATGACATGCAATTTAGAGAAACTAGTGGATAGGTCAAGACTATTCATAAAATTGATAAAAAGGGAGAGAAGCTTATTCAGACTTTTAGCAGTACGGGCCATTAAAACTGTGCCGTCCACATAAAGTAGGGCAGAAATGGGACGGCCACCTACTCTGGGGACATCAACACCCGCAACAGTTAGGACCTGCTCTAAGCTGTTGATATAAAATATGAATAGGAAAGGAGCTAAAATGCAACCCTGCCGTACCCCTTGCTGAAGTTTAAAGTGCTCGGTGCATTCCCTATTGGGACCATACCTAACGCTGGTAGAGAGGCCGTTCTGAAAATCACTCAAAAAATTTATTAAAACTATATCAACATCCATCCATTCCATCATCGACCAGAGCTTACAGCAGTTAACTCTATCACAGGACGAGATGAGGTCCATGAAGGCCCGATGGAGGGCCCCCTTTTGGGCCTTAGTATACTTACAAGTTAAAAGTTAGAGGTTCATGGTCTGTTCTATTGTTCCCCGACCAGGGTGAAACCCGTTTTGGAAGTCAGACAAAAAGCCTCACTCCTTGGCCCAATCCATGAGGCGGTTTAATAAAATTCTGCCAAGTATGTTTTCACCCCCCCAAGTCTATGAGGGAGATGGGTCTAAAACAGGCTGGGTCTGATCAGTTGCTCTTTTTAAAGACGGGGACTATTATAGACTGGGACCGTGTAGAGGGAAGATGACTAGATACAGCAGAGTTTAAGTGCAGTGTCAATACTATGTTGGTAGCCAGTAAATATACACCGCCTAGTGACAATATGAGCGTAGAAGTGGGTAATAGGCCTGGCAAAGTCCCTAGCAGCATTTTACAGGTACCAGAACAGAACAGATTCAATGTGTTGGCAGTAGCAGATGAGGTAATTCCTGCTGTGAGGTATCATCAACATCTTCAACAGACGACCGAGACAAGGGGTCTAAATGGTGGGCGGTCGGATGAGCCTTTAGCCTCCAACTTCCTAGATTTAAAAGCCGAGATAAAAAACAGGTTTAAGATATTGGAGGCCAACCAGGCTGATATACAAGCTTCCTGTGCTGCGTTATCACAAAAATTGGAAAGAGTAGCAGTTCGGACTAGTGCGCTAGAAAAAGAGGTTGTCCTGATGAGAAAAGATATTGCTAAAAATGTCACCGGTTTGAGCATGCTTTCTAAAGAGAACCTAGGATTAAGAGATGACCTGGAAAGGATTGAGAACCATTCTCAAAGGAATAACTTGATGTTCTTAAACATCCCGGAGGCTTGAGGAGGGCATTAACATCAAGGCACTCATAATCACGTTGCTGAGACATTCTGTTGTGAAAGACAGGACAGATCTCGACCAAGAGATACAACGTGTGCACAGGGACCACTTTTAAAATAACCCTCAAAGGCAGAATCCAAGCAAGATCCTTGTGAATTTTCTCTCATACACTGTTAAGGAGGCAATAATGACTGCCACACTGAGAAATGGCCTGTTCTCAGTAGGCAATGACTTCTTCTATACAAGGCCGGATGTCTGCCGGGCAACGGATCAGAAGCAGTGAGAATTGGGCAAAAGAACAGGGGAGCTTCACAAGCTTGGGGCAGAAGCCCAACTGAAATTTCCTGCAATGCTCCCCGTTAGGTGGAATGACCAAATGTGTAACTACTGGACTGTGGAGGAAGCAGATGCCCTGATTGAAACTATTGAAATAGCAAGCACAGTACGGGAGGGTAGGGGGGAGTGTTGAGGGGGGGTTGCACCATTGTAAAATATAATCACATATAATTTCTACTTCATCGGGCGGCCCACACAGGCTTTATGCCAAACAGTCAAGGGAGGGTTCTCGTGGGAGGGAGAGGGAGTGGAGTGGGGAGGTTTTGGGAGGTATAGGGCACACGGTGGGGAGCAGTGGGAAAAAATAGAAAAAAGAAGTCCTCAATATCACCTAGTCATATCGTGGTAAAGATTTATTGATCCTAACATGGAACGTAAACGGTCTTTGAACTAAAAGTCGACAGAGATTGGTGATGAGATACTTAGAAGATCATCCAACCCACATTATCATATTACAAGAGATGCCAGTGAAATCCAAATGTAGGTGGGTAGAAAGTTTGGTAGCCTCGAATCAAGCAGAGTATTGTAAGGGAGTGGCTATTTTGACTAGGAGGGGAGCTGGGGTTTATTTGGTTTCCTCAAAAACTGATAGCTCAGGTAGGTGGGCTTTGACAACTCTTAGTTGCCTCGGTACGGAACTTGTATGCGTAGGATTTTGCAGCCCAAATCTGGACGATCCCCAGCATATAGCAAACCTGGAGTGGAACTAAGTGAGATAACTACCCCTGTAATCATTGGGAGAGATTTTAATACCCTCCTAGATCCTATCCTGGATGGATCCACCCGTAAGAATGGTGTCCAAGCCCCGAGGAAAAGGCAGGCTTTCAAGCATATGCTTCAGGGTATTGGTTTGGTGAATGCATGGCAGTATTTAAAGCGGTCAAAGCACGGTTACACTTTCCATAGTGAAATATAGGGTCATTTTTTCAGGGTAGACAATATGTTTGTAGATAGAGCCTTTGGGGTAAACTAAGAGAGATTACTTTGCTACCAGGACACATTTCGGATCATGCTGCAGTTTGTGTCCCACGGGGCTTGGGGTTTGGTATAATATGAGATGGACACTAAAAAGGGCCATCCTCCTTGACTTAGAGGTAGTTGCTGTCCTGAAAAAAGCGAGTATTTCCTTTTTCTCGATAATGCCTGATCGCCCCCTCTGTATGTAATCTGGAACACCTTTAAAGCATATGTTAGAGGGGTGCTGCAAAATCAGGTCCATTTTAAAAACAAGGTAGAAAAAGAAGAACTGAGAGAATTGTAGGAAAGAGTGGGGACGCTGGAGGCTGAATTGCAGCAGCAAAGTGTAAGGAGTAACCGGGATAGGGAGAGAATATCGAATCAGCTTGAGGAGGCCAGACTGATTTATAAAATCAAACTGGAGGTGAAGTGTAGAGAGCGTTGGCTAACCCGGGTGTATGTGACAATTTGAATATGGGGAAAGAGCTGGGGCTGCTACCGTGTAAGGCAAGATTAGAGAGGTTTCGGAACTACATCAGGGAATTGATCATTAACCCTCACGGCGACATCTCGAACAAGGAGGAGGAAATGCAGGCCTTGTTGGTCTCTCTGTTCCCAGCACTATATACAGAAGAGGTCCAGCCAGATGCGGGGAGGCTTAAGGAATGGTTGATCAGTGTAGGACTTTCGGAGGTTACAACGGAGGGTGGGGGATGTTTGGATGCCCCAATAACCGATGGTGAAAATAGAGAGCATCTCCTATGAATAAAGAAAGGGAAGGCTGCTTGCCCAGACACAATACCAACTGAGCTATATAAATCAATAATGGAGGAGGTAGTTTCAGAAATGGGAATTACTGTTTAATTCAATATATAAGGGGGAAGGACTGATCCCAAGTTCTTGCAAAGAGGACACAATTGTATTGATTTTAGAAGCTGCTAAGGATCCCAGAAAGGCACACTATTATCATCCAATCTCTCCACTAAATGCCGATTATAAAATCTTCACTAGTATCTTGGCTGGGAGACTGGCTAAGTTAGCCCCCTAGCTGATAAATATGGATCGGAAAGGATTTGTTCCAAGGAGGCAAATCCAAGAACTTACACAGCAGTTGATAGGTACTATTGACCTTGCTACCGTTCGTTCAATCCCCTTGGCTGTGGTTACGAATGATGCGGCCAAGGCGTTCGACTAGGTATCTTAAGCATTCCTGTGGGCGTTATTGGATTTGATGGGATTTAGTGTTGGTTTCACTTCAATACTCCGGAAGCTTTATTAAAACTCCTCTGCCAAAATCCTCCTAAATGTTTCCCTGCGTAGGAGCTTCAGCATTCAAAGAGGTAAGAGGCAGGGTTGTTCCCTGTCGCCCCGTTTGTTTGATGTTTGCATCGAACCATTAGCACAATTCCTACGAAAATATATCCAGATTGTCCCTCTCTATTCACTTATACGCAGAGTAGGAAGAACAAATCTAGAAAAAACTAAATTATATAAGTAGCTTCTGCTGGATAATGCGCATAACAAAATGGATCTCTTTCAACAACACTCACACATAGAAAGAGTAAGTAAGAGTATCTTTCAACCCTCGCTCGTCCCGATCAACAGGACACTACCTAAACTTAGAAACAGCCCCTAATCACACATAACAAAGTGGGTATCTTTCAACCCTTACTACAGCAGTAGGAAAAGAGTATCTCTCATGCATAACAGCTTAAGATAGAAATAATAAAATAATTCAGGAAAGGAAAGAAAAAAGATCTTTTCACATCTGTGCCTCTCAACCCACCCTCACCCCCGAAACACAGGGCATCTTGTGACCATAGAAAAGGGGCTCTTTCACCCTACACTCATCTCCAAACACTGGGCATCTTGTGAATATATCAATGAATCTTGAATCTTTTTTATCAGCACTCATCCCAACACAAGACATCTTGTGTGATGCAGCGAGATTTTGAGAATTATAATGCACAACACATTTATATGTGGAGAACACAAGAAGATGAAATTTTATATTATGCACAAAACACGGGGATACATGAAAGTGTGACTAATGTAAAAGAAGCATCGTAAAAGTGTGTTGTTATAAAATAAGATGAAGAAAACCCATGCAGAATAATATTAATACATATAAATTGAACTGTACAAACAAAACGTATGCTTATTAATGAAGGTTTGTGCTTAAATGGGGTGGTTTAGTAACACGCTTTGAAAATTAATGAAAACATGTATTAGAAATGAAATATGAACCTGAATTTTTACAGTCATTAGAAATGCAATAGAATAGGAAAACATGCAAACAAAACTTGAATTATGAATTTAGAAAAATTTACATTTACGTGATTAATGTGAAATATTTGTGTAGGTAGGTTATAATGACATCAGACATTTCATGCAATATTACTCATTGAAAGTGTGTGCATTTTTTATGCAAATTACTTTAATATTCATTTAAAGTAAGGTAGAGTTAAAGCTTATTTTATTCTACCATGCAATGCTCACTTAAAGGCTTTTCCTCTTTTCCTTTTTTTGTTTCTTTCTTTTGAGATGTTTTTCACTAATATTGACCTTTCCCCTGAATTTCATACAATGGATCGTTGTTTATCGTTGTTTATATGTTTGTTCTGTACACTACTAGTCCTTGACGTACTTTCGAATGTTAACCATGAAATGTTCCTGTGGGAAAGGAATTTCTACTCTGACCATGAACTGTAATATTGTAATATTGTATTTCTTTTTAGCAAAGTTAGGCCTCTGTCGAAGTTTTGTTTCTCATGACAGGCATTGGTAACCAGCTCATTGTTTCAATCGTTTTAGGTGACATGATCTGACCATAGCCATGTGATGTTCTTTCAATGGTGGTTTGATGTTACTCCACTAGGACTCTACTAAAGAACTTATAAAAGAAGAAACCCCAAAGGAGGGGCAACGCAAATGCGGATGTTTGTTCGCACCTGCAGATGCATTCTTATTCCATTTTTATGAGCCGCAGACTCATACCTTTTATCCTACTTGCTGATGCCAATTTATTTTTCCTTTGTGCAGTTGCTACACAGACTTCTTGCTTTTTGGAGTATGCTCTATTGCCTTATGGAAATAAGACAGATTTGGATGCTATTTGATTTCTGAACTTTTACTAACTCTGAACTTCTTAGTCTTTGCTGCACTCGTGGAATTTGGACTATACTTCTCCTGAACATTTCTTTAGCATTATGCTAATGGACTTGCACCTAAAACACTCTAAATGAATCCTTCCATCCCTTAGAATTGAGCTGTTAGTCTACAAACTTTCCTTCTACCTGTTTGATAGACTGAGTCTGTAACTTTGCGGCTAATTTGATTTAACACCTACTTAATTTAAATGCTTGACATTCTTATTAACCCCTTCAGTGCCCCGCCCTTTCCCCGCCCTGTGCCGGGCGTTACATTAGCGGGCGGGGTTCATGACGAGACTATCTCGTCATGGGCACTGAAGAGGTTAAAGCTGTTCTAACTGGGCTGCTGAAGCAATTGTTGATTATGATGAACTTTGCATCTCTAATTCAATAATTCATAATTTAAACTTGACTGAGTCTATTATTGAGTATTGTTGATTATGAGAAAGTTCACTCTTTCTACATGGTTGCCCTCACTTTTTGCTGAACTGCTGATGTACTTTGACTGAGTGTGCCCTGGGCTCCTGCGAATCAGGTACCCAGGGCAGATGTTTTTTCCCTAAAACTGCATTGAAGACAAACCTCAATTGGCATCTCTGGCCACAGGTCAGCCCCTGATAAATGGTACCACAGGTACTCAGGGCACTGACCAGGGAAGGCCTCAAAGGGCTGCAGCACTTATAGTGCCACCCTTAGAGGTCCTGTACCTTTACACTCACCCACTACCTTTGCAGGCTGCTTGTCTTGATGCAGATCAAAGTGAAGAGTCGACATGGCACACATCCCTGTGTGCCATGCCTACAACCCACGGCCCTGGCATAGACCAGTCACCCCTCTAGCTGGATGCACTATACCAGTGGTCAGGGTACAGGTGCATGAGCCCTGTACCCCTACAGTGTCTAAGTCCATTCTTAGACATTGTAAGTGCAGTGCTGTCATTAAGAGTATATGGTGCTGGGAGTTTGTCATTACGAACTCCACAGCACCATAATGGCTACACTGAAAACTGAGAAGTTTGTTATCAAACTTCTCAGCCTATTAAACCCACACTGATGCCAGTGTGGGATTTTATGAAAAATGCACACAAAGGGCGTCTAAGAGATGCCCCCTGAGAATCAACCTACCTGTAGTGTCCATGCTGAGTGGCTGCTTTCAGCTGCCACCACCAGACATGTTTCTGGACCCCTGGGTCAAGAGCCTGCTGCTCTCAGGGGCATGAAACAATGCACATCCTGGGACGAGCTGCTAAGCCTCCTCCCCCAGGATGGGCAGAGTCCATGAAGGGTAAGCTTCAAAGGCTTGCCGCCTTTGTGATCTTCCCCAGGCCACTTGCTGCTTTCAGCAACTGGTCCCCACTGGTTCTGACCCCCACTTTAGGTGGGAGAAGCGGTGGAAAAAACAAGTGAGAAAGAGAGGTGTGCCCACCTCTGTCAACTCCACCCCTCAGGTGGGGGAGGCGAGTTGAAGCACAACTCTCAGTCCCTGCCATCTTGCAGATGAGGGACCCAGCCAACCAGGGTGGGACATATGCCCCCCTCCCACTGGAGGGTGGCATAATAGGGGGTGTACCCACCCCAGGGAAGGGACCCATTGTCCCAACCTTTTACCTACCTGTAAAGCCCCTAAATCTAATATTTAGGGGCACCCCTGAACCTTGCTTCCTCAGAAAAGAAACCAGAAGGACAAAAGAAGAAGAAGGACCGAACAGCTGTACCGAAGCTAACAAGAGGAGAACGCCCACTAACTTGGCACCAGTCCTACTGGCCTGTCCCCACCTCGAACCTGCAAAAGCAAAACTCCGGTGTGTCCTTCAGCCAGCAACCTCAAGAACCTGCCCTGCCTTCCAAACCAAAGATTTTGTCTCCCGTGAACACCAGATTTGTTCACCAACAGACTCAAGCTCCAGCAGGATCTGCGAGTCTGCACCTGATACCCACAGCCAGCGCTCGAGTGGCCCAACACCACGAGGAGGTCTCCCTGGTGATCCAGACCCGAGAGCCAGTGATCCCTGGCCTGCCTCAAGCCTCCAGCTGACACCTGCAGCCTAAATCCGGTAGGTCCCCCTACCATGACCAGAAGCTGGTAACACGATCTGACCCTAAAAGGCACACTGCACCCAACGCCCCACGGCCTTGGGTGGCCCAACCAACGGTGCTTAACCAACCCCCAGCATCACAACTCACCTCTCCAAGTGGTGGTCGCACCCAGAAGACCTTTGTCCCTGAGCCTGCGGTGTGTTTGAAAACCGGAGAAACCCCATTGAAAGCTACAGGGCGCCCAACGCCAAAACCGCACTCTGCACCCGGCCGCCCCAGTGCCACTGAGGATGCACCTTTTGCGCTGGTTTGAACCCCATTTGCCCTGAGCCTAAGTCCAGGAGCTTTGCTCCCTCAACCCAGTGGCCTGCTTGTCATCAGCCACCAACCGGAGACCCCCTATCGCTCATTGGATAACATTGAGCCTCAGCACTTTGCAGCCGGCCGCCCTAGTGCCGCTGAGGGTGTAACAAGAGTGCATCCTTGACCCTGGGGGACCCCTGAGTCTAACTCCAGAATACCAACTCCCACACCCGAGTGCTTACCTTTGAACCGATAACCCTATTTTCATCCATGGGATAATGTTGACTGTTTTTCTGTGAAAAGTTTGTAAGTGTGGAGTTGGAAAATCTATGTAACCCTTTAAAACTGTGAATAAATAACAAAAACACTTTTACTTATCTGTTTACAGAAAATGTCCCAGTGCAGTATCCAGGAATACTGCACTGTGTAAGAAAAGTAACCTGTAAAGTCATCTACTTGACATTCCACTAAAACGCCAATACAAAGTATATGTACAGTATTTCAAAAGCATTGCATTACTAGTAGCTCAACTGTAATCAAATCAACGTGCATATACAATTGCAATTCAAACTGTTTACAAACTGCATTACTACTGTAAAGTATTTATTGCTTACCTGTGCCAGGCTTGCATTTTTCTAGAAAATAAAATAACTAAAAGAATATTTTTATACAAAGCCAATTGGTCTGAAGTTCAGTCTTTGAGTGTGTGATATAATTTGCTGATTGAGTGTGTACAACAAATGCTTCACACTACCCTCTGATAAAGCCTCACTGCTCGACCACACTACCAGAAACAGAGAGTAAGGTGCTATCTACTTTTACCCCTGCCTACCTTTGGGGTTCCACTGGACTTTGTGCACACTATACCTCACTTTGGTATAGTACATACAGAGCCAGCTTCCTACATTGATTCGCTCTTTTGTTGATATTGTCAAATGAATCAGCAAGCCCTGACCGAACATCAGGTGTTGCTTCCTTTATTTTGTATTGCAACTGCAGAGTTGTTAACTTGTATTATTCTTACTTGTCTTATCTTCTTGAGGAGGTTAGGATTGGCATTTGCTATTCTTTACATTTACAGTATGACTTTGAGAGTGGTGTATCTAAATTTTATTCGGAACTTGCGAGTTAGCTGTCAATTAATGGTCCTCAGATTCAGAAAAAAATAAAATGTAGAAGTATGCTTCTGCTGGATCATGCGCACAACAAAATGGATACCCTCGCTCGTCCCGAACAACAGGACACTATCTTAGAACTTAGAAAAAAAAGCCCCTAATCACACATATCAAAATGGGTATCTTTCAACCCTTACTACAGCAGTAGTAAAGAGTATCTCTCATGCATTACAACTGTAGGCAAAGAGTATATTTTCAATCCCCGCTCATCCCGAACAACAGGGCACTACATACATTTGGAAATGTGTCTATTTCAACCCACACTCACTAATAACAAAATGGGTAACTTTCATCCCTCACTCAAATAGTAGTCAAAGAGTATGTTTCAACCCTCGCTGATCTTTGCAACAGTACACTGCCTAATGTTAGAAACAACCCCTAATCACACATCACAAAACGGGTGTCTTTGAACCCTTACTACAGCCGTAGGCGAAGAGAATCTTTCAACCATCGCTCATCCAGGACACTACATAAATTTTATTTCAACAAATATCTCTCACCCTCGCTCATCCTTACTCTACACTGAATACCACGCAGGAACACTGCCCGCACATACACCCTCTCCTGCATACAGAATTTTAACATGGCATTCATAAAATTTAACACAGTATGGCAGTAACAACATTATCAATTATTTTCCTCAGAAATGAGGGCCTACTAACCTCTTTACTATATTCACACAACAGCACACACATGCATGTTTAAGCAAAAATATTCTGGAAACATGCAATTCATAACCCTGCGTGAAAGGAGTATACCATGAGATAATACTTAAATACTCAATATCATCTTAACAAATACATGTAACAGTCACAAATGTAACAACATTTTCTGCAAAGAGTAAAGTCTTCCATCCGGGTGAGCAACTCTTCACCTGAAAACATCTCAAATCCTTCTCCACCCTAGTGAGCAACATCTCACCCGGACATGCAGCGATACTAAGCAGCACCAGCATTAACTCCTGTAGAAGTCATTCTAACTGATCACAGTTGAGCAATAAAACACCAACTCTCTCTTGACGCAGGACAGTCAGCTATTTGAAGACCTTGGGTAATAACTTACTATCACTTGGTTCCCATTCCCTGCAAAGTTCACAAAAGCACATCTCCAGTTTCTTATGCTGACCCACTTCCTGATGCATTTCAGTCAGATGAGCTTCCTGGTGCTTACGCAATACCGTCAGTGTGCTTGATGCAGTCTCAAAACTCCTTTCATTAAAAAAAGCAGCAGACAATGCTGAAGAAACTTGAAGTGCTTACTGGTTCCTCGTGTGCAGCCAGTGAGTACACCAGCTGATCGGTCCAATGAGCCGCAAGTTGCCTTCCAGCCAATGAGCTAAGGCTTACCCAGAGGATACCCAGAGGAGCATCATCATACAAGAGCTCCTTTCCGAGACAGGCAACAGGATCCGAATTTTAAGTATACCTCAGTCGTCGTACCAAAATCCACATACTCATGAGAGCGCTGGCAATAAGTCGGGAACACAGGGCTTGTTGACAACATGCATGTCTCCTCAGCACATGCACGCCACCCCCGCAACGCGCTTCCATAGGCCAAACTGATGAACCAACACACTCCACATGTGCATATACACATGCTTCCCATGGCAGCGCGTTACTAGTAAATATGTGCTGCAAATTTGAGAAATGACACTCATAGCCAGGGGCATGCATTAGAGAAAACACACCCTCTCCCACACCCAAGCGCAAGCTCACTGACTAAGGACTCTGCGCGTGAGTCAACCTCAAAAAATGCTAAATGCGAAATTCCTTGCTGCCCAACTGTTACCACAGTGAAATCTAGGGTGACTTAACCTTCACTCTTGAAAGTCCATGTCTCCACTGGTATCCCTGCACACACTGCCAGATCACTCCCAAAATGCTAGGATCATCAATCAACATTTATCTGCATGCATAAGCTGGTCCAACACCCTTACATTTCCTTTGACTGCAGGCTGTCTGGCAGAAAAGATCCTGGTGGGGCCTTCAGGGCATTTCTCTTTTCACTTTTCTTTTCTACTTAAACTTAAATCCCTCTTCCTCTTTATTCCTTTTAGAATTCGTCTTCCTCTTAAATGTCCTTTGCATGTGTAGGTAAGTTTCCAATCGTCACCATTTTTGCAAATAAAAATAACTCCTTGGTAGGCAGGCCACCTTGGTTACAAGATGTAGGTTTATTGAAGAAGATAACTCTTAGTTACAGGTTATAAGATAAATGCATATGCAAATGCATAGATCCCACCAGAAGCAGCATCCTACTGCTCAGCCCACTCTCTCCAACTGACACTCTCCCAAGCCCAGCATTCACCAACATTCCATTACATCACACACACTGGCTGAACAGCGTGTATCAGGGAATCTAGGGAGAGAATGTGTTATACCAAAATCAGGATATAACAGCTGGGAAACCTGTGTCCTGGAAGGAAGCACTAATGTTTCACAGGTTGTGTCCTAGGATCAAATGACAACAACACCCGGACAAAGGAGATGTGCAGATTTCCACTTCCCATACCTTTAGGGGCATTGCGTATTGAACGACTAATTGTAGCAGTATTATGGAATTAACTACTATCACCCTAGGGGCACGACTTTGAGAACTTTAAGCAACATGTTTTTCTAAGAAAGAAAATTAAGACTTGAGCATGCAGCACTTGAATCTGATTAGATCCCCATAGAGGGTATGCGGTGCACTTTTTCAGAATGCTGGGTTGGTTCCCTCCAAACCGCTGCTCTCTTTTGATGTAAGCAGCCCCTGTGAGCCAGGAAATGAGTTCTCCCTCACTTAAAGTTCTACACCGAGTCAAAGACGTAATGCAAATGAGATAGGAAGACTGGCTCTCCTCTGCCACAGAATGCGACCAGATGCAAAGGAATGCAGAGAAGGTTTGTGTTGCTGAAAACTAGAGAAGAGGAGCATTGGTTGACTACCTTGCACACTGAGAACCTGACTTAGTTGCGCAAAGAACCAAGGCCTAGCTGTTTATTTGCTGCCAAGAGCATTGATGACGCAAGATTTTAAAAATCATTACACACAATACATTTACTAGTTAAAGACATGAAAAGCTGAAAATGCAGTTTGCACATGTTAGACACAGTGACACATGAAACTGAGACAAGTGAAGTTGAAGCACCATTAAAGCATGCTTTAAAATGCAAGATGAAGAATATTGAAATACAAAGTAATACTAATACATATAAAGGAGTAGCACTAATGAGGATTTCTTATGAACATGTTTATTAATATTTACGGATGAAAGTGTTGCTATTAATAAAGTGGCCTAGTGTTTCTAATGTCTTCTGTTAGAATGAACCATTTAGAAAAGTCTGTGCAAAAATGTGTAGAAACTAGGTATGATCTTGAAATTTCGCATAATACTAGAGAGTCTAAAGTTTATGAAAAGTGAAAAATGTGTTTTATTATATACTTATATGATTATTGAGAACAATTGTGGTAGCAGAGTATTTCTAATGCTAGCTATTTCCATGTAATAATATCTGGTGAAAGTTCTACATATTCCCTATTTGAAATGATCTATTACACTATATTTTGATATTGATTTAGAGTTTATTTAAAATGTGTGAATCCAATTTTTTTAAGGCTTTTTTCTCTAATGCTTTTTCTGTAATGCTGACCTTTCCCCTGACCTAATACAATGGTTCTTTTAGAACGAGTGAAATATTGTATTATTTGTTCTGTACATGTATAACTTTCGACACTCCTAAATGTTTCTTCAACGTTCACAGTGAAAAACTACCGTGAAAATTCAGGATTTCAGCTGTTGCTATTGATGGATACTTTGAATTAATTTTTCATCCTATGTTAGGCCTATGTGGACTTCCAAATATTTTGTTTCTCATGCCTAGCATGGTAAAGCATCTTACTGTTGCAAGTGCCCTAGGTCACATTATGTGAATTTGAGCATATGACAGTCTTTCGATGGTGGAGTGATGCTATATAACTGGAACTTTGTTAGAGACTTTATAAAAAAAGAAACCCCAAGGAGGGGCAACACCATACTTTCCCGATATGAGCGGATGCCATGCTGATTGATTTTCAGGTTGAGCCTGAGCCAGCACGCAAGCACTGTTCTGGCAATCCGTTGTAGGTACTGTACGGAGGAGAAGCCCCGCCCACATTTCTCATTGACTTGTGTCTTTGCTCTTCATAAATGCTGGCGTTTGATTCCTTAATAGGCACGTTAGTTCATCCTTAGTACGGCCATGTCGTCATTTGTATCCTCCCATGGCTACTGGCCCCTTTACTTTGCTGTTACACGGTACGTGTACTATTTTTAGGTCGAGCCTGAGCCAGCGGGCAAGCGCTCCTCTGGTTTTAGTTTCCTGTTGTGCTTCACTTTGTTCCCTCCCCCTCCTGTTGTCCATGTTCCCCATCCTCCCCCTTCCTCTTGTTGTCATGCCTTGTTTACCCCCTCCCATTGTCTGTGCCTTCTCCATCCCCCTGCAAATGCCAGTGAACCACTCCACCCCCACCTCATGCTAGCCATTGCCCCTTTCCGCTGAGGTACCACGTGCACACCGGAGTCACGGCAGGCGAGTACCGGTGCATGGAGGGGCTGCAGGGCTGAGCAAGCCTTTTCACTAGTCTGGAGGAGGCAGCGCACCAGCAGTAGAAACAAAAGCTGCGGTCCGAGATGGCATCCCTGAGCCTCAGCTTCTCCCGTAAAAAAAGCATCAGCAGGAATGCGACGGTGGAGCGGAAGAACCTGATCACAGTGTGCAGGTAAATCCCGGGGTAGGGTGAGCTGAGGGGTAGAGCTGCGGGGAGCAGGGGCTCCCATTACCTCTTGTTTTTTGTTAATGTGCTTTCATGGTAAGTGTGCTTGAAAAACTGTTGTCCAATAGTCTCATTACACATAAGAGATGTCTCTGTATCTCTGCTGTAAGGAGAGATTTAAAACATGCTGAACCTGCAGCCATTCCATGCCCTGACTTTACCGAAGTGCTCGCTTAACACTTTTCCTTCCTGTGTAAATAAGAAGTAGTGATCTGCTGATACTGTGAATGACCGTCTTGCCTGAAACCTTGTATCTGTTTGCTATTCAAAGGCAATGTCCGGCCCCTGCCATCAGAGAGCTTCTGGCTCCCGCGCCTATAAGCACAAACAAACCGTGTCATTGCCCATCTAACCCTCTTGAAGAAAAAATTGATTTCTGTTCAGCTTTCGGTCCCAGCCCTCCCGCAGTTTGTGTCGGAGTTCCAGTGTTTGGGAGCAAGTTTCAGGGCAAGTCGACATCTGACACCGTCCCGGCTGTAGGATGCACACACCGAGACAGGAACACCCCCATCCGTCCCTGCACATCAAAAAATGAGTTTTTTTAGGCCTGTTAGAAATGGGCTACACCTACATTGAAATATTGGCTAAGCTGTCTTGGAAATTCCTATATCGGATCAAGCAGCCTCTGGCAGCCAGCTCGGATTATGTTGTTGGTAAAATCTGAAGGTTGCCTAGCAGATCATGTGTTACGTGGCGATTCATAACTATGCATCATAATATAGTAATTATGTAGAAAGCACAGCAGGTGCAGTGTTGAATAATTCCCTGGCATTGATCTAGGCAAACAGGCATTTTGCCATAGGTTGCCGCTGAAGAGCCACGACCGTTGTGTGAAACAGCCACAGCTTTCCATATATGAGGCAGAGCCCACCTTTTGTGTGTGAGACAGCGCAAATTTTTAGCTAATCTCATATGAATAAACAGAAAAAGGGGCACTATCCTTAGATGCGGGGCAGTAAAAACAGAGATGGTAAAAGAATTTCTGACAATCTCCTCCAATAAGGGCCACTCTCAGAGTGAGGTGCTGCTGTTAAAAAATACAGGGATCGATTGTGCAGAGGTTTGAGCACCATCTGTGGCCACAGCACCAAGCCACAGTGGCGGCCGGTACAGAGGGCAGGAGGGGGGCAAAGGGGGTTGAAAATGAATAAAAATCACTTACCTGATGCCGGGTCTCTCTTCCGTGTCTCCACCACTATCTCTCCCCTGGGGTCGGAACAGGAAGCACCCCAGAGCGAATCACACCGCTGCAATGCAGTGCTGTGATTGGTCTGAGAGCCATGGTTTGGCGCTCAGCCAGGGAATGGGAGCCTGGGCATGTTCTCCATGAAGACTGAAATGCAGCCTGCGTGGAGAACATGCAAAGTACGCATGAATGTTTGCCAAACATTCATTCGCGCTTGGAGTGGGCAAACCACTCCTCCTCTGGTCCTCTGTCATCAGAGCAGCCCGCCCGCCTGCAAACAAGCTGCAGCAGGAAAACATAAAAGGATAATAAACTCAAGTTATTATCATTTTATGTTTCCTTTCTTTTACAGCTTCGAAGCAGTGAGGCGACACTCGCGGAGCAGCCGCCACCATGATGGTCTCAAGGACTCACATCCCGGCCGGCATTTGATAGACGCACACCAACTTGCAAAAAGAAACCCAAATATAACCCACAAAGGCTTTAATGTTGTGTAAATACATTTTTAAACAATTAGGGTAACAGAATTTATTTGCCATTATGTTTAATAAAAACGGAGCCATTTGTTAACAAGAAATACCACAAGAAGCTGGCATCCATGACGAAGCTAGGCTGATGACTTCACTCCTGGTCATTCAAGGCACAGTCTCCAGTCATTAACTTACAAATTACTGATTTCACGATTTTTTTTAGCTTAAATTAGCTCAATGAACCTCTTCTTAGTTTAATCATATATATTGCGAACAAAAGAAACAACCGGCATTTGTATTTTTAAATTATATTTTTACTTAAAATGGGCTACTTCAACTTCAAGTTTGTTAATCACTATCTATATTGAAATTGCGTAAAAAACATTTTAGACTAATAACAAAGGAGTACATGCTGTATGTTCGGGGAGATTCCTTAGTTAAACTGTTTAGCTAAGCAGACATAAGGCTAAAAAAAACAAAAGCTAAACTGATCTGCCTGTATTTCTTAATACTACTTCACGTGCTGCGCACACAATAAGGCTAATAAATCTTAAAACTCAAACTTAGTACACGATTTCCAAAGTAAGCTGCTTTACCTGTTAGATTACTCCATTGCAAACAAGCATAAGTAAAAAACATTATTATTTACAATGCCAGTAGCTCTAACTTTCAAAAATGCGAGACTGATTGCATTGCAAATGCTTATTGATGATTACGAAGAACTATCCTCTTACTTTTGGACTGCTTTGCTGATGCTACAGTTGGTAGCTGATGGACTGAAACCTTCTTTGCTGAACCATCTCATGTTCATTTTCCTTTATTTCTTTTGTTCTATGCTAATGGACTCACCCTTCATGAACCCTTTCCCCTTACCCTTTCCCCTTCTTTATAGGATTTGAGCTGTTAGACAAATTAACTATCCTTCTGCCTTTAATTGTAGTGGGACTCTGTAACTCTGTAAACTGATTTTATAGCAATCATCCGACAAAGCCTTGCCTAAATGTTTTGCGCTTTAATGCAAGCTGTGATTTTCTTAACTGAAATTCACAAAAGATTGCTTACTACTATGGATTTTGAATCTTTAATAGAATATCCAATTTCATCTACTATCTTTCTGAGTCTATTATTGAGTCTTGCTGGTTCTTCCATTTAAATTGGGCTATTTTACAAATTATTTAAATGCATTGTAGGGAGAATTACCGAGCTTTGTTAGAACATTGAGTATTACTTCTTTTGTTCTGTGTTGTTGTGCAGGGCTTATGGTAAGCATAATGTTAGCCCGACTTAACTTCTTCAGGAAGTTGGGTCTTTCCATTGCTATTCTTTATTTCTAGAGCATGGTTTTAAGAGTGTTGTACCTAAATATAATCTCAAATTTGTGGGTTGACTGTCAATTAATGGTCTTCATTGGACAGCTAACGATGTATTTTGGCCACCCAAATTTCCCCCCTCCTATCGGCGGAGAAAGATTAATCAGAGGATCATTGCCTCTGTGGTAAAAGGGAATGCTGCAACCCGTCTAATCGTAAAAGGCCCAGTATAGTTAAAGTAGTAAGGAGAGTCAGCATTTAATACAATTTTACCCCTCTGCAACAGCATCACTATCTAAAATGTGGACTGCTGCTGAGACTAGCAGCCATTGTCCCTGCACTGGTTTTACCAAGACCATCGTTGTCAAGAACAGAAGCACTATTCTATATCTCCGATCAGGAATAAAAGGAAAGGACTGAATACTCAAATGGGACTATCTGGTGTTGCAGCCTATCTTTGCAAAGGTATTCTTTGTACTCCGTAAGACTAGCATTTTGTTTGTGTGCCAACTATGATGTGAGTACCTCTTTGCAAATGCTGTATGGTTCATAGAGACCCATTTGCTGACTGCGAAGATATATTACATCACTACGAGTCTCACACATGTTTCCACTGGTGAGGCAAAACTGTGATGCCCATGTCAGCATAGCCTGGACACTTCCTCACTAGCCTTAATCATACTGTCTGCTGACTCGAAAACTCTCCATACATGCATGTGAGCACACACAGCTACCCAAGAACAAGCATTGGCATAGCCAATAGGTCTCGCTTTTGGGACCTTCTAAGTATTTAGTTATGCAGCACAATATCCTTGGTGCAACCATGGCTAAACACTTATAAGGTCCCAAAGGCGAGACCTATTGACTATGCCAATGCTTGGTGTGGTTGTGTGTGTGGTTGTGTGTGTATGGCTGTGTGTGTGTGTGAGTGTGTGTGGTTGTGTGTGTGTATGTGGTTGTGTGTGTGTGGTTTTGCGTGTGTGTGTGTGGTTGTGTGTGTGTGTGGTTGTGTGTGTGGTTGTTTGTGTGGTTGTGTGTGTGTGGTTGTGTGTGTATGTGTGTGTGTGTGGTTGTGTGTGTGTGTGTGGTTGTGTGTGTGGTTGCATGTGTGTGGTTGTGTGTGTGTGGTTGTGGGTGTGGGTGTGTGTGTGTGGGTGTGTGTGTGGTTGTGTGTGTGTGGTTGTGTGTGTGGTTGTGGTTATAAGTGTGTGTGGTTTTGTGTGTGTGGTTGTGTGTGTGTGGTTGTGTGTGTGTGGTTGCGGTTGTGTGTGTGTGGTTATGTGTTTGTGTGGGTGTTTGTGTGGGTGGTTGTGTGTGTGGGTGTGTGGTTGTGTGTGTGTGGTTGTGTGTGTGGTTATGTGTGTGGTTGTAGTTGTGTGTTTGTGGTTGTAGTTGTGTGTGTGTGGTTGTTTGTGTGGTTGTGTGTGTGTGGTTGTGGTTGTGTGTGTGGTTGTGCGTGGCTGTGTGTGTGTGTGGTTGTGCGTGTTTGTGTGTGTGGTTGTGTGTGGTTGTGTGTGTTTGTGTGTGTGTGGTTGTGTGTGTGGTTGTGATTGTGTGTGTGTGTGGTTGGGTGTGGTTGTGTGTGTGGTTGTGTGTGTGTGTGGTTGTGTGTGTGGTTGTGGGTGTGGTTGTGTGGTTGTACGTGTGTGTGGTTGTGGTTGTGTGTGTGGTTGTGTGTGGGGTTGTGTGTGGGGTTGTGTGTGGTTGTGTGTGTGGTTGTGTGGTTGTGTGTGTGTGTTTGTGTGTGTGTGTGGTTGTATGTATGGTTGTGTGTGTGGTTGTGGTTGTGGGTGTGGTTGTGTGTGTGTGTGTGTGTTTGGTTGTGTGTATGTGTGTGGTTGTGTGTGTGGTTGTGTGTGTGTGGTTGTGTGTGTGTGGTTGTATGTGTGGTTGTGTGTGTGGTTGTGGTTGTGTGCGTGTGGTTGTGTGTGTGTGAGGTTGTGTGGTTGTGTGTGTGGTTGTGCATGTGGTTGTGGTTGTGTGTGTGGTTGTGGTTGTCTGTGTGGTTGTGGTTGTGTGTGGGACAGTAGTACTGAAAGCATCTCAAAATAAAGGAACACAAACATCGAGTTTGTGGAAAGAGAAAGCACATTGTAAGTCAAACGGGCGCAGCAAAGCATTAACACAACATGTTCTTTGATGTTTGATGTTCTTTGAACGAGAACATCAAAGGGGCGCCGCGAAAGTGATCGCGGGCGCTTAATGAGCATGACGAGGTTTGCCAGCCTCTGCTCCTAAGCGCGCGCCCGAGCACATGCACTGTAGCTCTAGGCTGGCCACGGCAGCATTTTTTGAGCCCTCACAAAAAGTCTTGCCAGTCCAGCGCATGCGCTGGGTCAGGCGAGATCTAAAAATGAGTTACAGTTGCATAGTCACTAAGTACTGTAAGACTCATATGAACTGACCATACAGATGTCTCTGCCTTTGCCCTACATACCAAACGTGCACATTACCACTATTACAACTAGCTCTGTATTTATAATAAGAGCTCTCTTGTAAAATTATTTTGACACTGTTCCCGCCAGATCCCAAGTTCTTGCCTTAGATAGATGTTTCCTTCCCAAGAGCATGGCTGATGGAGTCTCAGTGCCTCACTCTGTATGGTCACTGGATCTTGTGTATACACAATTCTGGTGTCTCATGCGTTTTTCACTTCCTAGTTCTTCCTCTTCTGATCTCACTGTTCATCCCTGCCTCCTTCTTCAGGTTTTCCAATCTCTCCTCCCCTCCTTTGTGGCACTCTCTCCTCATGCTGCTCTGCTACTCTTCCTGCTCCACCTCTTCCTCCTCCTGCCCTGCTCCATCCACTTTCTGCTCCATTCGGTCACTGATTTAATCCTAAAGCCCCTCCTCACCTTTTCTTCTTTCCTCTCTCCTGTTGCTTATCTTCTTCCTTGCTGTGCTCCTCACTCTCCTCCATCTTGGTCTTGACTCCCCTACCCCATTATGCATTAACATCCTGCTTTTGACTGCTGTGAAACCACATATGTGGTCCCCGCACAGCTGAGGTGCTGGACATCGAGTGAACCAGAAGTGTGTAAATAAGGTAGCATCATCTTCGCTATACGAATGTGTACTGGCAGAGTGGGGCTCCTTTGAATGAAGGGAGCCAGGTCTGCACTGGATTTTGGAATAGTTTAATTTACTATTCTAACTCCAGTCTGCACAACAGTAGGGAAGGTGTTGGACTTTAAATCCAACACCCTTCTACCAATGCACCCCCTGAAAGCAAGCCATTGTTATGTCTTGTGAGCTGAATGAATGCGTACTAAAGACGTGTTTGTTATATTGCCCACTCTGTAAAGGCACAGCATGATTCCGGCTTTGTCCTAAAGGGCGTTTCCCATATGCAAGTCCATCTGCATCATTTTTCAATCAGTGTACAGGAATTCTCCACATGAAAAAAAACATGTGGGGAAAAGAGTAGGACAAATTTGAAATTGCATAGTTTTCATAAACCATAGGCATGGTTTCCATTTGTTACAATTAGCAGGAATGTGACTTTGGGCACTAGCAATCTGCCTGAACATCTATTATTTTTGTAGATTTTAGAGTATACTGCTTGCTTTCCCAAATAAATTCCCAAAATGTAAATCTATGCAAGTTTAAGACATATACACGTATAATTTTCTCATTATGTGTGATTTGGAACTCCTTTTCATTTTCAACTCAAGCAAAATAAAACGACTGAAAGTTTGCTGGAGTAAAGTGGATGGATTCGCTGATCCACAACAAATATCATGGAACTGTTCACAGTAAAAGCACTGTGCCATTTTAGAAGCACTTGGCTGTGTCAAAGATATTTCATGATGGACTTTCTGAGAACAGAAGAAATTATTTTCCAGGAAAATATCTTTATGTCCCACGAGAAGTCAATAACAGTGCTTGCTGACAGGTACATTTTCATGATTGTTCAATGTACTCATCATTAAAAAAAAGCATGTCTAGATCGCATTAAATGTGGAGTGAAGTTTCATCTTTTTGAAGGAAATGCCACAGAACAGATGGTGTTAAGAATGAAATAAACTTTGCATTTCTGTGACAACCCATATGTTGGACCTGTCATCCTTAAGGTGATCTTCCGTCAAACTTTTTTGCCAGCTTACCTCCTCTTTTTGCTGTATCTTTTTGTTGGCCTTAGGACTCTGAGCACTTTAACACTGCTAACCAGTGCTAAAGTGCATGTGCTTCTCCCCTAAACTTAGTGACACTGGTGTATACATGATTGGCATATTTAGATTACTTATAAGTCCCTTGTTAAAGTAGCATACTGTTGGAAAGTGGGTTATTGGTAGGGGCAAATGTAGGTCTGCCACTGGCAATAAGGCCACTAACACATGTCAGGACTCATCATAGGTCTTAGAAAATTATTCCTATGCTCAACCCTTGGTAACATGGCTGCGAGCAGACAGGCTTAACTTCAAAGACAGGTATGTAAAGCATTTAAAAACACCAATTCAGTAAATAATTAAGGCACAACACATAATAAAAATCCAACACCAATTTATAACAATAGGAAATATTTTTATCTTTAAAATGATACCATAACAACAAAAATCCAATGTACGGAACCGGAGATATGAATTTTCAAAGATTTAATAAAATATGGCACTTAGAAGATTATAGCACCATATTGTGATACCTGCTCGTGATAGACCGGGCCAAAGTCAAAGTTTCAGGCCGGGCGTGATGGAGCCCTGAGCGGCTACAGCTCGCGGCAGGTCCCGGTCTCAGTTTCTACCTTCACACTTAGAAACGTTTCTGGAACTTTTCTCCTCAAGGTCCCTTGAAGCTCCCACCCAGTCCGGATTCGGTGAGGGTTCGCCGGCTTGACTTGTGACGAGGTCCTGGTCAACTTCCCTGGAGCGGACTTAGAACATTTTTCAAGATCACTTCAGCGGGCCAACCCAGGAATCTAGGCCGACCCGCGATGGAAAGCAGGTGGCTTGTCGTTCGCAGTTGCTCCCGGTCACCTTTTCTACAAGCGGACTTAGAAACTTTTCTGGAGCTTTTTCTCACGGGGTCTCTCGATGCTCCTCATGTATCCGGATCCAGTGAGGGTTCACCGGATTCAGTTTTCTTCTAGTCCTGGTCAAACTCTGGAAGTTGGTCCCATGGAGCTTTTAGAGGGACGAACCTGGTTGGCTTGGCCAGCTCACGGTTGAAGGCAGGCGGCCTGGCTGGTCAGGTTGAGTCAGTCCCTTTATGGAGCTCTTTTTCAAAGTTGCCCCAAAGTTCTCCAAACTTCTTGAACTTCTTCCTGAAGTTCCTCAAGGGGTCCCAAAGTGTCTCAAAGTCACTCCAAGGGTCTGGAAGCTCCAAGATGGTCCTTGAAAGTTGAGGACTTCCGTTCCCACAATCCACTGGTACAAAACCCTTACAAATCCACTGATAGTTCTCCAAGGTGTAGATTTAGTTGGTGATGTTCCATATGAGCTCTTTTAACCTGTAGCTTTCAGGGAGTCCACTCTTTAGTTCTTTTTCAGCAAAATAATCCACTGGGCTGTAGTTTCAGATGGTGCAGTCTTCAGAGGTCAGGCCTTAGAAATCTTTGCACAGCAAAACTTCTCAGCTTGGCAATGTCTTACTTCAGTAAGTTTCAAGCAGCAGATCTGGAGGGCTCTGCCCATCTCAGATACTTATTCCAAGTTCTCTGGGTCAAGCAGGAGGTCACTTCTGACCAATAGAGCAGGGTAACTCCTCCAAGATATGACCACATCCTGTAGAGTGTGGCATTATTTTGTCCCAGAGTGCAAATCTTCCAAATCCATAATGGCTGATTTTCCAGCAAAGAGGTAGGAGCTGGTAAAACACACCCCTAGGATGGCTAATTTACTTAGACTCTCCCCCCTGCATCTGCTCATACCTTCCTTAATCCTACCATCTGCCTAAGGTGGAAAGTTCAGACTTGTAAATGACACTGTTCCCTGCTCTCCTCTTTGACGAACATAGTTTACGACTCCTCCCCCTAGCCTGGCATTCCTATGGAACAGCACACTGCCATGCCAGCAGCCCCAGGGGCTCTTTATCACCTCCACAACGCAGCCTGGCTAATCCACTTAACTCTGACCAATCAGGGCAGACCACTGGAAGGCTGAATTTGGGCTTACAAACAAGAAAGTCTTATAACTTCTTGTATGTACACTTTAGGAGAAATTCAACAATATGATATTGTTGGATTTATTAATACCATTCTGGGAAGTCTTAGAATGGCATTTCTAGCCCTCACCTATCAAGAGTTATTAATCAATAACTTCCTACCATGTTAACCTATGTAACAGGGGATTTGCAATGGGAAAAATGACTTGGGCCCTTTTTCCAGCACCAGGACTTACAAAAGCATATTTTATAAGTACTTGTCTTATATCTACAGGAACCCCACCCCATGTGCAACTAGGGGAGACTGTAGGGGTTCTGAATCTGTAGACATATTGCAGATCCTCCCTCCACAGTGCTCCCAGTATCAAAGTCGAATTTGAGCAGCACTTTACCACAATGTGGGGAGTGAAATGTGAAATTTCACTTTACCCGTGCATATAAAAACTCATTTTGTAAGGGTGTACCTATAAATACCTGACCCCCCACCCCTGGGATACCTAGGGGAGACCCTGGGGGTCCCTAATATGCCAACACATTGTAGGTTATCATGTTTAAGTGCCCCAAACACCAAAGTCAAGTTTGGGCACAATTTACTTTTTAAAAGCAGTCCTGGCACTCAGGGCTCTTTTTAAACTGACATCAGGCTTCAGCAGTGCACACATGCAAGTGCAGAAAAAGGCTGCTGGCCTCTAAACTGTCATGCCCCAGGGTACTGGGGACTTCTAGGTAGTTTCAATCAGTAATGGCAAATCCTCTTTAGTGGTAATGATGGATTTAACATTACTATTTTATAAATGCTACTTTTAGAAAGTGGACATTTCTCTGCGTTAAGCTTAGCTCTGTTTGCCTGGAGCCTGCCTCCAATGCATGTCTTGGGTGGGTGACAGTTACAGTTTGCGCATTACCTCTAGAAAGCCACAATCAAGGAAAGGGTGAGTGTGACAGAGAACTCATCTGCATTCTGATAGCTCTTCCTGGGCAGGAAAAGAGAGGGGAACTGACCATTACACCTAAATAGGCTGTGTCCTGTTTCGCACACAAAGGGTGAATTACCCCCACAGATAGTCTGGCACACAGCACTGGGATGAAAGGGGATCTCTGCACTTCAAGGGCCTGCTGTGAAGTCACCCCCACTGCAAAGACACATTTGGGTATTGGTACTGAGGATCTGACCTGTGAAGAACTCTGCCATGAGTAAAGACTGCCGTGCTACAAGGATTGCCACTCTGCTTGACTGCTGCTCTATAAAAAATAATTTTCTACTTTACTGTGCAGCCCTACTGCCTGTTGATCTCTGCACTGCTGAGGACAAGGACTGGACCCTACTCCCTTGAACCCAGAGGCACTTCAAGGGCTTTCTGGCCTGCCTCCTGTTCTGAAGTCTCTGGGCCATCAAAGACTTCCTTCAACTCTGCAACAGCCCTTGGACTCTTCCATCTGTGAGTTCCGCCCTTTAAAGTGGTGCCAATCCCATCCTGGGACATTAAAAGGTGATTTCTACTGTCCAGAACCATAAAAATCGATGCAGTGATGACTTTTTGTTGATCAGAACTAATGCAGGGCACTTCTTGCTGATGCAGTGCTGATCCAAGGATGCGGGACCCGATTGAGAGGTGCTGATGATGTAGAGGCCTGTATCATAATGGATTTGACTACGGCGTGGGACCTGACTGCGAGGTTCGATGACGACACAGCACCTGCATCGCAAGGGGTTCGACACCGATGTGGGAGCCCGACTGCAAGGCTTGATTGCAATGTATCTACTGGACTCCTTGAATCAAACTGATGCATCAAGTCTTTTTTTGGGTGGGGGGGAGTTTTATATAGCGCAAACTCGACCCAAAGGTATTACAGCACTTTACATGAGCACCAGTTGTGTTACAGATGGACAGAGAGTCTTCAACGCCGACACTTGCTCCATCCAAGCCATATTTTCAGCAGGACCTGCGTTAGTCATTTAGCCGGCATGCCCTCCATTGCAGTTGACCTGAACTTTGTATTCACCCCAGTCCAGCGTGACCTCAAATGAACCCTAGGTGCTATTTGACTTTAATCACTAGATTTTGATCTAATCTTTAAAAATTCATAACACCAGTTCTAGTTTTTGGGTTTTTGCTGTTTTGGTCTTGTTTTATTCATACACTTATTCTCTATTGTTTTAAACATGTGTGGAGTATTTTAGTAGTATTTTCATTGTGTTACTGTGTGTGTGTGTGTGTGTGTGAAACAGCCATAACATCGCATGCCTTACATCGCATACCTTTACAACGCAGTCATTACAATGACCGTATTGTTACAACGTGAACCATTACATCGCAAGTCATTTCAACCAATTGCTGTAGGGGGCGCACTGGTGTTGGATTTACAATCCAACACCTTTCCTGCTGTTGCACAAACTCGAGCAGGAATAGTAAATTATACTATCCCTAAGTCCAGCGTGCCCCCTACAGCATGTCGTTGAAATGACTTGCGATGTAATAGTTTGCGTTGTAACAAGGCATGCGATGGAAGGCATGTGATGTAAATGTATGTATTCGTGTGTGTGTTGCACAAATAATTTACACATTGCCTCGCTTTAGATAAGTCTGACTGCTCTTTGCCAAGCTAAAAGAGGGTGAGCACAGTTCATCTTTCAGTGTGTATCTAGCTTACCCTGACTAGGATTGTGGTCCCCATTTGGACAGGGTGCATACCTCTGCCAACTAGAGACCCAGGGCCTCATTTATGAGGCCCTATCGATATTATTGCGCCGCCGGAACTTCACTTTTTTGATGTTCCGGTGGTGCAATGTGCCACTGGCCTATTTATAGGGCCACATAAAGCCATGTTACATGGATTTTCATGGCCGTATTAATATGTGCCCCTTTCACGCAGAAAGCTGCGTGAAAGGGGCATTCCATGGGTGTTGCTGGGGGCGTTCCCAGCAACATCCATGGCTTTTTGACACTGCTCCAGATTTGCGAGAAATTGTGAGTTTGAGGTAGTGCCAAAAACACACACCTCCCAAAGGGAGGTGTAAGGCAGGCAACACAATGAGAAATATCTTCATTTCTACTCGTTTTTCCTCTTTCTATATGTGCTGCATTCTGCATTCTGTAGCACATATAGCGATAGGAAAAAGCCTCTTGTGATTTTTTTTTGTGCCGGAAGGTTTCCCTTCCTGCACAAAAATAATCATCCCCGCAATGCAGGCACCCGTGCACCATGGTGCAAAGGGGCCTGCGTTGGCGCACTCAGCCCATTGTGAGCCGACGCTGGGGAAAAGGACACGAATGCAGGGTATCCTTCCCTTTTCTTTTGCCGTAGGGCAGCACAGCAGCAAGTCCCGCTGTGCTGCCCTATGGCAAAAAAACATAAATGAGGCCCCCAATTTCTAACATTAAAACAGAGTAACAAAAGAGAAATGCACACCAGACGTGCAAAGATATTGTGGAAGAAAGATGTGACTCAGCATGCTCATTAACTTAAACTTGTAAATTAACAAAAGACAGAGGTAATCTTTTACGCACACTTAACTCAGTGGAAAGCTAGAGCTAGTGAAAATGTTACATAATTCTTTTGTACGGAAAACTCTGGAATTGCTGCCATTGTGCTTTTTGTTTATTAAAGAGTATCATTTATACGAAAAATATTGCACATAGTTAACTATTGGAACAAAAAGTCATGATTACGCTGTATGTTGTAAATTGTATTTATTTTTAGTTTTTGCAGTTTCATAAACCGTAAACTTCACCCATGAACATTAGAGTGCTTTATAAGAGAACTAAACTACAAGCCACATTTTTTCAAGGCAGCGGAGATTAAGTGATTCACCCAGAATCACAGGATGTTGCCAAAAAGGCTGGGACTTGTGCCTGGTTCCCAGTTCCACGGTCTACATTTCCTCCTTATGGTGAATGATGTGTTTAGACAAAAACAAATGGGTCATACATTAATACAATCTGTTTATTTTGATATTCTAATTCAATCAATTGCATACGTTAATATAATGTATTTATTACATATTGAACATCAAGTATTTTTGTAGGTTTTGGGAAGTCGCAGAGTAGAAAAAAGTGCACAAGCGTCTGAAGGCAGGCAAAGGCAGACGTCAACCATCAGCCAATTTCAAATTCAAGCAGAAAGAAATGAGGTTTAAAAACAATTTGAATGAGTGAACCAAGATGGGGGATTTTAGATCAGAATTTCAACACTCGTAATTTTGATTCGGCCTGGGCGGTAAATTCCGTTCCGCTCGCGGAATTTGCGTGATTTGGGTATTTTCGCATTCCGCGGAGAACGCAGAATTTCCCAAAATTCTTTGTTCCGCGGCTTTGCGGAATTTTTAGCTTGTTAGCGTTCTCAAAATGCGTATTTGCGAGATATTTCCCCCCGAGCACGCAAACAGTGTTCGCGAACAGGAAAAAAGCATCGCAAACAAGCAATTCCACGTGTTCGTGGAATTTCTGCGTGTACGCTGAGATTTTATACCATTTCACAGAACTTTGCGTAGCGCAACTACGCAAATTCCACCCACCCCTAATTTTGATGTGACAATGAGTGGTTTGGGGTTGGCAACAAGCTTTTCATTGGCTTAGGCAAAGATGGGTGCCTGGACATATCAGTGAAGGGTGTGTGATAAGTGCCTCGATCGGTCTTGGAGCCTAGGGGCAAAACTTGGAAAGGAGCTCTTTTTTTTGCAAATTTAAACTAAACTGTCGAGGGCAAGGGAGAAATATTAGAAGAGTGGCCATTCAACTACGAGGCTGTTGCAATAGGCAAGTTCACTCATAATGTGCATTGGGTAGCCTGCAAATAAACTGTGGACTAAACATTTGTTATACAGGAATACAATGTGAAAAATATTGTCAGCTCAAATATGGTGTAAAAAGAGCAATTGATGGACAGAATGCAAAACAATTTCATACGTTCACCCCAGTACAGAGAAATTGACTTAAATCCATTGATTTTTTGCTCCCCATGCCACTCCAGTTTGAACCCAGCCATATGCAAATCAGTCTTGACCCTGCGCCCAATGTGAATAGTCCAGCCTGAACTGCCATGCCAGGTCCTCCCTGGACTGGAAACAAGCATCCTAGGACCGGTTTCGGGTTTTCACCCCTCATCAGCCAGATTAGCTTGACTCCAGTGGCATGGAGCGCATAGGAATGTTTGCATTGTTCCTTTTGCTTTTGTTGCCCTAAATGGGAAGGGTATGCCCAGACATGGGTCCGTGCTCACTTCACCACTGGAGTCAAGCTGTCCTGGCTGATGAGGGGTGATGCACCGAAACCGGTCCCACAATGCTTGTTTCCGGTCCAGGGAGGACCTGGCTTGGCAGTTCGGGCTGTACAGTTCCCATGAGGCACAGGGTCAAGACTGATTTGCATATGGCTGGGTCAGAACTGGGGTGGCCTGGTGCGCAAAAGAACGGTGGATTAAACCCAGATATTTGGGACTGGGGCAAATGTTCCCATTGTTCAGCATTCCGTGCATCATTTGTTCCTTTTGCTTTTGTCGCCTTAAGTGAGAAGGGTATGCCCAGACGTGGGTCCCATGTACACTACGCCACTGGATTCAAGCTAGCCTGGCTGATGAGAGGTGATGCTCCAAAACTGGTCCCAGGATGCTTGTTTCCTGTCCAAGGAGAGCCTGGCTTGGCACTTTGGGCTGGACTGTTCCCATGAGGCAGAGGGTCAAGACTGATTTGCAAATGGCTGGGTCCAAACTGGGGTGGTCTGTTGAGCAAAAGAACAATGGATTAAACCCAGATCTTTGGGGGAGAATGTTTGCATTGTTCAGCATTCCATCCATCATTTGTTCCGTTTGCAAATATAGTGTGGCACAAAATATGGACGGTAGGAATGTCATAGATATATTATATATTTTTAAATATCGCTGTATATAACCGCATTTTCTTTAACATAGTTTTATAAAATATCTTTTTTTAATTATTGTAATATATATATTTACTGTATTGTTATAAGGTATTTGTATTATAACATTTGCACTTTAGTATAGTTTGTCATTTTTAATGGGAAATTTCAATTCTTTTCAATTTAATGTAAAATGTTTAATTTAGCAGTTGGTTACTGTGTTTGTAGGGGACTAGGATAGGAAGTTATTTAAAGAATAAATTATTGTATTAAATGTGTAATTACTTTACCTTACATTACTAAATGTTAATTCGTTTATCAGTTTATGTAAAAGCAAGGGAATTGCATTTATTGTAAATATTTTTAATGTTTTGCATTTTTATTTTATTTGTAATATAACATTAGTATTTTCTTTAATTTAATATCAATTTTTTTGTGAATATATTTTTTATTTTAAGCAAGTTTTAATTTCTTTATGTTCTTTACATATATATATATATATTTTGTAAAGAGTTTATGAGTTACAATAGTATATCTAAGTCCACTTTGATTGCTGGTCCTAAAATTAGAGTGGGAAAATTAATTCTAATCCCAACAAAGTCCAACACTTTCCCTGTTTTTGCTAACAATTGAGTGGAAATAGTAAAATTGACCCCTCCAAATTACAACACTTTCCCTAGTGTTGCTCAGATTGAAGAGGGAATAGTAAATCTGACGACTCCAAAGTCCAACACTTTCCCTATTGTGGCTCAGAATGGAGTTGGGATAGTAAATCTAAACACTACAAACTCCAACACTTTTTTCCTGATTTTGCTCACTTTGAAGGGGGGATAATGAATTTGACCCCTCCAAAGTCCATCCCATTCCCTGTTGTTGCTCATATTGGGGTAGGAATGGTAAAACTAGCCCATCAAATGTCCAACACTTACCCTGCCTTTGCTTAAGTTGGAATTTGATAGTAAATTTGAACCCTCCAAAGTGTAACAATTTCCCTCCTTTTTACATTGCAGTGGGCAGAGTAAATCTGACCCATTCACATTCCAAACCTTCCTTACTGTTGCTTGCATTGGAGTTGGAATAGTAAATCGGACTCCTTCAAAGTCCAACACGTTCCCTACTATTGTTTAGTTTGGATTTGTAAAATTTATTTTAAATTTTTAAAAGATTTGTAACAATAAACAATTATTTATATTTTTAGCTTGTTGGCTTTGTATTAACTTTATTTTTTAATTAAATTTTATTTTTAATGATATTCTGTTTTTGCCACATTGTTGTAGTTTTCATACAAAGGACATCATTAGGATGTTGGGCGGAAAGCCATCCAACAGCTCGAAGGAGGCTTTCCGCCCGAAATCATATGTTTCCGTACAACCACCGTATTATGATGCTGGTGGTTGGAGGGGAACTTGCGTGGGAAATCCGCGCTGCTTCTGACGGGCTCAGGGAGTCTGTTGGGGTGACGGTCGGGAAGGTAATCCCAAAATGGCCGTGGAGCCTGCCTTGGTTCCGCCGTCAGGATTACAATGCCGCTTTCCACTGGCTTTTTATGAAAAGGCAGGCAGAAAGTGACATTGGGGCCTCTAGCAGGGCCCCCTTGCCTCCTGGTCCTCCGCTATGGGGCCTGAGGTGGCCCTCCTAAACGTCCCTGCACCATGTGGCAGGCACAGCAAGTTGGTTTCCCTAGAATGGAAACAAGCGAAACCTGATTCAAAAGTGCATGGAGCTTTGAACAAGAGACATAGTGAGTCACTCCGCTACACACAAGGCCTTCAACAGTTTTGGGAAAAAGAATTAGAGCTAGGAGTGGAAACAGGACTGTTGGAAATTGGGTTTCTGGTTGGCAGAGGTATGCAACATGTGCAAGCAGGAACCACAATCCTAATTGGGTAAGTCAGATACACAACTTAAATGAATCTGCGATCACCCTCTGATAGCTTGGCACAGAGCAGACAGGCTTAAATTAAGGTAATGTGTCTTTTGCATCACTTCAAACAGTAACACAGTGAAAATTCCACAAAATGACTCAACACAAATTGAGAAAAATAGATTATAAATAAAATAAAACAAGACCAAAGTGACATGAATCCAATAAGCAAAAGTCAAGATATGATTTTTTAAAGATTAAATGTAAAAATAGAGCTTAGAGACAATAAGAACCTATGAGGGTTATCTGGTCAAGCTGGTCAAGAGTTCAGGCCGACCACAATGGAGTGTGGGTTAGATACAGGAGCAACACAAGGCCCGCTGAACAAAGTACCTTGAACCTGGTCGCAATAGCGAGATGCGAGGTGCAGCCAAGAGATGCGTCAGTGTCGATCCCTGCAGTTGTGGTGATGCGTTTAAAGGAGTTTAAAGTTTTATTGATGTTCAATTAATTAAAAACATTACATCTTGCTCAAAGCAAAGGGTAGGAAATAAAAACAATCATGCAGAGAGGGCTGCTCTACAAACTAAAACTCACAGTAGTGTCTCTGTGCATGTAATAGTCTATGACTCAGAAAAGTGCTTTGTGCTTTCATTGGTGAAATGGAAGTCTATAATTAATCTTTCTTTATAAAAAGTCCCAATTGTGGTAGTCAATCTTATATAGTGATTCTTGCTGCTTGCTATTTTTCTTCATGCAGGCATTGTCAGCGGTATGTTCCTGGGCGTCATTGTTCATCATGGGATTTTGACTTTCCCATTACTGATTTCATGAATTTTAAAAATGCGCACAGATAGCTGGCACGATTCTCCTTGTAGGCAAGTTAATACAACAGCCTCACATGAACTTCTGTTTAGAATTCAAAATATTGGTTGTAGCAAATAGCACCTGTGGGATTTCAGGATTTCACATGTGCAGATTACATGGCTTACTGCACTATCTGCATCTAGTGTCGGCTGCCCCTTCACTTCGCCGGTACCAGTTCCCTCTTAGGGGGATCAGCCCGAAACACATTCTCATTAGAGTATACTAAGGGGCCAATTACGAGACAACCTGTAAAGGCTCCGACCACGGTCAGAGCCTTTAGGACAGCATCGTAATGGGCTGGTTGGTTTACTTTCTGACCGCCTCATTATGAGGCGGTCGGAAAGTAAACCAGCCGGTCATTCCGGCTGGCTTCCAATGGGCTCAGAGAGCCTGTCTGCCAGTCGAAAGGCGGCAAGTAATCTCAAGGGTGAGTCTTTCCACCCTTGAGATTATGATCACGCTTTCCGACATGGTTTCCATGCTGGTCTGTCCCACATGGAAACCATGTTGAAAAGTGTTTTGGGGGCCCCCAGAAGGGCCGCCTTTGGTGCACGGCATCTGGTTAGAGGCCGAGAGGGCACCTATGGTGCCCCCCAGTTGATCCCTGCACCCAGTGGTAGGCACCATGAGGTGCTTGCCGCAGGGTGCAGGGATGAACCACACCTCCCATTTCACTATAGGAGCATGCATTACGTCCGGTTTACAGCCGTAATGCATGCTCCCATAGTGAAATATAGGAATGCGTGTTCGGTTGTATTCTAATGTGGCAGTCAGGACTGCCGACCGGGAGTTGGTCAGTCCCATGACCGAGTCAGTGTCGGGCGGAAGGAATTCCACCTGACATCTTTATAACCCCCTTAGTGTGATATGGGAGTGGTGAGCGTGGATTGTCAGGTAGGGTGCCAGGATGATAAAGTATTGCAGCCCCATTGCTATGGTGTTTCGTTTTTAAATCCATTAAGTCCAGTTCCCCTGGGATTATCTTGGCTTGCTTTGATATCAATTTTGCAATTGTTCTCAGTGGTAGGCTGCTTTTTAGTAGATCTCCTGCACTTTAGGTCTTGATTGAGGCTTCTAGGAGCTGGCCCCATGTCAAGCCAGGTGACTGGAACTTCTCCTAAAGCAGATATTTCATAGAGCCCATCTGGGTCATTTGTGGTGTTCTCCAATAATTTAAAAATGTTGCCCTTAGGGGTAAGTCCTGCTTTATCAGTTTAAATTCTAACCTTATTTGTGACTGGCTAGAACAATCTGGGAGAGAAAAGATGTGGTGGTAGCAAATACATTGCTGTTTATCTAGCCACCTGTGGAGATTGTTTTTGAACATTATTGCGCCGTATGTCAGGGCCATTTGAATATAATGAGAAACACAATCTACCCTTGAGGGCTTGGGCAAATCAAATGAACGGGTAAAAGGCGCCTTCAAGGGACTTATTTGAAATACTCTATTCTATTGCTTTGGATATATATTTTTAACTGCAAGAATTATTGATAAACTCGCCAGAGAGATATTATTCAAATGTATTTTAACTAAGAAATATTTTTGTTCCTTGTGAGGATATAAGAACCAATGAACCAATCACAAAACAATAAATATTCAAAACACGGGTATATAAAGAAAAAGGTTTTATCTTTTGAAATTTTTCAAGGGTACTACAAACAATGTAACAAGAGGAAAATAAATACAATTGTATAATCCTTCAATGTCACCATTGTAAACACTTCTTCTCATTGTACATTATTTTCCAGAAGAGAGTGTGAATGTTGACGTTTCAGTCTCTATGTATTTGTCCATGAGACCATCTTCAGGACTATCATAAATTTAACAGTTGACCCCGGAATGGTGTTTCCAAAGATTCAAGAATTATAGAATACAATTGATACGTATATGTCAAATCGATAGTCGTTCTGTAGCTTTTGTTTAAGGTGAATAATCTTCAAAAGATACAGGTAAGTGAACTCTGGTGCTTTTTGGACGGTGTAATTAATTTTCCATTCCCCAGCAACTTCTCAATTGAAGAAGTTTATTCTGTTAAGTTTTGTAGCGCAGCGAAAATTCGGCAGTCTGCAGTCGGATTAGATACTAATCCGACTGCAGACTGCCGAATTGGGCACTAGAGTAGAATCCCTCCAGCCATCCTGGGCAATTTCCATACTTCTGCATACCGAGAATAGCTGGGTTAAATTCTGCAGCCATATGCTCAAATTAGCTTTTAATAGTGCTGCAGGTAATCTGTTGGGACTGGGTGCCGGGCCGATCTTAGAGACGATTCGACTTTTCTTAGTGGCGGCCAAGTGACAGTCAATCTTGTGACATTAATCTTTTCCTGAAACCCATTTGACACTTCATGATGGCTGGTTGGCTGCACTTGTGTGAGCTCAGATTGGTGCCACTTGCGGATCTCACTGGGTGTAGTAAGTGAGCAGTTGTCTACTTTGTATGTGTAATCCCCACTAGGATAGTCCTCTTCTAGGCCAGTTGAGGAAAAGTACAGCTTATTTATATGGTCGACCCATTAGTTTGCTGTAATTTGGCAGACTTTCTGGCTTCTAGTTTTGGGGAGTTTATTCACTAGAGCCCAACATTTCTTAGAGTCTTTTTTCTTTAGTGTGGCGTGTAGCTTGGCCCAGATTAGATTGTCACTTGATTGATTGGTCGCCCATGGCTGCCTTCTGTACGTTTGCCTTAGTTTTCTTATTCTTTCTTGAGTTCCTTAATTAGCCTGGCTTTTATATTTTAGGGCATGCAGTGCTTTATTTAACCTCTTCTTTAGTTGTTTTATTTTCGGGCTGCCAGCTGCATGTTTCTCACTTGTTCAGATCTTCTTTTACAGCCTTCTGCATACTCATCTTGGAGCGATGTGATCAGGGAGGGCCATCCTGTTATTATGTCCTCTTCCCTCTTTGCCCCCCGTAGCCTTCCGTTTAACACTGCAGTTTGAGTGTCAATTTGAGAGTTGTCCATTTGCCAGTTTATTCTTTTAATTGTGACAGAATCTTCTGGGCAGCCTCAAGTCTTTATTTCCTGTAGCTTTGCTACCCTCAAGTTAATCAAGGTAATGCGTTGGTTATCTCCACGCAACGATGGCTATGCACTGGTTCCAAAGACGTAGCGGCGAAGGGTGAGATGCATTGGTTCCGAATCTGATGCACCAGGTTTCTCCACGCAGGAGAGGGGATGCGTTGATCTTCTCACATTGCAGCGGCAGCGGTGCAGCAGTTCCGATGTTTTGGTTCTGAATGAGATGCGCTGGTTTCGAGTGTGATGCATCGCTTCTGTTCTTGCAACAGCAGAGATGCATCAATTCTGCTTCATGCAGCAGAGGATGCGTCGTTTCTACTGGAGCAAGCAACTGGAGCCACTTCCAATGGGCCAGGCACAATAGCAGGGGATGAGACTTTGATGTCCCTGAGTCTAAAAACAGGAGGTAAGTCAGCATGCCCTTGGAGATTACTCTGTGTTCAAGCAAGAGTCCAGTTCATCCTGAGCAGTGACAGAGAATATCAGGCTGAAGATCAGCACATGAGTACTTATATCCAGTTGTGCCTTTGAAGTGGAGGTGATTTCAAAGAGGGACTTTGAAGTGCACAAAGGTCTTCCCTTCCTAGCCCTGCCTCCAGACTCACTACAGGGGGGTAATCAACCCTTTGTGCGGGGACAGGACACTGCCCATTCAGGTGTATCAGCTCCTCCATCCCATCCTGCCTGGGATGAGCCATCTGGATGCAGATGGGCACTCAGTCACACCTACCTTTCCTTTGTGTGTGGCTGTCTTGAGGGAATGCACAAAGTCTAGCTGTGACCCATTCCAGACGTGTATTGGAGACATTCTGTAGGCACACCGAGCTTTAAGAGCAGATAAATGCCATCATTCTAAAAGGGCATGCGCAAATGCAAAAAGAACAGATTCCGTCCATCATTTGTTGCTGCAGCACTTATTGCCCTTAGTGGGATGGGTATGCCCAGACGTGGGTCCCTTGCTCACTATGCCACTGGATTCAAGCTAGCCTGGCTGATGAGAGGTGGTACCCCAAAACTGGTCCCAGGATGTTTGTTTCTGGTCCAGTGGGGACCCGGCTTGGCAGTTCGGGCTGGACGGTTCCCATGAGGAGCAGGGTCAAGACTGATTTTCATATGGCTGGTTCCAAACTAGGGTGGTGTAGTGAGCAAGAAAATTATGGATTTAACCCAGATCTCTTGTTTCCCATGCAGGGAGGACCCAGCTTGGCAGTTTGGGCTGGATTGTTATGAGGCGCAGGGTCAAGACTGATTTCCATATGGCTGGGTCCAAACTGAACATTTAACCCAGAGAGGTTGGTGTTCATTGGTCACAGCTGGGTCAGGCATATTACTTATTAGAGTTGAGGGATCTATTGGCAAATTTTTGGATCGAGGATTTATGGTGCACTAAAAGTGTTGGTTAATTTCCTTCTCATAAGCAGCCTTCGATGGGGCCAAGAAAACTCTCTGGGTTTTCCTGGGTGGCATTTTCTTGGGGGTTTGGATAGTCTCGAGCGGGCTTTTCCATCCCTCTGGAGTGGGCGCGGCATTGTTTGCATTACATGGGGGATTTATGCAAGTTTTGTTGGAACTGTTTGGGTTATTAGGATAAGGTTTTTGGGTTGGGCTGAAGTATAATGCATAATGGGGATTTGGAATATGACAAAGAATGGTATCTGTTTTTGGCATAAAAGTAATACTGTTTTACCTGTCTTAATAAAGTGACCTTTTTTACTAAGTTAACAATGGCGAGTGGATTGTTGTTATTGCGCAATATCTTTTTCTTCTGCTCCTGTAATTGTGTCCTTATCTCTTCCTTCACAAAAGTCTCTCGCATTCCACAAGCAATATCTCCCTCCTCATACTGGCTCTGTCTAACTCTTCTCTTTCTCTCTTTCATTAGTCTACTACTTTCACCCTCACTATCTCCGTCAGTGTCTTTCATTCTCTCACTCCACACCCCACTCGACATCTTTCTCCCTGTGTATCCCAGTCACCTATCAATGTTATTCTTACTCGCATACTATGCCATTTAACCCCTTCCATGCTGCGCAGATTCCGCCGCTGTGCTGACGGAATCTTGCGCGGGCGTGGTCATGACGGAACGGTTCCGTCATGAGCACAGCTCAACCGTGGCTCATGACGGAACCGTTCCGTCATGAGCACCGAAGGGGTTAAACACAGTCACCCTTCTATTGACGGAATAACAGATAAAAAACAGGCCCTTAAAGACCTTTTTACTTCCCAAACACGGGCTCATTTTTTACTATTGCTTCTCTCATTCTCTCACAAATTTCTGTCATATCCCCTCAATTTTCTGATAAGGAAATACATGTTTAAAATGTGCTTTAATGTTTGTTTTGTGTAATTATTGTCTTGAATTTAGAAAACAGGGTGCTGTCAATGTTAATGATGGGGATTACAGTGCGGATTGAAATAGGGTTTACGGCCCACTCTTCCCGTCGCGCGCTCATTTAAGAAGACATTCCCGCCCTTTTGCCCTCGGCAGGCATTCGGCCCGGGTGCGGATTCCGGCGGCGTGCCTTTTGAAAACCGAGAGCTGGGCTCCTTTGCTCATTGCTATTTTTATGCCATTTTTGAGGGCCATAAATCTGGTGGTGGAATCAGCTTTTAACCACTCCCTTCACCTTGACAGCACCATCGGCCGGCCGTGGCATACTTAACACAGCCGCTGACAGCCTCCGCCCGCGGGGTTATAATGTGTGATTGAGCCTGTTCTGTGGGGCGAGCCAGGCGGTCCCTTTGATGGCTGGGCAGTGCCCCCGTGCTCCTTTCATGGGCAGTGGTGGCAATCATGATAACACTGCACAGAAAATATAAAAGCGAGGTATCATTTAAACATATTTTTAAGAAATAATACTCACTCAGAAATGCTAGCGATCGATGATTAAATAAAATTAATCGAGGTCAGGTGACCCAAGCAAGGACGAGTGAGCAGTAGGCAGTGGCACTGGCTGGCAGTAGCAGCACACGAGGTGTCTGTGGCGTGTATGCCGCGGTGCTCTGACGTCATGGTCACACTCAGTGACACAGTTACGCTTGCTTTTCAGGAAATGTCCAATCACTGTCTACATGGCTTCATAAGCCATGCCAGTGATTGGTCATGCTTGTAGACTAGCGCCACCCACGGGCGGCGCCCAATGAGCCAATCCAGATGCTGCTCCAGCAGCGCCAGGATTGGCTTGAGCAGGGGATACTCCCCGCTCATTAGGAGACTGGGGGCTGCAGCATGAAACAACCCTTGGTCTCCTAATGTGCAGCCTAGTGCGCATGTTCGGGCTGGTCTGAAAAATGATCAGCCCAAAACCGAACATGCGCACTGACCCTTGCTGCGCGCCTGTATGTTGTTGTTGTCGTCGTGTCAGTGACAGTGTGTCAGTCAAACAAAACCTGCTGCCAGTGCGTGCCCCGCCCACCCCCATTGCAAGCCTGACTGCCTCGAGTGTGGTCCAGTGGTAACCGGACAGCCCGGAATCCTATTGGATTATTTTTATTCCGATTCAAGGATTAGATTAATTTACAGCGCCCCGATGCGACTCGATGTGGGACAATGCCTCGATGTGGGGCAACGCCCCAGCGCCCTAATGGTCGCACCGCCGCTGGCTGATTATTAGCACTTACATTAGGAATTGCTACATCATGTTCAGTCTCCCCCTGGCACTGCTCCAGGAGAGACAGTTTCAAGAGCAGATGGTAAAAATCCTACCTTTCCAACCGACAGTCTTTGCTCAGCACCTTCAATCTCCTTAGCTAGTGCATTCACTGCTTTGGTTGAAAAAGAATCCAAGGTGTTAATAGAACCCCCACCTTGCTCAGTGTTCTTCATTTTCCGTTTCCCCACTGCTCAGTTGGTTCAACTTCAATCTGCAAACACCTTCAGGTCATATTGGTTAGAGGGGGGGCAGCCCACCCTCCTACGGACTCCGACGGGCGTGGACGGGCACGTCGGAGGATCATGGGACTTGTGCACCCCAGCGGTACTGTAGGCAGGGTGCTCTCCCCCAACAGTGACAGCAGACAGGCAGGCTTCCTTGCGGCTTCACCGACGCGGGTCTGCGACATGCTTTAATGCAACAAATGCCAGGAGGATTATGGGACTCGTGGTCCCCAGAGCTACTGTAGGCACGGCTCTCTCCCCCAGAAAGTGACAGCAGACAGGCAGGCTTCCTTGCAGCTTCACTGGCCGAGGGGATGTGATGCGCTTTTATGAGCCAAATGCCAGGAAGATCATGGAACTCGTGGTTCCCAGAAGTACTGTAGGCACGGCTCTCTCCCCCAGACAGTGACAGCAGACAGGCAGGCTTCCTTGCGGCTCGCACTCATTCATTTTCACTGATTTGCTCTGTCACCCACTTATTTTCACTCACTCTTACTCTCACTCACGAATTCTTACTCGTTTACACTCACTCACTGTCCTTCATATTCATGGGGCACACCATGTATTCACGACATAAATGTGTGTATTTTAAAAAGTAATAAGCTAATATGTGGAGAAAAATGATTGCATTTCCAAAATATATTTAAATCTATTTGAGTGATAAATCATGGTGCATTGGGTAGACTTATTACTCATATCGTTAACTTGTCCCATGGGCATAGCAGCTATGGCTGGTATATATTGCCCATGTACAGACATTTCACATTCACAAACATTTTTTCAAATTTGTGCTGGCAACCATGCTTGATGCACTGCGGTGATCATTGCTGGTAATCTTGTAAAATGTGGCCACTAATGTAATCTTTTCTGATGTGGTCACCAATACAACTCTAATAATATCAGTAGCTCAAGATGCTTAAGATTCATTGAACTTAAGTTGCTCTTATCACTGAAAAGTTTGTAGAAAGGCAATTGCCACTGTAGCTTCCAAAGATAGTTATTCCATGTCATTGTTGGAGAGAGCTAGACAGGCAAGGGGAGAAAAATTCAAATGCAAGGTCAAGGGGAAGAATAAAAGATAGAATGTGCACGCACAAATGCAATTCAGTTCAACACATATATTCTATTAGACCTTACAATTTATTTATTTATTTATTTATTTAGTCAGTGTATTTGTAAAAGCAGTTGACATGGGAAAGTTACAGAGTGTTGGTAATAGGGATAAAGGATACGAGGAGCAGATTAGGAGTATTAATATGATGAAAACGGTAAGCGTCGTTACCACAAAAACGTATCCCTGTAGGGAATTACAACGAGGTTGTTACAATGACCGAGTTGTAACCACGCATACCATTACCCCCGCTAGTCAGAACAATGACTTGCGGAAGGGGCAGAAGGTGTTGGATTTAAAATCCAACACCTTCTCTACTGTTGCACAGACTGGAGTTGGAATAGTAAATTAAACTATTCCAAAATCCAGCGCCCCCGCTCCGCAAGTCATTGTAATGACTTGCGGGCTAATGGTATGCGTAGTTACAATGCAGTCATTATAATGACTACATTGTAATTCCCTGCGGGGAAAAGGAATGTGTAAAAAAGCGGTATATTCCTGTTGTAGAACTTTGGAGACAGTGTTGGAAGGCTGACCTTAGGCTTCTGGTTGGACAGTCCTGAATAAAATGTTTTGCAATGTAGGCCAAGCTGAGCCGTGCAGGGCTTTAAAGACCAGGGAAAGGATTGCATTTCAACCTTTTGTTTGCCAAGCAGCCAGTTAAGTGCTTTTAGAGCTTGATTGATATGATTGGTGCTCTTCAGAATGACTATCGGTCTGGCAGCATAGTTTTGTACTTGTAGATTAGCCAAGGTTTTGGTGGGAGGCTCACATATCCTCTTTGGAAACAGCCAATGTTATGGAAATGGAGATTTGATCTTGAGTTTATAATAATAGGAGGATAACTTGCACACTATGAAGGTGTAAGAATACACTTTTGAACATGGACAAAACTTGCAGTATGAAAGGACACTGAATGATACCAGAAGAGAAAGTCATAATGATCGAACAGAACAAATACCTCTTTATCAGAATTGAGGAAAGTAACATTGGCTGCATACACAAATTTAGAGCCAATGGGTGACAAAAGCATCTAAGTGAGCAGTTAATAGGCTATGCAGACAGTAATGGGAGAGAACAGGTTGTGCTTTAATTCATCAGAAACATGTAAATCAAATATAACTAAGCAGTGGTCAGTACAGGTAAAATACGTCAAAGAGGAGGAAAAAGTCAAAACACAAATCAGTTTCTCTGCTTGGATAAGTGGTAAGGGGTCTGATATGCATGCTGGTTTCTAATGGAGACATCGAACCACAAATTCTTTACCTTGGGAATTTCCACAGGCAACAGACTTGATATGAAAATATTATCTCCTATTTCCCCACAGGTGGCCCTTTTGATCACCGTTGAAACATCATCGCACCTCCGGAAACGATAACATGACGGTAAAAATTGGAAACACCTCTGCAGTCTGATGTCAGCTTCTCTTTTTCAGAACACTTCAAAGCAAATCTGGAGTTTAGAGTCTTCAAACTTTCAACTTTCTAAATTTGACTTGACAAATCTTTTTGGCAGTGTGTAGGGATGTTACCTCCTTCATAAATCACAGGATTTAAACCATACTGTGCAAGTCACAAAATGTCTGTCACAGACTCACAGAAAGTCTGTGTTTGGTGCCTGATATCAGACCCTCAGGTCTTTATGGGGGTCATGTAGGTGGCAGCAACCCAACTTCCAGGTTGCGGATTCACGTATTCCCATACATCAATTTCTAGGTATTGAGGGCATAGTGGCCTCTTGTATCTTGGACCACGTTCAGGCGACAGTGTTGTTTCTGGTATTTTCCATCAATGAGCCCAACTCCAATCTGTAATCTTCTCAGAATCTTTCTTTTACCAGTGCCATACTGGTTCCTGTGGGCACAAAGAGTTTTCCACCATCACAAAGAGTCCAGGAAATCAGGCTATAACCCCTCTGTTACAAATTAGGGCTACGATCCCAGCCTTGAAGGTTCAGCCGCTGCTTTAATTTCTAGTATCTTGTATCCTTCTGGTGTTTCATGTTCATTGTCACTTGTGTGTCTTTTGATGGAACTTTTGCCTTTACTGAGTACAATATTGGGTATTTCTGATTAACACAATCCAGCCTCCAACAAAGCGGCCCAGCCAATTTATTGATTAATATAAGAATAATATAAGAGGCCACTTTGAGGTGTGTTTCTGTGGAAATATCCTTTGAGCTCACCCTCTTCAACATCTACATGACACCTCTAGCTGACATCGTCATTAACCATGATCTCAGCATCATATACTATGCTGACAACACCCACTCATCCTCTCACTCTCAGCAGACCCCACCACCAACTTCCACAATTGCATGAAGAATGACAGATCAATGCAGTCCCCTCAATATGCTTCCACACTCTCTGCATGCTCCGAAGAATCTTCAAATGAATCCCCATCGGCACAAGGAAAAACCATCACTCAAGCCGTAGTCACCAGTCGTCTGGATTACAGCAACACACTGTACACAGGTACCACCAGCCAACTCATGAGGAGACTCCAGATGATACAGAACTCAGTGGCCAGACACATCCTCAACCTGCCCAAATGGACCCACGTCACTTCCACCTCAGGAACCACCACTGGTTCCCCGCTCAGAAAAGATGTCAAGTCATGCTGTTGACACATGTCTACAAAGCCCTCCATGACCAGGGGCCAGCATACATCAACCATAACCTGAACTTCCACGAAATTCCAGAGATCTTCGCTTTGCCTCCCTTGCCCTCACACAGACACTGTGCATCTGCAGAAACCTCAGTGGAGGCTGTTCCTTCTCCTACCTCGCCACCAAGTCCTGGAACAGCTGTCCCCTCCACTTCCAGACATCACCCTCTCTGGCGGAATTCAGGAAGAGACTCAGGACCTGGCTTTTCGACTGAGATCAGCAGCTTAGCACCTGAATACACTCACAGATGAATAGCAGAGCTGTACAAATATGACTGATTAACTGAATGGCAAAATTGATGTTTAATGCAACAGAGCCTGGTAATGAGATTGTGACTTCCTCCAATTTGATTATACGTTTTTTTGAAGGGAATATCATATGCACAAATCACATCAAAAATCTCTTTTGCTTCCAAACAGGAAGCATACACATAAATAACTAAAATATGAATGCACTTAGTTTGTCAGCACAACCACCACCCAGCACACACAATGCAATATGCTGGAGAGTAGTAGAAATGGGAAAGGGGGAATGGAATAAGGGGAAAAATAGAGACATCAGATATCAACACACTGACTCATGACTCTGTTGGCCATTGATGTCTGCAGGTCTGATTGGGTATCTAAAGACAACAAAAAATATCTTAGTTATCTGCATGAAAATGTTGCAGCTAACTTTAAAAGAGAAAGGATATACCTTAATAATGTCTCTGTATAACCAACTCTCTGTGTTCTTGACAGGAAGCTGACTTCTGAAAACTGAAAAATAATAAGAAGTAAGTACCTTACGCTCACCACCCCTCCTTCTCTATTGGCATGTTAACTACCTCAGACTTCATAGTATGCACCATCCAAAAATGATGGGTTTTGATTCTAGCTTGGCTCATTGTCTTGATGGCCTATCAGATAATACAGAATCTTCCACATGGTAGCCCTAATTCACAAGGCGAAGCAGGAGACATAAACACAGCACCTTTAGAAAAGGGTTTTATTTTACAAAATGCAAGGACTCTCTTTTAGAATAAGGCTTGGGGTTTTATTTTACACAATGCTATCTAACAGCAAGGCTTTCCCAGATACCAAATCCACAAGATTCAAATACACAAAGAGATATATATGTTTATATGCAAGCAATAATAACACACTTGGTGAATATAATGAATGAATAATACTGATGAATAAACAAGCAGCAAATAATATGAAATAAGACTCAAGCATATATACTAGACTTCCTGCAAGAGATAAGAAAGATATATATATATATACATCAAATGATTACTTTGGAGGTGCACCTTAACTTACTCACATATCACAAAGAAAATATATAAAATGATCAAAGCTACAGGCCAAACATCACAATGGCAATAACCAAAACTCAATACTTCACCTGGTGCAAACACTGCATCTCACCCACTACTGACTGGGGAAGTTAAACAGCCATGTTTGAGAGCCTCAGCAAACAGGGTTCCACACTTCGAGGTAGACGCGTCCGTCCCCACTCAGATTCCAAACTCCCGGAGTCAACAACCCTCAGCTTTCTGATCTCAAAGCACACTAGAAGGTTTGGGAAAGACCACCCCCCGGGCCAGAGGAATCTTACCAGAACTGTCCAGGTTCCAAGCAAGCATTTCCATGGCAGGAAGGAGTTCTCATATCCCCTTCTCCAAATCTCGCATGTTCTAGCTTTTATCTTGACGAAGTTCACAAAGTGAAAAACCATTGTCTGCAATTTCGATTGCACAATTTTCTTTCATTTCAAAGTAACTAGCATTTGCAAAACAAATAATGTCCTTCAGTGTGAAAGACACACAGCCTTCTTGCATTTAAAATGATAACTGTGTACATTGTACTTCATGTTTGTTAGAATCCGGGGTCTCTGGTTGGCGCAGGTATGCACTTGCGACAAGCAGGGACCCTTTTCATCTAAGTCAGGGCAAAGGATCACCTCTTTAAAAATAACCCCTGCTCACCCTCTAGGTAATGTGGCGCGAGCAGTCAGGCTAAGTTTCCAGAGGGCATATAGGTTAAGCGTTCAAGTTGTCCCACACAATAATCACCACCCCTCCACACAAAGACACAAGGCGGTATTTATATCCAAAATATAATTCTTTATATAAAAGGTTTCCTTTCAGGCAGGTGGTAAAATACAGTTCTCTTGTAAGTACTTAATCCAGTTACTCTTTAAATGCTCAAAGGTAGTCCACAGTTAATAAAAAGGGCACAGTTCTGTTTAAAATAAGCTTCCTGGGTGTTCTGCGCACTTCGTAGCGCCTTTGTTATGCTTTGGGCAAGGTTTTTAAAGGGCCTTGCCGTTTCTCACGCTTCTCGCGTGAGCACGAGTATACTTGCCGTTCCTCACGCTTCTCGCGTGAGCGCCGGTAATGCTTTTCAATCTAGTACGGTCCGGACGGGATCAGGGACGCGCCGTACACGGACGGCAGCACCGGTACGGTGCGTACGAGGGCAGTACAGTTCGAACTACGGCCCCAGACACCCGTATGCCAAAGGCAGGTACGGATCCAAACACAAGCTCCTCCAGATGCAAGTACGGTCGGTACGGCTCGTACTAGGATGCAGGCAGTACGATTCAAAGCACAATCCTCTCAGATGGGCAGTACGATTCAAAACTACGCGCCAGCCACAAGCAGTTGAAAGGCGGGTACGGCTCGTACTATGATGCAGGCAGTACGATTCAAAGCACAATCATCTCAGATGGGCAGTACGATTCAAAACTATGCGCCAGCCACAAGCAGTTGAAAGGCGGGTACGGCTCGTACGATGATGCAGGCAGTACGGGCCGGACTTTTTAGCGTGCACAGACACAAATGCCTTTTGTTCTGCACGGGGAAGGTCACGGCGGCCTCGGATTTCCACGCAGCGGTGTCCCACGTCGCGGTGTCGTCCCTCACAGTCAGAGGGCGGCGGTGCTTCATGGTGCACCCGGAGAAGGTCTCAGCCACACGACCAAGGGCAGAGGAGGGGGAAGCAGCTCCGGGGCAATTCACAGCGCGTTGCAGTGTGATCAGCTTTTCAGTGGATCACAAGTGTGCACAGGGCCTAGCGGTGATCTTGACGGCACAGGGTCGCCAGGGCTCGGTGCGCAGGCCTTCAGGTGCCTTTCTCCGCGTTGCGAGCTACGGCTCGGAGGGGTTGGTACTTGCGGTGCTCGGACCAGGTAGGCAGGTCCTTGCGGTGCTCATGGTAGTCCCAGGTGGCAGATGTCGCAGTGTAGAGAAAGGGGGAGAGGCACACAGGTTCTCTGGGGATCAGCGTCACGGGATTGCGTCCAGCTACTTCTCCTCTTCTGGGGGATAGGTTGCGCCCACTGTTCCTGGGGCGCAGATCAGGGGGCTTGTTCACAAGCAAGCCCTTGGAGATTGTTTAAAAGCGCAGTTTGAATCAAAGTCTTTTCCTTTAGTCTTTTCCTCTCCTTCCAGCAGACAGGCACCCACTGCAGGCCAGTCTCTCAGGCAGAGAGACAGTACTCCTCCTTCAGCTTCTCCATGTCCTTCTCCTTCAGGCAGAGGTTCGTCGTTGCGTAAACAGGATCTGATTTCTTAGGAGCAGGGCTCCCTCTTTTAAAGCACAAATCCTTTGTTCTTTGTCGCCAGGGGGCCTGGGCCTGGCTCAGTCCAGTTTTGGAGCACTTTGTTGTGGTGACTCTGCTCTTTCCTTTCAGCAGCAGGGCAGGGACATCAGCCGCTCCACAGGGGGCGGAGCCGGCTTTGTGCTGGCAGTGCACAGGTCTATTCAAGAGTCAAGGTGTACTCCTCCCACCCATCCTGGTTTAATCTCTCTACCCACCACCTGGCAGCCAGCCTGTCTCCTGGAATTCCCCAGCCCTGCTCCTTTCCTGTTACTAGGCAGAACACACACACACAGCGCAGAGGCGGGCTGAAATGGCCAGGTCAGTAAATACTAACTTTCTAAAAGTGGTATTTACAAACACAGGATATTAAAATAAACTTTACTAAAAGAAGTACTTTATTATTCGGAGTTCAGGCATACTAAACATGACTTTCTACCATGCTCTATGAGTCTACTGGGATTACAGCGTGTAGTAATTCCAGCAGCCCATTCTGGCCTATGGAGAGCAGGTAGCCTTCAATAGTGAAAAACGAAAATGGAAAAACCTGGACAGACCGTCAGCATTGGCGTGATCCGTGCCAGGGCGATGCTCCACCGTAAAGTCCATACCCTGTAGGGAGATGGACCACCTCAACAGTTTTGGGTTCTCACCCCTCATTTGCATCAACCATCTGAGGGGCCTGTGGTCGGTCTGAACCCGGAAGTGAGTCCCAAACAAGTAGGGCCTCAGCTTCTTCAGCGCCCAGACCACAGCAAATGCTTCTCGCTCTATCGTACTCCACCTTTGTTCCCGTGGAAGTAACCTCCTACTTATGAAGGCTACAGGTTGGTCCCAGCCCTCCTCAGTCATCTGTGAGAGAACAGCCCCTACACCATGCTCTGATGCGTCTGTCTGCACTAGGAATTCTTTGGAGAAGTCAGGAGCCAAGAGTACGGGCGCCGTGCACATGGCAGTTTTCAGGGTGTCAAAGGCCTTCTGACAGGTGTCAGTCCATATCACTTTTCTGGGCTTCTTCTTCGAAGTCAGCTCTGTCAAGGGGGCAACGATGCTGCCATACCCCTTGACAAACCTCCTGTAGTACCCAGTGAGTCCTAAAAAAGCCCTCACCTCCGTCTGGGTCTTTGGGGGCTCCCAAGCCAGGATGGTTTCTATCTTGGGTTGTAGGGGCGCCACCTGGCCACTCCCCACCTGGTGTCCCAAGTACACCACAGACCCCTGCCCGATCTGACACTTGCTTGCCTTGATCGTGAGGCCTGCCTTGCGCAGTGCCATCAACACTTCCCAGAGATGTTGCAGGTGTTCTTCCCATGTGCCGCTGAACACTGCGATGTCATCCAGGTATGCTGCGCTGAACTCGGTCAGTCCAGCCAACATCTGGTTGACCAACCTCTGGAAGGTGGCAGGGGCATTCTTCATCCCAAATGGCATAACCCGGAACTGGAAATGCCCATCTGGTGTGGAGAATGCGGACCTCTCTTTAGCCCCATCAGTCAAGGCGATCTGCCAGTACTCAGACGTTAAATCAAACGTGCTGAGGTACCGTGCAGCCCCTAACCGATCGATGAGCTCATCAGCTCTGGGGATGGGGTGCGCGTCAGTTTTCGTGACTGAATTGAGTCCTCGGTAGTCCACACAGAACCGGAGTTCGGGTGTGGCACCCTGCGCTGCAGCCTTCGGGACCATGACCACTGGGCTGGCCCAAGGACTGCTGGAGGACTCAACCACCCCGAGAGCAAGCATCTTTGAGACCTCCTCTTTTATGCAGGCTCTGACCCTGTCAGTTACCCTGTAAGCTTTGTGCTTCACAGGTAAGCTGTCTCCTGTATCCACATCATGGACGCACCAATCTGTGATACCAGGAACCAGGGAGAACAAGTCAGGAAACTGCCCCAGCAGCTGGCGGCAGTCATTCTGTTGCTCAGGGGTCAGGGTGGGTGAGAGGTTAACTCCATCCACTGACCCGTCCTGCTCTGAGGCTACCAAGAGGTCAGGAAGAGGCTCAGACTCCTCCTCCGTCCCCTCATCGGTGGCCAAGAGCATGCCCACTTCGGACCTCTCCAAGTGGGGCTTGAGGCGATTGACATGTAGGACCCTTAAGGGGTTCCTAGGAGACTGCAAGTTCACCAAGTAGGTGACAGAACTCTTGCGCTCCACAATCTCAAAGGGTCCTGTCCACTTGTCCTGGAGTGCACAAGGCTCCACCGGGGCCAGGACCCAAACTTTTTGACCAGGTTGAAGCTCAACCAGAGTGGCGTTCTGGTCGTACCACCGCTTCATTTCCTCCTGGCTGGCTTCCAGGTTTGCCTCAGCAAGTTGCCTGAAACGCCGAGTCTGGTTCCGGAAGGCCAGCATGTAACTGTATACATTCTGGGGAGGTTTCCTGGGAGATTGCTCCCAGCCTTCCTTGACCAGACTCAGAGGTCCACGTACAGGGTGGCCATACAGAAGCTCAAAGGGACTGAACCCCAGAGACTTCTGTGGCACCTCACGGTACGCAAAGAGAAGGCATGGTAAGAGGACGTCCCACTTACGCCTCATTGGTCCTTCAAGGCCCATGATCATGCCCTTTAGGGTTCGGTTGAATCGCTCAACCAACCCGTTTCCTTGTGGATGGTAAGGGGTGGTGAACTTGTATGTCACACCACACTCTTGCCAAAGGGATTTCATATATTTCGATATGAAATTGGTCCCCCTATCGGACACCACCTCTAGAGGGAATCCTACTCGTGAGAAAATTCCCATCAGTGCTCGTCCCACCACGGGGGCCGTCACTGTCCTCAGAGGGATGGCTTCAGGGTACTGGGTGGCATGGTCCACCAAGACCAGGATAAACCTGTTGCCCATGGCTGTCTTGGGGTCCAGTGGCCCCACAATGATAATCCCCACTCGCTGGAATGGGGTACTGACCACAGGGAAAGGTTGGAGTGGAGCTTTCAGCTTCCTTCCACTCTTACCACTTGCCTGGCAAGTCTGGCATGTCCTGCAGTGAGTGTCAGAACTCCTGCGCATTTGAGGCCAATAAAAGTGGGTGACAGGCCTCTCAAAGGTTTTGTCCTGCCCCAAATGCCCTGCTAATGGCACGTCGTGAGCCAGCCCCAGTAGGAAGGTTCTGAACTTCTGGGGTACCACCAGCGCATGGGCTGACCCAGGTTCAGCAACCTTAGGCTCTGAGTATAGGAGATCGTTCTCCCAGTAGATCAAGTGAGTTCCGGACTGATCACCATTGGCCTGGGCTGCAGCCTGCTGCCGCATACCCTCTAGAGAGGGGCACTCTTTCTGCTCCCTGCAGAATTCCTCCCTGGAGGGGCCTCCTTCTTGCTGCCAATGGGTCAGCTCAGGCAGGTCCCCCAGTTCGGCTATCTGTTCCCCGGTAGGCTCCAGGGCATCCCCCTCAAGGTCTGCTTCCTCCTGGGCCGTGGGAACTTCAGGAGACGGATTCCCTTGCCTCCTGTGCCCTCTCCCTAAAGCCGGTTCCTGGGCCTCTCCCTCAGGCTCCAGGGTCCCTTCAACACCCCTACTGGCTGCCATTGACCGGGTGGTCACGCACGCCCAATCAGGTAAGCCCACCATCCGCAGGTGAGCTGTCTTCTCCACCTTTTCCCAAGGGAAGCTCTCCAAGTCATTACCTAAGAGACAGTCTACAGGCATGGCAGTTCTCACAGCGACTTGCAGAGTACCAGAGACCTCCCCCACTCAAAGGGAACTTGAGCCATTGGACAACGACTCTCTGTGTTGTCAGCATTGACAACCCGACAATAGGCATGAGGTACGACCTGCTCTTGAGATACCAGGTGCTGCCGCACTGCAGTCACACTGGCTCCGGTGTCTCTAAGAGCCTCCACCTTTCTACCATTGACGGTCACCACTTGCCCATATTTTTTAGTGTTAGAGGGCAAGTCGGCGTTGGGGACCATCTCACTGTCTCCTAGCGAGACTAAGGTCATTTGGACGGGGTCCCACCCACCGGGGACTTCTACCTCCTCCTCAAAGGCTACTGTAGCCACTTGCTTTGGTAGAGCACCAGTGGGTGCTGGTTTTCCATACTGGCGACACTTGGGATCACTGGCAAAGTGACCAAGTTCACCACATTTGTAACATTGAGGTGGCCCCTTTGGAACAGGTTTACCTGTCGGGGCCCCTGTCGGCTTCGGGGTTGGGGGAGGCTGAGAGCCTTTCTGCTGGTTCCCCTGGGGATTACTTTGGGGGCCTTTTTGGAACCCTGTCTGTTTCCCCTTGTCCCCCCCACTCTTCTGCTGGGGACCCTGCCCACCCTTGGCGGAGTCTCCCACGTGACCCTTGTGGACCCTGGTGCTGACCCAGCGGTCCGCCTCCTCAGCAAGCTTCCTAGGGTTAGTCAGCTTGCTATCTATCAGGTGTTGGCGTAGCTCAGGAAAACAATTACTGGACAAGTGCTCCCACGCAATTAAATCAAAGAGACCTTGGTAATCATTTACCTTACTACCCTTCACCCAGCCATCCAGTGCTCTGCAGAAAAAGGTGACATACCCCACATACGTACTCCCCGCAAGCTTGGTACACTCCCTGAATTTCTGTCTATATAGCTCAGGGGTTAGCCCATATCTGGTCATTAAAGCTTCTTTCATGTGGGGGTAAGAGGTCTGCATGTCAAAGGGCAAATCTAACAGTGTGTCCCGCCCCTCACTGAGGAACCGTCCCCACAATCCCGCTCCCCAATCTTTCTCAGGGACCCGGTGGCAGGACATGGCTATCTCATAGGCCCGGAACCATTGCCCTATGTCATCATTCCTGTAGAACTCTTTAACTAAATCTTTTGGTATGTACACCCTTGACTCTACCTGCACCGGCGTTGCGCTGCCACCAGAGGGAGTGTTCTCCAAACCTTTCTCTTTGATCGCCAGTTCCCTCATTCTGGCGTCGTGCTCCATTTGGATCTTTCTTTCTTCAAGAGCCATCTTCTTGCTCTCTAGCTCCAATTGGCCATTCAATTTCAACTTGGCCAAAGTAACCTCATGATCTCTTGCGGCTTGTCTGTCTGCCAGCTCCTCTGGTGACAGACCTCTGCCAGCACTGTGGATGCTCTCTGCTGGCTCCACTAGGTCAACTTCAGGTACAACATTCCCAGCTCCCTTCCTTGATTCCACCCAGGCTCTCAGTGCCGTCTGGAAGTGCACCTTGTTTGTGCATCCTTTGCGTGGAACTTTGAATTTCTTGCAGAAATGTTGGAGTTGATCTCTTGTGTATTTTCCCAGTTGGGACTCACCCCATTCCAATTCTGGCCTTTCAGAGGTTTCAGAGAGCGATTTCTCAATGCTGTTTGAACCCGGCATGGTTTCAAGCACAAGGGATCTTCTTGGCAAGTGAAATTAAAATTAAAATGTTCTGTGGCTCAAGCTACTGGACTGTCCACTGTGCAATGGCTAGTAATCACTGCGCAGACACCAAGAACGCAAATCCGTAAATCCGCACCAATGTTAGAATCCGGGGTCTCTGGTTGGCGCAGGTATGCACTTGCGACAAGCAGGGACCCTTTTCATCTAAGTCAGGGCAAAGGATCACCTCTTTAAAAATAACCCCTGCTCACCCTCTAGGTAACGTGGCGCGAGCAGTCAGGCTAAGTTTCCAGAGGGCATATAGGTTAAGCGTTCAAGTTGTCCCACACAATAATCACCACCCCACCACACAAAGACACAAGGCTGTATTTATATCCAAAATATAATTCTTTATATAAAAGGTTTCCTTTCAGGCAGGTTGGTAAAATACAGTTCTCTTATAAGTACTTAATCCAGTTACTCTTTAAATGCTCAAAGGTAGTCCACAGTTAATAAAAAGGGCACAGTTCTGTTTAAAATAAGCTTCCTGGGTGTTCTGCGCACTTCGTAGCGCCTTTGTTATGCTTTGGGCAAGGTTTTTAAAGGACCTTGCCGTTTCTCACGCTTCTCCCGTGAGCACGAGTATGCTTGCCGTTCCTCACGCTTCTCGCGTGAGCGCCGGTAATGCTTTTCAATGTAGTACGGTCCGGACGGGATCAGGGACGCGCCGTACACGGACATCAGCATCGGTACGGTGCGTACGAGGGCAGTACAGTTCGAACTACGGCCCCAGACACCCGTATGCCAAAGGCAGGTACGGTTCCAAACACAAGCTCCTCCAGATGCAAGTACGGTCGGTACAGCTCGTACTAGGATGCAGGCAGTACGATTCAAAGCACAATCCTCTCAGATGGGCAGTCCGATTCAAAACTACGCGCCAGCCACAAGCAGTTGAAAGGCGGGTACGGCTCGTACTATGATGCAGGCAGTACGATTCAAAGCACAATCATCTCAGATGGGCAGTACGATTCAAAACTACGCGCCAGCCACAAGCAGTTGAAAGGCGGGTATGGCTCGTACGATGATGCAGGCAGTACGGGCCGGACTTTTTAGCGTGCACAGACACAAATACCTTTTGTTCTGCATGGGGAAGGTCACGGCGGCCTCGGATTTCCACGCAGCGGGGTCCCACGTCGCGGTGTCGTCCCTCGCAGTCAGAGGGCGGCGGTGCTTCGTGGGGCACCCGGAGAAGGTCTCAGCCACACGACCAAGGGCAAAGGAGGGGGAAGCAGCTCCGGCGCAATTCACAGCGCGTTGCAGCGCGATCAGCTATTCAGTGGATCACAAGTGTGCACAGGGCCTCGCGGTGATCTTGACGGCACAGGGTCGCCAGGGCTCGGTGCGCAGGCCTTCAGGTGCCTTTCTCCGCGTTGCGAGCTACGGCTCGGAGGGGCTGGTACTTGCGGTGCTCGGATCAGGTAGGCAGGTCCTTGCGGTGCTCGTGGTAGTCCCAGGTGGCAGATGTCGCGGTGTAGAGAAAGGGGGAGAGGCACACAGGTTCTCTGGGGATCAGCCTCAGGGGATTGCGTCCAGCTACTTCTCCTCTTCTGGGGGATAGGTTGCGCCCACTGTTCCTGGGGCGCAGATCAGGGAGCAAGTTCACAAGCAAGCCCTTGGAGATTGTTTAAAAGCGCAGTTTGAATCAAAGTCTTTTCCTTTAGTCTTTTCCTCTCCTTCCAGCAGACAGGCACCCACTGCAGGCCAGTCTCTCAGGCAGAGAGACAGTACTCCTCCTTCAGCTTCTCCAGGTCCTTCTCCTTCAGGCAGAGGTTCGTCGTTGCGTAAACAGGATCTGATTTCTTAGGAGCAGGGCTCCCTCTTTTAAAGCACAAATCCTTTGTTCTTTGTCGCCAGGGGGCCTGGGCCTGGCTCAGTCCAGTTTTGGAGCACTTTGTTGTGGTGACTCTGCTCTTTCCTTTCAGCAGCAGGGCAGGGACATCAGCCGCTCCACAGGGGGCGGAGCCGGCTTTGTGCTGGCAGTGCACAGGTCTATTCAAGAGTCAAGGTGTACTCCTCCCACCTATCCTGGTGTAATCTCTCTACCCACCACCTGGCAGCCAGCCTGTCTCCTGGAATTCCCCAGCCCTGCTCCTTCCCTGTTACTAGGCAGAACACACACACACAGCGCAGAGGCAGGCTGAAATGGCCAGGTCAGTAAATACTAACTTTCTAAAAGTAGTATTTACAAACACAGGATATTAAAATAAACTTTACTAAAAGAAGTACTTTATTATTCTGAGTTCAGGCATACTAAACATGACTTTCTACCATGCTCTATGAGTCTACTGGGATTACAGCGTGTAGTAATTCCAGCAGCCCATTCTGGCCTATGGAGAGCAGGTAGCCTTCAATAGTGAAAAACGAAAATGGCTGTAATTCACTATTGGGACATGCCACACACATCAGGGCATGTCCTACCTTATGCCTACAATGCACCCTGCCCTTGGGCCTACCAGAGGGGTGACTAATATGTAGTTAAGGGAAGGTTTTAGGGACTGGCAAGTGGGTGCACTTGCGCAGTCAGCGCGACGGTACCAGACCGCGCGCAGGTTCTGCAGTGGCAGACCTTAGACACATTTTACTAGGCTGCTTCTGTGGGTGGCACAACCAGTGCTGCAGGCCCACCAGCAGCATTTGTATTTACAAGCCCTGGCACTCCTGGTGCACTTTACTAGGGGCTGACAGTAAACCAAATAAACCAATTATGGACACCAATCAATGTATACACGTTTAAAAGGGAGCACTTGCACTGTGGCACTGATTAGCAGTGGCACAGTGCTCTGAGCAGCCAACACCAACAAAACACATGAGGCACATCAGCAAAAAGTGGAAGGGAAACTCACGCCAAGGTGCCAGGTCTAACAATGTTTATGAAATCAGTTCATGATTCTTGGCTCAGTAGGTCTGTTTGGCTTGTTCAGCCAAAGGATGTCAGCTTGCACCGTCCGGTGACCACTCTCCGGGGTTGGGGAGGGGAGGGGTCCCACACCCACATGGGGTACACAGATACGGACAGGGAGATCAGGTAAACGAACACTTCGCAGTATGATGACCTGGAAAAGAAACAAGCATCACTCTTCTTGCAAAAACATTTTTCAAAAAGCGCACGTTTTCCTTTCTCTGTTTTGAATTTGAAGCCACAATATTATCTTTCCTATCTGCACTGTTTTCTGCTGACTCTGGAGAAGTATATGAGAATTCTACCCACGCTATAGCCTCTGAATTCTTGGTGTTAATATGAAACTCTCCTTTTCCCTGCACAGTAAGAAGGGCTGGGGCAGTCTCCTTCCTGACTATTTTTCCACTCACTGCTGAATATGTGCTCCCTTTATCAATTGTCAGAAGCCCAAGGCAATCCATCTGCTCTGTCTGCTCTGGTAATTTTCGTTTCTTCAACTCGCCCCTCACCTTCTGTGGGACTAGTCTGCGCTGTGCATCCTGACACATAGAAATCATAGTTCTAGGTAAATCTAGGGGGATATGCATCCCTTCATTCTCTGCCCACCTGTTTGTATGGTCTTTCTCTCCTAGGTGCTCGAATGTAGTCATGCACACCAAATCTGAATCGTGTGTCACCACCTCTGTCTCCAAGATTTTAGCCTTTTCATCTGTAAAGGAATTAAAGGTTACAATCTGCCACTTCGCTGGGGAATCCTGTGTCTGAAACACCACCCCTGGGACCTGCAGCAACTGTTCATGCAAAACTGCAGTTCCTCTCTGTATATACCATTTAATAACAGTTGCTTCCTCCCATTGCATTTGAACCACATGTCTTATTGTCATCTGCCCAGTGCCTTTCAATGCGCAAAAGTACAAAAGCATCTGTGTTTGTATAGCATTTAAAAATGTTACAGTTCACAACTTTAAAAGCATACTTTTTGTTCCCTGTGTTTCACGAGTACTAAAAATAACACACTACCCCTGAACTGGCACATCAAATTCACTGTCTCCTTTCTGAATTGACCACATTTAAAAAGTGTTCTGTGCAGTCTGTTGTGCAGATTTAAAAGCACATTACTCCATTTCTTTTTTTCAAGACAGCGTCTTTCCATGTAGAGCAAGATTCATCATTCACTGACATGTCTGATTTATACCTGCAACCAGCGATCGCTAATTCTAACAGACTGGTCTGTTTACCTCCCTGCACATTCACATTTTCTCGGTTCAAATTTATTTCTGGCTGAGGAACGTCCTCAAAAGAATTAATTAAGACCTTCTGTGAGACCTGCAGATTAACTGGCAACATCTCTGAGTTGACATTTTCACATATGACTCATCCTACTGGCTATCAGAAAAGCTGGTCAAAACAAACGGCTTCGTTGCTTGATACATGTTTAACTCTTTTTTCAAAGACTTGTTTTCAAACTGAGCGTCAGCCAACTCTCGTCTCAGCTCACTACATTCTTTTTCTAAATGTTCAAATTTTTGATACATGCTGAACAATGCATTCAAAATGACACCACTGTTTCTGTCTGAAATACCAAGTTGTTCTCCCTCTTCAAGAGAGACAATCTCCCTCTCAAATAACTCAGTTGGCATCTGGGGCTCTGCCACTGAAAACATAGGCATTTTAGAGAGCATGTTCCCCTTTTAATTTTCTTTTCGAATCCTGGCAAGTGACGCCAAGTTGTTTTGCTTGCGCCTATTGGATAATACAGAATCTTCCACACGGTAGCCCAAACCCACAAGGCGAAGCAGGAGACATAAACACAGCACCTTTAGAAAAGGAAAGGGTGTTATTTTACAAGATGCAAGGACTCTCTCTTTTAGAATAAGGCTTGGGGTTTTATTTTACACAATGCTCTCTAACAGAAAGGCTTTCCCAGATGCCAAATGCACAAGATCAAGATTCAAACACACAAAGAGATATATATGTTTATATGCAAGCAATAATAACACACTTGGTAAATATAATGCATGAATAATACTGATAAATAAACAAGCAGCAAATAATATGAAATAAGATTCAAGCATATATACTGGACTTCCTGCAAGAGATAAGAAACATATATATATATACATCAAATGATTACTTTGGAGGTGCACCTTGACTCACTCACATATCACAAAGAAAATATATCAAATAATCAAAGCCACTGGCCAAACATCGCAATGGCATTAACCAAAACTCAATACTTCACCTGGTGCAAACACTGCATCTCACCCACTCCTGACTGGGGAAGTTAAACAGCCGTGGTTGAGATTCTCAGCAACTAGGGTCCCACACTCCGAGGTAGACGCATCCGTCCCCACTCAGATTCCAAACTCCCGGCTTCTGAGTCAACAACCCTCAGCTTTATGATCTCAAAGCACACTAGAAGGTTCAAGAAAGACCTCCGCCCAGGCCAGAGAAATCTTACCAGAACTGGCCAGGTTCCAAGCAATCATTCCCATGGCTGGAAGGAGTTCTCACGTCCCCTTCTCCAAGTCTCGCATGTTCCAGCCTTTATCTAGACAAAGCTCACAAAGCCTTCCGGGTACATAAACAATCTCTCACAAAAACAAAAAGACCTTGAACGTGATTAACCCAAACAACTTGCAAGCACTGCTGTGCACGCAGAAAAGCTGAAGCAAGGCAAAGTCAGGAAAAAGGATGACATGAGGCCATGTCAAAGCCAATAGTAAGAACTTCATAATTCTCATCAATGTACAACACAATGCACGATTGTGCACAACTGCTTATAGATTCACATACTTCATCTCTCAATGTACAACACCGAGCACATGTGTGCATCACTGCCCACAACACTGCACTTTGAAACCAGAGTACATTCCACACCTCTCTCTCGCTATCTCGCTTACAAATGCACTTCCCACATGTTCTGTTCTTGGCAAAGCTGTCCTACTACGTGACAGCTCCCACTGAAAGACAGCAAGATTACAAGAAGGAAACTTGTAAAGAAGCAAGGCATATGCAGGACTGTCGTACATTCAGGCTAGGATATAATAACACACTAAAGTCAATTAAAATAATGGTAGTGAAAGGTCATCACAGGGTGTCAGACCACAGGAAAGTCTCTAGCACTACACTCTTGTGCACTAAAAAATAATTAACATTCATTAATATTCACTTAAACCTATTCTAACGATGATAGTTGTCACTTACTAAATACCACTTGTGTGAACTATAAGAAATGCATGTTATATGTAATCATAATTTTGTTGCTATAATCTTCCGTTTTTTAATGGAAAAATCCAGAGTTCAAACATAGTAAACAATTCTAAAAGTCTTAAACTACTAAGGTCAAGTCTTCAATCAACATTTCAAAATTAATTTTCCAAAACAACTTGCTTTCTACAAGTCTTCTCTGTATTAAAACTCTCAAGAAAGTAACTATTCATCCAACGTAAGTCACACATCCTAAAACACGATCTTGCTACAGCAACATTGTAGCACAATTGCCTAGCAAGGATACAAATGAACCCTCATGGAAATTATATCTGATGATCCAAGATGTCCACCACCATCTCTAAATATTGTGAGAGTTCAAGGAGCCTTGTGATTTGATGTTTTGCTGTCTGGTGCCATCGCAGAGTGCATTTCCCACAAGCGTGAAGCATTTTGCCACGCTGCACCAACACTCTGATAACTGCCAGCCTTTCTGTGTTTGAAGTAAATTCAGCGTGTGTTTGCTCTATTGCGCCCATACACTCTACAAGCCATTTATGTTGAGCTGCTTCCTGACAGCCATCCAAGGACTTTAGCTGCCAAGTCCTTCTACACAGGAAGCACTGAGCCACTACCAGACACCTCTGTAGTGAATGCCAAATTGCTCTGTTCACTCCCTTTCCTGATTACTGGCTGGATTATTTCAGCTTCCATTCTACAAGGGATGATCCACTACTTTAAGTCCCTCTAACTTCTGCCCAACATGGATCTCATCCTTCTGTCAAAAGTATCAACAACGAGGTGCAGGATTCACCCAGGGGAATTGTCCCTACAATTGTTCCTACACTCTCCTTCCCTCCTTTCCAGCGCTTCGAGGCAGGGGGCATTTTGGTAATGGCAGGGGATAGCCCTGGTGGGTCAGGCATGTTAAACTCAGCATTAGCTACTGCTGTCTCTGCTCTATGCTTATATTCCAACACATGATTTCAAACACAGGATGAACCCTTTTTGGGCTTATTTTACACTTGCTTAACTCTAGTGATACTGGTTTAAAGGTTAACATCTGTGTCATGTTTCTGTAGCTTCAAATTCATGGAACTAGAACAAGGGGGACGAGTTTAGGTGACTCCTAAAGAATCAGGATTGCTTGCCCATTTGGCTCTAGTGATCCCCTTCATTGCTACCAATTATTTAGCCTGTTAACGTTTTTAAGACTGGTAAATCATTCAAGAAGGGGTTTTAAATAAGAGAGATATATTTTTTTTAATGAGCCATGTTGTCTAAGTGTGTGCTGCACAATGCAGGTTGCATGATCATAACGGTGATATACAGGATAAAGTCCCTCCACTACACATTATAAGGATATTGCAAGTAATCAAGGAGGTCTTTTATAGCAGCATGGAAGCCCGGGTTGATTTGCACTATGCTTTTAACAACGAAAGAGCGTATTTTATTCTTTCTAATTCATGGTCCCTCTCTCACCCTTTCCAAGCACCGCTTAAGTTCATGGTGCCTTGCAAGTTCATATGAAAGATAGTATGTTTGCAGACATAGCGATTTAACGCTGCATCTGTAGTACACAATGACTCACACAAAATTGGCCGCTAATTTGTTGCAAAAACATATTAGAATTAGTTTAATGTGGAAGTCAGATAAAAAATATGATGTACCTCAAAATGTGTGGAAACACAGAGATTCTATATTTCCTCTAATGATCTATAGTCTAGAAAAAAATTGACGCTGCTGTAAATATCTGCTTTCTGCTGATTACTGCTCATTTCAGAAAAAAAGATCAGAAGAATTAAAATGCAATTCTTCGTTTTTAATTGTTTCAATGTTTATTTTTTGAAGACAGCTGTTATTTTGCTTAGTCATCTGATTTTCACCTTGGCTTCTGTCTCTCGTAGCAGGCAGTATGAAGCCACATGACCTCACAACTCAACTGCAATACGTTATTACAGTAAGGCAGCTTACGTTCTTATTGCGGGTGTGTAGGGACATCACAACACTACTGTAAATTGGAAATTAGAAGTGAGCGAAGTGCAAGGACCAACAACCCTTATTAATCAGCAATCCTTTCCCTCCTCGGCTCCTCCCTCCTGGAGCAGCGCGAGCAGCTTCCAGGTGGCTGCTTGTACCGTGTTCTCTTGTCTCCATGCGTGTTGGACTTGGCCCTTTTTGGCAGGTTCACCCCTGAACCTTTTGCCTTAAGCTCTGACATGGTGGTAGTGGTTTTAGGCCTCTGGGCACTTTAGCACTGTGGCCCAGTGTAAAGTGCGTGCGATCTCTGAGTGCGTGTGGTGAGATTGGCCTGCCCTCCCATTGGAATGCATGGAGGATATGTGTGTCCATGGTAATTCTTTGTATGAGGGGAGTGCAGGGTTGAGTTTAGTATGTATGAAATCGTACAGATCCATTACGACTATATGAGAAATACCACTTTTAGAAGTTGGCATTTCTGTGTGCTGTGTGTCTGCCTGCCTGATGTGAATTGCATGTCTGGCTTATGATTGACAGGAGCTGAGAGGGCTGTGGAATTCCAGGAGCCAGGATGGGTCTGCCCGGTGGTGAATAGTGAGATCTACATGTAGATGGGAGGGAGGAGTTGCACCTGGGACCTAAATAGGGCTGTGTCTTCCCTCCATAATGCTGGCTCCACCTCCTGTGGTGCGTCTGATGTCCCTGGCCTGTCCTGTGAAAGGGAGAGAGGAGCTGAGCAAAACCAAGTGCTCAACAGCTCCCCTGAACCATTTGTATCTGGTTCCCCCATGCCCTACACTTTGAGACAAAGGAAAATGCTGTATAAAAGAAGGGGCTGTGACCCCATGAAAATGTTCTGCTCTTGGATCCTGACAGAGTGGGGCTTTCTGCTGGTTGGCCCAGGAGGGACTGCCATGGGGATTGCCTCCCTGCTGGAGGGCCCTGTGTGCTGACCCCTGGGACCTACATTGCCCCCTGATGCCTCCAGGACTTCAGGGACCTTTTGATTTTCCCTTTTATTTTGTCAAGGCTTAATGCTGCCTTTTTGCACCCTGGGAGTGCTGAGATTTGGCTCCAAAAAGGAGCCCTGAAGCTTGGCAGCGCTGAGCCGCGTGATTGCCGCTTATTTGTTTATTTACTTAAGCAGGTGCCCACCCTGCGTCTTGGCGGTTCATTTTAATTAGTGCGTGGGTGCCCACCCCACGACTTTGCTTTCTTGATGGACGCGGGTGCCCACCCCACTCCTAACGTTATTTTCACTCTCGAGGGAGCCTACCCCTCATTGCCGGAGACTCACCACCGCGGCCAAACAGGAAGTCAGGCAGAGTTTGCCTGTGACCTGTGCGGGGCTTCACTGGAGTCCGGAAGTCCCGCCTGCAGAGAATAAGCCGCCCAGAAGGAGGAAGATGGCGCCTGCCTGTGCGGGGCTCCCATGGCTGAGGGAGATCCCAGCAGGCGCTGACGAGTGCAGGTTGAAGGCGGAGGGTGCTCGAGGCACATTGCCGATGCCTGCCCCCACCGCATGCGAAGAGGAGCAACCGTCTGGAGAGAGAGCCTCCTCTGCGCAGAGCCGGTAAGTGAAGCTGGCTGGGGGAGAGTAGAATCGAGGCACCACACCGGTGCTTCTCTTCAGGGCAGCCCCGCTTGACAGAGAGCTGCCCCAACGGTTCATCCCTTATTTGCGGAGCCCCGGTGAGTGGGGGCTCCATGTTGCTTTATGCCCTTCGAGGCACCGTGCCATTGCCCAATGCTGAGCGGCCCGTCTTGCAGCGGGTCGCTCCACCGATCTTGGGGCATATTTTGCTTAGAGCGAGTGAGCTCCACAGTGCTAGGGGGCCAGTTATTTTTCTTTACTATGGCCTGATTACTTCAGGAGTCAGTGTGCTCCATGGGACATGATTATTTCTAGAGCCGTGCGTGGCTCCAACGTTTTTGCCTCATTTTTTATTTTCACAGCTGCCCAGCAAGTAGTGAGCAGCTGCACCGTTTAGGTCTTTCTTTTAGGGGACATGTTCTTAATGCAGGAGTGAGACGCGCTCCTTCGCCCCCATCTTTTCCTTCACAGCTGCGCAGTACTTAGTGCCAGCTGCTACGTTTAGGCCCGCGCAAAGTGCGCACCCTTGACTTTCGCTGCACATGCAGCGTGCCCTGACTTTTGGACAGAGGGCATTTGAGCCCCCTTTGGAGATGGGGGATTGTTAGATTTATAGGGCACCAGGCCCTAATGTGATGTGGTGCTAGGAAATGTGATGTATGTAGTATGATTACGCACCCTGTGTTATACCTCTGAATGTGGTTTATGATTATGAGGTTGTTTTTGCATATCATGGTTTATGCTATGGAGATTATGTTTCACTGTGTGATTTATGCCCCTAAGGTGAGTTATACTTAGGAGGTTAGGGTCTAATGTGTTTAGACTGGTGAGATTATTGCATAATAGGTTTATGCTGGTGACGTTGGCGCAGAATGTAATTCTCGCCTGATATGATACTTCACATGATACGATTTATTTTACAGGATTATGCTGAGTATAGTGGGCCAGTAATTACTGGTTGTGTTCTACGTTGATTATATGTCTACATTTATTATCTTTACTAAGTGATGATTCTGACAGTGGCCCACGTGGCCCTGTCATGTGTATATAATCCCCTGTAAATATTACCCAGTGCCAGTTGGCACAGTGTATATTGTGTGACTACCATCTAATGTGTTTAATGATAATAGAAAGGCTATTTTTGATATAACCTTGTGTGGAGTTCCTTTTGTGGTGTGCCTAGTATGTTGTTGCTGTGTGTGTTGTGCAAATGCTTTACACATCGCCACCGGGATAAGGCTGACTGCTCTTGCCAAGCTACCAAGGGGGTGATCAGGGGTTATCTTTGGCATGTAACTCCCTTGCCCTGACTAGAGAGGTGGTCTCTGCCTGGCTTTGGCGCAAGCCTTAGCCAACCAGAAATCCCATTTCTAACAATGCGCGTTCCTCTTGTCTCCATTCACGAGGACGGTGACGGCGCTCTCATGATTGGGACTTGATTGACGAGTGTCATTTGCTTACAGCGCACATCAAAATGGCCATTGGCCTCACAGCAGTTTCCGACAAAACTACTCCGCATGTCAGACATAGACCCTTCTGAACACCTCAATGCGAATGTTGCGAAGCGATTGCGCGTGGGGTGCACTTTGAATGGTCACCATTTCCGTATATAGCCTAATTGCACGTCTCTAAATCTAGCCTGGGAGGATTCGGTAGGTCCCCTTTACATCTACGTGCCAGTTGCACTTTTCCCTCACAAACACACTTTTGGAAACAACAGTTGTGCATATTTTCCTATGAATAATACCGTAAGAATGTGTATGTACGAAAGTAATCCGTGACTGCTAAGAGCCTTTCCAATTGATTGTCATTGGACACCCCCAGAGCCCAGGCAAATAATTCCTACTCTGGGCCATATGTAGGTACCTAAATACCGGTCGGTAACGGACGAAAATCGGTAAATATCCCGTTAACGACCGGTATTTAGGCAATTGAGATGTAGGTGGCTGGATTTCAGGATTCGGTAATTTACCGAATCGGAATTTTAAGAAATCGGTAAAATACCGATTCGGTAAATTAACGAATCCTGAAATCCAATGTAGGGGGCACTCAAGTGAGTGCATTTTTGGTTTCTGGATTCGTTATTTACTACCAACTACAAGTTGATGGTAAATAACGAAAACCTTTTAAAAAGCAATTTTGTGCTTTTTGAAAAGTGCCATGTGGCAGACATACATGCCCTTAGGGCATGTATGTGTGCCACATGTGCACACATGCACGATTCAGGGGTGCAACAGGGTGTCAATGTGACACCCTGCCACCCATGAATATGCTCCCCCTATTACCGATTTTGTATTTACCGAATCGGTAATAGTGAATGGCTTCCCATTCATTCCTATGGGCCTCCAGGCCCATAGGAATGAATTGGAAGGGATGCATTATTACCGAATACGATTCATAAATACCGAATATTACCGATTTGGTAATAATTACCGAATGTTTACCTACATTCTATTTACCGATTCATAAATACCGAATCGGTAAAATTCGGTATTTATGAATCGGTAAATATAAATTACCTACATATGGCCCTCTGTTCTTTAGAAATGTTTAATCCAATAAAGCATGTCACTTTTGATGAACAGCCTCAATTTTAGTACATTTGAATTAATTAACTAGCTAACTAACTTTCAGTTCTTACCATGCTTGTAAGGGACACGTTTGTAGCAAATCAATGCTATAAGCATGTAGAAATTACCATGCGCTGAGCGTTTTTTTTTTTTAGCATTCAGTGCTTTAGTACAAATGAAAATGCCCTCAGTTGACATTGTATTTGAAAGCAATGAGCAGCCAGCCCTGGAGACCTCAACAATCTCCTTTCTCTACTCTGTTCCGCTATAATCAGGCACTTACTTTCTTTTATCTGGACACCTCGTTGAACCTGGTACTAATTCCCATCCAATCGAGTACCACAAAAAATGTTTTATAAGCAAAAGCCATTTGAGCCAGCAACAGCACTGGTGCGGAAGGGGTGATTATCTCCGAGGTCCCGCTCTTCTTTTATCATGCTCAGCAGCATAATTGTCTGTTTCATTACCTATTTCATTTAACTCCTTTCAGACGAATGTTGCAAACAGAGATAAACTCTGTTGGTGCCTTGGATTGGAATAGTTGTAATTTCTGAGAATGGCCTTTGTTTACAGAGTAATTCTGGCATGCACAGGACAGAAAATCCTTCACTCTGAATATTTACGCATATCATTAAATCTCACCCAATCGAATGTGGAGAGTTTTAATTTCTAGGTCTGAATATATTTATGAGTTATAATTTCAAAAATGTATGCACACTACAAGCAATATGTAATTAAGTATGAAATATTAACCATATGCATTAAAAGAGAAAAAGATAATTGAAATAACAATTCCCAATTTTTGTTGCAGGTCAAATTTAAATACTTTGGGACCATTCATAAAGACAAATATACATGTGTATATTTTCTCACATGTATATTTACGGTTATACCTAGGTGTAGCTCCACACAATTTTGCTATTCACAATTTCCTAGCATACAGTCTGTTTCACAAACTCTAAAGTAGTGCTACAGTAATCTACAAAATGAAATTCACAAACCTCTTGATGGAAATATCCGCCTCCATTGCTCCAGTCTTTTCCATGGGGTGCTCTCCACAATGAACCAATTGCGTGTAGGTCATCATCATTGCCCCGGTTGGTTAAGAGTCCTTCTCGTCCCAGTCCTAAACAATGAGGCATCTGGCCTCCCTGACAGCCCATTCACATGCTCCTTCAAAATATATAAATATTAAAAGGCCGAAAGTAGCCAGAAAACATCTGCTTTCTAAGTATCCTATCCCTCAAACCCTCCTCTTGTTGTTTTAACTAGTAAACAAATACATAGGGATGTACAATACAGGAGGCAGGGAAGTGGATTGAGACGAGGATGACTCCTATTCAGGGCAATGACGATTATCTGTAAGTAAATGGTTCACTATTCTATAAGCTGAAGCAGAAATTAAGGTGATAGTGCTTAAAGGTGTGATATTAGGGCCAGGCCCTACGAATCACCAATAAGAGATCTCCACCTGCCTCTGCCCAAGTGGTTGCCACAGCCCTTGTTAAACATTCCTGGATGTTACCTCGGAGGGTTTCCCCCTTAGCAGTGTATGGCTGAGATATTATTTGACCGATCCAGCTACACAAAGTAGCAGTGGAAACCTCTTTACCCTTCGCTACAGAGCAATGACAAATGAATAGGGAATTGAGATTTTCCTAGCCTTGGTGTCAGAAAGGCTAGATTTTATTAAAGACACAGAAGCGGGTATTATGCAGTCCTTTCTTACTGTTTATTCAAGGGCAGCCAATCAAAAAGCAACTACATTACTCAGAACATCTGAGTAAAAAACTACAAAGATGACCTCACAATAGAAACGCCAATAGGACATCGCCTAATAATTATCCTGACGGAGAACAGCAAATCCTCTTTTCTTGCATCAAGTTAGTCCAAGTGAGGTAAGGAAAGTAAGAATAACACTGAACTAAAAGAAAAAAGAACAGTCAATAAATCCGCCACATCCGCCAACATCAAACGAGGAAAGGTCCCATGGGAGAACATGAAAGATCCATGTGGAAAGTCCAGGAGGCACCAGCAGAGGGCGCTGGAACTGCAAAAAAACAAAACAGGGTGGGTTAAAGCCAGTGGTGGGATAATACTCGCCTCTGTGTCTTTAATAAAAATCTAGCCTTTCTGAAACCAAGGCTAGGGAAATCTTAATTTTATTACAAAACCAGAAGGTCATACTTTGCCTGTTCAAAGCACTAAAATAACAGAATCAGATACATGTGCAATATGTTTACAATATAACGTTTTGAATGTATTAATATTTGACCAATCTGAAGATTTGAGGATGTCATTCAAACTTGCACTGGCCTAAAAGACTTGAGAGGCCATAGCCCCTCATTGAATGAGCGCCAGACGACTCAGTATCAATACAGGCCAAGGCCATAATCCACTTGACCCAACGGGCTAAAGAGGGAGAGGAAACAGGTTTATGGGGTTTCTGACAAGAAATTAATAACAGAGTAGAAGTGGGAGACCTTTAAATGTGCAGTTAGAGAAATGTAGGATTTTAGGCAATGTCCAACACATAGTTTAGGTTGGGAAGGGTAAATGGATAATGTACTGTAGACAAATAGTCTTGGCACGCCTATGAACCTGAAAAGTAACACCTAGAGGAGAATATTGAAAAGAGGAGACATCCAAAGGTTTAACATCAGAAACACGTTTCATAGATATCAAACACATTAATGCAGTTAACTGTTTGAGAGAGAAAAACATATTTTATGGCAAGACCGGAGGCTCAAATTATGCTTTCTTATCTTGCCTTTATTCAAATAGCAGCCAAGATAAGCACCAAAACTAAAGTTCCCAGAGGGCCAAGCAAAACAACTGGCCAATGGGAACACAATAAATCAGAATGTCATAACCAATCAGGCTGTAGCAACATGTATAATGTCATAACTGACTGCGAACAGTCCTCTTTTCTTGCTGCTCGCAGTCAGATAAGTGCCTTCTCATCGTCGCTCTACTTTATACACATATTTATAGTTATATTTCTATATTGGCAATTGTTATTTACTGTTCCGTTTTGCGAATTCCTCTGTGTTCCTCATTTGGCCGAGTTATTTCGTTCCTACACACTTTCGTGCTGTTTAGTGCTCAGCTGTTTTTTCCTCGCTCCCGCGCACGCGCGTTGATGTTTGAGTCTAACGCATCACACGACGTCTGTTTACCGATTCCTTTGCCCTCGGAGCACGCGTCTGCATTCCGAAGGCGCTTCTCATTCCCGGTGCATTCTCTGAGCCTTGTGCCCCTTTCCTTCTTACCACCGCCTTTTGGGGGAGCGTCTTTGTGCTGGTTTCCGCCCAGTTTCAGCCTTCTCCTCCTGGTCCTTCTGGTTAACCCTTTCTCTACTGTGTGGCTTTTTCTTCTTAACCCCTTCGATGCTGCGCAGATTCCGCCGCTGTGCTGACGGAATCTTGCGCGGGTGTGCTCATGACGGAATGGTTCCGTCATGAGCACAGCTCAACCGTGGGTCATGACGGAACCATTCCGTCATGAGCACCGAAGGGGTTAACTAATGGAACTTGACAGCTTCCCAGGGTCCGACATGCATAATGAGGAAGGCGAAGCCTTTAAAAGTGACTTAAATGCATTTATTAACACTTCTGTGGAAATTGCTGTTGAAGCATCCATGAAACGCTTTTCCAAGGGATTGGAAAATTCTATGCTCAGTCTGTTGTCAAAAGCTTTGGCCCATTCTGCAGGGGATAGCAGAAAAAGAAAGGTGGTACCCTCTGTGTCTTCTAATATCTCCAAAAATGCGTCACGCTTGATTAGCGAGGCTCTTTCACACCAGAATGAGGACACTGTTCCTCCCAGGCCTCCTTCTAAGGAGGGGTTGTCAACACCTTCTGATGGGAAAAGAAAATCAAAATCTAAACACGTAGAGGTACCTAAAAAATTGGTGATTTTCACCATTATGGACACAGACGATGATATGGGTGACGCAGATGACGATTTGTTTGATGTTTTTGACGTCTCGGACCCTCCTTCTCACCCCTCAAAGAAATTCAAATTTGAGTCTTTTGCATTTACTCCGGTTTTGGACTCTGATGGAGTTTTCATGTTTGATCCTTCCACCATCCGTCACCCCAACTCAACGGAGTGGTTCCCAGCTTCGCATGCTGGTGATTATATTTCAGCCAGACTTCGGCTTCCCCTCGAAAAGTCAGCCAGATCTAAGTTAAAATCTGAATGTCCTAAAATTTCTTTACCTTCCAACATTACAATTGCTCCTTCCATTGACCAACCTCTCCGTACGTTTTTCTCAAAATTTGGCAAAGACCTCCGCAAAGGGGTGGATAAAGCTTGGTCCACCTGTCAGGACAAGCTTTTGGATATTGTGGGCCCTATTGCTCGCATTTTTGACCTGGCAGAAGCTGCTCACTTGGAAGGTCAGGATTTGAATGCTGAAGATATTTCTTTGTGGGTCCAATGACCCTTCTGTCTTTCAGGTAACGCCAACGCGGCTATCACACATGAACGCCGTAAAGGGCTTCTTATCAAGCTTGATCCGAAGCTGGCTAATCTGGCTCCTCTAGAGCCCGGCGTCAAGGCAGATGGACTTTTGTTTGGGGATTCCTTGGTCAAGGACCTTGATAAATTCGTCACTGCCTTCGCCTCTTTAGATAAGGCTCAACAATCTATTAAAAAAGTACTTTCCCCTCTGGATTTTTGGACGGGCCGGCAGAGGCAGGAGTCGCTCTTCCAGCCGTTCCTATCCAAATCAAGGCTCCAGAGGCTCCTTCAACACAGGCTACCAAGAGTACAAACCTCAGTTTTACCCATAACTAGGTCGTGGATACAGAGGTCGTGGACAGAAAAATTTCCGACACAACAACAGCAACCTACAAGGTAGGTCTTCCTCCAGTGGGGGGCCGTTTGAAACTCTTCATCCAAAAATGGCACACTCTCACCGCAGATCCCTGGGTTCTAAACTCCGTCCAAGGTTATCTTGTAGAGTTCTACGTGCCACCTTCCTAAACTATTTTCCCTCCTCCTCTAGTTTTTTTGGCAAACATGTCTCATTTCTGTGGCGATCCAAAACCTTCTTCAAAAACAGGCCATTCTAATTGCCCCTCTAGATCCGTCAGGTTTCTCAGTTCCATTTTCCTTGTCTGAAAGAAAGAAAATGCGCCCTGTTCAAAACCTAAAATGGTGCAATCAATTTGTGGTGTATAGCAGCTTCAAAATGGAAACTATCATTCATTTACGAGAGACTCTTCACCCAAACGACTGGATGGTCAGGTTAGACTTGCAAGACGCTTATCTTACCATTCCTATTCACGCTTCTCACACCAAATTTCTTCAATTCCAATGGTTAGGCGTTGTGAGAAGTTGGTCTGATATATGCTGTCCACTAGTTATAGTGGGCACATTGTATCAGTCCAAACAGCCTCTTATTGGTTACAGGTTAAAGACAACCTTTATTGAAAGCTATCCTAGTGGTAGCTATGGAGAGCAGCCTTCAGGCTAAGTCTTGAAGGAATGTAAAGCAGCTTGTTTTACCAGTCTATAATCTCTTGAATGGCTAAATGAAAGACAACCACACCAGGTATATATATAAAATATATGTATTCATTTCTAAACACACCCTCCTAGTCTCTTTATGAAGCCAGAGGTCAAAACGCATAAGTACACTTCAAAATATGACAGTAATAAGCACAAATACACGTCAGGCCCTAGGGGCGAGCCAAATCATATACTAAAATAGTGGTATAAGAACCATGACTTAACTAGACACAAGGCCTAGAGCCTGTAGAATCGCTGGGACCCCAAGGAATCACCGAAGGTAGTGACACAGGGGACCCACAGGGGCCGTGTGCAGTGTGAGAACACAGCTGCAAGCTCCTTTTAGCTTCTATGGGGAAAGTAGAGGTTAGATTTTTAAAGATTAGGGACACTTAGAATTGAGTCAGGACCAAACCCTTTGGGACTTAGGAAGTTCTAGGGCCAACATCCACAGGAGCACCGGAGTACTTGTGTTACCTCACCCAGGGAAGCCGGGTGCATAGGTGTCAAATGGTGTTGGGTTGCGTCGCCGATTTCAATGGGAGCTGCTGAAGAAGTGCTGCTGCCTGGAAGATGCGAAGTGTCAGAAGAGATCCAATCAAAGATGAGAAGAACCTGAAAGCAGAGGGGACAGAGTCTGGGTCACTAGCCAGTGACCAGGAAGGCGATAGGCAGATGCCCACCGATGTTGGATGATTTCAGGTGAAGAAGGTGAAGCTTGACTCATCAGCCATGAGGACCAGGAGGCGTCGAGGATGACCAGGAGCTGGATTCAAGCTGTCCCACGAAGGATGTCGAGTGCTGCTGCTTTGGTGCCCGGATTGGACACAACAAGCCTTGGCAACAGCAACCCACGCAGAAACGAGAAAGATGCTTTGGTGCAGACCAGCAAGGTCTGGGGGACTCACCACTTGGTAGGGAGTCAGGGCACGTCTGGAGCAACCAGGGAAGCCCAAAGAAATTCAAAGTTACCCCCTCAGAGACCACCAGTTGACGGACCAGGGATCGCGAAGGAACCTCAGGATCAAACACAAAATGGCTGCCCATGGGTCACTCGGGGTGACTAGGCCAACAATCTTCAGTGGATTCTGTGCTTGAGGTGGAGGCTACAAGTTACCCTAAGCACGACTTCAGGAGACGTCAAGAAGTCAATGCACTTGTAAAAGTGAACGGCAACCAGGAGTTCCGGTTCCATGCTACTCACAAGGGCTGTGGGTCTCCGCTTTGCTGGGGACTCGGGTCGGCCTCTGAGATGTCTGGAAATCCTCTTCCTGGGCTGCAAAAACTTCGGAGACCGGCAGGAGCTTTGAAATGCAGACCGGCAAATTGCTTCATTGGTGCCTGCCAAGCAGGGGAGTCACTCCTTGACCCCAAGGGAGATTTCTTTAGTCCTCTGGTCTTTAGCAGAGCGTTGAAGTTCCAGGATTCAGCTTCAGAGTTTCATCCAGGGATATCTAAAATTCTGGGTACAGAGGTTCCTTACTTATACCTAAGGAAGGGGTTGGACTAGCTCTGGGGACCCACCTATGGGAGGGTTTGGAAAGAGGGGTGGCTACACCCATTTCCTTTTTCCAGTTTCGCGCCAGAGCAGGGGCTGGAAGCCCCTGAACCGGTGTGAGCTGGACTATGCACAAGGACACCAAATGTGCCACCAGTGCATGACTTCAAAGCACTCAGAGAGTGCTCCCACCCAGCCCCAATACACATAAGCCTGTCTGGGAGGTGGTTACACCTCCCTTTGACAGGAAACCTATTGTCCAGGCCTCCCCTGCTGGAGTTTCGGTCAGCAGTAGGAGGCCAGACTTGTGTCTGTGGCTGAAGTATCCATTTTGTGATGCCAGGGCTCTATTCTACCAGGTATACCAGTGTTGTCATGTCTCTCCCTCTAGAAGGGTGGGATCATACTCCCACACCAGTTACTGGTGTGGGGGTATGATTCCAAGGTGTTTGACACCAAACACGACATGTTTCCGTGCAGCCAGTCCAAAGTTAGCATTTACCGTTTGGTTATAATGCACTTAAGAGTATATGGTCAGGCTGCACGAATGACAACCCCGGAGAAGAGATTCCGAAGGCTGTAGAGGGGCTCAGCTCATGCCTGGGTACCCTACCACATATAACCAAGCACCCTGCCTTCAGGATTGATAAGGCCTGCCAAAGGGGTGACTGATAGGTTTGTATGTGCAGTGGTAGGTGAGGTATAGTGAACCTATACCTCAGTAAGGGGTGCGTGCACCACCTTAACCAGGCTGCAGTAGCAGAGCTGTGGTGTCATTTTGGGTGGCTTTCCAGGGGTGGCATAATACATGCTTCAGCCCCTGGTAGGCCTCTGGGGTACATATGCCCTGGGTACATAGTATACCATATACTAGGAACTCACAAGGGTACCTCAGGATCCAATCTATGGTGTACCTAAAGTACATGTAATCAAGTTAGAGAGGAAGCAGCTAGGCTGGGGCCCTGAATAGCAGGGTCCCAGCCAGACTAAAGTCGAAAAACAGTGAAACACCAGCAAAAAGTGGGGGTAAACCAGTGATGCAGATCCTACTCTCCTACACAACCCCTTCCAAACGCAGGGACATTAAACTAACCTTGACCAGTTGAGTCTTCATGTTCTAAGTGGAAATATCTGGAGAGTCCATCTGCATTGGCATGGTTACTCCCAGGTCTATGTTCCACTGTATAGTCAATCAAATCAAATCAGGGACATTTGTATAGCGCACACATCACTCGGAAGTCTCATGGCGCTTGTAGACGGCTCTGATAGAGATGCTAGCTTAATTGTTAAATAGCCATGACTTCAGCTTCTTATGAAAGCAGTTATGATCAGGGATGGTACGTAGGTGTGAAGAAATTTTGTTCCATGATGTGGGGCGAGAAAGGAGAAAGACCTGCCTCTTTTTCTGGCTGTGTGAATTCTGAGAGGGGTAAGCAATGATTCGGATGGTACCAACATAGTTTTTTGGACCAGTATCACGGGCCTTTTCCATATATATGCTTGTGTGTCAGACAAAGGATCTAAAAAATAATTTGTTTTCTCACCGGGAGCTAATGTAGGGATCTTAGACAAGGAGCGGAGGAAGATTTGGGAGGAAGATCAAGAACCAGCCTAGCCGCAGTGTTCTGCAAGATTTGAAGTCTGTTCAAAAGGTTTTCATTAATTGAGAACAACAGGGCATTTCCGTAGTCCATTCGATTTATTATTAGTCCCTGGACTAATGGTTTCCTAGCCTCTGTAGGAATCCATTTAAAGACTTTTCGTAGGCTGTGCATCACTCCAAAACAGGTGCCGATGATGTGGTTAATCTGGCTTTTCATGGACAATTGGTTGTCCATGTAGAAACCTAAGTTTCGTACTGTTGGTTTGGAGATTGGACAAGGGCCAAGGTTAGGTGGCCACCAGTCGTAGGACCAGTGCTCCTGAGCCTTTCCAAAAAGCATGATCTCTGACTTACCTCCATTCTGTTGGAGGTGATTGGAGCTCCATGACAATTGAAGAACTCGACAAAACATTAGAAGACATCAACAACCAACTAGCCAAGCACACAGCTGAAGTCAATGAACGCAAAATTCGTAAATTCCATAGGGATACAATTGACTACAAAATGGGGGAAGTATACTCTTGGGCCGATATCTACGCCAAACGTAGACAAAACAAACCTTACACCACTAATACTGACACCTCTTCCTCAGATAGTGATCTCACTCAACAACCCAGAAGATATCCCGCCAGAGATAAAGCCCCAACATCGACCCTATCAAGCGTACCATCAACATCCACTGCCAATCTAACCACCGGAGATACGCCTTTTTTAGAGGTAGGCCACACAGAACAGGATGACCCAGGAGGAGCCGCAGAAAAAAGCAAAGAAAAGGACAAGGATCAACCACAAACACGTACAATGACAGCCAAGAAAGACAAATCCAAGAGAGGGAACTAATAGAAAATTTGGTAATTAACATCTTAGATTATCATTTCAAAGATATCGAATTGGAAATTCTACAAAAAGGCACATCCTTCGTACCAACTACAGGTACCAACACTCTTGAACTCAATATCAGTTTTATTAAACTGATGAGAAAACTCAGACTACGTCATTTCTTTGATAATGTCCTGGAACCAGCCAAAGAACAAGAAGAAGATCTACTCAAAGGCTTACATTTGAAGAGCACTTTCATGTCACCGGTCAGTCACAAAAGTCTTGATTTGTTTGAATCAGTAGTCAAAAATGACATAGCCAAACTCAGCAATCGGAAAAGGACTAAACATAGCAATCTTTCTACCAAAGAATTAGGCATATTGAAATCCATTGCACAAAGAACAAACATAACATGCACTAAAGCTGACAAAGGAGGGGCATTAGTCATTTTGAATACCAGCTACTACAACACCCAAGTATCAGCCCATTTACAGGATCTAAATACGTATATGAAACTGGATTCCAACCCTACGGCACAATTTATGAAAATTTTGCAAACCATTGTCCAGACAGCTGTTGAAAGAGGTATCATCAATGAAAAGGTTAAAAAATATCTAATACAACCTAATCCTAAAAGTCCATCTTTGTTTATGGTGCCAAAAATACACAAAAACCCTATTTTACCACCATGTCGACCAATTGTCACTACATGTGGAAGCTTACATGAACTGGTAGGAAAATTCTTGGACCGGTATTTACAACCCAGCGTCAACTCCATGAGATCCTTCATCAAAGACACCACTGACTTCCTTCTTAAACTTAATCATACCATCATTACAGAAGATGAAGAGATTATTCTATGTACAGTGGATGTTAACTCATTATACACATCTATCCCTCATCAACTAGGATTGGAAGCCATTGAACAAGCTCTATTACACACTGATTATCCACACAACCTGCAAATCTTTCTAATGGAGCTCATGCAATTCACCTTGCTACATAGTTATTTTAAATACAATGATGAATGGTTTCAACAACTAACAGGGACTTCCATGGGAAACTGTGCCGCACTGGCGTATGCGAATATCTTTAGGAACCGTTTCGAAGAAGACAACATTCTGACAGTACAACCATGGACAAGTCATTTGAAATTATATCTTAGATTCATAGATGACATTTTCATCCTATGGAAGGGTCCTGTCAATACCCTTCAAAACCAACTGGATAAACTCAACCAAATAGATCAGCGCATACAGTTTACCTTCAACATCCATCCACATTCCATCACATTTCTGGATGTGAAAATTACAAAAAAAACAACATGATTTGAAACAGATCTACACAGAAAAGTCACGGATAGAAACATCACCCTTCATTATCAGAGCTTTCATCCACTACCCCTCAAACAACATCTCCCATACTCACAAATGCTTAGAGTTAAAAGGATAGTCTCTAACCCAATCAAAGCTACCAACCAACTCAACACCCTTGCACAAAGATTCAGGTCTCGTGGATATCCAGACCAGGTACTGCAACAAGTGAAAGAGCGTTCAGCATCTAAAAGTAGAAATGAACTCCTTAGTATTCAAACCAAACCCACTAAAAACCAACTCACTGTTGTCTCCAAATACTCCACTATGAGTGCTTCTTACAAGCGCATCATCAAGAAACATTGGCAATTACTTAAATTGCAACAGGATTTCAATCACATCTTTGGTCAAGAACCAATTTTCGCCTACACCAGAAATAGAAATATCGGTGAAATTTTAAAGCACACAGAACAACCATCCACATTCTCCACATTCAAGGGCACCATACCATGTCTGAACTGCAATAACTGCAACAACATCATCAGAGGCGAATACATCACACATCCCATGAAAGGACACAAAATCAGAATCAAACTAACCGCGACATGTGACACCACCAATGTCATCTATATGCTTAAATGCCCTTGTGGGAAAATTTACATAGGGCAAACTGAGAGAAAAATAAAAATCAGATTGAATGAACATAAATCCAATATTAGAACCAAGCAAATGAAATCCACAGTGACTCAACATTTTTTGGAAGCTGGACATAACATCAGCCAGCTAAAATTCTGCATCCTTGAAATAATTACCAAGAAAGAAGGGAGAGACGATCACAACTTCCTACTACAGCATGAAAACTATTGGATTTATCTCCTAAATTCTATGAAACTGTTTGGTATGAATAACCGTATGGAACATTTATGTTACCTTTAATATTCTATTTTTTGCACCACTGAATTCATGTTTTTTTCTTCATGTGTCAAAGATTATCTACCCATTGTGTGTTGCAATGTATTGAGCTCATTGTATTACTTTTTATTATCTTCTTGACATCGCTTTGATATGTTTATAATGTCTCTGTTCTTACGTGCTACTAACCCAGTACAATAGTGTGATTTATATTATTTTCAACCCCATATGTGTTCTCCTACTTTACGTGTCCACTTCATGTAACCAATATACCTCACCTTCAAATCTCTTTGCAGCCCGTCAACTATTTTCATTCCACATCACATTAGATTGACCCTAAACGCGTCCGTTTCATTTCAGAGTCCGTTTTTTATGTTCATCACCTTTACGTTTATTTGCGTTATATCTTAATTGAGCACACAAACCCCGGTACCCGAAACATCGCGAGAACACTCTCCACGTACGGCAGACACTGTAGGTGTCTTGATCCAACATACACTCTGTAAGCGTTAGCACATTTACATTGCTCCGTATCTTTTTTTCACCACGGCGGTGATTCAGCAACCCATTAGTCTACACGTTTAAAACTGCATGGTATTTCACCATCTTTATACGCACCTTTACGTTTTGTAAATCGTCCGTAGAATCAGTCACTCCAGTTTGACTCACGACATTTCTTTTTGATCCAGACTTGATGACACTTATTAACAACCACTTATTACTCGTTTTCTTAAAAAACTAATCAAACAAACTAAACCACGTTGTCTAGTACGTTTATCACATCGCGCCGTTTATTTTATCCGTTATTTCTCGTTTAGGCACTCTCAATAGGTGCTAGTAACATTTACCATATCGTGGTATTCTTCCCTATATGTTGCATTTCGTTTCATTCTTTGTTTATCACAGTAGTTGCATTTTCAGTTTTCCTTTTAACACACTTCACAATATCTGGGTGAGAAGAAGTCCCCGTGTATTACATTATACTTACCATCAACACTATTGTTTTCAGAATATCCCCAGACGAAGGAATGACTGCCGAAATGCATTGGGAGTGTATGTTAACATAACTACTCAGAGAAATATGTTTTCCACAATAAATTTTGGGAAATGAAGTTTTCAACCCTTGTGAAATGAAAAAGCATCAATAAAGCTTTCATATAAAAAAAACACAAGAACTGTTTCATACAACATTGGATTACAACAGAGAAACCTCTCAGAGGACTTAGCACTCAGTGCCTGGGGGACATACCCCATGTCTTTGGGGATGCAACTATACTAGTCACAGCAAAGACATGAGCAGGGATCCCTAACATTTCTGCATGTGTCCTGAGCTCCACTTCAGCCCAAGCTGAAGTCTCTAGATCATTGCCAAGCAAGCACTGTACTGGGAGGTCTGCACTTACCACAATCTTCTTAAGGCCAGTTACCCCTCCCCAGGAGAAGTTAACAACTGCCAGAGAAGGGTCTTTTCTGACATTGCTAGCATTAGTCACTTGGTATAGTTCACCAAGTATAATCTGCCCAGGATCCACAAGATTTTTTGTCACCATTGTGACACTTGCTCCTGTGTCCCTGAATGCCAAAGTCTCTTTTCCATAGGCTGTTGTCTGTATTTGCCCAGATTACTGGGACTCACAAAGGGGGACATATCCATGCCCCCATCACAGACTAGAACAGCCTGAGCTGGAACTCTGACTAGGCCAGAGTCCATCTCAGAACCCAGGGTCAACCCTACTACACCCTTATTCTGAACATTACCACCACCAATTGTAGCTGTACTAGGGGGAACAGTTGCCTTAGGGGAAATGGTGGCTGGAGTAGATTCTTTGGACTTGGTGCAGTCACTTGTCCAGTGAGGTTTCTGCTTACAGATTTTACATCATGGTTTCTTTTGGCCTTTTCCCTTATTAGACTGTGAATTCCCACCTGAAGAAGATTTTTGGGGCCCTTGTGAAGACTTCTGGTCTTTACCTTTCTCCCCACCCTTGTCATAATTTTTAGGATCTTGCTTCTTGGGTTCACCACCTTCATTCTGTACCTTCTGCCTCACCCTGGTTCTGACCCACTTGTGTGCCTTCTTTCCTAATTCTTGGGGAGAGGTCAGATCTGAGTCCTCCAGGTACTGGTGCAACAGCTGATTTTGACAGTTATTAAGGATCTGCTCCCTCATAATTAAATTGTGCGATCCTTGAATGTCATGCACTTTACTGCCAAGTAACCAACCCTCCAGATCCTTAGTAGCACAATCTACAAAGTCTACCCAGTCTTGATTCTGTGCCTTTTGGGTATCCCTGAACTTTAACCTGTATTGCTCAGTGGTTAGGCCAAACCCTTCAATTAAGGCACTCTTCAGACTGTTGTAATCATCTGCCTCCTCTTCTCTAACAGTGAGGAGTTTATTTCTACATTTGTCTGCAAAGGAGAGCCAATAGATTGCTGCCCACTGCTCCTGGAGGACCCTTTGAACTTTACAGGCCCTTTCCAGTGCAGTTATCCATTTGTGGGTGTCATCTCCACTCTGGTAGGGAGGGTCAATCCTATTCAGGTTTCTATGGTCATGAGACCTCTCCCTATCTCTAGGGATGTTGCTGCCACCATGGGACTCTAGTCCCAACTTTTTTCTAACTCTGTAGAGCTCTAGGGCCTCCTTATCCAGGGCTAACTGCTTTCTTCTGATTTCAAGCTGAGCTTCCTCATACTTGAGCAGTCTCTCCCTTCTCTCCTGAGAGGTTTCCCTCCTAGGAGAGGAGATTGAGGTCCCTATAGATGAGAAACAATGGTTAAAATCCAATGTAGGAGATCTTGACCTCCTAGGCCCACTACCAACTCTTCCAGGAGGGACAACGAGGGGCCCATTGTGGCCCTCTCCATCACCTTCTAGGGGAATTGGATTTTCCAGGTCCAGATCATTGTCATCTGCCTGGCCAGCCTCAGAGGTCAGGTCTTAGGGAGTTTCACCCCTAGGCCCTTCCTCATTAGCTGCACCACCCACTCTGCCTTCCCCTTCAGACCCTATAGGTCTGAGTACCTCTATGAGATGCTGGGTGGTTGGACTTTTGCCTGTCTTCAGTTTCCTAGCTGTGCATAATGCTCTCAGTTCCAAGAATGGAAGGTTATCATACTTGGAAACTAGAAGCCCATTGGCTTCTGGCAGGGAACCACTGGTTCCTGGCCTTGAAGACATTACTAGTGAGGTGTGGTGTATTGCACTACCTACCTACCTACTCTAGAGTGGCCTACTAAACTCTCTTGAGTTGTAGAAAGGGTGTGCTAGCCCTTAACACACAACTCTAAGTTCAGTAGAACTTACTGTATTCTAAAGCTTGTATTATATGTACCTAGGGTACCTTTAGTGGTTTTCAGTTAGTCACTCAATTGAGATTATCTGGTAAAACAATAGCAAGCTGGAATCCCACACGCTGCACACCAATGTGAGAAGTTGGTCTGATATATGCTGTCCACTAGTTATAGTGGGCACCTTGTATCAGTCCAAACAACCCCTTATTGGTTATGGGTTAAAGACAACCTTTATTGAAAGCTATCCTAGTGGTAGCTATGGAGAGCAGCCTTCAGGCTAAGTCTTGAAGGATGTAAAGCAGCTATAATCTCTTGAATGGCTAAATGAAAGACAACCACACCAGGTATATATATAAAATATATGTATTTATTTCTAAACACACCCTCCTAGTCTCTTTTTGAGGCTAGAGGACAAAACACATAAGTACACTTCAAATTATGACAGTAATAAGCACAAATACACGTCAGGCCCTAAGGGCGAGCCAAACCATATACTAAAATAGTGGTATAAGAACCACGACTTAACTAGACACAAGGTCTAGAGCCTGTAGAATCGCTGGGACCCCCAGGAACCACCCAAGGTAGTGACACAGGGGACCCACGGGGGCCGTGTGCAGTGTGAGAACACAGCTGCGAGCTTCCATTAGCTTCTATGGGGAAAGTCGCGGTTAGATTTTTAAAGATTAGATTAGAAATGCAGACCGGCAAATTGCTTCGCTGGTGCCTGCCAAGCAGGGGAGTCACTCCTTGACCCCAAGGGAGATTTCTTCAGTCCTCTGGTCTTTAGCAGAGCGTCGAAGTTCCAGGATTCAGCTTCAGAGTTTCATCCAGGAATATCTAAAATTCTGGTTACAGAGGTTCCTTACTTATACCTAAGGAAAGGGTTGGACTAGCTCTAGTGACCCACCTATGGGAGGGTTTGGAAAGAGGGGTGGCTACACCCATTTCCTTTGTCCAGTTTCACGCCAGAGCAGGGACTGGAAGCCCCTGAACCAGTTTGAAACGGACTATGCACAGGGACACCAAATGTGCCCCCAGTGCAGGACTTCAAAGCACACAGAGAGTGCTCCCACCCACCCCAACACACATAATTCTGTCTGGGAGGTGGTTACACGTCCCTGTGACAGGAAACCTATTGCCTATGCCTCCCCTGCTGGCGTTTCGGTCAGCAGTAGGAGGCCAGACTTGTGTCTGTGGCTGCAGCATCCATTTTGTGATGCCAGTGCTCTATTAAGTTTCTACCGGGTATACCAGTGCTGCCATGTCTCTCCCTCTAGAAGGGTGGGATCATACTCCCACACCAGTTACTGTTGTGGAGGTATGATTCCAAGGTGTTTGACACCAAACACGACATGTTTCCGTGCAGCCAGTCCAAAGTTAGCATTTACCGTTTGGTTATAATGCACTTAAGAGTATATGGTCAGGCTGCACGAATGACAGCCCCGGAGAAGAGATTCCGAAGGCTGCAGAGGGGCTCAGCTCATGCCTGGGCACCCTACCACATATAACCAAGCACCCTGCCTTCAGGATTGATAAGGCCTGCCAAAGGGGTGACTGATAGGTTTGTATGTGCAGTGGTAGGTGAGGTATAGTGAACCTATACCTCAGTAAGGGGTGCGTGCACCACCTTAACCAGGCTGCAGTAGCAGACCTGTGGTGTCATTTTGGGTGGCTTTCCAGGGGTGGCATAATACATGCTTCAGCCCCTGGTAGGCTTCTGGGATACCGATGCCCTGGGTACATAGTATACCATATACTAGGAACTCACAAGGGTACCTCAGGATCCAATCTGTGGTGTACCTAAAGTACATGTAATCAATTTAGAGAGGAATCAGCTAGGCTGGGGCCCTGAATAGCAGGGTCCCAGCCAGACTAAAGTTGAAAAACAGTGAAACACCAGCAAAAAGTGGGGGTAAACATATGAAGCAGATCCTACTCTCCTACAGGCGTCACCTACCGTTTTTGCTCCCTTCCGTTCGGCCTTTTGTCAGCACCATGGTGCTTTACAAAGTTCATGAAACCAGTGGTGACTTACCTACGATCCTTCGGGATCAGACTAATCATTTAACTAGACGACATTCTGCTCATAAACACCGACAGGTAGAATCTCTTGTCAGACTTGAACACTACTCGATCTCTCCTTCTAGATCTGGGTTTCCTTCTCAATATCGAAAAGTCTATGCTCACTCCTTCTCAGAGCATCACATTTCTAGGTTTTCTCCTGGACTCTTCCACAGCATCTCTTCTGCTTCCACAGTCGAAAGTCTCGACCATAAAGTCAGAAATTTCTCCCGTCCTTAAATCCTCTCTGATCTCCCTCAGATCTCTTGGGTGGATCGTCGGCCTCCTTTCTGCTTCCATCCTAGCTATCTTTCCAGGGCCTCTTCATTATCGCGCCCTTCAACGTCTAAAGATTTGGCACCTCCGCCAGGGTCCGGCTTATTCCGAAGTCATCGCCCTAGATCAAGAGTCTCGCATCAAGCTCCAATGGTGGATCGACCATTTAGATGCTTGGAACGGGCGAACTATCTTCGCTTCGTCTCCAGATCTTGTATTAGAATCCGATGCAAGCCTATCGGGTTGGGGTGCCCGTTGGGGACCAATATTGCCTGGCGGTACATGGTCTCATGAGGAGTCGAAATTGCACATCAATTGTTTAGAGATGCTGGCAGGCTCTTTTGCAATCCAAAGCCTCACGAAAAACAGAGTACGCTGTTCCATTCTCCTTCGCATGGACAATGTTTCTGCTGTCTGCTACATAAACCATCTAGGTGGCACCAAGTCCAAACCTCTAGCAGAGCTAGCAAAGAGTCTTTGGGAGTATTGCCTATCAAACAAACTATCACTCAAAGAAGAGTATCTTCCTGGAGATCTCAACTCTATAGCAGATTGGCATTCTCGCTACCTCCGAGACTCAAGCGATTGGAAGCTTCTTCCATCCGTTTTCAGATCTCTTTTTCAAAAATGGGGCCCTTTTCATATCGATCTTTTTGCTTCTCACCTCAACGCCCAATTGCCTCATTTCTTCAGTTGGCGGCCAGACCCTTGGCATTAGTGTCGGATGCGTTTCTCCAGGACTGGTCCCTCCATCTCAATAATGCCTTTCCTCCTTTTCTCATGATCAACAGGGTTCTTTCTCAGGTTCATCTCCAATCGGCCTCCCTGGTCATAGTAGTTTCATTTTGGCAATCACAGATTTGGTTCCCGTCTCTTCTGGAGATGACAGTGGACTTTCCGATCCTTCTCCCTTTCTGCAACGATCTGCTTCTGAACCTCTTGGGCCTTCCCCCACAGTCTCGTCCTGGACAAATTCTTGCTTCTGTCCACTTGAATGATCTCCAGTCTGTCCCTCCTGACCACCTCATTTCGCGGGAAGCTTCTCTCTTTATCAGTAAAGCCTGGGTCCCAGGCACTTCCAAAGCCTACAAGTCTGCTTGGTCTTTATGGTCAAGCTGGTGTCTGGAAAGACATATCGATCGCTTTTCAGCCCCTCTAGATTTTGTGGTCAATTTCTAAGCTTCTGAAGCCAGTGCATGTAAGTCCTATAGAACGGTCAATTTATATAGATCAGCCATTTCCCTTAATCACTGTCCTATCGATGGCAAGCCTGTTGGAGTTCATCCTCTCATTTGCCGCCTTCTACGAGGAGTACGATTTTCCAAACCTCCGTTGGCTAAGTATTCTAATTTATGGTATGTTCATTTGGTTCCTAAGTTATTTTCTGATTGGCCTGACAATTCCGCTCTTTCTCTGAAAATGCTCTGCGTCAAACTTACAATGTTACTTTGTCTTGTTTCCATTAAATGTGTTTCAGATGTAAAGGCATTGGATGTTTCCTCTCACCAGTTTTCTCCGAATGGTGTATTGTTTCAGGTTCATAAACGTACTAAAACAAATTTAAACTCTGTGTTTTATCGTTATTTCCCTTCCCATCCTAAACTATGTGTAGGTCAATGCCTCAAGGTATATGAACAAAGAACCTCTGATCTCAGAACGTCCTCTCATTCCCAACCTCTCATTTCTTTTCGCAAACCCCATCTTCCTGTTTCCTCTCCTACCCTAGCCCGTTGGGGTTCGGTGGGTCATGTCCCTTGCGGGCATTGACGTCCCTGTGTTTGGGGCCCATTCCCCCAAGGGAGCCATGGCCTCCAAAGCTTTATGGGCAGGTTCTCGTTTGGAGGACATTCTGAGATCCGCGGATTGGTCTAATGATAATGTTTTCCGTATGTTTTATTGCAAACCGGTTGTTTCTGCTGTTTGTTTGGTTATTGATATGCTTTGAACAAGCATAATATGAGCCTCCAGTCTTGACATAAAATGTAGATTTTCCTAATAGCTTATGACGGAAAGTCTTAATTTTATTAAAGACATGGAGGCGAGTATTATCCCGCCTCAACACTTCTAATCTGTGTTTTTCCCTCCCTACAGCGACTCCTGCGTTGCCTCCTTCATCTTCGTGATGGGACTAATAATCTGCAAGAGTGTTCTTCACCTCTTCATGACGCCTCTTCTTCCGTTTTGGCCTCCTCCTCTGTGATTCCTGCTGTTCAACTGTCCTGGTTGGATATTGGTCAAGAGATTTGTTCCTGGAATATAGCCTTTTGTATTGTGTTATCGATTGTTCCACTATTTATTGACTCTATCTGAGCTGCTCGCCAGCGAACAGAGGACTGTTCGCAGTCAGTTATGACGTTATACATGTTGCGACAATTATGACGTTCTGATTTATTGTGTTCCCATTGGCCAGTTGTTTTGCTTGGCCCTCTGGAAATTGTAGTTTTAGTGCTTATCTTGGCTGCTATTTGAATAAAGGCAAGATAAGAAAGCATAATACTTGCCTCCGTGTCTTTAATAAAATTAAGACTTTCCGTCATAAGCTATTAGGAAAATCTACATTATCTTCCCATGCAACAAACAAATTCAATACCAAATTGACAGCCCATCAAGTCCTGTACTTAAGTAGAGGAGTATTCACATAACGTACTCCCTTTAACAGTCGGCAAACCAAAGGGTATTCTCCGATAGGTCTTCCATCAACTCAGATATTCTCAGCAGAAATGGCGGATCTATAGGTGTTGATTGTGTGGTAGACTTTTCCGTGCGAAGCAAGAGAGGCTAAAAAATTGACCACAAGAGCTACATCTGCTGAAACGGGATCTAAATTTCCGTCCAAAGACTAGCTATTCCAGGCCAACCAGACTGATTTATAGAGTCTGGATGTGCTAGGTGCCCAAGATTGTTGGGTAAGAACGATAGCTTCTTGCAAAATTCCTCGGGTTCTCTATGAAGACCAGAAATCCTCCAAGCAATGAGAAGGATCGATCTCTATAGGATCATGTTACACTGAAGGCCCTGGTGATTGAGTAGGAGATTGCGAAAATGAGGAATCAGACTTGGAAATCCAATAAGAGTTCTAATAGAATAAAAAAACAAGGTTTGGCCTGCCAAAAGGAAGTTATTAGGACCATAGAAGAATGTTGTCTGCGAGCTTGAGCCAGAACTCGAGCAATTAGAAGGAAGGGGGGAAGGCATAGAGAAAAGAATGGGGCCAAGACTGAAGAAAGGCATCTGCTACAAGAGCTTGGGCATCTGGTCTCCAACTGAATAAGACAGGAAGTTAGGAATTGAGAGGGGAAGCAAAAATATCTATTGACATGGTGCCAAAGATTGAAGTAAGACGACTGAACACTGAAGAATGCATTGCCAGTCGCTCGAGTCATGCAGATGTCTGGAGTACCAAAGTGCCACAACATTCAAATTTCCTGGGAGATAGACAGTTCTGACTGATATTTGAAGTTGAAGACAATATTCCCATGGATGTTTGCAAGATCTAGCAAAATCTTGGACTTTGTACAACAAAGATGGTTCATGTATAGGACTGCTGTCAGATTGTCCGTGCACATGAGAATTGCACATTTTGCCTTGTTTTTTGTAAAGCACTGGATGGCAAAGGAGCCTGCAAGCATATCTAAACTGCTGATATGCAAGAATGACTCCGGAGGAGACAATGTACCTCCAGTTGAGAATTAACCGCATCTTGTGCCCCATCCCGTCCAACTTGCATCGGATTCTAAGACAAGATCTGGAGCAGCAGAAAAAATCATTCTCCCATTCCAAGCGTCTAAGTGTGTCAGCCTCTAGAGGAGTTCTTCTTTGGACTCTGGATCTAAAGAAACAGCTCTGAATAGCCGTGACCCCTGCGAAGATGAGGGCTATTTAATCTCTGAAGGGCCGATAATGAAGAGGACCTGTAAATATTGCTTGAACTAAGGAAGCCAAAAGGCCTTCCAAATGGGCTAACGATCTGTGAGAAAAATGGGAGAGAGAGACAGCATGACAAATCTCTTTTTTGAGAAGAGTCACCTTTTGGAAAGGTAATTGCAGAACAAAGCAAGATGTATCCATTAGAAAACCTAGAAACTCGAGTTGACAAGAAGGAATCAATTCTGACTTTGGAATGTTAATAAGAATGCTGAGCCAAAGAAGCAAGTTCTGAAAAAACTCTAAGTGAGTTATCAATATTTCCCTGCCTTGGGCCATGATCAAGAAGTCATTGAGGTAGACAATGAGTCTGATCCCTTGCACTATTAGGAAGGCTATCACAGGTTTGAGGATCTTGGTGAAACACCAAGGGACTGAAGACCGAAGGAGAGAACTTTGAAGTGGAAGACCAAAGTTCCCCTTTTGAACTGAAGAAACTTTCTGTGAGAAGCATGAATTTGAACAGAAAGGTAGGCGTCCTGAAGATCTAGTCTGACCATACAATAGTCCTGAAGAAGGATATCTCTGAGATGAACAATTGTTTCAATTTTGAAGTGATGATAGACAACAAAATTGTTGAAAACATTTAAGTTTAAAATGAGGAGAAATGTTTTGTTTTTCTTTAGCACTAAAAAGATGGTGCTGAGAAAACCTGACGGATCGAGATCTGTTTATTCTAAGGCCTGATTGGTTAACAGAGAAGTGATCTCGTCCTGAATTAGGAGTGATTGCAGTTGGGAAAATAGACAAGGAAGGGGAAGATGGGACTGGATTGGCTGTCGATAGAGCTCTATAAAATAGACTTGCACTGACTGAATCACCCAGAGATCTGAAGTTAGAGACAACCAAGCGTTTAGGCAAATCGCTAACCTGCCTCCTACGGGAGGAAGGCCAGAATTTGAAAGTCTTACATGCATATTAGTCTCCTTTATTCCTGTATCCCCTGGAACAGAAGCCTCTGGAGCAGCAGGGATAACACTGTTTTTTTTTACCTAGTGTAGGTGTCAACCTGGGACTGATGGTCGAAGGAGCCTCTGGAGAGGGATGGACCTCTTGTGTTGTAACCGTCAGCAAAGTGGTTTCTGCCTTTGCCTGCCCTGGCGAAAACCCGAGGAGAGAAAAATTTCTTTTATGAAAGTTGGGCATTGTCCATTTTGTCAAAAGTGAAAACATATTTTACTAGTTCTTTTTATAAAGGAATCTCCGAACAGAAGGCCATAAGCCAGAGGACCTTCTTCCTTGGTGGCCAAACTGCCGAATTTGGGATCAATCTTTAAAAGTAGGCTTTTCCATCGCTCTTGTGCAATATGGGCATTGGTGTTGCCAAAAATACATACAGCTCTCTGAGCCCAGTTGGATAACATTTCTGGATCCACCTCTCAATCTTAGCTTCTTCGGCAAAGTCCAAAATCCTGGCGAGAGGGACCACCAAATCCAAAACACGATCTTGACAATTGGACCAGGCCCTATCAACACCCTTGTTAGGGTCTTTGGCGTATTTAGTAAAAAAACATTAACATATTGGGGTCAATAACAGGAGTGGAAGTGACATTATTGGGAAGGGAAGGGCGAGAGAATTCAGATTTTAATTTATTTCGAGAAGACTTATCAAGAGTGTGGTGAAGGTAGAAGGAAACATAATCAGCAACATGCTCTGAGGTAAACTGCTCATTAGAGTTGGGATGGTGAAGGAGGGAGGGGTCAAACATGAGTTCACCAAGATGATCAACCAAATCTTCAGACACTGGGTGAGCAACACCAGCGTCAGAAGGAGACATTTTACAGCATTTTGCCAGAGGCCCATAGGTTGAAGGATCAGAAAACCCATCTAAAGTATTCTTGATGACATTATCATCATCGGTGTCTTTAGGGTACGTAACAATTTATTGAGAGGAAGGGAGTCACAAAAAACAAACCTCCCGCGTGGGAGGACCAGTAATTAAAGAAACACCTTTTTGAGCGACACCAGATGTGGCACCACGTTTCTTACCTTTTTTGAAGGTGCTTCAGAGGAAGAAAGCATTTGTGACAGGGATGCTTCTGAGGACTTTGGCACATCCAACATGGAAACAGCAACATCTTGCTGCACAGAATCTTAATAAAGGATTTTAAGTTATCCTTAAATCCCTGTGAGTCTTCTTCCTCAGACATAAGGAATAACTGAAATGAAATGGCAAAAGGAATGCAGGGAATAATTTAAAATATGGAAAGAACCTGTTTTACAATGGAAAACAGCAACTAACAGGTTCGTTTTAAGAAAATGGTGAGGGGGAGTGATTAAGTCAAAGGGGTGTGTGGAAGGGAGTTGCCAAGTGAGGGGAGGAGGCTGTGAAGCGTTGTGGGAGTCGGGCGTGTCCAGAAGGAAAGGACACAGCGAGAGGGAGGAGGAGCATCTTAGAAGGAGTCAGGCATGACCAAATGGGGAGAACCAAGCAAGAGGCGAGGAGCGCTGAAGGAGGCTGGCTCAGAGAAGCGTATAGAATACAGGCCACAAGACATGCTACAGCCACCAACATCTCCGCAATGAAAGCACAAGCGACCAAGGAAATAAAGGGATGTGAGAAAAAAAGAGCACACACTCAACACCAGGCACACAGTAAAGGCACAACAAAATATATCCAATAAATTATGATAATAGAAACATGTAATGCAAAGTAGAATACATTTTACAGTAATGGGTGCAAAAAAATACATATAATAATAATTATAATTATTAGGCTAACTCAATGTCCTATTGGTAGTTCTATTGTGAGGTCATCTTTGTGGTTTTTTACTCAGATGTTCTGGGTAATGTAGTTGTTTTTTGATTGGCTGCTATTGAATACACACAAAGAAAAGACTGCATAATATGAGCCTACAGTCTTGTAATAAAATTTGTATTTTGAACAGGCTTTGTACAGTCTAAATAAGTAAGCAACGCCCTCCTTACATCTAGGAAAAAGGGAATGGAATTATTAGGGTCATCCTGAAACACAGGCAATACCACTTCTTGTGCCAAATGAAAAGATGACAAACCTTAGGGACAAATTTAGGTTCCAATCTCAAAACAACCTAGTCAGGCAAAATCTTACAGTATGGGGGAGAAATGGTTAAAGCTCCTATGCCCTATCACTGGGCTGAAATTATTGCAACAAGAAACTTCCAATAAGAACTGAGTCAACATTTCCAAACTGGCCATTAAGCCAGTAGGGTTATATTTTGTTGGCAAGCATTCAGAAGCAGCATGGAAATCTAATAATAAAACTTGCATTAGTTATGCTGCTTCTTTAGTGGCTCTAGTGGCATAATTAGATATTCTCTTCAAATCCCAGCATGCCTCTGATATGTTTCAGGATGTCTCCCAACTGAGATGCCTGAATATATGTTCCTCTTGGATTGCTGTTCTACTCCTTATCATAATCCAGTCTGAGTCTTTGGCCTGGAGTTCTGCTACTGAAGTATCTACTGCCTCTTTGATAATGATTGAAGGGCTGGCCTGAAAAGCTGCAGATCCTCCTCAGCATCATCATCATGAGTCATCTCCACATTGTGCTGCTTAGCAGTAGCCTTTTTGCTGCCATTACAATTAAAAGATGTAACGTGCTAGGGCTGCATTAGCTTCCTGTTTTTATCTGTTTCCTCAGCAACCTGTTTCCTCGGTAGTTGAGGAAAAGACCCTGTTGCCTTCCGCCACCTGATGCATGCCAAATTAGACACTAGAGGGGCCTGGGGAAGCTTGTGTTTCAGCACCTGCATGACCCATTCACCAGCACGGAAACTCTCTCCCCTCTCCAACTCAGCACATGGGCGGGGAGAGTCCCAGCAGACGGCATGCAGAAGCATACCAGTTACTATGCAAAGCAGTGAGTACCCTTGAGCAGTTCTTTTTTTCAAATAAATATATCTATATATACATATATATATATTTATATATATATTACCTACTGGCAGTCGCCAGTAGGTAGTTATAGATAGGACCTATTTTCCATAGGAAACCCGCAACATTCTATTTGGAATAACGTTGGCACCGATTGACGAATCTTCGCGAAATTTTCCAAACTTTTGGCCAGCTCCGGTCTGCTTCTATCCTAAAAATGTCACGGTGATTCGTCAAGCGAGGGCTGAGAAAAAAGGGGGGTCCCAAAACACGTTTTCCCCATGCATTTTCCCATATGACCTGTTGACGCAGCTACAGCCTGAACTGCTGAACGGAATTACACCAAATTTGGCAAAAAGGTAGTCCTCAGTTCAGACTCATGCCTTTTGCTTAAATGGTGTAAATCCGTTCAGTAGTTCCGGAGAAAATTAGAGTTAAAAAGATAGATATATCTGGGCGGAGCCTAACCACACATCTCATCGTGAGATCTGATTGGCTGTCAGTACTTCATCCAAGAAGTGTTGGCAGCCATCTTGGGACCAATATACATGATAGCACCTCATTAAAAAGCATTGCAGTTAATAGAAGGTTTTAAGACTTTAGTTACATTATAAATCATTTGTTGATGGTACCATACTCATTTTAGGAATTGTGGTGTGTTCTAAGGTGATTTTACCATGTGAAAAAGCCTTCTGCTGTGATATCATGAATCATGTTTGAGAGAAAACTATTTTCTCATGCTTTTCCCACAGAGGTTTGGAAGGTGATCTATAAGCTAAACTGAGAGCATATTTTCTGTAAATTCACATTATCTTTCTCAGTCATGTGAGAATGAAGTCTGACATTCTCAGTAAAACATGTACATCCAACAAGGGCAGAGACTGTCAGTTGATTCCTTTGTGTTCTACTGCAGCTTCCCACAGTGTTCTAAAGAACAACTAGAGCGCTACCAGTCCTACTTATGACAAAAGTATTGCACACCTGAAGCCATCTTGATTGGAATAAAGTGGTAACACTTAAAACATTTAATTTAAAAAGGAACAAAATGAGGGGTTTCATTTAGCCATAGAAATTATGATTAGTGCTGCAGAAAGAAAAATTAGGGCTCATTTTGACTTCTCAAATCCCCTTCTATTTCATAAAAAAATTCTGACATACAGACTGAAACATGCACTTTGAATACCAGCAGCAGACTTCCCTGGTGAGCAGTAGCTTTACTACAGTGATCTAATGAGCAACTAGAGTGCTAACATTCAGAATTTATGGCAAATGTGTGACACATCTGAATGCCTTCTTGATGGAACCAAAGTAAAAAACTGAAAGTATTTCCTACTGAGCAGACTGCAGTAAATGAGGAAATTAGGAAACTTCATAACAAATAAATCTCCCAAGATGGCCACCAGAGACAAAAGAGCCCAAATGCAGCCCAAATATCACCCAGATGTAGCCCAAGTATAGCCCAATGACAGAATGTCCAAGAGTGTTCTTAAGAACAACTAGAGCGCTTACTGTCTTACTTATGACAAAAGTATGGCACACCTGAAGCCATCTTGATTGGAATAAACTGGTAACACTTAAAACATTTAATTTAAAAAGGAACACAATGAGGGGGTTCATTTTGCCATAGAAATTATGATTAGTGCTGAAGAAAGAAAAATTAGGGCACATTTTGAGTGACTTCTCAAATCCTCTTCTATTTCATTAAAAAATTCTGATATGCAGACTGAAACATGCACTTTTAATACCAGCAGCAGACTTGCGTGGTGAGCAGTAGCTTTACTACAGTGATCTAATGAGCAACTAGAGTGCTAACATTCAGAATTTATGGCAAATGTGTGACATATCTAAATACCTTCTTGATGGAATCAAAGTAAAAAACTGAAAACATTTCCTACTGAGGAGACTGCAGTTAATGAGGAAATTAGGAAACTTCATAACAAATAAATCTCCCAAGATGGCCACTATAGACAAAAGAGCCCAAATGCAGCACAAATATCACCCAGATGTAGCCCACATGTAGCCCAATGACAGAAGTGTGCAAAACACTTATTATGTGTGTATTTGCAGTTTTATATAGTGCAGACTTGTCAGGTATTGGAGTGCTTTACATGAGCATTGGTTACATCACACAAGATCAAATTCATTTTGGTTGTAGACATGGGGAGATTAAGTGATTTGACCAGAATCACAGAATGTTGAGCTGAAGCAGAAACTCCAACCTGGTTCCCCAGTTGCAAAGTCTGCAGCGCTGGAAGTAACACCACATCCTCTCTCCTAAGTGCAACATTTAATCAAGTGGTCAACTGGATAAAAAAACATAAAGATTACAAATAATTTAAAAGTTCTTTGTCGCTATTTGAAAACTCAGAAAATATGTCCTCATTTTAGTTTTTTAGAGCACTAACCATAATTTTGATGCAAATAAGACCCTCTCATATATGTAATTTCTAAAGGAAATGCTCCAGGAATTACAGTTTTGATTACATCAAGATGACGTCAGGCGTTTCACACTTTTGTAATAAATATAGAATGTTAGCAATCTAGTTGTTCATTGGGATACTGTTGAGAGGCAGAGGCCAGGGGCACGGACTCTGAAAATTGAAGGCAGGTAGGAGAGTGCAGAGGCAACAATTTGACCACACTGGGCAGGCAGGAAGGGCAGTGGCAGCACAACAGACTATGGAGGGCAGTGGAAAAGGGGACAGGGGCAACAAACCAACAATACAGGACTGGCAAGTGAGGCTGTGGCAATATAATAGACCATTGTGGGCAGAAGGAAGAAGCAGTCGTAGTACAACCATACATGCCAACAGACCCGTTTCAGCCAGGAAACGTCGAATGTTTTTAAGCTCAAATGGGCTTTATTTGATCTGTCTCCTGTCTACAATCTCCTCTTTTTCAATGTAACTCAAAGGGGAAAATCAATACCCCAGTTTTTTTTCAAAATCTCCCTCTTACCAAGTTCAAAATGTTCGCAAGTATGGTACATTGGATCATGGTAGGCAGGAGGAATTGGGATAGGGACATGGACTCGGATAACAGAGGACAGGAGGGACATGGAGAAGTGCATCAAACTGACCCTACAGGCAGGCATCAGGGTTTGCAGCAGCACAATACACCACACAGGGCATGCGGGACGGGAGTGCAGCACAACATCCATAGAAAGCAATAGGGAGGGGACAGGACCATGCACATGGACAACAGAGGAACAGAGGGGAAAGAGGCAATGGTAGCTAGCTGACCATAATGGACAGACAGGAGAGAAAGATGCAGCATAACAGACCATAAAGGGCAGGAGGGACAGATCATTGGCATTACAATGGAACTGAAAAGCCAGGAGGGAGGGAATAGGAGTCTGCACATGGAAACAGAGGGCTGGGAGCAAGAGGGCAGGGCAGGAGCAGCAAGATGACCATGGAGGTCAGGCAGGATGGGCACTGGAAACAAGACACACCATGGAGAGCAACAGTGAGACTATGATGGCATACACACAGACCATGGAGGGGAGGGGGTCAGGGGCAGCTAGCTGACCACACAGGGAAGGTGGGAGGGGCCATTGCAGCACAGAAGACCATGCATGGCAAGCGGGAGGGTTAGTGGCAGCACAATGGCTATGATGGGCAAGAAGGAGGGTGCAGGGGTATGCACAAAGGACCATGGAGGATAGAAGGGAGGGTCAGGACCTGTGCACAGACAAGAGAGTTCAGGGGAAGGGGCCTCACAACAGACCGCGCGGGCAGGCAGGAGGAGCAGTTGCAGCACAACAGACCAGGGAGGGCAGAAGGTGACCATGGAGGACAGGAGGAAGGGGATAGGGGCATGGCATGTGGACAGGCAGGGTGGAGGTGGCAGGGACAGGTTACAGTCATCTGATAATGCTAGGCAGGTGGGAGGGGAGTGGCAGCTCAACAGAACACACAGAGTAGATAGGAGTGGCAGGTCCATGGAACATGGTGGGCAAAAAGGATGGAGCAGGGGCATGCACAAAGACATCGGAGAGCAGGGGGAAGGAGAATAGGGGCAGCAAGCTATGCACAGAGGCAAAGCAGGAGGTCAATGATGGGCCATAGAATTGTGCAATGGAGGGCAGGAGGAGTGGACTGGTACATCATGCTAAATGGAGGGCAGTGGCAGCACATCAGCCCATGCATGGCAGGAGGGAGGAGGCTATTCCATGGATTCAGACAACAGAGGATAGGGAGGAGGTGGATGGGGCAGCAAGCTAACTGTTCAGAGAAGGTGGGTATTAGGAACTTTATTGTTTTTAAAATGTGTCTGTGCGAACTACTTAAAATATGAACAAGTATGCAGCATAATCTCACTTTTATTCAGGAAGAAGAGGACGTTTGTGACTGTGACTCCGGGCTCACTTGGCAGAAACACCCCCTGACCCTCCACCCCCATCGCAAAATGTAATGCCCGTGAAAAGGGTAGGTGGACGCAGTGTTATATAGAACATAGTCCTGAGAGCACAATTGAAAATGAAAACTAGATATAGTATATGGTATAAACTATGCACCAAAAAGTGTGATATAAGATGAACCGGGGCGTGAAATATAATATGCAATACATTATGCGCAATGACAGATTTATTGGAGAGTGCGAGATAGCACAGGCACTAGCGCGTGCTATGCGACATGCGCCTTGGAGTGTAATATGCACAGGTCAGTGTTGTGTAAACTAACTAGTCTCTAAAGTTGTAATATAAAATATGTGCTGGGGAGTGTAACGTTGCATATGCACTGTGACAAAGATATGGATCCCAGATTGTAATATGTATGGCATAGCGCTGTGCGTTATAACATAGGCATCGAGGAAGGCACATTAGATGGGTCAATATAACCCGTGCGAAGGCAAGTGTGACATGACATCTTCACGGGGAGGGGTTACAGTGCACATGTGCTAGAGAGTGTCATAGCATACGCACTAGCTGGTGGAATACAACACAGAGGTGTGTGGCTCTCGGCGGGCACTGGTGGTTGTATCACAGCATTGGGCTCAGCCAGGAGCACGCTGTGACTCTCAAGTGAGGTTCGTCTCCTTTCCAGAGAGTAAAATAAAAAGTATTACACATCCGGCGGTGGATGTGTGTTTCATTAACCGTGAGGGGGGTTTCTTGCATAGTTTGGTCGGATTTTTGTCGAATCCCCTTTGAATTGGCGTGCGTGTGTATTAAATGTGCCCGTCAATAGCTACCCATGTTTGTATAAATAAACGACAAGGGTGTCTACTTGGAGAGTACCCACCGGCGGGGTCTCCGGGATTAGGCACGGTAGGGCGTCAGACATGTCAGAGCTTCACTAGCGGTGTAAATACATTCCACGTGGATTTATTTATGCATAGTCGCCTTTTAATGAATATCACGCAAATCGTCATGGTGATAGGTACATACGGTTTGTCCAGCATGTCCTAGGTATTTCTATAAATATATTTTTCTTAAAATAATAAAAAACAAAGGCTGGCCCCGGGGGAATTGGTCCCTGGGGCCATAAGTGGCCTGAGGAGGGGGGCAACGCAGCCCCCCTCCTAAAGATTTCTTTTTTTAAAAAGGCCATGACCCGGGGGTTGGGGTCCCCGGGGCCAATAAATTAGAAAAAGAAGGAGGGCCACACAGCCCTCCTTCTTAAAAAAATAAAATAAATAAAAGACCGACACTCTGCAAACGCGCCCCCTGGCCCGTTGTGAGTTGGGGAATTAATTCCCCTTCAATACTGAGGGTCCCTGAGGGCCAACTAGCCCAACAGGTATCTCCAGTATGCGCCAGGGAGCTGTGTTGTAGACAGGTGTTCTGAGGCCACGCCCCTTTTTACACCTCTATGCAACATAGCTCTGTGGCGCTTACTGGAGGTACCTAGTGGGCTAGTTTGACCCTAGGGACCCTTAGGATTCAAGGGGACTTAATCTCTCAACTTAGAATGGCCACAGAGCACGTTTACACAGTGGTGAAGGGAGGGGACGGGGTCTGAGGTGACGTGTGCAAACACGCCTTGTGGCGCGTTTTAAGTTGGGGAAATAATTCCCTTTCAATCCTGAGGAACCCTGGGGGCCAACTAGCCCACCAGGTGCTTCCAGTAAGCGCCACTGCTCTGCGTTGCAGAGAGGTGGTGCAGGCCATGCCCCTTTTTACACCTCTCTGCTATGGTGCTTACTGGATGAACCTAGTGGGCTATTTTGCCCCTAGGGACCCTTAGGATTCAAGGGGACTTAATCTCTCAACTTAGAATGGCCACAGGGCGCGTTTACACAGTGGTGAAGGGAGGGGACGGGGCCTGAGGTGACGTGTGCAAACATGCCCTTTGGCGCGTTTTAAGTTGGGGAAATAATTCCCCTTCAAGCCTGAGGGACCCTGGGGGCCAACTAGCCCACCAGGTGCTTCCAGTAAGCGCCTAGCCCACCAGGTGCTTCCAGTAAGCGCCACTGCGCTGCGTTGCAGAGAGGTGGTCTAGGCTGTGCCCCTTTTTACATCTCTCTGCAACGCAGCTCTGTGGCGCTTACTGGAGGTACCTAGTGGTCTAGTTAGACCCAGGGACCCTCAGGATTCAAGGGGACTTAATCTCCCAACTTAAAATGGCCACAGGGCGTGTTTACACAGTGGGGAAGGGAGGGGACGGGGCCTGAGGTGACGTGTGAAAACACGCCCTGTGGCGCGTTTTAAGAGGTAGTTTTAATCCCCTGCCCTATTATATACTAGGGGCTTACAGAGGAGGTCATGCTAATCACAGGGGGACCCCAACGCATAGTGTTCCCTAGTGTATGTAGGTGTTTTCACTATATTCTGAGTGTCTTTTAACATAGCACAGGCTCTATGACTGGTTAGTCAGACTCAGTTACCACCAGTATCCGTCTGAAAAAGTTGAGGGTACAGGATGATTTTGCAACAAGGCTTCTTTCTGCTCTTCTGTTTGTTTTTTCTGCACGTTATCCTTCTTCCTGCACTTTTCTTCGTCTTTGAGGACTTCTGTTGCTTCTTCCTGCATTTCTTTTCTTTTTTCTTTCTGTGCGTTTTTTCTTCTTTCTTCACATGTCCTATCTCTGTAGGCATAGTTAGAAATTAGCATTTAAAAAACCTTTGAAATTCACTGAAAAAACCATAGGTTTCAGGCACGTTATAGTTAGTAATTAGCATTTAAAAAACCTTAAAAATTCACTGAAAAAACCATTGGTTTCAGGGGCGTTATAGTTAGCTGGACTTTTCACTCGTACAAAACCATTGAAATTCCCCCGTTATAGTTAGTTCAGCTAACTATAACTCGCGCGCCCGCAATGCACTGCTGATGACGTCACATATTACATAACTCATGACATGGTCAGTGACATCACTGATGACATCTCAAATGACATCACTGATGACATCATCCTTGTGATAGAGTGGCAGACCTCCTCTCCCCCTAATATAACCTTTGATACACACATTCAAAAATAGAAACTAAAATTTTCAAAACAATTGACACACCAATACCAGTTACAACAACATATTCATAGATCCACATACACAACCACTCCTTCACCAACAGTCCTATACAGTCACTCATACATGTACTCACTCATCATATGTACTCATACACCTATACATCCTGTTATACAACGCCACTCATCCATAGAGTTACTCACACACATAGTCACTCATGCTAATAAAGAATCAAACATCCATTTACTTGCATATAGTTATACACACACTACCACACTTACTTCTATAGAAACTTACACATACTTAGTCTTTTAAACAATCACTTATAGAAACACATACTTATTCATACAGGAACTCTTCCAATCTCTCACTCTCACATATACTCACTTATATACACCAATAGTCACATATACTAGTTTAAAACATATGTAGTTACTCATAAAGACACTATTGAGACAGACTTTCACTCACTAACACACCCATGCACACACACATCCACCCATACAGTCCTGCACACATGCTGTCTTCAACACATACAAACAGTGAGTCACTCATTCATGCACCTATGCACTATCTAATACCCCCCACCGTACCATACAGACACTCAGGCACTCATACTGATACTCAAAAAACCAACTTATAACCTATATAGACACTCATGTAGCTACTCTCCAACCCATGCAGCCACTTATACACAAAGTGAGAGACTGATACAGATATTTACATATTTAAACATTACTCACTAAGCCATGTATTCACTAAGATACACTTAATCAGTCAGTTATACAATCAATTTTTCAAAAACAAATCATCCATTTAGACACTTATATACCCATTTATTCTTCCATCGACCTTGAGATATACATATATAAAACATATGTAATTTTCAGAAAAACACACATTCACTGGATGATGTCATCAGTGATGTCATCAGTGATGTCATTTGAGATGTCATCAGTGATGTCATGAGTGATGTCACTGACCATGTCATGAGAGATGTAATATGTGACGTCAACAGCAGTGCATTGCGGGCACGCGAGTTATAGTTAGCTGAACTGAGTATAACGGGGGAATTTCAATGGTTATGTACAAGTGAAAAGTCCAGCTAACTATAACGCCCCTGAAACCTATGGTTTTTTCAGTGAATATTTATATATATATATATATATATATATACACATAAACAAACTTTATTACCATTTATGGTTGGTGTGGCTCGTGGATATTTGCTGTACTCGCAGGGGTTCTACCTTTGTGTGTGTATATATATATATATATATATATATATATATATATATATATATACAATTACCACTCAAAGGTGCATCGCGGCACCGAAAAGAGAGACGTACAACTGTTCTTACGCTGATACTGCCATCCGCAGTAATAATTTATTATTCCATTTGTCTAGTGTCATTTCAGATGTCATCAGTGATGTCACTGACCATGTCATGAATGATGTAGTATGTGATGTCATCAGCAGTGCAATGCGGGGGGCTAGCTATAGTTAGCTCAACTAATTATAACGGCCAAATTTCTCTGGTTTTGTACAAGTGAAATGTCCAACTAACTATAACGTCCCTGAAACCTATGGTTTTTTCAGTGAATTTCTATGTTTTTTAAATGCTAATTTCTAACTATAATGTCCCTGAAACCTATGATTTTTTCAGTGAATTTCTATGAGTTTTTTATATGCTAATTTCTAATTATAACGTCCCTGAAACCTATGGTTTTTTTAGTGAAATTCAAAGGTTTTTTAAATGATAATTTCTAACTATAGCGTCCCTGAAACCTATGGTTTTTTCAGTGGATTTCAAAGGTTTTTTAAATGTTAACTTCTAACTATAATGTCCCCGAAACCTATGGTTTTTTCAGTGAATTTCAAAGGTTTTTTAAATGCTAATTTCTAACTCTAACTATGTATGCCTACAGAGGTAGGACACTTGCAGAAAGAGGAAGAAAGGCGCAGAAAGAAGCAAGAGAAATGCAGAAAGAGGCAACAGCAGTCCAGAAAGACAAAGAAAAGTGCAGAAAGAAGCATGAGATATGCAGAAAGAACCAACAGAGGTACTGAAAGAGGCCTTGTTGCAAAGTCATCCTGTGCCCTCAACCTTTTGCTGACTGGTACTGGTGGTAACTGACTCTGACTAACCAGGCCCGGAGTCAGTGCTATGCTGAAAGACACTTAGAATACAGTAAAAACACCTACATACACTAGGGTACACTATGGGTTGGGGTACCCCTGTGATTGGCATGACCTCCCCTGTAAGGCCCTAGTACATAATAAGGCAGGGGGATTAAAACTACCTCTAAGAGGTGCAGAAAGACACAAGTGAGGTGCTGAAAGGAGCAAGAGCAGTGCAGAAAGAACCAACAGAGGTGCAAAAAGAAGCAAGAGCGGTACAGAAAAAGGTAGGAGGGGTTCAGAAAGAAGGAAGAGAAGTGCAGAAAGAGGCAGGTGAATTGCTGAAAGACACAACAGAGCTGTAGAAAAGAAGCAAGAGAAGTGCAGAAGGAGGCAAGTGAGGTGCAGAAAGAAGCTAGAGCAGCACAGAAAGAACCAACAGAGGTGTAAAAAGAGGCAAGAGGGATGCAGAAAAAGGTAGGAGCGGTACACAGAGTCAAGAGAGGTACAGAAAGAGGCAGGAGGGATGCAGAAAGAAGGAAGAGAAGTGCAGAAAAAGCAACAGAGGTGCTAAAAGAGATGTGAACGGTGCAGAAAGAGCAAGGGAAGTGCAGAAAAAACCAACAAAGGTACAGAAAGAGGCAAGAAAGGTTCAGAAACTGGCAGGAAAGGTGTAGAAAGAGGGTACAGTGGTGCATAATGAGGCAAGAGGGGTACACAAAAAGAAAAGAGTGGTGCAGAAAGAGGCAAGAGGGGTGCATAAAGAAGCAAGAGCAGTGCGGCAAGAAGCAACAAAGGTGCAAAAAGAGGGAAGACAACTGCAGAATGAACCAACAGAGGTACAAAAAGAGGCAAGAGGGGTACAGAAAGAGGTGGGGGAGGTACACAAAGAGGCAAGAGAGGTACAGAAAGAGGCAGGAAGGTTGCAGAATGAAGGAAGGGAGGTACAAAAAGAGGCAACAGAGGTGCAGAAAGACGCAAGAGAGGTGAAGAAACAAGCAAGAGAAGTGCAGAAAGAGGCAAGAGAATTGCTGAAAGAAGCAACAGAGATTTAGAAAGAACAAAGAGAAGTGCAAAAATAGGCAAGTGAGATGCAGAAGGAAGCAAGAGCAGTGCAGAAAGAACCAACAGAGGTGAAAAAGAAGCAATAGGGGTACAGAAAGAGTTAGGGGAGGTGCACAAAGAGGCAAGACAGGTACAGAAAGAGGCAGGAGGGGTACAGAAAGAAGGAAGAAAATTACAGAAAGAAGTAACAAAGGTACTGAAAGAGGCGCAAAGGGTGCAGAAAGAGAAAGAGAAGTGCAGAAAGAGGCAACAGAGGTACAGAAAGAGGCAAGTGAGGTGCAGAAACAGGCAGGACAGGTGCAGAAAGAGGGAACAGGGTGCAGATAGAGGCAAGAGAGGTGCAGAAAGAGAAAAGAGGGGTGCAGAAAGAGCAGGAGATCTGTAGAAAAAAGCAGGAGAGGTGCTGAATGAGAGTTGTTTTTTCTTGATTAATACTTAGTCTGTTGGTCTCCAAGTATTGAGATGTGATGTCAAGCAAGCATTGTAGTCCTATAGGTGTCCGGCTGATGAGTACCAGGTCATCTGGATATAGGAGATTGGATAACTGACGGCCTCCTAGCTTCGGGGCATGCAAGTTGCTTCCATTAAATTGGACTGAAAACTCGACCATGAAGAGATTAAAAAGTATTGGGCAAGCACACAGCCTTGTTTTAAACCTGAGGTTGTGTTTATATTTTTTGTTAGATGGTCTCCTGCCCCCAACTTTACTTGTACCCAGGTGTTACTATGCAAAAGAATTAGTTGTTTTAGAAGCAATGATAGAATTCTTAGCCTTTTTAGGTTTTGCCACAGAATATTTCTATTTAAATGGTCAAACGCCGAGCTGTAATCGATGAAGCACATGTACAGGGGCTGTTTAATTACAAGTGCAGCATCTATCATTAGTGAAAGGGCGGAGATGTTAGTGGCAGTGCCCATGTCTCTACAGAAACCGGTTTGGTTGTAAGGTATTGCTTTGATTTCTGTGGCCCATGTTGTTAATTCTTAGAGGAGTACACCGGCATAGTATTTGGCTTCATTGTCCAGAAGAACTACCAACCGGTAGCTCTTTTCGTCACTCCTATTGCCTTTTTTGTAGATGGGAGAAATTATCGAGCCTCTCCATGATGATGGTACAGTTGACGTTTGCAGAATTGTATCAAAGATCGGAGTTAGAACTGAAGCCCAGAATACTGGATCTTGTTTAAATAATATGGGCGGGATCCCGTTTGGGCCAGGAGCTCCCTCACGTCTGCCTTTCAGGATTCTTTTATGAACTTGTGTATTCATGATTATGAGGTCCTGTCTCAGTTCTGCATTGGAGTTTAACTGGGGTGATTGAGTTTCCAGGGTAGACGCAAGGTTAGTTAAGCGGGTTAGACAGAGCGTTAATCTTCCTCCAAAATTGTGCATTATTGTTGTTTTTAATGTCGTGCATGAGTCTAGCCCAAAGAGATTCTTCGGCTTCCTTTTTATTTTGCTAAATCAGTTTTTTGCGGGTGGCTTTTAGCTGCCTCAGTTCTTGCAATGCCATGGGGTCTTTCTTCAGCCTCCATAGTGTGTGATTTATCAATGCTTTTAGCTTTTTTAGTTTGCCGTTATTCCATAGGTTGTAGCTTAACCGTTGGTTTTGGGGGCAAGTTGTTCTCCTATTTCGAGAGCGTCATTTTGTATCTCTGTAGCTGTTCCGCAGAGTTTTTGTAAACACCTCCCAGCCTCCTATTATGTCGGGGTCGGCTGCTTTAGCTTCTTCCAGGAGTTGTTTCGCAAAGGAAAGGAGGCCTTCAGGATTGTTGGTTCTGCATTTTACTCTTATCTCATTATTGGTAAATTCTGAACAGAGTGTGTTTGCTGGGGGACAATTTGCATGTTGATGGCTCTTCTACCCTGATTTCCTGGGGTAAGTGATCACTATAACCCACGCTCCCAATGTGATAGTCTTTTACTTTTGAGAACATACAGCGAGAGCAGAATGTGTAGTCAATTGTGGACCTTGTTACTGCGTTGCTAAATGTTGCTGTCTGTGGGCGATCTCCGGGAGATCTGCTGTTTAGTGCGCGAGAGCCCAGTTGCTCTAAAAACGCCAGCAGCTTTTTCAAAGTTTTTGTAGGTCTTCCATCTGTTTTGTTATCTTGAGGTGCTTCCTCCCATACAAATGGATCCTCTTCTGAATAGATATCCTCAGCTCTATTGCTGAGCATGTTTAGATTAAAGTCCCCTGTAATTATCCAGCTGTTTACTTTCTCTTCTGTTATTATTTTCACCAGTTCTTCCTTCAATTGTTGACTACCTCTGGTTTTATCATGTGGGTGCAGATGAAGGTTTACGAGTATTATATACTCTTTATTTGTCTTCCCCGGTAAGGTAATTTGAATTGCTTGCATTGCATTGGGTGGAGCTAGGTTGATCGCTTCATCCTCCCTATTAGAGGAGTCCTGTTGGCCGCCCATTGGCGCATTCTGGGGGCTGTAGATTCCACCCCTGCTATGTAACGAAGCCTGCGTTGGTTTTTGATTTCGCCCCTTCCTCCTTTGTTTTCTTCACTGTTTGGAGGATAATTGTGCACCTTCGGTCGGAGCCTGTTTTTCAGGGGATTTGCTGGTGTGCGAGATGTTACTCGTTGGGGGTGCTGTGGCTCCTTGGCTCAGTGAGCTGTTATTTATCCCTGATATGGGTAGTTTGCTGGGCCTGAGCCTGGGTTCTTGAGTTTTTACTTAGGTTTTTTGTCGATTGCTCGCTTATGCTAGTATGAGCCATGCCAAAAGCTGGTTTGACTGGCACTGCCTTCCTTATGTCGGCGAGGAAATTATCTATTGCTGATGGTAGTTTCGCCAGTTTGTACACAATTGTTATACAGGTGCTGCTAGCCTGGGTAAGTTGTGTCTCTGACTATGCCCTCTTGATCAGATTGTTATGGTCTGCCAGCTTAACGTCTACATTAGCAACGAAAATGGAGAGTGAGTTTAGGACTGACAATTGAAGGTCCATCTTGTCTGATTGGTACTGCATTGCGTTCACAGACATTTGCATTGTATGCAGCAATGTGGACCAGATGTCTTTGTCTTTGTCTTGTGATTTGTCCTTTTCAATTTTGGGTTTTAGGGAGCTGTTTTTGCTTCCTTCTGGCTCACCTCCGGGGGCAGTAGAATATGACACAACCAGTTCCTCCCATTCTTCTGCTGTGAGGTATGATGACTCTGGTTTGGTTTCTTGAGACGTTAGTATTCGTGTTGGAGCCCATTGTGTATTACTGTTGGGTTGAGCTAGGACAATGCCACAACCATGTTGGGTTTAAATTTGTCCCAAGATTGGGTGAGCCAACTCATCTTGTGCTGATGAGTGGAGTGTAGATGGTACTTTTCCGACTTCAATGTGTGTTGTCATGTTGTGGGAGTCTTTGCTGTCTACTTTGCCCACATTGGCCGTGATCGCCTCCTTGTGCTCACGTGTCTCAAGTGTCTCAAGTGTATGGAGTGTCTCCTGGCCAAGAGTGCCCAAGGAGATAAGATTGTCTTTGGGGCTATCTTCCACTTTGGCCTTTGGCGGAGTATTAGGTTGCTGTAAGGATCCAGGGAGAGCTATACATCTATTTTGGAAGGTATTGGTCTTGGTATTGGGATAATACTTATGTTCTTCTGAATCTTCCACCTCTTCTCCCAAATTATGTGATGGAGTTTTGTCCATGGATCCATCCTTGGCATGCCTAGGGGGGATGTGGTTGTTGGTACTTTCCCTTCTTTCTTTCTTCTTTCCTTTTCCTTCATGTCTGGTTGTTGCTGCGCGGCTCACGGCCAATCCAAGCGTGTCATGCCCACTCTCGTTAGATATGACGGTGTATTTGGGCAGGTCTATCTCCAATTGACTCAAGTCGTTGTATCTTAGGTATTCGTTTACCTCGATTCCTTGGGTCTTTGCCTCTTTGTTTGCATTTGTCACGTCTGTTGCCTCTATTGTGTTTGCATCGCTGCTACCACGGCTTTTGCCGGAGACTGATAGGTCTTTGCAGTCCCTGCAGTCTGACTTCAGCTGCTGCCATTGCTGCTGTTGCACCAACTGGTGTTCCATTTGGTGAGCCTTGAAAGGTTGAAGTGGATCGGGTAGATTGGTTACTTTGCTACTATTTAGGCACAATACCGGCCCAGCGTCCCTTATGAATAAAAATGTTGTTTATATTTTAGGTTGGTAGCTTGACTTGGGCAAGATAGGGTCACTGCTTGCACTAGCCATGCCATTTGGTGAGGGCTGTGGGCTGGTGATAAGTGGAGAAATCAGATTGAAGACTTCGTACTTTGTCCTCGCATGTGCTTCGGCACTTCCCTTGTTTGGTGTCTTCTTAGTTGTCCTCCTCGTTCTTTTGGCAGGGTTTACTGCTGCCTGCTGCCTTGACTTCCCTGACCGCATTATTGTGTGTAAGATGTTATGAGCTGTTTTAGCTGAATTAGCTGTCTTGGCTATTTTGGCTGTTGTGACCACTACTTATCTGATATAGCGTTTTCTAAGGTTGTTGTCTTTTTGGTGACTTATGTCTCCCTTTGTCTTCTTTTGTCACTTTTTTGTCCCTTTATTCCCTTTTGCCAGGTCTTTGCCAGGTCTTTGCCAGATTTCAGTGATGGATTCCGCTGGCAATTTCAGTTCCTTGATTTATTCCTTGATTTGTTTGTTTGTTTGTTTATGCCAGGAGGGATGAGGCAGAGGGACAAACGGAAATTGGTGGAGTTGGGCGGAGTGAGGTGGGATAAGGTGGGGCCTTTTCAGCACTGGTTGGGAGCAGGTTGGAAGCTCCAGAGGCCCCCTTCACAGAGAGCCTTCTCAGAGAGCTTCTGCCTCAACCTCCTAAACCTCCTCAGCCCTCCTCAACTCTCCTGCTATCTGCAGTGTGGTCCCAAGCTCCGCGCCTGGCCCACCCGAGCGTAACAAAAACGCGGTGTTGGAACCAAAATTCAGCAAATAAAAGGGACTTGGAAACGCGACGATTCAATGTGTTCAATCCTTGGTTGTTGTAGGGGCTATTGCCTGCCTTGATGTCTTTTGCGGCCTTTTGCTGTCCTTTATTATCCTTTTGATGTCCCTCTTTTAATTGCAGAGGAGAATTTGCTCCTTGAACGCCGTTCTTTTACCCTTCCTTGTATCCAGAGGGGTCAAAAAGCGGGCGTATATTTCGCTTCTTTCCCTTTTCCTTCTCCTTTGCTGCCCAACTGGGTTGACTGGGGCAGGGGTGGATGGGGTGGACGGTGTTCACCTGCTCTCTACACTCTGTGAGCCAAAGCTGTAATGGCTAGACCAATTTAACTCTACCAGTATGGCTAGGCTCACAACTGTCCGTCGGTCTTTGTAGTCGTGAAGCCTGTGGCTGGAAGACAGTGGTTCAAGCCACTGCGCCGCACCTACCCTAACACTTGCAGCCACTACCTACCGCTACCGCTCCCTCTCTAACTCCAAGCCCTCCAAGCCCTCCAGACTCTCGAGCACCGCAATGGACAAAAGCAGGCACAGAGACAGAGAGACAGGGAGAGACAGGGAGAGACGGGGAGACAGGAAAGCAAGAGGCAGAGAGGGCAAGTGGTGAGTAGAACCGGTGGCGCGGGGGAAGCCAACAAGCAAGCAAGTAATTAAGGAGCCTCAGCACGCCGCCCGCAGTCCTCAGCGACGCCAGTCAAGCCGCACTGTGCCTCTCCGCACACTCTGCACCCTCCACCACTACCGCAACCCGCAGCCGCGATCCGCACCGCAGACCACACTGCAACCCGCACCCAAGGTAAGTTGCTGGCTGTAATCTTATCAGGCCTCGTGACAGAGGGGGGGTGGTCGTGCCGTAGTACGATGCAGCGAGGCAATGCGGCGGCTGATGTGGCAGCGCAGTGGTGGCGAATGGTAGCAAACTATCGCTCAGGCACGGGGGACGGATGCAGCGTCTCCACCTCAGCCACAAAACTCCGGCTCTGCATACACGAACACAGCAGAAGCAGAAGTGCAGCTCAGATCACGCAGAAAGAGGGAACTGGAGGGCAGAGAGAGGCAAGAGAGGTGCAGAAAGAGGGAAGAGGGGTGCAGAAAAAGACAAGAGGAATGCAGAAATGTGGAACAGAGGTGCAGGAAGAAGCCAGAGCAGTGCAGAAAGAACCAACAGAGGTGGAAAAAGAGGCAAGAGGGGTGCAGAAAGGGGTAAGAGAGGTACACAAAGAGGCAGGAGGGGTGCACAAAAAGGAAGAGAACTGCAGAAAGAAGCAACAGAGGTGCTGAAAGAGGCATGAAGGGTGAAGAAAGAGACAAGACAGGTAAAGAAAGAAGGAATAGAGGTACAGAAAGAGGCAAGAGGGGAGAGAGGTGTAAAAAAGGCAAGAGAGTTGCACAAAGAGGGAAGAGGGGGCAGAAACAGGCAAAAGGAGTACAGAAAGAAGCAAGTGAGGAGCAGAAAGAGGCAAGACAGGTGCAGAAAAAAGCAAGAGAGAAACCGAAAGAGGCAAGTGAAGTGCAGAAGGAGGCAAGAGAACTGCAGAAAGAGACAATAGAGGTGCAGAAAGAGGCAAGTGGGGTGCAGAAAGAAGCAAGATAAGTGCAGAAAGAAGCAACAGAAGTGAAGAAACAGGGAGAAGGGGTGGATAGAGAGGCAAGAGGAGTGCAGTAAGAAGCAAGACAGGTGCAGAAAGAAACAAAAGAAGTGCAGAAAGAAGGAACAGAGGTGCAGAAAGAGGCAAAAAGGATGCAGAAAGACGTAAGAGGGGTACAGAAAAAGGCAAGAGAGGTGCAGAAAGAGGGAAGAAGGGTACATAAAGAGGCAAGAGGGGTAAAGAAAGGAGCAAATGAGGTACAGAAAGAGGCAACCGATGTGCAGAAAGAGGGAAGAGAGGTACAGAAAGTAGAAGAGATTTGCAGAAACAGGCAAGAGAAGTGCAGATAAAGAAAGAAATGTGTAGAAAGAAGCAATAGGACTGTAGAAAGAAGCAAGAGAGGCGCAAAAGGAAGCAAGAGTGGCTTGCACACCATTAGTAGCAATTTAACACCCACATGTAGCAATAAGAAACAGGTGACCATTCTAGGTTTTCAAAGGGCCTTCCACCATGCTGTAACACTTGTCGCTGCATTTTTGGTAACGTTTGAGCCGTTTGAGCTAGAAACAAGGCTTTTTTTGTTCAAATCTGCAAATTAGGGAGCAGATGATGAATTATGTGGCTAATGCAGAAAATGTATAATTGTGAGAAAGTCGGTGCAGCTAAACAGTTTCATAATTCCAAGGGCCCTGCTCATACCTCTGACTAGGTCCACAAGTGCTCCTCAGTGATTCCTTCTTTTTTTCGTCTCGCTGATTTCATAGTTGAGCTTCTAGCAAAGCGAGGAAGACCAAACCTGAGGTTAGCACTCCACAGCACAGACTACCATACCACATAATTACTCTCCATAACACATAATGCCACTCTACATAATTCGTATACACTAAATACCACATACTTTCCATCCGCATAATTTCACTGCACAACATACCACATAATTCCACTACATACAACGTACATCCACTCCACTCCAAAAATATTAGTAAAAAACTTTTACATTTACAACGCCAATAGCTCTAATTCTCGCAAATGCGAAACCTAGTACATTGCAAACACTTCTGTAACTAGTAGATGCGTTTGCAGAGTGGTGGGGAAAGGGTGCTTGGCCTCCGACCAGCGCTCAGGAATTCTGCTGCGTAGGACTTACAGGAGGTACCAGAGGGGCTTCCTGGCCCGCAAAGTCCCTCAGGAATAAATTGGACTTCATACCCCATCCCATAGTCTGCCGGGAGGCACGTTTGCAGAGCAGTGGAGAAAGGGGGGCATGGCCTTCAAAGACATTTTAGCAATCCCACTGTGTGGGACTTACTGGAGGTTACAAGAGGGGTAGTTGGCCCCCAAGGACATCCTTAGGAGCCAACTACCCCTCCCATTACCTCTAATAGCAGGATTGCTAAGTTCTCATAGCAGGCCACGCCCCCTATTCCCACCACTCTGCAAATGCGCTCCCTGGCGCGCTCTTGGATGGGGATTGAAGTCCCCTTCGATGACGGGGGTCCTTTAGGGGCCAGCTAGCCTACCTACCTCTTACCTCTAGTAAGCCCCACTCAGTGGGATCGCTGAGAGGTGGACAAAGGCCACGCCCCCATTCCCCACCACTCTGCAAACACACCTCCTGGCGCATTCTAAGTTAGGGTATTAAGTCCCCTTCATTCCTGAGGGTCCCTGGGGGCCAACTAGCCACCTCCAGTAAGCACCACACCCCTGGATTGCTGAGAGTGGTTGGAGGCCACGCCCCCTTTTTACACCACTCTGCAAACGCGGCTCCTGGCGCACTGTTGCTCAGGGGATGAATCCACTTGTCTCCTGAGGTCCTCTGAACACAAGAGGACCTCATCACCCCACCAGCAGTGGGCCAAGAGGTGTATTAGCAGAGTGGTGTAAAAAGGGGCGTGGCCTTGGCCCACCTCTCTGCAATCTAGCTGTGTGGGGCTTACTGGAGGTACCTGGTGGGCTAGTTCGCCCCAAGGGACCCTCAGGAATGAAGGGGAATTAATTTCCCAACTTAGAACGCGCCAGGGGGTGCATTTGCAGAGTCATACAGGGAGGGGGCAGAGCCTCCAGCGAGTTGCCGGTTTCTTTTTTTATTTTATTTTATGGGGGGCACGTGGCCCCCCTTCCCTGGGCCACTTCTGGCCCCGGGAACCCCATCCCCCGGGGCCTGCCCATCTATTACTAATTTTAAAAAAGAAATTGGGAGGGGGACCACGTGGCCCACCTCCTGAGGCCAATTATGGCCCCGGGGACCCCATTCCCTGGGGCCTGGCCGGCCTTGTTTTTTTTTAGAAGGGGGCCGCATGGCCCCCCTCCAATGGCCAATTATGGCCCCGGGGACCACATCCCCCGGGGCTTGGCATCATGTTGGGGACCGTGTCGGTAGCCCGAATGCCCCTACGGTCCCAGCCGGCTCCCCACCTCCAGCGGGAGCCAGCATTGCTTTTGGGCAAGGGGAGCTGAGCTGCTAACATGCAGCTCCTCTTGCCCAAAAGCAATTCTGCTTTGCTTTTTGGAAACGTGAGCAGGTTTCCTGCTCTCGCTTCTAAAAACCAAAGCAGAGTTTGCTATGGCAGGGCGGGACCCGTGCTTTTGCCCTGCCATAGCAAACAGCAATGTCCCGGGGTGGGCACCCCGGGACATGGCAGGAGCCGGCCCTGGGGGGATGGCCCCCTCAGGGCCATCAAGGGCTCCAGGAGGGGGGCCGCGCTGCCCCCTCCCAACATTTAACATAGCCCCGGGGAGGTGGTGGTCCCAGGGGTCAATAACAGACCTCCACATTAACATAATTTGTGCCCCGGGGAGGTGGTGGTCCCTGGGGCAGTATGGGGAGGGTCAAAAGCCCCTCCCCACAGTTCTCTAAATTAAATTAGAGCCCTGGGGAGGTGGTGGTCCCTGAGGCATCAGGGGGTGTGAGGCCCCCTACCCCTATTAAAATAAAGCCCTCGGGAACTGGTGGTCCCTGGGGCAGCATGGGGGGCAAAAGCAGATCGCCACACCATAATTTTAAATTGCCCCGGAACCTGGTCCACCCAGGGGCTTAAAACAAATCAAACCCTGATTCGCGAACCCAGTGCAAATTTGCGCCATTTGAAAAACAAATAAATGCATTTTTTTGCCCCTGGGGGTCCTTGTGGGACCGCCAGAGCAGGCCTAGGGGGTCAGGGTGTTTCTACCCTGCCCCCTTTTCTTCCATTTTCACTTTTCTTCCCCTTTTTCTTGTGACTCAGTTACAGAGTCACAAGATGGCTGCCAACACATTCTGCTTTGGAGTGTTTGGAGCCAATCAGAAGTCAGCTCATGCTCGGGAGGAGTTGCGATTGCTCCTCGGTGCTCAGTGATCGATATTTGTATTTCTTGAATTTCTCTGTAACTACTGAACGAATTTACACCATTTAAAAAAAAGGTCACTTTCTGAACCTAGAGCTACCTTTTTGCCAAATTTGGTGTAATTCCATTCATATTACCTACTGGCGTTCGCCAGTAGGTAGTTATAGTTAGGACCAAGTTTCCATAGGAAGAGCATTTTTTGTTTTGCTTATAACTTTGGCGTCGTTTGATGAATCTTCATGAAATGTTCCAAACTAATTCTTTGTTTATATCAGCTCCTATGTGGGAAGTTTGGGCATTATTTGTCAAGGGGGGGGCCGAGAAAAAAGGGGGGTCCCAAAACATGTTTTCTCCATGTTAATTTCTATAGGAAACTTTAGACAAGGCGTAACCAGCCCGAGCTTGCTGCTTATTGGTTGGGAGCGCTGCGAGTGGTTGCAACTAGGAAGTGTTGGCTGCCATTTTGTGATTCCATCGAAGCGAGTAAGGGGAAAAAAGGGCAAAAAAAGTAGGAAAGAGGACGGTAGGAGCACTGTAACCTTTGTGGGGGTGTTTAAGGTGTGCTATAGAGGGGGTGCGAAGCGAACTACTCATAGCTACCAGTCTGAAAGTGCTGGGTATGGAAATTAAGTGAGGTATTGCGTAGAGTCTGATGCTGCTAAGGTTAGCTGGTGCGGGAGTCTGGGATGAAAGCGTGAGCCTAAACTGTGTGTCTCATGGTGTGAAGTCATGTGCCCTGGCCGCTGTGCCACACCTGTCTAAGTAGTGTCAGTAATATTTTATACGAAGTAGGAGGAAGTTTTGTTTGGAACACTGTAATTTGTATATGGTGCTTAGGTGGTGTTATACAGGGAGTGTGAAGGTAAATCAATACGGTATTTATAAAGTGCAAACTACACAGAAAACGATAATTGATTGGAAGATAAGAATCATTGGGTGCTAAAAACTAGGGTGCATATTAGTTGCATGAAAAAGCATGTTTGTCATTGGTTAATGAAGAGCAGTCTAAACGTGGAGTACATTCGATAGGATGAAATGTGTAAAGCTCAACCACACGTGCTACTTGCATTTGGAAGGTACATTTGGAACTTAAAACAATGGTGAACTTTTAACCCCGCAGGTGCTGTTAAATGTTCGAGAATATGCGGGGAAAAAAACGTTACGTTTAAAAAAAACATCATGAACTTTTAACCTGCAGGTGTGGTAGAATGTTCAAGAAAGTGTGGTGATAAAATAGGTTGAACTTCTGACCTGTATGTGGCACGGAATATTAAATAGCATTTCAGATGGAAAATTCAAAAATAACCAATGGAGATCATTTTTGGAATGTCGATGAAGGAATTAAGTATTCTGATTTGTTCTTTACATGTATTTATATGTGGAGCGACAGAGAAATTGTGCCATTACTGGTTCCATTCTTGATGAAAGCGGTGCATTACATGTACTGTGTGACAAAGAAAGAATTGCATGGGTGTGTGACATTTGAAATCTGCATACCAACTACAAAGGTGAGGTAGAAATTAATAAGGTGTGTTATGTGTTTTGTAGTAGTGATTAAGTATTTGAGGTGATATTTTTAAGTTTGAAAGTATTTTTTATTTCAAAATAATATCCTGTTAGTAAAGTGTGGTGTTTCATATTGGTTATAAAATATGCATAAAGTTTGACCTGTTGTTATATAAGTACTTTATATATGTTTAGGAATTTTTCACAAAGAAGAAATGTGGTTTGTCATCTTTAAAGGACTGTATGGCTTTGAAAATGAGGTACAACATTAATTTGGGTTTGTTAATGTATTCAGGCGAGATAAACAAAATGTTCCACTTTTGCAAATTATACTTTTTGTGGAAGTAGTGGGGAAGAGGGGGACGGAGATGTATGTGTTAAGTTACAAAGCGATAAAACCAAAGCCAGAAATGTTATGTGGACAGGTTGTGGTCTCATTTATGACAGTGAGAGGTAGATTTGAATATAAGTCTAGGTAGGTTGTTGTACTGTGAGGCCGTCTACAGTGTTTGGAGATTACATGGAGATAGTAAGAGTGATACGTTCCTTATATATGTACGCATAGTTTGAAACATTTGAATCTAGGTTGAGATATAATATGAACATGGTTTCTGGTTTGCATTTGGGTATAGTTAATAGTTTTAGTAGTTTGTGACTAGTGAATAATAAAAAGGTAGATATACTAAAATATATGGTAGTAAACGTATTAATTATTGGCTGTTCTTATGAAATAGAAGTGGTTGGGGAGTGTTTCTTTAGAAGAGATGTTTTATAAATGTGTGAGAGATAAAAAAGAAATGAAAATGTTCGGTATATTTTCTGTATGACTTTCTTGACATTAGTAAAGTACATATCATTACAAGTGATAGTAATTGTCAGGCTGTGTTCCTGTGCTGAATATACGTAGGTGTTTAAGTGGTCCGGGTTTTACAGGTGCTCAGTTTCACTATCTCATTTGAGACACTCGTCAATTTTTTGATTCAATTTAATGTCCTTAATATACATACAGTAAAGGGACAGTATATCAAAAGTTTGGGAATTACAACTTTGTTTACTCTCCCCATCCTCTGCTATACACTGTACAGAGTGTTTAAACGACTTTATTCACATACAGATGTATAGGTAGTAAAGGTGGTGTAGTGCCACTGGGCCCATTTATAAACCGTGCTTTGGGATGGTTTATGTTTTACCCGCCAATTTGCATGTTTGAATACTTTTGGATGATAAGCGTTACGGAAGACACCTTTAAAAATTAAGCCTGAGTATGGGTATAGTGCCGCTACTAGGAATGGTGGCGGTTTCTCTTTGATTTCGTATGGTTAAGCAATGGCGGGGGAGGGGTGGAGGAGGTGGGTATGTTAGTGATTAAAACACAGACTTTAGTAACGTGCAGATGTCTAGCTACTAAAGGTGATGTAGTACCACTGGGACCATTTATAAAGCGCCCTATGGCATGGTATATATTTTACCTGCAAATTTTCATGTTGTAATATGTTTTGCTGATGAGTGTTTCAGGAGCTATCTGTTGAAATTAAGCCTCTGTATGGCTATAGTGGCGCTTCCAGGTTTGCTGGGGCTCTTTGTTTTATTGCATAAAGTTAAGCAAGGGCGGGTGAGGAGGTGGTGTAGTGGTACTGGGACTATTTATAAACCGCCTTATGGTATGGTGTATGTTTTACCTGAAAAATTGCAGGTTTCAATACCTTTTGCTGATGAGCGTTCCGGCAGAAACCTGTTGAAATTAAGGCTATGTATGGCTATAGTTGCGCTAATGGGAGTGCTGGGGCTTGTTGTTTTAATTTCATAAGGTTAAGCAAAGGAAGGGGTGGGGGTGGGAGAGGTGGGTATGTTGCTGATCATAACACGGACATTTGTAACGTGCATGTGTGTAGCTAGTAAAGGTGATGTAGTGCCACTAGGTCAATTTATAAAGCACTCTATGGCATGGTACATGTTTTATCCGGAAATTGCATGTTTTAATACCTTTTGTTGCTGGGCGTTCCGGCAGAGACTTGTTCAAATTAAGTCCCTGTATTGCTATAGTGGCTCTACCAGGTTTGCTGAGGTCTTTCTTTGATTTCGTAAGGTTAAGCAAGAATGGGAATGAGGATGGTGTAGTGGCACTCGGCCCATTTATGAAGCGGTTTATGGTATGGTACACGTTTTCTCGCAAATTTGCATGTTTTAATACCTTTTGGTGATGAGTCTTCCAGCAGACAGCTACGCAAATCCCACAACATTTCTGTGGATAACAAATCTTCGTGCTGATAGACACTCTTCCACTGTGGTAGAAGGCTGCCAGCGTTGATGGCAAATTATGAAACTTTGTGCCATTGTACATTTAAATGGAAGCTTGGATCATTTCTTTGTTACTATGGTGCAGTGAGGGCATTAAGTGGGAAAAAATTGGGGGTGCTCTAAAAGGGGCGGGCATGCCTGTTAAAGCGTGTGGGCTATCCAAGTAGGGGCATGGTCTACATGAAGATAACTAGCATTGTGCGCTTAAGAAAATCCCCTCGAATTATCCTACGTTCGAGAAACACGCTCTTTAAAGTATTGCTCTTCATCCTACAACGTGGCTCATGTAGCATGATGTTTCCACTTCTCAGTAGTGAGCAAAATGAGCATGCACACATCGATGTGCATGCTCTGCTGCAGTGCAATAAAAAAAAAGAAAACTTGACTACCTTTGCGAGGGCCGAAAATAGAGCCCGATAGAGACCCATTTCGAGTTTTACTGAAAATAACTGCCAGTGCTCAGAGCTGGCCCACTTAAAGCCCTGCATCCATTCATTCTAAGCACTGCACCATCCAACCATCTTTCAATTCATTCAGACATTCCTACCTACATACATACATACATCTGTCCCTGCAGTTATTCTGAGTATCTATCAGCCCACTCGCCTATGGTAAGCAATGTGCCATCCATCCAGTTATACGCCCATATATTCATACATACATCTGTCCCAGAACCAATCCTACGCATCTATCAGCCCACCCGTGTATCCTAAGTACTGGTCCATGCATCCAGTTATCCTTCCATGCATCCATATATCCATACATCCATCCATCTAGCTATCCATTCATCCATCTGGCCATCCATCCAGTCGCCCTTTATTCAACTATCCATTCTTATAATCGTGCACTCTCCGCAGCCGATCCTAAATTCTGCGTATTATACTCATCCACCCAGCCTCTTAAGAGGCCGAAAAGGCTGGCGATAATCATTGAGGGGCAGATGAAGTTTCTGATAAAGAACAAGAAAGCTTTGAGTTGCTCTTTTTGGACCAGAGTTCACCACCGTTCTCTGGTGGTGTTTTAAACAAAGGTTGATGTAGGGAAAGAAATGTAAAGCTGCTTTTCAGTGTAAGAAGTTAATTTAGAAAGATAATGGGGCATATTAGCAAGAACGGCGTTAAAGTTATTACCGCTTTAGCGGCAGGAAACTGCCGCTAAAGCCGCGATAAAGGGCTTGATAATATGCCCTTGTCAATTCCCATAGCCGGCCAGGTTGTGATATGAAGCTGGGCTTCTATGGGAATTCACAAGGGCATATTATCAAGCTCATTATCGCCGCTTTAGCGGCAGTTTCCTGCCGCTAAAGCGGCGATAATTTTAACACCGTTCTTGATAATATGCCCCTAAGTTAGCCAGGCAAAGCGTGTGTTTTCGTAGCTCTACAACAACACCCTGTGAAAGGTGAGAGCAGGGTTGTGTTGGAGTTGGCTGTGTGTGGTCGTCTCCAAAGGCGCAACCAGAGCGAAATTTCGGGGGAGGCTATTTCTTTCATCAATAGGCAGAGTGGGGATATAGGGGCTCTAAAAAGGGGTGGAAAAAAACAGAGCATCATTTACAAGCAAATGGTCTTTTGAAGACCTGTGAAGTACTCAGGTGCGGCTCTGTGTGTGCTATTGGGAAGCTGTCTCAGGGAGTCCGGGGCAATGGGTGTTGTGCGCCTGGTGGTCTCTCTACTAATCACGCCACGATGATGTTGCTCCTGCGCTGCAAAAAGAGAAGGGAAATCGTGAGATAAAATGGCTCTCTTTAAATTATTTCTTTTCTCCTACAACGCGACTCACCTGGCATGATGTCTCCACTTTTTAGTAGTGAGCAATGTGCATGGTCTCACTGTCTCACTACAGTCCAATAAAAAAAAAAACAACGGACTACCTTTGAGAGGCCCGAAAATAGAGCCCCATAGAGATCTGTTTCGAGGCCCCCAAAAATAAACTGCCGGTGCTCAGACTCCCTCCCCTCCAATTAAAGCTTTGGGTGGAGTGTTTTGTTTGCGAAGTTGCAGATAAAATTGTTAGGCTAATAATGGTAATTTTTCTGTGTGCCGTTTGGTTGGTAATATCATCCTAAGTATATAGATTACAATTTTTAAAAATATTATCTATAAAGTTGTCTGCGGTGGGTTGCAGAGGAAGTGTGTGGGGTTGTGGGGTGCGGTGGAGAGGTAAAAAGTACGAGGTAGTGCAGTTACATGTAAATTGTAAAGCTGTATGTAAATAATTAAATAAATACTTACTGTATGTTCTATGGTACTACCCGTCATCCTACTGCTCCCCTGCTGTGCTCCATCACGTTGCAGCACTGCCCCTGGAAGCCATCAGTAGAATTTATGTAATTGTATATTATCATTGTAATATATTGAACTGATGTAAAAAATAATTGAATCTATTTTTTTTTTCAGAAAATTATTTCATTTGGAAAAAATGTGAAAATGCCTAGAACTGAGAAAAAAAGACAAGAAGAGAAGCATTTATATTTGCAGAAAAGAAAAGATTTTGAATTACAAAAAAATGAGAGCACTACACAAACAGTTTCTTCTGGTAAAAACACTAGACAATTTCTGATAAAAATATTACGAACATTTAATGAAAATAACATCACACAAAGGAAAAAGATGAATTTTTCAAGTAAGGACAAGGAGACTTCAATTTCAAATACAAGGAAAAGAAAACATGATAAAGAAACAGTATCTGTTACCCGGAGACAAAAACAAATTCAAGAAATTCGTCAGAGACTTTTTCGAACTAGAATGATTCAGAATTTAATGAGAACATGCTGCAAATATAAAAAGAAAGTGCTGCAATTCAAACAGAAGCAGCGTATCAAAAGTATCGTGGATACTGCTTTTACTTTAAAACAGAAGTTATTCATTGTGATTTTGAAGAGGATCAAAGTATTAGATAAAGTAATCAAAGTGTTGAAAGAGAAAAGTAGAACCAACTTTTGCAAAATCTTTAGTGGACATTGGAAACATACTTCTAGTAGTGAGCCTTTTTTTAATAAGGAAAGTTACTTCCAGGAAAATAGTTTACCATTTGCAGTTGACACTGGAGGTCGTTGCTACGAAGTTCAGGATGGTTGTCCCCTTCCAAAAGAGGAATTGGTTGGTAAAAGTGCGGAAGAGTTAATAGTTGAAGAAGTGCAAGGGAAACGTACAGAAGCTCCTGTGTTTAAGTGGGGTTGAAGCAGTATTTGTAGTATTCGACAGGAATCTATTGATATAATGCGAAATGTGCTACGAGAATATACACAGAAAAGTATTAAACAGAAATGCAGAAGTTTGTAAGGAAACTGTACTATGTAAAAAGTCCTGCATTATGTTTAAGTGAACTGAATACAGCTCTTTTATATGGTTCTTTATCAGATGTTCAAAAAAAGTGTGATGATATTGAAATGCGATATTTTGGTTCAGAAGAGCAGTCAATAGAAAGTGAAACTTTGACAATTACAGATGTTGAAGGAGATGGGAAAGTGATTAGCACTGATCAGTTTGAAGAAGAAATTGGAAGGTTTAATGTAGTGTGCTCTGAAATACCAAACTATGTTTGTGTTTGTTGTCGACGTAGTCATTATAAAAGTCAAACTAGGAATGTTGATTTGCATTTGAAATGTGAAAAGGAGAACGATAGTAAGTGGGAAGAATTTGCAACTTACTCGTTGGTGGAAGGTCGATTTGAGTTAGGTAGTGATCAACGTATATGTAAATATTGTTACAACAAATTAGAAGAAAACAAAATGCCTGCTAGAGCAGTACATAATAACGTAGAATTAGTAGCTATTCCGGAGGAACTGGCAGAATTGAATACATATGAGTCGGTTCTAATTCAACCTGTTCATCCTTTTAAAACTATAATTCGGATAGACCGCCACCAACAGGCTTGCAAAGAGGGCTGAAAGGAAGAGTGGTGTACTTACCTTTGGATTTTAAGAAAAATATTGAAACTATTGCTGGAGAGAAAGAGGAAAATGAGGCACTAGTCATTCTAGTAAATGGTGTACTAACAAAGAGTCGGAAAATATGGCAAGAATTTGTGGATGTTAATAAAGTTGAAAAGGCTACGTTATATCTTATAGAGAACAATATTTATTACAAAACTGTAAATGTGGATGAACAGGTAATAAGTTTAGAAGATGAATGTGAAATGTCAAGTGGTCAAATAGAGAAAGTGGACAAGTCAAGGACTGAAGAGATTTATGAACATTACACAATATATCCTTTGCATTCAACAGAAGTAATAGGAAGCAGCATTGAGTTATTTCAAATGAAAAAGCACAGGGAACTCCAATGAGTGTATGGGAGAAGAGCTTGGAAGCTCGTTGTTTTCCACAGCTGTTTCCTACTGGAGAAGGTGGACGATATGATGACCGACCTGTACGTATTCCGGCTTCAGTATATCGGTCAACAAGATTATATTCTGAAGATCCTAGATTTCGACAGTGCATTCCATACATATTTCACCTTTTGTATGAAAGCGATTCATCTTCCCTGTCGTATGCAGTGAACCATATACTTAAAACTGGAGTTCATCAATCACTTCTTTCTGCGAAAGAATTTGTAGAGAAAGTTGAAAAAACAGATGAAAATTTTGAAGCACAGTTAATCAATTTGATGGCATGTCAACGTGGAACAAATGAGTATTGGTATCATCGTCATGGAAAACTCAAGTGTATGTTACTGAACTTAGGTACACCAACATGGTTTGTCACACTTAGCTGTGCAGAGTATGCATGGGAAGATTTGCTTGAGTTTCTAAGAGAAGTGAATTCCAATATTAAAAATGTTGAAATAAAGACTCCTGGTGAACTGTGTTCATTGGATCCTGTAAATGTGTGCAGATATTTTAATCATAGGTTTCAAGCTAGGATGTCTTTTATTTGCAATAAAAAGAATCCACCTCTTGGAGAAGTTACCAATTTCTTTTGGAGAAAGGAGTAACAAGCAAGAGGTGCACCTCATATACATATGCTACTATGGGTCAAGGATGCACCTAAATTTGGAACTGATTCTGATGAAACAGTATTGTCTTTCATCGAACAGTATGTGACATGTGATAGTCCAAGAGAAGAAGGAGATAGAAGCTTGAGACAGCAAGTTTTACGTTTCCAAAGTCACCATTGTGGAAAGTACTGCAGAAAAAATTACAAGTCTAAAGGAAAATTTCACACCATATGTCGGTTTGGTTTTCCACGTCCAGTCATTTGTAAAGGAAGAGTAAATTATTTTTTTTCTTCTGTAAGGAACACAATAACTCGGAAATCTCCAAAGAATACCTACAACTTAAAAAGAACAGAAGTGTCAACTACAATCCAGTCGTTTTAAAAATGTGGAATACGAACTTGGGCATCCAGTATGTTGCAGATAATTCAATTGCTGTTGCCCGTTATGTTACATCGTACATAACAAAATCAGAAAAAACAGAGATGAAACAAATGTGGGAAGAAATTGCCCAAGAGAAATGCGATAGCAAAAAATTGTACAGCTTTACTTTGAAAATGCTTTCCCACCGAGAAATTGGATCCTACGAATGTTCAGACCGCTTGTGCTCTTCAAGTTTATATTCAAAGTCTCGAGGAATCATTTGGGTAAGTTTAGGTCTTACCTGCTCACGGAATAGAGTGTTGAAATCATTAGAAGAACTACTTACTTACTAATTACTTAGCAGCAAATGAACCAGACAGTACAGACATTCTTAAAACTAATATGTTGACCACATACTATCCGAAAAGGAGTCGACATCTGGAACAGTTATGTCTGTATGAAGTACTTCAACATTACAGCTTCAAAGAAATGTTAAACAGAATTTAAAAGAAGGAAAATATGCAATAGTTGGATGTCATGGTTGTTTAGTAAAACATGCAAAGGGTAATCTTATAAACCACACGAAACTCAGTTGTGAAACTCCAGATAAGCGAAAGTGAATTACTTGGAGACTTTGACTGCTACGTAGATTCTTTTAATGCATGTAAAGATAGCATTGCATGTACAATTTTACCTACATATTTAAAAATGTTGAATGATGAAGTTGAACAGGAAAAGACCATTACAGCTGAAATAGCTAATGAAAGCTCTCAAGATAGCCAAAGTAGTGGTCAATGTAGTCAAGATGCACTTGGATAACCAATACTGGAAAATGAAGCAGCGATTGCTATGCATGAAGTCGAAATTGCAATGCAAGAGGCACACAAGGAGAATATTACATTGGAAAAGTTAGAAGAACAACTAAATGTTGAACAGAAAGAAATATATGTACAAGTGAGAGAACAGATACAACATGGTTTGTTGCATGAAAAAAAAGAATGTGCATGTTCATCTTTTACGCCTCTTCTGATGTACATCAGTGGTCAAGCTGGGACAGGTAAAAGTTTTTTAATTAAAGTTTTGACCAGTTATCTTCAAAAAACTACTGGTTCACATTTATGTTCTGTGGTAACAGCTCCAACTGGATTATCTGAATACAATGTTAAAGGAGTTACTTTGCATAGATTACTGATGTTACCAGTTGAGCATGATAGTAAATTACAATATCAGAAGTTGTCTGGAGAAGCTTCTCATGAAGTATCAAGAGTGCTGAAGAAAATGAAACTATTAATTATTGACGAGGTGAGCATGGTCTCAAACTTAATGCTTGCTTTTGTACACTTAAGATTGCAGCGGGTATTATAAACAGATTATGACGTTCTCTTTGGAGGAAAACATTTAATTGTATTTGGAGATCTGCTACAACAAACAACTGTAAAAGGAGAACTGTGTTTAAAACTCTTCCACATGAAGACACAAAGAAATCTCTGGGAAGTATTGGAAATGTTAATCTGTGGTTAAATTTTGAATATAAAGAACTCACTCCGAATATGTGACAAGCAAGAGATGAAGATTAGGGAAATATTCTAAAAGATGTAAGAATTGGTGTTCTAAGCAAACATGGTAAAGAAACTTTTCAAAGTCATCTACTAAAGAACTTGTTTACAAATGAAAACACACCAGCAGAAGTAATGTACAAGAAAATGAAAGAAAAAAAAAATCTATAGTTTGATTAATGCCTACAGTGGAAGAGTGTTATACATTTAATAGAGAGTTTATGAAATTGGAAAATGAAGAAATAGTTCACATTACAGCTATTGATAAAATCGAGCATCGAGGAATAACAATTCTTCTTTCAGAAAAACTACAGAACAAATTGGATTCTTGGGAAAAGTCTGTATCAAAAACTGCTGGCTTAGAATTTTTTTAGATGTATGTTTAAACTGTCGGTTGATTTTGAGGCGTAATCTGAATGTAGAAGGTTTAGTGAATGAAGCAATGGGGAAAGTTGTTGATTTTGTAAAATATCAAAATAGAAAAAAGAATTGAATTTTTGAAAGTTAAATTTGATCAGATTACAGAGGTAAAACAGATTGCGCGTTGTGCTGTATGGATGTAGCTTGATCTGAGTGAGAATTATTCTTTAAAAGGATTTGAAAACAAAATGAACCAGTGTTTGTGAAAAGGGTTGGCTCTGAAGAGCCTTTGTGCTTATAATGTGTAGGTCAGGGGTCTCCAACCCTCTCTGCAAGAAGAGGTTGTTTATGTTCAATAAAAATTCTACCTCTGTGATTGGCTTTGGAAAAATAGAAAACAGTTTTGTTGCTTGGGATATGCTAGGAATTGCTAGCAGTCAACCACACCTGCTACAGTTCATTTGAAACTAGAATTGTTAGGGAGTGTTTTACTTTTAACTGAAATGTTTTTATAAAGTAAAATATAAACAACAAGCATTAACAGCACATTGTTAAATGCTTGCAAAGGATTCCGTGTGGATCCACGGATCCTCTGCAAATTTACACAGGAGCTGCACTGAGCGCCACGGTGGATCTGCGGATCTGCCCAAAAACAATAACACATTGGGCTTCTTTTCAAACAGCATGGAAAGGGGTAAAAGGCAGTGACCATATCGAAGTGGTATAAGAACATTATTAGATGAAAGGAAGCCTGTCATTTGAAAAATACAGCAGTATCAATAAAAGGAAAGTGGGAAGGGTAGCCTTTATTAGTAATTATGTACTGAGATTGGAAGAGCATTGCTATATTTCTGATTTGCACTAGAAAGAGATATTAACTGATATTAAGAGAAAAGTTGTAGAACAGCGAAGAGATTTTACTGGGGGTGTACTGTAAAAAACTATATGTAAAAAAAAAAAAGTGCATTTAAGCTCAGGGAAAATGTGTACTTTACAATAAATGGGAAAATAGAAGGGAGCTTAATGTGGGAATTAAATAAAAACATAGTGACCAAGAAAGGCGAAAATGGAATTGGTATACTGAAAGTATACTTATTTTGTAAAGTGTTATAAGCCGCAGACCTTGCAAGTAAGAGTGGTGGGGTGGTAGGCCTGGTGAGGGGGGTGGGGATTTTGACAGACGATGATGAGGGAAAATGAAATAAATAATTAGTTTTCCCTCGTCATCGTCCATCGAAATAGCCTGCAGCACTGACTATGCTACCCACAAAGAAGCCCTTTAGACATGTCTCAGGCCTGTTACTGCAGAGCCTGTGTGTGAAATTTAAAATGCCATGTTGACTTGGCATTTAAAAAACCCTTACCAAGCCTTAATTGTCCCTCTCATTAGATATATCACCCCTAAGGTAAGATCTAGGTAGCCGTTGTGCTCTGTACTTAAAAGGTAAGAAAGGTACTTTTAGGTTTCTGTCAGTTACACACATATTTACAGACGCATACTCTAATTATACATCCAGTCAATGACCCATACAGACACTCACATACCTATTTAGAAAACAGCAGTCATAAGACTGACACAGGCCCTTTCACATGGGGATAGCCCCATGTGAAAGGACACATCGCTGGAGTTGCATCAGTTTTGTGACACACTCCAGCAAAGCGTCACTACTGTGCCTACAGATACATCAGAAATACTGACGTATCTGGAACTCCTTGCAACATGATACGTCACTCAGTAAATATGACGCTCCTTCTCATAAATGCAGCCCACTGTATTTGGTTTTCAGATATCTACTTGTCTTGAAAGAGGAGGATTTAGAATGGCATATAGGAAGATGGGAGAAAAACACAGAAGAAACAGTACTATCTGCATAAAACTCAGATGCTTCACTTCTCATAAATGCGGCCCTCTGTATTTGGTTTTCAGATATCTTCTTGTCTTGAAAGAAGAGGATTTACAATGGCAAGATATGAAGTTAGGAGAAAAACACAGAAAAAACAGTACTATCTGCATAAAACTCAGATGGAGAAAGGATATGATGGTGAAAATGTATTGAGGAAAAAAGAGCAGTATGTGGGAAAATGCTAAATGTAAAAACACTTTGAATTAAAAAGAGAGCTTTAAAATAAAGTCACAAAGAATAAGGAGTAAATTATATTAAACATGAGAAATCTTAAGAGAAAACACCAAGGCCCCCATTAGAATGGCGGGCGAACTTTGGTCCGCTCGCCACCCTAGAGGTGTTGGTACCACCCACCAGCGGTGCGGCGGACCCGCACCGCCAATGACCTGGTGGTCGCATCCCGCATCTATATCATTGCGGCGGGTGATGCTGTAAGCAGCACCCGCCGTGATGCCACAGATGCATGTTGTGCATTGCCATTCATAATGTGACAGGCACCGGTGCCTGCCACCCTGTGCATGGCAATGTGTGGTACCCCCGAAGTGCAGCCCCCCACCTCTCCTGGGGGCCCGTAACGGGCCCCCACAGCAATTCCCACCTGCCTTTCCATGGCAGCATGGCCGCCATGGAAAGGTATGAACCGCCATTCATCATAATGTGGATGGCGGTGCCTTCCAGGCACAGCTACCATATTGTGCCCGAGAACCGCCCGGCCGGTGATGATTGCCGACCGGCAGTAAAGTGGTGGACGGACGTACCCCCCGCCATGGTAATATGGCGGGGGGTAAACGTGGTTGTGATGGCGGGTGGATCGCCACCGCCGGTAAGGCAGTGACGATCCACCCACCATCATAATGGGGCCCCTAGTTTGACAAGGAGACAGAAACACTTTAAAGAAATATGAATACGAATGTTCAGAAGTAGTATAATACAGAATTTAGTAAGAAACATGAGAGAGTTTAAAAGAAGAAGGGAAGCATTGAAGCAAAGATACATATTAAGACTGTAGTTGACTGAAGCGCAAACTATTTATCTTGATACTGAACAGATTTGAGAACACTGGATTAAACAGTGTTGTCTATGAAGAAACCAAGTTAAAAAAAAGGCATATCAATAAAAAGGAATTTTTGCAAACTTTTCAAAGTAAAATTTAGACGTATGTTTAGTACTTATGAAGAAAGCTACTTGCAAGAGAACACATTAGTACATGCTGTTGAAACAACTTACCAATGCTATGAGGTAAAAGATGGTACTCCCATTGTAAAAGAGGAGATGGTTCCCAGAAATGTAGAGGAAGAGGTGCAAGGATAAATGGGACTGCAGTAGTAGTTGTAGTGTTCCCCGGTAAATAAATTAATATATTAAGAACTTTTCTACGTCAATTTTCATTTAAAAGTGTGTAGCGGAAAATTCCAATGTTAAAAAGCATAATGTATATGCAAAGTGAGGAAATATTTTAATTTACAAGGACACTCATTGGCGTGTCTTTCCAGGAAAGTGTGCACATCATTATTTTCTAATGTTGGCTGTTCATCTTTCAAAAACGCGTAATTAAGTTAGAAGATTTTACTTTGTAAAAAGATCCTTATTGTGTTTAGGAGAAATGAATAAAGCACTTTTGTGTAGTACAGTATCAGAGGTTGAAAAAGTTTGTGAAGATATTAATTTACGATTCTTTGGTGCTGAAGCGCAGTCTTGCCAAAATGAGGAGTTGGTATGTTCGGGTATAGAGGAACGAAACACAGATATTAATGCTAACATGTTTAGATGAGAAATAGCAAAGTTTAATGCAGTTTCTACAGAGACACCACACTATGTTTGTATTTGTTTTTGACACACTCACTACAAAGGCCACATTCATAATGTTGGTGTGTTTTTGAAAACTGAAAAAGAAAACAGAGAAAAGTGGCTAGAATTTGCAATGTATTTATTTGTGGAGGAACGTTTTGATTTGTCAACACACCAGATTATCTGTAAGTATATCTAGGACAAAACAGAGGACAACAAAATGCCTGCCTCAGGAATACATAAGTTAGAGGTGGTTTAAACTCCAGAGGAACAACATTTCGATATTTATGAAGCAATACTAATAACATCTAAACACCCTTTTGAAGTAATAGCTCAAATGGAACCAAAGAGAGGTTAACTACCACCCACTGAGCTACAGAAAAGCCTTAAAGGTGAAGTTGTTTGCTTGCCTTTAGATTCTAAACACAGTATTGAAACTGTGGGTGTAGTGAGAGATTTGGAAGAACCACTTGTTATTCTAGTAAATGGTTTGCCCACAAAAAACAAACAAATCTGGCAGTAACTAGTGGGTGTGAATAAGGTGAAGAAAGCTACTTTATGCCTTATAGAGAAAAATGTGTACCATAAAGATGTAGATGTTGTTGCACATGGAAGTTGTATGGAGGAAGAAATGTGGCCTTCAAGTGGACAGTTTGAACAAATGGATTGAAATAGATCTGAAAAAATATATGAGCACTACAGTATCCATCCAATGAATTTAAAGAGGTTATGGGAGATGCTATTGAACTGTATCAGATAAAAACAGGCTAAAGGAGCTCCAATGAGTGTGTGGGAGAAATGTTTAGAGGCTTGATGTTTTCCTCAACTAATTCCAACAGGAGTAGATGGAAGGTATGATGACCAGCCTGTAAATGCCTGCAGCTGAGTATTGGTCAACAAGATTGTATTCATAGGACCCTAGATTTTGGCAAAGTATTCCATATGTATTCCATCTCTTATTTGAAAGTGATTTGTTTAGACTGTCATATGCTATTAACCATATTCTTAAGACCGGAGTTCATCTACAGCAAATGTTTGCAAAAGACTTTGTTGACACAATTCTTGGATAGGATGAGTAGCTGGAGTACAGTTTGATACATTTTATGGCATGGCAATGTGGGACCCAATGAGTATTGGTATCATCGTTATTGTGAGCTGCAGTTTATGTCGCAAAATTAAGGTTCCTCAACTTGGTTTGTAACCGTGTGTGGTGCAGAGCATGCATTGGATAACTTGCATGACTTTTTGAGAGAAGTAAACTCTAACATTACAGGCATTTATTTGAAGACACCAGGAGAACTTTGCTCTTTGGATTCTGCAAATGGTTGCAGGTATTTGACCACAGATTTCAAGCCATGCTGTCCTTCATCTTAAGCAAAATAATCCATCTCTTGGAGAAGTTACTGATTGTTTTGGGGTGAAAAAAGCACCAAGCAAGAGGTGTTCCTCATATTCACATGATGTAGGTTAGAGATGCACCTACATTTGGAACAGACACAGATGAGTCTGTACTTTCTTTCATAGAGGAGTATGTTACATATAGTATTCCAAAAGATTCAGTGGAAAAAGGCCTAAAGCAGCAAGTACTACATTTTCAATCACATAAATGTTGAAAGTGCTGTTGACGGAAGTATATAGTAAAATGAACATTTTATACAAAATGTTGTGTTGGATTTCCAAGACCTTATATCTAAAAAGGAAGAGTGAACAGATCTACAGTGAGACATACGTTTACTTGTAAATCACCACATTTATTTGTAAATCACCAAAAAACAAGTACATCCTCAGGAGAACAGAAGTTTCAAAATATATTAATAACTACAAACCTGTGATTTTGAAAATGTTCAATGCCAATATGGACCAACTCTATATCTGTTGCTCACTATGTTACTTCATACATAACAAAATCTTAGAAGACAGAGATAAAGGATGCATAGGAAGAGATTTCTGCTGATAAGTCTCTAACAAAAACAATTGTACAGCTTCAGTTTGAAGTTGCTTTCGCACAGGGAAATTGGATACTATGTAGGCTGTGATTGGTTGAGTTCTGCTAGTTTATATTCTAATTCGAAAGGAATTGTTTGGGTGAGTCTAGGTCTAGCATCAAGTCGACATAGAGTTTTCAAATCTGTTCCAGAATTTGAATATCCTGCAGCGTTTGAGCCAAGTAGTACAGACATTGTGAAAACAAACATGTTGGATTCTTACTATTCAAAAAGGAGTGTACATCTAGAAAATGTCTGTCTATATGAGGTACTCCAATACTACACATATAGAAACAATGTCAAAGAAAATGTAGATATAGGAAAATTTGCAATAGTTGGTTGCAATGGGTGTTTGGTGCCACATAGCAAGGCCAGTCTAATTAATCATAGAAAACAGAGTGACCAGACTGCTGAAAAAGAAAAAAATTCTATTTGGTACTTTTGCAGCTGTTTAAAACTGGGCTTTCTGAAACAGAATTCCTAGGAGAGATTGACTGCTATGAAGACTCTTTCAATGCTGCTAAGGATAGCTGAATGGTGAGATTCAACAGGAAGATACATTTGCTGCTGAGGTAGCTAAGGAGAATTCACAAAACAGCCAAAGTTCAGGTCCACGAAGTCAAGACCCACTTGGAGAACCGATCATTCAAAATGAGGCTGCTTTTGCAATGAATGAAGTAGATACTGCAATGGAACAAGCAAGACAGGAAACAGTTGATTTGGCAGATTTAGTTGGACAACTAAATAATGAGCAAATGAACATATATATGGAAGTAAAAGCTACAGTTGAGCATCAATTGTTTCATGACAAGTCCGCATGTTCAACATTTAAGCCTTTACTGTTGTATGCCAGCAGTCAAGCTGGTATTGGCAAACGTTTCTTAATACAAGTTCTTACTGCTCTTCTACAGAAAACTAGAGACTGTAATTTGTCATGTGTGGTTAAAGCAGCTACTGGATTAGCTGCACACATTATCAAAGGTATTATTTGGCCTCGACTTCTGATGCTGGCTGTGGAACATGACAACAAACTGGAATACCAAAAGTTATCTGGTGAAGCTTTTCCTAAAGTGTCAAGAATATTAAAACAGTTTAAACTTTTCATTATCGATGAGATAAGCATGGTCTCTAATTTAATGCTTGCCTTCGTGCATTTGAGAATGCAAGAAGTTTCGAGAACGGATTATGATGTCCTATTCTGAGGAAAACATTTGAAGGGTAATAGAGTAGGTGTTCTTTCAAAAGAGGGAAGGTGTGTTTAAGAAAGCTATCTTCTTAAAAAACGTTATCCTACAATGAAGACAGCAGCAGAACTAATGTTCAGCTTTATGCAGGAAAGTAAATATATCATGTGTCTAAAGCCTGCTCTGGAGGAGTGTGCATCTTTCAACAATGAATTGCTGGAATTGGAGAAAGAGGTAATTGTACAACTGAAGGCAATAGACAAAATGGAATACCAGGGTGTCTCTGTAATATTAAATGAAAAGTCACAAGGAAAACTGGACTCATTAGAGAAATCTATTTTGTGAACTGCAGGATTGGAAAAATATTTAAGTGTATGCAAAAACTATAGAGTGATTTTGCACCATAATCTAAATTTTGAAAAAGGTTTGGTTGATAGTGCAAAGGGTAAAGTTGTTGATTTTGTTAATTTTCCAAACAGGAATGAGGTTGAATACCTTGCCATTAAATTTGATCAGATTGACAATGCAATGCAAATTGGACAATCTGCTTCATGTTTTTTGCTTGTGGAAGATTTAAATGTTCAACAGAAACTGTTTCCAATTTCTCTAGCATAAGCTGTTCCTATTCATATATCACAAGGTTTAAGTGTCAAACCAGCATTTATTGATATTGATAGTAGAGTGTATAAGGAAGGTATGTCTTGTGTAGCTTTGTCTCGAGTTAGGATATTGTCTGGTTTGTATCTAGTTGCATTTGATGACAGCAGGGTAAATACAGATTCAAGGTGTGTAAAAGAATACAACAGATTAAGAAGTCTTTATGCTCCTCACTTAGGACAGTATCCAGTTTATGAGAAATGGTCCATCTGTCAAAAGCGGAAACTTTCAAAGCAGCATAGTTATGTTGTTGTAAAGAAGGAAATCAAACAGAAGGTGTTAATAAATTTAAAAAAATTAAATTAGGGAGATAGTGTTGGTTACCAGTTGTCAAACCCCACTGGTGTGAACTGCTATGTTGTATTGTTTGTATTACGTCGTGTTGTAGATTCAAAAGAAAGAAGAGAATGCATTATGTTTGGCACTATCTGTTTTGTTGAAGCGTCTGCATAGTAGCAGAACTAAAGCACATTGTGAGTCAGGCATTCGAGACATTCTAGATATATGTAGGGGATCTGCACAGTTTACTCCAAACACTTAAGAGGATGCACAGGAGTTTCTAATGGTGATGTTTGGCATTTTAGACAAAGAAGAAATAGCTATTGATTAATTATTTGGACTTCGTTTCTCATGGAACAATGAATGTGAAGATTGCTCATATATAACATGTACAGAAATAGATTTGGAGTGTTTATTTTGCATTACCAGATTGAAAAGTGTGAGTTTTGACAGACTGCTGAGACAAGCTACACAAGACAATATATGCCCAAATTGTCGAACAGATCTTTTGTCAGCTTTACATGTAGCAAGAAGAGGTGAGTATGTTATTTTAAAGCTACAATGATGCAGATCAGAAGGCAGTAAATTAGAAACTGAAATTACACACTTTAAAGCAGGACAAATATCTATTTCTGGAAACAATATAGTATTGTTGCTATAATTTTTCATGAAGGAGTTAGTATTAGATCTGGTCATTACACTGTCTATCTAAAAAGCATAGGTGGATAGACAGAATGTAATGATGGGAACCTAAAATTCAAGCAAAGATTGCCATTTAAGTTACCAAATTCCTATCTGTGGTTTCCAGAACCAAAATTCTAAGGAGGATTAGAGTTGTAAAAGAGGAATAGTAGAGATGTAGTTGATGCAATTCAAATGAAAATAACTTTATTTGGTTCCAAGGACCATAAAGGTTTGACAAGTAGATGCATTATCAGGATTTATGACATCATGTGGCCTACCAAGAGTGATGTTTTTATAAGGCTTTCCACATGCTGGTGTGCCTTAGAAATCTAGAAGTAATTCTTATGATGAAGGTCTCATTTAATTTTCAGCATGTTTCTTAAGATTAGTGAAGGAAGTAGAGGTACAATTATCATGAAAAAAATTGTATAGAGTGGAATGCACAATGTTGCTTATTTGCAGTGATACACTGTGCAGTTCTGGGTTTTTTATACAATCTTTATGATTGTTTTTTCCCCACTGTTCAAGGTTGATACTTTATGCAGTACATCATTTATGGTGTATTAGTATAAAAGCCGAGAACAGTAAAAAAGGGAATATGAAATGCTTATTTTTATTATAATTTAGTATTTCAGCATGAGAAATGTGTAGTGGTGTGTTCCAATCAGGAAGTTATAAATTGTTGAAATTTCCAACCTTAATTTATTATTTTATAAATTGTTATACAAACTAGTTTTTTTTTTCTTTTCGTACTGATGAATAGCACCATCCATTGGAGCAATATGGTTTACTATTAAGTTCTTTCAGTGTTGTTCCATAAGATTACATTGACACAGATACTCACAAACCCATTCACATACCCACACAGATACTTGTACACGTATTCATACACTGATACTCACTCACTCACACACTAATACAGTCACACACACACCCAGCCACACACTGGTACAGTCACTCATATACCCAGCCACACACAGATACAGCCACTCATACACCCAGCCACACACTGGTACAGCCACTAGCACACCATATAGCCACTCATACACCCAGCCACACACCAAAACACACTACTCACACATCCACTCATACACTGATACAGCCACTCATACACCCACATATACACTGATATAGCCACTCACACACTGAGACATATACCGATACAGCCACTCACACACCTAGCCATACACCGATACAGCCACTCACACACCTAGCCACATACCGATACAGCCACTCATGCACGCACTCATACATGGATATACCAACTGACACATTCAGCCACACACTGATACAGACACTCAAACACCCACTCACACACTGATACAGCCACACACACACCCAGAGTCACAAATGGGCAAAATAGATGTTTTTACTTTTTGTACAACTTTCTGATAAAGCCTTCTATTTTTTTAATTTCTGACTGAGTTATATGCAACTGGCACAGCAAGGGAACACAATGACTGGGTTATTTAGTAATGCTTTGTTTTGGCACTCATGAGGTGTAAAGTGATGCAAAACATTGCTTCAATTTACTTGCCATTATAAAAGCCAGTGGGCCCAACGCAAAACTATGCAGCGCAAGATGACCACCTGTGCTATCCTTAGTAAATACCCCCCACCAATTCCATATTTAATCTGATGGATGGCCCACCATAACCTTGAGTTGGCACTGCTTCTGCCAATACCCTAGGCACTCACCTGATCAATTTAGAGATCCTAGCTGGTTCCGGATCATATTTTCACGAAATAATCTCCATCCGATACAGTGGTGACACTCTTGAAATTAATATTATATTGGGGGTATAGCTTGTAGTGTATAAAAGTTGGTCAAAGTTGAGAGGACATTTGGCCATCAGTACCTGCTTCCTGCTGCCTTCTGACCCACGACCAGCCCGTAAGTTCCCCGCTGCCGCTCCCTGCTGCCTGCTGACCTGCTGACCTGCGTCTAGCTCGCAAGTTCCCCGCTGCCGCTGCCTCTTTCCATCTCGGCGGAGCAGCGAGGACTACAGCAACCAGGTGCCCTGGGGCAGGAGCCAATCAGCGAGACCGCGCCAAGTGGCGTATTTAAGGAAGCCAGACCTACTGCCTCGCGGGACGCGCGCGGGCGGTGCCGGGCTGAGCCCGGGCAGAGGGCGGGCCGTCTGTGACCGTCCGGGGTCGACCTGGGTCGGGTCGGCTTACTCTCTGACAACGTGCACCCGGAACTATAAGGTACTGTCTATTGTTCTCCATCTCCTTGAGCCATGGGCAAGAGAAAAAACCCAGAGGGCGAGTCTGAACTACCTAGCTCCTTGCCTGTTAAATCCAAGCTAAGGAAGACTAAACCAAAGAAAAGTCGCCAGCATGCGGGTGGTAATTGTGTAATGGATCGCATCGACGATATTATTGGTGAATGCGGGGAACTGCTTAATGCCACCCCTTTGTCTTTTACAGTGGGAAGGAGGGAGATTACTAGAGGTGCTGTTACGGTTCCGGATATGTTTCTCTCGTAAAAGGGTGGGGAGGAACAAACAAATGGGGTGAGGGACAAAGCACCGGTTTCTATTACCCCTATAGTATCGTTGGCTGAGGGGCAAGCTCTTCCTTTTAAGCCTCTTCCCGCCTCCAACCAATCACCTGACATTGTTTGTAGTAATAGGTTTTCTCTTCTGGGTGAAATTGATGTCGATACCTGTAGCCCCGCCTTGCCTTCCACTGTATGTATTTTTGGACACTAATTTGGGTGCCTCTGCATTTGAGGATAGTTCTACCACTAATTTACCCGAGGGTCTTCCTGGTATTGAATCTAGCAATTATGAGATGAAATCTCTATTGGTGGTAGTGAAAAATCTTTGCTCCTTGATTGAATCTATGCAAACTAAGATCGAAACTCTAACGGTTACTGTCAGAAAAATTGAAGAATCTAAGCTGGGCTCCGACACCTATTCCAAACCTAATCCTTCCACGTCTAGGGGGGGTCCGACTAAGGCCCCTTTAGAAGTGACAGATAGGTTGTGTGTGCCATCTAATGTATGTGGTAAGATTTTGCCCTAGATTCTCATTCTCTGAGTAACCAGTCTCGTTTCTTAGTTCCATCAAGGGTTGATCGTCCCCCTGTTTGTACCCTGTCTATTGTTAGACGTCCTACTAGAGCCCCCTCTGGTATGTGTCAGGTTATCACCTGTGCTGGAGGCCCTTCTCTTGTAAATGAGAGATCTGGTATTAACCCTAGAGGTAATCCTTATCACCAAGTCCAAAATTATGGGTCATACACTCGTAATCCCCACTCACAAAAAATGTATATGGTGAATGTCCCTAGTTTGTCCTCTGGGTCTGACCATGAAACCAGTGAATCCTTGATCAACAAGGTTATTCACTGGATTAGATACGTAAGGGGTTGCCGCTCTGTAATTAGAGCTGATATAGCTGGAGCATGTAGGATTTCTCAGGCTGGTAGAGCGGTGGATTATATTGAGGTCACTCTTATCGATCCTACCATTGCAGAGAAATTAATTAATCTTGAGTTCAGAAGCTGTTCCCCGGATTATTCTGCAATCCAAATGAGGTCCACTCCTATGTGGTCTTCTCGCCCAGATGGTTCTTCTAATCTGCCTCTGGGAGAGTCATGTTTAGAACAAAATGACTGACTGTTTAAAGAGTTTAGTCCAGCTGTTTTTCCTGTTTGTTCTTTCCTGTTCAATAAAACCCCTAATGTCGAGCTAGGTACTCTGGCCAGTGCAGAAATGCAAGGTCTTTCAGTTGATCCGGTAAGGATAAATCAACTGAGTAGCATCCCGGAGGTCCATCAGGATGATAGTGCAACTCACCCAGAGTCTGGGACGCTCCTGTCCTGGAATATTGCAGGACTAAAATCTAAGTTGAAAGATCCAAACTGGGCATTGTTTATTAATTCTTATGATATCTGCTTATTCCAGGAGACCTGGTTACTTGAGGCTCAGTTTTTATTAGGTTTTTTGAACTTTAATGTTCTGGCAGTTAAGGGCAAAAAGGGGCGCCCCTCAGGCGGTCTTACTATTTGGATTAGACAGGACCTTGGTATTGTTGTCAAGGAGCTTCCTACTTTGCACCCAGACATCCAGCTTCTCAACCTTAAGTTCAAAAATGGAAAATTGCTGGATATTTATAATGTCTATGCCAGAAGTACTGGTGGAAAGAAGTCTGATACTATAGCTCGCTTGGATGAACTTTTTTTTCTTTACTCTCAGCACTCCCATGTAATTTTAGGTGGAGATTTTAATACAACCTTTGAACCCCTACTTGGTGTTGATTGGAGCATTTCGGAGGTAGAGGATGGTTTATGGGGTGTTCCAAGACTAGATCTTGAACCTGTCACTCGTTGGTCAGAACTGGCAATCCAGATCAACGCCCTTTGTTTGAACAAGGGGCTTCGTGCAACAAATGGCAGGTCTGAGCAAGATAAATCAGGGTCCATTACTTTTAAGAGTGGCTCTCGTACTAGCAGGATTGATTATATTCTGCTATCATTAGATCTTTGGGATGCCCTGAGGGGTATGGTGGTTATAGACAGACTGGAGAGTGATTACAATCCTCTCTCTCTGTCTACCTTGTTTTGGGTGACCCCCATTGCCCCTAGTGATTCTTCTCCTCAGCACCATCAAGATGTAGTCATCGCTAACGATCTGCGCCATGTTAAATGGGCTAAGGTTGCTCATAGTCAAGAATGTTTAACCTGTATTTTTAATAGTCTAGAGCTTGCCATTCAGGATTTAGGGGTTGCGTATAACCAGTGTCCTTTGGAACCACATTGTATACCTGGAATGTCGATCCATGATTCCTTCTTTTTAGAACTTAAAAATATTTTTGTAAGGACCTGCAAATCATCTATGCCCAAGTATGACCCTTTACCACGTTGGTATACTACCGAATGTAGAGATGCTCGCACGAACCTGGGCATCGCACTGAAATCTGGCGATAGTCTTAAAGTTCGCTCTGCTAGATATGCTTACAAGCAAGCAATCTTTAAATCCAAGCGAGCGTGGGATTTCCAAAGATGGCAGGATCTTAGGGAAGCAGGTGCCCAAAAGGATATGAGACGTTTCTGGTCCGTCTTTAGATGGGGTACTGGGGGTAACCCTGATAAACCCCAAAACTGGATTTTGCAAGATGCTTGGGTCAAGCACTTTGAGTCCCTATATGCCGTTGAAGAGGACATGTGTCCCCCCCCAAATATCAATTTACCTTTTATAAGGAAGACGCTTTTACCCTGGGTGACGTTGTTGATGCCCTTAAATCGTTGGTTCCCGGAAGGGCCCCTGGGATGGATGGAGTCCCTGCTGATATTTTTTTGAGTAATAGCAAATCTTGGGGAAATTAAATCGTAATTTTAGCCAATTTGATTGCTAGAGGTGCCCCGATTCCCACTTCCTGGAAAGGTGCCGAAATCATTCCGGTGTTCAAGAAAGGGGATAAGCCCCTCCCTGCAAATTATCGACCAATCAGCCTGATTGATACCATGCAGGCTGATCTTGAACAAAGTGTTGGATTGGGCTTCAGATAATGCAATTCTCTCCCATCTACAAGCTGGTTTTAGAGCTAGAATAAGCACCATTGATCAGGTGCTGCATTTTGCTATGCTCTACTGGAAGGTGGTTTACTTGGGGGGTGACAGCCTATATGCTGCCTTATGGGCTATCTTGGACAAAATGGGGATGCCATCTGTTCTAATTTCCCTAATCGCTAGACTCCATGTTGATAATTTTGCACAGATTAGATGGGGTGGTGTAGGCCAAGTGACTAGGCAGTTCCCTATCCAGAAGGGGGTCAGGCAAGGCTGCGTCCTTGCGCCAACTTTATTTTCTTTGTATATTAATGACGTGGCCAAAATATTAATAGATGCAAATGTTGACGCCCCCTCATTGGCAGGTGCAAAAATTCCTATTTTAATGTTTGCCGACGATTGTCTTATTATTGCTAAAACCCCGAGTGGCTTAAGGAACTCCTTAGGTATCTTTGAGGACTTCTGTTTAGCCCGCGGGCTTGAAATCAATGTTTTAAAATCAAAATGTATGACTTTCAACCAGTCCAAATCTTTTAAATGCAAAATATATATGAATAATTTGCCATTGGACCAGGTTCAAGATTTTACTTACTTAGGTATTTGCATTCAACACGACTTGGGATGGAAAAAGCAAGTAGATCTGGCATCCCTTAAACACTCTCAACTCTCTGGTGCGCTAAGCAAAGAACATATCCAATCCCTGACTAAACCCACTGACCCTGTACTTCGGGTGTATGATGGCAGAGTGGTTGGTGCCGCGTTCTATGGAGTTGAGTTGTGGGGATTTGATAACGTACACAAATTATCTACCTCTGAAAATAGATTCCTTCGAAATCTTACTAAACTACCTCAGAGTACTCCCCTTTGCCCCCTGTTTTATGACCTAGGAATGAGACCAATAACATTAATTGCCTCATTTCGCCCCATACTGTACTGGCGGCGCTTATGGGTTACTCCTGAACTTAGGCTCTTTGCTCTTGGTCTCATGGATATTATCAAATTGGATACCTTTCGTAAAGTCAAGTGGCTCCGAAGGGTATATGAGTCACTTCAGGACTTGGGCTTAAAAACCCTGTGGGAGGATCCACTAAACGTTAGCTTCCCGTCTAAGCAAGTACTGAAGGCCTTGTACTGGGAAATGGTAGCTACTCGAGTCTTTAGATCCACAGCTCCGCTCTCATTATCTGGTTTTTTTTTTATTTCAAGGATACCATTTCTTTGGCACCTTTTTGGGATGACATTACTAATCCTTTGGATAGGAAGCTTTATTTTCAATTTAGAGTTGGCAGTCTCCCAGTAAGAGAGTTTTCATCTAGATGGGCTGTGACCAATGTGCTTAATTGTCCTGGCTGTACTGCACCTATTGAATCTGTTAACCATTTCCTGTTTCAATGTCCATCCTATGCAATTCCGCGCCGAGCCTGGCTAAAATCAATGTGCCGACAGTTGGGCACCAGAAATGCCAAGGTGGCAGTACGTATTTTGCGTTCTGCTGAAATCCCACTTGTTTATATTTCTGTTGCTAAGTTCCTTGGAAGGGCATGGGTGATTAGGAGCAAAATGTTGGCTGGGTAAATCGTCTCAGAACCTGAAATGTCAATCTTTCAGCAAATACCCTTATTTATTGTTTTAAACTATTTTAATATGTTTTGTCGATTTTGTACATATATAAATTTTGTACGCTTTTATGACAATTGTCGAATAAAGCTTTCTTGACTTGACCATGGTGACCATACCCCCTTTTATTTATATTGTTCTAAAGCATTTTGATACCCTGAGGCATGTGGCTGTCAAAAGCTGTGGATGAACTATAAAAAAAATGTTTCAGTACACCTTAATAAGTGACAGTCATTCTATGAAATGAGGTGATGAATATCATATCAGTAGCATATTTCTAAGCTAAGCTGACTAGTTATTGATAAACCGCAGCTTGAGAATTTAATTGGGCTGTCTAGAATGTTTCTGTTCTTCTGAGAGTGTTGGATGGGCTGGTAGTGCACGTCATGATCCTTTGTGGGAAATTTTGTGTAGTAGTGTGTCATGACAGTCAGCACTGTATAATTTAAATGAGTAATTGAGAACTATGAAGATTCCTAGGGGTGGAACTGAGAAAGCTTGTGTGAGGTGGCCTAATGTGGTGAGAAGGTTTTTCGATATGCAACACCAGATTTATCTTAATGGAGGAGAGGTGGGATGAGTTTATGGAGGGCCACTGAGACTTAGATTGAATCATTAGATTGTACATCAAATTTGTAAGTGAGTGTGTCTTAGAACAAGGTGGTGATGTGCAGGTGGGGAGTATGAGAGGAATTGCTTGCAGGAAATTGCATTGTCTAGTATAAGATGCTGTTTGTCTTTGTTTAATGGTTTTAGAGGAAGAAGGTCAGTAAACAGTTATGATGAGGTCACACGATAATGTTTTCTAGGGCTTTGTATGTGCGGGAGGTTATTCCAGGATGTGAATCACTTTGTCTGTGGCTATTCAATGATACCTCTGTTTGTGGGGTAGATTCATCATACATATTGTTTTTTTTTGCGCTAGGCGGTATTCTGGTTTTATAGCTAATCAGGATACTGAATGATTTTTACAGTATCTGAACTTCATGTCATTATGATTGATTATAACAATTCCTTTGTAGAAGATGATTGTAAGTTTTTTGTATACTGAGAACTTGGTTGACCTGTATGAACTCAGAAGATATTCTGTTGCTTGGGCACAGTGAATTTTGTTAGGGACATTTTCTGTCAGCCAACTGGTTTGTAGGTAAAAATATAAAGTCACCTAGTACATATATCATCATGCATTAATGTTTCTGAAACAGTGCCACATCTTAAGGGGAAAAGGAAATTACAAGGAGATAGTTGTCTTATACTACATTGAAAGTAGATGTGTTTAGAAACCTTCTTTGCCAGTTTAGCTTAGCGGTAGATAGACAAATTAACACCTCTCAATTGAGTCTCCTTAACTTGACATTCCTTTTAATAATATCATTTATGTGGGCCACATGTTTTCAGACTATCTGGATATAAATATCTACTATTTTGAACGTGGTATGAGAACATTGAGAATATTTATGTCAGATGCTAGGATATTTTTGTTTTCTTTTTTTTGTTATGTTATGGTGATTTAAATTATGTTGTGCGTGAATCACCCTTAGAGAGTTATCTCGGCGCAGCTGCTGCTTGCATGGCTTTCAATATCAGAGAATACAAAAATGAAGGCCAATACAGCAATATTTACTCTAGATTTATATGCCACATTTATGTAGCATATAATGTGGCAATAACTCATAGTGTTTATTTTCAAGTACAGTTTGACTGAAACCCTGAAGGATGTAGGTATTATGTACTTTTTTATTTGGGTCATGAAGCAGATGCCTTTCAGGGGTGTGATGCTGAGCAGTTGAATACTTTTCAGTGAGGTAATGTGTGAAGCAGAGACTCAGAACTCAGGGCTTGATTTAGACCTTCGAGGGACTAGTCCTGCCATTGGTTTTTCGGCGGTCTTCCTGCCCACTGACTTGGTGGCCCGCCCGCCCGCCCGATTCAGATGTTGGCCGGTCCATAGACAAAAGACCACCACAGACCCACTGCGTACACCTGGAATCTTCTCCCACATAAATGGCGCCACAGCCAGACGCTGCTGACAGCAGGATTCCAGCCAAGAAACCCTCCAAATTCGAGTCGGCAGAATCGTAGGGGATGAGGTACAACCCTACATTTTTCATGTTTTCCTCTTCCATTTCCATCTTCTACCCCATAGTCCTGTTCCCTCCTTTGCTGCTTAGACACCACCACGATGCCAAACGACTTTGTGGTCATCGAGATGTGAGATAAGGTATTTGTACTATTGTCCTATGTATAGTGTGCTGACATTTGCTGTAGCCTCATGTATTACTGCATTGCTCTTACATGCAAATGTTTTTCATGTGTAATGCAGTATTGTTAATTTTCCTACTAACCAAGAAGGTAAATTGAACACACCTGTATTGACACCCGAATAAATATTTGTTGTTGTGGTGCTTGGGGGGTTGTTGTGCTTGTGGTGCCTATGGGTGTTCATTCAATAGTGTGCGTTTGTTGTGTGAGCGGCATGCAATACGTAACACAAAGGGACATAACACATTGCCTACATATGTATTTCATGAAAACAGGAAACGTGTATTGACGTATAAATAAGTTGTACTTGCCAGTCTCCACATGCCCATGAACCTCACTCCGTCAGGAGTCTGCCGCCAGCATAACGGGAACATCTAAATAAGCTCGGCACATCCTCTTGTTTTTGCTTTGTTCGCCCCAAGTTGGCAGGGTATGCTCAGATGTGGGTCCCTTGCTCATTTTGCCACTGGATTCAAGCAAGCCTGGCTGATGAGGAGTGTTACCCCGAAACTGGTCGTAGGATGCTTGTTTCCAGTCCAGAGAGGACGTGGTCTGGTAGTTCAGGCTGGACTATTCCCATTGGGCACAGGGTCCAGACTGATTTGCATATGGCTGGGTTCAAACTAGAATGGCATGGTGAGCAAAAAATGATGGATTTAGGCCCATATCTCTGTACTGGGGAGAATGTATGACATTGTTCTGCATTCTGTCCATCTATTGTTGTTTTTGCAGCTGTTCCCATGGGGAACAGGGTCAAGACAGATTTGCATATGGTGTGGTCCGGACTGGGGTTGTGAAGTGAGCTAAAGAATGATGATGGATTCAACACAGATCTGTGACTGGGAGTGAGTGTCTGAAAGTTTCAGCGCTCCATCCATCATCTCCTTGTGTTTACAATAATTAATTGTCCAGTCCAGTGAGTTTCTTAAGTAAAAATATAAGTACTTTAATCATACCAAATTGAGATACTCCACACAAGAAATTATAATCATCACAAGGATGAGTACTACATCTGTTACATGGATATCTACACAGAAATCAGCAGCCATGATTAAACTACATGAGTGGACTCACTACGGGGGCAAATGAGCAGCTTCCCTGGTTTCTTTGACTGGTAGGTCAGCCTGATGTCATATCCAAGATAGTTATTTCTAAACAGAATTAATGCTAAGCATAGATGCCACATAAATCTGTCCAAAAACTCACAGTCAATTTCCATTTGTGGGAATGGTTTTACCTAAGATGGCAGACGCTTAAGCCCAAGTATGTAGACCACCACTGCACAGGTGAGCGGAAATGCTCAAAGATACAGTGACTCAGTGGCCCAAACACTTTATATTCACGGAGGGACCTCTGCAGGGGCATTGTCTCTGTGGAAGTCATCTCCAATGGCATAGTTTCTGGCACCCCTGTAGATTGTCTTTCATCCTGTGGTCTGTAACGTGGTTCCTGGTCTTGGTACGTAGAAGGTAGAATCATCACAAGTACATTGTCATCCTCTGTTGATAGGCACTGAAGGAACCACACTGCGGGGTTGCATTGCCGGTTCAGCTCATGTCACCTGAACACAGTCAGGAAGAGAGACCTTCAGGCAGACTCAGCAGCTGGGTTTCTCCTTTGTTGACAGGAGCTCATTCAGGGTCAGACATACTTCTCCCCCTTCTCAGCAGGTTAGGCAGACCCCCACGTCACAGGCAAGCCCATAGCTCTTCCAGCAAGATGCACAGACTTCATTCAGGTAATACCCCCTGATCTCTTGGAGACTTGACAGACACCATCCATGGATCTCAGCAGTTCTTTGAGTACTCAACAGAGCACTCTTTGGTCCTGAAGAAAGAGGAACTAGTATCAAGTGGGTAAGTAATCCCACTTTCATGCTCCCAAACCGATTTGGAGTGATTCATTTTCATATTTCATATTCTTTCCACATCATAGGCACAGTCATTGTAAAAGGTGATATCTGTCACAGCAAGTAGTGATAATGCTGGCTCTGGGCAGGTGTACCCACAACATGAGCAAAATGACCTGTAAAGCTCCTGCCCATGGCTATCATACATCTTTTAGAAGTAGTACTCTTGAAGAGGCAAAAGAAGTAGGTCCTGTCTAGAAGCTTCCCTCCCTCTAATAATAGAATCTGCGGACTCGCCAACATTGCCCCATCATTAATCCATGTGGCAGTGTTCAATAAGGACTAACCAACAATCCCCTGCCAAGAGTGCACGACAATATTTATAAAGGCAAGCCTGAATCCATTCTCCCACACACCATTGTCTAGGGTTACACTCTCAATCTCAGGAATGCAGACAATACACATCCACTATACCACAACCTTCATCCTGTGTCATATAAAACCAGGGGCAATCCAAACTGGATACAGCCGGTCTCAGTCATCTCACACTCACATCCACAAGTCCTGATACCAAGCACACTTTACTCAACACGTACTCAGCATGCACATGGAATATTAGTGCAGGTGTCTAAGTACCTCATATAAGTGGAACGTTACACATTTGCTGCCAGTAGTTGCCACACTCCTACTGAATTGGAGAAAAAATCTGTTCAGTGCTAGTGCCGGTTAATGTAAAAAACCCAAGGTATGAGAAGTAGTCCCATGTCAGCAAGAGTCTCTACTTGATGTGCCCCTTCAGGTCTCAGAACCAGGCTCCGACTTCAAAGTCAATGGACAAGCCAAGTCTTCAGCATGCACACTGGATTAGTGTGTGATCTGGGCCATTAAAAGACAGACTATCAGATGCCATATGCAGCTGGGTCACTCAGGGCAACGATACATGCCCATTTGCCATGCACCGGACATCTCCATCCCTACAACATATATCCACAATTTTTAAACACTCCAACTGCAGAACATGAAAATAGAAAAAAGTTTTATTTGCATACAAAGGTTCATTATTTAAAAATACAATAAACAATACAGACAAATCACATATGTTTTCAGCCCATTGGTCATCCTTTTTTTATTTGACAGAGACAGTCAAAACTTTAAAAACAGTTATTCCCCTTCCACAAAAACAATCCTTCATCTGCAATAATACCATTTTTATCTTCTTGTATACTTTAGGTCATTGACACACATTTCAGACCACTTTCTGCATGAGCTAAAGCAATACTTTGTTGCATATTCACAAAGATGTAAAACTTCAAATACTTGACATTTAATTGAGAATATATCTCATAAACATGGGGGGTTAAACTCAGTTTCAGAGCATGGCTCGAGAAATGGTTCTCTACCAGCCACTGCCCATGCAGGTAAGAGAGGGACGCTGGCGGGGCATGGTTGGGGGATTCGACAGACGACCACAAGGGAAAATTAAATAAATAATGTAATTCCCCTCATCGTCGTCTGTCGAAACCCTCCCCATCCAGCCCCACCACTCTTATCTGCACGGGCCGTAGCTGTTCTCTACACACTTAGGAATTCACACTAGAAATATGCTTTTATGATTTTATTAAAATCAAACACTGTGGCCACAATGTGAATAGTGGCTACTATGAAGATGAAAAAATACCTATCTGCCACAAAATCACCTAGTTCATTGATCTCTTTGATTCTTATATGCCTGCATACATTCCACAACAAACACTGAAACATATATCAGTTCTAAAGATATTGCTACTTGGGCAGCATTCATATGTAATTCACTACATTATATCACACACCATGTATCCATTAAACAGAAGGGTAGTTGACCTTTTCATAATCAAGTCACTCATAATGGCACCCACCATAGTCAAATTATCTTCACTCTTCTTTTGAATACCATTTTATGTACTACTGTTAAATTGCCCAGTGTGACTACTTACTGTCCACATTGGACCGCTTGTAGATGAAAACTACCACATCCAGTGTGATTCATCATTCTTCGTGGCCTTAACCTTAATCTAAATAACCACAAACAGTGTATCCTATTTACAGACTCAAATAAGCATATGACAATTCCTGCTATCAACGTTTTCCTCCCTGAGTTTTCTGGCCAGGATCTGAATGACCTGTGCATAAAGAAATGACACCCCTGAATTGTTCTCGTATGGATTCTAAAATGGCTGAAAGTCTAATTGATCATTACTACCTTTAAATGGTGTGGTGCTGTGTTCTAATTGGCAAAGGTGCTGAGGATATGGAACATACACAACTACAGTCAATGACCTTCTTGACAGTACGAGTGGCCACAACTTTCCTTAATTCAAAATTAGGCACTTCAGAAATGTGTTATTGATGTCCACTGTGACTATTAGCTGTACCACTATTTTTTCTGATACACAGACTATTTGCTAAAGCACTGTAGAATGTGTTTTTTCCATTTTAATTTCATTATGGCACATAGCATTCTCCCCAAAGACCCTTAAAAAAAGGTAAGTAACTGGTGCATATACTGTAACAACATATTTGGGGGGGGGTGAACATAATGGTGTGAGTATTCCACAAACATCATCTAAATCCAGTCACATTTGATGACATCATAAACATTTTATCATTAATTAAGTAAGATGTGTGGTATTAATATCTCTCTAGGAACACTGGGAACCAAGGCCACCTTTTCTCACATCAATGACCAAATTCTCATTATAGTTAAGTCCATTCAGATTTCACCCTTTGTCACATAATGCTCCTCATTCTGCATTTTACTATTTAATGGAGACATTTTTGTTACTAGTTTATATTCTGCATTTTTATCAGTCTCTTCCCTTCTTGGTGTATGCAATTGAATTACTTTGTGAACTGTCAGAGATGATGTTCAAAGACAAGGGAGTTCGGGATCTCCTGGAAGACATTTTTTTTTTTTTTATTATTTTAAATGCTGCAAATATAAGGTGCTTCCAACAAAAGAAAAACCAGTAGGTAGTAAAAATACATATGGAAACCTACTGTATTATAGGAATAAGCCAAGTAAATACATTTATAGCCCAACTAGAAGTGGCGGCTCCTCCGCTAAGACGCAGGAGCATCGCCCCACTGCTTTAAGAGCATTGCAGGGGCATAATAAAATGATACTAACGGAACATTATTATAATTTTTATTTTTCCATTCCTAGGTGTGGGGCTGACCAGAGAAGCAGCCGGGGAGGGGGGAGTGGTGAGCACACCTCAAAGTGTGCATGACTGTTTTGCTAGCCATCTTGGCCCGGCCAAACAGTCATGCACACTTTGCATGTTCCCCACCAGACTGTAATGCACAGCTTGGTGGGGAACATGACCAGGGTCCCTGTACCTATCTGAGCGCTGAACCATGGTGCTCAGAACCAATCACAATACTGCATTGCAGCATTGTGGTTAGCTATGGGGAATCAATCACAATGCTGCATGCAGCATTGTGATTGGCTTAGGGGAGCCTCGGAGGCCGGGTGCTTCCTGCGACGGAGGAGAGGCGGCAGAGAGGTGGCAACTCGCAAAGCGACCAGCAGGTAAGTTTTCTTTCTTTCTTTTTCTTTTCATTTTTATTTTCTAGCACCCCCCACTGCCCCCTGGCCACCATTCCCTACCAGCCGCCACTGCCAACTAGTGCAGACTACCACCATCGACGATTGTCATATAGTTTAGTTGCTGACAAATCACTACATGTCAAATATTCTCAAAACCTCAGAAACCGGTTGCATCAAAGACACCCCTTTCTAAAACTACTAAAAATCAACTATCGATTGAGCAAAGGCATGAATATCTGGTGGAACACCATGATTTCAGTGGCTTGGAAGCTGTAATTGTGTAACTAGAATTGCAAAGATTGCAGAATTATTAGTCATTAGTCATATTAGTGGTCACACCCAGTGTGATTGCCTCTATATAATAACCAACTCTGAAACCTATGGCTGTAGATATTTAGGAAAAGCCATAGGGTCTTATTTGGTCTATGGATGGTAATGATCACAACCACCCTGGCCAGACTACAGACCATCTATGAAGACACTGAAATGTTGATGAGCAGCTGAATTACTTTCAGGTGCAGGTTCTAAAAACCTTTTTGTTTTTTTAAAATAAACTCTCCTGCATAGTGGCCTTGCGAACAACCTGAAAGCGTGTGGGGCCAGAGGCATGTGCTGCTGGGGGCCCCAGGCCTGGATGGAGTGTGTGGACCTGGGGGTTTGGCTCTCGGATATTGGCTTAAAGGTGATGAGAGGTTGTCTGGTGCGGACAGGTTGGAGAAGGTGACCTCGGACATCTGAGAAACTTGGCCTCACTGTGTAGATGCCCTCTGGGTGCCCTCATTGCTCCTTTCACCCCCGGGCAAAGCAGAGGAGACTACCTTCTGCACCATGGGAAAGCTAAGGAAAAGGCCGGTGTGCGTACAGCCTGGATTGGGGGAGCCCTGTTGACCCCCATCCGTGGAGACTGACGAGCAGGGGCCCACTGTAGATCCCATCCATCTCCACCTCGACAAAATACATGCCGCTATATCAGACAGCAAGAGCGCCCTCCAGCAAGACATTAGGACAGTACTGTTGGGCCTCGGCCTCTTGCAGGCCAAACACCACAAGCTGGCAGACTGCGTAAAAAATGTGGAGACCTTTGTGGGTAAACTGTAGCCTGAACATCAGACGCTGACCTGCCATGTGGCAGACCTCTCCGACCGAGTGTGTATCCTGAAACATCGAGCAGAAGATGTAGAAGGATGTAATTGTCGAAACAACATTCATGTAGTGGATCTTCCTGACGACGTGGAGGGAGGAGAGATGTTGACTTAACATGAACTTTGACTCCAGACAAACATTGCCCCAAAACGTCTCACTCCCTTTTTTGCCCTGGAGCGTACCCACAGGGTACTTTCTCGACTGCTGGCGCCGGGACACCCACCCCGCCCAGTGGTAGATCACCTACTCCTTTATAATGACAGTGAGATCATACTTCAAAAAGCTAGGGTGAATGTCCTTTCATGGTGGATAATGGCAAAGTGTCAGTGTTTCCGGATTTCACACCTGCCGTACAGGCAAAACGTTCTTCTTTTCATGGAAGTGAAGAAGGCACTCTGAGAAGAGGGCTCACAGCACTCGCTGATGTTCCCTGCCATACTCAGGATAGTCCTTGATGGTACTACGCTATTTTGTGAGGATCAGGTCAAATTTTTGGATTGGCTAGAGGCTTACAGAACTGGAACTATACTGCTGGTGCCTGAACCCAAACCAGGGGTACCTAAGCACAGGCCGAGGAAATGCTTATGGGAGACTAACCAGAGCAGGCACCTGAAGAAACAGTGCCCATCAGAGACTGACCAGGGGTGGGCGGCTATGCTTCAGGCCATGGCTGAGATTGCTGCATGCCCCTACTCTACCACCTGAAGATTTATGGTGACTCACAGCTGGGGAAGCTGGCCTTGTGGTCTCCAGTAGATCACTGTGGGAACCCGAGAGAGGACACCCAAGACTGCAGGCATGGGCTGGGGCACGTCCTTAGTTTCCAAGTAAGACTGGGCCCAGCGTGAACCTGGATGAGCATGCTCACTTTTGCATGCCCCTCACTGATTGACTCCTGCCATGTGCCTGGGGGAGGCATTCTATTGACAATGTTTCCACTTTTAGAGTTTCGCAAGTCAGTTTTTACTGGGCTGCTCTTGGGAAGGCGAGTTTATAGTTGTGGTTGCTATTGTTTATCTCAGGGATTGCTCTGCTTCTTGATCTGGGAGGTTTGGACACAGGCGGGGGATCCCGGGTACACTACATGGGATGCAAATGCTGACTGATTAGATGTCTGTCCAGAGACAAGTACTAACCTATCTGGGGAATGGGCTCGGCATCCAAGCGACATAACTTACACAGATACTTGAGGAGAAGGGGTGTAGGTGGCTATGCTGCAAGAGACATACCTTACCTGGATGGAGGTGGATCACCTTAAGCGTAGGTGGCGAGCCAGTTATTCACTACCTTCTATTCAAGCTACGCTTGGGGGCTCTAATCTGGATTAGAGTGGGGATGCCCTTTGACTGATTCAGTCCACTATAGATAGAGAGGGCCCCTAAGTTCTTGTGAAAGGTAAACTGCTGGGAAGAAATATCACCCTGGGGAGTGTCTATGCTCCAAATCAGGAACAGGTGATGTTCTGTCAGTCTCTCTCGGCTCCCCTGGCTTCCTTGATGTGAGACGACCTACTGCTGGGTGTGGACTTTAATTGTGTGGCTGATGTTGTGTTGAACAGTTCCACTCCCCTTCTGCCCAGAGCATCCGCTAATAGAATGGAGAAGGGCTTTAGGGACTGCCTGTATCACTGAGAGCTGTCTGATGCTTGGAGAACCCAACATAGGGTGACGAGGGAGTACTCTTATTATTCCCATATTTATCAACAACGCACTTCTGGACCCGTTGCAGAATGGGTTCAGGAAGTTTCATAGCACTGAATCTGCAATTTTCACTACTGCGGATGCTATTCACAGGCAGGGGGATCAAGGAGGAGCTGCTATCCTGGTTTTGTTAGATCTAACAGCAGCCTTTGATACCATAGCACCAGCGCTGTTGGTGCAAAGGTTGAGACAGGCTGGGCTGAAGGAGGCGGCCCTTAAGTTACTGGAGTCCTTTCTGTATGACAGAACTAATGAGGTCAGTTGTAGTGACTTCGGAGCGGCCCCATATCAGTTCCCCTGTGGATTACCCTATTCAACCTGTATGTCGCTCCCCCTGGTGAAACTAGTTTGCTCCTTTGGTTTCCGGCTATCGTCATATGCAGACGATACCCAGATCATCAGTTCCATCTTGAATGACTGAGTTGAAGTAGCGGACCGGTTTGGGGCTTGTATAAAGGAGAACGATATATGAATGAGGGAGAATTGGTTGAAGATGAATGGGGAGAAAACCGAGATCGTGGTGTTTGTAGCTGACAGCTCTATTTGGGCAGAGTGTTGGTGGCCCAACATTTGTGGCACTTTGCCTGTTTTAGTAGTCATGGCTAAAAATGTGGGTGTTATGTTTGATAACACCTTAACTTTTGACTCCCAGGTTAATAGAACAGTTAGTTTCTGTTTTTGGATGGTTAGAATTTTGAAGAAAATAATGCCATTTCTTCCGGAAGAATTGTGGGTGTCAGTTGTTATTGGTATTATCATATCCCGTCTAGACTACTGCAATGCCCTGTATTTAAATATCAATAAATCCCTAAATAAGCTCCAAATCACTCAAAATGCAACTGCATGCTTGGTTTTAGCTGTACTCAAGCACGTATCGGTAAGGAAGGCTTGAAACGGCTTCATTGGCTACCTGTAAAGAAAAGGGTGTCCATTAAAGCACTTTGCCTAGCACACAAAGCCCTTTACTCGCACGGACCATGCTATCTTATAACTGCCTTGAGCTGGTATGTTCCCAGAAGACTGCTGAGATCAGCAGGGTGCCATAAAGCAGTTGTCCCACCTTGTAGAAAAGCCAGGTGGAGGAACGTGCCTTCACAGTGGCAGGGGCTGCGCTGTGAAACTACATTCTTGAACATATCAGACGCCTGAACTCGCACCAACAGTTTTGTAAACCACTCAATACATAGGGCCAGATGCATCAAGCTATTTTGCGATCGCAAACAGTGCGAACCGCTAAAAATGGGCGTTTGTGATCGCAAAATAGCAGTAAGCATAGCATCAACCAAAATCACAGAATTTCCTAGGTATTTGCAATTTATTGCAATTACCTATTTTGCGTTTACCAAAACTGCAAATCCCTATTTGCGAATCATGACACTGCTGTAACGACGCCGCTGCTAGTGGCCTGACCACCTGGAACTGCTGCTGGGCGGCACTGATCACGCGAGTGCCATGGCTCCCACGTGGTGACCGGGCCCTACATCGACTGCGACCTTCAAAAGATGAACGCTGTGAGTGTGCTGGCAATCCACCCAGGCGCGCAACACCCATTGGGCTCACCGGGCTTCAGCCCCCCCCGTCGTGTGTGACAGCCCGGCTGAGACAGCCTCGCGGGCTGGCGTCCGTCTAATTGCAGCCGCACCAGAGTACTTCACGGGTCTTTAAAAGACCATTTACTCGTTAATGAGGCTATTGTTGTGTTTTCACCCCTTCTTACAGCCATTCTGCCTATGGCTGGAAGACTTAGCCCCCCCCGAAATATTTTTCAGCCCCCCCCCGAAATTTGACTCTAGTTGCCTGCCTGAATCCACCCCTAGCTTGCACCACGGCACCAGCAACCATACTGCCCAGCGTCGCCTCTGGTGCTCCTGAGCCCTGCTGGCGGCATATTCGCCCTGAGCTCTGCATCACCGCTGCGCTGTTAAGGTCCCTACTGACACTGAAAGGCAGCTGTATTTCTTGAAGAACACAAGTGCCTGCTGATCGCGGCATAACTATTGCAGCACTACAGCGGAGCCTACCTCTGCATCTACTGGCGGTGTCCCAGCTCAGTGAAGCAGCACGCGTTAGAAACATCACTGCACCAACGCGTACTACCGTGGAAGCACCCCTGACACGCACCACTGTAACAGCAACCATACTGCCCAGCGTCGCCTCCGGTGCTCCTGAGCCCTGCTGCCGGCATAATTGCCCTGAGCTCTTCGTCACCGCTACACTGTTAAGGACCCTACTTACACTGAAAAGCGAGTGTATTTCTTGAAGGACACAAGTGCCTGCTGATTGCGGCATAATTATTTCAGCACTAGGCCGGAGCCTACCTCTGCATACACTGGCGGTGTCCCAGCTCAGTGAAGCGGCACACGTTAGAAGCACCACTGCACCAATGCATACTACCGCAGAAGCGCTTAAGTATCCCCTGGTGATGCAGTGATGGCTTGCCCACTCCACCCAAACAAGGAGCAATGATAGTGGGATAGACAGAGGGGACACCCACAGCCTTCTCCTTTGCAGTAAGCACAGCAGAAGAAACAGCCGCACACCGACGCGCAGAATCGCCCGTCATCCTGTAAAACTGTTATACAGAAGTACTATATTACGGAACGATAGATCATGAAGCCCATTCACGCATCCTTCTTCCTTCTGTACGGCGCGAGCTAATTGTTGACAACAGGGTAAAGTCCAGTCTCCTCCTAACCTTCGGTTTGCTGACATAAGCTTTAGCCATAGACGACCGCACGCAGCGGAAAAGGAGACCGTGCATTACGAGTCTACTGGCCGGCACTGCCCCCACAACCGTGACATACCCAACATGGGGAAACCAGACATGAGACAACCACGGCTTATGTTTGAGGCCAAAATAAGTGGCTGCGTACAGCAGGAAGATCCCGAAGTGGTCAACAACACTCCTGCGCAGGAGCTACTCCTACATCTGAAGATGATATGAAAACCATACTTCAAGAGGTACGCCAAAGTCTTGCAACCATAGCTGAAAAAATGGATCCTATGAATTCCAGGATGAACGCTATCGTGCATAAGCTGGAGGGCCATGAGGAACGCGTTAAAAAGGTAGAGCGGCACTTCTCTGATACTGAAGACACTACAGTTCATCTCCAGACGAACGTAACACACATGGATAAACTGTTGAAAATCATCACTGCGAAAAACGAAAATTTAGAAGCACGAAGCCAGAGGAACAACATACAGGTCCTTGGTATTCCCGAAAGTACCAACACTGGGAAGATGGAAGAATATATTGAAAAACTACCGCGAGATGCAATTGGTGCTGAATCCTTTTCGCCCCAGTTTATAGTTGAAAGAGCACACAGGACACTGGATCCCAGGCCTCCCCTGGGAAGTACGCCTCGCCCTATCATCGCCCGGCTTCTGAATTACTGGGACCGGGACACTGCCCTCAAGGCAGCAAGAGAAAAACGCCAATTAACCTTCGAGGGAAATCATTTCACCATCTACCCAGACTTCATAGCGACTGTGCAGGAGGAGCGGCGCAAGTTCACACCCGCCAAAAAGAAGCTGCGTGAGGCCCAAGTTGATTACGCACTCTTGTACCCAGCACGTCTACACATCACTCATCAAGGCAAACAAATATTATTTACTAAACTGCACCAAGTAGACGAGTTTTTGAAATGTCTAAAACACCACAATAACCCCTCCACCTCATTGACCACATCGCCTAGATCACGATCACCGGTCACGGAGTAAAGAACACTGGCAACACAGCATACTCATCGGTTGACACACTGGTGGCATCGTAAAGCTGGAAAGACGCCCGTCATCGAGTAGCATACATTCCTTGGACATAGCCGCATGGCAGCGAGTATCTAATTAACGCTTGTTGAGACCATGGGACATCTCACTACCGGGCACCCCGGCCCTCTTGGAGCGCAGCCACTCCATAGCTCAGACTCTCTGAGGGAGGGGAGCACACGTGTGAGACACTAGGAGATCCCCCCCAAGGGCGCTCCCCAATTGTTCTATACTGCGGACTCACACGCAGCTTGTTCTTGAAATTACATGGGATTAGGAAGGGGGGCGGGAACGGTCTTTCTTGCATGTTTGGGATGCTTCAGTGGGAGGGGGTGAGATTAGGGATGTTTCTCGAGTTTTATCACATCACATACATCAAACGTGGCTAACACTTGCATTGTTGTTTATTTACTCTTCAACACAGACACAGAGTACCTACCATATCGCTTATCATGGCACATCACAACACATGGCTAGCCTAACACCTTCCCAGGCTGTGCAGATCCTCACTCGGAATGTCAGGGGGTTGGGAGACCCGAGGAAACACCGTCAAATACTGGCATACTTGGATGGGCATCAAGCCAATATTGCAATGCTTCAAGAAATTCATATCAACCCCAGGCATAACACCACCTTTGCAAGCAAATGGGCAGAACATACAATATTCTCGTCTTACTCCTCCTACTCTAGAGGAACGGCTGTACTCATCAAAAAGCATACCCCTTTTCTCCTAGCTGGATCAATGCAAGATCAGCATGGGCACTACTGTCTTGCTTGGGGCAAACTGTGCACAGATTCTATCACCTTAGCATGTTGCTATGGCCCCAATGTAGACTCCCATACTTTCTTTAATATGCTCTGGGGGAAGATCATAGAAACAGGATCTACACACGTCATATGGGGAGGAGATTTTAATGGTGCTCTCAATCCTGCTGAAGATAGATCAAACTCTGCTACACACCACTACAATGGATCACAACATGTGATACATGGCATAGTCACAGATAATGGATTACTAGATGCTTGGCGCCATCTAAACCCTGGAACCACTGAAGGTACACACTTCACCGCTAAGTTTGCGTCCTGGGCCCGACTTGACTACTTTTTACTTACAAGAGGTTTAGGTCCCTTGATCACTACTGTCACGCACTTAGCAAGAAAATACTCCGACCAAGCCCCATGGAACTAGCCCTCACACCCCCAGGCTATGATGCCCCGCACAAAATCTGGAGACTCCAGCCCTTGGCGCTATTAGACGCAGTGTTCCAAGATGAATTAGGAACAGAAATCCAAGAGTTCCTAAGGAGAAACAAGGGTTCCATAGATAGTGTTGAGATGGTCTGGGAGTCCTTCAAAGTCACAATTTGGGGCTTCTGTATCTCTAAAAGCTCGGGGGTCCTACGGGATCTACAGGGCACACTGAAAAAATTGGAAATAGAGCTCAAAATGCTTTAAACACAGCTCACTGCAGAAACTGACAGAAAAACTCTGCATGCCCTCCATGAGAAACTAACTGAATACACTGCCAGTGCTGACCGGGAAGTGAAGTTCAGGGGTAAGCACTGGGTTGCATGACGTCATGGTGAGGGGGAACATCCTGGGAAGGCACTAGCCGAAACAATACGGAGGCCTCGCTTCTACAATCATGTGTTAGAAATTACAGGCCCGGGTATATTTTCCACAGAGATATCGCGGATATACTCCGTACATTCTCAATGCACTACTCCTCATTGTACACGTCACAGAGACCTTGCTCTCGATAACTATTTGGAGGACGTTGCACTGGGGTGGCTGGGTGACACGCAGAGGGAATTCCTGAGCACCCCTTTCGGGCAGGACGAGATACGGGAAGCCATAATGTGCATTAAATCAGGCAAAGGCCCTGGGATGGACGGACTCCCCATAGAATTTTATAAAACATATATAGACTACCTAGCCCCTATATTCCAAGAAGTATACGAAGACGCTCTAGAAGTTGGCACACTCCCCCCATCCATTAGAGAGGCACTCATAACATCCCTGCTTAAACCAGGAAAACCTGCTCAACACTGTGACTCTTACAGGCCACTTTCTCTCATAAACTGCGACACCAAAATTCTAGCCAAAGTTATAGCTAATAGATTAAATTTGCTTATGGATAAGCTGGCATTGCCTGACCAGGCGGGCTTCATCCCTGGTAGAGCAACTACACACAATCTTCGCACTTTCTTCTCAATTCTCCAGTATGTTTACCCAGATCTGCTGCTTGCAACTGTATTTTTAGACGCCACTAAGACGTTTGACTCCGTTGAATGGGACTACTTACTAGGAATCCTGTAACGGACGGGATTTCCCCCGTTGTTTCTCTGGATCCAATTGCTCTATCGCCGTCCCACAGCCAAAGTCCTAATCAATGGTCACCTATCCCCAGCTTTTCCCATTTCCAGGGGTACGAGGCAGGGGTGCCCCCTTTCTCCCCTGCTCTTCACCCTAGCTGTAGAAACGTTAGCAGCCAAACTACGACAAGATCATAAGGATAAAGCGCTTCGCTGTAATCTCCAGCAGATATTGTTATCTCTCTATGCCGATGACATCACCCTATACATACGAGACCCGCAAACCAACATGAACCCATTACTACGTGAATTCATTGTTTTGGGGAAACTATTGGGAATTCACATAAACTGGAGCAAGTCGCAAATATTCCCCCTCACTGCTGCAGTCACGCCATTCCCCCTAGACTTCCCACTTGAATGGTGTCTTTCAGACATGCGCTACCTAGGGATATGCATCACCAGAGACAGGGAGGAACTCATGCTCCTAAATGATGGTAAAAAACACTATATCATATCATGGACAATGTCACTCGATGGATTTCCCTACCACTCTCTCTTGCAGGCCGCGCTTCCCTGAATAAAATGGTGGTTCTCCCACAGTTGCTATATCTTTTCCTTAATATCCCGTATAGTCCTGGGCGACATTTCTTCACAGCATTGCGGTCAGAGATGATCAGGCTTGTATGGGGGGGCAAACAGCCGAGATTGCAATGGAACACACTCACTAAACCATACTCACAAGGGGGCTTCGACATTACAAACTTTGAGCTCTATTGTACATGTGCTCAGGCGCATTACTCATATTATTGGTTCTACCCTCCCCGTTATATGGCACAGGTTGCGACAGAACACTGGCTAGCTAACCCCGTGACCCTCGCAGGTGTACAATGCGACACCCACACACCGCGAGACAAGACCCCGACCACAATTACATGCACGATTAATACCTGGATTCACATCTCATATTTACTGCAATGCCCCCTGCTCTACTTTCCATTGCTCCCACTATCGTACCACCCCTGCATGCAGTTATTACAGGAAACGGGATTTCGCAAGCTCTTAGAACTAACTCAAATTACTACATGGGGTGACCTTTACCATGATGGCAGTTTTGCACGTCATACCAAATTTTTCACAAGATCCATCCATCCCCCCTCGACATATTCCTCTATACACGACTCAGGCAGAGCATCCGCTCCATCACCCTTGAGTTTCCTCTTGAACCCCCCACACTGGCCCCTCTGGCCCCTCTGCACTTCATACGTGGGGCATCTTCTCCAGGGCATATTGTTTCCTTACTTTACCACATCCTACATACGACACAGGCAGCATCATCATGCCCCTCCTGGGTGCACTGGGACTCGGAGCTCGGTTTTGAGCTCACAAATGAACAATGACCTATTGCTGCTAAGAAACTGAGCAAATTTCAGCAAGCACTAGACTACGCCTCACACACTTCAAATTTCTCCACCGGCTATACTAGACTCCAGCCAAAATGTACAAATACAAGTTGAGGGCCTCCGATGGTTGTTATAGATGCAACGCCACGCAGGCTGATTTTCTCCACTTAGCCAGGGAATGCCCAGGAGTGCATGAATACTAGGAACAATTGTTCAATGCCCTCGATCAAATGGTACACATGTCCATAGAACGCACTCCCTTGGTTGCCTTACTGGGCTACACAGAACTTATTGCCAAACCATATCGCAGGTACCTCGCCATTGCCTTACTCATGGCCAAGCGCCGCATTGCCTGTCATTGGGGCAGGGGGCACACGCCCAAATTCAAAGGGGACGGATATGCTCAGACGTGAGTCCCATGCTGTCCTTGCCACTGGAATCAAGCTATCCTGGCTGAAGAGGGTGAAACCCCGAAACCAGTCCTAGGATGCTTGTTTTCAGTCCAGGGAGGACGTGGCCTGGCAGTTCGGGCTGGACTGTTCCCATTGGGCACAGGGTCAAGACTGATTTGCATATGGCTGGGTCCAAACTGGAATGGCATGGTGAGCAAAAAAACGATGGATTTAGGCCCAGATCTCTGTACTGTGGTGAATGTATGATATTGTTCTACATTTTGTCCATCAATAGTTCTTTTTGCAAATTCAAAGACTGGCTCACCGATTTAATATATTGCCAGGAGCAGTTAACTAATATGCAGAACAGCTCCCCGAACCTCAAGCCCCAAAGACATATGGGGTCCTTTAACAAACTACCTCCTCGCACGTACACCTGACACGCCTGCTGCAACCCCATCTGTATCCATGCCATAGCCGCGGCGCCTCAAGACGTTTAAGCGACACACACACCTTGCACTTGGGCTTCCCACCTCACCCCACTCTTTCGATACACCCCTGACTAAAAGCCGAACATCCAGGTCTAATGCCCAGCTATGGTCGCCCAAAAATGTATCATAATCAATATTCATGACAACTGTGCAGATGTGCAGGATGCTCAACCTGTTTATTGGGACAATGCTGTGTTGCAATGGAGGGAAGGCTACAACCATGGTATGAAATTGGACGATATTATGTAATGCCATGAGTTACGTCTGTGAAGAAGAAACATTTGTATTCTAGTACACCCATGTCTGATTCTACATATTTACTACTGTGACTGTATTATCTCATTATGACCAAAACTGATAAAAACAGTTACAAAAAAAAAAGAAAGAAAAAAACAATCGCAAATTGTGAATTAATAAGGAATCACAATTTTGCATTCGTAAAATACCACCAAATCAAACTAGGTGGTAACCAGGTTAAAATAATCAAATCAGGTGGGAAACATTTGGGAAATTATTTAAACAGGCCCAGAAGGCCTCAGAATGTTTCACAATGGCAGCGCTCTACGTCATGGCGAGGAGGATGAGGTTAAGAGCAGCAGCACAGAGGAGAAGGAGGCTACAGGAGCGCATTTTCAGAGTATGAGTTACTCTGTTGGGGCAGACAGAAGAGGAAATCTATGAAAAGTATAGGTTAAATACAGCAATGATATATGAACTGATTGCAGATTTGTGCCCACTACTGCAGTGTCAATCTCACAGGACACAGGCCATCCGAACCCATGTGCAGGTCCTGTGTTCCCTGCACCTCCTAGCATCTGAAAGCTTACAGGGGGTAATAGCTACAGCTGGCAGTGTTTCCCAAAGTTCACTTTCGCGTTTCTTCAACGCGTTCCTGGATGCTATGTTGCTGAGGATGCACCAACACATCAGATTCCCTACGAGCCCACAGGAATTACTTGAAATTAAAATTGACTTTCACCAGATAGCCAACATCCCCCATGGAATTGGTTACATAGATGGGACACATGTAGCCATATGTCCACCCTCAGTGAATGATTATATCTTCAGGAATATGAAGTCATATCATTCACTGAACATACAAGTGATATGCAATGCAAAGTACATAATCACGAACATAGTGACAAGATACCCAGGGAGTACGCATAATTCCTATATCTTTAGGCACAGCGGCATACATACACGTCTTCTTGAGGGTGAATTTGGAGAAGGATTCCTGCTTGGTAAACACATGTCACTCTCTTATGCAGATTTACATTTTACTGTGAAACATAGCAGTGACTAATATATTGGCTGTTTCTCCATAGGTTAAATGTTAAATGTTAAATGTTACCGGATTTCTAAAGCGCGTGGCTGCCCGTGAGCGTCCCAGCGCTGAACAAGTACAGGTGGAATCAAGAGGGGAAGCTCACGGGAACAGCCAGGTCTTCAGAGATTTGCGGAATGTCAGAAGGTTGGGTTGTGCGCGGAGGTCAGAGGGGAGGGAGTTCCACAGTTTGGAAGCGTTGTATGAAAAACGTCGACCTCCTGAACGTGCTCTCTTGATCTTAGGCGGCAGAGTGAGGTGGGTATTAGAGGATCGGAGGGGTCTGGAGGTGGTGTAGGGAGTCACCAGGTCTTTGAGGATAGGGGGTGCTTTTCCATTGAGAATTTTGTGCGTTAGACAGAGTGCCTTAAACTGCACTCTTTCCACGACGGGTAGCCAGTGCAGCGCTCTGATGGCTGGTTTGGCCGAACAGCGACTCTTAGTGTTGTCAGAATCCTAGCGGCCGCATTCTGCACTACCTGTAATTTAGTTGTAACTTTCCGCGGTGCGCCCAGGTACAGTGCGTTTCCGTAATCCAGCCTTGACAAAATGAGGCCCTGGATCAGAAGTTTCCTTGATTGGAAAGGGAGCAGTGGTAGGATTTTCCGGGTGGAGCGCAGGAGACCAAAGCAGACTCCAGCCGTTTTTCTAGCTTGGGTATGCATGGTGAGATTTTGGTCTAGCCATAGACCGAGGCTTTTAATCTCGGTTTTGGGAGTTGGGGGCTTGCCCATGCATGGGGGCCAGAGAGAGTCTGGATGAAAGTGGGCCTGATTCCCCATCACCAGAATCTCCGTCTTGTCGCCATTAAGCTTCAAGTGAGATCTGTCCATCCAGCTGACTATGTCTCTCAGGCAGGAGTAGAGGTCGATGGTGACATTTTCCTTCTGAGTAAGAGAGACAACCAGCTGCGTGTCATCTGCGTACGTCAGGAGTTTGATCCCATATGGGGTGACTATCTTTTCCAGGGGGGACATATATACGTTGAAGAGCGTGGGGCTCAAAGAAGAGCCCTGTGGCACTCCGCAGCGTATAGGGGTCTCTTTAGATGTGTAATTGCCCTCTATCACCTGGAATGAACGGTCCTGAAGGAACGATTTCAGCCAAGACATGGCAGTGCCTGTGATCCCAAAATCTTTAAGTCGCTGGGCCAGGATCTGGTGGTTGACCGTGTCGAAGGCCGCGCTCAGGTCCAGGAGGATCACTGCCACTGATCCTCCTGCATCCATGATCTTCCTGGCCTCCTCGACCACCGTAACCATCGCAGTTTCAGTGCCCTGGCCCGGGCGAAAGCCTGTCTGTGAAGATTTGAGTAGTTCGTTCATTTCGAGGTAGTTAGACAGCTGGGAATTGATGAATTTTTCTGTTATCTTGCTGATACACGGGAGAAGAGAAATCGGCCTGAAGTTGGATAGGTTGAGGGGATCTAAATTAGGTTTTTTAAGTAGGGCCCTAACCTTCGCCTTCTTCCAGCTAGGGGGTACCAATCCGTTTGTCAGAGAGGCATTGATCACGTTAACCATTGGTGCGAGAATGGTAGGTGCTACCTGCTTTAAAATTTTTACTGGGGCGGGGTCCGACGGTGAGCCACTTTTAAGTGAATGGAGGATGGGGGACAGAATGTCCGGGCTTATGGGGGCGAGTGTGTCAAGTCCCGTGTTGAGGTTGCTGACCTGCATTACGGACAGCGATGAGGGGTCCATAGGGGAGAGGGGCGGAAGTTGCTGTAGAATATTTTGTATCTTTTGATCAAAGAACGTAGCCAACTTATCACAGTGGTTGTCCGAAGGATCAATCGAGCCTGTGGGTTCTGGTGTTTTTAGAAGATGTTTTACGATTTGGAAAGTCTCCCTAGATGAGCAAGATGCCGCCCTGATTTTCTCTTGGAAAAAAGCGGTTTGGGCAATTTTCAGGGCTTTTTTATAGTTAAGAATGGACAATCTATAGTCCTTCTTGCTATTAGGGTCGAAGTCTTTCCGCCACACTCTTTCGGCCCTTTTACAGAGCTTCTTCAGATGGCGAGTCTCCTGGGTGAACCATGGGGAGGAAGTTTTTTTACGGGAGGTCAAATATGTTTTTTTAGGAAGGATCGTGTTGAGAGAGTTTTCAATCCAAGAGGAAAACTCCATATCTGCTGTAACAGGGTCTATTTCATGGTTTGGTTTAAGGAGTTCCAAAACCTGTTTCCATTTATCGATGTCTAGTTTGGCCTAAGGGCGCGTTCGTTTGCCGGGGGGATTGTTGGGAGGAGAGATATTAGGGATCTCCCACCTAAAGGGGATGAGCAGGTGATCCGACCATGGCAGGGGGATCGGGGCATTAGTTTTAAGATCGTCAATATTGCATATGATGGGGTCGAGTAAATGTCCAAGCGTATGCGTAGGTTGGTCGCTCTGAAGATGGAGATGAAGAGCAGTCAGGTCTGTAAGTAGTTCTGATGCGGTGTTGTCATCGCTGTTGTCGATATGGATATTAAGATCCCCTAAAATTATCATGTTGGATAAAGTGCTAGACATGGCCGTAGAAAATTCCACGAGGGAGCTACAGAATTGGCCCAGAGGCCCTGGTGGGCGGTAGATGAGGACTCCTGAGAGGGAGTTACATGGGGACAGTTGAATGCTAAAGTGTACATTTTCACAATCCAATAGGGGACTATCGTGAAATCTACATGGAAATTGGTCCTTGTGGATAATAGCAATCCCTCCTCCCCTTCCCTTCGCTCGGTCCAAGTGTTGCAGGAGGTAGCCCTGAGGTAGCGCCTGTACAATATCGTAGTCTGAGTCTGGGGTGAGCCATGTTTCAGTGAGAAACAAAATCTCAAGTTGCTCCTCATCTAGTAGCATATGGATTTCCTGCGCATGTTTGGGCAGATATCTGCAATTTAACAAAGCCATTTTAGTGATTGTCAGGGGTGCTTGGTTCTTCAAAGCAGGAGTAAGTTTGAATGGGCAATGAGGGCAGTGGGCACACAAGCTCTCACCTTCAAGGATATTAGTACAGGAAGGCTGTAGGGACTGGTTCAGTTGGAGCAGGGAGTCTCTGGAGTATGACAGCCTTACTTGAGTAGAGAGGTCCCTGGCCCTAGGCTCGTCCTGGTGCGGACGGGCGCAGACGGGCTTGCCTTAGGCACGCCTTCGGCGCGCTGACGGCGCGCCCGCTGCGCTCGTCCGCTGCGCTTCCGCCAAAGGCACATATTTATTAGTAGGGGAAGGGCGCTGATGGGGGTCTGGCCTCGAAGGGGCGTGGCCTCGGTGCACGCCGTGAATGGCGTCGGTCAATGTTTGTTTTTGACAGAGTCCGCGATCAGCGATAAGATCTGCTGTGCGGGTTGCCAAAGTAAGGGTTCCAGTCCTAGGAACTGCCCAAGATGAGGTAGCACAATCAAATAACAAGTGACACTCAAATGTTTAAAATATACGAGTCCGCTCCCGGCTTCCGCCTCCGGAGTACAGTTCTAAAGTGCGCTAGTTCTCAGCGCCTTTTATACGTGGGTGGGGGGGCATGGCCTCGAAGGGGCGTGGCCTCGGTGCATGCCGTGAATGGCGTCGGTCAATGTTTGTTTTTGACAGAGTCCGCATCAGCGTTAAGATCCGCTGTGCGGGTTGCCAAAGTAAGGGTTCCAGTCCTAGGAACTGCCCAAGATGAGGTAGGTTTTTAAAAGCACAATCAAATAACAAGTGACACTCAAATGTTTAAAATATACGAGTCCGCTCTCGGCTTCCGCCTCAGGAGTACAGTTCAGCGCATATGCTGTGCATCCATTCATCTTGACACCATACCTGAATCCAAGCACACCAAGTGAACACCAGTTTGATGCAGCACACAGGACAACGCGCAATGTGATAGAGAGGACCTTTGGACTGCTGAAAAGTCGATTTTGCTGTATCCATAAAACAGGCAGTGCTTTGCAGTACAGGCTAGAAATCTGCTGTAAAATAGTTGCCACATGTGCCATGTTGCACAACATAGCAGCTGCCAGAGCCGTACCACTAGAAACATTGGATAGTGACCCTGATGAGGACGTGGAGAACACACACCCACAACAAACAGGAAGTGCAGCGAGTGCAGCTAAAGGGAGACAGCGACGTGCAGAAATTACACATAATTATTTTTTATGTGGGTATTTATCAAATCAAATTCAGCACTGTTACTTTGCCAACTGGATTAATTTAACCCAACATAAACAGTAGTGTTAATGAACACTTGCAACGCCTGACAATAATGATGTGTAGACATAATGGTATGTCATGGTACTTTACATCAGTCCAGACAAATGTAGTTTCTGATTGCTTCACCAAAAACGATTCCTGTGGACATGGCCACACTATTTCCTGCATCCTCTCACTCCCATTGCCAGTTCTGGGTGTTAAGATACATCCCTTTGCGAGCTCTCTGATCCTGCCATATTACGTGTGCTGCGCCTCCTGCATTCTGTCACTGGTGCCAACCTGCTACTGTGGCTGGAGGCATCCTCACTATCCCCCCGACACTACTGGCAGCAGCAGCATTGGTCTGCATCTGCTCCACAGCATTTGTGACTTGGATCAGTCCCCTGGCAACATCTCTGCAGCAATGGATCATTTCCAACAGCATGGCTATTGCAAGTCAGGATAGTTGTGCAGTTGTAGTGCTAAGCCGGTTGATGGCCCTAGTGTACCTATCCAAGCGTCCAAGAAATTGGTGGTGCCTATTGCGATAGGACACCTGATCATCTTCCAAAACTTTGCATAGGTCCATGAGTGCTACAGTCATCTCACCAAACTGTTCATTGGTTTCCCTGCGACCTTCATGCACAGCTGTTGTTAGATGCATGATACTGTCACTCATGTCCCCCATTTTGCATGCAAGAGTGGAAAGGTTTCCCTGCATTGACCGCATGTGTTTAACCTGCAGGCGCTGTACCCTTAACATAGCACTCTCTAGACCATCATACAATGTGGAACTCTCACCTTCACCAGATCTCACCATTGCAGCTGCCCTGCTTCTCCTGAATCTCATGTTCCTACGTTGCAGCTATCCACATGGTCTTGATGTGGGTGTTTTCACAAGCTGTGCTGTTGTAGGCGCAGTGTTGGACTTGGTCCTTTTTGCAGGGTCATCCCTGAACTTTTTGCCTTCCTCCTGTATTTTGTCTGACCTGTTTTTTTTGGTTTTATGACTCTGGGCACTTTACTACTGCTGATCAGTGCTAAAGTGCATATGCTCTCCCTATTATAAATTGATGTATGGATTAGTGACTCCATGATTGGTTCATTTGGTTTACTTGTTAGACCCTAGTACAGTGCACTGAGTGTGCCCAGGGCTTGTAAACCCAATGCTGCTGGTGGGCTTGCAGCACTGGTTGTGCCACCCACAGAAGCAGCCTGTACAGGTTGTATCTCTCATCCCCTGTTTCAAGTGCTGGCAATGGTGTCACAGTGATCCTGCGTTGTTTGGAACTGGTGTTGTGGATGCTAGTGAGACTGCTATGTCTTCTCTTGACTGAGACTCACTCTCTGGTGGTGCATGTCCATCACTGCCCCTGACTCTTGTTCACGTGCATCTGTGATGTTGAACAGTGCATGATTAGTTAGCATTTTGGAAATGTTTTCAGTTTTGTACATTGTTTTGTTCAATAAAATTAAATTGAAATACACTGTGTGTGGAGACTGACTTGCCTGGCACAATAGATTTTAACTGATCTGGTTTGCTACCCACCAGCCTTCCCTTGTGCTTTTGCTGACTGCACTTCCCATAATGCATTTGTGTGTTACAAGTAAAACACGGTCTGGAATAATATGTTCTGCACTAAGCCAGATCTGATTTACGCTGTTTGTTTGCTAACACTGAAATGTGGATGTAAAGTGGCATGCATTTTACCTTGGGAGGTACTGGGTGGTGCAGAGGAATCTATTGTGGGCTGCAGGGTGGACTCCACAAGGCCCTCCAAAGCTGTGGGAGCTGTTTGGGTGGATGGGCCGCCTCCCGTTTTTTGGTCTTCAGCAAGCCTTTATGCAAACCTTTCTTTGGCACGACTACGCAGGTCATACCACCTTTTGCGCAAATCTGCTATGCTGCGCTGAGCAACTCCCACTGCATTTATTTTTCTTTGCATTCCCAGCCACAATTTTCGTTTTTCAGACTCTGGGGCTTGCAGTGACTGTTTTCCAATCAATTTATCTTGGCTCCTCACCACCTCTTCTATTAGTAACTCCAACTCCTTTTCACTGAATTTCTTTTGCCTTTTTTGCTCCTTCTGGGGTGTTTCTGAAGCCATGCTGCTCACTGCACCAGTTTAAAAGTCCCAAATTCTTCACAATTAAAGGTCTCCAACAGTCTGCTTTCTCCTCCTCACTCTCAGCACACAGGTAACAGCATGGGCGTGGTCACTTCCTGATTCTGACATCATCATGCTGCATAGCAGTATGGGAATCGCAATTTGCGACTTGCTAATTGCTATTTTGCCATTTTTGCGAGTCAGTTTTTTGGGATCGCAAATAGCGATTGCGAATATTACCGATTTGCTATTATTTAGCAAATTTTCTCATGCATTCTGTTTTGCGATACGCAAATTGCGATTCGGCAAAATTTGCAATTTGGTAATCGCAAAATGCAATTTTGATACATATGCCCCATAGATTTTTACAGATGAGGCCCTTGTCTAGGGAGTATTACTGTGGGTTTGCGAGATCTGGGCTAACACTGATCCTCCTGTTGTCATCCTTTGATAGAGCTTTCATGCCTTATGGTCTTTTGCTCTTTAGAAATGCTAAAATAGAAAAGGATTCAATAAATTTGTCTGCTTGGACAGGCTCAGCCAGTGAGTGACACACACAGAATATTTAGGGCGTATCATCTTGGAGCACAGCCCACTGTTGTTAGGCTTTCGACTGGTGGAGGACCATATCGGGATCCCCAATCAGTGCCAAAACCTGGCGTCATTGGAGGATACCTGCTCTAGGCACACCTTGGGGAAATGGTTACAGGATACTTTGACAACAATCAGGGTTCAGTTTTCTCTGACCTGGTCAAGAGGGAAGTATTCAAAGTGGCTGTTCATGTTCACTGCTTGGGTCAGTCGATTGGGGTCCAGAAGGATATAACAGGGAACTCCAATCCCTGGATGACACACTTCATAAACTAGACAGCAACTTGGGCTCCAACATGACTGCATTGTCTAGACTTCAGGAGTCCCAAGAACAATATAACATTGCCCTGGAACACCTCCGTTTCCATGATCATAAGAACTATGTTGTGCAGGCCTATGACAAAGAAGATAGGCCAGGTAGTCTCTGGGCTTGGCTCATTAGACCTGATTCTTGTGGACCCCCAATCACCCAGATTTGCATGGGAAACAACACAATGCTTTACTCCCTTGAAGCAATTAACACCACTTTTAGGGAATACTATGACACGCTTTATGGCCCCCTAGTGCTTCTCCCAATGGGGATTCAGACTGAATTTCTGGAGCAGCCAACACTACGGGAGCTTGCCCGGGAGGCAAAGGAGGGTCTGGAAGGGCCCGGTGACAGTCCAGGAGATCTTGTTTTCAATCAAGGAAATGACCACAGGGAAAACTCCTGGCACAGACGGTCTACCCACAGAAATGTATTCTGAGTTTATGGGGACCCTAGCCCTCTGATTGGAGACACTCTATGCTGATTATCCGAGACTGTGGCAGTTGTGATCCCGCTTCCTAAGATGAAGGAACAGGGAGCTTGTACATTGGCATTTTGTCCCCTGTCCATGCTTGACATAGACGTTAAGATCCTTAGAAAGGTCCCCGCCCTTGGACTATTCCCCCATATGCCCACCCTGATCCACAGTGACCGAAACAGTTTTATCCCAGTACACAGCACTTCCCTTAACCTAGGCGGTTATACTATGTCTTCTACCATCTGGAAGTGCAGTCTCATCCAAAGCCCACACTTATGTCAGTGGACCTTGACCAGGCCTTCGACACGATTTGCTGGGACTTTTTCTTCGGAATTATGTTTTTATGTTTTGGATCAATTGGGTTAGACTGTTGTATTCCTCTCCGACAGCACAGGGTAAAACAGGCGCCACAATATCCCATTGATACAATATCTACAGGGGCACGAGGCAAGGTCGCCCCTTGTCCCCTCTCTTGTGCATTTAGGCCATAGGACTGCTGGTGGAGCTTTTTCGCCAGAAGGGTGGGGCTCTGACATAGTGGTGGAGGGACAGGAGCACGTTACCTCACTTTTTGCAGAATACTTCGGCCCGGCTTGGGCCACCAAATTCGACAGGGAAAAGGTCTGGAGGGCCGATACGGAGTATTTGGACAGTTCCCTGATCACCTGAGCTTTTTCCAGTCCAGGTCCAACTTTAACAGCATGACCACCATAGACTTCAATGGAGTGGTCTTGATACTGCGATGTAGGGGATGGAAGATGCTCAAGGATGCTCTAATGGCTGTAAATTCGACACGTGTTCCTTTGTGGTTATTCCTCAGTCAATGGGTCATGTGATGCAACTTTGGCCACATAACTCAGAGTCCATCAAACTCCTCTTTAAGACACTAGAAGGCCTGCTGTGGCTAGGCTACTGTTCCGCATACACACCGGTCCCAGCGATATCCTTTGGTGGAGGCTGGTGTCCCTCTTGGGCTATCAATCTGGACTCAGGAGACACTTCTGGCTCCAGCTGACTTGGGTGCAACTTTTGACCATCGAGGATCAGTCTGTGTTTTTGTGCTTTCATATGATGCAATTAAAAACACCAGTCAATATCAACGGGCTCCTGAATGTGACCAGCTTACTAAGTAGGTTTTCATAGACACCTGTTAAATATGTACTGGGGACAAAGATAGAGCATATCATAAGTACATGAGTGTCAGGATAGCACTTTTCATTAAAACCCAACAGTCACCTGGGTTACATTTGCGGGAACTAATTCAAAAGTCATGGCTGAAAATGATAAAAGCCACCTCTCTGATCAGAATCACTTTGTGGTAGGTTCTATGACCAAAAGGAGTGAATATTTGCTGTGCCGTTGTGCTACAATGACACAAATGTCTCATGAATGCAAGCAGTATGTGTTTTAAGTGTTGCAATTCAACCCTTATGCATATTTGTTTTGCTCTTGCTAAAATCACTGCACTTTCACATTAGTAGTAGCAATCCAAAATATATGAGACATGATAGCTTGCAAATAAACTTCAAGCAATTGTGATTCTGATGCTATTTTCCATTTTCTCCTCACATTAAACTTATACCACACCCTACTCCCTGTTCACAGTCTTCACAGTCTCCACCCAGCTCACTCACAGAGTAGCATTACTTGGCTGCTATTCACAGTCCCAGCTGCTACCAAGTATCCCTTCCCAGCAGCACCCACTGTGCCACACCCACATACATAATCTTATACTTTGCTGTCGCATTGCACCATGCTTTCCATATCTGCATACTGTATTGATTAGAGAAAAGGAGATAACAGTAAGAAGTATGTTGCAGCCCTATTATTTAGGTAAAGCTCTGATGATAACGTTGAATAAGAAAGCATTTGACAATGAGGCTGGATCTAAATTGCAGGTCATTATTTCATAGTTTATAGAATGCTGAGCTTTCAGATTTGGCCCTCTGACCCACAGGTTCCCCAGAAAAAGACACAAAAGCCAAAAGATCGGAAACAGAGGTTAGAGTATGTATGTACTTTGTGTTGTGCCTTTGTGTAATGTAACTGGTGAATACGTAAAGCGCTGCATTACTTCATGTGCGAGTACGCTGTATATAAAACTGCTTTAAAAAACTAATGTAGGGCTAGTAACGAAACAGGCACTTTTTTAAAGCAGTCCTATATAATACACCACTGCTTATAAAAGACTAGTGAGGTTGGGGAGGATGCCACTAGTATTGTAATGAAATTTAAAAATGAATGAATCAATGCCTCTAAGTGGTCGGTAGGCCGGTGGATGAAGCAAGCACTGATAAAGCAGTGACATATAAGAAATCACTGCTTTTTAATGGCTAGTAGGGCTGGGGAAGTAAGAAATGCAGTACCTCGCAAAGGGCCTATAAAATGAGTCAAAGTCAGTGAATTGTAAGCAGAATACTGCTTCTGGCAGTCACATATTTACAAAACACACAAACAACTTCTCGGGTCTAAACAAGCTTCAAACATAAGCATGAAAAGGAAGAATGCAAAGATCAATCTGTGTCTAGAATAACAATACCCTAATGGGGAAAGAATCCCTTTTAAGGATGAATGCCCTCACTCACCAAAAGGTGACATGCTTCATCATTTGGGCTTTCTCCTCTCAGTGGGAAATCCTAGTCCCACTGAGGGCTACAACCACCTCACTGAAAGGTGGGAGCTCAGGGATGTTTTCAATTATGTGGAGAATTAGGATGCTAAGATCCCAAAGAGGAGCAATTGTGTGAGGGTGCAGCGCAAAAGATTGTATTGATAAGTGAATGTGATCTAAAACTGGCTAGTGCTAGTGAAAAATAATTTTTATTGGCTCATTAGCCCTGCCAGGAATAAAAAACAGTGCAAAGCAGTAACTATTGAAAACTGCTTGATGAAAAAGGTCAACATGTTTCAGCCAACAACCATCTAGAGAGTATGTCTGGCTTTCATCAGGACCAAAACAAAGCTGCTGCAATCAAGTGTGAAAAAATATAACTTAACGTGAAAATATAGTTTGAAAAAACCAAACCAGTTATGCTCTTGCAGATTCAATCTCGCTGGAACTTGTCTAGAAGTAGAACAAAGAAACACAGAAAGAAACAATATAAGCATTCTGATCTCTTTGCTGAATACTGATGCTGTTTGAGGATAATAATGTGAATGTCTCAAACGAAATTCATAAACGAGTCCTATGGGATGCTCAAATTATATTAACTCACCCAATCTGAGGGACAAGTAGGCCCACCTCAACCTGGTTACACCTCAGGGAAGAGAGCCCCGCTCTGAAAAAACAAGCAAACGTAAGATAATCAATACGTTTTGCTATTGCGAGTGTGAGGAAGTGTAAATAATGTGAATATTCACCAACAATAATGATCAAAGGAAGAGGTATACAGTCAGACAAAAGCAACACTAATTTAATACTTATGACCATGATTAAAAAAGTCAAATCTTTATCATATTTCGTTGCGGTCACAAAAGTAAAAACAATGATAAGCTGAAGAACCTATCGTTGTACTCAGCTCAGACATAGCGGTATAGGTCAGAGGACTAAGATTTGAGTGCATTCAATAATCAAATAAACACCCAAAAGAAAGCTCAGCCTGAAATACGTGTGCTCGTAGATAGCACACTCGTCTAAGAAGAGAGGAAAGTATGCCAACGAATATTCAATGTTGTCACACAAGCCTCCAAGAAAAACGGTCTTTAGAAGCAGTATAACACATCACTGGTATTTCTAAACTCACCTCTCCGTCGGTACTCCGTCGTAGTACAAAAGTTGCAACCGGAGGTACCGATGGGGGTGATGGAGTGAAGTTAAATACCTGTATTTCTTCAATTACGTGATGATGGATCAGGACCCCATAGATGTCTATCTGGTGTGCCTGTCCAGTATCTGACGACACCTCGTAGGAGAGTAGTGTTATGTATTGCGCATGCGTATTATAGCCGCATCAACTATTCACGGTAATGTGGAAACTAACAGCAACCAATATCGTGCGTCAATGTTGAAAAACCTACGAAAGCGAGTAATCATTGGATAGTCATTGGGACACTCGCGTGAAGGTTTTTTTCAAAATAAACTTCATAGTGACAAAAGTATGAACAAAAAAACTTTATCGCTATCTAGCATGAGCAGAGTCCCAAAGTAACAATCACGGGACCAAAAGTGAATGACATTGAGGGATAACAAGACCTTCACTGCCATCAAGAACTGTTTTTTATGTTATTTACAGGCTTAAAGAACCATTTGAAGCCAAGTAATCTCAATTAATGGAGATGGTTATGCAATCATATGGAGATCTCGTGTTAAGAACAAAATCTTTAGATGGTAGTGAACCCTCTTTATCAACCAGGCTAATTTACTAGTTCTCAGATATATAGAAGCATATACTCATAATTAGCCGTGTACACACTAGAGATTTTTGTGGGAATAATCGTATTGATTAAAAGAAAAGTGATAGCAAGCTCGTTATTTTTTACCCAAGGATATCTCAAAGGAAAAAGGCACTTAACCTTATAGGGCCAACCAGGGAATATCTTCACTAAGCCCTAATGTGTCACTTTTAATATGGAACACCCACCGCTGTTCTTTTCTAAATAGAAATTTAGAAATGTCTGTGATGTGTTGGGGTATGGGAGGTTGCTCCAGAATTGTCCAATGGAGATCATCTGCTTGGTGGTTAAGATCTAAAAAATGATTCGTCATTTTGGTTGCTCTCCTCTTGCACCGAATGGTGCTCTTATGTTCCAATATCCTTGTTTTAACCTTACGTGTGGTCATACCCACATACCGCATGGAACAAGGACACGTGATAAGATAAATAACCTTATCACTATTGCAGTTGGTGTGTTTTTTGAGGACCCATGGTTTAGCAGTGCCGATGTCAACCTCTGTCATGTATGAAGTCTGTGGGCAGGCTGCACAAGAACCGCAAGGATAATGTCCTACCACTGGCGGTAACCCCTATAATGACTGTTGTTCGCTGGTATTCTGCACAATTCTGGGTCTGGTGTGTACAATATGGTCTTTAATATTAGCACTTCTTTTGAAAGCAAAGAGTGGAGGAGCTAAAACCTCTGTGCCAATATTGAGAATCTTCCAATGCTTAAGAATACTACTCTTAGGGCCATATGTAGGTGGCCTAACATTTACCACTTCATAAATACCGAATTTTACCGATTCGGTATTTATGAAGTGGTAAATGCTATGTAGGTAATCCATCGGTAATAATTACCGATTCGGAATGGGTCGGTATTTTAGAATCGTTATTTACCGATTCGGTAATGGTAACTGGCTTCCCATTGATTCCTATGGGCCAGGAGGCCCATAGGAATCAATGGGAAGCCAGTTACCATTACCGAATCGGTAAATACCGATTCGGTAATGGGGGGAGCACAATCAAGGGTGGCAGGGTGTCACAGTGACACCCTGTTGCACCCCTGATTCCTGCATGTGTGTACATGTGGCACACATACATGCCCTAAGGGCATGTATGTCTGCCACATTGCACACTTCTAAGTGCAAAAAAATGCTTTTTCAAAGCCATTCGTCATTTACCACCAACTTTTAGTTGGTGGTAAATAACGAATCCACACAACACCCACACACTCCCCCTACATCTCATTTCAGGATTCGGTATTTACCGAATCGGTAAAATTACCGATTCGGTAATTTTACCGATTCGGTAAATTACCGAATCCTGAAATGTGCCCCCTACATACCAAAAGCCTGAATACCGGTCGGTAACGGGATTTTTACCGAAAATCGGCCGTTACCGACCGGTATTGGGCTTCCTACATATGGCCCTTAATCTTGTTGGAATGAGTATTGAAAGTGTTCACACAAGTAAGTCTACCTGAGGGTTCTTTCGGACTGGGCAAATCAATCAAGGCTTCCCGGTTGTTATTGGCAGCTCTTTTCCGGGACATTCGGATAACTTTGTTGGGATAATTCCTCTCTTTGAGTTGAATGCTCAATAGTTTGGCATGTTCATTGTACTTATCCATTGTGGAACAATTCCTCCTTATCCTTAAAAATTGTCCAAAGGGAAGGTTCTCCCTAAGGGATTTAGGAGGAAAACTTTCGAAAGACAGCAACGAGATACGGGCCGTGGGTTTACGATAAAGTTCTGTGCCAAGCCCTCCTTTGTCAGGAAAAATACGGATATTCAGAAATGGTAAACTGGTATTTGAATATTCAATTGTGAATCCATGCTTATGTTTGAAGCTTGTTTAGACCCGAGAAGTTGTTTGTGTGTTTTGTGATTAATCATTGGGGTAAAACTTCTTGCAGGTCTTTAAACTTATTCCCTTGGACCCCCTATTCCTCTTTGTGTGTTACTAAGTCACATATTTACCCCTTCGCTGCTAGGCCTTTCCCTCCCCTGTGCTAAGCCTTTTTTTGGCTATTTGCGGAAGTTCAGTCTTAGACCCCTGTAACTTTTGGACCACATAAGGTATCCACGCCAAATTTGTGTCCTTTTCTTCCAACATCATGGGTATTCTAAAGGTACCCAGGGTTTGTGGATTCCCCTGGAGGGGACACAGAAATTAGCCAAAATACAGTTACATTTAGTTTTTGGGGGGAAAAATGGGAGAAAAAGTGCTGCTAATGAAAGCGTCTGTTTTTTTCCCTGCAATGGTATCAACAAAGGGGTTGTGGGGCTGAAGTCACCATTTCCCCAGCTTTTAGGGAATGATGAACCAAAATTTTTTACACAGTTTGGGCGTTTTACTGAGATCTGGCCCATTTTTGCTATTTTTTGTGCTTTCAACCTTCTTCCAGTTAATGGTAGAAATAGGTATGAAAGCAATACTGTATCCTGGAAAGCTATACATTTTAGAAAAGTAAACAAAATACTGTATTCAGGAAGGGTTCATTTGTGTAGATCCTTTAAGGTTTCTTTATAGAAAATAACAGTTAAATATAGGAAAAATTGAAAATTAGTTGAACAAAACAGCCATTTGTGGCAACGTTTTCACCTTTAACTTCTTCTAATTGGGACAGCTGTTTGAAAACAATATACCGTTACATCCGCTGGACCTTTCTGGTTGTGGGGATATATAGGATTGTAGGTTCATCAAGAACCCGATGAACCCAGAGCCAATAACTGAGCATCGTATTGCAATGGTTTTGCATTATGTACCGGGTATGTAGCAATTAATTTGGGAAAATATATACACCTATGTATTTCTGAAATTGGAACAATATGTAGAGTTTAGAAAACAGTATTTATTTGCACATTTCCGAAATTGTGAGTACCCATACTAGCATGAGAATTATAGGTCATTTTTCAAAATGACTTCTTTTTTACACATTGTCTTTCATTTGGAAGGCAGAAATGCATCAAAAGTCAATAGGTAATAACAGTTGCTTTACAATTCTGTGTTATCCTAAGTCTCCCGATACAAATGGTACCTCACTTGTGTGGGTAGGCCTAGTGCCCACAACAGTGAAAACTGACCCTTTTTTTGCAAAGTGCCAAGCTGTAGATTTTGAACCCTAGCTCTGCTGGCACCTAGGGAAACCTGGCAAACCTATACATTTTTAAACCTAGACACCCAGGGGAATCCAGGATGGGGTGACTCGACTGGCTCTCACCAGGTTCTGTTACCCAGAATCCCTTGCAAATCAAAACATTTGTCAAAAAAAAAAAATTCTCACATTTCTGTGGTGGAAAGTTCTGGAATCTGTGAGGATCCACAAAATTCCACCCACCCCGTGTTCCACAACGTCTTCCAAGAAAAATGGTACCTCACTTGTGTGGGTAGGCCTAGTGACCGGGACAGGAAACAGCCAACAACACAATGTGGACACACCACATTTTCACAGTGAAAACTGACCCTTTTTTTGCAAAGTGCCAAGCTGTAGATTTTGAACCCTAGCTCTGCCGGCACCTAGGGAAACCTAGCAAACCTATACATTTTTGAAAACTAGACACCAGGGGAATCCAGGATGGGGTGACTTGACTGGCCCTCACCAGGTTCTGTTACCCAGAATCCCTTGCAAACCTAAATATTTGTCAAAAAAACAAATTTTCTTCACATTTCTGTGGTGGTAAGTTCGGGAATATGCTTGGATCTACAAAATTCCATGCACCCCGCGTTACCCAAAGTCTTCCGAGAAAAATGATACCTCACTTGTGTGGGTAGGCCTAGTGCCCACGATAGGAAACGGTCCAAAACGCAACGTGGACACATCACATTTTCACAGTGAAAATGGACCCTTTTTTTGCAAAGTGCCTACTTGCAGATTTTGAACCCTAGCTCTGCCAGCACCTAGGGAAACCTAGCAAACCTATCAATTTTTGAAAACTAAACACCCAGGGGAATCCAGCATGGGGTGACTTGACCGGCTGTCACCAGGTTCTATTACCCAGAATCCCTTGCAAACCTAAAATTTGTCCAAAAAAACAAATTTTCCTCGAATTTCTGTGGTGGTAAGTTCTAGAATCTGCGTGGATCCACAAAATTCCACCCACCCCGCATTCCCCAAAGTCTTCCAAGAAAAATGGTACCTCACTTGTGTGGGTAGGCCTATGTGGCCGGTATTGACTCAAAACTACAAAACCTGACAGGATTGGTGGTTAAGGCCAGACTGAGGTTAATGACCAATTGATAAGATGCACATGTTCTCACATTTTGGATAAAATGTCTGATCACCCAGAAATTGTAGGTTCCCTTGTGAAAGAAGTTACAAAAACAGTAAGGTATCCTGTTTTGGATCGCAATTTGGTTTGTACTAAGAAAGGGGGTGATAAAGTATATAGTAAAAACAAGAGGCGGCAAGAAGTTGCGACAAAGGTGGGTTGTGATAACTCTGGATTTCTAGAGGAAGTAGAAAGGGAGTCTGAGGTAAGCTTATGTCCGGATGTACACGTAGAGGATGGCCATGTATTGCAAGGAACCAAGTATGGCAAATCACTGATTACTGCTAAACCACAGTGCTCAAGCGCTGGGGATAGTCTAAGCAATTGTCCCCCGTTATCTAAATGTTCAAGGAAAAGGCTGCGAAAAGCGTGGAATAAGGCCAGGAGGTCAGCTGCCTTAGTAGCTACAGCAGCTACAGCAGCAAAACCTAAGGATTATTATCCTATAATTAAATCAGTTGTTAAAAAATGCTTACCTCAGGTTGGTGTTGTTGCAGATGGAGATACCACTATAGTATTGCCGGTTCCAATAAGGGATAATGATCTGGGATTTGCCAATGGTAATAATAATGATGTTCTTAAACCTGATGGTACAATAAAATTGGATTTGGTATTTTCCAATGATGAAGGGGTGACTAGGTTGAACAATAAACCACAGGGGCTTGGATTTTTGCCTAATGATCAGGGATTAGCAAATTGTAGTAATAATGATGTTCTTAAACCCAATGGTAAAATAAAATCGGATCTGGTAATTATCAATGATGAAGGGGTGTCTAGGTTGGACAATAAACCACAGGGGTTAGGATTTTTGCCTAAAGATACCCTGAAGCGGTTAAGTACTGTAAATATGTTAGAATCTGTTGGAGTCTATCTCTTTTACAAATATCTTCTAAATCTGCTTTACCAAAAGATAGTAATTTGGGCATATTGAACTCTCCATGTGGTAGACAGGATTATAGCTGTAGAAATGGGGACACCAAGCTAGTAAGGCATCCCCTGTATGAATCCCAGGGGCCTTATGATAGTCTTAATCGGTGTTTAATCCTGAAAATTCTTTCTACTATCCCTGATTTAGCGTTTATTAAATCCACTGATTTGGAGTCAGTTCAGTTTAAACAGGTACAGCCCAACTCTCTTCGAGAGTCTACTATTACAAGTTGGTCCTCTAACGATATTGTTACTAAGATTTTAGGATCAAGTTTGTATTTTATGGAATATGGAATTAAGGTTGAGATCTGGGCTAGTGTACAATATCCTCCGATCTTGAAAGTACTGGCCCTTAAGGTGGACAAAGGTTGCAAACCAGTAGAAAGTAACAAGCTTAATCCTTTACTTAGAGGAGCAGCAGGCCCAATTAACAATCAATCTTACAGTTCTGGGCTGTTGATCACCAATTCCCAAATAGAGGGTAGGCTCTGCAAATGGCTACCCAAAAATACTGTGCGAATGGAGGACTGGTCTTGGCTGCCTGCATCATTGGCAAAGGTTTCCCGTGGAGACAGTAATTGAATAACCGGAGCTATGGATGTTAATGTAAATGAAATAAGTCTATGCTCCTGGAATGTTCACGGATTGCTCCATTTATTGTCAGACCCAGATACAATATTATTTTTAAATTCATTTGCAATTCTATTATTCCAAGAAACATGGTGTGAACAGATGACCCCTTTGTCTGGATTTAATGAATATAGTATACTGGCAGTGAAAACCAAAAAATGTGGCCGTGCTAAATGTGGATTGGCATGTTACATTGCGGCCAACTTAAACCTAATTGTGGATATGGTAGATTTCAATCTGGGTTGGCTACAATGTCTTGTGGTAAATACCACTGATCTGAGTATAATTATTCTTAACGTGTAACTGAGTGCCAGTAAAAACAAGTCTGCACAGTTATATATCTTGCGGGATGTGCTGAGCACATTAATAGTTCAACATCCAGATGCTGGTTTAATAGTATCAGGTGATTTTAATTTACAACTAAGCCGGTTCTCAGATTTTAACTGTAAGTCTGAAGGTCTGGCAAAAGAATGCTGTGACAGCCAGTTAAAAGAAAAATCTAGGCTTACTCCAACGTTCAAGAATTCTAAACATGGTTCAATCATTGATTACACATTTGTATCAGACATCTTGAGATCAAATATGTCTGACTATAAGGTAATCGGCCAGCCAGAAAGTGATCACAACCCCCAGGTTGTAATATGTAATCTTCTTGTGAAGTATCACTCTAAAATGAATGATCTTCTCAATATGGCACATTCTGCATATAAGGTATTACTTTAGGAATGTGACTTGGGAGCCCAGGGCTATATGAATATGATTAATAAATGGAACTTTATTACAAGGTCCCTTATGGGGAAATTTGTAGCCGGTAAGACTAGGAAAATTAACACCCATGTAAATACTCCAAAACTATGGTTTCCCGCCAAAATACAAAAGTTAAAGAAATTACTTAACAGAGCTGTTTGAGTGGCATATGCACATAGATTTTGCCAGCCCTATTCTATGTATAAAGAACATTTGAAGGAACTTAAGACCTATAAACAAGAAGTCTGGAAAGCTAAACTGAAACACCAAACGGGGTTATGGAATAGTTTATAATCCGCCTCAAAGCAAAACAATGCAAAAAAAATTGGGCGGTTATTAATAAGCTGTAAAGGGGAGGCTGTAGGGCTTTTTCTGCAAATATATCAGAATCCAGTTGGGTAACGTTTATAGCTCATTTGTATGGTTCGCCGGGCCAGAGGGAAAATCCTATTGATACATTAGATGGATGTGTGGGGATTAATATATTATCAACCAATGTGGGGAATGGAGAGTGCCTGGATTTGAATTCCATTGTCCATCTTATCGACCCCAGTTTTGATCCAAATCTTGACCTGGAAATCCCGAGTTGTGATCAAGTATTGACCCTGCTAAGTAGGCTTCGAGCAAATGGTGCCCCCGGACCCAATGGGTTACCTAATGCCCTGTTTCGTGCTAGTGGTGACATGTGGGCTGGCATTTTGCATCATCTATACAGGGAAGTGATGACTCTGGGAATGGTCCCAGAATCTTGGCAAGGCAGCATACTGTAACCCATTAGTAAGAGCGGCCCGGTGGCCAAACCTGCTAACTATCGATTAATATCGTTTACTGATGTCGATGCAAATGTGTTTGCTTCTACTCTCTTGATAGAATTGGAAGATTGGGCTACGCAGGTGAACATTATTCCATTTAATCAGTCTGGTTTCCGGAAAGGACAATCCACTATCACAAATCTGCTGGCTTTAACCTTACTTGCGGAGAGGGCAGTCTTAAATAAACACAATTTATACATTGCTTTTATTGATCTTAAAGATACCAAAGGGGATGATGGACAGAGCGTTTGAGCAAATCAAACACTCACCCCTAGTCAACTGATCTGGGTTTAATCCATCATCATTCTTCATCTCACTCCACCACCCTAGTTCAGACATGGCCATATGCAAATCAGTCTGACCCTGTGCCTCATGGGAACAGTCCAGCCCGAACTGCCAAGCCATGTCTTTGTTGATCTTTAGGCAGCCTTCCACTCTGTGCCACGAAACTGTCAAGGAAAATGTTGAAGGCTATCATTCTTTTGTATACCGATACTTGGGTTCAAGTTAAGTTGGGTGATGGCAATTCCTTATCAAGGAAAATAAGAACATATAACGGCCTAAAGCAGGGTTGTGTCCTTGGCCCCTGTCTATTTAATTTTTTCTTATCAGATCATTCCCAACGTTTGTATGTTGTTAATGGGCATGTTCCTACGATGGAGGGGGGAGAAAATTAGTTACCTCCAGTATGCCGATGACACCATCCTTGTAAATCATACTCCTATCGGCCTACAAAGACTTATTACCGCCTTTGATGACTACACCCAACAGAATGGCCTTGAATTGAATGTCAAAAAAACCAAAATGATGAAAATTGTTGTAGCAAAACAGAAGTTTAATTCCTGGAAGGCCAGAGCAGGTATAATTGACACTGTTAAGAAGTATAGATACCTATGGGTGGTGTTTGACAACTGTGTGTCTTTTAAATTTCAACTTAAGGATCTAAGGGCCAAGGCTGTGACATTGATCCACGCTTTTAAATGTCTTAAAAAGTCACTGAACTGCCAATCATATGAGTTTATTCTTAAAGTAATTAAAGCCAAATTACAACCAACCCTCATATATGGTTCTCCCATTATTAGAGGGAAAGATTTGAAGATGCTTGACCTATTGGTTGTCAAGGTCTTCAAAGCAAGTTTTGGGATTGCCAAATCAGTGTGTCAAGCAGGAATAAGAATGGAGTTTGGTCTCCAGAGACAGAGCCTGGTATCAAAAGGAGCTTTTTTTAAATGCATGGTCGCATTGTCAACATCAGTACCAGCATCCTTAGGGAACATTTGTTGGCAAGAAATAGACAAGTCTGTCTATGCACCTAAATGGAGATCTTATATTTTAACTTCCCTAACAGATATCGGCCTGCAAATTGCACTGCAAGATCTGAAAATGCCCATGTACAAGTTAATTTAAAAAAAGCTTATTAAAACTGAATCGCTTAAATTGGATAAAATTGAATTAGCAGAGAAAAATTATGCATGGTATGTGATTAATTCATACCAATCTCTGTGTAGTCAGCCGTATTTGAATGTTTTTTTTCTCAGCGAAGTTTAAAAAGAAGTTTTTAAGGTTACGTATGGGATTAAACCCAGCAAAGGAGGGCAAGCAATTGTGGATCAAGCAGTGGCCGAACTCTAACTGCAGACTTTGTGGTTGGCCACAGGAAACACTAGTCCATATAGTGTGTGTGTGCCCCAAGTTGATTAAGCTTCGACGTACAGTTTGAGACCACATTTCTTGAAGAGCGGGGTGAGATCTGCTCGCCAGGACTTAATCATGTCACTATCTGGGGAATCGATTCCATAATTGTGTCATTTGGAAAAAATGTTATTGGCAGTTGAAAAAATGTTTGATACAATAAGGTAGATCTCCAGTATTTTCATGGTTGTGCTGACTAATAGTAGTGTTTGGCTTATAATCTTTACTACTTAATAATAATGCTACACGAGTGACATTTTGACATGTTAAAACAGACTTGCCACTACTACTGCAAATTGATGCACTTTAGTATTGTTTTAATATGATGGTCGTTGTAATAATCGCATATTAGCACTTTACAGTACATTGACACACTTTATTATTGCTCTGATATGTAGGAGTGGGCGGAATTTGCGAAATTAACTTTCGCAAATTATCGCAAAAATGCTGAAAATCTCCGCAAACACGCCGGAAATATCGCGAAGACGCGTACGTTTTTTTCCCGCCTGTTCGCGGTATTTTTTGCGTGATCGCGGGTCGCCAACTTACGCATGCGGTTGCTCATGGGCGCGGCCATCTTGTTTTCACTTGTCCCGCCCTCTCGCGATGCTTACTTCCTGTTCCGGGTCGCGCAATGCATGTTCGCGCTCGTTCGCGGTAGTTATTTCCTGTTCGCGACCGCTTTTACTTGATTGCGTTGCTTTTTGCTTGCTCGGGGACAAAATATCGCGCGAACTTGCACATGTGGTCGCGATGGGCGCGGCCATCTTGTTTTTCACTCTATTGCATGGTTCTGGGGCCTGATTTGGAATCCTCCCAAAATCTTTTCAATCCTTTGTTTATAGCCACCTTTTTTGGATCTTTCTTACTTATTATTTCTCTAACTATTTCCTGCTTCTATATTTTTGGTTTTTGTCTACTTTTTTTTTGTTTTTTAGCTACTTTTTCTCTCTTTCTATTTCCTGCTATTTATTTCCTTTACTCCTTTATTTTTTTTACCTTTTCTTTCCCGCCCCGTCCCCAGAACCATGTCTAAGGGTAGGGCTGTTCGCCGTCGCAGCCAGAGCGGCGACCGCCTTCCTTGCGGAAGGCGGCGCCCACAAGGGGTGCAGGCACGGGCCTTATTTGGGGTGATGGAGTTGGCTGCACTAATTTTCTTTGCGCAGCGCCACCTCCCCTCAACCCTGGCAGCAGGTGGCATGCCTGGGTCCGGGTACGGCCTCCGGGAGCGTCGGCAGCGGTGGGGGAAGGTGCGCCGGGCAGTGTCGCGCTTCTCTGCGGTCCGGCGCACCCAGGCGCAGCTGACGCACCGGTGGTCTGACATCCTGGACCGTGAGCAGACCCTGCTGGACCTGCCAGGAGTGGAGGTCCCGGGGCTTGGTGAGTACCTATTTAATTATTACAACTTTGTGTCTGTTCTTCTGCTCTGTGTTATATATTGCGAATATCTTTTTTTCCTTCCAACCAGCTAGAATGTTGCTGCTTACAATACATTCCAGGTTAATTACGTTAAGTCTTCTGTGATTAATTATGACACAGGTGCTCTTCTGCGCTACTACTAATCTTACTTGTTTGCAGCTTTGCGTTTGCGCTTGCTTAGCGTGATTCTTTATGGGTTTATTTTAGAGAAATTAAGTTACGTAATGCTACAGTGACTCTAGTCCACTCCTTACTTTGTCCTGTCACTAATAGATAGGGGCGGATTGATACTTAGGTTTCGGTACTTTGTATGAGCTTCTAATTTGTTAGTGGTATGCGTGATGCCCCCTCACTCAGTTACGTGACGTGCTGCTAGTACGGCAGTCTTTATTAGAACCTTTTCTAGTTTGTTCAATGAGTGGTGGTAGGCTTAGCACTAGCAGATCAGCATCAATCAATCAACCCAAAATTTGGTGTATACAAAAAATGTAGTCATGTGTCCTCCATGATTTGACCATATGCATTGTTGAGGAATACAGTGGAAATGCATACTTAATGTACAATTGGCATGGCTGGAATAGGTGGGCTAGGTTGGGTGGTACGTCGTACTTAGGCTTAGTTGTAACTTAGTATTCTGAAATCAGAATGGAAGACTGGATTACTGTTGATAAATAGTAACTTAAGTAGTCGAACTGCGAATCCCCCTATATTACTTGTTGACCAGATGAGATCGGTCAATTTAGTTATTGCAATTGTTGTTTACATAAGTGTTTTTTGACCGTTGTTGAAAAATATTGTATTTGTTTGACACCATCCATCAATGTTTGTCTCTTTCTTATATCTTTCCTGTTAATCAGCACCCAGGGGCAGACAGACAGGGAGTGGGCAGTCGGCGGGACAGTCAGAACACCACCAGGAGGACACCGCTGAGGGCTCCTCTGCTGGCCCCAGTAAGCCATCTTGTTTTTAATAATATTTCTTATTCCATAACTTTTACTGCCCCATATTTTTCACGAACTATTGTTTGTTTCGAAATACTATTTTTTTTACCACCAATTATCCTTCGATCTGTACGGTTTCAAAAACCTTATCCCTGCCTCCGCTATGATGACTCTCAGTACTACTACTACTACATACTATCAGTCTGTCTGTACTGTAGTAGCTAGTCTTGCCCAGTTGGCCAGTGCCACTCTTTATGTGGAAGGTTGTAATATAAAACTCATATATTCACCAGTAGCTCTAGCCATTGAGTCCAATCCTTTGGGTCGTCGTCTTGTACTAGTTTTACTCTTATTGATCTTGAGTCTTTGATAATCTTGAGGCTTTGAAAATTCACAGCAACAACAGGCCAACCAGATGTATTACTATTTTGATAGGATAGCCTATAGGACATACTACTACTGTTGTAGGGAACTTGCACATACACAGACCTTTGCACAAGAAAATAGGATGTTGGTGATGGTAGGTTTGACCTTCCTCACACACCTCAATCAGAAATTCCGCACCCACCACAATTCCACTACTTGACTATAGTACTGTCTTGTCATAACTATTAGGTCTCGGAACCCTCCCCCCAAGATACCCAACAAGTAGACAACCCAGAACATAACACACCCAACCTCTCAGTCGTGGAAGCAATGCACATGCACACCCTTACTTTAATTTGCTCACTCGTGTAAGTTAGTCCACACCAAATACCACCAAGTCTATGTAAGTTTAAAATGTTTATTTCAAATTGAGAAGCTCTGTACACTGTTTTATTATAAAATGTAGCACCAACCGGAAAATCAATAACATTAAAACAATATACATTGTTACACTTATACAGTTGGGGATTAAATCATGATCACTGAACAGTGGTGGAAGGCAGCACCACCATCCCCTAGGAATTTAGTTTATATAAATTTATAAATGAAGATGTGAGTGAAGGAACCCCTCACCTTAGAAGAACCTAGTACTGGTAGTTGTTGTATCATTCAGAAGCTCTGGTTTGTAGAAGGGAATCTTCCGTCTGTAATGCGAAAAATGAAATGGTGTGCGTTAGTATATTGCAACTTGCAAGCATTTCTCAGCCGTGCCAAAAAGTGTAGCATTTATAGATAAGCAATATAGACTAACAGTAACAGTAGTACACCAGTACTTCCTAAAAAAGTGGCTTGTTAATGTTTTTGTTGACCGCTTGTACGCAGCGCGTAGACTAGACAGTAGCAGTGTGAGGCAGGTCATGTGGGCTCAAAGGTGTCTTATACAAGAAGCTGCAAGGTAACGTCACATGTGCAAAAATAAAAGACACAAAGGTAAAATGGTAGCATGGCTAGGGCTAATTAAGCAAAGGCTACAATGATCATATATAACTATTAGTGTCTACTCTACTACTACCTGATTTGTACTAGTGATGTATGTTAGTATTAACTCATTTTTCAACCTTGCTACTGATCAATAGGGGGGAGGTGTATATGACGCCTAATAAATGTGTAATGTTTTCTAGGCGCACTACCGACCACCATTGCCGGGGCCAGCGAAGGCGACGCGGAGGGCGAGGATGCGGCAGTTGCTGCAGATAGCAACGGAGCAGTAGGGGGAGTGGCAGCACCAGTGGCAGGCGGTGGTAAGTTAGATTCATAATCCTTAACTATTGTTGAACTTGACAGTACACTCACTGCAAGGGTGTACTGTATGTATATGTATACTGTACAGTTGTGACTTAGGGCCCCATTAGGATGGTGGGCGTATTGGCCCCGCCGGGCCGGCTGGAATTCACTGCCGACACCGCAGGGGCAAACCTCCCGCCTTCCCTGTAGAAAAAATTCAGACCCCCCACATGTCGACCAGGCGGAAAAGGGTTCAATATGGAGGTGGTGTCTCTCTGAACACACCGCCAGCCATCTAATCTGCATTTTGGAATGCCTTTGCATGGCGGCATTGCCGTCCGCCATGGAAAGGCATGCAGACATTGCAGAGTATGCTTGGGGGCCCCCATAGAGGTTACGTACCTATGCTATGGTACCCCCCCACCTTTCAAAGCAAAACGTGACAGGCTCCGTGCGGGGCCCGTCATGTTGTGCTTGGAAAAGCAGCACAACATGTATTTTTAGCATTGCTTTCGGCAACGCCAACCAGAATGTAAAAAAAATAGGATGTGCCCGCCACTGTGCCGGGCGCATCATCCTAATTAATTGTCCCCACGGGACCCCCACCCTTTTTAGCGTGAGGATGGCGGGCGGACAAAGTACACCCGCTATCCGATGTCGTAAGTGAGTATGAGTTGTTGGTGACGTTTGAACAGTGAACTAGAAGACTAGAATTCCCTTTAATTGGCATAGGAGCGGGAGTATTGAGTAACCAATGGCCTCATCTATCTGATTTCAACTCCGCTTTGAAAGTTTTATGGAGAAGAGCACCTGGTGCACTGTTCAACTAAAAAGTGAAAGACGGGTGGAAGGAAGAAGGACGGGCAAGATTTAAAATGTTATGTACTACTGTGCTTTATAGTGCTACTCTACCATACCACTATGTGTATAAATAATTAACTTGTCTTACTGTTTTTCTAAGAGTATATTTTACAATTGTCTTGTTTTTTTCTTTTTGATACACAGCTACTCCGAAACAAAATCGAAAGGAGTTGGCCGCCAAGGCACGGCGCCGGAAGCTGGAGGCCATCCAGCAGGAATACCGGCGGCTGGTGGTCTTAGCCGAGGAGGAGGAGGAGGAGACTGTGGCAGCAATTGTTGAAGCCTCCTCCAGTGCCCCGGGCCCCAGCCACCGCCCTCCAGCGGTACGGCGCCACCATCTGGCGGCTGCCCGCCGCCACCGTAGTGCCATCTCCGGTGCCCCCCCCCCACTGTGGCTGCAACTGCCGCGCCCTTAGACTCTGCGTCGCCTCTTTAGAGGGCCAGATGCGCCAGATGCGTGTCCTCCTTAAGTCCCGCCCCACCACTTAGTCCCTGTCATCCTGTTCTGCCCCTTTTTTAATTCTTGTTTGGAACTTGTTTGGGCGTTACAGACTTTTTTCTCCTATGGACATTGGTTGGGGTTAGGGAGGGGGGTGGGTCAGCTTTTGTGGGTTTAGTTTATTTTTGTTAGGGTAAATTAAATATATTTTTCTATGTTACATGCAATGTTGTTAATGTTTTGTAGGTGGGGTAACTGTTTTACATCACACTGTTTCCTTGCTGGTGCATGGCCGCCCATAGCCTGTGTTTGATTTAAATAATTGGCTGCCTGTATAAGACACAAACAGATAGATTCGACACACCTCACTCATTGACTTGTCCTTCTAGTACTTTCAGTCTGTCCTCTAGTCTATGCATTCTTTGTACTGGTGTGTGAAAATGAAATCATTGACAACATGTCCAATATTAATTCTGCCTCCCCCAAACTTCTCTCTTACCGGTGCTTGATGTTTATGTCCAACTGTGGCACAGCACTGGCTGCATAGTGAAGATGGTTTCCTTTTTCATACATGCCATTATTGGGGTGGTGGTGGTGGTAGCATAGTAGTAGTAGTAGACACTGGCAGGGCGACAGCATTTGCAAAAAAAGAAAAGGAGACAGTCAATCGGCATTGAGAGACTGTTAGAGGAGTAGTAGAATGAAGTACAGTACAGAACTTACCGAGCAACAATAATATGCTCTAATATTTGACAAAAAACATAATGGTGGTTGGGATAGCCTACTAGACAGAGTTACAAACTATAGTTGTGTCTAGTCACTTGACTAGGCCTACAGCCTAACAGTTAGTGCTGTATATGAGGAATGACAACAAACAAATCCAATCAATGCCGGCAATTCATGCTGAGGTATATGTTCCTTTGTTAAATAAAATAACCTCTGAAATATCCTACTCATGGGTGGGCAAGCAGAAGAAGATCATCGCTCTGCCTTGAAATTGAAGTAGTGTTGCTTTCACCACATCCGCCCCAGCAAGTGTGTGATTAAGTATTGGTGTACATTTAATTTAGTTACACCTCGAAAATAAGTCACACAGCCCGGGGGAAGAGGGTTAGGGTTTGTTGAATGGATGGGAAGGGGGTTTTTGGGAAAGGTTTGACATAGAAAAACAGTATGCATACATAGACAAACAAACGACAATCATTGAAGACTACCATATCCATATGTTAAAGGAGAAAAAGGCAATGCATGCATGATGATGAGAGACCCGGATTACATACACTTCTAGTTCTTGTTCTGTTCCGGCCTTAATACTTTTACAGATAGCAAATAGACATTTTAAATATTGGTAGGGAAGAATCGTAAACACAGAGCAAACATAATGATGATAATAACAGCTCCAAGAACACACTATTGTAAAGATTGTATACAAAATATTAATCAAGTTATTTAAAAGAAGATAACAGTGGATACTGTTACTGTGTTATCCTAGTCAAAAATGTGGACTGGATTTGCATCTCGGCATTTCTCTTGCTCCTCTCGTCCATCAATCTTGGGTGTGTCGCCTCGCCACTCGCCACTGCCCGGCTGGAAAAAAAAAGGTGATTTATTGGTAAGGTAATTATGCATTGTAATGTTTTACAAAGTTTAGGGCAAGGCCCGGCCTGTAATTGTAGATGGAAAACCAAAGGGGATATTGAAAAAGAAAGTTAAAACAAATGCACAAGTTATGGTGTAGTGCAACAAGAACACTTTCCGAGGTGGCATGTATGCATCATCTCTACTACTCTAGTCTGTTTCCAGCATTGACCTTCAACAGTAACAGGAGAGAGCAGGCCCACAGTGCTTAGCAGTAGCACATCCTACGTTAACACTTTAGAGTCCTTTTTTTTTCTCTCAAAGAGTTGGACAAAGGCAAAGCACATTATCCATTCCAAACATAGCATTTTACAGTTTCAGTTAGTAAAATCAATGCACTGCAGTCATCCCACCGCTACACACTATTCCACTTCTACACAGACATTTGTGTCTGCTGTGGTTGTTGTTGACGTGTTTACCTTTATGCTTTTCCGTTTTATGCCACTCATGAAACGTCCTCCTGACTTCATCATCATCTCCGATACTTTTACTGACTGACTGTGCAGATCGTCCTGCAGTATAAGTAAAATTTTTATGACACAACAAGAGTAGAAATATAAATATTACTGACTTGAGTCATTCTTTATTGTGTACAGAAAGATAGATTACTAGTACACTTTGACTTCACTTTGTGCACAACAAACAAACAACGAAAACACAAAGACCAATCGCTCAGAGTCAGGTGTCCAATGCATGCCATTAATTGTCATTACCTGTTCGTTCTCATCTTAAGTTAACGGGCCGTCTATTTCGCCATCATCATGATGGACGGGTCTGTTGTGTCAATCATACTCATTGCGCAGATTGAGTGAGTCCCCTTCCTGTATTGAATTAAAAGCAATGTATCACCTAGCTGTAGGAGAAGTACAAATTTAATATTTGCAATAAGGGGACAATTGAATTTACCTTAAGTTAAGTTTAGTGTGTTCTGTAGAAAGTTGATTAGTGGCAGTGCACAATTACATAAATTCATGCACAACAAACACAACAAAATCTAAATCATTCAGTCTGCGACTCTGCGTCCAATGCATGGCATCAATCATTACCTGTTCCATCTTATTTTCAGTTAATGGCCAGTCTCTCTCGGCTCTGAAAGTAGGATAGCTATAGTAGTCATCTGATTCATGCTCCACTTCTTTTGGAAGGACTAGGAAAGTTTGAATTTGTTGTTACCATCATCCAATCATCATTCATGAGGGAAATGGAATTGAGCAGGAGATTCAGTATGATGGAGCGGAGGAGCTGGATTCGGAGGACTGTACTGTCAAATAGCAGACACCTGAAACTTGTATATTAAATTAGAAGAGTAGAAGACGGTGGTAATGGATTTGTTGTGATTCACAAGTTTGTAACCGGAACGACAGACACATAAACAAAGGGGGAAAAAAGGGAGGAAGACAGTAAGTGCGAGCCTAATTGTCAGGGAAGTATAGCTCGTCCTCAAACTCTGGGGGTTCAGCCAGTAGTAGGTAATCATCTGACACAATACTTCCGTCACCTGAGCCTCTGTCCTCATCTTCCTCCATTGCTTCATGTATTGTGTAATTCGGTGGTATGAAGTGCTGATTCATTTTGATCATTGTTAACCTCTCCACGTTTTTTGGCGATAGACTGGTCCTTCTCAATGTTACAATGGAACCAGCAGCACTGAAAACATGTTCGGAAGAGACACTTGCGACAGGGCAAGCCAGATAGCTTATCGCCAGCCTGCTGAGCTGTGGCCATTCAGACCTTTCCCTATACCAATACTGCAATGGGTTTTGATCAATGTACACCTCTGTTGGGTCGTCCAGATAGGCCTGGACCATCCGCTCAATGTTCAGGGTTGCTGCTGGTAAGCTTTCGTGCTGTTTTTTCTGTGCATCAGCACTGTGCTTATTAAGGCCTAACTTTAGATACCAATCCTGTAATGATAATGATTGTACTTGGCCTAATGATCTAGTTATTGTTTCTGTGGTCGATAGTGATGGTGAGTGTTGTGATTGTGATCCAAACGCACTGCCCTCAGCCGACAAAGTTGCACTTGATCCTGCATGGCCTGCTTCAGTACTTCTTGTGGGTTGATCTTGCGGGCTTTTAATTAGCTGCCGTTCATTTTCCAACTTACTGGCTGCTTTAGCTATACAACTTTTGTAGCGGGCAACATCAATGTCGGAAAAATCAAAGAATGTCTTCAGTGCTAATTTTGCACATGGATCCAGAATTGTGGCACAAATGTAATGTTCTTGTGACAAAATTTTATTTTGTATCCTTGCATTTTCAGCTAAGTGCCGGGATAAGCTCTCCACCAAGTCATGGGCTTGCCTTCTGTCCTCTACACCTTTGTATGATTCAGACACATTATTCAGCTCATGCTCTAGCATTTCCAATAATGGGATAGCTTGGCCCATTGTACAGTCCTCCTTGCTGACTTCACGTGTGAAGACCTCAAAAGGACACAGCATCTCAGTCAGGCATTTAATTAGGGTCCATTGTTCCATCTCAAGGTTCATGCCTTTAACACTAGCATCCCCGCTTCTGTTCCAGACATATTCATGGAGTGACCTGTACTGTTCGTACAGACGATCAAGCATGTAATACGTTGAGTTCCAACGTGTTGCGACCTCCTGGATGAGTGCCTTGACTGGCATCCTTTGTTCACGTTGGATGATCCTCAGCTGCTTCCGAGCTTTAAAGAATGGCTGAAATGAGTGCATATTCTTCGGCAGATAGCCAGTAAATTGCTGACTATGGGTTCTTCTTTAAGAAAGTCTTGAACTATAATGTTTATGCAGTGCGCCAAACACGGAACCCTGAAATAGGAAACAAGTTCCATGGCCTTAAGTACATTACTGCCATTGTCTGTGGCAACAAAACCAATACCAAGCCCTCTGGGCCTCAGCCATTCCAAAACCTTGGTGCGAAACTCGTGTAAAATGTTTTCAGCCGTATGAGATTTCTCCATGGCGAACATGGCTACAGTTGCATGTTTCCGAGTACCTTCAAAAATCGCAGCTGTGTCAACAACACCTCGTGCAGATAGCTTATCTCTAACCCCCACAAAAGAGATCCAGTGAGCAGTGATGCACATGTAATCTGTGGCTTGGCAACTGGTCCACATGTCTGTTGTCAGGTGGATATTGTGCACAGCACTCTGCTGCAAAGCTTGTCCAACCAATTCCAGCACATCATGATGTAGTGCCGGAACAGCAATTCTTGCGAAATAGGACCGGCTGGGAACCTTCCATTTAGGGCAGATGGCAGACACAAATTCAAGAAAACCCACCCCTTCCACAAATGAAAAAGGAAGAAGGTCCAGCGCTAACATTTTAGCCAGCTTCGCATTGTACAATCGTGCCGTTGGGTGGTTGCGTTGGAACTGCCCCTCCGACCTAATCATGCTCTCAATGGTAGGCTGGATTACTTTCCTTTGTGGTGCTGTTTTCATTAAGTAAAGTAAGCACGCTCCTGTGAAGGAAGTGTCACTCGTGTTGCACTCGTGAGCAAAAGTGGAGTCTCTTTGTCCGTGAAACTGTTTACACAAGACGAGGTTAATCCAAGGTCAAATTAATTTATTAAATCAATTTCTTCTGTAGAATTGTAATCATTCTTAACAAATTCGTTCATTGTCCGAATGCCCAATGCATTTCGGGCTGTTCAAGCCCTTCATCAGGGGAAACACTCTGGGGGAGAGAAGAAGGCAGGACTCAGTATCGGTATTCAAGCGGAGTGGGTGAGAATAATCAGAGTAAATGCACAAGTAAAATCAGGTGTGGAACAGTGAAATCGGAGGGTAAGAGAAAGTGATGGGGAAAGTATCCAAAGAACCCGGTAAATGATGTGCTCACGGTCATTCGTGAAGTGTTTTCATTAACCCACTAAGGCTCAACGACACAGATTGTCTCATTGAGGTAATCGGTCGCCTTGGTGTCTCACCCTGACTCTGAGTATGGCTCTTACTGCGGTGCCACTCTGATGTTACTGAGGAGGATGTGGGCGTTACCACTGCACTACTGGGGACAGGGTTAGAAATGCCTCCCTCTTCTTCACCTGCCACCACAATAATATCGCTCCCTGATTCATCCTGACCAACTTCAATGGGTTGAGTTTTTCTACTTTCTTTTAACTTAAGTAGGTGATTCTCCCACACGATAGTGTGGTGTATTCTTAGATGACTTGCTTGTCCTCCGGTAACATAGTTTGTACCAAGCTTACCACGCCGGACACCTTGACGACAAATTGAGCAGATAGCAACGTTCTCCTCCTTGGTGCTAACAGCAAAGAAGTCCTAAACTGGGGAGGAGAACTTTCTGGAACTGCTGGATGTTCCACTTTCAACACCAGATGAACTGGAGGGGGTGCTTGAAATGTGACCCTGTGCACCTAGACTGTGACTTTTACTACCACTACCTACTGAGATGGTTGAGCTGGATGTAGGTCCCTGCCGGGCCTTGGAAAATATGGCAGCTGGAGGTAGTGGTGGTGTAACCTGTGTTGGTGATATCCGTGCTACATCCCGCTCAGTGGCAGCCTTTCTGGATAGGGTGAGAATGTTGGTCTCCAATCCCTTTGGGGCGGGAGTAATGTGCGTGATGACTGGCTCGTCTTCATCAACATCATCACCCCCCTCTTCTATATCTACCTCCATAACTCTAAGTTTTTCTGGGACCTTCCTTTTCAGAAGCATTGTCTTGTGGCGTATATCACTCTCAGACTGAGCTGGTGGTAGCCAAGTGGCATCACGATCATCAGAAGCGGGGCTTGAAGAAGAAGATGATGGACTAAGCCTCCTTTTCCTTGCTGGTGGTCTGGAAGACAATAGATCTTCTGAAACAGTGGTTTCACTTTGCTCCACTTTGTCTGAAGGAAGCTCGATTTCCTGAAATGCCCCTATGTCAGGAGCAACAACTACTATGGTTGGCTGTTGCGGCGGCTGCTGCTGTTCTTGTTGCGGCGGCTGCTGCTGTTATTGTTGCGGCGGCTGCTGCTGCTGTTCTTGTTGCGGCGGCTGCTGCTGCTGTTCTTGTTGCGGCGGCTGCTGCTGCTGCTGTTCTTGCTGCGGCGGCTGCTGCTGCTGTTCTTGTTGCGGCGGCTGCTTCTGCTGTTCTTGTTGCGGCGGCTGCTGCTGTTCTTGTTGCGGCGGCTGCTGCTGTTCTTGTTGCGGCTACACACTGATCTGCTGAGTTTGCACCTGCGTTGATCTTGATTGTTGTGTACTACTTTGCGGTAATGACATTTCTTCAACATCGCTGCTCGTTAGTAGACTGGCTACCTCTGCGACACTAAAGTCCTTGGGCCTAGGTTGGTGGGGTTGGACCGCTGTGCTGCTCCCAGCTTGGTTCCCGGACAACGCTGCTGCAGGCGTAACTTTTTTGGTGCCAAAAAAAACAATGGCCGGCACACCACCAGTCGTGGTTAATGGCACTTCCTTTTTCTGTTCCTTCTTCTCACCGGCAACTTTCTTGGTACTGGACCTGGTACCTTTCTTTGGGGCCATCTTCTTCAGATGTCAGGCAGGATGCAGTTGCACAACAAGTTCTGGTCACACGTGGACGTGATGCTCAGCAGGACTTCTGTCTGGCTGGCAGTACAACGGGTAGCCGGGTGATGCTGATGACACCTCCTACTCTGTCTTTTGTGCACCTAAAAGCAAATAAGCCAGGAGAAGAACATCAGTGAAATGTTGCATTTGTTGTTGTGGTTCACTTACTTAGTACTGTACTAGTGCAAACAAAAGATAGTCTAGCCATTTATGACTTTTTTTTTTTTAACTTAGGCTATGTTATACTACTGTGTACAGCCACACACTACACTCTCCGGAAGGATAGGAAAGTTAATAATAACCACCAAAATAAAAATGTAATGGAAGTGGGGTGGACCCTATTTGCCAATAAATTATTTGAGCATCTCAGCATCCATGGAGCTGCTGCTGGCCAAGGGGGTGGATGGATGGAAACAGTAAGCCAAAGAGCCAATAGGAAAACAATGCAGGCCTATGGCAAAAGCAGGACACTAATAACTCCCAGTCCAAACACAAGGCCACCACCCACATGGACACTCACAAATCACAAACAAGCCGGGGGCCTGGGAAACACCCTGAGCTGACAAAAGGCCTATAAAAGCCAGGTAAAGGATGCATGCTAAAGCACACTGCTCTGCCTTTTTAATGCAACAAAATGTAAATACGAACATTCACAGGCCCCAAAAAGGTCTGCAGGGTGCATGCATTGCACAACAACACACCAGTGACCAGACACATACAACAAAAGCATGTCTTTAAGACAACCAACATCAGAAAGGCCACCCCCAAAAAGCACACTTCCCCAACTCAATCCAATGCCATCCATGCCCTAAATGAAGTCTAAATTCAACAGACCACACAGAAAACACTTGATTAATAAAGCTGTGGCTACCTGCTCTGATCCTAGTGGATGAAAGCAGGCCTATTGGCAGACAAGGCCAGACAAGCTTGCAGGCCTAGGCTTCAAAATGGCCACCAGTGACATGGCCAGGCCCAACAACATCAGAAAGGCCACCCCCAAAAAGCACACTTCCCCAACTCAATCCAATGCCATCCATGCCCTAAATGAAGTCTAAATTCAACAGACCACACAGAAAACACTTGATTAATAAAGCTGTGGCTACCTGCTCTGATCCTAGTGGATGAAAGCAGGCTTGTTGGCAGACAAGGCCAGGCAAGCTTGCAGGCCTAGGCTTCAAAATAGCCACCATCCACATGGCCAGGCCCAACAACTTCAGTAAGGCCACCCCCAAAAAGCACACTTCCCCAACTCAATCCAATGCCATCCATGCCCTAAATGAAGTCTAAATTCAACAGACCACACAGAAAACACCTGATTAATAAAGCTGTGGCTACCTGCTCTGATCCTAGTGGATGAAAGCAGGCCTGTTGGCAGACAAGGCCAGGCAAGCTTGCAGGCCTAGGCTTCAAAATGGCCACCAGTCACATGGCCAGGCCCAACAACATCAGAAAGGCCACCCCCAAAAAGCACACTTCCCCAACTGAATCCAATGCCATCCATGCCCTAAATGAAGTCTAAATTCAACAGACCACACAGAAAACACTTGATTAATAAAGCTGTGGCTACCTGCTCTGATCCTAGTGGATGAAAGCAGGCCTGTTGGCAAACAAGGCCAGGCAAGCTTGCAGGCCTAGGCTTCAAAATGGCCACCAGCCACATTGCCAGGCCCAACAACATCAGAAAGGCCACCCCAAAAAAAACACACTTCCCCAACTCAATCCAATGCCATCCATGCCCTAAATGATGCTTGAAAATGAAATACATTAAAAAAACACCAAAAGGAACAGTTGCTTCATCATGCACACACCCATGAGGCCATGCCAATGGCTAGCTCGGGCCTACTACTACTACCCACAACATTTAAAAAAAAAAAAGGAATGATGATAGTTATCAAAAATAAATTGTAGTTACAACAACTGCAATGCCCACAATCAAACAGACACAACAACCACTCACTTGTAAAATATCCTATTCCAAAAATCCTCAAATCCAATTGCAATGATGCAGCAGACAAAAAGAGTGATCTTTCCAGCTCCAATTCCAAAGGCAGAATGAGCAGGAGATGGGCAAAGCACTGGGAGGAGCCTGCTGGACAGGAACAGGAAGTTGGAGATTCTGTGTCACTTCCTCCCTCTCCCCACCTTTTAAAAAAAGGACTCCTTGCACAAAAAAGGACAGCCAAATGTCAATGTGAGGAGTTGTTTTCATCCAAAATCAGCATTTGCAGAAGGTTTCATGCTGCTAGAGCTGATATTCCTCTCCAAATTGAAAATTTTACATGTTCGAGTTCTCGAGCTTCACATTACTTCCGCCGGCGTGTCGAAAATGACATGATCGCGTTCTCTTCGTCCCTGTCGCGTTGGATATGACGTGTTCGGGGTCTCTTTCTCCTGTTCGCGTTCGATTAGACGTGCCCGCGTCCTCACCCTCTCGCTCGCGGTGTAGAATGATGTGTTCGAGATCTCAATCTTCTCATACTCGCGTGGTGCATGATCGCGAGAAGAATGACGTGTTCGCGCAACAAATGACATCATCGCGCGACAATGAGAGCGCAAACTGTTGCGAGACAGCGCAAAATGGCTACCAACAATCCAATATCTCGTGGAGAACGCGACCGGGTCGGGAAAACTTGTCAGCGAACGCGGGGATTCAGGTAAGGCGATCGCGCGCACGCAAGAATATATTTTTTTACAGCGCGAGCAAGAAACAAATTATCGCTAAGCTGCGGAATGCGGAAATTTTGACATTTTCGTGCTTTCCGCGGAACGCGTAAATGCCAAATTATCGCAATTTCCGCGAACGGAACGGAATTTTGGGCCAGGCCTACTGATATGATGGTTGCTGCAATAATTGCACATTAGCAGTTTTGAAATGTAATTTGTGCATGAAATGTAAATTAGAAACTTTTTTGTTTCTGGTAATTTTGCATATTAGAATTAATGCTTTGAATTACAACATGTGTAAAGTTTTCCAGCTGAAATTAATGGTTATTCGTTAGAATATCTTTCCATTATGTATAAGGAAATAGTATGCTGTGCACGCCATCACCTTTATAATAAAAAAATGTGCAATATTATTCTGTAATTATTGATGTTATGTGATTGGATTTTATTTTATTGATAAGTTTAAAAATTGTATGTGTAGGACTGTTTCTTATGTTATGTGATGGGAAGATGTTTTGCTCGTAATGAATTTTTAATGATTCATCCAGTTTTTAAGATTGAGATGTGAAGTTGTTGTGATTGCAATGATTTTGAATAATCAAGCAATAAAGATTATTATTTACTTACTTACACACATATAAGCCTAATAAAGAATTTGCAAAAAATATTTTGCAAACAGATCTTATCTAAATTACAGCAGTGGATGAATGAACACTATGGGCCCGATTCTTATCCCGTTTGGAAAGCCCTCTGAACGACTCGGTTCCAGAGAGCTTTCCAAGCGAATCGCTCTCCGGGAGTCCGTGTGACCGATTCTGATGCATCCGTATAGTGATGTACTCGGTTCGCTTGGACTCCCATTGAACTCCATGGGAATCTGTGTACCGAATGCGTACACAGGCTCCCTTTGCAAAAAGGGGTGGGTGGGGAAAAGAGTGCACCGTGTGGCGGGCACCCCTTTTTCTCCGACACGCTGTGCATGCTTGGATCGGGGGGACCCATTGACACCCCCGGGACCGATTCGGAGGGCCCCGGGTGAAGGATGGCCTGCTACGGCCCCCCCGAAGTCCGATTCCTAAAGCCTTTTCGTCTCACTAAAACCAAGTCAGTACGGCTGGCAGAATCGGGCTTCGTACTCTCTAGTTAAGAAGTCTGCTCTGAATGACTCGGACTGACAGGATCGGGTTCGGAAATGATTCGGTCGGTGCAGACGAGATCTTCGCATCATTCTTGGTCGTTCGGAACTGGGGACGATTCCGTCGGCAACATAGGCTCCGAATCGGATTCGCTGATTCCGGAACCCGTGTGGAGGCCTTCCTAGCGGGATCGGAATCGGGCTCTATGTCCTGACTAATTTATAAAATGATTGTACAAGTAAAGTAAGTACTGTTGGCCAGGGGCCATATTATAGAATGAGCCCGGGGGTGCAATGGGCATGTGTCCATGCTTTGTGCCCCCCTGAGGCACTTTGGTATTACAGAAGGGGCTGTAAAAGCTTGCGTGGCCCATTATGCAATACAGATAGCAATGGCGGACATATAGGACCAGCACTATCTCAAGAGGTCATTGCCTCATTTGCATGGGGTGTGGACCCATGCAAATGAGGGAATCTCTTTGCCTCTGAGCCCGTACTGTATTATAAACGCGGACGCAAAGGCAAGGAAGCTGTCAGGAGGCGCACACAAAAAGGTGGAGCACTGTCAGTGCTCCCCTGATGGTAGCCCTTTAGAGGGGGTAAGGGGTCCTATGGAACCCCAAGACATTCCCTTGCAGGTGGGTGCAGTCCCTCACTGCACCCCCATGCAAGAGGATCTCTCTCCACTCTTAAAAGTGCAGGTGGGTTGCCACCTGCACAGTGGAACACAGTGGCTTTGAAGCAGCCAAGTTTGCGGCTGCCCTGAAAGCAGCCCATTCAACCTGATAGGGTGCTTTTTCCCTGTTTGCACACAGTGCACCTGTTTGAAGGTGCACCATGGCGCAAACATGGAAAGTTCACCCTATATGTAATAAGGCCCCAGGTCTGCCGGTTCCAAACCTGGTGCTGGAAGTATATTCCGGTAATAAAAAGACCAGTTCTATACAGCGTTTGTCGATATCAGGGCAGCCTTTGCCCTAGTAGGTATGGAGTTAGCGTGGAACATACATACTCAAGGATTATGGTATTCTGTAAACCTTTCTAATTATCTTACTTTGCTTACACTCAAACACCTATGCACAAGTGAGATGGGGCATTCATGGTGTATTCAGAGAGGAGTGTGGAAAGGGGGCATCCGTGCACCTACTCTTTATAGTCTGTACATCAATGGAGTAGTTTATCTTGCAAAATGCCAGAATAAAGCACCAAAGCTATCAGGAGTGAAAATCCCTGCTTTGATGTTAGCAGAGGATGCCATATTAATCTTGAGGATAGCAATGGGCTTACAAGCTTTATTTGATAAGTTTACAACTTTTTGCTCATTGAGGGGCCTCAAGATTGACCCACATAAAACTAAATATATGACCATAAATCTATACGTACCTTTTCATACTGTTACGGTTGATGGAATAAGGATAGAAAGGGTAAGAAATTGTAACTATCTAGGGGTAAAGCTTTCTCACACATTATTTTGGTGCCCACAGATCAGCAAATGTAAAATGATGCCGCAATGCAGCCATAGTTTCAAAAACATATAGAACTACAACATCAAGGTTGATGTTCCTCTGACCCTCGGTCTAGGTCCACTCTCTCACCGCAGCTCTGCTGTGCCGTCTCTTGCCTCCAGATCCCGACCTCCTCCTTGGGAGGTTCGAGGCTGCTGTCCGCTCCTGCGCCTGCTGCCCGCTCCAACTGGGACCAGACTGCCTGCAACCACCGTAACCTTTCTCAGCCGTTTTTTTTTTAAATGTTCCCTGTTGTGCCACTCTTATTGTGCCCATCTGTGTCTTGCTCTAATTCCACCACTGTTTTTATTTTCTTGTGCCTGCCTGTTCCTTTTGCCTTTTGCCACTGCTGCCCCTGCGGCCCCTACCCCCGGAATTCACCCCCGGAATTCACCCCCAGAATTCCCCCACTCCCACCTCCCAGCCACTCCTCCCTCCCACCTACCCTACTTAATGGTGGCTGGTGAGAGGTCGTGCAGCGGACGAGAGCAGCGGGAGCACCGCTGGTGCGCCGAAAGTCTCACCAAAGGCAAGCCCGTCTGTAACCAGCGCCCGGAACCCTGGACCGCCCTCTACCCATCACTACAACACCACCACCCTCCTCGCATTCAACCCTGGAAAACTTAGAGAATGCCAACCGGCCTTGCCAAACACGACCCACAGCCAGTTCTCCTGCCTCCACTGCCACCAGGCCCTCACCGCCAGCCCGGCCTCCAACACCGCTGACGCCAGCGACACCCTAAAATGCATCCTCCTCAATGTACGCTCTGTACACAAACACGCCATGGAAATCTGGAACCTACTCGACTCTCTCTCGTCCTGCATCGCCTTCTTCACAGAGACCTGGACCAACGAATCCTCCGCCTCCAACATCAGCACCTCCATCCCAGATGGATTCAAGATCCAGAGGAAAGACCGCCCCAACCACCCAGGAGGGGGCCTCGCCATCGCCCACAAGAGCACCCTCTGCCTCACCACCTCCAGCGAAACCTTCCCCTCCGCCAAACACCTGCACTTCCAGACCCAGATCACCCCCAAAGCCACACTCTGAGGAACCCTATTCTACAGACCCCTCGGTCCCCGAACACCCTTCGCCACCACCATCACCGACTTCATAGCACCCCACGCCATTGCCTCAACAAACTACATTCTCATTGGAGACCTGATCTTCCACCTCGACAACCATAGCGACCCCAACTCCACTATCCTTCGTGACATCCTCGCCAGCATCGAACTTAAACAACTCGTCAACACACTGACCCACGAAGCAGGACACACCCTCGACCCCATCTTCGCGGCAGGAAACCAATTCAGCCACACAACGCAGTCGTCATGGACCGACCACCGCTGCGTACACTTTGCCATCAACAAACCCAAGGCACCCAAACCAGCCCCACACCCACCACGAAGGAACTGGAGCAAGGTTACCGATGAGCAACTTAACTCCACCCTCACCGAGACAACCACACCTGGGCACCCGACGCAAACGATGCAGCCAGAGAACTCCACACCTGGATCTCCGACTGCGCAGACGAGCTCGCCCCGCTACGCAACCCTGAGAGACAACGCCCTAGGAAAGCCACCTGGTTCACCACCGCTCTCCAAGAAGCCACACGCACCTGCAGACGTCTGGAGAAGAACTGGAGAAACACCAAGACAACCGAATACCACACCACCTACAAGGACGCCATGACGGACTACCACAACCAGATCAGAGCCACCAAGAGGAACTTTATCCACAACAAAATCCTAACCAACTCCAAGGAACTTTTCAGTGTCATTCAAGAATTCACCAACCCACGCAGCGAAGCCACAGACATCACCCCATCCCAAGACCTCTGTGACAAGCTTGGAACCTATTTCCACCTCAAGATCAAAATCTTCTATGACAACTTCATCGACCATCCACCAGGTGCCACAGACGGCCCCCCGCCCCCCAGAAACGCCAGCCATTACACCATCTCCAACAGGACACCGATCACGGCCGAAGACACCACCTCGACCATGAAAAGCATCCACTCGGGGGCCCCCACCGACCCCTGCCCTCCTCACATCTACCACAGAGCCGCAGCTGCCATCACACCTGAACTACAATGCACCATCAACACCACCTTCAAAACAGGCACCTTCCAAGATGACTGGAAGCGCGCAGAAGTCAGACCTCTACTCAAGAAGCCCACAGCTAACCCCACCGACCTCAAGAACTATCTTCCCATCTCACTCCTCCCCTTCACAGCCAAAGTTGCAGAGAAAACAGTCAACAGGAAACTGACACGATTCATTGAAGAGAACGCCGTCCTTGACCCGACCGAATCCGGATTCCGAAGCAATCATAGCATAGAGACTGCCCTACTCGCCGCCACAGATGACATCCGCACCCTCCTGGAACAAGGCCACTCCGCAGCCCTCATCCTACTCGACCTATCAGCGGCCTTCAACACCGTCTCCCACCACACACTAGTCGCCAGACTACACGACGCAGACATACAAGGAACAGCCCTGGACTGGATTCGATCATTCCTCACCAGAAGGAGCCAAAGGATCAGACTCCCACACTTCCTCTCCGACCCCACGAAAATCACCTGTGGAGTCCCACAAGGTTCATCCCTGAGCCCCACCCTCTTCAACATCTACATGGCCCCCCTCGCAGCCATCGTCCGACAACACGGCCTCAACATCGTATCCTACGCCGACGACACCCAGCTCATACTCTCCCTCACCAAAGACCCCACCACTGCCAAACTCAACTTCCAGAAAGGAATGCAAGACGTCGCAGTTTGGATGACCAACAGCTGCCTGAAGCTCAACGCCAAGAAGACAGAAGTCCTCGTCCTCGGTACCACCCCTTCTGCATGGGACAGCACCTGGTGGCCGACTGCCCTCGGAAGCCCACCAACCTCCTCAGACCACGCCAAGAACCTCGGCATCGTACCGACTCATCACTCACCATGAACTGACAGGTCAACGCCGTCACCTGGAGCTGCATCAACACCCTCCGCACCCTCCGCAAGACCTTCAAGTGGATCCCCCTGAGTCAAGGCAGACAGTCACCCACGCACTCATCACCAGCAGACTGGACTATGGAAACGCACTCTACGCCGGCATCAACAAGTCCCTACTCCGCAAACTCCAGACACAACAGAACACCGCCGCCAGACTCGTCCTCGGCATCCCCCGACACAAACACATCAGTTAACACCTACGAAGTCTCCACTGGCTCCCCATGGAAAAAAGAGTCACTTTCAAAATCCTCACTCATGCTTACACATGCCTACACAACAACGGACCCAAATACCTCAATGACAGAATCAACTTCCACATACCCAAAAGAAACCTCCGATCTTTCAACCTCGCACTGGCCGAAACCCCGCGCATCCACAGAGCCAGAGCAGGTCAGAAGATCCTTCTCTCACATTGCAGCCAAGACCTGGAACGAGCTACCGGCAGACATCAGATGCGCCCCCTCCCTTAACACCTTCAAGAAGACCCTCAAGACCTGGATCTTCGGCTAAACAGATCTGCAGACCCGGCCCCCCCCCCCCCCTCAGCGCCTTGAGACCCTCACGGGTGAGTAGCATGCTTAGAATTCCCTGATTGATTGATTGATTGATTGATTGATTGATTGATTTCACCTACATTGGAGGTTTATCAATCTAACTCCTTGGATTGGGTATTATATGGAGCTGAGATTTGCAGAGTAGGGATTGTATCTCCACTAACTAAATCTAACAAGCATTGTCAAAGCCAATAGGCCTAGCAATGGCTTTGCTTTTTTTCCCCCATCCGAGCTGGAATGGTAAATTAAGAAATGTAGCACTCAAGGTTTTTTTTAGGCAGTAGAAACACAGAGGACTCACATGGGTAGAAGCAACACAAGGGGTGCAGTTGGGGAACGAAGTACCTCACGGGTGAGGCAATATGAAGGGTGGGGGCCAGAAGCAATACGGATGGCACAGGTGGGCATAATTACAGTAGCTTTGAATGTTAAACATGATGGAAGGCACACATGTAACCTTTGCTCAGATATGTGCCTTAATTTTAAATGCTGTACCAATTTAAGACAATTTATTGACTGACCCAAAACTTGCAGGCAACGATGATAAAACGTAATAAATAGTTACATCATTTATTTAGCCACCCATAAAGAATGTCTCCTATTTCATGTAACTTGGGTACATTAAGCAATAACTGCTTATCCATTGCAAAAATCTGCAGTATCTTAAAACAATATAATGCCTAACTTAAAAAGACTATTCTATATGCCGTTCACTCACTGTTTTAGTTTGCAAGAGTAGTGTCCATTAATGATGAATTTACATGACATCTCGTGACCAAATTCACTGATAATGTCAACCATGTACACGTTGGGAATCCAAACAAGTTACAACCATAGTAAAACTAAGTTAAACTAACAAAAACATTTGTGATAACTCAAACACCCAAAATGTACCACCACCCAATCCTCTTGCCATTTTTCAAATCAGCAAGAAATTCCAAACTAGATATAAATTTCACATCACTAATTAATTAATAAAGAAGTGATGGCAAAGAAGAAAATCGAACCATTGGGACTTGTACAGGTCCCTTCTACAACAACTATACTTAATTTCCTCCCCACCCTGTTAGAGCCCAAGCCACAAAAATAAAAGTTCAGAAGAAAGACTACTTAAATCATATCTGTCGTCAGCATCCAAGCGTCTCTAAGCGTCTCTCGACCGTTTGCCAGACCTCTCTAAACTTAGTAATTTGAAACGTGACTTACTACTGGGAATCCATCTGCCAGCATAAATGTTTGGTTGTCCTGGGCCTAGGATTCACATTTCTAGGTACATTCCTCTTCACGAATTTAAAATTAGGTACACAACAGAAGTTGGGAACCTGTCACTTGTGGCATTTTCTGGTACAATTTACTGGAAGAAGGCATCTCAGTCAAATTGCTTCAATGGAAGCACAAAGACTTCAACTCCCACAAGGCAGTAGGCCGTCAAATAAAAGGGGCTGGAACATGGTCTCCTTCCAATACAGCTTGAGGTGGTAACTTCAGCCACGTCAATTTGTAATGAGCTTTGAAACATGGATTTGTGCTATTTTTCTTTATTATAATGACAGTAGGGAGATGATCCATTCTCTGATCCTGTCAACAAATGCTCATGAAGAATAGCATTAAATTATTGATGCTTACAATTCTCTCTGTCCTATAACAGCGACGGGAGGAAGGGGGTGGGAAAGACGGGTCAAGCAACCAAGGTATGCTTGTGGGGTGGGAGGCACATACTTATACTTTCCTGTTTTCAGTTTCTATTTTTGGTCAATTCAGGTGGGGTATTTTCAGTGTTTTCAAGTGATTTCAGTACCTTAAAAATACAGTGGTTATCAGTGGTTACACATTTTTGCGCCATTAAAAACAACAGAAACAGTGTTTTTCCGGTGTTTATGGAACATTTTTCTTTTATTATTGCTTGCTTTCTGCACTGATGGTATGCTTAGTATATAGACAGTGTACAAATAGTGTATATGAGGTCCAAATACATTTTTACAAATCATACTTATTGTAGAATACTATACAATACTTCTTCAGTGAGTCCTTAGTCATGAGTGATCGCTCATTCCTTCCCATGTAAACTTTTAACTGGGAGAAGGCCTTCTCAACATTGGCACTTGAGATTGGCAACACCTAAACAGCCAGTACACAATTTGCTTACTCTGGCCACTGACATAGCTTTCCATGCCAATACTGGTGCACCTGAAGATTGTGATTCTCTGGGACAGATTCTGCAACAAATGCTTTGAACTGGGCGCATATGCCCTCAGAGATACTTTGTGTGTTTATAACTCAGAGTTATTGAAGCGGTCCAAAATGAAGCACTACTTTTGAAAGTCTGGAAAGAATTCCCCTTTACAGAAGGGATCTAGAACGTGTGCAGAGTACCACAGTGAGGCTTCATTGACTGCCAATGTCATGGTTGGTGAAGGGACAATTCTATGCATCATTGCAAGCCATTTCTCATACATTGTAAAATAAAATTTCCTGAGTTGCTTCTCAACATTTCTTTGCTTACCAAGTGGCAAGCACTCTAACATGGAACATGTCGTAGTGCCAAAGCCACTAAAAGTGTCTTCAAGCCTGCCTACTCTCAAAGAGATGTTTTACACCTACATCAATTATGCTGAACACTGTGTAGACAAGGGTATTTTCAGACTCTAGTTTTTTATTGTCCACTACAGCAGTCATGTTTTCCTGTAAAAATCTAAAATGCAGTAGAGTGTACTTTTTCACATCAGTATCAATATGGGACTGAAGATCCTCACATTTCTTGCCTTTGGCATTATTGCTCAGCAAAAATTCTGTAAATGGTTGCCACATGGATAATATAGCATTCACTACCTCTAGAACTGAAAACCACCAGCTAAATAACACAGTTGGGGTGACTTTTTTTTGATGCCACACAAAGCACAAAATGATAAATATTTGCATTTTTGTTCCTGTGCATAACAAAACAGTGCACCAGAATGGACTAAAAAGTCAAAATCGTTCTTCATTAACTCTGAAGATTGTAAAGATGCTTTCAGCATACAATCTAGCAAGTGGCAAGGATCTCTTACAGGGAAGCATTGCAGCTCAGGTATCGATTTTGACAGGTCCTCACACAAATTTGTCAAATACATAGCGGAATCACTGCAAATTCAAACAATATCACTCCAATCTTTGTTGATCTTGGTAAGAACTTTTTGCAACAGCATACCAAGTGACACTGTGTTTCATGTTTTCCAAAAGTCTGGTGTCATGTTTTCACCACTATCCCAGATGCTTGGTGACAGCACTCTTTTTACATATACCTGCCACTACACGTTGATTTGAATGTTTAAAGCCTGGGGTGTTTGGCAATTCACCTACTATCAATACTGACTCACTAGAAAAGGGGGCTGATGTATCAAGGCTTTATTTAGCACTAAAGCAGTATCCCACTGCATGACTATTGATCCTGCCAACTCTCTGCTAATGCCATCCGGAGATGGCAGGACAAATTAGTTATGAAATGGACACTGTGATCTAGAAGGTCCTTGAGAAACATACGGTATTGTGACCAAGCTAGTATTTTTTTCTGTCAAGAACAGCAAGAGCGTCAATAAGGATAAACAAATCTTGACCCTACTTGACTGTGTGCTGCAGAAATAAGGAACAGTGAAATGTGCAAGGGGAGACATCCATGTTGAAAAAGATGTCACCAAAACTCAAATTGAGGCCTATCTAATGGGAGTCAGGAAAACACACTTCTACATGTCATAAGATTGTTGTTTCGAAGACAAATAGCACTGTATCAGTGTGTAATCAAGAGTTAATCCAGATTCTGTACGTTGTTAATGATGCACAAAATTACAACAACAAAAACTCTGATAACTGCACACTGACATCCTAATGCCCCCACCCCCCTGCCGCCCATGCCACTACTCACCATGGCACCGGCTGTTTCTATGGTTAGTTAGGAGGAGGTCACCACAGGTCCAATCAGTGCTGTGAAACAAGGGGAAATGGCTAATCAGCATAGAGATGAGGGATAGCAATGTAAACAACAGAGCACCATTCAAGAGACCTGCAGAACAACTCCCTCCCTCTAAACTATTATCTATCAACAAAGCTACACTACAGGAAATAAGATTTGATGGGAATTATAGGAGGAGCAAATGCAGATTTCATACAGGCTTGTGAGAGATAGGATTGTGTTGAACCTCCAGATCTCCATGACACTATTGTGCCATAACTGATTCACTGCGTGAAAAAAAAATATTATGGAAGCTTAGGATATTCAGTGACGAGCAGTTCGAAAAAATTGTATTGGATTGTGATGATAAGTGGTCTGATATCAAAGCAAAATAGAGTATTTCGGAACATGATGCCTGTGAGATCTGTTTTCTAAAATTTTAGTACATAACGTACGAGAAACTGAGCTTTTGCTAACTTAGGACAACTTTGTTTTTCATCCATCTTACATGTGACGTCGTAGTATATCATGTGATCATTCCTGCTGTTATTAGTTTGTCATAATAAAAGATTGTAAACTTTGCAATATAAAAGACCAAGACTATCCCAACCAAATTGAACATGGTGTACCTATCCAAGGACAACCTGACTGTCTCAGACTGAGTAACATACTATGTAACAAGTCATGTCAAATGTATTGTCTCTGGGACGTCCGAGTCTAATGTAGAATAATGGGGAGAGAATCTCTGAATGTATTCTGTAGTGAAATATTTCTTTTTGCTTGTTCCCTATTGGTGAAAATCCTATGAACCATGCACTTGTGTAGTGAATATATGAAATCCTTTGTCTAAAGTCTTATAAAGGGATGTGAACTCTCTATGCTGAAGAGACACCTTTCCCGCTTCTAAGAAGGCGAATCTATAGTGGATTTCCAGAAGAACTTCACTGAGTTCCTCACTGTATTCCGTATGATTTGTGCGCTTATTGTACTCATTGATTTAAGGCCCATCTCATGCATTTCTGTAATTGATATTCTTCCAGTGAACCTTTAAACCTTAGTCCTTGTCTTTCGTTCTCATCAGAACTGCTTTTACTCTAACATTTAATGTGAAAGACTAAACTAACAGGAGAGACGGGTTCAGCGGGGAGCACCAAAGTCCTATAGGGTCAACACTGCTCCAGGTCCAAGATGCTGCCAGGTACTGAAAGCAAATAAGACACAGGGTAGCGCTCAGGCACTTGCAACCAAAATCGCAATCATTGCACTTACATTTGTAGTGCTGTCCTCTTGGGCGTATGTATATTTCAGAGTTAACAGGCTTCTTTTTGCAGGTAGAGGGAATTCGAAATGACTAATTATAAATGGCTTCTACTGTTTGCAATTGATAGCCTGTATTGGGTGCTGATTTCTTCTGAACAGCTGACTAGAAGATTCTGGCTGAGCTCCCCTCACAGTTGGAACAGGTTACTGATGTCTGGTGGTGTTTACTGCATTCTAATGAAATATTTTAGGTTGCATAAGTAATATTTCGCTTTTGCACCCCCTAATACATATTCCATTGGTCAAAAGCGGCACCGTGTCCGTAAGCAACTAAAGTTAACTTGTTAGCTTAATGTATCCCCAGGACCCTTGTTTTATTGAAGTCTGAGGTTGAAAAAATATATTTTTAGCAATGTTTCATGTTTTTGAAACATAACATTTCTTTAATTCAAGGGAAATCTAAATATGAGAACGTATAACATTTCTATGGCTTTTTTCACAAACACTCAGCTCGAGCTTGATTCTTGTCTCTATGGAAAGTAAAAACAGCAGGGGTTTTCAATGTGACCAAAAATGCAAAAGCGTTTCGTTGAATTCATTATATGCAAATGCTTCTTATAAATTAACATGGTATAGATCTCGAAAACCTGAGTGTACTTTACTAATTAGCAAGCAGCAGAAATTTTTTTTTATTTGTTCTTTTAAGAACTTTAAAAAAAAAAGATATGGGTTTAATATCGCGAAGAAAAACCATGCCCTACATTCCGAACACCAGACAATTTTTGAAGAGCGTTTTATACGAACTGAAAGGCGGACTTTGAAATGCGTAAATTGACCGGAATAAAATGTATTGCTATTTCTTTGTTTCTTTGTTCGAAGTAATCCATCATCATTGATTGACTCTGGTGATTGATCCACTACGGCTTGCACCTGGGAGAGGGAGGGATGTTAATCAGCCCGGCTTCCTGAAGGGTTATGTCCCCCCGGGGCAATTGGCGGGGAGAAACAGCTGCGTCAGGGCATTCTCGCCCCACGTGACTCGGTGTCTGTGTGAAAGTGTTACTTGGCAGTCTGGAGGGCGTGCACTGCAGTCTGTGCTGTGCTGGGGGCGACATCTACAAGGGTGGCCTGCATCTGAAGCCGGAATACGTACCATTTATGCTCGGTAGGTCCATCCGCCTGCACCGCCATTTTGAGGGAGAATATTCATGAGGCGAGCAAGAGAGCTGTCTCGTCGAGCTGGCAGACAGAAAGTAACTTACTGCATAATGAATTGAATAAAACTAACCATCATGAAAATAATAGTTATGAAGAAATGTGCTATTTAATTTGACAGGTGAACGTATATCAAGATCGAGAGCGACATGTCCACATCTGAAAAGCAATTGGAGCTGAAATCTTCACGATGGCGGGATCCGCATCCAATGACAGGATAATCACGACTATGTGAATTATTTTAATCGATTTCATCTTCCATTTATATTGTGGATATACAGAAAAGCTGGCCTACATCTGATCTGCCGTTGGATACCAGCTGATTACAAGTAACACTGATAAACAGCACACATGTGTAAACATATTTGCACCTATTCGTAGACATTGATTCGGTCATACACATATTCACACCCAAATAGAGAATCTGCAAATATGCATTTACTCGGGTAACCACTGACATGAAAGCTTGTATACACATTTAAACAAACTTTCACATAAATCCACGTGATTTTAAACGCTGGTGAAGAGAAAGATATGCTATGGGCTGTGTCATGATGCCAGAGTGAAGTCACTGTAACAGAGCAATGTCCAAGGACTGGCAGAAATCCCGAATCACCTATGTCCATGGAGCGGGTTCCTCTGCACAGCTTTACTAATGGATGCAAATGCAGAGATGGAGGCCCGCAAATGTCAGCAGACATCCCTCTCAGCTTTCACTCTCAGTGTGAAAGGGTCATGATGCCAAACAAGTGCCTAATCATGAAAGGAGCTTTGGGGGCATGCAGCAGTTAATGGACTGCTGGTCTCCCTGTTGGCCGCAGCTGTCATTCGAAAAGCAGAAGTTGTCCCCCCGGACAGCTTCCAATTTCTAAATGGCTTCTGATTGACAAAGGCATTCGTGAAGCATATGATGCTGTGATCGCAGGTGAGGCCACAAGGCAGTGAGTGACAGATAGCACTGTGAGTTCCAAGGAAAGGGAATGCCTCTGCCTTCTCTTTAGCCTTGTGAGTCACAAGGACAACTGTGACAACTGTGACGTGCAGTGCACCACAGAGCATTGCATTTTCATGTTTGGTCTGGTTTTTCAGCAGATTTTTTAAACAGACCTATTGTTTCAAATATAAAAAAGTGGGCTTGGGGTCCTCCTTTATCAACCATTGGCTTTGTTGCTCAGCTGCTTTCAGCCATATGTTTGAGTGCTTGCATTAAACTGTATAAGGGCCATTTTGTACATCTATAGGCCATTCTTTACATCTATAAGCCTCTTTGTTGGCTCCCCGATACTCTGTTCCTGCCCCCCTCGACTACCCCATCCTATGTCTGCTCCGGCTGATTCCCTCAAGACCTCTCTCTTTCCTATGTGTCTTACTCGTCTGTTTCTTCTGCCCACCACCGCCTCTTGCATCTCCCTGCCACCTATCCCTCTTTTCCCTGTGTGGTCCTGTTAGACCATGTCTTGGGGGGACACAGAGCAAGCATGATCTTCTGGACTTCAGCCATGGGAGTTTTTCCTCTGAATTCCTCGTCTCCATCCTACTATGGCACTATAAATTGGACAAAGGACAAACTTTTCAACATTTGTCTCTCTGTGGTAGAGATGTTAAGCAGGGTTGTGTGGGAGTGCGTGAGCTCAACAACTAATCAACAATTCAATAAGCGAATGTCCAATCCAGTGCTTATTGTTTAGAGAAAGAACAACTCTTTTATTACACAACAGTATGCAATACTGTACACTAGTAACAGCAAAAGCAATTTAGTGAGTCTTCTGGATGCTATTGGGCCAGTGCTGTGCCTGATCCGCTCTCTCACTGTCTCCTACATGCTCCCAGGCTCTCTTCTCAACTCTCGATACCCCCTTCTTTTTGGGACCACCAGTAGTAGCATGAATATAGCTCAGGTGCAGATTGAATCACCCCCTAATAGTACGTCCACTCTGCCTCTGTTAGGGGCATATCTACAACGCGGCGATAGAAAATTATCGCCACTTTTGCGGCCGTTTTCGGCCGAAAAGCGGCGATAATTTTATCGCCTAATTAGCAAGCTCACGCTAACGTGTGAAACCTTGCGTTAGCGCAGGAATTCCTAACGTCCAGCTTTAAATCTCTAATGAGATGCAAAGTGGGCGTTCCTGACATGACAGAAGAAATGTCGCTAAGCGACATTTCGTCTATCATCAAGCCCCACGCCATGAAGCATAACGACAAGAAAAGTAGCGATAACCCCTGTTATCGCTACTTTCCTTACGCCTGCTTCAGGACTAACTTAGCCATGATATCCTATGGAAGGTGGATATCTTGGCTAAGTTTGTGAGGCCCTATCAACAAGCTAACGCCACATTTCGTGAGATTATCACTGTGTTTCCAGCGATAATCTCACATTAGGCAGTTAGCGCTAGGATTTATATCGCTTTTGAGATAAGTATTGCTAATAGCACACTATCTTAGCGATAAAAATCCACGCTAGCCGGCGATAATGATCCTAGCACTAAGTGCGCTTAGCCATAATTATCGCCGGTTGTTGCTGATATGCCCCTTAGTCTCTTACCACTCTCGAGTGGATCAGTCTCCACAGGTAGGCCTCGCCTGCACAGGCCTTCAGCCATACATGCACTCTTCAATTGTGTGGCTGTGTGGCCACCTGCAGTTCATTGTGCTTTTGTGGTTGTGCACAATGGCATATCAGCTCCATCAAGAAAAGGCTTGCTGCCCTAAAACCACCCTCTTCCCAGCTTTCAGAAACATTCAGAGGGAAAAAAATATTTTCCCCATGGTTTTGCACTTTTGGACTTGGAAGTAAATGTTTCCCTTTTTGCGGGTTATGCCTACTTGCAAATAGTGAGAAAAAGAGGCATGAAACCCTTGGGTAAACCCAGAAAGATATACATTTCTGAGAACTAGACAGAAAAGACTAAATTCTACAAGGGTTGATTCATGTAGCTCTGAAGGTTTACCTACACAATCTAATTATGGAAATAAATATCTCAAGAGGCACACAAGGCCTCCGAAGCAACTCCCCATTCAAAACATCCCATGCCTAACACCAATCATTCTCACTTGCTGCCACCACATTATGACATTTTCTTTAAAGGGACATAAGAGTGAACCTAAATCTGCTGTCTTTGCATCAACTATTAAAGATTCACCTGTTTAGGTTTCATCTCAGTACTGTATACACCACTAAATATTCCATTTATATAGGCCTGGGCGGTGAACCCCGCTCCGTTCGTGGAGTTTTTATACAGAAGGCTGTCGATTATTCGAATGTTCCTTGTAACACTTCGCTCAAAAGTACAGAGCTCACATGCACCAGAGTAACAGATCCTTTAGAATACTTCTAAATGACTAAATAAATAAGATTTTCAGTTGTAGGTTTCTGCTCTGATGCCGATCATCTATTAATATACTTTTATGTCCATCAGACTCTTCCAGAGGTATATATAAGTAGGGGCTCATTATGAGTCTGGCAGTCGGACCGCCAGACTCACGGGGGCGCGGCGGTGGCCGACTTCTGACCACCCTATTATGACCAGGGTGGTCGAGCCGCCCTGGGACCACCGCAACCAATGCAAAATCAGAGATCCCCGGCAGTGTTGTGGTGGTCTTGAGGTGGCAATATGCTTGGTGGGGCTGCTGCAGCCCCACCAAGCATATTACTAGTTTCCTTACTGCCACAGTTTTCATGGCGGTCAAAGTGTGGAGGTGAGGAAACAAAGAGGGCCGTACAGGGTCCCCTGGTGCCTCCACGCCATGGGGTGCATGCAGGTGGGCACATGGTGCGCCCCCCTGTCTGCATGCACCACCATCTTCCTGCACGGAATGAAATGCACAGCTGTTTGCATTTTGGTCGGTGCATGAACATGCTTTGACATTCCCATCACTGTGCCTATTTTAAAGGCACTGCTGTGGGAAGTCCAAAGAACTGCCCACCAGCGACTTAAAAAGTTGTAATCTGGCAGGCGGTCTGTTTTGGCTTTGGCAGTGTTGGAGTGGGGCAACAGCATGGTGGCCCTGCTCCCACACTGCCAAAGTCATAATAAGGCCCATTGTTTTTATTAGGGGTCCAAAATACTGCAATATCCAGAGTCATCATCTGAGCTGCAGATTGTAATGATTTTTAGGTCGAGGCCTACTAGACGGACCTGTCTGGTTTGCTAATGACATCTTGGGGGCATTTGGAAAGATTCCCTGGGAATGCATTTCACCCATTGCTTACTATTGGCTTTGTGGTTTGTAACACACATTTGCTTACTTTCTATTTCCTGGTTATATTTGTTTTAGGCTATTCAGCATGAGTTCACCCCTTCACTTGCCCGAACCCTATTTACTATATTCTTCCACCAGTCTGGATTTCTGTAAACACGCCTTTAAAGCTTGTTCTTATCTTATCACATTTGCTGTGCATTCAAAGACTGAGGTCAAATGTTCGGCTCTGTCTTCCAAGGAGCTTAGTGTTTACTTTTCTTTTTTCTGACTTGAAAGTGAGAGGATTTATGTGACAATCATGGTGGTTACTCGGGGAGTGCTTGAGGAAGGCTGTACGGTGTAAATGTTTTTCGAACACACAACAAAATTACAATGTCTGTGAATGACCTGTGAGGATATTTCAGAATATCTCAGAATTAGAAAAGCACAAATGAAGCACATTTTTTGGTAATTCTTAAGTGCGATGTAAACAAATATGTAATACGATCAAAACAAATCAATACACTAGGTGATGCACATTTCCACACATTATCGATTGTGAGCTGCATAATTTTATCAGTAAAACTGTGTCTGGGCAAATGTAATGGTAATTTCAATTGAAGATGTGTTGTCTATAATGGCAGTGTGTTACCACACCATGCATATTCCACTCTATGCCAGTCCACTCTACTCTACACCACTCCACACTACGCCACTCCACTCCACATAACATCACTGCAGTCTTCTCTGTGCCAATGCACTCTACACCACTTTACTCATGCCAATGCACTCTGCACCACTGACTCCACGCCAATCTAATCTGCACCACTGTTCTTTAGGCCACTTCACTCTAGGTCATTCTACTCCACTGTACGACACTACACTACACTCTCCAATATTCCACTCTATGATGATCTACTCCATTAAAATGTACTCCACTCTGACACTCTGCTCCACTCTATGCCACTCCACTCTAGAATACTCTAATCAAATCTATGCCACTTTACAACACTCTACGACACTCTACGCAACTGCCTTTATACCACCCCATATCACTTTACTCAACTCTATTCTACAACACACTACTCCACTCCTCTCCTCACCACTCCACTTTATGGGCCTGATCAAAATGGTGGTCAGACGAGTGGCCAACGCTATCGCAGCGGGATTGGAACCGGCAAACAAGTAGTCGGCTGTCCCACCTGCCAAATTATGATACGACTGCAGTGTATGCGGTCAGAATCATAGCTTTTTCCATTGCAGCTTGTGCTGCAGCCCCAAAAGAGCCACAGCACAAGCTGCATTGAAAAAAAGGATGTTTTGATACATCCATGCATCGTGTGCTAGGCACCACGTGGTGCTTGGCACTTGGGATATGGATGTTTGGGGGATGCCACAGGTGCACCCAGGCCACATCGCAGAGGCCTACAGGGGACGGGGGCCCTGCTAGGGGCCCCCAAAGTTCCTTTCCGAAAGCTTTTCCATCGCAGTCAGACTGCCATGGAAAGGCTGTCGGAAAGGAGCATTGTAATCCCCAGGGCAGTGACTTAGCAGTCATCACCCCATTGTAGGTAATACGATCTGGCTGATGGCCTCCTTGAGCCCATCGGAGGCGTTGGTTGTTCCCTCCGATCAATGCAGTCCGACCTACCGCATCATAATGCAGCGGTCGGACCGCTCTACTGGATGTCGGTTGGACCGCCATCGACGGCCTGTCGGTGGCAGTCCGACCGTCATCTTAATGAGGTGCTATGACACCCCACTCTGAAAGTCTATACCACTCAACTCTACATCACTCTACTCCACTTTATACCATTCCACACTCCTACACTACCTCACTATATGCCACTCCACTCTATGGCAATCTACTCTGCTCTACTCCACTTTACTCTACAACACTGTATTCCACTCTGTACAACACCCTCTATGCCACTCCACTCCACTGTGCTCTACATCACACCATGACACTCTATGCCACTCCACTCTATACCACTCAACTCCACACCACTCTATGCCCTTCCACTCTATGACACTCTACTCCCACCACGAAATTCCACAACACTCCACGTCTCTGCATAACACTCCACTTCCCTCCACTCCTTGACACTCAACTGAAGTCTACACCACTCTACGCCACTCCATAACACTCCAGATTACTCCACTTTTCGTGACTCCACGCCACTCTCCTTCACCCCACTAACTTCTAGCCATGATGAACAGGAGCCATGCTGGTGTACAATAAGGCTAAAACATATTGGCAAAGCCAGTAGCTCTTGCATAGGTGAGACCCATTGGTTTTTCCATTGCTTGTTCATCATGTACCTCAAATCTTCTCTTTACAAGGACAAAACCTAACACATAAATAAAGAATGTTGTGCATTTTTAAATTTACCCAATAAGTTAAGTTTAGGGATAGCAGTTGTTTGTACCAATCTGAAATTTGGATTAGCCAAGTGACTATGAGGGATTTTTTTTAAAACCTGGGTGCTTAAAAATATGCAATTAAACTGACAATAAGATATGACCTACCATCATGCAATACCATATTTCTACTGATAAACATAGATACCCCCATCCTCCCATATATGTGGGTGGGCCTATCACACAGGACAGGAAAGTCCCCAAAACATAACCATGTGAAAAGAGGAATTGATGTTGGACTTTGGTGGTGGAAGTTGCCTGCTATATTTTAGCCTTTTGTCTGCCAGCACCAAAAGAACCCTACTAATTCCAGAAATTTCTGAAAACTGTGGAGATGTGACTTAACTGCCAGAGCTGCTGACTTTAGAACTGGGTAACAAGGTTCCAGTCCTTGCTTTGGCTCAACAACCTGTGATTCTGGGCAAATCACTTAATCTCACTTTAGGTAATGTATATTTAATCTTGTGCTCATGTAAAGTGCTCTAATGCCATTGTGTCACGTTCACAATATATAAAACTTCAAAACAATGTAATAACAAGCATTGGCATAGCCAATAGGTCTCGCTTTTGGGACCTTATAAGTATTTAGTTATGCAGCACAATATCCTTGGTACAACAACATCAACTGTTGCATAGCTAAACACTTATAAGGTCCAAAAGGCGAGACCTATTGGCTATGCCAATGCTTGTTTATCAAGACAGTGAAATAGAGGCAGTTTAACAAGCAGAAAGCTATTCTGGTATTTTACTGACCTCTACTGGTTGTTTTGTATCAAGAAAGATAAATAGAGGCAATTGAACAGAAAAAAAAGTCCTGAAGCGGAAGCAGACAAGTCCTAGGGCTAATCTCCACAGCCCACAAAAGTACATACACATATAAGTATATACTAAAGTATATACAAGAGGTCTCGAATGCTCGACCTAAAGAAGCCGCGACGATGGCCGCGCTTACGGCAGTATTGCGTATGCATCCAAGATCCTGTTAGCTAGTAATTGCTCCAGGTTCGATTTCAGGGATTTTAATTGTATGTTGCGAAAATAGGTTTCACTAGGGTGGTAGGATAATCCTCAGTGTTCTTCCTCCGTAAAAGGAAGTAGAGCTTCTGCACTGCTTGTGAGCGTCAGTACTCAGACGCCAGGTTCAAACAAGCCCTTCTCCACCACTCGCCAGACATGTCACAAACCGAGTTATGGTCATCTTCTGGGGGTTTATCGACATTTGTTGCTTGAAACCTGTTAGGTTATAGGGAAACAAAAGCAGCACTCCATATCCGATTCGAAACACTTTAAATTTTGCACCACTGTTTCTGGCGTATATCCACTTAGACTAGATTCGGACTACTGCCTCGCATGTATAACCGTGGGACCAAATGCCATCCAGCTAAAATGGCCATCATAATTATTCAGCTGTTATTACCCTTAAATCTATGAATAGGCATGCGATGCTAAGCCTACCCAGGGCTTCTTTCCCACAAAATGGGCAACTGCCTCTTAGCTTCTGGGCAATGCAGTAGAACTAAAGAATGCAAGGACAGAACGGCAAGGACACTACGGCCTGATTTCCATTGATGTATAAAAGCAAAATACATTTAGTTATTACATTTGCAGTCCTTGATTTTACAAAGCAGTGTATGCTGGTGCCCCAAGACAAACCCAAAGCTGGTGAACAAGGCCTTAACCCATTCTCTTTACAAGTCAAGATGTACGAGGCATCTCTCGTTTGCAAAAAGCACAAAAAAATACGAAAACGAAAATTCTCAGCCAAATAAGCCCCACAATCTGCGTAAGCAGAGGCGTCAGGAGTACCACCCATAAATTGATGCCGCCGAAGGCAGAGGCTAAATCGCAAGAACATTGAAACAAGATGAAACTTATAACCAACAGCCTGCATACTGCAGCAGTGAGTTAAACCCGGGATGCTGACACCCTAGGGAGCCGTTTGTCACAAGCTCAAAACCCGGAAATATCAATCCAGCCCCTCATCCTTCCGTGGTCGATAAATAATTATCAATACATCTGGGAAAAGTAACATCGATTGTTTATAGTGCTAAAAGACTAATATTTTTGAAAAAAAAGCTACCATTTAATTCACACTGCAAACGAGTAGAAATTGCTATTAGTTCAACAACAGCTGGGAAACATAACTACACAGGCGAGATTTCGATTGATTGTTCCAATGCATTTATTTTTACCGCATCATTGCGCCAGCACACTCCCCTTTGAACTGGCACCGGGCTGAAGTGGCTAGAGAAGCGTGGCAGGCGCACAAACACTCAATTACCAACAGACACAGGTGTGGATGTTGCACAGTGAGCAAGCATGCTGTACCAAATCGTTCTGTATTCTCAGTCGTCCAGTAGATTTGGACAGGCGTTTGTTTCTTGCAGTCTAGGCGCTACTTTTCTTAAACTCTTAATGGAAAAAACTCCATATATTCAAAGGTGGTTCGTATCCATGAATTCTAATTATGGATTCACATAAGAAGTAGAGCTTCTGCACTGCTTGTGAGCGTCAGTACTCAGACGCCAGGTTCAAACAAGCCCTTCTCCACCACTCGCCAGACATGTCACAAACCGAGTTATGGTCATCTTCTGGGGGTTTATCGACATTTGTTGCTTGAAACCTGTTAGGTTATAGGGAAACAAAAGCAGCACTCCATATCCGATTCGAAACACTTTAAATTTTGCACCACTGTTTCTGGCGTATATCCACTTAGACTAGATTCGGACTACTGCCTCGCATGTATAACCGTGGGACCAAATGCCATCCAGCTAAAATGGCCATCATAATTATTCAGCTGTTATTACCCTTAAATCTATGAATAGGCATGCGATGCTAAGCCTACCCAGGGCTTCTTTCCCACAAAATGGGCAACTGCCTCTTAGCTTCTGGGCAATGCAGTAGAACTAAAGAATGCAAGGACAGAACGGCAAGGACACTACGGCCTGATTTCCATTGATGTATAAAAGCAAAATACATTTAGTTATTACATTTGCAGTCCTTGATTTTACAAAGCAGTGTATGCTGGTGCCCCAAGACAAACCCAAAGCTGGTGAACAAGGCCTTAACCCATTCTCTTTACAAGTCAAGATGTACGAGGCATCTCTCGTTTGCAAAAAGCACAAAAAAATACGAAAACGAAAATTCTCAGCCAAATAAGCCCCACAATCTGCGTAAGCAGAGGCGTCAGGAGTATCACCCATAAATTGATGCCGCCGAAGGCAGAGGCTAAATCGCAAGAACATTGAAACAAGATGAAACTTATAACCAACAGCCTGCATACTGCAGCAGTGAGTTAAACCCGGGATGCTGACACCCTAGGGAGCCGTTTGTCACAAGCTCAAAACCCGGAAATATCAATCCAGCTCCTCATCCTTCCGTGGTCGATAAATAATTATCAAGACATCTGGGAAAAGTAACATCGATTGTTTATAGTGCTAAAAGACTAATATTTTTGAAAAAAAAGCTACCATTTAATTCACACTGCAAACGAGTAGAAATTGCTATTAGTTCAACAACAGCTGGGAAACATAACTACACAGGCGAGATTTCGATTGATTGTTCCAATGCATTTATTTTTACCGCATCATTGCGCCAGCACACTCCCCTTTGAACTGGCACCGGGCTGAAGTGGCTAGAGAAGCGTGGCAGGCGCACAAACACTCAATTACCAACAGACACAGGTGTGGATGTTGCACAGTGAGCAAGCATGCTGTACAAAATCGTTCTGTATTCTCAGTCGTCCAGTAGATTTGGACAGGCGTTTGTTTCTTGCAGTCTAGGCGCTACTTTTCTTAAACTCGTAATGGAAAAAACTCCATATATTCAAAGGTGGTTCGTATCCATGAATTCTAATTATGGATTCACATAAATATATCCTTCAGTACATTGCATTCCATGAACCTCCTGAAGACGTGCCCCTCAGACACGCAGTGCACGCAAGCAGCAGATTTAAACATCGGCAATATGTTCTGCAATGAGGCTGCTACTGAAGTCCTTCTTTCAGTGTACACCACGCCGACATTCTAGGCCCCGTTAATGGATTATAAACTATCAGAGCTGATAATTGAAACTTGGACCAGGTCGGTACGCCTGGTCTGACTATGCTGTCGCTGTCCTTGTACCGGACAAGAAACTAGCCTCAGCCGCTCTGAAGAGGGCAGAGCCTTTCAAGCAGAACCCTGACGATGTAATGCTGAAAAAACCTCTTTAAGAACAGTGCATATTTAATCATTATCACATTTTGGCGCCCAGTGATCAATTTATCAACTGTTAAAAGTTTATAAACTACTGAAATCAAACTCAATGTGAGTAGTTTTCAAGAAATGTGTCACAAACAATAACAAGCAATAACAAGACAAGCCCGCCGCTGGAAAAAAACATGAAGCTGACGAGGAGGGAGTGGGAGGGGCTTTCACTGAAAGTGACACGGCAGTGAAAGGAAAACAAACAAGCCCGCTTGGCAGGGCAATTTAAAACGACCCATTGCTCATTGAAGGTGGGAACAGGCTATGCGTGCAGCCAGAGAAAATAAACAAACGAGAGGGGAGGGGGGAATGCCAGCAACAGAGGAGCCCGCGAAAGTGAAAGTGATCACGATCCCTACGAAGGAAAGACACATGGCGCTGCGCGCGTGCACGTTCACGTGCACTGTAGCTTTAGGCCACGGCAGCACTTTGAAAAACCCAGATATAAAATGTCTCTTAGAGCCTTTGGCTCACGAGACCTAAAAAACAACTGAGTGAGACAAGAGAGATGTAGCTTGCATGAATCCCACTTCGTTTAATTAAATATCAAATTGTATTGTTTTATGTTAACAACGCAGATCAGAAGAGTGCACACAGTGGTTCACAATAAAGACATCTAAAATTACACCGGCGACATGCATTCGAATTTTAATATCCATTGTCATCTGGCCCAGGCCATATAATCCCACCATTCCCCCCAGATTTTAAATGCTTCTGGGGACATCCCTGTGCCACGAATATGGGCTCCTCCTGCTTCGTGCACCAGTCTATTCCAGAAAGCCATTCATCTAAGAGGGAAAGAACCATGGAGTTCCAGTATTTAGCAGTGTCTCTTTTTGTAATCACAGTTCCAATCCCCACTGAGGTGCAATCTCCAAGGGAGTCCTTCAGATCATACCGGATTCTTGGAAGGTGAGACATGGTGAACGCTATATTTGACTGCCAAGAACTCTTGACAGAGTGGCGAAGACTCCTTTCCAGTACATTAATATAACTGGGCAGCCCACCATCAGTAGACTGTGCACATTTACCGAAGGCTAAGTGGTGGACTGTGCTCGACCACATAAATGAGAGTATTTTGGCTGTCAGTGTCTGGAACCGACTCTGTGGGATATACAAAGGGAAATTTTGAAGCATGTATAGCATACGTGTGGGTATCATCATTTTGAAGAGGGTGAGCCTGCCTAGAACGTTGAGAGGCAGTTTGAAGTGTTTACCTAGATTGTTCAAGGTTTTGAGCAGTGTACGACGTAAGTTCAGTTTCTAGGTCATATGTGGCATAAGGGCGATATGTATTCCTAGATAAGGGAAACGGAAGTGACATAACGGCAGACACGACTGCCAAGTTACGTCACTAGTGTCACCTCTTAAGGGAACCAGAAGGAATTTGGCTCAGTTGATTTGAAGATCAGATGCTTCTTCATAAGCCTCAACTCTATGTATCAGTCAAAGCTCTGTAATCAATTTTTGAGTCAGGAACTAAAGTAAATCATGTGCATAGAGAATAATTCTGTCCTCCATCACCACCCCTTAGTTAAAGCCCAAAAACTGGCACTACACTGTACCCATACCGCCAATGGTTCGATGGCCAGTGCAATGAAGAGAGGTTAAGGGGGATAACCTTGTCTAGTGCCTGCGGATCAGAAGCCTTGGGGAGAGGGCCCCATTTACTTGGACCGGAGCTTGAGGCTGTGCATATAATGCTCAGTCATATGACAGAAACTTGGGTCCAAGCACCAGTTTCTGCAACATCCCTTCACGAAATTTCCACTCGAGAGAGTCAAACCCTTTTTCGAAGTAAATAAGCATTAGGGCACCGGGACACAGCAAGGATTGATACCGTGCAGGGACTTTATGAACTCTGCATGTCCTATGTCTCGTACAGTGTGGAATAAAGCTGCATTATTCTGCATGGATCAAGTGTTTCTCACCCAAAATGCCCTGAAAATATCAAACTTTAGTTTTACTCACATAATTTGTATTGCATTCTTGTGAGGAAAGTTCTGGAATCTGTAGTAAAGGATTTTTCCCTGACTAAAAACAGTATCCCACTTGTAATTACAAACCTATTACCCAAGACAGGAAATGTCATGCTTTTTATTTGAATTACATCAATCCTTAGCATATGGGTAGCTGCGGTATTTGCAAGACATTATGCCTATACCACCTTCTATTCCCCTGCATCACTCGTTTTAAGAAATGCTCAGGGTTGGTATGGTTATGTGTGCGCAGTCAGACTGCAGGCCTAATTACTCCAGCTCCCCTCTAGGGAAAGTGAAAGGAAATATTCAGTAATGTTAGACATAGTTTTGACGTTTGCAGGGCATTTTATGTAAGTTAGTGTGCAGTGATCCATACACAACACACAGACCTTGATTCCCCAGAGTATCTCGTTTCTGGAGTATCTAGTTATCAGAAATGCCCACAGATGTTAGGCTTCTCTTTGTGCAAGCCAACCAAACGCTTGAATACTGCAGCCAGTTGTCATGAAGAGGTTTTGCCTGGCAGTGATGGAATACAAAAGAACATCAGACCGTGTGCTCTAAATATAGCAGGCAGTGTGATGCACTTATTCCTACAGCCCCTTTTCTATCAGGCTGTCAGAGTAAGTTTTCTGATGGTAGAGCCAGCATGGGCACTGAGAAAACTGAGGGTCTGCTTGACTCATAGTGGGTGTTTTAGGCATATTTGTAAATCATTCTCCTGATCTGCTCCTCCCGGGTGGTGGGGCAAAAAGACTGTATGGTCCCCTGGGATGGGAAGTGCAGTCCGAATCTAGAAAGGGCTACCCTCTACCCCATTCATTAGAAATAGCCCCACGCCCCTCCCATGGGGCCAGAGTGGGGGGTTACTACCAAGCTCAAGACCAACAGGGCAGAAAGACTATATGATATCTTGTGGCATTGGTGTGGCAGAATGCCAAAACTGGCTGCCCCAACAAACCCATTCTAATAAAAAATACTCCTTGGTATCTAGGGGACTTTCTACCCCTCTGGAGTGAGCAAAGTGGGAGTCAGCCCCCCTATTCCGGCCCATGTGGGGCAGAAAGGCTGTGTTTGCCCCTTGGATAGTAGGTGCAGACCAATGCCAGGATGGGCTGATCCTCCATCCAATCAATACACCTTAAATAACATTTCTCTTGTCCTAGTGTACCTTCTGTCTCCCGGGAGTTGGCAGATTGGGAGGCAAATCTGGATCTATCTTCTATGACCCCTGAGGTTCCGTGTGGGACGGAACGATACTTTTGGGTGGTGACGAATATGGATGAGTTGGGTATCTACGAACCGCAAATGACGAGTATAGTGGGTGTACGCAGTTTCGCTACGCAATCACGCATGGTTCGTCTTATTTTCGGGTTCGTTCATCTGAACCCTCGGGTTCCATTTTAGATACGGCATCCATTTTGTTTCTTGCCCTCAAGTAGCCAGCGAACGGACTTTGTCCGCTTCGTGACCCTGGGACTCCCAAGCTTATACGAGGGACACGTGTTCCTTTGAGTATGACTTTTATGACGAGGGAAATGACACGACGAAGGCAGATGGCCCCGCTCAAGGCTCATCTTGCCGTGCCGGTCTATTGTTTCAGTCATGCATACATTAGACACGGTGTCTCTGATCCCGTTATCAAGTTTCCTTTATTGCCCCCGACACTCTTCTTTAACCTGTTGTGCATCCTTTTCCTTTCTTTGCATCTGTTCTTGCCCCTTCTCCTAATGTGTTTACGATCAGGATGGAATGTGTTTTATTGTAGAGAGGATATGTTTTTACAGTTGGGAACTGGCAATACTGTTGTAATTATGTTCCGGCCTCCTGAAACATGAACGCGACCCTTTTGAAGTTTATTATGGGAACTGAGTTGTAATCTTTGTTCACTATACTGTTCTATGGGAAAAACGTGTATAAAAGGAGCGATCCACTTTTGCAAATTGAAGCAGTCTCCGAGAACCTACACGCTGTGTACTTCTTGTGACCTCTGTATCCCTGCAGTAAATAAATGCTGATCTCTGACGTCGCTGGAAGTGTCCCGTGTCTCTGTGTTTGGTACGCCAGAACAAGTAACTCACGAAGGTTTCAGGTGTTGTTCCCTGGCACCGCTGGGTCTTAGAAAAACCCAGTCCTTCAGTTGGCGCCCAACGTGGGGCGACATCAACGGTACCGGTCCAAAGCCCGACGATCGTGAGGAACTTCGTGTGAAATCTCCGAGGGAAGGTGCACCCCGCTTCATCGATCCAGTTGTCGAAATAAGTGGCCCGACGTCTTTTCCCGCGAAGATCCCCGCCTCCTGATGGCTGCGACGGACTGATACCCTGACTGTCGACCTGTTTTGGTGCCTGGCGTAGTCCTTTGTACGGCGAGACGATAGACGGGCCTTCCTGGTGACGCCATTGTTCTTTCAGTTAAGTATTTGTGGGTCGCTCCCAGTGTTCCTTTGTTGTTTGCATGGTACCATAGCATTCGTGGTTCTTAGTTGTTGGGTTTTATTTGACGATTGCAATTGCCAAAAACCGAGGGTTTGGCAAACTTTTTGCGAGGATATCATAAATTCGATAGCCCTTGAAGTTTGTAAACTCGGTTAGTGTGCGCGATGCCTAGCCGTAGTACTTTGTTTGGGTTTTTCAAATGTTGCAGAACGGATTCCCGGCTGGAGGATTCATGTCCGATACCTCCGGTTGGAACTCCAATTTACGAGCTCTATAGTCGCCATGGTGTGGGTCCTATCGTGTATAATGAATATTGGGTCCGCTACACTAAAAATGATGGCGTTCTTAGTTGGCCATCTCATGGTAGTTTCGAAACTGCCGTTTTGGATAATTTGGAAGCTAAACTGTTTAAAAAGAAGGTTAGGCCGGCCATGTTTGATTCCTTCCGGTTATGGCGGAAAGAGGCCAAGCAGAAAGAAATCAAACAGAGTAAGAAAAATAAAAGAGAAGGCGTTATTGCGGTGATGCAAGATGCTGAACAGTATCAGCGAGACAAAGATGAGAAAGAGCAGGAAGTTAGTGCTCGACTTCATCATATGGCGGTGGATAAATGTTATCCGGTGCTACCGTCTAATGTCGATAAGTCGGGAGAAGAAGCGGTAGAGGATTCGCTATTGTCTTATCTGTTGAAATCACCACCTCCCTATGCTCCCGATACTCTGGGCCCTGTGATTCTACCTCTTCCTCCACCTGCTGTTTTGGCGGCCGCTGGTCAGCCCGCCGTTCCTCCTGCTCTCCCGAATCTCCTTGTGCCGCAGATACCAGCTTCTCTTCCTACTGCGCCTTTTCAAGTCCCTCCTCAGTCTGTCGTTCCCACTACTCCTGGTGCCGCGTCTACTTCTATTGCCTCCACCCCTACTGTTGCTGCGCCTGCATCTTCTTCCTCTTCTCCTTCTGTTCGTAGCCGTCTCCTGACTGCTGTTGCTACTCTTTATTCTCCGCTTTTTGGGCCAATACTCGGCTCGACTCTTTCAGATGCCGCTCAGAGGCGCAGTCAGCTTCCTGATGATAGGGAACGTGAATCGCTGGTAAAAATGGCACGTAAATGGATTCGTAATCCTGTTAAATACCCTTTGCGTGTAGTGTTTGAAACATTTTCTCAGTTTAATGCGCCCACTCAACGATTCGTGTTTGAGGAATTGTGTAAATCGTTGAAGGAGGAGTGGGATCATGATGTGGTAGATAATGTACCGTCAGAGGTTTCTGATCTCCAGCATCGGTTCACAACTGGTGTGATCGTAGGTGACAAGGTTCGAGAAGCTCTAGAACGTTTGTTATCATTTCGATGTACAGTGCAACCTCGAGCATTGTTTAAGGAAGAGACCGCAGAGTGGATGGCAAAACCTGGTCAATATCCGATGCGGGAAGTTCCCCCAGTATGGATGCCAGGTGATCCTAATGCTAACCCTGCTGTCCCAGGCCGTTTTCAGAGAGTGTGGATACACCTCCCTTGGAAACGATCGGAAGTCTTACAGGTGAAGCAAACTTTGCCTGATCCCCGTAAAAATCCAGCGGGTTATTATAAGGAGCTGTCCCAATTGGTGGATGCTACTGTTATGAACCTTGCAGATATTGACATGTTGTTTGGCAATGTAGTGCCTCAGCCGATTTGGGCGAAAATTCGTCACGAGAATCACGCGGCCGAGTTAGGCGGTGATTGGGCTGCCCTTACGGCGGCAGACGCTCAGCAAGTTGGTGGGGCTAAGCCTGAGCAGCTTATTGTGGAATTGCCCCAGAGGATAATTACCCTTATGAAAACGCTTATGCCGGCGATGCGCGTTAATTGGGACAAGTTGTCCGCGTGCAAGCAAAAGAGGGATGAAAGCGTTTCCGATTTCTTTACGAGATTCGAGGAAGCATTTGTTGATCATAGTGGCCAGGACATGGGTTCAGAGGGTGGTCAGCGACTGTTTGTTGATAAGTTTGTATCGAACTTATTGCCCGAACTTAGCAATAAGTTGAAAAATTCTGAGAGTTCATGGGCTGTTTCTACCACTGCTCAAATATTGGCTACGGCCCAATATTACGAAAATAGGGAAAAGGAGGAAAGTGAACGTGCAGATAAGAAAACAAAGGATCTTAAAACTAAGGTCTTATTGCAGCAAGCGTATCCTCCGCGCTCAAATTTCAATGATTCGCAACAGCCAAATAGATCGCAATCACAGTTCTCCAGATCGCAGATGCGAAATGACTCTCCCGCACCTCGTTTTGTGTTGGGATATAATCAATGTGCGTATTGTCGAGGGGAGGGCCATCTGAAGTTTAATTGTCCGGTTCTCCGTGATAGGAATAATGGTGTGTCAGCTCGAGGAGGTCGTGGTGGTCCTCAACAAGCTTCACGTGGTAGAGGTCGTGGAGTTACTCAGAATCAGGCCGAGCGTTTTGCCACTTCCTCAGACTCGCAGAATTGTTTCGATCGACGTGAACCATCGTCCGGTAGATCTGCACAGTATCATGTGGATGACTGTTACGTAGAGCGTGATGTTGATACGGATGGTATCTACTAGGACAGCCATAGACGAAGGAAGGGAGAAGTATCAGTTCCGGTTGATCAGAGAGGGCCTTATGTTGCAGTAGCCACATTGGGCGTCGTTGAGCCTTTTCTGCTGGACACTGGTGCAGCAAAAAGTTCCATTATGCATTCGAAACTCCCTGGCACGCCTTTGTCTGGCTTAACGAATGTTTCCGTTGGATTCTCTGGCGCCCCCGTTAGCAATCCAGTTTCTAGCCCCTTGCCCCTTACGATTGGGTCTCATGAGTTAGAAGCTCCTTTGATTTTGACTACTGGTTGTGGTGAGAATCTTTTGGGTTTGGATTTGTTGAAGAGGTTACATGCGACTTTGTACTGCTCTCCTACGGGTGTGGAGCTTACATTGGGTGAGAATGTGATTTCCCCTATGTATCTATCGATCGATAAGCTCCCACCGGAATTGAGTTCACTTCCGGTTTCTTTGTGGGCGACAGGTCCCAATGATGTGGGCCTGCTGGATATCCCACCTTATGTTGTTCAATTGAAAGTTGATGCGCGCTTACCACGCATACCCCAGTATCGTATTTCCCTTGATGGTGAACGGGCACTATTAGCGATCATTTATGATCTGATCGGTAAAGATGTTATCGAGGAGACACGAGGTAACGTGTGTAATAGTCCCGTGTTGCCTATTTTGAAACGAACTGATCCGTCCAAGCCTCCCGTGTACCGTCTAGTTATTGACTTACGGGAAGTAAATAAAATTGTTGTCCCGCAGTTTCCTGTGGTTCCAGACATTACAGCTTTACTGACTCTGATTCCAGCCTCTGCATCATGGTTCTCGGTGATCGATCTGAAGAATGCGTTCTTTAGCATTCCGATTGCTGAGGAAAGTCGTGATTTGTTCGGATTTTCGTTAGGAGGTCGCAGTTTCCGGTTCAAACGCGCACCTCAAGGCTATTGTGAGAGCCCATCGATATACAGCCAAGCTCTTAAAAGTCAACTAGATGCATTTGTGCTGCCGACTGGTGCGGCTTTGATTCAGTACGTCGACGATCTGTTGGTAGCTGCAGATACTGAACAAGTTTGCAAGACTGCTACTGTGTCACTGTTACAGCATCTCTGTGACTTACACCACAAAGTGTCACCTTCCAAATTGCAATATTGTTGTCAAGAAGTTACCTACTTAGGTCACTTATTGTCAAAGGCGGGAAGAAGGTTGACCCCTGAAAGAATCGCAGCAATTGCTCGAATGACTGTGCCGACGACCCAGAGAGATGTGCGTGCCTTTTTAGGTATCACGTCATACTGCAGACAGTGGATTCCGAATTTTTCACTGTTAGCGAAGCCATTGATAGCTCTTACGTGCAAGGACGTTTCGACTCCTTTGCCATGGACGGAGGAATGTCAGAAAAGTTTTTCTGAACTACGTGATGCACTGTGTTCGGCTCCTGTGTTAGGTACTCCTGATTACAGCAAGCCATTCACATTATACGTTCACGAGAGGGAAGGTTGTGCGTTGAGTGTTTTAACGCAACAATTTGGTGGCAAGCAGCGCCCGTGTGCATATTTTTCCTCGACCTTAGACCCGGTAGCTAGAGCGTTGCCAAGTTGCTTGAGGGCGACAGCGACAGCAGCAGCGTCTATTCGGCAGTCCGCAGGTCTTGTTATGGATAATATGCTCATGGTGATGGTTCCGCATGCAGTTGATACTCTTCTGAATCGGACAAAGACTCAACATCTGACGAGTGCAAGGTTGTCTGGGTACGAGCTGACCCTTTTGGCAAGTCATATACAGATCAAACGTTGTAATGTACTGAATCCGGCGACATTGTTGCCGATTAATATGGAATCAGATGATGTGCCACCACATGATTGTTATTTACGAACTGAGGAAGAAACAAAAGGTCGTGTGGACCTGAAAAACACTCCCTTGACAGATCCCGATGGTACTTTGTATGTGGATGGCTCGTGCTTTAAATTGCCGAATGGCGATGTGACGACTGCGTATGCTGTAGTGACGTTGAGCACGGTTGTGGAGACTGCGAGATTGAATCAGAATTCAGCACAAGCTGCAGAGTTGATTGCATTGACAAGAGCGTGTGTTTTGTCTAAAGGAAAGCGAGTGAATGTGTTTACCGACAGTCAGTATGCATTCGGTGTTGTGCATAACTTTGGAAGACTGTGGAGAGAAAGAGGATTTATGACATCGCATGGTACGAAGATTCAGCATGGGCAGCTTGTGAATGACCTTTTGGATGCACTTACACTGCCTAAACAAGTGGCGATTGTTAAATGTAGTGCACATCGGAAAGTGACGGATGATGTTGGTCGTGGTAATGCGTTTGCGGATGAGATTGCTAAGGAAACGGCTAAGGATCTTGCGACCCGAATGTATGTCACGAGTTCAGTGAGGTGGCCGATGGAGACTGGTATGTGTGAAAATACTATTGAGAGTGTGAAAGCAATTCAGAACGAAGCTACTAAAGTTGAAAAGACTAAGTGGAAAGAAAGTACGGGAAAGATGGACATGCATGGATGTTGGGTTGACCTGACGGAATGTCAGAGGTGGATGTTACCAGATGCGTACGTATTAGCTGTTGTGACGATGGCTCATGGGTTGTCACATATCAGTGCGAAAGGAATATGTAGGTTTTTGTCCCCTGTATGGAGGAATGAGGGTATTGCTAAGTGTGCCGAGAGAGTGGTTAAGAACTGTATGGTGTGTTTGATGCACAATCCTGGCAAGGGCACTCCCACTCCACCTGGTCATTTTGCTCCTCCTGTTTGTCCCTTTGAGGTTATCCAGCTGGACTTTATCCATATGGAGAGATGCAATAACCTAAAGTATGTTTTGGTTGTGGTTTGTGCGTTCTCCAGATGGATTGAGGCCTATCCTCTTAAGGATAACACTGCCCTGTCCACAGCGAAAATCCTGCTGAAGGAATACTTTCCTCGGTACGGAATGCCACGGATTGTATGGTCGGATAATGGAAGTGAGTTTGTGGGAAGTGTAATGCAGAGTGTGTGTAAGGGTCTTGGAATTCGTCAAAAATTCCATAGTGCTAATCATGCACAGGCAGCGGGTTTGGTTGAAGGGTACAATGGTACCCTAAAACTAAAACTCGCCAAGATTCAAGCTACGACTGGTCTGTCATGGCCTGATGCCTTGCCTCTGGCTCTCCTATCGACCAGAGCGACCGTACACTCTCGAGTAGGGCTTAGCCCATATGAGATTGTGTTCGGCCGTCCTGCAAATATTTGGGGGGTCCCGAGGCCAAGGGCTTTTGATAGTCTTGAGTATCCAATGTTAATTGATTACCTGCATGATTTGACCATTAAACTACGGTTAATCCATCAACAGGTCTTTGAAGCTCTACCGGCGCAGACAGAGGGTCCTGGACACCAGCTCCGGCCAGGGGACTGGGTTGTTACCCGAAATTTTGGTCGGAAACGTAACTTGGAGCCAAGATTTGTAGGACCCTTTCAAGTCTTGTTGACGACGAGGACTGCGGTTCGACTGGAGGGCCGGAAGAACTGGGTACACGCCAGCCACACGAAAAAGGTACCAATCCCCTTACCAACGGATGGTTGGGTGAGGACTGGGATTTCGGCAACAGAAACTGAGACTCCTTTGCACTTTGTGCCGTTTAGCGACGCTCAACCTGTGGGGAATGATTTGTCACTGCCAAACACACATGTGGAGTCATCGGTAGCAGAGAGCCCAAGGTCTGACTCGTTGTCCACTTCATCGAATACTGTTGCGCCAGCTGAACAATTGTTTGTAGAGCAAACTCGACCTGGAAGAAGTCGATACTTTCTTCGTTCAAGGACTAATAAAAATTAGTTGTAAATTTGCTTTTTGATGCTATGAACATTATGGACAATTATATCCTTTCTTTTTGAGTTTTTATGTGCTGTCCCACGGCTAAGAGACTTGTAATAATACTGAACTTTTCGAGGAAACCTCTCCATCCGGGTTACCGTAGGGCCGTGCGGGTACTCCTTTCTGTTTAGCAGGTTTCTGACGCTAGGTCGGTTACTTTTGTCGATTCCTGGGAACTCCTAGGGATTGATAATCGCTACTCAGAACGAAGTACGTCACGGACGGTTTGTAGAGGATGGCATTCTCTAAGCTGTTGGAAGTAGAAAGGATGTCGGCGCAGAGATCAGAATTAAGAAGAGTTGTACGTACAAAATGTTTTTTGTTTCAGGTGTTCCTACTGTTCCTGACCGTATCTATGTTATTGGTGGGTGGAGTGTATTTTGGAGTACACTTGTTATTACCTTCTGTTTCACCTACCTCTTCTCCTAAACTGAGCTCCCTCACCACTGTTTCCCCACATTCTTTTCATCCTCTGCCCCAACATGAACAGGTTAGACGTGCGGAATTTATGAATCCCTCCTTCGTTCAACTTCTACATCAGCATCAGTTGGTGATGAATACTACCAATTGTTGGGTGTGTGGGTTAATGCCACATACCATGGATAGGGGTATTCCATATTTGGTCCTTCCTTACAGCTCCCAGGGTTCGGCTCGAGCATTCCAAACTATGTTCCGTAGTGCACTAGATTCCTACCCCAGTCGAGAGCCACGTTCTGCCAACTTTGGTCCTGGGCCGTATCACAAACCTTTGGCGATAGCGATAGCGGATTTAGATAGAGATGTTTTTGATGCATCGCTTATCCCAAGTGAAGAGGTACAGGCTTATAAGGATCTGAGCGAGGCTGAGTATAGTACGTCAGTGGGTGATAGACAGCTTAAGAGCTCGTCCCCAATATGGATTGTACCACACCTCGGTAATTTCTGCTTGAAAGGTTTGGGTCGAAATCCGAGAGCACAACTTGGGAACAGTGCTTGCACTGACACGTATGTTCTGCCGATGCTCTCTTCCCCTGTTCTTCTGACCGCTAAGGGCACTTATTTTGTATGTTACGAACGCGCATATACATGGTTACCCCGTGATTTCTCGGGTACCTGTTATATTGTGAATCTTTTACCACCGACTTTCACAGTTGCCTCAGATTATCACAAAACTAGAGTTGTGAGAGGCGTTATTAGCAAAGAGGATACTGCCGGTCAAGAAGCAGGAGACTTCTTTAAGGGTTTCTTGCCGTTTTGGGGACCTATGGTTAATAGTAGGAACCTAAGACAGCTGACACGTGTAGTAGAGTCGACTGCTAATATTACTGTAAGTGCCCTTGGTAATCTAACAGCTGAACTTCAGGCGGATAGACTCATGACGTTGCAGAACCGTATGGTTCTAGATGTTGTTCTCGCAGATAGAGGTGGTGTGTGTAAAGTTATCCATTCGAGTTGTTGCATTTTTATTCCTGACAATGCTCCAACTGTCTACCAAGCCATCTCGAAGTTGCACAAGATTTCCGAGTCCATACACGTGGACGAAGGTAATTGGACGCTTCTAGGATGGTTTTGGGGCCTGATGTCAACTTGGGGTTGGAAGATTCTGATGATCGTAGGAGTTGTTGTAACGTTCCTGTTCACGTGTTGTCTTTGTGTACAGTGTGGTCCTGCCTTATGTGGCCTATGTGCTACAACGTGTATAAGACGACCATCTGTTACCAAGGAAACGTTGATGAATAGAATGATGTTCCAGCAGCAATTGAACGATCTGATGAATATTGAAATAGATTCCGATCTTGACTAGTGCTTACCTACATGAGAGCAAAAGGAGCGTCTGAGGTTCCGTGTGGGACGGAACGATACTTTTGGGTGGTGACGAATATGGATGAGTTGGGTATCTACGAACCGCAAATGACGAGTATAGTGGGTGTACGCAGTTTCGCTACGCAATCACGTATGGTTCGTCTTATTTTCGGGTTTGTTCATCTGAACCCTCGGGTTCCATTTTAGATACGGCATCCATTTTGTTTCTTGCCCTCAAGTAGCCAGCGAACGGACTTTGTCCGCTTCGTGACCCTGGGACTCCCAAGCTTATACGAGGGACACGTGTTCCTTTGAGTATGACTTTTATGACGAGGGAAATGACACGACGAAGGCAGATGGCCCCGCTCAAGGCTCATCTTGCCGTGCCGGTCTATTGTTTCAGTCATGCATACATTAGACACGGTGTCTCTGATCCCGTTATCAAGTTTCCTTTATTGCCCCCGACACTCTTCTTTAACCTGTTGTGCATCCTTGTCCTTTCTTTGCATCTGTTCTTGCCCCTTCTCCTAATGTGTTTACGATCAGGATGGAATGTGTTTTATTGTAGAGAGGATATGTTTTTACAGTTGGGAACTGGCAATACTGTTGTAATTATGTTCCGGCCTCCTGAAACATGAACGCGACCCTTTTGAAGTTTATTATGGGAACTGAGTTGTAATCTTTGTTCACTATACTGTTCTATGGGAAAAACGTGTATAAAAGGAGCGGTCCACTTTTGCAAATTGAAGCAGTCTCCGAGAACCTACACGCTGTGTACTTCTTGTGACCTCTGTATCCCTGCAGTAAATAAACGCTGATCTCTGACGTCGCTGGAAGTGTCCCGTGTCTCTGTGTTTGGTACGCCAGAACAGGTAACCCACGAAGGTTTCAGGTGTTGTTCCCTGGCACCGCTGGGTCTTAGAAAAACCCAGTCCTTCACCCCCCATGGTGGGGTTACCAGCCTGATGGCATTGCAGACTGGATACGTGACCATAAAAGTTTAAACAGAGGCTCCCTGGCACAAAGAGGGCTTTCTGGCATCCTCAGCTGAACAGATTTGGGGTTAAATCCCCCAATGCAGCCCTTCTGTGGGGCAGAAGAGCTGTATTGCCCATCGGTGGGATCAACAATAGGCCATGCTGGGGGCCACGCTAAGTCCCTAAATTTCCCTGGTGGTTTAATGGTGTGGATCCTTACTGAGGGATCACCCTCCTTTGACAGTCCCTGAGCAGCGATCCTCTAGGATGATGCATCACGTGAAAAGTGTCTACGCTTTCCAATGGTACCTCTCTCTTGGCAATTGATGCTCAGGAAACTAAGCTGTGCCCCAGAGCACTGCACAGAGTGAAGGCGGAAGGAGCCTACTCTCATTACTTTCACTCACAATTATAATTGTGTCAGCACACACTGCATGCTGATCGTCATTCATAAAAAAAAGCTTGAAGCTGCAAGGAATGTTATTCCCTAATATCTCAAGATAGAGGCTTGCAAAAAGAAGCTCTCTGATATCAGCACCAGAGGGTTTGCCTACGTTGGACGTGGCTTCTGCACAATAAAAGTAGTGGAGAGGACGTTCAGGTCGTGTCGTCTGGACTCAGGGGGTTAATAAATATGGTAGACAGACCTATGATGACACTGGAGCATGTTGCATTGTTTAACTATGGCCACACTCATGACGTGAGTTCTCACCTTTAATTTGGGTTTTTTTTCCCAATGGAGACCAGCATTTGCCCCCCCCCCCTCCCTCCCCCCACACGCACACCGTTATCCAAGATGGACCCATTTTGCCTTTTCTAGGCCACTCGACCAACAAATGATAACTCCTCGACTAAGCTGTTTTCATATTTGTACCACTCAGGTCCCTTATACCACCAGGTGTCAAGTAGGAGACAGAATGGGAAGAATAAGAGCCAGCTTTTTGGTCAATTATAGAGAAAATGTCACCCTGCTACATAAATCACAGTAGCTTATGAAGTTCATGCTGGGGGTATAATGACCTCCTAGCAGTCACCCCGACATCAGGGTTACAGTGTTACAGCCCTGTTGATGGTGGGCCGGATACCGCGTTCCTCGTGTCACGTGATCACTTTTGCAGGTAGAAGTAAGTAAGGGAAAACGAGTGAGTTTATAAAGCGAAATATCATTGGCATTCTTTCCACATACTGAAACACCGCTCAGCTAAAGAAATGCTTACGTCGCATAAAAAGAAAGACCGCCTCACTCCTTCGAAATGAGAATTGTTTGCCTCAATGTTTCTTCATGCGCCACCAGCACCATTACAGCCGACTGTGTATATGTCACAGTTCGACAATACAAACGCGTGTCTTCATTCTAGCAGGATTTACATTTCAAGACGGTGTTTTTAAGTTGTGCACGGCAACTTGAAATTCCTCTTTTGAAATCAATAACAGATTAATATCAAAATGCATCGTTTTGTATTTATTTCTGCAATCGAATTAGAAAAACCATGGGGTGAATTGAATACAAACATTCGTTACAGTCTGAGAGCCTGGTTCGTTTAGCTGAATGTTGCTATTTTCAATGCCATCCTCATGAATTGTTCAAGAGATGTCTTTTCTCGTTTGCTTCACAGGCTGAATGAATTCTCGCACGTGATTTTTCCTCTTATTCAAACTCCCTCTCTCTGCCTCGATACTGTTTTTTTGTGCACTTTTTCGTATCTCTTTCCCGTCTACCTGTCCCTTCACTGCCTCCCTGCCCGCCCCACTCACTCTTCCTCTCTCTCTCTCCCTCCCACTCTCTCCTCCCCTCCCCCTTCCCTCTTGAGAACCCATAAAATGCCGCAGTTTACTTTGTCTGGGTTACTGCAGTGCAATGTCTTTTCTTTGCTTATCATTTCGCTGGATCCCCGGCAATGGTCGATTACAAACTGATAGATAAAGGCACATCTAAATGTCTGCGGGGGAGGGTTTTGCCTAAAAAGGATAGATTAAACCCAGAGTGTGCACCATGATTAGTGAAAGCAACGAACGGATCGTTGAGCACTAGCCCAGCCCCCTCTGAAACACACTAGCAGTGCCGAGGCTTGCAAGCCATTATGCATTCCTCCTCTGCAGGCTGCGTGTCAGAAGACTCGCCCTGGCGCGCGCATAAGATACAAGAAAATAGATTCTAGCTACATCCACTTTGTGATACTAGGAAATTATTTTTTAGTTCTTCTTACCAGATAGACTTGACCATGACGTTCTTCAAAATATCGGATAAGTTAGTGGTGCTCAGGTAGACAGCTTTAAGTTCATATGGTTTATGTAGGACAGTCCCTTCGTGTGTTTGAGTGTGTTTATTTTTTGGGTGGAGACTTATTTTGTTTTGGTGATAGTTGCTTTGCGTTAATTGTATTCTGCACATAGAATGAGCATGCTTCAAATAATTTGTGAAAAAAAAAAAAACTTTAATCTACATATATTACTTTCCTTATGCAAATATATATCTTCCATGTACTTATGTTTCTATATATTTATTACTTGGCTTTGAATTCATCATATCCAATGCACTACCCTATATCTCACCCCATATCTCTCACAATATATCCTCTACCTCCACTCTGACTCCTCCTGAACCTCATTCTACTACTCTCTCCAATGCACTACCCTATTTCTCACCCTATCACACTCTCAATATATCCTCTACCTCAACTCTCTGACTCATCTCAAACCTCATTCTACTACTCTACTCTTTCCAATGCACTACCCTATGTCTCACCCTATACCTCTATCAATAATCCTCTACCTCCACTGTCTCATTCATCGCAAAACCCATACCACTACCATGATCCCCAAATAACCCTTTCTAGACTCTTCCCTCTTCTACCCCTCCTTGGATCATCTCATATCCCTTTTACTATTCAGATCTCTCAAACAAGCTTTGCTAAACCTTTCCCTCTGACTCTTCCCACTACACCTCCCCTTGACTCATCCCAGACCCCCCCCTACTGCTATGAACTCCAAAGAAGGAAAAAAAAACCTTCCCTCCCTCTTCTATTCCTCCACCATTCCCTTTCAATCCAAATAACAGACTAACATGTCCACCACTCAAATTAATTTTGCATTTCCCTATACTGATTCCCTACTAATCCTGTTTGGAATCCAGAGGAGTGTGCTACTCTCCAAAAAGCACCTTATCAGGGGTAGCAATCACTGTATAAATGCAAACATTTTCCTCTTCATCCCTCCACTATCCTTCTCAATGAAAATAACACACTAACATATCCACTGCTCAAATTACTTCCATATTTCATTATACTAATTCACCACTAATCTGTTATGGGTTCTGGAGTACCATGCTACCTGCTGAAAAAGCACTTTGACGCCTCGTCAGGGTAGTAAGTGATACATACAATTACAATACAATTACAATACAATACAACACATACAAACACAAACACACACAATAGGCGTGTAAATATAAGTGTGTGTTTGTATATGTGTGTATATAATTATAGTTAGACACACACACACACCCAAACTAGGCTTACAACTGTGTTTGTGTGTGTGTGTGTATGTGTATAAATGGCACAAACTGGGGTAGGGGGTCAGGTTGGATGTACCCTGACCCCATGGGTGGGATATAGGGGTGTTTCCGGGATATATATAGTATAGGCAGAAAACGTTGAACAAAATGTTTTTCTGTACCATGCGCAAATTTTTTTAATTCACCAGGACACTCAGCATGGCCCTAGGTAACTTTGTGACAAATTTGCAAATATCGATGGAGAAATTAGAAAATATATATATTCACACCCACCCTGAGTCTCAGTTAGACACTCATACACCAACTTAGACACTCATGCACACACTCACAGTCCCACTTAGAGACTAAATCAGCCACTTACAGACCCACTCAGACTCTCATGCACCCACTTACTGACACACTGAAACATTTATGCACACATACATAGATGAACTCAGAGACTCAAGCACACACCCACTTAGATAGTCATATAGCTACTGACAAACCCACTCAGATACTCATGCACCCACTCATACACACACTCAGAGAGTCATTCACCAACCCACACAGCCACACAGACTGACATTTACTCACAGACTCACTCAGAGACACACACTCTCACTCACAGACCACCCAGTCACAGACTCACTTAGACACTCATGCACCCAATCACACCCCCACTCAGACACCCATGCACTCACTTACAGACCCACTCAGTCTCATGCCCCCACTCACAGATCCACTCAGTGGCGTGCACCCACTCCAGACCCACTGAGAGACTCATGCTACCACTCACAGATCCAATTAGAATCTCACCCACCCACTCACAAACTCACACAGAGACTCTTGCTCCCACTCACAGACCCCACTTACACACTCATGAATCCACTCACAGACCCACTCAGAGACTCAAAAACCTGTTCACAGACTCATGTACCCATTCATACATCCACTGAGACACTCATGCACACATAGATACACTCAGAGACTCAAGCACCCACTCACACACCAACTCAGAAAATTATGCAGCCACTTACAGACCCACTCAGAGACTCACGTACCCACTCACACACCCACTCACACAGCCACACAGAGACTGACATCCACTTAGAGACCCAGTAAGAGACGCATGCACTCACTCACACGCCCATTCAGAAACTCATGCATCAACTCATAGCCCCACTCAGAGACTGATGCACCCACTCACAGATTCACTCAGAGACTCATGCACCCACTCACAGACTCACTCAGACACCCACAGACACACTCATAGACCCACTCAAACACTCACACATCCAGTGACAGAGCTTCTCAGACAGTTATGCACTCACTATCAGAGCCACTTAAACATTTATAAACACACTCCGAGACTCATACCACTCACAGATTCACTCAGAGACTCATTCACCCATTCACAGACCCACTCAGAGACTCAAGCACACACTCACAGACCCACTCAGACACTCACGCCCCCACTCACAGATTCACCCAGAGACATGCACCCACTCACAGACCCACTCAGAGACATATACTCTCACTCACAGACCACTCAGTCACAGACTCACTTAGATACTCATGCACCCATTCACACACTCACTGAGACACTCATGCATATATGCACTCAGAGACTCAAGCACCCACTCACACCCCCACTCAGCCACTCATGCACTCACTTACAGACCCACTCAGTCTCATGCCCCCACTCACAAATCCACCCAAAGTGATGTGCACCCACTCCAGACCCACTGGGAGACTCATGCTACCACTCACAGACCCACTTAGAATCTCACCCACCCACTCACAGACTCACACAGAGACGCATGCACCCACTCACAGACCCCACTCAGACACTCATGAATCCACTCACAGACCCATCCAGAGACTCAAAAACCAGCTCACAGACTGATGTGCCCATTCATACATCCACTGAGACACTCATGCACACACTCATAGATGCACTCAGAGACTCAAGCACCCACTCACACACCCCCTCAGAAAATTATGCAGCCACTTATATACCCACTCCAAGACTCGCGTACCCATTCACACTCCCACTCACACACACACACAGAGACTGACATCCACTTAGAGACCCAGTAAGAGACTCATGCACTCACTCACACGCCGATTCAGAGACTAATGCATCCACTCATAGCTCCACTCAGAGACTGATGCACCCACTTGCAGATTTACTCAGAGACTCATGCACCGATTCACAGACCCACTCAGAGACTCAAGCACACACTCACAGACCCACTCAGACTCTCACGCCCCCACTCACAGATTCACTCAGAGACATACACCCACTCATAGACCCACTCAGACACTCTTGCACCCATTCACAGACCCACTCAGACACTCTTGTGCCCACTTGCAGAATTACTTAGACACTCATATATTCACAGGCTTTCTGACAGACCTACTAAGACACTTATGCACCCACTGACAGACCGACTCAAATACTGATATACCCACTCACATATGCTCTCAGAGACTCCTACATGCACTTATAGAGTAATTTAGATACTGATGTAACCCATTGTGATATGCAGAATCACTTATATAGTTATTCATTTTGAATGTGCTGGTGTCTATTGAATGTCTGCTTTAGTTTTGAGTATTTGCAACATGTTCATTAAATTTGTATTAAAAAAATATATTTTATTAGAACATGGTCAATATTTTGGGAAATTGGGGTGGCTCTGGAAAGAGCCTTTGGGTTGATTGTGTGTAAATGGCAGCTACACATACGATAGGATGCAGTTTCAAGTTGCTGAGAAACATTCTGTTGCCTTCATCTGTGAAGTGCACTCCATCACTTCTATAGATCCCATGCATCCCAAAACACATGTTGTTGTAGATAGAACCCATGTTATGGTCTCTAAGGAATGAAGAAACAGTGTTATTAACATGTTTACTGGCTTTGTCAATCTGTGGATAAAATCAATTTGACCACTTCCATTTCTGCCTTTGTCATATGACGAAGAATACCATGGTAATGTGAGGGAACAGTTTAATTAATTGTACAAAGGTTTCCTTCATTAGGATCTCCAGTCATACCCCAGGTAGTGTGCCTAGGTCATTGTTGCCACAATCCACAATAATGATGTCAGGGGGTTTACAATCCGCAATGCTTTCAACCAAAGGCAGCAATTTATGCCACTTTAACCTTCTCTGGCCAACCCAAGTAATGTCCACATGAGACAAACCCAAGTCCCTGTCAATGCCACTCTTTATAGCAGACTCTTTAGCTCAAAATACATAGCTGTGGCCCACACTCTAGCCAGTTTGAAGTGAAGCAGCAGTAGTAGAGAGGAGAAGGCAGGAGCTGGTGACAGATTTTAAAATGAAAGGCAGCTAAAATGGAGGTGTGCTCCTGGTTTAAAAAACATACTTGATTGGATGCTGTAAATATGCAGATGAATAAAATTAGATAGTGTCTTGAAAGGATAAACAACTAGATCTCTGATTGGCTCTGATAAAAATAAAAAATTGTAATGCAGACTTGGCTAAGCTTATAATTCTGCACTGGAAACCACACCTGCTGCAGGTCATTGTGCAACTCGTATGGTCCTTCTAGAATGTGCTGGGAACTTGTGACCTACTGGTTCTAGTGGGTTGCTATGGAGACTCTGCTTAGAGAGTGTTTTGGGGAGGGGTCATAAAGACAGTTTTGTCTGTTTTTTGGGAAATTAAGAAGTGAGTAGATTAATTTTTGAAGAACAAAAGTTTGTTTCTGATTGAAGGCTTTCTTATAAAGTGTCATGTACTTTTATAGTCATATTGTTTTATAGTCATAAAACTACCAAGCTAAACATTATTTGGACCCTTCCATATTGGGCTTCTTTATAAAAGTGCATGAAAGAGTTAACACATACTAATCATTCAGAAGTGGAATTACAAAACGAAAATATGAAAGACATGTTTTTATTTGCTGCCTTGCACAATATCAGAGAGTGCAAAGTTTCTAACACACAGTTGTGCTGAGTATGCTTTGGATGACCTGCTTAAAATCCTGCGAGTAGCAAATTCAAACATAAAGGACATCAGAGTGAAGACAGCTGGAGAACTTTGATCATTGAATCCAGCAAATGTTTGCAGATATTTTAACCACCGGATCAAGCCATGATGTCTTTATTCTCCAACAAAAGTAATCTTCCTCTTGGTGAAGTTGCTGATTTCTTTTGACACAAAGAGTATTAAGCAAGAGGTGCTCCTCATATTTACATGCTGTTATTGATAAAGATGCAACAAAATTTAGAACAGACAGTGATGAGTCTGTCATGAGTTTCATAAAACAGTATGTGGCATACACCATCCCAAAAGATGATGGGTGAAAGGGCTTGAGAAACTAGGTTCTACGCTTCGAAACTCATAAACGTGGGAAATACTGTCGACAAAAATACAGCTGCAAAGGACAGTTTTACACAAGATGTTGTTTTGGCTTCGCAAGACCCATCATTTCACAAGGAAGAGTAAACAGCTTTTTGTCTGTAGTCAGACATACAGTAACACTGAAATGATCAAAAATACATACATCTCAGAAAACAGAAGCTTCAAAGTATATTACTGACTAAAACCCTGTTATTCTGAAGATGTGGAATGCAATTTGATCCAATAGTTAGAGACAGTCTGAAAACGAATACGTTGGATACATACTACCCAAGAAAGAGTCCAGATCTTCGAAACATGAGTCTCTATGAAGCACTTCATTATTGTAGAAATAGACCTAATGTAACTGAAAACATTGAAGTAGGGGGGTAAGTAGTACTTGGATTTGATGGTTATTTGGTGAGACACAAGAAAGGAAATCTAATTAACCACCAAAAGCTTAGTTGCCAAACTCCAGAGAGAAGAGAGTTTTTCCACAAGGCACTTTTACAGTTGTTCAAGCACTGGCTTGCTGAATTAGATTTACATGGACAGTATGGGGCATATTCTCAAGAAACTATCACCGAGATATTGGTACTTAAGCTCAGCCAAAGTCGCGATAAATTTATCACACCATTCACAAGCTTGTGCTAACAGCCCATATCACCAGTTTACCTGTGATAGCAGACGCAAAAAACATTGCCACAGATGACCTCGGCAACTATCGCTAATGAGATGCAGAGTAGGCGTTCCCGAGCAAAATGCAGTGACAACACCACTCCTCAACATTCTCAACTACCAGCCACATCAGCAAGAAGACCACAAAACTGGCGATAAGGCGCATTAGCAGCAGGAAACTAACACCTGCTCTGACCTGGTGTAAAGTCAGACGAGAACTGGCACCAGACAAGGGAGCCCAGCCCAGAGCCACACATGAAGAACACCAGATGCCCTGGAGCAACTAAACATGCAGCCCAGAGCCTCAATAGGGCAACAACACCCACCGTCACCACTCCCAGGCCCGCCACACCTCCCCCCCGGGGCCCTACCCCAGCACCCTCCCCTTCGGACAAAGATATTGCACATCAACTCCACGAAATCATATATAATAATCCATTTATTATAGAATAAACCCAAAACAACAATTCGGAAGAGTCATGTCGGGTCTTCTCAGGACATTCTGTAAGTCACAGCCTGCAATACAAAAACCTAGATAAGAAGGTGTGTCATGCGCTCATCAAAGTACAGAGAGAGAGAGCGAAAGAGAGAGAGATAAAGAGAGAAAGAGAGGGAGAGAGAGGGAGAGGGAAAGAGCGGGAGAGAGAGAGAGAGAAGGAGAGAGAAAGAGGGAGAGGGAGGGAGAGAGAAATAGGGAGAGAGAAAAAGGGGGAGGGAGAGAGAGGGATAGAGGAAGAGGGAGGGAGAGAGAAACAGGGAGAGGGAGAGAGAGAGAAAGAGGGAGAGGGAGAGAGCGGGATAGAGGGCTAGAGAAAGAGGTGGAGGGAGGGAGAGAGAAAGAGGGAGAGAAAGAGAGAGGGATAGAGGGAGAGAGAAAGAGGGAGGAAGAGAGGAAGAGAGAAAGAGGGAGAGGGATAGAGAGGGATAGAGAAAGAGGGAGAGGGAGGGAGAGAGGGAGAGAGAGGGATAGAGGGAGAGAGAAAGAGGTAGGGGAGGGAGAGAGAAAGAGGGAGAGGGAGAGAGAGGGATAGAGGGAGAGAGAAAGAGAGGGGAGAGAGAGAGAGAAAGAGAGAGAGGGAGAGAGAAAGAGAGTGGGAGAGAGAAAGAGGGAGAGAGAGAATGCCGAAACTGCAGACCCAGCCATCACTGCTCACCTGCTGCCACAGGTGTGTCTCCAACCACGTGCCCGTACACACTGCAGTCCTCCAGGTCCCTCATCTGAAACAGTTGCCAGAGACATGAATGGCAGAGTCCATACAGTAGCACACACCATCATCGCTTGCCTGCACACACAGGCTGCTCCCCCCAGCCCCTCTCGCCACCCAGCGGAGATTGCCCGCCCCTGCGCAACCAGGCCTCACTGCTCAGCTTCTGCCACTGGCGTGTCTCCAAGAGGGCCTACCACTTGCCGGTGGGAACTCCAAGCCCGGGGCCCACAACCATGGCACCCTCCACATAATGCAGCCCTGCACCGCGGGCCACCAGGCCACACACTTGATTCTGGGTCTTGATTTTGCTATGGCAGAGAACATATCAGTGCACACGGCCTCATCACAGGCTGCACACCCATTCAGCCCTAGAGTTGCCACTAACTCTGTGAACCGCGAGGTGACGCCACTTGTCGGTAGGCCCGCACTGCCCGCTGGTTCAGGCTTGCACTGCGGTCCAGGAGTGCTCACACTAATGCCACCATTCCAGACCGCCTGGACGGCGCATCATCACAGGCTGCACACTCGCTCAGCACTTAAGGTGCCCCTACCTCAGTGCACCGAAAGACACCATCCCATGGCGGTGTGCCTGTGCCTGCCGCAGTGTATCCGGTGCCACCAAGTCTGTGCACCGCAAGCCATGGACCCTTTATGATTGAGTCCCATGGTATGGACGCCATCTTGTCACCCCCGGCACTGGGCAATGTGATGTGGCAGGGCCCTAGGCCCTCATGCATGAATGATACCCACACGGAGGCACCCAGTTGGAGAGTGGAAATGGCATCCAGCACGTGCGCCAGGCCCTTTTTATTGCCAGGGTCACATGTCCTGTGACACCGGTGCCAAATGAGTGTGGTGTGGGTGTGAACCAGCCATGAGGGAGTGGCTGTGGCATGCTGACAACTAGACCTGTGAGCAGCAGATCCCTACAGGGAAGACCTGGGACATGTAGCATTGTCGCCCCCCTGTGAGCATAAGCGGAGTGGGCTGGGTGTGAACAATGACCCCGGGGCCCTGGGTGTGCTTCCGTTCTGGGCTGGACAAGGAAGTAACTAAAGCGTGTGTCTCCGTTCTAGTGTCAGCGCCACCGGGAACACAATCGGCAATGTGTCACCCTATGACCCAAGTCCCACAACATGGGCAACATGGACGTAAAGGGGAATCATTGACCCTACATTCATCCATACCTCCACACTTGAGAGATCATAGACATGATACATCGGTGTGACAATAAATGTTTAATGCACATTCAATGGAGTGTTGTAGCTGGAGCAGTACAGGGCCATGCAAACCCAACCTTGCAGCGTTTGCCCGTGGAGGGCCAGCCAGAGTCCTTCAGGGAATGACAAGTACATCAGAAGAGGAGGAGTTCAGTCCGCAGTCAGATAGCTGTGTCATTGGTGACCAAACAGAATATGGCAGTCCATGCCGAGGTCCGAGATGAGTGTTGCAGAGTGCATCAGGGGCAGTGGAAGGTGATGATGCAGAGGGCAGAACCAAGCAGAAATAGGCCATTCGGCGGAGTTGCATCCTTCTGACCACGGAGGCAGATTCATCCGCATCTTCGTCCTCTGCTGTTGCATGTGTCTCACATGTGGGTGGTGGTGTTCTGTCTCCAGCACTGTGTGGCAGTGACACCTCAGGGGCCAGAGATGAAATGTCCGCTGCACTGTGTGGCACTGACACATCAGGGGCCGGAGATCTGGATGGAGTGGTAGCAGCAGCTTGCATCAGCGCCAGGCCTTGTGGCAGCAATGCCATGAGGATGGTCTTTAGGGCATTGAGGGACCCAGCTACCTCTCACTGGTGTGCAGCCGTGGCAACTGCTCTTTTTGCCCGCGTCCGCTCCATGTCCGCATGAGTCCCAACTCCTGGGCGAGCTTGCTGGAGCCACTGGACAGTCATTCTTGTTTCTGAGTCAGGACTCTGGCGATGTCAGCCATGGTTCGTTGGAGGGCATGGAGCGGACTGTGGGTGTCAGTTAGGGACTGTGAGTGGTCCCTGACGGGACTCAGACACCCACGTATGGCATCTAGTTTGTCTGCCATGCGGTCAAACCCCACCTGCACCTGTTCAGCCAGCTTCTCCTGGCACCCCAACACACGGAGTTGGAAGGCCATGTGTTCATCTTGGGGGTCCTGGGAGGCAGCCGTGGTGGTGGGTGCTGCATGCTGTGTGTACCGTGCAGGGGGTGGTTTCTCCTCGTAGCAGCTGGGCTGCCCTGCTCCTGGAGTTGGGGTGCGGAGGCTCTCCAGGAGCTGTTGGAGGGTTTCGGAGTCGAAGGTGTGGGGGTCCTCTTCGTCATCAGAGAAGAGAGGTTGGGACTGCTCTGTAGGAGGTATTACATTTCCCTCTGCAATGTGCAGGGGAGATGCAGTTTAACATTGTGTTCACATGTATGTTGACGCATTGTACATGTTTATATGCAGACTATATGACAGTGTACATTGTGACTGTTTGTCGGGAGCTGCCTATATGATGCGGGACAGTGGACATTTCAACAACATCACTGATGTGTGTTTGTACTTGTACATTGTCAACTCACATTTCCCTGCAATGCCATATGTGATTGGCCAGTTTCTGTACACAAGCGTCACCAGTTGCGTCCTCTGTTCTGTTGTGGAAGTGTTGCGGATTGTGCCACATCGTTGTCAATATTGATGTGCTCTGCATGTGATGTGTGTGTGCCGCATTTTGGGGGAGTCACCCCGGCAGCTCTGATTTGGCTGCCCCTTATCCCTTACATGCGGTGTGCCTCTGACTTCTGATCTTATACAGTGCTGGGATGTTGCATTCTTAGGTGCATTGGTCTCTTGGTCGGAGTTAGGGGTCTGGGGCATGGTTTGTCTGCAGATGTGCAATGCTTACTTGTGCATGTGTGCCATTGTGCCCATCTCCCCCATCCCCCCAGTCCCTGGTCGTTACTCACCCTGTAACTGTTGTGTCTGGTCATGTTGAGCAGTGCACGGGCCCCCAACTCCTGCCACCGTTTCACCACTGATGACTATGGACACCATTGCACTCCAACTTGTCCAGCTGCTCCTGTGGCGTTGGACTCCCACCTCCAGTCTGCATTGCTGCCTTCCGGTTGTTTGCGAGTTTCTGCTTGGTTTTGCGCTACACATCATTCCAGCGCCTCTTGACCACTTCCATTGTCCTCTTCAGCACTCCGACTCCATTTACCTTGTCCACAACGGTCTGCTATATTCTATTTTTAGTTGCCAGTGACACAGTGGAGGTGACGAACAGTAGTTGATGGTGTTCTATCACCTCCGTTATCAGGATCCTGTTTTCCTGCGGACTGAACCTTTTCTTCCTACTCTTCTTGTCCTTGCCTTCCCTGACCCCGAAGTCCCACGCTGGTCCTCCGGGGGTCTTGTGGGGTTCTGGTTGTTCTCTGCACTACCTCCATTGGACTTCACTGTTGTTTGGCTTTGGTCTGTGTTTTTTATTTGACTTTTATGGTGCATTTTCCCGCATAACGCGTAGGAATTGCAGGCCTGTGGCTTGTTTTCGCTGATTTTTGTATCGCCTCATCGCAGTTTTTATGCGTTCGTGTTTCGCATTTTTGCGGCATCGCGTTGATTTTAACGTGTTCATTTGACGCATTGTCGTGGGACTATCGCATGGTGCCGCCGGCTTGGGTATACCACGTTAACACAGAGTTATTTTCCCACGATAGACTGCAATGTGAAGAGTTGCGGTAAGCTAATTTTGCGATGAATATCACACGTTCTTGAGAATATCCCCCCATGACTGTTATGAACGGGTTTTCAATGTTGTGAAAGACAGTATTAAGTGTTCAGTCTTTCCAACCTACTTGTAAATGTTGAAAGATGAGATTGAACAGGAAGAAATCATTGTTGCTGAAAAAGACATGGAGAGTTCCCAAAGCAGCCAACGTTCTTGACCACTGGCTCAAGATCCTCTTGGAGAATCAATTATTCAAAATGAAACAGTTATAGCTATGAATGAGGTGGAGAGTGCAATGCAGCAAGCTCAAGAGAGGAAACTGTTCATTTTGAACAGTTAGTTGAACAACTGAACAATGAACAGAAATACATTTTTAACAAAGTTAAAGATAAATAGAGCATGGATTTCTCCATGGGAAGAAACAATGTGAATGTTCTATGTATAAACCAATATTACTATATATCAGTGGTCAAGCTGGCACAGGAAAAAGTTCTGACTGGTTTTCTACAAAATAGAAATACTACAGAATCAGTCAGTCAGTCAAAATCTTTATTCGGCTGTAAGCCAGCCATAAAAGAATGCATCATTAAAACATTTCATAAAAGTATCACGCAATTAGGCCTGGGCGAAAATTTCATTCCGTTCGCGGAAATTGCGATAATTTGACATTTTTGCGTTCTGTGGAAAGTGCGAAAATGTCAAAATTTCCGCATTCCGCAGCTTAGCGATAATTTGGTTCTTGCTCACGCTGTAAAATAATACATTCTCGCGCGCGCTCGATTGCCTTACCTGAATCCCTGCGTTCGCCGACAAGTTTTCTTGATCCGGTCGCGTTCTCCATGAGATGTTGTATTGTTTTTAGCCATTTGCGCTGTCTTGCGACAGTTCGCGCCCGCAGTGACGCCATGCGTCGCGCGATCACGTCTTTCTTCTCGCGATCATGCACCGCGAGACAACTGAAAACAAGATGGCCGCGCCCGCGAGCAACCACATGGGTAAGTTGGCGAGCCGCAACCATGCAGAAAATCTCATGAACATGCGGGAAAAAAACTTCTGCATCTTCGCGATATTTCCGCGTGTTTGCGATAATTTTTAACATTTTTGAGATAATTTGCGAAAGTGGATTTCGCAAATTCCGCCCACCCCTACATGCAATAAGATTAATAAAATCCAGCCAATTAATAATAATTCCATGGCGATGGAAATTACAAATATTCGGATGTCAGTCTCTTAGGGTGATTTGATCACAAACAAGAAACCATGATGCCTAAACACAGCAACATTTCAATCAGGGTAATACCTGAAACGCAAAGATGACATCTATATACAAAGTCCTTGTAAGTGTCAATTTCAATTTCCAGAATTGATCATTGTGATGGTTAATGCCACATGAGGGGATCTTGAGTCCTAAGCACAAAAATGTAATAAACATGCAAAGAAATCATTCTCCAACAATATTCCGGTGCCGAACAGCCAAGGAAACATACTTATAAAACATTAGGCAAATTAATTCATCTTTTAAAAGCAGAAGATGCTGTAACGCGGCCCGACACTTTCTAATGTTTAAAAATCTTAAAAGTGGTTTTAAAAAAGCACGTCTTGGGTTGATATAAAGTTTACAAAAAAACATAAAATGAAGAGTGCTCTGGAATGACTTTGAATCACATGGACACAAATCCAAATTGGCATTGCAATACGCGTCACGTGGGTATGAAACCAGTAAGTGGGAGGTGCCCATCCTCAACCTTATAAGATAAAACATTTTAGCATGGCTGAATTAAAAAGTGAGGTAGGGCTCAGTACCTAGAGAACAAACTAACAATTAATGGTCAATGACCCTTTTTTTGCCATTTCAAGGGTTATCTCTAGCCAGATAAGAGTGAGTTAAGAAATCTCTTTTCAGCTTTGCTCTCGATATTTTAGCTATATTTCCGGAGCTGTCGAGACAATCCGACAATCCCAATTTCTCCAGCTGATCATTAACATAAGTAATCCAGGGGATTTTTTTTACATAATCCAATTTTAAACAATCTAAAATGACAGCACGATTCAAAACTGCTTCTTCTTTTGCCCAAATGTTGTGCCATAGCAATAAAGGAGCTAGTTGTGTATGAAAAGACACTATGACAAATGATGGCAGCAGCACTTTTAGGGACTGTTAACAATTGTTTTGTGAACGTGTTCTCAGCTCTCTGTAGGCCCTTTATATTACAAAAGCCCCAAACACCAGCACCATACAGGGTAACAGCACACGTACGGGCTTTATAGATATCAATGATGGCTTTAATGGGCCGAGAGCCTAACTTTTCGTCAAATCTGAAAATAGCCTCCACATTTTGGTTGAAACCCCTGGTCTTTGCCTCAACTAAGTGAGACCAGGAACTTTTTTGGTCGAAGAGAATTTCTAAATAAGAAAAGGTGGGCACATAAGACAATTTTTCATTATTTATGAAGCATGTCTTTTAGAATCTTGGGGGGTTTACCCACCACCATAATGTGAGATTTCGCTACATTAGTTTTTAAACCAAGATCATTCATGAAGTTGTTAAAACTAGTTAAAAGCCTCTATAGCCCGACCCCAGTTCTGGACATTAAGACACAGTCGTCCGCGTATAACAATGCTGGCAGGGACCTACGGTCTATCGGGGGGTATCCACATTCTCATTTTTAAATTGGCTTTCTAGGTCATTTATATACAAACAAAATAAAAAAGGGGCAAGAACGCAGCCCTGATGGACCCCGCGATCCATCTTTATAGGGGCAGTGAGTTCACCACCTGCTCCATATCGAACTCTCCCCATCTCTTCCTGATGCATTGATGCTAAAAAATGGGCGGTTCAATGCCCATAGTCAACATCTTCTTCCAGATCCTTGCTCTATGCACCCAGTCAAAAGCAGACGTCAAGTCCATGAACCCAAGGTGGAGGGATCCAGGCTTGGCTAGAATGTTTTGCCTATGACCAGGTGCAGGTTAAGGCACTGTTCAACCGTGCCCAGGCCTCTCCTGAAGACATACTGGATATCTGAAAAGCTCCCATTTTCTGTTACCCAGGCCTCCAACCTCTCCAATATTACTCGGCCTATAATCTTACAGGAGTAGTCAATTAGAGATATGGGCCGGTAACATTTGGAGTCCGACCTGTCTCCCTTTTTGAAAATGGGAACTATTGTCACCAATCTCCATGATTCAGGGGTCCCTGGGCCACATAGCATTTACAGATGTTTGTTAGCAGCGGTAGCCAAAGAGGAATATAAGCTAAAAACAAGTCTGCGGGGATGCCGTCAGGGCCCGAGGCCTTGTTCTTCACAGTCTGAGATAAAGCCCTTTCCACCTTGTCTAATGTCGGGCGTGCCAAAGTTGATGCTCCATATTGAAAATAAGTACTGGAATGTGGGTCACTACCAATTTTATAAAGGCCAGAGAAGTGATCTACCCAAGTATCGGGCAAAATTGTGACATCAATGTTTCAATTATTAGTGCCATTAAAATACTCCTGGTTGACAGTTTGCCAAAAAAGTTTAGAGTCTTTGCTCCACCAGGCTACATGAAGTTGTTCCCAAGCATATTGCCTAATTTCTAGCTTGTGTTTCTCTAATGCCTGCTTATATTCAAGGCTTGACTGTTTTACCTCACGTATATTTTGGGGTTTGACTTTTAATGTCTTAATTAGTTTATTGTGAAAGTGTGTGCATTGACTATTAAACCACCTTTTATTACTCTGTGGTCTATCATTTTGTTTCTTAGTCGGTACCACCTTTATTGTCCCAGTTATTGCCTTGAAAGATGTTATAGCTTGAGAATTTATGCTGTCTTCCAGGCAGGCCAAAACGTGCTTTAAATTAGTTTTTATGATCTGATGTAGAACAAAATCAGGATTTAAAGTGGACCACTTCCGTAATAACCCCTTGTTTTTAACGTGAACATTTGACCTCCTGAGGCGGAAGCCGGGAGAGTTGTATCGCTGCTTTTTTAAAAATTTGAGTGTATTGCTGTGTTTTTATTGATCTTACCCTCACTCTCCCCTGGGCATTACCGCGCTGCAGTTGACAACGCTGCCGCGGGCTACTTGATTGATTGTGTTGCCGCCAGCCCCGGGACACAGAGGCCACGCCCACCAACATCAGGCCACGCCCCCTCTGATTCAGGGTATTTTAAGCGCGCTGATTGGCCAGCGCGGCCCAGAACATTTGACCTCCTGAGGCGGAAGCCGGGAGAGTTGTATCGCTGCTTTTTTTAAAATTTGAGTGTATTGCTGTGTTTTTATTGATCTTACCCTCACTCTCCCCTGGGCATTACCGCGCTGCAGTTGACAACGCTGCCGCGGGCTACTTGATTGATTGTGTTGCCGCCAGCCCCGGGACACAGAGGCCACGCCCACCAACATCAGGCCTCGCCCCCTCTGATTCAGGGTATTTTAAGCGCGCTGATTGGCCAGCGCGGCCCAGAACATTTGACCTCCTGAGGCGGAAGCCGGGAGAGTTGTATCGCTGGTTTTTTTAAAATTTGAGTGTATTGCTGTGTTTTTATTGATCTTACCCTCACTCTCCCCTGGGCATTACCGCGCTGCAGTTGACAACGCTGCCGCGGGCTACTTGATTGATTGTGTTGCCGCCAGCCCCGGGACACAGAGGCCACGCCCACCAACATCAGGCCACGCCCCTTCCTAGCATTCACTTCCTATTTAACATGTGCATCTTCCGGACGCGCAGCGGACGAGCGCAGCGGGCGCGCCGTTTGCGTGCCGAAGGCGCGCCTAAGGCAAGCCCGTCTGCGCCCGTCCGCGACCAAACCGCGGCCGGGGCCGGATATGCTGGCGGTGAGGCTGCACATAAGGGCAGAATCGTGCGATCGCGGGAAAACCTTTGGTCTCTAAATTCCATGGCTGATACCTGTGCTCACAAGATCGACCTTGGGACTACCACCCTCCCTCAGGCGTGTGGGACCTGTGGGATACCACTAGGTAGGCCGGATGGCGGGAATGTGGAGGGGATAATTAAACCCAAGTCACCATTTAACAGAGACCTCAGAGCGGGCCTTCTGAATTGCAGATCCCTGGCTAAGCATGCAGACGAAATCTGGCTGCTATTGGAAGGGTATCAGTGGGATGTGCTGTTTCTAACAGAAACTTGGCTTAACGAGGATAATATGACCGCCATTGCACTGGCTGTACCTTCTCGGTATAAAATATGCTTCTCCAACCGGTTAGGCGAAAAAAGGGGCGGGGGTGTGGCTGTCATATTTAAAGAGCAGCTCATACTCACATCTTCAACCCCTACTCTTATTCAGGGTCTAGAGGGTCTACACTTTTGCTTTCAGGTGGGTCCTCAACTATCCCTAGCGGGATTAGTCATCTATCGCCCCCCTTGGGGGGAGGAGCCCCACCTGATCACTCTGATGGATATTATCATCCAGAGCTCCCTCCTTCACCCTCAATTTCTTGTCGTTGGCGACTTCAATATTCATATGGATAGGGAGGAATGTGTCCCTGCAGCTTTACTAAGGTCAACATTGGATACAGCCAACCTAAGACTCATTAACAAGGGCCCCACGCACAGAGCGGGCCACACGCTTGATTTAATATTTTCTAATATTGACAACGTGTTGGCAGAGACACCGTTGCCACTGGTATGGTCAGACCACTCGCTGATTCCATTTAAACTAAAGTTAGCGGTGGACAAACCTGTGACAAGTAAGTGCTCTTTCATGAAGAGACAATGGAAGAAGTTAGTTCCCGCTACGATGGGGCCAGTTCTTGCCCAGAACACACCTTCCCTCACCTCAAATGTCGAGATTGACGCACTGTTACTCAATGACTGGGTCGGAAACATGGTGGCATCTATTGCACCAGCATCACACGCGACATCCAAGCGTGATTCCCCGTCCGCTCCCTGGTTCTCTCAGGACCTTAGAATACTAAAGTCGGACTGCAAAAGGCTGGAGAGGCTTTGGAGGCTACATTACGGACTCCCAGATAAAGTCCGATATAAGGAAGCTTCCAAAAAACTGCATAAAGCCTTTAGAAAGGCAAAAAAACTGTTCTACGCTGACTCTATTCAACAAGCTGAACACTCGAGCAGAGAAACTTTTAAAATAGTACAGTCCTTCTTCAAACCTAGGTGTGTTGAGAGGGAGGTTCCCCCGTCGACCAAGCTGTGCAACAGCATCTCTGACTTCTTTGACTCAAAAATTAAGCAAGTCTATGAATCTTTTGGGCCAGAGAAGAAAACGGTAAAAACGGACTTAGCTGGTAAAATGCCGGATTGCGCTACCTTGACACAATTTGAGCCAATAGCTCTAAACTTGGTTACGCAAGAACTTAGCCGTTGTAAGTCAGGATTTCCTGACGACCCCTGCCCTCCAAAACTCTGGAACACCATAGCTGATTTTGTGGCTCCCACTATTCAGCAAATATAGAATGTGTCCATCTCCTCTGGGGTGTTCCCGAATATCTGGAAACACGCCACTCTCCTCCCGCCCGCTAAAGAAAAAAAAACTAAATGGGGACCCCAAGGATCTTAGCAATCTCCGCCCGATTTCTCTACTGGCGGCACCGGGCAAAATGCTTGAGAAACTAATGCAGCGCCAACTGAATAAATTCATTGAAGAAAATAATATATTACACGAGACGCAATCAGGCTTTAGACCCGGCTTCAGCACTGAGACAGCACTAATTGAGGTGGCAGAGTCAGTGAGGTGGTCGATGGATTCAGGGGACTCAGCGATGCTGGTGCTCCTGGATCTGTCGGCCGCTTTTGATACGGTCGACCACGCCAAATTGCTGTCACGATTAGCGGAGTCAGGCATTAAGGACCAGGCACTGGGGTGGATACAGTCATACCTGACCCAGAGAACACAGAAGGTGGCGCTGTCTCTTCAACACCAAAGGCCCTCAGCTGAGGCGTCCCTCAGGGATCGGCTCTTAGCCCACTTTTATTCAATATTTACCTGGCTCCGCTCTTCACGCTGATTGCCAACTGGGGGGTCAAGGCTATTTCATATGCCGACGACACCCAACTGGTGTTTCCGTATTCAGAAGTGTCTGAGGCGTCCTTTTCAAGCTTCAAGGGCTGTCTCCAAGATGTGGCTTGCTGGATGAACACAAAAAACTAAAACTCAACGCTAACAAGACGGAAGTGATCTTTTTCGGTAAAGGCCCCCCTCCACCATCTGATCTTTGGTGGCCGGCAGAGATGGGACAACCCCCCTCGCCCAGCCACTCGGCAAAAAACCTGGGAGTGCGGTGGGATGACAGTCTGTCTTTTGCATCACACGTCCAGCAAAAAGTCGGTTGCTGTCTGTGCAAGCTGAGAAATCTCCGTAAGATTCTGCGACTCTTGCCAGTAACTTGCCGAAAAACAGTAATCCATGCCACGGTAACATCTAGGCTGGATTACGCTAACAGCCTTTATCTAGGCCTACCAAAATACCTTATACATCGATTGCAACTGGTCCAAAATGCGGCTGCGAGACTATTAATGCGGATTCCTTTCAAGCACTCGGTCTCTCCACATCTTCTCTCACTTCACTGGCTACCAGTAGCAAATAGAATAAAAATTAAGGCACTTACATTGGCTTTCAGATCACTGTATGGCACTTGCCCAAACTATCTGAAAGCCCGATTGCCTAGATACACACAAGCCTGCTCTCTCCGATCCAACAACCGTGTTCAGATTGCAGTTCCTAGAGCAAAAAAAGCACGGCTGGGAGGACTGACTTTTTCGGCAAATGTGGCGACACTTTGGAACAGCCTGCCCCCTGCTCTTCAACAGGCCCCTTCTGAAGCATGCTTCAAGCGCATGCTGAAAACCTGGCTTTTCGCTCAACCGCGCTAGTCGCTAACACCCCTAGCTCTCTTGGTCAACATTATATCTTGTTCTGCAGCGCCGGGACACCTCCTTGTGAGGTAGCTGTTTGCGCTTTATAAAATTCTGTATTATTATTATTATTAGTTAATGGGGGTGATGTGACAGGTATAGTTAGATCATCAGATTGACTCTCCAACTCCAAAGTTCAGGGATAGTAATCACTAAAACAGATTTTTTGTATAGTGAAAGTCACAGACAGTGTTAAAATAATCAGACAAGGCAATGAAATCAATTAAAGTGCCTTGGCCTTTCCCAACACAAGATACTAAATCCAGGCCTTCCGTTTCAATCAGATCAACAGTTATAAAAGAGAACATTTTGACAGTAGTGAGTTAAAAATGTTCCCACAAGGGTTGTGATCAAAATGAAGACCACCATCAGTGTCCCCAGCTACTAAATGACATGCAGACTGTTTTGAAAAGGGGCATAATTTACAAAGAAAATCACCTCCCCAGAGTACCACAAAATCCATATTTATCTCCTCTATATGTATTGATAGTGCAGTTTCCAGTTCTTGAGCAATACTGATGTTTGTAGTATTGAAAATATTATGGTAAAAGTTTACAAGAATATTATGAGAGGGTAACTGTTCCTAAGAAAAAATGATTGTGTGTGCTCTCACGATGTGGTGTGGGGAATTCCTCCTTTTGTATATAGTGCCCTCACACACCCTTTCGAGTGTCTTGCTTCATCATGGGGCGTTGCTCCTCGTGGGGGTGGCGCTGCAGTCCCCCACGGGCCCCGCAAGAGGGCTCTTTGACGGAGATCTTTTGGTTGGAGACGCCGCAGTTGTGCATGGGGGTGTGTGGGCCTATCGGAAGGAAGGTGGGTGGTGCGTTTAAAAATTACTGGATAGAGTCCAAGACCTTTATTCACGGCTCTACCTAGCAAAAGGTTAAAATTAATAATCCTGGAGCTACTCTTGGAAAAAGAAATAAAAGAGGGCAGATTCTGGAAAGTAACTGCTGCTCTCAGGATAGTGAGTGGGGATCCTACTGGTGGGGGGTCAACATGTTTCGCGCTCACGGGTGGGTCCTTAAGGGATCCCAAATGCGCTTCGTCAGGACCTAAAAAAATTAAAAAGTGAGTGAAAGTGTTTGTGGATATTCAAAAGAACAGGTTTCTGTAAAGTGTAGTTCTGTAAACCTGTTGTACCTCAGTAGTAAGGTTGAACAGCGTCCTCGCGCTGATAGGTTTTTCCTTCTTATTTGGAAACCTTTACCCGACCTGGTATGGTAGAGGAAAAATGGAGAGACACACACATGGACAGGGGAGAGGGAGAAAAATAAATACGCAAAGAAAAATAGCATCAAAGTAATCATTATACATTGTATGTCATAATTACCATATAAGCAGCACAAGATGGTATCAGCAGTGTGGAGTCCTAATCCCTACAACTTGAGGGTAGGCTTTAGCCAGAAGTTTAGTTTTTCCTGTTATTTTTTCACCAATACGAGTATTTGTCATTTCTTCACATAAACGAGTATACCGCTGTAGAGATACTGCTCGTCTCTTGTTATAGCCACGATAATGACAGCAGCAGCTCCCACGGTGCAACCGGTGTTGTTTACCTCACATGAACTGCTGGATAAGTGAGGCACTCGAATACGACGACATTCTCACTGCACTATAACGGATTCGATGCACAATGTTGTGGTACTCCTCACAAACGTGTTCATCTCACTCGCATTTAATTTTTAGAAGCATGGCTTGCATAGATACCATCTTGTGCTGCTTATATGGTAATTATGACATACAATGTATAATGATTACTTTGATGCTATTTTTCTTTGCGTATTTATTTTTCTCCCTCTCCCCTGTCCATGTGTGTGTCTCTCCATTTTTCCTCTACCATACCAGGTCGGGTAAAGGTTTCCAAATAAGAAGGAAAAACCTATCAGCGCGAGGACGCTGTTCAACCTTACTACTGAGGTACAACAGGTTTACAGAACTACACTTTACAGAAACCTGTTCTTTTGAATATCCACAAACACTTTCACTCACTTTTTAATTTTTTTAGGTCCTGACGAAGCGCATTTGGGATCCCTTAAGGACCCACCCGTGAGCGCGAAACATGTTGACCCCCCACCAGTAGGATCCCCACTCACTATCCTGAGAGCAGCAGTTACTTTCCAGAATCTGCCCTCTTTTATTTCTTTTTCCAAGAGTAGCTCCAGGATTATTAATTTTAACCTTTTGCTAGGTAGAGCCGTGAATAAAGGTCTTGGACTCTATCCAGTAATTTTTAAACGCACCACCCACCTTCCTTCCGATAGGCCCACACACCCCCATGCACAACTGCGGCGTCTCCAACCAAAAGATCTCCGTCAAAGAGCCCTCTTGCGGGGCCCGTGGGGGACTGCAGCGCCACCCCCACGAGGAGCAACGCCCCATGATGAAGCAAGACACTCGAAAGGGTGTGTGAGGGCACTATATACAAAAGGAGGAATTCCCCACACCACATCGTGAGAGCACACACAATCATTTTTTCTTAGGAACAGTTACCCTCTCATAATATTTAAGTGATTCTGAGGGAGCTCGGGTACTGGACCTATTCTCTAATTACGCTCCCGGTCCCCCCCTCTTTATGTGATAAGAAAAGTTTACAAGAACCAGAGTCACATTTTTCCTAAATAAGATATTGATAATCTGAAAATGTGGTGAATCAAGCTGGGTTTTTCCTAATCTGCCATTCAATGTCATGGAAACCAAAGTTAATAATCCCCCTTTATCATGTCCACCTAAGGAGGCATTAGCTTAGCATATGGATAAAGAAAAAAACATTTATATGTGCAATATCTCGCATCCAGGTTTCCTGTAGGCATACTATGCTGTATTTTTCAATAAAGGCAACCCATTCTTTAGATTCTAGTTTAGTCAGCAGTCCAGCAATATTCCAAAAAAGACTGCCATGAACAGACATATTATTTTGGCTGCTATGTCTTCTCTCTATGCAACAAGGGGCTACGACACAGTCATCTTCAGGCGCTGTTACAGTTAATGGTGCAAGGGAATCCAACCCACCAGGCGGTGATGCATTAAATGGTGCTAAAAAGTCTCTGGTAGATCAGAAGGAGTGGGGCTAGCTGTCTGGAGCATAAAAGGAAGGACTAAATTATCCCAACCACATGAACGGAATCAATCAATCAATCAATCAATCAATCAATCAATCAATCAGAACATTTGTAAAGCGCACTACTCACCCGTGAGGGTCTCAAGGCGCTAGGGGGGTGGGGGATGGTGCTATTGCTCGAACAGCCAGGTCTTGAGTGGTCTTCTGAAGGTTAGCAGATCCTGGGACTGCCGTAGGAGGATGGGGAGGGTGTTTCAGCTTTTAGCGGCGAGGTGGGAGAACGATCTGCCGCCGGAGGTTGCTCTTTCGGATGCGGGGGATGGTGGCAAGGGCGAGGTCGGTGGAGCAGAGCTGGCGGTTGGGGGTGTAGAAGTTGAGTCGTCTGTTGAAGTATGCTGGTCCGGTGTTGTGGAGTGCCTTGTGTGTGTGGGTGAGGAGTTTGAAGGTGATCCTTTTGTTGAAGGGAAGCCAGTGCAGGTTTCTCAGGTGGTGTGTGATGTGGCTGCGGAGAGGGATGTCGAGGATCAGGCGTGCAGAGGGATTCTCTATGAGTTGTAGTCGTTTCAGGAGTTTGGCCGTGGCTCCTGCGTAGAGGGCATTTCCATAGTCCAACCTGCTGCTGACGAGGGCCTGGGTGACCGTTCTTCTTGTTTTGGTGGGGATCCACTTGTAGATCTTGTGGAGCATGCGGAGGGTGTTGAAGCAGGAGGACGAGACAGCGTTGACCTGCTTTGTCATGGAGAGAGTAGAGTCGAGGATGAATCCCAGGTTGCGTGCGTGGTCGGTGGGTGTTGGTGCTGTTCTCAGTGCGGTCGGCCACCAGGAGTCTTCCCAGGCCGAGGGGCTGGAGCCGAGGATGAGGACTTCTGTCTTGTCCGAGTTCAGCTTCAGACGGCTGTTCTTCATTCACTTGGCGACGGCTTTCATTCCTTCGTGGAGGTTGGTTTTGGCGGTGAGGGGGTCCTTGGTGAGGGAGAGGATCAGCTGGGTGTTGTCGGCATGGGAGATGATGTTGAGGTCATGCAGTCGGACGATGTGGGCGAGCGGTGCCATGTAGATGTTGAACAATATCGGGCTGAGGGATGAGCCCTTGGGTACGCCGCAGATGATCTCGGTGGCTTAGGAGCGGAAAGAGGGGAGGTGGATGCTCTGGGTTCTGCCGGAGAGAAAGGAGGTGGTTCAATCCAGAGCCTTGTCTCGGATCCGAGCGTCGTGGAGACGTGTGCATAGGGTGCGGTGGCAAACAGTGTCGAAGGCGGCTGACAGGTCCAGGAGAATGAGGGCTGCTGTTTTGCCATTGTCCAGCAGGGCCCTGATGTCATTGGTGGCGGCGATGAGGGCAGTTTCGGTGCTGTGGTTGCTAAAGAACCCAGACTGGGACAGGTTCAGGATGCTGTTCTACTCGAGGTAGCGGGTCAGTTGTCTGTTGACAGTCTTCTTGATGACCTTCGCTGGGAACGGGAGCAGGGAGATGGGTTGGAAGTTCTTGAGGTGCTTATGGTCGACCTTGGGTTTCTTGAGTAAGGCGTTGATTTCGGCGTGCTTCCAGCTCTCCGGAAGGTCGCTGTCTCAAAGGAGATGTTGACAGCTATGCGGAGATGGGGTGCGATGGTGGCGCTGGCTATGTTGAAGATTTGGTGTGGGCATGGGTCTGACGGAGAGCCGGAGTGGATGGTGTTCATGATTTTGATGGTGTCGTCATCGTTTATGCTGGTCCAGGAGAGCAAGAGATAGGTGTGGATGGTGGCCGTGGGGTCGGAGGTCTCAGTGGCTGTCCGGGTGGTCAGGACGTTGAAGCTGTCATGGATGTCTGCGATCTTGCGATGGAAGAAGGTGGCAAGGGAGTTGCACAGGTCTTGCGATGGTGGGATGTCGTTGGTGTTGGAGCTGGGGTTGGAGAGTTCCTTCCCGATGTTGAAGAGCTCTTTGCTGTTGTGTGCGTTGTTGTCTAGGTGGTCTTTGAAGGAGGCCCTTTTGGCAGATCTGATGAGGTGATGGTGTCTGCGGGTGGCGTTCTTGTGGGCTGCGTAACTGTCCGGTGTCTGTTCACGGTGCAATTTCTTCTATAGTTTTCGGCAGGTTTGCTAGGAGGCCTGGAGGTCCTCTGTGAACCAGCTGGCTTTCTTGTTGGTGTGTCTGTTGGAGGGTTTCTTGATCGGGGCGAGAGTGTTGGCGCAGTCATCGATCCACTGTCTGAGGTTGCGGGCATCGGTGTTGGCGTCGGTGAGGTCGGCGGGTGGGCTCCAGGTGAGGGTTGTGGCTAGCTGGTCTTCGGTAACTTTGCTCCAGCAGTGGCAAGGGATCTGTTGGGTGCGGTGGTGCATGGTGGGTTTCTGGAAGGTGAAGTGGATGCAGCGATGGTCAGTCCAATGGTGTTTGGTGGTGTGGCTGAAGGAGACGTGAGAGCTTGTGGAGAAGATGGGGTCAAGCGTGTGTCCGGGCAGAGTGGGTGGGTGTTGTGACGAGCTGTCTGAGTCCGAGCTTGGTGAGGTTGTCAATCAAGACGGTGGAGTTGGTGTCATTGTTGTTCTCAAGGTGGAAGTTCAGGTCCCCGAGGAGGATGTAGTCTGTGGAGGCGATGGCGTGTGTGCTGACGAATTCGGCGATGGAGTCACTGAACTGTGGCCGGGGTCCGGGGGGGTCGGTAGATGAGGGTTCCTCTGAGGGTGGTGTTGGGATCGGTGTGGATCTGGAAGTGCAGGTGTTCGGCGGTGCTGAGGGTGTCATCGGTGCTGGTCGAGACTCTGAGAGTGTTCCTGTGGACAATGGCGATTCCTCCTCCTGTTCCGTTGGTGCGGTCCCTGCGCGTGATCTTGTAGCCGTCCGGGATGGCTATGGCAATGTCAGGTGCAGAGGAGGGGTTCAACCAGTTCTCCGTCAGGAAGGCGACGTTTGGGGGCTGGAGTTAACTCTCCATGCAACTTGACATCGAGAAATGATGGGGAATTCACTATGGAATCAGAAAAATTGACACTGCCTATCTCGGAGATAGGAAAAATGTTCAGTTATCCACCCCACATATCTGGGCCTGAGGAAGTATGTATATTGGGTCTAATTCATTGCCACCAAACACAACTGTAGCCTGAATGTTTAGTCAGTTCACGTAATCTAAGGGAGATAAGTGGTTAATAGTTGGAATGGCAAATGCAGGCGGCATTTTAGCAGATAAGGGGACAGGCCCAAGTCCTCTATTTGTCAACGGTTTGTAAAAGTACTCTAACGGTACTGCTTCAATAGAGCCCTTTGCGTTATTACCCCAAGAAAGCCTAATCATAAACCAACGTAGTAGAGACCTGTTCCTAAAATTAACAACAATGCAATCGCCTGTTTCAATTTTTGCCTGTGAACCCACCCATGAAACACGTTCAACGTTATTTATGTTGTAATGCAAATCGTCACTTCTTAACCAATTCACTGCTTGTGTACTGTTTTTTTCTTAAGCTGCTTATTGGTTGGCAAGGAAAGAAAAATTTTAAGGACAATAACATATGGAGTTGCTTCAGGGGGAGGTGAAGTGTTCTCTCAGCATCTTTTCAGATGCCAACTGAATGTGTATTATGCTGATTGTCAGTAGAGTTTGGCCCACCAGTCTCCCTTTGCGCAGATATTGCACCTGTCACGGCCAGCACCTATCATATGGGTGTCTACTATTGGCGGTGCAGCTTGTTTTATTGCAGTCTGAGGGGTATTAGTGGGACGATCTTGTGCTGGGGGTTCCAAAAGAAGTGGTACTACATAGGGTGTGTCAGGATTAGAAGTGGAGATGGGGTTCAAAGCAGTGTCTGGGCCAGAGGTTATCTTAGAAACACTGGAACCAATTAATATTTTTAGAGACACATCAATACTATTTAACACCCCTACAAATGGTTCAAGAATTTACTTAATAATAACCTCCAGCGAGCTGGTGAGATGTGTAAGAGGCACAGAATCCCCTATAGACTCAGTATCCTTTGGGCCCATAGCGGTAACAGTATCTCAAGTTTGAATCCTTGATGCTCTCCTTGGGAGAGGCGCCACAGTTTTCTTTCGTGTTATCAGGGGCGGTGCGTCTTTCTTAGCCTTGCCACATGCCTTTGAATTTTTAGATGGAGGAGGGCATAAAGTGTCCAAACCCCCCCCTGTTGGGTCGTGCAAATGTTAACTACATTGCTACATGTATCCAGGCCTTTAGATGCTGGGGCCCCTGTTACTTGATCTTTACTTTTGTGTCTACCATCACCACCACCACCAACGAGCTCCGCTACTCGATCAAGCTCAGGATCTATCTCCGTTGATGTGCAGTTGTCTAGAGCTCTTTGTGTTGCCCTCAGTCTCTCCTCCACAGATTCAATTTCACTTGTTATTGCCCCCATTGCTGTTGTCAAAAAGCTGGTGATTGATGTGCTTAAAGGGCAATCCTTTGCTTAGGGCATAACAGTTTTGCGCTTCCCCATCTCCTTACATTTGGATAAAGTGTCCCAGAGGACTGGCTGTGGCGAAGCAACGACCCTGATGTCCTAACGAATAGCCAAGGGACCTGGCCCAGCCCAACCTCGTCTGGTCGCGGACGGGTGCAGAAGGGCCCGCCATTGGCCCGGGCTTTGTCCGGGCACAGATCGGGCTTGCCTGCACGGGTCTCACGCAGTGGGAGCCCCGCTTTTAAGCACCACCGGGCGCGTACAATGTGCCTCTTGGCGCTAAGGTTGCTGGATGATGTGGTTCCGTTGGACCCGCCAGTCCAGATAAAGTGTCTCGTGCTGGTAAAGTGCTCAGTGCTCTGCTGCTGGCAAATAGTGATAAGTGCTACAGAATCAAATTTGTCAAGTGTAGCAACAGTACCAACAGGATTAGCTGTACATAACATTGAAGAGAAAACATTACATCACGTACTAATGCTACCAGTTGAACATGACAATAAACAGGAACGCCAGAAATTATCTGGTAAAGTTTGCCATAAGGTATTAAGAGTATTGAAGATACTGAAACCTTTAATCATTGGTCACTTAAAAATTCAGCAGATTTTAAAAACAAACTACTGCAACTTACCCCTGTAAAAGGACAACCTGTTTTAAAAACACATGTCCTTGATGAAACAAGAAATTCTTTGGGGAATATTGGTAATGTACAATTTCATTGATGAACAGAAATACATAGTCTGTTTAATGCCTACACTGGAAGAGTGCTTCAGCTTCACCGAACAATTACTAAAACTGGAGAAAGAAGAGATTTTGGAAATTACAGCAGTCGATACAATGGCACATCAGGGAATGGCAATACTGCTCACAGAGAAACTGCAAGCAAAATTAGATACTTTGGGGGAATCTGCATCCAGACTAGAGGATTAGAAAAGCGATTATGTGTGTGCAAGAACACTCAAGTACTTTTACAGCATAATTTAAGTGTTGAATAAGGGTTAGTAAATGATGCAATGGGTAAAGTTATTGATTTCATTAATTTTCTGAATAGAGATGAGGTTACATACATGGCCATAAAATGTTATCAGATGGATGGCGTGAAGCAGATTGACCATTGTATTATATGTTTTTTGCAAGTGAAAGACTTATATGTGCAGCGCCAGCTGTTCCACTCTCTTTAGTGTATGTTGTAACGGTTCATAAATCAACAGGTTTAAGTGTAGATGCAGCTTTTGTTAACATTGGAAGTACAGTATTTCAAAGAAGGAGTGTCATATGTAGCATTGTCCCAAGTTAGAACATTGTCTGGTTGTTTTTGATTGATTTTGATAAGAAAGTTAGTACTGCTGCAAGCTGTGTAAGAGAGTACAGTCAGTTTAGAAGTGTATACGCTCCTCATTTAGGCCAATACTCTATTTATGAGAAGCAAATAATCTATCCAAAGCGGATAATTACAAAAAGGCATACAGATGCTGAAGAAAAGAAAGAACACACGGACAAACTAGAAGCTCTAAAGAAGAGAAAACTGGAAAAGGACAGAGATATTGTAGGTTGCTAGTTGGAAAATAGTTCAGGTGTCAACTGCTGTGCAAATGTTGTTCTAAATTTACTTTTTCATTTACCACGTCTAGTAAACTAAATTCAACAAAAAACAGATAAGAGATTGTGTTCTGCACTGTATCATTTGCTACAACATTTACTGGCTGACAGAACTGTGATACATTCTGCGTCAGGTATGCAAGATCTTTTAGATATATATAGCGGATCAATAATGTTTACTCTCAACAGTCACTAAGATGCACAAGAATTTATTATGGTTATGTTTGGAGTTTTAGAAGAAGAAGATGTAAATATTGATGATTTATTTGGACTGAGTTACACATGGAACCATGATTGTGAAGATTGTGATTATACTACCACTCAAATAAATTCTCTGCGATTTCGCTATTTAACATTACCAGATTCCAAAACTGTGCCTTTTGACAAATTGTTGAAGAAGGCTAACCAAAATATGACGTGCAGATCTGCTGTTATGTTTACATTAATCCTAACAACAACTGGAAAATACCTTATAGCAATGCTAAAATGATGCAGACCAGATAGTTCCAAATTGGAAACTCAAATTACAAGAACTGGACAAATATTTATTTCGGGAAGAACTTTTACTACTTTGCCTATCATCTTTCACGAAGGAATTAATACAACATACAGGATACTACTACACTGTCTATTTAACCCCTTCAGCGCGGCGCGGATTTCCGCGCCACGCTGAAGGTTCCGTGCGCGGGCGGGGCCATGACGGAACGGTTCCGTCATAAGCACAGCCCAACCGACGTGCATGACGGAACCATTCCGTCATGCGCGTCGAACGGGTTAAGGAGCAAAACTAGATGGACGGAATGCAATGACATCAACCTAAAATTCAAACCAAAATTTCCTTTCAAACTACCAAACTCCTATCTTTTATTTCTTCACTCAAAGTTCTATGGAGGAATTCTGGATAAAAAAGTGGTGTATGGTGTTTCCTATTGTCATGGTTTCCACGTTTCATAGTCTCAATCAAAGGAAACCTTCCCACCTACCAGTGTACCAACACCTGTATATGAAGTGTCACATGTTTTAACTGTTAACGGAGGGTATGGTATTTAGGATTCCACTGTATCAAAAGATTGGTACTGCATGCCTGTCTTCTCCTATCATTTGCATATCAGTTTCCTATTTTATTTTCCAGATTCAGATCAGATAGTAGCATTGGCACTACATGCCTGATTTGCACTTGGTAATATCATCATATCTGCATGTGGAGTTTCAACAAAAACACTGCTATTGGTCAGGAACTGCACTGTTACTCCTACCACGGGATCTGCCAAGATCTACCAATCTCTGCGGTTATTTTGGGTTCGGTTCAGCTATTTAGACCACACCCAAGTTCTTGAACTTCCTTTGCCTTGAGAGAGGCACATCCCATGTAAGATTCCTGATAGAACTTTAGCAACTGGAGACTTACCTGAAGAGCCCACGACACTCCAACACCGTCTCCTGAACCGACTGCTCATTGCACTGCTTTTCCAGCATCTCAGCTCAACCCAGCCTGAAAATAGAAAGGAAGAACTATAAGTGTAGGGATTGCTGCATGCATCCAGAGTCCATGCAGTTACAAGAATAAGGTACCCACGTAAGCAAGCGCAAGTAAGGCCAAATCATAGAGACAAGTGTTATTACCTTGGTCAAACTTACTTATTAAATTTCTATGTAAGCTTTATCACAAGGACTTTGAGAACTTGTTAGAATTGTAAAGACCACTGCAGGTCTTATGTTAAAACGCTGTTGCATACGTTGGTCACCCCAAGCCACCTATTTTCTGGAAGATACAAAAGCAAGACCAAGGAGTACGCAGTGATGTGAACTGTGCAGTATGTGATTACTAATCTTTCTAAGAATAGTTTTTTGCTTATTATTGTTTAAAGAATTTCAGTAACGTTTGTTATGTTTTGTTGCTAGATGTTCACCTTCAGGGAAGTATCTGGAAGAGCACTATAATAATGGCAGCCCAATGCTACACTTCATGGACGTCCTGACCTACATAGTTGATCGCAGGAAGGGGTTTTGTATAGTGTTAAGGGTTCTCGCACAGCAGAGGGTAAGGTGTGCACACCCATACAGCTCACAATCATCTCCTGTTTTTTCCTTTGAAGGTTTGACAACTGCCCCTAAGACAGACACAGAAGAGGATGTCCAACCGGCCCTCTTCCCTGGTTCTTACCAGCCTCCTTCCTGGGAAGACATTCATGGGTAGAAAGGTAGGATACACAGAGTTGAGCCCATATCATCCCTGTGAAGCAAAGAATCAAAAAATAGGTGGGAACTTCCTTTGAGTGTTAATGGAAAGTATCTTCTCCAATCATATCTCTTTGTTACCAGGTCACATGATACAAATAAAATATGATGTGCGTTAATATTATTAACAGAAAAACAAGTTTAAAAACTATATTAGTAAACAGATGTTTTCAAACATTAATTACAATACGCGTATATATGTGTTTTACACTTTTACTAAAAAACATGCCATCTTTGCAACTTTTCTATAAAACCAGAACATACATGTCACACTATTTCTCAACGAATTCACAATGAATAAAAACATTTACATTAACACAGTTATTAACCCACTGAAACAAATGGCAAGGAGCGACACAGAGAAATACATAAATGGGTGGTCCATTATGCAGGTGTAGTGTACAATATGTAGAAGGCATTTTCACAATGACAAAATAGTAACTAACTTCCCAGTACAAAGTATTGCATTTGAGTAGACATTTTACCCAAAACTGTGGAATCTTCTTAGAAAAAACGTGTTTCCCGTATGATCCTGATGTTCATTTCAGATAAATTAAACATAAACGGGAAACACTTACAAATATAAACATAGCAGGTGCCCCAGGTAAAACTCCATTTGAATAAAATGGAAAAGATCTGAACTTCTTGGACATGGCCAATAGAAAGCAATTCAAAGCTCGTTGAGTGTGACAAATGAATTCTTTAATGACGTCTCCTTGTAAAAGATGAGTGCTGTGTGCAAATCTCCAAAAACCATAGCACCACTCACACACCCACTCGCAGTCCAATAGACCAATAGACCCACTAACATGCCCGCCCACAGATCCATAGTAGCACTCACACTGCCAATCACAGACACACACCAGTCACAGACCCACACAGGCACTCACACAGCCACTCACAGATCCACTCGTAGACTGCCTCACACAGCCACTGAGACACACCCACTCACAGACACTGGAACACACACTCATACACCCACTAACAGACCTACACATCCACTGTGAAATGTTACAGACATTAATTTTTTTAATAAAAATCTTAGAAATCCACTAAAAAAACAGAGGTTACAGGGACGTTATTGTTAGAAAAAATAAAAATAAATAAACTTAGATATTCACTGAAAAAACTAAAGGTTACAGAGATGTTATAGTTAGACTCAAATTTCACTCATACAAAACCATAGAAATTCAGCATTTATAGTTACCTGTGCTAACTATAACGTACGCTTCGCAATGCACTGATCATGATCTCACATATTACATCACTCATAACATGGCCAGTGACATAATTGATGACATCATTGATGACATCTCAAATGTCATCACCGATGACATTGCTGATGATATCATCCACAGAAGAACTCATACACCCACTCACACCCCTATTTAATCTATCTCTCATACACCCACTCACACACCCACACAACCACTTACATACCCAGTTATAGACCCATACAAGTACTCACACATCCACTCACTCATCCATAGAGCCACTCACACACCCACTCACTCACTCATACAGCCACTCACAGTCACTCACTCACCCATACTGCTACTGATATAATCAGTCACTTTCTCATATAGCCACTGCCTCAGCCGCACACCCATATAGCTACTCACACACTCACTTATTCACTTATACAGCCTCTCAACATTCCCACTTACTCACCTATACAAAACACTCATACACTCACTCATACTAGAAGGATCTTACCTATGTTTCCGCAGGAACGTCAGAGATGTGAAGTGTAGTCCACAACCTCTCCAGATCACCCAAGTGCACCTAACATTTAACAAGGTGGCAAATGGTAACCCGGGGAAGAAGGGAAACAAAACAAGGAAAAAAGGAAAGAGACTCCACGTCGTAACTTAAACAACCACAGGATTCGCCATTACCAGTCAAAAAACTGTGAGCTGGAAAGAAAAATCAATGCATAAATAAAAGAACAAAAATTATTCAACTTGTCTGTATTTCTTGTTTTTCCTTTACACCCTACCTTCTGCTCTCCCTTTTTTCTGTGACTGGATAACAATGTAGCAATGATTAAGGCTTGTGTCTGTTACTAAAATGAAAGATGATAATATAATGTAATGAAACGTTCCTATGAAAATGAGGAATACTATATGCAAGAAGCTTTATGTAGGCCTACCTCCTTCTCCCTGTGTTGCTAGTGTGAATAATTCCAAGTAACTATCTGTGAACAACTTCACTTTCTACAACTGAATAATCCTTTTATGCAGGTAACATTACTTTTCTTCGTATCTCTTTTTAATATCCCAAAGGCAAGGAGCGGGTGATCACAGCGCAGGAAACACAGGATCTGGTAAGTATACATACAATAGTTCATAAAACATAAATCAGCGTTACTGCGCTGTTACCGCAAAACTGAAATCCTGCTTTGTCTTTTGACTTCCTTTTCAGAACAGAGAACTGGAGCGCAGGAAGCCGATATGAAGTCCACACGTATTCGGCATAGAGAACTCGTGCTGAAGAAAGCCACGTCCACACCGTGTGATGAAACGCAACAAACAGGAATCACCGGAGGAACAAATCCCAGAGCTGGAAAACCGCGTCCCCGTCAAGTTCACCGCAAAGGAGGACGATGACCCGGAAGAGAATCAGGTGAGTGACCGAAAGCTTCTCAGAAACACTAGAACGTGAAGCGCTGCGGGTAGAGGAAGGCCAGGCTTTAACTTGCCTGACCCACTCTTGCGCATGCGCATTCTAGACCGCCGGCCATTTTGGTTGTTCAGTTATCGCTGCGCCGGTTATCGCTGTGCAACGTTACAGTACACCCCCCCCAGAGACCCCCCTACTGGCTTGGGTTTATCAGGATGTCTTCTGTGAAATAGACGCAACAAGCGAGGGGCGTGTACATGAATGGCTGGCTCCCAAGTACGTTCCTCAACCCCGTAACCCTTCCAGTGTATTAGATATTGGAGCTTGCGTCTCACCCTGAGTGAGTCTATGATCTTCTCGACTTCATATTCTTGTTCGTCATCCACGATTACAGGCATAGGGACGTTTGGGAGATGAGTGCCCGGTTCCACTGGTTTCAGGAGAGAGACATGGAATACCGGATGAATTTTCATTGTGGTGGGAAGGTCCTACTTCATAGCAACAGGATTCACTACCTTTCATATCTTGTAAGAGCCTACATTTTTGGGTTTAAATTTGCAAGATCCTCTCAAAGTTAAATTTTTAGAGGATAACTAGTCCTTGTCCCCCTGTTATATCCTGGCTCTGTGCGTCTGTGAACATCCGCCCCTCTTTTATAAGTGGCCTTGGCCCTTTCCAAGTTTACCTGTGTAGTCTTGTGTATCTCTTGTAAGTCCTTTACGAAGTCTATGGCTGCAGGAGTGGAGCAAGAGGAGGACAATGGAGACAGCATAGTTTGGGGATGAAATCCATAAGGGCAATAGAAAGGGGAGTAACAAGTGGAGGAGTGGCAACTGTTATTATAAGAGAACTCAGCTCTCCATACCATCTCATCCCAATCGGCAGAAGTATGCAGGACCTGGCACCTAATGTATTGCTCAAAGCATTGGTTCACCCTCTCGGTTTGACCGTCTGTCTGAGGGTGGTGACTGGAAGACAGCCATACGTCTATCTGCAACAGGTTCCCTATCCCTTTCCAGAACTTGGATATGAACTGAGTCTCTCTATCTGATACCAACACTGAGGAAAGCCCATGTAAGCGTACTACTTGTTGAACAAATACAGAGGCTAATACGCGAGATGTGGGGAGACTTGTCATTGGGATAAAATGGGCCATTTTGGTCAATAAGTCTACTACAACTAAGAGAGTAGTGTTCCCTCTTGCGGTTCTTGGTAAGCCTACTTTAAAATCCAAAGAAACTGTGTGCCAGGAACTAGGTGGTGTAGGTAAAGGCTGTAACAATCCTGCAGGGCTCTGGTGAGAGGATTTCCCCATGGCACATACATGACATGTCTGTATATAATCTTTTGTGTCTTTTCCCATACTAGGCCACCAAAAGTGTCTCCGTAATAAGTCTAGTGTTTTCTTGTACCCTGGATGCCCTGCAAGGGGGTGAGTGTGACACCATTCTAAGGCCTGTAACCTCAGCTCTTGAGTGGGGGCTAGCAACCCTTCTTGAACATAGGACAGTTCTTGTTTTACAGTGACATCTTGTATATATGTTATTACTTCCATGTCTTTGGATGTTTGTGCTTCCTTAACTGATTTCAGGAAGCCCTCTTCGGAACAAATAACCCCAACTATTCGCTCTCTGGCTATTATAGGGGGGGTTCACCCTGTGATTCTATGGTGTCGTAGCCTAAGCGGGACAAGGCATATGCCTTCCCGTTCTTTTTCTCCGCTTGAAACTGTATAACAAAATCACAATCACTAAAAACTGAGTCCACCGTAGTTGTCACATGGATAGAGCCCTGGCGGACTATAGGAATTATAAATGACGGTGGTCTGTTAGTACTGTTATCGTATGATTGGCCCCCAATAAATACTGCCTCCATTCCTCGAATACCCTTTTTATGGCTAATAATTCCTTGTCTCCTATAAAGTAGTTTATTTCAGCTGGAGACAACTTGCGTGAATAATAAGCCACTGGATGAAGGTCTCCCGTGCTAGGATCCCTCTGGGACAATAACCCTCCAACCGCTACCTTTGAAGCATCAGCCACAACCAAAAAGGGGCGCGACGGGTCAGGATGCCGTAAATGGGTGCTTGTGTGAAAGCTTTTTTTAATTTGCAAAAGGCTGCCTCTGCCTCGGGTTTCCATTGAAATTTTATTCCTTTTTCCAGCAGTTTAGTTATGGGGGAGGCTAAATCAGAAAAACCAATGATAAAGCGTCTGTAAAAATTGACGAAGCCATGAAAACTTTGCATCTCCTTGATATTTTGAGGGGCTTGCCAACGATGGATGGCCTCTACCTTCTGTGGATCCATAAGGAGTCCCTGTGGGGATATTATAAAACCCCAAAATCCTACTTGCTGAGTATGGAAATGACATTTCTCTAGCTTACAATACAAATGATTTTCTTGTAATCGCTCTAGTACTCTTCTTACATGGATAACATGCTCCTGCATGGAGAAGGAATAAATTAAGAGATCATCGATATAAGCAATGACAAATACATCCAGCATGTCCTTTAGTACCTCATTGATGAAGAACTGAAAAGCGGAAGGGGTGTTACACAGCCCAAAGGGCATCACTAGATGTTCATACAACCCATATTTGGTACAAAAAGCTGTCTTCCACTCATCTCCCTCCTTGATTCTCACAAGATGGTAAGCCCCTCTCAGATCTAACTTGGTGAACACTTGGGCATTCTTTATTTGATCAAGGAGGGAGGAAATAGTGGTAAGGGATACCTATTCTTGATGGTGATGGCATTCAATACCCTATAGTCTATGCAGCATCTGAGACCCCCTTCGCTCTTTGGTATAAAAAAAAGAGGAGAGGAAGCAGGTGATCTAGACGGACAGATAAACCTTATTCTCAACATCTCATCTAGGTATTCTCGCAAATACACGTTCTCCTTCTCTGTTAAGGAGTACACTCTACTACAAGGTATGCGAGTTCCAGCCTGTAGATCAATTCTGCTGTCATATACTCTATGTGGTGGGAGACTAGTTCCCTGTTCTACATCAAATATCTCTCTGAGGTCCTGGTACACTGGAGGTAAAATACATTCCTCTGTACTAGTGCATGAAATACCTCTTTCAGGATCACGGGGATCAGGAAGAATATGCTCTCAACAATTGTCATGAATGAAGGTTAATGTCATTGTCTTCCAATCAAAAAGCGGGCTATGTTGACATAACCAAGGTAGCCCAACAATAACTGGGAACTGGGGAGACTGAATCAGGTCGAATGCGATGTTTTCTTGGTGTTTCTTTTCAATAATCAGTGTCAAACCAATGGTAGCATACTTAATGGGACCAGATTTCAAGGTACTACCATCCATTTTTGTGACCTCTTCCCAAGAGGGTTTAGACACCCAAGGGATTTTCTGACTCCGAGCCCATTGTGCATCCATAAAATTGCCTGAAGCACCAGAATCAACCATTACTTGTACGTCTACTACCTGATGTTCCCATTGTAGACTTCAGGAGAGAAAAAAGTGATGTGGCTGAGACGCCGCTACCTCTACAGATCAGACAATTAAACCTGAGCTACCCGAAGCCCTTGTCTCCTGAGACTCCGGGCTTACTAGTTTTCCAACCGCTTTTACTGTCTTGGTTTGGCAGGACACTCCCTAAGAAAATGGCCCTGTTTTCCGCAGTACAAGCATAACTTCGTCTCACGCCTTCTGTGCTTTTCTTCTTCGCTCAGGGGCCCTCTTATGCTCCCTATTTGCCTAGGTTCGGGCTCTTTTGCTGCTCTCTCAGGATCAGGCTTTCTTTCTCGGTAAGCAAAAACCTTCCCCTCTGACCTACCTCTTTCTCTTTTACATTCGCTGATTCTATGGTCCAATTTGACCACAGGTCAACAAGAGCATTGCATGACTCAGGAGGATCTACCACTTGTGCCAATGCATCCTTTAAGTCATCTCTCCACCTCTTATAAAACAAAGCACTACGCTTTTCCTCAGGCCACCCAGCTTCAGCTACTAATCTGTAGAACGTTGAGATATATGAGGTTAAATCCTTAGTTCCCTGTTTTAAGGTTAACAATTCAGTGTCAGCTGACTGTGTAAAGGTATGTCTATCAATCAATTTACTGAGCTCTCTTTTAAAAGCACTATAATCCTGTAACAATGGATCGTTTCTTTCAATTAGAGGGATGGTCCAATTGGCTGCAGACCCTCCTAAATAGGAAATAACAAATGCTACCTTAGCTTGATCTGTAGGGAAACAGGAAGCTTTGCACATAAAATGAAGCTGACACTGACTGATAAAGCAGCAAACTTAGTAGTATCACCAAAAAAAACGCTCAGGAGGTGCCAAAGGGATAGAAGAAGGTGTTGTTACTTGTACTACTGGAACATTAGCACTGGGATTATGAGGCCCTACACCTGGACTTGTTCTCATTTCACGCTGTAAGGAGTCCACCCTGGTTGATACGGCCTGAGTTTCTGCCTGCAAATTACCCAACATGTGTGCTAAATCAGCTAGTGTCACCTGACTGACATCCATGGCGTCCGGGCAGAAAAGAATAACTATTCTTTCTGGGCTTCGCGTTATAAAAGGATCTTACCTATGTTTCCGCAGGGACGTCAGGGATGTGAAGTATAGTCCACAACCTCTCCAGATCACCCAAGTGCACCTAACTTTTAAAAAGGTGGCAAATGGTAACCCGGGGAAGAAGGGAAACAAAACAAGGAAAAAAGGAAAGAGACTCGTCGTCGTAACTTAAACAACCACAGGATTCGCCATTACCAGTCAAAAGGCTGTGAGCTGGAAAGAAAAATCAATGCATAAATAAAATGACAAAAATGATTCAACTTCTTGCTTTTCCTTTACACCCTACCTTCTGCTCTTCCTTCTTTCTTTGACTGGGTAACAATGTAGCAATGATTAAGGCTTGTGTCTGGTACTAAAAATATAATGTAAGGAAAAGGTCCTTTGAAAATGAGGAATACTATATGCAAGAAGCTTTAGGTAGGCCTACCTCCTTCTCCCTGTGTTGCTAGTGTGAATAATTCCAAGTAACTATCTGTGAACAACTTCACTTCCTACAACTGAATAATCCTTTTATGCAGGTAACATAACTTTTCCTCGTATCTCTTTTTAATATCCCAAAGGAAAGGGGCGGTTGATCACAGTGCAGGAAACACAGGATCTGGTAAGTATACATACAATAGTTCATAAAACATAAATCAGCGCTACTGCGCTGTTACCGCAAAACTGAAATGCTGCTTTGTCTTTTGACTTCCTTTTCAGAACAGAGAACTGGAGCGCAGGAAGCCGAAATGAAGTCCACATGTATTCGGCATAGAGAACTCATGCTGAGGAAAGCCACGTCCACAACGCAACAAACAGGAATCACCGGAGGAACAAACCCGAGAGCAAACCCGCAAAGGAGGATGACGACCCGGAAGAGAATCAGGTGAGTGACCGAAAGCTACTCAGAAACACTAGAATGCGAAGCGTTGCGGGTAGAGGAAGGCCGGGCTTTAACTTGCCTGACCCGCTCTTGCGCATGCGCATTCTAGACCGGCGGCCATTTTGGTAGTCCAGTTATCGCTGCACCGGTTATCGCTGCTTAATCGTGACACATACACCCATATAACCACTTACATACCCATTCAAACATCCTTACAAGAACTCCCACATCTTCTTGCCCACCCATACACCAATTCACACAGACACTCACTCTCCAAAACAGCCACTCACGCACCATCTCAGTTAACCAAATACCCACTCAAACACCAATTCACTCACCCATACAGACTCTCAACATACCCACTCACTCACTCATACAAGCACTCACTCACTCACCCATACAGCAGTTCACATAAACACTCGCTCCCCAAAACAGTCACTCATACTCCAACTCAGTTATTCAAATACTCACTCAAACTTCCAGTTACTCACCCATACAGCTACTTACACACCAGTAACTCACTCATACAACCAGTCAAACACCCACTCACTCACCCATACTGTCACTCATATATCCACTCACCTACCCATACAGCCACTGCCACACCTACTCACTCACCAGTACAGCCACTCACACAGCCACTCACTAACCCACACAGCCACCCAGTTATATACCCATGCAGCCACTCACACACCTACTCACACACCATACAGCCACTCACTTATACACCCACTCACACTTGGATACGCACACAGCCTCTCCCATAATATATGTTACAAGAATTATCACATATTAGTAGTACACCTAGTATACTATGTTTAACACTCATAAACTCTAAGAAAATATGTACACTCAGTGGATGATACCATCGGTGATGTAATTTGACATTTCATCAGTGATATCACTGACTAGGCCTGGGCAAAAATTTCGTTCCGTTCGCGGAAATTGCGATAATTTGACATTTTTGCGTTCCGCGGAGAGCGCGAAAATGTCAAAAATTCCGGTTTCCGCAGCTTGGCGATAATTTGTTTCTTGCTCGCGCTGTAAAATGATACATTCTCGCGCGCGCGCGATCGCCTTACCTGAATCCCTGCGTTCGCCGACAAGTTTTCTTGATCCGGTCGCGTTCTCCATGAGATGTTGTATTGTTTTTAGCCATTTGCGCTGTCTCGCGACAGTTCGCGCCCGCAGTGACGTCATGCGTCGCGCGATCACGTCTTTCTTCTCGCGATCATGCACCGCGAGAACAACTCAAAACAAGATGGCCGCGCCCGCAAGCAGCCACATGGGTAAGTTGGCGACCCGCAACCATGCAGAAAATCGCGCGAACATGCCGGAAAAAAACTTCCGCATCTTCGCGATATTTCTGCTTGTTTGCGATAATTTTAAACATTCTCGCGATAATTTGCGAAGGTTAATTCCGCAAATTCCGCCCACCCCTATCACTGACCATGTCATGAGTGATGTAATATGTGGGGTCATAAGCAGCTCATTGTGGGGCGTAAGTTATAGTTAGCTCAGGTAACTATAACTCCTGAATTTCTATGGTTTGGTACGAGTGAAATCTGAGCCTAACTATAACGTCTTTGTAACCTTTGTTTTTTTCATTGAATATATATAATTGCTTATATCACTGAATGCAATGACAGCAAATTGTGAACCCATTCCGGGCAAGTATGTAATCTTTCTTGATTGATTAATTAGAAACATTACAATATACATATACATTAATACAATGTTAAAAACCAAACAATAAAATCCACATTGACTCTTAGAAACTAACATGCAAACTTCCTTTTTGGTCATAGTTCCCACTAAAAATCCATAAGTAAAGTGGTGGAGAATAAACAATCCAGTCCAAGACATAAAGTGCTAGTGCAGGTTAGATATGCTGCATCGACAATCATGAAGAGACTCTCATTTGGGTGTTGGTGATGGATTAAAGTGCATCAAATTGTACCCACCTACTCAGTAAAGTGCTTGTGCATGATAAATGGGTGGTCCAAGAAGGTCTCTCCCAGGTGAGGACTGGGCCTGCCAGAATGGCGTCCCCACTGTCAGATGTCCGTACTGCCGAAAACCCCTTCGTAGATTGGGTCAATGGACGTTCCTTGGGGGGCACATTAAGGACTACAGAGTTTTTACTATTTACATGCAAGCATTTTTAAATGCATGCATCTAGTTGTTTAACAAAACAGTCGAAATGAGACCCATTTAAAACAGTTCGAGTGATGGGGTGGTTTCATTTTAGCACGATAAAGTACCATTTTTAGGACGAGGGACAATCTTACAAAATGTTGGAGGCTGAAGGGGTATCACTGTTCCAGCTGCTTAGATGCATGAGAAAGGAAATTAATTACCTTGCAAGACAATTGAACTGAGTGCCCATCTAAGAGTATGATTATTTCCGGGCTACAGGACTGTAATAATGTAAAAGAAAAGTCCATAGTAGGCATAGAGTAGATTGTAGAAGATGGTTTATTAAGTTTCAATTACAAGTTATCAAGATGGTAAATTTCAGGTAAGTAAATAACAACATAGAAGACAGGAGGTTTAGCCCCACCAGGAGCAGCCTCCCTGCTGCTCAGCCTGCAAACTCCAACTGACAATCAGCACCTCACCAGACATTCAGACATTCCATGACATCATCAAGCATTCAGCAGTCCACTACACCACCAAGCACTCCAATATTCATCCTCGCTGAGCAGTAGGGAAGGTGTAACTAAGGGAAGGTAGCATGGCAACAATCAAGCCACAACTAGGACCAAATTTGAAGAGCTCTTAAAGCAGGCCAGAACAGTTTTCCCTAGGAATTAAAAGGCCTGGGCACACACAGATTAGGTGAAGCATACTTTCTTGAGTATATCCCCATAGGCAGCAATTGTTGTTGGAACAGGACTGATTCCCAGTAGGGAGCAAGTCCTTCGATGGAAATACGCCAAGGCAAATGAGCAGCAGAGCATGTTTCAGAGAAAAAAGAGAAATCAAGTATGGCTGTGGGTCCCAAGCCAGGTATGATGGCAAAACTGCCCACGCACAGCATTTGTCAGCGAACTCTGCCTTGTCTAGAGTTTGTGTTAAGAGCTTGGCAGCTTTGTTGGTAACTCGCTTAAAGGCAGAATATTCCATCATTGTGTTCCAAGCTTCTTCAATTTCAAATCTTGAATGCCTTGTTGTAAACCAAATGTACAATGAAGCTTTACAATGAGGTTGCTTTTCCATTTCCTGCAACACAGATGAGCCATTGTGTCTGGGGGCGCTGATCTAAGCTTCCAACACAGTCTGACAAGAGCCACATTCCTTACTGGAACCTGGTGGAGGAGGCCAAACTCTATTCTGACTTTGGATTGTGAGATATGCTGTGGTAAAGTGAACTACTTTTTCAAAAGGGTAGATTGGGGTGTTTGTAAGATGGTTGCATCATTCTCCTTCAGTTTCGTAAGGGATCGATGGTAAGAACCTTGAACTGATAACCTGAAGCAAGTGGTGGAACTATGTGTTGCATACCTTTATTTTTAATAGTTTAAATGCAAACAGGAATTTTTTCACCGTGTCTCTTCTAGATGACAGATGCTCTCTAAAAGTTCGATCGGAGTCCATACAGACACCAAGATATGTGCATGATTTAACAAGTTCTAGTGCTTGGCCATTTGTTCACCAAGTAAACAATGTCTGTGTTTTAGAGGAAGAGCTCGAGAAGCAGACCACTTTTGTTTTGTTTTGTTTAAGTTCCAGCCTTAGGTTTTGAATGTATCCACCCAATTGATCAATAAGCACTGCAGACCAATCTGAGTTTGGCTAATCAAAACTATTGCATAAGCGTGTTGTAGGCTTCATAGTTGTTCCTGGGCCAACTTGTGGGGATCACTCACCACTTAGGCCAGTTGAATATACAAGTTGGCTATATAGATGTTAAATAAGGAAGGTGACAGGCGCACCCCTGCTTCAGGTCTATTTGGGTGCTGATCTCACGTGTGGTTGTCCGGCCATCGCCAACCTTGGTTTGTATTTAGGTATTGGTAAATATTTTAGTAATCATAGTCAATAATTTGAGCGGCACCCCCCAACAAGCCATGTTTTCTCACAGACGCACACTCGTTTGTTGGTTTTCACCTCTGCCTTTTCTACAATGAGATTAACTGCCAGGAGGTTTGTTGTTGTGTACATGCAGGCTCTGAAGCCGGTCTGGGTTTTCAGGATGATGTTTCCCTTGTTGGTTTAAGCCTCCTGATCTAAAAGCAGTTTTGAGGCATGAAGCTGTGCTTCCACTTCCATAGGACTGATTAGTCTGTAATTTGCAGGGTTGGATTGTGCACCAAATGTGTAGATTAGGGGAGTATGCTGCCAAGCAAAGAATCTGGGCTGGAGTTCGTTAGAAGCGCATGATCGAACAACGGTGTTAAGTGGGTAGCCCAAAATTAAGGATCTTTTCTGAATAGATCGTTTGCAAGGTTTTAGAAATTGGGTTTCTGGTTGGCATAGGTATGCATTCTGTCCAAGCAGGAACCACAATCCTAGACAGGGTAGGTCACAACTTGTGATATAATAGGGTGACTCTGTGATCACCTTATGGTAGTTTGGTACAGAGCAGTCCGGCTTAACTGAAGAGGCAATGTGTAAAGTATTTGTGCAGCACTTCATACAACAACACAGTGAAAACACCACAAAAAGGGTAGACAAATAGATCATGATTTTATAAATGAAACAAGACCAAACTGACAAAATTCCATTCAGTGGAAGTCGAGATATGAATTTTCAAAGATGAAATGGAAAATATAGCCCTTAGGAGAAAGTAGCACCTAAAGAGTTAAGTGGTCTAACAGGACCGGGACAAAGTCAAGAGTTTTGGTCAATCACGGTGGAGCACGGGCCGGATACAGTACTCACCAGACCCCGGAGCAAAAGTAACTTGATCCTGGTTGCAACAGCGAGATCCGTCGGTGAGTCCCATGCAATTGAGGTGTTGCGCCGAGTCTGTGAGCGAAGCATCGGTTCCGAAGTGTGGCGGGTCCAAATACGATGCAGCAGGTCTCTCCATTCTGTAGAGATTATGCATTGATCTTCACACAGTGCCGGCAATGTGTCAGTACCGAAGTGGTGGTTCCGAGTGCGATGCAGCAGTTGCAAGTGCGATGCGCTGGTCCGGTTCCCGCAACAGGGGCGAGACATCAATTCTACTTTTGCAGCAGAGGATGCATCAGTTCCACTAGAGCAAACCCCTAGGTCCACTTCCAAGGGTCGAGGACTAGGGTGGAACCACTTGGCAGGACAAACTCAAAAGCAGATGAGGCCAAGGGTGGGAACAGGATGGCTCTAAGTCTTTTGCATCCCTGAGATTTAGGCAACAGGAGGCATGACAGCAAGCCCTTGGAGTCACTCTGGGTTTATGATATGCAGGTCCAATCCTTCTCACCCAGGCAGAGAGAGAGCAGCAGGCAGTAGGGCAACTCAGCAAGACAGGAGTTCAGCAAATAGCAGTTCCAGCAGAGTGGCAGTTCTTGAGCAGCACAGCAGATCCTCTTATTTCTGGCAGAGTAGTCACAAGTCCAGAAGTGTACTTATTTGGTAGCACCAGAGGTCTAGTACTTATACCCAGTGGTGCCTTGAAGCAGTGGAGACTTCAAAGAAAGCTTTGAAGTGCACAGACGCTCTTCCTTCCTGCCCTCGCGCTAGACACACTGCAGGGGGATAATCAATCCTTTTTGTGGAGACAGGACACACCCCTTTCAGGTGTAAGTGTCACCTCCTCCCTCCCACCCTGCTCAGGATGGCCTATCTGCATGCAGATGACCACTCAGGCACACCAACCCTTCCTTTGTGTGACTGTCTAGAAGGAATGCCGGAAAGCAGCTGTTACCTACACCAGACGTGCTTTCCAGAGACAAGCAGAAGACAGCAAATGGTGTTTAGTTGGAAATGCAGATAAAGCCCTCCTAAGCATGTGTGGGAGTTAGAGTGATGGTTACTCTCAGTGGCTTTGTTTCCAGATGGGAGATGGCTAAGTCCATGAATCTTGCTCCAGCAGAGTCTTTCCATATGACAAGCCTCAAATTAAAGGCCTGAGGAGACAATGATAGTTCAGTTGCAACTAGGGCCCTTGTTAGGCTAATCTTTAGCACAAAGTTCTGGGGAAGTTTGTTGCTCTTCACTTTGGGGTTTATAATGAAGTTACTGATGCTTGGTTATAACTCAGCATCTACCATGGTGTAATCCAGAATAGACTTTGATTTGTGTGACAGTCTGGTAAATGCTACTGGCTGGTCATGGGGCAGGCACACGCCTAGCACCTTGATTTAGGCTTTGCCGTGATAGTCCATTCTCATGTAGCTCGAAATTGTCTTTGGTGGTTCTTTATGGGCCTGTGGTGTTTGGAGGGGGGACCTTCTCATGTGGACTGTGCAATAAATGCATGTTAAAATCCCCTGACAATATTATGGGCCTGATTGTATCTTGGTGGACAGGTTACTCCGTCACAACGGTGACAGATATCCCATCCACCGAAATATAAATCCCATAGAGTAGAATGGGATTTATATTTTGGCAGACAGGATAGTCATCACCATTGTGATGCAGTAACCCCTCTGCTAAGATATAAATCAGGCCATATGTGAGCTTGTTGATGGGAAGATTTAAGGATTTTTAGCAGGCCAATCAAGGGTTGTTTCAGTTTTACTCTTCTTTCCAGGGTGGATATATAGATTCAAGATTAATAGAGTAAACTCCTGCTCTTATGAAGAAGGGAGTTTTTTTTCTCGTTCAAGCAGTCTTTATTGGTTTTATTACCATAAACAACAACATAAAAATAGTGATACAAATAAATTAATCAAAAGACTGCCTTTATCCTTAAGAAGCATATTACATTGAGCGATTACATTTTTAGGCAAATATAGATAAGGGGTACAGATAAAAGAAGAGGGTGGGTTTAAAGACTGTGCATAGGTCTACACCTAAATCCTGATCTGCAGTCCTATTAGTATATTTATATATCCTATTCTTAAACATATATATATATATCTTCATCATAATGACATTAAGGTGCACACGGTATAGTTTCATTCATTAAGGCGAACCAGATATCATCTTCCCATTGTTATGAGTGCACAGTGAAGAGAACTGTCTACACACGCGTATGTTAGGTACAGCAGGTGGGAATCGAGGGAGTACTAGGGATGTATAATTCTCTTGAGGGCCAATGAGAGAAGGCATATTTAGAAGGTGTCTCGAGATAATGGGAATGTAGAATGAATTGTTCCACATAGGTCTGTGTTTAAGGGGGCTCGAAGTTAAAGGAGGTGGTGGCATGTAAGTCCCACATAGGTTTGTATGGTGGATGTCATGAGAAGAGTTGAAATGAGGTGTTAGCTGCACCTCTGAGAAAGGTGAGCCATTCTCCCACATGTAGAATGAGACTATGTTGAAGTTCCAATTATTAAAAATCAGTTTGCATGCAAGGGTCAGCATTAGATCTAGTAAGTATTGGTCATTTTCAGTTTTCAGAGAGTTTAACGCATTGGATCCAGGAAAGGCCCAGACTTAAGTATTCTTGGTCCCACAGAAGATCAGTGGTGAAATATTGTTAAAGCCCCGTTGTCGCTCTTTCTTGTCCTGCTAGTTTTGCAAGCTTCATTTAGGTATTCTTTGAAGCCGGTTAACAGTGTCGGTGTTTTCATCCTTGCAAGAGCAGAAGATCAAAGACACTTGAATTAGTTGTGAGTTCATTCTCCCTCACCTTACTGCTGAGGCCATTCACATTCCATGAGCAAATCTTTAGTGGCTGGGCCATGATGCAAGCCCTTTGCTGTTGGACTCATGTCTCACTTGGGGACCTAAAGCCACCAACTGGCAGCGCAGGCGGTTTCAAAAGCAAAGGACTTATATAGCGTACAGATTCCATTTTCCTCATGTCAATGCCCTATAATGTGAATTTCTCCCCGTGCTGCCAAACCTGGGTCACAATAACTGTGTCAGACCAGGTGATTATCAATGATGGGACTGGGCTTGAATTTGACTCATTCTATGTGGTTGGGTCTTAGGAGATTCAAGCATTGTAGTGCACTGGTCAGCTTTAGTATCACACTTCTGCTTAAAATGTCATTCTGTCCTCTGGTTTTGTAACTGGGAATCATTTCAGCCTCACTGTATCCTGAGCAATGTCACCTACCCCTCTTGGGTGGTCCCGAATTGCAAACATTTGTGGTGTCGGCAAATTTGTCTTTGCCTGTTGAGGGGTATCTGATGAAATGGGGGTGTTGTCCAGTGGGGCCCTTTTCCTAGAAGAAAGGTGATTTGCAAGAGTGACCATGCAAACATCTTGATTTACCAACAGCGTGGGTGGCTTGATACAGCAGTGATCTGATAGGCAAGATGATTGTGGAAAATCGAAAGTGGATGCATCTCGCAAACTTATTGCACTATTTGATATTAATGATGTTACCTTAGTTGTGGTAAATTCTTCTGTACCCTGATGAGGTAATGGTGAAGTGGCTTTATTAATAGAATTAGCCTGTTGAAGCTCTTGGGATTTTAGCACCGTAGATGTTGCAGGGTGTAACCCTCATTTTGTTGGAATATCTGGTACAAAGATATGCTTGGGTGGGCATGCTGTTCTGGTGAAGAATCCAACTCTTTAAGATGACTGTGGTGTTCTCAATATTGCGCATTGTTTGTCACACCTCAATTCCTCTGCATTTTCATGCTTTTTTGAGGCACGTATGTGCCCTCTTTGAGAGGGAACTTCGTGGGCTTAGGTGAGAGAGGTCAGGTTCCTTTTCTTTTTGGGAAGATAACATTTTTCCAGCTGAATTGTCAATGCACTGGTTGGAGGGTGCCCACGAGAGTGGTTTTGGCTCATTCTCTGGCTCAATGCTGCTCTTAGGGCCATGCTTATTAGGGTGTGAATACAGCGAGCCTTTGAATGGTTGCATGGGTTGTTGACATTCCCCCGGATTCGTGTCCAATATCTGCGGGAAATTATGTGAGGGGTGCTCTTTGTGTGGTGGAATAAGGATTTTTAAATCTTTAACTTCCTCCAGTACTTCGGATAATAGAGTTGGAACCGTTGCTTGGGTTGTTGAAGGTCCCCTGGATTCATGTCTAATATCTGCAGGAAATTATGTGAGAGGTGCTTTTTGTGTGGGGGAATAGGGACTTTTGAATCTTTAACTTCCTCTAGTATTTTGGATAATAGAGTTGGAACTGTTGAAAGTAAGTCCAATGTCGATGCACATTGGCATGAGTGGTAAGATGTAGCTGGATCTTGTACTGTGTGGAGCATATCATTCAAAGCCTGCAGTTTTCGGTCAGTGCCTTGGAAGTGAGCTGCCAGGGCATTTAATAGGTCCACCTGTATTTCGAGTTTGTCTGCTTGACAAATGACAAGGAGTCAAGGATATCACCTCCGTAGTGTTGAGCAGAGGGGGCCAAACAGAGGTGAAAGGGGAGAGCTTGTTTTAACTGAAGAGAGCCTCTCTGTCTTGGCATAGGGTGTCTGAGCTTGTTTCTTCTTGAGGCTTGTGGATCTGAAGGCAGATTGGAGCTGCCCTTCATTGCCCCCTCATCCAAGGGTCTACTAAAAGGACTACTTTACATTAGGGCATTTGGGTTCCCAAGTGTCAATTTTATGAGGGAGAGGACAGTATTATAATCATGCTTTGTTTCAGAATTATGGGAAGTTCTATGCTGATCAATAAATTGTTCATTGGACTGGCCAAGCAGGATTAAAAGCAGGTCTTGCCACACTAGAGAGTCTTCAGGGTCTCATCCAATATAGAATACTCTATTTGAGGGTAAATGTGCACAACTCGTCTGAGGCTGTGACTGGAACCCGCCTACTGGTTAGAGACCAATGGTGTCAGGTGTCCCCATGTTCGGGGTACTGGAATTTTTGGCTCGGGGCCATTGGTGACTTGACGCCTGCTCCGTAGCGTGTTCCTGGCCTGGACCACAAGCGAGGCCCTAGTATGACTTCTCGTAGTTGGCTTTATTGCAGCCTTAAAGGGGCTCAATGCTTGGTGACCATGCTCTTGTTCCACACCATAGCGGAGACAGAGGTGCCTGAAGTGAGTTCTGCCTAGAAGTTGCCTGGGGTCTGGATGTGACCTTCAGTTGATGGTTTTGTTGGGATTTGGAAGAGACTCAAGGCCTGGTGCATCAGCTCTTGTTCCTGCTCCAACCCACACAGTGGCCCAGATGATGAAGTCTGCAATGGATTTGACTTAACATTTCCATCAGCAAACGAGGAGGGAGTGCACCACAGAAGGGGATTTTAAAAAGTTTGTTAAAAATTCTGTTAGTTTTGCTTTTTTCAGGCCCGATTAAATTGTACAATTAATTGCCATTGTCCTTCTGCCCACCCTGCTAATCCCCTCTGAGGACTCCATTGCCTCTAAGTTGCTTATGGGCTACTCCTCCCCTGTGCCCCTATGTTTCTTGACTGACTTCGTGGCCCTGAAGATGTTCCCTGATTTTATGGTGAATGATAAACAATTGCAGGGGGGATGGAAAGCAAAAATGAGTGGCTAAAGCGACTGGAGGACAGCAGAATTAGGGTAGATTTTGATGGTGCGTATCTGCTTTGGAGTCTTAAATAGCTGGGCAGGCTGATGACTCCTGCCAGATTGTCATCAGCTGGTGATGCTGGATGGGCAAGATGGAGCTGGAAATTCCTACATAGGGGCCCATTATGAAGTCTGCCCGCCACAGTAATGGTAAACGGGACTGACCGCCAGAGGTGCGGCGGTCCTGCTATGGCAATTAGGATGCGCCCGCCACCCTGGCGGTCGCATCCTGCATATTATGCATTGCGGCAGGCGGTGCTGTCAGCAGCACCCGCCGCAATGCAAAATATGCATGTTGTGCATTGGCATGCACAACGTGACAGGCACCACGCGGTACCTGCCATCCTGTGCATGCCAATGAAGGGGGGTACCATGGGTACCCCCCCAAGTGCAGGCATCCAGCCTCCCCACCCCTGGGCACCCGCAAAGTGCCTCCAATGGCATTTTCTGCATGCCTTTCCATGGTGGAGTCTCCGCATAGAAAGGCATGCCCCATGCACTCATCCTGATATGGATGGCGGTGCCTGCAAGGCACCGTCACCATATTGAGGGCCTTTTCCACCAGGCCGGGAATCCAACCAGCGTAAAAGCGGCGGATGGTCTTTCCGTCCGCTGCTGTGCCCCTCGCCATACTAATATGGCGGTGGTGAAACTGGAGCATCTGGTGGGTGTATTGCCATTGTCGGTCCGGCGGTGGCGATCCGCCCGATATGCTAATTGGCCCCTAAGTGTTCACTGCTGGGTGTGCCGCCAATAGTGCACCTGTCGCTGGTGCTAATGGTGCTTGTTTCTTTTGCTTTTGTCGTCCTAAGTTGGAAAGGTTTGCCCAGACGTGGGTCCTGTGCTCACTGCACCACCGAAGTCAAGCTAGCCTGGCTGATGAGGGGTAATGCCCTGAAACCAGTCCTAGGATGCTTGTTTCCGGTCCAGGGAGGACCTGGCTTGGCAGTTTGGGGTGGACTGTTCCCATGAGGATCAGGGTCAAGACTGATTTACATATGGCTGGGTCCAAACTGCGGTGGTGTGGTGAGCAAAAGAACTATGGATTAAACTCAGATCTTTGTGACTGGGGTGAATGTTTGAATTATTCAGTATTACATCCATCAATTGTTCCTTTTGCTGATGGTGCAGATAGTTCTGATGATGGTACTGAGGTGGGAGCACGGAGGTAAGGAGGAGAGATTCAGGGAGCTCATGGGACCTTTCCAGGCTGCTTCTGCACCTGACTGACAGCCTCTAATACCGTGCCACCCCCCCAAGCCCTGAAAGTCCGCACTTGCAACCTGTGGTCACTTCCTGTTACCAAGCACCATAAGCCCTCTGCCCTCTGGTCCTCTGCTGCTGCTACTCGTGCACACCTGCTCGCTTACAGCTCACTGCTCTGGGTTCTGGATCTCACTGGGTCAGCAGGTCAATGTGGGGGAACCGCAGCTTCCGCTGAGCGAGGGCGGTCCTGTTCTTTCCTTATTTTGACCGTGGATCCACAGGCAGGTTCACGGGCTACACATGGTGAAAGCGGCACCTATGCCTGCTCCCTGCACTTACCAGGCTGCCGGCCGCGAACAGTGAGTGTGACGTCTGTCCTTGCGCACTGTGGGGTGGCCGCGACGTTAAAGGCGGTGAGAGGGTGAAGGCAGCATGGCAAGGATTACAAGACGTAGCCTGCTGTACTGTATGAGCCTTGCTGGGGAGACTGGGATCCTCCCTCCCAGTGTCAGTTCTGTGTTCCACGTCAGCTCCCTGTTTCACTCACCTGAGTGAAGTCTCGGTAATGTCCTTGTGACCTAATACTGAAAAGGACACTGTATTGAGAACTGTATTGTTCCTGCCAGATCCAGTTGAATCATGCTGCAGAGGTGAGCCAAACTATGTGGCTGAGTTGACAACATTTTGCAGCTGGAAGAGGCAAATTATATTAAACAATGTGTGACTGTACTACTTTGTTATCTTTTCTTTTCAATACCTACTTTGTCTGGGCAAAGCTCCACCTTGTTGTTACCATATTAACACTTGACCACAGCAGTCAGAAATTCAAAGATAACCCGTTAGCCACTGCAAAGAGTCTGCCACAGTGTCGAACCATGTTTGGCACTATCACTATAATTATGTATTTTCACAGTTGAATACAACATTACAACATGATCAATAAAGATGAAACCAGCAAAGATGTAAAGAGTTCATATTTATTAATAACACATCAAATCTCTTAATACATTCCTCTAACATGCAAAACAGTTAATCTGTGGAGCACTAGTAACTCTGTTAACACAATATAAAACAATGCCCACCCTGGAACTTTCAATACAGAAGATACAAGTTTTGTGAATCACAGAGGACAATAAACAGCATAATATATCAGATTTCATTGTGTTGTAACAGGGCCTCCATAGTATTCATACTTTTTATAAATCTAGTCACAACTTGCAGATGTTCTCCATTTAACAAGAATGAAATTGCTTATCAGCATCTGTGAATATTGAATTGGTTAAAAAGGCCAAACAACCATTTCCGAGCCCAGTGTTGGGAATTCGGCCAGTGCATATTATGCGAACAAGTGCTTCTGATCTGTGATAGCAGATTCTACAGTTTCTTGTACATGACCCATTATGGCAGGAGGTCTATTATTGGAAAGAGCCCAAATCTCAGATGCCTCAGCTTTGTTTGTAATATGCAGGATATGTAACTGTAAGATATATTTGCACATTTCTAAGTAGCTTTTGATCTGTTTGACATAGAAAAAGTTTTTGAGAATCTGCCAATTATGCAGCACATGGTGGATTGTGTGGTAAATATGGGAAATATATAATTATGATTAGAACAACACAGCTGCACAATTGGGTAATTTCAGTGGAGCGTCTCCTTGCAGACCTGCGTATTACAAAAGTATAGCTGAATGACACAAATAGTTGCAGCTGGGAACTGCCAGTAAAAGATTGCAGGCTAAGCCTATGTGTGCTAAGAGAGCAGCAATGGAGGGGCGCTAGAGTGCCTGGCTACAAGATGGCTGCACCGATGTGACTCTCATTGCATTGAGCTCAACAATTCTGAAATAGCCCATAGGGAGAGCGGAGGCCAGACCGCAGGGTGGCTCACCGAAGTAGCTGTTTATAACCCCTAGGCCAGCAGAGGGTATCGGGGTCCTGCCGGCTCCCTAGAAAACAGTTAGTCCTTTACTGCAGTGGTGCCATACTGGGCCACCGTTTGGCACTGAGGAGGGCACGGCGGCCTGAGTGTGAGCGGAGGCCGAGCCGGGCTGCGGGGCAGCTTGTGGGAGCAGCTGCGATACTTCCTGGACCAGCATGGGGCCGTGGGTTCTAGAGGGCTCCCTCTGAGGACAGAAGGGCCTGCAGACGTGACTTCTGGTCTGGGCCAGGGTGGTGTTGCAAGGACTTGTGAGTGTGGATGGAACCCCACAGAAGACAGTGAGCATCCAGGTACCTTGAAGTTGTGGCAGACTGCAGGGGACCAGAAAGTGACTGAGCCTAAAAAAAATGGGAGATCTATAATTATGCATAGAGCAGCACAGCTGGCACAATTGGATAATTTCAGTGGATCGTCTTCTTGCAGACCCATGTATTACAAAAGTATAGCTGAATACCACATATAGTTGCAGCTGGGGACTGCCAGTAAAAGATTGCAGGCTAAGCTTATGTGTGCTAAGAGAGCAGCAATGGAGGGGTGCTAGAGTGCCTGGCTACAAGATGGCTGCACAGATGTGAAGCTCTTTGCATTGGCCTCAAGAATTCTGAAATAGCCCATAGTGAAAGCAGAGACCGGGCTGCAGGGTGGCTTACCGAAGTGGCTGTTGATACCCCTTAGGCTGGCAGAGGGTATTGGGGTCCTGCGGGCTTCCTAGAAAACAGTTAGTCTTTTACTGCGGTGGTGCCATACTGGGCCACCGTTTGGCACTGAGGAGGGCACGGCGGCTTGAAGGTGAGCAGAGGCCGAGCCGGGCTACGGGCGGCTTGTGGGAGCAGCTGCGATACTTCCTGGACCAGCAAGGGGGTGTGGGGTCTGGAGGGCTCCCTCAGACGTGACTTCTGGTCCGCTTGCCTGGTCCTGACTATCTGTCCTGTGGTGAGATGCACCTGGTCTGTCTGGGTCAGGGTGGTGTTGCACGGACTTGTTGACTGTGGCTGGAACCCCACAGAAGACGGTGAGCATCCAGGTACCTGAAATGTTGTGGCAGACTGCAGGGGGACCAGAAAGTGACTGATCCTAGTAGTTGCAGTGTGCTGCCTGGCACGATAGACTCTTCGGAAGGGTGGGGGCACAACAGGAGGAATTATCAGCCATCTGTATAATGTTATATGGATATTGGACCCCTTGGCTGGCATGGCGTCTCTCTACCCCTCTTACTGGTGCATACTGAGCAGACATCAAATTGACTTACCTTATGCCAGCTTTCTGCCGACCCGATTCAGCCTGATGAGTGCGGCTACTGGATTAATCTGTGACTTCTGGTGGTGGGGTGTGAGGCCTGAGGAACTTATAGCTGCACAGGGGCTTCTGGATACACTGGAACTGTCAAGAACATCAATATAAATGGCTGACTGTCACATTGGACTGCTAAGCAATGCTGCTTCATTATTCTCAGTCTCCATTGGTGCGTGTCGGAGTAAGCATAGCAGAGGCACCGCCTATACTGCCTCTGATGGTGGCGTTGATGGTAACTCTATCCATAGTGGCTGCCAGTTCTGCACTGGCCTGGCAGCCAATATGGGAAAAGCTGAGCATAAGTGCTTTGAAGCCAACAAAGCATCCAGGATGATGTTGGTTGATCGGGCATAGCGACTACTGAAACTGACAGGCCAGACATTCAATCTCTCCTGCTCCAGGTGCAACAGATCTTAGTCTCCATTAACAATAAAATCGACTCCTTGACGCAGCTGGTTGTCATGATGGCCTCTGCGATTGCCAGGCAGGATAAGCCCATCTCTGTCTCGCATTTCCAAAGTTGAGACAACATGAATAGCGCCACAGAACTCTACTTAGCATGCAAAAAGTCCTCAAGGTTAGCCAAGCGAAAAATGAAAATCTTGAGTCCCCATCTGGGGTACTAATTTGCGGTTGGTGGGCCTCCCTGAATCCACAAAAGCAGGCGATATGACTGACTTCATCAAAAACCTCCTAAAAAATCTCTTTGGCCTAGATGTTTTCTCCACTTTGATCACAGTGGAGCAAGATCATCATTCTCAAGGGCTGTGGGCGCCTCGTGTATGCCTCCTAGGCCTGTCATAGACCACTTGTTCAAATACTGGGATCGTGATACAGTCCTGCGCTTCACCCGGGAGAGACAGCCCCTCTTATACGATATTGCCACACTTTACACGGATTTTACTCCTGACGAGCAGACGCAAGGAACTCGCATACCGACTGATCCTGGCTGGTCGTGGCACTTTTGCCAACTACTTTGGTTCCCCCTCATTTACTTTGGACCATGGATTATTTCACCATGGAGTGACTATACAAATATTTGCCTTTTTTGGTAAATAAGGCGCTGTCTAAACGTAAAGCAAAATAAATCGAAGCTTTTTACCAACTTGATATCACTAGTGGCACCAATTTCTTAATTATCTGGACCACTTCCTTCGCTCAATATATGTGAAGAGCCCTTTGCCTATTCTACAACAGGGACAGGGTGGACTCTTCACCAATGTTGTCGCCAACTACCCAGGCAGTGTGCACGATTCCTTAATCCTTCGACAGTCCATCATCAACCAGCGCTTCCAGGATGGCACATATGGTACGGGACTGCTAGTTGGTAAGTACCAAATCAACATACCACACATTCCTCAGCCACCAACGCACAAAGCACATCTGTGGGGATGCACACATGACCCTGCCCCATTCTCCCACAGGTCAGTGCCCCATGACGGTGGGCCCATGACGGTCTCTGTGCAGCAGGCCACTGGCCCTGTGCGACTCAAGTTATCCCCCCTTGTGGTTCTGACATTGCATGTCTGAGCGCCTGATGACTGTTGGAGTTGTTGCCACCACCAGCTACTCCCTGAGGGCTGGCTTACACTCACCCCGCACAGGCGTCACTGAATTGGTGGGCCTGCCATCACATCCTGCCGAACCAAGTATTGAATCTTTTCTCCCTGCACTGTCACAGGTGAGCAAGGATATGAACTCTGCCCTTGGATAATGACACCCCTCCGGGACCCGAAGATACCCGCCCAGAGGCAGTACAATGTGGCCCACATACGCACCAGGGGCATCGTTGAACACACATTTGGCATGTTGAAGACACGTTTCAGGTGCCTGGACTGCACATGTGGGAAGCTCCTGTACAGCTCAGACGTCGTGTGCAAGATGACCGTTGCATGTTGTGTGTTGCACAACATCTGTGTTCACACCAGGGCCCCATGGATCCCAGTTCCAGAGGTACCGGACGATGATGATGGTGATGGGGCTGGTGGCCCACATTCCACTGCAGCTACGGCAGGAATAGCCCATATGAACTACATCATTGACACCTACTTCTCATGAGCAGGTCACATTGTGTCAGTCCGTGGCAATCATGGGACAGTAGTAGATGTCCAATTGCACTGCATGTGTGAATAAAACATATTTGCAGGTTACAGGTTGGGATTGTGCATTGTCATGTTACATATCCCTGGGGTTACAGATGTGATTTGCCTAGTTAGGCACATTTGCCGATCCAGTTGTGTCCTGTGTTCAGTTGTGGCGGGGTTGCTGTTTGCACCGGGATGTTGCCAATGTCGAGGTGCACTTCTGCTTATGTGCGTATGCTGCACGGTGGGTGTGTCGCTCCTGCGGCTCTGATTTGTCTGCCACTGGTCTCTTTCATGCGGTGCACCTGTGGGTTCTGTCCTTCCACGGTGCTTGGATGTTGTGGTGTGCATGTTGTGCTCTGCATTTGGCCAGGGTGCATCCGTGGTACTCCGCTGTTGCTGTATTTTGTTCAGTGGCATTTTCCGTATGCTGTTCTTTTGCTTGTTACCGCATTGCGTGTGAGTTTGCTGCCCTCACGCTGCTTATCCCTGCTTTCCTCATTGCGGAAGGGCTCATCGCATGTATTTTCGCGTTGTGGTTTGTGTTTTTATCTTCGTCGGGGTGGTTGTTCGTGTTTTAGGCAGGCTATTGCATGGTACCACCGTGTTGTGAATTCCACGTTGACACTGGGTTATTTTCCTGCGATGGGCTGCGATATTGAAAGTTGCGTTACACTACTCTTGTGGTAGTTATCACACGTTCTTGTAAATATGCCCCTAAGGAAGCCAAAATACCCTTACATTCTAATATCCAAACATGTTCAGGGGGAATCTACATCAATCCTCAAAGGTACTACAAACAAAAATTTGGGTGAGAGAGAGCAAGTCGGTCGATCTAGAACACCGATAAAAATTCATATCACGCACAGGGATATGCAGCGCAGAGTGCAGCCGCTTAAGTTAGAGCAAGCCCACAAGGTGCAGCCTCGGCAACAGTGTCCCTAACCAAAAAAACGAGAATGCCAGTAGAGGACGTCCAACCCCATGTACTGGAGAACAAGACAACCTAATCCTCATCTCATGGAACATTGCAGGAATAAGAATCAATCTCAACAACAAGGTTACACAAGATTATCTTGCAAAAGGGGACATTTTGTGCTTTCAGATGACCAGGGCCAAGTCAAATACTCCAATAAGTGGCTTCTATGAACATTAGAAACCTGCTACTAAAAACAACATCTTTGGCTGCCCGTCTGGTGGTCTTTCCATATCCCTAAACCATGCATACAAATTCAAAACGACAGCCATAAAAGTATAATCACCAGACCTCATAGATGGCAAGCATCAAATTAGAACATCTACTGTCTATAACTACTTGGGGGTATGGTTAACAGAGCGGGTCACAGCTATCAAACATATAAGGGAGCTAAGGCCGAGAAGCAACAAAATAATTTTGGCCCTAAGACGACTGAGTTACCGTCTAGCTAGCCCATCGATAGAGCCCATGCTGACTGTACTCAGGGCCAAACTAATGCCTGCAATTACTTATGGTCACCTAGCCTTTCCAGGCGCCCTAATGAAGGTTATCAATGCAGCTCATGTAAAAGCATACAAAACAGTGCTGCAGGCACCCAGACATGCTATAAACACCAGGCTAAGGCTGAAGATAGGCCTAAAAAGACCGGACTTGGCTCTTCAGGGGGACCTAATAAAATATTACATCGAAGCATTGACAGCGCCAGAAAAGACCCTCAAACACTCTTTAAAGCTGATCTTCAGGTCCGAGGGTTCCCCGTGACACGTTAAGCTGGACCAAGCCATACATCACCTGAAAATAGAGGCAGAGAGCATGCTCCTCCATGAAATTCCATACTCCGCTTCTGCTAAAGCTGTGAAGCGCCAAGTTCAGACTCTCTCCTTTGAAATGGACCAATCCTCACTCCGGTACAATTCTTTTACATTGCCGCTAAACAACTCATACACTCTTGAAAAAGCATGCGTGATGCATTCTCAGCCCAAGCCAGAAGGAAAATTTAGTTTTTTTTGTCTTACTGCCCTTAGGATCCAGGACTTCAACCCAAAATGGGCGCGAATAGACAATAATGTTTCTTGTCGGTTATGTAATTATCACAGGTATCCTGGCTACACCTTTTATGCTGTTGCCCAAAACTAGCTGCGGATCATCATTGTCTGTTGCGCCTAGCTCTAAAGGCCAAGGGCTTCAGAATGTGCAGGGACGCTTCGGACTGGTGTTTTTTGGAAACAACTACTTGCCTACTGGCTAGAGTCGGCAAGTTCATTCACCAAATAAGATTAGCACTCGACTCCCAGCAACAGGCTGCTGACCTGAGAGCTTCATCAATCCAGTAATTAAATCATCAGTCGCCCCATTCATGGCCAAAGTTACCTAACTTAAGGGCCCACAGTGTGGCCAAACAGACTATAAGAGAGAGTTGGTCCTTGAAGGAGGTTTAATCAGACCTGGTAACAATGATTGAAGAATTTCATGGAAATAGGGTTTTTTCTCGTTTTACAGGTCCAAGCAAATGTTGGGGTGAACTGGAGCACATACATATTTTTAAACTTATGGTAACTCTGCCCATGCTGGCATAGTGCTCTTTATTGTATTTTAGCTATTTATTGTGTTTTACTGTAAAGGTTTTAAGTAATCGTATGGTCAATAAAGAATTTGTCATTGGATGTGGCATTCCCAGCCTGCTAATCACACTTATAGAACAGTTGCTGAGGTGTAAATGTGCAGAAATTCACACACTGGCACACATAAGGTTGGCTAGGGAGGGTAAATGCAAGCAGTATGAGATTGATAGGTTATGTTCACCCCATCAGGCCCATACACACCTTCCCCTATTGCTAAGCACATTCAGATTGAACATATTGACCAGACTAGCCTCCTGGGGTGTGGAAACTATGGGGTATTTATTCTCAATTGGGGAGTTCATACCAGCCTCAGATGTGTTGGATGTGGCAGGTGCTACTGCCTTGGATTCAGTTGTATATCTCCAGATTCATGCAAAATGCAAAGAACACTACCCTGACTTTCCGCGCCCACCCCCTGAATGTCAAGCTTTTACAGTCCTGCTAACTACGGGATCATGCTGACACCTGGTTACTTGCTTATATACAACAATACAGACTACGTCCTGACTGTCACACTGGAGATAAAGAAAGCCTGGGAGGGGATTTGGGAGACACAGTGACCCCCAAGGAATCAGCCTTCGGCTGCGCACAGGTTGAAGCTCTTGCCCCCAATGGCCGTTTGTGCCTAATCAATTTTAAGTTTCTAAGTATACTGCACCGTATTCCAAATAGTGCCTGGGGACTACTCTCAGAATCAAGATGTGCCCATTGCGGCATCTCTGAGGCAGATTTTATACATTATGCTTGGCTATGCCCCCCCTTTAGCTAACTACTGGTCCCAAATATTTCAAGCTCTATCTGACATGATTGATGTGGTGCTATCAATCTCACCTAAACTGGCTCTGCTGGAATGCACTCTAAATATAGAACAGGAGGATCGCCGATATGTGTCCATCACCCTAATGTTGACAAAGAGACAGGTAACTTGCCATTGGGGAGGCTTAACCCACCTGTGGTGGCAGTATGGGGGCGTGACTTAACATAGTGTCAAGAACAGCTGGACGTGTACTATCTTTTGATACCACCTGTGACCAGACCGAAAGACATTTGGGATCCGCTGCATATCTATCTAATCAGGAAATATGTGATTGATCCTGGTGGACACCCTGCTGACAGAAGTGACAAGGCCTTTCTGCCCGCTAACAGCTGTACCTGTGCCAATGATGATAGCTAGTCCCTCCGGGTAAGGCCTGGGCATGTGTGTACATTAATATGGGAAATGTGACCAACATGTCTAGCTCTGTATATGGTTTCTTGTTTGAGGTGATTAGCCTGCAGAGATATAGCCCTCTTGGATTGTCAACATCCATTTCTACTCAACCTGGTTTATTGTTTATGTCAAAGCTGTATTCTATATTGTGCTGTAAGGCAATGCATTGCCCTGGGGATTAGTTCCTTGAGGCTAGGTCTCTTTTTAGATAATAGCACCAAGTAAATTGGGACCTGCCATTTTATTTCCCCATTATACGTATGGATTTCTAAGTCATAATTAATCGTTCTCAGAATCAGCCACTGCCAGGGATCCTGGTAACTGATTTTTTTGCAAGGTGGCAACATAAACCATTTAAGATAGTCACAAAACTTTGTAAAATGCATTAAAGAAATCTTCTAAAAGCTGCAGTTGGTTAGTCACACTGCAGATGGTTTATGGAAAGACAAGAATCTTCATCAGACTGCACTGGACCATTATCTCTGAAAGAGATGTAAGCCAACAATGACACTGTAAGAACCTTTTATGTATCGATACTTTTCAAATGAATCACTCCAGGGATTACTGACCTTCCTTCTTAGTTTTTCAAAAAAGAGACATCCCCTACCACTACTCAGACTCACTCCAGTAGGTGAGTGACCTCGCACAACTCCGAATATGCAGCAGAATCTAGTTCAGCCAATAATATTGACCACAAAACCCATATCTTGACTGCTCACAGCAAGTGATACCTTCAGATCGTGTTTCCTTTCACCCTACAATAGCCACAAAATTTGAAATGTCAAGCCCCATCCCACTTGAGCTTTGAGCAAACAGACAATACAAACCCGGACAGGGAGCACAATATTTAATGTTGTTTATTTCTACAGTGTACTTCCTCAGATTGCTGGCTATGTCAGATAGTCTTATCACACTACAATCCTAAAACCCTGCATACAAATCTGACATTTACTCACTTCCAATTGATTCCTGTCCTTTCTTTCTTCAGAGTGACCCTTCCATCCCTTTCGATCCCATCCATGCTACCATTTTCCAGTGTAGCCTCCTCTCAGTCTCATACTTGTCTGCCTTAATCCCTCTTATTGTAATTCTGAAAAATACTCACACCTTATGTCATGGATCACACTTCTGCTTCTTCATAACCCTGCTTCTTCATAACCCTTTCCGGCAACCTAAAAATACCAAAACTGCGCCAGGCTATTAATGAATCGCACTAACCATTTTCCTGAAATCATAAAGCCCACACTAATAATCACACATAACTGGAGTGTATTTTTCTTCAGAACACATGGCTAATTCCAATAATGAACAATATCATGGATTAAACACTCGCTTTGGGTTCTGGAGTAGCATACTACTCGCCGTAAATCAATTCAACACCTCAATAGAAGTAAGAAGCACTATATAAGTGCAATTACAATTCAGTATAATTGTGTATGCCAAAAAGCAGAAATAACCACAGTTGAGAGTACACATTGAGAAATAGCCTTGTCCTTCCTGCACAGACCTGTGATCAAGCAAAATACCTAATCAGGAGCAGGCAGTAGCATTTCCCTGCTGTCTGGTTCATTACACTTTTCCAACCAGTCCAGTGCATGTATGTTCCTCGAATCCTCCCCTTTGTTCCCACTCATGTCCATGGTATGGACTGAAGTATAAGTAGGCATCTATTGTTTGCTAACCGATCATGTATATGCAGATGTATGTAGAATTAGCTTTGTGTTAGACTGTGCGTCATCACGGGGTCAGATGTTGGTGACTGGTGCTCTGGTAAACCGTTTGCACTATGAAGACGATGGGCAGTACTCAAGTTGCAGGGATCTGCATGCAGTGTAATGATCTATGGTTGGTATGTCATACATGTTTATGGTCATGTAAGGTAGTTATAGTTTGGTAGACAATTTAATGACACATGCTGGAGCGATTGTTATTATTTTTATTTTTTCACTTTATTTTATTGAGGTATACTTTCGGTGGCACTGTGGTGTACAGGTTTTTGAGGGGTCTTTGGGCAGTCGACCAGCTTTACCGATGTGCTCCTCTCCGCTTGGTGGATGAGTATAATGGTGCGTTATTGTATTTATTTCTAGTTGTGTATAACCCCTGTCCTGAAGAGGCTAACGAAGATAAGGCTGAAACGTGGTCACGTCGACAGATACTCCAAAGGAGGAGTCACAGGATTACGAATGTTTCTTGAAACTTTTTCGTGACACACTATTAGCTAGGTTAATTTTTAGCACTGCAAGTGTTGCACGTTGCGACTACCTCTAAGTGGATCGCCCGGAATTTTTCTAGGGGGACACTATAACGAACATATTACTTTAGGGTTCTTGGTCTTGATATGTATACATGTGATGTTGTTGATGTTATTTGTAATGTGATATATGTCATGCACTTGTTCTTTGAACAGGCGTTCCGCAAATGTGTGTTCTAAATTGAATTAGATATATTCAATACAAATATAAAGTATTCTGGAGAGGGTAATTAAATGTGCTCGCTCTATACAAATGTCCAGTATTGATTCCTTGATACCTTTTTGTTGTTGTATATATTTACGTATCCCTATCCAGGTATTTAAGGGTTATTTGGGCACACCCCTGTTGTTGCTTCTAGTATGTTTACACTTCTTCAAGTGTGAGGGTTTTTTGGAATTTATTTATCATAAAGTGTATGTGAAATAATTGTCATTGATCCCTTGGGTGTAGCGCCGTATCATTGTAGAAAATTATTTTACACTGTATATTTTTGTGTTTATGAATGTTGTATGTACACTGTCTCTTTTAGTGTAGAGAATGACAGAGCCATATATGGTGAGCTACTCTGAGGAAGACATCAATAGATTGAAACAGATACCGTCCCTTCTGGGTGGGGACACACCAGGGGTTAGGAACCTCAATTCCGATAAAGGAGAACGATTGATACAATTTAGAAAAAAGAATACCAGGACTCAATTGCATGCCCAAGTATTATTGGAATATCTTAAATAAAATATGATACCTGCAGGCTTGCAGGTAAAAAATATCCCAGTAATCTTTATAAATGATAAGGCATATTTGGTAGACTTTAGTGGAGTAGGAACGAAGTGCTCTCGTGAGTGGATTGTATTGTAGATTCAGACTGCGTTAAGAATAAGTGAAGAGGAATTTAAAGAAATTAAGAGACTTGAAGAAGAGATTGGGGAGGACTCCACCATCTCAGATGCTAACTCATTTTTGGAAACAATTAAGAAAACTTTGATAGATTTTAAGACTCATACAGTGAATTTGAAAACCCCCAAAGTAGTGAAAGACATTAAGAACTATAAGTTGGAGTGGGTATACCCCTACTTGAAGGAGGATTTCTTCAAAAACAATAATCCTAGCAGTCTTAATCTACAATACAGAGGGAGATCATGGACTAAATTCGTGACTTTCTCAGAGTCCTCCTCTGACTCTGATCAAGGAGAAGGACCATTTTTCCAACCGTACCCTGCATATCAACCCTATTATCAATACCCGAGGGCCCATCCCCCCCTTTTTTAGACAGAGGTGGAAACAGGGGTAGAGGTTTCAGGGGAGGATGGCGAACTCCTGCACAGCAGAATCAGGAGCAGGGGTTTTTCAGGACCCGGCACAAAGTGTACAGACGTTAGAACAAAATGAGACCAGTACTGAATTGTTGCCGGTGTACAATCTATCCAAGCATCCTTTAACTGATTTGGAAATCAGAATACTTCAAAAGGGGCTCTCCTTTGTCCCCACCGCAGTGCAAGATCCTGTGGACACTAAAACAGAGGTTCTACAATTTTTAAGGAAGATTAGACTTAAGATTTTCTTTTCAGAATATAATGAAAGTAATGAAAGAAATATCAGTGGTCTTAAGAGAAAGTCTTCCTTCTGTCCACAACGTATGGCCATGCCGGACGAGGTTTTGGTCTTTCTAGATCAAATATTACGTGAAATTGATTCGTTGAATGTTAAACATATCTCTTTTAGATCCAACTTTTTAAAACAAGAACTAATGGCTTTAAAAGATCTTGCCGACAATCCACTTACTGTCATTAAACCAGCTGATAAGGGTGGGGGAATAGTCCTTTGGGATAATGAAAAATACGGTGAAGAGATTATGCGTCAATTAAGTAATAGAGACCACTACCGACCCCTTATTGAGAATCCTACGGCCAGACTAAAAGCACAGATACTACATCTAACGACAGAAGCTATGGAGTTCGGATACTTATGCAAAAAAGAGTATGAATATTTGAACTTCACTGAACAAAAGATACCTCATATCTATGTACTACCGAAAGTACATAAAGATGTACTCCATCCTCCAGGTAGGCCGATTATTGCCTCCTGTGGCTCAATTTTGGAGCCCCTAGCTAAATACATTGATGTATTTTTAAAACCTTTTGTGGCACAAATGAAAGCCTATTTCAGAGACACTATGGATTTCATCTCCAAGATAGAACTCTCGGTGTTTGATGGAGACCAACAGCTGCTGGTCTCCTTCGACATCGAGAGTCTATACACTATTATACCTCAGGATGAGGCACTGATGGTGATGCGCACGGTGTTGGACAAAAGACCCAGACCCCACCCTGTCCCGACTGAATTCTTGCTCGCTTTGGCTGGGATCTGTTTGAAAAATATTTTTTTTGCTTTCAAATCTGATTTATTTCTACAGGTTAAGGGAATAAGGATGGGTTGCTGTTTTGCTCCGGAAATAGCGAATTTGGTGATGGACCACTTTGAAAAAACACACATCTTCCATGAAGCGGCCCCATTCAGGGGTCACATCCTTGAGTAGGTCCGTTTCATTGATGATGTATTCATGATATGGAAAGGTACGCACGAAGAATTGGAAGACTTCCATATTTGGCTTAACACCCGGACTACAGATCTCAAATTAACTAAAACAGCTAGTAAAACACAGATCAATTTCCTAGATGTTTGGATTGGTGACAGGGACGGTAGATTGGAGGTAGACTTGTATACCAAGCTTACTGACCGTAACACCCTCCTCGATTATACGTCAGGGCACCCACGTAATCTCAGGGACAACTTGCCTTACGGGCAGTTCCTGAGGGTACGACGGAATTGTACTGATAAAAATGACTACTTTAAAAATGCTAAGATCTTACAAGAGAAAATTATCATTAGAGGGTACCCTAAGCGTTTAGTGAGAGGGGCACTAAAAAGAGCATGGTATACCCCGTGGGAAAATTTACTCACTTCAAAAAGTAAACTAGAAAACGAACAATTGGTTTGTGTACTCACCTTTAATCTCAAGGCGTATAAAGTAAAACAGATTATCCTCAGGAACTTAAGGCTAATAGATCATTTGAACATCCCAAAGCCACTATTCGCGTTTCGACGAGGGAAAAACCTGAGAAACTATCTAGTAAAAACGATTCGTCAGAAACCTACCCCAACAGATGTGAGAGGTTTCTTGGGGCTACCAGCAGTAATAGGACATTACAGGTGCAATAGTTGCGCCGCATGCCAATACACGGAAGATTCTAAATCTGTGATTATTCACAAGAGACAACACCAACAACTGTGTTTCTCAAATTGCAATACAAGAAATGTAATATATTGTGTGGCCTGCCCATGTGACAAAACTTACATTAGACAGATGACACAAGCAGCGAAAATGTGGATATTACAGCATAGGTCCCGCATACGATGCAGGACCGTAGGGGCTCCTATGGTCCAGCATTATATGGATTTGGGACATGGCGAGAATGAACCGACATGGTCCATCTTGGCTGTAGTGAAGACCTCCAACAAAACAGCCCTTGAAAGGAGCTTAAATAATCTAGAAGCACGGATGATAGAAAGATATCAGACATCCAGTATAGGACTGAATGATAGAGATGAGGTGTGGGCATTGATCCACAATTGATGTCAGATGACTATATGTGAAATGAGGGGACCAGATGCATAAATCCTGTAACTGTTGCCAGGAATTAGGGACTTCTACAATTCCTTATGATTTTAGGTATCTATGCAGATGTTGAGCTTCACCTGTATGTATATAGGCTCTGTCAATGTATGAACAGTCTATGTACATATATGTAAATATTTCATGTCATTATTTTTTTTGTTCCAATGTATGAACATTTTGTGTATATATATGTAAATATTTCATGTTATTTTATTTGTGCTGGAAAGAAAGATTGCTCTTCCCTCCGAGTGTTGGAGTGCATCTGGAGATGTCTGGTCGACTGCCTAATTTTAATTTTATAGCACTAATAATTTTACATCATTATTTTTTATCACTATCAGTCATGGTAGAGTGAGATAATTTGTTTTTTAGTGTAGATGTTTTTGTTGAGATCTCGTGGTGCCGTAGTTTGGAAATCTTTTTGATTGTTTAATTGCTGCCCTGGGGGTGTTTTGGCTGGTCAGTACCTGGTTTTATTTCCAGACTGTATGCAGCGGAATGGTTGGTTAGAATAGTGAGGTTTGGATTAGCAGGAAAGTGTGAGAATATCCTTTATGGCGCACAACGTAATGTGGACTAGTGCGCCTGGTACGTAGTCCCATTTCTATGTCCCTCCTTTAGATGGGCGGGTTGTTGCGCGCAAGGAAAGGTACTTCTGTGTTTCCACACATGCCCGCATTCGCGCGTTTTGGATTTAGTCGGGCGTCGCGGGAGTAGCTACACAGTGAAGGATCATGCACCCATTTGGAAAGGCAAATTTTTGTAAGTATTTCCCATGTGATTATTTTTGAATATGTTTTAAATGTCGATCTACCACAGCTGAGTCAGGTTGGCTTATAGGCATGTTTGACCGTTGCAGGTCGAAATCGGGAGAGAACCAGTTGTGGGACACTCTGTATTCACTCAAGAGACGGTTGCAGAGGGTGTGTTTTACATACTAACGGGAAGGTAAGCGCCCCCCTCTGTATGGCCATAAAGATAGGCTTTGCCTGTTTTTGGATTAGTATTCAGTATTTAGACACTTTCTACCGGTGTATATGAATATATGGCTATATATATATTTTTACAGGTTGGGCTCCCCAGTTGCAGTATATTTGTTCAACGTGTGGGAGCTTACGCGTTTGTACTTGCACAGAGATGTAAGTAGAATTAGCTTTGTGCTAGACTGTGCGTCATCACGGGGTCAGACGTTGGTGATTGGTACTCTGGTAAACCGTTTGCACTATGAAGACGATGGGCAGTACTCAAGTTGCAGGGATCTGCATGCAGTGTAATAACCTATGGTTGGTATGTCACACATGTTTATGGTAATGTAAGGTAGTTATAGTTTGGTAGATATTTTAATGACACATGCTGGAGTGATTGTTATTATTTTTATTTATTCACTTTATTTTATTGAGGTATGCTTTTGGTGGCACTGTGGTGTACAGGATTTCGAGGGGTCTTTGGGCAGTCGACCAGCTTTACCGATGTGCTCCTCTCCGCTTGGTGGATGAGTATAATGGTGCGTTATTGTATTTATTTCTAGTTGTGCATAACCCCTGTCCTGAAGAGGCTAACGAAGATAAGGCTGAAACGTGGTCACGTCGACAGATACTCCAAAGGAGGAGTCACAGGATTACGAATGTTTCTTGAAACTTTTTCGTGACACACTATTAGCTAGCTTAATTTTTAGCACTGCAAGTGTTGCACGTTGCGACTACCTCTAAGTGGGTCGCCCGGAATTTTTCTACGGGGACACTATAACGAACATATTACTTTAGGGTTATTGGTCTTGATATGTATACATGTGATGTTGTTGATGTTATTTGTAATGTGATATATGTCATGCATTTGCTCTTTGAACAGGCGTTCCGCTCATTTGTGTTGTAAATTGAATTAGATATATTCAATGCAAATATAAAGTATTCTGGAGAGGGTAATTAAATGTGCTCGCTCTATACAAATGTCCAATATTGATTCCTTGATACCTTTTTTTGTTGTATATATTTACGTATCCCTATCCAGGTATTTAAGGGTTATTTGGGTACACCCCTGTTGTTGCTTCTAACCGATCATGCATCAGCATGCATGTTCGGGTTGCAAAAACATACTATATAAGGAGCTCTATAAACCAGGAGCTCTATAAACTTGACCCCCCCTCAATTCTGTTGATGTCCCCAGTGGAAGGAAATAAGCACCAGTGCGTCCATGGCTCCTGCTTTATTGCTGATGCCTCCAGCATATGCTGCCCCTCCTTCACTTCTTTAGGTAACAATGTGAAGTGCTGTGCGAGTTAGCAACGACGGAACCCTTTTGGGTCCTGATTGACTTCGTAGAACTGTAGCGTAAGTGTTAGAGCTTAGTGAAATGAATGAAGGTTTAAAATGTTTTGTTCGAGGGTACCCCCATACCAATAAATATGTGTAATACTAAGCTCTGTGTGTGGCATAGTCATTGGCAGTTACCAAGGCGGGGGGGGGGGTGTGATGCTGCAACTGGTGATGAGATAGGGGATAAGTAACCCGGTGATCGACAGTGCTCTCCCGGAGAGATTGCTGCGGTCTAGTAAACTGCTTGTGTGTGCCACAAGTCCCTTAGTCAAAATGCAGAATCGACGTTTGCCTTATAGGGAGTCAAAGCACAACTCCAGCCAGTGTGGAGCATTTGAAAAAAAGGAAAACTTCATAAAGAAGTGCACACATCGTTGGCCAAGAACCTGCTGGTAAGGCTATAAAGAGAGGTGCCGGGCGCTACTATGTAACCTAAAGCTAGACATAATATAGAGTGATAATATAAAGGCGAATGAAACCAGGTTTTGAATGAGCATCAATTAGCGACAGCAAATTGAAAAATGACTGCGATCACAAGCGCTGCATAAAGAGATCAATCAGGTGTCAAACAGTACAAAGAGACGCCGAAAAACAAAGCAAATCCAATACAAGAAATAGTCATCTGCTTAGCAGAACTGCGTAAAGAGAGTCATCATACCACAGTGTTGGGTGAAGTGACCCCAGAGGAAGTGTCCAGGGTTGTGCTTACGAAACCCTCTGTTAGAAATGAGGGTCTCTAGTTGGCAATGGTTTGCACCTTTGTCCAAATAGGGACCCTTCTTCCCAGTCAGGGTAAGGGGTATACACTTCCAGAATAACCCCTTCTCATCCAATTGGTAGCTTGGCAGGAGCAGACAGGCTCATCTCAGAAGCAGTGTGTAAAGCATGTGTGTATACATACAGTATGCAGTGAAAACACTACAAATGGACACCACACCAATTTAGAAAAATAAATAATCTTTATCTAAACAAAACAAGATCGAAACAGCATAAAATCCACAATAAAGTAATCAAAATATTACCTTAAAAGGTAGAAATAGTTCTGTTCATAGAAAATGGTGGATGTGACACTTTCAAAACAAAGTGCCTTGGATATGTTGAAAACACAAGCAAAAAGGGTCCCAGGGAAGGTGATGCATCAGTTCCTTACACACAGGGAAGGTGATGTGTCGGTTCCTTGCTCCGGGGAATGTGATTCATCGTTTCCTTACAGCTGCGCAGGGGTGGTGAATCATCGGTTCCTTACCAGAGTGGAGGTGATTTATCTGTTTCTCACTACATGGGGAGGTGATGCATTGGTTTCTTACTGCGTCTACAAGCGAGGCAGCAGACCGGGTGTCTCGATGTGATGCGAAATGATTCAGGACGATGCAATGCGCGAAGATCCGGGATGTGCTGTGATGATTCCAGCCACGTCCCCTCAATGCGTCGGTTCTTATACAGCAGGGCCTGCTTCACAAGCGCTGCATACAGAGATCAATCAGGTGTCAAACAGTACAAAGAGACGCCGAAAAACAAAGCAAATCCAATACAAGAAATAGTCATCTGCTTAGCAGAACTGCGTAAAGAGAGTCATCATACCACAGTGTTGGGTGGAGTGACCCCAGAGGAAATGTCCAGGGTTGTGCTTACGAAACCCTCTGTTAGAAATGAGGGTCTCTAGTTGGCAATGGTTTGCACCTTTGTCCAAATAGGGACCCTTCTTCCCAGTCAGGGTAAGGGGTATACACTTCCAGAATAACCCCTGCTCACCCCATTGGTAGCTTGGCAGGAGCAGACAGGCTCATCTCAGAAGCAGTGTGTAAAGCATTTGTGTATACATACAGTATGCAGTGAAAACACTACAAATGGACACCACACCAATTTAGAAAAATAAATAATCTTTATCTAAACAAAACAAGATTAAAACAGCATAAAATCCACAATAAAGTAATCAAAATATTACCTTAATAGGTAGAAATAGTTCTGTTCATAGAAAATGATGGATGTGACACTTTCAACACAAAGTGCCTTGAATATGTTGTCAAAAACACAAGCAAAAAGAGTCCCAGGGAAGGTGATGCATCAGTTCCTTACACACAGGGAAGGTGATGCGTCAGTTCCTTGCTCCGGGGAATGTGATTCATCGTTTCCTTACTGCTGTGCAGGGGTGGTGAATCATCGGTTCCTTACCAGAGTGGAGGTGATTTATCTGTTTCTTACTACATGGGGAGGTGATGCATTGGTTTCTTACTGCGTCTACAAGCGAGGCAGCAGACCGGGTGTCTCGATGTGATGCGAAATGATTCAGGACGATGCAATGCGCGAAGATCCGGGATGTGCTGTGACGATTCCAGCCACATCCCCTCACTGCGTCGGTTCTTATACAGCAGGGCCTGCTTCAGAGTTGGTGCGGTGATCTCGGACATCGAAGATCAGTGCACAGGACTCGTCAAATGGCAGGCACTGCGTCGATGCTGCGGAGCTGCTGCGTAAATTCTTCTAGCACCCCTGCGATGTGTTGGAATCAGGCTATGTGTCTATTTTCACTGTTCTTTAGTCTTTTGCAGTTCCCAGCCACAGAAACAACCTCCAGAGGCCCAGAACACTGGCAGACATCTCTTGGCAGGCCAGAACTCCTAGCAGAGGAGTTCAAGGGAGACTGGGGGTGAAGTCTTTGTGTCCCTGAGACTTCAGAACAGGAGGCAAGCTCTATTTCAAGCCCTTGGAGATCTCTCTCAAGCAGGGTACACAGCACACAGCAACGTCCTTGTCCTTTCCTTGGCAGAAACAGCCACTGCAGGCCAACCCCAGACAGCACACAGCAAAGGGACAGCACTTCTCCTCAGTTTCTCCAGCTCTTCTCCTTGGTAAAGGTTCCTCTTGAATCCCAGAAGTAATCTACAAGTTCAGGCCCCACTTTTTATATCACAAAATCCTCTGTTCTCTGGTGGCAGAGAAGCTCTTTGCCCAGCCAAAACCAGTTATGTCCACTCAGGTACAGCTTCCTGGCAGGAGGTGGAGACATCATTGTCCAAGGCAGACTAGTCCCAGTAAGGTGTGAAAGTAATCTCCTCCCCCTACTCTGAATGCAGCCTAGGTCTATTCAGCCCAGCCCTGACTCACCCTGGAAAGGCAGGACATACCTCACCCTTCCAAGTGGCTGTCTGAACAGAATGCACATCTCCAGCCCCAGCCCCTGTCAATCCAAAGCCAGGCAGTCAATACACAAACCTAGCAGAGGCACACAGGATGGGTAAGCAAGAAAATACCCACTTTCTAAAACACAGAATATAAAAATCCTTACTAAAAGATGCATCTTTATATTCTGAGTTCAGGCATACTAAACTTTACCTTTCTATCTTGTCCCAGTGGAAAGTTATATTTATAAGATGTTATAAATAAACTATATAATATACTAGAACAACTATGAGTCTCATACAATTGAAGACCTTGACACAAGAATAAAGGTGATGCTGAGAACTAGTAAAGCTGTGAATTCAAGTATGCATAAGTGTATGTATGCATAGGTGTAAAAATTCCCATCATCAACCTCAAGAGGTTAGCTTCATCATCTGGGAGTGAAGGACTTAAAAGAGTACCATCTTCTACTTGGCAATTTGTAGATCTTGGTCTCTTATGTGTCCCAAACCAGTAGCTGGTATATTGTTGTTGTTGGATGATGGAAAAGTGTGATAATTGCAGTGCTCGTGAAACGTGATGGTGTAAGAGTGCTGGATAAAAATTGTCTAACAAGGCACTAAACACATTTTATTAAATCGCTACCTTGTTGGCAAAATATAAAAACAGTGCTATAACAGTTTCAATAATATAATAACTTTGATGGAGAAAAGAGGTCTACATGTTTCTGCTATCGGGTGAGATTCACCCAAGCATTCGTCAGGACCAATGTAGCTACTGCAAAAATGAAACAGTGCTCAAATGAGCAGTGAAGTGATTAATACAGCCTGAACCCAATCGAAGGGCCTAGAGGCTCTGTGGGAAGTAATTTTACTCCGCTGACCTACAGAGATGGATACACAGGAAAAGAAGAAAACACAGCATGGCAAAAACCTTTTAAAAAGTGGTATTTTCAAGGTCAACGTTTAGCATCCAGTACATTTATCTAGTATGCAAATACTCTTATATGTATCAAGACTGTAATAAGTCTGTGTAATTAAGTAAAGTGAATAAAGTTTATAGCACTTACCCAATATGTTGTGGGTGTGCACCTCACCTCACCTGGCTACTGCTCAGGTTTGGGGAGGCCCCGCTCTGTAAAAGAATCAGAGGGTTCACAGGTATTACTGCTCAGAATTTGGGCAATTTTAAACCGCTATCGCTCACTCCGCGAAATGCCAAAGAACGTCTAAACCCACATGATGTCATTCGTATGCTACATAATGTATAGACATTGTCACAGACTAGGCTATGTAATCGCCATGGTATTAATTGAAGCAAGAATGCTTGGGTGAATCTCACCCGATAGCAGAAACATGTAGACCTCTTTTCTCCATCACAGTTATTATATTATTGAAACTGTTATAGCACTGTTTTTATATTTTGCCAACAAGGTAGCGATTTAATAAAATGTGTTTAGTGCCTTGTTAGACAATTTTTATCCAGCACTCTTACACCATCACGTTTCACGAGCACTGCAATTATCACACTTTTCCATCATCCAACAACAACAATATACCAGCTACTGGTTTGGGACACATAAGAGACCAAGATCTACAAATTGCCAAGTAGAAGATGGTACTCTTTTAAGTCCTTCACTCCCAGATGATGAAGCTAACCTCTTGAGGTTGATGATGGGAATTTTTACACCTATGCATACATACACTTATGCATACTTGAATTCACAGCTTTACTAGTTCTCAGCATCACCTTTATTCTTGTGTCAAGGTCTTCAATTGTATGAGACTCATAGTTGTTCTAGTATATTATATTGTTGATTTGGGGATTTCACAACTATTAGAGTCTGTAAACTTTTTCCCTTTGACCCCCACTCGTTTTTGAGATATTATAAGATAGTTTTAGGAGCAGCTTTGGCTGCGGGTCTTTTTGTATTTTCCGGTACTTACGCAAACAAGCGTATTATAAGTACACTCACACCGCTGCTCACACCGTGTTTCCTGTTTTTAAGATGGCCGAACTCACTGGCTTGTCATTCGATGATAGTATGCTACAATCAATTCTCAACACTAATCCCAGTATATTAGACAGTTTGCCATCAGTCTCTAACAACACCATAGATGAATGGCAAACCCTACTTGCCCTGAAGAAATCACACTCGCGCACCTTCATACATGGTGCGATAATGACAGAGTACCTAAGAAGTAACAGCGCTCCTATGGGTTTGATAGTAACCAACACACCACGCCTTTTCTTGACAGACAAAACTTTTCTCAAGGACTGGTCGCTTATTGCGTGGCGATGCACCCGTGATTGGCTTATTTTAATCATCAGTACAGCCAAGAAGGCAGCTGACTTGATCCTTGTAGAAATACAAACTTTAGAGGGCCAAATCAAAGCTACAATCACGAGTGCCCTATTTAAAAGGAATCTCGAGGACACTAATAAAAATAACAAAGAGCACAAAGACACCATTTTGCTGACGAAAATTGAAAAATTTAAAAAGGATCTGGCCCGTTTCTCTTTTGAAAAGGTCTACCCATATACAAGCGATACCTATACCCCACCAGAATACAACAAAAAGGGTAAGAGATATGGCTCCAATTACTCCTCGTCAGGGACAGACACCCCCTCATCAGACTCAGAGGGTTCCAATACATCGGCTCCGTCGCAAAGACCAAATTATCAACGTTCACGCGCCAGTAGGAGACGCGGTACACAAAATTACTATGGTCAACCAAGCCCTTGGTGGCCCCCAGTGCCTTGGGGTTATCAATCCTCACCTTTCAATCCACCTATGCCCCCCTTTCCCTGCCAGCCGCCCCCCACATCTACCTTCTTTGGGCAGCAACCTTTTTTAGGGCAAGGCCGTGGACGCAACAGAGGCAGGAGAAGAGGAGGACAAGTACAACAAGTACACTGGCAAACAGACCAGCCACCACAGAACCCATAGAATATAATGAACAAACAACCACGAAGACTATAGATGACAACAGTCAATTAGTGGTAAATTTGAGCCAACGCAACCTGACTTCTACTGAATATGAGGTTCTAAACAAAGGTTTAGGTTTTGTTCCCACGTGTGTGGGTGACCCTTTCCAATTGAGGTGCGAACTTGGAAAATTTTTCCGCAAAGTTCGGCTACATTTCTTTTTCAAGAGTAAAGACAAAGGAACTGAGATGATGAGTCTAGATAATCTATCTCTAGAATCTAATACAGGTCTCAAACCAGCTTCCAATTTCAACCCGCCAGTACATTTGGTGCCAGACCACGTAAAGGTCTTTGAACAAGCTGTAATCAATGATGTTACCTCGCTCTGTTCTACTAGTGAGAAAGGATACTGCAATTTTCCTCTTTCACTTAAACAAGCCATAACGACACTATCCAATGACAATACCATCACCATCAAGCCCGCTGACAAGGGAGGCGCCATTGTCATTATGGACTCTACAGCATATCGGAATGAATGTCTAAGACAGCTGAATGACGGCAAATCTTACCGGGTTCTGTCCGAAGACCCGACAGCAAGATTGTCTAAAGAAATACATGACCTGGTCTATGAAGCCAAAGAGTCAGGCTGGATTACACCACAAGAGTCAGATTTCTTGATCACGAAGTTTCCGGTGATGCCCTATTTTTACATCCTCCCTAAAATACACAAAGCCACTAGACCACCACCAGGACGCCCCATTATATAGGGGATAGGGTCACTCCTAGAACCCTTGTCCACTTTCGTAGACTTTTTCCTACGACCGTTGGTCAAAGAGATGCCAACATTTTTACAGGACACTAAAGACGTCCTGAGACTGTTGCCTGAGACTACATTTGACATCGAAACAGACCTTCTGGTGAGTTTCGATGTTGAATCTCTCTACACCTGTATTCCCCAGGACGAAACATTGGAATCTATCAGGGGTTTACTCGACACAAAAGATCTAGTCACGAGCACCCCCATCAATTTCATCATGGAGTGCGCCAGGCTAGCAATGAAAGAAAACTTCTTTAAGTTTGAGGAAACCATCTACCTCCAGACCTCAGGAACATCGATGGGCAGTATTTTTGCGCCCAGCCTGGCGAATCTCTACGTTCATCTTTTTGAACAAGATAAAGTGCTGAATAACATCAATCCTTTCCACGACAGGATTCTCGTTTGGAAGAGATATATTGATGATATTTTGGTAATATGGCGTGGCAATGTGACCACCCTGCTTGACTTCCATGCGTGGCTCAATGCCCAAAATGACTTTCTGAGATTTACAGTGACACATGACAAGACAAGACTGCCCTTTTTAGATATTGTCATTTATCCAACACAAGGTACTCTGGGGAGTGAACTGTACAGAAAACCCCAAGCAAAAAACTCACTACTAAATTTTCAAAGTCACCATCCCAAGTCTCTTAAACAGAACCTGCCTGTCGGACAATTTCTGCGGATACGCAGGAATTGTTCCACCAAAGAGACTTTTGATAAACACGCTGCTGACCTGTCCCAACAACTGAAAGTAAAGAATTATCCTACCTTCTTGATAAGACAAGCTAAAAAAAGAGCGGCGAATAACAACAGAGACGCTCTCATTGCACCCTCAATACCAAAACCACCACTGACGAGATTGACCTTTGTCAATACTTTCAGCACACTATCCAACCATGTGCAGAAAGTAGTGCGGAAACATTGGCGCATCTTAAATCTGAATAATGAAGAAATACCTCCCCCACTCTTCTCATTCAAGAGAGGGACGAGTTTAAAAGACAGTCTTGTACATACACGACCTAAAACTATGAGGAACCCTTCTACATCAACACTTTGGGACTTGCCACCTGTGCAAGGCCACTATCCCTGTGGCAGCTGTTCAGTGTGCCCACAGACAGCACCTACAAAATCAGTAGACATTGGTACCTCAAGACCATGGGTGCTCCACAAACATACAAACTGTAACTCAGAGAAAGTTATTTACCTGATTACCTGCCCTTGTTCACTAAAATATGTAGGGATGACCACCCGTAAAATTAAAGTAAGAATAAGTGAGCATAAGAGCACAATCAGGCGTAAGAAGCAGGCCACTAAAATGACTACCCATTTCCTGACATCGAACCACAAACCAGAAGACATGAAATGGCTCGTCCTGGAACAACCATTTATTCCATCGCATATCACAGATGTTACGAATTACCTTTTTCACAAAGAACAGAAATGGGTGTTTAGACTTCGTAGTGATCAGAATGGGCTCAATGATGATATTCCCTGGGCATCACTTTAGGATTAGACACATATATATCCTATCGAATACACAATGTGCCTCAGGCTGATATGATCTTAACATCATGTGCCTTCACACCATCAAAGTCACTTAGGCTTTCTCGTTTGGTTACACCCACCCTAGCGGCTGACTTCTAGATATACGACATTCTTCAATAATTTCAGGGCTCTAACAATAGTTTGGCTCCACTGCCATTCTGTTTGGCCAGGCGAAACGAATGAGGATTGGTTTCTTGGCCACCTACTCGTTGCGCTATTTAAAAGACTACATTTCCCAGGCTTTCTCAACGTGACGTGACGACGCAATCCACCAGCGTCCCACTCACTTGGTTGCCTTGACAACAGATACCGGCATTCTTTACTTTAACTGAGCGCTTACACGCCGCTGGTTGCCCCCCCTACGAGCTCAGCTCCGCTTTGAGGTACCGACGGATAGGTGAGGAGGAATCTCTTCCGCTTTGTTTATTGCTAGTAAGCAAGCACATCGCTGCTACTGCTCGTGCTCTCTGGGCACTTTGGCAGAGACACGGTTTTATTTCACTTCATTTTAACAGACCGGGTTGCTTTCGCAAGTGGGGCTTCTTGCTTCAATTAATACCATGGCGATTACATAGCCTAGTCTGTGACAATGTCTATACATTATGTAGCATACGAATGACATCATGTGGGTTTAGACGTTCTTTGGCATTTCGCGGAGTGAGCGATAGCGGTTTAAAATTGCCCAAATTCTGAGCAGTAATACCTGTGAACCCTCTGATTCTTTTACAGAGCGGGGCCTCCCCAAACCTGAGCAGTAGCCAGGTGAGGTGAGGTGCACACCCACAACATATTGGGTAAGTGCTATAAACTTTATTCACTTTACTTAATTACACAGACTTATTACAGTCTTGATACATATAAGAGTATTTGCATACTAGATAAATGTACTGGATGCTAAACGTTGACCTTGAAAATACCACTTTTTAAAAGGTTTTTGCCATGCTGTGTTTTCTTCTTTTCCTGTGTATCCATCTCTGTAGGTCAGCGGAGTAAAATTATTTCCCACAGAGCCTCTAGGCCCTTCGATTGGGTCCAGGTTGTATTAATCACTTCACTGCTCATTTGAGCACTGTTTCATTTTTGCAGTAGCTACATTGGTCCTGACGAATGCTTGGGTGAATCTCACCCGATAGCAGAAACATGTAGACCTCTTTTCTCCATCACAGTTATTATATTATTGAAACTGTTATAGCACTGTTTTTATATTTTGCCAACAAGGTAGCGATTTAATAAAATGTGTTTAGTGCCTTGTTAGACAATTTTTATCCAGCACTCTTACACCATCACGTTTCACGAGCACTGCAATTATCACACTTTTCCATCATCCAACAACAACAATATACCAGCTACTGGTTTGGGACACATAAGAGACCAAGATCTACAAATTGCCAAGTAGAAGATGGTACTCTTTTAAGTCCTTCACTCCCAGATGATGAAGCTAACCTCTTGAGGTTGATGATGGGAATTTTTACACCTATGCATACATACACTTATGCATACTTGAATTCACAGCTTTACTAGTTCTCAGCATCACCTTTATTCTTGTGTCAAGGTCTTCAATTGTATGAGACTCATAGTTGTTCTAGTATATTATATTGTTGATTTGGGGATTTCACAACTATTAGAGTCTGTAAACTTTTTCCCTTTGACCCCCACTCGTTTTTGAGATATTATAAGATAGCTATAAATAAACTCCCATTCTAACCTATGAGACAGGTAGCCTTTTAATAGTGAAAAACGAAATACACTATATTCACTATCAGGACATGTCCTACCTTTCGCATACACTACACCGTGCCCATGGGGCTACCTTGGGCCTACCTTAAGGGTGTCTTACATGTAAGAAAAGGAAACGTAAGGGCCTGGCAAGTGGATGCACTTGCCACGTCGACATGGCAGTACCAAACTGCACACAGTGGCAGGTCTGAGTTACATTTACAGGCTGCTCGTGTGGGCAGCACAATCAGTGCTGCAGGCCCACTAGCAGCATTTGATTTACTAGCCCTGGGCACACACAGTGCGCTGTACTAGGGACTTACCAGTAAATCAAATAAGCCAATAAAGGAATCACCAATTCATAAACACATTTTACAAGGAGTACTTGCACTTTGCCACTGAACAGCAGTGGCAAAGAGCCCAAAGCATCTAGTTCAGCAAAAACAAAGTCCAACACACAGTAAAAACACAGGAGGCAAAGGCAAAAATACCGGGGAAGCCCATGCCAAGGATGCAGTCTAACACCCTTCATACAAGAAGTGGCATACCACCAAAGCTGCCTGGTGACGACTCAGAACAACTCCAAAGGACTCTAATGGAGACCAATAAAGAGGTCATATTTCCTCCAATTATCAAAGAGGACCTGGAGGCCAGCACTTTGCAAGGATTCAGCGATGGATAGACAACATCACCAAGCAGCATTAAAAAGAACTCTACTTCCCACATCAGTAAGATCCCCAAAAAGTACAATGCCACTGCCTTCTTGAAAACACCACCACGATTTGGTACAGCCAAGAAAATGAAAAATATGGTGTCAAGTGCCTGTTTACTCAGCTGCTGATATAGAACTGATATCAGCGAACTATAATATGAAAGCTCATCACGAAATAGTATGTCAGCTCCCTTTGTTGTTTCATGGATTAGGAAAACTCAAAATTATGAATGTACAATTACACATTAATGAGGATGTCCATCCTATTGCTCAAAAACCCAGGCAAATTGAATTTCATCTACAAGAAGCTGCTGAAAAATAACCTGAATGCTTACTCAAGCATGACATCATTGAGCTTTCCAATGGTCCCACGCCATGGGTTTCTCCCATGGTGGTGACACCCAAAAAGGAAAGCAAAGGAGCTGTACACATCTGTGTTGATACGCATCAAGCAACAAGGCAATTCAAAGAGAATGTAATCCAGGTCCACACATTGCTGACATGATAACACAGATGAATGGTGCAAAGGTCTTCTCTCGGCTTAATTTGAATAAAGGATATCATCAGTTCGAGCTTGAGGAGAATTGCAGGTACAGTACAACTTTTTCTACACATATTGGTGTGTTCCGTTATAAAAGACTATGTTTCAGTGTGTCATAAGCTGCAAAGGTTTTTCAAGATGTCCTTCGACGTATCATATAGCCTGTCACTAATGCTTTCAATTATAGTGATAACAGATTGGTTTTTGAAGCAACACAGAAGGAGCACAATAAAGCTTTCACACAAGTGCGTCATTTGCTCCCTGATGTAGGTTTAACTTTGAATGCTGAGAAATGTGAGTTGCATTAGACAAACTAAAAATTCTCGGCCATATCTTTTCTGATGTGAATGTGACACCTGATCCAGCTAAAGTGCAGGAGTTGTCAACCGCCTGTCCTCGACAAGATGTTTCCATGCTGTGTTCATTCCTAGACATGGAAAGCAGCACACCTAAGCCCCAACTTAATTTGCTGCAGGATGAAGGTGGGCAGCTTGCTCTTATTTTATATCCAGAATACACATCAAGAAGCTGGGTTGAAATTCTAAATAAAGGAAATCTGTTGCTATTACTCTCAACGCTGCCAGGCTTGGAGAGGATTTCCACAGTAGACATAGAATCAGTGTCAGTTAGATCAGGCAAAAACCAAGAAGTGAGCAAACGGACAAATAGAAATTAAAAGCGAAATTATGTCACATAAAGCTACCTTAGAAGTTTGGTGCATCCAAGTATTCGACCCTCCATCCACTAGATAGCCAAAGGTGTTTTCACAAATGGGTCAAAGAAAATCAGAGAAATATCCAGCAATGTAACGTGTGTCAGAGAAATGATCTGTTCCTAAAAACACCAGAGGAGCGAAGCTTATAGGGAATCCCTTCCAAGTAAATTCGATATCTAGAAGCATCACTAATGAAATCTCTCTGCCCAGAAGTGGGAAGAATCAATTATAAAGGGATTCCCCAAATTGACAGCAGCCAGCGTACCTAAAACAAAACCTTCTGGCCAGCCCCGTTTGTCTAAGCTTAAGCTAGCCACGGGCTTTACAGTGTGCTCTTGGAATATCAGAGGGCTTAATGAGGTGGTCTCAAGACCCGACGTAATGCAGACCTTGCATCAATATGATATAGTTTGTCTAAAGGAGACCTGGCAAACAACCAGCAGATGTTGGCAAGATTTCAATGAAGCATTTGCTCGCGCCTAGCCATCAACAAAAGGAGACCACCCCTCGGGTGAAGTGGCTACACACAAAAGTAAATGCTTCGGGCCAATATAACCCTTCTCCATACAGGCACAAGCGATTTTGTATTAGTCAAACTGGATTTAAAACCACCTATAACATATGCCGAGTTAACAGTGATTATTGATAACTTTTATGTTAATCCACTATTGGCAAAGAAGAAATCATAGCTTGAAAGCCTAGCTGCAATAGTGAGAGACGAGTGGCTGAACCACTCAGATACTATGGGGCATATTAACAAGGCGGCGATATGAAATTATCGCCGCTTTTGCGTCCGTTTTCGGGCGAAAAGCGGCGATAATTTCATTGCCTTATCAGCAATGACACGCTATCGCGTGTCTTGCTGACTTAGCGCCCGTTTGCAGCACGCCTCCGATCGCATCGCTAATGAGATGCAAAGGCGGCGTGCCTGACAAGTCTCCCTTGGGAAAATATCGCGAAGGCAGCTTCGCGATATTAACAAGGGAGGGTAGCGATTTTTAAAATCGCGTTAAGTATGCCTTAACGCAGGAATTTAACATCTGTTAAATTCCTGACTAAGGCATACTTAACATGGGGGGAGGATTTTGTGACTAAGACCACAGGCCCTATCATCTAGGATATCGCCATTTTCCACCATGGAAAACGGCGATATCCCAACTATCTCTGGAATTTTTTATCGCCTCGGCGATGCGCGTTGTTAATAACGAGCAAACCGGGCGATAAATTCCAGAGATAGCCGGCGATACATATGCAAGTGCTAAGCGCGCTTTGCGATATTTATCGCCGGCCCTTGTTAACATGCCCCCTTGTGTTTATTGGTAGGCAACTTCAACTCAGACTTACTGGACTGGGTAAGTACACCAATTTGGCAACAAATAGATGATGCTGAATGGGGAATCCCGCAACTAAAAAAGAACATTGACAAATGTTTTAAGGCTGGTGCATTAGCTGCAACTGTTATAGGAGAAAGCTTTGGGAACTGAAACAAACTTGTCAGGAGAAACAATGGCTAAAATTGTTTGAGGCATCAAAATCTTCAAAACTGCACACCTTTTGGTTCCTTGTCCATCGATCACTGAGTCCAAAAAAGCCTCCAGCGTGAAGTAATATCACAGTAGCAACCTGGTAGAGATATAATTGCCACTTTATATAGTAGACAATGTAGAAGTTCCAGAAGAGCGTCCATGCCAAGAAGTAGAGGGCAGCCGATCCACTGAGCATGAAGTATCAAGCCTGAACTATGATAGAGCGCTAACAGAAATCAAGTCAATGCCCACCTCAGGTGCACCAGGTCCAAATGGGCTAATATATTCAAAACAGCTAGTCGTAAATGGGCAGACTTGATGTTCCCACTATTCAAGAACTGCCTGCTCTTCTACATCATTCCAGACAGATGGAGAGGTTTCATTCTAAAACCTATACACAAGAAGACAGACCTGAAAATCACAATTGCATAGTCTTGTTGGATGTGGATGGCAAAGCATTCACAAAAGCACTTTTCAAAGAGCTGGAGTGATTGGCAATGGTCAAAAATCAAATTTCATGTACCCAGGTGGGTTTCCAAAAAGGATGTGAGACCAAGGACATGCTAACAGTGACGGCTGTGTCTGAAGCAGCAAAGGCACTCTGCCTCTGTTCACAGAATATATAGACTTTTCCACTGCCTTCGATTGTGTGAACAGAGGTCTACTATGGACAAAGCTACAAAATTAGGCACTGTTGGTTTCATTACTAAATTCTACCATCAGTCTATACTTACAAACATGGGTGCGGATACAAATAACATTCAAATCAATAGCTCCAAAAGTAAGATCTTAATAAACGAGAAACTTTATAGCAAAGGGCCATGGTATTTGTGTAATAGGAAACGTGAGATAGCAAAAACTATCAAGTTCCTGAGCGTTTCCTTCAATGAACGAGGTAGCTATTCGGCTCGACTATTCTCTCAGGAAAGCATCTGTTCTGTATTGATATTGACTGTCTGCAAGATACTTCAAAAAATAAATTGCCCCAATTTGTCTGTGGTCTGTAAGGTCATTAATAGCAAGCCAATGCCACCTCTGATGCATGGCAAACACAAGGAGATGATGGATGGAGTGCTGAAACTTTTCAAACACTCACCCCAGTCACAGATCTGGGTTGAATCCATGATCTTTCTTTAGTTCAATTTACCACCCCAGTTCAGACACAGCTATATGTAAATCAGTCTTGGCCCTGTGACTCGTGGGAACAGTCCAGCCCGAACTGCGAAGCCATGTCTTCCCTGGACTGGAAACAAGCATCCTGGGACTGGTTTCTGGCTAACAGCCCTCATCAGCTAGGCTAGCGTGAATCCAGTGGCAAAGTGAGCAAGGGACCCATGTCTGGGCATACTCTGCCAACTTAGGGCAAACAGAGCAAACACCTGGAGATGATGGATGGAGTGCTGAAACTTTTCAAACACTCACCCCCAGTCACAGATCTGGGTTGACTCCATCATCATTCGTTAGCTCACTTTACCACCCCAGGTCAGACACAGCTATATGCAAATCAGTCTTGACTCTGTGCGTCATGGGAACAGCCCAGCCCGAACTGCCAAGCCATGTCTTCCCTGGACCGGAAACAAGCATCCTGGGACCGATTTCGGGCTAACAGCCCTCATCAGCCGGGTTAGCTTGAATCCAGTGGCAAAGTGAGCAAGGGAGCCACGTCTGGGCATGCCCTGCTAACTTAGGGCGAACAAAGCAAACACAAGGAGATGATGGATGGAGTACTGAAACTTTTCAAACACTCACCCCCAGATCTGGGTTGAATCCATCATCATTCTTTAGCTCACTTTACCACCCCAGTTCAGACACAGCTATATGCAAATCACTGTAACAAAAACATGGTCCGACCCCGATGGTAGATATACATTTGCCAAACTACGCCTCTGAGATATCTCTTTAAGTGTGGGATATGTTTAAGCACTGACTGGGGTGAAACAGTCGTTCCTCCACTATTTGAATCTTTTATTAGTGGAGATCGGAGCCTCGCAATATATTTTTGGTGGGGACTGGAACTTGCACGAGGACCAGTCCTGGACAGAATGGGACCTTTAGACAGAGCCAATGATGCAGATAGGACCCTGATGAGCGATGTGATCTCAGACAATGAACTGGTAGATCACTGGCGCCTTAGCCACCCAACAGACACAGAGTATGCTTTCACTTCCCCGGTCCATGGCATGCTCACCAGACTAGACTATTTTCTCATCTCTCAGAAAACTGACACGCTCGTCCAGGAGTCTCAAATATTAGAAGCAGCACTATTTGATCACTCCTAGAGGTGGGGCTAGCCTCCCCAGGGCACAAACCATGGGGAATGAACATACAATGGCACCGCACACCTCAGGACAAATCCCAACTGAAAACTCACCTCTCCACGTATTTCTCAGACAATAGTAACTCAGTAGCTAACCACAAAGAACTTTGGGCTGCCACAAAAGCCATCATTAGAGGTCAACTCATGAGAGACGCCGAGGTGGCCGACAAACACCTACCCATCAGAAGGAACTGCAGAGGGATATCTCATCGTATAACCGCCTCTACTCCACCCACCCCACCTTGCATCACCGCAGTCTCCTAGAACAAGCCTGGATGGCCCTTAACAGTCTTTTCACTTCTAAGGCCAAGTACGCTCTGCAGCAACTGAAGGGCGACATTATGAACAGGGGGGAAAGCCAGGGCGACTACTATCTGCCCAACTATGTCAACAGAAGGCCGCCATCATCATCCCCACCATAAACTTGGCAGGGGGTAAGGTCCTTATCTGCCCCCAAGATATAGTGAACATGTTTGCCTCATTTTACAAGACGCTTTACTCTCCAGGGGAATCAGCTGACGCAGATCGAGTGACCATCTTCTTGAGAGGGGTAGACCTCCCCATCTCTCAGACAAAGGTAGGGAACTCTAAGAGGAGGAAATCAGCAAGGAGGAGATAGCACTCAGTATATTCAAATTACCCTATCATAAAGCCCCCGGGAAGAATGGCTTCCCTGCAGAATTTTACAGTCTGTCAATACCTTGCATGCCACCTTTTAGGAGGCAGAACAGGAGTCCTCCCTGGGACCCCTATCCAATAAGGCAGTGATTGCTGTCGTGCCCAAACCTGGCAGAGACCCTCTACTATGTGGCAGTTACAGGACTATTACCCTACTGAACATTAAAATCCTGGCCAGTGTTTTGGCAGACCATCTGAGTAAGGTCCCCCCTCCCTGATCCACCACACGCAGGTAGGCTTTGTACCAGGGCGCTCCTCCAGAAATCATCTCTACACCTTAGCACATACACTTTGGACAGCCAAAGACATCCCAATGGATGCGCTGACTCTCTTACTTAAGGCAGAAAAAGCGTTTGACCGCATTGAATGGGACTACCTATTTGCTACAATGGAACGCTTTGCCTGAGAGACCAATTAATCACCAAAGGGCGGTTGCTGTATGAATGCCCCACTGCTCAGGTTAACTGTGGGGGATTCCTGTCTGACCCTTTTCTGATTTGGAGGTGCCCCCTCTCACCACTCTTCTTCCTCTTGGCCATGGAACCCCTGGTCTCTGCCATCCACAATTCTGCCAACATAGTGGGCGTCCAACTCCCAACCAGCCACTCCCAGATATATCTCTATGCAGATGATGATGGTCTACTCAATCTGACTGATCTTCAGTGATCCCTCCCGGCCTTGCTGGGTGTCATCAACAACTTTTCAAACCTCTCAGGTTATAAAGTAAACAGGGACAAGAGCGAAGCACTCCCAATTTCGGTCAGCACCACTAAATCAGATATACATGGCTACCCCTTACGCTGGCAGCCCTCCCGCCTTAAATACCTGGGGATACTGGTGAACAGGGGCACAGAGGGGATGGTCTTGGACAACATGGACCCAATAACGACCCAGATGAAACGACTTTCAGAAGTGGTCTAACCTGGGGTCCTCCATGTGGGGTAGAGTGTGGATGGTGACATTGCTGCGCTTCACATATACGCTTTGGCTGCTCCCCATCCAGGTGCCTCTCCCTACACTAAGCCTCATTGATTCCCAGATTCGGTCTTTCATATAAGGATCTTCGAAAACCAGAGTAGCTGCAAAGAAAATGATGGTGCACCGCTCATGTGGTGGCCTGGGCCTCCCGTCGGTGGAACATTACACCCTTGCTCTCCAGCTTTCCCAACTGGTATACATGCTGCCTGGTGTCACGGATCCACCGCAATGGGTCCACATTGAACGGGTAATACTCTCTGCTGACACAGGACTATCTTTTCTATAAAAGGACCACACCCATCAACTCGGCCCTACACGCACTGTGCTGCGCGCTATGAATAAGGCTTGGCTGCGCGCACACCACCTACTCGAGATAGACCCATGACTACATGAAAAAGCTCCTCCATGGGGTAATTACGGCAAACGCATAGATGGACAGACTCTGTCTTGGACTCAATGGAGGGAAGTGGGCATCAACACCTTAGACCAGCTCTACTTAATGGAGACCACCAACCATTTGATCAGATGAGAGAGGAATACAGCCTGCACCCGAGACAAACCTGGTGCTACATGCAATTGCAGCACTGCCTGAAGATTTGCTTGAGCCCTCATCCCTGGTTCCTACAGTCTTCAGCTGTAGTATCTTATCTGAATGTATGGGGACGTCACAAAGGAGTGATGTCAGGATGATACGGCATGCTCTCATCCCACCTCTTCTTGCAGCTTCGTTCACAAGCTCTTTGTGTCAAGTGGCATGCCTGCTTGCAGGTCACATATGAAGACGATTAATGGGCAGACATCCTAGAAGCTCTAGATAGGGGCCTGAGGGAGGCCCGCCTGAAGTTATGCCTTTTCAAGACGCTACACAACTGGCATAGGACACAGGCAAAAATGAACAGAGCAGGTCTTCTCCCCCGTGCAAATTGCTGGAGATGCGTGAATACCCACTGTGATATCACACATATTATCTGTGAATGCCCTCAATCCAACCCTTCTGGTCACATATTGGATCAGCCTTGGGTGCCTCCATACCTCTACACTTACCTCTTCAGCTTTCCTCCTCCACGACGTACGAAATTCACCAGAACTCTCGCGCTCACAACACCGCCTTCTCCATACAGCCTTGGCCACAGCCAAGATATATATTCTCTGCCAATGGAGATCTCCCCTACCCCTATCACTGGAGGCCTGGCTGGTGGCCATGGTCCAAACAGCCTCACACAAATGAGTCATTTACAACCTACAAGACCAGACTGAATTATTCCTACGGACGTTGGCACCTTTCCTCCACGACGAGGCCACTCACCCCCGTCAATCACTTTGGACTACACTGACCTGTACAACTGACTACTGTTGTAACACAGAATGCCCACTTCCCTCACCCCACTCCTTCCTTGTTACCTGTGTAATGCAGTGACGGCTCACATAGGGCGTGCTGCCGGGAGATGGGCCGGGGCGGGGGGGTAATGTGTGGGGGTTGTAAACTCAGACATGCGACGGAATGGAGGAAAGTAAGTATTACTTTCCTCCATTCCGTCGTATGTCCGAGTTTACTATCACCCCAACCTGCCCATCCTCGCCCCGCCGCCCTACCCTGCAACACGCTCTATGTGAGCCGCCACTGGCGTAATGTCGGTCTCTGACCCCCTTCCTCACCTCACCTTCCCCACCCCTACCCCACCTTCACCTCCCTCTTAAATTCCCCCCTCCCGCTGATGGATGCTTGAGATAACCCTGAACAAGCCAAACATAGTAGGTAATCAAGACTTGTTCAGGTGAAGAATGCAGGGGATGTATATGTTCCTTTTGACACCATAAACAAAATCGCTTCTGGAACTAAAGGGATGCATGATAATATCATCCTTAATAATAGCTTGTAAAGGCGCACTGAATGAGTCTCTTTTCTTTGTATCAATTTTGCTAATAATGTTGGACTTAGCTGCCTCCCTGCTGTGGAATATGCTTTGTTGAAAGTAGTGTCCAGCTTAGCTCCTAAGAAGACTATGCTTCTTGCTGGCTGAAGGACTAATTTCTTTTGATTCAGGGTGAGTCCTAGCTCTCTCTGAATAGATTGATGAAGGCCATTGTTGATTTGTGCGCTGCTCGACTGGACTGAGCTTTGACGAGCCAGTCGTTCAAGTATGGGAACACCTGATGCTTTTGTTTCCTCAAAAAGATGCCACCGAAACTAGACATTTTATAAATATCTGGGGAGCTGACTTTAGGCCAAAAGGAAGAACTCAAAACTGAAAATGAGTGCTGGCTACTGAGAACCTTAGGTATTTTCTGTGGGAAGGATGGATAGGGATGTGCAAATACACATCCTGAAGGTCGAGGGTTGAGAGATAATCACCGTGATTCAAAAGCAAAAGTACATCCTGCAAAGTTACCATGCAGAACAATTGCTTTTTCAGATACTTGTTTAGATCTCTGAGATAGAGGATTGGCTGCCACTCCTTCCACTTCTTACGAACCAAAAAGAAGTGGGAGGAGAATCCTTTTCCCAGTTGGGAAAAAGGTACTCTTTCTATTGTCCCTTTGTTGAGCATTGACTTGATTTCTAATTTGAACAGTCGTAAGTGCTTCAGCATGGAAGGGTGAGGAGGTTTTAACAGTGGTGTTTGTAAAAATTCTAGGGTGTGTCCGAATTGCACAAATTTAAGAGCCATCTGTCCGAAGTTATCTGTTGCCAACTTTGAAGTAGGTGGAAAAGTTTTCCTCCAAGCTTGGAAGGGAAAACAAAGGAATGGCTGACAATTGTGAATGGTCATTGGCAGTGACCTGCATCTTTTCCCAGATGCCCATTTCTGCCTCTAGGGGTGGGCTGTTGTAAGCCTTATGAGGCGGTTGTCACTGTGAATACTGTGGGTGAAACTGATGGGAGGTAGTTGAGTAGGAAGGGTACCAATATTGTTTGTAACCTCCCCTAAATGACGGGAGCCCTCTTTCTCTAGAGCTTCGAAAGGGCAATTTCCTATACTGGAAAGTGCCCAGAGACCTGGCTGTTTCTGTGTCTGTCTTTATGGCTTGCAGGGCTCCATCAGCATGCTTGCCAAAAAGCGCCTGTCCAAGGAATGCGAGATACAGTATCTTTTTCTGTACTTTCAGCCTAAAAGAAGTAGCCTTAAGCCAACTTTGCCTCAGTAGTACGGCAGAACCCGCTAGTTGTCTAAAAGTTGCTGAGGCGATATTCATGACAGAGTCTGTCACTTTTGCAGATGTGCGTTCCCCTCTTGTAAGACCTTTTTGGCCTCTGATCTAACATCATCTGGCAGTTGATCCAGATTCAGTGCAATGTCAGCCCACAGCTGGCCATCATACCTCCCTAGGACAGCTAGAGAATCAGCTTTTCTGGCGGTAAGGGCCGACATCGATGAGAAGCGCTTGCTGATGTTATCATGGTGCTTAACTTCTTTGTCCGGAGGTGCCGATATTGGAGTGGATGAGTTTTTCGATCTACGTTGGGCAGCTTGTGTAATAACCGAGTTTGGCTTTGGAAGCCCAACAATGCATGCAGGAGCGTCCTCTAGGGCCTTACATTTTTTATCCAAATGCGGGATTTCTCATGGTCTTGAGATGTTCCTCACAGATGTAATTGACAATGGGCATGGACGTTACACTTTTTCGATATGGCTGCTTGAAAGTATAGAGGAAGCAGTCCATTTGCTTAGTGGGCATAGGAAGTTCAAATCTTTTTACTGCTTCTTGTTCTAGCAGGTTGTGAAAGCACTGGAATTCTTCAGGTAGGGAATTGACTGGTGCTGGATAAGTAGACGATGGCGGAGGTATGAGATAATCATCCTATTCAGCGTTGGTGTCACAAGCTCCCCCTCCTCTTTGTCATCATCAGAGACTTGCAAGTCCTAAAGAAGAGCTGTATGGGAAGTACGCCTTGCTGATGTAGGTAATGCTATCAGTCTTGGTCGAGGAGTAGAAGGCTGGCTAGTTGGTATTGGATGACCTTCTGCAGGTGCTGAGGTTTGTGGTGCTGTAACAGGAGTAGGAGGGATGAGTCTTCTGTAGTCGCCAAGCATGAATTGTAAATCTGACACCAGAGAACTATGTAAGCAGACTAGTTCTTCCTAGTGGGCTTGTTGGTACTGGTGTTGAGGAGTATAAGGGTCCTTTTCAGGATATTCCTCGTAATCATCGTCATCTTTTTGGCAGTTAACTCATACCTGGGATGGGATGCTAGCCACCCCAAAAGGTCTTTGTCGGCAGAGTCGTTGACAAGATCATCATCAAGGTTACTAGAGAGAAATGAGTCAGTCGCCGACGCAGAAATCGTTGTAGGGCATATCATCGTCGTTGATGAGGGAATGAATGTTGACAGAAGGGCTGTTGTCGACATCAGTGACATCATAGTAATTTTTATCGTTGAGGGTCAAGAATCAAAAGCCATCAATGAGGATGTCATCGTCAATGGGAAGGAAGTACTGGAAAGAACTAAAATGGATCCCATCATTAAAGTCTTCGATGCTGCAGTATATGTTTTCATCACCGACAGCGCAGCTGACGAGGTTCTCGTCGATGGCGGGACGCTCACCGACGCTCTGTCAGAAGACGATTTTTTGAAAGAAAGTCCCATCTGAGGAGGTGGTGTAGACTGCTCAGATGATGTCTTTTTTTACTTATCTGAGGAGAAAAATGAACCCTTTTTAGGTTGAGCAGTCGAGACCTCTTGTATATAATTTAGTATTTTATTCTTATATGTGTATGTACTTTGCGAGCTCTGGAGATCAGCCCTAGGACTTGTCTGCTTCCACTTAGGGACTTTTTTCTGTTCAATTGCCTCTATTTAACTGTCTTGATAGAAAACGACCAGTAGATGTCAGTAAAATACCAGAATTGCGTTCTGCTTGTTCAACTGCCTCTTTTTAACTGCCTCTTTTTAACTGTCTTGATAGAAAACGGCCAGTAGAGGTGAGTAAAATACCAGAATTGCTTTCTACTGAGGGACTTTCTTTTCTTTATTTTTCTGGCAACTGCCTCTATTTAACTTTCTTGATAGAAAAGGACCAGCAAAGGTCAGTAAAATACCAGAATCACTTTAGCATTCTCTAGATTCCAGCCCATAGAAATTGTCTTCTACGAGCACCCACAGACAATAATATTTTTTGTCAAATCTTGTATTTTCAATGATATGACCATCAAAGGCCTTACTAAAAAAAGAGCTTTGAACATTTCCCGCTGAAAGGCAATATTTCTCTCTATGTGTTCCCATGACTGACGTGTCACACGGTCTGATGCTTACTTTCCCTCCATGTTAAAGAACACTAGATGTTTCAGCACCCAGGCTAATGTGCTGCATAACTAAATACATATAACCTCCCAAAGACGAGACCAATTGCATTGCAAATGCTTGTTCTTCTTTTGCTTGGAAGAAGTGTTAAGAGTCCTGGGAAGATGTTAAAGGACTATGGGGCATATTATCAAGAAACGGCGTTAAAATTATCGCCGCTTTAGTGACAGAAGACTGCTGCTAAAGCGGCGATAATGGGCTTGATAATATGCCCTTGAGAATTCCAATAGAAGCCCATGTTCTGGTGTCAACATGGGCTTCTATTGGAATTCTCAAGGGCATATTATCAAGCCCATTATCGCTGCTTTAGCGGCAGTTTTCTGCCGCTAAAGCGGCGATAATTTTAACGCCCTGCTTGATAATATGCCCCTTTGGTCTTGGTAAAACCAATGAATGGTCTTTTTTTGGCTTCTTTTGGCTAGGCGAGAGAGTAATGAGAACGAGGTGTCATCTCTCTTTTATGTGACCATCTTGTGGATGAAGAGAATTCTTCACTGTCAGAGTCAGATACTCGCTCCTTCCTAGAATCGAATTTCTGGAGCAATATCAGCAGCCTTCCTTCTGTGTCTGTTAAAGTCTTCGAGGAGAAGGTACAACATACCTTACAATCATTAGCAGAATAGTTCGGATAAAGGCAATAGATGCAGTCTTGATAGGGGCCTTCAGAATGATGCTGATTTTCTACCACAGGTAGTGCAAGCCATGAAGAGACTTTTCTTCTCCTTATCTGACATGGTGTAATCAGATAGGTAGGAATGTGAATTTTCCAAAGAGAAAGCATTGAAAATATCTGTAGAAGTGTATCAGATGAGATATAGCTGAGCAGAGCTCAGTGGAGACTTCCAAGCACGACGTGCGGTTGAAAATCTGAGGACCTGGAAGTCTCTCAGGAGTGTACCAGAGGGCAGGGAAGCCTGATTGATTGATGTATACGTTTGGTATCTTTTTTAAATGGATTAAGACAGGTTGCAAAATAGAAGGGCCTAGGGCCTTTATGCTCTATCTTTAACATTATAATACTATTATATAGTACCGGGCCTACCATCTCAACAACAGGGAATGTCACGCTTGCCTAAAATCTATAGAGTACAACTATTTTATAATCATGACTGGATTTATCTGTAGTTTTGTGATGCACTGTCGCTTTTTCCTTTGTAATTATCGTAATGTAAGCAATCACCTGTGATGCAATGGATATCACTTATGCAATCATGCATCGAACTGTAGGAGTATTATGCACTGCCACTTTTCTATCCTGCCTAGGCAGTTGTTATCTTGAAAGAGAAGGCTGAAACTGGGAAATAGTGGGTCCTCTGTACAGTATACCAGTCTAAGAACTATACAGCCTAACTCTTTCATACCTTTTTGTTTGTACGCACAGTCACTTTATTCCCTTGTTCTATGGTTATGTAAGCAACTTCCTGTGGTGTAATCAATCCACCTTAAGGTAGTTTATTTTATATACTCATGATGTAGGCCAATGGAAATATTGCAATTTAACTTATCAAATGTTTTAATTAGGGTAGACATTTTATTGATATGATTGTTTTGAATTTCTCTTTGTAATGGTTTTTAATAACTATACAATATTACTTCCTTACTTTCAAAATCCTTACAGACTTTTTCCTCTTTCCAATTGTGCTGTAGAATGTAGCACAATTGGAAAGAGAAAACAAAGAGGAGAAATAAAGGTATTTCTCCCTGTTGTGTATCCCCAGGGAAGACATTTCGGTGTATTTCCAAGTTTACCAGTCTGGGAATGCACCAAAATCCATGGGTGGATGCGTGAGAACACACACGCTCCATCCATGGAATGCCTTCCCAGGTCAGAGTAACGAAACGCAGTGACTTGTGCTGCCTTGCATTACAACCAAGCAACGCAGGGCCTTGCCAGATGACCTTGAGTTGCTTGCTAAATCTGACTTAAGTATTGTGTTGCCCTTGTAACACCATGCATGGAACAAGGGCAACACAATTCGATTATAAATCTGTCCCCCACTATTAGAGCTGCAGCCAGATGTGCATGTGTCCCTGAGTGCTAGTCCAAACTCCCCACTTTTCAATGCAGGCTCATTTCACAGGCCTGTGGAGCCATGCTGTGCTGCACCACCATCAACCAGATTCCTGGAGCATTCCTTCTTGCAGTTTGCAGTTTTTAGGTCTCGCCTACGCAACACGCATGTGCTGATAGGAGGAGACCTTTAGGAATCGATTCAGTTTTTGGCCCAAAAACGTGCACGTGTTGCATTGCTTTCAATGGCAGCGCGTGCATGTTTGGCGATTCCCTTGTGGAAGCGAGCTTTGAAACCATCTGTTGGTAATTAACAGATGGTTCCTGTCGCTCCCGCAAGGGAAACAGGCGTAGGCCCCCTCCTCTCTCCCCTCCCCCTGCTGCCTCCTCCTCTCCTCGTCAAACTTGTTTTCGCGCGCGCTTGTTTTTGACTTGTTGCTGACTCACACTGTGTCACTAGGATTTCATTTGTCAGTGTATTACGTGCTTTTTGAAACACGAAACAGAAACAGAGAGTGCCATGACTATGCAAAGTAGTGAAGGCAAACTAGCCTTGCGCTCTTCCGGTTAAGAAGAAAATCAAGTTTCAAGTCAGCGTAAAAGGGTGATTGAAAAACAGGCGCAGCTGGCAGCTGTCGCCGGCAGTAATGATAATAATTTCGAGCTGCATCTTGAGGAGTGCCAAGAGTGGCATATGCAACAGATTGTTTTTGATTGGCTACGACAATCCATTCATTGCATTTTCATTTGACCTGGTGCTATGTCACACCTGGGGTGGCGAGCACCCCACGACGTCTTTTGCTTTGAAACTGCACAGTGTCCTTCTTGTGGTCTCAGCAGGGCCCCTTTTCTGCATGATCAAAGACACCCTCCATGAGCACTGGCTTGTAGGTGGACTGAGAGAGGCTGTGACCTGCTCTCTGCTGCTGCCTGTCCTGCTGTGAGTACAGAATCACAAGTCCAGACTCTTATTCTGTCCTTGGTTGTGGGCATCTTTGTATATTTAGCAACAAGTACAAATGCATCAGTGAACTACAAGTACGGTTTTCTACAGGGTGTGGGCTAGAAAGAAAACCAGAAGGATGGGCATAGCCGATATATTCCCGTTTCAAGGTCTCCCTGTAGGTTTAAGGTGGTACTACTCGTAGGAAGCAGCAGAGAATATGCCTCATTTTAATGTGCCCGTGCAGGTGTTACTGTGTTCTCTGACTTGAGCTAGTATTCAGAACGCCTCGTGCTTGTCAAAAAGTGCTGTAAATACTGGATTTCAGTCACACCAGGCACTAGGACGTCAGCGACCAAACCACAGTGAAAGCAGACATCCATGATGAAAATCACGTCGTTGAGACTAGCATAGAAAGGCTTTGACAGGAGGACAAAATGTGATAAACTTTATGTACAATCATTTTTTACGTTTGCCAGAACGTTTAGTACAGCCCAGTTATAACTACCACCACAAAAATGCCGCTGACCGCGGCCCCCGCAGGGGGCCAATCGGCAGTCGGCGCCTTAGTGCCCCCGGGGCACCGGTCACCCCTCCCCTCCCCACCGGGGGGGGGGCGGGGTCGCAGTCCGGAGCCCCCCTCCTTGGGATGGCCGGAAGTGACGCGCAAGGCGTGTCACTTCCTGGCCCTGGGGTGAGGGGGAGGCTATTTAGCCTTCCCCCACTCTCCTGGCGACCTCTTTGTCGCCCGCTTCGCCTTTTCCCTCCCTACCGCTTACCCGGCGTAGGCGTTGGTGGGGGGGGTTTTCTGAGCGTTGTAATGTTTTCTTTTTTCGTTGCAGGCGGAGTTACAGGGTGATCTGGAAGCAGGCCGGTACAAAGGGTACCTCTGCGCGGCACCATAGGGGGTGCCTGAGCCAAAACCGAGGAGCCTCAAGGGAGGTCCCGGAAGCCGTGTCGGCGCCCCGCTAGTCCTGCGGGCGGTTGTGGGCCTGAACAACCGGGGGTTTGCTATGCGACGCTCCGCCCCGAGAGGGGGGGCGTGAGTAGAATTACCAACGGCACGTGATCGTAGAAAGAATCACCTGGGGGGCAGCAACGGCGGGCAACGCTCCCGCGCTGCCCGGCTCATCAGGCGGGCAGGCGACCCAGTTGGTTGCCTGCCCTTGGATCGCCCGTAAGATAACCCACCCATTACATATACTGGAATTATGTAATAAACCTGCAGCATTGTGTTACCCAACACCAACTGTCTTGTGTGTGTCATTTGGGTAACCTATTATGGGGGAGGGGGGACAGCGGGTTGCCCCTGGGGGTACTATGCCGCTGACCGCGGACCCCGCAGGGGGCCAATCGGCGGTCGGCGCCTTAGTGCCCCCGGGGCACCGGTCACCCCTCCCCTCCCCACCGGGGGGGGCGGGGTCGCAGTCCGGAGCCCCCCTCCTTGGGATGGCCGGAAGTGATGCGCAAGGCGTGTCACTTCCTGGCCCTGGGGTGAGGGGGAGGCTATTTAGCCTTCCCCCACTCTCCTGGCGACCTCTTTGTCGCCCGCTTCGCCTTTTCCCTCCTTACCGCTTACCCGGCGTAGGCGTTGGTGGGGGGGTTTTTCTGAGCGTTGTAATGTTTTCTTTTTTCGTTGCAGGCGGAGTTACAGGGCGATCTGGAAGCAGGCCAGTACAAAGGGTACCTCTGCGCGGCACCATAGGGGGTGCCTGAGCCAACACCGAGGAGCCTCAAGGGAGGTCCCGGAAGCCGTGTCGGCGCCCCGCTAGTCCTGCGGGCGGTTGTGGGCCTGAACAACCGGGGGTTTGCTATGCGACGCTCCGCCCCGAGAGGGGGGGCGTGAGTAGAATTACCAACGGCACGTGATCGTAGAAAGAATCACCTGGGGGGCAGCAACAGCGGGCAACGCTCCCGCACTGCCCGGCTCATCAGGCGGGCAGGCGACCCAGTTGGTTGCCTGCCCTTGGATCGCCCGTAAAATAACCCACCCATTACATATACTGGAATTATGTAATAAACCTGCAGCATTGTGTTACCCAACACCAACTGTCTTGTGTGTGTCATTTGGGTAACCTATTATGGGGGAGGGGGGACAGCGGGTTGCCCCTGGGGGTACTATAAAGAATGTGCTGCCCAAGATCAAACGTGTCAGCAGGGTAGCCGGGATTTAGGTGTGTTACAGCATATCTTCTGTCTGGACCCGGTCTGTCCAGAAGCTCTTCCTGTGCTGTTGATCATAATCTGCATGACAGACAGCAGGCAGTCGACAAAGAAGTGCTCACTGTGGCGCTGCCCTTCCCCGCTCTTTCTGTCCTGTAAAGCGAATCTGAAATGTCCCCAATCCCGAATGCACAACCGTTCAGCCAGCAGACCCCTTTCTCCCAGTTAGAAGGATCCTCGCTTAATTTATAGTAATAAACTGCTCGTGCTCAAGAAAGAAAAATCTCTCTATTGAGTTGTGTCTTGTAGTTGCTGCAAAGATAATTTCTTTCTTCTGTCTAATGCTGATAGACCCCTCTGGCCTTTAGCAACAGGCAACATTACATAATGATGACAGCAGAGTACACAATTTTTACATGTTTAATTCCAGCTTAATTTAAAATGGAGTACTTTGCTGTCAAGCAATGAAAGCAATTTTATAAATAAAAAAAGAAAACTCTCAGAACACAGCGGTTACTTTGGCTCTGGAGGCCATCTCTTCTTCGGAGTTTTGTCATATGCACACAATGGGCAAAAATATGACACCAGTGTTTCTAAAATTAAAACGCCCCCTCCCTTTTCCGATTTTTTCCTCCCCTGCCTCCACACATATTTCGAATGGAAAGAATAATAACCTTTTTATATTTTCCTGAGAAATAGCAGGGAAGAGGGTTTCCAGTCCCCCGTCTGCTATTCACTTCACACCCATTCAAGTGGTCTGGGCCGGTTTTCCGTTCCCTTTTCTGTGCTTCGGTTGGACGGAGTTGTACCGGGGCGGGCCCAATATCCGGGCCCCGCTCTAAACTCGACCGCTCAACACATCAGAACCGTGTGTATGTGCGAGCTGTTCCCACACACATCTGAGGGCAAATCTATACAACAAGGCAAGACCGACGGGTGTATTTAGGTGAAGTGCGGCCTGCCTGAAAACAGGCGCCAAAATCCGAGTGAGGACCCAGCCGTGATATCATGGTTGACATTAACCCTGTGATAGCGTCGCTGAGACTGTTTGGGCGAGGAAGGGTGCACCATCCTTTGAGGGGCCTCTCTGGTGGTCGTGTGTTTATGTTCGGAACCTTTACTAATAGATTTAAATGTAAGGCCTCTTTCTGTTTGTCAGAGAGGGTCTGCACAAGCAAGGCCACACGGCAGGGAGCGCGTGCAGCTGCGACCCGCACAGGCTTCACGGCTGGAATAATACCCTAGCAACCGTTCTAAGCAACAGGTGTTCGCCTGCTCCCATGTAGGTAAATACTCAGTGGTCGAAGATCCCTCCTTTTAACCCGTTTTTGCTTCCTCAGCCTATCTTACTCTTTACTCTGCTGTCCACGCCACCGCAGCACACGACCACCCAGCGTGCCCTCCACCCACGTCTGCTCTCCCAGCTACAGAGCCCTCCAGTGCGCGCTGCAGCGACACATAACGCAATTGTCTTAAAATGGCATTATTACCACTCCCTTCTATTTCGTGCACTATTTTACTTTCGCCAAAAGAACATTTTCCACGCATATTCGCTTCCTTGCTCCTTTTCCAGTGTCTTACTCTGCTCTCTAGCTTGCAATGCTTTTTCATTCAAACTTTATTTTGTTTTTGGTAATGTGCTTATTACGGCAAATCCTGCGTTTTCTCAATTTTCGAAATTGTATTCATGTTCGATTTACAACCTTTCCTTGTAAAAACAAGCATTGGCATAGCCAATAGGTCTCGCCTTTGGGACCTTATAAGTGTTTAGCCATGCAACAGTTAATGTTGTTGCAGTAAGGATATTGTGCTGCATAACTATGGGGCATATTATCAAGCACGGCGTTAAAATTATCGCCGCTTTAGCGGCAGAAAACTGCCGCTAAAGCAGCGATAATGGACTTGATAATATGCCGCAGAGAATTCCCATAGAAGCCCATGTTGACACCAGAACATGGGCTTCTATGGGAATTCTCAAGGGCATATTATCAAGCCCATTATCGCCGTTTTAGCGGCAGTTTTCTGCCGCTAAAGTGGCGATAATTTTAAAGCCGTTTCTTGATAATATGCCACTTATAAGGTCACAAAGGCGAGGCCTATAGGCTATGCCAATGCTTGTTCTCCTTGTCGCGGTGAGAGGTCCACTGTGGTTTTCCGTTGACTGTTTCTTATTTCGGAGGAGGTGAGCCACCCCACGGTGAGGGTGCCCAAAAGAAGAAGAGGAAAGAGATAGTCGCCTAACATGGCAGATATACCTGTAGCCGTGTTGTGTAAGTTGCAGCAGATTTCAGTGGCAGATTTCAGCCATTTTGGCTATTTTCCAAGGTAGTGGGGAGTGAGCTCAGTCAAGGCAAGCGATGGAGTGCAGGCAACTTCATTGTGGCAAGTGAAGCAACCCTTTTGTTTTTTGTTTTTTACCATAAAGCTGGTTGTGATTGTAGTGAATCATGACAAATTGTGAACATCGGTCTGTATTTAGTCTGTACATGACCTGTGTCGATGGCACAATCGATTTTTGCTGACTGTAGATGAATCAGTTTATAGAGGCTGTTAAATGAACTTTAAATAATTGCGAAAAAGTCGCTTGATGGTATATACTTATTGATCTCTAAGAAATAGCAGATGATGCTGACCAGAGACCAGTAATCAGTGAACCAGTGGAAATACTTATGATTTCTGGATAATTATTGAGAAGTAGATCCTCTTGGTCTTAAAGACCTGATTAAGGGGGGGGCATCTTTAAAATGTGTGTAACTTTACACAAGTCATGCAACGTCTTGCTTTAACAGACTGTTACAACTCCTAGGTGTTAACATTGGGAATCTCAAAAATAAAATTAAAATTGGTGGTAGCAGTGGAGTTATAAGCAAATAATGTGAATACAGATTTGTACGAGTCAGTGGATACATAAGCGGGGTTGAGTGCAACTATAATAAAAGGATGCCGTTTATGTAGAGTAACTGAAAGAGAAATTAGAAATGTGTACAAATTAAATGTTTGCAGCAGAAATAGTGAAATCCAAGGCACCAAAAGTGTAACTTTAAAGAGATGAAGACAGAGCACTGCAATCACAAATGGAATCGTAAATGGGTGAGTATGGGATTAGAACTCTAAGGAATAGAACAATAAAAAGAGATGTTTTAAAATTTGATATAAAAAATCCTTATATCCAAGGATGAAATCAAAAGCACAACCGTCCAGGATTAAATGAGATTGTAGAAATAGTAAACAGTCAATGGGGCAAGAATATTACCTAAGAAGGAAAGTGCCACTTAGAAGGAAATTATTTAAATTGAAAACGAAAGGAGATCAAATAAATGGTGAGACATGCAAGTGAATGATCAAAATCAAATAATTAGTAAAGACAACAATGATCACAAAATGAATTTTGAGAGATTGGAAAAGCTACATTTAAAAAGTTTTGGATTTTAAAGGCATAAAAGAGAAAAAGCATGATCCTGGAAATAAAATAATATTAATACTCTAACACTAACAGTATGACTATGAAATAGACTTCTTCCCCAAAATTAAACTCAATGAGAAAACGATTATTAATTTTAATGATGATTGTGGGGTCTTTCCAAATCAAAACGACAAAAACAATACTGGGTAGAAAAATCATATCCAGACTGAGACACAAAATGGAAACACATTGAAGTTAATTCATGCAATGAATTAAACTTTACCAGACTTCAAGAGAGTCAGATATGCTGGAGGAATATGGAAAGAGACTATCTTTTAATAGTAATAAGGAAGTGCTATTATTAACCTGATTCACAGAAGAGACCACAACAGTTTTAGCGATAGGACTAATCTTGAAGGTGAATGATCAAGAGAATAGGAGCCAAATGTCATTATCTCCAATGATATCTGATAAAATTGAACTGTAATGATTGCTCTATGACACATTCATATTCGATAAATGTAGTAGCCCAATTGATAAGAATACAACAAATGGTTCTCTAAACTGAATATGCTCTCGTTTCTCTACGACTAAAGCAGATAGTTTTGATGAAATGGAAGCTTTCTATCGATATTAATAATGGAATGAGGGGAAACTCTTTATGAAATGCATACCCTAGTAAAGATCCAGCTTTGGGATCCTCCAACCTAATGTTAATACAAAGAGGCATATTTACCAGCCCATATCGCCACAGAAACGTCACTTTTTCTGACATTTCTGTCGTGATAGGGGCTTCGCCTTATTCACGAGACGGCGTTAAGCCACTTAGCGTGACTTATGCCGCCTTGTGAATAAGGTCCCCTTTCACCCTACAATTCTTGTGAAATGGGCCTGCCATGGGCACTGCAGTGGGCATTCTGCTGCAACAACCATTGCTTTTGACACTGTCCCATATTTACAAGGGGGGAGTAATTATGGGGAGGTGGCAAAATTAAGACCAGGGAAAACCTGGTCTTATCATGCGAAACGAGGAGAAATCCTTTTTTTCTCCTCGTTTTTGCTGTTTCTATGTGTGCTGCATTGTGCAGCACACATAGAAACAGCAAAAAGCCATTGATTGTTATGTCCCTTCCTCCACATAAACAATCATAAACAATTGACGATTGGCAACTTCTATGTGTGCTGTATTCTGCAGCACACACAGTAGTTACAAAACACCATTACTGATTGTTTATGTGCAGGAAGGGACACCTTCGTGCAAATAAACCATTTTTCCCTGCAACGCAGGCACCTTTGCTCAATGGTGCAAGAGTGCTTGCGTTTGCGCTAGGTGCCTACACTTACCGCCAGCGCTAAGGGAGAGGCAGGGGTTCACTGTATTTTTGTAAGCACGGCGCATCCCTGCATTTGGAAACTGTCGGAGTGCAGCGTTAGCCTTCTTGGTTTAACTCCGCACTCCAACAGTTTCCTAGTAAATATGCCCATAGTGTTTTGGACTCAATGCTAAAGTAATTGGAAAACTTTGCAAAAGATTTAGATCATAAATTGGATTTCCTCATGTTAATCCTGACAGCATTAAGCATAAAGGAACTAGGTAAAGAGGATATAGTGATTCAAATTGGCTGTAAGAGTTGTGGCATAGAGAAGAACTAGGTGGAAAATGATAGTAGTGATGAGGTAGATGATACAAAAAGAAAAAAGAGAGCAAAGAATTCTCCTGACATCAAGATAAAATAAATGGAATACCATGAATTCAAGCATGCTGGAATAAAGATTTTAAGGGTGAAATAGAGCAGGAAGAAAAAATAAATGAGAACAAAGTATTGCCAATGTTTAAGGGAAAGCCGGAGGTTCAATTATATAACAAAAGAAGAATAAGAAATAAACAAAATAAGGAAAAGACCAAGCAGAGGAGAAGAATGACAACTTAAAAAAGACATTGTAAAGCCAGGTATCCAAGCAGGTATGAAATCATGTGTGAAAATAAAAAAAATATTAGTCAAAATGTAATCCTCTGACAATGTCTTTCTCTTTAATGGGGCATTTCAGGAAATAGAAGGTATGGGAAAAAGTACTGAAAATTAAGCAATCTACGTTCAGACTTTTTGGGAAGGCAAAAATCTCCAGCGGGATGAGGCAGAGGGCTGTAGCTGAAGACAGTTTTACGAGGCTGGATACCCCTTTGGCAAAGGACCGATGAACAGGATTTGCTGCTATGGCGAAGACTGTAGTTGGACAAGCCGCAAATTCAGTCTGATGCTCTTGGGCAGATAGGTGAGCTTGTTGGTCCTGGTCTCTTCCTAGTTCTCAGAGCAGTTTTGGGCCAAGAGGCCTCAGTTTTGGGATTTGGTCATCTGGCCATTTTCAGCACCACAACCAAGTCTCCAAGACTTGTGTAACTCCACTTGGGGATTCAGAACTCATTCAGGCTGGGTCTAGGTGTGAGTTCTATATGGTGAGAGCCTTCTGTGTCCCTGTGGCTCTGAACAGGAGGCCAGCAAAATAGCCCTTGTAGTCACTTTGGCAGTCCTAGTGTCTGGTGAAGATGCAGGGCTCAACAGCAGGGCTGGTCTCTGAGGGTTCAAGGCAGGCTCCAGGCAGAAAAGCAGTCCTTCCAGGACCAGCAAAGCCATCTTGCAGAAAGCATTTCAGGTCACAGCAGCAGGCCGCCCTCTGAGAGTCCTTCTACTGGTCCATGAGTGAACTTAATGGTTGGTGTCTAAGGTTCTATTTTTATATTCTGGGAGATGGTAGAAGCTTCTAAACAGTGGCTTTGATGTGCATGGAGTTTTCTGACTCCCCTGCCCTGGCCCTAAGCTGGCTCAATTGACAAAGTCGTCCGGAAACCAGACTACATCCATAAACGTCAGGAGAGCATCATGCCTGTATTTCTGGAACAGGCCAATCTTTCTTTGAGCATTGCAGTGGTTCCAATGTAATGGAAACATGCTAAGGTCATTCCGTCTTACAAAAAGTCTTCACTAGATGCTGCCTAGCCAGAAAATACTGCCCCATCTCCCTATTAATTTTTTTAATCTAAGGTTTTGGAGAAACATGTGAACAATCTCCTGACTAATGTTTTAGAGCAAAATCAAATACTAGACTACTCACAAAATGGGTTTAGGCCATCACACAGCACAGAAACTGCTCTTGACTGTAACTGAGACCTTTCGCGGTACTGCAGATTTGGGAAAATCCCAGTAACTGATTCACTTGTACTTAACTGCTTCTTTCGATTCAGTCTCCCATGTGGTCCTGTTATGCCACCTCAGTAAATTGGGGGTGCAGGGCAAATCTTTGACTTGGTTTACCTCCTTTTTAATGTACTGCCCTTTTAAAGTAATATCTCACCCTTTCACATCATCCGATAGAGTGCTGGTAATTGCATCTTCCCAGAGCTCAGTGCTTTGCCCTACTCTTTTCAATATCTATGTCAAACCTTTGGCTGATGTGTTGAAATCCTTTGGAATCTCATTGGGTGTCCTGAACTGACAATACTCAGTTATTCATTAGCCTGTGTACGGAGTCAGCTGATGACAGTGCCAATTTAAAAAACTATCTAACATCAGTCGCCAGCTGGATGTATGATAATTGCCTAAAACTCAATGCTCTTCAAACTGAGATCCTTCTGTTAGGCAGCCACACCTACCTCTGGGGAGACCAATGGTGGCCAGAAATGCTTGGGCCTTCTCTCGAACCCACATCGGTGGTAAAAAAACCTCAGTGTATAGATGGATAGATGACTCACTATCCTTTGAAGCCCAGGTCAAAAATGTAGCAGGCTACTTCTTTGGCATCTCGAGAAGTCCTAAATCGATCATGGGATTCTTTACTCTACAAGTTTGCCAGCTAATCCTTTATTATCTCATGCCTGGACTACTGCAACATTCTTTATCTGGTCGCCCAAAGCTGGGTATTGAGCCGACTAAATTTCATCAAAAATGCTGCAGCTAATGCTTCTTTTCGCTCTCCCAAAATTCTGATTGGTCTCTCAGCTCTTAGGTAAGCTCCACTGCCTGCCTATTGAGAAGTGTACAAAGTTTAAAGCTGTATTCATTTCCCGCAAGATCCTTTATATGCAAGGAGCACCTATTCTTGCTGCCTTGATGCAATCATATTCTCCTACAGGAGCCCTACACTCAGCAAATTTGAATCTGCCCTTCATACCCTGCCCCAAAAGAGCCAGAATGGGTGGACGTTCTTTTCGAGTCCTGACCCCTGTCTTATGGAGCTCTATGCCTCTGAAGCTAAGTAAAATTCTAAATCATTTTAGCCTTTGGCTGCAGTTAAACACCTGGTTGTTCTAAGTCTAACTTGCTTTTCTGTCTTCTACTGTTGTGTCTTACCTGTGATTAGCGCCAGGAAGCCCCCTTTTTGGGGGAAGCTGTGTGCTTTAAAAATCTTTTCAGCATATCATAACATAACATGACCGAACAATGTGGAGGTGATAGGTCCTTTGTGTCAAGGCAGAGCACTCCCTTTTCAGTTGAAAGTGGGGCTGTGGTCAGCTCTGCCCCCATCCTGCCAGCAGATGGCCCATTCAGGCACACCTGATCCCTCTATACTGTGACTATTTGCGAGAAATCTACAAAGTCTAACTGTCAGTTACACCCAGTCATGTAACCCAAGACAGGCTGCAGGTAAAAAATGGCTAAGGGCAGAAAAATGTCAACTTTGTATCTGTGGTGTATTCAAAATTGTAATCAAAATCCTGACTTTACCATTAAATAGGGTTTTTCATTACAATTCCAAAGACATCAAGCTACCTGCTCCCAACTGGAAACTACAGCTTATTAAGTCTAATAAGGAATCTCCATTGTTATCCTATGGGAGGGTAGGCTTCAGAGTAGTTAAAAACAAATGTACATGTTTTGACCCCCAGGGCATGTAAAATGTAAAAGTACATGTCCAAACATTTAATCACAATGCACTCTGCACTATGGGCTACCTAGGACTTACCAAGGGGTGACTTATATGTAATAAAAGCGCAGTTTAAAGGTGGCAAGGGAATGTTATTGTCAAGTTGGTATGGCAGCTTAAAACTGCATTTAGGCTGTAGTGGCAGGCCAGGGACATGTTTTAAGTGCTACTTAATTTGGTGGCACAATAAGTACTGTTGGCCCACAGGTAGCATTTAATTAACAGGCCCTGGGTTTATGGTATACCACAAGGGATTTATAAGTAAATTAAATATGCTAATTCTGTAAAAGGCCAATTTAACGATGTTTCAGGGGAGTGAGCAAAGCATGTTAGCACATGGGGTAACAGGAATAAAGTGCACAGAGTCCTAAGGCCAGCAAAAATAAAATCAGCAAAATGGAGGAGGAGAGGTAAAAAGTTTGGGAGAAGACCACTCTAAACCTGACAGATTTAACATGCATGAAATAGAATTAAGGGAGAACATGATCGATATAGAGTTAAACAACGCTGGTAAAAGTAAATAAAAGAGAAAATCAGAAAAGGACTTAGAAATGATCAGGTCTTAATAATACTAAATAATGAAATCAGTACTCACACAAAAGTTTTATTATTTTAGAATGTTTTTGTGGATGAAGACAGTGGAACCCTAAACAATTCAAGGCTGTTGAAAACGCTGTAGTCAGTCTTTAACTTGAGGAACATAAGATATAATATGTTTTTGGAAACATTAAAATGGATCTGAAAATCACTTCAAGGTCATAATAGGGTTTCACTCCTGTAGAATTACTGAAGAAATACTAAAAGCTGTAGATAACATATGAAAACTAGTTTTTGATGAATTGTTATTACAAACAACAAACTTTTAAAGCAAAAAGATAAACAATGGACATCCTAGTGAAGGATTAACAATATTGATCCCAATACTATTGAAAGCAGATTTAACTCAAATTTATGAAGAGCAAGATAGATTTTTAATATTAAAAATATTGAATATCACAAGAGATGTCGAGAAAAAAGGAGGTGAAGAGGAGGATAGTCTGATAATTATGAACATTTGTATTCCTCCGGACAAACAGTGTGATGAATATCTAAATGATTTTAATGTAATTCAGGATGAAATACAACTAAAATACCCAGAGATACCAGTTGTTACAGGAGGCTCTAACACTACAGTTCACGAAAACAAAAGAGAAAAGGTTGAAGTAATCGAGAAGAGTTGATGGCAATACCAAACCAGCGTTTATTGACCCCAGACATGAACATCAGCACTATTACCTGGGAACACATCCCAATACATGCTCCTTCGACTTTTTTCAGAAAACGTTGTGGCCGAGTTTACTGACTGCGAGACATGGATCTCGGAATCTCCAAATTTCTCATACATTGTGCTCAACAATTTTACCATTCACATTGCCTATCAGTTTGAGTTCTAGTTTACTACTAATAATTTACTGAATGGACAATACTCACTAAAAAACAATAATGATGTTTGACGCATCAAGCTTACAAAACAGTCACTACCCTGAAAATTAATCATCACGTAAACTTCCATCATTTACTCTGCAATCACAATCAGTCTCATGGTTGGCACTGAAGACCTCAACAGCCTTGAAATAATCAGTCTTGCAAAACAATTTTCAGCAGTATCGGTTGGTCCACAGAGACTCCAGTACCCAAATTCAGAAGCAAAATAAATTCCTGGGACACATATATAATTTATGTATGCTTTGTAACCTATATGCTGTGATGAGATTGCACACTGCGATTAACAACATGACTGGAATGCAACCCACCTACTTTTACTGTATATAAGAAATCACCTCTATATTAAAAATACATTGGACTTACGCTTTATACCTTATAATAAATAATGAGCTCTGCTCCAGACATTCATTGGCAATCCCGAATCATGTGTTAAAAACACAACAACTAGTAAAAGAGGAAGACACTTAGATTCAATAAGTAAAATTAATGGTCTTCTAATAGTGAACAGGATATATCCTAATGATCAGCTGGCAGCCCATACTTTCAGTAATGGGAGTTGATTGATGGAATAAAGGATTGTAAGATGTTATGCCATCTAAGTAGTGATCTCAGAACCTAGCAACTTGATATTTGAGCAATCCCAACCCATGGGATATGGGATCTGAGCAAAAATGCTGAGATAATGAACAAAAATGGGATAATATGGTCCATCCATAATAAAATAATCTTTGAGGTGAAAATAAGAGTTCCTCATTATCTTATGGAAAAAGAGCACAGAAAATAATTTGAAATTTGATGATACTTATATGAGAAATGTAAAATAATTTTAACTAAGAAGAAGTGACAATTTTAGTAAAAATGTGAAGAACAATCCAAAGAATCCTTGAAAAAATTTGAAAAGAGACTTAAACAAGCAACTACAAAATACTTGCAAACTAAGTAAAAATGTAGGGAATTGAGTAATTTGGTTGCTTCAAGAGGTTTCCTGGGCCACATCTTTACTTGTCGTACTTTCCCTGCACCAAACTGGGCTGGGACTACGTCAGCTGAGCGACCGGGCTGGTCAGAGGGAGGACATTGTACTTATAAGTGCTCTACAGATCCAATGGCATGGGATGCCTGCAGGTCACGCCAGGGGCCAAGATAGGCCTGTCTTGAGCCAACTGAGGCTAAGCTGGGCCCTCTCTCTGTCATTTTCGGGATCTTGGCCCTGGATCTAAGTTCTGGTAAGAATGTCTACTTCCTAACTGTATCGGATGATGTTTATAGTTTAGTTCGGATTAGCTGAGAAGACTGCAATATAGGCAACCGGAAATTAGTGGGAGCTCGTGGAGGAAAGGCACTAAACCTCCAGAATCTAATAACAACATCAAACTTTTTGACCAATGCAATGGGGTTGACAGTGACATTGTTAATGCTTAGGAAAGGCTGGCCACAATGAAGTCTGCCCTTTGCAGTGCTATGGAGGCTGTCAGAGATAAGATTGTTTCATTAGATCGGTGCCTCCAATGTAACAGAATTACAAAAAACAAATAAAAGCTTGCCCAGACTCCTTGCATTTCCCATGCACATCGCCAGACCTCGGAGGAATCTTTTAATAGCAAACTGATCCCCCCACCCCTCAATGAAGAGATGCCGTCAGCCACAAGCTCCGTCGGCCCCCAGTTTTAAAAAGTGGAGATCGTATACTAGGGCCAGTGGGAATTGCAGCAGCTCTAAAGGGACCCAACAGGATAAGAAATTGGCATCTGTAAAATCTTCAGAGATGATATGTAAGAACCTATATACCGAGATTAAGAACCTAGGGGAAATATTCTCAAATGAAATAAAAGAGATAAAGGAAAGGATTTTTAACTTGGAGAAATTTGTAAGTTAAGCATTAGCCTTGCTCAAGAGGGCAGAACAGCCTCACACCATTTCCAAGTCAGTGGGCACTTCTGCTTCATCCAACTCTCATATGCCTGCTATTCCTTGCCCTACTTCTCAGCAACCATCCTCTGTGCCCCAGAGAGTTCTTTCGTTATGGACACTGCAGCATACGTAAACGATCCCTTGCACCTTTTACCAGAGGCGACCGCCTTTGTTATTGTACTAAAGAATGTTCCCAATTTACACTCATCTGAACATTGGAGTGATTTGAAAAACAAGGTGGTCCACTCGTTGGCTAGACAGATTTGTGACTCCAATTTTCTATTCTAGGAAGTGTTAATAATGAGAAGGGTCGACTGGGTAGACATTTCTAGAAAAACTGGTCAGGCTGATTGTATTGTTGTGAACTTCCTTTCACTTAAAGTGGTCAATCTCTTTTAATTGATTTTGATAGTAGGAACCATCTTAAACGTAATATACATGGGGAAATTATGGCTGAACCTATTTGTTTGTTTTATAAACCTGATATGTTTCATGAAATTTACATGGGCCCTGCCCAGTTGTTCCCTCTACCCAATGCTAACCCTTGACCCTGCTCCAGGCAGGTCGCTCCCCACCCCGCAACAGCACCACCTGTTGTGCCTACGTTCCCTGCTCGCTACTGCGTCCACTCCCGCGAGTTCGAGGCCCTCCTCCACCCGCAGGCTACCACCTGCACCTCATCCCTGGTGGCCAGTGGCTGGTCGTAGGTTCGCTGGTACTGTATTGCTCCTGTTTTATTACTAAATTGTTTCGTTTTTTTCCTCCTCTGTTTTGACTTGTATTTTGTTCTTTTGCCCTCCTTTCTCCCCTTGTACTCTGTATTGCTCCTGGTTTATTGCTTAACTGTTTTTGTTTCTCTCCCCCCTGTCCTACTGCTATCTTGTTCATTTTGCCTCCTTTCTCCCATTGTATTCTGTGCCCTGTGTCCCCTTTTGCCTTCTGTTTCCTCGCAGTTCCTGCCCCCGTTTCTCCCGCCGCTGCGTCCCCTGTGGCCCCGCCCCCCGCTCTGTACTGTATTGCCTCTGTGTTCACTGTTAGTTCACTGTTAATCACCTCGTTTTCTCTCCCTGTTGTATTCTGTGCCCTGTGCCCTCTGTTTGCCTTCTGTTCCCTCACGCCGATTCTTCCCGCCGCTGCGTCTCCTGCGGCCCCGCCCCCCGCTCGCCCATTCGTCCACTCCCTCCTCCCAGCTGCTCCTTCCTCCTACCTCTCCTTCTTATGGCGTGCCTAAGGCAAGCCCGTATGAGCTCGTCTACGCCTGGACCGCGCCCAGCACCAGAACCCCTGGCCCCTGCGAATGCCATGACACCCGACACCGCTACGACTCCAGCACCCTCCATGCACTCAATGCCGGACGATCACGCACCTGCTGCCTGGCCACCCCAAAGTGCACCCAAGGACCCTTCTCCTGTCGGAACTGCAGCTTCACCAGCATCCGGCCCGCCAACCCACCGACCAGGAAAGAACCCAACTACCTCAGATGCATTCTTCTCAACACCCGCTCCGCCCGCAAACACGCCGTTGAACTCTGGGACCTACTAGACTCAACCTCCCCAGACGTCGCCTTCCTGACGGAGACCTGGCTGAACCCTTCCTCTGCACCCGACGTCGCCATAGCCATCCGGGAAGGCTACAAGATCACCCGCAGGGACCGCACCAACGGAGTAGGAGGAGGAATCGCCATCGTCCACAGGAACACTCTCAGAGTCTCGACAAACACCAACGACACCCTCAGCACCGTCGAACACCTGCACTTCCAGATCCACACTGACCCCAACACCACCCTCAGAGGAACCCTCGTCTACAGACCTCCCAGACCCCAACCACAGTTCAGCGACTCCATCGCCGACTTCGTCAGCACACATGCCCTCGCCTCCACGGACTACATCCTCCTCGGTGACCTGAACTTCCACCTCGAGAACAACAACGACACCAACTCCACCACCCTGATCGACAACCTCGCCAACCTCGGACTCAGACAACTCGTCACAACACCCACCCACTCCGCCGGTCACACGCTTGACCCCATCTTCTCTGCAAGCCCCCACGTCTCCTTCAACCACACCACCGAACTCCACTGAACCCACCACACAACACCGCACCCAACAGATACCTCGCCACTGCTGGAGCAAAGTCACCGAAGACCAGCTAACCATCACCCTCACCCAGAGCCCACCCGCCGACCCCACCGACCCCGACTCCACCGCCCGCAACCTCAGACAGTGGATCGACGACTGCGCCAATACCCTCGCCCCGTTCAAGAAACCCTCCAACAGCCACACCAGCAAGAAAGCCAGCTGGTTCACTGAAGTCCTCCAGGACTCCAAGCAAATCTGCCGAAAGCTAGAGAAGAACTGGCACCGTGAACGAACACCGGACAGCTACACAGCCCACAAGAACGCCACCCGCAGACACCATCACCTCATCAGATCCGCCCAAAGGGCCGCCTTCAAAGACCGCATAGACAACAACACACACAACACCATAGAGCTCTTCAACATCGTGAAGGAACTCTCCAACCCCAGCTCCAACACCAATGACATCCCACCCTCGCAAGACCCGTGCGACTCGCTGGCCACCTTCCATCGCAAGATCGCAGACATCCATAACAGCTTCAACGCCACGACTGCCCTGACAACCACTGAGACCTCCGCCCCCACGACCACCATCCGCACCGACCGCCTGCTCTCCTGGACCAACATAAATGACAACGACACCATCAAAATCATGAACACCATCCACTCAGGATCCCCGTCAGACCCATGCCCACACCACATCTTCAACAAAGCCAGCATCGCCATCGCACCCCATCTCCGGAAAGCCATCAACATTTCCTTCGAGACAGCAACCTTCCCGGAGAGCTGGAAGCACGGCGAGATCAACGCCTTACTCAAGAAACCCAAGGCGGATCCCAAGGATCTCAAGAACTTCCGGCCCATCTCCCTGCTCCTGTTCCCGGCAAAGGTCATCGAGAAGACCGTCAACAAACAACTGACCCGCTACCTCGAAGAGAACAGCATCCTGGACCCGTCCCAGTCCGGGTTCTGCAGCAACCACAGCACCGAAACTGCCCTCATCGCCGCCACCGATGACATCAGGACCCTGCTAGACAACGGAGAAAACGAGGCCCTCATCCTCCTGGACCTGTCTACCGCCTTCAACACGGTCTGCCACCACACACTACGGCCACGCATCCACGACACTGGGATCCAAGAGAAGGCCCTGGACTGGATCGCCTCTTTCCTCTCCGGCAGAACACAGAGCGTCCGCCTCCCCCTTCTGCTCCGAAGCCATCGAGATCATCTGCGGTGTACCCCAGGGCTCATCCCTTAGCTCAACGCTGTTTAACATCTACATGGCACCGCTCGCCCAGGTCGTCCAACTGCACGACCTCAACATCATCTCTTACGCCGATGACACCCAGCTGATCCTCTCCCTCACCAAGGACCCCCACACTGCCAAAACCAACCTCCACGAAGGAATGAAGGCCGTCGCCGAATGGATGAGGAACAGCTGACTGAAGCTGAACTCGGACAAGACGGAGGTTCTCATCCTCGGATCCACCCCCTCGGCCTGGGACACCTCCTGGTGGCCGACCGCACTGGGAACAGCTCCAACACCCACCGACCACGCACGCAACCTAGGGGTCATCCTCGACTCCACCCTCTCCAGAACTAAGCAGGTCAACACCGTCTCTTCCTCCTGCTTCAACACACTCCGCATGCTCCGCAAGATCTACAAGTGGATCCCCACCAAAACAAGAAGAACGGTCACCCAGGCCCTCATCAGCAGCAGGCTGGACTACGGAAACGCCCTCTACACAGGCGCCTCGGCCAATCTCCTGAAACGGCTTCAACGCATCCAGAACGCCTCTGCACGCCTGATCCTTGACATCCATCGCCACAGCTACATCACACCCCACCTGAGAGACCTGCACTTGCTCCCCATCAACAAGAGGATAACCTTCAAGCTCCTCACCCACGCACACAAGGAACTCCACAACACCGGACCAGCTTACCTCAACAGACGACTCAGCTTCTACACCCCCACCCGCCAGCTCCGCTCTGCCGACCTCGCCCTCGACACAGTCCCCCACATCCGAAGAGCGACCTTTGGCGGCAGATCGTTCACCCATCTCGCAACCAAGACCTGGAACACCCTCCCCATCCACCTACGGCAGACCCAAGACCTGCTGACCTTCAGAAGACTCCTCAAGACCTGGCTTTTCGAGCAGTAGCAGCATTCCCCACCCCCCAGCGCCTTGAGACCCTCACGGGTAAGTAGTGCGCTTTATAAATGCTATTGATTTATTGAATGCTTGTTCAGATGTGCCCACTCCATTGTCTAACCTTAGCACGCATAGACCTGTTTTACCTTCTAATATAATTCCACCTCTTTCCAAAGGTGATGAACAGGATTGACTCCAGGGGCCTGCTGGTATTTTCAAATATAGAGTTAGACCATAACACAGTGGAAAGCTCTATGCTATTTGACACTAATGATGAAAGTGCTAATTTAATTGTCAGCGGTGTTAAGAATAAATTAGGGTATAAAGATTGGCTGGATATTTAACAAAAAAATCTAATTTAGTCTGTCTACAGGAAACATAGGTGGTAGGGGATTTTCACGTAGAAAGCTATTCTTCTGTTACTACCCCCGGCCACTCCTTCAGATGCTGGAAGGGCAAAGAGGGGGTCTAGCTTTAATAATATCCACAACTGCCCTCCTTAAATTAAAAAGGTCCTATACCAGCTCAACCTACTTTCAGATTTTTCACTTGCAGACCAACAAACAACTGAATATTGTTTTAGTAAATCATAATATGTTTGACAATACTAGATTTAGGGTCATTGTTGAACTTGGAAGGGAGCTGGAATCCTTTATGAGTTATATTAGAGATGAATACACCCTTGATTGGGTAGGGGATTTTAATATAAGTAAATGTGATATCACAATGGCTAAAACATGTGGCTACCTAAATGAAAATGGGGATGCTTTGCCCCATTTCCCCATTTCCCCATAATGCACATGGGGAGACTATTAATGAAATCATCTTTAAATATAATTTTGAGCTGCTACAACACCTGTATGATATAGGGGGGTTACTAATATCTACATTTCAAGGAAACAACCACAATTCCATCATTGACCATATCTTAGTTTCTGAAAATGGGATATGTTCGGTGGAATCTTTTGAAGTCACCCCGAAAGTATTTAGTGACCATAATCCTATGTTGGTGGCTTTTTATATTAAAACCTTCCGCCGGAATCACCCGCAATGTACAAGTCACATAGAAATCCATTGCAATATTAGTTTCAGCCTTAGATGAATACACAATACACACAGAGACCTCAGGTCTGATGCAACAATGGAACGCAAAAGAGGGGCTGACTACAGGGGGGTGTCCCTTTTAAGGACGGTTGCCCTCACACACCAATGGTGTCATGCTTCATCCCTGGGAATCCTCCTCGCACCATGAAGCCTAGTCATGGTGCGGGCTAGAACCCCCTCGCCGCAAGGGAGAAGCTCAGGGATGTTTTGATATTAGAGGGGTTGCTACTAAAACCCAATGTGAGCTGGTTGGGTGATGGGAGAAGTGCAGTGCAAGTACATGACTGAGTTAAAACTAACTACATGGTTAGCTTCCTGACCTTTATTCTTGCTACCTTGTGCTAGGGTTAAAAACAAAAGATACGACTGAAAACATTAGCTTAAGTCGTACTGAATAGTGATCAGCATGTTTCAGCCAATGACCTTGTCAGTGTCGTTGCTTTAATCAGGATCTCTATATTAGCTACTGCCGTGCAAAGTGAACAACACACATGAAAAATAACATTGCATCAGCGGATTGAGTACGAATACTAAACCAGTGATCTAGGCAATTCAAAAGGACAGATTCACCTGTAAGACCTGTGGGTGAAACATGAACAACATACTGCGCAGTTTAGTCAGCTTAAAACTGTGATGTACATCAACCCATCTTGCGAAACACAAGGCACAGTTATTACTTAAACATCACTGTCAAAGGAAATAGTCAGAACCTGTCATTTCACAGAGTATGTGTGTATTTGTAAGAAATATTATGACCTCATAGTAAATTAACTACGACTGGAGCTACTCACCTGCAAAAGTCAGGTAACATAACCCATCTGTCCTTGGCAAATTGCCTAAGGTGCACATGCTACTCCAACGTTAAATAAAGGTTGTGGCGTTAGAAGTGTTCCTCAAATTGTGGTGATAGAGAAAAGCGTAAAAAGAAGTAGAGACCAAAATCAACTCAGGTAGATGTAAGTGAAATCCTACAAATATCTAATGCAGAACCTAGACGTGATTGCCAGATTATTGTGATTGCATAGTGAGTAATGGGTGAGCAGTAGTCCTTCTGTCCATTCAATATTTTCAATTTAGTTAAAAAGTGTCTTACACACATATATATATAGTTATAGTTAGGACCGTGTTTCCATAGGAAATCTCAAAATTCTATTTTGAATAACTTTGGCACCGGTTGACGAATCCTCGCAAAATTTTCAAAACTAATGGGGCGCTACGCTCCGCTCCTACCCTGAAAGTCTCGGGGTGATTCGTCAAGCGGGGGCTGAGAAAAAAGGGGGTCCCAAAACGCGTTCTCCCCATGCATTTTTCCATAGGACCTTTAGACACAGCTACAGCCCGAACGGCTGAACAGAGTTACTTGAAATTTGGCAGAGAGGTAGTCTACAGGTCAAGGATGTGCCTTTTGTAGGTTTGGTGTAAATCTGTTCGGTATTTCCTAAGAAAATAGCATTTAAATCAATATATATATCTGTAAGCGCGCTCCGAGCGCGCACCGTAAGCTTACCGTACGCGTACGGTGCCGTGCGCGAGCGCGATTCTGATTGGCTGTTAGATCTTAGTAAACATTCGAATCGGTCGAAACCAGGAAGTGTCGGCCGCCAGTTTCTCTCTCGCACTCTGAGGGGGGAAGGAAAAACAAAGTTGGATAACCTGAAAAGGGGCAGGCTAGACAGCTCCTGACCCCCTAGCCTTGGTCAGGGTGTCCCAGAAGGACCCCCAAGGCCAAAAATATATATATTTTTTTTTTTTAAAAAACGCCGAATGCGCGTACCGTACGCGTAGGGCAAAAAATAAATTAAAAAAACAACAAACTCCACATATTCCCCCCCCGTGTGCCAAAGGTGCCCGGAGTGCACCGTTTGTGCATGGCATATCTATATGATGAACATTTAATAGATAACCTTTCACAACGAAGCGCATAATATGTCCTCCGTGTGCGGACGGTGCGTGAAGCGCATCGTGCGTACATGGCCCATCCAGCGTAACGTGGGCACGCGGTGCGCGTAGCGCACCGCGTGCCCACCGTGCGTGCACGGCACTAACTGCGTAAAGTGGGCGCGTGTTGCGCGAAGCGCACCGCGTGCTCACTGTGCGCGCACGGTGCGCGAAGCGCACCGTGCGTGCACGAAACGAACTGCGTGAAGTGGGCGCGCACGGCACGAACGGCGTAAAGTAACTTAGCATTTAAAAAACCGTACAAATTCACTGAAAAAACCATAGGTTTCACACACGTTATAGTTAGGAATTAGCATTTAAAAAACCTTGCAAATTCACTGAAAAAACCATAGGTTTCACACATGTTATAGTTAGGTGGACATTTCACTCGTAAAAAAACAATGAAATTCCCCCGTTATAGTTAGTTCAGATAACTATAACTCGTGCGCCCGCAATCCACTGCTCATGACGTCACATATTACATCACTCATGACATGGTCAGTGGCATCACTCATGATATCACTGATGACATCATCCTTGTGATAGAGTGGCGGTCGCGCGAGTTATAGTTATCTGAACTAACTATAACAGGGGAATTTCATTGGTTTTTTATGAGTGAAATGTCCACCTAACTATAACATGTGTGAAACCTATGGTTTTTTAAGTGAATTTGCAAGGTTTTTTAAATGGTAATTCCTAACTTTAACGTGTGTGAAACCTATGGTTTTTTAAGTGAATTTGTACGGTTTTTTAAATGCTAAGTTATGTATGTATTATTCTATTTTTTTTTTTAAGGTTTTTCACCATGCGCGCACCGTGCGCACACGGTGCGCGCACCCCCCGATTTTTTGAAAAAAGAATAAAATGTTTTTTTCACCCTTCGGGGTCCTTCAGGGACCCCCTGACAAAGGCTAGGGGGTCAGGAACTCTCTACCCTGCCCCCTTTTCACGTTCGCCACCTCTCTTTTTCCCTGTCGCACCCAAAACAAACAAAATGGCGGCCGACACTTCCTGATTTCGACCGATTTGAACGTTGACTGACATGTAACCACCAATCAGAATTACGCTGGCGCACGGCACTGTGCGCGCACGGTGCGCGCATATAGATATATATGTACATTTATTTGCAATTTTCTCAGGAAATACTGAACAGATTGACTCCATATATGCAAAAGGCACATGCCTGACCTGAGGACTACCTCTTTGCCAAATTTCAAGTAATTCTGTTCAGCCGTTCGGGCTGTACCTTTGACTAAAGGTGTTATGGGAAAATGCATGGGGAAAACGCGTTTTGGGACCCCCCTTTTTTCTCGGCCCCCGCTTGACGAATCACCCCGAAACTTTCAGGGTAGGAGCTGAGCGGAGCGCCCCATTAGTTTTGAAACTTTCGTGAGGATTCGTCAACCGGCGTCAAAGTTATTCAAAATAGAATTTTGAGATTTCCTATGGAAACTCGGTCCTAACTATAACTATCTACTGGCGACCGCCAGTAGATAATATATATATATATATATATATATTCACTTAAAAAACCATAGGTTTCACACATGTTATAGTTAGCTGAACATTTCACTCGTGAAAAACCATTGAAATTCCCCCGTTATAGTTAGTGCAGACAACTATAACTCACGCGACCGCAATCCTCTGCTGATGACGTCAGATATTACATCACTGTATTTAGACACTTATTTACCCATGTCTTCTTCCATGAATTTTTAGCTATACATATATTTCAATTTTTTTTTTTCAGAAAGACACATGTGTCATCAGTGATGTAATATCTGACGTCATCAGCAGAGGATTGCGGTTGCATGAGTTATAGTTGCCTGCACTAACTATAACGGGGGAATTTCAATGGTTTTTCACGAGTGAAATGTTCAGCTAACTATAACATGTGTGAAACCTATGGTTCTTTAAGTGAATTTGCAAGGTTTTTTAAATGCTAATTCCTAACTATAACGTGTGTGAAACCTATGGTTTTTTCAGTGAATTTGTACGTTTTTTTAAATGCTAAGTTATGTATTTTTTTATTTTTATTTTTTTAAGGTTTTTTACCGTGCGCGCACCGTACGCACTCGGTGCGCTTCACGCACCGCGCGCCCACGTTGCGCAGTTTGCAGAATTTTTCCGTTTCTACCGTACGCGCATGCTACGCGTTCTCCGCGATTTTTCGTAAAAAAATTAAAAGATATTTTGGCCCTTGGGGGTCCTTCTGGGACCCCCTGACAAAGGCTAAGGGGTCAGGACCTGTCCACCCTGCCCCCTTTTCACGTTCTCCACCTTTGTTTTTCACCCCCTCAGACTGCGAGAGACAAAATGGTGGCCGACACTTCCTGGTTTCGACCGATTCGAATGTTTACTAAGATCTAACAACCAATCAGAATCGCGCTCGCGCACGGCAGCGTGCGCGTATGGTAAGTTTTACCGTACGCGCACGGTGCGCGCCTATAGATATATATATTGATTTAAATGCTATTTTCTCAGGAAATACTGAACAGATTTACACCAGACCTGCAAAAGGCACATCCCTGACCTGAGGACTACCTCTCTGCCAAATTTCAAGTAATTCTGTTCAGCCTTTCGGGCTGTAGCTTGGACTAAAGGTCCTATGGAAAAATGCATGGGGAAAACGCGTTTTGGGACCCCCCCTTTTTCTCAGCCCCCGCTTGACGAATCCTCCCGAGACTTTCAGGGAAGGAGCGGAGCGGAGCTCCCCACCTATTTTGAAAATTTCGCGAGGATTCGTCAATCGGCGCCAACGTTATTCCAAATAGAATGTTGCGGATTTCCTATGGAAACACGGTCCTAACTATAACTATCTACTGGCGGCCGGCGTAATATATATATATATATATATATATATATATATATATATATATATATATATATATTACACCTTATATATATTACGCCTTAGATGGTCATGTGTGAATGGCACTGACTTTCTAGAAAAGTTTCTAAAAGAGCATTTTTGTGATTTTGACATTTGACATTTGTACTGACTGGAGTATCTCCCAATGTCTAATTGGAGCTGCCTTAAGTAAACTAATGGCAAAAATAGCTGGTAAATTGAGACCTGGGAACAAGAACACTGATAAAAAGACTCATGACTGGTTTGGCCATAATTGTTCGTGTGCATATTGGGATCTGAGCAAAGCCCTGCATGAGATACCGAGGGATAAGGATAAAATCATTACCCTGAGAGCAATCTATCAACAAGCCCTCGTAAACGGGAGACAAGAGATGCAAGCTAGGGCCTAGGCTAGTTTAAAACAGCCTGCTGACACCAATCGTAACATTCTCTTTTGTAAAAATTATTAATCAGTCATTCCTGAAAGACCTAGCTGCTACCAGGGTCCAGGCCCTCATACAACAGGAGGATTGGTTAAAACATTTTGGAGGGTAATTCACCCTGATGCCTTGCTATAGAATTTTCCCCTGTTGCTGTATATTCAATAGGGTCAGTTTATCTATCCCCTATTAGCCTACGAGAGGTAACTACTGCTTTGGGAAAATTTGAGAACCCAAAGCCCCGGTCCCTGATGGGGTTCTTATAGATACTTTTAAGTCTTATCTTTTTAACGCAAGTTTGCAATGCTCCTGTAAGCGGTTATCTCCCTGACACCTGGACTGAAAATATTATTGTCCCAATCTTCAAAAAGGGGGACAGAAGTGATCCCAGGTGCTACCGCCCAATATCCCTCCTGGATTATACTGCCAAACTAATGGGCAGAATACTTTTGGAAGGGTTGGAAATATGTGTGTCCGAAAATCACATTCTTATTGATTCACAATATGGTTTCAGGAGGGATGTTGGTACAATGGAACAATGTGTGAACTTATATCTTCTAAATAGTCATTATACTGTTGAAAAAAAGGGACATCTATGTTTTGCAGACCTAAGTAGCACGTTTGATCTAGTGAATCATGCCAAATTGTGGATGACATTAGTAAAGATGGGTGCTCCAGTTGGGATTATTACATTTTTGTCACAATAGTATTCCTGCCTGACTGCCCGAGTATGCTATGGGCCAAAAGAGGAATGCACCTCACGCTTTAAGGTATCGCGTACTTGCTCCCCTGTTGTTTTCATTATACATTAATGGTGTGGATGAGATATTACTAAAAGTGAAGGCTGATGCAGGGTTAATAGGCGTCCAACCCTCATCCTCCTGTATGCCAATGATTTGCTTCTGATCTGTAGAACTGCCAATGACCTTCAGCGTTTGATTGACACTTTTTTCTCATCTATGGATAATAAAGATATAAAAATTAACCTAAAAGAAATATTTACCATGGTGTGTGGGAAAGAATGGGCCAAAAAAGGACTCACCACATTAAGGAAGAAGGTTTGGGCGACACCCAAAACTTTTCATATTTTGATACACAAATCGCTAGTTGTGGTAATTGGGGGACACAGTTGAAAGCCTGGAAAATGACATTTTTGAAATATATAGAAGCCCTATTCAGGTTCTCCCCTAAAATAGGGGATAAACCAATTAGAGCATTGCTGACTTTATATAAAACTAAATGAATTAGCTATGGGGCACCACAGTGGGGCGGGGCTAATTGTACCACCTTACAGGCACAAGAGAACCTCTGTTTAGATAGGCTCTTGGTGGTCCAAAAGTCAAACTTCAATCAGTAGAATGAGCAGTCTGGAAGAAATGGATGGCTTTGAACCAAAGTTTCAAAACATATGTTTTAAGACTAGAATTGGATACAGAAAATATAATCTTTAAAATATATACGAGATATACAAGCATGGCCTAAAGACTGCTCCCTCTGGTTCTTTTAGGTCTCTATTGTGTGAACATACAGAGTTTACCATGGATTTAAATTGGAACAAGCACATATCTGAGATAAATACAAAACTGAACTCATTGGACATAACATCAGAATATAAGGAAAGTAGGACTTTATTGAAACACGCTTTAAAATGTATAACAAAGCCATCTCAAGTAAGTATACTATAATTTTGACCAAACACTGTGTAAAAAGAATATCTTTATGCTCATGTGACAAGCCCCGGGGGAAAAGGCCTGCCTTGTGGTACTTTAAGAAAACCTTCTATCAAAGGAAGTGAAAAATGCAAACTAAAAATAAGAACTTCAAAGAGACTGAAAGAAAAGTAATTGATTTTCTGACCGCTGTGTGAGCAGGATAGAGTATCCCTACAGGACCTTATCATTTTTTGCACTGTTCTGCAGTTCATCAGAGAACTTAAGCTATTTATCACTTATGATGAAAAGACTAAACATTTGTCCTATATTATCCATGTGTGCATGGGTAACAAAATACAAGAAGATAACATGATGTATTAACTTGGAGTGTTTTTGCTGTTATATTTATGAAACTAAAAGAAATATTAGGTAGTGTTTAAGAGGAAGTTGGACATTTGTTATAACAAAGCACATCGTTTTTGGGAGGCTTTATATTAAAATGGATTTCAGGAAGAGACATGGGATACAAGTACTATTTAAATTTGTTTGAAATATTTATGACATTAGAAATCATTCTCAAATATGCAGAATGGATATGAATAGTGGCATTTTAATCGTTTGTTGTTTTTCTATTATTTAATTTGATTTTAATTTGAGGACAGGAAACCTTGATCACTACATGTTTCATTGAATATGTAGCAATATTGGTGTGTTTGTACCTATAGTACAATTGCTTTTAATGAAGCTCGATGTAATAGTCTTAGCTATCTGGCTATGTGGGGCAGCATGCTATTTTCTACTGTCTCTTTCTTGCAGCACATAGTTTCCAGATATACAATTTTAATTGTAACTAAAGAAGATTATTATTTCTTACCTAGTATATGGTACAAAAGTATACTCAGAGCATGTAAGTTAAATGTCACAAGTGGACTGCAGTACCCATTGTGTAATCTACTACAGTGACAGTGTAAAGATGGCTGCAGATCTACCATTTGTAGCCTGACTTTGCAGTTTTAATCTGTACATTTGATTTGTCAAAATGTCTCACTTTGACGTGCCTAACCCTTCCTTTTACATATTATTTAAGGCACCCCAAAGTAGGCTTTGCTGCCCATAAGGCAGGATGCACAGTATTTAAAGTAGGACATGTAAACATTTACAGTGAAAAGTCCTCAAAAGCTATTTTTACAGTAGCAGGGTTGGCTGTTTCATAGGAAAGCATTGGAATATAATACTACATTTAATAGTGCTATCTCCAGCTAGGAAGCAGTGACAAATTTAATTCTTGGACTTTCTGAAATATTAATGGAACGCACAATTCACTGATGAAGTTGGATTTATAATAAATATTTTGAGAAAAAGTACTTTTAGAATGTTACATTTTCCCTCCCTAAGCCTTTGGCGGTGTCAAGGTCATTTCCAATACTTGCGCAGGAGCAGAGATGCCTTTTCCCAAGCCCCGTCCAGGAGACTCCCTGGCACCAATATTGCTAGCACCCAGTAGAATCTCCCAAAGGAGGAAAGGGGAGTGGATAAAATAATAAAGAAGACAAGGAGACTGCCTGCGGTTATCTGCTTCCAACTTTCTGTTTCGCCTCCACACTGTGTTGTGTTCCTGGCAGTTGATTCTAGAAACTAAACACAATAATACTTAGGTCACTTATTTATTATACTCCTAAATTATTCTCGTTATCTCTAATTTACATACCAGAATAACCTTGACTTTTGCCTCTCCTCAATAAGTCTTCATAATCTTCCTGCTAATTAAGATTAACTTGTTCTGTCTTGCAAGAAGAGCTTTCTGAGATAATTAAGATAAATGCAATAGTTAATCATTTGCTTCCTTTCTAATTATCTATCTTATTACCATAACTTAATATTTTACATACCTACGTTCTTATTCTACATTAGGTCTTAATTTCCTTTCTCTTGTTCTTTCATAAATGTGGTGAAAAAGCAATGTCTTGGTAAGTATATTAAACCTCCTCTCTGATTCTTCCTCAGTGTAACCAGGAGATCGAGTTTACAGTTATATGCAGTTATATACAATTATTTACATTCTCTAATGTACTTAGCTCTGAGGCTGCGTTGTCGTTTTCTCTGAAGTTGAATCTAGAACTCTAACGCTGAAACCTCGACGAGTTAGCGTTTTTTAGTTCTAGCGTCTATCTCAGCCAGGTTATGCTGCTTCCGCGATGAAGCAGTGTCTCAAACTCTATGCGCAGGTCTCATAAGGTAGCGAGCGCCGATTTCTGTCAGGTGACCCTGCTCCCGCAATGAAGTAGTGTCTCCGGATTTAATGCGCAGGCCTCACCAGGTAGAGTCTCTTAAAGAAACCTGCGCATGTGTTCCAATGAAGACCAATTGACAAGGAAGGGAATTGGGAGAAGTGCGCCGACTAGGCAATACTCTCTGGGAAGTCTTTATAACACGCGAGAATTGAGATAACCAATGGTTATTGACGAAACCCTAATCTAACTAACTAACTGACAAGGGGAATTTGATAACACTTGCGCTTCAGTCAGGAATCTCGGGGAAGTGCATCAGCGTTCTATCGTGAGCGCTTCAAGTAGAACTCTGTAAGGTGAAGAAAGACTAGAACAACAACTTCAGTATTTCGTCGGCCATATTGGAGTTATTAAATCTCCATGCTTCCGTCCAGGTAATGGCCTTTACCTTCCGCATGCTTGAAATTGTCTGTTCTTGATGTGTTAAACAGACTGAATGATTCAGATCTTAGGAGTCCTGACAGTACCCTCTCGCAAGGTAGGCCCTTCCGGTTCAGGTTTTCTTGGGAATTTTCGGTGGAAGGCCTTCACCAAACGAGGAGCATGTACATCAGAATTTAGTTCCCAGGATCTCTCCTCTGGACCATAACCTTTCCAGTCAACTAAGTAATAGATTTTTCCCTTACGTTTTGTAGAGTCTAGTATTCTTTTAACTTCAAATTCTTCTCCAGATTCTAATTGTACTGTTTTATGAGGAAGTGTCACTCTTAAGTGTGGTGAGGTTTTCTTTAACAGAGAGACATGAAATACTGGGTGGATCTTCATCCTTTTAGGTTATTTCAACCGATAAGTTACAGGGTTAACTATTTTTTTGATCAGATAAGGGCCTACAAACTTTGGTTGAAATTTGCGAACCCCTTTTAACCTAAGGTTTTTGGCATTTAACCATACCTGATCTCCAATTTTTAAAGTTGGACCTTCTCTTCTTTTTTTATCTACATATTTCTTATAACTTTCCTTAGCTCTAATCAGGTTTTCTGTAGCTGCTTGATGGACGTGCGTTAAATTTTTAACCATGTCTTTGACTGCTGGGACTCAAACTTCCCTAAAACTTGTAGAGGAATTAGGGTGTCTTCCATAATTTAAATAGAATTGAGTGAAACCAGTGGAGACATTTTTTATTATATGCGAATTCTGCTGCCCAAATATACTCGGCCAGTCCCCTTCTTGATCAAGTAAGTACAATCTTAAATACTGTTCTAATTCTTGGTTCACCCTTTCCGTTTGCCCATCTGTCTCTGGATGAAAACTTGTGGAGTATCTAGCTTCTACACCTAGTCCTTCCATAAATGCCTTCCAAAAATGGGATAGGAATTGGGAACCCCTGTCTGATACCATTATCCTTGGAATGCCATGAGCTCGCACGATGTGAGTGCTAAAGAGAATGGCTAATTATTTGGCTGTTGGGATTTTCTTCAGGGCTACAAAATGGGCCATCTTGGTGAAGGCATCAACAAACACCAATATTGTGTTGTAACCTTGCTCTGAAGGTAAGTCCACTATTAGATCCATAGTAATTGTATGCCATGGATGTGGGGGAGTGGGCATGGGTTGGAGTAACCCTTTAGGGGATTGTCTCTCCGATTTTCCCCGAGCACAGACCTCACATGTCCATACATAGGAATCAATATCCTGAGACATTTGTGGCCACCAACATTTTCTATTAACCATCTCTTCAGTTTTCTGGATTCCCTTGTGACCAGCCAGTTTGTTGTCATGGTTTTCCTCAAGGACTAATTGACGCAGCTCCTGGTTTGGTAGGAACAATTTCCCTGCATGAAATGGTAAGCCGTGCCAAATTTCTCTTTCAGCTCCTTGTTCAGTCCATTTTTTCATTTCTTCAGATGACATAGCTTTCATAATTTTTTCCTCTATAGTCTCTTGATTTACTACTGCCACTATCTTATCTTCTGGAATGATCGTTTGTTGTCCTTGGTGTTTTTCCACTCTGTCTGTGTCCAATCTAGACAGAGCGTCAGCCTTTCCATTTTTTGTTCCAGGTCTGTATGTGATTACAAAATCATAATCTGCGAAATACAGCGACCACCTAAGTTGAGGTGGTGTAAGTGTTTTAGCAGATTTCAAAAACTTCAGATTTCGATGATCTGTGAACACCGTTACGGTATGTCTTGCTCCCATCAAGTAGTGTCTCCACTCCTGAAACGCATCCTTGATGGCTAGTAGCTCCTTTTCAGTGATAGTCTAATTGATTTTGTCCGGAGTTAATTTTCTAGACCTATAAGCAACCGGATGGAGTTGTCTGGTTCTTTTATTTCTTTGAGAAAGAGCTCCACCGATTGCCAAATCTGAAGCATCAGTCTCCAGATAAAAGGTTCAGTGGGGTCGGCATGCAATAAGACTAGTGCGGTGGTGAATTCTAGTTTCAATTGTTGAAAGGCTCTTTCAGCTTCTTCTGTCCAATCAAAAGGAACACCCTTCTTCAGTAGGCGAGTAAGTGGAATGAGTTTATGTGAGAATTCATTTACAAATCTTCTATAAAAATTGGCAAAGCCTATGAAGCTTTGTAACTCCTTAACATTCCTTGGAGATTTCCAATCTAAAACAGCCATCACCTTTTTAGTATCCATAGTTATTCCGGATGGCGTAAGAACAAATCCAAGAAACTCCACTTCGTTTGTATTGAACTCACATTTTTCTAATTTAACATACAGATTGTTTTCTCTCAAGTTTTGCAATACTTTCTTCACTTGATCCGGATGTTCTTTTTCTGACTTCTAATAGATCAAAATGTCGTCGATGTATACAATAACGGATTGGTCTAGGAATTCTCTCAGTACACTGTTTATGAAGTGCTGAAATGCAGCTGGAGCATTACATAATCCATAAGGCATTACTTGATATTCGTACAATCCCAAATTTGTTCTGAAGGCCGTCTTCCACTCATCGCCCTCCTTAACTCTAATCAAATGGTAAGCACCACGCAGATCCAACTTAGTGTATATCTGTGCTTCTTTCACCTGATCTAAGAGTACTGAAATGAGTGGTAAAGGATATCTGTTCTTGATGGTGACCTTATTTATAGCTCGATAGTCAATACACGTTCTGAGTTTGCCTCCTTTCTTAGGAACGAAGAACAACGGTGAGGAGACTGGGGATTGGGAGGGGCGTATGACCCCATTTGCCAAATATTTCTCTATATACCTTTTCAGATGTTCATTCTCCTTTTCTGTCAAAGCACAGACCCTGCTACATAATAGATTTGCTCCTGGCTCCAACTCAATTCGGCAATCAAATGGTCGATGGGGTGGCAATCTTTTAGCCTCAACTTCATCAAATACATCTTGAAACTCCTTGTATTCTGGTGGAATTTCATTTGTGTGGATCTCACAAACAGATACATCTTGTTTGCTCAAAAGTGTGGCCGGCCCTGGTTCTCTTGATCTGTCTTTTAAATGAAAACAATTTTCCTTGCAAAAGTCGGAGTCCATCTTCACTGTTCTCGTTTCCCAATTGATGCTCGGGTTGTGCTCCGTGAGCCATGGTAAGCCTAGTATAATCTGGAATTGAGGAGCATCAATTAAATTAAATTGTATAATTTCTCGATGACCTTCTTGAAAGCTCATTTCCACTTGTTCTGTGTGACTGGTGATGGGCCCGGAAGAAAGATTAGTCCCATCCACCGCTCTTACAGGTTCGCTCTTCGACTTTTGAATTGCCCTCAAGCCTATCTTCATGGCATATTTAATATCACAAAAGTTTCCTGTCGCTCCTGAGTCTAACATGACCGAAACTTCTGTCAAGGTAATGTTTCTGAATTTCAATGTCATAGAAATCACTAGGTGAGGGAACGATGACTGTAAGGTATTTGCCAAATGATGTTCCTCTGGAGCTGTTTTATTTTCTGCAACCACCAGTCCAACTCGCTTTACTGGTGGTGCTTGAAGTTTTCCTTCTCCTTAGAAAACATCTTTGGTTTCTTTGGACACATTCTCACAAAATGTCCACTACCTCCACAATACATGCATAAATTACTCTGTCGTCTTTTCTCCTTCTCTTCCTTAGTTAAAGGCCCACAAACTGTTCCAATTTGCATTGGCTCCACCCCGGGTTGACCTTCTGTTATTGAGCTCTCTGGCCAAAAGTTAACAGCTTCACCGAGACCTTGCCTGCAGGTTAATCATCAGCATGGTGCCGTCTTCGGCCACAGCCTGCTGCCTCGCCGCTAATTTTTTACTTCTATTTCTAAGACTAAGTAGTTCAAAGATTAAACTTCTGACTGGTCGAACCTGGTTTCTGTATTCAACCAGCGATCCATAGCAGACGGCGCTAATTTGTGTGCTAAGTACCGGCCACGTGCAACCAGATGACTGTGGTTGGCACGTAACCCATTTTGCCACTTTATTGAACTTCACATTTTTACAATTCATATCTACTGTTTTCCCTTATTGGATTTGTTATTTGGTGTTGTTTTTATTTATTAATATGTACTCTATTGTTCTAAATTGGTTTGGCATTTTTCTTGTTTTTACTTTATTACTGTTTAGGTACTGCATATGTACTTTATACATGGCATCGAAGTTAAGCCTGCCTGCTCTGAGTCATAGGTACCAGGGGTTTGAGCTCCGATTAATTTAGTGAAGTTAGTGGCTCATCCTGACAAGGATTGTAGTCATAACTTGAGGTGGGTATTCACCCCCCTAGCTAATACTCGAATTTCTTACAGCAGGGGTTAGCTTTAGACATAGATTTAAGTATAAGGTAAGTAGAAGATTAGGGGGCAGATTTACGAGCCCCGTACGCCACATTTGCGCTGCCGTTGCGTTACATCTGTGATGCAGCGGCGGCATAAACCATGCACCACGTTGCGCCCTATTTACAACGTGACACATCTAGGGAGATGCGTCACGTTGTAAAGCCCTGCGCCACATGAAACCTGCATCAGGTTTCAAGTGGGCGTTCCGGCGAAGGAGGGGGCGTTCCGTCACAGGAACGCCTCGGAAAACTGCCTAATTGAAATCTACAAGATTTCACTCAGTCACTTTTCCGACGCTGCTGCGTCAAAATCTTGCGCTTGCTTGGAGCAGGCGGAAGGTGTGACGCACCATCTTGAGGATAGGCCAGGTTGGAAAAGTGCTGGAGTTGCATCGCGCCCGCGACACAACTCCAGCACTGCGCCAACCTTACCCTGGCAGATGCGACATGCATCTGTTTATCCTTGCGCCATGATGCGCGGCATTGTAAATGCAGCGCATGTGTGGTGGTGCAAGGGTAAACTTGCGTCACGCATCTGTCCTGGCGCATCCCTGCTGATTTGCATGGATGCACCAGGAAACGTAAATCTGCCCTTAGGATTTGCATTGGTTTTGGTATGAGATAGGTTTAGCCTTAATTTTAGTCAGAAGCTTAGAATAAGATGATAGGTTCGGCTAAGTGTTAAGGCTAGTTTATGGGGAAATATAATGTTTAAGTTTAGGTTTAAATTTAGGGGTACATTAAGGTAAAGTTTCAGGGTTTAGGATTACTATTTAGGTTTCCGTTTTAGTGTATAAGGTTGGGTTTAAGTTTAGTACACTTACGTTTGTACTTAGCTTATAAAACGCAGTGATATTCTCAGGAGTGGTATACTCAGTGAAGGTATTCTCTGCAGCTGTAATTTCAGCGTAATGAATTCTTAGTGGTGGTTGGTGAAACTGTTGCCATGACGTAGATGAAACTAGATTAAACGGCTACCCTCTACACTTAAAAATATGGACACGTCTATACTTCGCCCTCAAATCATTGTGTAAAAATCGGCGAAACCTTTCGCTTTTGATGAAAATGTAACAAAAGGACACCGTTCGGTTTTGGTAGAATTTAGTGGAAAATGCATGTTGTCTACTTTATTCGGTTGCTTATTTCTGTGACAGAAATGTTGCATGCATTTCGCACCAGCAGAGAATCTTATAGGCTCCCACATGTTATCGCCGTTTGCCTGCTCATGCCATCTGCTGCTGCTACCTGCTTTCACCTTGTGCCACTGCCACCCGCCATCTTCATTTGGTCTGCTATATTCTAAACGCTCATTTATAGGATTTCATCGCTTTTTTGGAGGTATAATTAGAAATCTGTCACACTCTGAAATAAGGTGCATTTATTGGATTTTGCTGAATATAAACTCAGAAATAATTCTCAACGCTAAAAGCCCCATTACTCCTCCCAATTACTGGAGAAAAAAAGGATGTCTTCTTCTAAAGGAACGGCATGATAACAGGTACTCAGAAGATTATTGGCTAAAAGAAGAAAGCCAACTCAAAGTCCAATATATATAAAAGTGCACGCGTCCATATTCAGGATTCGAAAAATAAATCCAGGGAGTGGACAGTCAAAGCCACTGTGCTAGTCTACTCCAAACAGAATGTGGTTGCCTTTAACTTGAAAACAAATGAATTGAAGCAATTTTAGAAAAATATTTGAATCTACCGCCACTTCGAAAAGAATCTCAGAATCACCCATAAAAATATTTCTTGTGGGTTCAATTTAGTTTCCCTCAAAAGTCTTGAAATTTATTGCCAAACTGTAATTCGTGTCCTATAAAAACACTTAACTATGAGGCCCTCATCCCACAAAAACAGTCAAAGCACAAGTTTTTCTTCCACCCATATGCAGCTTAAATTACATCACAAAAGAAAGTCAGCACATCAAGAGACTCAAATACTGCAGGTTAGATAATGGTATCTGCTATTGCTCTTTCTGCTTCCTGCCTCGCTCCCATCCTTCCTCCTCTCTTTCTTTTTCTGACCAATGCCCTTTCTCGAAACTAAACCCTACCTGAACTCTAATACCCTCTTCTGCTTCTTGCCATTGCTGAACGGAATGCTCCTCCTGTGCCCATGTTAATCCATCCACCTGACCGTCGTTTTCCCCTATGTAACAGTCATTCTCCTAACTATTATGAAAATGCCTTTGGACTAAATATGTCCTTCATCCTGAAGTCCCTTAAGCACAATAGCAAATAAAGAGAGGAAACAACCACTAACTGCATCTGAGAAGAGACACAAAACCTATGAATCCCCTCCACATTTTCCAGCAATGGAAAAGTCCCAATAGGGAGTGCAATCTATTTATACTCCTGCAAGAAATCTAGGCAGTCAAGGATGTTACAGTAACAATCAATGTAAATGTTAAACAATCAAGAAAGACCTGCATGTTATGACAATCAATATAAGTGTAGCGAGACACCTCATCTCAGATCTAGAGTAATAAAAGAAGACACAAAACCTCTGATTGCATTGTTCCAGTGAATGGTAGAACCACTTCTAAACTAGAAAAACACTCTTTATACCGCAACCTGGGTATTATTGATGTTTCAAAAGGGGCTTACCTAGACAAATGTGATAAATCTATATATTGAAACTCAGCCCTGAAATCCTGCAGTTAAAATGTGTCCAACCTTTTGAAGTGGATATTTCCATTTGTCAAGGGAGTAGCCAGAAAATGAAAATAACTCGCACTTTGAGCCATACCTCCAGTCACACTGAGCCTGCAAAGCCAGCGAACCCGACCCTCCTTAGAAGAGTTTCATTCAAACTTTCTTCCTCCTTTCAACCATCTTATATATCCATCCTCTCACCTTTCCATCTATTCATTCATCATCCTGCTCTTCCTTTCATCTTTCCATCCACTCACACATCCAACTAAACTTTCTTTAATCCCTCTATCCTTTTACTGTTCATATATACATTCAATCTTGCACCTATCACTACATCTCTGTATCTATCCATCTCTCTACCCATCAATCCTATGTCTCTTGCTTTCTCATCACACACCTGTTAATTCTTCCATTCACTCAGACTGCTACTTATCCATCCTTTCACTCTTCAGTCATTACTTTCCCCTTTCCTATATTCATCTTTTAAACCTTCCATTTATACTTTTACCTTTGCATTTTGTATATCTTTTCACCCTGCTATCAATTCATTCAGCCCTGCCTTCCTTTCACCTCTTCACCCCACCTTTCAAATTTCCTTTGTTCTTCCCTTTCATGTTTTCTTCCTTTTCTCCGCCCTTCTCTTTCTTTATTTTCCATTTGCATCTACTCCTCTTTCTTCTCCCCTTCTTTACTTTTACATTTTGTTTTATTTCTATCACTTACACTTTCTATTTTTCTCTAGCTGTGGTTCCCTATTTTCATAATTTCCTTTCCTGCTTTCTTCACTGTGCCGGTCAGCCAATTACACAGCACTATGACATAACATTTCCTACGGGTGTTATTTATGACCGTTTTCCGGTAAACATGAAGACACATGGGGCCCAGTGACACCCCGCTTAAGCTGCTAAAAGCAGAGGTTTGCTGCGCCACTGCCATTTGAAATCCGTCAAAACCACTCACCAGTGCAACAAAGCCTTTCTACATTATCTTCAAAATATTAGGATACTATTAACAGTCCATAAAAAATCTCGGAAATTTAACTGACCTCAGAAAAATTAGATGTACCTTAGGACATCACGTACTCTAGTGAACTCTCTGCCACCCACCAATACAAATATGTTCAGCTTTCTGTATGACGTGTCTCCTACATTTAGAGAAGCCACAAATCTCACACATATATTGCAAAAAAATTAATTATGTAGTTATAGTAAGTGCTAAATTGTACAACAATCTAGCTATTACCTCGCTTTTGAGAACATTAACCTTAAGAAATTATGGGCCTCATTTACAATATTTTGACGCACGGCAGCGCAGTGCGTCAAAATAAAAGGGCAGGAATGCACTGTATCTAAAAAGATACAGCATATTCCTGTCCTTCTCCCCTGCGCCCGCACACAAACAGCAGACGTGGGCCAGCAGAGACACCCATGTATCATTTTAAAGGGGGCCTGTGCTGAGGAAGGTGTACCTTCCTGCACAAAAACAATCATTAAAGGCATTTCCCTCTTTCTATGAGTGCTGCAGAATGGGAACACCCACAGCAACACCCATGGAATGCCCCTTTCATGTAGAGTTATGCTCTAAATGAAAAAATATATACAAGGCCATGAAAAGTCACCTAGGGTGACTTTACATGGCCTTTCTAAATATGGGGAAGCCCATTGTGCTGCCGGTGCGTCAATAAAAGTGACGCACCAGTGGCGCAATGGGCTTGAAAATAAGCCCCTATATTCACATTATACATACTTCTGTGCCTAAAGCACTCACAGTAATCCACCTTCCAGATCATTGCAGCACACTACCTGCTGGTCTTCTGATATGAATTATAGTAATGTTGCTGAAAGGTCTGAAGAAACCTTACTCACTTTGACCTGTTAGCTGATCTATTCCCTGTTAACAAACATATTTCTTCCAATAGTGCAATAATATTGAAGAAAGTATTTAAACTGCAGCCTTTCACTACTTTTTAACTGATTGTACTTGTTTTCCAAATTTCTCAAGTATTTACATTACTGTTTCTCTTTCTCAATATAATGACTTAGGAAAGAAAACGGGTGTTTTATAGAGATTGTGTCTGCATCCAAAAGTATAACTTCAATTTTTTGTTCCTCACTATGACCATTGAGAAAAGAAAGTTTGTCATTTTCTTTCCAACAATGCGTGTAAAAATAGTCATTTGTATTGTTCCTGTCAAGTCGTAAGAATATCCAACGTTACATTAAACCAAATGTTTTTATATGACATATATATTCCCTAAGTTTTTTTGTAACCTATTCATGAAAACCCATTGAAAAAAACACTGATGAGATCAAATTAATTCAATAAAAAAATTTATTCTTTATTCTTTTGGTTTGTTTGTAATGTTATTTACTGTTATTTCGGGTAATAGTAGCATTTTCCTGCATGCAATTCACTAACACACTACAAGTCAATAGTTGTCATAAAAGGAGTCTAAGTTTAATGTTCATTGTGTAAGAAACAGAACATGACCCAACATGGTTGTTTATGTGAATTCACGCCTGTTCTCCTGGAAAAAACTTTGTAGACCCCACATTCCCTTCGAACAGTTCCGGTGCAGCATGAATCTTCAAGAGTAGAAATAACTCAGGCAAACAAACCCTGACAGATTACTGATTTTACAAATAAAAAAAATATTTGAAATGTCTGATGCAGGCATAGCTAAAAAATGAAATAAAATAAAACTTTGCCTCTCCTCGGTAATAAAGAATATTTCAAAATAAGTGTCTTGTGGCCACCATGTTGCATACATCGTTTAGCAACAAATCTGTCCAACTATTTTGTAAAGTCTAAAACCCTCAATTCACTGTGCTCTGTAACCCTTTATCTTCTCATACTCTGTGAAGTTCGTCAATGTAAAGTAACAAAAGTGACAGTGACATCAACCTGAAGTTAATTTTAATTTCCTATCTTATGTACAAAATGCAGAAAAGTAAAATAAAATGAATATTTACAGTATTTATATTTTCTTAGAAAAATCTAACCATATCTTTTCGAGCAGTGTCAAAAATGTCCATTGAAGCCTGGCAGTACTGCCAAATGATGCAACTTGTTAAATAAAAATAAACTTGAAAGTAAAGTAGCAGCAATCTATTGCTTAATGACATGAAGAAATTAGATTGTGTTGACCAATTTGTCTTACTTTACCACTGACGTATGGCTTCCCATATCAAAGATTTCTCAACAGTGGAAGAAACAGAACACAGCAGCACAGGCAATATAAACATGCATTTGTGACAGCGTCCAAACTATTTATATTGTTACAGAATATATAGTATTGTTGAAAGCTTGCAAACTACACTTATTGTGGTACATATTTGATGCAACATGTACTGTGCTCAGGCCATTATCTTTTTATCAAACATCCACCACAGAGTAAAACAACTATTTACACAATGTGAATTAGATTTTTTTGAGCGTGACAGTCAAATATTAGCTTTGCTGACAGCTATTGATGGCTAAACAATACTGCAGGATGATGTAGAACGTTTTTCGAGGGGTTTGTTTTGGTCAATTGATTCAAAGGAAGGTTAATGAAGTATTTTCTTTTCTACAGAAGAGCACTTGAGAAAGTTCCTAATGTTTGCTTCAAGAACCTGGAATGAAGTTTTGCGCTCATTGGGGTTTTCTAATTGGCTTACAAAAATCTGTCTGTTTCCTGCACACGGTCTGTGAGGGCAATGCAGGCACATTGAGAATCATGTGGATGCGACAACATTAAAATGTAAGCACCTCAACATTTTAGTGTCACCCCTGAAACACCTACGAAGTTACAAACCTGTTGTTTTTTGTGATTTTGTGGTTTTTCATGCATGACCTATGAGTCCAGCATGCTTTCATGCAAATCAGCTTTTCTATAAGTCTTTTAGAGAAAGATATCACAGAACACCTGGTCCTCTTACCTTTTATGTAGTAGGCAACCCCGCCCCTTCCCAAACATAAAACCCATTTACAAAAATAGTCACATATAATAAACAACCTATGAATTAAAAAAATGATGGATCCGATCAACATAGATTTTGTAAACGTATGGCAAATATGGCAGTTGAAATGCAAACAGTGGATACATTTGATACAGATATTGTACTAAAGTGTTTCAACACACAAAAAAGTATAGTTTTGTATCCCTTTAACTGGTCCCCACAGTTTGAGTAGTCATTTCGACTCTCCTTTTCAGCAGTGTCAGCTGGAAGGGCAAACAGTACTCTCCAGGCAAGTGTATCACCCTTTTTCTTTGAGTAATTCCCCGACGAGAGGTCACTGTCTTATTATAGGCACTGACTATAAGTACATATTTATAATAACTGTCAGTTTGGCATAGCTCTCCTAAAGGAGTCCTGTTGACACACATATGTCACTCACACAGGCTGTAAACAATTTGTCATACAAACTGATTTTTTGTTTACATGCTATTTTCTGTTATGTCTAACATCTTTGCCTTTGTCTTCTCTTTCTGATTTGTCTTTTTCGTGCTTCTCTTTGTCTGGCTTTGTTACACTGTCATAGGAAGGAGGAGATGCAGTGGAAGGAGTCATGTCCATTTTCTCTGTTGTAGAGTTTCCATTTAGCCTGTCGCTAAGAAGATCCTTTTTTGTAATTGAGCTGTCCCCACCTTTGCTTTTATCCTTGTTGTACATAAATGAAGCTCGCTTGACTGTTTTCTTCAAAAGGTAGCGTCGATAGCAGCGCTGAATAACAATAGCAGATAGCTCCTCTTGTTTCCGTCGTAGAGTTGATGTAATTGGTTCATAGGAGACTTTTGAAGGATTGGATGCCATAAATCGTTCTTCCATTGGCTGACGTAAAGCATCCATTTCATCGCCTTCACCCAAAACACGCTTTGTAAAAGCAAATAGGATGTCAAGACAATGAATTCTGTCACCACTTACCATTGGTAAGTCCATTGCTATGAGCTGCACTTTGTTTGGCTTTGCCATGCGGAGAGGAGGATCCAATGCATCTGCAAAATTAGTCAAATTACTAAATTCTATGAACTGGCTTGCGCTTGGATCAAACTTTTCCCAGACCTCGTAGAACATCTCAAAATCATCCTCACCCAAGGGTTCAGCACTCTCTTCGGTAGCAACACTGAAGTTCTCCAATATAACAGCAATGTACATGTTAACAACAACTAAAAATGATATGATTATGTAACTGACAAAGAAGAAAATCCCAACTGAAGGATTTCCACAGTCTCCTTTTACAGTGCTACTTCCGGGGTGAGCCACTGTTGGGTCACAATCTGGTGGCCCACTGTTGAGAATTGGGTTCAACAAGCCATCCCAGCCAGCAGATGTGGTGATCATAAACAGGCAGATCATACTATTGCCAAAAGTTTCAAAGTTGTACATGTCATCGATTCCTGATTCTTTCTTTACATAGGCAAAGTTGGACATTCCAAATATCGCATAGATGAACATCACCAGGAAAAGCAATAGGCCAATGTTAAACAAAGCAGGAAGTGACATCATCAAAGCAAAGAGAAGTGTGCGTATTCCCTTGGCACCTTTAATGAGTCGCAAAATTCGACCAATCCTGGCAAGTCGTATCACTCTGAACAAGGTTGGTGAAACAAAGTATTTTTCAATAATTTCAGATAGAAACATACCTAGAAAGAAAGAAAGAAAGCAAAATTGTGAAAAAGGTTGCATTGGTATAAAGTAATCAATGTGTTTGCAGTATGTTTGCATCTGTGAGCTTTTAACCACAATAATTACAAAACGCTGCATTATTCCAATAACTAGCAATTGTGTATCAATCATAGAAGTAAAAAGCAGAAGGTGATATCTTTCAAGATAGAAATGGCACTGCCTGCTTGAAATATCTATCTACATGCCTGTGGTACATTGTTTATGACATGATAACTCATTTTAAAGAAGTACTTGCCACACTTTGATAATTACTCTGATGTTTTCACCTATAGAAATGTTTAGAAAATATTCTTTTAATATATTCGGAGTATTAATCACATTCCTTTTTAAAGAGACATGATATAGTTCACAGCAACAATTTACTATTTGTGAACAATGACGCCTATTTGGTATTTCACAGCATTCCACAGCAACATGCAATCAGAGGGCACTTGGAAATGTGAAATAAAGCATAAAACTAACTATTACAAATATATCCATTGTACTTTTGACAGTGTGACAGTACTGTGAAAAAAGATTGTCTAAGGCAATGGAATATTGAACATGGACGTTATCACATAGTAATTTAATATTTACAACGGATTACTGAAGTAAAGTTAAATATGTTTGCCATTTAAGATTTTAAAAATGAAATGGATGTCCATTTGAATATTTTTGAACTGTTGATTTTTCCCTTTGAGAATCTTGTACATACCTACGATGGAAAGAATCACAACCACAAAATCAAAAACATTCCAACCAATGGTGAAGTAATAATGGCGTAGTGAGATCAACTTGAGCACGCATTCTCCAGTGAAGAGGATAATGAAGACCATGTTAATATTGTATAAATTTTTCTCCATATCTTTACTCTGGTCATCCGTTTCTATCATCATCGTTACCATGTTAAGGCAAATAAGAATCATGATGGTGATATCAAATGCTTGCTGAGTCGCAAAATCAAAGACAGCACCTTGGAATTTATTCTGAAAAATACAACAAAAAGGTTATATACTTTTTACATGCACATTTTACAGACAATTTCTTTTTCATGTTTAAAAATAGGGGTTGAGTATCTAATGGTCAAAACTGTATGCAAAGTCAGATGTATTGCAAGTAGACAAAGGGCCTGATTACGATACTGTAGGATTGGTTACTCTGTCACAATGGTGAGGGATATCCCGTCTGCTGAAATATAAATCCAATTATATCTTATGGGATTTATATTTTGGCAGACAGGATTACCATCACAGTTGTGATGTAGTAACCCGTCCACCAAGATTGTGATCAGGCCCAAAGTTCATAAGTCAGAGAATATATGTGGTCTCATTTCTAGCTTTAGTCCAAAATAACATTAGTTAAAAAAGAGGAAAGATTTCAATGCAATAAGCATTGGTTGCACCCTTATTGTAATCATGTCTAACAATTTACCAGAGCAAAGCCTCACAGGTGAACTGAAGGTCTCAGGTCTCCTTGAGCATGGTGGTACTGTAGTGTTCCTCTGGATCATTCATTTACATTTTAGCATGTTTTCAGCTGGTATTTGCATTCATTCCATGTTGCAAGAAATTGCATTTACATTAAACATATTGTTTTTGCTTCACTTTTTAGAACCTTTATGAATTGTTGCAAAGACGAAATGTAGATTTAGGGAGATTTTTTCTGAACGTGAAACATCCTGTCTAAAAACATTTTTTTAACTTTTGAACGTTTTGCACATTTTGCCTGTAGTCTTGGTCTTATAAGAATTTAAAATGTCCAGAATGGTGACTTTATGATTTATTTCTACGTTTTGTTGATATCGGCTTGATACTTTTAGACCATTTCTATTGCAGTCTGCTTTCATTGCAAATATTAACAATGTTTCTGTGTTTTTTAAACTCATTTAGCACTTGTGGATTTGTTGTGATGCAACTGGCTAAATTTTAAATCACTAATACCATTTTAGTGGCCTTCACAAATAGGTGTCTAATGCACACTGTGATGCAATGCCATTATGTGCTGTGCCACACTTTTGGAGTTACGGGCGGGGTGTTTCTACTTTTGTAACACTATCTATTTGCAACTAGAATAAATTACATTTAGTACAAAGAAACCAATATGTCTGACAAGCATATGCAATTTAGGAAACAACAGTGAAAGGAATTTACTCAGCTAGTTGCATTGCTACATTAACTATATCACCCATAATACTAAAAATCAAATGAGAGATGACATGTAAATCTAGCTTCATGGAAAGACTGGAATGTTTTAACCAAATGAAAATATCAAAACAGATATAAAAAGGGGGGAAGAGACTAATGCTGATTGATGATTAAAACAATCTACAACACATACATTATACATGCTTGTTTTAGTCTGCATATATTTAAAAACATTACAAAGTAGGCAAACTGTGGCTTTATATATAAATATATTTAGAGCTGCTTTCCTGGCTTTACACAAATACAAGACAAACACTTGATGTGTTGTGTACACATCAAATTAGATGTGTATGAGGCCTTTCCAGCCTTTCTGAGCACCATGGTGTCTATGGCAATTTCAATAGGACGTTCATTGAAAAACATTCAAACCTTTTTACAAAATCTCACTGTCATAAAACCTTATTTCATTAATACCATTGAATGTAAAGGTGTGGTTTGAACCTGTCCTGTTTCTAAACTCTCAACCCTGTCTCTGTTTCAGGTGTATTATTTTGAAAATATTGTTTTCCCTTCCAAAGATGGGAGTCGATTATAAAATGAAAGTGAATTGTTATGTTTTCATTGCTTGTAAGTATTGAATATTGCACATATCTCTTTCTGAGAAATCAGAATTAAGCTCTGTTTTGAGCTAAGGACCAGCTTGCAGGCCATCATTTTGTTCCTTTTTTCTGAGTTTTATATAGCGCAAACTTATTGGGTATCAGAGCGCTTTACATGAGCACCAGATGCGTTATATAAGGAATCATTCATTTTTGTTAGGCGCGGGGAGATTAAGTGATTTGCCCAGAATCACAGGATGTTAAGCGGAGATTCGAACATGGTTCCCCAGATGTGAGGTTGACAGCCCTAGCCATTAGGCTACATCCTCTAAAAATGGTATATACCTGGACATACTGAATATCATGTGTGCCATATAGATGATGATATTGTTGTAATGGAATATATGTATATTATTTCCCTTTCTCAAGAATCTATCAAGAATGGGTATTCCATTTACTTTCACCTTTTCACATGGAGGTGAAGAAGATTTAAAGCCTGAGTTAATCACCTCCATTTCTGCAATGTAGAAAAAACTAGAAGGAAAGTAACACTGATTTGTGACTAAAAGTGATAGCAAGCAAACATCAACAACATTAAACAATCAAAAAAAGACATTTGGGAAAAGTGCAACACTGCAAATGCATTCATTTTCAAAATATTTGACTCTCAACTGGAATTTGCAAATTATTTCTAAATGATAAATACATCGACTCATATCCACCGATTCCTAAAGATACCAAGGTGGACATGTACATTAATTTTATGATCTGCTGTCTCTCAAGGTATCCATTTAAGTCTCCCAGAATTTCAGATCAACATTCTTTAGGACAAGGGTTAACAATGGTGGTAATACTGTCAATTGACCTGAGTTCATCACATTTAGGGGCATACTTACGAGAGGACAGTGTCATGCTTGTGCTATGCAACATGGTACCTCCACAATGCAAACCTTGACAACAGATTTATGCAGTCATGCAAAGCAACTTTGCGTGGCTCTGATTGGCTTCATAAATCTGGAGTAAGGCAATGCAGCTCATCTCTCGTGAATTTTGACACATTCCCATATTTACAAGGACCAAGTGAGGAGTAACAAGGAGAAATATTTTTATTTCTCCTTATATTTTCCTCTTTCTATATATGCTTCATTTTGCAGCACACATAGAAAGAAGATAAAGACTCTCAGGATTGTTTTTGTTTTGCAGAAAGGTACCCCTTCCTACACAAAAACAATCCAGGCAACACAGGTATCCTTGAACTATGGTGGAAGGGTGCCTGTATTGGTGCTAGGCTGCCAAAACTGCACCAGCGCAAGGGAAGAGGGCAGAAATATGCCGTATTGGAAAAATTCAGAGCATTCCTGCCCTTTCCCTTTGCCACAATTTCCATAAATATACTTCTTGGTCCAGTAGTCAAAATAGGACATTCCAAGTGGAGAAATTATAACTATAGTGAATTCTGAGGCAAAGTAAAAATCTGCCTCACAATTTTTCAGTCCGCATATCACCTTATCTGCAAGATCAGGCTGCTTCTAGAAATGCTTTCCAACCCTCGGCCTACTGCATACTTTTGCCGGCCCAAGCCACACCAGTCAAGACCAGAATCCTGGTTTGTGGCTGCACCCAGGTGTAATCATAGGACCAATCATTAGATTGCTTTTGTAGCCCTCATACTACTCCATCTTTGAAAATCTGCCCAGATCTTGCTTTGATTGGCCCCACGGGTCTACAGTCAATATCCATTTGGCAATTATATCTTACAACTTGAAGCCAATCCACCACTGTCAGAGGCGACAGATCCATTCAATGCTTACCGATCTCCCTCCTAGCTCAAAGCATCAGGTAAAACAACAAAGCCTGCTGTGATCTGGTCTGAGGTTGGCTGGTGGAGGTTTCCACTCCCATTAACCCTAGGGTTAGACTTAACGTTATACCCATCTCAAAAATTTAGTTGACCACATCCTCGACATCCTGCCAATAAGCCTTTATCTCTGGGCACATAAATAAGATGTGTTGGTCATCAGCTCTTAAGAGGCCACACCGACAACATCTGGGAATAGGCTCTTGTACAAACTTCACTATCTTTTGAGGGGTCCAATATAATCTATATATAAAAAAAATTACCTTGCCACCGGGTCCCACATCTCTGCTCCTGCTCTCCTCGTGGAACTCAAGGAACACGAAGCACAGGAGCCCCCACTGACCAATACCAATGCTGCAATGCAGCGTTGTGATTGGTAAGCACCCAGGCTCCCCTGACCAATCACAACGCTGCAAAGCAGCATTGTGAGTGGTTTTGAGCGTCCTGGTTCGACTCTCAACCAGGGAATGGAGGCCTGGCCATGTCGTCCACGCAGGCTGTTATGTAGCCTGCATGGAAAACGGGGAAAGTGCGCATGACTGGTTTGGGCAGGCCAAGAGGGCCGACCAAACAGTCACTGCACACTTATGAGTGGGAAAACCACTCCTCCCCTGCCATGCTCCGAGAGCAGAGCAGCCCTGCCCGCAAAGCAGCACAAAGCATAAAATGATGATAACGCAAAGTTATTATCATTGTATGTTTCTACTATGTAAGAACTGCTTAAAAACAGTGGGGCAACGGTCTTCTGCCATAGCGGAGGAGCCGCCACTGATCATGCAGCTTCCAATACCACAGAGCAACCTCTTTATCCTTGGAGGATCCATCCTGCAATCCTGACTCAAATTCCCACACACTCCTATCTCCTGTGAGTTGGTGGCAAACCAAGAAGACAACTGAAGATATTTGAAACTGGAAAGGGAGCTATTAGTCTTGGCCGCTAAAGCTTGCCTGGGTAATATACCCTGTGCTGTTAGCAACTCCCCCCAAACTTCAATCCTTGATCTCAATAGAAGAGCGCTCAGTGTATCTTTAAGACACTAACAGGTGCCCTGAGAAACCCAAATCGGTGACAAATCTGAGAAATAGCCCATACCCAATATCCTCCTAACTCCAAGCCAGAGGGAGAAAACTGCCTTTAAAACCTTCATCCATCCTTTTAAGAAAGAATGTCTTCGCCCCAAACTTGTACAAGAATCCTTCAGAGCTGTACTCTCTTACCATCTCTCCCAGAGAGCTCCCCAAGTGGTGGCCTTTGGTTTACCCAGGAGCATCCAACAATTTTTAAACTGGAAAGCTATGCAAGAAAGGTTTAATTCTGGAAGAGCTAAACCACCCTTTTCAAGCCTTGGTGTCAGTTTTTTTCATGCAAGCCTAGCCACTCTAGATGCCCATATAGAACTTACTATTTTATCCTGAATATTGTCTATGCAGGTCTTCGGAATGTCAAAGGTATGCAGTTAAAGATGTATGTGAATTTCTGTAGTATCATGATCTTAATCAAATTGACTTGCCCCTATATGGTCAGGGGAAGGTTCCTCCATCTCCCTAGTGAACAAAACATCTACCTCCTTTGTCACCCTCCCCAAGTTATACTGTGGTATTGCCTCCAGTGGATTTAAAATTGTAATGCCAAGATAACTGATCTCTGCTTGCATTTCCCCCTTTCAATCACCTCTGACTTCAAATTATTTACTAAGTATCCCAAAAGGGCCCCAAATTCCTGTACTAGGGTATCCACAGGTAAGTACAGGATCCGAAGTATAAATTATTGAATCATCGGTGTACAGGCTGATCTTATTATTTAATAGGACGAACTGAAAGGAATAACCAGGCCATCTGTCCGTAAGAGCTGGGCGAGTGCCTTGATATATATATCAAACAATAATAGGGACAGGGGAAAACCCTGCTGGGTGCCACTAGAAACAAAGAAACTCCTGGTAAGTGAGCCATAAAGGTGGATTCTAGCTGTTTTCTGCTCATAGAGCCCCTGTAGCATCGCAATAAAGCAGGGGCTAAATCTCGATATTGCCAACATTTTCCACAAATAAGTCTAGCAAACACAATCAAATGCCTTGGCTGTATTTAACTTGACTACAGCCAAAGGCATCGACCAACCCATGGCAAGATCTATACAGCCGATTAGCTGCTAAGTGAGTTTGTGGATATGCCTTCCCGGGGCAAGGGCCTTCTGATCTGGACGTACGAGCTGAGGAGCAAGTTTGGCCAATCTCCCTGCCAAAATACTTGTAAATACCTTATAGTTTGCATTTAGCAGAGATATTGGTCGATATGAATCAGCTTTCCTAGGGTCCTTTTCTGGTTTTAAAATAAGGACGATCATAGCTTCCTTCCATGAATCTGGAATCCGTGCCCTCCCCTGAGTGATAGGCCATATTAAACAGAGTCTCCCAGACAGATACAACTTCACAAGTTTACCCCTCCGCTATCCAACACTTTCCCTACTTTTACAATTATTGAAGTGGGAATAGTAAATTTTATCCCGCCACTATCAAACACTTTCTCTACTGTTGCACTCACTGGATTGGGAATAGTCATTTTTACCCCTCCGCTATCCAACACTTTCCCTACTGTTGCACTCACTGGAGCAGGAATAGTAATTTCTACCCCACCGCTATCGAACACTTTCCCCACTATTGCACTCACTGGAGTGGGAAATTTAAATTTGAAGATTTTTAAATAGTTAATATTTTTATTTATAATAGAATGTTTTTTTAATTAGATTTTAAGTTATTGATATATATATATATATACATATATTTGTATATTTGTACATTTTTATATAATTTTAGAATTATAAAATACATTACAATTAATAGTTTGTTAATTGTTTTAAAGTTAATATATATGAATTATTATGTATGTGTGTCTAACATTTTAAATTATGTTTATTTATTATATTTTTTCAAAATTATATTAAATCTACTCAATTTTTTTTATATTAATTATATTATTTAACATATTTAATATTTGTATTTTATATATATATATATAATTCAATATTTTGTACAACTATATTTTTTACATCGATATTTTTTTGTACTTACCTGTTTAAGTATAGGGAGTTGATATTTCTGCATTGATATTTTTTACTTCTACATTTTTAACATCGATATTTTGTCAGTGAACCGCGTGGGACCAGGGGGATAGATGTGCTGCCAGGGGGCTCCCATCTGGACTTTGCAGGTGTGCTGGCCTGAGCCTGTCCCCTGCTCGGGCCCCCACTCATCCTTCGGGCTGTGTGGCTAGCTCTGGGTAAATTATCCTAGCGCGTGTGCTTTAGATTTTGCCCTTCTCTCTTCTGTTGCCCAAGTGAGGGCTCCTGCTACCGAAGAACAGTGGAGCGGTTCCTCATTTTCTTTTGTGCTTTGGGGGACTGCTCAGTGCTTGAAGGTACTCCACGTCCCCTCTCTTGGTCTCCCTGCTGGAAACAAGCGGAGCGCCCTCGTTAGCAGGACTTTAAGTGCCTAGTGAGCGCTGTAGTCTCCTTAAGTGTAGGAGAAGAGGAGCGGTCGGCGCGTGGGTCGGCGCACTTTCCCACACCGTGGTGAGCACTCGACATTCCTGGGAACCTGCCCCCAAGGAAAGAGCAGAGCCAAAGGCAACGGAGACTTCGCCTGTATTCCTGGCTGCCAGGCAAGTCTGAGCCTGGTTGTGGGCGGGGCCCGTGACCGTGAGTGGACGAGTGAGGAAGTCAGGCGGAGGACGCCTGATCCTGGGTGGGGCTCACATGAGCAAGTGGAGAGCCCCACCGGTTTCCTGGGCCTGGTTGTGGGTTGGGCCGGCCAGAACAAGCGAGCTGGAGCTCCTTTGGTCGCAGGATAGATCAAGAGCCTCGCGGGCTCCTTTTTGCAGCCTCCTGCCTCTCCCCGCCTGTTAAAGGGAGAGGCAGGTCACAAAGATCAGCCAGTTGCACGGAAGAGACCAATGAAGAGTAAAGGTACCGGTTGGGGAGGTACCTCTGGTGGGGATTCAAATATCCTGGACAGCCGCTGCACCTTGTGTCAGTTGCAGATGCGGGGGACCACGTGAGGCACTTTTATTTTAGGGACTAAGGATGCTTCCCTGAGTGAGGCTGTGGCTACCTACACAGTGGCCTGGTCTAAGCACAGGAGTGCAGTGGTCAAAGACCCAAGTGTGTTCGGGGTATGTGCTTAGTGGCACCAACTTATGTGCTGGTGATCCACATAGTTCAGGGCTTCTAACGATTCAGGGGTCTACTCTACAGTGTTGCCCTGATGTAAAGATATATGTGGTGTTCTTCCCCAGTGATGATGTTGTGTATGCAAAACCTACTGTGTTGCTTACGCCTAAGAGGGGCCTGATGTACTAATGGTATTCTAAGATATGTTCACAGCTGCAAGTGTTTCCTATGGTGCACTGCTGATGATATGCCTATAGGTGGTGTGCTCAGTGCACCCTTACCAGTAGTTACTGGTGGTTCTCGCTAACTATGATATATGTGATGATTATGACAGTGGCCTGACTGGCCTAGTGATTTATGTACTACATGTGAATATATGACAAGTGCCTGGTGGCACAGTGTATATATGTGATATGTTCTAATGGGTTTTTATGCATAATAAAAATACTTTTTTTATATAACCTTATGTGGAGTTTCTTTTGTGGTGTGCCTAGTGTGTTGCTGCTGTCTGAGTGTGTTTGGCAACCGCTTTACACATTGCCTCTGGGATAGGCCTGACTGCGCTGCCAAGCTACCAAGGGGATGAGCAGGAGTTATCTTCAGTGTGTAACTCCCTTGCCCTGACTAGAGTGGTGGTTTTGCCTGGCTTAGGTGCCCTAGACAACCAGAAATCCCATTTCTAACAAACACACATTACACAGTGTTACAAAGCACATTCTGCTCCTTGATTATTTCACTACTTTTGACATTTTAGCATATATTCTTCTTGAAGGGATCCTAATACCACATAGTACTACAGGAAGTGCCTAAGAATGAAAAGTATGTATGATTCAAAATGTAGCAACAATGAATGCCTTTGACTTACAGAGAAGCGTATAGACACACTTTTCTTGCAGTCTCACTTAAAACAATGTACGGTGTGTGTGTTGCAGACGTCAATGTATCCAGTATTGCTTAGGGTAAGCATTGGGCAAGCCCATTGCTCATGACTGGATGGCTTTCCTCTCTGTCTCAGCTCCCTGTTCTTTATTGAATGTCTTTCTTCCCTATTCTGTGTCTGGAGCATACCTAGTTTATACTTGCTTTGTATTGGATAAAGTGGATCCCTCCACTGCTGATGTAATGGATCTACTTTTCCTTTTTCCTGTCCTCATTTCAATTCTTATTTAGCACTGCTTCATTTGCTTTAATGCTCGAGAGTATGCTCACACTCTTTTCAGTCTCCCCAAACTTCTCTTACTCCAGTCTTCCACTCTCACCATGCCCCCCAATAATCTTCTATGGCACACCAGGGGCTGTATTACACAAAGTCCCCTAGTTGCGCAATGGGCGTTGGCGCCTGCTTTGATCACTCCCCGGGCACTTTAGTATTACAGAAGGGGCCGCAGAAGCTTGTACGGCCCATTCTGTTATACTGAAAGAGCTGGTGCACATACAGCGTCAGCGCTTTCTCAAGAGAGCATGCCTCATTTGCATAAGGGCGTAGCCCCATGCAAATGAGGGAATCCTTTTGCCTCAGCACCCTCGCTGTATTATAGAAGCTGACGCAGAGGCAAATAAGCTGTTAGGGGGCGCCCCTGATAGAAACCCTCTAGAGGGGTGATGGGGGGTTGGCACCCTTGCATGCGGGTGCAGTCACTCACGGCACCTGCCTGCAAGGGAATCTTTAATCCCCCTTAAAAGTACAGGCGGGTTGCCGCCTGCACAGTGAAACACGGAACGGCTGCTTCAAAGTCGCTCCATATTTCACTTGAATGCGCTGCCCCCAGGGCATAGCAAGTTCACGGCTGCCCTGGGGACACCACATTCCATGTAATAGGGCGCTCTTTACCTGTTTGCGCCTGGTGCACCTGTTTTAAGGTGCGCCAAGCACAAACAGGGAAAGTACACCCAATACATAGGGTTCCAGGTGACAGATGGCATGCTTGGTGATGCCCTGGATGTTATCCCACCTCCCTGTCTCTCCTCTATTACTGCCTTACTGCAGGGCCATGCCTAGGATACCCTGGATGCTTTCCTGCAGCACTTTACTGTGCACTATGATTCCCCTATCCCCATCTTCACTCCCTTCCTGCCTCACCTCGCCCATTCCATAGTGGCCTCTGTCAACGCTGAATGCTTTTAAATTGAGTTGGCATTTTCAAAGTCAATAACAGTGATATGGGATCTTAAAACTGTCCCTGTACTTTTAAGATGGCTGAGACATTGCAGAACGCAACAAGATGACACAACTCAACACTCACCTTGAAAGTATAGAATAGTCTTTCATAATACCCACTGCATTGCGTTGTCCCATTGCTTCACCCAATGTAGTAGCCATCTTGAAAATTTGGAAAACAATGTTTCTAAAACCTTTAAGGTGGGTAGATTATTATGTCAGCACATTGCGTGTAATACAACATGGTAGCCATCTTAAGAGTATGAAAACATTGCATTACTTTCAAACTTTTAAGATAGCCTTGGCAATGCATTTATTTATTTATTTATTTATGGCGATTTTTAGAGCGCGCAATTACCCGAGGGTGTCTCGGCACTGTTGTCACAGAACTCTCTGTAAGGGGAAGGGGGGATTAGGCTTGGAACAACCATGTTTTCAATTTTTTTCTGAAAGTGAGCAAAGTCGGTGCACATTTGATGTGAAGAGGGAGAGTGTTCCACAGTCTAGCTGTGACAACGGTGAAGCGTTTGTCTCCCCAGTTAGCCTTTCTTGTACGGGGGACTATTAGCAGATGGGCTGAGGATGAACGCAGTGTTCTTCGCTGTTCGGGCGGGTGAAAGGCTTGTTTTAGGAATAGAGGGCCATGATTGTGGATCGCTTTGTAGGCTATGCACAAGGCTTTAAATTTGATGCGGCTCCTCACCGGCAGCCAATGTAGCTGTTGGATGTAAGGGGAGACAGATGCAAATTTGGGAATGGGTAGCAGGATCCTGGCTGCTGCATTCTGTACAGTCTGTAGTTTGTTGAGGACCTTTTGTTGTGCATTTAGAAGCAAGGCATTACAATAGTCCGTTTTAGAAAAGACTAACGTGCTGACTAAAGTTTTGCCTGCCGAAGATGGTAAGTACGGAATGAGTTTTTTGATCTTTTTTAAGGTGTAGAAGGAGGATGAAACCACTGAATTTGCATGCTGCTGGAAGGACAATTTGTTGTCAAAGACAACCCCCAGATTTCGTACCTTGACTACTGGTTCTGGAGGTTGTCCCATTCGTTGGGGCCACCATTGTGGAGACCAGATTGGTTGTAGTCTCCCGAATGTCATCACTTCTGTTTTATCAGAATTCAGCTTAAGGCAGTTTGATGACATCCAGGAGCTTATTGCTTTCATGCCAGATTGGAAGTTTGAAGCTACTGTATGGCCATCATCGAATACGGACAACACCAGTTGTGTGTCGTCTGCGTATGTGGTGAGAGAAATTCCATAGGATTTGATGACCCTCGCTAAGTCAGACACATATATATTAAATAGTGTCGGGCTTAGCGAGGATCCTTGTGGTACACCGCAAGGCAGGGAGAAAGTCTGGGAGGTGAATTGTCCCAACTTCACCGTTTGTAGGCGGTTTGACAGGAATGAGGCGAGAAGCTCCTTAGCCTTGTCCCTTATTCCTATAGCCGTGACACGGTCGATCAGTGTGGTATGATCGACCGTGTCGAAGGCAGCTCCTCCATTGTCCATAGTGGATCGTATCTCGTCCGCGGTTTTCAGGAGAGCTGTCTCCGTGCCGTGTCCCTGACGGAACCCGAACTGAGTGTCATCCAGTAAGTTGTTGTTATGGATGTACGTTGACAATTGCTGGTTCATGATCTTTTCAAAGATTTTGGCCGGGAAAGGGAGGCATGCAATAGGCCTGTAGCTGGCTGGAAGAGAAGGATCTAAGCTGGGTTTTTTGAGTAGTGGTTTAATGATGGCTTCTTTCCATACAGAAGGGTAGGTGCCGGATGTGAACATTGCGTTGCAGATGGTAGTGAGTGACGGGGCAACGGCTTCTGCGACGAGGTTAAGGACGGCAGGAGGGCATGGATCGAGTGGTGATCCGGATTTAGTTCGGACGATCAGGGGTTGAACAATTTCTTTCGTGGTGTTTTCGAAGGCTGAAAATTGTGGCGTATTATTGGCAGTGGAGTGCTCGGTATGGGATACGGAAGGATCAGGCGAAAAAGTGGAGAAGATGGCTCTGACCTTATCCTCGAAAAATGTGGCCAGTGTATCTGAAAGGGCCTGAGATCCCTCCGAGGAGGGTATCAAAGGATTGGACAGATATGTTACCACCTGAAACAGTTTACCTGATGAGTTTTTGGCATGATTTATTTGGTTAGTGTAGTAGGCGGTTTTCTCGGATGTAATCAGTTTTTTGTAATTAAAGAGGGCGTGTTTATAGCTAATCTTGTCCGCGTTATTATAGTGTCGGCGCCATTGCCTTTCTAAATTTCTGCAATATTGGCGCTGTAGTCTAAGGGGTTCCGAGAACCAGGGGGCGGATATCAGCTTTCTGTTCCTATGAGAGGTTGCATCTTCGTTTGATTCATGCAATGTGGAGGCCATCTATGGAGTATAAAAATGAATTATTTCTATTGTTTTGAGCTGGCCAGTCAACAATCCTGGCTTTTTCAATCCGGTTGCACTTTAAAAGCATCTCGCTTTGTCAAAGGCAATACTGGTGGTCGAACAGCTGTGGCAAAGTGAGACAGATTGGCTTTGCCAGTGCTTGTTTCCATTGGCCTCTAACTCCTAGCATCAAGTAATTTCCAAATAACAATAGTTCAGTGCATCAACAACAAACTTGTATGTTTACCATTCTTGCAATAAAAGGCCTCTTGTATTTAGTGCATCCCCGTATATATTTTAATACTAATTTTGAGTTTATTCTGAGTCTTTGAATGGACCTCTTTTCGTTAAGAAACAGGCCCAAAGAACAGTGTTGTACAATACAGATTGCTCCCTGTATTTGTCTCACTAGGAGGCCCTGCAATAGTCAAGATTTCAGCATTTACAAAGAAAAGCACAGGTTTGGAATTTGTATACACTATGAGTTACTGTTGAAAGGACTGCTGCTTGGAATAGACTATAGAGTAGCACAGATTTGCATGAACAATAAAAGAAAATATTCGTGTGAAAGAGAGGCGATCTTTGTTTAATCGCCCTCTCTTCTCCAATGACACCAGGAGTATGGATTCTACTATAACGGGGGAAGCTTGGGAGTCTCACTTTCTGAGTATATTTAACCCAAAAGGTGTCTCTTCACAAGAGCAAAGGAATGAAATAGCCATTAATTCACAAACGGCATGTCAACTTAGTTCATCCCTGTCTTTAAATGAGGTTGAGGACGCCCTAGCAAAGGGCATTTCTGTGAAAGCCCCAGGACCAGATGGGGTGCCCTTGGACTTATTCAAAAGCAATCCTCAACTATGGGGCCCCCTGATGCTAAATGTTTTTAAAGCGGTTATAGTGGGGCGTATCTCATTATCATGGAGAAGTGCAGTGGTAGTCCCGATTTTTAAAAAAGGTAACAAGAATGACCCCACATGCTATAGGCCGATCTCTTTAATTGACGCCACGTGCAAGGTAATAGGGAGGGTAATCCTTGCACGTTTGGAGTCATGGGCCAATGCCTCTGGACTTATATTGAATACCCAATATCGCTTCAGACGGGGGATGGGAACAAATGAACAGTGCCTCCACTTGTCCATGATCATTGGCAAGTACATGAAAGCCAGGAGGGGGTCGATCCACCTGGCCTTTGTGGACTTGTCCAGCGCTTTTGACACAGTGAGCTGTGGGAAGTTGTGGACACTGATGGAAAATATGGGTTTTGAAGAACCCCTCATTACCCTGTTGCGTAGGCTACATGCCTCTACTACTGTAGCCATTCGCTTTAGCCCTGGAGGAGAGAAGACTAGGCCCATTGTTTCTACCGAGGGGGTATGCCAGGGATGCATTTTGGCCCCTTTTTCTATTCCTAATATATACAAATGGATTAGAATCATTCCTGTTAGAACAGCAATTTGACTTCCCAAGCATAGAAGGTAAGCGAGTTCGATTGCTGTCTTATGCAGACGATACAGTGTTGATGTCCTTAACGGCCAATAGCCTCCGAAAATGTTTGAACGCATTTACCGAATTTTTTATGGAATTGGATTTAAAGGTACATTTTAGTAAATCATTTATTATGGTATGCGGTCCCAATTCAACAAAAACAAGGACATTTATTGTAAAGGAAAGAATTATTGATAAGGTGCCAAATTTTACTTACTTGGGGAATGTTTTTAATAATACATTAAACTGGGATAATCTAATTGTGGCTAGGAGTCAATATACTAGCAGAATAATAGAGGTTTTTTTTCGCTTTGCTGGTAAACTCGGACATAAGCCGGTAGCAGAAATGTTAACATTATATAAATCGAAATGTCTGTCAGTAGCCACCTTTGGTGCAGGAGTATGGGGCTACCATAAAAGTTCCCAGATCCAGATTCTAGAGAACACATTTTAAAAAAGGTTACTAATGATTCCCAGCAGATCTTCAACATTTTTTTGTCACTCTGAAGTGGGTCTGGATTATGTAAAAGATTGGATAAATATTGCCCCATTGATTCTATGGGGGAAAATCTGGACCTCAGAGGACTTGTTTTCAAGAAGTATCCTAAGAGATTGTATGAATCTTGATAACGCAATGTCAATCCCTTGGCTACGTTATATCAAAGATACCTTTTATAAAATTGTCTTGGAAAATTACTATGATAATCCCGAGGGAATCCAACAAAACATGAAACAGGTTATAAAAAATGTACTTCGTACTGAAATATGTATGTCTAACCTGAATCATGGATTACTAGACTGTGTGTTTCCAAGCCAACCGCAATTTTACTTGTCTTTTACCATGCATGTTCAATTACGTTTCCTAATGACCAGATTCCGACTTTGCACATTGCACTTTCTTGTGGCTTTCCCCAATCGGGCAGGTTGGTGTGAGAGACCAACCCCCGTCCCTGTAATAATTTAGCCCAGCAGAGCACAATGCACTTCATGTTGTTTTGCACACTTTATAAAGACCCAAGGGTATGTTTTATCAAGCCCATTTTAAAGGAAATCCGTCCCTGCTCCTATCAGGAGGGTTTTAATTATTTGCAGTCATTATCTACTGCAGTCATCTGTAGTGCTGTGCTCAACTTATTAGAACTGCACTTTTAATTAGGAAACGTTATGAATCGTAAAATGAACGTACATTTTTAGTGATTTTAGGGGTTTTTAATATTTTGCATAAATATGTTGTAGAACTGTAGGAGGTTTTCTTCAAATTCCTAGAATCTGTGCTGGGATAATATGACCTAGGAGAAGAAATTAGGTGTACCGCATATCTAATCTTTTCACAAAGTTTTTCCTATGTAACTAAGCCATGTTTTTTTGTTTTAATGTATAAATAGAAATTTCAGTGATTTTAGGGGTTTTTAATATCTTGTATAAAAATGTCGTAGAATGGTAGGATGCTTTTCTTAAAAAATTCTAGATTCAGTGCTAGGATAATATGACTTAGAAATAGAAAATAGATGTACTGTATATTTAATCTTTGCACAAAACTTTCCTATGTATATTCTGTCTTGCTCTTTTTTTTTATGTATGTATGCAAACTTTTATGATTCAACCGAATCGGAACAAAGTTATTTGAACTGAAACTGAACTGATCTTTGTTTCACTCTGTTTGAATTACATTAAAAAATTCAAATTTATATTGCAAACAAGTTCCCTTCTCCAACCCTCCAGTTAACACTGCGGTGCATCACCTGTGCCATGCTAGCTTTTGAGCCGTTTGCACTAGAAACAATTATTTTCTGTGTGAATCAGCAAACTATGCAGCAGTTTCTCAATTATGCATGCAGAAAATGTATAGCTTCACAAAAGATTTGCAGCTGCAGGATCGAATAATTCACCCTAGTTTAGCTTTCGCCTTTATCCCTTACACTAGTGGTCAATCATTTCCTTCCCAGTTTTTGTCCCATGATCTATCTCCATCATATTGTGACACGAAGAAGAGGTGCAACAGAGGCCCCTGCAGGTAAGAGCAGTAGGGAGGTGGGGCCGGGTTGGGGGGATTTCGACAGACGAAGACAAGGGGAAATGAATTATTTATTTAGTTTTTCTCTCATGGTTGTCTGACAAAATCCCACCGCATCCCCCCACCCGGCCCCAGCACCTACCACTCTTACCCTCACGGGCCGCTGCTGAAGCGGTGCAACATCAAACAGTTACAGAAGCACATTTACCCGATGCACAGATTCTCATGTTTTAAGGCATCCACAAAAACAATGTTCCTTGGGCTCATAACTTATTAAAACAAAAAAAAGTAGAAATGGCAATGTTACCTAGCAACAGCTCTCTCTGCAGTGCAGTTAATGCCAGACATACACTCAATGAGTCATACTGTACAATAAAAAATACAACTGGGCACAAAATCAGATTTGCTAGGCAGACTTTCATATTTCATGGAACAAATGAATGCATTGTAGATCGTGGAGCTCAGTAACACAGATTTATTGAAATACAAAGGGGGCCATTATGATGTTGGGTGGATCGCCACCGCCCAACCGGCGGTGGCGATCCGCCCAACATCTTTCCCTTCCCGCCCGCCATTTACCCCCCGCCCTATTTCAATGGCGGGGGGCACTTTACGTCCGACGCTTTTCCGCAGGCAGGCAATCGTTACGATAGCCTGCTGTGCAGTCCTGGGCCATAATATGGTGGCGGTGCCTAGCAGGCACCGCCTGCCATATTATGATGTTTGCGGACTTGTGCCTTTCCATGGCGGCGTTGCGGGCCCCCGGGTTGTTGGGGGGTGGGGGGTGCACTTCGGAGGTACCTATGGTACCCCCCTCATTGGCATGCACAAGGTGGCAGGCACCGCATGGTGCCTGTCACGTTGTGCATATTTTGCATTGCGGCTGGTGCTGCTTACAGCACCGTCCGCCGCAATGTAAAATATGCGGGATGCAACCGCCAGGTTGGAGGGCGCATCCTAATGGGCCTAGCGGGACCGCTGCACCTCTGGCGGTCGGTCCCGTTTACCGTTCTGCCCGCCATCGTAATGGGGCCCAAAATGTGCTGGCATAAGAATCATGTCAGTATCTCAATAAGTGCATACAGCCATCTCTTGGTGGACTGGCAAAAGTCACAAAAAGACACAAGAGGTGTGCCTGGCACGTTCACTGCTTCCTGGTGTATTAGCACCTGAAATGGCAGCTACTCGTTGATAAGGCTGGATAAACAAAAGGATACCAAATTGATGTGATACCTTGACAAAAGTTGGTGTTTCTCCTGTCATGCAGCAGATTACTCAACCATTTACTAGCCAATGAAGAAAAATATCCAGTCCACTCCGCTCCCCATTGTCCTCCACTCATACCTTTTTTTCTTTCAGTACAATCAGGGACTATTCCATCACCACTCCGTCTCTTGGCGCTTACTGCATGCGTCCGTCCTGGCCTCCTTACCCAACAGACAATTACGATAACAAATTGAAAGCTCCAATGTGTTCACTTATTTGCTGTACCCCAAATGATCTTAGTTCATCCTCACAAATGTCCCTGTATCTATAACCTCAATATGAAACCTAAACACCATTGAAGCTCCACATTGCTCTAAGAATGATCTCAACCACTGGCAGCCCTCAAAATTTTCAACAGGTGCAGCACCGAGATTGGCATTTCACAGGTCCTGGTGGGTGCACAGTGAAAACCTCTTCCACTAGGTTGCTCCATGTGTGCCTGTATACAGCATAGTTATTGGCCTGCAGCTGAGCTGCTCCAAATAACAATGATTTAATGGTTAGTTCTCAATATGTGGAAAACATGTCCTTTCAAGATGTTGACGTGGAATATAGCCTAAGTGAGAATGGGGTCAGAAATTGCATATTAACTCACTCATCCGCAAACCTTCCACTCAGTTAAGCACCCGCTCCAGAAATCTGTCTATAAGCTCCATATCACTCATGCAATAACTGTGCATGTTTTGTGATCGATGAAAGGTTGCACTAGTGTGCTTTGCTGGATCTGATCTGCTGGGAATGAAAGATTGCAGTTGCTGCCGTCTGTGGATTGGGCAGCTTTATTTGCTACTGCCATCCTATTCCCTTTCAGTGAGGAAGCAAATCTTACACTGCTGCTGTCTTATTGGTCTGTATTCTCGATGGGGAAAGCTTGCACTTCAGTGCTCTACCTATATTTGTCCTCTGTAAGAGGGAAGCTTTCATTATTTCTGCTCAAGGCCAACCTGTTCTACGAAGAAGGGGTGTTTCCACTGCTAAATGAAAGTGTTTCCACTGCTTATGAAGAACAAGCATTGGTGTAGCCAATAGGTCTTGCCTTTGAGACCTTATAAGTGTTTAGCCATGCAGCACATTATCCCCACTCACACGCCCACACACTCCAGCAACACATAGCACACTGGGACCAGTAGGGCCAATCTTATAAGAAGGTAAAGTGAACAAACAAGGCCTACTCTTGTGGGTTACAAATAACAGAACTGGAAGAAGCACATCATCAGACATGGGTCAACTTAAAATCTAAGCAGTCTTCAGGAAAAAAAAACAGTCTAAAACTGTCAACAACCACAGAGGCTATTTGCTCTGTTGGTGCTAGTGTGGTGCAGTGAGGGGGAAATATGCTAGAAGGGTTGCTAAATAGCAATTATAGTAATCATCATTTATGTTAGCACACCGTGGCTTGGCCCTTGTGCTTGGACTGGTGATCCAAAATAGCACCACACACATTATCCCAGCCACTTAACGCAGGATAGCTGAGAACCAAAGCACTGCCCTCTGAAGATAAAAGGGAGAGAAAACAAGGGGTATTTATCCAGCGACTGAACTGCACAATGTGCAACTAAGAATCCACATGCCTCTTTCAGCTCTTGAACACGCCAAGCCCCCCTACCACCCAAACCTCCTCAATGGAGTCAGACAGTGTCCGTGCCCTTAACACGCAGAGATGATTGATCTGCCCAGGATTCCCTTAGCGTGTGCGCGTGGAGGAGGGGTGCGTTCCAGCTTTAGAGTGCTCAGTGCATGCACTCTGCGTCCAAACCTCACCCTTGCAATCAAAGAGAAAACTGGAAGTAATATGTTAAAAGGGCAGGATCCCTTCGAAAGGGAAGGGCTCGGTATCATGCATTGGAGTTCTTGGCAAATCACAGTGTAGAGTGGCATTCCCACAAAGCATGAGTGAGCCAAAGGGGTAAAAATAAACACTTGAACATAAATGTATATCCACAAATCCTTTTTGGGAAGCCTGGGAAACCAACTCTAGCAACTTAGGGCGTGTTTTATTGACTCTACTTACTAGGGAGGGACTAATATTTTCAACTGTACAATTATTAAAAGTACAATTATTGCATCAAATATTTAACGGAATTAATACATGATAGGGAATGAAGACAACATGGACTAGTCCTTACAGCAAACACCGATCCTAAACGCATCTGACGTTTTTCACCCCAGAATCAAGGCACAAGCATTCATAACTGTTCAAGGGGTAACGGGAAGAGATGGATTCCTGAAATTCTTACACTTGATAGCGACCACAGGAACATGAAACTTAAAACTGCAATAAAACCTACAGCTCATGGTAATGACACCAGCCAAAAGCATGCTTCCTGCCCGCACTAAACTCAGTAGGCCAGGAGGAAAGACTCAAATACTGCGAAGGAAGATAAGCAAAACAAGCAAAAGCGAAAGCACGGTGCGTTGCGTGTAACCTGACCCACCAGGAATGCAGCTGCCACCCTGCATGCCGCTGCTCGCTCCAGAGAGCAAAACGCCGTGGGAGTGACACATTGGAAAGGGGGTGGGACATGCACCTGCCTTTGACCTTTTGCGTGCTTTCATTATTGAAAGACACACACAAAGGCCAATCCAATGTGTGGGAGGAGTCAGACCCACAAAGAGAAGTTTAGAGTGCTCACAAGAAGCCTCCCATAGTGCAGCACATGCGTGCTGCGCTAGGCTCGACCTAAAAAAGGGATTTACAGAATACACTTGCATAGCATGCCCTATGCACAAGGATGTTTCCACAATATTTGATGTGAGATCCCTGTAGTCCAGAGGGTATTTCTGTCCCCAAAGGGACAATATTCATGTGTCAAAACATGTTGATGGGATAATAAAGCAAGCTCTGTTCCCCCACCCTATTCTTCTAATCTTGTGGCAGTAAGGCAGCAGTAACAACATTTTTAGCTCACCCATACACAATTTTAATATAGGTCTGTGAGTTTAATAAAGGTAGAACATACATGTAGACATAAGAAACACACCCTTACTAAAAATAGGAAATGCATAACTAAGAGACTGCACAATATGTGAACTGTGTTTTCTTTAATGTTTACAGTGTTAGATGTAGAACACACTGATGAACCATACCATGCTAAGAAGGAGGGCTCGATTTTCCCTAAAAGAATACATGAATGTATGGTATTTCAATGAGAGGTTTGACTTTTTCTTCCAGGTGTGACGAGCTTCTTGTATGTATATGCATATTTACGGAGAGGGTACAGCAATCCTTTAACATGCCTCACTCCCTCTTTAGTGTTAGCTGTCTGTGTTATATCTGTCCTGTATGAGTGAAATGTTACCGTGTGATGATGCTCCAGCTACTGACACCTGCGTTTTAAGTATAATTTGAGTTAGGGAAAGCTTTGCTGCTACTGTCCATGTTGTACCTTTGCTGTGCTCTGAAGCTTGGTATAAAACTTTCCACTACAATAGGACAAAGCAATTCGTAGTGGCAATGCTCGTCTTAATGCACGATGTGAATTAAAAATTGAACCCTCACAAAATATGTGAGCAGAGTTTACCTTTTAGTCTATGTGTGAAACAACCAGAATTTGAATTGGACACGATGACTTAGTGACATTTTAAAACATGCTTGACAAGTGTCTCACAGTCATGTATAACACCTTCGGCCACTTCTGGCATTTTAGCCAACATTACTCTCTATTCTGGGACTTTGAACCCATAAAATAAGTGTTAGGGCAAAAAACAAAGCCTGCAATGCAATATGCTGTTGTCTGAAAAGTGAGTGGCGGGTGAATTGTCACAGTGCAGTGACAGTCTTGGGAAAGGAAAAAATAAAATTGTGTACATGACTTTTTACCTTATTTCTTAAGGGTTAAGCAGTCCCGCTGGTGAGAGGGCAGATATTCAAATGCTAATAGGAAGATCTCACTGCTAATGGCCTAACAGTGACACCTCTTGGTCATAAAAAAGGCATACTAAAAAGGCATTGTTTGCAAGAACAATGCAAGCAGCAAACACACTGCGAAAGGAAAAACAATGTGGTGGCACCCTTATTCCAAGGGTCTGCTTGCAATGCTGTCTTAAAATAGTAAAGTATGTGCTGGAAGCGCTGCCCTGCGAGGGACGCCAGTAACCCCAACACTGGTTGTGAGCTATTAATTGCCTTCAAGAAATGTAATAGCGCATCGATGAAACCGCGGATTGCATCTGTGGTGATTTTCCTTTTGGACCCTCTTTCGTTCCCCCTAATTTTTAGGTCTCGCCTGATCCAGCGCATGCGCTGGTCTGGCGAGACATTTTGAGAGGGCTCCAAAAAGTGCTACCAGGCCAGCCTAGAGCTACAGTGCATGTGCACGGGCGCGCGTGTCGAGCTTTACCATGATTACTTTCACTTTTGCGGCTGTACGGCAGCTTTGATGTTCTCTGTGAGGCTTCAATGGATTGCAGCAGTTAAAACAAGCATTGGCATAGCTAATAGGTCTCGCTTTTGGGACCTTATAAGTGTTTAGTTATGCAACTGTTGCCTGGCTAAACCCTTATAAGGTCCCAAAGGCGAGACCTATTGGCTATGCCAATGCTTGTTTTAGGTCTCGCTGAGCCCAGCACATGCGCTGGCTCGGAGAGACATTTTCTATGTGAGTTTTCAAAGTGCTGCTGGCTGGCCTAGCGCTTGCGTTCACGCGATCGTGCACGTGCGCACCCGGCCGCCAGCAGCACTTTGAAAACTGTGCTTTAGCGTGTCATCGCGATCACTTTCGCTTTCAGAGTGATCGCGATGACTTTCGCTTTTATGGCTGCGCGGCGTTACTTTTACTGCCGCGCGGCCAATGCTTGTTGTTTGTGTTGTTCCATACCACCTTTGTATGCGTTGAAAATGTGCTTGAGTACCAGCGTGCTGGGGGTGCGCATGCACATTAGTGTGCGCGCGCCTCCCATATTGCCTCCGCATTAACACGTCAAAAAGTATCCCTTATTTCTGTAACATGCTATCCTTTTCTGCAAACGGAATTTAGTCTGCAAGCTATTTTGTGCTATGCTGCTTCCACCCCTAGCTTACTCAAAAGTAGCACAACACTTCTATAAGTTTCCGTATTTCACCACAACGCACTGAATTCTTTCGATCTCATGTGGAGATCACCGCTGGTAAAAGAGGCGGTGTCACTGATGCCAATCCTTGCGAGACACATCCACGGTGCCCTTTTGATGAATCGCAACAAAGTTTTCCCTTTACTAGAAATGTAAATAGAAACGGCTTCTTGCGCAACCTATATAAGTATTATCCATTACAATTCCCAACTTGATGTATTTTTGTATGAGCCAGCTGGGTTTAAATGGCAACAGGCCAAAAGGGAAAAAAATAAAAAATGGAGAAGTCTGTGTGTATGACAACAGCGAGTTTTCCTTTTATCTGCTGCCTCCTCTGTTTCTCTGGTGAAGTATCATATTCTCCCTTCACAGTGGGCAACCGCACACTGTGCTTGTTACAGGTGCCATTAATACTTGCACTATGTCACCGAGCCCTCATAAGTCAACTGAACAGTTAAAACAGTATCATAAATAAAGGCAACGCACGTCCTTCTTCTCTTTACTGGTGAAACAACCACGTCCTATTGAAAGTGCAGGGTAGAAAAAGATTTCGCTTACAAACATATAAGAAATGGCATGCTCATCTTAGGTCCCAGTGCACTCGTTTTTCCTGCACACGTATCTAAGAGCAGTATCATAATTAAAGCTTCGTGCATCTATTTATTCGCATGAAATAATCCACGTTTGATACAAACTGGGTATGGTCAATTCAATTGTGTAGATTGCGAAATTTGAAAGGGATATTTTGAAGTGCATTTAGACTTTCTCATTTATCTGAAGACCTTCGATCTGATGGCGGCCACTGTGTTGACAATATATGTAAAATGTAGCAGCCTAACAAATTCCAGGCGCACACCACATGAACAGATGCAGTTTTTTTTCAAAGTAAACACTTAAACACACGCATAGAGGTCAAGGTGTAAAATGTCCCCGTGGGAAATATTCTTCCTATCCTATAAACAGCTGTCGATGTACATGAAAACCGAAGGATTCTTTCCATATTTGCACCACTGAAATGTTGTGCTCAAAGTGTTCTGCTGTAAATGCTTCCAACAAAAAAAATTATAGTTCCCCTCAAAAATGGAGAGAAATGTTTTAGGCTGAAGATGCTCGTGTAAAAGAAAATAAACAATTCAATGCACACTGTGCAAAGAAACAGTGATCGTAATTCTCAGAAAACAAAAAACGTGGAAAAAGCTGATGAGATGTCTGTGAATGCAACCATCCTGTAGCAGGGCCACTGAAATGATGTGCACGGGAGATCCAAATCATGAGGCAGGGTTAACTAAACACACAGCAAGGAGAGGTAACGTAGCATATTTTGTTACAGATATTATTCCCTTATTTTGTCATTTTTAGGTCGAGCCTGGCCACTGCGTTCGCTGCTCTGCGAGGCATGCTGTATTGAAGTTAGGCATAGAGCTCTGCCCATTTCACCACAAAGTTTTCAATTGGCTCCTGTTACTGTCCTTTTCATTTGTAAATATGCTTAATAGTCCCTTCTCGGCACCGCCTTGTCTGCATTTGTAACCTCCCATAACGACTGGACTTTTTACTTGTTTCGTTACACGATCTGCTTTATAAGTCGGTGAGCACTATTTTCTCTAATGATCTTCCCCTATCCAACCCACGCTTTTAGTAATGTATTTATTGAAATTAAAGCATGGTCTGCTTTAACTACAGCGGCCGCGCTTCTTTAACGGGCCGCATTCACATTAGCAGCCGCGCTACAGAACCTGTCTAAATTAATTTAAAAAATTCACTTTGGGTGAAAGCGCCCCATAGGCGGGTTCACTTTAATGTTGGCCACGCCTCTTTCTTGAGACGCTGCTCACTGTAACCTGAATAAGGTAGCAGCTTCTAAAGAAAGGGGCCCGACCACCATTAAAGTGGTCTTGCATTTGCTAGAGTTTGAGCTATTGGCATTAAAAATAACAATGCCTTTTATGTATATGTTGCTTTTAAAAACACATAAATAAAAGGTATTGTCATTTGTAATGCCAATAGCATAAACGCTCGTAAAGGCGAGACCGATTGCATTGAAAATGCTTGTTTCACATAGCCGGCTGGCTCCATTCAGCGCGGAGTCCTCTTCGATATTATTATAGAAATAAACTGTACATGCTGCTTGTTTTTGCTACCCATGTCTGTACCTCTGGTACACGCTTAGGTAGTTGTTTGGTGTTGTTCATTTAGAAACAAGCTTCTAATACACAGACATAACATGGCCGCACAGCTGCGTTTTCAGCATACTGGTTTTGTTCTACAAAACATGCTTTGTGCCCTTGGAGGTCAGAGAGGTACACTATGGTTGTCCTGGAACGAACGCATTGTTTGAATTGCAGCTCTGCGGATGCTAAGCTTATATCCCACAGAGAGTAGCTGCAGATTTCCAGCAGGGCAGCTGCCTGGGCCCAGAATGCAGGTATGGGGTCTCAGGGCGAACTCAGAGATCATATATAATATTCTCAGTGTAGGGTAGAGATAGACACAGAACAAATTGCCATGGTTAGAATATATATTCTGTTTCCATTATTCATAATGATGTTTATACTGTTCTGCTTCATTTGCCTAATTATCGCAGCACTTGTGCTCTATGCAAGATTACTGTAGTTTTCAATAAATGTATTGTAAACTTCCCTCATGTTTTTCTTGTCGCAACCATCATAAGTCGTGAGTAAGCAAATGAAAAGGGTAAGATCTGCTTCCATGATTCCCTTGGAGACCTGACTATTGTGTTTTTTGGTTGCCTGAATCACTTGTTACTCTGTAAGGTTAGGAGATAGGGCGAGGCACTGTGAGTTCGTCAGGAAAAAAAAGACATGTTCTGATGGGGTAGACAGACTCAGTCCCTACCTAAGGACGTCCTGTCTTCCAAATACGCATTTCTACTTGTCCTTGTAGGATGTGTTTAACACACCAACTGCAAATGAATGCTACACCTACACACACAAATCAATGCAAGAATTTAGAAGTCAATTAGAGTTTTGTGGATGCAGGGCATCTGTCAAAAACTGTGGACACCCCCTTCCTCCAATGCAAGGCCTGCATTCTAGGACATGGGTATAAATGAATGGCTCCATTGCACAGGGAGAAGTTGGCCTATGAGTCAAGTCCATTAAGTTTTTTGTTTTTCAGTAGGAAACTCCAGCTTTGATCGTTTTTTCTCGAGAAACATAAATTATTGAGTGAGAGTAACAAACATGGTGCCTACTTAGCAAAGTTCTCTGCCTGTAGTGCAGCTGTGCACCAGTGGCTGACAAGGAGGATTTAGAAATCCCCATCACACAGGTAGAGTGCTCTAATTGGAGTTGGTGGTTCTCTGCAAGTGGAGCATAGGCCACAGCCTCCACTGACATGGGGGACGGTGGTTCAGTTTTTTCCTAAACCACTCTAGTGAGGTCAGTGTTTGTTTTTTCTGTACACCCAGGTTCTCTCACAGAGTGCATGGCAGACCTTTTTCATTAGGTTGCTGCTGTCACAAGCTTTTATTCTTTACTTTACTTTATTTTGCATTATTTCAATGCATAAAAAGTAAAAATACAGATACCAGTTAAAACGTTACATCCAATAAAAGCATCTAAGCCCATACATCATACCAAATTATTTCCATAACTTCACAATTTCTTGATTGTCAAATAATTGCAGTCCATTAAAACATCTATAAAGATAAAAGTCTACGTCTGGCCACTGCCCATAGATAAAAGGTGAGAGTATAACACACATAAGGGTCTGGGAGCTGTTGAATAAAGTGCAGTGCAGGGATACATTGGACAAGATTATATTTCTGTAACACCGAAACTAAAAAAGCTTTCCTTAGGGGTCCATAAAAGGTACAGAAAAATAGAATATGTAATGTTGTTTGAGTTGCTCTCCCATTACAGGGGCACAATGATAAATTGTTCACCGAGTGAGTGTTAGCCAGGAAACCAAACATTACAGGAATATAATTCAGACTAAATCTAATCAAGATGTATCTATGCTGAAGGTTCCGTTCAAATGAAAGGTATGAATGTAATATATCATTAAGAGGGGCGAGGAAACTGTATGCATTGTTGTTGTTTTTACTTTATTCCTTTCCCACCTATCATTTGCAGTTTTTTCTAGGATAATCTTTTTTAATTTTGCCTTTGAAAACGAGGCACCATGCAATGGCGACTGAAATAGGTCTTTGAACCCTATCTCATTCAAGGTTTTCTCTACATATTTTAACCAGGAGATCCTATGGGCATAGTCCAGTTTTAGGCAGTCCCTCAGAATCACCTGGTTTAGTTGTACACAGAGGGGCAGATTTACAATCCCCGTGCGCCACTTTTGCACCGCCATTGCGTCCCTTCTGAGACGCAGCGGCGGCGTAAAGCTACCACCATGCTGCGGGGGATTTACAACGTGACGCATCTAGGGAGATGCGTCACGTTGTAAAGCCCTGCGCCACATGAAACCTGCGTCAGGTTTCATGTGGGCGTTCCGGTGCAGGAGGGGGGGCGTTCCAGTGCAGGAACACCTCGGAAAAGTGCCTGAGTGAAATCTAAAAGATTTCACTCTGTCACTTTTCCGACCCCGCTGCGTCAAAACCTTGCGCTTGCTTGAAGCAGGCGTTAGGCGTGAAGCACCATGTGCAAGATAGGCCGGGTTGGTACAGTGCTGGAGTTGAATCGCGCCCGCGACACAACTCCAGCACTGCGCCAACGTTACGACGGCAGATGCGACATGCACCTGCATTTCCTTGCGCCATGATGCTCCTCATTGTAAATGCGGCGCATCCGTTATGGCGCAAGGATTTTGATGCGTGTCACAAGTTTCCTGGCGCATCCCTGCTGATTTGCAGGGTTGCGCCAGGAATTGTAAATCTGCCCCAGAGTCTTTTCCATATGGAAAGCCATAATAACTGTGGGGACAATCAAATTACGTCCTCAAGGTATTATAAATCCAATTCTAAATGTGGTAGATAATTTGCACATGAACGGGGAGCGAGAGCAATTTCTTACAAAAATCATCCTAAACGAGTTGCAACGTAGCCGGGTCTACCGTTCCCCAAATTGCTGCCCGTATGAGGAACTAGTCAGTGTTTTTAGTTGGTATATATTTAACATTTCTGGTATAGGTTTCGAAACCAATTTTGTAGAAAGATTTGCAAGTGCCCTCATCCTCGGCCAATCCCCATCTGCCTGGGACGACTCATGGTGGCCCTCGGCGCTGGGAACCGCACCAACACCCACGGACCACGCACGCAACCTGGGTTTCATCCTGGACTCCTCCCTCACGATGACCAAACAAGTCAACACCGTCTCATCCTCATGCTTCAACACCCTGCAAATGCTTCAAAAGATCTTCCGCTGGATCCCCACAGAAACCAGAAGAACAGTCACCCAGGCCCTCGTCACCAGCCGACTGGACTACGGGAACGCCCTATACGCAGGAACCACTGCCAAACTTCAGACCAGGCTCCAGCGCATACAAAACGCCGCCGCACGACTCATCCTCGACATCCTGCGCCACAGCCACATATCCACCCACCTGAGAAGCCTCCACTGGCTCCCCGTCAACAAAAGGATCACGTTCAGACTGCTCACCCACGCACACAAAGCACTCCACAACATGGGCCCCGACTACCTCAACAGCCGACTCTCGTTCTACACCCCCACCCGCCAGCTTCGCTCCACCAGCCTCGCCCTCGCCATCGTCCCACGTATTCGCAGATCCACCTCCGGAGGAAGTTCATTCTCCTACCTGGCAGCAAAGACCTGGAACTCACTTCCCACTCACCTACGACTGACCCAGGACCATCTCAGCTTCAGGAAGCACCTCAAGACCTGGCTCTTCGAGCTGTAGCAGCGCCCCCCCCAGCGCCTTGGGACCCTCACGGGTGAGTAGCGCGCTCTATAAATGTGATTGATTGATTGATTGATTGATTGATTGATTGATTGATTGATTGATTGATTGATTTTCCAAAAGGGCCTTTCTACTTAGCACCATCTTTTTCCAAAAAGGCTTTTTGTCAAATAATAAACCCAGATAGGTAAAAGAATCAACCACTTCTAATTTTCTCTCCACTATATGGAAATTAAAAGATTTGTTATAGCATACTCCTGCAAATAAAACAAAGGATTTTGAAACGTTTACACGCAGGTCTAACCTAGCCCTATGACTTGTGTACTTCAGTATAAGTTTGTGCAGCGTCATAGGAGTTCTAGCCAGGAGCACTGCATCATCCGCTTAGAGGAATATAGGAAAGGGGGATGACTCCATGCATTGGACAACTTTTGTCATTCGCCCCAGGATTGCCTCTATCCAATTAGTGTACAAAGACAATAAAAATGAGGGTAATACACAACCCTGTCTTACCCCTCTCTCGAAGTTAAACGGCCATGTACATTCTGGGTTCCTTCCATACCGAACAGAAGCTGTTGCTCCTGTATACAGTTGCCTAATAAAAGCGATGATAGGGGGATCCTCTCCAAATTTCTTCCATTATAGCCCATAGCTTGCTATGCGATATGCAATCAAAGGCGGCTGTTAAGTCCATAAATGCCATATATACCTGGCCCTCCTTGGCTAGAGTATATTTGAAGATATTCATAGTCAGGTTTAGGCACTGGTCAATTGTGCCCTTTCCTTTTATAAAGCCATACTGGGCCTCTGCTAAAATGCATTTCTCTTGAGCCCAATCCTCTGTCCTATTTAAAAGCACACTCCCCATTAATTCAGTTAATGAGATGGGTCTATAGTTTTTCGGTTCTGCCCTATCTCCTTTTTTATAGATTGGGACAATTATCAACTGCTTCCAAGAGCTTGGAGGACCTCTCTTAGATGCAACAATGAAGACATTAGTCAACGTCGGTGCCCATAGTGCTTTAGTTTCCAAAAATATATCTGCCAGGACCTCTTCCGGACCAGGTGCCTTCAAATAGTTGGTCAGGGCCAGTGCAAAAACGATTTCATCTACCTCAAATATTATAGAGGGTGGTCGGTGATCCTCTATGCTAGAGTACTTATTTATCCTTACAGTGGGGTTTTTAAATATGTTTTGAAAGTGGGATACCCATCCTTCTACCTCAGTGTGTGTCTCTAAGGTTGTAGCCCCCTCGTCCTTTAGGAGTGGCACCTTTAGCATCCTCCACAATTTCCAGGAGTGCTTTTTATGGAGTGCCAAGCTCAAATCTTCCCACGCTTTGAGCTTTATCTCCCTTGATATCGCCCCTCTTGCTTTTTTATAACTTGCTCGTAGTGATCGTATACAGCTGTGATCCCGTGGGTTAGCTCATAAGGCAATATGTCATTTAGAGGCAGTTTTTCTACAGTTGTGATCAAACCACGAATCTTGGGTCATATCTTTATTTTTATTTTTGTTTCATTTTTATATGACCTGCTTCTCCCTGCTCTTGCCCTTCCGCCCGTCCCTGAACGGCCACCTGTAATCATTTGTATATGAGCGCCCAAGATGACAGGGAATGTACTGAAACAAATTAAGACAGTTGCTTCTGCAGTTCTTTTCATAATTTAGGTGTCCACTTGGGTGATCAATGATTAGTACCTCCTCCAAACCAAGAGAAATCTCAGGTATGCACCTTCTTTGTGAATCTCTTGGTAGACAAATTTCTTTCTACATCTTGAATCATAACCTACATTTCTTTCTCTGAACTGATCCTTATCACTCTCTCTACTTGCTGCTTGTTGTCTGTCAGTCTATTCTCTTCTCTACTGCTCTCCATCCTCTTTTGGTAGTATTCTGCTCACTCTCCCTGAGCTTTTAGTAATTTCACCACAACCTTTTCGTACGTCTGCCTTATGTTCTTCTTGGCTCCGCTACCACCCCCTTTCTTCTTTTTAGCCTTTTCTCAAATTCCTTCATCTCAATTAAACTTAATCTTATCTGTCCAAAATTTCTTTCTCTCACTGTAACACCTGCCTAGTATGAGCCTTTCTCTGCCCAGCGTATTCCTCCTGCCAGCCACAGGGTTGTTCATTGCATCATTTACCAATTTGAGTAACATTTAAGCCGGGAGGGGAGGTAGGGGGCTCAAGGAGAGGCAAACTCAATTTGTAAACAAGAAAGTTAGATTTTCTAGTGTGGATCAGGAAGGTATGGTATAATTTGAGAAATTAAAAAGAGGGAGCTGTGTCTCTATTAAAGAAATAAAGACGTACATGCCACCACTTGAGCACTGGATTGTAGATGGAAGCATGTTTAAATCTAGTATTGGTGTAAGCGATACAGCATTATTGTTATTGGTCATTTATAGCTTGAGCAGCCATGCATCCCCATGGCTTGCGCTGGCTTGTGAATACGGCAGCCTCTAGGAAGAACCTAACTCTCTTTTAGTTCCCAAATCAGTGCTTAATTTGAACCAGTGGTTCCCAGTGGGGATAAGGGGGGCGACCTCACTTATTTTGGCGGACCAGCACCTTTTTGTTCCCCAACAGATATTTACTGAGCACAAGAAAGGGAGAAAAAAGCAAATCAGAAAGACGGAGCAAGACAAAGATGGAAAATACTGTCAAAAAGAGAGAAAGCAGGATCCTGCAAGAGGGAGATAAAGGGGTAGGGTATGTCTGGTAGTGTGCTAATGAAGCAAGAAGAGGATTTAAGGCTTCCAGCCATGGTAGTCCCAGCGCTGACGTGTATTTACATCGGCCGTGGGCTTCTCGACAGAGCTATGGGCACCGGTAATCTACCTAAAAATGTATGCACTGCTATATTGAACAGCATCCTTAAAACGACCCTCATACAATTGAACCATATTTGGAATAACTATCTAAAAAAGGGTTGTTTGCATCCTTAGAAAATCAAGAAGTAGAAAAGGCGATTGATGCTTTAAAAACTGTCTAGGCCTTAATGGTGGGTTGTCTTTGGGCCATTGATGGATTGTGTGATATTGGTCATACCAAAGTCTATACAGCATCAAGTAATTCAGGACTGTATGGGACATAAGAAAAATGTGACGTATTCACTTCTACATACACCATAAATTGACTTTGTGAAAAGCGCAATAGCAAATTATGGCAAACTGTAATGGTGCTAGTTGGAGATTATTAAGCTTGTTTCGGGGGTAGCCATGAGGTCTACTCTGAATCCCAAAATACTTCCTGAAACCTCATGAACTATTTTGGAGAAAATGATTACAAGCTTCTGTTTTGGCAGAGGTTTTACATGCATGTATGTATGTAGTGTGTAGTGGAATTATGCAGGTTGGTTTGGAATTGTTAGTATATGGATTTTCAGACAGTTCTTTCATGCATGTAATTATGCAGGTTGGATTGGAAATGTTAGTAGGTGGACACCAAGGACACCTGAGGCTTGAGCCGGGTGTATAGTGAGCGCGCGGCTAGCGAGGTACTGAAACTGCTTTTAATTGTTTTTTTTAACTGAATATTGCTGCTATTACCTTCGCACTGCTTATTTGCACAGCTTCGCTCTGTTGAGCTCATTTGCACAGCTTCTTATTCTACCGCCGTTGCAAGGCGGAGCCGCCATCTTGGGAGCTTTGAGGTTAGCGCTCTAGGCTTCCTCATTGGCCTCTACTTAAGGACGATGCCTACGCGAGCGCGCAGCGGATGCGCACAGCGGGCGCGCCGCCGGCGCGCCAAAGGCGCGCTCAAGGCTAGCCCATCTGCGCCCGTCCGCGGCCTGCCGGGGACAGGGGCCATGACCCCTGGCCGAAATGGGTCAGTAATATGCTGGAGCGCGCAACAACTTCGAGCCTTCTGTCCGGCCTTTTCTAAAGCCTGTCTCCATAGTCTTAAGGCGGAAGACACTAATAACTGTAAGGAGTGTCAGTATAACTGGCTTAATAGATCTACGCTTAAGGCTGAGAATAGTAGGCTTACATGCGGACTACTTAATACTAGATCTATGCGGAAGCATAGTCTCGATATATACGAGCTGCTCACAGATATGAAACTTGACCTACTATTTCTTACTGAGACTTGGTTTGACCCCAATTCTGAACCGGATAAAGTCGCTTCTCTTCCCGCTGGCTATGCCATAGTACGACTGGACAGAACTGTGGTTAGAGGTGGTGGAATAGCTATAATTTTTAAGAAGCCACTATGTTGTCAACTTGAACCTCTCGCTATCGCTGACAGTGAGACAGGAGCCTTTTCCATTAAGGTTAACGATGGTAACACGGTGAAGGGCTTCTTGGTCTATCGTGCTCCTGGTCCTTTTACCCACTTTACTACCAGCCTAATCGAAGGTATAACGGAAGCCGCTTTGCGTAGGGACAAGCTTATGCTCTTAGGTGACCTTAACATCCATCTGGATGACCAACAGGATAAAGGAGCCACTGACTTTTGTCAGCAATTACATTCCCTTCAACTACACATCAGATCCAAGGCCCGACCCACCAAAAGGGCCACTTATTGGACCCTATCTTTGTCAACTGGGAAGGCATTGAAGTTAAGGCCCCCGTTCCTGTCCCTTGGTCTGACCACTTCTTAGTGCCTTTTATAATAAATATCCCTGGCAGTAATTTCCAGAAGCTTACCAACTCTAAATATATGAGCCGTAGATGGACTGCTTTTTCTAAAGCCAAGTTCGATACTGCTCTGACTAAAGGCGGCAGACCAGGAGGGGAGGATGCTGTGACTGCATCGGATAGACTAGAAGGTCGCATTAGTAATGCTTTAGATGGCATAGCCCCTCTCTATTACAAAAATCCTTGTAGTAGACGCCAGAGATCCGCCCCCTGGTATAGTGATGAACTTCGCCTAGCGAAAGCGGAATGTAAACAACTAGAAAGACAGTGGAGGTTGGCTTACCTTGATCAAGCAAAACAGAGGTATATAGATAAACGTAGAGAATATCATAGTTTGATCAGGCGTGCTAAAACAATTTATTTTTCAGGTAGGATAGGAGAAGCTAATAACTCTACCAAGGAGCTATTTAAAATTTATAAGGAAATCTCTCTCTGTGGCTCATCTGTTGACCCGTCCTTGATCTCAGAGGAAACCTGTAACCGCATTGCTGCCTTCTTTTCTGATAAAGTGGCCACCATCTATTCCACTTTTTTGGGGGGGAAGGAAAAGGGAACAGAGTTCAGTGAGAGCATATTGATCGATGTGGGTGCTAATAGCCTTGACAACTTTCTCACCCCATCCCCTGACGAGCTCCAGCAGATATGTTGCTCCATTAAGTCAGGATCCCCCCGTGATCCTGCATCACCTAAACTTCTTGGAGAGAGTATTGAGACCCTTGAACCCTATATTAGAGATGTTCTGGATCTTTCCTTCAAATCCGGCACCGTACCCAAAAGTTGGAAGCAGGCTGTAGTACTCCCGCTTAAAAAAAAAACGAATCTTAGCTGGGACAGGTTGGATAATCTCCGTCCTATTTCACTCCTCCCCTACCTGGCCAAAGTGGCAGAAAAGGTGGCAAATCTTCAACTTATGGCTTTTGTGGAGAAAGACAACCTGCTCCATACAACTCAGTTTGGCTTTCGTGCACGCCATTCTACGGAGTCTGCACTGCTCATGGCCACTGAGACCATCAGGCAAAGGGTCGATGAGGGGCATACTATGCCCTCATTTTACTTGACCTAAGTGCAGCCTTTGACACTGTAGCACATTTCACCTTGCTACAGTGTCTCAACAAAGGGGGAGTCACTGGGTCAGCACTGAGGTGGATCCAATCTTTCCTGATTAACAGGGGCTTTCAGGTCAGACAGGGAGAATACTACTCTCGTGTGTTCAATCTTGATCAAGGGGTCCCTCAGGGCTCCGCCCTCAGCCCCACCCTGTTTAACCTTTATGTCTCCTCTGTAGCCACCATTGTGGAAAGTCATGGCATCCAACTAGTGTCATATGCAGATGACACACAGATGGTCATCTCGCTGTCACGAGCACCTGATGTTGCGGCATCCAGCTTCAGTGCTTGCATGCAGGAGCTTGCATCCTGGATGTCTGACAACTGCCTGAAGCTGAATGGGTCCAAAACTGAAGTGCTCGTGGTAGGAGGTAGACCGAACGTGTGGTCCTCGGCATGGTGGCCAGCATGCCTGGGCTCCACTCCAGTGCCTTGTCAACAGGCCAAAAATCTTGGAGTGATGTTTGACTCCGACCTATCATTTGCTCCCCAGATTAATAGGGTTGTCGGAATGTGCTTTGGTATGCTCAAGAGTCTAAGGAAGATCCTGGACCTACTTCCAGTTGGTGCCAGGCAGACTCTTGTGCATGCCTTGGTCACATCTAGACTCGATTACTCTAACCTCCTCTATCTAGGAATAACAGCTAGAAGCCTCAATCGTCTCCAGGTACTTCAAAATGCCACAGCCCGGCTGGTGCTGAGGCTTCCTAGAAGAACGGCCTCTAAAGCTGCCTTGAAGTCCCTACACTGTCTTCCGGTCAGAGAAAGGATTATCTTCAAAGCACTCTGCATGTGCCACCACATTATCAGGGGCAGGGCGCCCGCTCCCCTACACAACCTCATCACCCCCTACAGACCGGAGCGGATGCTCAGATCCTCTGGCACCGGACTGGTAGTCGTCCCCAAAGTCCATAAAGCTCGAATGGGGGGGAGATCTTTCAGGTTTCTTGCAGCCAAGAGCTGGAATATGCTTCCGATGGAGCTGCGCCTCGAAACTTCAGAGGCTAAGTTCCGCAGAGCGCTAAAAACACACCTCTTTCGCTCAGCACTGATGTAACCTCCATGCTCTAGCCGCCTCACACTCTTCACTCAGCGCGGGGACACGCCGGGGTGCGTAACCATGCGCTTTACAAAATTCCATAATAATAATAATTTTTAGACAATTCTTTCATGCCTTTCGATTCAAAAGACTGCTTTAGGTAAAGCAGCCAGGGAATCTCAACGGATATTGTTAAGCCTAGACAATCAGATATTCATGCATGCACCAAAGAGGCCTCATGATTAGACCATACCTTAACCCTTAGCAATAAAGTAGAGAGGATTTGAGATTCCGTCAAATACGTAAGGCCAAGTTCTTCATGGCATAATATGTTGCCATACCTTGGGAAACCTGTAACAATCTACTCAAAAAGGAGCTTTCCACTTTTTTGTAAAAGTTCTAAATTTATATGTCCCAATAGGCTGGCATCCTGCTGAAACACGTTTAATTTTATAGAGATGGATTATCTCTTTAACAGGTTTTTGTTCAAATTTCTGGTGAAGTTGTTGAGTGGTATGTAGCGGAGTTTAATTATGTGGTGTGCTGTCGAATTTTGGGGCATGATGTAGAATTCTGTGGAGTGGATTGGATGTGTGTGGTATGTTGTGTAATTATGTTGTTGAGTTGAATTATGTGGTTTGGTGTTGAATTATATGATATGGATTGGAAATGTGTAGAGTTGAATTGTGTGGTGTGGAACTCACTACAACGACACTACCATTACCCTAGCACACTGATTCCCACGTATTGGTGTGTGCACACCAGAACCATGCAGAAACCCTGGCAGCACAGAGTACTGCTACAAAACACATTGCAGATAGCTCAGAGCCATGCAGCACACAGAGTTCAAAAACCAAAAGCACAAAAGGAATAGTAACAAAATGCATTTCGTTCTGAAGATGAATCCTCTCGCTGTTACCTGTGCTTGAACTGGAGATATAGAAAAGCAGATACTCACTATTTAGAGTACCGGTTCGCTTCTGAGAAGTGCCAGTACTCTCCCAATAAATGTATTGCAGCAGTACTAATAAGTGACAGTACTCTTCCTTTCAAATTAAAGAAGTGCAGGTACTCAGACCCGGACAATACATGCACACTTAAAACGCAGCCTGTTTCTGACCCACAAAGTTCCTCTATGCAGTTGCAAATGCTAGTATGTGTATGGAACAACACCCAATGGATCAAACTGGAGCTGGTTTCAGCTGATAACATGACACAAGTCAAATTGAAACAGAATATTGGATAAGGCTTTCTAGAGGAATCACCTAAAAAGACATTTTAAAACTGTAAGCCTGGATTCTACTTTCTTTTTCGCCAAAGCTAGCCATCCTTTAGATAATGCGTCGGTAATGTTTTGACTTCTCTTGGGTCCCTCCCTTGGAAGAGCAGCAGAGCCACATTCAAATCTTTCTTCCATTGGTGCTTGGCAACCTTTTCAGGGGACTGAGAATGTGACGCTGCAACAAATAGCGAAGTGATAGAAGAGAAAGGGAGATAGAAAAGAGAGACAGCTATAGATGGAGAGGCAGCGAGAGGAGGTGAGAGAGATACATTGAGAGAGAGACAAATAGAGAGAGAGTTGAAGGCAGGCACACAAAAGGGGAATGACAGGTACAATGAGACACAAACAAGGAATGAATGCGCATTTTTATCATGGTCTTTATGAATTATGTTCCTTTTCATCTTTACAAATTCACAGTACAATTACTTTCCATCCCTCTTCTGTCATAATATACGTGATTCCAGCCTTTAGTTCAAGTTATTCAGGGGCACTAAAGTGTGAAAGGGAGTGGCGCTATTTTTCAGAGTGTGAACAAAATAATGCCCATATTAAAGTCCAATTGGTCCAATGGAAGCAAACCTACAACTGGTACAAAGAACAGGGGTGTCCTGACGACATGAAGCAAACTAACAACTGCAGCAGGCAGTCATCATGACAAACTAAACCTGGGGCGAAACACATGACTTCCTAAAAGACTTAAAATAGAAAGAAGGCCCGGACAAAGAGCATGCAACTAAATTGATAGGGGGTGGGCTTTATGGACAGGCTCAAACCAGTTCAGCAGGGCAAGACAAGGCCTGGCTGGCCGCAGCAGCAATAACATACGCACCGAGAAAGCACCTACACACTTCGCGCCCCCAAGGCCCATAGGATACCAGCTATGAAGGAAAGATATCAGGGTGTGTTGTACAGAAGGTCCATGGCTGGCTCTGAGTCCCGGCATGGGCTCAACATCCTGTTGTTCTGGGCAAATCACTCAATCTCCCCGTGCCTAAAAATATATGACATGACCTTGGTTACAGTAACTGGTCCTCAAGTAATGTGCATCGCACCAATACATTGACCAAAATAGCATCTTTATGGAAGGTGGCCTCCGTTGCTTAGTATCGACCTGATCTTCCTGGCTGCCGTTAAGGAGATGGCGCATTAATTTGTGTTTTGTCACTGTGAAAAAAGGCTGAAACAAGCCCAATCTCCTTAAAAGGAAGCCCTAAACCAATATCTAACCAAAAAAAGCCCAATTGACTGTTGACATTCAAAATTGTAAAAAAAAAAAGCAAGAGTGGGCGGCACATGGAAGGAGGCCCCCACTGTATAGTACCGCCCTGATCTACCTGGCTGCAATTACGTTGATGGCGCGTGAATTCACATTTTGTCACGGTGAAAAATGGCTAACAACAAGCCCAATCCCCCTTGAAAGGCAGCCCAAAACAAAACTAATATCTTACCAAAACCGCCCAACTGACAGTCATCATCTAAAATTGCAAAAGGGCTAAAAAAATACAAGCAAGGAGTGGGAGACATGGCGCACAAGGCAGCAGTAACACAACTGTGGCATTAAGAGGAGGTGGGAGGGGGGAGTGCTATATTAAAATGCTATGGCGTCGAAGCTGAACAGAGGCAAACAGTAACAGAGCAGTAAAGCAAGAAAAAAATAGCCCGCCAGGAACAGACAAAGAACCATAGCGTAATGAGACAGTACTTAGTCCCTACTCTGTGGCAGGAACAGAAAGAAAAAGGAGGGACAAAGAGGCAGAACTGACCACTAGCAAGCAAGGACTTTTAAGTTTAAATCTTTTTATTGTTAACAGAGTACCATCAACGGCATCAGCACCCCTCGCCTACAACCCTGCGGGCCGGCGGGTTTCTGCATATGTATATCAGCATGTCAAAGGCCCGGCGAGATCATTGCGGACAGATTATAATTATACACAGTATGCCGCCTACAACCCCTCAGGGCCGGCCGCGTTGCAACCGGGAGAGGACGAAAAAAACCCTTGTACTGGAGGCCGGTGCTGGAAGACCATCCACTAGGTATAACACATCCTCTGAGTACATCATATAAGAGCGGACCTGCGGGTATAGGCCACCGAAACTTGCCCCTACCCGGCGGTTAAGGTTCCGTACTAGGCGGAAGGCCCCGCAACCATAAACCGTCGTACAGGTCTGAAACCGCCTCGATACTCAGAAAAAAAAAAAAAAAAAAAAAAATTCCCTACCCAGAAACCCCTCCCTGACCCCCAACTCCCAACCTCCCCCAACCCCGAACTCTCCCCTCGTCCAGTGCGCACCTCCGATCCGCCCCATTTCCCTCATTGTCCTCTCCCAGAGATCCCCACATCGCGCTCATTTAAGAGGCCAAGTCTTCCGGCTTGGTGAGCCGTAAGAGTCGAAGATATCTCGGGCAGGTCAGTTCTCTAAATTCTGTGACCAGTAAGGACTGGAATGGCTGCCATATGACGAGGAACCTCTCCCCGTCCCCTGCGACTGTCAGCGACATTTTCTCCATTCCGAGCACATGCCATAATCTGTGGAGCCAGCTCGTGACCGTGGGGAGTGTGGGGGAACGCCAGTATATAAGAATGTTCTGTATGGCCGACCCCAACGCGATGGCTATCTGCCTGCCCCTGCGGGATTTCAATGGATACATCAGTGTGTTCGGGAGGCCTAATAAAATATAGGCTGGGAGGCGCGGCAATTCCGTTGCAAAACTGGAGTCTACATTGTCTATCACCTCTTGCCAGTAGGTGTCGAGGAGGGGACACTCCCATAAGACATGCGTCAGTGTACCAACCCGCCCGCATCCCCTCCAACACGTGGCCGCTTTACTATGATCCATTTCGTGGGCACGTTCCGGGGTATAATACCAATATGTAGAGACTTTAGTGAAGGTTTCAGTGAGGCCCGTGTGATATGCCGAGTGTCTGGCTCTGTAAGCTACCTGCTCCCATTCTTTATGGCTCAGGGACCTACCCAATTCTCTCTCCCAGCGCTCCCTCCCTGGATTATAGAAGTGCGAAGAGGGCGTTTGGAGAAACTGATAAAGGTCACTTATAAGCTTAGCGTCAGACGTGCGCGATAGAAGCCAACGTTCATAAGGGAGAAGTTTCCTATCAGCTGCTTCACGCACCTGAGGATTCATCGCCCAGTGGCGAACTTGCATGTAACGCAACCTCTCAGTCTCCGGGAATGTGTATTCGTGTCGGAAGCACGTGAAGGGAATGACTCCCCCCGAGTCATACACATGGCACAAGGCCCTACACCCCACCTTGCGCCAGTGATCAAACGCTCCCCCTTCTAATCCTGGGGTGAAGTCCGGATTATCCACCAGGGGCGTCAGTGGCGAAGGAAAGGTCCTCAGGCCGTGTGCAGTGTTTGTGGCGTCCCAAACCCGCAGAGGCACTCTGGTGATAAAGGATGCGTATAGATTTGCGGGGCGGTGAGTCCTGCGCAGGAACGGCACCTCCTGTAAAGGCCTAGCCACCACCGCCTGATCTTGGAAGAGCCAATGCTTGTCGGACTCCCACCTGCTCCACTCCACGAGATAGCGCAGTTGTGCCCCTTGAAAGTATTTGCGGAGATCCGGAATTCCGAGTCCTCCAACCTCCAGTGCTAGCATTGAGAGTGCCCTCCTCATCCTGGGCTTCTTGCCCTGCCAGATAAAGCGTGCCAGGTCAGACTGCATCTTCTGGATCCATCCGGCCGGTGGGTGCAGTGGGAGGGCCCTAAACAGATATAGAACCTGTAGTAAAATCGTCATTTTAACGGCTGCTATTCTCCCTAGCAACGAAAGAGTGTTACGGTCCCACCGGACTAATTCCTCCCGTATCTTTCTACCTAAGGCGGTATAGTTAGCCGTTACCATAGTGAGGAGGGTGGGGGCCAGCTGAATTCCCAGGTAGGGCACCGGATCCTTCGACCAGACTATCGGAACCCGGTCTTGTAAAAGGGTTCTGGCTGCTGGCGAGAGAGAAAGATCCAAGGCCACCGACTTCCCCATGTTCATCTTGAAGCCCGCGACCTCCGCAAAGGAGGACAACTCCCGATACAGGCCGGAAGGGCATGAAGCGGATCCTCCAATGACAGTATAACGTCATCCGCGTATAAGCTAACGGCATGATGAAAGCCGCCAAACTTCACCCCCCGTACCGCCGGATTGCTACGTATCCGCTGCGCAAAAGGCTCCATGTATAAGGAGAAAAGTAGAGGCGACAGCGGTCATCCCTGCCTCGTGCCTCTTTCTATGCGAAAACTCTTAGAATAATACCCGCTCACCCGCACCACTGCCGTCGGAGACCTGTAGCAATTGAAAATCATGCTGCGGAATTTGTCTCCCATCCCTACCTTCAATAACACCTGTTCCAGATAAGGCCAATGAACACGGTCAAACGCCTTCTCCGCGTCCACCGATAGCAACATTCTCTCCCCCGGAATCCGCGATGCCTTTTCTATAAGATGAGTAATCCTTTTTTTTGTTGTCCACTGACTGCCTTCCCGGTACGAAGCCCGCTTGATCCGGGTCTATAAGTCCCGGCAAATGGGGGGCCAAGCGTGCTGCCAGGATCCCTGTGTATGGCTTAAGATCTATATTTAAAAGAGATATCGGCCTGTAAGAGCCGCACTGCGTTTTGTCCTTACCCGGTTTGGGGATAACTACCAGAGACGCTTGCAACAGGTCCGACGGAATGACCCCCGGCTCAGCGAAGGTGTTGAAAAGGCGTGTGAGGATCGGCGCTAGCGATGCACAAAACGTCTTATAGAAGAGGGACGTGTAGCCGTCCGGCCCTGGGGATTTGCCATGTTTAAGGTTAGCAATTGCGGATATAACTTCTTCAACCCGTATATCTTTATCGAGAACCTCCGCTTGCGAAGGTGTCAAGGATGGGAGAGAGACCGAATCCAGATATCTCTTCGTTACGAATTCACCCGGGGGGTCCCCGGTGTAGAGGTCGGCATAGAACTTGCGAAAGAGCTCCGCTATGTGGGCGTCCTCCGTAGCCATCGATCCCGTGGGGTCGGAGATCGCTCTCACCAACTGTTTCTGTCGCGCCACCCGTAGCTTACTCGCCAGCAACCGGCCGCACCTGTCCCCCCCCCTGTGTAATAGGCGTGTCGTAGGCGCAACGCTGCATATTCTGCGCAATCCATATCCAAAGCCGTCAGAAGCTTTCTCGCTTCTTTGAGCTGCCGCCAGATCTGGGGAGCCCCTGTCCTGCAGTGCATTTGCTCCAATTCCCAGACCCTCTGAGTAAGTTCCTCTCGTTTATGCCGTCTGTCTTTATTGTCCGCTGAGGAGATAGCGATAAATTCCCCCCGGAGCACCGCTTTTAAAGCAGCCCATTGGGTTGCCCAGGATGTTTCAGAATTCTCGTTGTGGGACAAGTATTCCCGTATCGTTTTCGACCACTTCCCGCCTGTGTAGTAAGGTGTCCCGGAGATGCCAGACCCTAGGGGGGCAAGAAATCGGCAGTAAGCAAAGCGTGGCCGTGACCGGAGCGTGATCCGACAGGGATACCACCCCCATGTCAGCTGCCGTGGCCAGGGTGCACACCGGCCCTGTGACCAAAAAGTGGTCCAGCCGCACGTAAGTTTTGTGAGCATGAGAGTAATAAGAATAGTCCCGAGCAGTAGGGTGCAGGCGCCGCCAGAGGTCATGTAGGTCCATATCAACCAGCTGCGCCTTGCACCCCGCCGAGAATTCCTCGGTCTGCGGTGAGCGATGTGCGGATCTGTCGAGAGCTGAGTCAAAGACCATATTGAAATCGCCTCCAATAATAATGTGCCTGTCCTGTGTAGCCGTGACCTCCCCCAGAGCCGAGCTAAGAAAGCGTTCCTGCCTGTCATTCGGGCTGTAAAGGGACCCTACTGTGTAGGAGAGACCCGCCACTCTGAACCTATAGGCCAATAGCCTGCCCTTCCGTTCCGCCTGCTTGTGGAGGACCTCCCCTCGAAAGTGCCGGGCCACCAGGATCACTACCCCCGCCGTTTTAGTGCTGCAGGATGAGAAGAATTGTGTTGGGAATGTGTGTGAGCGTAGTCTAAGGCAATCCCGGGGTAGGAGGTGCGTCTCCTGAAGGAGACAAATATCTGCCTGAGTGCTTTCTAACAGGGACAATACAGCGCGCCTCTTAACCGGGTTGTTGAGGCCCCTGACATTAAGCGTCACAATTTTAAGAGTTGTGGGCGGCATGTGGAAGGATGAGTGTGACCGCGCCGGCCTGTAGCAGGCCTATGGTCCGTGTCATGAGTGCCGCTATCGGGGCGTGAACCTCGAGTACGCTCTGGACGATTCCTCCCTCCTCCCTGGTTCCCTCCCCGCTCTCCCACCCCACCCCTAGGCCAACGTGCCAACAACTCTGGGTCCCCCCTCTCCGCCCCTCCCCCCCACGGCCCCAAACCCTGGTTCATCCTAGTCCAAGTCAAGTCCCCAAGGGAACGAGTCTGTGGTAAAGTATTCAAGTGGACGTCCAGCCACCATCCCCTCCCCGCTAACCCCCACCTCCCCCCAACCCCCAAACCTGCGATAGAAAGTTGGCTGTGGTGATCCCCCCCCCGGAGCGTTCTTACGCTGTCAGTGCTACATCTCCGGAGCCAGTGTTTCCGGCCACTCCCAGCACTGCATCCGCCATGCTTGCTCTGATGGTGGGCGAGTCCGGCCTCATGGAGCGTTTGTGGGACCGTCTCCCGGACACCCTTTGCCATCCATCTCTCCCTGTGCGCCCTCGGCGCTGTGTAGGCGCGTCATCCTCCGTCGCTGTGATGCCCAGGACCCCGCCTGTCTCCTGCAGGGAGCGTAGTTGGTGCATTGCGCCGTTCCACCGGAATATGAGCCGAAAGGGGTGACCCCAGGCGTAGGGCGTTCCATGATCTTTTAGAAAGTCAGTAGCGATTTTGAATGTTTTACGTTTCTGCAGCGTGATGGCGGATAAGTCTTGGTAAAGGGCAACCGGGTGTCCCCGGAAGGTCAAGGGCTGCTTCTTCCGTGCTTCTGCTAGGATACGTTCTTTAAGTGGAAATTCCGGGAGAAAAGCCAGAATATCCGGGGGCGGCGCCGACGCCCTTCGCTGCGGTCCCACTCTATGCGCTCTGTCGATCCGGATGGTGAAGTCTCCTGGTTCCCCCAAGACCTCCCGAAACAGGTCCTGCAGATAACTTGCTGCGTCGGTCCCCTCTTCTTTGGACGGGATTCCCCGCACCCGAACGTTGGTTCGCCGAGATCTATTTTCGAGGTCCTCGGCATGTGCCTGGAGGTCTATCTGTTGGTCTCTGAGGCGCAACACCTCCTGCTGTAATTGTTCGAACTCTTCGTCTCTCCGTTGGCCTGCATCTTCCACCATAGCCACACGCTCCCCCAGGCCATCCATCTCCCGCCGCATCTCCCGCACCTCACTGGCCACCTCTTTTTTCAAGGTTTGGAAGTCTTCCCTGAGGGAGCCAAAGAGAGACTCCATAAAGGACCTGGTGACCGGAGGCTCCCCTCCACCAGCCTCCTGCGAACCTCCGGGGGAGCAGGACGACAGCTGCCCCCTCTCCATTCTCTGTGGGTGCTTGCCCAGCAGCTCGGGGAGAGTGCGTTCCCCCTTCTTCCCTCCTTTGTGTCCTGCCATGTTCTTGGGGACATAGGGTCACTGGAGCCGGCGGCACTACCAGCACCCTGCAAGGTCCTCTGTCCGCCGCTACCGCCTCCCGGCCCCTCAGGCAATCTCCACGTTTGCCACCCGCTGCAGCTCTCTCCTCTGATCTCCGGTGGCTCCTTGCGCCCGCCTACAGGATTCTCTCCAGGCCCCGGTTACTCGGACCAGCGTCCGCTCGCCCAGAGCCGCAGTAAGGGCACCCAACTCTGCTCCGGCCTGTCCGCGGCCGGCTCTGGCCCCCCCGGCGGTGGTGACACCGTTTCTTTACCTGCTGGCGTCCTCTCTCAGCCACTTGGGTAGGTACAGGCCTCTGCTCCCTCCACATGCTTCAGGCCCCCCGTCGGCGCTAGGTGCGGGCCCCCTGCCACTCCTCTGCCCTGTCTGCGGAGCCCGTCTGTCAGGGAGATCCCCCGCTTTCCTCGTTAGGCGCTAGGCTGCCCCGTGCCATAGCCCCTCTTCCCAGTCATGCCTCAAGCCTCAGCGACCAGGTCGCGCTCGGGTGAACCCCCGACGGGTCCCGCCACCGCTGCTCCTTCGTTTCGTGGGTGGCCCCTCCCAAGCTGCGAGGCAGAGCTCCGCCGCCTCCGTCGCCGCTTTCTCTGGGCCTCAGCTGCCCCGCTCCTGAAGATCCGGAGGCTGACCCAAGACCGCAGCACCGCCGGTCATCCGCTCCTCCCGCTGTCTGCCAGTAGCTTCCTTGCCTACCAGAGGAGTCGACCGTCGCTGCTCACCCGCACTCCTCTCGCCGGGCGCTGCGCCTGTCGCCGCTCCCCCGCCGGTGCCTCAGCTCGTCACCACCGCTACCCAGGCATCATACACGGACCATGTCGCTGCCCTTGTTCACGTCTTCACCGGCCATGCGTGGGTGAGCAATGCCTGCCCCGGGGTTGAGTGTCCCCTCCGGTTGCCTCCAGCCGGTGCCGTGCCCCGCAGGACCCTCCACAGTCCTCTTCAGCCAGCCGCAGGCCTCGCTGCCACGCAAAGGTAGGCCGCACTCCTGGGCCCGGGAACTCGCGTAGCCGTCAATCCGAAGCTGCCACTGCCAGGTCCGGCCCGTGGCTCCGCCTCCTCCCTGCTCTGTCTTTCCACGGAGCCGCAGGGCGCCGTAGGTGTACCCCAGGGATCTCCGGCTCCGGAATGTCACCCGTCTGCACTTCGCAGCTTCCGTCGTCAATTCCCCCGCAGAACAGGGAGAGATTCTGCGAATAAACCCGGCTTAGGGGCTTAGGGGTCCGGGAGCCTGCAGGAAAGTCGACCGCTCACCCCGCCATCTTGGCCACGCCCCCAAGCAAGGACTTTTAAAGGACACTGACATAGACAAATGAAAAGCAATAGCAAGCAATGGGCGGATTTGAACCCCACAAAGCATATACAACAGGTCGCGCAAGGGCTGTCTCAACTCTACCCAAAAAAGGACTATCCTTTTTTGTTAAAAACTATTTTTTTATGTAAGGCATGATTTTTTTAAACAACTTTAATGACATTTTTCTCATTCACATTGATATCATAGCAGGAGTTGTACAAACAGTGTCCTTAAATCAGAGCATACTCTGATAATCCACGATACAGCAATCTCGTACCCATTTCGTGTTTGCACACGGTCAGTATTTCATACTTTGAGTATATTACTCAATCTTTGGACTCCTTGTTTTTCTTTTCTCGTTTGCTATTCCTATGATTTTAATTCATGCCGACGTTATCCCTCAACTCCCCCACACCCCTTTGTGGATGTCTGTTCCGCGTCTCTGTGTCCTCGACATGTCTGCGCTTGTCAGTCAGGGGATAAGCAGTGGTCTTAAGCTTTTTCTTATATTCCCCATATTCTCATCCCTGTTAACCTTTACTTTCATTCAGGAGGGGGGCTTTAGGTTGGTAATCATTGCCGTCCAGGCTCTAATGTCAACATCTACTTTGACATCTTTGTGGACCTGTTTTTTTTTTTACTTTAACCACATTTCACATTTCAGAGGTGTCGGATTCAGCAATGCAATCGCAAGCCGTCTTTTTGCTAAAATGAATCCTAGTAATACAAATTTACTACTCAGCTTCTTTTTGTTGGGCGTGGGCAGGCGACCTAATAATATCATCCGTATCTCCCTGGGGATTTCCCATTGTGTGCCCGCCCTGAGTTTCTGTAGAACTTCTGACCAGAATTGGACTACTAGGGGTGCCACATCCACATCATGTGCAGAAAGTCAGCCTCCACTTCCCCACATCTCGGGCAAACACTGGACCTGTCTGGGTACTTTGGGGGTGAGGTAAGCCTGATGTACAAAGGTATATTGAATTAGTTTGAATCGAGCGTTGGCACTCACTAATTTGACCCCTTCATGTATTATGATCCATTCCTGTGCTGTCATAGGATCTATCCCCACTTCATGCCATCTCGCCTGTATGGGTGGTATTTTCCTTGGCAGATCATCTCGTAGCGCTTGATATATATGAGTAATCAGATGTCGATCCTGGGCCATATCTAGCATTCCTAGCAGTGTTTTTGTTGTAGGGGGCTCCTCAGAGAAAGACTGCCAAAGCTCTCTAGCCACCTGAGAGATTTTTTCATATTGCAAAAATTATCCGCTGCCCAAATTAAAGGACACCTCCACACACTCCCTCATAACAAATTGACCATTAATATATAAATCCCCTAGCATTAGGCATCCCCTGTCCCTCCATTTTCGTATTGACATGCAATGAGCAATGTTGGGGAACAGCGGTATCAACCATATAGGCATATCTGGACGTATGGTGAATGTCTTACCACTTTTCTCACTGTAGACGCTCAAATCTCGGCAACATGATGGATAATGTAAGGGCAATCCCCAGGGACACCTTTGCCGTACATCAACAATTCCGGCAAGGAGTTTCCCACGTGCGTCCACGCCAACAGTCGTTTTTCCCAATGATCCTGATCCTCTAACCAGTGACTAGCACGTTGTAGTTGTGAAGCCATATAATAAAATTCTATACATGGGACCTCTACCTCTGTCCTATGTTTTGAAGTAACGCACCAGAATTGTGTATAATATATTTTGTAAAGCATAAATGCATCTTGGCAAAACGATCATCTTGGTGATTGAAACCCTGCCCATCAGGGATAAGGGCAATTCCCTCCAGAAGCATACTGAGCCCGCACCCCATCCTCTACCCTCCCTATATCAAGTTTCAGGAATCTTTTGGGCGTATGTGCCAGTGTAGTCCCCAGATATCTGGGAGCCGAGGACGCCCATGGCAGCCCCACCAAAGGAAGCAGGGCAGACGGTTGGGTCGCTAGCCTTCCATTTGGGAATAGCTTTCTCATGGTTAGTACGAAGACCTGACACAGCACTAAAGTCCTCCACGACCTCCAAGAGAGCAGACTCAGAGCGCGCTGGTTGCCGAATATAAACTAGTATGTCTTTGGCATACAAGGAGACCACACATGGTTGGTGTTACCCACCAGTATCCCCCAATCGCTTAGCCGATCTCTAAGTGCCCCAGCCAGCGGCTCCATTGCCATTGCAAATATGAGGGGTGATGGGGGCAACCCTGTCTGGTAGCCCTCTCCAGCGGAAACCCCTCTAAATACTCTGCTCCCTACTCTGACCCTGGCACGGGGATTCGTATATAGTAGTTGAGTCCATTTAAGTAATGTCTGTCCTACCGCCAATCATTGTAATACAGCCCATATATAATGCCAGGCCACTGAATCAAATGCCTGCTCTATATCCAGGAGGGTTAAAGCGAAGTCCTCCTCCTCTAGACCAGGGCATCCCAAACATGTGCCAACCGCCGTAGGTTGTACATAGTGCTGCGTTGTGGTATGAAGCCAGCCTGGTCCTGATTGATCAGATGGGACATATGCGGGAGAACCCTACTCGCCAGGATGCCACTTAATATATTCACATCTAAATTTAAAAGTGATATGGGCCTATATGAGTTTTGCAGCTTGGGGTCCCCGTCTTACTTTGGGATCATTATTACCATAGCTTCTCTCATGGAAGCAGGTAAGGTATGTGCATGTAATGCTTCATTATAAACCCCCAGCAGGCAGTCAACCAGTATGGGTGCCAAGTGTAGATAAAACTCAGCCGGGAAGCCATCACCTGGTTTTTGCCTTTTTTTAATCGCTTGAGGGTCTCCAGTATTTCCTCTTTGGTGTTTGGGGCCCTCAGTGTCTCCTCAGCCTCCTGCTCTAGTTGGGGTAGCTCAATAGAGGACAGAAACTCATCTATTGCCTCTCAAGGGGGCACCACATGTCTCTTGTAACCCCTTGACAGGTGTTTAGCGAGTATATCAAGGATTGCCCCCTGTGTGAGTTTCAGTTTACCGTCCCTATCTTGAAGTTGTAAAATTGGTAGCATGGTCGCCTCCCTATTTAAGAAACTGGCCAACATGGCCCCGACTGGTCCCACTCTCAGTGTAGGCATTGCCGATAGACAGTGTAGTTGTATTTCTCTAGGCGCTTTCATGATTCCAGCAGCTTGATGCGAGCTGCACACCATGCTATTCTTTTCTGCGGGGAAACATGCATCTCCGCTTTGAGTTTTGCCAAATTACGCTCCGGCTGCCTCACCCCATATGTCGTGTGCATACAAATCTCTCTAAGAACCACCTTCATAACGTCCCACTCATATGCCCTATTTGAGGCAGATCCCCAATTTTCTTCAAAGTGTCGTACCAAAGCAGTTGACACAGCCAAAGCAAAAGGGGGATCCAGTAGCGCCTCCACCCTGAGACTCCACATGGGGACTGCCGGCTTAGGTCTGCGCCCCTCAAAGCTAAGAAAGTCCGGCGAGTGGTCTGAGATATATTGTGCTTGATATGTTATCCCCTTTACCTCCAAGATCAACTCATGTGAGATGAAACAGTAGTCTAGACGGCTAAACGTGTTAGTTGCAGGTGTGTGGCAGGAATACTTTCTCAGACCCAGGTTGCGCACTCTCCAAATGTCTGTGAGTTGCATGTCCTGCAAGATATCTGTCAATGTTTCAGTCATGTGTGGTTTCATTTGTAATGGGGGGCTCACGATCCAGACACCCATCCAATATGCAGTTAACATCACCCATCAACAATATTGCTGCCCCTAAGCATGGCGTCCCATGCAGGATCACATATCTTCCCTCCGCATCTATCACATGATGCAAATGCTGGAAGGGAACACCCGGTGCCACCCATATTAGTACTCCCCTAGCGAATCCTGAGTATGAAGTGACATATATCTGTTCTCTCCACCTCCGTCTAATGCATGGTATTGAATTCCCCCACACACGAGTTTCCTGAAAGCATGCAATGGAAACTTAATATCGTCTTTGGTAGATAAATACCTGCCTCCGTTTCTCAACAGCTTCCAGACCTCGGACATTCCAAGTGTGTATTTTCAATGAGTTAGACGCCATACCAACATTTCACATTTAATGTTTTCCCCCTCCTACTATCGACCACCCCTCTCAGATCCCCCCGAATGAGTTGGATTAGATCTACATATATAACATATCAAATAGACACATTCCTGAAAGACATCCACCATATCCCAACTTGTAAAACAAACTGAACTACCGTCTTCCCCAGCCCCCTGGGCAGCACTGCTAGTCCCGCATCTCCCTGACCGTAGAGATTCAGGGCTCACTGATGCCGCCCCATACCGCCCACCTCAACAAATTACAAGGTATGAATAACTAGTGCACCAGTGTTCAAAAGGTGTTTGACAGTTTGATTGTATTTTAAAGTGAGAACTCCCATAGTTTGAACTACTAAGCAACCGAGCAGATGGCAGGATGCAAGGACAGGCCTCCAGTTCCCAGCTCATGACTCGGACCCTGTGGGTCGGGGATAGATCCCCCCATCGGTGGTAACGAGGTGCTAAAATAACAATTAATTAACCTAGCTTATGTAATATTGTTTTGGTGTCAGACGATTTCACTCATCTGTTAAATATCTGGAAAGCAGTGCTCTGAACTCTCAGCTTCTGGCAACCCCCATCAAAAGTGAGTCCAGAATTACATCCTGCGGTCCATCTTCGGAGTCTGGAGCCTATCCACCATTTGCAGGGTTCCGTCTGGACACAGCTGGACTCTACTTAGGCCACCGTCTTGGTCCCCGCCGGGCTGCTGAGCCGGCCTCGCCCTTCTCAAGGACCCGCCCGAACCCGACTGCAGCACCAAAGATGAATCAGAGTGGCCAAACTCATCCAGCCATACTGACACCTCCATCACCGACTGGAAGAAAAAGGCTTTTCCCTTATGCTCCACCCGCAGTCGGGCCGGATAGAGAAGACTGCACTTCAACCCAGCTTCTCAGAGATGGCGCTTCACTGCCAGGAAAATTCTTCTTTGTTCCTGTACTTTTTGTGTATAGTCAGGATAAACCGCAATGGTATGCCCTTGATATGATAGAGGCCCTTTGGATTGGATGATCTGTAGAATAAGTCTCTATCTCTGTATTTAAAAAAAAGGGCTATGATAGCTCTTGGCAGGGCACTGGGATGGGGAGGCGGAGCGAGCGCCCTGTGGTCTCTTTCTATATTGAATACTTTTGAGAGCCTCTTGGGGGCCAGCTCATTGATTATCCAGTTCTCTAGAAAAAGCTCGGCAGACAGGCCTTCGGCCTTCTCAGGGAATCCTATGAATCTTAGATTGTTCCTTCTGGGTCTTCCTTCGGCATCCTTCGATCGGTCATCCAGGTGGATCACTTTTTTCTGTAGCAGCTCGACTGTATCCCTGAGGGACCAAACCTCCTGCTGCATGGCCTTCACATCTTTTTCATTGGAGGACACTCTATCCGACAATTTATGGTGGTCACATCGCTGTAAATTATCGTCTATCGCCACTGCATCTATCCTGTGGACCATATCTTCTCTGGTGCAGTGAATTGCCAGCATAATTTGCTGCATCGCCTGTATGCATACACAGAGCTGCACTGGGCCAGATGCTCTGGCCAATGGGGCTTCGCTGTGGATCCTACGGCAAGGAGTGGATAGGGTGACGACCCCAGACCCTGCGGGTAAGCCTTGGTGCTGTGGCTGCCCGTGAAAATATGCGGGAGTCCCTGGTGGCTCTGTGGAGATTGTGGTGGAGGACGGCCTGGTGATCCGGGGCCTGCCACTGTGACACCGCGCTCTCAAGACCCAGCGGAGGCTGACGCTGGGTCCCCTTGGATTGGACACCATCGCCCCTGGCGGCCTTGCTGTTGGTCCGCGGTGCTCCAAGGAGATCCTATGACATGCCTGGTAACGTTGGCGGTACCGCTGGGGCGGGAGTGGCCCAGAGGGTGGTGGCTGCCTGTGTGAGGATTCGGCAGTAAAGGAGCTTGGGGCGGCAGCCATCGATCCCTCTGATCCCACCCCATGTTGGAAGAGGTGTGGCTACTTTGGCGCTGCTGTGATGAGTGCGTGATGCTCTCTCTTACCCTCCCAGTGAGATCGGGGTGTGAGGAGGCCCGACTAGAACTGTGGTTGTGGGGCCCCCCATGAAATTGCAGCTGAGCTTCCTGTTGCCCTGCGTGCCCTCTGGGCTACCCTTGTTGTGCTTTTGGTGGGGTGAGGCAGCAGTGTGGCTGACCTGAGACCCTTGTGGGTCCCCCCTAATACCTTCCGGAGGGGGTTGTGAGAAGGGAACACATAGCTGACTCTCTGGATGCTGTCACTTACATGACTGGGTTGAGCGCTGTGCCCCCCACTTATTGCTGCTTGCTGTAGTTTCCCTCTCCATGTGTGCTGTGAATGGGAAGATTACACTGCTCACCATTGTGCCGTACCCCTCCAGGCCTTGGCTACGGTGAGCAGGTGCCCGATGCGCCTGCTTGCTTGAGACCAAGCGGAGGCCTCTTGATACCGTGATACGTTGGGCGGATCAGTGACAGCCAATAGGTGGGTGTGCAGGTATCTACACGCGGAAGCGGCTGGGCTAGGCCTGGTGCGGCGTGTGTGGGGGTTGCCTTCACACCTGTCTTCCCACCATTTTGGAAGATAACAGAGGTTTGGACTCCTTGCCCCTTGGGAGACGCTAGTACTTTGGTGGCAGACGGAGATACTTTCGCAGAGCCCTACCTTTTTTCCACTGGGCCATCGCATAGAAATCGCCATTGAAAATGACTCGAGACAAGTTGCAGAAACAGAGTACGCTGGATCGATACATATGGCCTGGGGCGCAGGCGCCAGAGTCGTCCAGCCAGGGTCCTGCTGGCCCAGATAATGCTGCATTGATGGTGGTGATAATGCAGTCTTGTGAGGCGCTGGAGGCTAAGATTGCAGAAGTGGGGTCGGATGTTGTGCTCATTCGCCAAGATCTCCATAAAGCAGTGGATAGGATCACGGAGGCCGAAACTTGCATCTCAACGACGGAAGATATGGTTGCGTCCATTCAGATGCGGGTGATCTCTTTTTAATCCATTACGAAGGGGCTGGCGATCAGGGCAGAGGACGCTGAAGGTAGAGCATGGAGAAATAACCTTTGCTTCATGGGTTTTCCAGAGGGATGCAAAGGCAATAATATGGAGCAATTTCTTGCAGATTGAATAGCGGGTTGCATTCTCCAGACAGCTCTGTTACAATGCTTTATAATTGAACGTGCACACCGCGCCTTGATGCAAAAACCTCTGCCCGGGGCCCGGCCACGACCCATTATTGCCAGACTCTTGAACTTCCATGACCGCGATGCAGTCCTTGGGCAGGCCAGGCTGGCTGGCAAACTTCAATTTGAGTCCCATCATATCTTAATCTTTCCGGACTGATGCAGCAGCGTCACCAGTCATTCACGGCTACTAAGGCTCGGCTACGAGACCTTAAAATCCAGTATGCACTGCTCTTCCCAGCCCGATTGCAGGTTGTCTACAAGTCAAGTACACACTTTTTCGATACTCCAGAAGAGGTCTTTGCCTGGGCAGATGAGAGACAGCGACCAAGGCCACATACCCCGCTGCAGTTCGCCTCGGAATCATCATCCGGAGCGGCCACATGGCAGATGACCAAACCCAAAGGGAAATCTACTCGCAGATCACGATCGAGACGCCGCTCCAAATCACGGAGTGGCTCCGGCTCCCAGATAGAAGATGCTTGATGAGATTCATCGCAATCATAACATGGGGTTTGAGGACTATAACCACAACATTTACTAGGCTGATGACACTCTCCACGGTCCTACACGAGGCCTTTCTTCTCCATAACTCTCTTTTCAGTATCTGAGAACTTTATTTATGACAGGGGATAGTTTCTTGGGCATCCCTTGGTATGGGGTTGTGCCCTGCTCCTGTTGGGGCAGAGGTACGACACTCACCGCGACAGATGCTTCAGCTGTTTTGAGGTATTGGGTGGGGCGGGTGGGGGAGGGGTTGGATATGTTAAGTTTTGTTGAATATACTGTGTCATATTTGTTTTTATATATTGTCTATATGCCCTGTGACAGGCCGATTTCCCATACTTCCCTTAGATACTTTGGCCTGTGATGGACCCTATTGGTAGGTTACACGTAGTCAGTTGAAACATATGGGTGGCATTAAAATAGGTGCGGTCCTTTGATAAGCCAAACGCTCTGCAGCTTATGTCCTCTTGCTGCAGGAGTCTCAACTTATGGGTTCGAAGGCACTATGCCTCGCCCGCTTTGGCTATATTCAAATTTTTCATGCAGGGTTTACCAGAGGCTCCCGTGGGGTGACGGTCCTAATTCATCGCCGGGTTCCCTTTATACATGCTAAAATGTGGTCTGACCCCCAGGGCAGATATATTATTGTGACTAGCTCACTGCATGGAGAGTCCGTTACACTGGCCAGTGTCTACGAGCCCCCCTACTCTCAGACTCATTTGTAGAGCGCCTGACAAAAACGCTACTGGAGATGCCTATAGTCCTCTCTATAATAGGTGGGGATTGGAATGACGTAGTGAATGTGGTTCAGGATAGATGGAGACCACGCGTCGCACTGGAGACACTGAGGGATACACGCCTCCAGACAGTGGTGAGGGACATGGGGTGGATGGATCCATGGAGCCATCTGAACCCGACTACACAAAGCTATACATATTATTCTGTGGTCCATGACTCCGTCTCCCGATTAGATTATGTATTTATACCAACCACATATTATTATCGAATCGCGGTGACAGATATATTACCCAGGGGTTTATTGGATCACTCTCTAGTGGACATGACTCTGCACTTGGGGGTTGCTCGTCCACCCTTTCAATGACACCTATCGCAGTGGCACCTTCAGGATTCGCAATGTAAATCGCACATATGTCAGACAATTACGGATTTTTTCGCTGCCATCTGAGCACAGTGCACTCTGCAGCAATTCTTTGGGAGGCTATGAAGCCAACCATCAGGAGGGCGGATATTGCATACTGCGCTGTCCAACTGAAGAAATGCCCAGAGGCATTGCTCCAGACCGAAGCCCAACTGTTGGAGCTGGAACAGAGGTGTAGAGGAATAGATGGTGGACTCAATGCCAACTTCTTCTTCTGCAACAAACGTATGCTGACACACTGTGTGATTAGGCCAGACAGGCTTGGCTGGCCTCCCACAGTAGAATTTATCAATGGGGTGATAAATCAAGTTCTCTCCTACACTGTTTTATGTCAACAGGCTCTCTGCCCATTAAACATTCCAGGGATTCTCAGCAATGATGGCCTAACACTCACGGATCCTGCACAAATTGCTTCTAGCTTCGCGACTTATTACGCATAGCTCTATACCCCCATTGATGCCTTGCTGGAACCCTTGATTCACCAATCTCTTGACGATTTGCCCCCCGAGCACGTTTCAGATGTGGCACGAGCAGATCTAGGTGCCCCGCTGATGGTCGAAAAACTGAGCGCTGCCCTGGTGGCCCTGCGCTCCGGTAAAGCACCAGGCCCAAACGGCTTCCCGTGTGAGTTTTATAAATCGTTCCAATCTCAATTCCTTACTCACTATCTAGAAGTGGTACACATAGCCCTCGAGGAAGTGAGACTCCCGCCAGACTGGCGGCATGCTGAAATTGCAGTATTTCCTAAGCCCGTCCGACCTCCGGATCAGCACTCATCGTATAGTCCTGTTTCATTGCTGAATGTGGAGGCCAAATTAATGGCCAAAGCTCTGGCTAATCGCATCCTCCCTTATATGTCGGATTTGGTTCACCAAGATCAGGCTGGCTTTATGCCCCATCAAGTGACCTGTTACACTATTCGACGGGCTCATAATGCAGTAGCGGCGATCGATCAACTGGATGGCCCGGCGGCATTGTTGCTAGCCAACATAGATAGAGCATTTGATTCACTGGGATGGGCCTACTTGTTTGCCCTCCTACAGCACCTAAACATAGGACCACGACTCATGTCCTATATTAGACTATTATATACCGACCTTTCATCCTCAGTTAGAGTGGCTGGTGCGGTATTGAATCCCTTCCCTATGGGACGCGGCACCCGACAGGGGTACCCCCTCTCCCAGTATCTATTTGCATTAGCAATGGAACCGCTGGCCTCATGGGTTCGAATTGATATGCAGGTCAAGGGATTTGAATGGCCAGGGTGGGGGTTTTAGATCGGTTCGCCCTTTATGCGGACGATGTCCTTTTCTTCTCAATGGAGCCACATCGGACGGGACCCCGAATTCTCTGCATTATGTTTGGTCAACACTCGGGCCTATATATGAATGCTAAGAAGTCGATACTGTGGCCCATTCGTGGTGGCTCAGAAATGGGCACTTGGATGGCGGAAGTATCATTGGCCACAACCGGGCTGAAATATCTCGGGGTTTACATCTCAGCCACTCAATCGGTGTTGTGGAATAGAAACATTGCCCCTATATGGACACGCGCACAGGCTGAGATGGAGTCCTGGGTGCGTATGCCCCTCTCCATATTGGGAAGGTCAGCGATATTTAAAATGGTTTCCCTCCCTCGACTTCTCTACCAACTGCAGATCCACCCCTTTCAGATATCTATCTCCTGGTTCCGGCAACTCAACTCCAGCCGCTTCCTGTGGCATGACCAAGCTGCTAGGGTAGCACTTAAAATGTGCTTCTAATCAACCTATTGTGGAGGTATAGCGACCCCTGATATCCAATTATGTAATGCAGCATCTCACCTCTTGGTCTTGAATGACTGGTGGTATGGGATTAGCACTGAATCCGGCATACCAAGTGGAGAAGTGGCTTATGGGAGATGTATTGCCCCATAAACTTCTATACACACCGAAGGAGCTACGGAAACTGCCATCTGCCACACGTGTGGTCTTCGGAGTGTGGAAAGAATCAGTGCGCAGGATGGGGTGGTGGAAACGATTGACAAGGGAGACACCCATCTTGTAGAGCGGCCTTATACCACAAGTGTCCACATTAGCGGGGTTTAAATAATGGGACGCAATAGGCATTTCCACGTTGGGGAATGTCATGCGTGGTACCACCATGAGATCCTTTCAGGAGCTCAGAAATGAGTTTGCCATGCGGCATACACAATTTTATAAATACCTGCAACTGAGACATGCCTTATGCCCATATATTGCACATTTGGAATCTCTCCCGGAGTTTAACCCAATTGAGGCAAATGTTTTTACGGCGGATTTAGGAGATCATAAGACTGCAAAGATATATCAAACATTAGTGACAAACTTCTCCACGACTATAGATTCACTTTGGGAAAAATGGCAGACGGACTTGGGTCCCCTTGATAGTGATGATTGGACAGAGGCCTTTTGAATCCCCAAGATGTTCTGCAATAACATCTCGCCGCAGACTTATCCAGTTTAAGTATTTGCATCGTGCTTATTTTACCAGATACCGGCTTTGGAGGGCAAGGCTGATAGATTCCCCTATGTGCCTACGATGTGGCAGTGAGGAAGGCACACTTCTGCATATGATTTGGGATTGTACTGCACTGGGCATGTTTTGGAGGGGAGTTACTCGTTGTTTATCAGAAGAGCTGAGTTGGGACCTACCTCTCTCTCCTAAGCTTGTTCTTTTGCATATTACAGACGAAATTGGGGAAAATATCTATTAAAGACACCTATTATTTGTGGGTTTTACCTTGGCAAAAAGAGATTTAGCGAGGGCATAGAAGGATCCGGCCCAGCTTAAATTGGGTGCCTGAAAGGCTGTCCTTGACTGGTGTATGGGCCAGGAACAGCCTATTTTTAAAGCGCAGGGGTGCCCGCAGGAGCACTTTAAAATATGGAAACATTGGGAAGATTTCAGGGGTCTCCTTCTAGAGCCTCCCCCACCACAACCTGCAGAAGTGGAAACCATATGAGGACATATCATCGGACAAAAATGTTGCTACACCAGATTATGACATACATGGAATGCTTGATGGGTACGATCTTTGGTCAATTATTCGGTGCAAGACACAGTTGTTTGTAATGTTAGGGGCTGTGGTTTACAGACCCGAATTGTCTATTTCTTTGTTTCATAAATGCTATATAGAAGTCACCTGCTCGAGAACTATTACATTGATTAACCTATACTCTTGCTTCATTGTTTATTTGATGACTCAATAAAAAAGAGTTTTGAAAAAAAACGTCTAATGCAAATAAATAAGAGCCAGTCTCCAAAGACAAGTGCCGGTGCCCCTCACCGGCAACCACTGGCTCACATTAAGCACTGGACCCAACTATGCTTTTGTAGCTGAAACCTAGTATTTAGATATTGGTTTTAAGGTGGACTGGTAGCCACTGCAGTTATCTGTGGTAGAGTGGGACTGATTGGTGTTTTTGGAACCAGAAGATGATGTGTAGAGCTGAGTTTAGAACTTTTTTTCAGTCGTCGTATTTGGTACATGGGTAGGCCTTACATAGGTTTCAACAACAGCCTTTCCGACAGTACAATGGCACCTACAACCATGGTGTAGTGTTCGGTGGGGAAGGGAATGAAGTGCAGGTTTTTATTGAGTAATCTGAGTTGGTGGGAGGTAAATTATGGATTTGGCCCTCTCTGCAGGGTTACCCCCAAACCTTTTGCCTTTACACTCCTGATTTTTAAATTCACTTTTGTTGGTTGTAGAATCTGTGCACTTTACCACTGCTAACCATTGCTAAGGTGCTTGTGCTCTCTTCTTTAAACATGGTAAGATTGGCTTAAACCTGTTTGGCACATTTAATTTACTTCCAAGTCACTTGTATAGTGGTACACCAAATACCCAGGTCCTGTAAATTAAATGCTACTAGTAGCCCTTTGAAACATGCCCCAGGTCTGCCACTGCAGCCTCAATTTGACTTGGCAATATAACCCCTTTGCCAGGCCTTAAACGTCCATTTTATTGCATATATGTAACCCCTATGGTAGGTCCTAGGTAGCACATAGGGCAGGGTGCATTCTCATTTAAAGGCTGAACATATACTTTTAAGTTTCACATGTCCTGGTAATAAAAAACACCTACATTTGGGGTTGATTAGGTTGGTGGGTGGATTGCCACCACCCATATGGTGGTGGCGATCCGCCCGCCAATTCCCACGGCCCGCCTACCATTTCTCCCGCCACATTACGATGGCGGGGGGACCCGGGCGGATGGAAAGACTGTCCACCGGTTTCCCGCTGGTCGGACAGGCGACCAGGCGGTAAGGGGCTCCAATATGGTGGCGGTGTCTTGCAGACACCGCCATTTATATTAGGATGAATGCGGAGACGTGCCTTTCCATGGTGGCAACGAGGGGCCCGTTGCGGGCCACCAGGGTGTTCGAGGGGTGGGGGGTGCACTCGCATGCACAAGGTGGCAGGCATCGTGTGGTGCCTGTCACGTTGTGCATTCAAAAGCACAACATGCATTTTTTACCTTGTGGCAGGTGCTGCTTGCAGCACCGCCCGCCGCAATGTAAAAAATTCGGGCTGTGCCCGCCAGTGTGTCGGGCACATCCTAATGCCACTGGCGGGACCGCCACACCTTTGGTGGTCGGTCCTTGGCTCCATTGCGATGGCGGGCGGACTATGTCCGCCGACCATCGTAATGGGCCTCTCAGTTTTTTTACTATTGTGAGGCCTACCTCTCCAATAGAATAATATTGGGTAGAGACATATTACATTGGATAAGTGCTATCCCATGATTAGGTACAGGTACACATTTCATGCTTGATGTCAGAGAAATTATAATTAAAAATCATCTTTAATGGGAGGGTTTTAAGTTACAATTTTGAAAATGCCAATTTTAGAAAGTTGTCATTTTCCTGTCCTAACCATTTGGTGTCTGTAGCCAGTTGCTGGGCACATGACTGGGTGCAGTTGGATTTTTTTATTCCTCCTTAGACAGCCACACAATGCCTCGATAGGCCATCAACTGGCAGGATGGGGAGGCAGGGCTGGACACAGCCCCGCTTGCAACTGAATAGGTTGTGCTCTGCATTTTACACCACAGACTTGTCACCACTACATTGTCAAGCAGCCAGCTTGGGGCTAGGGCAGGGGAGGCAGGAATCTTCAGGCACTTGAAATGGAATTTACTGAAACATCTTCTACTTCAAAGATGGCACCATGTATAACAATAGGACCATCAAATCCACTCTTCAGTTCAATTTCTGGACCTGTGGAAGGACTCTAAGAGGACTACCTGCTGCTGAGGCATTCTGCGTACTCCACAAGACTGCTTTGTTGCACCTGGAAGAACTGCGTTGCTGCCTGGAGACTGCCTTGAACCCTCAGAGGGTTGCCCTGCTGCTTGAGGCCTGCTTTTGCTGTTGAATCCAGGACTAGCAGAGTGACTCCAAAGGCTAGTTGGCTGTCCTCCTGATCAAAGCCTCAGGGACAGAAAAGTCTCCAACCATCTTGAACCCACACCTGGACCCAGCCTGAGTGAGTCCTAAACCCCAAGTGGTGCCCCTCCAGTCCCAGACCATTGGTGGTGGGATAAATATGCCAAGACCAATATGGGCAACCAGGTCTTTTGTCTTCAACTTCAAAGGTGGAAAGAGGTGGACCTAAGTGGAGTTAAACTCTATTCTGCATTTGTAGATCTCAAAGCGGCATTCAACATGGTACCGAGAGACAGATTGTTGTGCAAGCTTAGAGTCCTGGGGCTGCCTGATCAGGGCTGGCTTTAGGGCAGTGCGACCGGTGCGGCCGCACTGGGCGCTGACTTGGAGGGGTTGTGCTGACCTCAGTTGGTGGCGCTGTGTTTAGAAATAACTTAGGATTTACAAGCAGCTGATGCAGAGTTCCTTGTGTGTCCAGATTTCAGGCAGAAATAAAAATGTCAAGATAACTCTTGTGGTTAATGTTCCTGCTGGAGAGAGAGATCTGAGTTTTGTCTAGTGGCAGTTTTGACTCACCATAAAATAGTGCAGAGGGTTTATATGCCTGCTGCACAGAACAGACCTGTATTTAAAGAAAATAGCTGAGTGGATTAGTAAAGCCAGCCTTTACCAAAGCTTTAAAAAACGAAATGTATGCAAGAGAGGGGCTATGGTGAGACAAGGGGCACTTTGCTGGATGGTAGTGAGGTAATCTGAGGAGGAGGTCATGGACAAATAGTTTGTCGTACTGGGCACCACCAGTGTTAAAGCCAGCCCTATGTCTGATCCCCTTCTTTCCATCATTGTTAGGCTCCATAATGAACATTTTGCTCAAGTGTGTTGGAGTCTACATGGAGAATCTACTGCTACATTTGGGATTGACAGAGGTGTGTGACAAGGCTGCGCCATTGCCCCCACAGTGTTCCTGCTGTTTATTAATGGGTGTATCGATTATCATATGTCCTGTGATGGAGCACGATTTTTGTAAATAGAATCTGCTCGATGAAATCTACTAAAATGCATGCTTTTAATAAATGTGTGTGAATTACTAAAATATAATATGAGAGTGTACAACATGTAAAATGCGCACAAGGCACGAAAGTAGATTTTTTTGTTGGACATGATGAGAATAATGTTAACTGAATGTTATTCTGTCTTCCTAACTGCAGAAAAATAAACAACAAGAATCTGCTTTTATTCTTCTGAAAGTAGTGTAGGATTTAGAAATTATTCTCTGTTTTTGCTAAAATAATGTAAGCCTCTGAATTGTTAGAGGATGTGCTTCTGTACTCCTGAACTCCAATTGTTACCAATGCTTCCTTAGAGTGTACATATTAGGCCAGTTTCTGAAAGTCTTTCTAGGTTTCTTTGCTGTCTAGGTGAGGGATGTAGATTATGAATGGAACTGTTATAATATTCTAGATACATTTGTAACCAGGATTATTTCCTCTTCCTCTCTTGTAAATTGTACAATATTTAGACAAAGAGTGTTTAGAAAATAGTGGTAAAGTCACTGTCAGAAGATGGTTGGACCATTGTGAATAACCAATAGAGAGGCTGCTGATGAGAGAGAGTGTAACATTTTATCGAAAGAAAGGAAGTAGCATACTATACAGATTCCTGTGGGTAAGTGTTCCTCGGCTCTTTCACAAGATTCGTGACCTGTCCTGCGTTTATGATTGATGAATGCCATGCTGATTCCTGATTCTCTGGCTGGCAATACCTGCACATTCTAAGAGACTTTCCTAGAGACTTTGCACATTATCAGCTGGTGATGCTGCTCTTGCTATACCCTAACAGCCGTGGGGTTAGCTTTTCAGACTAATTGCACGTTGTGCATTAGTAGTTCATTTCGTAAGAGAAATATTGTTTCTCTCTCTCTTCTCTCTCCTCTATACCTGTTATTCTAATGTTTCATGAGTGATCTGTTATGATTATTGTGATTCTATTCTGTATTTTATGAACTAAACAATGACATTCTAGTTTGTATTTCGTAGGCCTGGGCTAAATTTCCGTTTCGCTTGCGGAAATTGCGATAATTGGACAGTTTCACATTCCGCTGAGAGCGCGAAAATGTCAAAATTTCCGCAATCTGCATTTTACCGGAAATCTTTTACTTGCTCGCGCTGTAAAATAATACATTCTCGCGTGCGCGCGATCGCCTTACCTGAATCCCCGCGTTCGCCAACAAGTTTTCCCGATCCGGTCGCATTCTCCACAAGATGTTGGATTGTTGGTAGCCATTTGCACTGTCTCGCGACAGTTCGCGCCCGCAGTAACATCATTCATCCCACGATCACGTCTTTCTTCTCGCGATCATGCACCGCGAGACAAGTGAAATCAAGATGGCCGCGCCCGCGAGCAACCGCATGGGTAAGTTGACGAGCCGTGACCAGGCAGAAAATACCGCGAACGGGCGGGAAAAAAACTTCTGCATCTTCGCGATATTTCCGCGTGTTTGCGGAGATTTTTCACATTTTCGCGATAATTTGGGAAAGTGATTTTCGCAAATTCCGCCCACCCCTAGTATTTTGTGCTTGACCATTCATTTAATGAAATAACAAGAAAACTGATATAAAAGAATAGTGTTGGTCTTTGTTACAGAGTTACTGAGTTATTTGCATAATGTTTATAATGACAAGTGTTTAGCGTATTTCTTCATTGCAGGTCCTAGTGGGGAAATAGCATTCCGTCTTTCAATTTTTTTCCCTTTCTAGCTCTTCATCTTTCATCGGAGGACTTTTGATACAGCTAACTGAGTAATAATGACTTATGAGCCCGTCATTAGCGATACGCTTCCAATTATTGTATAGTAGTTGGTGTGGATAGATAAGCATCACTGCAACAATGATTCCCCAGTTCTTGGAGGAATTCAAATACCAGCATTGTTGTTCGCAGATGACACATTGTTAATTTTCAAAACTCCTAAAGGTCTTGAGACACTTTTGCTAAAATGTTGTTTATTTTGTAAGGACCATGGCCTTAAGATTAATGCAAGTAAAACTAAAATTATGGCTATCCACCGCTATCCACCCTTACAAGGGTTTTAGAGGGACTATATCCCTAGTAGAACAGCTCGAAAAAATCTATGAGTTTGATTATCTTGGTATTCGATTGTCTAACACCGATTCTTGGGTAACTCAAGTCACCAAAAGCCCCCTAATTTTGAAACAAAGAGCAGCAGCTCTGTTAAAATTTGCCAACAAATCATCCCTTCACCCAATTTCCCATATACTTGAGGTTTGGAGGGCTCAAGCTGTGACGGCTGCTACTCATGGTGCAGAATTGTGGGGCAACAGCAATTTGGACACCCTGGAAGTGGTAGAAAAGAGCTTTCTAAGGGGAATGCTTAGATTTCCCCAAAGCCCCCACCCCTAGTTTTTAAATATGACCTAGGGATTCAGTCTATAGCCCAATTGATTCGACTAAGACCAATATTGTACTGGTTACGAGTCTAGTTAACTCCAGAATTAAACAATGTTTTGGCTAGGGTCCAGAGTGGGAACACAGTTACCATGGTTGAACTTTGTGAAGCAGACTTGTTTTTTGTTAGGTCTATAAGAGTTCTGGCAGGATCCACACACTATTTCCCCAATTGCCCAGAAAAGGCTTAAGGCAATCTTCAGGGAGCAGAAGAAGCTTGCACTGTTGCATCAGTAGATTTAGGGAAGCTAACAGAACTCTCTCTTGAATTCAAACAATTCCCTGCCTTTGAGAAATATTTGGATGAAATTCATCCCCCTTGCCAAAGCACTATATATTAAATTTATGCCGGGGATTCTGCCATTAGCCACAATCACAGTAAAATGGAAAGGTAATGACGGGGTTAACAAATTATGCCCTGCATGCAGAACTGCAGATGAAACAATTGACCATCTGTTATTTTTTTGTTTAAATTATGATAAACAGAGTAGTTCTTAGATTGTCCCTTTATGTCGCTCTCTAGGCATTAAATACTACAGAGTAGTGCTGAGAATATGTAGATATGATAAGTATTCTGTTGTAGTGTTTTCAGTTACTAAAAACCTAGAGGGCATTGGGCCCATCCAGCGTAAAAGTTTATCTCTTTCTGTTCCAAACTTGAATGCTGGCTTGCTCTCAGACTGTGGTTATTTAATTCCATCTTTGTTAGGAAATAGGATTGTACTATTGTCAAGTTTTTAAATCACTGTCCTTATTGATGTACTTTCTCATTTTTTATTGTGTTTTAAAATGTATAATTTGCTATTGAATATTTATATGAATTGTTTTTTGAGTATTTGAACGACAAACAGCCTGGAGAGCCAACATTCTTAAATTGTGACTTCTACATTTTTTGGGCTAAAAACTGCTCTGAGAACTGAGAGAAGACCAGGACCAACCTGTTTAACCCTCTGCCCAACTTGCATTGACAGTTGGCCCGACTTTGTTTTTTTTTTTTTTTTTTTTTAACTTTTCAAAAACCTTTATTTACTTATAGGAGTTGTACAAGCAGACAGCCTACTATCCACGTAGCAGTGGGAGGACTCTGCCGTCCAGCCGGGCAGTTAAGTTATCTCTAACACGGCCATTTAGCCGACATCTCAGAGGACCGGCGGCGTCTCAGTAAAAACATCATATACAATAGCCAAGTCATGGTCGCGACTTCGGTTGGAGGTTGCACTAGGCCCCAGTCTATGCTACAGCCAAACGTTTATGATTGAGAAGTATAAAATTATCCACCTGCGTCTGCAAGCCTGGCTTAGTCCCTGTAGGTTCCAATCTTAACGCTAACCCCACCCACCCACCTCACCCACTGCACACTAGCTGTCTCATCCCTCCTCCCATCTACATGAACACGTGTCCTCAGTCCTTCCGTCTAGTAGCAACCAGTGATAACACCCCCCCGCATTCAACCTATATTCGACCTTGCATTACTCATTCACCCTCCGAGTGACCCCTATTATAGCGTGACAGTCCGATCTGAAGTGACCCTGACCACACTCTCTACATGCGTGCATCCATCCCGACTGACACTCCAGAATCCCTCACACCCCCTGGAGTCCTGATCTTGTCCCGTGTCCCTCTCGGCCAAATTGCGCGTATTGAGTTCCTCACTCTGTGCCTCCCCCTGGTCAGCCGCCTCGGTGACCCCGGCAGTCAAATACGTTCTGTACAACCCCCAGAAGTTCTTGGGGCGACATTTCGGAAGTAGCACTTCGCTTTACATCTCCGCCTGTGTGCTGCAATACAGCATATCCCTGGCCCATCGTTTCTTAGTGGGAAGTGGCCCTCTCATCCAGCATGTCGTCATGACTCGTCGAGCTATTAACAGCGCGATATCAGTCAGACGCCGCAGTGCTGGTGGGAGCGGTCTGGAATACCCCAGTAACGCCAGCAATGGGCTGGCCTGTATCTCTATTTCCAGAATCTGGCTCAGTGCCTGGAACACCTCCGTCCAAAACTTAGCTATTCCCGGGCAGTACCAGGCCATATGCATGAAGTCCGCCACCAAGAAGTGACAGCGCTCACACTCCGCTGTTTGGCGAAGCCCGTACCTATGCAGTCTCTCCGGGGTATAATAGACCCGCTGCAAGTACTTAAAGTGCACCAATCTGTGTCGACCATTTAGCGACACCTTCTTGGTGCTAGCGCAACAATATTTCCACAGCTCATCCGAGATATCCATTTGGAGGTCGCTCTGCCAGTCTCTCCTCGCTGTGGAGTACTGGTGCGCCTTGTGCTGGTCCCCAATTTTTTTAAGAGTCGTTACCAGTTTGGACGGCGCCGCCATTTTAATGACGTAGGTAAGTTCCGGGATTTCCGGGGGTTCTGCCATGCCCGGCCCCAGCAAGTCTGACAGCGCACTACGGACCCTATGAAATTGAAAGCGTTGTAGAAGCGTGGATTCAGGTCGGGCCGAGCCGACCTGCTCCCATGTCTTGACTACCCCATCCAGGAACAGATCTGCCATCCTAGCGATGCCCAGAGCGCCTAACGCCTGTAGCACTCCTTTCTCTCGCAGTGGGGGGAGCCAAACCGCCCACTCCACCTGCATCAGCGGGGAATACAGTAGTGCGCAGTTCTGCGCTCTCATCAACGCATGCCAAGCATGATTCGTGGCCTTTAGAGAGTCCAATCTACCTACGCTACGATCAACCGTCTGGAAGACAGTCGCCGGCAAGGGGAGCGGGTCTGCAAACAAGCGCTCCAAATTCACATGTGGGACATCAGAGTCGGCATTAATCCACGTGTGCAGGTGAGCCGACTGCGCTACCCTGTAATATCGTTCCAGGTCCGGGGCTCCTAGTCCCCCCATCTCATACGGCAGCGTTAACACCTCCCACTGAACTCTAGGTTGTTTACCTCCCCATGCCAGCTTAATAAGGGTTTGGGTCAACTGTGTGAAAAAGGCCTTGGACAGTACTATAGGGATGTTATTGAATAGGAACAAGAATCTAGGCAAAACCACCATTTTCATGATGGCTATTCTGCCCAGCAAAGACAGGGGAAGCTGACTCCACACCTCTACGTCCTCAACTAGTTTGGCGTATGCCACTCCGTAGTTTTCCCTGAGTAGAACCTCCGGATCCTTGTGGAGCCGAATCCCCAAGTATCTGATTGAGTCAGTCGTCCACTGCAGTGGATATTCCATGTGGAACGGCAAAGTAACCGGCGTCAACGCGAATGCTAACAACTTGTTCCAGTTCACTTTAAGGCCAGATAAGGCCCCGAATTTGACCACCTCCCTCAATATAGAAGATAGATTCTCCTCCGGGTCCCGGACGTATAGCAGCGTGTCATCTGCGTATGTTGAAATACCGATCTTATAGGTGGGAAAGTTAATACCCTCGAATCTATGGTATTCTCTTATCGCGCACGCCAAGGGTTCCGCTACTAGAGCATATAGGAGGGGGGAAAGGGGACAGCCTTGCCTGGTTCCCCTGCTAACTTCGAAGGCCTCCGTAACCTGGTCTCCTATTCTCAGCCTGGCAGTGGGTCGGTAGTACAATGCTCCAAGCATCTGTAAAAAAGGCTCTCCCAGTCCGAGTTTCCTCAATACCTTCACCATAAAGGGCCACTCCACAGAGTCGAACGCCTTCTCCATGTCTAGGAAAAGAGCTAAGGCTTTGCGCTCTGGGTGCACATGTTGCATGGCTCCCAGTACTGTTCGGATATTATAAGTGAGATTTCTGGCCGGAATAAATCCCGCCTGCTCCGGAGCCACGAGCTCCGGCACCAGCAGCGCCAAGCGCGTAGCTAGGACCTTGGCGTACAACTTGGTGTCCACATTAATCAGGGAGAGCGGTCTGTAGGATCCGCACAAGTTAGGGGGTCTCCCGGGTTTTAAGATGGTGACGAGCAGAGCCTCTCTCATAGTATCCGGCTTGCTACCTTCCTGGCAGATATCATCAAAAAGAGTCATCAGATGCGGGAGGAGTTCATCCTTAAAAGCCTTGTAAAAGGCCACCGTCAGCCCATCAGCCCCAGGGGCACTGCCAGATCTCATTCCCTCCAGTGCCTCCAGAATCTCATCCTTTTGTGTGGGCAGCATCAGAAATTCCCTCTGAGAGTTGGACAAAAAGGGCATTTTAATATAACTGAGATAGTCCTCTATTTCCTCTTCCATCTGAGAGGACTTAGATTTATAAAGCCCAGCATAGTAATCCTTGAACTCGTCAATAATCTCACTCTCTCCAGTAATCACCGCCCCTGCGGAGGTGACAAGTTCGTCAACTACCAGAGTCCTCCTGTTATTACGAAGTATCCTCGCTAGTAAGGAGCCCGGGCGTTCACCCTCCCCATATGTGCGGGCCGTAGCATACTTGCCCATGTGCTGCACTTCCCTATCCGCTACAATGTCGGAGTCCGCGAACATCCGATGTTGCTCTTCTAGCTGCGCCAGTTGCGTCTACAGAAACTTCAGCCTTTGTCTTATGGACTTAAGAACACTAGAGTGCTTGGCCATAGCCATATCACGAATATATGCTTTGAACGAGTCCCACACCGTTTGGAAGCTCTGTACAGAACCCAAGTTATTATCAAAGAAGGTATCTATGTCCTTAGCCAATTCGCCTCATCTAACAGCGAGTAGGGCGGCAGCCGCCATGTGAATGGCGGGATTCTTTTGACCAGAGTATCCAGTATCAGAAGAAGAGGGGAGTGGTCCGAAAGTGTACGTGGTAAGACCACGCACCCCTTAATGACCGTAAGCATCGACTGTGATGTTAGCCAGTAGTCAATTCTGGTGTGTACGTCATGGAATGCAGAGTAGAGTGTATATCCCCCTTTCCCAGGATGTCCATGTCTCCAGACATCCACCAGGTCAAGTCTAGTCAGTTCCGCTTGCATGTGTAATGCAGCAGCCGCCGGGTGACGCATCGGCCCAGAAGAGCGGTCTATGTTCGGGTTAAATGTAAAATTAAAGTCACCTCCCCACACCATTCTAGCGTGTATGTACTGCCTACAATGTGCGGCTAGTGCGGCGTAGAGCGCAGGATTATCATAATTGGGGCCATAAACATTAACTACCACTAGCTCGTGACCTTTCCCGACACATCTAGCAATTAAATAACGCCCGTCCGAGTCAGCTTCCAGTAATGTTAATTTCAGTTTTGACCGTGGGTTTACCCATGTGACCACCCCTCTGGAGTGTGTAGTAAAGCCTGCCGCTACACTATTACCCGCTAGACCTTTCGCAGAAACCATTTTAGTCGTAAGGGGGAGGTGCGTTTCTTGTATGTGTGCCAGGTCGATGTGGTACCTGTAGAAATAATTCAGCACTTTGCGCAGTTTGCGGAAATCATTCAACCCCCTGACATTCCACGTCAGCGCTCTCAGAGCCGTAGTACCACTGTCACCAACTCTAGGGTCTGACATCCCTGCCATAACGTGTCATAGTGTCAGCTAAGATGTTCCCTATGCAAAGTGTCACCCACTGGCAATCACCGGGCAACTTAGTCCAAACACACAAAGATAGGGCAGAAGACATGCCGCTCAGCGTACAGTGCGTACCCCCTTCCCAAACCCAAAACATCCCCCTATTGTCACTACCCCCCACCCACAGCCGACCGCCCCCAACCTGGCCAGACAGGACCCAAACCCACCCCCCAAGCCCCCACTACAACAAACACCTGTAACATTCCCCAAACCAGCCCCCGTAGAGACCGTGCGAGCCAACAGCTCTGGGGCAGAGGTTACCGGGCAATGTAAATCACAACCGGTCAACAGCTCACAGTACTGAAGTGTCCCCACACCATTGCCCCCATATAGTCATACGGCCCGAGCCACTCTCCTTCCTTCACCATTAGTTCCAGGGGCATCCCCGCTATACCTATCTGGATCCAAGCCTTATGCCTAGAGATGCTTGCCTGATAGCCCTAAGGGGCCTTTTCAACGAACCTGCCCATCGTCAAGTAGTCCCAGTTGCAGGTCATCAAAGCAAATGGATGAAACAAACCCGGGGAGGGTCCCCCAGCTCCAGAAGGCAGGGAGCAATCAGGTCAGCAGCCAGCAAGAGCGAATACACTACCCCCCTCTGGGAGCCCATGAGACTAGGACCACAGTTTCTATTCATATTCAATATATCGGAAAGGTCTCACCAGGTAGCAACTGCGTAGTCCTCATGTGGGACCACACCATCCACTGTTGTCCATTCAGCTCCAGGCGCTCCGGTCACTGCCAGGACTGCGTACACCCCCCACCCAACAGGCAATCCCAGAAGGTGTGGCCATTTACAGAGTCAAGGCACCAACAGCAATCTAATCCTGCTCCTCCAAATGTGATGCATCTGCAAGAACGTCATTTTGGCCCCGTGGACTGTTCCGCTTGTCCTTAGACCATTCCTTCAAAGATCTCTGCAGTTCCCTCGGGTCAGTGAAGAAATGCGAATGGCCTTGCCTGTTGATCCGGAGTTTCGCGTAATCCAGACCTAGGTCGCGAAGTTGTTTTTTGTACGGTGCGAAATGCCTCCGTTCTTCTTGGACTTTCGCCGTGAAGTCAGGGTAAAGGGAGATGTCCATTCCTTCAAATTGCAACCTCCCTTTTTCTCTAGCCACCCGCAGGGCCGTATCTCTGTCCCCGTAGTTCAGGAGCTTTGCTATTATTGGTCTTGCTGGTGCACCCGGCTTTGGGCGAGGCCCCAGCGAACAATGAGCTCTTTCAACTACGAACATTGGAGAAAACACGTCCTCCCCCAGCAGCGCATGCAATAGTTTTTCCACAAACAGCTCCATCCGTCCGGTGTGTGTTGACTCAGCCACACCGGTTATGCGAATGTTCGATCTCCTCGAGCGGGCTTCCAGGTCCTCCGACTTATCCTGGGTGACCTGAAGCAATCTGCTGAATTGTTTGTGGTCCGTGTCCCACTCCGTCTGCACTTCCTCCGCTTGCGTGAGTCTCTGCTCAGTCATGTCCAGTCGCTCCGCATTCTTGTCCAACCGCTCCGACATGCGATCCATGCGGTATGAGAGTGCGTCGAGCTTGGCACCGATCGCTGTCAGACTGCCCTGCAGGCCCTTTTCCATTGTCGCTAACATTTCTCTAATGTCCGTGCACACAGAGCTCTCCGAGGCAGTACCACAGGGAGACGCCACCGGCACTATTACCTCAGGTCCCTTCGCTTTACGTGGATCGAAAGATATTTTAGGCTGTGTCTTGTCGCCTTTACCCATGGTGATTCTGTGGGTCATCGAGTCCACTAGTCCAGCCGTGCCGAGGCGGAGTCAAGCTCCAATCCACAGGACCTTGTGATTTTCGGCCTCAACGTAGCAGCTTAAGGACCGCACCACTGTACATCTCCGAGGCTTAATAGTTGGGCCTACTGCAGTAGTTGGGTCTGCGAGGTCCCAGGACCCTCAGCGCAGGGCCGTACGCAAGACAGAAGCCAGTGCCGCCCCCGAGCACATACAACCACCCCGAGGCCCACCTGCAAGAGACTCGATGAATCCGCTGCCAGAGCCGATCAATCCGTACCTCTGTGAGCTCACAGCAGTCTATGGTCCAGCTACCGGCCCTGTACCCTTAGCATACTGGACTGTATTCCACTCAGCCTCGGATCCGAGACCGGCCCCCCTCAGATAGGAGTCAGTGTGCGAAACTGCAGCCAACCCAGCGCACACCCAAAGTCCAGGCCAGGTAGAAGCTTGCTCCGAACGGTGACTCCTCACGCCGGCCCTGTATTTCCAAAATGGCGACCCCGAGATGCTGGGGAGGGGGATGTCCACACCAACGAAGCCCGCAAGTCTCATCGTCACGTAGCTCCAGAGTCGCCCCACCGCAGCTCCCCACAAGCCTGCTCACAGCGCCGACTCCCCTGGCCCCCGGGGATCCTAGCTCGGGCCAGTAGAGAAGGGGCCCGCCAAGCGTAGCTCCACGTAGGCGCCAAGAGCCTCCCCTCCACCGCAAGCACCCAGTGCACACTGCGCCATACAATCCAGTGTTTCGGATAATGTCCCAGCTCAGAGGTGTTCACCGGGTGGGACCTCCCCGCAAGAGCAACTTGCCATTAGCCAGGGTCCCCGGGTCGTCCAGAGTGGTGCGGCAGCCCGATCCGGCCCAATCCGCCGACACCGGCAGTTCCGTTGGAACAGCCCCGCCGGGTGAGAGGGTCGCCTCGCTGTGATCGCTCCCTACCCCCTGCGGAGCCGCCCGTGTTTGCACTCCCCTCCAGAGACGTCCACGTCGCGGCCCTACCGTCTCACTCCAGGTATGTGGCTGAGTACGCCCGACCGGGCTGACCACAGACGACCCTGCCGCACGCCGTGCGACGCACGCCGGGTAGCGCCTCAGGACAGTTCGGGGATGTCGGCCTGGTCTGCCGAGGGTGTTACTGCTCGCCGTATGTGCTCCTTGGGTCTCCGCTGCCGGCCGAAGAGGTCCGCACACAGCCCCGCCAGGTCAAGAAGGGATTCCCCCTTCCTATCCGCTGTTTAGCTCTGCCGTGTAGGATCAGTGTAAGGATTTTGTGAGGGCAATGGTGGAGAGCTCAACGCTCACACGTCCGCCATAGTCGCCAGCAAGCTCCGCCCCCCCGTTGTTGGCCCGACTTTGTGGCAGCTCCCCCTACATTCTTCTCTACAGCTTCAAATCATGTTCAGTGGTCCTTCTGTAAAGGAGCATCTGGCCTTCTGGAACTCTTATCAGCTACAGCCTACAACTTTGTCCCAGTGGAAAATTTCACTTTCCTAAAAAGTGACTATGTCCGAAATAAGAAAGCTTCACTGCAACTTCATCCATAAGCTCCCCAACGATGACACTCCCGTCTCCAACAATCCATTAGTCTTGCCTGCTGAACTTTACCTTCACAGAACCTTTTCTTCAAATTTCTTCCAAGTCCAAAGGTGAGCGTCAACCGGGCCCAATCCATTCCATGTATCCAAACCCGTGCTCCATCATGATCTTCCATGTTTTTTTACTTTGCCACATCTCACACAACTAGATGTCCGCAGCCGGAGCTTTGATTATTTTATTACTGTACACATTTCCTCTAAGTTAAGCCTGACTGCTTTTGTGCAAAGTAATCAGAGGGTTAAGCACAGGTTAATTTAGTGACGTTTGTGGTTCACCCTGACATGGAATGTGGCTGTTGCTTGAACAGGGTTCACATATCATTCAACCATCAACCAATTTCTCACAATAAACTTGAGCTATCTTTATTTTAGAGTTAAGGCTCATATCAGCCACTTGTGAGATACTTTGATCTTGGCTTTTATGGACACCACCTCTTTGAAGAAATGGGGTGGTGAGCTCTGCAGACAGTGGTCAGTTATTTAAAGAGGCAGGGCAATCCTAGTATGAATATTTCAGTTCTGGGCCATGTAGTTATAAGCCCATCCAATTATCAATTCATTTGAGGCATCTAAAAGCTTTGATAAACCATTCATTTTCCCCAATGCACTACATTTGTGTGTCGTCCGCATTTGTGTATAAGGACAAGACGTGGGAGCTGAGGAGATCCTCTCAATAAGCGTGGCTGGAGGCACTGATTACCACTTAATATTGGACAAGAGCAGGTGAGCGATAATTCAAACATCAGCACATCGTATTTCTTACAGGAAAGGGAAGGCTGGCAGTCTAAGCAGAACTGTCGGCACTGATATTTTGCAAGCATAGAAAACGCACTACACTGCAGCATCCTGACAATGAACTACAATTACCTGCCAGCCATTAACTCTTGCTTGATAAGCAGATCTCGGCTTTCCATTTCAAAGACAAATTTGTTTTCCTATGATTTTGTATTGAAGGACAGTAGGAATGCAAGGAAAGTATTTCAGAAGCGTTGTTAGTGGAAACAAACTTTAACTATGTTTTGTGTGTTTACCTGAACTCTTCTAAGACTTGTGTTTAGTAACATTTAGAAAGGTTTATCTCAGGATAGAAAAGGAATGATTGTTTGCCTGGACTATATTGCTCATGCTATGTATGAATGTCAAAATATCAGGTATTAGAGTTCTATTATGTACATATGAATCACTAAGACTAAGTACCAGCAGAATATTAACATTGTTAGATATTTCATAATTTTGTAAGAAAACTATAAGTCATCTTTAACGGTAAGTGCATAGTGACAAAGCATGGTGTAGGTATTTAGCCTCCCTTGTGGGGTGCCCCAGGGCTCGTCCCTTAGTCCAACTCTTTTTAATCTGTGTGTTGCAGATGACACAAAAATTATTGAGTCTATCTGACATTCTTGCTTTCGTGGCAGAGAAATTGAACCAGTGCATGTCCAGCGTTAGTAGTTGGATGAGAGATAACTTTTAAAAACTTAATGCAGACAAAACTGAGGAGTTTTTGTTTGGAACTCAGGATTCCATCTGGTCCGACAACTGGTGACCGCAGGCCTGTACAAAGATAAACTACTTAGTGTTATCTTCTATAACACTCTTAGCGTTGACGCACAGGTCAGTCATACAATCAGTACATATATCTTTATCATTAGGACTCTAAGCAAGTTTTCCCTTTCAATCCCATGGAATTGCGGCAATAAGTTATCACTGTTCTTGTCACCTCATGTTTTATTTATTGCAACACATTATATAGCAACATCAATAGCTCTTACTTGAATAAAATTCAAGTGGCTCAGACTGCGTCTGCCCACCTCATTCTTAACATTCCTAAGCGTCTCTCTGTCAGAGACAGGATTTGTTCCCTTCACTGACTCAAAGTCAGAAAAAAGAATTATGTTCAAGGTTCTCTGCATGGTCTTTCTAGCATTGCACCACAAAGGTCACAGCCAACTGAACTCTATTTTTCATTGGTACTTTCCAAGCAGACCTCTTAGATCTTCCTTCTGTAAGAAGGGAATGATTCCCATGTTTTGGAAAGCCAGATGGGTTGCCGCTTCCAAACTCTGAGATACGCTGTCAGCTCACATTTCCGAAGTATATTCCTTCACGGCATTTAAAAAACATCTTAAAACTTGACTTTTTTTCTTATAGACTCTATCACTTGGTGCTTCTCTGCTTCAGGTTGGAGAAAGTTCTCTTTGGCCCAGCGCTTTTCACACTTTAGAGTTTAGTGCGCTCAATAAATTCTATTTTCTATTCATTTTAAATCATAGTGATGAGTGTTACTGAACATGTATTTGATGTACACATTCTCGGCATGCTTAGTTTTGCTGGAATTAGAAGCTCCCCATCAAAGTAATAAAAGCTGGTTACACAGAGATAATACTAAGGTACATCCATTCACAAGTAAACTCAAGCATTGAAACTTCTAAGACAAGTTACTTAAAATATCTCTTTCTTGGCATTTAGATATGGACTTCATTGTGCAGAGCCGCCATTTCTATGTATGCTTTTATTGTGGTGCCAAGCATTATATAGTTTGGAAAAATTGTGCATATGCCATGAAAATCAGGATGCACACTCCGACCAAACTCCCAGTTCTCTTATCCCATTCAGTCATTAGGAAGACCTCGGTTGCTCTACTGACAGAAAACCTTGACCATTCACCAGAGGATCTCCAATTCATAGTGGCGGTCACTCCTCCCAATTTATGTCTCTTTACCTGCCTGTGACTGCCATTTTAAACAAAGCATTTGCAGGTATGGTAAGTGCACAATGGCCCTCACAAAAAGGGAGACATCTCCTTGCATGTCTTGTCATTTGGCATTTTGTTCTGCAAGAGCAAATTCCGGCTTTGAGTTCTTCTAGAACAAACAATCTGCTGAGCAGGTTCATCAACCATGGGAAATTGCTGCTTCGAAGAACATGACTTCAACAGGGCTTCCACAGCTGCAACTCCATTGAAGGCACATAAATCTCTGCCAGAAAGATAGGGATCTCTAAATCGGGCAGGTGACCCTCTGCCAGGCTCACTGAGACCCGGTCGGATATCTCAATTGTGGGATAGGAAGACTTATGCAAATTGACTTTATTTTATAGAATTGTACCTCTGCAATGGTCAACTCCATATGGAGGTGTTTTTTCCTAAGAGTCTTTGCAAGTGGCCCAGCTCATGATGGCTAGTGGGTCCACGTTTCAACATAGTCAGCAGAATAAATCACAGATTAAAACCAAACTGCTTCTTACATTCAGGTTTCCATTTACAGGATCATATCATTCTCTGCACAGGAGTGGCATGAATATTTACATTTCTCATTTTAAACTACCAAATTAAACCATGAATTTCTAATGTCTCTAATAGAAAGTTTATGTCACAAGTTGACGCTAAATTATTTTTTTCTATATTGTTTCAATATAGCAATCTAGGGTTCTGCTCTGTCTTGCTTGCTTTTTTGACAGCTGCATTTCTATATTTGTTGGCCAGTTTCTATTATATGCATCTCTTTTGCCTCATTTCCCTTCCCCCTTTTTTTAGCCTCTTCTTTTCCTGTTCCTCTCTTTAATCTTTTCTACCCCCACTTCTTGCATACTTTGAGTCACCTGTTGCTCGTATATGTACAAGTTGTGTACTGTTTAAAACTTTTTTGTAGAGGATGGCTCCCAATACATAATAGTGTGGTAATCAGTGAACAGAAGTAGGACTTAATGATCTTCCTGGACTCTTATCCACCCTACATTATGGTTCTCTGGAATCCATTTTATAAACATCTTTGACAGTTTAAAATCCGATCTTAACAGGATGGCAATAGGTGAGGTGATGAGTCATTTGAGAGAGTTTTGTGACTAGAATTTGAGGACACCCATGCTACAGTGGAGTGGCCTATCTATGAACACTTATAGATTGCCCCATGTGACTATTTCAGATGAGTTACTCACAGTTATGAATCAGGCTGAGTGAGGCTTGCTTTGACAACCGGATGCATTTCTTTCTTTCTGTGGCTTACAGAGACAGGTCTTTGCCAACTTTGCGCATTGGTATTATTGATGATTAAAAAAAGCAAATAAAAACAGTACTGATCCCATCAGTGGTTCCCAAACTGTACGCCGTAGCTCCCTGGGGAGCCATGAGACCTAGCTAGGGGAGCCACGCACAAACACTTTAATGCATTTAATGTTGAAGGGTCTGTTGGCTTCAGTTAAACTAATTAGACTTAAACGCATGATGTCGATGATTTGTAAGTGACATGCCTAAAGCTGTAAACATAGTGCTTAATTGATGGCATGTCGAGGGAGATGACCTCCATATTTCACTGGATCCTCATGTTCCAACACTCCCAAAGTAAGTGGGAGATGCCTGACTTATGTTGTTACACTCGTTAATAGTTTTGTTTTTTTCTAAATACATTTTACACTAATGCAAGTTATCAAGAAAGTACAGTTGTCCTGTCTATTAAACACACTAAGTATTATTAAGTATTTACATTTGTACTTGAATCATAGGTACTTCCAGTACACATTTCTTTCAGTACACACACATTTCCAGACAGACCTGCTCTCTCCTTGAGCAAAGGGAAGTAAAACACCATATATGGCATAATGCAACATTTGGAAGCAGGAAAGAGAGATGTTTAAAAAAGAATCAGAGGAATTTATTAATTTATTTTACGTGCATTGATTTGAAGGCAATTTTAGGGAGGAGACAGCAATAAAAAAGCTGTATGTGTTTAAAAAATCGTGAGTCACCCTGCTGAAACAGGTGTGTTGGCATGTATAATATGGGTAGAAATGGAAGTGCATACAAATATTCTTCAAGGGCACAAACACTTTGGCAATGGGGCCTACATGCATAGGGGTGCTATCTAGCACTGTAAGTGGGATAAAACATTTGAGAGGGTACTCTAAAAAAGGCATGAGCAAAGAAGTGGAACAAGGAATATTTTATTAGAGGCGCCGCCTTAGTAATACGAAACACCCTGAGTATATGATCATAATAACTTCATCAGCTTCATCCCAATTATTTTCAGGGAGAAAAACAAAAGTACTCCCGAGGCCTGGCTTACATCCACCCCACCCTTCAGAAAAAGTAAGAGTGGGGAGCCAATGGGTCAAGGGAGCCACAGGTCGAAAAAGTTTGGGAACCTATCATTTGGTCTCTCGAATCCCATTCTTCTCAAAATCTATGTAACATATTTTAATCAACTGCCTAATCATTTTTCCTGAAGGAAAAATCCTCCTCAATTGCTTCAAAAGAGATCACCCCTACATGGAAACTACGCAATATGATGGGACTAACTTCCTTACCACTGTCAACTACAGTCATCTCTCTGCAATTCCATTTCACCTTAAATCGTTTGACTACTGACAATCACTGAATATTACTATAATTTCCTATAAGTCAGACTGCGCATTATCTACCAAATGGGATTCATGACTCTCTCTGCCAAATTCCTCAGCCCTTGGTGACCTTCAAGGTTCAGTTTTTGCCGCACGTCTTTTCTTTCACGTACCACCTCGCTTGGTTTCATTGTCTCCTATTGTGAGTTCCACCACTATTTCCAGCTTTCACCCCTAATTTCCTTTCGCAGAGCTCTCAGTGCATCACCAAAATCCTTCACTGGATGGCTGTCTGCTCTCTTATACTGAACTCATTTAAAATACCTAATTTCTTGCCATCTCTACTTCTATCCCTATTGATATATCATTTCCCAAGGAACGTGACACCATTGCCCTCAATCAGAAACACTGGTGTACTTTTAACCTCATTGGGTTTGGGAATCACTCTTAACTGGGACAATAGCCACGAAGGGCGGAGATTTATGTGCCAAAAAAGATGGGACAGGCCTAGACTTTTATGTACAGAGTCCTCCTTCCCAAATGTGGAGTTTTCGCACACATAAACTTACTATTAACGTGCTTTTTGTGAATACTGAAAAAGTGTAACCTTACACAAACGTGTAAGTTTACCTTTGTGAATCAGGCTCTAAGTGTTTACATCTATGAATGACACATGTGTCAACTCTCTCATTTAAATTTGCATCCATTGCATTCCCTATTGCAACCTGAATTTGGCTAGTCAAAACATCTTAGTTCCTCCCAGTCCACACTGTATATCCTAGAAATCAAACATACTGCTGCTCTTCCACTGGATATCACTTGGATCTCAATTCCATATGACCTTCAAGCAGTTTTCACACAATTAGTCAAAACAGTAATCAAAGCCCACCTCCTTTACTAGAACTCTACAAAGACTAAAAATCTCCCACCCCCATGTAGTGCTAAAGGCTCTCTAGTGGTCTGACACCCTGTGATGACCTTTCACTACCATTATTTTAATTCAATTTAGTGTGTTATTTTATCCCAGCCTGAATGTACGATGTCCTGCATATGCCTGTTTCACTTAAATGTTTCTTTTTTGTACTCTTGCAGTCTTTCAGTGGGAGCTGTCACAGAGTAGAACAGCCTTGCCAAGAACATAATGTGTGGGATGTGCATTTGAAAGTATGAGAGGGAGAGAGATGTGTGGAATGTACTTTTTGGTCTCAAAGTGCAGTGTTGTGAGCAGTGATGCACAAATGTGCTCGGTGTTGTACATTGAGAGATAAAGTATGTGAATCTATAAGCAGTTGTGCACAAATGTGCATTGTGTTGTACATTGATAGGTATTATGGAGTTCTTACTTTTGGCTTTGACATGGCCTCGTGTCATCCTGTTTTCTGACTTTGCCTTGCTTGAGCTTTTTCTGCGTGCACAGCAGCGCCTGCAAGTTGTTTGGGTTAATCACATTCAAGGATTGTTTTTGTGAGAGATTGTTTAATGTACTCTGAAAGGCTTTTGTGAGGTTTGTCAAGATAAAGCAAAACCAAAGGGGATGATGGACGGAGTGTTGAACATTGCAAGCACTCACCCCCAGTCAACTGATCTGGGTTTAATCCATCATTATTCTTTAGCTCACTCCGCCACCCCAGTTCAGACATGGCCATATGCAAATCAGTCTGACCCTGTGCCTCATGGGAACAGTCCAGCCCGAACTGCCAAGCCATGTCTTCCCTGGACCGGAATCAAGCATCCTAGGACTGGTTTCGGGGTTTCACCCCTCTTCAGCCAGGATAGCTTGACTCCAGTGGCGTAGTGAGCACGGGACCCACGTCTGGGCATACTCTTCCCACATAGGGCGAACAGCAAAACACACAAGATGATTGACGGAATGTTGCACATTGGCAAAACATTCACCCCCAGTCACAGATCTGGGTTTAATCCATCGTTATTTTGCTCACCACACCACCCCAGTTCAGACATGGCCATATGCAAATCAGTCTTGACCCTGTGCCTCATGGGAACAGTCCAGCCCGAACTGTCAGGCCATGTCTTCCCTGGACCGGAATCAAGCATCCTAGGACCGGTTTCGGGGTTTCACCCCTCTTCAGCCAGGATAGCGTGACTCCAGTGGCGTAGTGAGCACGGGACCCACGTCTGGGCATACCCTTCCCACATAGGGCGAACAGCAAAACACACAAGATGATGGACGGAATGTTGCACATTGGCAAAACATTCACTCCCAGTAACAGAGCTGGGTTTAATCCATTGTTATTTTGCTCACCACACCACCCCAGTTCATACATGGCCATATGCAAATCAGTCTTGATCCTGTGCCTCATGGGAACAGTCCAGCCCGAACTGCCAAGCCATGTCTTCCCTGGACCGGAATCAAGCATCCTAGGACCGGTTTCAGGGTTTCACCCCTCTTCAGCCAGGATAGCTTGACTCCAGTGGTGTAGTGAGCACGGGACCCACGTCTGGGCATACCCTTCCCACATAGGACGAACAGCAAAACACACAAGATGATGGACGGAATGTTGCACATTGGCAAAACATTCACCCCCAGTCACAGATCTGGGTTTAATCCATCGTTATTTTGCTCACCACACCTGGGGTGGCGGAGTGAGCTAAAGAATGATGATGGATTAAGCCCAGATCAGTTGACTGGGGGTGAGTGCTTGCAATGTTCAACACTCCGTCCATCATCCCCTTTGGTTTTGTTTTGTTTGCCCTAAGTTGGCAGGGTATGCCCAGACGTGGGTCCCTTGCTCACTTTGACAATGGATTCAAGCTAGCCTGGCTGATGACGGCTGATTAGCCAGAAACCGGTCCCAGGATGCTTGTTTCCGGTCCAGGGAAGACATGGCTTGGCAGTTTGGGCTGGCCTGTTCCCATGAGGCACAGGGTCAGACTGATTTGCATATGGCCATGTCTGAACTGGGGTGGCGGAGTGAGCTAAAGAATGATGATGGATTAAACCCAGATCAGTTGACTGGGGGTGAGTGCTTGCAATGTTCAACACTCCGTCCATCATCCCCTTTGGTTTTGCTTTGCTTGCCCTAAGTAGGCAGGGTATGCCCAGATGTGGGTCCCTTGCTCACTTTGCCACTGGATTCAAGCTAGCCTGGCTGATGATGGCTGATTAGCCAGAAACCGGTCCCAAGATGCTTGTTTCCAGTCCAGGGAAGACATGGCTTGGCAGTTTGGGCTGGACTGTTCCCATGAGGCACAGGGTCAGACTGATTTGCATATGGCCATGTCTGAACTGGGGTGGCGAATTGAGCGAAAGAACGATGATGGATTAAACCCAGAACAGTTGACTGGGGGTGAGTGCTTGCAATATTCAACACTCCGTCCATCATCCGTTTTGGTTTTGCTTTGTTTGCCCTAAGTTGGCAGGGTATGCCCAGATGTGGGTCCCTTGCTCACTTTGCCACTGGATTCAAGCTAGCCTGGCTGATGACGGCTGATTAGCCAGAAACCGGTCCCAGGATGCTTGTTTCCGGTCCAGGGAAGACATGGCTTATGGTGCACACCTGTGCTTTCCCTTGCACTGCCACAAAAAATAGCTACCTAGTGCCAACACAAACACCCTCGCACCATAGTGCAAGGGTGCCTGCATTGCAGGGATGTTTTCCTGCAACACAGCACCCTTGCAACATAGTGCAAGGGTGCCTATGTTGCAGGGAATGATTGTTAATGTGGAGTTGGGGACACCTTCCTGCACATAAACAATCTTTAAAGGCAATTTGCTAATTCTATGTATGCTGCAAATACACATGCAAAGTGGGTTAATGCCACTTTGTAAATAAGGTGGAGGGCATTGCACCACAGGAACATCGAAAAAAGCGAGGTTCCAGTGGCGCATTCCCCCTGTAAATATGCCCTTATGTGTTTTGCTGTGGACCTTTTCAGGCAATTCTCTGCGCATGCAACAGTGAACCTTATCATTTTTTTCTCCATTTTTAGGACGGGAGGACCGAGTTCCCATGTCTTGTAATGGCAGCTGTGGAAGTATAGAGGCCAATGGGAGAAAAGCCACCCTCGGCTAATCAGATTGCTCTATTATTTGAAGTTGCAGGTCCACAAGACTCCTGTGAGATTTGAACCTTTATTTCACGAAACAACTGAATGGATTTACCAATCACAAAAAGCTAATTTGTGGGTAAATATCTAGCTTTATGACAAATTTGGTGTAATTCCATCCAAAATTTTCTGCAGAAACTGAATTTGGAATTGCCATTTTGGAAGCCTCACCTTTTTTTCGACCTCGCCTGATGGATTGGCCTGAAAACTTTTCAGGAAGGAGCTGAGGTGGATAAACATTTTTGGAAAGTTTTGAGAAGATTCGTCAAATGACACCAAATTTATTAGCAAACCAAAAAGCCCATCTCCTATGGTTACCAGGTCCTAACTATAACTACACAGTGGCGACCGGCACTGTGTAATATATAGACGTATATATTTCTTAAGGCTTACAGAGTACAGCCTTGTGCGCTTCACTTGGAGTATTCATTTTACGTTCACTCATATATAACGTGGATTTGTAAAGCACATGTTCACCAGTGGGCATCTTTGCGCTGAATAACACTTGTTTACTGTTAACTAACTCAATGGTACTCATTTTATCGACTTCAGAGGGATGAAAGGCTGAGTGGACCCCTGGGATTTGAACCTGTGACTATGAGGTCGAACACAGCCCCTAAAGTGGATGGATTGGTCCACTAAGCTATCAGACCCAGCTCTATTCTTGACTTCTTGTGAGTATAAAATATAATTTTTGTATCTTTTCTTTACACTATTCTTCATGTACGCATGGGTGTGTATTTTCACAGACTACTCCCTTAACAGGACACGTATTTAGCATGGTAACCTGGTTGAGTGCACACTTCCCTACCTAGCTATCTTTTATCTGTTCAACCATGCCTTTTGGGACTTGGTGGCACTGATTAATTTTACTTGCTGCCTATGTTTCATTAACCCGTTTGTGTTTCCTTGGGCATTTGGGCTACATTTAGTCCACTCTTTTAATTTTACTTAGCACTTGATTTTAGATTGACCATATCCTCACTTTAGGGGCTTTTGTAATACACTAGGGTGCATATTTTCAAGGACTTAACGTCACTTTTAGTGATGTTCTGGTGGCGTTAAGTCCTTCACCTTATTTACAATGCGGCATAATCTACTTATTGTGGCTTAACGCCGACTCGTAAATAATATCCCTATTCATGCATTCTGCAACACACATAGAAACAACAAATTGCCTATTGAGATTGTTTATGTGTAGGAAGGTGTCCATTCCTGCACATAAACAATCTCCCCTGCAGTGCAGGCACCTTTGCAACATGGCACAAGGGTGCTTGCGCTGGTGCTAGGCTGCTTTTTCAGTGCCAGCGCTAGGGAAAAGGCAGGGGTATGCCGTATTTTTGTATATATGGCGCATCCCTGTATTCGGAAACTGATGGAGCATGGCTTTACCAATTTTGGCAGAACACCACGGCCCTGCCAGTTTCTAGTAAATATGCTCCTAGGTTTGAACTTCAAATATGGCATGTTACATTGTAGAAATGATCATTTGCCATTTTGAATAGAAACTGATTCATTTGTATTCTATATATAAATACTTCAATTTGTAATGGATCCATAATGTTTTTCCATTTGTTATATTTGGAGACATTGTATTCCATGTATTTTGGGCTGATCTTTATACTTTATTTTCTACTATTGTGGAATAGTGTTATTTGTTTTGCAAAAGTTAAATGTTGAACATGTCGCATGCAGCATTCCACTAACATGTGATGAATATGTCTTTCCAGTCCTGCAGAAGGGGTGTGGTCACACACCCATATCAAAAATCATGGTGCTTAAAAGTTTTTTTGGGCTGGAAGATTTACATGAAGAAGAGTATACAGTTTGAATCACCAACTCTGATCTACCGGATGGCCAAGGACACACATATTTAGTACTTAGGATGGGTGCACAAGCACATATTTGTCTAGGTGTTGGAGTCTTGTGTGTTCTATTCTGGGGACCATTGGCATGGCTCTTCTGCCCTCTTTGTTTTGCAGCCATATGTTGAATAGTCTCGTACTCACTTTGGAAACCTTGTAACTATTTTAAAGAGGCATGGTGTATGCCATTGTAACTTTGGCTACTCAGCCTTGTACACTGATTCAGAATTAATTTGAGTGAAAATCTAGATATTGTGCAGATAGTCAGAGGGCCACTAGACTATCCTGGTAAATATCAACCTTAAAAACCTTAGGAAACTCTCAAAAAAGCTGTTACAACCAGCAGTGTCTACATACCGTCACAGAGATGTAACAAAAAAAATTAAAATCAATGGACCTCTAAAAAGTAAAAAAGGTATCTTCTGTACATCACTGGAAAACTACATGCCAATTCATTTTATTTTACAATCATTACGTTGTTTGAAATATAATCAGATGAAGATAATTTCTCCTCGTACATGTAAACACCTGAGGGAAACCTGATCAAGGCTTTGGATGTGAGAGGGATAGCACATTCTTTCAAACCTGCATGTCAGTGCCTACCATTTCGATATGTGTAACCTAGAATGTAAAAAAACAAATGCAGTACAAAACTTCCTTGGGTAATGTATGAGCTCCAGAAGAGCAGAAAGAGAAAAGGTCAGGCTCTCTTTGTGCTAAATCTTGGCATGATTATGTGGTGCTCAGAAATGTCATAAATATGCATATCTATCACTGACTGCATACAAAATAAAACCTGTTTTACCTTTGGCCTTGGGACTGGTTTCTGTGGCTTCTTGGATCCCAGTTTTTTCATTGCGTTATAATACTTTTTTTGTTCTTCTGTCATGAAGATGTCTTGACCTCCAAAGTATAGGAAAAAGACCAAAGCATGTTATAAGAATGAGCACAGAAAAGTTTGCAGTAGACTATTTAACCCACAAATAATTTACATTTTTAGTCGATTGGAAGTCCATCGCTATAAGCAATACCCTTTGCGCCTTTACTGGCATAATAACAGGTTCAATATATGCATGACATAATATGGCAGACGTAATTCTTGACATTTATGTTGGAGTATGTATATGTTTAAGTTTATATAGCGCACACTTCAGAGATCTGGTATCCAGGCAAAAGAACCAGCAGTTACTACACAACAAGAACAATTATTCTGCACAAAGAGAAACCAACCAGGCATTCATAATTGCAACAATACAAAAATTACTGATCCAGGATTCCAAAACAGGAATGTATGGCCAATGGGATACTGCCACAGGCGGGTTTGGAAGTATGGCAACAACATACCAACCATCTGTGATTCTGTGTTACTGCTGACCATTTCTGATCCAGCTATGTGGGATCTCAAATGATGACATTCTCCAGAGTAATTCCATTTCATGCACTACTGAGCTGCATCTATTACTCTATACAAAATCTTAACGAAAAGCCATCATGTCGGTCTGTATAAATGTATATACATCCAGGACATATGGTATGCCTTTTAACCCCAAAGCACCAGCCTGCAACAGCAGCATTTATGTTTGGGTATTTAAGGTTTTGTAGAACCTGCATTGGTTCACACAAGAAAAGGGTGAAATATCACCACACCAGAAAGAGTTATTGTAGTAGGTGGTAAAAAGATGTGTTGTATCTTTATGTTATGCTGTATGTTACACATCGTACTGTAATAAAAATTATGATTAGAGAAGGCAATATGCAAATATCACAAAACGTATTTAAAATAGGTATATGGCTGTTCAACGCTTATTCATCTCATTTGCCATTTTCAGGTGTTGGTCAATCGCCTCCCCTGAAAGTGGACAGTGAGTCACAATACAATAAGTTACTGCTCCAAGTCAGTTCTCAACTAAATACTATGGGCCCGATTACGATGCTGGTTGGACGAGCATCCGACCGGCATCGTTGAGGTAAAAGGACTGGGCGACAGGTAGTCAGAGATCCCGGCTGCCAAATTAGGATCCGACCGCCGAAGAGGTGGTTGGAAACATACCTCTTTGCATTGAGGCTTGTGCTGTGAACCAGAAAAGGCATGTTTTTAAACATACCTGCACCACGTGCCAGGCACATCATGGTCAGGCCTTGGAGGGACGGGGGCCCTCTGTGGGTCCCCCAAAGTCCCTTTCTGTATGCCTTTCTATGGCGGTTGGACCGTCATAGAAAGGCAGAAGGAAAGAGCCGTCATTATCCCTATGGCAGTGCCTGAGCAGGCACTGCCCTTATTGTAGGGATTACATTCCGTCCACTGGGCCGACTGGCTCTTTGAGACCATCAGAACCACAGCGGTTGGTCCCTCAACACATGCGGTCGGACCGACCGCATCGTAATGTGGCAGTCTGACCGCTGCTTGAGATGTCGGTAGGATCAACACCAACAACCAGTCCCACCGACCTCATATAATGAGGCCCTGACTACCTAACAAAATAATCATAATGCAGTGGAAATGTAGTGTGGTGATTGTTAGGCAATTATATTATGTGGCTTACATTGAAAGGAAAAAATGTGTTGTAATGGTACGAAGTGGTCCGAAGTAAGTATGCATTCACATTTATTGTCAATATAGTGCTAGAATAATCAAGTATTCAGTCATATGGACCGTGTCAAAGAAATGTTGGCTTTGCTATGAAAATAGTTTGGAGCGAGGTCGAATGACGCTTTATAGTTTATGAGGTATGCCTATTTGTTACTGGAATATTATTAGGCATTTGTTTTAAATGTCACTATGTTTTTAAAATGGATGAAAGCAGTTTTTGCAGCAGCTTGACTCCTGCTTTGAAATGATGGTGATGGACATAATGGTGTGTGGATCTTTTCAACTTCTGTATTTTTTTCTTCTGTGGTGCTGTACTTGGATTTGCAGAAGGCTGTGGACCACTGAATGAATGAATGAATGAATTTTATTATTGTATCAATTAGCAAAAATTGTTACAAAAAGTCTCCTATATAATATCCGCAAAACTTACTTGCTACAATAGACATCATTAACTACTAAAAATTTGATGTACTACATCCAGTGGAACAGATCCTAAAAATACAAATCGTAAATTATAAAAACACTAAAATCCATGTATCAATTTGTAAAAAAAGTACTGGAAATAAAAAGTGCAAGATGGATACGCACCGGCTCTCTCTTTTTTTTGTTTTTGTTTTGTTTAAACTTTTTCCCTGGGCAGAAACTTCACAAAACAGGCGAATTCATATAAAATGTCAACATAGAGAGGCATTCAAAGACCTATTTTGGAACAGAGATTTTGACTAAGTGCAAAATAGAACCATCTTGTCACAGCATCCAGATCAAAGTCTGGGCGTGCCCAAAGTGCAATCTTAAAGTTCTAAAGTGCACGGTGCGTTGCTTAAATGTTCTTTAACTTTGTGTACAAATTTAGCAAACCTAGCCAGTTCCATCGGTGTCTCCAGGCTAAACAAGAGTTTCATGGCATCCTTGCAATTACGTGTCCCATATTTTAAAAACAATGGTCTTAGTAAAATGCGACGTGTGTGTGTTAGGCAATGGCATAGGCAGACCAGATGAACCATGGATTCTGCATACTGGTGACATAGTCTGCAGGTGGTAATGGCCTCTAGGGATTTCCAGCGCCTGTTGATATCTTTTATCGGCAAGGCCATAATCCTCGCTGTTAAAATTAGCTTTAAAATTGTCTTATTTAATGCAGCGTCGAGGTATTGTTGCCATTGCCGATCTTCATAGGAGCTTACAAGTATCCCAATGTTACTTTTGGAACTATTCAACTCCTTCATGTCTTCTTCCCTAGATAGTGCTCTAACTTGCTTTTTTAATATAGATTTTAGTGTGCCAGGCTGATAAATCAGATCCTGCAAATTGGTCATGTCGAGTTGTAGTGCAGTGCAGGCAGTTTTCAGGCCATTGCTCCATGAATTGTTGGTTTTCGTAAAAATCATTTTCAGGATTGACTTCATAGTATTCTGAGAGGCCGCACAGACCCCTCAGTGATACCGCACGAACGTTGCCCAATGTTCGCAGTTTTGCTTGTTCAGCCGGAATTCCAGTCGCACCAAGATGTTACGTGTATGTGCTGGGATCTGGAAAATTCGCTTGTAGGCTCGACAATTGATGTGTTCAAGACCATTAACAAAAGCCGCGGGGAATGCTAACTGGCCATATGTAATTGAGGGAAGCAACTTGGCCCTTATAACTCTTCTAATAGATTTCGTTGGTGGGCTATTTAGTTTGGCATTAAGCTTGCACAAGGCAAACGTCACTGCCTTGGTCTTCGTTTTGGCTGAAGCCAGATAAGCTGTTGGTTTCCCATTACTCATCAGCCAGACCCCTAGGTAATTATATTTGGTTACTGTTGTTATCTTCAAGTTGCCCAGCCTCCAGTGTTGTCCGAGTTTGTTGGCATACTTTCCGAATATAAATACCTTTGTTTTTCCTGCATTTGCTCTTAGATCATTCTCATTGTTGTAGAGATTTAATGCATCCAATAGTCTTTGCATGCCTACTCTTGTATGATCTTATAACACCATATCGTCAGCATATTGTATTAAAAATAATCTGTTTGAGCCAATTTTCGGAGATAGAAGATTTGCATTGAGGACTGTTTTGGCAAGGTCTGCCGTGTATAAGTTAAAAAGCAAAGGTGCCAATACGCAATCTTGTTTTAAACCACGGTCTGTTGGAATCTTTAGGTAGCAGAATTCATTGAAATTTTCACCCGTACCCAGGTTCCAGTATAGAGGCTAATTATTGCCTTTAAAAGAGTCTCTGGTATCACCCAGCCTTGTAGTTTCCGCCACAACAGACTCCGATTAACTCCGTTGAAGGCCGCGGAGTAGTCCATGAAACATGCAAATAGAGGGAGAGACTTTTTCTGGGTAGTCTGTTCTATCATGTAAGCAAGGGCTAAAATATTATCCATTGTGGACGCTCCTGGCCTAAAGCCATTTTGGCAGCTTGGTAGGATTTCATTTTCATCAGCCTAAGTCTGCAGGTCTTGTAGAAGGAGACTAGCATAACCTTTAGCCTCAATGTCTAAAAGGGCTATCAACCTGTAGTTTGAGGGGTCCCCGGTATTTCCCTTTTTATGGATAGGTTGTAGTAAAGATCCTTTCCAAGTCTCTGGAATTGTTGAATTTGCCAGACAATGCTGGTAGAGCGGCATGAGTATGCTACTCCAGAAGTCGCGGTCTTCTTTGAACAATTGCCCTGGTAACCCGTTAGGGCCTGGTGCCCCATCCTTTCTAATTTTTTTTAAGATTGTTGTCACGCGTTTCCCTGTGAGCAGGGCTTCTGGAGGTATCTCCGTATTTGATGTGTTCCTTACCACTGCCAATCCGGATTTGTCTTCTGCGTCTACTAATGGAATTTTGAGCAGAGCGATGATGGAGGAGAGCTCTTGGTTGTGCGCAGATCAAAGGTTTTGTGCATCACAATATAATGTTGTTACATGGGTTATCCATATATCACTAGCAACCACATTGCACCTGTCTTGGCCATGACCAGAGAGCTTGTTAATGTATGCCCAGAACTCAGCCTGTTTAGCAAGGAAAAGACGTGTAGCCACTCCGAGTCTTGTTGTTTTCTTTTATTGTCCCACTGCCTTCTCATTAGTTTGAGGTGTCAGGTACTTTGTAATGGATCAATGTCCTTTATCTTTGGTGTACAATCTAATTTCTGAAGTTACATTTCTGCCTTCATTCCCTTCCTTCCAGCCCATTCCCTATTGGCAAGTCTCACTGCAGAGATGGTGCTAGTTTAGGTTCCCTTGGAAAAGCATCCCTAGCATTTTCTGCATGACAGAGTATGCCAACTTGTCTGTGATTCATTTATTTATTTCATCATCCTACTGGATGTTGCTTAGCCCACTGGTCTACAGCCCAGTATTGTTCCACAGTGCACTCGTAATTTGATTTCTGTTTGGACTGACACCCTGTTGTCTGAAGCATTTCATAGTGTGGCACACCAATCTCTCTTAAGGTGTTTGCAGATTTGAGGCATCAGGTGTACAGTCCTTACCTATGTAGGGTAATTTCTGTTTCGCAACCAAGTTGTGCAAAGCCCCTATTTAGGTCAAGTGAGACAGTGCATGATCAGTCTGTGTGTTTCAGGTCCATCCCCTTTGTGTGCTTTTTATTTATCTATATCAGTGTCCTTTAAAAATCCTTGCTTGCTAGTGGTTAGTCCTGCCTCTTTGTCCCTCCTTTCACTCTTCAGTTCCTCCCATGGTGCAGGGACTTAGTATTATCTCATTCCGCTGTGGTTCTTTAACTGTTCTTTGGAGGAATATTGTTTCTTGGTTTCCTACTTTGTTACTGTTTGTCTGTGTTTAGCTTCAGCTCCCCAGCTGCTTTCATTCAAATATATATTGTTTACTACCACCTCCTCCTAATGCCACAATTGTGTTACTGCTACCTTTTTTCCTGCTGCCTCCCCCACCATGGCTCCACTACCATTGCTTGTATTTTTTTAATTAGGCATTTTGCACTTTTTGATCTCAACTGTCATTTGGCTTTCTCTAGTAGCATATTTGCTTAGTTTGGGCTTCCTTTTAAGGGAGATTGGGCTTGTTTTTCAGGTATGGCCTGCTAAGGGTTTACATCACTCCTCCACTCTTTTCTGGCTTTTCATTGGTTCCTGTGCGGCCCACTTACTTTTCCTCCAGTTCCAATGGCTGTAGCTCATTTTCGTGCATTGGCCGATGCTTTTTTACAGTGGCTTATAACTCTATTCGAGGACTTTCTAGCAGGCACCGCTTAAACTATTAGTTTACATTTGGCACAGCAAATCTAGTAATTAGCCCAGAATCGGATGTTGAGTCAATCTGGAGACTCGAATGCTGCTCCTCAGCTCCAAAGCTGGCAGCCGTAGCTGTTACGCCATATGGTCTTCCATTCTTTTGGTGCTGCTTTTAGCAGATGTAGGCATTTTAAGTTCGGGATTGGATGATGGCCTTCAGTAATTGCCTTTTTTAAAACAATATTGTGATTCACCCAGAATCACAAGATTTTAAGCTGCTCCAAACCTCAAACTGGATTGCCCAGCTCTAGATCCGGCAGCTCTGGCCGTGATGCCACTGAACTGGTGTCTGCACCATAAAAATGTTTACAATGACGGTAATAAAAATACTGTTTCAGGCAGTGGAACAAGTGTTTTGGACATATGCATCGCTAATTTTCAAGGTTGACCTGAGAGACCTCTACTAATGTATTAGGAGTCCAGGGGCACACTATAAGATAAAGCGTCTATTCTTCACAGGTATATGTATGTCTAGGAGCTAAGCGCCTTCAAGTAAAAGTCATGTCTGCTATGTGATAGTCAGACTTACTTATGTGCTAAAGTGTTGCCTTCTCAACCTCACACAGAGAAAGGTACAGCAGTTCCACTCCACGACACGCTCATGCCCTGTATTATGACAGGCACTGTGACTGTCACCATGCGGTCAAGGATACTGGATGCTGCTTTACATAACAACAGACTTAGTCTGTTCCGTTTGGTGTCGAACAGCCCCAACCCCCTCCCCATGTTTCACTCCCGGAATTGTTGGAGGCTTTTAATAAGGTAACTGCTCTCACCCACACCTTCGGCCTTTCCTGCACATCAGAAGCCACAACATCATATGCAGTCCTAGTACCCAGAGCCACACAAGAGGAGATATTAGAAATTGTAGAGCACATAGAGTAAGCTTTAGCAAAGGCCCCTTCACTCTCTTCACCAAAAGGTCTTCTGCAGGGGTTACGCCCATTTGTTCGCTAGAAGAAAATTGCACCTTTTGACTGAGGATCGAGGGGAATGTGGCGGAGCAGGGCCCTCTGTCCGCCAAGAGGCCAAAGCTCAACTCGCCCGCCCTGTCAGGTTCCAACAGCGATGGAACAGGTGAGGGAAAATAGATACCTATTGCTTATCAGTACAGATCAAATTATTAATAATTTGCCAATAAATCTTGATATTTCAACTAAGTGGGTGCTAAAATTAGTTGTTAGCTGTGCGACTCACATACCGATCAGTAGTTGTCAATTTACTGCCCAAAGCAGGAACCTCGCTGCTCTCTTAGCCAGCCAGCTTCAACTACAGGGGAGGGGGGCATCAGATGATGTGTTGGTACCCACCTCTTTATAATACCGACCACAAGCTTTTAATATTCCTTATATGTTACTGTTTGCCTTAACCAGTAGTTAATCTGAGGAGGTACAATACAAATTCATCACCTATACTGACTAATATCTAGTCTGTACGCCTATTCACCCAATTAAGCAAAACCTTTCCAGATCCTTTATATACATTGGTTTGAGTCTGTATCTAACTTCTTAGGTTATCCAATATCGCCAAGAGAGCTGGAGAACATGATGATTGCAGGAAGCAATATGTAATATTTTATAGTACCCAGTCACATGCCCATTACATTTATAACCATACTCTCCTTTCCTGCTCAAGCGGCAATGAGGGGTATGTCAACATCCAGTGTTTGATAATAATCAAATACCCACCAATAACCAATTCCACCCATTCTTAATAAAAAGCGATTAGGGGTGGTGGCATGTGTATTAATACCCAGTGCTTACTAATGATCAGTATCCTGTTATTCTGCCACTTTTATCAGGTGTTGTAATGTGATGGGAGGGCATATTATTACTAAGCCTGGGTGGAGTTCGCGGAGTTCTGCTATGCGGAACTCCGCGAAGTGCAAAAAAACTCCGAAGCACTACGCGAAGCTCCGCAAGAGGCAGAGTGCATTGAATAAATGCTGTTTGCAGTTATTTTCAATGCCAGGTGCTTGCCTGCACTGTGCAATTATTGCAAACAGCACCATGCAGAGCGCAAGTGGGCGCTGCTTCTTTTTTGTTGCTCGAGTACATTTTTACTCGAACGGCAGCTTTCTCAATGCAAACGGGCAGTTTCTCAAAGTGAGCGATCCCGAGCATACACATGAAATCTGACCGCCTGCATTGAGAAATCTCACCAGGAGGTTGATTTTCCATGCTCGTGATCGATGTTGACGATCGTTAAAGAGGAAAAATCTCGCTGGAAGGTGGCTGACCTGATAGGACCCTGAGGCGGAAGCCGGGGTTTTCTTCTGTCTAAACTGCTTTTATTCCTTGTGACTGCACACTCGTTTTCTGTGTTTTTTTAAAAAACTGCACATTGTTTAGAGAGCGAGCGCCTGAAAGGGAAGATCAATATCCCTTTTCAGCGTTAAGCTCCCACGTGACTTGGGGCCACGCCCATCGCTTTTAGCCTCGCCCACCCAGGAAGTACAAAATGCCGGGCTGAGCAAGCAGCCGGTGCTGACCTGATAGAACCCTGAGGCGGAAGCCGGGGTTTTCTTCTGTCTAAACTGCTTTTATTCCTTGTGACTGCACACTCGTTTTCTGTGTTTTTTTTTAAAACTGCACATTGTTTAGAGAGCGAGCGCCTATAAGGGAAGATCAATATCCCTTTTCAGCGTTAAGCTCCCACGTGACTTGGGGCCACGCCCATCGCTTTTAGCCTCGCCCACTCCTCCTCCACCTCATTACCATGCACACAACTCGACAGCGCAGCGGTCGAGCGCAGCGGGCACACCTTCAGCACGCCGAAGACACGCCAAAGACTAGCCCGTCTGTGCCCGTACGGGCCCAGACGGGCTTAGGGCATACCACTCTGCTTAACTCTTCTAGCCCTCGGACCCCCTTTCACAGGTATTCGTGGGACACACTGCTTGCTCTACGCACGGCTAGACACCCCAGCTGTTGCTATTATTGGATTGAGGGTTCCGCATCTAAACATTGTCTTGCCTGTCGCCCGCATAACACATGCAAGGACCCTGACTCACTGACTATGGCTCTGCTTAATTGCAGATCACTGCCTTGTCATGCCACGGAGGTTCACTCCATCCTTTTGGACCATAGTCTGGATGTCTTATTCCTGACGGAAACGTGGCTGACTACAGGTTCCGACCCCGACATTGTCAACGCTCTCCCCCCGGGATACCTCATGTTCCATCTTGATAGGCCGGATGGGAGAGGGGGTGGAGTGGCCATTGTCTACAGAGACACATTCTTATGCAAAGCAGTAGACTGCGGCATCAACAACGCCGAAAGTTGTCAGTTTACCCTTCGCGTCTCCTCTACTGTCTCTATTGCTGGCCTCCTTGTGTATCGGCCTCCCGCTACGCTAGGGAACTTTGTGGATTCTTTCATGGAGGCTGTTATCCCACTGGCTGCTGCCTCGTCCAACTTTGTCATTCTTGGGGACTTCAACTTTCATTTTGACGACCCCCAATGACGTAGTAGCAAGGGATTTTCTAAGTTCGCTCGGGGCACTGGACCTACATCTCGTTAATATGGGAGCTTCTCATATTAGAGGTCATCAGCTTGATGCGGTTTTTGCTAATTCTGCGAACCTACAGGCTCTCCAGATGTTGGCTCTCCCCTGGACCGATCACCATCTCATTCCGTTTAGCTGGTTGCTGGGGAACCGGAGAGACCCCGCACCAAGACAACATATTGTGACCCCAACACCGCTGATCAGCTCTTGGGCGAATGGCTGACTAACTCTCTGGACTTACTGATCCCGAATAAAAGGAGGCTTGTCAGGGAGAGAAGAACTGGCTCTGCCCCCTGGTATACCCCCGAACTTAGGTGTATCAGAACCTCTTGTAAAAGGCTTGAACGTGCTTGGAGGAGAGAGCAGACGAAAGAAAGCCGGGCCAATTACAAAAGGGAGTTGAGGAAATATAAAAGCGCACTGAAGGACGCTAAAAATATTTTCTTTAGCGACAGGATTGAGAGAGCAAGCAATTCTTCTGGAGAATCGTTTAAAATCTTCAAGGAACTTCTGAAAGCCCCGGTCCCTCCAGTGTTGCATGATAATCCCAAAGAAAAATGTGAGGAACTGGCCAGCTTCTTCCATTCAAAAATAGAGAAAATCTTATCCTCCTTACCCACTATTCCTCAAAGCCATGAACCGGTTACTAGCCTCACAAGTCGCTCGATTGAGCTAGCATCTTTAGGCCCCTTCTCGGAAGAAGAGGTGATAAAAGTCTTGTTGGAGATGAAGAGTGGCTCCCCGAGTGACCCAGTTCCCATAAAACATCTTAAGCTCGTGGCTAACACCTTGTCAACTCCTCTGACTGATCTCTTGAACCTTTCACTCGCTCAGGGCACAGTGCCCCAGAGATGGAAAAAGGCTGTGGTGAAAGCCCTATTGAAAAAACCAGGACTGGATTCATCCAATTTGACCAACTTCAGGCCAATTTCACTTCTGCCTGGATTTTCTAAAATTGCAGAGAAGTTGGTCAACCGTCAGCTCTCTCACCATCTTGAGTCTAACCACCTGCTAGGAGATTCCCAGACTGGTTTCCGCCCCGGCCATGGAACAGACACTGCCTTGCTGGCAGTAGTGGAGGAGGCAAGGAGCACTCTAGATACAGGAGGGTCAGTGGCAGTGATCCTCCTGGACTTGAGTGCTGCCTTTGACACCGTGAGTCATCAGGTGCTCCTCCAACGTCTGTCAGAGGTAGGTGTCTCAAGGACGGCCCTGAAATGGTTGGGATCTTTTCTTTCTGACCGTTTCTACCAAGTCTGGGAAGGGTCAGAGCAATCTGCCCTAATCCCTCTTCAATGTGGAGTCCCGCAGGGCTCATCGCTGAGCCCTACCCTATTTAATATATATATGACTCCACTTGAAAGAGTGGTCGCCCCTTCAGGGGTGAAGATCGTCAGTTACGCTGATGATACTCAGCTGGTGGTGGGCCTCACTCAGCTGGCGGAACAACCTGAGGTGTTACACGACTGCCTTGCCAATGTTTATCGTTGGATGTCTATCTCCGCCCTAAAGCTTAATGGAGGTAAAACCGAGCTGATGCTCCTGGGCAATTCCAGCCCCTCCATTATTGCGAGCTGCTGGCCCCGGTCTCTTGGTGACCCACCATCCCCCAAGAAGGAGATCAAGTCCTTGGGAGTATGGTTGGAAGAAGACCTGTCCTTTAGGACTCATGCCAGGAAGACCGCAGGGGTTTGCTTTGGTTTACTGAGATCAGCCCGAAAGGTGCTACCTCTGCTTCCTGATCCAGCAAGGAAGCTGTTGATACGTGGCCTGATTCTATCGAGGCTCGATTATGGGAATGCGCTGTTTCTCGGTGCTCCTGAAGCGACCTTCAAAACCCTCCAACAGGTGCAAAACGCAGCTGCGAGAGTCCTTATGGATGTTCCCAGAAGGCAGTCTGCTGCTCCGGCCCTCAAAGCGCTTCACTGGCTCCCCGTGAAGGAGCGGGTGAAATTTAAAGCGCTATGTACAGCCCACAAAATTTTACATGGCAAAGGCCCCCCCATCCTTGCTAACATGGCCCGTCCTTACAAACCCCCACGTCTGCTGCGCTCGGACCAAAAACACCTTTTGCAGTTAGCGAGAGTAAGAAGAGCTCGTTCTGGGGGAAGGCGTTTCTCTGTGCAAGTGGCCTCTCTTTGGAACTCTCTGCCCCTCAAGATTCGCTCAGAGCCCAATATCCTACCATTCAGGAAACTTCTTAAGACCCACTTGTTTCCATAGTAGTGATTAGCTGAGTCTCTCCTTCTGGTCTGTTGTGCCGGGATGCCCCCGGGTAAGCTGAGCGCATTATAAATTTCATATTATTATTATTATTATTATTATTATCCTTGCTCATGCTCACCAACTTGACGTTGACGAACGCGAGTGAGGAAAAAACTCCGCTCCGCATTTTCGGAACTCCGCAAGCTCATAGTAACGTGGAGTGTGGAAATCTCCGCAAACTCCATGAGCGGAGCGGAGTTCACCACCCAGACTTAATTATTATCCACTCATTGTGATTGAGCAATATCTGCCAATACTCTGACCCCACCCTTCTGACTGGTGCCAACAGGTGAGAATATATCAACAGTATCGTTTAGTAATGATCCTCCCCCCACAACCATATCCGTATGTCAGGTGCTAGCATCACTTTCACATCTCTCTCATTTAACAGGCGTTCAATTTCTATTTGTATTGCTGTCGGGTTACAGCTTCCTGTTGTCAGATACAAGGTGGCTTTAAATGCACTCATACAGATTTTTAAAAGGTGCTCATTGGTGTAGGCAAATAACCCAGTCCGCTCACCTGTAATATTAGCATTAATGGATATATGGATTCCATGTGCATGTCAACTGTCTAAATGTATGGTTATTTATCAAGCACAAAACTCTGTACAAGAGACGAGGGACATTGATTGATCAGAGGGTGGCAAGTATACTTTGCCTATTGCCCCCTTCTGTGGTTCACATGCCGTGAGCGCCCCTAACCCCCAGTTGCCCATGTCCAACCTCAAAAAATATATTGAGCACATAACCATACTTATAGATAAATAGTTCTTTGCTCTGCGTGTCCAACAAATATAGCTCTGGCTAAACACATATAAAGTTAGATATGTTGGTGTTGAAAATGACCATGTTTTTTACTTTTGCTTTTTATACCAATTGCAATAAGGCTATGCAAATATAACTACTCCACTGACTATAAAAGAACTAAAGTAAAAAAAATTCACAACAGCTCTAACTTTTACAATTGCAAAACCTATTACATTGCAAATGCTTGTTACATCTGTAACTGTCCCTTTGGCATGCCGAGATCTTCAGAACAGCACTTTTGTGTCTGTTAGCCACCATTTGTCGTCAACCACTTGTCATACCTATATCCTTCCTCTACTATTTACTTCCTTAGTTAACTGCCTCAGCTTAAGGGAGTGCACTGAAAGCCATCAAGTTTCCTAAATTATATCTAAAAAAAGAAACAATTATTATGGTCTCAAAAAAATATCAAATACAGTGACTACAGGTCTAAAATGTTCATGCCTTAAAACAAAAAACAATAGAGTGTGCACATTTCTGACCCTATTGAGATGCTGGTCGGAGTTGGCCTGAGCTCCACCGTCTCGGTGTGGGAACCGACCGAACATAGGTTGGCGGTTCCGAACACCGTATTGTGATGCGACCGCACATGAGGCAGTCGCAAACTACCATTTCTCTATGGGAGCTTGTTCTGCAGGCGGAAACCGCAGCACCAGCTCCCATGGAGAGATTGGAGTTTGTGTAAATCCATGCACAGTGTGGCAGGCACCTCACGGTGTCTGCCACACAGTGCAGGAATTTTCTAGGGGGCACCGTAGGTGTCCCCTAGGGCAAAAACCGTAGGTGGCGGAGGGAAAGGGGCCCTGCTAAGGGCCCCCAAAGTTGCTTTACAATATGCTTTCCATTTCAGAAAGCCCAACATGGAAAGCCTGTTTTAAGCCGACATCATGATCCCCACGGCAGAAGCGCTGTCCGTTAGGGATTATGTGGAGCTTCCGACTGGCCGACAAGCTCTTTAAGCCCGTTGAAAGCCAGTCAGTTTGACTGACCAGTTTAAACTCCGACCACCGACATTATAATTTGGCAGTCAGACTGTAAACCTATGATGTTGGTCGACTGCCATTGTAATGGGGCCCTTTATGTCTTGTAACAGCTCCATTGAGTTTCTATTAGGGGAAGTGTTCAGTAGGAATCTATTTTTCTAGCACAAAAAAGAGTTCTTTCCTATTTTTCCACTATTGACAGATGCGTTGCGTGTGTTTCTATTGGTCTGTGCATGGTTACACTGCGTACATGGTTACACTGCAACAAACTTTCTATCAATATGAGTCATATCTTTCGTCAGCAGAAGTGAATTTGAAAACTCCAGCCACCTTTTGCATTTTAAAGGTGGCATGCCTTATGATAGGTCTAATTAATTTTAAAATAACTCACGTACTGGGCAACATCTTCGGGCTAAGCACTTCTGATTGTATTCTGTACAATGGTATTCAAGCCATGCTACACTCTGCATAATGCAGTCTTAGTACCTAATGTTTTTCTTCCAAAGAGGGATAACAACAGTATACTTAGAAAATGCATGTACATGAATTTGCCCCTGACATTGGACATTTGTCATTTAAAGAGGGCTTTGAATTTACAAGAAATCAAAGTTATCATCCTTATATTTGTAGTTGCATGAAGCTGATGTTCATCCTTAATCCCGCTTCAGAGAATGCCAGCTGCTAGTTCATACCACTAACATAGGCAAGTACACTCTGTGCAATCCAAAATACTATTTGATAAAACCTCAACAGTGCATTCTGCACACCAGTCCTTCAACTTTAAAATGTCTTGTTGATTTTGTACCTTGGGTTTACAATCCCATAGGTGTGGTCAAAAGAATATTTACATTCTGAATTATGACTGAATATAGAATTCTTTGGTCTCACGTGTAGTGGTGCATTGAGTTATAAAAGCGTTCTCTGCACTCATTGTTGGCAGAAAGGTTCAACAATTATTTGTGAGGTCCTGGAATGTTGGAGCTGGGATTGTGTTATTGCAAACATCCCATGACTGGGTTTGGTTGGGAAATCCAGACATGAATCAAGCAGAGGCATTTCCTCCTGAAAATTATCCCTGTGGAGCAGGATATTCTACTGAAGGATTCTCAAGATTTTTAATTACCACTCTAAAACTGTTCGATAACTGTCTAGAGCCAAAACTGCATCTTCAAAAGATCAACATTGTAATCAACACTGTATTCAAATATGTGGAGAGATATACTCAGCCTGTAGTACTATACATGAACTCTCAGTGGTCTTTAATCAATAAAGTGAAAGTAGCACACTTAGATGCCTTCAACAATACCTAGCCTCAGTCCTAAACACAGAGAACTTCCTTTCAGAAAATGTGTTTCTAACACAAATCTCAGTAACCAATGAATCCTTGTCTGCTCGTCCATACATTAGAACAAACAACACTTCTACAATTTTGATTTCAGGATCAGGAATTGAAAGTATGCTGAATGGATGCTCTCTCCTTCTTCTGTCCAGGGGGATTTATTGCCCACCCTTTCCTTCCTCCAGCAAGTATATTGTCATTCCAGGAATGGGGTGAGTGTTCAGGTGGTGATGGTGGTATCAATTCTCATCCATGATGCAATGGGTCTCTCACCTTACTGTTTTGCTGCAGTGTTTCTATTAGTTTGAAAAGACAATAGGGTATGCCTGATTTATAAGTATTTTTCAAGGCTTTGACTGGCAGTGCAGTGCATGCTCCCATCTAAACTAACATACTTGGCTTTGCATTGTTCCTCATTTCAGTGCAGCTTTATTTAGACGTGGGCAAGTCCTGTGTCTATCTTACCTTTATTTGAAGGATGAATTTAAAAATTGATCAAAAACAGGAATCAATTCAAGAAAATGGCAAACTTTGGGAGTCGGTATCCCAGATGAATGTGGTGGTGAATACTCTTACAAAGGCATACTATCCAGCCAATGTTATCTGTTTGTTTCCTCTACCTTTAGTTTCCCTGGTGTCTCTTGCAGATAAAGTAATTATTTAGTTGCCACTGTATTAGCACATAGGCCCTGATTTAGATCTCGGCGGACAGGTTATTCCATCACAATGGTGAAGGATTTCCCGTTCGCCAAAATATAAATCCAATAGGATATAATAGGACATCCATCACCGTTGTGATGGAGGAACCCCTCCGCCAAGATCTAAATCAGGCCCATAGATTGATCAATTGGTCCTTTGCTTGGCCACTTGCAATAAAACCAGGAAATTGTTCTCCTCACTGTTGTCTTAACTCTATTCATCCGAATATGATTTTGCTCAATTTCTGTATGTTTGTGGGCAGTCCCGATTCACCACAACTGTGCAGCATCTTTTTATCAATCTGATGAACAGTTTGCGATTCTTAGGTAAAACAATGGATGTTTGCAATCCTCATCTCTGAATTATGACAGATATCTGATAGGCTCTTTGTAAAGATGAAAAACTACAACCAGTTAAGCAGCTGATTTATCCTCAGACATATTTTGTTTACCCTGATGGTCTCCTGCAGTTTACTGTACCTCTAATCCCAAATTATATCTTGTGCTTCCTATGAATACCTATGACATACTCAAACACTGGTGACACACATTTGTCTCACCCCACTCTATTGTCTTGAGGGGGTATTCCACTTCAGTCCTTTGCCCAACTTGTGGCCTGTGACAGAATTGACAATATGGAGGGGTGCAGCAGCTGCATCCAGTGGTGATGCCTTCAGACCTCCCCTTCAAAATAAAGTTTAGTGATATGCGGCAAATCAGGCCTCTCATTATTATTTGATAAAGTAATGCAGCTCTTATGAACATTATGTGCTTGGGTTTTGCAAGAAGGACTGCAAACATTATTTTCAGTGTAGAGTGAATATTGATCATATTTACCTTTGGTGCACCAGTCATTATTACAGTACAAAAACGTACAACTCTGATTTGACAACGAGTTACTTTGTTTGTAGGATACTTTTTGGGAGAGGAAAACATGAGTATTTGATGGAGGTGTCACTCTCCTTAGGACCTGCTGGATTGGTTCAGAGTTTCTATACACAAAAACGCCTTTTGACTCTGCTACCGGCATCGCTGGAGTGCAACTTTGTTTCTGTTATCGTACCTTTGGCTACTCAATTTTGAAGAATTGTTATAAGAAAAACGGGAACTAAATGTAAAGAAGCCTATCACAACCTTGATTGAATCATGTACATTGTTTTATGAATATGTAATTCAGCCAATCATGTCGTAAAAGTGAAATGATACTAAAACAAGATTGCAATTTGAATTAATTGTACTTATCAATAATGAAGTTAAATATCGGAAAATACACAACACAAAATATCTGCAGGTAGTTCTCCTAATTGTTGCATATAAAATACTTATCTTCTTTTTCTGCTGGTTGAAGTTATCAATGATCACACCAATGAAGAGATTTAGGGTGAAAAAGGATCCAAAGATGATGAAGATGACAAAGTACAGATACATGTAGAGATTGTCTTCATATTTTGGCTGTTCCTCTACCTGCAAAGAGCACTGAATGTTTAGGTTTAGATTAAGGTATGCATTTCTCAACATATTCTGATTTTATGTTTGTCTTTTCCTTCCCAACTACTTAGGATTCTGCATTGAAGTGTTAAGTTGTACACGATTCACTAAGGTTACACAAAGCAAAAACAATAATCAATATTTTTGAACATTAGTAACATTACAGGAAAGACACTGAAAAGCAAATTTTCTTCAAACCTATGACAAGCACCATATAAATAATAACACAATATGCTACATAAGCATCTCAAGAGCTTGTGATCTTGACTTCAGCAAATTGTTGATTCCAGGAAATTGCACACACTTTAATTCACCAAAATACCAGGGGTGGCAGATTGGACAAAATGTATCCATTGACATCTGCAAAAGTTGACATCATATGACATCAAAACATTAGCCCTTTTTTGACCCTTAAGCCTTCAACTGTCTGCTATTTGTTGCATAGGGAGTAGGTAAGGAGTCAAAACTATACAAAGTAAACAGGGCTCCAAGAATTCGGTTTACTTTCTCTACCAGCCACTGACTTGGTGGCCCTTAAAATCTTTACTATCGAGGCCAGTGACTGGTGTACAGGAGAGCAAACCAGGAGTAGCAGCTGCTCTCCCTAGCATCCCATAATTGGTGCCCAAGAAGCCAAAGATTCCTCACAGAATTACAGTGCAAGTGGGGGAGGCCAAACAAAGAACAAAATAAGACTAGCCATTTTTTTTGCCCAAAAATTGAGCTGTGCTTGTTGGAGTTATAGGGGTCCAAGGGAGGGCCACACAATGACACTTCAACACTAGGAGGTGTAATTCAAACTGTGGACTAGCGCAGATCAAATAAAAAATGGTAATTTTTATGTAATAACAATAGTGTATATGTGAAACAAATAACAAATCAATATTACAAATGCCAATCAAAATATAATATTTACAGGCATTCACTTTGTCTAAAATATCTAAGCTACATGTAATCATGTAGTTCATTGTGTCGGATCTTAAGCAGATGTCTAGAAACTGAAATGAAATATTTTCAAAGATATGACGTTTACACTGTTGCTGCATGAGCTGATATTTAAATGTTTTGCAATAACATAAAAGGGAGACTAGTAGTTCTTCTTAAGGGAATAGCCACAATATTTCAATGATGAGGTGCTTCTGATCTAAAAAGTACTTCAAAAGGTTTGTGAGGTGTTTTGGTATTGCACATTAGTGTTAGAGGTAATGCCGTTAACGTATAAGAGGAGATTGTTCCAGGAATGGGGGCTCATTGTAGCAAGATTTTAAGTACAAATTTTACCCAGGGGTATGACTGATGGTGGAGGCTGCAAAATCTCACAATTCTGCCCATACTTGCAATCTGGAATCTAATCTTTTTATAGCTTGAGGCTCATGGATGCCTCTCAATAAGCCCACTGCTGTAATGTGCATTCCAAGGGTAGGAAGGGCACAAAGTGAAAAACAGCCCTAGTTTTCTACTGTGTCTGTTTTCTGGAACAAGGCTAGTTTTTAGCTGAGGTTTTGTTTCATACGGACCTCACCACATTTGGTTCCCTAAATAGAAAATGTGATATTCTTGAATTAGGAAGCTGTTCTTCCATGAAGTTGATTGGTTTGTCTTAGCTATTGATTTTGGGTTTACTTTGTTTTTGCATTTTAGAAACTGCAAGTGGAGTTTGTGCACTAGGAATCAGTTGAAACATTTTGACAATACCAATATTAAGGATAGCAGAGTTATAATATCCTATTAGCATCACAACTTTCCTCTTTATTAAAACCTGCCAGGGTAGGCCTGAACAAACTGAAGAATGGTGCTTGAGCCCTAGGCAGTTTTAACCTTGTTCATCTATCAACATTTCTAATATCTAATTCTAATCCCTCACTATAATATCTTGTGCTCCCACTTAATGGTTGAGCATACGCAAACACTACTTGGCGCTTTGGGTGCAGGAAAAGGCCAAATATGAAGCATGCCACAAATTGAGGGTGAGGGCTGTTTTTCCCTAATGAGGGATCTCTGTAATTCTGGTAGGACTACACCTCATCTATTATTAATTTCCTGTGCTCACTAACCATTGTGTGTATTATATATTGTACCAGGGAGGTAGGATTAGTGACCTCTATTACCACTCTCATCTCTTGATATAGATATGCATTCTTATTACCATAACATTATGCCAAGCACTTACCTTCCGTGAATCAACTGCTGCATACATAATGTCCATCCATCCTTTAAAAGTTGCCTGCAAACAAGAAATAACATTTTGAAGGAAGACAAAAAAAAGTACAAGTGATGATGATCAAAAACATGTAATTTAACCTCTCTTTTCATGAATCAGAGATTGATTGAAATCAAACATCATAAACATTTTGACAGAGGTATCTACACTCTACCCTCATTGATGACAATTGTATTAAAACATCCCAGCCTTTACCATTAAAAGCAAGCAAGTTGTTTCCTTTTGAGATTATTACAAACGAGCAGTCTTTGTCATGTACTCTAACGTTCTTCTTTATGATCGCCATGGATCTATTTTTTCTTGCATACCACCTCACGTCTGTCTAACTTTTTCATACACATGGTGAATATTTGTTAGCCTTGCAATAATTTTTTCCACAAGCGATCTCAAGGAGACAGTCCAATTGTGTGCATAGGGACTGCACAAATGTACAAACAACCATGTCCATGTGTCTGTACCACATAACTGTAAATGGACCAGAAGCAAACAGGCAATGGGTAGGTGTACTAACTATGTGCAAACTAAGAAATGGAACCACTGCCATATATTGGCCGAGACAACAGGTGTCCCACAGACCACCGATGAACCCCCAGAAGGCTGGTTTAGTCACACACTAAACCCACCAAAATGTGATTCTTGGAAATTAGAGCATTTGATGTCCTGCAGTTCTGGTTTACATGGAAAACATTCATGGGAAAATGACTAAACCCTGTGGACTTATGAGGATATGGTGATGCAGAGATAATGAGTAAAAGGAAGAAGCAATAAGATTGGTTACAATTTTCATTTCAGATTTGCTGTTAGTTTATTGTTGGACTTAGTCATTTCTGCTTGGTTAGCCCCAAATGTTTTGCCATTACCCTCCTATTTTTTCTGAATTTGTTTTTTGTTGGTTTAGGTCACTTTACCACTGCTAACCAGGGATAAAGTGTTTGTGCTCAAACCCTAAAACATGGCAAGATTGGCTTACACCTATTTGGCATATTTAATTTACTTAAGCGTCCCTAATAATTTGTATACCACATTCACAGAGCATGTAAGTGTAATGATACTAGTGGGTCTGCAGCACATTTTGTGCCACCTACTTAAGTAGCCCTTTAAACCATGGCCCAGTTCTGCCATTGCAGCCTCAATTCGACTTGGAAAAATAATCCCCTTGCCAAGTCTTAAACTTCTCTTTTATTGCATATAAATCACCCTTAAAGTAGGACCTATAAAGCCCATTGAGCAGGCCAAATTGTAATTAAAAGGTTGGACATGTAATTGTAATTTTAACATGTCCTGGTAGTGAAAAACTCACAAATTCATTTTTCACTATTGTGAGGCCACACCTCTCCCACAGTATAATACTGGATTGCCTTATTACATTTAATAAGTGCTAACGTTTGAATGGGACCATTTAGGGAATTCAGAGTGGTGCCTGAAAAGTAGCAATTTAAAACCCTCTTTAATGATAAACTGGGATTTTAAGTTACAATGTTGAAAATGCCACTTTAAGAAAGTTAGAATGTTCTGCCCTAACCATTTTGTGCCTGTAGCCTGTTCCTCGGTCACATGACTGGGTGTAGTTGGCAGTTGGACTTTGTATATTCCTCCCAGGCAGCCACACAATAAAAGGATTAGGTGTGCCTCGATGGGCCATCAATGGCAGGATGAGAGGCGGAGCTAGGTGTAGCCCCAGTTGATAGGCTATGCCAAAGAAATTCACATTAGTCCATTGTGCCTGCAGCCAGGCTGGAGCTAGAGCAGGGGAGGCAGGAAATTCCAAGCACTTCAAGGGAATTGTGTTGTAATGCTACTTATCTTTTGCTTCTTTCCCTGTTAACATGATTCTGTGATGTCACCCATGGGTTCTAGAATATGACTCCTGCTCTGACTTAAAGTTAGAATTCAGAGTGAGGGTTGGAGAGTGACACTTGAGGTGGTTGGGTGGATGAGCTGTTGTACCTGTGACTTCAAATAAACAATCAGAAGAAACCTTCCCTTCTACCTGTCATCATTTGAAGATATTCACTTCTTAACACTGGCGACGAGGATGGGATAATAATATAAATGACCCTCCAATAATACTTAGAGAAAAGAAGGTTGTAGAAACTGTAAATCTCAACTACTACTTACAAACACAACTGATGCAAGAGTATCCCCGTGTTTTTGGGTGAACAACTTGGGTGTTTGCAAGGATATTGTCATAAGATCAAATTAGCTCCGGGTTCTATTCCTGTCTCTAGTAAAGTACGCAATGTCCCTTTTAGCGTCAGAGATGACATGTTGCGCGAGCTACAGAGACTTAAATCTCAGGGAATTATTGAAGAAGTGGAAGGCACTTCTTGGTTGGCCCCGGTAGTGGCCGCAAGAAAGTCTGATGGATCCCTGAGGTTATGTGTGGACCTCAGACAGCTCAACAAGTGTGTTCTGGTAGACAAATACCCTTTACCCAATATTTCTGAACTTCTGAGCATGGTGCGTGGTGCTAAAGTGTTTAGTACCATAGATTTGACATTAGCGTACCATCAGAATATGCTTGATGAATCCTCCAGAGACCTGACTTCTTTTGTGACACCTTTTGGAATGTTTAGGTTTGTAAGGCTTCCTTTTGGTCTTGTCTCGGCTGCTTCTGTTTTTCAGAGGGTTATGGAGAAGGTATTAGTGAACATACCTGGGGTCTGCCTTTATCAAGATGATATTTTGGTATATGGTTCTGATGAATTGGAACATGCGAAGAGAGTTCGTTTGGTGTTCGACAGTCTTTCTACCCACAATCTCACAATCAAGCGTGAAAAGTGCAAATTTGGTTTAGACAGAATTGATTATTTAGGTCATTCTGTTACTGCTGATGGAGTTGTTCCCAAAACTGAGTTAGTCAACACTATTAGAGATCTTTCTCCCCCCTCATCGAAAGAAGAACTCATGAGTTTTCTGGGAATGGCAGAATATTACAATAAGTTTATCAAGAACTTTGCTGAGACTACTCATAGTGTGAGGAACTTGCTTAAAAAAGGGGTCAAATTCACCTGGGACCATATGTGTGATAGAGAGTTTATTGATTTGAAAGACAAACTGCAGTCAGCTCCCAAACTTCGTAATTTTGACCCTTCAAAGGGTTCTATCATTTCCACTGATGCTAGCCTTAAAGGGTTAGGTGCTGTTTTGTATCAAGGTGGAACTAACCCAGAAAATACCATTATGTTTATCTCAAGGAGTTTGAAAGGAGCAGAAACTAGGTACTCCGTAATTGAGAGGGAGGCTCTTGCGGTCTACTGAGCTGTTAAAAAGTTTTACAAAAATTCTTTGGGGTACTTCGTTTATGATTAAGACGGATCATAAACCGTTGGGTGATGTTTTGACCAAGAAGGGCATTGATTCAATTTCACCAAGAATTTCTAAGTGGATTGTTGGGTTACAAGGTTTTGATTTTTCTGTCAAGCATGTGCCTGGCCCTGATAACTTGGTTGCTGATACACTCTCGAGATTGGTTCCTTGTAATCACTCTGAGTCCCAGGATGACCCTAGTTTTGGTTTACCACATGATTTCGTGTGTGAAATTGATTATAAAATAATTTCTCAATATCGCTGGTCTTCTGCCTGTTTTGAAGATCAGTCTATTCAAGAGGTTTTAAGATTGATACATGATGGTTGGAATCATAAAGATCAAGGAGGACTATCAGTCAAAGATTTTTGGTCTGTGAGGGATCAGTTGTCTAATAGTGATGGGATGTTGTGGAGAGGCCACAGACTTGTTCCACCCATATCTCTAAGAAAAGAACTCCTGGAGTTGGCTCATGAATCACACCAGGGCATTTCAAAAACCAAGGAGAGGTTACGCTCCTCTTACTGGTGGCCTGGGATGGATGTTCAAATTGAACGATTAGTTAGGGAATGTATGGAATGTTCTCTTAGTGAAAAGTCTTTAAAGGTTAGAACTCAACCGATGGAAAAAAGATTGCGTCCTACTGGCCCGTGGAAAGATGTTGCTCTTGATATTTTGGGGCCGATACATGGAGATGGATCTGATACTTATGTCAATGTAGTGATGGATCTCTTTTCTAGGTGGCCAGAGATTTCTTTTGTGAAGAACACATGTACTAAAACAGTAATAGATTTTCTAAAAAGCATAATTTCTAGAGAAGGTTTACCTGAAACACTCTTGACTGACAATGGGGTACAACTAGTCTCAAAAGAGATGGAAGACTTTTTTACCAAGTGTGGGATTGTCCACAAGAAGTGTGCTCTTTACCACCCTGAATCTAATGGGACCGTGGAGAGGTTCAATAGGGTATTAAAAGATACCATCTCTTTGGCGAAACAGAATAATCTTAATTGGAAAGAGGAAGTTTCTAGGAGAGTTAGTGTATATCGCTTTGTACCTCATTCTGTCACAGGCAAATCCCCTTTTATCTTGTTCCGTGGGAGGCAACCTGACACCTGTCTTGAGCCTCCATGGGTTAACAGGCTTCTTTCTGACAAAGGTGTGACTCCTGATTTAAGTTCTTGGAAGAACAAAGAAGAACATATTTGTCAAAAAGCAAGCAGAATTATGACCTGAGACATGCGGTCAAAGTTACTAAAGTTAACGTTGGAGATTTTGTCAGAATTAAGAGACCTGGTTTCGCTACCTCTGGTTTCAAGTTTTCAAAGCCTTATGAAGTTATAAAGGTTTTTCGAAATGCAGTTAGGACTTCTGACCATAAGGTGTGGAATTTGAACAGAGTTGCTGTCTGTGGTAATGCTTTTCATATGGGTAAAAAATTCACTGATGTTAGTATGGAATCTCCTTTGGATTCTCCCAGGAGATCTGAAAGGAGAATACACAGTCCTTCTTATTTGAAGGATTATGTTACTGGAATGTAAGTTGTTTTCTTTGCGTTTTTATGTACATGTTTCTGTTCACATATTTTTGTTTGTAACATCTTATGCTTCTTTCCCTGTTTACATGATTCTTTGATGACACCCATGGAGTCTATGACGTATTTTGTTTGTAACATAAGGGAGGGAGATGTGTTGTAATGTTACTTACCTTTTGTTTCTTTCCCTGTTAACATGATTCTGTGATGTCACCCATGGGTTCTAGAATATGACTCCTGCTCTGACTTAAAGTTAGAATTCAGAGTGAGGGTTGGAGAGTGACACTTGAGGCGGTTGGGTGGATGAGCTGTTGTACCTGTGACTTCAAATAAACTATCAGAAGAAACCTTCCCTTCTACCTGTCATCATTTGAAGATATTCCCTTTTTAACAAATGTGTCAGAGCCTCAGGGATGGAAAATGTTCCAACCATCTTGAACTTACACCTGAACCCAGCGTCAATGAGTCCTGACTATCTAAGTGGTGCCTCTCCCTATCCAGTCCAGAACACTTGTAAGTGGTGCTAAAGGTGCAAAAATAGCCAAAGTCCAAAACCTGAGACTTACCAAATTCTTGCCTAAAAACTGCTCTGAGAACCGAAATGAGACTGAGATATACCTGCTTGTCATCCATCCAAGGTGCATTGCCAGTCAGCCTGATTTTGTGGCAGCTTCCGCTACCTTCTTCTCTGAAGCAGCAAATCCTATTCACCAGTCCTTCACAGAAGGGGTATTCGACCTCATGCAGCCATTGTTGGGTACGGCTTGCAGCTTCACCTGCTAGAGGTTTCAAAAAGACTAAGCCTAAACGTAGAAATCTTCACCGCAACTTCATCCAGCAGCTTTCCAATGTAGGGTAAGCACCGACCGGGCCAAATCCACTTCTTTTGTTTGACCCACGCTCCATCACGGTCAGCCATATTTTTTAATTTTGACTCAGACTTGCATGACTAGATATCTACGGTTGGCGCTTTGATCTTTTAGGAGCTTGTTTTTATCTTAAACTTCAAAAAAATCATAACTGAAGGTCTACATTTGGAATGTTTGTCATTTTTGTGTCAAATAATTTTTGAATTTTTGTTGTGTTTTCACTTTATAACTTTTTGTGTGCTGCATAAATAACTTACACATTGCCTCTTAGTTAAGACTGACTGCTTTTGTGGCAAGGTTCCAGAGGGTTAAGTATTTGTTAATTTATTGACTTTAATAGTTCACAAAAGAATCACCCTCACCCACCAAGGTTAACCCTTGGTGGCATGCTTCATCATCGGGTCCATCCCGTTCCGCTGCAGATGGAGGCGTGCTGCAACATAAGGACTACATGCGAGCACTTATTGATCTTTCAAAATGATAAGGAAGATGTTATGAGGAGGGCAGTGAGGGATAGTGTAGTGCTAGGGTGTAGTTTAAGAATACCTGGCTAATAGGTATATATAATTTTTATTTCTGACTCTAGTTGGTATGGTTAAAAAAGGATGGGAGGGTTTATTAAGAGAAAAAGGGTCTCTGAAGGAAGTCCACAATAGGTGGAAATTAGGAGGGTTTGCCTTGATGTGGTAAGCACTTTTCTCACCAGGGCAGCTGCTCGGACCTTTCTTGAGGAGCGGATGTTTCTCAAACACTGACCCTATAATTTATCGGTGTAGCAACATCATATAAACAGGATATGGCAGGTTTTCCAATCGCACATTTGGGCATCACAGATTCGAAGGGATATTTGTTCACATTTTTGTTCCAATATGCCTGGGCAGACTCCCTTAAATCTATCTCTCACCGTTTCCTTTATCCCATTGAGTGTGACAACAGGCCACCCTCTTCCACCAGAGGAACCATGATGCGATATAATAGCATCTAATATGTATGTGGCTTCTTTGTTTGTTTACTATTATGAATGTCCCTACTTGTTGAATGTTTGTTTGTCATGACAATGCGTCCTGCATCCTGTGACCAATGGTTGTGGGTATTTAATCAGTTCAATGGAACTGCACTAGAAGTGTTCACCGATGATATGTATGTTCTTTTTTGATGATATACACAGTTTTTTTACACTGAGGTGCTCAAGTGTGTTCAATGGCTATGTAGAAAAGACAACTACATACAGCCAAAGGCTGGTACACCTAACTAGGTGGTAAATGTACATATTTTACCTTATGATATCACATGCAAGTAGTGTGTTTTTTCAGTGTAAACCAATAGGAGTGGTACCAGGGAACTAGGTTCCCGAGGTCCTGAAGAAGAGCTAATAGGGGCATGGCTCGAAACATGGTGACTTTTAGGATTGCAGGTACATTACAACCTCATTTTCCTAATAACACCCCCACCTGTTTATTTACCATTACGACTAGAGACAGGAATAAAAATTAGATATACCTACTAGCCAGGTATTTTTAAACTACTCCCTAGCACTAAACTATGACCCACTTCCCTCCTAATAACATTTCCTTTATCATTTTGTAAGATCAATCAGTGCTTCGACATAGTACTTAGGATGCAGCATGCCCCAATCTGTAGCAGAACGGAATGGACCAGATGATGAATCATTCCACCAAGGGGTAACCCTGGTGGGTGAGTGTTTTCCAAGAAAACATATTTTTTTCTGTTGTGGAGAGCAACTGAGTGTAACATTACTGTTTTGTTTTTGGCATACAATGTTTGGTTGAGGAGGACGAACCCGTTATATCCTCTTGCACGCCCTTTTGTCTGATCTTTGAAATCTGGGCCATTAGTCCAAGCCTGAGTTCAAGGACTGACAACGGACCTGAATTTAAATATTCAAATGTAATTGGATGAGGAATTACCTTATGACATTGATGATTTTGGGTATGCAGACCCATAACCAGGTTCACTAACTCAAACTTGTGGCTGCTATTAAATAAAGTGGGGCATTCTAAAATAATGTTTGAAAGACCACATAAGAGCACAAGGTCAAAACTACATTCAAACATTTGAAAAGAAAGGGTCTTTTTAGGATCCGCAAAGCACATGGGCAGGCCATAAAACTCGATAGGCATGTATCCATCAGTGCTTAGGTCCATAGTCCCCAGTCTCGGTACTGGGATGTCAAATCTGCCACAGGTAGCCATCCACTGCTGTGCAGGGTTGAAGACCATGCTCAGTGGGCGTAGCTTATGCTCAGAAGATTTGGCGATTGGACGTATGACTTGGGCACAGGGCTGGCCAAAGGCTGAGCACAGCAGGATTGCCTCTCCTTGGTGAGTTCGGCCCAGGAAACTATTGACTGTACTATGTGATTAAACAAAAATAAAAAATTAACTGAAAAATCAAATGTTGAAACTAAGTTTTGATTACATTTGGTAATAACTTCTTAACATATGTTTTTAACAACTCAAAAATTCACTTAAAATACAACAGATAAGTGAAGTTATGGTAATTAATTAAAACTGGCAACAAATGAATTTTGTTAGTTATGGTAAGACCGTAATCAAAAATCCTCACAATTGCCTTGCTAGGCATAACCTGCAAACCAAATTCAATGCTTATAACCTCACAATATTTAAACCAATATAGCACAACAGCTAAAAGCACAATGTAGTTCAATGAAATTCAATAATAACACATACTCAAACCAATAAATAATACTATAGTCATTGCTTTCATTGTATTAAAGGCAACATGACATGTAATCTTATCTGTAAACTTATTTACAACATTTTTAAATGGATCTCTTGCATCAAGGATGAGGTCATATGCATTGCATTTGCTGTGTGAATTTTGTTTTGCAGAACTGTTGTGCAAGTTATTGATTATGGTCCTAAGCACAATTTTTGTCAGGTTTAATTTATAACGTTAACTACAATTTAAGTGTTCTTTTGTCAGAATAACCAAGGATAACCACAAATAACTTTTAATATAGTTTTTCTGTGAATTTACACTTTTTTAATTATATATCACATGCAAACGTTTCTGTGCTCCCACTACCAAACCCTGCACAGTACTGCATCACTCATAACATGTTCTATGACACCATTAATGACATCACTGATGCCATCTCAAATGACATCATTGATAACATCACTGATGACATCATCCAATGAGTGTGCTAGTATGTTTTATAGTTTACATAGTGGTGGGTAACTACCTGTTAGAAATGGGATTTCTGGTTGGCTAAGGTATGCACCTAGGCCAGGAGGAACCCAACACACTATTCAGGGTAAGCTAGATACACCACTGAGATAACCTGTGCTCTCCCTCTGGTAGCTTGGCACAGAGCAGGCAGGCTTATCTAAAGAGGCAATGTGTTAAGTATCTGTGCAAGACGCACACACACAGTAACACAATGAATATGCCTCAAAAAGACTCCACACAGGGTTTATAAAAATTGCTTAGTATATTATGACCAACATAAGACCAAACACAATAAAGATTTCATAATACTTTGCGAGTTATGTACATTGTATACAGGTACATGCAGAACTGAGCACATTCACTTCAATGAACTCTTTATAGTAAATTGCATTGTATTGTATTGTATGGCACACTTGTATAGCACGAACTGTCACCCTACGGGTATCCTGGCGCTTTAAGACCTAGACGGATAAAATCAACAGAAACAGGCCTTACTATTAACAGGAAGCATTACTTCTCATTCCTGGCAAATAACCAGGTCTTTAGACTTTTTCTGAAGCCTAGCAGGGAGTTCGCTTGTCTGATGCTCTGGAGTAGCTCATTCCAGAGACGTGAAGCTGCTGTGCCAAAGGTCCTACCACTCATCCTGGATTTCTTGAATCTGGTAGTTGTTGCCAGATTTGCACTAGAAGAGCGTAGCTGTCTAGTAGGCTTATACCAGATGAATCTCTCTTGCATAGATACCGGACCTGTACTATGCAGTGCTCTGTATACCATACACAGGGATTTAAAGTTAATTCTGTCCCTGATGGGCAGCCAGTGGAGGTCCCTCAGGGCCAAGGTGGAAGTGGAGCTGCGCTGCCTATTGAGGGCCAGTTTAGCTGCTATAGACTGGATTCTTTGCAGCCCCTGCAGGATGTATTGAGGGGCACCCAAATACAAAGAGTTGCAATAGTACAGTCTACTCAGGATTATGCTCCTCACCACCAAGGGTCTAGCCTCACTAGGTAGGAGTGGTAAAATCTGCCAAAGTGCTTTTAGCAAGGCAAAGCATATACTAATTATTTTATTCACCTATGACAGCATTTGCAGATCTTCATCCACCATGACACCCAGGTTGCGTACTGTTTTAGCTGGCACCAGGGGGTCGTCCTCTAGTGTGAGTCTAAACTCACACGGTAGGAACTTTGACAGTCTTGCTGCAGAGCAGTATAGCAGCTCTGTTTCCCCCCCATTGAACTGCAAAGAATTTACTTTAAGCCAGCCAGAAACCCGACGCATGCATTCCTGGAAGGTATCCATAGACAAAGCGTGCTTCCGTTCCAGGGAAAACACCAATTGGGTGTCATCGGCGTAATTAACCAAATCAATCCCATATGATTTTATGATGAGAATCAGGGGGCGTAAGTATATATTAAAAAGGATGGGGCTTATTGCCGAGCCCTGAGGAACTCCATGGCAAACCAGGGACTTTGGGGAGGCAAATGGTGCCATGGTTACAACCTGTTGTCTATGTGACAAGTATGATTGCATCCATTTCAAGGCACAGCCTTTCACCCCCAGTCTCTCCAGCCTTCCTATCAGCACTGCGTGGCTAACCGTGTCGAATGCGGCCAACATATCCAGTAATACCAACACCGAGGAGTCACCATTGTCGGCTCGCATTCGCAACTTGTCCAGCACGGTTGCCAAAGCGGTTTCCGTCCCATGACCTGGGCGGAACCCAAACTGATCCCTGTCCAGTAGATGGTTTTCCTCGAGGTAACTCGACAGGGACTTGCTGACAACCTTTTCCAGGATTTTTATAGGATAAGGCAGGAGAGATATAGGCCTAAAATTAGCTGGAATTGTTGGATCCAGGGAAGGCTTCTTTAACAAGGGAGTTACCACTGCCTGCTTCCATACTTCTGGGACTACTCCTTCCTTCAGAGATTGGCAACATATCAGTCGCATTCATGGGAATATTTCAGGATCATACTCCTTCCAGATCCTGTGAAGAAGAGGGTCCAAGGGGGACCCAGAGAACACATCCTGAGCGAGGCTGTTAAAGAGCTCTTCAGTAAGAGGTTGAAAGTGCTCAATTGATGTTTCAGCCCAGGCTTCCTCATCTAATATCTGACTACTAGCTGTACCCAGATCGAGCCCCCCAACAATTTTGGCAATCTTTTCATCAAATAAAGTAGCGACTTCATCGCATAAATTCTGTGATGCCGGCACTTTATTGGCCAGACAAGCAGGGCTGGAGAGGTCTAGAGGCATAGAAAAGTGATTTGGACCTGGTGATGGTCTGCTTATACTGAGCCTGCACTAATTTCAGCGACTTCCTATCTATTTCTAAGTATGATCTACGCCACCTCCTCTCGGCCTGTCGGCAGGTGTTCCCTAGTAATTTCAGCTTCTCGCTGAACCAAGGGGCTGAAGGTTTTCTCCTGTTCTTAATCCTTTTCATGGGGGCATGTCTATCTAGGAAGTTGGTGATATAGTTACAGTAGGTGTGGTAGTTCTTGTCCACTGAATCACCTGGAACAAAGGGAGTCTGCTTGGGGATTAGTGGATCTGTTCTATCTTTTGGCAGTTTAGCCCAGTCTCTTCCCCATCGGTAGGTCGTTTGGCAGTTATTGTTATTTGTGATCTTGGGTATGGTGATCCTAAAGTGGATTAAGAAGTGGTCAGTCCAACTTTGGGGCAGTATATTGATCAGTTCTGTCTCAATCTGATTTGAAAACACAAGATCCAGCACGTGACCTCCCCGGTGGTTTGGTTCTTGTATTAACTGGTGTAGACCAGAGTTCTCACATATTTGTCGCAGATCTCGCAAATGGCTCTCTAGGCTCCCATTGTCCCATAGATTAAAATCTCCTAGGAGCAGCACTCTGGAGTGTGTCAAGGTCAGAGCAGCGATGGTATCGAGTATTACTTGGTACTGAGTGTCCAGACCCGGGGGTCTATAACACATCAAGCCAGTCAGAAACCTTCCTTTTGGCTCTTGCAGGGTGAAACCCAATAGCTCAAACCCTGTGACCTCATTCACCTGAAAGGGTGCGAAGTTCCATCTCTCCTTGAATATTACCCCGACCCCCCCCTCCTCTTCCATAGGCCCTGGGTTTATGAAATGTTTTATAACCTTCTGGGCAGGCAAAACCAAGCTCTACAGAAGAGTCCATACTGGCCCAGGTCTCTGTAATAAATAAAACATCCAGGTCCATGTCTTCTAGCAGACTAGATACTTCTTGATGATGTTTTATCGGGGATCTACTGTTAATCAGGCCGCACATTAAAACCACTTGATTCCCCCCCGCACCCTCTTGCCAATGCGGAACAATTGATCTTTAGAGTAGCATATCCTACCATTTTTCAAACAGGCAGCCTTACTGGCACTAGGCACGGCCGTTGCGCGGACGGGCTCAGACGGGCAGTTGTAAAGATCCCAGTCAGGGATCGACAAATGGAGGTGCTGAATGTTGGCGTGCCCCTGACGGGGCTCCAAAAGCTTTTTCAGAGTAACTCTCAAGTGGATACCTCGAGACTGATGTGCTTTATGCAAACAAGGCCATCTGCGATAACGCGTACCTTCCAGGCAGAGACATCACGAGTCTCGGGAGGCACAGTACCTTGGTGTATGGTGCAGTGACAACCACGCTGAGCCTTTCTTGGTGCGGCGCTGATGGCAGCAAGCAGCTGTAGTGGCTTTCCTCTGTTGGATTGGGAGGGGCATGTTGTAGCCCAGCAATGCTTTGCAGTAGGAAGGCGATGGTTGGAGGAGATGCAGTGGCATTCGTTGGGACTCCTCAGTAGTTTGGTAAATTAAATGCAGTCCTTTAGTGAGACAAGAATGGGGCACTTTATTAGATTGGGATTAAAGTGCTGATTGGCACAAAACAGAGTTTTTTTTGGCGCAGACCGCTGGGTGTTCACAACACAGGAACCTTTTCTCATGCATGGAAACGCACTGGTTCTCACAGAATGGCTCCCACAGCAGCGTAGTGACAATTAACATGAAGTCTTGGATAGCCCTGAGACTTCGAGAACAGGGTGCAAGCCAAAAAGCCCTTGGAGAATGCTCAGAGTTTAACACAGCAAAAGGTAGGAGGCCAGCACAAGAAGGCAGGTAGCAAAGAGGCAACACAGGAGAACAGTTAGAAGTTTGGTAGTCCCTCCTGGCAGCACAGCAGTCCTTCTGGCAATGAGCAGATGTGGAGCCAGCAGTATCTGGTTATAGGTCCAAAGAGTGCCTGATTTGAAGAAGTCCCAGTACTTATACCCAAAAATGCCATTGGTGTGGGGTATTACTTCAAAAGGGCCACTACCTATTCAAGTGGAGTGTGAGCCCCCCATCCCTCATGCCCAGGAAGGCTCAACAGTATGCAGATGAATGCAGATGAATGCAGATGTAGTTGAGTGTCCTGTCCTGTGTTGGGGCTGTCTAGAGGGAATGCACAAATGTAGCTGTCACCCAGCCCAGGCATGTTTTGAAGACAGGCTGTCAGGCACACAGAGCAGTAAGGGCAGTGAAATGCCCACTTTCTAAAAGTGGTGTTTCTAAAACAGTAAGGTTAAATTCAGCTTCACCAGTAAAAAGTATTTATCATTACCAATTCAAAGATATAAAACATGAGAATGCTACTCCACTCTGATCAGGAATTACGACTTAAATGGGTATAAGGGAATTCCCAATGTTAACCTATGAGAGGGGTAGGCCTCACAGTAGTGAAAAAACAAATTTAGCTGTTTGTCACTATTAGGACATGCAAAACAAAACAGCACATGTCCTAGCTTTTACTTACATAGCACCCTGCCTGTAGCTCCACCTAGGGGTGCTTACATGAAATAAAAGGAGAGTTTAAGGCTTGGCAAGTACTTTTAAATGTCAAGTCAAAGTGGCAGTAGAACTCCACACACAGACACTGCAGTGGCAGGCCTGAGACAGGTTTGAAAGGCTACTTCTGTGAGTGGCTCAATCAGTGCTGCAGCCCACTAGTAGCATTTAACACACCTGCCCTGGTTATGTCGTATACCACCTTACAAGGGACTTACAAGTAAAATAAAAATGGCAACCTGGTATACCTCAATTACACACATTTAAAGAGGAAGCACATGCACTGAGCACTGATGAGCAGTGGTAAAGTGCTCAGAACCCTAAGGTCAACAAAACTATACAGCAAAATGTAGCGGTAAAAAGCAAAAAGATTGGGAAAGACCACGCTAAGGATGCCAGGTATAACATTACCATATTACTTCCCTACCTAATTTAGTACAACCTGTATTCAGCTAATGTGTGTAAGTGTTTACAAGGCACATGTGCTCCTAATGCATCATAGGTGTGTAGAGATACTGAACACGTTATAAGTATTTGTTTTCAGGAGTAACTCTGTGTGAAAGTGTCAGTTGATGACTTCTTTCCAGTATGTTTCACACAAGTTTTTTGGTTCTGCAGAAACAGTTTCCAACAGGGCAATGATTGTACATAGTAGATACTAAGTACTGTAAACATCCTTGAATATTTAAAGGAAAACATGTCTGCTTGATAATTTTTCTATAGGACAAATGTGTGCTCTATGCACTTATCCGTGTACATGTGCTTAATAAGGCACTGAAACTGATCTATCTAAAACGTTTTCAGCAGAGTACAGAGAGCTGGGAAGTATGTCCTTTAGCACTTTCACACCGTGGGTCTTTATAGTGAGTACTTTCTCTGTGGAGAGAGATTTGCATAGAGTGATTACTATTCTTAGTAGATACTTTTTAATAATCTGTGCTATATTCCTTATGAGAAGTTAGCTGTCTGCAAACAGTATGTTACAGGGTAACCTCTTTGTATAGGGTACACACTGTTTATAGTACCCACTTTTCTACTTATGTCCACTTAATTTCTTACACAGGGTTCAGTAACTGTGAATGGTTTGATACATTCTAAAGGCTGTCCATAGAAGGGCATTAGCTATGTAACAGGGCTTTAGTGTCTGCAGGAAGTTGGTTTTCTTCAAACACTTATAACACATAGAACACCCAGTGCAGTAGAGGATTCCCATATATGTATAGTTGATTGCCACCTTGAGCTCGCTTTCCAATGAAGTGTGTTGTATAGTGTCAATGTTGTACTTAATGGGTGCTGTATATGTAATGGCATCAATGATGCTTCCTATTATTGTGAGCTATTTTCTATTTACTTTCATACCTCTAATGCCATACTCCTTTATAGAATAATGTGTGCAAAAGTAGCTTGGATGATGTCCTCAGTGATATCATCGGCAATGTCATCAATGATGTCATTTGAGATGTCATCAGTGATGTCATAGAACATATCAGGAGTGATGTAATATGTGAGGTCATAAGCAGTGCATGGCAGGGGCGCAGATTATAATTATAACTGGTGAAATCCTGTTTCTTTTTTTATTTAGTACAGAACGTTATGTTAGCACTGAAATGTTCTTCTAACTTTAATGTCACTTAAACCTTTGTTTTTTCAGTTAATTTTTAGGTTTTTTTTCAAAGATATAAAATCTAAAACACTTACTAGTTTCTCCTAACTATAACTATTCTTTAACCTTCAGGTTTTTTCAGTGAATTTTGAAGAATTTAATAGAAATAAGCTTGCTATACACTACTAAGAATTAATATTATTTTCCTTTGAGTGCAGTGTTGTGTGCATATGTGTGTGTGTTATTGTGTACTTGTGTGTGTGAGTTTTTGAGATTGTATAATTGTGTGGAGACATACACAGGTGTGGGGGTATTGGATGTGTTTGTATGTTTGTCACTATGCGCATGTATATGTGTGTGATTGTGTGGCATTGTGTGGATGTATGGGTGACTGTGTGGGTGTGAAGTTGTGTACATGTCCCTGTGTATGTGTGAGTGTGTGTGTGGTTCTGTAGGTGTGTGTGTGACTATGCACATGTGAGAATTAGTGCTTGTGTGTATCACTGGCTGTGTGTTTTGTGAGTGTGGTGATGTCTGTGTGTGTGGGGGTGGATGTGTGTGTCGGAGTATGGCAGTGTTGAACATGTGTAGGGTTGTGTGGGGTTTTGTCTGTGAATGTGTGGTGGTGTTCGGTTGTGTGCCTGTGTGGCATTGTAGCATTACGTGGGTGACTATGTGTGTGTAACACTGTATACAGGTCTCTGTGAGTGAGTTTGTGTGGTTCTGTAGGTGTTTGTGTCACTGTGTGCTTGTGAGATTCTGTGGTTGTGTCTGTCACTGTGTATGTATGTGTTCTGAGGGTGGGTGTGACTGGGTCTGTGGGGGGGCTATGTGTGTGAGTGTGTGGGAGATGTTTTGTGGTTGTATGGGGTTGTTTCTAAGAGTATGTGGGAGTGCTTCTGTGGCATTGTGTGGGTGCCTGTGTGTGTGTGGTTGCCTACATGTCTATATGTCACTGTGACAGTGTTGGTACTGTGGCATGTGTATGTGATTTTAAGTAAGAGATTGTGAGAGTGTGTGTGACTCTGTGTGGGGGGTTGTGTCTGTAAGCATGTGTGTGGGTGTGTTTCTGAGTGTTACATTGTTTTGGGGTATGTGTGTATATGATTGGTTACGTGGGTGAGTATGTCTGTATGGGCTTGTGTAATATATATCCATATGTGTGTTACTGTGTCTTTACAGGTTTGAGTGGTTGTGCAAGTGTTTGTGTGTGTGTTTTTCTTTTTTAAACAGTTGCACAAATTAATCGCAAAGTTTCAGGGTGCACGTTGATGACTGCAATGTCTCAGTGAATCCACGGCACGATCAAAAGCAAGGTTCTTTAACAGCTTCAAGCACAGCTTCAGGTACAAAGGGGGTCCCTTCCCACCCCACCAAAAGCGATCCAGGTGGTCAGCGAACCTCTACCTAGACCCCATCTAAATTTTTTAATGAAGTATAATGAGGATATGGGGACCAAGTACCCAAGTTCTAAGATGCCGGCCACAACTTGCTGTTCAAATTGTGGCCAGCCCATCACAGGTGGGGCTTGTGCTTTCGCAAATCCATTGCAAATGATCCAAGAAGGATCTACAGTATGAAATATACAATATGCAATGTTTTTGAGCATTAAGTGCTCAAAGTCTACTGAACGGATTTACACCAAATCACAAAAGCACTCTTTCTGGACCAAGATCTAGCTTTCTACCAAATTTAGTGTAAATTTGTTCAGCGGTTTAGGTGTAGCTGTATCTAGAGTTCCTATGAAATAATTAATGGGGAACATGTGCGTGACAGATCCCTCCAAAGCTTTCCAGGAAGGAGCTCAGGTGAAAATGTATTTTTGGGGAAACATTCGTGAAGGTTCATCAGATGGCGCCAAACATCTAAGCAAACCAAAAAATTAATTTTCTATTGAAACATGATCCTAACTCTAACTACCCAGTGGCAAGAACCCCTGTGTTATTACCTACTCTTTACTTCTAGTTTGTATTCCCATAGATAGGCATTACTCTGATTTTTTGCTAATAACTTTGAAACTGTTTAACGAATCTTCACAAAATTTAGCAGACTTAATCCATTTTCTACATTGGCAGATGATGCAAAGTTTTGCGGTGATTCGTTAAAGAGGTGCAAGGAAAAACTGCGTGTACGAAAACACATTTTTCCCCCATGCATTTTCCATAGACTTTTTAAACAGATATAGCGTCAAAACGGGCAGTTGCATTTCTGTAAAAATTGGCAGGAATATAGATTACAGTGTTGAAAGGATACTTATTAGGTATTAGTGCAATACACTCCCTTAGGTTTACATACTTACCTTTACCTAAACTGTTTCATTTCTTTATATGCCAATATAACCCAGTAGTATATTACCTCTGAAAACCCAGAATGCAGACAATATGTCTACCTTTCAATTTTATAGGGGCTTTCTTTACCGAATAATATACTGCTTTTTCATCACAATATACTGCAGTATACCGTGAAGCCCAATATAAAACTACCTGTCTGTGCCTTATAACTTTAACACTTATGAACCAATTTAGAACTACTACCAAAAAGTACCCTTTCCATCCCATAATTTATATTCCTGCATAATTTCATCTTCATCCATTTAGCCACTTTCTCGCTAGGCCTGTTTATAATACACTTAATGACACAAGACGCCACTCTACTGTATGCAACTCCGCTCTATGCCACTCAACTGTACGTCACGCTACTCTACACAACTTGAGTCTACGCCAATGAATGCCCTTCCACTCCATGGTATTCCACTCTATGCCACTACACTCTACACCATTCCACTCTACATCACTTGACTCTACGGTGTTCTACTTTACGCCACTCTACTGTGTGCCACTACACTCTATGCTATTCCACTCTATGCCACTCCACTCCACTCTATTCTGCAGTACTCCACTCCACTACACTGTACACCACTACACAGTACACCACTCCACTGTACACCACTCCACTTTATTCCACTCCACACTATTCCACTCTACACCACTCCAATGTGCGCCACTCCACTGTATGTCATTCCACTCTATGCTTTCCTACTCTATGCCGTTCCACTCTACATCACACCTATTTAAGCTATTCTACCCTATGCCACTCAACTATATGCTACTCCATGCGACTCCAATCTACACTTCTCCATTCTACGCCTCTCCACTCTGTGGTATTCCACTCCAGTCTACACCATTCAAATCTACACCATTCCACTCTGTGCCACTTCATTCCACGCCATTCCACTTTACGCTATTCAACTCTATGTCACTCCACTGTACACTGATCTACTATTTGCCACTCCACTCTATGCTACTCCACTCTACACCACTCCTCTCTACACTATTCCCCTTTAGTTCACTCCACAATACACAATTCTATGCCATTCAACTCTATGCATTCAACTATATGTAACTCCACTCTACGCCACTCCACTTTATTCCACTCCACTTTATGCCACTCCATTCTACCCCACACCACTCTGTGCTATTCCACTGTACAACACTCCACTCTATGCCACTCCACTTCACTCTACCACACTCCACTTTGCACTAGTCCACTCAATGCCACTCCACTCTATGCCACCTGACTCAATGCCCTCCCACTCTACTCCACTCAGCATTACACCACTCCACATTACACCACTCTACTGTATGCCACTCCATTCTATATTACTCCACTCTATGCCACTGCACTCTATGCTACTCCACTTGATATCACTCTAATGTGCACCACTCCACTTTTTCTGAATTTAATGCATGCCACTCCACTCTATGCTATTCATCTCTATGCCACTCAACATCACTTGACTTTACGCTATTACACTCTACAGCACTTCACTCTACGCCACTCTATTCTACACCACTTCCCTCTATGCCAGTCCACTTTATGCTACTCTACACCACTCCATGCTATGGTATTCTACTCTACACCACTTCATGACACTCCACTCTAAAGTATTCCATTCTATGACCATTTCACTCTAAACCACTCCATTCTATGCTATTCCACTGCAAGCGACTCCACTTTACCCCACTCCACTCTATGCCACTTCATGCCATTCCACTCTACAGCACTCTAATGTACGCCACTCCACTCTAAGCCACTTCACTTATGCCACTCCACTGTACGCCACTCCACTCTATGCCTCTCCACTGTCTGCCACTCCACTTTATGCCACAACACAATTTCACTCTACACCACTCCACGGTGCGCAGACTCCGCCACTTCACTGTACGCCAATCCACTCTATGCTTTCCTGCTCTACACCACTTCTCACTATGCCACTCTACTTTGCTCTACTCCACTTCACATCACTCCACTGTATGTCACCCCACTATAAGCTAGTCTACCCTACACCACTCAACTACATGCCCCTCTATGTCACTCCAATCTACACCATTCCATTGTATGCCTCTCCACTCTATGGTATTCCACTTTATGCCAATCTGCTCTGCGCCATTCCACTCTATACTAATCAACTCCATGCCACTCCAATGTATACCACTCTACTATATGCTGCTCCAGTCTTTGCTACTCCACTCTGCACTATTTCACTTTACTCCACTCCAATATACACTTCTCTACGCCACTCCACACTATGCCACTCCACTCTATGACACCCGACTCAATACCACTCAACTCTACGCCACTCAGCATTACACCACTCTACATTACATCACTCCACTGTATGCCACTCCACTCTACATTACTCCACTCTATGTCACTGCACTCTATGCCATTCCACTCTTTTCAATTCCACTGTGCACCACTCCACTCTACGTCACTCCACTTGATACCACTCTAATGTATACAACTCCATCCTATGCCACTCGAATGTATACCACTCCACTCTACGCTATTCCACTCTATGCCACTGAACTTTAGGTCATGATACACCACTCCACTCCATGCTATTCCACTCTACATTATTCCACTCTACACCACTTCATTCTATGCCACTCTACTCTACACCACTGCCCTCTATGCCATTCCACTCCACTCCATGCCACTCCACTTTATGCTACTCTACACCACTCCACTCTAAGGTATTGTACTCTATGCCACTCCACTGTACAGTATTCCATTCTATGTCACATCACTCTACGTCACTCTAGTCTACACCACTCCAACCTAAACCACTGCACTCTACACTATATCACTCTACATACCTCCACTTTACTCCTCTCCACTCTATGCTATTTCACTCTATACCATTCCACTCTATGGCACTCTACTGTATACCACTCCACTCTACAACACTTAACTGTATGCTAAGCTGCATCACTCCACTCCACACCATTCCACTGTACACTTCTTCACTCTATGGCACTCCATTTTATGCCACTTCACTCTAAGCCAGCTGACTCTATGACACTCCACTCTACACCTATCGACTGTACACCACTCTACTCTATGCCACTCCACTCTACGCCACTCCACTTTATGCGATTCAACTGTACCTCACTCGCTCTATGCCATTCTATGCCACTCCACTCTATGCCACTCTACGCCAATCCACTCTATGCCACTCTACTCTATGCCACTCCATTCTACTCTATGCCACTCCACTTTACTCAACACTACTCCACTCTACACCACCATATTCTACGCTATTCCACTCTACACCATTCCATTCTACGCCACTCCACTATATGCCTCTCTTCTCTACATCACTCTAAGCCACTCCACAGTACGCCCCTCCACTCAATGATACTCCACTCTACGCTATTCCACTTAACCCCACGTCACTCTACGACACTCCACTATACGGCACTCCACTATACACTATTCCACTCTAAACTGTTCCACTCTATGCCACTCAAATATTGCCATGCTATGCCACTCCACTATACGTTACTCCACTCTACTCTATTTGACTCTATGCCACTCCACTTTACAACACTCTAATATACACAACTCAACTGTACGCCACTCCACTACCCCATTCCTCTCTAAGGTATTCCACTCTATGCCACTCAACTCTACACCACTCTATGCCACTCATTCTATGCCACATCACTCTACACCACTCTATTGTACATGTTGCACCACATTCAAATTACTATAATTTGTGCGCCTCCTTACACAGTGTTATCAAGTCGATAGCCAAACTACATTACCTATAACCAGGGCCAGCTTTAGCGTTGGTGGCACCCTTTGCAACAATGTTTGCTGTCGTCCTCCCTCATTCATGGTCAAGGTGAAGAACACCTCCATCGCGGATTCCCTCACCAACACCTTTTAACAGTGCCCCTCAAATCTCCATAACCACTCTCTTTGAGATGAATTTAATTAGTTATATTGCATCACTCATATTAGCTTAGGGTGTCAGAGCTCTTTGCATCACACACATTACACAGAGACAATCAATCATGTGTGTGTATATCAGTGTTCAGGAAATTTTACATAAGCCTGAGGACTACAAAGTGTAGGAGTTGCATGGCATCCATACTGGTAGACAGTATAGTTTAAGAGTGCTTGGTTTGAAAAAGCGCACACTCAGAATTTAAAACGTATCTTCATGGTTGGGGGTTCTCTTTAATAATAGGAATCAATTTCTACCCAAATTAACCCTTTATACAACATTTATCTATGATCTAATCTATACCTTGCAGTTTGCATGAGGTTCTTTGACGACAGTTAAAAATTAATTGTTCTATATAAGGATTTTAATTTATAAACTGTAAGTAACAAAGGTGGGCTTTTAAAGAACCAGTAGCCCACTGACCTATTTACATAATATGCACTTTTTGTGATGTGCAATGGTACACATTCTTTGCAGCAGGCATATTAACCCACTGCGCTACCTTATGATGAGTCAAAATTTCCACTTGACAAACCTCCACTCTCTCTCCAGGAAGAACATTAATCACTGGAGTTATCTTGACATGTTTATGGTTGCCTGAACATTGCTGGAGGCCAGGAACGTGGCAGCAGGTGCTTCTAAAACCAAAATAAACTTGCAAACTCAGCGCCCCCTGAAGTCAGCACCCGGTGCGGTGGCACCGCTCGCACCGCCCTAGAGCCGGCCCTGACTATAATTCGCCAGTCTGCCATGCGCAATGTTCTCACAAATTATATCATTTAAGATGTCATAAGTGATATTATGAATGGTATAATTTCACATGGTATGAGTGATGTAATATTAAATGGTATTAGCAGTGCATGGTGAAGGTGTGAATTATAGGCAATGTAGTGTAGCTAACAAGTTGACAACACTGTGTTCAGAGCTGCACTAGTTATTGTAATTTGATGGTGGTGCGTAAATTATAAATTTAAGGTAGGACCACAACATTAGCATTTGTTATATTTGTGTAGTTTGTTTGATTTGAGTAGAAAGAATAAATAAAGTTTTAGTATTTTGAAAGTGGTGCGTAAATTATAAATTTAAGGTATAACTATAACTTTAGAATTTCTAATGTTTGTGTTGTTTACGTTTGGGTTGTATAGAAAGAATAAATAAATTTTTCCTAACTATAAGCTTGAACCTTTGTCCGTATTCAGCTATATCTATTTGGGTTTTTAGGATTTAGGGATGAGTTTCTTAGTTAAAGGTTAATGGAATGTTTTAAAGTTTTGGGATGGGCAGTGTTGAGGGGGTAATAGTTTTTAGGGTTTTGAGTGGAAAGCATTTCAGGTTCAAAGATGAGTTTTAGAGTTTTGGCGAGTGTTAGGGTATCAAGTTTTTAAAGTTTCTTTTGGGTTCAGGGATTGTGTTTTTGTTATGGGTTAATAGGGGCCCGAATCACAGAACTAACTTAAGACAAAATCCTAAGCTTACTACTTTTGGTATTCACAGAAGTTAGGATTTTGTCTTAAGACAGACTTAAGACAGACTTAAGACAGACTTAAGACAAACTTAAGACAGACTTAAGACAGACTTAAGACAGACTTAAGACAGACTTTTCAGTACGTATATATATATATATATATATATATATATATATATATATATATATATATATATATATAAATTCACAGAAAAAACCATAGGTTTCACACATGTTATAGTTAGCGGAAATTTTACTGATAAAAAACCAATGAAATTCCCCCGTTATAGTTAGTGCAGGAAACTATAACTCACGCGACCGCAATCCTCTGCTGATGCTAATACTGTATTTAGACACTTATTTGCCCATGTCTTCTTCCATAAATTTTTAGCTATACATATATTACAAATATTTTTTTTTCATAAAGACACATATGTCATCAGCAGAAGATAGCGGTCGCGTGAGTTATAGTTTCCTGCACTAACTATAACGGGGGAATTTCATTGGTTTTTTATCAGTAAAATTTCCGCTAACTATAACATGTGTGAAACTTATGGTTTTTTCAGTGAATTTGCAAGGTTTTTTAAATGCTAATTCCTAACTATAACGTGTGTGAAACCTATGGTTTTTTCAGTGAATTTGTACGGTTTTTTAAATGCTAAGTTACTTTCCGCCATTCGTGGCGTGCGCGCCCACTTAACGCAGTTCGTTCCGTGCGCGCACGGTGCGCTTCGTGCACCGCGCGCCCACTTTACGCAGTTAGTGCCGTGCACGCACGGTGGGCACGCAGTGCACTACGCGCACCGCGTGCCCACGTTACGCTAGATGGGCCATGTACGCACGATGCGCTTCGCGCACCGTGCGCACATGGAGGACATATTATGCGCTTCCTTGTGATAGGTAATCTGTTGAAATTTTTTGGGCAAATGCTGTGCTCTTATATGCAATGCACAAATGGTGGCCTTCGGCCACCATTTGCACACGGGGTGGAGAGAGTGGGTTTTTTTTTTTTTAATAATTTTTTATCGTACGCGTACGGTAAGCGTACGGTAAGCGTAATCGGCGAAATTTTCGAAAAATAAAAAATTACCGTTTTTTGCCTTGGGGGATCTTTGAAGACTCAACTAACATGGTTATGTGCATGGGCGCTGTCTGAACAGCCCCTTTATATGTTTTTGGCATTTGTTTATCAGCTCCCCCCTCAGAGTGCGACAGAGAAAATGGCGGCCACCGCTTCCTGGTTTCGACCGATTCGAATGTTTACTAAGATCTAAGGGCCAATCAGAATCGCGCTCGCGCACTCCACCGTACGCGTACGGTAAGCGCACCGTAAGCGCACCGTAAGCTGGCTCAGATATATATATTGATTTAAAGGCTATTTTCTCAGAATCTACTGAACAGATTTACACCAAACCTACAAAAGGCACTTCCTTGACCTGAGGACTACCTCTCTGCCAAATTTCAAGTAATTCTGTTCAGCCGTTCGGGCTGTAGCTGTGTCTAAAGGTCCTATGGAAAAATGCATGGGAAAAACGCGTTTTGGGACCCCCCTTTTATCTCAGCCCCCGCTTGACGAATCCCCCCGAGACTTTCAGGGTAGGAGCGGAGCGTAGCGCCCCACCTATTTTGAAAAATTCGCAAGGATTCGTCGACCGGCGCAAAAGTTATTCAAAATAGAATGTTGCGGATTTCCTATGGAAACGTGGTCCTAACTATAACTACCTACTGGCGACCGCCAGTAGGTAATATATATATATATATATATATATATATATATATATATATATATTACCTACTGGCGGTCGCCAGTAGGTAGTTATAGTTAGGACCACGTTTCCATAGGAAAACCTCAACATTCTATTTTGAATAACTTTGGCGCCGGTCGACGAATCCTCGCGAATTTCTCAAAATAGGTGGGGCGCTATGCTCCGCTCCTACCCTGAAAGTCTCGGGGGGATCCGTCAAGCGGGGGCTGAGATAAAAGGGGGGTCCCAAAACGCGTTTTTCCCATGCATTTTTCCATAGGACCTTTAGAACGAGCTACAGCCCGAACGGCTGAACAGAATTACTCAAAATTTGGCAGAGAGGTAGTCCCTAGGTCAAGGAAGTGCCTTTTGTAGGTTTGGTGTAAATCTGTTCAGTAGATTCTGAGAAAATAGCCTTTAAATCAATATATATATCTGAGCCCGCTTACGGTACGCTTACCGTACGCTTACGGTAAGCGTACGGCGGCGTGCGCGAGCGCGATTCTGATTGGCTGTTAGATCTTAGTAAACATTCGAATCGGCCGAAACCAGGAAGCGGCGGCCGCCATTTTGTGTATTTCACTCTGAAAAAAAAGAGTGAAAACAAGGAAAGGGGGCAATGAGGAGAGTTACAGACCCCCTAACATTTGTAAGGGGGTCAAAGAAGGACAGAAAAGTACAAAAAAAACATTTATTGATTTTAAAAAAAATCACGGGGTACGCGTACGGTAAGCTTACGGTAAGCGTACGGTAAAAAAATAAAAATAGATAAATGAAAAGCAGATTTAAGAGTTTAGAAATTAGGGAGCTCTAAAAAGAGCTGTTGTGTTTATGAAGTCATTTTTTTAGTGGTACCTACAAGTAAGTACCGATGCAGAGTCTAAGGTTCAAGAGGAAGACTCTGTTCCCTTCATCATTGAAGTGCACACCATCTCCTCTATAAATGTCTTGCATGTCATAACGCAAGTTGTTGTGGTAAATGGCACCCATACCATAGTCACGGAGGAAAGCAGAAACAGATTTGTTGACGTGCTTTCTTGCTTTGTCAATCTGTGGACAGAAATGATTGGACCAGTTCCATTTTTGCCTTTGGCATATGTTGGAAAACACAAAGGCAGTTTTAGGGAAAAGTGTAAACAGTTGTGCAAAGGTGTCCTTCATAAGCATTTCCAGACCTACCCCAGTCAAAGTGCCTAGGTCATTGCCACCACAGTGCACTATTATGAGGTCAGGGTGTTGGATTTGAATGAAGGATTTCACCAATGGCATCAATTGGTGCCACTTTAACCCTCTCTGACCAATCCATTTAATGTCTACATTTGGCAAAGCAAGGTCTCTCACCATATCTGTTTTCTCTGCAAACTTTTCACTCCAGAAGACATAGCTGTGCCCTACAATCCACACTGTGAACATCTTTAAAGGAGAACTGGATGCACTCAGGAGGTGTCTTTCAGTAGAATGGCAATATGAAAAGAAAGACAGTTTGGAAATGGAGGCATACATATTTTTTTAAAACAAAAAGAACTGATTGGCTGTTTCATACCATTCTAGAATAAAAACTAGGCTGTATGTGAAAATTAATAGAAGCATGTTTTGTATTGGTACAAAAAAATGTGTAACCAAAGAACAGTACTATGGATTTGCTGTAAGGTTTGAAAAGTCAAGCACTCTTGCTCTGTGGAATTGAAACATTGTGTGTCGAACTTCTGACCTAACTGCACACAGCAGTGTTCCATGAGCTGTTGCTATGGTAGCAGGCAGAAGTCAAGTTGGGGGAAGGGTACTAGGCAGAAGTCAAGTTGGGGGCAGGGTACTTTTGGAAAAGGGTTGGTTTTCAACCAATAGAAATGTGTGATTACATTTGAAAAAAAGGGGGAAGCACTGAGATTTGAAACTTACATGTATATGTGTGGAAAAATAGAGGGAAAGTTTGCCATTATCTGGTTCTGCTGAGAGGAGAGAGGTGAACACAACAGAGATCCTGGCTCTGATAATCTGCTGTTTGAGTGTCACATTTCTTTCACAACTAACTAATTTTAAAGGTGAGTTTAGAGTTTGAGAGGGGATGTATGTGGTAACTTAAGAAATGAATAATAGAAATGGGAATTGTTTTTGTTGTAGTTACACATGGTGGTTTCATAATGTGACAGTGTGTAAAAGTGATTTACACTTGCCCCGAAAAAAAAAAGAGCAGTAAGTGTGCTTTCAAATTGGCAAAGAAATTTCGTTTTGGGACTAATGTGAAAACATGACTCTGTGTGCATAGAAGAATTATAGGCAGAGATTTATTGCGTCTTGCTCTGGTGATTTCACAGTTGCATTAGATGGAAAGGGGGAGCGAATTTTTTGGGGAAGAAGCAGAGGCTTAGCACACACCCATGTGCTTGCCATGTATAGTCATGCACAGTATTTAGAAGCCAGTGGGGTTTTCAGGTTTAAGTCTGTAATGCAAATACATTCAGCATCACTAAGGCTGGTTGCCCTTGGTGGAGTGTAGGCAGTCACAGAGAATGCACATGGTGGTGGTCTGAAAAAAAAACAGCTTGGACACGTGCAATTAAATAAATCAAAAATAGTGGTTTCATAATGTGTCAGTCTGTAAAAGTGATTTCAAATTGTAAAAAGAGATTTTCACTTGGCCCGAAAAAAAAGTGCAGTAAGTGTGCTTTCAAATTGGCAAAGAAATTTCGTTTTGGGACTAATGTGAAAACATGACTCTGTGTGCATAGAAGAATTATAGGCAGAGATTTATTGCGTCTTGCTCTGGTGATTTCACAGTTGCATTAGATGGAAAGGGGGAGCGAATTTTTTGGGGAAGAAGCAGAGGCTTAGCACACACCCATGTGCTTGCCATGTATAGTCATGCACAGTATTTAGAAGCCACTGGGGTTTTCAGGTTTAAGTCTGTAATGCAAATACATTCAGCATCACTAAGGCTGGTTGCCCTTGCTGGAGTGTAGGCAGACACAGAGAATACACATGGTGTTGGTCTGAAAAAAAAACAGCTTGGACACGTGCAATTAAATAAATCAAAAATAGTGGTTTCATAATGTGTCAGTCTGTAAAAGTGATTTCAAATTGTAAAAAGAGATTTTCACTTGGCCCTAAAAAAAAAGAGCAGTAAGTGTGCTTTCAAATTGGCAAAGAAATTTCGTTTTAGGACTAATGTGAAAACATGACTCTGTGTGCATAGAGGAATTATAGGCAGAGATTTATTGCGTCTTGCTCTGGTGATTTCACAGTTGCATTAGATGGAAAGGGGGAGCGAATTTTTTGGGGAAGAAGCAGAGGCTTAGCACACACCCATGTGCTTGCCATGTATAGTCATGCACAGTATTTAGAAGCCACTGGGGTTTTCAGGTTTAAGTCTGTAATGCAAATACATTCAGCATCACTAAGGCTGGTTGCCCTTGGTGGAGTGTAGGCAGTCACAGAGAATGCACATGGTGGTGGTCTGAAAAAAAAACAGTTTGTACACGTGCAATTAAATAAATCAAAAATAGTGGTTTCATAATGTGTCAGTCTGTAAAAGTGATTTCAAATTGTAAAAAGAGATTTTCACTTGGCCCTAAAAAAAAAGAGCAGTAAGTGTGCTTTCAAATTGGCAAAGAAATTTCGTTTTAGGACTAATGTGAAAACATGACTCTGTGTGCATAGAGGAATTATAGGCAGAGATTTATTGCGTCTTGCTCTGGTGATTTCACAGTTGCATTAGATGGAAAGGGGGAGCGAATTTTTGGGGGAAGAAGCAGAGGCTTAGCACACACCCATGTGCTTGCCATGTATAGTCATGCACAGTATTTAGAAGCCAGTGGGGTTTTCAGGTTTAAGTCTGTAATGCAAATACATTCAGCATCACTAAGGCTGGTTGCCCTTGGTGGAGTGTAGGCAGTCACAGAGAATGCACATGGTGGTGGTCTGAAAAAAAAACAGTTTGTACACGTGCAATTAAATAAATCAAAAATAGTGGTTTCATAATGTGTCAGTCTGTAAAAGTGATTTCAAATTGTAAAAAGAGATTTTCACTTGGCCCTAAAAAAAAAGAGCAGTAAGTGTGCTTTCAAATTGGCAAAGAAATTTCGTTTTAGGACTAATGTGAAAACATGACTCTGTGTGCATAGAGGAATTATAGGCAGAGATTTATTGCGTCTTGCTCTGGTGATTTCACAGTTGCATTAGATGGAAAGGGGGAGCGAATTTTTGGGGGAAGAAGCAGAGGCTTAGCACACACCCATGTGCTTGCCGTGTATAGTCATGCACAGTATTTAGAAGCCAGTGGGGTTTTCAGGTTTAAGTCTGTAATGCAAATACATTCAGCATCACTAAGGCTGGTTGCCCTTGGTGGAGTGTAGGCAGTCACAGAGAATGCACATGGTGGTGGTCTGAAAAAACAGCTTGGACATGTGCATTTAAATAAAAGAAAAAAAAGTGGTTTCATAATGTGTCAGTCTGTAAAAGTGATTTCAAATTGTAAAAAGAGATTTTCACTTGGCCCAAAAAAAAAAGAGCAGTAAGTGTGCTTTCAAATTGGCAAAGAAATTTCGTTTTAGGACTAATGTGAAAAAATGACTCTGTGTGCATAGAGGAATTATAGGCAGAGATTTATTGCGTCTTGCTCTGGTGATTTCACAGTTGCATTAGATGGAAAGTGGGAGCGAATTTTTGGGGGAAGAAGCAGAGGCTTAGCACACACCCATGTGCTTGCCGTGTATAGTCATGCACAGTATTTAGAAGCCAGTGGGGTTTTCAGGTTTAAGTCTGTAATGCAAATACATTCAGCATCACTAAGGCTGGTTGCCCTTGCTGGAGTGTAGGCAGACACAGAGAATACACATGGTGGTGGTCTGAAAAAAAAACAGCTTGGACATGTGCAATTAAATACATTTTTAAAAAAGGTTTCATAATGTGTCAGTCTGTAAAAGTGATTTTCACTCGGCCCGAAAAAAAAAGAGCAGTAAGTGTGCTTTCAAAATGGCAAAGAAATTTCGTTTTGGGACTAATGTGAAAACATGACTCTGTGTGCATAGAGGAATTATAGGCAGAGATTTATTGCGTCTTGCTCTGGTGATTTCACAGTTGCATTAGATGGAAAGGGGGAGCGAATTTTTTGGGGAAGAAGCAGAGGCTTAGCACACACCCATGTGCTTGCCATGTATAGTCATGCACAGTATTTAGAAGCCAGTGAGGTTTTCAGGTTTAAGTCTGTAATGCAAATACATTCAGCATGACTAAGGCTGGTTGCCCTTGCTGGAGTGTAGGCAGACACAGAGAATACACATGGTGGTGGTCTGAAAAAAAAACAGCTTGGACATGTGCAATTAAATAAATTTTTAAAAAAGGTTTCATAATGTGTCAGTCTGTAAAAGTGATTTTCACTCGGCCCGAAAAAAAAAGAGCAGTAAGTGTGCTTTCAAAATGGCAAAGAAATTTCGTTTTGGGACTAATGTGAAAACATGACTCTGTGTGCATAGAGGAATTATAGGCAGAGATTTATTGCGTCTTGCTCTGGTGATTTCACAGTTGCATTAGATGGAAAGGGGGAGCGAATTTTTGGGGGAAGAAGCAGAGGCTTAGCACACACCCATGTGCTTGCCATGTATAGTCATGCACAGTATTTAGAAGCCACTGGGGTTTTCAGGTTTAAGTCTGTAATGCAAATACATTCAGCATCACTAAGACTGGTTGCCCTTGCTGGAGTGTAGGCAGACACAGAGAATACACATGGTGTTGGTCTGAAAAAAAACCAGCTTGGACACGTGCAATTAAATAAATCAAAAATAGTGGTTTCATAATGTGTCAGTCTGTAAAAGTGATTTCAAATTGTAAAAAGAGATTTTCACTTGGCCCTAAAAAAAAAGAGCAGTAAGTGTGCTTTCAAATTGGCAAAGAAATTTCGTTTTAGGACTAATGTGAAAACATGACTCTGTGTGCATAGAGGAATTATAGGCAGAGATTTATTGCGTCTTGCTCTGGTGATTTCACAGTTGCATTAGATGGAAAGGGGGAGCGAATTTTTTGGGGAAGAAGCAGAGGCTTAGCACACACCCATGTGCTTGCCATGTATAGTCATGCACAGTATTTAGAAGCCAGTGGGGTTTTCAGGTTTAAGTCTGTAATGCAAATACATTCAGCATCACTAAGGCTGGTTGCCCTTGGTGGAGTGTAGGCAGTCACAGAGAATGCACATGGTGGTGGTCTGAAAAAAAAACAGTTTGTACACGTGCAATTAAATAAATCAAAAATAGTGGTTTCATAATGTGTCAGTCTGTAAAAGTGATTTCAAATTGTAAAAAGAGATTTTCACTTGGCCCTAAAAAAAAAGAGCAGTAAGTGTGCTTTCAAATTGGCAAAGAAATTTCGTTTTAGGACTAATGTGAAAACATGACTCTGTGTGCATAGAGGAATTATAGGCAGAGATTTATTGCGTCTTGCTCTGGTGATTTCACAGTTGCATTAGATGGAAAGGGGGAGCGAATTTTTGGGGGAAGAAGCAGAGGCTTAGCACACACCCATGTGCTTGCCATGTATAGTCATGCACAGTATTTAGAAGCCAGTGGGGTTTTCAGGTTTAAGTCTGTAATGCAAATACATTCAGCATCACTAAGGCTGGTTGCCCTTGGTGGAGTGTAGGCAGTCACAGAGAATGCACATGGTGGTGGTCTGAAAAAACAGCTTGGACATGTGCATTTAAATAAAAGAAAAAAAAGTGGTTTCATAATGTGTCAGTCTGTAAAAGTGATTTCAAATTGTAAAAAGAGATTTTCACTTGGCCCGAAAAAAAAAGAGCAGTAAGTGTGCTTTCAAATTGGCAAAGAAATTTCGTTTTGGGACTAATGTGAAAACATGACTCTGTGTGCATAGAGGAATTATAGGCAGAGATTTATTGCGTCTTGCTCTGGTGATTTCACAGTTGCATTAGATGGAAAGGGGGAGCGAATTTTTGGGGGAAGAAGCAGAGGCTTAGCACACACCCATGTGCTTGCCGTGTATAGTCATGCACAGTATTTAGAAGCCAGTGGGGTTTTCAGGTTTAAGTCTGTAATGCAAATACATTCAGCATCACTAAGGCTGGTTGCCCTTGCTGGAGTGTAGGCAGACACAGAGAATACACATGGTGGTGGTCTGAAAAAAAAACAGCTTGGACATGTGCAATTAAATAAATTTTTAAAAAAGGTTTCATAATGTGTCAGTCTGTAAAAGTGATTTTCAATCGGCCCGAAAAAAAAAGAGCAGTAAGTGTGCTTTCAAAATGGCAAAGAAATTTCGTTTTGGGACTAATGTGAAAACATGACTCTGTGTGCATAGAGGAATTATAGGCAGAGATTTATTGCGTCTTGCTCTGGTGATTTCACAGTTGCATTAGATGGAAAGGGGGAGCGAATTTTTTGGGGAAGAAGCAGAGGCTTAGCACACACCCATGTGCTTGCCATGTATAGTCATGCACAGTATTTAGAAGCCAGTGAGGTTTTCAGGTTTAAGTCTGTAATGCAAATACATTCAGCATCACTAAGGCTGGTTGCCCTTGCTGGAGTGTAGGCAGACACAGAGAATACACATGGTGGTGGTCTGAAAAAAAAACAGCTTGGACATGTGCAATTAAATAAATTTTTAAAAAAGGTTTCATAATGTGTCAGTCTGTAAAAGTGATTTTCACTCGGCCCGAAAAAAAAAGAGCAGTAAGTGTGCTTTCAAAATGGCAAAGAAATTTCGTTTTGGGACTAATGTGAAAACATGACTCTGTGTGCATAGAGGAATTATAGGCAGAGATTTATTGCGTCTTGCTCTGGTGATTTCACAGTTGCATTAGATGGAAAGGGGGAGCGAATTTTTGGGGGAAGAAGCAGAGTCTTAGCACACACCCATGTGCTTGCCGTGTATAGTCATGCAAAGTATTTACAAGCGAGTGGGGTTTTCAGGTTTCAGTCTGTAATGCAAATACATTGAGCTTCACTAAGGCTGGTTGCCCTTGCTGGAGTGTAGCACTGTGGACATGGGCTTTTTAAAAAATCTGAAAAGTGGTTTCATAATGTGACAGTTTGTAAAAGAGATTTTCACTTGCCCAAAAAAAAGAGCAGTTTGTGTGCATTCAAATTGGCAAAGAAATTTTGTTTTATGACTATTGTGAAAACAAATGTAGTAATATATTTAAATACAATAAAGGATTTTTTTTTTAGTTTTTTTCAGGTATTGCTGAAGAACAGTGAACAAAATTTAAGATGCCTACAAAATCTCGAGCTCAAAAAACTCTAAAAAAAAAACTATATTTGAAGACAACTGGAGGACCAAAGTTAGTAGAAGATGCTCATGTTGGGAAAAAGAAAAAATCTTCTGGTAAGCAGAAAAAACAATTTCTTAACAAAATATTCAAAACAAAGAAAAATGTACAATATGTCTGTCCTCGGAAAAATGTAACAAAACATAGAGAACAGCAAAAAATTGAGAATTTAGTTAATGCAAATATACCTTCTGCAATTGAAAAGTTTAACATAAACAGAAAAACAGCGTTTAAAGAGATACGTAGAAAAATGTTTCAGAGAAGAGTTATGTCCAATTTGATAAAGGATGTAAAGAAATATAAGCAAAAGGCAAAATATTACAAGAGAAAAAAAGAAATTGAAGCCATTGCAGCAAAAGCATTAGAATTAAAAAGGAAACTATTCATATTAATTTTGAATAGGATGCGTACATTAGATAAAATGGTTAATGTACTGAAATCACAAAGCAAAAGCAAAAGAGTAGTGAACAGAACAAACTTTTGTAAAGTGTTTTTAGGAAAGTGGATGCATAGTTCAAGTAGTGAACCTTTTTTTAATGAAGAGAGCTATTTTCAAAGTAATAGTTTGCTGCATGCAGTTGACACCAGAGGTCGTTCATACGAAGTAAAAAATGGTTGCATAATGGAGAAGGAGATAATGGTTCCAAGAGATGAGGTACAAGTGATGGCAGATGAGGCAATGGGGAGACGTCCTAAAGCCCCAGTGTACACTTGGAATTGTAGTAGTATTTGCACTGTGCGTCAGGAATCTATTGACAGATTTCGAGAGTTTCTAAGAGAATATAGTAAAAAAAGTGTAAAACAAAAGATTAAGGTGCTTCAAAGTCTGGATCCATGCAGAGTGAGAGAGAATACTGGTTTGCAGGGTCATTCTCTTGCTTGTCTATCTAGAAAAGTGTGCAATAGTGTTTTCCATCATTTTAGGATGCTGGCTGTTCATCATACTGAAATGAGAAAGTTTGTGAGACGGTTGTATTTTGCCAAAAGTCCAGCAATAAAGTTAAATGAATTGAATAGGGCTCTGTTCCGAGGAACGGTATCAGATGTAGAGAAGGTTGTTGATGAAATTCAGTTTTGTTACTTTGGTCCTGAACAAAACAGTGCAGAGAAGGACACAGTAAATGAGGCAGAAGTGGAAGAGAATGTAGAACCCTCTGTAAGTAACACATTTAATGATCACATAACAAAATTTGCAATAGTCTCTAATGAAAGACCAAATGTTACTTGTATTTGTTGCCGCAGAACTCATTATAGAAAACAAACTAGGAATGTTGATCTCTACAGAAAGAGTGAAAATGAAGATAATTATAAGTGGATGGATTTTGCCACATATATATTTCTTGAAAATTGTTTTGAATTGGGTGAAGATCAGCGTATTTGTAAATACTGTTACAACAAGTTAGAGGAAAATAGAATGCCGACCAGAGCTGTACATAATAATTTAGAATTGGATGCTATTCCTGCTGAACTTTCTGAATTAAATACATATGAGTCTATACTCATTCAATGTGTTCATCCGTTCCAGACCATAGTACGTATGGAGCCCAAAACTGGTAAATTACCTCCTTCAGATTTACTGAGAGGTTTAAAAGGTAGAGTGGTGTATTTGCCCTTGGATTTGAAAAAAAATATGGAAACTATTGATGCGGATACTTTGGAAACTGAACCATTAATTATTCTGGTTAATGGTGTACCTACAAAGAATAAGAAGATTTGGCAGGAGCTGGTAGATGTGCGGAAAGTACAAAGAGCAAATTTGTATTTGAAAAAAAATAACAAATGGTATGAATCAATTTATATAGAAGAAGAAGAAGAAGAAGAAGATTTTCAAGAACACACAGAAACACCAACTGGACAAATTGAAAAAGTGGACAAGTCAAAGGAAGAAGAAATTTATGAACATTTTAGCATACATCCTCTCCATTCGAAAGAAGTTATGGGAGACAATATTGATCTCTTTCAGATGAAGAAAGCAAAAGGAAATCCCGTGAGTGTATGGGAGGAGAGCTTGGAAGCTCGATGTTTTCCCCAGCTGTTTCCTAAAGGAAAAGGAGGACGATACGATGAACGTCCAGAACAGATTCCAGCTTCAGAGTATCGGACTACAAGACTATATGCTGAAGATCCCAGATTTCGACAAAGTATTCCTTATTTGTTCCATCTTTTATTTGAAAGCGACTTGTCTGCACTGTCTTATGCAGTAAATCACATTTTAAAAAGTGGAGTACATTTACAAAATGTGTCTGCTAAGGATTTTATGGAGAAAGTGGAGCACCGAGATGATCATTTGGAAACACAACTGATCAATCTGATGGCTTGTCAGCGTGGGACAAATGAATATTGGTACCGACGCCATGGTGAACTAAAATGCATGTTACGCAATTTAGGAACACCAACATGGTTCCTTACCCTAAGCTGTGCCGAGTACGCTTGGGATGATTTACTGGATTTTCTACGAGAGGCCAATTCAAACATTAAAAACATCGAATACAAGACAGCAGGAGAACTGTGCTAATTGGATCCGGTTAATGTTTGCAGATATTTCAATCATAGATTTGAGGCTATGATGTCCTTCATCTGCAATAAAAAAAATCCACCCCTTGGAGAAGTAGTGGATTTCTTTTGGAGAAAAGAGTACCAGGCAAGAGGTGCTCCTCATATTCATATGCTGCTGTGGATCAAGGATGCCCCAAAGTTTGGAACAGATACTGATGAAGCAGTGTTATCTTACATTGAAGAATATGCAACATGTGGTATACCAAAAAGCAAAGAAGAGAACAAGTTAAAGGAGCAAGTTCTACGTTTCCAAAGTCATCGGTGTGGAAAATACTGTCGACGGAAATACAAGAGCAAAGAAAAATACTACACTAAATGTCGATTTGGATTTCCTAGACCTGTTCTTTCAAATGGAAGAGTCAACAGTTTTATGTCAGCTGTGAGACATACTATCACAAGAAAATCACCTAAGAATACCTACAACCTTAAAAGAAAAGAAGAATCAAAAAATATAAATGACTACAACCCAGTCATTTTATCCATGTGGAACGCTAACATGGATATACAGTATGTAGCTGACAATTCCATTGCTGTTGCACGATATGTAACGTCTTACATTACGAAATCAGAAAAAACAGAATTGAAGGAAATGTGGGAAGAGATTTCTCACGAGAAGACTGTCAGTAAGAAGCTGTACAGTTTCAGTTTGAAGATGTTATCGCATCGAGAAATTGGATCCTACGAATGTTCAGATAGGTTATCTTCTGCAAGTCTCTACTCGAAGTCAAGAAGAATAATTTGGGCAAGTTTAGGCCTTGCAGCAATGAGAAATCGGGTACTGAAATCTGTTGGAGAAATTGAATATTTGGCCGAGAATGACCCAGAAAGTACAGATATATTGAAAACAAACATGTTGGACACATATTATCCCAAGAGAAGTCATCATCTGGAGAACATGTGTCTCTATGAAGTGCTGCAGAACTACATTTATTCACGGAAAGCTGCAGAAGACATCAACAGTGGAAAATATAAAGTTGTTGGTGAAGAAGGATGTTTGGTGAAGCAAACCAAAGGAAGTTTGATAAATCACCGGAAGCTGAGTTGCGACACAACCGACAAGAAAGAATTTTACTACTTGGCTCTTTTACAGTTGTTTAAACCATGGCGTACAGAGGATGAACTACTGGGAGAATTCCAGAGCTATGAAGATTCTTTTAATGCTTGCAAAGACAGCATACAATGCAGTACATTCTCAACTTATCTGCAAATGTTAAATGAAGAAATTGAACAGGAAACTACAATTGCAGCAGAAATAGCTAGAGACAGTTCTCAGGACAGCCAAAGTTCAGGAACATACAGTCAAGATCCCCTAGGACAACCAATCGTTGAAAATGAAGCATCAATAGCCATGAATGAAGTGGAAACGGCTATGAATCAAGCTCAAGAAGAATTTATAGACTTACAAAATTTGGAAAGACAACTGAATCAAGAGCAGCAACACATTTATGAAGAGATCAAAAACAAAATTGATCACGGATTTCTACATATAAAAAAAGAGTGCTCATGCACATCATTTCATCCAATCAGGATGTATGTAAGTGGACAAGCTGGAACTGGAAAAAGTTTCCTAATTAAAGTAATCAGAAGCTACCTAAAGCAAAAAACGGATTCTACTTTGTCTTGTGTGGTTACTGCTCCAACTGGGTTAGCAGCATATAACATAAAAGGAATCACTTTACATCGTTTGCTAATGTTACCAGTGGAGCATGAGAACAAAATACAATTCAACAAGCTAACTGGAGAAGCATCCTTGGAAGTTTCAAGAGTATTGAAGAAGATGCAAGTTCTCATTATTGATGAGGTGAGCATGGTATCAAACTTAATGCTTGCCTTTGTGCATTTAAGAATGCAGCAAATTTTGAAGACAGACTATGACGTGTTATTTGGTGGAAAACACGTCATAGTTTTTGGGGATCTTTTGCAACTTACTCCAGTTAAAGGACAACCAGTGTTTAATACTGTGACACATGAAGACACGAAGAAGTCATTGGGAAGCATTGGAAATACAAATATTTGGTCCTTCTTTGAGTACAAGGAACTTACAACTAATATGAGGCAAGCAAACGATGAAGAATATGGAAGTATTCTGAAAGATATCAGAATTGGACTACTCACAGAAGTTGGGAAAAAAGCATTACAGAGTCGGCTGCTACATAATTTATTTCCAAAGGAAGAAATAGTTGCAGAGAAAATATACAAGAATATTGCAGAAAACAAAAGTGTCATCTGCTTAATGCCAACTCTACGTGAATGCTCAATATTTAATGAGGAGCTTTTGAAATTGGAAAAGGAAGAGATCAGGAAATTGGAAGCAGTGGACAAAATTGAGGATGGAAGAATTACTGTCACAGTAACAGGCAAACTGAAAAATAAATTGGACTCACTAGAGAAGAACATCTCCAAAACAGCAGGATTAGAAAAAAATCTATATGTTTGCATGAACTGTAGAGTATTTTTAAGGAGAAATTTGGATGTTGAGAAAGGCTTAGTGAATGGAGCGATGGGAAGAGTTGTGGGTTTTATTAATTATCAGAAAAAAGAAGGAATTGAATGTTTACAGATAAAATTTGATCAGATAGATGAAGTTAAAGATATTTGTCGTTGTACAGTTCGTTTTATGCTTGTGAAAGACTTATATGTACGTAGGAAGCAGTTTCCGTTTTCTCTAGCATATGCTGTAACTATCCACAAGTCTCAAGGATTGACTGTAGATTGTGCATTTGTGAATATTGGTTCAACTGTGTTCAAAGAAGGTATGGCATATGTAGCTTTGTCACGAGTCAAAACATTATCAGGTTTATTCATGATAGACTTTGATGACTCAAAAGTTAGTGCTGATACAAACTGTGTAAAGGAGTATAATAGATTAAGAAGAAGCTATGCTCCTCATTTAGGTCAGTATCCTGTGTTGGAGAAACGTGTAGTTTCTCGTAAAAGGAGAAATGAGAATATCTGTAATGAAGATATAGAGAAGAGGAAAAAAAAGAGGAGTGATGTAATTGCAAGCAAAAAGAAAAAGGACAATGAAGAACAGGTTGTAGGATGTCATTTTGAAAATAGCTCTGGTGTCAACTGCTACGCTAATGTAGTGCTGAATGTTGCATTTTATCTGGAAAGTTTGCAAGAGCAGATAATAGTAAATCAGGGAAAAAGATTCTGTTCAGAGCTGAGTCTCCTTTTTCAAAAGCTGAGTAAAGATAAAACTCAAATAGAAAGTGCTACTGATATTAGAAAACTTTTAGATGTATGTTCAGGACGAACACAGTTTTCTCAAAATGAACAGCAAGATGCACACAAATTTTTGATGTATTTTCTTCAGGTAGTGGAAGAAGAAGGAGTTCCCATTGACATTTTTTTTGGTCTCTCTTATAAATGGGAACATAGTTGTGATAATTGTTATAATATATGTGGCTCTATTGTTGATAATGAAAGGTTTATTTATTTGACATTGCCAGAGAGTAAAACAGTCACTTTTGCAAAATTAGTTAAAGATGCTAATCATAGCATGAAATGTGGTGAGTGTAATTCTGACATGTTTTCAACATTAATTTTAAGGGAATACGGACAGTATGTAATTTTAATGATGCAACGATGTAGAGCTGATGGTTCAAAATTGGATACTTTAATAAAGAAGTTTACAGGACAGCAATTATCAATTTCAGGAAAAACTTTTGTAACTGTTGCAATAATTTTCCATGATGGACCTACTGTTACTTCTGGACATTACACAGTTTATCTAAAATGTGAAAAAGGCTGGACACTGTGTAATGATTCCCAATTGATTTTCAAACAACGTTTGCCTTTTGATTTAGCAAATTCCTATCTAATCTTCCTGAAACCTAAATTTTAGAGAGACTTGGCAAGATCTGGACAAAATAATTTTACCATTTTACTGGATTACCATTGCAATTTTGTAGAAAAAATATTTTTAAAATTATCATTTGGCCTAAAGGAAAGATAACCAATTGTAATGTGGACTTTTTTAATTTTTAATGCAATTTTGAAAAACCAATAATTTATAGATAATCGGTAACTTCTGCACATTTTAAATTTTGGAATGCTATTGGACTGCCATTGGAAATTTTTTCAAAAATGATTTAAAAAATTACTATTTGGCCATGTGGAAAAGTAAGCAATTCTATTGTGGACTAAATAAATTATTCAAAAAATTTTCGTGAACCAAAATGTTACAGAGAATCGGTGAGATCTGGACAGATTAAACTTTAGAATTTTAATGGATTTCCCTTGGAAATTTATTCCAAAAAAAAAAAAAAAATACTATTTGGCCTAAAGGAAATGAAATCAGATGTATTTTGGAGTTATTTGAGATATAATATTGTGATTATACTTCTGAAACAAACATATCAGACGGTATTTTAAAGAAATAAGTATTGTTTTTAGATGATATTTTTTTAGAATAATATGCATTTCTGTAATGATAAGTTTAAGTGAGAAGAGATTCTGGGCTTTTTTAATACAATCTTTGAGATTGTTATTTTTTTTTGCCCGCTGTAAAATGATGAATGCAATTGCTTTCACAATTTATAGTGAAATGCAATATATTCTGAAAACAGCAAAAATAAGGCAAAAATATTTTTTTGAAAAAAATGTAAATATGTATACTGTATTATAAATTGTTAAAAAAATATTAATACTTTTTTCTTTTTTTTCAGATCGATATAGAAAATTTTCGAAAACTACAACCATTTTTAAAACTATTTTTTAAAAAAACAAATGAATAAATATTTTTTTGAGTGAGTATGGTAAGTCAATAATAATAATTGTAGTCTCTCAAGGACCTTGTAATGTGATAATTGATTTTTAGTGTTTTTTTTAAAAAATAAAAAAAAGGTACGCGCACCGTACGCGTACGGTAAAAAAAAAAAAAAAAGGTTTTAAAAAACATATGTAAAAAAAAGATGAAAGATAAGGTTGGCTCTTAAAAGAACCGTTGTGTTCATGCAGGGACAGAGGAAAGGAAGCATGGGAAAATCATTCAAAGCTACAAATGTGCTGATCTATTTTGTTGTTCACTAGGGAAACACTGGTCTCCCTATGACAAATTAGACCTTTACAAAATGTGCAATGAATATCAACCTTCCGAAATCGAAGGTTCATTTCCAGAGGGCCAGCAAAAGGAGATTCTCCCCCCACAGATGAAGGGCTCACCTCACCTGCAGAAGAAGGAGTCAGCCCTGCAGATGATGGTCCAGGCTGAGCTGCTGTGGATGTACTGGCTCGTCTTTCTGAAGAGTTACCTCCAAAAAGATGACCATGTGTCCTTCTGTGTACATCCTGGAGGTGTCTCTTCATGGTGTGATTCCCAAAGGAATACTTCCTGTTAGGATTACCTCTAGAAAGTACACGCTTACACAGCTTGCAAGTAACTAAGGGTGCATTCACCTTTTGCTGGCCTTCTGGAAAAGTAAAATAATCCCAAACATAAGAAGGCTTTTGTTTCCTCGATCTCTGCCTCAAGACAGTGCTGCTGGTGCTAGCCTCACTCTCAGAAGAGCTCTGCTGTTCTGCCATCGTATCCCAAAGACAAACCAGCTCCTTCTCCCAAGGGATCACAAGCAGAAATGAGGGGAATGGGTGTGGTGTAGGAGAGTTCTAGAACTGAAAGTAGTTTCAACCAATCAAAAGTTGTGTTTCAAGATCACATGACCTACCGTACGCTTACGGTACGCTTACGGTACGCTTACGGCAAAAAGTACGCGTGCGCGTAAAAAAGACACGCGCTTGCGCGCATGCGCATAACAGTCACTCCCCGGCACTTCCGCGTAACGTGCGCGTGTGGCGTAAGCGCGCACGCGTCCCACGTGCAGTACGCGCGGCTACGCAAAGTGCGTAACTATACGCAAGCAGCGTAGATAGATTACGGACGTTGCGTAAACCGTACGCTTACCGTGAGCTTACGGTACGCGTACTATAAAAAAAAAAAAAATAAATAATCTGGTAATAAATTTTACATGTTTATTTTAAAAAATATATTAAAAAAAAATATTTAAGGATTTTAAAAATTTAAGCATAGTCTTTATAAAATGAAAGAAAATTAAATTAAAAATATGTTTGAAAAAAATGAAGAATAAAAAAAAAAATTAGCATTTAAAAAACCTTGCAAATTCACTGAAAAAACCATGGGTTACACACACGTTATAGTTAGGAATTAGCATTTAAAAAACCTTGCAAATTCACTGAAAAAACCATGGGTTTCACACACGTTATAGTTAGGAATTAGCATTTAAAAAACCTTAGAAATTCACTGAAAAAACCATAGGTTTCACACACGTTATAGTTAGGAATTAGCATTTAAAAAACCTTAGAAATTCAGTGAAAAAACCATAGGTTTCACACATGTTATAGTTAGCTGGACATTTTACTCGTAAAAAACCAATGAAATTGCCCCGTTATAGTTAGTTCAGCTAACTATAACTCACGCGCCCGCAATGCACTGCTGATGACGTCACATATTACATCACTCATGACATGGTCAGTGACATCACTCATGACATCACTGATGACATCTCAAATGACATCACTGATGACATCACTGATGACATCATCCTTGTGATAGAGTGGCAGACCTCCTCTCACCTTAATATAAGCTTTGATACACACATTCAAAAATAGAGACTAAAATTTTCAAAACAATGGACATACCAATACCAGTTACAACAACCTCTTCAGTAATTCTAAGATCCACATACACATCCACTCATTCACCAACAGTCCTATACAGTCACTCATACATGTACTCACTCATCATATGTACTCATACACCTATACATCCTGTTACATAATGCCACTCATCCATAGAGTTACTCACACACATAGTCACTCATGCTAATAAAGAATCAAACATACATTCACCTGCATATACAGTTATACACACACCACCACACTTACTTCTACGGAAACTTACACATACTTAGTCTTTTAAACAATCACTTATAGAAACACATACTTATTCATACAGGAACTCTTTCAATCTCTCCCTCTCACATATATACACCAATAGTCACATATACTAGTTTAAAACATATGTAGTTACTCCTGAAGACACTATTGGGACAGTCATTCACTCACTAACACACCCATACACACACTCATCCACCCATACAGTCCTGCACACATGCTGTCTTCAACACATACAAACAGTGAGTCACTCATTCATGCACCTATGCACTACGTAATACCCCCCACCGAACCATACAGACACTCAGACTGATACTCAAAAAAACAACTACTAACCTATATAGACACCCATGTAGCTACTCACCAACCCATGCAGCCACTTATACACAAAGTGAGAGATACACTTAATCAGTCAGTTACACAATCAATTTTTTAAAAACAAATCATCCATTTAGACACTTATATACCCATTTATTCTTCCATCGACCTTGAGATATACATATATAAAACATATTTAATTTTCAGAAAAACACACATTCACTGGATGATGTCATCAGTGAGGTCATCAGTGATGTCATTTGAGATGTCATCAGTGATGTCATGAGTGATGTCACTGACCATGTCATGAGTGATGTAATATGTGACGTCATCAGCAGTGCATTGCGGGCGCGTGAGTTATAGTTAGCTGAACTAACTATAACGGGGCAATTTCATTGGTTTTTTACGAGTAAAATGTCCAGCTAACTATAACATGTGTGAAACCTATGGTTTTTTCACTGAATTTCTAAGGTTTTTTAAATGCTAATTCCTAACTATAACGTGTGTGAAACCTATGGTTTTTTCAGTGAATATATATATATATATATATATATATATATATATATATAGATGCCATCTAATATATTTCCCTGCCACTGAAGGTTTGACATGCTTTTGTGAAACACACAGCACGGTATGAGTTTTTGTTATTAGCGCAGCAGAGGTCATGAAGACTCTGGAAAGGTGAAACTGAAAACGGCTCGGAAGAGCATGTTGGGCCCGATTCAAAGAACTAACTTAAGACAAAATCCTAAACTTACTACTATTGGTATTCACAGAAGTTAGGATTTTGTCTTAAGTTTGTCTTAAGTCTGTCTTAAGTTTGTCTTAAGTTTGTCTTAAGTCTGTCTTAAGTCTGTCTGAAGTCTGTCTTAAGTTTGTCTTAAGACAAACTTAAGACAAAATCCTAACTTCTGTGAATACCAAAAGTAGTAAGTTTAGGATTTTGTCTTAAGTTAATTCTGTGAATCGGCCCCTCAGGGTCAGAGGTTGTCTTCATTTGTATTCTTTCAGTGAAATGTCAGCAGAGTTCTTTTTATGTTCTTTTTATGCATTTTACAATTTGCTGTGTTGATAAAGGCAATTTAGGATGAGACTTTGGCAACATTTTTTCTAAATATGAATAATACCCCGACTTTGGCGTGTGACCTAAAATGAATTTATTTATGTAAATGTAACTAGGGCAATCGATGTAAATAGCTGATATGCACTGCGCTATTGGTACATTACATTTTGCTTCACTGGCAGCACTGTTAACTATTAAGGAAGAGAGCATGTATTAACCCCACCAAGTTGACAATGTGGTAGCATATTAATGAGTATGTTTTCCATGTCTACCATTGCCTCAAGTGGGAAGGGCTATATATATTGTTACAACAATGGCGCCAATTCAGATTGATAAAGGCTTCCAGCAAGCCGAAACGCGTCTTTCTTATCTCAGGGGTTGAGGGAGGACCTGAGAAAATAAATATTTGCAATACCTTGACTGCCTCTAGTCAGTGCCTTTTTCCATGGAGTCTGTGTGGAAGTTGGAGTTTTGCTCATATATATATATATATATATATGTATATATATGAATTAAATGTTTTGCCTTTTGTGGGAGGCACTCGATACAGATTCATATCGCACCAGGGAGCCGCGGCAGCCAGCCACAAAACAGTTCATGCTGCAACGCGTTTCAGGCCTTACGCCCTTCTTCTTGGCAGCTAACACAAAGATGAACAACCAATCCTGCCAGGTGAATCCCTCAATTTATTAAATTAGCTAAGACGCCCTTGTGGGCTGGCAGCTCACTCTCCGCCTGTTCAGTGCATCATGGGCCTGGTAGTCTGTCATTCAAACCCCATGTGGGTCGCTTGTGAGAAAACAGATACGTTTGTGTAATGCCAAAGCTTCATCACGCTCCCCAACATTGCGAATCCGTTACTCACGATGACAGCTGCCCCAATAAACAGCCACAGACCCACTGGCAATATCGCGGTGATGCTTGCCCTCGACCTGGCGGGCCGATTTAAAGGAATTAAAAGTTTTGCCTTTTGTGGGAAGCACTCGATACAGATTCATATCGCACCAGGGAGCCGCTGCAGCCAGCCACAAAACAGTTCATGCTGTAGCGCGTTTCGGGCCTTACGCCCTTCTTCTTGGCAGCTAACACAAAGATGAACAAACAATCCTGCCAGGTGAATCCCTCAATTTATTAAATTAGTTATGACACACCCCTGTTTATTCACACACATATATATATATATATAAAAATATATATATAGCTTTAATGATGAAAGTAACAGCACTCTCAGTATGAATTCTCCCAATGTACAAGTACTCCTTATGTACTTATTGAGATTTAACAATTTCCAATGTAAAGGTATGCAAGTTAACGACCTATATTCAATTAAAGGATCATTATTCTTTTTTCAGGGATGCCTACCAAAATAATAGGGATTTTGGGATCTAAACATTGTAAGAAAATAATATTTCAGTGTTTGACCTGGCCCTTTGTACAGGGCTATCCCCAAACATTTTTCCTTCCTCCTCCTTTTTTTCTGACCTTCTTTTTATAGGCTTTAGGACTCTGGGCACTTTACCGCTGGTAATCAGTGCTAAAGTGCATGTACTCTTTTCAACATGGCATGATTGATTGACACCCGTTAGGCATATTTAATTTACCCGCAGGTACCAATAAAAAATGGTATCCCATATACCCAAGGCCTGTAAATTAAATACTACTAGTGGGCCTGCAGCATTGATTGTGCCACCCACAGAAGTAGCCTTTCAAACCTGTCTCAGGCCTGCCATTTTGACTTGGCATTTAAAGCTACGTGCAAAGCCTTAAACTCCCATTTTTACTACATATAGGTCAAGCATAAGATTGGCCGTAGGTAGCCCTCTGGTAAGGGTGCTGTGTAAGTAAAAGGTAGAACATATACATTTTTGCATGTCCTAGTAGTGACAACCAAAAGATTTCGTTTTTCACTGCTGTGAGGCCTACTCCATTCATAGAGTAGCATTGGGAATTCCTTTATATATTCTAAAGTGGTAATTCCTGATCAGAAAGGGGTAGCAAGCTCATGTCTGGTATGTTTAAAATAGTGGTGATAAATCCTGCTTACTGTTGTAGTTGAATTTTACATTACTATTTTAGGAATGCAGCTTTTAGAAAGTGGGCATTTCTCTGTGCTTTTAAGCCTGACTCCAATCCACATCTGAACCTGGTTGACAGCTACACTTTGTGCATACTTTCCAGCATGCCATTCCACAGGAGGTGCTGAGTGTGGAAGAGATACATCTACATTTATATGCATACTGATGGTCTTCCTGGGCCGGAAGGAGAATTAATTCACATTTTGCATTTGTATAGGTTGTCCTGCCCTCACACAAAAAGGCTGATTTACTCCCTACTGATCGTCTGGTGTCAGGTCTAGGCTGAAAGGGATTGTTGTGCACTTTTAAGGTTCCTTTTGAAGTCACCCCTTGAACAAAAACATTTATGAGTATAAGTATAGAGGCTCTGACCCCATGCTTCTGAAGCCCTTTTGGATCTGGAACTAAACCTTTGTCATAAGGACTGCTGCGCTGCTTAAAGAACTCATGTGGACTGCTTTTCTGTGTGTTGCCTTGCTGCCTGCTAATTGCTGGGCTGCCCAAAGGACTCTACTGGACAGCTTTTCGGTTTGTTGCCCTGCTTCCTGCTGCTACCTGACTCTGATATAACCAGACAGTGCATGGGAATTTTAACCAGACGGTGCTGGCTCTACACTTTGCACATTGCTAGGAGGAATGTTGGGCTGCAGGAGGGAGTGCCACTTTGCAAACTTGCATTATGTGCTGGCCTGCTGCCTACCTCCCCGCTTTGTGTCCCCCAGTTGTTCTCTAGGGACTGGGTGTTTTTTACTCCTACCTGTTCTTGCATCTTAAATTCTCAGGTCGGTGCAGTTGGGTGCTCCTTTGTTTATTCCAGCACATGGGGAGAGCTGCACTTTCTGGTTGTAATAGTTTCTGGCACTGACCTGTACGCTACAAGCTCTGTGCCTGTGAAAGCCTGAAAATCCTTTTTTGTGGGAAGCTATTGTGATGTCTCCAGCCCACTGTGAAGTTTAGGTTTAGAGCAGAAGCTCTGTTTAGTGGCCCTGCTCCCCTGAATATTGCAGTTTCAGAGAGTGGTGAACGGTTTGTCCAGCACTAGCAGGCGGCTGACCCTGTGGCAGGGGGTCCGCGCCTGTAGCTAAAGGAAGCTGCACTACCTGACTTGTTTCCCAGGAAGAGACGCTGTTTTAACTAGCGCTCCTGTATAAAGCGCAGAGGCGCGCTTTTAATCTTCTCTGCTCATCTCTTCCCCCACGGAAATCCTGACGCTCACCTTCCACTCCTTCTGAGTGCACCGGCACGGCACAGCGCTGAACACAGCGGCGGCTCGCAGCAGCTGGGGCCGACATCTTGGATTGGGCTGCTCGGGTGAGGCGAGGCCACGGTCATCTTGGCCACACCCCCACGAGTACCGCCCCTACTTAGGAGCACTGTTCATTGCAATCCTTTGGCACTAGCAGGCGGCTGACCCTGTGGCAGGGGGTCCGCGCCTGTAGCTAAAGGAAGCTGCACTACCTGACTTGTTTCCCAGGAAGAGACGCTGTTTTAACTAGCGCTCCTGTATAAAGCGCAGAGGCGCGCTTTTAATCTTCTCTGCTCATCTCTTCCCCCACGGAAATCCTGACGCTCACCTTCCACTCCTTCTGAGTGCACCGGCACGGCACAGCGCTGAACACAGCGGCGGCTCGCAGCAGCTGGGGCCGACATCTTGGATTGGGCTGCTCGGGTGAGGCGAGGCCACGGTCATCTTGGCCACACCCCCACGAGTACCGCCCCTACTTAGGAGCACTGTTCATTGCAATCCTTTGGCACTAGCAGGCGGCTGATCCTGTGGCAGGGGGTCCGCGCCTGTAGCTAAAGGAAGCTGCACTACCTGACTTGTTTCCCAGGAAGAGACGCTGTTTTAACTAGCGCTCCTGTATAAAGCGCAGAGGCGCGCTTTTAATCTTCTCTGCTCATCTCTTCCCCCACGGAAATCCTGACGCTCACCTTCCACTCCTTCTGAGTGCACCGGCACGGCACAGCGCTGAACACAGCGGCGGCTCGCAGCAGCTGGGGCCGACATCTTGGATTGGGCTGCTCGGGTGAGGCGAGGCCACGGTCATCTTGGCCACACCCCCACGAGTACCGCCCCTACTTAAACGGGCCATCATGTGTCAGCGCAGCGGACGAGCGCAGCGGGCGCGACGGAGGCGCGCCGGAGTTGCGCCTGAGTTAAGCCCGTCTGCGCCCGTCCGCGGCCGACCGGGACCCGAGCCCACTCCTCCTGGCCATTTTTATAAATACTCATCTCAGGAACTCCTGCTTTTACGCCCTCACAATCCTGATGGTCCCTGTAAGCACTCCCTAGCCCCACGCACATTGACTTGCATTCAAAGCCTAGGGCTTTCCTCTTCCATCAATGCTGTGCCTCATGCTCAGCCTTTAAAACAACCTTTTCCTGAGCCTCAAACTGCACCCTCTGTAAAACACAGCTTGCGCTGCTACTACCTCAATACTCGGTCCCTGGTCAAAAACCAGATAGACATTTTTCTTTTCCTGAAGGAGGTAAAACCTGACATCTTCTTATTAGCTGAAACTTGGCTAACCCCTCACTCCCTCCCCGACGTACTCGTGGCTCTTCCTGCAGAATACTATATTCTGACGGCCAACCGTACACCTGGGAAGGCCGGAGGTGGAGTAGCAGCTATAATCTTGAAATCCCTTCAGGTCAGGCAACTGCCTTCTTTGATCCTTCCGGACACTGAGAACTTGGTGATTAATCTCGACACTGAAAGTGGGTCCCTCATTCTGGTCCTGATTTACCGACCCCCCCAATACATGGCCAAATATCCATCCATTCTGGCAGAGCAGCTGGCTTCATATGTAGTCAGCTACTCTAAAATCATCCTTATTGGGGACCTAAATTACTGGTTTGATAGCATAGGCACAGATACTCAAGCTGCTGAATTGATAGATTTGCTAACAGACCTGAATCTAAATCAGCACATCCATGTACCCACTCACCAGAAAGGTCACAGCTTGGACCAGATATGGACGCATAATCTATCTTTATCCAATCCAGTCATCAGCCCATGTATCTGGTCGGATCATTTCATCATCTATTTCACACTAGAAGTAGGCGGAAATGTCAAACCCAAGCCATGCAAGAGCAAAGAATTCCGCAAATGGAAATCTATGGACCTTCCGGGATTTATTGACATTTTAAACAAAACCGTACCACCACCGTACGATGATCTGGACATTAGCGAGAGAGCGCTGTCTAACTGGTTACTTAACGCAGCTGACCTCTCAGCCCCCTTAGTACGGGTCCCTAATGTTAGAGGAAATGAAGCACACAAATGGTTCTCCCAAGAACTGAAAGATCTTAAACTGGGAGTTCGACAGAAGGAACGGAAATGGAGACAAAGCTACTCCCCTCAAGCCAGGACAGTGTTCTGTACCGCAAGAAAGGAGTTCCAAAAAATCTTGCTCCAACATAAATCTGACTATTTTTCTCAAAAAATTTTAAATTCCTCAAATAAAACTAAAGATATTTTTAACATAGTCAACGAGCTCTGTGACGATGATAGGACAGCCCCATCAATAGCCCCTACCCAGAAGTTGTGTGACTCTCTGAATGATTTTTTCAGAGAGAAAATTGTAAATATAAAACGCAACATTGCTAGCTCTCCTAAATCGTCTCCTTTAGATGATATTTTTAATAACCCCACTACATTAGACACCCTTCCTGCTATAGATGCTAAAACTTTTTCAACTCTCCTGGCACGGGTTAAGTCTGGATCACCCGATGACATCTGCCCACCCCACATTTTTACAGAGATTGGGCACTCTATCCCTCACGGGATCCTCTCTCTGCTTAACGACTCACTTAACCAGGGAAAGGTACCGGCAGGATTTAAGCATGCTCTATTGATTCCCCTGATCAAAAAACCCAGTCTTGATTCTCACGATCCATCTAATTACCGCCCGATATCCCTGCTGCCATTCCTATCAAAAATCCTGGAGGCACACGTTGCTAGCTGCCTTTCTAGCTTCGTTGAAACCACTGGATATCTGGAGCATGACCAAGCTGGGTTTCGACCAGGGCATTCAACCGAGATGGTGACACTGGCGGTCCAGAATGTACTAAGAAGCAATGCAGATAGGGACATTCACCAAGCATTGGTACTTCTCGACCTATCGGCCGCATTCGACACGGTCGACCACACCATCTTGGTCGACCGTGTCGAACAGGCTGGCCTGAGAGGCTCGGCACTTAGATGGCTGAAGTCATTTATCTCGGAGCGTACCCAGGCAGTGAGATTGGGAACTTTTACAGCGCCCAAAATCAAAAATGAATGTGGAGTCCCCCAGGGCTCGTCCCTGTCCCCACTTTTGTTTAATTTGTACTTACGACCCTTGTTATTTTCATTAAAAAAGTTTAGCGCCTTAATTTTTAACTATGCAGATGATCTGCAACTGATCTTCTGTCTGGACTCCCCTGGCGCTGCCACCGAATTTCGGGAGGTCATGGTTCACATTCAGAGATGGATGGGCCTAAATCATCTGAAACTCAACCCAGGCAAAACTGAACTGATTTTGCCTGGGAAGAGTGAACTGCATTGGGGACCACACTTCTGGCCTCCAGAAATGGGAGATCCTCCAGCTAAATCCCAAACAGTTAAGAGCTTAGGTATCACTTTTAATGAAGATCTTTCGCTCAAAAGCCAGGTAGGGACTGTGGTATCTGCAAGTTTCTTCCAACTTCGCAAGATTAAGAAGATCGCCCACCTTTTAATCCACCCTGCTCTGATTCAGGTCATCATTGCTCTTGTGCTGTCCCGTTTGGATTATTCCAATAGTTTATATCTGGGCCTACCGGCGGGGCAGCTCAAGAGACTCCAACTGGTTCAGAACCAAGCGGCCAGGTTGATCTGTAAAATTCCTAAGTGGCAGTCTATTAGACCTGGACTGGCCAGTCTCCACTGGCTGCCTGTAGCGCAGAGAGCAGCATTTAAAGCGGGATGCATTATCTTCAGGGCTCTACAAGGTAAGGGCCCTGGATTCATTAGCTGCCTGCTGGTCAGTTACACTCCCTCCCGTGCTCTCCGTTCTGGCCAAAAGAATTTGTTAGTCGTGCCCCGGATCAGGAAACAACGCCAGGGAGGAGGATCTTTCCACTTCCTAGCTTCCTCCCTGTGGAACTCCTTGCCACTGCCACTAAGACTCCACGAAGATCTGTTAGCCTTTAGACAGGCTTTTAAGACTTGGCTCTTTAAGCAAGCTTATCCTTAGTTAAATTTTCTTTCTTTCTGTCACATGTTATGTTTTGCTAGTCTTCCACAGCGCCATGAAGCCTACGGGCGTACGTGCGCTTAATAAATTTAATTTAACATAACATAACATAACATAACATCGCATGCCCCACTGAAGAACTCCCCTCCACAGGGCCCATTCAGCCAGACAGGCATTACAAATGCTTCACTGCACTTCAGGAAGTTCCTCAATGCTGCCCCCTCCCCTCAAGCATGCTGGCTGAGTGACACTGGGTGAAGCCCACGCTGGTTGCCAGCCCCCCGTGCACCTCTAAGCCATGTTCCTGCACAACTTTGTTGAAGGTGGGCTGCTCGGGGGACACAAATGAAGCCACAGGGGAGAGAGAGATGGCTGTCCAGTGCTTCCTTCGTGGGCAGCCCTGTTCTTCCATAGAAGGTTGCGGCAGCTGCACTGCGCCCTTACGGGCACCTGCCTTTCACTAAGCTGCACACGGGGGACCCAATGAGGTCTCCCTGACAGAGTCAGCATTATATGGGCCCCACTTCTTCAAGTTTGGGCCATACCTTGGGGGCATTAGCTTTTCCAATCACTTGAAGTCAAATCCTCCATTTTTTAGGTGAGTTTGTCTCTTCCATAACAAACAGCGTACTTCACAACTTTTTTCACTTCACTCTCTCTTCACCACTCTTCAGCAACTTAACTGCCAGTTAGGCCTCAACTTTTCTTTTGTTCCTCTGTAATGCTTATAGGAAATTAGGATTGTAAAATTTCCATGTGCGCAAATATGATGCTGCAGTCGGTTGACCCCTCTCTGCTCACAAATGTGGGTTTCTATTGACCTGGGTGCTAAAAACATTCCTAAAATGCTGTAAATGTAATTAAGTTAGCACTATATTCAAGTACTGGCAGAAAACATTGGGTACAAATTCCTCTGCAAAGAATGGAACTAAGGTAATCTTCATGTTTCCAATATATTCTGAAAGCAAACTTATGCAATTATTTATTCTGAGAGAATTACTTTGAAGAGATGATTTAATTCTGTTATGGTTAAAAGTGTGCAATAACATTATTATTGAACACTTTTCTGATTCATTGCCTCACAGCTGCTCTCTCAGTGAGGGTAATGGCGTGACCAGCACGTCATAAATTAGAATCCTGAAAAGCTAATTCAGTCTTTCTTCGTTCCACGGCTGGTGACCAACCACAATTACACTGAGTAATAGGGGTACCCATGATTAACTGTGTTTAAAAGAATAAAAAACTGATATAATGAGCACCATTAAATAGTTACTGTCCTTATAATGAAACCATACGATAGCAGTTTAGGACATTTACACTGACACAAAGATTACAATACTGACATGGGGGCACAAAGAGCCACTAACACAGACACACTGCCATTAGGAAACTAACACTGATACCGGAGCGCACACACAATGGTAATGGAATAGAACACTAACATTAAGTCACTGGCATAGGGGCACCAACACTGACATTAGGACGCTGATACTAGGACACTGACAAAGAAGTATCAGCACTGAGACTAATGCATAGACACATGGCAACTACAACTAAAGCAGAGACATGGGAGCAAGGGCACTGACACTAGGACACTGAGACAGGGCCTCACCATTAGCACATATTGGTACAAACACTGACACTTGATAGTGGGGCCCCAACACTGACACAGGTTCCCTTGCAGGGGCAGCTCACACAAATACAGAGAGTAAGGCTCTGACTTAGGACAGTAAAAATGACATGGTAGGGAATGGCTTTCTGCAGGTCCAACCCTTAATTTCTGTCCCACTTTTTGACTATTAGGTACTGGTGTAATGATTGTGATACACTGGGTCCTGCTGACCAGGCCTTAAAAAGTTATGTTCTATTGACTCATACACAATTAGTATAAAGTAACTTACTTATAAGTCCCTAGTATACTGTACTGTGGGTAACTTGAGCCTGTAAGTAAGAGTGCCCCTCATGGAGTGCAGCACTTATTGCGCCACCACTAGTGTGACAAAGCAAAAGCAAGATTACCAACCTGCCAACGCTGACTGACAGAGCTGTTTTGAACGGCGAAACTCAACTTTGCCATTTAAACTAATGACAAAGTCCAGACCTTCCTTTTTAACATATAAAAGTCACCTCTAAAGCAGGCCTATCGATCCCTAAGGCAGGGTGCTCTATATTAAAGGTATGGAGCTCATAGGTCGCCACACCACTAGGTTGGGCTACTGAGCTCCACACACTAAGAGAGGGTCCTGCCATCTTGGAAGTGGGTAGAATACTGCACTCCGGACCCCTGCATGCCAGACTTGACACGAAGTTGTCATCAGGCCAGAGGGGACCTGGTAGTCCATTGACTACTAGTCACCGTATACCCTGAGGGCAAGTCCTGGGCACTGAAACCAGAGATCATGTCTGCCCTGGAGAGAGGACTGAAAAAGGGCTGCCCTGATGTTCCCTGGACCCGGAAAAGAAAGGTTGCACCAAAGGCTAGACTGCACCTGCTGATCCTTGGACTGTACCTGTGGTGTCCTGCTCAAGGAAAAGTCATCCCTGAGCCCCAGACAGAAGAAATTACTCCAAGATTCAGTTGGCTGACTTCCTGTACCAGCGTACCAGCAACAGGGCCATAACACCTGAAGAAGCTTGCATTGGTAAGTTGGTAGCCACAATCGCTTGACCAGCGCTTGCTGCCAAAATGCAGGCCTTAGAGACTGAGTCCCAACATTCAAAAGTTGTACTCCAGTCCCCTGGACCTGTGAACGGAGAGTAGTTTGTTCACCCAACATAGACACTAGTCTCAGTTAAAGTGAACCACTGGTTTAGTTACGGCCAGAGACCAGTAGACTGGTGGCAACAGTTTTTGACTGGACTCCACCCAGACTTTGAGTCTAATGTTGCCCCACCATGTTTTAGTGGACCAAGGAGTAGCCACAGGAAGACCCGTTATAACCGGCATCACATCCTCAGCATCCTCCAATATCTTCAGCATCTTGCATCCCTTGCATTATTACCAGTCCATTGATGTCTATGGCAGTTTACCCACAGAAACGGGACTGGGCTGGAGACTCTTTTGACTGCAAGGTAATGGTCCTGATGAGCCTCACTGGCCCCTGAGACCTGGTCCCTGGACTTGGTCACCAAGAGTGGGCCCGAATAGTAGTTTACAACTTTAAAATAGCTTTCCAAAGTAGCCAATACTACAATGCAATACAATACGTTAATTGCCAATAATTATTAGGTATTTGAATGAAAAGCAGTGATGTATTATTTGCTTAATAATTTTCATATTGGTTTCTAATCATTCATTTAAAAAAGAGTTACTTTTATGAACTGGTGTTGGATTCTCTTTGTGTTGTGTTTCTTTAATATTTGACTGTTTTGGTACTTCTAAATGCCTTGCACTTGTTCCTTTGATTAAGCCTGACTGCTTAAAACCACAGCTACCCAGAGTTGACCTAAGGTATTGCAAACTAGCCTGACTGGACCCAAGATGGGTTTTTGACTATATTATATGGTGAGGTCGCACAACAACACCATATAATAAATCACTTTCCATGCCATTGCCAATAGAACACTATCACAGGGATTTTGACATGGGTACAGGTATATTAACATGGGAATTCTGCCACTGAGGTGCAGAGTCTGATACAGCCTGGCACATAGGCACACTGACACAAGGACACTGATGAATGGCCCTTGACATTGGAATATTGGCAGTGATGCAGGAGCACTAACCATAAACGTTTTTTAGGGGTCGACAGGGGTTTCAGATGTGACCTCTGGCTAGCCCTTTGAGACCCGTGACACTGCCTTAGTGACAACTGGCCTTAGAGGTGGCAAAATTAATGCCAGCAATACAGTGGCAGCTCATACATATGTTATGTTAATGTTATGTTAAAAGAAATTTATAGAGCGCGCGGTCACCAGAAGGTTTCATGGCGCTAATTGTTGCAAAGTGATGCGGCGGGCGAGCTAGTTGTATGAGATCGCAAATAGCCATGTTTTGAGGGCCTTTCTAAATCCCATCAAATTTTCCTGCGCTCTGATAGCCAGGGGCAGCGAGTTCCAGAAACCAGGTGCAAGGTACAAAAACCTGCGCCCCCCCTGGCGTTTGAGTTTGATGGTCGGGGTAGCAAGCAGCATGAGGTTGCCAGACCGTAAATTGCGACGTGGGATGTGTTTCACAATCAGGCTGCTGAGGAATTTGGGGCTCCTACAGTGCCGAGCTTTAAAGAGTAGGCAGCCGGTCTTAAAAGCTGCACGTTGTGCGATTGGGAGCCAGTGTAGTTTAGCCAGTAGGGGGCTGGCAGAATGCAATTTAGGTTGCTTAAATATTAGTCTTGCTGCCTGGTTATGTACTATTTGAAGACGTTTGAGCAGAAACATAGGCAGGCCAAGGTAAATGGAGTTGGAGAAGTCGAGGCGTGACAATACGAGGGCTATAACTGCCTGAATAAGGGCCGAGGGAGTGAGTAAGTGAGCAATTTTCCTCAGCTGGAAGACGCATGAGGAGACTACGGTCCCCACCTGTCCTCTAAGCGAAAGATCAGAATTCAGTGTAACTCCAAGGCTTTTTACTGAGGGGGTGGGGGGTGGTCCGAGGTCGGTTGGCCAGAAATGGGGGCCCCACATGATTGCGCTTGTTCCCGGTAAGACTAATTCAGTCTTACCGGGATTGAGTTTAAGATGGTTAAAATTCATCCAGCGCTGAATGTGGAGCATGATAGCTTGGAATTCAGAGGCTGAGTTCGGTCCGTCCAGTGTGAAAATAAGATGAAGATCATCTGCGTAATTGAAGGTCGTAACCTTCATGTGTTTTAAGGAGCTAATGAGGGGTCTGAGATAGAGATTAAATAAGAGAGGGGAGAGGGATGAGCCCTGGGGGACCCCGCAGGAGGAGACCATCCTGGGAGCGGTGAAAGTGCAGAGACGAACTGCCTGCGTTCTATCTTCAAGGAATGATTTGATCCAGTTATAAGCAGGGCCTTGTATACCTGCTTGTTCGACACGGGACAATAAGATATGATGGTCCACCGTGTCGAACGTAGCCGACAGATCCAAGAGAATGAGGGCCTGATGGATGCCTTTGTCAGCGTTGGCTCCCAAGGTGTCTAGTACGGCAAGGATGACCGTTTCAGTAGAATGTGCAGGGTGGAACCCAGCTTGATTGGGGTCCAGGTGGTCAGATTGTTCAATGAAGTTCGAGAGGGACCTGGTAACGTGGGCCTCAAGAATCTTTGCAAAGAAGGGAAGCAAAGAGATGGGGCGATAGTTGGAATGATTCAAAGGGTCGGCCCCAGGTTTTTTTTAGTAATGGGACCACTATCACATTCTTAAAAGCAGAGGGAACCTTACCTTGGGAAAGGGATTCATTTAAGAACGGGAGTACACAGTGAGGAAGGTTGGACAGAGCCTCTTTTAGAATGTGTGGGGGACAGCAGTCATTGGGGGAGCCGGATTTGACTCAAGCCAACAGTTCTAATAAAGTCTGGGGGCATAGGCAGGAAAATGGTCCAAGGTGAAGGGGTTAGTTGTGACGGGATCAATGTTGTCTGCACAGTAAATGGCGGGAATGCTGGCTTTTATAATGGATATTTTATCCCAAAAATAGGTGTTCAGGGAGTTACAGAACTCCTGAGTAGGTGGCTGATCGGTCGTCCTTGGGGCTCAACTTTTTTTGTTTTCTGTCTATTTTTAAATTTGTATTGCGTGCGTGGGTGCGGGTAAGGGTGCGTTACAGCCGCGGCCCGTGGAGGGAGTTCCGTGGGGCGGTAAGGCGGGGCGGGGGAGGGGCATGGTGGGGGGTTCTAAAAACCGGAATATGGATAATTGCAGGTAAGTAAACAATTAAATAAATAAAACGAATTTCGTAGCGCGCGCTGCATCGCATTTTGCAGGAACTCCCTCCACGGGCCGCAGCTGGTGCGTTAACGTGAAAGTAAAGGTCAAAGGGTGTATGATGTTAATTCTGACACAGCCGGCTTTTTGGTGAATTGATGTCCATTGCACTAACTCCCAGACATCTATGTTGACATTGGGACACATATATGAGGATAACGGACCACTGATGTTGAGGCTCAGATCAGGCACAGAGACTTAGCTATGGAAACTGGGAGACCACAGGGACCTGGAGACTATGGACTTGAGCATAAGCAATGATGTGCTCCCAAATAAACATCTTAAACCTTTGACAGCCCTAACCCCAAGAAGGTCACACCATTGGCATATATGCATTTTAAAAATGCTACCAATTATTTTTTCTTGAGGGAGTGAAAACCAAGGTGAAATGGGCTGTGGCATGACTGTCATTTCACCAAAGTGTCATGGTAGTATAAGTAACCTAACTCCCTGTTTGACCTCTGATTAGATCAAGGGAGCAACACCTTTGCACCAATTCCCTCTCAACAGCATCTTTTTTGGGCCTAAAGTTGTCAGTTAAATGACATAAATTACTTTCTATTTCTGTAATTTCCTTCATGATTCCTTATGCCAGGGAAGGCAAGGAAGGTGGCAACGATAGAAATGGACAAGCCAATGTAATCACCTGTTACCTCTGGCTAAACCTCATTAATGTCAGTAGATTGGGGGTATAAATAAGCCCCACTCCCTGGCCCTGCTTGGAAAGGCCTACTCTCCACTTTCATGTTCACACACTTCTTACCCCTCTAAATACAGAGAAGCACATAGAAAAGTAAGAGTGCTAACCAAATTATTTTGGTAAATCTAGCAGCTTTTTAGCATAGAATTCTGACTCCAGTCAGAGCATGTGCTATGCTCAGCCAGTAGCCATTCTGTGTAGCAAGATGTCACAATGGGCTGAGTTTTCACCATGTATCATATGTATCTACAAGGAAAATGCAACCCCTCACAATGTTATGTTATGTAAGTGTCACTTTTTAAATGCACGAATACCCGGAGGTGTCTTGGCGCTGGAAACTGAAGTAAGCCTAGGTACTCTATGCTAGTTCTGGAATAACCAGGTTTTAAGACTGTTTCTAAATGAGGCTAGTGAGTTTGCAGCCCTAATGTGTATTGGAAGCATATTCCATAGTTTGGCTGTGCCATAACCAATGGTTCGGCCACCCCAACTGAAGGTGCGAATCCTCTGAACCATGAGAAGCCTGGTACCCGTAGACCGTAACTGTCTGCCAGGATGACACCAACATAAAATATTTTTTAGGAACGTAGGTCCCATATCATTCAAGGCTTTAAAGGCTAAGCATAGCATCTTAAACTTGACGCCACTTGCTACAGGGAGCCAGTGGAGTTGCCGAATTTCCTTAGAGACTGATTTGTCTTTAGGCAGGTTTAGTCTTACGGCTGCGTTTTGTACCATCTGCAGCTTCTTTAGATGTTGTTTCTGCATATTCTGATACAGTCCATTGGAATAATCCAGTTTTGATAGCACAAGTGCAGTCGCCACTGTCGTCCTGGAATCAATAGGAATGAATGGAAGAATCTTCTTCAGTTTCTTAATCAAATGAAAAGTGGCGGAAACAATAGCATTGGTTTGCTGTGAGGATGCTAGTTTGTTATCAATCAGCACCCCGAGATTCTTAGCTTTTTCTACTGGTTTAGGCAGCTCTTCCATCTCAACAGGCCACCAACGTGCATCCCATCTGGGTTGGAGATTACCAAAGATCACTATCTCTGTTTTCACTGAATTAAGTTTAAGACAATGTTTGGCTATCCAACTATTATTTTCCAACATACAATTTAGAAACAGGGATTCACGGGAGGCTTGATCTTTGTAAACCACTACGACAATTTGTGTATCGTCAGCATAGGAAGTTAAGCTGAAGCCGAATTGCTGGAACAGAGGAGCCAGTTCTGATACATAAGTATTAAAAAGGGATGGGCTAAAAAATGAGCCCTGCGGAACTCCACAAGGCAGGATATAAGGGGTTGATTTAAAGTGATCCAGGGTCACGGTTTGTCTTCTTTCTGTGAGAAAAGATGAAAGCAAGGAAAGTACCAGCCCTTTACCCCTAGTTTATCGAGGCGCAATAGTGGCAGATAATGAGGTTTGTTGGACTTGATCCTTTTTGCAGGGTCACCCCCAACCTTTGTGCCTTCACCCCTCCTGTTTTCTGAACCTGTTCTGTTGGCTTTTGGAGCACTGTGCACTTTAACAAAGCTAATCAGTGAAAATTGGCATACATTTGGCACATTTAATTTACTTGTAAGTTCCTAATAAAGTGGTACTACATGTGTCCCAAGGGCCTGTAAATTAAATGCTACCAGTGGGCCTGCAGCACAGATTGTGCCACACATCTAAGTAGCACTTTTAAAACATGTCTCAGGTCTGCTGTTGCAGCTTTTTGAGCCGTTTTAAACTGCCATTTTGACCTGGCAAAATATTAGTATTTTTCCAGGACGGACGAAACCTTCCTTTTTAGTACATGTAAGTCACCCCTAGGGTAGGCCTTAAACGGCTCTGGGGTAAGGTACATTGTGTTTAAAAAGCTGAACATGTAATTTTAAGTCTTTCAGGTCCTGCTTGTGAAACACTCACAAATTCTTATTTCACTACTGTGAGGACTAACTTTGCCATAGGAAAACGTAGGTTACCTTATTACTTTTATTATGTGATATCATTTGCTTTGGAAATGGTAGAAATGTCATGTTTGGTCCTTATAGAATTGTAAATTAAACCCCCCTTGAACGGTAAAGTCAAATCTTAAGTCATAAGTCTGAAAATTCAACTTTTAGAAAGTTGGCATTTTATTGTCCTAACAATTTGGTGCCTGCAGCCTGTGTGTGCCCTGGGTCCCATGAATGGTTGTTATTGTCAGTTGGCCTTTGTATATTCCTAACAGCCAATGTCACAAGGGGGGGCTGGGTGTTGGCAGGATGAGCCATCCTCACAAGTTGGGTGGGGGTGGAACTGTCACCTTCCACACTTATATTTCAAAGAAACTGCATCAACACACTCACAAAGGACTTCGCACCAGCCTTTTGTTACCGCAGACATCCTGGGACCATGGCAGGGAGGAAGGAAATTCCTCAACCATGTGTGGGGGGCGCAGGACGTCCTCCTACTTCAAAGCTGGCACCAGGTATACATATTGTACCCTGATACCCACTCTTCAGTGCCTGGACCTTCAATTTTTACAAGTAATCTAAAAGCTGAGTTGCAGGCCACATATTTAAAGAGAAATGTCAAACATCAAGTTAAAAATTCTAAAATGTTGCTGGCTACGAAAAGCACTGTATACTTTCTAAGATGTATTAACACTGTTATATTAAATGTATTGCAGCCCTGCATGGATGTTTTTAAATACACTATAGATGTAGAACTGCCATGCTCAGAATTGTTCATACTGTCCACAGAAAATATTGCTGACCTGTGCATAAATGCTCATACTGACCAATAAAGGTATGGCCCATTAACAGTGCAAAAGTGCATTTAAAATACAACATATGGCATAAATTCCCCATTTTTTCCAGGTAAAGAATGCCCAAATGTAATCCTGTTTTGGCAAATGTTTTTGACCTAATTCACTTGTAATGCATCATGTCATGGGTAGAATAATACAAATTATTTTAAAAAGATACATTTTTTTTTAAAATGTCTCCTTATTTTATAATTGTACAATATAATCCATGGAATTCATGCGCCTCTAGTCACTGAGTCTCCTTTGATGTTGTTGCAACATAGGACATGCCCACAAAAGATATACTCCTGGATACGTACATGCATTGAGGCCTGGCAATTGCCAATGCCCAAATGTGGTACTACCCCATCTTATAATAAAAGGCAGCTTTTAGGTCAAGTTACTAGACAGTGCATGGCATATTGTGGCTCATCAAGAACACAGAGTGTCGGGGGTGTGGCTTGGCGCCTACAGCGATGGCTGCCTAACCGAAGAGCTCTGCCGGAGCTGAGGCCCAATCTCCGTTCAAAATCCAGCAGGACGAGATCCAAACTGTGCCACACACTGGAGGAGGCAGACGAGAGCAGATAGCCACAAAATCGCATACCAAATCGGAACCGGGAGACGCGCTGAGCCCCGGGGAGTGCCGCCGGCAGTGGCGTGGCCGGTTGGAGACCGAGGCGGCCTCTGGCTTCCGCGCTGCACTCTCGGACCTTGGGACCCGTGGAGACTGCTGAGCGATCCGGCCCCCGCCCTTTCCTGTTACGATCGATTGTGTGTCGGCGGGCAGCCAACACTGTCCAGTGAGGCCCGCAGAAGCACTGGCAGCCGCTGTGAGGAGGAGGGGCGGCGAAGCCCTTATCATCGTTGGACGAGCCCCGGGAATTAAGAGGGCCGGGCGCGGGAGAGATTGTGGCTCCGTCTCATAGCTGGTGAGCCTCCCCCATGTGCGCGCAACCCGGGGCCCGGCGCTCTCATTCGCAGGTGGGACATAGAGGACGAGGCTGCGGCACAGCGTGCAGTTGGCGAGCTGCACCAGCCCACTGTCCCGCACCTCCCGCTTTGTGGGGGAGTTCTGACACTGCAGTTGGGGGCCCATCCCCCCCAAGGGTAAACAAGCACTAGCGGACTGGCTGGAAGCCTGACAGCGCCACGGAGGACAGATCGAGGGGTGCCATCGCTTGTGGGGGAGGGGCAGTAGGCCTTACGAGTTGGTTCTCTGCTGATGTTGGTGCGGGGAGAGCGATACTAAGCGAGGGACGGTGCTGGATCTCCACTGCCCCCGTAGCAAGACCAGACTGGAGTGAGCCCTTCGCGTGCTGCATTGGCCCTTGTGGGCCCCATATCCGGGAAGTGACAGTGTGTGGCGAAGAGCGTGGACGGAGGTGCGGGACGCCCACATACCACTTAGACGGGGAGCCCAGTCACCCGCCTGCAGTGGAGTCCCTACTACCAGAGGCTACCACTGGCAAAATTGCTGAAACACACCGCATTGACTGCATGAGACGTGTCTGGAGCGGCCGGGGTGTGCAGGGGACTGCCACCCCTACCGGAAGGAGGGACAACAAGTCAATGGATTACTGCCTGCCACGGTGAGTCCTCCTCATCACCGGGGTGTACGGTGGGCGACGGGGGGAGTGTCTGGCCCCATGCGCTCCTAGCCGAGTCACCGGACGGTGCTGTCACCTGGGCTCTACGTCGGGATACCTCCAGATATCGTGGTGTGGACCGCTCTGCCGGCCACACGGCCTGCGGCGGAAGCTGTGGAAGGCGGGGTCCAGTAGACGGGATCAAGGTGGCCTATAGTCGCCTGAGCAGAGAACAACGCCTCGGGAGGAAAGGTACCCTCTAGAGGGGTGTGAATACAGTCGGAGGAACGCCATCATGAAACCCAAGAGTGCCACAACAGTGCAATCTAATAAATTGGACAAATATGCTGTTCCGAAATCGGCACCGCAGGACGAAGGGGCGCAGGAGGACCAACCGGGTGAAACTGAACCGTCTCTCCAATCTATAATGGCTGCCATCAAGGGACTGGGAACCACCCACGAAACAAAAATGGACAAAATGTCCATCGAAATGAACTTGATGAGAGCTGACAAGAGCAAAACAGCGGACAAAGTCAAAGCGAACGAGGCCAGTGTATTGGAACTCCAGACAACTACCAAAAAACTCGAAGAGCGAATCGATGCCCTGACTCACCAACACCGTCAAATGGCCCTGAGCTTGAGGATCAGGAAGGGTGGGCCCGCCGAAGTAATATTAAAGTGGTTGGGGTCCCGATGGGACTGGAGGGACCGAGCGTTGACCTCTTTCTTGAAGATCTAATCCTAAACCACCTCAAACCAAAACGGCTCTCCTCACTCTTCACTGTCGAGAGGGTACACCGAGCACCGATCCCCAAACCCAAGCCGGGTGCGGCCCCCAGGACAATTATTGCAGAGATCCTAAACTACAGAGACCGCGACGCTATATTGCATGCAGCACGGGTCCAGGGGGACCTATACTACGACAACACCACTATTCGGTTTTTCTCAGACTTCACACTCAAGGTCCAGCAGGAACGACGATCCTTCGAAGGGGTGAAGGTGGTTCTCCGGCAACGTGGACTCAAATATATGATGTTCTTCCCAGCGAAGCTCAGAATCATCGCGGATGGAAAGTCGCACTTCTTCACCACTCCACTGGAAGTACAGGGCTGGCTGCATGGGAAAGCAGAGCAGAAGAAGACGTCTGGAGCTAGGGAAGACCAGAGGGAGCCCTGTACCCGTGGACCGGGATCGCCGGGTGATTGGTCCGACACAGAAAGGCGCAGCATGCGCTTCTGGAGATCAAGGTCAAGCAGTCCGGGTCTGCCTGCGACGCAAAGAGACTGAGGGAGCATGGGTTCCAGGACTGGAGCCAGGGGACAATGCCTTCAAACCGTAATGTATAAATTGCTTTATTGATAAAATGTGGGGTGGCGGCCAGTGGGGCCCTGTTGAACTGAAAGGCGGCTCCTCCGGAGTTGAAGTAACTCTTTGAGACGCTGGGAATGCACCTGAACAATAACCTGACTCTACATTGCTAAATGTAATATGAAAACGTGCATTCCAGGGTGGCGTAACATGATTGCTTCGTATGAGTAGCCAATATCCTGGGATCTAAAAAACCTGGTACATTTTTGTGCAGTAAGGGGGGGAACCTCAGACGGCCGGAGTTGGCTCTAGCCCACTTCCCCACATCACCGTTGACTAGTTACTAGGGCAATAGGCACTCTGCTAGTTGGAGATGTGGGCAGTTTCAAACCTATGTGGCAGGGTAGCAGGGAAGGGGGGTGGAACAGGGGAGATTGAAAGGTTGCAGGTTTTAAAATGTTTCATTGTTGGTTGTGGGGGGGAGGGAGCGGGGGGGTTCCATGGTGGTCATGCAATTTACAGTATGTAGCGAGTGGGTTGTGTCACAGGCGTTGTGGGTTGTTCAGAGAAGTCCACTGTCGTAATTGGTATGCACTTGGATAAAAGCCTGAAACTCATGAGTTGGAACGTCAATGGGTTGGGTGACAAAATAAAAAGGAGTATTGTGCTACAACAACTTAAGAGACACTTGCCGGATGCAGCACTGCTCCAGGAGACACACCTAATTGGGAACTCCTGTAAAGCACTTAATAGATGGGGTTACGCAATAGTGGTGCACGCCGGCTTCACATCAGGATCCCGAGGGGTAGGTATCCTTCTCAGGCGCACCCTTCCCTTCAGTATACAGCACACTTGGGCTGACCCTTTGGGATGCTTTGTGGCGGTCTCGGGGAGGGTCGCACACTCACACTGGTGGCGGTTTACATCCCTCCAGGTCTCCAAACGCAATCCTATAAGGATTTTGGTACACTTCTGCTCTCCCAGCCGGAGGGGCACCTCGTGATTGGGGGAGATTTTAACTGTCACCTCCGGACTGATGGACAGACACACACCGCGAGGCGTCGGTGCGGGGCAACAATGGCTCCCCATTTTTCTTGAGGCGTTTGGCCTCACTGACCTTTGGAGGCCGCACCACCCCAATCTACAGGAATACACGTTCTTTTCGGGATCACACCATACCCTCTCCAGGATTGACTACATCCTCGCGCCCCTTCAAGATGATGTCACCACGCGGGAAATTAAACACCTAGCGCGGGGTATCTCAGACCACTCCCCTATATGGGTCCACCTTACTATAGGAGAAAAGAGGGTCGGTTGTGTCGCGCCGATAAATCCCTGGTACCTAAAAGACAACGATACCAAATCCACTCTAGTGCGAGCCATCGACCAATAATTCTCAGACAACGAAGGTACAGTGGACTCCCGCCACCACTCTGTGGGAAGCATTTGAGACGGTTCTAAAGGGGGCATGCCCTCTCAGCCATAGCGGGAGTGCGCAAAGAAAAAGAAAAGCAACTGGTTGGAATTGAGCGTGACCTCCTCCGTCTTGAGAAGAGGGCGGGAAACGGTGCGGACCCAGCCATATCTCACCAAATGCAAATAAAAGCGGCCGAATACAAAGCAATTGCGACTGACGCTGCGAAAGCCCTCGCGAGAGACAGAGACGGGCGGCTATACGGCCAGGGTGACAAAGCGGGTAAAATGATAGCCTGGTTGGATAAAAAAGAGAGGGTGAAAAGAGCAGTATCGGAACTAAAAAGCAGTATGGGGGGGGATCTCACTGAGCCACACGACATAGCCAGAGAGTTTGCGGCGCACGTCGAGCGGGTGTACCAGAGGGGTTCGTAACTCGCTGAAGAAGACTCTTCTAACTTATTAGCAGATATCCGTCTACCTGTCCTCTCTGACTCCGATCGGGAAGCATTAGAGAACGCGCTCACAAATGACGAATTAGCCAAGGCAATAAGAGACCTCCGCCCGGGCAAGGCGCTGGGCCCCAATGGCCTACCCATTGAACTATACAAGCTTAAGCCAGATAGAGTGGTGCCCTACTTTAAAAGTATGTATGAGGACAGCAGAAAAATGGGGCAACTGCCAAGAGACCAGCGTATAGCCACGCTGGTGACCACTTCCAAGGAAGGGAAGCCGAAAGACGACTGCGCTTCGTATAGACCAATTTCCCTGTTAAACGCAGAACCCAAGATACTTGCCAAGCTCCTGGCCAATAGACTTCGGCCAGTAATAGCTAAGCTGGTACATCCAGACCAATCGGGCTTTATGCCGCATCTAAATACGGCCCTTAACCTTTGGCGTCTCCACGGACTGCTGGGGCGATGCTCCAGTATCCAGGAGGACACGATAGTGGTATCATTGGACGCAACTATGGCGTTCGACACCTTGGAATGGGCATACCTCATGGCGGTTCTCAAAAAGATGGGCTTCGGCCCTAATTTTGTAGGTTGGGTGCAGCTTCTATACGCGGAACCCTTGGCCCAAGTGGCAATCAACAACAAAATCTCAGACGTGTTCACACTTGGAAGGGGGACAAGACAGGGATGTCCACTCTCGCCACTTCTATTCGCACTCTCCCTAGAACCACTCGCAGCCTGGATACGAAGGGATGCTTCTATCTGAGGAGTTAGATGGACAGAGGGATGGGAGGACCAGATTTCCTTATATGCTGACGACATCCTTCTTTATCTTCGCGATCACTGAGGGTGGTGTTAGATATCTTTACCAGCTTTGGAAGGAACTCGGGCTTTAAAATTAACTGGAGCAAGTCGCTGCTATATGTCCTCCATGTGGAGCCCACCTTCCTGCCCGATGACTGCTCAATTCAGATAGCTGCTGAGGGATTCAAATACCCAGGCGTTTTCGTCACCACAGATGCCAGTGCCCGATACGAGCGGAACCTCCTCCCGCCCCTGCAGCAGCTCAGACGGGACACCAACACGTGGAAAACACTTCCCCTGTCGCTCCTTGGACAGGCAGCGCTTTTCAAAATGATGGCACTGCCCCGCTTTCTTTACGCCATCCAGAATTACCCGGACCCAGTCCCACACGCATTTTTTAAAGACATTGAAGCTCTACAAAGGGACTTATCATGGGGCGGGAAACCGCGCATAGCACTTCAAAAGTTAACTCTTGGATGGTACGACGGGGGTATTGCCCTTCCTGACATCAAAAAGTACAACTGGGCAGCGCACTTATCTGCCATAAACCAATGTATGTACGGAAACAGGGACGGCCCAGCCTACTGTATGGACAGGTGGCTGCTCCCGGGTGGAGATTTTACGAAAGCACTCTTTTCTCGGCCGGCTAGGTTTCCTCTTACTGGACCTCCAGACACTCGGTACAACTATGGCATGTGGTCAACCGTAACCTGGGATGGGCCAACAGACTCACGCTTGCAACTCAACTCTGGGACTCTGAACAGCTGGGCACACTAGGGCGGACTAAAGGGTTCAACAAGTGGGACCTCATAGGTATCTCTCATATCAGGGACCTCTGGGGGCAAAATGGGGTGGTGTCCTTCACCGCACTATAACAGACGCACAAGATGACTGACTCGGAATATACGCACAAGTCAGACACTCCCTTCAGGCCAATATTCCAGTTGGAACGTCACTCCCAGAATCCTCCCCTCTTGAGGAAAGGTTGCTTGACGGACACTTGCCAGAAAGAAGCATATCCCTCACATACAAACAACTCATTCATCATACTCCAGACCCTTTTCTAGCACTTAGGGAGAAATGGGGGAGGGACGGTTTGGAAATAGAAGATGAGGAATGGCAAGAAGCGCTCTCCTCCCCTAGAGAAGTCGCCATTTTGGCGAAATTGAGACTGATACAGCTAAAAATTCTACACAGGGTTTACCTCTCGGGATGGCAACTAGTGCTCATGGGTAGAAGTGACGATGGGATGTGTAAGAGGCAGTGCGGACTGGAGGGTGCCTTCCTATACACACTCTGGGAGTGTCCGCTGATTCAAAACTACTGGAGAAAAATCCTTGAGTACATGAGTGTGGTCTGGGGGGTTACTCTTCGGCTTGAGGTTAAAAGATGTCTCCTAAACATCTGGGAACCCACAGATTTTAATGTAAAAGGCAGGCTCTGGGTGACACTTGGACAGATGGTCGCCAAGCGAAATATAGCTCGACTGTGGGGGGCTGCAGGACCGCCGACAGTCAAAGCGTGGAAAGAGGATATGGATTGGTGCATGACAAGGGAGAAAACAGTGTACGTGGCCCGTGGGTGCCCTCGGAAATGGATAGCAATCTGGACTAAATGGAATCTGTATCGGGGAGGGGTGTGTGAACCCCCTATTGTTCCTTTCCTTGACGAACAATTGATGATCTGAAACTATTTGCATGTGACATTGTTGTAAATTACGATAGCATGATACGCAATACCAACGCTTGTAAATGACACGGTACCCTGTAATGTGAAAATGATTACTCGTATGACATGACCTTTTTTGATGTTCAATAAAAAGAATTATTACAAAAAAAAAAAGAACACAGAGTGTCTTGGAGTCCATCCATTGCGTATCATTAATTGGATTTCTTTGTCACTTTCATGTGCCTGTTTCTTATTTGTGTCCCAACTTGTCAGTTTTGTGTTTGTCCTTCCCATGGAGAATTGCCTCTTTACAATATTTTTGTATGGTTGACACTGTTGCATCCACTGCTTACTTTTCAAGCACTATTTTTTTTTTTTGTGTGAAACACTCCATTAGAGTGCATGTATTTTCGAGCCTCCTTTCTCGTGTAAGTCTCTCCTCCAGCACTCAGTGTTGCTTTATGTTGCCTGACTGCTTTTCCTGCCCCTTCTCTCTTGTGTGAGCCTGTGCGCTTATCCCACTTGCTTCCCTCACCTGCACCCTCTGTGCACTTTTTTGCCTCCCCTGAAGCCCTCCCCACTCTTACTGTTGCATCCCCTTCCATGCTGATTCAGCATCACCCTCACCATCCTATTTGTTGCTTTGCCAATTGCCTTCTGTATGTTGCTTTGCTGCTGCCCCCACCCTCCTTGTGTTGATTTCACTATACCCTCCCCCTCCTTTGAAAAAAAATTTAGCATGCTTTATTATCTTTTTAGTTACTGATCCAACCAACTCAGATTGGTAACTAAAAAGAAAAAAATGGCCTGTTTTAGTTTGTAATTGTGTGCATGTGTGCCCCTACAAAATGTTGCAGGCAGCTGCGTCAAAGACTTTTGCTTTTTTGTATTTTTAAGAATTTGGCCACATTATTTTTGCAGCACAGCTAAAAACTGTTGCCAAACACAACAGGTCACAAAGACAAGACATATTGGTTTCGCCAATGCTTGTTGTAATCTGCTTACAGCAGGGTACACGAACACAAGCCAGTTGTATGTGCATCTCCTTACGCTTGGGTCACTGGAACACCCCTCAACCTCCTGGAATTGAAAGAATTGGAGCATGTAAACTGTTCCAACGTTTAAATGGCAGATTCACAAAAGCTTTTTTTTGGTACAACACAAAGAAGTGTTTTAGAGTCTGAAGAATATTGTTCACTTTTCAAAGAGCTGAATTTCATCAAAGCGATACAGCTAATACTCTCCACTCCTCTACATTTCCAAGACACTTGAGGCCCGATTCAGAAAGGTAAACAGAGACAAAAGTCTATTTTTACAACTTTCTGTATTCACAATTAAATTGCTCCATTTATTGTATTCCAAAAGGAATAGAACTTCATACCAATTACGAGGATATTTTATTCAAAATATCAAAACAAAGGACAGGAGTTGAGGGGTTATTTCCATTATTAGCCTGTAATGGTTTACCCCTAGAGTTGAGAGACAACATGTTCCCAGAGGTTTGGGATTTCACAGGCAAATATATTGGGCTGATCAAAGGAGTAGCTCCAATATGAATCACTTTGAAACCAAATGCAGAATTTCCTTGAACTCCACCCTACAACCTGAGTCCTGAGACTACTGCAGGCATAACCCTTTTGATCAAATCACTAATTGAACAGGGAACTTTGAAAGAGATTGTGGGAAACCCATGTAACTCACATATTATGGGAATTCAGAAACCAAATGGGAAGTACAGGATTGTACAGGATTTGTGCAAAATCAACCAGATTGTGATAACATGTTGTCCAATCGTGCCAAATCCAGCTGTGATACTATATCAGATTCATTGAGAAGCTGAATGGTTTTCTTTCATTGATTTGTGTCAAGCCTTCTTCTCCATTCCCTTGCACCTGGATAGCCAATTTCTGTTTGCATTCCGGTTTGGAAACCGTGCCTTGCATGGTGCTGAGTACCATAAGGGTATACGAAGAGTTCTTCAATTTTCAATCAAATATTGAAAAGAAATTTGGAGCCATTGGTAATGCCAAATCAGTCTGTTCTGGTACTGTACATTGAAGACTTATTGGTAGCGTCAGGTACTCAGGAGGCTTGCATATGTGACACTATTGCATTACTGAATCATCTAGCAGTGAGTAGGCATAAGGTGTCACCAACAAAGATACAATTTTGTAAGAGGGTGGTCCCTTATCTAAGACATCACATTGAGAGGGGAGCCAGAAAAGTGTCACACTATTGATTACTGCCCTTTCTGCAAATGAGCCTGCAAAGGTTTGCATGTTTCTGGGAATGGTCAGCTACTGCCGCTAATGGATTTCAAATTTCTCATTGACTGCTAAGCCCCTTCAGTGGCTTAAGCACAAGGATGTGCCAGATCCAGTTCCATGGAGTGATGAATGTATGCACTCTTTTATTGAACTGCAAGAGAGTTTGTGTCGAGCTCCAGCAATGGGAATGCCCAACTTTAACAAAAGCTTCACTCTGTTCTACAGTGAGTGCAAAGGTTATGCATTGTCAGTTCTAACGCAGATGCATGGAACTGTGTGCAGACCTGGTGCATACTTCTCAGCTAAATTAGATCCTGTAGATGCTGCATTGCCTGAATGTCTAAAAGCTGTTGCTGCCACATGTGTGAGTTTGGAGCAATGCAAGAGCATTGTAATGGGTTACCTGCTGAAAGTGCATGATTTTGCATACTCGTACTCGACATGGAAAACCTACCTGGTACTCAAAGAAGTACGCAGCACAGAATACAACATTTGGAATGCTAGGCTAGCAGGCAATAGTGACATGCTAAACAAATGGCCCTGGATATCTCGAACCATCAATTCTCAGTCCAGGAATACATGACAGGGCACAAAACAAGCCAAAAAAGGCTTCCAATTAAAACTCTGTTCATGGAATATCAATGGACTAGGGTCCAAAGCTTTGGATAAAGAACTCCTGCTCTATTTTCCAAAATTTGACCTCAACCTACTGCAAGAAACCAGGTTGGTTGAGCCGGTGCATCTACATGGATGCAAATCTTACCATCTTCGGGCCTGCAGAAGGGCTACATTTGGACATCCAATGGGAGGACTTGCAATTTACACTTCCATCAAGAGTATAAACACAGCTAAGGAACTAGTCAACAGCTAACGGCATACAAGCAATCAAGCTGGAGATAGCAGGTCTCATCGATAACCGGCAGTTAAGACTTATAAACATTTATCTTCATCCGCGTGATAAAAAACCTGGTGCTAAATCTTTCCGAGCTGTCTAGACTACTTGAAGAAGTGGTCTCCCCGAATCTTATAGCCTCTGGAGACTTCAATATGCTCCTAACTTGGCCTGGCGTGGGGTAAGCAAACTGGTTTTGCTAAGGAGCTTCTCAAGGATTTGGAAAATCTGAGCCTGGTCGAGTTGAATGGGTGCTTCTCGGGAGATTGCCCACCAGCAGCCACGTTTTACAGTGCTTTATCAAACACAACAATTAACCATACCTTTACGTCAATTTTTCTTGTCAATAAAATAGAAGACTTCAGGATAGGTAGCTTAGATGACAGTGATCATTTGCCACAAGAGCTCACTCTCGATGCTTATGGGATGGCACCTACCCAGCAACCGGTCGGTCCAGGCACGGTGTTCACAGCCAACTGCATAAGAATTAAATGTAAATTATATAATTTGGAGAACTTCTTGACCGAGGCAAAAACCTTGTGGGAAAAAAATAAACTGGGGAACAAAGACATCCTTAAAAGTTGGGCTAAATTTACCAAAAGCCTTGGCATGCTCCATCCAAAAGAAGAAGGGATAGGCCCCCTTGGAGCAGTTAAAGCTCAACAAAGGCCTCATCCCAGCCCGCAAAGATATCATCTAACAGGAGCCCATTTAATGCAATTAAAGAAAATAAAGAAAGAAATAAACAGAGCAGTACGAAATCTTCACCGGGCAGGGCCAGACTCCAAATTGCAAGACGAGTTAAGATCGTTAAAAACGAGCAAGAAGAAACTCATATGGTCAGTACGCCGCGAGATTGCAGAAACTGCATGGGCCAAAATCCTACATAATACAAAAGCCAATACAGCGCCAGATTCTGGCAAACAGTGAACAGATTACAGAATCCAAGGGCTCTAGGAATAAACTCCTACATTACTGAAGATGATTGGACCAAGTATCTACGGGACCACTTTAACAGTGGGCAAACAAACAATATACATGAAACTCAGGAGTTCAGTAGACCCAGCCCAGGTCAACTATAGCAAGACAAAGAGATTATCTATGCCTTCACGACTAAATGGATTACAAGCAGAATTTCCAAGGGCAGAGCTGAGGGTGCGCCAGACTCCAACGGTATACCATCAATCTTATATAAGCAAGACCCGGATTATTGGGCAGCCGCACTCCTGCCACTTTTTACACAAATAATGGAGACAGAAAGAATCCCATATTCCTGGAAGGGATCCTTCATCTCCCCAATACATAAGAAAGGCAGTAAAAACAATGCGGAAAACTACAGATTAGTTGCCTTAATGGACAATGATGCCAAATACTACGTGGGACTGCAGCTGGAAGAACTTTCAGAATGGGTATCCGAAACAGCATCTATTCAAATCAAACAATCGGGCTTCCAGGAATGCATGGCACTTAAACAAACATATTGCCCCTATCACTCCTAACGGATGCCACAAGAAACATTAACAAACAGCTTTATGTTTGTTTTATAGACTATTCATCTGCCTTCGACAACATCGACAGGAATAAACTCTGGTCAAATCTCTCAAATGAAAATCTATACCAGACTTTTGAACCAGCTGATTTTATTCCATACGGACACATGGATACAAATTAAGCTGGACGCCGGAGACTGCTTATCATGGAGAATACCGACAACCAAGGGGCTGAAGCAGGGGTTCGCGTTGGCTCCGATTTTGTTCAATCTGTTTATGGCGGACCTCTCACCAGAACTGGACAATTGCAACCACCGCGCCCCAAACCTTGGAGGCCTCTCCCTTTCGAACTTGCTCTGCGCAGATGATCTCGCCCTTATTAGTCGCACTCCAGTTGGCTTACAACATCTGATTAACACCACGAGTAACTTCTCCAGCAAGAATGGAATATGCATTAACTTGGGCAAAACTAAAGTGCTGGTCATAAATCAGAAAAAGAAACCACATTTTTTCCGATGGGAGTTGGAAGGTTTGAAACTCGACATCATAAAAGAATTTAAATATCTGGGCGTAATTTTAGACAACAAAGGCACATTCCTCCGGCAAAAAGCAACAATAAGAGGTAAAGGAACCTTAATGTCAGTCGCATTATAAAACATTAAACAAACAAAAAAGCGGCCCGAGCTTTACTCCCTTATTACAGGTACTTCGAGCGAAACTCCTCCCTACCATTACCTATGGAAGTGAGTGCCTTAGAGAAAGAGATGCCGGTATCCTAGGCAATCAGAATAATATTTAACCTCCCATGGTACACATACCCGGACCAAATAAGACTAGAGTTTGGTCTACCAAAACAGCAAATGGCACGTAAGGGAGCCTATGCAAAATGCTGGCACAGGGAGCAGAGACAGGGACATTAATATCACATTTATGGAATGAGCTTAATCGAAAAAAAGATAGTGCAGCTATGACTTTTTAAAATATTCAATTGACTGCTTGGCCTTGAAGGACCCCTGGGGTATCATTGGGGGCCCATAAAAGCTTCAAGGAGCTTGTCAATAAATCAGTAAAAATACTGTCTCTTGTAGAGGACAAAGCTGCACTCTCAAAAAGGGTACATGGATGGTTTGTTATCCAGGGCTACAACAACTGCTCTCCCCAACCTTACCTAGGCGCCTGCTTTACCATGGCAAAATAGGAAAAATATCTGCAACTAAGGATGGATATTTTACCAACAATGCTGCATCTGCCCCCATGGAACGGACTCAGTTAACAACATCGTGCAGATTATGCGGAGAGGCAAAGGAAGACATCTGACACCTCCTGTGTATATGTAAGAGCCTAGACAGGGAACGAAGATCTATGCTAAAGCCTGCCCTGAGATGAACACAAATAAGAACATGCAGACAGGCAGTGAAGTCTTGCTTTGAAAGAGGGAACATAGGGATGGTCTGAAGATTTTAGACACTTTATAAATACTTTATTTGACATCTTAGGGTCTCTCTTTTTTTGTAACTTAAAGTCAAGTTATGGTTTTATGATCTAACAGAGCCACTCTTACGGGGAAAGTACAAACAGGTTTTTTATTTTTCATGCTAATGAGTAAAAGCGCTTCAACTATTTTACTTAGAAATCTGGTTTTAAACATTTTATGCTAATGAGTAAAAAAGCTTCAATGATTTTACTCAGAAGAATCTAGAAGTGCTAGATGGAGCTTTCCATGGATATACCCGCACAGATGATTTTGCAATGGTGGTCCTAGTATTTCACATGTATAAGACAGTGATGAATTAATTTAATGTTTTCCAATTTGCTGTATTTTCAATGAGTGATTTAATGCAATGGTTTTTAATAACTAAGCATACAATACATTTATACAATTTACTCATACTCGAACGCAACATCTCACAAGTAGCTGAATAACAAAGTATGAGCAGGTGATATAGGGTGCTGAGAACGTCTATCATTGGTGAGATGTACAAGTTTAAACCTGGCTACTTTAATGCCCTTACCAGGAAATTAAGTTGTGATTGATGAAGCAGATCACCATTGTCTGGATGTGACTGAATTATGTACAAAACCTTGTCTGGATATCATCGATGTTCTATTGCCTGAGTTAGATTATGTGTTGTTTGTGGATGGATCATGCTTGAGAAATGCTGGAGGAAACTTTAGAGCTGCGTATGCCATTTGTACAATTGTGGGAGTGGTGGAAGCGTCATGGTTGCAAGGAGTGTTTTCGGCTCAGATAGTTGAATTAATTGCCTTGACAAGGGCTTGCAGCATTACTGAACAGTTGAGAGTTACCATCTTCAAAGACATCCAATAAGGATTTGGAGTTGGCCATGATTTTGGGCAGTTTTGCTCTCAGCGTGGGTTCATGACCTCTTTGGGTTCTTCTTCCAAAACAGAGAAAGTGTGAAACTCCTACTGCTGTCATTACAATTGCCAGCCCGAATTGCAGAGGTGAAGTGCCCAGCCCACCAACAGGGAAATTATTTCGTGGTGGTCGTCAACCACTATGCAGATGAGACTGCTCGCTATTGCGCTCTAAATTCTTACATCTTCAATGGGGATTCATTAAAAGAACAACTGATGTCGCAGAATGCAGGCTGATGTTTTCAGTTGTGGAAACATGGGAAGAAATAAAAGCATTACAGAATGAAGTTCCAGAGACCGAACAACAGGGGTGGATCAAAGCTGGTTGCATACCAAGACAAGAGGATGTGGTGTGGGAGTACACAGATAGGAGACCAGTTTTGCCTGATAGTTTGTTGTCACCAATGGCAAGGAACTACCATGGACCTGCTGAGAGATGCTATGATGCATCTTTTCTGACAAACATGGTTCAAACCCGGATTTCGAGCTGTAGTAGAGGTATTGTGCCAGATGTGTATAATATGTCAACATCAGAATGTGGGAAAGAAAACACTGGTCGCAATGAGTCATGTAGGGAGATCTGGAGGAACCTTCAATAGGATGCAGCTCGATTTCATCAAGATACCCCATTGCAATGGACTAAAATATGTTCTAGTGATTGTGTTTCAGTTCTCCTGTTGGGTGGAAGCCTATCCAACCATTCATAATGACAGTCTAACTGTATCAAAATTACTCCTTATACCACGGTTTGGATTTCCGACCTCTTAGGAATCAGATAGAGGGACTCACTTTAATAATGAGGTAATATGAATGCTTTGTGCAGCACTACAAATTGAACAGAAACTACATTGTGCCTATTGACCAGAGGCGTCTGGAGTGGTCGAATAAGTAAATGGAACTCTAAAGTCTTTTTTGGCAAAGGTGTGTGCATCCACGTCTCTGAAATGGCCAGATGCTTTACCCTTGGTGTTGAAGAGTTTAAGAAGTATCCCAGACAGAAGAACTGGACTGTTTCCCTATGAAATCATAATGGGGAGAGCTATGAGACAGCCTGTAGTCCCAGCCAATCAGCTAGTAAATATAACTGATGATTTGGTATTAAATTACTGTAAAGGATTGACTGATTTGGTCCGTTCTTTGTCTCACTGTTATAATTGACTTGTGCTGTTCCTTTCTCTAGCTGTGTCTTCCTCTGCTGCTCAGCCAGGATGAGTGTTAGAATACCTGATGACCTCACAGAATGCTTGAGTGCCTGTTTGTGCGTGGAGTGTCAGTTGGTGGATGCAGGCTGAGCGGCAGGGAGGCTGCTCCTGGTGGGGCTATACTTTCATCTACCTATCTTCATCTAATGAACTTACCTTGTAACCAAGCTTAAACAAATCCTACCTATTTTATATACCTCCATGGACTTTCTATTTACCACATTTGGTGACAATTTGAAGTGAGAACCTACGCGTTGAGGAAGGAAGGCTGTGGATACCCTTCTAAAGAGACATGAACCGGAACTTAGGATCTAAATAAAGAAATTGAAACTTATGAACTGGAACCCCAAGGAAAAGGTATTACAAAGGAAACGCCCTGGTCAGCCCCACCAGTGTCCTTCATCATCTGGACAGCCTGCAGCCCAGGGCGTTCGACCTTCTACTGCCGGTCTTTGTGTAGTTGCTGTGGAGATTGCTGCCATCTAACTACTATGGAGGAGTTGTTCTGGCCCAGCTGTCCTTGCTACAGTTGAGGGACAGACTGCTAATTGGGTTTGCCAGTAGCGAATGGTGCTTGGGCATTGGCACCAGCGACGAGTGTTGGGGAAAATCGGCACCCCTGTGAGGCGTTACACTTTAAAGGATAATAGTCAGAGGCTGGTTGAGTTTTCCGGATGTGCAATTAATTTAATGCTTCCGTGCGTGATTTGACTCTAAGTTCTTATACAGTTTTTTTTTTACAGTGAAGTTGTGGGGCGAGTGCTCCAGTTCAATCTTGTAGGGTGTTGTATACCCTATTATGGTACCATTTTATGTTAAGGTTGTTAGGTTGTTGTGGGTGGTTAGTGTTAGTACCCTATAATGGTGCTGGGGGTGGTTAGTGCCACTGTATGCTCTTATTGGGTTGTGAGTACCCTTTTGTGGTCAGGTCGTGGGGCGTTAGTGCTCCAGTTCTGAATCATAGAGAAATCTTTTCTCTATTGCGTGGACGTTGTGGGAGCTAAGTGCCCCAGTTATGGATCATAGGGAGGTGTGTTTTTGCTATTACATTGAGGTTGTGGGAGCTGTGTACCCCAGTTTAGTTTTTATGAGGTTTTGGGAGCAAAGTGCCCCAGTTCGGGATCATAGGGAGATGTGTCCCCTATTAAATGGAGGTTGTGAGAGCTGAGTGCCCCATTTCTGGATGTTTACCAGATTTTCAAGTTTTGAGTGATATGTCAATGAGTGGCATTAATGCTTGTTTTAATTTTGCCTAAGGGAGGGGGATGGGGTAATCCCAATGTGTTTATTTTTGAGATTGCAATGTAAATGTTAGTTTTGAGAATGCTTTGTATGGATTGATGGTTCTGTGTTCTTCCTTCACTTCTGCATTGTTGTTTTCCTAAGGAATGGGATATGTTATAATTGACTTGTACTATTCCTTTCTCTAGCTATGTCTTACCCTGCTGCTAAGCCAGGGTGAGTGTTAAAAGGCCTGATGACCTCACGGAATGCTTGAGTGCCTGTTTGTGTGTGGAGTGTCAGTTGGTGGATGCAGGCTGAGGGGCAAGGAGGCTGCTCCTGGTGGGGCTATACTTCAATCTACCTATCTTCATCTAATGAACTTACCTTGTAACTAAACTTAAATAAATCCAACCTATTAGTGGATGTACCAGTGGTCACAGTGAGATGTCCAACTCAGTCACAGAGTAGAGGGGGTGACAGCTACTGGGTCTCAAAGCACTGATTCAGAGGAGGGTCCTAGAGAGCCAGTCCCTGTAGGTAACAAGGGTTGTGTGGAGAGGAACCTGACTAGGTGAAGTAATGACCCAGCAGCTGTGAACAGTGCCAGCGTAAAGCAAGTAATAAGTGGAGACCATTGGCCCAGATGAACCGGCAGATTGAGGCAAGTTCTGGCACAAGGCAAGGTACTCCCAACTGTAATTGAAGTCTCAAGTCAAACTAAACAAAGCAACACAGATGATGATGAGACTACGTTGAGAGAATCGGAAAGAGCTAGAGTACCAAATCGGAGATACGCTGCACCAGAGTGGACCTATCTACCAGCAACAAATAACTGGGAGAGAGCATATCATGCTTGGTGCTTCACTTGGAGCAGGTAGAACTTACTCAGCATATCAAATGCTTTTTCAAAATCCAAGTAGACCGCAGCTGGAAGGTCAGCTGCTTGATAAACAGCATCTATGATATGATACAAATATCGAATATCAGAAACAGTTGCACGCCGTGTCATGAACCCAAACTGGTCTGAGGGGACTAAGGAATAGTCTGTTGGCAAGGACCTTGCTTAATATTTTATAATCAATGTTTAGCATAGACACAGGAAGGTAGGAGCTCACCTCTAGAGGGTCTCTGTCCGGCTTGGGTAGTACCACAATAAGGGACTCCTGAAGAGTCCCGGGGAGAGAACCACGGCAGTGCGCCTCTTGTTACACCTCCAATAGTCTGGGGCCAAAGGTTTCTTTATATGCAGCATATTATTCCACGGGAAACCAGTTAGTGCCTGGGGTCTTACCACGAGCCATCTGGCTGATAGCCAGTTGGATCTCTTCTAGCTAGAGGTGTTGTTCCATTTCCCACAGCTGTATCGGGGTCAGACGGGGATGTACCAATGTTTGAAGATAATCTCGCAACTGCATAGGAGACGACTCCGGTGGGACAGAGTAAATCCACTCATAGTAGTTTGTGAACACATCGTTAATCTCATCTTTTGAGTTCACCAAATGGCCCCCACTGTCCCTTATGGTGCCAGTCAAGGTCCTGGGGACCTGAGAATGCAGCAACCATGCTAAAATATGCCTGGTTTGTCAACAGCTGCATGGAGGCAAGCCAAGGAGGCTTTATAATCTAGAGCACATAACAGCTCAAGTGCCTCCTGATATTGATGCAGCAAGGCCGCAGGGCGGAGATGGGCAGCAGAACTGGCCACCGCCTCCATCCCCGTCATTCGAATATCTGTTTCCATGTCTAATACGGTGTGTGGAAGTCTGGACTCCCTGTGTCATGTTAATGCAGAGCCCTCTCATGATCACCTTTAAGGCATCCCATTCGAGCCCCCGAGCGTTCGCAGAGCCTGCTTATAGGCAAGGTATTGGGTGAGGTGTGCAGCAATGGTATCCTGAATAGCGTGTCCCACAGAGCCTTCGGACAGAGGTACCAGGCCGGACTGACATCTTTCTGTCTCCCCCATCAGAACATGACCTGTAACAGATTATGGTCATATAAAGTCAAGCCTAGATACTCAGAACTCTTTTTGAGGGGCCAACAGTCATGGTTACTAAAAAAGTAGTCAAGCCTAGTGTGAACCTGGTGAATAGTACAAATATTTCGGTTCACCAGGATGTCCCGGACACCAAACATGGTGTGCATTGAGGGCCTGAGTCCAATGTCAAAAATGTTTCTTGGCCTCCAGGCCCTGTGTGCCCGGGAGCAGGGAACAGAACGGTCTAGGTCCGTGTCATGTACGCAGCTAAAATCACCAACCCACAAACCCAGAGCCTGCGGATCAAGTAACATGGCTGGGGAGAGGGAGTCTAGAAACGCACCCTGAGAAGTGTTGGGTGCATATATGGATATTATGAAAAATGGGCAGCCATCCACGTTCCCCTTTAGGGCTACATATCTGCCATATTTGTCAATCAGGAGCTTGAGCTTCACAAATGGGACCTCTGGGGCTACCCAAATCAAGACCCCTCGAGCATATGCTGGAAAGCTTGTACCATATACCTGACTGCTCTATCATTTGCCAGCTTTTCCAAGCTCCCCTGCTGTCAGGTGTGTCTCCTGAAGAAATGCAAAGTGGACATGTTGGTGCTTAAGGAAAGCAAAGATTCTGAGTCTTCTAGCAGGGTTTGCCATGCTCCGTACATTCCTAGTCAAGGCGTAAAATGTACCATCCAATGCTGTCAAAACACAACAAACTTGACAATACCCACTGCACCCTCCATTCCTCCACAACTCAACCAGCTAAAGGGTAAAGAAAGAGAGAAAACAATAAAATTAATATAGCACAATACTCCCCAATCCCAGGCCTGAATGCCTTCCGGTGTCATGCCACAACATCCCAAATAGTACAGCATCAACATATCCATGTGGAATACTCTATTGGAGGGGGAAGCCAGATAGCGTCTTTGGTCCAGGAACTACAGCCTCTGCCATAAAAGCCATGCCCAGCCATAGAACTAGCAAATACAGTGCCTCATGTCCAGCCGGTAGTAACTCCAGGGCCCCCAAGAAGTACGGAACAAGACAGCCAAGGACAACACTCCCACCCCGCGAACATTAGTGACTCAGTCACCACCTTCAGCAGTTCAGGAGTCCGCTGTGCCTATTGCGTGTCCAGCCCGGAGGCACCCGAACCTTGGGCTTCTTGTTCCAAGTCTCGATCAGTGTCCGGTGAAAGCACCTGGTACCTGTCCGTGGAGTGGGCAGTAATCCCTGCCACTGCCCGATCCTGCTCCAGGGTGGCTTGTTCTACCATGGGTCGAGATTGCAGCCAACGGGGATGCCTGCATCATTATCTGGTCTTCCTTTCAGTCCAGCCCACATGGTCGTTCCCCTGAGGCTCTAGAAACTCGGGTACCTCCTTGGAGCGAAGCCATCCCCAAGCCTCCTCCGGAGACGTGAAGAAGTGTATGGTGTCAGCATCCACCACACTTAGGGGGACCAGAAACAAAAAAGAATACAGAAGATTCATGGTGTGAAGATTGGCCTTAACTGCCACAAAAGTTCTGTTCTGTAATCTGGGTAAGCTGTGAGTGGCCTATGGCTCTGAACAATTGCAGGAGCAGGTCTCTGTCTCAGAAGTTGAGTAACAGAGCTATGATCAGATGTGGTGGGAGCCTGGCACCGGAGGACAACCAGGGACCCGGTGTGCTCTTTGAATGCAGAAGAATATTGGTACTTTATTGGCCAGGGCCATGGTCATGAGCCAGTGTTTGAGGAACAGCTCAGTATTTGGGCTCTAGGCTCTTTTTCGGGAAACCTATTAGAGAGAAATTATTATGGCGGTCTGTGGATCCTGGTTTGCAGATCCACATCTCAGTCTGTAGAATTTGCAGTTGTTTGTAGATGGTCTTCATTGAGAGCACAAGGAAGGCCAGTGAGGACTCAACCCCATCTACCCGTTCCACCAGGCAGGCATGATCCGCTCGTATCAACCCAGTTTCAACCTGTATGGCTCCCAGTGCCGCCTTGGAGTCCTGAATTGCCTGTAGGATTTTACCAAAGATAATGGTGTGCTTCTCCAATGTGGTTTCTAGCTGTTTAATCGGGTCTACCTGAGAAGGCACCGACCCCAACATGCCCATGATGGAATTTTAAGGAGGATGCCCTGTGGCCTTGGGACCATCCATATCCGTTAACCTCTGCTCGACCCAGACGAAAGGTTGTGCGTCACCCCTCACCGGGCATCACTCTCAATGGTCCCAAAGGCCGCACAGGGTGGGTAACTGTGCCACACAGTCATTAATAGGGCAAAGTTCCTTAGATTATGCCCACCCAGACCATGCCACTCCCATGCTCCAAGGTAATGTATATCTCTCACACCTCAAACAATCAGCAACGCTGGGCCCTTCACAGCAAAAGCAGAATCTCTCAGCCTGCTACCTCTGATCACTTTATGCCCCTAAAGCAGGAGAAAGGTGGAACCTGCAGAAAATTCCCCCGGGCTGCAGTAGAATTTCACCCAGGGAACAGTCGTGCCTCAGGTCTCCTCCCAACGTCCTCATTCTGGGCCAGCCGGGGCCCAAGTCCAGTACCCCTCCGGCCGTCGCACATAAACAGGACTGCGGCTTCTGGGCCCCATCTAGCCATCGTGGGCCTCACCTCCAACTGGCCCAGCATGGGGGATGGGCATCTGAGCCCGCACTGATCCATCAAATCCTCTGATGCACCGCCGCGGCAGTCCCCCGTGCAGCCCATGGTAGAGCAGCCAGCCATGTGATACTGCGTTGTAGTGAGATCCGGTCCTACGCAGGTGCTGTGGCCTGCAGCCTGCAGCCTGGTTCTAGGCCTGAACCATGGATGCTCAGTGGAAAGCCGGGGAGCACAGGTAGGCACCCACACGCACACCAGCCATCAAAGGAGGGGAGCTGCTCCATGGTTGAGGGCACTTCCATCCGTGGATACCTAGAGACAGGCTAGGATATTTGCAGGCCTCGGCGGAGGTCTTTAGGAGATGTCCAATCGTGTCACCATCTTGGCCACGCTCTCCCTTCATTTTTTCCAGCTTATATATTAAGACAACAGTTGACAGACTACACATGTAATCCATACAAAACATCTTGACAAAGCTCATTATACAGTGTTTCAACTTTGGCAATAATGAGACATCCATTTGCACCACACCCTCTCATTTTCTGGGGCATCCCCTGAATTTGTAGATCATCTCCTCCAGTTTGGCATACCAGTCCATTGCCTCTCTCCAGCTCGCCAATGATAGGGGGATGGGGAGCGCCAGTGTTTAGTAATGTCTTGTTTGGCAATTATCGTCTCAATACCGAGGAGCGTAAGGTCTCCCCTCGACCCAACAAATTCATCCACAATACCAGCAGAGCTATTCTTGGGGAGGGCTCCATGGTATCCTCAATTACCTGTGAGACCTCAGTAAACACCCTCCTCAAGTATCCCCCATTGATGGGGTATTCTCATGTTACATGGAAGTAAGGGGGGCCTGCACACTGTCAATGATTACATGTTGGGGTGGCCAGCTTTTTTACCTGCTACAAATGCAGAGGGTGTTTAATAGGCCTTGTGCAGATATTTAAGTTGGATGAGCTGGAATCTGGAGGGGATCACCAGCTCTCTAGGAGACATGCATGCATCCCCATTCGGGCTCATCAAGGGACCCACTCATTGCTACCCTTTTGTTTTAAGTCTAGGAGGGAGTTGGGGTATTATTAACCAGGGACCTGTATATGGGATAAATACGTCCTGTAACCATTGGGCCCATATGGAGTTGGGCCTCCAATAGACTGTATTCAGGTGTATTCAGGTGCAGTCTCCAGGACTGTGTAGCAAGGGTGGATTACATGTCACAATTGTAAATCATGGAAGAATTGTGATTTGTGTAGAGAATACTCCTCTGGAAGTTCATGAAAGGACTTTAGGAAGGGATCCCTGCCAAACATCACCCACTTTAGTAATATGAATGAGATCCCATTTCTCAAACCACTTGAGTTTGTCATGCGGTGTAACCAAATACCTCTCCAGAGGGGGGTTTCAAGGATAATGTTTTGGTCCCAACTAGTCCATTTCAAAGCTGAGCACCATGACCCATGGACCGCCCTAATGATTTCAGGGAGGGCCTAGGACTCATGATATTGGGCCTCCATAAAGGATATTGAGTATATTGTCCTTACCAATTCATGCCACTTAGAGGGGGAATGCTGGGTCATGCCAACCCTCACCCAAACAATATTTTACTATTAGGAGAAGCGTGGCTCAGTAGTACAGATGAACCTCAACCATGCCATTGTATGTGGACTGGACACAGTTGCCATACACCACTCTGGCTTTCAGATTCATCCAAAGGAAGGAGCAGAATGTGGCAGTCATTTTTTGGAACCAATCTTGGGACATCAGTAATGGGAAGTTCTGAACTGTGTATAGGACACGTGGGAGCATAATGGTTTTAAATAACATCACCCTACTGAGCGCATTCAGCAGGAGCTTGGACCATGTAGCAAGGGTCACTGAAAGTTTGTCTATTAGAGGAGAAAGGTTCAAGTTCCAAGTGAGGTTGGGTTCCAAAGAAATATATACACCTACGTACTGAAAATCCAGTCTCTGGGTTGGCAGTTGCACCTGCAAGTCCACCATGCTCAATTTGCCCTTTAATGGGACCAAGAGGGATTTAGCCCCATTGACCTGCAGACCAGCATTAGGAGGAGGTGAGAGCTCATGAGTTATGGCTGTGTAAGTAAGAGATTGTCATCTGTGTAAACTGATATATGATCCTCTAATGCCAGCCCTTAATCAAAGCCCCTGGGCATCCTATCTCACCCATGTTGCCAGCGGTTCTATGGCCAGGGCAAATAAATGGGGGAATAGTGGACACCCTTGGTGGTTTCTACGTCCAATTGGGAAGGGGCACAAAAGGGTAGCATTGACCCAGACTTGCACGCTTGGTTGAGAGTATAGGACTTTGACAGGAACAAAATCTTGGACTAAATCCCTGTTTCATGAGTACACTCTCCATGAAGGACTAGTCAAAGACCTCCTCAAAACCGATCAGCATTACTATGGTGGGGCCACAAATGTCCAACAGATGGGTCAGCAAATACAATTTGTGGTACTTTGGGGTGGCATAACCCAGGTCCAGGTGAATCAAATGTGGCAGAAGGGGGAGAATTCTGTTGGGGTGGCATTTTAGCACAAATCTTGTGCTTTGAGTTAATTAGGGAGATCGGTTGGTATTTGTCACATTGATCCATGGGATGACCTGCTTTGTGTAGTACGACCATGGTGATTAAGTCCCATTCCATAAAAAAATCCCGCAGGAAATTGCTTCCTGGTACATATTACGAAGCAGTGGTATTATGAGAGTTGCAAATCATCAATAATACTCCACTGGCTATCCATACTGTTCTATTTCATCCAGGTAACCCAATATAGGCTCAGGTAGTGAATGCACCATTCACCTACATCTCCCTGGGTATTACACTACATAACGGTTCTTAGTACTGACCTCTTACCTAGTTACGGTAATGCCTTAATGACATGGGGTTTTCTCTGAAAACTAGCCTCAGTCATTATGCAAGAGGACTCTTGGAATCACAGCAGGACTACTATCTCCTGCATAATAACTATGAATAAGGGTCATTCCTTCCGTCACCCTAGTCCGACATCACACATCAAGGTATATCACCTGAGGGTACCATTTTGGGTATTTAAACACCATATCTTTTCTGAGACAGGCAGAGGAGAAAAGGACTTCCATGCAGTCACACTGATGCGAGACCCTGAGGTACCTGCACGCAGACACTCCAGCACAAAGTGGTCTGACATCCCATGTGGGGTGTCCATCTCAAGACCAAGACAGAGTCCCACAGTCTCTCACTTCAAGTAATGAGGTTGACTTTATCTTAGAGGGATTCATGGCTCTACACCTACATACATGCTAGGAACACTTAGGTACATCTAGTTAGCATAGCATCGTAGGAGTTTGCATTATTACTGTCATGTATTCTTATACTTGCCTGTATTCATTATTTTAGCACTATGGTAGGAACCTACCATCCTTTTACTCTGTTTGTGCTTATAATCATTTATATCTGTTTCTGTCTTATGGCTGTTTCAGCACACCTATTTTACACTAGAATGACACTGGTTCAATAAATACTTATTAAAAAACGCCCCCACCATTTATTCTGTGTATCTCAAAGTGAGCACGAGTGACTGAGCGAAAAGTATCGTACTGTTTCCACGATCCCTGATGGGACAGGGTTGTCAAGTTGGATAGTTGCCAAGAACTATTCTCTCCTTGGTAAGAGGGGTTTCTAGTGGCACTGTGAGCTAGCTGGTATACAGGCTGACATACTCAGTGGTGGAGTCTGGAATCAGTCTGGACACCAATCCCGCCATGTATATTGTCTAAACGCACAGATCCTATATAGGTTTATAGGAACTACACAACAATACGGTTCTGGCGTTCAGGTCTTGGAGAGTTTGTTGAATTTCTTCAAGCTGAAGGGGTTGTTGAAGCGCTCAACAGTCAGTTGGATGCAAGCGTAGCAAAGGAAGGTCGCAATAAGTATTTGGGATGCTTCCCTAGGGAGCCGTTCACGAGCAGCATACAGTGAGCTTTAATATGCTCCAAAGTACTGCCACATCAACTGCCTTATCCGGTCTCTCCCCATGGGCATTGACTACCGATGTGACCATATGTGAGGTTGTGTCTCTTGTCACTAGCCACTACAGCATTTGATGTGATTTGTTACCCCATTCATATACTCTCCTAGATTAAGCCAGCCAACACTGGCGGGCCCCGGACGAGCGATAGTTGTTGGAGGGATACCTTGCTATAACTTGGTGCCACGTCTGTTCAGAGGGTGCACCTCTTGCTCCAGGTTCATGATATCAGTCTCTAAGTCAGTCATACATTGGCCTGTTTCTCAATGTTTGCCCCTTAGGTAGCCTCTCACTATGACCCATAGAGAGGGCTTCCTGGCGGTCCAGAGCATGCTGTCGGAAGAGACAGATCTTTATTGATCACTAGGTAGTGTTTGATTTCCTGTGCGAGCGATCATTCGTGAGGTGCCATGCGTTTAGGCACCAGATTGGGTGAATTCCTTTGCAGATCTGTTCCAGAGTGTAACAGGTGTATGGTCTAAAATGCCCGAGTAGGATGTGGGCTCCCGATGTGCAAGTCAGATCTAGTGCTGGGATCAGGAGGAGATCGATGCATGACAATGTTTTATGTACAGATGACACATGAATATAAGTCTGTTAGTGGGGGATCCACCTCCTGCACCATCACAGCATCCAAGGCCCTACCCTACGTTTTCCTTTAGCACCACCCCCTGAACCATTGAGTCTATCTTGGGGGTCAACATATCTTTGAAGTCCCCCCTTATGATGGTATGACCCAGCAGTAGCCCTAGTATCAGGTTCAGGAACTTCATTAGGGTATCTTTTCTCAGGAGTGGAGCACTCAGAAAGGAGATAGGCCCCCCTCAAGAATACTCTCCATCACAATATATCTGCCCTGGAGGTCGTGTGATACTCGGGATATGCTGAATAGGAAGCCTCTGTGTATGAGGATTTGGCTACCCGCGGGAACCTCTTGCATATCCAGAGCAGAACACCCTTTTGTACCTTTATTGAGCCAGGGGGGACAGTTATTTCCCAACAAATGGGTCTCCTGGAGGAACAGAACAGTCGGGGTGTGCTGTTTGGCAAATCTCAGTACGGTAGTATGTTTAATACAGTAGTTTGTGCCTTTTACAATCCAAGTCATGATTGTAAACTCTTGCATAGTGTTGGGGAAAGTGGTGTATGGTGAGCATTGGTCCATCTCTCCTGGCAACCATGTGCATCTAGTGGGCAACCCTCCTTGATTTAAAGCTGCTTCAAGGATTCGGCAAAGGAAGTGGGGCCAGCAGGTGCTAACCAGGAGCCCCAGTCCGCCCTGAGGATCAGCTGTGGAGCCACTCAGTCACAGAAGCTGTGAGAAGCACCCATCTTGGTCAACTTGGCCATTCCCTCCTCAGTTTAATGGCGCACATTTCTGAAACATATTTGCATTCTGTTGTTCAGATTGGAGCCATGCTTCACTGCCACATGCCATGCATAGCCAAAGACAAACGTATAATTTATTGTGCCACCTTGTATGATGCACATTGTTTCTATTTCACAAATATGGGGGCAGTTTGGCAAGTTTCCACCCACACACATTTGAATCTGGAGCATGAACTTACATTTTACACTTGATGCTTACAGCTTGTCTTTTTGTTTTATTTCTTGCAAATAGTTTTGGTGACATTTATTTCAAAGTAACCATATTGTTCATATTGTTTGAATTTATGTCCAAAACTGAATTCTGCCTACTTGTTAAAAGTTGTATCTGTTATTGCTATCAGTAAACCATTGACAGTATTACCACTGTTTGGATATTTCAATTTAACTAAAATCAATAAATCTTTATTCGATCTTTCAAAAAGATCATAAAAGCACATAGTAAAATAGTACAAACAAATTTGTACCTAGCTCATTATAACAAATACTAAACTCATAATCATAACATTTAAACAAATACTAATAAAAGAATGCCACTGCGAGCAACTAAAAGATGCCCTAATACCCCTTCCATTGATTGTTCCTCCATGCCATTACAAGGGCAAGGGGCTGTGTTTCACTATATTTTTACTAGCATTATTAATCAAACCAGGGGGGGCTGATATTTTATGAATTGCTATTATTCCAGCACGATGTCTTAGTCGAATAAGTGTAATGTTGCTAAACCTCATTCATCCGCAGAACAGTGAGGACATTTATTATGTTCATGCTTTTTGGGTTATTAATAAATATATATTAATCTTTGAATTGTACATTGCATGTTCTCTTTAAATAATGGGAATCGGAATCTGACTTAAAAGAATGGGAGCATGATGATGATGTGCCCTGTGACCACGTGCACTTTTACAACAATCATTGGGATAGTCCATAGGTCTTGGCTCTATTAAGCCAAGAGTGTGGCTTTGCAAATGCTTTTTGAACATCACATGTATGTGCTGGCACCAAGACATCAGCAATGCATGACTGGTCTTTCTTGTAATGAGTTTTCTAATAAAGAAAACCTATTCCAAGATTGCCTCCAAGGAACATGCATGTATTGTGATTTATAGGCAGATGTTCGTCTTGACTCGTGATTTGTGAACACAAAGACTTTACAATCCGTGCATGAAGAGGCATAGACACGCATAGTGGCTTTTTTTAACCTACTTTTCTAATATTGCTGACATGAAAAAAGAGAAAAAGAAGCTCATTCAGAGCTTGAAAGAAACCAAGTGCGTCTGAAGCAGTTTGCAGAATCTGGGAGCTAGTAAAGCAAATAGTACTACTACTACTATTAATATTATTAACCAATGTATAACATGGGGAGAAGGATAAATAATGGGATAGGTGTAGCATGAGGGAGTGGGGACAGCTGTGTGAATTCAAAGAGAAGTGCACCCAAAGTGTTAAGTGAATGGGCCAGAGGCACGTTGCAGCTGCCAGGACTTCATATTAAAAGATAATGTAAAATAAAAAAGAAATATATAACACAGGGAGTGGAGAGGGGAGCATTTGGGGTGGAGGGAGCAAAAACAAAGTGAAAGGGAGGAGGTTGGATAAAGAGGAAAACAGAAAAGGGAAAGAAAGGGACAGAGAACAAGGAAATACATGAAGTTCCATGCTCAGAGTTAATGAAAAAGAGTACTCTCAAGAATACTAGGGAAGGATAGAACTTATCCGCTTATATCACTGTGAGGCTGAAATGCTCCAGGCCCTGACAAACACAGGGAAGGGGGAAGCTATCACATCAAGAGCAAACAACCATGATAAACAGCACAGCCATCCAATCATGAGCAAGGGGCTGACCTAAAGTCCCCTCTAAGGCCCTAATGACCAGTGACCCATAAACGGTTTGATATTTATTGCACCTGATAAAATACCAATTTAATTCATCAGGCACGATAAATATTCCCTGAATACAAGTTTTTAGGGAATAATATGGGGATTTTGGTGCTTAACGCACCAAAACCCTTCATTTATAATCAGATCTATTTACAACCTATCCCTTCTGGTGCATCTGTACTGACATAGAGACACAATTGGATAAGAGGCTGGAAGACAAAGGGCCAGATTTATTTCTTGGCAGACGGGTTACACCGTCACAACGGTGAAGGATATCCCACCCACTGAAATATAAATCTCATTACATCCTATTGTTACTATTGTGGCTGTTGTGATGGAGTAACCATTCCGCCAAGATATAATCAGGCCCAAAGTTTAGCTAAAGTATATTCGCCATAGTCAACAGGTTTTGGCTCTATTAGTCCGAGCTCTTGGCTTTGCCAATGCTTTTTGAAAATCACATGCATATTTTTTTACGGATCACTTTTTCAAGTTGAACACTTTTTTTTAATCAAAACTTAGGGATCTGGCTACCAAGGCTTTCAAGAACAGCAACTAAGCTCTGCTGCTTCACAATAAATGTAAACAGTGGATTTTTTCAGATTTTTTCGCCTTTGGTCATGTTCTAAAAATCTAATGATTTGAGGCAGTTTTAAAGGACAAGGCACCATTTATCATTTCCATCTCTGGGAGCTCCTCATCCATTATCCCCAAAGAAGCATCTGTGACTATGCCAGTTTGGGGGCTGCTCCAGGAGGTTGTCCCCTATAGTTGCTTCTGACTAAGGAGGAAAATAATCTGTTTCAGATCAGTGTCTGCTGATCAGTGTGAATACAAGAAATATGGATTCATTACGTTCAGAACCAGGTACTCTGGTCACTTACTGGCCAAGAGAACCCTCGAAGAAGGCATCAAAGTGGGATACTTTACAGAGTTGTTGGACAAAAGGTTTTTAGCTAGTTGTAGGCTTGCAGGAGGCACTGTAGAAGGTCATCACCTTGGTCCTTCTAAATAATGGTATTTTCTTCTACAGGCCTACATAATTATAGTTAACCATTCTAATCCTCCAGAGGCATAATCATTTATTTCAGTCTGCAGAAGTAAGTCTGTACATTCTGTTTCAGGTATTGTATTTTCACATTTAATCAGCAAATGCTGAAGTTTCTACAATGTTTATATCTTTATTTATTTACCTAGTATCAAAAACATTGAATTGCAGCCATGCATGAACTTTTTGTTACCTGGGTTTCTGACTATAGTATTGCCTCATGTGGATAACTGAGGAAGACAATATATGAGAGGGCGTAATCAAAATAAAATAATGCTCCTTGGTTTCCACTTTAAGTCCCTAGTTTGAGCGGTGGCTGAAAAAAAGATCATCAAAGGTTTAGTTGCTCATCAAAGCAAATCAGAAAATCGTGATTATTTTGTTAGTTCAGCTTCCACTGTTTGTCTACTCCTCCATGAATTCCCACTTACCAACTTCATCAATGTTATGCCTTCTACAGAATAGTCAACCCCTTTCTTTTTAGGTCTCTTTTTCATCACCTACTGGATGTGCCCAGCTTGAGGTGGAGCAGCATGAGGCACAATACTGATATGTTTGGAATTAGCAAATTATATATTTGAATTCACATAAAACAGGAGGGACACTGAATATTAAATCTTATCCTGGTTTGGACATTTCCAAGTAATGTTTTCTGTCAAATGCTTTATTATTCACAACCCCATTTATGAGTATGGTAATTAATAGTACATGAGAACTCTTTTATGTACTCTTTCATTACTTTGTGATTTGGCGCAGAATGTCCAGCTCTTTATTAGTAAACTTTCAAAGAGGACACAGTCATTTCTAGTGGCACTAATTGTGTATGAATATTTCCTGAATATTCACATTTTATACTCTTTTTAGGTGTTTTGGGACCAACTCAGAAGGACATCTAGTTGTACGTAAAAGACTACTGCAGGAGTACTACTAAAGGAGTATAAAAGGCCTTTATGAATGGGTTTCACAAAGCTTAGTTGGTGCATGCACCTGACATACCTCTGCATACAAAAATCATTTCCTCAATGAAGAAGAACTTTGAGAAAACAATGATTTTAGTGTATTAGAAAGACCTTGAGAAAAGTGAGATGCATATGTTATGTTGTTCATCTTCCTGAAAGTAAGGACACAGCGTAATTGTGTAATATAAATTGAGTAATAGTTAAATTTTCATTTACAACACTTAAAATTATAGAGCGGCAGTAAGAAGCACTATCTAAAAAATATAAAAATTAATATAAGAATGATAATAATCATAATAATAATAATTATTACTTATAAGTAGTAGTCGTACTAGTAGCAGTAATAGGAGAAGGAGTTGTATGAGTTGTATGGTCTCATCATATCACTCAATGCACATGGACGTAACAGAAGGTGGCCCAGTGAGTGTTTCATTAACACTGAGCTGCTTAGAATAGTTTTCAGCTCTTTGTTTATGAGTTTTGTTGTCTGCACTTCATTGAGTTAGGCCCTGATTTCAAGCGGGGCATTAAATTGTGATCCCTGTTTATGTAGGGATCAGAATTGTGATATTTGTGGATAGTACTAAGACGTTCAATTTTCCAGTGGTGAATTTCAACAGGTAAAATTGGACAAAATTTACCAGGTAAAAGAATGCAGTATGTTTTGTTGTGTGCAGAATTTGGTGCCTAAAATACCAAATTCTGAATGTAGTTCCTTCTTTCCGTACGCAAAATATTGGATTAGTTGTATTTAGTGTACCCCACAAATGCCATACCCTGTGTTGTTGGAAGTTATAGCATGCATCAAATACCTCAACCTTAAAATATATGCTACAGACAGTGCAGTTTAAATGAAAACAGGTGCATGGCATTTTAAACACCTTTGAACAGGTTCAGAATGTTATCATGGCACAGTACAATAATATTAACTTCATATTCATAGAAATAAAATTGTACATCAGAACACCACATCCATTTATAAATGTTAAGCACGTATCATTCCAACTTGAAATCCATTTTTTTTTCAAGATGATGGTACATAGAATATTGAACATGTACATACATGTGAATATTTTTAGCACTTAAAAGTTGTTTTTTTCACACAAGAATATGAAACAGAGTACTGAAATAGAGTGAAAAGGGCATATTAGCAAGTAAAGGGAGGCCCATCTACAGAACATCTTTAAAGGACAAACATTTGTTTTAGCAATCAGAAGACAGTGCTAGTGTATGGCAAACGTGTATATTGCTTTACAGTGCAGTTCAACAAATGAAGAACACTTTTACCTGGATAAAGACATCTTAATTGTGATCTCTATGAACACATATTTAATGCAGGACATGTTAATAAATCCATAATGATGTCATGTATATTGACAATTACTTACCACCTGAAGCAAGGCGAGATATCCAAATCCTACATTATCAAAATTCACTTTGACATTTTTCCATCGAGCTGATTTATTCTGGTGCATAAGGGCTTCACATTCAGTTTTATTGTTGACTTCATTTAATAGCATCATTTCACCCGTCGTGGTGTTCACACAGTGATAGTACTTGCCAGAAAACATGTTTACTCCCATGATACTGAAAATTAGCCAAAATATAAGACACACCAGAAGAACGTTCATAATGGATGGGATTGCTCCTACAAGGGCATTCACAACCACCTAATGCAAAAGATGGCAGAAAAGAAGTATATAAGAATAGAATCAATGAAAGTTATAACCATTCTTCAACATCAAAACTAGTTACACTAAATGTAGGTGGACAAAGTATCACAATCTACCCACTTAAAGAGTTGAAGCAAAGCACAGATGAAATGAAGGAGCACAAATAATGAGATGACTAAAATATCTAGATGGAAAATAAGACGAAGATGCAAAGGAAAAGGAAAAGAAAAAAGAAAAACCTGGTATATGTAGTCAGACTGTACAATGTGTGGACTATAAAAAAGAGATACCTGTTAATTTATAAATATAAATAAAAGCAATTGAAAAACTGTAGGGCACAATCTGCAAAGAATGGTTCATGACTGAGGATTGACTGATCAAAGATGGCTGCCAAGAAAAGAGAAAATACAGATGAATTCTTATGTTTGAGTTCAGCTAAAAGAATTAACACTTTTTTTAAATAACGTAATTAGACGTTACTGTTATGTTCATTGCTATCATCTTGCACATTGGAGCTACACAGGTTCACTACAGGAGCTCATTGAGCAAGAAATATTTCTCTATTATTCCCCTTCTCTGTCACGAATATAGCCTATTGTGTTTCATTTGGTGTGCTTCACAGTCATTTTTAAATCTCAGAATTTAAAATGTTGGTGCCGAGAAATCTCAAATTGATCAACTACTTTATGCTTTATAAGAAACTAAAAACCACCACAAAAAGTGACAATGCTAATGATCATTCATTCATCCTTTCATGTAAAAATCAAAAACCCTATCAATCTGATCTGAAAAATTATTTTTTATTGTATGCGCTTTTAGTTAATTTTGTTCATTTTGGATAGATTGTTATGAAAAAATATATATTTACTTTGGCATAAACCATTAAAAAAATATTTAAACATACACTGAGAACACAAGACAAATAAGCATAAAATTAAATGACCAAATATATTGTGAATATACAAACATATCCCATTACATTACAATAACATATACCACATATGTAGCTCAGGCTCTGAGCAGTATGTAACTTAATTGTGTTTTAACTCGTTTTGGAAGTAATACCCAAATGGTGTCCCTACTGTGATCACTTCATTTGTCATATACAAAAAAAGAACACAGATTTTTTGTTAGCACGAGTGGTATTGCATCCACATGAACACCTATTTGGTCAACAAAGAACTGTTGACGCGTTTCGAACCTACTTAGATTTCTTGACGGGTTCACCTCATGACACAGAACACTTGGAGAGCTGAGAATTAAAAATAAAAGAATTCTTCAGTTTCAATACTGAATACTAATCACATGTAATCCATCTCCACCCATACACCAACCAACCCAATTCATTTACCTTTGTCTCTTTGTGAAAACCTTCAATCTCCTCATTTTAATTCACTGTTCACCGTCCAGTGAAAGTTGCCACAAAAGGCAACACTAAAGCAATGTCAAAAAAGAATTGTTTAGGCTGGTATGTCATGTCATCTTCAGTAAAAGGAATAAAGTGTATACATTATAGTAAAGCTTACTTGTGTATAGAAAATCATGACTTCTGACTCGCCTTTCTTGTTGTGAACTCGATCATAAATTTTCAATCTGGTGAGGAAACCAAAAGAAGGAGTATTTTACATTTGTCATGCCTTTTTCTCCTATATAGACCTAGTGGCTTTAAAATTGTCCCTATGGCTGAAGGTAATTTACTGACAGCATGTTTAGGCACAAACAGAGTTTATGAAAATGAGCTACAAGTTGTGAAGCCCAGGAATGTCTGTTTGGCCAAGGGCGCTTTTGTGAGAGTTGCCGTCCAACTGCTGAACCCATGTCCAGCAATGCGCAACCATTATAAAAACGTTGCATAAAAATTAAGTTCTAATGCTCAGTTTTGACAACTGTTTATGATTCGTATTGCATGATACGTGTGTTTTGGAATTGCGGCAATGAATTTGCTCATGCGAGCAAGTTGAAGTTCACGTGTTTTCAAGATAAGTTGTATCACATCGTTCAAGGAGCAAATTTTGAAAACGATACTTTGTTGCCATATGCTGGTATAGTGCATTTTTAATAATACCGCAAGAAGCGGCTTTCAGTATCCTGAATGGAACAGCTAAAGTTGTTCAGATGTTAGTGCCTCGAAAGGAAATACAAGATAAACAAGTTTAGCTGCGCAAAAGCTATTTCGCGGAAAATTGCTTAGAGGCAACGTCTTGAATTTTGCTTGGCACTTACTTCTGTCTTGGTCCATGATAGTCTTGCTTTCAAATATTTCAGATTGCGAGTAAGATTTGGTACTGGGCGGCCTGTTTAAATCCAGGACAACTTCTGGGGTAAAGATTTTTTTGAAAAAATGCAGCTTTATTGATAGCAAAGAATGCTTCTGGCCTGTATCTCGAAGGCTAGAAAAAACTTTATTCAGAATCTTAGCAATACAAACATGAATGTTTATTTTATGTAAAATCGGATTACAAAGACTGGATCTGCAATAAATGGTAAAGATGGAACAATGAGTGTGAGGAAGGAGTGGGTTTTGGGTACAGCAGCTTTATTTATAGCCATTATCTATTCTGTTTTCCTGTTTGTTTCAGTGCAAAGAATGCTTCTGGCATATGTATCATGAAGACTGGAGAAACAAAAAAAACTATTTTTTTTAAAAAAATGTGAATGTTTATTTTCTGCAAAATCAGGTCACCCAGACTAGATCCACAATAAATGGTGAAGATGGAACAATGCATGTGGGGATGAGTGGGTTTGAAGGGAAACGATGCCTCAGACTGTACAAGAGTATGGAATTTAATTTCTGCTTATGATTTTTACGCGTAGCTCCAGAATCTCTTGGAGATGGGAATCGATTTGGATTGCTGATATGTATTTTGAAACCCTGTGGCAGAGAAGCCCAATCAGCTATATGTGTTTGAAAAATGCGCCATCTCATCGTGAATGATTAAAGTTAATTCAAAAAGGGGCATGTGCTCAATACTTGAATGGCATGTGTATAACAATTGATTATTGTTGAAGTATTAAGGGATATTAGGAACCTAAACTATTAGTCATGTTATGGTTGACAAATAATGAAAATTGTGTTATGATGTCCTTTTTATGCTAAAAGCCATTAGGGCCATCGGTGTTTGAGTTTGAAGTCGGTGACAATCTACTCCCAGAAGATATTTTGCAGAGAAAAGTGATAAAGCTTGTTGTCCTCATTACTTTAGGTCAATCAACTGAGTCGTTTATCTCCGTATCGCTTGGTGAGGCTCACAAGTTTTGTAATTCTGTAAGTTCATTAAGGCCATTAATTGCAGTATTGAATTTAACAATAAGGAACGCCTCTCGCTGGCTCAGTTTGCGGTCCAAATTGCCTCCTCTGTCATTGGATTCAATGGATGAAGTTACTTTCTATTTAACATCAGCTTCTGTGTGGTTGCTGTCCATCCAATGGGTAACCAGAGGTGCTGTTACATTCAGTTTGCGGAAGTCAAGATTTATGTTGAGAAATACATTGGCGTATTTCTTGGTTGGTTCTCCCAATATAAAGTTTGTTACATTGGCAAAATATTCCGTAGACAACATTTTTAGTTTTGCAATTTGTGAATGTATCATATTTCAAGTTCTTTGACTCAAATGAAAACAAATTGCCTTCTATTGTCTGGTTGCAGCAGGCACATGTCCCACACTCATTTTTGGAGATGAGTGCTGCACGGATTAGTTGATTGCCCAAACTTTTCTCTTTTTTAAATGCAAAAAGGGGTTTCTTAAAAGAATTGTCCCATTTGGTAATCAAATGTCAGTTTTGAGTAATGATTTTTTTGAATTGATTGGATTTTGTAAGTTTAATTTTATTTCAATTTTGATATAGACCTCAACTAGGGTCAACAAATACACAAACATATATATCTATTGTTTTTATCATGGTACCCGTAGCATCAGATTTCAGCATTTATAATGTAAACATATTGTCATCATGGTTTTTAAAACAGCTTTAAGGAAAAATTTGTTTAAGAATTATACAACTAATAACAGATACATTTGTCCAGTGGTAATTTTTCAGAGTTTAGTTAGATTTTATGAAAAAGTGGCATTGTATCTGAGCTTTAAATGTTTATAATTTTAAAACATTATCATCTTAGACTTTAAAACAACTTAAAAAAAACTCTTTAAAAATGTATACAGTTGATAACAGACTAATTGATCCAGTGGTCATTTACAAAGTTTAATTAAACTTTGTGTAGGCGAGAGGTTATATCTAATGCTAACAGGCCTTAAATATCTCCGCCGGGCTTCAACTAGGGTTGGTATCAGGGCACACAGATAATACATAAATTATATCCTCCCTTATACAAGTTGCAGAGCCCTGTTGTGTTTTCAGAGTTATTCCACATTGCTATGTGAACTTTCAGAGGGCAGATTTCCAACCTCAGTAAAAGAATACAGCACCGAATACAGATCATTATATGATCTAATCAAAGAGTAGTATATTTCTCAGGGGATTTATAGTCTATGGTTTTGGCGTATTCTGCATAGTGTTTTAAATGGAGACAGTGTTCTATGTCCAGATCAAAGCTTAATCTTGTGGTCAGATTCTTTAAAAAGAGCTTTAAAAGTGCCAGTGTCCAAGTTTCTAAAAGTGTTACTGTGCAGTGAGACAGGTTAAAAGCTGTATTAAGATTTATATTAAAAGTGTACCGTGATGATTAACCCTGAAAGCTTCCAGTTTTAAAATGTGACTTAAAGAACCAGAGTCAGCATGCAAAAGATGATATGCCCATCTTAATATTTTCAAGATAGCTCTTGCATATATACTAGCCAAGGAGAGTTTGAGGTGTAATACTTGGGCCGGAACAGCTTGGCTTACTATTGCCAATTTCCGCAGAAAATTTCCTTCTCCTGTTTTTACAAATTGCCACATTTTTATATGTGTATACTCTAGACCATACTTTAGAATGGAAGTGATTTTCATACAATAAATCTCTAAAAAAGGTTGGAAGTGTCTGTTTCCGGAGGAGGAGTATAGCCTCAACAGTGCTCCTACGTGGGCATCTGCCTTTCGACCTATATGATGTAGGTGAGAGGAGTTCTGTAAAGTTTGGGTAAAAATCCAACCTAAATAAGTGTATTCTTCAACGTTCTCTAGTGGTTGTCTCCCCAATGTCCAATAGAAAGGTCGGTATCGCTTTTTTCCTCTAAAAGGTAAAATTTGGGTTCTCGAGATGTCTGGGACTAAAAAGTTGTTTTCTGCATAGGCACTCAGTGCGTTTAAGTTTCTTTGAAGTCCTATTGGTGTAAGATCTAATATTACAATGTCGACAGCGTACATTAAAATGTATATGTCAGTCAGTGCTAATTTCAGAGGAACATTTTTTACTTGGGTGAAGTACTCTGGTAGGTCGCTTAAATAAAGAGAGAATAACAAGGGGGCAAGGAGACAGCCTTGTTTAAGGCCATTTGACGTGGAAATTGGTCTAGTTAAACCCTTTTCTCCCCCCATTTGGACTCTGCACCAGGTTTTTGTATGGAGGGATACATTTATTGTAAGTACATTTTGTGGGTTCCCTAGCCTCACCATTTTTTTCCAGAATGTTAGCCTGTCCACCCTATCAAAAGATGTGGTAAAATCAATAAAAGCACAGTATACAATTTGTAAATTTGACACGACATATTTGTAAAATAGCGATATTGTCTGTTACTGAGTACTTTGGGCAGAATCCTGCCTGGGACATAGGGATTGCTCCACTGGAAAAGGCCCAGTCCTTAAGATGGTCCAGGACACAGGCTGCAAAGACCTTTCCATTTGCGTCGAGTAGGGAAATTTGTCGATAGTTCTTTGGGTCTATTCTAAGGCCTTTTTTTGAGATAGGGACCACAATACTCCCCCGCCATGATTTTGGGATATCGCCTGTTGCAGAACAGTGGAGAAATAGGGGGGATAAAAATGTGCTCCACTCATCCGGATTTTCTTGAAGAGCCTTAATCGGGATCTTTTCTTGTCCCATTACTGCTGTAGATCTTGTGGCCTTTATAAAGTGAGCTATTTGTTTAGTTGTTGAGGCTACTGTGACAGCATTTAACTGATCTTTCCCTTGAACCTGCTGATTCCATTTTTCCGCCTTCTGTGGGTTTAGTTTACACAAATTATGGATATATTTTTCCCAGGCCGATGCTGACACTGGGAGTGCTTGTATTGTTTTCCTGATACCCATTTGTTTGGCAGCTAGGCTCCAAAATACTTTACTGTTTTTACTTTTTACTGCCTATTGAATGTCTATCCAGTTTTTATCATCTTCCTCTCGCTGTTTTCCATGTCGTAATTTTTTCAGCTTTTTTATTTCTTCCTGTGTTATCCCCGAGTAGTGTAGAAATTGCGATCTAAATTTTACCGATTCGTGATCTTTGTTCATTCTTTTAGAGTGGCTCCTTCTCTTTTCATGCCTGTTTGAGTGTTTCCGAAGAGATACGATGATCAAGGACACTGTTTTTTCATAATTCATTATTGGGTTTACTTCTTTACTGAACGGGTCTGAAAGCATAGCAGAGATTACGTGGTTCATTCTCTCAATTGCTTTAGAGTTCCAGATGATTCTACAGTTTTTATAATCTACATTAGCATGACCATTCAGAGAACCCAATGACCATGGGGTAGTAAATTGCAGTGTGAGTTCTAATTTCAGAAACAAAGGTGGTGATCGCTTTCATGTATATCCTGTACGTTCAGTGATTGCACTTTCTGGAAAAAGTCCATGCTACAGATTACATAGTCTATGATGGATAGACTGTTAATACCCGATTTGGTATAGGCGGCCGGGATGTCCCCTTCTACTCTGCCATTTAAAATTACTCCATTCATTGCGGTAACATGAGAGAGTAGTAATTTCCCTCGTTTATTAGCTTTTATCTCTATTGGGAATAGTGGCTTCCGAAATAAACAGGCTTCCTCTTTCTCACATTTTCACTCTTTATCCAGTAAAGTATTAGAGATTTTCCCATTTAAGTCTCCAACAATTAATACCGGTGGGTAGCCTTTATGGGCCATTGCTGTTTCAATCTTCTCAAATATTTTTGCTTGCAGACAGTCATTGCGGGGTCCCGGCAGTATGTAAACATTCAAAATTAGCAAATCCTGGATGGTATTCAAACTTTTGTTTTGATGCTTAATCTTAATGCACTGAGCATTTCGGAGTTGCAAGTCAATGATTTCTAGGTCCCAATAGATTTCTTCTTTTAGGAGATGTGCAAGGCCTCCTTTTGCATGACCCCTTTTTGTGGCATCAGCTGCGATGTCAAACACAAAGTAGTTTTTTTGAGTGAAAGTGTCTACGGACCAAGTTTCTTCTGATATGAGAATTGATTTTTCTAGGATATGAACTAACTTTTCTTGGTTTACCCCAGCAATGTTCCAGGAGATAATTGTTAAACTTCTGCTAAAACGGAAGTGTTAATGTGTTTCCCTGTTTATTGCTGTTCAAATTTTCAGAGATCCAAGACCAGGAGTTTTCTTTTAGTTGCAGCTCAATTTTTGGAGGAGCCTGGGTCCAGATTCGTCGCTCGCTTTTGCTGATCGATATTATTAAGGGACCTTCTGATAATCTCATTTGAGTTTTTGGAGACTAATTTGCGTGGTCATGCTGGGAGTAGATCATATTCTCATCGTTATCTTTTAACCTGTCATAGTGTGTAGTCTTTACTTTGACTTCAGTCACATCAAAACCATTTTTATGAAGGATGTCTCTCTCTTTCAAAAAGATAGATGGAATAACGTTGGGTCAAAACTCCACATTTGCCACCGTTAGATTCGATTTTTTCGGGAACGGTACAAATTTTCTTTCTAGTGTGATGAGTGTGAGAAGTTGAGGAAACTTATGAAGTAAGTTTAATATTCTCCTGAGATTTAGAGGATTTATGTCACAGGGGAATAGGTCTAATAATTCCAAAGTACAAGAGACAGTTTGGTCTCCCTTTCTCCCCTGAATATATTTTGTCCTGGCATTCCTTTGTCTGTTGTGCTGAAAAATTTGGCGCCAGTGGGTTTATTTTTTCCCATGTTTTGGGTTGTCTCTAAATTTTTTATGATTGGTTCATTGCTCTGAGTTATTTATTCTGGTGTTTGTGGAAATTTTACTTTCCTAGTCGATCGTCTCGAGATTTTTCGTTTTGCTCTCTTTTTGCTTTTCTTCCCCTTTATGATGTACCTCTTGTTCTTTGGCTTTAACGTAAGTTTTGATTCTTCCATTATTGGGGGATTTATAGAGACGTGTTCCTGATTTTTTTGTATTTGAGGTAGCATTCCTTGCTGATTCTTCTGTTTAAGAATGGGAAACAAAGGTATCATGGGTTGAGGGGTGCTTTCTACCTTGATTTCCTCAAATAATTTGCATAGAGTGTAAACTTCATCATTTATGAGCTTATTTTTCACTTTTGTTTAGGTGAATCCCTCTCTTTGTTTTGCCTTTTGCGTTTTTATTGTGAGATGGTCAAAGGATGGTGTATTTCGGCAATCTTCTTCCCGAGCCGCAGATATTCCTGGACCACTTAGTATAGTTTTGGAATTTTGCTTAATTTGTTTTTTTCCTTTTTTGTCCACTAGATATTGTAAAACTCCAGTTTGTGTTTCAAGAATCATGTCCGAGTGTTCTAAGTTCTTTTTAAGGAGGGCCAATATAGATTCCAGAATTCTCTGTAGTGAGAAGAAGGTGTTAGACATAAGTTCTCGCCTGTTGGGAGATTGGAGATACGTTGAAGAATGGGAGCTCTGGTAATTGTGAGCAGTTTTCCATGTAAACTGTGGCATTAGCTGGAGTACTGTTGAGTGGTTGTGGTGTCTCTTTAGTTACTGTAGGAGACAGTTGATGTAGACCTAGTGAAAAGTTTATATCCGGTAAAGAAAAGTCAGTTTCTAGGATTGCAGGAGGAACCTCCAGTGCTATGTTTGGTTTTTGATGGGGTTGTTCCTGATCCTCCTCATTGTCTGCATCTTTTTTTGTAGTCCGTTGACTGTTTGCTTTCTTGTTTGATTGCCAATTGCTGGCCATTGCTAGCCATTGATTGCGCTTGAGCACAGTCCCTTTCCTTTGCCTCAGATATTACTTCCTGTGGCATTCCTTGCTCTACTGGGGCTGTTTGATCATCAATCCTACAGATGGCAGTGAAAAATGTTGTTATATCTGCTGTTCCTGGGACCGCTCCAATGCTTTGCGTATACTCTTTCGCCTAGACTGGCCCAGTCTTTTCATATGTACTGTTGTAAGCCATGAAAGTCGATTGATGGAATGAGCAAAAGGCTCGCCTGATTAGTTAAGTGATACTCTTGCCCGCAATCTCGGTTTCTTGCTCTGCTCCCAGCTTCTACAGCAACAATTTCGCTGTTTTCCTGCTCAAGGGTAGGTTAGCGCATGCTTAACGCGTGTTTTTCTGGAGGCCAGGCAGCCCTGGAAACTATAGATGACGGCCTTAAGAACAGTTTCCTCTGTATTATCACCCACCAATTTCCAGATGTCGTGAGTAGCTGCAGTTCTGACCTTGCTAGCTTCGTGGATTGTTGGGGCCTTGCAGCCACTTACTACCCCTTCGATAGCAACGAGGTCTTGCTGCAATGGTAGCAGGTTCCTATGCGTTTAGCGCAGATCTTTAGGTGAGAGGTTGTCTTCCTCGACTGCGCCTTGCAGCTGTGTGCCAAGCGAGTAAAGGCACTCCTAGGTAGACAACAGGCTGCACCTGGATGAAGCCGGACCACCTCCTTGGTCTCCGGGGGCAAACTATCAACAAGATTCGGCTGCGGCTCATACACTCGCGGCACTCGCAATAAGAAAATATTGGAGAGTAGCTTTCATTACTAAAGCCAAATTATTTTAAGTTTGGCAAAGACTTTTACTATCAAGTCATAGGAACCGCGATGGTTTGCCCATTCGCCCCAGAATTTGCCATACTGTACATGGCTAAATTCAAAGAAAGATTAGTCTTTAATAACAATCCATTACTTCAGGGTGGGTGAGAAATACAGACAATATATTCTTTGTATGGACAGGCACAAAGGATACACTTACGCAATTTTGCAGGTGGCTCAATGATCGCACACCAGACATCAAATTAAGTGTCCATCATAATGACAACCATATTACATTATTGGATTACAGGTATACGCATCGGAAGGACGACACAAAACAACACTGCACACTGAGCCAACTGATAGAAATAAGGCTTTACACTACAACAGCCATCACCCTCGCAGTTTATGAGATAACCTCCCTTACGGCCAGTTTTTAAGGATTCGCAGAAATTGCACAGAGAAGAATGAGTACCAGCTCCATGCCAATAGCTTGATCTCCAAACTTAAAGATCGTGGCTACCCAAAGCGACTCTTGAAAAGATCAATGGAAAGAGCCTGGTGGACACCACAGGAGAGGAATTACTAACCAAAAAAACAAAACCACAATTGGAGCAATTTGTTTGTGTATCTACGTTCTACACAAGATCCAATCAATTAAAAAAAATCATTACTCAAAACAGGCATTTGATTACCAACTGGGGCAATTCTTTAAAGAAACCACTTTTTGCATTTAAAAAAGAGAAAAGTTTCGGCAATCAACTAGTCCGTGCAGAACTTCCCAAAATCATCACCAAAGATGAATGTGTGCCAGTACTTGAACTTACCCCCAATCCAAGGACATCACAAGTGTGGGACATGTCTCTGCTGCAACCAGACATAGAAGGCAATTTGTTTTCGTTTGAGTCAAAGAACTGGGAACATAATACATTCACAAATTGCAAAACTAAAAATGTTATGTACGGAATATTTTGCCAATGTAACAAACTTTATATTGGGAGAACCAACCAAGAAATACGCCGATGTATTTCTCAACATAAATCTTGCCTTCCGCAAACTGAATGTAACAGCACCTCAGGTTATCCATTGGCTGGACAGCAACCACACAAAAGCTGATCTTAAATAGACAGTAACTTCATCCATTGAACCCAATGACAGAGGAGGCGATTTGGACCGCAAACTGAGCCAGCGAGAGGCGTTCCTTATTGTTAAATTCAATACTGCGAATAATGGCCTTATTGAACTTACTGAATTACAAAACTTGTGAGCATCCCCAAACGATATGGAGATACATGACTCAGTTGATTGACCTAAAGTAATGAGGACACCAAACTTTATCACTTTTCTATGAGAAATTTCTCCTGAGAGTAGATTGTCACTGACTTCAAACTCAAACACCAACTAACCTAATGGCATAAAAAGGACATCATAACAGAATTTTCATTATGTGTCAACCATAACACGACTAATAGTTTAGGCACCTAACACCTCATAATACTTCAACAATAATCAATTGTTATACACATGCCATTCAAGTATTGAGCACATGCCCCCTTTTGAATTAACTTTAATCATTCACGATGAGATGGCGCATTTTTCAAACACATATAGCTGATTGGGCTTCTCTGCCACAGGGTTTCAAAATACATATCAGCAATCCAAATCGATTCCCATCTCCAAGAGATTCTGGAGCTACGCGTAAAAATCATAAGCAGAAATTAAATTCCATACTCTTGTACAGTCTGAGGCATCGTTTCCCTTCAAACCCACTCATCCCCACATGCATTGTTCCATCTTCACCATTTATTGTGGATCTAGTCTGGGTGACCTGATTTTGCAGAAAATAAACATTCACTTTTTAAAAAAAATTAGGTTTTTTTCTCTAGTCTTCGCGATATATATTCCAGAAGCATTCTTTGCACTGAAACAAGCAGGAAAGCTGAATAGATAATGGCTATCAATAAAGCTGCCGTTTCTCAAACCCACTCCTTCCTCACACCCATTGTTCCATCTTTACCATTTATTGCGGTTCCAGTCTTTGTAACCCGATTTTACATAACATAAACATTCACGTTTGTATTGTTAAGATTCTGAATAAAGTTTTTTCTAGTCTTTGATATACAAGCCAGAAGCATTCTTTGCTATCAATAAAGCTGGCGTTTTCCAAAAAACTTTACCCTGAAAGGTGTCCTGGATTTAAACAGGCCACCCAGTACCGGTTCTTACTCGCAATCTGAAATATTTGAAAGCACGCCCATCACCAAGCAAAATTCAAGCCGTTGCCTCTCAGCAAAGTTCCGCTCAATAGCTTTCATGTAGCTAAACGTGTTTATCTTGGATTTCCTTTCAGGACACTAACATCTGAACAACTTTAGCTGTTCCATTCGGGATACTGAAAGCAGTTTCTTGCGGTTTTATAAAAAATGCGCTATACCAGCACATGGCAACAAAGTATCGTTTTCAAAATTTGCTCCTTGAACGATGTGATACAAATTATCTTGAAAAACATGTGAACTTTAACTCGCGTGCACGACCAAGTTCATTGCCACAATTCCAAAACAAACGTATCATGCAAAGGGTATCATAAACAATTGTCAAAACAGAGCATTAGAACTTACTGATTTTGCACCATTTTTATAACGCATAGCTGGGCACGGGTTCAGCAGTTGCAGGCAACTTCCATGAAAACACCCTTAGCCAAACAGACATTCCTGGGCTTCACAACTTGTAGCTCATTTTCATGATCTCTGTTTGTGCCTAAACAGGCTGTCAGTAAATTACCTCCAGACATAGGGACAATTTAAAAGCCACAAGGTCTATATAGAAGAAAAAGGCCAAACAAATGTGAAATACCCCTTCTTTTGATTTCCTCACCAGATTGAAAATTTATGATCGAGTTCACAACAATAAAAGGCGAGTCAGAAGTCGTGATTTTCTATTCACAAGTAAGCTTTTCTACAATCTATACACTTTTTTCATTTTACTGAAGATGACACAACATACCAGCCAAACCAATTATTTTTTGACTTTGCTTTATAGTGTTGCCCTGTGTAGCAACTGTCACTGGATGGTGAACAGTGAATTAAAACAAGGAGATTGAAGCTTTTCACAAAGAGGCAGAGGTAAATGAATTGAGTTGGTTGGTGTATGAGTGGAGATGGAATGAATGTGATTGGTATTCAGTATTTAAACTGGAGCATTCTTTTCTTTTTAAATTCTCAGCTCTCCAAGTGTTCTGTGTCCTGAGGAGAACCCGCCAAGAAATCTAAGTGGGTTCGAAACGCGTCAACAGTTCTTTGTTGACCAAATAGGTGTTCATGTGGATGCAATACCACTCATGCTCACAAAACATCTGTGTTCCTTTTTTGTATATGACAAATGAAGTGAACACAGAGGGGTCACCATTTGGTTATTACCATAAAATGAGTTGAAACACAATTAAGTTATATACTGCTCAGAGGTATTGGTTGTTTATGCAACTGTGGGTATAGAGTTTGAACAGAACCTGAGCTATATATGTGGTATATGTTATTGTAATATAATGTGATATGTTTGTATATTGACAATATATTTTTTTAATAAATGGTTTATGCCCAAAAAAAATGTATTTTTTTCCATAAAAAACAATCCAAATTGAACAAAATTAACTAAAAGCTAATAAAAAAAATAATTTTTCTGATCAGATTGATTAGGTTTTTTGAGCTTTGTATGAAAGGATGAATGAATGATCAACAGTATTGGCACTTTTTTTGGTGGTTTCTAGCTAAGTGGCCCGGCCTTACTGTTTAAGGCCCAAACCCTTTTGTGATTTGCTTATAAGAAACTAAGACACCATTCTCCTTCAAGTAACCACACATACACACATTAGGCATTCAGTTTTAAGCTGAATGCTCCATGCTTTTGCTATTTGAATAAAGGGATCTGCTTTCAAATGGAGCCGTCAAGTCACAATGCCTATCTCTGTACAAAATGAGCTTGTTAAAATTATGGTAAAACTTAAAGCTAAATGATATAGTGAATTGGTTCCACAAAGATCCACCACTGAAAGTGTGTATGATTCTTCTCTAGGTGCAGTACATTTTCAGAAGTGTGACCGTTGCAAAGGATGTAATCAGAGGACTAATTAGTGCTTTTCTATGCTACAAAGGACTGGGAAATGGCAGTGGAGTTTTCTTTTTGTAGGGTCTTTTTATTTGTATCCCTTTGCCTGTATCCCATGTAAGTGGCAATATAAAAGCGGGAGGTTGGTGTGACTCACAAGCACATGGCTATATATAGAAGGGATATTATTGTTTATTGGCCAACATATGCAAATACTTCAGGGTCACCCTGTAGTGTGCTAGTAAGGGAGTGCAGAACACCTTTTTGACAGGGCATGAGATATTTAAGAAGGATCCTTAATATGCTGTTAGGGTAATTTCTGGCTTACGTGTTTGGACAATCAAGAGTCTGCATGGCAGGAATAAGCATATTAGATCTTTGAGCATAAGCACCAGCACCTGTAGTCATTGTTTAAGGTGGCTTTAAGCTATTTTCCTTGACCTCTATTTCTGCCTCAACTCCAAACACATCAGAGGATAAGAGGCAACTGCAAGAGGGCTCACTTTTAGTTCACTGTCCACATACTTGAGTATCTGTCACTGGCAGACATTTTTTCCAATGAAGCCTTTTGCCTTTAAGTATGATTTCTTTTACAATGAGCTCCTATCTGATGTGGAAGAGTGCCAAGACACGACCTACATCTTTGACCCACAGGGCTCAATTGTTCTCTGTTTGAGATACATTGTTCGAAGGCAACATTTTTGATCAGCACCAGTCCACAGCTCTGGCAAGCAATGATCAATTGCTGCTTGGTTTTTCTGCCTCTGAAAATCTTGTTTCTGAAGTTTTAACTTTCACATCAAGTGACATTTCTACAACTGACTTATATGTTATGTGTTCGCCCGCTGACATTCATTAAGTAAGCTGGATGATAATTTATACATTTTATTTTTACTGGACTCTCCTTTAGTTTTGTATTATTCCTTTATTACATTTTTATTGTTTTCTTTGAATTTTGATTTGCAGCTTTATCTTTCTTATGTCTTAAATTAATCTTGTTATTGCCTATACCAAAAGCAGTCTGAGAGAGAAAGTCATGTGTTTGGGCTGCATTACCTGAAGGCCAGAAAATAAACGCTTTGTTTTGCTTATTAGAGGTCCCTGATTAGGATGCTGCGGGTATGTTGTCATAGATTTCTTAAATCCTTAACATCCTTCCACATGATTTTCTGTCAAATGATGAAACTGACAGGGGGATTGTAATAGTGGAAGGAAATTCCATTGATGGCAGATAATTATTTGTAAGGATTTTTGGAGGTGAAAACATGCAATTACTGTTCTGCTCTGGGAAAGCAGGAAAGCACTGAGGCCAACTGTACAAAAAACAGAATTTTTCAAATGTTCTCACTTCATTAGTTGTCTAAATCAAATGATAAAATGTCCTTCAGGGAGTAGAGTTGTAAAGGATATGTGATTAGCAAAACTATGAAATTTACATGAAGCAATTGCTCCTGTTGAACATAATCACTATTTATATTTAATTTATACAGCCTGTCCAGTAGACATTCAGGACTATTATTTCAACTGTTAAGCACAGCTTACTCTGGGGAATGCATAGGAGTTAATATCTGATGATATCTACAATGGACATGTGCTTGGCAAGCTATGAGAAAAGAAAACAAACCAGCCTGAAACCTCTTCTGAAATAAAAATTCAAAGTCCCTCAAAGACAGAGAGACAAAAAAATGCAAAAATGGTTTTACCGACTGGATTTTCATGGCAGTAGAATTGGAACCTGTGTTTTCCCATTCAGTAATTACAAGTGAGGGATTCATGGGCCAGATCTGATAAGGGCAGCAGGGTACCCCACCACTGACTAGTAATCAACTCTAAAATGTGAGGATGCCAGAGAAAGGTTCTCACATGGTTTGTCAGCATTTAGAATATTTCAAACAACTGATAAACAAGTTGACAATGTGGTTTGTATTTGTCAGTTGCCTTTCTGTATAATCTGCTTGCACTGTTATAACCAGTGGGACCATATCTTACTATTTGCATACACTCCATGCAATTTTTTGCTTATCATTATGACTGGCTATGGCACCTGTGTGTAGTTTTTATGCTACCTGCCAAGGTCAGATATTAATCTTAAGTGATTTTCGTGTATTCATTATACACTAATTTGCAGCTAAATATAAAGTATTGCTGGAGAATATGAAGTATCTCAGAACTTTCTACCTTTATTGATGCTTCCGATATCCACAGTCTGAAATTAATAATGTATATTCACAAAAAGCTTTATATTTTGCTGATAGTTTTTCAATGTGTAACATTCCATTTAATTTTTTGAATGTTTTCATTCATACAGAAATATTTTATGTTAAAGTTATATAAATGAAGCAACCATACTTGCAGTAACACATAAGGCAGCATTTTATATGGTAATTGTTGTTGGCAAGCTCTGTAAATGTTTGTTTCATTTAGTATGAACTAAACATATGGATCTACAGAGGTAAAGTGTAATGTAAATACAAGTTGACTGTATCCTAATGAGTTCAAATATCCCTTCCCCTCCTGGTCTGCGTGTGAATTTCTTCATACACCTTGAAATATGTATTGACCACTTAAGGGTAACACTGCTTAAATGAATTCATAAATGTCTACTACAGGAAGTAGGTTAAATAATGAACTATGTAAGTCATTTGTGCAATGAAAATGAAAAGCATCTAATTATTCACTGCTTCCTATATAGCTATTTGTAATAAATCCATGTTTCTGAATATTCCACCTAAATAGTAAAATGCCAGCAAATATAATCATTATTGTTAACAGAAATAATTTTCTTCCCTTATAAGTGCATACATGACTCATTTGACTTAAATACAATTACTGTTAATTCAAACACTCTAAAGTTTAAAAAGTATGAAACGGTTTAATCTACAAATATTTTAAATGAGATTTTTTGGCTAGGTGCATGGCAATGGATTCATGGATGGATGACAAAGTGAAGTACACCCCCGCCCTCCACCACAAATTTAATTAGGCCCATCCCACAAAATAAAATAATTAAAATATTTAGTAAAATATTTAGTAAATAGTAAATATAATGTTTTCAAATCTGGTATCTAATCTGCTCAACCAACCAAATGACTTTCAGCCCCACACATTTGTACAAATAATAATCAAATATATACAAAATAAGTTCAATCTACCAATTTGACATGTAATGTAACATAAAAGATGAACAGCAACAGTGTGTAGTTATTATGAACTGGAAATTTATTTGAAATGCAGGTAAAGTTTAAAGCAGTCAGCCACATATGTGCTCAGAGCATGCAAATTCGAAAATGCAACTTTAAGAAGGGTTTAAAGTTGATGTCCGCTTATTTCCTTGGCTATATAGAAATCAAGCACTATGTGTCATGCTTCAAGTGCTTTTGTACACTAACGCATGCATTAATAATTGGTATACTCGTTAAATCACTTGCAAAATCAATGCAGACATTTTAGTGCATTCAATTTATCCTGCAGATGAATCACTGATTCTAAAGTGTACCATAAGGAGTACTAAGAAAACTAGACAGATCATTTATGCAATAATTTAAAATTTGGTTTTAATTAAGCAAGCTCCTTATATTTAAAAAAATCTTATATTATTGGAGGTGTTTTGTATGCCACCAAGAAAGATTTCAAAGGCAACCAACCAAAAAGTAAATTTGATTGTAGCTTATGGTTGCTCTCTCCTCCAATTTCCTCTAAACATATATTTTCTGAAATCTCCGAACCTGTGCATGAAACGCTCACTGAAGTTTAATGTTTCTTAGCCACAATTGTTAAGTAGCAGTAATGCTTAATGGCATTGAACAATAAATTGCCAAAACGTAAAATATAGTTATAAAAACATACATGGTTTAAAGGGTGACCTAGATCATCTGAGACTGACATACAAGTTACAACACATTGTTTTTTTAGTTTTTATTTTAATGGCCTTATCAAAGGAATTCTGTTGTTACAGAACTGTGACCTATCAGTCCACTGCACCCTCAAACTGAATATTTCTAAAACACCTGGATCATTTACTTCCCTATGTGTTTCAGAGATATTGCAAGTATACTTTCTCACAGTGACAAAACATTTAACAAAATTGTATGTATATATTTCCATTTAATGGAAAGAAAACTAACTGGAATTTGATTTGTAGCAAACATGTTAAGTGATTAATGTGTACTAATATGAGAGTATGTCTCACAAGCTACAGTTATCTTATGCAACTGCAGGAGTGTTCATTTTCTAATATTGTCATTTTCATGGACCTTGCAAGTACTTTTTTATATGATTGTTTTCTTTCCCCAGTTCATTAAACAGGGGGTGACATGTGTCAATTCCTCTGTGTGGCTTACAGCATGATTCTAAACAAATAATTATGTATTCCCTTTGCTGTAAAATTGTTGAGTGCAATATGTAAGGAGCACACTTTCTGGGAGATATATTTGTTGCACCAAACTCTGACTGAAATATGGTGGTCAATGCAACTGGAAGCAAGCAACCATAAGAATTGTGTGATGAAGACTCCTGCTGATTGGGATCAGTACAGCATTGGCACCTGCCTAAAGAGTTTTTAAGCTGCTAGATGTGACATGCACATTTCTATTGACTATACCAGTAGAAAAGAGCATGATTGGAAGACAGAAATCTATAGGATCCTAGTTTAGACTGGGCCAACCCTGTGAGAGGGAAGGAAAACATTTGTCCTATGTTATCTTACAATGTCATGGAGCATCACTTGGTTGCCCCAATTGGAGGGGGTGAAACCTTTTCTTACTCTGCCAGGGAGCCATCTTTCTTGCTGAGCTAGAAAGGATTAAAATCAAGCTATCCAAATGTATTTTATGACTGTGATTAAATTCTAGGGTGAAGAGCAAACAACATGAATAATTTAAGAGGGGCAAACACATCCTTAAACAACTGCAATAAATCCTTTCTTGTATGTCAGTCATCAGATAAATTAAACAAATTCTATCAGATACTTCACCGACTTGTAACCTGCAGCATTCAGGTTATTTTTATGGGCTAAAACAAGGTCTTAATATGGACTATAAATAATTTATATGTCAATTGGAATATTTATATTTTTAGTAACACACATTACAGTATCTTTATTTGGAATCAGTTCACTTTCACGTTGGTGCTACTAAATGTGTTAGACATTGACAGCATACACATGCATCTAATGACAAAAGGAGATTTCTTCCATGGAGGAAGCTACATTCATCTCAATGAGCAAAGCTGGTATGTGTGATAGCATATGGATATAGGCAATGTGCTGAAGCATCCTACCTCACATCTGTTAATGATAGACAGTAGGTAAGAGGGCATTGCAGCATTTCTGCATGGATTTATCATTCCTTATGCTTACTTCACATGCATGTTTTTAATGCATGCATTATTTCAGGTGCTTTAATTTTGTCTTACCCTCATCCCTTCAAATCGTGACAGGGCTCTTAGAGGTCTCAATGCTCTTAGTGTCCTAAGTGATTTAATGGCACCTAGTTCTGAGTAGCCCATGGCATTAGCTATTAAGCTAACCAAAGAGACCTACACAAAAACAGAAAAGCAATAATTCTAATTTGTCTTCTGAACCTACTATACATACATTTGGATGCATTATTGTATGTGGCAGGGACCTTTGAAGAAACAGAACTGAGGTGCAACCATATCCACTGGCATGAACCACTACTCCTAGAAGAAATTTGTTAAGAGGGTAAAGGTAGAAAAGAAACCATGTAAAAACAACGTGTTGATGAAAACCTGTGGCACAATCGAGCATAAAAGCCTTACCCTCTCACATATTTTGTCGAAGATCCAGTTGACTTTGAAGGAAAACTAAGCCACACAATTAAAAGGAACCTACAAAAAAGAATATAGGTGAATGTGTACTGTTTGCCAATCTTAGTATTGGCCTTACCCTCATGCCTTCAAATCTTGATAATGCTCGCAGAGGCCTCAGTGCCCTCAAGGTCCTCATGGACTTAATAGCGGCCAGTTGGTCGTACCCGAAGGCCACAGCCAAAAGGGAAATGATAGAAATCTGTTCAGAATTAATGGCAATGTTAATCAACACTTGATGAGCTTAGTCGATCTATAGTAATTGTATGGGCAATCGATTAACTGTTGGATGAATGCTTTGCAGGCCATGCTCATAAAGTAAGCTTCATGATTAAAAGGGGTCTACCTGCTGGAAAGACAGAAAAGACAATCGACTCTATGGTAGAAATGACAAATCAACATACAATAAGCAGTAGCTCTCACATATGCTATTCCAGTGGGCAAGATTTGTATAAAGTGGTTACAACACAATATTTCATTATATTTTCCCCACAGCATCCCTTTACTAATGGTTCACACATATAGGTAGTTCACTTTTGTAATACACACATGAAGAACAGGAAACTGGAGAAGGTGGCTCCTGAAAAAAGCTTGTTTGTTTTTGTTGCTCAGACATCTGGAGCTAATAAAAGATTTAGTGGTTCTGGTTGACATATAAAATATTTACAATAAGCAGAATCACTCATTTCATTTTAAAGAGAACAAATGCTGGAGAAAGGTCCTGGTGCAGGTGCATGAGATGCATAAGCCCAGCAACCATTACTTTACAATAAAGATTAGCCAGCAAAATAAGTGTATTTGCTGTTTCAATCACATAAATATCAATCATTCTGGACTGGGCCCTAGGTTTCAAAGCTATAAAGTACTCTTCCTTCAGACATCCTCTGCCAATACCCACTTGAACATTACACTGGCAAAGTTCCTATCCAAGTTCAGTGAAAAGCTTTTACATCATATATCACATATAATTACTTGAAATCATATTAATGGTCAAAATATGTCCATACAACGATTTCAATTCAACTCTTTATTATATTCACTTTATGGCTAACTGTGATTTTACGACAATATAAGTTTTAGACTAAGGGCCTGGTTACTATCTTGGTGGACGGGTTACTCTGTCACAACAATGACGGATATCCCATCCGCCATAATATAAATACCATTATATCCTATGGGATATATATGTTGGTGGATGGGATATCTGTCACTGTTGTGAAGGAGTAACCCATCTACCAAGATCATAATCAATTTTTTATGTTTTGTGTATAAATTATGTTTTGCAAATATTTTACTTAATCATGAAATTAAAGATCTTTCATTCATTCAGTCATTAATCATTCATTCATTCTTCTTCAAAAGTCATTACTAGTATGACTGAAGGGAAAATTTTTAAAAAAACGGACTACCAATATCAAAGTGATTTGTAAACATGTAACCATGTTACAATGATGTAGCATCATAATCTAAATTGCCATAAATAGAATGGATTATGGGTTACAGAGATAGTTCAATTGTAACATACAAGGTAAATATCAAGGGAAGCTGAAAATAATGTTGCATGTATGTGGTTTATGTATGTTTGTGATTTCTACAGTGCAATAGCTGCAAAGCTCTTCTAATACCTGCAAAGAGCATAGATGGTGATGGGCTTCTGGAATTGGACAGCTGCTATATAAGGATTGTGAAATAAATAGGGCTGTTTATGGTTAGTTAGTTCTGATTGGGAAAGGTTAGTTTGAGTAGGAGATATGTTGTATTTTTATATGTGAAATATATTGAATTGTGCAAAGTATCTAATTGGAAGCCACTGAAATTGAGAGAGCATGGGCAAAATCTGGTCATGTCACTCAAGTGAGTTAATAATCTATATATCTTTATATTTATTTCAGTTATGTCCTTGAACATGGGACTATACATTGTTATTTTGTTGTCTTCAACCAGAGAAAACACTATTAGTCTAGATTCTTGGAATATCACTTGTCTACTGGGTTTGATAGTCCTTGGTTTATTATAATAAACACTTTAAAGAATAACACTAGATGTAGGTAGTGTTTGTTTAATTATTATGTGAAAATGTGTTATGCTGCATAAACATGCACATGTCCTCTTTCCTTAAAAGCAGAAGTTTGTTTTCAAATTTCTTTGGGTGTTAGACTAAATATTGCAAAATGATTCACAAGGATCCCACATATATTGAACTGGGACCATTATAGTGCAAATAGGTTTACATTCAATGATTTGTTTCTTTGTCTGTTGGCTTGTTATACTCTTAAATCTCCGGTCCTCACAAAAAGCCATTTTGAATAGAACTATTGAGAAAAGCACTGCAATGGCCCAATACCATTAATCAATATTTAAATAATTGCTATAAATAATTGCTAATTCTGGGACACATTCTATAAATATAAATCTAGTAGCAGTATTTTAGTTTATTTGTGTGAAGTTAAGCTAAAATACATTTTTAAAAAACAGACAGTAAGTGACATAGGCCGATTTTTGGGGGTGTATGAAAATAGTGCAGGAAAGAGGTTTCAGCAGCACTAAGTGCCACTTACCAGTAACAGCGCCACCATGATGGTCGAGTGAGAATTAAGGTTAAATTGTTATCTTACAGATTTCACTTTCATGCATTTCTGAGGTTTTAGTGACAAAAATAGTGATAAGGAACATGATTGCTGATAACATTGGTCAATTGAATAAAATATTGTGCCTTTATTTATCAATAGATTTTAGACAAGAGGACTGCACCCTTATTATGCCCTTTTCTGTGCAGAGAGGTCACTGCACCCCCCACAGGTTGCAGGGTTCAGAATTATTTATTTTTCAAGCAAAGCAGCAGATCAACCAGATTTGATTTGCTTTGTTGCGCTAGTGGGAAAACACGGAGTAGGAGCCATACTTACTCAAATTGGCCTGCTACTGTGGTCCTTCCTAGTTCACAAACAAGCTGCCTTGCTTGAAGCGCAACCTCCCAACATGGTGCAGAGGTGATTGTGTCCTGTTAAGCATTGGCTTCCAGTCCAGATTTTTAAGAGTAGACCTCACTCTTTGGATGTATGCTGTGCACTGCAGCACTCACGCAATGCATCCATTGTCTGAGTAATTAACACACATGGATATCCATTTTTTACTCAATGGCAGGTCTGGCTAGCTTTGCAGATTGGGTTTTGAAGTCAAAACCTATGGTGTTTGTGCTGATCCGCCCCAGTAGGGCCTCTGCAATGAGCCAAAGCGATGCAAAGTGACCCAGAGTAATCCAAAGAAATGTTCGTACTGTGAAAAGGGCACTTTCTCAGCACAAAACACCTTCTGCTATGGTCAGTAAATTCAACACCAGACTTTGTGTTGCTTTACATTGCTTTATTCTGGAACGAAGCATTAGAACATCTAGACCTCTGTACTTTTATAGAACATCTAGTCGGGTAATGAAACTATCAACTAAGTAGGTGAAGTGTGTAAAGAGGACTGTAAGCCATTCAGCCTCTTCTGTACAGCAGGACCAAGTACTCACAAAGTGTGAGCTGCCATAAGAAAGACAAGGGCGATGCCATGAAGGACAAGTGTTTCTATACAAGAAAAGCAGTTGGTGTGTGTTTAAACATCCAGAAAAACAAGGACATATCACATAAAGTGGGCACAACAAGTGCTAATTTATGACAGGCCTCAGTTTTTGATCGACTGACGCCCTAAATAGACGAAGAGCTACAGCAGTGCTGTTTTACCACCACAGGCTCTGCAACAAATGGTTGCTACTCACAGGAATTTTCAAGGCGTGTGCTGCTTCTGGATGGAAAGGTAGCCGCATTTGTTGATAAATTTAAAGTAAACAACAGAATTTAGCACAATAACATGCATAACAGACATATAGCAACACAATTAAAACGAAAGAGAACGCAGCATAACAAATACAGCACAACACAACATCACATTGCAATAATGATGCATAAAACAGATTGCATCACCCCCACAACAAAATTAAACAACAAATATGGACAAACCTTCTTGTCAGACATTACAATATCCAGAAATCCGTTTTCATAATAAGGTAGTAAACGGTGTGTGTGTGTCTGGCACTGCCTTAAATCACCACCAAGGACATATAATACACTCCCTCTGCCCCCCCTAGGGGCCGGCCGAGCAGTTTGCCAGGGCCGGTTTCGGGGGGTGGGGGGCTGAGGGAGTGCAGCTGAGCTGTTTGCCAGGGCCGGTTTCGGTCGATTTTGTTACCGGGGGCTGCTATTGCAGGGCCCCCTGCTTTGAATGGCTATGTAAATGCCAGTACAAGATGATACAGAAATAATATGCCCAATGTCAATGTATACCCCGTGGAATGATACCTAGGGGAAGAGCTGGTGACTTCTGCCAAAGACAAAGAAGACAAAGCATGACTGTACTTAGTGTGTGATCAAAAGGTGTACGTGGTGCTGGGTTCCATTAGCTGTGTGTGGGACTAACGAAATGCAGATATCCTAAAATAATGTGCTGTTAATTATGTTTTGCACTTTCAAGGAAGTCAGTTGAATGTGATTAGTGTTATCTTTCAGGTGGTGCGTCATAACTGAATGATTTTCTGGAGCAGCAAACATTAATTCTATTTCCATCTACTCTGGCATCAAAAACGAGAGCCTACTTGGGATTTGACTATATCATTTATTTGTCTTGGCACAGCTTTTTGGTGGTGAGTCATGGTATTTAGCAGAAGATACAGTTTGGGACAGGCATTAATGTCCCACTCTCGCAAAGTGTTTTCTCCACTCACCATTTGCTCGCCTTGCCGGGCAACCCCATGTAAATGTGGAATGCAGCACGATGACCAGGTAAACCAGAGAGGAAGCAAAAAGAAAGGTGAACCATGCCCTTCCATGACTCCTACAATCCTCCATGCCAAGCAGGCCAGGATTGTTGGAGGCATGGGTTGGCAAACTTTATCAGGCAGAAAATGTGAGCAGGAAGAGAGCTCATGGGCTACAGGCGCCCACACTCTGTGACCAGCATGCTCTAAGAATGGCAAGTCATCCTGCTTGGCCACCACAGAATGAGCACCAGGGCCATCAGCCATTTTGTGCTTGCCTAAGTGGGGTGAATCTTGTGCAGCTCCCTGACTGTGGTCTACTGCGTTTGCACTCATTGCTGATCTGGGTTGGGCCTTACAGTGCCTTTAACTCTCTCGAGGTCCATAAGCATTTTAAATATTTTTAACCTGAGATTACATTTACAAAATTTTCTCTCCCAGATCTTTTTTTTCGCTTGACTACTGAGAACTGCTGTTTCATTTTGCTCTTCGGTGCCCACTGTTATCATCAAAAATACTTTTTAGGGGACTGTGCAAAATAAATGGGCATATTCGGTGGAGCTGCAACCTCTCTTTTGACAGGTCATCACATATAACTCAGCGACAATACTTAAATCTAGCTAGAGGATTTCAAAATTCAAAAGGAGGAATGCCAGCAGACATTGTACCATCATGCCCTGTTCTTTTTAGGTCTCGCCTGAGCCAGCGCTTTAGCGCTGCTCTCGCGAGAGCTTTTGTAAATGGGGGATCTGGAAGTGCAAACGAGTGCTTTCAGGCCTCCAAATACAGTGCATATGCGCCGGGCGCGCGCACCATTTGGCAGCCTGCACACCATTTGCTCTCACTTTCGCGGCCGCTTTGATGTTTGATCGCTATCGCGATCACTTTCACTTTTTTTGTTTTCGGTCTCGTTTGTCGCTGTGCGAGGCCATGGGTGCGCCCATGACATTCGCAGGTTTTGGTCTTGTCGCGCGCGGCACCCCGTTGAAAGGAGCAATGAACTCTTTAAAAGCCTCGCTCTGACTCCTGCTCTTCTTTTCCAATACCCTTGTTTTTCCCTTCTCCTTGCCCTGCATTTCACTCCTTCTCCTAGTTTCTCCCAGTCTTCGCGCTCTACCCTCCACACCTGGTCTCCCCACTGTTCCCTAATCCGCCTCTTTCTTCTCTCCCAAATGCCGTTTATAGCGCCCAGAAGCCAAAAATCAACATGTTGGCGCTGTACAAAAGACCCGGAATTAACAACTAAATGAACAGGATGAGATGAGAATTCTGCAGGGCCTTGAGTTCAAACTCTCGCGCAAGCAGGATTTGGGACTGAAAATATGACATGTCCACAGACTAATAAGTCTTAAACAGTAACACCAGCTGTATATCGAAACTTGAAACTACAGGCAATGTTGAGAATGTTGCTCACTTTATCTTCAAAGGAAAAATATGCCATTTTGAATCTGTCTGTTCACTGCTGCTGTGCTTTCTGTCCCAGCCAGAACATTGCGAGTTTAAAATCTAAAGAAAATACATTTAAGCCGATTTCCCTTTAACTATTGTTTCCGCTGTAATGTCTTCATCATATGTGCCGTGCTTTGGTGCCACTGTTGTAGTGGTCTTCAAACTTCGTAAGGCTGAGCCCCCGCACAAGATATTTTTGTCGGTGAACCCCCTTAAAAATAGGCGTGCGTGTGTGTGGCGGGGGGAATTAGATGACCACGTGGTGATGAATATGGTTTCGTAGCCTTGCGATCGTTGTACTTTTAGGCGCTTTACACCCAAATATCCGTTTTAACAGCTTCCCGAGAGAACTTTGCACCAATATTGGTGTGATATTGGATTGTAATAATCCCGCACCTGTCGCAGTTCCTGGCAGCTAGTCTGACACGCCTCGTTTCATTGTTGCACTGTTCATGGGCGGGGGTCGGGAGGAGGGGAGGCTTTGGTATCTTTAGTACATCCCTTATAGTTCCGAATCTCTAAGCCGGAGACTGTAACATTGATATGTTTGAGCAGGCAGGAGGCGCTCGAGGGGGGGGTGACTTTTCAGCTCTGCACACACAAATTCATGTCTTTCTCCTTAATCCTGGCCATATACATTTTCGCTTCCTCTCTCTGTTTCTCCTCTTGCTCAATTCCCTCCTCTTCCAGAGCCCCCTTTGTGCCCCTCTCTTTAGAACGCGTCCCCTTTTACCACCCAGTCTCTTCTGCCTTTCTACGGCATTCCCTGCCTTCCCCCATTCCCCTTAACTTCCTCTCCCTTCTTTGTTCTCCTGTCTCTGTCCTTCACTTGTCCCACGCGGATTGCTCTTTTCAAATATTTCACCTCCAAAATTGTTTCGAAGTGGTTCGTAGTGTGTCTGAAACTTCACTGACTGTCTGAGCAGAATATTCAAAGGTGCACGTACGTGAGCCAACAATTACACACCTGCGTTAAAGACAGGTGGACGTCAACTATGAAATAGGCTATTATGTCTCTTTGACGTATTCCCGAGAGTCACCACTTCACCCCTTAAGTTACCCCCTAACTCCCACTCACTGGTGCTTTCACACCTACTTTACATGGTGGGCCGCACCAGAGGGTGTATGGCAATTTAATTTTTTGCCCTCCGAAAAAACATGTGAATTTATCAAACAACTGACAGCGAGAAAATCCGACAAATATTTGTTTAGGTTCTGGTAATTGCATATCATGCCGTGTACACAGACGCTCGTCTCCGGGTCCGGTGCCTCCGTGGATGCCACGCTTTCACCTTAGGGTGCACGCTTCACCTCACTGTCATGGGTTCGAACCCCGGCTGGCCCAGCCATCCTCTGCTAACTCCAGCCAGTGCAGTTGACACCTTGGCTTTCTCGGTGACACCCAGTACAGGTGAGTGGAACACACTGGGGTGGGTGGGGGTCTGTCACCAACCCTGGCACCAGCGGCAAAGTGATTGTTTGGCATAACTTTATCCAAACAACTAACCCCCGCCTTTCTACACGCAGGGCCTGCCCGGGCCATTTTTTGGGCATGGAGGTTGCAAACGTCTCTGTTTGAAGCTTTCAAAGTAAAATTAAAAGTAATCCCATCAAAAGGAAACTGCTGGCTTGGATGGGAATTCAAACCTGGCAGTTAAAACATATTTACTGTAACCAGTTTGGCAATTTTGATTGCCCACGATTGCTGAGTAAAATCAAACACTCCAGTTCACCAATAAAAAAATACGTGTTTCAAGTGATCCATTTGAGGTAAAACGGTTTTCCAACATCAAGCGGATAGGATTATTTTTTCTATAGTGGTGCAATTGAAGTAAAAAAAGCACATGAGTCACAGTCACACTTATCAGAAATAATATGAAGTTGGCACTTAGCCCTGAGGAAGCACTCTAAGCGAAAAGAGAGGTGGCTCGGGCAAGTAAAATGAATAGTCACATAGAATGACTTGGGTAAATGAGAGTGATATTCAGTGCGCATTGGATGACTGAGTGCACACAATGAGTGAGCAGGCGGTAGGGGGGGAGAGATTGGCAATATGAACAGGACACAAGGAACGTGAGTTCCCTACACTACACTTCAGTGTTTAACTCTGAACAAAGTCTCCTCTCCTTCACACACTCACACATCAGTGTTTCACTCATAGCAAAGGGTTGCCTCCTACACTAATTCACACTTTACCCTTTAACTCCCGAAAAAGGTACCCCTCCTTCACACACCCACACATCACTGCGTAACTCATGGCAGAGGTTTGTCCCCTACTCTAATTCACACTTGAGTGCCTAACATGTACAAAGTCACCTCTCATTCACACACCCAGCCATCAGTGTGTCTCATAGCAGAAGGTTGTCCCCTACACTAATTCACACTTATGTGACTAACTCCCAACAAGCATTTGCAATGCAATAGGCCTCGCATTTGCGAGAGTTGGAGCTATTGCCATTGTAAATGACAGTGCCTTGTATTAATTTGTCTTGAAAACCTGCAATCGGAGCATAAACACGCACTTTGTACATATAGTCCTTGCTTACGAAAAGCAAAGCTGGCAGTAGAACAGACTGCCAGCCTTGCTTCTTATAAGCAAGGACTATAAGTACAAAGTGCTTGGTTACGCGAAGCTTGCAGGTTTTCAAACGCATAAATAAAAGGCATTGTCATTTACAATGCCAATAGCTCAAACTCTCGCAAATGCGAGACCTATTGCATTGCAAATGCTTGTTAGAACTGTATTTGAGTATTAGAACTTCATTTGTGTGTAACATATCATTTCATGCTCCCATACTATCCCGCTGCCTTTCAGCAACGCGATGAACTGTAGAGCTGCCTAGATGGCTTCATAATACAGAATTTTCATAACGCATGATTGGATTTGCTGGCAAGACTATTTGCTAATGTAGATCTCAACTAGCTTCCTTTTAACAATTTATGCTTCTAAAAGTGCTTTGCAGTTCCCTCTCTAATGATACACTCAAGCCTCTTTCCCAATATTGATGTCAGACTAACAGGACACCAGTTTCCTGACTGTCCTCCTGGGAGTTTTGTCTTTTCAAATGGGTGCTCGCTCAGCCACTCTGCATTCCGCAGGCGCCTTGCCACTTTCTAATGAGTTTGTGATGATTACTGCTCGTGGTAATGGTATAACATAGAAACACAGAGAGACAGCTGGAGGCCTGCTACTGCCCTCTGGCACGATGCACAATCCTGCAGTGAGTAGTCTTGTTGCAGAAAGGAAATGCCAGCTGTGCACACACTTCAATATTTAGGCAGTGCTTAGCTGGTGGCGGCTCTTACACGTGGTGAGCCACAGCACATATTTTGTGGGCCTGGACTTATTGTCAGACTTTTACCGAGAGTAAAACAGAAAGCAGCGCCCTCTTAAGAAAATTTTTGACACAATGGACCTATTTGTTTTTAACAAACTGGGGGACTTATTTACAAGCCCCTTGCACCACCAGTGCGTCACTTTTTTTTGACGCACCGACGGCTCAGGGTGCTGGTTCATATTTACAAGGCCACGCAATGCCACTCTGCGTGACTTTCCATGGCCCATTTTCTTGCATTGCTCTGCATGAAAGGGGTGTGCAATGGGTGTTGTTGTGGGTGTTCCCACGCAACACCCATGGATTCTGCCACTTTCTCAGATTTACAAAGTTCCGTACACCTGGGAATGCGTCCGAATCCTACACCTCACCATGTAAGGCATAAGAGCGGCATGACAAGGAGAAATATCTTTATTTCTCCTCGTTTTTTCCTCTTTCTATGTGTGCTGCATTCTACAGAACACATAGGAGTAAAACGCCATCAATGATTGTTTTTGTGCAGGAAGCTTTCCTTCCTGCACAAAAACAATCATCTCTGAAATGCAGGCACCCTTGCACCAATGTGAAAGGGTGCCTGCCTTGGCGCTAGGCAGCCAAATTGTGTGCCAGCTCACAGGAAAGCACAGGGCCGCATCGTATTTCTGTAAATACGAGGCATCCCTGTGCTTTCCAAATGGTGTAGCTCAGCACTGCGAGATGGCTTGCGGCGCATCATTGCGTCATTGCCTTGTAAATGAACCCCTGGGGATTTAGCCGTGCCAACTAGTCACTAAGAATGTGTAGATGTCTGGCGCATATATTGTTCGCATTGCAGGTACCAACATTTGGGAGATTCACGCAAAATAGCTTTTCAGGTAGTTTGAATATACGCACGGGAAGAGGGCTCAAGATACAGTTCTAGTGCATATGAACACAAAAAGCAATATAGTTATTGATGTATAAGAGATTAGTTGAAGGACCGAAGTTCCTTTTTAAAATTTGTGAAAGCTGGTATTAAAATCTAAAGAAAAAGTGGGTACTTCTGTCTCTTACATTCCATAGTCATCTCACAGTAACCCATCAATTTTTAAGTGAAATCAGGTTCCCAAATGCAATGTGTTACACAAATTGGAAACCACTGGTACTTACTTTCCGTCTGTTATTTTGTTTCAGTGTTCTACCTGTCAATTCGGATCTGCATATCCCCGTTCATGAAGTAATAACTGGAAACGTTTAGGCTTCAATGACATTTCTTTTGACAGTAACAGTGCCTAATTTGTAAAAGAATAGGTGCCGGGGCTCAATGTTTCTGCTCAGTAGCCCGCAGCCAGTGCTATCGAATATCTGGGGGGCTGAATACCAAGGCGGCGTCATCTTGATTTCACTTGATGCGTCTTTAATTCTTTATCTCACTCTTTCAGGTGTTTTTTAAATCCATGTTTTCTCCTTTCATCACTGTTTTCGTTTTTTCTTCTTTCTCCCTTTTTTATTTCTCTAGATTGCTCTGGGTCAAAGTCTGACGAGGAAAAATTGTTGTTGGTACCCAAGAATGAGTGCGGGTGAACCGCACATGCAGCCACCAGCTTAAGTTAAGCACTGGAAGTGCAGCATTGGGTAAAGTGAAAAATGGGTAGGTGCTTATCCTGTGCGCCAGTTTCGTGCAGAAGAAGGCACATTTCAAATGACTATAATCGTAAACTCCTTACGTTGAGTTTTGGGAAAGTTGGGGTTTATAATATGCTCCAATTAAATGGTTCCATACGACGTAATTGGACAGATTGTCACTCCTCTGCTCAACACTTAGTCCCCAATCTGTTTTCCCTATGTATGTTTGTGCAGCCAATGCAGGCTGTGGCCAAAAAGTCATAAGTATATGTACAAAGAACCAACCCAAGTACTCAGACCACTGAGTTTTCCATACTTTGCTAGTCTCTGCTCGTCTGAGGTGAGCAAGCAACCAGGAATTTAGACATGAGATTTCAGGAAATTGACTTGTACGTATTTAATGCAAATACGGAATGGGACTGCATGCCTTCCATTCAAGTTATGCAAAACACCAGCATGAGATTGAGCTAAGGAGAAAGTGTCTCTTAAACATAGTTTTACTGGTACCACAAGGCATTTTCTGCTCAAACTATACTCTCTCAACAAGACACCACCTTACTCTGTCAGAGCCTGTTTAAACAGGAAAGATCTCTTCAACAGATGGTCTGGAGCACTACAACAAGAATGGTTGCAGGAAAGATACCCTGTGACTCCATAAACTCGACCCTGAATCAGTGTACAGACTCTGTTGTAACTCTTGAATCACCATCAAGTTCCTCTGGCTCGCTCACAGACACACCAAGGCTACCTTTACGGTTAAACTACAACTCATATTACATCCTCGCACTTGCTTGGCTCTTCCAAAGCACTTCAGATCACATTCCCAAGTATGGTGGTAGACCTTGACTGTACTGACCTTGACTGTACTTGTCCTTGGTTGTGAAACTGACTTGATCGGGAAATTCACTCCAAAGCCAATTGCTCTGCTCTCAAGAAAAACCTCAAACTCATTTGTTTTGAATTCTCTGTGGAAGTATCCCTCCTAGGAGTAAGTTCCTGGATATGCTTTAGATTGCAGAGCTACATTATGTAATGTCTTTGGTTCATTTGTGCATTTACTTTTATGATATAGAGCAAATGAAACACACTTTGGTGAATAAGGATTGCAACTATGCGGGGCCACAACATTATATGGTTAGGTTGCCTTTGTGAGGGCCATTGCATTAATAGTATTTTTTATTTTGTTAACCTTTTTTTTTTTGTAATTGTTGTGCATTTAAAACAGAAATGCCGTACAGAAATGTTACCGAACAATACATAGTAACTTAGCCAGTGTTTACTGGGAGGACGGCAGATGAGGTACAGTGTTTTTGATTTGTTTTGTACTTCACATTAAGAGACAGGGGCGTAGGAGTGAAGGCTGGGGTGGAAAACATTATTAGGTTGGGTTCCTAACTCTGGTGTATTATAATAGAGTCCAATGAGGATATCCAGAATGCATGGGATCCTAATAGTGGTTCGAGACTGATGAGGTACTCTTTGAATAAGTTAAAAACTAGTCATGTCAGGGTTTTAGATCACACAGCCATCTTGAAATGAAGTGGTCATTCAAGCATATAGTGGAGCAGGTGGGTGCTCAACTAATATGGTTTAACCAATTGCCACTGCAAGTGTGCCTCCTCTACATAACCTTCAGAAATCAATTGTGACCAATAATTAGCAGCAATAAATTCATCATAAATGTTAAAAGACTACTGGTCAGACATATACAAAAAGATACATTGAAAAAGACTGACTAATAGTCTGACAAATGCAGAAATCCTGGATTTCCTCCAACTATCCTTCTAAGTGTAGTTGTCCATTAGATATCCATATTTAATGGAAGGAAAACATTACATCCCACCTCATGCCTCACGGGATATTACGCATGGAACCTCTACAGAAGTAGATTATATTTGTTCCTACAATAGATTCCACGTTTTTGCTTTTATGTTAAAAGGGTTCTGTCTACATTTACTTTGCACACACATATAAAGCATAAACATATCACTTCTTTTCAAGACGTTCCTGGCTTGATATCACATGCTAACTTCATTGATTCTCACATTTTAAGTTATAAACATTGTATTCATGCTGACATGTACAAGTGAACCATAAACAACTATGGCAATTTGGAGTGTTTCTCATTGTATTGCATTCTTTCAGTACCAAAAGGGTGAACTCATAATTCAAATGAAAGTAAAATAAATAAACTCTTTGTTGAGTCAGAACCTGGATCACACCTTTTCAATTACTTAATACCTTCACCTTTTTTTTGATCCGCATTACCGTAAAAGTGGATATTGTTTCAAACTAATAATTGATTAAGCACTATACATTGGCATGGGTTGTTATACTCCTTTGAGTCTTCCTATGAAGTTAATCCTCTGTTATGTGTCTCAGATCAACACCAAACCAACCAATAAGTGGGAATGCTCAGATTTAAAGCACAAAGCAGTCCTTTAGTTAACCAACCAAATGACATGTAATTCTTAATTTTACATCTACAAAAACTGTGCATCCAATAATTTACACTAGTTATTTGTTACTGTATGCATATATATTTGTGACAAGCAGTAGCACCCACATGGATTTTACTGCATGTGCTGTGTCTTCTTAAATTCACAGTGCTAATTCTGTGATTTGACGGATTGTTTACAAACATAGCTATGTCTTTTAGTGGGAAACCCCTTAAATCTGTAGTCATTATGTTAATGACTTCTGAATTTGGGAATTTGAAATTATTTTCTCTATGTCTTTTGGGTTGCTTTAAGCAAATAAAAGGGCAAGCATTTGTGGCTGAAGGACTTGCAAATGAAGACGTACATGCAAGATAGTTCATGTCTAGTGCAAAAAACTAATTATTGAGCTTTGTTTCCTTTGAAACCTGAATTCCTAAATCCAAACTCTGTCAGGAGAGATTGTTTAGGATATATCATTACAATTCCATCTTAGATGTTTCAATCTCAACTATTCACTCCATGGGCCAATTTCATTACAAGACCGGAGGCTACCATTATGCATATTTCTTTTAATGCAGTCCCAAGCAGCCGAATACATCATAAAGCAAAAAGGTTCCAGAATAGAACATTAACAGCAAATAAAAGGCATGAGCCCATGACAATCTGCCTCTTTTAAATGTGGCTCCAAGCAGATAAGTTCATTTACATTTACTTTACTATTGCTTTACAATACTGTTTAATACTGTTTAAACTCTACTCTTAACTCATTTGGGGCCTTTACCCCCATTGAGGCCATGCCCCCTTTGGAGGCCACGACCTCTATCTAGGCCACGCCCACCGCCGAGCATACATAAGGCGCTGAACACAAGCGCCGGTTGATACATGTGAGTTCTCCTGAGGCGGAAGCCGGGAGTGTGTGTGTTTTGGAACTTTTAAAACTTTGAGAGTCATGTATTTCTTGTGTTATTACCCTCCACAACCCCCCCCCTGGCACTTTGATTCTGGGCATTAGGCTCACCTGGTCAGGCTGTGCAGCGGAGTTCAACGCTGCCGCCATCCCGGCGTTCATTGAGGCCATGCCCCCTTTGGAGGCCACGACCTCTATCTAGGCCACGCCCACCACCGAGCATACATAAGGCGCTGAATACAAGCGCCGGTTGATGCATGTGAGTTCTCCTGAGGCGGAAGTCGGGAGTGTGTGTGTTTTGGAACTTTTAAAACTTTGAGAGTCACGTATTTCTTGTGTTATTACCCTCCACAACCCCCCCCTCCCCCCTGCCACTTTGATTCTGGGCATTAGGCTCACCTGGTCAGGCTGTGCAGCGGAGTTCAACGCTGCCGCCATCCCGGCGTTCATTGAGGTCACGCCCCCTATCTTTCTCACCCGCAATTATAAATCATGTGCTTTTTTCGGCAGCGCAGCGGACGAGCGCAGCGGGCGCGTCGTTGGCACGCCGGAGGTACGCCAGAGGTAAGCCCGTCTGCGCACGTCCGCGCTAGACCGAGCCAGGAGACAGGCACTAGCGAGCAGTCGAGGCGTACATACTCCAGAGAATTCTTACACCATCTCAATCAGCCTCTCTTACACCTATGCTCTCAATCACTTAGAGCCGAATCCCACCGTACTAATTGTTCCCACTGTTCATTCAAACTCACCCCCTCGATAAAGGAGCATAACCCTCAGATGATCATAAATATGGCTCTGATTAACTGCAGGTCACTGCCCAAACACGCCCACGAAATACATCTACTCATTGAGGAGCAACACTTAGAGATCCTGTTTCTCACAGAAACATGGCTTGCCCCAGACTCAGACGCCGACATCGTGCAGGCATTGCCCCAAGGCTTCCTTATACAACATCTGAACCGTCCGAAGGGTAGGGGAGGAGGAATAGCCGTCATCTTTAAAGAATCCTTCTCTTGTAGATTTCTCGACAGCCCAATGACGGACTGTGAAAACAAGCACTTCACTATCCAAATCTCCCCCCGTAACTCCCTTTCAGGAGTTCTCATCTACCCTCCACCAGGAGCCATGGGACAGTTCCATAATTCACTCTTGGAATGCTCCGTGGCCTTGGCTAGCACCCGGCCCAACTTCCTAATTCTAGGAGATCTCAACGTTCAGTTTGACAATAGCAATGATGACACTGCCACTGATCTGATCCTAGACCTTGCAGCCCACCAACTTCACTTACTAAACAATCTTCCCACGCATAATCTCGGGCACTTGCTTGACCCAATATTTTGCAATTTTCCCGACCTCAGGGTGTAAACATCTATACCAGTGCCCTGGACCGACCACCGGCTTATCCCTTTCAGCTGGCGGATCCAGACCTCCTCTCCTCCCAACCAAGCACCGGGCAGACTCTCCTGCTCCTGGCCGAAACTTGACCTTGATAAATGGAAACATGCACTAGAGCATACCAGGCCACAGCTTGAAAGTAACCCTTATTCTGCAGACGCGCAGTTCACGTCCTGGATTGAAAACTCCCTTGATACCGTTCTGCCCAAAAAAACGTATTCTAAAACCCAGGAAAAAAGCCACCTCTCCGTGGTTTTCACATGAGGTCCGCCTCCTAAAGAAAGACTGCAAGAGAGCGGAAAGAGTATGGAGGAAAGACTTCGATCCTAAAAGCAAAAGTGAATATAAACGGGCTATTCTCAACTACAAAAAAGCCCTCAAAAAATGCTCAAACAGCCTTTTTTAATGATAAAATTAGTAAGGCATCCTGCTCGTCCAGAGAAACGTTCCAAATTATGAAAAGACTTTTAAAAACCCCAGAACCATCCTGCTCATTTAATTTCTCGGACAACCACTGCAATGAGTTAGTCACGTTTTTTGATCTAAAAATACAAAAGAACTTGATATGTTCTCTCCCATCTGTGAGGAAACCATAAGGCCCATCCTGCAATCCCTCAAAAGCGGGTCCCCGCATGATCCAGCACCAGCCAGGCACATTAAACAAGTCGCTCCTACCATTCTCGCACCAATGGTGAATGTGATAAATTCCTCTATAGAAAGCGGATTGGTTCCGCCAAGCTGGAAGAAGGCGGTAGTCAAAGCCTTAATCAAAAAACCCAATCTCGACCCCAGAAATTTTGCCAACTTCAGGCCAATCTCCCTTCTCCCATGCGTTAGCAAGATAGCTGAAAAGTTTATTAACAGCCAACTATCAAACTACCTGGAAATCAACTAATTGCTAAAACCGTCACAGACAGGATTCCGCCCGGGCCAAGGTACGGAAACAGCGATGGTGGCGGTTGTCGAGGAGGTTAGGAAGATCATCGACGCAGGAGGATCAGTGGCAGTGATCCTTCTGGACCTCAGCGCGGCATTCGACACCGTCAACCACAGTATCTTGGCTCAGCGGCTCAGTGACCTTGGTATCTCTGGGCCGGCCCTGTCCTGGCTTAAATCCTATCTTTACAACCGCTCTTTCCAGGTGGCGGAGGGCGACTTCATCTCCAGGGAGACTCCTATACGTTGCGGAGTGCCTCAGGGCTCCTCATTGAGCCCGACGCTCTTCAACGTGTATATGTCGCCACTGGAAGGGATTGTCATCCCGTATGGTATCAAACTCCTGACCTACGCGGATGACACCCAGCTGGTTGTCTCCCTCAGCCGGCAGGATAATCCTACCATCGATCTATATTCTTGCCTGGGGGACATAGTCAGCTGGATGAATTCATCCCACCTAAAACTCAACGGCGACAAAACGGAGATAATGGTGATGGGTAACCAGTCCCATTTCCGCCCGGAGTCTCTGTGGCCCCCATGCATGGGCCTGCCCCCAACCCCCAAAGCCGAAATCAAAAGCTTGGGGATTTGGCTCGATCACAATCTTACTCTAAACACCCAGGCAAGAAAAACTGCTGGAACCTGCCTTGGTCTCTTACGTACCACCCGCAAGATCCTTCCCCAGCTCCCTTTTCAGTCAAGAAAACTTCTCTTACAGGGTCTCATCCTGTCCAGACTGGACTACGGTAATGCTCTATATCTCGGCGCACCTAAGAAAGTTACAGCCAGGCTACAGGTTGTGCAAAACGCTACTGCTCGGATTCTTACCAACACTAAGATCCGCTGCTCTGCTAAACCTGCGATTAGAGCATTACATTGGTTGCCCGTAGAGCAAAGGGTGCATTTCAAGGCCTTGTGCCTAACCCACAAAATCCTTCAGGGAAAAGCCCTGTCAATCCTTAAGGACCTTGTTGTCCCGCATACCACGTCTAGAACTCTCCGATCTTCTAACGCCCATCTAACCCAAATTCCCAGGATAATGAAAGCCCGCTCCGGAGGCCGGCGCTTTTCGTATCACGCTTCCAAGTTGTGGAACACCCTCCCGCTTGACCTTCGGGCCCAACACAATCTGCTGCCTTTCCGAAAGTTACTAAAGACATGGCTGTTCCCATAACCATCTGCTCCGCAATCGGCTGATCTCTCTGGTGCATCTTTTAGCGCTGGGACGCTCAAGGGCAGCCATGCGCTCTAGAAATCTCATTACAATTACAATTACAATTACATTCCCCATTCCCCTTTCTCTACCCCGGTCAACCCAATCTCCAATTTATGGAGATTGGCCCCTGACCCCCTTTTTCCTCTCTTTCCTTCCAGTTTACTTGTTTTTGGACTTTACGGTCCTCACCTTACTCCTCCTTCAGGGGAGAGGTCTGCCTCCCATCGGCACCTCTCCCCCATGCCTCAGTGCCCCGATTTCGTGTGCTCGCACTTGCGCGTCCTCATTTCTCACTAATGCGATCTCCCGCTCTTATCTTCACGCATCGTTGCCTTTCGATACCGTGCCATAACCCAATTATGGCCTTATACTCTCACGCGGCCTGACCCTCTTCTCCGTCTTTCGGAGAGTGCCGCTTTAGAGGAAAGGCCCTTGACAACGCCCTTGTTGCATCGTCGCGTTGCCAGGGTGCATTCCTCACTTGCTCCAATAAAGAGAGCCAGCTGATCGGGCGCTCGAGCTTTCTGACAGTTGCTCGACCCGATCAGCTGATATTCAACAGGACACTCATTTCTATGCCTGGAGGCTCGTTTTCTAAACAAAGAATTTAAATTGGCTTTGTGTTAGTGTCCTTGTGTTTCATATTCTGTTGCTGAAACACCTTTCTGTTGCTATCCTTTACCGGCTGTCCCCTGTTAAAGCTCACATTATTCCCCCTCCTTTATCCTACCTGTCCTGAAAACTTTGCCTTATTCTATAAAAAAAAAAGGGGCGCTATTTATCTAATTTTAAAACAGAATATATAAAAAATAAAAAAGAAGTCAGATAAGGCATTTTACTGTTTACTTCATAACCCTTGACATCTATATTATGTCTGATATAGACTCTGATGAGGCTAGCGACCCCATCCTAAATATGGATAACGAAGCCTTCAAAAGCATGATCCATAAAGAAATGAGATCTTGAATGTTGAAAACCATATCTAAAGTCATAGTATCAAAGAGATCACTCCCCTCCAAGGAGGTTGATGCTAATGAGAACCAATATACCCTACCCACCCACGATCTCATCGAAGTAACGGGAAAAAGACTTTAAAAGAATAAGAATATCGATCATGCAACCCCCAAGAGCACTATGGGAGGTCTCAGCACCTCAACTTTTATGAGAGGTCACCGCACCTCAAATACATTGGGTGTCCTTGGCGGCACAACTCTTAATGGTGTCCTCAGCGGCACAAATTATCTGCGTGCTCCTAGCGGCACAAAATATCGAAGTGCTCAAAATAATGATCTCCAGTTGGGAGACGACGATTTTCAGGAAGATGATGCCTCTGACCTTTCAGACGAATACGTCTTAGATTTAGATGAGGATGACCAGGAGTTTTATTCGCAACCATTTGAGGACAACCTCCATCGTCAAAAGACAATATTGTAGACCCTCTAGGTGAGGAAATGGTTTCTCCCGTTAATATAAAACACCCTAGAAGCTCAGAGTGGTTCCCCCACAAACACATGGGCAAATTCACGAAAAAATGGCTAAGGAACCCTTCGGAGAGAGACACTCGTAACCTACTAAGAGCTGAATTCTCCAGGCCTTCCATAGAAGACAAAGTCTGCCAAACCCCAAACCTTGATCCCAAACTAATTAAATATCTCTTTAAACTCAGGAGGGACAAGAGAAAAGGGATGGAGAGATCCCTTAAGGGTTGTCAAGACCGGTTCCTTGATATCCTTGGTCCTCTGACCAGGATCATCAATACAGCTGAGGATAGCCACATCAACGGCACGACCTTGGACACTGAAGTAATTAAAGGTCTCAGTCAGAGAGCCATAATCTTACTGGGCAACACTAATGCCAGCCTCAACTCCGAGAGGATAAGAGTGGTTCTAATTAAAATCAGTCCGAAATTGAGTGATTTGGCTGACAAAGAGCCCTCCCTCAACCCCAAGGGATTACTTTTTGGGGAAGATCTTATTAAGACACTAGGTAAATATGTGTCTACCTTTACAGCATTGGACAAGGCCCACCAAAATATGAAGAGAGTATTTAACACCAATAACCTTTTTGTAAGGGACGGAAGAAGGGGCCTCTCTTCCGGCCGCTTCAACCTCAGGCCCTTCCCTAGATCTAGAGGATACGGCGGAAGGGGTTACCAACCCTCAAATATCCCCCCGTTTTATCCACAAAGAGGAAGAGGCTTTCGCTCCAGAAGCTTCAGATCACGAGAAGCCTCCAGTGACAACAACCCTCAAAGTGAGTACAACAGCTCCTTTTCCTTCCCCTTATTTTTCCCGAAAGGTGGGAGGCAGACTCAAATTCTTTTATCACAATTGGAAACTGATTACTCAAGACCCATGGGTTCTGAATAAGGTGAAGGGCTTTATTATAGACTTTATAGAAATTCCTTGTCAAACTTCTTTCCCCAGAGACATCCCTCTCTCCTTAGATCAGGAAAAAATAATAGAAGAGGAGATATCATCCATGCTTCAGAAAGGTGCATTTATAGAACTGCCCCTCGAGATGTTAAGGTTTATAAGTACACTCTTCCTCGTAGAGAACAAAGACAAGGGTTGGAGACCCGTCAGAAACTTAAGGGAACTCAACAAATATCTTGTTTACAGGCACTTCAAAATGGAGGGCATTCATCTTCTGAGAGACTTATTATTAGAAGGAGACTGGCTAGTCAAACTAGACCTAAAAGACGCTTACTTTACCATCCCTATGGCCAAGGCTCATCAACCTTTTCTTCAATTTATGTGGAAAAACCATCTTTTTCAATTCCAAGCTCTCCCTTTCTTCAGCACCATGGTGTTTCACCAAAGTGATGAGATCAGTCGCCTCTTCCCTAAGAGAAAAGGGTATTTGTATGATCATATACCTAGATGGCATTCTCATTCTATCCCAGGACCATTCCCAAATCATTCAATACCTGAAGACAGTAATAGACCTTTTAGAAAACCTAGGGTTCACCATAAACAGAGAGAAGTCGATATTATCCCCCTCCAGAACATTGGAATTCTTGGGGTTTACCGTACATACCATGAAATGCCTTCTTCTACTCCCATCAAAGAAAATATCCAAAATCAGGAAAGAGATAAGACAAGTTCTGAAACAACAGAATTTATACTTAAGGGAACTGGCTAGGTTACTTGGTCTCCTTTCCTCCTCTATCGAAGCTATCTTTCCGGGTCCCCTAAATTATCGAGCTATTCAAAGAGTAAAAGCGAGGGCCCTACGATCAGGCCTCTGGTACGGGGATCGCATTTCCCTGGATCAGGAAGCAAGATTAGAGCTGACCTGGTGGCTAGAGAACTGCTTGGAATGGAAAAGCAATTTTTGGTTCAACACCAGAGTTTGTCTTAGAATCCGATGCGAGCCTTCATGGCTGGGGATCCTGTTTCCTAGATCAGAACACAGGCGGTGTTTGGTCTCAAGAAGAATCTTCTCACCACATAAACTACCTAGAAGTGACTGCCGGTCTCTATGCTCTGATGAGTTTCAAACATTCTCTTCAAGGCAGATCTGTCATTCTAAAGATGGACAATATGTCCGCGGTTGCCTATATAAATCGTCTGGGTGGAACAAAGTCTGCAGACCTCTCAAATCTAGCCAAGAAACTTTGGATGTTCTGCCTGGAACACAAGATCTCCCTAAGGGTCGAATATCTTCCAGGGAAAACAAACATTTGTGCGGATTGGAAATCGAGGTTCCTCTTAGACCACAGCGATTGGAAGCTCAACGTCTCTGTCTTCAATTCTCTCAACAATATATGAGGTGCTCTGGAAACAGATCTCTTTGCCAGCAGATTGACATTCCAACTGGAGAATTATTAGAGCTGGATGCCAGACCCGGGTGCTCTAGCAGAGAACGTCTTTCTTCAGTGCTGGAAGGGGACCAACACATATGCCTTTACCCCTTTTGCAATGATCCAGAGAGTCCTTAAGAAAGTGAGACATCAACGTTATTCAATTGTCCTAGTCACTCCCTACTGGCTATCCCAGGCTTGGTTTCCCACTACCCTGGAGCTGGCTTACGACCTTCCCTTCCTAATTCCTTCCCTAGTGGATCTTCTTACAGACGTAGACAGATGAAGTCAACCCCTAGTTCAAACAGGAAATTTGAACCTTCTTGCCTGGAGAGTGTCAGGAGATCCAATGATCTCTCAGGACTTTCGTCAACAGCTTCAACTCTCCTCTGAGACTTTTGGGCCCCTGGCACACACTACCCATATAACAACATATGGAAATTGTGGCTACATTGGTGCCTGGCAAGGAATCTGGATTCCGTGGAAGCACCTATCGTTGACATAGTTTATTCATTGTGTAACAATTCGAAAGGGGTCTTAGTTATAGATTTATCAATTGTTATAGGTCAGCTATTTCCACAGGACATGCTCTTGTCAATGGTAAAATGGTAGGTAAAAACGCCATTATTTCGAGAGTCCTCAAAAGTAGTAGACTCAGGAGACCTCCTAAACCTAGATATCAATCTCTCTGGGATGTTAAGTTAATTCTTGATCTTTTCTCTAGCTGGCCTGATAATATTCATTTGAATAGGAAATATCTGGCCATCAAACCTGCTACACTGCTATGCCTAGTATCTTGTCGTAGGGTCTCTGATGTTAAAGCTCTTGAAATCTCAAATAGATCCTACAACATGTTTAGAGTCAATTTTGATTTGTTTACAAGAACCAAGACTGTCTGATTCATTCTTTTATCCACGTTTTGATCTATGCAAAAACATTGTGTGGTAGACTGTATGAAAGAGTACAACTGCAGAATGAATGCTCATCGTCCTTTAGGTGTGAATCAGTTACTTATCTCCTTCGTTAAACCTCACAAAGCTATTACTTCTGCTTCTATTGCTAGATGGGTTAAAACTGTTATGAACTTACCAGGTATCGTTTTGAAAATATTCAAAGATCATTCGATCAGAGGTGCTATGGTCAGTAAATCCTTCTGGTCCGGTGGTAAGTTGGATGATGTCCTTAAAGCTGCTGATTGGTCTAATGCTAGGACTTTCGCACACCATTATTGTAAACCAATTGCTCATATGTCTGATGTAGTCTTACAAAGCTACCAACATGCATAATGGTAGCCTCCGGACTTGCAATGAAATTGCGATTCTCCTATTACCATGACTAGAGAATCTGGATTTCATTAAAGACACGGAGGCTAACATTATCCCAACCTCCCTTTCCCTTGGATATTTAAAGCCTACAGTTTATATTTTTGCTCTAACATATCTGATGTACTTGTAGTTATCGTATCCTTCTTGTTTGACTTGAGTTTTCTCATTTTATGAATGCTTGCTTAGTTTTCATTATACCTTGTTTAATTATATTGTTCGCCTCCTCATTTTAGCGTTCTTTTATTCTGGAGTTACTTGTATCCTTGTCTCCTTTTTTTCAGAAAATCTCTCATAACTTCAAGATTTTGACCTTCGGTTCAATCATCGTTCTTCCTTTCCTTCGTTTGGTGATGGTTTAAAGAAATCGTTTGAACTCTAAGTTTTTCGGGACTCATCCTGTTCTACACCACATTTAAAAGAGGCAGATTGTCATGGGCTCATGCCTTTTATTTGCTGTTAATGTTCTATTCTGGAACCTTTTTGCTTTATGATGTATGTGGCTGCTTGGGACTGCGTTAAAAGAAATATGCATAATGTTAGCCTCCGTGTCTTTAATGAAATCCAGATTCTCTAGTCATGGTAATAGGAGAATCGCAATTTCACATTTCATATTTTCGATCACCCTCCAACTAATGCTTGTAACTTGTGATGTCTACTTTGTGTAGATCGTATTGCACCTAAAACATATATAATACTATCAGACTAAAACGTTTGGGGATTCTAACAAAAATGTTCAATACCTACTAAAAGGATAAAGGAGTTTATGAGCTCTACTGTCGCAGTAATTAAAATCAAGTACTTCAAATTGCAAAGAGTTATCCTGGCTCCAGAGAAATGCTACACCACCAAACTTCTGCTTACCCAAAATGTAGGCACTGCAAATTAGTGGAGGGCTCCCTGAATCACATGCTGCTCATGTTCCCATAGGAAAATCATTTTTTGACTTTCCTAACACTTTGGCGCCGTTTGACAAATCTTCACAAAAGTTTCCTATAAAAGTGTTGTCGCGAGTATTGTTCATGGAAAGGTTTGGCGTGACCCATCAAGTGGTGGGCGAGAAAAAGGGGGGGGGGGGCAAAAAAAGTGTGTTTCCCATGTTACTTACCATCGACTCTTTAGACATGACTGCAGCCCGAACCGCTCAATGGAATTACACCAAATTCAGCAGAAAGCTAGCTTTTGGTCCGCATAATGTGCTTTTTTACAGTTGTTGAGAAATTTAAGGAAGTACAAATTTGTATATCTGTGATCGTGGCTAATTCACAAATAATAACAAGTTTGTGAAAAGAACTGGAGAGCTCTGAATGGCTGCAAACACTTCAACCAGGAAGTGCTGGCAGCCATCTTGGGATTTGGCTTCAGTCCCGGGACCACCACCTCCCTGGGGACTAAAGAAGCATTTATGGGGGGGCCGCGCAGACTCCTCCAAAGCCCTAGCCCTAGGGACCCCCACCTTCCCGGGGCTAAAAAAGACAAAATGGGTAGACAGGCAGACCCCCTGTGCCCTGGCCAAATATTTTCCAAAACAATGGAAAAGGGGCCATATACGGCCTGGGGTACCACCACCTCCCCGGAGCAGGCCTGTGCACAAAGTAGGAAGGGGCCATGTGACCCTCCTCCTTTAGCCATATATGGTCTTGTGGACCACCCCCCAGACCGGCTCCTGCTATGTCCTGGGGTGCCCAACCCAGGGACATAGCTGTTTGTTCTGACTTGCCAGGAGCTTTGACTGCCCCCGTTAAGTCAGAGCAAACTCAAACTCTGCTATAAGCAAGCAGAAGCTGTGACACCACTCCCGCTTAATGAGAGCTGAGTTTTTGTCTGTTTCCCTGCCTTCTGCAAGATGAATTGATGGCTCTCACAGACGGGGAGCTGCATGTTGGGAGGCCATTCCAGGTCTGCGATGTGGTAGAAGATGCGTCCTCCACTTTTGCTTCGCCCGATGCGGGGTGTTTGGGCAAGTGAAAGGGAGGCGGAGCGTAGTCTTCTCAGCAGTTGGAAGATCCAAGCATCTGTTTCTCTCTGGTTCAGGAGGGTTTGGATGTCGTTAGTGGCTGCAATAATGGCAGTTTCGGTGCTGTGATTGCTATGGAAGCCAGATTGGGAGGCGTTGAATAGCTGGTTCTGCTCCAGGTGTTTCAGATTATGCTATGTTATGTTTCTAAAGCACAACGGTTACCTGAAGGTATCCTGGTGCTAGATTCTACCGTCTGAACACAGGTTGACATAGGAATCCTACATGCTGAAAAGCCAGGTTTTTAGTCCTTTCCTAAATGCTATTAAGTCAGTGGCGGTACTGATATGGAAAGGGAGTTCATTCCCGGACCTTGAGGCACAGGTAACAAAGCTTCTCTCTCCCCAGTTGACTTTTTTAATAGGGGTTACTGTCACCATCTTAGCTCCTGAGGAGCAGAGGGCTCTTTTAGGGACATACCGTTGAAATCGACGTTTAAGATGTTCTGATTCTATTCCTTGAAGGGCTTTAAAGACTGTGCATAGGGATTTAAAATGCACCCGTTGTCTGACTGGCAGCCAATGAAACCTTTTAATTTCCTTAGTGACTGATACAAACTTTGGCTTACCTGTAAGCAGTCTGGCTGCTGCCTTTTGCAAGAGTTGGAGTTTGTTTAAGCATCACTCTTGAATGTTTAGGTAGAGGCTGTTGCCTTGATAGAATGAGAGATGTTATAACTATGCGTTGACTGTCCTCTGGCAGAAAAGTAATTATTTTCTTAATCATTCTAAGAACGTGGAAGCTGGCTGGCAGCATTTATCTGGTTCCCAAAAGTGAGTTTATCATCAACTATAACTCCCAGATGTTTTGCTTTTCTGGAAGGGTGCATCATTCTTTTGGCCACCAATTGGGGTTCCAAAAGTTGGCATTAATTCCAAAGATGATTACCTCAGTCTTGCCCGAATTTAGCTTCAAGCAATTCTGTTTCATCCACATCTTGACCAATTTCATGCAGTCATGAAACCTCTTATTTTTCTCTGATTCCTTCCTTGGCAGCAGAGACACCACAATTTGCATATCATACACATATGCAGTCAGATGTAAGCCGAAGGATCTGATCAGGTCGGACAGGAGAGACACGTAAACATTGAAAAGAGTGGCACTAAGGGATGACCTCTGCGGCACTCCATGTGGTAAGGAAAAGGTTTTGAGCAGAATTTGTCCATAGCCACAATTTGAGTTTGTTCAGTCAGGAAGGATTTCAGTAGCTTCCAGGCCTTGCCCTGAATCCCGCGGCAGACAAACGGTCCATCAGGAGATCATGATGGACCGTATTGAAGGCCACAGAGAGATCCAGCATAATCAGTGCTGCATTGCCTCCCTGATCCAAGGCTTCCCTTATTTCTTATATATTTTATAAAGTCCTAAACCAATATTGAGTAGGAACTAAAATATGATTTATCTGGAGAAAGGCACTAAGCTGTGTATTCAGTTTGATAACAGAGACTGGAGAGGGGCCATAAGGAGACCCTGACCTAATAGAGGTGAGAAGATTTATAGTGTCTTTAGTTGACAGTGGAGAGAACGTATCCAGAGTAGGCAGTAAGTCAGACGCTATTTTGGCACCCGCAGTTGGAACATCCGTTCCTCCCATCAGGGAGAAACTAAAAGACGAGAATATAAGCTCCACCTTCTGCAAGAAGAAAGTGATGATTTCCTCACATGACTCTTGACTACTCTGAATTTTAGGTGGACAGGGGGAACCCAATCTAGATACAGTCCTGAAGAGTTCTTTGGTTGAACATTTGGTCAGTTTAATTTGATTTGCAAAGAATGCTCTTTTTATATTAAATGAGAGCCTTTTGTAGACCCTGAGACTTTGTTTGTACAGTTCTGTTCTTTCTCTGCTTCATTATATTCACTTCTCCAGTTGCGTTCTAGATGCTGGGAATGGGAGCAGGGAGATTGTAATTTTTGAGTTTGCTGGTGTTGGCAGGGTTTTTTTCAAGTTGTGGCCTGACTTCAGCGTGTTTCCAGGCATCAGGAAATGTTGCAGTGGAGGTGTTGAACAGAGTGGTGAGTTCCTGGCTGCTCCTTTGGTTTCCGAGGTTGCAGATGTGGTGCAGACATGTGTCTGTGACAGCTCTTGAGTGGATGAATTTCATGGTGGAGGTGGTGTCCTGGATGAAGAGGATGTTCCAAGTGGTCAGTGTGTGGTTCATTTCGGTCATGTTGGTGGTGTAACTGTTGAAGCCCGTAGGTGTGGGTTGGGGTTTGAAGTTTCTGTATATGGTTGTGATCTTGTCATGGAAGAAGTGGGTAAGTTTGTCACACAACTCCTGTGAGGATGTGATATTGTTTTTTCTGGCAGCTGGGTTGGAGAATTCCTTAGCAATGTTGAAAAGTTCCTTGGTGTTGTTGGTGCTGGTGTCGATGCATGTGGCAAGGGCTGTCTTCTTTGTTGCCCTCAGTCGGCAGTGGTAGAGGTTGAGGGAGGTCTTGAATGCTGCCTTGTCAGTGGTGTCCTTGCTTGCGCACCATTTCCTCTCCAGCTGTTTGCTGTCTCGTTTTGATGTTCTGAGTTCTTTTAGGTGTACTAGCTGGCCCTTTTGGAGGATTTTTCTCTTCATGTTGGCCCTGATGGGGGCGATGCTGTTGGTGTAATTGGTGATCCAGGCATTGATATTTTCACTCCCTCTTCGAGTTTGGTGGCAGTAACAGAGTTGGAGGTGTAGAGAGTGTCCACCCAGCTGGTCTTTCAGGTTTTGGTTCACCTCCTGTGGATGGAGTTGGTCATCTTGGGGGTGGAAGTATGGGGGCTGAAGATGCTGAAGTGGACGATGAAGTGATCGGACTATGTGAGTTCAGTGACATGGCTGTATTTGACGTGATTGCTGGAGGTAAAAATGGGGTCCAGCATGAGTTCTGCAGTGTGTGTATGGTTGTGAATGATCTAGGTCAATCCGAGGCTGCTCATACTGCCAAGGAGGTGTGCAGTGTAGTTGTTGTTGGGGTCATCAAAGTGGAAATTTAGGTCACCTAGAAAGAGATGTAGTTCTTGGAGTCTAAGGCTAGGGGCTAGTCTTCGATGGTGTTGCAGAAGCTGGATCACGGGCCTGGGGGTCGGTATGCGAGGATGCCTTTGATAGTTGCCTTGTCGTCCATGTGGAGCTTGAAGTTGAGATGTTCCATTGGGGTGGTGGTGTTGATGGTGGTGCGCTGTATGGTCTCTTTGTGGATGATGGCTGTACCTCCTCCCTGCTTGTTTTGTTGCAGTCCTGGTGAGTTATTTCATATCTGTTGTGGATTGCTGTGGCAATGTCTAGGGTGGATGAGCCAGGTCTTGGTTAAGAAGACGATGTTGGGTGCGAGGGTGGCGATGAGGTTTTATGATTTGGTAGAATGCTTGCATAGTGACCCGGTAATGAGTCGGGCACATACCAGCTTGTGTTTTTGTTCAGTTGGTATCTGCGAAGTGTTCAGGGTGGGGCTGGTTGGTGAGCTGGTGTGTGTGTAGTGGCAAGTGAAGTGGCAGTGGGTGCAGATGAAAGGTTCTACCATGGAGAATGGGTCAGCACGGTTGCAGTGTTTGTTACGGCGTCTGTGGTCCAGGGTGCAGAGCTCGGCGACAGTGTATTGCAGGCGGGAGGGCCGGGGGTCATAGCATTGGGCGCGGTTGTGGTGCTGGGTATGGTCCAGGCATGGACAGCCACAAATGGGATTACCTTTGGAACACCTTCGGCGCACCTGTGGCACAGTCCCGCTACGGGCTGTGTTAAGTAGGTCCTGGGGTGGGCGGGGCTTCTGTTGGCAGGAAGAACTGTGACTGGAAAAACCTGGTTGGGAAAACTCAGCAGTTGTGGTGTCACTGGATCAGTCTGGAACAAGCAGTAACTGGAGGCCACAGTCAAGTGACAAGTTGGCTGATGCTGTGTTGGCTAGTAGTTAATATGCTTCAAATATGAATCCATCATATGGACCTCTTCTGAAACCAGGCCCAGTGCATTCAGTTAAATTCTACATTTAATATCAGTTTTATCATTTCTGCTAAGTTCATCCTCTGCTCTATTTCACTGTGTCAAATTTTATTTGTGGCTAATTATGGTTGTTTCAGTAGCTAGAGGTATGAGGATACACTTTGAATAATTTATTGGGCATATTATCTAAGCTTTCTTAGTCCTTCATTCACTTCTTCAAGTGTGAAGAGGTTCAGTGTTTAGCATCTCACTAAAGAATAGGTGGTTGTGTTCTGCATCTCAGGAGATCGTTCTAAAGGCAAGATGGTATTTTGTCCTTGATCATTTCAGATACATATGGAGAATCACTTGCTCACTTTGGGAGAAGGGACAGCAGAATATCTTCAGTGTCTACATTAGGCCCTTGGCTGATGTAATCAAGCATTCCATAAGGTTCCGCTCCAAATGTTTAATAATGATATATAGATATTTAAATCTATCTGCGCAGAACAATCTTGAATCCCTTGACAATATCATCTCTGTCAAGTCATCATGTACTGAAATTCTGACACCTAAATCCATCTTATCTTTACTTCTTTCTTTGGTAGGACCTCTGTTTATTGAAAATATGCCTCCTCTCTACCAAAAAACAATTTTTTTAAAAAGTGTTTCCTCTTAATCTCTATATTTGTGGATGAGAACTAGATCAGTTTGATAATCAAGCAGACTTTTCACAACTTCTATCTTACCACCTGTCTTAACTTCTATTTAAATAACCAAACTCAGTAGTTGCCTATCAAAGGTGCATTCCTCCTATTTCGCTTATACTTAAAAAAAACTTCTGGGCCAGATTTAACACATTTACCTCATAATCCACCATCTGCTGCATAATTCGTAGATTTCAAGAAAAATACTTGAACAGTGACAGACCCTTTACAACGGTAAAGTGGTCATCTTTCATTTCCCGATTCCTGTTTTTTAGGTGTTAACTTGCCATTAATGTGGTAGAACATTTTCCAAGGCTATATTGATGTCTATTGAAACAGCAAAACAATAGTGCTACTGGATGTGCCAAATTAGTTTTTTCTCCCTGTATGATTTAGTCAACCCTGCTTCCTGTTTAGCCTTCCATTGCTGTATAATTCGAGTGGCCCTGGACATGATGCTATGGGTTTGTTTAGTGTGATGGCCCTGCAATGTGTACACATGCTAGAACATACAGCGCCATATTGCAAGAGGGAATTGCGTGATATATTATAGACCTCAGGGAGTTAGCTAATTGCTTGCCATTATATGCTGAGCACAACACACCAGCTCAAAGTGCGCATGCTCTTTAATGTTAGCGAAATGGAGCCGTATTGAACTTTTATTTACTATTAAAACGAGCAATACAAAGTCAGCGCCATTTAGAAGCTGCTTATTTTCTGCTTGAAGGAGCATTGGGCTTTGGTCCAGAGTTCGATGGATGTTTGATTCCCTTTCATCAATACCATTTAAATGGGCATGGGATATCAGCGTGCATTATTGACCTTGGTACTACAGTCCGTTTGTTGTTTGAGACGAGGGAAAGGCTCTGCACGCCCAAACTGCGAAATCCTCACACTTTTCCAAGATACAAAGATAAGACAAGAACTGTGCCTTTGCTCAGTTGTACATTAACGAAAACGGCTGTGTATGTTATTTGATAAATGAGCATCCAATCCACTAAAGGAAAACAATACAATTTTATGACCATTCTTAATGCTCCACGAATGCAATGGAGTTAAAAAATGCAGATGTGGGAGTTGGGCGGGCATATGTGGTTGTCAGTTAAACGCTCACCCCAATTGAAGGCTGAAGGCTCAATATATATATATATATATATATATATATATATATATATATATACACACACACACACATACACATATATATATATATTATCTACTGGCGGTCGCCAGTAGATAGTTATAGTTAGGACCGTGTTTCCATAGGAAATCCGCAACATTCTATTTGGAATAACTTTGGCGCCGGTCGACGAATCCTCGCGAAATTTTCAAAACTAATGGGGCGCTACGCTCCGCTCCTACCCTGAAAGTCTCGGGGGGATTCGTCAAGCGGGGGCTGAGAAAAAAGGGGGGTCCCAAAACGTGTTTTCCCCATGCATTTTTCCATAAGACCTTTAGACACAGCTACAGCCCGAACGGCTGAACAGAATTACTTGAAATTTGGCAGAGAGGTAGTCCTCAGGTCAAGGATGTGCCCTTTGTAGGTCTGGTGTAAATCTGTTCAGTAGGTCCTGAGAAAATAGCATTTAAATCAATATATATATCTGTAAGCGCGCTCCGTGCGCTTACCGTAAGCTTACCGTACGCGTACGGTGCCGTGCGCGAGCTCAATTCTGATTGGTGGTTACATGACTGTAAACATTCGAATCGGTCGAAATCCGGAAGTGTCGGCCGCCATTTTCTGTCTCTCGCACTGAGAAACAAAGGTGGGGAACGTGAAACGGGGGCAACGAAGAGAGTTGCAGACCCCCTAGTGTTTGTCAGGGGGTCCAAGAAGGACCCAAAAGTACAAAAAATAAATTTAATAATTTTTAAAAAAAATCGCGGGGTACGCGTACGGTAAGCTTACCGTACGCGCACGGCAAAAAAAATAAAAAAATAAAATAAAGAAGTAACAATCACATTTATTAAATAAATTAAAGGACCCACAAGGGAGAAAAAAACAAATGTTACTGCGTAAAAAAAGGCGAGGCGCGCACGGCATGGACTGCGCAACGTGGGCGCACGGTGCGCGAAGTGCACCGTGCGCGCAGGGTGTGCGCATAGTGAAAATCCAGAAAAAAAATAAAAATAAAAAAATACATAACTTAGCATTTAAAAAACCGTACAAATTCACTGAAAAAACCATAGGTTTCACACACGTTATTGTTAGGAATTATCATTTACAAAACCTTGCAAATTCACTTAAAAAACCATAGGTTTCACACATGTTATAGTTAGCTGTACATTTCACTCGTAAAAAACCAATGAAATTCCACGTTATAGTTAGATCAGGTAACTATAACTTGCGCGACCGCAATCCACAATGTGTAATTTCAGATGTCATCATTGATGTCATGAGTGATGTCACTGACCATGTCATGAGTGATGTACTATGTGACGTCATCAGCAGTTTATTGTGGGCGCGCAAGTTATAGTTACCTGAGCTAACTATAACGTGGAATTTCATTGGTTTTTTACGAGTGAAATGTACAGCTAACTATAACATGTGTGAATCCTATGGTTTTTTAAGTGAATATATATATATACACACACATAAATATATATATACACACACAAATATATGTGTGTGTGTGTGTGTGTGCATATATATATATATATATTCACTTAAAAAACCATAGGTTTCACACATGTTATAGTTAGCTGGACATTTCCCTCGTAAAAAACCAATGAAATTCCCCCGTTATAGTTAGTAAAGGGAACTATAACTCACGCGACCGCAATCCACTGCTGACGTCAGATATTACATCACTGTATTTATTCACTTATTTACCCATTTTTTTTTCCTTTAACCTTTAGCTATACATATTTAATAAATATTTATTTTACAGAAAGACACATATGTCATCAGTGATGTAATATCTGACGTCATCAGCAGTGGATTGCGGTTGCGTGAGTTATAGTTCCCTTTACTAACTATAACGGGGGAATTTCATTGGTTTTTTACGAGGGAAATGTCCAGCTAACTATAACATGTGTGAAACCTATGGTTTTTTAAGTGAATTTGCAAGGTTTTTTAAATGCTAATTCCTAACTATAACATGTGTGAAACCTATGTTTTTTTCAGTGAATTTGCACGGTTTTTTAATTGCTAAGTTATGTATTTATTTATTTTTTTTAAGGTTTTTCACCGTGCGTGTACCGTGCGCGTACCGTGCGCTTCGCGCACCGTGCGCTCTCTGTGGGCGCACGGTGCGCTTCGCGCACCGTGCGCCCACGTTACGCCGTTCGTGTAATTTGCCCGTTTCTACCGTGCGCGCACGGTAAGCGCACTCCGCGATTTTTCGTAAAAATATTAAAAACATTTATGGCCCTTGGGAGTCCTTTGGGGACCCCCTGACAATGGCTAGGGGGTCAGGAACTGTCCACCCTGCCCCCTTTTCATGTTCTCCACCTTTATTTTTCACCTCCCTCGGACTGCGAGAGACAAAATGGCGGCCGACACTTCCTGGTTTCGACCGATTCGAATGTTTACTAAGATCTAACAACCAATCAGAATTTCGCTCACGCACGGCAGGGTGCGCTTACCGTACGGGCACGGTGCGCGCCTATAGATATATATATGCTTTTAAATGCTATTTTCTCAGAAAATACTGAACAGATTTACACCAGACCTGCAAAAGGCACATCCCTGACCTGAGGACTACCTCTCTGCCAAATTTCAAGGTTTTCTGTTCAGCCGTTCGGGCTGTAGCGCGGACTAAAGGTCCTATGGGAAAATGCATGGGGAAAACACGTTTTGGGACCCCCCCTTTTTCTCAGCCCCCGCTTGACGAATTCACCCGAGACTTTCAGGGAAGGAGCGGAGCGGAGCGCCCCACCTATTTTGAAAATTTCTGGAGGATTCGTCAATCGACGCAAAAGTTATTCCAAATAGAATGTTGCGGATTTCCTATGGAAACACGGTCCTAAATATAACTATCTACTGGCGACCGCCAGTAGATAATATATATATATATATATATATATATATATATATATATATATATATTACTTCGATTCCAATTCGGTGACAATACTCCGCCGAACAAAACAGGACACAGACCCAAAGTAAGTGCTCAATTTGTTGTTTACTCCTTCATCGCCATGACGCGTTTCAGCTCGTCAAAGCCTTGTTCACATGACATGATATATATATATATATATATATATATATAGTTTGTTCTGGGAATTTGTATCACAAGGCTCAGAATGTTGAAACAGTAGTATTACATGTTACAATGAAACATTGCAAAAATTAGGCATGCACATCAGCGAACAGAGGATTTCAATGTACAAAAACATCACGTGAGGATATACTGTTGGGTTTTTTACACAACATAAACAGGGAGATCGACATGAGAAACATGAAAAAAAAAAAACACAGTATATTTAGCCCTTCACGTTAGACCAGTGCTGGCCACAGGTTCTTAATACACACATAAAGCACTAGCCAAAAGAACAGTGATTTGGTCAGACACCAGTCTCAAAGCTTTCATGGTGAGTCAACAGATCAACCGAGAACTTCTTGCAATATAACGAATGGGTGCCATGGGGCTGGACACTCTGACCTCCTACTGCTATGGTCCTTCATTTGTTTGGTGTGTGGGGTTTAAGACCAATTATTAATGTCTAAATAATCATAACAACATTATTATTATCATCATTATTATTATGATTATGATGATGATGATTCTTATTCTTATTTTATTAATTAAAATAATAATAATAACAATAACAATAACAATAATTAGAAAAAGGAGAAGAGGGGCACTATTATTCTGTTATTATTATCATCATTATCATTATTGTAATTATTATCATTACAATAATAATCATTGCTATTGCTATTATTAGCCTTATTATTGCCATTAATATTATTATTACAATATTATCATTATTGAAGAGGTTATTATTAATATTATTGTTAACAGCACGAGCATCAGCAGCATTCACTGAAGATGAAACCAGCACTGATTCATTGCTCATCAATTCTAGTTAATGCACAGCGCTGTAATTGGTTTTCAGCCATTGACATTTGCATACAATTGTGCAATTGTATTATAAAATCTTTTTATTTTTAAAGTAACCACAAAAATTGTATGCAGTGAAAGCAATAAATAAGGTTTGTGCACACAATGTCTAAATCTCAAAAATCATTAAAGATACCACCTGGCCTTTGTCCAGATCGGGCATGTACCCAACAGCACATAGTTAAATGCACACACCACCTCACATCTATTTAGTGCTGCCCCGTGTTAATATTCTTCAGCACGTTAAAATAATTGTCTTTGTCTGTGTTCCGCAGGGTTCTGACGAAGGCAGCCTGATCGTTTAATGCTACACAATACCTTTGAATTACATGTGACACACATTCCCATTTTGAACTAATGTTATATGTTTTGGGTTTGTACACAATGGCTAACGGCAAGTTGGAAGTCGCCCTCCAAAGTATAAGGGAGCTGCTGTTTAGTGCTTGTGTGCTAGAGTGACACTACATTATTGTATTACAAACATCCACAATTGAAATATGAGATTGACAACTAGCTGTTGTTGTGTGCTTGTGCCTTGTAGCCTGCTTTAACAATGCATGGTAAGAAAAAGTGGCAGCTCTTCTGGGAACAAATATGTGATTTGGAACTCTGTAACATCTTTTCTTCAACTTAAGTGACCTACCACCTGAACCTCCGCAGAGAAGACAATGGACCAAAGGTCAGATTCTCCCTTTATTATCTATTTTTTGTGAACAGAAATGCTCCATTACAACCTATCTATGTAAACATATTTTCAAATGACTCTCACTTATGGAACCAAATAAAAAGTCATTTTAATCAGTTAGAACAGATAAAACTTCCTAAATAATAGTTTGCACTTTAGTGACAATTGCTATCAGATCAATATTCTCCTATTGAAAGAATGTGCTACAAATGATTTATGCGCAATGTTGTAATAATACATGTTTAAATCATAAGCTTGATTTGAAATTTGTAAATCTAATATTTGGAAACGGCTACATTTTTAAGAGCTTGGCCTATTTGAGAAATCAACTTGTAAACCTGCAACTGTGTAGGGGCATATCACATTTTTAAGGAGTGCTTGCCAATGAGGAGATTAAATCTCACTTTAGATTACACCATGATAGTGTTTCCTCATGTGAGGAATTCAACTTATGAGTTTACATTTACAGAGTGGCGTGCTGAGGTGGAGGATGGTTGCCCCACTGCTTAATGCAGTGTAATAAAAGGAAAGATAAAATGATAATAATTCAAGGTTATTATCATTTTATTTTTTCCAGTTGCACCGTATCAGACCAATCACAATGCTATGTTGCAGCGTTGTGATTGGCTGAGGGGAGTGTGGGAGCCCTGGTGCTTCCTACTTCCTTTTTCCCCCACAAAGCCAGGAAGAGGATGTAGGACAGGCAGCAGCCGGCCTGGTGGGCGGTAAGTGATTATTTCCTCACCACCCCGCCTCACTGCTGCTTCCAGGTAGCAGCCGCCACTGCATTTACATGTTGTAAATCACACAAAAGCTTCAATATGCTTGTGTACGTGACATGTTTTGAAAATCTGCAAGTAAATCAGTGAACGGAGCACATGGCTCTTCAATAGTTTGTGAGCACTGCATTGTATTTTATTTTATTTCAGCTGCTTCTTCCTCTGTTCTCGTCATATTTTTGTTTGTATACTTCTGACATCTGATTCTTGTACATTTATTAACAGTATTTTATTAAGAATGCTTTTTTTCTTTCAGGCTGAGGCACAAGCGCACTACGTGTTACTATCCCATTTTAATATTAATTCATTATTGGTCTCTGAAGGGTGAATTCATTACACATTTATATTATAAAGAACGTAATATTGATTGTATTCTCAAGGGTAAACTAAGAAGGGCGTGTTTTCATATTTAAAAAACCTCATATTAAAAACAATCATTTTTGAAAACTGTGTCAGTATATATTGTTTTTGATATTTCTATGAAGAGTTACCAAGTTAACAAAAAAGAGTTATTGCAGATAGAGCAAAAACATATAATCCACCTGGAGGCTTTTCACGTTGGCATTAGGAAGACTTTAATAAATGATTAACAAATTTACAAAAAAAATGGAAAGCCTTCATTAACCTCCATTTTCTCATTTGACAAAGAGGTTTTCTTGAGGAACAGTTGCTGGTGGAAAGTAATATCAGTTTTGAGTAGATACAGCTCAATTCTGAACAGGTTTCATTTTGATTCAAACTGTAGGGATACTGTTGAAGTGATAACTTCAACTTAAATAGTCTCTTCCAAATTTTGCCTATATTTCCAAGGCTTTGATCCCCTATTTCACCGCATTTGCAGATATAATTTTTATAAATCAAAATCCTATTCTGGTAATCATGCTTAAAATAAATAATGTCATTTGGTCATGCGACTTATATATATTCTAGCTGCATGCTTGTTGATTTTTAATAACAAAATGATATATGATCCATCATAATTTATAGAGCCAGTGCTATTACAGTTTAACTAAATTCATGTGCAATTGTACAATATCAAAAGAAGGTTATTAGGACAGACAATAAACATTGGCAGGTCTACAAATATATTTGTATCTTGTTAAAGAGGTCTTGAGCTTCAACTAACCAATGTTGGTTCACGTCAATCCTTTAATTTTCTAAATGGGTATTTACTGATACTTTTAATAAAATGTAGGTTGTTCTGATGAGTCACCATGAAAGCAAAGCCAAATACATCATCATTTTATAACAGTACATCACTACTAACACCTTATCGCCAACTGTGGATATAAAAATGAAACAATTCTTTCAGTAGGATATTACTTGTACACCAGGATCATTAAACAGCTTTAAAGAAATGGTGATACCTACATCAACAATCAAGAAGTCGAGCCAGCACCAGGCATTTGTGAAATACTTTTGAAATCCATACGCCACCCATTTAAGCAGCATTTCCAGTATGAAGATATAAGTGAAAACTTTGTCTGCATATTCAAGCACAATCTTAATTGTCTTTCGTTGTTCAATATAAATGTCTTCAAATGCCTGTGAATGAGAGGATTTTGTATTTGTTTATTCAAAACACTTAATTTATTTCAATAACTTGAGGCACGGTAGCAATTCAAAACAAAGTTACAATTCTAATGATAAAAAGCTGGATGTAATTATAAAATGTGAATACTAAAGGATAACATTAATAACATCCTATTTTAAAGCATACATCCAAATTAAGTGTTGGGTCAATTATTAACTTGTAGTTTCAATTATTTTGCTTACATAAATATAAAGATATTTAAAATGTAGTGCAAAAATGTAACATATGTTTTATTTTTGAATGCCTTTTAGATTACAAGGTATGATCCAAACTTGTTTTACAAGGAATTTTGGACTGTGGAAGCCAATACATGTAACTTACGTAGTCTGTTTTAGAGTTCCAAGGCCATTTGTCAAAAGTGATTTACCAGTACACAACATACGTCTGATTTAAGAATTGTATGCTTCATCTGTGCTGGTGCATTTTCTATAAGCACTGAGTTTTAAACTATGCTTGGGAGCATGCTAGAGCTGTATCTGGTGCACATTTCACCTGCTTCATATTCACAACAGAGGGGTACACTGGATTCAAAATCTTTAGTTCCACTAGGGCAGTGCAGAACAGCCACATCTTGCCCTACACATCTCTAAACACTGCCCTGGGCGACAGGAGTCAGGAGACATGTGACATTAGTACGGCACCATCATTACACCCATATGGCTTATGAGAGCCAATGCATTTGGGATGATCAGGAGTGAATAGGAGCTGTGCTCATGGTCTGACCCTCCTCTGTGTCACATTTTTTAAATGCAAACAGGACCTTAGCCCAAAACAAATTGCAGTATAAGTAGTAGATAGCATTTTTCTTGGAAGCAATCAAGTGCATGTTGTGACTTGGTTAGAGTTTGAATTGAGTTGGTTTGAATTTGCACCCACTAAAGGTTATATTGAATCGTTGAGCATGGCATCATAGGATGAGTTCCTAATGTTTTAGCAGAAGGTTAGCAGGGTGCTAATTCTTTAATTGGAACTAATTGGATGACGTATAATTGCAATGGCCATGGTTGCATACGATGGGATGAAAAGGAATGATTAATCAACTAATTTAATAAAAGTAAATAAATGTTACACTGGTATAATGTCAATGTCTGTTGAAGCTCATTAGAGCATTTCTTGCCTGCGTACTTTGCGACTTCACTCATTTGAGTGCAGCTATTGGGTTGTTGATTTTTTTGTGTTTAGTGGGATGCACACTAAGGGAGCATGACTACATACGAAAAAATGATGTGAAAGTAAGACTATAATTGTTAAAGGATCCAAACAGAAGTGTAGCTCACTGGTTAGAGGAGGCATACCCTGAAGCAGAGGTCAGACCCGGGACCAGGGTTCAATTCCTGACGCGGCAGGGTCCGGAGCCCAATTGTCCACGGACTCGATAATTCTCACTTTGGTGCCCACTCTAAGCACGAGTTCACACTATGCAGCTCTGGGCAACAAGCTTGCTTAATTTCCACAACGGCCCCCCCGCGGCGGGATGCCTGGCTTTCACCTTGGGGATGCCCAGTACGGGTTATCTCACAGGGAAAAACCAGGACGGGTTCCCAATGCAAGTGCCGAGATGCCCAAGGGTAAGTCGAGCGCTATATAAGAACACACATACATACATATACATACAAACAATATGTTACAACCTTTTAGATTATTCTCTGGTAGTTCCCAATTTTGTGCTGGAGTTTTATCCAGAGATTTCAGCAGCTTTCACACTCAAAATCTCAAGGTGAAAAAAGAGATCTGCTGTGCTCCAGCAGGCCACTCATACTGAGGTTTCTAGTGTTAGCACATTTACAAAAGGCAACGACAAACGTATGGACACATATCTGTGAAATGGCTTCTATTCTTCTAATGATGCACTTTACTCACCAGTGCACCACTGCTCATGAGGATCATAAAGATTATGAAGGTTTCAAACCAGTTGTGTTCAACTATCTTGAAACAAGTTTTTCTCAGATTCCACCACTGTTTCCATCTTCCACTTTCCACGCTGACTTGACAGCACTTGTACCTTGCGACACAACCTTGTGGATATAAAAAATAGCATTGGTAGAAGATAAATCTGTTCAATACCAATAATGAGTGAATTCGTCAATGTTAGTGTGTTTACAAGTTTGATAGACAATAAATAAATATAAAATACATTTATAACTTATGCTTCCAAAGAAGATCTACAACAAGAAACAATATCTTCTGTGATTGAAATGGAATTACAATGTGAACAATAACTAAAAACTGCTATTATATTGCTGAAGTGTAATTAGCTCAACCCTCATGGTATGTGGCCCATAATTCCTGGTTTGGCTGGTAACTCATCCAAATCATGAAGTATAAGCTGTGTGCATAATAGCACTACCATTTTTTTCCTGAGCACTATTCAGCAAGAATATCCTAACAAAATAGGCAACAGAAAAAATGCTCAGAATTAATGAAAAACATTCAAGAATTTGTGCACAAATACTTGAGGTCACTGTTATTCTGCAGTGTATGATCAAGACTTGTAATCTCTTTGGAATTTCTCCCTGAAGAAATACAAAACCATGTGGTATTAATATCTTCTGGGGGAAATGTGAAGGTGCTATTCCCATCAAACTTAAAATGGGCGCTTGAGTATGGCCATCAATTTGTGCCCCTACAATGATCCACTGAATGACAAAAATCAATCCAAAATGATGGTGGATACAAACTAAATTCTAAAAGCTATGTTTACTTACCTTTACTAAAAGAGATCCATGGAATGACATAATCTGGCCTACAGTTAAGGGCCACATTCAAAACCTTCCCAAAAAGTAGAAAACCTTGGCATTTTCTTAATTCCTCTTTTCACCTGATTAACAAACCACCTTGGTATCTAGCAGCAGCTTCTGAAAACAATAATTTCCTCCTTGGAATCTCATCTTCATGTTCCAGTTGCTAAGAACCTTTTTCAGTTATGCATAAAACATGGCAATGTTATTTCCTCACCAAACCTTTTCAATACCTCCAGCTTGCCTAGAATACAACATTTCACTTTATTCGAGGTTGCCATAAGCTTGACCACACAATACTACTTTTAAGATCACTGCATTGGTTTCCCATCCACAGTAGAGTAATTTTTAAATACATTTATCAAAAGTATCCGGACATGGTCTATGCTAAATGATCATAGTATAGACCGACCAGATGTTTGCAGTCTGCAAATCAGTTACTTGTACAGATACACCAATCTAAGCTATTCTCTTATGGACCAACACAACATTTCCATGGTGGCACCCAGTATTTAGAATTCTAAGACTTTACACAGATGCTCAAATTCTTCTTTCATTTTTTTTTTTAATTGTTAAAATCCTATCTTTTTCATTAATAGCCCTTATTTTAGTTTTTTCATCAATAGCTTTTTACACATCAGTTCGTTCTACATGAACACCATGTTTCAAAATATAGTTGCATAGTACTACGAGGCTAATTATATATGGGATTATCAAATATATATAACAGGTTTAGTGGAAAATAATCATAAAAAGTAGACCAAGTTCAGGGTTGCCTTTGATGCCATCTCTACAGGAGCCAGTCAATGAAATAAGACTGATTGGCAGAGGGAGTCAAAGAAATCATAGAAGATCATAGAGCTCTAATCAAAAGATTTCTGAATGTCGTCCAAAATGTAAATCAATATATGCTCTGTCCAAGAAACAAGATGAAGTTGAGATACTGACTGTCAGAATGGGAAATGATGTTAGGTACAGAAGGCAGGAGAAATATATGTAATTATGAGTAGTGATCTCAGGAATATATAGACTAATAAATGTGTTCCAAATGGCTTGCATTTAGTGCTTCATATATTTTTGAACTTCAGGCCCTCCTTTGGAAAACATGACCAGCGGGGAGTTGTGCTATTGGACTGCCCTTTTGTATGAGTTTGATTTTTTAGGTTTGCGTTTAGCATGAGCCCATGTACTTCTAAGTAAATTGCCTTGATCTCACAGATTGTTCAATCCCATAGTGTGTTTCCCTAACTATTGCTAAGCCTACATTGTTCTGTATACGTTTTTTCTACCCGACATATGGGGCCAGATTCACAACTGTAAACTTACACTTTTGTGTGTGTTTACGATTGTTTGCTATTCACAAAGGGATTTACGGGTCGTATATTTACGAGTGTGGAGATTCAGCACATAAAAATACCAAACTTTTATGTGTATAGACTCCCCACTTGTAAAGATACTACTTGTTATTCCCTTTGTGAATAGCCCAAAAAATTTAAACTTCCACAAAATTGTAGGTTTACCTTTGTGAAGCAGGCCCACTGATTTTTCTGAAGGACATATGTGTGACTGGTAGCAAGTGAATTGTGCATCTCTTCCGTGACAGTGGTGGAGTGACAGTTATGCAAATGGAATTAACTGTATTGTTCATTTGATAAAAACGCGTTCTTTATGAATGCATGGCCTAGTAATTAGATTTTTCAAACTTTTGTTAGGAGGATGCTATAAAGACTGAAACAATATACAAGCAGCGGTCCCTCCCTAGGAGTGTAGGAGGTCTCCCCCACATTGATGCAGAGAGAGTGATAATAAAATTGTAATAAATGATTTTATTACGATTTTATTTTTTACTCTCTGGCAAAGAGAGTGTGGGGGCAGGGCCAGTGCATCATTGCTGCTGATTGGTAGCAATGAGCAGTAGTCCCTTAGATTTGAAGTGCGCATATAGGTTTGGCCAGGTATCTTAATATGGCCAGCCTGACATGCGCAATTCAAACCTCTCCACCCCAACTGTTTTAAACAGCTGGGTTGGAGAGCAGGCACAGTCCTCCAGCCAATCTATAAGCTTCACCATGCTGCTTAACAGCATAGGAGCAGCGTTTAGATTGGCTAAAGTAGTTGGCTTTGTCAGCTCGCCCGGGGAGGAGTCTGGAGCCAGGGACTGGAGAGCGTTGAGGAAGTGCTGCAGGATAAGGTAAGTAACTTTCATGTTTTTATTTCTTAGGTGTTTAATGCATGTTTTTATGTATTTTTTAGGAATGTATGTGTGTATATTTTAAAGTTGTAACGCCTCGCCATGTTTATATGGCACCAACCGCCACTGCAATCTACCCTGGTTGAATATTATGTGTGATATTATACATAATAAGAAAGTACTGTGAATAGAGTCATTACAAAAGGCTTCTTGTGCTCATTTTTTAAACATTTACTTTACTTTTTAAATGCAACTGTACTTGCTTAATATGTAAAGACACTATAAAGAAAGCAAAGTCTGCATGTTTCGATATAAGTATTGCTTTTTACTTATGTTTTAATTTATGAAGTGCAAATCTAACTCAAGCAGGATTTAGAGTGCTCCAAACTTGCCAAATAACAGAATAAATACAATTTAGGTGCAACATCGAGGCATTATATGTTACAACAAATTGAGTAACCATATAAAAATATTTTTTGATCATTGGGAAGTGGCAGAAAAGAGAGATAATTTTACGGTGAAACTAAAAACAGGGTTGCATATAATGATTTAGAAACAGTGGATATAGGGGAATGTACAGAGTAACGTTTGAGCAAAGTTTATCTAATACGTATGAGTAGCTGAAACAAAGAGAAAGGTGACGGCAGAGTCACAGAAAGACGTCAGTGGACAGTAAAAGAAAACAATGAAACATGTTTGTTACTAGGTGGGCAAGCAGCTTAAGAGATGTTGTTTCTAGGTGGGAGAGAAGTGTAGATTATCTTTTCTGGGAAAAAGAACAAATTATTTCTTCATGATAATGGAGAAAGGGGGGGGGGTTTCTGATGTGAACTGTAAGTGTAAGTGCAGAGACTGAGAAGGGCCTAGCCAGAGCGTTCTTTTTGATGGCATGTGCCTGACGTTCCTGATTTCCTGTAAATGAAACCTAGTTTATCTGGCTACAGCTAGGATGGACTAGTTACTTGCCTTTGATAACACCTTATCGGGTAGAGACAGGATCCAGCCTCAGATTCCTTATTTTAGAATCCTCCCCAAGTGCCAGACTGGATCCAGAATTTATTTTCAGTAGCACCTCTGCACGTCAGTGGAGGGCTTAGAGCGACTCTGTAGCAATGTCATCTCCGAATGTAACTTCAATGGAGTCCATATAAGCCATACCCGACGCGCTGACATCAGTTTCCATTGTGAATATTTTGGCACCAACAAAGCAGAGTCACTTAGTGAAACCGTCTCTGGAAACAGTTTGCCTAAAAGAGAAAACCATGAAGCAACAAGTACAGGGCCCTCCGTTCACCGAGTAGGGATGATGGGTGGGTCGAAAAGGGAAAACATACGAATATATCTCTTTACAATGCACGCTTTAGATCGCATGCCATTACAACAAGGTCGTTACAACGACCGCCTTGTACAACACGAACCATTACATCGCAAGTCGTTACAACGACTTGCTGTAGGGGGCAGAAGGTGTTGCACAAACTGGAGTAGGAATAGAAAGTTATACTATTCCTAAATCCAGAGCGCCCCCTACAGCAAGTCGTTGTAACGATTTGCGATGTAATGGTTTGTGTTGTAACAACACGATCGTTGTAACGACCTTGTTGTAATGGCATGCGATCTAAAGCATGCATTGTAAAGAGATATATTCATTGAAAAGAAATCTACAGCTAGATCCTGTCTCTACCAGATAAGGCATTACTGAAAGTAAGTAACTTGTCCATCTGATAGAGACATCTATCCGCAGATTCCTTATCTTAGAATCAAATACCCAAGCAATACCATCCTTGGAGGATGGACTGTAAACTGACATCACCAAAGATGCCTAAATAGGAGCAGCAGGTCTAAAAATATAAAAGGGACTTTACCATCCAAAAATGACCGGTGAAGCAGATGCTCACTGAAAGGACGATCTACACGAAGGACTATGGAAAGGAAAAATCAAGCGGTAGAAAGAAGCTGTAAGAACAGACTCCCATGAGACCACAAAGCAAGATGTGTTCCAGATTGCTGTAAACAAAACCTGTGACTGACAGTACAATTGAGAAGAAAAGTACCTGAGGTAAGCAGGAACACCACATCAGGTGTAACCCTGGAAGGGAGAGAGCACTACGCCCTATGAAGGTGGACAGGAGTCAAAACAAGGGTAAACAAACTTTCCCCGACAACCCTAGTACAACGAAGAGTTAAGACTCCCCACCACCATGACTATCTCTGAACTGGCATAAGGCTGAGTCGGGATGCACACCAAAAAGGAAGGCCCCATTAAAAGGCTTGTTAATTAAAGTAGTTTGCGCAGCCTCGGAAAACCTAGAAGTATGCAACCATGCATGCAGGCGAAAAGCTATTGAAGAGGCCATAGCCCAACCAACAGAATCGGTGGTATCCATACCACAGCAGATGCTGAGAGTGGCAGCTTGTTGCCCATCACATACCAGGGGAACAAGACCATTCCAGGCTTTCTACGGAAGGGAGGGCAAGTGACGTTCCACTTAGTCCCACAAAGTGTGGGAGAAGTGAGCAAGGACACAAGATGTGCCCTGAGAGATCAGGGCGTTACAGCAAACAAATGATGGACGGATTGCTGACAATGCAATCATTCTCCCCCAGTCAAAAGATCTGGGTTAAATCCATCGTTCTTTTGCCCACTGAGCCACCCCAGTTTGGACCCAGCCATATGCAAATCAGTCTTTACCCTGTGCACCATGGGAACAGTCCAGACCGAACTGTCAGGCCGGGTCCTCCCTGTACCGGAAACAAGCATCCTGGGACCGCTTTCTGGATATGTCACCCTTCTTCAGCCAGGCTAGCTTGAATCCAGTGGCACAGTGAGCAAGGGACCCACGTCTGGGCATACCCATCCAACTTAGGGCATAAAGTGTTACAGCAAACAAATGATGGACGGAATGCTGACAATGCAAACATTCTCCCCCAGTCAAAAGATCTGGGTTAAATCCATCGTTCTTTTGCCCACTGAGCCACCCCAGTTTGGACCCAGCCATATGCAAATCAGTCTTGACCCTGTGCCCCATGGGAACAGTCCAGACCGAAATGCCAGGCCAGGTTCTCCCTGGACCGGAAAAAAGCATCCTGGGACTGGTTTCTGGGTATGTCACCCTTCTTCAGCCAGGCTAGCTTGAATCCAGTGGCACAGTGAGCAAGGGACCCACGTCTGGGCATACCCATCCCACTTAGGGCGAAAAGTGTTACAGCAAACAAATGATGGACGGAATGCTGACAATACAAATATTCTCCCCCAGTCAAAAGATCTGGGTTAAATCCATTGTTCTTTTGCCCACTGAGCCACCCCAGTTTGGACCCAGCCATATGCAAATCAGTCTTGACCCTGTGCCCCATGGGAACAGACCAGACCGAACTGCCAGGCCAGGTCATCCCTAGAGAGATCAGGGCAGCACTGGAAGTAGAGAAAATATGCCTATCACAAGCATCAAATTTCCTGGGCTTTCTCTCCGGAGCGACAGGAGTGAGAAAATAAATATTTTGGGTGGCTAAAGAAGTTTGAACAACAAAGTTCCTAATAGTGGGATTTCTAAGGAGACAGGAGGGTTCCCCAGGGGCAGGGTGATGCCTGTGAGAAATACAGCAATCCACAGGGAGCCCTCTTTCAGGTTTAGCCCAAGCACAAAGCAGGAAATCGAAAAGCCAGTCACTATAAGGAAGTACAGGCTCAACGTTAGACTGCACAGGATGTAGAATGCCAACTAAATAGTCTGTTTACAATTCCACAGAAGGAAGTTGTCAATCCAGTGCGACCAAAAATCAATTGAGCATGTTCGCCAGAGAGGAAACTCGCCTCCGTAGCCAAACTAGGAAGAGACAGGAGGCTGGAGAAGATTGCAAGAAACTGGTGTCACCCAAGTCAAGTAATCAGTTAGACTGCATAGTGGGTGGAGCCCTATCCAAAATGGGAGGGGGACATACCACACCGTCTGTAGTACTTCCACAACCGTGGTCCTCAGAAGGAAAAACCAGAGGAAGGGAGTCTGAGATGGTCAGCTCCATAGGCGCCGCATCCGATGCCATAACCGAAACCGGTCAAAATTGAAAGGGAGACCCTCAATGTCGGAAGGAGCATCAATCTGTGTTGACGGCAACACTATGGGAGCCAGTAGACAATGACCCAATGCTAACATCGGAATTGACAGACCAGAAGCAAGAGCCAAAGGTGAGAGCCTCAAAGGGCTGTGCACCGGTGTCACTAAGGTATCAGACACAGGAGGCCGATCTGAAGTCGGGGGAGAAACCACCTGCTGGGGCACAGGCATAACCTCATGCACTTCCGTGGAGCCCGAGGGCTCTCCAGAGGGAAGTGACAATCCAAAAATAGAATGAAGAGTTTGAGAATATTGTCTCATCTGGGTCAAAGACGCTCCGGCCCCAGGATAGGTAGGGAGACTTGGTACGGACCCATGCCCGACATTTCAACAGAAGAGTGGAGACCAGCGGCAGGCAACTAAAGCTGCGGCAAAGCGACAATGACTGTCAGCACTGAGACTTACCTCCGGATGTTGAAGGAGAATGTTGCCCACGGGAATGTCTCCTAACGTGGAGGCACAGTCAGTCCGGAGAGAACTTTGGATATCGAGGACAACGAGAAGACTTTGATGACTGTGACATCCACACTGCAAGGAGCTTCATATGTCTTTCCCTTCATCTTTTTGTTTGGGGCTGGCGACAGGAGTTGCACTCTTCGGAGTCATGCTGCTCACTCAGGCACCACATGCAAACCGAGTGAGGGTCTGTGGCGGACATTTGTTGTCCAGAGGACTCACAAGTCTTCAACCCCAAGGACAATGAAGAAGGGTTAAAAAAGGGCACACTGCTCCGTTGATGAAAAGACGTTAAGTAGGCCGAAAAACAGCTGAAGGAACTGCAGTGCGGATTTGCATTGTTAGCGCAGAAAAGAAGGAACTTACACCAACCATTGGGGGAGGGCTTATATGGACTCCGTTGATAGGTACTGCTGAAAAAATATTTCAGGATCCAGTCTGGCACCTAGGGAGGATTCTAAAACAAGCATTGGCATGGCCAATAGGTCTCGCTTTTGGGACCTTATAAGTATTTAGTTATGCAGCACAATATCCTTGATGCAACCTTATTAACTGTTGCATGGTTAAACACTTATAAGGTCCCAAAGGCCAGACCTATTGGCTATGCCAATTCTTGTTTTTTTTCTTATTTATTTAGGTTCCAAGCTGGTGGATGCCACTTCGTATCAGTAAATTAAAAAAAAATACATTTTATTACCGTGAAAGAGCATTTTAGAATGCAGAGCAGCCCTACAGCTAATAGCGTCTCTGGGAGCTCCGACAAGGTAAAACAAAAACTTTTTTAAAAGACCGTGAGAGTGGTGGAGCAGGTAGGGCCTAAGCAAAGGGAAGTGGGACAGCAAGGTAGTAATGGAACACACACAAAGTGCTTTTTGAAATGCTGAGCAGCCCAGCAACAAACGGCAGCTACTGGACCCTCCATCAAAATTAATAATAAAACATCCTATTTATAGGATTGCATGAGGTTGCACAATGGAGGAGTGCGTTATAGGTGAGGGAAGACGAAACAAGCGGGAGGGATTATGTGGAAGCAACACGTGAAAGGCAGAGAGAGGGAAACACATGCACTCTTAAAGAGTGTTACCGAAAAGAACTAAGTAGTTCAATAAATGTGAAGCAGTGGAGGGTATGAGTCAGTAAATGAAAATGATGCAAAACAAGCTATGATCCAGTGAAACCCAGAAACAAGAGACTGGAAAAAGGACCGTTTGGGATGTGGGGACTGAAACACACATCAATCCAAATGATGCTCTCTTCCCCTCTCAGTTTCAAACACAGAAAGACCACAGGATGCTCTTTGAACCTAGCGACAACCTTCCAAATTTCAAAAGGCACCAGCCTTCTCTCAGGTGCCACAAAATTGTACATATACTTGCAAACCTGACCTAGTACTTCAGGCTCTCAATAACTTATAAAGAATCTCTCAAAACAGACAAAGTGAAGTTATATGCTGGTCAACAGGCAAAGAGAGCTGCCAATGAGAACAAAAACAAATTCCCAGGTATTTTCAGACTGTCTTGGTATCAGAGTTCATCTGAGAGCATTAGATGCCTGCTTTCCAAAGCAAAACATATATTTTTTCACAAGGTTGATAGACCTACGGAAACCTAGCATCTTCTAGAAAAAAGATTGACAGGGAAATTTGCTTAAAAAAAACCCACAATAGTGGCCCATACGTCAATTGGCGGCTGTGCAGCTGAAGATGTTCAAATACTACAATATTACATTTTTGGCTGCACAGTTTTATAGTGAAACGCAGTCCCAGGGACCCAACGCAAACACCTAGTCAATGGCAGTATAGTACAAGCGCATCCCGTCAAAAATAGCAAGTGGCCTGCAATCACTGCTGTAGTAATTGATTATGCCCCTGGGCACCCAGTGGCTATGGATGCTGACTCAGCCCGGAGCAGAAGGCTGTGGATCCGAGCAGTTATTTCAGGCATGGCACAGACCACAGAGCAGGGCGCGCATTCAGCTAAAAACACGTACAGTTGCAGCACAGAGCTCGACCACCACTCTGAGGGGCCTTTTAGCTGCACGTCACAGTAGTTGAAGATCTCATCACTTTGGTCTCTGTGAATCGCCCAAAAGAGGATTAATCAATTTAGTGTTATCGAACATGCATTGTATACTAATTGCATGCCAGTGTCTTTCTGGCAGGGACTAAAATGCTGGTGAAATGGCAAGCTTCCTCACCAGCACACCACAGAATTCAGTGGGGAACCTTCGATCCACAGCTGTGCTGCAGTCTGTGGTTTGTACAGGACATGGTGGTGGGGAGCAGTAGTCAGTTGGAGTCAGGGATTGGAGAGGGATGGGGCAGGGGAGAAACAATGATTCCTCAGAAAACACAGGTAGGCGCAGAAGAATACATGACATTAAGTGTGAAAGCAAGAAAGGCACCAATTGAAAGAAAGGATTTCAATAACAGCCCAGACAAGAAAGAACCGATGCAGGGAGTTGATAAAGTGTTCAAAGGATGGAGAGGGGAGTGTTTATCTCAAACGTGGGGAAAGGAAGTTTGCGCAACTAAGATGGCACAAACGGAAATAACGTAGAGAGTAAGGCAGGGAGGAGAACACACGAGGGATGCACTAAGTGAGGAGTCCAATTATAAGGATGGCATCAAGGAAACGAGACATAAAACAGAAGCTGCCCAAAGAGGAAATAAGGCGTGCAATGAGCTCCGTGAAAGGACGATGAAGACAAGAGAAAAGCACGAAGGGAGCAAGACCAGACACCAAGAGGAGGGAAAAAGCAGAATGTGGTGATAAAGGAGGGGAAGGTTGGATATACTAAGGTGAGTGGAGGGAATAGTGGCATAGACTAGAGCGGAGAACGGTTTGAGGTGAACCGCAAAAAATACTCCCAGTTCTAAGTACTAGTACGTGCAAGAAGGCTGCCCACACTATCAAAATAGCTGGTCTAATGCTGCCACTGCACATTTCAGTACAAAAGAAAAATATATATGCCAAGATAATGGAAGTATCTAATACATATTGCCCTTACCTGTATGCTACTAATCACCGTTACATGCAGATATAGTAGACTGTAAACTAAAGGACACTTGTGGGAAGGGAGTGTGTGCACAACATTTGAGAATGCAGTAAATGTTTGGAGTAAATAGATATAAAAAAGAAAATAAGAAAAGTCTATGGCTGCAACTGGTAGAGATTCCCCCAAGCTGGGCTATCTTAGTTCAGCATGGTTACAAAACATGGCCTGTTGTTGATGAGAAATTCCACCCTTGTCTGTTATCCCAAAGAGACAGATTTCTAACATTGGAACATGATGAAATGGAGTGATGGGTGAAATTGGGGTGGAAGAGCTACCGCCAAAGAGCACCTTTGTAGCCAGGACCAATCTAGTGAAACTGTTCAAGCAAACCAATTCCCCAAACGGAAAAAATCATTTTGGCAACCTCTACCATAAATATCAGAAAGGGAATCTGGACGGTTCCTTGCTAGTGCACAGAGTTTGGTATAAGACCATTCATTAATACAATTCACGGGAAGTAAGGGGCTGAGATGACTTAAACCTGAAAGAATCCAGCCAATGGGTAAAAGGCTTATTCAGGTTTCCTAGCAATAGGTGTTCTAACAAGACCTGCCCTCCAGGACCCGACAAGCAAAGGTGGGGTACCAAGTTTTGGAAAATCTTTAACGGTATAATAGTTCTTTAAAAATAAAATTGCTTTTGGAAAGGCACTTGCCTGGCTGCCTCTTAAATGTGTGAAATCCTTGTTGGGAATCTACTGCTCAGGAAAAAGACTGTCGCATCAGGTTAAGGAGGATACCAAGAGACACCGGTTAATGGAGTGCGATTATTATTAGTAATTGTTACATCTCTTATTGGCTTGGAGTTAAGCAGCCAATGCTAGGAATATGATGAACTACATCGTCAGTGTAATCAATACACTTACAGTAGCACCAGCAGCAGTCGGGCCGCCCGTAAACAGGCCTTCTATCGAGAGACAATTACACTGCTCTGCACTGCTAATGAGGGCACGAGGCATGCAGGGAGCAGCAGGGCGGGGGCGAGCATCAATCACTGGGGGTGAGGTCATAGAAGAGGGGGAGCAGAGGGCAGGATGAGATGAGAAGCAGATGAGAAGAATGATGTGGTAGGAGGAGAGAAAGGAGAATCGAGCATAAGCTAAAGGCAGGGATGGAGAGATAAAGGGGTAAAGAGCAAGGCAAAGGGAGAGGGAGAAATAAGATGAGAACAAGCCAGCGAGACATGGATGGGCACGCGGGAGAACATGCAAAATGAGTGGACGTGGTAAAAGGGATAGCGAGGGCCTAAGAGGAAGTTCATTCATTGTGCAGGGGACAGCGAGAGAGTAACAAAGGAAATACATCAAGTTCCTGGGGCAGAGGAGAGAGAAAGCTAAAACATGAGTATGAAAGTAAAGCATTGGAATCTGCTTAAAAAAACACGAGCAGCTGGCTATTGGGTGAAGAGCAAGGCAAAGAAGACAAGCGGCCGTGCGGCGGCAAAAGTGATCGCGCTCGCGATCAAACATCAAAGCGGCCGCAAAAGTGAAAGTATTCGCTGCAAGCGCGGCGCAAGCGCCCGGGCACATGCACTGTAGCTCTAGGCTGGCCTGGTAGCACTTTTTGGAGCACTCTCAATAAGTCTCGCGAGACCAGCGCATGCTCTGGGTCGGGCGAGACCTAAAAAGGAAACTATCTGTATAAGATGTGACCTTTTTCATGGGAGTTTTTCAAATAGTAAAAGGCCTAGGGATTAAGCTAAGTGACATCAGCAGCTTTAGTGCACTGATCCAAGATTGGTTTGTGGCAACATTGTGATCAGGAGTGAAAAAGTTGATTTTCACATATCAGTGCTTCATCCATGTTTGTGTGGATTCCAAAAAATATTTTAGATAGGTATTGGATTCAGGAAAGTTAGGTCTTTATCAATACCTGAGTAAGATTCATGCACTGATGAAATGAAACACCTAGACCCACAAGTAGTTCTCTTAAAGGTTCAGGATTTCCAATAAAAATATTTTTGAATTATTGGGTCCAGTGAATCTTCCATCACTTGTCTACATTGCTGTCGGGCTCTGCACATTTCTCCCATGAGAGGGTGATGACTTGCAGTTGGGTCTGAAGGAGAGGTGCTCTGATTAAGCCTGCTGGGTATAATAACTTTTTGATGAATATATCTGGCTGTGGAAGTGTTGACCCAATGTTTGCTAATGCAGGCATTCAAGTTACTGTGGATGTGGCAGGCTGGAGGGCTTACCTGCAAGCAATGGAACCATAAACCACCAACCAAGCAAATGGAAATGAGGTAGCATGCTCTGCTGGTGTCATCTTAGTATCCACTCCAGGGCTTACTTACAACCAAATGCTTGTGCATATCGAGGGAATAAGATGTTCAGTCCTCTAATCCAAAATTGCAGGGTTTACAAATAGTATCCATGTCTAATACACAAGCCATCATCATAGCTTTAGTAATTCCTGTACATCATTGTCTCCTCTTCTTATGCATCACTTCCAGGTTTCTCTTTGTTTAGGAGACAAGGCGCACACTGAAATTCAGTGTAATGCATTTCTCAATTAAATCTTGATCCATATGTTCTCTATTTTTGCAACATTTCTCCTTTTTATCAATCAATCAATCAATCAATATGAACTTTATTCGGATAAAAACAAAATATCCATAAAAGTACAATTAAAATATCATTCAAAATTAATAAAACCAAAATTTCAGACATTTAAAACAGTTAAATTAACCGGGGTGCATAGAATTGCGGATACGCACCACCGTTTTTAAAAAGGATCCCACTCAAAAACATAATTCATCATCACTTATAGCTAGCACCATCCCGTAGGCTGCCTTATACTCAGTGACATGTTGAGTTTTAAAATATGGGATCAGAAATTTTTTAGTGGAGGATAAGTAATAGGAGCAGAAGAATAGGTAGTGTAACATTGATTGCTTATGTGTATTATCGCAAGGGCAATGTAAAAGGTCAAATTTGGCAGTAAAACCAATCGGAAATGACAACAAATATTTCATTATGTCTGTCCTTAGCCTGATAAGTAAACCCCTTTCCCAGCAGCCAATAGGTTTTAAAAGATATCTAGACACAGCTGGGGTCACATTCTCGATTTGCATATATCTGGCAACTGAAGTTTTATTACACTCAGTTGCTAATCTTATTTCTTTGTATGAGACGTAAAGAGTTTTTTCCAGAGTTTTAATACTGGTGGAGCTATGATCTAAAGGGTTTAGAAAAAGCTATTCCATATTCAAGCTACTTAAACTTTTGTAGACTCCTGCCAACCACGGTATGTCCATCCCTTTATCACATTTTAGACAATCTCAAATTATCTCCCTTGTCAATTGTGAAGCTGGATTCTTCCAAATTCTTAGCCAAAACAAAGTCGGGCGAGCCTTAATAAAATCCTCTATGTAGGGTAGATGGAGTTCACTATGGCCAGCATACGTAGAGGAGAAAAATGGTGCGCCCAAGACTTTGCGACAAAATCTGTTCTCTTCGCGCTGGATGGGCGTGCTAATCGTATTCCCCCAAACCTCCGCCCCATATGCGGCAGTTGGTGTGCATTGTAATATATAGATTTTAACAATGGAAGGCACTACCTCTATGTTTCTTGGCTTAGGTAGCCTAAGTATGGTATTAATAGAGTTAATAAACTTCCTTTTGCAGTGAGCTACATGGTCGTTCCATAATCCATTAGATGCAAATACCAACCCAAGATATGGGAACGTGCAAGTGCTTAATAATTGATTAGAGTTTATAACAATTGAAAGGTTAGAATATTTCTTGGACCCACATGACATTAAAAACGATTTTTTAAAATTGGTACATAAATCCAGAGTTGCCATAAACTTCACAAAGCCCTGAACCAGGGCGAGTAAAGCTTTAGGGGTGCGCCCCATTAGAACCGCATCGTCAGCATATAGCAATGCAGGGATTTTCTTTCCACTAATAGTTGGGACGTCTTTAGTTCAGAGATTTGGTTAAATCGTTAATATACAAAATAAATAAGAGGGGGGCCAAGACACAGCCCTGTCTGACCCCCCTTCCAACTTCAATAGCTTTAGAGATCTCACCGTTCCTACTAATGCGCACCCTGGCTTTTAGGTCTCTGTGCAAATATGCCAAAAAGGAGACTAATGAATCGTCTAGGCCAAGATTTAAAAGAGTTAACCACAGCCGAGATCTATTTACAAAGTCATAGGCCGAAGTAAGATCCATGAATGCCAGGTACACAGGTGTCTTCTTGGCTATATTATATTTACTAATAATCAGGTTGAGGTTAAGGCACTGTTCCACAGTGCCGACCTTACTCCTAAACCCCAGCTGACATGGGTGTAAAACCTGGCATTCCTCAGCCCATGACTTAATCCTATTGAATAACACCCTCCTCAAAATTTTCAGAGTGTTGTCAATGAATGATATTGGCCTGTAGCAACTCGGGTTTGACCGGTCCCCCTTCTTAAAAATTGGGACTATAGTGCTATAGGACCATGTTTCGGGAATGGATGAGTTTGTCAAATTGTTAAAAACATTTACAAGTAGTGGTGCCCAGAAGTCGGGATAGCTTTTGATGAGGTCACTCGGGAGACCATCCGGTCCAGGAGCTTTGCCCCCCAGACTTTGAGTAATAGCCTCTTCGACTTCAGATAATTCAATCTGAATCTCGGTGGTGTATATGTACTCCTTTTTGGATTCACAGAGGTCCGGGGCGGCATAGATCTTGCTAAAATGAGCCTCCCAAGACTCACTAGAGATATTACAACTAATCGGTGAGGCTGTATTTCCCATGGATTACATGTCTTTAACAGCCCTCCAAAAGTTCTTACCATTTTTCAATACATTTGCCCGCACAAGGTTAGCCCAGTGGTCATTAATGAGCTCCCCCTTCCTACATATAATAGCTTTTTTATAACTTCTCCTAAATGATGACACAAGAGAGCTAACTCTGGGTTTACTTACAAGTGCCTTTCTTAGTGCTCTGTTAGCCGCAGAGCAATCTGCGTTAAACCAGCCTGGATCAGGATTAGTGTTCCTATTTGGCTTGGACAGTATGTTTTTAATACCAGAACAGAGCTCTGAGAAGGCATCAACTACCTCTGTGTTACGTGCACTATATGTCAGACAGGTGTTGACAAAATTCGGGTAAAGTTTTATCATCGTTTCAAATAATACATTGTTATCAATGCCGGGCCACACAAGTCTGAGATTATCAGTTGTTGTCGTTAAATCACTTGCCCCATACGTGCAATCATATGTTGGACGGCGTGTGAAGCTTCGGATAGTGCTAATAGGGTTATGGTCTCCTTGTATTGTTGAAATTACTTCAGCCCTTAGCACATGGCTTTCAAGGGAAGCGGTTATGAAGATATAATCAATGGTGGAGGTTGAACCTCGGCTTCTATAAGTTGGTACTATACGTCCGTCAGTGAGAGGCGCGGCTGCAATCTCCATGGCATTAAGAAAATTGTGCGAGCTTAGCAGGTTCACTAACTGCTCTCCTCTTTTACTCAATGAACCATTGGTGGTAGGCCGAATGGCCAAATAGATATCCCTTGGAATCTTAACATTAAAATCGCCGCCTAAACATATACCCTTAATTAGGGCACCACAATTGTCTATTTGTAATTTTAAAATAAAATTAAACAACTCAGAAAAGTTCATATTGGGAACGGTTTTAAAATCATCATTATAAAAGTTGATCAGGTAGAGTGAAACCCCCCGGGTATAGAGGGTTACTTGGAATTTATCGCTATTTGTGTGCAAAATTCTGGCACCACCGCCTGCCTTGATATTTATCCAAGTAGAAAGGCCACCAATGGGCCTTCCTAATATGGGGATGGGGGACAGGATGTTAAAACATTCGACACCCTCCATAAACAACTCCTGGGTCACCCAAGTTTCTTGAAACATTAAAATATCCTGACTACTTATTAACCCCTTCCAGTCTGGTAAATTTAACTTAGATGCCAGACCGGCAACATTCCAACTCAATATTTTAAGTGTCAGGTCACCGTTCCTTATAGTTGATATATCAGGTTTACTAGACTGAAGACATTTTTGGGTCGGTACTAATACTGGTACATCAGTTAATACTTCACTCGTTAACGGAGTGGGCAGTCAATCTTGACAATCCAAACCTGATAATGGTGTAAATCTATTGGATGTTGGAATAGAATTATGCGGGTTGGGACGAAATGCCTCAAATGTGGGTTTATAAAAGTAGCCTAAGGGTAGTGCCCATATGCTGGTGCTATGATCTGTCTGCTCCATCTGTGATGATAGTATGGTTTTTGCCACTAATTGCCTACGAAAGTTGATAATTATACAGTCCCCCTTAATAGATTTGGGGGATGTGCCCAGCCAACCCACTCGTCGTACCATAATGATGTTCTCAATTAGGGATGGCCTAAATCTCCTATGTTTGGAGAGCCAATCAACGCACTTACAGCGTAGTTGCTCCCAAGATTCTATCTGATCTTTCCTTAGAGGGGGAACGCCTGCTAAAACCACAACATATGGGCAAGCCTCCGGGGGTAGGTTTAACACCACACTGTTACCCTCATTATGGGTCATAGAGATTGGGTCAGTATCACCTTCTTGTTGTGTGTTGTCCATACTGTTACTAGAATGTGGAGAGAGGGGAACGTTGGTGACAGTTGTCGTATTGTTTGTCAAGTTACCATCATTGGTTCTGGTAGTATATTCCAAAGGCCTTTTTGCCCCCATAATACCCCTCATATCGAGACACGTGCGAATTCTATTGCATGTCACACAATCGTTAGCTCCCAAATTTAGATTGGGTGGAGCATGGGTATTTTGGTGAGAGGTGGGGATATTAATGATGGGTGCATTTTGTACTTGCTTTCTAGCGCTGGTAGAATCAGGTGCCTTGACATCAGCTTGGGAGACAGTATTCATAGTTTGGGGTGCAGGCTGTGCGTGTTGAACAGGCTGGACAACAGAAATACGATCTTTTAGTGAGGAAAGAAAATTATCAAGAACAGGCTTAACACAATCAGTAATACTGTTAATTAAGTGGTTGATATCAATTGCCCTGCTGCAATTGTCATTATCGATAATAGGAAACTGAAAGTCATTCTCAGTCTGGGTTCCAATCGAATGATAAAGCGATTCAATCAGTGGGACATGCACAAGGGCCTCAACAGATGTTTGATTAGAGGATGAACGAATCCACAAATTGAGAGTTGTGCGGGTAGAGCATGGGCGAATTAGTTGTTTTCTCCTCACACTCACTGTCTTTCCTGTTTTCCTTTTACGTTTTGCCCCTAAAAGGGGGGCGTTAGCTGTTACAGAATTTGACTCAGGTAAATCTGGTATGATTACAACACAGGCCTCTTCACAAGCCAGAACGGGAGCATCAGAGTCGCTTGTAATTAAGTCAGTGGCTTCGACAATCGGTCCTAAGAATTGCACAGATTGCCCTAAGCCAAGGGAGAGACGCCTCTCAGTGAGCTCGATTTCATTGCTCACAATGCTGATGGCCCTTTCCAGCATACTTTCAATGCTCGTTGTGGCCGATTTAGCAGCCGGCGGTATCGTGCGCCTCCCCAAGGTTACTATAGTGATACTGTGATACTGTGAAAACAACACGAATGATATAAATAGATGACAATGGCCTTTGCTCACCTGTAGATCAACCTCAGAAGTGTCCAAATGAAAGAGTAGTGGCCCAGTCCAGTCTCCTCCGGGCACTGACGGGCAAGGAAGGGCCCGCCCTTGGCCCGGGCTTTGCCCGGGCGCGTCTCGCGCTGCTATGTATTCTGGCGCTTTTCAGCGCGTGTGCAGCAGTGTCTCCTCCCTCCAGGGAGTGAAGGATCCTGGGTTAAGAAGTCCCCCGAACAAGCAGGCAATGGCAGGCAGTAGCGAGTAGCGCGTCCCGCGCTACGGTGTGTTCTGGCGCTTTTTCGGCGCATGTGCAGCAGTGTCTCCTCCCTCCAGGGAGTGAAGGATTCTGGGTTCAGAAGTCCCCGAACAAGCAGGCAATGGCAGGCAGTAGCGAGTAGCGCGTCCCACGCTGCGGTGTGTTCTGGCGCTTTTTCAGCGCGTGTGCAGCAGTGTCTCCTCACTCCAGGCAGTGAAGGATTCTGGGTTTAGAAGTCCCCCGAACAAGCAGGCAATGGCAGGCAGTAGCGAGTAGCGCGTCCCGCGCTGCGGTGTGTTCTGGCGCTTTTTCAGCGCGTGTGCAGCAGTGTCTCCTCCCTCCAGGGAGTGAAGGATTCTGGGTTCAGAAGTCCCCCCGAACAAGCAGGCAATGGCAGGCAGTAGCGAGTAGCGCATCTCCTTTTTAGCTTAAGATGAATTGGGCCAAAAAATGATGAAGACAGAGCAAGTTGCTTCATCCCCATGTGCCTGGTAGGAATTGTTGTTCCATTGCTTGCAGTTGGGCTCACCAGCCTGCCTCAACCACCTTAACCCAAATACCTGCTGAATCAAACACTGAGTCAACAATAGCCTGGCCACAAGTTGTTCTGTAATGTGAATGCTCCACAGACTAGAGAAGAGAGTATGCAAATAACTTCAGCACAGCTTCTAGATGCAAGCCATTTCAGCGTATCCCTAGGGAGAACTGATTTCCAGACATAGCCACCCCTGCAAGGAATGTGCACAACTAAAATGTGGTGAGGATGAGAGATGCAGAGGAAAGGGCAGTTCTTTATTGTCATCAATATGTCACTTGAAACAAAAGCAAAAATAAGAGGAAGTATATGTTTCCTCACAAAGGTTACTTTATGGAGGATGCAGGTGCATACTGAGCGAAAGAGATGTTCAGTCTCTTAATTCAAGATGACTGGCTCCACAAATAGTGTCTGTGGAGAAAATCCAAACGATCATGGCTTTAGATATCCTTCATACCGTCTTCTGCTCTAATACATCGCTTCAAGTTTTCCTCTTTATAAGCAGCCCTGGAACAAGGAACACTTTCTTGCAATTAAATTCAGGGCATTTCGTCTAATGGAATCTTCACCTTTTCTGTCAAAGGCTAGAGTGATCCAGGTTTGCAATGTTTTGGTCAAGTCCAGCCTGGTTCTGCAGAGATGTTTGGTGTCTGGTCTCTATCATGATGCAAAGCCTCTGCTGCTCTTTGAGCTTTCCTAAAGCCCCTTGAGCTTTCTCTTCCATACAGTGACACTTCTAAGGAAATGCATACCACTTCCTTTTATGTTTCCCTATGGATCAATTGGTATAATGGCTACAGAAAGAAATTGCCCTTTCCTCTGCAAAGCCAAATAGGAAAAATAGCAGCAGCCATTGGGTTCAGCCTTTGAAAAAAATCTTAACTGATGGAGTGTGATAGGAAAAACCTAAATTAAAACACCTAGGGCCTGATTATGATCTTGGCAGACAGGTTACTCCATTACAACGGTGGGAGATATCCCATCCGCCAAAATACAAATCCAATTGTATCCTATGTGATGTATATTTTGGCGTACGGGACATCTGTTACCGTTGTGATGGAGTAACCCGTCCGCCAAGATCGTAATTAGGCCCTTAGTGTGTAAGGGTGGGTATTCAATATTTTGTGGTCAAGGTTCTCATTTTGGGTTCAGGGATGGGTTACTTTGTTACAAACATGACAGATATCCTGTCTGCTCTATTAAACGTTCCATTGGGTATAATGCAATTGTAATTCGTCGGACAGGATATCCGCCAGGTTTACAACCAAGTAACCCATTCACTGAACTCTAAATTGGGCCCTAAGTTTCTAATGCTGATCCAACAAGATAAGGAGTTATTTATTAATTTTATCAAACTGTCTAAGAATATTGCAATTTGGGTGTACAGTGGCAAATTTTGTGCTGTAACAGGGCTAAAAAGTAAATGGTGTGTGCAAAATAGGCACAACATATTGACCAAAGAGTGTTTATAGATGGGAAACAGTTATTGGCTAAGAAGTTGAATGTGCTTGTATCCCAAACAAAAAGGGAGCTACAAAGATTGTCCCAAACGTTCATTTTATAATGTAAGGGCCATTAATCAAGCACAGTACTCACACCTGAACTAACCTGGTCAGCAAGGTAATGTAAACATTAAATAGATTATTTTTTTCCTCAAATACCTGCGTGCCATTTTTGGAAAATCTGTACATTTTGTCAGAAATAATTATCATCTTGATAGCTCCTGAAAATGACCATATTTTCAATTTTGTTTCTGGTAAATAGCCTGGTTATTCCACTGACATCAGCTTGCCTTTTTCTGAATAACTCATATTTGGCCCATATACGACAAATTAATATTTTGGCAGATAAACACATTTCCCCCAGGAAAAGGCTTTGAGTTGCTAACAATATACTCTACTAAACCCCAAATACGAGTCTGTCAATTGAAGTAAATATATCAATTTGTCCCCCAACTATTATCTTGTCATATTCATTAGGTGCTTGCGTCTACTATTGCCCCAAACAGAAAGATATTTCATTGCAAGCTCTTTTTCCATCAGGACATCTTGGATGCCGAACATATACCAGGGATGTTTTCTAGAAGTCAACAACAGCCACTTGGTGCCAACAGTGCCCAAATTTTGCCAAGGTTTTTCTAAAGCCATGGAATAGTCAACCTAATTCATTGGTAGCTATCACATGCCAAATTTGCCCATTAGATATTAGATGCCAGCAGAAGTCAGGACTACCTGTCAAAAGGCAGGGGTAATCGCCTTATGCTAGGTACAATCTACTCCAAGTGCCCACCATTTGACAAGAGTCCCCACATTATGGCCTAAGTACATACCTTATGCTAGACATGGTCATAATATGCTAAGAGTTTGCACATGATGTCAGATATGGACAACTTGAGTTTAGGGTACCTCCTTATAACAGGAATTCCTAGCTAAAGCCACCCACCAATATGATATCAGAGGTCTAACTACAGGATGACAATTCTTCAGGTGCCAGAGCTCTCATCATCATAACCCACAAGTATAACACCCTGAGTGTTATTATTTTGTTTATATGATGTCCAGAAAGTGTAAGACTATTTAATTGTCCATTTCTGTATGACTGAGATTGTGCTTACAGTGTGAATGTGATTATGAGATACATACTCAAGGACAGCCCCTGTGTCATCATAAATATAATGATCAGGATGATTTGATCTTATCTGATACAGAAAATCAAAGAATCAAAAGAAGAACAAGGTCAGTGGACCATTCAGGACTTCCAGAAATGGTCCCGCAAAGTGTAAGCTGAGCACAGTTTATTGCTACCATTGAGAGTGCTACCTTGTGATCCATCTGTGGGTTAGTCTGAGAGAGTTCCAGGCTTCTGAATCATGTTCAAACCAAGTAAGCAACACCATCAAAGTAGTAAATCACTAATGGTAAGAGGGAAACCGCAGATGCTTAGGCCCACAGAATCCAAATAGGTAGAGGGGAACCCTGCTGCTGAATGGTGACAAGCTGCAGGTAGTAGAGATGAATGACAAGGGAATTCTGACTTAGTACACTCAGGAAAAGTGTAGGGTATTCATGAAACCAACATGATGTTAAAAGAAAGGTTTTATTACTAGGGTACTCTGATGAGGTAAACACCTCCATCATCCTCCAAAAAAAACCTGTGAGGCTCAGGAGCTTCAGCAAACTAGCAAGGACTCAAAGAGTGGCTCACAGCTCCACTAATGGGTGCATGTCATGGAGGATTGATTCCCATGATCCCCACAGGCTCTTCCAGTGGCTTAAGACTTCAGAAGTAAAATGACCACTACCCTTGTTCAATTACTGTGATATGTTTCCTCTCTGGGATATGGTGGGAATAGAGAGGTACCATTAATGTAGCCAGCCCCAGTGTCCCAGTCCCTTCCGGGCTGTAATGAGTAACACAATTCTCGATGATATGAAAAGAAATTGAATTTATTTTGCTAAGGTCCCCTGAGCATAGTAAATCCTCACCGAGGTCAAAGAGTAAATGAAGAAGACAGGAGACCCATTACCAGAGAGATTCTGCAATTGGTGCAGTATATGCGACCAAGGAAATGCATGAAGATAAAATGTCACACCAGGATGTAACCCTGCACCTTTGATTGATAATATATAGGTTGAATAGCAAGTTTACAGGAAAGTTGGAAAGACCTGTGGATCTCACTATATATTTAGTGAACAATCGGAATAGCGTACTACCAATCCAGAGGGTGGACATTGTTCTGCATGTAAACTCACTAAGTGGTATCAAGAGTGCACTTTTCTTCCTGATTCAAATGTATGCAAGGAAGAAGAAGAGCACTCTAAAATTCAACAAACGTAAGGTATATACAGATTTGGAATCACCAGAATGGTCATTATAATTAAAACTGTGCACCTGTAAATGGTTTTATATTACTGTTAGAAAATGGCCCTCTGAAGGTTCAACGCAAGCTTTTTGCCTTCCTCCTCTTTTCTGACCTCATTTTTGTTAGCTTTAGGACTCTGAGCACTTTACCACTGCTAAAGTGCATGTGCTCTCTCTCTTAAACATGGTTTGATTGATGTATCCACAATTGGCACATTTTATTTCTTGATATGTGCCTAATAAAGTGACAAAATGTGCCCAGGGCCTGTAAATTGAATTCTACCAGTCTAACTGCAGATGTGCTTGTGTCACCCACTCCAGTAGCCCTTAAACATGTCTCAGGCCTGCCATTGCAAAGCATGTATGTGCAGTTTACACTGACATGTCAACTTGGTATTTAAAACCCCTTGCCAAGCCTTAAACCTCATTTTTATTAAGGTGCTATGTAATCAAAAGGTAGAACGCGCATTTTTAAGTTTTACATTTCCTGGTGGTGAAAAATTCCCAAACACGTTTTTCACTACTGTGAGGCCTACCCCTCTCATAGGATAACATTGGAGATTACTTATTACATTTAATAGGCTGTAATTCCTAATAGAGAGAAGGTAGCCTTCAAGGCCTCCCTCAACCTCTACCACCGCCTGTTGAGGGCAACAAAGAAAGCCCTTGCCACAGGAATCAAATCCAGCACCAACAACACCAAGGAACTTTTCAACATTGTTAAGGAATTCTCCAACCCAGCTGCCAGAGAAAACAACATCACATCCTCACAGGAGCTGTGTGACAACCTCGCCCACCTCTTCCACGACAAGACCGCAGACATATATAGAAACTTAGAACCTCAACCCACACTTACGGACCTCCTTGACAGATACACCACCACTGTAACTGACTCGAACCACACACCAACCACGTGGAACATCCTCTCTCCACCCTGGATACCACCTCCACGCTTCCACAGATCCATACCCACAACAAATCTTCAACCTCAGAAACCAAAGGATCATCCAGGAACTCACCACCCTGCTTAACACCTCTATCACCACTGCAACATTTCCCGACGTTTGGAAATACGTCAAAGTCACACCACCACACCAAAAACCCTCCGCCAACCCCAGCAAACTCAAAAACTAGCAGTCAATCTCCCTACTCCCATTCCCAGAAAAGATACTGGAAAAGATCATGAACAAGCAACTTATGATGACACACCTGGATCAGAACCAGCTAGTCAATGCCTCGCAAGCCAGCATCTGCAACAATCACAGCACCGAAACCACCCTGATCGGAGCCTCCGATGACATGTGAACCCTCCTTGACCAAGGAGAAACATCAGCTTTGATCCTCCTCGACCTCTTGGTAGACTTCAACAGCGTATCCCAACACACGCATCACACCCCACATCATGAAACTCTACTGAGTCCCCATACAGAACAGATGCCAATTCAAGCTGCTGACCACACACACAAAAGGCTCCACACAACCAACATTAACCACCACCTGAACTTCCACCAACCATCAAGAAGACTTTGCTCCAGCACCCTTTCACTTGCCCATATTCCTTCATCTACTGAAGCAGAAGTGGAGGATGCTCCTGCTCCCACATTACAGCAAAGACCTTGATAAGCCTTTACTTGTACCTCCGGACCATCACCTCACTTCCAGAATTTTTTATTGCCCTCAAGACCTGGTTGTTTGAATAAGCCTCCAGGATGTGCAAGCACCTGGATATCCTATTGGGTGATTAGCCATGCTTGATAAATTCTGATTGATTGATTGATCTGTGATGTTAAGTACCTATGAAATGGTAATGGTAAAACCTCATTAGTGCCAAAGTGGGATTTATTGTTACTATTTTGGAAATGCCACTTTTAGAAAGTTAGGCATTTTCCTGCTCTCTGCTATTTTGTGTCTGCTGCCTGTCACTGATTGCTGGCTGGGCTGGGTGACAGCTGAACGTTGTGTATTCCCTCTAGACAGCAACACACAAAGGGAATTTTGGTGTGGCTTTATGGCTCTTCCTCAGAGTATGGGAGGGAGGAGCTGGCTCAGCCTCACACTTAAAACTGAATAGGCTGTGGCCTGTCCACACACAAAGGGCTGCATACTCCCCCGTAGTGAGTTTGGAGGCAGATCAGGAAGTATTGACCTCTGTGTACATCTAAAACTATCCTTTGTAGTCACCCCACTTCAATGGCACAACTGGCTATAAGTGCTGGACCTCTGGCCCTACCAACTCAGTACTCTGACGGTCAACTCGGTACACTTCTGGACCTGAAACCACTCTGCCAAGAAGAACTGCTGTGCTCAAGGCCTTCCACTCTTCTGGACTGCTGCTCTGGAAGACTGTTGTCTTGCTGTGTTTCACTGTTGTCTGCTGTACTCTCTGACATGGTAAATATTAGACATCCATCACCTGAACTCAGAGTGGCTCCAGGGGGTAGCTGACTGACCTCCTGATTTAAAGACTCGGACATGAAAGTCTTCCAACCTGTTCCTGTGCCTGGCACATTGAAAGTGAACCCAGGTGCTTGCCCAAGCAAGAGCAGAATCGACCCATCACCGTTGTTGCGGGAACAGAACCAGCGCATCTCACTCAAATCCAGTGCATCGCCATCATAATTGCTTCATCGGAACCACCGCATCACAGCCACTGCAGAGAGACGATTGATGCATCCTCTTGACTATGTGGAGAAACACAGCGCATCGGCTTTCGTACCATCGCATCTTGGAACTGGTGCTTCGTCTTTGGAACCGGCGCACTGCCATGGTTGCGTGGAGATCACTGACGCTTCACATCGGCTGCAAGATCAACACCGATGCATCACTCGGCTGCACCCTGCATCCTCGCGGTTGCAATCAGGATCAAGGTACTTTTGTTCAGCAGGCCTTGTGAGGTCCCTGTATCAGACCTGCGCTCCATTGCAGTCGGCCTGAACCTTTGACTTTGTCCCAGTCCGGCGAGACCAGAAATCTCAAATATGGGCTTATTGCTTCTTAGTTCTGTTTTCACATTTAATCTCATTTTGATCATGTTCTATTAATTAAATTAAGACCTATTGTTATTACTTGGTATGGAATCCTTTTGTGTGGTGTTTTAACAGTTTTACTGTTTGAAGTGTTTCACAAATACTTTTTAATTTAGGGTGTGCTTGTGACTTACCCGGACTAAGATTGCGGTTAGTGTTTGACTGGGGCTTCCACCCCAGTCAACCAGGAACCTAATTTCTAGCAGATGCCCTGCAGCTTGTCCAGAATTTAGGTCTCTGATTCTCACTCTGATGAGAAAGAATACACCCCTCTCCTGTAACTGTGTTCAGTGCCCTGAGCAACTAATGATATATACTTCACAACAGACACATATTGGCTAAGCAAACATGAATATATAAGAAGAATATACTATTTATTTATACATGTAATTTAATGTCAATCAATACGTTCCATTACGCTAGATTTAATAAGAGAATATTCTCTAATTCAATATAAACATCATACACCATTGAAATTACATCTTGGAACAAACAGTCATTCTAACAACATGTATCATTCTACCAACTAAATTGACATAAAACACTGTCCAGCATAACATCAAATGCTAAACTGAACACAGTTTCCTATCACATAAATTCATAAAATTATTTATCAACAGCTCATCAGTTAAGACAATTCATTCCTAGTAAGATCAAAGAGTTGTGGATAAACATCGATTGTTGGTTCTAGAAATTATAGGCACACTAGTGTTTTTCCCTGCCCTTGGAAATGTTATATTTAGCAGGGAGTCCTTGTTTCTATATATTTGCTGTGTCCAGAGCCACCATCAATACTGGGTTTATATAGATCTCACCATCAGTTGCCAGATCAGATGGCAGGAGATAGTGATACTGTCGTGTTCACATATGCACAGTTCATTTATGTTGTCCCTTTCAGGTAAGGGGTTAAATCAGTTTAGAGCCAACTCTCTGTTCAAGGATCAGTGTTGTAAATGTCAAACCCATCTGGGTGACTTTCTTGGGCATTGGATGAAAAAAGGATTACATGCCCACATTAAATATCTGTCATTTTTAATAACCAGGGTATTTCATGTGGTCTGGTGTTGTAGTATAAAGTGTAATTGATTGAAAAACTGTAAGCTAGCTGCATATTGCATGAATATGGACAGTATGAATTTGTGTAAGTAAGAATCAGAGATGCCCTTGGGCAAATCTGTAAATCTGTAGCAAATCTACCATATTGTATACTTTTGTGCAAGCATCATGTCTTGATGTTAGGATATATTGGTTGTGCAAACTGAAGTTTACTTCGAAGGTATATCTACCCCTCTGTCCTTGCTACAAAGGTTAATGAGCAAATTGAGAAAGATTTATGTTATGTAACGTGATTCACTCTGGAGTATATTCTTATCACTGGGAACCAAATGCAACACACTTTAGATTATTCATTGGGGTTGACCAAGAATATAAATTACAAGCACACTCTGGATAAGCATGAATCTTTCCTTTTACAGGTTGACAGCCCTATATGAGGAGCCAAGGTTGTCTTTAATGATTTTAAAGCTGGGTTAGGCTTCGACATATAGATAATCATTTGATGAAGTTCACAGAGGTGAAGCACAATTTAACTGACCCTGTGAATGCCATTTTTACTTATTGCTAATCTCTGATATACTGAGTCATTTTCTTGCACATTATAGCCCCTAATAAGTAGGCCTGGGCTAAAATTTAGTTCCGGTCGCGGAAATTGCGATAATTTGACATTTTCGCGTTCCGCAGAAAGTGCGAAAATGTCAAAATTTCCGCATTCCGCAGCTTAGCGATAATTTGTTTCTTGCTCGTGCTTTAAAATAATACATTCTCGCGTGCGCGCGATCGTCTTACCTGAATCCCAGCATTCGCCGACAAGTTTTCCCGATCCGGTCACGTTCTTCATGAGATGTTGGATTGTTGGTAGCCATTTGCGCTGTCTCGCGACAGTTCGCGCCCGCAGTGACGTCATGCGTCGCGCGATCACGTCTTTCTTCTCGCGATCATGCACCGCGAGACAACTGAAAACAAGATGGCCGCGCCCGCGAGCATCCACATGGGTAAGTTGGCGAGCCGCGACCATGCAGAAAATACCGCGAACGGGCGGGAAAAAAACTTCCGCATCTTCGCGATATTTCCGCGTGTTTGCGGGATAATTTGCGAAAGTGGATTTGGCAAATACCGCCCACCCCTACTAATAAGAAGGGTTGGTCATATGGTCTATGGTAGCATAATACTGCATACTAAACTTTACGTTTCTTCTTAACCCTCTCCCCTAAAAAGCAACCCACCTACAACATGTGATAAGTATTGTGTCATGGCACAGCGCTTCCACACCAATGCAAAAGGATTATGGGGCTTCTAGATTCATTTTACAAGTTAAAACTGTGGCTACAGGTCAAGGCATGCAAGTTGGCTTGCAACTTTGGTGTCATACCCATAATTCCCAAATTTACATAGTAGTTCAATGAATGCCCCCCTGCACTGTAAACTGATGCTGACCTGGTATGAGGTAGCACGTCTTTCAAATGCAAAGACAGTATGCTGGTGATGGTTGAACACAGGCGTCTTTTTCAAGGGAAAGTCTTGCTTGATGCTGAGAAATACAGTAATAGTAGGGTTATTAGACTGCTTCCTTTCAGCAGTATACCATATTGGAGGTACTGGCTTTCCTTATTAATTGGACATTAGTCTTTTTGGGTCAAAAAGGGAACATGATTACAAGACTAAACATTTGTTAAATTGAAGCTTGGGATACTGAACACCTTGTCCTATCAACAAGGAGCAATCATTCAGATCTCTCTGACCTGAACATCTACCACTATCATGTGATCTACTGTGCCTCACATGCAGACCCGGGCAGGACATACAATAAAGGATGCCCCATTCTAAATAATGACAGTGTTCTCACCTCACAAAATTCTAAGTGAGAGCCATAGACATTTAAAATCACTTAAAATAGACCAACATTTTGAATTCATCTGAAGAATCAAATTCCTTATGTTAAATACGAAGAATATATTCATTGTAAAAGGTTGAAGAATATTTAACCTAGATTCTCACAATTGTGGAGTATTGCAAACCTCACTAACATAAATATATGTTTAAGAATGTGTCTATTTTAGGGTGCATGTTAATAATGCATTAATATGTTTTGCACCTCAACTAAAAAATTATTACAAATCAAGTAAAAAATGGGAAACAGCCTGCCCTTGGCCATTTAAACCTGTGGGATCAGACAGGATGTCTCCATATTTCACAGCTGAAAAGTAATAATGCCCAACAACATAGCAAATCAATTAGGGTGAGAGTAGTAAATGCTGGCAACTTCTAATACGATTATCTGATTTATTTATTTGTCACAAGGGAAGAAACTAATGGTATCTGAAGATAGCCGGCCTTAAGGAAAAGAAAGGTATGATGGACAAGACTGAACCTCTATCTGGTCAACAGATGCCTTTCATAAGAGCTTTCAACCCATGTTAAGTCGATATGAAGGTCAACAGTAGATAGCAGGGGCATGTATACTCTTAGCTTTTCCCTAATTCATCTGGTCTCTTTTCGCATGACATCTTTGTCAAAAAGGCTTCCGAAAAATCATTGTTTGACCCTCTCAACAATTGTTTGGGGTAAGAAAAAATATTTCCAGGCATCCCAGTTATCCACACACTTCTTTTTATATCTTACCAAGGGTATTTTGATGCAATTATCAAGGCTTAGGCAGACAGAGAGAACTCCATGATTCTGAGTTATAGCAGCATTGCACCCGACAGCAGACTATGACGTGAGGGAGTTTAACTTGTTTTCCAAAAAACTTTAGGTCCAACTCTTCATGTATAGAAAAATATGATTTTCCCAGTCTTTTGCGGCGTCCAATAGGATTTGCCAAAAAAACGAAATCCTGCCAGATGCCACAACCACGTGGACGTACTCTCAATGGTCGAACACGGCTCAAGATGACAGGGCAAATCAAAAAGAAACGGTCCTGCTAGTACTATATGGAGGGAGTAACTTTGCTGTCCTGCAACACATTGTAGTGGATCCACTGACTGAAACCATGTTTGTATCAGGAGTAATTGATGGGCAAGTTTGCTTTTAAGGATTGAAGTCAAATATACGATTATGTTGAGCCCCTGAATAAGCCCATAAGTGGGCGAAACACATTGGTTGCCCAGAATTGTTTTCTTCAACTAGATACTTTTTGAATAAAGATTTGAAAGAATTGAGAAAATCACCTTTTGATTCATCTATCTGTGATCAAATAGCATATTGCTGTTACTTCAGTCATTGTTTGAAGTTGCCTCTTTATTGTGGTTTAAAGAATTGAAAAGAAGTACATGTTTAGCCTCGGATTGTGTTGAGCTCCTTTCCTTGGAGGAATGGAGCCACAGCACATCCATCTCTCACTCCCCTTCAGGGTTGAAAATGCAGTGGAGTATTCAACCGAAGACCAAATATTATGCAAATCAGAATGCTATAGTACCATAACTGGTTGGTCAAGTATACTATTTTCCCCTTATGAACCTTACTTAGTTTGATTTGTGATTAGGAGATAAAGGTATAAAAGTAAATCTACTGTTGAAAAGCCCAAATAATGCTAGTGTTTCCTATTCAAATGCTTAAGACGGTAGAATTGATTACAGACTTATGATAATAACAACTGGGGTGACCTCTGCTTCACTTTTAAAAAATAGGTAATATATTTGATTCGCAACAGGAATCAGGGATTCCAGTTTGCATGACTGCATTCAGTACAACAGTTATTACTGATGCCCAAAGATCAATACTAAATTAATATATGTCAGTAGGATCTCCATTAATCCTGGGTTACTTTTTATGTGGACCGTGCTTGATTTGCTCAGCAATTCACTGAATAAAAAAAAATGAGGATTGTAAGTCACCGCAGTTACCACTAAAACACTAACGGCCGATTACAAGGCTGGCAGACCGAGGGCCGCAAGACTTGTGGTGGTGCGACGGTGGCAGTCTAGCCACCGCCGCACCAGCGGTCCAACCACCCCATTACACGTTGGCCTGTTGGATCACCCTGGGACCACCGCCAGGGAACCGCCGTTCTCTGCTGGTGGCGTGGTGGCCAGAGGCCGCAATATGCTTGGCGGGACTGCCGTGGTTCCTCCAAGCATATTACAAGTTTCCTCTCCTCCCGGGTTTACATTGCAGTTTCTTCTCCATGTAAACCTTGGAAGAGAGGAAACAAAGGGGGCCCTACAGGGCCCCCGGCGCCTCCTCCCTTTGTGCATGCATACAGAGGGGCATAACATGTGCCCCCTGTGTGCATGCACAAATGTTCCTGCACAGCATTGACTTTTGAGTCCATGCCATGCGGGAACTTTGTGAGGCATTCCCATTACGGAAAAAGGCACCGTGGCCTATGAAAGAGACTCTGCCCAGAAAACGACACGCTGCCCGCTTACCAGACTACAAATAACTTGAAATCTGGTGGGTGGGTGGCAGTGAGTCTCAGCAGTGTGGGGCGAGATGATGGAGTACTGTCCACCCCACACACCGCTGAACCTCGAATCGGGCCTTAAAAGTGTTGATAAGATTACTATGTAATATGAAAAGATTTTAAACACAATCATTACGAGTGGTGCAAATACTGGAGGCTGGGTCTGCACTGACAATACCAAAGGTTCAATGAAGCAGAATTCCTGGCTTTACAACAATCTATCAGTCCTTCCTGTGCTTCATCTCTGGTGGCCTACTTTCTGTTCCTGGTAAATTTCTTGCAATCAACTGGCTACTGTGTAACAACAGTAGCATTTTAGGGGTTGCGTTTTAGAGCATTATGGAAGGCTCTACTTGCAATGCCAAACACTGGGGCTATAGATAGGCATTTTGCAAAATAATAACAACTGAATATATAGAGCCCATAATGGTACAAAAGGCTTTGATACTTTTCGAACCATGGTATATTCATCAAAAGGCTGTTGAATCATTTGTGAGGTGACCATGAGCAGATCTATTTTTTACACTTTAACCTTCTGATGAACTGATAAAAGTATTCATCAATAAGTATTTGTCCATATTGAAAGGTCAACTGTAAATTAGTGTAAAAGAACAATCAATTTCTAATGTAAAATCTTGCAACCTTTGGAAAACAAAATGTTCTGGCAAGGTGACTGGCACTTACTCAATAAATGTTTGCACTTATTGTACATGCTAGGTTTCATTTGAATTTAGGACTAAGCACACAGCATGCTGACATAGCCAATCGGCACTGAGCCCTTTATGCAGTACCCTCGATGAATCTCAGAGAAGAACACCAACCAGCAAATGTTTGCAGAAAGTTATCCAACAAGGTTGAGAAGTGCCCAATCCAGGTCAAAGTTTTAGAATAAGCACTTGCTCTGTAAATGATTGCCACTGAAATTCATTGAATGGAAAATATGTGGACATCTTAAAAATGTTCCATGGATACAGCAATTCTTAACCTATGTGGGGCAACACTGTTCTAGCTGATGGGAGCAGCCTCGGCAAAACCACCCATGTGCATGTGACAGATCCCAAAGTCTATGAAAACAGGAGGTGACTCTAGAATGCTTTATTGTACAATTCCCATTGTCTGCAGACTTCCCTATGAGTCTGAGCCTTCTGTACCTCTACTGTTCAATTGGAGAAGTTCAAGTGGGAGCAGTTTCCCTATCCTACAGTGGCATTTCTAAGTATGTATGTCCTGCACTGGAGTTAAGGGTGATTTCCCACATCGTACACATGAGGTATGAAAACTCTTCTCTAATGACTACCTAAAGCATGAAATCTGTATAAAATGGATTGCAGTATTTAATAAATGGCATTAGACTGAAGAAAGTGTTGAAAATCATAAAACCATGTTGCCAACCACCCCTTTTGCTTTCGCACTATTGTACTCATATACTGAGCCGGGAGGAGAGCTCAATGAGCTGAAAGTTCGCCAATGACAAATTCAATTATCAAACAATTACTAGTTCAAATCTTTGCAAGGCACACTCATCTTTCCATCCTCCAGATGTGGTTAAATTGAGTAACTTCTTATGCGTATAAGTAACATGTTAGTTTCACATCTATTTATATCGCTTAGATATGGCAAAGGAGCTGTAAGAAGCACTCAAAAAAAATATTCTTATTATTATCAGGCCAATTGAAACTGTGCAGCAACAAAGGGCCACAGTATGCAGTAGGAGTGACTACATTTTGTAACAAGAAAAGCCAAAATATGCAGCTTAATGTATCACATTCTGTTGCAATAATATTTCACTGTTTTGTTATCTTAGCACACAACAATACTGTCTGTGCAAAGGTTTCACCTCATTAGTACTAGTTTAGAATGTACATTTAACATACAGCAACTGGCAAACTATTACAAAGAGTCTTGTGTCATGTTATTAGTAACTTTTGATCAGTTTAGCAAGAAAAACTCTTATGTTGAAATCTGAATTATGTGGCAAATGAAGTAGCTACATAATCAAGTAAAAATGCTTCAGAATTGCTCAATCGAGTGGCCCCACTACTACTACTAGTACCACCACTACTACTACTACTAATAATAATTATTATTATTATTTGTATTGTTATCTCTATTCTTATTAGTATTTTTAATACTATTAGTAATAGTAGTATATAGGTAATAGTATTAGTATTAATAGTATATAGATTTATATTATAGTTATAAAATGATAACACTAATACCCTATTACTACTACTACTAACAAATTATTGTTATTAATATTATTACTAATATTGTTACAAGAAGAAGAAAAAAAGAAGAATATTTATTAGGGTTTAAGAGCATATCCCTCATCCAGTCACTTTGGAATGGCTATCAGGGATTCGCTGCCTCCTGATCTTTTTTTGAAGTGCCCCTGCTAGATCTAGTCCAGCAACAAAGAGCCGCCCATGCATGATTTGGTATAACCTTTGTGCATGGGTGTCACACATTTAATGATAATTATAATAATAGTAACAAATATTATTATTAGTAGTAGCAGAAGTACTATACTTGAATACAATCACTTTAGGGGTAGAAGCTGTTTTTCCTCAGTCATAGACACCAAGACTTTGTTTTCATAATTGGCTTTATAGCTGATGAGTACTTGCTTGCTTTATGCTGGTCCATGTGGCTGCAACAGCAGCAACTATTATGACTAACCCTGCTCGTGATCTAATCCATCACACATTAACCATACACAAAGTCACTAAATATGGAATTCTGAGACTGCAGGATACTGTATCGCCATTAAATCTTTGTATGGCACAAACAGTCCTCTGAACAGTCGTACTATTACAATATCTTTTACAGGTTAAAATGAATACACTGCTTGATGCAAGCCAAGCTCGTCAAAAAGTGACTGGCAGGAAAGCATCCATGACTATTGGATGCCATCAAAAATAGTTTCTGAATACAGCCATAAGGTTTTGACACCACATTGAATTTAGAGTTGTAATAGTTAGATACGGTCTTTATTGGCACATTTCCCGTACCACTCTCACTGCCAATATGAATGATAAGATGGATACTGCAGGGAAGGTGGATGGGATTGGAGTGTATAGTCACATTTGGTTACTACGAATCCATAAAGTCATGTAACTCTTCAATTACGATAACTGAATAAAGGTGGTGGCATGTTGTGTGTCAGACTGTGTTAGGAGTCCAAACTATAAATAGGAAAATGTTTTTAATGTGGATTTGGAGTTTGGTGTGTGTGGTGCAGGTGAGCAAGTGTGGTAGAATAGGAAAGAGTATGGTGCAGATGAGCAAGTGTGGTAGAATGGGAAAGAGTATGGTGCAGGTGGGCGAGTGTGGTAGAATAGGAAAGAGTTTGGTGCAGGTGGGTGAGTGCGGTAGAATAGGAAAGAGTTTGGTGCAGGTGGGTGAGTGTGGTAGAATAGGAAAGAGTTTGGTGCAGGTGGGTGAGTGTGGTAGAATAGGAAAGAGTTTGGTGCAGGTGGGCAAGTGTGGTAGAATAGGAAAGAGTTTGGTGCAGGTGGGTGAGTGTGGTAGAATAGGAAAGAGTTTGGTGCAGGTGGGCGAGTGTGGTAGAATAGGAAAGAGTATGGTGCAGGTGGGCGAGTGTGGTAGAATAGGAAAGAGTTTGGTGCAGGTGGGTGAGTGTGGTAGAATAGGAAAGAGTTTGGTGCAGGTGGGTGAGTGTGGTAGAATAGGAAAGAGTTTGGTGCAGGTGGGCGAGTGTGGTAGAATAGGAAAGAGTATGGTGCAGGTGGGCGAGTGTGGTAGAATAGGAAAGAGTTTGGTGCAGGGGGGTGAGTGTAGTAGAATAGGAAACAGTTTGGTGCAGATGAGCAAGTGCGGTAGAATAGGAAAAAGTATGGTGCAGGTGGGTGAGTGTGGTAGAATAGGAAAGAGTTTGGTGCAGGTGGGTGAGTGAGGTAGAATATGAAAGAGTTTGGCGCAGGTGGGTGAGCGTGGTAGAATAGGAAACAGTTTGGTGCAGATGAGCGAGTGTGGTAGAATAGGAAAGAGTATGGTGCAGGTGGGCGAGTGTGGTAGAATAGGAAAGAGTTTGGTGCAGGTGGGTGAGTGTGGTAGAATAGGAAAGAGTTTGGTGCAGGTGGGCGAGTGTAGTAGAATAGGAAAGAGTTTGGTGCAGGTGGGTGAGTGTGGTAGAATAGGAAAGAGTTTGGTGCAGGTGGGGGAGTGTGGTAGAATAGAAAAGAGTTTGGTGCAGGTGGGTGAGCGTGGTAGAATAGGAAACAGTTTGATGCAGATGAGCAAGTGTGGTAGAATAGGAAAGAGTTTGGTGCAGATGAGCAAGTGTAGTAGAATAGGAAAGAGTTTGGTGCAGGTGGGCGAGTGTGGTAGAATAGGAAAGAGTGTGGTGCAGGTGGGCGAGTGTGGTAGAATAGGAAAGAGTTTGGTGCAGGTGGGTGAGAGTGGTAGAAGAGGAAAGAGTTTGCTGCAGGTGGATGAGAGTGGTAGAATAGGAAAGAGTCTGATGAGGTGGTTTGTGTGGCAGAGTATGCTTATGTGTGCAGTGTAGTGGAAGTGATGGGTTGTTTTGGGTTATCAGCTGTGGTTTGAGTGAGTTGTGGTCGGTAGAATTTTTGAGGCTCGAGTAGGGTTGTGACGGGGTGTGTGTAGGTGGCATGGAGGCTAGATGGGTGAGGATAGTTACATCAAGGGCTGTGCTGCATGGTCCTCTTTATTGGAAGATGTGGCCTATGTTCACTAGTGTTGGATCTAGAATTGGTTTACATTCCTCCCGTTCACGACCACTTTAAAGAAATTACTTTTCTTGGTAAAATAAATAGTCATTAGCCAAATGAGAATCAACATTGAGAAACACATATCAGATGCATACAGTTACACCTGTTTCCGCCCTGCAGACCTTGTAATTGTCAATTAATTGCAGCAAATATTTCACAATGGCAGTAACTGCAGTGACCTTTTTCAACAGAGTTTGCACTAAGAGCTGGGAGGCGCCAGAAATAACAGAAACGATGACAAAGGTACACACTTATGATCCATGTGTAAAATGCACAGCGGTTTAATTAGAAAGTAGAAATGTGTCCTCTTAAAGATAGAATTACCTATAAAAAGTAGGGAAAGCAAAGGGGGTGTCTCTATCAATTAGACAGAAATTACACTGGCGTGTTTACGCAAAGATAAAGACAAGAAAAAGCACCTAGGCAGAATTTACATATAATTAAAATATTTTACTCTTTTTACCATCTGTAAAGCAGGCTTCTGGTTCTTCTTCTCGTTCTTGAGTTTCAACCACTTCCGGTATCCCTTCAGCTACTGGTCTTATATCAACAGTGCTGCCTTCTGATGGGCTGGACAAGGCTATATTCTGAAAAAAACCAAGGGAATTGTGTTTTACCAGCCGTACCTCACATTACAATGGAAAATAATCATCCCGAAGACTTTTATATGCATACCATAATACTGGAATTGGGGCCATTTACTCACTCCTAGCAATCATATTACGGTCAACACCAACAGTATAAGTGAAAATGTTTCAAAGTTCAGCCCCATGTCGTTCTTGTAAATGTCTTGCAGATTTCTCCCTTTTTACAGGTTCACAAAGAAACCCCGAAAACAGGTAGTCATAGAATAAATCAAGTGCTCTAATAAGTAAAAATTTAGGAACAGCAATTTAAACGCGAAACCGGTGTGCCTTAACGTTTTTTCTTTTCATATCCTTGTTTGTACACAGTCACTTTCTGCGATTTTGTGCTTTTCTGTGCCTGAGTATTTTCACCAAAAATGGTATTAGGTTGTTTAAAAACGTGTGCAGGGGGGAGGAGCCAAGATGGCGACCGGGACGGCAGCGTAGGCTCCCGGCTCCGTGAACCTCCGCATCCCGCACAGATATCCTGCATGAGATCCTTAGCCTGCGCTATATGCCCGTGTTGGTGAATGAGAGCGGCAACCGATCGTGTGACTCCGAAGTTTCTGGCGGCAGTATCGCCGGAGAAATGTCCATTTGAAGTTTGCGGCCTGTGCAACCCTGGAACCGGGACCTCGAGTGGATAACATGGCCGGGCGGCAGTTCAACAACAGCGGCCTTTGGGGACTGGGTGGAGTCGGACTAATCGGAGCGGTGCGAATATCGGCCTACATTTCGCCGTGGTCGTTCCTACCACTAAGCGTAGCGGAACGAGTGCATGCCCGAGGTGGCTAATCCAAGATTCCCCGGTGATTGCCTCAGCCTTCGCCGGTGAGCTGCCCGGCCGCCGCCCGTAACTCGCCCTGACTCTTGCGGACTGCTCCCGGATTTCCGCGGGCGCAGGTCCGTGGTGGGGATGACTGTTGCCCGGGACCACACACCGGATATATTTTTTGCCTGCCCCCGAAACCTTGATTCCAGTGACATGGAACCTGAGGCGCTTGTCCCTGAGTCCTGGTCCCAATCTGGGTTGGACCTACCCGGCGGCCATCTTGACAGGACGAAGTCTACCATCCTGTACACTGGGTCGCAGCACGATTGGAAGTGTGCGACTATGAGGAGCGTAGCGGAGCGAGCGCCGAGAGCTGTGCTGGGGTATGGTGATCTTCTCGAGGCTCTCGGTGCCCTTCATTCCACCTTGGTTCACGGCGCCTGGGTATTGGGGAGTAAGCTTGATGGGGTGGCATCAGCGTCGGAACAGTTGCTGCCTGCCTGTCCCCAGGTACACGGGGACTTCCTACACTGCACACAGGAGGACAGTGTCGTGGCCGCCCCTGTGGATAGTGACCAGCTGGAAACTCCGGACAGTATATTAACGTGTGATCGGCTGGCTGTGGGTCTGGTCTGTTCCGGAGGTCTTGGACCTGAGTGGGGGGTGGTGGCCTTGTCCCGTGCGCGGCCTCCGGCGACCCAGGCAATATTCAAGCAACGGTCGCCTGCTCTGGCTGATTTCGCCTTCTTGGACCTTGTGTGCAGTGCAGATCCTGGGGCAGCTCTGGGAAAGACGACTCTCCATACTGCTGACTGTGTTGGTGTTCAGAGACTTCCACCCTGCCTGTGTGTGTCGCTTCCTGTTCTTTTTGGACGCTCCTCTTCTTTGTAACATTGGACATGGCACTGGGACGATGGGTATGCATGGGTAGATTTGCAAAGAGTGGCCAAGGATAAGGCTGATCCTTCAGAGGTGGTCATCTAATAGGCGGGCGGGCTCAGGGGTTGCGTGCTCTCACGGCATAACTGTTAGTGTAATAGGCGCATAATGCTCCCCATTCTTCTTTGACTTGGTCGATTTTGTGTTGCTTATTGTTTGCCTTGGGGGAAAACATATTGTGCGGGAGGGAGAAGCCGGGGGCATGTTTTGAAGGCCCTCCTCCAGTTTATTAATATTCTCTCTACCCCCCGTCTGGTGGGGTTTCTTTTCTTACTCCTCTTTCTCTGTTTCTTCTATATTTCGGGTCTGGTTCCGGGGCGACAGGCACACTGCTGGGGGGGGGGGGCCGTACTCATCTGCAGAGGTGCAGGGTGGGGGGTTGGGGGAGGGGATCCTTTAGTCTTTAACCCCTTTTTTCCATGGCCTCCTTTTTCTTCTCTTACTTTTCTTTGTCTTTCTTTTCTGGGATCAGCATGGTAGAACTCCTTCGTTGTTAATCGCTGCGTTTTCATGTGTGCCACAATTTCCGTGGTGTTTTCTGGGTCTTAGGGCAGGGGACTGCAGGCGCAAATGGCCGTGATATTCCTCCACATCCTGAACTTCTTGTTTCAGCGCCATTGACTAGATAAATTGCTGTTTATTGTTGACGTTTATTATTCTGCCTGCCATTTCTTGCTGCCGGGAAACTGTTTGGCACCTGATCCTTCCATCCTCCCTTACTATAAAATGAAAACCTTTTGTATCCTGGTCTCCTACTTGGGCTGTTCAGTGGCCGAGAGTATACTAGCATGGAGATTCTGCTCCCCGAGGTGCTGCCTGTGATAAATATTGATTTCTGTTACTCTGACTGCTTAGCGGCCGGCCCCGGGGGTTGTAGGCCCATACTTGTTATTGGTTGAAATGTCAATAAAGGTTTTTCAAAAAAAAAAAAAAAAAACGTGTGCAGCTTTCATTTCTTTGTGCATTCATACCAATGACGGGGCTGGTTTAAGGTTTGACGGATGGCACTCGGTCCATCAGGGTGGCGAGGATATTACCTCCGGCACCCTGACGGACTATCCTCTACCAAAGTTAGAGATGACTGTCAGCCCAACCGTCATCTCTATACAGTGAAGGGAACGGCAGGCTGGTAGACCTGCGCCATCGGTTGTGACAGGCGTTCGCCAAACTTTTCCACAGTTTGTTTTACACAAATAAACTGACAAACCCGGAGTTTGTGTCTGAAAAAACAAAAAGCCAATCACCCCCACAGCCTGGCAGTTTTCTCGCAGGATGCGGGGATCGTTCTTTATTTGTTAACCTCACCCCCAAAGACATTATTACATCATCGACCCTAAATAGGGTGGGCAGTGTAATGTCCTTCCTTCTCTGACACCCCCTACTCCGTCAGGCAGCCAGAGGAAGCATTCTATTGACGGAGGCAAAAGGAGCCTCCCCGAATGAAAACTCAAGGTTCTCCAATCTCTAACTGAGGAGAGAAGACCGAGGGTTCTGGCAGACAGGGCACTTCCTCTCATTTGTGACTGAGTAAACATTTCTGCCAAACTCAACCTATGTGTTTTTTTGGCAGATATTTTAGGAGTGAGGGCTTGTTTTAAGGCTGGGGGGGTCAAGGTTGTTTATATGGCGGGGGCTGGGTTTTAGGACACATGGCAGGGGGTTTGGGTTAGTTTTAGGTTTTAGGGATGGGGTAGTTTTTAGGGCTGGGGGGTCGGGTTGTTAATAGGGCAGGGGCTAGGATTTTAGGGCTCAGTACGGAGGGGCTGGGGTGTGAACTTAACCACACATCCCTTTACCAATCATGCCTTTACCACAAAATTGCATGATAAAGGAATGTGTGGTAAAGGAATGTGTTGCTCAGACGCATTGTTCGTTCAGGCTGCGTGTTAAAGGCACGCGTGGTCTAGTTATGCGTTCCTCTGTCATACAACCGTCAGAGTCTTTATCCCCTATTTAGAGTGGGATAGCACATGACCAGTTTTCACTGTCCATCACTGCCAGGTTTTACGTCGCAGTAACACCGAGGGAAAACTGCAAAATGACTCCCACGCTGGATAAATATCCTATGGCGAGGGGGTCATTGTTGCTTTTTATTTCCAAACAGAAAATCACGCTTTGTCAATTTGTTTTTTAAATTTAGAGTCAGTATGTAGACACCAGAGACTGCTCTATTTCCATGACCTACATACAACTCAGAAAGTCCAACTGAGTAAGGGTTGTTGGAGCCATTAGCCCCTAGAGTAGACAAAAACACATATCCAGTTTTCACAGTGTGTCACTTCCATGTAAAACCTAGTGGTAACTGGATCGGCCCACACACCAGAAAATATCTACCATGGTGAGGGGGTAATTTTTTTTTTGAAAAACAAAATTCTGATTTGCGATTTTTGGGGGAAAATAAATAAAATCAGTTGGAATTTTGTCGTATTGCTCTCGCTCCATCCATCAAACTTTCAAAGCATTTATAGGGACTGAAATGGTAGCAGTTCCTGTATATGCAAGAGATGTCTATTGGGATGGTGAACACCTCTAAATTTGGTGAAGGAAGTACCCTTGCCATGGCGGGAGTAAAGTACTATAACTGTCCGCCAAACTCCAAATCAAGCCTTATACATTTCTAATTCTAATTCTATACAAGCTAAGGAATCTATTGGTGCAAGCCAGACTTTAATTGTCCTGAATACCTGGTCAGAGAAACATGCTTAAAATGACATTTGTCAGATTATCAGCAATTATTTCCCAAAACATAGTAATTCAGTCTACCTTGCACTTCAACATATCCCTGAAAAGGCTTGATCTCCAACACTTGTTTCTGGGTCTCCTGAGCTTTGGAATACCAAACAAGTATGGGGTTTACCATCAAATAAATGGGTGGAGTGCATTTGGGAAATCTGGAAGGCAAGTGGAAGCAAAATTCAGTTTTGCCACAGGTAACTGTACTCGGCTGCATTAAAACATACCACAACTATATATTTTTATCATCTACACATATTAGGGGGCTTATTTATGAGCCCCTGCGTCACTATTGCGCCACCGGTGCGTCACTTTTTGTGACGCACCAGTGGCGTAAAACATGCGCCATGTTGCACCATATTTACAAAGTGACGCATCTAGGTAGATGCGTCACTTTGTAAACCCCTGCGCTACTTTATACCTGCGTCAGTTGGGCGTTACCACGTAAGTAAGCATCGTAGAAGTAACGCAGTGAAATCTACGAGATTTCACGGCGCCACTTCTAGGGTGCAAATGAGTCAATATCTTGCGTCTGCCTCACAGCAGGCGTAAGACTGACGCAGGCCCTTTCACATGGGGCTTGCCCCATGTGAAAGGACCCATTGCTGGAGTTGCGTCACTTTTGTGACACACTCCAGCAATGCGCCACTTTTGCGCCTACAGATACGTCAGAAATACTGACGTATCTGTGACTCCTTGAGACATGATGCATCATACTGTAAATATGACGCATCACTGGAGGCACAGGGAGGGCGCAGTGAAAAGTGACGCATCACTGCTTTCACGCAGTGATGCGTCACTTTTCATAAATGAGGCCCTAGGTTTTTTTCACTGGGTGCCAGACCTCCCTCACCCTGATTGGTGTCACGAGATCACAGTGAAAATTACCATTTTCAGATGCAGAGCATTTTCCCCGAAATATGGCAAAGCCCTGCAGTCTCCCTCATGCAGGTAAATATCCCTGTGAAGACTTAAGTCCTGACTTTGCTCCTCTGGGGCTCCTGAGCATAAGGGTACCAGAAAATCATGGGTTTTTCTATGGGTTCAGGATGTCCACAGTGGATAAACAGGGTACAGTGAATTGTGGGAATTCGGAATGCAATTGGAAGTGAAATAGCGTGATAGGGCACCTGTCTTTTGGTCACATACATTACCCCGGTCTCTATCTAAGGATTCCACAACCATATATTTTCAAACATGTCTACATACGTTTGTGCCCCAGCAAGGAGCCAGACGCTTCCTGGATTTTTTTCTTTGCCTGAGAAAAAACCAAAAGGCAATTGGCTACTTGATGGGGCAAGAAATATGTGTCTTTGGGCCCTAGAAAAGAGCTAGACACTGTGTGGATTATTTACTAGGCTACACATTTATCACAAAAGTGCCTGGCTCATTGCACAGACAAAGATATACTGTGTCTCCTCATTGTACCAATAGTAAAAATAAGAGAGAAAAAGATCTGGTGGCCCTGGATAACGAGGAGCTTGGGTGGTAAAAGCGTCTGTCAACCCTTCCTGTAGCCGTAAATACCAGCTCAGACCTTGGATGAACCTGCTAGGGGATAAGTAATCTAATTTGTATGTTATGTCACTATCAACATCACATGCATATTAATAAGACGTCCTGGAAGGTCACACCTGGGCACCTCAGTCTAGATAACCTCTGGGCACCGGCAAACTCAATTCAATTCACTTCTTTATTCGGTGCCATGCCATAAAAGAACCAATACATACATAGATTACAATTATATAAAAGAACACTTCATCCCTAGAATTCATACAATTAATAAGATAACATTGAGTAAGTAAAGTAAGTAATAGGTTTATAAAGCGCACGATCACTGATGTATCAGAAACCCTCTAAAGTGCGCAAAGCCCAGCGGAATTTAGATGAGAGAGGAGGTAAACAGCCTTGTTTCTAATGATTTCCTAAAAGGGAGTGGCTATCTAGGGATCTTAAAGATAGGGGAGGGAATTACAAAGTTTGCCCGCTAAGTAAAAAGACCTTCTACCACCCCAAGTAGGCTTTATTTTTTGAGTTGTAACCCTTCTAGCAGTAGTAGATCTTAAGGTTCTCCGTGGGGAGTACCAGGAGAACAGATTTTGGAGGTGTAGAGGGCCCACGCACTGAGAGGCTTTATGGGTCAGGCATAAAGCCCTACATTTCACTCTGTCTACCACTGGCAGCCAGTGTAGCCCCCAGAATATTATTTCATACTGAGATACATTTAAGCTGCTTCAGGTGTAGTCAAGCTGCTGCGTCCTGCAGATATTGAAGTTCCTGCTGAAGGACTTTATGTATCCCTAGGTACAGGGCATTGCAGTAATCTACCCTTGAAAGAATCAGTGTTACCACCACAGTTTTTTGCAATTGGCATGGAATAAACCTAAAGATCTTTTTTAACATCTTGATTAGGTGCTAGCAATACAATGTAATGTGGTTTATCTGGTTAGAAAAACGTAGATCATCGTCAAATACGATCCCTAGATTTTTTGCCTTCTAAGTTGGGGGAGGGAGAGGGCCAAGCTCCATTGCCCCCCCCCCCCCCAGTCCTGGACCCTTGGAAGTGGGCCTGAAGGTGACCTCACAGCCCAACTGTGGTCAAAGCAGAACCGATGCATCAGAATTGCTGTTGCATGATGCATCCCTGATGCAGAAACTCAAAAACATCAATGTGTGAGGCATACTCGATACAGGACCTCACATTGCAGCTGCAAAACTCCTCAGAGCCAGAGCTGCACAACATATACTGAACACAGGACCTCACACCGCAGCTTCTCGAAACCACCGCTGCGCAATGCATCCCTCATGCAGAAACTCAGAAACACCACTGCGTAAAGTATCCTCGAAGCAGTAAGTAAGTAAGTAAGTAAGGAATTTATAGAGCGCACGAATGCCGAGGCATCTTGGTGCTAGAAATGTAGAGAGTAACAAGAGCTGCTCCAGAGAGCGAAGTATTGCATTTTACTTGGACGGGAACAGCCAAGTCCTGAGCATTTTCCTGAACAGGAGTCTATTTGGTTGTAATCTAGTTACGACTGGCAGCGAATTCCAAAGCTTAGCTGCCTGATGGGAGAGGCTTCTACCCTCCTCCCCCAATCTAGCCCTTTGAATTTTTTGGGCCTGAACTTGTCCTTTATTGGTTGATCTTAGGTCACGCCGTGGGATGTGCCATGAAAAAAGTTTCTGAAGATCCAAAGAGCCCCCTCCATATAATGCCTTATGCACCAAGAACAAAGCCTTGAATTCAATGTGTTGTTGGACCGGAACCCAATGAAGCTCCCTAATAATGTTGGAGATGGGATGGAATTTCGGAATGTTGAGCAGCACCCGTGCTGCAGCGTTCTGCAGAGACTGAAGTTTTAATAGTTGGCATTTGTCAGGATGCAGGGCCTCACATTGCAGCCACACAGCTCCTCAGAGCCACGCTGCACAATGTATCCACAACACAGGCCCTTTCATCCGCCTCACAATGTACCCTAGACTTGGGATGTCGCAAGCCTCCGCAACCAGGATTTATGGTGCTTTGTTAAGCGGGTTTAATGTGGCCCCTGTATTTGGGCCACACTCTATTTCGCTCAGCCTGAACTTTTAATTTTGTCCTGGTCCAGCGTGACCACATAACAGCAGTTGGCGCTTTGTGCTTTTAGGCACTATTTCTATGTAAATCTTTGAAATTGCACAGATCCAGTTCTACTGATTGGATTTTTGTTGTTTTGGTCTCAAATAATTTATTACATTTTACTCTATTTTTCAAAATTGCAAGGGATTTTTCTTGTGTTGTGTTTTCACTTTATTACTGTTTGAAGTGCTGCATAAATACTTTACACATTGCCTCTAAGATAAGTCTGACCGCTTTTATGGCAAACTACCAGAAGGTTAACCACAGGTTAATTTGGGGTATGCTTGTTTTTCAGACTGACAAGAATTGCCCATTGTCCCTATGTAAGAAATGTATGAATTACAATGAAATTCGACTCGTGGACCTGCAGCATTTGGGTCACCCACTTAAGTAGGCTTTTCAAAACATTATCAGGTCTGCCATTACAGCCTGTGAGTGCAGTTTAAAACTTTTGCCAGATCTAAACCTTCCTTTTTATTACATGTAAGTCACCCCTAGGGAAGGCCCTAAACAGCAAATGGGGCAGGGTGCAGTGCATGTAAAAAGTTGGATATGTACATTTAAGTTATACATGTCCTGGTAGTGAAAAGTTCTCTAATTAGTTTTTCACTATTAGAAGGCCTACCTCACCTTTAGGATAACCTTAAGTTACCTTATTATATTTAATAAGAAATAACTTTTTGAACGTTGAGTTTGGTCTCCAAAGAACTAAAATGTAAAACCCTCTTCAATGGTAAAGTTGGATTTTAAGTCACAATTCTGAAAATGACAATTTTAGAAAGTTGCCATTTTCTTGTCCTAATCATTTGGTTCCTGGATCCTGTGTCCTGAGTTCACCTGACAAGAGGAAGTTGGCCTTTATTTATTCCTTCCAGACAGTATCACAATAGAGGGTCGGGGTTTGACAGGAAGGGCCATCTCTAGCAGGATGGGGGACCGGAGAGGTCACCTAGCATACTTGCACTTCAAAGGCATCACACACAAAATACTTCACACTAGCCTATTGTACCCCTGCCAGACTGGTCCCGGGAGGGAGGCAGGAAATTTCAGACACCTATGTAGGGGGAACTCCAGAAGCTTCTCCTACTTCAAATAGGCCCCAGGTATAAAAAGGTGATCCTAAGATCTCTTCAAACTCTTCAGATCACTGCCCTGATGCAAGAAGGACTGCTAGCTGTTCAGCAGCTCTGCTACCTGAGGAAGCTGTGGTCTCCATCAGAACTGACACAGCGTGACAAATCCTGACACAGAATCCCGCACTGCTCATCAGAACCAACGCTGCACCACACATCTCAAAGCAGGCACCTTCATTGCTGCGCATCTCAATGTCCTGCATCAAGGACTCAAGGCTCCATTTTCAGCAGTTATAACCTGGTCCCTGTATCCGGCATGCGCTCCATCACGGTTGGCCTAACTTTGTCCTGGTACGGAATGACCAGATAACCACAGTTGGCGCTGTGTGCTTTTAAGCTCTATTTTTACCTAAACCTTTAAAATTGCATATTTCTGGTTCTATTAATTGGATTTTCTGTTTTTTTGTCAAATATTTTATCTGAATTTACTCTATTTTTCTAAATTGATGTGGGGTTTTTCTTGTGATCTGTTTTCACTTTATTAGTGTTCAAGTGCTGGATAAATACTTTGCACATTGCCTCTAAGTTAAGCCCAACTGCTTTAGTGGCAGTCTACCATAAGGTTAAGCACTGGTTAATTTAGTGACTTTTTGTGGTTCATCCTGACAAAGATTGTGGCTGTTGCTTGAGTAGGGTTTTACCCCCCTCAACCAACAACCCACTTTCTTACATACCCTTTCTAATTTATATGTACCTTATGTTATTTATCTGATCATTTTTTTTATCCAATGCTTCTTTCATCCCCTATTACATCATGAACTAAGTCATGCTAATAAAAGGAGAGCTAAGAATATTTTAAGGACCTTTTGGTTACCTGCTGTTATAGATAGCTGTATTTGGTTGTTTTGCATGATATTTATATTTCAGTAAGCATCCATCTTCTATTCCATGTCTACACTGTTTACACATGAACGCCTTCATAAAATCAGTGTGTACATATGTCACCAGCCTTGCAACAAAGGGTTCCTTTCCTACTTTTTAGGTCTGGCCTACAGACCTCATGTTACCAGTAGAGTACAACATACATACACATACATACATGCAGCACTGAGAGGGGGCTTTTCTTTCACCCCTTCAACCATTAGCTATTTTTAGGATGGTATGTCTATAAAGCCATGGCATTTTTTGGAAGGCTACATAAGGGTTTAAACATTCCTTGTCATCATCGGTCCACTGTTGCTCATATCAATCTGCTCCTTCTGTCGATGTCTCTGTTCCCTTGGCTCTGTCTTGGATGTGGCCTCACCGCCAGCGACTTTCACCCACTTGCCACCTGCTACATAGCACCAGCACTGCTTGTGCTTTTAACTTTGCCAATGTTTGTAAAATTGTGTCACAAGCATTGATAGAGCCAATAATAGAATAAATGAAAATAGTTGCTGAACATGCAGGATTACCGCTGTACATGTGCGCATGTGCATAGTGGCCAACTTCTAATAATTTTTCAAGAAGGATTTTAAATCTCTTAAAATATGAATACCATGCAAATACAAGCATGCTAACAGGTAGACACCCGGTATCAAAGCCGAGGCATGTTGGCTTTGCTAAGGCTTTTTTGCATCATGCAAACATTATGTGAGAAGGGTGCGGCCAAAGTTATATTTTGAAGTAGTGGGCCTGCGATCTCTAAAAAAACAAAGCCACTTCGTTTAGAGGGTTGGTGTATGCGGTCAGAACAAAGAAACACCTAGCAACAGGTATTAAACATATCACTTTGTCCTGCAGTTAATTAAGCAGCAAAGACACCATGTGTGATATCACACAAGCTTCATGGGCATTTCAATTAACCAGAAAGGCAATTTTTCACATATTAATAATGATACATAAAAGATATATCACGGAAAATGTTCAGGCAGTGCTAATCTTGCCATAAATTATGATAGAAAAACAGAAATATGATGATGTGGTGCAATGTGGCTGTCAGCAATATCTCCTGTAATTGAAATGAAAGAAATAGTACAACAGGGTATTCAGACAAAATATCGAGTAAAAAATATTGAGATGCAGAAATATCGAGTTGGAAATATTATGATGCACAAATATTGTGTACAAAAATATTGTTGACAAGAATATCGACTTTAAGGCAAGTAAAAACAATTTTAAAGATATCTAAATTGTTAATATTGATTACAAAAATATCTATGTTGTTAATGTCAATGTTAAAAATATCTATCTGGTTAATATCATTTACAAAAATATTGTTGTTAATAATATCATTTTTTTATTGTTTTAATTTATTTTAGCATATATTGTAATTGTATGTGTTATAAATTGTTTGCATTGTTATTGTTAATGTTTTTTCATATAGTTTGTAATTTTGTAGTGGTTTTTAAATGTAATAGTTTATTGTCGTTTTTGGTGCCGTAGTGGGTTGTGGGGTTTATAGTGGTACAGGTGGGAAGTAAATCATTTAACAATAGTTTTTTGATTATTATTAATTGTAGAATTGATAACTAATTATGTAGATTGTCTAATTAATTTATTTTTTATTGATATTTTTTGTTTAGATTGTGTTTTTTGTACAGATAAAGAGAGTGAAGGAAATTAATTACAATAATTTAAAATTAATGCTAATCATTAATAATTATTTAATTGATCAATAATTATGTAAATTATGTAATTAAGATATTTCTCAAGTTAAGTGTTAGGTTTGTAGAGGTAAGGGGTGTGAAGTTAATGAAATAGAATTACTTAAATATTAGTTAATTAGCATTAATTGTTTAATTGATAATTAATTATGTAAAATGTGTAATTATAATTTCTAAAATATATTTAAGTTTGTGTTGTTTAGTTTGTGGCAGTATAGGGTAGAAAGTTATTCAAGTAATAACTAATATAAAAAGTGTTATTGTGTTTTGCTTGTTAATTATAAATAATGTTATATTTGTTGGTTGTTATTGTGAGAATATAGTGTGGTATTTTAATTATAGTAATATTTGTTTTAATTTATAATATGTATTAAACGTTGTAATATATATGTCATTTGTTTGCTTGTGTTTAATATATGTATATATATATATATATTCACTGAAAAAACCATAGGTTTCAGGGGCGTTATAGTTAGCTGTACTTTTCACTCGTACAGAACCATTGAAATTCCCCCGTTTTAGTTAGTTCAGCTAACTATAACTTGCGCGCCCGCAATGCACTGCTGATGACGTCACATATTACATCACTCATGACATGGTCAGTAACATCACTCATGACATCACTGATGACATCTCAATGACATTCAATGGTTTTGTACGAGTGAAAAGTCCAGCTAACTATAACGCCCCTGAAACCTATGTTTTTTTCAGTGAATTTCTAAGGTTTTTTAAATGCTAATTCCTAACTATAACGTGCCTGAAACCTATGGTTTTTTCAGTGAATTTCAAAGGTTTTTTAAATGCTAATTTCTAACTATGCCTACAGAGATAGGACATGTGAAAAAAGAAGAAAAAACGCACAGAAAGAAAAAAAAGAAATGCAGAAAGAAGCAACAGAAGTCCTCAAAGACGAAGAAAAGTGCAGGAAGAAGGATAAAGTGCAGAAAGAACAAACAGAAGAGCAGAAAGAAGCCTTGTTGCAAAATCATCCTGTACCCTCAACTTTTTCAGACGGATACTGGTGGTAACTGAGTCTGACTAACCAGTCCTAGAGCCAGTGCTATGTTAAAAGACTCTCAGAATACAGTGAAAACACCTAAATACACTAGGGAACACTATGCGTTGGGGTCCCCCTGTGATCAGCATGACCTCCTCTGTAAGCCCCTAGTACAGAGGTCTTCAAACTTTTTTACTCTGAGCCCCCCCTAAGCAAAATGTTTTGAGGTCAGGCTCCCCTCCAAAACTTTATGACAAGGATTGGGGGGAGCGGGAGGGACTTGGCTGCGTGCAGGGAGTGGGGCTTATGAGATGATTTCAGGAATACTTTTTCTATAGCTTATGAACTGCACCAAATATGAGACTTATAAAACAGCAAATGCATCAAACAAAAACAGATATCCCAAACAAACTGCTCCCCATAATTGGGGTGTTGTGAGCCCCTCACACTCTTTGACCCCAATGCAACTATACCTGCTTCACTAATGATAACTGCAGTCCTGAGTAGCAGGCTATCTCCTTTGCCCTTTTTACCTCTTCCCCTCCATGATGGATCATCACCTCTGTCCTAATGCTTGAAAGGACAATAAGCTCTGATGCCCCTTTTTTTAAAGGTAGACAGTCATAATTGTGATGTAGTGGGCCCCCCAAATCCCTGGGCCCCAGTCCTGCTGCATCTGCTCCTTTATGATAACCAGCAGTGGCCACTTACACACTTGGCAGCAGTACCAGCTTCACTAATGAATGTACCTTTTAAAAAAAAAAACACATATATTGTCCCCTTCTTTGGGGTATCTCGCTGAAGAAGCGGCCTCTGGCCATTTGTAAACATAAAAATGAGTCTGCATACAGTTCTCCCTATTCTGGGCCTTCTCTTTGACAATATCTATGAATCTCGCTCCTTTCCTCTGTCTCCTAGACCATTACTGTGAGGCCCCTAGGGATTGAGAGGATTAGTGCTCTGCATCTGAATGCAACCCTGCTAGCCTTCTACCTGCTACCTCATGGACTCAGCTTTCACAAAAAAACTGCCCCTGAATGGTTAATACTGACTTTGAGATGCCTCTGCCTGAAATTGAAGTGTGGGTGGTAGTGCAGAAAGTTAAAAACGAAACCATGGAATTTTGAGTTTCTGCAGCAGCGTTTTCCACATAATTATCAGTGTACTGCATTTACTACATAATCTGCAGATTTCAACAAAAAAAACTTGATTCTAGCTCAAATGGAACAAAAGTTGCTTAAAGCGAGACAAAGTGTTCCGGAGCAGTGGAAGGCCCTTTGCAAAGATTGACTGGTAATCTTGTAGTTGCTTACTGCTGTATTTGGGTGCTACACTGGTACTAATGAGGTGAAATATTTCCCCTGACAGTGTTACCGTGAGTTAAAATGACAAAATAATGAAGTAATGCTAACCAGAAAATGTGGCGCATTGTGCCGCATAATTTACCTTTTCTTGCTGCATAATTTAGTCAAACCTTTCGCATAATGTTGTCCTCTTCTGATGAATAATTCCAGTGGATCTGCTTAAAGTTTTATGGTGGCAAAGATCTATTCTTTTTAAGATGTAATGTAAAGGAGTTATCAGCTGGGATCTGGAATAGCGGAGACACTTACAAAAATGTCTGCATTTGATACAGTTTGATTACTTATTACTAAAGTATGTTTTGTAAGAACTTGTTTTATCTCAATCACTGTATCATGTTGCAGCAGCCTAGCTTAGAGTATGTAAATACTGTTTTAAAATAACGACTTATATATTCACATTGCTTTCTGCCACAGGCTGGGACCTCATAGCACTATAAACAGGGCCATTGGAATTATGCGGCAGGAGAAGACCAAATTATGCAGCATGGTTGACTAAATTCTGCAGCAAGCAAAGGCAAATTATGCTGCATATTTTGTGATAGCCCCAAGCAGCACTATTTTGCTATTTTTACACCTGTTAACATTGTCCTGGCCTTTATTGCCCCTCATAAGTACCACATTTACACCCACATATAGCAATAAGCAACAGAAAGGTGACCAGTCAACCTTTAGAAAGGGCCTTCCACTGTGAGTTAACATGTGTTGCTGCATTTTTCAATCTGCAAATTATACAGCAGACGATGGATTTTGTGGCAAATGCGGGAACACCATAACTATGCGCTGTGAGTGCAGGGTGAGTGTGAAAGTGAAGGGTGAGAATGAGGAGTGAGTTGTCTGAATGCAGGATGAATTCCCAGACACTTGAAGTTAATCAGCATGTTATTGAAGGGGCGTAGGGTTTCAGATATAAGTTAAACTATTGCTACTATGGAATTAAATCAGGGAATCGAGGGTGAAGGAAATAAATAATGTGCTGATCCTGCAACAAACTTCCAGTCTTATGATTAAGGTTGCCAGTTCATTATTTTGAAGTTGCAGACGGTACAAAAATAAACAGTCACCTAAAGCCCTATTTTCAGCACTTATCTGTGCATACTTCGAAAAGCAAATATAAAGCACTTTTAAATGTGTTCTATGGCTGTCTGAATGTTTCATGACTGAAAATAAAAGGAACAGACAGAAAGTCAAATTACAAATGAATACATACTTTTTTTATTTAAGACCCTATTTAGTTTCAAAGCAAGGTCTTTAAACATACATGGCTGGCATTTTTTCTATTGGCAACCCTTTTTTTTATATTCCTTTTCATGAAATGCATTTTCACACTACAGCAGTATATTTAAAATACAAATGTAAGGCGGAATAGGCAGAGTTGGGGCCCAGGGGGTACTGGAAAAAGAAAAAAAAAACAGCCTCCGTAACCAGTTTCCAAAGGTATGCAAATGGTCTTTAAAGACCTGTGAAAACCGGGGCTGCTGGAGTCTTAATAAGACTCCAGACACTGCCCAGCCGAGCCCCCAGCAGCACACCCACTGACCTCTGGCCCCACGGCACTCTGACGGCTTCGGAGTAAATGAAGACAGCCTGGAAATGCAGCAAATAAACAAAGCTGCAGTTCCAGGCGTCTTCATTTACATGTGCTTGCAGAGGCCTTCGCGCCCCCTGGGAACCCATCCACGCCCCCGCAGGGGGGCGCGTCCCACAGTTTGAAGACGTGTGCCCTAGTATATAATAGGGCAGAGGATTAAAACTACCTCTCAAAACGCGCCACAGGGCGTGTTTGCACACGTCACCTCAGGCCCCGTCCCCTCACTTCCCCACTGTGTAAACACACCCTGTGGCCGTTTTAAGTTGAGAGATTAAGTCCCCTTGAATCCTGAGGGTCCGTAGGGTCCCACTAGACCACTAGGTACCTCCAGTAAGTGCCACAGAGCTACGTTGCAGAGAGGTGTAAAAAGGGGCACGGCCTAGACCACCTCTCTGCAACGCAGCTCACTGGCGCTTACTGGAAGCACCTGGTGGGCTAGTTGGCCCCCAGGGTCCCTCAGGATTGAAGGGGAATTATTTCCCCACATTAAAACGCGCCACAGGGCTTGTTTGCACACGTTAACTCAGGCCCCGTCCCCTCCTTTCACCACTGTGTAAACACGCCCTGTGGCCGTTTTTAGTTGGGAGATTAAGTTCATTTGAATCCTGAGGGTCCCTAGGGTCCAACTAGCCCACTAGGTACCTCCAGTAAGCGCCACAGAGCTACGTTGCAGAGAGGTGTAAAAAGTGGCACGGCCTGGACCATCTCTCTGCAACGCAGCTCACTGGCGCTTACTGGAAGCACCTGGTGGGCTAGTTAGCCCCCAGGGGCCCTCAGGATTGAAGGGGAATTATTTCCCCAACTTAAAACACGCCATAGGGCGTGTTTGCACACGTCACCTCAGGCCCCGTCCCCTCCCTTCCCCACTGTGTAAAAACGCCCTCTGGCCGATTTTTAAGTTGGGAGATTAAGGTGCTGATTAGGATCCTGGAAAAAATGTCCCCAACCGAATTGAATCTGGACTTTTTTCCGTACAAATGGTAAAAGTGCCGTACAAACTGCCAAGTACGATTCGTATGGGAAAAAGTCCATACAAATCGCATTGGGAAAATTCCCCCACACGTCCTCGGGTCGGGAAAAGTCTCCGACACGTCCCCGGACATTTTTACGTACAAATGGGAAAACTGAAGTCCAAATGCGCAATTACGATCCGTCCCATCCGTCCGATTGTACAACTGTATGGAAAAAAGACCGTCCGGAGCGAACTCCCATAGCAACCATGGAGATGTCCAAACAAGTGCCCGTACGAATCGTAATTGCATGTTTGTAAAGTTTTACAACCTGGTACGAGTCGGACGGAGAAAACGCTCCGACCCACGGTTTGTACCGGGTTTTTCCAGGATCGTAATCGGCCCCTAAGTCCCCTTGAATCCTGATGATCCCTAGGGGCAAAATAGCCCACTAGGTACGTCCAGTAAGCGCCATTGCAGAGAAGTGTAAAATGGGGCACGGCCTGCACCACCTCTCTGCAACGCAGAGCAGTGGCGCTTACTGGAAGCACCTGGTGGGCTAGTTGGCCCCCAGGGTCCCTCAGGATTGAAAGGGAATTATTTCCCCAACTTAAAACGCGCCACAGGGCGTGTTTGCACATGTCACCTCAGGCCCCGTCCCCTCCCTTCACCACTGTGTAAACGCGCTCTGTGGCCGTTCTAAGTTGAGAGATTAAGTCCCCTTGAATCCTAAGGGTCCCTAGGGTCAAACTAGCCCACTAGGTACCTCCAGTAAGCACCACAGAGCTGCGTTGCATAGAGGTGTAAAAAGGGGCGTGGCCTCAGAACACCTGTCTGCATCGCAGCTCCCTGGCGCATACTGGAGATACCTGTTGGGCTAGTTGGCCCTCAGGGACCCTCAGTATTGAAGGGGAATTAATTCCCCAACTTACAACTGGCCAGGGGGCGCGTTTGCAGAGTGCTGCAAGGAGGGGGCGTGGCCTCCAGCACGATGCCGGTCTTTTATTTATTTTATTTTTTTAAGAAGGAGGGCTGTGTGGCCACCTTCTTCTTCTAATGTACTGGCCCTGGGGTCCCCATCCCCCAGGGCCTGCACCCTAATTTTTTTTGTTGAAAAAAATACATTTGGCCCTGACAAAGGCCTTAATTGGCCCCGGGGACCCCAACCCCCGGGTCATGGCCTTTTTTTTTTATTCTTTAGGAGGGGGCTGTGTTGCCCCCTCCTCAGGCCACTTATGGCCCCGGGGACCCCATCCCCCGGGGCCGGCCTTTGTTTTTTATTATTTTTAAAAAACTATATATTTATAGAAAGACCTACGACATGCTGGACAAACCGTATGTACCTATCACCATGACGATTTGCGTGATATTCATTAAGGCGACTATGCATAGAATGAATCCACATGGAATGTATTTACACCGCTAGTGAAGCGGCGCCCTACCGTGCCTAATCCCGGCGCCCCCGCCGGTGGGTACCCTCCAAGTAGACACCCTTGTCGTTTATTTATACAAACATGGGTAGCTATTGACGGGCACATTTAATATACACGCACACCAAGCCATTCAAAGGAGATTCGACAAAAATTCGACCAAACTATGCAAGAAACCCCCCTCACGGTTAATAAAACACACATCCACCGCCGGATGTGTAATACTTTTTATTTTACTCTCTGGATAGGAGACGAACCTCACTTGAGAGTCACAGCATGCTCCTGGCTGAGCCCAATGCTGTGTTACACCCACCAGTGCCCGCCGAGTGCCTCACACCTCTGTGTTGTATTCCACCAGCTAGTGCGTATGCTATAACACTCTCTAGCCCATGTGCACTGTAACACCACCCCGTGAATATGCCATGCCACACTTGCCTTCGCACGGGTTATATTGCCCCATCTAACGTGCCTTCCTCGTTGCCTATGTTATAATGCACAGCGCTATGCCATACATATTACAATCTGGGATCCATATCTTTGTCACAGTGCATATGCAACGTTACACTCCCCAGCACATATTTTATATTACAACTTCAGAGACTAGTTAGGTTACACAACACTGCCCTGTGCATACTGCACTCCAAGGCGCATATTGCAAAGCACGCGCTAGTGCCTGTGCTATCTCGCGCTCTCTGAATCTGTCATTGCGCACAATGTATTGCATATTATACTTCACGCCCCGGTTCATCTTATATCACACTTTTTGGTGCATAGTTTATACCATATACTATATCTAGTTTTCATTTTCAATCGTGCTCTCAGGACTATGTTCTATGTAACACTGCGTCCACCTACCCTTTTCACGGGCATTACATTTTGCGATGGGGGTGGAGGGTCAGGGGATGTTTCTGCCAAGTGAGCCCGGAGTCACAGTCACAAACGTCCTCTTCTTCCTGAATAAAAGTGAGATTATGCTGCATACTTGTTCATATTTTAAGTAGTTCGCACAGACACACATTTTAAAAACAATAAAGTTCCTTATACCCACCTTCTCTGAACAGTTAGCTTGCTGCCCCATCCACCTCCTCCCTATCCTCTGTTGTCTGAATCCATGGACTAGCCTCCTCCCTCCTGCCATGCATGGTCTGATGTGCTGCCACTACCCTCCATTTAGCATGATGTACCAGTCCACTCCTCCTGCCCTCCATTGCCCAATTCTATGGCCCATCATTGACCTCCTGCTTAGCCTCTGTGCTTAGCTTGCTGCCCCTATTCTCCTTCCCCCTGCCCTCTGATGTCTTTGTGCATGCCCCTGCTCCATCCTTTTTGCCCACCATGTTCCATGGACCTGCCACTCCTATCTACTCTGAGTGTTCTGTTGAGCTGCCACCCCACTCCCACCTGCCTAGCATTGTCAGGTGACTGTAACCTGTCCCTGCCACCTCCACCCTGCCTGTCCACATGCCATGCCCCTATCCCCTTCCTCCTGTCCTCCATGGTCCATTTTACTGCCACACCCTTCTGCCCTCCCTGGTCTGTTGTGCTGCAACTGCTCCTCCTGCCTGCCCCACGCGGTCTGTTGCAAGGCCCCTTCCCCTGAACTCTCATGTCTGTGCCCAGGTCCTGACCCTCCCTCCTATCCTCCATGGTCCTTTGTGCATGCCCCTGCACCCTCCTTCTTGCCCATCATAGCCATTGTGCTGCCACTAACCCTCCCGCTTGCCATGCATCATCTTCTGTCCTGCCATGGCCCCTCCCACCTTCCCTGTGTGGTCAGATAGCTGCCTCTGACCCCCTCCCACCTTCCCTCCATGGTCTGTGTGTATGCCACCATAGCCTCATTGTTGCTCTCCATGGTATGTCTTGTTTCTAGTGCCCATCCTGCCTGACCTCCATGGTCATCTTGCTGCTCCTGCCCTGCCCCCTTGCCCCCAGCCCTCTGTTTCCATATGCAGACCCCTATTCCCTCCCTCCTGGCTTGTCTGTTCCTTTGTAATGCCCCTGAGCCGTCCCTCCTGCCCTTTATGGTCTGTTATGCTGCAGCTTTCTCTCCTGTCTGTCCATTATGGTCAGCTAGCTACCATTGCCTCTTTCCCCTCTGCTCTCTGTTGTCAATGTGCATGGTCCTGTCCCTTACCTATTGCTTTCTATGGATTGTTGTGCTGCACTCCCGTCCTGTATGCGCTGTGTGGTGTATTGTGCTGCTGCAAACCCTGATGCTTGTCCTGTAGGGTCACTTTGGTGCACCTCTCCATGTCCCTCCTGTCCTCTGTTATTAGAGTCCATATCCCTACCCCAATTCCTCCTGCCTACCATGGTCCAATGTACCATACTTGCGAACATTTTGAACTTGGTAAGAGGGAGTTTTTGAAAAAAAAATGGGGTATTGATTTTCCCCTTTGAGTTACATTGAAAAAGAGGAGATTGTAGACAGGAGACAGATCAAATAAAGCCCATTTGAGCTTAAAAACATTGGATGTTTCCTGGCTGAAACAGGTCTGTTGGCATGTATGGTTGTACTACCACTGCCTCTTCCTTCTGCCCACAATGGTCTATTATATTGCCACAGCCTCTCTTGCCAGTCCTGTATTATTTGTTTGTTGCCCCTGCCCCCCTTTCCACTGCCCTCCATAGTCTGTTGTGCTGCCACTGCCCTTCCTGCCTGCCCAGTGTGGTCAAATTGTTGTCTCTGCACTCTCCTACCTGCCTTCAATTTTCAGAGTCCATGTCCCTGGCATCTGCCTCTCAACAGTATCCCAATGAACAACTAGATTGCTAACATTCTATATTTATTTCAATAGTGTGGAACGCCTGACGTCATCTTGATGTAATCAAAACTGTAATACCTAGAAAATTTCCTTTAGAAATTACATATATGAGAGGGTCTTATTTGCATCAAAATTATGGTTAGTGCTCTAAAAAACTAAAATGAGGACATATTTTCTGAGTTTTCAAATAGCGACAAAATTATTTGTAATCTTTATGTTTTTTTTATCCAGTTGACCACTTGATTAAATGTTGCACCTAGGGGAGAGGATGTGGTGTTACTTCCAGAGCTGCAGACTTTGCAACTGGGGAACCAGGTTGGAGTTTCTGCTTCAGCTCAACATTCTGTGATTCTGGTCAAATCACTTAATCTCCCCATGTCTACAACCAAAATGAATTTGATCTTGTGTGATGTAACCAATGCTCATGTAAAGCACTCCAATACCTGACAAGTCTGCACTATATAAAACTGCAAATACACAAAAAAATAAGTGTTTTGCACACTTCTGTCATTGGGCTACATGTGGGCAACATCTGGGTGATATTTGTGCTGCATTTGGGCTCTATTGTCTCTGGTGGCCATCTTGGGAGATTTATTTGTTATGGAGTTTCCTAATTTCCTCATGTACTGCAGTCTCCTCAGTAGGAAATGCTTTCAGTTGTTTACTTTGATTCCATCAAGAAGGTATTCTGATATGTCACACATTTGCCATAAATTCTGAATGTTAGCACTCTAGTTGCTCATTAGATCACTGTAGTAAAGCTACTGCTCACCACGGAAGTCTGCTGCTGGTATTAAAAGTGCATGTTTCCGTCTGCATATCAGAATTTTTTTATGAAATAGAAGAGGATTTGAGAAGTCACTCAAAATGTGCCCTAATTTTTCTTTCTTCAGCACTAATCACAATTTCTATGGCAAAATGAACCCCCTCATTTTGTTCCTTTTTAAATTAAATGTTTTAAGAGTTACCACTTTATTCCAACCAAGATGGCTTCAGGTGTGCCATACGTTTGTCATAAGTAGGACTGTTAGCGCTCTAGTTGTTCATTAGAACACTCTGGGAAGCTGCAGTAGAACACAAAGGAATCAACTGACAGTCTCTGCCCTTGTTGGATGTACATGTTTTACAGAGAATGTCAGATTTCATTCTCACATGACTGAGAAAGATAATGTGAATTTACAGAAAATATGCTCTCAGTTTAGCTTATAGATCACCTTCCAAACCTCTGTGGGAAAAGCATGAGAAAATAGTTTCCTCTCAAAAAAGATTCATGATATCAAAGCAGAAGGCTTTTTCACATGGTAAAATCACCTAAGAACACACCACAATTCCTAAAATGAGTATAGTACCATCAACAAATGATTTATAATGTAACTAAAGTCTTAAAACCTTCTATTAACTGCAATGCTTTTTAATTAGGTGCTATCATGTATATTGGTCCCAAGATGGCTGCCAACACTTCTTGGATGATGTGCTGACAGCCAATCAGATCTCACGATGAGATGTGTGGTTAGGCTCCGCCCAGATATATATGTGATTTTACTTTTGATTTTCTCAGGAACTACTGAACGGATTTACACCATTTAAGCAAAAGGCACGAGTCTCAACTGAGGACTACCTCTTTGCCAAATTTGGTGTAATTCCGTTCAGCACTTCGGGCTGTAGCTGCGTCAACAGGTCCTATGGGAAAATGCATGGGGAAAACGTGTTTTGGGACCCCCCTTTTTTCTCGGCCCCCGCTTGATGAATCACCGTGAAATTTTCAGGATAGGAGCGGACTGAAGCTGGCCAAAAGTTTGGAAAATTTTGCGAAGATTCATCAATCGACGCCAACGTTATTCCAAATAGAATGTTGCGGATTTCCTATGGAAAATAGGTCCTAACTATAACTACCTACTGGTGACTGCCAGTAGGTAATATATAAATATATATATATATATATATATACATATAATTTTTACATTTAAGCATTTACATTTTTTATTTGATATAGTTTTTAAAATATTTAATGTTTTGTAAGTGAACTACTCTCTCTCTCTCTACTGTTTCACAGACTGGAGTGGAAATAGTAAGTTTTTATCCGTCCTGAGTCCAAACCTTTCCCTACTGTTGCACAGAGTGGAGTGGGAATAGTATATTTTACCCCTCTGCAATCCAACACTTTCCCTACTTTTGCACTGACTGGAGTGGGAATAGTAAATTTTACCCCTCCCGAGTCTAACACTTTCCCTACTGTTGCACAGATTGGTGTACGAATAGTCGTTTTTATCCCTCTCGTGTCCATCACTTTCCCTACTGTTGCACAGGTTGGAGTGGGAATAGTAAATGTTACCCCTACTGAGTCCAACACTTGCCCTACTATTGCACAGACTGGAGTGTGAATTGTAAAATTTACCCCTCTGCAACCCAACACTTTCCCTACTGTTGCACTGACTGGAGTGGGAATAGTAGTTTTACCCCATCTGTGTCCAACGCTTTCCCTACTGTTGTACAGAGTGGAGTGGAAATAGTAAATTTACCCTTCTGCAATCCAACACTTTCCATAGTGTTGCATTGACTGAAGTGAAAATAGTATTTTTTACCCCTCTGAGTCCAACTCTTACCCTACGGTTGCATAGACTGGAGTGGGAATAGTATTTTTTACCCCTCCTGAGTGAAACCCTTTCCCTACTGTTGCACAGACTGGAGTATATATTACAATTTGGGCACCTCTGAATATAGTTGCACGACTAGAATGAACAAGACCACTAAATCATCCATTCAGACACTCATACATCCACTCATTCTTCAATACACTTTGGCGTGTATATATATATATATATATATATATATATATATATATATATATATATATACACACACACATATATAAAACATTCCTAAACTTTTTAGAAACATTAATTCACTGGATGATGTCATCAGTGATGTCATTTGAGATGTCATCAGTATTCTCATGAGCGATGTAACTGACCATGTCATGAGTGATGTAATAGGTGATGTCATCAGCAGTGCATTGTGAGGGCGCAAGTTATAGTTGGCTCAGCTAACTATAACAGATGAATTTCTCTGGTTTTGTATGAGTGAAATGTCACCCTAGCTATAACATCCCTGAAACCTGTGTTTTTTTCAGTGAATATCTAAGGTATTTAAATGCTAATTACTAACTATTACGTCCCCGAAACCTGTGTTTTTTTTAGTGAATTTCTAAGATTTTTTAAATGCTGATTTTTTAACTATGCCTACATAGGTAGGACATGGGTAGAAAGAGGAAGAAAGGTGCAGAAAGAAACAAGAGAAGTACAGAAAGGGGGAAGAGAGGTGCAGAAAGAGGAAGAATGGTGCGGAAAGAAGCAAGAAAAATGCAGAAAGAGGCAACAGAAGTCCAGAAAGAGGAAGTAAGGTGCAGAGAGAAGCAAGAGATGTGCAGACAGAACCAACAGAGCTGCAGAAAGAGGCCTACTTTGACTGTACCTTCCCACAGACTCATTCAAAGTAGACTAATCACTAATCCTTCTCCCAAGATGTCTTAAACCTCACTTTTTTCTTGAAGGTTCACTATTCATTGACTGCTCAGAATGTTAGGCCTACCTAATGTAAAACAGCAATCCTAACCATATCACTGTTGTAAGTCTGACCAAGTTTGTGAAGGTATGCATGCATGTGTCTCTGCTTTTACCTAGTGACATGTTGCATAAAAATAAAAATACAAAAACTTGAATACCTATGTTTCAAACAGTTTACTCTGTATATTGTGTACAAAAAGGTGTATGTATTTCTTTCTGCTCATAATACAGGACACATGGGTATTCAATAGTATATTTGAGGGGCTCTATAACACCTTTATACATAAGACATGTCTGCCTGTGCAACCCAATGACAGAGCAAAACTGAGTAGATTTGACCACCTATGGGAGAAGCAACCTGCTTTTTAAGCTACCATCTTCAGATGCATAACACAGGTGAGAATACATGTACAATTAGATGTATACCTCAGTCACGAGAGCATGCAGACCTTTAAACTTAACAGCTTGCACTTCCCATTTGAGTAGAGCAAGAGGTGATAGAAGTACAGAAAGAAGCAAGAGACGTGCAGAAAAAAACAAAAGAAGTGCAGAAAGAGTAAGAAATGTGCAGAGAGAGGCAAGAGAAGTGCAGAAAGAGGCAAGAGAAGTGCGGAAAGAGGTAAGAGGGCTAGAGAAAGAGGCAAGAGGGGTGCAGAAAGAAGCAAGGGAAGTGAAGAAAGAAGCAAGGGAAGTGCAGAAAGAAGCAAAAGTGGTGCAGAAAGAAGCAAGAAGGTTGCAGAAAGATGGAAGACGACTGCAGAAAGTTGATAAAAGTACAGAAAGAAGCAAGAGATGTGCAGAACAAAAACAAAAGAGGTGCAGAAAGAGTAGGAAATGTGCAGAAAGAAGCAAGAGAAGTGCAGAAAGAAGCAAGAGAAGTGCAGAAAGAGGCAAGAGAAGTGCAGAAAGAGGTAAGAGGGATGCAGAAAGAGGCAAGAGGGGTGCAGAAAGAAGCAAGGGGAGTGAACAAAGCAGCAAGGGAAATATAGAAAGAGACACAATAGGTGCAGAAACAGACAGGAGAGGAGCAGAAAGAGGCCAGAGAAGTGCAGAAAGAGGCAAGAGAGGTACGTAAGAGGGAAGAGTGGTACAGAAAGAGGCAAAAACGGTGCAGAAAGGGGTAATAGGGTGAAGAAAGAGGCAACAGAGGTACAGAATGAGGCAAGAGAAGTGCAGAAAGAAGGAACAGAAATGCAGAAAGAGGCAAGAGAAGTGCAGAAAGAAGCAATGGAGGTGCAGAAATAAGCAAGAGAAGTGCAGAAAGAACACACATAGGTGCATAAAGAGGCAAGAGGGGTTCAGAAAGAGGCAAGAGAAGTGCTGAAAGAAGCAATAGAGGTGTAGAAACAGGCAAAACAAGTGCAGAAAGAAGCAAGAGAAGTGCTGAAAGAAGCAACAGAGGTGCAGAAAGAAGCAAGTGAGGTGCAGAAAGAGGTGCAGAAAGAGGCAAGAGAAGTGACGAAAGAGGCAAGAGAGTTACCGAAAGAAACAAGTGAGGTGCAGAAAAAAACAAGAGAAGTACAGAAAGAGGCAAGAGAGGTGGAGAAACAGGGAAGAGGGATGCTGAAAGAGGCAAGAGAAGTGCAGAAAGAAGCAACAGAGGTGCAGAAGGAGGCAGAACAACTGCAGAAAGAGGCAAGAGAATTGCAGAAACAGGCAAGAGAGATACATAAAGAGGGAACGTGAGTGCAGAAAGAGGCAAGAGAGGTACAGAAAGAGGGACAGGGGTGCAAAATTAGACAAGAGGCATACAGAAAGAAGCAAGAGATGTGCAGAAAGAAGCAAGAGATGTAGAGAAAGAAGCAAGAGAAGTACAGAAAAAACCAAAAGAGGTGCAGACTGGGTAGACAAACAGGCAAGAGTAGTACAGACAGAGGGAACAGGAATGCAGAAAGAGGCAAGAAAGGTGTAGAAATAGGGAAGAGGGGCACAAAGAGGTAAGAAGGATGCAGAAAGAAGCAAGAGAGGTGCAGAAAGAAGCAAGAGAAGTGCAGAAAGAAGCAGCAGAGGTGCAGAAAGAGGCAACAGGGGTGCAGACAGAGGCAAGAGAAGTGCAGAAAGAAGCAACAGAGGTGCAAAATGAGGCAAAAGAGGTGAAGAAAGAGACAAGTGAGGTGCAGAAAGAGGGAAGAGGGGAGCCGAAATAGGGAAGTGGGTGCAGAGAGAGGCAAGGGAGTACAGAAAGAAGCAACACAGGTGCATAAAAAAGCAAGAAAAGTGCAGAAAGAAGCAACAGAGGTGCAGAAACATGCAAGAGGGGTGCAGAAAGAGGCAAGAGAAGTGCAGAAAGAAGTAACAGAAACCTAGAAAGAAGCAAGTGAAGTGCAGAAAGAAGCATTAGAAATGCAGAAAAAGGCAAGAGAAGCACAGAAAGAAGCAACAGATGTACAAAAAGAGGCAAGAGAAGTGCAGAAAGAGGTAAGAGATGTGCAGAAATAGGGAACAGGGTTGCAGAAATAGGCAAGAGAAGTGCAGAAAGAGGGAAGAGGGGTGCAGTAACAGGCAAGAGGGGTGCAGAAAGAAGCAAGTGAGGTGCAGAAAGATGCAAAAGAGGTGCATAAAGAGATAAGAGAGGAGAAAAAAGCAAGAGAAGTGTAGAAAGAAGCAACAGAGTTGCAGAAGGAGGCAAGAGAACTGCAGGAAGAGGCAAGAGAGGTGTTGAAAGAAGCAAGAGAAGTGTGAGAAGTTGGCCTGATATATGCTGTCCACTAGTGATAGTGGGCACCTTGTATCAGTCCAAACAACCCCTTATTGGTTATAGGTTAAAGACAACCTTTATTGAAAGCTATCCTTGTGGTAGCTATGGAGAGCAGCCTTCAGGATAAGTCTTGAAGGAATGTAAAGCAGCTTGTTTTACCAGTCTATAATCTCTTGAGTCACTAAATGAAAGATATCCACACCAGGTGAGAAGCAACAGAGGTACAGAAAGAAGCAACAGTAGTGCAGAACAAAGCAACAGTGGTGCAGAAAAAGGCAAAAGGGTTGCAGAAAGAGGCAAGAGAAGTGCAGAAAGAAGCAAAAGAAATCTAGAAAGAGGCAGGAGAAGCACAGAAGGAAGCAACAGATGTGCAGAAAGAGGCAAGATAGGTGCAGATACAGGCAAGAGATGTACAGAAAGAGGGAACAGGGTTGCAGAAAGAGGCAAGAGAGGTGCACAAAGAGGGAAGAGAGCAGCAGAAAGAGGGAAGAGGGTGCAGAGAGAGGCAAGGGGTACAGAAAGAAGCAACAGAGGTGCAGAACAAAGCAACAAAGGGTTGCAGAAAAGGCAAGTGAAGTGCAGAAAGAAGCAATATAAATGCAGAAAGAGGCAGGAAAAGCAGAGAAGGAAGCAACAGATGTGCAGAAAGAGGCAAGAGATGTGCAGAAAGAGGGAACAGGGTTGCAGAAAGAGGCAAGAGAGATGCAGAAAGAGGGAAGCTGTGCAGAAAGAGGTAAGAGGGTTGCAGAAAGAGGCAAGAGGGGTGCAGAAAGCAAGTGAGGTGTAGAAAGATGCAAAAGAGGTGCAAAAGAGGCAAGAGAGGAGAAAAAAGCAAGAGAAGTGAAGAAAGAGGCAAGAGAAGTGCTGAAAGAAGCAACAAAGGCACCAAAAGAAGCAAGAGAAGTGATGAAAGAGACAAGAGAGTTGCAGAAGGGAACAAGAGAGGTGAAAAAGCAAGGGAAGTGAAGAAAGGGGCAAGTGAGGTGCAGAAAGAAACAAGAGAGGTACAGATAAAAGCAAGAGAAGTACAGAAAGAGGCAAGTGAGGTACAGAAAGAGGCAAGAAAACTGCAGAAATGGCAAGAGAGGTGCAGAAAGAGTCAAGTGAGGTCCTGAAACAGGCAAGAGGGGTAGAGAAAGAGGCAAGAGAAGTATAGAAAGAAGCAACAGAGTTACAGAAGGTGGCAAGAGAACTGCAGAAAGAGGCAGGAGAGGTGTAGAAAGAGAAAAGAAGGGTGCAGAAAGAGGCAATAGGGATACAGAAAGAAGCAGGAGAGGTGTGAAAAAAGCAAGAGAAGTTCAGAAAGAACCAACAGAGGTGCAGAAAGAGGCAAGAGAGATGCAGAAACAGGCAAGATATGTGCAGAAAGAGGGAACAGGGGTGTAGAAAGAGGCAAGAGGGGTGCAGAAAGGGAAGAGGTGCAGAAAGAAACAAGAGAGGTACAGAAAAGAGGAAGAGAAGTGCATAAAGAAGCAAGTAAGGTTCAGAAAGAGGCAAGAGAAGCATAGAAAGAGGCAAGTGAGGTGCAGAAAGAGGAAGTGATGTGCAGAAACAGGCAAGCGGGGTGGAGAAAGAGGCAAGAGACGTGTAAAAAGGAGCAACAGATGTGCAGAAGGAGGCAAAAGAACTGCAGAAAGACGCAAGAGACGTGTAGAAAGAGGAAAGAGGGGTACAGAAAGGGGCAAGAGGAGTGCAGAAAGAAGTGAGATAGGTGCAGAAACAAGCAAGAGAAGTGCAGAAGGAACCACCCAAGGTGCAGAAAGAGGCAAGTAGGACACAGGAAGAGGCAACAGAGGTGAAAAAAGAGGGAAGAGGGGTGCAGAAAGAGACAAGAGGGGTGCAGGAAGTAGCAAGTGAGGTACAGAAAGAGGCAACATAGGTGTAGAAAGAAGCAAGAGAAGTAATGAAAGAGACAAGAGAGTTGCAGAAAGAAACAAGAGAGGAACAGAAAAAAGCAAGGGAATGCAGAAAGAGGCAAGTGAAGTGTAGAACGAGGCAAGAGAAGTGCAGAAAGATGCAAGAGAGGTGCAGAAATAGGCAAGTGAGGTGTAACACAGGCAAGAGGAGTACAAAAAGAGGCAAGTGAAGTGCAGAAAGAAGCAACAGAGGTACAGAAGGAGGCAAGAGAATTGTGGAAAGAGGCAAGAGAGGTGCAGAAAGAGGAAGGTGGGGTGCAGAAAGAAGCAAGAGAGGTGCTGAAAAAAGCAAGAGAAGTGTAGAAAGACCCAACGGATGTGCACAAAGAGGCAAGAGGGGTGCAGAAAGAGGCAAGATAAGTGTAGAAAGAAGCAACAGAGATGCAGAAAGAAGCAAGAGAACTGCAGAAAGAGGGAAGAGAGTTACATAAACAGGCAACAGAGGCAAAGCAATAGGAAACAGGGGTACTGACAGAGGCAAGAGAGGTGCAAAAAGAGGGAAGAGGGGTGCAGAAAGAGGCAAGAGGAGTGCAAAATTTGCAAACGAGGTGCAGAAAGAAGCAAGAGCAGTGCAGAAAGAACCAACAGTGGTGAAGAAAGAGGCAAGAGGGGTGCAGAAATAGGCAACAAGGGTGCAGAAAGAAGCAAACGAGGTGCAGAAAAACGTAATAGAACTGCAGAAAGAGACAAGGGAGGTGAAGAAAGAAGCAAGGGAAGTGCACAAAGAGGCATGAAGTGTGCATAAAGAGGCAAGAGGGGTGCAGATAGAGGCAAGAAAGGTGCAGAAAGGAGCAAGACAAGTGCAGAAAGAAGCAACAGAGGTGCAGAAAGAGGCAAGAGAAGTGCAGAAAGAGGCAACCGAGGTGCAGAATCCGGCAGGAGAGGTGCAGAAAGAGGGAACTGGGAATGCAGAAATAGGCAAGAGAGGTACAGAAAAGGGGAAGAGTGGTGCAGAAAGAGGCTAGAGTGGTGCAGAAAGAAGCAATAGAGGTGCAAAAAGAAGCAAGAGGGGTGCAGAAAGAAGCAACAGAGGAGCAGAATGAAGCAAGAAGGGTGCAGAGAGAGGCAAGAAAAGTGCAGAAGGAAGCAACGGAAATGCAGAAACAGGGAAGAGGAGTGCAGAAAGAGGGAAGAGGGGTGCAGCAAGAAGCAAGAGAGGTGCAGAAGAAAGCAAGAGAAGTGCAGAAAGAAGCAAGAGAGGGGAAGAAAGAGGCAAAAGGGATGCAGAAAAAGTCAAGAGAAGTGCAGAAAGAGGCACTAGAGGTGCAGAAAGAAGGAAGAGGGTGCAGAAAGATATAAGAGAAGTGAAGAAAGAAGCAAGAGAGGTACAGAAAGGAGCAAGAGAGGTGCAGAAAGAAGGGAGGTACAGAAAGCAGAAAAGATGTGCAGAAAGTGGAAAGAGAAGTCCAGAAAAAGGAAGAAAGGTGCACAAAGAAGCAAGAGAAATGCAAAAAGAAGCAAGAGTGGTTTGCGCACCATTAGTTCCAATTTAACACCCACATTTAGCAATAATTAACATGTGACAATTCCAGGTTTGCAAAGGGCCTTCCACCACACTGAAAAACTTGTCACTGCATTTTTGGTAACGTTTGAGCCATTTGAGCTAGAAACAAGTTTTTTTTGTTCAAATCTGCAATTATGTTGCAGATGATGGATTATGTGGCAAATGCGGAAAATATCTAATTATGTGAAAATCGAATAGTCACATAATTCCAGTGGCCCTGCTCATACCTTCGACTAGGTCCAGAAGTACTCCTCAGCGGTCCTTCTTTTCTTTGTCTCATTGAGTTTATAGTTTAGCTTCTATGGAAACAAGGAAGACTAAACCTGAGGTTACCACTCCCCAACACAGCCTATCATACCACATAATTACTCTCATAACACAATCCCACTCTACATAATTCCTATACACTAAATACCAAACTTTCTATCCACATAATTTCCCTGCACAACATACCACATAATTCCACTACACACAACGTACATCCACTCCACTCCCAAAAATATTATTAAAAAACGTTTACATTTACACCACCAATAGCCCTAACTAGACCTATTACATTTCAAACTCTTCTTTAACTAGTAGTCGCATTTGCAGAGTGGTGGAGAAAGGGGGCTCGGCCTCTGACCAGTGCTCAGGAAATCTGCTGAATAGCACTTACAGGAGGTACCAGGAGGGCTTTTCGGCCCCCAAAGTCCCTCAGCAGTAAAGTGGACTTTGTCCCCCAACCAGTAGTGTGCCAGGAGGTGCATTTGCAGAGTGGTGGAGAAAGGGGGGCTTGGTCTCTGAAGACCTATTAGCAATCCCACTGTGTGGGACTTACTGGAGGTAACAGGAGGGGTGGTTGGCCCCCAAGAACATCCTTGGGGGTCAACTACCCCTCCTAGTACCTGTAGTAAGTCCCACACAGCAGGATTGCTAAGTTCTCATAGAAGGCCATGCCCCCTTTTCCCACCACTGTGCAAACTTATTCCCTGGCACACTCTTGGATTGGGATTGTAGTTCCCTTCACTGCTGGGGGTCCTTAGGTGCCAACTAGCCTACCTCTTACCTCCAGTAAGCCCCACACAGTGGGATTGCTGAGAGGTGGACAAAGGCCACACCCCTTTCTCCACCACTCTGCAAACACACCTCCTTGTGCAATCTTGGTTGGGGGGATAAAGTCCCCTTGCCGCCTGAGGGTTCCTGGGGGCCAACTAGCCCTCTTGTCACCTCTAGTAAGCCCCATACTGAGAGTGGTCAGAGGCCATGCCCCCTTTTTACACCACTCTGCAAACACGCCTCCTGGCGCACTGCTGCTTGGGGGATGAAGTCCACTTTAGTCCTGAGGTCCTCAGGACACAAGGGGACCTCATCGCCCCACCAGCAGTGCGCCAAGAGGCATGTTTGCAGTGGTGTAAAAAGGGGCATGGCCTCCTACCACCTCTCAGCAATCCCACTGTGTGGGGCTAACTGGAGGTACCTGGTGGGCTAGTTAGCCCCTAAAGATCCTCACCAGTACAGGGGACTTCATCCCCAAGCCAGAAAGTGTCAGGAGGCTCATTTGCAGAGTGTTGCAGGGAGGGGGCGGGGCCTCGGGCAAGTTGCCGGTTTCTTTTTTTTTTATCTTAGGAAGGGGAGCTGTGTGGCCCCTTCCTTTGAATGTTTTGGGCCCTAGGGACCCCATCCCCGGAAGCCTGAGAAATTTTGTAATTTTTTTTAATTTGAAAAGGGAGGGAGGTGCGAGGCCTCCCTCCCTAGGCCTTTCTTTCTTTTTATATTTTTAAAGGGCAGGGGAGCCCCCCTCCCCAGGCCAATTTCAGCCCCGTGGACCCCATCCCTCGGATCCCAGCGGAAAGTATTTTTATAGAACGGGGGCCACGTGGCCCCCCTTCCCTGGGCCACTTTTGGTCCCAGGAAGCCCATTCCCCGGGACCTGCCCAGCCTTTTTTTTTTTTGGAGGGGGCATGGCCCCCCTCCTGAGTCAAATTATGGCCCCGGCCTTACTTTTAAAACAAGCATTGGCATAGCCAATTGGTCTCGCCTTTGGGACTTTGTAAGTGTTTAGCCAGAGCTATTGGTTTTGCCAATGTCTTTAAGCTATGTTGTAGAGCATTGTGACTTCTGTACACCATGTTGAAAAGTTATAATGAAAAATGTTACGAAAGCAGTCTTCGAGCACCACAAAAAGTAGAGTAGAGTGAGAGAGCAAGAGTTATAGGAAGTGAAAGAAAGAGTAAAAGAGAGATTTGAGATGGAGGAAGTAAGCAAGTGCATGAGGCTGGGGCCTGGAACAGTATTGGAGCTAGGTCTGCAAGGTATAGTCGAAGTACTTGGCACAGGTAAGTGGGACAGGCAGGGCCAGGTAGTGTCTGCTTAATGGCTGGTTAGCTACAGCAAAAATTAAGTAGCAACGTGACTAGGAAGGACTTACGGGGGCAAGGGGCAGTACTGGAGTGGGCAGCATTAAACAATCCTCTCCCACACATAAGTACAGGCTGCAAAGAACTGGAGATATAGTCACTGACGAGGGAACACAAAGGAGCACGCTGGGTGGGCGTGGCCCCGGCTGCGTTCAGTCAGTGGGGGTGGCATGTGGTGGTGGGTTACGGTCTGGTGGGCACTTTAATCACTGCGGAGCAATAAAACGTGGTTTCAAATCCCATCTTCTTCCCCTGACCACATTGTGTGATCCGGGCCAATCGTGGTTCGGTTTGGAAGCGTTTAGAAACAGGATAAATGACACCCAGCGGTACAAATTCCTGCTACTTACAGTTGAAGCTGGAGGGGCGCGGTGACTTTCTCCTCCACTGAAAGCGCTGGAGCAACATCGCCTTGTGGATTCATGTGTGTTGTTTCTTATTTTTCCCTCATAAACCCCTCACCTGTAGAAAGTGTTTTAAACAGGACCCGCCCGTTTCTACCTTTGAATGTGCCGAAGGGCATTGCGTAAAAGGCTTTTATTTCTGGGGCATGTTAAATGCAATGATTTCAATACCCCACACAATAGCAAAGCGCGCGTGAGCGGACCTCTTTCCTCAGACCCCAGGAGGCAGCACCCCCAAAATATTATTCCTTACACCCGGCACCGCCACCTAAGCGTCAGAGTCGGTAAGTGTGCACCGCGCAGGTAATTTGACGCCTCTGTTTGACTAGAAATGCTCGATTTATCACGTGAATAGAATTTCTTGCTCTGTCAGCTCGCTGTATTTGTCTTTCAGTTTTTACATACTGAGTACATAGGCAGAGCAAACGAGTGTATAAGGTTGCCCAAAAAGAGAAATCCATTTTTTTTACTTTGCGCTAAGCATCTAAGCGCTACTTATTTTTCCACAACATGTAGAGGGACGGTGAGACAGGTTCTGTGCATTTCACAGCGCTTGGTTTAACATATTTTTCGTTTGTTCGTAGTGCCACTTAAAAGGTGAGTCAGCTATTCATCTACCCGACCGAACCCGTGACCTACAAGTTACATGTTACACACACACCTCGGCAGTGGGCGCTTAACTCAGTAAATCAAGTTAAAGTTTGAGCAGAACCCATTACCAAGATCACAAGGCTGATGTTATGGAACGTCGAGATTAGAAATTAGAAATCACCGGGTTTCAAGGCAGTTTGTTGTTTCTGAGCTATGGGTGCAAACGGAAGGTTGATGATCTCTGCAGAACCAACTCAGATGTTCATGGGAGCGAGGTCGATGACATACTGGTTTAGCTAATAATACCTCTCCCCAAGGGCCTAGTCAACTCCGCGCTCTGCATAATCTGTTGCGTGTCTCTGCTTTTCTGGTATTTTAGGATGACTACCTCTGCAAACAGCACGTGTTCTCCCAAAATAGGACCTTTTCCAACTCCATTGAACATACACATCTATGAGTAAAGCCTTTGACACAGTTTTAATGTGATTGACAGACGTTTAAATCAATACATATGTTACTGTACAGCTCACATACACTTATTCTGGGCGCTATAGGGGAATCGGGAGATATCCTCCTGGCAGCTGGTGCCCGTGAACTTCGGAGAGGGCCGGGTAGAGGTAAGTTTGTTTCATGTGACGTTGTTAGAAGCACGGGTACAGTCACCCCCTGGCACAGTTGGAACACTTTTTGACAGCCCATGGGCTGGTGCGCGCGTTTAATTGTTATGTTGAATATTTGGATGGCGCTATGGAGAATATAACGTTACTTCGGAGCGCCGGGAGAGGAAGGAGGGATGAAAAAGTTACAGGCGGGGACTCAAAAGCGAGGATGGGGGTTTGATGAGACCAGCTTCCCCAAAACCGCTCTGGACTTAATGACAGAACTTAGTGGAGCACCTGAAGGGTTCTTACGGGAAGGGAGGGAGTGGGAAAGGTAGAGAGGAGGTAAAAGCAAGAGGGCACGGCATGGGGAGACAGGAGGGCCCTGTCAGGTAATAGTGTGAGAGAGCAGTTTGGGGAATCCAGACAGGAATGAGTGAAACATCACAGTACGCCGGTTCAAAGATACCCGGGAATTCTGGTTTTAATGGGGCAACCTCCTGTGGATCCCAGACTTACAAGATGCAGCACCTGAGTGAATGAATGGTAAGGTGACAGGGCCCCTTAGACCCTGTGTTGACTACATACCAGAGCGAGTGCGTGAGTGAATGAATGAATGAATAAATGCAATAAAGCAGTGCGCCCAGATGACATCACAACCTTTGGGATAATTCAGATTAGTATATACAGACTATTTACTCCGACAGATCGTTAGTAGGGTCGGTGCAGCCACCCACCTATTGGCGACGTCTCTGAGGGCCGCTTGGCCCGGGGCAGAGTCACTGTCATGTTGAGTTCCGCCTGACTCGGCCCCGGCGCCCTTTCAAAGACAGCCTGGGCATTCTCCCCTCTCCACATCAGCTCGGTCAGCACTATGCAGCGTCGCGGGCATGTTTAGCTATTTATATGGTAAATTAAAATAGACGCACACAAACAGATACCGTCTGCAATTGAGAAACGCGCAGCAGAGCGCACGGACATGAGGACACGTATGGGAAAATCAATGAGTAAGGAAGGTATTTCCCCTGGTGGAACCCATCCGCGACTTGGAACGCAGCCATTGGATTGACTTGTCACTCACAGCCACGGCACGAGCTTATCCAAACACGTTCCGCTTTCACTTTCCTCCTTTGTGAAAGGTTTGTTATCTTTATGGGGCCATGTGTTTGAAACACATGGCCCCATAAAGATAACAAAGCTTTTGCGACGATAGTAAGTCAAGTGAGCCAGTCCAAGTGGGACGGCTCAAACAGAGAAAACTGTACATCAGAAAGTGCTCTTTCCCAATGGCTGGCCGCCGTTTAGCATAAACGGTGATGCCAGCCAATGGGAAAGAGGGGCGGGGCTTAAAGCCAGATACTGACCCTAAATCATTCAATCTCGCCAGCGAGACTGTGCATTTGCGAAGTCTTACGCTAGGCTCCACCTAAAAAATTAATGAGGGGAGGGGCCCTAGTGCCCCACCTCTTGGGTCATTCGTTGCCCCGGGACCCCATCCCCCAGGCATGGCCTGACGTTCGGTACCATGTGGGGAGCCCCAATACCCCCACGGTCCCTGCCAGCTCCCCACCTCAGGTGGGAGCTGCAAAGATGCAGCTCTCTTCGCCCAAAAGGAATTCTGCTTCGCTTCATTGAAGCGAGAGCAGTTTTTCTGCTCTCGCTTCCATGAAGCAAAGCAGATGTTTGCTATGGCAGGGCTGGAGCTGTGCTCTTGCCCTGCCAAAGCAAACTGCAATGTCCCAGGGATGGGCATCCGAGACATCTCTCAGCTACTCCTCCTCAGATTTTGTGCATCCATAGGGCATTTCATTCCATTCTATTTGCCACTTTTGCTTTGTACTTATTTTGCTGTTAGATTTCTCTATATACAGCCTGAGGCCCACATCGATCGTTATCCTTTGGTTATTTTTGTTTTCAAATTATTTTCCCTGATTTTTCATTACATGGTGCAATTGGGTTTGTTCTTTCATACAGCTCACACTGCAGATTTATTGTTGTTTATTTATACCCCTTCATTGTATTTTTGTAATTTTCAGTATTTGCCCCCTTTGCTCGCTATCGTGAGACATATTTCTAGTATGCCGGTCGGCTAGGTCTTCCATTCTCTATTGTGTAATTGTTTCTGTTATGTTTAGTGGTTGTGTCCCTGCGAGGACACCGTATGTCACCGTTGTGACAATGTCCCTGCGCGGACACTGTACTGTACTGTGACCTCACCAGCTGTCAGTTGGTGATGACAGTTTACAGCTGGTGATGCCTGTGAACACATTCCTTGCGCTCCGCCGACGGAGCCCATGTTGGTTAGATGAATAAAGAACTCGTTCTACACTATACAACCCTGCGTCTTTGAGATCTTAACAAACAACACTGGCGACGATAACCAATACCGGAACCCACAAAGGAAAGAAGTAAGAAGATTTAGAAACAAAAAAAAGAAGATTCAACGGTTAAAAGAAACAGAAATGTGGATATACAGAATGTGTAAATACAGACGCAGAAAGGAAAAATAAAGGAAAGCACAGCACAGGTGCGTGAAAAGAAATCATTTTTAAAGATAAATGAGGAAACAAGCATTACAAAGAAAAACGAAAGTATCAGCTGAGTGGATTTCAGGTGTGTCTGAAATACTGCGTGCAAAACGCATGGAAAAAAGAAAGACATGGAAGCTTGAAGAAAAAGGTTGAGCACTGTGTGACACTTGAAAGGGAAAATTACGGCAGTCTGATACTCGACGGTTCAACGACTCCAACGTTCATGCTTCAACCAACTGTCAGCTGGAGGCATACGTCAACATCAGATGTGAAACTTGTGACGCATTACGCAAAGGAGGCCATTTTGGAAGTGTAAACAGCAAACGGTCTAGTTTTCCTGATGTGACATCTATGGAGAGCCATTTAAAAAAAATACATTGAGGAAATTCGAAGCGACAATCATACGGAGCACGTTAAGGATGTCAGGAAGCAAGAAAAGAAGCACGGCGCATTTATAGAACGATCGAAAGATAATCTGGAGAATTAAGGTATGATGCAGAGAGTGTGGAATATTCTAAGGTAATTTTGTATTGGAAGAAAGAAGGAATACTGTGCATCAAAGAGAACAAAAACGCTATGTGCAGGCAAATCGAGTCGATGACTTGTGCCTTCTTCGACAGTGCATGGCATAAATTTCAGATCCACAGCGGATTAAAAAAAAACTATGCTCTAGATACATTTAAGTTTTTTTTTACAGTAAAATAAACCCCTGAAAGCACACAAGCAGTTACTTTTGAGAGTGTGGTAATTCAAGATCAAAAGACAGTAAAACAGCATGGCGTCTGGGTATTTGTGGAATCTCTCTCCATCACAATCGTTCTTACCAGGCGTGGGAGAACCTGTGATCAGGTGGGAGGAATGAAGAGAGTATTTTAATAACTACATTTTGCAATTTGAAGATGATGATGAATTTACTGATAAAAAGAAACACAAACTATTATTGCATTGTCTAGGGGCAGGGGCCATCAAGGTGTACAACAGTATAAACAAAAAGAACAGGGGAGAAAGTGAAATGATGTCTACGCAAATGCAATTGATGATCTAAATACGTACTACAAGCCAACCGTGTGCGTGGGCGTGGACAGATATAAGTTCTTCCACAGAAAGCAAGGAAAGGAAGCGCCTGTCGACGACTATGTTTCAGCACTAAAGGAATTAGCTTTGAACTGTCGATTTGGCGACTTGCATGATGAGTTTATAAGAGACCAGATCATCATGCAGGGGTCAAATTCAAACATTCAAGACAATTTATGGACTAAGGGCGAGTACCCTCTCCAAAACATAATAGATATTGCAAGAAAAGCAGAATTGACAGGACGCTGTGCTGGAGCGGGTTTTAGTTTATAAATTTGTATACCCTCTCCATTTTGCATGTTTATATTAATAAGAATAATTAACTAATGGTAACTGTATTAATTAGAATGCTGTGGAAAATAACCAACCTTATTAACATAAAGAATACACGTGGGAATTGCATTTGCATGGCCTAACTAATACGTAAATTAAAACGTGTACGCATATTGATCATAGATAAGTGGAATATTACATGTTATATGTTGCTTCTGTGATGTATTTGTGATTTGTGCTTTATTAATGTGAGTATAACCCGCATTAAGCGTTGCTTTTGCAAGATAAATACACACACATATTGGTATTAGTAAGGGGATAACATTTTATTAGTCATTTTCATGTATTAATTACGTTTTTGTGTCTCTTTGCTTAAGTTGACCATTTGGAGTGGCCACAAAATGGCTGACATCCCTATTTGACAAGCTGACTTCATTGAGAAGGTCTCTGGGTGAAGTGCGCATGCGTCACCAACAACAGCGGTGGCCTTACAGTGACCCTAACCCAACTGTGCCTATCAAGGACACACCAGGCGACAAGCCAGCTACCCTGATGGAACAATAAAAATATACACTTGACCGGGGAAATTATGAACTACATCAAAGGAACATTTAATATGTGAGAACTGTGAGGAACGGATTTCATCAACCAATCAAATGCATTCAAAAATATTACTCGTTACTTTTGGAATGTAATTTTACTATAAATTATGACAGAATAGAGAGGTTGCTAGCTCAAGAGCCGCATCTTTGAATTTCCAGACGGTGACACTGCAGGACAGCTGTTTCCAAAGACTCTGACAGATTGAACTGATGACCAAGATTTTGACTTAGAGGACGACTTTAGCCAGAATAGGTAAATATGATGGTCAGCTGCTTGATTAAACAAATGATTCGATTTTCAATTATTTAGATAAAGATGTAAGATTCATTACAAGAACTGTGTTGGGTCGTTATTATGAAAAGCTGTATTTATGTAAATAAATGATAGATTTAGTTATCACTTCAACCAGCGGCTAGCTGATCCATGGCCTATCCATGGGAGGAGTACTAAAAGGTGAAGCTTAGGGAAGTCTATTGTTCATTAGGGATACTTCCTTTCATTACAGCGAATGGAACAATCGCATCTTTAGAAAACAGATTAATAGAAGATGAATGTTGGTGTTATGGGCCCCACCAGCGAATGTAGTGATTGAGTGTGTCTCTGTGATCTATGATCTGTGAAGAAGGGAGGGATTTTGCATTCCGCGCTGTATCAGTTTTTCCTGGTAGCAGAGATATGGTTAGCTACTGTTTGGTTTGGTGATTATTGCTTACAAATAGCTTATTGATTATTGATTGATATTGGTTTATGTACTAACACTCTATGTTGAGTCGCGTCGAGTTATATGTTGTTTGCACGGCTTCTGGGATGTAGGAAGTCGGAAGTTTGTAACAGTTCTGTAGTAGAGCAGAGGTAAGCGCTGCTCTCGGGAAAGACGGAATTGTTGTTCCCTGTAGGTACACAGGGAAAACGTGTAACGATTGAAGTTGCACGGCGCATTGTTTGGGTTCGATTCGGTGACATCGTCGTGTGTTACCACTAGAAATATTTTCTGTGTAAAAGAATTGTGTATGATAGCGAAGGTTACCTGTGACATTTTGGTCTTTAAGTACCAGGAAACCAAATGGCATACCGATAACGCTTATCACTGAAAAGGTAGCAGGTGTTCTCTGAGCTTGTTAGAAGGACAAAGTAGAGGTAAGCGCTGCTTTGTTAACGTATGTTATAATTCTGTAGTAGGACAGACTGTTCGCTGTTCTCTGGAAAGACAGGATTCTGTGCGAATGTACTACATTTTCTTGTGTGAAAGTGCGTGAACGAAATAGCATTCGGGTTAATTGTGAAACTCTGGTTTTATTTCTCAGGAGCATTGGGTCTCCAACTATGTGTCTTAAATACTAGAGAAACCGTTAGCTGATGCTTGTTAGAAGGGTAAGGTAGAGGGATGTGCAACTTTATCAACGGAAGTAACGATTCCGTAGTAGGGCAGAGGTAAGCGCTGCTCTCGGGAAAGACGGAATTCTCGTGAGAAAGGTCTATTGCTGTTCTTTGGTTTGCGAAGCGGACAATGGAGATGTTTTTTTGTTGTTACTAATAGAATTGTAAAAGTTGCAATAAAACTTCACTGAGCGGACTTGTAAAGGAGGGGTAGACAGGAGCAGAACTGCCGCAGCGGCTGCTGACGTCAGAATGACCGCGCTGGGATTGGACAGTCAGTCAGAACTGTGAAACGCCCCGGATTGGTGCGTTAGTGAACGCCGCGCTAGGATTGGAGAAGAAACAGGGTGACGTAAACGCTCCCTATTGGTGCGTTAGTGTGAGTCACGCTGTGAGTGGACAGAATAATGGTACAGTTGTAGAGAGACTAGCGATACAAGGAAACCAAGAAAATGTATTACCAACCGCCAGAAAAGAAGACGTTGTGGTTTGGTAAAATTAAGAAATGGTTTAAGAAAGACAAACAGGTCAAAACTAGGGAAGGACAGTTACTTCCTCCGCCAAAACCCCCCGCATCTTCGATGATTGCGAAATATGGGTATCATGCTTGTATTTGGTTAGACAATTGGGTAAAATATACCAAGGACGATGGAGTCCTGGCATTTCCAGAACATGGTTCCTTTAATTTGGCTGTTTTAAGGAATCTGAGGGAGAAGATGATGTATTTACAACCAAGACCTAGACCGACGCAGTTTGAGGCATTGACGAAATGGGAAGACGAAATGCATGAACGAGAAAAACAAAGAAATGGTAGAAGTTATAGATATCTGTTTGGCAGTTCATACGGACATGAAACACATGATGATCAAATGAAAAGATGGCGGAATGCAAGTATCACTGAGGGTATGTTTCCTGTAAGAGCAATAGGAGAGAATGAAGGAAAAAATGTGTGGAAAAAAGGAATAATGTGGAATCAAGAGGTTATGGAGCAAATGAATCAGATGATTATGATTGTGTGCTGGATGATGTGTTTTATAAAAATCCACCACCGTACCGACCAGAACCAAAAATGTTGACACCAAGTGCCCCAATGAGAGAAACATTACGAATTATCAAGACTGAGACTATGTCACCAGATTTAGGAAAAAGGAACTCCATTAGAGAAGTAGAAAAGAAGTCGGAGAATAGAATAAATAGTGAAAATTCAGCAGAATTGGCCAATCAACTCTAGAATTGACAGAGAAAATAAGAGAATTAACTAAGAATCTAGAAGCTGTAACAGTTCCAATGACCATAGGTCCAGTAATGGCCATTTTTGAAAAACAAAAGGATAGCGAACATTGCTTGACGGTACCTTGCCGGAACCATAATTTGGTTGAGAGTCCCGAGCGGAGTCAAATTGAGAATCCATGGGGACCGACAATAAATATGTTTGAACCAAGTGTTTCAAATAATCCATTTATAAATCAGAATTATGCTGAAAAGAGTAGAACAACAGTCGAAACATTATTGGAACCCCAGAGAAATCCGGAACAGTGTAGCGTAGAAAACCCAGTAGGACCTTCTGTGGAAGAACTAAGTGAATGGTTAAGAGGGTTACAGAAACAAGATAAAGAATCCCAGTCAATAGATGTGGCCAAGTTACGGATGGTATTGGAAGAATTAATTGTAGGGACTATACCTGTAGAAAAATTGAAAAATTATCAGGACGAGGAATTGGTATTCCTGTGTAAAAGCGTGACATGGAGAGCGAAAAATCTACATGAAAGACTTGGAGAAGTTGCGAATGAAATGGGTATAGATATTGATAAGGTAAAAGCCTTACAGAAACCCTATCGAGTTGATTTTACTGAAAAGGACATTGAAAATCAGAACACCACAGGACAGATAGGTCAGATTAAGGACATAATCATTTTATTGAGAAAATGGGGAGACGTGGATAAATGGAGAAGTAAATGGTATAGAAAGCGTATTGAGGCTTCAGAAAAGACAGTTTCGGCGTTCCCTGTTAGAGAGAAAAAAAGACAATAACTGAATACCCCATGAGGGAGATTCCAGGAGGAGGATATGTACACGTCCCATGGACAAGACATGACATTTTGTCATTTACGAATGATTTCCCTCGACTACGCGAAAAGCCCGTCGAGTGGTACCGGCAGGTAGACAGATTTGTAAAATTGTCTAAAGTACTATGGATAGATTTGCATAGTCTATTTGACATAATAGTACCAGCAGATTTGTGGACAGAATGTAAATTAATGATAAATTGGCCAAATCAGGAATACCCTAGGGACCCTAAGACAGGAGCTCCTGACCCAGAGGTAATGAAGAAATATGAACAGGTTATGGTATTTCTGAAAAACAAAGTGCCCCCCAAAGAGACAGATTGGGTAAAAATTGACCGAACACATCAAGAAAGTAAGGAGTCAGTACATGCCTATTATGAGAGATTAATTTTGGCCTTTAAGCAGTTCAGTGGAGATGAGAACCTGAGTGAAAAGGATTTGAGTCATTTCGTATACAGATTTGTATATGGTTTACGTCCAGACATTGGTGATATGATAAAACAGATTGGCAAAATAAGAAAATAGATGAAGTTTTGAGACATGCCAAATATTTCAGTGATGAAATAGAGCCCAAACAGCGAAAATTAAAAGAAAAGGCCATGTGGGCACAGGTGAAGGTAGCTGAAAGGCAGGAAGCTCAGTTAGTCGAACAAGCAAATAACCCTGGAACTAAACCAAGATTTGGCCCAGGAAAAGGGAAAGGTAATATAGAAGAAGCTAAAAAGAAGTTCCCATGCCATAATTGCGGTAGGTTAGGGCATTGGAAATCCGAGTGTAAATTTCCTCTGAGTACTAATAATGAAAATTCATCATTGAATCCACAGGTGCAGAATGAGGTGAGTGGTCAACTGCAGCAACAGCAGCAGGTGGTTACCTCACAGAATCAGGTGCCAAAACCACCTTTCCCGCAGAGCAGAAACACACAGAAGTATAGTAATGAATCGGGATTCTACAATGAAGAACAGGTAAATAAACCGCCACGCGCTGTTTCGCAGTGTTGGCTGCAACGCGATGAGAGTGACTCAGAAGGAAGCTATTGACGGTGCCGAAGAGAGGAAGAAGAGTGCGTACTTGTCGCAACTCTAGAAGTAGACCAGACAGGACCATTTGTAGATGGGAGGGTTAATGATGAAAATATTACTTTCCTAGTGGACACTGGCGCTACTCGATCAACTGTTAGATCAGCTGATGTTAAGAATCTTCCTCTTTCGGATGAAACAATCCAAGTAGTTGGTGTGTCCAACAGACAGATAAAGACATTTTTGACAGAACCAGTAAAAGTTAGTATAGGGAAATTTACAGAGATGCACTGCTTTGTTGTGTGTGATACCAGGCCAGTGAATTTATTAGGTAGTGACCTGTTGTGCAAAATGAATTGCACAATATTCTGTACTCCCGATGGAATAGCATTTGAAACACCAGATGAGGATGTACTGTATAAAATGACCATCGCTAACAGAGAAGATGAGGTTACTGAGACTTATGCAATATTCAACCCTGATGAATTACCCAGAGAATTGAAGCAGTCAGTAAAAGCGGAAGTATGGGATTTTACCGGAGAAGATGTAGGGCTAATGAGAAATATAAATCCCGTGAAAATAACTGTGAAGGAAGGAATAAGCTATCCAAATATTCCCCAATATAAAATGACACCTGAGATAATTGAAGGAGTAACTCCAATAATTGAGAAAATGATCAAGCAAGGAATTCTAAGAGAAATAATGAGTAGTCCATGTAATTCACCCATAATGGGACTGAAAAAGCCTAATGGAAAGTTCAGTATAGTGCAAGACCTGAGAAAAGTGAACAAAATTGTTGTGTCATGCTGTCCCATTGTGCCAAATCCATCAGTGATTTTGTACCAGATTCCCCATGATGCGGAATGGTATACAGTAATTGATCTATGCAATGCTTTTTCTTCTATCCCATTACACCGTGACAGTCAGCAAATTTTTGCATTTCGGTTTGGAGAGAGGATTTTGGCATGGTGCCGAATCCCACAGGGGTATACAGAAAGCCCCTCAATATTTAATCAATTGTTGAAGAAATCATTGGAAAGTCTTCAAATGCCCGAAAGCTCAGTACTAGTGCAGTATATCGACGACCTATTGGTGGCGTCGAAAACACGTGAAGCTTGTGAGGTAGACACTATAGCACTACTAAATCATTTGGCAGATGGAGGACTGAAAGTGTCACCAGCAAAATTGCAGTATTGTAAGAAGGAAGTACAATATTTGGGACATAAAATTGAAAAAGGACTGAGGCAAATAACAATAGACAGAAACAGAATCATAAAAGGAATGAGAGCTCCCATGACTCAAAGAGAGGTGAGAATGTTTCTGGGAATGGTAGGGTACTGCCGTCAGTGGATTAGTAATTTTTCCCTGATCGCAAAGCCCTTGGTGCGTTTGACCAGGAGTGATGTGAAAGATCCCCTGGAATTGAACAAAGAAGAATTGGCAGCATTCAAACGATTGAAAGAGGGTTTATGTGAAGCACCAGCACTAGGCATGCCTGATTACGAGAAAGAGTTTGAGTTGTATTGCAGTGAGAGAAATGGATGTGCACTTTCTGTTTTGATCCAGAAACATGGAAGGTTGAGGAGACCAATTGCATACTTTTCATCAATGCTTGACCCAGTGGCTGCAGCTTTACCTGGGTGTCTGAAAGCAGTGGCTGCAACATGTCGAAGTTTGGAGCAGAGTGAAGGAATCGTGATGGGATATCCATTGAGAGTGTTTGTACCTCATGATGTGGCGATTCTTTTAACAAGGAGTCGTACTCAGTATATGACACATAGTCGGCTGGCTAAGTATGAAAAGGTCATATTAGGTGCAACAAATGTGAGCCTTGCGAGATGTTTGAACGTGAATCCTGCAACTTTGTTACCAGATGCTAAGAATGTGGAAGTGAGAGATGAAGCAGATCATGATTGTTTAGACGTGCTTGAGTATTGCACAAAACCACGACCAGATATAAAAGATGTACCTTTGCCAGAAAGTGATTTTGTGTTGTTCGTTGATGGGTCATGTTTGAGAACAGATGAAGGAGTGCTAAGCGCAGCATATGCAGTATGTTGGTTGCAGCAGTGATGGAAGCATCTTACTTGAAAGGAGTGAGATCAGCTCAAGTAGCTGAACTTGTTGCTTTGACTAGAGCATGTAAAATTGGGAAGAGTGTGAGAGTGACTGTGATAACTGACAGCCAGTATGGCTTCGGGGTTGTCCATGATTTTGGCCAACTTTGGCTACAGAGAGGTTTCCTGACCTCAAGTGGAACCCCTATTAAGAATGCTGAAGTGGTTGGAAAATTGATTGAGGCGATACAGCTGCGAAACAATTGGCTGTGGTGAAATGTGCCACCCATGGTCAGGGTAGTGATTACATCACTACCGGAAATAGGTATGCCAAAGATATGGCACAGTATTGTGCACGGAATCAGAATTCAGTCAATCGGGCAAAGGAAAAGGAAATGTTTTCTTGCTCCTTAATGTTTACTAACGTTGTGGGAACTTGGGAAGAAGTGAGACAACTGCAGGAAGAGTCAGGAGATGAGGAAATGAAACAGTGGATAAAAGCAGGGTGTGCACCAAGAGAAAAGGACCGTGTGTGGGTCTATCGAGATGGAAGACCAGTAATGCCTGATAGCATGATGTCTACCATGGCACGGATGTATCATGGCCAGGGACACATAGGGAGAGACGCTATGATCAAGTCTTTTAAGCAGACCTGGTACAACCCCAAGTTTAGACTGGTAGCAGAAAGTCTATGTCAAAGATGCCTAATATGTCAGCAATACAATCCTGGAAGGAAGACAGTGGTGAGTCTAGGAACCATAGGCCGAGACGGAGGGCCTTTCACTAGAATGCAGGTGGACTTCATTGAAATGCCTCCATGTAACAGATTGAGGTATGTTCTGGTCATAGTCTGCCTATTCTCCAGGTGGGTGGAAGCATTTCCAACTAGAAGAAATGATGGGATGACAGTGGCAAAGCTTCTTTTGAGAGAGTTCATCCCCAGGTTCGGGTTCCCAGTGACTCTTGAATCAGACAGAGGAGGACATTTCCATAATGAGATCATAAAATTGATTAGTGAAGCATTGAATGTACAACAAAAATTACATTGTGCCTACCGACCAGAGGCTTCTGGTGTGGTTGAACAGATGAATGGTACGATTAAAAAGAGGATTGGAAAAATGTGTTTAGCCACAGGTATGAAATGGCCTGATGTCTTGCCTCTAGTACTAATGACAATCAGGGCGATACCAGACAGAACTACAGGGTTAAGTCCACATGAAATAATTATGGGACGAGCAATGAGGTATGTGTACATTCCAGTCAACAAGCTGATGACAATAACTGATGACATGGTGTTGGAATGCTGTAAAGGCCTGGCTGACACAGTTCATTCTGTCTTTCATCAGGTTGGAGCAGATGCCACCACTCTTGAAAGGAAGCCAGCCCATGATCTGAGCCCAGGAGACTGGGTAAGGATAAAAGTCCACAGAAGAAGAAACTGTTTGGTTCCAAGGTGGGGAAAACCAAGACAAGTCATTCTGACCACGACAACAGCTGTGAAGTGTGCTGGATTGAAAAACTGGATCCATGCCAGTCATACTTTGAGGATACCAAATCCAGTGGACAGCAAAGAGAAAGAGTACTATGACGAATCAGAGTCAAGTACTGAATCAGATAACGAAGAGCCAAAAACACAAGAGAACTCTGAAAGGGGGGAAACAGAACCAAATCAAAATTTGGTCCCCAGAAGTATCTCTCTGAGAAGAAGATTGCAGATTTCTGATACCAGTTCAGATTCTGAAAACGAACAAGGAACACAAGGTTCCCAAAAGGAACACAGAAAGAAGAAAGGAAAAGACAATGAAGAAACAGTAAAGGAAAGTCAGGAGAAGGAAGTTTCAGATGAAAGGCTGAGGAAAATTCCACCAGAAATAACTAATTCAAGTGAACAAGGGACAGGTACAGAGAGAGAGGGACAGATTGCGGAAGACCCCCGCGGAGGTGTAGGGAACTGCAACACCCAGCTAGGTGAAGGGACAAGTAGTCAGCAGGAAGATTGCGTGTCGGAGACCCGAGGAGGGACAGAAGTAGGGAAAACAAAACAAGTGGTGGAAAAAGAAGTCGTTGAAAAGGAAAGACAAGTTGAGACAGAATCTGAAGAGTGTGAAAACGATATACATGAAGGTCAAGTTCTAAGGAAAAGGGCTTGGAGAGAAGAAAAGAATAATAAAGAAGGTAAACAGAAAAGAGTTAAAAAGGATGATGTGTGGCCAAACAAAGTAAAGAGATTGAGATATCAGCTGACACGAGTGAAATCACCGAGAGCTGAACAGATGAATCAAGTGACAAGCCAAGAAAAATCGAAAGAAGAAACAGTTGAGAATAAAGAAAATAAAAGAACAAGAAAACCTAACCAGAAGTATAAGTCACCGGAATGGACGTACGTGGCGCTGCCTGAAAAAGAAGAAGAGGCAGATAGTCAAGGAAATCCAGAGGAGACTTTACTAAAAGTGATTGAAGAAGAAGCAGGAATCCTGAGAGTCATCTTATCCGATATCGGAGAAGAAGAGACGGGAAATCAGGAAATTCTGTACTTGGATGAACAGAAAGAAGTGAAAAACGATAAAATGCCAAATTGAGAAGATCTAGAAAACTACTGATGAAAAGAATAACAATTTGAGTCAAAAGATAGATACTGGTAGAACCAAGTAGGGGCTTAGAGCCTAAGGTTAGAAAACTAGTTGTGAAGTAAAAGAGGCTAAGTCAAAAGACACAGTCCAAGATTAACGAAGATGGCTAACATAGATAATAGCACAAGTAGATGTACATTCATGAAAAGATGGTGTAAAATGTGTTGTTGTTGTACAGGATTATTAATGCTTCTGTGGAGTATATTTGCTCTACTCATTTCTTTCAAGGTTACTATAGATAAATTAGAAGGACACACTGAAAACATTACTAATGTAGGGAAGATTCAAAAGGTAGTTCCGACTAGAATAGATAATAATTATTTGCATAAAGATAGGTCTATTAATGATTTTTCAAATAATGTGTTTTCAAAGTTATTGTATGAATATGTAAAAACCATGGACGTAAGGGACTGCTACGTATGCATGCAGTTACCTGCATCTGTTTCAGAGGGAGTGACTTATCATCACCTTCCAGCAACGTATGGAATAACATGTAGTGTAATAGCTAGCTTATTTTATCAGACAGGTAAATTAGAATATTATTTTTCCGCCGTAGATAACATTTTTGCGCAAGTGCCTGCTAATAACAAACTAAACAAAGTAAGACCTGCTAAAGTATTAGGTGAATTTTTCTTAGAAACTAAAGAACCAACATTAGAATATATTTTTAGAAACAATTTGACTTGCAGTTTGAAGAAAGAGGAAAAGACATTTTTAGACATGGTTGAAGAAAGGAGATTGAAAATGCAAAGAAAAGTAGCAGAAGGAAAAGGGGAGAAAACAGTCTGGGATATAGAAAAGGAAAAACATTTGAAGGGTGAAGCTAGTCCAACTATAGCTTTAGATATGCCTCAGAAAGGGAAGATGTGTATTAGAAGGAATCAAACTGCATATGATAATTATTTTGTAGGTAATAGTGAGTGCCATGATACATACCAAATCATGGGTGGATGGGGATTTAAAGGTGGAAGAGATCCAGTTTTCCATGGACTATATTTTATCTGTGGGAACAGGGCATATTATCGTTTGCCAGACCATTGGTATGGCACATGTTACGTAGGCCTGGCTTTTCCAAAAATCTTTCACATGGACAGAGGAGAAGATGGTGTACATAGTTTAGGTAATCATTTAGTACGAAGAAAAAGAGAATCTTGGACAGAGATTATAGGTGATATTTTTGGAGCATTGATACCAGCAATGGGAATATCTTTGAATGCAGACAAAATTAGAAAATTATCAACAGTAGTGGATCGCTTGTCAACAAGCACTGCTGGAGGATTTATATTGGTAGATACTGAAATGGTTGCCATGCGTGCTATGGTAATGCAAAATCGACTTGCCCTTGATATATTATTGGCAAAAGAGGGTGGAGTCTGTGGAATGCTGAAAGTTCAACATTGTTGCACTTACATTCCAGACGAAAGCAAAGATCTGAAAATTTATATTAAGAATAATACAGAATTGCATGACGAAATTGCACCACTGGAGGTTGAAAGTGTTTGGGAAAGGATTGGTAAGAAAATAGCTGCTATTAAGAATTTCTTAGTTAAAATAGGTAGTACATTTATAGGTAAAATATTGTTTCCATTAACATGTGTGATTTTCATATTATTAATATTAAGATTAGGTTGTATGTGTTGTAAAAACAAGAAAAATAAAAATAAAATTAAAAGAGAAAAACTAAAAGAAAAGAAAAGGATCCAGATAGAGATTTAGAAGAGATAACTTTAGAGGAGTGGAAGGAAAGCATGTATAAAAAGGCAAAAAGAGATGAAGAAGAAACTGAATTATGAATAAGAGCAAGAAAACATTTTGAGTTTCCGTAAAAGGGGTAAATAAATTTAGTGTTGTTGTGGTGATAAAATCACCAAAGGGGGGATTGCTGGAGCGGGTTTTAGTTTAGAAATTTGTATACCCTCTCCATTTTGCATGTTTATATTAATAAGAATAATGAACTAATGGTAACTGTATTAATTAGAATGCTGTGGAAAATAACCAACCTTCTTAACATAAAGAATACACGTGGGAATTGCATTTGCATGGCCTAACTAATACGTAAATTAAAACGTGTACGCATATTGATAAGTAGAATATTACATGTTATATGTTGCTTCTGTGATGTATTTGTGCTTTAATAATGTGAGTATAACCCGCATTAAGCGTTGCTTTTGCTAGATAAATACACACACATATGGGTATTAGTAAGGGGATAACATTTTATTAGCCATTTCCATGTATTAATTACGTTTTTGTGTCTCTTTGCTTAAGTTGACCATTTGGAGTGGCCACAAAATGGCTGACATCCCTATTTGACAAGCTGACTTCATTGAGAAGGTCTCTGGGTGAAGTGCACATGCGTCACCAACAGCAGCGGTGGCCTTACAGTGACCCTATCCCGACTGTGCCTATCAAGGACACACCAGGCGACAAGCCAGCTACCCTGATGGAACAATAAAAAGATACACTTGACCGGGGAAATTATGAACTACATCTAAAGAAACATTTAATATGTGAGAATTGTGGGGAACGGATTTCATCAACCAATTAAATGCATTCAAAAATATTACTCGTTACTTTTGGAATGTAATTTTACTATAAATTATGACAGAATAGAGAGGTTGCTAGCTCAAAAGCCGCATCTTTGAATTTCCAGACGTTATGCCCGACGGAGAGGACGGTGACACTGCAGGACAGCTGTTTCCAAAGACTCTGACAGATTGAACTGATGACCAAGATTTTGACTTAGAGGACGACTTTAGCCAGAATAGGAAAATATGATGGTCAGCTGCTTGATTAAACAAATGATTCGATTTTCAATTATTTAGATAAAGATTTAAGATTTATTACAAGAACTGTGTTGGGTCGTTATTATGAAAAGGTGTATTTATGTAAATAAATGATAGATTTAGTTATCACTTTAACCAGCGGCTAGCTGATCCATGGCCTATCCATGGGAGGAGTACTAAAAGGTGAAGCTTAGGCCTTAATGAATAGAGAAAGGTAGGGAAGTCTATTGTTCATTAGGGATAAGTGGGTACTTCCTTTCATTACAGCGAATGGAACAATCACCTCCTTAGAAAACAGATTAATAGAAGATTAATGTTGGTGTCATGGGCCACACCAGCGAATGTAGTGATTGAGTGTGTCTGTGCGATCTATGATCTGTGAAGAAGGGAGGGATTTTGCATTCCACGCTGTATCAGTTTTTCCTACTTGTGCTAAAGCGGTGATATCTGAATACAAAGAAAAGAAGGAAGAGGGAATCGTAAACAGGGGGATCCAATCCAAGCACATTCCGAAACAAACATGGAACAACAAAGCACAGAGACCTGCATACAGTAAGCAACAGGGAAATTACAAGAGACGTTGCTACAGATGTGGAAATACATCTCACTGGGCAGATGACAAGAATTGTCCAGCAAGAGGGGTAAAATGTTCATATTGTGGCGTTATAGGACATTTTCAAAAGATATGTTGCAGGAGAAACACACGTTCGGTACAATTTGTTTACGAGGATGATGCAAACAACCAAGTCAGTCAGACGAAGAAGACATCAGCATGTGCGTCCTCAGCATTGAATACGATCAAGTTAACGAGGTTAGTGCTGGAACGTGTGTTAGAACAAGGAAACCCGTATGTGACATGACGATCGCCGGAGTACAAATCAGCATTGTCACAGATACAGGGTCGCCATACACAATCATTAACAGGAAGGTATGGGAAGAAAAATGTATGCCCACCATTGGCAAGCAACTAGAAAAAGCTGACATTATTAAATCGTTTACTAGCGAGCCCTAAATGTTTGTGGTTTCAGGAGACTACAATTTGAATACAAGGGTAGGCAGTCAGATGGTAAACTGTATGTATGCTCTGTCGGTCCATCAGCCCTTGGATGGATGGGTTAGGGAAATTTAGGAATCATCCTTGATCCTAGCAAACAGGAACCTGTCCTTGTTGTCCACAGCGCAGAAGACTATGGTAAATCTCTGGAGTGCAAATTCCCAAACGTGTTCACTGGTAGGATTGGTGCATTGAAGGGATACCAACACAAGATCCAAGTAAAGGCACATGCTAATCCAGTGGTACATAAAGCCAACAACTTACCATTTTTCAAAAGGGAGGAAGTCAAAGCGCAATTGGAGAAATTACTTGAGGAGGGCATCATTGAACAGGTGGAGGTATCAGAGTGGGTAGCGCCTTTAGTCGTTTCCAAATGTCCCAATGGAAACTTGAGGTTATGTATAGACCTTTGCGACCTCAACAATAATATAGTGGTCAAACAATTTCCACTTCCAAAGATAAACGAAATGTTGGCAACCACAAAAGGTGTGAAGGGGTTTTCGACAATTGATTTAAAGGCAGCTTACCACCAGGTTCCACTTCATCGCGACAGTAAGAGATTCACAACCTTCATAACACCCTTTGGATGTTTTCAGTTCATGAGGGTCCCTTTCGGGCTGGCTTCTGCAGCCGCAATGTTTCAGAGGCTCATGAACAACATTTTCAAGGGATTGTCGGGAATACTGTTGTTCCAGGACGACATTCTACACGATGCAAAGGTTGAACAAGTACTAGAAATTTTAGATGCCAAGGGACTCACAGCTGAACACAAGAAATGCAAATTTGCATGTGAATCCGTAAACTATCTGGGACATGAAATAAATGGCGAAGGAATCAATCCAAAAAAAGATTTGCTGGATGTCATAAAAGACTCGCCTATACCAAGCAACAAAGATGAATTGAGATCATTTCTGGTGCTTGTAGAGTTTTACGCAAAGTTTATTAAAAACGTTTCTAGTAAAACTTATGAAATGAGACAACTTCTAAAAATGAACTGCAAATTCGAATGGAACGACGTCTGTCAAAGCACATTTGAAGCACTAAAAAAGAAATGTGCGAATCATTGCCTTTGCAAGGGTTTGACCCATTGCTGAAAAGTACTATCACCACCGATGCTAGTTCCAAGGGTCTTGGGGCTGTGTTAACACAGAAAGACAACAAAGGAGCAGAATTTACAACGCTTTTGCATCACGCTCACTAACGCAAACAGAGGAAAGATTCTCTGTAATTGAACATGAGGCATTAGCATGCGTATAGGCGTTAGAGCACTTTCACCAATTTATTTGGGGAAACAAAGTCACCTTGTGCACAGACCACAAACCTCTAACAAAAGTTTTCACTGCAAAAGGTTTGTATGCCGCATCTCCCAGGTTAGCACGCTTATCGGTGCGTCTTTTTGATTACAATTACACTATTCAGTATGTGCCGGGTGTAAACAATGTAGTGGCTGATTTCCTGAGCAGAATGCCAGTCAGAAACTTAAACCAGGAAAACCCTAAAGAAAATGAAGAGACATGTATTGCCAGCCTTAGTGAGAATTTTCAGGGAATTTCTAGGAAAGAGTGGCTCACCGAGCAGGAAAAAGACACTGAACTTGGACAGGTAATAAACATGTTGGCTAATGGATGGGCGTGCAAGAGCAGACTCATGGATTCATTGAGACACTTTTATGAAGTAAAGGATGACCTTTCACATGAAAAGGGGTTGTGGTTCAGGGGAGATAGAGTAGTCCCTCCGATAACCCTAAGAAAGAGGATAATGGAGTTATGCCACAAAGGACACTTAGGGATAGTAAAGACAAAAAACAGTAAAAGAAAGCTACTGGTGGCCAGGTGTCGGTATTGTGGTAGAAAGGCTAGTTAGAAATTGTAACATGTGCATCAACTCCGACAAAACACAGCTCACCCTAAGACCACCTCTTCATCCATTTCACTGCCTCTCCATGCCTTGGGAAAGGGTAGGGGTGGACATAATGGGACCAAGTGCAGGAACGTCATGAACAGTGGTATATTGTTGTCATCATCGACCACTTTACAAAGTGGCCAGAAATAAAATTTCTCACCAGACCTGATTCAAAGAGCATAGTGGAATTCTTAGATAGGGTGTTCATAAGAGAAGGACTTCCTAAGCAAATTGTCAGTGACAATGGACCACAGTTCATGTCAGACACATTCAGATCATACACAGAAAGAAACCAGATTGAACACAAGACTACTTCCGTGTACCACCCAGCTGGAAACGGTGCCGTGGAATGGTTCAATAGAGTCCTAAAAGGCGTCATCCAGTTGGCCAACAGCAACAAGTTGTGCTGGAGACAAGAAATACTCAAGACTGTGTGGGCCTACTGGATCACTCTAATCACACAAAAAGAAGACAACTATGGTCTCTAGAGAAATTTCTAAGTCAGCAAGAAAATACTACATAGAATGAAAACGTTTTTAGGGAAACAACAGAATCCCATCACCCACCGAAGTTGCTTGCTTCATCATTTGGGATATACACTCCACTGCACGCCCTTATTAGATCAAGGGCTGCAAACTTCTCAAAAGTAGAAGGGAGTTAAAACAAATGTTTCCATCAGTGTGATATCAAAAATGAGGAGATTGTTAGAATATTTGGAAGGGTGATGGTTGCAGTGCTAGTGATGTGATAGCGTGAAAATCAAGTCATGTTAAAATTGGCTAACAGGATACTGACCAATTTTAATTAATGCTACCCTGATGCCAAAACTAAAAACAGTGCAAATACAGTTTAAAAGAATAACTGTAGTAAGTCCATAAGGAGAAGGTCTACATGTTTCAGCCCTAGGCTTTTTTGATCCGGGCTTTCGTCAGGACCAATAAAGATGAATAATGCTACTGCAAAACAGTGAACCAAAAAACGTGTACACAAGTCTCAATCTTAAGCAGTTGATTCCATACAACCTGCCAGGGCCTGTGAATCCTGAATGAAGTAAATCACAGGAAAATTGGACTCATACCCGTATTTGTATGGGTGTGCACCTCACCTCACCTGGTATCCGCTCAGGGAATGAGGGCCCGCTCTGTCCGTCGGTACCTCGATCTGGACTGAGCCGGGATCACTCCCAGTGACACCACAGGCCATAGCCCTTTCACTCTCATGCGATGCAGGACACCCCTCACAAAGGACAATGTGGGTTGGACCAAAGCTGCTAAAAGGGTGCACTGGTCAGCCTTCCAAGTAAGGAAGAAAGCAGAGCAGGCGCAATTCAAATACAAAAACCGGTTCGACCAAAAGCACGGGTGCAAACCTGTAGAACTCATGGTTGGGGTCACAGTAAAGGTTAAGAAAAGCAGACACATAGGCAAGGGGCAGGACAGGTTCTCCACACCCCTGTCTGTGCAAGAGTTGTATTGCAATTTTGCCCTTTTGAGCGACGGCAGAGTATGGCATTTCTCAGCCCTCTCTTTGTGTAAACACATATTAGAGAACTCAGCCAGCAGCTCACAGGAGACAACCTGTAGTGAGCAACCCAGAGTGAGCAACCACAACAGATTCCTATCAGATTCATCTGACTATGAGTCTGATCTTGAGTCTGTCATGCATGATGCCCCGTCACCTATCACAGCCTCACCACTGCCAGCTCCCCGAGAACAAGCCGCACCCCATGGTAGCAACACCAGTAGAGTAAGCAGACAGCTGCCCCCCATTCCAGAAGGGAGTGAATCGTTCCCTGTCTATACTAGCAGGGCTGGGAGAAGAGTGTTACCCCCTGTGAGACTCTCTGATTACAATTGTGATTAGTTTTTTCCTTATGGTATTCTTATGTACTGTATCATGCATCATCGGCATCCTCACCTCATCTCACCTCTTCTACTCTTTTTCTCTCTCTCTCTCTTTTCTCTCTCTCCCCTTCCTCTTCACCAGTTTTCTCTCCTCTGTTCCTTCATGGGAAGATGGGTTATATTTAGTGGTTGTGTCCCTGCGAGGACACCGTTTGTCACCGTTGTGACAATGTCCCTGCGCGGACACTGTACTGTACTGTGACCTCACCAGCTGACAGTCAGTGTTGACAGTTGACAGCTGGTGATGCCTGTGAACACATTCCTTGCGCTCCGCCGATGGAGCCTGTGTTGGTTATATGAATAAAGAACTCGTTCTACATTATACAACCTTGCCTCTTTGAGTTCTTAACAGCTTCTTACATGCATTCGTTTTACCAGTTTTTCATCTCCCCAATATGACGACGGAATCATCCCACCGATAGTTAGTGCGGGACTGCGTTTCAGGTTTCTTCTCGTTTGATGCTGCGCAAAGGTTGGGCCTTTAAAAGGCTATCGCGTCTTGAGCCCCGCATCCTTGATTTGATTGAATCAGACACAGGATGCCGGTTACTTTAGATGGAGCCCCTCGGATAACTTCCCCTTACTGCCTGATCACCCCAGACTGTTTGGGGCATCACGCTCTACGGCCATAAGAGAGGGGGCCCTCGCCCCAGGACGGACCCTTAGTGGGCTGCGCCATTTCTAGGCAGGTAAGGACGCCCGGTTGGGCGCCTTGCCCACTATTGCGGAGTCTTTTCTCTCATGTCTCCATGGTACCATGTGCTTTAGATTTTAATTTTTTCACCACACTTCCTTTCTTTCAATCCGTCATTGTTTGGTTATCGCGGGGTTCCGTTTATTTGCCTCATCCATTTGTCTATTCCATTCATTGCTTGCTGTCTGTATTTCTACAACCCTCTCGAACAAACCCCCCCACCACCCGAGTATTTCTCTCTTTCTGAACAGCTACTTTGCTCTCCTATACTGAGCTGCCTTACTGTTTACTTTGTTTGGGGTGAGACTAAGCTTGGGTTATTTTCTTCCTGTTTGAGAGACTTTGCACCCGACCCCGTATCCCTGGGTCTCCACGACTGCCTTGACTGGATATTTACCACGCCCAAAGCCAGGCATCTGCCGTCCAAGCCCAAAGGGAGTCTTCCTCAATCAATCAATCAATCATGGGTTTAAAAAGCACCATACTCACCCGTAAGGGTTTCAAGGCACTGGTTCCTCATCTTACTACTTGAAGACTACTATATTTCGTTTCTTAGGTATTGACCTCATATCTTCATTACATGTTGCTTGTTTAATTTTTGTTTTACGCTTGAAACAGGAGCGCCTTTTTCCTTATTACATTTATGTTGTTCTTCTCACATTAGTTAGTCGTTCCCTTGGCCCGAAGTCGCATCAGACGCTGGGCACCATACGTCAACACTGACCGTGTATCTATGCCTAGGGTCAGGCCTGTTTCTAGCGGGTGGGACGGGTGGGCCAGGCCCACCCAAACAGGAGCCTGGCCCACCTAAACAGGAGCTTTGGCCCTCGCAGTGAGGGCTTGAAGGCAGGCGCGCAACGCCATTAGGCTCAAAGTGCTTCAACCCCCCCCCCCCCGTCGTGTGTGTCAGCCCGGGCTGAGACAGCTTCCCGGGCGCGCACACACACAGACAGTTCGTGAGATTATCGCAGCTGCACCTGAGTACTTCAAAGGTCTCTAAAAGACCATTTACATGTTAAAGAGGCTTTGTTTATTTTTTCACCCATTCATCTGCACATGGCGAAAGGGACAAATCCTTTCTTCGACAACGGTAACCTTTGCCTAGTGGCCTGCTGCGTGGATATTTCTTTTTCTATGCAGCGCAGGAGAAAAGAAGTTTGTTTATTCCTATTCACCTTTCCTGACCCCTGCAGCAGCTTATCACATCAGGCTGTGACACAACGTTTGACTAATGGAGTAGGTTAGAGAATGTGTTACTATTTGTTTTTCTTTTTAAAATCTGCACAGGATCAGCACTTCGTGTGCGCTTCATTTAAACAGTTTTTAACGTTATCATAGCTGATGCAGGACAACAATTAGACAATACAAAATGCCCACATAACGCTGGTGATTAATGATCCTGCTGGAGAGCAATCATTTGTTTGTTAGTAGTTTTTAAATGCAGATGAACTGTATTTTATGTGGAAGCTCAGTGGGCTACTTTGTCACAGAGATCCGTGTGTTACTTGCAGTTCAGAAGTTACAATCCTAACATAGGATAGTGACCAATGAACTGTCATTAAAGAGCTGCATACGAACATGAATGGTATAGTTAGAACTTCGCTTTTTTTGTTTTGTGAGTATGTTTGGGCAGATATACATTTTTATCAGTAAAGCTGACCCCCATACAATACTCTTTAAATCCTAAGGTTGTGTTTCCCCAGAACAAACCCTCTTAAAATATCCGGCCCACCAGTATGGATGACATGTGATTCATACACCTTGTAATCCTCATTGGCTTATGTGACATTCCCTGTAGACTGATTTACATACTTGTATGATTCATTGTCTCTGTATAATGTGTGCGTGGTGTAAAGTACTGACACACACTACATTGATATGAGTTGCGCTATACAACAAATGACATGCATATGAGAGAGGGGCTACGTAAAGATGAGGGGCACTGTTGGAGGGTGGCAGTGAGGGAATCCGAGGAGGAGGTAGTGGGAGGGGCTATGGAGCGATGAGGGGCACTGTTGGAGGGTGGCAGTGAGGGAATCCGAGGAAGAGGTCATGGGGTGGAGGGGGAGCTACGGAGAGATGAGGGGCACTGGTGGAGGGGGGTAGTGAGGGAGTCTGAGGAGGAGGTCATGAGGGGGAGGGGCTAAAGAGAGATGAGGGGCATTGGTGGAGGGTAGCATTGAGGGAATCAGAGGAGGAGGTCATGAGGGGGAGGGGCTATGGGGAGATGAGGGGTCCTTGTGGCGTGTGGCAGTGAGGGAATCTGAGGAGGAAGTCAATAGGGGGGGCATGGAGGGATGAGGGGCACTGTTGGAAGGTGGTAGTAAAGGTATTTACGGAGAAAAAGGTTATTGGTGTGGCGCCAAAAAAGACTTTTGAATCAGCGCTAAACCCGGCCCTGTCATGGCCTTTCTGTTTTTGTTTATTTAATTAGCAGTCGGGTCATAAGGGCTACTGTGGAACATACTTTAAAGTGGGTGCTATTTATATTTACTGTATATTCAATGTTTTAAGTTTGAAGGTGATTTTACTAATGTTTTTACTGGGAAAAATTTAAGTGGAGCCCGATGGTGCCTGATATAGGGCTGGGCCCAAGGTCAGCTGTGAGATAAGGTGCACTGGAGAAGAGTAGTGGATAATCAGTCCTGGGGAAAATCAAACACTGAGCCCTGGTGGAATACAAAGTCCTGCTTTATAGGATGGGGAACGTTGCTGGTGCCCTTCCCTACCGCCATCCTTGCAGTCGCTCCTCTGGCCCTCTACGCTGTGAGCAACCCCGCAGGCGCCGCCACATCATCTCGCGGCCTGGAAGCGGGGAAAACTACAGATCCCAGGCGCCCTAGCGCCCCTTGACGCCACCTACGCGCCCGGAGGCGCACAAAAGAACGCTGCTTCCTCGGGGGAGCGGGAAAATCAAACACTGAGCCCTGGTGAAATACAAAGTCCTGCTTTATAGGACGGGGAACGTTGCTGGTGCCCTTCCCTACCGCCATCTTTGCTGTCGCTCCTCTGGCCCTCTATGCTGTGAGCAACCCCGCAGGCGCCGCCACATCATCTCGCGGCCTGGAAGAGGGGAAAACTACAGATCCCAGGCGCCCTAGCGCCCCTTGACGCCACCTACGAGCCCGGAGGCGCACAAAAGAACGCTGCTTCCTCGGGGGAGCGGGAAAATCAAACACTGAGCACTGGTGAAATACAAAGTCCTGCTTTATAGGACGGGGAACGTTGCTGGTGCTCTTCCCTACCGCCATCCTTGCAGTCGCTCCTCTGGCCCTCTACGCTGTGAGCAACCCCGCAGGCGCCGCCACTTCATCTCGCGGCCTGGAAGCGAGGAAAACTACAGATCCCAGGCGCCCTAACGCCCCTTGACGCCACCTACGCGCCCAGAGGCGCACAAAAGAACGCTGCTTCCTCGGGGGAGCGGGAAAATCAAACACTGAGCCCTGGTGAAATACAAAGTCCTGCTTTATAGGACGGGGAACGTTGCTGGTGCCCTTCCCTACCGCCATCCTTGCAGTCGCTCCTCTGGCCGTCTACGCTGTGAGCAACCCCGCAGGCACCGCCACATCATCTCGCGGCCTGGAAGCGGGGAAAACTACAGATCCCAGGCGCCCTAGCGCCCCTTGACGCCACCTACGCGCCCGGAGGCGCACAAAAGAACGCTGCTTCCTCCGCGTCACGGGATGCGCGCGGGCGGGCGCCGGGCTAAGCCCGGGCAAAGTGCGGGCCCTCTGTGGCCCTCAGAGGCGCGAGGAGGCCATTGGCGTAAAACCCAGGTATTGGGGCTGACACACATGTAAGACTTCTTCGTTTCACCTGTTAAAATCAGACTGCTGTATAGACGCTATAGTACTTTTAAGCTGGACACTGAGGTTGCGTTGCATGATCGGTCATTGTACAAACTGATATACACGACGTGCCCTTTGTTTTTGTGTAGCCAAATGTTAAATGTTAAATGTTAAACACTGATTAATATTTGGCCATTTTGCTTTGACCATATTGGGAGAAAGGGAGCTGTTAACGGAAAGGGCGCTATGGCTACGAAACCTAAAACAAGATCAACTAAGCGTAAAGCAAGTACCCCGCTGATTACCACACATAGCCAATCTGACACTGACATTGCAGTTGGATATTCGGCTCCCCCAACGGCCATAGATTTAATGTTAAGGAAGGTCATTGGGGCAGTAAATGGGGAAATTGAACGCACCCAGAGATGCCTATCAATGACCCCTACAAATAACTCCCACACACAAATGCAAAGCAGACTTCTGCAAGCCCCAGAAGTAAACCTTTGCGATAGTTTACAGGAAAATAGCCTGGACATTTCATATGGAAACTCGCCTTGTGGCCAGCAGCCACCAGAGGTCGAACCATCTGTTTGCAAGGCAGCAAAAAGACCAAATTTAAGTAAGCCTAGGTTGCCTAAAAGAGGCTCAAAGATTATGCAAGTAAGGAAACCAAAATCCATCAATAAGGGTGGGAAGAAACAACCATTAGAGGATGAGGTCATAGAAATAGGTGTACCAAGCCCATTAAGTCCGCCAGGATGGCTACAACCAGTCATAACTGATTTGCAAAAACACCTGGAAACCTTCATTACTGCCCAAATAAAACCACTGATTAGCAAATTAGATAGAATGACTAATGAGCTCCAAAAACAGGCAAGGCCGAAGGAAACTATTAATCCCACCCCTATTGAAAATATTACTCCAACCGTGATTCTCCCCCCAAGGCCACCACCTACGAATAATATTACTACAAGAAATGAGCTATGTACTACCGCTCAGGTTCATGTCCCAACAATAAGTATAGACCACTTGCAGGATAGATGTCCTGCTGAACACATGAAAGATTGTCACCCTAAAACTCACGATCAGCTTAGAAGACCTCAGATGCAGCCAGGACAGGTTGCATCTCATGGCCCGGTTGAAGCACAGCAGAAAGCCCCTGACAGCAAGGGAAAAACTTATCCTCCCCCTCCCGGAGTAAATTTACCTCCCCAAGCTAGCCCCTATGTTGTGGTCTTTGCCGGGGTTCCTGAACTTAGGGTGGGCCAAAGGGAACCATACCAAGAGTTAAAAAACAAGATCATAAACTGGCTAAACACACATAGACCTCTCCAAGGGAGGGAAAGGGGTGAAATCATCCATGTGAGAAGAGTACCATGGTTGGGCAACAGAGGGAAGGATATTGAAGGGGACTGCATTATTGCAAATTTCAGAAATCCAAATCTAGTGGAGTATATACTGGGCAATTACAACAAAAATATAACCAGCACTACACGAACCATGCCATTGGGATATTTTTATCCTAGAAACAGAACTATGTACCCCTCGGCCCATAATCTAGGTTGGATGGAAGGAGGAATAGATGGATGTTTGAAAAGGAATCATGAATACAGCCATCCACCATTACTAAATTTGGATGGCCCGCAGTGGAAGAACAGATTTACTCCCCTCCAATCCCTGGATGAAAATGAATGACTAACTAAGTTAGAGACTTGCCCGGCAGGGAAGGAAATAAGGACGGCCACGAATACAAATGAAACAACATCTGAGGGAAGGCATACACTGAATCCCCAAAAAACTTTCCCGCAAAAACAGACTGGGGAGAGGAAAGATCCCCTGCCTGAAGGGAGGGGGGTAGATAAACCAGATTCCAACGGCCCAAGTTTGACCGGGATACAGGGAGGAAAGGTGCAAATAACGTTTTGGAACATAGCAGGACTAGCTGGAAAAATAGCTAATGTAGAGTGGAGGAACCAACTAAGGGACTCTCAAATAATAGCCTTACAGGAGACTTGGGCAGTTGAGCCCGACATCTATCACTGGGAGGGCTATAAGTCCTTTTTTGTCCCAGCGCAGGAGAGTAGGGCGGGTAGATCAAGAGGAGGCTTAATAATATATGTTGATGTTAATTTAAAGGGGAGATGGACCGAGCCATCTTGGACTTCAGACAACTTGCAAGCAGTAACTTTTCAGGGGCAAGGGCTGAGGGTACAATTATTTAATATCTACAACCCTGGCTCAGGAAGTGGCACTATTACCGTGCTAGAGGAATTGGATGTTAGACTGAAGCAGGAAACCGACCTTAGAAAAGGTGGGGAATACTCATTCGTCCTTTTAATGGGGGATCTAAATTGCCATCTTTGCTCACGCCTGACACCGGTAACTATAGACTGGGATGTTTGCCCACTTAGAAAAGGGCCACATTTTGAGCATAGCTCTGAGGGCACACTATTAACAAAATTGATAGGTAGTCACTCATTAGCACACACCATTGATTTGATAACCCCAGGACCAGAGGGCACCCTGATACCGACTTTTAAAGGAAGGGGATGTTCGTCTATTATAGACTACATTTTGATATCCACCTTCGCCAAACACTGGATCGGGATGGTAAATATTAAATGGAGTCCCTTTAGTGATCACAATCCTTTGTCCATGGAAATATTGTACAAGGGCTACACTAAAATGAATAAGCAGTTGGACACCATTTTACAACCCACAGATCAGGGAAGGCGTTTAAAATGGGCAAAAATCAATGCCCCTGAATTTTACACTGCACTGGTCGTAAAGGGGAGAAGGTGGGTGGAGGAATGTTTAGATCTCCAAGTAGAGGGGTTTGACCTAGTTGCCGCTTTTAGGGAACTAACTAAACTCGCTGACAAATTACTAGAGGCAAAAGGTCCTAGAAAATCAGGGACACATCCTAGATGGTTCGATGTAAACTGTGCACGAGCATTAAGAAATTTAAAAGCAAGTCTTAAGGCAAATCCAAGGGACATAGTGGAAGTGGCAAAGTATAGAAAAATCTATAAAATTAAGACCAGAGAAAGGAAGTCCACTTTAAAATCAGAACTATGGGCAGATTTAAGAGAGGCTGGAGAAAACAGGGACTTCACTGAATTTTGAGGATCATAAATAGGCCCTGTTTTCATGACTGTACTACTCCGGTCCTCAGTACAAATATTCTCCCACAGCAATGGGTATCCCATTTTGAGAGCCTTTACAATCATTCTAATGATTCTAAACAAGAAGGGGTATGGGTCGGAAATAGGAGCTGGGTGCAGGATTTCACACTCACTGAGATTACGCAGGCAATTAAACGGCTAACACCAAACAAAGCCCCTGGGCCCGACGGCACTCCCCCAGATCTGTACAAAAGCAATGTCGATCTATGGGCGCCAATTTTAACGAGAGTGCTAAATGCAGCCATTAAAACAGGACTCCCGAGGTCGTGGTCCACTGCCCTAATTGTACCCATCTTCAAAAAAGGAAATAAGGACAACCCCCAATGTTACAGACCTATATAATTGATTGATGTCTCGGCCAAAATATTGGGGCGGATGGTTTTAAATCGTTTAATGGCCTGAACTGAAGAGCATCATACAATAGTTGACACCCAGTATGGTTTCAGAGCGGGAAAATCGACCAGTGATCAATGCTTAAATTTATACCTTTCTGGTCGCCAAATATACTAGAGCAAGTAATGGCACCATTTATATGGGGTTTATGGACCTGGCGGCGGCCTTTGACAATGTGAATAGAAGCAAGCTCTGGGAAAGGATGAACTCTTTGGGGATTGACCAGGGACTGATAAATATCCTGAGAGAGCTACACTGGAACACTACAGCGAGAGTTCGCTATAGTATGGAGGGTGGGCAAACTGATCCCTTCCCATGTTCAAGTGGAGTAAGGCAAGGGTGCATCCTTGCCCCCTTCCTATTCTCACTATATATTAACGACCTGGAGTCATCACTCATAGCCCAGGCAACTGATTGTCCTAGGGTAGGACAGCGTCAAATACCAGTCCTTTTGTACGCGGATGACGCGGTCCTCCTCGCTCGGACTCCGCGAAGTCTACAAACATTGATTAATGGATTTGTAAACTTTATGGTAAAACTGGATCTTTCCGTAAATTTGAGTAAATCCTTTGCTTTGATCGCAGGCAAGAAACCGACTAAAAAAACGGTATTTAATATTGGGACACATACCATGGGCACTGTAACCACCTTTCCGTACCTAGGCCTATTATTTGATGGGAAAATCCAATTTGACACACTGCTGGAGGAACATTGTACCAAACTAGTTTCGTCTTGTGGTGCAATTATGAATTTTGCCCAAAGACTGGGACGCTGGTCCCCGGAGCAAGTATTGAGCTTATATAGCTCAATAAGTATAGCCAAAGCAGTGTATGGAGCCGAGGTGTGGGGCTTCAGGGATGTTAAACAGCTACAATTAGAAGAAGATAAATTCATCCGTAGAATGCTGAAGATCCCACCCAGAATACCAGCTGAAATTGGACATTCTGAACTCGGTATCCCATATATCGCAGATCAGGTTAAGATTAGACCAGTTTTGGCTTGGCTTAGCATCTGGGCTAACCCGGATGCTGAACTAAGCAAGGAAATTCTTACGGATTGTTTACAAAGGGACAAAAGAATGCTAATCCCATGGCTGAAATATGTCAAAATATCCTTAGAATCCGTAGGCCAGCATACCCTCTTTAGTACCCCTGCTCTAATCTCAAGAAATAGTAAATTACAAATTAAGAGATTATTGCTGGATAAATGGGAGATGCTCAGGGAAACTAAAGCCTTAACGTTCAGTTGTAGCGCATCGCCTAGTTAAAGACACAGTGGGTATGGAACCCTACCTATTTTTGCTGCATAATCAGCAGGAGAGATTTTTAATGTGTCGTTTTAGGCTCAATTTGTTGCATAATATTTTATTTTATCCGTCTGGTTTTACTGCAACTATTGAGCAGAAGGGTGCCTGCGGCTGCAACAATTTGTCTCCGCAGGACACCCTTCATTTTGTATTATTGTGTCCATTTTATCGTTCCCCTAGGCGTATGTTTTTGGTCGATATTCTAAAACATGGAAAATTCCGTCATGCGAAAGTAGCCCTGTTGTTCCTACAAAGAGCAAATGACATGCATACTTTATGCTCAATAATAAGCTTTTTGAAAGCTGTTGTAAGACTAAGGAACACTAGAGACTAACCTATTTTTAATTCTACATTGTATTTTATAGGAATTGAAACAGTTTGGTCGATGGTTATTTTTATAATAATGAAATGTATAGATTATATGTGTTATTGTATTTTATAATATGTACTTTTTATGATGATTTTTTAAACCATCGAAATAAAGAATTTGAACTGAACTGAACAGTCCTGTAAGGGAGTGCGTTTCAGAGTCTGGGGTCAGGTGGAGGTAGTAATGAAGAGGGATTCTCCCTGAAGGCTCACACAGAGGGAGCCCGAGAAGTGTCACTTGCCCGATACTCCCACCTCAGAAACCTCCTCTTCCCATCAAAGGAACATTACATAGAAAAAACGCTTTTCGAGAGTGATAATATAAGATTTGGAAAAGAGTGTGTTTTACTGGGTTTTGTAAGACTAAATAGACATAAAGGAGGGCCCTGAAGCAGGCCTGCCTAGACATATATGCGAGAAATCGAGCACGCAGTGGCCCACCCAAATGCACCCTTGGCCCCCGAAATAAAAATTCCTGGAGCCGGACCTGCCTAGGGTTATCATTCGCCGTTGTAAGGTGTTTGTTTTTGGCATATCTACTTTCGACCACTCTTTCCAGTTTTCAACACCACTATTCTAGGTATGGTGATGGTTACTTATTTGTCTTGAATGATTTCCTTTTCTTCAGATTGTTTGTCTACTAGGAGCCCTGACTTTGGGTGCTCACTGTGCCCACGTTTCTTATCGTACTCACTTTTATTATTCCCACTTTACACTGAAGGTGCGGCTGAGGCACTGGAGATTTTCATCAGTACTCATGTTTTGGCGCATTTTTTGTTAATACTTGTTGCATTGACGGGGACATATATTGTCATTATCTGAACCTCCTGTGTTTATTTTCTAGAATGGAGCCCTTACTTTTACTTCTTGTTTGGCAACCGCCTTTCTCCCCTACTATCCACACGGCACACCTTTTGGTTTCCATCTTGTTTTTGTCCTGAAGAAGGTGGCGGCTGCATTGCAGCCCTTCATCAAAATGCGCGTCAGCAGTTTGTACGACAGGAGCCACACAGTGGTACATGGAAAGAAAGAGAGGAAGTTGAACTGTTCAAATGTTTTCTGTCTACTAGTCCTTCTCTTTATGTGCATATGAAACCAATGTTATTGAGCTGATGATAATGTATACGGTAATTTCTGGTTATTAGTTTATCGATTTAAATACTCATTGTACTCCAGCCAAAACTTGGCTGTGCATCTCTATATAGCACGGTACTGTTCCACCCAGATATTGGGTTGTGCATGATACCATTGCCACTTTCATCTGCGGCTCCTGTCTATATTTGCATTTTTTATTGGTAGGCTTTGACAGTATGAAAGATGTATGGATGCGATTGCGGTATGACTGATTTAATGAGAGAGTGCTGTTGTGTAATTGATATGATGATGTTTTAAGTTATTATTTGTCCGTGATCCACTTGGACTGGGGGACACTTTATGAGATATATTATTGTCTTTGTGGGTGCATTTTAAAAGGTATTATCCAAAAATGGGGACCGGGGGTGTTGTTGTTTAAAGAGGTCCAGTGTACATACCCCAGAAGACTAACACCAAAAAGGGTACAAAGTTCCTCGTGTACAGTAGCGAAGAGAAAAGCAACTGAAGGTGGTGGAGAAGGGGTCTCAACCAACCAATGGTGATCGGAAAGCAATCCAGGGAAGACACAGGGGAATTCCCTTGGTGGAACTAGAGCTCTCACACACCCAGCAAGCTAGGTGTCATGCTTCATCATATGAGCACTGCCCCTCGTCAAGTCGGCGCTGCAATCCTTGACGGGCTCCCGAAATCGGGGCTCTTTATCGGGGATCTTTTGTTCCTGCCGATAGGTGCTTGGGGGTGAGGGGCCTAGTGTAAGAAGATGTAGCAGAAGGTGAAGTAAAAAGGGGTCAGTTAGTCCTAATTAACATTTTATTCCAAAGGTAAACTGCCCTATTAAAATGGTGTAGAGTGGCTAGGTGCTAGGAGTCAGGTATCTAGACATGTAGCTCTACTCTATTGGATCAACATGTTTCATGCCGTTTGTGTCAGGAGGATCTTGGCAATTCATCAGGATCAAGAAAGACTGTCTACATTAAGTGGTAAGGTGACATCTACATACCACGTCCTAAGGTCTGTTACCTGTTGAAGATGAGAAAAATTATAACGATTCTAAAAACAATCTCTTCGTACTATACATAATTTTTGAACAGTTGTGTCGTAAGATTCACCGTGCTGGAGGCGTGCAAAAAAACAATCTAATTATAGTGCAGTACCTCAACAAGCCATGTGGGAGTGGAGGGGGGGGGGAGAGATAAAAACCACTAATAGGTTGGCAAAGGATTCTATGGAAGAACACAAGGACACTCACCTAATAAGGTTGCTACTATTGTTGGCAACGGTACTGGCGGCTAAAAGGGACACCGATTGGGTCCTGAGGAAACATGAAAAGGTACCAGGAAAACAATCATTAAAATGGACCTACAGTCATGTTTATAACGAAAAGAAGAGAAAAGTTGCCATAATTGAAGGTGGTGATAAGCGTGGCAAAAAGAATGCTGGGAAGCCGGGACAGCCATAGTAAACCACAGCCCAGGCAGATTAAAGCATACCGGATCCGGGGCCCGGGCAAGAGGAAAATATGTATGTTTACGTTATTTGATGTGTTCTATTTTATATGTAAAACATTATAAAAATCCTTTAAAAATATTTACAGATTTTTCTATTTTGAATAAAATATTTGTGTACAATTCATTTTTGTTATTTTCCCCCAAAATGTTTTGTCATCTTCTGGCGTTTGTGTTATTCATGGTATTGCTCCCCGGTTGTTTATAGAGAGACGCCTTGCGCTCGTTTTATACCGTAGGTAGGTGACACTTATTCCCTTCTTGTGTAGGGTCTTATTTATAGTCTTTATTTCTCACGCATGCCAGTGCTTCATTTGGACAATAATTTTGCTAGATTACTTTCCTAAACTTTTGGTACTGCAGAATGCTCACAGACAACCAATAATCCATCATCGGACAGCTGGAGTACAAATGTATCATTCCAGCTCCAGGTTCTCATCTGCTAAGAGTGACTCAAGACGGATATTCTGTGAATTTACAAACCAGGACTTTGGACTCAGTAGGATGATTTTATTAAAAAAAACAGAAATAAAATGTAAGACAACAATTTATTTAAGTTCTGAACTCCCCATCAGAAATCAGGGAACTTTGTGAACAAGGGTTTTCAAAGGAGGCTACGAATTAGTGCATAGATCGTATCTCTTCAGCTTGCAACTATTGACACCTAGATGATGAAATTCAGCTATGAACCAGATGAGCATCCCTAGTTGCATGATGTCCTGTATTGTCAGGTATGCAAGAGAAATTCTCGCCACCTGCCACTGGTTGAGGCTTTGTCTGGATGTAACACAAGGGTAACACCTCAATATCCTGCAGGTGGTGCTCTCATCTTACATTCACCAATGAGAAATTAACCCATTTTGCCATTTAGAACTCAGTTCTTACAAGTTTTAGCTATTCTTTCCTGACTATTTTCTGGATTACACAAATAGTTTTCAATGCTTTAAAATTGCTGAAGTCACGTATTAAGATTCTTATAATTTTTTATGCATGTCATTTGTTATTAAGTGTTAATGTTTGTTTTTACTAGGTCCTGATTTAAATGTCGGTCGGAGTTACCTCCAACCGACACCGTTTCGGTGTGGAAACCGACCAACCATATGTTGGTGTTTCTGCACACCTCATTACAATGTGACCACACATGGTGCAATTGCAAACTCCTATTTCTCTATGGGAGGTTGTGCATCAGATGGAAAATGCCTGTAGCACAAGCTACTATTGAGAATGGTGCCTGCCACATGGTGCAGGGATTTTCAGGAGGGGCCCCCATAGGTGCCCCCCAGGGCCACAACCAGATGGCCAGGGGTCGAGGTGGCCCTGCTAGGGGCCTCCAATGACACTTTCCGACAGCAGTTCCATGTTGGAAAGGCCAACATGGAACTGCTGTAGGAAAGTGCCTTCATAATCCTAACAGTTGAAACGATGTCCAATAGGGATTATGAGGCCATTCCAAGCCGCCGCTGGGCTCCTTGAGCCCTTCAGGACCGAGCCAGAATCCCTTGCTGGTTTAGACTCCCATCGTCGTCATTACAATACAGCGGTTGGAGTGTAAACCTACAGTATCGGTCAGAAAGCCTCCGACCAGCGGTTGGAGGCTTTCCAACTGGCATTGTAATCAGGCCCTTAGTAGCATAATATGAAACAATAAACTTGAACTGGACTGAAGTTGCGACATGTTGTGCTATCTTTTGCAAGGCCTACCCTGTAAAGCACATGTTTATGATTCACTGCAGGAACTGTATATCAATTTTGTTTGATTTGATTTATGCATTTATAACATGCACGAATGCCCAGGGGCGTCTAGGCACTGAGGACATGTGGACCAGCTAAAGCTGCCGAGGTGGTTGTGAAGAACATGTTAGTTGGTGAAGACCCACATTTTTAGCGCCTTCTTGAAGGATAGCAGTGTAGGGCTGTTCTTTACGGCTACAGGTAGAAGGTTCCATGTTTTGACAGTCCCTTACAGAAAGCTTCTTCCGCCCCAGCGTGCTTTCTTGAACCTGGGTACTTGTAGGAGTTTACTATGTGCAGGTCTTAAACTTCTCACCGGGACATACCAATTCAAATGAGTCCTCAAGAATAGCGGACTGGCACTGTGCAGTGCTTTGAAGGCTAAGCATTGGGATTTAAACTTAATCCTTTTGTCTGCTGGGAGCCAGTGGAGGACTCTTAAGCTGGGGGAGACAGGCTGGAACCTCGGGATATCCAGTAGTAATCTTGAAGACGCTGCAACCTTTGTAGGTGTTGTGCATGGATCCCCATGTACAGGGCATTACCGTAGTATAACCTGGACAAGACTAATACTGTAACCAGTGTTTTTAGGGAGTCTGGCAGGATGAAAGGGCGAACTTTCCTAATCATTTTTAGAATGAACCAAATGGACGAGGAGAGGATATTGATCTGATTTTCAAATGTCTTGTCAAAAATTAACCCTATTTTTTTTACCTTATGCACTGGAGCTGTGAAGTTGCCCAGACCGTAGGGCCACCATCTAGGTGACCAAAAATATGTATCGGAGCCCAGCAGCAAGGCCTCCATCTTTCTGCCGTTCAATTTTAGGCAGTTAGACTGCATTCACAGGTTTACCTGCGTCATGCAGCTGTTAAAGCGATCAGCTGTCTCAGTAATGTTACTTGAGACTGACACTACTAACTTGGTGTCATCAGCGTATGAGACCACTGAGAAGCCAAACTGTCTGATGATTGAAGCCAGCGGTGTCACATATACATCAAAAAGCGAGGGGCTCAGAGATGAACCATGTGACACGCCACAGGGGAGTGTAAAAGGCTAAGATGAAAAGGCTCCAGATTCTACTGAAAGGGTCCTATTATGAAGAAAGGATGTCAACAACATAAGAGAGTTGTCTCTGACCCCCAGCTCAAATAGCCTGGTGGCTAATATTTCGTAGTTGACAGTGTCGAAGGCCGCCGATAGATCTAACAAAATCAGGGCGGCCTTACCCCCTGTGTCAAATATTGCTCTTAGTTCATCTGCAGCCATGATCAGGGTTTTCTCAGTTCATTGCCCCTCCCGGAACCCATATTGTGAGGGATGCTAGAGGTCCCCGGAAGAGATAAATGAAGTGAGCTGAGCATTTAGTATTTTCCCCAGCACCTTAGCCATAAAAGCTAATCTGGAGATGGGTTGATAGCTGATTGGATCAGCAGGGACGAGATTCAGTGTTTTCTTAAGAGTGGAAGGATTGATGCTGTTTTCCAAGCCTCCAGGAAACTGCCTGACCGAATTATCTCATTAAATACTACACCTAAATGTTTGCTAAAAATGTCAGGGAACTGGTGCAGTACTTTAGGAGCACAAGATTCTGCAGGGGCCCCAGATTTAGATGATTTTACTACCTGGGCGATTTGTTGTAATGTCGGGGGGGGGGGGGGGAGGAGGGAAGCAGATTGGAAGGAGAGGGATGTGTGACTGCTGTAGTGTTCTCAGGGATGTTATCAACACAATCGCTAAAGGATTTGTACACAGCTTTTACTTTAAATCTAAACGACTGTGCCAATATGTTGCAGAATTCAACACTGCTTTCCATCCTGGGTGGTTCTGGTAGTTTGGCTAATCTTTTAACCGTTGAAAAGAGCTCCTAGATAGAATTTCTCGCCTGTAGAATGTTTTAAGAAAAGTAAGTCCTTTTTTCTTCTAATATCAGTTTCTTGCACTTAACAAGTGATTTTTTTTGTACTGCTGTCCCTATTCAGTGTTAACTACGTTCTCTCTTTCTTATAAATTCTAATGTTTACCCAAGGGAGGAAGAAATTCACATTTTAAATATTCCAGTCGGTGCATTCATGAACTGGTGCTTGAAGCATAATCCATCTACAAAATATTGATTTAATAATTCCAAATAATAAATCAATGAATATGCACACAACTAAATGTCTCTCAACTTGTAAATGATCAGTCTTGATGTAGAACAACTGACGGTAAAAAGATCTTGAGGAGAAATGAGCAGTTTCGGTTATTTAGTTAGGTAATCTTAATTCCACTAAAATCCTCCAATAACTTTCATAAATCGTGCAATAGTTCACAGCATGTTTATCTCATTTGCATGGTAAACTAAACCGAGATGCATTTATTCACACCCGAAAAGTATATATTTTCTATTTATACCCCATGAATTGGTAAACTGAACATACTCCGTGTGGCATCTCTAGAATCTGGTCTGCACTATAGGAGCCTGCTAATAAATAAATATAGGTCATTTAATAAACGAAGTTCTGAACTTCCCAGAAACATTAATATACTGAAAATGTTTAGGCCATCTTGACATTTTTATATTTCAATTCAAAAATCTTTATTCGGATAAAAGTATATCCATAAAAGCACAAGTCACGTAACAGCATAGAAGTACACAAATCGTATTGTTCATAAAAGCAAATAGAATAAGATCATTTCATATACAAGCATCATATTATGAACAAACAAAAACAATTTTCCGATTAGTGCCCTCTTAATTTATGCCATTCATAATTATTGTGGGTGGGTTAAAAACTAGTCTGCTGAGTGTCCATTTAATTCATATTAAGCATAGTGACAATATAAATATTATTTCAGTGAGAACAACCTTCATAAAGTGCACATTGTGTTACGAGCGCGTACTGCAACTTAAAAAAAGGAGCCTATGCGAAAAATTAATTCATCATCTTCCAATTTAGGGATGATTTTCATGTAGACTGCATCAAGATGGACAGGCATGATTTTTTTTTTAATGGTATCAAAAGCCCTTCTGGCATGTATGAGGCATCCTCAATAGACATATAGGTTAAAACGGTTGTTTTCTGGACCTCCCTTTCGTGTCTTGCTTTGCTATGATATGCATATAGGGCCTCCCGAAGGACTTTTTTGCTCATACTATCCATTTCTGCAGGATTTGAAAAGACCTGTACATGGTTAACACTACTCAAACTCTCCCTCACTACGGCAATCCACGGTATTTCCCTTCCCTTCTCACACTTGAGTCAATCTCCTATTATCTCTCTGGTGAGGGACGCTGCACGGTTTTTCCAAATTGCTAGCTAAAATAAGGCAGGGCGAGCCTTTATATAATCTTTGATGTAGTGCAATTTCAGTTCGCTATGGCAGACATACTGTGATGCAGAGATCGGTGCTCCCAAGAGTTTTTGACAAAATCTGTTTTCTTCACACTGAGGTGTCGATTCTGATCCTGGAAAAACCGGGTACGAACCGTCGGTCGGAGTGTTTTCTCCGTCCGACTCGTACCCGGTTAAAATACATTACAAATATGCAAGTACGAATCGTATGGAAACACTATTTCTGTCCGAATCGTACAAAACACCGACCGACATAAATATACATACAAATGTGATCCGGGAAAGCGCCGACGTGACGTCGGTACGCACTCAGGCTGCGTTTCATGAACCAGGAAGTACAATTCGTACCCACAGCAGTCCGGACGGCAATATTTTTACGGCACCCAAAAAGTGCCGGGAAAGCGAAGTACGCCGCGAAACGAGCAGATTAGGGGGCCCGGTACGCGCCGCACCCCCCACCCCAGGCCCCGTAAGTACACGCCGAACCCCCAGCCCCCCCGCGGATGTTCGCACCGAACCCCCACCCGTGTACGTACGGACCGTACCCCCACCCGTGTATGTACACCAGTGTACGTACGGACCGTACCCCCACCAGTGTATGTACACCAGTGTACGTACGGACCATACCCCCACCCGTGTATGTACACCAGTGTACGTACGGACCGTACCCCCACCCGTGTATGTACACCAGTGTACATATGGACCGTACCCCCACGTATATATGTATGTATGTATGTACGGCGTGAACCCCCCAGCTCTGGGGGTTCGCGCCGTACATACACGGGTGGGGGTACGGTCCATACGTATGGTGTACATACACTGGTGGGGGTACGGTCCGTACGTACACTGGTGTACATACACTGGTGGGGGTACGGTCCGTACGTACACTGGTGTATATACACGGGTGGGGGTTCGCGCCGTACATACGGGGGCTGGGGGGGTTTGGCGCGTATGCGGGCACATGTCTTCATGGTTGCTATGGGAGTTCGGTCCGTACGGTGTTTTTTCCATACGGTTGTAACATCGGATGCCCCGTACGGATCGTACTTGCGCGCTCGGACTTCACTTTTCACATTTGTACGGAAAATCGTCCGGGGACGTGTCGGACACTTTTTCCGACCCGAGGACGTGTGGGGGAATTTTCCCAATGCGATTCGTATGGACTTTTTCCCATACGAATCGTACTTGGCAGTTTGTACGGTACTTGTACGATTCGTACGGAAAAAAATCCGGATACGATTCGTACGTCGAAATTTTTTCCAGGATCGGAATCGGCCCCAGAATGTTCTTACTCTGTGTGCAGTCACAGACCTCGGCACCATATGTTGCTGTTGGGATACACTGAGATTTAAAGATTTTCATGATTGCTAAAATTACCCCTGTCCTTTTTGGCTTCTGGAGACCAAGAATTGAATAAATAGCTTTAGAAAACGTATTCCTGCTATACACCAAGTGGTCAGCCCAGGAACCATTAGCAGCGAAGGCCAGCCCCAGGTAGGGAAAAGTGCAAGTTCGTTGTAAACTTTGATTGTCCACAGTGATGCAATTTAAAAGATACTTTCTTGGCCAACAAGCCATTATAAAAGATTGTTTTTTAAATTAGTGTGTAAATCTAAGCTAGCCATAAAATCCACTAAACCCAGCACTAAGATTCGTAAAGCATTGGGTGTGCGGCCCATTAAGACTGCATCGTTGGCGTACAATGGGGGGAGGAGTAAATTACCATTAATTCTAGGGACATCATTAGTGAGTACTAGCAATGATTTATGTATGTCATTGATATATAAAATTAAAAGAAGAGGGGCCAAGACACACCTCTGCCTGACCCCTCTACCAACTCCAATGTCGTTTGAAACCTTACCACCCTTATTGATCCTTACCCGGGCTTTCAGGTCCTTATGCAGGTAAGCTAAAAAATGACCTAAAACCTCATCCAAACCATATTCTAAGAGAATGGACCATAAACGTGACCGATTAACAAAATCATAGGCTGAGGTGAGATGCATAAAAGCCAGATATATTGGAGATCACTGGGCAATAGTATACTTTCCAATAATTAATTTAAGATTTAGGCACCGTTCAGTTGTGCCTATATTACTTCTAAAACCTAACTGGCATGGTTGTAAAATGCGATCTTTCTCTGTCCATGTTTTGATCTTATTGTATAAGATCCTCCCTAAGATTTTCAGGGTATTCTCTATCAAGGAGATCGGTCTATAACAGCTTGGTTGGGAACGGTCACCCTTTTAGAAAATTGGTACACTAATGATAGTTGCCCAAGCTTGGCATTAGTTAGGTTATTAAAAACATTTATTAAAAGCAGCGCCCAGAACTCAGGTTTGTACTTAATAAGATCAATAGGCAAGACGTCAGGTACGGGAGCTTCATTGCCCAAGCTCTGTTGGATGGTGTCTTCAACTTCGAGTAGGGATATTAAGATCCCAGTGGGGACCTGGTGCTCAACAGGGTCTTCATTATATGTTGGGGCTTAATAGATCATAGAGAAATGGGCTTCCCATGCCTCACTAGTTATGTTGCAACTTATCGGGGTCAATGATTGTCCAATGGATCTCACATCTTTGACCGCAGCCTAAAAACCATTCCCATTCCTTAATGTGTGCAAGGACGTCCTAGCGCTCTTTCACAAGTTCTTCCTTCCTATGTGAAATGGCTACCTTGTACTTTTGCCTTAGCAATTTGATAAGAGAAGAATTTCTGGGGTTTGTTGAGAGTGCCTTACGAAGCTGTCTATTAGTTGATGAACAGTCACTATTGAACCATCTTGGTCCGTGTTGTGCTCCCAAAATTGGTTTGGATAATATAGATTTAATACCCTCACAGAGTTTGGAAAAAGTGCCAATTACCTCAGGATTATGGTTCTGTAATGACAGGCATGAGTCAATAAGTCCCGGGTAGTCCCATACCATCATGGAAAACAGATTAGTATTATTGACTCCTCGCCAGACCAATCTTAGATTGTCAGTGGAGGGTTTCAAGTTCCTAGCACCACACTCATTAATATATGTTGGCTTGGGGGATATTCTCAATAGTATTTTGATATGGTTGTGGTCGCCATGGGTGGTTGAAAAACCTCAGCTTTCACTAGACAATCCTCAAGGATAGGGGGAAATAAAAACGTAATCTATAGTGGTGGCATTGCCCCTACCTCTGAATGTTGGTTCAGGAGGGTTATTATTATTAGTTAATGTAGCAATTTCCATCACATTGATTAAATTGTGATTACGCAAATGGTCCAATAATTCCACGCACCTATTACACAAATGCGCATTAGTACTGGGTCCTATGATTGGGGTAATTTCCCTAAGAATCTTTGCATTAAAATCGCCCCCCAAACAAATGCCAGCTATGTTATTAAATCCGTTATGGTGTTGTAAGGAAGTAATAAAGTCAAACAGGTTAATAACATTTGTATTGGGTGCAGAATGGAAATGGTTATTATAAAAATTGAGTAAACAAATGGATACTCCCCTTTTGTATATTAGTGCTTGAAATTTGTCATTTTTTGTGTCTAGAACCTTGACGCTACCTCCCGCAGAGATGTTGACTCAGATTGAAAGGCCACCAGATGGACGGCCTAACTTGGGAATCGGGACAACAGTATTAAAACATTCAAACCCTTTGATATATAGATATTGCGAGGCCCAGGTCTCCTGAAACATAAGGATGTCCTGTTGTTGTGCTATTTCTAGCCAGCCTGGTAGGGTTATTTTTTTACTCTAAACCAGTGACATTCCAACTTAATATGTTTAGAGCTGAATCAGTAGTGGTCTTAATTAAGGTATCATGTTCACGTGGCTCTAATGGACACATATGGGCATTCAGTATGGAGGTAATCTCGTTGGCTACCTGTGATGGAGACAGTCAATCCTGAGTGTCCAAATTAGACAGTGCTAAGAACCTATTGTGTGTGATTGGGAAAGGGATGTCTTTTATTGGGGGCCCGGGGATCGGTTTGTAGAACTAGCCCAATGGCAATGACCAGATGTGCGTGGGGTTGATGGTAAGTTCCTCCCGTGCCTTCAATAGTGATCTGACCGTAGATGGTCTGCAAAAATTGATCACTATGCAGTCCCCTACTATATTCTTAGGTGACGCACCCACCTACCCTACTCTTCGTACAATGATGATATAATTCATGTTTGACATCTTGAACCTCCTGTGTTTGGATAGCCAATCCACAAATGTATTGTGCACTTGATCCCACGTTTCTCCCTATTCTTTCTTAAGGGTTGGTACCCCTTCCAACACTAGAACATAGGGACATGCTGCTGGTGGCAATCCTAAGACATACGCAGTGGGCTCGAAATTTCTCTTTCTCAGGGGGTCAGGGACGCTGTTGCTCATACTGCCTAGCTTTGGATTCACACCAGCTAATCTGATCACATCAATGAGGGATAGGGGACATGTTCAGAACAATCCCGTACATATTTTGTGCACCATTAAAAATGGGAGGATTTCCTGGCACGACATTGAGCTTAGGTAAGAAGCACTCCTTAACTTTACTACATATTATGCATGAACTTTCGGTTAGGGGCCATTGGGCGGGGTTAGAGTAGGAATCAGTGAATTAGAACTGGACCCAGCATCAGTTAGTGGAGTCGAGCCCTCCCCCGTGATAGCAACAATCTGAGTGGTCTCTTGTTGTTGACTCATCTTGTTCATGAGAATGTCCAGGTGATCTAAGCGCTTCCAAAGGCAGGTAAAGTTCTTGTCTATCAATTGTTTAACTCGTACAAAGACAGTGCTTACAACAGTGTTAATGAAGATATCCCCAGAGTCACTATATTCAGATGTGGAAGATGTAAACTCAGTATGTGTGCTAATGGGACAACTTGGTTCCCCATTTGGTGCAACCTCCGGTATACAAACATTCAATGGGGACTGTATTCACGAGTTCAGAATGGTACGAGATGAACTAGAATGGATAGGTTGTTTCCTTTTAGAGCTAGTGGGCTTCCTAGGCTTCCTTTTGCGCTTAGCTACTGGGACTGCAACTGGCATTCATGTGCCCGTGTTTAACCGCTGTTCGGCGGTATCATCTCCCTTGGGGCTCCCTCTGGGAAGATCTGTATTATTAGAACCGGATCCCAGAGGCAGGGGGGTGCGAGGTGCAATGACAGGCACATCAGTAGTGCTTCACTTACCGAGGACAAACACCGCTCAGTTAGTTCGATTTCACTGGACACAAAACTAACAACCCTTTCTAACATGCTATCAATGCTGGTAGTGACAAACCGTGTCCCTGTGTGTTACCCCATGGTGGATACTTGGAGTCTGTTCTTGGCTGTTTCTGGTGGTATAAAGGGGCACTCACCTCAGGCCTTTTAATTGCTGGTAGTTGAAAGAGGAGGGACCCAGCCCTGCCTTTTCCTGACAGGCACAGAAGGGCCCACGTGCGCTTGCGCTGCGGGCCCCGAGGCCGCTTTTATGCACCTCCTGGCACTGAAAATCCGCAGTGGCGCCTCCTGGTGCTAGGGATGCTGGGGGATGGAGTCCCCAAGAGTAAAGTAGTGAGTGCTGTCCGTGAAGGCTCCCACGATGCGGGAGCCCGAGGCCGCTTTTATGCGCCCCCTGGCGCCGAAAATCCACGTTGGGGCCTCCTGGCGCTAGGGATTCTGGGGGATGGAGTCCCCAAGAGTAAAGTGGTGAGTGCTGTCCGTGAAGGCTCCCCTTTTTATATTTGTTTTTCTCAGAAACACCTTTTCTAAGGAGTATATTGGAAAAGAAGGATATTTTATAGAGAATAGGTAATTCTATATTAATTGACCAATGACAAGGTTGTTCCTAAACGTTGCACTACTTTGTGGATGAACACACAGCAACCCTTAGTGCAAATAAATATGCGCAGCTTAATATTTAATTTCACTTTTTTTAATGCATTGCATTTTATAGCATGATAGTAGGATCATGAGACAAAGGATAATTGCACATAATACTAGACGACACCGTGCATAAATTGGAGAATTTTTGTACATAGCAAGGGTTTACTGTTTGCATATTAAAAGAGTGCACTCCCCCATTACTCCTCTACTCCTGCATCATGTTGGATTCAGAAGTAGATGAAATGAGGGGCATAAACAACATAAAATGGGTAAAATGTAAATAACAGGGATGTTTTTTATCTCACGATTCTGAATGACATCATAAGCAACTCAAGCTTTGCACATGTTCTCTATTTGACGTTACACAGAACAATGCAGTGAACAGATTTTTTGTATTCAATACCCATCTATAATGCTATACATTTATGCTTAGAAGGTGGTTGATTAGTATAGGCAGGTAGGTACCTATCACTAGTAATAAGGCCACAATCACAACAAAAGGCCTAGTCAAGGTCTCAATAAATTATTCCCTTGCTCAACTCTTGGCAGCTGGCTGCGAGCAACCAGACTTAAATTAGGAGACAGGTATGTAAAGCATTTAAAAACACCAGTACATTAATTAAGTAAGGCACAACACATGGTAAAAATTCAACACCAAGATTAAATACTTTCTTGTGCCTAAAAAACAATCAACTTGGTACATCTGGTTCCATATGACTGTGACAAAGTCAAAGATTGAGGCCTGCCATGATGGAGCGCGGGTCAGATATACGGTAAGGCGCGGTCAAGTGTTTACCTTCGGACTCTGGAGCTTTTCCTCTTGTCGTCAAGCGAGGAATATTGTCAGGCTGGAATTCGGGTCGCCAATGGCAGCTAGGTGCAGCCAGATGCATCGGTGAAATCCTGGCGGTCTTGAGCTCTGGGGCTCTCAGCGAGGCAAACCAGAAATCGAGGCAGGGTCACAGTTCGAAATCAGCGGTTTGACTTTCGACAACTCGACAACTAGTCAGTCAACTTATGGAGCTTTTTGGTCAAAATTCTCCAAATGTTCTCATACTTCTGTAGATTCTTCCTATAGTTCATTTTGTGAGCTCAAATTGTCCACAACAGCAACTCAAGGTTCCAGAGTCTCTGAGTTGCTCCTCAGAAGTTGGGACTACAGTTCCCACAATGCACCAGGACAAATCCTTTAAAGGCCGGCTGAAGATGGTCAGCTTGTTTCTTCTTGATGGAGATCTTTTAACCTGTTGCCCTCAAGGACTCCACTCCTCAAGTTTAGTCAAAGGCAAAGACCTTCTTTCGCTGTACTTCCAAAAGTGTACATATTTGTGTCCCAAAAGCACTGTTAGTCAAATTCCAAAATGGATAAACTCCTGGAGGTTAGTTTCTGGCTAAGCCAACCTACTGGCGTGGCAAACGTTCCCTAACACTCTCCTTCCAGTCTCTCTGTTTATTCTGTTGCAGCGACCCCTCTCTGGCAGGGGTAAGAGGAGGTGGGGGTAAGCCTGTATCCTGTCCCAACTGTCATTCTTGGTTTGAAGACAGTGTGCCTACTCCAACCCCATCATGCCGTTTTGCTCCGCAACTGATGTTCTCCACCCACCAGTTTTGCTTTGTTTCTATGCAAGACACTTCACACCTCATCAGAGCACTTTGGCTCGGCCTGTCAAAGGCTGGCTAATCAGGAGAGGCTGCTAGAAGGCTGGATTTGGGCACAACCGAAAAGAAAGTTTTATAACTTCTTTTCTGTAATTGTTATAATAAATATAACAGTGGCGTGTTGTTGGATTTATCATAATAATTCTTTTAAGTCTTTGAAATATTATTTTAGCTCACTCCATCTATAGTTAGACTTTATTAAAGTATTCTGACTTTAGCCTATGAAGCTAATGAACTACAATGGGGAAAAAACATAATTGGCAGTGTTTCCATCACCAGGGCATATAAAGCACCTTTTAAAATGTCCTTGCTTATTTTCATATGGCACACTACCCTGGGGGCACGTAGGGTAGAACTTAGGGGTGACATATAATTAGAAATAAGGTAGTTTAATGCATTGGAAGTACCTTTAATTCAAAAGTCGAATTTGCATATAATTGTAATGCAAAATCAGCTGGCAAAGCAGCGCTGACTTTTAAAATGACAGCAGGCAACACAGGACTGAGCACTTAGGTGCATTAAATTTGCTAGCCCTCAAGACATAAATTCCCTACCATATACTGGGGACTTACAGGTAGGTTGGCAGTACCAATTGTAATTAAACCTAATTACCATACACCTTTTAAATAGAGCACTGGCCCTGGGCCTGGTTAGTGGAGCCCAGGGCACAATCAGAGTCTGTTACCACCAGTACCAGTCAAATATTGGGGAAGATCTGGGAAAAAAGGGTGACTATCTCACGATTTACGTCACCATTTTGCATGAGATCTTTGCCAACACTATCCCAGAAAGTGCTGCAATATCACTTGGTGCTACCAACCTTATGACAGCGTGTGAGCCATTGATAATCAGACTATAATTGACATTATTTGATAGAATGATGACGTAGTTATGTCATGGACTACTGCTTATACTTCCCAAGGACTGCATACACTATTGGGCCAATTACAATGTCGGTCGGAAAGCCTCTGACCGACGCCGCTTTGGGACCAACCGACCTCCGATCGGCGGTTCCTATTGCCTGATTATGAGGCGACCAAACATTCGGTCAGATACTCATATTTCTCTATGGGAGCTTGTGTTACGGCCGTAAACTGCCCGTAATACAGGCTCCCATAAAGAAATGGGTGTGTGTGTAAAAACCCACACCCTGTGGCAGCAACTCCGTGGTGCTTGCCACACAGTGCATGGATTTACAAGGGAGCACCCTAGGTACTACCTCGGCCACCAACCGTAGACCGTGGAGGCAAGGGGGTCCTGCTAGGTACCCTCAAAGTCACTTTACAAAAGCCTTTCCGTGTCAAAAAAGCCAGCACGGAAAGGCTGTGGGAAACCGACATCGTAATCCCGATGGCAGAAACACATCCATTGGGGATTACGGTGCAGTCCGACTGGCAGAAGACTCTGAGAGCTGGTCAGAACCGTGTCGGAATGACTGACCGGTTTACGCTACGACCACCGTAATTCGGCGGTTGGACCTCAAACCGACTGTGTCAGTCGGAAAGCCTCTGACTGGGGTTGGAAAGCTTCTGACTAGCGTTCGGAGGCTATCCAATCAACATCTTATTCGACCCCTATACGTAAGTGAGTCTTGATAACTTATTTGAAAATGTAGTGACTGTAATGTGAACTTTACTGACACTACATATTTTCACTCATATGCCAGCTATTGCTGCCTACATTCTCCAAGGAAAACTACCAAGTTTGCACTGCACTCTGCCAGCATTCTGCAAGTAATGGGGCAAATGTTAGATTTTATGCCAGTATTTTTCATAAATGCAAGGGCCAACGTTAATCATGTTTTGGAGCATTCACAACATTTATACCAGGGTTTTGGGCACTATTATATCAGTGAATACAACCATTATTGAACACTGGGTATTCTACCACGAAATAAAGCTGAGAGTGTGGCAGCATTTATTTCCTGGAGCTGCTGTTGTTGTTGTACTTTAGAGTGCATGCAACCTAACATTTTGCCAAGTAGTACTATCAACATTTTGCCAGGGGATTGTGCCAGCATCTTGCAAGCGAGTGCTGTAAAGATTATGCACTGGTGAACCTTGAATATTATCTGGAAATGCACCCAGGATTATCCTGTGGACAAATGCTGGCAACAATGTGATTAGATGTGTAGTCACAATTATGCCACAAAACTCTAAAAACGTTAAACTAGGAAAAAGTATCAAAACTTGACTGTGCCTACTGGGATCTTTTGACAGATTTTGTTGCCACCATTTTGTCACAGAAAATGTCATACTGCCAGACTGAATTATCAGTTTTATACCAATGGCAGTTATATCTCATGGGTTCCTGTAATTGCATCTGGACTTTACAGCAAACCTAGCTGCATAGCAACAGTCATCATTACATAAGGCATTACAGACTATATTTTGTTAAGGATTATAACCAAAATTACAGACAAAGCCATTGTTTAAGTTGTGCAAAGTTGTGTGTACTCAATAAATTGAAGTCCCGATGTTGATCCAATTTATGCATGCAATAGCTGCCAACATTAATGGAAAAACCGGGAGTTCCTCGAGCATTGTTGAGAGGGTTTCAGCAGCATTATTCCTGGTGGCAGATTGTGAGAAGGAATACTGTTCTCTCACCACAAATACACACATAATCTATTGTTTTTATATCTGGAGGAGTACTATTTGAGTGAATACAATAAATGCCACTGGATAATAGGAATTGATTCCAATGTGAAATACATATCTATCCAAATTTGTAAATGACTCTTCCATGAGAAAGTACAGCAAACTTATTAGCCCTGATGATGCACGACGAATGAAAATGTCTATGACTTCAACAGGAAATGTCCGATTAAGATATTGATTTGTCAACACCTCAATTTAAAGAATGTTATTGCTGTTTCCATTTGTTGAGGGCAGTCTTGGTTTATGTGATTGTTTTGGTTACAATGGTGCTTATGTACTTTCCTTGTCTTTCCATGTCTGTCTTAAGTTTGTTTATATTTGTATTGTTTGTTTTGGTCAACTAATTATTATAGAAATGTTGTAATACATCTGCTAGTTGACTTTATATTTTTAATTTCATTTGAATTTGAGTATCCCAACTAGAATTATATATACAATAAGATGACTGGCTTTGGTCAAATAGGTGGGTCCCAGATTAACTAACATATTGTGCCAGGGTTGCATCAGAAAAGTCAGTAGCCCCAACGCAAAATGTTGGGATTTACTATGCCACGCAAAGCACAATTTGTGTGGGTTTAAGTGGTCTAGTAACACAGCCCACAGTGCTGCCTTGCATTGCCTTGGAAGGTGTTCCACTGGTGAAGCATTAGAGTTCCTGTTCAGTTACCCATGGATTTTGATGCAAAACCAGATTTACAATGACTTCTAAACATGGGTTTGCTCCCAAATGGTGCACCTACCTGAAGTCGGAGTAACCAGGAGAAATATCTTCATTTCACCTACTTACTTGCTCTTGGCCAGTGTGCTGCATTCTGCAGCACACATAGTAGGAAGACTAAGGGCCTTATTACGAGTTTAACAGTCTTGCTACTGCCGGTGCGGCAGCGGCGGATTCACGACCCACCAACTAGGCAGTCCGCCAGCTGAATTACGATGTTGGTAGTCTCATAGATGAAAGACTGCCAGAGAACCACTGCCTCTGCCAGGGTTATCCTATTGCACAGACATAGGTCAGAGGCTATGGCGGCTGACATCTGGAATGTAGTCCGTTTCCTCCGTCCAGATTATGATGTGCCATACTGCCAAGCCAACTGTGGCAGGAAGACTCCAACACTCAACCTGGCAGAAATGCTAAATATAGGGTGCAAACTCACACTATATCCTGTTTCCATTCCTCTTCCTGTCATGGAACCCCTTGTCCAGGTCTCCCCTGGGCAGCAGACACTTGCTCAAGAAGAAAATCCACACCGTTGCATTCAACTCATAAGGTGAGCCACTCGTACATTTCTGCACTATCTCAATGGCTGTGGACCCGTACTGTTCGAAAAGGTAACTTTCCATAGATGTAATACATATGTGTGTATGTTTAGACTTGTGTCAGTTTCATACTCACATATGTATGTGCACTGTGGGACATTAACGTTAAAAAAGTGAGGTTCCAAGCATGACTGTCCCCCTCCATTGGAACCACCACCGCGAGACCATCAGCAAAACAAATGCATTGCTATGTGGCTAATGCCATAACGCCAGCTTGTTGGTCTTCTTGGGGCCTCGGTGGTCCGACGGTAAGACTGCCAAACTCGTAATCAGGCCCTAAGCCTCTAAGAATAGTTTTTGTGCAAGTACGCAATCCTCACTGCACAAAAATGAGTCAGACTACAACACATGCACCCTTGCGTAATGGCAGAAGGATGCATGTGTTGGTGCTAGGCTGCCACTAGTGCACCTGCGCAAAGCAAGAGCAGGAGTGGGCCATATATTTGCACATATGGCGCATTTCTGTGCTCTCTCTTTCACACAAAGCATTGCAGCAACTTAACTTGCTGCCTTGTGTGAAAGTTTAGTAAATCCAATCCATCTCAATGTGTGCTCTTTAATTAAATAATTAGAATTCTCAATAATATTGAAATGATTTGATGTATGTACTGAGACCCCTGTAGGGGAATCGGGTTCCCCCATTATTTTATACGATCGTGGGCAAGCCAATGTGCCCTTAGCCAGCCATTCGTTTGAACTCCTCACTAAATGCGGCCTGACTTTAACATCTTACAGGCATAAAATGGCTCCTCTAGCCCTCTACTGCATAGCCCTTTAACACAATATTCACACACCATGCTTTTAATACAGCAGTATTGCTATGTGCACTCATATTCCTCTTGCTTTGAGCACAAACATATGCTTGTCTTTCATTGTAAATCTAAGTGTATTTGAACGTCTGATGACTGTGGCCCACATGCACACTTGAAACCAGTCCTGGAAAAAGCCTGCACCAGTGCTGACGAATATCAGGATTTCTGAAAACCCAAGCTTGATTCCACCTCAGTCCTCTTTCGTCCTCCACCAGACACTGCCTAGCCCTCTATTTCACTATTGCGGGTTCTTTTTTCCCCTCTGACACTGCTGAATTGTATTTCTCTTCATCCTCCTTGCTTCCTTTTGAGTTTTCCTTTTCTTGTTCACAGTCTGATGAGGAAAAGTAAGTGCTGGTCCCCAAAAATGAGTGCCGGGTGGACCCACCTGCAACCACCGGCTCAAATTAAGCTCTAAAGCTCCTTGCAATATAAATGCCTCCTTCTTTGGATTTATCATCGCACAGAGACCTTAGCTTTTATCAGCAAAGACAGCAACGATGTTCCTTATACCAGCACTTTCTAAATTAATTACGACCTATAGCTGCACTTGTCAATCCAAGAAGTACTAGTTAGTTATTGCTTTTGAACACGCTACGTAACTGGGTCCTGCCAGGTCAGAATTCTTCCTTTGGGAGTGTTTGACAAGCACTTCTCTTATGAGATAATGGCCCTAAATAGAATCAAAAACTTGGCAGGAATATCGTATTGCCTAAGCTGAATTGATGGATACTTCATAAATATTACATTTCATCAGGTGTGGTAATATAGATTATTTTTTTTAAGGATTGCAAGTTATGGGGTCCACTTTATTTTATCACAGATTATCTTCTCTAAAATATGTCTCTGGGTTAGTTACCACCTGATAAATGCATCTTTAATAACCCTGGCCCACATAATGCTAAGTCATGGGTGCAAACCTTTGCCTTGTTATTTTAATTTTAACTGGCACTGACGTATTTCTAGTAATATATACGTCTTGCTAACATCACTGACAAGGATAACAAAATTGGAATGGGAGACAGCTTTGTATAACAAGAATGGCTCAAGGATTGTGTTATGCCACCAGCAGACATGCGTGGGCCATGACGATTTGGAAGGATAAGCAACAATGAAGAGGGACCCTGGAGATCTCTGGACGCAGACCCTGATAAATCATAAATTATCTATCACTGATTCACACCTATACTCTTTATAAATTCCAGAAGTACCCCGGCGAAGCTGCAAAGTTAGCAGCCTGTCAGAAGTGCTCGTAACAGAAAACATTTACATATAATGTACATTTAGACAAATATAAATGGTTACCAAAAGTGCAATTTGTTCTCCACAGAGAAGGTACTTTTCCTGGTAGAGAAATTTGTTCCCTTAAATCCGCCACCAATTTGGTGGTATACCTCTTCCCACTCAGGTTAAGAATTTTATCTTGCTCTTGACAGGAGCAAATATCTATTGTGGCAAAGGGTTTGTGAATACCCATAAACTCACTGGGATGTGGATGTTCCACAACATTTCATTGCATATATATCCAGAATGGCTTCCCAGAAATGGCAGCAGATTTTTTCCCAGGTAAAAACAAATCATACTGGTGGAAAGTGAATATGTGAGTAAGTCAATTTAGAAGAGCAAATTCACGTTTTGTGATTTCCAAATATGCCATTTTCCCTTTTAAGTTGAAGTGAGATGGGTAAATAATTTTTTGCATTAGGCCCCCACTGTGGTAACACTTTCTACAGGATACCCTGTTTTCTTTTCAGATTTCAGATTTTGCCATAACCCTATAGACAGTCTCTGGCCCATAGAGGGTTGGTTGGAAATAATGGTGCTGCCAGTGCTGTAGTGGGTGCATTGTTGCAGAATCTCTCAGCACAGCCCAGGTCTCCCGAAAAGTACCTCAATGAATCAGCGGTTCCACCCACCTCTACAATGTAGCAACAGCAAAGGTGGAGTAGGGGAGAGTGGAATAATAGATAAAAAAGACTGACACAGGGAAGCAGGTGGAAAAGCAACACATGAACATGGGGCAGGGATATGCGTTGGGGGAGCAGCACAAGGGAGAGAGCAGAAGAACACATGTCCTCCTGTGGAGTGCTGACAGTAAAAGAATAAGATAGTTCTCAGAATAAAAGCAATATCAGCAGTGGAAGAATACAAGTCAACCAATCAGAACACTGTGAGACTGAAATGCTCGTGGGTCGGAGAAAAACAAGAATATGGACGCAACTCATCAAATACGGAGCTGGGAAGTGAGACAGACAACAAAGCTTTCCAATCCTGAGCAAGGCACTAACTGAAAGCCAACTCTCAGTTTATGTAAGCAATTGGTCTCCAACAGTCAGAGATATACAAAGCAGTTTCCTAATTGTGATAAAAGACAACTAATTCAACAGAAGCACTGTAAAACTGCTGTGTTTCAGGGAGAGGCAATCCCAAGAAGAGGGTGGTAAGTCATTGAATAAGTAGAAAGGAAATGATACAAGCAAGCCAGCCAGTAATAAGCAATGGACTCACATAAAGCACACTGAGTATTGGTATTGTACATATTAGATTTTTGGATAATAGACACTGTTAGTAAGCAAGACCTACAAAAAGAATAAAGAATGGTATGAAAAAAAACATTTCCAAAATATTCAAGCTAGTGGTGATGGAAAAAATTGTGGGAGTGCTGGCCAATGGCCTCAATCCACTCAAACCATAGGAGATTTAAACAGTTCTGTATTACTGATATGTGAGTAGGGCACATAACCAAGGCCCTATAACTTGATTTTGTGTGGGCCTGCCAGAGATATATTTTGAAAATAAGAGGTGCTAGTAGTTCAATTTGATACACATACTGATATTTCTAATGATTTATAGTGACCATGTTCTGCATCTAATGGTACACCAGAGCCACTGAAGGACCACTTTGCTTCAGTGTCATAATATATGAAGAATGTAATTGCAATTGTTCTTTTGATCTTAAAATGGTCTGATAGAGGCCTTTTGAATTAATCTAATGCTTCACAATTTGCAATTCTACTCTGATATGGTAGTCCTTTGTAGCTGGAAAAAAACAGGTATAGGTCCCTCACCTACATGCTTTGCCCAGTTAGAGTCATAGCGCACCTCAAAAATATGTGTGTGACAGCCAAACCTGGGATTGCTTACACTTTGAACCACAGCTTTAATGATTTCATCATAATGCAATGTCCAGAAAAATAATGACCATGAGAAATATGGTACTAAGGTTCCGAAACACTGTAAGAAACACTGCTATCACATTTGGGTGCCGATTACGATCCTGGAAAAAAATTCCCCGTACGACTCGTATCCGGTCTTTTTACCGTACGAATCGTACAAGTGCCGTACAAACTGCCAAGTACGATTCGCATGGGAAAAAGACCATACGAATCGCATTGGGAATAATTCCCCACACGTCCTCGGGTCAGAAAATGTGTCCGACACATCCTCGGACGATTTACCATACAAATGTGAAAAGTGAAGTCCGACCGCGCAAGTACGATCCATCCCGTGCGTCCGATGTCACAACCGTATGGAAAAAACACCGTCCGCACCGAACTCCCATAGCAACCATGGAGGCATGTGCCCACATACACGCCGAACACCCCCCAGCCCCCGCATGTACGCACCGTACCCCCCAGCCCCCGCATGTACGCACCGTACCCCCCCAGCCCCCGCATGTACGCGCCGTACCCCCACCTGTGTATGAACACCAGCGTACGTACGCACCGTACCCCCACCTGTGTATGTACGCGCTGGGGGTTCGTGCCGTACATACACGGGTGGGGGTACGGTGCATACATACACAGGTGGGGTTACGGTGCGTACATACACAGATGGGGGTACGGTGCGTACGTACACAGGTGGGGGTACGGTGCGTACATACACAGGTGGGGGTACGGTGCGTACATACACAGGTGGGGGTACAGTGCGTACGTACACGGGTGGGGGTACGGTGCGTACATACACAGGTGGGGGTACGGTGCGTACGTACACAGGTGGGGGTACGGTGCATACATACACAGGTGGGGGTACGGTGCGTACGTACACGGGTGGGGGTACGGTGCGTACATACACAGGTGGGGGTACGGTGCGGACATGCGGGGTCAGGGGGGGGTACGGCGCGTACTCACAGGGGCTGGGGGGGGTACGGCGCATACCCGGCCCCCTAATCTGGTTGTTTCGCGCCGTACTTCGCTTTTCCGGCACTTTTTGGGTGCCGTAAAAATATTGCCATCCGGACTGCTGTCAGTTCGATTCGTAATTCCTGGGTCGTGAAACGCTGCCTGAGAGCGTCCCGACATCACGTCGGAGCATTCCCGGATCACATTCGTATGTATATTTTCGTCAGTCGGTGTTTTGTACGACTCGTACGGAAATGGTGTTTCCGTGCGAATCGTACTTGCATGTTTGTAAAGTTTTACAACCGGGTACGAGTCGGACGGAGAAATGCCTCCGTCCGACGGTTCGTACCCGGTTTTTACAGGATCGTAATCGGCACCATGATAAGGTGCAAGAATTAAAAATGCTCTAAAATAGCACTCGGCCAAGGAAAATGCCCTGGTGAATAATTTTTTGTTTTATATTTAAACATTTATATAGCAGAGATGTATATAGCAAGATATCAGAATTGGAACAGGATGATAACATCAACAATTTACAAATGATTTTTCCGGTGGCAAAAGGCTCAATTTGCAACTTGTCATGATTTGCCTTTTGCATTTGCGATTCGGTATTTGGAAGGGGCGTGTTTAGGGCATCCATTCTAAATACCTAACCTGTATGCTATGTGTTAGAAATGGGGGTCTCTAGTTGGCAGAGGTAGGTATCTTTGTCCAAATAAGGATCTTTGCTTCTAGTCAGGGTAAGGAGGGATACACACTTTAGATAACCTCTGCACACCCCCTGGGTAGCTTGGCACGCACAGGCAGACTCATCCCAAAAGCAATTTGTAAAGTATTTATACTCAAAACACACAGTAATACAGTGATAAAACCACAAATGGACACCACACCAGTTTAGACAAATAAGGTATATTTATCTAAACACAAGAAGACCAAAAAAACAAAAATCCCACATACAGGTATAAGAATATGACTTTTAAAAGGTGGCAACCAACTTGGCCAATAAAAAACGATGGATGCATGATTTCTCACAAAGTATTTGTAGACGTGTGAAAATTCACCAGGCCAAACAGCTGCAGAGATGGGAAGAGTCGAGAAATAAAGAGATGCGTAAGTTCCAGAGACCATGGGGAGGCAATGCAACAGTTCTGCTGCACGCAGGAGAAGTGATGCATCAAATCTGGTCTGTAAGGGGAAATGATGCGTCAAATCCAAGATGGTTCGGGTCCGCGGGTGATGCATCGGGAAAACTTGCCACACAGGTACGATGCGTGGAGATCTGGGATGCGTCGGCGATCGATGTGGCAGCCTCAAGCGGCGCTGAGTTGGTTTTTTCAGCTGCGATCCCTCAATGCATCGGTTCTTGCAGTGGCTACAGGTGCTGCGCCGGTTTTGGCAACGGTGCGGCAATGCGTGGAGATTCTTCACGTACAGCAGGTCTGTGTTGGAAAAACAGCTGCAAGAAAAGCGATGCATCGATTTTCTTAGTTCTTCAGGTTTCTGCCAGCTCCCAGCAGCAAGCACAACCTCCAGAGGCCCAGAACTGGAACAGGCACCTCCTGGCAGGTCAGTACTCTCAGCATCAGAGTTCCAGGGAGCTGGGGGGTTCAGTCTTTGTGTCACTGAGATTCCAGAACAGGAGGCTGGCACACATAGGCCCTTGTAGACCTTCTTCAAGCAGGTTTCAAAGCAAAGTTCCAGTCTTTGTCTTCTCCTTGGCAGAAACAGCAACTGCAGGCCAACCCCACACAGCACTGAGCAAAGGGGCAGTACTCCTCCTTACAGCTCTTCAGCTCTTCTCCTTGGCAAAGGATCCGATTGAGTCCAGAAGTGATCTAATGTTCTGGGTTTTTTGGGTCTAATACTTATACCCCAAAATGTCTTTGTTCTCTGTGTGCAAGGGTCTCTGAGCCCAATCCAACCCAGTTCTGTCCTCATTGATGCAGTATGACAACAGGGGCTGGAGACAGCATTGTGCAAGGGAGATAGGTCCTATTCAGGTGCAAGGAAATCTCCTTCCACTACTCTAAATGCAGCCAAGCCCCATTCAGCTCAGCTCTGAGTCATCCAGGAAGGGCCAGGAAAACCTCAACCCTCCCCAGTGGATGTCTAAAGTTAATGCACATCCCCACCCCCTGTCACTCCAAAACCAGACAGTCAATACACAAACAGGAAGAGGCACACAGAATGGTTAAACAAGAAAATGTCTACTTTTTTAAAGTGGCATTTTCAAACACAGAATTTAAAAACCATCTTTACTGAAAGATGTGTTATCAATTTCTGAGTTAAGAGAGCCTAAGCATTATTTTTCAATCTTGTCCCAATGGAAAGATGTTCTAAGATGTTACAAGGCATTTCCAATTCTTTCTTATGGGGCAAGAGAGCCTTTCAATAGTGAAAAATTAGATTGGCAGCACTTCACTATCAGAACATGTCACACACACCAGTACATGTCCTACCTTTCAAACACAATGCACCCTGCCCATGGGGGTACCTTGGGCCAACCATAGGGTTGCCTTACATGTAAAAAGGAAGATTAGGGCCTGGCAAGTGGGTGTACTTGCCAAGTCGACATGGCAGTTAACAAACTGCGCACAGACACTGCAGTGACAGGTCTGAAATACCTTTTCAGGGCTACTCATGTGGGTGGCATAATCAGTGCTGCAGGCCCACTAGTAGCATTTGATTTGCAGGCCCTGGCACACCTCAGTGCACTTTACTAGGGACTTACCAGTAAATCAAAAATGCCAATCAGGGACAACCAAATGTAACAACAATTTACACAGACAACATATGCACTTTAGCACTGATCAGCAGTGGTACAGTGCCCAGAGTTCTGAACCCAACAACTACAGGTTAGGAAAAAATAGGAAGAAGCAACATATTTGGGGATAATCCCGCAAAAGGGACAAGTCCAACACTATGTATTACTGTTTTGCCAGCGAAATCCGGTCACAAAACAGTAATACTTTACCACCAGTTTTAAACTGGTGGTAATCCACTCGCAAAGGGACACCTTCCCCTTTGAGAATGTTAGATAAAGGTAACAGCAAAGTTTCATTTTTTCTATTTTAACGTATCCTGCTTTCCTTTACGGAAAACAGGCTCATTTGAAAAAAAAAAGTTGCTTTATTAAAAAGAATCACAGACATGGTGGTCTACTGACCTTAGCAGGCCACCATCCTTGTGATAGCTTTGATTCCTAATGGGTCAAAAATTGCGACCTACCTCATTAATTTGTATGAGATACGTCTATTTGTGACCCACTAGGAATGACTACTAAAACTTACAAGAGTTTTATATATTAGAAAAACAATATTCCTAATATTTGTACATGTAGCCCTAAATTCAAGATATTATACTCTGAACACCCAGAAATGTGAGGACAATACTTGAAGGTAATCATTGGTATTTATTTATCTAAATATTTCTATACTACCCTGATAGAGAACAATGCTCCTCCCGATTCAGAAAAGGTAAAGTCAGACCAAATGTCTAACTTTGCTACTTTTTCGTATTCACAAAGTTAAGTAACTTTATTTCTAGTAACTTTACAACTAATAAGTTTACTAGTAATATCTGTACTAGTAGTCATTTTACTAGTAGTGAAGTTATTAACAGTAACTTACTTTTGTGAATACCGAAAAGTAGTAAAGCTAAAATTTTAGTCTAAGTTACACTTTTGGTCTAACTTTACCTCTCTGAATCAGGCCCTAAGTTTAGACAGAAGTCTAACTTTAGACCTGAAAAATAAACTTTGACTTCAGGTGCAAAGTTAGACTTCAGGGGTCATAGTATAGTAGTGCCCTGGGGGTGCAACGGGCATTTGCGCCCGCTTTGCGCGCCCTGGCGCACTTTGGTATTCTGGAAGGGGCAGCAGATGCTTATGCATCCCCTTCTGGAATACTGAAAGCCCTGGAGCACATACAGCGGCAGCACTTCCTCAATAGGGCATTTAACCATTTGCATGGGGGCGTGGTCCCATGTAAATGAGGGAATCCCTTTGCCTCTGCTCCTGTGCAGCATTACAGATGCGGGTGCTGAGACAAGGAAGCGCTCAGGAGGCGCCTAGTAAGTGCAGCCCCTGATTGCAGCCCATTCGATGGGGGAAAGAGGGTCCGATGGACCCACTCAGACATATCCTTGCAGGCGGGTGCAGTCACTCACAGCACCCACCTGCAAGGAGATCTCTAATCGCCTGCAATGTGAAAACGCGGAGCAGCTTCAAAGCAGCTGCTCAATTTTTTGCATAAATGTGGTGCCCCCCGGGCTGAACCTTCACCCTAATACGCTGTAGGTATAATATGGCCCCAGGTGTAGAGTTGGACTTTAGGTCTAAATTTAAACTTTAGAGATAAAAGTTAGACTTCATGTCCAAGTTTAACATTTGTGAATTGGGCCTCTTGTGTTTAACTCATGCCAGAAGGTACATGGTCACAGAAATTGACCACAGAATATTGCATTGTGCCATTAGATCCTTATCATGATCGTCTAATCAATACAGATAATGTTGTGATTTGTTTTACAACATGAAACTCAACAGACTATGCATGTTACCTGATGGAATTTAATTATGACTGACAAATTCAGTGGAATAACTTAATAAAGCTTTTAAGTTGCTGCCTGTTTTTTCTTCAAATGCTATAAAAAATAGGCATTTTCTGCAAGATGAGTGTGACGTGCTACGGTTCTTTTTGCTGAACAAATTTGGATGGTTTAGTACTAACACAATACAGAATCACTTACAACCATGACCTTGATAAAAGCTAGATTCGCTCTAAAATACCCAAATTCTCTCAGAGATATGCCACATGCAATCCAAGTTCTGCAATTGAAAATGCATAGAATCACTCAGAGCTCTTTATACCTAGCAGACACATTTTGAATGGTATATTCCATATATGTTTACTTAGCTCATACTGGGCCATCAAAAGCAATGTTCTAAGTAGCATGGGAGTGTTATTTAAATGTATGGTACCTCATAGTAAAACATAGTTTGAAATCTGGTGACATAGAACTGAACCTCCCCATTGTGTCATAAAATACAATGACTTGTTGGTCTGCAAGTGTGCCATTATCAAATAACAAATTAGTTATTTAAAAAGCCAAGCAAATAGTTTTAGTCTTGTTTACCTATCACTAATAAAATGAATGTCTCATGTCTGTTTTATCAATCATCCAAAAATACTTTTCTTAATGGCATTGCAGCATTAAAGGGCAATGTGTGTCATATACTGGTTATATATGTTTAAAACAAAGATGTATGACCCTTTTTTGCAGCCGCAAATTGAAGATCCTCCCATTTGTGACCGCAAAAAAGGGTAATGGCATGCACAAATTCTATTTTGCGAGTCACTTACTCGCAAAATAGCATTTGCGACTCCTGTTATTAGGAAGGGATGCCATGTGCAACTGTTTTGCGACCGCATTTGCAGCCGCAAAACACTCGCAGTTTACCACCTACTTCAAGTAGGTGGTAAACCACTCGAAAACGGGATGGGTCCCCAGGGGACTCCTTCCCCTTTGTGAGTATGTGGGAAAATATGTTTTAAGTGCAAGCAGTGGTCCCTGGGACCACTGCCTGCCCTTAAAAAAATGAAACTGAAAAGTTTAATTTTTCTTTTTTAAATGCATCCCATTTTCCTTTTAGGAAAACGGGCTGCATTGAAACAAAAAAAAGGCTGCTTTATTTAAAAGCAGTCCCAGACCTGGTCGTCTGCTGACCCCAACAGGCCACCATCCCTGGGAGGGCTAGCCATTCCTAATGGGGTCGCAAATTGCTCCTGCCTCATTAATATTCATGAGGCATGCAGTTTGCGACCCCATTAGTTATTGCAAACAGTGTCTGAGACTCTGTTATACATCCCAAATTGCAAGTCGCAAATGCAAATTGGTGGGTCGTACATCTGGCTCCTAACTACCAAAAGAAAGTAGGTATGTATTCGACCACCAGCCCACTAGTACATAATCTCTGCTATTTACCCAGTGGCTGGCCAAATAGTACATATTCTTGGTTATTTATCCAGTGGCAACTAAATATCTAAAATCTCCCTGTGTATTTGGACACAGTCTAAATAGTAGAGATCCTGTTCCATTTTACAGATGTCTTGATAAATTTTGTGAAGGAGGTCTTTAACTCGATCTGAAGGAAAAAAAAGGACTGAAGGGAATAGCAGGGAGGGTGGTAGCCATCTTGTAAATGGAATGCAGGAAAGTGTGTGAAGCAGTTGAAAGGAAGTCATACAGGCCAAACCAGCTGATTAAGGGCAGAGGCTCACAATATTTTAAGCCATAACGGCTTAAATGTTGTTTTCTCCTGGCCAAAATTGTCCCCACATCAATTCAAACCAACCGAGATAATATATCCCCATATTATTTTTTAAATCTCCCTCTTTCTGCTTTGCAAATGTTGCCATGCATGGGACGTGCAAACACACATGCACAAATGTATGTACAGAAATAAGTGGATGAATTAAGCTTATTTTACCATATGATAAAAGAAGCAAAATTAATTTGGAATAAATACATTTATGCTCATATAATATTAATAAGAAATGTAGGAATCAATATTCAGTTTAAGGGGCTTTGGGATATAGCATACAAGTATTGTGCGCTGCAATCTGGGAGCATCTGACTGTATCAAAAGAATGAGTAGAATAATATTTTAATTTTAAAGCATGGTACAGAAATGTTATCTTCACTCATGAAAATACACTGTTTTTTGTCAATGTTCACAATCCTCCTTGGTGATGTTTGAGGGCTAGGCTCCTTTTGGGAGCCTTTTGGAAGGCCTTGTGCAATATTTGGCCTTTGTATTTAACTGGGGTTGTGCTCGCTTAGTATTTCTTACCTGACAACAAAGCAGCAGCCAACAAATAAACATGGAGTGGAGAGAGGTGGGTGGTACCTGGTTCAAAGAAGAAGAGGCACTTAAATAAGGCAATTGATGTTAGAGGTCACAACCCTTTGGGGCACATGCAAGGATAAATTTAGTGAGACACAGTAATTGAGCTTCTGTGGAACAAGAGGAGTGAAAGCAAGAAAATGGTAAGCACTGCATCTGGCTAATTCATAAAGGAAGATCTTTTCACTCAGCTGTCAGAAGAATAACACAATTTATCACACTATTCACCTGACTGAGCCCTTCTGCCACAATGGAAACCTAGGACACATGGTCCTGGAATACCATGTAGAGCAGATTGATCATCTTTGGTAGGAGGACAAGGATGGGGAATATCAGATATAACAAGACCAGCCAGAGTCAGGAAGACCAATGGCATTGAACAAGGGCTGGAAGGAGGATCAGGACCAACATTAAAATGACCAGACTCAGAGGAACCCGTAAAAGGAGAACAGGATCAAGAAGTCCGGAACAACCCAAAACAGGATGCTGCTTTACAAGGGGGACCAAGAGGACAAGGACACAGCAAGGAAGACATGGACTAGGACGGCCAGGTCACAATATGGGCCATGGAGACAAGCAGGACAAGGACCTACATTACAAGGAATAGGAGGTACAGGGTGAGGAAAACAAGGATAAGGTGACCAAGGCCAAGAGTAAAAGAAAGTAATAGGACTTGAATGAGATATAAAACAAGGTTTCTGATGGCCAGCACAAGACTGCAATAAGAATAAGCATAAGGATGACCAGGGCCAATGACACCAGGACTAGAATGGCAAAGAGAACCAGGTCCAGGAGAACTAGGCCTAGGAGAACTCAAACTATAAGCACCAAGACCGAGAGGATTAGGTCCAGTGGCACTGCATCATGAGAAGGACATGGACTATGAAAACCAGGAATAGGCAAGGGGCAAGGGATCCAGAGGGGTGAAACCAGGAACCCAGGCAAATGGAGCTAGAAGGATACACTCTGAGAGGACCATGGGGACAGAGAAGATACGGGGTATAGAGAAATATAACCTGTCATACCTAACCAGATGGTCTAAGGTGAGGAGGAAAAGCAGGATCAGGACACTGGAGGTCAGCACCAGGATCACCACCGACAGAAGTACCAGGCCAGAGGGCTAAGAACAGGATAGTCATTGTTGGAACTGGCCCTTTTGGCAGGTTCACCCCTAAATTTTTACATTTATCCTGGCCTTTTTCCCTATGTAGTGTTAGTAGTTTTAGGCCTCTAGGCACTTTAGCACTGTATCCCCGTGTAAAGTGCGTGCGCTCTGTGTTACATTTAGTGACACTGGCCTTCCCTCCCATAGGAATGCATGGGGGATAGGTGTGTCCATGGTAGTTCCTGATGTGAGAGGAGTGCAGGGGCGAGTTTGGTATATGCGAACTCGAGAGAATAAATGTTGCGCAATGGTGTGTGCAGATTTAGTGTGACTGGTGGAGAAGTGCCACTTCTAGAAGTTGGCATTTCTGTGTGCTGTGTGATGTGAATTGCCTGTCTGGCTTGTGATTGACAGGAGCTGAGAGGGCAGGGAAATTCCAGGAGCCAGGGTGAGTCTGCCCGGTGGTGAATGGAGAGATCCGCATGTAGATGGGAGGGAGGAGTTGCACCTAGGACCTGAATGGGGCTGGGCCTTCCCTTCACAATGCTGGCTCCACCTCCTGTGGTGCGTCCGATGTCCCTGGCCTGTCCTGTGAATAGAGAGGGTAGCTGAGCAAAAGAAAGTGCTCCTGAACCAGTTGTATCTGGGTCTCCCCTTGCCCTACAGCTGCAGAACAAAGGAAAATGCTGTATAAAAGAAGGGGCTGTGACCCCATGAAAATGTTCTTGTTCTGGACTTGAATCTACCAGCGGCGTGCTGCTGCTGGGACCCAGGGGAAGGCTTGCCTCCCTGGGCCCTGCCCTGCCCCTGGGTGCCTGGAGGACTTCTTTTTGGGGACCCTTCTGCCCTGCATTGCCCCTTGATCCTTAAAGGAACTCTTGCTGGAGTTGCTCTTTTCTTTTTAGGAAGGACTGTCTTTCTGCAGCTAGCGCCTAGCGCCTCGTGAGCGCTACGATTTATTTTAATTATCCCCCAGAGGAGCATGAGGGCTCCGCAGCGCTGAGCTGCCCTTCAAGGAGAGGGAATCCCCGGTGTAGGGATTCCCCCGTGCTTCGTGATCTAGCGGGTGCCCACCCCGCGTATCTACCGAGATTTTCGTTATAACATGGAGGAGGGTGCCCACCCCGCATCGTGGTGCCTTTCGCGGGTGCCCACCCCGCTTCATGTTTTATTTTCAATAGCAGGAGCCCACCCTGCTTTATATCCCAATTCGGAGGGAGCCTACCCTTCATGGCGCCTGTTGGATTTTAACCAGAGGGACTCCAAGTGCTAGTTGACTGGCCCCCTGATCTGAAGCCTTAAGGGCACAACAGGCTTCCAAAAACCTTGCACCTGCACCTAGATTCTGCCATCGGTTAGTCTTCCTTGCCAAGTGGTGCTACCTCAGTCCTGGACTATTAGAAGAGGGCTTATGGTGCTCTACCAGCCTCTGTGGATCTAGCAGAACTGACGTATCATCTTCACTGTACGGGGCAAACCTGAACAGACCTGATACATCACTGCTGCTGCATGGATTGGACCCATTGCAAAGACCTGCATTGACTCTTCAGGGTCATCGGAACCATCACTAGGTGATGCATTCTTGGTGCAGGGTCTCACACCCCTTGTTGCCAGACTCTGTATCCCAGCCTCGCATTACCTCAGAACTAACACATTGCCCTGACTGCGCTCCATATCCTTAATGGCAACATTTGCATTGCTAGCCCTGCCAACAGGATCCTCGAAGATGATGACACAGGCCCTTGCCTTCCAGCCTCTTCATACCTTGGAACAGACGCATCACTTCGGCTCTGCGACGCATCCTCGACGTGGGTCCATGCAACGCTCCACAAACTAGGATTTAAGGTACTCCATTCAGCGGGCCTCACTGGGTCCTAGTAGCCACCCCACGCTCTATCACGATCAGCCTGAACTTGTCACTTTGTCCCAGTCTGGAACAACCAGATATTCATAGTTGTGGCTTTGTGCTTTTTTGGTGCTATTTTCTCCCAAATCTTTAAGATTGCATATTTGCAGTTTTACAGATTGGGTTTTTGTTGTTTTGGTCTTGCTTTATTGATTAAAGAAAGCTCCACTTTATCACGGTTTGAAGTGTTGCGCGAATACTTTATACATTGTCTCTAAGTTAAGCCTGACTGCCCTATACCAAGCTACCAGAGAGTTGGGCACAGGTAATATACGGCTGACTTGTGCCTCACCCTGACCTTGCATTTGCTGCTTGACCAGGTCTCACACCCCAGCCAACTAAAACCTAATTCCTTACACAGGGTCTGAAAGAGGCATGTGATGTTGCTTGAGGTGTCTCAGCATTGCCAGACATTTTATGGGTGAGGCTCTCTGAGGTGGGAAAAGAGTTGATGGCAGCCAGACGAGGGAGGCAGTGAGAGCATGTCTGAAAATGGTGGGAGAATTGAGGGCCATCTGAAGGATAGGTAGGCAGACAAGGTTCAGGCTGGAAGAGGGACTCTGAGGGCTGGGCTTGAGTATAGGTAATCACAGCAATGGCAGGATGGTCTTCGGTCCAGAATAGGAGAGTGAAGAACCAGCATGAGGTGATACATGAGTTGGCCAAAAGACTCTAATGGCCTTTGAATATGGGCTTTAAATGCAGTGCTTAATTTGGGTTGGTTGTTGCAGGGGGGGGGGGGCACTGTCACTCATTTCTAGGGACTAGCTCTTAGTTTTCCTAATCAGACTCTATCCCAGAGCAAGAGAGAGAAAAAAACACAAAAGGAAGAAAGGAGGAGGAAGAGAAAAAAAACATAATGATAAAGGGAAAAGCAGGGATGAAAAAGAACCTTGTAAATGTGAAATAAAAGGGAAGGGAAAGGTGAAATCAAGACTACGCCATATTAGTCCAGGACTCAAATCCATTGGAGTCTAAATTAGTCCTCGAGCACCAGGGGAAAAACATAATTTTCAGACTGTGTAGGTCATTAATAGTCAATATGCCAGATCGAATGCACACCCCCAGCGAGACCCTTTTGCTAAAGTTTGAGTGAACCATTCTTACTCTTTCCATATTTCTTGTGGGACCTGTCAGTTCACTATTTATTTTGAGCCATATCCCTTTTGTATAGAGAATAACAAGGATGTCAGCCCTGTCACTCTTATAGGCAAGAAATTAAGATCTCTATGTGTGCAGATTATATTGCGATCTGCTCTTCTGATGTAGAGGAAGCTGTTAAACATATTGAGGTGGAGGTGACAGATTTTGGTAAGGTCTTTGGCTATAAACTTAATATGAGGAAATCTCAAATTGTGGCCAACTCTGAGGTTAGGGATGAAGATTCAAGGGTTACCAAGGCAGTAGTATATCTGGGGATTACATTTCAAGTTGTATACAAGATATAATTTGCCTAAATTATGACAAACTTTCATATCAAACTGACACCTTGTTCTGTCTGTAGCATTGACTTCCTATTAGGTTAGCGGGATGCTGCCATATCAACAATATGACAATACTTTCTGATTTTGTTTTATTTGTTTTGGGCTATCCCCATGCATGTTCCCAATTCACATCTCCAGAGATTAGACTCTTTAGTTAGTAGTTTTATTTGGTCTTAAAAAAGGGCAAGAATGGCGATTTCTCTTATGCAGCTACTTCTTCCAAGAGGATATAGCGTTTTTCTCAATTTTAAACTATACCACTGGGCTTCTTTGGGGCAGCAAGTGATAATGTTGTTTCCGTTAAAGTGGACAGAGGATACTTGTGTATTTATCAGCTCACTTTGGGGCAAGAGGTGGGGGAGGTTCTCATTATTTTTATCCCAACTATTTTAAAAGAGTTAGGTCAAGGTGATTTTGGATGTCCTGAAAATCTGGTGGGCCTGGTGTAAGACGTACCATCTTGGGATGATTAATTGGTACATGCAATTCTGGAAATATTCCACTTTTACTGAAATGTTTCATTACTCTATGATTTAGGGTTGGGTTAGCAAAGGGAAGAGGTCCATAGCTCAATTATAGAAGAATAAGGTCCTTTGCACTTTTGCTTATCTATTAGAAGAATTTGATTTGCTGCAATGCTCCTTTTTCAAATACTTGCAGAACTGTTATTACTTTTAAAATAGCATTAAGAGAATAGAGGATAGCATTAATCTCGATTGATCTGATTTTTGAGATCTATTCTTTTTCAAAACTACTAAAATCACAATCTGAGAATTTTATAATGTGCTGTCAGCCCAACAGGCAAATTATATGAATCAGTTAGAAGCTAGATGGACTTCAAAAATCAGGTAGGATGTTCATGCGGGGAAATGGAGTAATACTTATTTTTGTCCAATAAGATGTTGATCTGTGCCAGAATTAAGCTGCAACATTTCGAAACAGCTTGTTTGATTTATTATACACCAGATAAAATATCTAGATTAAAAAGCAGTGGACCTGCTCTCCCCCCCCCCCCCCCCCAAGGTGTATGTTAGTTAATGCAGACATTGTGTATAAGTTTGCCGCTTGCCCAAAATTACATAGATTCTGGTTTAAAATTATTTGTTAATTATCACCTAGGCTGCAGGCTGACCTCACACTGAGCACAGAGAACATCATGATTTGTACAGAATGGAGTTTTCCTGACTGGTTAATATCCATCTTGTTTATACCAATAGTTGCAACTATGCTTGCATTGCCCGAGAATGGAAATCACCAAACCTGCATCAATGAATATTTGGTGGGTACTTCTCTGTCAGTTATTTGAGATGGAAGCTGTGATAATGAAACTGAGAGGGAAAAAGGGCTACAGAGACACTTAGCAACAGGTTTATTCTTGTTTTTGAATGGATCATTTAGATTCTCTATTTTCTTCCTGTTTTTTCTTTTTTTCTGATAGCTTTATGAATTTTTGTCTAATGGATTTAATTGTCTGCTAATTGCTGGCATTGTTGGAAATACATGTATACTGAGATTTTAAATATCACTTATTGCTGCTCTATTTTCCAACACAAAAAGTACTAAAAAATGATGTGAAATAAAAGGGCAGCGAGAGCCTGCTGGAGAATGAAAGAGGCATGAGGTGAAATTAAGACTATGCCACATTAGTCCAGGAATTTTAATCCAATGGAGTCCAAATTAGTCTTTGAACACCAGTGGAGAAGCTATTTTTAGATTGTATAGGTCAATTATAGCCAACATGTCAGATCAAATGCAGACTCTCAGCGACAGGTAGGAACTGGTTTTGGGCCCCATGGAAGATGAAGAATGGACAAAGGCAAAAATGTCCATCGGGGAACTGGTTACACTGGAGAGTCTCCGCCTTGTTCAGTTTAAATAATTTCACAGAGTTTACTTTACACCACTATGTTCCCATAAAATAGGGAAAAGCCCCTGCCCATCCTCCTCACATTGTGGGTGGAGGGAGGTGTGTAGGTGGATACATATATTCACATCGTGTTGGAATGTCCAGTGATCTAAAGATATTGATGTAGAATTTATGCCTCTCTAGCCCAGGTGGTCAGGTTGGACCTAATGTTAGAACCTAAGAAGGCATTTTTGGAGATAATGTCAGACTGGGATAGTAATTGTGCAGGGAAAAAAATGTCTGCACTGGGTCTGATGGTTGGCAAAATAGAAATAGCCTGATTGTGGAGGGCACAATTTGCTGCCACTGTATCCAACTGGACCAGAGCAATGGACTTTTGCACCGCAGTGGAAGAAAGGATATACCTTGGATGGGGATGCCTTTCAAAAATGCAAAAATATGGGATCTCCGTGGTGCAACAAGTCTCAACAAACCTTAATTCAAATGTTTATAAAGGTGCAATAATATGAGGTTGGAAATCAGTGGACTGATAGTATCTTGTATGCAGTGGCAGCTGGTAGCAGGCAAAAGTAGTGAGGCAAACAAATGGCTAACTTTGACTGACTGACCGGCACTGGCACGTTGAGAGTGCCTTTAGACTCAGTGCAAAGTCTCTCTATCATTGCCCAGTATAAACAGTGTTTATAACAGACCACGACTAAGAGCTCTGGAGTTTAGGTTAAAGGCAGAGCAAGTTTCTCACAGTGCCTGTCAGTGATTCACACCATTAAAATAAAAAATACATCCTTACCCACTGGCTCGCCTCTTCCTGTCCTCCCCTCAGTGAATCTGCCAGGGAGCACATAGTTTCAGAGCCAGCACCTTTAACCACTCCAGATGCTGCTCTCATGCTGAAGATAAGCGTGTTTGCTCCATGCTCCCTCAGGCACTGTAGGCCTGTGACTGCTCTCCAACCAGCTTTCTATAGAGCCACGGTTGGAGACATTCAAAGTGTGCATGTCAGGCAGGACATCGCAAGACAGTTGGCCAAAGTGAAATGTGCACTTTAAACTAAGTCCCCACCACTCCTCCTTGCTGCTGCCACTTAGCAGCAATGGCCCCGCCCTGCTCTACACACAGTTCGGTAGTAGTGGAAAAATAAAATGGTAATCATTTAACTTTATCATCATTTTATTTTTTCGACTTTGGTTCATTTTAATTAGTGGTGTGACGCACCTCCGCCTAAAAGATTAACCGCAGCTGCTTGTATGTATGCTATGGATTCTTCATCTGTTTATGACAGATGTTTTATGGAGCTCAACTGTAACATTTCACTTTGTTGCATTCTTTATCATGTATGTTATAAAAAATAGCAATTTTGATTAAAAGATTTCTGAAGCAAACAATGGAGCATTGGTATTTGGCAATCCGAACATTCCTCGTCTCATGCTGCAGGCCTCTAAGAAAAACTTTGAGCGCCAGCACTTATTATTTTACAAATGAAGTACTGTTTTGGTGGAATTTTATAGAAGGATGAATGGAAGAGGTCGTGATGGATTTGTGAAAATGTATGTGGATGAAGGTAGTTTGAATAGAGGCTGTGGGTGGGTAGTATACATTGCAGAGGCACTGAACTGGGCTGTTCAATAAAGTAATATAGACAATATAGGCATGTCCCCTGTATGGTATGGGTGTGTACTCCAACCTTGAGTGCCCAGCTGCTTTTGAAACTGGTACCTTGACTTTTTCATTGGCCCAGTATTAACAATAACAATAAAATGAAAAATTCTAACAAAAAGTGTTGGTTTCATTTTTGAAGATTATCTGTTGGAGAACTGATCATCATATAGCCTGATACATGAATGTTATATTAACGATTTTGATATTTCTAAAGTTCTCCCACAAAAATTCAAGTTGAATATGTTGAACATATAGGCTAATACTTGGAGTGAAGTCATCATAGTATGAACATGCTTTTAGAAAGTAGTTTCAGTTTTTTATTACCTAATATTGACAGCCACAATAAGGGAAAATTAACTGTGTAGTGGGGACGCAATTGAGTAAATCACCGCAAGAAATGCAAGCAATGTAATTGGTTAGGACCCCATTACTTCACCACCCATTGCATTCTATGCATGTCAATATTATGCCTGCATTATCAGAAGTGTATTGTGGGTCATATAGTACCACTTTCTGATGTTAAGCGGTCTGTTTTATGCTTACTTAATGGAATTTGGACTATTGCATGTTGTAGCTTTAGTTACTAATGGAGGGACTACCCTTACGATTCTTTCACAGATTACCATACATAGCTCAGATTAGTGGATGATGGTGCAGAGTTACAAGTTTGACTCCATCTATTTTAAACTTTTCTGCCATGCACTTGTGCACCTTAAAGATTGTTGACACACAACTAGTGCATTTCTCTGAACCTCCCACATGATACTGAATAATTTCATATAGGACAGACTACAAACCCACACAGTACCAAACAAACACAATCAATCATAAGCATCTCTCGTAAAACACTGCTTTACTTTGTGCGTTAGCACAGCCACAGGTTTAATCTGTGATTATTGGATCACATTTCTGATCCTTACACATGGTACCCTATATGCCCACATAGGCCACACAATATCAATCATGCACGACAAACAGGGCTGCTTTTTAGTCGATGACTCAGGAGCGCTTTGGAGACTCAGCAGCATGAACCACAATACAAATCTTGCAAAACAAAGCAGTACAATCATGGAGAAGTGCTTCTTCCTTTTGTTGGCCAACTTTTCCTAGATTCTGAAGCCAGGAAGCACTGGTTAAACCAGTATGGACTTGTCAAGGTTGTTTTGTTGATTCCAGACCAGATAGCCCTCTCAATCTGTTCTCTCTGCCTCAAAACAATAAGCAACATAGGAAGTAGGGGATGAATGGATTTATCTAGAGAAAGAGGAATCCTAATGTGACAAAGGGAATGCATTGGTAGCTTTCTTCACCTCATCCTCCAACTACAATGGGTTTCAGGGAGGTGGGCTTGGGAAGCAGCATGTGCAGGCTAGCATATCCACTGGGGACTAAAACAGCAATCTGTGGGAGAGCCACCAACTTGACAGCATACACTCGGGCACAAATGTACCCCACTGTTCATCCAGTAATGTAAACCACACATACTCAATGTCCATACATGACGAAGGCAAGAGACCATATTTTGGGGATCTGGAGGGCTAATAGCCAATCTCCCCACAGCAATACAAGTAAAACATTTTAAGTCCATGGAATATCAAACTGTTGCTACTAGGAAATGTGACTGTATAGTCTGGACTGATGGCCCAGTAGTCAACCTCACTCAGAATGGGTACAATTAATGTTTATCACAGCCAGCAGAGCCACACCAAATTGAACAGCAAAAAGATGGAACACTTTCAAAGGACATGCATGATTTGAGCACAGGCACAATCAGAATAACCATCAGTGTAGGCTAGTAAAGCATTTCCAAGCCATGCACACTACTTCCACACAATAATTTAGTTAAACATTGCTGATGCTGTGAGAGCAATGATATTATCATACCCCTTTACGCCCTCGATGTCTCATGATGATCATTCTGAGAATATTTCTAGTGTTTTTGTAAGTTTCCCTAATACATTCTTTGTTCATTCCATAACACCGGCACAGAGATGGAAGAATCAATTAATTGTCAGTCTATGAGACACACAAAGTGACCTATTGAAAGAGGGCATGCATCATTTTGACTAGCAGGGTATATTAAAGGAGCTGAGACTCAACTGCAGCACATCATCATGCCTATTCTTTTTGACTCTGTAGTCTGAGTACTGGCTGTATGAAATCTGTGCTATGTTTTCAATGAGAGAATAAAATTCATGAGTCTGGAATATCAACTGTGTCAACAGATCTATAAACGTAATGCACAGAGGCAGTCTTTTAAGGCTCACATTTTTGGAAATAGAATTACGCAGGGAAATATCCTTGATCCATTGTCACTGACACTTCTTTTTTAAGGAATTAGTCTCAATTGATGATGTCATTATCAAATACACAGTCAGTCATATTTAACATTTACTTGCTGAACATAGCTATGAAGGGATCTTCACTGACTGCCATTTGGCTAGGTACATAGATTCAGCTTTTTCGAAAGATATATAGCTTTCTTCCTTCCTTCATAAGATTAGAAAGGAAACTCTCAATTATACTGTGTTAGTGACGTGCATAAGGGTCCCCATGCATTTGCTTGCAGTGTCAACCAATCACCCTAAATAGTAGATGTCACTGGGATACAACTTTTCCAGATCTGGCCTTTCCTTTTACAAATCATTGTTTTAGGGTATCTTAGTCAGATTTGTTTAATTGAGATGAAATACTAATTCCAGAAATGCACTGATTAGCTGCATATAAATTAAGTATGTATAAAGAGGTGTTCTGATATTATGGAGCCTTTTGATAATCTTATATTTGGCACATACATTGCCTTGACCTTACAAGTAAAAGGACATATATAGCAGTAGGAGAATAAACAGATTCACCTTGCAAAGGATCTAGTCATCTTTATCATTAGCCGCCAGTTCAGACAACATTTAAGGGACAGGAGCATTTGAAGAATACATGACAGCCCCATAATGAGCCTTCCAGACTGCAGAGTCTAGGAATTTGGATTACTGATTGAGGGAGTGGTGAAGCCCTTCTCAAGCAGCAACCACAATTCTCTTCAGGGTGAAGTCACAAGAAAATCCTGAATGAACCTATGCTCAACTCACTGGTAGCTTGGCAGAGAGCAGTCAAGCTTTCTCAGTGGCAATGTGTATAGCATTTGTGTAACACTTCACACAGTAACAGGGAAAAAACTCACCACAAAAGAAACTCACAACAGTTTCGAAAAACAGAGCAAAAAGTAATAAATAAAACAAGTACAAACCACAAAATGCAATCAGTAAAACAGAGTTATGTTTTTAAAGATTTTTGTGAAAATTGCGCCAAAAAGCACAAAGTGCCAACTTGGGATATCTGGTCACGCCTGGACTGGGTCAAAGTCACACTTTCAGGCTGACTGGGATGGAGTGCAGGTCGAATACAGTAACCAGGTTAGACCCACTGCAGTTTATCTTCTCAAGTCCATGCTGAGAATGCCATTTGTATTGAAAAGGGCGATGAAGTGCAGCGAAGAGCCATCCAGCATCGAGGGCGGACGTTGCTGGAACTTTCAACTGGCTGGCGCTGCGAGTGGGTAATGTTGGGGTGTGAAGAGGCAAGCTGACAGAGCTTTGTGTTTGATCGGGTGTGAACGGCGAGGTCTTGGTGCGAACGGGCCTATTTGCATGCGCGAAGAGCACAAAAGCTTGATTTCCGGTCACTGAGCCATACCAAGGGTCTAGACCATGTGTTGTGCCACTTGGGGGTCAGCATACTACTGAATCCGGGTGCAGGGGCAGGTGCAGGATGCTGGGGACACTTTAATGTCCCAGGAGGCCAGCAAACTAGCCCTTGGAGTCACTCTGGGAGCCCTAGGTTCAAGATGAAGTTACAGGTCTAGTTCTTCTTCCCCTGTCAAGAGGGCAATAGGCAGAAGACCAGCACAGAAGGGCAGCAGTTCCCTCAGAGCAGCAGTCCAGCAGAGTGCAGTCCTTTCAACTGCAAAGCAGTCCTTCTTCCTGGCACAGATCCACTGGTCCAGAAATGGACTAAGGAGTTGGTGTCTGAGGTCCAGTATTTATACCCAGTTGTGCCTTTGAAGTGGGGCACAAGCATCTAGAGGTTTCCCTTTGAAGTCCCCAGGCATCCTGCCTCCCTTGTCCTGGCTTCAGACTAACTACAGGTGATATGCAGCCCTTTGTGTGGAGGAAGGACACAGCCTATTCAGGATTAAGTGAGGTTGTGCCTAGCTCCCCCCACTCATCCTGACAGTGATGGCCACCCAGGCACACCTAAGCTCCTATTGTGTGTGGCTGTCTAGGAGGAATACACAAAACTCGACTGTCACATACACCCAGTCATGTGACCAAAGACAGGCTACAGGCAGTAATTGGCTAAGGCAGGAAAATGCCAAATTTCTAAATATAAAAAGAACAATTGATGGACAGAATGCAGAACGATGTCATACATTCACCCCAGTACATTCTGCATTCTGTCCACTAATTGTTCTTTTTGCATTTGTCACCCTGAGTGGGGCGGGTATGCCCAGACATGGGTCCCGTGCACCCCATGCCACTGGTGTCAAGCTATCCTGGCTGATGAGGGCTGAAAGCCCGAAACCGTTCCTAGGATGCTTGTTTCCAGTCCAGGGAGGACCTGGCTTGGCAGTGCGGGCTGGACTGTTCCCATTGGGCGCAGGCTGGGTTCAAACTGGAATGGCATGGTGAGCAAAAAATGATGGATTTAGGCCCAGATCTCTGTACTGGGGTGAATGTATGACATTGTTCTGCATTCTGTCCATCAATTATTCTTTTTGCAAATTTCAAAATATGGCATTTTCAAAATTGTAATTTAAACTCAGACTTTACCATACGTTAGGATTTAAAATTCCAGTTTCAGAGACACAAACATGAACTAGTTGCCTGTTCCCATTTGGAAACTACACTACCAGGACATGTGAAACTTAAAAGTGTATGTCCCACTTTTAACTTTAAAAATGCATTGCACCCTGCCCTCTAGGCTGTCCAGGACCTACCTAATCTTGAGATGTCTTATATGTATTAAAAAGGAAAGGTTCAGCCTGGCAAGAGGTTTATTTTGCATGGCAGTTAAACTGGACTGCTGGCTGCACTGGCAGGCTTATAACATGTTTAAAGGGCTACTTAAATGGGTGGCACCATCAGTGCTGCAGGCTTATTTAATTTACAGGCCCTGGGCACATGTAGTGCTACTTTTCTAGGGGCTTACAGGTAAACAAAATATGCCAATTGAGGATAAGCCAATATTACCATGTTTTAAGCAGTGAGGAGCACAAGCACTTTAGCACATTTTAGCAGTGGTAAAATGTGCAGAGTCCTAAGGCCACCAAACTCGACATCAGTAAATAAATGGAGGAGGAAAGAAAAACGTTTTTGGAGAAGACCCTATGTGGAAAAGTAGGTCTGTTATCTTGCCATTCACTCCGCCATTTTGTGCTATACCCTTCATGACTGACCTTTTCTCTCTTTCACGATCACTCTGGAGCTCCACTTTTGACCTCCCACATTCCTGCACAGACGCTCACAACCTGTTCGTTCTTTGACCTGCCACAAACTGACCAGCCCATGCTCAACCAGTCGGACAGGGAGTTTCCCAAATGTTTATCGTCCTCACCCTGCACACTATGTCCTTCAGGCGTCCAACAGCTACCATCTGCAGGCCTATCAGATTGACCTCTGCTTGCTGTGTAATCATTCCTCTCGCCTGTGTCCAGCAGGGGTCCAACAACTACCATCTGCGGACTTAACTGATCAAACTTTACTTGTCGTATAAACATGCTTTTTGCCTACACCCTGCAGGGGCCTCACCGCTACCATCTGTGGATTTATGAGATTAACCTTTGTTTGACATATAATCCTGCCTTTTTCACCTATACCCTGCAGGGGCCAAACAGCCACCACCTGCTGATTGTATCATAACTGACCATTGCTTGTCTGTAAATTATTGGTGTTTGTTATTGTTCACATAGCACGCACAGGGTGGGGATGAAGGGTATATAAGGTGCAGAAGCAAAGCACTCAGGAGATTGCCTCCTCAGACAAGCTGCGGGTGTCTGTTGCCGATGCTCTCTCTCCATCTCATGAGATTGTAATAAATATCCTTTCTCTCGGCACTCCAGTGTTGGTCTCAGTTTGTATCCCGGACCCGTGGACGAAGGGTGGACCCTGCACCTTTGGGTGGTGTCCCAAAAGACCCCCAAATCCACAATTGGTGCCCAACGTGGGACCCGATCAGCGACGCGGCTGCCCGGTCGAGGGGTCCCGATGAGGAAGTTGAACGGACGGTGGTGGGGCATGCCTACGCGAAAAAGACCCTCGTCCTGGTAGCCACCACCCGACCTTCACTACATCCAAAAAGACCCCCGGCTCCGGTCCTGACTCGGGCCCCCGAAAGACTTGGACGACCTTTGCAGTAAAGAGACTGCTTGGAGAACGAGACAAAGGATTCTGGTAGGGTCGCTGGTTTGCAACACCTTTTTGTTATTTGTTTGGTTAGCTGGTTTTCTTCGGTAAGAAGTCACTCTTTGCAAAGAGTGATACTGGGCAGGTAATGTGGACTTTTTGTCCGAACTAGAAATTTGTAACATAGAAAAACATGCCCGCGTTTAGTAAGTTTGCACGATGGTTTGGTTGTTGTATTTCTCGATCGAGGATGTTGGTAGATAGTCAGCCGGCTCCCCCGGAATGTACCTCAAGTAGGGATATGTACATAAAATATGGTATTTCTCCCATAATGTACAGTTCATTATGGTATAAATACACGTCCAAGGATAAAGAGACTCAGTGGCCCACATATGGTTCTTTTGAATCTCACAAAATTGAGGCTGTAGAAATACAGCTCTTTAGACGAAGGTCGCGACAAGCTATGTTTGACACCCTGGGCCAATGGAAAAAGGAGGGAGCTGAAAGAGAGAGAAGGCCTCAGGCGAGGCTACAGAAAGAGGCTCGAAAGAGCGATAAACAGACATTAATAGAATTACAGCAGGAAAAAGTTGCATCCAATCTTGCGTGCACAGGCAGAGAACACAGGTTGAATGTGTCTGGTCAGTATCCTGTGCGTCATACACCACTAGCGCAAGCAGACCCCCATGAAGAGGAGCTTCTCCTCCATACATTGCCACCACCGTACCATGTCCCTCCCCATCCTATCCCACGGCCAGCCGATGGAAATGAACCCTCTGAAAATGCCCAACCCCTGCCTCCCGATCCCACTGCCCCTCCCGCTCAATCTGACCCCGAGACCACATCTTCTGCTCGATCCCACACACCCCGCATTACATACGCACAGAAACAGAACTTGGATGGTCTAGTTCGCACCTGCCTGGAGGATCTTTTCACCTCTAGCCAAGTCCGTGCTATCTATGAGGCCTATACACCACCTCAAAAGGGCTACTTCCTACAACAATTTGCTTATGAAGTATTCTCTCTTTATGAGAAACGCCACAAAGTGACACTAGCAGACCATGTTAGAGGATTGTATCGTAAGTTGACAGAGGGGGGAGGAAGTGCTGAGGAAAGCAACAGTTTGTTAGCACTCACGCTACGCCCGCGCATGCGCATTCGTGAGGGAGAAGCTATCCAGGAAGCAGCAAGATGGAGCCCCGGGACGCGGCAGCTCAGGTAAGTAATTTTTTATTTATCTAATGTTTGTAATAATTGTAAAATGAGGGCGGGAGGGAGGCGGGTGGCGGGCAACTCTGCTTCGCCATGGGGTGTGCGTAGTCTGCCCCTGCTATGCCTACTTTGCACAGCGCGAAGTGGGCAGTACTACGCACACTCCGTGGACGGAGCGGAGCACTGCGCCCACCCTTAGTCGTATGGCACCAATAAGGGAAGCAGCTCCAGTCTTTGTCCCCGCTCGAGGGGCACGTGCTGCTGAGGGACTGGATAGTCCAGATGCCAAAAGTAGGATGGTATATAATTGGATGTACACTCCGTGGCTTCGAGCTGACAACTTAGCTTTCAAAAAGGACTTGCCTGACCCCCGGAAGAATCGTACGGGATTCTACGAAGGGCTGGACACGGTTATTACCACTTGTACGATGACACTGACTGACATAGATCAGTTCTTTGGGTTAATTCTGCCCCCAGATATTTGGAGACCCATAAGGAAAGTTGACGATGAGGCCTTGTTCAAACATAAGTGGGAGGATTTGACGACAATGGATAGGGACAGAAAACCAGGTGAAAGGCCTTCAGAAGCTATTTTAGAGCTGCCAGGTAACATAGTAAAAAAATTGAAGTCCACAATTCCAGCTAGGAAAGTAGATTGGACATCCATCACTGCTTGTAAACAAAAATCTGAGGAAACTACATCTGACTACTTCTCCCGCCTCAGCCAGGTGTTTATTGACTATAGTGGACAGGACTCGATGACTGAGACAGGTCGACACTTACTAGTTCAGACTTTTGTTAAAGGATTGTCGCCACCCATCTCCACAAAGTTACAGAGTAGCGAAAGCACGTGATCTGCTGCAACACCCACACAGATCTTGACTATGGCCCAATATTATGAACATCTGCAGAATAAGATAGAGGAGGAAAAGGAAAGAACTTAAAGAAAAAGTAATGCTTTCCAAAATAAGCATCAGCGAGGGAGGAAACGGTAGACGTCCACAATATAATTATATGCCCGCAACTGCTGGAACACACCCCCCCCACGTCAACTGTCCCAGGACCAGTGCGCATATTGTAAGGAAACAGGCCACTGGCGCGCAGATTGTCCTCTTTTACAGCGAAATACAATGGGTCGGGGAAGGGGACTGAGTAGAGGTAGAGGAAGAGTCCCACCCTCCAACGGACAACGCCCCAATGTCTTCGGTAACAATAGACAGGCTTTTGCACACGACGATTTTTCTGGTGACCACTTCCCTGACAATGAATTTGCATGAGACAGCCAGGGACAGGGAAAGGAACCAGTGAAACTTCCAGTTGATCAATCAGGGCCCTATGTCACAGCTTCAGTGGTTGGAACTCAGGGCCTCTAGAAGTGCCCTCTCACATAAGCTGATTCCTAGGGTGCCCCTGTCTGGCTTATCAGTCACATATGTAGGATTTGACGGCACACCCTCCACCAACCCCCTTTCTACTGAGGTGCCCCTGGACATACAGGGGAACGCAGTGATGGCCTCTTTTCTGCTCTCCCTGAACTGCCCAGACAATTTGATGGGCATTGATCTCTTAAAGCATTTCAGAGCCACCATTTGCTGTTCTCCTCAGAATGTCTGAGTCATACTGTTTGATAATGATTGCCACCTTGGTTATGATTCCCGCCTTTATTGTCTCACTGATTCCGAACAGCAGGATTTGTCCCAGTTACCAGACACCCTGTGGGCCATCATGGACACCAACGTGGGGGAGATTGTGATGGATCCTGTCCACATGACAGTAAAACAGAATGCACCGCCTCCCTCAGTATAAAATTTCTGCAGACGGCGAAAAGGCTCTCATGACTATAGCACAGGATATGATTGCAGCTGGGGTAGTTGAGGAAGTTCAGTCTAAGATTTGCAATAGCCCCATCCTTCCAGTTTTGAAACGTACATCCACTTCTGAGAAAATATACCGTTTTGTCATTGACCTCCGCGCAATTAACAAAATAGTGGTCCCACAATATCCTGTGGTCTCTGACATAACAACTATATTGACAATGATCCCCTCAACTGCTACCACCTTCACAGTAATAGATCTCAAAAATGCCTTTTTCTCCATACCAATACATCCTGAGTCACGCTATCTTTTTGGCTTCACCATAAAAAACAGATCGTACAGATTCTGTTGGGCTCCTCAAGGGTATACCGAAAGCCCTAGCATCTACAGCCAGGCCCTTAAACAACAGCTCGACCAAATACAGTTACCACCCGGTGCTGTTCTTATCCAATATGTCGGTGACATTCTGTTGGCTGCAGACACTCCGGCCCTGGCTCGCACTGCCTCTCTTACTACACTGTGCTTTTTAGCATCACAGGGCCATAAGGTATCCAAGAATAAGCTACAGTATTGTAGACAGCAGGTGACCTACCTCGGCCATCTGCTGTCTAAGGAGGGACGTACTCTCACACCTGACCGCATCCAAACAATACTACACCTTTCCTCTCCCACCACCCGAAGAGATGTTCGTGTACTAATTGGTCTCACTTCCTTTTGTCGCCAATGGATACCAAATTTTTCCCTCATAGTTAAGCCACTCCTTGCTTTGCTTACAAAAGACACACCCACACCTCTTCCTTGGACACATGAACACGACCAAGCCTTTCAAGACTTACGCCACGCTCTTTGCTCTGCACCAGTTTTGGGCACACCTGATTACTCTAAACCCTTCTGCCTCTACACCCATGAGCGCTCAGGATGTGCTCTCTCAGTCCTGACCCAAATTCACAGCACCAAACAACGCCCATGCTCTTACTTTTCGGCCACCCTAGACCCTGTGGCCCGAGGTCTGCCCTCTTGCCTTAGAGCGGTTGCAGCACCGGCCGTCTCTATCCGACAAAGTGAAGGGATTATGTTGGGATCTAGATTTACGGTATTAGTTCCACACACAGTCGACATATTACTGAATCAGACAAAGACACAACACCTCACTAGTGCACGACTAACAGGATACAAACTCACTCTGTTAGCACCCCATATCACGCTAAAGAGATGTGCGACCTTGAATCCTACCACACTCCTGCCCACACCAGATCCTGACATCCCAGACATTCCACCTGACTGCCTCATTCGAACAGAAGAACAGACTAAGGGACGGGTAGACTTAAAAGACACCACTCTCACGGAACAGGATGGGCAATTGTGGGTCTTGTATTAAACTATCAAACGGTACCACATCTGCTGCCTATGCCGTCACCACTACCAATACCATTGTTGAGACTGCACGCATACCTCAGAAATAGGCCCAGGCCGCAGAACTTATAGCTCTCACCCGCGCTTGTATCCTTAGCCAGGATCTCGCTGTCACCATCTATACCGACAGCCAGTACGCCTTTGGAGTGGCCCACAGTTTTGATATCCTTTGGAAAGAGAGGGTTCTTAACGTCACATGGTACGCCCATTCAGCATGGTGACTTAGTCACTGCATTGCTCCAAGCATTGACACTACCCAGAACATTAGCTATTGTTAAATGCAACGCACACAAGAAGGTCACAGACGAAATAGGATTAGGAAATGTCTTTGCTGATGAGACAGCCCGGGCTACAGCACAGGAAAGAATACATACCCCTATGTACATAGTAAAATCCCAAGCAGAGAAGTGGCATGATGTTAGACAACAGATCCGGGACATCCAGTCCACTGCCACCTCTGAAGAACTTCAAAATTGTGAGGAGGGCATGCTTGATGAAGAAAATTGTTGGCGATCCAAAGATGCAAAACTTTGGAAATTGCCAAATGCTTATCTCCTCCCATTGTTGAACATGACTCATTTGCCAGCACACACCAATGCTGCCACCATGAATAAAATATTACAGGAAGTGTGGGATAACAACCAACTCCGGTCTACCGCCTCCAGGCTGGTCCAACAGTGTTTGGTTTGTCTCCGCTACAATGTAGGTAAAGGGACTCGGGTTCCTCGGGCAGGATATACCATCCCCACATCACCTTTTGAAGTGCTGCAAATGGATTATATCCAAATGGAACGATGCAACAACCTTAAATATGTTTTGGTGGTTGTTTGCGCATCCAGCAAATGGGTGGAGGGTTACCTGGTTAGAGACAACACTGCCCTAACTACCGCCAAGATATTGCTGAAGGAATTCTTTCCCCGCTACGGCCTTTGCCGAGTCCTATGGAGTGACAGTGGGAGTCATTTCATTGGAGAAATGGTCATGCATATGCTATCAGGATTAGGGGTTCAACAAAAATGTCATGCCGTCTTCCACCTCCAATCAGCAGACCTAGTGGAAAGATACAATGCCACGATCAAATCCAAACTAGCCAAAATAGTAGAAAGTACGGGGTTAAAATGGCCAGATGCGCTACCACTGGCCCTTCTATCAATAAGATCTGTCCCGCATTCCCGCACCTCATTGACTCCGTATGACCTGGTCTTTGGACGCCCAATGAACATCTGGGGCGCACCCCCTGCTACCACATTGTCTGATTCCCCTTGTGAATTGATGAGTGATTATTTGTCTGTACTTAAACAAACTTTGTCTTCCATTCATCAGCAGGTCCAGGAAGTATTGCCTGTTCGATCCACCGGGCTGGGACATGCCATCCTACCGGGCCACTTCGTTATGGTAAAAAATTTTGCTCGAAAGAAGACGCCCGAACTCTGGTGGAAAGGGCCCCTGCTAGTCCTTCTGACCACTAGAACGGCCCTGCGAGTGGAAGGCAAGAAATCCTGGATCCATGCTGTGCACTGCCGGAAGATCCCCAGCATCACTCAAACTGCTCCTACCTTGTCCACCTACAAGGAAGTTCTAACGTGCGACCCCCCTGTGTGTAGTCTCCCAGAACCAGAACTGGAGTTATTCAAAGATAACACCGTGCCAACTAAAGAAAGATACAACCTCCGCCCACGCACGGCCTCTGGAGCTCCTGCGACCAGATAGGGGAGGTGAGCCAAAAGTCACAGGGCAGTAGTATTATCTGGAAGGGTGGATTGGTACTCCAGGTAGCAGGGTACTGAGAAGCCTAGCCAGGAGAAGCAACCACCAGCTACCGGCGACGCGTAGGGCTCACCTTTTCTCTCCAACAGCTGTACAGCCCAAAAGAAGACTGATTATGACAAGCAAAGAAACCATGGAACTTTCCAACAAGAAGATAGCACTATGTAACAAAGTGCATAATAACAGGTCAATAGCTTTGACGACAGTTCTACTCCTCACTATTATCTTTGGCATCCTCTTCTGGATCCTAGAGGAAGGGGCACCAGCCAAGGATACCATATTGCCCACTGATGCCACGCCTCCTGAACATTCCCATGTCTCCTTGTCCCCTTATCTCCAAAATAGGTGACATTTGGATGAACAACACCTTCATCCAAATGTTGAATCAACATAATGAGGTATTGAATAAAAGGAACTGTTGGGTCTGTGGTCTCCTGCCTCACTCCACGGAGAATAACATACCCTTCCTCCCTTATTCTTACTCTATACACGCCTCTTGCGCTGCCTGGATGTCGCTCATCATGGGCGTCTATCGGTCCAGCGGCCTTGCCGACATCACTCTCCAACAATTGCAAGAGGAGTTCTGGCAGAACAAAACGTGCAATGCTGTTTGTCCAAAGAACAATTCTACACGCATGTATGAGGATAAGAAGGAGGAAATGCTGGTATTCGACTCTACCAGTAGAATACGCTTTTCCAGCTTCAAATCAAGGACACCCGCCAAGTGGACCCCACCGCTAGCTGTTGTTCGCATTCCTGGACTAATGTGTATCAGAGGCTTAGGTATTGAGTACGTTGGGGACAGCTCTTGTGTCGAGACAACAACTCTGAATACGACATCTCCACTGCCCCTTGTTGCCTCCCCAAACACCTACTTCGTGTGTGGCACAAAGGCATACACTTGGCTTCACGAGAACTGGGGAGGCACATGTTACATAGCTTTCCTCCTTCCCCCTGTCGACATTGCTTCTCCTCTTCATCATCGCGCCCGCCGCAGCAACAATGTGGGTGAACAAACAGACACAACCTCTCAACAATTCCTGGATGCCATGAAGGGCATCCTTTCCTTCTGGGGACCAATGGCAAACAGCGGAGCCATTCGCCACCTCACCAGAGTCATGGAATCCACCGTCAACATCACAGCTGGTATTTTGGCCAACAACACTGCAGAGCGCCAAGCGGTACGCCTCGTCACTTTACAAAATCTCATGGTCCTTGATGTCATCCTAGCTGACAGCGGAGGAGCATGTTGCATCATCGGCACCAGCTGTTGCGTGTATGTTCCGGATCATTCATCACCTGTCTACGAGGCTATTTCCACACTCCATCGAATAGCCTCTGACCTCCATCAAGATACAGACTCATGGTCCCTTGGTTCTAGGATATGGCAACTTCTGCTGACATGGGGATGGAAGGTTCTAATGATCATCCTGATACCTCTTGCCCTGGTTCTCTTCTGTTGTCTTCGCCTTCAATGTGGTCCCCCACTCTGTGGCCTCTACGCAAATGCTATCAGGTCAGTCCCCGTAAATGCACAGGTCAAGAACGATAAAATAAGGACTGAACGTGAGACACAGCTATTGATGAACATTGTAATTGACTAAACAAAAAAAATGGTTTCACTTATAGCAAAAGGAGGGACTGTGGAAAAGTAGGTCTGTTATCTTGCCATTCACTCCGCCATTTTGTGCTAAACCCTTCATGACTGACCTCTCTCTTTCATGATCACTCTGGAGCTCCACTTTTGACCTCCCACATTCCTGCACGGACGCTCACACCCTGTTCGTGCTTTGACCTGTCACAAACTGACCAGCCCATGCTCAACCAGTCGGACAGGGAGTTTCCCAGATGTTTATCGTCCTCACCCTGCACACTATGCCCTGCAGGCGTCCAACAGCTACCATCTGCAGGCCTATCAGATTGACCTCTGCTTGCTGTGTAATCATTCCTCTCGCCTGTGCCCTGCAGGGGTCCAAAAACTACCATCAGCAGACTTCTCTGATTGAACTTTACTTGTCGTATAAACATGCTTTTCGTCTACACCCTGCAGGGGCCTCACCGCTACCGTCTGTGGATTTATCAGATTAACCTTTGTTTGACATATAATCATGCCATTTTCACCTATGCCCTGCAGGGGCCAAACAGCCACCACCTGCTGATTGTATCATAGCTGACCATTGCTTGTCTGTAAATTATTGCTGTTTGTTATTGTTCACCTAGCACGCACAGGGTGGTGATGAAGGGTATATAAGGTGCAGAAGCAAAGCACTCAGGAGATTGCCTCCTCAGACAAGCTGCGGGTGTCTGTTGCCGATGCTCTCTCTCCATCTCATGAGATTGTAATAAATATCCTTTCTCTTGGCGCTCCAGTGTTGGTCTCAGTTTGTATCCCGGACCCGTGGACAAAGGGTGGACCCTGCACCTTTGGGTGGTCCCCCAAAATACCCTCAAATCCACACCTAAGGCAGACATGTCAAGCACTGAGCTATGACCCTTGGTATAATGGAGTGGCATTTGTGCGTTGTTTTCCAAATTAGATTGGAAACATTCAAGCATTCTCTTCGATAGCTGTTGGCACCTTCAGACTTATGAATTGGTGCTGTTCAGGTTCTAATTGCAGTAAAGCCAGTTCTGGCACTAACTTGCAGAGATGGGTGCCAGTTGAGTTCACCGTTTGGGTGAAGTTCTACATGTTTAAATCTACACCATATATAACAATACATCATTTCTACTACTTAGACAGCACATCCAGGTAAATAGTGAGGTTTCTCACTCTTTTCAAAGCTACAGGTCAGATTAGGCATTCTGTTTGATATTTAACCAGCCTCTGGGTTAATGTTGAAGTTTTGTTTCTATTCACCTCATAGCTACTGGCCAAACAGAACATAATGTCTGCTATTTAGCAAGCAACCAGGTAAAGAACGATGTTTCTTTGCTGTTTGAAAAGCTGCCTTCTAAATAGTGCATAATGGCTCCTATATAGCCAGCAGAGGTGAAAATTGTGAAACTTCTTCGTTATTTGCATGGCTACTGGCCAACTGCTACATCATTTCTGCTATTTAGCCACCAGCAAGGGAAATTATGAAATGATTTGCTATTTTCAGGGCCAAAGGCCAAATTGTAGATAACGTCTGATATTCTACCAGCAGCCAGCTAAGGAGTGAGCTGTCTTGACAATTTGCAAGGCTGCTAGACAAATATTGCACTAACTGGCACATGCATCAACAATGCCATTTGCGATTCCTTATTAGCGAAAAATAAGGATTCGCTAATAAGGAATAGCAAAAGGCTATGCATGTAGAAATCGCTTACAAAATAGCGATTCCTAAACATTCCTTAATTGCTACTTGCAAATTTCGAGTTGCAATTAAGGAATTACCTCCCCATTCATTCCTATGGGCCTAGAGGCCCATAGGACTGAATGGGAAGACTTTCTTAATTTGCCATTCTCAATTAGAGAATCGCAAATTGCTCATGCAATTGCAAGGGTGCCAGGGTGTCAAAAGGACACCCTGTTGCACCCCTGAAATCTGCATATGAGTACATCTTGCACACACACATGCCCCAAGGGCATGTGTGTGTGTAAAATGGAACTTTGAAAAAAGCACTTAAGTGCATTTTTCAATGTTTTTGCAAATTACCATGAAGTTCAACTTCATGGTAATTTGCTCCCCCTATTAGCGAAATCGCTAATATTTTTACTTTCATGCATTGCATTTAAGGAATCTCAATTTGAGATTCCTTAAATGCAATCGCAATTTAAGGAATCGCAATTTAGAGATTCCTTATTTTGCTATTTTTGCATTTGGGATGATGCATCCCAAATGCAAAAATACCGGGAGCAAAGGGTCAGATTCTGAGAATCTGCCCGTTTGCGACCGGTTTTTGTTTTGATGCATGTGGGCCAATGTTTGTTATTTATCTATTGGCCGAGTGAATATTGACGATTCTTTGCTTTTTGCATAGTTGCTGGCAAACAGCGCAGAATCTCTGATGTATAACCAATGGCTAAATACATTGTGAAGTTTATCTGCTATTGCAAGGCTACTTAGTAAATAATCCCTAGTGTTTATCCAGCGCACAGGTAAATAGCAGAGAAAACTCACTGTTTCCCTGCCAATCGGCTAAATAGCTGCCACCTTCCAATGATGCAGGCGGCGTAACACTCTGCCATTGTCTACAATAAGAACTTCTTATGTTAGCATTCAAACAAGTAGCATAAAGTTTTGTTAATTGAAGAAATAGCACCAATTTCTGCAACAGAGGTACATTTAGACAGTGGCGTAACAAAACGTCTGGGGGGGGCCCACGCACAAGACTGAGTAAGGCCAAGGGCCCGCCACCCTTGCACAGTGCCAGAGGGGACCCCTGGAGCTCGCGGGCCACCCAGCACTGCATGGGCTGTAGGAGCTTTTGTTTTGCCACTGCATTTAGGAAGTACCTCTAAGCAATATACAACATGTTCTTAATTTTCAATGCATAGCAAATTAAAGATAAATAAAGCAGAGTTCTACAGTCTGGGATTGAGCAACAAATCAATCTCCATTTCTTCCTACCGCCTAACTGTAGACAAGCTGAAGGAATGTGCGCATTTAGCTAAAGAGGAACATATATTAAAGATGAAAGGAAATACTGCATTCATTTTCTATTTAATAAAACCCCAATATTTGTGTAAAAGACTCCCTTTTTAAATAAAAAACCCTAGGAACCAAAAACCTGCTCCAATGTCATGTAAGACTATTGAGAGCTGAAGAAATACATGTAATTTAGGTGCCTAGGACATATTTCTGAAACCAGCCTATGTGTTACCCCAGAATAGTGTAAACCAGCACATGGTGGACACAATGTAGCGAGCTTGTTTCCTAATAAAATTGGGCTTCATTACGATGGCGGTGGGACCACCACTTTCAGGCCGCCGGTGGCGGTCCCACCGCCATCAGACACCACTTGACCGCCTGCCACATTACAATGGCGGGTGGATGGTAGGCGGTGGGAGAGACTGACCCCCATGAATCCATCCGTTGGAGGGATTTGTATCCCTACAACAGTGGCGGTGCCTGCTCAGGCAGCGTCGTCGGGATTACAATTTCCCTTTCCACCCACCATTTCATGGTTGTTAACCCACCATGAAAAGGGAGGTGGAATGGGACTTTGGGGGCCCCTACCGGGCCCCCCCTTGCTCTCTGCCTTCAGTTATGGGGGGGCAGGTATATGCAAAATGTGTATTTTTTGTTCCTGCGACGTGTGCTTGCAGCCCGCAGCCCATGCCGCAATACAAAACATACACATTGCTACCACCTTGAAGGCGGTCGCATTGTAATACCTATGAATTTTTCCAAAGTGTTTTAGCAGCCATCCAGCTCTGTAAATGCTAGGGAAGCGGATCGGAGAGGTGATCTGACACCGTGCAAGGGCAAGCTGTGCTGCTGCTTCAGACATTTTGGAGCCCCAGGTAAGATATATTTTGGGGTCCCTTTTCAGAACAAATTTATATGTTGTTGCTCATTTTCCGCTAATTTAAGCCTGCATAATGCCAAATAATAAGGAATTATGTCACACAAAAACAGCTGAACTATATCTTGCACACGGTTTTGAAAACATCCATACAGTTACACAGTAAAAGATAAAGGTTGCAAATGAGAGGGAGTTTGCTAGAGAATTAAAGGTGAGTGAGAGACAAAATGCAATTTAGAGCGATTTAGAAAGCTATAGGTAAAATTCAGTGGCAATCACTGGCAGATAATTTTTTTTTTAAATGTATGATAATTCACAATGAAAATCCACTCCTGAAGATTATTATTCAGATGAATTTTCTGCTATCATAAACATTTAAAACAGCTTATTAATCCCATATAAATCAACTTAGATCGGGATCAAAGCTTTAACGTTTTACTTCCCACGCTAAATCCTTTTGAGTGTTTGAAATATTTAATTATTTTTAAGCTACATCGAAGAACAGCTGATGAAAACAATTGTTCTTCTTTACAGTGAGGCACGGAAACTAATAAAGTAAATATTTATACAACACTTATTGTTGGGCTATTGTAAAAAGTAAGTAATTTACTGAAATACGATTCTCAAATTGGACAATTGTCTATATTTTTACAGTAAGTTATCATTTCTTAACACCTCCAGCAGGAACACGTAGCTGTCTGGGCATATGTTACCAAAATAGCGAATGACTGAAAAGTATATCATAACAGAGCAGTAGGCTAGAGTCCAGTTCCCAAGACCTAGGCACTGCAACGAACTATAGGATTCCAGGTAAGGAATGCCTCACACAGGTATTTCATGTGATTCACATGCATTTAAATGTTTTATTGTCTGACATAGCTTCAGCTCGAACCCAGGCACATAAGAGGAACCAAATTATTTGCGCAGAATGGCAGCATAGAGCTTCTGGCTATGTTCAATTTAATGGTATCTTATGCTTAATTATTCTCTGTATTTAATGCAGTCATCAGTTCCTCCATCAACTTTCGCTGTTCTGTTCATAAAGGTCTATCAGCTTCCACTTTGTTCATACTAAATTCAGGTTTTTCATTGTCAAAGTTCCAACAATGACTTCCATTCGGAGGCCATGATCTATATAAAACTGCCTACTTATCATATAACGCTCTATGTTGTCCGACCCCTGCTTATCCCATAGACTTTCTAACAATAATTCTGCTTATTTTGGCTTGTTGACCCATACAACTTGTGCCATATGTCAATATGACACGCACATATGGCAGCAACCATGAAATGTAATATTTATAAATATTAACATTTCTTCTTCTTTGTAAATATTAACCCCTTGAGTGCCCCGCCCTTTCCACGCCCTGTGCCGGGCGTTTCATTAGCGGGCGGGACTCAAGACGAGATAGTCTCGTCATGGGCACAGCGCAACCACGGCCCATGACGAGACCATCTCGTCATGGGCACTCAAGAGGTTAAAAGTGACCCAAACTAACCATAACATCTAAGGATAAACAATTTATAAATACATTGACATTTTCTAGTTTGAGTCACGAATTGCAGAAAGAATGGCCTTAACGTTTTTTTGGACTAGCAAAAATATAATACAAAATAAAAGCAAGTGCTCCAAATGATACTGTACTTCTAAATGATAGAATCATATCCCTTGTCTTTTCCTTATTGACTGTTAGACCTCTGAAGTCCAGTCAAATCGGAAGGGGGTCGATTGACTTGTGCATCATATTAATGATGGTACTTTGGAGCCACCTAATCACTTGCCTGAGGCAACCACAGCAATGAGGGTGGGTTCTACGGCAACACATGTCTACCCCTAACAAGAATTGGAAGTTGGAACATCGCAGAGATCATACTCTGGAATACTTTGGTTAAATCATTCCAGCAAATCTGGGGGATTCTGCCTTTAGCAGCAGATGGATATGCCTGAGATTCTATCCCTGCTTGCCCTTCTCGTTTGTGTCATGCAAAAGAGGGGTCGTCACTTTAGTTAAAATTATGCTTTAAAGTTTCGGAAATGAGGAGCACAGAAAATCCAGATTATTCATATTAAAGGAAGGCATAATTTTAGTTTTTATTTATTTATATTTTTACATCAGAGCGGTCTTTGATTATGTTGAAGCCTCTGCAACCTAGGTAACTTCCAGGCTCAACCCGTGCAGGTAAGAGCGGTGGGGAAGGAGGGAGGAGGGAAGTCGACAGACGGAGTCGAGGTAAATTTTAGGCCTGGGTGGTGAACTCCACTCCATTCGCAGAATTTGGGGAGTTTTCTGCACTCTGCGCTCCGCGGAGCTCAATGATGTACAGAAAACTCCACTCCGGGTAGTGCAGCAGAGTTTTTTCCCCGCTTGCATTAGCAGCTGCCACTCAGGTACAATTTCTAATCGAGCAGCAGGAATATCAGCGTGAACAGCAGTTTGTGCTGCACTCTGCCACTTTTGGAACTCTGCAGAGTTTTTTGTCAGTTTACGGAGTTCTGCTCCGTGAACTCCACCCAGGCCTAGTGAACTTTAAAAAATACCCTGAAAAACGTTTAACTTGCGCTCGCTGCATTGCTGAGTCGGCGATGTGGCAAGTGCAAGCTAAGTGGTTTTCGTTTTTAAATTTAATTTACCTCGTCGTCATCTATCGAACACCGCTCTTACCTGCACGGGCCGCATCTGATAACTTCTTAGCTAATTTGCTTGACACACATTGTGATCTTTTTTAAAACCGTCCCCGTTAGGTTGTAGTAGTAAGTATACTTTCTATTCTTTTGTGGGACTATGTGATTGTATTAAATTTGCTTTATTAAACCTGGTTAAAAAACCTAATGACAATCCCTACTGTTTCGAATAACTCTTCTCTTTAGCAAATAGGTGACTCCAGAAAGCCTTAACTGGAAGTCCTAGGGACTCTTTGGAGGTAGAGGATAGATACACCTGTGAAAACTTTAGGTAGAGTTATTTTTAACTGGATGAGGAACTGGGTCAGCAGAAATAATATACTTGACTCGGGTCAATATGGGTTCTGTGAGCGCTTCGGTACCATGGAGCAGTGCTTGAATCTTAACATAGAAAAGTATACCATCTCCAAGTGCTGCCTACCATACCTTGCATTCATGGCTTTAGCTACAGAGTTTGCTTGTTTCATTTGCACCAAACTATGGTTAACCCTTCTAGAGTTGGGACTGGACAGGGCACTTGTGCACTTTCTTTATGTACTACATGATGACCAAACTGCTAGAGTGCGGATGGTGTGAATAGGGAATTGTTGGTTACATTTAGTCTTTCACAAGGTGTTCACCTGGGGTGTGTTCTTGCCTCCTTTCTATTTCTTTTGTACATTAATTAATTGAGTTATTTTTTAAACTTCTGCTAGGGATGCTCCAGTTATAAACAAAGTCCTGCATTATTTAATGCTGATACTGTCTTGATGGCATGCATACCTAGGGCATTATGTAAGTTAGTTAGCTACTTTGTAGAGTTTATGGCAGGTCTTGATGTAACTACCAATTTCACAATCACATATGACCTGTGGCCCCAAACTAGGAGGGGGGACATCCAGCATGGTTTCTGAAAGTTATTGGTTAAGAAAGGTTAACAGATTTCCTTACTTAGGGGTCTAGTTCGACTCTTCTGGTTCTTGGGGCACAAAGCTTATAAGACTCAGTGTTCACCTGTGCTGTGTATGAAGCAGGGTCTTTGGGTTTAGGATTATTCCAACTATTCTGTACAACAGGTTGTGGAGAATCTTTTTTGCAGGGGACTCCTTTTACGGCCTCCCTCAGTTTCACATTTTGTCTGTCACAAGGAGCTCAGTTTTCCCTACTAAGAAGCCTGAATTGAACTGGGTCCATTGTATTTATGGCTTTGGCTGAAACCTGGAGCCAATATGGATAATTCAATTAGAAAAGACTGTCTCGCTTATGATAAAGGACTCAGCATCCCATTGCTTGTCTATGTTAATAGAAGCGCCTTAGAGTTGGGCTATTCTTTTGTTTGACAACCTGACTTCTATTAATACATTGGATAAAAGGTTAGCAAGCTCATTGTTTCTTGAAAGAAGAGGTTTTGCCATGAGTAATGTGGAGTCCAGTAAACCTACTGAAAATGTCTATGCCAATTTGAAGATGCAGCTTGGCATAGAATGGTATTTACTGTTAGCACTCAGGAATTGGGAATTGTCATTGTTGTTTTGCTTCAGGGCAGGGACGATTAAATATTTGCGGTGATTTGCGGTGACCTTTGTCAGGGTCTCAGACCAGTCACTATTCCGTTTTATCTTTTTCTGTAAATATTAAGTTATTTATACCAAAAGGTATTTCATTCAACTTTTAAAGAAACATCAATTTGTGTAATGTAGAGGAAGGCTCAGACATTTGCAACTGCAAGGGGTTGAAGAGGTCTAATGTAGAGTTGGTTCTTTTTAAAATCAGCTGTTATGTTTAATAAAGGAAATCTTTCCATTGATAATTATTTGTGAATTGTATTATATTTGTGAAGGTACGTTTCAAGGCAGGATTCTTTTTATTCAATAAAAAAAAATTCTGAAGGTAGGATTCTTTTTAAAATGAACTATGTTATTTCTACATATTTACATACTGGTAATTTGTTATGAATTGTATTAATATGTGAAGCATTTGTAAGTTTTCTTTTTATGTGGGTCTCTGACAGATGAATAAAGAATTATGAATTGAATTAAATTGCATTGAAACAGGATGAGCCCAATCCACAAATAGAAATACTAAGGGGATATTCAGCTTTTGGTGGACAGGGTTCTCTGCTATCAATATCACAGAGAACAGTGCGCCTGTTCTATTTGGAGTTGGGTGAACCATCATGTTTCTGCTAGCAGAGTGCTGTTGGCTTTGGTGACAGAAACCTTACACCAATGGTCACATGGGCACTATGCAGTCATTTCTAATACCTCAGACTATCTGCCCTATGTAGGGCAGATTTTCTGATGTACTTTTTTCCTATTTGGGAGAGCCAGGAAAAGTCTTGTGGTCCTGAAAAAAAGAATGTACAAAAGTTGCCCTCTCATTACGGTAGGAAACGTCCTGTGAGTCATGGTCATTAGCTCTTTAATATTAGATACAAACCCCTGCGTTGGGAGTTTATTTTTGAAAAACAAAATGTTTGCTTAGCAGATGCATGAAAGATTGAGGTCAATAGAGGTATGAGAACTTAAGTCTCAGAAGAGAGCAATAGTTAATATATAAGAGGGACATGAAGGTCAATGTATGTGGAACATTTATTACACATTGATAGAATTCAAGTGCTCATAGTAAGTGACAATAAGCGTGACGTGAGAAGTGAGGGTGAACTTAAAATGAAGACATCGCATAGACAACAATTGTAGAACCACTTTTTAACGATTTTTAACACAGTTTAAAGGGTTCATGTTGTGAGGTGTCGACGACGTTTCGAACTCAATTAATCGAGTTCATCTTCAGGACAAAATGTGAGCAACTAGAATTTGGAAATTATTTATTTGTGCCGGTAGCATATCATTGAATGAAGACCTCGGAGTCGAAGAGGAGCGTGTCCTTCTCAGATGCTGCTTCGCGCTGAGAGTGAGCTCTCAGCGCGAAGCAGCATCTGAGAAGGACACGCTCCTCTTCGACTCCGAGGTCTAAATAATTTCCCGGCGCATGAACGCTGCCGCTCCGCGGCCGAGTGACTCCTTGATTCAACACCGCGTTTCCAAATTCTAGTTGCTCACATTTTGTCCTGAAGATGAACTCGATTAATTGAGTTCGAAACGTCGTCGACACCTCACAACATGAACCCTTTAAACTGTGTTAAAAATCTTTAAAAAGTGGTTCTACAATTGTTGTCTATGCGATGTCTTCATTTTAAGTTCACCCTCACTTCTCACGTCACGCTTATTGTCACTTACTATGTGAGCACTTGAATTCTATCAATGTGTAATAAATGTTCCACATACATTGACCTTCATGTCCCTCTTATATATTAACTATTGCTCTCTTCTGAGACTTAAGTTCTCATACCTATATTGACCTCATTGCCCCTCATAGGGTAATTTTTTCCTGGACCTTTTTAGGCCAACTAGAACCATTGTTCCTCTTTACAGCGTATCACCCCTGGTTCGCATATTGGGGTACCCTTGTTTCCTAAAACACTTAGCAGATGCATGAAGCATTGCAGCTAATCTGCAAACTTAAAGGATCTTCAGAGAAGCCACAAGGCAGCGGCTTTTTTGAAGGGACATTGTTCTCCACCACATAGGTGGACTATACGTTTTACCTGCCCTGGTAGAATCGAATACAGTCTGCCTACTCTAAATGACCCCTAAGGTTCCTCATTTAGGATATGGCAAATTCTGCACATAATTACGCAGATTTTATCCCCTAATTTTAACATGGCTAAATTATTTTCTTTTGCATATTTTCTACAGGCAAACAAAATTACCTTTTCTTTCTTAATTCTACCAGAATAGGTCAAAACATCACCCTTTAAATCAATATTCTTGAGCATCCTCATTACAGATCTTATTTTCACGGTTTACTTCCCTTAGATAAACATTTACCATATACTTCTTGCCAGCAGTAACCAAATATGTTTCCATGTTTGGGTTTACTTAAACTCATACCAAACATCTTCAGGAGATATAAGGGTCTGACTATACAAAGTATCTTTGGGGTAAAGGGGGCAGCAGACAGAAACCCCCAAGGAGACGAGGATGTGAATGGACAATTATTATTCTTTTTTGCTGTGTCTTTTACCCATCTGCTCATAGCTCACTTATGACTAGGCTTTACTGTTTTCAGTTTCTATTTTTGGTAAATTCTGGTGGGGCTTTTTCAGTGTTTTCCAGTGATTTTAATACCTTAAAAAAACAGTGGTTATCATTGGTTACACATTTTCGTGCCATTAAAAACAACAGAAACAGTGTTTTTTCGGTGTTTATGGAAAGTTCTGCTTTTATTATTGCTTGCTTTCTGCACTGATAGTGCATGGTATATAGACAGTGTACATATAGTGTAAAAGAGGTCCAAATACATTTTCCCAAATCTAACTTATTGTAGTACACCGTTAAATACTTCTTCGATGAGTCTTTAGTCATGTGCGCTCACTCTTTCCTTCCCATGTAAAATGTTATCTGTGAAAAGGCCCTCTCAACATTGACACTTGAGACAGGCAACGCCAAAACAGCCAGTACACAATTTGCTAACTCTGGCCACTGACAGCTTTCAGTGCCAATACTGTTGCACTTGAAGATTGCAATTCTCTCGGCAGGTTCTGCAGCACTTGTGTTGAACTAGGCGCTTATGCCCTCAGAGTTATTGAAGTGGTAAAAATTGTAGCTGCACTTTTGAAGGAATAGAGAAAATTCCCCTTCACAGAAGGGATCTAGAATGTGTACAGAGTACCACAGTGAGGTTTCATTGACTTCAGATGCCTTGGTTGGTGAAGGGACATTTCTATGCATCAATGCAAGCCATTTCTCGTACATTGTAATATAAAAGGACATTGCTTTGCGTACCAAGTGGCAAGCACTCTAACATGGGACATGTTGCAGTTCCAAAGTCACTAAAGATGTCGCCCAGCCTACTCTCAAGGAGATATTTCACGTCTACATCAATTTTGCTGAACACTTGGCAGACAACAGTTTTTTTGAGACTCTAGTTTTCTTATTATGTCCACTACAGCAGTTATGTTTTCCGGTAAAAATCTAAGAATGCAGTACAGTACACTTTGTTTCACATCACTAGCAATATGCGACCAAAGATCTTCACATTTCTTGCCTTTGGCATCATCACTCAGTAAGAATTCTGTAAATGGTTGCCACATGGATAGTATAGCATTCACAGCGCCTTGGACTGAGAACCATCAGCTAAGCGAAACAGGTTGGATGGCTCTTTCTTTGATGCCACACAAAGCACAAAATGAGAAATATTTGCGTTTTAGTCCCGTGCATAACAAAACATTGCACCAGAATGGACTAAAAAGTCAATAGCATTCTTCATTAACTCTGAAGATTGTAAAGATTCTTTCAGCATCCATTTTAACAAGTGGCAAGGATCTTTTGCAGGGAAGTACTTCAGCTCAGAAATCGATTTTGACAGGTCATCACACAACCTTTTCATATATGAAGCTATATCACTGCAAATACAAACAATATCACTCCAATCTTTGCTGAACTTGGAAAGAACCTTTTTGCCGCAACATTCCAAGTGACACTGCGTTCCATGTTTTCCTAAAGTCTGGTGTCATGTTTTCACCACTATCCCTGATACTTGGTGTTAGCACTCTTTTCACATATACTTGTCACTATACCTTGCTTTGAATGTTTAAAGTCTGAGGTATTGGCAATTCACCGACTATCAACACTGACTCACTAGATATTGGGGGCTGATGTATCAAGGGTTTTTACCCACTCTCTGTGGGTAAATGTGAAGGCACATATTGGAAAATATTCTTATGAAACCAGCCATTTTACCTATCAGTGAAAGAATCAAACGCAGCCAAAATATAAAATATGATTTTGACATTTTCTGATTCTCTACAGTTTATAAAATCATTTAACAAGACCTAAATCATGCTTCTAAACCCTGCATTTTCAGACCAAAGACCACAAAACTGAAAAAAGCATAAGGAAGAAGAAACAATATTTTAGTGACATCCCTAAACAACAACACCAATGAAGAATAATGTTAGCCCATTCTTTCTTGCTGCTAGCTTGAATGACAAAGTTACATTGTATTGGCCCCTAAAACCAGACAGCCTACTTATGACTGACATTCAGTGACATCCAGATTCATAAGTGTGGCCTGTCAGCCCTCCCGCCTTAGGAGATCAAAGCCCATTTCCCTATTTCAGGGTAGACCTCTGAACATTCATAGAAAGCAGTGCAGAAGCATTTTCTATGAAGTCTAAAGGGAGCTCCGCCAGTAGAGGCCATTCAATTTCTCCACTTCCAAATGAGGCCGGCAAACCACATCAGTCGAAAATGCATGTACAGATTGTTAACATATTCAAACCAAAATGATCCACTCATTTATGATTGCTTGCTCAATTATACTCTACGAGCATTCTCTCTCATCATTATCATAGATTGTCTGGCTTAAGTAATTAAAATGTAATTGTTTAGAAAATCAGAATTGAACATTTATCAGTTTAACCACAGTAGACGCATCTTAAACTTTTACAATAAAACAATATATTAATGCCTTACCTCTTTACTTTCTTCAATATCTGATTCACTGCTAAATTCTTCAGTATTTAGGTTTTCAAAATCAGATTCTCCCACAGCGATAGGCACTGTTACAGTGAGGCTTGGGTTATGTATGAAGGACATGTAATCACTCTCATCGATAATATACTTGTCCACACTGCCCCCAATTACACCTGTGCCAATGGTTGGTTTCCCATCTTTGAGATAGTCAAAATCTTTGGTGAGTTCCACTGTGGTGTGGTTGGTAATGCAGCCATCCTTCTGGTTCTGCATATCCTCAAGTGGTTTGAGCTCATCTAAAACTTTTTTCTTCTTAACAAAAGTGTTTTCAAAGAATTCTCTCACACTCTTTTTCACATAAGCAATTCCAATGTGCATTCTTGCCACTGCAATTTGGAGATTGTTCATTTCGTTATCATCTTCTGTCGCGGTAAGGTTGTCTGAGCTAAATGAGCTCAGTAGCAAGGCAAGGAACAGGTTCAACACCTAGAAACGTAAGAAAGAGAGGTAAACATCATATAAAAGGATTCTTGTGCTTCAACAGAAAATCCTTTCTCAGGCGTCATAGGTAATTCCATTACTGCATATGTATACTAAAATGCATGCAGTTTGAAATAGATGTGACAACACCAATTTCCTAAAATTAGTTTCATAAAACCATCAATAACACACTTCAAAACTTTGCAAAGTATGTAGCCATACAACACAGGGCATAAACATCATAGTGACTGCACTTACTGCTTAAGAAAAAAGCGGTGTCATGATATGAACAATGTGATCCATGACACCAGTAAGTATTTAAGTGCTTTTGTCCATGTGTTGTATTCTGGAATTTCTCCCATGTGTGACAATGAGGTGGTAGGGCCCTGATTCACAAAGCCAATCTCACACCCAGTGAGTGTAAATTCAGCTTTTGTGTTCTCAAATCCTAAATGTATACTCGCAATGAGATTTGCTTGCATGTAATATCAGATGTGTATGGTATAATGTTATATATGAGCACATCTGCTCAAGTGGACAACGCAGTGAGTATTCTAGAGCAGGGATGCCTTGGAAATGTAATCAATTCCAGTCCTTTTCAAATGTGTTCATGAAAAGGTTTAATTGGCATGTGCTGTTTCTGTGTCAACAGACTATGGGTTTCTAAGATTTCATTTTATCTCTACTATTGAATTCAAGATTTTAGCTAATTTCTGCAGCTAAAAGTCAGAAACATGAATACCAGAACAGAGTGAATTAAAAATGTAAAAGCTGCATAGTTTCATTTCCTGTTATTTTTCTAGACCATAATTTTCCTGGTATAAAGACAAGGCTTGTGAGACTGCTATGTAATGCCACAAAATGGTATTGGTAAAATGTGTTTCATGCAATTGGTCTATTTACCCTTTCTGTAAGACCATAGTAGGTGACATAGTGGGTGACACAGAACATTCACCAATGTCATATATGACAAACGTATATGGCTGTCAGGAGCAGCACTGTTCTCTAACTGTGTTGAGATTGAAAAGTACTGCAGTAACAGATGGCTTCGGAAAGTGTCTTTGCCATGTGGAAAACCCTTTTGAATATATGAATAAGTTACCCCTAAAGTGTACCCTGTAATCACAAAAAGTAGGGTGCATACTATAAAAAAATAATAACTGAGACACTTTTTTAGAGTTCCCTCACAGTGACTGTAGGCCTAACAGCTATTTCACTGTATAAGTCCATATGCGTACACAAGGACAGACCTAGGTATGATTAAAATATTAAAATGTCATGCCTTAACCTAGGAAGATGCTATCAAAGTCCTTGAAATGTATTTCTTACTTTATTTCCAAACTCTGACATAATAAAAATCTGATTTTTGATAACTTAAGCACAGACATAACTTTATAGAAATATACTTAGTAATGACTGCATCTTTACTTTACACATCTTTATATGGCCATAGAGCCATAAAAGCACATAAAAACCATCACAATATATAATATATAAAATCAATTTGATATTAATACAATGGGATGAGTTGTAAACTATTGACTACAATCATTGTTCAAATTAAAGCAAGGTTCCATATACAATGATAGGATCTTACTGTACCACCTGGGCCTAGTAATGAAATCCTTAAGGCTATCGAGGCCAGTCCCAAAAGACAGGCTAATGGGGAAGAGAACTGTAGGATGATATAATAATTTGTCCCCAAACAGTGACCTCATCCCTTAACAAATACTTGCTGTATGTCCTTTAATGTGGGCATTATGATCTTAAAAATCATTGAGATTCACTTTTCTGACATACTGCAGAGATGACCCACTGCAATCTTTTTTGTCTGAGCCTAAAATAGTTTCAATCCAGTTCTTCTGCTCATCACATCTCCAGAGTGGGAAAGCTAATGGCCCTGGCTTGAACGACAATGGCTTGCCTTTCAGGCCACAGAAGAAGGGGACTATTAGCTACTGATTTTTTGCAGTGTTATATTTTGAGTAGAATACACTGTGTATGGAGGTGCATGAGTTATTATAAAGTGAATGTGTTGTGTAATTTATAAATTAAAGGCATAAGTATAACTTAATTTTTTTTTACATTAAGTTTGTTTTGTATAAGAAGAAAAAATACATTTACAGTAATTTAAAGGTGGTGGGTAAATTACATTTCAAATATATACCAAAAACTTTAGAAATTCTAATGTCTATGTCATGTAAGTTTGGTTTATATAGAAATAATAAATACGGTTTTCCTAATTATAACAAGGTTTAACCTTTGTTTTTCTGCCGTGAATTTTAATATTTTTAAAAATACAATTGTTTCAAACCGTAAAGTGCACCGTAGTTGAGAAGAATTCCGTTAAGTGGAGTTTCATAGAGTGTAATGTCGTAGAGTGGAGTAGAGTAGACTGGCAATAGCTTTTAATGGACTAACATGTCATACAGTGCAATGGCATGTTGTAAAGTACAGTGGCGTGCAGTGCACTAGAGTGGACATGTGTTACGATTAAGCTGTCATAAAATGGAATGGCATCTTGTACAGTGCAGTGGAGTTGTCTGCAGTAGAGTGTTGGTGTTCGAAAATGACCCTCTCTGAAGGGTCACCCCAAACTTTTTGACTCCCTCCTCCTCTTTTTCTGACCTCGTTTTTGTTGGCTTTAGGACTCTGAGCACTTTACCACAGCTAATCAGTGCTAAAGTGCATGTGCTCTCTCCTCTAAACATAGCAACTTTGTCTCAGAGCCAATTAGCATATTTAATTTACTTATTAGTCTCTAGTAAAATGCACTACATGTGCCCAGTGCCTGTGAATTAAATGCTATTAGTGGACCTGCAGCAGTGATTGTGCAACCCACAGAGGTAGCCCCTTAACGATGTTTCAAGGCCTGCCACTGCAGAGCCTGTGTGTGCAGTTTTAAACTGCCATTTCGACCTGACAGGTCAAACCTCTTGCCAGGCCAAAACCTTCCTTTTTAATACATATATGTCACTTCTAAGGTACACAGTTATTCACTACTGCAAGGCGTATCTGTTGCATAGGATAACATTGGGATTACCTTATTACAGTTTGTAAGGGTAATTCCCAATTGGGAAGAGATGGACGTTTCAACTTTGGTGTCAGTGGACTCACAATTTAAAATCACAACTTATGGTGTAGTTAGATTTTATAGTACAGTTTAGCAAATGCCACTTTTAGAAAGTTGCATTAACTTACTTTAGCCATTTATTGCCTTTTGCCTGTCTGTGTTCAGTCTGGGTTGTGTGACAGCTGGGGTTTTTGTATTCCCTCTAGACAGCCATACACAAAGGACTCATAGGTGTGACTGCCGGATCTTTCTGGGAGATTGGAAGGAAGGAGCTCGACACAGCCTCACACTTGCATCTGTATAGGATGTGCCCTTCTCATACACAAAGGGCTGCATGCCCCCTGTAGTGAGTCTAGAGTCAGGGCTTGAAGAGTGGATCTCTTTGGATGGCAAGGCTTTCTTTGAAGTCTCCCCCACTTCAAAGGCACAACTGAGTATAAGTAGTGGACTCATGACACCATAACTTCAGCACACTTCATGACCTGTGACTACTCTGCCAGGAAGAACAGGATCTGCTCCGCTGCTCAATGACTGCTACTCTGCTGGAACTGCTGATTTCTGAACTCTTGCCTTGCCCTGCTGTGTTGCCCTGCTGCCTGCTGCTCTCTCACTTGAGACCAGAGTGACTCCCAGGGCTTGCTGGCTTGCCTCCTGTTGCCTAAGTATCAGGGACACAAAAGACTTAGAACCCTCTTGTTCTAACGCTTGACCTCATCTGCTTTTGAGGCTGTCCTGCCAAGTGGTGCCAACCCAACCCCTGACCCTTGGACATGGACCAAGGGGCTTGCTCCAGTGGAAGCGACGCAACCTCTGCTGTTACAGGAATCGGATACTCGCATTGCACTCAGACCTGCCGCATTGCACGTGGAGAAGGTCCACGCATTGTCTGTACAGCAAGGAGAAATCCAGCACATCGTGTTCGGATCCGCCGAACACAGGAACCGACAATTTGCTCACTGACCCGTCGCATTGCCACAGTTGCATGGAAAAATCTAGTGCATCACTTCAACTGCATGTGGATCACTGATGCATTGTTCTGCTGCATCCTGCATCTTTGTCGACGTAAACCTAGAAAGGGATTCTTTTGTATAGTGGGCCAGGTAGGTCTCGTATCCCACCCGAGCTCTATCGCGGTTAGCCTGTACTCATGACTTTGTCCCAGTCCTGCACGACCAATAGAGTCTTCAAGCACTATTTACTTCTAAGTGCTTTGTTTACATTTCATCTTTAGAAACTCATATCTCGACTTCTACACATTAGATTTTTGTCTTTTTGGTCTTATTTCATTTATTAAATTAATATATATTTTTCTAAACTTGTATGGATACTTTTTTTGAGGTATTTTCACTGTTTTACTGTCTATATGTTACAAAAATACTTTGCATATTGCCTCTTAAGTTAAACCTGACTGTTCTGTGCTAAGCTACCAGAGGGTGAGCACAAGATAATTTAGGTTGTGTACTTACCCTGACGAGGACTGTGGTTCCTGCTTGGACAGGATGGATACCTCTGCCAATCAGAAACTCGATTTCTAACAGTTGGAAAGTGTTGTAGAGTGGAGTAGAAAGCTGTACAGTGGCATGTAGGGGCATAGAGTGAAGTAGAGGGTTGTACAGTGTAGTTTAGTGTATCAAGTGGAGTACAGGGTAGTATAGTGGCACAGAATGCAGTACAGCCTTGTAGAGCAGAGCTGCATAGAGTGAAGTAGAGTGTGTCAGAGTTGAGCGGTATAGAGTGAAGTGTTTTACAGTCTCAAAGAGTGGGGTAAAGTGGAGTAGTGTGTTGTAGAATACAGTGGCGTGGAGTATAGTAGAGAGGACTGGTGTAGCATACAATGGAGTAAAGTGTTGTACAGTGGAGTGGTGTGTTGTACAGTGACGTGGACTGGCATGTTAAGTGTCAAAAAGTGTCATAGAGTGGAGTAGAGTTGAGTGCTACAGAGTGGACTACAGTGTTGTACAGTGGAGTGGCGTGGCGTGGCTTAGAGCAGAGTGTGGCACAATATGGCAAAATGGAGTGCACAGACTACTATAGAGTTGAGTGGCATAGAGTAGCTTACAGTGTAGTGGTGGAGAGTGCAGTAGTGGAGTAGAGAGGAGTAATGTCTTAGAGTAGAGAATGAAGAAGTGGGGTTGAATAGAATAGAGGAAGTAGTGTAGCGTGTCATAGAGTGGAGTAGAGTGTTGTACAGTGGTATAGAGTACAGTGCTGTAGACTCTCAGTGAGTTGTGTAGAGTATTGAACAGTGGAGTGCTATAGAGCTGAATATAGTGTGGCAGAGTTGAAGGGCATAGACTCTCATAGAGTTGAGTACAGTGTAGTTGAGCAGAGTACAGTGGAGTGGCGTGAAGTGGAGTTGGGGAGATTGGAGTGGCGTACACTGAAATATCATAGAGGTTATTGGCGTAGAGTGTATAAGGGTACAGCGGAGTGGCATAGAGTGGGGTAGCGTACAGGGGAATAGCTTACAGTGGAGTGTATAGAGTGGAGTCATGCATAGTGGAGTGGCATAGAGTGGAATAGCGTACAATGGAGTGGTGTGGAATGGAGTGGCATAGAGTGGAGTGGTGCAGAGTGGAATAGCATAGAGTGTAATGGCATTGAGTGGAGTTGTATACTGTGAAATAGCATAGAGTGGCGAAGTGTAAATTGGAGAGTGTAGAATGGAGTGGCAGAGTCGAGTCGCATAGTGTAGCAGGGAGTGGCATAGAGTGGAGTAGAGTAGAATGGCGTGGAGTGGTGCAGGAGTGAAGTGGCACACAGAGGAATAGTGCATTGTGAAGTGGCGTACAGTGGAGTGGCACGGAGTGGAATACCATAGAGTGGAATGGCATACTGTGGATTTGGATACAGTGGAATAGTGTAAAGTGGAGTGGCATAGAGTGGACTGACGTAGACTCGAGTGGCATAGAGTGCAGTGGTGTACAGTGGAATGGTGTAGAGTGGAGTGGTGCAGTGTGCAGTGCCATAGAGTGGAGTGTAAAAGATTGGAGTGGTGTACAATGGAATATTGTACAGTGGAGTGGCATAGAGTGGTGTTGTGCAGAGTGGAATAACATAGAATAGAGTGGTGCGGAGTGGAATGGAATGGTGTACATTGTAGTGGCATAGAGTGGAGTGGCATAGAGTGAAAGGGCATATAGTGGAATAGTGTACACTGGAGTGGGGTACAGTGGAGGGGTATAGAGTGGAGTGGTATAGAGTTGAGTGGTGTCCAGTGAAATAGCGTATAGCAAAGTGACATAGACTGAAGTGAGCTATAGTAGAATAGAGTAGACAGGAGTTGCGCAGAGTGGAGTGGCATACAGTGGAGTGGCAAAGAGTGGAATAGCATATAGTGGAGTGGCATACTTTGGAGTGGCATAGAGTGAAGTGGAGTAGAGTAGAATAATGTAGACTGGAGTGATGTAGAAAGTAGTGGGGTAGACTGTACTGGCATATGGGGTAATACCATACAGTGGAGTGGCATAGAGTGGAGTGGTGTAGAGTGGAATAGTGTAGAATGTAGTGGCATAGAGTGGAGTGTTGCAGAGTGCAGGGGCATACAGATGAGCAGCTTACAGTGAAGTAGTATAGAGTGAAATAATATTCAGTGTAGTGATGTAGAGTGCAGTGACATATGGAGGAGTGCCATATAGTGGAGTAGTGTAAAGTGGAATGGCGTTAAGTGGGGTGGAGTGCCCTACAGTGAAATAGCATCAAGTTCAATAGCGTAAAGTGGAATGGCATACATTGGAGTGGCGTAGATTGGAGAGGAGTGGTGTATAGTGGAATAGCGAACAGTGGAATGTTGCAGAGCGGAGTTTCATAAAGTGGAATGGGCTACAGCAGAGTGACATACAGTGAAATGGCATACCATGAAATAGCATACAACGGAGTGATGTACACTGGAGTGGCATAGAGTGGAATGGCATAGACTGGACTAGCGTACAGTGTTGTTTCATAGAGTGGAGGTCTGTACAGTAGAATACGGTAGAGTGGAGTAGCATGGAGTGGGGGGCATACAGTGGAGTAATGGCATACAGTAGAGTGGTGTAGAAAAGAGTAGCGTGGAGTGGGGTAAAATTGAGTAGCATAGAATTGAGTGGCATACAGTGGACTGGCATAGAGTAAGTGATGTAGAGTGCAACAGCCTACAGTGGAGTGCAATAGAGTGGAGTGGCATTGAGCAGAGTGACACAAGGAGGAGTGTGGTACTTGAAACAGATGTGGTATGAAAGTGGGTGAATGGATGTAGATGTAATATAACAGAAATATATAGATTTTGAAGTGTAAATAGTAATTTTTGGTACTAGGTGTAAATAGTTTAAGTAATGTTAAAAATATAAGTTTTAAAATACTTAGGGGCAGATTTACAAGCCTCTTGCAACACTTTTTCATGCTATTATGTCACTTTTGTGATACAGCAGCGGCATAAACAATGTGCCACGTTGTGACACATTTACAACGTACCGCATCTAGGGAGATGCGACACGTTGTAAAGCCCTGCTCCACATTATACCTGCATCAGGTATAATGTATGCAGGGTGGGCGTTCCGACACAAGAAAGCCTATGCCACTTCTACGACACCACTGTGTTAAAACCTTACGTAAGGAGTGATGCAGCACAATAGGAATAGGCATTCCTGAGATTTGCTGGAGTTGTGTCATGCTTGCAACATGACTCCAGCAATGCGTTACCTGTACGCCAACAGATGAGTGACGCATCTGTCAATCCTAGCGCCACGGTGCGCTGCATTGTAAATGCAACACTTCCATGGTGGCACAAGGGTTTTTTTGCATGTCGCAAGTAAATTGACGCATCTCTCCTTTAATTCACAGATGTGTCAGTTTCTTGTAAATCTGCCCCTATTTACCTTTTGTGTCAAGGTATACCTTAGAAACTCTGCGGTATACTGTGGTACATGCAGATGAAAAGGCAGTATCTGATTGGCTGTCTTTACAAACCGTAAAAGGCAGCCATGTAGTTTTCAGTACACTTTTTCTGTGTTCTGTTTTAGGGCCTTAAATATAGGTAAGTAATAGGTTTTATTGTTGTCCTCTACCCAGTACCCCTTTATTAACGAGGTATTAGAGGTAATAGATAGAAGAAATATATTTATATTTTTGTATATATTTTTACAGCACTTTAAAGGGAACCATGCTTAAAAACAAAATGTAAGCAGCGCTGTAATTTGTAGGTATTACCGTGGTACTCTGTAGACTTTTTTTTTTAAAGAATTAAGTATTGAAAAAATTTAAAACACACTGTAGTTCAGTATGTTTGTGAAATATAGTGTAGTAAAGTGTATTTTAAATGTTTTAATATATTTATATATATATATATATTCACTGAAAACACCATAGGTTTCAGGGACGTTATAGTTAGAAATTTGCATTTAAAAACCTTTGAAATTCACTGAAAAAACCACAGGTTTCAGGGACGTTATAGTTAGTTGGACATTTCATTTGTAAAAAACCAGAGAAAGTCGGCTGTTACAGTTGAAAGGTGCAGAAAGAGGGAGCAACGGTACAAAAAGAAAAAAGAGAGGTGCAGAAAGAGGGAAGAGGGGTGCAGAAAAAGACAAGAGGGATGCAGAAAGAAGCAAGTGAGGTGTAAAAAGAGGCAACTGAGGTGAAGAAAAATACAAGAGAAGTGCAGAAACAAGCAAGAGAAGTGTAGAAAGAGGCAGGAGAATTGCTGAAAGAAGCTACAGAGGTATATAAAGAAGCAATAGAAGTGCAGAAAGAGGCAAGTGAAGTTCAGAAAGAAGCAAGAGTGGTGCAGAAAGAAATAACAGAGGTGCAAAAAGAGGCAAGAGGGGTACAGAAAGAGCTAGGAGAGGTGCAGAAAGAGGCAAGAAAGGTACAGAAAGAGTCAGGAAGGGTACAGAAAGAAAGAAAAGAAGTGCAGAAAGAGGCAAGAGAATTGCTGAAAGAAGCAACAGAGGTTTAGAAAGAAGCAAGAGAAGTGCAGAAAGAGGCAAGTAAGGTGCAGAAAGAAGCAAGAGCAATTCAGAAAGAACCAATAGAGGTGCAAAAAGAGGCAAGAGGGGTGCCAAACAAAGTAGTGGAGGTGCCCAAAGAGGCAAGCCAAGTACAGAATGAGGCAGGAGGGATGCCAAAAGAAGGAAAAGATGTACAGAAAGAAGCAACAGAGGTGCTAAAAGAAGCATGAAGGGTGCAGAAAGAGCAAGAGAAGTGTAGAAAGAAGCAACAGAGGTACAGAAAGAGGCAGGAGAGTTGCAGAAACAGGCAGGAAAGGTGTAGAAAGAGGGAACAGGGGTGCAGAAAGACACAAGAGAGGTGCAGAAAGAGAAAAAAGAGGTGCAAAAAGAGGCATCAGGGGGACAGAAAGAAGCAAGTGAGGTACAGAAAGAGGCAACAGAGATGCAGAAAGAAGCAAGAGAGGTGCAGAAAGAGGCAAGAGAATTGCTGAAAGAAGCAACAGAGGTGTGAAAAGAAGCAAGATAAGTGCAGAAAGAGGCAAGTGAGGTGCAGAAAGAGGCAAGAGAGGTGCAGAAAATGGCAAGAGAACAGCAGAAAGAGGGTAGAGGGAGGTAAAAGAGGGAAGAGGGGTGCAGAAAGAATCAAGAGAGGTGCAGAAAGAAGCAAGAGAAGTGCAGAAAGAAGCAAGAGAGGTACAGAAAGAGGGAAGACGAGTACAGAAAGAGACAACAGGGGTGCAGAAAGAGACAACGGGTTGCAGAAAGAAGCAAGAGAGCTGCAGAAAGAGGCCATAGAAGTGAAGAAAGAGGCAAGTGAGGGGCAGGAGGAGGCAAGAGAAATGCATAAAGAGGTGAGAGAGTTAAGGAAACCTGCAAAAGGGGTGCAGAAAGAGGAAACAGGTGAGCAGGCAGAGGCAAGAGAGGTGCAGAAAGAGGGAAGAGGGATACAGAAAGAGGCAAAGGGATGCAGAAATTTGAAAAAGAGGTGCAGAAAGAAGCAAGAGCAGTGCAGACAGAACCAACAGAGGTGCAGAAAGAGGCAAAAGGGGTGCAAAAAGAGGTAGGATAGGTGCACAAAGAGACAAGAGGGATACAGAAAGAGGCAAGAAGGGTGCAGAAAGAAGGAAGAGAAGTGCAGAGAGGCAAGAGAGATGCATAAAGAAGCAAGTGAGGTGCAGAAAGAGTCAAGAGAGGTATAGAAAGAGGCAAGATGAGTGTAGAAAGAGGCAAGAGAATTGCAGGAAGAGGCACTTGGGGTGCAAAAAGTGGCAAGAGAGGTACAGAAAGAGGCTCGAGAAGTGCAGAAATAGGCAAGAGAAGTGCAGAAAGATGCAAGAGAGGTGGAGAAGGAAGAGAGTGAGTTGCAGAAAGAGGCAAGAGAGGTGCAGAAAGAGGGAAGAGAGGTGCAGAAAGAAGAGAGTGAGGTTCAAAAAGAGGGAAGAAGGATACAGAAAGAGGCAAAAAGGATGCAGAGATTAACAAAAGAGGTGCAGAAAGAAGCAGGAGCAGTGCAGACAGAACCAACAGAGGTGCAGAAAGAGGCAAAAGGGGTGCAGAGAGGTAGGATAGGTGCACAAAGAGGCAAGAGGGATACAGAAAGAGGCAAGAAGGGTGCAGAAAGAAGGAAGTGAAGTGCAGAAAGAGGCAAGAGAAAAGCAGAAAGTGGCAAGTGAGGTGCAGAAAGAGTCAAGAGAGGTATAGAAAGAGGCAAGATGAGTGTAGAAAGAGGCAAGAGAATTGCAGGAAGAGGCACTTGAGGTGCAAAAAGTGGCAAGAGAGGTACAGAAAGAGGCTCGAGAAGTGCAGAAAGAGGCAAGAGAAGTGCAGAAAGATGCAAGAGAGGTGGAGAAGGAAGAGAGTGAGTTGCAGAAAGAGGCAAGAGAGGTGCAGAAAGAGGCAAGAGAGGTATAGAAAGAAGCATTAGAGGTACAGAAAGAGGCAAGAGCGGTGCAGAAACAAGTAGGAACGGTGCAGAAAGAGGGAACAAGTGTGCAGAAAGAGGCAAGAGGGGTACAGAAAGAAGCAAGTGAGGTGCAGAAAGACGCAAGAGAGATGCAGAAACAAGCAAGAGAAGTGCAGAAAGAGGCAAGAGGATTGCTGAAAGAAGCAAAAGAGGTGCGGAAAGAAGCAAGAGAGGTGCAGAAAGAGGCAAGTGAGGTGCAGAAAGAGGCAAGAGAGGTGCAGAAAATGGCAAGAAGACAGCAGAAAGAAGCAAGAGGGATACAACAAAGGGAAGAAGGATGCAGAAAGACGCAAGAGAGGTGCAGAAAGAAGCAATAGAGGTGCAGAAAGAGACAACAGGGGTACAGAAAAAAGCAAGAGAGGTGCAGAAATAGGCAACAGAAGTGCAGAAATAGGCAATAGATGTGCAGAAAGAGGCAAGTGAGGTGCAGGAGGAGGCAAGAGAACTGCAGAAACAGGCAAGAGAGTTGCAGAAACAGGCAACACAGGTGCAGAAAGAGGGAACCAGCGTGCAGAGGCAAGAGAGGTGCAGGAAGAGAGGTACAGAAAAAGGCAAGGAGGATGCAGAAATTTGCAAAAGAGGTGTATAAAGTAGCAAGACCAGTGCAGAAGAACCAACAGAGGTGCGGAAAGAGGCAAGAGAGGTGCAGAAATAAGTAGGAAATTTAAGCCCCAGAGAGGTGGCAGTCCCTGGGACATGGGGGCCCACGAGGCCCCCGCATTTAATTAACTATGCACCAGGGAGGTGGAGGTCACCGGGGCAGCGTGGGGGGGCAGGAGCCCCCTCACACATTTTAAATGCATTTTAACTTGAAGAGATAAAGACAATTAATCTAGCTCTCGAAAAAAACGTCCAATGGTTAACGACCAACTTCCTCAAGCTTAACTCACAAAAAACTGAATTTCTTTTAATCTCTCCCCCCTAATAACTCCCAGGAAATAAAGGAATGGACCAAAGTAATCACTGCTCTGAACTGCACGCCAACGTTGGTGGACTCCACAATATGACTTGGAATCACACTGGATAAGAACCTTAACATGCAAGCTCACATCAACTTGATGGCTAAAAATGCCCGCTTTCACCTCAGCTATCTCAGAAAAATGAAGCCATTCATCGAGAACCCAGACCTCAAAACTGCAGCTCAGTCCCTAGTCATATCGAGGCTGGAGTACGGTTGTTCTACTCTCTCAGGGCTTCCCAAAATCTCTACCGCCACTCTAAAAGCCTGTCTTAACGCCGCAGCGAGACTCATAACTGGATCTAGGAAATTTGACACATATCGCCACACCTGAAGGCACGCAACTGGCTACCGTATGAAGCTCGTATTCACCTAAAGATGGCTTGCATCACTTACAAGGCGTTATATCACAACACCCCCCTAGTACCTAACCCAAAAACTTACACTATCTGGAGGAAACAGACATTCTATGAGTATAGATAATCTACTCCTGAAACCCTCGTGGTTCAACAAGACTAAAACCTCCAACAGAGCATTTTCTGGAGCGGCATCAAGAATTTGGAACTCGCTTCTGCCATTCATCAGAAAAATCGCCTCGACAACCCTCTTCAAAAATAAAGCAAAATCATTCTTGATGAGCAAATTCCTCCCTTAAAATCCGCACAAACACCACGCCAGCTTACAACCTCAAACTTGTCTATACTCTCCGTCCACTGATATTTCGAAGCTAAGACGTGCACAATCTCGAATTGACTCTTTTTGCTCAGAACAGTTCTCTACTCTGCTTTCATCCCCCAAACTCTGTTATGCTATGTTGTTACTTTGTATGTGTTGTTTTTGTATGCTATGTTTTTACTATATGTGCTACTCATACCTTGCTTACTATGTAAAGCGCTCTGTTACCCTACCTTGGGTCTGGTTCGCACTATAGAAAACTCTAAAAATAAATGGAAGACCCTGGGGAGGTGGCGTCCCCGGGGCTGCGGGGGGCACTTGCCCCCCTGCATTTAATTAACCAAGGCCTGGGGAGGTGACAGTCGCTGGGACTGTCGGGTCCCCCGCGGTCCCCCGCTATATTTAATTATACATTGCCCCAGGGACCTAGCCCACTTGGGGGCTTAAGGGAAACGAAACATGGGAGCCCCCTCTTTGTTTTTTTAAAATTTTTCAGCCAGATTCACGCACCCAGCGAGAATTCGTTCTATTTTTTATTTTTTTTAAATAAAGCTTTTTTGGGCCCTGGGGTCCTTGTGGGACCCCCTGAACAGGCCTAGGGGGTCTAGGTGTTTCTATCATGCCCTCTTTTCCTCATTTTTCACTTTTGTATTCGTTTTTCTTGTTACTCGGTTACCGAGTCACAAGATGGCTGCCAACACATTCTGCTTTGGAGTGTTGGCAGCCAATCAGAAGTCAACTCATGCTTGGGAGGAGTCGCGACTCCTCCTTGGTGCTCAGATATATAAATGTTTATTTTTCAAATATCTCAGAAACTACTGAACAGATTTACACCACTTAAAAGAAAATGTTCGCTTTCTGGACCAAGAGCTACCTTTTTGCCAAATTTGGTGTAATTCTGTTCAGCAGTTCGGGCTGTAGCCGTGTCTAAAGTTCCTATGGAAATTAACATGGGGAAATGCGTTTTGGGACCCCCCTTTTTTCTCGGCCTGCTTGATGAATCACCCCGAAACTTTCAAGACAGGAGCTGACCTGAGTGAACCATTAGTTTTGAAAATTTCCCAAAGATTCGTCACACGGCGCCAAAGATATTGGGGAAAGAAAAAACTTTTTTGAATAGAAACAAGGTCCTAACTATAGCTACCTACTGACGAGCGCCAGTAGTTAATATATATATATATATATACATATATATACAGATATATATATATATATATATATACATATATCCTCAGCTTCTGTTTCCCCGTCAAGGCTGCCTCCTCGTGGCACCTGCCCCAAACAGTACAGACACGGACCGTAGTTCCAGTGCAAAAGTTTATTTAACTTCTTTGTGTGCTAGAAACACTGGTATCCCACTTAAGAAGCACTTGACAATTGCATTTCCTCATATTTCTGTGAAGGAAAGTTTTGAAATGTATGGGCAGCAACGAACTTCCACCTACCGAGCATTCCACCAAGTGTCCCGTTAAAAATTGAACCTTTTTGTGTAGAAAAGTTGTGGGATCACTGGGCTAATACAAACTTCATACTACCCAGTTTTTCCCCAGGTCTCCCAATAAAAATGGTTCTTCACTTGTCTGGGTGGGCCAAGTGCCTGCGACAGGGGGAGACCCAAAATGTATTGTAGAGACATCACAATTATCTATCCGAAACAACCTGGTTTTGCAAGGGGGTTTTGTTTTTAGACCTGGGCACAGCGGCCATCTAGGAAAACCAACCAAACCCAAACATTTTTTAAAACTAGACACCTGGGGGAGTCCAGGGAGATGTGGCGTACATGGATCCCACAATGTTTTCCTAACCAGAACCTCCTGCAAATCTCAAGTTTAGATAAAAAAATCAAATTTTCCTCACATTCCTGTGTTGGTAAGTTGTGAGATCACTGGGATGACACAAATTTCCTACCACCCAGTGTCCTCCAGGTCTCTCAGTAAAAATGATATCTCACTTCTTTGGCTAGGTCTTATACCTGCAACACGAAAGGGCCCAAAAGTTATTGTGGAGACATCAAAACTATTTAAAATGACCTGGTTTTGCAAGGGGGTGCCAGCATTTTTGGTCCTGGGCACATGAGCCATCTATGGAATCCTCCCAAATCCAGAAATTTCTGAAAACTAGACTACTAGAGGATCCCCAGAATCCCCTGCAAATCCCAACTTTAGCTGAAAAAATCACATTTTCCTCACATTTCTGTGTGGGATCACAAAGCCAGCTCAAATTTCATACCATCCAGCATTCCCCTCTGTCTCTTGAGTAAAATGATACCTCACTTGTGTGAGTGCCCAAAGCAGAGTCAGCCTAAAATGCATAAAATAAAATGGTGCTTATCAACTCGCTGTGATATCCCCTCAATCTCTACTTATTTTGTCCCTTCCCTGTCACAGGCATTTGGCCCTCCCACACAAGTGAGGTATCATTTTACTTGGGAGACAGAGGGGAATGCTGGGTGGTAGGAAATGTGTGCCTGCGCGATGATTACACTCAGCAATGTGAAGAAAATTAGATTTTTTATCTACATTTGAGGGTTGCAGCCTTATATAAAATATTGAAACTATATTTTTTTGTTTTTTATACATACATATGTATATGTGCATATATTACAGAGTGGTGAGAGCCACTCTGTATAGTTAGGATTCCCAGAGATAGGAATACCTCTGTTTTTTGATCATTAATAACAATTTGACGAATGTCCACTAAACATTGGTGAAGGATGCAAAATGTTGCTGTAATTGGTCAAGTGGGTGCAAAGAAAGAAGGGAGATCTCAAAATAAACTTGTCAAACAATGCATTTGCCATAGACTTTTGTATTGCAGGTAACAAAATGGCTGAACGGATTTCAATGAAATTTGGTAGGAATATAGATTATGGGTGTGATTTGAGTTGTACAGGCAAGAAGGATAAGTATTTGTAAATTTATAAGGCATTTTAACTCAGAGATATCTGTGTCCACGATAATTTTGTGAAATTTCACAGTATTTTGTGAAAGTTCCACAGTACATAGCAATGACAGCTTTTAGAAAAGTTAAAGACAGCCATGGTATTTTAAATAAAATAAGGCTGTGTTCTGGGTTACAACCTCAGAGGTAGGTAAGTATTAGGTTTTATATATATATATATATTCACTTAAAAAACCATAGGTTTCACACATGTTATAGTTAGCTGGACATTTCACTCGTAAAAAAACAATGAAATTCCACCGTTATAGTTAGTTCAGGTAACTATAACTCACGCGACCGCAATCCAGTGCTGATGACGTCACATATTACATCACTGTATTTAGACATTTATTTACCCATTTATTCTTCCAAGATATACATATATAAAAAATATTTATTTTACAGAAAGACACATTTTCACTGGATGATGTCATCAGTGATGTAATATGTGACGTCATCAGCACTGGATTGCGGTCGCGTGAGTTATAGTTACCTGAACTAACTATAACGGGGGAATTTCAATGTTTTTTTACGAGTGAAATGTCCAGCTAACTATAACATATGTGAAACCTATGTTTTTTCAGTGAATATATATATATATATACATATATATATACATATATAACCTAACACTTACCTATCTCTGAGGTCGTAACCCGGAACACAGCCTTATTTTATTTAAAATACCATGGCTGTCTTTAACTTTTCTAAAAGCGGTCATTGCTATGTACTGTGGTACTTTCACAAAATACTATGAAATTTCACGAAATTATCGTGACACAGATATATCAAAGTTAAAATGCCTTATAACTTTACACATACTTATCCTTCTTGCCTATACTACTCAAATCACACCCAAATTTCATTGAAATCGGTTCAGCCATTTTATTGTTACCTGCAATACAAAAGTTCCTTCGCCAATGTTTAGTGGAAATTCGTCAAACAATCGCAAAGTTATTAATGATCAAAAAACAGAGGCATTCCTATCTCTGGGAATCCTAACTATACAGAGAGGCTTCCACTTCTCTGTAATATATGCACATATACATATGTATGTATAAAAACAAAAAAAGATAGTTTCAATATTTTATATAAGTCTGCAAACCTCAAATTTAGATAAAAAATCAAATTTTCTTCACATTGCTGAGTGTAATCACCGTGCAGGCACACATTTCCTACCTCCCAGCATTCCCCTCTGTCTCCCCAGTAAAATGATACCTCACTTGTGTGGGTGGGCCAAGTGCCTGTGACAGGGAAGGGACAACATTAAGTAGAGATTGAGGGGATATCACAGCGAGTTGATAAGCACCATTTTATTTTATTCATTTTTAGGCTGACTCTGCTTTGGGCACCCACACAAGTGAGGTATCATTTTACCCAAGAGACAGAGGGGAATGCTGGATGGTAGGAAATTTGTGCTGGCTTTGTGATCCCACACAGAAAGGTGAGGAAAATGTGTTTTTTTCAGCTAAAGTTGAGATTTGCAGGGGATTCTGGGTAAAAAAAATTGGGGGGATCCACACAAGTCACACATCCCTGGACTCCTCTAGGTGTCTAGTTTTCAGAAATTTCTGGATTTAGCAGGATTCCATAGATGGCTCATTTGCCCAGGACCAAAAATGCAGGTACCCCCCTTGCAAAACCAGGTCATTTTGTGTTAAATAGTTTTGATGTCTCCACAATAACATGTGGGCCCTTTCCTGTTGCAGGTATAAGACCTAGCCACAGAAGTAAGATATCATTTTATTGGGAGACCTGGAGGACACTGGGTGGTAGAAAATTTGCATCAGCCCAGTGATCTCACAACTTACCCACACAGGAATGTGAGGAAAATGTGATTTTTTTTATCTAAACTTGAGATTTGCAGGAGGTTCTGGGTAGGAAAACATTGAGGGATCCATGTACGCCACATCTCCCTGGACTCCCCCAGGTGTCTAGTTTTCAGAAATGTTTGGGTTTGATGGGTTTCCCTAGATGGCCGCTGAGCCCAGGTCTAAAAACGGAACCCCCTTGCAAAACCAGGTTGTTTCGGATAGATAATTTTGATGTCTCTACAATACATTGTGTGCCTCCCCCTGTCGCAGGCACTTGGCCCACCCACACAAATGAAGAACCATTTTTATCGGAAGACCTGGGGAAAAACTGGGTAGTATGAATTTTGTATCAGCCCAGTGATCTCACAACTTTCCTACACAAAAAGGTTCCATTTTTAACGGGACACTTGGTGGAATGCTCGGTAGGTGGAAGTTCGTTGCTGCCCATACATTTCAAAACTTTCCTTCACAGAAATAGCAGGACATTTTTTTTTGTTTACAATGTTTGAGGTTTGTAGGGGTTATGGGTAACTGAACCTAGTGAGAGCCACACAAGTCACCCCATCCCGGATTCGTCTGGATGTCTAGTTTTAAAGAAATTTACAGGTTTGCAAGGTTTCCCTAGGTGCCAGTTGAGCTAGGGCCCAAAACCCAGCTTGGCACATTGCAAAAAATGGGTCAGTTTTCATTGGAAAAATGTGATTTGTCCACATTGCATTTTGGACCGTTTCCTGTCGCAGACACAAGGCCTACCCACACAAGTGAGGTACCAATTTTTTCGAGAGACTTTTGGGAATGCTGGCTGGAAGGAAGTTTGTGTCTCCCTTCTAATTCCAGAGCTTTCCATCAAAGAAATGTGAGGAAAATGTGTTTTTAGACACAATTTGAGGTTTGCAAGGATTCTGGGTACTAGAAACTGGTGAAAGCCACACAAGTCACACCATCCTAGATTTCCCTAGGTGTCTAGTTTTAAGAAGTATACAGGTTTGCTAGGTTTCCCTAGGTGCCGGCTGAGCTACATCCCAAAGTCCACAGCTAGGCACATTTAAAAAAAAAAACATCAGTGTTCAGTGGAATGCTACATTTTTGGACCATAATCCATTGCGTTTACTAGGCCTTCCCACACAAGTGGGGTACCATTTTTATCATGAGTCTTAGGGGAACACAGAATAGTAGACATGTGTTATTACAAATTATCTTTCTTTGTATTTCTGCCTTCCATATGTAATACAGTTTGTAAAAAATGCCCTCTAATTCACCTGCTAGTACGGGTACCCAAAAATTCGGAAATGTGCAAATAATCACTGCTTCTAAACATCATATCTTATTCCCATTTCTGAAATGCACAGGCTTCCTTGATACCTATTTTTCTCTCTTTATATTTTACCAAATGAATTGCTGTATACCCGGTACACAATGAAAAACCATTGCAAGGTGCAGCTCACTTATTGGCTCTGGGTACCTTGGGCTTTTAGTGAACCTACAAGCTCTATATATCCCCCGCAACAAAGAAGTGTCTAGCGAACGTAGCGGTATATTGCTTAAAAGAATCAGCCATAGTTACAAGAAGTTACAGGTGAAAACGTAGGCACAAATGTCGTTTTTTTCAACTCATTTTCAATAATTGTTAAATTCAACTGTTACTTTTTATAGGAAAACCTTGAAGGATCTACACAAATGGCCCCTTGCTACATTCAGAATTTTGTTTCTTTTGAGAAATGTATAGCTTTTCAGGATCCATTATTGGTTTCACACCCATTTCTACCACTAACTGGAAAGAGGTTGGACGCATAAAAATATGAGCAATGCCAGTAAAATGCATTAACTGTATAGAAAATGTTGGTTTTCCAACACAAGATGCCTGTTACTGAAAGCTTGGATGATGGTGACTTAAGCACTGCAAACCCTTCATTGATACCACCCACAGGGAAAAAAGCAGATTGCCATTTAAAAAAAAAGAAAAAACTAAATGTATCTGCATTTTGACCAATTTATCGGTCCCCTCCAGGGGAATCCACAAACCCTGGGTACCTTTGGGAACCTCAGGATGTTGGAAAAAAAGACTCACATTTAGCATGGATATCTTAAGAGGACAAAAAGGTATGGGGGCCTAAGCAGGAAGTACCCCAAATAGCCAAAAAAAGGCTTGGCATGGTGGGGGTAGGGGAGGCCTGGCAGCGAAGGGTTTTAAACGCTTAAAACTGAATTTGATTTCATTGCCTCTGCTTGTTAAATAAATAATATTGCTTACAATATTTAATTGTCAGGACATTTATGGGAAAGCATATGTATTATATCAATCAATTATTCTATGTTTTGTTCATTTTCGAAATGTTTTGCTTGATTAGCATAATGTCATCTGGAACTGCTGATATATAATACATTAATAATGTAATTGCTAGAATGTTATCACTGTATGTCCGTACATTTTGCATTTATTTTTAATACATACCACAAGATTTCCTATCACCATCACCATCATGAAAACAGTGAGGCACATAGATTGTCCTGCAACCTCCATGCAGTCCCACATGGTCTCAATCCATTCTCCACACAGTACCCGGAACACAATCAAGAAGGAGTGGAAGAAGTCATTCATGTGCCAGCGTGGAAGTTCACAATCTTCGGCAATCTTGCAGACGCATTCCTTGTAGCTTTTACCAAAGAGCTGCATGCCAACCACAGCGAAAATGAAGACAATGATGGCCAGCACCAGTGTTAGATTACCCAAAGCGCCCACAGAGTTACCAATAATCTTGATCAGCATGTTGAGGGTTGGCCAAGATTTTGCCAGCTTAAAGACTCGAAGCTAAAAACAAAAACAGAAGTAACAGTGTCATTTGAATATATTTTTATGGAGTCGTAATTACCCATTCACGATTCAATGTATAAGAACTATAGTATACCATAAAACAAAAACTAAATATTCAAGAAATTTTAGTTATTGAAATATCCAAATAACAAAAATAAAAACAAGTCAGTTTCTGAATATTTGAATAATTGAATTTGTGAAATGTCCTGTTATATAAAAACATTTTGTTAAAAAATCTATTCATTGTTAACAACATCATTTTTTGTATGTTGCAGTTAATGAAGTGTGACCGTGAAGAATGTTGTAGTGAATGCCTACCAGTACAACCAGGTTGTGACTCTTCCAATGATGAAAAGTCATAATGGGTCAAACGGTGGCCTTTCGAAAGAAATCCCAACCTGAACCCAGACCCCCAAGGTGATGGTCAGTGTTAGACTGCAGTTGAATGACCCTGACTCTTTACATTAAATTGGCTAGGAGCTGTAATACGTCTCTTATAGGTCCAAAATGGTAACTGGCATGGCTAATGATTGGGTTTCGTCCCAACGGGACTACTTCCTCTCTGAAGCAAGCTGGTGCTATTCCTGTGGAGCTGCATTTGTCTGCCAACTTTACACCCCGAATCCAATCAACGTAGCATTCTCTAAACCAGCCCGATTATTCATGGATCAATAGATGAGTTTGTGAGTGGTGTAATCTTTAGCATAATAATACATCCTTAAGCTACATTGATAATAATGTAAAAGTAAAGCTCCTAAATACTCGTTCAAAGATGATGGGAATATATGAAAAAATATCTTTTTGGGTTATCCGTGGATTTGATAGGTTGAACTGCAATTGTCTTTGCATTAATAGATAAAAGGCAGAGATTCTGAATTTGTCACAAAAGCAGCACCTTCACCGCCTTGGAATTCTGCCTTTCCCTCTACCCTTATGTAGGAAAATGTTAAGCAAGGTAGTGATTGCTCAATTACAAGATTATTTTGGTTTTGGGCAGAATAATATTCTTGATGGAATTCAGGAAGGCTTCTTCCACAGACTAAGTCTGGCATATGTAGGGACGTATGTATCTGACAATTTACGCATGCTCTGGATAGATGTGATGCCGGAGAAGTGGGCCCCTTAGACCTGTCTTCCTCACCTGGAAGAGTGGACTATGGAATCATGGCCACAGTCAAATTTAAATTGCAGTACCTGGCTAAGGAATACACCTGGTTTGTCTCTTTGCTCACAAATGGAGTACAGATGATTCAAGCTTTTAAAGCTCAGAACCAAAGAAGCTAAAATGTTGGGTCTGTTTAGGATCAGCTCTGCCACCTTCTTTTTAACCAAAGCCTGACAACTATAGGTATCCTGAGAGACTTTCACATCTCTCTTTATATGTATGCAAATGACGAACAAATTGTAGTCAACCTGAGAGCAAATCAACTAGATGATAAATCAGGAATCACAGATGCATTAGAGATGATGAACAGGTGATTAGGAAGAAAATTCCACAAACGTAATTCTTTGGAGTCCGAAATTCTGGTAACTGTATCTAAATTGGCTTTCTGGGATAATAGACTGTAACCAACCTCCATGGGAAGCATCCCATCTCCTCGACAATGTGTTTGTAAATTTGGGGTGCTGTTTTACGTCAATCTAAAGTTCCCTCAATAGTTAAAAACTCTTTCTTCAGCCTTCGCATACTGAAACACATCTTTCCTTTCCATTCCATCTCTCCAAAGAAAATCACAATAGCCAATGCCTGTATTCATTCTCAAATTGCTTTCTGAAAGCCAATCTACCTTGGGTTCTCAGGGAAAGGTACCCATAAACTTCAACCTTTGCAAATGCCATGGTAAGCCTTAATTACAATTCAAGGAAATTTGAGAGCTTTGCTACCTCTGAACTATATTCACTGGTTACCAGTACATAAGGAGATTTGATTAAAAAAGAGTGTATCGCTTAAAGGATCTATCAAAATATTGGCCCTTTCTTCTGTGAATTCTTTTGCCCCAAAATGTACCCATAGACAACCTATGGTGTTCTTGTTTCACAACCCGAAAAGTAAATCCAAAAGACCTTGGGGGGTTTGTGCAGTGCATCTAGGGAACGGAATTCCACTTAATATCCATCAGGAATCTTCCCTTTGCAATACCATGGGAAAAAATGAAAACATAGCTCATCTCTATGTATAATGGTTATCTGTGCTTCAATGTTGCTTAACTTATAGCTATGCTTGAAGTTAGCACCATGAGACTCTTAGAAGGTAGAAAAAACAAATGAAAAATATAAACTCCAAAACACGGACTACCATTAGATTGCCAAGGTAAGTAACATAGGGAAGTAGAGAGTTGCTATACTAACTCTACATCCCTTTACCTTTATTATATAGTGCAGGCCGAAATTGTGGAGGCAATATATGTGCAGGTTTTACTACACCCACCGGTTGGCAGGGAAGGGGGATTAGAAGGTCCCTATGTATGTATGTATGTATGTTTACCCATCAATGCTTCAGTAATGGGAGCACCCAAGGGCCAAAGAGAATTCCCTCATTTTTACAGAGAGCTTACGTGGCACTGTGATGCCAAACTTATAGCAGAACGTGCACTATTTGACTAAACACAACATAAAAATTGCTGAAATATTTTTAAGGCATATCTCTTTTTGTAGTACCATTACCTGCCCTTGTAGTGTTAAAACAACGACACTGGCTCTGCATTGGTTCTACCACCACCAACTACCCATGGCAAAAAATGAATGGTCTTATTTATGAGGCCTTGCGTCACTTTTACGCCGCCGGTGCGTCACTTTTTGTGATGCATCGGTGGCGTAAAAAATGAGCCATGTTACGACCTATTTATAAAGTGACGCATCTAGGCAGATGTATCACTTTGTAAACCCCTGCGCCATATTATACCTGCCCCAGGCATAATGTATGCATGTATGCAGGGTGGGTGTTCCCCCGCAAAATGCCTCAGAGAAGTGGCGCATTGAAATGTATTAGATTTCAATGCGCCACTTCTAGGAAGCCATTGAGTCAATATCTTACACCTGCCTCACAGCAGGCATAAGACTGACACAAGCCCTTTCACATGGGGCTTGCCCCATGTGAAAAGACACATTGCTTGAGTTGCATCACTTTTGTGACACACTCCTGCAATGTGTCACTTTTGCGCCCACAGATACATCAGAAATACTGACGTATCTGTAGGGGTCACTGAGAAGTGAAACATCGTTGCATTCACGCAGTGATGCGTCACTTCTCATAAATGAGGCCCGAAATCCAAAAAGTTGCTGCACAAGAAATTCTTTGAATCAAGATACACTTCCAAAGAGGGGGTAAAATAGCTCTGTTTAAAAAAAACTCATAGTAGCTCTAGTGCTGAAAGAATGCATGCAGAATACTATTTCTTTAAAACATTCCCTTTGTGATACAGTTTGGAGTTTATTGCTCAGGTTTTACAGTAATGTATTTCAAAATAGATTTGGGATCACAAAGCAGTTTCCAATTAACGCATTGTAAAATTGCAGTGTGGTGATAATTGGTTAGTAGTGACTGTCTTCAACTGGCATGCTGTTCTCCTGCCAAAATTGCAACTGAATCCGCGAACCGTATTGTGAAAAAAGCCATTGTGGTTATGAAGTAAACTAATTTACTTACATTTTTTGAGGCATGTACGTATCTTATGCACTCAGGAGAATACAAGGTTTGGCTCTAGAAAGAAAAAGATCAGTAATGCAAAGCACCCCTACAGTGGCGTAACTTGAGGGCCCCCCTGTAAGGAACATGGAGTGGGCCCCCACGCTCCGGACCAAGACAAGAGGTCTCAGGCCCAGCCATGCACAGAGTAGGAGGAGAGGGCCTACCGGAGTTCATCCCCCCTCCCTCCACAGGGCTGGAGTGAGAACTTTATCCGGCCCTGGCAAACTGCTCGGCCGGCCCCACTGGGGTGGAGGGGGTGCGGCCGAGCAGTTTGCTAGGACCGGTTTTGGCCGATTTTGTTACAGGGGGCTGAAATTGCCGGCCCCGGTTATAAAAATGACCCTCCCCCTCCAAGGGCCCAAAACCGTCCCCAACCCTGGCGGCCCACTGGGGAAACGCCCGGTGCCCGCTATGGCCAGTCCGGCCCTGTCCCTCCACTGCACATCGGGGGCTGCAGGGGCTACTGTTAGGCCACTGCATGCCTTATTTACATCTAATGCACAAAAAAAACACATATTGATTATTGGGTGAAAGTATATTTACCAAGCGGAAAGATCTTAGAACAGAAAGTCCTTCCACATCTTGAAGACCCAACTCCATCAAGCTGAGGCTGACAATGATTCCATCAAAAATGTTCCACCCCACTTGGAAATAATAATAAGGGTCGAGGGCGATTAGCTTGAAAACCATTTCTGCTGTAAAGATTCCCGTGAAAACCTAAAAAGCAAGGTGACATATATATCATCAAATACAATGGAGAGACAACAAATGATTGATAACTTGACTGCTTCCGTTCATGCACCAATTCAACAGGCGTGTGGACCATCAAATTGGGCCCTAAATTTTAAATCGAGGAGCAAATCGGAGTTTGCACCCAAATCGAGATTGTTCGAAAATACAGCTTACAACTTTTGTGGGTATACTGCACTTTTACCTGAACAACTTTAATGAAGTAACACCTAGTGGAACTTGTGTAGGAATAAATTGCCCATCCCAAGTACTGCAGCTTATAACAGGAAAAAACATGCAGCATTACTACATTTCCACAGATTCTGAGACTTGGAAATCGCATAATGGAGGAAATATTATGCTAAGTAAATACCACACCAGCTGTTCCACTATCTACTTGGTGCCGTATTACCTCTCAAAATAAAGGGCACCTCAGAATGAGGCCCTACACACAGGAATAAACATTTTGGTAATAACAAATGGATTTTCATTTCTAGCTATGATGTTTAGTAGCGCCGAGGTTCTTTCATACGCATTACTGATTCTGTTTTGAGAAGAAATCAATTTCTAGTCCTGGGACCCAGACTTTGCTTATTTTGAAAACATACGATCTGATTAAAACTGTAGATGTTCTTGATAACAGCAGAAGTCGGGGGGCCACAGAAAGTCAATGTCGGTGGATTAAAAGTGCAGTGTTTGATGCGGTTCTGTGCATTAATGACCTTTTACAGAACGTTCCATTCAATATTCCTTGGTGAATCTTGCATTGAGATGTCACGACCATCTCTTAGGTAATGTTATGTTGTTGTTTTTTGGGTAAGAGAAGGATTACAGCTAAGGGTACATTTTAGCAAACTTTACATATTAGCAGGAAACAAGGGCCACGTATAATTATTTCAAATAGCGATTCACTGCAAATCACAATTAAGTAATCGCAATTTGAAAGTATGAAACCCATTAGGAATCGCTAAAAAAACAGCAGACCACCATGTCTGTGATTGCTTTTAAATAAAGCAATAATTGTTTTTTTAAATGCAAAAAAAAAGGAAACTTTAAATTTAAAAAATAAAAATAAGACGTTTTCTTTTCATTTTTCAAGCGCAGGCAGTGGTCCCACTCTTAAAAAACATTTTTATGAACATTCACAAAGGGAATGGGTTACCACCAACTTGAAGTTGGTGGTAAAATGCAAATGTTTTGCAACCGTATTTCGTTCGCAAAACATTCAAGCATACTGCTGCGATGTGGTATTAGGAAGGGATGCACTAACGTCGACTCCTCTTACACTAAATCGCAAACCCTATGTGCGATTCGGTAATAGGTTACGGAATTGCAAATAGGGTTTGGTACTTCGGAAAATGCTTTTTTCTTGTCGCAAACGGCCCGATTCTGTGACTCAGGTCGTTTGTGAGCAGAAAAAAGCTTCCTACATCTGGCCCTTCGTTTATAAATTTAGAAGGCAAGGCCTCTAAATTTAAATAGGAGCACTCAATTGCTTTTATTTGTAACATAAGCATACAATAGCGTAGTAAGATGTATATACATAAGGAGCCTAACATATGCATCACGTTTATAACTGTGAAACATTGTCAGATATACCAGCTCAATTAGCATTCAAAAACTGCTCACCAAAGCTCAGTGTTTCATTCCTTCTTGAGGTACTCATAGTTCGAACTTTCAAAATTTGATAAGGCTTTGGAAGTCACGCTGCTTGCTTTGAGGGCTAACAGGTTATTTGCATAGTGGGAATGCTAATTCATCACACTGAAGGCTAGTCAGATGTGGTAAATGTGCGTGCATGCCCTAGGGTCGCGTCAGCTCTCTCTAATAGGAATCTGCAAGGGCGCTCACTACCTGCTGCGCATCTGTTCTCTCCACATCAGTGGTTAATTTGTGCTGTTGGTTTCCAGAGCACTGGCACTTAATTGCCAGCACCGACTCTAGTGGCATTCCACTGTTTTTTAACCCCTTCGCTGCGGCGGATATTCCGCCACAGCGCTGGGGGGGGTTTGGGGGCAGCGCGGTGGCGCTGTGCTCATGACGGAGCCACTCCATCATGAGCCACGGTTGAGCTGTGCTCATGACGGAGTGGTTCCGTCATGACTCCGCCCAGTTGCATTGTCCCCCCGCACAGGCGGGGAAACAGCGCCGCGTGGGCGGAGCAGCCGCCAACGGTCGCGGCATGACAGAACCACTCCGTCATGAGCACACGGCACCCGTGGCTCCGTCATGAGCGGGGAAGGGGTTAATTATGAGATAAGCACAACAACCGTGTTTATTAAGTCAATATACATTGAAAATGAATAATACCAGCCTCTCATGCCATTATTACAGCTTTTTATGGGCTGAAATAGTCTGAATTGTCACACTTGTAGGAGTACTGTGATGATTAGTTGTTATGTTGGTACTGTCATTGCCAGCACTGGGTATGGGTGGTGCAGGCTGCAGTAGCCTTCCAAGAAGGGGCCTAACACTTTTTTTTTTTTACAAATTAAGCACTGCTCCACGTGTTAGAGAGGCACTTCAAGAATATTTGAGGAAATTGCATTTAAGAGGGTTTCCACTGCAGCGCTATGTTGCACTTCGATTCACTGCTTTGCCCCCTGGAAAATGGAGTGATGATATCTAGTCAATACATATATCGGTTCTCACCCCTCCCCAGGCCACAAATCCTAAAAAACAAAGTGCGAGGAGGGCTAACCAAGTTAGGCAGTATGCAAGTGACATCATGTTTCGTAGAACTATCATAAGTACATTTGTGCACATTACGAGATTCAACAAATGAGATTTTGGGTTGGGGTTGTGCCAAAATAAGTGATGTAACCCCCATGCAAAATGTAGGCCTCAATTTATACATTGTTTTTTAAAACCCTGCCACAAAGCAATTGGCAACAAGGAGATACATAGCAGTAAATTCTATTCTGCTTAACTGGTTGAAAAGTCTGCACTTTCAAATATGTTATGGGGTTAACGCATCTGCTCCAGAAATCTATGTGTGCCCAGAAAATCCCAGGGAACAATAATAATGGTAAGATAACTTTAGATGGTAAAACATTTGCTGGAGAGATCTCTGATTTCTCTAGGCCCAGTTTTGAATCAAAGTAGTATAGAGGGTTAACGTGTCTCCTGCAAAGCACATCATCAAACATGCAGATGACAGATTTTCATTTTATTCAGCTAGGTAAGTGGGTTGCTGTTTTTAAGACAGAGAACCTTTTGTTACTTGCAGTTGATAAATTGTAATCCTTCTAATACAGCACAGCGAGCTATGAAGGATATGTGACTCCTGTACCTTGCAACCCTCTCTGTCTTATGTAACACATCATGAACATTGATTTACACATTTCTTTGAATCATTCTCAATGTATATTGACAAGGTGTGTCCCTTTCTTTCCCATCCGTTGCATTTGTATCGAGGTGTGAGGCTCAGATAGCTCCCAGCCAGTATCGTGGAACAAAAGAAGGCCTGATGGACTCTTAAATTAGGATTTTGTTATGGGCACAGCTGGAGTCTTAAATAGAAAGGCCCCTGCCGCCTGCACGTTGCTGCTTAGAACGACAGTAAACGTGCAGGCGCTGCTGAATATGTCCTGGTGCCTGACAATTACACCGCGACAAGTTGAGCATATTTCAGTGGGGCCCTGTGAAAATGGTGGGTGGATACCCCCAACATGTACCCTGCCCCTTCCTATTAACGGAGCAACCATTTAAACATTCTAAAAGTAAGAACGGTAACATCTTCGTTCGCAAACTGTTTCTATGCATTTAACATTGCATTTGTGAAAGAATAATGCACATTTTAGGTCTGTACCATTAAGTAATTTCTTCGGTATAATATAAATAACTGTGTGTGGCTTGCCATCCCTTAAGGGTCTTTATCACTTACAGTAAGCAAGGAATTCACCGGATAGCCCTTGTGTAAATTGAGCTATACCTGGAATCCTGCCAGCCAACTACCCCACCCTCGGAATTCCTGAATAATTAAATAAACCATCCATAAGATCTGAGGTATTTTAGGTGTGCATGCTCTTTGTCGCAATGCCTACGTGCAGTGCTGTTTGTGGTAATGGTGCTTTGTGTGAGTGTCATACTGATGGCGTGTGGTGTGAACAAACAACCAGCTAGAGGCAAGATCTGGGCGAACAGCAAGATGGACTGATGAAACCAGCGCGCGGTATTTAACAGACGTTAGAGTGTTCGGAAGAGAGGCACAGCATAGCTAACGCATCCAGTGATTGGAACTAGTGAGCCGTCGCTGACCTTGGTGCTGAAACTGCCCAGTAATGACTTTCATGGAGTATAAGAACCAACCCCAGAGGGAAGGACACCGGACATCAGGATAGGCAAGTTCTTGGTGCCACGTTCAGCTCAGCTGCACAGTGTAAAGGAACAAGAGCACACGCCCGCTAAGGTGGACTTACTTTTAGATCATCTAACTGTTAGATTGGGGCTAATACTGTGGAACGTCACATTAATTAATTAAAAAAATAAGTACAGTGAGGAAGGATATGTGAAAGACCATTCCAAATTTCCGAGAACCGTTTTTCGGTGTTTTCTGCATATTTCGTAATTTATTCAAAAGATCCGGAAGACACCACTCAGACCTCCAATCTCTTTTTCACCCACTAGAAACGGCTGCAACACAGTAGCCACTCACTGACCACCACCAGCCTAATACAAGCTTATGAAATTTATAAAAAAATAATTGGTGTCCTACTAACTCCAAATAAATGCAATCCTCAGCACACGTCTGCTAGTTAAACACAATAGTAATTCATAATAGTGTGCACAAAATAGAAACAGTATTCGATAAGCTTTTTATCTTCTTTATTCTTTTTCTTCTGTTATTTCACAAAGTCGTATTTTTCAGCCAACACGTGTTTAGTCGCAAACATTAGGAATTTGTTCTGCGACTTTCTCAAGGCTCCAATATTTCCGGTACAAATTTTGGAGAATCATATATGTCAGCTCCAGGCTTGTATGGGATTTTATTTTGATCCAAAAGGCAAACTCACTAAGTGAAGTGATCCGTCTTTCAAACAGACCAGCTGACTGAGGCTGGTTAGGCCTCACCATATAATACTAACATGATATCCGGAAGATGGTCCTAGAATTCACAATAACAAATCCTTGGCTCGGGCCTGGTAGTGTATAATTTGTATATCTTTGTGCCCATTGACTGATCCCTATGTTGTCTCTTACATCATGTCCTCTACCTACCACTCCTTGCCCATTCTTTTCTCTTCATCGGACACCATATGTCAGCATCAACTCATTCCAACTTATGAATATGTAATGGCTTGATCTGAATAGCACAAATACTGAGCTCAAAATATTGTTTTATATAATTATTGTGTCAAAAATATTGGCACGACAAACATATTGAGGCAAATAATGTAGAACGGTAAGAATATAATTTTTGTAAGGCTATAATATTGTTTAATAAAAATATTGTTATCTAATATTACTTCTACATTATAGTTGTATTAAATTTAATTTTAATTAATGTAATTTATATAGTTAGTATATTGATTTTTCACCGTAATATTATTAATCTATATTTAAAATTTTTGTAAGTCTTGTTTATAATGATAATAATATATTTTGCATTTAATTAGTAAATTGGAAATTAGTAGCAGGTTTAAAATGGGCATGGGAAAGTTTTTCATAAATACATTATTGTTTTTTCTTCATTTTTTCTTTAATGGAATGTTTAATTTGTTATCAATGATGTAAATTGATTATTGATATTTTAACTATTGAAGTTTATTTTGAGATTTTAATGTATATTATTTTGTACAGTTATAGTAGTAACTTTTAGTTGCAGGTTGTTTGGTTTGTAGGTGGATAGGATGAGAAGTCATTAAAAGTATATATACATTTATCCAATTAAATGTTTATGTTAATTAAATATTTAAGTGGCTAATATTTAAGTATTTTATTTGACTATTTGTTGTGTGAACTAGTTATTGTATTTTAATTATTTGTTAATTTATTTATTAGCTAATTAGCTAATAATACAATTTGTTTAATTATTGTATTAATGTTACTTTTTTATTCATAATGTATTATTATTTGTTTAATGGTTTGTGGAGTTTTCTGGTAATAGAAAGGAAAGTGTATTTATTTTAAATGTAGTTGTTTTGTTTTTAATTTTTTTTGTATTACTATATTTTTACATTCAATTTTATGTATTTATTTATATACTATAGATTTTTCTTGCTTTTGAATATGTTTAAAGACTTTTATGTAGTTAGGTATTTAAATGTTTGTTTAAAAAGGATTAGGAGTTGGAAGGGTATTTCTAACAGTACTTCAGTTCAACACTTTCCATTTTTTGCGTACGTTGGAGTGGGCATAGTAAATGTAACCCTTCCAATGTCCAACACTTTCCCGACTTTTGCTTTGAATGGAATGGGAATAGTAAATCTACACCTCCAAAGTCCCAAACTTTCCCAACTATTGTTAGCTTGCAGTTGGATTAGTAAATCTAACCCCTTCAAATTCCAAAACTTCCCCTACTGTTGCTTATGTTGGAGTTGGAATAGTATATCTAACCCCTCTAAAGACCTACACTTTGCACAGAGCTGTCCCACTTTCAGGGCTACCACATATATTTTGATTTTCAACAATGTTCTGTATTGTTTTTATAATGCTATCAGACCAATCCATCGGGTCCTCCATTGCCGCTTCCTTATTCCATTGCCCCCCATTATCTTATCAGGTTCCACCATTAAAGAAATCAGTGGCGGCACTGTTTCCAGCAAATTCACAACTTTGGGTCTGATCATCTTCCTAGCTGCATGTGTCCCAGGAATTAGGGGTGGGGGGATTCTGGGTGGAAGACAGGAAAAGGGAGGTGGGGGTCAACTGATGCTTCAGTCCCCACATGTCTCCAATTATTTTTTTTGCATTGCACAAAATCTCATCTCCTTCTCTGATTCTTAGAGGCTACACTGGAACCTTCGACCACACAACAATAAACTTGCTTGTGTGCACCAGGGCTATTGGGAGGAGGAGGTTTCACCAGCCTCGCTTTTGGGCCTCTTTGCATGTGAAGGGCTCTTCTTATGTAGTGAGTTTACCAGTCTGCCAATCTCTTGTTTGAAGCCAAAGGGGCTGTTCTAGGCTCAGGAGGAAAGTCCTTTAACACTAATCCTTCCTAATCTCCCTTGCTTGCCCGATGCAGTTCCTACTTAGCACTTATACAGGCCAGCATACAAAGCTCCACGTTGTGCTCACAGCTGTATCTCTGCACTTCTTTCAACTTCTGCCTTCCACTTGTCTGAAGTTTCTTTGCCATTAGAGAGCAAGGGACCCCCTCTAAAAGGCAAGTAAGGTCTGGGAGTAAGAGGGGAACTGAACAGACCAATATGAAACAAGAAAAACTCCCTATGACCTATATTTCTTTCTTTCCATAAAGATTAAATCTGGTAGGGGTATCAATATATACCAAACATCAAATATTTATAACATACAAAAACACATATTGCTTTTTGAAGTTGTATTTATTATTCTCATTAACTTCTTCTTTACTTTACCAATGCATTAAATGCTGGGTGTTTTAAAAGATAAACAACTTGTTTTCCATTTTTTTAATAGTATAAGTGCATGAAATCAATTTGTCATGCAAGGTTAAATACAATTTTGTTGATCCCCAATTAAATAATCAATCTCCTATTCAACTCATTCATTACTCACAATTGTTCACAATCATACAAGACACTTATACACATCTAGATTTAGAGGAAAGCACAAGATGTAAACCGTTTCCACCAAGATGACAACAAAACAATAAGGACTGGAAACACAAGGTCATGTTGACGTTTCTTTGCTTCCAACCCTCCCCTGACACTGCAGGCACTAGAATGGTGATCACACCTCTTCTGTGTCTGAGCTCAGATCTAGAAAGACTTTGGATTCCACTGGGCTCCTCCTGCCTGTATTGCAGCCTACCTATTCACCTTGCATGGGCCATATGGGCTTTATAGCCCACACATCCCAATTCATCACCTCTCTGTGTCCCCCATCTCCAACAACCCTCACATGTACGGCTGTGTATTCTTGGCACTTATTCTGCATGCAGTGTTGGTAGTTTCATGCTCCGGATTGTGCCGGAGTCAGTTTGCAGCTCAATGTGAATTCTTAAAACCAGCAATCATGCCAGACCATGACCCCAGAGGTACAGATGTGTACATTTTAAGCAATCCGGCAATCCGGACCTCCTCTAGTGGACAGGCTGCAAGAGTATTAAACCTCTACATACTGAGAATCCAAAACCAGCTCAAGAGACACCAGAGATTCCTACGCACACTCTGTGGAATTATAAGGGTTCCAAACACTGCGACTGGGGAGAGATTTTCAAATCCACAGCCCTCAGAGCCTCACAGTCCAACGCAGCACCTCTTACCTGGCTCTTGGGGTCAGGGGCAGAGCACCTTCCACCTCTCTGCACTGTCGCTGACAGTCCGCTACGCCGCCTCCAGTTCAATCGAGGCCGCCTGCGAGGAGGACTACAGCCCCCAGCGTCCACTCGGCGTTCCGGCCACATCCGCCGGAGAAGCGCGCCCGGAGGCGCTACATCAACAGACGCTTCCCCCGCGTCGCGGGACGCGCGCGGGCGTCGCCGGCCGTCTGTGGCCGTCAGAGGCAGGAGGAGGCTGGGCTGGGCCACATCCCTTGTTTCTGCTAGACCTGTGAGTACATATTCCGGTTTCGTACCTACTAAACTATGTCTACCCGTTCTGGTAAACTGTTAAGGAATGAAGGCGTAAGGGGGCCAAATACAGCAAGCCCCATTATTGGATCTATGGACCGCTTCATTACCAGGGTGGCGGCGGTGATTGATAAGGAGATTGCAATGTCTGAGCGGCGTTTATCTGAGGTCTACCTCCCTTCGAGACGTTCATCCCTGGGGGGCGATGCTCAATCATCACTTATAACTGCAAGTACCCAGTCCCAGGACGATATTGCGCCTAGTGTTTTTGGTACTTCCTTAAACCCACCCCAGTTGGTCGACATTGAACAAAATATAGGAAGGCTAGAAAGTTTGGCTGCTCTTTTTCCAATAGTCACCATGGAGCCAGATGGTCTTGGTAAACAGATTGCATCATCATCCATCAATGTCCCAAGTGAACCCACTACTGTTGTGGATCCTCTATTTTCGTCCACCTCGCTCTTGGGATTACCAGTAGGGGAGATAGATAGGTCCCCCAATAATTCCCAAACAACCATCATTAGACAGGAGAATAGGCCCTTAAGCAAAAAGGTTCGTAAACGTAAAAGGGGCTGCCCAGTTAGACAGGCCGCGCTTTATCAAAATTCAAGAAAGCCTTTTGGAGTGGGTATGAGAACTTCAAGGGCCAAAGCTGTAGCGAATAAACTGGCCATACCCGGGGATGTTGTAAACTCTCCTGAGGAGCCACACTCTGGCCCAAATAGCGCGAAACTTTTAAAGTTTACGGACTTAGCAACGGTAGGAAATATTCTTGAGAAGGTTTATAGACTCTTGAATCCGTTGCTAACTCAAGTCAAAGGCCTTGGGGATAGGATCGACAAACTCGAGCAATCAACCCTTGACGGCTTTCACGCACTTAAAGTAGCAGTTAAACAAACAAGTAGAGTGACCGAAGCTAAGAACTTGGTCGCAACCGGAAACGTGCCTTCATCTCAGGGAGCCTCTAAGCATCCACTATGTTGTGAGAAGGGAGCTTCTAATAGCCCATCTACTACAGCTTCCACATCCATTCCAAGTCCCAAAGCAGGACTTTTGCAAAAGGGTCCTCAATCCCAGATAGTGCCCGATAAAAATAAACCTAAGTCTCCCCGACAGAAGCAACCACAGGTAGTGAGTCGTATAATGGAAATTCCTAAAAAACAAGGGGCTTGCACCAACTCTAGCAGGTTAGCCTTAGAGAAATCCCTTAGGTCCGTCCCCCATCCTATCACCAGATCGACCCTTACACCTGCCCCAAGCAAACAAGTGAGTCAAATTCCCCCAGTAAATCTTCCACCAGACTGTCAACCCTTTGCGGCAGTCATGGTTAATGTGCCTCCTTTAAAAGACGGCCAGTGGGAAAATCATCAATCACTTAAGAATAAGTGTATCCACTGGCTAAAGGCAAATAAGCCAATCCCGCTAGGTGTGGATGGCATTATACTGAGTGTTCGTAGAGTGGACTGGGTTGGACACGGAGAAAAAACACAGGAGGGGGACTGTATAATTGTAAATTTCCAAGATCCAAGAGTGGTACCATCAATTTGTACCCCTGTTCCTAATATGGGGGTCCCGGGGGTTAAAGTGGTAGACCTTTCCTTCTTTTACCCCAGGCAAATCATTGACTCTACCGGTCGAGGCTTAAGTCCCCCTGTTCTTGATCAGAATAGGAATGGGTTTTCAGGGGTCTCCAGGGAGAAACATTTGTGTTCAGCGGGACCCATTTGACTGGAAGTTGGGCAGAGAGTAGATTCAGTGGAAATATTATCACTTAGCAAAAGTAAGCCTGCAAGTGGGATAGGTGACCTTACACCCACCTTGCAAGACCCTTGCTGTCCTCACGTTTTCCCGAGGAGCTCTACAGGCGGGGACATTCCGGTGCCCTGCAGCACTCCGGCTGTGACGGACCTTGTCTTTAAGGTTTTCAGCTGGAATGTCGCGGGGATTGCAGGAAAGCTGCCCCTGGCTGACTTTACTACGCAGGTTGACGAGCACTCTCTGTGCCTCTTCCAAGAGACATGGAGTTGTGTGCCGGTCCACAGGGTGGGTTTTTCCTCCTATTTCTCCTCTGCGCATGTCTCAACTTCAGGGAGGGGGCGCCCAGCCGGTGGCCTCCTTATCTGGGTTGCGGCATCTCTCGATTGCAGAATTATGGATTTCCCCACAGGTTCTCCTGACATTCAAAACATAACTTTAATAGACCGAAGGGGGAGAGTTGTTTTAAACGTTTATAATGTTTATGCCCGGGGAACCGTGGGCGGGAGAAAGTCTCCTATAATATCATTACTCGAGACTTTGTTAAACAACACCCCACATAAGTCTTGTACACTGGTTGCAGGTGACATGAACTGTACGTTCGAGCCTTTGGGTTCGGACGTCTCCCTCGACCAAGAAGAGGAGGACACTAGGTGGGGGATTCCGGCTCTGGAAATCCCACCGATCAAGAGGTGGTCAGAAGTGGCGCTTCAGTTATACTCCCTGAGCCTTGAATTCAATCTAAGGGCTGTTAATGGGAGGACACCCTCGGATAGGCTGGGTGCTCACACGTATAATAGGCCCGGACATACCTCTAGGTTAGATTATCTCTTAGTAGACGTGAGTCTTTGGCCCTATGTAAGGGACATGCAGGTGGTCCCCTCGGTTGAAAGCGACCATAACCCGCTTTCTTTAAGTATGGCTCAGTGGTGGCGTCACTCAAGTAAGGTCCCTATAAATCAAGTAGCAGCACCACCTGAGGTATCGGAAGTCTCCCCTTGTGGCAGGCGAATTAAATGGGCCAAACTGGTTTTATCAGAGGGGAAGGTAGAAGAAATAAAATCTCTCCTAAACCATACAGTACTAAACCTTGGAACATCGTCGGAAGGTGTGGGTAGAGTGAGTGGGCTCTTTGTCTCCCTGACTGATGCCTTGACTAATGTCTTTACCCTTCATCATAATAAATTGGGTAATAAACTCTCTAAAAAACCCCCTGAGGGTTGGTATTCCCAACCATGTAGGGTTCTTAAGGCTAAGTTAGTTGAGGCGATTAAAGCTAAGTCCCGTCTTGAGATACAGGAAGCAAGGAGGGCCTACAATAACTCTCTTAAACTAGCCAGGAGGGAGTGGGAAGATAAATATTGGGATGACCTGCTCCAGGCCAGCAAAAGTAGAGACCCAAGGGCATTTTGGAAACTTATAAGTGCACGGAAAAACCCCGATGCACTTATGAGACCCTGTAACATCCCGCCACAAAGCTGGGTAAAGCACTTTGGGTCTTTATACCTCCCTCCAGAAGGGGATTGTAATGCGGGGATGGCTCTTACGCATATAATTGAACCTCATGCCTACGACCTCTTTACTCCGCTAGAACTTGAGGGGGTTATAGGGTGGGTAGCCCCACGCAAGGCTGCGGGTCCCGATGGCCTCCCGGGAGACCTTATGAGGGCATACCCAGCTGAATGGGCACGGGTCATAGCAGCGCTACTTAACGACATCATGATGGGAGGGGCAGTACCTGAATCCTGGAAAGGGGCGGTGGTGGTCCCAGTTTATAAAAAAGGGTGCAGGGAAGCTCCAGGTAATTACCGACCCATAAGTCTGATCGACTCCACCCAAAAGATAGCAGGTAAAGCTATCCTCGGAAGGATCCTCCATTGGGTGGAGGAGAATAAAATTCTTTCAGACTTTCAGGCAGGTTTTCGGGTCGGAATGGGGACAATTGAGCAGGTGTTTAGGCTGATATTACTGGGGTGGAAGGTGGTGGAACTGGGCAAGGGCAGCCTTTATTTGGCCTTTATAGACCTGAAGACTGCCTTTGACCTAGTCCCCCGAGAGGATCTTTGGAGGGTACTTCTCGAGCTGGGCTTACCCCCTTACATCTTGTCACTTCTTATCAACCTTCACGCCCATACCTTTGCCCAGGTCCGCTGGGGTAAAAACGGTGAACTTACTGAGAAGATTCCAGTCTCTAGGGGCGTAAGGCAGGGCTGCGTTTTGGCTCCAACCCTATTTTCACTTTATGTGAATGGGGTGGTAAAACATCTCCAGCAAGAACCAGCCGACGCCCCCTGTCTCGGTGGAGTCCGGATCCCCACCCTGCTATTTGCGGACGACACGCTCCTGATTTCGAAGACCCCTCAAGGTCTCCAGAAATTACTAACACGATTTCAGGAGTTCTGTGATGCAAGAGGATTAACAATAAACGTGGATAAAACAAAATATCTAGTCCTAAATCCTCCTAAGAAACTGGGCCGCCCCCCGACTCTAAATTCGACACCCCTAGAGAAAGTAGCCGAATTTGACTACCTGGGTATCCGGATTACGGATAGGATGTCCTGGGTTAGTCATATTGATAAAATGGTCCTCAGCCATAGGAGAGTGGGAGGTGCCCTTATGAGGGAGTTCAGGGCCTCTCCAAGAAGATCACTCACCCCAGTAGTTGACATTTACAAGGCTAAAGTAGTGTCATCAGCCTTGTATAGGGCAGAACTGTGGGGCCATTGCTGTTTGAAAGATCTAGAGACAGCGGAGAGTAAGTTATTGAAATCTCTTATCTCCGTTCCCCTGAGTACTCCATCCGTACCTGTCCGGTTGGACATGGGCTGCAAAAATATTAAAGACCAGGCCCAGCTTCGCCCGCTTTTGTTATGGACAAGAATCTGGAGGGGTGAAGAATTGAAATCTTATGCTGATGCCTTGGGAGAAATTATGAGTCTGGGGGGCTGGGCCAAAATAAAGTGGCTTAGAGATACCAAAAAGCTCTTGGAGAATGTCGGTCTAGGAGGCTGCTGGTCATCACGTTCAGCCCCTACAAAAGAAGTTGTCAAGGCGCATTATTGGAACTGGTGTGCGGAGCGGCTAAATACAACCTCCAACCACTGCAAGTCGACTGTCGCCTTTTTGCAAATTAAAGACACTGTGGCTTTTGAACCCTACCTGGACTTGATAACTCTCCCTTATGACCGAGCCCTTTATTTCAAATTCAGAGTTGGATGCCTCCCCCTAGGTGCATTGGTATCGAGTTGGTCACCTGTGCCCCGCATTTCTCCCAATTGTGCATGTTGCCCTAGCAAGGTTGAGACTATTGTACACGTTTTATTTGCTTGCCCGGATTATGCAAGGCCCAGGGGTGTCTGGTTGAAACCCCTCTGTCGCAATATGGGCACACGTAGTCACCTTGAGGCCCTGCGCATTTTAACGACGGACACTTCCCCCCTTTTTGTGTGTGGAATTGCGAAATTTTTAAAGTGGTCCTGGCTCATTCGCTGCAAGAGATTGTCAGTAGCTGTTTAATTCTTTTTTAGATAATTTATTATGGGAAATTTATGCCCTTTTTTATATTCTTATGTTTTTCATACTGGCTTCTTGTAACTGTGATTTTTATGTGTCTATTGTATTTTTTATGTGCTTACAAGATATCTTGCATATCGAATAAAAGCTTATGACTGACTGACTGTTCTCAGTTTTTTTTTACATATCGGCAATACATAAAATGTCAATTTTAGATTGACCAGATATGTTTGAGAGTTTCAATGACAGTGAAATAAAAAATAACAACATTGATACTCTCTATAATGTTCTCAAAACGTTTTAGTAAGAGGGCCACATCGCATATTTTACAAGTACTCTAGTTCCAAAAAATCCGTTTTATAAATGAATGAATACAATTTTAATGAATGAGAAAGGTTTACTTGGATCTTTTTTTGTAATCAGCATGATATGATTCATAACAAAAGAGAAATGTGACAATTACAAAGAATCAAGGCCATGCTTAAATTGAGAAATTATATAAACTGAGCAAAAATGTTAAATATTTAAAATGCTCTGACAAAATAATCAATTTGTTAACTGTAGATATACGAAAAGCAGGCTATTCATTTGATTTTCTAATTAATGTTAAATAATAGAGAAGATTCAAGAGATTCTTCTGACACCTACAGGTTGCCAAAGGAACTGGATATATATTTCCCTTTGATCATCGAAATCCGAGGCTTTGGAAAACCACATAGAAATTGCATTATAGCCTAATAATGTTAAAGTAGCAGCAGGCAGGATAACATCTTTTAGAGGGATGAATGTAGCCATCTGGCTGCAGTTTAGTGACCCCTGATATAGACAGTGGACAGCAGAAGAAGCATCTCGCTAAAAATAGAATGTTAATGAATAAGTCAAACAATAGCAATGATAGAAAAACTGTAATCAAAGGCCTGTTGAGACCATTAGTTATTATGAACACAAGGAGAAAAATGAGGGCATTTCCAAACAGTGAGGCAAAGAGTAAAAAAGTGTAATTATTGTGTGAAAAAGCTATTTGACTGCTAACACTTTGGGTGGACACCATAATTATTTGCATAATTTAGTAGTTGATTACTTATCTTATCCAAACCAGAAAATAGCCCTTGTAACTATATTGTACCTATGTGAATGTGAGGTTATCCAATGTGACAAAGAGATTTCAATGCTGTCCGGTCTGACCCTTACATGTTCTATGGAGCAGCACCCATCCTTTCTCGTCCAAACCTCCTATCCACTTTGTCCAAGGGTGGTCATTCAATTTGAGTCATATTGTGTTGTCAATCCTTAAGGGGCAACATATATTAATCACATGTGTTGAATATTGTGCTGCAGTGTAACTCATCAGGCTCTGTTGCAGAAGAGCACTGCTTCTCATTTAGTGGCAACTGTTTTGCCATCGTATATAATGAGAAAAATGTTTTTTAGTCTGATGATGTTTTACGGAGCTTTTGAAGACACCATGAATTAGGCTTTAATGGATACTCCTATGTGATGAGCTGACATAATTTAAAAAAGGCTGAAAGTGCATAAAATAAGGCATGTCCAACAAGAATGAGCTAAATTCACTTTAGGCAAGCAGTGAAGTTAAATAAGTATATTGCTTAACCTCAATTTTATTTGATTCCTTGCTTTCTTTCTAGGCACCAGCAGGACCGGACTGGCCGTAGTGGGCACCGGGCATTTCCCCAGTGGGCTGCCAGATTTGAGGGTTGGTTTTGGGCCCCTAGGGGCCGATTTTGTCACTGGGCCGTTTTCGCAGCATAGCTACAATATCGGCCTCTGTAACTAAATCGTCCAAAACCGGCTGTGGCGAACAGCTCAGCCGCACCCCCAACTCCCCGGGTGGCGGCCAAACACTTTGCCAGGGCTGGTTTTGGCTCCCAGTCCGGCCCTGGGCACCAGTGAAAAAAGCTATCCACATCTAAATGAATCAAGTAAATATATACAACAGTTTAGTGTTAGTAGATGCACTGTTAAAGAAAAGTACATTCAACAATTATAATTGGGATAACAGAATGTCTGACATAGATCTATTGATGAATAATCTAGTTACTTTGGGAGATTTGTCAATAGATGATAGCTCTAAAGGTCGATTCAAACCTTATTAACAAAAACACCCTAGAATATTATTCCTGAGTAACTGAATCTCCATTGAGGAAATGCAGCACATTTTCCAGGCTTAATCTTCACCAGGTCCATAAAAGAAAACACTTTGAAACCAGAATGCTGTTAACCCACTCACGACGTTTGGAAACACCATAGTCACCAAAAACAGCAAATAATTGACTAGGACTGCTGTGGTATATTTATTTAAGAATCTGAGAGAAATTAATGCAATCAAGCTAGAAGGACAAATACAAACACATTTTGTTAGACATGGAAAATGAAAATTATGCCCAGTCTCTTATATCCTTATACTACCGGGCCATCACACAAGTCATAAATGAACTTGCACCCATGAAGGTCAAAGGAAGAACACATTACATACTGGGAGTTCATATCACTCGATGCAGAAAAGTGAAGTGTAGGCAAGCATAAAAGGATAATAACCAGCTAGGCAGTTTACTTTGAATGAGGATACAAATTCAAACACAATAAAGCCAGGAAATAGTCCAAAGAATTCAATTAAATTGTAAACTATCCTTAAATCCCCAACTCTCTCAAAGTGACCCCACAGTCACCAGAAACAAATGTAGGTTATGAAAATTTCTTCTGCAGCGAAATCATACACATTATAGGTTAAACCACTCTCTTAAAACATATTTGGCTTTACCACACATATATAGTTGAGGTAGTTGCTATGTTAACGACCTGCATAAACCATTATCTTCTTTAGATCAACTGCATTAATTAGAACTCCCATTCTGATATTTCTGTACAAAACGATTTTGAGTGGTATTGGGCCTTTGTTGGAATAGGTCCACAATTCTCCCTTTCTGGGAACCAAGCAGCCTATTGTAGCACTTGCCTCTCACAGGGTAGCAAGGCAGAGCAGTCCAAGGCCTACAGATGGGAGGTGGTGTTGGGTGGTGTGGGCTAGTAATCACCATTTGCTGGCACAGAATATTAGCACTCAATAAATGATTGCCCACTCAGTGCTTTTTCTTTAGAAAATAAAAATTATGTTTATCACACACACACACACTACAAAATACTATGTATTAATTTACAAATATAAACAGCAGGCTGGTGGAAAATACCATAAATGACATTATGTAATCACATTTGACCCCAAAAGGGACAATAAGTATATTAGCTTGGTCAAAGGTTCAAGATCAACAATCCACATGTTAAAAACAATATCATTTTGTGCGTAAATGCAATAATCCATAATAATCAAATGTAGATGCACTTATTAATGTAAATAAAGCATATTAACCTTGATCAATAATCACTGTCAACATTATTATGTCAATAAAGCATTTTAAAATCAACTAAACATGTGCCTGTACTTTTTGTAAACTTTCAGATCATATAGAATACAACCATAAAAACATGCCCTAGAAGGCATCACTTTCGGATCCCAAAATGCAACTATAGATTCAGCTCCTAGAGAGCTTTGCACACCATGTACCTTCCATATACACCTCCAGGCCAGATTAAATGTAGCCATAAAACCAGTCCTTAGAGGGCACTGCACCTCAAGCTGTAAAGAACATGCTCCATCCTGGGGAATGCTTGAACTGAAGAGAAAATCCCAGCTTGGTCCTTTTTTGGAGACACTGCAAAATTAGGGTCAGTACTTTCTGTTTTAGGACCCTTGAGCGGTACCCTTGAACTCCTGCATCCTCCACACCTACATTGTTGCATTGGTGGTGCCCCTGCCATCCTGAGACGACCACATTTGTTCAGCTTTGAGCTGACAATGGCCCTGCAAGGCATTATTGGGTGCTCCCTCACTGGAAAGCGTGCATATTTTATTTGCGGCATCAACTCTTCCTTTGTTATGCCACATGGCCTCATACTGCAGGGGAGCACTTTCCCTTTTGCTCTCGTTTTATTTTTGGGGTGCACAGTTCCACTCTGGCACCCCTGCACTGCCAAAACATCAGGGGCAAACGAAGGACCCCCCTTGGCTGCCCTGCCGGCCCCCAATACCTCCAACGCTACCACGTGCAGCTGCAGCAGCCGGCAGTTTCTCCTTCTCTGCACACAGTGGGCAGGGATCTTTTTGTTCAGGGTGGCTGCCCACTTCCCCCAGATATGGGAAGTGTGGAAGTCCCACCATAGCTTGTCAGTGTGCAGCGGTTTTGCCCTCCTCCTGGGATCCCTGGGCCCTTCCCTTTCCCTTTGCAGGAGTGAGATGGCACGCCCGCCTTCTGGTAGGTGGTGTGGGGTCTGGAGTTGGGAGACCTGGGCCCATGTTGAGGAAATCCAGCCCGGGGGTTGGGATCCCAAGGACCTCTTAGCTCTGGTGGTGCGGCCTCATGCATAGGCCTCTCCCAGGGTAAAAAAATTGCAGTGTAGCTCATGCAGGTCCTCGAAAAGGTCAGAGGTCAACGACCTTGAAAATGCTATAACTGAGGTGTGCTGAGTGAATTCGGACAATCTTGGACTCATTTTAATCTTGGTGGTAAATTCCAGCTTAGTGCCAAACTGGTGTAATCTACAGGGAGCTGGTAATCCTGGCTCCCTACGCCAACTTTCCCACTTGTCTTTGTCCAGCCGTGGACAGTCCATTGGGGCTGAGTGGCCATGCCCCCTCACCTTTGGCCCCTAAGAACAATGTCTGTCAGGCTGAGCGAAGGTCGGCCTGACAGACACTGTTCATTTTCCGGTCAGGCAGCCAGGAGCTAGATATGCGCTAAATGCACAGCCTCCTGGCTGCATGGACTGAACTTTGCTGTACTGAGGATGTCAAAGCTCCTGTGGGCTTAACCTCCTCAGCTCAGCAAAGGACCTCGAGGCCCCCCTCCTCGTGACAAGGGGAAGCGTCACTCATTGCCTCGCAACTGGGTGGTTCAGAATTAAGCCCTGAAGCGCCCAGGGTCGAGTGTCAATCAGTGACACTTCATCATAGAGTGGGGTGGGGTGAGGTCAGAAGTTAAACCAACCCTATCCCACTCTGTGATGACGTTGGGACTGCTGCCTTCCCTCATTGACTGACTCTAGGTCAGCCAATGAGGCAAGGCAGCAGTCCCAAGCCTCCTGTGGCCTCTGAGGCAGAGCTGCAGGTAATTGGGATTTTTTGTTTTAAGTTAATGTTTGATGCGTGCATGTATGTATGAATATTTGGTAATGCTGAATGGATGTGTTTGTGCGCATGTGTGAATGCATGGCTGTGAGTGTGTATGTGGATGTATGCCTGTGCGTTTGTGTCCTGTCTGCCCCCCCTCCATCATAAAATTAGCAGCCACCGCTGTCTTTGTCTCTGGGTGCCAAAGTCCAGGGCTTTTGCCCAACTAGTCCTCAGGGCTGTAAAGGGGCCACCCTCCCTGGCCATTGGAGCCTCACTGGTCCTGTGGTCAACTGGGACAGAGTCCTTAGTCCTTTTTGGGCATCAGGGGGTTCCTCCTTCCAGTTGTTCATGCCCGTCGTAATCCCAAGGTCCAGCTGCAAGAAGCAGCAACCCAGAAGAGTCTCTACCTTGAGCAAGAGTTTTTAAAGGGGGTTGGAAGGTCATAGAAGACAGTCCCCCCTGGTGAATCCTAGGGTGCCACGTCACCTCTCAAACCCTGTTCGAACCCTCCCGCACATCATGCTGGGACAGTTCAAGATGGCCTCATCCAGGAGTCACTGTTCACATCTGCTCCTGGAGTTTCAGCTCAACCCCTCACAGTTATCACTGCAGGGACCTTTCCCACCAAACGTTCAAAGAGGATCCCACTCATGTGTTATCTCCAGTTGTCAGGGCTTCCTCCTTTGTTCAGTCGGCTTGGGCTGTACCCATCCTTGGTGCAGTGTGACAGGTAATTAAGAGATGCAGTGTGTTCCTGCTGCAGGAGAGACATGTAATGAACTTGGCGCAGCAGGGTGACAAAATGCCTTGACTGTGATCCTGAGCTGTGCTAGAGAAATATGGCAATTCTGGATGACCCATAGGTCATACAGATATCCTCTTGGAACTCGCAGATTTGAAATTCTCACACGGATTCCACCCCAGGTTCCATATAGTACTATACTTTGTAGGCCACAAGGAAGTGAAACTGCACTCTAAGGCAGTTTTCCCCCATGTGTATTATAAAGTGTCACTAAAGTCAAAACAGTAAATCACACTGACTTTCCCTACACTAACATTATAAGGCCTAACCAAGGTCGAAATCTAAGTCCCTCTGTGCCAGGCTATCTGTGCACAGTTACCAGACTGCATACAACAGTCTCACAATCATAGCCCACACATGTGTGCATGTATAACCATCCAAGTGCCCTTTATCCTAGCTGCGTTGCAGTAGACTTTTCTTAAACGTCGAACACTGGCAGTAAACATGCACAGTCCATGTGCCCTGTGATTACCATGGAAGAGGCACGAGTAGTGAGACTCACCCCCATTAAGTGTGCTGAAAGGGCAGAACCCAATTTCAACACTCACCTCACTTACAGTAAATGAAACCACACCCATGTTACTGATGAATGTAAATTCTTTAAGGTTCTTGCTGAACCATACCTCAGTTTACGCACTGAACCCCTGCTGAATTTCCACAATTCCAGGAAAACCCAGCATGGTAAGATGAGAATGGTCTGCATGAAGGAGCTTCACACAGTTTACATGTACCAAAACTATTCAGGATGTTTTATTGGAAGCCAATTCTGTTGGTCCTCTCAACAGACTACCCATCATCCCACACAACAGACACTCACTATGAATGCATGATTAGATGGATTGAATTATGCTCCTATTGTGGTTATACAGTGTGTGTGACTGTGAAGCAGTGGTGCAAGCTGGGATCACTGCTGAAAGCTTTTCTTTTCCCAAGGCTCTGACCCCATGCATTAACAGCAGAACCCAGATCACGAATTCATGCCTCCTTTTATCATTGGCTTACTCTTCAAAATGTGTACCAGTCAGTGGAGGAGGCAGGTTCTAGGAGAGACAGAACACAGAACAGCCATTGCTGTTGACAACAGTTTGGATATACCTAGCATATTAGTGGCATTTTTGTGATATGTTAATGGCATTCTTGACAATAGTTTGTCTATTCCTGGCATAATACTGGCTTTTATGTGATATATTGGTGGTATTCCTGAAAACACTCAGCCTATCACTGCCATAATATTGACCTATGCTTGACATATAGTGGGTATTTATGATAACGTTAGAGGTATCCATGACCTGATAGGGGCCCATTCCTGACCTTCAGTGGTAATTGTAGGAAAAAGTCTCCTGACACCTGGCATAAAGGTGACCTGTCCTTGATATATAGTGATCATCCTTGGTGACATTTGCTGTCCCTTGTTTTAACCGGTCTAAATATTGTGGGAATGTATGACAACATCCTTGGCATGTTGGGGTTTGATGTGCAATGGAATCATGTACACAATAATGCTCCTCTCCAGCTTATAATGGCAATTAATGACAGGACACTGTTTATCACTGCATAATGATAGTGAAAATTTCTGCTGTACTGTGAACATCTCTGGTATTTGATGATGATGATGATGTTAAATGAGCATGAAGATAAACTCTATCTATCTGTGCCTTTAGTGTAAGGGAGTCATTGGATCAAATGACAAGGTGATGTTTTAAAACCAATCTTATATTTACTTGAAATACAAAAGCTGGCATTTCTTGGGCTCACTGCAGTTTGTGTTCAATTGGGTGATTGAGTATATTTATCAAAAATACAACATGTGAGGGGCATGGCCAGCAGTATGGCCGAGTGAGACGCTTTTTCGCCGAGCTCCGGCGGAAAGCTAGATTCAACGTTGATTCCAGTGACCCGTGGACCCGGAGACCTTTACACATACCTCCAGCTGAGCCTTGGCGGTTTCCTGAAGTGGAAGGCTGTGAAATAAACCTCCAAGGGACACGGCAGCGGCTACTTTCACGACCTGACCAGCCGCCGAAAGTGGGATTCAAGATGGCACCGCGGAGGAGTTGAAGCGGCGAAGAGCGGACCCGGGAGCTGGAGACGGTGTCAACGGAGTGGCGGGGGACGGGGACCGATGAGGTGAGCTGTCCTCCTGGTCCCTCGCCCGAGCCTGCTTGAGTAGTGTGGAGTCCCGGGGGGTGCCGCCTGTGACTGCGGAGTGCCGCTGACGGAGGGAAGGGAGTTGTGGTGGAGATCCGGCGGCCCGGGAGTGAGCCCGCGGAACCTGGAAGTAAACCCGGATCGGCGGAGTGGAGGTATGATGATCCGCCAGGGGGACTGCTTTCCACCGGTGCGTCCGGAACCACAGAGCAACAGAACTGTGTGCGGCGGTGAGCCTGTGGAGCCGGGAGAGTGGACCTGCGGGACCAGCCGATGGAGCATTAACCGGCTGGAGGCCCCTGCCTAGTGGAAGGACCTCCGTGTCCCCGTACTGGGAGGGGAGCGCCAAGGCGGACCTGCAGGAGGCGGCAAGGGACCGCGGCCGGGAGCCTGAATGCCGGGATACGAATGAAATAGAGGTAAAAGCGATAAAGGAATGTCTGGCGGAGGACGGCCAGGTGGCGACGGGGGGCAGCACCTTCCCAGGGAGTGCTTGATTGGCGGGGGTGCAGCCTGGCGGTGAAAGGTCGCACTGGATGGGCCCTTCCCACTCTGATCATACCTCGGGCCTGGCACAGGGGCCTCAAGATGGTGCAGCACAGGATCTGAGGGGCAGAGAGGAGGACGTAGGAGCCGGGACTGGACTGGAGGTGACAGAATTGTGGAGGAAACAGCAGACAGGGTGAACCGATTCCTCCTCCCCTGAGCAGCATACGTTATGGCCGGTGGGTGCAGCAGTCACTGAGGGGGCGGCCGAGTCGGTGTGGAGGGCCGGGGCCTTGGCCTCTACCCCTTGTGTCTCCCTCCCCCCCATTTCGGGGACGCCGACACTGCTTCAGTGACAGAGACATCGGAACAGATCTGGTGGATTCCTCCCAGACAGGGCGACTAGGCAAAACTTGCGGCGAACTCATAACTGGCTTATAGAGGTGAAGGGGCGGAAAGACCCACATATGTTCCTCTCCCTTGACGCTGAAAAAGCGTTCGATGCGGTGCATTGGCCCTTTCTGGAGGCGGCTTTGACTAAATTCGGTATTGGCCCTAACTTCAGGAAATGGGTGGGACTTTTATATGCAGACCCCAGAGCCCGGGTTAAGGTAAACGGGACCCTATCGGAAGACTTTCCTATTAGGAGGGGGACCCGGCAGGGAAGCCCCCTGTCTCCCCTGCTATTTGCCCTCTCTTTTGAAATAGTGGCCTGTGAGGTCCGGCAGGCAGAGGAGATACAAGGCTTTCGGATATCGCAGACTGACGTGCAGGAAGAAAAGATATCGTTATATGCGGATGATATTCTGCTGTATGTAGCGCAACCGGCCACCACAGTCCCTGCATTGTTCAAGCTCCTGGGTCGGTATGGCTCCTTTTCGGGGTACACGATAAATTGGCATAAATCAATCTTATATAGCCCGCGATGGGAGGAGGAGTGGCCCCCCTGCCTGGTGCCCTCCAGGTCACCCAGACTGGGTTCACGTACCTGGGGATATACCTGACTACAGACAGACACCTGTCCTATCAAAAAAACATCCAACGAGTGATTAGGAATTTTGCGGACGATTCCCTTAGATTGAAGACCCTTCCCCTCACGATATTAGGCCGAGCCGCAATGTTTAAGATGATAACATTGCGGCGCTTTCTATATGCCCTACAGAATGAATATTTCCCCCTTCCTAGACAGACGTTTAAAGTGATCAATGCAGAAGTGCGCTCCCTACTGTGGGTGGGAAAACAGCTGAGAATTGCCCTGGACACGCTCCAGAGAAATCAGTATAATGGCGGGATTTCCTTGCCAGATGTGGAGGCATATTATTGGGCTGAACATCTGGCGCCGATAAATGAGTGGCTCCATGCGCCAGCAGATCACCCGACATATAGACTCGAAAGGGACACTATGGTGCGCCGCTCCAGCCTACATTATTTGTATGGGGGCCCTGGAAAACGGAGGTTACTCTCGGCCACGCAGATCACTATAGAGGTTTGGGAAAAGGCAACTAGGAAGATGGGGTGGACATGTAAACCTACAAAGCAGACGCCGATATGGAATTGCCCATGGCTGAAGGAGCTCCACTAACTCAGGGGTTTTGAAGGCTGGGATAACATCGGAATCTCCAAGTTAGGGGATCTGGTGGCGAAAGGGAAGCTTAAACCCTATGGGACCTTGGCGGCAGAGTATGGACTACGCCCCACTCAGTTCTTCAAATATGCGCGGCTGCGCCATGCCTGGAGGACGGAGGCGACATTCTCCTCGCCCTTGCCAGAGTATGCTCCACTGGAGGGTCGCCTGTTGCAAGAACAGGTACCCAATAAGCTAGTATCCCTGACATACAAAATCCTGATTAACAACACTCCGGATGGACTGGGGAAACTGAGAGCAGTCTGGGAGCAAGACTTGGGCGAGATGGACACACTAGATTGGGAAGCAGCCCTGATGCATTACAGAGAAGTCACGATTAAATCCCGCCTACGACTCATTCAGTATAAGATATTGCACAGGGTATACTATGACAGGGTTAGGCTACACCATATGGGTAGAGCCAGTGACTCCTGTTGTCTTTGGTGTGGACACACGCAGGGGACCTTCTATCATATTATTTGGGACTGCCCCACTATCCATACGTACTGGACACAAATACTGGGAGAATTAAGTGAGGTGCTTGAGGCAGAGCTTGTGGTAGAACCAAAATTCGTCTTATTGGGGATAACAACTGATGTGGACCTGAGCCGCCCGCACCTGATCTTTGTGATGCTAGCCCTGGTGGTGGCGAAGGGAGACGTGGCACGGGGGTGGGGAGCATCAATGCCTCCCCAATTGGGGGATTGGAGGAGGGGGATGGATATGTATATGGCGGCGGAGAGGGTCACCTATAAAGCAAGAGGCTGTCCCCGGAAGTTTCGTAGTGTGTAGGGAAAGTGGAGAAGGTATTATGGCCTAGATGGAGGTCTGGGACCGGATTGATGCACTGCGAGTCTGTCGACCCAAGGCTATGTTCCAAGTTACTGGTGGGTGGCCCAGAGGCCCTAGATCTATGGGGAGCTGATGGGGACTAAAAGAGCACAGTGGACTTATGTGTGGTGGGAGGAGACTGGATTTGGATGAGCAGAGGCTCACAGTGCTGTCATTGAGGATGATGGATGGAGGGGTGGGGGGACGCCTGGGAATGCGGATAATCACCTGTGACTTGTTAGTGGTGTCAATGTTGGTTAAAATGCAAATAAAAAGATTTTTAAAAAAAATAAAAAAATCCAACATGTGTATATTACGTTGAAATTTCGGTATTTTCAAACACTGCCGGGAGGCTGTTTCAGGCCAAATGTAAAGTGTTGGTAGAAATATATTTCAAGCTGTAATTTGAGGGCTAGTTTGAGATGAGTTCTACAGGCTTGTGGATGTTTTTGGTTCCTTAGTGAGAGGATACTTGTGGCTACTGCTTTTGTTTCTTTAGTTGTAGAGGAGAATTTCATCATCTAAATTGAATACAGTTTCTATCGTGTCACTACTGCTGCCTTGGGCCAGAGTATGTAAAGGTTACGTCCCACTTTAGGGGGCATATCATCAAGGAGGCGATATAAAATTATCGCCGCTTTTGCGTCCGTTTTCAGATGAAAAGCAGCGATAATTTTATCGCCGTATCTGCAAGGTCACGCTATCGCGTGAATCCTTGCATTATCATCTGTTTACTGAACGTGGGCGTTCCTGCCGTGACATAACTGGAGAAATGTCACTAAGCGACATTTCTCCAATTATCAATGGGCACGCTAACCTGCAGAGCGACAAGCAAAGTAGCAATAACCTCTGTTATCGCTACTTTCTTTACGCCTGCTTCAAGACTGACTTAGCCATGATATCCTATGTAAGGTGGATATCATATCTAAGTATGCCTTGCCCTATCATCAAGCTATCGCTAAACTTTGTGAGATTATCGCTGGATTTCCAGCGATAATCTCACATTTGTCAGTTAGCGCTGGGAATTTTATCGCTTTTCAGATAAGCGCTGCTAATAGCACACTATCTCAGTGACAAAATTCCACGTTGTGCTTAGCGATAATTATCGCCGGTCCTTGATGATATGCCCCTAGGTTCTTATCTTATATGGCTGTGTAATTGACCTGCATCATTGCTGAATAAACCAGTAAAATATTCCAAGCTACACTATCACTGGCCTACAATTGTCACAAATGTATATCTCTTGATTTTTCCACTATGCTCTGTAGTGGAGAATTTTCAGTCATAATGCAACGAGAATTCTCTTTGAAGAGGTAAAATGGAGAGAGAGATACCAAACCAATCCTATTTTGATTAAAATGTTATCTTAATGCTACGTGTGTGTACTGCATTGCAAAATTCCTGTGGGGTTTACATTGTCAATTGAATGCCACTTTTGATTCATACCAAATAACATTGCCCCCATGACCTATATGTTCCCTGGGAAAGTATGTCAAAAGGCATTATCATTACGATCAACTTAAATCGTAAACAAACCCTCTAAGGTTTTACAGTTATGATCACTGGTCCATATGTACAACCTTCTGCAGGGGTTAAGGGCATTTTCTACTCTTAAGCGTACCCGCACTCACCCTATGGTTTAAATGTGTTTGGGTTGTTCCTTGAAAGTGAAAATAGCTTTGTGGTGGCATCAGAAAACCTCTTTGAAGCTTGCAGCCAATCAGAACTGGGTTAGCTCACAGTTGATGTATACAGGACGTGGACCTTTAAATATGTTTACCAATCAGGTTTGCGAAAAAATAGACATTTGAGAACTTATCGGCCAATTCAAACAATATTGATGTACAGACATTTAATGCCTCCAAATGCAGATTGGTTATTATTCAATAGCTAATAGCTCTAAAAGTAAAGGACATGTTGCACCAATCCCCCAAAGGTCGAATTCTCCAAAATCATCTGGCTTCATGGCAAATTCAGTATAAATCGGCACAATAGTTTGGGATGTAGTGGAAGGGTGGTATTCTGCCAGATGATTCTGAGTTCCCAGGTCAGAATGGAAAGTAATGTGTCAAACTGAATACTTTTCTATTTTTTTTACCAGCCCAACTTCTTTTAGGTAATACCTGAGCAAAAGACCCCCGTAATCCGGCACATACAATGTTTGGGACCAATTTCACTTTCCCTGCAGAGCTCTGATTGCTTTGAAAGAGCCTGAACATTTTGGGGTGGATTTCTCAAACTGCACAAAGGACATTCGTGGAACACAAAGTGCACATTTTACTGTATACTGGATAAAAAAGAATGATTATTTGCATTAATACACTAGTGGTTCTTACGTAATTCTCTGACCTGAACCTGTGATCCTTAATACGGTTCAATGGTTTTTGCTGCAATGTTTTTGGGCGAGTTTCTATGGTTTATATTAAGCAAAGTTTTCTGTCATCTAAGTGTTTACTCATAACTGTCAGTACCATAGTTATGCAGTGTTGCAGTGTGACTGTGGGAATAATATTAATAAACTTTAGCTCAGGATTCTCCTACCAGAGTCTCGTGAGCTTGTAGCTCTCCAGCAAGCTGTAAGTAACCCCCACCCCACCCCACCGTGTGTGCAGCCTAGGCTACTAAATTAGATATATCTGTTTGGCTGAATTAATATTATGTATAATAAAATTGAGAGTGTGTATTCAAGACAAAAATGTGTGTATTTTCAGAACTGATATGCTGAACTGTGGAGAAAAACGGCTCAATTTCCAAAATATATCTAAAGCTGATATTTGAGTAATAAATCATGTGGCAAACTTAATATTAATACCATAATCTTGTGGTCAGAGGCATTGGGTTAAGTATTACACATGAAGAGGCATTTGAAATTGCCAAAACCTTTTCACATTACTGCTAGAAACCCTGCCCTAAGTGGGATGGGTATTCCCAGACGTGGGACCCGTGCTCACTACGCCACTGGAGTCAAGCTATCCTGGCTGATGACGGCTGATAGCCAGAAACCGGTCCTAGGATGCTTGATTCTGGTCCAGGGAAGACATGGCTTGGCAGTTCGGGCTGGACTGTTCCCATGAGGCACAGGGTCAAGACTGATTTGCATATGGCCATGTCTAAACTGGGGTGGCGTAGTGGGCAAAAGAACGATGGATTTAACCCAGATCTCTTGACTGGGGGAGAATGTCTGCATTGTCAGCATTCCGTCCATCATTTGTTTGTAGAAACCCTGCCTGAGGCACTGACGTGATCACTGCTTGTAATATTGCATATAGTGGTCACTAATTTAATCTTGTCTGGTGTGTTAATCTTGTCTGGTGTGGTCCCCATTACAGCACTAATAGTATAAGTAGCTCAGGATGATTTTCATTAAACATAAGTAGCTATTGTCACAAAAAAAGGTGGAAGACCCTTGCTTTAGCTGCTTATTGAAGCAAAGTACCATTTCACAGGCTCTTTGACTATGCCTTTTGAAGTGTAAGGCATCCAAATCCAATTTCCACAGAATCAACTGCACAATGCATTTGGCACTGCATGGTGGGGACTGACTGAAGGGCATGGCCATGACCACACCTTGCAACCAGAGACAGCGCAAATGCTTTTACATTATTCACAAAGCCACGCAAATTGATATTCATGTGGCCTTGTGTAACTTTTCACCGGCAAAATAATGCAATGCAGGGCCTTGTCCTGCCTTGCATGCTATTTATGCAGCTTCTCCCATGTATATTAATGCAAACCTAGATTTACTAAGTCAGTAAACCTGGGTGTGCCCCTACTCAACCTTGGTGTAACAAGAAGAAATATCTATATTTCTCCACATTATTTCCTATTTGAATGTGTGCTGCATTCTGCAGCACAGATAGATTCAAAGAGAAAAACGTCTCTAAGGATAGTTTATGGGCAGGAAGCTGACCTTTCCTGCACAAAAATGATCCTGACCACAACATAGGCACCCGTGTGCCATGATCCAAGGGTTCCTGTGTTGGTGCTAGGCTGCCACTAGAGCACCAGTGCAAGGAGAGAGCAGAAGTGAGCCATTTCTTAGCAAATATGGCATCTATTCTTCCTCTGCTTTTCATGCTTTGCATTGGACAAGTTCCCTTGCTGTGCTGTGTTGTGTGAAAGTTTATTATATCTGTGCCTTGGTGTTCTATGGAGCCTGTTATCTGCCTCTTGTGGTAATGCTTGTGACAGGAGTTTTATGAGGAGCTAGCTCTTTTAAACAATAATTGTGAAACATGACTAATCTTGGGCAGATTAGCAATAGTCATGTAGGACTGAATACAAGAGGGAGGGATGATTAAAGCAATAAAGGAATGAACGATTACATATATAATAATACTGCAGATCTGAGAACTAAATTGCTGCTAAGCACCTTCTGTTAGGATGAGTGCATGTAAAGAGTATTCAGAATAGAAGAGCTTTGGTTGATTTCTGAACGTTAATAGGCTTTGGTACATATTGTTATATGAGTGATTACCTTATCTTGCATCTTTGGTGTAAAAGATTCTGACACTTTGTAAAGGTGATCCAAAGAAAAACTTTGCCTGATGACTGCAGCTTGTGCCCAGAGATGTACTACTGAATTATGTTGGGATTTTTCTCAATTTATTTGTGTGGGAGGCAGAGTTGCCCTGTAGGTGAATCAGGTATACATGAAAACATATGTACTAATCTCAGGATTTTTAGGATGAAAAGTGGTTCAAATTACCTGTTTCTTTTCTTTCCCTTTTTTTTTTAAAGACATAAGAATTTTCTTCTGTTCCCAATAATGTCTATATAAGTTAGCCCTGGGGTCTCCAGCCTTTTCAGCAGTGGGAGCTACTTCTGATTAGTGAAACCTATCGTGAGCTACTGAAGGCTAAGCAACTTGCACACTGTTGCCAGAAACACCCAGCTTTATTGACTTTAAACCTAATGTTCATAGAACCAGATACTATAGTTTGAACAAAATACTTTGATTAGAGGCACTATTACACTATGGGCTCGATTATGAGCCTGGCGGTCTGAGGCCTGCCAAAGTCATGGTGGTATGGAGGTGGTGGTTCAGCCAGCGCTGCACCTGCGGTCCTGGTATGTCCCATTACGAGTTGGGCTGTCAGACCACCCGGGGACCACGGCCTTCGCCAGGGAACAACCTCTCACTGGTGGTGGTGTGGCGGTCAGAGGCCAAAATATGCTTGTCAGGACCGCTGTGGTCCCGCCACGTATATTACGAGTTTCCTCTTCTCCAATGTTTAAATGGCATTTCCTCCTCTATGTAAACCTTGGAGGAAAGAAACAAAGGGGGGCCTACTGGACCCCTTTGCCTCGTCCCCTTGTGCATGCACACAGGGAGGCATGACATGTGCAGCCCTGTGTGCATGCGCAAAAGTTCCTGCACGGCATGGACTTTCGAGTCTATGCCGTGCAGGAATCTTGATAGGTGTTCTAATTGCTGTGCCGTTAAAAGAGACACCGCCAGCCTGCAAGACTACAAATAACTTGTAATCTGGCAGGCGGGTGGCAACAACTGTCGGGTTGCAGGGATGCAGCAGTGGAGTACCGCCTGCACCCACACCACCGAAACTCGACGAAGGTTTCCCTTCCTGCACAAAAATAATCATCCTGCAAAGCAGGCACCCTGGCACTGTGGTGCAAAGGTGAATGCATTGTCACAAGGCAGTCCATTGTGCGCCCACACAGGGGAAATGGATAGGAAAGTGCTGTATCTAATATATAGGGAACATTCCTGCCCTTTTTTTTTACCGTAGGGCAGCTACTGCGCTATCCTACGGCGAAAACCCCATAAATTAGGCCTCAGGTCTTCGGAAATTTCGGGAATTACAGCTTTTTTGGCATTCCAACTTTTTAGGTCTCACTTGAGACAGCACATGCATTGTCACTTGTGAGGATCTGATGTTTCTTTAAAAAAAACTGTAAAATGTGATTTTAGCAAGCCCAATATTTACCATTGGTTGGATTAATTATCTCTCTAATTTCCTTCCTTTTCATTGGTAAGCAGCAGTCTGCACACCAGCTTCACTTGAGATTATCTTTGTCTTGAAACCATCAAAGTTGAAGTTCATACTTCCAGGTATTTCCAAGGGCTGAATGCAAAAAGCTATCAGCAATGAAACATTGTCACGTGTGACCAACTCTGAAACATACATTTTGGCTGACTGCCGCTTTTATTGATGATGAAGCTAAAAATATACTCCCTTCACTTTAAGACTGTTGCAATACAATATGTGTTTTTCTGAATTAGCACTTGATGCTGAGCCATATTTAATCATTTGTAGGTTGTCTCTTATATAATGTAGAAGATATTTTATTCATCATCAAACACACATTGTTTCCAAAACGTTTACATTTCACCTTTACCTCCCTTACCTCTACCCACCCCTGAAACCTAAAATCACTACACCTTCCTTTATCTCTACCCTTACCTCAATTACCTCAACCCACTGAACCTTAAAGTCACATTTACCTCCATTCACGCCTACCTAATCCCAAACCCTGAAAACCGTCTTACCTTCCTTTACCTGGTCCCCACCTAAATCCTAAAATCACCCTTACATCCCTTTATCTCTACCCATTCCTCAACCCTTAAGTCACATTCAACTCCATTACCTCTCCCCACTTCTCACCCTAAAATCAACCTTATCTCCCTTTACCTGTACCCACCCGACCTCTAAAATAATACATACCTCCCTTTACCTCTCCCCACCACTAAAACATAAAATCACCTTTACCTCCACCCACCCCTGAACCCTAAATGACCTCCCTTTACCTTTACCTTTACCTCTACCACCCCAAGCCCTTATTTCACCCTACCCACCCCCAAACCTCCCTCTACCACTACCTGACCCTGAACCCTAGAATGGCCGTTCCCTCCCTTTACCTCTACCCATCCCAAAACCTTAAAATCACCCTTCCCTTCATTTACCTCTGCTCACCCCAAACCTTAAAATTATCCTTCCCTCCCTTTACTTCTTTCACCGCTTAAACCCTAAATTCACGCTAACTTCCTTTTACCTCTACCCAGCCCTAAACCCCAAAATCACCTTTACCACCTGTTACCTCTACGCATCTCTAAACCCTAAAATCAATTTTTGTTTAAATAACAAAAAGTATGTTATTTAAATTACTCACCTGTGTAATATAGGTCCTGTGTTGTAAAGGCTGCGTGCTAAATGTTGTTTCCACTCAGGCAGCATACATTTGCGTCCTCTCTTGTAAATTCTCCTGCCTTCAGTCTAGCACTACTTTAGACCTGAGCATTCGGGTGTGGTCTTCCCCCAACCCTTTGCCTGCCTCACTCCATTTTCTGTAACAATTTTTGATGGCTTCAGGACTCTGCACACATTATCACTGCTAATCAGTGCTAAAGTACTTCTGCACTCACCCCATAAACATTGGTAACATTGGCTCCTACCCATTTGGCACATTTAATTTACTCATACGTCCCAAGTAAAGAGCACTACATGGGCCCAGGGCTTGTAAATTAAATGCCACGAGTAGCCGGCAGCACTGATTGTGCTATCCACATAAGTAGCCCCTTAAAAATGTCTTAGGTCTGCCATTGTAGGACGTGTGTGTGCAGCTTACTGCCACTTTGACTTGGTCTTTCCAGCTACTGGCCAAGTCCAAAACCTCTCTTATATTACATATAAGTCACCCCTAAAGGAAGGCCCGTGGTTACCCAAAGGGCAGAGGACTATACAAGTAAAAGGTAGGAGATCTAAGTGCAAGTTTTACATGTCCTGGTAGTGGCAAACTTCTGTGAGGCCTGCTCCTCCCATATACTAGCATTGGGAATCCCCTAATATGCCTTTAGGTGGTTATTTAAAACTTTTTTTTTAGAGTTTTATATAGTGCGAACTAAACCCGAAGATATTGGATATCAGAGCGCTTTACATAGCACCAGTTTCGTTACACAAGGACACATTCATTTTTGTTAGTCATGGGGAGATTAAGTGATTTGCCCAGAATCACAGGATGTTGAGCGTTGTAGCCGAGACTCAAACCTGGTTTCCCAGCTTCCACGTCAACCACTCTAGCCCTTAGGCTACATCCCTTCCCCAAGGTTAATCCTGATCCCCATGCGGAAGCTTTCTCATGTTTAGTATGGTTGGACTAGTAGCGATTAATCCTCCTTGTAATCAAGGTGAATTTAACACTACTATGATAGAAATGTCCCTTGTAACAAGTGGTAATTTCTCCACTCTTATCGTTAGTCTGTGGACCTACAGCCTGTCTCCAATACACATTTGGATGGGGGATTTACCCCCAGACAGCCACAAACACAGGAAGGTCAGCAGTGACTGAGCACCCATCTGCACACATCTGCATTCTGATGGCCCTGCTGGGCAGATGGGAGGAAGGGGCTCACACTGGTACATCAAAGAGTAATGGCCTGACACCACACACAAGTCTCATGATCCCCACAGATCTGGCAGACAGGACTGGTTTGTAAGGGGTACTGGTGCACTTCAAAACCCCTCATTGAAGTTTCCCCCAATTCAAATGCACATTTGGGTCTAAGTACTGGGTCTCTAAACCCCCAAATCAGAAACCTCTGGATCTTGGATTGTAAATCTGTCATAAAGACTTCAGTGCTGCCTGCAGGACTTCACTGGACTACTCTCCTGTTTGTACCTGCCTTTCCGGATGCCCCGGACCACTGGACCCTTAACTGTAACAGTGGGTCCCATGGTGGTGACTCCCAGCGACTGCCTAACTCACTCCAAGGGTACTCGCACTAAAAGGATTACTGGAAGGGTCCTAAGACGAACTCGTCTAAGCCAAGTATTGTTTGTGGCCCTTGCCGTTACAGAAGCATAACTCGTGATGTAATGGCTGGATTTCTGTCATATTGTTTTCATTTTGCACGGATAAAGATTTGTTATTTTTCCAACCTGATGTGGAGTCGTTTTGTGGTGTATTCACTGTGTTGTTAAATGAGATATTGCACACATACTTCACACATTGCCTTCTAAGTTAAGCATGTATACTCCATGCCAAGCTACCAGGGAGTGAGCACAGGATAATTTGGGATTGTGTTGTGACTTACCCTGACTAGGATCGTGGGCCCTACTTGGATAGGGTGCATACCTATGCCAAATAGAGACCCGGTTTCTAACATGCCCTAAATGTTTTGGGGACATTGTCAGTTGTTTTACAGCCCATCAGTATGTTTAGTGGTCACTTTCACCTCTATGACATTTTGCTTCCTCCTTACCCCATGCCCTATACTTTAGGTCTTGCCTGAGCCAGCGCATGCGCTGTAGCTTGCAAGACATTTTATTTACCTACATGAGGCTTAGAGCGTGCTCATTGATTACCATTTGTTGGCTTCATCATCACTCTCATTTCTTTGCTTTTCTTGGTCAGCAAGCGCTGGCTTTACTACCTCTTCATGTGTCTGTTCCTACACTTGAGCATGGCCCAAGTACTGCTACCTTGCCCAGTGTCCTTCCACTCCTCACTGCTTTCTGAGGTACTTCTTTTCCCTTTTGCTTGCACGCCCTTCCTCCCTCCCTTCTCCTGTGTTATTGCTTGTCCGGTCCTCCCCACCCCTTGCCCTGTCTGCTCACCGCCCCCCCCCATTTGTTTCTTGCCCCCTCCTATCCTACCAGGAAGAAATCACCCAAAGTTCACACCAACAGGTTTCAAGATACTACAATTGTTAGACCTGACATCCTTGGCGTGGGTTTTTCCCCTATCTTTTGCCTCTGCTACCTGGATTTTTGATGCTGTGCTGGATTTCGTTTTTGCTGGTTTAGATGCTTTGGACACTCCGCCACTGCTAATCAGTGCCAGAGTGTAAGTGCTCCCTGTGTAAAATATCATATTGATTGGATATACCTGATTGGCATATTTGTGTCGCCATGAAGTCCCTAGTAAAGTGCACTGTGTGTGCCAGGGCTGGTGATGACAGATGCTACTAGGGGGCCTGCAGCGCTGATTGCGCCACCCACATGAGTAGCCCTAAAACGGTGTCTCAGGCCTGCCACCTCAGGCCTTCCTGCAGTCCCTAGACTGCCATGTCCTCCTGGCCAGTGTCCACACTGGCCGGGCCTAACCCTTCCCTTTTTGTGCACATCAGTCATCCCTATGGAAGGCCTAAGGTACCCCCTTGGGCAGGGTGCAGTGTATGTAAAAGGTAGAGCATGTACTAGTGCAGGTACCATGCTCTGGTAGTGAACAGCGGCCATTTTGTGTGTTCACTGCTGCAAGGTTATCTTGCTCCATAGGCTAACATGGAGGAGGCTGGTGCTAATGGCTATCAGCCTATCTTCTCATAGGAACAAGATAAGACATAAGTGTTTGATATCCCTGAGCTCAGCATTTAATAACACATCTTTTAGGAGAGGTTGTTTTTAAATCCTGAGTTGGAGAACAGTACTTTTTAGAGAGTAGCTGTTCTCTTGTCTGACCCTTCTGTGTGCCTGGGCCTGCTTGTGGATTGACTGTCTGGTTTGAGAGTGACAGGGGCTGGGGAGCCCCCAGGAGGTTGGATGAGTCAGCCCTTTGCTGAATGACTGCATTTGTAAGTAGAGTGGAGGGAGGAGATAGCACCTGGGCGTGAATAGGGATGTGCCTGCCTGCCACAATGCTGGCTCCACCTCCTGCTGGGCGGCTGACAACTCTGCCCCTCACTCTGAAAGAAAGGAAGAAGCCAGGAAAACAAAGTGCTCCAGCAACACCCAGAACTGGATTAGACCGGACTCAGGACCCACTTGCACAAAAACTTCAAAGACTTTTAGGGGTATAAGTAAAGGACCCCTGACAACAGAAAATCAGATTCTACAATCAAGAGGAACCTCTGCCAGAAGAAGGACCGCTGAAGAACTGAAGGAAGATTGCCTTGCTGTGTGCTCCAAGGGCTGACCTGTTCTGCTGTTCAACTGAAGGAGAGAAGAAGGGCTTGCTGTGTGCTGTGCCCCTGCCTACTTGAAACTACCAAGACTTTGCTGTGTGCTGTGTCTGCAACTGAATCTCCAAGGGCCTGAGAAGAGCTGGCCTCCTGTTCTGGAACCCAGGGTTAAAAGGTTCCCAAGAAACTGACCTCAGCTATCACGATTGTGCTGTAAGGGCCGGGAGCGTGGATTTGCAAGCTGCTGCTAAGATCCTGATCAGTGTGTACATCGACACACGGCTGTTAGCGAGGGTCGGAGGACTGTGTGGCCTCCCCTCATGAATTCTGCTTTAGACCATCAACTGAGACCTGAGGGCGGCCTATCCGTGTCCCGCACCCTCCAATCCCTATTGCCGTGAGGATTTTGCACTGCCAGAGGGCCGCACATCGCCCCGCAATCTCGCCGTACCTTGCCGGCGCTTCCAAGGCGAAGATCGAGCCCGCTGCCCTCTCATTGGTGGAGAGGACCGAGCCCCCCTCACTAAACGCCACGCTGGGATTGGCCAGCGTCATCGAGACATCCTGAGCAGCTGCTGCCCTCTCATTGGTTGAGAGAGTCGAGCCCCCCCTCGCTGAAGCCGCGCTGGGATTGGCCAAGCGACACCCGGACGTCCCGAGAAGCCGGCGGAGTGGTGCCCGAGTCTTCGGTGTGACCCGTCTTCGTCGAGGGAGCGGCGAGTGCATTCAGCGTGCCCCCAGCCTGTGAGCCTGAGGGAGGAGAAGGGCCGCGCTGCCGTCCCGCCGCTCGTTGGATTGTCGAGAGCGGGCGGAAAAGCGGATGTGACCGGCCGGGGCTGTCAAGGAAGAATCTGCCCACGCTGAAGCTGCAGCATAACGCGCACGGTGAGAAGAGCTGACTGGATATTACAGCCCTGCTGTAATACCCCCTATGATAGCGAGTAGAGACTTGAGACTGTTCTTAGAGTAAAAGAAACTTCCTAGCAACCTAGTGTAACCATTAAGTTCGTGTGCAACATATCCTGTAAGTGATCAAATTTTCTCCTGCTACATTATATAAAGATATATTTTTATATACATACCTGTGTGATCTACCTCTGTGGTATACTGGTGGGGTCATTGTGGGGAGTGAGTGCAAATACTTAGCACATTGCCTTGGGGATAAGCCTGTCTGCTCGAGCCAAGCTACCTAGAGGGTGAGCAGGGGTTATCTACCGTGTGTGTCCCTGTACCCTGACTAGGGTCCCTATTTGGGTCTAAGGTACTTACCTCTGCCAACTAGAGACCCCCAGATCTAACAACAATAATGCAGACATCACTGTGCACCCTGCTCAGCTTGGCCTTTTTAGCTCTGTCTTCATGCAGGCCCAACACAGCGAACTTCAGCTCAGAGGCAAGGACATTTTACATGTACGTTTTTTTCCTTGAATGCCTTTTCTGTGTTTCAGACATCAGAGCCATGCCATGATACTTCTAGATTTTGACTTCAGACCGCTTTAAGTAAATTGAACCTTCTCACCAGTTTATGGATGGCAGTTATCATAAATGTTTGTTATTATTGCTTGTTTTGTTTTTCCCAGTGCCCTCAGCCTCTGGCTAAAATTTCCTTCCCCCATTAAAAAAAGAATGATGAATAAATGTGTATTTTCTATTTCTTGTTGGTTTAAGTTAATAAGGAACTATTTTTATTTGTTCCCAAAAAATATATTTTTTTTGGGTGAAGGTAGAGAACAATCCCACACAATAAAAATGGATCATCGCCCCTTCATGGTCAATGCATGCCCCATCATAGTGCTTTTTTCTAGGTTCAGCCATGCTGCACAGCAGCCGCACTGCTGTACATAATGGCCAAAAGACACTGACAAAGCTAAAGCATCAGGATGAAATCAGGATGAAAGAAAATCTTGTGACATAATCTGAGTCACACATTCACATCGCCAAGTGACTGCAACATAATGTGATACCTTCAGTGATTCCTGGCTTTTCAGGAGACAAGAAGTCGTCAGCGGCATGTGTATCATTAGTGCTGTGGGTGCAGTGAGTTTAAGGGGCCACTGCACTTCAATTATGATAATCTCTTATTACTCAACCATGCAACCCAACCATGCGACAGAGGGCCCATTTTCAATTCTTGCTGCAGGATTTGAGGCACACTTGGTGTGACACTGTACCTAGCATTCTGGAACTTGTGGTTTTAATTTTTTCTTGATATCTATACTGTAGGAAAGGAGTCTCAGCCAAAATATCAGTAATGGCTTCAGGTCACACACATTACTCAGAGGGGAAAAACTACCAATGACACAGTAAATTCTCCTTTTCTGTGTGGTCACACCAGGATTTTTAGGTCTAGCCTAGAGTTTTGCGAGGCATATTGTAGTAGGGACAGATGTAGAAATGTAGTGGAAGCTCCGCCCACATTTTTCATTGGCGGTCGTCATCGTCCATGGTAAATGCTGGCTTCCAATTGATGATGAGGCTTCTTTGTCCTTCCTTGTTACCGCCCTGTCTCCTTTTGGGACCGCCCATCAGAACTGGATCTTTTACTTTCTGGGTTACACTGTCTCCTTCAATTAGTCGGTAAGCACTTTTTATTCCATTCGCGCAATGGTGACAGCTTGTTTAGAATGTTTACTTGGCCGTCCATTATGGGTCTCTACAGTTCTACCGCCGAGACCTCCATAATAAACCACGGTGCTGGTTGTTTAAAGAAGAGGATGTGAGCCGTAAGATGTGCTGTGATCACAAGGCTTTTCCTGAACTAGTTGAACATATTTTTTCCCCCTTCTGGGTCTGGTACCAATATTAACTAACATCCCTCTTGGTTGCGTCTTTGAAAAAAACAGGAGGAAGCAACTTAACGATCTTTTAATGGGAACTCAAAAGCCCAGGTAACATAATACGAACATAACATGTTCCTGCCTGTACATGGATTTGTATCGGTGCTGCAAGTGCACCATAATTTACAAGGTAAAGTGCTAGCAAGGTGCGTCCTTAAGAGGATGTTAAGACCTGAAACTACGAATTTTCAAAAAACTGAATTAATTCGAAAAGTGCACTGTAAATAAGCCATCAAAAGAAACTTCTGAAAGTATCATTTTGGAGCAACTCTGAACTTTAAACTATAATCACTTTTTTCCCTTTGTACAGAAACCGTTTTCAAGTAATTTCGCCCGTAGACCAGGCAGGGGTACAATTTCTTCGCTACTCTCTCCCATGCTGTGAGATATCATGCACATACTCCAGTTTGTGTGTCAAGATTTGAGTGTAATCCATTGTGTATAGCCATTGGGTCTCTGTATGTCAGAGTTGTACTTCGTAGTGTTTGAAGCTGGCGGCGTGGTAGCTACTGGTAGAGCAGGGCTGTTCCTCGCACGCCGGAGAGAAACATCCGGGAAGTAGACCCATGTGGTTCTGTGCATTTTAGGAATGGAAGGGCAGACGCCATCCGTATACAGCCATGCAAGCGGTGCAGTCGTGGAGGATGCTGTGGGCCACGTTTATTTTTTCAGGGTGCGGGAGATGATAGGGCCTCGTTGAAATAAGCGGGGTAGAGTAGAGGCTGAGAAGGGTTGAAGGTGACACTGGGGTGAAAAGTAATTACTTTCTATGTTACTATGTTACTATGTTACTGGGTACTTATAAAGCACGCGCCTATTCCTTGGAGTGGCCCGGCGCTAGGAAAGGACAACCATTGAGCAGGCAGCCCCAGGGCCGCTGACCTATTGTGCAAAAAGCCAAGTTTTTAATCCACGTCTAAAGCTGAGGAGGTCCTGAGCCTTACGTAAGGCTGGTGGCAGGTTATTCCAGAGCCGAGAAGCTACCACCTGGAAAGACCGCCCACTCAGACGAGAGCGGGAGAACCTTGGGATCTGCGAGAGCAGCTGATTTGAAGACCTCAGACTTCTAGATGGAACATAGTGCTGGCATCTGTTTCTCAGAAATAAGGCCCCAATGTTGTGGAAGGCCTTATAAGCCAGCACCAAGGCCTTAAAATGTGCCCTCTTTCGTACTGAAAGCCACTGCAAGGACTTCAGGTGAGGAGTCACGTGTGTCCTGAGGTCCACCATAAGTATAGCTCTAGCCGCGGTGTTTTGCACCACCTGTAGACGGCAGAGAAGATAATCACGAAGGCCGACATAAAGAACATTTACATAATCAAGGCGGAACAAAATCAGTGCTTGTACGATTGTTTTCCTGTGGGAAACCGGGAGTAGTGGGAGGAAGTTTCTCAACATTTTCAGTAGGCCAAAACATGTGCTAGCCACAGCCTGGACCTGGGATTTCATGGACATATCCGCGCCCATTTTCACCCCAAGATTCTTAACAGTTGTGGCTAAGGTAGCAGGACGGGACATGTTCTGTGGCCACCATTTACGCCACTCACCCCCCGGATTGTGACCAAAGAAGATAATTTCTGATTTCTCAGATTTGCACAGTAGTTGATTCTGTTTAAACCATTCAAATACTGCTGACAGGCAGGTGTTTATCTCATTCCCATACAGAGCCTTATCCTTACCGCACGTAAACAACAATTGTGTGTCATCGGCGTAAGATATGACTTTGGCGCCGTATTGGTCTGCCAAAGGCGCCAAGGGGGCCATAAACACATTAAACAGAGTAGGGCTTAAAATAGATCCCTGTGGAACACCTACATTAAGTGGCAGGATAGGGGCCGCAAAAGGGGGAGACCAGACTGTTTGCTGACGATTTTACAGGTAAGATATAAACCACTGCAGGGCCCCCCTATACCACATCCTTGGAGTCTACGGTATCGAAAGCTGCGTGGAGGTCCAACAGTATCAAAACTGGCTTCCCTCCTTTATCAAGAGTGCTTTTAATAGATTCAGAGACTTCCAGAATGTCCTCGGAATCCCACAATAGTAGCACTAGCTGTTAGAATGGTAGGATATTCTCTGTTATGGCTTTGATACGAGAGAGGAATTGTCTCAAATGTTTTTACATTGATCTTGCATACTCCTTCGCCCCAGCCTTTCCAGCAAGTTAGAATCTCTAAAGACTTCCTTAAGTGTACAGTAGGAGGGGAGATACCATCTTGTCACTGGTTTGTATGCATTCTCCTTGTGTTAAATGCAAATAGGATTCAACTGCTCTTTCAAATAAACTGGGAGAAGGTCTTTGGAGTGGGAGAAGTCTCTTGGGTGTTAAACACATTTATATTTTGTCAATGGCCTAAGAGCCTGGACACAGCTGTATTGCCATGGTATGCCTTTGCATCTCACCTTGTTGACTCCGGAGGTCGAGGGGAGATCCTAACTTAATGTTAAAAATTAAGCTTTGCAGTAACTCCATTTTAAGTGATCTAACATCAAACAGCTGGTCTTGATTCGATTAATTATTGGAGGAAACAATTATAGTTTTGGGTGTCTTAGCAATACTTTGTCAAAAGTTAAAGCATTTTAAAAAAACAGCATTTGCAAAGCCAATGGGTTGTGCATATGCGAAAGGTATTGCCTTTGTCCATGTGTTTCAGCCACGTTGTACACCTGCATGGCTGCCGCTAAGGATGGATAAAAGTTAATGGAGTGGCATAGAGTGGAGTATGCATGGTGTTGTACCACACTGCCATTTCAAACAGATTTTCAATTGAAATGACCATTACATTTGCAGACCTAGATTTACTGATAAAAGTACACAGCGCGCAACATATGATCTGTGGAACTGGCTTAACCTAGTGTATTGATTTGTTTTGATCGTATTCAAATTTTGGTTTCCACCACACTTCAGAGTCAAAAAAATGTGTTTCAATTGTGCTTTACTAATTCTGATCTATTCTGAAGTATGTGTACCGTTATTTTACTAGCATTTAAATGTTGTTGTGTACTATGAAAAACATCCTTTCCTTTTACATCCCTAGTAAGATTGTCACATAAATCCTCTCACTTTGAAGGCAGAGAAAGAAATGTTAGCACCAATCTCCCTTGAAGACAGCCTAACATTAGACCTCTGTCTTTGCACTGCAAATTTGACAAAATAAAAACAAGCATTTGCAATGCAGTAGGTCTCGCATTTCCGCGAGTTTTTGCTATTGGCATTGTAAATTTACAATGCCAATAGCCTAAACTTGCGGAAATGCAAGACCTATTGCATTGCAAATGTTTGTTGCCTTTTGCTGGTGGACTACAGCCCCTTTTGCGGTATTCACTACCGTGGCAGGGCAAATATAGTTACAGGCCTACCCCATGTAGCCAACTGCTGCAGAACAAAACCTACAGTGCGACCTGTCAAAATAAGCCTTTGTAACTAGTACAGACCTCCCTTTTAAATATTAGTATATCACCCCTAAGAAGGCCTGGTTGCCCACAAGCCAGGGGGCATGGTAGGACGTAATGATTACATCATCGGCTACGCTGCTGCTGTGCAAAGGACATAAACATCACACCCTCAGCAGAGCAGTCAGAAGTCCCTCTGCTGTAAACAGAAGAGGGATTTATTTTTTTCTATTTCAGCCTCTAGAGCTGGAGAAGAGCTTACCCAGCTCCCTGAGGCATTTTTTTTCAGTGTAATGACGATGCGCACCAATGTCATTACACTGAAAGTGAAGGTGAATGGAGCCAATCGGATCCTTTCACTTTCCCTACCTACGTGCTTGCTGGGCTATCTCAGCCCCTGAGCACGTAGGCAGACGGGAGATGTGTCATTGGAAAGGGTAGACTCTCCCCTTTCCAATGGTACTTTTCCCTAGTTAATTCCTGCTTGGTGATCACAGAAGGAAGGGCGTTCGCAAGCAGGGTTTACCCACCAGACACCGGGAAGGGGGGAGCGCACCCTTGGGCAAGGGCATTTGCTCCCCCCGTCTGCCCGAAGAGTTGGGCATTTCCAGTGTCTCTGCCCCCCGAGGGGGTTAGAAAGCACACTATGCGCCAGGGATTTTTTTATTTCCCAATGTAGGGATGAGGGCTGCCAAAAACAGCCATGGAAATGACCCACCCTCTAAAAAGGTAAAGGGACAGTCTTTCTGCCCCCACAGGGGACAGATGGGGGCAATAGCCCCCGATATGCTCCCCAGGAAGGAGGCAGAAAGCACACTGGGCGCCAGGGATTATTTTTATTTCGATATGGTGGGGTGGGGGCTTCCTAAAATGGGCATGCCGATGGCCCCACCCTCTAAAAAGCTAAAGGGGCAGTCTTTCTGAACCCCCTGGAGGGTGGAAGGTACACTAGGCACCTGGGATTTTTTTGTTTTCAATATTTAGGGGTGGGGGCTGCCTAAAATGGGAATGCCAATGCCCCCACCCCACAAAATACTTATGGGACAGTCTTATTTCTGTTATTAACACAAGCGAGAGATGTGCAGTTCCTACAGAGTGAAAAGTCTGGAGGAAAAGGAGTTATCCGAAGTCAGACTTACACCTAGTGAATGTGAATGCACAAGGGAGGGGGGTCCCTTTAGGGTGGAACTAAAACCCTCACACACCCAGCAAGCTAGGTGTCATGCACCATACGGCAGGGAACAAAAGATCTCCGATAAAGAGCCCCTGTATGGGTGCCCGTCGGGTATTGCACCGCCGACCCGACGAGGAGCAAAACCCAGATGATGAAGCATGACACCTAGCTTGCTGGGTGTGTGAGGGTTTTAGTTCCACCCTAAAGGGACCCCCCTCCCTTGTGCATTCACATTCACTAGGTGTAAGTCTGACTTCGGATAACTCCTTTTCCTCCAGACTTTTCACTCTGTAGGAACTGCACATCTCTCGCTTGTGTTAATACTTAGGGCTTATGTGCAGGACCTCAATAAAAATAGCCCAGCCCGTACTCTCCTTCTCTTTGTTGTACAGTCTTATTTCTGCCCACTAGGAGCCAGGGATTACATTTTATGTAAATGTAGGGTTCGGAAAAAAAAAACACCGAAAGCCCACTAAGCACCAGGGAGTATTTTCTTTATCTAGAATAGGGGTAAGGATGTCCAGAATAGGCATGCCAATGCCCCCACCCTATTCAAAAACAAATGGACACTCTTTCTCCCCCTGGTGGTTTCCTATGGGGACAATAGCCAATTTAGAAGCCAGGGATTTTTGTTTCTGTAGTTCAGGGGTGAGGGCTGGTCAGAATGGGGATGCCAATGCCTCCCCCCTACGCAAAATTGCCACAGTCTTTCTGCTCCCTCTGGGGGTCACATGGGGACAATAGCCCCCAATCAGCCCCCCCGGGGGGCAGAAAGCACACTAGGCCCCAGAGATATGGATATGGGCATGTCAGGGTGTGGCCCCTTTGGCAAGGGTTGATCCCCTTTTTTGTACCCATTTTGGCCGTTTCTGCCCACCTTGGAGGCAGATCAGCAATATTTTTAGGCTCATCTGCCCGCAAGAGGGGTAGAAAACCTCGAGACACTGGAGAAAGTGTCTGTGTGTGTGAACTGGAGTTCGGCTGACAGTCTGTGTGTACTGTCATTTGGCTGTCTGTTTGTGAACCTGCATTTTTCTTGCGGTGTGTGTGGACTTGTGCTTAGCTGGCAGTATGTGTGGACAGTCACTTGGCTATGGCTATCAGTCTGCATGGATGGCACATGTCTGGCGGTTTGCGGACTGTCACTTGACTGGCGGTGTGTGTGGACTGTCGCTTGGCTGGAGATGTGCTTAGATGGTGCTTTGCTGGTGGTGTGCATAGATGACACTTGGCTGGTGGTGTGCTTGGATGGCACTTGGCCTGCGATGTGGCTTGCACAGCTCCAGCAGCATTTTATTATCCAGAATACCCTGTAACCTCAAATGTAGCTAACAATTCACACTTTCCTCACATTTCTGTGTGGAAACGATGTTGGATCACTGTGCTGGCACAAATTTCCCACCACCCAGAGTTTCCCTCAGTCTCCTGATAAACAAGATACCTCACTTGTGTGGTTGCCCAAAGCAGAGAACCTAAAATCGTATAAAATGAAAAAGTCAGGGAGAACCAAAGTGGGTCCAAAAGGGCATTTCTTTTTTCATAGGTATTTAGGCTGACTCTGCTTTGGGTACCCACACAAGTGAGGTCTCCCGAGCAAAATGATACCTGACTTGTGTGGGTGGGCCATTGGCCTGCGACTGGGAAAGGACAAAAACATAGAGATTGGGGGGATAGCACAGCAAGCTCTAAGCGCTATCTATTTTTTATATACGTTTTCAGGTCAATTTTGCATTGGATACCCACACAAGTGTGGTATCATTTTTATCGAGAGACCTACGGGAATGCTGGGTGATAGAAAATGTGTGCTTGTGCGGTGATCACAGACAGAAACGAAAGGAAAATTTGATTTTTTAGCTAAATTTGAAGTTTGCAGAGGATTCTGGGTGCAAAAACATTGGGGGGACCACGCAAGCCACACCTCTTTGGACTCCCCAGGTGTCTAGTTTTCATTGATGTCTGGGTTTGGTAGATTTCCCTAGATGGTTGCTTAGCCCAGGACTAAAAACACAGGTGCCACCTATGCAAAAACTGTTTGATTTGAGATACATAATTTTGATGTCTCCACAATAGGTTTTGGGCCCTTACCTGTTGCTAGTACTTGACCCACCCACACAAGTGAGTTAGCATTTTTATTCATCGCCAGTCCTGGGGTTATGCTGGGTGGTAGGAAATTTGTGTCCGCCCGGTGATCACACAACTTTCCCACACAAAAATGTGAGAAAAATTTAAGGTTTGAAGGGGATTCTGAGTAGGAAAACATTGGGGGATCCACGCAAGCTACACCTCCCTGGACTCCCTCAAGTGTCTCGTTTTCAGAAATGTCTGGGCTTTGTAGGTTTCCTTAGATGGCCGTCAAGCCCGGGACCAAAAACGTATGTCTTCGCAAAACCAGGTTGTTTTGTGATAAGCAATTTTGATGTCTCCACAATACGTTTTGGGCAATTTTAGGTTTCAGACACTAGGCCTACCCACACAAGTGAGTACTATTTTTATTGGAAAACTTGGGGGAATGCCAGGTGGGTGGAAGTTTGTGGTTCTCCACAGATTCCAGAACTTTCCATCACAGAAATGTGCGTAAAATGTGTTTTCTTTGACAAAGTTTGAGGTTTGGAAGCAATTCTGGGTAAGAGAACGGGTGAGAGCCACACAAGTCACCCCATCCTAGATTCCCCTGGGTGTCTAGTTTTCAAAAATGTACAGGTTTCCTATATTTCTCTAGGTGCTGGCTGAGTTATGGCCCAAAATGCATAGCTAGGCACATTCCAAACAAAGGATTCACTTTTCACTGGAAATATGTGATGTGTCCACGTTGTGTTGTATGCCGTTTCCTGTCATGGGCACTAGTGAGGTGCCATTTTGATTGGCAGGCATGGGGGAATGCTGAATGGGTGAAAGTTTGTGGCTCTCTGCAGATTCCAGAACTTTTGATCAGAGAAATGGGAGGAAATGTGGGTTTTTGACAAATATTGAGGTTTGCAGGGGATGCTGGGTAAAATAACCTGTTGAGAGCCACACAAGTCACCCCCATCCTGAATTCCCCTCGGTGTCTAGCTTTAAACAATGTACTAATTTGGAATTGATAACTTATGTGGACAAATGTCATGGGGACCTAAGTGTGAACCATACAAAATAGCCAAAAACGGGCATGGCACGGGGGAGGTGTTATGTTATCTTATGTCATATGAATTTGTAGCGCACACAGATACTCCAAGGAGTGTCCCGGCACCAAACCTGAAATAGATCGTGATTCTAGAAATTAAAACAGGAAAGTTTTCAGCTTTTTCTTGAAGATCCGAGCGTCTTGAATACTACGTATAGCCAAAGGAAATACGTTCCAACCAAGAGCCGCCTTCCGAACAAGGGAGCAGCCACCCAACCTTTGACGGATGAAACGGGGGATCTGAACCAGCAGTTTGGATGCAGAACGCAGTTATCTTGACGGTAAATAAAAAGAGACCCTCTTCTGCAAATAGCTGTGTCTTCGACCATACAGGGCTGTATGGGCAATGGACAAAACTTTGAATTGAATCCGTGCCTCCATAGGAAGCCAATGAAGGGTGCGTAAGTGAGAGCGCACACTACTCCTTCTGGGAAGATCCAGGAGGAGGCGGGCCGCTGAATTTTGCACCACCTGGAGCTTCCTCATCAAATAACTGGGGCACCCGACATAAAGTGCATTAGCATTGTCCAGGCGAGAAAGAATCAGCGCCCGGACCACAGTTTCCCTCGCCTCTTTTGGGAGAAGAGGCAGAAACTTCCTCAAGGTTTTCAAAATGCCAAAACAGGACCCCGACAATTTCTTGATCTGGATAGCAAAGGTTAAGTTCTCCTCTAACCAAACTCCCAGATTTTTTACAGCAGTGTCTGACATACCAGGCAGGGGAAACTCCGCCGGCCATAATAACTCTCTAAAGTTAGGTGGAAATTTGCCGTAAATAAGTATTTCAGATTTCTCCTCATTACACTTCAGTTGGGCCTGAGCCAGCCAACGAAATATAGAAGACAAGCAGTGCTGAGCAGAGCAGACCTCTGCGTCGTCACCCTGCCAGGTAAACAGCAACTGAGTGTCGTCCGCATATGTGATCATCTTAGCCCAAGCTCCTCCGCATAATATAGCAGTGGGGTAACATAGATGTTAAAGAGGGGCTAAGGGAGGATCCCTGCGGAACACCTGTAGGGACTGGCTGACACGCTGAGATGCAAGGTGGGAGTCAGACCTGTTGTGACCTGTTGGACACAAAAGAAGTAAGCCAGCCTAAGGCAGAACTGGCAATACCAATCTCCGAGTGGCGAGCAAGAAGAAGGGAGTGAGGCACCGTGTCAAATGCCGCCGAGAGGGACAGCATAATCAAAGCTGCCCTCCCGCCGACATTCAGACACTCTCGGATAGCTTCCAAAACCTCTATCAATTCAGTCTCTGTACTGTAGGCTTCTCGAAAGCCAGACTGTGCAGGGTGCAGCAGGCCAGCATCTTCAACAAAGGCTGTGAGTTGTCTCGTAACCACCTTCTCACAAACCTTTGCCAAGCTTGGCAGAAGAGAGATTGGCTGGTAATTTCCCGGGGACAAAGGATTAAGTGAAGGCTCTTTTAAGAGAGGAAGAATTATAGCCTGCTTCCACATAACAGGCAGGCTGCACAAGGATCAGCAGGAGAGCCCGATTTCAAACCCTTGAGAATTCTAAGGGTACAAAGCAACTCTACTGAAGAAAAGGCAAGTCATTTATGAGTAGGGACCGCTAAGGATCCAGAGGGAAAAGAAAGAACAAAAGGTCCCTGGATACAGGTGGAAAACGCCTCCTGGATAGCCTGGATCTTGTCAAGGAAGAACTTGGCAAGAACATTACACCAAGCTTCCGAGATTGGTGCCGAACAGTCCTAGGCACGAGGAGCCACAAAGATTTGTACAATGGAGAACATTTCTTTCGAATTATTATTCGCCGCGCAAGGAAAAGTACCGATTTTTTGCATCAATAATAGCCCTATCATATTCCTTTGGATTGGTTCTAAGCGCATGCTATCGCCAGAGAGCAGTAGTTATTGGCACGCCATAATATCTCCAATACCTTACAATTATGTTTCAGTAAATGGAGCTCCAGCAAGAACCAGGGATTGGAGGGGAAGTCTCTAGCGAGCCTAGAGGTACGCGATAAAGAAAGTGCGGTCACCGAATTAGAGATCCATTTGATGAACCCCAGCAGACACCCTTCCAGGTCCTGCTGACAGATAGGCTGCAAAGAAGCTAAGGCATTATTAAAATGCTGAGGATCAATTTTACGAAACATTGGGGGCAAATTGGACTCTAATAGCACCATCTGCTGCATAACCTCCCATGAAAAACATGAAAGTGGTCTGACCAAGAAACCGGCCGAGAGACCACTTTTCCCTATACATAATGGCAATGCCCCCCCCCCCCCTCCCTCCACCCTTCCGGTCTAATCGAGCGATCTTAAAGCCAACTGGGGTGGCAAGAGCAGCAATAGGATTCGAAATGTCATCTAACCAGGTCTCCGTGATGAACAGCAAATCTAAGCTGTTATCCAATACCAGGTCGAATACATCCACATGGTGTTTCCTCAAAGATCTCACATTAATAAGAGCAGCTTGAATACACTGGGACCTAGATGCCATACTAAGAGGAATCCTATCTGGAAGGTCTAAAATCGGTATAAAACCACAAGTATCGCACACATAGTGCCGGCGGCATGGTGACATATTCCTGCCTTGGGGAGATCACATAGTTGGTCGAAGAGCTTTAAGGAATGCCGCCGACCGTACGCACCTTACGCCTCCCACCTTTATCGATTGGGCAGCATAACTGGCCCTGGCTGCTGTCGGTGCGCTGACGGGCGCAGATGGGCTTGCCTTAGGCGCGCCATCGGTGCGCCCACAGCGCCCGTCCACTGCGCGTCCGAGCAGTGGCCATTAAGTAGAGAGGATTGACATACTGCGAGCAGCGACTAGAGCGCCGACCGAGGAGAACGCGCGGCACTAACAAAATGTCCGCTCAAGCCCGCGTTTCCCCGCAAAATACCAGGACAAGATTAGCCCATAAAAAAAGGAGTTTAACACACTCCAAAGTGCAATAACACAATATCGCAAAATAAAACATTAAAAAGAAACAGCCCCCCACAATTTTCTTAGTTATTGTTATAACTTTTTTTAAATGATAGTCCCATACAAATTTATCAAAACACAACCTATTCAGGGATCGCGCTCCCCAGCACTGCCCGTTAAATAATGGGGATTGACGTCCTGCGAGCAGTGACTTGAGCGATGACCGGGGAGAACGCGCTGCACTAACAAAATGTCCGCTCAGGCCCGGGTTTCCCCGCAAAACGCCAGGATGAGATTAGCCAATAAAAAACGGAGTTTAACACACTCCAAAGTGCAACTCAGTTATTGGCTCTGGGTACCTCAGGTTCTTGGTGAACCTTACAAGCCTCATATATCCCTGCAACCAAAAGGGTCCGAAGGACATAAAGTTATATTGGTTTCAAATATCTACCACAGTTAAAAAAAAGTTACAGGTGAAAATGTAGGCTCAAATGGCTTTTTATTTCAACTAGATTTCAATATATTTTTATTTCTACTGTTATTTTCTAAAAGAAAACCTTGAAGGATCTACACAAATGACCCCCTGCTGACTTTAGAATTGTGTCTACTTTTTAGAAAAGTATAGCTTTCTGGGATCCATTATTGGTTTCATATTCATTGCTACCACTAACTGGAAGTAGTTTAAAAGCACAAAAAATAGGAAAAATACGCTATGTCCCACTAAAAGGCCAAACCTGTGTAAAAATTTTTTGGTTTTCTGACAAACGCCTGCCTGCTCCTGAAAGCTGAGAAGATGGTGATTTTAGTATCACAAACCCTTGGTTGATACTATTTGCAGGGAAAAACACAGATGTTTTCTTCTTCAGCCTTTTTTTCCATTTTCCCCCCCAAAAAACACAATTTAGCTGTATTTTGCTTAATTTCTCGGTCCCCTCCAGAGGAATCCACAAGCTCAAACTAATTTAGCATGGATAGCTTGTGTGGACAAAATGTTATGGGGGCCTAAGCACAAACTACCCCAAATAGCCAAAAAAGGGCGTGGCACGTGGAAGGCCTGGCAGCAAAAGGGTTAAAGTGGAACAGGTAAAAAAATTACTATTACCATGCTGCTTTAAAGACAAGGCCCTAAAACTATTTTAACTGTAGCAGGCCAATATGTCCTTGGTGACAAATCAGAGTAAAATATTAATGCTGTATCTAGTGAATGGAACCATCTAAAAAAAACCTAAACAAATAAATATCAAAGAAGAGTAACTTTTAAAAAGTTGAATGCAAGCTAGTTACCCTTTGCCAGCCTGACGGTACTGGAGGCTAATTTGCAAAGACTCTCCAGCAACTCCCAGCCTGTGCTCATCTCAGGAATAGGTGAGAAAGAGGGGTGAAATTCCTCCCAGGAGCAAACAAGAGGCTGATCTCGATGGGCAGAGGTGGTTCATCCGAGCTCAACAGAGTATGCAGGGTAGGGTCTGTGGGAATTCTGCTGACTCTACAGTGTCAAGTCCTGCCTGACAGGTCTGCTGCACATGTATCACCTTAGCTCACTTGAAAGAGAGAGAACAGGATGACAGGACAACACTTGTGCTTCCCCTGTCTGGTTGTGGAAGAACCTTATTTTGTCCTACCAGACCTCTGTTGTGAGTACAGTGCCTGCTTCAAATGGGATGTTAGTGTTATGTGTCGGAGGAAACTAGTGATTACCTTAAAGCACTCCTCAACACTTCCACAACCCTCAGGGCCCAAGTTTAGTGTGTCCAAAGGCTTCCACTATCTTGCAGTAGGGGAAACAGGAACTACTGAAAAAGTGGGTAGGGTGGCCCCTGGAAACCTTGACCCCATTTGTGAAGGAGTCACTCTCAACCATTTATCTAGTGCCAGGCATAAACTTGGCACCCCAAGGTATCTGGACAGAACACTTTGTGTACCTGCAGAAGAACAGAAAGTGGACTGGACCATCTATCCAAGACCTCGCAGCTGACCTGAATGACTGGGGGAGACCTAAAGCAATTTCGCATTACGCTTGTTATGCAAAAATCCGCCATGAAGTTATGTAATTCAGTTTCATTGCGGTAACAATTCACCCCGGCTATTACTGCAAACGGATGGGAACTGCAGAATGCAAGTGGCTTTTGTTCATGGTACGTTTGATTTTTGCACTTTTTTTGCACAAAACGTGTTCTTGCATTAAAATGGATACGAGAAAGCATTTTACCAAACCATATAGTGCTATCTGTGGATTTGTATTTCACGTAATTTTGCAACATTTTGCAATGTTCTCCATAATTACGCGAAAGCAAACTATGTAATTTTCGCACACCCCTACTCACAACCCCCTTCAGAGAATCTTTATAAGTATTACATTCACACCTTTCTATTGAAAAGCTAAACCTGGTCTTTATATAGTCTGAGAATGTTAAATATTTTAAATATCCAAGATCACCATCTACACATCTTCAAACGTGAACAGAGTTAACTGGCAATCTGTTTAATAATGTAACTGCTGCGAGTAGAAGAAAAAAGAACATAATTGACAACCTCAGCCAAATAGGTAATTATGGGGAACACAAAGTGCACTGCGGGAAATCAATATTTCATGGGTTTGGTATGAAAGCATGTGAGGAAGCTAAGAAAAAAGTACATCATTTAAAAGGGTTTCCATCAGTGCAATAAAAGTCACTGGCTTCCCAAACATAGGCCTTAGGTCACGGATTGGTGCAGGAATGTGTCCAATCAAGACCGTAGATTGTATTTAAAACCTCTATCTAAACATATAAAGCCTTTATCGTTACAAAATGCTTGAAAATGCATTGTAGATTTAATTTTATGCCATGGCAGTGAAAATAAATGTGGCCCAATAACATGTGATATTTAGAACAACTGCACTAATAAAGATACATTTGCACATATATTATAGTGCAATGTTAAAATTCCAGTTTATTACAACCGCAGGGTGATATTCACATGAGAAAAACAGTGGAGTGAAATCGTCATTAAAAAATGTTCCTTGTGGATGGGCAAAATTGAAGTAATGTTTCTGATGTTTGTGCTGTTGGATTCTTGTTGAAAACATGCTGTGGGTGACTACCACGGTGTCATGGTCAATAGCAGGAGGTCTTGTGTGCGTGGGAAGCGGGAGTGGATGGAATGCACACTATCATGTCTATGGCAGCTGGATAGTGAAAAAGGTGTGCACACCCTGACACTTGTGATTGCAAGGCCAGTATGGTGTTCAGGCCTGTGCCTATGAAAATCCAAAACCACTGGCTTCCTTCTACCCACTGTTGCACATCCATGCCACAAATCCACGAGAGTGAAGAAAGCAGGCCATGAGTTGTTAATCCTTGGAAGTTCTTAGGGCAGTACTCAACATGGTGTGGTGGGGGAAGGGCAGGAAAGGTGCGCATGGGAAGGAAGAGAAGGTGGTAGATGTGTTAATAAACACCGAGATTCTGCTGCAGAATGTGTTTGCTCTTCCCTTACTATGGTACAAAGATTTACAGATCAACGACAAGATTCAGAGACCAATCATGCCAATCAATACACTGTGCCATAACTACTTGTTTTTATGAGTTGTACTGTGGGATAATGCTGAGATGGTTACTGCCTACGCCCGCCCCCTTCACATCATACACATTCTCATTCACCACATTCACATATGGGGATATCGCTATATCTTTTTCCATGACACTTGAATGCTGATCAGGCCATCTTTGCTTGTATGTCATGATGTGCACAATACATTTTCTCAAAGTCAATGCTCAACAATCCTCTGATTTTTGAAAAGCACATATGATAGACTGTGACCCATGCAGACTCCCTCATTTGTCAGTACAAACAACAGGAAAGGGTGCATCATTTGATAGCATCAAGTGCCATCATTGCTGCCTCCAAGCTTGCTCTGTGTAAATCCGGATCTGCAAACTGAGGTAGGAGGGTGGTTTAGTAAGTGGGAATAAGCTCTACTCAGGATATCAAGGTCAACAATGAGCTCGTTTTTAATAGCGCTTTAGTTATTCATTTTTATTCTACGATTTTATATAGTGATGCTTTAACTAGTCACCATGTTGCATCAATTACCAATCTTGAGAAAGTGTGAGGGTAAGTTGAAAACTGGAAGAGGAGAGTTGGAGAGTGTGGAATATCCTGTAGAGCAAATAAGAGCAGAGGGAGCTAGAAGGGGGTCAGATGGGGCAAGGAGAGATAAAAGTGAGAGAGGAAATATAGTATAATGCCATGTTAACACTGACATTTAACACACCAGTAATCAGTATCTATTGATCAATATTCATTAATTGAGCAATGGTGGAAGAGGGTCATATTACAGAGGGGGAAAGCTTTAGGGAGAACACTGCAGTAATCAGTAAAGACAGAGTTGTAAGGTAGTAAGTGAAAAGGATAGCAACGGGGAGGGGGGAAGCGGAGGTGATGGAGAGCCTTGAGAGAAATAACACAACACACTTCCACTGTTTCTAAACGCTTTTGTGTAAATGAACCATGGAAAGAACAAATGCAACTCCTTATTCAGAGGAAAATCAGTATTGCAGGAGACATAAGTAAAACAATAGTTCATTCGGATTGATTCATATGTGGATTACAGAGTCATTAAATGGACCACTCAATAATCTTATTATTTTAAGAATATTAAATAAAACGACCACAGTCAACATGTATGTAGGTGAGCATGCAATTTATAGAGTGAAGATAATTGTGTAATATCCACAGAACTATTTACATGTAGGGTTTTACAAGTGATAAAAAATTTGAATATGATTTGAAAACTGTGATAGAAAAAGAATACAAGTCAAATCAAATTTTCAGAATATATGTATAAATGTTTTGGCTGTCTAAGAGGAGCGTGTAAAAGATCAATTATTAGTAATCGTAATTAATAACTGAACAGAGTAAAGTAAACACAATTCAAACTATGGGTTAGTTGATATTTCGACCCCTAAACAAAATGGCGCGGACAAGATTTGCTTGAGGACAAAATTATGATTGATAAAGAACAAATGAACTGCAAAAAGGTAAATATGTGGCAAATTCATGTTTTATACTTGGTACGATAGTGGAAGCTAGAGGAAATCCTTTGCTATGCGAGAACGATCAGGGGGTTATCATGACTAAAAACAGAAGGTGTTTGTCTTTTGTAACCTTTGAAAAACCCCATAATTTTATTATCAAGGTTGAATTGCATACATATGTTTGCAAGGTTGAAGTTGTGGTATTTCTTCACCAATAATGAATACACTGGTATGTTGGATGCCTGTCAGGACTGTTGGAGTTCATGCTCTCTGGTGATCATGTCCACTGTTGTAGGGAATCAGTCACGTTGCTTAGGCTCCACAATACAAATTTTCTATGGGCAGGACTTAGCGACTGTGGAAGATGGTACAATGGTGGCTGGGGAGGTGAACGAGGGTGTAGTCAAAGGGTAACATGGATCATCACTTCCAGGGAAAGCTGAAAAGAGCCAGAAAATTCAGGAAGAGTCGGAAAATTCTGATAAAGCCAGAATATTCTGGAAGGAGCCAGAAGGTTCCACACACTTCCAGACTAGTACGAAATGGGAAGGTATAAGCTCTAGTCACTGCACTAGATTTTGATGGGTTCTCTACTCAGGTCGCATAGTTTGCCCCATTTGTGTTCCTGCACCGTTTTTGGTTTACTGCCCTTCAGTTCCCTTGAGTGGTTAGGGCAACTCAGTTTAACCCTTTCCTCCACAGATACTGAGCTTTGCTTGCTACCATCCCAAAATTCCTGCACCAACTTCTAACAGTTCAAGTCAGCCTGGCATCTCTACTATTAGAGACAGACCTTCGTATTTGGTTCCCAGACTGTGTCCTGGTCAACCAGAGGCTATTAGCGACCTCTCTGATTTCATCCCCTAGTAAGCCATTCTACTGTTACTACAAGACATTGTATCCTGTAGTACACCAGAACATTTTTATCAATGGTATCTTCTTTTATAGGATTACAGGGGTTACCAATCGGTCTACTGCATTCAGACAGTCCTTGTTTCACGCCTTCCAGCAGCCATGCTACTGATAAAACTGGTTCAAAGCGCTTACGAAGTGTTCCTTTCTCTCTACTCTCTTGCACTTTTTACCCTTGTACAGTCACTTCTGTTTTTGGAATTTATTACAGATCTTATTTGACTGAAATGAGACGGAGTGGGGTACACCATCTCAATCCCTGGCTTGCATTTCAGCGACATCCTGATAATACCACTGGATTGTGTCTTTTTATTACCTTCACCCCATTGCTCAAAACTTGCCTAGAGATATACTGACCTTTGAAAGGGCAGTGCTCTAGCACATTGGAGCACTCAGCCAGGAAAGGGAATGTATTAGTTATAATATTTCCAAAGGCAGAGTGAATATTGCAATTAAATTGATGGATAAATTGATGAGATGATTGTGCACAATATGACATATATTTTTGCTAAAATCCTTTGCCAGCAATCTGTGGTTAATTACTGTACTACATTGAAAGCTGATTTCACATCAGAAATTAGCACATTGATTAGAAATGTAATAGATGAGGCCTTGTCTTCAGTAAAAATGAGCACGGGTTCCAGAATAAAAACACCCATGAATATCTACCATTTACGCCTTAACTCATGTTCATAAACAACCAAAGAACCCCCCTGGAAGGCCTATTGTTTCCGTGTGCAGCTGTAATTTAGACCCCATATGTCAGTTCATTGATTTACGAGGTCAATCATTTGTATTTGATATTAAGGCATATGTGAGGGTCAGTGTAAGTCTGATTAGAAGAACTGAATTCCTGTTTGTTTGTTCGTTCCACCCAAATCCTTTTAAAGCTAGCTATGCAATCATTGTGTTCTAATATAACCCTTACGGGCACCTAGAGTGCTAAAGAATCTTTAGACTCGATGCCTGTGTCTTGACCCCTAAAAATGTAATTGTCTCTCTCAAAGAGATAGCCCTAACAAAGAACTGTTTGAATTTCGAAATTATTTTTTTCTGTCACTGTAAGGGAATGGTCATGGGTCATTGGTCATGGATCCAGTGGATGACTTTGAAGAACAAAACATCTATGGACATACCAATACATTTTCCTCAAGGATTATTATTTGTAGGAAGTACAGAAATTATGTTTTCCTTAAATGAAGTGGTAATTCTGCTTAAGTTCATGATGACAAATCATACACTAAACTATTCCATCTATCAACTGAATGCAACACATTATTGGGATATACAAGCCATCATCCTCATAGTCTTATGGACAATTTAGCTTTCAGTCATTTTTCCACCTGAGGCACGGCTCTAAAATGAAGAAAGCTTTCTTTAAAAGAATCCGACATAATGATTAACAAACTATTGGTACAGAGCTATCTTTTAAGACTATTTAAACATTCAAGAAAGAGGTACTGTTATCTCCTTACACCAAGGCTCAAACCCATGAATAATTTTGTGGGTACCAATTGCACTTCAGTAAACAGAACAAATGGATTATACATAGAAATTTTTATCTCCGATTTGCTGTCAAAAGAGGCACAAATATTCACCATACAGATGAGATTAAAGTTACCTGTGGAAAATAACCCCACCTTTGTACACAATGGGGACTTCCTCCTGTGCATGGGCATTTTAAGTGTGGCAGTATAGCAAAGGTTATCTCTGAAGTAAAGCAACATATTTTTAACACGATAATATCAAATTGTGTTGCACAAATTTACTATTTGTAAGTCATCCAATGTCAGCTATGCACTGTGTTTTTTTATGGCACTACCTATATTGAACAGATTTCCCAAAAAATACAAAAGTACAGTACATATTTTACAACATAGAAGCAGAATAAAATGTGGTACTTCAGGAGCGCCTCTTGTTCAGTACAGAATTTACACATACACGGATAATATTAATTGGCAAGTAGTGGAGCAGGTTGTGCCAAATCCACATGGTGGAGATGTATCTACGATAGGTTCCAATCCTCACTACAGATGTATCAATTATGAAATCTGGACTAAATAAATATGAATAATGGGGTTATTTGGCTATTATTACTGGGTGCTTTTATTAAACCGAGTGTATCATCTGAACAGCCTTCATATCAGTTTGTGGGGGCTGTTCATATTACCAACATAAATTATTGTCTGTTTGTATCTATGCATGCTACATTGTTTTTGTGTATATGTAATGTGTTTCTAAATTCCCCATTTTTTACATTTGTTGCTATTGCCCCCGAAAATATTTGACTGTGTAAAAACATTTTTATACCAAAAATGTTTTTTTATAATGGTTGGCTTAATTTTTCTTCTTTTTGTAGTCTTTCTTCTTGGTTTTTGCTGAACTTCAACATTATCAAGTAGATTATATATTTTTGTAAATGTTCCATGACTGTTTTGTTGTTATTTGATATGCTCTATTTTTGCTTGTTCCCTCTTTCTCTATAGGGTTGACTTCCCGCTACCCTAAACATGCACGGCAACACAGCCTCCATGTTCCCTTGTTTTATAACTGGCACATGCCTAAACCCACTTGAGAGAAAGAAGCTTTTCTGTCTTCCATGCTGGTGAGTATTTTTATATTTCTTCCTGCCAAAGGGTACTAATTTTACTATTTTTCTGCCCATCATTGACATGAATCATTTATCACTATGAACAGAGCCCTTTTGTTTTACACAATTCATAGCAGTGATTTGCTAATACTAAGATGAAGTGTCTGAGTAAGTGGGAGCTCTTTTGTTGGCATAGTACAAACGTATATATAACATATGGGACATTCACCTGAATCCAACATTTTTGTCGATCTGGAGTCAACTTACCGAGAAAGGTAAGCCCTCCTTTTTGAGTGTTTTTGAACACTTGCATTACACTTTGTGTTATGCGCCTTTTTACTGCAAAGTACCATAGTTGGTAACATGCTTGTATTTTCCTTCTCTTCTGTTTTAGTCATGGTTTACTCCTTTTATCTGGCAGAGGTAATGATCTCCTCTTACATGATCTTCCACTGTCAAACTCATGAGCAAGTACATTTTTGCTTAGTATTGACCTTTTCAAAATCATCCATTCCCTCTAAGATACTACAAATCCAATTTTTGTTCTAATGAAGACCATGTCAAAGTCATTTCTTTCGGGGTTGAAATGCTGACTAAAATCATGTTTTGGTCAGTGCATACTTTCAAACCTTCATTGAACAGTAGGGACGTTTGATATTTGCTCTTTTAGTTGCTATTCCTGAAGAGCCAAAACAGTCATACAAATCTCTTGCTATTGGCTGAGCTCTAAGTTTTCTCTCTTTCTCTCTAACTCTCTCATATTTTTCCATTTCAACCTCCTACCTTTTATCTTACACTCGTTTTTTGTCTCTCTCTCTCTCTCTCTATGTTGCTTTCCACGTCTTTTTGTTCCTCTCTCTCTCTCCCTATCTGTTCTTATCTCTGCTTCTGTTCAGCTGATTGAATTCAGAATTATACACACGGCTATGGAGCCAACTGTAGGGTAAAAGCTCAAGTTTTCTAAACCATATGTGCCATTTAACCATATCATCCACTCAAATCACTTGCTATTTTCTGTAATCTGTTTTAATTATACATCACCACCCACCAGAAGCAGCCTGTTAGTAGGCCTTTAAGGACAGGGTTGAGAAGATTAGAGTGCTGCCGCCAACTGCAGCAGATAGGAAATCATTGGCAGAGGGTTCAATATGTAGCCTTGTGTCAGTAATGGGTCTAGCAGGTAAGTAATATACAAGCTAATCTTTTCACAACAGAGAATGTGGTGATAAGGCTTGCCTTAGGCTAACTGCATATCATTCTGAACAAGTTTATCTCAGTCCTATCCTTTGAGTTCATTACCAAGCACTCCTACGTGTTCCTAATGAGCATGTGTCCATATTTCAACAGTTTTAGAGTCATGGAAAATCAAAAGATACCATGTCAGAGCATAATGAACCTGTTAAGTCAGTAATATACGTGGTTAGAATAGTTACCTGTAGGCGATACATTTTGACATGTTAGCCTTTGACAATCACCATAAAGGCAACTCTGCTAGTTAAATTCAGGCAAAACATTCATTAAGTGCAAGCGCTGTGGTGCCTTGAATGTGTTGAGGAGCTCTAGAACATGTGCAGCAGTGGCGGCTCCTCCGCTATGGCAGCAGAGCATCGCTCCACTGCTTTTAAGAAGTGCCAAGTAGAAACATTAAATGATAATAACTTAAAGTTATTATCATTTTATGCTTTGTGTCCTGCTGCTTTGTGGGCGGGTGGGTGCGCAGGGCTGCTCTGCTCTCAGAGCAGGAAAGGAGTGGTTTGCCCACTCCTAAGTGTGCAATAATTGGCTGCCCAAACCAGTCATGCCCACTTCCCTGTTCTCCATGCAGGCTGCATTACAGCCTGAATGGAGAACATTCCCACCCCTCCAGCGCCTGACTGAGTGCCGTGTCACCGCACTCAGGCCAATCACAATGCTGCATTGCAGTGTTGTGATTGGCTTAGGGGAGGGAACCTGGCTGCCTGCTTCCTGGAGTCGGAGGCAGGAGAGCAGGGGCAGAAACGCGGCACCCGGAGGAAAGGTACTTTTTTTTTCATCCCCCCACGTGCAACCCCACGCGAGACCCCCCACCTTGCCGGCTGCCACTTTTGTGCAAAGTACTCTGAACACCATAATTTCTACCAAACAAGTTATAAACCAAACAAACACAAGTAATATTATAAATTGACAATTAACTTTCACCAGTTCACCTCAATCATTTGTTTAAAATAGATGGACAAACTATATTTTGAATTTAGAGTGCATATGTTTCTTTTACCTCTGTCATCATTTCCCTGGTGTGCTGCTCCTCCTTCAAACTGCTTCCCCAATTTTTTACAATCACTCTCTGTTACTTAGTGGCACCCCCACACTGAATCACTTTTTCCATTGTCTTTATGACCTCCCCCACCACTCCAACTGCCAGTCTCAATTTGCGTTGCCAATGGCAGATGCTTTTGTGAATTTTAAAGCACAACTTTCCCTAACTGTTCTATAAAGCAGTTATAAAGCAACATTCCTGAAATAAGCAATATTTCTGGTATGACAAGTCCGCCCATTCCTTTCAACAGGTGCTGGAAATTAATCCAGCCTACTAAATCGTAAGGAATATGATGAAAAAAGAGAGCAACCTTCCGTTGCCTTTAGAAATGTTTAATAAAATAAATGGTTATCAGGTAACTCAGATAATGCAATTTTACATGGACCATCATGGGTTATGCCATTTTTCTTCATTTCAGTTCTTTTAATTTTGCCATTCAAGTAGATTCAAAATCATATTTTACTCCTGAGAACGTACCTGGAATTGGCAGTATTAAAAGAACCTCACACAATCCAGGCTCACCCGGGTTGACACTATTCAGGCAGCTGACAGATCACATCAAAAGGCACAGTAGGCTTCAGACACTAGTAATGCCTATCACTCAATTGTCAACCATAAATACATATTTGCAAATATGATCATATTATTTCCAGATATAAGCTGTTCAGTTTCTTTTAAATACAAGCTGTATTATTATCAGAAAATAAACTCACTTTCCTAAACATGCACTACCTGAAATATCAGCCTGTCTATATTTTGCTTCAAACATTATTCTTTCATTTTAATTAATAACTTATATGCAATTCTGCCGCACATGGATAGATTCTGTCCTCATGCCCTGGTGTGAATTTCCTTCCTTTTAATGTATTCCTCTGTTTGAAATATTTTATTGACAATAAAAGTTTAGGAAACAATCAACATACAAAAATAGTACCAAATAACATAACAAAATATGCACTTCAGTGAGAATAGAATAAATACCTTTCTAAGGATAGAAGATAGCACATGCACTAAGTAAACAAAAAAGATCAAAGCTACTTAAAATGAATTCAGAAAGAGAAATTTGCATATACATAATATTGAATATGATTGATATAAAAGAAAAGGAGAACAGAATAATATAACAAACTTTGTTAGGATACGTAAAAATCAAGAGGTTTCCAAAAGTATTTCATGCTTGTGAAAGGTTTGTGTCACCCAGTCGCATAAATGTAATCCATGCCCACCAAGTGTGAATAGTTCATAATTTAGCATTTTTCAAATTAGATGTTATGGATTTGATTGCTGATCAAATAAAAAAATCAAACAACATCTGATGTGTAAGGGAGATGATGGAATTTAGACAATGGATTTACCTATAAAATAGAATATGAGATATTTTCAGTAAAAATGTATAATTTTACCAATTATATTCCAAACTTTTGACTATAATTTGAATATAATAGGGCAAACATATAACATATGTTTTAATGAACCAATATTGGCATGACAATGCCAGGAAAAAGGACTATTATTTTGGCTTTAAAAGGTTTAACAGGTGACCACAGAGCATTTTTGTAGGATAAAAGGAGTATATCAACACAATGAGACAGATACCCACCCTGGAATATTAAAATGTAGCATTTTTTATCAATCTTTAGGCGAAAAGGTGACAGGTAATTCCACATTCCAGAAATTTTTCTTTACCTGTCCAACTTAAGTGCCACCTGATAGTTTTCTATAAAATCTGGATTAAATGTGATCAGATCCACTGAATATATGCAAACACAACTCTATTTCGGGAATCTTAGCAACAAGTAAAGCATTAGGGAGTGAGGTAAGTATAGCATTGCACAGAATATCATCCTTATTATATTCACAGGATGGTAAGGTACAGGTTTTTTGAAGAGGATTAATGTTACATCAAAGATGGACTACATCATGGTGGGGACACTCACTATATGTCAAGAATAGCCACCCTTATGCCAGAGATGGCATTATGCAACATGTGGGTACCGTTCATACCATAGCTACCTACAATAATCAATAAATATGATGTATTGTAATATAAATTCCCACAATATGCCAAGAGTAACCACTGTTATGAAAGGACCAGTGTTTTACTACACTGAGAACCTTAACACTAAAGATATCAATAATGTAACAAGAGCTACTACCATTATGCCTGGATCTGCATATTAGCTTGAAGTCACATCATGCAATAGATACCAAGAATAACAAACACAGTGCCTGGGCCAGCACTATACCAGTGGTGGGTACCAACTTTATGCATGCCCATAATTTGCTAGAATTTGCTAAATATATGACAGTGCTGGCTAAGTATTAGTGGTAGGCTAACAATATTAGTGGTAGCACCATCATGCCACTAATAAATAATCACAATGCACCCACAATTGCCACCGTTATAGAAGGAATAGCCTTATATCATAGGTGGATGCCTTCATACAAAGAATCCCTAAAGTCTGGCAACTACACCCATTATAGTAGGACCAGCATAATGCCATGGGAGGAAAATCATACACACAAAGGCAAGTATGCAGTTGTGCATATACAGAAACACACACATGCACAGGTATTCAACATATTTTTAATACATGCACTGTCTGACATCACTCTCTCACTCTCAAGCGGCATTCCTCACCTCCCATTTCTGTTCCTACTGCATGTCAGACCTAACACTCTCATACACACTAACAGATTTATTGACATCACCAAGCAGCTTGTTGATTGACTTTGTAACAGGGTAAACACACAAGCTGTATGTGTGATGGGCTGAGAAATGCCCTTCAGGACAATCAAACATGAAAACTTTTCTTTCACTGTCATTCCAGTGGTCTGTGTTTGGAGTGACAGGGACATCTGAATATGGGATACATCATGAAAGGCAACATGGGCAAATCAACTCTGTTGTAAAGGCAGACACCACCACACCCTCGTTAGAACTGATAAACCTTAGTCATAAGACAGTATCAACAAATCCTGTTGGATGGATAATAGTTAAATACAGGCGCCCTTTGCATGCTTATCTAGCTTCAAACACCTACCAGCATGCTGCATAGTCACAATGTTTAACCACTTGTACACAGACAAACTCTTAGGTTCTCATTCAGATAAAAAAATCAGAAATCTGGATCTGCAGGTGTACTACTTTGTATGGCTGCAGAAACTTGTTTACGAAATTGCCTAAAGTTTTCATGGATGTGCTCGTGACAGATTGCTTCTAGGAGTAATGCAGCAACACTTGTAGGAATTTGTGTGCATTCATGAGTAAGGCTTTCTGCTTGAACATTTGTCTGTAAGGTACAATTGATCATGCGAAAATAAAATATTTGTCACATTGGAACAACGTCCCATACACTGCCACAAATTCGGGAAGAAAGCAAAGCCCATTACTAGCATCGAAAGGGATTTACTCCTGCCCCTGAAAAGTGTAGAATTTCAACTGTGTTTTCATGTTCTCAGAGTAGGCATTCATTAGAAACAAGTTTGTGAATACTGACAAAACCCATGTGTTCCTAAACATTTTGAGCTGCCCCCACACCAAAATGTGCTCTCCATGTTCCTGAAGTAGGAGTAACACATGTTTAATGTTACGCTATCAAGTAGTGACATTTGTAATGTGAGCAAGGATGTTTTGAACTAATAAGACAAATCATTTGCTCTTCTAAGTGGAACATTCAGGCACAAATGAAGATAAGAACTGGGTCTTCTGAGTGTACTTAATAATTAGCAAATAATCTTCTGAATTGTTAACACTACATGCCCCGCAGTTGGCATCAACAATGATATCATGTGCAATACCACACAACTACAATGCAATACTTGCAATCTAAGATAACATCTCACCACCCCATACGTGGGTAGCTCAATAACCCTGGGAATCTGGGATGTGTAACAAAGAAAGAACAGTGGTTCCTTTTGGAAGTACCCTCAAACAATCATGCAGCGTAACTAAATAATCATGGAACAAAATGAAATCATGTAATAATTTGATATTCAATCAAAATTTATGAACAGTTTAAGAAGCATGTACATTCAAAGAAACCAATAAATGAAATTTCAAATATATTGTCACTGAATCAATAGTAAATCAAATCTATTCTAATAGAGACAACAATGATAACCCACCAAGATGCTACAGTGCAAAGTAAAGGTTAACAGGGCAGTGCTTAGCGCTTTCTGAATATGCTGATATATTGGCATCTCTACTCATGATAAAAAATAAATGAAGCCATCTTACCGACTTTACAAACACCTTTCTTCTTTGCCTAACCTTCATAAAATATGCTTGGTTCCCACTGTTGAACTATAGCTCATTTGATTTTCAGCCATATAACCAAATACAACCAGTATGATGGTCAACAACCATGCAGAAGGTTTGGAAATACTGATACTCTTTTAGTGTCGGGGGGGAGGCATATTTGCTGTGCATGCCTGTGGTGCAATATCGCTCCAGCTTGCAAACTTCAATGTCACTTTTAACTCTTATTCCTTACCCAATTCAATCTACAGATTTCCTTATTCAGGAAGAGCGGGACAATCCTTTGTCCCTACTACAGGGAGGAGCTGGCAATAACATTGTTGGTGGCATGCTTGGACCATTGCAAAACTATCTCCTTTGCACCGCCAAAGAAGCACAAAAATAAGTTATGAATATAACAATTCCAGGTATTCAGAATGTGGACATTTAGAATATGATCACATGAATCTAGACCCTACAATATCCCATTAGTGCCCAGGAGTCATGAGGATTAAGTGTAAATTCTCTGCAAATGGACAATATACCAGTAGAAATGAGGCCACATGGCAGCTTTATTGCTGTCCACCTGATCAGCCCACAAAGCTTCACGCAAATTAAATATATGGACGGAGTACTACGGCGGAACACCCTGATCCCAAACACAAGGACTGAACTAAACAATATCCACTTCAGGAAACATCTGAAAACTATTAAAACTCGCCTTCTGCTGAACTATTCATGAAGTGTTGGGTGTGACTGGCGAACATCAGACCAGGTCCCGCATGCCCCTGATTGGACTCCCATCATCTCTCATTGAGTCAATAAAAATTCACAGTACTCAAAAGTGACCAAAATGTGAAACACAGTCCTGTAATATGACCAACTAAATAGGTACAAATCAAGTGTAATAAATAATGCTTAGAACTTACCAGGTTTCCGACTGTTAGTACATTGTTGAAATGCTCAGTCATTGGATAATGTTCCATGGCCATGAACAATGTATTCAACACAATGCAGATAGTAATTCCTAGATCCACAAATGGATCCATCACAATAATATTGACAATTTCTTTTATTTTCAGCCATGTTTCACAGCAGTCCCAAATGAGGTAACTATTAGCAAATTTAACCCAGCATGGGGGGCATTTTTCTCTGGATTCTTCAAGTTCTAAAAGAAAATGGCGTAATAATATGGTTACATTATGATCCGAGTACAATAATATTCATTCAGTGTTTTTGAACTAAATCATGCAAAACATCCCAGCATTTCATCAATAACAGAAACACAGTTCTGAATAAACCCATCTTAAAACTTTAGGATTAACGGACATCACATTTTCTTGATCCATTCACACACTTATGAACATATTTGTTGATCTTTTCTTTTCTTGGTGTTTGATTGGGCAGAGGTCATGAACCTGAAGTAGATCCATTGCCCATAGGTGATAGAAAAATGTCTTATGCAGACCGTGTGTTAAATACAGTCGGAAGGGGCTTTGCATGGCGTAAACCTTTGATAAATACTGTAGGAAGTGGGTTCACATTGTGATCTCTCTGACAAATGCAGTAAGACATCGTTTTACCATGAGAGATCAATCTGACAAATAACAGATTAAGAGGTTTTACAGAGGATTCTGTACAAATGCAATATGAAGAGATTTTACATTGTGAACTCTCTTACAAACACCACAGAAAGAAGATTTACATTGTACCAGTGGAGGCAGTTCAGGATCTGAAGCAGTGGGCAGTGGGGAAGCAGGATAGGTAGGGAGAAGGGGGTAGAGGGAGGAAAACAAAAATAAGCAGACAATAAAAAAAACAACAAAAAAAACGTATTTGCCGCTGCGGTCAGCGCATTGCTCCTCTCCCGACTACAGGGTTGGTGCACACTGTGCAGGCTCCCAGATCCCAATCCTGACACTGCTCTCATGCTGGGAATACTATTCCCAGTATGAGAGAAGCACTGGGATTGGTCTGAGCAGCCTGGTTTGCCGCTCAGACAGTGCCTGGGAACTTGTGGCTTTACTCCACTCGGCTGTACAATACATTCAGGTGGAAAAATGCTAAGTGCACATGATGGTTTGGCTGGCCTAAGACACTCAGCCAAACCCTCATGCGCACTTAGTAGTTCCCATCACCCCTCCTCAACACTGCTGTTGCACATAGAGTGCATAGCCCCACCCCGCACTATGACGCAGCTCGCTGTCAGCCTGCAGGTAAAGAAGAAAAAAAAATTATAATAAAATTGGTTTATTATAATTTTATTTTTCACTTTTAACTCTGCTGCCACCTAGTGGTTCAACGCTCCTCCGCCATAATGGAGGAGCCGCCCCTGCATTGCATAACACTGAGGGACCTTCAAACAAAGATCTTGAGTTCTAAAAAGGCTGTAGACATCTGGTATTCATAGTGAACATTTGTAATTTTATGTTTAGCATGGTTGATGTTTAGTTCTGTGTGAATTAAGGCACTTTTTCTTTCTCAAATTAAACCATTGGCTGGGCTTAGGATGGAGTAAAGTGCAAAAGCATTTTATTTGAGGCTCAGTTTGGGTTCAATAGTAAGGTAATTCCAACACACCAAAGGTTAAAGAATCCAGTTATCACAAGTGGACGCCGGTAAAGACGGATTGCAATTGGACTTTCGAAATCAGTTCCCATATTTCCATGTGAATTGCAACAGAGGTACATTCTGTTGGCCACTGCCCTAGAAGAATAAGCCCTATTATTGTCCTTTTGGCTGCTTCTGTGGCACTGCCAGCACCAACAGCTGCAACCCTTGACACTGCCGTAGAAAGAACAACAGCGATAAAGAGAAACAGAGCATATGCCGTGTGTGTCAACAGCATCAGAATCAGTACACTGTGTCATGATGTGCAATGAATTACCCAAGGTAGAGCTAACTAATGATCAGATTTGTTTTAATTTTTTTAATAAATATTTTCATCCATACACATTCCAGTTTGGCATAAATTAAGTGCACGCCCATAATATATGTTTCCATGTTCCTAACGTTTGATAACAAGCTGAGCAACTATTATCTGTTTCCTAGTACAACCTATGAATTTTGCCTGGTGTATGATATAGTCTAAAAGAACCTGAGTACTGATAGCAACTGACTGACATTGGATCCATTTAGTGGCTTGCAGTGCTCCTTTCCAGCTTTCATAAATAATTTTTACAAATGTCTTAACATGTTTTAATATCTACATGCTGTTTTGGTTGTGTACTGTATAATACACTGTATATTTTAGAAACTTTCATTTCTTTCTGACATCATTAAAATCTCCTTTTTTCTGGATATTTTGCACCCTATCTAATTTGCCAATCATTACAGGATTTAATAATCCTAACATCACATGCCAATCACATTAAGATATACTTCCCCATTTTATGTTGCCTTCATTTAATATATCTGGTAAACTCATTGTATTTTAGGAACTAATCTTGATAAAATGTCCCACAAAAAGATAACCCTTAAAGAGGAATGTCTCTGTTGTATATGGTATACCCCTGAGCTAAGGAAAGGAAAAAATCAGCTCAGAAAAACTGGAGAATATTTAGCGCAAAAACGACAATGTCTTTTATAAATACATCCATCTCTGCCAGTTAAAGAAATATCATTACCTGATTAAATCAGCAAAACAAATACTCAAATTTCAGGTAATAGCTACAGTTATGAATGTCCCTAAAACATTGTCTAGAACAGGTGAAAAATGTATTTATCCTGCTGCTATAAGTAATGCTGTCCCCACTTACAAACATTAGTGAACTATCTCTGTGACGTCTTCTTTGTAAATTTTAAGAAGGTCAGGGAAGAATTCCCTTAGGAGTCCATTTCCTCTTTCCTGGAAGACTATAGTGATTCGCCTTTCTTGAAAGGAAGATCTCTTGGTGTCACAGACCTGTTAAATTTTCACCCTGCCTCTCCATTCCCCTACCTATACAAGATAGGGGAAAAGGTTTTACTACCAGTTCCTGATTTTCATAGAGTTGAATAATATTCTTCATGTTTCACATAATGGAGAACAGACATTTGGATCTATTATGATTATAAAGTCAGTTGTATTCTCAGTTGTGGATTATTTAGACTTGATTGAAGATAATGAGGGAGTTGATGCAGCTTTTCTGCTTGATCTCCCAGCTGCATTCAACACTGTCAACCTTAACATCCTGTGTAGACTTCTCAACTATGGTTCAAAAGGCGGTGCTCTTGCATGGATGAAGTCAATCCTTTAAGCTCAGACTTAAATTGTCCAACGGGGCATGTTTAAATCCCCCTGTAAAATGCTTTATGGGGTGAACAACAGGCCTCCGCTACCTCACCTTGCTGTTTAACCTTCATGTTCCCTTATCTTGTCCGTCCGCTAAGTGGGTAGAGTATAAATGTGTACTTGTCTGCCAATGATAATCAGAAACCTTTCAATCTCCAGAATTCTTGTAACAAAGATCATACCATGCTACTGTGGATGCTGGAAGATATCTGATCATAGGTGGAAAACAGTGTTCCTAAATTGAACACCTCTGAGACCGAGATTTTGCTTTTTCAGAAACAGCAACCCAGCTGTGGTTATAGTTTGGCCCACATCTATAAGCAACCCTTTGTTTCCTTATGAGTCAATGAGTAATGTGGGGATAATGCTTCACTCAAAACTAACCGATATACAACTCTCAGATGCATCTAAGTCCTGCTTCTAGTATCTCCAACTGCTGCAACAGATTTTCCCTTTTTCCTGACCAATGCTTTTGATCAAGCACAAATTGACTTTGTAATCCAGTTTCCTTTGCTCTTGCTACCTCGTCTCCTTTGGCTTCACGTGATACTGAGCATGGTGGCCAAAACCTCGCTAAGACATAATAAATGCAAACACTCTACCAACCTTTAACATTAGCATTGGTTTCCTATGGCCAAAATAATTACTTTCAAAACTGCAAGCATGATGCACAAAATGTTCTATGTTCAGGACGTCAAATTCTTGACTAAGAAATTCACTAAATATACTCCAACATCCAACCTCAGATGCGGATTACTTCTGTTATTCAAAGTTGCTTTATTTAATATATAGCAAATGAGTTCTAAGATCCATTCATGTCCACGAAGACCTCACCTTTAACAGTCTGTCTCTCTGCATTCCCATCTTAAATACAAGACACTTCTTAAAACATGGGCATTTACCAAACTAGCCTTTTCAGCCCTCTTTACCAGGATTTCTATAGCACATTGAGAGTCCACTGTGAGTGTGTATTGTGTTTTACAAACAGGAAAATGTAACTCATGAAAGTTAGCATGAGACTCGACAGAAAACAGTTTGTCAATAGCACCATAGTAATTAAAAATTATTTTTGTGTTGACTGACCTCAGGAGGGATGAAACAGTGGTCCAAGGGATCCCTGCATAGCTATGAGATGTCTTCCCAAATGAGATACTGTAAGAAATTGGGTTACTGGTTGAGGGGGGGGGGTACCCTAATCAAGCAGAAGCCACAATCTTTGTCAGGATGAAGTCACAAGTAAACCCTCAATCAACCTGTGCTTAGCTCCATGGCAGCTTGGCACAGAGCAGTCAGGCTTAACGTAGAGGCAATGAGTAAGGAACTTGTGCAACACTTCAAACAGTAACACAGCAAAAAAAAACTCCATTAATGGATCTCATACCAGTTTAGAAAAATTGACTATTTTTTAATAAATAAAACAAGATCAAAGCAACAAAAATCCAGTCAGTAGAACCAGAGACATGCAGGTTTAAAGATGTAGGTGAATATTGTGCCAAAAAGCACAAAGCGCCAACTGTGGATAGCTGGTCGCACTAGATTGGGGTAAAGTCAAAAGTTCACACAGACTGTGATGGAGCGCAGGCCAGCAGCACGTTCATCATAATAGGGCGAATTTTCATTGTTTGCGCCCGGCACACTTTTTAAAAGGTGTGCCCTGAGCAAACAATGAAAATGGGTAATACGGCCCCTGGTGTGCAGAAAATGCTCAAACCTGGCATTACAGACCCATTTTACAGACTAACAGTTCAGGGACTGCATTACAGAAAGTGCCCCAGGGGTGCAATTGACCTTTCAACATGCTAATTTCCTCTGCTGTGTTACACACATGGACACAGAGGCAAAGAAGCCATGCCTTGGTGCGCCCCAATAGTCCCTTTGCATCACCATACCTCTTCTAATAGAGTCCTCCAGTGAAAGACGGAGTGCAGCTTCAACCTTCTGCCCGGTCTATCACTAACGCTCTCTCCTCAGAGCAGACACAAAATGTCAAGAGTTTGTGCCTGCACAGAGGTCAGTGCATTTTTTCGTGAACAGGTGCAATGTCCTGATCTGAGCTAGATGTGCCGTGTTAATGATGCACCATGATGAAAACAGGGGCAGTGTGCTTGAGATGTCATTTAGGTTCTGATATCTCTACCTTGATTGGCAGCTCAACTCTGATGGAAGCCTAAAAACGCTTTAGGAAGACTAATTTATCGGCAACTGCTGAATGGATTCACACCAAACTAAGCAAAGGCGCTCCCATCAGTAAAATTCCACTATCATACCACGTTTAGTGTAGTTCCATTAAGCCACTGTTTCTGTATCGAAGAAGAAAGAATCATACACCAGATAAACTAGTGGGAATTTGAAAAAGATGGGAGCAAGATGTGGGGGAGCTAACAGATGAAGACTGCAACAAGGCTATGCAGGGAACTAGGGAGGTTGCAATTAAAGCTGAATTTTGCCTGGTACAATTGAACATTTTATGTAGGGTGTACTACACTAGAGCACTGGCAAGGATCGGACAAGCAAACTCCGATGAGTGCCTTCTTGGGTGAAGGTCAATGGGAATATTTATACTTACTATATGGAAATGCGCCGAGGTTAGGAGTTTCTCAGATAAAGTAACCGGATGTCTCTTCAAAATGGCTCAAACACAACTGACCCTCAACAAAAAAACTGTGTCCTGGAAATATGGGATGAGGAAACGAATGGGGAGCATCCCATCCACCTTCATTTAAACTGTGGAGCAAAGTTTTGGATAGGTGTATGTGCTCAGAAAAATCCATATAGAAAGGTCATAGCTGTCTCTACAAATTTGCAAAGGTATGGAGTACACTGAGGTGTTATAGGAAGTATGATTAAAACAGTGCTGCCCGGATGTCCCCAGATGGTCCACTCTAGTTGTGAACAATGTAGCAGAGAGATAGAGAATTACACAGTTTGTGCATGAGATGTAACATGAGAACTGCCTTAAGTGTATATTGCTATCATATGGTGGGATACAGCACAGTTAAGTGGGGACTGTCCTTTTATTGTGTTATGTTGTTTAGGGTTTCACATGTACCAATAAAATAAAAAATAAGTTAAAAATGTGTATTTCAGGAGTAAAAAACATTATAAAATAGTATTGTAATGCATTAGCATGAAAGCTAATAGTAAGCCTCTACCTGTGCCCTTTTTGCCACTCTTGCTTCTTTCCAGTGGATTGCTGGCTAGCAGGTTACTTTCAGAACTGAATGCTCTGTCATAACCAAACCATGTAAGTCCTCGTGGCTTTCTAGTCGTGACCTTCTGCAGGTGTGCTGTTGGCTTGAACATTTCTGCTAGGCCTGATTTTTGGTGTCCAGTCTGGCCCCAGTCTCTGTGGGCATGTTTATCATAGGTTTTGTGTAGCCCTGTGTCACAGACTGTGACATAGAGGGGCACAAAACCTATAATGAGATTTATCAAGTCACGCAAGGCCACCCTGTGTGGCCTTGCATGGCTTGGTAAACCTAGTATAGCGCAAGTCAGTGCAATTCACTGCCTTGCGTGGTATGGGCATTCCATGGGTGGAGTGTGGATGTTGCCATGCATCCACCTATGTATTCTGATGAATTACCAGATTTTCCAAGAGTGGGAGACCTGGGAATGCGTCAGATTTGTACACCTCCCCACCAGAGGGGAAACTCGGAGATATATCTTTATTTCCTCTTCACTTCCTCTTTCTACATGTGCAGCATTGTGCAGCACACACAGAAAGAGGAAAATGTCTCTGAGGATTGTTTTTGTGCAGACAGGTGCCCCTTCTTGCACAAAACAATTCTGTTTACAGCGCAGGCACCCATGCATCATAGTGCACCAGGGTGCCTGCATTGGCGCTAGGCAACACATTGTGCGCCAGTGCTGGCAAATAACAAGAAAGGCAGGTTACAATGTTAAGTACGGTGCATGCCTGCCCTTTTCCTACTGCGCAGCAAGGTGACTAGCCGCGCGGTGTGATTTGTTAATAAATCTGCTCCTAAATGCTTTGCTTTCTGCCTTGGAAATTGGCCTAAGAAATGCCAGGGGTGAGATTAGTGGAAAGGGACAAAATGAAGAAAACGGAATAAAATCGGTTAGTAGCGATGTTCTAGAGAAATAGCTCTGGTTTAAATTGTTTGTATGCCTCACGGAGCCTCTGCCCGGACAACAGGTTCACTGAGGTTCCAGCGACATCGCGCAAGTGCACATGGTCCTGGCCCCCGGCTGAGCTCCATGCTGAGTTGTTCGCTACAATCAGGTGTACAACCCGATGGGAAACCTCTTGCACATAAAGCACCTTAGCGTGTGCTTTACACACAGGGCACTGACAAACTCATAACTACCCCTGTAACACCCCACACATATAAGGTCCTGACGAAAGCCAGTAGAAGAAAAGGCCTGGCTGAAACTAGTTGACCGCACAGGACGTCGGAGGCCATAAGCCTACCGTGCACGTCCCACAGCCTTTGTTTTTATCGACTGCCTGGGGCCCACCATTAAAACAGTCTTTGGGACACCCAGGACAGTATTTTAAACCTCACTCAGAGCACACTCACAGCACCCTCACGAACCAAAAAACCCGCTCCGCAGTAATCTGGCGTCGAAGCACACCTGAGGTACACTCGGTACCTCGGGTGGGGCCCAATGATGAAGCATGCCACCAGCTAGGTTGGTGGGTGAGGGTCTTCATAAAAAACCTAATGGTTTTTTGGGGGGGTTTTTTTCCACCCGCAGACATACAAACAATTTAAACCAGAGCTAGTTCTCTTTGATTACTAACACATAAACTGGGGAAACGGACTAGCCTCTCTAGTTATCCTCTCTCTTTTTGATTATAGCAGATGTTCTAGAGAAAACAACCAGACTTTCATCACAAACCCTAACAAAGCAATGCCACACCTCATGAAAAATCCACACTGAGACACGTTTCCAAGTAAAGACGGACACATGCCTGAGGCCAGCATAAACAACAACCGCACCAGGCAACAGCAGCTATCGACTGCTCTGTCATGAAAACGAATACAGGAGCTGGCTGGTGGTCTGCATTGATGCATTCTACTGTCTGAGCAGATGAGACAAAAAACAAACCACTGGGCCTTATATAAAGTACACTCAGAGAGTGTGGAGGATGTATAGCTACTAAGCTCGCTGGCCTCTGAGCCGAGTGCTCAGTGTACTGTGGGCAGACGCCATTAGGCTGGTGTTTGCTTACATTAAGAAACCGGGCAGCTATTAGATAGGATCAGCGACAGAGCAGAGCATCGGCCGCATCCCCTAAGAGCTGGCTGCTGCTGACCTGCAGGCTTCCTAGGAATACTTGGAATCTCACTTTACCATCTCACATCTCGAAAGCTTTAAAAAAAAACGGCAGTCTTCATTTTTTTATTCCAACATGGTGCTCGTGTATTTTGCCACCTCGCTGTTTTTTTAAACACATTTCATTATTTTGTCACAACCCGACATACGGAATTTGCCACTTCACTGTTACTGTCGAAATCGAAACTGATACTATATGGAAACCCTTTTGAAAGCCTACAAATTGGAATGCTGCTCCCAGTGCAAAGTAGCAGATTTGTGCATTTTTTTAAGGACGGTGCCCAATTGGGGGAGTAGCCAGAAAACATAAATGCCCTCCCCCCCCCCTTTTGCCCCACATCCAGAATGGCTGTGAGCGATACAAGCCTATATCTATCTATATGGGATATCCTAAATTCTCTTCTTTCGTACCTTTTCATGTGTTTCCCTTCTCCTTTAGTCTCTTTCATCCAATTGTACTCCTTCCCCTCCTTTTTTGTCTGTCCCCCTCTCTCTCCACTTTGTCTCTTTTCCTTTTCACCTCCCTCTTATCGCTTCTCTCTTGATCCCTTGTCTCGCCTCCAGCCTTCTCTGTCTCCCTCCTAGTCTCTCACCCCTCTCCCAATTCCATTTGTCTCTCCCTCTCTTTTCTCCCCTTTGCCCCTCTGTCCTTTAAATCTCTCTCACCTCTCCTTTTGTCCCTGTCTTTCACACTGACGTCTCAACTCTGCTGAATGGCTGATATAATGATACACTTGCCTTGGCTAGTGTGTCACTAGTTTGGACCGAGACATTAATTTATTCGGAAAAACACTGCACCTCATTTGAGCCACTTCTTTTTCCAAAATAGACTCAAAACAAAATTGAAGATAATAAAAAAGTTATAATTTAGATTAAAAAACTGTAGGTTTGGTGCTCTTCCTTCGAAAGAGACAAAATAAAAATAAAAATGACTGGCATGATTTTCTACATTGAGCCATATGCATCTGATATACAAAAAGAAGAGATTGACATACCTTTGCAGTGTAAAAGTCTGATAGAGAAGCAGTGCTGCTTTTAATGCTTTGAAAAAACAGAAATCTCTTTAACATGCAGGAGTTGCTTAGTTTAAGCATACAGGCCAGCCACCTTCTTACATGGATAAAACACACCAGGCGACGCACATGATTAGAGGAGAGGTGAGGGAGAAAAGCAGCTACCGCTTTGCTCTCCTATTATACACAGCTTCTATCAAATTAGAATGACGTCCGCCACTACAAGTTGGACCTGAGATTTAGTGCATTGGGCTGCATCTCGCTATATCTCGTGGGAGATTAAGCAGCCATGGCGGTTGTAGTCCTTAACAGGCGGGTGCCTTCAAGATGGCCGGTGGACTACAACTCACACTGCAACAAGCAAACCGAGCTGGAGCTGACTATCATACTGACACACTCCACTCTGTCGGTGCCCTATGCTCTGAGGGGTCCTGCTGAAGCTGCTAAAGTGTGTGTGGGGGGGGGGGCTGACGACGACACTGTGGCTAATACACCTAATTCCCAACCAGGTTTTATCAAGGAATACCACACCACACACTGTCTTTCCAAAATCTAGGGAAGAGCAGTGATTTAAATGGGACGGTACTGAGTACCAGCACTTTTGAGTTTTATCTCTCTAAGTGCAGGCACTTCTGTACTGCCGAGGAGAGTATCGGTACTCATCAAAGGGTAGGCTTATTGGCTGCGAGTGCTGGTGAGCACGAATAGAACATGTCTCTGACAGCAAAGGGCACCGCTTCTGTAGCCCTGAGCTTAGCCACAGCTGAGCTATTATTCAGCAGGCTAATTTGCATAATGTTCCTGAATTCACCAACACCGCTGTGTTAGACAGAGCAGGGTCCATTCAGGCCCTGTGCTGTCAATCACATTCACACTATCATGTTCATTTGTGCATAACAGGAATCAAGGCAGTCCGCTGACAGTGCCAATTAAGAAAGCCATGGGAGGTAAAGAGTTTAAAATGGCTTTCATCCCACCTGAGTCTTTTGTGTGTTTGCTTATGTCTGTGTGATTGTCTTCATGTGTATGTCTGTTTTTTATGAGAGAAAAGCGAGAAGATATTCCAGACACTCTCAGGAGGAATTTAAAGAAAATGCATGGAATCCTTTGTGAGTGTGTGTCTGTGTGTTTCTTTCTGTGTGTGTGCACGCTCGAGAACAAGGGCGTTGTGAACCCCTGCTTTAGAAGCTATAGCAGGGACTAGATTTCTTGATAGGCGTATTCTATCTGCATTACAGCGACAAAGGTTCATAAATAATGTAAAAGGGAGGGCTGGTGGGTGAGTGAGTGAAAGGATGGATGGGTGTGCGAATGAAAGGCTGTATGGATGGATGAATGAATAAAAGGATGGATGAGTGAAAGAATGGATTGGTGAGTGAAAGAATGGATGGATGAGTGAAAGAAGGTGGATAGGTGAAAGAAAGGATGGATGAATGAAAGGGTGAATGAATGGATGAGTGAAAGGGAGGATGGATGGAGTGGATTGAATGACAGAGTGAAAGGGTTGATGGGTGAGCGAAAAGATGGATGGATGAGTGAAAGGGTGGATAAAGAGATGGATGAGTGTACAATGCTGAATAATATTCTAGAAATGTTCACATGTAAATGCTGCTATTTAAATGCGTTTTACACAAACATTTGAATATATTTTGGTTTTGGGTCTTTGCTGTTAAAGGAAAATGTATAGTTTATACAAATATGTTGGTTGTTTTAGATTATTTTCCTGTTTTAACCTGTAGCTGCTACATTATGCACTTTATTTAAATTGGATCAATTATGAAGCTGCTATCGTTTAGTATGGATTTAATCTTGAGCTATTTGTTCTGGTGAAGGATTTATTAATGGTTTAGTAATTTGCATGTCTGTCTTAATGATGATAACCTCTATTTTTTATCTCGCTCATGGGTTCAATCAAATACATTTCATCTATATCATGTGAGGGAGAACTTAGGACTGGCTTTGAAGGGTTTCGATATTTTTACTATGGACTAAGAAATGACCTTAGCTTATATTTTACTATATCTATTATGCAATAATTGTATATATATTTTATGTGGACCTCATTGGAGATCCAAATCTTCAATAAATATTGAATTGATTGATTGATTGAGATGGATGAGTGAAAGGATGGATGGATGGAGGAATAGGTTTGGAGATGGATGGCTAGGTTTGGATATGAAAGGGTGGACAGATGGAATGATGAAAGACTGAATGATGGATGAAAGACTGAATAGATGGCAGAATGTAAAGGTTAAATGGTGGACATCAGCTGATGAATGGAAGGATAAATGGATAGCTCAATGAAAGAGACAAGAGACCTCTTCTGGGGAGGGTCGTGATGAGTCGCTGCATTTGCTTGGTGCCATAATAGCTTTGGTTCGAAATGAGGGTATTTTCATGTTATGACTACTCCCTTGCTCAAAAATATACAGTATTGTGCCAAACAACAGCAATTAACAGTATGGCATTAAGAAGGTGCATCTATTCTAACACATGGAAATATTAACATATAGTCGTGTTTAGTTTTCATTTTGTGAAATGAGTTAACCTGTTTTGTTTGTATAAACACATTTCTTATGTGTTTTGGTATGAGCTGCAACTATTATAAAAGTCAGTAAGTATCTTCATGTCTTGCCCTTAGCCCCTCCTATAGCTCCACCCACTCACCAGACCTCTAGCTCATTTTAATGAGTACCTGCATTAACTTTTTTTCCCTTTTAATGCACTGGAAAAGGGAGTCTAAACTATATATTTAGGAGGTGTGAAATTGTATATTTACTAGTGCAATTTCGCACAAATTACCGGAAATTCTACGTGTGGAATTAAATGTGGTTAAAAAGTGTCTTCCTTGAACTTTTTAAACAAGGGCATATCTCTTGGAAACACATATTCTGCTCAGACCCGCCTCTTCTAGGGAAAAAATGCCATGGAATTTTGAATTGCAAGAAAATACATATAATTCGAAACTGTTACAAGTTTCACAGCCGAAAGACGCATTTCATCAAGGCCTACTGGATGTCAGAGGGCTCTGCGATCAAAATTATGCCACATATGACAACTACTGACTGTGAGGCTTTACTTCAAATATGTAGGTTATCAAATGTTGATATGCGGGTTGTCAAATGATGATACTATTTCATTTTGCATATCAATACCCACCGTGATCAATTTTCAACTTAACAGAATTGCTATAGGTTCATAGTGTTTGAATTATCCACTAAATTGAATCTAATTTTTCAGGGGAGTTGGATTTACTATGTGGGTAGAACTTCCTGAGCATGGTTCGGATATAATGACTTAAATCTTTTCTTTTCAAGCACCTGCATTTCATATCCACACATTGGTTAGGTCAATCAAAAAGAAGCAAATGTTAAATTCTCAAAGGAGGATGTAACACAGCTCTCAAACCCTCTGTGCTCTACGCAAGCAATATTTACTCAATATGCAACCCAGGTTTCAACAATTGATATGACCAATGGTTCATAGTTAAAGAAGTAGGTAATCTATGACATGCTAGATGTAACTGTGCCGCACATTCCTTTCTGGTACAGTGTAGTAGAAGGAGGCCACCTTGATGTTTAGAGAATCTTTCTAGGGCTAAGCTCACAATGCACCAGGATGAATTCAAACGGGTAAGCAAACTACATTTCTGATTTTTAGAGGAAGTATGTATAAGAAACAATGCCTCTTTTTATGAAAATAGCATGAAAAGAGAAAAAAACTGCACAAAATGTATATTGGAAGCCCAGTGCATAAAGCGATAATAACTATTTCTAACTTTGCCAGATTTTAATCCGAGAGTCAGTAAAACGGACCTCAACACCCATACAAGAACTTTGAGACCATGAGCCAGATTTGTTCTCTTTAAATTCTTAAAACTCTATTATGATTCTAACAACTTCCACCACTTGTGTAAAAAGGAAACAGAAGGAGGAGCACAATGCATGGCTCAGGAGACGCGAAGATGGACGGCACAACTGTGGAAAGTGACTCCCTGTCTAGATTTCCATATTCTGAATACGGGTTACAGCACCCTCTTGGATGCAGACTACAACTATGCAGAGCAAGTCATAAGTGCTTCATTTCTTCTTTCTCAGCTCATTGTGAAATATGAAGACACTTAATACAATTTTTGAGCTGCACCAAGGTCACATCTTTGCTTTATCAAAAGCGTTTTATCATTCCAATTACTGTCTTTTCTTTCTGCAAGTTCGGTAGAAGCAATGCAGCTTGAAAGTCACTAATTTAATAAATTAATAGATTTCACGAAAACAATTATCTCAGTGCGTCTGTAAATCACATCAGAGCCAATTCTAGCGAAAACAAATCTAATATTATTTTGAGGAACAATATTAAAAGCCAAACATCCTTGCTTGTACAGGTCATTTGGGAATGCTCACCACACCGCGGCCAGAGGAAAAAACTTTTAACAAGCTAAGTAAACATTCAAAAACGTTTTTCAAAATTCATTAATAGGTATCTTTGAATGAAAGTAAAATATAGCTATAGCTGAATGTGGCACTTTAAGATAAAAACAGCAGACATTAAGCTATTCACTATCTACTAACTCCAAACACAACCCTTCAGAAAATACCCTCTGCATACCATTGCACATCTTCAAAAAACATTGGACATCATTTTTTACTTGAAACCTAAACGTGTACAGAACAACTCAATGATGATTCCTGCAAATATCATGTGTTAATATTCTATAACCATTATGTGTACTATGTTTTAATTTTTCAATATTTTTATTGAAAAGTAAACAAATAAAGCATCTCTCTATCATTCACGTTTGCAAATTTAGCATCAAAATGGTAGGAAAAGGCTGCCCTATGGAGAGGTGAAAATTTAAAATTCGGGAGTAAATTTGAAATGTGAACAATTGCTGGATAAAAAAAGGCAAGTGGTTGCATTTTTTGAATATATCTATACTGCGGAATAGCATCTATGGAGAATTCAAATAATTATTTGAAATACTGAACTTGGCTCCACCTCCTATGAATGCTAAGAAACATCTCCGAATGGCTTCCACAGAACACCAGATGAACAGCCATGCGCGCACTCATTACAAGCTAACTTGAATACAGCAATGCACTGTACACCGGAATTTTCAAGCAACGCCAGAATCTACTTCAGACCATCCTGAACGGTGGCACAAGGCTCAAACTCAACGTTCCTCACCATACACACTTCCCCCATTACCTTCACTGGCGCCCCATTCACAAACACAGTTGCTTCAAACTTCTAACACACAAACCTCAACAGCTGTATACACCTTCACAATCAATCAAAACACCTATGCTGGGGTGGCTTGCAGCCGCATGAAGACGGCTACCTACGTCATGAGTTCCAATGCTGTGGAATGTGAGTGAACCATCCTGGCCTCTCCTGGAGTCATGAGATCCCCACCACATAGTGGGTCTGTGATCAAGGGCCTACCGTGCCGTTGAGATGACTGTGAAGGCAGTCAGGAGGGCCAACAGCAAACCTTAAGAGAGCGTATGGGCCGTGGTGAAAGGAGCGCATGCCAGTTTGAAGACCCGCGCCGAGCCCAGAAGAGCTGTGTGGACTGCACTGAAAAGGCTTAATGAGGGCATCAGGAGCCTTGCAGGGGAGGGGTTCTGACACATGTCTCTCTCCCTATCCACTCTACCTCCCTGATACTTTTGCAGATACCGGCGAGGGGCTGCTCACAAGGAAAAGGGCAGCTGCTCAACTGGAGTATGTTGGAGACTCTCCCCGGGGAGTGTGGGGAGGTGCTGCAAAGCCCTTCCTGCCGGTGAACTGGAGACAGGGGAGTAATCGGAGGGGACAGGGGGGCCTGAATCCACAACATCGACGGGTGCCTGATGGTGTCCTGCCTACTGCACTCACTGGGAGGAGAGAATCCAGACTCCGGTGAATTTATACTATGGATGGGGAGGCCCAGTGCAAGTGGGGTGCTGTGAGGAGATTCCCCAACAACCCCACAGAAGCCAAGGAGAGAGTGGAACCTCCCAGAAGACAGTGGAGGGGGTCATGGAGGGTGCTTGGGATCGGGGTAGAGTGCTGTGAGGTGCCTGGGCAGCTTGGTGAAGTGGTCTCCCACCGTGACAGTTGGTATTACCCATCGGTAGCATCCCTCAGCAGAGGACATCTGTTTCTCCACCCTCTCTTCTGCCCATTCCCAGGGAGGAATACAGGATTGTGAGGGGAACAACCTTTACAACGCAACTTTTACAACGCACTACACTTACAACGCATTTTTTACAACGCACAATCCATTACAACGCATGACATTACAACGCATGACACTACAACGCATTTTTAAAAACTACCTTTACAACGCATTCCATTACAACGCATACTACCATTACAACGCATACAATTACAACGCATAATATAGTAATTTTTACCCCTATACTATCCAACACTTACCCTACTGTTGCACCCCCTGGAGTTAGAATAGTAATTTTTACCCCTATACTATCCAACACTTACCCTACTGTTGCACCCCCTGGAGTTAGAATAGTCATTTTTACCCCTATACTATCCAACACTTACCCTACTGTTGCACCCCCTGGAGTTAGAATAGTAATTTTTACCCCTATACTATCCAACATTTACCCTACTGTTGCACCCCCTGGAGTTAGAATAGTAATTTTTACCCCTATACTATCCAACACTTACCCTACTGTTGCACCCCCTGGAGTTAGAATAGTCATTTTTACCCCTATACTATCCAACACTTACCCTACTGTTGCACCCCCTGGAGTTAGAATAGTAATTGTTACCCCTATACTATCCAACACTTACCCTACGGTTGCACCCCCTGGAGTTAGAATAGTAATTTTTACCCCTATACTATCCAACACTTACCCTACTGTTGCACCCCCTGGAGTTAGAATAGTAATTTTTACCCCTATACTATCCAACACTTACCCTACTGTTGCACCCCCTGGAGTTAGAATAGTAATTTTTACCCCTATACTATCTAATACTTACCTTAAATGCAATTTAATATTATGCGTTGTAATGGTATGCGTTGTAAAGGTAGTATGCGTTGTAATGGAAATGCGTTGTAAAGGTAGTTTTTAAAAATGCGTTGTAGTGTCCTGCGTTGTAATGTCATGCGTTGTAATGGATTGTGCGTTGTAAAAAATGCGTTGTAAGTGCATGCGTTGTAAAAGTGTGCGTTGTAACGACATACATCCGGATTGTGAGCCTGCCAAAGGATTCAAAATGCATACTGTGTTCTTCCTGGGCCGGCATATATGGAGGACCCCTTGAAGCCTGCTAGACCCCCCCTCTTGGACAAAGACTGTCAGATCGGGGGGAAGGCTCCACCCCCCCCAGTCATGGACCGAAACCTAGAGAATCACACTGCCACTATCTTGACAGAAATTAAGGACACTAAAACGGCCCTGGAACTTAAAATTGATACAGTGGCGCAGGAACTAAACCTCCTTAGCGCAGTTCATATAAAACTAGCGGATAGAGTATCAACTGTAGAGTCCACTCTGACGCAGGAGGCAGTCTGCTTTAACAGAGACCACCACCCACATTAGAACACTGGAGAAGGAAATTGTTAGGCTAGCTGAAAGAGCACAAGATGCGTATGGCTGGTCCAGCTGAAATAACATCCAGATCATGGGACTACCGGAGAGGGTAGAGGGCCCCAGTGTGGAGCTCTTTCTTGCAGAGTGACTTTCCTTGGTGATCTAGGAAGGAAAACCTTGGAATGGTTTACAGTGGAGCGATCCCAGAGGTCACCAGGGAGACCTCCAGTGCCAGGTGCACTGCTGCTGGTCATAGGGGCTAAGCTGCTTTAATTTTAAGATCGGGATGCCATTCTGCAGGCAGCACTTTCACATGGCCCATGGATGGTGCAAAATGTGACCGTCCATATCTATCCGGATTATACTACACTTGCACAATGTCAATGGGAAGCTTTTTGAGGAGTTAAGCAACACCTTAGATTCTAAAATTTTGTTTTTATGGTGCACTGGATGTACCATGCATTGAGGTGGTAGCCAGGGGAGTTGGGAGGGTGATTCTTTGCTTCAAATGTTATCTGACTACGCAGATCATGGGGAGGGGTTGTGTTGTACAGCACAGAGAGACCATTACGATGAGCGGGGATGCACACAGTGACCGTAAGGTATGCTACATCAAAATTTTAACATGGAACGTTAATGGACTGAGTAGCCAAGTGAAGGGGTCTGGTGAACAGGGCACTGTTGTGCTATACCGTAGATGTGGTGTTTCTATAGAAACATATCTGAGAGGATCTAATTGTGGCTTTCTTGGGAGGGAGAGGCACACAATGGTTAGTCACTCAGGGTATTCCTCTGGATCCAGGGAAGTCGCAATCCTGATGCAGTTCCCATGGGAGGTGGCAGTAAAAGCAAGTTACCTACTTAATCAGTTTAAAATCCTACATAGGATTTATTTTACCCGTATGCTCTTACATAAAATTGGCAGATCCCAAGATGGTGTATGCCTGCTGTTCTGTGGACAGTGCAGCACTTTCATTCATTCATTCTGGGAGTGCCCCAAGCTGGCAGAGTTTTGGAACAGGGTTACATGAACTCTCGCAGAGGCCACATGGATCATACTTGCACATGAAGCCTCCCTTGTACTGTTGGTTGTCTGGGTGAAATAGGATTCAACACATTATGGCAAAAAACTGATCAACCTGGGATATGCTGTAACGAAAAGGGAAATTGTCCAAAAATGGGGTAGCAACTTCATCCTATGCCTGCGTTATCAGAGGGGTGGCATGGAGATGAGCAGAATAAGTGAGAAGTTGATGTATCAGGGAAGGGGATGTCCTATAAATATGAAAAGATATGGGGGTTGGCCTGCAGGGTCCCAGTGAACTCATAACGGGGAATGTAGAATGTCACCTAACACCTCAATACCCCCTTGCTGGTTGCTGTAATCTAGTCCTAGACTTGCTAATTGACATTAGGGCCTGGGTTCTGATGCAATGAAGTCAATTGCTGTTATTCCTCAGGGGGTGGTTGGGAGGGGGCAGTGTATTGCTTTAACAACTGTGGTGGCTCAGAATGTTGCCTATGACTGTTTGGATGTTACTTTTGAAAAACCAATAAACATACTAATAAAAAAAGCCACCTATGCTGCTAACTCTCACTCGCACACACCCCTATATCCACAAACGCGGAGCAGGAAGTTGCTCATTCTCTTACTTCTCACCCAAAATAAGGAATAACCTCCCACAACACATCAGAGCCTCATCCTCGCTACTTGAGTTTTACAACAAGCTTAACACCTGGCTCTTCAAGTAATTCTGTGGGGACCACACGCCTACACACCTGCTCAAGCACCTGGATACCAACGTGGATGATTAGTGCACTCTACAAACTGACATAACATAACATTCTAAAGTTCACTTCTGACATAAGTTGTTCAAGTGTACTGTTCCTTGACACAGATCTAAATGCTGGAACCCATTCCAGGCAGGCATAATAAAGGAAAAATGGTTGAATTTCTACATACTTTTCAAATTGTGCATGTGTGCTGCACTGTACGGCACACATGCTAACTGTACAAAGTATTAAATCGGGATTTTTGCACGGGTAGTAGAAATTATATGTTTGACAGAATGCAAACACCCTTGCACTGTAAAACAAGGGTGTGCGTATTGGTGTTTGGCAGTCTAACTTGCACCAACCCTGGGGGAAGTGCTGGATTAAACCTTGTGGAGGCCCCTGGGCAGTCGAAATTTCGCTCCCCCCAAACTATCTCTTAATAATTGTAATTTTACCAACCAAGAATTTTAATAGACCAATTTTACTACATAAAACTAAACATTACCAATTATTAATGTTATTAAAAAAAGAAATATTATAATAAACCAAAAAAACTTTAAATATCCAATGGGTACATTACAAGTATTTAATCTATAGAGTCTTTAAGTAAAGATTCCGTTTCTTTGAGTTGATTCATTTTTTCTATCGTTTGGAAACAATTTAAGAAAGCTTGATTATAATTTTCTTTCAAGATCAAACCAATATTATTTTGATCCATTGTGGCAGGGCCCCTGGAACGAGTGGGGCCCATAGACTGATGCCTACTTTACCTATTTGGTAATCCGGAGTTGACGGGGGAGATAAAGCCAGTACTTATGACACAATAAAGCACAGCAACTTTAGTTGCAGTGCTTTATGGCATCACAGTTTAGTCAATTACCCCCTGAAAATAAGTTAATGTTTAATAAATATCCAAAACAAATTAGTAACAACTTGATGGAAGTCATACTGACCAAAAATGATTTCACGGCGTGAGCCCACTGCATAGCAGGGAATGTAAATAACATTAAAGAGGACAATATGAAAACAAAATATACACCCACCTGAGAGGAAAAGATAGTTTTTTTTATTGTTGCATGTTGTTCCAAAAACCATCACAATATGCCACGATCATAATTATCACATCTATATCAACAATCTGTCCCAACACATAGATCAAGAACATTTCTATACAGTTTCTATCTATAAAGGATCAGTGGATATCAGATGCCTTTTACTGTACCTCTCCTGATACAGTGGGATCCGAAAGAACAGTATCTGAAACATAGTCAAATTTATAAACGAAAAACTCCCTCCCTCCCCTTCCCCCAGGGTCAGCCAGCTACACACCTCTCCTTATCTACATAGCATAAAATATGTTAAGGAAACCAGCTGCGACATCCTATTCATGTGCTCACTAGACTGGGATGAGCTGTGTACCTTCTCTGTCATCCAAACCGAGTTGAACTACCTCCGTTCTCCTAGTATTTCATGCAGGGGAGGCCTCCACCTGTAACGGAACCTCTAGAATCATTCCCTGCCAAGCTCTCACATTGTCTTCTAATTTATCGGCCCTCTGGACTCGTCTCATGCGGACCACCTCTCCCGTCGCCCACTCCACCAGGTCCCTGGCCCAATTTTTCAGTGTAGGTGGCTGTGCACTCATCCAACTAACTGCCACCCGCCTCTTTGCCAACACTAATCCCGGCTGCAGGAACCGTCTTGAAAGCTTCCTGCCTTTGGGCCGTAATATAAGTCCCAGGAGTACCTGCATGCTGGAGTGCTGAATCGACCACCCCGTAACTTGCTTCAACTGATCCAAGACCGCCCCCCAAAAGGGGATACCTTAGGGCATTCCCATGTCTAGCATCATCATAACCACACTTGGGGCATTTAGAGGACCTGTCTGAATATATTTTATGTAATGTATGTGGGGTCAAGTATGTTTGGTGTACGATGTTTAAATCGCACATTGAAGCTAATTCGTTTGACCTCTATATGTACTCTTTTCCACTCTCTCTCTGTCAATGGCGTTTCAAGTATTTCATCCCATCCCACTTGCCCTGTATTGGCAGCAGACCTACAGCAAAGTCTTCACGCAACGCTTTATATATATAGGACTCCAGTCTGCGGCCCCCAACCATCGTGACTAGAGTCCTAAGAGTAAAGGATATGGGGGGCTCTTCTGGGAATGATGGCCATACCTCTCGCGCAATCGCCAAAATCTTGACGTATTGAAGGAATTGTCCATGTCGTAAGTTAAATGCCGATTCAGCCTCCTCTCTGGTGAGGAAACGCTGACCCAAATATAAGTCTGCCATAGTGGCACAACCTACCGCTGTCCACCGAGTGATAGACATGTGCCGGCATATGTTCCTAAACTGTGCCACTGCCCAAAGCGGGGCCTCCAGGGCATACGGGGCCTTTTTCACTACTTTGCTTACCGCGTATTCCCAAATAGTAGCCACCTGCCTAAGAATGTAGGGAAGGTGCACTGGGACCTTCGATCCCATCATAAGGAGTTCTGGGGCGGGGGTCTCCCCATGGGTACCCTCCAAAAGTTGTTTCTCCCAATTGTCGTCATCGTCCAGCCAGTGTGTCGCGTGTTGCAAATGTGTCGCAATGTAATAGTGTGCGAATCCGGGGACCTCCAACCCTCCCTGTTCCCAGGTTTTCTGCAAGGTAGCTAGTTTCACTCGCTTTCATTTGGATCCCCACAGAAGTTCCACCAATAGTTGGACCAATTGTCTAAAATACACCCATGGGATATGGTAAAGCGAGCTCTGGAAGACATAGAGGCATCGCCGAAGAACCACCATTTTTATCAGAGAAATCCGCCCCATCAGAGGCAGAGGGAGGTCTCGCCAGAACCTAAGCCTATATGCGCCAGCCGGACCCCGAGGTATCGGATCGAGTCAGTAAACCAACTCATTCCCACTGCTGGCAAATCGCCCACTCGCACCCCTCGCAGGTTACCCATGGGGAAAAGTTTAGACTTCCTCTGGTTAAGACAGAGTCCAGAAAGCAGACCAAAACGGATAAGTTCCCGAAGAAGCTCCGGGACCGCCACTTCAGGATGAGTGAGATACACCATCGTATCGTCAGCGTACATAGACACGACATGTACTGTAGCGCCCAATCGAACACCCCAGTGCTCCATTCGTCTTCTAAGGAGAGTCGCCAGCAGTTCCATCACTAATGCAAAAAGGAGCGGCGACAGGGGGCAACCCTGTCGCGTACCTCATTGGAGGACCAGCCTATCGGACACCTGATTTTGGAGACGGATCCGAGCGGTCGGGCTACAGTATAGCAGCCGCACCCAGCTCGTATACATGTCTCCTAGGCTCATCTGAGCCAGAACCCACCACATGTATTCCCACTCAACCGTATCGAAGGCCTGACGGATATCCAGGAGACATAACGCCCAGTCAGATTCCTCAAGTACCGGTGCATGCCATAAGTGTGCATGTCTTCGCAAGTTAAGTGTGGTATTTCGAGTTGGGATGAACCCAGACTGGTCAGGGTGTACCAGTTGGGTCATATGTAGCAAGAGCCTGGCCGTCAATACACCACGTAAAACTTTCACATCAATATTTAAGAGGGATATAGGACGATGAGGAAAAGATAGTTAAAGTGGAATATTGTCATGCACTTGTACAGAAATAAGTCTCAAAGGTGTGAAATAAACCATGTGAGTAGCAATGTTTACAAAAAGAACTATCACATCTCTAAATCCCAGTCATCTACAAAAATTCAAAAAAGATTGTTGAGTTCATAAAATTAGCTAATTCTGTTCACAACTTTATGCTGTATTGAGGTCCTGTATTTATGGCGACCTTTTAGCCGTCTTATTTCAATTTACATATCAGTGTACTCTATGGTCCACCAAAGGCAATATATATGTTTGTGACTACAGAAACTTCATTATCTTTTCTTTACCAGCATGCCACAGGGAGCGGGCAAATTTGAAAGATGCTCCATATACTGACCAACACATCACAATTGTGAATGATTACTTTTGTTGGGAGCCTTTAAGGTGGTCTTGTCTGAAGTGTGTTATATATAGAATAGTCCATATGCTATTGAATATATAACTCAATGAGAGTTCCTTTAGCTTGGTTAATGGGTTTGATTATTGGGGCTGCCGTATAGATTTCTGCCAATCTCAACAAAGTGGCATTTTCCTGTTGTACCCACCTGCTAGTTGGCTTTTACTGCTTTTATGGGAAATCTTGCATGCAGTTGCTTATGGCATGGTAAGCGCTCACTAAGTCATACGATACCTTAAAAATGTCCTAGATGGTCAATTACAATCTGGATCATTTGCTTATGTACCTGCAATTTGATAGTTGTGTGATCCATCTCCATTTTGTTATCACATTGTTGCTTAATGCAGCCAAAAAGATCCTGAATTAATCTGTTATTGTTTTACATATAATTAGGCTAATGCATACACTCATGCTGCTTACTCAATAAGATCCAACAATGGGGAAAAAGCAACATAGTGTCTTTTTATAGTTAAATGTGCATTATCTCATGAAAACCACTTTCAATATTTGTCGCTTTCAACTTACTGAATATGATAGCTTCTATATTCTTAAATTAATATTGCCCTTCAATTTGATAGCAGATATTAAATAACATTTTCCAAACCACTTTACTGAGAAAAATCTTAGCAATCACATCCTTTTCAAAATTCGTCCTCAGAAATAAAGTTGGTAATAAATCACTTAAAAATATCCACACACACAGTTTGAATACCTCACAAAAGCTTCAAAGCATTTTGCATTCCTTAAAGAAAATTAAACAACTACACAATAGCTAAATAGGATGTTTTATTGTTGGAAATATTTCTTCAATTATTTTTGACCTATGGATGAATTTGTTGCCCGAAACGTGTGCTTAAACTACATAATGGTATTATCTTATTCACCTCTGAGGGATAAGTATGAGCCTCAGAAAAAAACCTGAAAATTATTGTATATCCCTAAATCACATGATGTGCACTGGGTTAGGCCATTCATTAATTTAGCGACTTCATTTTACATTTGTTATAGGTGTTATTCCAATTACCCCACTGTACAAAAACAAGTAGGATATTCCAATGCAGCTCTCAATATCTTCAGAATTTCAGGATTTTGCTGGATAAGATGTTGCTGTATAAAGTATGACACAGTGCAGAAAAGGCCTCCTGAATTTTGTTCACAATTGTATGTATGGAAACTGTGCATTCTGCAGTTTGCAGAAGCAAACATATTTGCGCAATATAGCAATTCATAAACAGTACATTTTGACATATACCTCCATCTGCATTCTATGAATATCATCTGTGTTCTGCAGTATACTTATTATTTGGATACTGCTACCATGTTATTGCTAAATTGGACTTAAGACAGCAGCACTTACACATTTGACGAGCAACATTTGTCAAAACATTTTGTTGTTTGCAGGTGTGGCAAAAAAAAAATATTTACAAGATTACACTTTATTCTGTGAAATACCCTGAAAATAGTAGCTTTAACTAACACTTTTCAGTACCAAATTCACACTCGATTTGTTCAAGAATCAGCCTTATTATCCAGCACGCTGCATTCAGAGATGACTCCATCTTTCCACACACTTAAGGTAATGTGAGATACAGTATGATGCAGTACCACAAACCACAATATAGAAATCAAATCCTGTTAGAAAGGGGTGAATTACCTTCCATTGTGTTTGATAGGATGCTGGCAGCACTCAGAGCTCGTTGCCGGAGCATCGGATCTTCCAACAAATCCATTGACACATGGTAAGAGCTCAGCCTTCTCTTCTTCATTTCTGTTTCTGTGCCACCCTGCAAATTAAGCAATGGTATATTAAACAGTCACCTGCAGTGACAGACTCAGAACTTGTCATTCACATCCTGCAAAGGAAGGATCTGGGTCAAGGATAGGCATGCTTCATGCAGAATTATATCTCTGTTATTCATGCCAAACATGTCTGTCCTATGGTGGTAAGGAATATTGGAAGCAAAAATATTGTGGGACAAACTATTGTGTCAGGAATATTGAGGAGAAAAATAGCATGAATGTAGGTTTCTATAGGTAAGCAAAGTGTTACTATATATAACCCCGAATATATGTACCTTGACGATATATATATGTCTTCAAGGTACGCAGATGTGGAGTTCAGAATAGTAAATACATTCTTACCTATCTGGACTTTTCTTCTTGGTGTTTGGTCCTAGATATGTTTGACTTCATATCCTGTCCACACAATATTTTTGCTTTCTATATTCTGTCAGTGATGCCTGTCCTATAGCTATAGTAGTTTTAGCAGCGTTGAAACATGAAAACTGGTCATAATCCTGTTGTCCAATGAAAGGATTGCACATTCCATCGGGATGCTGGAGAATCCTCACTGGAGATGCTTGCATTTGCAGAAATATGTGATTATTTAATTGGGACTTCAAATGTCTTTTTGTAGAATCCTAATTTTATGTTTGGCTAGTGTTTAATAAATATTAATGATTTGCTTGTCTTTGGCATCCTACATGGGTCGGTATTCTTTCATCATTAAACTCTATATTGTGCCTGGGGCCTTGCTGCTAGGCCATTCTGCTGCCCTCCTTTCCCGCTCAAGAGAAGTGGACCGTCTCTATTTTTCACCACTGCTGCTGAGTCTGAGATCTGGTCTGTGTTTGGGGCAGCGGAAAGGCCGGGAGCATGTTCACCGTATCCAACAAACAAAGCCCTAGGCACAGCAGGACTAACTAAACTGTAACATTATTAGCAAGAGTTTAGCTTTAAAATGGAAATATATTCATTTTTATGAGAAGCCTCACAATATGGCTGCCCATAAGCAAGTGCCTGATATCAGATAAATTGTGGACACAAAAAGGAATCCCCTGGTGTAGTTCAACATTTCACTTTGAGTAAAAATAGCTGCAGACTTCTGTGGTCCCCTGTGTCTCTCATATAAATGGAATGTCTCAACCAAGGGCTACGGTGACCTATATGTGCAAGATGATCTATGGCAGTCAACTCAAACATAGCCACTTGAAATCTGACAATGTATGTCAGTTAACTCAAGTATACATTCTTGATTCCTAATTACGTGTCAGTCCACTCAGCCATTCTCTCTCGAGCCCTAATTATAACATTGTCTATACAAATAATTGGATTCTTGTGTATTTGTTATGATACCGTTGGCCATAAATGCAGCCACGGCCACTGTAGGTAAGAGCGGTGGGGCCGGATGGGGGGGGATTTCGAGAGGTGACCACGAGCGAAAATTAATTATTTATTTAATTTCCCCTTGTGGTCGTCTCTCGAAATTCCCCCTACCGGCCCGTCCCACCGCCTACCGGTCTTACCTGCAGCGGCCGCAGCTGCATAAATGTTCCAGTAAATTGGGATCCCATGCACAAAATTGTGATCGCTGCGCAAATCCTTGTCTCAGCAGGGATCACAGTTATGGCACTTATTTACCCGGTGTGCTGAAATCTGTAGGCCTCTTTGAAATTTCGGCAGGTGAAATCTGCTGGAATTTTATAGGGAAAAGATCTGGTAATCACCCCCAAAAGTCGGAATAGATGCTCTTTATTTCACCCAATAATATTACCCCGGTGTCAGATATTATTGCGTGCAAAAACTACTGATTGCCCCTCTGAGACCTCATTAGCAGGCCCCTAAGGTGATATTAGACAAAAAGTGATTAAAAAGAAAATAGATTTAAACATCAACATGTTGACACCTACACAAATGCACCAATTTCAGTATACAAAGGCATACAATAACTGTGTTCATGGATTCATATTTGCCATATGCATTCCTATGTTAAAATGTACCAGAAGCTTCAGATAGACTGTTTTTCATTTTAAACTAATAATACGTATATTTTCAAAACAAATCTTCTTAATCAGGAAAGATTTGCATGCTAAATAGCTATGTTTCACTCTGGTCTGAGGCTATTCCATTAACAATGTAGAATTTGTGTACTTATTCTTCACAGTATGACTAGTAGCGTTTTGTAAATAAAATTAATGAAGCATATAAGGACAAAGAGAGAAAGCCTGTATCCCATTGGCTAAAGTGTAACTTTTAGGATGAGTCAGAATGTAGTGTCATTGGCCTGCAAACCAAAATCCAAGAATTTCTCAGCATGTGTTGTGGTGTGAATGTGTTAACAAGTACTGCAAATGCATGGAGTTAGGAACCGTCTAAGGGAATATTGATGCGGTGCCAGTTAGTATATTAAAGGCATTGCCAGAAGCAGGTTCATTCAAAGCTAGACCAACCAGGTATCATTCCCAAGGAATTCCATGGTGGGGAAATACTGGCTGATGCAATAAGAAAGGGCCACCATGCCTGAACTATTTCAAACCTCCTTACATTGTCATCAGAAGGTGGTTTATCTATTATCACCTCTGGCAGAAGCAATCCAACGGGCGATGTGGGAACTGATGGACCGCCGACCAAGGACACCACTCCATTGCAATCCACTGTGCTGTGCATCTTCCCGTTCACTGGGTGCACCGGCAGGATCCTGGACACCTTACTGGCTTGACTAAGGTTACTGTTGCGTCGTTCTCTATATCCATGAGGCACAAAGAGGGATCCCCGTCTGCTTTCGTTGTCCTCAAAAGTGCTGTGCTCGTCATCGGCAAAGTCATTTTCTGAGCCAACGTCTTTCCCGCGTCCTCTGTTGCTGAAGAGGCTGGCTCTGCTATTGCGCCGAGGGAAAAACAGTGAATCACGTATGCTCAGCATGGACTGCAAGAATAGAAGAGATAAAAACACTGTCAGAAAAAGGATCAAACAGCATTGATATCCAATAACTGTGACACTAACTCAGTCAATACATAGAGGCACACACCTTTGACAATAAAGGAGAAATACCAATTTCCTTCTTTTTCGGCAAAGTGAAAAATTGGTAATCTAGTATGGAGCCTTATAAGAAGCCTTATCCTTAAAACAGGTGATCCAACCAACACAATATCCACCATGTAGGGATCACTATATAGTATAAATGACATCATCTCATTGATTTCAAGGTAACTTTTGCTCCAGTATTCTACCAGCAGTATTTGCACAACACATCCTTCCCTAGATGTCCTAAGGGCCCCTCAGAGCATACAGTAACACCGCCGGGTCAGGTATTCACAAGGCTCCTGCAAAAGTTAAGTTTTCAACAGAAAATTTGGGCTAAATCATAAAATATTTTGGGTCAGCACTATTACATGCCCTAGCCAGAAAATGTTGTCCAAACAACCTTTAGCACAGCGTCTTAAAAACGCGGTTTTGTGAAGAGCGTGTCTGTGGCATGATTAAGCAGATGGACTGTAGTTGCACTACAAGACAACACAGCACAACAACATGAAACATCACCACAATACCATACAACACCTCAAAAACATATCAGCAGTACGAGAAAACTTCAATTTATGAGACATATGTAACACAGCAAAACTGCTCAACAATACACCAACACAAAATAATAAATTGGCAGTACCACAATTCAAGTGTGTTGTTGTATTAGGTGCAGTTGTCTTATTGTAATTGTGCTTTTTGTGTTGTATCGTGCTGTTTTCATTGTGCAATGTAGGGTGGTTTTCCTTTGTTATTTCTGTGCTGTATTCTGTTTGGTTCATTGTTCACTATGATTGTGTTTTCTTGTTTTTCATTATTGTTTTGGTCAAATATTTTTGTGTTGCTGAGAGGACATGTCATGTGACGGTCCTGTTATGTCTCTTTCTCTATTGACTCGTGATGGATTCTGATTCTATCTGTCCCACTTTTGTTTTAATGCAGAACACACAAGGATCCCTGCCAAAGACAGAAATACACCAGCGCCATTCTCCGCGACTTTACGGGGCAGCAGTCAGCCACGAACATGTCACAGACCATGCTGCAAATGCGCTTCGCAAGCTGAGGTGGGAGATCCCACCCTTCTGAACCAGACAAGTCTGAAGCAGTGCGGTTCTCTTGTTTCATTCCTGTAAACTGGACCACTTATGCAGTGTCTGCCTCCTGCAGTCTGTGCCCATCGATCTGCCATTGTTGATGAATAAATAATACCAGGCCAGTTGGCCTTTGTATACTGAGCTTACCCGTGGAACTTATACAATAGCAAGTGCTTCACAAATGAGTCAAAGATCTTAGGGGCATATTTGCAAGGAGATGGCAGAGTGCAGAGCTCCGGCACATTGTGCAGCACCGTGCTCCGCCATGATATTACTAATTTAAACGTTTCCACTTATTCCTGTCTGTCTGTCTGTCTGTCTGTCTGTCTGTCTGTCTGTCTGTCCGTCCGTCCGTCTGTCTGTCTGTCTATTTATCTATCTATCTGTCCATCTGCCCCTCTACCTTTGCAACTCTATCTGTCTGTCTTTCCATCTACCTTTGCAACTATCTATCAGTCCATGTACCTATGCAAACCTCTGCCTTTCCATCTACTTTTCCAAACCTATCCATCTATCTTTGTAACTCTATTTCGCTCTGCAATTCTCTGTCCGTCTGTGCAACCTCTTTCTGTCTGTGCAAGCCTCTCTCTCTGTGCAAACCTCTGCCTGTCTGTGCAAGCCTCTGTCTTTCTGTGCAAGCTTGTCTCTCTGCCTGTGGAAACCTTTGTCTGTCTTCTTGACTGTCTGTGCAAGTCTCTCAGTCTGTGCAATCCTATATATGCAAGCCTCTTAGGGCCAGATGTACTAACATTAGGAATACCGATTTCCTAATTGCAATTCTCTCCGAATCGCAATTGGGATATCGGGTATTCCTAATGTATGAAACTCTTTTGAGTTTCATTAGCAATTACTAGTGGGTTGTAAATGGACCTACCCCATACATATTAATGAGGTAGGTCACAATTTGCAACCTAATAGGAATCCCAGCCATCACAGGGACCACCATGTCTGTGATTGCTGTTTAACCCCTTCAGCGCTGCGCGGATTCCCCCGCGGTGCTGAAGGGTTCGAGCGCGGGCGGGGCCATGACGGAACGGTTCCGTCATGAGCACAGCTCAGCCGATGCTCATGACGGAATCGTTCCGTCATGAGCATGGAAGGGGTTAATAAAGCAATCTTTTTTTTTTACTTCAAATTAAGTGCTCTTAAAAAATATTTGTTTTCCATTCTCATAGGGAAAGGGTCTCCAGGGGAACCCTTCCGATTTGAGAATGGGTTTGTACATCCTTCAAGGCGTCGGTAAAATATTTATTTTTTGCAGCTGTAATTCAGTCGCAAAACATTCACACATCCCATTCAGAGTTGCTGTTTGGAAGAGATGCCCTAAACACGCCCGAATCGCAAACACACATTGTGATTCTGAATGTCAGTACACACCTCTCCGTCTGTGCAAGCCTGTCTGTCTACCAGTCCGTAGTGGTAGATGATTTCATTTCAACAATATTGCAGTAGTAACCACACATTAATCTCACTAAAATCAAGACTAACTTGTTGATGAATGAATAATGCATACCTAAACGTTTATTTGATACTAATGATTTAATGAAGAATACAGTCGCAAAATGAATCTCCATAGACAATTATTTTATTGACTTTCATTATTGATGTTAAAAAGGGTGTGCAATCTAGTCTGTACATGTGTTATTGAGCTGACACTTTTCTGATGTGTAGTGTGACTACATCTGAAACAGTGTCATCGAATGACAAGGATATTTCCATGTATACATATACATTGCATGTAGTGGCTTTCACATGGTTAAGGATCATGTTTATTTCTGCCGTTTCTGTGACAGTCATCTAAATTCCCTTTTGCATTCCAAATACTAGAGCTGAATGTTAATGTATGCTATATTACTGAAATGCATATATTAGTGAATGTCTTATTGCTTTAATTGTTTAACTTAGCATTACTTATAGGCCTCAGCATCATCTCAAACGCCAGTGAGACCCAGCTCATTCTCTCCCTTGATGATGACCCCTCCAACACTCAGACGAAGTTTATCAACTGCATGTCTGAAATCCAAACTGGATGGAGTCCAACTGCTTGAATCTCAACTACAAGACGCAGGTGGTACTCTTCAGAAAAGACACCGCTCTCTGGTCCTCGGCCTAGTGGCCCTAAGAACCAGAACTGACACTGAATCCGTCTTGATCGACAATCAAATCTCAATGACAAGCCAGGATAATATGGTTGTCTTCTCCTGCTTCCACACCCTCAAGCTCCTCAGACAAATTTTCAGATAGCTCCTGCTCAACACTGAAGAACCATCACCCACGCCCTGATCACAAGCACAAGCTTGACTGCAGAAAAATACTCTACACCAGCAGCAATGCACAGCTTACCAAGATTCTCCAGGTCACTCAAAACACAGCAGCCAGACTCACGTTCAAACTCACATACACTCACCTCTGGCTTCCCATTCACAAACGTACCCTCTTCAATGCCCTCACGCACACATACAAAGCTCTGCACAATCAAGGTCCTGCATACTTAAGCTTCTACACACCGACCAGACACCTCCCCCTGCCAGCTTCATGCTCACCCACATCCCCTGCTTCCAAAGAGCCAGAGTCGGCAATCATGCCGTTTTGTACCGTTTGGCCACTGATGGCTGGAACACCCTTCCCCTACCGATCAGAGCCAAAGGTTCAGTCCTAGAATTATGTGACAAGCAGAAAACCGATATATTGCAATAGGCCTCAGTCAAGGCAGCTCGCTCCTTTTTAAGGAGCCAGGATACACTACTAGCTGACACGCGTGCACACAAATACACATAACATAACATAGTTTGGCAATACTATAGACCTATGTTTCTTTACAAATGGCCTGTCGGGTAAAATCGCATATTTGAATTTTGACAAGATCTACTCAGGCTTTCATCCTTCTGAGGTTGATAAACTAGGTACTAGTTTATATTGGGAAATAATAAAGCATGTATGTATGTAAGGTGTCTGATGTAAAATACTTTGGATAACAGAGCTCTGTAAAATAAAAGGTCTTGTGCATGTCAATGACACATTATAATCAACATTCCAAGCGAATACATGATAACACATAAAGCGCGTTGTAGACGGCAGTTCACAATGCACGTGTACCTGGTGGGGAGATGTGTACTTCTTTTCGTATGTCAGTCTGAAACCTTTTCTTTTGAAACTGCTGTCAGATTCCGATTGGTGGAATTTCTCATTATCCCCTTTCTCATCTCCCTCCGATTCTTTCTGTTTCCGTTTCTTCTTTCGATTTCTTCTTTCCTTAGCACTTTTCGAGCTCAGCATGGATGCTTCTGAGGAACTCTCAGACAGCGTTCCACTGTAGACTCCATTGTACCCTCGCCCATCATCCAAGGCATCTGCTGACGCCGCTGCTGCCGCTGCCTGGAATGGTACATGAAATGGGCACTTTGAGCATGTGGTGTAACATCTCACTGAGTAGATCAACTCCTGGCCTAGTTCTTGACATTGAACATTTGCACATCCAGCATTCATTTATATGATTAGCTTTACCTGTCTTGACCAAACATTCATAATAAAAATGCATAACTATTTATATATATATTATTCATATACATATAGTATTTTGGTCAGCCCCCTTCCGCCATGAGGCTCATTCACATTTTGACTGGGCTACCAGATCATCCCACTTCATCAATTTACCGATTTGCATTGTGAATAATAGCACTTTGCCTGCCCATGTGCGCACCGCCGCCTGACAAGCAGTGGACTTCAGTGCCAGGGCTGGTGTGCCTAGACTGCTGGGCCACATTTATTTTTAAAACTATGCCAAAATATTTTTTTTGTATATTGAAAAAAAAAGTTTGTGCTTAAAAAGGCTGGGGCTATTGGCTTTGCTAGTGCTTGTCCCAACCAAGTCAGCATCACTTTTCTAAAACACAACTATTGACAGAAAAACCATTAGTAATGAACATACCACACATGATGTAGGGGCTGACTTTTCAATTGAGGTGATGAGTGTCCTTTACTCTAATACATGTGAGTAACGATTGTGTAACTTTCACTGTCTCTGCAAAAGTCCAAGAAAAGTCGTAAAACTTTGAAATACTAGGACTTAACCAGTGTGTGTTTCATTTAAGTCTCACTTGTGAACGCTTCACGGGGGAGGTTAGGGAAATGCCATGCTAATGTGATGAACTCAAACTCGGTTGTGAATTTATGGGTACCTCTGAACATTTTAAGGTGATTTCCCCGTATTTATTCGAATACTTAAGTTACAACTTATAGATGCAGACATAACTTCTGAAAAAGTGTGAGGATGTGAACAGGACTTGCATGACCCTTCTTTCTCTCTGGCCCACCTGCTGCCTTCATGCCCTCTGCGACAGGGGGTAGCCAGGGCGGTGCCAGAGGTAAAGAAGAGCAAGCCATGGGTATCTGTCGCTCATTTCCACGCTGCCTCGTGATCCTCTTCCATATATTAAAACTGTGGCATTATCAAATATCTCTGCTCAGTAGTTAGGCTTACCTACTTTGATTTGTTTATGTTACTTTGCTTTTTGGACGAACGTGTCGTTAAACTTGGTCGCCATCAGAAACTGGCCCCATTTTAACAGTGTCAGGTGTTAGTTTGTTTTTCTAATGCCTCCAAAAGCAGGCACACATACACATTATTGTGGACATCCTCATTTATATATGACATTTCGATTTAATTTTATTGGTAAAGAGTGGGTAAAATAATTGTCAGTTAGCCTGTTGGTCCATATTTGAACTTAGCGCCTACCTTGTAACTCCTCGTTTGGCGTCCTTGTGCAGCCTCCGTTTGTGTTACCCTCCCGCCGCCGCATTTGGGATCGTAGCGGCCGCAGTGAGGAGGGAGGAAGTCAACTACCACTCCCAGCTTCCCCGCCAGCCCAACCCCGGAAGCAGCGGCCAGGAGGCGCTTTAAAAGCGGCTACACTCCCGGTGGAGCGGGTGTCAGTTAGCCTGTTGGTCCATATTTGAACTTAGCGCCTACCTTGTAACTCCTCGTCTGGCGTCCTTGTGCAGCCTCCGTTTGTGTTACCCTCCCACCGCCGCATTTGGGATCGTCGCGGCCGCAGTGAGGAGGGAGGGAGTCAACTACCACTCCCAGCTTCCCCGCCAGCCCAACCCCGGAAGCAGCGTCAGCAACTCTCTTGCCAGGAGGCGCTTTAAAAGCGGCTACACTCCCGGTGGAACGGGTGTCAGTTAGCCTGTTGGTCCATATTTGAACTTAGCGCCTACCTTGTAACTCCTCGTTTGGCGTCCTTGTGCAGCCTCCGTTTGTGTTACCCTCCCGCCGCCGCATTTGGGATCGTCGCGGCCGCAGTGAGGAGGGAGGGAGTCAACTACCACTCCCAGCTTCCCCGCCAGCCTAACCCCGGAAGCAGCGTCAGCAACTCTCGCGCCAGGAGGCGCTTTAAAAGTGGCTACACTCCCCGCGTCGCGGGTCCGCGCGCGGGCAGCGCCGGGCTAAACCCGGGCAAAGGGCGGGCCGTCTGTGGCCGTCCGGGGCAGGGAGAGGCAGGGCTGGGCCACCCACCTTGGCCTTGTATGCGCAGGTAGCGCCTGTGGCGGAGGTAAGAGCTGCTACTTATCGGAACAGATTTATTGTTGGCACGCATACTCGTAATGGGGAATATTGATGCGGCACAATCTCGACCCAATACCAGACATAATAAATCTACTAACAACCCTCTTCCAAGCCTAACAGCCATCGATAGGATGTTGCAAAAGACTATCGGGGTCGTAGAGACTACGGAAAGACGCCTTTCACTTCCCATTGGCTTAGCTCCGCCTATTTTACCTGTCAACCCATCTATAACTTTGGGTAACTCTTTTGAATCTATGTTAATGACTTCATATGCTGGATTACCTGGATTGCCAGGAGCAATTATTAACCCGGAGTTATTTAATTCCAACCACTCTTTGATTTTGGATCACACCCCCCCCGGCAAGCAGATTGTCCACCACACCAGTACTCCAGGAGCAGGATTTGAGTGGAGAAGCACAAATTGTTAATGATATTATTGATTTAGACGGCAATAACGCCACCGTGTCGCCTACTACTATTGCACAACCCCACGTTGCTATTTCACCAGTTAGAACAAGAGGACAAAAGGCTAAAAGCAAACAAAAGCACATTAATAAAGAGCAGAAGGCACCTAAACTTAGGGGTAAAGGCAGCAGATGTCATCTTAAAACGGTGCAAAACCTGCCCGGTGGAGAGTCATGCGAAGAACAGTCAAATGTTATAAATGTCCAGTTTAACGGAAACAAGAATGAGGTCAGCATACATGGCTTTTGGGAAAGATTGGAGGCACTTATATCAACATTTTTAAGGCCAATTAGCGTGAACATCCGTGCTCTTGAAGCTAGGGTAGGCTCTATTGATCAACATGTAAAGTCAATTCTCTGCCCAACTGAGCTGAATCAAGCCCTATCAGCTGTCCCTTTACCTGAACCCGATCAAAATAGGGTTACGTTTGTACCTGTCCCGCATGCATCTGAGGGTGCCAAGGCTAGGTCAAGGGGGACAGTCACACAATGAAACGTCCCAAGTACTTTATCTGAAAGTACAGGCAATAGCAGTAGCTGTCCTATTGATGGGGGGATAAGTGAAGGTAAAGATAAAGCTTCATTGGAAAAGGGTTTTACTTTAAGGGAAGGTACTGGGAAACACGGGTTCAAACACTAGACCAGTTAAAGAGCATACACCATCCAGCAGATTATAAAAGTGATAATGTACCTCCTGTAATGAATCTACCACCAGAATGTGGAGCGTATGTCACGGTTCTTTGTAATGTTCCCAGGCTACGGGAAGGGCAATTTGAGACCAACGAAACCCTTAAAAATAAAACTCTTCATTGGTTAACCAAAAATTGTGGCTTCCCAACTATAGATGTAGAACAGATTATACTCACACAAAGAGTAGGATGGATAGGCCCCACAACCAAAATATTTGATGGGGACTGTATCATCATTAATTTTAGGTCCCCAGTTTGGGCACATAAAGTCTTACTCAGAGCGTCTCCTCCTTCCCATTGGGAATTCAACACAACCTTACTGCCACTTGCCTATTTCTATAGACATCTACTAGTCAATAATCATGCCATTAAGCCTACCACCCATTATGTGAATAACAATTGGTTGCCAATGGCTCCGGCAACTCATTCGTTGTTATCTCCTCTACCACTATACAATAGGTTTCAATGTTTGACTCCAATGGAGGATAACGATTGACACATAAAACCAGCGGAGACCACCGATAGGGGGAGGATGGGGACCCCGAATTTAACTTCCATGCAAAATGAGACAAGTAAAGCACACCCTCTGTGTATGGATTCCATCTTGACAAACAAGTTACCAGGGACTAATGGTATTGTTGAGCCTGTTATCCCAACAGGTGGCACATTTGTAAAGCCTATTTTGTGTACGGACGCATCTATAAATTCGACTAATGCTAACGGGACATTATCCCAAAAGGGGTATACACTGACAACTTGGAACATTGCAGGTTTTAGGAACAAACTAGGTACGCCCTTCTGGCAAGACTTTATCACTTGTGGCAGCGACATAATGTGCTTACAAGAAACATGGAGTACAGAATCTATCTCAGTAGAAGGCTATACCTCATACTGTGTAAATGCGACCCCCTCTTTAACCCCTTCAGTGCCCATGACGAGCTGGACTCGTCATGGGCTGCGGTGGCGCTGTGCCCATGACGAGTCCAGCTCGTCATGAACTCCGCCCGCTAATGCAAGGCGCGGCACTGGGCGGGGAAAGGGGCGGGCATGCAAGGGGTTAATGGGCAGAGCTAAGGGTGGACTATTGCTGCTAATTTCCACAAAACTGATTGGTTGCAAAGTTTTAACTTATTCATCTATTGACAACCATAGTCAAGTTTTGCGATTATCTTTCCCGCAAGGTAAAGATCTGGTGCTAATAAACCACTATAAAAATAATTTCCAAAAAGATAGAGGAGTTTGTTTAGAACCATTGGAAAAGGAGCTAGATAGGTTACTAAACACATCCAATAAATTGGCGGTAGTTTTGTGGGCAGGTGATTTTAATATTCAAGCATGCCCCGCCACACTTACTAACTCTTGTGGTTATTTGAAAACTTATACGACCGCTGATGGGACAAAGGATGATATGTTGCATTTCCCACATTGTGAATATGGCTTGACCCTTAATACTTTAATGGCCAAATTCGATCTTGAGCTGTTAGATTGTACGATAAGCGAGGGCCATACTAAATGTCCAACATTCACCGGTAGGGAAGCTAACAGTAATATAGACCACATCTTATTTTCTAAAAATAGTCCATACATGAACCTTTGGATATCTGAACAGGTGGTTAGCGATCACAATAGTATTTCCATAGTTTTGTTGGCTTGGGGCAACAGAATCACTAACACTGCCCACACAATCACTGACATCCTCCCGATTAGACCGAATGGCAGGAGAATAAAGTGGGATGGCTTGGACCCACAAAAAATACATCAGTAAATGCAGAGACTGTATTAATTACTGTCTCAGCGAAGAGGCTGCCTCTGAAAAGCTATGTATGGAATTTGCTAATATTAATAATGTGATAAGAAATATTCTAACCAGGAAAACTAAAGGTCGCAGACAGGACGGGAAGAAGTGGTTTGACTCCGAATGTTCCAAGATTTTATCTAACCTAAAATTAGCATTAAGGTCTAAACCCCGCAACCAAATTCTTGTCTGTAAATTACGCAATGATTACAAACAAGCAGTTCTAGCACAAAAAAAGGTGATGAGATTAGACGCCTGGGATAAATTAACCATGGCAAGTGAATTGAATAATATTAAACTTTTTGGGGAAATTGTAAATAGCCCTTTTTAAAGGACGATCATATTCCTGAGCTGATGTCTCATGTTAATTGCACTGAATGGATCGAACACTTTTCTAAAATTTTTAATCCAGAAAAGGTCGTTTTAAATTCTCCTCTTTTATCAAATAATTTTACGTGGCCCACATTACCACTAACAATTAGTGTCGAGGAGGTGCGTGAAGGGCTGATAAATAGCAAAGGGGGAAAGGCTCCCGGCCCGGATGGTGTCCCGATTGATTTATATAAGGATGAAATGGATCTCTGGGCACCAATCCTTGGAAGAATTTTTAATGTTGCTGCTATAGGAAATTTCCCAATATCATGGGCTGAATCCCTAATTGTCCCACTTTATAAAAAGGGTTCGCGCTCTGAAGCATGCAACTATCGCCCAATATCATTACTTGATTCGTCAATAAAAGTGTTGAGTAGGGTGCTTTTAAAAAGATTGGAAATATGGGCCGAAGAATCCAATATACTGACCCCAGTTCAATATGGTTTTAGGAAGGGCATTGGGACCATAGAACAATGTGTTAACCTGGAATTACTTATTAATAAATACACAGTGGAAAAGGGGGTAATCTGTTTTTATGTTTCGCTGACTTGAGTAGTGCGTTTGACCTAGTGGACCATTCGCTCCTTTAGTCAGTATTACTCGAACTAGGGGCCCCAAAGGAGATTGTGTTTTTTCTAGCAAGGATATATGAGAAACTTTCCTGCAGTGTACGCTATGGTCCTATGGGAGAGCGAACCCTTTTCTTCACTGTGCGAAGAGGTATCAGACAGGGGTGTGTATTGGCACCCCTTTTATTCTCTCTTTTTATAAACCAAATCGCCGAGGTTTTAAATAAAACCCCAGCTGATGCCCCTAAAATAGATAATACCGTTGTGTCTGTATTGTTATATGCGGACGATGCCGTCCTAATTTCACGCACCCCTCTGGGTCTACAACGTTTAATTGATGTTTTTACTGATTTTATTAATGACAGGAAATTGTTGATCAATAAACTAAAGACATTTACCATAACATGTGGAAAAAAATTAAAATCCCCGCGGTCCTTCTTTCTAGAAGGCTCGAAGATTCAAGCTGTTAAGACCTTTTGTTATTTAGGCATCAGCTTTGATGGTAATGGTAAATGGATTAATGAGCAAGGAAACATTGGTCACAAAATGATTAGAAACTCTAATGGTATTTTCCGTTTTGCTTCAAAAATAGAGGACCACAGAATAAAAGATATGGTAACCATATATAACGCAAGATGTGTTTCTTCGGCCCTATATGGAGCTGGTTTATGGGGCTATTCTTCTATGGCCCAACTGCAAATAAACGAAAATATCTTCCTTAAACATTTGTTATGTGTCCCAGTTGCAGCCTCATCTGATCTAATACATCAAGAAACTGGTCTCAACTATTTATCAGATCTGGCTGCCTTACGCCCTTTACTATTATGGCGTTCAATTTGGCACAAAAAGGAAACTGAGTTTACACAGTCTGTAATTAAGGACTGCCTTAAGTTGGACCACCATTCTCGTATCCCGTGGCTGAATTACATTATCTTCTGGTATAACACCTTATTCGGAATCAAGATCTCTAAAGATTCAGATAATGTAATACCACTCTCTAAGAAGGAAATAAAAGACACATTCCTTCTTTATAAGACAGAAGAAAGGAATAAGTTGCTTCAGACCCAAAAGACCTCTGTATTCTATAGGCAGCTTAATCTTAAAAATGGACTTCAGTCATATTTGGTGGAAGTGACTAGGAAATCGCACCGATTTGTCCTAATACATCTAAGGTTGGGCATTGTACACCATCTTGTATCCTTCCCTGTAATTGGGGTAGGCTCTACTGCAGAATGCCCGTGTGACAATATTTCCAAACAAAGTTGTTGCCATTTTCTGTTATTTTGTAAATTTTATACATTTTTGAGGAAATTTTATCTGAAACCGATCTTTTTAAAACATAATATCCGTTTAACTGCAGACGCCATGAATCTACTCTGTTCTCTCCAGAGTTCGGACATTTGCTTCCATGTTGCACTATACATTTTGAAATGCAGAGCTGCTAGGAAATCCATAATTATATGAATAATGTCAACTGTGTTTTGCTATGAATTTGTAGCTATGCATAAGTCACTTTATGATAGCAACCTATTTTGCACATATGCTTAGGTCACTTTATTAGTATGAGATGATGCCATTTTGCTATGCACAAGTCACTTTATGATAGCAATCTATTTTGCACATATACTTAGCTCACTTTATTAGCATAAGATGATGCCATTTATTGTGGAGGAAACTAATGTCCTATGGATGCGAAATTGCGCTTTATATGGCTTATAACTGTTTTATGTATAAGTAATCTTATTACAGCGAGGTAGATGCACGTCACTTTATTATGTCAAGGGATTTCTTCACTTATACGGTGATAACTATTGGTAAAGTCCTATTCACTGACACAATATTATAATGACTAGGCCTACTTACAATTTATGCATAAGTACCTTGTTATTGCGAGGTGGAATTATTAATCATGAATTATTAATTTTGTTGGAATTAATGTTTCTTGAGCATTTTTACTTATGTCGCAATGATATATAATTGATTTTAATCTATTTTTAAACATGTATATATATTGATGTATTTTTGATCTATGTCCCACCATTCAGTGCAAATATTAGGGCCGGTATAGGAATAACTTTCTGTCCTTTGATTTGTTAAATCATGTGTTATGATATTTTATTGTATATTACTTTGTCTACCTTATATGGTTGTATTTATACAAACCGAATTAAAGCTTATTTGACTTGACTTGAATTGTTTACACCACGAAAATGCCCCTTAATGGGGAGCTTGACAAAAAGAGTAAGAGTTAAGGATTGCTATACAATTTTCAAGCAATTTAATCATATAGAATGATAACGTGTTAACTTGTTTATGTTCAAAGGATGGTTAAGCCAACCCCTCCATCTCCACATCCATAGTGGAGCTTGGGGTGGTGGGGGGGTTTGAGGGGGAGGTTTGAGGGGGGATGTCAGAGGGCGCGAGTTGCCATAGGAAACGTCAGTAACGTCCTCATAACCCCACGCACGTTTTAGAAATGGAGATATGCAGTGCAGGACTTTCAAAGGGTTCTCTGTGGTAAGAGATCACCGGCAGTGCAGGAATGTGTGCCAGGAAACCTTTCTTTGCTTCCTTTGAATTTTTATCTGAAGATCAGAGTGTGAGAGAAACCTCAACAAATCTCTTCGCTTAGGCGTTTTTTAAATTTAATTTATTGCGATTCTTTCCGTTTGTTCAATGTTACTGTCTAAAGCAGTGGCACATGTAAGGGAAGGCTTTCAAACACTTCAAGCACTTAGAGAAAGGTTGTCTCTTAGTTATTGCTATAGAAAAAAAACAGTACTTTAAAATTCTGATAGAAAAATACACTTGGAGTGGGCAGACCTGAAGTGCCAGCAGTGTTGTGTGTGTACTCCATAAAATGGAGCAGCTCTCCACCACAAGAAAGGGAATTATTCCTTGCTGGGGATTTGCATAATTTATACAGGAGAATCTCTCTCTCTGAAAATATGCATCTATAAAGTTAAAGGTATGTTATAGTTAGTCAGTTAAAACATTTTGCTTTAAACTGACAAAACAACTGAAATTCACCAGTTATAGTTTACTCAGGTAAGAACAACTCGTTCCCTAAAGTAACTATAACTCCTGGCCTTGTCATGAACGGTGTTGTCATCAATGATGTCATTTCAGATGCTGCAGGGATGTTCTCAATGATGGAGTTCTTTCTTGCAGAGTGACTTTCCTTGGTGATCCTGGAAGGAAAACCTTGGAATGGTTTACAGTGGAGCGAGCCCAGAGGGCACCAGGGAGACCACCAGTCCCAGGTGTGCTGCTGCTGGCCATAGGGGCTAAACTGATTAATTTTTGAGATCGGGATGCCATTCTGCAGGCAGTACGTTCACATGGCCCATGGATGGTGCAAGATGTGACCATCCATATCTATCCGGATTATACTACACGTGTACTATGTCAATGGGAAGCTTTTCAAAGAGTTAAGCAACATCTAAGATTCCAAGATTTTGTTTTTATGGTGCAATGGACGTACCATGGATTGAGGTGGCAGCGAGGGGAGGTGGGAGGGTGATCCTTTGCCTCAAATGTTATCTGACTCCACGGATCATGGGGAGGGGCTGTGTTGTACAGCACATAGGGACCATTATGATGAGCGATGATGTACACAGTGACCGTTTGCTACCTCAAAATTTTAACATGGAACGTTAATGGACTAGGTAGCCAAATCAAGGGGGACTGGTGAACAGGGCACTGTTGTGCTATGCAGTAGATGTGGTGTTTCTATAGAAACACATCTTTGAGGATCTAATTGTGGCTTCCTTGGGAGGGAGAGGTACACAATGGTTAGTCACTCAGGGTATTACTCTGGATCCAGGGGAGTCGCAATCCTGATAAAAAAAGGTGGCATTTCAAGTGCAACAGACCTCATCCGATGATAGAGGATGCTATACTATGGTTCTGGGCAAGTGAGAGGGGGAGACAGTTGCTTTGGTTAATATATATATCCTGGCAGGATTGCTGACTGAGATGCTGGCACTTTCGAACGCCTTGCTGATCGGTCTCTCTCCTGTGGTGGTGCTAGTGGGAGAGGACATTAACAAGATAATAGACCCCCACATGGATATAAAAACTGCCCCCCCACTTGGTGCACTGTGAGTGGGGAAATTAGGTACCTTTGTGACGGCCTTGGACTTGGGAGACATGTGGAGATCGCTGCACAGGACACATACAAACTACAATTTAAACGAGAGGATATCCCCTACTAAGCGGAATCTACTTCTGATCACTACAATCATGCATCACTTACAGACTCCTATCTACTCGCTATTCTCAACAGACTGAACCCAACTATATGAAAAGAATGTCAGATATTCATTATGTTAATTGAAAGTACATATACAAAAACAATTAAAAACATAAAAAATATATATGCTAAAACATCATATAATCAAGTTCCACATGATCTCCTCTGCCCCCTACTTTTTACATCAATGTACAGATTGTGCAATTCTGGATACTTTCTTCCAGGCACTGATTGGCCTGCAATGATCCCTACTGAGGAACAATGGTCAAATTTGAAAATCCCTTCTCACTCTACAGAAATCCATATATGAGGATGACATAATGCTACCTAGCATCTGTAAGTATTATGAGGCGGAGCAGCTCCAGGTAGTGAATGAATGGGCATTTGCCTCATTGGGGGACACCGCCTACTGGATGGACCGAGAGAAACTTGAATTGAAGGGATACCTACATGTGCTGCGTGTAGGTAGATTGGCAGAGGACACACCACTGGCCACCACAACAGTGGCCTCTCTATGGCACAAGCTGAATAGAAAAGTAAGCCGGGGAATGAGGCTTACTCCTCCAACATCCATGTGGGTGGGGACATGCATCTGGAGACGGAACTGACGAGGTTCAGGCAATGGGATGTGATTCACCTCTCTACATTAGAGGATATATGGGATGTGAATGGAATGTGGCCATTTGAGTGCCTACAGGTGGAATATGGTCAACTGCAGTCTGCACTACATGCAAGAATACCAAGAGGGAAATAAACAATGACAGTGTGTTCAGTGGAATCCCAACTCTTGGATGCCCTTATGACATCTAGAACTATCTCTCTAATGTACGTGACATTGATGAGGAACATACAAAGTGAACTGTCTCAACTATGGACCCATTAGCAGGGTGATGTGGTGGAACTGACTGACAAAGACTGGAGGGACACTCTGCAGTTCCCATGGAAGGTGACAGTAAAAGCAAGTTACCTACTTATTCAGATGAAAATCCTACATAGGATTTATTGTACCCGTATGCTCTTACATAAAACTGGCAGATCCCAAGATGGCGTATGCCTGCTGTTCTGTGGACAGTGCAGCACTTTCATTCATTCATTCTGGGAGTGCCCCAAGCAGGCAGAGTTTTGGAACAAGGTTACATGCATTCTCACAGAGGCCACATGGATCATACTTGCCCTTGAAGCCTCCTTTGTACTGTTAGTTGTCTGGGTGGATCCGGATGCAACACATTATGGGAAAAAACTGATCAACCTGGGATATGCTGTAACAAAAAGGGAAATTGTCCAAAAATGAGGTCGCAACCTCATCCCATGTCTGCGAGATTGGAGAGGTGGCATGGAGATGAGCAGAATAAGTGAGAAGTTGATGTATCAGGGGAGGGGATGTCCTATATATATGAAAAGATATGGGGCGATGGCCTGCAGGGTCCCAGTGAACGCATAACAGGGAATGTAGAATGTCACCTAACACCTCAATACCCCTTTGCTGGTTGCTGGAATCTAGTCCTAGACACGCTAATTGACATTAGGGCCTGGGATCTGATGCACTGAAGTCAATTGATGCTATTTCTCAAGGGGTGAGTGGGAGGGGGCAGGGTATTGCTTGAACTACTGTGGTGGCTCAGAATGTTGCCTATGACGGTTTGAATGTTACTATTGAAAAACCAATAGACATACTATAAAAAAAGACACCTATGCTGCTCACTCTCGCTCGCACACACACAATCTAAAGTTCACTTCTGATATAAGTGGTTCAAGTGTACTGTTCCTTGACACAGATCTAAATGTTGGAACACATTCCAGGCAGGCATAATAAAGGAGAAATGTTTGAATTTCTCCATACTTTTCAAATTGTGCATCATACTGATCAAAAACGATTCCACGGCATGTCAGGGAATGTATGGTAACATCAAAGAGGTCAAACTGAAAACAAAATATACACCCACCTGTGAGGAAAAGTTAGTTAAAGTGGAATATTGCCATGCACTTGTACAGAAATAAGTCTCAACGGTGTGAAGTAAATCATGTGAGTAGCAATCTTTACAAAAAGAACTATCCAATCTCTAAATCTCAGTCATCTATAAAAATTAAAGAAGGATTGTTGAGTTCATTAAATTATCCAATTCTGTTCACAACTTTATGCTGTATTGAGGTCCTGTATTAATAGGGACCTTTCAGACGTCTTATTTCAATTTACATATCAGTGTTACTGAAATCCCACTACTCTAATGTCCACCAAAGCCACTATATATGTTTGTGACCACAGAAACTTCATTATCTTTCTCTGCCAGCATGCCACAGGGAGCGGGCAAATTTGAAATGTGCTCCATATACTGACCAAAACTTCACAATTGGGAATGATCGCTTTTGGTGGGAGCCTTTAAGGTGGTCTTGTCTGAGAACTGTTATATATAGAATAGTCCAGATGCTAATGAATATATATTTTAATGAGAGTACTTTCAGCTTGGTTTATGGGTTTGATTAATGGGGCTGCCATACAGATATCTGCCAATCTCAACAAAGTGGCATTTTTCTGTTGTACCCACCTGCTAGTTTGCTTTTATGGGAAATCTTGCATGCAGTTGCTTATGGCATGGTAAGCGCTCTCTAAGTCATACGTTGCCTTAAAAATGTCCTAGATGGTCAATTACAGTCTGGATCATTTGCTTATATACCTGCAATTTGATAGTTGTGTGATCCATCTCTATTTTGTTATTACATCGTTGCTTAATGCAGCCAAAAAGATCCTGAATTAACCTGTTATTTTCTTACATATAATTAGACTAATGCATACACTCATGCCGCATACATAATAAGACCCAACAATGGGAAAAAACAACATAGTGTATTTTTATAGTTAAATGTTTAATATCTCATGAAAACCACTTTCAATATTTGTCGCTTTCAACTTCCTGAATACGAGAGCCTCTATATTCTTAAATTAACATTGCCCTTCAATTTGATAGCATATATTAAATAACATTTTCCAAACCACTTTAATGAGAAAACTCTTAGCAACCACATCCTTTTTAAAATGAAACCTCAGAAATAAAGTTGGTAATAAATCACTTAAAAATATCCACGCACACAGTTTGAATACCACACAAAAGCTTCAAGGCATTTTGCATTTCTTAAAGGAAATCAAACAACTACACAATAGCTAAATAGGATGTTTTATTGTTGGAAATATTTCTTCAAATATTTTTGATCTATGGATAAATTTGTAGTCTGAAACGTGTGCTTAAACTACATAATGGTATACTTTTATTCACGTCTGAGAGATAAGTATAAGCCTCAGAAAAAAAACTGAAAATTATTGTCTATCCCTCAATCGCATAATGTACACTGGGTTAGGCCATTAATAATTTAGCTACTCTATTTAAAATTTTTTATAGGTTTTACTTCAATTGCCCCACGGAACAAAAACTAATTTGATATGCCAATGCTGCTCTCAATATCTTTTGAGTTTCAGCATCTTGCCATAGGAAACGTCCTCATAACCCCACACACGTTTTAGAAATGGAGATATGCAGTACAGAACCTACAAAGGGTTCTCTGTGGTAAGCGATCACCGGCAGTGCAGGAATGTGTGCCAGAAAACCTTTCTTTGCTGCCTTAGAATTTTTATCTGAAGATCAAAGTGTGAGAGAAACCTTAACAAATCTATTCACTTAGGCTTTTTTAAATTTAATTTATTGCGATTCTTTCTGTTTGTTCAGTGTTACTGTCTAAAGCAATGGTAAATGTAAGGGAAGGCTTTCAAACACTTCAAGCACTTAGAGAAAGGTTGCCACTTAGTTATTGCTACAGATAACAAATCCAGTACTTTAAAATTCTGATAGAAAAATACACTTGGAGTGGGCAGACCTGAAGTGCAAGCAGTGTTGTGTGTGTACTCCATAAAATGGAGCAGCTCTCCACTACAAGAAAGGGAATTATTCCTTGCTGGGGATTTGCATAATTTATACAGGATAATCTCTCTCTGTGAAAATATGCATCTATAAAGTTAAAGGTATGTTTAGGTTAGTCAGTTAAAACATTTTGCTTTAAACTAACAAAACCACTGAAATTCACCAGTTATAGTTCACTCAGGTAAGAACAACTCGTTCCCTAAAGTAACTATAACTCCTGGCCTTGTCATGAACAGTGTTGTCATCAATGATGTAATTTCAGATGCTGCAGGGATGTTCTCAATGATGTCATAAGTGAAGTAATATCTGAAGTATTCAGCAGTGCATGGTGAGGGTTTGAGTTATAATTACCTTAGGGCACTTGTTACACTTGAGATAACTGGTAAATGTCAGTGGTTTTGTTTCTTTAAAATAGTATGTTTTAATTGACATTTTCACCTAACTTTAACATCCCTTTAACCTTTGTTTTTTTCATTGAATTTCTGAGGGTTTTGTAAATGTAAAGTTACATGGTATTATTCCTGAATATAATGTCACGTCAACCTTTGTTTTTTCTGTGAATTTTTATGGTTTTTTTGCGTAAAGTAAGATATCCATCGCTGTGCAGGACCTTCAGTGGGGGTTGGCCACATGACATAGACCGCAGGCACCCAACCCGCCAACATTAATGACTGGCTACGTCATGTAGAAATATAAAAACTGTCATTTAAAGTAAGGCAGACCTACTGGCTTTTTCAAAAGTTCAAAATAATAAAATAATAGAAGCTGGGCCTATTGGCCCATCAACATATATAAAGCAGACGTATATCAGATAAATTCACACATTTTAATGTTTAATAATAGTCACCATTGCAGATTATATTTTAAAACACATTTAAAAAAACCCATTAAAGATGCATTTGTGTCTTTTCTAACATCAATTAAAAGCCACAAAGTGCAGCCACACAACAAACCATAAGAGGTCCCTGTGTTGTAGCTGAAGAGCATATTCCTCTAGCTTGAAGTGCTTAAAAAATATGGCAAACTCTCTTGGGATCATAGATTCAATGACCCAGGACTCTCACAGTGGTATTTTTTTATGTTGCTACGAGGCTGCTGTGCTCCCTGCAGAACCCTACAGCGTTAAAATAAAGGGTCGGTGTGCCCCTGCCTCTTCTAGGGCCACCACCAGGAAGAATAAATGTAATTTTAAAAAGCCCTAGGGATTATGGGGTGTTCCTTGCTGAAGCAGTGAATAATAAATGAGTGGTTCACCGGTGCCAACCCGGGGCACCCACACTTTAAAAAAAATATTTTCTAACTTGTGGGCCACAGGGGTAGCCCCTAAGCTTCAATGAGCCCTACTGGTTCCCCACCAGCACCCATGCCTGGTGCAAGTCAGAGCCAGTATGTTTTTTATTAAACGTGGGTGCCCCAGTGCCCACCTGGAGCACCAACATGTCTCAGGAATGTAGGAGGCTGCAGGGAGCCCCTAAGACCCCGTGTCCCCTGCGGGTTCCCCGGCCAGTAGCTCTGCCTAGCTGGAGCAGGCTCAGTAACTTTGCTCCTGCCTGGGCAGGAGGAACATTTTTCTCTGCTCTTGCCTGGAAGGAGCAAAGTTGTGGTCCCTGCTTGTGTGAGTGTGGAAAGAGTATTAGCAGTGCATGGCGAGGACACAAGTTATAGTTACCTATAGGAATTAGTCCATGGCTACTTAAACATGGGGTTTAAGTATGTAGTGTGCAAATATCATTGGCCAAGCTTGTTACATTCTATTTCTGAAACTAAAAATCAGACATTTCGTACAAGTGTTTTTTCAAATTCATACTTGTGACGAGTGTATCTCACATAGGTTTTAAGTAGCAATCGCCTGATTGTGTAACACCATAATCTTAAATAGCATAATGAAAAATCCCACTCTGTCATTATTTGTTATTGTCCTACCTGCAAGTTATCTTGATGTTTCTTAAGAGCTTCCATCATTTGCTGAAATTCCGCCTCCTTTTGCTCAGCTTCATCTAACGTAGCCTGATTTTGTTCATCGTAGGCCATGGCAACCACAGCCAAGATCAAGTTGATCAGGTAAAAGGAACCAAGGAAGATCACCAGGACAAAAAATATCATGTAGGTTTTGCCAGCAGCTCGTAGAGTCTGGAGAAAAATAAAAATGTGCTTAGAATTACAAAAATTTACTTTATGGTTTAATGAGCTATATAAAGACATTCTGAAACCTGAGTGTAACGCAAACTATATCAATTTGTAGTGAATTTTTTCCAAAATTCAGTTTTACATTTTAAAGATGCGTAAAAAAGTTTGAATATAGCAGGATCCAAGAATAAACCATGCGACCCTATGCTCTTGAAATGAAACCGTTTTTAGTGTTGGCTTCTCATTGCTATTTGGATCTGACTTTTCTATTAAAATACTGTGGCTGAGGCTACTCCTCAGATATTAACTTTTGCACACAGTGGTCTTGATTATAGTGGCCTTCTTTTTTTTTATATATATATTTTTTTATTGAAATCCATATAACAAAAAGCTTTTTATCCATAAATACATCCATAAAATTCAGTAAATATGTCTAAAATTATACAGAATTGTTAAATAGCACCGATTTGCCGGAAGGGAGTAAATCCTAACATCAATAAAGATAGACAATGTAAACATTTAAGCCAGTATTCATAAAAAATAAATAAATAAAATTAGAAGCGTAATATCCTAAAACAGCATCCACTGCCAATCACTGATACAAATTAAGCAATTGATTAAACATAAGATACCTTAAACATCTACATAAAAATCTGTGAGTATGTGCAAAATAAGAAGTGATATTCTTATGGCACACTAGTTAAGTGATAATAACCAAATATACCATGTCTTGTGCTCACAATCCACCCTTTTCATCTTGAAATGAGGTTGATATTTCAGTGGTGCAATACTGTGTGTAGGATGATACTAGCTTATCACTGTCCTCATCAGCAACAAGCTCTTTGGTCACTATTACATAGACCACATTGGGGTAGTTTTGTATTTACATTTCATATTTATACTTCTTGATTTTTTCATAGTGTTTCAAACTGCACATATGCTACTTATGAGTCCTGTTGCCTAATATATTTCTACTACATTTACCAGCACTGGAAGGGTAAGACATATTTTCTGGCACTTCATCTTGTGACCTGGAGCTCATTGCATATCTCAACAGTGAACATTCAATGCACTGAGCCATCCCACTGGCATGTCCCGGTTAGACAGCTTCAACTGGAGCTAATGTAAATTTTCACCAGCGGTTGTAGCGAGCAGCCTCAGAAATGAAAGAGGCACAGTTGCAGTTCTGTAAGAAATCGTTCATGCATACATCCAAAAGAAATCCGATTTTTATGCCTCTAATTATTCTGTCCACCCTTGCACAATCATTTAAACTAAAGTTTGTAATAATTGTATTGGGTGATATTTTGCAGAATGCCAGCGTTGGAGTAATTTGGTCAAACAGTTTAAAAGTTCGAAGGAGCAGGGTCCCAAAATAATTTTTCAGTTGTGTTTAAAATTGGATCTCCCATAGGGGATTGCATTGCCTAGCTTTGAAACTAATGAATAAATGGCTAGTAAAATTGTATTGTTGGTTGTGAATGAAAAGTGTCTTTCAGTCATTCAGTAGCTTTTCTTGGTGTGGTAAAAATCAATTGTTTTGGAGATGTGAACAAAAAAGTGAATGTCCAATGCCCTTGTCTAAATATGGATATGTTTTCTGTTGTCACCAAATTAACTGATCAGTGTGCTAAAACAGTCCTCTGGGCCTGATTCACAAAGCTAAAGTTACAAGTTTTTTTAAATGTACTCTTTTTTTCAGTACTCACAAACCTGCAATTTAATAGTAAGTTTATGAGTGTGGAGACTCCGCAGTCAGTGCGGAGAATTTCACACATAAATAGATAGGCCGGTCATGTACACTTTTGTGAATCAGGTCTTCTGTATGGGCACTGGACAGTGAAAAAAGCTTTGCTCCCTGTGCTCGCAGACACTGGAAGGAAAACAAAAGGAAACAAGCATTTGCAATGCAATAGGTCTCGCATTACAGAAAGTTTGAACTATTGGCGTTGCATTATTATTTACAACGCCAATAACTAAACCTTTAGAAATGTGAGACCTATTAACCCCTTCCCCGCTCATGACGGAACCACTTCGTCATGAGCCACCGTTGAGCTGTGCTCATGGCGGAGTGGTTTCGTCATGCCGCGACCGTTGGCGGCCGCTCCGCCCACGCAGCGCTAATTCCCCGCCTGTGCGGGCATTTAGCGCAGTGGGCGGAGTCGTGACGGAACCACTCCATCATGAGCACAGCTCAACCGTGGCTCATGACGGAGTGGCTCCGTCATGAGCACAGCGCCACCGCGCTGCCCCCAAACCCCCCCCAGCACTGCAGCGGAATATCCGCCGCAGCCAAGGGGTTAAATTGCAAATGCTTGTTATGTAAAAGCACCCCATGCTGCACCTTCACTTTAAAGGCGGACCCGCACCTTTCTTTAGACGGGGCTTGTTTAAAGTAAGTAGTGCGGCCACCGGTAAAGTGAAAGAGCGATATGGGCGCTTTTACAAGAAAAAAAAATATTTTTCAACGTGACAAACAAATGCTTTTTTTTGTAAAAGCAACCCATTTTGCCCTTTCACTTTAACAGCAGCTGTGCACCTTTCTTTAGGTGAGCCGCCTCTAAATAAAGTGCCACGGACACCATTAAAAGTAAAGCGCAGAATGACGTGCTTGTAAGAAAAAGAAAAATCCAGCTAAAACCTACGGTGTAAGAAAACTGTAATTGGCCGGTGCTCGTGATTTAAACACGGAAGTGATGTATGGGGAGCACCTGCCAATGAGAAGCAGCGATAGAGTTGTCAGTCAATGGCAAGCAGCAGCTGTAATTTTACTTTTGTGGAGTGATTACAGCAGGTGTTGCAAACAGCACATGCGTGCTGATGCTCTATTTCAAAAGAAAGGAGCAGTGAGGAAGAGCCAATGTTGCATGAGTCATAAATTCGCAGCGTAAGCCCAGCCACTTGATAATATCTCTTACACATCACCTGATATTGCTTTTGTCCACCTTGTATAGCCAGGAAAAGGGAGGGTAATCCCAGAACCTCCCGCCTTTCCGAAAGGGAGTAACTTTACTCCCTCACAGGCATTGCATCAGGGCCAAGGAGGACACTATGTAGCCCCTTGCTTGAGGGCAGGAACAACATTTTAGATACAAAAGAGAAGCAATAGCTACCTTTGTTCTTGCCCTCACCCCCCTCGAATTGTCAAAGAAAAGCGGGATTGATAATAACAATCTTAACAGAATGACATGGGAACACCTCCGGCCCCCTACCGTGCCCAAATTGAGGGGTAAAAGATTCATACACCTCCTTTGACTTGTTCAACGGCCAGGTTTCTGCTGGAATATTGCTGTACCCCTGACTAGTGAGGGGGGTACAAGAAAGGGTCATCTGTTACCTACCCCTGACCCCTGCTGTCATTTCATAACGGGGCCAATGGGTAGGTGACAGGTGTTGACTTACTCCTGCATGAACGCAGAATAGGGCAAGAGAGAAGGGAGTGGATCAGCTGAACCCAAGTTTGTAACAGAGCAACAGCAGTTGATACTTACCGACTCTAGTTTTTTTTTTATTGCCTCGAGTAAGGTGAAGGGGGAAGAGGTCATTTGCCCACCACACTTGGGCAGGGCAACGGGGGCATAGTGCCTCTGCCCTTGGGCAAATCATGGTTAGAAATGATAAAATAACCTCCCCTGTCTTGCGGAGGTTGAGGAGACCCCCCCCAAATGCCGCTATGAGGGATAAGACTAAACCTCGCCCCAACACTTTGCTTAGAAATCTCTCCCAATGCAGATTGTTTTAAAATGTAATCCCCTGATCAAGGGGGTGTTAGATAAGCACCCCTCCTATCTACAAGTTTAATTTGATTTTTAATCTTTCTCATGATTCACAAATATCTTTTCATTGAACCTTTCTTCCACATTTAAACACTCTGGGGTATATTCTCAAGCCCCTATCGCCGCCACTATGTCACTTTCAGTGACATTGTGGTGGTGATAGGGGCTTAGCCCCATTCACAAGGCAGCGTTAAGCCTCATTAAGTGGCTTAATGTGGCTTAAGGCTGCCTTATGAATAGGGCCCCCTTCACGCTGTTTTTAGCATGAAAGGGACGTGCAGTGGGTGTTGCGGTGAGCGTTCCAACGCAACACCCATTGAGTTTGATGCTACTTCCTATTCTCAAGGGCAGCGTAAATAAACATGCCATGGTTTGTTTATGTACAGGAAGGTGTCCCTTCCTGTACATACTCAAACCTTTTTTAAAAATGCTGTTTTGTAACTTACATGTGTGCTGCACGGAGCAGCACACATGTAAGTTACAAACTGGCATTTTAGGTTTGTTTATGTGCAGGAAGGGACACCTTCCTGTACATAAACAAACCTCCCTGCTTGCAGGCACACTTGCACTCTAGTGCAATGGTGCCTGCGCAGGCACTAAGTTGTGAAACTTAGCACCATCGCAGGGGGAAACGCGAGGCTGCACCATATCCTTGAGAATAGGGTGCAGCCTCCCGTTTCCGAAGTGGCAGAGAGAGGCGTGTAGCCAAGAAGGCTAACACCTCTCTACTCCACTTCATTGTGAATATGGCGCCATGTTTATCAAGTAAACACAAGAGCAGGAGATATTGTTGACTAGTTAGGGTGGGTGTGGGACACAAAGTCTTAGCCCAGGAAATTCCTTACCACTATAAATGTATTTGTCAAGCATAACTCCCTTTAAACATTAGTGTCTTAGAGAATGTCGCATATTCACTAGTCAGTTCATGCAAATGTTGATTTTACACTTTTTAGTCCCTGGAAGTATTGTTGCAGTGATATCTATGTTAAACAGGCAGGCTGGTGCACAGCAGCAGTACAGTGTGTGCACTGGTAAGCCTTTCAGCCTTTTTAGGTCTCGCACAAGCAGCGCATGCGCTGCCTCTCCGAGGCATTAAGTAATTAGTAATACCAGCGAAACTCCACCCATTGCATTTCGTTTTGTTTTTTCGCTTGCTATTGGTCCAATCTGGCATTGCTTTTCTTACCTCGCTCATTGTTAGCTAGTGGTCACTTCCGTCACTTCCGTTTTCTTTCGTTTCTGCAGGAAGCAGCATCGACCAACTACAGTAAACGTACACTGCAGGGCGATATCTTTTGATGTAGGGACTACTTTGTAGTTTTGTAGACCTTGCATCTGGATCACCGAGAGACGCGAGGACATCTGCTGCGCTGAGTGCGCTGAGCACCTGCAGCCCCCACCACGTCCAAGCTGCAGCCCCCAGGCCCTCTGTTACTGCCCTGTCCACACCGCTTGCAATGCTTTCCCCCTCCCGCTGTCCGTGCTCTCTTGCCCCTCTCTCCCCTGCATCCGCATTCACCCCCACCGCAGCATCTGGAGGATCGCCATGTGGGTGCACTACACAGCGCAGCAATCCGTGCTTCATTTTAAAGGTGTTTGCTTGTTTAACTCGAGTCCGCATTCGAGGAATTCTAGCTGTAAGCATTCTTCTTTTTGCACAATCCTGCGCTGGAGGGAGCGGCGCAGAGGGGGAGTGTTGTGGATCATGCTGTGGGCGGGTCACAGTGTGGCTCCTCAAGCGAGCGGCACAATAGAGAGAGCAGGCGGTTTACGCTGTCTCCGGGATGCCGAGTGTTTGTTGCGCAACATCGGCCCTTCCAGGACGTAGATGAAAGTGAAACACAGGCTGTAGCATTGTGTAACCCTGCAGGACTCGGGTGGTGGCAGCGCCCGCCCTGTCACTGCACGGTGTACAGAGTGCAAGGTACCCTGTCTTTGCGGGAGTAGAGAATGAGGTATGCGTTCTGGAGCATGGGGTCATAGGAAGGCCTCCTTCTTTGCTAAATAAAAACATTTACATAATTTCAGCGTGCCTCCTACATACCAAGCATACACTTGTGTTAGGTACGCCTAGAGGCCATGGTCCCAAATGTAGTGTACATTTTTTTCTCGTGTTTTGACTGCAAAATCTGAACTATGTGGAAACCTACCGTGGACGACAAACTTGCTTTCTTTAGTATCTACGACGCTCCGGCTCTTATATTGTTGTACGTTCTCTATGTCTGTGTGTGTCTGGGAGCCTGGATGGTCTGCCAGCAGGGACCCTATTCCAAAGTGGAGAAAGCACCGAGGGGTGAGAGCAGGGCGGTTGTGAGACATGTTAAAGTGGGATAGACTTCAGCTGCAGTCCTTTTTTGCGAAAGCAGGCAATAGTTTGCCTTCTCTTTCCATGCTTGCCACAATCAAAATAGTCCTAGGAGACAAGCACTCCCATCCTGAGGGTGCCTGGTGAAGTTCCAAGAAGTGAAAGTGTCAGTCTGGCTTATTTCCCCTCATGTTGGCAACAATAACATAGGCGGGATAAGGAGGGCTGTGAAACAGTAAGCAACCTAGTGACGACAAAGGAAATGGGAGTATAGTATTTTAGAGCATCTTTCCCACCACAAAATATGTGAGCGCTATTGTGCATTTTGCAGCGTAACATTACTAATGTTTGCTAGAGATGCAGAGATATAACATGCCTACATGAAATGGAAAGTATGCTACATTCCCACACTTCCACTTTTGACAGTCACTAAGAGGATTGTCTTTTGACAGCTGCAAAATGCATGCAATTAAAAAGAAAAATGCCTCCCCGTTAAAACACTAAATAGGCATTTCACCTTGTAGAATAGAACTTCTATAACTGTCACGCTCTTGCTTCCCTGTTTTAATACTGTTTGTTGGGAAGAACTTTATAAACATAAGTGCCTTAAAAGGATAGCTAAAGGTGTGGAATAAGTGCCTTGCTACATTAGTCTGAGGTGCCCTATGATCTGACGCTGTTTTCTGACGTCATTGCTACTAGGAATGCTAAACGTGTCTGTTTTCCACGTTTGGTTTGGGGGTGGCATGGTGATTAATCGTTTTTCCTGGTGCACTGCTAGTCATGGAGGAAGTCCTCCTATACAGACACTCTTGCCTTTCAAGTGCCAGTTTCAGCCAAGACACTATTCTTCCTAAAGTATTAAGTTCCTGCATTAGACCCCACCTGGCCTTCTAAGTAGCACCAAAAAGTTAATCTGGTTGCCCACACCCACCCCCACCCCCATCCTAGGAATCTGTAAAACCCAGTATGGTAAGTCATCTGAACAACCACATCACTCATCTGACATTCCTCTTTTCGACACAGTGTGTTGTCTGGACACCTTTGTGAATAACTCTAGTAATAACGGACATAGGCAGCTTTGGAAACAGGATAAACAAGTATTCCCCTCCAGCGACTGCTTGTGTCCCTTATGTTAAAGTAGATTTAGGGTCCATCCTTCACCAAAGCTCCTTGATGCAAACTGATCAGTCTTAAAGAATAGCTATACTGACAGGAAAAAGGGACATCATGTTTACTGAAGAAAGGTTTCAAGGGACCAACAGTCCTGTCAGGCTGACGGGAACTGCATAAGTGGTACTTGCAGGGAGATAATTAATTGTTAGTGGGGAAAATAGACATCAACGTAAAAATAATAATAAATACGTGGAAGCATGGATGACATTCATTCAAGTTTATTAGTAAAGTGCATACTTAATTAAGTTTGAGTGTGTCTTTATGAACAATTTCAAGATCTGCATTACAATCCAGCTTGGGGCCCGTGACTGCAGATCATGTTGGCATACAATATAGACCATACAACAATAAGAAAAACAATCTCACCCCTCCCACGCGTACTGCTGCTCTCCCCCCACAGTCTCCCAGTGTAAAAATGACAATGTTTTTTACTTTCGTGTTTCTATTAGCAGTTAATTAATCATATTTGCATAGTGCTATTGCCATTGGTATAACAAAGTAAAAGTAAAAACATTGTCTTTTTCAATGCCAACAGCTCTAACTTTAACAAATGCGAGACCTATTGCATTTTCAATGCTTGTTATTATTTGGGCCGTGCACGCTGCTGGTTAGGTTTGACTTGTTAATAAGTGAATTATGATCTCTAAAGTCATCAAAGGCGGCAACAACAAGCCAGAGAGCCTTAGACTACAAACTGTTTTGCTGAAATTTTTGAAGAACTTCAATTTCAAGGATCAAAACCTTAAGTTAAATATTTCAATCAATACAAATGCAACCAGGTGTAATGGTTGTGCACACTGAATCGGAGGGAAGTCCTGTAAAATCAACGTATTTACATTTTCATTTTTCTAATGGTAGACTTAAAAACATATAGGTCTTTTCTCAATGTTATCTTCATGGTTATAAAGGTTATTCACTTCATCAGTAGCTTGCACATTCCATAAATATGCACATTTCCTAAAAGACACAAAAATGGCTCTTACCAGTTGATAAAGATTTTCCCAAGCGTCCTGAGTCATTAAACGAAACAGTGACAAAAAAGCCCAGCTGAAGGTATCAAAGCTGGTGTAACCATAGTTGGGATTTCTGTTCGCCTTCACACATATGTATCCTCCTGGGCACTGGCTGGAAGACACAAAAAAAGCAAAATGAAATGGAATTAGGCAGCATTTACCGAAGAGAAGCTTAGCAAAGCTCATGTATGTTGAGCCTGTATTTAAACTGCTAATGTTCCTACTTCTCTTCATATTCTGAATGACATGACAGCCAGTAACATCTGAGCACATACATCACAACACCGTATGATGTGGCCCTGGCACCTCATAACTGTGTCAGGCTCCCTCAGAAAGGCCATGCCACAATCTCTTCTTCCGGTGTACACATAGGGCATATCTTGGTCCGTTTACACCAGGAACCACGTATGCAATGAACATGAAAACTTCCTCTAGAAAGGTCATGAATGTTGTGACAATTTCCCTTTCCGATGCACATGTTTGAAATGCTGCACATAAAGCTTTCGGTGAGTTCTTCCAGCTGCCAACTTTGCTAAATAATATGACACAATTTAGAAAAAATTTGAAGTGAAGATCATTTTATTACCCTGCATCAGTACTATTACCACAGAGCAGCGCGTCCCTCTGACCTTCCAAACGATAGTAATGACCTGCATAAGAAAAGAAAAATAAGACAAAATGTAATTTTCAGCAATCTGAAAAATGCCAGTGTTGGAATATTAGCACATTTAAAAAACAATCTGGGAACAAGTAGTACTCTTTTTTTTAACTGAACTTCACTTTTGTGCACTGGATACATGAGACAGCTGAATCATGATTAACGCTGTGGAGGTTAGTAAAGCAAACACGTAAAATTAAGAGCAATCCTATCACGGAGTATCTGCATGTAAAACAAGAGTACATTCAACTCGTACAATGTTTTATAACCCTGGGTGTAGTTTGCGAAGTTGCGCTACGCGTAGCTACGTGAAGTGCACTTCGCAAGCTACGCGTAGCTTCGCAAACTGCGAAGTGCACTGTGCAAGATGCTGTTCGCACTGATTGCACAGTGCCGGATGCTTGTCCGCACTGTGCAACCAGTGCAAACTGCATCTTGCACAGTGCAAGCGGTCGTTTTCTTCCGCTCGAGTTGATTTCTGCTCGAGCGGCAGCTTTCTCAACACGGACTGGTAGTTTCTCATCTATGAGTAACCTGACCTCCCCGCGTTGAGAAGCTCGCCGGGAGGTTTATTTTCCACGCTCGCGATCAGCAACTTGATGTTGCTGATCGCGAACGAGGAAAAAGTCTCGCCGGGATGTCATTTTGCTTGCTCGCGGTCGCCAACTTGACGTTGAGGACCGCGAGCAAGCAAAAAATGACCGCTGCACTACGCTACGCTATGCGTGTTTGCACTGTGCAACGTGCAATTCGCGTAGTACGAAGTAGCGCAAACTTCGCAAACTACGCAAGCGTAGCGTAGTGCTTTGCCCAGGCTTAATGTCAGTGGCGTAGCCATGGGAGGTGGAGGGGTCGTGTTTTGGGGGCGGCGGCCATCCCCCCGCTCTTCAATCAGTTTGTCGCGAGGGGGCCGCAAACTGAGAAAATACTCGCCAGCAACGCCCCCTCCGCTATTCACTGCGGCCGCCATCGGGCAGCAAACGCAGCGGCCGCCACGGGCACCCATAGGGCTAGCTATGCCACTATTTCATGTGTAAACAATTTGGGTAGAATGTAAAAAGCTCCGGAAATTAGTACATAACTTCTGAGCCAGTGGCTGAAGTAATAAAGATCAACCAACCCCGTACATGGCAATGACATTTTTCATGATGTCACGTGTCAGAACCACTAAAACATTTAATGTATTATACTTTTTTGCAAATAACTTTTATTGTAAAAACAATCTTCTAAAGTGTCGACTTTAGCCTTGGCAAAGTTTTTATACATTAGCCATTTTTTTTTTCAAAAACGTATGAAAATATAATTAAAGAAAAGTAAAATGTGCATCAATGTGACAAGTCTGATACTGTTGAGAATCATTTTACCAAGACGATGCACACAAATGCCTAATACAATCTCAGCTGCAGGTTTGTAAAAGAAAATATTGCAGTCATTTGCAGAAGTCACCAATCAATATACGCACACACACACCCCCACTGACCCACACACACAAACTCCATTTTATGTCAGCTTTATGTTATTTAATAACTCCATGGTACTGGAATACCACTTTTCCGGTCCTGTGACTTACCTCTACAAATCTCTGCATTTGGGTGTGTGAATCCAATTGGTTCAGATGACCTTAAGCAAGACTACAACTCCCAAAATACACAGATTTGCCATGGCCCTGGTAACTCAATTTCCTGATGACACTGAGTCATCAGTTAATCCATTATGGCTTACCGTAAGTTTTGAATGGGTTGACATTCCATGATCTTCCTTGCCTTACCTGATCACATGCAAAAGGTACTATATTTTGTATGGAATATTTGAAGGAGACATTTGTTCTGTAACATAGATGTGTGCATTGAATTACTAGACCATATAAAGACCACTCCAAACTGTTTGCCTCTTGGCAGCTTTCAACCAACATAACTTAACCAACAGAAAAAAATCAATAATAAAATAGGAGGGTTCTTGCACAGGCTGTACTCAGTATTATATCACCAAGAGGTGCGCGCTCTTCCACGAGCGTCTATATTGTCCATCGACCTAGAAAAAGCCTTTAAGTCTACTGGATGGGAGTATTTATTCACTGTGATGGAGCACATGGGCTTTGGCGAAGGCTGGGTCAAATGGGTTCAACTGCTGTATGACTACCCTACCACACGGGTCCGGACTGGGAAAACTGTATCTACCCAATATGAGATCTTTTGGGGAACAAGGCAGGGCTGCCCCCTGTCTCCTCTCCTCGTTGCCTCGTTGCCAAGGCTATTGAGCCGCTGACTGCATGGTTTCGACGTGGGGGGTGAAGGGCTGGGATTAAGGGTAGATGGGAGGCAACACATAATATCTCTATATGCAGATGACCTGCTGATATACCTGGAGGATGCGGTGAGGGGCTCCGACACAGCGCTGACCCTCCTAGGACGATTTGAGCACCTGTCGGGCCTACGGGTCAATAAAGACAAGACTTATCTGTTCCCTATGGCTGGAGCACTGCCTTGCCCCCAGGACCTTCCTGTAGATCTTAACTGGACATCTAATACCTTTAAATACGTGGGGATCCATATATTCCATTCACTGGACGATCTCAGTGAAGGAAATTTAGATAGAGCTTTCCAATCTCTTAAGGTGTGTGTCCTCTTTTGGTGCTCGCTACGTCTGCCCCTTATGGCCAGCATTCTCTGACCAAGATGGTCATGTTGCTGTGCTTCTTATATTTTGTTCATTAACCTCTTGATAACCATACTGACGGGTTGGTTCCGGGACGTTGCAATGCTGCATGCTAGAGGGCTTACTGGGGGTGCCGAACTTTGAATTATATTTCCTGGCCTCTCAGATGCAATGGCTAACACAATGGTTGGAAGAGGGGACATTTATGATAGCAGATGGAACACTATCCCCTGACTATTGGCTAAAATACATATAGATCGGTATTACATGGCTAAAACAGCTAAGACACCATGATACACACCAACGATACCACTGGTCGGGCTCCATCACGGTAAGCTCCAGACAATCTTTACTGCGGATCAATTATTGACATGGCTGGAGGCATGGTGGAGATAGTAGGGGACTGCTATCATGAGAAGGTCTTAACACCATTTGAGGGACTAGTTGAAGGGCACGGTCTTCCACCAGAATGAAGCCCTGGTCTGCACCTTCGGGACACTGTGGGAATGGCCTGAGACTCATGCAGTACTACACTCATTACTCACACTAGGTTCGGCGGGCCATCAAGTGAAATGGTTTTATGTATAACTGATCGGAGCCTCACTTATTCCATTACAGAAACTACGGAGATGCTGGGAGACAGCCCTGAGCAAGGAACTAACTGATTCGGGATGGTGCAGAACTTTGTCCTCTCACACAGGGATCTCCCGTAACACTAGGCTGAAATATATTCAGTTTAACTATGTGCACATGACATACATGACCCCACACTGGATACAGGAAACGTATCAGGGGAAACCAGGTAAATGCCCAAGATGGAATCAGAGCGATGCAGACTTTATACATATGACCTGGGTTTGCACAGGACTGCGCCCCTTCTGGGATGAGGTCTTATTACAGATAAACACAACTGTGGGGTGCGCACTTGAGTCTACAATAGAAGTATGCCTATTAGAACTGTTCCCCAGGCCCCACAAGAGAAAAGTGGGGAACAGAATTATAGACCTGGCCTTGACATTAGCTAAAAGGCAGATAGAGATTTCCTGGACGTCATTCATTAGGCCATCAGGGGGAATATGGAGACAGGACGTCACTCATTGGGCAGGGCAGAGGGCAGAGTTCAGCCTGGGAAAAGTCCAGAACTTCAAAACGTCATCCCCTAGCGGAACAATGGAGGGAAATGTTGTCCAATTGGGAGCTCCCGACATGGGCTCAGGAAGACAGTGACGAGACTGCAAATGAGAAGGAATCACAAGTCAGAGATGCCAATGTGACTTAAGAGTAAATAGTGTATATGACCACCCGCTAGGAGGGCTATAAGCGGACAACCAAAAGCCTACAGACATGTGAGAAGCAGATGGGGTAAGGACCGAAGGAAAAGCCCAAGGCTCAACACTCTTGGTAACCCCTCCTCCCTGCATTAAATGGCACCTACAGTTGTGGTGAGCTAAACATACACCTTACCTCCCAAACACAGTCGTAACCCAGAGCCCCTCTGGCCATCTGTATTCAGTATTCAAATATCTCTAAATGACAGTTGGTGTTGCAGCAGTGCCTACCTTCTTGCAAGTTCCCCAAAGTTGTTTGTTAATTGGTTAATTTTAGATATAATAAACAACAAACAGAAAGTACTCCTGTGGACATCCCCAACTATTGGGTTGATGAATATGTGCAAAGATAACCTTATTCAGATCACAAGTTGTAGAGTACATGGCAGCTATTTTAGAGAGAAGGGCCTCCGATACTGGAGTAACTGGTACACGTTATAACCGTTCAGTGAGAGAGGGACAGGTGTAAACTATGTTTGCAAAGCACAAATATCTCTGCATGTAACTGTTCTTCGTTTGTGATATGCCAAAGTAATAACAACAGACAGCATTTGCAACCTAAAATGCCAATAAAAATATGCTTGAAAACTAAACAAAACAAAAATAGGAGGGTTGAGTAAGAATACAGGAGGAGACAGTTCCCTGAATAATATCTATATTAATCTGATAGTCAAACAAGAAAGCCTTTAGTGCCCGATGTGACCTTGTGATTTCCGTATGCATTGTATTGGCAGAGATTACGACAACCATGGTGCCTGAGCCATTAATCTCTGATGACTTCCGTATCCGAATTTAGACCTAGTGAACTGCACCAGAGGTGGATTCACAAAGAGCAATGAGAAACTGCAATGCAGAGATCCTGCCACGAGTGGGGAGATCCTGCCATGATTTCTTCATTTTATGACAAATATCTGGGCAAGAGTTCACAAATCTACAGTGTGTCATAATTCCGCTGGAACAGTAACTGCTAATACTGCCCCCCGAAATTGAGAGCCCACTGGTAAAGAGGGCGTAGGCAGATGGATTAATTAGCAGGAAGCAAGTGGAATGACTTCAAAAAATGATTGCATGAAACACTCTTCAATAAATGAGGTTAATATTTGGATTGCTGAATCAATTACTCCCCAATAAATTATGTTAGTTTCAAATAAAGTGCACACCTACGTCGAAAACTAAAAGACTGCAAAAATATTACAGTAAAAAAACAAAAATTCGGTTTATAAAACTAGGGGAAAAAACTAAAATTAGGTTTATAAAACTAGGAAAAAACTAAAATTAGGTTTATAAAACTAGCTAATACATCAAGGTGCAGTACCAGTCAGTTAACGTCAGTCAAAGTACATTTTGCTCGAGATTAAAGAACGCTCAATCATTCATAAATGACCAAAAATGGATACAAGAACAAATAGAGAGCACGTCGCAAATGTGTGAGCAAACGAGGCAAATGTAACCTAGCTAAGCAAGTAAAGAAACAGATAACGAGATAAAGCTAACCAGAACCAATCAGAGTGGCACGTGAAGATGCGTGTTCCGTGTGTTGACTCTGCAAATTGGATACATATTGACAAGAGTGCTTAAAAGACTTTCGCCATAATACTGTTGCATTTGCGGCAAATAGGTCCGTTTCTGCAGGCCCACGGTCTTTTTGGTGACACAGCCCAACTTTGATATCAGACATGTAAGAGGAGAAAGCCAAACTGTATGAGGTATGATGTCTTTGCTCTCAGGCACAGACAGGCTGCAGCAAGATGAATACCAGTATGCAAATGAGAGGGGTCGGAGGTCAGTCCATAAGGAGCGCTCTCCTTCATTGGGTAAGAGAAAAAGATCCAAACATGAACTATGGCAAGTACAGGTCAGTAGGGCAAAAGGCCTTCGTTGCTATCAACAAGTACAGCTTCAGTTGTGCTCTAAACAAGATCTGTCAATCCAATCATAGTGGTAGAACATAAATAATAAACCTAGCAGCAGGGGCGACAAGCAGCCAGGTGGGTAGATATCGTCAGTCCTGCAGACCGAGCAAGCCTTCAAACTTCAAATCATTGAGGATTCAAACCGACAAGCGAATGCGGCGAATTTAATCCTCTGAAAAACGAGCATTCTGAATGAGAGGCAGTAGTTAAATAGGCGCCGCCGCCTGCAGGAACACTCTGACATACAGGTCCTGGAGGACAACACATGCCTCACCTATCTGAAGCGGAAATGATGGATCTGTGGAAAAGCAAACAGAAATGCAGCTGACGTACAGGAGGTGGTGAACTGAAAACCCTCCATCTCCCTGCCATATAAAAACACGGCTATTTGTGATAGCCTACAGCATCATGCAGACTAAGTAGGGCTTCACATCAGCAATATACCAATCAGGCTGATGCAGAACAACAAACATGGCACCCCACCAAATAAAAAGGCCTCAAAGGTGTCTACTACAGAATGCAGTAGAACCAGATCAGATCGATGCAGCAGTGAGACCGCACAGACCATTCCCTTCTATTAGAGCCAGTTAAATCACAGTATTATTGGGTTACTGTGAGAATGGGGCACCTGGGCACCTAGGAGGGTGTTTTGGGTTGTTACACCCCCCTAATAAATGCATTTCGTTTAAGCCAGGTATGGTGAGATGTCTGTCGGATTTCACTACAACATTTCACATACAAACAGACAAAAACGCGCACACACTCTATCGGTTTTGAAAGTCTTCAAAAATGTTGGTTATTTTACAAAATATTGTGATTTCCGTCACCTAGAACCCCTACCACTCCGCATTCTTCTACCGTGTCATGGCCCCTTAAGCCCCTTTCATGGGCCATGCTTGTGGTATAATGTATTTTAACATTATATGGCTGGAAAATCTGAGACTCACACACCCCCAAGTTTACTGACCAAGCTCGGTCTCTGGCCACCTATCAAAATGCTGGAGTTAAGATCCAGCCACAGACCACAAGATCAAAGAATCCAGGGCCGGACTGAGACACAAAGCAGCCCTGGCAGTTGTTTCGGACCAGCAACCCCCCTCCCCGGGGGGGGGAAACGAAGGGTGATAGTTTGAAGCACTGCCACAAAGCCAGCTCCCAGTAACAAAACCGGCCCCCAACGCTGCCAAACCGGCCGCCAGCCTTCCAGCTTCCCGGGGAAATGCCTGATGCCCTCTATGTCCAGTCCGGTCCTGGAACAATCACTTGCATGTAAAGTGTTCAAATATTTTAAAACATTGGGCCTAATTCACAACCATTTACATCTGTAAGCCTATGTTTATGGCCATGAATGGCTCAATTTTCCTCAGTCAGCTATCCACAAATGGATAAATGTCAGGCGCAAATGATTTTACTAATTGTAATTCTCCACCATCATTGTGTAGATTTAAACAACAGTAAACTCCACAAGGGGTGCGGTGTGGGTGGAACAAGTTGTGGTTTGCTTTGTAAGTTTTTTAAGACCCTTAAACTTGTGAGTATGCAAAATTCACAAACTCCCAGACCTTTTGCCACTCTGGAGATGGTTTAGTTTTGATCCAGCAAAGAGCTTGCATAATTTTCCATCCAATGGCGGAAAGAGAAATTAATCTACCCTAAAATTGGTTGGTGGCATAAAGGAAAGGTTTTCCCCTCGGGTTTCACCCTGTGGTGAAAAAAATAAATATATATAGGGTTGTGTTTTAACAGTGCATTACTGTAGACTACACTCAAATGGGAAGTTATAGAATATCACATGACCTTCCCAGTAGTATGCATTTAGACCTCAGTGTGTCTCAGCTTTTTGGACATGTTTTGGAAAGGTTTGCACATTGCAAAAAAAGTACAAAAGTACATTCATCTTCAAACATTGTTTCACACTTTTTGTTAATAGCGCTCATTATGTACTCTATGGGCCGAAAGTGCCTCCTTTGCCATTAATGAACTACAGAATGCAGACTTTAAATAGCATTGGCAGGTGAAAAATGAGCTGACCAATTGTAACTGGACTTGGACTTGTCCTGGACTGTGCAAGTGCATTGTGCGATATTAAGTCCTAATCCCTCCAGTGGCAACCCAGAGCCTCTGAACCCTTGGCCGTGCTTAAGGACCCTTACCCACCCAAAAGGAACCAAGAAACAGCTGGCAGCCTCATTGGAACCGTCACAAAGCCTCACAAAGCCTCGCCACTCAGTTGCCAGCTCCAACAGAACCAAAGCAAGTCCTTGCAAAGGCTCACTGCATAGCTTCAGCAGAACCTATGCAAGTCGGCGCAAATTCTTGTGAAGACTCGCTGCACAGCTTCTTAGGAACCAATGCAGCTTGACGCAACTCGACTCAGGACTTTGCATCACAGACCTCGCAACTTCTCGGAACTAAAGTAGGATTACACAAAGCCTCGTACAGCAACACAGTGCAGACCACTCACCAAAGACATAAGGTACAATACTCAACTGGCCTAACTTGGTCCTGTGGCCGGCCTGCATGCCATCACAGTCTGCCTGAACTTATAACTTTGTCCAGGTCCACCGTGACTAGATACACTATGTTTGTCCTTTGTGCCATTGGTTGTTACTGTTACCAAAATCTTTAGAAATTTACATCTCTGCTTCCCCATATTGGAGTTTTGTCATTTTGGTGTCCTTTTAAAGTTACAAACATTTCATATGTCTTTAAATTGGTGTTCGGTTCTTATTGTGCTGGTTCTTTTACTTATTTACTGCTTTGGGTGCTATTAAATGCTTCGCACATACCTGTCTCTGAAGTTAGGCCTGACTGCTCATTTGCCAACCTACCAAGAGCTGAGCAAGGATTAATGTACTGAGACATGGGGGGGGGGGGCGTGGCTAGTGCCCGAAGAAGATGGCGGCTGGTCCCTGACTCTCCCGGGACAGCGGCGACGGTGGCGGCCCGACACGAAATCCAGCGCGTGCACAGATGTTACAATGAAGGGCTGAGCATCAGAAGCCTTGAGGAATCGCAAGAGGCGTCCCATTTTTCCCACCGTGCCCTGTAAGCAACATTTTTCTTTTTCACGCTGTGGAGCGGCTCTGCTGAATGAATGGCCACCATTTTGTTTCTCGTCTGAAAAGAAATATTTTGTGCGCGCCGGCTGAAGAGACACGCATCCCTCAGCTTCTTATTACCGGGGGCTGCATTGCTTTGCTAGCGCTATCCTCCTTTGAAATAAGCAGCGCTTAGCTTGATTTTCTACAAAATGAAAGTATCCGTGGCATTGTGATTTACAGAAAAGACAAGTAAACGTGCATTTCATTTTTTTACCTGCTTTCCTTTAAATGACAAAGCTTACACCAGCATTCCCCATGTGCCTCAGCAACGTTTGTAACTTCATGCTTCACTTCCTCGATATTTCTGTGATACATTTAGGCTTCTAAGAAAGCACTCCATTTGGAAACTGCTTGTCATGGTGTGAAATGCGTCCCTCAGCACGTGAAGCAATGCATTTTTCTTAAACATATTTTCATATATTTTGTGTTGAGAGGATATTTCTGGGCATTGAGGAAGAACAAGCCATATATAAAAAAAAATCAGCTATGCTGGTGTCACTAATTCTCTAATACAGTTTTGCTCAAGTACATGGGCAAATTAACCAAGGATTCCTTTCAATCAAGATCCTCAGCACGCAAGCTCTCTATTCGTTCCAGGTCTCGTTTTAGCTGCCTCTCCATGGATGACTTGGCGAGTGCTTCGCCTAAGGGCGCCTCAACATCTGTTACCACTGTATCCTCTGGTGTGAATAAAGCACCGAGCAAACCTTGAACAAAGACCATCCTTCTCCCCCTAAGCAACTTTCCTCAGTCTAGATGGACTTATTGCTGGAAGAAATAAGGGCTTTGTGCCCCTTTGGCTGAGGAAACTAACTCTAAGCTACAACTCCTCACTGATAGATGATCTAGTTTGGAAGACAGAGTCACCACAATGGAACAGAATATCGATTCTTTGAACTCCTCCACCACCAAAATGGGATCCTTACACTCTCAAGTATCAGCGCTAGACAAGCAAGTTGAAAATTTAGAAAATAGGAATAGAAGAAATAATCTCTGTATTTATGGATTATCTGAGGGAGAGGAGGGAACAGATCCAATAACTTTCTTCAAATCTTTTATTCCAAAAATCCTTAAATTACCAGAGGATGCTCATCTTAATATTCAGAGGGCTCATCGTTTGGGTCCGGCACCTTCACTTTCTTCTCATGCGGGCAGAAAACCGAGAGGAGTGATCCTATATTTCTTGGAATACACTGACTTGATCAAGATTTTATCAGCTGCCAGGGCACTCACTCGCATTACTTGGTCAGGCAGTTCCTTATTCTTTTCACAAGATTACTCCAAACCAACTGCAGATAGACGCATAGAGTTCCTAGCAATGAGACCGCAGCTCCGTTCAATAGGTGCACGTTATGGCCTTTTTCACCCCTGTTCAAGGTGACAATCAACAATACGACTACCACATATGAAGACCCTGTGAGACTGAAAAGCTTTCTTAATTCTTTCCACGCTGATTTTATGGATACTTCTTCATCGCATACCAGATAGATGTCTCAGAGTTTAACATGCAATTTTCTTTGTTACATGCTTTAAATCGTTAATAACTTTATCTGTCTGCAAATAGTTGATAACATTGTTTGTTTCCATCAGTATTTCTGACCTTAGAAATAATTTACCTTTTTCTTCCCTACATGTTATGTCTCTGTGTTACATTTCCCTGTCGGTTCTGCTCTCCTTCCCGCCTCGTTTGGGGTCTGGACACGTCATTGTTCTGTGTGGCCTCACTTCCCCCCACCTTTCATATGTCTTAAATTACTTATAAGTCTCTGAATTCGATCCCTTTTCTTCTTTTTTGCATTGCTCTAATTTTCTCTCTTCTTTTCTCCTTTCTTATAGCTTTCTCTTACTATTTTCTCATTCAAATACTCACTCTTCTTTCTTGTTTTTTTCTCATATCTCAAAGATTGCTTTCTCACTTGTTCTTGTTCTTCTTTCGTCTCTCTCTCTCAGTTCACTTGTTTCAATTTACATATAGTCGGTTTGTTATTTGGTACACTCTTTGTTATCCAATGATTTGTTTTGATTGGTGTCCATTATTTATCTAAATTTTTGTCCTATGTCTTGGAATGGAATGTCAGAGGTTTACATTTGCCCATTAAAAGACAGAGTGGTGTTAATTTCCTGATTTTCCTATTTATCATAAGTTTTTTACTTCGCCAAGCATTGAGATGGCTCTCCGAGTCTCTTACGGATTGTCCTCTTTGGGCTAGACTTGAACAATCTTTCATTTCCCCCTTTTCATTTTAAGAATACTTATCCTTCACACGTAAACCGCAATCCCTATCCACTCCTATAATTAAACACACTTCCAAAATCATGCCATTTGTTTCTTCATTAGTCCCCATGGATTTGAGCTCTTTTCTTAATTCCACCATATGGCATAACACTAGCATATTAATATGCAATAATCCTTTATATTGGAAATCCTGGCAACAAAGAGGTTTAATTTGGGTACATCAATTGTATGTACAGAATGAGATTATGTATTTTTCGCAGGTTAGTAGTTCTTTTGCCCTGCCTGTATCTTTCCACTCTAAATACACTTTCCTAACACAAGCTATTCAGAATGCCCACACCCATTATACAACCTCACGTCCTTCCAATGACTCTGTGGTTCGTCCTGTCAATAAACTACATCTCCTTCTAATTGATAATTCTAGGGCCTCTGTCATATATACCTATTTACACAATTAACTCATCCAAAGAGAAAAGACTAAAGTGGAGCTATCTTGGGAAAAGGATTTAGAGGTGTGCTGGCCCATAGAATTATGGAACAAGATTTAGATTAAAATCAGGAAGTCCTCTAGAGCAGCGAATACCACACAGACACTCTTTTTTGTATATAATAGACTCCTACTTTCCCCACTTACTCTAAAAACAAGACATGCTGATCTCTCAGATGTCTGCAGGACTTGCTCCTTGCCACATGCTGATCTATATCATTTACATTTTACATGCACACCTGTTTATAGCTTTTGGAAAAATGTATGGTCTCAAATTAACTTGATCTTTGACTCCAGATGCCCTTTTTCCACTTCTCATGTCTTCTTAGGAAGTCTATCCCCTATTTGGACTAGCTGTGAATCTAATGCAAAGATAATAGACTTGTTGCTAGCAGTTGCCTTTCAACAAATAAACAAGAATTGGAAAGACTGTACCAAATTGTCTTATCAAGCATGGTGGTATGCTGTTTGTTACCACCATAGATTGGACACAACTTTTGTATATCCTATACATATGGCATCAAAACTTTCCGTTTTATGGCTAGCTGTTACATTGTTTATTGATGTTAGCGCCCAAAGTTCTCTGTCTTTGAATCCCTTGCAGCAAGAAGTGTCTAAACCTCCATGACCTCCCTTATTTTAATATTATAAAGTCATATTTCATTTTATATTATGATCTCAACATAAAATGTAATTCTCCTTTGTTCACCGACTAGCTGAACTTCACTATTTTTCTTCTTTTGTATGATATGCTAAACTGACTTACACATTTATCTTCTTTACTTCTCAATTTTAGATTTCTTTATTGTATGTAATCTTTCCTTGTTATAATATGCGTTGTATTACTACTTTGCTTTCCCTCAATAAACGTACCTTTTTTGAACTTGAAAAAAATGTTCTGAGACATTACTCTACCTATTAGTTAGTGCGATATTTTAATAGCTGAGAGTCAATGCCCCCACCTGCTAATTACGAACTTTCCTACAGCCCCATTCTAGCCATTCTTCTGTAAAAACCTCCAAACCTGTCAAGAATGATTATAGAGTGAATCAGTTCCACTGTCTTGGCATGCACATGGGGAAACTCAGAGGTTGCATGTGTATGACTGTACAGGTCATACATTCAGTTAAAACACAAGATCTAAGCATATCTGTACATACAAAAGATTCAGCTTATTTGTTGTGTCTTTTAAATAACTGGAAATATCATGAATAAAAGGTTTTAGGAAGAAATCAACATATTTCCTCAAATGGTTCTAATATTGAAGTTACTCCTGAATTGATTGGCCTGCACGCTTGCTTTGATGGGTCCTTATGAATGTTTGGCAAGTTGTATATCAACAGAGATCTTTGGTGTTTATTCATAAGGAATGCCTATTTTTTTTCTTTGTCAGACAGCCATTTTTCCAGCTTCCACACACCATTTAATTTCTTCCTTGATGGAGGGCAGCACACATAGAAGTTGCAAATCGTCATGTTTTAAATGATTATTTATGTGCAGGAAATGACACCTTCCTGCACATATACAATCATTAATGGCAATTGTCTGTGTGTATGTGTGCTGCACAATGCAGATCACATAGAAACAGCAGAAATTAAGAGAAATAAAGCATTTCTCCACATTTCGCCATGTTAAGACCAGGTTTTTCCTGGTCTTAATTATGGCGCTGCCTCCTATTCACACTTGTAAATAGGGGGCAGCATCAAAATCAATTGGTGTTGCGGCAGAATGCCAACCACATAACCCATTGCAAGTCCCTTTCACGCTAAGTGTATCATGAAAGAGGGTCTTATTTACAAGGTGATGTTAAGCCACATTAAGGGGCTTCACACTTCCTTGTAAATAATGCGAAGGGTTTATAGTCACAGGAACATCACTAAAAGTGATGCTCCTGTGGTGATAGCGGCTTGTAAATGTGCCCCTTTGTTTGCTGTCTTTGATAATTATATTGCCTTCTGGTTTTACTATTGCGAGAGCCAGTCTTTCATCTTTTTAGAGATTGTTCTCAATGTATTTGTCATTGCATTGAATTTTATCAAGCTTGTTTAGGATAGATGCCTCAAAGGATAACATTTCCATGGGAATTTTGCTTGACGACCATTAAAAGTTGGATGGTTTTCTTAAACCTGAAAACCCTTGTGTTGTTGAGTCTTCTTTAGATGAGAAGAATGCTTTCAGTCTCCTTTTCATAATGAACTGGTGTAATTCAAATCTGGTTTTAACATAGTCAGGTCTTGTTGTCAGTAGAAACGACAATCCTTTATTCAGTAAACGTGATTCGGTTTCATTCAGTTGTCTCCACATAAGACTACAGACGGGGATTTGTTCTCATTGCCCCATATGTAAACGTGTCTCCTCATCCGTATTTCTCCTGTCCCTTGGTTTGGGTTTCTCCAAGGCACTTATTGAAGATTTTCACTAAGACAAAGCATTGCAAGGATGGGTCTTACTTTTTACTTTTAGACCCATGTAACCAAAGGGCCATACTTTTCTCTCCTCAGAATGACGTGACTGAGGCACATGATATTAGGAAAGCACATTTAACTTGTTCACTATAGATGAGGTGTGATATAGAATATATAGGCTGATGCTTTTCTTTACACAATATTGTTCTTTTCTCTCCAATATTGGGTCACTCAAAAAAGTGTCAACTATACCAATTAATAAACAAAACTGTTCATTGTTATGGTTTTGTGCATCTTTAAGCGCCTCGCTTTCAGGCCAAAAACTGCCCAGAAGTCTAAAACATCAACTAATCAGGTACATAAAAATACAAAAATTGAGCAACAGAATGGCAAAAAGTACGATTTGCTGCAATATCGTAAGGGATAGTTACTAAAATATTTAAAATTGCATAACTCCAGTTCTAATGATTGGATTTTTGTCCTTGTGGTCTTTTTTTTAATAAATAACTGTATTTCTTCAACCTGGTGTGGAATCCTTTTTGTGGGTTGTGTTCACTTTATTACTGTTTGAATTGTTTCACAAATACTTTAGACATTTGCCTCTAAGTTAAGCCTGACTGCTCTGTGCCAAGCTGCCAGAGGGTTGAGCAGAGGTAAATTTCGGGTTGGATTGTGACTCACCCTGACAAGGACTGAGGTTGCTATTTGACCAGGGCCTGCACCCCAATCAAACAACAATCCAATTTCCCACAATCAATTAGTGACACCCGAGCTGCGGTGGTAACTGCTTCACAAAAGCAAGGTGTCACGGGACCACTTCCTGATCCCCACTGGTGTTCCCAAACTGGAAACCCTTTTTAAGCATCATCCGTCTTTGCATTGGCTGCTTTCAAAGAAATGTTCTGCATTTGGGAATATGATTGCTGGGATATAAATATACTGTCTCTTGCAAACCTCTTTCCCTAATTCACAACCAATCTCCTGGGGGCTCTAATTACGATCTGCTTAATTAATGTACAGTAAGCAGGTCGTTCTGTAACCCTCTGTGAATGGTGTGCAAATATAACATTCCTGGTTTGCGATAGATAATAATACACCAGTCTCCTAATGTCCATTCATATGGACAGTGTTTCATTAAATGTCAGGGGAAGTGCAGTGGCATCTTGCACCATTTTACACAAATTGGCCTCACAGGGTTGACTCCTTGCACCACTTTTAAATCATCACTGGCATCCGACTTCCCGATGAAGGGAAGCAAGTGGCCAAGCAATACGAACCATGGAAAGTAAACAGGGATCCTAAAGCCCTACTTGCTTTATTTTCCTCATGCTGTCTTCACATACTTTGAGACCAGAAGTAGCAAGAGCAGTGAAAGAGTTACCAAAGAGTAAACCAGCCCTATGTAATTGCTGTTACCTCTCGCTGTCCCTAACTGACATCTATGTTCAGGAAATTGATGTGAAAAATTACTTAACTCAATTTTACTAAAATATAAGGGTAGAAAACCAACCACATTTAGAACACTCACTAATTAGGAATCAAGATTATCATCATTACAATCATATATCATTTAATATAAGAACCCACTGAATTGCATGATGGTAGCAATACATTAAAAAATATCTGTCATTAAGGATCTCTGTAGCAGAAATATGATTAAAAGCCAGGCTTGGTAGACTGGAACATAACCAGAATACATTGAAGATCGGAGCTGAATACGTTAAATAACATTTCCTTTGCATTAATATTCTTTTCTGGGGCTCAGCTCACTTATATGGGAAAAGGTTATAGGCTGTGTGTATAATAGGTGATTGATATCCCTAGCCAGATTAAATAATAGGCACCTATGTCAAAAAAGACTTCATTGAGGAAATATTGAGGAAAAAGACTCCAATTAAGAAAACATCTCTTATAGGAATGTAGAGCAGCTTGGGTCGAAAGCAAACAAGATGTCATCAGATCAATGAACAGTCACTCACTGATGATTTTAAAGCAACGTATTTTCAAGCAGGAGTAGGTCATGCACAGAAGCATACGATGACTCAAATCTCAGACGTGACAGAATATTTGCATGACAGTTTCTCCTAGTTGATTGCTTTTTTGGTGAAATAATCTTGGAGATTTTTTTTTTTATACTGTTTCTATTAGTTTGTCATATTGATATTACATAGGTACAGTATCAAATATTTGTAGATACATACGTGAGTAAAAAAACATTTGAAAGCAGTGTTATCCTCATAGGGGTTTCCCTTGGTACATAAAACTGAGGGTCTCAGCACATGTTGTTGGTACAGTCCGTCTTCAGTGCAGCATTGCGTCTCGTTCTCACCCACAATGCCAGGCAGTCCGCATTGTTTTACCATTTGAATGTTTGATATAAGTATGTAGAACATTACATTTACATGCAGAATCCATATGGTCTTTACCCTGGTCTTCCCTTGTCTGTATCAAGTTGTGGTAAGGGAGGAGGAAAAAGTAAGGGGAGTGAGGGTACAGTAGGGGACGTATAGAATTCCATGGGTGTCAGTGGGTTACGCTGTTACAGTGGCTGTGTTGGTGTATCGGCTTCGGCATCGTGTAAGGGGTGCGTGAGGAGATAAGCTTTTAGGGGATCCCATATATCCCTGGGACGTGATGCCCTGGGAAGTAAGTCTGCGTAGGTGGTTAATTGCTGCTGACAGATCGGTGAGTCAATCTTTGAATTTTGGCTCATGGCCTCTGCCCCAACGACAAACAACTCGGCATTTGGCCATGAGTAAAGCAATAGCAAGGTATTTGCGATAAGTTTTGGGAATATGATCGTATAGCCGAGTAGGGCGAGCAGGGGGGTGCGCTCCAGGGATTGCAGGGTCACCTGATCCAGGGCATCAAACATGGATTGCCAGTATGTGTGCACCCCATGGCATTCCCAGGCTAAGTGAAGAAAATCGGCTTCGAGGCGTTGAGCAGTTATCATTGTCTTTCAATTTATATTAGTGCATTTTCACCGGAGTATAGTATAGGCGATGGAGAAATTTGTAGTGTGTGATACGCAGTTTATGGCTGGCAGAAATTTGCTCTGTGTGTGAACAGCAATATGACCATTGGTCACCTGTGAGTTCGTAGCCTAGTTCCGTGTCCCATTGCGCTTTGGAAGGACATAGGGGCAACTCTTGGGTCGTGCATACGGTATGGTAGAGTATGGAGACCATGTGTCCTGGGGAGGTAGCTTGTAGCACTGAGTGCAGAAGGGTTAGTGTGGGGGGCTCATGTGGGAAATCTGGTGTGACAGAGCGGAGGCCCTGCTGCAGGCGCACGTAGAGAAAAATGTCTAGTGGGGACGGCTGGGTCTCTTGAATTATATGACCTGAACTGTCCATTATGCTAGAGATCACCCCAGGAGGTGACATTTGTCCTTTCCCGGAGCTTGTGGAACCCCTTTAACTGCAAGAGTTGCATGCGGGGATGATATGTCAAGGGGAGTAGAGGGGAGTAAAGCATAGGGCACTGTGATAGGTTCAGTATGCTATGCCAGGCATTGAGCGTGCAGGTGACTGTAGTAGGCGCTTTGTATGGGGGACCAGTTAGCATGCCGTCCAGAGGTATAGGATCAGCCAGCCAATGTTCTTCCGCAACCTGTGACATATAGCGAGGAGGGTGGAACCAATAATATGCATAGTGAGCTTGGGCACATGTATGGTAATGCTCAAAATTCGGGATATCAAAGCCTCTTTGTGCATAGGGCCTGGTGAACATATTCCACTGTAGTCAAGGTTGCTTGCCCCCCATATGAGTCTGATCATTTCTGTTTGCAATAACGTAAAAGAAATTCGGCAGGGATAGTAAGGAATATTAAGGAATAAATATAACAACTGGGGGAGAACCACCATTTTGATTAGGGAGGCTCGGCCCGCCATCAAGAGGGGCAGGGAGATCCAGCGAGAGACATTGTCTGTGATTTGATTTAAAGCTCTGCCATAATTTAAACGCATGAGCTCTTCCCTAACTACGGTGATGCGAATCCCTAGGTAACGCATGTCCGAGTGGCATCACTCCAATGAATAGTCCAGAGGGAACGGAACGGCTGCAGGGGTAAGGGGCTTTCCCCCCAGTTTATATGAATCCACGACAGTTTCCCAAACAGGTTAGTTTGTGGATCTCGAACACATAGAGTGATGTCATCCGCGTATAATTATAGTAAAATTTGGTGTAGATTGCAGCGCAGCACTTTCTCTTGGTGATGTTGGCGCAATTTAGCTGCCAGGGCTTCAATCGCCAGGGCGAAGAGCAGGGGAGAGAGTGAGCATCCCTGTCGAGTGCCCCTGGAGATGCGGTGATATGTGACCGTTTATGCAGACCTTAGCTACGGGAAGGTGGTATAGCAACTTGATCCAGGAGAGAAACAATGCAGGAAAGCTCATTTAGTGCAGGACACCCAGTAAGTAATCCCACTCGACTGAATCGAACGCCTTTGTGGCATCTAGAAATACCACCGCGAGTGGCAAATCAGGGTCTACATTATGGAGGATTGCAAAGAACGTGCGGAGATTATGCGTGGTCGCTCTGTCGGGAATGAAACCTGCCTGGTCTGGGAGGGCCAGATTTCCCATGAGTAAATTCAGTCTGTTTGCGATGACCTTTGCCAGTATCTTGGTGTCACAATTAAGAAGTGAGAGTGGTCTGCAAGAATCGCAATGGAGGGAGGGCTTCCCTGGTTTCAGCAAGGTGGTGATAAGTGCCTCACGCATGGAAGATGGGAGTTTACCATTGTCTAGTGCATCCTCATACACCTCTAGAAGGATAGGAACTAAAAGATCTATATAGGTTCTATAAAATTCTATGGGGAGCCCTTCCGAACCAGGGGTCTTCCCTGATTTCATTTGCATTATGGCTTCTCGAATTTCGTCCAGTTCAAAGGGGGCGCTGAGAAATTCCTGTTGGGTGTCACAGAGCCATCCTAATGCTACGTCCTCTAGGTAGGTGCTGAGATCTAATTCGTCATATCTTTGCGACGTGTACAGTGAGGCGTAGTGCGTAGAAAAGGTGAGCAGTATGTCAGCCGAGTCTCTGTAGATAATGTCCCCAGGACCTGTAATTTCTAATATGTGATTTGAAAAACGGGGCCTTCGTACCGTGTCAGCTATCACTTTCCCAGGGCACTCTCCCTCTCCGTACCTTCTGGCAACCCAGTGTTTGCCCCTAAACCTTACCTCCCTATCCACCGTGTCAATGTACTCAGTGAGTTTGTCTCGGAGTTCATGATCAGCCCGCCTGTCAGCACCAGCAGCAGTCCGCGTCTCGAGTTGTTTGGTCTCGATTTCTAACTTTTTAAGAGAGCCCTGTATGTCCCGTACGACGCCCGAGCTTTTGGATATGCAACAACCCCTAATTGTGACCTTGAAGGCCTCCCATACAGTCTCCACATTATCAACCGAGCCCTTGTTTCTCTGTAAAAACTCTTATATTTCTTGACCTAGTTCATCATGGAACACCGCATCAAGCAGTGCTAAGGGCTGGAGTCACCAGATCCTCTGCGGTGTGTCATATCCCGGGGGCTTGAGCGCTAATTTTACAGGAGATTGGTCTGAGTATGTTCTTGCCAGATGTGCGGTACTAACAATCAGAGGTCCTAATCCACGCGTTAGTAGGAGATAGTCTAGGCAGGCCCAGGACGCGAATTGTGTTGCGAAGTGTGTTGCATGGTGAGTGACTTCAGCTACATGTGGATTGAGGTAACGCCATGAATCTAATATGCCATTAGCGTCCATTATGTGGCGCAGCGCTTTCTGCGAGCCATTGTAGTGTTGCGGGGCATGGTTGGATCTATCCACTGCTGGGTCCAGAACTACGTTGAAATCGCCCCCCATATGAGATGCGTGGATCCTATCTGCACAATTTTGCCCCATAGTGCATTGAAGAAATCAGGGGAATCAATATTGGGGCCGTAACAGCAGGCAAAAGTGACAGAATCTGAGCTTAGTCTTCCCCAAACCAAACAGTAGCGGCCATGCTGATAATGCGCTGAACTGGCAAGAGCGAACCGAATGTTTTTTTTAATAAGTATAGCCGTCCCTCTAGAATAGGAGGAGTATGAGGAAAAGACTCTGTGTTCTGCCCATTTACTAGCAAATGTGTTTTTTTGTCTAGGATTGATGTGAGTTTCCTGTAGCATAGCTATACGGATCTGATGTCTATCTAAATACGCCAAGACTTGGCGATGTTTTCTCGGGTCTCTAAGACCCCTGACATTCCAGGTGATGATCTGTACGGTTAAAGGGGAAGCTAAGTTAGTCGTAGGTGTTGGTGAGGTATGCTAAGCATCATGATGGTACTTTGACTCCTATGAGGTGGAGCGTAGCTGCATCTATGCAATTGAACATCACATGTGGTCTGCATGTTGCACGTAAACTGAAAAAACAACCCTGTATCCCTCCCCCCACTGAAGCATCCCAATCATGCCAGAAAAGTGTACCTCACCCCCTCCATATTTCCCCAATACATCAAAAAACAACTTCAGTCAGAGCTGTAGCTCTGAGCAAAGGGGGAGCACCCTCTGGGAGGGACCACCTAGGGTATGGCACATACACTCCTCGCCCTCAGAGACACCATATGTTAGAGTGGCTGAGCTCTGAGAGGGCAAGGACGCCCAGAGTTCTGTGTGTCCCTTGGCTCCTTATAGTGTCACTTATCTGGTATTGGCCTCCAGCGTGTTCGGTATATAACTTCTGCTGTAGGTCTCTACTTGTGTCATTCAGGTCCCATAGTATTCGCGGGTGTGTTCCCTCCGTGTCCATAGAGTTCATTACTCCTCGGTCAGTGATCCGGATCGTGGTGACGAGTTGGGCGAGGGGGTGCAGTGTCGGAGTTGTTGCAGGAAGTCATCCACCTGTTGTGGTTTGGTGAAGAACGACTGTTTCCCCTGGTGGGTGACCCGCAGTTGTGCTGGATATAGGAGTGCATAGTCGATTTGGGCCTCTCAAAGTTTCTTTTTGACAAGTATGAATTTGCGTCTTTCTTCCTGTACGGTTGCCGTGAAATCCGGGTATATGGTGAACTGGTTACCTTCGAAGGTCAATTGGCGCTGGTCCAGGGCAGCCTTGAGGGCAATATCCCGGTCACGATAATTCAGCAGCCGGGCTATGATGGGGCGTGGTGTGCTGCCTGGGGGGGGGGTCTGGCACCAAGTGATCTGTGCGCCCTCTCGACAAGAAATTGGTATGAGAAAGAGTTGCCACCAATTGTGTCGCGAAGGAGCCGTTCAATGTAATCTTCCATCTTCCCAGTATTGGTGCTTTCTGGTATGCCAAGAAGCCGTATGTTATTCCTTCAACTACAGGCTTCCAAATCTTCGTTCTTTACAGCTATAACTCTCAGTAGCTTATCCATGGTGGACATGCTTATCTGAAGTTGAGTCTCTTTGATGCGTTCTTCGTGTCCCTCCAGGTTATGCACTATTGCATCCATTCGGTTATTTATCGAGTCCATTTTCTCCGCTATCGAGGATAGGCCTTGGCGTACTTCTAAGAGTAAGGCTTTCATGTCTTCCTCTGCTGCGGTAGTCGATCTCGATCGGGGTGCATCATTGGTTGCGGTGGAGTCGTCCTGTTGTGTGCGGCTACCTCTTTTGGCATCAAACACCAAACTCGGCTGCTTCGGGTCTGTTTTTCCCATTGCTGTATAGCGGAGTCTGTGAGGTCCAGCAGATTAAAGGTGGTGTGGCCTGTGAAGGCTCAGCTATGACCCCATGTGGCCGCTGGTTGTAATTTACAGTTGGCTCTGAGACATTGTGATGCAGGCCCACCTCCCTGTTTCGTCGCGGTTGCACACCAAACTCCTTTCACTCAAGCCGCAACAATGCCCACAGCAGAGCACGGAGAAGCCACTACACCACGTGACGCTTTTCCCAGGTAGGTGTTTGTAAGCTATGGAATATGCGTCTGATCGTAGTGAATATTGGCCTGTGTCGCCACTTTATGTATAAATGTTGCTATCTTGTGCTCCAATTACCACAGGAAAATGCGTCTTATGCGGGTATGTCTTAGCTCTATGCAGATACTCCAGTGCGCTCTTGTATAGGTCTTCTTGTGGCTCGCCACAGTATTGAGGGACCGTCACTGAGTGAAAGGATCAACACCGTCTGGCCTGGTGCAACAGGCCGCACTTCAGTGGTAGTAGGAACAGTAACAGTGGTTGCGGCAGCTATTGGGCGGTTTAATTCTTGACACTCCTCTTAGGCTGATATGGCCGCCGGTGTGGTAGTTCAACCCAGGATGGATAGTGAGCGCCTGTAGTCACCCCGGGTTTCCAGACCGGGTGTAGCAGGCCGCACTCTCCAAGTCAGCGCCACCTCCGCCAAACACACGGCGTCAATAACGGTTCAGAGGCGGCAGGAGCAGCAGCGATAGCAGCGGGAGCAATGGGGCGGTTTGATTTGTGCCGCTCCCCCTAAACGTATATAGGCGCCAGTGCGGTTATTTGACCTGGGGTGTATGACGAGCGATAATACTCACTCCGGATTTCAGGCCGCACAATTACGGGCGTTCATTGCTGCGGGGCCCGAGTCCCTCGTGGGCGCCGCGGTACTTGCGTGGCGGGTGCAGCCCAGCGGCGCGTCCAGGCGCACAGGCCGGTTCCAGCGGGGGTCTGCTAACGCCGTTGCAGCAGTGGACTGGGATATTTCTTCTGCACCAGACCCACAGCAAACAGGTATGAGTGTTTAAGCATCAGGTCGCTGCAGTTTTTAAACCGTTAGGACCATCGAGACAGGATAATTTTGCGGATTACTTCTCCGGGCTGCAGGAGCCACATTAAACCGCACCATTCTGATAGTGCGCCACCTAGCACCCCCTAATCTTGGAGAAGTTGTTGCTAAAAAGCCTGGCTATCACCAACTGGACTAAAAGAGTATGGGCCCGATTCACAGAAGTAACTTAAGACTAAATCCTAAACTTACTACTTTGTGGTATTCACAGAATGCACTTACTACTTTTGGTATTCACAGAATGCACTTACTACTTATGGTATTCACAGAATGGATTTACGACTACTAACTTTACGTCCGCACTCGGGCCGGAAATTCCGGCCCGGAGGCGGAGCTTCCGGCCCAGAGGTGGGGCTTCTGGCCCGGAGGCGGAGCTTCCGGGCCGGAGGTGGAGCTTTCGGGCTGGAGGTGGAGATTTCGGCCATGGCTAAATCTCTGCCACCGGTCGGAATCCCCACCACCGGGCCGGAAGCTCCGCCTCCGGCCCGGAAGCCCCGCCTCCGGGCCGGAAGCTCCGCCTCCGGGCCGGGATTTCCGGCCCGAGTGCGGACGTAAAGTTAGTAGTCGTAAATCCATTCTGTGAATACCATAAGTAGTAAGTGCATTCTGTGAATACCAAAAGTAGTAAGTGCATTCTGTGAATACCACAAAGTACTAAGTTTAGGATTTAGTCTTAAGTTAATTCTGTGAATCGGGCCCTATAGGTTGCCTAGAATACATTTCACAGTGGTGACACAATGAGTGCCAATAATGTCTCATTCTGTGTACAATACCTTCAGGTAAACCATCCATGGCTTCCTGGCTCACTGCAGAGGGGCAGTCAAGGAATGAACAAGTGGAACATACATTTCTAATTGCATCTCCTCTCTGTACCACAGGGAATGAAGCACAATGAAGCTTATACAAATGTTTTGAAATGCCCAGAAATTTACAGGTATGGGTATCACTGTCAGGAATCAGCATTGGCATGGAGTTTTGAGGACTGACTTAAGAGAATTGGTAAAGGGTTTTTCCATTTAGCTGTGGCAGACCAGGCTATTGGGGCTAGGGCACTGTGATTAGCAGGTCAGAATAGGTCAAGGATTGAAACTTTGGAAACACAATAGGCAGCGGTACTATTTAATTGACCAAAAGGTGACTGGCAGCTGCCTGGTAACATTCCGAGTTGCATTGATGTTTCTCTTACTTTTTAGTTTGATCACAATCTCCCATCCCTTACCTTACTGACTTTGCATTCTGGACCTCCTTTTGGTTTTGTCATATTGCTGTGCTCTCTCATTGTTCTCTTTGCTTTGCAGAAGTTTCCTGGCTTGTTGTTTGACTGCTTAGCTTATGGCCACTGTGGGCCAGCACCCTAAAGCTGGTGATTAAAATAGCTAGAGTAATTTAATTACTGATGAATTTCTTAATGCTTATCATTTGTACTAAAACCATGGATGGTTTGTTCTTGCTTAGTGAATCTATAACATATTAGGGAAAATCCACACATATGCATCTCTGCTGTAGTACAATACAAAAACACCTGCAGAAGTGATGCTTGAGACATGGCATATCGGATCCCTTTCTCTGTCTCTTGCTCTTATTATACCTTCTCTCCAGTATTTATTTGCGCTTTGTCATTCATGGGGGCAGGGCCACATTTTAGGGAGTGGAAAGATTGTCATCAGTACCTGTTGGCTAACACTCACAGATTCTTATGTTCACCTGCCTTCTAAGGCATCCCGACATAGGAAATCCCACTTCTTGGCCATTTAGTTTGGTAATCTAACATTAAAAATTACTCCACACTCAAGTAAATTGCAAAAAATATATATATGTAAGTTCAAATGGAAATAATACAAAATGAAGATTTTCTCTCTCAAAAATGCCATTTGAAATCCTAACTTCGATGTAGGTGGGTCCATGGCTATGAAAATTGGGCCCGCTTTCATGGTGAAGAAATCAGGGGAAAGGATGTTCTGATTCCAGAACTTAGTTAGTATTGACCAATTCTCTTGAACTTAAAAGATCTTTTTTGCAAATTGCATTCTTATTTGGAAACCTGACTGCTTGGTTTCTCCTAATTCTAAACCAATAAACTTGCTTTCCTTCCATATATCTAGCCTAAAACAAACTAACGCCAAGCACTGAATTGCTAAAAGTCTTTCATTAAAGGCTGCTCTCAACAAAAGAACTCACTCTGTAACATACGCTGGTGTGAGAAGTCTTGTAGCCCACTCAGCTCTCTATAAGGAAAACAGGCGGAGCATCTTAAAGGGTTATAGCCTTGTCAACCTCCCAATGTTAGTTGCCGCTAATGTCTGCAAATAAGTTGTGAATAGTGTTACTATCAAATCCCCCTAATTGTATGACACCCTTATTACAAGCATACAATAATAATAATAATAATAATAATAATAATAATACTGGGGCTTGTGAAGCGCATAGCTACTTCAGAACGAAGTGTCCTGTGTGCTACCCACTTGCAGTGTGTAGCCAATCGATTCCATCTGAACAGCTACGTATTTAATTTTTTTCTAAAGGGGAGTAGCGAAGGGGCAGATGGACAGACAAGCAGTGAATTCCACAGTTTCGAGGTCAGAAAGCTAAAAGAGCTGCCACTGAGGCACACTCATCTCACTTCTGGAATACAGACCCTGGGAGAGGGTCATGATTAACTGAGTATCATCAGCATAGGTGATTACTGTGAACCCATGGAGTTCAATGATTTTAGCCAGGGGGAGCATGTATATATATTAAAAAAGGCTGGACAAACCTGAAATGTGTGTCCCTGTGGAAAGGAAGTCACTCACCGTAAGACCATGTGGCGACATCGCAGTTTCCACAAGCTCTCAAAGAGCTGATTGTGCGATATTGTGTCGAACGCCGCACTGAGATCTCAAATCAAAGGAGCAGCAACGTTTTCTGCATCCAAAATTTGGTGGATGGATTCCGAGACTAAAGCAGAGCCAACTCGGTGCTATAGGATGGCTGAAATCCAGACTGTCTCCTAAGAAGACGATCCTTGGTCTCGAGAAACTGAGAGAGCTGTTGGTTTCAATGTTTTTCAGTAACTTTAGCCAACAATGGAAGGAATGATACAGTAGTTTTATGGATTACTAGGATCAAACAGGAACTATCATTGAATACTTCCTCTTCTGCAGAACCTGGCCTACCACCAGAGAAATATTAAGTAGCTTGTGGACCAAAGGCAACACAGCTTCTACACCTCAAACTAAAATAGTGGGTGAAGCTGGATCAAGCAGAGTACCCAACTTGACAGACATAAGCAAGGCAGACATCTCCTCAGACTCTGTAGGTTTGAAATGCTGCAGCACTGAACTATCCTCAGTAGGTTAAAACCATGAATTTAGGCAGATTCTCTGAACTCCGCTGGAATAGATCTTTGGCACTGTCAGAAAAAAACTGAGCGAGGGAATTACAACCTGCGTCTAGAGGTGTGATGGATGCTGAGACACGGGTCAAAGAGGTAAGAGACTTTACAGTCGTAAAAACGTCTGGTGAGGACTTCTGCACCAAGAGAATTTTATTAGTGTAAAAATCATGGTGGAGATACTTAATTCATTAATGATATTATTTAAGCGCAGCCTAATAGTTTTTTTTGCTGTCGGGATCAAATATCAAATGCCCTGCACCAGAGACATTCAAGTCGCTTACAATATCAGGGAACAATACCATCTTTGTGTTTATATAAGTATAATCATTGTTAGTCGCTCCATTTATCAGATGAGAGCTCATTTTAGTGAGCCAGCAAATAATGGTAGTGTATGATTATCAGCTGACAATAAGTATTCCATATAAGAGAAATGCAGGCAAAATACAGCTTAGAATGATGTCATAAGATTAACATTGGGCCTCTACCCAGGTAGCTTCTTAAGAAGTCTTATACAGACCGTACAGAAAAATTGGCATTTATGTTTATGTTGCCTGAAATTAAATTCACTAAATTTCATGCCATTATGAAATGTCGTCTCTATTAGGGAGATGGAAAATGTTAAAACTAATATTTATTAAATATGAGTGTTTAAAATGGATGTCAGCTTTGAATCTTGTAGGAACAATGCAATATAAAAATGTCACTATTGTGAGTGAACAATATTTTGTGAGTATAACTCTGTTCTATTCTATATAACACTTATGGAGTGCATAGCTACCCATAGGAATCCCAGTGTAGATAGTGTGGCACGTCATGGAAAAGCCAAGTTTTCAGTGATTTCCGAAAGTCGAGTTCCTTTTTGATCAGTCTTAGGGAGGGGGTAGGGGGGGCTATTCCACAATTTGGCCACATTGTAGCCGAAAGATCACCCTTCATAGTTTACTCTTTTGATGATAAGAATCTTGGCCAAGTGGGCATTTGAGGAGCACAGAGATCTCCCGGGAGAGTATGGAGATACCAAGAAATGGGAGATCAGGAGACCTTTACCGAGAAGTGCCCTGTGGGTAATGCAAAGTTTTTTCATTTGATTCTCTCACAGTCACAGAAAGCCAGTGAAAAGAGTGCAAAGCTGATCTAGCAGATTGATGTCTGGGAATATTGCACAGTGTTCGAGCAGTGTAATTCTGTACTATCTGCAGTTTTATTATTGTGACTTTGGGGGCTCCCATGTAAAGTGAGTTACCATAGTCCAGCAAAAATATGTGCCTAGACTTAGAAGGAAGAACCACACTTGCAGTTTAAAAAGGCTCAGAATAGAAAAGTCAAAATTAAATCTCAAGAAGCTAACCGAAGAGCTTAAGCCAAAAGAGAACACGCCTACTTGGTATTTAGCAGTTATGATAGAGAAGGTCCACAAAAATATATTATGGAACCATTTCCCTCCTATTATAAAACAAAATACCGGCAGCTGTGGAAGGGCTCTTTTTCATCATTAGATATATCTCCGCCATGGGCAGTTAAATCCGAGTTGAAAACTTGTCGATTATGTGGTCTCTTCCAGGAATCAATAACTCACCTGCTCTGCATAACCCCTATACTCCTGGAAGAGCGCAGAAGACTGCTTCGGCATCTGTGGACCGAGGAGGGCACATGGGTATTACCAGCATCCGCTAGCTTCCTACTGAACAATGTTCAGCCGCAAGTGATTACTAACCTGGTATAATTCCTGGAGAGTATGGACAAGCAACTAGGAAATAACCTATAAGTGCAAAACGAAAATGGGGAGGAATCTCGAAATCCAGCCACCTCAAAGACCATCTCCAAACAGAAATACATTATCGCTTTGTAAAGTATTGGTTTTTACTCTAAGCAGTCTGGACAGTAATACAAAGCTCTAAATGGTGACATTTTATCTAAAGATTATTTTAGCAAGTTGCCAGCTGCTGATTGAATCACATTTTAAAATATTAACAGTACCACTATCGATGTAACCTGCGTCAAGTTTTCTTTTTTATCCGCTCAATCATCGACAAGTTAGATTTTAAAAAAAATGTATTCTACTCGGCACTAACACACTTTGATAGACTTGATTGTCTTAATAAAGTATTTTGAAATTTGAATTTATAAGAAAGAAGAGGGAGAATTTTCTGAAGCATTCTCAGCATGCCATAGCAGGTGGCTGCAAGCTTTATTGCTTGGGATTCGAATTTAAAGGATTTATCCAGCCACATTCCAAGGCTCTGTACGGATGTTTTGAGGAAGGAGAGTTCCCCAAGCAGTTTGGTCAGCCCAGGTCCAAGTCTGAGTTAAATTTGTAGCCTAGGATCTTAAGCTCCATCTTGTCTCTATTTAGTTTGAAACAAGTGGTATTCATCCACTTGGCCACCTTCTCTAATCAGGGGCCCAGTGGCATACAGGGGGAGTCTTGACTTGGATTTAGGGAGAAAACCAGTTGCGTATTGTCAATGTAAGGGCTAGTGAGATACCATAGGGTAGGACGATATTGGCAAGTGGCCTCATGTACAAATTAAAAAGGGTCGGGCTCAACGAGGAGCCCTGAGTAATTCCACAATTTGGATGGAGAATTTCTAAAGTACAACCCCCATCAAATACCTGAAAGATCTTGTTCTCAAAAAAGGCCTTCAGCCAAGCTAGGGTGGTTCCAGAGATTCCAGCACTCTGTAATCTGTCAGCAAGAATGCCATGGTTTACAGTATCAAAAGCAGATCTTAGATCCAGGAGGATGATTGCTGCCGACCCTCCCTAATCTAGCAGCCTTTTGGCTTCTTCTACCACAGCCAGAAGGGCTATCTCTGTGCCATGGTAAGAGTGAAATTCTGTTTGGGTGGGATGCAAAATTTCAGGATTTTCCCAAAACTCTACCAGTGTTAGATTTATGTGTTTTTTTTAGAGTTTTACTTCTCCCCAGAAGTAGAGAGATAGGGCAATAATTTCCCAAGTCGAGAGGGTCCATACTGGACTTTTTTAAAAGGGCTTTGATCATGGCATATTTCCATGCCTTCAGGGACACAGCCCATAGTTACGGAGAGATTCACTATTTCAAGCAGGGTGGGGAGTATCTGATTTGCTACTCTGGCTAGAATACGTGGGGGGACCGGGTCCTTAGGAGAGCCAGATTTAATTTTACTAATGGTGTTTGTGCGATTGTCCAGTGTATTAGAAGGAATCACATTCAGCGAGTAGAGATTTGTGTCAGGCAAGAGATCCTTAGATCTGTAATTGGCAGTTTCAGAGGACTGATGGAACGTATTACAGATGTTCTGAATAATAAGGCAAATTGTTACACCATGAGGATGAGGGTTCCAGAGCGGGGCCCATTGAAGAAGGTTCAAGGAGGGTTTGTACTATACAAAACATCACACCTGAAGAATTGGCAGCACAGTTGATTTCCCCTCAAAGTTTGCTACTTGTGCTTTCCTAATTTCAGTGTGGTAGACTTTGATAGTATCCCAGTATTTCCATAATCTCTTCTCCAGGTTCTTTCTACTCTTGTACATTCTTGTTTTAGCTTTCAGAGTTTGAGAGTATACCACTGTGCTGATTTGTCTTTTGCTCATCTAGTATAGGTTTTGAGGGGTGTAGGAAAGTAGGATCTGCTTTTATGGTTACCCCCACTTTTTCCCTTTTGCTATGCTGTTTCTGACTAGTCTGACTGGGATTTTGCTAACCAGGACCCCAGTCTATGTGCTTTCTCCCCTAAATTGGTTATGGTAAGTACTTAGGTATATCCTAGATTGGATACTGGTGTACCCTTATAAGTCTCTAGTAAATGGTACTGAGGTACCCAGGGCATAGGTACACCAGGGGTCCCCCATGGGCTTAAGCCCATGGGAGATCACTCAAACTGTAACTACAGAGCTGCCATTGCAGCCTGTGTAAGATGGTTCTAGTATCACTTATGACAGATATTGTTCCTCCTATATTTAAGGTCACTGCCCCTAAAACCTATAAGTCACCTCTAAAGCAGGTCATTCAATCCTGAAGGCAGGGTGCTCAGTTTTAAGTGTGAGGGTGCCCCTGCATGAGCCAGACACCCCTACAACCTTTGGAGTCCATTCTCCCAGGTTGTAAGTGCATCAGCCATTACGATACATAGAGTGGGCATGCCTCATTACGCGATAATCATCTCTAAACTGGCTGTAATGAACCCTGTCATGTTTGGTATCATACATGTTGGAATTATACCCCCACACTGTAAATGGTGTTTCCATGCATTGTAAAGTTGCTGCGGAAGGCCCTCAGTGCTCCCGGTACCAGTCTTCTAGACCCGGACAGCACAACAGGGCTGCTGTAGACCAGAGACACGATTCTGCCCTCCTGCTGTTGAGCCAAGCTCGAGCGGGGGAAGGTAGAACAATAGGTATCCTGTCACCTACTAAAATGAGACTTTTGGTCTAAGTTTAGACCAAAAGTCTAACTTTACTACTACTAAAGGTAGACTTTTGGTCTATGTTTAGACTAAAAGTCTAACTTACACCGAAAGTGTAACTTTAGTAGTAATAAGTTAGACTTTTCGTCTAAGTTAGACTTTTCATCTAAACTTAGACCAAAAGTCGAACTTTACTACTCCTAAATGCACATTGTGAATACCGAAAGTCACAAAGTTAGACTTTCATCTCAGATTACTTCTGTGGATTTGGCCACTGTGTGGTTCTTTTTCACCAAATCTATACCAATAAGATTATGCTCTGGTGAAACAAGCTGCTTTCCGCTCCTTCTAGACTAAGCCTGATGGCTGCTCTCCACAGCTACCACTCAGAGAGCCTTCGAAGGTTGTCTAAGACCACTAAAATCACCATAAGGGTTATCTGTCAGGATTAGTGCAGGGTGTCCCCTTACATACATATACTAAGCTAGCTGTTCACATGGGGGATAACTTGATCGAGCATAGATTCAAACCACTGCGGGGATAAAGAAAAACTGTTGAAAAAAGACTATATCGAAAGAAGCTGACACACGGTTTTATTAGATTTTTTTTTTTAACAATATTTTTCTTTTTTTGTTATGTATAGATCTTATAATATCATATAAAATATTGGATTGCATTTACATAGTTTTTCTTTCTGTCTGGAAGGCAAATTTGCTGCGAAATGTTGCTGCTTTAATTTAACGCTGTTAATGATTTTGAGTTGACTTGTAAACATTAGGAATCCCCAACAGTGGGCCTGATTTGGATATTGGCGGATGAGATACTGCGTCACATGGTGAAGGATATCTCATCCGCTGAAATATAAATCCCATTATGTCCTATGGCATTTATATTTTGGCGGACGGGATATACGTCACCATTATGATGAAGTATCAATTCTGCCAATATCTAAATAAGGCCTATTGTCTCTCTCTCAATAGTAAGGACTAATACAACCCATAGGGTTAATTTATGCTGTAAGAAACCTTCAATTTAGGGCTGTCTATTGTGTAAAAAATGGTAAGTGAATGCAATTAGAGTATTAAAAAAAATTACATTCTTGATTATAGAAGAATTTACATAATTCACAACTAAAAATAATGGTACACACAGATTAATATTCAGTATACATTTATTTCCCTTGTATTCTTGCAATGTAGTGTTTTATTTAAACTTCCCTGAATGGGGGATCCTACCATCATTCAAGCTCTCAAATACCCCACCTCACTAGTTGTGGAAGAGGTGCTTCATTTTTTATGGCAGAGGCCCTTAATACCTCTGACCCTTAGAAGTTGGTGCTATCGGATCATCGGTCAAAAATTGGCAGATGTCCAATTCACTGACGTCTGACCTCCTATGCAATATGTAGAAGTCGGGATGTTGGTTCTTCTAACAAAGACTTTGGGGCAATATTACGTAAGCAGCCCATTTTCCTGGTTAGCACTGGACAAACCCTTCCAAAGGTTATAGTGAATATGATGCCCCCAGGTCAGCTGCAAACTTGGGCTGCCCTGGGGGCAGTGCATTTGGGTGAAAAATGGAGCGGCTGCTTTGAAGCAGCTCCATGTTTCACAGTGCAGGCGGCAATCCACCAGCACTTTGAAGGGGGATTAGAGATCCCCTGCCAGGTGGATGAAGTGAGCAACTGCACACGCCTGAAAGGGGATGTCTGGGGGTCTATGGGACCCCATTTCACCCCTCCAGAAGGCTGCTATCAGGTGGTACGCTGACAGTGAGCCATCTGTTAGATGGCACACTGTTAGTGCTTCTCCTGACAGCTTCTTTGCCTCTGATCCTGCATAAGTAATGGGGTACGGGTGAAGAGTCAAAGGAATTCCCTCATGTAGATGGGCCATGCCCCCATGCAAATGAGGGAACACCCTCTGATGATAGCACTGGTGCTTTATGTGCACCAGTGCTATTGGTATTACAGAAGTGGCTGCTCAAGCATCTGTGGCCTCTTATGTAATACCAAAGTGCCCAGGGGTGCACAAAGTAGGAGCAAACATCCTTTGTGCCCCTGGGGTACTTTGGTAATGTGGCCCCTGGTGTGCCATCCTTCACCATCTAATAACAGGCATGGTGTTAGAAGGTCCACCCTATTCAGTGCTGGCCCTTCCATGATCAATGTCTTTTTTCCTCTCCAGGCTAGTCATGGGCAGAAGAAAACAATCAATGTTTCCCACAGTCTGAGAGAGAATGTTCAGTACATCAAAGACATTGATTATACACCTTCCAAGAGCAATCTCTATATTTGACAAACATGGCAATAGTTTGATCAATCCAGCGTACATCATGTGATGACGTGTTTTTGCCCAAACTGCTCCATGTGGTCAGTGGAAGCACTTAAAAATCATCTGTAGCAAACTATTAATTAAGTGAGCAGACAGTCCAAACACATAAATAAGGTCACTTTTCCTTAGACAGTTATAAATGATTGACTGTACCTTAATATATGATGAAACATATCTCACCTGCATAACCAAGGGGGGGGGGAGGAGAAAACTGAAATCATTGGGAATAGTGTAATATATCAGGCTACATATACATTGACTTCTATAGTTATTGAACCTATGAATTCAATTGTGTTATGTAATTTTTTTAGGCATGCTGCCTGGTTTAAAAATAAAATGTATCTTGCTTTTGTGCACTGTGTGCTCATAAATATGTTTCACACACATTCCCACATCTATATTTTTGATAGGCGAATTTGTGGCTATCCAGAACGATTACTTGGGGTGTAGTCCCTTAAAATCAACAGATCTCACAGTTACTTTGCAATATGAAGCCACTGGTCATCTGGAAAGGGAGGCTACATCCTGCACTAAATTAGAGCTGTTGCAGGTGACAGCACATATCACTCTGGGGTTTAAGGGTGGCCTCTGTGAGACATGCTACTTCATTGTGAAGCAGCGCACATGACCCCGTGAACACTGGTGCACAATATTTATTTATATGTCCTTTAAAAAGAAAGTGTTTCCTGCTACCTACAGTGAACCTTTGTTACAGGGTATTTTGAGGTTTTTCTTCGGGACTCTTTTTGTGTTCAGGCAACATCAGATACCTTCTTTGATTGGCAGATCTCCAATTACTTGAGTAATTATTTGCTTTTAGGAGTACATCTGGAAATTTATGACTGATATTAGTGATTTTAAAAAGTTGGAAATCTATCCAAACATAGGATGAAAACAACAGGAGTAGCATTTTGACTCCTCAAAGAAGTGCTTTGAGAGTGAAGTTACAAATAGTTTATCCATGATAATATACCATTAAATAGTTACTTGAAAGCCAAGGAAGTCTGAACTAACATGTTCACTGGTTGCAATACTTGTTTTAGCATCGATTATGCTACATAAAACCAAACATTTTAAGGTTAGGCTCATTGACCCATCAAACAGGAAAACCCAATTGGGTTTTCAGAATGACAAAACATAACCAAATTATTTCATTGAAATTCATTAAATACAAATTTGCCTCAAACATTTCCCTGCAGTTTACCTAAAAAATCTGACTTTGCTATACTCTTCAGTAGATCCAAGTGTCCCTTCTTAGACATTTGTTTGCTTCAAATGATTTATTTTATTTTTAGGTTCAAACAATGAAATAATGCTGATTTAAATTATTCTTACTGTAGTCCGCGATGTACTCCGCCCAGTTAAAGATGGTTTCTGTTACATTATAATATGTTCCATTGATGCCCACTGAGCTATTAAAGACTGTAGTAATATTTAGCTCAGTAGCAGAATCGTCTGGCGGCCATTGCAGACATTTGTGCCTCAAATTTCCCATGAACAGCTGCAGCCCTATTAGTGCAAATACACTGAGACAAAACACAGTCAGTATCATGACATCCGAGAGCTTCTTTACTGACTGAATCAAGGCCCCCACGATAGTCTTTAAACCTGAAAAAAACAGAGGCATTCTTGTTTATTTCTATATAAAATTCCACACTGGAAAAAACAGACAATATCATTCAAATAAGGATAATGATCCCATGCAGAAGCCCAAATAAATTACTTTAAATATTAGCAAAACATTTACATAAAATTAACTGCTGACGTACAATAGTGATGACAGTGACTTGCAAAGATGAGAAAGCAGCTCAATGTGTTTACAAATGTTAACTTGTGAATGGAAATGAATGAAACACATTCCAAAAAAACTTGTTTTATGGAAAAACAAGTAATTTCATTTTCCATGCAAAAACATATATCCACAATAAAGAAATAGCTATATAAACATACATAATTACATTTCATGTTTTCCCTGCCATTTCCCAAATGTTGGTTAGTGAATTCTGTTTTTATAACATACGTTATTGGTACTAATACACTATCATATATATGAAAACTAAACAATACTGTATGTTATAAAACTGTAACTGGTTTAGAGATGCAGAGCATTCTTAAGCCAGTTATCACATGCAACATCCATGCTCTAGGTTTGAGTTTTATTTCTTATAGATCAGTAATTAATTAGTAAGTTAATGTTAAAAGTGAATGCTATTTTCAGTCATACTGTATGCAACAAATTCTATATATCTTTACGGACGTGAATAAAATCAGGTTGGTAATTAAATCTTAAATGTAGTTAATTTGTATGGAGGTGTAAAAAAATTAAAACTTTATGTCATAAGATGCAAATCACAGCTTTTGCGATGTCCCATGCAAGAATATGTTAAACTCCAAGGCTGATTTTGAAAAGAAAATCTATGTAATGCTAAAAGCATGGAATCATGCTGCAGTCCAGCTTTTATCTCTTGATTCCCGCTTTTTTTATTGCAACGTGAGCAGCAAGCAACAAGGCTTATGCTAAAAAGAAGCATTCTCAAATTTGATGAAACAAAAGTCAGCCTGAGTGTTTAACCTAGCTCTCACCTGGAATGACTGATATTGTTTTCAATGCTCGGAGAACTCTGAATGTTCTCAACGCTGAGACATTGCCCAAGTCCACAAACTCTGTCAAATATCTGTAATAGGGGAGTTCACACACAAACACAATGACAGGACACAAAGAAACAGTTGGATGTACACAAGGGCCTAACACTTTACAACAATTACTACTTCTTACCTGGGATTACAGAAATAGTTTTCAAAGCTCTTAACACTCTGAAAGTTCGAAGAGCTGAAACATTGCCTAGGTTTACAAATTCTGTTACATACCTGTAGAATTAAATCACAATTATTCAGAAGTCTAGAAAAGTCTACTTTTAGTTGAGTTAATATTGTAATATGACCTTTTTCTGTGATACTTACAAAGGAATCAGTAATTAAAATGAGGTGTATGTGTATGCTGTTGCCTTGTATCATTATCTGTTCTTGTTAGCTCGTGGTAAGACCTATTGTAGGCCACTGGTTATTAACCACAGGTGCTCGGATTTGATTAAAAGGCAGAAAACAATGTGATGGTCCAAATATAGACCACATTAGTATTATGAAGATTTTCTTTGATAATTTTGCAGATACATCCTAAAGCAAGCAAAAAATAATTAAAATTTTGCTTTATTTAAAAAAGACGATGTTGTTGTACCTGACAACCCAAAAAGAGGAAATACCTCACAAAATGTATTTCTATAAAGAGGAAATACCTCCCAAAATGTATTTCTATGTTTATGTTGCCCAACTACTTGCCACTATATATATAAGTTTTGTATGTATCAATGTAGTTCTAAGTATATGTCATCCACCCACATGTCTTTTGATATGTCTATCTACATTGTCTTCAAATAACACATCAAGTCAGCGTGGCTGTACAGTTTAAAGCACTGATAGTTAGGCATCAGGACAATATGTGTGGATTTCTACCAAATCAGATAATCTAGAAAACCTGCTCTACCCTGAACATTTCACAACAATATGCATTCATGACTTTATTCCAAATGTAAAAACATGTAGCTAAATCTATCTTATTACTTTTTTATCTATTAAACCTCTAATTTATCAAGTTGTTTTATGCATGCAAGATTGAGAATACAAAAAAATGAAGGCCATGAAATTAGGTTTCTCTGTTGGTAATAGAACAAACTACAGTAGGACCCATGTTTGTAGATGTAAGATTGCATTAGCACAGCAGTTGCAAGGAAAATAAGTCTTACATTGCCTATTGCTTTACATCTCGATGTTGTGATACTGATCAACAGTGAGGGTGTATTTTCCCATTGATAACGACTTGAAAAAAGCATGGGCGATATAAGTATTTAACTCTGATAGGTACATTTTAGTGATGGATAGCCACATGAGATTTTAAGTCAGCTTTCATAAGGCCAGATTGCACAATAAAAACTATGAGACAATGGAATGTAAATTAGCACCATTCCACTCTGTTCCCATACTCTCACCCTTGTTAATGATATGCCAAAACAAATCAGAAAATGGACTAAAACAAATTTGTTGAGACCAATTGTAATCTCCAATAGTGACCTAATAGCCTGTAATCAGGCAAACTCTTTATCAAATGGGAAATGCATTTCCACTGGTAATCATTGCCGATACAAAAACCTAATATATTATATCACACATTTTCTTATCTCTGTATAAGCGAATCATTCTTTTCTATATTGATATCCACCAACAAATTACAAGTTTAATATAATAATAACAATAATAAATATATCAAACATTCTTAATACTTTACATCATATGAAGGCATGCAATACATATACTGTAAAAATAATAAAGTTAACGCATAAGCTCGAGGAAGTGTTGGCCACTAGGCTTCAGCCTAAGTCTGAGATCAGTGCTCGCATGGAAAAATTAGGGCAAGAAAAAATTTATTTTCACTTAAAAAAATTGTACCTGAAAACAAAACTACAATTGGAGAAAGCTAGCTAATAGTTTCGATTATGTTAATTTTCTGTCACTAAACCTTCTGTTTGATCTTTGCATTCTTTTTAAACTGTTGAATTGTTTTACATTGAACTGTTGAGGTTATGCTATGTTCACAGTACACAATTAATCTGCAGCATTGAATCGTTCCTTTCATTATATATTTTTATAATGTAATATGCACTATGCACGAGAATACCAACTTGAAGAAACTATCAGAATTTGTGGGTAATTTCAGTGTCCTAATGTTTGGAAATTATTAGAGACCACTTGAAAAACGAGTTAATAGTTGGTGCCAAGCTGAGTGTTCTTTGTGTTTAAATTAATCAAGGATTTAACAGGCTATAGCAATGCCTGCTACATGCTACCAACAAGAAAACAAATTATAATTTGAATGTTTGTAAAATAGCTTTAACTATGGTCATATGTTCTAAGAAGCTTATCAGAAATGAGTTCTTGAAAGTATTGATTTATATATTTAGAAAATGGGTTTATTGTACACTGTAACATAAGAAGTACAGATCCCACTAGAACTGCTTAACTATCTCTAGTCACTTTTCAGTGTAATTTTTCCAAAACATCATAGTATCATTTAATCAGCTCGTGGACAATTTAAGGCTGAATCACCCCCTCCAATTTTCAACTTATGACCTGCAAGCAAAACCTTAATCTCAGCTTTAGCCTGTGGTAGACTGGCACATAGGTATAATATAATATTTTAGGGAGTGGTGGTGATCATGGTTCAGTCATAGTTCCAATTGATTGTGCCATGTCAACTAACTCTGCTGCAAAACATCTTGTCCTCAGGCATGTCAGAACTTTTTGCAGGGCACAAGCCAAAAATTAAATAAGGCCCCACATAGAATGAGCAAAAATATTCTTCCAAGAAAAAAGAAAATAAGGCACTCAAGCATCTGGCACCATCAAATGGAATAGCTTTCTTAGATGCCTCAACACTAGTTAACAGTACAAGCATTCTTCAAAATATTAAATACGTTTGATATTGTGAGTATGGGGCCCTGAAAAAGTGAAGGCCTGAGGAATCATGCCTGCTCTCTCCTCAATCTAACACCTTTGCTGATAGTACTGAGTCACATGCCCGTGCACAAATATTTCAAATTCATTCTTGCTATTCTCTAAATGATAAATGGTGTTATGTCTTATTTGCTCCCCGTCAGAAGGATGTATGGTTTAGTACTCTCAGAATTGAATCATACCATTGATTGAGATCAGGGTTCTTTAAAGTTGGTCCTGGAGGGCCGGATCTATGAGATATTTTTAGCATATCGGCATTTAGATAAATGTTGTTATCTTAATAATCTGGAAGGGATCCAGCCCTCCAGGGCCGACTTTGGAGAACCCTGATTTAGATGTATGCACAGAGCACTGCCTGCAGACATGTGTTCATCTGCTAAGATATCTTACTATAGATAACAGCGCTATTTGGTTTTTGAGTCATGTTAACACTTGCTCACTTCTAGACCACCACTTTTATCCCATCCTCATACTCACTTTTTCCTGCTATTCATTACATTGATGTTATGTTTGAACCTGATTCTCACAATTGAATACTAAACTGTCCTTTGAGATATGGGTTTAGAAAATGTATTATATTGTTACTGAATCACACAAAGAGGGCCCCTCAATCCCAATCACCACTATGAAAACCCTCTCTTTTGGAGGATATTTGCAGCAACATGTTTATTCCAGACATTTGAACATACTTAAGGATAAATCTATAACATGGGTCACACTGTACGATTTCTTTTTAATACACTTTTGTATAATTAAACTAGTTTCCCAATTTAAAGGGAATGAAAGCCATGTTTAGTAATACTGTTGAGAGTGGCTCTAGAAATAACCAAGTTTCCAAAAGGTTTAAACTCAAAACTGTTACTGTATGTTGCTAATTTCATGTCCTTCTCCACATATCAAAACATTGTGTGTATACTTACGCCATCGAAATGACACTGAAATCCAGCCAGTTCCATGGATCTCGGAGGAAAGTAAAGTTTTCTAAGCAAAAACCTCTTGCAAGTATTTTTATAAGAGACTCAAACGTATAAATTCCTGTGAATGTGTACCTAATGGGAAGTATTTAAACAAACATTATTTATTTCACTCTTCTGTTGAAGTATTGCAAGACGTTCGAAATAAAATAAACACTGAAGAAAAGTTAATAATGTGCTTGGAGAAACAAAAGAAAATAGTCCACAATATGTAAGCTATAACTATCAGTAAAAATCTAAATTTACTTTTTTCACAGACATGCCCATACAAGTATATATACGTTTGATAATATGTGCATGCATATATTTATTATGCACAGTTTGAACTGCCTTATTTGTGTGCGCGCACACACACATGCATGCACACACACATACACACATATACATTGACGTACAGATCATATATATATATATATACATATATATATATATTTTTTTTTTAAACGAAACACTACAAACCAATACAAATATGCAGTTTCCACATGACTTTGGCTCTGATATTGTACATTGTTCTCAAATAATATGTCATATACATCTGTTACAGTAACATACAATTCTGGGGACCGTTATACATTGTATTTATAAATTACTTCCTACAGTCTACTTCTTTCTTGCTGGTGTGACTTTGTCCTCTGTTGTATGTTAATATCATGCCTGGTAATCAATTACTTTCCCAGTGATCTATTAATCTCCTATCTGTCCCTTGTGGTTGTGTTTTACCCTGCTTATCTTCCCTTCCCACACATGCACCCCCAACATATGCTGGGTGTATTACATCCTCCCGTTTTTCCTCCACTTCCCCTGTCTCCTTCCCCACCAGGTACTTCTGATATGGTCCCCATGTTTAGGGTGGGTTTGAGGTGATAATAATTCACTGTACAAATCAGACTGCGTGTTGCAGTACACCCCAGCTGTTCCTCCCCCCTCCTTAATTGGTTCAACCCCAAGACAACGTGCACTCTATGAGGTTATCTCAGGACTCACGGACTACCTCAATGCTGCTCAGCACACTTGGACTTCAGAACCTAATATGTAGAATCCTGCTTTATTGTATCAACCCCAAGGCAACGTGCACTCTATGAGGTCATCTCAGGACTCACGTACTACCTCAATGCTGCTCAGCACACTTGGACTGCCGAACTTATATGCTGAATACTGCTTATTGTATGAATCTTGCTCAAAAACTGTTGTGAAGCGCTCTGATAACCTCGGGTCGGGCTAGCGCTATATAAAATAATACCTTATCTGCATGCCGTTCCACTATCGTAAGGTCTGGACCACTCGCCCAACACATTGCTATACTGCGCTTGGCCAGCAGTAGTCCAATGGATACAAGTTTCCTATTTACTGCGTCCACCCCCTTGTCATATCCTAGTAGAGCAGGGATTGGGTCTATTGCCAGAGCGGAGCCAATGATGCTCTCTAGTTCTATGAATACTGTATCCCAGAATGCAGCTATTTCTGGGGAAATGCCACATGACATGCATAAATTCAGCTATATGCTCTCTGCACCTGGGGCAATCAGCTGTTTCTCCCAATCCATATCTAAAGAGTCTTTCTGTGGTGTAGTATACTCTGTTGATGTATTTAAAATATATACGTCTGTTTCTCCCATTTAGCGATACCGCATTGGTCACTGAGCAGCAGTATCTTCAAAACTTGTCATCCATTGTTCTATTTAGACCCCTCTGCCACTCTAGGCATTCCTTTGTGACCCAGGGTCCAAGTGCCTCCTGTGCTAGTGCATAAAACCGGTCTATTAATCCTGAGAAGGAACTTGCCTGTATCACGGAGGTTCCTGCATTTCTTCCCCCAGAAGTTTCTACAGTGTGTGTTGTACTCTGAAGTATTGGAAGCACGCTAGGGGTGCCTGCGATGTTTCGATATCTTGCATAGAGTCCCATTGACTCACTACCCGATTCTGGAATAGTTCTTCCATTTTGGTGATCCCCAAGACTCTGAGTTTCTGTACTACACCTTTCTCCTGGCTCAGCAGGAATTAAGTGCACCATTCTATCGATATTTGAGGGAAGAATAGTATGGAGCCTGCTTGATACTCAAGTAGTTGTTGCCAAGAGTGTATCATGGTGTTTAGTGAATCATGTACTCCATGGCACCATGATGGATTGCGAAAAAAGTGCAAGGAAGTGTATGTGGTAATGCAGCATCTCTTTCTCTGTGTATGTATTGTAAATCTTTGTGGGCCGTGGAGCCAAAAATATGCTGGGATACTTTGCACTGCCTCATAATAGAGTTCTAGATCCGGCGCATTTAGCCCCCCCATGTCATACAGGAGGACCAGTATCTTCCATTTAATCCTGGGCTGTTTTCCTGCCCATGGTAGTCTGAGTAGCAGTGATCATAATGTACAGAAGAATGAGAGAGGGAGCAATATTGGAATATTTTCAAATAGAAATAGAAATCTACCATCTTCATGCTCACTATGCGTCCCGCCAGAGAAAGCAGTAATTTAATCCATCGCTCAATATCCTCTCTTAGTTTGTGTATCACTTTCCCATAGTTGTCGCTTATGACGTGCTCCGGATCAGAGTGTATCTGTATCCCTAAATACCTAAATAGGTCTGTTCTCTGTTCTTTGGCATAAGGGGAACTCCTGTGTTATTATTGTTGTAGCAGGGGTGAGCGGAAATATGACGGATTTATCCCAGTTGATTTGAAGGCCAGACAGACCTCCGAATCGGACCAGCTCCCATAGTGCTGGTGATTAGTTTCTCTTCGAATCACAAATATATAACAATGTACCATCGTCATACGCTGACATTATAAGATTATAGACAGGGAAGCATATGCCTCTGTCTCCATAATACTCTCACAAGGCGCAAGCCAGGGGTTCCCCCACTATGGCATATAATAATAGTGATGGGGGCATCCTTGCCTGGTGCCCCTTGTGATCTCTATTGGCATTGTCAATATATTGCCCACTCTGTTTCTAGCTCTTGGGCTATTATACAGTACTTCAATGAGCCTCAGAAATATCTCCCCCACTCCAATTTTGTGGTGAACTGCCTTCAGAAAGGCCCATTCAACCGAATCAAAGGCCTTTTCTGCATCAAGGAACACTGCCATGGCCCTCATGTCTGGATTTGCATGCTAAATAGCTTTCAAGAGTGTACAAAGGTTATATATTAGGCTTCATCCTTGTACAAAACCAGCTTGTTAGAGGAACTCCACTCCTGGCATTAGTGGTGCCAACCTGTTAGCCAATACTTTAGCATATATTTTAATGTCTATGTTTAATAGGGACAGTGGTCGATATCTGAGCTCTCACCCAGTTTTAAGAGCGTTACTATCAGGGCGTCCCTCCATGAGGAGGGTATTATACTTGCCATTTCTTCATACAGCGTGACAAAATTAGGGATTAGGCGATCCTGATAGGCCTTATAGAAAGCCACTGTCAGGCTATCGATGTCCGGTGCTTTTCCAGCTTGCATGCTGGGTAATGCCACCCTTATCTCAGAGTGGAGAAGTGGCGCCATCAGGTGTTCCCCGTGTTCCCTCGCACGTTCCTGTGCGATATAACTCAGCATAGTAGCCCTGGAATCTGTCTACAATATGTCCTGTATCACAGAGCAGTGCCCCCCTCCTCATCTCGTACACCCAAGATGACTGCTTTCTCCCTGTTGGGGGCACGATAGTGTCACAAGTATGGCTCCCGGGCATTCCCCCTCCCTATATGTCCTTGCCATTGAATATCTACCTAAGTGTTTGATCTCAGCATTTGCTGTGTCGTGACATTCGTCCAGATCGGTTTTGAGCTCCCCCAGTAGTACAGTATTCCCTGTGCGGTTGTGCTTCAATTCTAACTCTGCTATCTCTTTCTCAAAATGTGTTACTCTATTCCTCAGTGACTTTAGGACACCTGCATGTTTGGTGAGTGTAACCTCCCTAATTTAAGCCTTAAAGGTTTCCCAGACAGTGGCAAAACTAGACACTGACTAGATATTGGTATGGACAAATTCTTCTATAGCCTGTGCCATTTCTGCATGGGATCTTGCAGTGAATGGAGGTAATCTCCAAATGAACAGTGCCATGCACCTCCTGTGTGTTGCTATGCCTTAGACTACTGGAGAGTGCTCTCAGTGTGTTCGGGGGAGTGGTTGGCAGTTGACCGTGTGTGTGACTATGATTCCGGACATTATCCAGTAGTCTATACAGGTGTGAATATCATGTACCTAGGAGTAATGTGTGTACGCTACAATATCTGGGTTGTTGTGTCTCCAGATGTGCACAAGACCTGTACTATCCACTATTTCTGAAATTACCTTGGCCACTAAAGAGGGGTGGCAGGTGGGCTTCTACAGCAATCTAGATCTGGGTTTAATATGCATTTAAAATCACCTCCCCATATTTGTGGGACATCTCCCCACTGTAGTAACCGGTTGCTTAGGGAATAGTAAAAATGCGGGTCATCGCAATTTGGTACGTATATCTCAACCAATACTTTCTCTAGGTTATCCTTACGGCAAATAGCTACTGCATATCTGCCCCCTGGGTCAATGGTCACCCCTGTTATTTGTAACCCTGATCTATTGTCCGAATATATTAGAACTCCGTGGGCATGTGAGGAGAATTTCGTTGCATAGCAACATCCCCGCAGACACTGGTGTGACAGTACCGCACTGTTAGGAGATAAGTGCCTTTCTTGCAAATTAGCTACATCTATTTTGTGGCACTTGAGGTAGGACCCCACTTTGAGGACTCTCCTGTGATCATTAAGTCCACTCACGGCACAAGTTAGGACTCGAATATGTGGCACTGTAGAGTGATTCACGCTTCTTGATTTATGTCCTTGATAATCCGCTCATTCTACTCAAAGCTTTGCCATGTTCTGTCGTGTAGTGTGTTTTCTTTTCCTGAACATTGACAGTGGCTTAACATTAACCAAACCCCCACCTCCCACGCTATGTATCCCCCAATTACACACAGCATAAACATCTAAACATCTCCCGCCCCTCCCTCCCTAGTATCCTCCTAACTAGAATTCACTCCAATTTAGATCTAAAATGGGCTGGTGCACACATAGGGGTGGATGTTACCAGCTTGGTAAATCTCTGTTTGTTCGGCTCTTCGACCGCAGTTTGCGATATCACATACAATCACACCCATTACCTGTTTTAGCTGACACATAGACTGCCAAATACAGTACAAATAAAATGTATTTCCTTTGCCGCCACCTGATTCCTTCTTAGTTCTTTCTCTAGTCTCAATGTCTATCAAGTAATTAACTTTTTCGTTTACGCAGTTCGAGGGAAGAGACCCAGTCCCCGCAATTTCATGAATATGTCCAGGGTGTAGCCAGGGTGTCCCCTTACATATTCAGAACAGTCTCACATTTTGCTATAGTGTTTAGGGTTTCATGTTGGATTCTCTTGTTCTCTATCATTACCAGTTGAGGGGCTGTAGCTTGCGCCTTCACAGGAAGAATTATGAAGGCGATGCAAACCCCATCCAGTAGCGGCTCCTCTGTATTACAGTGCTTAGGCCTACAGAAGCCCTCATCCTTTTTCACTCTTTATATCTTAGAGTGTCAGGTTGTTACGGAGTCTGCTACTGTTCTTCTTCATCCAGGTTGTCCCCGTCTTCCTTAGGGTTGTTCCACAGGGAACTGCGTCTGCTCCCCACTCCCCCTCTGTGTTTGAGGAAGTGGAGAACTTGCTTAGGATCCATGAAATATTGTGCCTTTCCTTAGCCATGACTCACACTTTGGCTGTGTATAACATGTTGTAGTCAAGCTGGAGTTCACAGAGCTTTCTTTTGACTGGGACAAACAACATTTGCGCCTCTTGCACCTGTTGTGTAAAGTCTGGGTATATGGACAATTCCATGCCTTCATATGGCAGGGTCTTGAGCTTGCGTGCCTTTCACAATGCTGCGTACCTATCACAATAGTTAAGGAGGTATGCTATTTAGGCCTAGGCGGTGACCTTCGCTCCGTTCGCGGTGTTTTCTGCACTTCGCACTCCGCAGAGCTCCCGGAGTGCAGAAAACATCGCTTCGCGATGTGCAGCTAAGTTTTTTCCCCGCTCGCGATTGCGAACGGTAAGTTTGCGATCGCAAACAGTAAGTTCGCGAGCGCAAGTGTGAGCTGCAGCGGGAGTACCACCACAAACTGCAGTTCGCACTGTACTCCACTACTCGTGGAACTTCGCAGAGGTTTTTTGTAACTTTGAGGAGTTCCGCATAGCAAAACTCCACGAACAACACCCAGGCCTGGGACAGGAGTTAGCTCTTGAGACTGGTCTGGGTGCAAGAGAGCGGTGTGCCCGTTCAACCACAAAAACCTCAGAGAATGTGTCTCTACACATGATGGTGGTCAGGAGTTGCTCCACAAAAGTTCCATATTCTCTATTTGAGTCAATTCCGCTACTCCCTCTATACTTAGATTGTTCCTTCAGATGCAAATTCGAAATCTTCTGTCTTTGCCCGGAGAGTGTGGAGTATTTTGTCGACTTTTTTGTGTTTGGCTGACTCCCCTGCCACGACATCCTCGACATCTGACACTCCTCTCTCCACTGTGTCTAGTTTCACTGTGTGTTTATCAAGTCTTTCTGTCATTCTATCAATTATAAATGTGAGCCTACGTTGCATTGCTGTCAGAATCTGTTTCAGTTCAGTATCGACAGTAGGGTCTGTCCTTTCTGTGTCCAAGTCATCTGTGTGCGGGTCTGTATCTTTTGACTAGGCAGATTTGCGTGCCTCGAACTGTAGTTTAGGTTGGGTTTTGTCAGTTTTTCCCATTGTGTCTCATGATTGCTAGTAGTATGTTATGAACTAGTGAGCGCACAAGTAGGGGTGGCGTGTGAAGCACTCTTTTAGGCTCTCCAGTACTCACAATGCCATACTGTGTGGGTCACCAATGCCTCAGAGGGTGGGTGATGCTGTAACAGTTGCAGTCGGGGGGGGCTGGTGGTTTACTTTATCTATGTCCTGTATGTTGCCTCATCGTCTATTTAGTGAGAAGAAAGAGAGGGGTATAGTTGTCGATCTTTCTACCAGTTCAATCCAGAGGGGTCATCTCCTTGTGAACTCTGAGGCCTAACTGCATCTTCCCCAGTCTCTCTTTATATGTGTGGCGCCTCCTCTAGGTGGGTGAAAGTCCTCTTATTGCCATACACCTATGCTGTGGATCCCTATTCAGGAGAATTCAGGTGCTGTTGCTTGCATGTTCCTCTTGCCTTGCTACCTCTTGGTTCTGTCTCTGTAGTCCCCGTTTCCCTTTCTCATACACCACTTGTCCTCTAGTATCCTCTATGCTTTATCTCCTGAAGTTCTGCTCATTCTCTACCTGTTAATCTGGTATCATGCATGCAAAGGTAGTGAAGCGTTGAGGTTGCGCTGTTCCCACCACAGTATTCGTTGCATGGTCCAGCTGAAGCAGTGCCTCTGTTATCAAGCCTTCTCGCTTGCACCATCCTCGTATCGGACCTACCCTGAGGCTGGAAAGTGCCAGCAAGTGCCAGGCCGTCAGACCAAAGCCAGCTCCACCCTCTCCACTCCATGACTAAATTCTCTAGATGTCATGGTCACTACAAGGCCATAGCAGTCCCAGGGGTTCATAAGTACTCACTCACGGTCCGGCATCAGAACCCTCTGGGGTTCCGTAGCTTCTCTTGCCTCTTTGTTTCAGTGGCCTGGCCCTCACTCGGTGCATAGCTGCAGCCCCACCCCCAGGCTAGGTCCTATATGCAACCACTCTGTGGGCATCTTTGGATGTTCTGCTCACTTCTGCAGGTTAGTGGTCCGTTCCGCTGTTCGGTGCTGCAAATGCCGATGATGTAGTACGCTGTGGGTGTCAGGATTCTTTAAGCTGAGCGGTCAGGTTGTCAGAGCCCTACTATTTTGCAGACATCTTGGAGCCAGGCAAGCTCCGACCCCACTAAGATCATATATCATGGACCCTCTATTTTAGAATGGAGTATGGAAAAGGTAATAGAAAAGAGTAGGCAACTGTCAGAAATTGAGCTAGTAGCGACAAGGGAAACATGGCGGCCGGAAGCTAACGGCCGCGGCTGAGCCCCCCCTTGACACTCGCTCCTAGACCCCATATGGAACCCAGCAAGATGTACCTTCTCTGGTCCTAACGCATTCTTTTGAAGAGCTCCTCCCTATTTAGATTCAGAAATTGCTTATTCCTCGTACCTTGGATGGTGCTTGCAGCCGCGGGAGGTGTGGAGCCTCCGGAGATCTCGCTGCTCCGGCTGAGTGACGCGGTACGGGAGTGGAGACGGCGCGCCTCTGATCTCCGGTTTCAGGGTAATCCCGGCAGAGACAGAACCTGCAAGCTTGGCTACGCTTACGGCTTCGGCGAGTGGAGGAGCAGGACCTGGTGTGCGAGAGGGCAGATGAACTGGGGGAAATGGAAGAGTCGAGGTGAGGTTATTTTACTCCCTGACACTGACACTGTGGCTCCGAAATTTGGTCCCCTGAAGGAAAGTAAACTTCCAACTGCTTTGAAGACCGCTCTGAAGACTGAGGATAGATTGCACGCGGGCCGGGCTGCTCTAGAGGAGTTGGTAGAAGCCATCCTCTCTAGTACTGGGCTCCATGAGTGCATGGATAGTAGGGGACGTGGTCTCCCCCGGAATGTTATACGTAACGCTACCTCTCAGCAGGGCTCTACATCTTTAGCTACTAATACTACAACCCTAATTAGTAGGTATACTCTGCAGAGTAGGGCAGCAAAGCTGGATATAGACATGGATCCTGTTTACCCCATTTGTGTCGCTCCCTTAGCGTCTAAGGTTAAGGTCTCTGCAAGGCAGGTGAAGAAAAAAGCGACCACGGAGGATTCTCCTGTAGAGGGTGGAAAAAGTAGGGGAAGGGGAAAGAAAGCCCCGCTATCAAAGGTTAGAGTGGCTCCTTCTTTAAAGTCATTCTACAAAGTGATATCAAACCCTTTAGACAGAGGTAAGGAAGTAAATGATAAAATGGCTTCCCCCAGTCAACGGACTCCCCGATCCGGGAATTTATCTCCGCCCCCCGTAAATGTCTCCCATTCGATTTTAGCTTTGGGAGATAGTGAAGTACCTAACACAGAAGTCCAGCAGGAGTCCATACAGGGGAACAGCCATTACAACGCGTTTTTTACCACGCGTAGCCATTACATCGCATGCGTTACAACGCATGCGATGTTACAACACTATGCCATTACAACGCAAGTCTTTACATCGACTTGCGCTAGATGGCGTGCTAACATTACAAATAGTGTAGTTTACTATCCCAACACCTTCCCTACTGTTAAGTGGACTGGAGTTGGAATAGTAAATTACACTTTTCTAATGTTAGCACGCCATCTAGCGCAAGTCGATGTAAAGACTTGCGTTGTAATGGCATAGCGTTGTAACATCGCATGCGTTGTAACGCATGCCATGGAACTGCACGCGTTGTAATGACTCGCGTTGTTACATCATACATCCGTCCATACATCCCTTGATTAGCGTGTCAAATAGATTTTCGGCCCTAGAAAAACAAGGCAGCCTGGACTATTGTGAAAGTCAAGAGGTTACCCCGGGAAGGGTCAAAGCAATAGCGAAATCCGGTTCAGCAATGACAACACTGTCGCTAACCGCTGAAAAGCCCCATTCACCAGAGTATGAAGCTCATAAGAACGGGATTGAGGGAGTTGGGGCATTAGCTGATATACTACTGACATTGAAGGAAGACATCGGGAGGAGATTCTCAATTTCTGAGACCAATCAAGCCGATATTAAATCATCATGTGAGGCTCTGGCGCAAAAAATCAAAGAGGTCTCCAAGAGGACTGATACTCTGGAAGGAGAAATCCCCAAGATGAAGGAAGCCCTACACAGCTCCACTGTGGAAATAGATAAGTTAGCCCTTCAAAACAGAGACTTAAAAGATATTATCGAACGGCTTGAGAACCATGCTAGGAAGAATAATCTAAAAATCTTGAATGTCCCGGAGGATTTGGAGGGTAGTGGCATAAAGGAATTTGTGATTTCACTCTTAAAGGGTACAGTCCTTAAAGACGTTCCAGATTTGGACCTGTCTCTTGACATTCAGCGAGTTCACCGACATCCATATAGAAGAAATCCTACAAGGCCAAAACCAAGGAAAATCTTGGTGAACTTTCTCACCTATACATCGAAAGAAAAAATCTTATCCCTTGCGTTGAAAGCTGGTCCAGTGAAGTGTAGCTTATATTCTAGTCCGTTCTCCTTTACCATTAGGTCTGATATTTCTCATATTACGGACGCAAGACAATGGGAGCTAGGTAAAAGAATGACAATTTTAAACTCCCTTGGTATTAAGGCCCAATTAAGATTCCCGGCCCTTCTCCGGATAATGTGGAATAATCGCATGTACAATCTACGCCAGATTGTGGAAGTAGATGACCTTATCGGAAAAATTAGGAGTGAAAAAGAGGGAGGAGCTTCCCTGTAACAACTACCATCAATTATTATCACCATTAATTCCATTCTTGCTGGGTTTTCAAATAGAGGGGTTTAGGTAATTATTGTTTAGTATCTTTAACTTGTCTACATGAAGTGTCAGGGGGACCTTGTCTCAAGAGCTTATGCTCAGGAAAGTAGGGAGGGTTTCCCGGGGTTGCAAGTTAGGGATGTCTGGGCAAGATAGGGGCACGGGTGGAAGGGGGGGAAGTGGTGGGAAGGGGAGCACGGGTGGGGTTGCAAAGGGGGAAAATCCCCAAAAATATCCTCACTCTCAAAGAAATTTGGTAATAAGTAAGCAGGGTTCGGAACACCTGAATATAGCTTTGATAAGGGACTAACACAATGAATAGAATATTAATTTTATTTTGTGGAATGTAAATGGTCTAAGTTGCCCACGGAGGTTAAGATTGGTTATGAAATATCTTGAAAAAACCGCAGCTCAGGTCTTCCTTCTGCAAGAGTCACATTTGAGTCTTTCGGAAAGTAGGGCCTCCTTTAGTAAATTTCGATGGGTTTAGTCGTTTTGTTCTTCTGAACAAGTAGGCCATACTAAGGGGGTGGTAATTTTAATTAGATCAGGTACTTGAGTGAATATTAAATCAGTCTCTTCAGACCAGTCTGGTAGATGGATTACTGCACAGATTGAAATAGAAGGGAGGGAGCTAACTATAGTATCATTCTACGGTCCAAATCTGGATGACCCAGCGTTTATTTATAAACTACAGGCAAAGTTAACAGAAACTACCTCCCCAATATTCATCATAGGCGACTTCAATGTTCTCCTTAACCCTAGTCGAGATATATCTAATAATAGCCACTATGCTGGAAACCCTAATATCCGCCGTGGAATGATCAATATGATGCATGAGCTGGGATTGGCTGACGTGTGGAGGGCAAAGCAGGGAGATAAGATAGGTTTTACTTTTTTCAGCAAGAAATATGGTCATTCCTCGAGAATCGACTATATATTAACCGATAGGTTTGTCTTGGAGAATGTTCTTGATATTATGATTTTACCTACCATTCTCTCAGATCATGCCCCTATTTTTCTTTCATATGCAGGGGGAAGGTGTACCCCCAGCCCCAGATGGACCCTAAAAAGGGTAATGCTTTCCAATATCGATATAATTAACACTCTTAAAATTTCCACAGTGGATTATTTCTCTCTTAATCTAGGTTCCACTTCCTTAGATTTTGTTTGGGATGCTTTTAAAGCAAACCTACATGGTCAGCTTCACAGTCTGATTTGCTCCAAAAATAGAGAAGAGGCATTAGTCTTTAAAAATTTGGAAAACAACATAAGCAAATTGGAGGACGAAAGGATAAATAACCTCCAGTACTCCTCTGAAAAAATGACACAAATCCATAAAGATCTTGACTACCTACGGCAAGTCTACAGAGGAAAACCAGAGGTGAAAATTAAGGCACAGTGGTCGGTTAAAAATATGCAACACTTTGAATATGGCGAAAAGGCAGGGACTATTTTAGCCTGGAAGGCCAAGGCAGACCGTGCTAAAAATAACATCAGTGAATTAATAATAGATGAGAGTGGTGCCTGCTCAGGGAAATGGGGGGACATGCAGAGATGTCTTGTTTCCCTGTTTTCAGATCTTTATAGAGAGGAGTCTATACCAAACTCGGAGAGTATCCAAAAGTGGTTGCAGCTTAAAAAACTACCTGTTCTAACTGAATGCAGCCGACTATCTCTTGATGCCCATATAACAGAGTCCGAAATAAAATTATATATTAGCAAGGTTAAGAACAATAAAGCTGCAGGGACCGATGCCCTCCCGGGTGAAGTATACAAATTACTCCGGAACGAATTAGTCCCAGTGTTGTGTGAACTATTTCATTCTATATACAGTCCAGAAGGTAGAGTCCCGAACTCCTGGAAGGAAGCTGCGATTGTTCTTGTTTTAAAACCAGGGAAAGACCCCCGTAAAGCTGATTCATATAGGCCAATCTCCCTGCTAAATGCTGACTATAAGATCTTTATGAGTATATTGGACGGGAGATTGGTCAAGGTAGCTCCACATTTGATAAATGGGGATCAAAAGGGTTTTATCCCTGGCAGATATATCCAAGAGCAGACTCTGCAGCTAATTGGAAGCATTGATCTAGCAGTAGCAAGGGCGGAGCCCCTAGCCGTCGCAGCATTTGACGCAGCTAAGGCCTTTGACCGCGTTTGCTGGATCTTTTTATGGGAGCTTCTGAGAACGATGGGTTTGGGATCAATCTTTATTCAGACTCTGACCAACTGCTATCAGGGTGCCTCTGCTACAATTTTGCTAAATGGCCTGTTAACATCTAGCTTTGTAATAACTAGGGGCACAAGGCAGGGCTGTCCCATCTCGCCCCTGTTGTTCGATCTTTATATAGAGCCTTTGGCCCAAGTCATCAGATTAGATGATTCAATCACTCCCTTTAGTGTTAACTCATACAATAGCAAGGTAGCCCTCTATGCGGACGATTTGTTGGTATATACCAGTAACCCCATCAAGGCACTCCCTAGAGTAGGAAAACTCCTGGAGTAATTTGGCGTATATTCAAGCTATCTTGCTAACTCATCCAAAACGGAGGTGATGTGTTGGAACATCGATAACTGGGCTGGTCCTACTAGTAAAAAATTCAGATACCTTGGGATTACTATAGTAAATAATTTAGATGATATTCCAAGGATTAATCTGAAGAAGGTGTCTAAAGAGATTGACCATTTATTTTTAAGATGGAAGAACTTACCCTTAACCATATATGGAAGGGTTAACTTGGTAAAAATGGTAATCTTGCCAAAATTAACCTATCTATTTAGCACCATCCCCCTTGGTTTTTCTAGTAGAGACATTAGTAAAGTCCAACGTAAGATAGGCAGTTTCATTTGGTCCAATAAAACTACAAGGCTCTCCTGGAAGAAATTAAGACGAAAACTTCTGAAGGAGGCCTTGCTCTCCCGGACCTTCTATGGTATTCCCTTTCATTTCAATTTAAAAATTTCCGGGCGCTACTTATCTCTCCGGGGGATTCCAACTGGGGGATGATTTTGAAGGAAATGGGTTTTTTTGAAGGTGGAGGAGAGGGCTATCTATATAAGTTTGGAGCATCAAGGTTTTTTTTTTTAAAAAGGTACGCTTGAAGGTATTAAAAACAGCCCTTTATGGGTGGTTTAAAATAAGGGGAATGTGGGGGATTTGTTATTATTCAGAGTTTGATCCTATTTGGGACTCCCCCGGTTTGCCCACTTGTTTGGAGGACAGCCTTGCGAAGCCTATAAAAGACGCCGGTATTTTGATCTGGACTGATCTCATCTCCTCAGAGGGTGTCCATCCATGGGAGGTGTTAAGGTCCCGGATAGGTAGCTCATTCTCAAAGTTTAAATACCTCCAATTGGTTTCCTGGTTCACCGCAGAGAGAGAACTTATAGGTGGAAATTGGGAAATAGAGCTCCTACTTCAAAATACAAATCTTATAAAAAAAAGAGGCAGGTCTTTGGTATAAAAGGCTTCTGGAAATCGATGTGGCTGAGTCTCCTCCACAGCAGACGGTATGGAATTTGTCAGCTCTGGATAATGCTGCTGTAGAGTTATATGAACCTTCGCTCCTTACACTATATAAGTGTGTTAAACCAGCTTCACTAAAAAAGAACCATTTTTATGTTGTTAACAGATTATATTATACTCCCAAGAAAATAGCTAAGTTTGACCACTTGCGTCTTCAAGATGCCCAAGATGTGAATTCTCCCCGGCTGATGATTTACATATGTTTTTTGAATGTGGGAAATTGTGGTCCTTCTGGCAGAGAGTGGAATGTGCACTTAATAACATTTTCAAAGTTAAGATCAATTTTAACCTTTCTCTGGTAATTTTTGGCATCAATAACGACCTGATGAACTCGATGTCAGTAACACAAAAAGGCTTGATTATGTATCTAATTCTTATTGCCAGAAGGGAGATTTGTAAGCTGTGGAAGGATCCATTACCCCCACTCTACGAAAAATGGTTGAGTGCCTCATTTAGTGTGGCCCGATTAGATTTTGGACACTTGGATGGTACGGAACTCACCATTTGGTCACCACTCGTAATTTGGGGGAGAGACCTGAGATTAATCTAGTGCCCCCAGGTCCTATGATTACACCTAGCTTCATAAAGAAGTTGGCCTGGGTAGGCCTATAGCCAATGCACATGCAGAGGCCCGGGGGAGTTCAGGTCCAAAGGATGGCTTACTGCTCTTTATTGCAGGTGCTATTGCTGGAGCAGGGTTTTCTATTGAAAATTTATTGTGATTTAAACTCCAGTTTGCGTTATATGTCGTGATTAAAATTACTGATTTATAATTATAAAAATACTAACTTTGTTGGTGTCTTTATTAATCAACATTACTAATGAGAGAAAATTACACGCAGGAATGCATACATGTTGCTTTATTAATATGTGAACTAAATCGGTGAGCAAATTAATTAAATGAGTGTCGCAAAAGTGCTATTTGTTTCGTGTTTGCGCTTTTAAATAACGTGCTCTAATGCTTCTTTGCGTTGCAGACGGCTAGATAATTACATACACATAAGGGTATTAGTGGGAGTTAACACTGTATAATCATTGCGATGTGGTAACGTTGTTTTGTGTTTCTTTAAATTAAGATGGTCCGTTCTGGCCTAAAACTAGATGGCCGCTATTTACAGCCTGCACTCGAGTGACTGAGATTTGACAAGAGGCCTTGCTGAACATGGTTGAAAGTCACCTGACCACAGCCTCTGTCTGGATTAAAAGTTTCCGTGAGGACAGCAGCTCCGGGCTTGCTTCCAAGTGCCCTTGGAAAAGAATAAAGCCACAATGAACTTTGATAGCGTGTGGTGGCTTCACTATGGTACCAAGGAAGAGCATTCATAAATGTATCGTTCCCTCAGCTCGAGTTTCTTTCTTCTGTGTTTTTATTTTTGTGATTTTTCTGAGCTGAGGTTTTCTAAATATTGCAAAGCGACATCCTTTCCTGCTCGCTCTGCTCAGCGGCTCAACGGACATTCAGAATTTGTTAGTTACTTTTATTTCGCTAGTTTTGCTATAAATATTACTAGACTAGAGAGTAGTTTTTTAGCATTTTTGATTTTGAGGCCACTTCTTCCTGAACCTATGCTCGTGAGGACGGCGACTCGGGAGACTTTACTGAGAGACCTGTCCTGACCCATTTAGCTAGAATAGGTAACTATGAGAATAATGATTTTGCTATTGATTGACTTTCATTTGAACTAATTTAGATAAACAATCATTTGTTTGAATTCCAGTGTCGGGTGGTTATTCTTTGTCATTTATTGAGTTTCAAATGTATTTTTTATGTTTTAAATCATGACTCAGGACAATGTCTTTATGGTCGCATTGACCTCGTTTTAGATGCAGATTGGTTTAAGTTTCTCTCATATATTCAGTGTGGATAGAGTAATAGAATGAATGTCAGTGTGATGGGCCCTAGCGTGTGATGAGTGTATGTGCGTGCGACTGTGGATTTACTCTGTCCGTGGAAGTAGGGAGATTTTATATGCGCCGATCTGCAGCAGTTTCCTGGTAGCAGTATGATGGTTAGATTATTGTCTTGATCTGATAGATTGCTTGTACATAGGCTTTTGGATTCATTGATTTATTGATTGATGTTGGTATATGTACTAATACTATATTTTGAAGTCGTCGTATTGAGTTCTATGTAGTGTGTACGGCTTCTGGAACGCGGGAGCTGGTGACGGTTCCGTAGTAGGGCAGAGGGAAGTGAGTGCTGCTCTCGGGAAAGACGGGATTGTTGGCCCTGTACGTATGCGGGGAAAAACGTGTGACAATTGAAGTTGCGCGTCACATTGTCTGGGTTCGGAATCAGTGACATCGTCGTGTGTTACTATTAGGGATATATTTTCAGTATAAAAGGAGTGCGTATGGTAGCGAAGGTTATCTGTGAAACTCTGGTCTTAAGTCCCAGGGATCCTTAAGGTTCGCCGTTAAAGCTTATCGCTGGAGGTGTAATAGGTATTCTCTGAGCTTGTCTGAAGGACTGGGCAGAGGTAAGCGCTGCTTGGTTAACGTGTGTTATAATTCTGTAGTGGGACAGACTGTTCACTGTTCTCGGGAAAGGCAGGATTCTGTGTGCATGAGCTACATTTTCTGGTGTGAAAGTGCGTGAATGTATGAGCATTTAATTGATTGTGAGACTTTTAGGAGCAGTCCTAGAAGAAACAGTTAATGGATGTATGTTAGAGGGGCAGAGTAGAGGGATGTGCTACTGTGTCAACGAAAGTAATAATTCCGTGGTAGAGCAGAGGTAAGCGCTGTTCTAGAGAGAAGTGGGATTCTTGTGAGAAAGACTTTTCTTTACTATTCTGTGGTTAGCGAAGCGGACAATGGAGATGTTTATATGTTGTAACTAATAGAATTTGTAGAATCTGAAACGAAGTCTACTGAGAAGGATTTGTAAAGGAGGGGTAGACGAGTGACAGGAGACAGAGCAGAAGCGTCCGCAGCGACTGCTGACGTCATACAGACCGCGCTGTGATTGGGCAGTGGATCAGAACAGTGCTCGCGCTGGGATTGGTGCGTTGGTGTGAGCCGCACAGGGATTGGAAGGAGTACAGGGTGACGTAGACGCTCCAGGAATGGTGCGTTGGTGTGAGTCGCGCTGTTATTGGACTAAAGGATCGTACAGTTGCGGAAAGGACTAGAGGGTTGTAGTAAGCGCGAAAATGTATTATCAACCGGAGGAAAAGAAAAAGAAATCCTTGTTCGGTAAAATAAAAAGGTGGCTCGACAAGGATAAGAACATAATAACTAGAGAAGGTGAATTGCTACCTCCGACAAGAACTCCTGCATCCTTCATGGTTGCGAAATATGGGTATCATACCTGTATATGGTTAGATAACTGGGCTAAGTATACCAAAGAGGATGGTGTCTTAGCGTTCCCGGAACATGGTTCATTTAATCTGGCCGTGTTGAGAAATTTACGGGAAAAGATGATGTGTCTAGAGCCTAGACCAAGGCCGACACAGTTCGAGGCGTTGGTGGAATGGGAAGATGAGGTGCATGAGCGAGAAAAGCAGAGGAGTGGAGGCAATTATAGGTACATGTTCGGGAGGAAATATGATCGTGAGACTCATCATGATAGAATGAGGAGATGGCGAGATGCTAGTATGTCAGAGGGATTATATCCTATGAGAACTGTTGAAGAAGCGGAAGGGAGGAAAGGTGTAGGAAAGGTGCCTGATACGGAAGTGAGAAGGTATGGGCCTAATGATTATCAGGATGAGGTCTTGGATGACATGATTTACAAGAGACCACCTCCATATAGACCAGAACCAGAAGAGAGCACGCCAGTTGCTACTCTGATAAGAGATACTTTGCGAATTGTTAAAACTGAGGTTGTAACACCTGATCTGAAAAGTGGTAGCTCTTTCACGGAAAGGGAGAGAGAGAGAGAGCGAGAGAGAGAGAATCGAATCGGTGATGAGAAAACAAGGGAATTAGCCAGAACCACATCTGAGCTGACTGAGAAAATTAGAGAGCTGACGAAAAATCTTGAAGCTGTTACAGTGCCTGTAACAATTGGTCCGGTTGTGCCTATTTTTGATAAACAAAGAATGGGTGAAAATAGTTTGACAGTTCCCTATGTAGGTAATGGTTTGGTTGGTTCTTGTACTTTGGAGGAATCAAGAATGAGAACGGGTGAAAATAATTTGAGGCAGTCAAGACATGACACATGTAGTGGAGGATCAGATGTGCAGCCTAATTCAGGATTGAATACTGGTTGTTTGGGAGGAACGATTTTGGAACCACAGAGAATGTCAGAACAAGTGGGTGCAGTGAAAAAGTCTACTGAAATAACAGCTGAAGATTTGAATGATTGGTTGAAAGTTCTTCAAAAGAAGGATAAAGATTCACAGGCAATTGATGTAGCCAGGTTGCGCATAGAATTGGAGGAGCTTATTGCAGGAACAATTCCTACAGAAATATTAAAAAACCATCATGATGGAGAGTTGTTATTTATGTGCAAGAGTATCACCTGGAGGGCTAAGAGTACACATGACAGGTTAAAGGCAATAGCGAGTGAACAAGAAGTTGACATGGATAAGGTGAAAGCTTTGCAGAAACCTTACAGGGTGGATTTCACCGACAAGGATATTGAAAATCTAAATGGTGTTGGCAGAACAGGGCAGATTAAGGAAATGATTGCCTTGTTGCGAAAATGGGGTGATGTGGAAAAATGGAAGGATAGGTGGTACAAGAAAAGGGAAGATTCAGTGGACAGGACTTACTCAGCTTTTCCCATGAGAGAAAAAGAGAAAACAGTGGATGCTTATCCTATGAGAGAGATTCCTGGAGGAGGATATGTACATGTCCCATGGACTAGACAGGATATTTTGTCATTTACGAATGATTTCCCTCGATTGAGAGAAAAGCCCGTCGAGTGGTATAGGCAGGTAGACAGGTTTGTGAAATTGTCAAAAGTGCTGTGGATTGACCTGAATAGTCTGTTTGATATAATTGTTCCAGCAGACTTGTGGGCAGAGTGTAAAATAATTGTAGATTGGCCTGCAAAGGAGTACCCAAGAGATCCAAAAACGGGAGCACCAGATCCAGAGGTGATGAAGAAGTACGAGCAGGTTATAGTATTCCTGAAAAATAAGGTACCCCCAAAAGAGACAGACTGGGTTAAGATAGATCGAACACATCAGGAAGCAAAAAAATCAGTTCATGCTTTTTACGAAAGGCTGATACTGGCTTTTAAACAGTTCAGTGGAGATGAACACCTGGATGACAAAGATCTGAGTCATTTTGTATACAGATTTGTATATGGTCTGAGACCTGAAATAAGTGAAAGAATACGTGAGCATACAGTTGATTGGCAGAGTAAAAAGATTGATGAAATCTTGAGACATGCAAAGTATTTCAGTGATGAGATTGAGGCAAAACAGAGAAAGCTGAAAGAGAAAGCAATGTGGGCACAGGTGAAGGTTGCTGAAAGACAAGAAGCACAGATGGTGGAACAAGCGAATAATCAAGGAAATAGACCCAGATATGCAGGAAAAGGGAAAGGGAATCTAGAGGAGGCAAAGAAAAAGTTCCCTTGTCACAACTGTGGACAATTGGGGCATTGGAGATCCGAGTGTACCAATCCACCATTAGTGAGTAATGAGAATAAACCCTTAAATCAACAGGTGCAGAACGAGGGGTGTAATCAACAGCAGCAACAGCAGAAGGTTGTCAGACAGCAGAGCCAAGAGCCAAAACCGCCCTTGCCGCAGAATAGAGGGTCCCAAAAGTATAACCAGGACTCAGGATTCTACAATGATGAGCAGGTAAACAAACCGAGACGTTCTAACCTGGTACAGCAGTACTGGTTAAAGAATGAGGGGAGTGAGTCTGAAGGGGACTATTGACGGTGCCGAAGAGAGGAGGAAGAGTGCATACTTGGTGCAACTCTAGAAATAGACCAGGCAGGACCATTTGTAGATGGGAAAATAAATGGGGAGAGTGTTACTTTTTTGGTAGACACAGGAGCGACGAAATCAACTGTCAGGTCAGCAGATATTAGAAATCTTCCTCTCTCGGACGAAGCAATCCAAGTGGTTGGTGTAGCTAATACACAGATTAAGACTCGTCTTACTGAACCAGTAAGGGTAAGAATAGGGAAATTTTCAGACATGCACAGGTTTGTAGTCTGTGACACTAGTCCAGTGAACTTGTTAGGTAGGGACTTATTGTGCAAGATGAACTGTACAATTTTCTGTACTCCGGATGGAATAGCTTTTGAGACACCAGATGAGGATGTTTTGTACCGGATGACTCTAGATAATAGAGAGAGTGAGATTGTTGGTACATATGCTGTGTTTAATCCAGATGATTTGCCTCAGGAGTTGAGACACACCGTGAAAACAGCGGTTTGGGATTTTACTGGAGAAGATGTGGGATTGATGAATAATGTAGATCTAGTGAAGATTTCAGTGAAAGAGGGGATTGTTTATCCTAATATCCCACAGTACAGATTGACACCAGAGATAATTGAAGGAATAACTCCTATAATTGACAAGATGATTCAACAGGGTGTTTTGAGAGAGTTACTGAGTAGCCCGTGTAATTCACCGATAATGGGGCTAAAGAAACCTAATGGAAAGTTCAGGATTGTACAAGATTTGAGAAAGGTTAACAAAATTGTGGTGGCATGTTGTCCCATTGTGCCAAATCCGTCAGTGATTTTGTATCAGATTCCTCATGATGCCGAGTGGTACACGGTGATTGATTTGTGTCATGCTTTCTTTTCAATTTCATTGCATCATGACAGCCAGCCGATTTTTGCATTTCGGTTTGGACAGCGTATTTTAGCATGGTGTCGTATCCCACAGGGGTATACAGAGAGTCCTTCGATATTCAATCAGCTATTTAAAAAGTCATTGGAGAGTTTGATCATGCCTGAAAGCTCAGTACTAGTGCAGTACATCGATGACCTGCTTGTGGCATCGAAGACACGTGAAGCTTGTGAAGTAGATACCATAGCTTTACTGAATCATCTGGCAGATGGAGGGTTAAAGGTATCTCCAGCCAAATTGCAATTTTGCAAGAAAGAGGTGCATTATCTTGGACATAATATTGAGAAAGGTCTGAGAAAAGTGACCGATGACAGGATCAAAATTATCAGAGGTATGAGAGCCCCAATGACCCAGAGAGAAGTGAGGATGTTTCTGGGAATGGTGGGTTATTGTCGTCAGTGGATAAGTAATTTCTCCCTGATAGCAAAGCCACTGATTAAACTGACCAAAAGTGAAGTGAAAGACCCATTGGAATTGGATGCAGAACAAATGGCAGCATTTGAGGAGTTAAAGAGCAGAATGTGTGAAGCCCCTGCTTTGGGAATGCCAGACTATGAGAAAGAGTTTGAGTTGTACTGCAGTGAGAGAAATGCATGTGCACTTTCAGTGTTAATTCAGAAACATGGACAACTGAGAAGGCCAATTGCGTACTTCTCATCGACACTTGATCCCGTAGCTGTGGGTTTGCCAGGTTGCCTGAAAGCGGTAGCTGCTACATGCAGAAGCTTGGAACAGAGTGAGGGTATAATAATGGGATATCCTGTAAGGTTATTCGTACCTCATGATGTGGCAATTCTTTTGACAAGAAGCAGGACTCAATATATGTCACACAGTCGACTGACTAAATATGAGAAAATCATTCTGGGAGCATCAAATGTGACTCTCGAGAGATGTGTGAATGTGAATCCAGCGACTCTGTTGCCAGATGCTGACAATGTGAATGTTGGAGATGATGTTGATCATGATTGTTTGGATGTGCTTGATTACTGCACAAAACCAAGACCCGACATAAGAGATTTGCCATTGCCAGAGAGTGATCATGTGCTGTTTGTGGATGGATCATGTCTGAGAACTGATGATGGTGTGCTGAGTGCAGCATATGCGGTGTGCAAGGTTTCAGAAGTTATGGAAGCTTCGTCTTTGAAAGGAGTAAGATCTGCTCAAGTGGCTGAATTGGTGGCATTGACAAAAGCTTGCAAGATTGGGAAGAATCTGAGAGTGACTGTGATGACTGATAGTCAGTATGGATTTGGAGTGGTTCATGATTTCGGCCAACTTTGGCTTCAGAGAGGTTTCTTGACGTGCGAGTGGGACTCCAATAAAGAATGCAGAAGTGATTGGGAAATTGCTTGAGGCGATACAGCTGCCTAAAGAACTAGCAGTTGTGAAATGTGCTGCACATGGACAAGGAGATGATTTTGTTACTCTTGGTAATCGTTTTGCCAATGACATAGCACAGTATTGTGCAAAGAACAATAATTCGATTAACAAGGGACGAGAAAGGGAAATGTCTTTTTGTTCTGTGATGTTTACTAATGTCCTAGAAACATGGGATGAAGTGAAACAGTTGCAGGATGAAGCAGTAGATGAGGAAATGAGAGATTGGATCAAGGCAGGTTGTGCCCCAAGAGAGACAGATCATGTTTGGATCTATAGAGATGGTAGACCAGTCATGCCGAATAGCATGCTGTCAGCAATGGCAAGGATGTACCATGGTCAGGGACATCTGGGGAGGGACGCAATGATTAGGTTATTCAAGCAAACCTGGTACAATGCGAAGTTCAGGCTAATTGCAGAAAGCATCTGTCAAAGATGTTTGATTTGTCAGCAGTTCAATACTGGGAAAAAGACGGTGGTGAGTCTAGGAACAATAGGCAGAAAAGGAGGTCCTTTTACTAGAATGCAAATAGATTTCATTGAAATGCCCCAAGTGAACAGATTGAGGTATGTTCTAGTGGTAGTCTGTTTGTTCTCAAGATGGGTGGAGGCCTATCCGACTAGGAGGAATGATGGGATAACAGTTGCAAAGTTACTGTTAAGAGAGTTGATTCCTAGGTACGGGTTCCCAGTGACAATTGAGTCTGACAGAGGTGGACACTTCTACAATGAGCTCATGGGTTTAATTTGTGAAGCATTGAGCATACAGCAGAAGCTACATTGTGCATACAGACCAGAGGCTTCTGGCGTCGTTGAACAGATGAATGGCACAATAAAAAATCGAATTGGTAAGATGTGTTTAGCCACTGGAATGAAATGGCCTGATGTCGTGCCTCTAGTGCTGATGACTATTAGGTCTACTCCAGATAGAACCACAGGGTTGAGTCCGCACGAGATATTAATGGGACGTGCGATGAGACATGCATTTGTGCCTGTCAACAAGTTGATGACAATAACTGATGACATGATTTTGGATTACTGTAAAGGCCTGGCTGACGCAGTTCATTCTGTGTTTCACCAGGTTGGAGAAGACGCTACCACACTTGAGAAGAAGCAAGCCCATGATCTGAGTCCAGGGGACTGGGTGAGGATTAAGGTGCACAGGAGAAGAAATTGCTTGGTTCCAAGGTGGGGAAGGCCAAGACAAGTCATTCTGACTACGACAACTGCAGTGAAGTGTGCTGGTGTGAAGAACTGGGTTCATGCGAGTCATACTCTGAGAGTTCCAAATCCAAAGGATGGGACTGGTAAGGAGTATTTTGAAGAGTCAGATTCCAGTGATGATGCAGAAACTGAACCAGTGAGAAGAAAAAAGAATCCTGAAAGGGGGGAAGGAGAAAGAGAGTCAGGTGATTCTTTTTTCTTTCCAAGAGAGGCTTCAAGAGAAACATTGAGAGTCTCAGAGGAGAGATCTGATTCTGTAAGAGTGCCTGAAGTTCCAACGAACAGTGGAAAAGAAAGAAGAGAAAGGAGCAATTCCACAGAAACTACGCCTGAATCAGATGTTGAAAATCCACTTGAGATTACACCTGAAGAAGCAGGGTCAGTAGAAGATAGAGAGGGACAGATTGCGGAAGACCCCCGAGGAGGTGTAGGGAACATTCCTGATAAGCTAGGTGAAGGGACAAGTAGACAGCAAGAAGATTGCGTGTCGGAGACCCGAGGAGGGGCAGTAGTAGGGAAATCTCAATCGGCGGAGGGAAAAACTGTGGAGCAAAAGAGAATTGTTGAAGAACAAGAGGCAAATGAAACAGAATCAGACGAAAGTGAGAATGAGAAATCAGAGGGTCGAGTTCTGAGAAAGAGAACTTGGATCGGAGAAAGAAATAATAAAGAAGTGAGACCAAAAAGGGTTGTAAGAGGAGATCTTTGGCCCAACAGGGTAAAGAGGCTAAGGTACAGACTGACACGAGCAAGTGCAAGTTCAAGTTCATCAAAAGCTGAACAGGTGAACGAGGTGTCGAGTCAGAATCAAGCAAAAGGTGAAAACCAAAAGGTCTCAAAAGAACCGGAGGAGATCAAGAGAATCAGAAAACCTAACCAGAAGTATAGGTCACCGGAATGAATGTACGTGGCACTGTCTGAAGGTGAAGAGACAGAGAGTCAAGGAAATCCAGAGGGGACCGTACGAGAAGTGGTTGAGGAGAAAACTGTTGGAATCCTGAAAGTTATCCTGACAGACATTGGAGAAGAGTCGGATGCTCAGGATGTTGAAGATCTGATACAATTTGATGTTGCTGAAGAAGAAGTAAAAAGTGATGAAAATCCAAATTGAGTGAACTGAAGGAGTCACTTGGAGAAGAAGTGAAAAGTAGAAAATCTCAAATTAGCTGTTTGAAATAATCTAGAGTTCCAGAAACTCAGTAGTGGAGTAGTAGAGGCTAAGTCAAAAGACACTGCCAAAGTAGTAAAATGGCTAACACAGAAAATAATCAAAGTAGATGTGCCTTCTTGAAAAGATGGTGTAGAATGTGCTGCTGCTGTACAGGATTATTAATGCTATTATGGGGTGTACTAGCTTTATTAGTTACTTTTAGAGTTACAGTAGACACTTTTGGAATACATGCTGAGAATGTGACTAACATAGAGAAGAATTCACAGAAAGTAGTTCCGACTAGAAGTAGTAACATTTACATACATAAAGATAGGTCAATTAATGATTTTTCTAGTAATGTTTTTTCAAAGTTGTTGTACGAATACGTAAAGACGATGGAGGTTAGGGATTGCTACGTATGTATGCAATTACCTGCGTCCGTTTCAGAGGGTGTTACTTATCACCATTTACCAGCTACGTATGGGATTTCATGTAGTGTGCTAAGTAGTGTTTTTTATTTGTTAGGGAAAATAGATTATGAGATGTCTAACAAAGATAACATTTTTGGGCAATTGCCTATGGATAAGAAGCTGAATCCAGCTAAAGAAGCTAACATTTTTGGTGAGATTTTTATTGAGGCAGAAGAGTTAACATTAGATTTCATTTTTAGAAACAATTTAACTTGCAGTTTGAAAGAAGAAGAGAAGGCTTTCCTAGACTTGGTAGAGGAAAGGAGAGTGAGCAAGCATAAGAAGGCAGGGAAATATGAAGAGAGTGAGACAATATGGGATATTGAAATGGGAAAGGAGTTGAAGAATGGGGCCAGTCCAACTTTGGCTTTAGATGCACCACAGAAGGGTAAACTATGCATTACCAGAAGGAGATCCCAATATGATAGTCATTTTGTTGGGACTAGTGAGTGTCATGATACATACTTTATTGCAACAGGATGGGGTTTTAAAGGTGGTGAAGATCCAGTTTTCCCGGGAGTGTATTACATTTGTGGGAACAGGGCTTATTACAGGTTGCCTGACCATTGGTATGGCACATGTTATGTTGGCCTGGTCTTTCCAAAGATTTTCATATAGATAGAATAGAGGACGTAGAACACATTAATCTACTAACACGTTTTAGGAGAGAAACTTGGTCAGAAATAGTAGGTGATATTTTTGGAGCTTTAATTCCAGCAGTGGGAATTTCTTTAAATGCATATGGAATTCGGAAACTGTCAACAGTGGTGGATCGCTTATCGACAAGTACCGCTGGAGGGTTTCTTTTGGTAAATACGGAGCTGATTGCCGTACGAGCCACGTCTATGCAAAATCGACTTGCCCTTGATATTCTATTGGCCAAGGAGGGTGGAGTTTGTGGAATGCTGAAAGTTCAACATTGTTGCACTTACATTCCTGACGAAAGCAGAGACCTAAAGGTCTATATCAAAAATATTACTGATTTGCATGAAGAATTAGTACCACTGGAAGCTGAAAGTATCTGGACTAAAATAGCTAATAAGCTGCTAGCTGTTAAGAGTTTTATTGCTAAGATAGGTAGTACCATTATTGGTAAGGTATTATTCCCATTGACATGTGTGATTGTTGCTTTATTGATGCTTAGATTAGGGTGTTTGTGTTGTAAAAACAGGGGAGGGAAAAAGAGAATAATTAGAGGAAATTCTGCAAAGAAACAAAAGAGGTCAAAGAGAGACCCACAAGAAATAGAATTAGAAGAATTGAGGGAGAGTGTTTATTTAGAGTCGAAGAGGGATGATGAAAGAGAATCTGGTGTTTGATGTTGTGTCACAGAAGACATTTTCAATTTCTCCTAAAATTGGGTCTAAATTTTTTTTTTTGGGTTGTTTTTTTGTGGTGATATATATCACCAAAGGGGGGATTGCTGGAGCGGGGTTTTCTATTAAAAATGTATTGTGATTTAAACTCCAGTTTGCGTTATATGTCGTGATTAAAATTACTGATTTATAATTATAAAAATACTAACTTTGTTGGTGTCTTTATTAATCAACATTACTAATGAGAGAAAATTACACGCGGGAATGCATACATGTTGCTTTATTAATATGTGAACTAAATCGGTGAGCAAATTAATTAAATGAGTGTCGCAAAAGTGCTATTTGTTTCGTGTTTGCGCTTTTAAATAACGTGCTCTAATGCTTCTTTGCGTTGCAGACGGCTAGATAATTACATACACATAAGGGTATTAGTGGGAGTTAACACTGTATAATCATTGCGATGTGGTAACGTTGTTTTGTGTTTCTTTTAATTAAGATGGTCCGTTCTGGCCTAAAACAAGATGGCCGCTATTTACAGCCTGCTCTCGACTGACTGAGATTTGACAAGAGGCCTTGCTGAACATGGTTGAAAGTCACCTGACCACAGCCTCTGTCTGGATTAAAAGTTTCCGTGAGGACAGCACCTCCGGGCTTGCTTCCAAGTGCCCTTGGAAAAGAATAAAGCCACAATGAACTTTGATAGCGTGTGGTGGCTTCACTATGGTACCAAGGAAGAGCATTCATAAATGTATCGTTCCCTCAGCTCGAGTTTCTTTCTTCCGTGTTTTTATTTTTGTGATTTTTCTGAGCGGAGGTTTTCTAAATGTTGCAAAGCGACATCCTTTCCTGCTCGCTCTGCTCAGCGGCTCAACGGACATTCAGAATTTGTTAGTTACTTTTATTTCGCTAGTTTTGCTATAAATATTACTAGACTAGAGAGTAGTTTTTTAGCATTTTTGATTTTGAGGCCACTTCTTCCTGAACCTATGCTCGTGAGGACGGCGACTCGGGAGACTTTACTGAGAGACCTGTCCTGACCCATTAAGCTAGAATAGGTAACTATGAGAATAATGATTTTGCTATTGATTGACTTTCATTTGAACTAATTTAGATAAACAATCATTTGTTTGAATTCCAGTGTCGGGTGGTTATTCTTTGTCATTTATTGAGTTTCAAATGTATTTTTTATGTTTTAAATCATGACTCAGGACAATGTCTTTATGGTCGCATTGACCTCGTTTTAGATGCAGATTGGTTTAAGTTTCCCTCATATATTCAGTGTGGATAGAGTAATAGAATGAATGTCAGTGTGATGGGCCCTAGCGTGTGATGAGTGTATGTGCGTGCGACTGTGGATTTACTCTGTCCGTGGAAGTAGGGAGATTTTATATGCGCCGATGCAGCACTATATGCTGAGATGAGGACACAAAAAAAAATAAAAAAAAATAAAAATAAGAAATTGAGCTAGTAGTGACCCCAACCAACTTAACAAACATAACATGGTTAGGTCAAAACACAGTTGACGGAAAATTTCTGACCAACCCTATCCAACAATGAACACAAAGCAGCCACTCCCCAGAGACACATATGTTAAATTCAAGCAGTGATAACACATTATTACACACAACATATTTAAATTCACAAATCAATACAGAAAACAGAGTACTATTTAATGAGGAAAAATACACCAAATAATTAAAATAGATCAATGGGAGAACATTTTTGACATTTCAAAGTGAAAAACTTGCAGAAAAAGTAAAGCACAGCAAGTAGTTGCCTGGGATTAAGGAGCAATTTTAAGCCAACTGCAATAGAGTGGAGTTCAGTTATAGGGTCATCCCAGTCAAAGCTTTTACCTTAGGACTTAGACTGTGAAAGTTTCAGCAGGGCAAGGCCCAAGAGTGTGTCCACACATTGAAAAAGAATGCGTCATTAATGGGCTCCCGTTGTATTGGTTTTGAGATAAAGCTGTGTTTCGTGGCAGCTGGGTATCCAGCTGTGGGTACTTTGTCGGCAGACAAATTTGACACCTTGTCCTGGTCCAAGGTTTTACCTTTGGACTTTTTTTAAAGTAAAAATTGTCTGTTTGAGTATGGCTGGAAGCTGTAACCATTCAGAACTCAGTGAGGCAGGATACATTCACCACGAGCTACCATTTAACCTGTTTTCAGTGTGTCAAAATGCTCTAAGAGGCAAACTTGGTTTTCTTGCCCATCTATGGTGATACCTTCCTGATCAAGCCTCACTACCCTGCCCAGGTTTTCTGAAGGTGGAAAAAAGTTTACTCCAACTGCTGGTCAATTTTGCAACTCCTAGCTTCTCATGGCAGATTTCTTGGTACCAGTTATCTCTCCAGCAAGGTATCCTGCAGGGTCCCATCCCCTATGGTTAGCTGGGCCTTCTTGGAGTAAGGAGCCCTTTGCATCCCTGAAGCAGGTAAACAGGAGGCCCACCATTTGACCTTTGTGGAGCAGTTCCAGTCCCTGGGTGCCAGCATGAATAGGGAGTCCTTTAGTGCTTGAGTTTTGAGTCTTTGAGCCAGCCCTCTTCTTCCAGCAAGGTTCAGAAATCAGGAGTAAAGAATCTACTTCCAGCAGGTCCTTCTTACTGTAGTGAAATCCTCCCAGGTACAGGAATGTTTTGAGGAGGTGATGGCAGAGGTTGCAGATATATGCTATGTGCTAGCTTGTGAAGGTCTGCTTCTCAATCTTCACTATTTTCTCCTAGTTTCCCATCTCTTTTTGCAGCAGTCTCTCTTTGCCTAATGTCAAATTAGTCAGGGCGGTAAAAAAGGGGGTGGTGATGGACGGAGTACAAAAGGGGGTGGTGATGGATGGAGCATCAGAACCAATCAAACACTCACACCCAGTCAACAGATCTGGGTTTGATCCATCACCGTTCTTTAGCCCACTCTGCCACCCCAGTTCAGACATGGCCATATGCAAATCAGTCTGACCCTGTGCCTCATGGGAACAGTCCAGCCCGAACTGCCAAGCCATGCCCTCCCTGGACCGGAAACAAGCTTCCTAGGACCGGTTTCTGGCATTTCAGCCGTCTTCAGCCAGGCTTGCTTGAATCCAGTGGCAAAGTGAGCAAGGGACTCACGTCTGAGCATACCCTGCCAACTTATGGTGAACAAAGCGGTACAAAAGGGGGTGGTGATGGACGGAGCATCAGAACCAATCAAACACTCACACCCAGTCAACAGATCTGGGTTTGATCCATCACCGTTTTTTAGCCCACTCTGCCACCCCAGTTCAGACATGGCCATATGCAAATCAGTCTGACCCTGTGCCTCATGGGAACAGTCCAGCCCGAACTGCCAAACCATACCTTCCCTGGACCGGAAACAAGCTTCTTAGGACCGGTTTCTGGCATTTCAGCCGTCTTCAGCCAGGCTTGCTTGAATCCAGTGGCAAAGTGAGCAAGGGACTCACGTCTGAGCATACCCTGCCAACTTATGGCGAACAAAGCGGTACAAAAGGGGGTGGTGATGGACGGAGCATCAGAACCAATCAAACACTCACACCCAGTCGACAGATCTGGGTTTGATCTATCACCGCTCTTTAGCCCACTCTGCCACCCCAGTTCAGACATGGCCATATGTAAATCAGTCTGACCCTGTGCCTCATGGGAACAGTCCAGCCCGAACTGCCAAGCCTTGCCTTCCCTGGACCGGAAACAAGCTTCCTAGGACCGGTTTCTGGCATTTCAGCCGTCTTCAGCCAGGCTTGCTTGAATCCAGTGGCAAAGTGAGCAAGGGACACACGTCTGAGCATACCCTGCCAACTTATGACGAACAAAGCGGTACAAAAGGGGGTGGTGATGGACGGATCATCAGAACCAATCAAACACTCACACCCAGTCGACAGATCTGGGTTTGATCCATCACCGTTCTTTAGCCCACTCTGCCACCCCAGTTCAGACATGGCCATATGCAAATCAGTCTGACCCTGTGCCTCATGGGTACAGTCCAGCCTGAACTGCCAAGCAATGCCTTCCCTGGACCGGAAACAAGTTTCCTAGGACCGGTTTCTGGCATTTCAGCCGTCTTCAGCCAGGCTTGCTTGAATCCAGTGGCAAAGTGAGCAAGGGACTCACGTCTGAGCATACCCTCCCAACTTATGGCGAACAAAGCGGTACAAAAGGGGGTGGTGATGAACGGAGCATCAGAACCAATCAAATGGCAAACCAATATGAATATATTAGGCACCCTGCCTGGTGGGTTACAATGTGCACTTGAGAGCTGTCATTAAAAACATTATACAAGAAGCATTATGCTTTTTGATGTCATATAAATTTTTCACATATGTGACTCGGGTAGCTGCGTGATGCATCCCACAGATTACATTTAACTCCCATGTCAATGGTGAAAGTTCTATGCTATCTACCAATGGATGGACCACCTTATGGCGGTACAAAAGGGGGTGGTGATGGACGGAGCATCAGAACCAATCAAACACTCCCACCCAGTCAACAGATCTGGGTTTGATCCATCACCGTTCTTTAGCCCACTCTGCCACCCCAGTTCAGACATGGCCATATGCAAATCAGTCTGACCCTGTGCCTCATGGGAACAGTCCAGCCCGAACTGCCAAGCCATGCCTTCCCTGGACCAGAAACAAGCTTCCTAGGACCGGTTTCTGGCATTTCAGTCGTCTTCAGCCAGGCTTGCTTGAATCCAGTGGCAAAGTGAGCAAGGGACTCACGTCTGAGCATACCCTGCCAACTTATGGCGAACAAAGCGGTACAAAAGGGGGTGGTGATGGACGGAGCATCAGAACCAATCAAACACTCACACCCAGCTTTTTTACTACTGATCTATTTTCCAGGAACTTGGGATGTCCTCTTTTTACTATGGCAGAAGCTAATCATATGGGATCTGGCATTACTTTGTTGATGGACATCATATATTTATTGCACACTTGTGCTTCATACCTTCAGTAAGAGGCACTTACCTGCTCTTTCTTTTGATTGGTATGAATGTATGATAACCAGCACTGTTTACAGTATCATTGCATACTTCTACAGATAGCTGTATCTCCTTCATTAAGCACAGTCAGTGAATGAATGAAGTGCATAGTCAGGGGCCATGTGGTGCTACACTCAATAGCTGTGCTAACAATTCTAATGTAGCGTACAATAAAGTTAGCTCAGAAGAGCCATATTTTAAGCCCATTTCTATGAGGACATTTAGTGCATGGGCACTTTTAATTGAAGTAGGAAAGAGTTCCACAACTTCAGTTATTGTTAGAGACACACAGAAGACCCAAACTAGCTGATCCCACTGCGCAGGGAGAGAGGAATGTTGTGATCCTGAAATGAAGGATGCTTGGTTTGTTACCATGATAGGCTTGCTAAATAATGTTTTTTGCCGAAATCATTCCTGATGCATTCATAATGAAGAATTGCCAGATTGAACATACTGGTACTGTTTTGTGAGCTATGGAGCATCATTACAAAAACTGAGTACAAGAAGATGACATTACGTATGCAAGATGAAATTCTGATGTTAACTAACAATTTCTGTGCTCAAGTAGAAAGAAAATGCACAATTAACTTCAATCTAAAAATGGCAAAAATAATTAACATGAAGCAACTGAGCTAAAGTATGGTATCAACAGGCGTCTGATCAAACTTAATTCTGAGATTCAGAATGGATTGGGATGAGTTGTAAGATAGCAGACAGACTCAGGCTAAAAAGCACAGCATTAACTAGAAGTGGCAGACCTGAGATCAAACCTCACAACTACTGTAGTTTAGGCTTAAAATGTTTTGCCCAACTAATTTCCAATCATGGTCAACTACCTTTGAAGTCATCAGGCAATGGCATCCAGATCTTTAGTGAAGCTGGAAATTATATGGATGCAATTGGCAACCGTATAAAATTGGTATGGAATCAGAATATTGTACACAAAATTTTGTTGGGCATAAATAGTCTATCCTTTATAATGACACCGTCATATTAAAGTTAGTAATGGAAATCAATACCCAAAGTGGTACTAATTTTCTAAGCAATATTTATGGCACAATTTGTTTATCAGATGATAGTTTTGCTGATTATCGAACTGTATTCTGACATACAACCAAAAAGGAAAATCTGAAAGATTGAATCAGAGCTGTCAAGGTAGACATATAACAATTCAAAAGAACACTGCTGAGTAAAGAGATACTGAATTCACCACCCAATGAAAATTAAAAATATGACATGAAAAAAGTGGGCCAGGCAATTGGTTAGAAAATGAACTCAGAGCCATACTCTGTATGCCCATCTAAACATGACTGGTTTCTAATAAGGAATGAAAATGGTTACTGGTGTGAAATGCAGCTAATGGGTCTAAATCTATGTGCTATGAAAGATTATCAAGGCCCAAGAGAGAATCCATGCCTCAAGACTAATGAAGCAGCATCATGCACATTGCACTCTCCCAAGGAGGATGCTTGCTTGCTTAGTACTCTGGCTGTCAAAGAGTTTGGCAGGAGTTGCCAACAGAGCTGGGAAGGAAATTAAAGGCAATTTGAGGGACCAGAACAATTTATTTAAAAGAGTTAGGTCAGTGGTGCATTTAATGACCACTGGAGCAGTCCTTGGATAATACAAAATATTTAGGAGAAAGCAAACTTGTGTATTACCAATTTTAGTAGTTATTTTCACACGAGTCAAGAGGTTACAAAGCCTAAATGAATGTACAAACCCAATAAACATTTGGTTCTGACATAGAGCAAAATTTGATGAATCTAATTAAAATGTTATCAAAATTAATAAAAGCACTCTAAACTGGTGTATATCCGGATTGATTAATGGCAAAAGTATCCATGGTAAACATATTCACACATTAGTTAGGAATCTTCTAAATGAAAATGTTAGCAAATCCTTCACACAGTGGTCTTTAAGAGAGGATATTGTCTCCAAACCAAGGAGTCCACTCCCTACAACTGCTAACAAACCAGTGGGCCAGTCAGACAACAGCACCTGGACCTCATTGGTCGATGCTTTAACATACCATTCTCTCAAAATGGACATACAAATTGAGGTGCTAAACACTGTTGCAACCCATGTGGCTGTAATCGATCACAAAATCGCCGACCTGAGCAGGTTAATTAAAAGAGCCTAAGAGGACACAATGGAGCTCACCCTCAGATGCACATGCTCCCCAATCCTGGAGAAATTCGGCTCCCTACCTGAAGTTCTGGGGGAGGTAATAGAGGCTCTGAAAGTTACAAATAAGTCACAGACAAACACGGAACCAACCACAAGGGGTGTGTGAATATACCCTAGCAAAGACACCCCGATTACCAAGACATCAAACTGAAGAGCTGACGGACCTTCACAGGCCCACTCAGAAAAGTGGCCTGGCCCGCAAAGGGCAGCCCCCCAAGAGAGGCCATTGGTTGATACAAAGGACACAATAAACACAGGGTCAGGAAGCAACAGGTGGACTCCATGCAAAATCAATCATCCAACAACGCAGATCTTCAACTCGTTGTTACAACAGGAAACAAAACAAAATCAAAAAGAAGCCAAAAACAGAAATCACTGAACAACATTTTCCAAAAACTACGCAGATACGGAATTATGCCACTCAAGCCCAACCTAACCCAATATCAGGGGAGCTTAGCAGTGACCCATTGCCATCGACCACAGCACCCATAGCACAGGTCACAAATTACAACCAAGAGCCACAGTCACCAAGCACGGAGCCCAAAGGGCCAACACAATGGCTACCGCAACACCCTCAGAGCATTCACCAAAGACAAACGGAACAAGCCTCCTCATTGAAGGCACCCCAAAAAGTGTCAACAGCAATTTTTTACCAAAACAGGGAAAAGGGCAGTACAATGGCCACCCACACTTAGGGCCTAGAAGGCACTCAGGGCCTAGGAGTCGTCACTTCCGCAAATAAGGGACACAACATCCATGAAATAAAATACTGCCCCTCACCAACCTCGAGGTCCGCCAAGCCTGAAAGTATCACCCCTCTAAAAAGGACGGTCTGAAACAGCAGGGCAGGGACAGACCTTCTACACGGGGAACAACCTTTACAACGCAACTTTTACAACGCACTACCATTACAACGAAACTATTACAACGCAAAATCTGTTACAACGCATGCCATTACAACGCAAGTCTTTACATCGACTTGCACTAGATGGCGTGCTAACATTAAAAATAGTGTAGTTTACTATCCAAACACCTTCCCTACTGCAACGTGGACTGGAGTTAGAATAGTAAATTACCCTTTTTTAATGTTAGCACGCCATCTACTGCAAGTCTATGTAAAGACTTGCGTTGTAAAGACTTGCGTTGTAACAGATTTTGCATTGTAAAAAATGCGTTGTAACGGCATGCGTTGTAAAAGCATGCGTTGTAACGTCATACATCCCTTCTACACATGCCCAAGGACCATGATGCAACATACAATTCATACACCACGCAAGAGTACAAAAGAACCAGGGGGAATTCCTGGCATGGTAAGAAACACTAAATGCCCACCAAACCCACGTCAATGCCTGTGAAACCCATGGAGCCTCAACACACACAATGCTAGAGGGGAGGGAAGCCTCAGAAAACCGCCCAAAAAGGCAACCAAGAATAACTCTGTTTTACCCAAAATATAGCTCTCAAGGAAACGAAGATATCCAAAACCGAGGGAACAAACTTAGACTTCTGAGGCAGATCTCTACTCTAGCTGGAGTCCCACCAGCCAAAACAGAATCCGTCCAGTTCATCAATCCTGTGCCTGGGCAGTACACTGACACAACCAAGGTCACTTGAAGATCCACTGAAACAACCCAAAAAACGCTCATCTGCGGGATCATTGTGGAAATCTACACAGAACCAGGGTACCTGCATCCATTGATGATTGAAGAGAACACTCGGCAGCAAAACAGTCGCCCGTCTCCCGCCCTACTCAGTCTTTAGATATGAGAAACGTGCCACGCCAATGAGGGCAACTGAAGACAAAGGCCTGACACAAACACCTACTCAATGATCCAACAGGGAGGGGAGCCTACGAGTAGTAAACGGTGGTGGGTTGCAGGATCAATCAAACGACAGTCATCGACAAGGTTTACTGAAGTTACAGAGACTGGGCGGAACCAGATGACATCTAACATAAGACTCTGCTCATGGAATATCCATGGCTTGAAGGATAAGCTCAATGACCCCGAAACACTGAAATACCGCCAGACATTTTGAGTCATAGCACTACAGGAAACTTGGACATCGGACCAAATATCAATCCCGGGTTTCTCATATGCTGTGATTCCGCCCACCATGGCCACAAAATTTGGCCAATGTAAAAGTGGTTAGGAATTTATTTGTCAACAGCTCTCAAAGTGGAATGCCAGATAACACTTGCAAACAGGGGAAAGGAACAGGGAATCACACTAATAAACATCTATCTGCCACAAAAAAACTAAAAGTGCGTGGGGAGTTATCAAAAAAGTTAATAGAATATATTATCAAACTGGAAGAACAACATCCAAGCTTTCGTTTAATAGTGAAAGGGTACTTCAATATAAAGCAGCTTGGACATTCCACCAGCAGCAAAGGTCATCAAGGCCCAGGAACGGGAGTGAAGCATCCCTAAATAAATCCAACTCCAGGGAGAAAGTCACACTCTGTCATAAATTCAAAAATTCTGAGGGAAATTTCATCAACCATCATATTTGGGAGGAGTTACTGACAAATCGCGCTCGATAAACGAAATGATCAACCAGCTAGGATTGGCAGAACTATGGACTGCAGCAGTGAGCCACGATCAATTTAAAAGAACAGTTTCAAATTCCACTAAAATAACTGCCTCATTAGAAGACAGGGCATCCCTAGAAAAAATCTCTCACGCCTGGGTCACACTGAATAGTTACAACACCCTGAGACCTCAGCAGTACCTGGGCGAGGTTTTAAATACCAGGATATAAAGGAAATACCTGACCTACCGCCTGGGAATGATTACAGTCCCAATATCACAACAGTCCCTGGCTGAGGACAGAAGGAGACAATACCTTCCGGCTTTGTGTTCTTGCTACAGAAAATCTGGTCCACACCATATGCCTCTGCAAGTCTACCCTAGACATACGGCGAAAGTGGTTGTGCTCATTACGGAACCAACAAGGGGTGCGTACCTGCAGGCAAGCCATTCTGACCTGCCTTAACTCTTCAGATCAGAGATGAATCTCCCGAACCATAAAGTATATTAATGGTGTAGGAAGGGCCCTAAAAAAGGCAGCTGGCACATCACCTTTAGACACAAAACAACTCATGCCTTCAGCTACTGGATCCCCAGCCTTCCCCCTAAAGAAAACAGAATCTGTTCAAATGTGGGTCAACACTAGCAAACATTACTTTCCTACTACAACCTGTTAGATCACACATGCGCAAATAGCTTCTCTTGCACTAGAACCTTTAACTATCAATTTTTAATTCATGTTCTATGATACTCTTGACTTTTACTTCATATTTATTGCTCATAGAATAGGTATCATGATAGCATCATTTTTTCCTGTTTTTTTAAACTGGATTCTTGCACATTGTAATGGGTTTTTTTTCACAACAAATTATATTTGTTTTTACAGGTACTAAATGGGCGGAGCCAACCGGTATATTGCGTGAAATGCATACAGTACACGGTACCTGATTTTATAATTCAATAACAACATGGCATTTAGAATACCAGGCCGAATAATTAACAAACTGCACCGACCACTATTTATTCACAATTGCATGTTACCAAAAATGTGTCTCTTAACTGTCAATTTAGTCTGTCCATGGTGTGTTAGTATAACCCATGTATTGCCTGACGGGATTATGAAGGGCCTGAATGTGGCAAGGGGGGTAGATCCTGATATGTCACCATTTGTAACGATTTTAGTTAATCTAACAATAAAGATTGATTTGATTTTAAATTCTTCAAGTTTTTCAGGAGTAAGTGCTTTGGCTTGAGAGTCAGAAGGCGGGCACACTTTCTCAACAATATAAATCATCTCTGTAGCTAAATTAGGTGCCATAGCCACACAATTGTGTGGCTAAAAGGACGATATTTCAAGAAGGGGTATTTATAATTTTTTACCTGTTTATAGTTGGTTCTATTTAGTGAATATACATTTAAAGGAATCCTGCTTTCTTTCATAAAGATTTTGCTATCATCAGCCTATAAAAATCAAGGAGCATGATAATCCTGAGTCATTATAGAACATGGTATTATTGCTGCAGTAGAATCCAGTGAACAGATTGTACAATTAGAGAAAGAGCATAAGCGCAAATTTGGATCAACAGTAGAGAGAATGGTAAGACTTGAATGATAGATGAGGCAAAACCCAACCAAATGTAGTGATCTTGGCTGGGTTGACTATAGCATGTAAAAAAATTAAACAAAATTAAAGGGTAATACTGTTAAACCAACTTATGGGAAAGGGAATACCTAAAGTGATCGAATTTGATGAAGGAGGAGATCTAAATTATTGTCTACTAAATAGGTCACTCATTGAATAAATCATGGATTAAAAGATTGTAAATCAGATGAATCTGATTTAGCAGGTTCAACCAAACTCATCAAGGGAAATTCTTTTATCAGATTTCATCACTTTAGGAAATATACAAACAATGAATCCTGAGGAAAATCTGGAGTTATAGAGACTGTAGACTACATGGTAAAACACTGAAAAATGAGCAGATAAAATAATTAGTAGCTAGAGCCGTAGCATGTTTTAAATTGGGAAAATTAATGTTATGCATTACTGATGCTACATGCTGTACTGACCTCATTGGCTGAGTCATGATCATAATATAGAATACTGCATTCATTAGGTGTTGCAAGAGCCATATTTTGAAATGTGGCATTATCTGGTCCTGCTGGTATTATTTAATTATGGGCCCTGTAGCTACCCTTCTCAAATTAAGCATTTTTTGCTATTCTGTTTTTATTACACAGGACACTTTCGCTCTAAGAAAAACAAATGAAAGCTCAACATATTTCTATTGATTATTTATTATCGTGGTCAGAAACTATATGTTGGACTGAGAAAAACAGCATGTACTGTGGCAGATTTATAATTCCACAGTAGGTTAAAGGACACTAATGAGGAATCAAAACACCTATAAATACAGCAATATAACAGTTACAATTTGTATGGTCTGGAACCAACAAATGTTATCCTGAGATGGGGTTATAAAAATCAAGAAGATACATTTAACTTAAAAGAAACTGAAATAGAAAAAATGTAATTCTTTTCAGAGCATTATGAACATTTACATGCTTTAAAATTGCCCATAACAGGATGCTACAATTATGACATAAAACTACTCTCTTTTTGATCAGTTTTCCTCAGTTTGTCTTTATGTTTAAGGTGAGATGGCAATGGCCACTAACAGTGAGTCAGAAGAAGAGGAAGCTGGCAGCTTTAATTGGAAATAATGGACACTGTCTTCAAACAGGTATCATCAGAAATGCCAAAATGTGTTTGCATCAGGCGCGGCAGGGTGAGCCTAACAAATTACAGCTGGAACCACATAAGGGAGGACTGGGGGTACCTGACTTTAGAGCCTACTATTATGCCTGTCAGCTCCAATGGCTCTCCTATTGGACGGCAGGTAGACATCTGCAAGAAATAGGCTACACAGATCGGGACATAGATCAAGGCTTTTTACACACACTACTGTTGCCGCAAGGCAAAATTCCCCCGCTAGCGCCCCCACTTCTCAAGACGGCACTCCAGTGTTTTAAAAAATCACTGCTCTATACATCAGGCGCGATTCCCTAAGCTGGAAACATCCCACTACTGGGGCTACCAACCCCTGGTGGCAGACTCGCGAGGGCAAGACTACAGTCCTGGTCGGAGGTTGGTGTGGACACGGTTGGGTCTTTGTTTAACGACAACACCCTCCTTGACCATGACAATGTTGCACAAGCCACAGGTGCACCAGGACACCTTTACTTAACACACGCCGTGGTGTTGCCCTACGTAAAGAAGACTTGGGCTCCTCAGCGGCAAGAGCCTCCACCACATGAACTAGTTTGCACATTATACTATATGGGTGAGGGGCATCACCTTATTAAATGGTTGTACATTGGTATCCAGGCGCAGGCATCTGTCCCACTCACTGGCTTGAGAACAAAATAGGCGGAAACTACTGATTGTGTATTGTCCGATAAAGCATGGACAAGTATTCTGGAGCATCCTAAGCGAGTGTCCCGCAATGCCAAATCTATATTTATACAAAGCATGGTACTGCAGAGATCCTACCTAACCCCGCGGCGATTACACTGAATGTTTTCAGACACCCAACACTGCTATCCTCGATGCAAGTCTGAGGAGGCGGGCTTCGTCCACTTTTCCCCATCTTAGTAACTACTGGGAGGGGGTGCGCGATGCGATTAGTGAGGTTACACACTTACAGGTTGAAGATAATATAACTGAATTCCTACTGGGTCTCCGCAAGTGCACAAGAGCCCACAAAGTTCGACTTTGATTCCTAGATCTTGCCCTTCTACTAGCTATATGCGCTATTACCATGCAATGGAAATCCACAAGACAACCTACATTATCTGCATGGTAGAACGAGGTAGTATGTTGGAGCAGCGCGAAGAGGGCGGCAATTAGGCACAAAGAGGCATGTGGATTGGGCAAACACCCCATCTCAATGGAATGGGAAACCATGCTGGAGGGGTTTAAAACACTGGATCTCTTCCCACGCCAAGCTACTCCCACTCCACAGTAAAGACCAAGCTGTGCTGCTTTAGGTGCAGTAACTGCCAAGCGAACTTACAACAAGTGATCCCGCACAACAGCAGAAAGAATTGACGAGAGATATCCACACTAGCAGTTTCTCAGGATAAGTATTAGGACCTGGCGGGCCAGAACGTTGGTGGAGGGAGGGTGGCTTTAAGGGGAAATGTTAGGAATTATGTTGATAACCTAGTAATATCAATTTTTACCTCTGCACCATACTAGCTGTTTTTGTATCATTGAAACACTTCTGGCTTATACCTGCGTGCACACATCATTATGCATAGACTAGCATGTGCTAGCAGTAAGAAAACAAAGAATACCACAATGTAATGGCTATAATAATCTAGAGAATAATATATGGTATTCAATAAAGTTTGTTACAAAAAAAATGTTTGCATCTCTTAGAAGTGTACTTGTAAAGACTGTGAATGTCCCCAATTGGACATTACACTATGAAATGTGTTATAACATCCTGTTGGTGGGTTTTACCTTCCAACCGCATGTGCAATTTGGGATCTGTAGCTTTTTTGTATTGGTCTTACTTGCATTTAAATCTTTTTGGACAGTCACTTATTTCATTTGAGAAAATCCCCTATATTCACTATAATGAGTGTTTTCACTGAATTCATAACCTTGCATTCAATTGACCAATCTTTCACATTATACATTAATTCTTTAAGTTGAGTCTTTGATCTTTTGAACAGCTTCCTTATTTGATTCTTATTTCTTCCTCTCTAAATTCCCAGTCTCTTGCAATTAGCCTTATCTGTTTTATACTCTTCAAAATTCAATTTGTATCTTATCCCCACTTCTGCAGTGTACTGTAATTGTAATCTAGTTCTGTACTATTTAGGTAATTAAACTGTTATCAAAATTATCTATCATATCATTAGTACAGTAATGCAATTTAAAAAGTAATGTACCATTTTTGTAGCTACAGCATGATTGCTTAGTATTAAGCCAGTATTTGTAGACAGTGTTAATCAAATTACTAAAAAGTTATGTGAAAATGTGTAAGCAGTGTATGCAAAGTTATTCAAATGCAGAGATCCCTTTGAATCTTGGAATGCACTTGTAAATACCCCAAATGGTCAAATAAAACAATTCTATAGTTATATCAGGTTTCACTGGTACTTGGAAATAAAATTTAGTTCCTCTTTGGGCAATCATAAAAATCACACCTTGAGTAAATAGATACAACTATAACTATCAGAATAGGTTGTGGGAACCTGAAACATGAAACACAGCACCAATCCTCTATAATTATGTCTGCAAGTTACTCTATTTGTGCATTGAGTATGAGGCACATTTGCTTATCCATTTATTGATTTTGATTTAGTGTTACTGAAAACAGTCATAATGCAAAAATACAATATTTGTGTTTACCCTCCTTGTGCTGGCTACTATTCCAGGAGTGTCTGACACTTCTCTGGGAAGAATTATGTCGATAGTCTCCATCCTTAAAGTGAGTTAGTGAGGTTGTTTCTGTGTCTACCTGTCAAATAAGTAGATTAGAACCCTGTTGTCTAATGGGGGCCTCATTACATGTGCCCCAGAATTTCCAATGGGGCCATCAACATTTTTATAAGCATCAAATGCACAAATACAGACATGACTAACAATAGCACAAAAGTAAATACTTACTTGTTTTAAACCATTGAGTATTGGTGGGTTTAGATCAAAAATGTAAATGCATGCAACAATAACCTTTTTGAATAAAGAACATATAAATCTAAGCATATTCATTGGATTTTGATGCAGTTGTATCCATATATTAAAAGAATACATCAGATAGGATTAGATCTGTAGACATCACTATACAGTCTGTTGGTAACACAAACATCACATAGATACACTTGAATGTTTATATTCTGTATAAATATGCAGACATTTGCATTTTTGAAACTACCACAATGTGGACAGTTTAAATCACAAAAATAAAAGTAATCTATCATACTTACTCTACATTCTTGGTCCATTCCGGTGGGTTACTCAAGGTCATAAACACACAATTGGTTAAAATAGTGAACATGATGAGCATGCTGAATAATGTAAGGTATAGTTAAGGAATTTAGAGAATCGTTAGCTTAATTAGAGAACATGCACATTTGCATAATCATATAGTGCTCAGACTTGTTCAATTATATGCATTCAGTTACCTCGCAGTCAACATCGAGTGGATATTAAATGTGCATACATTAGACATTTGCAAGCATAATCCAGTCTTATAACAATTCCTAATTGACTGATGCCATATGTATTTAATCAGTTAATATCACAAGATGTATACTGATGAAGGGAATGGGGTCTGGTGTCTCAAGTAAAATCACTGCCTAATCTAATCTCAGCCTTTTCATTTGACTAACAACGGTGCTGTTCTGGTTTTACCAGTTAGTTCCTATGCCTTACACTTACACTTGCCCTAAGTGGAGACATGTTTGCATGAAAGTGTTGTAATATATTTGGCAAGGTTATGAATGACTCCGCTTCACAATCCATTAACAATCCTGCCATTTAGAAGAGAGAATTAGGAGGGTGTATGCTCGATTGAGCAATAGGAATAGTGTGGCTTCAACACTATTTTCATGTGACATAAGCAGAACTTCAAAAATTCAAACTCTTGCTGCTCTCTGGCATTTCTACCTCATTTTCTTTTCTTTAAAAACCTGTTGTGTCATAGCTTTGCAAGAATATGAATTTGTTGTATCATATTTGCTGGATGACAACAATATTTTGGCAGATAGCTTGTCAAGAATTGTTGATGTGGAGAATGAAGGTCCTGACGATGGAGATTGGTTTGGTGGTGAGGACTTAGATGAAGAGGTCAATGTGTGTCTGATCTCTGAGGGTATTGTTTCTGAGGAAGATTGGCGAGATGGTTTGAAGGACAATGGATTATTGCAAAAGATCATGAGAATTGTTTTGGCTGGATGGTGTGATAAAAAGGAGTTTGATGAAGAATTGAGGGGGGTTTGGAATGTCAAAGATGAGTTGGCAGTTGTTGATGGTTTGCTCATGAGAGGCAGTAACTTGGTTCCCCCAGTTAAAGTACGGGAAAGGTTTCTTGATGGAGCTCATACTAGTCACATGGGCATCGCCAAGACTAAAGAAAGGGTCAGAGAAGGATATTGGTGGCCTGCAATGGATGCAGGCATTAAGAGGTTGGTAAGGAACAGTGTTCAGTGCACACGTAATGATAAGGTGTTGAAGTGCAGGACGCAACCCATGGTGTTAAGGGAGAAGGCGAGTGGTCCATCTGGCATTGCTGTGGATATCATGGGTCCCATGAAGATTAAGTCTTATGATTGTATGATTGGTATGCATTAGTGTGTGTAGACATGTTTTCACTCTGGCCTGAGGTCAAGATTGTGTGTTCTATGGAGTCTGCCGTTGTTATTGAATTTTTGGAAGACCTGTTTGGAAGAGAGGGTTTCCCCATGTCGTTGCTCTCTGACAATGGGGTTCAATTCACTGCGGGTGTAGTAGAAGAGTCTCTGAGAGCAAGAGGGCTAAACATAAGACGGCACTATATCACCCAGAAAGTAATGGTGTGGTGGAGAGATTTATCAAGGAATTGAAAGAGACTATGCGGCAAGCTGCAGTATAAGGGTTGAATTGGGAAGAGACAATAAGAAAAAAGGTGTGTGAGTCCCGCTTAACCCCACATTCCTCTACAGGCGTAACCCCTCTTCACTTGTTCAAGAGTAGAGTGTCCAACACAGTGATTATTCCCATGTGGGTTTTAGAGAAACGGATGGTGTTTGATGATCAGGGTGAAAATGCAAACGGGTGGAGAGAGATGGTGAAGATGAAAATGTGGTATGATGCAAGAAAGGAGGTCAAGAACAAAGTGGTACATGTGGGGACTGGGTAAAGCTAAAATCTCCCAAGGAGGGTGGTAGAACCTCAAAAGTTAGTCAACCCTTCAAAGTGATCAAGGTGTTCAACAATGCAATAAAAATTAATGATCACAGAATTTGGAACTTGAACAGGGTGGCTAAGAATTTCCCAACTCTGGAAGATGTGCCAACCGTTGGCAAAGCTCAAAATGAACATGTTGGTGTCTGTAGGCCTCAATGTGTAAAAAAGATACCTCACCGATTACAAGATTGTGTGAAGTAGAATTATTGCTGTTTTATGCACTTTGTTTTGGGTAGGAATTTATTCTTTAGGTTACTATGTTCACTTTATTTATATAAATTTCTGTGAGGGTGATGTTGCCTTCTTTTGTGGCATTGGGTGAGGGAGGTGATGTGGTGTTCCGTATCTAAGGGGTGATATAGTCATCTAGAATGTGGGGTGGTTCTATGATGGAATGTGTTGTGCTTCAAGCTCAGTCAGTTGCTGGGACTTGAGTGTGGATGAGGTCTGTCCTAAGGCTGTACTTAATAAACAGAAGGCATCTCTACCAAACTGGTCTGTATTCATTTATAGACTTCACAGGTCACCTCCATGCTCAGGTCTGCTGAAGTCAGATCAAGCATGTTGCAGCCTGCCCACGGACACCAAAGCTCAGGATCAGGCCCAAGTCCATACACAGAGGTCACCACAGCCCAACGGACCCCCTCTGTTACCAGAACTACTGGATGTCACATGGTCCTGGCTCTGCGTCCCCTGAGTGATCCCAACTCAGTGGAGCGGGAGCTTAAGGCGGCCATCACTGTTGGCGGCCAGACTCTGCCACTTCAATGTTTTATTTCTATGCAAAATGTAAAGGGAATATAGCTGGGATCCTAAATAGCAAATGTGAGATAAGTGACTTACAGCTAATAATGGAGTTGACAGCCACTTAGGGGAAATTTAGCAGTCCATTGTTCTGATGATAAGGATAAATAGCAGTAATTGGCAGGGGTAAAAGAGACTGTAGATAGTGCAAGGGTGCATTTTGGGTCAGTTGTCCACGCAAGAAATATTGCAATCTAGTACTCCAATTTGCTGCATTTTTATTTTTCATTTCTCACTCATATGGCTGTTTGACCAGATCAGTTATTAGAGATTTTTGAAGAGTAGATAGTATGGCTGCACCCTCAAGATGGTAGACATACACCAAGCTTTTGCCCTTTGACCTTTGGTTGAAACACAGCATTTGCTTTGGCAGATTTAACCTTTTTATTTACAACATTGTGTATGAACCACTTCTGCTTATTTCTGGGCCCTTGCCTCAAATAGTCAATGACCCTCTTCTTCATTATTCTGGGGCCCTTGCCTAAAACAGTGTGACACGTGGGCCTAGTGGGAACACTGCAGTAGTTGCAAATAGGTCCATCCAACTCTACAGCTCATCCTGACCTACATCAATTGCCAGTAGAGCGCTTTTAAGGTGGGTTTGATGTGGTTCCTTTGCTTCGAGTTGATAGTCAGTCTCCTTGTCTGATTTTGTATTAATTTTAAATTGTCAATGAGTTTTTGTGTAAGCCAGTATATCCCACATTACGTAATCTAACCAGGCAATGTAAGCTCTACTAAAATGCATTATTTAGAGTCGAGAGTTTAAATTCGGGAATTTGTCATGTTGACCACACAGTTGACATGCTTCGCAAATGTTAAGTCTCAGTCAAAGATTACTCCTGTGTTCCTCATTTGTTGGTTGGGTTTATCCATGGGATAGATACTATGCAATGTAATACTGTCTCTGCAATTGTGTAACCAGAAACACCTGTAGTTCTTGTAAGCTCAGGAACGAGATATTATTGTTAACTCATTGAATGCCTCCTTCCTAGGATTTGCCTCTTAAGAGGGCGCAGTCAAGGCTACTCTTTAATGGAGTTATGGACACTGAAGTACAGTTTCCACTGAGACTGTTAACCTCTTCGCTGCGGCACAAATTCCGCCGCAGCGCTGCCGCAGTGCTGGACATTCCATTCGTGGGCGTGGTCATGAGGTCTCCCGGCCTTTGTCCGCACACGCCCATCGTGACTCATGACGGCCGGGAGACGACATGAGCATGGAAGAGGTTAACAGTTAATCAATAAATGTCATGTGTATTGCATTTGCATATATGTAGAGATTCATACACATGACTTTGTGCCAAAGTGCATTAACAGATGAGCAGCATACTAAACTGTGGGGAGGTGCTTGCCTGAAATAGGGTTCGATTGCAATATAGCCTATCTAGGAATCATTTTGGTGTTGTGCCTCAGTAACCAGAGGCTTGCTTTTATCTTGCCACAGGTATTTGGGCCTAGACGTATGATGACAGTATGGTCAGTGAGAGTTAGAATGGGTGTAGTTTACAATTGATTGTTGTGCCGAAAGGAGCAGGTCTCTCTTGGCTCCACCAATAAATGACAGCGTGATTTGACTTTTTAAAACCTTTAAGACTTTGATTCATAATTGAAGGTTCACTATGTAGTACATATGTCTTTCTTTTTATGTCCTGAATGAGTAACATAGACAATCTAGCTCTCCCAGGTATGCACAGGGGGCCTTACATGAATTACCACTATAGAGAATCAGAGCAAGGCATAATAGCAATGTGGCACAGGGTCATGATGACCTTGTCTGAAACGCAAAGTCAGCAGGTTCTGTGAGGGAGTTTTGTAATTTCCTTACTGTTTTTTTTATTGAATTTGCAGTTGCACGTTGGTTACTACTGACTGACTGCTCAAATCAATGCACTCAAGGGGAATGGGTGAGTACTGCTTCTTGGGTGATGTGATCCTTGAGGTGCCATGTGGGCCTGTGGGCCTAGTGGCATATGAGCAGCATGATGGCAACAAGGGAAGGAAAAGAAACTCTAGCAAGGTGAGCTGCAAAGTGGGTGATGTCTTACGTGTCTTTAGGTCTTTCTTTGCACTCATGGCATAAGGCATAAGGAGGTCTTTCATTTCTTTTGAAAAGCAGTGGTTGCCTTGAAGAATGGCTGGACAAGTTACACGTCTCCAGCTTGGCAGTACCCTACACAAACATCCATGGTCAGCACAGCGGCACTCAAAGTGCTGGTCTTTGCTTCTGTGAGTTGGTGAAGCATGTTCTCAGAACAAAAGAAAGTCTACCTCCTAAGCAGCCTAAATCTTTTAACTAGAATAGCCCAGAAACACTTGATGGGGTGAAAGCTCTGTTCACAGTACACAACTACCTCTCAAATTATGAATCAGAAAACGTGCACTATTATACTAGAAATTACCAGTATTTCATGGACGCAAATTGATAACAATGTAATATATAATTCAGTGGCTTCATCAAAATTACAACACAACACACTTTATCAAAACATGATTGTTATGATAGAACATTTATGCCATTTGAAAAGGATATGAATGAACCAAAACTTTAATAGCTACTCTTCTGAGAGGATTGAAAGGAGTTAACATATACAAGGCAGAAGTGGCACTGAAGCGGAAGATTGCCTTCCCTCTGTTCAATACTATAAAAGTCTGTGAAAGAAAAAGAAAATGAACATTTGTTAACATTTTAAAACAGCTACCAATGTCAAATGCACATTTTTTATCTCTTCTGTGGAGGAAAAATGATGACAAATTATGAGGTCATGCCCACATTTCTTAATACTCATCCACAATTTGGGATTTAGCTATTAGATTGAACTTTACCAATGCAAAACCCTATCTCAAAAGAGTCTTGGGACTGGCTACTTTAAATTATTGGAGCGTTTAGCTTCGGAGTTTCATTACGACATGGTTATTCTGTGAACAAATTATTGAATTTTTTTTATAAAAATGAATGCTGAGGAAGCATTTGGTAATGTCTGTCCTCTGGAACGTACATATTCAACTGTGGCATTACAGTCACTTCGGACCGGGATCTCCTCACCAAGGGCAGATGTGTGCCCGTCGTCCATATTGCACTACTTCAGCTGACCTGGTGAAGCTATGCCTTGGCCATTAACCCCTTCAGCGCGGCGCGGATTCCCGCGCTGTGCTGAAGGGTTCGAGCGCGGGCGGGGCCATGACGGAACGGTTCCGTCATCCGCACAGCGCAACCGATGCTCATGACGGAACCGTTCCGTCATGAGCATCGAAGGGGTTAATCGTGTAATCGGCCTGATTCACAAAGGTAAACTTACACTTCTGTGTAACTTTATAGTTTTTTGAGGGTATACACGAACTACCAGTTAATAGTAAGTTTAAGACTGCAGATCATCCTATTTCTTATGGTCTGTGAAGGATATCCGAACCCAGGTGTGATGAACAAGAGTTGTCTTTGAAACACAGTATGACCTCACAGTATCTTCAAGTTACTAATGTGACCTTCCTGAGTGAGAAAAACAACACTTGCCTAATTGAGCCGTAATGGCACCACATCAGAGAAAGAGTTCCAAATCCAAAATTAAATACACAATATCCTACCATTTATAGATAACCTTTTTCGGATTGCAATGACAAATGGTGTACTACCAGAGTAGAATAATCCTTGGTAGGTTGGGATTCAGTGACAGGAAAGTGAGCATGGCTAATCGAATTTAAGGTAAGTGTGCTGAGAATATACATGTAACTGAAATGAGCAAAACACACAGGTAGTTTATAGCAAAAGGGTCTGACTACAAAATCCCTGGTAATCCTGGTAGAACTGGTAATTTAGTTACCAGCCACACAGGGATTCCGAGTTCTATGATAACTCTGCAGACCTTTTGCACTGATGAAAGCAGCCAAGTTGCTGGCTGAAATACCAGTGAAAATAGGTGACTGACCAGGACAATCAGAATGGGAATTACCAATTTTTCTGGGAAATCCTCATTTCTAAGGAGACCCTCAGCATCTTACTTGTTGTAATCCTTTTTACGCCTTCTCCATCTCCCAAAGATAATAATGCTCTGGTATCAGTCACTCCAGGGATTCAGGGAGGAACATATTTAAATGGATTAGTGTCAGGGCACTCCTAAAGAGGCCTTGAATGTTTAACATTCCTTTTATTTTTAGGTTCAATGAAATGGGATTTTATGTTTGAATGATCTGCAGGTATTGACTTTGGAAGTAACTTCTCCATTCCTGACTTACTTTCAGTGGAACTAACTAATTCACTTTACAGCAAATCCTTTGTCACTAAGTCCCACATTTCTGACCGTGAAACGTTTATGTTTTTTAATATGCAATTCTGCTAACAACCAATCCCTGAAGAGCACACCACCTTTGAAACTTCATGTCCACTCATGCATTAAAATAATCATGAAAGGTGATTAGCCTACACGTATTTGTTTGGTTATGAGTAAATTGGACTAGAAACAGTTGCTAAATTGGCCTACTACGTTAACTAAAAAAAATGTTGCACTCACTAGAAACAAAGGTTGAACTGCCCAATTTAATAACACCTACTCATTCTATTGTATTGCAGCACTGTATAACAGCATTTATATAGCGCTTACTACCGCAGTGTGAGGCACTGACATGCTTACCTACCGGCGTAGCAAGCTGTACTATGTAGGGTGTTTGGTTGGAAGGGTGTTTTTTGTTGTTGTTGTGTGATCATATATGTAAGGTGTTTCATGTCGAGAGTAAGGACTACCAACCTACGGTTATCATTGAATGGGACCCAGGGTGTAGCAGTGTGGTGGATGATGAGGTGTGACAGACAGAAGTGCAGTTTTATGGTTTTCGGTGTGCTTGTGAACAGTTCTGCAGATCCCGAGTGGTATTTCCAATGATTATGGTCTGCTTAGGTGTTTACTGCACTGGGTTGTCCAATGTGAGATTGTTATGCCTAGTAGGGGTCCAGATCTGGCATGGTTGGAAAGAGAAAGATGTACCTTACATTTACACCCATCCACATCCAGGGCCGAACTGGGAACCACAACCGGCCCTGGCAAAGTGCTTGGCCGCACCCCCCCCCCGTCTCCCCTGGGGGTTGGTTGTGTCTCTGAGCTCTTTGCCAGGGCCGGTTTTTGGGCGATTTTGTTACAGGGCCGCTTTTGCAGCTATGCTTCAAAAGCGGCCCTGTAACAAAATGCCCCCCCCCCCCACGTGCGGCGCACCGGGGGATTGCCCGGTGCCCGCTACGGCCAGTCCGGCCCTGTCTGTATGTATTTTGTTTGTATTATGTTCGCACAATAGCAAGTGGCCCCTAGTACCTGGATGTAAGTTACGCCTAATTAAAAAGACAGTAATGTTTAAACACAGATAGAATTATGTTAACTGTAGTGATTTACCTCAAGTGTCGAAGCTCTGTCTTCAAAAGTATACCCGATGCACATATAAGTAATCCATCCAACGGACAAATGAGTGCCACTCTTTGAGCGCCTACTTTAAATCATTTTGGGCGATTTATTTATCTAAAAGGTTTTTCTCTATTTAAATAAATAATACAGAGTTCACATTTTTTATCAGTTCATCCAGTGTAAATTTTAGGAAAATAAAATACAAAAAAAGTTGTTTTCAAAGTTATTTGACTACCCTGTCGACCACGAGCTAATCTAAATGTCATCACTTTCTTTATTATCGCCATGTTATGTTATATGAATTTGTTACGAGCACGGCTACTCGTGAGTGTCCCGGCGCGAGACCATCGGGGTGAGGCATGTTCGACGATCACCTACATCAACGCCCTCTGCTCCATCTTCAGATTTCCACAGTCAAAAGGCAAGGTGCTTACACTTCTGTCACTGACTCCATATTGCCTGCAGATACATTAGTATTGGGATAAGCACTGTTCATCTCCTCCCACTTCCAGTACCATGGGCCAGCAGAAGCTTCATGGATACTTGCATTTGAAAAGGTGATGCACGCACCTTCCAATCACATACCTACAGTATCATTTCGGAAAACACTCTCATGTCGTCGACAGTAAAACGTTAAAAGTTTTTTTGTTTTTTTGAAACAAGTCACTCTGAAGTTTGTTAAATAGTTCTCCATGCCAAGGGCATTCAAAACCCCACAACGTGGGGGCAGAAAGCCACTGACGTATCCTGCCATCTTATCCTTTTTAATGAGGTACAGCAATGCGTTTCCCTTAACTCTGGCTAAATGCCAACCTTTGAGCCCACGTGCGATTTAAATGAAAGCTCCCCATAACTTATTTTGGGTACTGACTGGCCAACAGAACACAGTTCCGGAATCGTGGATCAGTTTATTTATAGAATGCAGCAGCAGCATCTGTCCATTTTTTGAAAACACGACCAACATAAAGTTAACTCTCGCCAACCAGAATCTCCCCTCCCGCTTTGGTAATCGCGGGCAAATTTCAAGACCCCAAGAGCCCTTTGCCAGACAGGCAAACGCTCCCCTCTAACTTTATGTGGAGCAGCCCATAACAAAACGACAAAACACACACATATTTCGAAACGCCAGGTATCTCATCAGATCATGCTCAAACGAGTTATTTTATTGGAGTGTTGACCTTATTTAAAAAGTCCATGAATAAAAAAGATGTTGATGTGTGTTAGGAAGCAACATAAACGAGCAGGGTAGGCCAGCAAAGCTGCGTCAGGACCAGTTTCGCGTCAGGCCAGCGGGGTTGGGTCACAGCTAGATCCATGTGAAGTAGGGCCTGCTGGGATACTCCCAGCCTCAAGGTAGTGGAGTGGGGCTTCGGAAAAGCTAGTTGCCGCTCAGTTTGTCAGGGTTGTGACAGAGCCATAGTACCAGGTCAGTCTGCCTGGGTCCAAGCGAGTCCCAAGTAAGTGGTTCTGGAGCACAGATGTCCACGTCAGGCTCGGTTGTGCTGCAGAATCTACTGTAAGTCATGACCCATGAGCGACAGAGTGGTACCACCCACCAGTTCTGTGGACTGCGGGGCTAGAGCAGAGCCAATCATATGGCAGGGTGGCGCGCTGGGCGGCTGGAGCATAGCTACTTTAGAGCCACGACAATGGGTCTGGGTCAGAATCATTCACCTGGAAGGTCTCTAGCTAAGTCGGTAACTAGATGAGCGATTCAGGATAGTGAAGAGATAGTCTTATTCCAGGTCAAAGTCCAATGTGACCAATAAGCTTCACTGAACTTTTTGAACCAGTACATATTCTCCGCAAGATCCAACTAAAGTAACTAACTGCTTCTAATTCCAGGGCTAGTTTGTGGTATATCAGCTGCAAGGACATTGTTTCAATTAGGTTTGTTAAACCCCATGCCAGATTCTTCCAAACATGCACCCACAACAGACGTGGGAATATTACATTATTCATCATTATTTAGAACTACCCTTGGAAACGCCGAAGTGTATTTTTAAGATCGAATGCTCGAAGGAAGAGAATGAATCCTTGGATGAGCACGATAGATGTGAGTCATTTCTTCTTCTGGCATTGTTTAAACGGCGAGGTGAGGCATGGGAATATATAACAAAGAGCAACTGACAGCCTTCCTTTTAAAAATGGATTCAGTACGTCAAACTCCTCTCCTGCTTAGGTTCTCCTTGCACACTTGTCCTCGGCCCCCTCACCACCTTACAATATTTGACTTGAATGTTTGTGACTTTGGTGTAAACTGTGTATCTGCCAAATGTAGATTTGGGTTTGAGCAGTCGTGTTTTGGCGATTCTTTATGTTCTATAGCATTTCACAGTGCACCGCCGCTCTTGAGCACTTTAATGTAATTTTAATGCATTTATATAGCGCTCACTACCCCTAACGAGGCGTGAAAGTGCTTTTTGGTGAGTAGCAGGCTACTACGGGACCCAAAAAGGATTAGTGGTGATTTAGTATAGGGAGATATGAGATTAGTTTGAGCGGTGGACATGTGTGTCTGTTAGTTGGATTGAAAAGGGATAGTAGAGGGATGGAAGGGGGAAGGGTTTGCATTTATATTGCACTTGCTACCCCTGACAAGGCATTGAAGGGCTTTTCAGAGAGTAGCATGTTACTCCAGAACTCAAAAAGGATTAGTGGTGAATTAGTATAGGGAAATATGTAATTAATTTGTGCGTTCGACATGTAAGTCTGCTAGTAGGATTGAAAATAATAGGGAGGTATAGAAGAGGGAAGAGGAAGAGTCTAGAAAGTGTTTAATTGGCAGATCATAGCAGTAGCAGGAGGTTTGAGATGAGCAAAGGGGAGGTGGAGGGAGAAGAGTCGGAGAGAAGGGCTGAGAAAGGCTTTTATGGGAGATCTGAATAATAGGAGGGTTTTAGAAGATGCAAGGAGGGGTAGACGAGGGAAGAGGTTATTATGGGGATCATACTAGTAGAATGGGGTTTGGGATGAGTCAGTGAGAGGGTGTGGAGGATATATTGAGAGAGGAATAGGGAGAGAAATAGGGTAGTGCATTGGAGAAAGCAGTGGAATGAGGTTTAGGATGAGTCAGAGTGCCGAGGTAGAGGATATATTGGGAGAGGAATAGAATGAGCTATAGGGTAGTGCATTGGATATGCTCAATTAGGAGTACAGTAATAAATATAAAGATGCATAAGTACATGGAAGGTATATATGTCTAAGGACAGTAATATATCAAGATTTAATTTTCATTTAGTAAACTCAGAATTTCAGGTATTGCTGTACTTTAAGCTCATTTATTTGTTTTATAATTTATAAGGTTTTTAAAATGTAATAGTAAAGTAATTGTAGATAAATATTTATGCTAAAAATGTTCTTATTTATGCAGTTACCTATATGCAAGTTAAGCATAGAATAATATAACCATAAGCAATATGTACATTTGTTAAGCAGAACTAACTAATATCTCTATATTTATAAACATAATTATACACATTTATACAAAGGAATACACATATAATAATAATAATAATAATAATAATAAGTCATTTATAGAGCCCCTGGCTACCCCTACAGGTGTGTCCCCGCACTTAGAAGCAGTTTCCGCTAGAGCGGAAAGGAGAACCGGACTAAAGCTGATAGAGCCATGTTTTCAGGCCTCTATGAAATGTTGGCTCGGATTTCTCTGCGCGCAGCAGAGGTGGGAGTGTGTTCCAGTTTTTGGCTGCCAGGTAGCCAAATGAGCGTGCTCCTATCCTTGCCTTTTTTATCTTAGGTATTTTAAGCAGGTGAGCTCCTGTCGATCTGAGTTGTCGACTGGGATTGTAAGGGGTTAAAAAAATCATGCAAATAACTGGGGCCTTTCCCCTGTATGCTCCGGTGAGAGAAGCACATGGCTTTGAAAAGGATTCTCTTTCCAATTGGCAGCCAGTGAAGGGAATCAAGGGCTTTCGTCATTGAGGCACCCCTTGGTAAATTAAGAACAAGGCGTGCTGCCGCATTTTGAATTCGTTGGAGGCGTTGCAGGCAGCATTTTGGCGCACTTAGGTATAGGACATTCCCGTAGTCAAGTTGCGAGGTCACCAAGGTGTGAAATATAGTTTTCCTTGCTGATATGGGAAGAATGTCTAAGGTTTTTTTTAGCATCTTGAGTGTGCCAAAGCATTTCCCTACTACCTTTCTAGTGCGGGACTCGAAGGAAAGTTTTGGATCGAGCCACATTCCCAAATTCTTTGCTTCTGTTTTCGGTGTGGGGACAGACCCCAGCCTCTTTGGCCACCAGGCTGAGCCCCAAATGGAGGGGGATTTCCCAATGATCATGACCTCCGTCTTACAGCCATTCACTTTTAGGCAGTTGTTTGACATCCATGAGGCCAGATCATTGAGACAGGAAGAGAACTGTGTCGCTGGCTCACAAGAGTCTTGGGCAAGAGTCCTACAAGCTGGGTGTCATCTGAGTATGACACCATAGAGATCTTGTATTTGTTCATAATATCAGCCAGCGGGCCGATATACAGATTAATAAGGGTAGGGCTCAGAATAGAGCCCTGTGGAACCCCTTGGAAGAGTGGCAGAGTTTTAGATCTAAGAGGGTGCTGTGCAACCTGGAAGCTATGGTCCTCTAAAAAGGACCGCATCCACCAGTGCTACCCCGTCCAGTCCGCACACTTGGAGACGTGAAGTAGTAATTTGTGGGACACTGTATCGAAGGTGGCGCTTAGGTCCAGCAGGACCAAGGCCACCATCTGATCAGCGTACACAAGTCTCCGTATAGACTCTGTTGCAAAGAGGAGTGCTGACTCAGTTGAGAAAGATGCCCTAAAACCTGATTGTGTGGACTGAAGAAGATTGTGTAAGTTGATATGTGTCACTGATTGTTTATTCACAACCTTCTCAGTGATTTTAGAGATGTAGCGGAGTAGAGAAATGGGACGGAGATTGTCCAACAGCTCGGTATTAGCTGAGTTTTTTTTTAGAGGTATGACAATCGCGTGCTTGCATGACCTAGGAAACTCCCCACATTTAAAAGATGCGTCTATTAGTTGTTGTACAAAGGGTAGTATCAGTTCTATGCCCTCTCTTATTCTGCTTGGTGCCGCTGGATCGGCGGGGGAGCCAGATTTAATTTTTAAGGCCACTTCCTTGAGCTCTATCATGGAGGGGGACCTGAATTCCCCCAGGGGCACGAACCCCAGCTCAATAGGTTTCTCTTCTTGTCTGATAGGGCCATTACGGGCATCCTCCGAGAAGGAATTGTATATACTGGATATTTTCTGAAGGAAGAAATTGGCAATCAGATTGCACCGCTCCTCAGAACTTATAGGAGTAATCAATGTCCTCTCAAGAGATGAGAGCTCTTTAAGGGGAGCAAATAGTTCCTTGGATGAGTTTTCTGCCATATCAATTTTCTCCTTATAATACACTGAGCGCCTCTTTTTTAGTAATGAATGGTACTTGTTTTGTGCTATCTTAAAAGCTACCTTAGTTTCTTTCGAGAAGGCTACCCACTAATTACGTTCTAGGTGCTTACAGCCTGGTTTGGCAATTCTCATCTCTTACATTGTACCAGGGCATTGATTTAGACCCTCTCTTAGGGTCTTAGGGGTCCAGGGGGCTGACTCATCAAGTGCATCCGTGATCCACTTCTCTACTGAAGCGCTGGCCAAATTAATGTCGTTATTAGTAGAGGTGGATTTTTCTGAAGTGCGCTGGAAAAGCTCTCACAGTTAAACCTGGACCATTTCCTACGTGGAAGGGTAGAGTCACTTTTTTCCGTAAGTTGTGGTTGAGGTAGGGGGATATGAAAAATTTTAAGGTGGTGATCGGAGCATGGGATGGGGGTTGGTGGCTCAACCACCAGGCCCGGATGATTCGAGAAAATGGGGTCCAACAAATGGCCTGCCAGTGTGTTGGCGCCATAGATTTTTAGATCTATTTGTAAGCTGGCCAATTCTTTGCGTAAGGCTTGTGCCTCAGTCTTCAGGTGATCCTCCATGTGGAGGTTTAGGTCACCCCGAATTAAAAAGTTAGTGTACTGCAGGGCAAGTTGCATGGCCAATTCTGCAAGATTTGTTGTAAAATCAGTAGGCAGACCCGGTGGCCGATAGATTAAGAGACTGTTCATGATAGAGTCATTTGCTCTCGTCAGGGTGAAATGGTCCGCTTCAGCACTTTCTATTTGGATTTTATCCAAAAGGCAGTTAAGAGACAGGCAAAAAATGATATCTGTTCCACCTCCGCGGCTAAGATATTGTCTAAGCATGCCATAGTTATTGAGGAGTGCTTCCAGTATGTCGGGGGCGGAGTCCTCATTAAGCCAGGTTTCAGTGAGAAACATGGTGTCAGGCTGATGGTCAGTGAGGATATCATGGATTTCTATTTTATGCTTAGCCAGGGACGAACAGTTAACAAGGGCCAACTTTATATTGTCTTGCTGAATTGTCAATTTACCTAGGTTAGGGGTAAAGGGGCAGTTGGTACAACGTGGGCTCTCCTCACTTACCCACAGTGAGTGGTAGCAAGACCCAGCCATAGGCCTCTCTAGTGTCCTTAATGCATTCCCTGAATATCGTAGGGGCTGGTCGGTCGATAAACGGGCATGGTGGGTGGCCCCTGGCCCCATCCGAATACGCGTAGACGGGTTTGCCGCGTCCGCACACATATGCCACCTAAATACTGTGGCTGTATCTAGATACACATATATAATCCACATAAATGCACATACACAGGGATATGCTGAACATTTATGTTTGAGTATTGTTGTTATGTCAGGAAGAGCCAACTCTTGAGTAGTCTTCTGAAGATAAGATAGTTATCCATGGATCTTATATTTGGGGGCAAAGAGTGCCATAGTTTGGCTGCTTGGACAGAGAAAGATGTGCCACCTATGTTTTTTTTTCTTGTATGGTAGGATCTTGAGGCAAGGTGCCAATCTAGACCGGAGGTTCCTTCATTGAATGCATTTGATGATTTTATTCCTGATGAAGAGTGGCCCTGTTCCATGTATCGCTTTATGGGTAATACAAAACAGCTGCAACGTGAATCTTCCGGCAACCGGTAACCAATGTAGGGCCTTCGAGGTAGCAAAGATGGCTTTTGGCTTTACATGTAAGAGTAGTCTGGCAGCAGAGTTTTGAATCAGTTGTAGTCTTTTCATAGTTGTTAAAGATGATCCATGGTAGAGACTACTTGAATAATTGAGTTTAGACAGAACAAATCCCAGGTGGGGGAAGATGTATCGCAGAGTATTTATAGTAATGAAGCCTGAACTTGCTAGTTTGTCCACTTGGGCATTCAGTGATCACTTGAAGTCCATGGAAATCCTGAGGTTTCTTACCTCTTTAGATACTTTAGACAGTGTTCCCAGATCGTCAGTCCAGGCGACGAGTGGATCATCATTTTTCGAATTGCTACGTGTGAGTATTTCCATTTTGGAAGCATTCATTTTTAAATGGCTTCATGTCATCCACTGATCAACGGCTCTGGGTCAGCTACAAAATCTGTGAGTTTCTAATGTCTTTGGGACATTCCAGTTTGAGGAGTTTTCGTGTGTCATCTGCATAGTTACTGCATGTGAGGAGAAAGTAATTGATCAGTATCAGTAATGACTTAATGTAGATGTTGTAAAGCATAGGTGAGATGATGGAGCCTTGAGGAACCCCTGCTTTAGTGAAGTGCATTTTGGATGGGAAAGGGGGGATACAGATGACATTTGTTCTGTTTTGAACGTAGGATATGCTCCAGTCGAGGTCAGCCCCGTCTATGCTTCGTAGAGCTTCTGTATCAGGACCTCGATAAATAACTAGCTCTGTTGTCCCCCCTTTGATTATACGCTTCTGTATCAGTGTCATGGTCAACTGTGTCAAAGGCAGCTGAGAGGTCCAAGAAAAGTAGTGCAGCAACCTTGTTCTGCTCAACTGTGTTCTTAAGATCATCCCAGACGGCAATGAGGGCAGATTCTGAGCCTCTTCCTGGGCGGAATCCTGTTTGGAAGTCTGAAAGTATGGAATTATCTTCAATGAATTGTGACATCTTGGCGAATGCTGCTCCTTCCATCACTTTGCCCAGGAAAGATCCATTTGTAATTAGTTTGTACTTGTCGAAATTAAGCGGGTCCAGATTCGTATTCTTTAGTAATGGGCGTATGTATGACTTTTTAAGGTCTTCTGGAAATATTCCAGTAGTTAAGGAATTGTTGATGATTCCTCTGACTGGTGTGGCAGCAGAGGTAGTTAGAAGAATTTTCTTGAAGGTTTGTGGTGGACACCATTCAGAAGGGCTGCTGGCCGACCTAACTGCTTTGACCAGATCCATACATTAATTGTGTGATATTTGTTGGAAGGAATGCACAGGTTGGATTAGCCTACTCTTGGAGAGATTTTCTGGAACAGGGTTAGTGCTGGTGGTCTTCCTTTGTTTTTAATAGGAGTCCAACATGTCTGCTTTGGTTGTGTAATGATTTGCCAGTTTGTCTGTGAATTTTTGAGTAATTCGATGAGCTCTTTCTAGGCAATTTGGTTTTTGAAATTCAGGGAGAATTTTTATAAAATTCTTTATTTGCACATTTAGGATTTTGAATTCAATATGAATAGTATATTGTTCTTAGGTTTTTTGATTGCTGCCTTGTATAATCTGATAAGTTTCTGTAGGTGAAATTTGTCTTGATTAGTGTTTGTTTTGAGCCAGGTGCATTGCAGCTTTCTAATTTGCTGTGTAAATTTATTTTAGCTCTGTATTTCTTCAAGGTGCCAGTTTTCTTTGTTCTGTTTTATTGTTCTTAGTGGTAATAGGACATCAAAAGCTTCCTGTCGCCACTCATATACTTTTTTTGCAGAATGTATTGTGCCTAGATCTGTATTGGATATTAGTTGTGTTTCTAAGTGTTCAAAATTGAGTTTGTTCCACGGTCGATAGGTGGATGGTAAGATGGGTTTAGACATGTTGCTTTGTGTTGTTTTATGTTGGAAAACAAGCAAATAGTGGTCTGATCTTGTGACTTAACTGTGTATTAAGGTGGAAATGTGTAACAGCTGACTGTATAGAAATAACATTGAGACTGTATAATACCGTATGCAGATCTGTATTGTTGTATTATTAACTTAAATAAAAAGTTTCTAAAAAATAAAATAAAAAAAAGGCATGTTGTCTTGTTTTTTCTTATTTCCACATTTTTGTCTTGAGTATGATAGTGTCCTTTCTGCAGTTGTGCAGACAGCCATCTAAGATGGTTAGCTACTCAGCTAGGTAAGCAGAGGGATGATGCTTCTGGTTTTGAAGGTGGTGTTTGCCAGAAATGGGACCCAGTAAAGCTGGGTGGGAATGAGGTGCTTATATTTCTTTAGCCTTTAATGAAACATGCTTCAGTATGTCAGATGCTCTTCTGGGTGGCCAGTGTGAAGTCTAGGCGGTCATGGAGCAGACCTTTTGAATATTCAGATCCAGGAGTACAAAGACTTGAAGAGCAGTTCTGAAGTGACGTTCTGAGAGGAATATTTTCACTTTTATAAGCCATCTTGGTTTTATTGTCAATATATTCCTTGATGGTGAAAATGATGAGCATGATGAATTCGAGTCCTGTGCAGTGGTTGAAAGTTGGAGGTTTAAATCTCATCGGGTTCATTCCGTTGAGCCTGGTTTGGACTAGGTTTTGCTTCATGTTCTTGGCCAATAAGAAAAAAGTTGTTTTGGTGGGATTAAACTTCAGGTAGGTGGTCGACATCCTGGTCTGAATTAGGTGCAGGCAGTTTTTAAGTCGCTGGATGTATAATGAAAGGTAGGCTTTCAAATATGTTTGTGTACTGTCTTTCAAATGAAATTTCTGTGAATAGAGCCTGAAGGAGCTCAATGTACCAGTTTAGGATTAAAGGGACAAGATGAAACCCTGCAGAACCTTCTAGAATCTTGAGGAGTCCATATGAACAAACTGGTGATGATTGGATAAGTAAGAAGAGAAACAGTGGAGGATGTTTCCAAATATTTTATGGTTCTTATCCTTTATCAAATTGGTGGTAGAGGTGCCTTTTTCACAGGGGATATGAATAATAGTAGGGCCAAAATACCCTAGTCCAAGAAAGTGAGATTTAAGGAGAATGCAATTTATTACCCAGTGTCACAACCTAACAGTGGAACCTAGCACACAGCCCTAGCTTCAGCTCAGCCCTGCAAAGAGACAGAACTCTGCAACAGTCTCAAAATACCAAAACTATTGCCAGCAAGTTTTTTGATTTGGTGATCCATTGTGAGGCTGAAATCCATGTGTGTATCTCTTCATTTTTTCCCTTTCTTTTCAGGAGTTCTTTCTACAGATATTCATTTAAATTCACAGGTTGTCTATATTTTTGACTGCTTGTGGGTATTCTTTAAATACTGCAGCAGTTGTAAGTATTTTAATTGTAGGCACTGGCACAACCATCGACACATCTTTCTGGTTTCTACACGTATCAATCTTTAAATGTAATTCTTGTTTGGTTCACACTTTTGGATGTCTATTGGTCCTATTGGCAGTGGAGTGTGGAACGTTCTCATCGTTTATCTATTGGCACACTTCTATATCTTCATCTATTTTATCTCCACATGTAGTTTGGTTCTTTTGAACTTTATGGGATCTTATATTTGTGTAGATTCCAGTACGTCTTTCTTACTCTACATGTAAGTTGTGTTATCTGTAACTCCTAGCCCCTTCTTGTGAATTCTCTCATTAGCTCCCCCAGTACCCCTTATGGGATCCTCTCCAGGTCATTTCCCCCATTTGTTTAATCTATAACCATCTTGCGTCCTGACGAAAGTGCGACCAATAGCTCAGGTCTCCACCAAAACATGCGCTGGACTTGGACTGGAATTCAAGGACCGGAATACCTAATTAACTCTTTCATTGATGAATTGAGTGATCTAAGACATAATACAGAACCTATGGCCTATGTATAATAAGCATTTGTAACAAACATATTTATATATAAAACAAGGATTTTTATTTGTTGGGCCTATTGTTCCTTGTATGATAACCCTTTTGGATTTTATTGATTTGTCTTGGTTATGTATGGAAGACTGACTTGTGTGATCTGTCTGGTGTGTATGTTGTGTAATTGATCATCTGATTGCAGTGTTGGGGGTTTGAGCCTGGGTAAGCCCAGGGTGTATATACACTGTTTTCGAATATTACCACTGGTGTTTTGACAGTTGAACAACATTTGTATATACTATACTTTTGGTGAATGTACTATAATAACCATTTGATATTGTGAATACAATCCGATGTATACACCCTTGCTATATATTTGGAGTTGTCACTTATTAAATCATTGGACTTTATACGACTTATTGAACTTGAAACTGTTGATTAGATTCTTTATTTGTACCTATGCACCAGGCAGGTTGGTATTTGTATTTACTGAGGCTGGAATCCAGCCACATTCTGAGATTCTTTATGGCACTTTTGGGGCTGGAGACTTTGTCCAGGCAGTCCAGTGCAAGAGACAGAAACTTTTTGATAAAAATGTTAGCCGGTAACATGACATCAGTCTCGTCTTCATTAAGCTCCAATTTGCAGTTCACCATCAATCTGGCTACTTCCTGAAGACATGGGACCAGATTGAGGTGGCTTGCGCAGGGGAGATCGATATCACCAGCTGAGTGTCATCAGCTTTAGAGACCAATAACAACCCATAGGAGTGCACATTTTCAGGCAGGGGGTACATATTAAGATTTTAAAAAGTGGGAAGACCCCTGAGGCACCCCACAGCTTAAAGAAAGACTGTATGAGTAACAAGATTGATCTAACACCTGAAACTTTCTATTTTCCAAATAGGAGGAAAGCCGTTTCAGTGCTCGACCATCGATACCCATATTTGCTCCACAAAATGAATCACAGATTCCCAACATGCCTTTTGTACTTTCCCCACCTGTACACAGCAGTACTTACAAGTTTTGCTACGTAATCCTATATGAGAAAGGGTAGACACACTCATCACAAGGTCTGGTTTCCTAGCAATATTGCAAAGGAATGGCAGTGAGAAACTGCAAGAGCATGACGGTTTTTATCTGCCAGACTATTCGATAAAGTGGACAGAGTACAGGATGCCACAGAGCCAGTGGGAAGTGCCAGTCAGACCCAGGTGGGTGTGCTTAGAGGTCAGCGGGGTTTTCGGGTGAGGAGAATAAGAGTGGGAGCGGGCTAAGACAAAGCGTTCTGTATCCTATTGCACTCATAGCCCTTACTCCAGAGGTGGTGAGGTAGAGGCAACACATAATGGGAGTGAGGCCAAGAGCTGATGCCTTTATGGAACTGAGAATTCTCTTTGGCGAATCAAAAGGGGATTGCCAGGAGCGCCAGAGCAACAGTCAAAAGCTTTGAGCATGTACAGGGACATTCATTTAGACCTAAAGTGTAAATGGGGCAGGCAGCATATAAGTATAAAAGAGTGCCTCTCTTCTACACAGATGCCTCTCACCAATTTCATCAGCTTCTTGGGGAGTGAATGAGACTATCACTAAGGAAATAGAGAACGAGAGACGATTGTTTTACTACTTTTGAATATAAAGTAATATCTGGAAAGTGTGCATACTGTGTTTTGTAAGGATTCCATCTCACACCAACAATCACATTTGGGGCCCTAACAAGATGACTAAGTAAGGTACCTTGTGATTGTAATTTGTTGGTCGTTTACAATATAGTTCTAAAAATAACAAAACTTCTCTACAGAGATTTAAATTAGCATTTTAAAAATTACTTTGTGGCAGCATCCAGCAATATGTTTTTTTTAGATTTGTTCTAGAATTGAATATATTAAACTATTTCAACATACATTATAATATAGGATGACATGTATGGCTTCTACATCTCCTAGTACAATGTAAATCAACTGTCCAGAAAAGCATGACAGATATAGGTCTTCCCTCTATCAAATGATTTACAGAGAATATACTTTTGAAATCAATTATGTGCATTAAGTACCTAAGTCTTTTTATGATTCAGAAATGTCCTACAGACTCATTAGCCACCTCAGCTTACACAATCAAAGAGCTTCAGAGCATGACCAGTGCTAGTTTGTTTAAACTGGTTTCAAGAAGAACTAAGAACACAAAGAAAACTTTGACAAGGGTCACACTGAGAAGTGACCATTTTGTTGCAGGAAGTCTGGAGTCAAGCTTAGTTTGGTAGGAATCTACTCCTATGCAGGTTCCTGAAGACACATCTGTTGAACAAAATGCCATAGTTGGAAATGTTACTATTGGGTATCTAAGGTGTTTGGCAATTTCATGAATCACTCATTAGGATTTACTCACAAAAATGTCCATGCTGTATAGCATATAGCACCCCTTGCAATAATTCTGAGTAAAAACCTATCTTCACAGCAAACAGTCTCACTTCAACGAGTCCCTCCTTAATATACATATCTTCTAGGTCTAGTATTCCTTCTCCTGGCTATAGCCTCATCGACATGTAGTCCTTCCATATATTGCTGGCAGCATGGCACTGCCCTGCTGTAGAAACGAATTGTGTGACAGCTGTGATGACCAGCCCTCTGGTAATGAGAGAAACAGTATGACTCAGATCAACCAATGAGGCTTTTTACAAAGAAAAGTAGAAATGGTCTAAATGGCTAGATTTAATACATCTCAGCATTGTGCAAGTTCTCTAGAAGTAGTTTGTATTTGTCAGGATGTTTGTTGATGATATAACAAATAAACTGCAGGAATTAATTATTTGGTCATGGTCCTTTGAAGAATTTCATGTATGAAGAAGTCTGAAAATGTGCAAAAGTACCATCATTGTGATCATAAGTGTGAGCAAGAGCAGCATGCTGAGCATAGCTCAGCATGGCACAACTTGATTGGAGGACCACATAAAATGTCCCAATCCAAATTTCTCAGAATCAAAAAAATAAATAGTTGCAAACCATGATAACTTTAGCATAACAATCTTGCATCCTTCTTTGGCCTTTTGCAGTGCCTGTCTATGCTTGATGTGCATCTTCATTTTCAAGAGTCTGTAATGTGAGCATGTGCACAGCTGATTTAAGGACATGCAATGTTCTTCAGACACTGCCTGGGATGGAGTGCTTTTTTTCTTTCAGCTAATCATCCATGAACCATTAAAATGTAATTGGCTTGAATCCTATCCCCACGTTTCCTGCTTAATCCTCCTATGACAAGATCTACTTACAAGAGATTTTTGCCCAACCCCTGACAGCTTCCCCCACGGATCATTGAGGTGCCAATATGAGAATATGGACCTACATTTAGTTTTGGCCAGCCACCACACATCAGTTGAGTAAGTATGGTTTACATTCCAAGGGAAGGTTTTCCTAAGATCAAATCTTCCCTCCGCCACATGCAGGCAATCCCGATCAATCTGATGCCAGCACAGCAAATTGTCAGTAGTATAACTAAAACCTTTCCCTAAGAACACATAGGTGAATGCCAGGATATTTTTATCGAGCAATAGACTGTAATGCCCCTTCGTGAACTACTAAGATTTTCATTTAATTGTATTCCACTTTCACTCTGCACTTCTGGTAATTTTATTATTTTTATCAACTTTTGTCTAAAGCTTCATTTCCTGGGGATGTGTTCCTTTAATTTCCCAGCACATTACCCATGGCTCCTATTGGAGCTCAAATAAGTCACCCAGAGTGAGTTAGTGGACTTTTAAGAACCCTCTAGAAGGAATTCCATGTATGTTCATGCTATTATGTGCCTACTGTCCCATTTTTGACAGAATTGATGACATATTTGGCCCTCGGGAATGCTAGCGCATGCGCTCTACCCCTACCACATGGCAATTAAATGGCTGCCCTCTACTTGCCTATTTAAATTTTAGGTACGGACATTAAACATTTGTGAGAAAACGACACCAGTGGCATACAAGTTATCTGTCACAAGTGGGTCACAGTGTAGCTTTGCACCACCTAAATAATCCGCTTTAAAAACTTGACATCAGTGCTGTCAAGCACCCATGATAAGTTGCAGGCCATGCAGTAGTATTCACATGTCATATCAAATTAAATTTGTTATGACATAATCAAAGCCTCTTCATCTTTGAGTAAGTCTCAGGTGGAATGTGTCTTCAAGCCCACAAGGCTTAGATACATACATTTGAGAAGATTAGAAGTGAGACATGTAGAGTTTGTTAACACATATGTTTCTGCACTTGGGGTGTGGCAAGGCACCGATGGAATAGGTTGAGTGCTGCAGCACTCCTGCCCAAACTCTGACAGCCAGTGGCTTCCTCCACGTTAAATGCCCAAATTGCCCTGAGAGTGCATTAAACCCAGATCACCCACATAGAGGCCATCTATTGCCTCGTTCTTGGGGTGATATTACCTGCTGTACTAATTAGTCACTTAGAGACCCATCCAGTAACTCAAAGGGTGAACAATTTTAATGATAGTAGGAACACACACATAATTTCAGCACAAATACATGACCCTCAGATCCCTCATGGACAAGTGGTGAGTAAAAACACCTCTAGTGAGAGCAAACGGCGCCCGGATAATGGACTAGGCAAACAGAAGTTAGATGCACAGTCTCGACCCCCGGCTGGCCCTTTAAATGAGGAAGCTGCCCACGAAGAGAGACCCTTCCTCACACATAAGCAATTCCCCACGATAAACCTTCCCCCTGAGGCGTGCCCGTTGGTTGTTGTGTTTGCAGGGGTTCCAGAACTAAAAGAGGCTCAGAAAGAATCCCATGAGGAGTTAAAAAATAAACTCATCTTCTGGCTTAACCAGAATAGACCAATTTCTAACAACCAGGATGGGGAAATTCTTTTGGTCAGACGTGTGAACTGGATAGGGAGGAGCCCGAAAAATATCGAGGGAAACTGCATCATTGCAAATTTCAGGGACAGCAGGGTGGTCGAGCATATTTTGAGACCGGGACCCCCGGGATGCATGACAAGTATAAGGCCCCTGCCACTTAGTTATTTTTATTCAAGGCAACAGGTACTAAAAGAGGGACAGCAAAGCGTTTGGAGACGTGTGGAGGGACGACACTCTGGCTCAAATAGAGGCCCAAATCTCTTGCAACAAGCAACTGGGTTATGGGATGGGGGACACTCGTGTTGGGTAAACAGGTTCACCCCATTAAGGTCACTAGAGGAGATTGATTGACTATTTGACTCTCCCTCTTCCTTAGTACAGGCTGATATGGACCTTACAACAATTGATCTGGTAGACCGGTTAGAGGAAGTTTCTCTGGGACATGGTTTTCCCACTGAAGATGGGTATCCAGCACCAGGGGGGGACTGGCCCATGACCTTAGTTAAAACCCGAGGAGTCCTAGATACTCTTGGTGTGGGTTGCGCACAAACACCCCCCGAGCTAGTTACTACAGCCATTAAACGAAGAAAACAGGACTGTGACACACAGATACAATCCCTCGGAAAGGAAACAGGGGGGCGAATTAACATTAGTCAAGAATTGTAAGTGGTAGGGCCCGTTACCATTGAGAAAGAGGGCTTGAGAATTATCTCGTGGAATATAGCAGGTATTGCAGGGAAATTTAACAACAAGGAATGGCGACAGTTCATGGCCTCTTTCAATATAATCTGCCTGCAAGAGACCTGGGCCACAGATAACACTCACTTCCAAATAGCCGGCTATAAATGTTTCTTCACACCTGCACAGAAAACCTCCTCGGGCAGGGCTAAGGGTGGCCTGCTAACATACATTGATTTAAACATAGAAGGCAAGTGGTCTAAGGTGGATTGGTTCACATGGAACATACAGGCCCTGAGGTTTAGAAATAAAGGGTTTGGTCTTGTTTTGTTCAATGTGTATAATGCCATTGCCTCGGAAAATGACTCCACTATTCTGAAGGAACTGGATGTCAGGCTGAAACAAAAACTTGTCCCAGTTCAGGGCGTTTCGGCCCCTTTGTTAGTAGTTATGGGTGACTTGAACTGTCACTTATGCCCGGGGCAGTTCCCAATCAGTGCTAATTGGTCTAAATGCCCCATAGAAAAGGGTCCCCATTTTAGTCACTCTTTTAGAGGCATGGAATGGGGCAAGTTGACTTACTCCTACGACCTTGAGCACACAATCGATATGATTACTCTGGGACCGGACGGCACTCTCCCCCCCCACTTTTAAGGGGAGAGGGTGCTCGTCATATATAGATTATATACTTGTCTCAAGAGGTTTAAAAAATCACATTTCCAAGGCAGATATTGAGTGGAGCCCATTTAGTGATCATAACCCTTTGGTCATTGAGCTCCTGTATCAAGGAAGGCAAAAAATTAAGCCATTGGATGGCACTATCATGGAATGTGTGACGGCCCAGGGTAGGAGGCTCAAGTGGGCAAAGATAGACGGGCCCAGATTTTACAAAGCCCTGATGGAAAAAGGCAAGTCTCTCATTGATGAGTGCTTAGACCCGTCGGTGGTAGGGGCTCGCCTTATAAAAGTGTTTGACCAAATAACGTGTTTGGTGGACGGACTATTGTTGGCCAAGGCCCCTAAGAAAACTCACTCAAACTCACCAAAATGGTTTGATAGGGGATGTACTCGAGCATTGAAGAATCTAAAATTGGCCCTGAGTGGCAACCCGAGGGAACAGGCTGTAGTAAAAATATGTAGATCAGCATACAGGAAGGAGTTAAAAAGACGGAAAGTCACGCTGCAGGTAGAAGCATGGGCGTCCCTGAGGGAGGCATCTGAAAACAGGGATATCACTGAATTTTGGAGATTAATAAACTCTCCTTGTTTTCAAGACAATAATGCCCCGGAGATCGCCTCAAATATCCTACCCGAACAGTGGATCACTCACTTTGAGGGTCTATATAATCATGGGAAGGAGATTTTATTAAAGGAGAAGGGGACAAACTTGGTGAGTAATCAAGTGGTATTCTCCCTGGAAGAGATCAGATTGGGTATTGACGGACTTACTAAGAACAAAGCCACGGGTCCAGATGGGATCCCCCCAGATCTATTTCTGAGCCAAGTGGATCTTTGGGCTCCTATTGTAACCAGAGTGCTAAACGCAGCTATAATGGCCGGTTTGCCACGATCATGGTCAACGGCCACTATAGTCCCTATTTTCAAAAAAGGCAATAAAGATGACCCTCAATGTTATCGGCCTATCTCTTTGATAGATGTCACTGCCAAAATTTTGGGTAGGGTAATTTTGAACCGCCTGACTGAGTGGGCCGAGGACAATAATATCATCTCAGATGTCCAGTATGGCTTCCGGACTGGCAGGTCTACCAGTGACCAATGCCTGAACCTATACATGCTGGTAGCAAAGTACACTAAAACCAGCAACGAAGCTATGTATTTGGGGTTCATGGACTTGGCCGCTGCATTTGGTCATGTCAACAGGAACAAGTTATGGGCAATGATGAACCAGCTCGGAATTGACCCCGGGTTAATTCATATACTGAGGGAATTACATAGCGAAACCTCGGCTAGGGTACGGTATAATAAAGATGGGGGACTGACAGAATCTTTTAGTTGCACAAGTGGAGTGAGGCAGGGATGTATCTTAGCCCCTTTCTTGTTCTCGTTGTATATTAATAATTTGGAACAATGCCTCAATAACCAAAAAGCAGATTGCCCAAGGGTTGGGACCCGCAACATTCCAGTGCTGCTGTACGCAGACGATGCGGTCCTGCTGGCACGGACTCCCAATAGTCTGCAGATTCTTATTGATGGGTTCGTTAAATTTATGGAGACAATTGACCTGTCTGTCAACTTAAAAAAATCATATGTAATGACAGCAGGCCATAGGCCATTGAACGGTTTCACCTATAGAATTGGCACCCACATTCTTGAAAGGGTGCAAACATTTTCATATCTAGGGGTGCTATTTGACGAATCTTTAAAATTTACATCCCTTGTGCAAGAAAGAGGTGGAAAACTGGTGGCATCTTTTGGTGCAATTTCCGGCTATGGGAGGAAAGTTGGCCGTTGGTGCCCAGAACAAACAATAAATTTGTATGGCTCGATGTGTTGCCCAAAAACTATGTCTGGATCAGAAGTATGGGGATTCATAAATCTGGATGGACTGCAAAGGGAAGAAAACAAAATATTTCGCTCAATACTGAACGTTCCCAATTGCACGCCAGCTATTATTGCCCACAAAGAACTTGGAAGACCCTACATAGAGGATTTGATTAAGTTTAGACCAATCTTGGCCTGGCTTAAATTATGGACGAACCCTGAAGCTGCACTGAGTAGGTTGATCATACAAGACTGCTTGGGAAGAGACAAACACCTGAACATCCCATGGATCAACTATATTAAGAACACTTTGGAAAATATGGGTCACCTAGAGATGTTTCTCAACCCTCTATCGATTACAGCACAGGATAAGCTAAAATTAAAGAGAAGCTTCCTGGAATCAAGAGTAGCGGCTAGGAGTACACTAGAAGGGAGCAAACCCTCGGTGAGCACCCACAGTAGGCTTGAAACGACTGGTGGGATGGAACCGTACCTCTGTGTTCTTTATAATGCCCAAGAGAGGTTTTTAATGGTACGTTTTAGGCTCAATTTTTTACCTTATTTATTAGCTGATCCAGCCGGTTTTAGTATGTCAATTGAGCAGAAGGGTGCCTGCGGCTGCGACAATAGGTCTCCGCAGGACACCCTTCATTTTGTATTATTATGTCCTATTTACAGTCTCCCCAGACGCAGATTTTTAAAAGGCATTCTTAAAAAGGAAAGATTTACTAGAGCCAAGGAGGCATTGATTTTTTTACAAAGGGCCAGTGACCCGTTAACTTTATGTGCAGTGATAAGTTTTTTAAAATTCGCATTTAGACTTAGAGTCTCTAGAGGGCAGCACTAATCTTGATGATTGTAGAATTGTTAATTGGTTAGATCTAGGAACCCCACCCATGAGGATTGTACGTGAGCAATGAATTATTTGTACATATATAGCGTCATTCAATGTTCTGTATACTGATTTAATATTGTTTTAATTGCATAAATGTGTACTCTTTTATGATGATTTTTAACCATTGAATAAAGAACTATTGAATTGAATTGAATTGCTGTACTAACTGTTCTGTAGTGAAAGCCCGCGCGGCTGGCTTTCAAGATGGTGTGGCAGCGGCGTTGCTGAACCTACAGAGCGGCACGTTGTTGACCCATCTCCCTGCCCTGGATGGTGAAGGGGTCTGGGCATAAGCAGAGGAGGTGGGGCTGTTGGACCTGAGTTGTGGCAGGCAACCGGCTAATGGCGAGCTAGACTGCAGAGAACTGAACTGCGGCCCACATGGCCAACTGCACACGAACGGCTGAGGAGGGCTGTGGCCTGCAGCAGTGAACCGAGTTGCGATGAGGACTGTGCGAGCAACCTGGAGTGAAGCCCATGAGCGGAGTTAAGGCAGAGGTGCACTGTCGCCACTAGCGAGGGTCCCGTCTGCTTGCTGCATGGAGCTGTGAGCTGCGACAGCAGAGCCTCCTGGGGAGAACCAACTATACTGCCCGCCTGCCACATGCCTCTACCCTGACTTTGTATCCAGCATAGATGGGGCAGCAGACGAGCCCTGCTCTTGCCCTGCAGCTGTCTGGAACTGCAAGCTAGCCCTGCAAAATACCAACCTCTGCCTCGAAACACCCTGGGGTCAACTGCACTACGAGGGCCTAGAGGGTCTACAATTGACTTTGCAGCGGGAGGGATCTTTATTACAGATCAGAGGTGAGGCCCACGACTGAAACTGGGCACTAGGGGCAAACTAATGTGCACAAACACAAGATGATCGTACCTCATGAACTGGTGTAACCTGGGGAGCTGACGAGACTTGTGCCTGCAGGAACCCGGGAGTTGGAGATGTCCACCTATAGCAGTATATAACAGAAACTTGCCTGAGTCCCAGGACACAAACGGTGCAGCGGCCAGACTGGGTGACCGCATCGAGGATGCTCACACAGGCTGGAGCAGAAGACGGGCCCTACTCGTGCACCACATGTAGGGTGAGATGGGAAATTGTTGACCTCTGGGGGGGCAGAGACCTGTTGACCAGTGCATGCTGCTGACACTACCGGACCCTGTGAGCCTCACTGAGCTCGAACAGTGGACACAGCACAGGCCCCTCCTTCACCTCAGATTTTCCATCACTCCAATAATCTGCCCCTATACTACACAATATATAATGGAATTGGGGGGCAGCCTGGACTCCCCGCCGAACTGGCATTTTGAAGCACATACTTAAACCTGCAGATCTGCGCCCCGTATTGCATGGTGGAGAGTGCTTGGCCTGCCACTGAACTGGCAGATAGACTGAGGGGACACACAACTAACTGCAGATTTGCCTGGATCATTGACCCTGGCCCTCGTACTATTACACAGACTCTGATACCTTGGGCGCTTTCCCACACACTAGTTAATAATCTGTTCGCTGCGCCTTCCAGCAACCACCTCAGACTTCATGCTGAGAAACAGGAAAAGGGAAATACTCCCCAAATAAAGAACTGAATACAGGCATGGCTTGAAAGGCCTTCATGGCGGACGCAGGTTGATCGAGCTCCGCGCGTCTGCCTCCTTAATCCTGCATAATCCTGAATATACCACTTGGTTTCCGTGTCTGCTGGCAGCAGAACTGTTCTGGACCCCGAGGAACACGGAGTTGGAGAAATCCCAGGTGCAGACGGCCGGTTCGCGGCAGCTGCAGAGGCGGCCTGGGTGGCGGCGTGATCGGCCTGGTGTCGCGGGCTGCCGCGGGCCCTCCCGGAGCGGCTGCAGGGAGAGGTGGGAGCCTGCCCCAAGGTGAGGAGCCGGGCGGTGCAGGGGTGCCAGTACGCCTGCGGTGGGTGTCTGCCCTTACCCTGCCGGGGCTGCTGCTGTGGGACGCCTCCTCTGGGGCTGAGTGTCGGTCCCGGCTAGGCCTCGCGGGTCAGCCCGTTGTGGCTGGGGTCACGGGGTTGGTCTGGGCTGGGGCTGTTTCTCGTGGGGGCGGCCACATCGATCCCTGGTGTGCGGGCCAAAGAGTGGGTGCAGTGTGGTGGGGCCTCCTTGCTGGCGTGCTTGGGCTTTTCCTGGGGTGTGGTACTGGGGTGCAAGCAGGTAGCTGGTGATGTCCCTGTAGCTGGGGGAGGTACGGTAGTGCCGGAGATCTGGGGCCCACACTGGCTTATAACCAGTTTGTGGTGGTGCACGCACGGCTCTAATTTCAATTGATGCTGCTACATCAGTGGATGTGGGACTCTCAGGGGACCCCGGGGGGCCTTGGCATACCGCCAGAAGACTTAAAGGGCACTGCTGCCGTCGCATGATTGCTGAGGGGCATTGGCCACATAGCACGACCTCCGGCCAGCGGTGGACACGTGATAAGCCCGAGCTCTGCAGGACACAGAGGACTGCCTTGCGGTGCGGGGACTGCTGGGGTGGAGTAGCTGGCTGGTGGTCCAGCACTGTGTGTCCCATTAGGGGGGCCTACTTGGTTCCCTGCTGCAGGTTGCAGAGGCGGCTGGGCTAGGCCTGGTGTGGCTTGTGACCCTGCAGTGGGGATTTCCGTTGAGGACTGGGCCCGTTGCTCCTCTCTGGTGCCCCTGATGTGGCAGATTAGCGCGTTTGTGACCTGTTGGCCTGTGGCATTCCTCCCGGAGTTTCTCAACAGTGGCCGCGCCATTGGTCGGGAGGGGGAAAGACAAGCCAGCCGCCTCAAGCCAGAAGCAGACCACCTTGGACCAGTTTGCCACATCTGCGAATGGTGGCTCCTCACCTGGCCCTATGCCGGATAATGCAGCTTTGCTGGTGGCTATAACAGATGTGAAAGACTCGCTGGAAGCCAAAATTGGCGCCGTGGGCTCGGAAGTTTCCTTTCTCCATCAGGACTTAAAGAAAGCGGTGGAGCATATCACCAAAGCTGAGACACGCGTGTACACGGTTGAAGATAGTGTCACAACTCTCCAGCAGCGCGTCAATAAACTGACGCCATCTCACAGGAACTAGCCACCTGGGTGGAGGATGCAGAAGGCCGGGCAAGGCGCAACAACCTATGCTTTATTGGTTTCCCAGAGGGGTGCGAGGGTAACTCCATGAACCGCTTTCTCACCTCGTGGCTTAAGGACCTGCTGCCTGCCAAAATGCTCTCCACGTGCTTCGTGGTCCAAAGGGCCCATCGGGCGCTCAAGAGGAGGCCCCCGCCCGGAGAGGCCCCGTGGCATGTCATCGCTAAGCTACTTAATTAAGCAGATAGAGACGCTGTGCTGCAGTATGCACGGTCGCACAGGGACACACTTCTCTACGACTCTAAGCCTATTATGATTTTTCAGGACTATACTCGCCTTGTGCAGCAGCAGCGATAATCTTTCCTACCAGCAAAGAAAAGCTTACGAGACCTCAATATCTCTTACATGCTGTTGTACCCGGCCAGACTCCGGGTGGTGTATAACTCCAACACACATTTCTTTGACTCTCCTGAAGCGGTCTTTGCTTGGACTGACGAACGAGTGCATCTGAAACCCCGCTCCCCGCCTCTACTGGAATCGGATTCATCCAGAAGCTCTCACTCTACTAGGCCGCGCAGGGTGAAATCCAAGCAACAACGCTGATCCAGATCTTCTTGTGGAACACCTAGCCCAGAATAATTGTCTTGACTTTCCTTTGCCTACGTAGCTTCTACATGTTTGTAGCGGATCTGGCACAGTTCTGACCTAATCCGTCTATCCAGTACCGAGCTGAGGTGGACGTGCTCCACTATGGTTGATCTGATCAAAACACGAGTACCCCACTGTTAAAGGGTTTTGGGCTGTTGGGATCCGTTGGAGGGAGTGTGCTGGGCTCTATGTTTAGGACCTTGGGTTTTCTGTACCGCAACAGATGTTCCGAGTTTTGGGGGGTATTGGGGAGGAGGGAGCGGGAGGGAGAAAGGTGTTTTCAGATGTTGGAGTCTTGTTGTTCGTATTTCTGTTATGCGCGCAGACACATGTCCCACGTTCCACTAGGCAAACTACTATATTTGGTCCCACCATTTTATCTATGGTCACCCAGTCAATAACCTCCCGCATGACTGAGCTAACTGTAGTCACATGTAACGTTCGAGGGATGCTCAATAAAGTAAAGTGAGGGGCTATCCTGAGACAGGTCAAACGCTACGGAGCCGACATTCTCCTACTGCAGGAGACTCACTTACTGGGTAATAGGGCCCCATGCCTAGCCAGGTTTGGCTACCAGCAGGTGTATCATGCAGGGTTCCCTAGGGGTTCCAGGGGTAGAGCCATTCTGATCCATCACCGGGTTCCATACCTTCACACTAAACAAAGGCTAGACCCTGGAAGTTGATACGTCCTTGTGTTGGGCTTTCTCTATGGGGAACCACTTACTCTTGGTAGTATTTATGCACTCCGCCTCTGGGTAGTATATTTGTGGACACCATCGCTCCTCAGTGGGGCGAATTTCCGGAGGGTCTAGTTATTTTGGGAGGGACTGGAATGACACTATGGCACCATCTGAGGAGTCGTGGATTGGATGTGGGCTCCTCAACTTTCTCTTCTAAACTGTTGTTGTTAACTAGTACGATGGGATGGGCAGATATATGGCGAGAGTTTCATCTCGCCGAGACAGGATACACGTATATGTCCACGGTCCATGGCTCCATGTCTCGCTTAGACTATCTCTTTACGCCACGAACGTACATACACAGGTTTTCTCAGGTTTCACATCTCCCTAGGGGGCTGTCCTATCATTCCCCGGTCAGGGTGACACCTTAGTGACACGCACAGAAGCCCCCCTTTCGATGGCGCATGTCCACTTCACATCTTTGAGATTCTGACTACCAAGAATGTCTTGTGGAGGCACTTCAGGAATACCTTACCCTGACGACCTACTCCGCCCCCACCAAGGAGGCTCTTTGGGAAGCATGTAAGGTGACTCTCAGAGTCTCAGAGGGGTAGACATAAGTTACCGGACCAATGATAAGCGTAAGCGCTCTGCCCAAAGGACGTAGCTTGAAGACCATTGTACATCACTTGAGACACAATACACATTGGACCCTAGTCCTAACCTCTATCGTAACCTCTCTATCACGCACCAACGGTTACGTCAACACCTTATAGATGAGGCTAAAGACATATGGTTGGCATCTGAACATAGCATATACCAGTGGGGGGACAAATCGAGCAAAATGTTACAACGACTCAGTCAAAAATGAAACGCTCCAACCGTGAATCCAATCATTAGAAGTGAGGATGGTGAATTGCATTTCTCCCCAACGGCGGTGGTCACTGAATTCACGTGCTACTATGCCTCCTTCGGGATATCCCCCCCGGAGACTGATTGACCAAATGCTGGACCAATTAGACTCTCCTATTACAGTAGAGGACAGTAGAGGCGTTATCTGTGATGCGGCCAGGCCGGGCCCCAGGTCACAACGTGTTTCCCATGGAATTTCTCCGTTCCCAAATGCCCATATTGGGTCCGCACTTACTGGACACCATACATGAGGCCCTTGATGGACGGTGATTGCCTCAGGACTGGCGCCAGGCAGAGATAGTGCTGTTTTTGAAACCAGGTCATCCTCCAGAAGATCCCTCCTCATACCACCCGATTTCCGACATCAATTTTGAGCCTACACTCCTGGAAAAGGTACTGGTGGACCGGCTGCAAGCCTGCATCCAGGAGCTGGTCCATTTGGACCAATCCGGTGTTATGCCACATCGTGCCACCCGCCACAATATTCGCCGGGTCCATAATGCTATGGCACTAGCCCCGAAGTTAGGGCATCCGGCGGCTATACTTCTTGTTGACATTGACAAGGCTTTTGATTCCTTGAGTTGGGAGTATTTATTCCAGGTACTAGCTGCGTGTAATTTTGGTCCGCAGTTTTGGGCAAACGTGCGCTTGTTGTCTACTAAGCTCATGGCTTCAGTCCGTGTCACCGGCCAGTGTTCCACCCCTTTCCCCATTGGCCGTGGCACACGTCATGGGTGCCCCCTGTCTCCGCTCCTGTTTGCTTTGGCAGTGGAGCCAATGGCGATATCGGTTCGTCGGGATCCAGTGCTCCGGGTTTTCGATTGGTCTAACTCACAACCGGATCGTATCGCCTTGTAAGCGGACGATGTCCTATTTTTTATGACAGACCCATGGATATCGGGCCCGCGTATTTGACAGATTCTCTGTGTCTTTGGCCAGACCACCGGCCTTCACACTAATACTTCTAAATCGGTATTATTCCCAGTTTGTGGGCAGCAGGGTAGGGGCACCTGGGCATCTCAGCTTAGACACGTCACCGATGACTTCCAATACCTGGGGGTCTTTGGTTCTCCCTGCCACAGGACGTCCTTGTCAAGAAATGTCACTCCCCTTCTTGTCCGACTCCATGAAGAGACTTCCATATGGTCCTCTCTGCCTCTCTCGCTGTATGGGCGGTCGGCTATTTTCAAGATGGTTTCTCTCCCGAGGGTGCTCTATCGACTCCAATATTTCCCGTATTATATTCCACGGTCCTGGTTCGCGTAAGTAAATACTATTCCTAATACCTTCTTCTGGGGTGGGGGAGCGGTACGGGTGGTTCTGCAGACTTGTAGACAATCCACTTACTGTGGTGGTATCACGGCCGCTGATGTTTACTCATATTATGCAGCCTCTCATCTCTTGGTTATAAACGACTGGTGGTACAACTCGCCCACGGACCCGACGTATGCTCTAGAACATGCAGCATTGGCAGGGACTCGCCTTTTTACAGTTACTCTATGGCACACAGAAGCTTTATTTTCTACCTCACTCCAGTCAAACAACAATCCAATTGTGGAGGTACTTAGTACGGCGGATGGGCTGGCGGGGCCGCCTGTCCCAGGCTATGCCACTGTGGCAGAGTAACTGTTTGCGCCAGGTGACAGCTTTGAGGGGGTTTCATCAGTGGGACCTCATCGGCATCTCCACCCTAGGTAACGTCATGCGAGGCGCGACGCTCAAATCCTTTCAGCAATTACAGGACGAGTTTCAACTTAATAAAACTCAGTTCTATTAATATCTTCAACTTCGCCACGCGCTCACCCCGGCGATAAGACATTTGGACACTCTCCCGGAATTCCACCCACTTGAGGGCCGCCTACTCATGGGGGATGTGGGTGCTCACAAAATACAACAGGTTTATCAAACACTGACTACACAAGCCAGCACGACCTTGCATAAGACCCGTAGGGCATGGCAGGATAATATCCCGGAACTGACTGACGATGATTGGGCAGAGGCCATAGCAAGCCCTAGGGGCGCAGCGGTGTCCTCTAGATACCGGCTGATTCAGGTTAAATTTGTCCATAGGGTGTATTACACGCGCCTTCGTCTTTGGAAGATGGGAGTCATTACCTCCCCACAATGTCTACGCTGTGACCGGGAAGAGGGGTCATATTTTCATACGGTGTGGGGTTGCCCCTCGATACAGCGCTTTTGGCGTAGGGTGCAGTCCTGTCTTAATGAAGTACTGTCATGGGACCTCCCGCTAGACCGCCAATTGTTTCTTCTCCATAGTACAGAGGATATAGGGGGGAACAGGTACAAGCAACATTTACTTTTCCTAGCACTCACGATTACCAACAGCGATATAGCTCAGCTTTGGAGGGGGACCTCCCCGCCGATGATGGGAAAGTGGCGCGGAGCGCTTGATACATGCATGAGGGCGGAAATGGCAGTCTTTCAAGCACGAGGTTGCCCACAAAAACACAGAAAGATTTGGTCTAGATGGGCTACATACCGGAGTATAGATCTTCCCCCGCTCCCCTCGAAATCCCCTTAAGGGCCTGTATTACTGGGGGTTAACGACCATCTCCTCAGCAAGTTTGTCCGGCTTTCTTATTTATTGTGTACTGGTTATCAATGATATATGCCTATATGGGGGGATGGGGACAGTCTGCGTGATGTTTCGGTTGTTACAAATGTTTTGTTTACCAATTGTACCAGGTAGATGTCACAAATGATGTAATGTGCAATCTTTCTCTCCTTAACTGATATATGTTGGATACCTACAGTCGAGGTACTTTGAAACTGCAATAAAACATGTTTAAAGATAAAATAAAGAACTGAATGACCCTAGTTCATCCCAGGAGCCGAACCACACCGTGATGGATGTGATGTCCTCAGGTACTGGACTTCCTCAGGTAGAACAGCAAGACGCAACCCTAGACTCTGTACTGCAGGCCATTGTCACATCCAGAGAGACACTTGAGCTGCATTGTGGTCACCCACATAGGGTTTCTGAGGGACAGCTTCTGAAGATTGGCAGAAAGGGTCATTTCTGCAGAACATTCACTAGAAACCATCACTCCTGAAATGGCATCCATTCATGAATGGATGTCGCACATGGAGGACAGAGTTCAAACCCTGGAGAGTAGGACTGAAGACTCTGAAAATAGGGCCAGAAGGAACAGTTTGCAAATCATAGGCCTACCTAGTGCATAGACGGTCCCAATGGGAACAGAGTTAGTTTCCTGGAGAATTTGCTTCACAACGAAGCCCCAGAAGGCCTGTCCCAGTTCTACGCACTTGAACGTGCCCATCAGGTGCCGGGATCATCCGCTGTTTCCAGGGGGGCTCCCAAACCTCTAATGGCCAAACTCTTACATTACGGAGAGCGCAAGCACATTTTGGCCCAGTCCCGGCTGAAAGGTGACGTCATGGTGGAAGACCAAAGAGTGATGATTTTCTGGGACTTTACCAGGGAGGTTCAAAAATAGCGAGCCTCCTTAACGGATTCTATAAAGCACCCCAGGTCATTTAGAATTCCATATGCAATGCTATTTCCAGCCAGATTATGAGTAATCCAAGGGGATGAGTTGCACTTCTTTACCGCTCCTCCAATGCTCTGGAATTGGATTGATCACCTCCCCCAGGCGTAGGATTGCTCTGCTCCTAACACTCTGAGGATAAATCAGAGACCTCATAGAAAGAAAGCAAGAAAAAGAACTGGGCAGTTCTCTCTTGCTCTCAAGCCCTGCACAAACAAAGAAGAGTGGTGGAGGTGGTGGCAGCAATCAGGGGGACTGGGTCTTGCCCCCTTCTGTGGTTGGAGATCACAGCTCGAGGGATTCTGACCATGCTGCCGTCTCCACACACACCTCCAGAGACTTGCCCCTCGTTACCCCTAGCACTTCAGACAAAATCATTTACCAGCACCAATATTGCTATAGTGGGGCACTAACATTCTGACCACCAATTGTGCCTGTATGCTTTGTCTGACCCATTGCTCACTAATCACTGGGTCAATTGTGGCCTCACTTATTCTTTTTACCTGCTGGATGGTGTGACATGATGCCGGGAGGCGCATTGACTGGTGCACCTCATCCCCACCCCCACATTGACGTTGTGTAAATGATGACAGCGCAAATTGCATGTTTGTTTCATAGTTTGGATGGGGAGTTGGTTTCTTCTTGTCCGGGGGTTGGGGAGTTGGGATTTTGAGTTGTGGTTAATAGGGTATATGTACAGGAATGCCCCCCCACACACTGTAGGAAATCAGAGCTCCTGCCCCTGATCTCGAAATGCCATTGTTTTATTCCATTATGGCAACCCCTTGACATATTCCCTTATTAGCTGGAACATAAGGGGTTATAACAACATGGTCAAATGATACAAGGCCCAAACATACTCAAAGAGGAGAGATGCTCACATAGCCCTCCTACAAGGGACCCACCTCACCACCACCGAAAGAAATCAGTATGCAAGAGATGACGTGGACAGCTTTATGCCAGTTCACACTCGGCCTTTGCTAGAGAGGTCCTGCTGTGGATCCGCCCTGGGGTGCCATTCCAAAAAATTAGCTAAGTGATCTACCCCAACGGGTGATATGTAGTAGTGTTGGGTCACCTGGCAGGCCATGACTTAACCATAGTATGTATCTACGCTCCTAACAGATCCGGAAGGGTTCCTTGCTGAACTGTCTAGACTCTTGGCACTGTACATAACACAGAACGTAGTACTGGGGGGTGACTATAACTTTGACACAGATCCGGCTCGTGACAGATCTCTCCAGTCCACTGACTAGCTTGGTTATTCTCGAACTGGCAGCAGGGATGGGGCTTACTGGTCTCTTGGAGACGCATACATCCCCAGGTCCAGGGATTATTTGTTTTATTCGGGATGCATGAACTACATGTGTGTCTTGACGCTTTTCTATGTTCCCCAGGAGTACATGGGGCAGTCCAGAATGTAGAATACTTGTGTCAGACTGTATCAGACCGCAACCCAGTGTTGCTCTTCCTGGATTGGCACAGAGAATGCCCCCAGACACCAAGCTGGCACCTAATGCCACATGAGAGGGTGTTAAGAGACCTGGAAATTGCTAGGGCTGGAAACCTGGGACTGAAATAACAGCTTTTGGAAGCTAGGGGTCAGGTAATAATACTGAGAAGTTTTGATGCTTTGACCATCGTGAGTAGATGATACGTGCTTATGCTGAACGTGAGAAAGCAGGGACCCTACAGTCTTGGCTTACCAACCCAACATCCAGAGGTTCCTTAATTTTACTCAGAGCTGTGTGAGCGTAGATTTGGGGAATACTATACAGCACTGTGTACCCTCCCACCGATATTACCCCCTCAACTCATTAGTGACTTCCTAGACCCGAAGTGGCTCTCAATGGTTACACAGGTAGAATGAGAGGCACTGGGAGGTGCTATTACACTTCAGGAGGCGTGGGTTGCAACCAAAGCCATGTTAAGAGGTAAGGTCCCTAGGACGGATGGTCTGCCAGTGGAATTTTAGGTAGCCTATGCTGTAGAACTTGGTGGTCCACTATGCTGCAGCCCGAGAAACAGGGCAATCACGCAATTCCGCTAATAAGGCCCTGGTGATCCCACTGCTGAAACTGGGCGCCTCCCTCATGATGTCAGGGCATATTGCCCCTTGTCCAAGCTTAATATGGACTATAAAATTCTCAGTAGGATACTAGCCCCTCATCTCCTTCCACTAATGCCCAAACTGATTTACTCTGGGTTCATCCTGGGGCTTAGCATGGTACACAAGATCCGTAGGCTCCTCTCAAACCTTGAGGCAGAGATACTAGGTACACATAGAGCTGTGATCGTGGCACTAGACATAGAAGAAGCCTTTGATAGTCTTCGCTGGGACTTACTTTACCAAGTACTGTCGAAGATGGGTCTAGGCCCTGGGTTTGTTCAGTGGACTAGGCTCTTATATTCCGCGCCTACTGCCAAAGTCCGGACTGGAAGATGCATTTCTGAAACCTATGTAGCAGGAAAAGGAACTAGGCAAGGCTGCCCACTTACCCCTTCACTATTTACCATTGCTGTCGAGCCGTAGGCAAGTAGCACACACTCTGGCATGGTATATCGGGAACTGGAACTTACACAGCATTTCACGCTACTCTGTCCTGTAAGCAAATGATATGCTTCTGTTCCTGCGGAATGCAGATGAGGATTTGCCAGGCACAATTGCTCTTCTGGAGTGCTTTGGAAGGACCTCTGGCTTGTGTATCAATTGTCAGAAATCCCACCTATTCCCACTCTGTGGGACGGTGCCCCAACCTTGAGACCTGCGTAGACTCACTTAGGAAGGGACATGCCTGAATATCTGGAAGTCAGGATCGACCATGATGCTCTTGACCTTCTGGAGGGTAATATCGGTGCGGCCATTAGGGGACTCTGCACCAATGCAGACTTCTGGATGGCCTTATTGCTGTCTGTAGCCGGGAGATTTGCGGCGGCAAAGGTGCCCTGACTGTTGTACTTCTTCTCCACTCTGCCCATCATTATTCCCCGAAAGGTTTCCCAGGAATCAGACTCACTGCTGATCGAACTTATATGGGAAACAGGCAGACATAGGGTAGCACTGGCTAAACTGCAATGCTAGACAGCAGAGGGGGGACTGGTGGCCCCAAATATTGAGGCCTACTACCTGGCGGTGCAGCTCCAGTGGTTTAACAAGTGGATTTATTCATGAATGCACCTTGAGGAGAATACCATCGCGACAATACCAAGTCTCCGTTTACTGTATCAGGTCCTCTTGAACCCCAGACTACCACTTCTAGAGGGTGCCAGAGACTTTCAGTTCATTTGACACTGCTGGTGATGCTCCCTCCAGTGCACCCAAGTCGGCATGCAGTACTTGCAGGATCATTCACTATTGGGACCGGAGCAAATAGCTTAGGGAAATACATAGAGGGAAAACACACAAGATGATGGACGGAATGTTGCACAATGGCAAAACATTCACCCCCAGTCACAGATCTGGGTTTAATCCATCGTTATTTTGCTCACCACGCCACCCCAGTTCAGACATGGCCATATGCAAATCAGTCTTGACCCTGTGCCTCATGGGAACAGTCCAGCCCGAACTGCCAAGCCATGTCTTCCTTGGACCGGAATCAAGCATCCTAGGACCGGTTTCTGGCTATCAGCCGTCATCAGCCAGGATAGCTTGATTCCAGTGGCGTAGTGAGCACGGGACCCACGTCTAGGCATACCCTTACCACATAGGGTGAACAGCAAAACACACAAGATGATGGACGGAATGTTGCACAATGGCAAAACATTCACCCCCAGTCACAGATCTGGGTTTAATCCATCGTTATTTTGCTCACCACGCCACCCCAGTTCAGACATGGCCATATGCAAATCAGTCTTGACCATACATAGAGGGGCCTAGCTGTATGCCACTTTAAACACGGCCTTCGCTTGAGGAGTCCTGCGCTGTGGATCTACCTTGGGGTGCCATTCCAGAAAACAAGCAAAGTGATCAACCCAACAGGAGAAATGTAGTGGTGTTAGGTCACCGATTTGACCATAGTGGCGATCTACACTTCTAATGCAGACCGGAGAGGGGTTCTTGCTGACCTGTCTAGAATCCTAGCCCCTGTGGGCTGAATCAAGTTGGGAACCTCTACAGAGATGATAAAGTTTTAGCATTTGATGACTGCTCCACCACCTTTGAAATGCTAAGAGGTCAGTTTTTACTACATCGGGGGGTAGTTGCTACTCTGCGAGACCACTGGAGTACAAATATGGAAGAGCCCCCACATTGTAAATGTTGCCTAGTCCTGTGCACCACATCGGCCAGTTTATAGGTGGTAACATGCTTATACCAAGCCTTGAGACTCAACATTGCTACACCTTTGGTGGAGCTGCACGAAAAAATGGAAGAAGAATTTGCGCTCTCAATCACGGAAGTGGAATAGACTATGACACTTGCAATCACCTTTATGGTGTCTAGGAATGGCAGATGTAAATTGATTAGCTTTTACTTTTTGCACAGGGCATATTTCACCCCTGGTAAGATCATCTGGCTCTTACGAGTGGCTGAAGTGGCCTATCCTAAACGTGGTGAACAAGGTTCTCAGATGTTTCACATGGTGTGGTCCTGACCCCTGCTGGTTGATTATTGGAGAGAGGTGATGGACTGCATTACTGAGGTAACTAAAACCCCTTGTACGCCTTATTGGGGGATTCCCAAGACCTGCCAGATGTAAGATTACCACTAGGTTTGTAAATTTGGGTTTGGTCTTAGCAAAGCATGATATTACAGTGCTCTGGAAAGCCACAAAGGACCCTAGATTGGTGAAATGGAGAGAAGACCTCATTCGGTGTGCGGGATTTGAAAGTGCAGGTGAGAAGGGGCCATGGATGGATGGACCCTTTTCCATTTGCGAATGGGCTAACACCTACTTAAAGTAGGTGGTAAAATGTGAATGTTTAGCGGCCTCATTTAGATTGCTAAACATTCTTACATACCACTTTGATTCAGTATTAGGAAGGGAAGCTCTAAACATGACCCTTTCTAGTACCGAATAGGTATGCATTCGCAATTCCAAACTGTGATTTGGTAACATGTCACTGAAGGGCAATTTGGGAATGATACATATCAAAATGCATTTTTCCAGTCGCAAAATGCCCGATTCTGCGAATTGGGTAGTTTGCGACCTGACGAATGTTTGATACATTTGGCCCGTGGACAGTTCAATGAGCAAAAATTGATATTTTAAAATTTGAAACATTACATTTTTGACCTTTAGTAATATGGGGCAGTTGGGGCAGTTCTACACCTACTACTTTACACCAATGTTGCAGGGTTTTCTTAAGCAAGCCTACACCATTGTAATTTCTATATTATGTATGGGGTATCTATTACGCTGATTTCACAAGAGATCAAGTATTACCACTAGCTTTGGCAGGGTGATCCACAGACCTTCAATGACATTTTGATCTTGCTTCATACATGGAAACGAGTAAATAATTATGCTTGTTCCACACAATTTTCAGTAATGCAAAGGTTTTCTAGACTGTCCTCCCAAATGTTTTAAGACTTTAACATCACTTGTCTGTAGCAAAGAAGCAATGGTGTTCACACTGAGCAATTGGAAAAAACTTTCAAAATACAGGAGCATTATTCCATGGTGTTACAGCTTGTGTGGGTAGATTTATTAAAAGAACATACATTTCAGGGTTGCCCATGGACCATGTGCCTGCAATTGATAAGTTACATACAAGGCAACAGAGGGTAGGAGGTTGTGGCCCAGTGCAAACCTATCAATGACACTATGCCCCCTGAATGTAGGGAATCCTGAGGTCTGAAACTGGTGAATGCCATCTCCAGTTTCAACAGAGACAGTTTAGAGGTATTGCTCACCACATAGCAGCAATTCTGAGATTCTGCTAAGTGGTCTTCAAAGGTTGTAATATTGTTTACAGAATTAGATAGATACCATACGGTTACAAATTACAAGTATTTGGAATATTGTAAGACATAATCAATGAATGAAATGCATATCCCTACTTGAGGTGGTCCTTTTTTAGATTGCTAGTAATACTTTTTTTGGAAGAGCTGATTGCTTCATTAAAAAGGGACTTGCAATGCAGTTTGTTTTAAAAGAGAGTATAGTGTATGAACAATGGACCTATCTGTGTAACTATGTGGAAAACAACCCAGAATTGCAAGATGAGTTGAGGCTATTTATTAACTTTCAGTGGTCTGCTGTAAATCGCAGAACTACCATTTTTTTCTTCTAAGAACATTTGAAGACACAAATGGGGTATTGGTGCTGATCAATGCACCAATGCCCTATTAAAGGACGTTTCAAAATAACTGGTCATTCCTACTCAATAATTCACATTGGATTTATTGAGGATGAATGATGGAAAACATCCTAATCACTCTACTTTTCAATCGCCTCTTACTAAAAGTGTAAAACTGGATATAGAATTTGCCTCTTGCAGTCTTAGGGGTACATTTAAAATTACATGTATCTTTTTCTTTCCCTTACACTCTTTTTCTCTTTGCAAGGTCCAACGGCAAAATGTCAGCATAACTTGGGTACTGAGGTACTCTTTTACTGGTTTAGTATCCAGAATGATTCAAATCATCAAACTTACGGTAGTTGTTAACATCCAGAAATCTTTATATATGTGTAAATGATGGTATTTCTATAGCACAAACCTAGCCAAAAAGCAGTAGAGTTCCTAATTGGTGAAGTTTAATTATGGCAGTTTGCTTTTGGAAAATGTCAGAATATGAGTGTCAGACATTCATTCATTCTAACACCTCCTGACACCCCATTTTCTTACCAATATGTAGAAACAAATGATGGTACTATGCATTACTGAATCAATGGGTCAGGTTCACAAATCCAATGTCACACATATGTGGAAGCCAGAATGATACTTGGAGATCTGCAAAGGCAGACATCCTGTACACAGATGCCAATTTAGTAACATGACTTTTGTGGCAACATTGGCAGCATATGTGCTCCGTAGCCCTTTGGAGAGCATTTAAACTCTGGTAAAGAGTAGGAGGTCGGAAGGCCATCTGACAGATCCCACCTTAATAAATGGAGCGTAGGATTGCATTTCAAACTCAAGATTTAGGTATAGTAATGACATCCAATTTGTCAAACCTCATAGCCTGCATTAGAATTTCTTTGTAGGGACTTGCAATGGGACTTGCAATGCAGATAAAGAACATGCATGTTCCCTGTCTGTAATGTGTCTCCCAGAGCTTGAGTCCTGTGCCAACTCAGCACTCCTGTAGATGGACTGCTTTGGGTGACTGGTCTTTATGTGGAGGATATGCAAGGCTCAGCAGCCTCCACAACTACAGAATTTGCAGTGGTGCTCTTAGCATGTACAAAACTTAATTTACACAAATACACAGTACTTTCACCACCGCAGTACTACATGGTGATACATGGACTATGGTCACTGCATCTTTAGACAGCTGTCTTTAGATAACTGTTTACTCTATCTCCAAAGTGTAAGTTAACTGTGCCATTATGTTCAAAGAGGACATCCAGCCAACGCTGGAATAGCTATACTCTCTATGTTTCTATTGACAAAAATAAAAAATGAATCAGCGAATAGTCCAGCTTATTGGGGGATTCCCAAGACCTGGCAGATGTAAAATTACTACTAGGTTTGTAAATGTGGGTTTGATCTTAGCAAAGCATGAGATCACCGTGCTCTGAAAAGCCACTAGGGGCCCTAGATTGGTGAAATGGGGTGAAGACCTCATTCAGTGTGCGGGATTTGAAAAGGCAATATTACTTTAGGAGGTGAGAAGGGGCCATGGATGGATGGACCCCCTTTCCATTTGCGAATAGGCTAACACCTACTTAAAGTAGGTGGTAAAATGTGAATGTTTTGCGGCCTCATTTAGATTGCTAAACATTCTTACATACCACTTTGATTCAGTATTAGGAAGGGAAGCTCTAAACATGACCCTTTCTAATACCGAATAGGTATGCATCCGCAATTCCAAACTGTGATTTGGTAACATGTCACTGAAGCGCAATTTGGGAATGATACATATCAAAATACATTCTTCCAGTCGCAAACTACCCGATTCTGCGAATTGGGTAGATTGCGACCTGACAAATGTTTGATACATCTGGCCCGTGGACAGTTCAATGAGCAAAAATTGATATTTTAAAATTTTAAACATTACATTTTTGACCTTTAGTAATATGGGGCAGTTGGGGCAGTTCTACACCTACTACTTTACACCTATGTTGCAGGGTTTTCTTAAGCAAGCCTACACCATTGTTATTTCTATATTATGTATGGGGTATCTATTACGCTGATTTCACAAGAGATCAAGTATGACCACTAGCTTTGGCAGGGTGATCCACAGACCTTCAATGACATTTTGATCTTGCTTCATACATGGAAACGAGTAAATAATTATGCTTGTTCCACACAATTTTCAGTAATGCAAAGGTTTTCTAGACTGTCCTCCCAAATGTTTTAAGACTTTAACATCACTTGTCTGTAGCTATGACCAATGGTGGTCACACTGAGCAATTGGAAAAAACTTTCAAAATACAGGAGCATTATTCCATGGTGTTACAGCTTGTGTGGGTAGATTTATTAAAAGAACATATACATTTCAGGGTTGCCCATGTACCATGTGCCTGCAATTGATACGTTACATACAAGACAACAGAGGGTAGGAGGTTGTGGCCCAGTGCAAACACATCAATGATACTATGCCCCCTGAATTTAGGGAATCCTGAGGTCTGGAACTGGTGAATGTCATCTCCAGTTTCAACAGAGACAGTTTAGAGGTATTGCTCACCACATAGCAGCAATTCTGAGATTCTGCTAAGTAGGCTTTAAAGGATGTAATATTGTTTACAGAATTAGATAGATACCATACGGTTACATCTGACAAGTATTTGGAATATTGTAAGACTTAATCAATGAATGAGATGCATTACCCTACTTGCGGTGGTCCTTTTTAGGTCTCGCCTAATCCAGCGCATGCACTGGTCTGGCGAGACTTCTTGAGAGGGCTCCAAAATGTGCTACCAGGCTAGCCTAGAGCTACAGTGCATGTGCGCGGGTGCGTGCGCCGCGCTTGACCGCGATTACTTTCCCTTTCGCGGCCGCACGGCCGCTTTGATGTTTGATCGCGATCACTTTTGTTTTTGTTTTGTATCCCAAGATTTGTGTACTAAAGGTAATTGACCCGAAAAACATCAAAAACTCCCTGACAAAGATGTTAAATAGTCCATACCATGTGGGATATCTTGAGCCGTCTCTCGCTTTTCAGCCAACAGCCCATGACCTTCTAGGACTTGTACTTCTAGTTTCACTATTGTCATATAGGCTCAAAAATACCGGCATGCAAAATGTGGTTTAGAAAGCCAGAGCTGGCTTAAACATCCCACTTGACATGGGATCTCCTGATATCTGTGTGTGTAGTTGCCTTCTCTTGTAGATGCAATTGCTGTGACATTCATTCCTTAGGTCAGTAGGTGATTTGATGTCATCAAGGAGACCATTTTCCAGTCCTGTTCTTTCATTTTCATCCAACGGCATTGTGGAAGTTGTATTCTTGGTTCATGTAAATTATATGATGTCAATAGGAAAACCATTATTTTGAAAGAACAGGACTGGAAATGAAGACATGAAGCCACCTAGTAGCCATATTTGTTACCTGCTTGCTGTGAGAATCGACCATGGCGACTGAAGGATTGCTTTAGCTTCCAGAAGGTGGTGAGCTGATGCTTCTGTCTCTGAGACTCAGCAGCAGGAAGTTGAAATAACATCCGTGGGATTCAGTTCCATCCTCCGCCATGCATTGTTTCCGGAAACAGACTCCCACCAGTCCTGCTGGGTTGCCGAAAATATTGAATGGTTGGTGTAGCTCCCCGCGCGCGGGAATGTTTGTCCTGATTTCACGTACAAACAAAACTGGTCAAATACGGTAAGAGAGCCACAAGTCCAAGCAGTCCCACGAAAGGAAACCCTCACCCTTAGCAATAGGGACAGCCCAAGTTTGCGGTAGGTTTTGTTTATGCAGAAATTGCTTATTATTTCAATGCACATCGATTTTGGAAAGATATTTTTTCCACAGAATTTGCAACTATCGTAGCCGATGTTGCTCATTTTCAAAATTTCCTGCAGATTTCTGCCCAACTTTCAGGGCTGGGCAAAAGCCTCGGGGCTGTCGTGGAAACTATTTAGGGAACCCAGAAATGCTGGTGGTATTGACTGAGGGACTAGTTTATTTTTGTGGTATCGCCACATAAGGTAGCTTTGAACATCCATAGTAGTAGTTTGTCGCAGACACCATTCTAACAAATACACAGAGTGAACTTTGGGGTCTGTCCCTTGCTCATGACTGATTCACCTGCTTGTCTGTTTCAGTTCTCATGACTTAGTTTCCAACCTGTTCGTGTGTTTGTCTTGTACCTTCAGCCTTCAGGTTTCACCCTGATTTGATTGTCCGAGTTTATCCTTCCATTGCTGACATCAGGACATTATTTTTCATTATGCTTTTAGTCTGCTAGATGAGCCCAGGCACTCGATTGGAGTGTATTCTCTCTCTCTCTCTTTATTTTTTTCTCTCTTGCTCTCTTCCTCTCTATCTCTCTCATTCTTTTCTTTTTTTGCTCTCTCGCTCTTTCCTTCACTCTCTCTTTCTCTCTCTCTCTCTTTTTCTCTCTTTTTTCTCTCTTTCTTTTCTCTCTTTTTCTCTCTCTTTCTTTTCTCTCTCTCTTTTTTCTCTTTTTCTTTCTTTCCTTTCTCTCTTTTTCTTTCCCCCTCACTCTTTTTCTTTTTTTTCTCCTTTCGCTCTCTCTTCCCCTGTCTCTACCTCTCTTCCCTCTCTCACCTATGCTTTTTCTCACAAATCCTGTCTTTTCTTCTCACCCTGTCTCACTTTCCCCAATTCCTGATGCCTAGTCACCATCTGTCGCCTCTCCCTGCCTCGGCTGCTTTCTCTGCTGCGGCTCAGTGCTGTCTCTTTCCCATCCTTGTCCTCTCGCGGAATAAAATAAATACCATATTTGACAAGAGACACTGAGTCAGAAAGATTGAAATATAGCCACAGAAGGATACTCTCACTGTGAGACACAGACAGAGGCATAATCACTAGTAGCTTCAAACACTGTGAGACACAGAAAATAGGCCTAGGAGATGTTGAGAGTAACACATTTCCTAGACACAGACACTATTAGACAGAGAAATGGAGACTGGCCGGGGATAGACAGGAGAAGTTTACACCTCAGTTCCAAAGCAGACAACACAACTTTGCAGTGCCATTTACCCAAACATGCACGATTCTCAGAAAACCTTTCTAAAACTCAAACACAATTACACAGCTGCTGAAGAATTTGCAACAACCAAATCCACTAGGGCATGGACAGGCATTTGAGGAATAGAAGTGGTGCGTGCTCGTGCAGTTTCAGCCATACTTCCACACAAAGAAGGTTGTTGACAAGACAGGAGCATTTTTCCTTGTCTGTTTAGTTTCTATTTCTCGGTCAGAATGGGATCAAACTGCTCAGGAAGGCGTGACAGCCATTTTATTAAATGCCTGGTAACTGTACACTTAGCCGTGTTTTTTCACTACCACTTTAGTTCATCACCAGGCCATTCCACCACTTATCTTAATTTATTTTCCTTTACCCGTTCCTTGGTTTTTACTGCTCTTCCTTTCTTGACCTAGTGCGGATTCTTGCTTTGTGCTGTCTTTACTTCCTCACTCTGCAGGTTCTGGTGGTTCTTGTCCCTCTTCTCCCTTCTGTTTGCTTAGAAAGTCTCCCAGTCTTTTTCAATTATTAGCACAGCACTGCCCTTACCAAATATTCAACAGTCAGCACTTCTATCGCACCCGAACTCTGCTGCACCATCAACTGCTCCATCAAGTCCGCCACCTTCCCTGATGACTGGAAGCACACTGAGCTCAACACCCTGCTGTCGAAACCCTCTGGCGACCAGACAGACCTCCAGAACTACAGACCCATCTCCCTGCTACCCTTCCTAGCAAAAGTAATTGAGAGAGCCATCAAAGCCCAATTCTCGGAGTTCATCGAAATAAAACACATCCGGGACCTCTACCAATCGGGCTTCAGAGGCAAACACAGCCACTACAGATGACATCCGCACCCTCCTCGATCGAGGCAAAACGGCTGCACTAATTTTTATGGACCTCTCAGCCACCTTCAACACCATTTCCCACCACACCATCTGCGCAAGTCTCCACAACGCCAACATCTGCAACAAAGCCCTAGAATGGATACGCTCCTTCCTCCCCGCCTGAACACAGAGAGTCAGACTTCCACTGTTAAACTCAGAACCCACAGAGACCAGCTGCAGAGTGCCTCAGGGATCCTCCCTGAGCCCCACCCTCTTCAACACATACCCTTCTTGCAGCCATCGTCAGACGACACCCAGCCGATGCCGACAACACCCAGTGGATACTCTCCTTCACAGACGAACCCACAGCAGCCAAGAGCAACTTCCACAACGGGATGAAGGCAGCCGCCACCTGGATGAAGGACAGCTGCTTCGGAAACAGTGCGAAATAATCCTGTCCTCTATTTCTTATTAAGGAAATGTCCCAGCAACAGTGCCATTTGCCTCTGTGAAGCCATTCCATGCTCATCTCGAGGATCTTTTTTTCTGATATATTAAAGCAGGGCAGGTCACACACGTATTGGAAAACTCTCTTCCTGGAGTAGCCAATGCTAGTAAAATGGGGAATGAGCAGATGGATGAAACAGTAGCATTGCTGCTGTATTTTACACTCAATTTGGTTATAGACATGACTCACCAGAGTTTCAGAGGTCGCCAAAGTGATGTCATTTCCAGTGGCAACAGATTACAAGGTGACTTCATTCACTTGCTGCAAATCGTACTAGAAGTATAATTCAAGAATCAAACCCCAAACTTTTACACTTTCTTGGTTAGAGAATATATTCCTTGTTTCAGGAGAACATATGTTGAAAGGTAAATTGTTGCTTGCACGTGGGCAGTTAAGTGATTTCTGGAGCCTGACAGCTATTAAAATGTTACCTTCTCCATGTGTGACAATGTTGTAGGATATTACATGTTTAGGTACATGTGCAAATTATTTTGCCAAATAAAAGACAAGAAAGGAGTGAATGAGTTCATTCTGTTATACACACATAGCCAACTCCTGAATTATAAGTGCAAGCAGCATGTTCCCTTTAGTATACTTGAAATGAAGGCACTGCTTATTTTTCATTCAGACCCCATTTTATTTGCTTCCATGTTCAATTATGTTGTTTAGCAGTATAGGAGAATGTGCTTCTAGACCATAGACAAAATATACATGGAAACCGAGACAGGTCAAACCTGAGATGGTCTAGAACAGCCTAACGTTGATACCTGTAAGATTCATATCTGTGTCTCTACTCGACAAGAAAGAGAACCTGTGCCTAATTTGTGCCAGTGCCAAAAGTTCCGCTCAGAAGCCCGCGGCCGGTGCAATTATTGTCGGTGCACCGAATACCAAGGCTGGCAGTCTTGAATCCATCTCATGTCTCTCTAATCCACTACCAATCCCTCCTTGCCCATTTAACTAACTCCTGCTTTCTCCTTATTAGGTCTCGCCTGAGCAAGCGCATGCGCTGCTCTGGCGAGACATTTAGTAAGCGGCTTCTCGTAGTGCTACCAAAGCGGCCACCAGCTTGCGGTCACGCGCATAAGCACGCGCCCCACGCTCCACCTCTCCAATAACTGCTGCGCGTGCATCCCTCGCGTGCTTTGCACAGAGTGCGTCATCATGATCTCGATCACTTTCACTTTCACCGCGATCGCGATTACTTTTGCTTTCACGGCCGCGCGGCGTTACTTTTACGGCCGAGCGTCCAATGCTTGTTTCTTTTGCACCATGTAGCTCTGTTGTTATCCTTTCCTCGCGCGTTTCTCATGGACTCACTTCCTCTCTGCTTTTACCATTTTCTCCTGCCTTGCTTGCTCTTTGCCTTTTGACCTCAGCCCTCACCGGTACACCCATATTATGCCCCTGCAAATATCTGGTTGACAATCAAACCTCTGATTCCCCGTATCTCCTCTCCTATTGCCATTCACTCTGTCTTTCCAACTCAAATGGCACCCATCCCGAATCAAGCGGAAGGTTACCACACAAGGATTTTATCTCCCACCTCCAGACAACAGACATTAAAAAAATCTGATTACCTCTGCTGAGCCTTCAGCCAGGGTTGCCAGGTCTGAAATTTACATCAAGCCCAATCTCCCTTGAAAGGAAGCCCAAAACCAACCTGGCCTTCCAAAAAAAGCCCAAAAAACCCAACCCTTCTCCACTCCCATAGAAACGCTTACAAAGGAGTATAAACATTATAAAACCTAATCAACAATTATTTTGCATACATTAAAACACATGAGCGCCTAGTCTTTACACATTTACCTTTAGTGAATGACACGCAGGCAGCCAAATGGCCCCTGAGACATATCAGAAAAAGCATGCATTCCATAGAATAAGGCTTCCGACGCAGCTATGTTGTGTTAGGTTTGTACTTGTGTGGGTGTGAGAGAGAGAGTGTATTTCACACACTCTGTCCTGTGTAGGATCCGTTAATCTTTAGAAGGAACACTCCATTGCAAAATAGCCCCTCCTTTATCCATTCCACGAGTCCTATTCTTTCGCTTTTGTGATGCTGAATTACTTACGAGCTTTAAAAGGGGACCGTAAGGATCGCCCTTTCTAGCTAAAAGTAGCCCAAAACGCGCAACGAGCAAATATGAGCAACAAGAAGGCTTTATTAGACCATCATGTCACTTAGAATGAGTGCTATCAGGAACACTGCCTTCAACTAGATGAAACACACGATTTCAGCAAAAGAAGCACTTTAGAACAGTACTTTATAATTCTTATTTATTGTGATATAATTTGATATGTATAATAAACCACACTCGCATTACAAAAGGCAATAAAAAATAATAAACAGACAGCACACTTTAATTCTATAATAAACTCTGATCACCATATTTTATCCTATCAAAAAATGAGTGTGTTGTACAATTAAAAGCAAGTGCACCAATAAAATTAACTCAACACAGTTATTACTTCTAATATGATGTGCGCCCGCAATAAAGCTGGAGATCACAGCACCGCTTGGTCTCCAGCATTACACACATTGTAGTTGTATTTACACTCTTGACGAGGTATTGAAGTGCAGCTTTGCATTAGCATTGACACAACCACTAGGTCTCGCCTTTGGGACCTTATAAGTGTTTAGCCATGCAACAGTTGATGTTCTTGCACCAAGGATATTGTGCTGCATAACTATATACTTATAAGGTCCCAAAAGCGAGACCTATTGGCTATGCCAATGCTTCTTTAGATTGCTAGTAATACTTTTTTGGAAGAGCTGATTGCTTCATTAAAAAGGGACTTGCAATGCTGTTTTAAAAGAGAGTATAGTGTATAAACAATGGACCTATCTGTGTAACTATGTGGAAAACAACCCAGAATTGTAAGATGAGTTGAGGCTATTTATTAACTTTCAGTGGTCTGCTGTAAATCGCAGAACATCCGTTTTTTTCCTCTAGGAACATTTGAAGACACAAATGGGGCATTGGTGCTGATCAATGCACCAATTCCCTATTAAAGAAGTTTCAAAATAACGGGTCATTTCTACTCAATAATTCACAATGGATCGATTGAGAATGAATGATGGAAAACATCCTAATCACTACTTTTCAATCGCCTGTTACTGAAAGTGTAAAACCGGATATAGAATTTGCCTCGTGCAGTCTTAAGGGTACATTTAAAATTACATGTATCTTTTTCTTTCCCTTACACTCTTTTTCTCTGTGCAAGTTCCAACGGCAAAATGTCAGCATAGCTTGGGCACTGAGGTACTCTTTCACTGCTTTAGTATCCAGAATGATTCAAGTCATCAAACTTACGGTAGTTGTTAACAGCCAGAAATCTTTATATATGTATAAATGATGGTATTTCTATAGCACAAGCCTAACCAAAATGCAGCAGAGTTCCTAATTGGTGAAGTTTAATTATGGCAGTTTGCTTTTGAAAAATGTCAGAATATGAGTGTCAGACATTCTTTCATTCTAACACCTCCTGACACCCCATTTTCTTACCAATATGTAGAAACAAATGATGGTACTATGCATTACTGAATCAATGGGTCATGTTCACAAATCCAATGTCACACATATGTGGAAGCCAGAATGATACTTGGAGACCTGCAAAGGCAGACATCCTGTACACAGATGCCAATTTAGTAACATGACTTTTGTGGCAACATTGGCAGCATATGTGCCCAGTAACCCTTTGGAGAGCATGTAAACTCTGGTAAAGAGTAGGAGGTCGGAAGGCCATCTGACAGATCCCACCTTAATAAATGGAGCGTAGGATTGCATTTCAAACTCAAGATTTAGGTATAGTAATGACATCCAATTTGTCAAACCTCATAGCCTGCATTAGAATTTCTTTGTAGGGACTTGCAATGGGACTTGCAATGCAGATAAAGAACATGCATGTTCCCTGTCTGTAATGTGTCTCCCAGAGCTTGAGTGTACCAACTCAGCACTCCTGTAGATGGACTGCTTTGGGTGACTGGTCTTTATGTGGAGGATATGCAAGGCTCAGCAGCCTCCACAACTACAGAATTTGCAGTGGTGCTCTTAGCATGTACAAAACTTAATTTACACACGTACTTTCACCACCGCAGTACTACATGGTGATACATGGACTATGGTCACTGCATCTTTAGACAGCTGTCTTTAGATAACTGTTTACTCTATCTCCAAAGTGTAAGTTAACTGTGCCATTATGTTCAAAGAGGACATCCAGCCAACGCAGGAATAGCTATACTCTCAATGTTTCCATTGACAAAGATAAAAAATGAATCAGCGAATAGTGGGGATCTGTTGGCACTTACTGGAGCAAAAAGTCCAATGGCAGTTCATCAGATGCTCTATCACTTCCACAGGACAATGTAGAAATCATTATATAGATATTAATTACCATTACTTACTAGGATACAATGTTGCATCCTTTCCAAATTCAAACAGAATTACGCATTCCCTTGTCTCTTGTGTGCCTATCTTCACTATCATTGATGAGATTTCTCTTGTGTTGTATTTAATCTATGCTCATGTACTCTTTTGTTTTTTAGTGTTGATACATGTTTTAAAGTACCTGCATCACCCACATCCTGTGGGGGAGGATTGTAGATGATAAAGTAAAATAATATACAAATAGAGTTTTCACTAATTCTTCCAGGAGAGAGGGTGGTAAGCACCATGCATTCATTAAAAAGCTGTTTAATCCTTCCTTGTGACCAACATGCAGGAGATCCTTGCCTTCTGAAATGTGAATGTTGACTGTGAAAAAGCTGTATTCGCAAATAATTAACAACAGTGAAATTTACAAGGCCGGTCCTTCACAATCAATTTGTGTTTCCAATTTCTCAGCTGTAAACCACTTACTGCTCACTCATCCTTTTTACCCAACATATTTTAGGATTGCTAATGTTCTGATTGATTTGTTAGGTTTCTCACATCAGTCCTATTTAGCTTGCAAGTGTTACTCTAATCTGTCAGGGTTATTACATAATACACAGATTAAGACGGCTGCATGCCGATTATCAGTTTCAAGTAAATACAACATGTCAATTTTGTTACTTAAGCAAAGCATTTTAAACGGGCACATAGATCAATAAGTGGAATAAGCTACTGAATAAGTTTTGAGTTTTGGAAATGGTTGCACAACTAAAACAATAATATTAATACACCTAAATATCAATCATCAAGATTTACAATCAAAGTTTATTATATACTGTTGAATTATTGTAAATTAATTGTATAAACTGTTTCAAAAGACAGTGGTCCCCCGACAGACAATAAGTTATAGTCAATAAATATAGACCCAATCAGTGCTATATTGTAGACGTCTGTCCAGCCGGACAGATATTTAATATTCAATCAATTCAATATTTACAGAAAGTAAACACAGAGCAGTTTAAGTAGGACTCAAGCCTGCATCCAACTTTAGCAAGAAAGACGTACAACATAAAGTAAGGGGTTCAGGAAAGGGAAATTGTTTGTTTTCAATACATTTCTTATAGAACAAACAGAGTATACAAAAGACACATTACACAAAAAAGTAGAGCATTTTCAAAAAGCGTATATGATGTACAAGGTGTCGCCGGCGTTTCGATCCCCTAAGAAAATGCTGGGATCATCTTCAGGACATTATAATATGCATGCCTTTTTACATATGACTTTATTGCTAGAACCATGGGAAAAATTCAGAGGAAGGAAAAGGAGAAAGGAAATTGGAGTTAATTTACAGACAAGGGGAATTCGACGTTCATCATAAGTGCTTGTGAGATTGCCTTTAGTGTGGTTTCCGGTTCGATGCGTGGGGTTCCTTATATGGAAACAGGCACGTGGAATTAACGTGCAGTGAAATTTTCTGGAAAGGGTGATACGAAGAGATAGACAAATGGAGAAAAAGTGCTGACGATCAAGATGGAAGCGAGATGTGGCGAAGGTGACAAAGGAGTGAAAAAAACTCTACTAGTAGCCGTGTTGTAAGTGGTAAATACAAGGAAATGACATGGATGCTGAAAGTTAAGACTGTGCTGTTATTCTATTGCTTGTCCAAGGTAGTGCATGGAGGATCTGGGAGGTAAGGGGAAGGGTAGAGGTCAAGAGGTCGGCTTACCCTGGGCAAAATGACAGACTGTCTTGGGAATCAAGGGAGAAGACCACCGGCGTGGGACCTTTAGAAATTATGGTCTTGGTATTGGTGCGAGGGAGTTTGCACCGGGAAGCAGAGACCTGCAGTGGGTGGAAAGGAGAAGGAGGTTTAAGGGTAGGGTGGAAGGGGGGGAGGGAACCACAGCGTGCAAGGCGAACGCGCTTACCAGTTAAGAGAGTTTCAGTGTGAACATATTTCAATATGCAGCAAGCCGCTTTTGCGGTCTTGAGCTGAGTTACTGGGCCAATGCTTAAAGGAGGAGCAAAGGGATGGTTAAGGAAAGGGGACAAAACAGGGAAATGAACCGGTTACCAGTTAGGGGCGTTCCAACGTGAACATATTGCAATGTAAACCAAGCCGCTTTTGCGATCTCGAGTCGAGTTCTGGGTCAATGCTGAAAGGAAGAAGTGAGGAGATGATTGAGGATATTAGAGCATCACCTGTAATAAAGGAGATGAGTGTGCAGAGCAATCACGCTTACTGTATGTGGTCTTCAGTCTGTCACAACATGTGTGTTGCCGGTCACAGCACTGAGTGAACCGGAAGGGGGCATTTTTTATGGAAACTTCCTTTTGGAAGAATTTTGTCAGGTGACCGGGGATAGTAAAAGAGAGACTTGTATTGGAACAAGTGGGTCAGGTGACCCAGGTTAGTAAAAGAGAGACTCGTATTGGAAGAAGTGGGTCAGGTGACCGGGGATAGTAAAAATGAAAGAAGGACTCATAGTTGCCAAAACCGTGGAGATCTTAGAGTATGAAGGAGTACATGTGCATTGCTTGCGCCTTGGGCCTTCTTTACAGACATTTATTACTATTACTGCCCTGTTTTGTACCCCAGTTAATGTCTAATGTGCCTTTTTAACTTTATCACTGATTTTGCCGCTGATGAAATGTACTGAGGTTCGTCTTCCTCCTTTGTGACTAGATCTGCCACTTCTGATAACTTTTCTTCCTGTTTTTCTTCTACTTTTTATTCCGTTTCTCAACCACTTTTTAGCCATGCACATGTACTCCTTCATACTCTAAGATGGCCACGGTTTTGGCAACTACGAGTCTTTCTTTCATTTTTACTATCCCGGGTCACCTGACCCACTTCTCCCAATACGAGTCTCTCTTTTACTATCCCCGGTCACCTGACCTACTTCTTCCAATATGAGTCTCTCTTTTACTATCCCCGGTCACCTGACCCACTTCTTCCAATAGAAAGTTCCCAGAAATAATGACCCGTTCCGGTTCACTCAGTGCTCTGACCAGCAACACACATGTTGTGACAGACTGAAGACCACATACGGTATTCAAGATTGCTCTGCACACTCATCTCCTTTATTACAGGTGATGCTCTAATATCCTCATTCATCCCCTCACTTCTTCCTTTCAGCATTGGCCCGGAACTCGACTCAAGACCCCAAAAGCGGCTTGGTTTACATTGCAATATGTTCACATTGGAACTCCCCTAACCGGTAAGCGCCTTCGCCATGCATGCTGCGGTTCCTTTCCCCGATTTGTTCCCTATCCTTAACCACCCCCTTGCTCCTTCGTTTCAGCATTGGCCCAGGAACTCAGCTCAAGACCACAAAAGCGGCTTGCTGCATATTGGAATATGTTCACACTGGAACTCCCTTAACCGGTAAGCGCATTCGCCTTGCAGGCTGCGGTTCCCTCCCACCCTTCCGCCCTACCCTTAAACCTTCTTCTCCTTTCCACCCACTGCAGGTCTCTGCTTGCTTCCCGGTGTCAACTCCCTTGCACCAATATCAAGACCACCATTTCTAAAGGTCCCACGCCGGTGGTCTTGTCCCTTGATTCCCAAGACATTATTTCTTTGCGCAGGGTAAGCTGACCTCTTGACTGCTACCCTTCCCCTTACCTCTCAGATCCCAGTTTCATCCCCTATCCTTAACCACCCCCTTTCTCCTCCTTTCAGCACTGGCCCAGTAACTCAGCTCTAGACCGCAAAAGCGTCTTTCTGCATATTGAAATATGTTCACACTGGATCTCCCTTAAGCGGTAAGCGCGTTCGCCTTGCATGCTGCGGTTCCCTCCCACCCTTCTGCCCTACCCTTAAACCTCCTTCTCCTTTCCACCCACTGCAGGTCTCTGCCTACCGGTGCAAACTCCCTCGCACCCATACCAAAGCCATAATTTCTAAAGGTCCCACGCCGGTGGTCGTCTCCCTTGATTCCCAAGACAGTCTGTCATTTTGCCCAGGGTAAGCGGACCTCTTGACCGCTACCCTTCCCCTTACCTCCCAGATCCTCCATGCGCTACCTTGGACACGCAATAGAATAACAGCGCAGTCTTAACTTTCAGCATCCCTGTCGTTTCCTTATAATTACCACTTACAATACGGCTACCAGTATAGTTATTTTCACTCCTTCAACACCTTCGCCAGATCTCGCTTCCATCTTGATTGCCGGCACTTTTTCTCCATTTGTCTATCTCTTTGCATCACACTTTCTAGAAATTTTCACTGCACGTTAATTCCACATGCCTGTTTCCATATACCGGAGCCCCACGTATCGAATTGGAAACCACACTAAAGGCAAACTCACAAGCACTTTTGATGAACGTCGAATTCCCCTTGTCTGTAAATTAACTCCAATTTCCTTTCTCCTTTTCCTTCCTCCTAATTTTTCCCATGGTTCTAGCAATTAAAGTCATATGTAAACAGGCATGCATATTATAATGTCCTGAAGATGATCCCAGTATTTTCTTAAGGGATCGAAACGCCGTCGACACCTTGTACACCATATACACTTTTTGAAAATGCTCTAATTTTTTGTGTAATGGTGTCTTTTGTATAATCTGTTTGTTTTATAAGCAATGTGTTGAACTCAAACAGTTTCCCTTGCCTGAACCCCTTACTTTAGGTTGTACGTCTTTCTTGCTAATGCAGGCTTGAGTCCCACTTAAACTGCTCTGTGTTTACTTTCTGTAAATATAGAATTGATTGAATATTAAATATCTGCCCGGCTGGACAGATGTCTACAATATAGCACTGGTTTTGTCTATATTTATTGACTATAACTTATTGTCTGTCTGGGGACCACTGTCTTTAGAAAGAGTTCAATTACCCAAAGATCCCTGACCAATTGTATTTGGGTTTCGTTGTCTTTTCATAATATATAAATGTATAAACTGGCCATTTAAATCCTTCCTGTCATCAGATAGTTTGACATACTCAATGGTGTTTTAATTGTATGGATTACTACTGAGGGAATGCTTGCTCATATCAAATCTTTCTGTCATATTTCACTGAAAAATATCTCCATCAATAAATGTTTCCCTCTTTTCTTTCTGAAAGGGAGGTGACCTTGAATGAGACCCCAATGCATATATATATATATATATGTTATGCTCCAGAGTTGCCCCTCAGTAAAACAGCACTTGAGTCATCACGTTTCTGCCATAAGCCTTTATTGGTATGGAGGGAATACGTCCGTTGGTGAATCAACAGCTGACTTCTCGGCAGCCTGACGCGTTTCAAAGTTTCCTTCTTCCTCAGAGGCTGACGATATCAGGTGAGTGCAGGACGGACTCTACTCCCATAATTTATGCATATAGCACGCCCATTGATTGGGACACTCATATGAGATGATGCATAGCATGCTGGGAGTTCGAGTCCCGAAATTAAGTCCCCAAATGGCTGCACTCACTATAACTGTGTTTTAAAGGCCCTCAGATGGGCCCCCAGCCGACGCTTCCATCCTCAATCCATTTGTGATGCTCCACATTTGAAACCCAGTAGTTACCAAGTTCCGTGGCCCCCGCCGAAGGGGTGGTGCGCGTTTTGGTGGAAGGACAGCCGCCTTCATATGTTATGCTCCAGAGTTGCCCCTCAGTAAAACAGCACTCGAGTTGGTGAATCAACAGCTGACTTCTCGGCAGCCTGACGCGTTTCAAAGTTTCCTCTCATATGAGTGTCCCAATCAATGGGCGTGCTATATGCATAAATTATGGGAGTAGAGTCCGTCCTGCACTCACCTGATATCGTCAGCCTCTGAGGAAGAAGGAAACTTTGAAACGCGTCAGGCTGCCGAGAAGTCAGCTGTTGATTCACCAACGGACGTATTCCCTCCATACCAATAAAGGCTTATGGCAGAAACGTGATGACTCGAGTGCTGTTTTACTGAGGGGCAACTCTGGAGCATAACATATATATATATATATATTCACTTAAAAAACCATAGGTTTCACACATGTTATAGTTAGATGGGCATTTCACTCGTGAAAAACCATTGAAATTCCCCCGTTATAGTTAGTGCAGGCAACTATAACTCACGCGACCGCAATCCTCTGCTGATGACGTCAGATATTACATCACTGATGACATATGTGTCTTTATGAAAAAAAAATATTTGTAATATATGTATAGATAAAAATTAATGGAAGAAGACATGGGTAAATAAGTGTCTAAATACAGTATTAGCATCAGCAGAGGGTTGCGGTCGCGTGAGTTATAGTTGCCTGCACTAACTATAACGGGGGAATTTCAATGGTTTTTCACGAGTGAAATGCCCAGCTAACTATAACATGTGTGAAACCTATGGTTTTTTAAGTGAATTTGCAAGGTTTTTTAAATGCTAATTCCTAACTATAACGTGTGTGAAACCTATGGTTTTTTCAGTGAATTTGTACGTTTTTTTAAATGCTAAGTTATGTATTTATTTAGTTTTTTTAAGGTTTTTCACCGTGCGCGTACCGTGCGTGCACGGTGCGCTTCGCGCACCTTGCGCGCGCTGTGGGAGCGTGGTGCGCTTCGCGCACCTTGCGCGCGCTGTGGGAGCGTGGTGCGCATCGCGCACCGCGCGCCCACGTTACGGAGTTCGCAGAATTTTTCCGTTTCTACCGTGCGCCTTTTCGTAAAAAAATTAAAATACATTTTTGCCCTTGGGGGTCCTTCTGGGACCCCCTGACCAAGGCTAGGGGGTCAGGAACTGTCCAGCCTGCCCCCTTTTCACGTTATCCACCTTTGTTTTTCACCCCCTCAGACTGCGAGAGACAAAATGGCGGCTGACACTTCCTCGTTTCGACCGATTCGAATGTTTACTAAGATCTAACAACCAATCAGAATCGCGCTCGCGCACGTCAGCGTGCGCGTACGGTAAGCTTACGGTACGCGCTCAGAGCGCGCCTATAGATATATATATTGATTTAAATGCTATTTTCTCAGGAAATACTGAACAGATTTACACCAGACCTGCAAAAGGCACATCCCTGACCTGAGGACTACCTCTCTGCCAAATTTCAAGTAATTCTGTTCAGCCGTTCGGGCTGCAGCTTGGACTAAAGGTCCTATGGAAAAATGCATGGGGAAAACGCGTTTTGGGACCCCCCCTTTTTCTCAGCCCCCGCTTGACGAATCCCCCCAAGACTTTCAGGGAAGGAGCGGAGCGGAGCGCCCAACCTATTTTGAAAATTTCGCGAGGATTCGTCAATCGGCGCCAAAGTTATTCAAAATAGAATGTTGCGGATTTCCTATGGAAACACGGTCCTAACTATACCTATCTACTGGCGACCGCCAGTAGATATATATATATATATATATATATATATATATATATATATATATATATATATATATATCGGAAAATTCCAACTCCCGCTACTTCCAACCTCCTCACGGCAGTGGCGAAGAAGGTGACACAGACCCCGCAGAACTTCTGGCAAGATGTTTTATTCTTCCTTCACAACCCACGCATGTCGCGTTTCGGGCCTCAGGGGCCCTTGAACACGTACCTATATATATATATATATATATATATACTGACTTTACAGTGTCTAATTGTCTAGTTGCTGGATCAGAATACCTATCTACACAACTGATACCTATGCTGCCATCGGGGGCACCCAGGACATCCCTTTCTTTTGGACGCTCCAAGGTCTCTGGAATTTGGGTTTTCAGTTACAGCTATTGAGTATTGTCTTTAGCAGTGACCCTCCGACCTATTTTTCAATGCCATTAGATGTGCTTTACCATGCATTGCTTAATATAATTGTGCTTTGATAAAATTGCACATACGTTTCATATATTATATGTTTCATATATTTTAAAATGGCCACTGCATTTTGCAGGGTTTGGCATGACCAGTATTGATAGTCCATTATTTGTGTCTGATATGGATATGTAACAAGGTTTCACTTCTCAATCTGTGTGTGAACAAGGTAGTCAATAGCTGTTACACTCCAATTTTGTCTTTCCATCCAATTCCTTATATGTTTGTTCTTTAAAAACAAATGATAGTCAGTACGTGTTTTGAAGCAAAAGCCTCTTTATATGGCATTCTAGTATACAGTAATTTTCATCAGATAGTTTAGGCTGTCTGACTAGTTTGTGATTTAAAAAAATCGAAACTCATTCTTGTCTGACATCAGGAGTACTCAACATATTGTGACTGCCAGTAAGGGCTCTATGTACATGGGAGTTTTGATCTTTTAAATCACAAAATAATCAGACGGGTTGATGAAGATCACTATATGCTAATGAAGATCTCGCTATTCTAGAATGCCTTGAAAAATAGGTTTTTACCTCAAAACAAGTTTTGGGTGTCTTGTGTTGATGATGAACCATAAAGAAGTATAATAAATAGGATCAAAGAATAAAATTGGAGTGCAACATCTCTTGATTTTGTTTTAGATCTATATGCATTGGAGTGTACCTTTAAGGAAGATTGGAATACAAAACATATTATTGGGGTTTGGTGCAGGTTTGTAGCACAAAGCTGAACAATTCCTAAACCACAAAGCACAAGATATGGTTATTTGAATAGCGTCATCACCATTATGTTTGCTAATGTGGACTCACTTTCTGATTGCTATAGTATGGGTCCAGGTCCTCCATCGGCGTGGAAACCATTTCTGAAGGGAGGTCCCCATAAATAAATGGCAGTGATTTCCCTGCTTCCAGGTCCCTATTTGGCTTTGGCCCATTTTCATCGTCGTCATCTCTACGATCTGGTTTTGGGGGTTTCTTGGCCTTTTCTTCGGCAATGCGAATTTCGATAGCTTGAAGGGATTCCCTGGTGAAGAGTCGTAGGCTGTCAGGTCCTGGTGGTATATGCAGTGGCGGCTCCATCTTTTCATCCTGCAATAGTTACCAGAGACCCTCTTCCATAAGAACGTGCTGAAAAAATGATGAAAGAACACATATTAGGGATACATATGAAAAGGTATACACAGATTAATAGTGAATTATGTATGGCTTAAAAACATAAAAATACAAGAAAGATATAAGAAGCAATATTTCCATACATTTCTCAATTTTAAAGAATTCGAAAAAGGATTGCATTTACCAAACAGTCACAACATTTCAATAGATCATCACCATTTACCCTATGTCATCACCTATATTCCACTTTAGCTACACAAGTTTCATAAAGTTTGCATGTTCTTGTAAAAGAAAGCAACTGATTATTCTTTGTTTTCCCAAATAGATTTCTGCGATGTGTCTCAACAAAGAACAAAACTGCATGAGGTCAGAAACAAATATACCACATCTTTTAGGGGGAAAAAATACAATTTTGTTTTGTATATTTTGTTTAAACTGCTGCAAACCACGAATGTTCTAATAACTATAACTAATACATCATGCATTATCACATCGTAGTGCCCCCTGTGAGAAACTGGGTTGTTTGATAAGGGTGGTTTGAACCCTCTTAAAGCAGCAGCCACAATCCAGGCACAATGAAAGAATGTGAAGTTATTTGTGTGAGAGCAGGACTCAGCTATTGGTGTATACTACAGGAGAGGGTAGTAGTGGAGAAAAAAAGGTTGCACCTCGTAACATATACAATTTAGGGGGCATATGGTACAAATAAACTAAGTATATAGTATTTGTAAGAGTAATAGTGACACTAAGGGTATTACCACGCCCTACTACCTTAGGTGTGAGTGCACATCGGACCAAAGCCCTTGTGTCAAATATTTTCAAAAAGTATACCTCGGCATATAATTGGAATATAAATCTGTTGGTTTATTCCTAATAAAATGTAATTTAATATTTCCTGAAAGACCTTTTGCCTTTTCACAGGTTAAGATATGCAGACAAAATCTTTTCTTAACGGGTTAACAGTACAAGCATCGACATATTATGTTCATTTCAATTTTTACAGAAAAAAAGAGTCAACACTGCACAATGTCGTGATGAAAATTTGCAGTCCGTCCAAATATCAATAATCGATGGCAGTCAACAGCCTACACGTGTTTCGCCACTGAAGTGACTTTATCAAGGCTGTATAATAGTAAAGGACATATGTTGAACAATAGTACAGCACGGGCAATAGATTAGCCGAAAAAATAATTAATGCCCCACCTACATCAGGTGTTAAAACTAGAACATCCTTACGGAAGCCCAAATGAGGAAAAGACAGCTATATGAATGATAGACTGACAGTGATTAAGATACTTAGATCAAGGAGAAATGAAGGAATGCAGATAGAGTACCAGAGAGCGAGCCCTTATTTAAGCCTTTGGCTAGAGAGTTTATCAGAAAAGTAAATAAAAGATACAACAGCTGTAAAAAAGTTTTTGATTGAATTCACAAGATAGTCTAACCTTAACAGTACAATTTCAAGCTTGCACTGGGTAGAACACGACGAGTACAGTGTGGAGAAAAATAGGTCATCTGAAGAGCCTCTAGATAACAGTCTTGGCTGCTTTTATATGAAATCGAACAAGAAATGAATCATTAGATTGCAAAGTCCCTATGTCCCTATGGAAGCTATTCCGTTTCAAAGAAACAAATCAAACAGGTGCTCATTCAGTGAGGTACGGTGAGAGTCATAAGCCAGCAGCCATTTAGGCTAGTCTCAGTTAAAGGTACAGCGAAGGAGAAGAGAAGGAAAATACACCCAAGACTATGAAACACAAACATCATATTCATTGTTATGATTTGAAAATAAAAAGAACTTGTCTAATTCTTAGTGTATAACTCATACATAGGAGTTAAACGACTTGTTTCATGATACTCAGCTATAGGTGTGTAAGTGGGGCTGTGCTCAGCTCGGTCCCCTCATCCTGCCTGAGATGGTCCATCCAGGCACACCTAATCCCTCTATTGTGTGGCGTCTGGGAGGAATATACAAAGGCCAACTGCCACTCACCCCTAGTTATGTGATCAGGAACAGGCTGCAGGCACCAAATGGTTGAGACAAGAAAATGAGACATTTTTTAAAAGTGTCATTCTCAGAATTGCGACTTAAAATCTGACTTTACCATTAATGAGGATTTTAAATTACAATTTCTCAGACAACAATTATGACTATCCTACCTGCTCCCAATCAAATGTTAGCACGCATTAAATGTAATAAGGCAACCCAATGTTATGCTATGAGAGAGGTAAGCCTCACAATAGTGTAAAATGAATTTGGGAGTTTTTCACAACCAGGACATGTAAAGGTTAAAAGAACACCTCCAACTTTTTAATTGCAATGCACCCTGCCCTAGGAGCTGTCTAGGGTCTACCTTAGGAGTGACTTATATGTCATAAAAAGGGAGTTTTAGAATTGGCAAGGAAGTTATACTACCAAGTCTAATTGGCAGTTTAAGACTGCATATAGGCTGCAATGCAGGCCTGGGACATGTTTTAAGGGGCTTCTCGAGTGAATGACACAATAAGTGTTTCATGTCCACTAGTAGCATTTAGATTACAGACCCTGGGCATATGTACACAGTTTTACTAGGGACCTGTAAGTAAATTAAATATGCCAATTTTATTATTTTGTAGGGAGTGAGCACAAGCACTTCAGCACTGGTTAGCAGTGATAAAGTGCACAGAATCCTATGGCTAACAAAAACCAATTCATCAAAAATAGGAGGAGTGGAGGCAAAAGGTTTGGGGGTGTCCCTGCAGATGACCAAGTCCAACACTCCCATGGGTTGCCATGTAGGGTATCAGTGTCAGTGCACACCTGCATCTTCTAGCACATGTGTGCCCTCAGAGAAAGGTGGGTCATCAATCCTTCTCTAAGGAAGAAATTGAGGTCTTCCTGAACATTTATGATGGGACACATGGACTTGCAGCAAAAATTCACGTGAATGGATTTCCTGGGACAGAGCCAGGTGGAATTACCAGGCATCCTGACTGGACTTTTGAAAGGACTGAAGTGCCTTTTTGCAAGTCATCTAGGTGCTCTGCATTGAGTGAAGGACTGTGACATGCATCCTGTTAAATATCTGCCAAGGTTTCAGATTGCATATGTGTGACATTTTCATAATTTCAGCGTAATTATTTGTGACATTCAACGAGTATGAGTGACAGTTTCTCATGAGCAAAATTAAGTAATGAAGACAAGGGAAACATATATAAATAAAAATTATAACACCCTTTTGAGCAACAAGAAACTCTAATAAGATCTTAACTGCTGCAAAGCACCAGAAATAGAAGGCGACTAACCTAGTGCCCTTATATAGGTGTGTTGACTGGAAGCTGTGAATCACTGCAGCTTTCAGGGGATTTGAGGGGAGGGGGAGGTATGAGAAGGCTACATAAATGGAGGAGCTGCCTCGAGGCTGTGTGTCGCTGCAGCCAAGCCTCAGATTCAGGGGTTTTGCGGGAATCAGAGGGGTTTGGTAAAGCTTCATAGGCCCAAAGTAGCACTGAGCATGGTTGGGAAGCAGGCAGAGTTACCTCTGCTCTAATCTTTGCCTCCATGAATTACAGACAAAGCATAAACATGCAATATCAGAAAGAGATACCCTTTTAGTGATCAAATTGTTCAGAGTAAAACTGGAAAAGCTGGGACAAATCCCAGCGTCTCTGTGTCACCATATTGTATGGTCCAAAATAAACTGTTTATTTCACAGAGCCTTTTTTATGTTCATTATCACATATGAGAGTGCCTTCCAATATGTGTGTCATACAAAAACATGTTTGTATAAATTCTGATTGTTCCAACTAATCCTACAATAAAGTTCCTTCATATTTTTGAGTTTAAGTGTACTCTGCACAAGTATAACACGTCACAGATTTTGTACAAATGAAACAGAGGAAGGACAAGCATTCTGGGGTTATTAAATATTTTCTAAATAACACCATGGCTAAAATGTTGCAAGTAAATGACTTCTGCACAAAATACATGACATCAATAGGTTTGTGAGGTGCAAATTGAAATCCTGTTTATTGCTTTTAGTTTTAGTTTTAAGGAGCACTTTTCGTGAGCACCAGTTATATTAGAGAAGGCCAGATTTGGTTTTAGGAATAGGAAGAATAAGTAATTTGCGCATATTCACAGGATGTTGAGCCAATGCCCAGAGTTGAACCTGGTTCCTGAGTTCTAAAGTCTGCAGCTCTGGAGGTAACACCACATCCTCTCCCATGTCTCGTGTTTGATTTAATGGCCTATAACATTACTCCAGCTATCACAGGAATCTAGTTTGCATATAGGGTACACATGAGAACTGACCTGTCAGCTAACTGCCAGTAGAAAACATGTCAAGCTGAATAAAAACAATGCTCCCTTGTAGTGAATGTTCCTTTCCTGGAGATCTTTCTTTTAATGACTGCTCTCATGTGTGTCTTCAGCTCCTGCCTCTTTTGCCATAAGTTGGATGTGTGCTCCCTACTGTCTCCACTTGGGAACCAACTTCCTTACTGCTGTTGGGAGGGGAGAGTCATGTGATTGCTATGCCAGTGGTGCGCTACAAAATCATCCGTCTAAGTGCTGCCCGCTCAACCAGCTCCATACAGAACACTGTGAGGTATCGCACCGCCTCGTATCAGGCACTGCAGGATAAGGTGTTTAGCAAGGTATGGGCAACTGAGTTTATTAAGGATCTTGGCACACGGTTTGTTGTTTTATCTGGACATCACCAGTGAAACCAGAGCACCAGACCAAACAGGCCTTCAAACAACCTAGCCGAAATACATCAGTCAGCACAATAACCTGCACAACTACACCTCAGTACTCAACTGTACTGCAGAGGCGGCAGGCCAGAAATGAAAAAGGAAGCTGTCGCCTGCCATAGTATACGCTCTATTGATGTTTTCCAAGGTATTGGAGATGTCGACTTTGCATGTAAGCTTGCTGCTGCAAGGTTTGTATAGCAGAGTAAGCAGTGAGTAAGACACAGCCGCCGCTTTGGTGTAATATCAGGGAAATCACCATCCGGTGGTGCACAAGATCCAACAAGCGGGGTTTGGGGGGCAGCCGAGCACCGCGAGGTCTGCCCCCCGGGCAGACTGTGAGGGGGTGGGGCCAGCCGGGCGCGGCCATTTTGTGTCTTTTGGGCTACATCGGGACTAGCCCAATTGTAGCCCAAGTTTTAGAAATAGCCCAAAGTATTTAGGGGTGTTTGGCACTTTCCCAGCCACCATTTTAGGTTTGGTGACCTGGAGGCATATGTATCAAGCCCTTTTCCCATTCGCAAACGGGCCGATTCTCAGAATCGGCCCGTTTGCGAATGGGAAAAGCACCCAAGTTGTGCGATTTCTACTTAAGAAATCGCAAATTACCACCAACTTCAAGTTGGTGGTAATGTGCGATTTCTTTGAAAGATGCACTTTTTGCTATCTTTCAAAGTGCCATGTGGCGCACATACATGCCCTTAGGGCATGTATGTGCGCCACATGCGCACACATGCTCATTTCAGGGGTGCATCAGGGTGTCCTTATGACACCCTTGCACCCTTGAAATTATTCTCAATTTGCGATTTTCTAATTGCGAATCGCTAATTGAGAATGTCTTCTCATTCATTCCTATGGGCCTCCTGGCCCATAGGAATGAATGGAAAGGTATTCCTTAATTGCGATTAGCAATTTGCTAATCGCAATTAAGGAATGCTAAGAAATCGCAAAACATTTGCGAATTTTTTATTACATCCCGTTTTGCAATTCTCAAATAGCGATTACCTAAAAATCGCTATTTGAGAATTGCAAAAACGGAACTTGATGCATATGCCCCCTGGTGGCTGGGAGCGCTGTAGAGTAGGTTTTTGTCAAGTTGTGAGGCCTTAGGTGTAGGGGGTTCGTGGTCACGTTATTTGCTGGTTTGCGACCAATTCCGGCTGTGGTGATGGCAAGCGGGGATTTTTGGGTGTTGGAGGCCATCCGCCTCCTCAGCGAAGCAGGCCGCATAGACTTGCTGCTGCCCGGGACCTTGGGCGGACAGCGCCCGGTGAGGCGCGCATCGGCTGCCGTTATGGCCTGCTGGCCCCCTGAAAAGTGGTGCAGAAGACGGTGAGTGGCCTGGGCCGAGCAGATGTCAGAAGCGTGACCCCGGGGTCTCGTGGTGGGGAGCGGGAGGCGGCGGGCGGCGAGGGAAACCGGGGGCAGCGTGGTGGTAAGGCCCGGCAGGAGAGCGCACCTTGCGTCTCCCCGCCTGGGCCGCTCATGAGACAAGGCCGCTATGGCCTACGGGGTGCAGTGCCGAGGGGGAGGGGCGGGGCCCTGGGGCGCGAAGCGGGTGATTTTGAGGCCCAGGCGCTCGCATCTGGGCCTCGAGGTAGCAGGAAGGCGGTGCGTCATGGAAGCCAGGGGGGGACATTGCCGGTTCGCACGCAGAAGGAGAGGGGCCACACGTATGGAAAGAGGGCGGCCCCTGTTGCTCCGGGCAGTGTGGTGCAACCCTCCAGTGCCTCGCCTGCACAAGGGGCTCCATGGAAAAAGAGGGCTAGGAAGGCAACACAGGTGACTGCCGCCACAGGTATCAGGCAGGGGGAGCTGGTCGGTGGGTGGGAGGTAGCGGGAGGCACTCGGGGCCTGGAGCAGTCGTTGGGAGGGCCCTCACTAAAAGGCCAAGTGGCGGGGACCCCCCCAAGGGAAGGAGACCACCGGGGGGAATGAGCCCCGGCACGGAGGAGTGGGGGACATGTCCCCTTTGTTGCTGGACTCGGAGGGGAGTGAGAGGGACTGGGAGGGTTTAGACGTCTTCGACTCGTGGGCAGAGGGGTTAGGGGGTTTGTGAGGGGAGGGGAGGGGGGTTGGTCGAGGGGTATGGGGGAGAGGTGGTGGAGGAGGGTGTGTTGGGGGAGCGGGAGGGAGGTTATTGGTGGGGGAAGTGGAGTTAAGTAGGGGGGTCTGGGGACAGAGGCGCTGGAGTGGAGCAAGGAGGATGGGGACTTGGCGGACGAGTAGGAGGTGGTTGACCTTAGCGTGGTGGGTTGGGTGTGGGCGGGTAGCACTTTGGGTGTGGGCAGACAGCAGAGCTGGGACGGTAGAGGACAGAGAGTGGGGCCCAGCACACCAGACCATGCTTTAATTTTGCAGGAGGCGGACCGACGCGGGGTACCAGACTTGGCAGGGCTGGGTACGGCCCAATGGCGCCAAGGAGAAGGGAGGGTTGAGCCTCGGGTGGTGTGCCTAGTACCGGCAGGGATCCCATCGAGGCCGGCAGAAGTAGGCCCACAGCGGGCTCGCTACGGCTCGGGGAGCATCTTCAAAGGAGGAGCCATGTGAAAGTTGATTTAAATGTTGTTAAAAGGGTTCAGTCGGCGCCGCCAGCCGTCAGGGCTGGTTGCTCTCAGGATGAGGATTTGGTGTATGATGAGGATAGCATGGAGGAGGGAGAGTTGAGAGAAGGTGAGGGAGAGGGGGCCGAGTAACATTGTGCATAGTGTGTTGCAGGTGTCACGACGCCCGGCGGGGCCCACGGGTCGGACATCGCGCTGGGATAGAAGATCGGCCCCTCTGGGGGGAAGAACAAGAGAACGGAGAGCGGAATCTCTAGCTCCAGGTAAACAGGCGGCCGGTGTGGCCACTGTTATGGTAACAGTGGGAGTAGGGGGCGGGGTGGTGGAGATGGGGGGAGGTTAAGGAAAGGGACATACGTGATGGATGTTGGAGTGGGGACAGAGGACACAGACACAGGGGCACAGGAGGATGCAGGTAAGGCATCCAGGGGGAAGGAGGTCCCTGGTAAGGGGCCCGAGGACAAGGTGACTGCAGGGGACAAAGGTGCTGACGGGCCTGGGGTGGACAAGACGGGGTCGGGCGGCGGGTCACCCAAGGAGGAGGGAGTAAATTTGGAGAGTAAGGAGCTGAAGATAAAGCGTTTACCGTACATGGGTGTCACAAAACTGTTGGTGGCGCATTTAATGTTGTCCACCAAGGAGCGTATTTGGAAGGGAGAATATGTATAGATACTGAAGCTCCTTTATAGAGAGGTAAGGGCCAAGGAAGGGTCGAAGGAGGAGGAATACGAGTTACAGAAACGGCTGAAGGTGCCGCTTACGCCGGTGGTGCAAGAAAAACTGAACAAGGAAGTGAGTGAGGGCCGTATGGTCGGACCCTTTGAGGATTGGCCTCTGAACAATTTGATTGTGTCACCCATCGGAGTGGTGCCAAAAAAGGAGCTAGGACAGTTTCGCCTCATTCAGCATCTGTTGTGGCCCGAAGGTGGCTCTGTAAATGATTTCATTGATGAGCAGGAGACCTCTGTATCGTAATCATCAGTTGACGCAGCCATGTCACTCGTTGTGACCGCGGGCGCAACAGCGATGATGGCAAAGTGCGACATTAAGTCGGCTTTCCGGCTGCTTCCAGTCCACCCAGATGATTGGAACCTACTGGGGATCCAGTTTAACGGGCACTGGTACGTAGACAAAGCACTGCCGATGGGCTGCTCCATGTCCTGCGCACTGTTCGAATGTTTTAGTACGTTCCTGCAATGGTTGTTCACGAAACGGACGGGTCACCACGGAGTAACACACTACCTGGATGACTTTTTCTTTGTGGGCACCCCAGGCTCCGCGGACTGCCAGGATGCGCTGGACAGGTTCCAAGAGATCATGGGGGAGTTGGGTGTGCCGCTGGCACCGGAAAAGACGGTGGGGCCCTGTACGGCGCTGTCATTTCTTGGAATTGAATTGGACTCTGAGGCGATGGAGGCACGCCTACCGGCAGACAAAAAACAGCAGATGTTGGGACTGCTGGCAGCTATGTTGGCATGACACAAAGTCACAGTGACTGACATCCAGGTGCTTTTGGGTCACCTGAACTTTGCATGTAGAGTTGTGAGAGTAGGGAGGACTTTTTGTAGGCGACTGGGCAGGGCACTGGCTGGTCGGAAACCGCTGCATCATCATGTGCGACTGTCAGCAGGGGTGAGGGAGGACCTGAGGATGTGGCAGTTCTTTTTACAGAACTTCAATGGCGTACCAATGATGCGGGATGTAGATATGGTCTGGGATGTGCGGATTTTTTCAGATGCGGCAGGTAGTGGGGGTTTTGGGCTATACTGGCAGGGGAAATGGTGCTCAGAACAGTGGCCCCCTGAGTGGGCGGGCGGGGGACAAAACATAGCCTTTCTGGAGTTTGTCCCGCTGGTGGTAGCAATCTCGCTGTTGGGGGAACTGCTGGCTCACAGGCGGGTGACGTTCAGAATAGACAACATCTCAGTAGTGGAAATTGTGAACTGGCAGTCTGCAAGGGTCGCGCAAGTTTTGAAACTGCTACGAGTGTTTGTGCTGGGTTGTTTGCGGCATGATATTGCCTTTCGCGCAGTACATGTACCAGGGGTGGACAATGACATAGTCAATGCTTTGTCTCGTTCACAGTGGGGGAGATTCCGTGGGCTAGCCAAGGACACGGACCGGACCCCGACCAGCATGCCGCAGCATTTGTGGTACGTAGGCAGCACAGGATTTTGCAGCTGGTTCTAGGTTCACTGGCGCGGTCGACGAAGGTGGTGTACACGACGGCATGGGTGGAATTCTTAGGCTTGGGAGCGAGACGGCAGGCTTCACTGGCGGGCCGGCAGGAAAATGTGATACAGTTTATTCTGTCTTTGATCGAAAAGGGGCTCACGAGGGTGACAATAGCGGGTAAATTGGCAGGGATCGCCTTTATGGGAAAGCTGTTGTGGGGTTACGCGCCTTCCGCGGGGGAAATAGGGTCGCGCATTTTGGAAGGGTGGGCCCGGGAGTGCGGTCGAGTGGTTCGGGTCAGGAATCCCCTGTCTTGGGAGCTTCTGGAGAGGGTGTTGTAGGTTTTGCCAAGGGTGTGCAGAGATGACTCGGAGCTGTGCCTGTTTTCCACACTGATGTTGTGGATGTTTTTTGGGGCTTTTCGGGTTTCGGAGTTGTTGGGTTCCAAATGGGGGAACGGATTGTTATGGACCGAGGTTTCACTACAGGGGAACAGGATCTGCTTGCGGCTGAGGAAATTGAAAATGGATCAAAGGGGCGGGGGGCGATGCGTCTCCTTACAGGTAGTTGGCTAAGGCTTGTCTTGCCGGTATAGGTGGGGGACGAGATGGAGGTCGTGGACTTCAGACACGTCGGGAGTGGTATTCAGGCATTCTGATGGGCGGGTGGTGAAGGGGTCGCAGCTCCTGGCTGGGATTGGATGGCAGGGGTTTTGGGACTCATTCCTTCAGGATTGGAGCAGCGTCCGAAGCAAACAATAGGGGCTGGGGGCGGGGGGGCATCATGAGATTGGGCAGATGGTCATCAGACTGTTATCAGCGTTATGTGCACAGTGCTCCCGCCCCGTTGTAGCGCGGTTATGTGTTTTCCCTGTGTTCATTCATGTTTCTCGTTTCAGGTTCGGTGATCGGTACCCTCGCCAGGGAGATATCCATATGGATCGTGGGCCATTCTTTTGTTAAGTGGGCTCAGGTCCAGGCCCGCTCCAGTTATTTCGGAGAGAAACTTGGCTTTAATACAGAACTGTTCAGGGTTTGTTGGAAAGGGAAAGGGGGTATGCTCTGGAAAGTGCTCTTGCACGTGTTGAATAAGATGTTGGTGGGTGGTAGGTGTCCCGACGTACTGGTCATTCACCTCGGTGAAAATGATATGGTTGAGGAGATGGAATTGGCTGTGATGAGGTGTGAGAAGGGAGATTTGGTCGTGATCAAGCGGCAGTGGTCAGTGTGCGCAGTAGTGTGGACGGAGTTTGTGCCGCGTAGGATTTGGAGGGGTGCTCTAAACCCAGGGACTGTAGACAAGGCCAGGAGAACGGTAAATGTAGAAATGGCCCGCTTTTGCCGCCAGTTGGGTTTTGCCAGGATTTGGCACAGAGACATCAGGTACGACACGCCGGAATTTTTCAGGGGGGACGGGGTCCATCTGTCCAGGCTAGACATGGACTTGTATTTGTTGGAGTTGAGGGAAGTACTGGCCAGGATGTTGGGCGTGCATAGAAGCTGAATGGGGAATTGTCTGGAGGGGCCATAGGGGGGTTAGGGGGCAGGGAATAGGGGGCAGGGTGTCAGGGCTAGGAGGCAGGGGGGCAGAAAAACGGGGAGGTGGCGTTTCCGCCTACTCTCCCGCCTTTTCCTGGGTAGCGGGGTTGTTTGAAAGTTGGCCAAGTTTGGCTGGAGTTTTGTAGTTTCTTCTTAAGTTCGGGGAGTTTGTGAATAGGAGCAGGGAAAGGTTAAACAGGCAGGAAGTTTACATTACAGGTTCGTTAGTTACAGTTGTATAAAGGCAGGTAGGATTTTAGGTCATGGGAGGTTAGGATTTATAAATGCTATATTGTAAGATTGTGTAATATTGTTATGGAAAGTTATTTATTGTATGTTGCAGGGTGGGGGTTTTATGATGTGGGAATCGTAGGTGTGGGGGGGAACAAGAGGTCAGGTATTTTATGTATAGAGAGGTTTTAGTTTTGTAAGGCAAAGTGCCTGTGTTAATAAAATTGTGATATGCACCTGTTGTAATAAAGCGGCCTTTTACACACACAAAATGGTTGTTGGTGTGGCTTGCCCCCCCTTTCCCTCCCAAGGAGGGTTTGGGGGGCAGCCGAGCACCGCGAGGTCTGCCCCCGAGCAGATTGAGAGGGGGTGGGGCCAGACGGGCGCAGCCATTTTGTGGCTTTTGGGCTACATTGGGATTAGCCCAATTGTAGCCCAAGTTTTAGAAATAGCCCAAAGTATTTAGGGGTGTTTGGCGCTTTCCCAGCCACCATTTTAGGTTTGGTGACCTTGTGGCTGGGAGCGCTGTAGAGTAGGTTTTTGTCCCCGCCCTCCCTCCCTGGGCTTGGGAGTTTTTGTGAGAGGCAGTTAGGGCAGGTTTTTTCTGGAGGGGTTTTATTGGAACAGGTTCGTAGGGGCTGTTATATTGTAGGCTTATCGTTTGGAACAGGTGCTGGCGGGGTTATTTGAAAGTTGGCAAAGTTTGGCTGGAGTTTTGTAGTTTCTTGTTAAGTTTGGGGAGTTTGTGAACAGGAGCAGGAAAAGGTTAAACAGGCAGGAAGTTTACATTACAGGTTCGTTAGTTACAGTTGCATAAAGGCAGGTAGAATTTTAGGTCATGGGAGGTTAGGATTTATAAATGCTATATTGTAAGATTGTGTAATATTGTTATGGAAAGTTATTTATTGTATGTTGCAGAGTGTGGGTTTTATGATGTGGGGATCGTAGGGGTGGGGGGGAACAAGGGGTCAGGTATTTTATGTATAGAGAGGTAAAGTGTTAATAAAAGTGTGATATGCACCTGTTTCAATAAAGCAGCCTTTTACACACACAAAATGGTTGTCGGTGTGGCTTGCCCCCCCTTTCCCTCCCAAGGCCTACGGGGAGCCATAATAAAATAAATCGGCCCACACTGACCTGCACATCCACCAGCTCCTTTTAACTATACGGTACAGGAGGCAGCGCGGCAAAGAGAAAGGAAGCTGCTGCCCACCGCCTCAATGTCAGGGACCAATCAACACACTGCATTGTCACAGTTAAGTTTGTTTACCACGCACAGAGCTGACATGCCACGTGGTATGCTTAAGTGGAAGCCGGACAGGACTTGAATAAATGCAAGGGTCGGTGCTCAGCACCAAAAAATATTCAGTCAATTCAGACAAGTCAAATCCCGAATAAAGATGAAATGTGTTTCAGACAGCACTGCTAGACAACACAGAGCAAAGCACACTCATTAGCACAGCACTAGGCGCTTAAATAGAGGTCCTAGTAGAGCGTGCCTGGCATGCTCCGTGGTCTCGGTCAGGGTGCTATAAATGCGCGACTTTAGTGCGGTGATGCAGATCACCGCACTGAAATAAGCTAGTCTAACACCTGATGCGTGGTACATGGCAGGGCTGTTACATTCCCGTCTCATGAGGGATCAAAGTTTTTGGCAGACTCAGCACTTCCAGAGCCTCCTTTCTCAACAATTAAATGTAAAAGGTTGACTACAACTTGTACGGTCTGTTTTATGTGCCTATCTAAGGATGTCTCTTGCTCTCAGCTAATGTAATGTAGTATTAGGTGTACAGGAGCGGTTGGGAGTTTCCTCATGTGCATGCTTTATGCACTGAGGCAAATGAGAGGCATTCCTTTTATTCAACACACTGTCTGAAGACCTCAACAATAGATATCAATCTCTAAAGAATGGTGACATGTAACCCAAAAATAGGCAGACAATGTTCATGTCCCCGTTTGGGTTGTTAATGACAGATGCCTTCATTCTGTAAGTCAGGATAATCATTGAGTAAGGGCCCACTGTAATTTGCCCCTGAAACAGGATTGGAAACACTTCCACATCCACACACAAATTTTGTCAGGTAAAAAATGTTGAAACACGTTTGGGGTAAAAAAAACACAATATTTTTAATTTTGCTGCTTTAAAAGGGAAACATGCAGTATTATTTTCTTAATCCCCTATTATGATGCACAGAACCCAGAATTGTGAAGTTATACTGCATCCACTAAATGTTGCTTTCCTATAGTGTCATTATGTACAGGGTCAGGTATTACCAGGGCTATTGTAATGAGGTTCACAGTAGGATAAATGTTATTCTTCAAGCAATCAGGGACTTCGTCCTAGGCCTATGCTAAATCAACTCCAGGCATTTTTCTGAAAATGCCTTGCGACAAGACAGGCTCCTATTTACCTTATGCATAATTCTACATAGCGTAGAATGACCTACAAAGGGAATGGAGATCGCTGGTCAAATGCAGTTTTTGTTCCTTCAAGGGGCTAACATTATTCACCCCAGAGAAAGCTCTTCCCCTTCACCTCACCAAATCTGAGACTTACCCATTCTCTTTCCCATTCTGGAAGGCGAGTTACTGCAACTGGAGTAAGTCTCCAACCATTTCCAGGCTGGTAAAGGGTTTAACAGGAGTTTGGGGATACTCACAAAAGCACAGCTAAAAATGGCATGTTACGCAGACCACTTTCTTAGAATTTTCTACTGTGAATTTCTCCAGGCATACTACTGGGAATATCATGCAACAAGTTGCCCCGGCTCTTAATTCCCCTGTGCGTAATTTTACGTTGGGTAGAATTACTTACAGAATAAATAACTAATAGAGAAAAATACACAATGGTAAACCAATGTATGCCTTCCAGGATTTCCTTTATGAATGCTTGTAAGGCATGGATGTCTTATCTTCAGCCATAAGTGCATGTTTAGGGCAGAAAACACCTTTGTGAATTGGTCCCACAATGTATTAGGTTGAATTCATTTGACAATTGTGGATGCATGTCATTTGCATATTAACATAATCAACCCTGGGCATTAATGTACTGTGACAGCATCTTGGCAAGTACTTTATGGGGATATATAAAGTGTATTGGGAACACCTTTATTGACTATTGGCCATGACTTGTAATGTTGCATGAACTTTAATGTTATAGTTTTACTGCTCCCAAATATTTGATAAGGGATAGAAGGAAAGTCCAGAACTTCCAAATATTCAAGTGTTAGATTTCAGTCATATCTTGGAAAAAGAAATACAAAATATGCACACGATGCATGTTCGCTTATGTGCGGTTGGAATTCAATAACTCTAAAATACAATTGTCTTTATGGGAGTAATATCAATGATGATTAGTACATTTCTGTTCAATTTGGCTTTTGTAATAGAAGACATTTCATTTTGATGTTCATTATTACTGACTCAAGAAATGTTCAGCTTCTCAGAAGAGGAGAGATCCGTCAAATCCTGGTGGATTTTAACCTCTATCCTCTAATCCCTTGTTCAGCATAGTCTCAAAATGCTTTAGCCACATTTAAATGCACTTTTCTCGTACAGCCAATAGAGCTGTGCAGGAAGTCGTACAATAAAAGGCCTTGAAATCACTTCCTGCTGAAAATATAATAGGAGTTTTCAGTCTGCCAAGAGACTTTCTGCACTTTGTTTTCCATGCAGCTGGCAGAAATTGGTTGATTTTTCTGCATTTTGTTCTATAAGTAAAACATCTCCGAAAATAAATATTGGCCCAGTGTACCTGTGATCAGCAGGATCAGGACCAGAAGAGAGGTATGAGTGGGCATTTTCTTTTTGGTGCAATCAGACTCGAGATATGTCAGGTCTTGTTAACAGGTTTTATTACCTTTCACGGGACATGCAAAAATATACAGGGGCAGATTTATGAGGCCCTTGCGCCTCATTTACGCCGCCGTTGCGTCACTTTTGTGACGCAGCGGCGGCGCAAATCCTGCGCCATGCTGCGGGGTATTTACAACGTGACGTATCTGGGAGATGCGTCACGTTGTAAAGCCCTGCGCCAGCAGTAGGCGTACCTGTGCAGGGGGGGCGTTCCATCGCAGGAACGCCTCCTAAAAGTGGGTGAGTGAAATCTACAAGATTTCACTCAGTCACTTTTGAGCCCATGCTGCGTCAAAACCCTGCGCCTGCTTGAAGCAGGCGTAAGGATTGACGCAGCATTGTGAAGATAGGGCACCCCCGAGCCTTGCTGGAGCTGCGTCTCAACTCTAGCAATGCGCCACTTTTACGGCACAGATGCGTGACGCATCTGTGCCGTTTTTGCCCCATGGTGCGCCGCATTGTAAATGCGGCGCATCCATGGTGGCGGAGCCGTGACGCACAATAACTGGCGCATCCCTGCTGATATGCAGGGATGCGCCAGTTATTATAAATCTGCCCGATAGTTTCTGTATTGATTAATACTGTTCTGCACAACCTTGTTCTTTAATATCCATCTGTTTCCCTTCTTCCTTCACATGAAGAAGAGAAACCCTCTATTCACTCTCTGATACAAAGGTCCTTTCAGGGTTGAACTTGGGGCTTCAGGGTTCTAGTAAAAGTCCTTTCCTTGTTCATTCTTGGGGGAGTCTAAAAATGGTCTCTTACCCCTCTTTCTGTCAGGGTTCCAGCTGGATGAAGAGTAGGTACCAGTCATTTGATTCCCTTGTTGTGGGTCCTTGGTATTCCAGTAAGGCTCCCACAGGGGTCATGATGGGGAAAGAGCAGAGGTCAAGGTACTGTCCAGTTCCCATGCCACTCTGCCTATGTCCCCATTAGGTCCATCCACGAGACTCCCACCTCCTCCCATACTCCACTAACTTCAAAGAGAAAGAAAGGGTGTTAAGGGTCTGTCCAGTTCTTCTTTACATTGAGCTTTCCTACAATTCACAAGGGCAACACACAGGGGCAGCTCCTCCATTTATGCAGAAGAGCGTCGCCCCACTGAAATGCCCCAGAGACAATAATTAAAATGGAGCGTCAGGACGGGGGCGGGGCTGCTACTGACTAGCAGCAGAGAGACCAGGGAACTTTCATTTAAAAGTGAGAATGTCTTTTTGGCCGGCCTCTTGGAACAGCCAGCCACACATGCACACTTTAAACCTCCGTAACCCAGCTGTCTTAAGACAGCTGGGTTGGAGAAAGCAAAAGATTCAAGTGCTCTTGTGAGCGCTGATAGAGGCCACTCCCACCAATCCTGGCACTTCTCTCGGGCTGGTGAGAGCAGCACCAGGATTGGCTTGAGAGTTTGGAGCCTGCCTGCTTGCCTTATCTAGAGGAGTGAATACCATTGAGGAGGGCATCGTGCTCACAGGTAAGTGCTTTTAATTTATTTAAACTTTTTTTTTTATGTCTCACCCACCTCACCACTCTTGGGACATGTCAGCCGCCACTAGCAACACAAAGCAAGATAGCGTGCAGAGGCATGTATCATTGGTGGCTAGGATTCCCTTCAGCAATGGCGAAGGCAAAACAAGAAAGTGTAGGTGCCCCTTCGCATTCCTACTCCTTTACTGGATGTAGCAGCGGGATGAGGGAGTCCCCACCTGCACATTTGCTCAGTGGTCTGTTTACATGGGCCTTTCCTTATTGCCACAATAACTAAAGGTTGAAATTACATTTCCTTTTGAAGCAGGTTTATCTACATGTTTCTGGTTCATTATTGCAGTATACCTCATTTAAACAGGGACATTTTTGTTGCATTTCTCAATATCATGAGCACCCAACAAAAGGATTGGTGCAAGAGTCCTCGGATTCTCCCAGGAGGCACACAAAGCAGTCAGACCTCCCAAAAATACTGCTAACACTGTCCACTTTTCCTCCCCTAACACTTTCCAGTAAGGGCTCCTCACATCCTACTAGATACTCTTATTTATAAGCAGACATTGAATTTATAGATTTGATGGCTCCGGGAACATGTGTTTGACTCTGTATGTATTGTATTGTATTGTAATTGTAATTGTATTGTAATAGTAATTGCATTTATATAGAACTTACCAAAGGATTGGTGATGAATTGGTATAGAGAAATATGAAATTAATTTGAGTGGTGGACGTTTTAGTCTGTTATTTGGATTGAAAAGGATAGTAGTGAGATAGAAGAGGGAAGGGTGTGCATTTATATAGCACTTGCTACCCTGATGAGATGTTAAAGTGCTTTTCGGCGAGTAGCATGCTACTCCGGAACCCAAAAAGGATTAGTGGTGAATTGGTATAGGGAAATGTGAAATTAATGTGAGTGGTTGACATATGTGCAGTTTTGAGTGATTTATATTTACACGTGTAAAACTGCTACCATTTGAATGCTGCGAGTATTTTTGCATTCAACAGCTCTATTCTTCTATTTTCTTCTATTTTGGGCATGAGTCACAGTTAAGGTCACACCATTTATAGGCGTTACTTTTGGAACTCTCTGCTACAACTACACCATTCATTTTGGTTCTGAGGTTACGGTGTTGTATTGCAGTCGAGGCATGACCAGGAATCCTCTGGAAATTATAGTTTTCACACAGCTTCAAACAGACCCTGGGGTTGTATTCTATAAACACAGTAATAATTATTGGCTAGTCCTATAAAAAAATCAAACACCATAGTAATTCCAGTCTTACTCCACGCAGTTCCAAAACTCCCAGCCAACTTGCAGTGAAGAGAAAATAAAGCCAAGGGAGGCACATTTGTTTATTTTAAAGGCCCACAGCTGAGAAAACTACCAACAAAATAAGTTATTACAAAATATTAACTGTCACAGTCAGCACTCTGCATTGCTCAAGATCTTGTTGGTGGACACCAGACTGTAGTGCGAAAATGACCTCACTTTACTACTGCAATAACTTGGAGCAGTTGGGTTCTGACATCACAGTGCTACTTAAAGGATTAGAGAGATGACTAACCCTTCATAAAATAGTCTTATACACTTTATTTGCTTGAAATCTCTTATCGTTTGTTTATAGGGAACCTTTTACGGTATCAGGTTTGTTAAGAACAGCAGAACATAGATTTTGTTTCTTCATAATACAAAGTGTAGCGGAAGTGAAATGATTCGCATTTTGACACTAAGGGGTCTATTAGGATGGCGGGACTTCAGTCCGCCCGCCATCCCAGTGGTGCTTGGACCGTCCGCCATACGTGTGGCGGTCCCGCTCCACTAATTAGGATGCGACTGCCACCAAGCAGCACACGCCGCAATGGTGAAATGGCATGCTGCGCATTGCCATGTTGCGCATTGCCATGCACAACCTGGCAGGCACCGCGCGATGCCTGCCACCTTGTGCATGGGAATGCAGGGGGGTACCATGGGTACCCCCCAAGTGCACCCCCTAACCCCCACAAACCCCCTGGGGGCCCTCAACGGGCCCCCAAAGCACATCCCCGCCAACCTTTCCATGGCAGCATCGCCGCCATGGAAAGGCCTTGTCAACCCAGCATCACAATATGGATGGCGGTGCCTGGAAGGTCTTGCTTTCCCTCTATGTAGGCAGATGTTCTGGTTAAAAATATGTGCAGTGATTAAGAAATGAAAGTACGTACTAGTAAGATTCTATAATGTTACACATTAATGTATATATCTCACATCTAGTCCTCGCCAAGCTGTAACAACAAATAAACCTAACCTAATGCAACAAATGACCAACAAATTTTGCTTTGTCAGCATTTATTAACAATGCAGTCAGCATTCAGTAGCCTTATTTGAAAAGTGTGATGTTTCTGGAAAGTCATTATAATTGCAATTTTTCACAAACTGAAATATTCAAGGCTTTCGGGCTATTTTTAGTCAAATATGATGGTCACTTTGCAGACTAATGAGACTGAAGTCGGCTCACTAGTCAAGGAGTCAAACCAAGTAGGAATTTTCTGAGAGTTACTAGGAACTCCCATGACTAGGATTTCCATTTTAACTTTATTGAAGGCTACCCATTCATTTTCCGAGCCATCCAAATAACCACTGCTACTGGTATTCCACAGGTGGAGACTCACTCAACATCAGTCATGGCCAGACTAGCCTTTTATTCCACCAGGCATTTTCCCAGTGGGCTAGTGCCCTTGGAGGCCTATTTGCAAACGCCCTGGCCACTTCTGGTGCCTCTGTCACTACCCCAGCTCCCCAAGGTTAAATGCAGCAGGCACAAGGAGAGAGAGAGAGCGGGTGGAGGGTAGAGAGAAAGCGATCAGAAAGAAGAGGCGAGACAGATTGATGGATATAAAGTGAGAGACTTTGTGAGGATACAAAGGGAGCGAGCTGGTTTGAGCATTTTTGTCAGGGCTGCTTTTGATTCCCCAGTCCACCGACATCAACACATAATTTTCCTCCATCCGGTAAAAAAGTCTGAATATCGTCAGCATGCTTCTGGCACTTTGGATTGGACAGTTGAGTTTCAGAGGAGACCAGGCTGGTGCTTGGGGATCTCATACTGTTCATTGACCAGAGAGAGAGAGTGAGAATCCTTTTCTTTTTATATCTCAGTCTAGAGGAATGGCCTGAGTCATGCTGTTTCTCTCCTACAGGCTCCCATCAACTTTTATAGTCAATCAAAGTGCACAGCAGCGCCCGACATATCAAAGTGTGCTGACAGGGATAGAAAGATTTATACTAATTGTCGGCTACTATATATGTTTCCACACCCTGTTACTGGACAGAGAGTAAATCTTAAATGACAGCCTGAATTGATTTTCAAGTCTCCTTTTAAATAGATCCACTAAGCGGGAAGGTATTAAGTAGCTTTAATGTTTGCTGGACTGTCCGAGCTCAGTAAGCACTCTTCATACACAGAAGGATAGGGTTTGTTTTTGGGGGGAGGGGGTGGGGGGTTACGGCATTTTTTTATTCTTCAATTGCATCATTTTTGTGTTCTGAAACTGTAAATAAGAAAATCATTATAAATAAAACACAGAGGCATTGAGATTAAAATTACAAATCTTTGCTATTTTATTCCAAAAATCATTCGAAGTTCAGCAACCAAATAAGACATTTGACGCAGACGTAGCAGTCTTTTTTTATAAATGACAAATAATTTATGCATTACAAAATTTGCAGCACAAAGTAGCACGGGCAATTTATATATATCACCCTGTATAGTAAAAAGATGTTGCAGTACTCAAACCATAGTTAATGAAGCCCCCAAGAGGCACTTGTCTATCCAACTCCTGATATGTGACTGGAGGATTAAGTCACCGCCATTTTCGAATCTCGCTCCATCATTGCACTGTCTAGCTAGTTACTGAATTTTCATTGTGATATAATTGTAACTGCTACATCTGACCTAGTTTTTAGGATGTGGTCACTGCATCACTGTGGTCTATTCGTGGAATAACTAAAAACAAGCTCGCCTGAAGAATAATTCAAGAAAGCTTCTGGTGGGATTAAGTCCTGAAGCAGATGAAGACAGAACACAGTATATGGCCAATAATGGATCAATGTAATACAACTACAAGGAGGTATGGATCTTAAAAGCTGATACAGGATGTATAATCCCTTCACATACTTATCTGGAAATCAAAGAATCATAAATCCTAAGCAAATGAAATGATACTGCTAGTCTCACAATCCATCTGACTGGAGCTGTGGACACTCATTGGCTTTTTGACTATTGCCACGTTGCGACAGGACCATGTTCAATCCTCTGAGACAGGGATTCGTTGGGTATTTGACTCCCTCCAATTATGTACGTAGTCTTATTTTACTGTTAGTTGTCAGTATGTCTCCTTGGTCTTTTGATATTTTCCTTTGTCACTGATAGGAAAGGCACACATTACCAACCAGTGTACTTTTATGAATCAGCCGTAGTACTTTTAATGGGCTGGTACTCACCAGCGCTGAGTACCAGCACTTCTGAATTCTCTGCCTTTGAGTACCAGACTTCTCCTTGGCCAGAGAGTACAACAGGCAGGGGCAGCAGGCAGAGCGGACTTAAGTTTGGTATACCTCGGCAGCTCCTTTTGATTACTTCGGAGATTCTGAGCTATGGGGTTGAGGACACTGTGTTTGACATGGCAAGGTACAATCAGGTCGTCTGTAGCCAATCGCGCTGTGGATTGGTGTGATGCAGTAAGGTCTGCCAATTCTCATGACAAACAGGATATCCTCACAAAGGCTTGATGAGTGTGCCTGTCTGTAGTCAGCTCGGGCCAAAAAGGTGGTCTCTATTGACTGCGACACAGAGAGAGCAGATAAATGTATTCAAAGCATTGACAGAATGGTGGAAGCGATGTGGGGGGAGATGTGGCATAATGGCCAGATCTGTCAACTTTGGAACTGGAGAACCAGGCTCCAATCCTGGTGGTGCTCAACACCCTATTATTCTTGACAAATCATATATATATATATATGTATACGGCACGGGTGGGAGAAGCAGGGTCATGAAAATATGAGGGACAAAACTGGGTAAAGAGCCAGCAAGAAGAGAGAAAGAGGATGCATGTGAATGAGAGAGACTGTGAAAGAGAAAAAGGGACCAAGAAGAGAAGAAAAGAGCAACACGGGTGAGAAGACCACAGATATCCTCTGGCAAAAATGTATACTCTGATACAATACATTGGACATAAATGTATATGTTTGCCGCACGATTGAGGGAATCTTAACCCCATTAAATGCCTGCATGTTAGCCTCAACCAAAGATCTGGCCCAAATTGCTCCCCATTCCAAAGCTCAGTTTGGTAAGTACATATACTTATTTTTTCCCATTTAAAACATTGATCACCCCTCTCCCTTCCTCCAGGCTCCTTTCATTTGAGTGAGGCATTGCCTCATGCAAAGAAGAGATACACCTTCCGTAACACAAATGTGAATTATGTCATAAAAATTGATGCATAATAGCCATTATGTTGCTTGCACACCCCATGCATTCCACAAATTAAAACATCATCTAGAAAATGCAATGGCATCATGAAGAATTACTACAAGAAAATATAATGAGTAGTAGCCATTCTCAACACTGCCGCAAATATCAGCTACAAATTGTGTACTGCTAATTTGAAGTAGTGCAGGGCGTGCAAATTAGCAGGTATCCAATTTGCACCCAAACGTGAATTGGGCACCTTTTAATAGGAAGACACACTATAAAAGCACATGGTAGTTCAACATTAATTCTGGGTGTTAGCCTGCCATAAAAAAACGAAAAACGTGGACAGCCAAAATGAACACAACCATATATGGTTGCATGTTCTCCACAGTAAAACCATCAGTTTTGTAGGTGACCAAAGGAAGAGCACTTCTAAATCAGCCACACAAGCGTGGACATAAATACTGTGCGTGCATGCAGTGGCATCTCAACACTGTGCAAGTAGCTCCTACAGAAATTGTCACTTATGATCTCAAACCTGGTCCAACGACAGTGCTTTCGAGAGTTGATCACTGCAATTCGCTCCTAATTGGTCTTCCCAAAATTTGTCATTTTGCTCTACTGAAGTCAGTTCTACAATCAGTAGCACTCTTCATCTCTGGAGTCAAAATAAATGAATGCAACTCACTGGTACTTTTAACCATTAGCTGTTTTCCAATTAAAGTGAGAGCTTATAACAAAATGTCCTGCATCACCTACAAGCCCCTTCACACCTCCACTCCTGGACACTTGGCATCCAAGCTCTGAAAAATCCGTAGGAAGCAGAACGTTAAAGAATGGTAAAGCACCTTCAACCTTTAAGAACAATTTAATGCACAATCCTTTTCAGGGGATGCTACTAGAATCTGGAACTCCTACCTCCGAAGCTGACACACCACTACCACAACAACAACCTTCAAACCTGATCGGAAAGCCTTCCAATTTGAAAGACAGAGTAGCTAATCGATATTCTTCTAATAACCCTTTCAGACCTAGCATTCCTTGTCCTATGGATTACCCATCTACCTAAGTAGTGTATGATACTTTCTCTAGCATATATTTGTTAATATTTTCTATTGAATATTCAAAAATAATGTAATTTTTGATGGCATGCACCCCGAATATAGATCCCAGAGTATTGACGGGGCACAATATCAAGGAAATAATATATTTTTTAAAGTTGACAGGTAAGTAAATCTAGATCATCCATTCCTAACTCCATCTATATGTACCTACATGGGACATATATTTTCAAGGTAGGTAGAAGTAGAGTTAGGAGAGGTAAATCTATACTTCCCCATATGCACCTACCTTTCGATATTTTGTCCCGCGATATTCTGTCCTCAATATTCTTTTACTACGATATACTGGGGGAGGGGGGCAATATTTATTATAATTTCTGATACTAAACCTGCCTACATTTTTAAATAAATGAGGAAGGAAAGAAGGGAAGGGAAGGGAAGGGAAAGGAAGAAACAGCTGCTAAGTTGCACCCTGCTGTTCTCCACAAGCACAGTAGTAATGGAGGGCATGCAAAATCTTTTGTATATAAGAGAAAAATACTTGGCACATGTATTCCTTTGTAACACAAAATGCCGCTATTGAGCGCTAGCGAATTGTACAAAAGAAAACATCACGAGGTAACCAATTTTACAAATGTGATTTGTGGCACAATGAATGGGCATTTGCCGAAGTCAGACACATTAATAAGAAAGCAAGCAAAATAGGGCTATCATGAAATAACAAACAATTGAATGATACATTAGGGATGCGAGGAGGTGAAATAATCAGTCCATCAGATGAAGACCAGCAGGGCAAAATTTCCCACAGAAGCAGCGCACTCTTGCCCAAATTAGACATATAACTAACTAAAATCCAAGATACGTGTGCCTAATGTGACACACTTGTTGCAGAAAAAGCAAATATTGAAGCAAAGTAAACAACTGTGCATCACCTGATGAGCCTCTGTTCTCTTCTAAACCACGCTTCTTCCCTTTGAAGTTTAGTAAAGGACATCATGTTCGCAATTAGTCACAAGCACTCCAGGCAGACCTGCATTCACATATCCCTGCACAGCCTCTACAGACAACATAGGGCTAAAGCACGTTTTCTATATGCTGCCCATATTAAGACACCTTTCTTCATCCTTATACTAAGGCTTTATAAATGAAGGCGTCAAAAGACCCACTTATTTTGGTTCTCCACGCTCCAACGCAGCTTGACACAAACGTGATACTAGCCCAACCTACGTCATAATGCACAACATCTAAACACTTCGCACGCAGTCCACTCCACAATCTAGAAACCCACATTCTTTCATGCACATACACCCACAGAGCCGGTGCTAGTCATCCACAAATGTACTTTGATGCCTCATCAGGGGCAAGAAGCACTGCATAAATACAACTGCAATACAAAACTTTGGGGCATATTATCTAGGGCTGGCGATAATTATCGCCGAGCGAGCTTAGTGCACTTCTCTTGATCGCCGGCTATCGCTGGAATATCTCGCCAAGCTAGCGCTGTATTACCAACGCTCAGCGCTATGGCGATAAATATTCCAGCGACAGCGGGGCAAATGGCCAAACATCGCCTAAAAAACAGCGATGTCCCTCCCAAAACGGCGATGATCTTGGTGATAAGGCCCTGTGGCCTTAACCCCATGATCCACCTCCCATGTTAGGTATGCCTAACACAGGAATTTAGCAGACGTTAAATTCCTGCGTTAGGCCAGAGGTAGCGCGATTATTATCATCGCTACCCCTCCATGCTAATATCGCGAAGCTGCCTTTGCGATGATTTCCCGTGTTGTTTCTGTCAGCCACGCCTGCTTTGCATCTCATTATCGATGCGTAGCGAGTGGTGACAGAAACGGGAGATAAATCAAGGCTACACGCGCTAGCGTGTCCTTTTTTATAATGCAATAGAATTATCGCCACTTTTCGCCCGAAAGCGGCGATAAATCTATCACCAGTCCTAGATAATATGCCCCTTTGTGTCTCTACCATTGCCATTGTAATTGTGTCACTATATAGCTCTGTTTGCTGACACTCCTAAAGAAAATGATGTCCTTCTATTATATGGCCTTCATCGCCAGTAAATTTCTGTGGCACCCACAGTTATATGACCTTATTTTTTTGTTTAAAATATTTTTTTAACTTAGTAAATAATACACATTGTCCATTTTGAAGCAACAGTTATTATAAATAGGATGAAACAGTAATTATACTATTACACTGCCCATAAAAATATTAACTGACAAAAATATAACCAATATTAATAAGTCGGATTTTGTTTATCAAAAATAGGTAAATAAAGATAGGGAAATGTGGGGCATGGTGCTATAATAGACAACAAGTACTAAACAATGGACATATTTTCAGAGAGATACAATTCACAAGCAATACAATGTAATAGTTAATAAATAATTTAAATAGCACCTTTGTTAAACAGACATAAATAATAATTTATAAGTATCCATCAGTTAAGGGCTATGACAACTTGCTGCTCTTTTATCAATTACTGCTTAATATATGATGGGGAGAGGGATAAATAAGTTGCTAAAGGAAACCATAACATATCTGCCTTTATTGCTAATTATAAGGATAGCTTATCCAATCCTGTCTAGTGTATTATTAAAGCAAACACTTTTCCACCATGTAATAAATTTCAGTTTTGCATTATATGTACACTGTAGAGTTATTTATACAATAGCAACAACAATAAATATATCAACTAGTTTTCATTCCGATGCAAAGGTATCCCAGTCTCCAATTAGACTCCCCTTATTTAGAGCTGAACATTAGATTTTAGAATAGCATGGTTCTCCAAAATGCAATCCAAAATAGATTAACTAAAGATATATGATCTCTTATTTTTAAATATAGGATGTACCGAGAGTATACCTTTATCGTTCCATTATTTTTCGAAAATATTACTCTGTTCATATTTTTATGAATGATGTAATACTACAAAGGAAGCATGGATGCAACTATCTATGTTTGAAAAGTAATGGACAACATGGGATGAGATAAACTGACACATATTCATCAAAATTAGGAGAGTAAAAGAAGCGGTCTCGGGGACAGACATAAAAGTTCTTTTAAAAAACAAGACTCAATAGGCACCCTTTTCTAAATTTACGCAACAGCTTCAGATGAATGTAACCAATGCCAAGCTTACCTAAGACAAAAAGCTTTATTGATATAGGGAAAAGTTGAGAAACCGAAGTGCACTTTCTTCTGTAGAGATCCTTCACATAAATGGAGAAATGTGTGCCTTTTTATTATTTAAAAGAAATGTAGGAAATATTCTAGCTATACATTTTAAAAGGATTTTTAGTAAATTAACTATTAACGTAGAAACAAAATACAGGATTATCGGGGCATGTACTATCTTTATAGAACCTAGCAACTCCACCATGCCAGATTATAAGGAAATTAATTCTTGACTAAAGGCTCAACCTTTTGTTTAATACATTCAACAGCAAATCTAATGGTGTCTTTGACGGTGCTGGAAACCAATACTACTAAATATTTAGGGACTGATTACGAGTTTGGCAGTCCTCTTGTGAGACCGCCACCGCTGTACTCACAGGAGCCCGCCATGCCCATTGTGCACCCGCCTGCGGGATATCAAATTGAATCCACGGCAGGCAGCAGTGTGGCGGCGGTGTCATTGCAGCAGTCTGTTCAGCTAATAGGAGAGCCTAACATGAAGACCACTGCCTGCACTTGCGCATGCCACACAGTTCAAGAACATAGGTGCAACTATACGGGGGGGAAACATGTGTCCCCCGCACATACCCCCATGGGCAAATTCACCCGGGGGTCCTATAAGGGCCTCCTTACTTGCATGTCCGCCACCCTTTTCATGGCGGGCTCATCACCATGAAATGGCTGGTGAAAATGCAACTCAGAATATGCTCGCCGTGCCAGCATCGGTATCACCAGCATAATCCTGCCTCTTCACACACCGCCACCGCAGCATCTCCTGGATCCCGGCGAAGGCTGCAATCCGACCACCACACTCCCAAAACGGCGTGCGGCCCGCAGGGCTGAGGTACCTCAGTCCTAGGACCGCCGTACTCATAATTAGCCCATTCATATTTTTATTATTCCACTTCAATATATAAAATTTAAACATATCTTAAAGATAAAATTTCCTTACGGGAAGTACTTCAAACTAATATTCAATTTATAAACAGATACTCAGGAGTATCCAATAGGTTCTCTAAAGAACACAGATTATGACAATGCAAGGTTAATAATACATTAGAGAATGTTGTCCGTGTCTGCTTGTACAAAACATTTTATTGCATAAAACACAATTTGAAATCCTTTAATATTTTGGTATTGCTGACTTGTTGCCAATACATTTTTTAAGGAAAGTATGAATAAAACATGGCATAAAGGGGAGCATTTTTTTAGCACTTCTTTGTGCATAATTTTTTTAAGTCAAATGCTTCAGCTGGCAGAGGCCATTCTTTCATTCTATTGTGGTATCCAGGCACATCTTCTGTCTCGAGCATGTAATCTCAAACTACCGCACATGCATAGGAATTACTTCAAGATTGTGTGTGCTGAATCAAAGTTAAGCAAGCAACTTGTTTGCCTTTGTCTGTATAAAAGATATGTGCTAGTCTCAAAGAAACAAAAAAATCAAACATCAGGAAACAAATGTGCCAGATATCCTTAATCTTTAAATCAGTCGAGCTGTACAGCAATCCAACTCAAGAAATGAACAGTATTTTTAGGTCTCGCCTGGCGCTAGCAGCGAGCATACGCAACGCTCGCCATGTGAGGGCTTCTTGGATATCAATACGATTTCAAAAGCTCGCTTTCTGCTCCGCCCGTGTCTGTGTTTTCCATTGGTTCACGTCATTTTGCGTCACCAATTATGCAAAACGGGGTGTTATGATTGTCCAGGAGGCTTTTTAGTTCCTTCTGGTTACCACCCTGTCCACTTTTGGCCCCGCCCACCGGGATTGGATCTTTTACTTGCGGCGGGAGACAGTGTCTCTTAATTAGCCGCTGAGCACTTTTTTTCTGGTATTACTGCATTTATCTTCAACAATGGCTGACGCGTCTTTCATTTCTCTGGCACGTCCGGTGAGCACCGTCGCTGTTCTTCGCTGCCGCTCGCCGCTTTCCTTGAAGTTTGTTTCCTTTTCAACATTATCAATGTATTCTCCCCAACACAGGCTCCGATCTTGTGTGCTGCAGCCACTGCTTTATTTTCCTTGAAACGTGTTGTCACTTCCCTCCACCGCAGTTCAGTTCTAGTACTGCTCCTAGTGTAAGCACCGGGTAAAACAAACACCACTTTTCTGAAGTAGACTGCAACGTGTCTGGGCTCCGTAGAGGTATTTCATTTCTCTGGCGCGGCCGGTGAGCACTGTCGCTGTTCTTTGCTGCCGCTCGCCGCTTTCCTTGAAGTTGGTTTCCTTTTCCACATTATCAATATATTATCCCCAACACAGGCCCTGATCGTGTGTGCTGCAGCCACTGCTTTATGTTCTAGAAACGTGTTGTCACTTCCCTCCACAGCAGTTCAGTTCTAGTACAGCTCCTAGTGTAAGCACCAGCTAAAACAAATACCACTTTTCTGAAGTAGACTGCAACGTGTCTGGGCTCCGTAGAGGTATTTATATGGGGACTGACTGACAATTTGGATAGCGCCAAGACACCCAGTCAGCTCGTAAGAACTCACTCGTTAGCCAAGCAGACAGGTCTACATTTTTGAGAGATAGAGGCAGATATGAGCAGGAGAACTTTTGCACGATCAATCGGGCACTCGCTTTACTCCGCAGGAAGTGATGTTGTATTCAGGGATGTAGACTTGAAGACAGAACCAGGACCACTGGAATTATAAGGGAGGAGAGCACCAAATTATGCTGAACCTGATTTGACTAAATTATGTGGCAAGTAAAGGTCAATTATGCAGCACTTTTTAGATGGTTTGACGTCATTATTATGTAATTTTTATATGGTAATACCGTTTGTGGAAACATTTCACCTCATTAGTACCACTGCGCGTAAACGCATGCAGCTATGTTTTTATTAACTTTGCATCCATTTAAGCTAAACACCTTTTTTTTGTTAAAAACCTGCAGATTATGGTGCAAATCCATAATTATGCGTAATAAACCCCAGCACAGAATCTCATAATTACAGTGGGCATGCAAATAACCCAATATAAAACAAATACCGGAAGCCAATGCAACGCCCCATGGGCTGTTGACACAACCTTTAGCTCCCACAACTGCGTTTTGTGCTCTTGGATGCAGATACACATGGTTTAAAGCAACTTAAAGTAACAAACTATGAAACAGATTTAATTACTCTGATTTGAAGCGCCCAGTTTTTTTCAGTAAGACGGAGAAGGATAGGTTTCAAATCATAAACAGATAATGGCTCCGTGGAAATTATTTAGCATAGGGGGGGAGCGGCCTTGCAGTTAAATACATACTGCGCCAACATTTTTCACTTTCTTTATGAACTCAAAATGAAAGGGCAGCATGTGAAGGAATTTTTTTTTACGGACGAAGATAGGGGCATATTAACAAGCCAGGCGATAAAATTATCGCCGCTTTAGCGGCAGAAAACTGCCGCTAAAACGGTGATAATGGGATTGATAATATGCTCTATGGAATTCCAATTGAAGCCCATGTTAGACATCCTTCACATCTAACATGGGTTTCAATTGGAATTCCATAGAGCATATTACCAAGCCCATTATCGCCGTTTTAGCGGCAGTTTTCTGCCGCTAAACCGGCGATAATTGTATCGCCTGGCTTGTTAATATGCCCCATAATGAGCTCCATTTTGGAGCTGTTAGGAACAAGTCACTTTACAGTAAGCCAGGTGTTAATGCCATCGAAATAAATACTCGAAATCTCTAGCTACAAGGAAGCAGGGAAAAAGCTCGCTGTACACCTGGAAATTGTCTACATGAGCATAATGTTAAAAAACACCGCAAACCTTTAACAGTGGCCGGTCTTTAGCACTCCACTGCTTTCTAAAACGTCGTGCTATATAATGATCGTTGAATAAATAAACCCGTAGAATATCGGACGTGAAAGTGACTAATGAAAGCAGGTGGGAAGGATTTTCCAAGGATGATTGTATCCGTCATGCTGTGGTTGGTAGGCTCCTAACACCGTGGGTAGGCATTTCACTAAAGCAGGGCTGTTGAGTGGGCTGGATCCTGCCGGGGCTCAGCATCGGCAGTTATAACAAGCATTGAAAATGCAATAGGTCTCACCTTTGATTAAGTTAAAGCCATTTGCTTTGCTAATGGTATTGTATAGCAAAGCAAATGGCTTTAACTTAATAAAAGGCGAGACCTATTGTATTTTTAATGCTTGTTGTTTTTGAAGTCACACATCGAATTCTGTAACTGCTCATTTCATTGTGTACATTTGTATTCATTTTTAGAATGCAGGGTAGCTAAAAAAAACACGTTTTATAAGTATCAAAAACATTACTGAGAAAATCAAACACAAGTTCTGCAAGATTAAATATACATTGCCTTTATCATACTTTATAATTCACGACAAATCATAACAATAATGACTAACAAGCACACAGACGGGCAGGGGGAGGGAAGCACAGCACCGGATGAAAGTAGATATATATTATTTCTATTAAGAGATTGTCCTTGAGTTCCATCGAATGGACCGTAACCTTATACTCAGCAGACTCCATTACATTATTCAATCAGATATGTTGACAAAGGGCCCCAGGAGATGTATTACAATAACCAGTTCATATACCCAGTCTATGCTGGGTACACCCTTAGTGTGCATGCCTAGTGCAATCCTGCACTGTGGACATCACATTAATGCAAGAGTGGCCGTGTCAACCCACTTCTCTGTTTTCCAATGCCAGCAAATGGGCCTGCTTTGTAGAGGGAGTCAGGGATCCCTTTGCTAACAAATAAAGGGTGGGAATCCGCTCACCGGCAGTGTGATTGCCGGAAGGATTGCTGGGATTCCTATGGCTCCTCCCCAAAGTCACCCTTGGAAGGACCTCAACTGTGCACCACTTCGTAGGTTGTTTCACAATTACTACATCATCAGGAGTGCCTATGTGCGAAAAAGGAAGGCTCAAATGCCCTTTGCACCCCCAGAACAATTCCTGTAAAACAGTCCCAAGCATCACTATATCAATTTCCAAACCAATGATGTTGAAAGTTACTTTTACTATCAGTGCTTCATTAGTAAAAGATGAATTGTTTTTTCTTGAAAATCCCTCTGAGGATAGTTTTGTTCCACACATGAACTGGCTACAATATGTATTCCACTATTTCTTATCTATCTTGTCATAGTTTAGAAAGGAACAGCTTTTATCATAATATCTTATGATGTGGAACATTCTTCCAAATGTTGATAAAGAAATTTTATCATATATATATATATATATATATATATATATATATATATATATATATATATATATATATATATATATATATGTTATTGTACCAATCAGCATACATGTGACATTGTTGGACCTGGCCCATTCTGCAGGTTTAGCCCCAAACATTTTGCCCTTTGCCTTCTATTTTTCTGACCCTGGTCTTGTTGGCTTTAGGACTATGGGCACTTTACCGCTGCTAATCAGCGCTAAAGTGCATATGATCTCTGTGTAAATTGTGATTATGATTGGTTATCCAAGATTGGCATAACTGATTTACTAGTAAGTCCCTAGTAAAGTGCACTATGTCTGCCCAGGGTCTGTAAATCAAATGCTACTAGTGGGCCTGTCGCACTGGTTGTTCCACCCACAAGAGTAGCCTTTCAAATGTGTCCCACAACTGCCACTGCAGTGTCTGTGGGCACACTTTTTAAATGCCATGTCAACCTGGCAAGTGCACCCACTTGCCAGGCCCTAACCTTCCCATTCCTAACATGTAAGGCACCTCTAAGAGAAGCCCAAGGTAGTCCTATAAGCAGGGTGCAGTGTAGGCTAGAGGAAGGACACGTAATGGTGTGATTTACATGTCCCATAGGCTACCATTGGAGCTGCCTTGTAACATTTATAAGTGAAACTTTCAATTGGGAACAGCAAGAGATTTGGCGTTTGGGCTCTCTGAACTCAAAATGTAATATCACACCTTTTAGTAAAGGTGGTTTTTAAATTGTGTTTTTGAAAATGCCACATTTATAAAGTGATCATTTTCTTGTTTAACCTTCCTGCGTGCCTCTGCCAGCTTGTGGATTCACTGTCTAGTTTTAGACTGACAGTGGCTGTTGGTGCATTCACTCCAGACACTCACACAAAGGGAGCTAAGGTGTGCCCTGAATGTGCTGATGGGCCATCCTGGGATAGAATGGTGGGAGGAGTTATGACTGACACCTGAATAGATTAAGGCTGCCCTGCACAATACTGTCTCCACCTCCTGCAGTGAAACTGGATCAGGGAGGACAGAACTGGTTTTACTGAGCAAGGGAGACTTTCTGAGCAAAGACTTTAAAGGGAAAAAGGAGTATAAGTATTAGTCCTAAAACCCCAGAGCTTTAGAGTACTTCTGGAATCAAGAGGAACCTCTGCAACAGAGAAGAGCTGTCAGGAGGAGACTGCCCTTTTGCTGTGTGTTGCTTTGCTGTGTTGGCCTGCAGATGCTGCTTCTGCTGGAGAGGACAAAGACGGAACTTTGCTGTGAAACCTGCCAAAGAAGAGTCTCCAAAAAAGCTTAACCTACCGCCTTCTTGAACTCCAGTGCTGGGACTTCTGACCTGCCTGGTGTGCCTATTCCAGTTCTGGGCCCCTTGAGCTTGTTCCTGCTACAGAAAGCTGTGTAGAACTGAAGAAATCTACCAAATCGACGCTTCGATCTTTATGCGGCTGAATTTTCCGTCACAGCACCGTTGTGCGGGAGAAATTCCCATCAAACTGCTCCGTGCAGCTGAAGAAATCGACGCAGCGCCTGCCCGTGGCCTGAGAAACCGCCAAACACCAACTCCAAAGCAGGCCCCGCTGCGCGGCTAAAAGAATCAATGCATCATGGTCAGTAGCTACGGAAATCCACGTAGTGCCCATTTCGCCTGAATGTTTTCACGCATCACACCTGTGCGGCAAGATTTTCCGATGCAAGAGCCGCAGACCTGAATCGCCTTTGAAATTGACGTGTCACTTCCCTCTACAGTCCGTATTCCGTATGTGTGCAGCCGGACTGTTGCATCACCTCCTCAAGGACTCAGTAACTTATACATCACTGTGTTTTTGATGCTTCCCTCCTCTGCAGCTGTTTTGCCTTGTGTATTTTGACACATTTGAGGTTACTTTGTGTAAAAAGCATGCATCCATAGATTTCTATGTACAGAATTGATTGAAACCATTTAAAAAGTCATATTTTGAGTTGTGTATATTAGATATTTGTCCTTTTGGTCTCATTTGGTTGAGATAAAGATACTTTATTAATCTAAACTGATGTGGTGTCCTTTTGTAGTGGTTTCACTGTGTTACTGTGTGTGTTATATAAAAATGCTTTACACATTTCCTCTGAGATAAGCCTGTCTGCTCGTGCCAAGCATCCAAGGGGGTGAGCAAGGGTTATCTTAGTGTATAATTCCCTTACCCTGACTAGAAGGAAAGGTCCATACTTGGGCAGGGTGCATACCACTGCCAACTAGAGAGCCCTATATATAACAGATATCAAAATAAAAAAGCGAAAAGGGATTATTATTCCACGGAATAAAGAAATGAAAACAAAATCGAAGAGAAGGATGACATATATCCCCTACACTTGCACAGATGTATCACCTGGCTCTACAGACATCAATTGACAATGAGGATTGTAAGCATAGCTACTGTGCTCACATCTCTGTCCATCCCCCTATAGATATCACAGAAACCTGAAGGGATGTATTTCTATGTTCCACTACTGTGTGCATGAGCAATGAAGTGCTTCAAGAGCTGGAGGGGGACATTTCTGGCCCATGTCAGCATTGCACATTTCTGTGTGACAGTGCTGCAACAGGCCAGGACTAGCCTAAAACAATGTGATGTGGTCAAGGTGCAACACTTAATCATATTTGCTGAGATCTACATACCACAACCAGGATCCTCCCATCAAGCATATTTTCCGCACTTAGGTAACTGCACATAAAAAACATGAACTGCAGACCCACTATGCATTTTCTGAACATGCAGATTAGCTGTGTCAGTCTGTGTATGTGCAAAATGCTATTTCCACTACTTTGCAGTAGATTGGTAAATATAAGACCAACTACTTTATGAATTTACCCCTTGCTGTGTAACCAAACAAATCAGTTCACATAAATTGAGGTATTTAATGTGAGTAACAAATCATATAAAGGAACAGAATTACATGTTATGGAATTCTTTAGCATTATATTTATTAATGTGCTACACTAATCAATAAAGGGCCAGATGTGCGACCAATTTTAGCATGCGCAAACTGGTTGGCGACCCTTTTGCGCATTCTAAAATTGGTATGGCCATGTACAAACACAATTTTTTGAATTGCAAATGAATTTCGACTCGCAAAAAAGTGTTTAGAGACTCGCTATTTGGAAGGGGCGTTCCCGTCCAAATAGCGACTCTCTATCCCATGAACTAATGTTTCGCGACCGCAATTGCGGTCGCAAAACACTTGCAATTACCATCTACTTTAAGTAGGTGGTAACGCATTCGCAAATAGGAAGGGGTCCCCGGGGGACCCCTTCCCCTTTGCCAATGCATGCAAAATTATTCTTTAAGGGCAGGCAACTGTCTCAGGGACCCGTGCCTGCCCTTAAAAAATGAAACGAAAAAGTTTTATTTTTGTTTTTTTAAATGCATCCCGTTTCCCTTTAAGGAAAGCGGGCTGCATTTAAAAAACAAAGCTGCTTTATTTAAAAGCAGTCCCAGACATGGTGGTCTGCTGAGCCCAGCAGGCCACCATCCCTGGGAGGGCCAGCCATTCCAAATGGGGTCGCAAAATGCAAGTGGCTCATTAATATTCATGAGCCTCGCATTTCGCGACTCCATTGGGAATCGCAATCAGTGTCTCTGACACTGCCGTACATAGTAAATTGCGACTTGCAATTTGCGACTCGCAAATGAGCGCAATTTGTGAGTCGCAATTAAGTATGGTCGTACATCTGGCCCAAAGTGTATAGATTACATGCACATTTCACACAAACTAAATATAAAAATAAAAAATTGTTGTTCTTACAAATGAAACTTTACTTAACAAGCAAATGATAATCAATCTTAACTAAACTTTCTCCATCTCAAAAGATCTTCATTAAGCAGGGTACCTTCCAGAATGCATTCCTTTCTATTAAATAAGTGTTATATAAGGTATTCAGACTTTGTGCCACATTTATTTTGCGAGCAGACATGTTCCCGCCTGTACTTCAGCACCCTATTAAAAAGTGCTACAGTTGGAGTAGGCGAAATGCTTTTGGGCAGTGTGGGGAAGGGAGCAGGGGCATTGGGTTGCACCCCAATAAAAGAAAACAAAAACGTCAATCACCGCAGGACACACACCAGCATCAAGATTGTGTCGGTTTTTGCTTTGCGCTGAAATGTCAACAAATCACAATATAATGCATAAAATATATATGCTTTGGAGGCCTTTAAATGAAAAATGAAGACAAATGTGGTTCACCTTTGGAAAGAGGTCAATTTACAATAAAACTGGCGTCTCCAAAAGAGAATCATGCTTAATATTGACTATTTTACATGCCTGAAACATATCCTGAAGCAGTGTACACTGTATAAAATAAGGCATATGTTCAACAAAATTATATATCTGGTTGCTGATAATGTCTTGTGAAACACTATTTACGATGTTACACAAGATTAATCTTCTGGATAAAAACAATTATAGAGTAGTGGCACTTAAATCTTGTAGAAGGTTATAGATACACGTGATCCATAACAATGACTTTCCTGTAGCTGTAAGTTCCTTGCTCTACCACAAAACGTTTAAAGAGGACATAAATACTGCGCCTGATATTTTTTATTAATCGCAATAAGCATAGTTGGGCTTAGACACAGCTATTGCAAATCTGGCACAGAACCAGTCTCTAGGCTAATTGTATGATGTACATGCAGGTCCAAGACTAAAAAGCCACAAATTACTGAAAGTGTAACACACCATTTGATCATTTGAACATTTCTGTATGATGGCTCCATGATAGCTGTGGTTTCCTCCAACAATGACTTGCTACTTCTTCTTCAGAACCTCTTCCATTTGTGTGTAAATTTGAGAACCGTGGCTAATGGGTATTATAAGGGTTATGCGCTTCAGTGGGTCTCTGTGCCACAGTGTAATAAAACAAACAGAACAGATGATGGAAGGAATGCTGGATAATGATAACATTCACCTCCAGTCACAGATCTCGGTTTAATCCACTGTTTCTTTGCTCACCGCGCCACCGAGATTTGGACTCAGCCATATGCAAATCAGTCTTGACCCTGTTCCCCATGGGAATAGTCAGCTCGAACTGCCTAGCCAGGTCCTACCTTGAATCCAGTGGCACAGTGAGCACGGGACCCACGTCTGGACATTAACCCTTCCCACCTAGGGCGACAAAAGCGAAACGAACAGATGATGGATGGGGGAGAATGTTTGACATTGTGTAGCATTCCGTTCATCAATTGTTCTTTTTGCATGTGTCACCCAGAGTGGGACGGGTATGCCCAAACGTAGGTCTCGTGCGCACCATGCCACTGCCTGATGAGGGGTGATACTCCGAAACCGGTCCCAGGACTATAATGTTGCTCCATCTTTAATAAGTATCTAGGCACCACATGGGATACAAATGGCAATGGATTTTCTTCTGATTTCAGTAGTGCCATTATCGCCAGGGTGGGGGTGGGCATGCATATTTCAAAGTTTATGTTTTAATACAAATACTTGTAATAAATGCCTCTCAATGCAGTTATATAATCCGAAGAACTAAGGTGAAGTGCATCTGCATTTATTTTAAGCAACATTATGATATTGTCACCTGATGTTTGTTGCATGACTCACATACCAAATATTTTAATTTCATCAGCTTTTAGAGCCATGCCCGACCCATAGCTCAGTTCTGGCTCGACTCTCCCCGTTAATATGTTGGCTTGTCCACCTAACCCAGAGAATTCCAGGATAACATTTTGTACACATTACCCAAGATCAGCAGCAGCTCCTCCACTATGGTGGAGGAGCATCACCCCACTGCTTTCAAGCAGTGCAAGAAGTGGAAACATAATATGATATTAACTTTCAGTAATTATTATGTTATATTTCCTTTGTGGTGGGAGGGTGGGTGGGGCAGCTCTGCTCATGGAGCAGGGCAGGGGCGGAGTGGTTTGCCCACTCAAGTGCGCAATGACTGTTTGGTCGTCGCTCTTGGGCCGCCCAAAGCAGTCATGCACACTTCCCTGTTCTCCATGCAGGCTGCATTACAGCCTGCATGGAGAACATGCCCACCTCTACAGCCCCTAGCTGAGCGCCGTGTCATGGCGCTCAGACCAATCACAACGCTTCATTGGAGCATTGTGATTGGCTTAGGGGTGGGAGCCTGGCTGCCTGCTTCCTGTTCCTGGAAGCGGACTCTGGAGAGCAGAAGTACAGAAGGTGCGGGACCCGGTCTGGAGGTAAGTTGTTTTATTTTATTATTTCTAAACCCCGCTCCCCCGCTCGCCCGCGAGACACCCTTCGACCCTCAGGCAGGGTTGAAATATGAGAGACTAACTGGTGCCTAACAGGGTTGACATATAAGAGATTAACTGGTGCATAACAGACCAACGACAACCTCTCAGAATTAGGTAAAACCAATAGTTTTGAATTTAACCACAGTCAAAGACACTGTCTGTGTGGAAGATGCTGTAGCACATGTACATTGACCAGCATGACAAAAGAAATTGATTTTAGAATGAACAATGCATGGGAACTCTGCAAACACACAAACTGGAAAACTGAGATTGCCTTTTACCATATAACCTGTACCTCCAGCAATGCAGAATCTCCATCTCCACGTCTGCATTATTTACCACGCATTCTTTCTTCCCTAGCTATGATCATGAGGTTACTGTTGCCATTGAGCACAGCCTAAATTCCCTGGGATTTCCCCAAACGTGCAGCCAGCCATTACTTTATGCTTCCAGCCATTGACCTGATCAGCTGTTCTTGCTGAAACTGTGGTTTAGCACTAGCCTTTCATGGGAGATAATGTTTCCTGATTCTACTTCTTATCGAAAGTACCTAATGCAGCCCTGTCTCACATGCACATACTATCATTCGGTTTTACAGTTTTTGCATTCTTCTGACAGCATGCATTACCAGAAAAACCTCCTCTGTAATAACAGGAAATATGTCCTTGCCTTAAAACTTTGAAATACCTCATGTCCTTTTCGTTCAAATAACCCTCTACTTACTTTTCATCATCTGCATGCATCCTCTCTCTGAGCACAGCTTACTCTAAATCACATGCGTTTTGCCTTAATCTCTATTATTGTATTTCTGCAAATCCTCCATACCGCATTTCAAAGATCAAGACCTTTCCTTTAAAAAGTCATACCCCTGCAACCTAACACAAACTAATCCTCTGTCGCTCGTAAATTAATACCGCCAACCATGTGCATGAATTACCATACCCGATCGCACACTGAAGATCACGCCTAACCCCTTATAATTTAATCTACCAAATAGAAACTTGAGTAAATGCATGGAATAGTCTCCTTAAGAGCACAAGACTAATCCCAATAGCCAAAAAATAACCACTTGAGAAAAATAAGATAACCTAGCTCTCTGAATAAACCAAGGTGCTTCAGAATATTGGACATCCAGTAGCTAGGTTGATGCATTTATTGCCATTGTTCTAGCCATGTGGTCGATTGCGAGTTGCAAATTGCGAGTCGCAATTTACAATGTACAACAGTGTCAGAGACACTGATTCCGATTCCCAATGGGGTCTCAAAATGCGAGGCTCATTAATATTAATAAGGCACTCACATTTTGCGACCCTATTGGGAATGGCTGGCCCTCCCAGGGATGGTGGCCTGCTGGGCTCAGCAGACCACCATGTCCGGGACTGCTTTTAAATAAAGCAGCTTTGTTTTTTAAAATGCAGCCCATTTTCCTTAAAGCGAAACAGGATGCATTTAAAAAAAAAAAAAAATGAAACTTTTTCGTTTCATTTTTTAAGGGCAGGCACGGGTCCCTGGGACAGCTGCCTGCCCTTAAAGAAGAATTTTGCATGCATTGGCAAAGGGGAAGGGGTCCTCCGGGGACCCCTTCCCATTTGCGAATGCATTACCACCTACTTGAAGTAGGTGGTAATTGCAAGTGTTTTGCGACCGTAATTGCGGTGGCAAAATATTAGTACATGGGTTAGAGAGTCGCTATTTGGAAGGGAATACCACTTCCAAATAGCGCATCTCTAAACACTTTTTTGCGAGTCGCAATTCATTTGCAACTTGCAAAATTGTGCTAGTACATGGCCATGCCTATTTTAGCATCTGCAAACGGTTTGCTAACCCGTTTGTGCATGCTAAAATTGGTCGCACATCTGTCCCAAAGAGTGCTCCAAAAGGTACCACTGACATTTTGAAAGCAATTAAAAATCTGAAACCGGGAATAGCACCAGGTCCTGTTCCTGATGAACATATTGTGGAATTTTATACAATACTCTTATTGCAGGGACAACCATTGCTGCTCCTGTAGTCCAAAAGCATAGCTAAATGTGGATGCAAAAAATTACATGAAGATACTAACATATAGATCAGCACCAGTTTTACCTGCACTCATACACAAGGACCAATTGGGATTTGTGGTGGGGATGAAAACATTTAACAATATATGCAGGCTGGCTCACCTTTTAAAGAACTCTCAAAAGAAAAAAATGAAGTCAGGATTGGTAGTGCTAGACAGGATGAGTGGCCCTTCCTCAGGGCAGTGTTGCCAAGTTTGGACTGAGAACAACATTTATTGAGATGATAATATCATTAACATTCACAGCATGCCAAAGTGGCCTTTTATGTTTGAGAGGGAAACAAGTCAAATCGCACACACACATACACTTACACAAGCGTTGAGGAGTACAGGCAGATATACACGCACAGTTGCAGGCGTGCATACAAAGACAGTCACAAAGGCATACACATGCAGTCCCCAGCACAAAGACAAACACACACTGGGGCTTTTAAACACTCCACAAAACCTAACCAGGGGCAGGCCCATAATTTCTGACTCCTCTGCTTTTGTGCAGCACACCAGCAGTAACCCTCACAGCCTCCACCCAATCAGAAGCTGGATTAGGGTTGAAGGTACTGAGGTAAACCTTTGTTCTCTATTCCAGCTTCTGATAGGGCAAGAGGATGTGTGGTTGTGAAGCCCTATTATTTGACATGTTACACTATGTGACACTAATGCAGCATGTCAGATATATATGGTGTATGTGTGAGGCCAGGGTGTAACACATGTACAATACAACTAGTGGAGCCCTCAGGTATTATTGCAGTTTTACATGCAAACAAATGATCCGTGAGATCATTTGTTTTCATGTAAAAACTGTTACATGCAGAGCAGTAGGTGGCAAAGGGAGTCAGTGGGTCAATGCCTTGGCACCCCTTATGGGCATCTGCTGCTGGTTAATAGAAGAAGAACCCATAGTAGAGCTGATTTAAACACTTATGAAACATCTAGAATACAAATTTAACACAGGTTGCACCTATTAATGTATTGAGCACAGTCGTTGAGAATATTGCAAAGACTATGCCCCTCTAGATGGTAGAAAATAAAATACATAGTACCTCTTTGACTCCCAGACTTACAGAACTCTATAATGTCAACATGCCCTGCTTTTTGTAAGATATTATGTAAGATATAAACAGGTGGTAAATCTATCATGTCTGGGATGAATTGGTGCTATTAAAATGAATATTATCTCTTGACTGCTTCATATATTCGACATTAATGATACACATTGAGAAACAGATTTGTAAAGAAATACAGAGAGGCCTGGTACTGTTGTATGCCAGAAAATCATCTACAGAAATGGCTTCTGCCACGCCATGAATTTTTGTGTCCTAAATATTGTTTAAAAAGATATATCTCCATTGAGCATAGATTTTCAATGATTAACTTAAATGGTGCTGTTTATTTGTAAATTATATTTAGACAACAATATTCATATCAAATGATATACTGGGATGTATGACGATACAACACGATCATTTAGATCGCGGTACATTACATCGCTGTTTTTAAAACGCAAGCCGTTACAATGACTTGTGCTGGAGGGCGCTGGACTTAGGAATAGTATGATTTACTATTCCAACTCCAGCCTACGTAACAGTAGGGAAGGTGTTGGAATAGTAAATCACACTATTCCTTAGTCTAGAGCACCATCCAGTGCAAGTCGTTGTAACGACTTGCGTTGTAAAAACAGCAATGTAAATGTATTGCGGTGTTTTGACTGCGTTGTAAAGGTAGTTTTCTGATACACTGACAAAACTATTCAGTACTATTCCCCCGTAGAAGCTTGTTTGGCAAGAAAATCCCCTGTATTTTTGTTGGCAAAGTACTGAAGGTCCCAAGTGAAGCATAAGGGCTTGGATTTCTGGAGATTAAAGATTGTAATAGGGCAGCACATCTAAGGATCATAAAGGAACTGTGTTAACAAGGGTCAGGCAAGCACGGGTACACATAGATCATGGGCAGGAAGATCTCTGTGAGATCTCACATGGCGAATTAGACCCCAAAATTTGTGATACAGTCAATTGACAAGGATTTAACTGGACACATAAGACTCATGGGCAAAGGCTTGCATCCTTACGATGTTGCCCTTTCCATTTAAGTCACTGCATTATAATTAGGGCTCCCTGTATTATGGCATTTATTATATTTTTGTCATTTCCATCTGTATTTATTCAAATTTATTCTTTACTAATTTTACCTGTATTTATCCATATTTATTTAAGGTTTTGTGACAACTTGAAGCTGAAATGTGTATATTTCTACATTTATTTAACCAGTTAATGTGCACTTGTGCCTGAACGCCTGACAAGTTTCAATGATATATACACACTCAGATGGTAAAATATCCACTTGTAAAACAAATGTACATTTTAGCATCAAGGTTGTGGAAATCTATTGCTTTAAGGCTCTTTACTAAAATCCCTATATTGTTTTAATCCCCTTGCCTGTCAATCTGTACAGCTACTGTCCTGGCGGTTATGATCAACAGCATATAGAATCACTAAAAAACAACCCAATTTCCGTTTTTATCCACATTTAAAAATTAATACCCCCAGGAAAATAAATGGTTCTCTGTCTGTATTTATCTGTAAAAATCAGTATAAACGGTAAACAGGGAGCACTAATTATAATCCTGAGTTCCACGTGGCTCTGGAGGAAGTAACATCTCAGGAATGGAGAGGGGAAGGTTGTTGCATGATAGAGATATGTGTCAAGAATGGATGAAGGTTGTTGCATGATAAGTGCCAAGAATTGATGAAGCTAGTTGCAAGGCACCCTATCGAAGGAGGCAAGCCTGCAACTGGGAATGGTGTGCAAGGATGGGATACATCAAAGTCAGACAGGGGATATGTTCTCTGAATGGCGTTCTGGCGTGGAGGAAGGCTGGTCCAAAAGGAATCCACTGTGGGGTGTAGACCAACATAATATTGAATGGCATCTGACCAAGCAGCAGTGCTTGGAGTGACCCATGAGCAGAGAAAACAATCTTAAGATTGAAACTGCGCTTGCCGCAGTGTGGTCTAGGGGAAGGTTTTTAGTGGTAAGACATAAGGGGACGCGCATCAGAGGTTTCTTGATTCGCCGTGAGGGAAACGGCTGGCTGGCATCCTGAATCCCGTGGCTTGCACTCCAAAATTGCACTCCAAATTTGCCGGTTACTATTAGTAGCGAAGCCGTGAGGGGAACGGCAGTGTCTTGAACAGAACTACAGCCCCCAGAGGCCTTAGCGCGAGTGACGCGCAGGACGAGAGCACCTGGAAGCCCTTAAGAGATCGGAGCGCCTCCCGCAGCGCGGGACGCGCATCAGAGGTTTCTTGATTTGCCGTGAGGGAAACGGCTGGCTGGCATCCTGAATCCCGTGGCTTGCACTCCAAAATTGCACTCCAAATTTGCCGGTTACTATTAGTAGCGAAGCCGTGAGGGGAACGGCAGTGTCTTGAACAGAACTACAGCCCCAGAGGCCTTAGCGCGAGTGACGCGCAGGACGAGAGCACCTGGAAGCCCTTAAGAGATCGGAGCACCTCCCGCAGCGCGGGACGCGCATCAGAGGTTTCTTGATTCCCCGTGAGGGAAACGGCTGGCTGGCATCCTGAATCCCGTGGCTTGCACTCCAAAATTGCACTCCAAATTTGCCGGTTACTATTAGTAGCGAAGCCGTGAGGGGAACGGCAGTGTCTTGAACAGAACTACAGCCCCCAGAGGCCTTAGCGCGAGTGACGCGCAGGACGAGAGCACCTGGAAGCCCTTAAGAGATCGGAGCGCCTCCCGCAGCGTGGGACGCGCATCAGAGGTTTCTTGATTCGCCGTGAGGGAAACGGCTGGCTGGCATCCTGAATCCCGTGGCTTGCACTCCAAAATTGCACTCCAAATTTGCCGGTTACTATTAGTAGCGAAGCCGTGAGGGGAACGGCAGTGTCTTGAACAGAACTACAGCCCCCAGAGGCCTTAGCGCGAGTGACGCGCAGGACGAGAGCACCTGGAAGCCCTTAAGAGATCGGAGCGCCTACCGCAGCGCGGGACGCGCGCGGGCAGCGCCCGGGCAAAGCCCGGGCCAAGGGCGGGCCCGTCCTTGCCCGTCCCTGACCGTCCCTGACCGGACCAGACTGGGCTGGGCCACCCCCCTAACATTGGTGCATGCGCCCCAGCACACAAGGTAGACTTGTGCCACGCCGTGCTTGCGGTTACGGACACTGAGACCAGAAGCAGGACAGAACATCAAGGGACTTCATTTCCCAGACGCCCCAGCGGTAGCCGCTGCGACGCGGCCCGTAGGCGCATAAAGCATCCGGCAGCGGGCCCTTTTAAATCTGTTAAAGACCGGGTAAGACTGGATTGGGCCCTTTCCCCAAATATTCCCCCGGAAGTACCCGTTCTGCAATTGTTGCCTCTTAGTCTATTTTTCCCAAATTGGTGAATTCTTAACTCTGTTTTGGTTGTATTTATGCTTACCTACAGCAGTGAAGTAGCACAATGATGATGAGGGGCAGCAGAAGCAAATCAGCACATGGCCCAACACATATATCGGGCCCAATTGACCAATATATTACCAGGGCGAACGAGGCAATTAATCAAGGCATATCACTTTTGGAACGTAGGGTGTCTCAAGATCTGGCCCTGGCAAAGCGTTCTTCTATAGGCACTTTAGCACTATCTAAGTCGCCCTTAAACCCAAGGGAGTCTAGGCCCTTGATTACAGTCCAGGCCGAGACGCATGGAGTGCCAAATATTGTCGATCTCTCGGCATCTTTGGCCTCCTTGGATATGCAATCTAGCGAGATCCTCGAGAGGACCCCTGTTCTCTTTAGGAGCCCAAGGCAGGAGTCCCCCATTATCGGCGAAACAAGGGGGAAGAGGGAGGGTGCCATTCCCAAAACTAAGAAGGCTAGGGAGGCGAAAAAATGCAAACGCAAACTCAACAAAAAAGCCCCCACTAGTCGGCCACAAAGCAAAAGTACACTCACACAGAGTGTGGTCATGGATACTCCTGCCCCTTCCTCTAACCCAATTTTTCTTAGGGACTCTGCCAATTTGGGGGAGGGATGCAAGACTTGCGAGGCTAACAAACCACTTTTGTGTAGAATAGGTGAACTTATTAAAGCCTATATCCAACCTATTGAATTATCGCTTTTAAATATCGAAAAGCTGTTAGCATCTAGGAATATATCCCCCTCGAATGCTTCTCCCGAGGCAAGGATGGGTGCGGGGCTGATAACTTCTGGGAAGCCGAAAACAACTACTAATATAGCAATGAGGACGGAGCAAATACTATCCAAAGATTGGAATAAAAAACTTAAGCCACCCTCAGATGATCGCAAGAAGGCTGTGGAGCCTGCTAAATCCCAAAACCCCTGTTGTAAACTTGAATTGCACACCACCTAAATCCCCAGGGATAGTGAATAACAACGATAATAATGGGGTTATGAACGGCTAGCATATACATCTACCAGCTGAAGCTGACCCATACGTTGTGATCATGACAGGTGTTCCAGGCTTAAGGCCTAACTCAGGGGAGCCTTTGTGGTCCCTAAAAAATAAGGTGCAGCATTGGCTCACTACTAATAGACCCCTCCCACCCTTTTGTGCCAGTAAGATACTAATGGTACGTAGGGTGTCCTGGTTAGGTAGTGAAAAGAAACGGATTCGGGGGGACTGTGTCATAGTTAATTTTGACAACCCACATACGGCGGATTACATCTGCCGCTGTGGTACATGGGCCAAGCATGATGGTATAGAGACGAGAAGGCTTTCCTTCTTCTACTCCTCGCCAAATTGTTGTCCTACTCCAGGAAGGAGTGGGCTACAAGGTGGCAACTGGGATGGAAGAAGGGCGCGGGATGGCTGGCAGGGTCACAAGAGTAGAGGTACAGCTTTCACTGCAGGTTGGAGTGACATACCTCAGGCCAATAGATTTAGTTGTCTAGATGCAGTGGACTGACCATTATTATGCACAGGGCATGTCCTGGAGGGCGCCGATCATATTATCTCCAACTCGCCTCAATCCCCAGATAGTTCTTTGCCTAAAATTGGTATTGTCATTAACCCTATTCCTCTCACCCAGAAGTCAGCTGCTTATGGAGTCCCGCAGGCCTCAATTCCATGTCTATGTCCTATTTCTACATCAGTTGTATCCACACCTCTTATCGAATGCACTAGTTCCCCTAAAATTGATGGCTATATTTCTTTGGACACTGTAAAGATCTTAAGCTGGAATTTAGCAGGCATTCAAAGGAAATTGTGCTCACCCGAGTGGAATGATCTAGTGGAGGCTCACATGATCTGCCTATTCCAGGAGACTTGGTCTTTAGAACCGCTCCATCGGGTTGGATGTATTACGTATTTTGTCCCAGCAGGACTTCCCAGAAATGGCAAGGGTCGGCCCTTGGGAGGCTTGCTTATTTGGGTAAATATTGCTCTGAATTGCCGAATAGATCAAAAAAAAATTAATTCCCCCGACATCTTAGGAATTTCTTTAAGAGGTCCCCATACGGGCCCTACCCTCGATTTGTACAATGTTTATGCTAGAGGCACTAAACATGGCTCAATGTCCCCGATAGTGTCTACCCTTGAATTAGAACTTAGGAATAATTCAGCTGTAGCCCAAGTCTTGGTTGCGGGAGACTTTAATTGCACTTATGAGCCTCTCACAACAGATGATACTCTTGACCCGGGTGAGGAGGATGCTAGATGGGGTATCCCAATTCTAACCATCCCCCCGATTAAAAAATGGTCGCGAACAGCGATTCAGCTGAATGCTCTAACATTAGAGTTTGGCTTAAGAGCTGCCAACGGCCGCACAAGTTCAGACCCTATGGGTGCGGCTACATTTAATAGAGATAACCATACCTCAAGGATCGATTATATTATACTTGACTTCTTCCTTTGGGGTTTGGTTCAGGATATGATAGTCTTACCCACTATCGAAAGCGATCATAACTCGCTTTCCTTGTCCCTCAAGAATCCTTGGCCGAGTGAAATGATTAGACCATCTTCTAGGTCAACCGACGCTATCTCTGTCTCCTCTTGTGGGAGACGGTTGAAGTGGAAATTGGTTGCGGGGGACGAAACCAAGCTCAACACCATCAATACAATCCTTATTGCTTCCCAAATAGAGCTGGACAGTACTGATTTAGCCCTTCCTCTTATAGGAAGGATCACACCCATCTTTGAGGGAATCCTTGAGACCATTGGGAATGTTTTCTTGAAAAAGAAGCGTGTGGGTAAAAATATGGTAGCTCGGAACCTTAGGGGCAAGCAGGAGTGGTTCACATCTGCTTGCAGATATGCTAAAACTATTCTGATTAGGGCCATTAAATGTAAAATCCAAGTAAAGATTCAGGGAGCTAGGAAAAATTACAAGGAAACCCTGGCAAATGCTAGAAAGGAGTGGGACTTAGAGTATTGGTGTACCTTAAAAGAGGCAAGCTCTGGGAAGGATCCTAGGTGCTTCTGGGATACAATCAGAACCAGAAGTAGACCGGATAGTGATATCATAACATGCAATATCACTAGTCAGGCGTGGGTTACTCACTTTTCCAAATTATATTCTAACCAATTTAGTGATATTGTCATAGCTCCCTTTAACGAAGAACACACCGGGGTGTTGGATTGTATTAATCTTGTTGTCCCACCCACGAGACCCGTTAATGCCACTGGCATCTCACGTCTTACCACGCCTCCTATTGTTTGGGAGCTAGAGTTGGCAGATCCCGCCTTTTCTATCAAAGAAGTTGAATATGCAATTAGCACCATTAGGCCCCAAAAAGCCGCTGGTCCTGACGGCATTCCCGAGGATTTGTTGCGCTCAGATATCTCGAAATGGGGTAAACTAATCCATGCCTTGCTTAACGCTATTAGTAAGGGTGCACCTATTCCCGCATCTTGGAAAGGGGCGGAGGTTGTGCCTGTTTATAAGAAGGGGGCTAGGGACGACCCATCCAATTATAGACCCATAAGCTTGCTTGACATATCCCAAAAGGTGGTTGGCAAGGTGTTGCTGGATAGACTGCTCCAATGGATCGGCGAAAACAACATCCTTTCCGACCTCCAGGCAGGCTTTAGAGTAGGTACTGGCACAATTGAGCAAGCATTTAGGTTGTTGCTAGTTTACTGGAAGGTGGTGGTCCTGGCCAAGGGCAGTCTTTATCTCGCATTTATCGACCTAAAGACTGCCTTTGACCTAGTACCCAGAGCGACCCTTTGGAGAGTTCTCACTGATATGGGGGTACCCCATTATATACTATCGCTAATCATAAGGATGCATGAAAATACCTTTGCTCAGATTAGATGGGGCAGGGAGGGAGAAAAAACTGGTAGAATTCCGGTAGAGAGAGGGGTCCGCCAGGGCTGTGTGTTGGGTCCCACTCTCTTTTCTCTCTACGTTAACGGTGTGGTTGAGCATCTATTGAAAGATCCCTCAGACGAACCATCCCTGGCGGGGGAACGTATCCCCACCCTCCTCTTCGCGGATGATACACTTTTACTCTCCAAATCCACAATGGGCCTCCAAAAATTGTTAAACAACTTCCAGTCTTTCTGCGTAGAACGGGGCTTAGTAATTAATGCTGATAAAACGAAATACCTTGTGATGAACCCACCTAAGAAACCTGTGCGTCCCCCGAGGTTGAATGCCGTACCCTTGGAGAGGGTGGATGTGTTTGATTATCTTGGGATTCGTTTATCACATAATATGCTTTGGGCCCCACATCTATGCAAAATGCTGTTAGCCCATAAAAGGGTTACAGGGGCTCTCCTGAGGGAGCAGCGCTCTTGCGCATTTAGACCTATAGCCCCTGTTATGGAAATTTATACAGCAAGGGGTGTCAGCTCCGCTCTTTATGGGCCCGAGCTGTGGGGCTCATGCAACTCTAGTGAGTTGTCAAGATCAGAGAGAAAGTTCCTCAGGGCTATCATGTCACTCCCTCAAGGTACCCCCACGACCCCATTGATGCTCGATCTAGGTTGCCGGCCTATTGATGAGTTGGCAAAATTTCGCCCCTTACTGCTATGGGCTCCGTTGTGGCGAGTCCCGGAATTAGCTAAATATACTAAAGGCCTCTATGAAGTAATGTCACTACCCGGGTGGTATACGATCAAATGGTTGAGAGATATTAAAAAACCTTCTTTTGAAATCTGGGACTAAGTTCAGCATGGGAAAGCAGGTCCTCCCCACCAAAAGCTACACTTAACACCTTATACTGGAACTGGATTGCATCCCAACAGAACTCTAACTGCACATTGGGCAGACTTACGGAGGACTTTCTGAGTTTCAAGGACCTGCCCTTCCGGGAACTATATCTGGATATCATAGAGAGACCATTTGATAGGACCCTTTACTTCAAATTCAGGACCGGGACTCTTCCACTCCATGTTTTCACATCTGGGTGGAAACCCCCTGCACAGACGACAGAATTTTGCCCTTTTTGTACATCTAGGCGCGAGACTGTGGCACACTTTCTATTCGAATGCCAAGTGTATGTACTCCCAAGAAGAAGATGGCTCAAACATCTGTGCCGTTCATTAGGCACCAGACAGCACGTTGAGGCGTTACGCATCTTAAGGTCTGACTCCCGCCCATTGTATGCTTGTGCCCTCTCTAAATTTTTATCTTGGGCATGGCGCATCAGAATTAATAGGCTTAAAATAATTGTTTAATCTGTTTTTTAAATTCTATTTATGACATTTTTCTCTTTTTATTGTAACAAATGGTTTTTAAGCTAAAATGAACTGAAATTTTTTATTGTGATGCTTTTATGATAATTTTTTATAGAAATAAAGCCTTTGATTGATTGATTGATTGGTAAGACATAAGAAATACAGGTGAGCAGGAATTTTGGGATAAAGCCAAGTCTTAGGGAGCTTGTAGAATCTGGCAGGTGAATCTGGCAGGTGGGCTTAACCACTACTCAGTAGAAACAACTCCAAGACTGCTGAAGTCACAAATGTTTTAAAAACATAGTCCAGCCTCCATGAGTAAACCAATGCAGTTTATTAAATCTATGAACAAAAAAGGAGGGAATATAATCAGGAATCTGAGGGGCGCAACTGGATGCTAGGCCTTCTTCCAAATCTAACATTATTCTTAGCAAAGACATTTTCGAATAATGCAAAATGACCAGACAGAATATGAATCTTAAAAACTTAAATTAATAACAAGAAACAGTCACTTGAGGAGGGGGCAGAACACCACAATACATTTGTGATCTGTTTCAGTCAATACAACACAGAACACAACATCAAATGTACGTATGGCTATTCCTGAAGTAGCTGATAAACTATATCACAATGCTGTGGCTCAGATATTTGATAAAATAACAAAACCACCCAAAACTGAGAACAGCAATTACGCTGATGAAGAAAGAAAGAAATAAGGTGAAAAAGAAATAGCCTAAGGAGATACAGAAAATATAGGAACATATAAATACAAGTTCACTCCATCTACGGTTGATCAATAGCCAATTCCTTCACACAGTCTGTTTCAGTCAATATGACACAGAACACAACATCAAATGTACATATGGCTATTCCTGAAAAAGCTGATAAACTATATCATAATCCTGTGGCTCAGATATTTAATAAAATAATGAAACCACCCAAAACTGAGAATGGCAATATTCCTGATGAGAAAAGAAAGAAACAAACAAGGTGAAAAGGAAATAGCCTCAGGAGATACAGAAAATATAGGAACATTTAAATACAATTTCATTCCATCTATGGTTGATCAATAGCCAATTCCTTCACACAGAATGAAACTTGAGGTGCACCAAAAAGGCAACAATTTACTGCATGGTCAGACAAAACGGGTCATGACTTGAGGGGAATCAAGATACGTCCAAACAAGACTGTGAGATAGAAGGAGAGGAACATTGGAGGTAATTTCTGAGATCTCAGATTTCTATTTAGCAGTATATTTAAGAGACATTCTGGGGGGCTAGAAAACAAAAGACAATGGGCTGAACTACTCAAAGGAATTAAAAATACAAAGTGACATTGCCTCCCAAGTTTCAGTAATTCAACTAAAATTCAAACGGTCTAAATTAAGGTGACATGCAGCTATATGGAAGGTTGTGACATTCCATGCAAGAAACATTAAACAAAAACTCTATAGAATTTGAATCATTAAAAAGGGGAAATCTAATTCTTGAAAAGAATATTGAGGATTTTAGAGAATTTTCCCACTTGAATGCCTAGAATTTTTTCCAAGATTAATACCTAGTAAATTATTGCTGTCTTTTACACTACTGACACAAATCTCTCATTAAAGCCATATATAACACAGGTCCTTAAAGCCAATGTGAAAGAATTAGATTAATCTATTGATTCGAGCACAGAACTACAACAAATACACGAGGGCCCATTTAATCTTTAGTTAATTTTCAGACAATCTCTATAGTTGACAAAACACTGTGAAGTGCAATAGGAGGCAGTGCAGTTCCAATGTGGATCCAATGTGCAAATATGTGGGCAAATAATAATGAATCACATGCGAAATCAATAATAACTATTGAATGTCTTAGGTCCTTATATGACTTTGGCAGTCTCAGAGCGGGGCTGCCATGCTGGCGCCGCGCTCCAAGACCGCCAAAGCCGTTAAAGAGCACCCGCCAGAGTCTGACTTATTTTTACTCTGACAGGCAGTTCATTGGCTTTCCCACTGTGGTGCCTTTGAAAAAGGCACTGCAATGGGAGCGTCAAAGGTAGTTCCTGCAGGGCATGGACTGTTCAGTCCATGCCCTGCAGAAACTAAGGGTTCATGCACACAGGGGGGCCCAAAATGTGCCTCCCCTACATGCATCACATGTCACAGAGATGTGGGCCCTCCTTTGTTACCACTGCACTTTTCATGGCACTCACACCACCATGAAAAGTGTGGCGGTGAGGAAACTTCTAATATGCTTGGCGGTGCTGCAGCTGTACCGCCAGCATATTTGGTGTCAACCACCACTACACCACAACAAGATAAGTACAATTCTTTTGCATATAGTTAATTAAAACCTTTACAATTTTGTATTAAAATCATCAAATTATCAAAGAAAAAAGAAAAGAGAAAAACAAAGAACAAAAGGAAGCTTTCATATTTACAAGTTCATCATTAATCAACTACCAATTATGTATAAATCAGCTATATATAAATTGATCCTCAATCTAAGCCATCCTTAATCTTGTAACTAAAATCATGAGCAAAATACAAATGTCTATTAGGTATTACTGATCCTCTGCTTTATGGCTAAGATCAAGAGCAAAATGCAATGTGAACTATACAAAATAACACTAGTTTTTAGATGGGCATCAGATTTCATTACTCTGCAATATGCAAATATGCATACGTCCTCAATTGGGTAGCTGAAATCGCGTGCAAAATGCAAATGTAAACTGGATGTTGCGGATCCACGATTTCCTGTCCAAAACCATGTACAAAACTACAATATGAACAAGAGGCTGAAATCGCATGCAAAATGCAAATGTAAACTAAATGTTACGGAACATGTGTCCGGAACCATGTGCAAAAATGCAATATGAACCATAACCAAGTTAATTGATCAATGTTAATGATCCTCAATTTCATAACTAAAATCATGTGCAAAGATACAAGTATGCGTATCACTATAACAATGATGGTATCTAAAATGGACTTAGCACTAATGGCATTCAAACATGTAGCATGGTGTATAACATGATTTGATGCCTAAATAATGAACAATCACTATATCTGCAGATCCTTAGAACGTGTGGTGTAATATGTTTCATAGTTGTTAAAATCAAGTGAATACTGTGGGTCTCTGCTGAGCCTTCTGTAGCCACCACCAGAATACCAAATGTGCTTAGTGTGCAGATATGATGTGTTGGTCTTGTATACTTAAAAAGCACTAATGTGAATGCTATGTGTTTGATTTTAGTAACAATGTGCTAACTGTTAGTAAACATCTGGCGGCCCTGCATAAGGTCTGTAGCGAATAGCTGTTCAGCAGTAACATTACAGCCGGCCGAAATGATCTAACTTGGAGAGTGCGGAATACATGAAGTAAATAATACCGCCTCAAATTGTTCACGGCTGGGCAAATACACAAAAGATGAATGAGAGTCTCTTCAGCCTGGCCACAAAGTCTGCAAAGCATGGTTGGCCATGATTATTTCCATGTTGGGACCTGATCTTTTGAACTAAAAGCTGCCAACCGGATCCAAAGTAGAAATTGCTGGATTGATGGAGTTATATGTTGGACAAGATACGGTTGATGTGATCGGATCTCATATGAGGATAAAACCATCCAGCCATGTTTTTTCTTTGCTAGGGCTGCTTTGTCCATTATCCAAGCTTTTTGTTTTGTAGCGTTGTTGGCTATTTTTTTTAATGCAGTAAAACTGTAGTTGGTGTTCCAAGCATCATGCATATTGAGCATTGTTTAAGCTTGTTCAAGTGCTGTATGCCAGTCTTTTTTTCTTTTGCTTGGTTCTTCATTTCTATCCGGCAATGCCCAAGCAAATATTCCTCTTGTGCTGCTTTTAATTTCCAACAAATCTTTAATATTGCTGCTTACCTAACCGGATGTTGGTATCTAACCCGTATTCCAAGCAAACTTGTGCTTGAGATGTAAACTGCGGGATCCGAAAGATTTGTTTGAGTAGGCTTGATTGTTGGAGATTCAGGAAGTTTGCATCTTGACCTTTAAATAATTCGGAGCCATAGGTGAGGGTTTGGAGAAACTTAGCAGCAATAACATTTAGTAGATGGGAATTTGATGGACACTTTAATTTTAATTGTAACATGTTTAAAGCAAAACATAATGTATTTGCTTGAGCTTTTCTATTTATTAAGTGATCTTTGTGTGTGAACCTTGAATCAACCACTACTCCCAGATATTTATAGGAGGCACTCTGGTCTATGCTGTTTCCTGCTGCATACCACTTATATTTTTTTCTGTTTGGCCCTCTGTTTGCTGAAAAACAGATTACCTTAGTTTTATTGTGGTTGAGAGACAAACTGAGCTCCTTAATGTATTCCAGCAGCTTTGTGATCAAGCGCTGTAAGCCCACTGGAGTCTGGCTGCATAGAATATTATCGTCTTCATACTGCATACTTCCTAATTTGCAGTGTGCTATATTTGGAGGGTCACTTTGGACTTCTGATAGCCTCTTGTCTAGGTCTGCAGTGAAGATGTTAAAAAGACTAGGAGGCAGCACACATCTCTGCTTTAAACCGATGTGCGTTGGAATACTTGCTGTGGTTCTTTCCCCGTTCCCTAGTTTTATCTGGACCCAGGTGGATGTATGCAAATTGACGATGGCCCGAAGTAGCAGTGGTGGAATGCCCCAATTTGCCATCTTTTGCCACAAGAGTTCTCTGGGTATCATGTTGAATGCTGCTTTTAGGTCAACAAAGCATGTGTACAATTGGGTGGATTTTCGCTTTGCTTTTTCGACAAGAAGGTTCAAGGCCAGAAGGTTACACATCATACTTGTGCCTGGTCTAAAGCCTGTCTGTATAACTGGGAAAATCTTGCCAGAAGTGCCTATTCTTCCAGAGCTATCAGGAGATTTGACGCATATATTTTGGCTTCTACATCGAATAAAGCAATTAACCTGTAATTCGCCGGATCCGATCTAGTGCCAGCTTTAAATAACGGATGTAGAACGCTGCCTCTTCATGATGCTGGTATGCTGTTTGATTGAAAAGCATGGTTGAACAGTGGAGTGAGAAATTCAGCCCAAAATGATTTGTCTTGTTTGAAAAGCACATTTGGCAAGCTGTTTGGGCCTGGGGCTCCACTAGATGTACGTTTTTTTATGACCGTTTGGACCTGGTTGATTCAAATCCAATTTTCCTCAAGCGTGTTTTGTGAATGATCGTTTTTTGGTTGACGCAGAGCGATGTGGTCTGTATTCATAACTTGATGTTTAGTATTTTCATCCATTATGTTTTGAGCTATATGGACTATCCAGTCTGCCTCTAGAATGTTTGCGTTATGTTGGCGGAAGGCTCCGTTTACTATATTGTTTATTTCCGCCCAGAAATTCCTATTGCTATTTGATCTACTTGTTTCCAGTAATTTTAGCCAAATTTCGGTTTATTGTGTCTTCTTTGCCATCCACACATCTTTTTTGTATGTTTGCCTCAATTGATGGATTTGTTGCTTTGCGCCTTCGCTCATTCTCAGGGCATTGCCACGTAGTTTTCTTATTTCCCGATTTAATGCCCTTTTTTTATCTACTAATGTGCTGAGGAACTCTGTTGTTGTTGTCCTGGGTTTGCTTCCGCTGTGCTTGTTCTGTGATGGAAATTTGGAAATAAGCATCATGATCATATTTTCCCAATTTGCCCAAGGCTATTTCAAATTTTGTTCTTCTCTAGTTGCCGGTAGATTTTTTAGGTAATTCATTAGTTCACTAGCATTTTTGCCATTAAAGGCAAGTCTTTTTAGGTTGTACAGACTCGGGACTTCCAACAAATCACTGCTTTCAGCCTTTCTTGAAATTTGGATACAAAAGACAAATTGACTGTGGGCTGTGCTCACGCTCTAGTCTGTGAATTATTTGATAACTATAGATCATTTGCAGTAGCTCGATGTCCACTATTGTGTCGTCTATAACAGAGTGTGCCTGCTTGGCTATGCTGGTTGATGCCGCTGGTGGATCTTGCGGAAGGCGTCCGTTTAGAGTTATCATCCCTATTTCAGCTATTGTTGAAGCACATAGTTGGCCATGTTGATCTTTTTTGCGGTAATTTGTAAATACAGGGGGATTATTTTCCCTTTGAATTTATTTTGTTGTTTATTTTGTGCTTGGTCTACTTGGAGTAAGAACATGTTGAAATCACCTGACAATACAATACCCGCTTGTGAAAAGGTTGATTCCAATGATTTGAGCAGTGCTTTAAGGGTCACGATTTTCTTCTGTTTTGCCTTTGATGCTGGATGAATGTAAACATTACATATTAATAGTAACTTTTCTTAATAGTTGCGTGGCAAGCCGTTGATAAATTCTTGTGGTAATAAGATTTTTATCCATTGAATCCAAGTTTGTCCTAGCCCAATCAATTCGTAGGACCATGGTATGCTTGCGCTAAGATAAATTGATAGACAACCAGATGCTCTGCCTGATGCTTTGCCTTTAACGGCCTGTTGATGGAATTCTTTAAAACCGTTTATCGGCGTAGGTGCCATAGACCAGGTTTCCTGAAATAATAGAATGTCACATTTTTTTAGGAAGATTAGGAAATCCACCCACTCTGTCTTACTGCCTAAGCCATTGATGTTCCAAAGATCACAATTTTAAATGACTTTTCATGCCTCATTTTTCTTAATCTCCATACATCGAGTGGTTGAAAGAAGAACTTTTCGAACTTGACTGGCTACTTCTGGTACTACATGAGGGATAATACGTAAATTAGACCAACCCCCCTTGGCACTAGCGGTGGGCCCTACTGCCCCCGGAAGTAATCCACTGTCCGTTGCCGATCTTAACTCTGCTATTGGACATAGCAGACCGGGATATCGTTCTATTTCCGTTGTTCTTATTTCAATTCCACATTTGGTAAAACAATCTATATGGTGCCAAAATTCCATTGTGATTTTTGAATCGCTCCAAGTTACAACCGTCATTTCTCTCCCTTTTACACTTGGGAGTATTTTGAATTGAATACTTTCAATGTGGTTTGTATTTAAATGTTTTAATGTTTCAATGAATTTGCGAGCTTTAATATTGCACTACGGTTAAGAATATCATGGTGTCCTCTTGAGTTATAGTGTGGGATCAGTTCTAACGTTACTAAACCTTCTGGTAAATTTTGTCCATCATTGCTTTGTAAGTTAGAAGTTCCGCTAAATTTGGCTTCTCCTGTGGACTTTTTCCCTTCGGTTGTGTTTTGAGAGCAAGTTGTTTGTATCATGACTGGTTTAGTCAGATCTGCTTTTATTTGATGAAATTTTACTTGATCTCCTGATAATGAAAGATGATCGGTCTGAATTGCCAACCAATGCCTGGTTTTTGGCGATTGCTGCTGTTCAGCCAATGTTTTTCTGTTTTGAACCTTTGATAGTTTGGTTAAGTATTGAGATATACTTTGTTGTTCTACCCAGGGAATGTGCGATAATGGACCATCTTCATTTTGATTGAATGTTGAATCTAATGAGGGAATATTCGTTCCACGATAATCAGGTTGATGTCTAGGTTCCGTTGGCTTTTTGGAATGGTGCGTTTTTACCTTATTTCCCTCGAGCCCAATTCCAGGAACTGTTTCATTCAGATTCGCATGGTGGCCGCTTGCGAAAGATGACTCTTGGGTCTGTTTTTGGGAAGTATGTGCTGTAGCTTGGCTTCTCTTTTGCTTGTTGAGCCTTGACTTTCTCAGTCTCTTATGTTCCTGTTTTGTTAGTGGATTACAAGGTTTTTGTTGCTGTTGTTTTAAAGCTACTACATCAAGCAACGGGTCGTCACGTTTGTGTATGCTTTGATGGTTGCTTTGCATTGAATTATTATTCGATGTTTCTATCTCCATGTCTAAGTTTAAATCTCTTAGGGTGTCCTCCATTTCCTCCACACTTTCTGAATTTCCCGGAAGAATCGTGAGGTTCTGTTGATCTAGAGCTTTTTTGGTGGAAGCACTAACAGTAGTTTTGACAATATCCTTTTTTTTTTTACTTCTACCAGGATGTCTGTTAGGATTGCCGGGATGGACTGCAGTTGATTTATAGTGCTGGAACATTGGTATTCGTGGTACGTTGTGTGAGGGTCTATCTGAACCCACTCAATTATGGAATTTAGTTTTTGAATTTTTCTTTCTATGCCAGAGACATGTAACGCCAGGACTTGCAAAAGGTCGACTTGCAACTCTAGGTTTTCTGAATGTTGAAATAATGCTGAGGAAATAGTTTCCATAATATTGATGAATGGGGACCATAGTGGGGCCTGTCGGAGTGAAAAATTGTCTGTCTAATTGGCATCCATTCGCTGGCTTGAAAAAGTATCCTCTCCTGGTTTGTTCGTGATATTGTCCACAAATTCTCCTTCCGGACATGTGCTTGGTTGGATAAGAGGACCAGATCCTCGTTCAGATTTTATTGATTGGTCAATTTTTGAATGAAAGATGAGCCCGTTCCCTGATCGAGTCTTTATTGGAGAGAGTATGGTGTTGTAGTTGTGGAGGAGCCCTGTTAGTGGTTGTTCATTTAAGGTAAAAAGAGGAGTTTCTGCCTTTTTAGCTTCCTGTATTGCCCCAAAACAACTTATTAAACAATCCTGAATTTCCTAAACAATTTTAGGCGGGCCCCCCAAGATGTTTTCATCTTTTGTTACGATTTCCGTTCTGGCCATACTAGCCCTAGAGGAAACAGATGCTTGGCCTTTACCAGGTGTGGGCCCGAAGGGTGCGAGAAAACAACCGAAGACTTGTGGATCGTGGCTTTGTGGATCGTCGCTTTGTTGTTACCTCTTGCGCCATTATTGCCGCTTTCCTTGCGTTTGTTTGTGATATTTGTGATGCTTCACTTAATTTTATTTGAGCTGTCGCGGTTACTCTGTTACCAGTTGTTTTCAAGATCTTCGGGGTGCTACAGCTATCCTCCAATGGGATGCCAATCGGTGCGTGCGCCGTGTTGGGTGCGGATTCGGCTGAGGATGACATTCTTATTATTGGATCCTGAAGTCCTGGGCTCGGAAAACTGGTGAAATTAGGAAGTCAGTAATTTTTGAGGTCCTGCCTGCTTTTTTTTTAATTGACGTTGGTTTACACTGTTGGCGACGCTATTGCTGGAAATTCGAGGTTTATTTCCAATTTTGTCATTTCTATGAGTGGAACAAGGACTCCTTTACTGATATTCCCGCTGTTCTGGTGAGCTTTTCTCTTCGGCTTGACCTCAGTTCTGTTTTCCTGATCTCATATCGAAACTGCCGTGAGGGCTCCTGCTTCCTTCACTCTCACTCTCCCTTTACGCTTCCTTTGCTTCCTTCGCTTCCTTTGCTGCTTGGTTCACAATTTGGCACTTGGGACAGTGTTCATGAAATTCCCCGGCGACTAGGATCACAAATTCCCGAATTTCCTCCAACTCTCCTGATCGTTCCAATAGCCCAGCCTCTGTAGGTCTGTTGACCTGTTGGCCTGTTTGCCCCCTGAGCTCGCTGTTGGGCTGTTGGTCCTTGCACGCTGTGGGCTGCCAGTGACTCAAGGCTGCTTCGCTTTTGCGTGTCTGGAGATTAGGTGCAGTCCACCCCAGCAGCTTCCCAACCCTTCCCCACTACAAGGGGACTAGGAGGTGATTGGGGGTGGGGGGGGCGTGAGGAGCAAGGGAGGGCCTCTACAATGAGAGGTGGCAATGCACCTATAGTGCCTCTGTGGTGTTCACTGACGGTGTGACCCCCTCCACACCACGCACCCCTAAGCAGCTCCTCGCACGCACTCACCGGATGCCTTAAGGTGCCTCGAAGTACCCTGAGGGTCCCAACGGCTCGGCTGAGCTGCGGCGCTGTAGACTGCAGAAAAACGCCGCCGACCACCATTTTCTGCCGATCTGCCCTCCGCCCTCTGCTCTGCGCAGCTGGGACACAGGTTGAACCGGTGGTGCTAAGAAGGCAAGTGGGGGCTCACCGGGGGACCGCAAACCACACTCGCTTTAACCGAGCTGTCTCCGCAGACTCCCGGCCCGCTCTTTCACAGCAGCCCACTGTGGCTGCTGGACTTGCGAAGGTATTTTTTTTTTTGGTGTGCAGAGGAGTAGCGGGGGCGAGGGGGCCACTTTTGTACACCGCCACACAACACAGCGCAACACAGCACGCCCCCAGCTGACACCGCCGACTTAGCCCCCGCCACTCAATATTCCGTAATCCGGGGCTCCGGGGAACTGAATGCCGACACCTTTGGCTCTGATTTTTAGCTTAGCACCTCCGCTCTACCGGGTTCCCCCAGTGTGGGACTTGGCCCTTTTTGGCTAAAATTCCCTAAACTTTTTGGTTTTCCCCTAGACCCTTTTTTCTGACAAGTGTTGCTAACTTAGATGCTTTGGACACTTTGCCACTGCTAAAACAGTGTCAAAGTGCAAGTGCTCCCTGTGTACAGTGTAATCGTAATTGGTTGTCCATTATTGGTATGTTGCATTACTAGTGAAGTCCCTAGTAGAGTGCACTATGTGTGCCAGGGCTAGTAATGCAAATGCTACTGGTGGGCCTGCAGCACTTATTGTGCCACCCACTCAAGTAGCCTGAAAGAGGGAACTCAGGCCTGCCATTGCAGGGCCTGTGCGCAGATTCCTAAACTGCCATGTTGTTCTGGTAAGTGCACGCACTTACCAGACCCTGCCCTTCCCTTTCCATACACATCAGGCACCCATATGGTAGGTCTAGGGCACCCCATGGACAGGGTGCAGTGCATGTGAAAGGTGGGACATGTACCAAGGTGTGTACCATGTCCTGCCAGTGAAATAATCTCCATTTCGTTTTCACTGCTGAATGGCCATCTTACCCATTAGAATAGACTGGGAAGGCTGTGTCATATGTTTTCCAGCCTATCTTCCCAAAGGCTCAAGATGGAAAGTTGAAGTTTAGTATGCCTGAACTCACCCTGCAATAACTCATCTTTTTATGGAGATGGTTTTTGCATTATGTGTTTGTAAGCTACTCTTTCAGAAGTGGCTGGGTTTTTGTGCCTTAAACACTTCTGTGTGTCTCTACTTGGTTGTGGATAGACTGGCTGGATTTGAAAACGATAGGATCTGGGGAATGTCTTGACCCAGGGGAGGAGGTGAGAAAGCACAGGCAGACCAGCATCTGGAGTGTAGGGGGAGGAGTAGCCCTAGAGGTGAAGAGGCCTGGGCTGGTGCTATAAAACAATTGTCCCATCTCCTGCTGAGAGACTGAGAATCCAGACCCCCACTAATCAAAGGAAGAAGGTGTCACTGGTAGGGAGGCACCCAGAACTGGTTTGAGCAGAGGTCAGTGCCCCCTGTAACACAAAGACCTCAAAGCCATTGAGGGGTATAACTATGCGAGCTGAAGCCCCTGAACTTTAGAGAATGGCTTGATCAACTGTGAACAAGACTGGAGCTACTTCGTGGGCAAGAGGGCCTTTGCCTAGGAAGAAGCAACTCAAGAGACTGATGGATAGGACTGCTCTTGCTGTGTGATCTGGGACTGGCCTGCAGTTTGCTGTTTCAACCAAGGAAAGGCTAAAGGGACTTTGCAGTGTGCTGTGTCCCCCTGCTTGAAGGACCTTGCTGTGTGCTGTGTCCTGAAGTAACTATACCCAAGGGCCTGAGGTGAGCTGGCTCCCTGTTCGGAAACACAGGAACACAAAAGTTTCCAGAGAAGACTCTCAGAGACGCTGTGTGCATTTGCTCTGTCTAGCCTGAGACCTTCGTAAGTTGTGCCCTGTGATCTTGGGCACCTGGAGTTCCAACCGAGACTCAGCGACACGGTGTGCATGTGTTTGGTGCAGTCTGAGTCCTTCGAGAGCTCGTCCTGTGAACCAGGAAGCCAAGTAAGTCTCAGCGACGCAGTGTGCGTGTGCTTGGTGCAACCTGAGACTTTCACGTTGATTGGCCCGTGAACGTGCGCTCCAGAAGAGCAAGTGTGTCTCAGCCACGCTGTGTGCGTTTGCTGTTTGCAGCTTGAGACCCTCGCCAGAGGTGCCCTGTTATCGGGGGCGCCCCAAGATAAAGCGTGTCTCAGCGTCGCTGTGTGCGTGTGCTTTCTACCACCTGAGACCTGCGCAAGTTGTGCTCTGTGATCATGGGCACCAGAAGATAAAGTGTGTCTCAGCGATGTGGAGTGCTTGTGCTTTCTACCGCCTGAGACCTGCGCAAGTTCTGCCCTGTGATCGTGGGCACTATAAGATCAAGTGTGCCTTAGCGACTCTGCGTGTGTGGGTCGTGTGCAACCTGAGACTCTTGTGAGGAGTTGTCTGGTTATCATGCAGCCGGAGTTCCCGTGAGTCTCACTGACTCTGTGTGCGTGTGTAGTGTGCAGCCTGGGATCTTCCCATTGCCTGGAAATTCAGAGAGATTGCATCAGAGGCCCAAGTCGCTGGACGAGGAGAGGAGATTGGGTTTGCGCTCTCCAGGTAACGTGTGTTGACTCCTGTGGCGGGGCGCGGGCTCAGAGGGAGACGCTCTCGGCCTCTTTCTCTGCCCTGAAGCGCAAGCCTCTACTTTGGCTCGGATTGCAGCTCGTGTGCCAAGGGAGTGGCAGCACGGGGCCAGAGTGCGACACTGCATTTACTGTGTTCTATCTTACCCGTGTGGGGGGGCAACTGTGGCCGGAGACTAACCGCAAACCAGCACAAGTGGCAGAGCAACTGCCGGGGGCACTGTGAACGGTGCTGCAGTAAATGACGTACTACATTATTTCTGCATAACGGAGTATCTGATGACTGTATGACGCATTGCCTTATTTCTGCACAACAGACTGCCTGTTTGTCGTATTGCCCATTGCATTAGTTTTGCATAACAAACTGCCTGATAGGTGTGTTACCCATTGCACTAGGTTTGCATAACGAACTGCCTGATAGGTGTGTTACGCCTTGTTTTAGTCCTGCATCACAAACTGCTGGATAGTCGTGTTACACATTGCATTAGTGTTGCATACCGAACTGCCTGATATATGTGTTCCGCATGGCCTTAGTTTCACTTAACAAACTGCCTGATAACTGTATTACACGTTGCATTACTGCACAAGTTACTTACCTTCGATAACAAGATATCTGTAAAAGACATTAGTTAGTGATAGATTCCTTACCTTCGAATTACCCACAGAAGTCAGACTGGATCCGGAAAGTTTTCGTCCACAGTACCCCTGCGCATCGGAAGATGGCATTGTGCGGCTCCGCGTCTGTCGTAGGCATTGTGATCACCGGGATGACGGCGCAGCAGCTACTTAGGCGCCACCTTCGCACGCTGACGTCAGTTTTGTACACGACTTTCCGCGTCAGGAACGCAGAGCCATGCGAGATACTGACCACAGGCGCATTGAAACGAGGGCCCTGAAAGGAATGACCTTAACCCTAGAAATCAGTTCGCAGAACGGGGAGGATGGGTGGGGCGGTAAAGAATCTATCACTAACTAATGTCTCTTACAGATATATCGTTACCAAAGGTAAGTAACTTGTGCATCTGAAAGAGACATGTTAGTGATAGATTCCTTACCTTAGAATAGATACCCCAGCAATACCAACCCCGGTGGAGGGTCTGCAAACCAAGATCACAGTCTCTCCGGACTTGGCTGTCAAGGCAATAATGCTTAGTAAAAGTGCGCAGCGAGGCCCATGTGGCTGCCTGACAGATGTCTTGCAGGAGGACAGCACGTCCCAATGCAGTAGTAGCTGCTGTCGCCCTGGTAGAATGGGCGTGCAGCCCCACCGGAGGCTCCTTTTTATCCAGAGAGTAACAGGCTTTTATACACAAGACGACCCAGTGGGAGATAGGCCTCTTGTGCACAGCCCGGCCTTTCTTGGCGCCTACGTACCCAACAAAGAGCTGGTCATCCACCCGGAATTGTTGTGTGCGATTCAGGTAAAATGAGAGCGCACGTTTTGGGTCCAGATGGTGGAGCCTCTCTTCCACTCTGGAAGGGTGCGGAGGCGGAAGGAAAGTGGGCAAGTTGATAGTTTGCCAGATATGGAAGGCAGTAACAACCTTTGGCAAAATTGAAGGACGAGTGCAGAGCACAACCTTGTCCGGATGAACAGACAGAAAGGGAGGTTTACAGGAAAGAGCCTGGAGCTCACTCACACGTCTAGCGGAGGTGATGGCAACCAGGAAAGCAGTCTTTAAATTTAGTAAATGAAGAGGACAGTTGTGAAGAGGCTCAAAGGGAGCGCACATCAAATAGGTAAGAACTAGATTCACGTCCCACTGCGGCATCACATAAGAATAGGCGGGAAAAGGTGAGTAACGCCTTTGAGAAATCTATTCACAACAGGGGACTTGAAAAGAGAGGGCTGATCAGGTAGCCTGAGAAAGGCTGAAATTGCAGAAAGGTAGCCCTTGATAGTGCCCAGAGCAGAGCCCTGCCGGGCCAAAGAAAGAAGGAATAAAACGACTTCTGAAAGAGGGGCAGAAAGGTGATCCACAGCCTTTGCTGTGCACCATGCCACAAATTTGTTCCACAAGCAGGCGTATACGATATAGTGGAGGGACACCTGGCTGCCAAAATGACATCACAAACTTCAGGAGGCAAGACAAAGGGAATCAACGGTTGCCGCTCAATCTCCACGCAAGGAGGTGGAGACTGGACAGGTTTGGGTGGAGGACTGTCCCCTGCTGCTGTGACAGAAGAACCTCCTGAAGAGCCAGTCGGATCTGGTGATCCACGCTCATACTGAGCAGCTCGGGATACCAAACTCTTCGAGCCCAGTCCGGGGCTACAAGAATGACTTGGGCCTGGTCGCGCCTGATCTTCTTCAGCACTCTGGGTGGAAGTGGTATAGGCGGAAAGGCGTACAATAGACCGCAACTCTACTCCGAGCAAGAGTCGCCTTGGAAATTCCAACGCGCAGAACTGCTGACATTGCACATTCTCTTCGGTGGCGAATAGGTCTAACCAAGGCTCTCCCCACTGTTGAAAGAGACCTTGCGCCACCTCCGAGTGAAGACGCCATTCGTGATCCATCATGCACCTGCGGCTGAGTTCGTCCGCCCTGGCGTTCACAGAACCTGGCAAGTGTTGAAACACCAAGGAAATGCCTTGATGTTCCAGCCATGTCCAGAGATGCAGAGCCTCCTGACATAGGGTCCACAACCCCACCCCGCCTTGCTTGTTGCAGTACCACATGGCGGTAGCGTTGTCTGTGAACACCTACACTACTCTCCCCTTGACAGAGGGAAGGAATGCCTTCAGTGCAAGTAGGATCGCCCGGAGCACCAAAAGGTTGATGTGGAGCCTGGACTCTGCCGGAGACCAGAGGCCTCTAATCTCCGCCTCTCCCATGTGGCCGCCCCTTCCCAGGAGGGACGCATCTGTCACCACTGTGTGCTCTGGTTGGGGAAGGGAGAGTGATCTGCCGCTGACTGAATGCTGGTTTGTGGGCCAGCACTGCAATTGTCGTGCAGTGCCCTCTGAGATTTGGACGTACTCGGACAGGTTCCCCTGATGCTGCGCCCACTGGAACTTCAGGTCCCACTGCAGAGCCTGAATATGCCATCTGGCATGATTGCTCAGCAGGATGCAGGAGGCCATGAGGCCCAGCAGCCTCAAGGTCATCCTTACCGAAACCCAGGACAAGGGATGAAAGATCACAGTCATAGCCCGAATGACCCGGACTCGCTGTTTGGGAGGATAAACCCGAAAATGCGCCGTGTCCAGAACCGCTCTGATGAAGAGGAGCTACTGAGATGGAATCAGGTGTGACTTTGGCACGTTGATGGAGAACCCCAGCAAATGCAGGAGGTCGGCCGTAGTCTGGAGGTGGGAGACGACTGCCTGGGGCGAGCCCGCACTCAGCAACCAGTTATCGAGATGGGGGAGGACTGAAACCCCTGATCTGCGCAGACGAGCTGCGACCACCGCCATCACTTTCCTGAACACCCAAGCGGCGCTGGTAAGGCCAAAAGGGAGCACTGTGAACTGAAAGTGCCCGTGGCCTACCGTGAACCGCAGGTAACGCCGATGGGCCGGCGGGACGGGGATATGAAAGTAAGCGTCCTGCAAGTCTAACGTTACCATTCAGTCTTGCAGGTGTAGTGCAGACAAAACCTGAGCAAGTGTGAGCATCTTTAACTTCTCCTTCCAGAGGAAGCGATTGATGTTCCAAAGGTCTAAGATAGGACGCAGGCCCTTTTCCTTCTTTGGAACCAGGAAGTAGTGGGAATAACAACCACCACCCATTTCTGGTGTCGGAACGCACTCAATGGCCCCCTTGGCCAAGAGGGCCGCAACTTACTGCTGGAGAAGTACCAAGTGATCCCCCGACATGCAGTGGTACTGAGGTGGCATGCCTGGAGGGGTAGTCTCGAAGGGGAGAGAGTAGCCCCTTTGGACTATCTGTAAAACCCTCATGTCCGACGTGATGGTGCGCCAGCGGGGGAGGTGATGGCGAATCCTGCCACCCACTGGTGTTTGATGGGCCTGAAAGCCCATGGGCTTAGGAAGGTTTGGAGGCAGTGGTGGCAGGGGTGGTGGTGGACTGACCTGCCCACTGGCCCCGTGACCCACCTCGGCAGGTCCCACATACGAGGCTGCGCTGAGATTGTTGCTGCGCAGGCCTGTGGCTCTGAAAACGAACATGTTTGGGCACGCCTTCCGTGGCAATGAAAGGAGCAAAAAGCAGAAGCCGAAGGAGTGCGGATGGCAGAATGGCCCAGGGACTTGGCCGTAGCCCGTGAGTCCTTAAAGTGCTCCAATGCACTATCTGCCATGTCGCCAGAAAGGTGAGTGCCATCAAAAGGCATGTCCATCAGAGTGTTCTGGACATCCCCTGAAAAGTCAGTTGTCCTCAGCCAGGCGTGACGGCGTAGTGCCACTGTCATGGAAATCACTCTGCCCAGCGAGTCGGCGGTGTCAAGGCCACAACGAATCGTGAACTTGGCTGTATCTCTCCCTTCAGCAATAGCTTGGGAAAGCACCGTCCAAGCCTCCTCCGGACACTCAGGTAGCACCTGTGCCACCGTATCCCACACAGAGTGGGAATAACGGCCCAAGAGGCATGCGGTGTTCACAGACCGCAACCCTGAACTGGCGGAAGAGAAAATCTTCTTCCCAAACTGCTCCAGTTTCTTGGATTCCCTGTCTGGAGGTGCGGAAGGGAATGCGCTCAGGGATGCAGAGTCTTGGACAACCAAGCTCTCAGGGGTAGGATGTTGGTAGAGGAAAATGGGGTCACCTGGGGCCGTGCGATGGCGTCGGGCCACGTTCCTATCCACAGGAGCCCCTGTGTTGGGCCGGGACCAGGTGCCCAAAAGAATGTCTGAAAGTGCGCCATTAAAGGGCAGCAGCGGTTCCACAGAGGAAGCCACTGGCCGAAGCACTTCTGTCAGGAGGTTAGTCCTGACGGCCACTGTAGGAAACTCGAGGTGGAGAGCCTCGGCTGCCCTACGCAACACCACTGAATAAGTACCACCCTCCTCCGTAGCCACGGTAGAAGGAGACAGTGCGCCAGGTTCTGGAGGGAAATCCAGACCACCTGTGTCCTCCAAATCCTCTGGCCAGTCCGGGTCTAACCCGCATTCGGCTCATAGAGGGTCTCCTGCCCACTCCTCCCCGTCCTCCATAACCTGCTGGGCAGGCAGGAAAGAAGGAGGAGGATGGAGAAAGGAATAGAAATTCCCCATCATTGTCGAAATCGGCATCGATCGACACTGGTACGGCACCGTCTCCATGTCGGGGAGGAAGCCGGGGACGACATCGGCCGGGGGGGCGGCCGACGCCGGCGGTGGTGCCGAACCTGAAGTTCCAGTGGGCGCAGCATCAGGGGAACCTGTCCGAGTACGTCCAAATGTAAAAGGTCACGGCACGACAATTGCAGTGCTAGCTCACAAACCAGCATTCAGTCAGCGGCAGATCACTCTCCCTTCCCCAACCAGAGCACACAGTGGTGACAGATGCGTCCCTCCTGGGAAGGGGTGGCCACATGGGAGAGGCGGAGATCAGAGGCCTCTGGTCTCCGGCAGAGTCCAGGCTCCATATCAACCTTTTGGTCATCGATGAAGAAGGGCGAGGACCCCCAGTCGAACCCGTGGGGCCCAAAGGTGCGCCAGCAGGGTCCGACAGGCCAAAGAGGTGGTCCATGGCTGACAGAAAGTCCTGCAGCTGGGCCGGAGTCACAGACGGACCCGGGAAAGGCAGATAGGCCGCTGGCAACTGCGTAGGCTCCGCCGGAGCCGCGGGGGTGGCACCATCCGCACCCTCCGCCGTGTCGCGCGACAGGCGCTTCTTTGACTCCTTGTGCTTCGTCTTACCTGACCCCGAGTGCGAAGACTTCGTCGAACGATGGTGGCGGCTTCTGGGCCTCAAGCAACTTTCGGAACATCTCCCGCAAAGTTTTCGGAGCCATGACCCTGTAGTCAGGGCACGACGTGGGGTCGTGGTCGCGCCCCAGGCAGTAGAGACGCTCGCGGTGCGGGTCCGTCACCGACATCATGTGGGGACAAACTTCACAAGACTTGCAACTAGGCATTCCAACAGCAACAGGAGATGATAGACACAAAAAAGACAGAGACAAAAGTCCCAAAAACTCATTTAAAAATTGAGTGGGGGTACCGCTCTCTCCGGATCTGCACTTGCTGGCATGGAGAAAGAAAGAACTGACGTCAGGGCGCGAGGGCGGCGTCTAAGTAGCTGCCGCAATGTCATCCTGGCGATCACGACGCCTACAGCGGACGCGGAGCTGCACAATGCCACCTTCAGACGTGCAGGGGTACTGCTGACGAAAACTTTCCGGATCCAGTCTGACTCCTGAGGGTAATTCTAAGGTAAGGAATCTATCACTAATGTGTCTCTTTCAGATTTTTCCTAACAGAGTATCTGAAGGGGACCGTACGCATCGCATTGCAGGGGCATAACAGTTTACAACGTTGTTGCATTACGCACTGCAGTACAGTGACAGTACAAATCGCCAGATAGCTGTATTACGATCTGCATTATTCTTATGTTGTGAGGTACCTGATTGTTGCATAATGAACTGCATACGACATTAGGATTACATAGGATTGTTTAGTTTAGCTCAATACTAATAGGCCAGGGTAAGCATTCCCCTGACGCATATGTTGCTTTAATTTTGTGTGGTTGCATCGTATAACTTTTTATAATCAGATAGTAGTTTTTCTATGAAACTCGTGTGGAGTTTATTTGTGGGGTCGTCATTGGATTGCTGTGAATGTAATTGCAAATACTTTACACATTCTGGCTGCTCATGCCAAGCTACCAAGGGTGTGAAGTGAGGGCTATCTCTAGAGGCGACCTGTCTTTCCCTAACTTTGGGGCTTGCAGGTCCCTGTTTGGCCCACGGTACCTACCTCAGCCAACCAGGGATCCTGGGATTCTAACACCCAGGCTCTGCTCCGGCACTGCTCCGCTGTGTGCAGTACGTGGTACGTCCACCACAAGGGATCATGGATCCCTGGGGGCAGCAGCGGTCCTGTGGTTGTCCAACTGCCACAGTCCTAATGCGGCGGGCAGGCAGCTAATCTGGCAGTCCGCAGACCACCACCATGGTTTGGGCAGTCTATTGGACTGCCAAACTCATAATAAGGGCTGGTGACTCCTGTTCTGATAAAGACCGGGTCTGTTTCTTCTTTTTGGGGTCAATATATTGCCATATTGATAACTCTGCACTGCTTTCCTTCCATTAACCAAGAAAACAGAGGGAATGTATTCTGACAGAAACTATACTAGCAATTGATAGAAAACAGTTGATGATTTGCCACATGCTTCATTGTTAGTTCTGGCCACCTTTGCATATTTGAACTACATGAGTACTACGCCAACTCATAAAACAGTTTTTTCTCCCCCTCTGTTTTAATGTTTAACATTTAGGGCCTGATTACGAGTCTGGTGGTGGTCTCTCGACTGCCCGATTACGATTCAGGCGGTCAGACCACCACAGCCCCACTGCAGCCGCCATGGACCCGCTATTCCTTGGCGAAGTTGCAGCAGCCAGGAGGCCGCAATATACTTGTCCAGCCGAGCATATTACGAGTTTCCTCTCCGCCAGCTGTGTCTTGGAGGTTCCTCCTCCATGAACACCATTGCCCAGAGAGGAGGAAACTCATAATGAGGAGGGTGGACTGACCACTGCTTTGGCAGTGTGGTGGCGGGGCGGACCCGGCCACACAGCCAAAGTCACAATCAGAACCTTTTTAATATATATAAAGTATTTTCTAATTGTAATGATTTTAAATACTCAAACGATAAAGACACATTTCTGAATTTCCCTTGTAATATAAGTGATCTACTGCTTTATTCTTTGTGTCCAATGTGTTATAACTCAACGTGGCTCACACTTGATGGTCTTGTGAGGTACAATTCCTTTACACCTCCAAAGTAATTTATCACATTTCAATAAACTTTAAGGAACCACTGTCTCATTATGTACTAGGGAGAAAATCAAGATTATGTGGTGTCTAAGGGGGAAGGGTAAAAACTCATACTGTAAGCAACTGAACAAGGAACGGTGCTCAAAGTAATGAAGATGATCTTTAGGTAATCAGGATATTCCCGAAGCATGCACCTTTTTCTGTCTTTTATTATGTCCTCTCTAGTTCTCAACTCACTTCATAGCCCTTCTTTTTAATTGGCCAATAATCAAGTTCTATTGCTTTACCTTTCTTCTTGTCTATTTTCAATGTTACTGTTTACTCAAAATTCTAAATTGGTATGTTGCTGTCCTTTCTAATGGCTTAACCATTTACAGGACAAAACACAAAACTATTTTGCAAATGTCCAGCGTCAAAAAGTAAAATTCACTCATGCCACTTCAAGTGCACAGCAAGGTAAAAAAGTAAAAATAAGTTTCCACAGCAATACCAACTGAATAAGTTGCCACAGCATATATTCACGATGCATAGCATCACAGGATTTACAAAAAAGAAAAGGAGGGCAACCACTCATGGAGTTCTCAGAATAATAATGAAGGAAACTGAATATGGTACCCCAAGAAATTACATTCTCAGCCCAACTATCCGAGTTGACTAGACCTCACAGAGAGAATTCCAGACCAACATAAACCTCTCATTTCTTTCACATACCCACCTGTCCGCAGGATGTTACCTTTGCATCCAGAAATCTGAAACAAGAATTTCCAGTTTCATCTAGAAACCTAAAACAAGAATTTCCAAGATTCTAAAGTCCTAGAAAAAGGATTTTCAAAACCTGCCACTGTTGCAAATCAGGGCAGCTTTGAACTTGAAATTGTGTGCTGTATAGGTGTACTAATTTGCAAGCTATGGAGGCTGAATGCATTTGTTCTTGCTGCAGGAAATGTTGGTGGTAATATCAGAGGAAACAATACTACAAATTCGGCCCAAAAGACCATAAAACAGGTCGACAAACAGCAGATCAAAAAATGACCCACACACTGACCTGTCAGACGAAGCCTTGTGGCACTGCCAGATTGACCTGGAAGCCAGTCCAGCACTAGCTAGAGGTAAAAGCACCCTAGACTGAAACAGTTTTATATTTCTTTCTCTCACTTCACATTCAAGATATCCAAGACATTTCCCCTTCGGCCCTCTAACCTTTAATGAATCACCCTTCTCAGACAATATTTGTGTGACAGAACACTCATCAGACCCACTGTTTAGATTTAGCCTAGAGACGGCTTAGCCCTCATGTTTTTCCAACAAGCAATAATAAAATAATATGCATACATATTCATACAGAGGCTTTTCATCCACTCTCTTCATCCACTAGTATGTTCAAGTATAATTCACATTTTTCTTCCGCCCACCAAATCATACTGAAAGGGTGCAATGGGTCAACCCTCTTTAGTCATTGCTGCTCTTTACTGGGAGCGATGGCATTTTGCTTGGGCATCTTCCTAAAAAACATGCCTCTGAGTGCCAAGGCTGGTAGGCTTTTGCTATTTTTATTTCTGCATGCATTTCATAATTTTTTTTAATTTTTGCGGTTAATCTTAGTTACATATTTGTTTTTGCAAAAATTATTTACGGCATATTTGGATGGCAGAATTTCGACTTTTTATCACTTTTATAATTGCAACACATATTTAATCTTTTGCCAGAATTATAGTTTGTATCCAAAGGCACTGTGATACAAATATCTAATGAAATTTTTAAAAAATTAAAAGCCTGCCATTGCACTCTCCATTTATCCTATTACTGACTGGTAAAAAATGTTTTGCCCTTTTTAGGTCTAGTGTTAGCCAACATCTTTTGATTTTAGTAATAATATATATATAAAATGCATGGGCCCCAGCAATCCCTTTATACAGAGCTTAACTTGGAAAAGAATGAGTGTATCATTGCGATTCCGGAAGGACCACCACCGACAGGCCGTCAGTGGCGGTCCCACCGACAGACAACCGCTGAATTATGATACAGGAGGTTGAACCCTTGACTGTCGGGGGATTGACCGCCACCTCCGACAGGATCTACTGATCCCACCAGGGCGGCTGTCGGAATCGCGATCCTGCATGGAGGCGGTGCCTGCCCAGGAACCACTGTCAGGATTACGATGTCTCTTTCCGACAGCCTTTTTATGGCGGTTCCACTGCCATGAAAAGGCTGTCGGAAAGGAGGTTTGGGGTGCCCAAGCTGAGTCCCTATCCTCCATGGGCCACTGCTTAGTGGCCTGGGGAGCACTTGTAATGCCCCCACACACATTCATGATGCCTGGCACATGTTGCATGGATGTGCAGGAAGTCGCTTTTTATACTGCGGCTTGTGCGGCAGCCCTTTTCCGGAGCCGCAGCACATGCCACAGTAGAATAGGGCAGTTTCTGACTGCCTACATGGTGGTCTTATCGTAATATGGTGGGTGGGATCTCCAACTCCTTGTCGAGCGGTCTCATATCCGCTGCAATGGCAGTTGGTCATCCGACCAACCACCATCGTATTTAGGCCCGTAATTTGTAAATTTAAGGGAATTTGGTGTTTATGTTATTAGCGGTTTATAGTGTGGTAGCAGGTTGTTGGATTTATAGGGGCAGAAGGTGGGAAGTTTTTTGTAGTTATTTAGTTTTGTATTTGATTATTAATATGTATATTTTTGAGCGTATTTTTTTAATTTAACATTGATTTTTTTTGTAGTTTTATTATTAGTAATATAATTTTTGTGGTGGGTTGTTGTATTTGAAGGACGATTGGACGGGAAGTTAATGAATGTATTCATTTTAATGAAATAAATAGGAATTGATTTCATAGTTGTTTTTTATTAGTTAGTGAAACTGATATGATTGTATGTAATTTCATTTTTTTCTTTCTTTCTTTTTTACCTAATTTGTTAACTTTTTAAATAAATGTGTATATATTTATTTATGTATATCGTAAAAGTGTTCAAAAAAATGTCCTAAATTATTACAATTGTATTCACCTATGTAATCCTTCATAAGTCAAAAATGTTCCTCTTTTGCCTAGACTGGAGGGGGGATAGTAAATCTATTCCCTCCAAAGTCCAACACTTTCCCTACTATTGCTTAGCTGGAATGAGAATAGTAAATCTATTCATGCCAAAGTCCAGCACTTTCCCTACTGTTACTTAGACTATAGTAGGAATAGTAGATCTAACCCCTCCAAAGTCCAACACCTTCCAAACTGTTGCTTAGACTAGAGTGGTAATAGTAATTCTAAACCCTCCAGTCCCTCCGAAGTCCAACACTTTCCCTACTGTAGTTTAGACCGGAGTGGGAATAGCAAATCTAACTCTGTTCATGTTCAAACCTTCCCTACTGTTACTTAGAATGGGTTGTGAATAGTAAATCTAAACCCACCCCAAAGTCCAACAGCTTCCCGACTGTTGTTTAGACTGTAGTGGGGTAAACATCGTTTACTTCTAATCCGGAACTCCGCATGAAATTACAACACAGTCGTTACAATGACCGCGTTGTGACAACGCATACCATTACTCCGCAAGTAGGAACAACGACGTCAGAAGTTGTTGCACACACTGGAGTTGGAATAGAAAATTATACTATTCCAACATCCAGCGCCCCCCTAGAGGAAGTCGTTGTTCCAAATTGCGGAGTAATGGTATGCGTTGTTACAACACGGTTGATGTAACGACCGCGTTGTAATTGCATGCATGGTAAGATGACTTATTCCTATAGTGGGAATAGTCAATGTAGTCTTTCCAAAGTCCAACACTTTCCCAACTGTTGGGCAGACGGAAGTAGAAATAGTCAATCTAACCCCTACAAGGTCTAGTTTCCTACTGTTGTTTAGACTGGAGTGGGAATAGTAAATCTAACTCAGTCGAAGTTCACCCCTTTCCCTACTGCTGCTTAGACTGGATTTGGAATAGTAAATGTAACCTTAAAAAACCCAAAACTTGTCCTACTGTTGTTTAGATTGGAGTGTGATACAAAATGTAACCCCTCTGAAGTTAAACACCTTCCCTACTGTTGCATAGTATGAAGAGTATATCTAATATTTTCAGAGACTAATGCATTTCCCAATATTACTTAAATAGATTTGATATTATTACATGTTTATTTTTATATCTTATGTTATTTGTGTTTATTTATAAAAAATGTAATGTTATAATATTTTTAGTAAATCTGTTTTGTGGGGTTTTATCTTTTACATATTTTATATATTGTCTAAATAAATTAACATATTTTGTTATTAAGTTTGTGTATGTTTTTTTATTTCTGTATTATATATATATATATATATATATATATATATATATATATATATATATATATATATATATATATATATATATTCATTTACAAAGTTACCAAATAAGGTAATAAAGAAATAAATAGAAAAATGTAATTCCATACAATCATATCAGTTTTACTAACTACAAAAAACAACTATGAAATCAATACCTATTTATTTCATCATAATAAATACATAGAAGCAAATTAGATTTAAGTAACACATATCAGCTCAGAAACCAACTTTCACAATCAGGCACCATTAAACAGACAGTAACCCTCGTTCAGTTAAAACACCATACATATACTTGAGTATATTTAAGGTGTTTTAACTGAACGAGGGTTACTTGTGAACAAGAGAACGTGTGTTCTCAAAATGCATTGAGTGTTTCACTGCCAGCGCATTATAAATTCTGAATACTACCACGTCTGGAGAGCATGTGCATTTCTTTGGCATCTACAAAGGACTGCACTGTATGTTTTTAGGTTTTCCCACACCCAAGCACACGCCTGCCTGTGGCGATGGTGCAATGGTGGTCCGCCGACCCAACTTGTAATGGGGAGGTCGAACCGCTGGTGTGGCGGTGGATGGACTGCCACCACCGCGCCACCATAAGTCTGGCGGTCAGTGGACCGCCAGACTCATAATCAGGCCCTAAGAATTTGAGTAGCTTATGGGAAGGGTGAGGGTAGGATCGTACAGAGGTAAATACAGCCTCTTACCTCTGTACTATCATGGAGCTCCTTGGTAGCTTGCAGTATCCTTAGAATGTATGGCAGGGGGGACTTTATCCCGTTTATAATATACTCACCTATAAAGGCTTTCAGCCACACCTCTTCATCCATTACTCTGTTGTTATGTAATTTCCATTTTTCTTGTGCCCACTCTAGCGTACAGCTGGGTCAGCCCACTGGCTAACCTTACTGCGAGTGATGACATTCTGCTCTTTTACAAGAAGCACTTCCACTCACAAAGCAGACCAAAAGATATTCTTGCTTTAGCTGCTTTTATGTATATTCGAGAGAGCCCAACTGCTCCCTCAACAATAAAGTTATGCAAATTTCAAGTTAAATCAAAATAAGCATTAACAGTGCGAATGGTCTTACAGCCAGCGCTAGACCTTGGCTTTGCCAAAACCTTTCAACATGTTTTCCCTGCAGAAACTCCTCAAGGTAATCCCTTTTGGCATCTGCACAGGGAAGAACACCAGGCCCATTCATTAATTTAATTTGAACTCAGAATATCAAATATGGTGCATGTGCGATTTGCAACTGATCTGATCTTTTTTGCAGGACACAGAAAGAGCCCATAGTATTAGCATTGCTTCATGTATGGAATGTATGGGAAAAACTGGATCAAAGGATACCTATGTCTTTATCTATTTGTAATACTTATTTTTAAATTGGTCCATAGCAATACTTTGAGAGCAAAGACACTCCCTGCGATTGAGGGCCTCATTATGAGTTTGAGTGATAATAGCACAGCCAGTAAATACCAATAACTCTCTTATGCTGTATTTAAAGTTTGCAGGATTTCCTCTTCACTGGGAGTGCTACCCTTCAAAACAAGCAATAACACAATAACACTGCATATTTCAATCCATTCTGAACTATTAATCTATGTGCAGCATTTAATATATGTATGTATGTTGTTGTATTTTTAAAGTACAAACCCAGCAGAAAGTGCTGTACACTGGGCAAGTCCCATTGTGAATCCACAAGGAGAGAGGGAACAAACGGATATGGTACAGTGAGTGGAAGGGATGAAAGTCAGCCTATATGATATAGTGTCCCTTGAACAGCTGCATTTTCAGTTTCTTTCTGAATTGCAGTAGGGTTGGTGCTGTGCTTATACAGAGGGGATATTGATCCAGAACCTAGAGGCGTAGGCTGAGAAGCCTGGTTTTCCTGTTTTCTCCCCCTTACAGTGTTTAATGGCTGGTGATGTCAGATCTCCATGCCTGGTGTTGACCTCAGGTTTTGTTAGTTTGTTGGCTAGGTAAGCAGGGGTCTTGGTGTAGTCCTTGTAGTGAATCATATAATTTTGAAGATGATTCAGTCTTGAAGTGGGAGCCAGTTCAGCCACTGTATTGCAGGGGTGATGTGGTCAGATTTCCTCAGTTCTTTGAGGAACAATATGAATGCTGCCTTTCAGGGGAGTTAGGGTGGTCCCTGGGTTGTTGTTGAGGAGAGCATTGTCTTCATCTAGGTGGGAGAGGACTAGTGTTTGAAATAATGCTCTGAAGTCTTCTCCTAGGAAAAAAGATTGCACTTTTGGGAGGATAGAGTTAGAACCGGGCAGGTTAGATATTCTTGGCAATATCTTTTGAGGGAGATGTTCAAGTTGAGGGGGAATCTGAGAGATAAGGCTTGTTCTGCCAGTTGGATTGGGAAGCCTACTAGATTTAGGTTGCAGACCCATGACTGAATCAAAGAATGCTTGACATTGTTGGCAAACAGGACAAATCTATCTCTGTGGGGTTTAGCATCAGGTAGTTTGTTGGCATCCAGATTTGCAAGGCAGGTTTTGAGGATGTGTATGTCATTGGTTGAAGAAATGTAGAGATAGAGTTGGGTGAAGTCATCATACTTATGTATCTATATGCTACAGTCTGCAAGGATTGCTATCAAGAGAATCCACATAAAGAGTAACAATCATAGGTAACAGGAAGCCCTCAAACAAATTGCAGGTAATGGAGAGAGTCCAGGATCTGGTAATTCTGATCTTAATGAGCTGCTGTTGATTGGTGAGGTAGATGTGAATCTTTATAGGAATGTGTCAGTGAAGCTCACATATGATTTCAGGGTGTGGATAAATGCTGGACTGTCAACAATGTTGAAAGCAATTGAGAAGTTGGGCAGAACCAGGAAAAGAGAGGTGCTTTTGTCACAATAAAGAGGGCATTGTTATACTACTTGAAGTGTGGCTGTTTTTCTACTGAATGGTGGTCTGAATTCCAACTGATAGTCTTGAAGTAGGCTATTCATGCTGAAGTGGTCCTGTAGCTAAGTGGTGACTGCCTTTTTGTTGATTTATCAAAAATATGGGAGGTACGATTACAGGACAGAAAGTGGAAGGCACATCTAGTGTAGGCTTTTCCATAAAGGGTATCTGTCGGTCTTGAGCATGGTGCCCTCGGGATCAAGGCCTTGTCAATGTGGTGAAGCGATGTGAGGGCTTCTTCTTGCAGAAACTTGATGATGGAGGAGAGAATCATGTCCTATTTGTAGGAGGTGGCTTTGAATGAGTTCAGACTGTTGGAGGGGTCTTATTGGGAGCTAGTGTTGAAGATTGACCAGTTAGTGGTGTGGCTGCTGTGTACAGGTTATTGTGTTATGATGATGTTGATGCATTTGCCAGCTGATGGTGAGATAGCCAGTTCAGGATGTTGCTTGTCAAACTGTCTGACAGCCTTAAAGAGGGCTTTCTTCCACCATTGATGGTGATCTTGTAGTAAGTGGCTTTAGATGTGGTGATGAAGGAACAGCAAGTGGAGCGGTATGGCCACCTGGCATTTTGAACTTAATTGCTGATTAGCAGTAACTGCAACAAGAAATGATGGATATAACAGGAAACATGGAAAGTTTTAAATGGCATGATTTGGGGGACACAATCTCATTTAAGATACACCATTACAATGGGTGAGGTGTGCTTGCAAGAGACATTGGCCTAATGTCCAAACATTTTGTAAAATTATTTTGTTAAAAAAAACAGTTCATGCATAAAGGGACAGAGCTTTGTTTGATTAAAGGGTAGAGTGACACAGATTGAACTGATGCAAGAAGCAATTGCATTATACATATAAACTATATTACATTATAAAATAATAACAAAACAGTAGGAACGGTTCTATAGTTATGCTTAAATTGTAACTCCTGGCTGATTGTCCTCTAATATTCCTACAAGCTACAAGCTACAATTCTTTCTAGACATGATAGTGGGACATCCAGAAAGAAAATTGTGATTATCAGGATCTGAAATATGCATGTGTATGTGGAGAAAATTGAGTAGGATTTGGCTCAAATGAAAATATGAACAGATCAAATGCAAAATCAATATGAAAAGATGCAAGATATTGTTATTCAGAATGGTAAGTTTTTCAGTGATAGAAATGTTTACATTAATGCACAATAGGTTAGAAAGAATGTAAAATTTATGAAATTGGTTATGCATGATTGGAATGAACAATCAATACTCTTTATTAACAAACAGCATAGTTAGAATTTCTGGATTTGGCAAGCCTGTGTTTTTTCATTTTTGTTTTGAATGCATGTGCAATAGGCATTAAAAGTTACAAGTAATAAAAAGTAAAAATGCTACACTCTACTGGTGGTGTTCAGAGGTTTGCAGAATAGAACGATAAATAAATCTGGGGGAAGATTTACAAGCCCCTTGTGCCTCTTTTACGCCGCCGTTGCGTCACTTTTGTGATGCAGCGGCGGCGCAAAACCAGCGCCATGCTGCAGGGTATTTACAACGTGACGCATCTGGGAGATGCGTCACGTTGTAAAGCCCTGCGCCAGAAGTAGGCATTCCTGTGCAGGGGGGGGGGGCGTTCCGTCGCAGGATTGATGCAGCATTGCAAAGATAGGGCACCCCAGAGCCTTGCTGGAGCCGCGTCACGCTTGCGATGCAACTCCAGCAATGCGCTGCCTTTACGGCACAGATGCGTCACGCATCTGTCCGTTTTTGCCCCATGGTGCGCCGCATTATAAATGCGGCGCATCCACGGTGGCGGAGCCATGACGCACAATAACTGCCGCATCCCTGCTGGTATGCAGGGATGCGCCAGTTATTGTAAATCTGCCCCCTGGTATTTTTCTGCTGGTTCTATTAGTCACTGCTGCCATACTGTGGATGATCATGGTGAGGACAGCAGCGGTGGGACATCAGAGGGTGGATGATAGTACAGGTGGATGATAGCACTATCAGGCAGTAGTGGGTTTGGGGGTGCTCAAGACAAACCATACAACTTACAGAGCTCACCACTATGCCAGGCGGCGATGATGCGGGAACTAGGGTAAGGCTGTGCTAAGCAGTCTAGCATGGCATGTCAGTAGGACATAGTGCCAGAGACGGACCTCACACTGCTTCCAGGGCTGATTACAGCTTTGGGCAGTAACAGAAGGCAGGTATTTGGCCACGGGAAACAACCTTTACTCGCGGTGATTAAACTTGATGATGGAGGAGAGAATCATGTCCTATTTGTAGGAGGTGGCTTTGAATGAGTTCAGACTGTTGGAGGGGTCTTATTGGGAGCTAGTGTTGAAGATTGACCAGTTAGTGGTGTGGCTGCTGTGTACAGGTTATTGTGTTATGATGATGTTGATGCATTTGCCAGCTGATGGTGAGATAGCCAGTTCAGGATGTTGCTTGTCAAACTGTCTGACAGCCTTAAAGAGGGCTTTCTTCCACCATTGATGGTGATCTTGTAGTAAGTGGCTTTAGATGTGGTGATGAAGGAACAGCAAGTGGAGCGGAGTGGCATTTTGAACTTAATTGCTGATTAGCAGTAACTGCAACAAGAAATGATGGATATAACAGGAAACATGGAAAGTTTTAAATGGCATGATTTGGGGGACACAATCTCATTTAAGATACACCATTACAATGGGTGAGGTGTGCTTGCAAGAGACATTGGCCTAATGTCCAAACATTTTGTAAAATTATTTTGTTAAAAAAAACAGTTCATGCATAAAGGGACAGAGCTTTGTTTGATTAAAGGGTAGAGTGACACAGATTGAACTGATGCAAGAAGCAATTGCATTATACATATAAACTATATTACATTATAAAATAATAACAAAACAGTAGGAACGGTTCTATAGTTATGCTTAAATTGTAACTCCTGGCTGATTGTCCTCTAATATTCCTACAAGCTACAAGCTACAATTCTTTCTAGACATGATAGTGGGACATCCAGAAAGAAAATTGTGATTATCAGGATCTGAAATATGCATGTGTATGTGGAGAAAATTGAGTAGGATTTGGCTCAAATGAAAATATGAACAGATCAAATGCAAAATCAATATGAAAAGATGCAAGATATTGTTATTCAGAATGGTAAGTTTTTCAGTGATAGAAATGTTTACATTAATGCACAATAGGTTAGAAAGAATGTAAAATTTATGAAATTGGTTATGCATGATTGGAATGAACAATCAATACTCTTTATTAACAAACAGCATAGTTAGAATTTCTGGATTTGGCAAGCCTGTGTTTTTTCATTTTTGTTTTGAATGCATGTGCAATAGGCATTAAAAGTTACAAGTAATAAAAAGTAAAAATGCTACACTCTACTGGTGGTGTTCAGAGGTTTGCAGAATAGAACGATAAATAAATCTGGGGGAAGATTTACAAGCCCCTTGTGCCTCTTTTACGCCGCCGTTGCGTCACTTTTGTGATGCAGCGGCGGCGCAAAACCAGCGCCATGCTGCAGGGTATTTACAACGTGACGCATCTGGGAGATGCGTCACGTTGTAAAGCCCTGCGCCAGAAGTAGGCATTCCTGTGCAGGGGGGGGGGGCGTTCCGTCGCAGGATTGATGCAGCATTGCAAAGATAGGGCACCCCAGAGCCTTGCTGGAGCCGCGTCACGCTTGCGATGCAACTCCAGCAATGCGCTGCCTTTACGGCACAGATGCGTCACGCATCTGTCCGTTTTTGCCCCATGGTGCGCCGCATTATAAATGCGGCGCATCCACGGTGGCGGAGCCATGACGCACAATAACTACCGCATCCCTGCTGGTATGCAGGGATGCGCCAGTTATTGTAAATCTGCCCCCTGGTATTTTTCTGCTGGTTCTATTAGTCACTGCTGCCATACTGTGGATGATCATGGTGAGGACAGCAGCGGTGGGACATCAGAGGGTGGATGATAGTACAGGTGGATGATAGCACTATCAGGCAGTAGTGGGTTTGGGGGTGCTCAAGACAAACCATACAACTTACAGAGCTCACCACTATGCCAGGCGGCGATGATGCGGGAACTAGGGTAAGGCTGTGCTAAGCAGTCTAGCATGGCATGTCAGTAGGACATAGTGCCAGAGACGGACCTCACACTGCTTCCAGGGCTGATTACAGCTTTGGGCAGTAACAGAAGGCAGGTATTTGGCCACGGGAAACAACCTTTACTCGCGGTGATTACACGGCGATGCCATTACAATGCGGTCATTACAACGACCGTGTTGTTACCACGGAATGCCATTACTACGCAAGTCATTACATGGACTTGCAGTAGATGGCACTCTAACATAAGGAATAGTATAGTTTACTATTCCAACACCTTCCCTACTGCTGCATAGGCTGGAGTTGGAATAGTAAATTATACATTTCTAATGTTAGCGCGCCATCTACTGCAAGTCCATGTGATGACTTGCATAGTAATGGCATTGCATGGTAACAATGCGGTGGTTGTAACAACCGCGTTGTAATGCCACGCGATGTAATGACTTGCGTAGTAACGAGTCATATTCTTTGGCCACACCAAACTCCCCAATGAGCCCTGTTAATATGGCTGCCATTTTGGAGTCGTACTGTTCCAAGTATAAATAAGCAGAAACTCATTTGCTCTGGGTGTGCCATCCGTACTTGGAGCCAATAAGACGAGGCTTGGCAAAGCTCACAATGTTTCTAGTGGGCTGGCTCTGTAAAGAATTGAAAACCAATGGACAGAGGAAGAGTTACTTCATTTTTAAACTGGCACTTGCCCCATCAAATTTTGTAATGAAGCAGGTTAATGTGGTGGCCATTTTGGAATGATATTGATCCTTTATATAAATGAACCCAAAAGATTTTATGTGGCATTTGCTGCATGTACTTTTGAGGGAGCGTAATATTTTCTGGCCTATGTAGCAAGACACCTCATCTTGCCAACCATTAATGAAATCAGTGATGTGTGGAGGTGTGTTTTGTGATAATAGAGGCCTTACCGGGCGGCTGCCTAGCCAGACCTACAAAGGTCCACATGAATGACACGTACTCACCTGAGCCATGAAAATGACGTTGCAGGTCACATTTTCCTTTAGGACAGTACAGTGGACATGCAGTACTAAGGTTAGGTGGATGCACATGCATCAAAACTTTGAATCTAACCAATCAGAAACCCAAAATGCAATGGACAAATAGTAACATAAACTAAACTGCATCCAGTTGACTTTCCGGAGAATAATTTTTGTTTTCTGACCCTAGATTTGATATGAATGGCTCTAAAGACCAATTAAAGCAAAATCTAAAAATAGTAAAAATTAACTATGCTTGTTCTCTGAGAAAGAACTATTCAGATACTCCCAAATATGTCATGCCTTCATGGGAGTGGTCCTGAGGGGGGAGGATATACCGGAAACATCGCCATTAGAAGACAGACTCTTTTCAGATCATATGCAAAGTAAGGCCATATTCCTAACCTATAAAAAAATGATCAACAATCTACTCGACCCGCTTCTCGTCCTCCGTGAGCGCTGGCAGGCAGATGTAGGGCTCTTGGAGGAGGAAGACTGGAGGGAGGCACTTTCATCACCCCGGGAAGTGGCAGTCTCATCACAACTGCGTCTCATTCCGTTAAAAATGCTACACAGATCATACATTACATGCACCGCACTGGTTAAAATGGGAAAGTCGAATAAAGTGGGGTGCAAGAGACTATGTGGTAGTATAGGCACTTTTTTCCATACGGTCTGGGAGTGTTGCTCGATCCAGAAATATTGGGAAACAATATTCAAATGCATGACAGATGCTTGTAGCGTGTTCATCCCGCTATACCCAAAATTATTTAGCACATGAGGTAGTGGTGGATATTGCATCGCACAATCAAACAAGATGATTGACAGATAATGGGGTACTTATGTAAAATAAATACAATTAGCTAAAGATCAAACCAATTCATAGGTGCCAACTCGAGGTAAGATATCCCACTACCAAGGATGTCAATCATACATGCCACACAGTGACCTGTAGCACATGTAAACATAGAAACCCCGGCACTCTGGTTATATATAAATATACACAATTATAGAAATTAATCTCTTGGGCTAGGAACACAAAATGATGTTAAGAGATGACCCCTGACACAGAGAATATTCAGAAACGTACAAGTAAATAGTACAAAAACTGATTTATTAGAAACATAGGTCCAGCATGTTACATCCCATGTTAGAAGATGTTCATAAACACAATTAATTTTGTGAAGTTCTTGAGAGTCCAGTTCTTGACATAAGTAGCATCAGAAACAGCCAACGCGCGTTTCGTCACCACCGTGACTTCCTCAAGGCTCTATTAGCGGTACTCAAATTGTCGGGAAGGCTTTGATATGCCCAAGCTCCTAGAACCTCCAATATCCTCGATAGTTATGAAATCCCAAATTTACGTTCCAAACAAGATTTATTTATATATGTATAGACAAAAGCAATCCTGCTCTTAGAGTGTAGTAATTTTATGCAGTCTCAATTCAGAAAATGATGGAGATCCATGTAAATGTCCCCAAAATGCTACAAAGTATTCAAGTAGTAGTGAGCAGTCATAGTCGTCTTTGTCATCAAATGTTCGATAGATTCAAAGGTTAAGGAGCCATAATAAGATCCTCAAGTCCATAATATGTATCGTCCAGAAAATCCTGCCGTCCGTTGGGCTCAATACATCTCAGACACCTGTCCCAAGTGTGTTTAAGAGCAGAATCCAACCCGGAAATCGTTCCCGCGTGGTTGTGAGGTCAGCGAATGATTAGAGGACGGACTCTATTAGCGGTATCTCAAATTGTCGGGAAGGCTTTGATATGCCCAAGCCCCTAGAACCTCCGATATCCTCGATAGTTATGAAATCCCAAATTTACGTTCCAAACAAGATTTATTTATATATGTATAGACAAAAGCAATCCTGCTGTTAGAGTGTAGTAATTTCATGCAGTCTCAATTCAGAAAAAGATGGAGATCCATGTAAATGTCCCCAAAATGCTACAAAGTATTCAAGTAGTAGTGAGCAGTCATAGTCGTCTTTGTCATCAAATGTTCGATAGATTCAAAGGTTAAGGAGCCATAATAAGATCCTCAAGTCCATAATATGTATCGTCCAGAAAATCCTGCCATCCGTTGGGCTCAATACCTCTTGAATGTATGGAAGGCAACCGACATGAATCGGACTGAACAACTTTGGACTACTATGGAGAGAGGAGTTGGCCTAAAGGCTAGGGCAGTCGACCTCGAACCTGGGGTACTGGGTTTGAGTCTCGACAACAACGCTGAACATCCTGTGATTCTGGGAATATCGCTTAATCTCCCAGTGCCTAACAAAAATGAATGTTTTCTCATGTAACGCAACTGGTGCTATGTAAAGCGCTCTAATACCCAATACCTTCGGGTCAAGTTTGTGCTATATAAAACTCTGCAAAAAAAAATAAAAAAATTGGCCTCATGATTGCAAAACGCAACAGTGCCAAGAGGTGGGGGGCAGCGGAGTTACCAACCCTGGCTAATTGGAAGCGAGACATGGACTGGTGCATGGTTGTCAAGGCTGAGGTCTACAAGAACAGAGGGTGCCCTCGGAAATGTGACAAGATATGAGGTAAGGGGACTATTTGTAATCTGCCCCATGTTAGAGGAATAAATATCCATTGAACGAATGGTGGGCTGGAAACTCTGGACGAGAACAGATGAGGGGGTCCCAATCAGTGGCGGTGTGGGATGTCTGAAAGACTGTAATAATTTGCTATGTTCAGTGAGTTAAGTCTATGCAATGTCTTGCTGTTATGTTCAATAAACAGATGTTTCTTTTTAAAACAAATGAACCATGCTTAGGCAGGAGTAGTCTCTGTGGCTTGAGTCAAAACGTTATGTTGAGCAGCATCTTTACTATTTACTTCTTTCTTCAATGCAAAATTATTAATTGTATGTCGGGAAGCAAACATAAAGTGAAGGAAGCTGCTTCGCCAGCTATTCCAACAATTGAATCTGGCTTTGAATCAAAGTTATTAATGACTTACTGTTATTCTAATGCATTACATTTATTTTTTGGGACGCTTCAGTGGTCAGATAAATCAATATTGGCCACTCATTCCAAGCATGAGTTTTGCAATAGTGACTCTGCATAGCAAGTACACAATAAAAAATGTAGAGTATGATGTCACTTGTGGAATTAAGTAATAATGAGAAAACAATTAGAAAATGGGAGGTGTCTGCTTAGAAATCTATGATCAAATTTTTTTCTCTCAATGAATTAGTCAATGGTACGGGTAAAAAGTGGGTTTTTAGTTTCCAAGGATGTGAGTACTTCACAAGTAATAATTCTGTAACCTTCTTGTTAGACCCGGCCCTCGTAACATAGTCAGACCTGGCCCATGCACCTCACACCAGCCCCGAGCCCACGGCCTAGCCGATCCTTCCCACCCGAGCACACACACCCGACCCGGACTTCCCCCGTCCGTGGCCTTCCTCCTTCGGCCACCCCGGGCCCGCGTGCCCACTTCATGCACCAAGATGGCCGCCGGCCCCAGCGCGACCCTAGCCTAGAGCCGCCACTCCGGCTGGAGGACATCGCGCTCCCCTTGGGATGAGAAAGGGAGGAGCAGTTTCCATCACACCTCCGCGCTTCCCTGGGAAGGTGGGTTTCGGTCGACCCGCCGGCCTCCCCGAGGGCTGGCTCCACGCCTGCTGGGTGTCTGGGGCTCCTCCCGACCCGGCCCTGAAAGGATCAAAGGACAATGGCAGGAAACCCCCAACAAGCGACCCCCAGGTGACAAGACCCCTGCCTGCACAGACTCCGGACATCAAAGAGGAGTCGCCCTATAACAAGGGGTGCTCTGGGACTGTCCGGCAGATTCGCCTTGGAACACCTGAGCCCTGCTGAGTGACTCGCGGCTCCCCGAAGATCGTAAGACCTCCGACTTTGTGCTTGAGCCCTGCTGAGTGACTCGCGGCTCCCTGAAGATCGTAAGACCTCCGAACTTGTGCTTGAGCCCTGCTGAGTGACTCGCGGCTCCCCGAAGATCGTAAGACCTCCGAACTTATACTCGAGCCCGCTGAGTGACTCGCAGCTCCCACAGACTCTCTTGGTCCCGCCGGACCCCACGACGACAAGCGTATCCCCCAGCTCGAGGATTGTGAGCTGTGCGCCGGGTACGCTCCTGCATTTGATTCCTATCCCCAAAGACTGTCCCGCTACCTCCTAACCCCCCTCCAAGACTTTGTGAGCCCGCGCTCTACTTGTATATATTTTGCCTTGCTGATCATAAAGATCCTACTACTTCGATCTGATAAAGATTTGCTCTTAAGAACTCCTCGTGTAGTGTCTCTCTGTCGTGTGGTGCCGAGTGTATGATCCTAGATACGAGGTTCCTCCCCTGAGGAGTCTCCCGCCAGTGCCCGGCTGCGATACCTCGAGGGTGGGTCTCAGGGCAGTCAGGGCCCCTTCCGGGCCCCTCTGAGGTCGCCTTCTAACATTGGTGGCTAGCGTCAGGATTCGGGCCCATAATCTAGAGATCGTACCGTGAACGGCTGACGCACTACCGACAAAGATGGCAGAAGGAAACGCCGTGGTTCTCATAGAAGACGACGCCAGTACCGTGTTCCAGGTGGAACAGCTGGAAGAATACACTCACAAAGAACTAAAGCAATTCTGTAAGGAACTCAAAATCGCTACCACTGGTCTCAACACCAAAGAAGATATGCAAAAGGCACTGAAAGCTTGGGTGGATTCTGGAGCCTCCCGCCCAGAAGGAGCGGGGGAGCCCCACGACGAAGCTGGACCCTCCCGAGGAGAACGCAGCAGCAACCAGGTGCGAGGCTTCGTACCAGACGGGGGCCTATCCCCGGAGGAACTCGCAGACAGAGAAAAAAGTCGCCATCACGAGCTCGAATTTGCCAAACTCAAAATTGAGGGCGAGTTGAAATTGGACGAGAAAAAGCTAGCAGTAGAACAGTTGCGAGTACAAGGAGAACTAGAAGAGAAGAAACTCCAACGAGAACACGAGGGAAGGAGACTTCAACTGGAACATGAACGCAGCTTGAAGGAAATAGAACTGAAAGCAAGAAGCGAAGAAGCGCGGCCCCCGGGGAACCGAGAGGCGGCCGCCCCGACGGAGCAGAAGGTCCACATCCCCAAGGATGTGGTCAAAGAATATTACAAAAATGATGACATTCAGCAGTGGTTCCGGGCCTACGAGGTCGCCATGACCTCCCATCGGGTCCCGCAGAAGGATTGGGGGGCTGGGTTATGGGGACGATTCCTGAGCGAAGGGAGAGACACCCTGCTCGACCTACCCACCTCCATGCAGACCTCCTATGAACACATGAAAGCGGCCCTCCTCACAAGATACGGCCTCACCCCGGAGATGTACCGCCAGCGGTTCCGGGACTGCAGGAAGATCCCGGGTACCACCTGGGTGGAATATGTGAATTTCTTCAGCCGCGCCTTCGATGGGTGGATCAAGGGCAGCAAGGTAACCACCCTGGAAGAACTAACCGACCTAATGTTGTGGGAACACCTGGCTGCCAACTGCTTTGTGGAACTACGCCAGCATCTGCTCGACAGCAAGCTCACGGACCCAAGAAAGCTGGCTGTCGAGGCGGATCGCTGGACCAACACCTGGGTCTCCCGGGGCCCTGTAGGAGAGTACCCCCGAGCCAGTCAGGGACCACCCCGCCAGAGAGGGGGGGAAACCAGGGAGGGCAGAGAGAGTCCCAGGCCAGTCCCCCGAAGTCCCAACCTCCACCTTTCCCGGCACCCCCACCAGCTGTATCCGGCCCCCCCCTGAGACAGGGGCACCGGGTAACCATCACTTGTTTCCGTTGCCAGAAGCCCGGGCATTACGCCAACGACCCTGAATGCCCCATGGCCCCACGCACCACCCAGGCAGCACCCCCCGTTAGACAGATAGCCAATGTAGCCCTGGGGGAGGAGGTTGAGGAGGCCGAGGAGTGGGAACCCGCCGCTATGGCCCTAGTGTCCTTAGGAGATAGAGAGATGGTCCCTGGGAGCCTCCTGCCCTCTAACACAAAGAAATATGGGCAGCTCGTAACGATCAATGGCCATCAAGTAGAAGCCCTCCGTGACACCGGGGCCAGCATCACCGGTGTCCTTAGCCATTTAGTCCACGAAGACCAGGTCCTCCCCAACGTATTTTGCCCTGTCATTTCAGCCGACAACACGGAAAGCCTATGTAAGGTAGCCCTGGTGCCCTTTGAGTGGGGAGGGGTGGTCGGTAAACTGAAGGTCGCGGTGAGAACCTCCCAGCCCGTCGATTGTCTCCTGGGGAACGACCTGGAAAGTTCCCCCTGGGGGCAAGTTGAGCGCAAGACCCACCTAGGGATGATGGGCCTCCCTGAGTGGGTGTGCGCCACCACTCGATCCATGGCGGCTCGACTGACCCCCCTGAGGGAAGTCGACGACGCCCCGACCCCTGAAGATGGGATGGTCCCGGCCGAGGGTCCCCACATCACCCCACCAGAAGAGTCGATCGCCAGTGACGAACCCCAGCCTTCCGACTCCACCCCAGACACCGAGTTAGGCGATCTGCCCGAATTAGCCCAGTGGCGCCACGAGGGGGGCCCCTCCCGAGGGGAGTTCTGCCGAGACAGAGGCCCAGGCCGCGGGCGACCAGACGGGGACGCACCGGGTGTATTGGGAGAATGACCTTTTGTACAGCAAACAGAAGTCGGTGGAGCTAGGGTCCGGCCGGGTGCTGGTGGTACCCCTACGCTTCCGAAACCTCCTCCTGGGCTTGGCCCACGACGTTCCCCTCGCTGGCCACTTGGGTCAGGACAAAACGTACAGTCGCCTCGTGACTCACTTCTACTGGCCCAGAATGAAAGCGGATGTGGAAGCCCACTGCAAGTCCTGTCCCACGTGCCAGGCCAGTGGGAAGAGTGGAGGGAAGCGCAAGGCTCCCCTCCAACCCTTCCCTGTCGTCAGTATCCCTTTTGAGTGGGTCGGTATCGACATTGTAGGACCTCTGGACCCCCCAACTTCCCAGGGGCACCGGTTCATCCTCGTCCTGGTGGACCATGCCACCCGTTACCCTGAGGCCATCCCCCTGCGCACCGTCACAGCCCCCGTGGTGGGCAGGGCGTTGATGGAGATCTTCTCCCGCATGGGTTTTCCCCGCGAGGTCGTGAGCGACCGCGGTACCAACTTTATCTCCCGATACATGAGGTCCTTATGGCAACAGTGCGGGGTGTCCTATAAGTTCACCACCCCGTACCACCCCCAAGGGAACGGCCTGGTAGAGCGGTTTAACCGGATCTGAAAGGGATGATCGCAGGCCTGGAAGAGCCCCTCCGGCGTAAGTGGGACCTCCTGCTCCCCTGCCTCCTATTCGCCTACCGAGAAGTTCCCCAGAAATCCTTGGGTTTCAGCCCCTTTGAGCTACTCTACGGGCACCCCGTCAGGGGGCCCCTCAGCCTGGTCAAGGAAGAGTGGGAGGCGGCGCCCCGAGACCCCCCCCGAGATGTGTTCCGTTACGTCCTGACCCTCCGAAATCAGACTAGGAGGTTCCGGGAGATGGCAGAGGCCAACCTGGAGGCGAGTCAGGAGGAGATGAAGCGCTGGTATGACCAGAACGCCGCGCTAGTCGAGTTTCAGCCGGGCCAGCTGGTGTGGGTCATGGCCCCCGTGAAACCCTGCGCTCTCCAGGATAAATGGACCGGGCCCTTCAAAGTAGTTGAGCGGAAGAGCCCGGTCACGTACTTGGTAGATGTCCAGTCACCCCGGGGCCCCCTCCGGGTCCTCCACGTGAACCGCCTCAAGCCCCACTTTGTGCGGACTGAGCTGAGCCTCCTACTGGCCACTGATGACGGGTCCGAAGAAGAGTCAGATCCTCTCCCTGATCTTCTGCGCACCAAGGAGAAGGACGGCTCCGTAGAGGGAGTGAACCTCTCCCCGTCTCTCACTCCCCCGCAACGTGAGGATTGCCGCCAGCTCCTAGGGCAGTTTCCGGACCTTTTCTCCCTGGTCCCCAAGGTCACCGACTGGTGTGTCCATGATGTGGATACCGGGGACAGCCCGCCAGTGAGGCACCGAGCCTACCGAGTCCCTGATCGGGTCCGGTCCTGTATCCAAGCCGAAGTCTCGAAAATGTTGACCCTAGGCGTGATCGAACCCTCAGACAGCCCCTGGGCCAGCCCCAAGGTCCTGGTCCCAAAAGCAGCTGCCCCCGGGGTCGCCCCGGAACTCCGCTTCTGCGTGGACTACTGGGGACTCAATGAAGTCACCCGAGCCGATGCCCACCCCATTCCCCGAGCCGACGAGCTCATTGACCGGCTCGGGGCTGCTCGGTTCCTCAGCACCTTCGACCTCACCTGCGGCTACTGGCAAATTGCGCTCACAGAAGGAGCCAAGGAGCGGTCCGCCTTCTCCACCCCAGATGGGCACTATCGCTTTCGCGTGATGCCCTTCGGGATGAAAAATGCCCCGGCCACCTTCCAGCGACTGGTAAATAGAGTCCTGGCCGGGCTGAAAAAATTCAGCGCTGCATATCTCGACGATATTGCAGTTTTTAGTTCCGAATAGAGTGAGCACCTCCAGCACCTCCGGAGGGTGCTAACCGCCCTACGCCAGGCGGGCCTCACCGTGAAAGCCAGCAAATGCCAGATTGGGCAAGGTTCGGTAACCTACCTGGGGCACCAGGTCGGAAGCGGGCGGGTCGCCCCTCTACAGCCCAAAATCGACGCCATCCTAGCCTGGGAACCCCCCACTACCCAAACAGAGGTCCGAGCCTTTCTGGGCCTCACGGGCTACTACCGGAGATTCATCCGGAATTACGGCAGCCTGGTCGGTCCCCTCACGGGACTCACGTCCAAGAAACAGCCCAAGAAGGTGCAGCGGTCCCCTGCCTGCCAAGAGGCGTTCAATGCCCTGAAAACGGCCATGTGTACGGCCCCCGTCCTCCAGGCCCCCGACTACTCCAAAGAGTTTGTGGTACAAACTGATGCCTCCGAGCATGGCATCGGGGCAGTCCTCTCCCAGGTAAATGACCAGGGTCTAGACCAGCCCGTGGCCTTCCTCAGCCGAAGGCTGTTGCCCCGGGAACAGAGATGGAGTACCATCGAGCGCGAGGCGTTCGCCGTAGTCTGGGCCCTCAAGAAACTACGCCCTTACCTGTTCGGCACCCATTTCAGGGTCCAAACCGACCATCGCCCCTTGCGATGGCTCATGCAGATGCGAGGAGAAAACCCCAAGCTTCTGCGGTGGTCAATTTCCCTCCAGGGGATGGATTTCACCGTGGAACATCGCCCTGGTACAGACCACGCCAACGCCGATGGCCTCTCCCGGTTCTTCCGCCTCAGCGAAGAGAACCCCCAAGAAGATGGGTAGTTCTCTCCGGCTTTCAGCTGGGGGGGACGTGTGTTAGACCCGGCCCTCGTAACATAGTCAGACCTGGCCCCTGCACCTCACACCAGCCCCGAGCCCACGGCCTAGCCGATCCTTCCCACCCAAGCACACACACCCGACCCGGACTTCCCCCGTCCGTGGCCTTCCTCCTTCAGCCACCCCGGGCCCGCATGCCCACTTCATGCACCAAGATGGCCGCCGGCCCCAGCGCGACCCTAGCCTAGAGGCGCCACTCCGGCTGGAGGACATCGCGCTCCCCTTGGGATGAGAAAGGGAGGAGCAGTTTCCATCACACCTCCGCGCTTCCCTGGGAAGGTGGGTTTCGGTCGACCCGCCGGCCTCCCCGAGGGCTGGCTCCACGCCTGCTGGGTGTCTGGGGCTCCTCCCGACCCGGCCCTGAAAGGATCAAAGGACAATGGCAGGAAACCCCCAACAAGCGACCCCCAGGTGACAAGACCCCTGCCTGCACAGACTCCGGACATCAAAGAGGAGTCGCCCTATAACAAGGGGTGCTCTGGGACTGTCCGGCAGATTCGCCTTGGAACACCTGAGCCCTGCTGAGTGACTCGCGGCTCCCCGAAGATCGTAAGACCTCCGACTTTGTGCTTGAGCCCTGCTGAGTGACTCGCGGCTCCCTGAAGATCGTAAGACCTCCGAACTTGTGCTTGAGCCCTGCTGAGTGACTCGCGGCTCCCCGAAGATCGTAAGACCTCCGAACTTGTGCTTGAGCCCTGCTGAGTGACTCGCGGCTCCCCGAAGATCGTAAGACCTCCAAACTTATACTCGAGCCTGCTGAGTGACTCGCAGCTCCCACAGACTCTCTTGGTCCCGCCGGACCCCACGACGACAAGCGTATCCCCCAGCTCGAGGATTGTGAGCTGTGCGCCGGGTACGCTCCTGCATTTGATTCCTATCCCCAAAGACTGTCCCGCTACCTCCTAACCCCCCTCCAAGACTTTGTGAGCCCGCGCTCTACTTGTATATATTTTGCCTTGCTGATCATAAAGATCCTACTACTTCGATCTGATAAAGATTTGCTCTTAAGAACTCCTCGTGTAGTGTCTCTCTGTCGTGTGGTGCCGAGTGTACGATCCTAGATACGAGGTTCCTCCCCTGAGGAGTCTCCCGCCAGTGCCCGGCTGCGATACCTCGAGGGTGGGTCTCAGGGCAGTCAGGGCCCCTTCCGGGCCCCTCTGAGGTCACCTTCTAACACTTCTGTTAACTCGAAACTAAATACCGCATTTTAACACTTGACTCTCTCGGCATAGCGAAGTAGATCATTCAAGGCTCTCTCAGAAAAGGTGATGTGGGCTAGTACCTCAATTCACCCAAGTTCACTAGTATGCAACAATAATACTTAATAAATCATTGTTCAGTCAGTGTTTTTTCTTATAAATGAAAAAGTACTTTATTATGCACCCATTACTGAATACTAAGCACTGATTTCCAAATATCTATAATTAGGCAGATGGAAATGCCTATGGTAACACCCTCCTAAAAGTTCACACCCTTAGCTCTGACCTTAAGCCTACAGTGCCTTCTACATCTACTAGACACACTATAATGGGGTGGCATTATCAAAAGGCAAGCCTACTGGCTTTGTCTAGGTGTAACCACATTAACAAAAATCAGAAACAGATCACACAAAACGAATGCAACATCATTAAAACCTTATGGATGATCTAACAATAGCCTCAATGAAACCATATAACAGTTCATTGTGATTTCATGTGTGCGAGAAGCTTTGCCACTGCAACTTTAGGACTAACCACCAGGGGCCCATGCACTCCAGAGCATTTGTTTGAAAGCACTAGCTCTAGAAGTGCTTGAAACTCAAAGCGAAGTTCTACTGGGGGCGTCAATCCCTCCCTGGGAGACTCAGGGCAACCTTTGGGGCACAACTTCCTTGGGGGCTGCTGCATGTCTGATAGCTCGCTAAACACTTACTAAAATGTTTGTGGTGCCCCTGCCCTGGCTGCGACACCACAAGGATCAATATGCATATTTATAAGCCCTGGGGGCTTATGGGGTCAGTTCCCAGGAACGTGGCAGCGCTTCACTATCTGTTCTGTCCTGAAGAGGTGCGGGGTGCGACAGCTCCAATGTGTCAGCCACTGGCGCTAGGGCCCACAGGGGAAGAATTTGCTGACTTCCCGGAGCTTGGCCCTCTCCTGGGGGGGATTTTACAAAAAAGTAGCACAGCGCTACTTGCTATGTTTTCCTGCATGGTTCCCCATGGAAAGGCTTCTTGCACTATTTTCTCTTAGGTCACTGGACCGATTTACACGATTCTGGTGTCATTTTACTTCTGCTGGCGAGCTCTAGCCACCAGGAGAGAATTGTTTTGGATGCTAAATTCATTTTTCTTAGTAGAGCTTGAATTTACTGCTCATAATGTTGAACCTGTCCTTTCTTTGGGTTCCTGGTACCTGCCTTCGCCTGGAATCTTCTTCCGCAGCTCCTTAGCAGTCTGCCAGCAGAGGACCCTTCCTGCTATACTCCGCAGGCCACATGGTTTTTGCCATCTTGCAGGGCATCTGTGTGCAAGCAGCTCACTCAGTGGTCTCCCTCATTATGCACGCCACCCATCCCCAGCACCAGAGCCCAGAAGACCCAGGGGAACACTTCAGGCTCCCCTTATCAGGTGCTTCCCTCTATTGTCCGTCAGAGGGTGTAAAGGGAAGGTGCCACTGACCCTCCTAACCCCTGGGCACCAGCTGGAGTCTAAAGGTTGTCACGTCCGTCCTTACATCAGGTTGCTTCTCTTACCAGCTGAGCATTCCTCCAGCGTCATCGCTCATAGGTTCGGTAAGTTCTCAAAACTATCTCCAGGGCAGTGTTTTTTAGGAGGGGGTGCAAAGCTCTAGAAGGTAAGCTCCTCTCCCCCAATCATAGGGTGAAACATCATTCCGCCCATGCACCAACCCTCCTGTACAGAATTCTAGGACATTCCAACATGTCAACTTGAAGTGGTCTGTAAAAAGACCTTCCCTGAGAGCCTCAGACCCACCTTCACTGTTTTCTGATACTTTTATTCCAAAACTTCAAAGGGGAGCCCCTCCTGTGACTGTCTGACTCTAGAGAGGTGTGGCTGTTCTGCTTTGTTTCTGTGGGAGTCAGCCTTCTCAGGCCAGGTGCAGTGTGGAAAGTAATTAGCACATGCAGATTTCGTAGCAACCATTTCCTTTCCCAGGAACAGGGCCAAGCACTGGTAAATGGCCATACTCTATGGGGAATCTGGCAGAGTTGCTTCTTGGCGCTCAAAGACTGAAACTTAGCCTGAAACCATAACCGAAAGAGTTTAGAGCTTTTGGCAAACAGGAGTGAAAAGTATAAGATTTTAATTACAGTTTCATATCTTCAAGTCTGCAAGAACTAACATTCCTTAGTAAAAAGGTCAAAGTCAGAAACTATTGGCCAGGATGTCACTTCTGACCTCAGGTCAATCACTATACATCAGGGACAAGATTTACTTAACTTTGAGGCATTGTAACGCAACAAGGGAATTTGCTACTCTGTGTTGCATCAATAGGAGAGAGTGGAAATGCACCATATCTTCTAAGATATGGCACAGTTCAACTCTGCCATTCCCTGGGGCACTTTGGCTGCCTAGCGCTGACGCAGGCACCCTTGTGCCACATCCAAGCGTGTCTGCGTTGTTGTCAGAATATTTTTGTGTAGGGAGTAATACCTTCCTACACAAAAATTTTTGTTAGAGGCTTATTCCTCTTTACATATGTGCTGGCAGAATGCACCACACAGGTAAGGGGAAGTAACAAGGAGAAATAAAGCTATTTCTCCTCATTACCCCAGCCTCATCTAGGCACACCATTTTGGTGCAAACCCATGTTTACTGACTTTAGTAAATATTGATTTGCATACAAATCTATGGGTGGGTGCATGGAAGAGCTCATGCTCCAGCCATGTAATGCCTCTCCAACACAAGGGAACGTAAGGAATCACTATGCGCTACCTTGCATTACTTTTAGGCTCAAATCTCACGCAAAGCCATGCAAATCTTGATTTGTGTGGCTTTGTAAATCCTAACAAGGATTTTATGTCATGTACCCCTTAAGAGTTCCACAATTCGTGCATGTACACCCACAGAAATGCTTTTTGAAATTCAAAGGACAGCTTGGATGGACTACCAAGATGTTTGATTGTGGTGGTCAAAACTGCTAAGTTTCAAACCCCTCTGGTCTGGATACAGGTTTCTTTAGCAACCACAGTATGATGAGTTACAATATGCATCTGAAATAAATGTCTGGTAACTTGGTCAATTATGTATCTGTTAAGGAGATCTGTCTATAACATACTTGTTTACAGCACCATTATCCATCATGACAACCCAATTGTATATTTGTGTTGATGATAGATGTTCTTAACGAGTGCCATCCTCCATGTGTGTTTTTTCTATCAAGTTGATTGAACAGTATACTGGCTCTTTTCCCCAGGGGCCCACTCCACCTTTAGACTTGAGCCGGAACAATGGGGGATACGGTCCAGTTTACATTACCTATTTGGAGTTGTTGGGTCACAAACTCCTCACCCAGCCACCCAGCTCATGCTTGCTTCTTGAAATAAGGCCATGAAAACCATAGGTTGTCACTGAAGGCCCACACGGGAAACCCCCCTGTGGGAAGGGCAGTGTCTTCATATATGTAAGGTTGGAGGGAATTTGTGACCTGGGATTTGATTGTAATATCTAAAGTGGGAGACCTAAAGGAGAGAGGCAACATTAGGCTATTCTCCTTGCTCCAACGCGACAATGGGCTGAATACTAACCAATTTCTAAAAAAGGCACATGTGAAACATGAATGGAGAGTGGAGGGACTCCCGGGTGACAGCCTTGCAGAATTTACCCCATTAGAAGGCCGCCTGCTAACAGAAGAGCTAGGGAAAGGTGCAGTCTCTCTAACTTACAAAACAACCAATAACAGTATGCCGGAAACTCTGTTTAAGCTCCGTGGGAAATGGTGTGAAGATGTTGGAGATATGAAGGACATAGACTGGGAAGAGGCTTTGATGCACCCGCGGGCAGTGGCAATAAAGGAATGCTCCAATTAGTACAATTCAAATTACTCCACAGAGTGTATTACAACAGGAAAAGGCTACATGCCATTGGCAGAGAACAATCTATGAATTGTGTGAGATGTCACAGGTGGATGGGTACTTATTTCATACACTCTAAGATTGTCCCATGATACAAGGTTACTGAATGAAACTATTTGGGGAGCTGAAAGGGATACTTTCAATACCGAATCCGCTTTGATCCTAAATTCTTCCTTTTGGTGATTCCCAATTACATTGACTTACCATGAGCCCAGCTCTTGTTCTGCAGCCTTGGCCTCATAGTGGCCAAAAAGGACATTGCTAAACATTGGGGAGCACAGGATTGCTCAACTTTGCTGGAGTGGAAAAGGGGCATGGATATATATGTATATGGTATCCGAAAAAAACACCTATATTAGCAGGAGATGCACGCAAATGTTTTTAAAAGTATGGGACAAATGGATGCAATACTACTCTTTGGACGCACCGGAGGAAAATAGCTCATCCTGCCAAAACCTATTGCCCCTTTGTCTCACTGTCTGGGAGGAATACACAAAGGCCAACTGCCAACAGTTCACAGTCATGTGACAATGACACAGGTTGCAGGCATCAAATGGTTCGCACTAGAGAAACGCATCTTCCTTAAAGTGGCATTTTCGAGCCATTTACAAGATGGTCATGGATTAAGGCATTTCCAGCGACCAGTACTGAATATTTAAATAATATACCACCACAATCTTAGAGTGGCATGCTACTAAGAAGCCTGAGGGGAAGAGTCACACCCCAAGGCACTAAGCAATGTTAATTTCCAGCCCCTCACTGACTTTGGGGGCTGAAATTAGCCTGAGGAAGCCCGCCCGGGGCCATGGCCACTTGCGACTCTGCTGACTGCAGTGGCAGTCAGAAGAGCAGAGTGGCGAGTGGAGGCAGAGCCGGGCAACCACAGAGGGGGCGCTTTATGGTTCGGCTGCCCTGGAGACAGCGGGTGCTGGCAGCCCTTGCAAGGTAAGTGGCACGGTCTAGTGAAAAGACCCCAGTGTGCTGGAACATGAACATGGGCCTGTTAGCGATTGTCGATGCTTGTGGCTGAAGTAGCTGCAGCAGCTTGAGACTGAAATGAAGGATGGCTGCTGGGTGGTTGTGACAAAAATTAGTAAGCAACAAGCTGGGTGTGAGTGGCGCTGCAATTCCCCATTTCACAGCTATGTGAGGGTGACATGCTGCTGTGGGGTGAAGCCTTAGGTATCTGAGACCAGATGGGGCAACACACATGAGGAGGAGACCCATTAGCCAGACAAGCCTGAAAACTGCTGGACTGCGCAGCAGACACCCCCCCACACACAGTCACAACTGACATTTGAAGTGAAGAAATCCACCAGGCTGCTGGACAGAGGGGCAGAGACGGGAATTCACAGTGACCAGGATACCACAGGGACCACTGAGGGTGACATGGACATTAAAGCACTCCCCCTAGTGGTGCGGAACAGTCTGGCATGCATAGATGGTAAGTGGATGACCCCCTGAGACACCTAGATGGTCTGAAGGAGTGCATTGGAGCAGCCAAGCAGTGCATATTGGGGTTTGAAGATGGAACAGTCCAGCAGACTCAACTACAGAAAGAAAAGCCCAAAGAAAGTGATAGACCGTGCATAAGGAGGATTTAGAGGCATGCTTGCGTTGGAGCAATTTGCACATTCTACACATCGATGAGATGACAGAAATGGGGAGAATTGAAGACTATATTGAAAAAAAGCTGGCCTCCCCTAGCCCAGATGACTATGGCCAAATGGGACCATAATTGCTAGCACTGAGGTCTGCTCCTAGATCCCCAACACGTCCAGTCCTAGTCAAACTTCTCTGTTGCAGCAATTGAGATGCCACACACCAGTTGGCTTGAGAAGAAAGAGACCCGGAAACTCTGTATTCAAAGTCTCAATCTACCCAAACATATTGACAGCGGTGCAGGCAGCAAGGCGAACATTCCTGCAGTTAAAAAGTAAACAATGGGATGCCAATGTCAAATACTCCATGCTATACCCTGTGTGATTGAGATTCAACTAGGCTGAAAAGGTGCACTTCTTCATGGAACCTCAAGCAGCAGCAGAATCCTTGAACAGAGTTACACCAAAGAAGAGCCACAAAACTAGGACCCGAAGCCATCCATGAGCCAGGCACTAAACAATGTGGAATGAGAGCGACAAGAACAGATATCAACGGGGTATGGATTTAAAAGTTTGCCCACCAGATCATGCTCCAAGGAGGAAGCCCCCAATGCTCAAGGGGGGAATCTCGCTGAGCTGCTGCATGAACAATGGACAGGACTATAATGGCGTGAGTATAAATGAGTGGGAACGATGGAGTATAGTGTGCTTGGCAGCACCCAGACAGTCAATTGGAACACTACATCTCACCTAGAATGGAAAATAGAGGGCAAAGCTGAACGACAGGAGACCACTCTGTTGCCTGAGACACTGAGCTGATGGGCGTACCAGATCCCTCATGACCTTTCGGACAATCAGCAGTTACTGTATTGGACACACTCTGGCTGTCTTTCACAAGCTGCTGCCTGTTATGAAGTTGTCTATGACCTTGGTTTGTGAGCTATTTGAATTTTCCTTCTACAAGTTGCTGAAGGGTGGAAGGGATACCACTGGAGAGTTAGGGTTCAGTGTGGGTTATGGGAGGAATAGAGATTGTAGAGTCCAAACATATAGTACCACGATAGGGGTTTGCTGTCAGAATAATTTGTGGTGGAAAGACAGCTCCTCCATGAGTTCCAGCTTAACCAATGACTATACAGACAGCTGACAGGAAGACACTCAAATTCTTGGCATGGATTGTCCAGGGCTTCAATAACCACAAAAGACCTGGCACATACTGGTGTATGCCACATGCAACACAGTGGATATACTGTGTTTACAGGAAACGCACTTGGTCCAAGATCAGGAGCTGAAAGTTGCACATCAATGGAGCTACCATATAATTTTCACCTAATTTTCAATGTATGAGAGGGGGTGGCAATATTTTTCAGTAAGTGTGGAAATCGCATTTTATTTTGTAGGGGGGCATTATAATCATGTTTCAACTGCACCCGCATGTAATCATTTGTTGGATTAATGTAAAGTGTTAAAATTGTGAAATGTATTAGCATTGAAGCATGATGTATTTTAGGTCATTGAAAGTGACATTGAGAATCTACATAAAAAATGAATGTTACTAGCAGGAAACATTAACATGAAGAACTTGTGTTGTGCAACTGACTACTGTTTATGTATACTCAATGTGTTTATTACTCATGTTATTTCACATGTAGGTAAATGCATTAATTGAAAGTGCCTTAATGATATGCAAAATTCGTAAAGCTCATATGATGCTTTCTTATGTTAGCCAAATCTTGTAGGCCTCAAATGCAGTTCCCTGAAAACATTTGCTTTATAATTAACAGTTTGAATTTCATGTATGCTGTGGAATCTGTTCTTCCTCACAATTTGTGTTGCACGTGAAAGAAGCACTCCCGTTAGATAGAATAATGTCTTTGTTTTACTAGTCAGGCAAGGAGTGAAGATGTTACAATCGTGTGGCTTGTGTCCATAAAGGAAGGTCGTTCTGCTTCACACAGGAGAAGGCCTGGGAACCAAGGACAAACTGTAATGAGGAAAAAACACCTTCAGAGCAGATGGCGTGACTCGCACTAAATTCTGGTAATGCTGCCTACCAAGAACTCGGTGTTGGGAGTAGGGAAAGAGCCCCACTTCCTCCTTGCCTTCAGAGAGAGAGCATTTTAGAACAGGTTGTGTCTTGGTATTTTTATGCTACACAACCCATTGATCGTGGAGAGAATTCTTAGGAAGATTCCACATGCTGACACATTTTATTCTTCTATCTGAAAGTGGGGATGTAACCTTAGTGTTAGAGTAGGGATAGATTTAATGTTTTACACTCACCAACCCTTGTAAAGGGAAACTTGGACTTGGATGCTTTCTGATCCTTTGCATTTTACTTCTTGAACTAATTGTGCTCCTTATGTTACATCATTTGAATTGGATACACAGATTTGGTGTCATGAGAATTCCAATGTATTTCTACACCCTCATATTGAGGTGTCTCTGTGTTTAGTTATTTTTGGCTTTGTAATAAATCAAACTACCCTTAAGTAGCTATCAGTGGTTATTATGTGTCGAAGAAAGTTTTTGGCTAATAGATTGGCCTCTTAACAACTTTTCCCCCCTTTACACTTTCATGCAGTGAAAAAGAACCATCGAGTTGTGATTCTAAAACTGGTCCAGAAATTATGGGCCTGGCCCCTTTCAAGGGCTAGCATACCCACATATGCAGGCGATCGCTGATCCAAAGGGTTGGTTTGTAATGATACAGGGTCAACTTCACACAACGTACATAGTACTGATAAACTCCTACCGCCCATACTTTTCATCCATTTCAAACATCATAGCCACTGTACAGCAGCTTGACCCCATTACCCTATTATGGAGTGGCAATAACAACGTAACACAACATCCAGCACTAGATAGTACCGGAGACAGGGGGGAGTGCACCCCACAGTCTGCACAACATTGCATGGGGTATTACAGCAGTATCATTTCATAGACATATGGCGACTGCGACACTTAATGGAGAGGGAATACACATGATCCATCTCTACATCTGATTCAGCCTCCAGGCTGGATTACTCGTTGGGTATGAGAGACGTGGCCGGCTGGGTGGGAGATATGCGACACCTGTTGTGCACATATTCAGATCATTCACATGTAGCACTGACACTTTGCCTTTCGTACCAGATAAAGACAGGCAAACTGTGGCGTCTCCACCCTGCCATGTTACTGGAAACTGCTTTTAGAGACAGCATCAGACTCGATATCTTACATTACTTTGAAAGAAACACTGGTATGGTGAAATCCACTGGGACACTCAGGGAGGCAGTTAAGGCTATGATCCGAGGAGAGTGTATAGCAAAAGGACATGGGTTACTGAAGTTCATAAGGTGCATGTTAGCAAAACTAGAGACAGAGCTCCAAAATCTTCAGGTCCCATGCCATTCCCAGGGTACATCTGATACATTACAAAGCATTCATTCCGAGCTCCAAGAATATAGAGAGGAGGCAGATGGAGACATAACATTTCTCTGCAACTAACCAGTGGGGTGCACATATGGGGAGGGAGGAAGGCCGGGACACACGCTAGTGTGACTTCTTGGACAGAATCATGAGGCCACCACTGTGGTCTTGATTAAAACTAGGATAGCCGAACCGTGTAAGCCACTGATTAAATAATTCAGGAATTTACTAAGTGCTACACCACCAGGCACACATCCGAGACCACCTCTACTGTCATGGAAATCAACCAATTTTTGGAAAAAGGGCGACCTAGACATGTGGAGAGGGAGCTGAGCGTGAGACCTTGTGCTCACCGATTACTATGTATGAGGTCTGAATGAAGTAGATGCAGAGTCCTGAAATTGGGTACACAGCGTGGTATGGTGCAACAAGCAATCAGAGAATGATAGGTTTATTTTGCCAGGCTGAGTTGGCAGTTTTAAACCTGCCTTACAGGCTCCAGTGACAGGCCTGAGTCAAGTTTTAAAGTGCTAATATAGTGGGTGGCTCAGTGAGTGCTGTTGGCCCCCCAGCTGAGTTTAATTTATTTACAGGCCACAGGTACCTGTTGTACCATATAACAAGGACTTACAAGAAAATTAAATGTACCAATCAGATGTAGGTCAATTGTACTATGTTTAACCAAGAGAACACAAGCACTTTAGCACCGGTTAGCAGTGGTAAAGTGCACAGAGACCTAATGCCAACAAAAACAAAATTCAGAAAACAGGAGGGGTGAGGGCAAAATGTTTGGGTGGTGACCTTGCAGAGATGGCCAAGTCCAACAATGATCCCCCAAATTGCAATTTGGACAGCATTGGCCCAATTGGCTCATATATTAACTTCAATGAAAACCCAACAACATGGGACACAACAAGGATGAAGATTGATGGCAAAAAAGCAGCATCCAGAACTAAAGAAAATCAGAAATGTGTCAATACATTGGCCGGGGTATGAGAACTCCTGAGACCAGCCACACATACTTCAATTCTCAAAGTCACTTCAGTGCTATTAGGATCCCACCTACAACTGTAAATTCACTGACCAAATTCCAACCACACCTTATCCTCTGGGATGGTATGCCAGAAATTCACCATAGGTATGTGTTTGCAAGTCCAATTTGGTCATTCCATTTAAACACTGGAAAATGGGTGCAATTGTTGTGCCACCAGCAATAATGGCACTCTCTAAATGGAGGTACATGCAAAGACTCGTCCATCCACAGGTTTGTTATGCAAGGAGGGCTCTAAGCAGATTTTCAGCACACCATTTAGCATTAGCATGTTATGAACTACAATGCCATATTTGTCTGCTAAAACTTAGAACTGTCTCTCAGTTGAGGTTTTAGGCAATGAGGTTTGCAGTGGCTATCCCACCTCATATCAGAAACCCACTGAATATACACATAATTTATGAGAAAGGTACTGACGGCTGACAGAACACTGGGACTGTTTATCAAAAATGTAGGCCAATGAAGGGGCAGCCAACTAGGAAATTTTTTGTAGTTTCTCGGGAAAAAACACACAGCTTGATGTGGTCCCTAAAAACAGAAATGCCCTTCATTTTTAGGGATTTTATTTGTATGCCCCGTAGGAGCCATTGTTTATTTTGTATTCCCACATCATTATGGCCTGAGGCAAGAAAAATCTGAATTGGAAAGTACTGCCTAACTCCTCAAACATGCTGCAGCAACGTTGGATTAAACCCAGATCTGTGACGGGGCGTGTGAGTGGTTGAAACGTTTCAGCACTCCGTCCATCATTTTGTGTTTGCTATGTTCTCCCTAAGTAGCCAAAGGTATGCCCAGACGTGGGTCCCTTGCTCGCTATGCCACTGGATTCCAGCTAGCCTGGCTGAAGAGGGGTGAAACCTGAAACCGGTCCCAGGATGTTTGTTTCCAGTCCAGGGGGGACCTGGCCTGGCAGTTCAGGCTGGACTGTTCCGATAAGGAACAGGGTCAAGATTGATTTGCATATGGCTGGGTCCAAACGAGGGTGGCATAGAGAGCAAAACAACGATGGATTAAAACCAGATCTTTGACTAGGGGTGAGTGGTTGAAAAGTTTCAGCACTCCGTCCATCATCTTGTTGTGTTTGCAACTCATCAAACATGACAGCTCTGTTGTGATGTGCTGCCACCAGTAACTGACGTCTAGGGAGGCTTTGCTGGTTTCCTAACTCTTATTTGGGCAGGGCAGGTAAACAGCCAGTTTGGTGGAGTGGGGTCACTCCAATTCATAGATGAACTCTAACGCTGACAAACTAAACATGGCTGCCTACATCATCACGTTAAGGTATTGCTCCAGCTGAATTGTAGCCTTAGCAGTTTCCAGGCCATGTTTATGAGACTAACAAAATGACAGGGCTACTGGAATTATCTGGTCATTTTTGCTGCATACATCAGACAGAGAAAGGAAGATTTAGTTGCCGAAGTTGACCCTGAACGAAGGTCTTTAATGAATCTGTAAAAAAGTTAATGTTCTTTGACACCTGGCAAACCTCTCCAAATGTATGATTTTCATAGGCCTTCACATGTACTCTTTGGTATTTCCTACGGTAGGTATTTGATCACTGATAATGTAATGGAAGCCATCTTTTGGAGACTGATGGCATGTTGAATCACAGATCTGCAAAATAATGTGGACTAGAAGAGAAGTGTCATATATTGAGCTAGGAATGCAGAAGGGCCTAACTTTGAAAGGTTCAGAGAATCTTAGACCAGAAATGGAATGACCAAGTTTACATGTGTGGCCACTTCGCAGCACATTATAAAATGACAGATATTGTTTGTCTAAAATAACATATTTAAATGTCATTTATCGAGGAGGTTCTCACATTAAACTGAACTTTCATTGCCGTCAAATGCAGGGTTCTAAACAGAATCAAATCGAATCTGATTAAAGCAAACTCAGCCTTCCATCCATAAGAGGTGGGTAAACTAAGAATCATAAATTGGGTAATACCAACATTAGTTGTATACTATGCTTGCAAGTAACAGAAGTGTAATAAAGACGCTTACTCATTATCATTATTATAATACATGGGATTCTGCAATCCCTGTATAAAAATCAAACTCTAATTGCTTTAAAATAGGCGCACCCAGTCGCCTATAATATTATAAAAACATATTGCAGTTGAGTTGTGATGTCACAATGCCTTCTGCCAGAGCCAACAGCTGAGGGATAAGGCAGGTCACAGAGCCTAATTATAGCAGCTGTTTAAAGAATGAAACAAATGTTTGCAAATATGCTCTCTATTTCATATGAAAGAGCTATGCACCAAGGTTTTAATTGGTTTGTGCGAAATGTTCAGCCTCATTACTCTATATGGTCTTTTAACTCCTTATTGACTTGCAATATCCTTATAATGTACGCCGGGGGTACTTTATCCCTTAGATTATGAGTATTAATATTATTATTAATAGTAGTAGTAGAGTTCAATTGGTACATTCTTTATCGATACCTTTTCAATAGTCATGGGACAAAGGCATGCAAAGGGGTGCAATAAATACCATGAGCACTTTTTTCCTAGAGTGCCGTTGGTACATGGCATTTCTCCACTGTCAAAAGACTTGTCAATCATTCAGTCAAGTGCGACTTTGAAAGTGAAAAAGATACCAGGCTCAATTTGCATGAGATGAATTTACAGATTGGTATTGCCTTAATGAGTTTATTGTGTCTAATATGAAAAACAAATAGGTAAGAGTACACTCAGAGCCCATGAAATACATAAAATGTGCTCTTCTGACCTATGTCTTTCACAACACAAAGTAATAAAAACTGAAACTGTGTGCAGTGGGTGCAGCGTAGGAGGTCGAATATGAGTCTTGTGGCTGCATTCTGGATCGTCTGGAGTATGTGTAGGAGTTGTTTGGAGATTTCGGCATAGAGAGTGTTTCCGTAGTCCAGCCTGCTAGTGATGAGTGCTTGTGTGAAGGTCCATCTGGTGTTCGGAGGCAACCATTTAAAGTCCTTTTGTAGCATATCTATGATGTGAAAGCAGGAGGTGCACACTGCTTTAACTTAAGCCGTCATGTTGAGCTTATCATCTAGGATGTTCCGCAGCTTTCTTGCCTTGTTTGTGGGTGTTGACTCTAGCTCCAACCGCCACCAGGAGGAATCCCATGGGGAGATCTTGTTGCCGAAGACCAGAACGTCTGTCTCGCCGGAGTTGAGCTTTAGACAGTTGGTTTGCATCCAGTCAGCTACCATGGTTATGCAGCTGGTGAAGTTGGTTCAGCTGCTGTTTGTATTGTCTGTCAGGGACAGGATGAGTCGAGTGTTATCGGCGTAGGAGATGACGTGATGTTTTGTGATCGGAGGATGTTGGCAAGAGGTGTCATGTAAATGTTGAAAAGAGGGTCTGAGGGATGATCCCTGTGAGACATTGCATATCAGTTTCTTGGACTCCAATGTGAAGGGTGGCTGTCTGACCCTTTGGCTTCTTCCTGTGAGGAAGGAAGAGATCCATTTGAGAGCAGATACTTGTATGCCAATCTTGTGGAGCCTTCTGATGAAGGTATTGTGGGAAACAGTGTTGAGAGCTGCAGAGAGGTTGAGCAGGTTGAGGGCCGCTGTTTCGGTGCAATTTTTGTTAATTCACTGCACAGAAAATGACTAGTGTTGACCTACGGTGCGCTGTTACTCCTGTTGCTGGCCTCACCTGGTGCGCCCTGTGCCCTGTGCGCCTCGCCCTGCTGACCTCTCCGTCCTCCGCCGCCGCCTACACCAACAGCGGCCGCTGAGTGGGGACGATACAACTACAACTCCCAGCAGCCCGAGAGGGGGAGAGACCCGCCGACAGCGTTTCCCGCGCCAGGAGGCGCTTAAAGACCCGGCACTTCCTTCGCGTCGCGGGACGCGCGCGGGCGGCGCCGGGCTAAGCCCGGGCAAAGGGCGGGCCGTCTGTGGCCGTCCGGGGGCGGACAGGGCTGGGCTGGGCCACCCCCTTTACCAGCTCCAACTGCCTTCGGGGTCTAGCTGTCGCTATATAAAGCTTGTTGCAAGGTTTGGTTTGCAAATGTCTGATATGTTGTGCTAGTTGTGGTCATAACTGCCCCAAGAGATTTGATTTAGTGCAAGCTATGGCAAAAAACTACAGTAAGGGCTCAACAGTGGCGGGTTCAGGGACTTTAGACGCCTTTTTAAAAAAAGCTGAACATGCTGTCTCTAAAGAAATTGAGATTGTTGAGAAAAGGTTGTCTTTAGAGCCCCTTACCCAGCTCCTGACATCTGCGCCCACGCAGGCACCTCATTCTATTTCTTCTGGGCCTGCTTTAGAGTTTGGTCATTCTAGCGATCAACTTTTGTTGAATGTATCTAGTCCTTCATTGTCCCCCCCAGCCTTACGCTCTAGGAAATTAAAGACCCTCTCTGTTGTCCCCGTTAAAGCACCCAAGGGCAAGAGAAAAGCCACTCATGCCCCTACTGGAAACTGCCAAAACGCTAAGCAATCCAGAAATAAAGATCCTGGTGAGGGGTTGGTTCTTCCGGTAGGTAGTTTAACGGTTGAGGCTACCACTCATTTAGGAAATGGGTTTATTGAGTCTATTGCTCAAGGGAGCACTGTCACTATGAAAGACATGTCAGCTGACTTGATTAAACGATTGGACGAGAGATTGAGTAAGTTTATTTTGCCAGTCTTGGATAGACTTAGTGAGATTGACAAAAGACTCATTCTTATCGAACGCCACATCGCTGGTCAATGTGCCCCGGTGTTAAGGCCCACTCCTTCTGATTTACTTCCCTTAGGTGAAGTCACCTCTAGAGTGTCGGATATGGTTAATTCTATGGCAAGTTCTGTGGTAGGCTCTACAATCCCCTTACCATCTGCTCGGAGTATTAGCGGTGTTAGCCCAGGGCGGAGGGACACTACTGATAGTCGACTAGTACAGGGACAGTTGACATATAAGGAACGTCCATTAAACTTGCCACCAGAGGCATGCCCATATACGGTCATCTTGGCTAATGTCCCGAAGACTTGTGACGGCAAGGAAGAGCACTGGTCTTCCTTGAAAAACAAAACCCTTCACTTTTTGGCTGGGAAGACAGTTTTGGGGAGTCATCTCTTTGATTGTTTTAAAATGGTGAGAAGGGTTCCGTGGGTGGGGAAAACCAACAAGACTCTGAGGGGTGATGGCGTTGTTGTGAATTTTAGCTCTCCCGACATAGTTGATCACATTTTAAGACAAGCAGGGTCTTTGAGAATTCAACAGGACCACATTAACGTTCTTCCATTGGGCTTTTTTTACCCTCCACCCTTTTTAGGTCCGGTTAGACAGAGAGAGCGCCCCTTTCAGCAAGTCCCTGTAAGTAACCCACTGGTTTTAAAAAACAGATTTGAAGCCCTTAGTACCTTAGATACAAATGATTGACTTAGGGTTAATGGAGTCTACACACACAATGAGATTTTCAGCACAGTTCCCTCTAACCCTTTTGGGCTTTTATCTGTTAGGTCATCTACTGTGGATTACAACGTCAATTTCACCGCCCCGACAGTTAACAACTCATCTTTACAGACAGAGGCTGCCATTAGTGTCACACAGAGATGTTCTGAGGTAGTCTCCGTAGTAAAGAGAGGAATAACTCCTACTTTTAATTCTGATAATTTGGGTGTTGAATTGCCTTCTTATGGAGTAGAGGTTGATCCATTACCCCCCTCACTTGAATTGGACAATTGTTTAGTTAGAGAACAAGTGGGTGTAACGGGCTTTCCAGCAATAGATTCAATTTCTGCTTTATCATGGAACATTGCTGGTCTTTGCTCTAAACGAGGTGATCAAAATTGGAGGGCTCTCCTCTCTACTCATCATATAATCGCTTTACAAGAAACATGGGAGGCCACAGATCCTTATTACCTGGATGGGTACCAATCTTTCATTAAATACGCTATGCCCTCTGTTATGGGGAGACCACGAGGGGGTCTTTTGTTATTATTCAGCTTAAAGCTATTATATAGTACTGAGCTGATAGTAACCAATTCTCCTCATATTTTAGCGGTGAAAATGGAATGTGTTAATTTACCATCATTCTTGGTGGTTAATTTTTATAACTCATTCACAAGGTCGGACGAGTTAGAGTATCTCAAAGCACTGTTCAGTTTTCTGGATGAGTATGATGCAATTAATGTTAAACCTTATTTTCTTTTACTTTTTGGCGATTTTAATATTCATGTATGTAATCTTAACTGTTTTGTAAATAATCATCATGACTCTTGCTCACAAGAGGCTATCCATTTTGAACACTCTAAGGGTGGGATTTTCTTAGAGAATATGGTATCGTCCTATTACCTTTATATGCCTGTTCAAGAATTGTTGGTCCCGGTTCACACGTTTACAGGTCAAGGCCATTGTAGCACAATCGACTATATTTTTGTACCACGTATAATGGTGAACCTATTGGGTACTTTTCGAGTCACGCAAAATGTTCTAAGTGACCACAACCCACTCACACTGGAAATTAAAGTCAAGGCACTGAGGAAAGATGTTCTCTTGCCTCTGATTTTTAACACAAATCTTGAGTCTACCAGTCAGGGAAGACGACTGAGATGGGATGTTATTAACCCGGCCGACTTCCTTGTTAACTTATATGAATGTAAAAAAGAGGATTTTAGCTTGTGTTTTTCGCCATCAGCTCAACCGACGGTTATTCTGGGTGCTTTTGACAGAATTACTAAACATGTAACGGGGAACCTCACCACTTATGGGAAACCAAAGCCCAAGAAATTTAAAAACTGGTTTGACCATGCCTGTGCTAGTGCTCACTCTGCCCTTTTATCGGCTCTTAAAGAACCTGGCAATAACCCAAGTAAGTTAACTGAGGCTAGAAGAAACTATAAAAAAGCGACTAAGGCCAGGAAAAGTGAGTTAAAAAACAAGGCATGAGATGATTTGTCAGATGCAAGCACTCAGAAAAATAGCAGCCAGTTTTGAAAGGTGATTAATAGCCCCCTTTTTAATGAGCAGGAGAACACTATTAAAGAATGTTTTATCCCGCCAGATAAATGGGTGGCCCATTTTAGTGGTCTATATTCGGAGATACAGGATGTTAACCCAGTAAATTACGCAGACTACACATTAGCCTCAAGAATCGTTTTTAAGGAGGAGGAAGTCCTAGAGGCCATTGAGGCAATGGCATTAGGTAAAGCCCCAGGACCGGATGGAGTTCCTGCGGACCTTTATAAGGCTGACTCAGGGTTTTGGGCGAAAGTTTTAACTCGCGTTTTTAACGCTGCTTCTGAGGCCGGAGCTCCAAGATCATGGGGCAAAGCTGTTATTGTCCCTCTTTTTAAAAAGGGTTCAAGAGAAGACCCGGCTTGCTACCGGCCTATTTCTCTCCTGGATTCCGCCGTGAAAGTTATGGGTAAAATTGTCCTTGCCCGTTTAACATTGTGGTTGGAGGAGCAATCTATAATTTCTGACCTACAATATGGGTTCAGACAAGGAAGGGGAACTGTTGGCCAATGCCTTAACTTGCATCTGATCATAGGAAAGTACACGGTCGCTAAGCAGGGGGACCTCCATCTAGCCTTTATGGACTTGTCCACCGCTTTCGACCTTGTTAATCGACAAAAACTATGGGCCTTACTAGCCACTTTGGGGCTTGACACAGTTCTGATTTCTTTCCTGGCTGTTATCCACGAGGACACCACCGCAATCGTTCGTTATAGTGAAGACGGAAGTCAGACTGATGCTTGGCAGGTAAAGCGTGGAGTAAGACAGGGGTGTATTCTTGCACCCCTACTTTTCTCGCTTTACATTAATGACTTGGGTCCGGTTTTAACTGCAGTTAGTAAAGACATTCCGAAAGCCGGCTCCAAAATGATCCCCGCATTACTATACGCGGATGACACAGTTTTATTGGCTAGAACCGCGAGAGGATTACAAGCTCTTTTAAATGGTTTTTATGGTCTCTTTAGACTTATTAATAAATTTTAAAAAATCACATTCTATGTCGATTGGCTCGGGGAGAGCAAAGAGGGTGAAATTCTTCTGTAATGGGAAGGAATTAACCAAAGTTCAGTCGTTCCCATATCTGGGGATTGCATTTGACGACAGATCATCTTGGGTTATACAACGTGCTCAGAAAAAGAACAATCTAGCCAGAGCTACTGGCGCATTGTTGGGCTTTGCAAAGCGCATAGGGTGTAAACCGCTTCCTGCTCTATTAAAAATTTATAGTGCAAAGTGTTTGCCCATGGCACTTTATGGAAGTGAGGTCTGGGGTTACAAGGCTTCTCCTAATATTCAAGTAGTCGAAAATAATTTCTTTCGGAAATTGTTGTCTCTCCCCCCCTCTGCTCCTATTTTTAACATTCATGAGGATTTGGGGATGGGATATGTTACTGACCAAATAGCTGTTGCACCGCTATTGGGTTGGTTGAGGGTTTGGGCACAACAGCCACCAAACCTAAACCAACAAATTATCGAAGACTGCCTGTCCTTGGAAAAAGCCTTGTCTATCCCATGGTTATGCTACATTAAAAACAACTTGAAATCACTTGGCTGTCTGGAACTGTTTACCAGCCCTTGTGTACTAAGTAAAGAGCAAATCAAGGCCATTAAGATCCAATTTCTGTCCAGAGCAATGTTGTCAAGGGAAGGAGATGAGCTGGGGAAACCGACAGTTAGTAGGTTTGTTATGTTAAGTTCAGGGAGTGAGATTCAGCCCTATTTAACCTACATCAACAAACCTTTCCACATGTTTTTGCTAATAAGGTTTAAGCATGGTTTGCTCCCTTGGCTCTTGGCATACCCAAAAGGATTTTTTAAAGAGGGAACTTTGGGGCCCTGTCCTTGTGACAACATTTCTGAACAAAATTTGTTGCACGTGTTATTTTTCTGTAAATTTTACTCTTCTCAGCGTAAAAAATATATCTTGCCGATCTTGAAGAATTGTCAATTTAAGCAAGCAAGGCCTGCATTGACCTATTTACAAATGTTGGACTCTCCTTTGACTTGTTTTGGGGTTGCATGCCTTATTGTGGGTGCCTTAAGAGCTAGAAACAGGGCTCAGCTTATATAGTTATCCGCCAATGAGCACCGCTCTTAATATGTTGTTGTGGACAGAGTCTTTTAAGGAGACACGATTTTTTAGATTGTTTTATTATTGAATGAATGAATTAATTGAAAAACATACTTTTATTGTATATTGCGCCAAACAGTATTGTATTTAGTTTTTGTGTTAATAATTTTTTTGTAATTGCATTTGCCTGTATCATGAATTTCTGTCCTGTGCTTTGATGGTTTTAATATTTTAACCGAATAAAGCAAATTTTGACTTGACTAGTACGAAACTGATGTTACTAATAAAAACCTTGATAACTTCTATTAAAGATTATCAGCCTTTGAAAAGGTGCACTCCCATTGAGCACTGGGAAAGCCTACTTTCAATAAAAGGATTGTAATATTTCTGAACGGCCTTGTCATAATGAATACTGGTTTACTCGTTATGTTAAAAAAAGAGTACCTTATATTTTAGACAAATGGAATTAACGTGCTATTGCCAATTATTATACATTATTTTACACTCTAAAATAGCTTTTTAACCAAACTGAACATTTTGATGTTGTGTCTGGCACTTACAATGTTGTTGATTTCACTTTAGGCCAATTCACAAAGGTGTTTCACTCCTTTTGTAAAATGTAAACGTGCAAAAAGTTTCAACAAGTGACACATACTGATTTGCAGAAACTGCAATAAATAAATATATAAAATGCTAAATAAATACACAATTAAATCGACCATTTTAGCATGTTTGGTATGGCTATATTGATTCAATCATTGATAGATAATAAATAAGTAAGAGCAGTAATTAAGTGCATAATTAAATTCTCCATTTTAAGATCTATGGTTTAGCCATATTGATTAAATAAGGCTGAAATGGCTCACCGTTCTCTTCTACAAAGACTTGACACCTATTAAACCTATGAAATCCTTGTGCTTCCTTCGTAAGCATATCTTCTGGCAAATCGCCCCTTTACAATTTTCCAATATACACCTATATGGTAAAAAAATCAGCAGCATAAATGGGAGAAAATTGCAAGACTAAAAACGCCCTTCTTATTCAGAGCAATGGCCTACAAAATGGTTTTCAGGGGACGGGCTGCTGGAGTATCATTTACAGAAACTGCTGATCTTGTCATTGTTTTTTTAGCACTGAAATTGAGCTGGAGCCTGAAAGAGCGAGAGCAGCTGTTTTGAAGGTAATTGCTTTTATTAATGAAAGACTATTTATTCTGAGCGGTGACGGCCAGCCAGCCGTATGGCCTAGTGGACGCAATTCAGAACAGCGTTAACCTGAGAGCAAACGCAAGGAGTAAATGCATAACAGTTGTGTTTAGTAATTAAAAGTAATCCAGCTACTGAAGTTAGTCGATCACTGCACAGCAGAAAAAAATAGATCATGAAACATTGGTTGGGGAAATTGTTCTATATCACTTTTACAAGCAATAAACTATTCTTGCCCATTTTCGTTCATTCATTTGCCTGTCAAAATGTCTTTCTACATAAAAAGGGAATTATCTTTAAATGTTCCAAGCTGAGCAAATTAGACAAAATGATGGTAAATTAGATTAACAACAAATGTGTGGGTGGGCCTGATTAAAGGCTGCTACAATAAAGTTATATGTTGATTGCGTGTTGTCCAGGAAATCAGTCTTTTGTCAGATTATTGGGATGCAAAATACCTGTTTGTTGTTCATTTTACGGAAATGGATTGTTGGAGTGATTGGATAGGGAGAAGAGTTTCCACAAGGTTGAGTAAACTAGTGTCTAGGAGGCAAAAACAGGTATCTGTGAGTCATCATAGGCTCACCCAAGATGGCTGTAACTAAAGTGAAAGGATCTTCTCAAAGAACATGTGTGCAAAGTATGTTAACAGCCACAAAACAGCATTAAAATTAGGAAATAAAATATGAAAAAATCTGACACTAATGTAGTTTTAAAAAAAGCAGAAAAATGTCAACGATCTTTTAAAGGGATCAAAAGGTATGAATTTTTAAAGCAAAAAACCTCCAAATGAAACGACAGGCTGGGTGGCGCTAGAGAGCCGTCAGCTAAAATGGCCGCACTGTTGTGCGGCTCCACTCCACCAGCGAACAAATTACCTCAAACTATTTGCCCACAGGAGTCGTTATGTGTGAAAACCACTCTGGAATATACCTGCTCATGATGGTCAGTTAACGTATTTGAGTAAATTTCCCCGGTCCTGCGGCTAATCTTTATGTGAGAAATGGCTTCTTTAGTCAGATAGATTATACAGTTCAGACTGTTTTCAGGACTCCAGAACAACTGGCATAAGACCTAGAACATCCTAACTACACCAAATATAAACAAGTTGCAGCCTTAATTTCTACCGGAACGGGGTGCTTAACTAGTGCACTATTTAGGAGTTAAAATACATTGGAATCCCGAGAAAGTTATGCAAGAAAACTATGGGCCACTTCTAGGAAAGATCGAGGAGAAAATTCTACATTGACGATCTCTCCCTCTGTCCATGGGGGTAGAGTTGTAAGTAACTTTCTGCTCAAATCATTATATCCTTTCATCAATATACCCGCCATAGTACTCAGATCCTTGTACAATTGTCTATATCCCTTATTAGGTTTCCACGGGCAAACAAGCAACCCCAACTGAGTTGGGAGGTTCCAATTGTGATGGGTAGGTTTTCAGTGCGACAATTCAAGTATGTGTTTTTGGTAGCACAAGTGAAATATGTGTTTCAATGGTACTATCTTCGTTATAAATCTTCACACGTCAAAACAGAAGATGGCATGGCGGACCCATCCCACTAACCTATATCCTGACTTAACCCTGCCCTCCTTGACATAAGGTCACTGAGACCTTGGCATAGAGGACTATATTCACCTGAACTCCCTTTCTGCAATAATCCTTGGCTGGAAGATGTGTAAGAACCTAAGGTGCAACTGACATGTTTGTGATTGAATATAACTTCAATTATAGAATTAGAAGATCTCTACACAGTAGGAAAATGTATATCCCTAGACTGAGTTAAAGACATGGGGTCATCTTCACCCCCTAGATACTGTCTTATACTTTATCCTTTACCAATCTGTAAGGGCAGGACATTCTACTTTTCCTTTTGACCCACATGTGCCTTTAGCCCTGGCACAGTTTATTACCAATCAGAAGCATAGAGTTACCATGGCTAAACTATACAAGGCAATTGTGGATGGTAGTTTGCCCCTTGCGATTAGAGTGAGGGCAAAATGTGAGTCTGACAGGGGATAGGCATTCTCTGACAATATGGGGCGCTACTGGTGTGTCCAATTAGAGAAGATATCTCTGACCAGTTGGCAGAAAATTATACACTATAAATTAATACATATGTTACACTCTGGCCAGATTTGAGGCAATGGACTTGTAGGTAGACCCAGGTTGACCACAGTGTCACACTGAAAATCAGGACAACATATATGTGGCCTGGCTGTGCCTCTCTCTTCCACAATACAGGGTCAAGTGTTCAAAACTCTATAAAAAAAACACATCTAGAAACAGCACCTTTGTCTGTTATCACTCTACTGGTCTAAGTGAAGAGGGTCCCTAAGGGAGTGGGAAAATACACAGTCAATGTGTGTCTTTTAGCAAAAAGGAAGTGTTGCACTGAAATAGTGCACATGGACAACACATAAAACTAAGGACTGAATAATGGATCTCGTTAATTGTAAGAAAATGGCAGATTCATATACTACCACTCTATCCTTTATTGTATGCCCTAAAAATGATTGGGGATGCCTCTAAGAGTATTTAAAAACCTGGAACACAAGAGATTAGTGTTGGACTTCGGCCTCTTACAGGGTCGCCCCAAACTTTTTGCCTTCACCCCTCCAGTTTTCTACATTTTGTTTTTGTCACTGTAAACCAGTGCTAAAGTGCTTGTGTTCTCTCCCTAAAACATGGTACAACTGGCTTACACCTAATTGGCATAATAGATTTACTTATAAGTCCCTAGTATATGGTACTACATGTACCCAGGTCTATAAATTGGGAACATGTAGTGAGAGTACAAGCACTTTAGCATTTGGTTAGCAGGGGTAAAGTGCAGAAAGTCCTGATGACAGCAAAAAACGAAATTCAGAAAACAGGGGTGAAGGCAAAACATTTGGGTGTGACCCTGCTGAGTAGGCCAAGTCCAAAACGACCCCCTCCAACAGAAAATCAGGGTAGGCTAATCAATGTCATGATCGGCAGACCTGCTAAGGGGATAGAACATGGGCAATGGGCCTTTTTTGCAGTGGCACTTTTGAGTTCTATGCCCTTTTGAACCCAGTTGGATCCCTCTAGCAACACTTTAGAGGCACTACACCAGCCCATGGAGAACCCTTCTCCTCATCTGTGGACCCTATTTGTGAAGCTACGGCCTTAACTTGCTCACAGATGCATGCTAGCAGACAGCCAGTACCACACACACTTGAGGGGCCATCACCTATCACAGTGTTTGGATGAGGAGGTATATCTCTCCTTCCCTCCCCTCTCCTCAATACATTGATTAGAAACATAAGTCAGTTTGATTATGCTGATCTAATATATACGATGGTTACAAGATAAAACCCATCAGACACTGACTTCCGGGACTTCTACGTGTTCTGCTAAATCTCAAGACCATTGGAAGGATCTTGCCATGAACTAACATCTCATCACCATTTACTGTGGAAAGGAATCTCAATATCACCTTGGTCAAACAAGGACGGATAGCTTTCTATTCTTGGTGCCCTGAAGACGTTCACATGTAAGTGGACGAAACACGTTGGCTGACCTTTTTGATACACAGTGACGACACAACGATAAAAATGAAGGGTTTCTACGACACCCAGATCATTGTGGATATACTTGAAACTATTGGGACTGTGGAAGCACCGCTGTTTGCTTTGTTTATTAGTACCACCATGGCCAACAACGTGATGTGACCCATTCGGCACCTTGGATCAGACTTCTGTCCCCAACCCATGGAAAACTCTGCCCATAATGTCAGCAACCAACAGAGGCCACTAACAGCTGTCAGAGTCGAAAGCCAGGCCCAGTTCCACTCACTGCCAGGCGTAGGCCCCAAGCTTGGGCATTGGACAGGCCTCACTTCCAGCTTTGGGGCTCACAAGTAGGTCCCTAACTGCTCTTGAGGGTGCTTTGCCCTCTTAGGTTCCTCTGAGTGGGAGGGGGGGTGAATGCCCTGGATGTTAAACATCCTAATTTCACTCTCCTCTCCACCAATCTAGTTATTTTAGCCTTAGACTGGCCTCTTATCCCAAGGTCTCTACCCTGAGACTGAACAGGGGTGAGCCTGTCCACCCTTGCCTACGCATCTGGGTCCCCGTACACTCGGTTTGGGTGTAGTACCCCCAAAACTCTTAAGCGGACAGGGTAACCTGGGCAACTGCCCATTCCAGTTCTTTCAAAACTCTTGAAAAATCAATTCACAGGATTCAGTCAAATGTCATCTGAGGACTGACTATGGAACTCTTCTGGGTCACCTTCCTACCCCATTCCACAAACACCAGAGCCGGAGGTTGGAAGAAGCCATGCACCTGGGCCTGAGTCACACTACTCACCTCTCCAGTGTATTGCTCTTGGGAAAACAGCCTTTCCATTACTATGGTCTGGTTGGCACCGGTATCCCTCAGAGCAGTGACTGGGATCCCATTTACTGTGACCTTGTTGAAGTGACAAGGTCACCCTCTGAGTCTATCTTCCAACTAAGGGAGACTAAGGCATGTTTTACCTCCTACCCCTGGCTACTACTTCCCCCTAAGGTCACACTGGCAACCCCATTACAGTTCCCATCAGTGGATAGAATCCCCCTTCCTTGTGTCCTAACTGGAAACGCTCAAAGCAATGAGGTTGGAAATAGAGTACCCTGGGCCACCGCCCACCAGAAACTTCACCCTGTTTCTCTGGGACTTGTCTAAGTCTCCACCGGGAGGGACCTGAACCACCCTTGCGGTCATCACCAGGTACCTTCTTATAGACCCTGGTGCTTAGAAACCTTGGCAAGTTCCCTGGGGTCAGGGATCTTGCTATCCACTAGTTGTTGGCATAGTTCCATAAAACAACTACTGAACATGTGCTCTCTGAAAATGAGATTGTACTGCCTCTAGTAATTACTCACATCACTGCCCTTCACTCAATCATCCTCAACCTTGCAAAAGTGATCCACATAATCCATCTGGGACTGGTGGGGCAGCTTCCCTGGGCCACTAATGCATCCCTCCCTTCATTTGGGATTGTACCTCCAGAGACTGGCTCCCCAATTCTCTTCAGGGACCCTATGCATCTCCAAGGCAACCTCATAGGCTTCAAACCACTTGTCAATATCGTCCCCTACAACAAAGTAAGGTGCCAGATCTTTGGCAACGTGGACCATCCTGTTCCCTCTGGCCACTTGGAGTATTGCTGTCAGCACTGCTGCTGGACTCAAGACTTGTCTTGCTTTTATGTCCAGCTCTTTAAGATTCACTTCATGAGCCAATGCCAACTTCCTTTCATCCAATGCCCTGTGAGCCTTAGCTTACTCCTTCTCCAGGGTCAGCTTTTTCTCCTCTACGGCCCTCTGTGCAACAGCATCCCCCATTTTGAGCTCGGTCAGCTGTATCTGAAACTCCCCCCCAGCTTTCCTGTCTGCCAGCTCCTCAAGGAACATACTGTGGGAGGACAAACTGCTCCCTGCTCTGGCAGGGGGCCTCATTCCCGTGGGCAAGTGGTATTTTACGATTCTGTTGCTGAAGACCCATATGTTAAAATTCATCTTGGTCTCACTTTTAGGCATTATGCACCTAGACCTTTCAAGCTTCATTTGATATTTGACTTTTTTTTTATTTGGAGCAGGTTTTAATCATGGTGTATGCTGACTTGTGAAGGCTAAAGCATGGCCTAGAGACACTCTGGGCTACTTCAGACCCCAATGCCATGCTTTAATGTATCTTATGTGAGTGGCGAAAGGCCTCACTGTCACTCCCATGGAGTATCTGACTTTTATTTTTAGAATGTAATTTTTGCACATCCATAGGGTCAACTTGACTAAAAGCCAAAGAGGCTTTTTTGGAGGTGGAGCACATTCCCTGGGTAATGTTCAGCAGAGGTGAAAATGTGCCATCAATCTAGATCTATAACAGCAAAACAATCCAGAAGGAACATATGTTGTGGCAACATTTCCTGCATTCGTCATTACTGGGAACTTGGTCATGCAGAAGAAAGAACATACCTCACACCCACCACAGTCCTTTAGCGCTACTGACAAATAGCATTGAGAGAGAAGTCTCAATCTTGCTAGAAGAAAATGAGTTTGAAAAGCACTACACTGTTGGATGGCCACTTCAGATCACCTACGCTGTTCAAATGAAAATACTGGTGAAAGCTTTGTGAGTAGATGGAAGCTAAGGCAATGACTTGCTCAAGTATTTCTGAGTCACCATGTTTCCATATGCTTGACCACGTTTTTTGGAAAATTATTTAATATACATTATAATTTGAGGGTAGCCTTGGCAGCAACCCCGAGGAACAGGGAGGCCGTAAAACTCTGTAGAAAGGAATATAAGGCTACTATTGCTGCCCGTAAAGAGTTTTTGAGGAAAGAGGCCTGGGAGGAATTGCTTGATCCCGCTACTTTGAATAACAGCACTAAATTTTGGGGTCTGGTAAAGAAACCTTTTTTGACTGGGGACTCGGGAGATGGACTGGTTTGTTGTATAACAAAGGAGGAATGGGAGAGTCATTTTAAAAGTTTATATTATTCAGAGGCAGATGCAACTATGGTTGCTGTCACCTCTGATAGGGAAAGTACTGCCATCATTTTTGATATAAATGAGGTTCTGGTTGCTATAAAGGGTCTTACTGCTAACAAAGCCCCTGGCCCTGATGGAATACCACCTGATCTTTATAAATCTGATCCGGACTTTTGGGCTCCCATTCTGACTGCTGTTTTTAATGCAGCAGCCACATTGGGTTGCCCGGAGACTTGGGGTCTCTCAACAATAGTTCCGGTCTTTAAGAAAGGAGACAGGGGTAGTGCTTTGTGTTATCGCCCAATCTCGTTAATTGATTCAATGGTGAAGATAATGGGGAGAGTTATACTCCAACGCCTAACAAGCTGGACGAACGAAAACAATATTTTGTCGACCTCTCAATATGGTTTTTGTGAAGGGCGTTCAACTATAACTCAATGTCTTAATTTGTTTCTTATATTGAATAAATATACTGTTGTGTATAAAGGAACAATTCACCTTGCCTTCATGGATCTGTCCTCTGCCTTCGACTGTGTCAACAGGGGGAGGCTGTGGCAGACCATGAAGGATAAGGGTATTGATAAGGGGATTGTGGAGTTCCTTGCGGACCTGCACAACGACACAAGAGCTAACGTGTGGTTTTCATCGACCGGGGAAACTACAGGAAGTTTTAGTATCAATAAAGGAGTACGTCAGGGGTGTATTTTGGCCCCTTTTCTTTTTAACTTTTATATAAATGACCTTGAGGCTGTCTTACAAGAGGTAAAATCAGACTGCCCTAGAGTTGGTCTGAGGGGTATCCCTCTACTTTTATATGCTGACGATGCGGTCTTAATTTCCAGAACAGAAGTTGGTCTCCAGGCACTATTGAATGTTTTTAATAATTTCATGTGTGATAGGGACCTTAAGGTCAACAACTCAAAATCCTATATTATGCATGTTGGCCGACAACCGAAGAAGAAGTTCAATTTTAAATTGAATGATGTCTCGATCCCTACCACTCAAACATTCACCTATTTAGGTATCTTATTTGATACCAAACTTAATTGGGCTCCTCACTTGGCCAAGAAAAAGGGGGAAATGACTAGAGTCAATGCCTCCATCTTCAATACTGCGTCTAAACTGGGGAATAAACCAAATGTGGCTATGATGAAATTATACAACTCTAAATCCATAGCCACTGCTGTATACGGTAGTGAGATATGGGGCTACATAAATGGCGAACAATTACAAATAGTTGAAAATAAATTTCTAAAACGCCTGTTATGTGTCCCATGTAGTACCTCGAACTTAATTGCACATGAAGAACTTGGCTGCCAGTATTTATCCGACATTGTCAGTTTAAAACCTCTGTTATGCTGGGTAAAACTATGGTTAAGTGATGAAATCCCTTTAACACATTTGATAGTGGAAGACCTTATATCACTTGATCATGCCATGTGTGTACCTTGGCTTAAATACCTGAAGTCCCAATTTTTGAAACTTGGTTGCCTGAACTTGTTTGATAAACCGAGGGATATAGTCAAGGGTGATGTAGCAGCAATTAAAAAAGTTTTCTCTATGAAATGTATTGCCCTAAGAGATGAAGTTGAGCTCTTAAAACCTAATGTTAGAAAGTATATTATGCTGAGTACTTGCAATTCTATGGAAAAGTATCTAACATGCCCCTTCACCTCACATGAGAAATTTTTGCTGACCCGATTCAGGTTTAACATTTTCCATCTTCTCTTATTTAGACCCACGGCAGATATCTTTAAGAAACCTGTAGCTCCCTGTGGCTGCGACGGGAAGTCTCCACAGGATATGCTACATTTTATGTTTTTAAGTACATTTTATGAATATCCCCGTAGGAGATACCTTGTTACCCTTTTAAAGAAATTAAATTTTAAACAAATTAGACCTGCCTTTATGTACTTACAGCTGCTGCACCCGGATAGTGTCCTCCAGGTGCTAGAATTTTTAAAATTGACACTAAGATTTAGAAAATGTTTAGATGAGTAAATGTAACTTCCTCTGAACTATTAGTCGCCCATTGCACTTATGCACTTTTTTTCCTGTACTGTTTTGCCTTTGCACTCTTTTATGGAATTTATGTATTGTATGTCTGTGTGATCGATTTTGTCATTATTGTGATGTTTTTTAATATGAACTGTTTATTGATGTGTACTTTTATGGATTGAAAAATATCCGAAATAAAGTCATTATCTATCTATCTATTTAATATACATTAAGGGCTTGCTCTTGAAATATCTGAGGGATGGAGATGACCCTCTTTAAGTGGGCTATAGCTTCCAGCAGGAGGATTGGATTTGTATGTTGACTTTGTTTGGGTCTGTTCCATGTCTTCAGCCCTGTCACCAATATGGATATCATTTTCCTGAACAGAAAATATGGGTGCCATTGGTTATCATTGCCAATGTCACCTGGCACTAATGGTGAACATCCTACACATGAAGCAAGATATCCTTGTTTCTTTTTAGATTGCAACCTCTCTAAACTACTATCACACATTCTTTATGGTATACTCTTTACATAAAATTTGATTTTTCTAGTCATGACATTGAAAATGCATATGAACCCATGGATGTTTTCATCAGGCGTGGATCCTCTCAAGCCCTTAGGTTCAAGTACTGCCTTCTTATCGCAATATAAATAAATGTGACCAGTACCCTGCAGGGTCCAGTAAACTGTGTGCAAGACGCCACCATGGCTTATTTGAGTCTGAACAGGATTGTCACAGGTAGATCAGTCAGACTGCCCTAGTTAGAGGGGTTACTTTCTTGAGGTGGCCACCATGTATCAACATTTGATTGAATGCAATCTGCATTGATTTCAACCTGCAGGTCTGAGATCGTGAAAGCTTGTCAAATAGGCCTTCCCATGCTCAAAACATGTCACCACATTGGCATAGCAATGATGCCAGGTTCAAACCAGCAGCAATTTAAGCAATATCTTCGTCATTTACAAATAGAAAACTACAATCTTGACCTAAGACTACTAAAGTATGTGGGGCACATTTATCACTTTTTCACTCAATGCAGCAAGCCAACTTGCTGTGCTGCGTGAAAGGGTAGGAATGCGCCGTACTTAACATCATATCATATGGCACCTTCTTGTCTTTTCCCTGCACTGACACCCTCTTGGCTGCCTAGCAACAATGCAGGCACCATTGCACAACAGTGCAAGGGTGTCTGCGTTGTAAGCAAGTAAGCCAGAATGCTTTTGCTCAGGAAGGTACACCTTCCAACACATAAAAAATAATCTGAGGCATTTTCCTCAGTCTATGTTTGTGGTAGATTGCAAAGAAAACAACAATTTCTCAACTGGTATCATTAGGCAGGACAGTTAGGCAAGCATGTGCAATACATTACATGAAAGAAAAGGAGACTCTCGGTAGGTTTTTGTTAGGAATGTGCACATGGCATCATATATTTTGAAGCAAATACAGATAAGGAAAAAAGGAGAAGTACAGTTGCACTGTAGGCAAAAAAATTGCGTGAGCAACCCGAATTGTACTTGGTGCTCAATTGTGTACGTGACACAACGGGTGGCGACGCAAGTGACAAAGTGATATCAGCAAGGAACGGCGCAAGGTGCAAGAGTGAAAGTATGTACAGTGAATACGGTGGTTCAAATCAATAATTCACAATCTTTTTAGACAATTTGAAAACAATTTCTTTTGAACCACATGAGGGATGCCGCATCAGTTGCGCTGACAGGTCGACGACGTTTTGATCCATTGACTTAGGATCATCTTCAGGACCGGGTTGGAATGGTTTGGACGGTGCTGTAAAAGGAGGGAAAGGAGAAGGGTAAGGGAGGGGAATGGGATAGGGTGAAGACGCGGGGACAGGGATACTTGGGCGGCAATGAGTAGATTGCAGCACACATAGACAGAGGAAAAACTAGGAGAGAAAAAGATATTTCTCCTCATTACGCCTCACCTGGGAAGGCGTACCATTTTAACGCATTCCCAGGTGTACCACTAATAGTAAATCTGGAAATGCACCAAAATCCGTGGGTGGATGCGGGGAAACACCCATAGACCACCCATGGAACACCTCTCTGGGGCAGAGTAGCGCAACACAGGGATTTGCGCGTTACTTCATAAATCTAACTTTAGTGTTGCGTCGCCCTTGTACCTCCCCCCTGCGTAAAGGCACAACACAGTGGTAAATATGCCCCTGTGTGATCAGACTGCAGTAGTACATCATCATCTAATATATAGCTTGAGCCCAAATTGCAGGTTGTGGAGACAACAGTCAGTAATGTAACCTTTCTATTAACAGTAACAGCGAGTGTTGCTTTTCTGGATGCAATTTGCATATATGTTGTAAACACAACAATGTGAAAACATTTTCCTGTAAGTGGGCTTAATAATTATTTATTAAATGGTGGGTTTATCACATAATAATTTCAGAAAAAGAGAATGTACCCTGCCTTAAATGCACTCAGCATGCCTAATGGGCATAATACCACCTCCTGGAGGTTCTTCCAAAATAAGTCAGACTAATGGGCTAAATCAAGCAAGCGCGGTCGCCGCCTACTCAAGAGATTAAGTATTCAGAAAAGCCAGTTGCCTCCAAATTGTCTACAGCAAATAATGAAATCAAATAAAAGGCATCCATGGCACTAAATGACACTGTGTGTGCACTAAGCAACACCTTCATAATTACACGAGGCTTCTAAGGCTGATTGCTAATGTCTGGCTGTTTGGTTAATTTTTATGGCCGCACTTGCTGCAAGCACCTGTACGTAGTAATAAAGGCTTCAGTTGGTTTTTTTCAAACCTTTTTTATTTTAACTATTGAATTGAAAGAAATTCCTTTATACATTTCTTCCACAACAGTTACAGGAACACATCCTTATCTGCACAGTACTTACAGGCCAGACTAGGTTTCTAATTATGAAACGACTCATGACAAGAAATGCAATAACGTGGCCAAATTGTATAAAACTGGAACAGATGAACTGAAATAAGAAAAAAAAAATTAAAAATGCAATTGGATGCCCAAACATTGTGAAATAAAGAAAAATATCTGAAAAGGAAATGAAGAAAAGAATGATCAGATACGAATCTGATTTTAAGAAAACCTCATGTTCGGGTAAATGACCAGTCACCACCCTGAATCTGAACAGACATTCATCGAGGCGATGAAGGTAATCTCAGTGCCACAGTACTACTGGTATTTCCAATACTCCAATATTAAAGATACTCACTTAGACTGCAGTTCGCAATGAATCCTCTAACAGACACTCATCTGGAGTACCTACAGTCGAGGAAGTTCTATTCTACAATGGTGGTGCACTTCAGATCAATAAACAATGTCTATTACATTCTAGCTTTAGCAAAAGAGTTAAGGGTGGTATGGAGTCCTCCTTTGCTTTGAGCCTGATTATCGAGCCTAATTGTCATGGCATCCCATGATGTGAGTCACACATGCCTCCCCCAGCACGCCTCGCATCATTCATAAGATCACTCTGCCTCAGCCCGCTTGAGCAACTCGTGAGACAATACAGGCAGTCTGGGACCCTGCACAGACTGCCATGTCTTTGCAATCTGTCGCTTGGCCAGTATCCATGCTAGGTCTGCTAATTTGTCATTGAATGTAGAAGTCTTGGTTCTGTTATACAGCCCTAAAACATTTGTCTCCAGTGACTGGAGGTCCTCTTTACCCATCGTCTCCCAGACCCAAGTATGAACTGTGTCCGAATAACAGGGACACTCAGGGCAGGACCAAACATGTGTCTCCTCTGCATCAGGCTACTGACAGTGGAGGCAATTATCAGGTGTGCCCGGGTGCATTTTATGTTAACACATAAGTGTGTAGTGCGCTCCATGCAATATTCTGAATTGAATTTGCTGAAAATGGGCATTGCAGGACACCTTGGTTGGGGACTCCAGCACCTGCACCTTTTGCTGGATGTTAGTAGCCTGCCAAAATCTTGTTCTCACCTTTCCAACAGGAGAGTTACGCTCACTCTCGATAGCTGCACCAAACTGCGATAAATGATCATCTCCTGACTATGGCATGTACAAGTACACACTGTAACATGTCATGAGTGGGTGGTTCAATTGTTCCCTGTTTCCAGGCTGCCTTGATCCTCTGCGCCAGTGCCCCATATATAAGGAATTGCGCCCTCGGGAGGCACATGCTTTGACACAAGTAGTTGAAAGCAACCAAAATCTTGTTCTTAAACAGGCCTTCCAGCGTCAAAACTTCAGCATGAATCCAACTCTCTATATCAGCCCCTCGCCAACTTGATGTTGATGAACGCGAGCGAGGGAAAAAAACACTATGCGGGGCAGAGTTTTTCGGAACTCCGCGAGCTCTGCGTAACGCGGTGTGTGGAGAACTCTGCAAACTCCACGAGCAGAGCGGAGTTCACCATCCAAACTAAGACCATATGGGTAACTCCAGAGCTCAATAGGGGTAGAGAGCTGTACGGGCCCAGCATTTTTGCCAACGGTAAGAGGCCACCTCTAACTATCATGACCAGTCTTGATGAGTACGTTTGGCTAGAAGGGCAATGTGTACCAAAAAGGCCCGTCTTTTTTCCTCTCCAATATACTCTGTCATGACTACATCACTTGCCCAGGCTGCCACCCAGTGCATCAGAGCCGTGAGTTAGTAAGGATCATAATCTGGTGCTGCTGATCCCTCTTTTGGCACTGGCTTCTGCAATTTACGTAAGTCAATTCTACTGGAGTTTTCACCCCCTATCAATTCTGATAGAAATCTGTGATGATCCCAGAAGACTCTGTCAGGTACCACCTCTGGAGCGTTAGTCAAGAAATGAAGGAGTCTAGGTAACAATATCATTTTGGAGAGTGCCTTTTTGCCCAGCACAGATAAGGGTAGTTAATTCCAAAATTCCACTTACTCCCTTATAGCTCTGAGCACCTTCCCCAGGATCCCCTCTATTCTATCTTTCTTTGTTTGCATGAACCACTTGAACCACCAGATAACGAATCAAAGTAGGACTCCACAGTAACAGAAGCATAAGTAGGTCTGTGACTTGACTCTGCATACAGGATCTAAGTGAGAAACACAGGACTTTCTTATTTTGACTGGCAGGGCAAGTTCAGTCACCTAATGAGAAAAGCGTTCTTGGGTAAACCATCTCAGCCCAGAGATTTCTGGCGCCCAACCTGCAGATGTCAACATTCACCTCATCTACTGTAATGGGTAAGTTCAGGGCACTAGATGCCTCAGCTGGGAATGGTGTCAGGCAGGCTTTCGGCACATACTCACACTGCCTTTCAATGTCATACACCCCAGTATTGTTATTCAGGACTAAGTAATATTGGCCCAATTCTTTCTGAATGTCTGCCTGTGTTGTAGCAGTGCTGTCATTTGCTCTATGTACGGCAGACATAGAGCCATATCCAGTGCTTGGTTTTATCAGTCTAGCCTGGATCCATCCAGCTTTGTCTCCATGGCATGCCTACTGGCAAGGTATGTCCTATAACTTTGAGAACTCAATCTACTCATGGCTTCTTTGTTTTTCAACCTGGTTTGCACCAAGTGTGGCCTCACCGCAGTGTCCACCACAGCAGCTGATTCCAACAGTTTTAAGGCATCTCCTAACTTTCCAGTGTGTCGTTCCAAATCTCTGCATACGATATTACCATGCATACCTCTCTTATCATTACCTCAAAGGCCTACAGTTAAACCAGTGCATTCCCAGCCGTGCTGCTATTTTCATTAAATGACTGCCTCCCTGTGGTCCGGAGAGACTACCTGTATGAGGTATCAAGCAGTGCGCCAGCTGAAGGCACCAAACATCAGCACCACCACCCCCAGCTATTGAGCCAGCTAGTAAATCGGATGGCCAACCTCATAGTTTAGGTACCAGGTAATGCAGACAGTGACCTGTCCAGGGCCACAGATGGGTCACACAGTGTGAGCATTGAGTCACATCCGCAAGGAACCTAAAACCTCTGATAAGGATGTCCATCAGTGCAGAATTTGGAACATACGCATCAAGCAGTCTAATCAGTCTGCTATACAGCCTGCCAGTCCCCACTCTACACCTCCCATCAGCGACATCAATAGACTCGATCACCTGGATGGATACCTGGGGTCAGTCCATATCAAAGATCCTCTTACAAAGTGATCATGAAATAACCCCCTCCATCAACTCAATTTCCCTAGCTGAATCTCCTTTCATCTGTGTCTATTGGAAAAAGCCACATCAATGTTTCTCCGTTTTATGGAAGTGTGTATTTTCTTCCTTTTCACCAGGTTGCCCTGTCCTCCTGCATTCCATGTCAAACAACTATATTTCTGTTTCCCCATCATTGATACAGTCAAAGTGTCTGATAGCTATAGCGCTCCCAACCCCCCACCCCCACCCCCCATTTTTATTCAGGTTGACGAGAACCAACAACATTCCACTCTCCAACAAAGGAAAATAGCTCAGATTTCTGGGAAATTGCCTAGTTGCGGGTGAAATTATCATGCTTAAACAAACATTTAATGTAATGAACAACCCATCTTTCTCTCACCCAGGACCCAGTAAGAACTCACTGCCACTCATTAAAACCAGACATGTGCTGTCTATCCACTTGTGAGAGAAACACAACTACTATTCTAGAGAGAATGTGACATGCCAGCAAACACAATCATCCATTCCGCAGTCACCAGCAAATGATATTTAACAATTGTTGCTTATAACTGGAGAGAATGTCACCATTTCCTCCATATAATTTGCTTCAAAGAATGATCAGTTGAATGGCTCTGTTCTGAAGCAACTGATACTAAGCAAAGTAAAGCAACCTCAGCACATCAGTACATCATTCAACAGGTAAGAAGCACCACTAAGTGACAATATCCTCAGCAGTCATCGGTGTCACAAATCTGAAAGCGCCTGTTTACCGGAACCTTCTTCTGCCTCCACCTCCTTGTCCAACATCAATTGCTCAGAGTCTGAGGAAGTGTTGCCAGATCCAGACGTCAAGCCCCTTCTATCACATCGACTTATGGAGGTCAGAGCATCTTGTTGCAGTGCCAGAATTTGTTCTGCAGTTGTCTCAGTGGACTTCATGCCTCGATTAGCAAGAGGCTTCCTTGAATTGCAAGGTTGCGAAGCGTCTGCTATCATGATCTTCGAGGTTAGTGGAAATATCAGCATATATTTCACCTCAAGTTGTCACAGATACCTTTTTACCTCCAGAAATGATCAGCGTTTGGATTGAAAAGCAAAATTGTAATCTGGAAAAATGAACAATTTATGATTGTCAATTGACAACTTGACGAGCTTCCTTGACTAGTGCAGAATTGCATCCCTGCCTCTCTAGTTGAGTAGGTGAGCCACTATGGGGTGCCGAGAAGCTTTGGGCAGAGGCGTCACCGCTGGCACCCTGTGCACCCTTTCCAGCATGTAGTGTGGTGAGCACCGCTCTGTTACCACAGAGTTTAGGAACCATTGTTGTAAAAATTTGCTCATGTCACAGTCCTCTGATCCACCAGGGATCCTAACACTCCATATTGACCTTCCTTCACCATCTTGGGCTCTGGCATCCAAGACTTGCAAGTGACTGTGAACATCCAACATTTTCTGTCTAAGTTGCTTAACTTCAGGATGGATGCTCTCTAGTGATCGTTCAATGTTTGTGACCCTTTCTGCTTTTTTCTTCTAATCTGCTGTCACCAACATTAGGTCTATGGATTTAGTGTGAATTTTTTTTTCAAGATCTTTATTGGGATTCTTTGATTGCACTTATTATGTAGTCCAGTTTAATCTGCTACACAGTGGTTCAGCAAGCAAACGAAGAGTAGAGGAGGAATCCCCCTCAGTCAAGTTTTCTCCGGTACTTGGTGACTAAGGGGCATATTATCAACGGGCAGCGATAATTATCGCTGGCCGTTCATAGCGATAGAAAAATTATCGCCAGCTATCGCTGAATATTATCGCCATGATAACGCTATATTTACAACGCATAGTGCTATGGCGATAATATTTCAGCGATAGCGGTGTTTTTAATGGAACATCGCTGGTTTTCCAGCGATGTTCCATTGAAAACTGCGATAACATTGCTGATAGGACCCTGTGGTCCTATCAGCATAATCCATATCCCATTAAAAGTATGCCTTAGTCAGGAATTTAACAGGTGTTAAATTCCTGAGTTAATGCTGAGGTAGCGCAATTTTTTTTATCGCTGCACCTCCTTGTTAATATCGTGAAGCTGCCTTCACGATATTAACATGAGTTGTTTTCACAGCCATGCCTCTTTTGCATCTCATTAGCGATGCGAGGCGAGGCTGTGAAAAAACGGGCTCTACATCAAGGAAACACGCGCTAGCGTCTCCTTGATGATATTGCGATATAATTATCGGCGCTTTTCGCCCAAAAACGGACGCTAAAGCGGCGATAATTATATCACCAGCCCTTGCTAATATGCCCCAAAGTTCTGACCTCGTGCACTCGTGAGTCATCTGGCAAGCAGCTCTGTGCACCCTTAGCAGCTCTTATAGTTCACCAAGCTGTGTACTTATGTTGGCAGTTCTGAGATGATGTAGCCCCCCCCAGCACCAGCAGAAGCTCTCATCAGGCCAGCGAGGCAACCAGCTAGCTCATAGCCTCTCAATCAGCACTCACCCAGTGCCACATCGTTGCGGCCCTCCACACAGATGCACTCCACACAGCTTAACATCAGGAGACCCAGTCCATGTAGGTGCATATCATTCAACCCCACCTATTATGTTGGGAACTCACAATGGTCTTAGCAGTTGCAGTCACTGTAAATGTCTGCTCCTAATAAAATAACCGGGGGGGGAAGCCCCCTTCGTGTCCGCAAGCAACTTGCTCATGCCTCTCAGTAGCACTGTTGGGGCCCTCCAAACCACCTAGGACAGGCATGTCCCACCTGCATTCTGTTGCTCAGTCCCATTCGCTCCCCGCTGGTGCCCCTCAGGCCCCTTCGACCTCCACCCCTATATTGAGAGTCGAGCACTGCCATTAGTGATTACATTAGAGTGTAAACATCATCGTCTTTCATGGCCTGCACCTCCAAAGCGGCAGAGAACTCTGCCTTCCCGGAGCTGTCTCGGTCTGTTTGCTTGCCGACTCTTATTCCTCATCTCCAGTGGACTGGGGTGGGGAGTTCAGCCTTCTGGCTGGCTGTTGGATGAGTGCCAGTTTACCATGCATTTTTTCAGGGTCGAATCGGAGCTCAGAATGCATACAGCTCCATTGGCTGTAGGCCACGGCGCCCGTTGCAATGGCATAGGGGAATGACATGAATTGCCAAGTACAGTACACAATCTGAGCAAGGGAGAGATGACATCTGCACTTAAATGTGCAGTATTCATTATTGGGCTTTTGAAATGTTCTTAAAGCACTCACTTGTTGACAGGCTCTGGTCAATTTGTAGTTCACAAACATTTAAATTGCCAAAGATTGACTACACTATTACTGATTCAACTTACTGCAGTTGTCAAGTCTCAGGCTTGGGGTAAGACTTGAAATAGGAAATAACAGACACGAACACAACTCCTCAGGCACCACAAGGTCTATTACTTTCACTACGCAATCACCTCACTCCAACATTATATTCACATAGCTGCTAAGATCAACATGGCAGAAGCACTGAGAATAAGAGAATAGGCATGTGGCGGCCAGCCCATTGGAGACTTTAGGGAAGGACCTTGGTAGGGAGGCAGTATGCTGCACTTCCCGGTCAAAGTAGCCAGAATCAGCATAACTGGAATTTCTGCAGTATATCTTTACCTGATAATGTTTTGCAATTTGCACTCAGAATTTCACTTCTGCATAGTCCATCATCCAGCTATGCATTCCTACACCTGTGTTGCTCTCTTCCCTCTCTGCCCCATCTGATTCTAGCTCCCCGTTTAGTCTCTGTCTCTGTGCTGTTTTACCTTGTTCGGTGTCCTCCATTTGCTTCCTTCTTTATAAATACTTCCATCTCTGGGCTTTTTTATCTGGCTTCCTGGCAGGCGTCTTGGCGCCATCCGAATTCATCAGCAAGATCAAGGCTGGGATAGCAGTTTTTGTTCTTTTGAATAGTATAGACTGCGGCCTAGATTTATTTAGGATAGAGCCAGGTTTTTAGGTCCTTCCTGCAAATGAGTAGATCTCTGTTAGTTCTAAGGGAGATGGGCAGCTTATTCCAAGTTTGTCCTGCCTTAACTTGAAAAGATCCCCCTTCCACCATAGTTTTCCTAAACCAGGGTACAATACATGGTTAGCTGAGGAGGATCTCAGCCTACTTGCCAGATGGTAGTAGGTGAATGTATCCTGTAGGAGGCTGGGTCCTGATCCTTTTATGGCTTTATGGACTTTGCACATTGCTTTAAAAGTGCCTCTCTCTTTAACTGGTAGCCAGTGGAGTTCTTTTAATGCATCTTTTGTGAAGTCAAACCATAATTTATTGAGGGCTTGTTTAGCCGCCATTACTTGTGTTCTACTGACTTTTTTAAGCAGATAATCTAGGATTCCCAGTCGGAGGGCATTGCAGTAATGAATCCTACTTAAAATTGCACTCTCTTTCACCAACTTTCTTGCTGGCTGTGAAAGTAAGGGAACAATTTTCCGCAAGTTCCTCATAAGACCATGGCAGGCGGCAACTATTCTATTAACCGGAACTTCCATAGAGAGTTTTGTATCTATATGAACTCCTTAGTTTCACACCAAGTTAGCTGCAATCAGATCTGCATCTTTTTTCCATGGCCAGATGTTAACTGGAAGTTGGCAGGGAACTTTATTGGGGGACAGCACAAGAATTCTATTTCACTCCCGTTGAATTTTAATGTGTTGTTATTGAGACAAATTTCCATATCTGATAGGCTTGGAGCTTACCAAAGCATTCCATCACCTGGAGGGTAATGAAGTTTTTCACTATTCCAACTATTCTTCAAACTACTCAATTTGCTACCATTTCCAACATATTTTGTTTTTGTCTATCTAATGGTCTGTGTGCCTCTTATCCTGCCTTTCATCTAGCAAACAGCAGGATGGTTTCAGTGCCTCTTTCTCTCTCTTTGTCTTTACCTCTATCCCTTCCTCCTTCATCCCAAAATTCCAGACTGGAGCGTTCCTACCGCACTGTTTGTAGATAGAGAAAAGGGAAGTCAAGAGCTAACAGTGGGTCCACCTGTAGTTCAGTGAGGCTGACGGCAGTGCTGCATTGCTACTGTAAAATACTTCAAGTCTCCCTAAGGGGAACATTTGAGTTGCAGCTGCAAAGCATATTAAATTACCAGGGCCAGAGTCATTCATCAAGGTTGGTTTTCCCCCTGCTCTGTGGCATTCTGGGTTCTTGCATCTGGAGTGGGGACTACCAAGCACGGATGCAATCACTGTATCTTTTTTACATGTGGACTCCTGATTTCAGGCCTGTTTCGGCACTGGAGTTCCTTCTACTTAAAACAGAAGGAATCTCTGTGCAGAAACAGAGTAGGAGACAACAGGCATGCATCAGCACCCATCGTGCTCATAATTGGACAGGGCAGTCTCCCCTCCCAAAGGGATAGCATTACTCCCAACTAGGAATGAGCCCCTATGTGGTTTCCAATATGTACATACAGTCTCCCTTAAAGATGTACAATAATGTATAATGAACATTGATTTAGGTACAGGATGTAATTGTGGATGCTTCTGAACATACTCTTACATCTTAATCATGCCATACATAACTAATTATTATGCACCATGTCTCCTATGGAATTCTATGGTTGATTAGAATCCTCTATGTTACAAACTTAGGGCCTAATTATGAGTTCTGCAGTCCAGCAGACCGCCGAACGCGTGGTGGGGGCGGTGGTGGTCGGGGACTGCCGCACCAGTGGTCCAACCACCGTATTATGACTACGGCGGTCGGAACGTTTTGGTAATGCCGCAACCACCAGGGATCCACGATCTCTGCCTTTGGCGCAGGAGTCTTGAGGCTGCAAAATGGTGGGGTCGCTGCTGCACCGGCAAACACATTCCGAGATTCCTCAATGCCACAGTGTTCATGGCGGTGAGACCGTCATGAAAACTGTGACCCCATGAAAACTGTGATGTGAGAAAACAAAGGGTCTCCTTTGATGACCTTCAGAGGCCGATCTTTACTGGGTCTTTACTGGAGAGGTAGAAAGGACCCTGGGACCCAGTGGACATGTTATGATGTTGTGAAGAAATATTGTCTTTCTGGTTTGAAGTTTTTATTACATTGAGACATGGACATCAAGAACTATTCTGCATTTAATCTTCTCTTTCGGGTGGCAACTCCTAGAACTGGCAATAACTATCATTGTAACTTTCTGATTCAATAACTTACTGTTGCTAAAAAAACACGGGGTTTGAAAAATGTGACCGGCACCAATTGCATACCTCTTTAGGCATCCGCTTGAAAAGGCAATACATTGATGCAAGAATACTTTGCAAACATATAGAAGCCAATGCAGTTGTTTTAACAAATGTAATGTTTAACTTGCTGAATTTTCCTTGAAACATGTCTTGCAGTGAATACTTGCTAACGCTTCCACATTATTCTCAAAGTTATATATTGACTATAATTGTTGTTTCAAGGGTGACAATGGGTGGGCTCTGTTTTACTTCATTTATAGGATCATGGGTCTTTGGGGGAAAAACATCAAAAATGTCATTTTAAGGCAATTATTAAAAGCTCTCTATGTATTTCTTACTACAGTCCTCACCTGAAGTCAATTTTGGACTTTACTGATTTTCTACATCACAATAAAACATTAACTAAAAAAACTGATATCATTAACAGATCATTAATAGTCTGCCCCATGCTTACTCTCTTTTGCAGGCCTATAGAACATGCAGTACTCTGCACAATACCTATAGTACTCCATAATGAGGATGTATATTTATTTAACCCCTTGTGTGCCCATGACGAGCTGGACTCGTCATGGGCCGCGGTTGCGCTGTGCCCATGACGAGTCCAGCTCGTCATGAACCCCGCCCGCTAATGCAACGGCCGGCACAGGGCGGGGAAAGGGCGTGGCACACAAGGGGTTAAACTGTATAGTTGATAAACAGGATGGTGAGCCAGAGAGAGTTAAATTCCTGGAACAAGATAATTAGAATAATGGAAACAAAGAAATGCCATCCCTACTGGATATTTCAGCTTGTGCGCCATCATCAACTGTGTTGGATGTATTACTCCTGATGCAGAGGACCTTACATAGACTTATGAAGTCCTTAGTGTTAAATAATGATGAAATGAATACCAAGTCAAGTCGTTTGAAGACAATAGTGATGGAATTAAAAGTAATAAACTCTTGTATGCCTTCCTTGGTTAAACCAGTAGAGGTACAGCCTCGGGAGACTGATTCAACAGTCAACAATGTGAACTACATTTTTCTCTCACGTAGATCTATGTTGAAAAACAAAAAGAAGAGATTGTATATTTTATCCTTTAGACATGGTGAAGAATGGAATAGCATAAAAAGAAGGAATGATTCTAAAAAACGTATTAGCTCAAAAAGAGTATGCAAAAAAACTGTTGAATGGTAGGAAGAGTAAAGCTTCAACAGCTGTATTGTACCATATTAAAAATCAGTTTAGGGATAAAAATAATAACCCAAAAGATGAAAATTACATGGAGAAGTACAGTCAAGGGAAGTTTAGGAAAGCTAGGGGAGCTCCATTCAAAAACTGATGAAATTGAATTTTGAACCTTTGCTGACCCTTATTGCTTGGCCCCCGTTACCTGTGGTGGTGTTTTCCTGCTGGTGTGCGGTGTGGTCCCTGGCAGCCTGCCTCTCTTCGCCGCTGTGGTCCTGGCGAACCCGCCGAGCGGAGTAGCATTGGACTACTATTCCCTACAGCCTTAGCGGCGGACCCGGAAGCCGCCGGACGTTCTTTCGCGCCTGGAGGCGCTTAAATTACACCCGTGCCGCTGACAGAGCGGGTGAACCTTTGCTGACCCTTATTGCTTGGCTCCAGTTACCTGTGGTGGTGTTTTCCTGCTGGTGTGCGGTGTGGTCCCTGGCAGCCTGCCTCTCTTCGCCGCTGTGGTCTTGGCGAACCCGCCGAGCGGAGTAGCATTGGACTACAATTCCCTACAGCCTTAGCGGCGGACCCGGAAGCCGCCGGACGTTCTTTCGCGCCTGGAGGCGCTTAAATTACACCCGTGCCACCGCATCGCGGGTCCACGAGCGGGTCGGCGCCGGGAGAAGCCCGGGACAAGGGCGGGACCGTCTGTGGCCGTCCGGGGCCGTCTAGGCCGGGCTGGGCAAATCCCGCTTTCCATTGAGTACAAGCAGTAAGTCGCCGGAGGATTTGTCTTACGACCATTGACATTTGCGTTACCCAGCCACCATCAATATATATTGGGCCCCCACTTGCACGGTGTCAAATGACCGGGAAGGGGAAGCGTGCCACGGCCTCCACAACAGTGTCTGGTACCATGGACCAATTTATCACTCGAGCCGTCTCGGTACTTGAACACGAAATTGCTATCACCGAAAGACGTCTCTCTATAGATCCCACGCTTGCTAGACGCTCTTCATTGGGCCCGCTAGCTTTTGTTAAATCACCAAATAAATTTAGAGAGCATACACGGGGGATGCACCTTCGCCTAAAGAGCCTGAAATACTGTACAATTTGTCATCATCCACCGGGAGGTTATCAGAATCCCCTGCTATGACGGACGTTGTACCAGAAGAGGAATCTGTGGACACATTTAATTCTAAAGCCACTCGCCCCCAGACCAGGGCAGGGGCCAAACCCTTTAGACCAGTTAATCAGAAAAGGAAAAGGGGTGGGGCTACGGATGGTGTTAGGCATGCGAAAATATCCAAGTTATCTAAAAACATGGTACTCCCCGACACTTCAAGCCCCACAGCCTGTCCAATTATGGTCGATGCCAGTACACACACTCCTTCCTCGCCAAATAATCACGACATGATCTCCCAGTTAGAACACACCGTCCGTTCTTTAATCTTACCACTACTGGAAAGGATCAAAACGGTTGTAGAAAAAGTTGATAAGCTGGAACAAACTATTCTGGACAATTTTTGCTCGTTAAAGAATGTCGTTAAGCTGTCTACTAGGGATATTGGTAAAATTAACTGCCCTCATGGCACAAACCCTATGACCTTTGTACGGCCCCCAATTGACAAACCCCCTGCCTCAACCAATACAGGCATCGGCCCAGGTATAGATTTAACTACACCAGCGCCAAATACGCATCAGTCACCAGGGCAGGAGGGAGTGTTAAACACCCATCAGTCACTGGGGCGGGAGGGACGGCCAAGTAACGCCCCCCTAGGCACTAACACCAAGAAATTTGTGGGTATGAGAACGGATAATGATACAGCCCCCTCAGGCAATGCACCTAGGCTTCCCTCAACCCAAATACACTTACCACCTGAATCCCTCCCCTATGTTGTGGTTTTAACCGGTGTTCCCGAACTTCCAACTAATAAAACTGAATCCTTTCAGCAACTAAAAAACAAAGCGAGTCACTGGCTTAACATGCATAGACCAATCCCTAATTACTTGAATGGGCGGATTCTATTTGCTAGAAGAGTACAATGGGTAGGCTCTCAACCCAAAAACATTCAGGGAGATTGCATTATTGTCAATTTTGAAGATCCACGCCTCCCAAGGTTCATCACTGAATATACACCCTACGGGCCTAGATCAGGGATAGAGGCCCATAACTTAAACTTCTTCTACAACTCAGGTCTCCGTTACTGACAATCCCATAGCATGATAATCGCCTCACCTCCTAAGATACTGAGGGTAAATGAAAGTACACTTACGGCTGGCCACGACGTCGCCTTCCTGGCTTTGACAGGGCCGTCCGTAACACTCAGGGCCTTACCGCCGACTCAGCCTAGGTTGGGAGTGAGGGAACATGTACCTAGCCAGATCGCTGTGCATCACATTACATTGCCTAGTAATCACCTAGGCACTCTCTTGTCTTGGAACTTAGCTGGTATCAAGACTAAATTAGATTCACCTGAATGGATTAGCTTTGTTAACAAATATGATGTCTGCCTTCTACAGGAAACATGGACCTGTGAGGCTCGGTTCCTGCCGGGATACTTGAACTTTCACGTCCCAGCAACCCAAGGCCCGATAGGCCGTCCAATGGGTGGACTAATCATTTGGGCTCGCCAGGACTTATTTTCGAGTGCTGTCATGATTGACACGGGTTCCCTGGATATTCAACTAGTGAGATTAACTCTTGACCACAGGGGTTCATTGGATATTTATAACTTATATCTCCGTGGCACAAAAGGGAAAAAGTCAAGGGAACTGGACATCCTGACCAGCATTATAGAAACTAAATCGTGTAATAGGGACCTGATTGTTGCTGGTGACTTCAATGTCACTTTTGAACCCCTTTTAGACCCGGACTCAGAATGGGGCCTTGCCCCGAAGAGGACCGACTTCGGGGTATACCAGCCCTCTCACTCCCCCCCATTAAAAGGTGGTCTACGGTAGCAGTGCAGGTAAATGCACTCTGCCTCGAGAGAGGCTTAAGGGCCTTGAATGGCAGAAACTTAGGGGATAGGCTGGGAGCACCCACCTTCGATAACGGCCGCTCAACAAGCAGGATCGATTATGTCCTTTGCTGCTCGAGGCTGTGGCGCCAATCTATTGATATGGTGGTCGAGCCAAGAATAGAGAGCGACCATAACCCTATCTGCGTCTACCACAGCTGGTGGAGGAATCCCTGCTTGGTGAGCGAGGAACCAATATTGGCTCCCACTGGCTGCGTCCCAACTAACGATATGCGGAGTTTAAAGTGGCCCCAGGTAAAGACCAATGCCACAGCTATTGCTAGCATCGACACCGAGCTCTCCGTAACTATTGCGAGACTGGAGGATGTTCTGAGGGTCAAAGAAAATAATGATCAAGCAACTAGATTACATGAGTCCTTCTTTGAGGGTCTACGTGGCTTTTTTCTCAAACAATTAAGAAAGGGTAACAAGCCACCGTGCAAGCGATTGAGGTGGTACGACAAAGAATGTAAACGTGCTAGAAGTATCTTGACACAAGCCCTCTCTAGTGGGAACAAGCCATATATTCAACTAGCCAGATCCTGTTATAAGAAGTGCCTCACCCAAGCAAAAAAAAATGGGACGAATTGTATTGGCTTGACCTGAAGGAGGCTTGCCATGCCCGGGACACCAGATTGTTCTGGAATGTGATCAAGTGGAACAGAGGTGGCTCGCCTGAAAATCCTTCAAACCACGTCACCCAAGAAGATTGGTTGGGGTACTTCAAACCCCAATATGCATGTGACCCCCTCTACAGAAGCTTGGGGCTAACCCCATATGTCTTCTACTCGTCTGGTCCCTTTAGCCCCAAGGACGTCCTAGCTGCTTTGGCCTGTGTAGCTGTAGGGCGGGCACCAGGCTTGGACGGTGTTCCATCCGATCTTTTTCTCAACAATAGGTCCTCCTGGAGCAAGTATATCGCCCTAGTGGCCAATGCTGTGGCCGTAGGAGCCCCAGTGCCTAAATCTTGGGGGGGCGCAATTATAATCCCAATATTTAAAAAGGGTGATAAAACCCTCCCAGGAAATTATAGGCCCATCAGCCTAATTGACACAATTCAAAAAGTCATTGGGAGGATGGTATTGAATGAGGTACTGGCTTGGATCGAAGACAATCAGATTCTTTCTAGCCTCCAAGCTGGTTTTTGTAAATTTACCAGCACTGTGGGTGTTTCGCTGCAAACAATTGCTCTGGAAGGTTGTTACGTTAGGCAAAGGTAGTCTCTATGTCACTTTCGTGGATCTAAGAGCTGCCTTTGACCTTGTTCCCCGAGAGCAACTCTGGAGGGTCCTCGAAAAGCTTGGGCTCCCCTTGGAACTCTTGACCTTAATTAGGAGGCTCCATGAGCCTAACTTTGCAAAAATACAGTGGGGAGGCCCGGGGGACACAACCCCCGAGTTTCCGGTCGAGCGAGGTGTGCGCCAAGGTTGTGCTATGGCACCCACGCTTTTCTCCCTGTACATCAATGGAGTGGTCGACTACATGCTTCAAGTCAACACTGATGCCCCCAAGTTGGCCGGTGTTTCTACTCCAATATTGATGTTTGCCGACGATACTCTTATAGTATCTAAAACTCCGAGTGGCATGCAAAGGGCCCTGATAGTCTTTGAAGATTTTTGTAAAAAACACGGCTTGGAGGTCAATGTGACCAAGACTAAACTCATGACATTCAACCCGCACCCAAGTTACAGAACAGGCAAGCTTATAATGAATGGCCAAATTCTCGAGGAGGTAAAAAATGTTGTCTATCTGGGCATACATGTGACTCAAAACAATAAGTGGAATAGACACTTGGAACTGTCTACGCTGAAACTTACCCAGATTACGGGAACATTGGTCAACGAGCACAAAAAATCCCTCACTAAGCCGGTCAAACCCGTGCTTCAAGTATACGAGGCAAAGGCCCTTAGCTCAGTGCTGTATGGGGCCGAGCTTTGGGGTTTCGACGCATTAACATCTTCAACAGCCGCCGAAAATAAATTTTTTCGTTGTATAACCGGTCTTCCACAAAGCACCCCTCTGGTCCCACTACGATATGAGCTAGGTAGAAAGGCCATTAAGGATCTGGCCAAACTCCGCCCGGTCTTATACTGGAGGAGACTATGGATCACACCAGAGCTTCGGCCTTATGCAATGGGCATCATGGATGTAATGCAGGCCGACAAGTTTCACAAGATTGGGTGGCTTAGGAGCCTCCGAGAAACCTTGCTAGACCTGGGATTGGAAGGCCTATGGAGCGACCCAGTTGCTGCTGGGTTTCCCGCTAAGAAGCTTCTGAAAACGCTCTACTGGGAGTGGGTAAATCATAGGGTGTGGAGCGACTCTATCTCTCCTACGATGACCAGCCGATTCTTAGAGGCAAAGGCAACCCCACTCTTCGAACCTTATTGGGATATGATTACCATACCAAGAGACAGGAAACTCTATTTCCAACTTAGAGCAGGCTCCCTTCCACTCAGGGCCCTAACTAGCGGGTGGTCTGGTGCAAGTATAGGTACCTGTCCTGTCTGTGGTGTCAATGAAGAATCTATTGCCCATTTCTTGTTTGTCTGCCCTGTATACGCTAACCCCAGACGATTCTGGCTTGCTCCTTTGTGCAAATCACTGGGCACAAGGAGCTCCGCTACAGCTATTAGAGTTTTAAGCACAAGCACTTTCCCAGTCCATTCAATTGCCTTAGCCAAATACTTGGGTTGGGCATGGTCTTTAAGACGCAATGCCCTCCGGGGTACTGAGGAGGCTCCCTCGTAGTGCTCCATCCTTGGTTGTTATTTGCCAAAAATTTCTAGCTTTACATACTGTTTTATTATTCATCTGTATTGCACTTCATCCTAAGTCTGCTGAAATGTTTAATTCTTTTCTTAAATTTAAATTTTAGTTATTTATAGAAAGATTTTATACATTTTTTAGCGAATGGGACTCCCTATAATTCTGTTTTACGTATATGTTTGTGTCTTGTATGAATCATTTTTAATTCGAATAAAGACTATGATGATGATGAATTTTTAAATCAGCGTCTGCAGTGTAAAAAAGGGGGTAAGAATTATGGACCAAAATAAGCAGGAAAAAATGGGTGCAGAAAAGAATTTGGGTAATAGATAGAACAGGGAAAAAAAGAATGGAGAGCGGCTCTTGAAAATTTCCCAAAATTGTAAAGCCCTATATCTAGTGACAATCATCAATATAAGTCAAGTGGGTTTTTCATCAGATAATGAAAAAAAGAAATAACAAAGATCTTATCCCACTCGCAATTAGTAAAGGAATTGATAATAAGTGAAGAAAAAGATGGTAATATTAATGCAGTTAAGATCATTCCAAACAGTGAAATGTAGCAGCAGCAATCACAAGCCTTCATGCAGTATCACGTAGAACTAACCTTAGATCAAATCAGAGAATTACAGAAAGAGGAACAAGAAAAATGTCAGAATGACATATAGATATGGACAAGAAAAGGGGAAGAATAAGGGTGTATAATAAAAATACTGAACAAAGAGGGCCACCAGTACAAATAAAGAATTACTAAGAATGCTTAAGCTATGAAGAGGGAGAAGAGAATTCATTTAGCGACATAGATCAGGAACAAGCCCCCCCTTACATCCTGAAAGTTATCAGTTGGAACACACATGGCTTGAAGAGGTTATCAATTTAAGGAAAATGTATAGAATCTTTCCAGAGAGCAAAGTGATATATTTTCAATAAAGCTGGTTGTGCAGGGAATCCTTGGCCAAATGAAAAGTAATGCAAAAGAAAATTCACATGGTCGACCATCAGGAGGATTATTAACCCTAGTTTCAGCTAAAATAGGGTGTGATGTAAAATAATTAAGAGCAAAATGTGACTGGGTGCAAATAACCAAAATTAACCTTTATCAAAACGTTGCCAATACAATGCATCCTATTTTGGTAAAAATGGGGTTCACCTATGTGCTGGGAATGCTCTCACTTCTAATACCACTGAAGACACTGCGGCTCGTGAAACAAAGGAATTAAGACTTTCATCTGGGGAAGTCGAAACCTCGACTGGCCATAGTTAAACTCACAGCTCACAGGTCTTGAAGTGGTCTAGGACTTCCCTCAGTTGAACACTATTGCATGGCCCTGCATCTAGTGCGGTTGCCTCTATGCAACCCCACATGCAAGAACCCCCCTTGTGGGTGGAAAGTGAGAACAGTATAACAAGAAGCCCACCGATCCAGGCCATGATCAAAACATGGGCAAGAGCACACAAGCTCCTATTGGTGGACGCCAATCTTCATGATAAGGCACTGACATGGTGCAATTCCATCATCCCTATTGGAGGGAAAATGCTCAATTGGGGTCTCTGGTGCGAGGAAGGGATTCTCTCCCTGGTCCACCTAATAGCCCAGGAGACATTCAAGTCCTTTAACATACTCCGTGAGGCTTTCTGGCTAACTCTCCCACCAACAGTGGAGATATATCCAACTATATCACTGTCTCACACAGCTACTGGGGCATTAAACCCTGGTTCATTCCGGCCTCCCTGTTGCTCTCATTACTCAACACCTGGGGGCGAGTCAAGGGAGTGATGTCTGGCCTTTATAATCTCCTGATCCATCATCTGTACTCTCAACCATGGGTGGGAGAGCGCAAGCTAGATGGCAGGATCAACTCAAGGTGGAATATGCAGCGGCGGCTGATTCTGAACGGGGGTGGTGGATGGGGGGGTGAAAAGATGAAAAAAATTAAAATAAACATACCTGCTTTGCTGCCGCCTCCACTGCATGCCTCTCCTCTGTCTTCTTGTCTTCTTCCTGGCTGCTGCCTGCAGCCTGCACCGGAAGCACCCAGGCTTCCGGACTCTGCCAGCCAATCACGACGCTGCAGTAGCAGCGTTGTGACTGGTTTGAGCGGCCTGTTTGGCCGCTCAGGCAGTGCCTGGAGAGGCTGGACATGTGCTCCATGGGGCTGTGCCACACAGCCCAGTGGAGAACATGGCAACAATGCATGACTGTTTGGCCGGCCCAAGAGGGGCTGTGAAAACGTCATGTGCATGTAGGGAGGGAGTGCAAACCACTCCTGCTCCCTTTGCGGCGAGCCAGCCCCACCCCGCCCGTAGTTGCAAAGTAAAATAAAATAATAATAGCTTCTTGTGATATCCTTTTATTTTTATTTTCCATTGCTCAACCAGAAGTGGGGCAACGCTCCGCGAAGGAGCTGCCACTGTGAATATGAGGCAGAGGACTGGACCAAGCTCTTGGACAATTTGAACCGAGGAGTGAGAGATGCTAGGATGAAATTCTGCCTCTTTAAAAGGCTACAGAAATGGTATTGATTGCCAACAAAACGTAAAGTGTCAGGAATGCTGAATTACTTGCTGGTGTTGCATCCACACATGCTGTCAAATCATGCATACACTGCATCACTGCTCTGACATCCACACCCTGTGGGAGGAAGTAGGATCAGCATTAAGTGGGACAACAGTGATCCCCACCCACTACTGTGCCCACTGATAAAGCTCCATGACATAGTGGACAAGCCCTCCACATCTCACCATGAATACAGACTGCTCCATACAGAACCAACGGCGGCAAAGCTCTTCATACAGTCATTGGAGTTACCAATACCAATACTCACCCACTTGTGATGAATGGCTCACAGAAATGTATAGAAGACTCCTACAAGAAACTCATCTATAGATAAGGCTGAAACAATCCTCCTCATATAGTCGCCTTTCCTGGACAGCGACCAGTGATAATTGAATGGCACACCGAAGGTGTCCTCAGCTACACTACCTCTTTCCCCCGTCTTGTGTCACATGTGTCTCTGCTGCGGCCCGACTGACAAATGCGAGGTTGACCCTGGGCCTCTCCGCCCACTTTGGTGCCCAACACAACTTTCACCACCCTTCTCTCCCCCTTCCTTCTTTTTTTTCCTTCCTTCCCTACCCTTGGCAATGTCTCTTTAATGCCTATTCCTTCTTGGTCCTTATCTCTTGTCACACAGAAACCAGGCAACTGATCAAGCGAACATGTGGGAATTATTTGTACTCATTTGTGTTTCCAGGATATTATTGTATGGTGACACCTGTATCCCTTTTCAAAATGAATAAATAAATGCAAAATAAACAAACCAAAAAAACACAATCAACCATTGCTTTAGCCTCTGGTCAATAGCTAAGAAGACGATAGAGATTAAGGGAAATCTTTTTTGTTATTATGTGAACGTCCAAGCAGTTTTTCAACTGGTGAATATAGAGATACTATTCCATTCTATATGAGTTTATGTAGCGGGCAGCTACCCAGAGGCATCCCAGCGCTGTTAGCGCACCACAGAATGAAGAATCGGGTTACATTTAGGCATTTTGAAAAAGCCAAGTCTTTAGTGCTTTTCGAAATGGGTATTCCTTTAAGAGAGATCGAAGAGAGAGGGGGAGGCTATTCCTCAGTTTAGCTGTGTTGTATGAGAATGAGCATCCACCATATTTCACTCTCTTAATGACACATGTCTTTGCAAGGAAGACATTAAAAGAGCGCAATGCTCTCCATGGCGCGTAAAAGGATGGCAGGGGTCGAGGGATCATAGGCCCTTTGCCACGCAAAGCCTATGGGCAATAAATAGTGATTTAAATGTGATCCTTTCTGCTATAGGAAGTAAATGGAGTGGACCTAAAGCCTGCCTGGCAGATTGATATATCAGTATATTATACAATATACAGGCCGTATATGGGCCGCAGAATTTTGATATATCGCAAGAACAGTTGTAGCAATAGATGCTTCCTTTTCAATGTATGCCAAAGATCAGCATCGACGACGTTTCGACCAGCATAGCACAAGGACAAAAAAGGCCAGTTGCATGACACTGACCTTTTTTGGCCTTGTGCTATGCTGATACCATTTACTTGGATCCTTTTTGGTTATGATGCCCTTGTATATTCTTTTCAGAGTTATCTACTGGATGCTTTGATACTTGTTTTGTTTGTCCTGATGATGACCATATTAATTATTCTGTTCGAAACGCCATTAACACTGATCTTTGGCATACATTGAAGAGGAAGCATCTACTACCACTTCTGTTCTTGAGATTTGTCAGACCAGTTTTTCTGTCTGTTTATCTGCCTCTGCCATTGTTTTATTGTTTGCACTGTTATTTGTGTTTTTGTAATGTTTGCTGTGTAACTGTATGAGCACCTCTTTCTTTATTGTTTTATTGTCATTTTGTCATTTTATTTCATTGTCTTAGTAAAAGATGTTTTAGCAATACGCATTGTTTGATTGCTTATGGGTATCATTTTCACGATTTTTGATTGATTGTTAATGTTGTTCTCTTATATTGTTGTCAATATCAGTTATATTTGCTTTGTGTGTAATTCTGTGCCTAATTCGGGTAATAGGGCTGCCCCTGTTTGATGTAACCAACAATAACGAGGCTGCATAAATTTAAAAAGGATTATGGGCCCACGATTTAGTGTTGATATTAATTGCATTTAAAGAATTCTTCAAACAAAAGTGTTATATGGGACCAACGTTTTTATTCATGAGAGAGGTGCAGAACTGGAAAGGTACAGAACACTAATGATTGAAAAAGTTATGGAATTTGCCTAAAGCTTCTACAGATCAGTTGATTCAAACGGGAACAGGTGTGACACCTTGGTATCATATTTCAATTAGGTCAACGTTATGATTTTGGAAAAGATTACTAATGTTAGCAGATGATAAGAATGCATCTTATTGTAGATAGGTGGTTCAATGAAGGGAGTTAAAATGAGGTGCACAGTTATGAGAACATTTGAAAAGAATTGGAGGACAACTCTCTCTAGAATCTCTCATTTTAACATCTCCAGCACATCTTTTTATATATCAGACATATAATGAAGGATTGAAGAAGTCTCCAGAAAACAGGGATTTTAGCTATTTATCATTGAAGCCACCTACAACTCCATGGTGGGATTCATGGAAGAGGGAAATAGTCTTCCTGTATATTTCTGCTTTACCAAATCCTAAAATAATGCAAGCAGTCTCGAAATTCAGAATAGGTACTATGCGTCTTAAATTGTTTACTTTTATATAGTGACAGGCGTAGATTCTTAAAACCAGTTTTAATGAAATATAGAGCAGCGAATAGATGAGAAGCAATGAAGTGTTTATTCTCTATGTAATTTTTAGATGCAATAGGGAGTTTTCATTGGCTATTAAGAATAATATTTAGAATGATTTTATAAAGTGATATTATATAAATGAAGGTGCCAGGCATATTATCACTCAAATATCTTTATTTCGGCAGTCAGCCATAAAAGTACAAGTTAAAAACATCTGTGATAAATCTTGGTCAGAATAAAAATAATATTACGGCCTGCTTCATTATAAAACCTTCTTGGGTTTTCATTTCAACATAATATCTCAGTTAATGCACTTATACTGGTAATAAAATAATTTTATACTGTTCTCCTCATCCAAGTAAGGTGCCATATTCTTTAAAAAGGGAATGGTCTATAGGAACACACTGCCACAAAAGTGCCTGAGCCAGGTAGCTGGGAATTCATCTTTTGCCTTATCTTCCACATCTGTAGCAGGTACCACGAGACAGCAAAACTATACATAGCCTTGTGTCCGATTTCAATATCATAGTACCTCTTTATTTTCCCTCACACTTAAATTCTGGCAGACTGGAATTAAACATTTTCTGCAACCATATTATTTTTTTTAAGATTCAAGGACTACGGTCTTAATAAACTAATGTTTTGGTTTGAAAATAATACCTTTGTTGGTCCATCTGTAATTCATTTATATGTCTGTCACAGTTATTCATAAATATAAAGTTAGATGCATTTAAAAACATAAAATTTCAGTTAAACGTTGACATAAAATGATTAAATGATTTAGTCTGAATAGTACAACCAGCGGTCTTTCGATCACGTGGTAACACATTCGGTGTCAGTGTGCTTTTGTAACAAGGCCCAATTAATTATGTGACCACTAAAAAACATCATCAAAGGGTCACACAAAAATATACATTTGTAACAGTTATGTCTGGTCCTCATGTTTTTTTGGGCAGGTGGTCATTATTATAGCATAAAATTGACAATATGAATATCACTGCTGGAATCCAGAATCCAGCAGACTCATTGAGGAAAACCTAAAAACATCCTGATTCTGCTAACTGTTTTGTCATATTCAAGAACACTAAATTTAAAAACACAACTAAGCTAACGGGAGGAAAGAGAATGGAGAGAAACATTAAAGAAACAAAAGAAAAGCAACATACAGAGACTAACCCCTACTAGCTTCACACTTCCATCTCGGGGCTATTTCCATCAAAAGCATCATCCTATCCATTGCCTGAATACTTGCCACAGGGTAGTCAAATTAATTTAAGACTTAAAGTTTATTCACTGTAAAACGTCCAAATGCCTTGGAGCAATCTGTTTGTGACACATATATCTCTTATTCTGATGCTCGACCATGAACAAAATCAGGGACCCGACCTTAGCCTTGAGTCCTCCTACTAACACATAGCTCGCAACATCCATCAAGGCCCTTTTCTTTGCCATGTTACCATGACTAACAGCTAAGGAACAAAAAAGAGCCTATTCTCTCTGACATTACTGACCTTTTCATCATCCTACACACAAAACCTGACCTCTCCAGTCTGATGACTGCACTTCTATATTATGGCCTCTTCGGCGGATGTCCCACCTCTCAGGTTCCTTGAGGACAATCTCTATACGTTTTTTACAACCCCCTTCTTCCAATTGAAGGAAGATTTTGTTGAGATTCCGGCTGAGAAACTGGCTAAACCAAATGTCGGGGCCTTCATCAACATTGTGGGGGCATAAGCAGTGATAGAGCGCCACGTTATTCTGAAAATTGTAGGGGTGCATCATAATCACTGTTAGTCCGCACCCACATGTTAAATGACTCATAGTAATGTGTGGCTTAGAAATGTATCACTCAAATCTGCTTATAATAGTGTGATTAGAAATGTAACCATGCCTTTCATGAAGAGCAATGTCGTAGTTCACTGCAAATTTATTTTAGTCAACGCATAATGATTAGTTTCCATGTAATGCGATGCATTAGGTTTAACCGTGCACCATATTAAAGTCTGCACATGTAGTTTGCGTATTCATATATAAAGTGTAATGAAGTTAATGCTTATAGAGTGATTTTAGAAGTGTGGGTTTAAACTGTGTAAAGGCCTGATCCCACATACGTTTAAAGAAAAAGGCCTGTTCATTTCTTATGTTAGCTAAATATTGTGGGCCGAAAATGATTTCCCTTGGTAAGGCTTTGGGGTTTCAGGACGTTAGAAAATCTCAGAGAAGTGAAAAGTTTCTCGTTCTCATGTTTCTGTTGCAGGTGCAAAGACATTTAGCTTGTTAGAGAGACTAACCCTTTGTTCTAGGAGTTAGGATGGTACGAGAAGCCAATATGGGAGTATACTGGAATGTAGGGATGATACTTTCGGCAGAGAAGGTGCCTGGGACCCAAGGTCAAGCTAACCGTTGATGGATGAGAGGCAGGTTTCAGTGGAAAACTACTGGAAGAAGACCTGGCTGAAGAGGTGTGCTGGAGGGAGTGTTCTATGTTTTTGGGATTTTGAATTAGGGACAGTGTCCCGTGGGTTGAGCAGTTAAGGTTTAGATGGGGAGCTAGAAGGAGCATCTTAGAGCGAGCTATGTTAAGTAGGGATGTCACCTTAGAGATAGAGTAGGGATAGACTAACTGAATTCCTTTTAGCTAAATGACTTCTAATGTAGAGATTGGAGTGATCATCGCTTGCCTTATGCTATTGGAGCTTACAATTCTTCTTATTCTGAGTCGGATGAGACTCCTGCGTAGAATATTCTTTGTATTGGTGCCCATTTATTTCCTTAACCTCGTGCTGAGGTATTTGTATGTGCATTTATTCTTGGCTCTGTACTAAATTCCCAAAATTCAAGATTCAGAGTCAGTGTTCCTTTGGAGTTAAGATTTGATGTCGTTGATTATGTATTAAGAATTGAATTTCCTCCCCGCTACACTATTTAGCAGATAAAAAGATCCTGGCGACCAGAGAGGATTCTTGGTGATGGTAAGGTGGATAAGAATCTGGCTTTATCAGTTGCTAGCAGAGTAGGATGGTTATCTCTGCTAGTGAGGGGAGATCTAGATCAATATAAGAGATTCTGGAGGCCCACAGAATTCGAGTGATGGTGACCCATTGGATGGTGAGCGGTAGACGATGGCAGCTGATGGAGACTGACGGAGAGTAGTGGTGCGGCGGAAAGCAGCAGTTTGTGATAGAGTGAGTATGAATAGGGTGATGTGTTTTGTAGATTGCGGGGTTGATTTGATTGTGTGAGGTCTTGCAGAGTTGGTATGAGAGTTGAGTGATTGTGAGATCAGGCTGTGAGCGCACGCAGCCCGGGGATTCTTCAACGAGTAGTCTGAGAAGTTGTGGTGTAGAAGACACCCAAGGTAGATTTTGTTGACCATTGAAAGGGAATCATGAGACGTCATCGATTACCCAGACTGAGATAGGGGGAGCGAATGCGTGAGTGCGTGAGTAACCGACGCTGGTCGTGGGTTGTTGTATGTGGAACATTGAGCGTTTGAAGCCTATCAGTTGAGGCGATTGTCCGGTCGTTTCGCAGACAGACAGTTGCCAGGTTTGAGGTCAACAATTTCGAGAGACTGTCGGAGGCAGTCAGAGATGTAATTGTCCGGTCGTTTCGTGGACAGATAATTACTTCAGAGTGAATGGGACGAATGCAAGAGTGAGACGCGAATTGTGAAGCAGGGGAACTGCTGCGAGCGGAGGAAGTGTGACGTCAGAAGGTGTCACGCTGCAATAGGTCGGTTGGTGTGAGCCACGCTGCTATTGGTGGACTGACATCAGGAAGTGAACGAAAACATTGTGCGCAATCAGAAATTTGTTCATCATGAAATGTTTTAAGGTTTTCCGAGAATTGTTTAGAGGTGACGAACATGTGGTTACTCGAGGGGGGGAAGAAGCCCCTCCCGAGGATACTCCAGCGCATTATATGGCAAAGAATGTGGGATTGCATACTATAATTTGGCTTAAAATGACTCATGGTGAGGGAGAATTGATTTTCCCACGATATGGTACTTTCAGGTTGGATGTGTTGTATCAATTGAAATCTGAGATGTCATTGTTGCAACCTCTGCCTAGACCAACTCAGTTTGAGGCATTACATGCATGGATAAGAGCAGCGTACGACAGGAAAAGAGACAGAAGTCAAGAAAGAGTGAAGAAGTCAATAAGGGCATTCCGGGATGCGAGGTGGGATGCGCTAGAGAAGAGGTGGAGAGTGGAAACGATTGAGGGGGATAGATTGTACCCACTACTAGAGAAAACAGACAGTGCGAAGGCAAAGAGCGTAGACGAGGATGATAGTAATACGGATGACAGCTTGGTAGAGAGGTTGTTGTCGGAAAGATCGCCTCCGTTCAATCCAGATTCATATGACGGAAAGTCAGCTCCAGTGGAAGGGACAAGTGGATTACAGACTCAGTCAGAGGTGAGAGTAGTAGGGAAAATCTTGACAGGAACGGAAGACGTGAGAATTCAGTCTGTAGCGAGTACCGAAGATGGGAGAGGTGTAAGGTTACCGGATGCTTTAAAAGTACCGGCTACCATTGGACCCATTGTTTCAGCTTATGATCCAGACCAAGAGAGAGTTGGTAGTCTAGCACAGTCAGCTGCTGGATCAAGGAGTGTCGTTGAGGGAAACGGGACAGCAAGCGGGATGGAACAGACCCCGAGACCTATAGAATGGAGTACGCCATTGCCAGCCACCGCAGACTCCTCTGGGGGACAGGTGTATGTGAGACCGATAAGACCAAGATCTTTGGCCGAGTCAAGATCAGATCTGAGAATGTGGGTACCGCCTGCGAGAAATCAGTGTAAGAGAACTGCAGAGAATGAGGAGCAAGGTAATTCAGGAAACCGACCAGTCTCTAGGAACATGGCAAACGAGAGTAGATCTCGAGATCAGAGCTGCGAGTACGACAAACGGAATGGTGCAGCTTGTCGAGAAATATTGAAAGGCGCCATAAAACGGAGGATGTTAGATACAGTGAGATTGAAAGCAGAAGTAGACAAAACAGTACATGGAAATTTGCCTCTTATAAGGATATACATGTATGAACAAGATGAGTTACTTTTGTAGCGAAGGATGTGACTCGCAAGGCAAGAACTGCACATGAGAAACTGACAGAGTTGTCCAAGAAGTATGAGGTGGATTTGTCCAAAACGAAGTCATTACAGGGAAACCAAAGGTTGCAGTACCCATATCAGAGATTTGATTATAGCGATGCGTGCATGGATCATGCTTGATAAATGGGAGGAAAGATGGTCCAAGAAGAAGAGTTCCAAAAAGACAGTAGGAGAGTCGCCACCTCCAGGTGGAGGGACGGTAGGCATAGGGAATTTCCCTTTACGAGAGGTACAGAATGGAGGGTATGTGAATGTGCCTTGGAGTAGGGGTGATTTGGCTGCATTTACAAACGATTTCCCTCGGCTGAGGGAGAAGCCTGTAGAATGGTACAAGCAGGTTGATCGCTTTGTCCAGATCTCAAAAGTGTTGTGGACTGATTTGAACACGTTGTTTGACATCCTGGTTCCAGGGGACTTATGGTCTGCATGTAAAATTGCTGTTGAATGGCCGACTTCAGAGCCAGAAAGGAATCCTATCACAAATGGCCCATCACCCTTAGTTATGAAAAGGGCTGAGCAAGTGATCACGTGGTTAAAATCAAAAATTTCGCCTCAGGATATTGTTTGGGTTAAGATAGATCGGACAGTCTAAGAGACGGTGCACGAGTAGTATGAACGCCTCTTGCAGGCCTTCAAACAGTACAGTGGATTAGATGCCTTAGATAAAAAAGACATGGGACAGTTTGTTTCGAAGTTTGTGTTAGGGTTGAGGCCAGAAGTTAGTCTCATGATACAGCAACATCTGATCTGTTGGCAGAACAAGCCGGTGGATGAGATTTTGCGGTATGCCAGATACTGCAGTGATGAGATAGATTCGAAGCACAGGAAGTTAAAAGACAAATTGATGCTTGTTCAGATGCAAACGGCTCAAGTTCAGCCCAGCGGAGGAATGTTAGGAAGGAGACAGGGAAATAACCAAGGAGGAAACCAGAATGTTCAAGGTCAGGGAAAGACCAAAGTCAGTTGAACCCAAGACAGGAGTGGATGTGGCGACATTGAAGAAGACCACTGCGTGTCATCTTTGTCACCAGATTGGACATTGGAAGCGCGAGTGCCCCTTGAATCCGATTAACCAAGTGCAACAGGAAGTAGAGATAGTTCAGGTACCTGTACCTGAAGCAGTCCCTACAGTGACTAGACCAAGGTCGATGAAAGGGGGGACGTTCAGTCCAGAGGTACAAGTTCCCCAGCCACCTAGGGTTCAATATGGTCAGCAGGGAACTTGAACTTACCAACAGATGCCCTTGTTCGAAGGGTATGATGAGTTCAGCCCAGACCCGTTGGCATGACGGTGCCTGAGAGGGGAGGAAGACTGCACACTTGGAGGTAGACCAGAGGGGACCATTCGTGGAAGCAGATATTGATGGTCACCCTACAACCTTTTTGGTTGACACTGGTGCTACCCGGTCTACTGTGAGATCTGCAGTAGTCCCTAACCTACCCCTCTCTGGACAATCAATCCAAGTTGTTGGAGTAGCAAACAAGAAAATGTCCAGTCCATTGACAGAGCCAATTCCTGTGAGAATAGGAACTTTCCGAGATTGACACCAGTTTGTGGTGTGTGACTCGAGTCCAGTTTGCTTATTAGGAAGAGATCTGTTGTGCAAATTAAATTGCACCATCTACTGCACACCGAAGGGAGTTGAAGTACAGACAAAGGATGATGATGCGACCTTTAAAGTTGCAAATCAGCACCTGTGCATAGAAATGTACCCAGCGCTGACAGTAGAGGAACTTCCACTTGACTTGAGAGATTCAGTGTCACACGAGGTGTGGGACTTCACTGGAGAAGAGATTGGGTTTATCAAAGGTGTAGAGCCTGTGAAGATTCAGGTCAAGCAAAATGTAGAATTCCCTAGGACGCCCCAGTACAATCTGTCACCCGAGACTATTGCAGTGATCAAACGTGTAATCGAGTCTATGATCAAGCAAGGAAATCATGGGTAGCCCATGTAATGCACCTATCATGGGATTACAGAAACCGAGTGGGAAATTCAGGATTGTACAGGACCTGCGAAAGGTCAACACAATAGTTGTTCCATGCTGTCCAGTGGTACCAAATCCATCTGTGATTCTATTTCAGATTCTATGTGAAGCTGAGTGGTTTACAGTGATTGATCTGTGTCAAGCATTCTTCTCGATCCCACTCCATGAGGAAAGCCAATTTCTTTTTGCTTTCCGGCTAGAAAACCATGTGTTAACGTAGTGTTGTATCCCCAAGGGGTACATAGAGAGTTCATCGATCTTTAATCAGATCTTGAAGAAGAATCTTGAGAGTCTTGTGTTGCCACAGCACTCTGCTCTGGTGTAATACATCGATGACTTGCTCATTGCCTTAGAAACAGAAGACGCTTGCAGGATTGATACCATTGCTTTACTGAATCATTTGGCAGAGAATGGACACAAGGTGTCCCCAAACAAATTGCAGTACTGCCTGAGTGAAGTGCAGTACTTGGGTCACAGAATTGAGAAGGGCAAGAGAAAGGTGTCACCAGATTGCATTGAGGCAATTATGAAAATGCCTGTGCCTACCACACAGAGAGAAGTCAGAATGTTCTTGGGGATGGTTGGCTACTGTCGCCAATGGATTCCCAACTTCTCCTTTGAAGCAAAGCCTTTACAGCGGCTGACACACAAGGATGTGAGTGATCCGGTACCATGGGACAACGACTGTTTGATGTCGTTTTTAAGGCTGAGAGAGGCTATATGTCGCGCTACAGCTTTGGGAATGCCTGATTACAACAATGCTTTCTCGTTGTTCTGTTGCGAGAGAGAAGGTTGTGCATTGTCAGTTTTGATACAGAATCATGGAGGTGTCCGTAGACCAGTTGCGTACTTTTCCGCTACTTTAGATCCAGTAGCTTCTGCGCTGCCCGGATGTCTCAAATCCGTTGCTGCAACAGGTGTTAGTATTGAAAGTTGTGAGTGTATTGTCATGGGACATCCACTTACAGTTCATGTGCCACACTCTGTTGAACTGTTGATGACAAGGACCAAAACACAGCACCTCACAAATAACAGATTAACACGCTATGAGCAAGTTATACTTGCCGCAGAAAATGTGACGTTGAAGAGGTGTTCTGTTTTGAATCCCGCGACATTGATGCCCATTCCAAATGCAGATGGTGAAGATTGTGAGGACCATGATTGTCTCGATGTGACTGAACAATGCACCAAACCGAGACCAGACATTGTCGATGAACCACTCTCTGACCCTGATGAAATTTTCTTTCTGGATGGTTCATGTTTAAGGGACAATGTTGGTCGATTAAGAGCAGCGTTTGCTGTATGTACCATCACTGGAGTTGTTGATGCTGCTTGTTTAGAGGGAGTACACTTCTGTTTGGCTGTTGATCAGATTTGGATAACAATCTACACTGACAGTCAGTACGGGTTTGGTGTGGTTCATGATTTCGGGCAACTATGGTCACAGAGATGTTTCATGACATCTTCAGGTTCGCCCATCAGAAATGGGGAATATGTGAGACAATTGCTGGAAGCATTACAGTGTCCCAAGGAAATTGCGGTTGTCAAATGTTCTGCTCATGGGAGGGGACTGATTTTGTTTCATTGGGTAATAACTATGCAGATAAGGTTGCCCGTTTCTTTGCAGAACAAGGATGTATATTCACCGGAGGTTACACTGGGGAAAGCCAAGAAAGAACCAAGCTCAGCATGATGTTAGCCATGGCAGACACTAGGGAGAAATTAAAACGATTGCAGGATGAGGTTACCGACCAAGAATGAGATGGCTGGATAAGATCAGGATGTGAGAAAGGAGACGTGGATGTGTGGGTCTCGAGTGATGGTCGAGCTGTGTTGCCGGAAAGTTTGTTGAGCTCAATGGCAAGATTGATACATGGTGCAGTACATCTTGGCAGGGATGCAATGGTGCAAGTGTTTAGACAGACGTGGTACAATCCGAAGTTTGGTGCGGCTGCTGAAGCTGTATGCCAGAGGTGTGTCACGTGTCAACAGATGAATAGAGGAAAGAAGACTGCCGTAACTTTGAGTCACATTGGGAGGTCAGGAGGGCCTTTCAATAGAATGCAGTTGGATTTCATTGAGATGCAAAAGTGTAATGGGCTGAGGTACATTCTAGTTGTGGTATGTGTGTTTTCAAGGTGGGTGGAGGCTTACCCAACACGTAGATGTGACACACTCACTGTAGCTAAGCTATTGTTGAGGGAGCTCATCCCTAGGTTCGGTTTTCCGACCTCTTTAGAGTCGGACAGAGGGACACATTTCCACAGTGAGATCATGAAATTGCTCTGTGCTGCTTTGAATGTGGATCAGAGACTGCATTGCAGCTACCGACCAGAGGCTTCTGGGATTGTGGAGCAGGTTAATGGAACTTTGAAAGCACCGATGGCAAAAGTGTGCACTTTGACATCTCTAAAATGGCCAGATGCACTGCCCTTGGTACAAATGAGCCTTCGTAGTGTTCCCGATAGGAGAACAGGGTTATCACCTCATGATATCCTGATGGGGAGTGCAATGAGATTACCCGCGATACCTACTACTGCTCTAATTAGCATCACTGATGACTTAATTCTCGACTACTGTAAGCGACTGGCTGACGTAGTCCATTCTGTGTATCAGCAGGTACAAGCAGCAACTGTTCCAGCCGCAAGTGACCTGTGCCACGACCTGTGTCCAGGAAATTGGGCGCTTGTTCGCAGCAAACACGTTAAAAAGAGTTGCCTGGATGTCCGTTGGCATGGCCCGTACCAGGTAACACTGATGTCATGAACACGACAGTGAAGAGTGGAGGGTTGACGAACTGGGTGCATGCCTCCCATACCCGGAGAGTTCCAGCACCCTTGGAAGAAACAGCCCCTCTAGTAAATGAAAATCCAGCTGAGGTGGCAGGGCCATCTGAGAGGGCAAGTCAAGCTGTGAGGGTTGCTGATGCAGTTGGTTGTGCACTGGATCAAGCTGAACGAAGTTGTGTCAATCAGAGCCCCGAATTTTGACTCGGACAGAGAAAGCATTGATGTGGGTGGAGTAGAGTCAAATGCAGCCGAAGAAGGAAGTAGTGCACAGGGTACCCAGAGGGAGAGCAGAAGTGCCACGAGAGCAGAAGAGGTTTGGCCCATGAGAAAGAGGCGGCTGAACCTGAAGTTGGCACTCTGAAAGAGATCTTGCCCCAGTTTCTGAAACGTCTGAATCTGAACAGAGTGACGAAGAGAAAGTCCGAGGTGGTCTGAGAAGATCCCGGAGAACAAGAGTGCCGTGTCAGAGATACGCCTCACCGGAGTGGACATACGTTGTGACTGATGCCAGGAGTGGTGAGCTCGGGGAGGCTGAAGTCCTTGACGTTGGTCAGCGAATTTCTGAACCTGGAAGTGGATGTTTTGCTGTTGGTCTCGGGAGTGGAGATCGAAGGAATACTGACTCTCACTATTCCGAATCCTCCACGTCTAAGCAGAATTCGTGAACCAATCCTGGAGAAGCTGGTTTGTCCAACCTTTGGTTATGTACCATCGCATCACGAATTAGTGTGGCTTTGTCTTGAACTTTTGCAGCACGTTTTAGAGATTCTGGGAGCTGATCCTATTTTGGACTGAAGGTGAACTTTGTTGTAAATAAAAGTCTATAAAGAAGATAACGTAGGCCCGAGTGGAAGACGAAAAATTTAGGGACTTTCCATAAAGATGACGAAAGAGGGCTAGGGAAGTCTTTTGTGGACTGTGTAAATAAGGAACTCTTGAAGTATCATTCGAACTGGTTAGCAAGCGACGTTTGAAGGAGAAAAGAGACTCTCAATTGTTTGCTGCTGAAACCAAGAACTTTGAGAACTTTGCGAGATCATGGATGCTGGAAATACTCATCGTAGACCCAAATTAGTAGTAGGTACACTTGTAGGTGGAGTGATAGTTTCTATAATCGGAATAGTTGTAGCTTCATATATCGTTTCACATGAGCAGGAAGCAAAGGTACAGGGAACACCTACATCTACCACTTCTAGCCAAAAGGAGGTTACTATAGGAGCTGAAAGAGCTTTACTAATCGAAGAGAGTCGTATATTTCACATAGATTTGTCTAGAGGTGATTTTATGCCTAATGCGCATGCGAGGCTGCTATATGAGTACGTGGATGCGATGGATGTGAAAGACTGTTACGTATGTATGCAGTTACCTGCCTCAGTGGACGAGGGTATTAGATATCACCATCTTCCACTGACGTATGGAATTTCTTGTAGCTTGTTGCTTAGTATCTTCTATGACAGAGGTCAGTTTGAGTATTTCTTTTCCAATTACGATGCAGTGCTGCCTGAAGTTCCAGCTTACAAGCATTTGAATAAGTATGATTATTATAAGTCAGAAGACAGCCGTCGAAAGTATTTCATACCGTCTTTGCAACTGGATATGGCTTATGCTCATTGGCATAACTTGACCTGTTCATTGTCAGATGTAGAGAAGAAATTTGTAGATCAGGTAGAAGACAGATATAGAAAACTAACACAAACACGAGATACAGGAGACAGTCCAGTAGATTGGCCTGATGAAGAAAGGTTACACAGAGCCAAAGGGAGTTATGGTCCCATAGCATTGGACAAGGAGCAGAGAGGGAAGCTGTGTGTAAGACGTTATCAGACCTACTATGAAAAGGTTCCGGTAGGACAGAGTATGTGTGATCATGTCTTCACCATGGAAGATTCTGCTAAGAACTTTCTGCAAGGCTCTCTACAAGTGATTCCAACTGTGTATTATGTGTGTGGAAAGAAGGCCTATGTTAGGTTGCCTGCAAATTGGTATGGTACATGCTATTTGGGAATTATCTTCCCGAAGATTTACCATGCAGAGGATTTGGAGCTTTTGGAGAATGGACGGCATTCGAGAGCAAAGAGAGCTGCGAGTGCAGGAGTTGTGATTGGAGACATCTTTGGAGCAATGATACCGAGTTTGGGTGTGGTCTTCAATGAAGTGAAGATCAAAAGACTGGCGACTGTGGTTGATGAGTTGTCAATGAATACAGCAAAGTCGCTGTTACTGGTGGATGGAGAGATGTTATCGATAAGGGCGAGGGTTTTGCAGAACTTCCTTGCTTTATACGTATTATAAGCAAAAGAGGGCGGAGTCTGTAAATTATTGAAAGTTCAGGAATGTTGTCCGTATATTCCAGATAACAGCAAGGATCTGGAGAAATATATAGACAACATTACCACAATCCATCATGAGATAGAAGATCTGACCGAAGAGGGTATGTGGGAAAAGATCGGTAAAGGATTTGGTCGCGTGGGAAGTTGGTTTGCTAGTCTGGGAAAAGGGTTCCTTGGCTTTGTGCTATAACCCCTAATCATTGTTGTGGTTTGTGTGGTTTGCTTGTGGGGATTTATCAGAGCTTATAAGTGGTACAGAGGAAACAGAGTTGAGAGAGCTCTCAGAGCGAGTGAAATGTGAATGGCCAGACTGCAGGACAGTCAATATCAGAACCTTAAGAATAGAGAGAGACTCCAACGGGGGAGGATGGCAACAAGTACTGTTTAGGTTGGTGCTTTCTCCAAGGGAATTGTGAAATGGTGTGATGACACTAGTCATCAAAGGGGGGAACTGAGAGAGCACCACGTTATTCTGAAGATTTTGGGGTGCATCATAATCACTGTTAGTCAGCACCCACATATGTTAAATGACTCATAGTAATGTGTGGATTAGAAATGTATCACTCAAATCTGCTTATAATAGTGTGATTAGAAATGTAACCATGCCTTTCATGAAGAGCAATGTCGTAGTTCACTGCAAATGTATTTTAGTATACGCATAATGATTAGTTTCCATGTAATGCGATGCATTAGGTTTAACCGTGCACCATATTAAAGTGTGCACATGTAGTTTGCGTATTCATATATAAAGTGTAATGAAGTTAATGCTTATAGAGTGATTTTAGAAGTGTGGGTTTAAACTGTGTAAAGGCCTGATCCCACATACGTTTAAAGAGAAAGGCCTGTTCATTTCTTATGTTAACTAAATATTGTAGGCCAAAAATGATTTCCCTTGGTAAGGCTTTAGGGTTTCAGGACGTTAGAAAATTTCAGAGACGTGGAAAGTTTCTCGTTCTCATGTTTCTGTTGCAGGTGCAAGGACATTTAGCTTGTTAGAGAGACTAACCCTTTGTTCTAGGAGTTAGGGTGGTACGAGAAGCTAATATGGGTGTATACTGGAATGTAGGGATGATACTTTCGGCAGAGAAGGTGCCTGGGACCCAAGGTCAAGCTAACCGTCGTTGGATGAGAGACACGTTTCAGTGGAAAACTATTGGAAGAAGACCTGGCTGAAGAGGTGTGCTGGAGGGCGTGTTCTATGTTTTTGGGATTTTGAATTAGGGGCAGTGCCCCGTGGGTTGAGCAGTTGAGGTTTAGATGGGGAGCTAGAAGGAGCATCTTAGAGCGAGCTCTGACTAAGTGAGTGCACTTCTAAGGAAGTCTTCACTTCTGACACCTTTTTACTCTTGCCTGGGATAATGCTAAGTAGGGATGTCACCTTAGAGATAGAGTAGGGATAGACTAACTGAATTCCTTTTAGCTAAATTACTTCTAATTTAGAGATTGGAGTGATCATCGCTTGCCTTATGCTATTGGAGCTAACAATTCTTCTTATTCTGAGTCGGATGAGACTCCTGCGTAGAATATTCTTTGTATTAGTGCCCATTTCTTTCCTTACCCTCGTGCTGAGGTGTTTGTATGTGCATTTATTCTTGGCTCTGTAATAAATTCCCAAAATTCAAGATTCGGAGTCAGTGTTCCTTTGGAGTTAAGATTTGATGCAGTTGATTATGTATTAAGAATTGAATTTCCTCCCCTCTACACTATTTAGCGGATAAAAAGATCCTGGCGACCAGAGAGGATTCTTGGTGATTGTAAGGTGGATAAGAATCCGGCTTTATCAGCAGCCACCCCAGAGGAAAAGGAGATTCCATTTTATGCTGGCTCATTCCCTATTTCCTTGAAACACTGTCCAGTACACTGTGATGCTCCTCAGGGATTTCCTGTGTGTCTCCTCCTTAGCCCACAGTAAAGTCAATTGTGTCCAGGCTGGCCCTTTTATCTTGTTTAGGTGACAGAGGCAGAGCTGGACAGCCACCTGCTGGTTGCAGAATCCTCTTGTACCCATACAGTAGACCAGAGGAGAGACAGACTGGCCAGTATAAATATGCCTGCCAAACACATATTTTCAAAGCTCCCTTGGGGCAGCAAACAGGTGAACAAATTGGGACTCTATCAAGAACTCAAGAAACCATAGGCATTTTGGGCCAGAATGGTCCTGCTCTCTGTCCCTCACATTATATCTATAGATATGTCGACATTTCATCCATGTTTTTTATTTTCACATCAACATTTCTCAGGGTGGGTTTCATTCAGGTTCATTTAAAGTTTAAATAAATACATATAATTTACTAGTTGTTCGACCTGTCAGCCTTAGGGTGGTCTTCCCCCAAACCTTTTGCCTTCTCCCATCCTGTTTTTCTGAATTTGTTGTTGTTAGCCTTAGGACCCTGTGCACTTTAGCACGGCTAACCAGTATGACAGTGCTTGTGCTCACTCCCTAAACATGGTTAAAATTGGCTCTCACTAGGTAAATATTATTATTTGCCTACAGTATGGGACGTGGGCTATAACATAGTCCAGTCCATGTTTTTATGATTACCTGTATTGGAGTTAAAGTCTGAGTTGGGTGGTGTTTCTCGAAGGAGTTTACCAGTCTGTCTTTCTTTCTTTTTTTCTTTTTTTTTATGTTTGTCAATTACTCTTGATTTTACATTAGATGTCCAGGGAGGTGATTGTGGACCTCGATTGCCCTGACGAATTTGCCGCTTCTTTGGAATTGGCAATGAAACATGTTGTCTGTCCTTCAAATAGTTCACAACATGCCGTGTTGTTAATATTGGGCGAACTCACGTTTTGGATTAAAAATTACGAGTATGTGTGTGAGTTTAGCTCAATTTTTATTAGAGACTTCTTGTGTCTCATTATTCACTGGGTCTTTTCTTTACATTTAATCTTCACACCCTCCCTACACTGGACACACACTTCTTTTTCATATGAGAAAGTTATCAATGATGATACGTACGTGAGCAAGCTGGTGAGAACCTGCCAGTAGCTCCTCCGGTGGTGCACACGTTAGATACTTTCTCATTTCCTCACACTTTTTTCTTTGTGGGATACATACACTTACATTTTTTTGAGTGCTGTTTGTTGAGTATTCTGACTGACAGCTGGTTTCTCCATTCTGGTTGTTTAAAATTATTAATCAATTAGGCACAAGGGATTAGGTCAGAGTGCATAAAAAAGTATCTGAGTCTGGGAAACGATAAGAATATCGTCCCACACCAATCCAATATATTTATAAAACTGATAAGGGTGCCCAATAGTGCTAGGTCTTTGCTGTTTGATTATATGCTGATTGGAGGGTGACCTGGCGCATAAATTCCCTCTGCAGCTCCTTGTTGAGAATATAAAATTGGCTTATACCTGATTGGCATATTTAATTTACTTCTACATCCCTAGTAAAGTAGTATACAATATACCCAGGGCTGGTAAATTAACTGTTATGAGTGGGCCTGCAGCACTTATTGTGCCACCCACTTAAGCAACCCCTTAAAACATGCCTCAGACCTGCCATTGCAGCCTGCATGCAGCTTTAAGCTGCCATTTTGACTTGGAAAAATAAACCACTTACCAGGCCAAAAACTCCCTTTTTAATACATATAAGTCACTCGTAAGGTAGACCATAGGGCATGGTGCAGTATTTTTAAAAAGTGTGACATGTACTTTTAAGTTTTACATGTCCTGGCTGTGAAAAACTCATAAAGTTGTTTTTTACGACTGTGAAGCCTGCCTTTCCTATATGATTTCATTGGGTTTTTGTTTGAGAGCAGGTAGAAACATCATGTTTGGTGTCTAAGGAAGTGTATTTTAAAATCCTCCTTAATGGTAAAGTTGGATTTTAACTCACACTTCCAAAAATGGTACTTTTAAAAAGTTGGCATTTTCTAGTCCTAGCATGTGGTGCCTGCAGCCTGTTCCTGGGTCACATGACTAGGTGTTGTTAGCCTTTGTGTATTCCTCCCAGACAGGCACCTAATAGGGGGACTGGCTGTTGTCAGGATGGACCATCCAGGCAGGATGAGGGGGCAGACCTGTGTACAGCCCTACTTGCACTTCAAAGACACTGCCTCAGCTCAAACAAAAATGACTTCACACTAGCCTATTGTTACTGCAGGCAGCCTGGGACCAGGGCAGGGAGGCAGGAAATTCCAGACACCTATGTGAAGGAGAAACTCTGGACGTTTCTTCCAAAGCTGGCATCAGGTATACAATTAAGACCCTCAGACCCACTCTTCTGTTTACTATTGGACCTGCAGAAGGAATCTCAGAGGACTGCCCTACTGCCAGTGGTCTGCTGTGTACTTCAGAGGACTACCCTGCTCCATAAAGAGGACTGCCCTGCTGCTTGATACCTGCTTTTCTGCTTGAGCCCAGGACATTCAGAGCGACTCCAAGAGCCTCAGGGACAGAACATTCCTGCACCTGGACCCAGCCCGAATGAGTCCTGACCCTCCAAGTGGGACCTATCCAGTCCTGAACGCTTAGAATTAGTGCTAAAGGTGCCCTGATAGTCAAATCCAAAACTTTTCAGCCAAAAAGTGCTCTGAGAGGAAATGGGATCTTTCTTCTTGCTGATCCGCCCAAGGTGTATTGGGGATCAGCTTGACTATGTGGTAGCTCCTGTTACGTTCCTCTTCGCCACAGCAAATCTTGTCCAGCGCTTTTAACAGAAGGGGTATATAGCATAATGGAGCTCGTGTTGGCTACAGCCTGCAGCCTCGTCCTGCTGGAGAGCTGAGACTGCCATAAAAGAGACTGAGGGCCTGATTAAGACTTTGGTGGTGTGAGAGCGGTCTGCCACAGCACCGCCTCTCTCCCACCCACTGGCCAGATTGCGAGTTTCCTCATGGTCAGGAGGGTGGGTGGCGAGGCGGTGCCTATAAGAAAGGCACCGCAATGGGAACCTTAAAGACCATACTTGCACATTATGGACTGTGCAGTCCAAGCTGTGCAGGAAAGGGGGTGCATGCACACAGGCATGCATCCCCATGAAAAGGGGCAATAGGGGGCGCTGAAGGGCCCCCTTTGTTTGCCCACCACCAGCATTTTCATGGCATGCTCACTGCCATGAAAAGCCTGGCGTGAGGAAACTCACCGCACCTTAATCGCAAGTTTGGCCGTCCCATGGATGGCCAAACTCAAAATCAGCCCAAGTCTGAACGTAGAAATATTCTTCACAACTTCGTTCTGCAGCTCCCTGATGATGATGCCTCCCACATGGACACTGCTGGCTGCCTTGCCCTGCTGAACTGTACCTTCTCAAACATTTTCTTCAAAATTTCTTCAGGAGGTAACCGGAGAGTGGGCCCAAACTACTTTGTGTATCTGAAGTGTGATCTATCGTGGTCAGCCATAACTTTTGATATTGCCCTGGTCTCACATGACTAGATGTCCGCAATGGTGCTGTGATCTTTTAGGTGTTCTTTTTCACTTTAAACCTTAAAAATTCATAACTTTAGTTCTACTGATTGGATTTCTGTTGCTTTGGTGTCAAATAATTTATTAACATGTATTCTATTTTTCTAAATCAGTGTGGGATTTTTCTGTGCTGTGTTTTCACTTTATTACTGTATCAGTGCTGCATAAATACTTTACACATTGCATCTAAGTTAAGCCTGACAGCTTTTGTGCTAAACTATCAGAAGGTTAAGCACAGGTTAATTTAGTGACTTTTTGTGGTTCACCACGGCAAGGAATGTGACTGTTGCTTGTGTATGGTTTCACCCCCCTCAACCAACAGCCCAATTTCCAACACTATTTATATGTCAGGGGTACCCTGGGTTTATTTCATGGGTACCCCATTCCTCTAAAGGATAATAATACAATTTTTACCCAGAATTGCTAACTTATTTGAAGTTGAGCAACTGCATACCAGCATTCCTGGAGCCTGCATTGTTATGTATACATTCCTTTACTGTACAACATATTGGTGCCCATCCATATTTTATCTGTCTATCCACTGCCTCCCCATCATTCTTTTCAATTAGCTATTTACCATTATCTATGCACCCTCCTTTATTTGCCATAGGCATCAACCCACCGGAAAATGTCTATTATTGAGGTTGAACTAGTGTGGCACAGCATTTGTCCTGAACCTGATGCCCAGTATAGGTGAATTTCCAGTTGCTTAGGTCTGTACACATCACCTCTTTCTTCATACCACTAGGGACCATACATAGCATAACATATGTTTTGTGTACTGTGCCTGTAAGAATATTATTTGACAAAGAGTGGGGTATTTCAAACACCCCTTTATGCATCCTTTTTCATGCTTTCTCAACAGTAATGGTAACTGACAGAATGTCAAGCTAAGTGATTATGCCATGTAACAACAATAATATGATTTAAGGACCAAAAAACCCAACCAGGAACAACTAAATCTAAGCTAGTAGCTCTTTCTAGTCCTAGTGCCAAAATATCTTTTCAGACTCTTTTTTTGTACGTTTTATTTGAACATGTATAGTACAGTTTTATTTTTTCTGAAATAAATAGCTCCGAAATAGAAATAGAAATCCATTATACAAAAGATGCAATTCAAGTTCAAATTAAAATTCACTTTGGAATTAAACATATTATCGAGCAATCGTATGTTGATTTGAATTGATTCAATTACCATCATGCTCCCTCAAATTCCTTCATGCAAGCACTTCTTTTAGCATAGGTGTTCTCTAGTTCATGATTACACAGAGAAACATTATAGGCTACTTCAGATTGTCATGTCTTAACCTTTCTTATAATCACTGGGGTGATCTTGAATTCCTTTTATATGTACACATAGTCTGAAAACTGCTATCCAATGACAAACCAATTTTGGACAATTAAAAAAAATGCAACCATATTTTTTTTACTTCATATACCTATGTATTTCATACATCAGGGACGATTTTTAGGAGGCCAACAATTCTTTTTATGGGACATAGTAAAGTAATCCTATATGTAAGAACTGGATCCAGTGATGATGCAAACCCAATTGAATTTGATGAGTTTCTCAAATTATCATCTCTATTCTTAGCACTAGATTTTTAATACAATATGAAGTTCATCACAATGGCCACACTGGGAGTATCAGGAACATTGCCACAGCCAATACTTTTGAATGGTCGCCCAAAATGCAGTGAGACTGAGAAAGGGTCATTACAAGCACATGTAGAGAATTTGTGTATGCCCACCACCCCCAGAAGAAATAATAAACACAACTGCATCAATGGATATAATCATGTGTGTACTTGGCCATTGCCAATAATACTTTTTACCACTGGACCTGTGTTCCATGGAGAAAAAGTATGTCAAATTACCTGAACTCATGACCTCCACAAACGGACCACAACTGGCAATCTAGGTTCTAGTACATTTTATGTAAATACAATTGATCTAGGATATATTAAATAAATCACGATAAACCTATAGATCACATAGTGTGCCGTTAGAGAAGCTTAATTGTGTTTAGAAGCTTATTCAAAATTTCCAGACCAATAAATTACTACCTGCCTGACTTCTAGTACCCCACCAGCAACTCAAGTGGAATCTGAATGTAAGAGAGTGCATTCTGTAACCACAAGATAGATTAAGCTGCCAATATATAGCTCTCATACTCTGTTAAAATTAGGTAAAAATGTTTTTAAAATATTTGTCCATCCCAACCTTTCTAAAACAGTGGCAAAGAACTTCAAATGTAGTCATTGCGAATTCCCAAATATACTCATTGCTGACCAATGCTATTCTGGGTTTAGGGACCTCGACTGTTCCTCATGTTTCAAAACTTTTATGAAGGAACTGAATTTAACAGAATTGAAGAAAATCCCTTTCAGAAGAAAATTACTGAGTCCACCAGAGGGAAATTTTCAATCGCAATCTTCAATCATGAAAAAATCATGATCCAAGTGACTCATGTTTACACCTCGATATCTTATAACTGTTCCACTCTTATCATGACCTGAATGCAAATAGATCCTACACTCACACATTACATAAGGTGTCCCTTGCCCTGTATTCATAACACAACACCTATTCCCCAATTCTTCTCTGATTTGCACAAATCCTCTTCTCAATAACTCTGTCTATTTCCTCAGGCATCAACAATGAGTACAATAGGCACATTTTCAGCTTAAGCCCCAATCTTTGATCTCAAATGCACAATACCAAAATCTGCTCACTGAACCAGATTTTCAGCCAATACAATGATCTCTCCAATACCCAATCAAGCCCCTTTGGAAAGTAACAGACCAACCCCACTAATGTCTACTAACTTCAATCCTTCAAATCACCTCACACACTCATTGAAGAGTTCCACCACTTCTAATTGGCCAATCTCACTTCCTCCAAACTTTACTCTAGTCCAAAGCTGTACTCCATTCTTGATACAGCCGGAACCCCAACTCTAAGTACAACCAACTGCATTTCCTGCATTCATACCCAAATACAGCAAATGATACAGAAACACTTGGTTGTGAACCACAAATGAATTGGGATTTCCGAACACATCAAGTACAACAGCTAAAGAGATGCTGTCCAGATCAGTAGCTGAAAAAGTGGAATCTCTTCTGATGGAAGTAAACTTTCCATCTAACTCTTTTAGCATCATGATAATCTCATTGCACATACACAAAAGGAGTTTTAAGGCTCAACTATATGCCTGTTCTTTGACAGACACTGATATGGGGCTCTGAGGAATTGATCCTCATAGTAATAATAAGACTTGATTGAATAGAGCTTCTAACAACCTATCCAAGGACTACATCAATTAGATGAATCTATCCTACAACAAATTGTGATTTTTGGACATACTAATTGCCAACCCCAATTTCCAAACATCAACAATGCAAGAAAACTAAATGCATGACACAACAGCAATTCCATCAACCCACAGTATCTACTTTATCTTCTGATTGTTTCTATTCACATTACTAAAACTGAGCATTTTTCAATCAAGTGTTTGCTGCACAATTGTAGGTCTAAGGTAAGGCAAATTTTTGAACTGATCCAAACACAACATTTATGCTTACCATTCCCAGCAGAAACACAGTTAACGGAACACTCCCAACCAATAATTGGCTAAATTCTACCTTCAAAATACCTGGCATTTGCTTGGATCACAAAGAAAACAGAGGACAAAGAGTAGAGATCCTTCATAGAACATTAATAAAAGGCAAAAGCTTCATAAATGATTAATTCTCATCCTTCCAATGTCTTTCAATCAAAATAATTGTCATATGTCATGTAAACTCTCTTCCACGTCATCTATCCTACTCCTCAAGATGATCTCCTTTTTGTTTAACAGCTGATGGAAAGCATGCCACTAAGATTTAATTCTGCTGCTAGCAATAGTTTCTTAGTTGATTTTAATTTACAATGGGTTGGCATAAAGGATTTGGTAGTATCACAACTGTCGCTTTTTCTTTTCAATACCAAACGTAATCAATTCAGCTCAGAACGTCATAACAAAAGAGCTATATTTGACTTCCTACAAAGCTTCATTAAGACTCAGAGCAAAAACCATAACACATGGAGTTGGTCAGTTCATTTTCTTTTTGCTCTACTTTGTACTAAATCGTACATATGGGGACACATTTTTAGTGAGAATATTTTAAGACAGTCTTAATTTCTGGGAAGAGAATTCCTGCTCAAAGCTAAGAAGAATGGCAGGTGAGTCAGGAGTAACTTCAATGGTAACAAATTGGTATTTGGTCTTGGTGGTGGTTGCAAATGAGCTAGCCCTGAGATAACCAAAAAGAAAGAAAAATAAAATATCCTACCAATGGTTCTCAAAAGACATTCTAGAAGAACAAGAATCTATTAGGGCAATTCAATACACATGATGCCAGAATGAAACTACACAACATCTTAACTCCCTCTGAAGTAAAAACAAATGCTGTAAGAAAACTGACTCCTTCAGGAAGGAAATTAACTTGGTGAGAAACCTACGCCTCTCTTCAACATGGGCAATAGGTCAATCATACTCTCCTCTGTGAAATGTTCTAGCATAAGATATAACTATGAGAAATTCTCCTATCTCTCTAAAGACCATATCAACAAGATTAAGCTCTCCCTTTAACCCACACCATCAACAACCCCAGGTGAATCTTACTCTAGCAAATCTAGAATAGAATGGTTTGCTTTCAATTTAACAAACCACACTGACCTGATCAACACAATTTCAGATGTTAGTGATAATTATGTGACCAAAGCCTCTCTAAACAAATGGCATTTTTCACAACTGCCTCAAAATTGGCTATATAGCTTTGATTCTTCTTAAAAAGCAAGGCACAAAAATAGAATATGTTAAAAACGTTGGCTACAGTTTAGCCCTTGTTTTCCTAGATAAAATATAGGAAAGCTACATCAGAAAACAACTAAACAACGTAATTGAAGAGAATGCTCTCCTTAAAGAATCGTCCAACTTTGGATCAGGCTGTAGCACAGAAATGTCAATCCGACCATAGTTGATGAATCACTGAAACGTGGTTCAACTGTTTCTTGAACCCTGGCATCACCACTACCACTCCAGAAGGGGACAAGATGATCCACGTGACCGCGCCATCAATCAAGGTGGAGGCATCATCATTAGATGCACCATCACCAACAACGACCCCACACCTCTCATGGAACACCTCAACTTTCTACTACAAACCGATGCGAAGACCATGATAATAGGCAAACTCACCTACAAACCCCCGAGACCCCAAGCAACATTCTGTAACGCCATCCCCAATCTCATCGCACCCCTGGCAATCAACTCTCACCACCATGTTCTACTCAGAGACCTCAACTTCCACTCTGATGACCCCAACTATGCCAACTCCATTGCCCTGCTGGAGAACCTTAGCAATATTGGCCTCACCCAACTGGTCACTGAACCCACGCACAAAGCTGGACACAAACTCGACCCAATTTTCACCTCCAGCGACAGAATCAAATTCAGCCATACCACAGAACTCACCTGGACTTACCACACCATTGTACCCTTCACCATCACCGATGTCAAGCACACCATCATCAGGCATCAGATCTCCTCACACCGCAGCTGGAGCAAGGTCACCAAAACGTAGTGGTCACACTCCCACCTGGATCACCGACAACGCTGACAGAGTCGCCCCACTGAAACCTACAAAATCCAACAAGATCCACTGACATGCCAACTGGTGCACCCCAGAACTCAGGACCACCAAGCGGAACTGCCACCAACTGGAGAAATTATGGTGCACCAACAAGAACCCCGCTGACAGAGTACATCACAAAACAGCCCTCAGCATCTATCACATCAAAGAAGCCAAGATAGCAGCCATCACCACCTGCATCGACTTCGCAGTCAACCACAAAAAGAAACTCTTCAAAACAGTGAAAGAATTCTACAACCTGGCAGCCATAGAGAATGCCATCCACCCCTCCCAAAAACTCTGCGACACAGTCTCAGACTACTACCATAGCAAGATCACCAACATCTACAACAATTTCAACATCCAACCTGCCACCATCGAACCTGATGACGTCAACCAACCAGCAAATACCAGCCAAGCCATCACCACCTTGTCACTACCCTGACCACCTCGGCCATCATGACTTCCATCCACTTTGAGATGCCCACCATCCCCTTCCCCCACCACCTCTACTACCTCTCAAGGAACCCAATCAACACACAATTAACCAGCATCCGCAACACCTCCATCTCCACAGCAACCTTCTCGGACAGATGGAAACACGCAGACGTCAGACACCTCCTAAAGAAAGCCTCTGCTGACCCCAACAATCTACAAAATTACTGTCAGATCTCCTTGCTCTCATACCCTGCCAAAATTCTCAACAAAGCCATCAACTATCAGCTCACCAAATGTCTGGAACAAAACCAAGTACTGTACGCCTCTCAATTGGGTTTCCGTGCCAACCACAGCACTGAGACCGTGCTGATTGCCCCCACAGACGACATCAGAACACTCCTCGACCGTGGAGAAACCAGGGCCCAGTCACAGTCTCCCACAGACACAGTCTCCCAAAACACCCTTATCAAAAGGCTCCATAACATAGGCATATAGCAAGACGCCCTCAAGTGAATCGCCTCCTTCCTTACCAGACGAAAAACAGGAGCATCCAACTGCGTCCCTTCACCTCCGCACCCAAAGACATCATATGCGGCGTATCACAAGGATCATTCCTCAACACCACCCTGTTCAGCATCTACATGACACTCCTCGCAGATGTCGTCAGATCCCATGGCCTAAACATAATCTCCTAAACAGATGACTCTTAACTGATCCTCTCACTCACTGAGGACCCCTCCAACGGCAAAAACAACTTCTGCAACACCATGACAATGTAGTTGAGTGGAAAAGAGACAACTGCCTCCAACTCAACTCCGAAAAAACTGAAGTACCTATCTTTGGGAAGAACACCTCCACATGGAACCACAGCTGGCGGCCTGCAGAAGTCAGACCCACACCTACACCAAATGACCACGCATGCAACCTCAGCATCATACTCGACAGCCAACTAACCATGAAACGACAAGTTAATGCAGTCGCCTCCTCCTGCTTCCACACACTGTGCTTGCTCTGAGAATCTTCAGATGGATGCCAACCAACACCAGAAAAACAATCACTCAGGCCCTCATCACCAGCCGCCTAGACTACAGCCACGCCCTCTACACCAGCATTCCCACCTAGCTCCTCAGAAGACTCCAGACAATACAGAATGCTGCAGCCAGACTCATCCTGAACCTCCCCAAATGAATCCACATTGCCCCCCACCTCAGAGACCTACACTGGCACCTCCTCCAGGAAAGATGCCAGTTCAAGTTCCTCACACACGCCTACAAAGCCCTCTACAACCTAGGACCTGCCCACCTCAGCCATTGACTGAACTTCCACAAACCCACTAGACACCTGCTCTCCTCATCACTTGCCCCCGCACACACTCCCTACATACGTCACAGCCATAATGGTGGCTTCTCCTTTTCCTACATCGCTGCCAATATCCTGGAATGAACTTTCCCTCCAGCTCCATACAGCCCCCTTGCTGGCAAACTTCAGAAACAGACTCAAGACCTAGCTCTTCGACAAAGACACAGCACCCAGATACCCCTAGGGGTGACAGGGCTGCACTTTACAAATGCTGTTTGATTGATTGATTGATATGAAGCAGTTGCAAGACCCAGGAGTGCTAATGAAAATCAGATGCTTTGAATAGTTGAAAGTGGCAGCACAGTAGTAAATAGGCAAATATATCAGTATTCATTCTCCCATTTCAAGGCTTCAAGTTAAGCGCTTGCTATTAATTCTAGGCTACCTTTGGCTTTTATACAGAATTCAAGTGTTCACCAAGAATATGTGATTCATGAAAAACACAGTGGAAGAAATAGCATTTTTATCAAATGAATCATCGTATCAAAAATAATGGTCTCAAATTAATATCATAAAAATGTATGTTGTCCTCAGAGATTTTAATCCCCAACATCACTTTTGAGTGTAATTATTTTTACTAAATTTGATGCTAGAATACACTGCAGTATTTCAAAGCAAGACCTCAGTATTTCTTAAGCTGTCCTCATCCACCCAGAAAAGCAGACTCCTCTATGATTTGAAATTTGCTTTCTACATTTTTCTGACCAGGCATTTATTACAATACAATATGTTCAGGGTATAGATTTAAGCAATTAAATGCCTTCTCTTCATTGCACCTATTTTTTTCACAACAGCCCTTCATTTAACGACCCGAACAATTATCAATGATGTTCTACAATCTAGTTCCCCGCTTTGACATTGTTAAACCCAGTTCCCTGTAGATGGAAACCCTACCTAAGGGAAGGGGGCCGGTGGTGGAGGACAAGTTAACGACATTCTGTTCCACGAGTCACCTGAGGTTTTCGTGTCATTTTCAGAAGAACAAGTACTAAAAATCATAAAAAATGTAAAACCTGAGGGAGCTTCAGGTCTCAATGGACTACCAAATGCCCTGTTTCGGCATGACCCCTCATTTTGGTCTTGTCTTCTGGCTCTTCTTTTTACCAAAGCTATAGCCTGCAGTCTGATTCCTGAATCCTGGAGAGGAAGTATACTTAATCTAATCCACAAATCGGGTTCCCGTTCGGATCCTTCCATCTATAGGAAGATTGCACTAATAGATGTGGAGACGAAAATATACGCATCTAATCTCTTGGTTGAGTTAGAGGCTTGAGTTAGCTGAACAAACCTAATACCCTACACGCCAACCGGATTTTGGGCAGGGATGGGCACCCTCACTAATATCTCTGCGGTTACACTCCTAGTCAATCAAGCTTTTGCAAAATCTAGGCCTTTGTATACCTGCTTTATCGACCTCAAAGCGGCCTTCGATAAAGTTTCAAGAGCTAATTTATGGGCAAAAATGCAAGACTGGGTGTCCCGCCCAGACTCCTAGAGGCCATCATCAATCTCTAATCACACACGTGGGTCCAAATCAGGAAAGGAGATGGGTCCAGCTTAACCGGCAAGATTCCAACATTTAATGGGCTAAAACAGGGTTGCGTTTTAGCGCACTGTCTATTTAACATTTACACCTCCGATCTTGATAAGCGCCTTTGGTTAATCCAAGCCGACCCCCAAAATTGGTCAAAATACCGACACCCTGTCTCCAATATGCGGACAATATCGTCTTGCTAGCACAAACTCCGGTAGGCCTGCAGAAACTGGTTAAGGAATTAGGAGCCAACATTACCCTGAACCAACTTACGATTAACCATCAAAAAACAAAAGTTATGTGTTTCTCCAAACACAACAAAACAATGAAAAGGCATACTTTTTCCTGGAAATTGGTTGAGGAACCACTGACCCGGTTCCTATAAATACCTAGGCTTTCCTCTAGATTGCAAGCTTAACTTCAAGCTACATTTGGTTCAAGGACGCATGAAAGCCAAACAGCTGTTATTGGTTTCCAAACTCCTAAGAAGAAAGCTCATAGGCTGCTCCACCGGTCACCTGCTAAAAGTAATTGCCGCAAAATTCCTACCTTCCATCTCGTATGGCTCGGAAATTCTGAACATTAAAGATGCCACTGTCTTAAACACAGCACAATCCACATTTTTTAAAGATCATTTTCAATACCGCTACATACCTCACAGGCACAAATCCAGCTAGAATATGGATTAAAAAATCAGATCATGGCCAGACAAGGCGCTTTAGTAAATTATTACTGGAGGATGAGGGAAGCAGAAGACAACACCCTAGCCCACCATTGCTGGGTCGAGATTGAAAATCAAGCAAGACTAGTCAATTCAACCACAACAGTCCTGAAGGAATCCTTCTCGGCACTACAGCTAGAGGAGGCTTGGTTCACCCCTGCAGCATACTCCGGATTCAAAAGCGTGGTGAATAACACTATCAAGCAGATCTCTTTGCTAACAGACAAAACAACCATTGCAAATAAACATTACGCCTGGGCCGTGATACAGGCCTACCAGAGGCTGAAGCCGCAACAGTATCTGACCGAACATTTCTCCCACCAGAAAAAGTATTATCTGACGTTGCTACGAATAGGATCATTCCCCTCAAAGGATCTGACCCAAAATGGAAACATACATGGCCATCCAAGGAATGCCACCTATGCGGTCAAGGGGAGGAGTCACTATTACACCTACTATGTACTTGCCCTTTTTTACTGGAAAATTGAAAAACCATCCTTCGGGAAGCTCTAAGGAAGGAACAAATAAGAACATATAGAGCAGCAGTCATCAGGTGTCTTGGAGGGTCGTTGATTCCCCTGTCCTGTAGAGCCACAAAACTTTGGAAAATCGCGGCAAAAGAATTGGAAAAAAGCGACTCTAGCCAAGTGGCCAACGAATAACCTGTTGGCACATATTCTTTAAATGTACTGTTACACTTGTCTTTATTTTAATTTAATTAGTTGTTCCCTATTTTTACGTTTTTAAAATGTACACGTAAAGTATTGTGTTTCATGATGGTTCTCCATCCTTTTATGATGTTTAACAAATCAAATAAAAGTATATTTGACTTGACTTGAAACCCTACCTAAGGGTGTGACTTCAGGCTGATGGAAACTGGCTATTAAGTTTAAGAGTATTCTTAAGTGCTATTTAAGACTCTGCTGAGACCTGAATGGTAGACCTGTATACTTACAACATCCGCTCCTCAAGCCGTGTGCCATCTATTCCCCGCTAAAAAAGATCTTACCCCATGCAGAAGTGGAGAATGAATGCTAAATGACTGCCACATGGTAGCAGTGAATATAGGCCAGCATGGCAGTGGGAACATTTTCGTACTGTTGGGCGCTGCCCCTTTTTTTTGCAGCTTTTTTGCCACCTTTGCAATTAGCATAGCAGGTAAGGTTTAAAAGAAATTGTGCAAAGTTCCAACACATTGACTAGACAGCTTTGCACACTCCTAGCTTTCATTAGAGAATAATTTAGCCATAAAGTTTCTAAAGCCAAAAGTGGCTGGACTGGGACGGTGCCCCTAACATAATTCATCAGCTCCCAATGGCTATAACTGACTTTTCGAAACAATCTATTAGGTCAAAAGGAGGCGGCTTGGTAATCATAGCCAAACAGCAGCTTAAAGAACTAACTCTTACACAGACTTTAATTCCCAAGATGCTACTGGTGCAATTTTCCATATTCATACACTACTAATACTAATACACTACTAATAATGTTGATGTGAACACAACCATTCATTAACAGGACGTTTTAATTTGCTGGTTTGGTGGTGGCCTACACAGTTGATCATAACAAGTTACTTATTGAAGTAGACTTTAATACCTAGGTGGGTGAGGGTTACCCTCATTATAAGAGATACTTTCAGCTAGGTGGAGCGCCATTTGGATACCTCTCCAACATCATGGTCACTCATCCCTACAAATAAGTGCAATGACTCTATAGTCGATTCTTCTGGTGTCCTGGTGTCTGTTGGTATATAGGACTGTATTTAAGCCAGCTAGCCTATCTTTTCTAAATTCAATTGACATTTACTTATTAACTGCATAACCATATATTTTCACAACAGCAACCTTAAAAAACAAGGCATTTTCTACACATCTTTCATACGAAAGAAGCTGCCTACTTCAGTTATACATACAATACATACAAAAATAAACAAATATGGTAAAGTTCAGTGCAGATAGCATTTAAACTCTAGAGACATTTTTTGGAAACGTTCCACTGAGAAACCTGAGTTATACGTCGTATTTGCTCCATATATATGTATAAATATACGTTGTTTTTTTGTTATTTTTATAAACATGACATAATAAACATAAAGGGCTTTATTCACAAAAGTAAACTTACACTTTTGCCGTAAGTTTACTATATTTTTTGCTATTCGCAAACTACGAGTGTAGTTTTATGTGTAGTATCTGTACAACTATAAAGAACGCCGCACATTAGAAGCTAGGACAGTCTCTGCAGTGGTAAAAATACTACAAGTTAAGACTGCCGTATAGTTTGTGGATAGCATAACAAAATAATCAATTTACACCAAAAGTGTGAGTTTACCTTTGTGAATTAGCCCATTGTGCTGTTAAGTTAAACACAATGGACCTCTCCAGTACATTGTGGAGCATCAATTACCATTTCAGTGTGTGTAGGCTAATTGCAATTTGGGACTCTGTATCTATCACATTTGAGGTGGTGTTGTATTAGAAGGGTATACAAGATTTCTGGAGAGTTCAAGTCGGGTGTCTGTATCTATTTGCAATGTATCATCTGTCCTGGTCAATTTCATACGCATTTCCACTGCAAATGTCCCTCCCCCTTACGTATTTTATCCAGTCTTTTCCCATTTGTGCTGTAGAGACTATCCAGTGTACTGCCTTGTGTCTTCTGTCAAGTGCGAGTGTGCATGACTTATTTGCTCGCTTGACCATTTTTCCTACGCATAATCACTGGCAATCATAGTACAATAATCTTATTTATTTAAAGCACCTTTTAGCTTTCAACGATAATAGATGTACAATGTTCTATCATCTCTCTGTCGTGTATTTTGTTGTATGTATTGCCCTACTGACTATCTAAATGTGTTTCTTTTTCCTCTGCAGATGCTATAATTTATTGTTTTCAATTTGCATACTGATTTTTTTCTACACTGAAAACATACATTTTCTAAGCCAAGGTCCCGCTTATCTTTATTTTCACAATTGTGACCATAAGGGTTGAGCACTCGAACTTGCCACTATACTATAGCAGGTTAACTTTCTTAGCTTTGTCTTACCAAAGACCTCAAATGAACAGTAAACAAATATGATTATTAAGTAACTACTATTACCAGTTTTGATGAACATGTCAGTGACATCATCATAATACTCATTTTTTATAAATGCATATCACTTTATTAGTAATATTTGCAGTGTTGCATTTCTAATGTAATATGATTTGTGAAGTCACAGTTAATAAAATACACTTATTCTAATTTTCTGTTCTACTTAAAAACTGTAATGTTCTATCTGTCAGGATGAAATTCAAGAATCCCTTAGCTGACAATTGATTACTTTAAGCCTTACTTCGAGTTCGCCGGAGGTGAAACTCCATGCCTAAAGCGGCTAATGGCACATCTGCCCTATTACAAGTGCATTATAGCCTACAGGACTTGCGATATGGCAGACGGGATATCTGCCACGTTTTGATAGAGTATCCCATCTGCCAAATTCTAAATAAGGCCCCGAGCAGATATTTGGGATTCTCCTGAAAATTAGGAGCTGCCACTTTATGCAATACCTTTAGATATTTGTAGTCACTGCCTTTAGCAGTTCCCTGTGAATATGATATTGTTGAGAAGCCCGCAGTATCTACTAAGGTATTTCACTGTTTAATGTCGCATTACTATTGCTCCATCCGCTTTTCAGCTTACTCCCTTTATCACTTTCAAAAGGGCCATTAATTATACTTAGTTCAATTGAAACTCTATGTACTGATCCTTGGAGGTTGCCCATGATCTTGCCACCATTTTGGGTGTAAATACCATTTATCAACTTGCATAAAGACAGCAATAAACATGTCAGACCACAAAAACCCCTCTGAGCGAGACTTGGAGTATATAAAACAACACAATGCATTTTAAAACAAAAATAGCGTCACATGGTACATTTTACAACCTAATGTCACCAAAACGTCTAAAAATCAATAAGTATCATACAGTATGACTGGAAATCTACTTGAGAAGCACAGGGGGGGAAAACGAAGTTGGACAGCTCTCAAAGTATCAAAACCCTATAAAGCAGTGCCAGGAAGATTTAGAGTCTCACAGGGTATAACAAAGCTACACCAATCTTATCTTTCCTTTGCCACAAAACTCAGTTTTCTTCGATATTTCCATTGCATTACATCTCTCATTTTCCATATTGTTAACCAAAGGTATATTTTAGAATAAAAAACGCAAAGCACGTAAAATAAGTTCTTCTTCAATAACCGTTCCTTATTTAGTTAAAAGGTTTCACTCTTCTCTTTAAAAATAGAGGGAAGGTCAAAAATTCTTCACGCCAAGATTTAGGTCCAAAAATAAACCAGGTTTGACTTGGATGATCCGTAAGTTTTTCATACAAAAAAAATTAGATATCGCTTTTACCAATGCAATTTAACATCCATGCTGTCATTATTTGCATGTATCATCTTACTATCCAACTATCTGCATTCCTCTTTAATAGGACATGGACTGTCTTTCCAATCATAAAGAACACATTGTTAAATCGGTGGAAATTAGCTTTTTAAAAGGCAATGTTTCCTTTTCGTTTTTTCATCCATACAGATGCAATGCTTTGCTAACAACAGCGGAAGTGTCAGTTGACCCTAGAAATGTCCTTTCATAGTCTCAGTACCAGGAAGATTTACAGCAGATTTATGTGTGTGGAGGGGGTGGGATAAACTACTCTGGTGGAGGAAAGTAATAAGGCATACTAGATGGCTCCAATAACAAGGCTTGTTGAAAAAGAAAGTGTTTGTAGTGTATGTAGATTTTGGTGTGGACAGAGTTTGGTCAATACAATTATTAATAATTAAGATATTGCCTGATTGCAAAGGATAGAAGAAAGGTTATTTGGGAACCCATTTTTGCAAGCCACTGGAGGTCTCGAGTTTTTATTAAGAATGTACAGTTCACCTCTACAAAATTCTTAAGTAATAATCATTTATGGGATAAAGTACCCCCTACTGTACATTATAAGGATATTGCAAGTCACCAACGTGTTCCATGACCATCTAGAGGAGTGAGTCCAAAGACCGTGTTGCTTTATAAAGTTTTAGAACTCCAAAGAGACTTGCGATAACCTTATCATGTATGTCAGGGGGTACTTTATCCCTTTTAATACATGGTTGGGATTACATTTCTCACAAACCACTTTAATCCTTGGTAGGTAGCTCTTTCATATAAAAGAGAAAGCATGTTCCCAAACATGAAGACTAAAAATAGAATCACTTGGGCAACATTAAACACATCAAAAAAGCTGTAAAATATTTGCTGCAAGAAGATAATAGAATCAGTTTAACATGCAGAAACATTCTAACTTTTCTATAATTACATATAGAGTGCAGAAAATAAACATGGTGCCATATAAATATCTCCTTTCTGGTTGTCATTGTACAGATAGAAAAACAGAGCAGACGGAAGAAAAAAAGCCGTGTTTGGTTTTTGTTCAATATACAGACGCTTTAATTATGCTCTGTGACCTGACGAGCCTTTCTCCTTGGCTGCAGGTACTGGCAACAGATATTGTGACATCAGAACTATAATAAGAATATAATAATATAATATAAGGTATTACAGTTGAGTTCTAACGTAATTTCCTTATAATCGGCGACTGCATACGATAGAAGTTTCAGGGTATAAAGAAATTATAAACAGGGTTTTATTTAGGGATTCAGACCTGTCAACTTGTAAATAAATTTGACTGTGTGAGAAGAGGCGGTTCCTTGGAGGGGGCGTGGCTCATGCTGTGAGCTACCTAAGAGGCACTCTACTCTCCACCAACCCATCACCCCCTCCTCCACTAAAAGAAACAAAGGGTTGCTGAGTCTGCTGCCGGTGTCGTGATGTGTTTTCACACCCCTTAATGGATATCGGCTGCTTACTGCCACCCAAGACCAGCTGTAAAGCCACTTTATATAGTGGTTTCCAGCTCACCTTTTCTGCCACCATGTGATTTCAGCTCCTCATTGGGCGACCATGTGAAGGGAGCTGAAAGCGTGTGATCCACACAGTGGCACCATGTGAATTTGTAGGTCTGGGGATTGCACCATCCCATTTACTATAAGAGTATTTTGAAATGGATTGTTGTGCACTTATATTGGGGATTGTTTACTGACGAACTGGTCTTGCAATCCTTTTTTTTAATAAATCAATTTAAAAAATAATAGCGGTAATTTTAGACCCTATATGACATAATCCCACAGTATATCAACAGATGACAGGAAGACACAAGCAGTATGATAGAAGGATGCCGGGAATTTACCTAGTAGCATTCTGTGCAAAAACAGTGTATTGCTGCTTTTGAAAGCTGCCTTGTTACTTTTGATTATCAAAGAAAATATTGCTTTAATAACACGTTTGAAAAGAGTTTTCCCAGAACACAAAAGTGATTTTCAGCACAAGGTTATGCATCACCACAGCCTTGATAACAGAGGACATTATGTTCTATAGTTAAAATGACATAATTGCTTATCCCTGCCTGGGATTGATGTCACCAGACCCTTCGTCCAACTGGCATCATCATAATGCCCTTCTGCTGACTCATAAGCAGGCACGTCACGTGGACGTTTTAAATAATGAATGATAGACTATAGGAAGGGGTGTAGAGAAAGGAACAGTATACTGTTTACACAGCCACCATCCGGGGGTGAATTGATAATGACATGCTGTGCCTTAGAGACCATTCGCTTGCACTTTGATAAATTTGCACAAGCCTAAGCAAAAAAAATGCCCAACAGTCAATTAAAAGACTTTAATTAGATATAATCTCAAAAAATCACAATGTAAAATGGCACAGGAAGAACTGCTTTGGCCATGATGGTTTCAAATGTTCACAACGTGAATGGAGCTAATAACAACGCAGGAAATTCATAGGACTTCTGCACAAGAGAGAAGCCCCAGTCCTTCGTCGCTTTCCATTCTAAGGATAGCATGTGCCAATGCCTGGCATGTTCTGACCCACGTGTCTGCTGCCCGCATAAAGCATTCAATACAACCACGAGGCTAATGTCTGCTTGATTAATTTCTTAATCAAATTAGGTTTCAAAATATCAAACGCAATGTGTGTCTGATTAGTTGCCGGCACATAATAAAGATGGCAAATCCCATTTATGGATTTGCTCCAATGCTTCAAGGACGAATAAAAAGATTTCGTTGGAATTCTGACTTTGATAGAGGCTCATGTGTAATTGTGTGAAATAACTGCAAAAGCATGCCCGTAACATGGCAATGCAATATAGCAGAGACTCGCACTGCCTCTTATTCACCCCTCCCACACACCATCAACATACTTTACTCAGGTCAGCAAACTTGCTTGAATATGCAAACATTCTAGCAACAGAAAAAAGTCTTAAATTAAATGCCTTTCTTACAAAGCATATATTGAGGTCCTTAAACAAAGCACAACACGTTTTGGAGAACTCACCAGAATTTAGCTGCAGGCACATTGTGAACCAAACTCTTTTCACAATAGTGTCTTCCCACCAAAACCAATATTATACGAGTAGGAGACAGGGTGAATGTGGGTTATTATTTATTTGACTTCCTCTGTGTTTGACAGTTGAACATATTAGAGAAAATGAGTCTGAGATGCAGGGATATGTTGTAAACTTCAGTCTAGACCAATAAAGTCAATTTTCAATTACCATCAGATGTTGAAGTTTGTGTCCTTTATCTAATTTTCTAAGAGATCTAATTTTATATTGAAGGCTTACTTTGGTTCATTTTTGGAAGGAGCTGTGATGAAGTGGCTGGACTGCAAGTATTTAGAATCTAGAGACATGGGAGTGCATCCAGGTCTCCCCACTTAACAAAACTGTGTGATCCTAAGCAAATTAGTGTCTCTCTGTACTTTTAACTCCCAAAATTGGGTCCATCTACAGCAAATGTCTCCAAACCTTTTCTTTAATCAGAGTAACTTATGTTCAATTAAAATCACTCTGAGCTAATAATATTGTTAGTATTGTAGTGTTGTAATAGAGACCACGTCAAACAAGATTGCATTAGTGATCGGCCCATGCGTGTTACTCATTAGAGAGCCTGATCTTGAAGCTGTTCTGTGCATTATACAAGGAAATACATTAACGCATTCAAGACAAAGGAAGTGTTGCTCTATAGACTATTATATAGTTCGAGCAGTTGTCCCTTTCTATTCTTGAAACATTTATTTCTATGAATAATAGAATTCGTTTTGTTTAATTGCTTGTGCACCTCTTAAGTCTAGAATTGTGTACACATTGAATGATACAATGAGAACTCTAATCTGTATAATTAAGGGTTTTTGTATATATGGTACAAATGTAAAGTGAATAAAACTGAATGTGCGCTCTTCTTTAGAAGTCCTTGAAATTGTTGAGCAACTACATCTGTACATCACCGGTCCCGAGAGGTTTGGGCTGGGGCACACTGGGATAAAATAGAGGCAATATCTGCAAGTAAAAAACGTTTGCCTGCATTCCTTTCTTTTCAGATGAATTATTGATGGATATTGCTTGTAGTGAGTTCCCCAAGTCATCCATTAGCAGAGCCCCAGCTCAGGCCAGGGAGCATGCAGAGCGGCAGCAACACTTAGAGAATTCAGGAAGGGAGGCAGGCAGTATTTAATGCAGACATCAGGCCCTCGCCCAGTGTACATTCCAAGGCTTGCAATGATCGCTAATGTTCTTTAAAGAACTGGTGAATCCAGAATGTATCCTGCATCAGCTAAGCATCTGCAGAGACCACTTTAGCTGGCTGTCACGTGACTGCTGTTCCAGGAACTGCACGCGCCGCATTTGTGAAATGGGTCTATAAACCATCTTTGCTGGCCAGTTCTTGCTCTTGCAAAGCTAAATCTTACACAGTGGGTGGCAAATTGTTGCATCTACTCGGATCGCTAAAGTACAGACACATATGTGCCAGCAGACTACAATGTATGTATGTGAAGTATATGTATAGAAGGCTTCCTGCTAAGGCACTATGTATTGCTAGGGTAATAAATGCTAACTGTGGGAGCTACAAGGGGCATAGCTACAATGGGGCAGCAGTTGCACAGGGGCTTAGGTGACAAATTGACCCCAGCTGGTGACTTTGTATTACCAACCTAGAGGCTGAGGCGGCAGATCCCTTGTTTGGATTAGTCCCCGTCTCGTGCGACTGCTACGTCCTGAAAATCTACCCTCTGCTTAAGTGACCCAGTCGAGTCTGCCTAAAAATAGACGCGAGTGCATACACCAGACGCACAAGATGTACCCATTAATCCGAGCCTGGTTGGCCTGATGCTCCAGATTTTGATAAGGATGTCTACGGAGGTTGATATGAAACGTGATAGAGGGCATCGGGCATCTGCAAGTGAATTACAGGATCAGGATTCAGGATGGTGGCTTCCTGGGAGCAGGAACCACCACCTACTGCCACAAAATGGAATCCTTGCGTCTGCTTGACCGGACGGCATAGGTGAATTCGCACCATGTGACAAACACCTCCCACGCCCTCCATCTCCTTTTACTGGTGGCCCCGTCCAGCATCGGGCGCAGTCAGCAGAGTCCATGTGCGCCTCAATTACAAAGCACTGCAGCGCTCCCCGGGGACGGCCCGGGCCTCCGTGATGCACTCTCTGGTCGTCAGCACGTCCTGCTGCACAGCGAGGCAGGAAATGGAAAACCGCCGGAGAGCTACTTTGAGAGGGCTGGGCGGTAAATGATGCGCCCTGTACGCTTTCACCTCCAGGCCCTGCACTTTCTCTTCCAGATAGAGCGAAGATAATCCCCCCTAACACGTCAGGACTACTGCGGGGCCTTTCAATTATTAAAAACAACAACTGAGTGCAGCAGTGTGTTGAACGAACCCCCAACCCCGGGAGGCCACATTTCGACCATTTCTGAGATGCAAGGTGGGGGGAGGGGGGGTGCATCAGAAACAGGCTGCGCTATCCCCACCTAGAAGAAGCTGTCATGAGGGCTCAGGGAGTTGTTACTACAGGCCACACACCACGTGTGTGGGTCAAATCGATCTTCCTGAGAGGGGTCCCGGCTGACAATAAATTACATCGTCCAGAACTGCACTCTCTGCATCTTCGAAATCCACTCACATCTTTAATCCTCAGGTGTACACTCAAAACAAATTACATTTCACTTTCACACTGAAGAGCCCGCGTGCTAAAAGGTGAGGGCCTACCTACAAAACGGGGAGCCGTCGCAGTCCCTCTGGAGTCAGCTTGTTTTTTAAGACTCGTGTATAACGTTAGGAGCCCCTTCTAATTATCACAATATTGCAATATTTCACGGCTGCGCACAATTGAAATATTGTGGTGCGAATTTAAAGCACTGCGTGTAACCATAAGTTTAAGAAATGCAGCGAATGACATTGACAGCACCTAGAGACGGCAGAAGCGTGGAATGAATCAGTGCATTATTATAATCATTGATTAACTATTTATCATTGCCGTTGTTAATATTTCTACGTGTGAGGACGTATGATGAGGTCGCAAGCCATGAAACACAATTCCTAATCAACTCATCCTTTGCTCACATGAGTTTCTTTGCTCATTGCCAGAGGTCGCGCGCCCGTCTTGCCTCCACGCTCGGAAACGCCTATCTTTGTGCAGTCTGCGGAGCTCGGCTGAGGTCCAGCCCCGCGCCCCTCAGCCAGCAGCAGCGCTGCCGCATCAGCCCGAACACGGCGATTAAACACCGCCACCTATAGGAGGACGCGCCCGCATCGACGGCAGCTGCGGACAATACGGTCTTTTTCTGGGCAGGGGCATAAAGGCGGACACTCGCTGTACGCAGCTGCCTTTCTGTTTGTGTACCTTCTTGTGTTTGCACGACACACCCTCCCGTCCTACAAATCAAAGATGTCACGAGGCAGCATCCCGTCTGCAGCGTCGTGTGTTGAATGAGACGAGCCCGAGGCTTTGCCGTAGAAATAAATGGCTGTTTGAGTCAGTGGCGCAACGCAACATGAGGGGACACCCCTATAGAATGGCAAGAGGGCCCCGCAGGTCTCACATATCTCAGTTTGGCCTTGAGCCGGATGGGGGTCCCCTGAGTGGGTGGAGGGCTGCCCCCTTGCGCCGCCGGGGAGCGGCAGGGGCCTGTGTTACGCCCTGTTTGAGTCATATGCGGCGTTCGACTTCCAATTCACAGAGATGGCCATTCGCAGGCGGCTGCCCGTGAAACGGGTCGCTCATTCACGGACTGGCATTCAGAGCGGCTGAGCCAGCATAACAGATCCGCAGGCGCCCTTTGTAAACTGAAAATATAAGCAAATAGATTATATCACGAAGGATCCCCTCGCACCACTGATATCCACTGTCCATTAACGGAACGCCGTCAATATATCACCACAAATGCGTGCGCACATTCGAGTTTCCCAAGACGTGGACCGTCAGTAGAGGAGACCTCACTGCAAAGGCATTGATTTTTTCAAACAACAAAAGACTGGGTCCGAAGACGGACAGGCATCCATTTAAATGGCCCTAGTGTCCGGGGGTAGCGGGGCGCTGGTCACCGCAAGGAAGAGGGGCACTGGCAACTCCAAGCATGGGTGTGCGGTGTTTTCCACAGTGATTCCAATTTGCGCAGTGTACAGTAACAAGCAGCCACCAATATGACCTCCGGTGGGGAGGTGTGAAACTCAGACCCTACTGCCGAGGAAATTATCGCACTGACAATCATTTCACACAGAAGGGATACAACGGAAAACAAACACATGCCTGAAACACGAATGCGGGTACAGTGACACCAAACTGCAGTAAAATGCAGTCACACCAATCAACCACCCAATGTCATTTTGTCACACCAAGAGAGAAAAAAAAATCTTGCCAATTGTAATGCGATTAGCGGTTTCCTCGCACTGCAATGCACCTGATGTTCACAGCAAGCCCCAATGTCCCATCGGGGCTGACGCCCGAATATCGGCACGAAATACAAGCCCAGGGTACCCGATGTGCAGTCCCTGATGAAATATTCCGTAGCTTACCTGATGAAGAAACCCCTTTAGGCAAATCATAGCAGCAGAGAGGCTGGCATCCACAAATCACCGGGCTCGAAGCTACCTCCTTGTCAGTTTCTAGCCTCTAGAGCAGGTGCGCACCACCAGCGAATCCATTATTACTGGTAAAAACAAAGAACCCTCTCCAGAATCTTCAACCATTGCAGCCTCTGCTTCCTGTTCTGAGCATCACTCTATGGTAGGTATTAGCTCATATAAATCAGGGGAACAGCTCACACGGAGCAGACTGCACCTTACATGGTAGCGCCATCTGCCGACAGCAGGGCGGAAATTACTCGCCACAAGCAGGGTCGGAGCATCCTCGTTCCGTCTTTTTTTCTGCAGGTGTTTTATAGTCCAGTTCCAGCCATAACAACAGTCCTCACACAGACCGGCATTGAATTTATAAGAGTTTTATGGTGTAGCTGAATACCTGTATTTTTTCTTTTTTAATCTGCTATACCTTTCATGACATCTCGAGGTTGATGGTGGGTGCTCGGAAGGGGTAGGCGGCCGTGGGAAGCCCACTGAAAACGCTGCAGTGAACCCCAATGTACGTTTTGTGTATGGGAAGCCATACATAAGGAAATGAACTACAGGATGTCCCATTTAATGAGTGACGCAGAAGGCTTTCTTTAATTACTCATTACAGTAACCATTGAATGGGAAGGCAAGGACTCGTGTCTGTCTCTATCGATGCGCGCTTACACAGCCCATTCTCCGAGACTCGATGTTACGTAACACAATCACATCCCTCGGCCTCGGGCAGAGGCCGTGCATTTGCTGACAAAGATTTTGGGAGTGTCACAACCGTAAAGGTTAATTAAGAACAAGGGCCTGACCGACTACCAGAAGTCTGGCCACAATGTGCAGTTTATTACGCGCCTGACTAACACAAGATTAGTGGCCTGTGAGAGGATACAACATTCCACGTATTTACAGTGTGGGACAAGGTGCACAAACCTCTTCGCCTGTAAAGCATTTCTTGCTGAGGCCTGGTGTTGGTGCGGGGTTTATTTATCTCGAGACTGTGTTCTGCTCGATCTATTCACTGGTCCCCGGCGGCCCCACTCAGTGCTAATGGAAGCGCCCTGCGGCTGCTTCGTTGAAACAAAGACCCTCGTAGGCCCCCCTCTGACTGTGGGTGCGTGAATACCGTGCCAGTCCACCGGGGAGTGTGCAGTACACGGGTGACTGCCCAGGCTCACGGCGCGGCGGGACACTTCCAGTGCCTACAGGGTGTGACGTAGCTGAAAGATAACCCCCACTGACAGAGAGCGGGTCTCAAGACGGTATGGCCGATCTGGACAACAGGGAGGACGAGTAAGAGTAGAACTGGACCATTTCGCCCCATTGCCCTGGTTTGTGGGTGTTTTTCTGTGGTGTGTAATTTACAGTCTGTGAAGGGCGTGACAATGCTTCTGGCTGTTAATGACTGCTATCTTGTGAATGGTGTGAGATCATTACACATAGCCTATTCTGAAGAGCACATACCTGCGCGTGTAGCAGTGAGCCACATAATTCCATAATACAAAAAACAAAATAGCGTAGAATAGACCCCCATTGCCTGTTTGGAAGGAGGCCCGACAGCAGGGAATGTGGGAACTGGTTTGGGGGTCCCAGCCAATCAGTGGTTACTGGGCTCCAATCGTGATATATGGTGTCTTTTGAGACTGTGACATATACCTTACAGTTGGTCCTAAATTGAGCACCAAGTATATGGCCTTAGCATTTGACCCTTTATGTAGGATACATAGTTTTCAAAGACTTATTCATGGAGGTGGTGTGGCATTGGTTAATGAAAACTCAGCTAATCATACACTAAAATCCAATAAATGAATTTCGAGCCAGTGACTTTACTTACAAAACAATAATTTACTCCACATAGAACTAAGCAGTCGACCTAAAATCAAAAATCTACACAGTAACAATTAAACCTGTCTAGCTCCTCCTGAGTTAGAAATTGTTAAAAGATGACTAGTTGGGTGTCGTCTGTATAAGAAAGTATTTCAAACCAGCAGGACTTGACCAACTAGGCAAGGGGGGGCTACATAAATGTTAAAAAGCGTAGAGCTCAAGGAGAGGCCCTGACGGAATCCTTGTCCAGGGGAATGGTTTTGGTATGGTAAGTGCCCATGGAGACTGTTTGGACCCTATCTTTAGGGAAATTTTCAAACCAGTTGATGGTGGTGCCCTGGATACCAATCTGGTAGAGACACTGTATCAAGATGGAGTGTGAGATGGTATCAAACGCTGCCGACAGGTCAAGCAAAACCAGCATGGTAAGATTTCAAGTATCCAGGATTAACATAATTGTACCTAATTCTACTTATAGGGTGGTTTCAGTGCTGTGGGAAGGTCTGAAGCCTGATTGAGAGCAATAACAGCTGCTACTGAGCGTGAGTGGTGATGCGAGGGTGGGGGGGGGAATAAACAAAAAAGAACTTAGCTGGGTGCCACCACCTCTCCTCCATCGTCTACTGGCAGCAACAGGAAGCACTCAGTTTTCCAGAATCCTCTGTCGAATTATAATGCTCCCTTACAGCAGCGTTGTGATTGGTCTGAGCACAGTGGTTCGGCACTCAGACAGGGACTTGAAGGCAGGGCATGTTCCCCACCAGGCTGTGTAATGCAGCCTGGTGAGGAAGATGCAAAGTGAGCAGGATTGTTTGACCGGCCCAAGAGGGCTTGCCAAGCAGTCATACGCACTTAGGGAGTGCACTTAACACTTCTTCCCATGCCCCCTGCACGAAAACTTTATCATTTTAGTTTTCTTTTTTTTACACTGCTACCAGAGCAGTGGGGCGATGCTCCTACGCCTCTGCGAAGGAGCCGCCATTGATTGAGAGGCATCCAACAAGCTGCGTTTCTCCATGTAGGAGAGCTGTTTGTTGATTTAGAACTCCAGAACTTTACCCAGCTGGTTCCTTGGGATCAGCATTGTTTTAAAAAAATAGGTGGGACGTGTGCTGCTTTCCATAACCCGAGGAATAGTGGCTAGGGTCAGAGACTGGTTGCACATTGATGTAATGTCCACGAAACAAGAGTGGATAGAGAGGCAATGATGTAAGAAGGACAGAGATCAGGAGGGGAGCCAGATTTGACTTTAGCTTGCAAGTTGAGCATCTGAGGTTGGGCAACATGGGTTTGTACCAGGGCGTGGTACCACGGATCATATCAGGAGGGCAATTACTTTATTTGATGCTCAGTCCGTCGTGGGAGACGAGATGGCCATGATCCTGCTCGATGCAGAGAAGGCCTTCGACCGGGTGGTCTGGAATTTTCTTTGGGGGATTTTAGCGGGAAGAGGATTTGGAGAGAAAGCTATAAGTGCACTCACGGCAATGTATGTTAATCCAGTCGCCCGAGTCGTGGTTATGGGTCAGAGCTCTGATACTATAACAATAAGTCGTGGTACGCGTCAAGGTTGCCCCTGTTCCCCAATTCTCTTTGCTTTATATATTGATCCGCTTATTCAAAGGATATTAGGTTGCCCAAGAATTAGACCTGTGATACGGGAGGGGCATGAAACCAAGATCCTGGCGTATGCAGATGACCTGGCAGTGATCACGATTGATCCGCACCAGGCATTCCCTGAGCTGATCCGAATGGCAAAGGACTTTGGTGAATATTCAGGCTATCTATTAAATGAATCTAAAACGCAAATAATATGCTCCAAAAATATTATTAAAACAGATGAAAGATTTGTAGATTCGGCTATATATTTAGGGGTTAGAATTAATGCTTCAATAGTCAAGATTATTGATGAGAATTTTGGTCCACTGAGTCAATCTATAGAAAAAGATTTAAAAAGAATTGATGCTTTACATCTTTCATTGATAGGAAGGGTTAACGTCTTGAAAATGACAATGTTCTCCAAAGTTCTTTATCTATTCCGAGCCATACCTCTTCTTATAGAGGAAAAAATAATTAAAGGTCTGGAATCTATTTTTATAAAATTTGTATGGCAGTACGGAAGAGTCAGGCGCTCAACTAACCTTTTGTCTCTCCCTAGGGATAGGGGCGGCTTGGTATTACCGAATTTGAGGTTGTATCATTGGTCTTGTTTATTGATTCATATGTCTATTCTTTTTCGGTCAGAGTCACAATTCACTCAGGAATTTCATGGCAGTCAGACTCTTCCCACAATTTACGAGTTATTAGTTGGGAGAAAAGCTTTTGGTCTTTTAATGCGGGAATTCGATCATAGATATTACAGGAAGGCTCGATTTAAGATATTGGGACGTGTTTGGGGGGTTTGGAGAGCCATTTCAAAGTTTTGCCGAATTCCAAAGATACATCGATATTTACATTTATATAATTCTAGACTATTCCCGCAGATGGTAGTAGACAGGAATCTGCAAGTTTGGGAAGAATTAGGAGTCAAGAAGCTCGGTGATATAATGAGGGGAGATCAGATTCTTGGATTTGAGGCGCTACAAGCTAGATTCAGTATTTCTTTAAGTCATTGGCTACTGTATAATAAAGTTATTAGCTGGTTGAAGGCTGTAAGACCAAGGACCTTAATATCAGCTGAATTTCCTATTATCGACCAGCTGGTTAAAGGGAGTGAGAAGATTAGGGTATTCTATAATCTACTATGTGAGGAAATACAGGATGATTTAGGAAAAACAGAAGTAGCTCTGGCTTTAAAATTGGGAAATCCCGACATAGATTTAGACCTAGCCCTCCTATTAAATAAGAAAATATTTCGTTCTACCAATTTGAGGGCACAGCACTACAAAACGCTGTTTAATTTATATTACACACCTGCAAAGTTATTTGCTTGGGGTATAAGGGAGGATGATACATGTCCCAGATGTAAGTTAGGCGAGGCAGACCAACTTCATATGTTTTTCGAATGTGAGTCTTTGCTAGGAATACGGAGGGAGATAGAGAAATTCTGGGAGATGTTGTTAGGAAAAAAAATACTTCTGTCATCTACTTTAATGGTTTTAGGCACGGACAACAGACTAAAAGTAGGGAGAACGGAGGCAGCCTTGGTGTTTATTTCCGTGGCTGTATTTCGGTTATTAATTTCTGCAGGCTGGAAAGATTCAGTACCCCCCTCCTTTCAAATGTGGCTTTCTAGACTATTAGGTATGCATAATATTGAGATTTCTTTGTATGCACAGAAAGGGAAAAAAGTACGGGATTTTGGGGAAAGCATCTGGGCTCCTATCACAAAGTGGAGAGAGGCCAGTCTTGAGGGGAATTAGATTTGATTTTTTCCAGACCAGATTAAGAAGCGGTGTTATTTTTGTATGTGGTAAATTGGAAATTCGAATCCTTGCACTAATACATTTAATGTCGAAGTGATGTTAATCTTTTTTTTTTTTCTTCTCTTTATTTTTGTATACTTACTGCAACCAATAAAAAAATAATTAAAAAAAAAAAGAGGCTGGGAGATAGGTTTGAACCTTTCAAATACTACCAAAGCAATATTTCGGGACAGATTGGTGGTGCGGGAAAGATTAGATGTCTAGCTGTGGATTTGAAGCTGTAGTAGATGTTGTCAATTTTAGTTTGGAACTGGCTGGCTAAGGTGTTGTAAAGTTTCTGGGAGGCAGAAGTAGCTGAGGAGCATGATTGAGGTTTGGTAAAGTCATTTCCGGCTTTGAATAATTCCTTAGTAGACTTCCCTGCTTGGTCTATCCTGTTGATATAATGCCTAGCTATGTGCTTTCCTTAGCTTGGAATGATAGGCACTGAGTGCTAATTTGTAAGTTAGTTTATCAGTGCTAGATTTTGAAGCCCTCCATTTGCGTTCCAGTCTTTTACAGCATGATTCCTCAGTTTTCAGTTTGGGAGTTTACCATGGAGCATTGGGTCTGCATAATATAGCTGGGATCTGTTTATGAGGAGCAACACTATCAAGGGCATTGGAAAAGGAGTCTGGGAACAGGACTAAAGCTGGATTAATGTCCTCCGAGTTGTCTAGAGTATGGGACAATAAAGGCGGATTGAAAAGACTGCAGAGTAATCAGGACAAATGGAGAAAAACTGATCTCCAAGTACACTTCTTTTGAAAATGACCCCGGGGTAGTGAGGCAGTGCAGTCTGAGGCTTACTGAGTGAGATGGTGTCAGTGAGAAACTAGGAACATATGCAAACAATGTGAATCACACATAAACTCTACTAATCCGCCTTCGTAAGCCCTCATTGTTAATTAATAAACAAGCATCCCACCTCATTAGCAGATTCGATACACCTGGACCTTTCCTAGAATTAGTTTCCAATCATCAACCCTTTTGAATACTCATCTTAGGGTTGCCAGTCAGTGCCACCGTAGATGGCATCCGCAACACCCTCTTGCCAGCCCAAAGTTAATAATTTTGGTGCACCTAAATCCCAATGATCCACTGTCACTGGACATGCATGCATTTTTGTTTCGACATTTGAATCCAGTTACCCGTCTTCTCTGTGCATCCCACCTCTCACATTTCCATCTTCCATGTATCTCCGCCTACCCTACTAATGATCCCTCATTGTCAGTCTGCACCACTCCAATCCTGCAATACCACCATCCATTCAATCCTCAGCTTTTACAGAACCGGTTCTCCATTATCATTCGCAATGTAGCACATTCTAAGCTTCCCCTCTTCTTATTTCTCAAACTTAAACAAGCACTGGCAAAGGAAATGTCTGGCTGATAACTGAACGTGTATTTATGCTTCCATTCATTCAGTCACTCATTCTTCTGTTCATGCACTCTGTGGTGTTTGTTGCACTCAGTGGTGTTTATCACAGAGTTCAAAATGTAAACACAGTATGCATTTATATGCCGCAACGTTCCATTGTAACGCGCATTGCTAATGTATTTGTCAGAAAATTCACAGTGCAAAACCACCTCCTACACACCTGTCAGAGATTTTTTTTTTTTTTAAATTATTTTTAGTATATTTTTCATAGCGCACATTTCATACATTCAGTTATTTGTTAACTCCACAAAACTTTTTATACAAAATATAGTACATAGAGTAAATCATGTTTGAAGAATCAAAATCATAATCAAAGATCCAAAATCAAATCTCAAAATTCAGAATCCCTTTACCCTATTCCGTCCCTCCACCGCGCTCATAGCTCCCAAATTCTTACTCCCCGAGCTCTCCCTGATCTGCCCTTTCTTGCGTATATAGGTTTCTCCAAATTGAATGCAGCAATTAGATTCGCCAACCATATTTGCATGAGCGGGGGAGCCTTGTCAAGCCAGGCCCTGACTAGAGTTAATCTATAGAAAGCCGTTATCATGAACATAAACTCCTTCTGCGAATTGTTATTACTTCCTTCGGGTCCTAAGCCCGGCAGAATCCATAAGGGGGTTAGGGAAATCTGTATCCCTAGTGCTCTATCCAGAAAGCCCTCTATATCTTTATTAGAGTAAGTAGTTGAGGGCAGGTAGCAAACATATGAACTATATCTGCGTCCGGTGACTTACATCGAGGGCAGATTATCCCCACCGTACCCCCCCATTTAGCAATCCTGGCTGGCGTATGGTAAAGTGGGAATAAGGTTTTATAATGCTGGGATTGCAGGGGAGCCGAGCACAGTATAGTACGACCCAAGTCCAACGAATCCTGGAAATCCTCAAGTTCTCCTCCGAGTTTCTCAACCCACTTATTCCTATGTTTGTCCAAGTGGCCCGCTTTGGTTTTTACTAATAGCGCATACGCTGACCTAATCGTATGTTCGCCACCGGTGGTTAAAGTCTCCAGGAAGTCATTATCCTTGTACCCTGCTGAACCCGCCTGTTTATTACCCAAAAAGCTCCTAACCTGCAGGTACTTAAAAAAGTCTCTTCTGCTTATATTGTACCTATTTACAAGAGCGCCAAACTGTGCTACACCCACAGAATCTCTTAAATCCCCAATCTGCTTGATTCCTTTTTGGTCCCATGTGGCCATAACTGCATCTGAAAAAATTTCTGGAGGAAAAGACTTATTGTTATATAATTTGATGTATCTGTTGAATCTACCAAGTCGCCTACCCTACTAATGATCACTCATTGTCAGTCTGCACCACTCCATTCCTGCAATACCACAATCCATTCAATCCTCAGCTTTTACAGAACCAGTTCTCCATTATCATTCGCAATGTAGCACATTCTAAGCTTCCCCTCTTCTTATTTCTCAAACTTAAACAAGCACTGGCAAAGGAAATGTCTGGCTGATAACTGAACGTCTATTTATGCTTCCATTCATTCAGTCACTCATTCTTCTGTTCATGCACTCTGTGGTGTTTGTTGCACTCAGTGGTGTTTATCACAGAGTTCAAAATGTAAACACAGTATGCATTTATATGTCGCAACGTTCCATTGTAACGCGCATTGCTAATGTATTTGTCAGAAAATTCACAGTGCAAAACCACCTCCTACACACCTGTCAGAGATTTTTTTTTTTTTAAATTATTTTTATTATATTTTTCATAGCGCACTTTTCATACATTCAGTTATTTGTTAACTCCACAAAACTTTTTATACAAAATATAGTACATAGAGTAAATCATGTTTGAAGAATCAAAATCATAATCAAAGATCCAAAATCAAATCTCAAAATTCAGAATCCCTTTACCCTATTCCGTCCCTCCACCGCGCTCATAGCTCCCAAATTCTTACTCCCCGAGCTCTCCCTGATCTGCCCTTTCTTGCGTATATAGGTTTCTCCAAATTGAATGCAGCAATTAGATTCGCCAACCATATTTGCATGAGCGGGGGAGCCTTGTCAAGCCAGGCCCTGACTAGAGTTAATCTATAGAAAGCCGTTATCATGAACATAAACTCCTTCTGCGAATTGTTATTACTTCCTTCGGGTCCTAAGCCCGGCAGAATCCATAAGGGGGTTAGGGAAATCTGTATCCCTAGTGCTCTATCCAGAAAGCCCTCTATATCTTTATTAGAGTAAGTAGTTGAGGGCAGGTAGCAAACATATGAACTATATCTGCGTCCGGTGACTTACATCGAGGGCAGATTATCCCCACCGTACCCCCCCATTTAGCAATCCTGGCTGGCGTATGGTAAAGTGGGAATAAGGTTTTATAATGCTGGGATTGCAGGGGAGCCGAGCACAGTATAGTACGACCCAAGTCCAACGAATCCTGGAAATCCTCAAGTTCTCCTCCGAGTTTCTCAACCCACTCATTCCTATGTTTGTCCAAGTGGCCCGCTTTGGTTTTTACTAATAGCGCATACGCTGACCTAATCGTATGTTCGCCACCGGTGGTTAAAGTCTCCAGGAAGTCATTAGCCTTGTACCCTGCTGAACCCGCCTGTTTATTACCCAAAAAGCTCCTAACCTGCAGGTACTTAAAAAAGTCTCTTCTGCTTATATTGTACCTATTTACAAGAGCGCCAAACTGTGCTACACCCACAGAATCTCTTAAATCCTCAATCTGCTTGATTCCTTTTTGGTCCCATGTGGCCATAACTGCATCTGAAAAAATTTCTGGAGGAAAAGACTTATTGTTATATAATTTGATGTATCTGTTGAATCTACCAAGTCGCCTACCCTACTAATGATCACTCATTGTCAGTCTGCACCACTCCATTCCTGCAATACCACAATCCATTCAATCCTCAGCTTTTACAGAACCAGTTCTCCATTATCATTCGCAATGTAGCACATTCTAAGCTTCCCCTCTTCTTATTTCTCAAACTTAAACAAGCACTGGCAAAGGAAATGTCTGGCTGATAACTGAACGTCTATTTATGCTTCCATTCATTCAGTCACTCATTCTTCTGTTCATGCACTCTGTGGTGTTTGTTGCACTCAGTGGTGTTTATCACAGAGTTCAAAATGTAAACACAGTATGCATTTATATGTCGCAACGTTCCATTGTAACGCGCATTGCTAATGTATTTGTCAGAAAATTCACAGTGCAAAACCACCTCCTACACACCTGTCAGAGATTTTATAATGTAAAAGTCCTTACTATACTATTCGTCAGAGAGTTCACAATGTAAAACCAGTTCCTACTGCATTTGTCATGGGGTTACACTATAACAACAACCCTTCCTACATATTTGACATGGGGTCTCTGTCAGTACTACGTCATAAGTGAGCTAACACAACTGCTGCACAACCAAATGCCCATGAAGAAGATCAGCAAAGGGTGATGCCAAAGGTCCTCTCCCTATACTGCTAAAGGTGTCTCTAGCGAGGCCTAAACGCCGGAGAAAGTCACATTTAAGGTTAGGAAAAGGAAAGAAACTTCTACTCTCCATTAAATGTATTGAGCAGAATGAAGTTCTATGACAGACAAACATTGTAGGAATCAGTCCCTCTAAGGCCCTTATTGGGAATAACCAGGGGTGTGGGTCAGTATTAACACACTTTCCGATGTACTATTTCCAGCGGTACTAGTACATCTGAAGGTGTAGAAAAAACTGCTGAGTATCAGTTTCCCTCTAAGGGTCGAACTAAGAAATGATGAGGGAACAATTCGTTTTTCGGTCCAGTTCTACTAGTAATTAGTTAGTTTGCCCATTACTTTCGCCCAGAGATTTTAGTAACTTTCAGCAGCAGAAATCACTGGACGCATGTAAACAGATCTAGGGTTTCCCGAGCAATTTATAATTCTGATGGAGCCTGTAACCACCCTTACTGGTCTTATTGGAATTAATTAGCCACTCGTAATCAGGGAACAGATCTCTTAATTTGGACAGAGTCATCTAAAGATATTAGGGAACCAGGTTCCAGTCCTGGCCACGCCTCAATATCCTGTGATTCTGGGCAAATCGCATAGCCTCCCAGTGCCTAAAAAAGTATAGGTCAGGTTCTCCTGTAAAGTACTCGAATTCCCGTGGGTGAAATTGCGCTATATAAAAATATATTCGCGATACGTGTCATTTATCAGCTCAAATAGGGATGTCTCTCTTTTCCCACACCGATTTCGAAAATTGTGTAATACTGTCAATAATTGTTGAGTTTCCATTATATCGCTGCAAACTATTTCTCTGTAGTGAAAGCCAGTCCATATTTTAGCTATTCAATCACTTCGGATTTTTTTTGCTTATTTCATCTATTTGAACATAATTTCCATTCAACCAATTTCAGCAAGGATTGCCCCTCCCCCCGCCCCTCACCCCCCTTTCCCTCAAATTATCATATATATGAACGTTCGTTATTTTTCAGTGATTTTTTTAAGGTTGCTCAACTTAGGTTTTTTAAATAAAACTTGTTGGGTTTGCATTTACCAGTCATAAATACGAGTAACGGTTTTGAAGCCAAAATGCAATTTCATCACAAACAGGGAGATGCTTTTGTGGAGAAACAAGTCACACAACTCTTTTTTTTTTAGCTGTCTTTCGTTTTTCTGGACCCTTTGACATATTATCCCTGGTAGCAAACCTATGTTCCATCACCGGACCCAAATTAATATAATGCCTGTAGGGTACAAACATCAAACATACACCAGAAGCTTCTGACATCTCATCTACAAATAATTAACCCTTTTCGTCCTCTGGGAAAGACAGTTCCACCCAGTTTCAAGTGTACTTGAAGGCGAGACGAATTCACGGTTGGCTCATTTTGAATCAATATCTGTTGTCCATGGAAATAAAACGATTACAAAAAATCGACCTGGCGATACTTTTTTACCAGAGTGGAGTTACCGGTTTTCTGATGGACCTTATCAGCTTCCAGTTAAATTGTAACTGCTAAGAGCTCAGAGTGAACCCACCGCATACAGCAATGCACTGAGAACATAAGCAGACCACATATGCAAATATTGTTATTACACTCGATATTTTACTGATTTTAATAACACCTGCTCGGGATAGGCAATCATATCCATCCCTTTGCCCTCTCTGGGAAGGCAGCTCCAGAGGCCCCATTAAAATATGCAGCCAATGGACCTTTGACCCGGGTTTTCTCGCGGACACTTTTCTTTTGAAGGGCTGTCCTAATCTAAGCTACGCACAGAGATTTGCAGGTTGTGTCCAAGGGTGTAAGACCTTGATTAAGTCTGGCGGGAGATGTCAGTGAAGAATTTTCAAAGTAAACGAAAGTTATCCGAGCAGTAGAAGGTGCTGATGGAAGCCAAGGTCGGATGCAGCACTCTTGGATTGCCATGGCTGTCTTTTCCAGCTGGACTTTTGGTCGGTGCTCGGAGAACTCCTGAGTGTGATGGCAGTAGAGGTTATTGGAAGGAAATGGCTCTTTTTACATAATCACTTTCAAAGTTTTGTACTAATGCTGCGGGTTTTTCGACACTGGGATTACCCAGAGGCCTGCTAGCCAGGCAGCAGTGCCAGTGCTCTAACCCTTAAAACGTGAATGACAGATTAGCTCATGCACAATTGGCATAAATTAACTAGTTAATTAGTCCCTAGTATATGGTACAAAGGGCACCCAGTGCCTGTAAGTAAAAGTGTTCTTTATTGACGGCAGCACTTATTGTGCCATCACAAGTGTGGCAAAGCAATCTCACCTAACTGCCGGGACGCTGTGGAGCTGATCTTCGCTGCTGCACCCTGTGACGCTTTTGAGGCGCTACACCTCGCCGGACCCGCTCCGCGGGTCCCGCTTCGTTGCTCCTTGCTTGGGACTTGGTTGGAGGAGGGGCTGGTCTACCAGAGACTGCTGTGGGTGGCTAAGAGCTACCGCAGGGCTGCGAGCGGTGCAATCAGGGACTCCATTTCCCAGGAGTCCCTGTAAGCCTGACCAGAAACACCTGGCCCGCTCTCCCTGCTTGCTCCGCCCCCACCTACGGAGCTAAAACCCCTTGGCCTCGGAAGCCTCTTTGGGACATCAATCTCACCTAACTGCCGGGACGCTGTGGATCTGATCTTCGCTGCTGCACCCTGTGACGCTTTTGAGGCGCTACACCTCGCCGGACCCGCTCCGCGGGTCCCGCTTCGTTGCTCCTTGCTTGGGACTTGGTCGGAGGAGGGGCTGGTCTACCAGAGACTGCTGTGGGTGGCTGGGAGCTACCGCAGGGCTGCGAGCGGTACAATCAGGGACTCCATTTCCCAGGAGTCCCTGTAAGCCTGACCAGAAACACCTGGCCCGCTCTCCCTGCTTGCTCCGCCCCCACCTACGGAGCTAAAACCCCTTGGCCTAGGAAGCCTCTTTGGGACATCAATCTGACCTAACTGCCGGGACGCTGTGGATCTGATCTTCGCTGCTGCACCCTGTGACGCTTTTGAGGTGCTACACCTCGCCGGACCCGCTCCGCGGGTCCTGCTTCATTGCTCCTTGCTTGGGACTTGGTCGGAGGAGGGGCTGGTCTACCAGAGACTGCTGTGGGTGGCTGGGAGCTACCGCAAGGCTGCGAGCGGTGCAATCAGGGACTCCATTTCCCAGGAGTCCCTGTAAGCCTGACCAGAAACACCTGGCCCGCTCTCCCTGCTTGCTCCGCCCCCACCTACGGAGCTAAAACCCCTTGGCCTAGGAAGCCTCTTTGGGACATCAATCTCACCTAACTGCCGGGACGCTGTGGATCTGATCTTCGCTGCTGCACCCTGTGACGCTTTTGAGGCGCTACACCTCGCCGGACCCGCTCCGCGGGTCCCGCTTCGTTGCTCCTTGCTTGGGACTTGGTCGGAGGAGGGGCTGGTCTACCAAAGACTGCTGTGGGTGGCTGGGAGCTACCGCAGGGCTGCGAGCGGTGCAATCAGGGACTCCATTTCCCAGGAGTCCCTGTAAGCCTGACCAGAAACACCTGGCCCGCTCTCCCTGCTTGCTCCGCCCCCACCTACGGAGCTAAAACCCCTTGGCCTCGGAAGCCTCTTTGGGACATCAATCTCACCTAACTGCCGGGACGCTGTGGATCTGATCTTCGCTGCTGCACCCTGTGACGCTTTTGAGGCGCTACACCTCGCCGGACCCGCTCCGCGGGTCCCGCTTCGTTGCTCCTTGCTTGGGACTTGGTCGGAGGAGGGGCTGGTCTACCAGAGACTGCTGTGGGTGGCTGGCAGCTACCGCAGGGCTGCGAGCGGTACAATCAGGGACTCCATTTCCCAGGAGTCCCTGTAAGCCTGACCAGAAACACCTGGCCCGCTCTCCCTGCTTGCTCCGCCCCCACCTACGGAGCTAAAACCCCTTGGCCTAGGAAGCCTCTTTGGGACATCAATCTGACCTAACTGCCGGGACGCTGTGGATCTGATCTTCGCTGCTGCACCCTGTGACGCTTTTGAGGCGCTACACCTCGCCGGACCCGCTCCGCGGGTCCCGCTTCATTGCTCCTTGCTTGGGACTTGGTCGGAGGAGGGGCTGGTCTACCAGAGACTGCTGTGGGTGGCTGGGAGCTACCGCAAGGCTGCGAGCGGTGCAATCAGGGACTCCATTTCCCAGGAGTCCCTGTAAGCCTGACCAGAAACACCTGGCCCGCTCTCCCTGCTTGCTCCGCCCCCACCTACGGAGCTAAAACCCCTTGGCCTAGGAAGCCTCTTTGGGACATCAATCTCACCTAACTGCCGAGACGCTGTGGATCTGATCTTCGCTGCTGCACCCTGTGACGCTTTTGAGGCGCTACACCTCGCCGGACCCGCTCCGCGGGTCCCGCTTCGTTGCTCCTTGCTTGGGACTTGGTCGGAGGAGGGGCTGGTCTACCAGAGACTGCTGTGGGTGGCTGGGAGCTACCGCAGGGCTGCGAGCGGTGCAATCAGGGACTCCATTTCCCAGGAGTCCCTGTAAGCCTGACCAGAAACACCTGGCCCGCTCTCCCTGCTTGCTCCGCCCCCACCTACGGAGCTAAAACCCCTTGGCCTAGGAAGCCTCTTTGGGACATCAATCTCACCTAACTGCCGGGACGCTGTGGATCTGATCTTCGCTGCTGCACCCTGTGACGCTTTTGAGGCGCTACTCCTCGCCGGACCCGCTCCGCGGGTCCCGCTTCGTTGCTCCTTGCTTGGGACTTGGTCGGAGGAGGGGCTGGTCTACCAGAGACTGCTGTGGGTGGCTGGGAACTACCGCAGGGCTGCGAGCGGTGCAATCAGGGACTCCATTTCCCAGGAGTCCCTGTAAGCCTGACCAGAAACACCTGGCCCGCTCTCCCTGCTTGATCCGCCCCCCAGCCATTACCTCTATTTTACAGGCCCTCCCTACCGCAGCCCGGGAGAAGCCCGGGACAAGGGCGGGCCCGTTCTTTCCCGTTCCTGACCGTTCAAGACCGGACCGGGCCCTCCCTCTTGGTCTCAGGTCACTAAGGTGTCAATTTGTGACTTTGTTGACTATGTCGGGATGTGAGCTGAGTAGTAAAGCTTCTCTTGCGGGGGGTTCTATTGCAGGAGGAATGGATATATTTTTAATTAGGGCCAACAATTTGATTGAAAAGGAAATTTCTGTTTTAGAAAAACGTTTATCACATGAACTAATTTCTAAAAGATCATCCCTAGGAGCGATCGCCTTAGCTAAAAGCCCAGACAGGAACCCAATCCCAGTTATCACAGTAACACAGCCAATAGAGCCCAACACTACCACAGGAATGGGGGGAAATGATTCGCAGGAGTTAGACATTCTAGTGAATGAAATTTCGCCCGAAATGGATTTACTCCTGTCAAATCATGGTGTCGCCCCTGAAAATGATACTACAGGGGCCCCTATTGTTAGCATAGTAAACCAAGGGACCATTCAAGGGACCAAAGAAGGGGCCATTCCAAAAAGAAAACGGGTATATAACAAAAAAGACGGGAATAAGCCTAAACTAGCTAAGCTGCAAGGTGTTAGCTCCCAACCACCTAGGCCGATCATAGAACCAAAGGATGCAGGGATTGGAATGGTCGACTTATCCGAACCTATCTCTAATAATTCTAGGCCAGCACCTCTGGACCCTGGACTGTCTATAGAAAGCCTGGGAGCCCTATTTAAATCCCTTTTACGACCTCTTGAGGTTAAACTAGAACAAATCGACCTTAGATTAAGTAATATCGAGAAAAATACAGCTGCGCTGGTGGCAAATCCAAGTGTGGCCACCAAGCAAGACCTTGCTACCACCCCAGTCTGTGTAAATAGGGGGACTATACCATCTATAGATTTGAGTATGCCTAATAATAATAAAGCTGGACTCCCTGGGCCAAATAAACCGGTGCCACAGGAAGTCCCTAAGCTGACTGTTGCTTCCTCGGTGGATGGGTGCGTTATTTCTGGGAATAAAGCGGATGGTAAGGTGCTTCCTCCAGCCCTAGTCAGAGAGTGTAGTAGATATAGACCCCGATATCCGGACCTCCCACCCGACTCTAACTGTTTCACGGTGGTACTGGCAGGAGCACCCGCACTAGAAGAGGAGGAAGGTGAATCTTTCAGCTCCCTAAAAAGTAAAGTGATCCGCTGGCTAAATTGGAATAGACCTTTGCCATCCCACTTATCTAGTGAGATCCTGATGGTAAGACGGATACCTTGGCTGGGGAAATCGCCTAAAACCATAAATGGGGACTGCATAACAGTCAATTTCAGGGACACTAGAACTGTTGCCCATGTTTGTGCTGGACTTAATAGGTCCCTGGATTCTACCATTCAAACCCTACCACTGTCTTTCTTCTATCCACCAACTAGCATGGCACACGGGAGAGGCCATGAGGAGTGGATGAGGGTTAATTCAAGGGGACACCGTAGGAGATATATTAGCAGGCCTGGTCCTATGTTTGCCCATGATCATTTCTGCGACTATAACCGCTTCAGCTGCCTTGACGCAGTAGATTGACTGCCCTCTGACAGTCAAATCATGGGTGACTGCTTTGATCAGGATAAAGGGCCCCTAGCGAGTAGCCTGGATAAAGTAGATGAGGTTCTGGGGGAGCAGATGCCTTTAGAGACCGCACAAGTTGTGAGTTTACCCTTGACAGTACCCATTAATTCCTTGGTAGTTAAAAAATCCCAACCCAGAGATGAGCCAGTTACCAGGCTATCGCCCCCTCTTTCTGTGGGAGAGCATATTGCTCCTAAGGTTAGTACCCCAGGTAAAGGTTATAATTTAGTGAGTTGGAACATTGCAGGATGGCGGAAAAAGATAGAATCCCTAGGTTGGCAGGAGTTCATTACTATGCATGATATACTCTGTCTGCAGGAGACATGGCTTACAGAAGAGATCTATCTTGATGGATATGTCACTTTTAATTGTCTGGCACAGAGCTCAAACATGGGTAGAGCCAAAGGAGGGTTGGTGATTTTGCTGTCAGTAAGTCTCCCGGTGCGAGTCAAACTCTATACCACAGTCGGCTCACACTCTCAGGTATTATGGTTGCAGCACAGTGGAGGGCGTAATGTCCTAATCATTAACCACTATAATAATGTATTTGATCAGGCCAGTACCCTTGTAGTTGATGAACTGGACTCAGCAGTCGACAGATTATGTGGGCTAAATCGCGTCTCCTTTGATATTCTGTGGGGAGGGGATTTTAACATTCATATGTGCCCTGATTCATTTACGAGCGTGTGTGGCTTTAAAGGGGACGGAGGGGTGGACCGGGCCCATTTTGTACATACGGCTTATGGGGAAGCTCTTAACACTCTTATGCAAAAACTGGATGTGTTAATACTTTTGCCAGGTAAAGATAATGAGGGCAATCAGGTCCCAACCTTCGTAGGAAGGAATTCAGCCACAATTATAGACTATTAGTCTCAGAAAGTATTAATACTCTGTGTAGCACCCCGGAAATCCTAGATTTGGCCCTTAGTGATCATAATTGCATCACGATGCAATTGTCCTTCTGGGGGAGAAAGGATAGAGTAGTGTGTGGGACTGTTGGGGATATTATCCCCCATAGACCAAATGGCACAAGGATTAAATGGGCCAGGCATAACGCAGAGCAGCTGTTGATTAAAATTGTGGTTGCCTGTCTTCAGGAGCTGGAACGCTGCCTCGATACTGATGTGGGTACCACTAGAATCCTTGTTGGGTTTGACAAAATAAATGAGATAACCAAAAAGATCTTGACAAACAACAAGGCTAAGGGACCAAGGGCTGCTATAGGCTGGTTTGATGGGGCATGTACAAAATCCTTACAAGAATTAAAAAAAGCCCTCACTAGCAACCCCAGGGATAGGGTTGTTGTCAGTTCGCTAAGGTGTATTTATAAGGAGCACTTGATCCGAAGAAAGCAGGAGTTAAGGGAAGAAGCATGGGAAAACTTGTCTAAGGCAGCTGTGCTCAAGGATACTAAGTTATTTTGGAATACTGTAAATAGTCCCTTTCTCCAGAATGAGGTTTACCCAGTATTATCTGCCCAGGTTAGCGAGGAAAACTGGGTCTCTTATTTTCCTAGTATTTTTAATCCAGGGGGGTCAGCTCTAGGGAGTGGCGTACGTACCGACTCTAGTCCTAATACTTTCCTTAATATTACCATCGCTGAGGTGGATAATGCCATCCGGTGTAGTAAGGGAGGTAAGGCACCCGGCCCTGACGGGGTTCCGATTGACCTTTACAAAGCTGATGTACAGCTATGGAGTCCTTTTTTGACCAAGGTCTTTAATGCAGTTGCCATGGCCACCTTCCCCCGGTCCTGGGGCGAGTCTATAATTATTCCAATATACAAGAAAGGAGATAGGGGCGAGGCTAAGAACTATCGCCCAATCTCACTTCTTGACTCCTCCCTGAAAATAATGAGTAGGGTGTTATTGTTGCGACTGGAGGAATAGGCAGAGGTCAATGGAATCCTTACTGATTCCCAGTTTGGGTTTCGCAAGGGGCTGGGCACGATTGAACAGTGCATTAACCTAGATTTGATTATAGGTAAATATACGCGTGCAAAACAGGGCTCTTTATTCCTCTGTTTTGCGGACCTTTCAAGTGCATTCGATCTGGTGGACCATGCATTACTGTGGACAACCCTACTGGATCTAGGTGCACCATCTGAAATTATTTATTTCCTGGCACGACTGTATAGTAAATTGTCGGCTAGGATTCGCTTTGGTCAAGCGGGAGAATGTACCCCCAATATTAGAGTGGGTTGTGGCATTAGGCAAGGCTGTGTCCTCGCCCCCCTTCTTTTCTCCCTTTTTATTAATGCCATTGAGTCCGAGTTGAGACTGGTTAATGCTGATGCCCCAACCGCTGAAGGAGTAGCAATTCCAGTATTGCTTTACGCAGACGACACAGTGCTCCGATCTAGAACTCCTGTCGGACTGCAGAGACTCATGGATACATTTTTGGATTTTATTAAAGGGAGAAAGCTCAATATTAACAATTCCAAAACATTTATTATGGCCTGTGGGAAGAAAGTAAAAAAATTAACAACCTTTGTGTTTGATGATCAAACGATCCAAGTGGTTGAGAAATTTTGTTACTTGGGTATCACTTTTAATAGTGGTGGTATATGGGCTCAGGAGATGTCTAATGTTAGGGCAAAAATGAGGAAATGTGCCTTTGGTATTTTTAAATTTGCTTCCAAATTGGGAAGTAGGCGCATATATGACATGTTGTATATTTACCGCCACAGATGTGTATCTTTGGCCCTTTATGGTTCAGGTGTGTGGGGACATTGTCGCCATGAGGCTTTACAAGTGGAGGAAAATACATTTTTAAAAAGGCTCCTCTATTTACCATCCTCAGCCTCTACCAGACTGACCCACCAGGAGGTCGGATTGGAGCACCTGGCAGACCTCATAGGATTAAGACCCCTACTGGTATGGAGATCTATCTGGTCTAAGGAACAAACTGGCTTTACGAGGAAAATTATCAATGATTGCCTCCGTTTAGATAAATTTAGACTGATCCCATGGCTTAATTATACTATCACTACGTTTAGAGATGTGTTTAATTTCAACGTCTTTGAAGACCCTGCCTGCGCTATTGATATACCGAAGAAGGAGTTAAAACATGTTTATTTGGGGGGTAAAGCTAAATTACGTAGTGATGCCACATGCCAGTTCTCTACCCATATATATTACCATTCTTATAATTTGGCTGAATTTGGCTTCTCAAAATATCTAAAAGTGGTCACTAAACACTCTCATCAGCATGTCCTTACTAGACTGCGACTAGGGATAGTTCATAAATTGGTAGCTTACCCTCAAATTAAGAAACATACCTCTGCCCCATGCCCGTGTGATGGGACTTCGAAACAAAGTTCTGAGCATTTTTTGTTGATTTGCCCATTATATTTGTGTTTTCGTATCACTTACCTGAAACCACTTTTTAAAAAATATTTTGTGCTCACTGCGAAATCCGCTGTGAGCCTTCTATTTGCACTTGATGAACCTAATGTGTGTTATTTTACTGCTGTATATATTTTAAAATCTGTATCTGCAAGAAAAAGTATGTCCTTTTTATCTTAATGTGTTTAATCTGTTTTTAGTCAAACCCATTGGTTTCCGTCTTCCCATTGTCATGAATTTAATTGTGCTTTTATGATTGTTTTCTAAAATGATCGAATAAAGTTTTTTTGATTTGATTTGATTTGGCAAAGCAAAGTAAGATTCTCAGCCTGCCATTGCTGACTGTCAGATGATCGTTTCCGAAGTCCTAACTTGACTTTGCCATTTAAACTAATGACAAAGTCCAGACCTTCCTTTTTATTATATCTGAGTCCCCCCTAATGTAGGGCCTCAAACCCTAAGGCAGGGTGCTGTATATTAAAAAGTAGGATGTATTTTTATGTGTCCTAACAAAAATAAAATAGTTGTTTTAATGTAGAAAGACTAGTACACCCGTTGGCGAGTATAGTGTTACACGCCGACTAACCAGCAGTGCTAACTTCTGAATGGGACTCCTAACATTGGTACTTCAATCTATCAGAACAATTTTTACATCAAACCCAACTTGATGCTTAAGTCAAATTTAATGTATATGGGAAGAAAATGACAACTTTAGAAAGTTACCACTCTGTTGCCAAATTTACCAGTGACCGTTTATGGTTGTGGTTATAAGATGCATGAATGACTCCCAGGAAGAACACAAAGGGCCTGCAATTGGAAGCAATGTTACCTCTCCCTAGCAGGAAGGATAAACAGGGTGTGAGCCCAAAAGACGAGCTTCAAATGGGAAGTCACCCTTTGAAGGGCAAATGGTGAATGCACACAAGATGGGCTGTTCTTTTATTCTGGTAGGCAGGTTTTATTTTTTCGTTACTTACCTGAAATCGTCCGTATGCTGCATTTTACAACCCCCCACCCTGCCCCTCCCCCGCCTCATATCAACGCCCGGTAGCACGCCCAATACGGGCCGTGGCTGAATACTAACTAAGCCTAAGTAGTACGTACCACCTGACCTAGCCCGCCTATTCCAGGTGTGCCAATTGTACATTAAGTAAGCATTTCCACTTCTTTTAGTCCTCAAAAATGCATAAATGGAGGACACATGCCTACATTTTTGCATACACCAAATTGTTGGTTGGTTGATGCTGATTCTCTGCTAGTGCTAAACCTATTACCACTCACTGAACAAACTACAAAAGGTCCTACTAAGGACTGGGGTAAGCACTGGCAGCACTCAGCAGCACGTGATGTAAGAGAGGGTGCATCACGCAGACCACAAAAAAATGACAAACATAATAAGTAACTAAACCTAAGTATCAATCCACCCCTATCTCTTAGTGACAGGACAAAGGAAGGACTAGAGTCACTCTAGCACATGGGTACTCACAAACTTTCTCTCGGGGGCCAAATTTACAGTGTGGTTTCTGGCTGAGGGCCGCACCGGTGGGGGCGGGGCCAGTGGGGGAGGGGGCGGGGCTAGAGCAAAAAAAAAACTATGACCATGAGGTTGAACACAGGCCACTGCAGCAGACGCCTTCATCTACTGAGCCACCAGACCCGGTATGCACATCTGTCTGTCTGTCTGTCTGTCTGTCTGTGTCTATCTATCTGTCTATCTGTCTATCTATCTATCTATCTATCTATCTGTCTATCTGTCTGTCTGTCTGTCTGTCTGTCTGTCTGTCTGTCTGTCTGTCTGTCTGTCTGTCTGTCTGTCTGTCTGTCTATCTATCTATCTCTCACTCTGTCTGTCTGTCTGTCTATCTATCTATCTATCTATCTATCTATCTATCTATCTATCTATCTCTCACTCTGTCTGTCTGTCTGTCTATCTATCTATCTATCTATCTCTCACTCTGTCTGTCTGTCTATCTATCTATCTATCTATCTCTCACTCTGTCTGTCTGTCTATCTATCTATCTATCTATCTCTCTGTCTGTCTGTCTGTCTGTCTGTCTCTGTCTGTCTATCTATCTATCTATCTATCTCTCTGTCTGTCTGTCTGTCTGTCTGTCTCTGTCTGTCTATCTATCTATCTATCTATCTCTCACTCTGTCTGTCTGTCTATCTATCTATCTATCTATCTATCTATCTATCTATCTCTCACTCTGTCTGTCTATCTATCTATCTATCTATCTCTCACTCTGTCTGTCTGTCTATCTATCTATCTATCTATCTCTCACTCTGTCTGTCTGTCTATCTATCTATCTATCTATCTCTCACTCTGTCTGTCTGTCTATCTATCTATCTATCTATCTATCTCTCACTCTGTCTGTCTGTCTATCTATCTATCTCTCACTCTGTCTGTCTGTCTATCTATCTATCTATCTATCTATCTCTCACTCTGTCTGTCTGTCTATCTATCTATCTATCTATCTCTCACTCTGTCTGTCTGTCTATCTATCTATCTATCTCTCACTCTGTCTGTCTGTCTATCTATCTATCTATCTCTCACTCTGTCTGTCTGTCTATCTATCTATCTATCACTCTGTCTGTCTATCTATCTATCTATCTCTCACTCTGTCTGTCTATCTATCTATCTATCTATCTATCTCTCACTCTGTCTGTCTGTCTATCTATCTATCTATCTATCTATCTCTCACTGTCTGTCTGTCTGTCTATCTATCTATCTCTCACTCTGTCTGTCTGTCTATCTATCTATCTATCTATCTCTCACTCTGTCTGTCTATCTATCTATCTATCTATCTCTCACTCTGTCTGTCTGTCTATCTATCTATCTATCTCTCACTCTGTCTGTCTATCTATCTATCTATCTCTCACTCTGTCTGTCTATCTATCTATCTATCTATCTATCTATCTCTCACTCTGTCTGTCTGTCTATCTATCTATCTATCTCTCACTCTGTCTGTCTATCTATCTATCTATCTCTCACTCTGTCTGTCTATCTATCTATCTATCTCTCACTCTGTCTCCCTCCCTCTGTCTCCCTCCTCCGTTCTCCCTCCCTCTGTCTCCCTCCTCCGTTCTCCCTCCCTCTGTCTCCCTACTCCGTTCTCCCTCTGTTGCACTTTGTCTCCCTCCTCCGTTCTCCCTCCCTCTGTCTTCCTCTTCCTCCCTCTGTTGCACTCTGTCTTCCTCTTCCTCCCTCTGTTGCCCTCCGTCTTCCTCTTCCTCCCTCTGTTGCCCTCCATCACCTCACCCTGCTGTCCTCTGTCACCTCACCCCGCGCTGAGACGGCTTCCAGGGAACGCACACGGCCGCCGCACCCAAGTACTTCACAGGTCTTTTAAAGACCATTCACTTGTTAATGAGACTTTGTTGTATTTCACCTCTTCTTAGCGCCCCTGCATCTCCACTCAATTAGAGGGGAGATGCAGGGGTGCTAAGAAGAGGTGAAATACAACAAAGCCTCATTAACAAGTAAATGGCCTTTAACAGAATCGCCCGGCCTCACAGCTCCGCGCTGCTGTAACCGGCGGTGTTCGCTGACAAGCACAGGGCACAGGCACTGTCTGCAAGGTCCGCGGGCCGCCAAGGAAGGCTTGCCGGGCCGCCAACGGCCCGCGGGCCGTACTATGAGTACCCGTGCTCTAGCATTACCTAACTCAAGTTTTCTAAAATAAACCCTTACATAATCGCGCTAAACGAGCGCAAACGCAAAGTTGCAAATAACAAGATTAGTAGCGCAGAGCACCTGTGTCATAACAGTCACAGAAGACTTTTAAACGTAATTTACCAGTAATGTAAGCAGCAGCATTCTAGCTGGTCTGAAAAAAAATATATTTGCAATATATAACACAGAGCAGAAGAACAGACACAAAGTAATAATAATTGAATAGCTACTCACCAAGACCCGGGACCTCTACTCCTAGCAGGTCCAGCAGGTCCTGCTCCCAGTCCAGGATATCGGACCACCGGTGCGTCAACTGGTTCTGGCTGCGCCGGACACCAGAGCAGCGAAACACTGCCCAGCGCACCTTTCCCCACCACTGCCGACGCTCCCGGAGCCCGTACCCGGGCCCAGGCCTGCTGCCAGGGTTAAGGGGAGGTGGCGCTGCAGAATAAAAAACAGTGCGGCCAACTCCACCTCCCCAAATAAGGCCCGTGCCTGCACCCCTTGTGGGTGCCGCTTTCCACAAGGAAGGCGGTCGCGGCTCTGGCTGCGATGATGAGCCCTGCTGTGGCCCTTTGCCATGGTTCTCGGGTAAGCGGGGTTGGAAAAGAAAAGGTAAAAATTTAAAAAGTAAGTAAAAGAAATGAAAAAAGCAGGTAGAGAGATAATAAATAAAAAAGATCAAAAAAAAGTTTTCAGAAACAAAGGATTGAAAAGATAGAGGGAGGATTGAAAAGCACAGAACCATAGCAATAGAGTGAAAATAAAGATGGCAGCGCCCATTGCGACCGCATGGGCAAGTTCGCGCAATATTTTCCCCCTGAGCACGCAGAAAATCGCCGCGAACATGTCATACGCGTTCCCGAAGAGGAAGTACTTATCGCGAACGGGCACAAGCATGCATTGCGCGACCCGGAACAGGAAATAGCATCGCGAGCGGGCAGGACAAGTGAAAACAAGATGGCCGTGCCCATTAGCGACCGCATGGGCAAGTTGGCGACACATTTCCAACGCGATCACGCAAAAAACATCGCGAACAAGCGGGACAAACACTTCCGCGTCTTCGCGATATTTCCGCGTGTTTGCAGAGATTTTTGACATTTTCGCAAAGATTTGCAGAACGCGATTACGTAAATTCAACCCACCCCCTAGTGAGTGTCTGAGTGGTTTATGAGCAGGTGTGTATGCTTCTGCATAGTTCTGTGAATGGGTGTAAGACTGTCAGACTGGGTCTCTGAGTGGGCGAATGACTGTCTGATTGGGTATGTGATTGGGTGTGACAGTGTCTGAATACGTCTGTATGTGGGTGCATGAGTGTCTGAATAGGTCTGCCAAAGGGTGTGTAAGTGTCTGAGTGGGCCTGTGAATGGGTGTGAGAGTATCTGAGTGGGTCCCCGAGTGGGTTTCACAGTATCTTACTGGGTTTGTGAGAGGGTGTGAGTGTGTATGAGTAGGTCTTAGAGTGGGTGTGATAGTGTCTGAGTGGGTCTGGGCATGACTGTGTGCATGTCAAAGTGGGTCTATGAGTGGCTGTGAGAACATCTGAGTGGGTCTGTGAGCGGCTGTGAGACTGTCTGAGTGGGTCAGCATGTGGGTGCATGAGTGTCTGCGTGGGTTTATGACTGGGTGTGTGATGTCTGAGCGGGTCTATCAGTGGGTGTGAAATTGTCTGAGTGGGCTTCTGAATGAGCCAACTTCAGAGGACTAGATAGGTACGCTGCTTTTCCTTAATCTTGGTAGCTGCCAACGCTCAGGTCCACATGTGCTTTTTGACCTAATGTTTGCCTATCCTACTCGCCCTCTTTTTTTGTGCTTTTTTTTACAATACTTTTGGCAGTTATTTTGAGCGGGAGGTTTTTTACAAAGATACCCTGTGCACCCAAACGTTCAATTGAATTCTTCACATAAAGCACTAGTGGAGCTTTTTATCCTGAATACCTAACCTTATCGGATCTTTGAGAGATCCTGTAGGAGCCACCATGAGCTTAGCATAATATCCCAAAAACATAGCATTCAGCATAGTTGATTCCTTGCACATATCCAATTCCAGACATTTTTGGGAAGAGGGGGTGAAAGATTTCTTCAGATTTTGTGGTCCTCTAGCAGTAACGAAAAAATAAAACGAATTTCGTTGCGCGCGCTGCATCGCATTTGGCGATGCAGCGTGCGCAACGAAATTTGTCTTTTTTTTTCCGTTACTTACCTGAAATCGTTTACAACACCCCACCCTACCCCTCCCCCGCCCCACGTTACCACCCAAAGGCACGCCCTCTGCGGGCCGTGGCTGTTAGTATTCTGGAATCAGAATGGAACAGTGGATTAGTGTTGATAAATAATAACTAGTTGGTCCCCGAATCCCCCGATACTACTTGTCAACCAGATTAGATAGGTCAATTTTATTGCAATTGTTGTTTACATAAAAGTTTTTTTGACAGTCTTTTAAAAATGTTTTATTTGTTTCACACCAATCATCAATGTTTGTCTCTTTCTTTCTTATATCTTTCATGATCAGCACCCAGGGGCAAGAAGACGGGGTCAGAGTCGGGGGGAGCAGTTCAACACCAAGGACAGGAGGACCAGAATGAGGGCTCTTCTGCTGGCCCCAGTAAGTCTTCCTGTTTTTAATATTAATAATTCTTATTCACTAACTTTTACTGCACAGTATTTTTTCCGAACTATTGTTTCCGTTTCCTAATGCTATTTTTTACCAACAATTATCCTTCGATCTAGACTATCTGTTTCTAAATTCTTGTTATTGCTGCCTCTAACTGCTTCTGCAATGACTCTCTGTACTACTACTATTAGTTTGTCTGTAGCTAAGCTTGCCCAGTTGGGCACTCTTTATTTAAAAGGTTTTAAATAAAACTCAGATTCACCAGTAGCTCTAGCCATTGAGTCCAGTCCTTTGGGTTGTCCTCTTGTACTCCTTCTAGTCTTCTTAATCTTGAGGCTTTATTAATCTTGATGTTTTTCGACAATTCCCACCAACAAAATGCCCAACCAGATTTTACTATGTTGATAGGACAGGACATACTACTAATGTTGTAGGGATTTTGCACATACAGAACTTTGCACAAGAAAATAGGATGTTGGTGATGGGAGGTTGGACTTTCCTCACACCTCAATCAGAACAGAACCCACCACAATCCCCTGCCCGACTAGTTATAGTAGTGTTTCATTACTATTAGCTCTCCGAACCCCCCCCAAGATACCCAATGAGTAGACAACCCAGAACATTACACTCCCGACCTCTCAGTCGTGGAAGCAATGCACATGCACACCGTTCCTTTCGCTCGCTCAATCGTGTAGGTCCATCCACACCAAATACCACCGAGTCTATGTAAGTTCAAAAGTTTTATTTGCAACTGACAAGCTCAGTACATTGTTCTATAATGCAGCACCAACAGCAAAATGCATAAGATTAAAACTATAAACATTGTTACACTTAGTTACACTTACAACAACTACAAGTCCATAGAACGAAGAAAAAAAAAAGCGAAATCATGATAACTGAACAGTGGTGGAAGCACCACCATCCCCTTGGTAGGAATATAGCTTATATAAAATTATAAATGAAGATCTCTGAGCGAATTCTGTGGACCCCTCACCTTAGAAGAACCTAGTACTGGTTACATCATAAGCTCTGCAAAGCTCTGGTTCGTAGAAGGGAATCTTCCGTCTGTTATGAGAAAAATGGTGAGCGTTAGTATATTGCAAGCATTTCTCAGTCGTGCCAAAAAGTGTAGCATTTTTATGGAAAAGCAATATGGACTAACACCAGAACTCCATAACAAAGTGGCTTGTTTTGTTTGACCTTGTACGCAGCGCTTAGACAGTAGCAGTATGAGCTCATGTGGGCTCAAAGGTGTCTTTATACAACAAGCTGCGAGGTAGCGACGCGTGTGTAAAAATAAAAGACACAAAGGTAAAATGGTTGCATGGCTCGGGCTAACTAAGCAAAGACTAGAATGACCCTAGGGAACTACTAGTGTCTACTCTACTACTACCTAATTTGTACTGGTGATGTATGTTGTATATGTATGTATTACTATGAACTCATTTTTCAATCTTGCTAGTGAAAAATAGGGGGAGGTGTATATGACACCTAAAAATTGGAATGTTTTTTCAAGGCGCACTACCAACCACCAGTGCCGGGGCCAGCGGCGAAAGCGACGCAGCTGCTGACGGAGGAGAGGATGCGGCAGTTGCAGGAGGAGCTACAGAGGGTGAGCCAGCAGCAGTGGTGGGCGGTGGTAAGTTAGATTCCTAATCCTTACTTATTGACATTACACTCACTGCAAGGGTGTATTGTATACTGTAGAGTTGAGACTTACTAAGTAAGAAGTGGTTGTGAACGGTTGAAAACACCCTTTACTTAGCATTAGTAAAAGCATTAGCGGCGGGAGTGTTGAGTAACCAATGGCCTCTTCTATCTGATTTCAACTCAGCTGTGAAATTTTTATGGAGAAGACTAAAAGTCAGATCAGATGACCTTGATGAATGGGTTGAACGAAAAGGGAAAGAGTGGAAGGAAGAAGGACGGGCGAGATTTAATATTTATGACTGGCAGAGAAGGATACGTGAGATGCATGCATACATAGGTGGCTGATAGGACTCAGATGCAGGGTTGGTTGAAGGCCTGAAACTCCCACAAATGTTAAGGTACAAGAAAGTGGGAGGATAGATACATACCACAAATATTATGTACTGTGCTTGCTAGTGCTACCGTGCCACTATGTGTAGAATTAATTTGCCTTACTGCTTTGCTAAGAGTATATTTTAAATAGTCTTGTTTTTTCTTCTTGATATAGCTACTCCTTCCAAGGGGAAACCTGACAGGAAGGAGTTGGCAGCCAAGGTCCGGCGCGGGAAGCTGGAGGCCATACAGCGTGAATACCGTCGACTGGTGGTTCTGGAAGAGGAGGAGGAGGAGGCGGCAGCAGCTGCAGCCTCCTCCAATGCCCCGGGCCCTAGACACCGCCCTCCAGTGGTACGGCGCCACCGTCTGGCAGCCACCCGCCGCTGTCCCTCATTTAACATCACTGCTGCCCCCCCTGTGGATGCAACTGCCGCGCATTGAAGCGCCGTGTTGCCCGCCTAGAGGAGCAAGTCCGCGTCCTCCAGAGTCGAGCCCGCCGAACATAAGACCCTGTTCATTGCTCCTTTTCTATTTATTCTTTTGGTGGGTGGGAATCGGGCGTTGGGTTTTCTCTTTTCTTTGCACAATTGAACATTACTTTGGACTTTTTCTTTACGGACATTGGTTGGGGTTAGGGAGAGGGGTGGGTCAGGTGTTGTGGGATTTTTTTACATAGTTTATTTTTGTTAGGGTATTAAATAATATATTTCTACTTTACATACGATGTTGTTAATGTTTTCTGGTTGGGGGTTACTGTTTTACATCACACTGTTTCCTTGCTGGTGCAGGGCCGCCCACAGCCAGTGTTTGATTTTAATAATTGGCTGACTTTGTAAGACACAAACAGATAGATGCGGCACCCCTCATTGAGTGACTTGACCTACTAGTACTGTCAGTCTCTACTACTCTATGCATTCTGCAACTGGACTCAAAGGGGTGTGTGAAATTGAATTAATGAAAACATGTCCATTATTAATTATGCCTCCCCCAAACTTCTCTTACCTTTTCTTGATGTTTAACTTAGTCACAGCGATGGCTGCATGGTGATGATGGTTTTCTTTCCTAACATTCCATGGTTGTGGTGGTAGTAGTAGTAGTAGACACTGGCAGCAGCATTTGCAAAAAAAGAAAATGAGACAGTCAGTAGCCTGAGAGGGACTCTTCAAGGAGTAGTAGAATGAAGTACAGTACAGAACTTACTGTCAAACAATAATATGCAAAATACAACAAAACATAATGGTGGTAGGGATAGCCTAGTAGTAAACAGAGTTATAAACTCTAGTTGTGTCGAGTCACTTGACTAGGCCTACAGTACACTGGACACAAGCGTAACTGTTAGTGCTGTGTAGGAGGATGAGAACAAATCCATTAATCCAATTGATGCCGGCAATTAATGCTGCTGTATTAGGTTCCTTTGGTAAAAAAATAACCTCACAAATATACTGCTCATGGGTGGGCAAGCAGAAGAAGATCCCCGCCATGCCTTGAAATTGAAGTACTGTTGCTTTTGCCCCAGCAAGCGTGTGATAAATTATTGGTGTACATTTAATTTAGTCACACCTCAATAAGTAACACAGCCCGAGGGGAGAGGGTTAGGGTTTGTTGAATGGTTGGGAAGGGGGGTTTGGGGAAAGGTTTGAGAAAGAAAAACAGTACGCATGGACAAGCAACAAACAACAGAATCTTTGTAGACTACCATATACATATCTATATGTTAAGGGAGAAAAAGGAAATGCAATCATGATGATGATAAGGAGACCCGGATTACATACAGTTTGTGTTCAGTGTTACCGGGCTTACTTTTACAGATAGCAAAGAAAATTGCAAAATATCTGTAGTGATCAATTGTAAACAGAGAGCAAACCTAATGATAATAATAACAACAAGAACACACTGTTGTAATGATTGTAGACAAAACAAGCATTGGCATAGCCAATAGGTCTCGCCTTTGGGACCTTATAAGTGTTTAGCCATGCAACAGTTGCATAACTAAACACTTATAAGGTCCCAAAAGCTAGACCTATTGGGGCTATGTCAATGCTTGTTTTAACTGCTGCAATCTATTGAAGCCTCTCGGAGAACATCAAAGCGGCTGCGAAAGTGATCGCGATCAAACATCAAAGTGGCCCTGCGGCCGCGAAAGTGAAAGTAATCGCGGTAAAGCGCGACGCGTGAGCCCGCGCACATGCACTGTAGCTCTAGGCTCACCTGGTAGCACTTTTTGGAGCCCTCACAAAATGTCTCGCCAGACCAGCGCATGCGCTGGGTCAGGCGAGACCTAAAAATGAATCAAATTTTTTAAAAGATGATGAAAGTTGATACTGTTACTGTGTTATCCTGGTCAAATGGGGAGTTGAATCTCGGCATTCCTCTTGGTCCTCCCTTCCATGGATAGTCCGTCCATCAATCTTGGGTGACGCCACTGCCTGCCTGGCAGATGTAGATTCATTGGTAATGTAAGTGTGCATTGCTTTCCCAAGTGTAGCACAGGGTAAGGCCCGGCCTGTAATTGTAGATGGAAAAATAAAAGGGATATTGAGAAACCAAGTTGAAAAAAATGCACAAGTCATGGTGTAGTGCAACAAGAACACTTTCTGAGGCGGCATGGATGCATCATCTCTATTCTAGTCTGTTTCCAGCATTAACCTACAACACCAACAGGACAGAGCAGGCCCACGGTGACGGCACCCTTTGCACATCCTCCATTTAGCGTGCATTTTTTGAAAGAGTTGGACAAAGCACATATCCAGCAACATAGCATTTTACAATTTAGGTGACTAAATCAACGCACCGCAGCCATACCACCGCTACACTTGACTCCACCGCTACACAGACATTTAGGTCTGCTGTGGTTGTTGTTTACTTGTTTACCTTTCATGCCACTCATGAAACGCCCTGACTTATTCCATCAATCATCTCCGATCCTTGTACTGAGTGACTGTGAAGATACTATGTCACTGTGGTCATCATGATGGTGTCGTTCCAGATTCCATATTCAAAAATGCAATGGATTGACCTGCAGTAGAAGTACAATTTTGTTATTAAACAGCAAGAGTGGAAATATTGACTTGAGTCACTGTTAGTGTGTAGAGTAAATACTAGTACACTTTGACTTCACTTCATGCACAACAAACAACAAAGAAACAAACACCAATCACTCAGAGTCGGTGTCCAATGCATGCCATTCATTACCTGTTCCTTCTCATCTTAAGTGAAGGGGCCATCTCTCTCGCCATAATCATCATGGTGGTGTCCTACTCAGTGTGCAGTGTACAGATTGAGTCCCCTTCCTATATTCAAAATGCAATGTATCGGCCTGCAGTAGAACTACAAATTTGTTATTAAAAATACAAGAAGGGAAAAAGTGACTTGAGTTACTTTTAGTGTGTAGATTATTACATAAAGTACACAATGAAGTAACTTCATGCACAACAAACAACAACAAAATCACTTAGTCAGCGCCCAATGCATGGCATCATTCATTACCTGTTCCTTCTCATCTTCAGTTAATGGGCAGTCCCTCTCGGATCAGAAAGGAGGATAGCTATAGTAGTCATGATCAATCATGTTCCACTTTCTTTTGGAGGGACTAGGAAAGATTTTCTTTTTTCTTCTATTTTGCATCATCCAATCATCATCTGTCTTCTTGAGGGCAATGGATTTAGATAGATTCAGGAGGATGGAGGAGCAGGATTCGGAGGAGTGTACTGTGAAATGCAGACAGTTGAAACTCGTATATGGCAATAAAACGAGTAGAAGACGGTGGTGATGAATTTGTTGTGATTCGAAGTTTCGAACCAGAAAGACAGACACACAAATAAAAGAAAATAAGCGAGGAAGACAGTAAGAAGTGCAAGCCTAATAGTCAGGGAAGTATAGCTCGTCCTCAAACTCTGGGGGTTCAACCAGAAGTAGGTAATCATCATCTAACACACCACTTCCGTCACCTGAGCCGCTGTCCTCATCTTCCTCCCTTGATTCATGTATTGTGTAATTCGGTGGTATAAAGTGCTGATTCATTTTGATCATGGTTAACCTCTCCACGTTTTTGGGTGAGAGACAATGGAACCAGCAGTACTGAAAACACATTTAGAAGAGACACTTGCGACAGGGCAAGCCAGATAATTTATCGCAAGCCTGCTGAGTACCGCAATGGGTTTTGATCAATGCACACCTCTGTTGGGTCATCTAGAGAGGCCTGGACCATCCGCTCAATGTTAAGGGATGCTAAACTTTTTTCGGGCTCTTTTCTCGTTGCATCAGCACTTGACTTACCAATGACTTGCTGTAAATACCAATCGTGTAATGATTTTACTGGGCCTAATGATCCAGTTATTGCCTTTGTCGATAGTGTTGGTGAGTGTTCTGATTTAATGTTTTTGTGACAAAATCTTATTTTGCACCCTTGTATTGTCAGTTAAGCGACGGGCTAAGCTCTCCACCAACTCATATGCTTCTTTTTTCTCCTCTACACCTTTGTATGCTTCAGACACCTCCTTCAGCTGATGCTCTAGCATTTGCAACAATGGGATAGTACAGTCTTCCTTGCTGAAGTCACGTATGAAGACCTAGAAATGAAGAAGCATCTCAGTCAGGCACCATTGGTCCATCTGAAGGGTCATGCCTTTCACAGTAGCATCCCCTCTTCGCATGACATATTCATTGATTGGCCTGTACTGCTCAAACAGACGGTCAAGCATAATAAGTTGAGTTCCAACGTGTTGCCACCTCCTGGATGAGTGCTTTGACTGGAATTCTATAGTCACGCTGAATGATCCTCAGCTGCTTCCGAGCTTTAAAAGAATGGCTGAAATGAGTGCATATTCTTCGGCAGGTGGTTAGTAAGTTGCTGACTATGGGTTCTTTTTTCAGAAAGTCTTGAACTATAATGTTAATGCAGTGCGCCGAACACGGAACCCTGAAATAGGAACCAAGCTTGATGGCCTTAAGTACATTACTGCCATTATCTGTGAAAACAAAACCAATCTTAAGCCCTCTTGGACGCAGCCATTCAAAAACCTTGCTGTGAAACTCTTCCAATATTTTTACAGCAGTATGAGATTTCTTCATGGCGAACATGGATACAGTTGCATGTTTCGAGTAGCTTTAATAATCCCAGCTGTGTCAACAGCACCTACTTCAGATAGCTTATCTCTAACCCCCACAAAAGAGACCCACTGTGGAGTGATGCACATGTAATCAGTGGCTTGGTAACTGGTCCACATGTCCGTTGTCAGGTGGATATTGTGAACAGCACTCTGCTGCAAAGCTTGTCCAACCAATTCCAGCACATCATGATGTAGTGCTGGAACAGCAACTCTTGCGAAATAGGACCGGCTGGGAACCTTCCATTTAGGGCAGATGGTTGACACAAATTCAAGGAAACCCACCCCTTCCACAAATGAAAGAGGGTAAAGGTCCAGCCCTAACATTTTAGCCAGCTTCGCATTGTACAACCGTGCCGTTGGGTGGTTGCGTTGGTTCTGCCACTCCAACCTAAGCATGCTGTCAATGGTAGGCTGGATTATTTTTCTTTGTGGTGTGGTTGTTTTCTTTACCCCAGTTAGGCTCAACAACGCACTTTGTTTCATTGCAGTACTACTCGGTCGCCTTGGTGTCTCAGCCTGACTCTGACTCTTACTGCAGTGCCACTGAGATGTTGCTGAGGATGTGGGCGGTAACACTACACTACTGGGAACAGGGCTAGAAATGTCTCCCTCTTGTTCACCTTCCACTGCGATAATATCGTCCCCTGATTCTTCATGCCCAACAACAATGGTTTGAGTTTTACTTTGTTCTAAGCGAAGTAGGTGAGCCTCCCACACGATAGTGTGGTGTATTTTGAGATGACTTGTTTGGCCTCCGGTTCCATAGTTTGTACCAAGCTTACCCCGCCTAACAGCATGTCGACAAATTGAGTATATAGCAATGTTCTCCTCCTTACTGCTAACCAAAAAGAAGTCTCAAACTGGGGAGGAGAACTTTCTGGTGCTGCTGGATGTGCCACTTTCAATACCAGATGAACTGGAGGGTGTGCTTGGAATGTGACTCTGTGCAGCTACACTGTGACTTCTACCACTACCTACTGAGGTGGTGGTTGAGCTGGATGTAGGTCCCTGCCTTTCCTTTGCAAATGAAAATATGGAAGCTGGAGGTCGTGGTGGTGTTACCTGTGTTGGTGGTATCCGTGCTACATCCCTTGCAGCCATTTTGGATAGGGTAATAATGTTGGTCTCCATATCCTTTGGGCCAGGAGTGATGTCCATGATGATTGGCTCGCCATCATCATCATCCCTCTCTTTTACATCTACCTCCATAACTCTAAGGCTTTCAGGAACCTTCCTTTTCACTAGCCTTGTCTTGTGGCGTGCATCACTCTCAGACTGTGCTGGTGGCTTCCAAGTGGCATCAAGATCATCAGAAGCGGGGCTTGAAAAAGAAGATGATGGACTAACCCTCCTTTTCCTTGCTGGGGGTCTGGAAGACAATGGATCTTCTGAAACAGTGGTTTGCTCCATTTCGGGAAATGCCCCTACTTCAGGAGGAACACTATTGTGGGCTGTTGTTGTGGCTGCTGCTGTTCTTGCGGCTGCTGTTGTTCTTGCGGCTGCGCCTGCTGCTGCACACTTATCTGCTGAGTTTCCGCTTGCGTTGATTGTGTACTACTTTGCGATAATGACATTTCAACATCGCTGCTCGTTAGTAGACTGGCTACCTCTGCGACACTCATGGACTTGGGCCTAGGTTGGTGGGGTTTTTGGTCCCAAAAAACACATTTGCCGGCACACCAGTCGTGGTTAGTGCCTCTTCCTTTTTCTGTTCCTTCTTCTTCTCACCGGCAACTTTCTTGGTACTGGAGGACCTGGTACCTTTCTTTGGGGCCATCTTCTTCAGATGTCAGACAGGACGCAGGTGCACAAGTTGCAGAGATGTCTGTGGTCACACGTGGACGTGATGTGGTACGCAGCAGGACTTCTGTCTGGCAGTAAAACGGATGACGTTGATAGTTACCTCCTCCTCTGTCTTTTTGTGCACCTAAAAGCAAATAAGCCAGGAGAAGAACATCAGTGAAATGTTGCTTTTGTTGTTGTGGTTCAATTAATACTAGTTCAAACAAACACATAAAAGATATAGTGTAGCCATTTGTGAGACTTTGGCAACAAGGGCTATGGTATACTACTTACTGTGTACAGTGTACACACTACACTCTCAGGAAGGATAGGAAAGAATCAGAACAAAAAACAAAGTACAAATGTAATGGAAGGGAGCTGCTGCTGGCAAAGGGGATGGATGGAAGCAGTAAGCCAATAGGAAAACCATGCAGGCCTATATGGCAAAAGCAGCACACTAATAACTCCCACCAGAAAAGGCCACCAGCCACATGGGCACTCACAAATCACAAACAACAAGCAAGAGGCCTGGGAAACAGTGAACTGACAAAAGGCCTATAAAAGAAGCCAGGCAAAAGATGCATGCTAAACCACACTGCTTTGCCTTTTTAATGCAATAAAATGCAAAAACGAAAATCCACAGGGCAAAACAAGGTCTGCAGGGTGCACAACAACACACCAGGCACACACAACAAAGGCATTTCTTTAACACACACCCAAAAACAGAAATACCCCCCAAAAACCAAAATTTTCCAACTCAATCCAATGCCATCCATTCTCTAAATGATGTTTAAATTCAACAGAACACACAGACACACTTGTTTAATGCACCTGTGGCTACCTGCTCTGAGCCTACTGGATGAAAGCAGGCCGGTTGGGCAGACAAGGCCACACAAGCTTGCAGGCCTAGGCTTCAAAATGGCCTCCAGCCACATGGCCAGGTCCACCCAACTACAAGAAACAGAAGACAGACAATGCAGGCCTATTGCAAAAAGCACACTGCCTGCCTTCAAAATGGCCACCAGCCTCATGGCAAGGCCCACAACAAGAAGCCTAGGCCACAAAGGAATACCATGCAGGCTTATATATGGCAAAAGCAGCACACTAATAACTCCCACCAGAAAAGGCCACCAGCCACATGGGCACTCACAAATCACAAACAACAAGCAGGAGGCCTGGGAAACAGTGAACTGACAAAAGGCCTATAAAAGAAGCCAGGCAAAAGATGCATGCTAAACCACACTGCTTTGCCTTTTTAATGCAATAAAATGCAAAAACGAAAATCCACAGGGCAAAACAAGGTCTGCAGGGTGCACACCAACACACCAGGCACACACAACAAAGGCATTTCTTTAACACACACCCAAAAACAGAAATACCCCCAAAAACACATTTTCAATCCAATGCCATCCATGCCCTAAAGAATGTTTGAAAAACATTCAACACACACCAAAGGAACAGTTGCTTCATCATGTACCCACCCATGACTTGCTCTGGGCCTACTGGCTACCCCCAACAATTTTTAAAAAAAGAATGATAAGTACCAAAATTATAGTTGCAGCAACTGCAATGCCCCCAATCAAACAGACACAACACCAACTTACTTGTAAAATATCAAATTCAAAAGTCCTCAAATCCAATGATAATGATGCAGCAGACACAAAGAGTGATCCTTCCAGCTCAAAATCCAAAGGCAGAATGAACAGGAGATGGACAAAGCACTGGGAGGAGCCTGCTGGACAGGAACAGGAAGTTGGAGACTCTGTGGCACTTCCTCCCTCTCCATCCCAAAAGTTTTTTTTTTAAAAAAGGACTCCTTGCACAAAAAAGGACAGCCAAATGTCAATCTGAGGAGTTTTTTTCATCCAAATCATCATTTACAGAAGGTTTCATGCTGCTAGAGATAATATTCTTCTCCAGATTGAAAATTTGGCGTGTTCGCGAGCTTCACCACACTTCCTCCGGATGTCGATGGTGCGTCCAAAATGACGTGTTCGCGATCTCATGCTCTCTGTCGCGGTGGAGATTGACGTTTTCGCGACCTCAGGCTCTCTCTCGTGGTGGACAATGATGTGTTCGCGATCTCAGATTCTCGCAGTGTCTGATGGCGAGGCGAATGACGTGATCGCGAACTCTTGTGGGATAGCACGACCGTCTATCAACATCTCGTGGAGCACGCAAACAGATTGGAAAACTCGTTGGCGGACGCGGAGATCCCGGTAAGGCGATCGCGTGTGCAAGAACACATTTTCAAAGCGCGAACATGAAAAAAAATCTCCGCAACGCTACGAATTGTGGAAATTTGGGCATTTTTGTGCTCTCTGCAGAACGCAAAAATGTCAAAATATCGCAAATTCCGTGAGCGGAACGGAATTTGATGCCCACCCTTAACACTCACACACCCAGTCACAGTAGCACTCAGACACTGATACACTCACTGGCAGACACACTCAGACAAGCACACCCATGCACAGACCCACTCACACACCATTGGCAGACCCATTCAAACACTCATGCAGCCACTCGCAGACTTACTCAGACACTCTCACACTCACCCACAAACTCAATCAGACACTCATGCACCCACTCAAAGTCCCAATCTAACAATCTTACACCTATTCACAGAGCCATTAAGATACTCACACACCTACTCACAAACCCACTCAGACATTCACACACCCACTCACAGTCACACTCAGACATTGACACACTCACTGACAGACATGCTCAGACATTCTCACACCTGCTCACAGACCCACTCAGACTCTCACATACCCATTGGCAGATCTACTCAGACACTGACACACTCACTGGCAGACATACTCAGATACACACTCACTGGCAGACACACTCAGATACTCAAACACCTGCTTACAGAGTCACTCAGACACTCATGCACTCACTAGCAGATACACTCAGACACTCATGCACCCACAGGCAGACCTACTCAGACACATTCACACAACTACTCCTACACCCACGCAGCAACTTGTGCACCCACTCAGAGACCCACTCAATCACTCACACACCCACACACACTTAGTCACTCTCACAGCAGCAACTTATATAACCACTCAGACACTTACACATCCACTCACAGACCCACTCAGACACTGTCACACCCACTCCCAGACCCACTCAGACACTCATATGCTAACTCAGAGAATCACTCAGACACTTTTACACCCGCTCACAGACCCATTTAAATACTGTCACCTCCACTCACAGACTCATTCATACACTCGCACACCCAGTCAGAGACCTACTCAGACACTCATGCACCCACTCGTTGACTCACTTAGACACTTACACATTCATTGACATACACACTCAGACTCTCACACAACCTCTCCCAGAACCATTGACACACACACAGAGTCAGTTACATAGTTGTGAGTCATAAATGTGCTTTTGTATATTGAACGTGTGCTTTTGCTTTGTGGATTCGTGACAGATTTGCAAATTCGAATAATAGATTTTATAATAAGGATTTTAAAAGAAAATGAACCACTGTTTGGAAAAAGGGATGGCTCTGAGAAGAACCTTTGTGTTTATGGTGTGTAGATGATCACTACACATAATACAGGATATCAGGATATAGTCTTTCACATTTTTGAAGAACACCCTGTTGTTTTTGTCTGGTAAATGAACTCCAAAACTTCTATAGGTACTACCCATGTCAAATCATAAATTGTTGTGGTATATAAAGCCCATGTTATGGTCTTTGAGGAATGCAGAAGCAGTTTTATTGACATGTTTCCTGGATTGGTCTATCCGTGGACAGAATTCAGTTGACCATTTCCATTTCTGCCTTTAGTAAATGGTAAAGAACAACAAGGCAGTGTGAGGTAAAAGTGCCATTAATTGACCAAAGGTATCCTTCATTAGGATTTCTAGTCCTACAACACAGTGCACAATCATGAGGTCTGGATGTTGGCAATCCACAATGCTTTCAACCAAAGGCAGCAATTGATGCCATTTTAACTCTCTCTGGCCAACCCAAGTAATATCCACAATAGGCAGACCCAAGTCCCTGTCAATGCCTCTCTTTCTAGCACAATCTCTGGCCCAAAACACAAAGCTATGACCTACAATCCACACGCAAACCATTTTTTGAAGGCAAGGAGGAGTAGCACACAGGAGGCTGCTGGTGCTGAATGAGACAGTTTTCAAAATGAAAGACAGTTAAAATGGAAGGCAGCATCTCATTTTAAAAAGAGCACATTTGATTGAATGGTCTAAATATGCAGGTAGGTAAAATTAGGTAGTGATCTTGAGCAGAAAGTAAGCAGATCTGTGATTGGCACTGAAAAAATATGAAAAGTAATGTTATTTTGGATATGCTTATATTTCAAAACAGTCAACCGCACTTGCTATAGTTGAATTTGAAGTTTGTATGCTGCTTACAGAAAATGTTGTGAACTTTTGACCTATTGGTATAAGAGAGTGTTCCAATGGGGGTTGCTATGAAAACTGAGCTGAAAGTGTGTGGGGGGAAGGGTTCTAAATAGACTGTACTTTTAGGGGTAAAAGGAGAGTGGTTTAGACACATTGCTTGCTATTGAGTTCACATTTTCTTATTCAGTACTATCTTACAAAGTAAAATGTAGATGCAAAGTAATAACAGTACATTGTTAAATGCTTTAGCAAACTCCCGTAAATGTACACAAATCCGTTGCGAGGTTACACGGGTGGCTGCCATAAGAGTCGCAATTGATTCGCAAATAAGTCCACACACACTACCAGATTGGGCTACTTAACAGAAGACCAACAAAGAATTTTAAAAAACTCACCATTGAGAAGTGGAATAGCAAAAAAAAACATTAAAGGAATGTTATAATTTGCTAAGTACATCAGTATCACTGAGAAAAGAGTAGGGAAGATTGCAATTATTGATTCTTTACTACTGAGAGTGGTATACCATTCTAGTACTATAGACTTGGGTGATATGTGTTTAAAAGGTAAAACATGTAGTTTGAAGTTTCAGTTAGTGAGAAGTGCACTTACAGAGAAATGTACCCAGTTATACATAAAGTCACCTATGTAGGCAGCCATTGAGATACCTATTTACGAAACCATATGGCCAATCACACACCCAGTGAGACAGATAGAGAGGTACTTATACATTTAGCCAGATGCCCACACAGCAGTTATGTATCCAGCAATGAGAGAGCTAGTTGCACACAGTTACATACCCTTACACTCACTTATACAGCCAGTAACAATTCATACAACCACTACATATACTTATACAGACCCGAAGACATACTGAGAGAGCTAGTAATATCCTGAGATAGCTTTTACAAATCCAGTAACACACCCACAAAGGGACTGATGCACATATTCTGATATGTAGTCAAGTAGTACCACTCCTAGTCACCCATCTACAGAAGTAGATCTTTAAACATGTGTTGGGCCTGCTAATGCAGAGCCTTTGTGTGTAGTTTTACTGCTAGGTTGACTTGACATTAATAACTCATTGCCAAGCCTTGAACTCACCTTCTACTATGTATAGGTCTACCCTAAGATAGTCCGTAAATAGGCCATAAGGCAGGGTGTTATGTGCTTAGAAGGTAAAACACGTACTTACAAGTTTCATTGATTTTCATTCGCACTTACAAAGGATAGTGTCACTCACACACCCAGTCAGACGGAGACAGAGACACTTACACATTCTCTCACACACCCAGACAGCTATTATGTATCAAACATTCACTGAGCCAGTTGCAGACACAGTTACACATTCCAACAGTCACTAACACAGGTAGTAAGCAATCCATATAGCCACTTACATACACATTTACAGACCCATAGAGTTACTAAGAGAGCCAGTCATATGTCGGCATAGTAACTTACACATCCAGTGACAAACCCACAGAGGGACTGATGCACTCACTCAGATATGTACTCAAATGCAGTCACAACCTAGACAGCCATCCAGACAAGTAGCCCTTTAAACATGTGTCAGGCCTGCAACTGCAGAGTCTGTGTGTGCAGTTTTACTGCCAGGTCGACTTGACATTTAAAACCCATTTGCCAAATCTTAAACTCCTTTTTCCACATATAAGTCACCACTGAGGTAGGCTGTAGATAGCTCATAGGACAGGGTGCTATGTGCTTAAAAGGAAAGACATATCCTTTGGAGTTTTAGTGAGTTACACTTGCACTCACAGACCCATACATCCAGTTATACATACAGTGTCCTACCCACACTGCAACTGACATATCTATTTACAAAAGCATAGAGCAACTAACATCCCTAGTCTAACTGCGAACGAGGCACTTACAAATTCATTCACACGCCCAGACAGCACTTGTGTATCCATCAGTAACTGAGCCAGTCGCACACAGAGTTACATACTCCAACACTCACTAAGTCAGCCAGTAAGCAATTCATACAGCCACTTACACACACATTTATAGACCCATGGAGATACTAAGAGGGCCACTCACACAGTGACATAGTTACTTGCACCTCCAGTGACACACCTACAGAGGAACCGATACACTCACTCAGATATGTACTTAATTACTGACACAACCAAGTCACCCATCCAGACAAGTAGGCCTTTAAACATGTGTCATGCCTACTACTGCAGAGCCTGCGTGTGCACTTTTGCTTTCCGGTCGACTTCATATGTAAAACCCTTTTCCAAGCCTCAATCTTCCCTTTTTCTGCATATGTAACCTCTAAGGTAGGGTGTAGATAGGCCATAGGGCAGGATGCTATGTGCCTAAAAGTTACCACACATACTTTTTATGTTTCAATGAGTTACACACGCACATCCAGACACATATGCCCAGTTACACTTGCAGTACTTTCACCTATACTCTGAATTACATGCTTATTTAAAACATACAGCCAGTCACACACCCAGTCAGTCACCGACAGATGCACTCACACATTCACTCACACACACACAGCAGTTATATATCCAGCAGTAACTGAGACAGTTGTACACAGAGTTGCATACCCTAATATTTACTAACATAGCCAGTAAGCAATCCATACAGCCACGTACATACACATTTAGAGACCAATAGAGTTACGAGGAGAGCCACTCATATACTCAAATAGTTACTCAGGCATCCAGTGACACACCCACAGAGCGACTGATACACTCAGTCAGATATGTACTCAAGTACTGACACAACCAGGTCACCCATCCAGACAAGAAGTTATTTAAACATATCTCAGGCCTGCTATTGCAGAGGAATAGGACATGTTACAATGCAAACCTTTACAACCCATGCCTTTACAACGAGGTTTTTACATCGCAACATCCATTATAACGCATGATTTTACAACGCATGCCACCCCAACGCATTTTTAGAAAGTACACTTACAACGCATTCCATTACAACGCATACCATTACAGCGCATACCATTACAATGCGTAATACTTTTAGGGCAACAGTAGTGTAAGTGTTGGATAGTATAAGGGTAAACATTACTATTCCCACTCCAGTGAGTGCAACAGTAGGGTAAGTGTTGCATTGTGTAAGGGTAAAAATTACTATTCCCACTCCTGTGAGTGCAACAGTAGGGTAAGTGTTGGATAGTGTAGGGGTAAAAGTTACTGTTTCCCATTACTTACCTTATAAAGCGTTGCAATGGCATGCGTTGTAGTGGCATGCATTGTAGTAACATGCGTTGTAATGGCGGGGTTGTAATGGCATGCAATGTAAAGGATGTTGCATTATAATGACTGCGTTGTAAAGGTAGTGTGTTGTAATGACTGCGTTGTGATGGTTGTTTCCCTTGCAGAGTCTGCCTGAAAAGTTTTTGTGCCAGGTCAACTTGGCACTAAAACTCTTTTGCCAAGGCTGAAAGTCCCCTTTATCTACATATAAGCCACCCATAAGGTAGGCCACAGGTAGGTCATAGGTCAGGGTGCTATGTGCTCAAAAAGTCAGACAAGTACTTTTAAGTTTCAGTGAGTTACACGCGTACTTACAGACCCATGCGCCCAGGTATACATCCCGTTGTCCACCCATACTGCAACTGACATACCTATTTACAAAAGCATAGAGCCACTTACACAACTAGTCAGACAGTGACAAAGTCACTTATGTATCCTGCAGTAACTGAGCCTGTAGCACACACAGTTAAATACCCCAACATTCCCTAACACAGTCACTAAGGAATCCATACAGCTACTTTCATACAGATATATAGATCCATAGAGTTACTAGGAGAAACTGTTACATAGTGAGATAGTTACTTATACATCCAGTGACACTCTCATAGAGGGTCTGATACACCTACTTTGATATGCACTAAATGACTGAGACTCCTAGTTACCCATCCAGACAAGTAGTCCCTTAAACATGTCTATGGCTGCTACTACAGAGGCTGCATGTGCACTTTTACTGTTTACTGCCAGGTCGACTTGGCATGTAAAACACTGTGCCAAGCCTTAAACTCCTCTTTTTATACATATGTCACCCCTGTGGTAGGCCGTAGATAGCCCATAGGACAGGGTGCTATGTGCTTAAAAGGTAAGACATATAGTTTCAAGTTTCACGGAGTTACACGTGCCCTTACAGACCCATATGCTTAGTTATACAGCCAGTCTCCTACGTATACAGCGACTCACATACCTATTTAAAAAAACATAGAGGCACTAATGCATCCATTTAGACAGCGACAGACAAAGATACACATTCATTCATGTACCCACACAGCAGTTAAATATTTGGCAGTAACAGAGAGAGTTGTACACACAGTTACATATCGCAATACTCACTAACACAGTCAGTAAGTAATCCATACAGCCCCTTAAATACAGATGCACAGACCCGTAGAGATAGGAACACAGCCAGTCAGATAGTGAGATAGATAGTTGCGCATACAGTGACACACCCAAAAAGGGACTCATACACTTATTTAGATATGTACTGAAGTACTGAGACTCCTAGTCACCCATCCAGAGAAGGAGTCCTTCAAACATAACTTCGGCCTGCTACTACAGAGCCTGTGTGTGTAGTTTTACCTCCAGGTAGAGTTGGCATTAAAAACCCCTTGTCAAGGTTCAAACTTCCTTTTTTCTACATATTACTCAACCCTGAGTTAGATCATAGGTAGCCAGTAGGGTAGGATACTATGTGCTTCAAACATAATGGAATGAAATACTGATACAATTAATTATGTAGGCATTTAAAGTTGTTTGAGGTATGTAGTGGAATAGTAAATAATGTAAAGTTAAATGTATACAGTATTTTGTTTTCAGATATCTACTAGCGTTGAAAGGGAAGAATTTACAATGACAAGAAATGAAGAGAGGAGAACAAAACTGAAGAAATAGCTACTTACAAAAAACAGAAATAAAAGAGATGATGAACAGAATGTAGTGAGGAAAAAACAACTGCTGGTAAGAGAGACAAGGAGTTTCTTAAAACAGAATCATGAAAAATGAAAAATATCGAAAATTATGTGAATAAAAATGGAGCTTTACCAACATATCATAAACGAAAGGTAGTAACATGATCAAAGTAGACAATGTTCTAAAAACAGCTCATCTGACAGCAAGGCAGAAACAATTCAAGGATATAAGAAGAAGAATGTTTAGAAGTAGGGTAATACAGAATGTGTTAAGAAATATAAAGCTGTATAAGAGAAGAACAGCAGCATTGAACCAAAAAAAACATATACAAACATGAAATAGATAAAGCATTTGTCTAGAACCGTAAAGTATTTATCTTACTACTAAACAGAATGTGAAGACTGGATAAAACAGTGTTGTGTATGAAGAAAAAAAGCCAGAAAAGGGTTATCAATAAAAGTAACTTTCAGCAAAATTTCAACAGAGAGTGGAAGCATACATCTAAGTACCGAGGCGTTCTTTAATGAAGAATGCTACCTACAAGAGAACACATTATTGCATGCACTTGAAACAACTGGACAATGCTATGAGGTAAAAGATGGTACCTTTATTGCAAAAGAGGTAATAGTAGAAATGTACAGGAGGAGATAGGTAAAGAGGAACAAAGAAAGCGTAGACATGCTCCAGTGTATAAATGGGACTGCAGTAGTATATATATATATATTTTTAAGTTTGGGCCTCATATGCGACAATCCAAAGGTGTTTGTTACAGTGCATACTGGGTTTAGAGAACAGAATATACACATGATACCTGCCGGATGTTTCCTTGCCCTGATACACCAACTTTGAACCTTTATTTCGAGGTGTCCAGGAAGCCCTCTCATACCTCCCATTGGATTAGAATGTCTTAATCCATGGACCGTTTTAATCCTCTATTCCCGTGTGAATTTGAAGCATGACTAACAAGTGGTTCTCATATACTGACTCTCTTCTTGGAAGCATTTATACAGTCTAATCTACTAAATCATCTAGAAGTCTTTAATCAAGCTGCGCAAGACGGTGGACTACTGGAGATCCAATTAATACAAATTTCCCTACGAGCAATGACAATCAGAATTAATAACAGTTGTTCAAATGCTTTCTTGTTCTTCCCAACAAAAATATAATTGTCTAGAATCCCAAAAATAATCAAAGATAAGCTTACCTCTATGTTCTTTGTCAATATTTCTATTAATATCTTACCCACTTCTAGCCAATAGGCATTCACACCAGGGCATTGCTAGAACAAATGCACATCATCTGCTTTTTGTAGCCCACATTTCGGACAGCATCTTATTATTCCTCCTATTCTGGACAGCTTCTTTGGAGACCAATAGACCCTGTGCAAAGTGAATCAATGTTTTTTCTTTAAAGGTGCGTATTTGACTAACAAGCAAAGTGTGTTCATAGATACTTGCCACAGGGTTGTTAAATCGGCGTCTGGAAGGGCCACCTTTCCTCCAGTGGCATCATATAGGAGTCTTCCACTTGGACTAGTATCCAGTACCATTTAGTAGTTTCCTTTTTCTGTGCACGATTGCCGTGTAAAACTGTTTCCCACTAATTCGAGGCTCCTACAGATGATTGACTTTGGGCCCAAATTGTTAATTGCAAGTATTTAAATCTTGACAATAAATTGTTAGTCTTTTCTGATAAATAGTTCCACAAGATTCGATTCTGTTCATCCATTAGTTGGCCCCATTTTTCAATTCCAGCATGCATTAGTGGTGTAGATAAGGAGTCTTGTAAACATAGAGGAGTCCCAGGCGATTTCCAAATAGGGGCGATTTGACTGTAGTAGGGTAGCTTCAGAGTTCTCCTAACCTGAATCCAGAGTCTACATGCCGCGTTCACAACCTTCAAGCGGATTTTCGTAAAAATTTGGGATGCCCGTATTTAAACAAGAAATAATTGCCTTCTTCTGCTAGATCACTAACTAATGCTCCAAAGCAAGGTCGAAGAAGCTGGACGCGTTTAGTTAAGAGTGATCTAATGTTTTTTTCCCTGGAAAGCCCAGCAGTATAGCAAAAAATGCGAGCTTCTATACAGAACATCATGAAGAATTTAGGACTAATAGACCCCTGGAGGATAAGAGCTGAAAGAAAGAAGGAATTTACTCATCATAATAAAAAATACGGTCATGCTTCCTGTATAGATTACTATCTTATTGACTTAAGATTAGGTAATAAGGTTAAAGCAGTCTTCCATCACCTTGCTCATTTAGCAGATAATTCAGCAGTTAGTTTAGAGATAGCTATAGAACGAAAGGGACCCGGAATTAGATGGACAATAGACAGGTGTTTACTAGGAGAACTGGAAATACAAGAAAAACTGAAACAAGACACGTTAGACTACTTTGAACTGAATGCGGGTTCCACTTCATTACGGGTCATATGGGATACATACAAAGCCTATATTAGAGGGAAAATAATTAGTTATGCTATGCAAAGGAAGAAAGAAAATGACAAAAAAATAGAAATAATAGAGAAGAGAATAATCTCTTGGCAAAAACATCTCAATGTAGCGCAAGACTCAGAAGCAGTAAATGAGATCCAGATACAAATTGACGAGGGGAAGAAAGAACTTGAGGGACATCTAGAAAGCATAGTTAAATAAAAGTGGTTTGCTAGTAAGTTGGCGCACTATGAATACAGTGGGGGATGTGGGAGGATACTGGCATGGAAAACTAGGTGTGACTTAGCTAGGAACTCAATAAAAGAGATAATTTTGGAGGGGTCAGGTGAAAGCTGTACGGATGATAATGATATTGGGGTTGCTTTTACCAATATTTTCCAAAATGTATACAAGGAAGAGATCCTAGTGCCCAATGAACAGTTAACACTTGGCTTTCAGGTGATCCTCTCCCAAAACTGTCAGCAGATAAGGAATCTCTACTCAATAACCCCATTACATCTGAAGAAGTATCCTCAGCAATAAAAAACTTGAAGGATGGGAAAGCACCTGGACCTGATGGGATTCACAGTGAACTCTATAAAGTCTTAGCGGAGGAAATTGCTCATTCATTTACCTCATTATTTAACTCTATTTACATAAATAAGGAAGACGTTCCAGAATCCTGGAATGTGGCTACAATAACCCTTAAATTAAAACCCCACAAGAATCCTAAAAATTGTGAGTACTATCGCCCAATATCTTTACTTAACAATGACTATAAAATATTTACGTGTATATTGGCAAAAAGGTTGGATAAAGTATTGGGTGACTTAATAGGAACCTCACAAAAAGGGTTTATGAAAAACAGACAGCTGATTGATCTCACACATGATCTGATATGTGCTATAGATTTGGCCACAGACAGAAATCTTCCCTTAGCTATCCTGACTGTCGATGCCACTAATGCATTTGACAGGATTAGCTGGCCCTTTCTTCACGCTGCCTTATTACACAATGGGTTGGGGAGCAACTTTGTTAATGCTATAAAAAACAATTACACATGCCCTTTCGCAAGAATCTTAATTAACCATTCTCTTACTCAACAATTAAAAATAGGTAGAGGTACACAGCAGGGTTGTCGCCTATCCCCCTTGTTGTTTAACCTATACATTGAGTTCTTAGCAAGGAGGATTAGGAAGGAACAGCCGATTCAGCCTTTTCAACATCAAGGTTGGGTTAGAAAAGAGGCGCTTTATGCTGACGATCTAATAATATACACGCAAAATCCCACAGAATCTTTTTCAATTATAATGGGCTTATTAAAAGACTTTGGCTAGATAGCTGGATATCAGGTAAACGAAGGGAAAACCGAGATAATGACCTAGAATACCCAACTTGATTCTACTCGAAGAAAAAACGTGAAAAAAGAGATAAGATATCTAGGAGTCCAGGTAGTTAAATCTCTGGAAGAAATGGCACGGATACATTTTTTAAAACTTATGAAAGGAACTAAAAGGCTGTTGCAAACTTGGTCTACCCTACCGTTATCGATCATTGGCAGGGTGAACCTGATAAAAATGATGATCTTGCCAAAGTTTACGTTTATATTTAATGCTTTACCATTATATTTTGAGTTAAAATGGTTCAAGAAATTACAAGGCGACTTGACAAGCTTCATATGGGCTAATAAAAACCCAAGCATTGCCTGGAAAAAACTCCGCAAAAAAAAGACAGATGGGGGGCTTGCTCTACCTGACTTTTTGCTAGACTGCAGTAGTATTTGTAGTGTTTGCCGGGGATCAATTGATATATTAAGAGATTTTCCAAGAAAATTCCAAGTAAAAGCGTGAAACAGAAAATTACAATCTTGCAAGGTTTAGATCCATGCAAAGTGAGAAAATTGACTAATTTGCAAGGACACTCATTGACACGTCTATCTAAGAAAGTGTGCAGATGCACTTTTCACCATTTTCGACTGTTGGCTGTTGATCATTCAAAGATGCAAAATTTAGATAGAAGACTTTGCTATGCAAAAACTCCTGTATTGTGTTTAGGACACTTAAACAAAGCACTATGGTACGGTATCAGAGGTTGAAAAAGTTTGTGATGAAATTCAATTCCATTTCTTTGGTCCTGAAGTAGAGTCTGGAGAAAATGAGGAGTTGATATATCCAGGTGCAGAGGAACAGAGCACAGATATTAGTACTGATAGGTTTGCACAAGAAATACCAAAGTTTAATGTAGAAAACAAACTTTCTATGTGTTTTTGATGCACTCACTACAAAAGCCAAATTCAAAATGTAGATTTGCTCTCAAAAACTGAGAAAGAAATCAGATTTAAGTAGCTAAGATTTGCTGTGCATTTATTTGTGGAGTAACGGTTTGATTTGTCAACTAAGCAGATTAAATGTAAGTATTGCTATCACAAGTTAGAGGGCAATACAATTCCTGCAAGGGCAATACATAACAAGTTAGAGTTGGTTCAAATTCCAGAGAAACTTTGTCATCTTAATGTTTATGGAACAATACTGGTACAATCGATACACCCATTTCAAACAATAGTTTGTATGAAACCAAAAACTAGAAAGCTACCTTCCACTGAGCTACAGAAAGGACTTGAAGGAAGAGTTGTGTACTAACCTTTAGATTTAAAATGTAATATTGAAACTGTGGGTTTACAGAGAGATGCGGATGAACAAATGGTGTAACCACAAAAACAAACAATCTGGCAAGAAACAGTGTATGTGAAGAAAGCTACATTTTCCCTCAAACAAAATAATGTGTATTATAAAGATCTAGATGTTCTCACAGATGGAAGTTGCATAGGGGAAGAAATCTTACCTTCAAGTGGACAATTTGAAAAAGTGGATAGAACTAACTTTGAACAAAGATATGAGTACTAAAGCATCAATCCACTATATTCCAAAGAAGTTATGGGAGTTTCAATTGTATTAAAACTGATGAAACAAACTGAAGGAGCTTCATAAAGTGACAGGGAGAAAAGTTTAGAAGCTCGCTGTTTTCCACAGCTATTTCCAACTGGAGTAGGTGGACGGTATGATGGCCGTCCAATTCAAATACCAGCACCTTAGTATAGATCAACAAGATTATATTCCAAGTACCCCAGGTTTCGTCAACATATTCCATTCATATTCCACCTGTTATTTGAAAGTGATTTGTCTGGACTATTGTATGCTGTTAACCATATTCCAAGCCAGGAGTTAATCTACAAAGTATGTGTGCAAAATACTTTTTCGACAAAATACATGAATAAATGCATGCCAACATGGCACCAATGAATATTGGTATCGTTGTCATGGTAAACTGGAATGTATGTTATGAAATTTAGGTCCACCTACTTGGTTTGCGATCCTCAGTTGTGCAGAGTGTGCATGGGACGACTTACATGACTTTTTCAGAGATTCGAACTGTAACACTAAGGACATCAATCTGAAGACACCAGGAGAACTCTGCTTTTTGGATTGTGCAAATGTTTCTTGGTATTTTAAACACTGATTTTAAGCCATGAAGGTGTTCATCTGCAACAAAAATAATTCACCTCTTGGAGAAGTTACTGATTTCTTTTGATGTAAAAAGTACTAAGCAAGAGATGTGCCTCATATTTATATGTTGTTGTGGATTAAAGATGTACCAACATTTGGAACAGATACAGATGAGTCTGTACTTTCTTTCATAGAGCAGTATGTTACATGTAGTATCCCAAAAGACAGTGATGATAAAGGCCTACAACTGAAAGTTCTGCGCTTTCAATCACATAGATGTGGGAAGTACTGTTGAGGAAAGTACACAGCGAAAAGTAAATTTGACAATAATTGTCGTTTTGGATTTCCAAGACCTGTTATGTACAAAGGAAGAGTGAACAGTTTTTTGACTGCATTCAGACATGCACTTACTCAAAAATCACTGAAAAATATCCATAAGCTAAGGAGAAGAGAAGCTTCAAAATTTATCAACAACTACAATCTTGTCATTCTGAAAATGTGGAATGTGACTATGGATATTCAGTTTCTAGTGGACAACTCCATAGCCGTTGCTCATTATGTTACTTCATACATAACGAAATCTGAAGGAGAAGTGGGAAGAGATTTCTGCTAAAAGTCTTTGTCAAAAAAACTTTACAGCTTCAGCTTGATGATGCGTTTGCATAAGGAACTTTCATCCCATGAATGCTGTGATCAGTTGACTTAAGCCATTTTGTACTTTAAGTCAAGAGGAATTGTTTAGATAAATCTAGGCCACGCATGCACGTAAAATATAGTGTTGAAGTGTTTTTCTGAAATTCAGTACCTTGCTGAATTTGCCCCAAAAGATACAGATATTTGGCATTTCAAAGGCAGTATAATTAATCATAGAAAACTGAGTTGTCAGACTGACTTTCTATTTGGCATTTCTACAGCTGTTGAAACCTTGGCGTTCTGAATCAGAATTGATTAAATTGGATCGCTGAACGCTTTTAAGTTGTGTAAATTGTGTGAATTGAAAAGTGAGGGAAGAGGAGGGGGAATCGAAACCTGAATTTGGGAGGCTTCCGAGCCGAGACCGCCATTTTTCCTAGACGGTGCGGTCTAGTTGTTTGCACACTTGGGACCTTAAAACGGGACGCTGCTCGAGCATGCCAGACCCTGTAATACAGCAGTTACTGCATGTTGCTCTGCTGTAAACACTGGTATTCTTCTTGTTTGCACAACAAAATCTTAATTCTTTTAGCTACATTTAACAATTGAATTAACTTTTTAAAATTGATGGTACTATTAAATGGGATCACCGAATGCTTTTAATTTGTGTAAGTAGTGTGAATTGAAAGGTGAGGGGAGAGGAGGGGGAATCGAACCCTGAATTTGTGAGGCTTCCTAGCCGACACTGCCATTTTTCCTAGACAGTGCGGTCTAATTGTTTGCACACTGGGGACCTTAAAACGGGACGTTGCGCGACCGCGCTGCTGTCACAACGAAGGCGCGCCTAAGACAAGCCCGTCTGCGCCAGTCAGCGTCCCGGAGGCAGCCAACACTGGAAATGCTACCGGCTTGCCAACAGAGCAGTTAGGCCACATCAAGTATTGCAGACAAGCTTCTTAACATTGGTAGGTGTGTGAGCTGCAGCCCCCACCTCCCTGTTCAGATGGCCGCTGACTGTCTTGCATGTAAACACTGTAACTGGGTGGCCTCTCCCAACCCCGGGGAATGTAATGAGAACTATAACACCGGCACTCACTTTGACCAGCTGCACGGGGAAGGCAATCATTTGATGGCTTTCCTTCTCAATACCCGGTCAGTAAAAAAACACGAGCTTCAGCTCCACAACCTGATAGTAGACTCAACCCCTGACATGGTGTTTTTAACCGAAACATGGCTAACTGAAGCCTCTAACCCAACTATCGCCAATGCGATCCCCCCGGGATATCAGATCCTTAGGAATGATCGACCCGAGGGGAGGGCCGGGGTGAGGCCCTTATTTTCAGGAGTTTCCTCAGCTGCTCTCTATTGTCGACTGTGTAGATAAAGGGGCGGAGAGTCTGGGCTTCTTATTTACCGTCTCCGACCATCAGTCCATTGTGGGTGTAGTAATTTACCACCCGCCGGGGCCGGCAGGAAAATTCCTGGAGTCTATCAGCCACTCTATTTCCCCTATTGCTGCCAAATATAGTCATTATCTAGTTCTCAGAGATTTCAATATCCATATGGATAACCCCATGGAACCTGAGTCTAGGGGGTTGTGCAAATCTTATGACATACTCAATCTGACCCCGTATGTCTGCCTCCCCACCCATGAAAAGGGGCACACTCTGGTCCAGGTCTTTTCATCAAACCGAATTGAAATGGATGTGCCCTTCCCTATAGCTTGGTCAGACCATTGTTTGCTAAGTTTTAGAGTCCGTAGGGAGCTGGGCAGCCCCCAACCACATGGTAAATCCTGTGCTAGCAGTTTTAGGCCTTTTAATCTGATAACCCCAGAGGCTTTGCAGAGCGTACTTAGCCTTCACTCTATCCCCCATAGTGGGAACCTGGAGAGGGATGCACTCTCCTTAGAGAATTGGCTTCAACTTCGCTCCTTAGAACTGGCCCCTCCCACCACGTGGGCAGCTAAAACCAACAGTGCCTCAGCCCTTTGGTTCACTGAGGCCCTTAGGAAAAGAAAAAGCGCGTGCAAAAGCCTTGAAAGTATGTGGCGGATTAATTATAAACCCATTGATAAATCCGTTTATTAACGGGCCTTGAAAGATCACTATAGGAAAGTTTGTGATGGAAAGGAAGTTTTCTTTTCCACTAAAATTGATCAGGCTGGGAATAAAAACAGAGAACTCTTCAACATTGTAAAATATTTCCCATCTCCCAGGGCTATCAGTAGCCTTTTTGTTCCCACTAATGATTGGACTAACCAGATGGCCTGCTTCTTCCATGACAAGATTACAATCATTCCATATTCTTTTGAAGCCCAGTCACCAGTATCAGAAGCAGACACGGGTCTGCCCTCTGCTACCAGCCGTAATACTGGTCTCTCTCTCACGCAGTTTCCTCCCATCACATTATCGAAATCCCTTGTATTGATGAAGGGCCTCAAGTCCGGCTCACCCTCTGATCCCTGTCCAGCAAAAGTACTGGCATCTATTGCAGAGGTGATTAACCTGGCTGTTAATTTAGTCTTGAACACCGCCCTGCATGAGCGACAAATGCCGAAAAGCTGGAAAAATGCTAAAATTCTCCCACTTTAAAAAAAAAACACGGCAGACCCTCTGGTCACCAGTAACTATAGGCCTATATCTCTACTGCCCTTCTTCTCCAAGGTTTTGGAGAGATATGTCAACAGAGTTACCACTGATTACACGGAGGCCAACCATCTTCTGCACCTGAGCCAGTCGGGCTTCAGAGCAAATTTCCGCAGGGAACTGGCCCTATTAGAAGTAGCTAAAACCATAAAAGCTACACTTGACAAAGGGGGCAACGCAGTGAAGAAAAAGCTGCAACAACGGGACATACCGTACGCCATGCAGTACCCTGCCAAACTCAAGATTACTCTCCACGGCAAGCCCCTGTTTTTCGGTAACCCGCAGCGGTGGAGGACTTCCTGCGGGAGCTGCCCTCTGCGGCATCACAACGTCGTAGCCCTGGGGCGCAGTCGGGCTCTTGCTCCACGCTGGATGCATCGGAAGGATGAGTACTGCTATCCTGGTTATTTCTGTTTCTCTTTCCCCCTACGACTGTCTCTTCCCCGTGGTGGGCACGGCCTTGCCCCTCATTGCTCCTGTTTCCTACAGCTTGCTGGGATGGGGACCGGGCTGTTGCCATGGAGTGTCTGTTTGTATGAGGGGGCTCGCCTCTGTCCTGGCAGGAACTGCTACTGCCCTCTGCCTTGTCCTCCGTGATGGGGGGCTGGCGGCCTCTAATTTCTGGAACCCTGCTTGGACCGTTGTCCACTGCCTATGCCGTTTTGGACCGGACATTGAACTGTTTCGCCCTGGCACTCCCCCCCTGTCCCACGTAGTCTCCTCACCCGCAGGGGTGTTGGTGCGGTGGGTGCAAAGAGGGATTGGGGAGGGTGGGTCTGGCACCCTAGCGGCTCCTATGGAGGGTATACCCCACTTCTATTGTTATGTTCGTTGACAGGGAGGGGTGGGAGTCTAGATTCCGGCAGGATTGGGCTGCTGCGGTGGGTGGGGGTGGGATGGGGGCTGGGGGTTGTTTCAGGGGATTGATGTTTGGGGGAGGGGGGATTTGTATCTGTGAAAACACACTTCAATCTCGGCACATGCACTGTCCGCTATTTAGGCTCCAGCTCAACTGCTTTGGGTATTGGGGCCTGCGAGGGGGTGTTTGGCACTGTCCTGCTACTGGGCGGGCTGCTCTGCGGGGAACGGGGGGCAGCCTGCGGGATCTCACCAGGATCAATGAATGGGTTCTCCACGAGTAACATTGCTTGGAGAACGGGGGGAGCAGCTTGATCCGCACAGTAAGCTCAATATCTTGACATGGAATATTAGGGGGCTGGGGGACCCGCGCAAGCGTCGTCAGGTCTTGGGTTATCTAGACCGCCACTGCATACATATAGCGTTATTACAGGAGACCCACACTGACCCCCATAGGGCGCCTACATTCGCGTCACGGTGGGCTGCATACAGTCTCTATTCCTCCTACTCCACTTACTCCAGGGGAGTGGCCATCCTTGTCAAAAAACACACCCCGTTTGTTCCCCTGGGGGATAGACTTGACCCCGAAGGCCGTTTCTGTGTGGTGTGGGGACGGATGGGCAATGCTACTGTTACACTTGTCTCCTCCTACGGGCCTAACGTGGATGGTCCTGCACACTTCATTGCCTTATGGGAAGTTATTTTGGAGATAGGCTCCGCACACCTGATTTGGGGAGGGGACTTTAATGTCACACTTGATCCCGCCCTGGACCGTTCCAGCGCGGGCGCGGCGCATCACCCTCGCTCCCAGGCTTACGTTCTAGACCTCATGGCGCAGCACTCATTGCTTGATGCATGGCGATACATGCACCCAGGTGTTAGGGAGGGCACGCACTGGTCGATGTTGCACTCCACTTGGGCCCGGTTGGATTACATGCTCCTGTCGAGGACGCTGGGGACCTCTCTCTTGGGGGCAAGACACTTACCTCGCACCTACTCCGACCACGCGCCTGTGCTCCTTACCCTGGCCCGGTCCGGCCTGGTGGGGGATCCGCTTCCGTGGCGCATGCAGCCTCACATCCTCTTGGATGAACTGTTTAAATTTGAGATGGGCCAGGAGATCACAGAGTTCATCGATCGTAATCGGGGGACGGTGGATAGCGTGGCGACAGTATGGGAGGCCTTTAAGGCCACCATGCGGGGTGTGTGTATTTCTAAAGGCTCGGGCGTGCTCCGCTTGCTTCGCGCGGAGTTGACGGCCTTGGAACGAGCTTTGCAAACGCTGGAAACTGACCCTGCCTTCATGCGAGATCCTGCGATCCAATTAGACTACCGCACTAAGCTGACTGAGTTCAAGACTGCGGCTGAGAGGGAGGTGCGCTTCCGCGGTAAGCACTTTAAGGCACGCGCGTATGGGGAGGGTGAGCGCCCCGGCAGGTTTCTGGCGGGAGCGGTTCGCCCCCCCGCGGCACCAATCACATATTGGAGGTCAGGGCTGCGGATGGCACCCTGCAGCGCGACACACCCTCCATACTGTCTACCTTCGTGTCTCATTATTCCGCCCTGTATACGTCTCAACGGGTAGCGCCCCTGGAGATGACCGATTACCTGTCTGGGCTCACCCTCGGATGGTTGTCGAATGCCCAACGTGAGTTACTGGCGGCCCCTATAGGCCTGGATGAGATCAAAGAAGCCATCATGCAGACTGCGTCGGGAAAATCCCCGGGCCTGGACGGTTTCCCAATTGACTATTATAAAACTTTCATCGACCCGCTCGCAGCGGTTCTGCGTGAGGTGTTTGAAGAGGCAAACGAGACTGGCTCCCTCCCGCCCAGTATGTCGGAGACGCTCATTGTCTCTCTCCTTAAACCGGGAAAACCCCCGGATAGCTGCGACTCGTACAGACCGCTCTCTCTCATTAACAGTGATGTGAAGGTCCTGGCGAAGGTGCTGGCGAACCGGGTAAACCTTCTGGTCGGGGGGTTGATACTGCCGGATCAGGCGGGTTTCATCCCGGGCCGCTCCACATCCCACAATCTGCGGACGCTTTTCTCGGTGCTGAATAATGCGGACCCCTCTCTTGCTTTGGTGGCGGTTTTCCTGGACGCCACCAAGGCGTTCGATTCGGTCGAGTGGGATTACCTCCACTTGATCCTTCAAAATATGGGTATGCCTGTGGCGTTTTCTAGGTGGGTTCAGATACTCTACTGTAGCCCCAAGGCGAGGGTTCTTATCAATGGCCGAGTCTCAGCTCCATTTCGTGTGACTAGGGGTACCCGACAGGGATGCCCGCTGTCGCCTCTTCTTTTTGCGCTGGCAATTGAACCTCTGGCGTCCCGTCTTCGACAGAACTATCTCGCGGCCTCCCTGCGATGCCAGCAGCGGCAGGTCCTGCTGTCGCTCTATGCAGATGACCTCACACTCTACGTTAAGCATCCGCGGGATAATCTGAACCCCATCCTTCGAGAGTTTGTCCGCTTTGCGCTCTACTCGGGAATCCACATCAATTGGGGCAAATCCACGGTCTTCCCCCTCACGGATGGTATAGAGAAAATTCCACTTGACTATCTGCTGGAATGGTGCGATGAGAGCGTGAAATACTTGGGAGTTTGGATCTCCAGGGACCGGCAGGAGGTACTGCGTATGAATTATGGCAGGGCGCTCGAGATCATACGCTCGCATGTGGCCCGGTGGCTGACCCTGCCCCTAACCATGGCGGGTCGAGTTTCCCTTATAAAGATGGTCGTGCTCCCCAAGCTGCTCTACCTCTTCCTCAATATTCCGTTTCACCCGGGCGGTTTTTTCTTCCGGGAATTAAGATCGGAGCTTATCCGTTTGGTGTGGGGGGGAAGAGACCTCGGCTCAGGTGGTCGGTCCTTACTCGGCCCTATGGGCAGGGCGGCTTCGATATACCGGACTTTCAACTTTATTATCACTGTGCTCAGGCGCACTATGCGTACTACTGGTATCGACCTTTGCCCTTCATGCCGCAGACGGCGGTGGAACACTGGTTGGCGGATCCGGTGCCGCTTGAGGGGGCAGTCCTCGTGGAGGTGCCATCGTCTCATGCGGATCGCAACCCTGTGCAGGCTACGGCGCATACTTGGGGCGCGATCGCGGATCGTCTGGGGTCGTCGTTTCTCTACTCCCCACTGATGCCCCTGGTGTACCACCCGGCTCTTCCGCTTCTAGGAGAAGAACTGTTCCGGAGAATCAAGCTGAAGATGGGGTTTGCAAACTGGGGTGACCTCTTTCATGCGGGTAGATTTCGCGATCTCCCGCTCCTCTACGGGGACGTTGTCCCTACCCCCCTGGAAACTTTTGCCTTTATTCGCCTCCGAAGCGGGCTACAGAAGGTGTTGCCGGCATATCCGAACGAACCTCCAGTTCTGGAGCCGTTTCATAATATGCTTTCTTCTCCTTCGCCTTCGCATATGGTCTCTGCACTGTATCGGGGAATATATGACCGAGACGGGGGCCTGGTGCTGCGGTCCCGTGCGGGCTGGGAGTCCGAGATTGGCACTGAGCTCACGGATGAACAGTGGGGGTTCTGCTGTTCGCAGACTGAAATGATCTCGTCTAGTAGTAGGTTCCGCATCATCCACTACAAGTTTCTCCATCGCCTTTACTGTACTCCTGCCCAGATGCACAGATTCCGTCTACGTGACGACGACCGCTGCGACAGGTGTCATTCTCCTGGAGCGGACTTCTTGCACCTGGCCTGGACTTGCCCCAGCATAGACGAATATTGGGATCAGGTGTATGAGGCCTTGGGGGAGATGCTGGGATCCCCGCTGCCGCCCTCTCCTATACAGGCTCTTCTGGGGTATACTCGGGATGTGCCGAAGCCGGATCGCCGTTTTGTAACCTGCGCACTGCTGCTTGCCAAGCGCCGCATAGCGTGCCGATGGGGGCGGGGAAGGCGGCCCAAATTTAAGGAATGGCTGCGGGATATGGTTACTTGTCAGGAGAATATTCTGTTGTATTCAGAGTTGCTCCCACCCAAATCCCGTCCCCCCGACATTTGGGGACCTCTGTCACAGTACCTGGCGGCGAACAGCGCCCAGCGATCGCCGTCTGCCCCTGTAGGGGTGGACTCACCGGCGGGCGGCTCCGGCTAGGGGGGATGCATGTGGTGCGGTTTCCCCTGGGGAGGGTCGTCCAGTCTGCGGATGGGAGGGGTGGACGCTGCTGGCTCTGGGGGTTCCCCTGACGGCTGCCTTGCGATCTTTCTCCCCCACGACGTGCTGGCACACTGCCGCTATGGCCCGTATGGGCTCTCCGCGAATGGGGATGGGACGACACGACTATGTGTCTGCAGGGGTGCCCTGTACGGTTGGGGAGGGTATACAAGTACGCGCTGAGGGGTAGTGGCTCTATGCAGACTAGGAGGGGAAAATGGAAGAAGCTCTGGAGAGGAGGGTTCTGGGCTGCCACTTGTCAATGATTAGACTGTTAACTGTGCTCTGTTTTGCTGATGGTGCCTTTTTCATTTACCCATATTGCCAATGTCCGGATAAGTGTGTAATGCTGATGCACTGTATGACAAGAAAAGTTAAATAAAGAGTTATAAAAAAAAAAGAAGATATTTTGCAAGTTACAGTAATAGACAAAATGGAACACCAGGCTGTGGCAGTACTCCTAAATGAAAAACTACAAGCAAAACTGAATTCACCAGAAAAATCAGTTTCCAGAACTGCAGGATTAGAGAAAAAGTGTTTGTAAGAACTGTAGAGTAATATTGTGTCGAAACCTAAATGTTGAGGAAGAATTAGATAATGATACTATGGGTAAAGTGATTGATTTCATTACTTTACTAATAGGAATGAGGTTGAAAACTTAGCAATAAAATATAATCAGGTTGAAGGCATAAAGCAGATTGGAAGGTCCATTGTATGTTTTTTGCTTGTGAAAGATGTATATGTTCGGCGCAAGCAGTTTCCAGTTTCTCTAGCATATGCTGTGACTATTCTTAAATCTCAGGGTTTAATCATAAATGCAGCAATTATTAATATTGATAGTACTGTGCTTAAGAAAGGTATGTCATATGTAGTGTTATCTCGAGTTAGAACATTGTCCGGTTTGTGTTTGGTTGCATTTGATTACAGCAAAGTATGTACTCATCCAAGTCATGTTATAATCAGTTAAGAAGTATGCTCCTCATTTAGAACAGCATATCATTTATGAAAACACATAATCTGTCCAAAGTGAAAACTTGCAGAGGATTTTACTGATGTTGTTGAAAAGAAGGCAAAGAAGGAGAACAAGAAAGCTGTTAAGAAGAAAAAATTGACAATGAGAGCGATATTCTTGGTTGCCAGTTGTCAAGCCCTTCTGGTGTCAACATCTATGCAAATGTTGTTTTAAATGTTCTCTTTTGATTACCTCATCTTGTATATGATATTGAACAGAAACTGCAGATCAGGCTGTGCTCAGCACTGTGTGTTTTTTTGCAACATTTACGTACTGATAGGAATGCAACACAGTTGGAGCTGGTAGTGCCTGGTTGTCTAAAGGGATGCCCCCAGCCAGGCAGAACTACCGCTCCCATCAAGGACAAGTGATTACACTCGCTGAATAACCTGTGCTCACCGTTGGGTAGCATGGGTCTGTGTAGCCAGGCTCATTACAGAGGCAAAGTGTAAAGCAAAGGCACAACAGCCAGTACAGGAGTCACCTGTCTTGGATGCAGTCTCAATTTCTGGGGCTCTGCACTAGACAGTCCGGTCTCCAGACACAAGTCTTAGATCCACGCTCACACCACACTACCAGTTGGGATTCCATAGCCCAGGTGGGCATTTGAGAGGACATCTCTCTCCAGATGTCACAGGTAGATGGTGTAGGACCCTCTCTGAAGATCTTTGATGTTCCTAAGATCCCTTAGGGACCAGGGGGTCTGTTGTCGTGCCTTCGGAGAGAGCACTTCAGGGAGCCCCATTTCAGCAGGTCCTCGGCCCAGGCTAGCCTCTATTCAGACAGTTATCCTCCATGTGCACAACAGAGTCCTCTGACAATGTGTACCACTCTGTATGGGTTCTCTAGACCTGCGTCCCCACAAGTGTATTTCACCATTTGCTGTAGGATGGCATCCGTAGTTATACTGTTGTGTGTCTTTGACGTTCAGGGTGGTTTAGGGGTTTTTCCTTTGAACCACAAATGTCTCCCCTGAATTGTAGGCCTGTCTGCCATGGGGCTGCGGAATGCAGATTATATTCATTAGTGAGGCCATGATCCGGTCCCTAGAGGGACATCATGGCACATGATCATGTCACAACCTCTATCTTTAATCTATCCCATTCAGCCCTCAACTGGCAAAGGTCTGCCGTTTCCATGGGATGCCCATAGTTTATGGCATGGTGTCCACTGGAGCCAGACACCACGGTCTCTGAGACTCTTTGAGCATAGAAATGTTCATATTCCATAAGTGGCATTTCTAAACGAGTCATGCAAAAACAACCTTTACCAATTTGGGTTTGGCACTGCAAGTCCATTGATATGAGACATCATGAGGCTGCTCCACTGCAATCCACTATTGCAGTCCTAAGTAATGTCAACCACTTACCCATGTTAACCTATTGAAAGAGCAGGCATCATAGGTAGTGAAGCTATAAAGAAAAATACTCCCCCTAAAAAAACTTTGAGGTCTTAGAGGAAGACGGGAAAGAACAAGAGGAAAATACAATAAAGAACCTCTATCTAGACCTATATTACTTTCAATCAGACCTTTTCAGGTTCTGCCCTGCCAACGGCTAGTCAGTAACACTAAATAGATTAAAATGTATTTTCCATCATAGGTAGTGAAAACACACATAGGTATTCCACACTACCTGAGTGCATGTGTGCTATTGTGCACACCGACCTGCGATTTCAGAAAAGACACACAGTTCCCAGCACCAGTGGTACATGGGCACCCGCCCTAATATACACAGCAAACTGGACACAGGTTTAACTAATATATTTGTCAGTGCGCACACATAAGCCTGCATTGGCAGGCAGCATACACAATCACTGGCATAGCTACATATGCGTACCCACAGCAGCCTACAATGGCACGCTAGAGATTTTGGTGCAGGGGTGTGCACATCACACCGCTTGGACCCACCGGACATGGGTGGACCCCCTTTTGGGTGCAATTGGGCACTCCCAGCCAGTGACAGCAGGCCAGGCACTTTGCAGCTAGTACTATGGATGCAAGCGTGCAGACACAGGCCTGCAATGGCAGACGTAAACCGGAAGTTAGAACACCAGGATGCAGGTATACGCTCATCAGGCCGGGCTGAGGAGCGTTTACCTGCCAACGCAGGTGGGGCACATATCCATAACAGCATCAGGGCCAGTGGGCACACCTCGGTCTGCATTGGTACACCAGCCCATGTTCCGTAACAGCGTGTCAGTGCCTCTTCCTAATCTGTGTACAGAGGGGCACACACTTCCACACAGCCTTGACAGTGAGGATGTGTGCAGGGCCCTGAGGCCCTCCAGAGAGTCGGCAACACCCACGCAATATCCAAGGGTAGAGACGATCTTTAAGGCAGGGCAAGCCCCATTTGGGGTGTTCTTCACTACAAGGGTGGCATAAAGAGGAGGCAGTGCCAACATTGAGACTAGGGAAAACCTGGACATAACATGGCAAAATGAGGAGAAATGCTTTATTTCTCCTAGTTTTTGATTGTTTATGTGCAGAAAAGTGTCCCTTCCTGCACATAAACAATCATTTGAAAAATGATGATTTGCAACCTCTATGTGTGCTGCACAATGCAGCACACATAGAAGTTACAAATCACCATTATGGATTGTTTATGTGCAGGCAGGGAGACCTTCCTGCACATGAACAATCATTCCATCAATGCAGGCACTCTTCCACTATGGTGCAAGAGTGCCTGCTTTGGCGCTAGGCAGCTGAGTACAGCGCCAGCTCTAGGGAAAATGCAGGGATGCACCGTATTGTTGGAAATATGGTGCATCCCTGCATTTTCAGAATTGTAGATCGAGGCGTTAGATATTTTGGCTTAACGCATCCCTCTGCCATTCTTTTGTAGATATGCCCCTCTGTCTTTTGACAGTTTGTTCAAACAAGCTACACAAAACAATATCTTCCCAAATTGATGATCAGATCGTATGTCAACATTACATGTACAAGGAAGTGGAAAGTATGTTTTTGTAATGCTACAATGATGTTGAGCAGATGGCACTAAATTGGAAACAGAGATGACAAACTTCAAAGGAGGACAAATTTCAATTTCTAGAAGAATTTTTCTGCTATGGCTATGATCTTTCATAAAGTACTTAGTGTAACACATGGACACCATACTGTCTATTTAAAAAGTGAAACTGGATGGACTGGATGGACGGAATGTAATGACAGCAACCTTAACCCCTTCGCTGCTAGGCCTTTTCCCCCCCTGTGCTAAGCCTTTTTTTGGCTATTTGGGGTAGTGCGTGCTTAGGCCCCTGTTACGTTTTGACCACATAAGGTATCCACGCCCATTTAGCGTCCTTTTTTTCCAACGTCATGGGGATTCTAAAGGTACCCAGGGTTTGTCGAATCCCCTGGAGGGGTTCCAGAAATTAGCCAAAATACAGGGGAAAAATGGGAAAAAAGGGCTGCAAATGAAAGCAACTGGGGTTTTCCCTGCAAATGGTATCACAAAAATTGGTTGTGGTGCTGAAATCACCATCTTCCCAGCTTTCAGGGACAAGCAGACTTTTGCTATTTTTTGTGTTTTCAACCTCCTTCCAGTTAATGGTAGAAATGGGTATGAAAGCAATAATGGATCCAGGAAAGCTATATATTTTGGAAAAGTAAACTAAAATTCTGAATTCAGCAAGGGGTCATTTGTGTAGATCCTTCAAGGTTTCGTTATAGAAACTAACAGTTAAATATAGGAAAAATTGAAAATTAGTTGAAAAAACAGCTTTTTGTGTCAACGTTTTTACATGTAACTTCTTCTAATTATGACACATCTATGAAAGCAATATACCGTTACATCCGCTGGACCTTCCTGGTTGTGGGGATATATAGGACTTGTAGGTTCACCAAGAACCCGACGAACTCAGAGCCAAAAACTGATCAGTGACTTGCAATGGTTTTTTATTATGTGCCAGGTATATATCAATTATTCTGGGAAAATGTGTACATGGAAAAATCGGTAAGAAAGACACCTATGTAGTTCTGAAATGGGAACAAAATATAGAGTTTAGAAACAGTAGATATTTGCATATTCCCAAAATTGGGAATACTCATACTAGCATGAGAATTATCGATCATTTTTCAAAATTACTTCTTTTTTACACATTGTCTTTCATTTGGAAGGCAGAAATGCATCGAAAGTCAATAGGTAATAACAGTTGCTTTACAAATCTGAATTACCCTAAGTCTCCCAATAAAAATGGTACCTCACTTGTGTGGGTAGGCATAGTGCCCACAACAGGAAATGGCTCAAAACCCAACGTGAACACACCACATTTTCACAATGAAAAATTACCCTTTTTTTGCAAAGTGCCTAGCTGTAGTTTATGAAGCCTAGCTCTGCCTGACACCTAGGAAAACCCAGCAAACCTATACATTTTTGAAAACTAGACACCCAGGGGAATCAAGGATGGGGTGACTTGACTGCCTCTCACCAGGTTCTGTTACCCAGAATCCCTTGCAAACCTAAAATGTTGTCCAAAAGAAAACATTTTCCTCAAATTTCTGTGGTGGAAAGTTCTGGAAATTGCGTGGATCCACAAATTTCCACCCACCCCGCGTTCCCCAAAGTCTTTCAAGAACAATGGTACCTCACTTGTATGGGTCGGCCTAGTGCCCGCGACAGGAAACAGTGCAAAACGCAACGTGGACACACCTCAATTTTGCAGTGAAAAATGACCCTTTTTTGGCAAAGTGCCTTGCTGTAGTTTTTTAACCATAGCTCTGCCGGCACCTAGGGAAACCTAGCAAACCTATACATTTTTAAAAACTAGACACCCAGAGGAATCCAGGATGGGGTGACTTGACTGCCTCCCACCAGGTTCTGTTACCCAGAATCCCTTGCAAATCTAAACAATTGTAAACAAAACCCACATTTTCCCCACATTTCTGTGGTGGAAAGTTCTGAAATCTGCGTGGATCCACAAATTTGTACGCACCACGCATTCCCCAAAGTCTTCCGAGAAAAATGGTACCTCACTTGTGTGGGTCGGCCTAGTGCCCGCGACAGGAAATGGCACAAAACGCAACGTGGACACACCTCAATTTTGCAGTGAAAAATGACACTTTTTTGTCAAAGTGCCTCGCTGTAGTTTTTGTACCATAGCTCTCCCAGAACCTAGGGAAACCTAGCAAACCTATACATTTTTTAAAACTAGACACCCAGGGGAATCCAGGATGTGGTGACTTGACTGGTTCCAGTTCCAACCAGGTTCTGTTACCCAGAATCCCTTGCAAACCTAAAAAATTGTCAAAAAAAACACATTTTCCCCACATTTATGTGGTGGAAAGTTCTGAAAACTGCGTGGATCCACAAATTTCCATCCAACCGCATTCCCCAAAGTCTTTCGAGAAAAATGGTGCCTCACTTGTGTGAGTCGGCCGAGTGCCCGCGGCAGGAAACGGCGCAAAACACAACGTGGACACAACTCAATTTTGCAGTGAAAAATGACCCTTTTTGGCAAAGTGCCTAGCTGTAATTTTTTAACCATAGCTCTGCCGGCACCTAGGGAAACCTTGCAAACCTCTACATTTTTGAAAACTAGACACCCAGGGAAATCCAGGATGGGGTGAATTGACTGCCTCCCACCAAGTTATATTAACCAGAATCCCTTGCAAACCTAAAAAATTGTCCAAAAAAACACTTTCTCATCATTTCTGGGGTGGAAAGTTCTGGAATCTGCGTGGATCCACAAATTTTCACCCACCCGCGTTCCCCAATGTCTTCTAAGATAAATGGTACCTCACTTGTGTGGGTCGGCCTAGTGCCCGTGACAGGAAACGGCGCAAAACGCCTCGTGGACACACCTCAATTTTGCAGTGAAAAATGACCCTTTTTTGGCAAAGTGCCTAGCTGTTGTTTTTTAACCATAGCTCTGCCGGCACCTAGGGAAACCTAGCAAACCTATACATTTTTGAAAACTAGACACCCAGGGAAATCCAGAATGGGGTGACTTGACTGCCTCCCACCAGGTTCTGTTACCCAGAATCCCTTGCAAACCTAAACATTTAAAAAAAATAACAAATTTCCCCCACATTTCTGTGGTGGAAAGTTCTGGAATCTGCGTGGATCCACAAATTTCCTCCCACCCAGCATTCCCCCAGGTCTCCCGATAAAAATGGTACCTCACTTGCGTGGGTGGGTCAAGGACCCGTGACAGGCAAGGGCCCAAAACCTACTGAGGCGACATCAAAATTACCTATCACAAACCCTCATCGTTTTGCATGGGGCGTCCCATGAGATTTTGGCCCGGAGCTCGCAGCCATCTAGAGAAACCTACCAAACCCACACATTTCTGTTAACCAGACACCCGGGGGAGTCCAGCGAGGTATGGTTTGCATGGGTCCCCCTTCATTCTCCTACCCAGAATATCCTGCAAACCTCAAATTTTGCCCCAAAATTCACTTTTTTCTCAAATTTCTGTGTGGGAAAGTTCTGGAATCTGCGTGGATCCACAAATTTATGCCCATGCAGCGCTCCCCCAGGTCTTCCGATAAAAATGGTACCTCACTTGCGGGGGTGGGTCAAGGACCCGCGACAGGCAAGGGCCCAAAACCTATTGAGGCTACATCAAAATTACCTATCACAAACCAACCTGGTTTTGCATGGGGGTCCCAAGAGTTTTTGTCCGGGGCTCAGCAGCCATCTAGGGAAACCTACCAAACCCACACATTTCTGGAAACTAAACACCCGGGGGAGTCCAGCAAGGTATGGCTTGCGTGGGTCCCCCATCATTCTCCTACCCAGAATATTCTGTAAACCTCAAATTTCGCCCAAAAATTCACTTTTTTCTAAAATTTCTGTGTGGGAAAGTTCTGGAATCTGCGTGGATCCACAAATTTCCTCCCACCCAGCGTTCCCCCAGGTCTCCCGATAAAAAGGGTACCTCACTTGTGTGGGTAGGAAAAGTGGCTGCAACAGGAAATGGCCCAAATCGTACTGTGGAGACTTCAAAATTACCTATAGCAAAACTACCTGGTTTTGGGGGGGGCACCTGAGATTTTGGCCCCGAGCTCGGCGGCCATCTTGGGAAAGTAACAAACCCAAACATTTATGAAAACTAGACACCTGAGGGAGTCCATTGAGGTATGGCTTGCGTGGATCCCCCAACGTTTTCCTACCCAGAATGCCATGCAAACCTCAAATTTTGCTGAAAAAAACACATTTTCCACATATTTTTGTGTGGAATCACCATAATTTTGATGTCGCCTCAAAAGGTTTTGGGCCCTTGCCTGTTGTGGGTCCTTGACCCACCCGCGCAAGTGAGGTACCATTTTTGACGAAAGACCTGGGCAACGCTGCGTGCGAGGAAATTTGATCCACCCAGATTCCAGAACTTTCCCACAATGAAATTTGAGAAAAAAGTTAATTTGTCGGCAGAATTTGAGGTTTGCAGGGGATTCTGGGTAGGAGAATGAAGGGGGACCCACGCAAGCCATACCTCGCTGGACTCCCCCGGGTGTCTAGTTTCCAGAAATGTTTGAGTTTGGTAGTTTTCCAGGATGGCCGCCGAGCCCGGGGACAAAAACCCAGGTGACCCACTTTGTTTTGTGATAGGTCATTTTGATATCGCCTCAATAGGTTTTGTGCCCTTGCCTGTCTCAGGTAATTGACCTACCCACGCGAGTGAGATATCATTTTTATCGGGAGACCTGGGGAAACGCTGGGTGTGAGGAAATTTGTGGATCCACGTAGATTACAGAACTTTCCCACACAGAACTTTGATAAAAAAGTTAATGTTTCACCTAAATTTGAGGTTTGATGGGCATTGTGGGTAGGAAAACATAGGGGAACCACGCAAGCCATACCTCGCTGGACTCCCCCTGGTGTCTAGTTTTCAGAAATGTGTGGGTTTGATAGGTTTCTCTATGTGCCGGCTGTGCTAGGGCCCAAAATCCACAGGTAGGCATATTGCTTAAAACAACTCCGTACCTAGTCGGCTTTCTGCCACCCTGGGGGGGGATATCGGGGAGGAGGGGGTTGCCCCGATATACCCACAAGGGGGGCAGAAACACAGTGGCTATTTTTTGGAGTGCTGGGGCATTGGTATGCCCATTCTGGGCAGCCCCCACGCATAAAAAAGCCAGCGTAATCGTTGGCATCTAGTGGTGGGGGCAGAAAGGCTCTAATTTTTGTGGGGGTTGGTGGGGGCCTATTGGGCAGCCCCCACCACAAATTATAATAAAAAAAAAAAAAACTGGTGTATAGTGGGCTTTCTGCCACCCGGGGGGGAGATTGGGGGCTACTGCCCCCCAGGGGGGTCAGAAAGGCTGTAAATTTTAAGGGGTGGGGGCATGGACATGCCCTTTATGTGCAGCTCCCACCAAAATAAATTATGCGGCCAAAAGTAAATATATTCCTGGCGTCTAGTGGGCTTTTTGCCCTCCCGGGGGGCAGATTTGGGGCTACTGCCCCCATCTGCCCCCTAGGGGGGCAAAAAGACTAAATCACACCCAAAACATTTGGGGGGAGCAAAAACCCTTGCCCAAGGGGCCGCTCCCCCCTCCCTGGTGTCTAGTGGGTGGATCCCTGATTGGGGATCGCCCTCCTGGGGCGATCCCAAGCAGGGATCCACTGGGGAGGGGAACCATTGGAAAGGGGAGATTCTCCCCTTTCCAATGATACCTTTCACATCTTTCTACGTGCGCGGGGGGCTGAGATCGCCCCCTGAGCACATAGAAAGTGAAACTGAAATGAGCCTAAACACTCATTTCAGTTTTGGTTTCTGTGCAATGATGACAGCGCGACATGCGTGCTGATCGTCATTGCACAGAAACCAGGGAGGGGGCCTTGGGAGCTGGGGAAGCTATTCCCCAGCTCCCAAGGTCACAGGGGAATAATAGAAATACCTCTGCTGTCTGCAGGAGAGAGATTTCGTGCCCCTGGCCTCATGACGGAATGGTTCCGTCATGAGCACTGGGGCACCGATACATGAGCATGGAAGGGGTTAATGTAAAGCAAAAACTGCCTTTTATGCTACCAAATACAAATCTTTTGTTTTTCAACCAAAGTTCTATGGAGGAGTTAAACAATTGGTTTAGTGTATTTGTCCATTGCCAGTATGTATGACATCATTTGCCCTACCAGGGGTGATGTCTTTGTAAGGCTCGCTATATGCTGGTGTGCCTTGTATCTCTATTAGTAGTTCTGATAATAAGGGTTTCTTTTTAAGGTTAAGGTTTTACAAATTAGTAGTGCAATTATTGGTAAAAACAATAATTTAAGAAAATTGTAGTGAGTGCAATGCATAGTGTTTCTTGGCTGCAACAACTATATAGTGTGCAGTTTTGAGTTTCTTCTTCAATCTATATGAAATTTTTCCCCACTGTGGGGGGGTGCTAGAGGGCGCATGGTGGAATGTCTGGCTCCTGAGGCAACTGACTGTAAAAAACGTGTGAGTGCAGAAAGGCTGTTATTTTCACGGGCGGGGGTGGGGGCATGGGCATGCCCATTTTGGAAACCCCCACCCTAATTCGAATTTGCACACAAAAATCCCTGGCGTCTAGTGGGCTTTTTTCCCCCCTGGTGGGGCAGATTGGGGGCTAATGCCCCCATCTGCCCACAGGGGGTCAGGAGATTTTGGGTAAATTTTTATTAGGATGGGGCTGCCTCCGCCAGCGGGGCAGATTGGGGGCTAATGCCCAGTCCACTAGATGCCATGGAGTTTTTTGCGCAAATTTTAAACAGGGTGGGGGCTGCCCAAAACGGGCATGCCAATGCCCTCATCCTAATTAAAATTGGCCCAGAAAAATCCCTGGCGTCTAGTGGGCTTTTTGCCCCGGGGGGCAGATTGGGGGCTACTGCCCTATCTGTCCCCCAGGGGGGCAGGAAGGCTGTAATATTTGTGGGGAGGGGGTGGGGGCATGGGCATGGCCGTTTTGGGCAACACCCACCCTAATTCGAATTTGCCAAAAATAATCCCTGGCATCTAGTGAGCTTTTTGCCCCCTGGCGGGGCAGATTGGGGGCTAATGCCCCCATCTGCCCCCAGGGGAGGCAGAAAGTCCACTAGATGCCAGGGAGTTTTTAGGGCAAATTTTAATTAGGGTGGGGGCTGCCCAAAACGGGCATGCCAATGCCCCCACCCTAATTTAAATTTGCCCCAAAAAATCCTTAGCATCTAGTGGCTTTTTGCCCCCGGAGGGGCAGATTGGGGGCTACTGCCCCATCTGTCCCCCAGGGGGGGAGGAAGGCTGTAATTTTTGCAGGGGGGTAGGAGCATGGGCAGGCCCGTTTTGGGAAACCCCCACTCTAATTCAAATTTGCCACAAAAAATCCCTGGCATCTAGTGGGCTTTTTGACCCCCCGGAGGGGCAGATTGTGGGCTAATGCCCTCATCTGCCCCATCCAGGGGGGCAGAAAGGCTTTCATTTTTGTGGGGGTTGGTGGGGGCATATTGGGCAGCCCCCACCATAAATTATAATTAAAAAATAAAACCTGGTGTATAGTGGGCTTTCTGCCCCCCGGTGGGGAGATTGGGGGCTACTGCCCCCAACTGCCCCCCAGGGGGGTCAGAAAGGTTGTAGATTTTGAGGGGTGGGGGCATGGACATGCCCTTTATGGGCAGCCCCCACCCAAATAAATTATGCGGCCAAAAGTAAATATGCCTGGCATCTAGTGGGTTTTTGCCCTCCGGGGGGGCAGATTGGGGGCTACTGCCCCCATCTGCCCCCTAGGGGGGCAAGAAGACTAAATCACACCCAAAACATTTGGGGAGAGCAAAAACCCTTGCCCAAGGGGCCGCTCCCCCATCCCTGGTGTCTAGTGGGTGGATCCCTGCTTGGGGATCGCCCTCCTGGGCGATCCCCAAGCAGGGATCAACTGGGGAGGGGTACCATTGGAAAGGGGAGATTCTCCCCTTTCCAATGATACCTTTCCCATCTTTCTACGTGCCCGGGGGGCTAAGATAGCCTCCTGACCACATAGAAAGTGAAACTGAAATGAGCCTAAAGACTCATTTCAGCTTTGGTTTCTGTGCAATGATGACAGCGCGATATGCGCGCTGATCGTCATTGCACAGAAACCAGGGAGGGGGCTCTTCCCCAGCTCCCAAGGTCACAGGGGAATAATAGAAATCCCTCTGCTGTCTGCAGCAGAGGGATTTCGTGCCCCTGGCCTCATGACAGAATGGTTCCGTCATGAGCACAGGGGCACCGATACTCATGATGGAACCATTCCGTCATGAGCATCGAAGGGGTTAATGTAAAGCAAAAACTGCCTTTTATGCTACCAAATACAAACCTTTTGTTTTTCAACCAAAGTTCTATGGAGGAGTTAAACAATTGGTTTAGTGTATTTGTCCATTGCCAGTATGTATGACATCATTTGCCCTACCAGGGGTGATGTCTTTGTAAGGCTCGCTATATGCTGGTGTGCCTTGTATCTCTATTAGTAGTTCTGATAATAAGGGTTTCTTTTTAAGGTTAAGGTTTTACAAATTAGTAGTGCAATTATTGGTAAAAACAATAATTTAAGAAAAATGTAGTGAGTGCAATGCATAGTGTTTCTTGGCTGCAACAACAAAGTGTGCAGTTTTGAGTTTCTTCTTCAATCTATATGAAATTTTTCCCCACTGTGGGGGGGTGCTAGAGGGCGCATGGTGGAATGTCTGGCTCCTGAGGCAACTGACTGTAAAAAACGTGTGAGTGCAGAAAGGCTGTTATTTTCACGGGCGGGGGTGGGGGCATGGGCATGCCCATTTTGGAAACCCCCACCCTAATTCGAATTTGCACACAAAAATCCCTGGCGTCTAGTGGGCTTTTTTCCCCCCTGGTGGGGCAGATTGGGGGCTAATGCCCCCATCTGCCCACAGGGGGTCAGGAGATTTTGGGTAAATTTTTATTAGGATGGGGCTGCCTCCGCCAGCGGGGCAGATTGGGGGCTAATGCCCAGTCCACTAGATGCCATGGAGTTTTTTGCGCAAATTTTAAACAGGGTGGGGGCTGCCCAAAACGGGCATGCCAATGCCCTCATCCTAATTAAAATTGGCCCAGAAAAATCCCTGGCGTCTAGTGGGCTTTTTGCCCCGGGGGGCAGATTGGGGGCTACTGCCCTATCTGTCCCCCAGGGGGGCAGGAAGGCTGTAATATTTGTGGGGAGGGGGTGGGGGCATGGGCATGGCCGTTTTGGGCAACACCCACCCTAATTCGAATTTGCCAAAAATAATCCCTGGCATCTAGTGAGCTTTTTGCCCCCTGGCGGGGCAGATTGGGGGCTAATGCCCCCATCTGCCCCCAGGGGAGGCAGAAAGTCCACTAGATGCCAGGGAGTTTTTAGGGCAAATTTTAATTAGGGTGGGGGCTGCCCAAAACGGGCATGCCAATGCCCCCACCCTAATTTAAATTTGCCCCAAAAAATCCTTAGCATCTAGTGGCTTTTTGCCCCCGGAGGGGCAGATTGGGGGCTACTGCCCCATCTGTCCCCCAGGGGGGGAGGAAGGCTGTAATTTTTGCAGGGGGGTAGGAGCATGGGCAGGCCCGTTTTGGGCAACCCCCACTCTAATTCAAATTTGCCACAAAAAATCCCTGGCATCTAGTGGGCTTTTTGACCCCCCGGAGGGGCAGATTGTGGGCTAATGCCCTCATCTGCCCCATCCAGGGGGGCAGAAAGGCTTTCATTTTTGTGGGGGTTGGTGGGGGCATATTGGGCAGCCCCCACCATAAATTATAATTAAAAAATAAAACCTGGTGTATAGTGGGCTTTCTGCCCCCCGGTGGGGAGATTGGGGGCTACTGCCCCCAACTGTCCCCCAGGGGGGTCAGAAAGGCTGTAGATTTTGAGGGGTGGGGGCATGGACATGCCCTTTATGGGCAGCCCCCACCCAAATAAATTATACGGCCAAAAGTAAATATGCCTGGCATCTAGTGGGTTTTTGCCCTCCGGGGGGGCAGATTGGGGGCTACTGCCCCCATCTGCCCCCTAGGGGGGCAAGAAGACTAAATCACACCCAAAACATTTGAGGAGAGCAAAAACCCTTGCCCAAGGGGCCGCTCCCCCCTCCCTCGTGTCTAGTGGGTGGATCCCTGCTTGGGGATCGCCCTCCTGGGTGATCCCCAAGCAGGGATCCACTGGGGAGGGGTACCATTGGAAAGGGGAGATTCTCCCCTTTCCAATGATACCTTTCCCATCTTTCTACGTGCCCGGGGGGCTAAGATAGCCTCCTGACCACAGAGAAAGTGAAACTGAAATGAGCCTAAAGACTCATTTCAGCTTTGGTTTCTGTGCAATGATGACAGCGCGATATGCGCGCTGATCGTCATTGCACAGAAACCAGGGAGGGGGCTCTTCCCCAGCTCCCAAGGTCACAGGGGAATAATAGAAATCCCTCTGCTGTCTGCAGCAGAGGGATTTCGTGCCCCTGGCCTCATGACAGAATGGTTCCGTCATGAGCACAGGGGCACCGATACTCATGATGGAACCATTCCGTCATGAGCATCGAAGGGGTTAATGTAAAGCAAAAACTGCCTTTTATGCTACCAAATACAAACCTTTTGTTTTTCAACCAAAGTTCTATGGAGGATTACAGTTAAATAATTGGTTTTGTGTATTTGTCCATTGTCAGTATGTATGACATCATTTGCCCTACCAGGGGTGATGTCTTTGTAAGGCTTGCTATATGCTGGTGTGCCTTGTATCTCTATTAGTAGTTCTGATAATAAGGGTTTCTTTTTAAGGTTAAGGTTTCACAAATTAGTAGTGCAATTATTGGTAAAAACAATAATTTAAGAAAATTGTAGTGAGTGCAATGCACAGTGTTTCTTGGCTGCAACAACTATATAGTGTGCAGTTTTGAGTTTCTTCTTCAATCTATATGAAATTTTTCCCCACTGTGGGGGGTGCTAGAGGGCACACAGCGGAATGGTTAGCTCCTGAGGCGACTGACTGTAAAAAAGTGTGAGTGCATCGGAAGCAATGGGGCACAGAATGCGGGTGTGGTGAGACCGGCTGCACTACGTTAACGCTGAATTCAGTCTCCTGAAGGTTTCCCCGCATACGAAGAGGAAGTGGCACAAGATGGCAGCGTCCCACGGCGCGATCGCTCCGCTGCAGATCCAGCTCCTGACCTCTTAGTGGTGCGTACGGCGCTAAATTCTTGCTGCTGTCTGCGCGAATCCACGAAGGAGCAGCTGCCACTTAAGCCTTCAATTGCGCAAAGCAAATCTGCATGCCAGACATGACTGCTCGCTGCGTAGTGGAAAGCATGGAACACTAGCACAAAATGGCGGCCCCCTTCTAACGGTGCAGCCACTACCACCGATCTCTGCCATTAAGCAGCGCATTCTGTTAGTGCAGGGCGGCATAGGTGCCGTGTGGAAGTACAGGCTGGGACAACTTTAAGCGACTGAGCCCCCTCTAATGTGGAGATCATCTCAATATATACCTCTGACACCTGATTTGCTTGGTGAAGTGTGCGGGCTGCTGAAAGCATGTCTCTGAAGTGAGTTATTTTAAACACGCAGCTGCGAAGTGGGCTTCACCGGGACAAGTACTGTCTGTACGTCATCAAGACTGTGGGACTCGGCAGGGTCTGGTCCACCTGAGATTGCGTGGTGGATACTGCTGTTTTCCTGTATGTGAAGAGGGGGTAGATGACATCTAGATGACACAATGGAGAAGTGTGGCTCACTGGTTAGAGGAGGCAGACCTGGAAGCAGAGGTCAGCCCGGGACCAGGGTTCAATTCCCGGCTTGGCTGGGTCTTGAGTCCATAAATGTCCATGGACTCGATAATTCTCGCTCCAGTGCATACTCGATTCATGGGTTCACACTCTGCGACTCTGGGCAATAGCTTGCTTAATCTCCACATGGGCCCCTCGCGGCGGGATGCCTGGCTTTCACCTTGCGGATGCCCTGCAGGGTTATCTCACAGGGGAATACCAGGACGGGTTCCCTAAGCAAGCGCTTAGAGACCGCTTGGTGATTTGCGCTATAATAAATTCCTGTACATTTACATTTACATTTACAATGGCTGTACCCCAATTACTGGACTGTGCTTGGTGGCCTGGAGATAGTGGATCACTATGAGGGGCGTGTAATATTGGGGCGCTGTCGACTAGGGAGACCCTTTGACCTCCCAATAGGGGACTGCAGTTCCTACTGGATGTTGGGCGCTGCTGCAGTGGTGGCCTAAGCTAGTGGCACTACGATCAAGGCTGAGACTCACATCTGCTGTCATCGGAGGCCGGTGCGGTGTGACGCATATTATTGCGAGATCTATCTGGGTGGCGTTGAGGACTGGGGGCTCAAGAAGTCGCATAGTGGAGCAAAGGAAAAGCTACATCCCCACTGGTGGTGATAAAAAGCATCAGATATCGCCGTCTCTAGGGCTTGCTACTATCGTCATGGGAAAGCCGAACAAGCAGCAGTCGAAACTCTCATTTGAAACGAAGTGCCAAACCAAAGGATCTATCCCTTATACCAGTCAGAATCGATTTTGGTGAAGCACAGAGCATGTGCATTGTATTCAGTGCTCCCTGAGCAAAACGGATCGTTTTTTGTGATTTTTAATTAATTTTAAAACTGTGTGATTTTCATGTTGTAAATACACTCAGCATACCTCTGATACACTTGCACGCATTTTCGCCCATCTATCACGGCGCTAGCTGCCGTTAGAGCTTCAAACCGGGCTCAGGCTTCTCTGCACTCGGCGGCCATCTTGAGTGGGGGCTAGAGTGGTGGGAGCGCTCTAGTGTACCACATATAAGGAGCCCTGAAGCAGCGCTCGCGAGATCTATCCCTTATACCAGTCAGAATCGATTTTGGTGAAGCACAGAGCATGTGCATTGTATTCAGTGCTCCCTGAGCAAAACGGATCGTTTTTTGTGATTTTTAATTAATTTAAAAACTGTGTGATTTTCATGTTGTAAATGCACTCAGCATACCTCTGATACACTTGCACGCATTTTCGCCCATCTATCACGGCGCTAGCTGCCGTTAGAGCTTCAAACCGGGCTCAGGCTTCTCTGCACTCGGCGGCCATCTTGAGTGGGGGCTAGAGTGGTGGGAGCGCTCTAGTGTACCACATATAAGGAAACAGTGTTCCACCGCGCTAGCGGTCGCGTTTGCGGGGGCGCCGTCGCTGCGCCGGAGTCTCGCCTGAGTCAGCCCGTCAGCGTCCCGGAAGCACTCGGGAACGTTTTCTGGTGGGTTCCTTTTAGCTCTTGGCTCGATGTACACTAGAGATGATCTTCTGTCTTACAATGTACACACTGCTCCATGTCAGCGAGCTATCCCCTACTCTGCTGGGGATATTACTAAGTGCCCCACGTGTGGGTGGATGCCGGACCCCACAATTCCCTGTCCTGGCAAGCTCCCTCTTTTAGGCACTAACTGCGCCTTGTTAAATACTAGGTCTCTTCCTCAGCACGCTCTCGACATATATAATCTCTTAACACAAGATGACTTAGATTGTCTCTTTCTCACAGAAACATGGCTCGGTGAGGGCTCGGAACCTGATCTGGCTATTGCCATCCCTCCCTCATATGCTATTTTCCGTCGAGACAGATGCAAGGGAAGGGGAGGCGGAGTGGCACTTATCATTAAAAGGCACATTCCTTGTACCATCTTGTCGACGGATGATTTACCTGACTGTGAAATCCTTGCCTTCTCCCTGGCCCTATCCCCCCATCAATCCTGCCTGGGGCTTTTGCTTTATAGACCACCTGGCCCTCTTGGCTCCTTTACTGAGGATTTGCTATCGATCATTTACACACTGAGTCTTAGAACAAAACACTGCCTAATACTCGGGGACTTTAACATCCACATGGATAAGGGCGTGGATCCTGAAGTGCAAAAATTTCTGGATATGACATCGTCGGTGGGACTTCATATGTACCTACAGTCCCCTACACATGAGAAGGGGCATATTTTAGATCAAATTTTTTCGACCGTTCCGGTGGTCCTTTCCTCCCTTGCCCCAGTTCTTTGGTCGGACCATTTCCTAGCGGATTTCACGCTAGTACATCAGCCTGTGGCCGCCCGCATTTCGCAGCGGCTCGCTGCTCGTAGTTCTAGAGCCTTCCACAAAGTCACCCCGGCCATGATCACCCAGGCTTTAGATACCCATCCTTGTGTTTTTACGGGCAGTCTGGAGGATGATGTGGTGTGTTTTCAGAATTGGCTCACTGCACGTTTGGAAGCCTTGGCACCATCTCGCCAGGTTAGATCTGAACTGGCACGAGCATCAGCCCCGTGGTTTTCTGCTGCCTTGGCGGCCAAGAGAAGGCACTGCAAGAGGCTGGAGAGAATTTGGAGGAGGCACTATGATACATCGGCTAAGCAGTCTTACAGAGCAGCAGTAAAAGAATATCACAGGGAGCTCGTTGCAGAGAAAAAATCCTATTTGGCCAGAAGGATCGAGGAAGCAGATAGCTCCTGCAAAGAGATCTTTAAGATTGTTAAAGAATTCACCTCTCCCTCCTGCTGCACTTCTGCATCTGCTCTCTCGGAACCTTGGATCATGGAGCTTGCAGTATTTTTTACTAATAAAATACGTACTATCCAGTCAGCGTTGCAAGGAACCCAGATCATCTTGAGCAAAGGTTCAGAGGTCGATGGCCTTTCCAACCCCTGGTTATGCCCACCAGCTATGCATATGGATTCTGTGGGCCCTACCCTGCACTGTTTTCCCTCTTTAGAGCCTCAGGCCTCGCTTGACCTTTTGTCTAGCCTGAAATCTGGCTCTCCTCTGGACCCTTGTCCCGCCAAGTGTCTTGCGACCCTGGCACCTGCCCTTAATCCGATCATCAACCCTCTCATTAATGCATCTTTGAAGTCGGGCAAAGTCCCCTCCTCCTGGAAACAGGCCTTAGTTCTTCCCCTTATTAAAAAACCAAATGCAGATGCTATATTGCATTCTAATTATAGGCCAATCTCGCTGCTTCCTGCCCTGGCCAAGATCACTGAAAAGTGTGTTCATACCACCCTTACCAACTTTGTAGAGGGCAACTCCCTTTTACATCAGTCACAGTCTGGATTTAGATCTAACCTGAGCACCGAGACCGCTCTTCTTGAGGTTACTGAGATTGTGAAGGAGACCCTCGATAGGGGTGGAAAGGCCCTGCTTATCATGCTTGATTTGTCGGCGGCCTTCGACACCGTCCCCCACGACCTCCTCCTAATTAGACTCTGGGAGATTGGGCTGCGGGGTACGGTGTTCGCATGGTTTCAGTCTTTTTTGGCCGATCGGACACAAACGATCTGGGCTCCCCCTTTCTCCGCCCGGATGCCGCAGCTTAAGGTAGGGGTCCCGCAGGGCTCCATATTGAGTCCTTCCCTCTTTAATATCTTCCTTACACCTCTTGCGGCACGGGTGGAGGAGCTAGGGGCCCAGATCATATCCTATGCGGATGACACACAGCTCCTGTTCACTTGTGACAGGGGCTGTGACTTCGATGGAGCAGCCATTCGGAAGTGTTTGGAGTTTGTGTTTGACTGGTTTGGGAAAAATGACCTCAAATGCAACTCCGATAAATCCGAGATATTGTTCTTTGGCTGTCCTGCAGACCCACGTTGGAAGCTATGGTGGCCTTCGGCCATGTCTCCCCCTGCCAGCGATTCGGTCACAGCGAAGAACCTGGGTATGATGGTCGATAACACTCTTTCCTTTAAAACCCAGGTTGCTGGCTTGACTGGGAAGTGCTTTGCCATCTTAAGGATGTTGCGCAAGTTTCTGCCCTATTTATCTTTGGAGCATAAGAAAATTACGGTGCAAGCATTAATTGGCTCGCGCCTAGACTACGCCAACACCCTTTACTTAGGTCTTCCTGAGTATCTGCTGACTCGTCTGCAGATAGTTCAAAATTCTGCAGCCAGGGCAATCTTCGGTTTAACTAGAAGATCTAGGGCCAGCAATCTCCTTGTCTCTCTGCATTGGTTGCCGATTCGTAAGCGTATCTTCTTCAAGACCCTAACTACAGCTTTTAGGGCGCTTCACAATTTCGGCGCTGAATATCTGCAGAGAAGGGTCAATTTCTATCTTCCATCTAGACCTCTGAGATCTGCTGCCCAGGCCAAGGCTATCGTTCCAACAGTGAAGCGTGCTCGCTGTGGAGGTCGCTCCTTTAGTTACCTTGCACCCCGCCTCTGGAACACATTGCCCTTGACGTTGCGGGTGTGCACCAATCTCTCGGTTTTTAGGAAAGGACTTAAAACCTGTTTGCTTTGTAATGCTGTTATGGTTAATTCTGGTTATGTTTTCTGTTATGGCTGTTTGTTTGCTGCTGGTATTTGGTGTGATGATCTTTAGCGCCGGGACGCTCTTTGGAGCAGCTGAGCGCTCTACAAAACAAACAGTAACATAACATAACATAACAAAGGCGCACCGGCGCTCTCGGATACCGAATTGGAAGGGGCAACTGAGACAAGTAACGCAATGGAGCAAATCCTCAAGGCGATACAACAAAGCTTACAGGACATAAATGGTAAACTGGATTCCCTCACGCATCGTGTTGACAATATGTCGGCAAAACTGGATAAGCAAGGGGAGCGACTTGATGAGGCAGAGAGGCGTATCAGCACTGTGGAGGACGAATCACAAACCACAACGCGCAAGTGCACGGATATGGAGAAAGTGGTGGAGGCCCTTAAAAACAAGGTGGAGGATTAAGAGGTGAGGTCCCGTCGCAATAACATCAGAATCGCGGGAATTCCTGAATCCACAAATACGGGGTGGATGGAGACCTTTGTGCAGAATATGCTGCTACATGTGTTTGGCGCTAATCAGTTCTTGATGGTCCTCATAGTGGAACGCGCCCAAAGGTCCCTGGCTCCAAGAACCCCACCAGGTGCCACGCCGCGACCTATAGTTGCCCGGATTCTGAATTATAGGGATCGTGATGCCATATTGTGTATGGCACGTGAAATGCAGCAGGTAACCTACCAGGGCAACGCTTTGGCGTTCTCTCTGGACTTTGCCATGACGGTCCAACAAGCGCGTAAGGAATTTAATCCGGCAAAAAAACAACTGAAAGAAATGGGTGTGGAGTACGCAATGCTCTATCCAGCTCGGCTGAAGGTGATGCACGATGGCCGCTCTACAGTTCTCCACTCTCCAAAGGCAGCGCAAGATTTTATTAAGAAGTTGATTGGCCAACGCCGGGAGCGAAAGCAAGCTGAGCAGACCCAAGATTCTGAGTGAGGTCAGCCGTCACACTATTCACGAGTCGGCAAGCTATGACTGTGCGATATATGCGATGCGGCCAGCTTGAGCTGGGGATGTAAGACACTGAGTTACCTGTACACTGCACTGGTACCTCCTGTAAGGTCTGTATGATTCTGATACCCATCTGAGGGACTTCCTGGATTTTGCAAAAATGGAACAGTTAAGATTGAGTGGTCCGCCACTAGACAATATATTCCTGTTAGGTGCACTGAGACACTGCATACAATGGGGGGTAATACACATACCATGTATATTGGACACTGCTATTGGCGGTGCTCAAGGTTATGATGTTGCTATATTATTAGGGTACTTTGTTATGCCTCTGGATCCCTGCTGTGACTGGTTGCTCTCTATTTAGTGTAAAAACAAAAACACGTTACGGCCTGTATCAGACTAGGCCACTGGTTACGAATCTTTACCCTATTGCATATACCATTCAGATACATATGGTGACGCGGCGTTATCATGTTACTTGTTAACTATTGGACAGAATCAGATCTGCATGTATAACTTACACCTGACCACATCCACTTTGTTAGATGGAGTTGTGTGCTCTTGGCGGTACCCCCAGGTGGGCGTTCCCCACAAAGTGGTTTTGATATGTTGTTTTTTACCCTAGGGGTTTGTCTTTGGCATGATTGGGGTGCTGAAGTGGGTGGGGGGGGCGGGGTTGGAAACTGTTATACAGACTGTGGTACATGAGAAACATTGCGGATATCCAGCTGAATTGTCACATGATTGTAGTTGCCAGCTTTTCATTAAGTAACAGACGATGTACTAGAAGGGGAAATGGTACCTGCATTTAGGATATATTTCACTATTTAAAGATGTCCGAAACTAGGCTACGGCCAGCTCATTTAAATATGATTACTTGGAATGTTAGGGGGCTCAACAACCCGAAAAAAATCAGGCAAATATTTGCTTACTTTGACAGACTAAACATTGACATAGCATTCCTTCAGGAAACACATATTGTTCCTAGCTCTACTAATCATATAGGGCACAAATGGGCGGAGGCAATATATAGATCTTCCTACTCCTCTTACTCCAGAGGGGTCATCATATTGATCAAAAAGGGAACACAACTCCAAGTAGATAGTACATTACAGGATGAACTAGGGCGCTATGCTATTATCACAGGACGACTACGTGGTCAGCGTATAGCGTTCATCAACACCTTTGGCCCAAACGTGGACGACCCAGACTTTTATCAAGCAATTTGGCGTAATATAAATGACTTGTCGGGCATGGCTATATTCTGGGGTGGAGACTTTAATGCTGCTCTGTGTGATAAATTGGACAGATCAAACGCATCTAAAGAACCACATCAGAGAGCTGTGGAGGTATTGCACAATATTATGAGTGAAGTGAGTCTCCATGACATTTGGCGAACTCTTAACCCGGGTAGAAGGGAGGCCACACACACCACAGCGGCTCATAATAGCTGGTCTCTTATAGACTACTGTTTGGGAACTAGCGAGGTACTGTTGTGGACGCGAGCTGTGAGTCACCTGCCCAGAACGTTATTTTACCATAATCCAGTGTTGCTATCTATAAACATACCACATTATATACCGCCCCCGTACAAATGGAGATTTAACTCAAACGCACTGTTGGACTCAGTGTACACTGATGCTATCAGTAAGGCTATCACTGAATATTTTGAGCTGAATAAACCCCATACAGAGGATCCTGGCTTCCTCTGGGAAGCTTTTAAAGTGACAATCAGGGGAGAATGTATCAGTACTAGCGCTGTTATTTTAAAGGACATACGTCAACAGCTTATCAAACGGAAAAACATCCTACAAACACTAGAACGGGAATACGAAAGCACACAAAATGACGAACTGAAGTATATTACGAAATGCCAGATAACGCGGTCATATGGGGAGGGGATAGGCCGGGAAGGGTATTGGCATCCAAGATATGCACAGGTCGTCCACCACAGGCTGTACTAGCGATCAAGGATATGCAAGGGGAGTTACAGCAAGATGCTCAGGGGATATTGGGTGAATTTATGAGAACATATGGGGAAGTATACGCAACGCGGAATACTGCCATGCCGTCTGAGGTCATGGACTACTTGGAGGACGTGGCGATAGCTTGGCTATCTGATACACATAGGGATTATCTGTCCTTGCCCATCACTGTGGAGGAGGTCACGGAAATTATTAAATCACTTCCTAGTGGAAAAGCCCCTGGCCCTGACGGGTTCACCTGCGAATTTTATAAGGCCTTTACAGATCAACTGGCGCCTCATCTGGTTGAAATGTATGGTGATGCGCATGACAAACAATTGCTCCCGCCCACATTGAGAGAAGCCGTGCTCGTCGCACTTTTAAAACCAAACAAAGATCCAGAGTGTTGCGAATCCTACAGGCCGCTGTCTCTCATAAATGTTGATACTAAGATATTGGCCAAAATTCTCGCCACCAGGTTACAACCCCTAATGACCAGACTGGTATTACCAGATCAGTCTGGGTTTATCCCAACTAGAACAACTACCCACAACACCAGGAAATTATTTGCGTTGTCACATTACTTAATTCCCAGCACCAAAGCCACTGTGGTTCTATTAGATGCTGCAAAAGCATTTGATTCTATTGAATGGCCGTATTTACACACTGTGTTACGTCGAATGGGATTCCCACATATTTTTTTACGATGGGTGCAGACATTATATACTGAACCTATGGCACGAATTAAAGTTAACAGCTATGTATCAGATGCCATTCCGATAGCAAGGGGGACGAGGCAAGGTTGCCCCCTGTCCCCATTGCTATTTGCGTTAGCACTTGAGCCACTTGCCTGTAAGATAAGGCAGGGCCATCATTATTCGGCACTCCAATTTCCGCAGCGGCCATTGCATATATCGCTTTACGCGGATGACATGATGCTATATGTGCGTGAGCCGGAGACGAATTTGGCCCCTCTGCTGAGGGAATATATTTGTTTTGGTCATCACTCAGGGCTTCAAATTAATTGGTCAAAATCCCTCATAATACCATTAACGGATTCAACGCTTCCACACCAAACCGAATTCCCTCTAGAATGTCAATCAGAACCAGTTAAGTATCTGGGTGTCTAGTTTCACCGGGATCCGGAGGTGGTGATTCGTAAGAACTATGGCAGGGCGATTGACGCCATGGAGGATAAAATAGGAAGATGGATCCAATTACCTTTAACGTTAGCTGATCGTCTGGCCATTGTTAAAATGGTTGTCTTACCTACATTTTTATATCTTTTCAATAACATCCCGATCACTTCCCCAACAGTGATTTTTAATCGACTGTCAACTATGGTAACACGACTGATTTGGGCCGGTAAGCAGGTCCGCATTAAACTGCATACCCTTACACTACCATACTCACGTGGTGGGTTTACGGTCCCAGACTTTTTGTTTTACTTTTTGTGTGCTCAAGCGCAATTTGCACACTATTGGTATCATACTGTCCCGTATGTCACACATGTAGCCATTGAAGAAGGCGACGCGCTCCCTATACCATTATCAGCTATCATAAATCATCGTAGGCCCGCTCTTCATAATCGTGATATAAACACTATAGATACGACAAATGCTGCTTGGCAAAGAATGGGGAAATTAGCGGGCAAACTCCCGTTATATGCTCCGGCACTACCACTGTCGCACCACCCAGAACTGTCCGTTACTCAAGAAAAGGTGGGCCAGAACTTGCTGAAACAGGTAGGCATAGATAAAATGGGGGACCTTTACCACAATGGTGTTTTTAGGGCGCTTAACAACCTTATATATATCAGTAATCAAACGCTGTTGTTCCGATTCACATATTATAGACTGCAAAACAAGATCAAAAAACTATATCCCTCTTATCCTGCAGAGCCGTTACAGCTGTCCGCATTACAGTGGGTGCTTACTACACCTAACAATGCACATATGGTCTCAAAATTATACATTAAACTGCAGGAGGATATAGCTGACACGACGGCTCAGGCGCTGGGGAAGTGGAATGAGGTTCTAGATGTTCAACTTACAGAGGAGGAATGGACCACGGCATGCGCTCTAACTGGCATGCTCACGCCAAACGGCAATTTGCGTATGGTACATTATAAATACCTACACCAAACGTACTACACACCAGCCAGGTTATGTGCATATGGCCTACGAACGGATGCGAAATGTAAATGCTGTAAGGCAGATGAGGCTGATTTTATACATCTTGCATGGTCTTGTGCGGCAGTGAATGAGTACTGGCTAAACGTTACGAAGACATTGGGGAAAATGGTGGGCACAAATATTGAATGTACCATTCGCACCTGCTTGTTAGGCCTTGTTCAAGATGTGTGCGCTCGTAAGCGAAAATTCTGTGTAGTCTCTCTATTACTAGCAAAGCATAGAATCTCGTTGTGCTGGGAAAGTAAGGTGACTCCAACGCTTCGACAGTGGCTTCAAGATCTGACATATTGTAGAGATGCCTTACAAACATACACAGAGGAGTTGCCCACCGGCACCAAACCTAGAGACTATTGGACATACTTAATTAACTTTTTACAAACACACCCAATGGATTAGTTGTGCATTGTAGTATACCTGGGGTGTATGTTGATTACTGGTAACTTGTCAGCTATGTTATCACTGGACGATGGATGTTGTTGTGCTACAGTCTGAGGGTTTATTTTCTGTGGTTTGTATATTGTATACTTTTGAAATACCAATAAATAACAAAAAAAAAAAATAAATACAAATAAAAAAATCCCCACTGTTCAATGATGATTCTTTCAGCAAAACATAATTAATGGTATATGAGTATAGAAATTGAGAACAGTAAAAAAGGAAAAATGAAATATTGTAACATAAATTTACAGCATGCCAAATGCCTAGTGATTTCCTGCAATTATGTGTGTATGCTTTGTTCAAATTGTAAGTTTATTTTGAAATTCTATAAATTGTAATACTAATTAATATTTCTGTTTGGCTCTCTTTTTATACATCCATTGGAGTAATGTACTTTACTAATTAGTTCTTGCAGTGTTGTTCCATAACTTTAAATTTTTAAGGTACACACACAAGTACACAGTAATACATGTACTGATACACCCAGGCAAACATCAGTACAATCATTCACACACCCAGTTATACACAAATACCACAACTCACACACAGGGGCAAACCCTGATACAGTAACTGACACACCGAACCACACACTGATATAGACACTGGCACAGTCAGGCAAACACTGATACACACACTGACACACCCAGGCAACCACTGATTTACCTACTAAAACATCCAGGTACACACCCAAACAGCCACTGACACACCCAGGAACACACCAATACAGGCACTGACACACCTAGGCACATTACAATATAGACCCTAAGACATCCAAACAAACACCGATGCACACACTGACACACCCAAGCACACACTCATACAAACACTGACACACCAAGGCAAACAGCAATACAGTCACTGACACACCGAGTAACTCACTCATATAGTAATTCATACACCCACCCACTCAATCAATCATACAGTCATTAAAACACACACTTACCCATACAGCCACTCACACACCCAATCAATAATTCATTCAGCCACCTAATACACCAATACAGCCACTAACAAATCCAGCCAAACACTTATACAGCCACTGACACACCCAGGCATACACTGATCCAGCCACCAACACACCCAGGCACACACTGATGTAGGCACTCACCACCCAAGTACACACATACAGGCACTCACGCACACAGGCATACACTAGTACAGCCCCTCACACACCCAGCTATGCACAGATACAGGCACTCACACTCAAAGACATACACTGATACAGTCACTGACATAGTCAGACACACATCGATAGTCAGACACAGCCACCTACACACCAATACAGGCATCGACACATCTAGCCAAATAATAATTCACAACTAGACACACACTGATACAGACACTAACACACCCAGGCACACAATGGTGCAGGCACCTACAGACCCATGGAGACACTGATAAAGGCATGGACACACCCAGCCAGACACTGATATAGTCATAGACACAAAAGGGCACACACTGATACAGACAATGACATAACCAGGCACACACAGATTCAGGCACTGGCACACCCAGAGAAACCGATACAGCTACTGAACCACCCAGGCACACACCAGTACAGCTATACACACACCCAGCTACACACAGATACAGCCACTCACACACACAGACACACAATGAAACAGCTACTGACACACCCAGATACACATCGATACAGCCTCTGGTACACCCAACTACACTGATAGGGGCACTAACACATCTAGCCAAACACTGATACAGCCACTGGCATAGTCAGGCATACACTGATACAGCCACTGACACACCCAGGCACACACTGATACAGCCACTGACAACCCCACTCACTCACTCATACAGACACTCACACACCCAAACATTCACTCATACATCCACTCACACACCCTATCACTCTCCTATAGAGGTACTCACATAGCCACTCACTCACCTATATAGCCCCTCACACAGCATTCACTCTCTTGTACACCCACATAAACACCTAATCACTCTCCCATACAGTGACTCACACAGCTGCCCACTTACCCATACAGCCACTCACACAGCCACTTACTCGCTGGTACAGCTATTCATATATCCACTCACACATATAGTCACTCACACAGTCACTCACTCTCCCTTACAAGCACTCATGCAGCCACTCACTTACCTTCACATGGGATACGATGGCATTGTGATGATGTTGCGACGTCATCACGAAACACATAATATATATTAAAACAATGTTCTAAAATATATTTCCTTATTAGAATATACGTTTTTTATTATTTTAATGAACCGCTAAGCTCAAACATCAATTATGTATTGTCTGTAAATGTCTTTAGATGTTATTAAAAAACATGCCAGTTCCACAAACTTTCGCAGAACCAGAATATACGAAGCGGAGTGGGTCACATAGGTTCGCAAACTCGAAAAAACTTCCAAACAATTAAAAAAGGTATCTTATATTTTCCTGCAGTCAAAAGAAATTAGCATAGCAGGTGCAATTCTTCCATGTCAACTTTCATATATTGGCCTGAATGATCTATTTCTGTCCATCTCTTTAGAAATGCTATAAATCAGAACGAAACTGTTCTATCTTTTAATTGTGGCACTGTTATTAATCAAATATGTCAGAGGTTTCTGCACCCTCCTATAATCGCTATCCACTCCTGCCTGGCTTGACAATTTAATATTTTTCATATTTAATGCATGATGCGATTATTATTGGTCTATTTATCTTTACCAAGTTCTACTATTGATAAAGTGTCACTCAAAGGGTCCCACATAAGAGAATAAAATGTCACACCTATATACAATAAGAGCATGGAAATATCACGCATAAGCAGTGTGAACACTTGCTAACTTTCAGCAAGTGTGGTTTTCAGGGAATTTAACTTCAAAAAACAAAAGTGTACTGACACAATGGAAATGTCAAACATAGGCAATCTGAAAACTTGGCAGCTATGGTTAAGCCATCCCTGCCAAGTTTAATGCATCAGGGGTTAGACAACCATTTACAGTCAACACAAAGCTATTCACAGACTCACACACCCTCTCATACACCCACAAAACCACTACACAGCCACAAAGGACCCATGCAGCCAATCACACACCCATTCATACACTCATGTAGCCACTAACAGCCACTCACCAACACATACAACCACTCACAAACCCATCCTCGAATGTTACCAGTTAAAGTTAGAAAATGACATTCAAAAAAATCTTTGAAATTCACTGAAAAAACCAAAGGTTACAGGGACGCTATAGTTAGGAAATAACATCAAAAAACCTTGGAAATTCACTGAAAAAAACTCAAAGGTTACCAGGATGTTATATTTATGAAATAGATTTTAAAAAACCTCTGACATTTACTAAAAAAAACAAATCACCCATGACATCATCCAAAAACCCACTCACTCACCCCCTCACACAAACCTCTCATACACCCACTCATACACCCAAACAGCCACTCACACACCCATTCACTCACCCACATAACCATTTATATACCCATTCTCATATCTATATCCAAAACTAATGCCCACTCACTCACCCATACAGCCACTCCTGCAGACAATCACTCTGCAATGTAGCCACTCACACACCCATATTAGAAGTCACACAGACATTCATTCACCCATACAGCCACTCATATACCCACTCACCTACCCATACAGCCTCTCACACAGCCACTCACCCACCAATACAGCCACACACACACACACACACACACTCACTCTCCAATACAGCCACTCACACACCCACTTACTCTCCCATAAAGCCACTCACCCATACAACCACTCACACACCCATACAGCAACAGTGACACCCACTCATACACAGATAAGCGCATTCATACAGCCACTCACAAAATTGATTCTTTCATTAGCTGTACACAAAGAAAACTAATGTAACTTTTGTGTTACTGTTACTGACCATGTCATGAGTGATGTAATATGTGAGGTCATAATCAGTGAATTGTGGGGGTATAAGTTATAGTTAGCCCAGGTAACTACTACTGCTGAATTTCTATGGTTTTGTGTGTGAAAAATCTAAGCCTAACTATAACCTCCCTGCATCCTTTCTTTTTTCAGTGAATTTCTATGTTTAAAAATTCTATTTCCTAAGTGTAACGTTGTTGTAACCTTTATAAACATATAGTTAGACCTGGCATCCTTGGCGTAGTTTCCCCTTTCTTTTTGCTTCTCCCTCCTGTATTTTTGACTGTGTGCTGGGTCTCATTTTTGTTGGTTTATTTACTCTGCACACTTTATCACTGCTGATCAGTGTTAAACTTCCCCCTTTGTAAATTGTGATTCTGATAGGTTATCCAAGATTGACATATTTGGTTCGGTAGTAAGTCCCTAGTAAAGTGTACTATGAGTACCCAGGGCCTGTAAATCAAATGCAACTAGTAGGCCTACAGCCCATGAGTAGCCCTGTAAACCTGTCTCAGGCCTGCCATTGCAGTCTGTGAGTGCAGTTTTGAACTTCCATGTCGACCTAGTCAGTGCACCCGCTTGCAAGCCCAAACCTCTCCTTTTAATAAATGAAAGGTGCCCCTAAGGTGGGCCCAAGGTACCCCCATGAGCAGTGTATGTAAAAGATAGGCCATGTACTGGTGTGTTATACATATCCTGATAGTGAAATACTGCCAATTTTGTTTTTCACTATGGAAATGACTAACACTCCCATAGGCTATCATTGGAGATACCTTGTAACATCTTACAAGTGTAACTTTCAATTGAAAAAAGCTAGAGATTTGGAGTTTGGGCTTTCTGAGCTCAGCATTTAAAAACATCTTTTAATGAAGGTGGTTTTAACATTGTGTGTTTGAAATCCTACATTTAGAAAGTAGGCATTTTCTTGTTTTGCCATCTTGTGCCTCTGCCTGCCTGTAGAATCAACATCTGGTTTAGACTGACAGGAGCCTGTTTGGGCATTCACTCTATACAGTCTCCCAGAGGGAGCTGAGATGTGCCCTGAATAGCTTGATGGCCCATCACCAGGCTGATGGGTCTTCCTGAGCTACAGAGGTGGGAGGAGTTGTCACATATTTATTTATAATGTTTAAATAGAGCAAACATAACCCAGGCAGGTATCAGAGCGCTTCACAAAAGAACAAAGATAACAGAGAGGGAGACAAGTAGGTCAAACAACAATCTGAAAGTGCAGGATAAACGTGTAAACAAGACTACCAAAATATCAGAACACCACATAAACACTATACATGAGAATATGTGTGAGGAGGGAAGCCCTCCGGGTGTAGTAGGTACATTACAAGTTCAGAGAGTATGCATAAGTAGTGCTTTCACTTACATCTTTTTTGAAAGAGGATGTTGAGGGATTCAGTCTGCTTCCCGGTGGCAGGGGGTTCCAGATTCTCGGGGCAATACCAGAGAAGGCTCGGCTATAAGTTTATTTTCTTCAAATTTTGGTGGTTTCAGCAACAAAGTGCTGGAACTCCTTAAAGATCTACAACCATCTGAGAGTTCCAGTTTCCGGGCGAGGTACAGACGAGTGTTAAGGTGAAGAGCTTTGTGGGTCATGCAAGCAATTTTAAGATGAATCCTAACCTCAAATGGAAGCCAGTTCAGAGCTTTCAAATCCAGAGTGATGTGGTTATTTCTTTTGGCTCATGTGATCCGAATCCAATGAGGCCCTAAGCGGTGCCAACTTGTTGCTCACAAGACCACAGAGAGTTGCACTCCCATACTCCAATCTGTAGCTGACTAGCGCTCGAACAGCAGACTTGAAATCTTCCAGAGGAAGGAAGGGTTTTATCTTTCTTAGTATGCTCATTTGGAAGTTCACTCCTTTGGTGGCAGCGCTGATGTGCTCCTGCATGTTCAGGGCCTTATCAAGTATTGTTCCAAGAGATTTGGTAAATTCAATGATATGTGGAATGCAGTTGAGAGCAGTTAGCTGTTTCATGTATTTAACAATAATGGGCGCCTCTTTCGGAGGATCGAAAAGGAGGACCTGAATAGGCCTGTGTCTGGCCTCTCACAATGCTGCCTCCACCCCTTGGAGTGTGCTTGGAGCCAAGACAGGGCAAGGCAGGATCTCTGTACTACAAAGACTCTCCTTTGAAATATGCCTACTTCAAAGGCCAAAAGGGATATATTTATTAGACCTAAAACCCCAGACCTTTAGAACACTCTGGATTGAGGACTCAGCCAAGAAGAAGAGCTGAAGAGCTATCAGTAGGAGTACTGCCCCTTTGCTGTGTGTTGGTTTGCTGGGCTGGCCTGCAGTTGCTGCTTTTGTCTGTGAGCAGTGAAGGAACTGGACTTTGCTGTTTCGATCCCGCTTTCCAAGTTTCTCCAAGGGCTTTCATATGCTTGCCTCCTGTTAAGAAGTCTCAGGGACACAAAGACTTCACCTTCATCTACAGCACCTGAACTCCACTCCACTGCTGGGAGCTCTGACCTGCCAAGGGGTGTCAATTACAGTTCTGGACCATTGGTGGTGCTTGCTGGGCTGTAACTTCAGGAAAAGGATTTCGGATGATGCCACAGATGCTGCTGCCTGCACCGACGCTGTGGTCATCGCTCGCTGGGACAGCAGCAGCAGTGCCCTGACAACACTGCAGCTCTGTCTCACCAATACCGCTGCATCTAGCTGACACCAGTGACACTGCCTGCACTGTGGCCATGGGAGGCGCCTCATCACACCAACTTTGACCACACTGCAACATTGGTCTCACCGATGACGACGCCTAAGCACCATCATCGACTCCACAGCTTGTACCATAGCCCTCGATACTGCCTTGCCACCCTCGATGACACCACAGCCTCTGGCTGCTGATGACTGCACCATTGACGGTGACCCAAGTGCTCCAGCATCGACGCCAAGTTGTTGCCCTCACCGAAGCCACACACACCACATCGTGACAAGCACTACGCACTGCCTGTGACAACACCTTGAAGAAATCAAAACCTTCTCAGGGGCTTCACTGATACACCTGGTCCTTTTAAACCAACAAAGAAGAGATTGGCACAGAAGCTGTAATATAAAAGACATCTTTTTTATTAACCTCAGCAGAGGGAGAATTGTGTCACACAGTAATCTCAAGTCACTGTAGGAGGCATTCTAAGGAGTACAGAGAACAGGGGCCTTATATACCCACACAGGGGCTCAAAAGAAGGCGGTACAAGTACACATGAGAAGAGTTACACACATAGACGGTCATACAGAAAATGCACAGTCAACAAGTAGGAGGAGTAATACGTTGCTGACATCAGTTAGAACAGCCTGACAGTTCTATACTAGGAGCAGGTGCATTCTACTAGCTAGGCCCTTCTGAGCATGTGCAAGGCGCTGGAAGAGGGAAACAGCAAATGGCCAACACATAGCTAACTAAAATGGCCACCAAGTACAAAATGGCTTTCAGCTCATGCTAACAGATTCCTGTAATCTTTAACAGATAGTCCTTTTAGCATGAGCTAAAGACATTCCTATGATCCAGTAGGAACATAGAAAATATCTGTACATTAATTTTCATAAATTTATCAATATCCTAATTCATTGGTAGGTGGGCATTTCTCATTCTAAATATTGTTAAGCGGGTATATATACGGTATAAGCAGGAGTACAAAGGGAACAAAGCATTGGGTCATACAGATAGCAGGAGAGAGTAATTACTATTATCAGAAACAGAACTATTAGCTTTCTAGTCCTAAGCAAATCCTAGAACCATCCAGTAAAAACATTTTCAAGGCTCCTATGCATTTCAGTGACCATCCATTTCAACTTCAGAATAGCCACAGCACATATCTAATAAAAACATTTTCACTAGACTTTTCCAGTGCTTCCTTTATGAGGGCTAGAGTATCAATCATTATAATCAAGGAAAGGGTAAAGTAACATTTGACAACTGCTCAGATGAACTTTTCTCTCACAGAATAAACATGATTCCAAATGTAAATATTAAAGCAGTCAGACATATTATTACAAAAATGATCCTGGATCCAGGGGACCAGGAGGACCACACAGAGCCATGAGAATTTGGCGAAAGAGCTGCAAAGGGCTGCTCCTCCTCAAAAATGGGATGACCAATGAGGTACATTTTAACAAAAAAGAAAAAGAAGTCCTTGGGAAATTAAAGCCGCTGTACAACCAGCCAGAGGGGAGTCTTCTCCCTGTGTCCGTTTGAGCCTCACAGGCAGGCTCTTGTTGTTCCCATGGTGGAGCTGCACAACTCGAAACTCAGGAACCTCGGCCCAGTTTCAAGGGAAAAGTTTCTTCTTTCAGGATAGGGCAATCACCCACCAGGGCAAATGCTCTCAGCGATCCTGTCCAGTGTCTCAGGTAGTGCACCAGTTTTCCTCACTTCAATCTAACAGGCACCAGAGACACAGCACCTGCACCCTGACCTCAAGTCCTTCCCTAACTCCTGTATTGCTCTGCTGGCACACTGCTCTTTCGTTGGGGCCATAGATTGCATCCAGTGTGCCCAGGTATCTCTTGACCAACAAAGATGAAGACTTTACAGCCAGCATTCAGGAGCGTGATGCTGAAGTGCCTGAAGCAACCCCTGTTTCAAAAGGGGTCACCTCAAGCAAAAACGTCCTTGCTCTTCTGGTCGGTCTGTGACTCTCTCAGCTGGGCATCAAAAACGTGATCCACGATTTCTCCTTTCTGATTTGTGACCCCGTCTTTTGCCCAAGACAGTGGCAGGGTTACACACTTCACATCCCAGTGCTTCCGTCCTTCTACCTTCACTGAGGTCGTAGTTGACAGCAATGCCTGTGCTGGTTCCTTCACCTTGACTTCAAGCTGGACTGGTGCTGACTCCCCAAGCTGGATCTGAATTCCGCGCCCCTCTGGCAATGGTTGTAAGGCAGCAAATATCTATTGGTGGACAGAACAAAAGGTCTTTAGACAAGGCACAGAAATAATCTATCAACAGAGAGGATAGTCTCAGAATACTTCCTAGTCTTGGGACGCCCCATATATTAGCAAGGTACCCAAGAACCACTTTGTCAGAGTAAAAAAAAACAACAGCCTGGACCTATTGGCAAGTATAAAAGGAACTCTTTGGTGAACTGACAAGAGTAATATGTCACCCAATCCCAAGCAGCCAAGGAAGTCTGTTCATTTACTAAATTCTGAGGAAAAGAGAAAAAACAATACAGACATACTCCAAATCCTTACATCTGTGTATTCCTATATTATTCATCTAAAGACCCTCAAGAAAAAAGGAAATGTTCTACACTTTTACTCATAGACTTTGCATTACTTATACAGGACTGCAGACACTTCTAAAATTATTTCTCTTAATAAAAGCACCTACATTGTAAGCTTATGACCATGCTCTCATGTTATAGGAGCAACAGGAAAATCTAAAATTGCTAATTTAACAGGGATTCCTATTACATAAAGAACTAAAAACTTCAACATAATGGGTACATTTTCTCCAGCAGAACATGTTGTGACAAACAAACTCCTATAAAACAATATTTTCCTCAAAAATGTTTGCTAAGGATCACATGGGCATCTTCCCTGCATTCTACATTTCACAATCCGAACTATGCAACATCAGCTCTAGTAAGGACTGTCAGTTTATTTACACAGACTAGCTAATAAAAACTAGCAATGCCCTTGCAAAACTGTATGTAGCATGAGAATAACATAAACAATAATGGTGTTATCACCTGACGATTTTAGAACAAAAACTACCCACAGCTAGTTCACCTTAAAGATCAAATAAGGGAACAGCAATCTAGACTACTCATTCTTTCATAATTTCATCAGACAAGATGGGAAGTAACATAACATATTTATTTATTCATTTTATTAATGCTAAAAATGTTTAAAACAGTATTACTAAATAGCCAATTAAATGTCTCATGGCTATTTCACAGACAGTTTAGACAGGCTAAAAAGAATTTGAGAAAAAGAGAGAGAAAACATAATTTTGCCTACCCTTAATTTGTAGAGGAGCTAGCCTCCTTCCCCCATTTTGACAGTAGGAAACCTGTAACAGCTTTCACTTCTGTCAACACTATCAACCCCTATTTGTAGCAACTGGGCATAAACAAACTCTGAGGAGGTAAATAACACATTGAACAAGCTAAAGAACATGAATAACCAACCACCAATTCCTTTAGTAAATGTACAAGTGTAACATGAGGGCGCATGAATTCAAACTAAATCTCATTGCTTCCTTAACTCAGCCCTAAAAACATTAGTGCTATATATATGGCAGAGTCATTCTCTTATTCAGAGCTCACATATACCATTATATTTCCCTCTGTTCATATGCGTGCACAAAAACTTGCTTTTGCCAAAAAAGTAAGCAAAACCTCTTTCTTTCCCTGCCCTGCCATTTCGTCGTTCAAAACATTTCAAATGTCGAAGTGTTAACGGAAACCTGGTTCTGAGCCCTACTAGTGCTAGGCTTCTAAATGTAGAACTTCGACCTTTAACCTTTTCACAGCTTTTCCATCTTGTGTGCAAGGTTTTCATGCGGTTCTCCCAATTCAAAGTGACCCTTGAGACTGAGAGGTGAACAGCAAACCCACTCCATTCCTGTCTACCAGCAATTCAGAGGTAAGCTTAATAACTTCTGCCAGTTTTTTATACACATTTATATTTGTAAGCAGTGTGCTGAGTGCTTGTCTAGCAGTATAGATGTCAGCTATTCATTCTATACTTACATATGTGCATTTACTGGAGCCTAAGGCAGTTTAAAAGCTGCTCTGATTGGAATAACCTCATTGAAATTATGAATTTTACCCAATTTCGACTTTGATGTTTGGGGCACTTAAAAATGAATATCCTACAATGTTTTTGCATAATATCCTCTACATATCCCAGAGATGGGGGATCAGAAATGTATAATGTATACCCTTATAAAAATGGGTTTTGTACACCTGGGTAAAGTGATGTTTCACATGTAAGTTGCCCCCTATTGCTGTATAGCACGGCTTACATTCAATTTTGATGCTAGGAGGTCACAGTATCATTATTAGGCATTATAAATATTAAAAAACAAAAGTAATCCACCTATCTTTAATAAAAAAAAAAATATAATCAAAATATATATTTTTTTTATAAAGCCAATCATTTTGATGAGTCCACATATAAAAAGCAAGCTGCATCCCTTGCTTATCATATTTAAACGCATTCATTCATAACCCTAAGAACAGAAGCCTAACTTGAAACATGAAAGTCTGCGCCACTTTTAAAAGACAGTCATTATTTAACATCAAAACCACAGATGTCCTTATTTAAAAAGGCATTAAGAAAAGAAATCCCTACTGTCAATCTGTTCTCTGTTATCAAAAATAATGAAACTATATTTCTAACTTTTAAAACAGCAGTCTGAAATGCAGGGTTTTACACGGTGTTTGCACTGACTTAAGATGTAGTGGACTTCAGCATTCTTTCTTTCTGTGGCCTGGAGTCAGAAATAGCCATGTGCTGACACAGCTGCTTGTGATCCGCAGGCGTCGAATTCACACGCCTTTCAAGCCAGCACAAATCTGTCGTTCTGTAATGTGTATTTAGTTCAGCAACAACCAACTCACTCAGATAATGTGAATGCCTTTTAACACCTAATACATAAGGATAAATGCTGTGACATTTTGTATCTTAATTTATTTATTGCAAAACACACAATTTCGTTTTTGAAGCTTTTTCTTAAATTTCTATTCAATGTGATTTCTAATTTTATCTTTAGCATCGTGGCAATTTGCACACATGTATAGTGTCTTACTCTGTCAATTTAATGATAGCGTGCAGCTAATTAGCATATATTATATAATTCATTGCTGGATTATTTTAAAATATATTTTATTTTAATGATATTTTGCATAACAGAAGGATGACAAAAAACACATTGAGCTCATTCCAGACATTTTCAAAATGGTGTCATATACTCAGAACACACAATACAGCGCTTAAGGCTAGCCATTCTTGCACCAAAAGCGCAATCGCTACTTACTCACACACGTACCACTAATGACAAACCACAGACATTTAAACACACATTTAACCCACAGATCAACACTTAGGACAGAAACAAAAGACAGCCCACAGACTGTACTTAAACCAAACCATTTGTAAATACTAGTTGTAAGTCATATTTACTAGATTTGACTGGCAGAACGCCAGGAAAAAAATGCTCTGCATATCACCACTTATGAATATTATTAAGTGCACAGACCAGGATCATTTTTATGTACATATTTAGTTCCTCGGGGTACTAGTCACCGAGGAAGAAATACGTTTTTATACCTAAACCTAGTTAGGTATCCCCTCTAGGGGAGCCAGCTAATTCTATACAAGTTCCAAAATGGTACCTCCAAGAAAGCAACACATTCTACGATGTGTGCTAAGAACAGGCATGCCAAGAATATTACAGCATATACAATATTATACACAAAGTAGCACTTAACTCAAAGTGTGCCGTTCAAGTTTACAAAAGGTTTTTATTACATGCCTACATAAATTGCAACTTATGGATTTCTCACATTCCCATCACATATTGGCCAATTTCCATTTCCATATCACTATATATCACTTTATCACGTTATCTCTTTGTATCACGTTATCACTTTATCACTTTGTATCCATGTATCACGTTATATTGCTCTATATCACTTTTTATGTCTCACTTTATATCTCACGTTATATCACTTTATATCTCACGTTATATCACTTTATATCTCACTGGTATATCACGTTATATCTCAAGTGTATCTCACTTTATATCTCACATTTATCTGTGCAGCCGGCGCACTTCTCTCACTATCTCACAAATGACCTTACCTAGCATAGGTCTCCAGATTCTAACTGCCAAGTTCTGAGTGACCAAACGGTCGTTTTTAGAATACTCATGCCAAAAATGTTCTCAGTCAGGAGTGGTAAGCAGTTGGAGGAGTGAAATCGGGAAGACCAGAAATATAATGGGCTGCAGAGAGAGATTCTCAGTTTATGGTACCTTCTTTACTAGAATCCTGTTCTGTCCTCAGTAGATTCCTGTCTCCCATCAAGATCACTCCCTTGGATAACCACTTCTCTGATGAGCCTCACAGAGGGCACCAATTGAAGAAATCAAAACCTTCTCAGGGGCTTCTCTGATACACCTGGTCCTTTTAAACCAACAAAGAAGAGATTGGCACAGAAGCTGTAATATAAAAGACATCTTTTTTATTAACCTCAGAAGAGGGAGAATTGAGTCACACAGTAATCTCAAGTCACTGTAGGAGGCATTCTAAGGAGTACAGAGAACAGGGGCCTTATATACCCACACAGGGGCTCAAAAGAAGGCGGTACAAGTACACATGAGAAGAGTTACACACATAGATGGTCATACAGAAAATGCACAGTCAACAAGTAGGAGGAGTAATAAGTTGCTGACATCAGTTAGAACAGCCTGACAGTTCTATACTAGGAGCAGGTGCATTCTACTGTTCCCCAAGTTAATTCCTATAGGAGTTTTGAACATGACTACAGCCCAAAGGGCCGGATGGAAGTACAATACTTTTGGCAGAAGGATAGATTTTCTTTTGCAGATCAAGCTTGTTGTGATATGGTGTAAATCTGTTCAGTAGATATTAACCAAAATATATTTAGGGATGCAGATCTGCCTGCAGGACATCTGCGGATCCATGCACCAAAGCCAAGATCTGAAAAGTTACTGCTGTCATTTTGTTTGTTAGGAAATGGTCCCTGGGGCTGAAAATGTCTGTGCAAAGTGAATAAAGGGATCAGGGTTGAGGTACCCTTCCCCCATAGGTGTGTTAGAGGTGTCTCAGAGTGACCCATAAAGACAAATAAATTGCCTTATAATCGTTGGGGGCCAAGCACCCCTCCCACAGAGCAGGATTACTGAGATGTATTTGGATTCCCACCCTCTTTGTCCAGCACTCATAGCACACAACTAATTGGGGGATGAAGTCTGGTTGGATGCCAAGGATCGTTGGAGCCAAAAAACCCTCTTGTTACTACAAGTAAGTCACACAGTGGGATTGCTGAGAGCTTGTCTGAGACAATGCCCCCTTTATCCAGCCACTCACAAACCCATAAACCCAGTCACAAACCCACTTACACACCCACACAGCTACTCACACACCCACTCACAGAACCATACAGCCACTCACACACTTACTCACAAACTCATACAGACACTCACAAACCCTAACAAACCCGCACAGCTACTCAGACACCCACTCAGACACCCACATAACTACTCACACACCCAGTCACAGACCCATACAGCCACTCACTCACTTACCTATACAGCTCATCACATACCCACTCACAAACTCATACAGACATTCACAAACCCTAACAAACCCACACAGCTACTCAGACACCCACTCAGACACCCACATAACTACTCACACACCCAGTCACAGACCCATACAGCCACTCACTCACTGACCTATACAGCCCCTCACATACCCACTCTAAAAGGTTAGAGGTTACAGTTAGGAAATAAAATTAAAAATCCTTCAAAATTCAATAAAGAACAATGAAGGTTACATAGGTGTTATAGGTGGGAAATAGAAATAAAACCCTAGAGAGTCACTAAAAAAAATGGTAACTGGGAAGTTATGGTTATGCTCAGATTTCACTAGTACAAAAACATTGAAATCCAGCAGTTACATGAGATAACTATAACCTACGCCCCCGCAAAGCACTGCTTCTGATCTCATATTACATCACTCATGACATGGTCAGTGACATCACTGATGGCATCTCAAATGACATCATTAATGACATCACTGATGTCATAATCCACAGAACCACTTAAACATCCACTGACACACCTATACAACCACTCACACACCCATTCATTGATCCGCGGAGCCACTCACACACCCACTCACTTACCCATATTGCCACTTACACAGCCACTCACTCACCCACCCACTCACTTCCCATATATCTGCTCACACAGCCACTCACTCACCCATACAGTCACTCACAAAGTCACTCACTCACACATACAGCTACTCATATGCCCACTTATTCAGCCATAAAACCACTCACACATCCAGTCACTCACCCATGTAGCCTCTCAAGAGAGCTGCTCACCCACCCATACATCCACTCAAATAGACACTCACTCTCTAATACAGCCACTCAGGCAACCAGTTAATCACACACCCACTCAAAGAGCCACTCAGTCACCCATACTGCCAGTTACACACATAGTCACTCACCCATACAGGCACTCAAACATTCACTTAGTCACCGATACAGCCAATCACATATCCACTCACAGACCCATACAGCCACTCACACAGTCATTAACCATACAGCTACTCATACACCCATTCACTCACAAATACAGCTATTCACTCACCCATACAACAGCTCACACACCCACTCACTCACCGATACAGCCAGTCACACATCTGCTACCACACAGTTACTTATACACCCACTTATTCACCCATACAGGCACTCACACACCCACTTATTCACCCATACAGCCACTCACAAACCTGTACAGCCACTACAACATCCACTCACATATGAATACACACAGTCACACAGCCACTGACATAATATATGTTAGAAATAGTATCACTCATTAGTAGTACACAAAGTATAGTAATTTAACTTTTGTAGCACCTTAGTATATAAGTTTAACACTCATAAACATTTAGAAAACACTCACAATCACTGGGTGATGTCATTAATGGTGTAATGTCATTACCATGGCATGAGTGATGTAATATGGGAGGTCATAAGCAGGGCATTGCAGGGATGTAAGTTATAGTTAGCTCATGTAACTATAACTGCTTGATTTCAGTGGTTTTGTACGAGTGAATCTGAGCCTAACCATAAAAAACACAGAAATTCAGCAGTTATAGTTAGTAGCACTAGCAACTACCATATTAATTCTATGCAATTTTTTAAAGCTTAGGTGCAGCTTATGGGTAAGTGTTTACAAAATGCATGTGCTCCTAATGCACCATAGCTGTGTAGAGGTGTTGAACACGTTATAAATATTTACATTCAAGAGTAACTCTGTGTGCAAGCGACAGTTGAATTGTGTTCATTATGTTCCACACAATGTTTTGGTTCTGCATAAAAAATTTTCTAACAGGAGAAAGATTCTATGTAGTAGCTACTATCTTTTGTAAGTAGCCTTTTGTTATTAGAAAGATTTGTGTCAGCATGACAATTTATACTTAACACGGAAGAGTGTGTGCACCAGGTCCTAACCTATGTATATGTGCTTGTTCTGCTTTAGAAGAATGGTTTTCACCACAGTGTGAAGGGTAGAGGTGGTATGATCTTTAGCATCTTCAAATCTTGGTTATTTTTAGCAAATAGTGTATGTTTTGACAACTGTGGCCATAGAATGTACACTGTTTCCTAGTAGATTATTTTGAATATTCTGTGGTATACTTCTCATGAGAGTTTTACTGTTTAGAAGCAGAGAGCTATGAATGTTTCTCTCCATAGAGTAAAAACTAGTTACAGCACTCAGTTCTCTACTAATATCAACTTCATTTATTTACATGTATCTTTGGTGTTAGTCAGCGGTTTCAAAAAGCTATGTGTAGTAGGGCATTTGTTTTGAAATTGGCATTCACTATATTGGCATTTTCTGAACACTTGTATATATATTGAGCACCATACTCAATGAGGGTATCCCATATATCTGTGGTCAATTGTTAATGTGAACTATGTTACATGTAAAGCCATAGCAATTTATACAACAATAAGTGGGAAAATGAAGCTAGGATGCTGTAATTAGTGATGTCATAGAAAATGTCATGAATGATATTATATGTGACGTCATAAGCAGTGCATGGTGGGGGCGCAAGTTATAGTTAGTGCTACTAAATATAACTGCTGAATTTCAGTGTTTTTTTGTGGTTTAAAACGTCACTGACAAATTCACCTAACTACAAGATTACTTTAACCTTTGTTTTTTCATGAATTTCTAAGGTTTAAAAAATAAATAAACAGATCCTTTTATCCTACCTAGCAATTAGGTTACTTTATACTTTGTTTTTTTCAGTTAATGTCTAGTTTAAAAAACAAGTAATTTAATTTTAAAGTGTATGTATGCTAGAATAACTGAATAATTTACCCTGGGTGCGCAGATTAATTTGAAAGGGAATCACTTTTATGTAATGTAATAATAAATGGTACTCACTTTGTAAAATGTTTCTAAAACATGATGTTTGAGTATAAAACAAACTAATAGAACAATATTTGTGTTGAAAATGTCTATTGCCCCAGTTTTTCTGACTCTCATATTGGGAAATTTTCCAAGAAATCCATTAATATTGTAATAGCATACTTTTCATAGCCTTTGTATGTGTTTTACATTAAAGACATAATTATAATTCAGTTTTTTTAATGTTGTATAGTAGTACGTTTCATTAAATAAATACATTTTTTAAGTGTGTGATTACTCACTAGAGTTCTTTATTTTGTTTTAATCTACTGTTTATAGTTCTTTTTTTCTGTGTCAGGTTATTATTTAATGTTAATCTGTACAAAGAAACTCATTAAAATATGGTTGTGAAATCCATTAAAAAAAAGTGATGGCTCTTGCAAGACGCTCTTGAGAGTCAAACACACAGTTACCTATGTGAACTGCAAGGAGGATGTAATTTCTTGTCAGCTCTCATGACTCTCTCTTGCGAGACTGTACATTCGAGATTAAGTTAACCCCTTCAGTGCCACGCCCTTTCCCCCTCCTGTGCCGGGCGTTGCATTAGTGGGTGGGGTTCATGACGAGATAGTCTCGTCATGGGCACAGCGCGACCGTGCTCCATGACGAGACTATCTCGTCATGGGCACAGAAGAGGTTAAGAGCAGGGTAATTCTGAACAAAGTAACTTATTACAGAAGTTGATTATGTTAATAAAATTGATATGATATGGTCCTTTGACTATATAAAGTAATAATAGTTTTACGATCTTACAAGAAGCTCACAGTAGCATGGACTCCGAGAGGGCTGTACTTACTGTTCGACTCTCGCAATCTACACATGAGATTGTGCATTTGGAATTAATTGCTTGTAATTCTGAACAATTTTAAACATTGGTGATGTTGATTTGCTTGGAAAAATTCAATATGAAATGTTCCATGAAATACATAGAGCAATATTATGTTTTCCGATCTTGTGAGACACACACGGGTATCTCGCGAGACTTGTGTGAGTATCTCACTAGAGGTCCAGGAGAGGAACCACACACTAAGGAAGGATTGTGATTGATTCATACGAATGTCTTTATTTAAAAGAAAAAGACTCCAACCTTTTTGCTTTATTTCACTATTGGACTTTGGTGAGAGTAGAAATATTCGGCTTGCTCTCCTATCCTGCTTCCCTTTGAACAGAAATATGTTTTCATTTGATTCAAATGAACAACTGGGGGCTTCAACACAACCTCAGCCACCACAGCCGCCCAAGGAATCCTTGGTGTGAAAATTCTGTGAAATGAGGCGAGGTGCTCTGAAGGTATCTGCAAAGTACATGACTTGGAAACTTTGTAGCAAGGAGTTAAGCCTGCCTACGTCCCCAACGTGAGGGCGGGCCCCGGGGGATGGGGTCCCTGGGGCCAGAGGTGGCCAAGGTAAGGGTCCAAGCTGCCCTTCCTCCTTCATTTTTTTAAAAAAAAGAGGTAATGCCCGGGCGGATTGGGTTTCCAGGTCGATTTTTGAATAACGGAAGTGGGCTATTTTTTTTTCTTTTGAGTTTGGATTCGCAACTCCAACGCAGCTCTCAGTGCAGTCCCCCATGTAATTGTGATGTGTGCGTCACTCCAGGCAACATTAACAAAAAGAGTATGTATGTTTAAAAAAAAGTAAGATTATAAGTTGGGTTATTGGGTGGCTCTAAAAAGAGCCCTTGTTTTCATTCTGACTTTGTTGAAGCTACATGTAAGTGCGGACGCACAGCTTAAGGTTGTTGAGGAAGACTCTGTTCCCTTGATCTCTGAAGTGCACTCCATCACTTCTGTAGAAGTCGTCCATATCAAAACGTATATTGTTGTTGTAGATGGACCCAATTCTATGATCTCCGAGGTATGCAGAAACAGCTTTATTGACATTCTTCCTAGCTTTCTCAAACTGTGGACAGAATTGAGTCGACCAGTCCATTTCTGTCTTTGGCATATAGTAGAGTATACAAAGATAGTTTGAGGGAAAAGCAACATCAATTGTGCAAAGGTGTCTTTCATTAGCATTTCCAGACCTACCCCAGTCAATGTGCCTAGGTCATTGCCACCACAGTGCACAATCATGAGATCAGGGGGTTGGAGATACAAAACGGTTTTAACCAAAGGCATCACTTGGTGCCACTTTAATCCTCTCTGTAAAATTCATTTAATGTCCACATTTTGCAAAGCTAAGTTTCTGTAAATACCTCTGCGTTCAGCATACCTTTTACACCAGAAAACATAGCTGTGTCCAACAATCCACACTATAAGCATCTTGAAGAGATGTCTAGAAGTAATGAAAAGATATCTGTAGCTGAGGTAGTCAGTTAGTAGAATGAGAGGTAGCAAAAACGGTGGACCAGATGCTGTTTTTTAAAAAGTAGTTAAATGATTGGTTGTTTATGAACATTGTATACACAAAAATAGGGTGCATGTTATTTTGTTTAAAAAGCATGTTACTTACTGGTTAGTAAAAAATATTTGAAAGGTACAGTAGATAGGATAAGGTCATATTTTGCAAACGTCAAACACACCTTCTGTTTGCATTTGTAACCTTGTGTGCTGAACTTGAAATATGGTGAACTTGTGACTTGTTAGTTCAGTTGAATATTCCATAAAGTATTAGTATGGAAACTGGCATTAAGCAGAAGGGTTGAATGTTATCTGTCGTTTTAAACTATGGACTTGTAATTAATATATAAGTGATATGTTATTAAAGTAAGATTTCCCAAGTCAGTACTATCTTTAGAAGTGGTGTGTTCTTAAAAAATAGTGGTATTTTATTTGTCATATATTTTTGAACTCCCGTATGGATTTGCGGCTCCTTCGCGTTGATGCATGGTGGAGTCATGACAAAAAATTACAGAACCAGTTTGAGCTCCTTTAGAAGTCAGTTGGTAAGGGTTAATATGTCTAACCAATAGAACTGTGTTTTACAATTTGAAATTATGTAGGAAGCAATGTGATTTGTTACTTACAATTCTTTGTGTGGAGAAAGATAGGGAGAGTTTGCCATTACTGGTTTTACCTTGTTGAGAGTGGTGCATTACATTGATTGTGTGCATAAGAAAATCTTTTATGAGTTTCTGATATTTCTTATCCTACAAATCAGGTGTATTATGTATTTGCTTTATTTTTAAACATTAAAAATAATTCAAGAAGTGAGATGTTTGAAATATATTATTAAATGTACAGATGAGTATTGTAGTTTGTTTTATTGTACTTAAATGATGTTTGAAATAGATTCTGCATAAGTTATATGTGTATATTGGTAGGTGGATTAGTTATCATGGTAGTTTGGATTAGTATGTAGAAATTTATATTTGAAGTATACCACATAATTGTAGGTGTTGGTTTCAAATTGGAAGGTTTTAACGTGTGCATGGACTTGTGTCTCAAGTATGTCTCTACTTGTATATCTATTTTCATATGTCTTAAACATTTGAAGGTGCATGATGTATAACAAAGAGGTCTTGTTGCTTTTTATGTGGTAGGCTCAAGACTGTGCGTAGTAGTAGAAAGGTGAAGATGCAGCAGAAAAGTGTGGTTTAAAAGATGTTGACATAAGGTATTAGTGATTAGGCTACTTTTTATAAGTCTCTAGAAAGGTACAGTTGAAATGTGCCACATAATTTTTGGTGTTTGCTTGAAATTGGTAGCTTGTTCTGTGAATCTTTGAGGTGTGCATAGTGTTGTAATCGAAGAAAGTCTGTACTAGGAGATATATTCTGATATGTGTTATGTATATGAAGATGTTAGATGTATAAAACACATGTATGCATCTATTTGTATATTTGTTTTATATATGATGGTGCTAAAAAAAGGTATAGAAATATGCATGTATGCTTTCAGGAATATAGTGAGACTTATAGCAGAGACATGTGAAGGGTTACTGCTTTGTATTTGGCTAGGTGCAATATTATAAGTAGTTGTAGGATGGGAAAGTACTCTGTCAGAACTCATGCAGTTATACAATCACGCAGGCACTACCTTTGTACTCCTCCAATAACTCAGGCACTACCTCAGTACTCCTGCAATCACCCAAGCAGTACCCATGCACTTGTAAAATTACCCACTCACTTGATATGTAGTCCAGTAATCCCCCAGATATTACTCCTGCAGTCCTAGAATCACCCAGGCACTACTTATGTACTACCCCTGCAGTCATAGAATCATGCAGTCTCTATCTATGCACTTATGTAATAACCCAGGCACTACCCTTGCAGTCGTAGAATCCCCCAAGCCCTACTGTTGCACTCATCTGTTCACTTAGGCACTACTCAATGACTCATCTATGCCTTCAGGTGCTATTCATACACTTTTCCATGCACTCAACCTCTATGTGGGCACTCATGCAATTAGCCAGTCACTATCCATTTTCTCCTACAATTACCCAGTGACTACCCTTGCACTCATATAATTACCCAAGCATGGAGTTATGCAATCAGTCAGGCAGATTTATTACATGTTTCCGTTGTAGGTTCCACTAAATTCTAGAAATGTTGTATACATATTTATTTTAGATATGATGATGATTTAAAAAGGTAGAGACATATGTATGCATGCTTTTAACAATCTGGAGAGACTTATAGTTGAGTCATGTAATAGTCTGCTTCTTTTTATTTGGCTAGGCCTACCACTCATGCAGTTAATAAAACACCCAAGTACTAGCCATGCAGTCTACCAATGATCCAGGCACTACATATGCACTGCTGTAATCACTCAGGCATTACTCCTGCACTCATGCAATCTTCAAGGCACTACCTATGCCCTTATTCCAATAATACAGGTATTACCCATGAACTCTTTCAAACACCTAGCCACTACTCATGCACTTATATAATCACCCAGGTACTACTGCTGCACTCCTTCAATCACGCAGGCACTACCCTTGTAGTTATGTAATCACTCAGCCACTACTCATGCACTGATATAATCACCCGGGCGCTACTGTTGCATTCCTTCAATCACACAGGCACTACCTCAGTAGCCCTGCAATCATCCAGGCAGTACCCATGCACTTATAGAAATCACTCACTCACTTCCTATGTACGTCAGTAATCCCTAGATATTACCACTGCAGTCATGAAATCACCCAGGCACTACTGATGTACTACCCCTGCAATCATACAATCATGCAGGCTGTACCTATGTACTTGTGTAATAACCCAGGCAGTACCTTTGCAGCGGTAGACCCCCTCAGGCTGTACTGTTGCACTCAGCTATTCACCTAGGCACTACTCAATATATTTCTTTATTTATAGATGACAATATTTGTATATAATTATTTTGATACTGTTAAATAATTTTTAGAAAGTTTATAAACCTTTCTTTTTTTCAGATATTCTCCATAATTATTAAGAAACATTCAGTATGACAAGAAAAGTTGAAAAGAAAAGACAACAACCAGTACTATTTAAAAGAGAGAGAAAAGCAGAAATTAGATGAAGTACAACATGTGACATTAAAGAAAAAGTCTCTGGTAAGAGAACGAAAGAATATGTTAAAAGACGTTTAAAAAACGTAATTGATTTTCAAAATGGGGAAAAGAAAAAGAAAAGTACTACAGGCAATCAGAAGGAAACGCAAAAAGGACAAATTAACGGTAAATCAGGTTATGGGAAAACAATTCATGTTGAAAAAAGGATGAAAGAATATAAAGACATTAAGAAGAGAATGTAGAAAAGTAGAGTACTACAACATTTATTGAAAGATTGCAAAAAATATAAAAGAAGATTAGCATTTTACAAGAAGAAACAACAGATTGAAAGTTTAGTTGAAAAGGCTTTTGAATTGAAAAGAAAATTGTTTATATTGGTATTGAAGAGAATGAAAACATTGAATAAAACAATGCACTTTATGAAGGAGAAAAGCAAAAGAAAAAGACTGATTAATCGAAGTAATTTTTGCAAAAATATTTTTGGTGAATAGAAGCACACTTCTAGTAATGAGCCTTTTTTTAATGAACAAAGCTATTTTCAACAAAATACATTAGTTCATGCAGTTGATACCAGTGGTCATTGCTATGAGGCAAAAAATGGTTGTCCGATTGAAAAAAAAAAGATGGTTCCTAGAAATGTGGAAGAAGTAATAGCTGAAGAAGTTCAGGGGCGACGTACACAAGCTCCTGTGTATGATTGGGATTGTAGTAGTATTTGTAGTATACGACAGGAATCTATTGATGTGTAACGAATTTTGTGATGCAGAAGATCAGGATGTTACAAGGACTAGATCCTTGTAAAGTGAGAAAATATACTAACTTTTACGGCTACATTCTCTGGCTTGCCTTTCTAGAAAAGTGTGTCAAAGTACTTTCATCATTTAAGAATGTTAGCAGTACATTATTCAGAAATGCAGAAGTTAGTAAGAAAATTGTACTACGTAAAAAGTCCAGCATTGTCTTTAAGTGAAATAAACACAGTTCTTTTCATGGTTCAGTGTTGGATGTAAAAAAAGATTCTGATGATATACAGTTTTGTTTCTTTGGTCCTCAAGAGAAGTGTAGAGAAAGTGAGAGTTTGATAAGTGTAGGTGTTGAAGAAGAGGTGGAAAATAGTACTATTGAGAAGTTTGCAGAAGAAATTACAATTTTTAAAGTACTTTCTTGTGAAAAACCAAACTATGTTTGTATTTGTTGTCGACGTACTCAATATAGAAGTCAAATTAGGAATGTTGATGTGTATTTAAAAAGTGAAAAGGAAAACAATGATAAGTGGGAGCAATTTGGTGCTTATTTGTTGGTGGAAGGTCGTTTTGAGTTGGGTAGTGATCAACGTATTTGCAAATATTGTTACACCAAATTAGAAGAGAACAAAATGCCAGCTAGAGCTGTACATAACAACTTGGAGTTGGTAGCTATTTCTCCGGAACTGGTAGATTTGAATATGTATGAGTCCATTCTTATTCAATCTGTGTACCCGTTTCAGGCTATAGTTCGTATGGGGCCTAAAACAGGTAAGCTGCCTCCAACAGATTTACAAAGAGGTTTAAAAGGGAGAGTTGTGTATTTACCTTTAGATTTTAGGAAAAATATTGCAACTGTTGGTATAAAGAGAGAGGAAAGTGAACCTGTAATTATTCTAGTTAATGGTGTACCAACAAAAAGTCAGGAAATATGGCAAGAGTTAGCAGGTGTCACCAAACTTCAAAAGGCTACATTATATCTTTTACAAAACAATATTTATTATAAAAATGTATATGTGGAGGAACAAGAACTATCTTTAGAAGATGATAGAGAAACTTCAACTGGCCATATAGAAAAAGTGGACAACTCCAGGAGTGAAGAAATATATGAACATTACAGTATACATCCTCTACATTCAAACGAAGTTATCGGAAACACTATTGAATTATTCCAAATTAAGAAAGCGAAAGCAACTCTCATGAGTGTATGGCAAAAAAAGTTTAGAAGCCCTTTGTTTTCCACAGCTCTTCCCCACTGGAAAAGGTGGACAATATGGTGAATGACCAGTACAGATTCTAGCTTCCGAATATCGTACAACAAGATTGTACTCAGGAGATCCAAGATTTCAACAGTGTATTCCATATTTATTTCATCTTCTGTTTGAAAGTGATTTATCTGGACTTTCAGATGCAGTGAACCACATATTAAAAACGGGAGTTCATCTTACACATGTTTCTGCAAAGAAATGTTTGGACAAAGTTCAACAAAGAGACGATCATTTAGAATCTCAGTTAAATAATTTGATGGCGTGTCAACGTGGTATGAAACCTAGGAACCCCTACGTGGTTTGTTAAGCTTAGCTGTGCCTAATACGCATGTGGCGATTTACTTGAATTTCTACAACATGCAAATTCAAATGTAAAAAACATTGAATTGAAGACAGCTGGAACTGTGTTCCTTTGATCCTGTAAATGTGTTCAGATATTTTAATCATAGGTTTCGAGCTATGATGTATTTTATTTGCGATAAAAATAATCCAGCTCTTGGAGAAGTTATTGACTTCTTTTGGAGAAAGAAGTACCAAGCCAGAGGTGCCATATACACATGCTATTATGGATCAAGAATGCACCTAAATTTGGAACAGATTCTGATGAAACTGCTTTGTCTTTCATTGAAGACTATTTTACCTGGCCATTCCAAAAAGAGGAGAAGAAAACAGCTTAAGACAACAAGTTTTACGGTTGCAAAGTCATCAATGTGGAAAATATTGTCGATGAAAATACACATCAAAGGGAAAATGTTATACAAAACGTCCTTTTGGATTCCCACGTCCAGTAATTTCAAAAGGAAAAGTCAATAATTTCATGTCAGCAGTAAGGCATACTATAACTCAAAAATCTCTGAAGAATACTTACAATTTAAAAAGAACTGAAGAATCAAAGTATATTAATGACTACAATCCAGTGATTTTGAATATGTGGAATGGATATCCAGTATGTTGCTTTGTTTGCTGTTGCTCGCTATGTTACTTCATATATAACGAAATCTGAAAAGACGGAGTTAAAAGAAATGTGGGAAGAAATTTCACAAGAGAAGACTCTTAGTAACAAATTGTACAGCTTTAGTTTGAAGATGCTTTCCCATCTAGAGATTGGTTCCTACAAATGTTCGGATCGGTTGACCTCTGCAAGTTATTATTCAAAGTCATCATCATAGAAACTTTATTTGATATTTCTTGATTCTGTTCATAAAAGGACATGAAAAATACATAAAACAACTATATAAAATCACATCTAATCACAATTCATATTGTAAAAAGTCTGACCTAATCAAGTTCGTGAATCCTGCCCAAATTAGTACGCACTTAGGATCATAAAACATACAATAGATTAAAAAGTTACTAAGAAATTTTAAAAACCACAAGCAATAAAAGATCCTCAAGATTCATTAATGAGCCACGTATTTCCTTTTCCGCATGCATGCCTATAAATGAATGCTACTGCAAAACAGATAAACCGGGTGGGTAATGATTTAAAAAAAATATAATGCAATCCGACATAAGCGAAAGTTGTGCCTCTTTAAAATCGGTATAATGAATTTCTTTCTTTCCTGAGCGTGCAAGCTACACAAAAATATCAGGTGTAAATCATTTTCAGATGACTTAAGATCACAAAGGCACCAGGACAAGTTAGAATGCTTGAATCTTCTGCCCGGATACCCCAGCATTAATGGAATCAGGTTCAGGCAGAATCTCAAGATAATTTTGTGATGTGAAAATGAGACCTCTGCTAAATAGGAGAACCTCCCTCAACCAGTGTAGGTGTCAATTGATACATCCGGGCCATCTGCACTCCGTAATTCCTCTCCCTGCGTTCATATTGGGCCCTCAAATTAAAAGTCTCAGCAAGTCTCTGCTTAGAAAACATTTTGCATGACGTGGGATCTTAAAAAGATTTGTCAGACCAAGGGCATTGAGTTCCGGCTCGGCATAGTTTAACCGTCTGATCTTACTATGGTTTTCCAGTTTTAATAAGTCGCTAATGATCCTTTGGTTAAAGGGGACAGTGACCCTACACCAGATCGATAACCACAGCATAAGTGGAGCCGAACAAATTGAATCGGTAATGTGTGCGAGGCCCTGTTCTATATGGGAGACATCATTTCAATAGGATTGTGGCAAAGAGGTTAATGATTTCAAAAATGTATTTTCAATTGTCTGAAGTGTGTCAATGGGCACCATACCCCATACACCTGCCTCATATGTCACAGCTGATACTGTCTTGGCGTGATAGATCTTTTTTATAGGGTCAAGAGGTTTAGAGCCTAACCTCTTCTAAAATGATTTTAATGCCGCTAAACTCCTATCCATAACCATAGCCCTACCTTCCACCAGGTGTGTCAATGATTGGTTATTATCAAAAAGAACTCCCAGGTATGGGAAGGAGTTAACCACTTCGATTTTTATTGAATCCATGTGGAAGTATGGGATTTTATCCTTTTTTGCTGCACCTGCAATTTATATAAAAGACTTTGCTTGATTAACTGTCAAGTCCAAGGTATTCATAAAAGCCGCATGAGCTGTAGTGAGATGTTGGAGACCCAGGCCCACTCTGGAAAGCAGTACGGCATCATCAGCGTATGCCAAAATGGGAAGACGTTGGGAGTCAAAATTGGGTACGTCCATAGTTTCACCCATCAGTGCCTTCTCCATACCGTTTTTATAGATTGAAAAAAGAAACGGTGCGAGGATGCAGCCTTGCCTCACCTCTCTTAAGATCTTAAAGGGGCGGGTTGCTCCCCATTCTTCTCATACCGAACTGTTGTAGAAGCGTCAGAGTACAGTTGCAGAATAAAGTCAATTAGGGGCTGTTCGATTCCCATCTTCACCATGATATTCCAGAGCTTTGGGTGGGACATGCAGTCAAATGATGCAGATTAATCCATAAAGGCAAGATAAAGCTTCCCACCCTTGGATCGGGTATATTTGTCCATAATAAGGGAGAGGTTCAGGCACTGATCAACAGTGCCCTTCCGTTGTTGGAATCCATACTGGGGCTGCATTAAGCGATTCTTGTCCCGCGTCCAGAGCTCGAGTCTAGACAAGAGGCAACGACCCATCAATTTAGCTGTTATGTCTATAAGTGAGATGGGTCTATAATGTTTAGGGTTTCCCTTATCTACCTTTTTATAAATTGGTACTATTACACTCGTCCTCCACGAAGGTAGTGGGCGTATTTGCGCAATCTTATTAAAAACATTTGTCAACAGGGGGACCCAAAGATCTTGATCCACCTGAAAAAAATATGTGGGACCCCATCTGGGCCCGGCGCTTTCCCGGTACTGCGCGCCTCTAGGCCAGACTTTACCTCTAAAAGAGAGAACACAAATTTTTCCTGAGAGTTGGACCCTACTAGATTAAGGAGACTTGGCGGGATGTCAGTGAGGGAAGAAATACTTAGTATTGGGCCACCCAATCGTCTTAGCCTACATGAAACTCTAATGTAGGGTCTCCTTGCGTCTTGAAGTAGGGTGCATATTTTAAACAACAAGGGAACCCAAAGGTAATGGACCAGGGACCTTGGGAGTTAATTATTCTAGACAACGATGGTCCCTAGAAGGAAGAATTTTTGAGAGCGAAATTAATATAGACTCAGTTGTTACTATATTGGCTTGACTTGCGCAGCTGGGCAGAGGACTAATATTTACTTTTAAACAATTTTAAAAACAATTAGTACAAACAGTACATAAAGTGGGACACAAGCCTGTGTCCTACTTAGCCATGAGGTACAAGAGAGAGCGGTGAACAATAGGAGGCTCAGGCAATGCTAATTGGTTTGTTACAAATGAGGATACACAGAATTGTGAGGAACAAATCGCAAAAAACACCTTTACAAAGAAATAAATAGCAGTTTTTCATATAAGGTGTATCAAGGTGTCGACGGTGTTTCGAACCGTGGAGAGAATGAGCGGTTCATCATCAGGAAATAAGGTACATGCCTGTTAGGTAGAGCCTATTAGCCTGAAGGGAAAGTGTGGAAGGAAAATACAACAAGGAGGCAATTAGGGTATATATGCTTAGACGTGGATCTAGTCAGAAGGTATCTTCGTGATACTTTCTGACTAGATCCACGTCTAAGGTTTCTGCTGGTTGTGTGCACGACTCATGCGGGCTCAACACGTATGATCACGATTTGCATATTTATAATTGGCATGTCCTTTCTAACTTTCTAGCGGCTCACTTCCTTTTATTCTTATTGTTTCCCTACTTCGTAATGCGCACACCGGTTATTCTCCGCTAACACCTTAACCTTAAATATGTTCATTCTACGTGTTCGTAGCATCTCACTGATCCTATTCACATCTTCCCCAGCATGGTTCCTATTTGCCGTTATTGCTCGCATCAGCACTGTACTCTTTTGGCCTAATTAGCCACCTTGACAGGTCACACGCATATCCCTAATCCACTATACCACGTACCCTATCACTTCCAGTACCGCTCCTTAACTACGCAAATCACTACCACTCACCGTTCTTCAATCCACACCTTCCTGAGTTTAAAACCGCGTTGTCTTTTAACTTCTTGACATCTAAGCATATATACCCTAATTGCCTCCTTGTTTTATTTTCCTTCCACACTTTCCCTTCAGGCTAATAGGCTCTACCTAACAGGCATGTACCTTATGTCCTGATGATGAACCGCTCATTCTCTCCACGGTTCAAACTGCCGTCGACACCTTGATACACCTTATACGAAAAACTGCTATTTATTTCTTTGTAAAGGTGTTTTTTGCGATTTGTTCCTCACAATTCTGTGTATACTCATGTGTAACAAACCAATTAGCATTGCCTGAGCCTCCTGTTGTTCCACACTCTCTCTTGTACCTCATGGCTAAGTAGGACACAGGCTTGTGTCCCACTTTATGTACTGTTTATACTAATTGTTTTTAAAATTGTTTAAAAGTAAATATTAGACCTCTGCCCGGCTGGGCAAGTCAAGCGAATATAGTAACGACTGAGTCTATATTCATTTCACTCTCAAAAATTCTTCCTTCTAGGGACCATTGTTGTCTAGAATAATTGAAGTAGCGTGCGGTAATAGTGTCCCAGAACTCTTTACTATTTTCTGATTCTTAGGCCTCGTTTAATCTTGCCCAGATCTCCTCCCTTAGTACCCTTTCCCTAGACCTTCTTGCCATTTTAAACTCCCTGGGCAAGGCTGCAATTAATATTGCATCTCTAGGTTGCGTTTTAAGTGCAATTGCCAAGGGCTTTCTTGATTTTGAACAGGGTGTGTCAAACCAGCCCTTTGCCCTTTTGGGTTTATACCGTGTTAGCACGCTACTTATGTTTTCTAGGATTTTCGTAAACCCCAGTGAGATTACATGGGCAGAGATATTCAATCCCAGACAGGTTTTGATGCTGTCAAGAGAGTTACTCACCATTTCGAAAAGAAATTTAGGTCTATCAATTTGGGCCCACTTTAATTGGTAGCCATTTCTTCTTGCTACAAATGGTGGATCTACTTCCTGTGAGTATGCACTTCTCTGGGGACATACCGAAACTCGCACGTTAAAATGGCATGATCGCTAAAAGTCGTGAATTGGGCATCAACTTTGATACAACTCTCTTTAAGGAAGTTTGAGAACAGGATAAAATCCATAGTTGTTTCATAGTCAGACCGTCAAAAAGTTTTTAACAGGGAGTACGACAGGGGGTGTGCTTATTTACAATCACCAGATTCCTGTCCGAAAGTGTTCGGTTAAGACTATTACCATAGTTGCAGTGGGAGAAATGGCGTATCGGGTTGCCCATAGGGTCCACCAAACCACATACATTCTCTAGGCTGTACTCGCAAGGGTGAATGTTTAAATCTCCCTGCCATATAACGTGTATGGGTTCCTTTGTCCTTTGTAGTATGTCATCCAATTTCCTGTTTACTTCATCTACAGACAGGTACAGATTAGGCCCGGAATTATTATTATAGTAGTTTATTAGAAGCCATAAATCTTGTGTAGCAAGCTCAAGAAGAAGGATGTGGAAAAGCCGGCTTTTATCTACAAACTTCTTTATTTTCAGGGCCGATGTATTTGGGATCAGTGTTAACAAGCCCCCCTTAGACCTCCCTGATGATGACGGAACTGCCCTGGTTTGAAAAGAGCGATAGCCATTTACGAAACTGGTGTCTGTTGCCCACGTTTCTTGGAAGGAGATTATATCATATTTCTGCCAAGTTTTTGCCCACTGGTTGTCACCCAGTTTATTTGTTATGCCTGCTACATTACAGGATGGAGATAGGAATGTGCTAGCCTGCCTCAACTTCCGCTCAAAGGATCTAGGGACTCAGTGATGTCAGGTAGTATGGTTTCCAATAAGGAAGGCCCCTCGGCTGGCCTTGGGGGCATTCAATCGCAGAGGTCCATACCTGAGATGGGAGTAAATCCATTCGAGATGGATATGCCCAGATTTCCCAGAGGGCTAAGATTTGTATGGCCCTCCCTATAATATCGTATCGGTTCTAGACCTATATGAGGGGAAGGAGTATAAAAATGACTAATAGGGAATGGTGTGATCTGGGTACCCTTACGTGGTGCTCTGTGTAATTGAAACAAAAGCAATCTTAATATTGATAAATTATAAAAATTGAGTAAAACACAATCGCCTTCCATATTTTTTGGGGTCGGTCCCACCCACCTTACCCCTCTTGCCATGATAATTTGGCTGGCAAGGCGTGATTTCCCCCTTATCAGGTCTGTTGTGTGGGCAGTCAGCCAGTGAAGAGATTGATCAATTAACTGAATCGTAGATTCAAACTGGCCTTCCCTCAAAATGGGAACATTTCCAAGAACCAATACGAGGGGAGCCGCTGAAGGAGGTAAATGCAGCGATTCAAACCTGGCATGGGCCTGACCATCAATATTTTCCCCCTGTCTTAGGATGTCAACATTAGACCTCACAGTTTTAGTTGGCGGTAAATTACTCAAGGGCCTATCTGAGACATTACTGGGAATAAAGAGGGGAGTAGGTATGCCTTCCCTCGAGTTAGAGGAGTTGCCAATCCTCTGCACTGTACTAGTTTGCCCCTGCGGGGGAAGGGCTGGAGCAAGAGTACTCGGGTTCTTGTTTCAACAAAGTTCCTGATGGGGTGGCTGAGAAGGGTGATCTCATGCAGACTTTGATACTCCTAGGGACTCCTCCATAATGTATGGATATGACCCTGTATGCCAAGACCCTCTAGTTTGGTCAGTCTCTCTTCAATATCTGATAGCTTGAGCTGCAGAGGGTTTAGTGACAACATAACCAGGGTCTCTATTCGTTTACAAAGCTCTTCTCAGCCCATCTGGGAGGGCAACGTTGCCTGGTCAGAAGTCGATGGGGCAGGAATTAACCGCTGTGCAGAATCACCGTGCCCTTTGGGTTTTGTGATTTAGGCAGATCAAGACCCTTTAGTTGGTTTAGGTTTTTGTGGCCCCATGCCCCTCCTTCGCTTTACTGGTGGTTTGCTCATAAGAACATCATTATGCGGCTTGGAAGCCCTATCTGTTGTTCCTATACTTGGCCCATTTTGAATATCAGAGGGGATAGGAGCATCCAGATCTGACGGAGGGTGAATTGAGGATGGGCTTTTCGCACGGGTAGGAGAAATTTGCGAGATGCTGCCCAGATTGTAAGTGCCTAATGATGAGCGTCTCTGCAACGTGAGCGGATCGAGTGAAAGTCGCCGCTCTGTTAACTCAATCTCATGGGTAAGCATTGATTCTGCCCATGTGATAAAAGCATCCAGTGTTCCCGCTACTCCAGTATGGCAGGGTGGCCCTTGTAGCTTACTCATTTTAAATATCTAAATGGCTTTATTGGGTGCATAGGGGGAATATTAATGACCGTTTACAATACCAATCAATCAATCAATCAGGGAATTGTAAGCACGCTAATCACCCGTGAGGGTCTCAAGGCGCTGAGGGGGGGGGGGGTCCGCAGATCTGTTTAGCCGAAGAGCCAGGTCTTGAGGGTCTTCCTGAAGGTGTTCAGGGAGGGGGCACCTCTGATGTCTGCCGGTAGCTTGTTCCAGGTCTTGGCTGCAATGTGAGAGGAGGATCTTCTGCCTGCTCTGGCTCTGTGGATGCGCGGGGTTTCGGTCAGTTCGAGGTTGGAAGATCAGAGGTTTCTTTTGGGTACGTGGAAGTTGATTCTGTCATTGAGGTATTTGGGTCTGTTGTTGTGTAGGCATATGTAGGTGGGAGTGAGGATTTTGAAAGTGAATCTTTTCTCCACGGGGAGCTAGTAGAGACTTCGTAGGTGTTGACTGATGCGTTCGTGTCGGGGGATGCCGAGGACGAGTCTAGCGGCGGTGTTCTGTATTGTCTGGAGTTTGCGGAGTAGGGACTTGTTGATGCCGGGGTAGAGTGTGTTTCCATAGTCCAGTCTGCTGGTGATGAGTGCGTAGGTGACTGTCTACCTGACTAGATGGACTAGATGTTAGAGGTGGGGCCAGCCCAGCCTCCTCTGGGCTTCGCCCAGGCTTTCCCCAGCCATGTCCCCACGTGCGTCCCGTACCGCGGCTTCTGGCACTCTTTTGAGTGCAGCTGCGATGGCAGCTGGTGGCAGAGGGGCTGCTGGGACTCCGAGTCCCAAAAGAAGATGCATGTCTCCCACCGGGAGATCTCCGGGTGAGGCTGTGACAACACCGACCGCGGGACTCCTGGTGTGCTTTTGAGGGTGGCCGCAATGGCAGCTGGTGACAGAGGGGCTGCTGGGACTCCGAGTCCCCAAAGAAGATGTGTGGCTCCCAGTGGGAGTACTCCTGGAGATTCAAAGTCCAGAGGAATCATTTGGGTAAGTCTAGGTCTTGCTGCAACACAAAACCGAGTATTGAAATCTCTATAAGAAATTGAATACTTAGCATTGAATGAACAGGAAAATACAGATATTGTTAAAACAAATATGTTGGACATGTACTATCCCAAAAGGAGTCCACATCTGGAAAACATATTTTCCTATGAATTACTTAAACATTACAGTTTTAAGAGAAATGTTACGGAAAATATAAATGAAGAAAAATATGCAGTAATTGGATGTGATGGATGTTTGGTAAAACATGCCAAAGGAAATCTTATTAACCACAGGAAACTCAAAAGGGTATTTTTCTATTTAGCACTTCTGCAACTCTTCAAGCCTTGGCGTAGTGAAATGGAATTACTTGGAGATTTTGAGTGCTATGAAGATTCTTTTAATGCATGTAAAGATAGCATTCAATGCACAATTTTTTCAACTTCTCTACAAATGTTAAATGAAGAGATTGAACAAGAAAATACTATTGCAGCTGAAATAGCTAGAGACAGTTCTTAAGATAGTCAAAGTTTTGCTCCACTAAGTCAAAATCCACTAGGACAACCAATTCTTGAAAATGAAGCAGCAATAGCCATGAAAGAAGTAGAAAGGGCAATGCAACAAGCACAACAGGATATTATTGAGTTGCGAAACTTAGAAGAAAAACTAAATATTGAACAAAAAGAAGGGGAAAATGTCCCAACTTTCCCTCTTACTACACTGCTGGGATACATTAGGGAATTTAAAGCATCCTTTAGGAAATTTATATCGTTAAGCCTACTGCTAGCTAAATGTAGGATAGCCCGAAGATGGGGAGGGGGAGGGGGAGAGCGCCCAAGTTCAAGGTCTGGCTGGAGGATCTAATACATTGTCAGGAACAACTGACCAAATGTGGGGAGTTAATGCCACCAACATCATGCCCGAGACATCTGGGAACCACTACGACTTTAGCAGGCTGTCGAGGAAGGGGAAGAGAATGCAGCTCCAGGCAGCCCGGGTGGTTGAGGGGACGGCAGAGGGGACGTAGTAGACCTTTGAGCTGGACAATCTAGTAATGCTTCATGGATAATGCTCTATGTCCCCGGCTGTTAAATTTGGCAAGCCACCATCAGCCCCATTGGTAAAACCTTGTTGCGTTAACTGAAGCATGGTGTGTAAGACTTGAAACCTTTCCAAAATTATGTAACTTGGTCAACCTATGCAATTGCAATTGTCTGCTGGTGTCAGTACTCTTCTAGTTTGTACCTTTTCATTTTCATGCAATACCGAAAAATAAAGAAAATATATATATATTGAACAAAAAGAAATATATCAGCAAGTGACACAACAGATACAGCATGGTTTACTGCATGAAAAAAAAGAATGCCAATGCACATCATTTAAACCTATTTGTATGTACATCAGTGGGCAAATTGGAACAGGAAAAAGTTTCTTAATTAAAGTTTTCACCAGTTATCTACACAAAACCACTGAATCACATTTATCTTGTGTTGTAACTGCTCCAACTGGGTTAGCAGCACACAACATTAAAGGATTACATTACATCGATTACTGATGCTACCAATTGAACCTGAAAATTAATTGGAATATCACAAGCTATCTGGAGAAGCTTGTTATGAAGTTCCAAGAGTACTGAAGAAAATGAAACTTCTAATAATTGATGAGGTGAGCATGGTCTCAAACTTAATGCTTGCCTTTGTACATTTAAGAATGCAACGGATTTTAAAAACAGATTATGTTCTATTTGTAGGAACAAATGTAATTGTATTCGGTGATCTACTACAACTTACTCCTGTGAAAGGACAACCAGTTTTTTAAACACTTGTCCATGAAGACACTAAGAAATCTCTGGGAAGTATTGGAAATGTGAACATTTGGTCTTATTTTGAATATAAAGAACGTATTGAGAATATGTGACAAGCAAGTGATGAACATTATGGAAACATTCTTCGAGAGATAAGAATTGGTGTTTTAACAAAACATGGAAAAAAAGCCTTACAAAGTCGGCTTTTAATGAACTTGTTTCTAAATTAAAATGTAGCACCTGAAATAATATACAAAAAATTGCAGAAAAAAGTGTATAGTTTGCCTAATGCCAACACTGCAAGAGTGTTCTACATTCAATAAAGAACTTTTGAAATTAGAAAACCAACTAAAAGTAAAAATGGAAGCCATAGATAAAATGGAACACGAAGGAGTTCCGATTCTTCTTTCTGAGAGATTACAGTCAAAATTGGATTATTTGGAAAAGTCTGTATCTATGACTGCTGGTTTAGAAAAGACTTTATATGTATGTGTAAACTGTCGGGTAATTTTACGGCGTAATTTGGATGTAGAAAAAGGTTCAATAAATGGAGCAATGGGAAAAGGTGCTGATTATATTATTTATAAGAACAGAGATAGAATTGAATTTTTGAAAATTAAATTTGATCAGATTGAAGAGGTAAAACAGATTGGACTTTGTGCAGTTTGATTTTTGCTTGTAAAAGAATTGTATGTTTGTAGAAAACAGTTTCCTTTTTCTTTAGCATATGCAGTACCATTCATAAATCTTAAGGTTTAAGTGTAGACAGTGCTTTGGTAAATATTGGAAGTACAGTGTTTAAAGAAGGCATGGTATATGTTGCATTGTCCCGAGTAAGGACATTATATGGTTTGTATTTGATTGATTTTGATGAAAAAAAGATTAGTGCTGATAGAAATTGTGTAATCGGTTAAGAAGACTTTATGCTCCTAACTTAGATGAATATCCTGTATATGAGAAACGTGTAGTGTGTCCAAAACGGAAATATGACAAACATTCTACTGAGATTCAAAAAAAGAAAAGAATTGAAGAGCATCATGAAGGTGCAAAGAAAGTGAAAATGGACACTGTTGATAATAGTTCAGTTATCAACTGCTATGCTAATGTAATTGTGAATGTTGTCTTTTATTATGAAATTATAGAAAATCGAGCAAAAAGATTCTGTTCTTTTTACATTATATTTTTCAAAATTTGGTAACTGAAAGAACTAAAATCCATACTGCTTCTGGTATTTGGCATCTTTACGATATATGTACTGGTGTTTTGCAATTTACACTCAATATACAAAAAGATGCACAAGAATTGCTTATATTTATGCTTGGAGTACTGGAAGATGAAGGAATAGAAATTGAAAAATTATTTGGACTAAGGTACAGATGGGATCATAAATGTGAAGAGTGTTAATTTTCTTCTACTACTGAAATAGACTCTGAACGATTCATATATTTGACAATACCAGATTGTAAATCAGTGTCTTTTAACAATTTACTAAAAACAGCTAATCAAGATATGAAATGTTCTCGTTGAAAATCAGAAATGTTATCAACATTATTTATAGAAAGATTTGGACAATATGTAATTTTAATGCTACAACGTTGTAGAGCAGATGGAAGAAAATTGGAAACCAAAATTAAACATTTTGGTGGCGATTCCGATCCTGTAAAACCCGGGTACAAATGGTCGTACTTAGCGTTTTCTCTGTACGACTCGTACCCGGGAATTCCACCGTACAAACCAGCAAGTACGATTCGTACAGAAATACCATTTCCGTACGAATCGTAAAAAACACCGTACGGCTAAAGAATACATACAATTCCGATTCTGGACAGCGCGTCCGCAACGTCCGCACGGAGTCAGGCAGCGTTTTACGGACCAGCAAGTATGATTCGTACCCACAGCACTCCGCACGGCTATATTTTTACGGGAGCCAAAAAGTGCAGGAAAAGCTAAGTACGCCGCGATGCACGAGGAAAAGGGGGCCCGGTACGCGCAGTACACGCCATCACCAACATCGTACGTGTCAGCATGTACGGTGCGTACCCCAACATTGCATATGTACGGACCGTAAACCCCACCCCCACCCCGTCTGTACGTGCCGTACCCTCAGCCCGTATGTACGCACCGTACCCCCACCCCAGCCCCATATGTATGCGCTGTACCCCCATCCCATATGTACGTGACATACCCCCACCCCAGCCCCGTATGTACGCGCCGTACCCCCAGCCCGTATGTACACGCCTTACCCCCACCCCAGCCCTGTATGTACGCACCGTACCCCCACCCCAGCCCTGTATGTACGAGCCGTACCCCCAGCCCCGTACGTACGCACCGTACCTCCAGCGCTATGCGCTGGGGGTATGGCGCGTACATACGGGGCTGGGGTGGGGGGCTGTACGACTCGTACCCCGGGCACAAGTGAACCCGGGGTAAGGGAAGGGTCGTACACAGTTCGCTCCGTAAGGGACCTTTTCCATACGCTTGTGCATTCGGAACGCCGGTACGGATCGTACTTGTGCGCTCGGACTTCAGTTTTACGACTCGTACATAAAACTGTCCGGGGACGTCTCGTAGACTTTTCCCGAGGCGATTCATATGTATTTTTCACGTACGAATCGTACTTCACCGTTTGTACGGTACTTGTATGATTCGTACGTAAAAAAATACGGATACGAGTCGTACGGGAAAAAAAAATACAGGATCGGAATCGGCCCCTTAGTGACAAGTTAAGTATCCATTTCAGGAAGAACTTATTTTTCACAATGGACCTACTACAACATCTGGGCACTATACTGTGTATTGAAGGTGCAATAAAGGATGGACTCATTGTAATGATGCACATTTGGAATTCAAATGTTGTTGCCTTACAAATTACCATATTCGTATCTGATGTTTTTGATGCCAAAGTTTTGAAAACATCATTCGGCCTAATGGAAAGATGTGAACACGAATTAACAAGTTTATTTTGCTATTTTCAATGCAAATGGTTTTGGGAACATTATTAGGCCTCCTGAGAAGATGTGAACAATTACTGTTTGGATTATTGTTTGTGTTAATTCTTATTGCATTTGCAAAATTGTGTTTGAAAGAAGTAGTTTATATATTTGATCTTTATATTATATATGATATAAATGAGAGTTTTTATTTTACAAAATATACCTCAGAGAAATAAATGATTTAATGTAGTTGAAGAACGTAATTTAGAAACTGTAGATAGGTAAACAGATAGTTGACCTTGTTGTAAAATTTTTCAACGCAGATTTGTTTTTTTTATGATCTCATTGATTGTATATTTTTCCCCAATGTTATAGGATGATCTACATTGAAATCACTATGTATGTTGAAATTCAGTACAATCGAAGAACAGCAAAAAAGGGAAACTGAATATGTTATGTAATTCTAAAATAATGTCGTGTTCTTAAAACTATAATATTATAAGCAATAACAGTTTTTCTTCTTTTCTTTTCCAGAAAGTAATACTAAAGTTTGAAAAGATTATAAATTCAGTTTACAACAAAAGAACTGTAAAATAGTTTAACTGAGTTTTGTATCTTCTTTAATAAAAAAGGTAAGATGAAATAATGTAATAAGAATGATAATCTGAACTAATGTTTACAGTTGCTTTTACTGAACTCATCCATTTTTTCAAACACTGCCCATTCACTCATCTATACAGTTAGGCACTATTCCCACACTCCTGACATCACCCATGCACTATCCATGAACTTCTCCAATCATGTAGCCTGTGCACATACAGTTATAATATCACCCATATACTACCTATGTAATCCTCCAATCACCCAGGGCCCGATTCACAGAGCTATTCTGAGACAAATTCCCAAACTTACTACTTTTGGTATTCACAGAAGGCACTTACTACTTTTGGTATTCACAGAATGCACTTACTACTTCTGGTTAAACTTACTACTTTTGGTTAAACGTACTACTTTTGGTATTCACAGAAGGCATTTAGTAGTAGGAAATTTAGTTTACTACTACTAATTGCCTTCTGTGAATACCAAAAGTAGTACGTTTAGGATTTTGTCTCCGATTGGTTCTGTGAATCGGGGCCCCAGGGAGTATCTGTACACTCATGCAATCGGCTAGATATTACCCATACACTCTTCCAATCACCTAGGTATTACCTATACACTTCTCCAATCCACAACATATTACCCCTACACCTTTGCAATCACCCAGACACTATCCTTGCACTCTTTTAATCATCCAGGAAGTATCAATACATTCCTTTATTCACTCAGGCAGTACACATTCAGTTATAAAATCACACAGGCACTATTTATGAACTCCTCCAATCACCCAGGGACTATTCCTGTACTCCTCCAATTACCCAGCCAGAACTCTTCATGTTATAAAATCACCCAGGCACTACCTATGCACTCCTCCAATCCCCCAGGCACTACCCCTACACTCATGCACTCACTTAGGCATTAGCCATGCACTCCTCCTGTGGCACAGACATTACCCCTGCACTCATGCAATCACCTAGCTATTACCCATGTAGTTGTTCAATCACTCTGGCAGTACCCATGCACTTAGATAATCATCCAGGTACATCCTATGCACTCATGCATTAACCCAGTCGCTACTTACGCACTCCTGTAATCACCCAGGAACTACCACTATACTCATGCAACCACCCAGACATTACTCTTACACTTATGCAATTACCCAGGCACTAGTTATGCACTCATAGAATAACACAGGCACTACTCGTGTACTGCTACAATTATCCTGGCAGTATCCATGCACTCCTCCAATCATCCAGCCAGTACCCATGCACTTAAAAAATCACCTTTACGCCCTTCTTGGTGTCCTTGTTTTTCCTGTTTGCTATGATTAATTCCAAAATCCTAATGGTCCCTCCACATGATTAACCAGTTGAGACATTGTTATTTTGTTGTTACTATACCTGCCCGGACTCAACTGGGATAACGGGTCTACTCCTGTTTGTTTTTCCTCCTTCAATCACTCAGGCACTGTCTATGCACTCCTCTAATCATGCAGGCACTATTCCTGCACTCATGCAAACATCCAGCTAGTATCCATGCACTCTTGCAATCACTCAGGCATTACTCATATACTCATCCAATCACTCAGGTAGTACATATGCACTTCTCCAATTACACAGGTACTACACATGCACTCATGCAATCACACATGCGCCACCCATGTACTTCTCCATATATTACACTTGCTGCAATTCATACAGCATAGAGAAATTTTTCTTTTTTTAACCAAGTAGGCGGTTCTAACAAGAGCCATTTTTTCTTCTTATTTTGTTTTATAATTTTTTTGTGTTTTTTTAACTCTTTTTTTTATTTCTCTGGTGTTTTTTTTTTTTTAAGTACAGATTAAACCGAAAAAACTTTCTCCAACCTTTTGCAATTAAAAAATCATTGCAAACAAAAAAATAACAATGGTGGCTTTTATCTGCGAAAACAATTGCATTAATTGACTGCTCACCATGCAAATAAGTTGCTTGCACTTGATACACCGTTGTTCAAGACCAGCAAATTCTGGTCTAATTTCAGGTCGTCTGCTTGAAGTTGATGTACCGGCTTAGGTGCTAGTTCCTGTGTCGTTATCACCTTGCTGTCTGTGCTTGTCGTTCCAGCTTACGTTGATGTTCTCCTCATGCTAGCTGAAAAGGGTGCATGGTTTGCAGGTGCTTTAACATCGACAAAGTACAGCATGAGATTTTATTCCTTGAGCCCCGAGATATGATTAGTTCACACACAGTGCAGGTCACCTTTTGTCGCGTTGACCTTCTTTTCACCAGATGGAAAGGTAAAGAAGGCCTAGACGATACTCTCCTTTCACTGTTTTCTTGGTTCCTCCAAGTCATCTTCTTCACCAAGGATGTCGTCTAGTGGATTTGAAGATGCCATTGTACTATTTTAAACATCAAAAAAATACAACAAGAGCAGTAAACACGAAGGGTGTTTTTCCTGATGATGTTGTTGGAGAAATGAGAAATTTGGGTGCGGTGCTGTAAGTTCTATAATAAAAAGCTTCTTAATCAATGAAATCCTTTCTTTTGAAGTCACATGGGATTCGCTCACCCGGTGCACAACCTGCGCGCACCTGACGCAATTCCAGAGAAATATATTTAACAATAATTTATCTTTATTCCAGTTACAAATGTATGATATTTCCAATTATGTTAAATAATCTCTTGGTATAATATAGATAATAAAGTTACATACATATACTTTTAAAACAAAACAATTTACGGTGGATTCGCGCACCTGGTGCGACTCCAGAAAGACGTACGTGACTTTGCGCTGGGTGGAGATCCACGCACCCTTCACAAACCGAACGCACATCGTACACAACTTAACCAATATGGTGACAAAATTCTTGGATTCGCGCACCCACCGTGATTGGTACACGATCGGTAGGAGAATCCACTTGAAAAAAAAAAAATTAAATGCATATTTTAGAAAGGAGAAAACATCTCATTATTTTTATGAAAGTAAAAAAATGTAGAAAAAGCATTTTTGGGACATTACAATTTGAAATTATCGTTTAAAAAAACCTTTGATGTAATATGTGATGTCATCAGAAGTGCATTGTGGGGTGCGAGTTATAGTTAGCTCAACTAACTATAACAGCCGGATTTCTCTGGTTTTGTATGAGTGAAATGTCAGTCTACCTATAACGCCCCTGAAACCAGTGTTTCTTTCATTGAATATATATATGTGCGTTGTGAACTTTGGCTTCAATTTCCTGGGGTGACTTTATCCTCTTTGGAAATATATATATATAAATAAATAGTTTATCCGCCAGTAGATAGTTATAGTTAGGACCGTGTTTCCATAGGAAATCCGCAACATTCTATTTGGAATAACTTTGGCGCCGGTTGACGAATCCTCGCGAAATTTTCAAGATATATATATATATACACACACACACACACACACACATATATATATGTATGGCACTATGCACACACAGCGTCGCCCCACTGTTTTGCAGCAGTGAAATAAAGGAAAGGTAAAATGATAATAACTTGATGTTAGTATACTATTATTTTCTCCTGCTGCGGCAGCTTTGTGGGACAGGGTGGGACTGGCCAAACAGTCATGCACACTTTGCATGTTCTCCACTCAGGCTGCATTACTTCCCGGGTGAAAACCGTGCCCAGGCTCCCATTCCCCATCTGAGCTCTGAACCAGCCACAACACTGCATTGCAGTTTTGTGATTGGCTATGGGGAGCCTGGGTGCTTCCCATTCCAGCCCGAGTCCGACGTGAAGGAGAGACAGAGAAGAGACGCAGCGATAAGGTAAGTTTAATTTTTTTATAACATCTCCTCTACCCCCCACCAACCCTGATCCATGGCGCCCACCACTGTTCTCTCAGATGACAGATGTGCATAGTAGGGTGTGGAGAGGAACTGGCCTCTCATTTCAGACTTCTCTCTTAGATGATAGATGTGCGTGGTAGGATGTATGGAGAGAGACTGGCCTCTCCACTAAAACCTCTCTCTTAGATGACATGTCTGTATAGTAGTGTGCAGGGAGGGACTAGCCTCTCCTTTCAGACCTCTCTTGGAAGACGGGTGTACATAGTAGTGTGTGGGGAGGGACTGGCCTCTCCTTTAGCACCTCTCACTCAGACGACGGGTGTGTGCAGTAGGGTATTTGGATGGCTGGCATTTCCTTTCAGACCTCTGTCTCAGTTGATGGATGTGCATAGTGGTGTGTGGAGAATTACAGTCTAGTATTTTCAGACCTCTCTCTCAGATGACAGGTGTGCATGGTATGGTGTGTTGACAGAGATTGGCCTCTCTGCAACACAATATGCATTGCTGCTAATAGAGTGTATTGAGAACTCATCTACTCCATTTTACTATTCACAATCCTGCAAGAGTCCCACAAGGTCATAACAATTTGTTAAAAACAATATAGATGTATTTTCTTCACAGCAAGTATCCCTTAGACACCTCCTCTCTAAACTTAGGGGGACAGCATGCCTTTCTGCTGCCCCCTTATATAGCTCTTTTACTTCATTTCCACAAACCTCCAATTTTTCACAGTAAATATTAATAGTGGCCATTTCATGTTTAACATTCCAATAGCCAGCCATGCTTGCGAGACTTGCGGAAGCCTGTTGCTCCCATGAAGGCATGAAGGCTCACTGAAAAAAGGATCTCTTGACCAGTCACAGGGCTCCATTTTTTAATTTGGGCTCTCCCGGGAGGCTCGCAAGACTCTCATGAACCCAACTGCCAAAATATACAATTATATTTCACCCTTAATTTCTCAAAAACTACTGAACGAATTTACACCAAATTACTAAAAGCACAATCTACAAACGAAGATCTAGCTTCGTGCCAAATTTGGTGTAATTCCATTCAACAGTTTTTGCTGTGTCCCTACCTAAATAAGTCTATGGTAAATGCATGGAAATTTTACATTCCATGCACACACTAGAAAAAAGTAGCACCTTTTTGAAAAGTTTCATTGAGATTCATCAAACGGTGCCAAAGTTAAAAGCAACACAAAAAAATACTTTTCATACAGAACAGCTGACCTAACTACTGCTATCCAGTGGCGACAGCCACAGTGTATATGTACATATATATTATCTACTGGCGGTCGTCAGTAGATAGTTATAGTTATGATCGTGTTTCCATAGGAAATCCGCAACATTCTATTTGGAATAACTTTGGCGCCGATTGACGAATCCTCGCGAAATTTTCAAAATAGGTGGGGCGCTCCACTCCGCTCCTTCCCTGAAAGTCTCGGGGGGATTTGTCAAGCGGGGGCTGAGAAAAAGGGGGGTCCCAAAACGCGTTTTCCCCATGCATTTTTCCATAGGACCTTTAGTCCAAGCTACAGCCCGAACGGCTGAACAGAGGTAGTCCTCAGGTCAGGGATGTGCCTTTTGCAGGTCTGGTGTAAATCTGTTCAGTATTTCCTGAGAAAATAGCTTTTAAAAGCATATATATATATCTATAAGCGCGCACCGTGCGTGTACGGTAAAACTTACCGTACGCACACGCTGCCGTGCGCGATCGCGATTGTGATTGGTTGTTAGATCTTAGTAAACATTCGAATCGGTCGAAACCAGGAAGTGTCGGTCGCCATTTTGTCTCTCGCAGTCTGAGGGGGTGAAAAACAAAGGTGGAGAACGTGAAAAGGGGGCAGGGTGGACAGTTCCTGACCCCCTAGCCTTTGTCAGGGGGTCCCAGAAGGACCCCCAAGGGCCAAAATTTCCTTTAATTTTTTTGTGAAAAATCGCGGAGTACGCGTAGCGTGTGCGTACGGTAGAAACGGAAAAATTCCGCAAACTGCGCACCGTGGGCGCGCGGTGCGCGAAGCGCACCTTGCGCCCACAGCACGTGCACGGTGCGTGAAGCGCACTGTGCGCGTATGGTACGCAAAGGGATATCCTTGGCAATTTCGCTGAAGTTTCTAAACAACAAACTTTCTGATCCGTCTCTTCTGCCCTTGACGCAAGTAATCCGCGCTAAACTTCTCCCAACGATTACCTACGGGAGTGAGGCACTTAGAGGAAGGGACGCCAAGATCCTTGATAATACAATAACAGCTGCCTACAGAAACATCTTCAGTCTGCCCAAGCAAACTTCACCAGCTCAAATCAGGCTTGAATTTGGCATTGATCAACAGGTCCTGGCAAGGCAGGGAGCCTATATGATAGCCTGGGACAAAGTGAGGAAATCGAAACAAGGAACATTAAATAAACATCTGTGGATGGAGCTAGCCCAACACCCGTCCTCAGCAGCAGCCAAGTTCCTACGGGACAGCCTGAAGAACACAGGATTAGAGCAGCTCTGGGATACCCCAGCAAATCACATAACATTAAAAAAATTGGTCAAGAAATCGATCAAACAACTACCATGGGTTCAAGATAAGGCAGCCCTCTCTAAAAGAACGCATGGCTGGATGATCCTAAACTCGTATACAACGAAGGCACCACAGAGCTATTTTGGTGAGGGTTACTCTAAATCCGCCAAAATGTGCTTTTTAAAGCACAGGCTGGGCCTGCTCCCCTGCATTCAAAACCTTCCAAACTGGATTAAAATAAAAACTGATCCTCTTTGTCGGCTATGTGGCTTGGGGCAAGAGGACATGCTGCACTTGATCTGCTCTTGTGAGAAACTACGCGATGAACGAAACACTTGCTGAAACACCACTTCAATCAGCAAGGGATCCGCACACGAAGGAAGGCAGTTCTCGCTTGCTTTTCTCCCCATGATCCTCGCTTGAACTGCAGCTTCGTAAAATTTATGAAGGCAGTGGGAAAAAAAGATGCCAAAAATTAATCTATAATGGTCTCTGTATTATCGTCTTAACATTGCTTGTCGATTGACATTACTGACCCTATGAGCTCATGAGGCAACCAGGAAAGAAGAAATAACCTCACTAACATGAAGTTGATCAATCTTTAAAAAAAAAGAAAAAAAAACAACGTTTATATTCAAGAAGCTGCCGTGTGTACAGTCGATTTAAGGAAATGCGATTGTTTTTATTCTGATTCTATTTAGAATTGTACTTTTATTATACTTGCTCTTAATCTATTTTGTATAGCAACGGTTTTTAGTAACTATGCTAATAAAATTACTTACTTACTTACTTACTTACCGTGCGCGTACGGTGAAAAACCTTAAAAAAATACAAAACTTAGCATTTAAAAAACCGTACAAATTCACTGAAAAAACCATAGGTTTCACACACGTTATAGTTAGGAATTAGCATTTAAAAAACCTTGCAAATTCACTTAAAAAACCATAGGTTTCACACATGTTATAGTTAGCTGGACATTTCACTCGTGAAAAACCATTGAAATTCCCCCGTTATAGTTAGTGCAGGCAACTATAACTCATGCGACCGCAATCCTCTGCTGATGACGTCAGATATTACATCACTGATGACATATGTGTCTTTCTGAAAAAAAATATTTGTAATATATGTATAGCTAAAAATTAATGGAAGAAGACATGGGTAAATAAGTGTCTAAATACAGTGATGTAATATCTGACGTCATCAGCAGAGGATTGCGGTCGCGTGAGTTATAGTTGCCTGGACCAATATTCATGATAGCACCCCATTGAAATGCATTGCAGTGAATAGAAGGTTTTGAGGGTCATCAAAAGGAAAACTATAAAGGGTGATAACAGACTTTAGTTACATTAGAATTCATTTGTTGATGGTACCATACTAATTTTAGGAATTGTGGTGTGTTCTAAGGTGATTTTACCCTGCGAAAAACCTTCTGCTGGGATATCACGAACCATGTTTGGGAGAAAACTATTTTCTCATGCTTGTCCCATAGAGGTTTGGAAGGTGCACCAGAAGCAAAAATGAGAGCATATTTTCTGTAAATTCACATTATCTTTCCCAGTCATGTGAGAATGAAGACTGACATTAACAGTAAAACATGTACATACAACAAGGGCAGAAACTGTCAGTTGATTCCTTTGTGTTCTACAGCTTCCCAGAGTGTTCTAAAGAACAACTAGAGAGCTAACAATTCTGAAGCCATCTTGATTGAAATAAACGGGTAACACTTAAAACATTTAATTTGAAAAGGAACAAAATGAGGGGGCTTATTCTGTCATAGAAATTATGGTTAGTGCTGTAGAAAGAAAAATTAGTACATGTTTTAAGTGAGATCTCAAATCTCTTCCTGTTATACTTCAACAGGAGCAGCCTGTTAGTTGATTCCTTTTTGTTCTACTGCAGCTCCCCAGAGTGTTCTAAAGAACAACTAGAGTGCTAACAGTCTTACTTATGACAGAATTATGGCACATATTAAGCTATCTTGATTGGAATAAACTGGTAACACTTAAAATATTTAATTGAAAAAGGAACATAATGAGGTGGTTCATTTTGCCAAAGAAATTATGGTTAGTGCTGCAGAAAGAAAAATTAGGGCATGTTTTGAGTGAGATCTCAAATCCTCTTCTATTTCATTAGAAAATTCTGACATGCAGACTCTAACAATCACTTTCAATACCAGCAGAAGATTTCCAGTTAACTCCCTGGTGAGCAGTAGCTTTACTAAAGTGATCTAATGAGCAACTATAGTGCTAACATTCTGAATGTATGGCAAATGCATGACACATCTGAATGCCTTCTTGATGGAATCAAAGTAAAAAAACTGACAGCATTTCCTACTGAGGGGACTGCAGTAAATGAGGAAATTAGGAAACTTCTTAACAAATAAGATTCCCAAGATGGCCACCAAAGAAAAAAGAGCCCAAATGTAGCACAAATATCACCCAGATGTAGCGCACGTATAGCCCACTGACAGATGTGTGCAAAACACTTTTTAGTTTTTGTTTTTTCGAAGTTTTATATAGTGCAGACTGGTCAGGTATTGGAGCGTTGCATCTTACTTGGACCCCTTATTGCGTATTTTGTACGAAGTACATGAGATTGATCTTGCAAAACATTGAACTTTAGTATTCTGTTAACCTGAATTTGCACTGAACCGGGCTTTGTAACACCCGTTTTTACCTACTCGTTTTAACAATTCTCACTGTATTGTATTAAGAAAGAGGACTTAGTGTTTTTATGTACACTTTTATGATCTATGTGTCTAAATCAGATCGAATAAAGTTTATTGCATTTAATTGAAGTCTCCCAAGATGGTCACCAGAGACATAGGAGCCCAAAATGTAGCACAAATATCACCCAGATGTAGCCCACATATAGCCCAATGACAGAAGTGTGGAAAACACTTTTTATCCTTTGTGTTTTTTTGCAGTTTTATATAGTGCAGGCTGGTCAGATATTGGAGTGCTTTACATGAGGATTGGTTTCATCATATAAGAAAAAACTCATTTTGGTTGCAGGCATGGGGAGATAAAGGGGTATATTCACAAGAACGTGTGCTAAACATCACCAGAAAATGTTAACGCAACTTTACACATCGCAGCCTATTGCGGGAAAATAACCCTGTGTCAACGTGAAATTCACAGCAGGGCGGTACCATGCGATAGTCTGCCGAAACCGCAGACAATGTCCGCGATACAACCACCTCGATGAAGATAAAAACACAAACCACAATGCAAAGAAACATGCGATGGACCCATTCGCTATGAGGAAAGCAGGGTTAAGCACCGCCAGGCCCGCGACACACAAAGAAGGCGGGAATAAGCACAATAAAAGCCTGAAAAAAACACACAAAAAACAACAGCCAAGCACAATGGAGGCAACCCGAGTGAAGCATTCCTCTTTAATGACACCAGGATACAGGTGAGTTGATTGAAGTAGGTTTAATCCATAGAGATCCCATCCATACAGAAGCTGGCACAAACAACAACTCCACCAGTTTACATCCAAATCTCTCCACATAGAATTCAGTGACATCACAGATGACACTACTAACATTCCTAAGCTAACATCCAATTGTAGGATGAGGCATTGTAAGTGTATGCCATACTCATGACATACTACACACCTCCCTTTGTTTCACAAAATTAAATACAATTGTATCATATACATATAAATCAGAAGATAAAGGAAATTCTCTAAACATAGTCTAAAAGATAAGATGGTCTTTTACAAACTGTAGATGAAGCACGATTCTTATCACCTTCAGATGTCTTTGGATGAACATTATCATTACATTCATCAAGACAACCATCCACTCTTCCTTTTATTACTACTACGCTGTTCAAATTCCAAATTCTATGATCTTGAGTCTTTATAGCATTCTTGAATACCTTAATGACTTTCATGGGTTTCATGAACTTTGCAACAGAATTACCCATCAAGCCAGGACGTTTAACGTTCACCAAGTCACCAACCACAACCTTGGTTGTTTTTACAGCTTTTTTCATCAAAATTGCACTTTCTTAATTTACCTTTTTCTTCTTCTTTTTTTTTAATCATTTCGTTGTTACTCTTCTTTTCTTTACCTTTACCCAACTCATATCTATTAACCCATGTAGGTTCTACATTGGTATTAGGAACTCTCCCTCGGAATAAAAGAAAAGGTGTTTTACCAGTGGTGGAATGAGGAGACAATCTATACTCTTCAATTTTCCTAAGCACGTCATCTTTCCAATTTAAAGACATAGATTTAGATATTGCAATTGTCTCTTTAATTACTCTGTTAAATCTCTCCACCATTCCATTTGCCTCAGGATGGTAAAGAGAACACATCTTATGTATAATACCTTTAGATGCTAGAAAACTCTTCATCTCATCTGACACCAATTGCACTCCATTATCCGTTAATATGGATTCAGGGATTCCCTCTTTAGAGAACAAGTTTCTCAAACATTTAATTATGTGAGTTGAGTCAATGGTCGATAAAAAGAAAACTTCAGGCCAACGTGAAAACATGTCAATTACCACTAAAACAAAAGTTTGAGACCCATTTGAGTGAATTGGACCCAGAATATCTAAGGCAATATCTTGCCAAGGATTTGAAGGACGTCTCCTTAAAACCATAGGGTGGACACATGTGCTCTTGGACTTATCGCTCAATGTACATGGGATACAATCATGAATTGCACGTTCCACTTCTATATCCATGCCTGGCCACCAATATGACATCCTCAAACGTTCTTTACACTTTGTAATGCCTGCATGAGAGGAATGAACTAGATCTATGAGTTCCTTCCTAAGACTATAAGGAGGGACTAGTCTCGTTCCCCGAAATAAGAGATCATTCTCTACTGACAATTCGTTACGCACAGCCCAAAACTTTTTATTGTCCACCGATCCTTGCTTGTTACTGTTCCAACCCTTCTTAACCAGATCTATGATTTCATTTAGAATAATATCCATAACCATTTCATTACACCATCTTTTTTCACAAATAATTTTCTGATCAATGACACAAACTAATTCGTCAGAATCTTCCCAGATAACTTTATGGGCGTGAGACGTGAAAGGACAGCTGCTACATTATTCTCGACACCTGGTATGTATTTTATCACAAAATTATTTTCTTGTAACCCTATCACCCATCTGGTAATCCTGCTAGATATTGAATCTAGACCCTTCTTGCTAAATATCTCTACCAAAGGCTTGTGATCTGTTCTCATCTCAAAATTAATGCCCCAAAGAAACTTTTTCAATTTTTTTACAGCCCAATATACCGCAAGTGACTCACGTTCTACAACAGAATATCTAGTTTCAGGATCTTTGAGGCTACGTGACAACCACATAATAGTCTGGATGCCATCCTCATCTTGCTATTGCAAGACAGCTCCCAAACCCTTTTCACTTGCATCAGTGGTGAGTATGGTTTTTATCATAGGGTTAGAGCTAGCAATAGAAGGCGCAGCCTTGAGTTTACATTTGATATCCTTGAATTCCTCCTCACAGCATTCAGTCCATTTAAAGTCTACACCCTTCTTTAATAGATGTCTCATGTTTACTGCACAATTAGCAAAATCCTTTACAAATTTTGAGTAATATTCAACTACCCCTAAGAACTTCATGAGTTCACATTTGTTGGATGGCGAACTCATCTCTTGAATAGTATTAATTAAATCGACTTTAGGTTTCATACCATTACAAGTTATGTTGTGCCCCAAGTAGTCAATAGAGTTAGTTCTAAATTTACATTTTTCTGCTTTAATTGTCAAATTATGATCTGAAAGTCTTCCCAAGGCCGACCTCAAGCGAGAGTCATGTTGGCAGGTGTCCTGCCCAAAAATCAGAATGTCATCTTGGTAGACATAAACACCAGATAGATCTTGAAGAATATTTTCCATTACCCTTTGAAACACAGAAGAGGCCGATACTAAACCAAAGGGCATGCGTATAAATCTAAATTTACCGAATGGCGTTATGAAAGAAGTGTAGTCCCTACACGACTCCTCCAACTCTATTTGGTGGTATGCCGAAGTTAAGTCGATTGTACTAAACACTTTGGCTCCACCCAGCAGAGACAGCAACTCATTTATGTTTGGCAAAGGATATTTATCAATCAATACACATTTGTTTACTTGTCTCAAGTCGATGCAGAGTCTCAGGTCCCCATTGGGTTTGCGTGCTGCCACCACTGGGGCCAACCATTCAGTCCCTTCAACCTCCTCTATGATGCCCCCCTCTTTTAATTTTACAATTTCTTTTTGCATGTCTTCCCTTATCGAAATTGGACATTTTTCACTTTGCAACATACAGGAATAGCATCCTTTTTAAGTATAATCTTGTGCTTGTAGCCTTTGAGACAACCCAGCTCTTTACAGAAAACTCTAGGATAATCTCTCTTGAGATCATCAATCAAATTGACATCCTCTGCTTTCCTAATGGAGTTTACATCGCTTTTGAATTGAATAGGAGGATCACCATTGGGATCAAGGAAGACTCCGAGATCGCCTTGATGGATCCAACTGATGATGCTATCACGTTTTTTTGATACATAAATCTTTCCTGAAATCAACTTCCCCTTGTACTCAATCAGACCAGTGAAGTATCCATGCAGTTTGATGAGCTCCCCCCCATAAGCCAATGGCCTTATGTCGGGCTTCAGAAGTTTAACCTTACCTCTCAAATTATTCATATAAAACCCACTTGAGACTATTGTGATCTTAGCTCCCGAATCAAATAGAACTCTAGTTTTTGCTCCTTCAACTAAAATTTCATCACATGGAGAGTTTCTCTTCTTTTCTCCAGTCACCACCTGCACTACAATCTGACCACATTCATAATCTTCAGAGTTAGATTCATCATAGCTACAATCATTAACTTCAACTTCTTTTACTTTTGGTACACCTTTACTATTACACATCGAGGCAAAATGACCTTTCTTTTTGCATTTAGGACATGTCAAGCGGGACACTTTGTATTGTTGGCTAAATGTCCCATTTTCCCGCACCTGAAACACTTACTATTAATCCATCTCTCATTCATTTTTTCTTTGATAGACAAGGATTCTTTAGGAGTCTTGTCTTTACTTTTATAGTCCACTTTGCTTTTATTTTTCACCTCTTGAACCTTGCATTCATTAGTGGAATCTTTCTTTAAAACAGCGACACATTTTATAGAGTGTTCTATTCTTTTGGCTACAACGAGAACCTCATCCAAGGTAGGTTCATCGCGTAACCATAACTCTTCCCTAACTTTTTCTATATTGCATCCAAACATGAACTGATCACGTATACGTTCATCAGTTGAGCCATCAAATTTACATGAAGATGCGAGTTTTCCTAAAATAGTTATATAACCTTCCACTGTTTCTTCATCAGCTTGCATTCTCTTAGCAAACGTGTATCTTTCTAAGATGGTGCTTACTTTTGGTAAGTAGTGTTTATCTAATTTTTTTATGCAAATTTCATAGTCATTGAGCGCATTCGCCTCCTCGTGTGATAAATCAGGAAGATGGTCAAAAACGTCTTGCCCCTCTGACCCCAAACAGTGCAACAATAAAGCAGACCACCTCTCTGCGCTAAGTGAAGGGCCACATACCCTAGCATATCTCTCAAATACAACTTTCCACTTTTTCCATTTTATATGAGGACTGCCAGGCTCAGATATGAAAAATGGGGCTACAGTGACGTTTTGCATATCCAAACCACTTGTATTTACTTGAGTATAGAGCCTGAATGTGTTACCAACAAATATTTCTTTTATAGATGAGCTATAAGCAGTTTTTTTAATTTTTTTATTTATCCCCAATACAATGTGTATGTAATTACATGTACTGAATGCTGTGCGCATCAGCGGGGTAGAGAAAACAAACAGCTGAGCGCAAAGTATTTAAACGAAGAAGCTCTCAGTTACCTTGCTATGTGAATAAGCGTGTAGTACACACCACTGGCCAAATATAGCGCTGTGTGTATCAGCGATGAGGAATTCCACATGCGCTACAAGCAGGCACGAAAACTACGAAGCTGTGTGTTTCAGCGTATGTCAATGTTAAACGAACAAAGCAAAACAAGTGAAAGCCGTGCGCATCGGCGAGTAACTCTGTGCTGCCTGGATACGTAGTGCACAGCTTCCAAAATGGCTTCCGCGTACTCTGCGGGATGACGTCAGACAGGAAACACGCTTGTGCGTTTCCCGCAAGATGATTTTAATCAGGAGGAAGAAGGACGAACATTCCCATTTAGACAACGTGACATCCGAAGTATTCCGGTCTCTCCATTCCAAGACCTTGAGACAGGTAACGATCGCTAAACAACGTTGGCTCTTGCTTTGATATGAAAGTTGTTGTTTATCTTCAAAGCTATCTGGCAATGTGGAACTCGAGTAAGAATATTAGCGCTGGAGGGAAAGTTGGTTGAGCGCTACTCCATACGCTAAGCACATAAGATCGAGAAGCATTGCCAACCAATAAAAAAAACGTACCGCAGTTTAAAACCAAGTTTGGAATTGCATCTGTTTCCAACAGCTGATGACCTCGGCAACTGTCCTCAGCGCGATCAAACATTGTGTTGCAGGGATTCTGCTTATGCACAGAGCTTTGCACAGGAAACCAGGACCTCAGTGAATTGCGGTGTACCAAAAACTCACCTCAGTACCCAGAACCCCTTATCCGACCAGCATCAGTGTCCCATTCGTTATCCGAGGTTTATCTCGGCGGTCCCAATGTATAAACAACCCAGAACAAGCGACTTAGTGTATTTCTCAGGAATGGTGGAATCAGAAATACCTGTTCGTAATTATTCTCATATCAGTCCACAACAGAAAAAACAGAGACACGGTAAAGTTTAAAGAGTTTATTTTATAAACCTCGTGTCCTAAGATGCAGTACTTTGGCTAATATAAGCAGACAAATGATTAAAATCAAAACCATCAGCATAGTTACAATATAATAGAAAATTAAATGAGTAATCATGCTAAAATGACAGTGGATCTCAGCCACCTTCCTTTCGCTAGCAAACTAATATTGTTATTATAAGACTAGTAAAAGGTCTCTAGGCTTGAATGGGGAACCCCATACCGTAAAGATCAGCTCAGTGAGATCACATCACAGGATCAGCTAGGCTCTGCTCCTGGGAAAGCTCTTCTTCCGAATGTAATGAAAAACATGTAACACTGCAATATTAAAAGCACCCGACTTTCAGGTATATGCAGATGCGTGCGTGTTATGGATAAATAGTGGGCCGATCAACCTGAACCCAACAACATGCACCGTCTAGCGACCCAGACTGTTTCTTTACACGATGTGCAGACCAAGGTCGCTGCTCACTGTTTGGGATGTGAACAACAGACAGTTCTCATGTGAAGCAAAGTCGAGCAAGCATTTCTCAATTAATAACATGTAACTACAGTGTCGTGTGCAAAAGCAGCAAAAGCGGCAAGATGGCTCTCTAACATCTAACGCGGTTGTGCTAGCTTAGCATTGTACGTATATAGATAACGATCTTCACTGCAGTTGCCAATAGTGTAAATGTCGCTCACAAGCCAAGACATTGATGTGAAAACATCAACAAGAACAAAGATGAGCCCACATCGGTTATGTATGCACTCAGAAATCAATACACATGCGGCGAAGCTCCCAATCTTCAGCAAAAAATAAACTTCCAATTAATTTAATTAAATCTGAGTTATTAGGAGTTTCTTTGACACTCACAGTCACATTGATGCAGACACATCTGGAAATCGACCTGTTCTTTAAAATTAATGAATTCCTCACCAGTGTTCCGTGTTGGGATCTCACATGGCCGCACTCTGCCGACTACGCCAGTGAAGCATTCTTCTTTAATGACACCAGGATACAGGTGAGTTGATTGAAGTAGGTTTAATCCATAGAGATCCCATCCATACAGAAGCTGGCACAAACAGCAACTCCACCAGTTTACATCCAAATCCCTCCACATAGAATTCAGTGACATCACAGATGACACTACTAACATTCCTGAGCTAATATCCAATTGTAGGATGAGGCATTGTAAGTGTATGCCATACTCATGACATACTACATCGAGCCAGCAGACAACCCCACAAGCCCCATTGGCAACAAAACATTGTACATGGCAGGCCATCTTGGACAAGGTGAATGCAGCCTGAGAGCGGAGGAGGATAATGGAAGTAAACCAGAACATCCAGAATGTTGTGAAAGGCACAAACAAGCAGAAACACACCAACAACAAGAAGGCAGCAATGCACACCGGAGGTGGGAGTCCAGCGCCACACCAGGAGCTGTATGACATGGAGGAAATGGTGTGAGGAAATGGTGTCCACCACATCAGTCTGATGATGGTGGCAGGACTCAAGGACCGCAACTGCCCAAAACAACAGACACAACAGCAACAGGAAGAGGAACAAGCAGGGATTGGGGGACGGGGGAGATGGGCACAATGGCACACATGCGCAATTAAGCACAGCACAACTGCAGACAAACCATGCCCAAGAGTAACAACAACAGCCAATAGCACAAGTCACACAACCTGGCAAAATCACACCACTGAACAAGCATAGAAGTGAAAACCACACTGCCTGAAAGGGAGAAGGGTGAGCCAAATCAGAGCTGAAATGACATCTCACACACAATGCAGCACACACACATAGGAAGCAGAGCACCCCAACATCGAACACATGGTGGTACAACCACCAACATCTGCACAACCTAACACAGGACACAAGTGCACCCGCCTGTGGCTGGTAAACAGTCATACGCATCTGGCTAAGCACTAAACATTGACATGATAATGCACAAGTCCAAACCCACAGTCCAGATGGGGTAGCAATGCACGTATGGCAGGGAGCCAGAGAGTCCGTGACACACACATTGACATTGAAATCAAGACACAACACAGTTGGAGACAAGTGAAAGTGAGGAACCTTTGTCAACAATTGCGTGTCAGTACGGCCAAGAGCAGTGCCATGAAATACAGACCAATGCAGCAGCATGTCTGAATGAGGAACATAGGAAAGTGCCCATGTCCACATAGGGGAAGTTCATCACCAACACAAGTCAGTGCCAACCCGAGTTAATTGTCTGCGCCGGGAACATGAGTCCAGGCCAATGCAGCCATGTCCACTGCCATCTTGGGACAAGTGACCAGATTCACAACACACAACCAGGCGTCGGGATGCGTGCAATGGGTCACATCCAGTTGTGGCTGCAGGTACCTTGTCACTCGTCCAGGAACGTGAGTGCTGCTTCATAGGCCAACATCTCCAATGAGCGATCGTTGTCCACCACATCTGACATGTCATCGACGTAATCCATCAGCTGACCCGGACAGATGTGCTGACTCCAACCACTGGACCCAATGTGCACCAAAGCCCAATCGGGAAGTGCCTCAATGTGCTCACTGCACACGACGACTCGTGCAATCTCCCAGGTCCAGTTTCCAGCCTGCATGCCAAACATCTATTCATGCCATGAACAGGCATCACAGTGACACTACTGGTCATGGGCCAACAGGGCGTGCACACACACATCGTAATCCAGGTCAGCTACGGTCATGTTAAAGAGGCAGACATCCATGGACCACTCAAATGTGCACGAGCGACAATGCAACACAGGCTGAACACAGGTGACGTCCTCAAGGCGGAAGCTTAGCTGGTAACTGATCCGCAGCACTGACAACGGCAGTGTCCCCAGTACATGCAGCAGATGTGCACGGTACAGGTCCACGTGACTGGAGTCGAGTTTGTTTCCAGGATGGTCCACCATTGCGACAGTGGCTCTGCTTGAAGCGGCACAGGCTTGCCCAGCACCAATCCTGTGGATGTAATGGCACAGCTCGGTGCAATGAGCAGTGTCTGTGTGCAACGGGTGCAGGCCTGGGGTGGGGTGGCAGTATGTGTGAAGGCCATTTCACGCACGGTAACTATGACCAAGGGCTTCTGCGTGTGGGATGTGTACACGTTGGTCTCATGTCAGGCAGTGCGTAGTGTGGGAGTCGCAAGCAAATGCTATTGTACCTGTCAGGGGGTGCTGCCCACATACAAGTTCCTGCTTGGAGCTGCAGATGTGCTATCGCCGGATAGCTCAGACAAAGGACCTTTCATCCCTACAGTGACTTCACCATATGCATGCATTCAGGAGATGAACAGAGGCCTGTTGTGGGTGTGGTGGGATGTCTGCGACCTTGGGAATCATGGATGATATGCCCAGCACGGGGCACATGAGCGGCCTCACTGTGTGTTATGTTGCCACACAGCTGCTCCTCCCTCCCACGAGCCCCCATACTTGTATATGCTGCCTCTACGGTGTTCCGGGGGGGACGGGTCCTGGGGGTGGTGGCAGGCCTGGGGTGGTTGCGGTGGATGTTGTGGCCCTCATGGGTATCCGCGTTGCTTGATCATTGTCTCCATGGCATCTGTGGGTCTTCCGGTGTGGCTCTTGGCTGGGCTCCCTTTCATGCTGCAGGTTTTCGTCCTGCTTAACACCAGCAAAAGGCAGGTGTTAAATACCTGCTGCTACCACGGCTTATCGCGTAGTTTTGCGCATCGCGGATCTGGCAGTTTGTTGTGAAAGTGGTGTTGTGGTTTTTTCATGTGTTTTGCATGGGAACGCCTACTCTGCATCTCATTACGGTTAGTTGGTGGTGTCCACATTGGAGATAAATTTTGAGGCAGTTATCGCGGGAATACTGGCAATGTCTGAAGTTTGCACCAGCTTGTGAATGGGGTGTTAGGTCTATTTCCACTTCTGATGCTTTAAGGTGGTGATAAATCGGAGATAAGTCCTTGTGAATATGACCCTAAGTGATTTGACCAGAATCACAGAATCTCGAGCTGAAGCAGAAACTCCAACTTGATTCCCCAGTCGCAAAGTCTGCAACTCTGGAAGGAACACCACATTCTCTCCCCTAAGCGTAACATTTAATCAAGTGGTCAACTCGATAAAAAAACATAAAGATAACAAATAATTAACCCCTTCTGTGCCCATGACAAGCTGGACTCGTCATGGAGCACAGTCGCGCTGTGCCATGACGAGTCCAGCTCGTCATGACACCCACCCACGGGGGAAGCGCTGGCGCTCCCCCGTGAGTGGTCGTTCTATTTTTTTTTTACTGGGAAGGCAGGGGAAGACCTTCCCCTGCCTCCCCCCGCACCCCACCCCCGCGTCATCAATGGCGTCAGCGCGCAAGCCGTGCTGACGTCATGGAGGTTTCCCCTTTATTCTCCGTGGCGCAGGAAGCCATTTTCTTCCTGCGCCACGGAGAAGAAAGAGGTGAGTTTTGGGGCTGGGGAGGGGGTATTTGAGTTTTAACCAACAATGACCAAAATGTTTTGAGAATGCAGTAAAATATGGGGCTAAAGGACACACCTGTGTGTAGAAAAACTGTATGAAATGAAATCCTAAACAACATGCAAATATGCGGTTAAAAAAAACAACAATGGTTTATGTGCTGTACAGTAACTTTGATAAATTATAGCCATTTTTCAAAATGGATAAGTGCATTTGGAAAGCTGTAAAACGCATGACTATAATATCTTATTACACAGATCGTTCTGTGTGTAATCTTCCTACTTTGGGGGGTTTTGAATTTTTGAAATCATTTAATTGGAGTCATAATTTTTAGAGCACTTCATGCTGAGAATGCCTAGATTACAGGTGGCATTTTATATTTATGCTTTGTCAACCGAGGAACTCGAATATTTTCCGAGCAAAATAACTGAAAACAAACTGTAAATTTAAAAACAGACAGTGTACAGAGCGTGCCATTCCAACTCTTATCCTAAAAAGGATGCGATTGTGAAATATTAACCCCTTCACTGCCGGAGATATGATCACATACCTGCCGCAGCCCCAATGAACTATTCACTGCTTTGAATACCTTGGGACTCGGAATGCAATAGCTGTGAATGTATTTTTGGTTGGATATTTATATAGCGCGAACTCGACCTGAAGGTATTGGAGCGCTTTACATAACACCGTATTTACATTACACATTTGTGTGCACTCTTTGACTGTGCACCTTATATAAATGCCAAAGTGCAGCAGGATGGAGAGAAATAGAAGGTAAATAAATACATAACTAAATAAAGCAAGACAGGGGGGTTGAAAAGTGGCCAGATTGTTTTTTATTTACATCCAAATACATCCGCATCACGTTACAGAGTTTGCCAGTGAAGCGCTACTTTCGTTTCTCGTCTTTCTTTGAACAGCATTGTTGTTCCCAGGTGGTTGATGGGTGGATTGGAAAACACAATGTGTACCATGGCTCTGTGTTTATGGATGTGGTCTTTTTATACCATACTGCTTACTTTTTTGTAAGGATATAAGCAATGGACATTGAAACGGTTCCCTTCAGGGCCCTCTAGTCATGTCCATAACTTTTCAGGTAAAACCACTCGCTGATTTCTGAATAGTGAGTGAGAGATCGTTAAGGTAACCATGTTGTTTCTGCTTACATTTCACATGCTTTACTTAATCTTGCATTCCCTATGAGTGGTTGCTTTTATTTATTTTTTAGGCAGCATATTACTCTTATCAAGTGCATAATTTGCATTGAGCCACATCCAAGTGTTTATAGCGGGCACAATTAGGTTATAGCTGAAGGCAGTGCGAGTTTCTCTCAGTGGGGAAGTATGGTGTTCATTGGGGGAGAGGATGTGGCACTATGGCCAGAGCTGTTGAATTTGGAACTGGGGAACCGGGTTCAGCCTTCATGACCAGTCCACCAGACCACTGTACTGAGGGAGCACATTCCCATGCTAGACCTTAGAAGGCCCCACTAGACCTTAGAAGGCTTTATGTCTTAGCACAAGCAGGTGTACCCTAGTGGTGTCAATTGTGGGTTACCCTTGAAGGCCTGTCCACTACAATCCATACTGAAGTTCATCTCCAGTCTTGCGGGCAGGCCTACGAAGCAGCACACCCTAGAGCAACAGTGATCCAGTCGTTGGGACTCTGTCACTGAGGTCACATGAACCTTGAGCAGGTTAGGGCGATGCGAACGGTGTGACCTCACTTGTCTAGTGGAAGGGTTGACTCCTGGAAAGGTAGCACAGAGGGTTAATGTGCCTGCTGCAAAGAACATGTGCCATGCAGATCACAAAGTGCACTGCTTTAATGGGGGGGACCATGATGAATGGTCATTTAATGTCAGCTGTAGATGATGGATCCCTGAACAGTGTCATGTATGTGCATGTTTGCATTGTGCGGAGGGGATTACCAGGTAATTATTCACGCAGCTCTCTGATGGATGTCACATGCGGTTTTTCTGAGTTCCCAGATAGATCATGTAGTCTGTGTGTTCTCTTTTGTACTGCCAGTCACCGGTGTATTCAACTGTGTAGCCTTGGACCGTGTCATGTATGTGCATGTAACTTGCATGATTGAGGTAACTATTAGCGGTGATACTACGTGTCTCTCGGAACCTCTTTCAAGTGGTCGCCGTCCTTTTTCCCCAGCAAACCCCCCCCTCCACGGGGCGGCAATCTGAGAGATAGCCCCGGGCGCCACAAGCTCTAGCTATGCCTCTGCCCCGATGTCTCTTTTATACATTCCTGCTGCACGATCGTGCAGCAGGAATGGCCACTAGCGCCAGGGTTTTTTTTCTTTTTTTAGGTTTGGGGTTGTTTGTGGGAGCGGCCCCTTAGGCAAGGGTCGCTTCCCTAATGGCTACATTATTTTTTTAATATTTTAAAGTGCAAACAACATCAAAGAGGTAGCAGACAATCCGTTACAAGAGGAAAAAGTGATGTGTGCATGTTACAAAAGAGTACAAAATACAAGTAGAGGTAAAATACTGCAATAAATGGCAGACACTCAGAAAACAAGAGCAAACGTTACGTTACATGAGGCAATGGTGGTAATTGTGCATGTATCAAAAGCAAACAAAATACAAGAGGTAGCAAACAATACGTTACAAGAGGAAAAGTGACGTGTGCAAGTTACAAAAGAGTACAAAGTACAAGTAGAGGTATAAAAGTGCAATAAATGGCAGACACTCAAAACACAGGAACCCACTGGGAAGGCACTTCTATAGGCATGGAGAACAGAATTTCCTATAATGTAAAGACTTCCTTCAGACAATAGAGAGGGTGTGAAGTAAGTTTGGAAGTGTCTTTGCAGGAGAACTTTGAGGTCAGTTTTGAAGGACTGGGAAGAGGGGGTGGTCCGGAGCTGAGGCTGAGTTCCAGATTCTCGCCGCGTTGCCTGTAAAGCATTGGGCCATCGATCTTTCCTTCTTGAAAGTGGGAGGTTCAAGCAATAAATTTTGCGCAGTACGTGATGGTCTAGAGCATTATATGCATATGTGACATTAATGTTTCTTTCTCCTTTTTATTCTAGTCTAAAGCTTTTGATTCCTGTTTCCGGATTCGACAGTGGTTGTTCTGCAGTTTTGTGTAGTTGCATTGTTTTGGTAAGATTTTTTTTTTGTTGTATTTACTCCAAATGAGTGATATGTAATGTTTGAATGACATTTTTTGTAAGTGATGTCATAATGGCAGCATATTTCGTTAGTGGTTAGAGCATGATTCTTTGCGATGTGTTTTGCATAGTCTTATGTGTAAGTTCTTTTCTCTTTCTTTTTTAGTGGGATATTGTTGATCCATACTGTGTCTGTGCAGAGTAGGTGGTGGTGAGTTGTTTAGCTGCCTCTGGCAAGTGAGTGGTATTGTTTTGGAGTATATATGTGTTTTTGATAAAGGTGCTTTTTGCTTATTACTTATTTTACAAAATGTTTGTTGTTGTTGACTTGTTTGACAAGTTACCTTTATTAATAAGCATTATGGCTAGCCGTAGAATGACTGCTCAACAGGTGGTTGGTATGCTTCTTGAATCTTCCTCTGAGCATGATTATGAGACTGACAGTGCGTCTGAGGGAGAGGAGGGAGGGGAAGATTCTGGCAGTGAGTTTTCTCATCACATGAAATCATCGGATGATGAAGGTACTCTCAGTGCAGATGAAGGTACTCTTGGTGTGGATGAAGCAACTCTCAGTGCAGATGAAGTGCCTGTCTTAGAGGAGGAAACTGCTGTGCCAATGGTGCAAGAGGCATCTGGATTGCAGTCTGAGGGTGCTAGGCTTCCTACTGGAAGTGCTGGACTTTGGGTTGATCCAAACATGGTGCAGCCGGTGTTGCCTGCCTTTAGCGGTGATGCAGGGTGTAGAGTGGATTGTGAACATTTTTTGCCTATACAGTTTTTTCAGTTGTTTATGGATGATGTATTTTTGGGTGAGATTGTTGAGCAGAGGGCAAGAGTCTTTTGTGGCATGGTACCAGGATAAGTGTAACAGTGGGGTAATTATAGTTTGGAGAGGAGCATAGTTAAGTGTGGGGGTAGCCACTGATATTATTTAAATTAGCTAGTATTGCGTTTAGGGATATAGAGATGGGCATATGATTTCCGTAACTGATGATCTGTTCGTAATATTAAACAACGTGCATAGTTCCATGTTTAGTCATACTGTTTATCATATTTGTTTTCAGCAACCCCTGACGAAGAGCCAAACAGGCTCGAAATGCATTGGGTTTTATACTGAGTCTACTTCAAACTGGTTGATCTGCTCGTACCGTTGTATAAAGCCTGGAGTGGCGTGCAGTTGGTATTGGAAAATTTAAATAAAGACTGCAGATTCAATCATCCTGTCTCCATTGTGATGAAAAAAAGCAGTAAATTGATGAAGTAACGATCAATGAAATGTTTATGATTACACAAGTTAATATTGTAGGACTTGGATTACTAGAACGCATCAGTGGGATAAATTCCCATTTCTTTTGCTGTGCGACAGTGTAGAGCTCGAGAGGAGAGTTCTTATCAAATACACTTTTAGAAAGTAGGCATTTTCTTGTCTAACCATTCAAACCTGCCTCTGCTAGGCTATGTGTATTCCTTTGTCTGGAGTTTGAGTGACAGGGCTGGGGAATTCCAGGAGACAGGGTGAGGTGCCCCAGTGGTGAATAGAGAGATCTGCATCTAGATGGGTGGGAGGAGTTGCACCTAGGACCTTAATAGGGCTGTGCCTGCCTTCCACAATGCTGGCTCCACCCCCGGGGGAGCGGCTGATGTCTCTGCCCTGCACAGTGAATGAAGAGAAGGAATCCTGTCAACAAAGTGCTCCAGAGCTGTACTTGCCTTCCACAATGTTGGCTCCACCTCCTGTGGGGCGTCTAATGTTTCTGCCCTGCACTGTGAAAGGAAAGGAGAAGTCTGGTAAACAGAGTACTCAGGAACTGGTTTGGACTGGGCAAAGGCCCCTCTGCCTTCAGAGGACAAAGGGTTTCTGGGTATAAATATTGGGACCCTGATCCCAAGAATTTAGATCACTTTGGGAAAACAAGAAGAACCTCTGCTGAGGGAGGAACCAGAAGAAGCTGAGGAGGAAACTATCCCTGAACCTGGGGGATTGGCCTGCAGTGGTTGCCTTACTGCCAAAGAGAGGAGAAAGGAACTTTGTGTGTACTTTTGCTCAACTTGTGAAGGATCTCCAAGACTTCACCCCCCAGCTCCCCAGAGTTCTTTGGAAGTGCCTGCTGCTGTAGTTGTGGCTTCTGAGGGACTGCGTGTTGCAAGGAGCTGGTAGCGCGACTCAAGAAGGAGAAGCGTGCCGCCATCAGAGCTGTTGTCGTCGCATATCGTAAAGTGTGTCGCCGCTGCAGCATCGAGCGGAAGTGTCTCGCATCATCCAGGAAGTGTCTCACAACGCCGAAGGTAGGCGAGCAATCTCTTAACCCCGCGGCCCACAGAAACAGTGAAGTGCAGGCCTGCCTGTGTACCCTCCCTGCGACACCGTCAGTCACACCTCCTTGTCTGGCGTGATGCGCACCCCCTCAGTATTCCTACGGTGAAAATCACGTTAGTCACAAGTGCATACCTGTGCCAACTAGAGACCCCCAAGTCTAACAGCTGTCATGACTAAAAGATTCCTCCAGAGAGGATACACAAAAGTCACCATTAGAAAAGCAACGGTGGAAGTCAAGAATCGTAGTAGATCAAATCTGCTGGCTATCAAAAAATACACCATCTTTTGATTCTGATCAGAAGATCAGGTTTATCACTACCTTCAAGCAAGCTAAACAAGTTAGACATAGCCTGGAAAAATTCTGGCAAGTTTTAAGGACTGACAAGGATTTAGCTCATCAAGTGGAAACATATCCCCTAATAACCTACAGGAAGGCTAGATCAGTCAAAGATACACTATGTAGAACCCTGGAAATGCCCCTTACTAAGAAATCTGACATAAGAGGTTTTTTCACATGCCATTATTGCAAGGCATACAAATATAGTAAAAACTGCAAGGAGTGCAAGTTGTCATTAACCTGCAAACCCTTTGTGATTGAAAAACACCTCTCATGCAATACAAACCACGTGGTGTACGTCGTAAAATGCCCATGTGATAAAACGTATATAGGAAGTACTTTGCACAAAGCAAAAAAAGTATAGGAGAACATTTGAGAGCCATAAGAAATGGGGATAAACAATACCCAGTCGCCAGACATTTTCAGAGATTCCACAACTAAGATGATAAATTGTTAACTTTCTGTGTCTTAGACACAGTTAACATTAATGTGAGAGGTGGTAATCGGGTACAAGATCTGAGACACCTAGAATCAAGGCTAATTATCCAGTACCAAACAATGGCGCCGGGGGGGCATAATTGTAATGAAGAACTGTCAGTCCATTTGGGCTAATGTATTTTACTGAGTTGTAACGTTTTTTGCTGAAACGTACAGGTTCCAGAAATGTTCCACTGAGATTTTAATGTCCAATTTTAATGAAATCGAATTTCCTGTAATACCAATTAATTTATTGGTTTAGATTTAGTTGGTTGCCTCGCAGCACAGTGTATATATTTGTCTATGTAGATTTTATGTTTGTTGTGATGTTTATAATTCTAAGTAAAATGACATAAATATTTTCTGTTTTGTCTAGACAACAGGTTGAATATAAAGCAGTAATAGAAGAACATGAAGCGATGTTCACTGTCCCAGATGCAAGACTCTGTTGCCACCAGACAGCTTCATTTATAAAAATGTAATAAGTTTAAAAATGCGTTTAATTTAATTTGAGTTAATGTTTCAACGATTGGTCACACCAAGAGGTGTAGAATAGATCATTGATGTAGAAATTTTGCCCACTGGGGCTGAGCCCTTTGAATGAATTGATAAAGATATGATTGACATACCCACTAGGGCAAGAATGATTCATCAATAATAATGACGCATCATAGTTGGCAAAGCAGCGAGATGTTGACTGAGGCAGGACCCTCCGAGATTTTATTTTTAAAGGCATGTTTTATATGCCTACTAGGGCAACAATGTTGCATTAATTATGATGACGCAGCACAGTCTGCAAAGCACAAATATTTTCACTAAAGCGGGACCCTCCGAAAATGAGAGTCGCATCGTATTGATGACATGTGAACAATAAAGTTTTATTGTAGCCTCTAAACTAGCTACTTGATAAATGCTATAAATGTTACGAATTAACTGCAATATGTAACAACGCAACAATGTTGCACATACAGATAATGTAACTTTAAGTTTGTTTTACTCATGAAATGTGACTTCAAGTGAAGTAACTCGTGAAGTCTTTTTACTATGTTTTGTATCACATGACTGTTTATTTAAACAAATACAACGGAGACATTTCCACTCGTGATCAAGGGGTTCTCCCCGAAACTCGTTGAGCTTTGTCAGAAGCCAGAAATAAACTACCGCTTTGCAACCTAATGGGTCTACGGCTTGCTGTTTTGTGAGAGGTGGATCAGCATTTGCACGGATATTTAGGGACTCACCGTCCCGCCGTAGAATGCCGCCGCAAGAGGCAAGGGTGAGGCGACTGCGGTATGTATATATATATATATATATATATATATATATATATTTTTTTTTTTTTTTCTTCACCAAATTCCTCAAGGAAGGAACCACTGCACACCAAGGAAGTTATTTGATTAGGATTTTATTCTTTCCATGCAAATTATCACCAACTCCTGGTGGTGGAGTTGGTGATAATTTGCACGGAAAGAATAAAATCCTAATCAAATAACTTCCTTGGTGTGCAGTGGTTCCTTCCTTGAGGAATTTGGTGAAAAATTGAATCGAGGACTGGCCCGTTCTCGACACTGGCACCCGCTATGCAATAGCGCGCTCTCTCTTGGGGCCGTTTGACGAGTCCATATATATATATATATATATATATATATATATATATATATATATTACCTACTGGCGGTCGCCAGTAGGTAGTTATAGTTAGGACCCCTTTTCCATAGGAAATCCGCAACATTCTATTTTGAATAACTTTGGCGCCGGTCGATGAATCCTCGCGAATTTCTCAAAATAGGTGGGGCGCTACGCTCCGCTCCTACCCTGAAAGTCTCGGGGGGATTCGTCAAGCGGGGGCTGAGATAAAAGGGGGTCCCAAAACGCGTTTTTCCCATGCATTTTTCCATAGGACCTTTAGAACGAGCTACAGCCCGAACGGCTGAACAGAATTACTAGAAATTTGGCAGAGAGGTAGTCCGTAGGTCAAGGAAGTGCCTTTTGTAGGTTTGGTGTAAATCTGTTCAGTAGATTCTGAGAAAATAGCCTTTAAATCAATATATATATCTGAGCCCGCTTACGGTACGCTTACCGTACGCTTACCGTACGCATACGGTGGCGTGCGCGAGCGCGATTCTGATTGGCTCTTAGATCTTAGTAAACATTCGAATCGGCCGAAACCAGGAAGCGGCGTCCGCCATTTTGTCTCTCGCACTGAGTGTTATTTATCAAACATGATGCCCAAAAACATGTTACGGGGCTGTTTTGACAACTCCCTCCCACATAGTCATGTTGAGGGAGTCCCCCAACATCCCCCAAGAGCAAAAACGGTTTTATTTTTTTTTCGGCAATTTCGCCGAGTACGCTTACCGTACGCTTACCGTAAGCGTACGGTAAAAAATAGAAATAAAAAAAAACACTATCCACACTTACCCCACCCCCTGTGCTTATGGTGGCCGTAGGCCACCAAATGTACAGGGCTTATTACATCAGTAAAAAAACTATATTTTGGCAACATGAAATTATAAAATCGAAATAAAAAAAACACTATCCACATTGACCCCACCCCCTGTGCTTTTGGTGGCCGAAGGCCACCAAATGTACAGGGCTTATTAAAGTTGATAAAAACCGTGCACGGAACGCACTGCGTTAAGTGGGCGCGCACGCCTCGAATGGCGTAAAGTAACTTAGCATTTAAAAAACCGTACAAATTCACTGAAAAAACCATAGGTTTCACACACGTTATAGTTAGGAATTAGCATTTAAAAAACCTTGCAAATTCACTGAAAAAACCATAGGTTTCACACATGTTATAGTTAGCGGAAATTTTACTGATAAAAAACCAATGAAATTGCCCCGTTATAGTTAGTGCTGGCAACTATAACTCACGCGACCGCAATCTTCTGCTGATGACATATGTGTCTTTATAAAAAAAAATATTTGTAATATATGTATAGCTAAAAATGTATGGAAGAAGACATGGGCAAATAAGTGTCTAAATACAGTATTAGCATCAGCAGAGGATTGCGGTCGCGTGAGTTATAGTTGCCAGCACTAACTATAACGGGGCAATTTCATTGGTTTTTTATCAGTAAAATTTCCGCTAACTATAACATGTGTGAAACCTATGGTTTTTTCAGTGAATATATATATATATATATATATATATATATATATATATATATATATATATATATATATATGGGGGCATGGCCAAGGCTTGAAGCATGGCGGATGTGTGAGCCCTGTCCAGCAAACGATGAAACCGTAACCAGCGGCTCGCAAAGTAAACCATTATTAGCACTGCCTGAGGAGGTCAAGGAGAGGGTCACACCCCTAGGAAGAAGACATTGGAGAGAGTCTCACCATCACGTAAGACCTATCGACTCTGGGCGGTGAGCAGATGCGAGAGAAGGAAAAAACCCCAAATGGCATAGGCGACGCGCTGAAAGGAGCACGGTCTCCGCTAACACCGACTGCAGGGGCCACGACGAGACCCGGAGGTGAAGAGAGACCGACCTAGGGAAAGGCCTCAGCACAGCAGAGTCCCAGAGCTCCTCCCGGGACTAGGGCACATCATTAACAGGCACCGCACCACCGAAGATGCCTCGTCACCTACATGGAGATCAGGATGCGCAGACCCCCCACCCAGGGACCTACACAAAAGCTTCTACTGAGGTGAAGGCAGGCCTGATGTGCCGCCCAAGAAGGGAACAGAGCCACTAGGAGCGATACCTGAGCTGGGTGGCTGACAGTGACACCTTGACAAAATCCTTTTGCTCCGACCCCCGCTCTCTGTGGGGGTTTGCTGGTGCTGAGTGACGTCCTCGGACCGAAGAACTAGCAGGCCTAAGGCAGTGTGGACTGCACTTGCAAGAGCGCTGCTCCACCCAGGCTACCAAAAGCATACATTGACGGTAACGCACTGAGCGGGGCACGGTCTCCCATTACACTTGTTGTGATGGACATAGCAGGGAATCGGGACCCAGCACGAAGCCAGACAATGGAGGAAAAGCGGCTCGGAAAGAGTCTCCAGAGCATACGAGATCCGGAGTGCATCCCGGTGATCGAGGCATTTGAGAGAGGCGGGGCCGGTATCGGCCCTGCCGCAAGTATTCTTTTATTACTGAAGAATACCAGTGTGGAGGGTAGTTGTGACAAACAACAGCTTATGCAAATAAAAATTAGAACAACCGTCTTAATGTTCAAGTCTCCAAATTCATTTCGGGCTGTAAAACAAAGCCCTTCATCAGGGGAATCTGTAGAAAATAAACAGTAACGGTCTGTATACACTCATAATTGCAACATGTATATATACATTATGGCTCATAGGAGGACAGTAAAAACAGAATAACCAGTGATCGCAATCTTGTTGGAAAAGAAACGAAAAGTGAGAAGAGTCACCACCCGATGTGATAATGACAGAACAGCCGTAACCAAAAACCATGAACACCAATAACCATAGTGACACGACAGAGATTCAACAAAGCTCACTGTCGTACCTTAAACGGTCAAAGAATCAGTGTCGAATGAGACTTAATATCAAACCAACGTCTAACGGGTTGCGTAACCTAAGGAAAAAGACAAAAGACACTAATAAACCAAAAGTGTCATGATAACTAAGAAGGAAAAGTGACCGAACAGCACAGTCAAACCTTACCGCAATATATTTAACTGAACGCGACAATGGCCAAAATGGAGAAATGTCGAAAGGACTTCTGTAAAATATGAAAACGCAAAACCAAACGGGTAAAAATTAAATGGGTAAAAATTAAATGCTAAATAATGAGCGTGGATAGTGAAGGTTATACTGCTACTAACGCGTACCGCTTACCCGTACAACTCGAGCAACCACTACTTCAAACAAACGCCGTCTCCCGCATACGTGAAGGGTGAGCCGGGGTGTCTATAAGCATGCAAGTGTACACGAGATCAAGGAAGTGGAAAGAGGACTGCGTAAGGGAAAAGGCTGAAGTGGCGGCCATGATGGAAAAGAGTGCACATTAATGCCAAATATACGAGGGAGTTGCCCGCAATAGTAGAAAAAACAAAAAAGTGCAAAATGAAAAAAATAAGAGCCATCAAATGATCGAGAGCAACTGGTACAAACATGACAATGCAAATATGATACAATCACAACAATGAAGGATAATCTTACAAAATAGAGCACAAGGCAGAGAGATTGTGAATTGACAGAAATAACAGCAAAAAAAGAAATAACATTCATGATTGCTATAAAAAACACGATAATTCAAATTTATCATTCAACCCCAATGGGGACAGTGATTGCATGAACCAAATCCAGTGAGACTCACGTTGTGATAACATTTTTGACATAGTGCTCCCTGGGATAGCTTCAGTAATTTCAAGAACCCCAAATTTGAGCTGAGCAATGGTATATTTAGCGGCTGCCCAGTGTTGAGCAAGCGGGGAACTGATGGTGTTAGTACGAATCCGACTCTTGTGTTCAGTGATCCTAGTTCGAAGGACACGTTCAGTTTTCCCAACATAGCATAAGTCACAAGGACATTTGATGACATAAATTACATGATGACTATTACAGTTCGCATTGAAGTTCAAATTGATCTTTTTACCAGGTCGAGGGTGTGGCAAACTCTTGCCTACCATTACATTGTTGCAGTGGGAACAATTCATGCATTTAGACATGCCCTTATAAACCATGTCGGGTTTGTTACAAGATTTATTCAAAATTTCTTTTAAGTTCAAAGACCTCTTGTAAGCAAAAAGTGGAACATCAGAAAACAATCCTTTGAAATCAGACTCACATTTAAGTAAATCCCATCTCTGTAATATGCTCTTCTTTAACAAGTGAGAATCAGTGGAAAATGTAGAGACAAACACCTCTCTCGTTTTGTCAGTGGGTAGTATTTTCTTTTTCAATAAATCTTCACGATTAAGGGATATGGCCCTTCGCGCTGCCTGATCTACAATGTGTGCTGGATAACCTCTGTTTAGAAACTTGTTTTTGGAAACTTCAATCGTCTGTAGGCCTACCACTGGATCTGAAGTAATGCGCTTGATTCTGAGAAACTGTGAATAAGGGAGGTGGCGTTTCAGAGGCCAGGGATGAAAACTTTGGAACAATAATGAATTGTTGCGATCAGTGGATTTGGTAAAAACGGAAGTCTGTATAAGAGAACCAGATAAAGTAAGTAATACGTCAAGAAATGCAATGCTGGAGGATTCAATCTGGTGTGTAAATTGAATGTGAGGATTAATGTCATTGAGTAACATAATCTGAGTTTCCAGGTCACGGCGTGACCCTTGCCAAATGATGAGTATATCATCAATGTAGCGACGATATAGTCTGAGACTTGAAGTCCACGCACTGTCAGCAAAGATGTGTTCTGTCTCAAATTTTAACATAGAAATGTTCGCATAGCTAGGGGCTCCAGAAAAGCCCATCGATGTGCCATTGGCTTGGAGGAAAAATTGACCCTTCCATTGAAAGTAGCTGTGGAACAAACAAAAATTCAAAATCTCAATAAGAAAAACTGTATTGGCTCTAACATCATCTTGACGTAGTAAAGCCCATTCAATGGCTTCAATACCGTCCATGTGGGGGATAGACGTATACAGAGAAACAACGTCTATCGTACATAACCAAAGTTGTTCAGTCTCAGAAATATGAGTGTTTTGAAGTATGGTTAATAAATGTGTCGTATCTTGAACATACGATGAACTGTTTTGAACTATCGGTTGAAGAAAAGTATCAAGATAATGACCAAGAGGGTCGTGAATGGAACCACATCCGGAGACGATGGGTCTCAACGGGGGGTCATTTAAATTTTTGTGAATTTTAGGGAGCATGTATAAACTCGGTCTCCGAGGAAACCGAGTTACTAGATACTCCCTAGTTTTCATGGTTATCCATTGCATTGCAATGGCATGTGACAAGATAGAATCCAAAGTCGTAGAAAATTCATCCGTGGGGACTTTATCTAGTGGCAAGTATGTGGAACGATCTTGTAGCATCTGATCGATCCTTTGCTCATATTTAATCCGATCCATGACCACTAGTGCGCCACCTTTGTCCGCTTTAGTGAAATGTAAAGTGTCATTCAATTGCAAAGATTTCAAAGCAAATCTTTCACTTTTAGATAAATTAGGGATGCCTGAAGAAACAGATGGAAATTTGGCAATGTCTTGTTCGACCAAAGTTTCAAATAGATCAATGGCCTTGTGTGTGATAGGGGATAAAAAGGTGCTGTGTGGTTTAAACTCAAGGTATTCAACATCAGAACTTGATTGAGGCTCGGAATCGATGGTTAAGAAAAAATATCTCAAACGTAATTTTCTAGTGAACTTGTATAAAGCAACCAAAGAGTCTAAACCTCTCGACTGAAAAGTAGGTACAAATGAGCACCCTCTATTCAGTACAGCAACCTGTTTGTTCGTCAATGTTTTGGAAGAAATGTTAACAACTAATGTTTCTTTGTCCGACGAGCTGTCCCTGTTTTTACTGAATCAGTGCCCTCTGCGGGTTTGGCTGATTCTGTTGATGACTGCATGGGTGGTTGATTTGCAGCCGGGCTGGTGGCCAAAAAAGAAACCTTGGAGGTACTGGGGGCAGTCACACTAGGCTCACTCACGGATGGTGGAACTATCAAGGATACAGGTGGACGAGATAGCTGAGTATCACTAGTTGAAGCTAACCTTTCTTCAGAAGAGGTTGTGGTTGGCTTATTCCAGTTACGTCTCTGGGCATTTTCTTGTCTAACCATTCAAACCTGCCTCTGCTAGGCTGTGTGTATTCCTTTGTCTGGAGTTTGAGTGACAGGGCTGGGGAATTCCAGGAGACAGGGTGAGGTGCCCCAGTGGTGAATAGAGAGATCTGCATCTAGATGGGTGCGAGGAGTTGCACCTGGGACCCGAATGGGGCTGTGCCTGCCTTCCACAATGCTGGCTCCACCCCCGGGGGAGCGGCTGATGTCTCTGCCCTGCACAGTGAATGAAGAGAAGGAATCCTGTCAACAAAGTGATCCAGAGCTGTACTTGCCTTCCACAATGCTGGCTCCACCTCCTGTGGGGCGTCTAATGTTTCTGCCCTGCACTGTGAAAGGAAAGGAGAAGTCTGGTAAACAGAGTACTCAGGAACTGGTTTGGACTGGGCAAAGGCCCCTCTGCCTTCAGAGGACAAAGGGTTTCTGGGTATAAATATTGGGACCCTGATCCCAAGAATTTAGATCACTTTGGGAAAACAAGAAGAACCTCTGCTGAGGGAGGAACCAGAAGAAGCTGAGGAGGAAACTATCCCTGAACCTGGGGGATTGGCCTGCAGTGGTTGCCTTACTGCCAAAGAGAGGAGAAAGGAACTTTGTGTGTACTTTTGCTCAACTTGTGAAGGATCTCCAAGACTTCACCCCCCAGCTCCCCAGAGTTCTTTGGAAGTGCCTGCTGCTGTAGTTGGGGCTTCTGAGGGACTGCGTGTTGCAAGGAGCTGGTAGCGCGACTCAAGATGGAGAAGCGTGCCGCCGTCAGAGCTGTTGTCGTCGCATCTCGTAAAGTGTGTCGCCGCTGCAGCATCGAGCGGAAGTGTCTCGCATCATCCAGGAAGTGTCTCACAACGCCGAAGGTAGGCGAGCAATCTCTTAGCCCCGCGGCCCACAGAAACAGTGAAGTGCAGGCCTGCCTGTGTACCCTCCCTGCGACACCGTCAGTCACACCTCCTTGTCTGGCGTGATGCGCACCCCCTCAGTATTCCTACGGTGAAAATCACGTTAGTCACAAGTGCATACCTGTGCCAACTAGAGACCCCCAAGTCTAACAGCTGTCATGACTAAAAGATTCCTCCAGAGAGGATACACGAAAGTCACCATTAGAAAAGCAAGGGTGGAAGTCAAGAATCGTAGTAGATCAAATCTGCTTGCTATCAAAAAATGCACCATCTTTTGATTCTGATCAGAAGATCAGGTTTATCACTACCTTCAAGCAAGCTAAACAAGTAAGACATAGCCTGGAAAAATTCTGGCAAGTTTTAAGGACTGACAAGGATTTAGCTCATCAAGTGGAAACATATCCCCTAATAACCTACAGGAAGGCTAGATCAGTCAAAGATACACTATGTAGAACCCTGGAAATGCCCCTTACTAAGAAATCTGACATAAGAGGTTTTTTCACATGCCGTTATTGCAAGGCATACAAATATAGTAAAAACTGCAAGGAGTGCAAGTTGTCATTAACCTGCAAACCCTTTGTGATTGAAAAACACCTCTCATGCAATACAAACCACGTGGTGTACGTCCTAAAATGCCCATGTGATAAAACGTATATAGGAAGTACTTTGCACAAAGCAAAAAAAGTGTAGGAGAACATTTGAGAGCCATGAGAAATGGGGATAAACAATACCCAGTCGCCAGACATTTTCAGAGATTCCACAACTAAGATGATAAATTGTTAACTTTCTGTGTCTTAGACACAGTTAACATTAATGTGAGAGGTGGTAATCGGGTACAAGATCTGAGACACCTAGAATCAAGGCTAATTATCCAGTACCAAACAATGGCGCCGGGGGGGCATAATTGTAATGAAGAACTGTCAGTCCATTTGGGCTAATGTATTTTACTGAGTTGTAACGTTTTTTGCTGAAACGTACAGGTTCCAGAAATGTTCCACTGTGATTTTAATGTCCAATTTTAATGAAATCGAATTTCCTGTAATACCAATTAATTTATTGGTTTAGATTTAGTTGGTTGCCTCGCAGCACAGTGTATATATTTGTCTATGTAGATTTTATGTTTGTTGTGATGTTTATAATTCTAAGTAAAATGACATAAATATTTTCTGTTTTGTCTAGACAACAGGTTGAATATAAAGCAGTAATAGAAGAACGTGAAGCGATGTTCACTGTCCCAGATGCAAGACTCTGTTGCCACCAGACAGCTTCATTTATAAAAATGTAATAAGTTTAAAAATGCGTTTAATTTAATTTGAGTTAATGTTTCAACGATTGGTCACACCAAGAGGTGTAGAATAGATCATTGATGTAGAAATTTTGCCCACTGGGGCTGAGCCCTTTGAATGAATTGATAAAGATATGATTGACATACCCACTAGGGCAAGAATGATTCATCAATAATAATGACGCAGCATAGTTGGCAAAGCAGCGAGATGTTGACTGAGGCAGGACCCTCCGAGATTTTATTTTTAAAGGCATGTTTTATATGCCTACTAGGGCAACAATGTTGCATTAATTATGATGACGCAGCACAGTCTGTAAAGCACAAATATTTTCACTAAAGCGGGACCCTCCGAAAATGAGAGTCGCATCGTATTGATGACATGTGAACAATAAAGTTTTATTGTAGCCTCTAAACTAGCTACTTGATAAATGCTATAAATGTTACGAATTAACTGCAATATGTAACAACGCAACAATGTTGCACATACAGATAATGTAACTTTAAGTTTGTTTTACTCATGAAATGTGACTTCAAGTGAAGTAACTCGTGAAGTCTTTTTACTATGTTTTGTATCACATGACTGTTTATTTAAACAAATACAACGGAGACATTTCCACTCGTGATCAAGGGGTTCTCCCCGAAACTCGTTGAGCTTTGTCAGAAGCCAGAAATAAACTACCGCTTTGCAACCTATTGGGTCTACGGCTTACTGTTTTGTGAGAGGTGGATCAGCATTTGCACGGATATTTAGAGACTCACCGTCCCGCCGTAGAATGCCGCCGCAAGAGGCAAGGGTGAGGCGACTGCGGTATGTATATATATGAGTCCAACTCAGGAAAAAGCACAGCACACTCCGGAATTCGAGGCAAGGACTTTATTGAATTAAAATGCGCGTAGTGCAGCAGTCCCAACAAACGCTAAGGCAGACGCGTTTCAAGCCTCCAATGGCTCTCATCAGTGCCTGTTCCTGGGTCTTCGCGCTCTCTGTGGTGTTCAACGAGGTGCAGGTGGGTTGAAAACAGCTCCCCTTTGTGATGTCATTACCTTTTCCTCCAATGGGTGACTCGCGCTTTCAGCCTGCCTGACTGAAGCATGCTGGTACATGCACCCCTGAGGGGTGTTTGTTCAGTAACAGAAACACTCCATCATCAAGTGATGTCCCAAAATACTGGATCAGGGCCACACTCCAGATCAAGAGCCCTGCAGGATGACCAAAAGCCTTACACCCGACTCCTTATTCAGGCAAAAATATCACCTCCTCTCTCCCCAAATGCAGTGTATCACACCAAGTAGGCAGTCCAAACTGCTCGGGGGGCTCCGTGTTTTTGCAGTTCATGCAATAATTCCAAGAGAGTTGCTGGTCTTAACACGGTGCACCAGACCGAGAGGGTGTGCTGTTAGTCAGCGACCTGCTGCTGACAAAACATGAGTCCAACGCCTCCTCCAACTCAGGAAAAAGCACAGCACACTCCGGAATTCGAGGCAAGGACTTTATTGAATTAAAATGCGCGTAGTGCAGCAGTCCCAACAAACGCTAAGGCAGACGCGTTTCAAGCCTCCAATGGCTCTCATCAGTGCCTGTTCCTGGGTCTTCGCGCTCTCTGTGGTGTTCAACGAGGTGCAGGTGGGTTGAAAACCGCTCCCCTTTGTGATGTCATTACCTTCTCCTCCAATGGGTGACTCGCGCTTTCAGCCTGCCTGACTGAAGCATGCTGGTACATGCACCCCTGAGGGGTGTTTGTTCAGTAACAGAAACACTCCACCATCAAGTGATGTCCCAAAATACTGGATCAGGGCCACACTCCAGATCAAGAGCCCTGCAGGATGACCAAAAGCCTTACACCCGACTCCTTATTCAGGCAAAAATATCACCTCCTCTCTCCCCAAATGCAGTGTATCACACCAAGTAGGCAGTCCAAACTGCTCGGGGGGGCTCCGTGTTTTTGCAGTTCATGCAATAATTCCAAGAGAGTTGCTGGTCTTAACACGGTGCACCAGACCGAGAGGGTGTGCTGTTAGTCAGCGACCTGCTGCTGACAAAACATGAGTCCAACGCCTCCTCCAACTCAGGAAAAAGCACAGCACACTCCGGAATTCGAGGCAAGGACTTTATTGAAGTAAAATGCGCGTGGTGCAGCAGTCCCAACAAACGCTAAGGCAGACGCGTTTCAAGCCTCCAATGGCTCTCATCAGTGCCTGTTCCTGGGTCTTCGCGCTCTCTGTGGTGTTCAACGAGGTGCAGGTGGGTTGAAAACCGCTCCCCTTTGTGATGTCATTACCTTATCTATATATATATAAATATGGGGGCATGGCCAAGGCTTGAAGCATGGCGGATGTGTGAGCCCTGGCCAGCAAACGATGAAACCGTAACCAGCGGCTCGCAAAGTAAACCATTATTAGCACTGCCTGAGGAGGTCAAGGAGAGGGTCACACCTCTAGGAAGAAGACATTGGAGAGAGTCTCACCATCACGTAAGGCCTATCGACTCTGGGCGGTGAGCAGATGCGAGAGAAGGAAAAAAACCCAAATGGCATAGGCGACGCGCTGAAAGGAGCACGGTCTCCGCTAACACCGACTGCAGGGGCCACGACGAGACCCGGAGGTGAAGAGAGACCGACCTAGGGAAAGGCCTCAGCGCAGCAGAGTCCCAGAGCTCCTCCCGGGACTAGGGCACATCATTAACAGGCACCGCACCACCGAAGATGCCTCGTCACCTACATGGAGATCAGGATGCGCAGACCCTCCACCCAGGGACCTACACAAAAGCTTCTACTGAGGTGAAGGCAGGCCTGATGTGCCGCCCAAGAAGGGAACAGAGCCACTAGGAGCGATACCTGAGCTGGGTGGCTGACAGTGACACCTTGACAAAATCCTTTTGCTCCGACCCCCGCTCTCTGTGGGGGTTTGCTGGTGCTGAGTGACGTCCTCGGACCGAAGAACTAGCAGGCCTAAGGCAGTGTGGACTGCACTTGCAAGAGCGCTGCTCCACCCAGGCTACCAAAAGCATACATTGACGGTAACGCACTGAGCGGGGCACGGTCTCCCATTACACTTGTTGTGATGGACATAGCAGGGAATCGGGACCCAGCACGAAGCCAGACAATGGAGGAAAAGCGGCTCTGAAAGAGTCTCCAGAGCATACGAGATCCGGAGTGCATCCCGGTGATCGAGGCATTTGAGAGAGGCGGGGCCGGTATCGGCCCTGCCGCAAGTATGGCGGGGCACCGACCCCCTCCCCCCCCTCGCCTGCTCTCCCGGCCCGGCACGTTCCACCACGTCAGTATGACGTGGTGGACGCACCGCGGCGGGGATTGGCTGGCGGGGGCGATCCCTCGGCCCGGAAGCGATTAAGGCGCTTCCGGGTCGAGGGGGGACAGGGGGCGGGCCGGTTAGAACCGGCCTGCCCCCAGTAATAGTAATAAAAGGCCGGGGAGCACGGGACTCAGACTCTTTGTCCCGCGCTCTGAGGCATACTGCACGCAGCCTCTAGGAGGCTGCTAACTTTTGTTTGTTTTATCTTACAGGTCTTCGTGTTTTCGACGGCAGTTTCGGATTCGTAGACGGACACCCGACTCAGGACGAGGACGAAGCTAGGAGGCTAGAAGGCGTTTTCCCTATGGCGGTTTCCGAACGTGGGCAGCGACTGCGTGCGGGAGAATCATCGGCGAGGTAGAGGCGCCGAGCGGCATTTAGCGGATCGACTGCCAGAGAGCCCCGGGGGTTTGGTGTAAGGCGCGCGCACGTGCCGATAAGGTACTGAGGAGGGGAGGACCGGGGCATGTATTGAGAGTCACTGTGGTCTAACGGTTAAGGTCTGAGACTCTTATGCTCAAGGTTACTGGTTTAAATCCCATTGATACTGTTCAGGAGATCGTTTTTTAAAAAGGGTGCATGGTAAATGCTCGTCGATTCTGTGCAGCTAGAGCGCTGGGGGTTTAGAAATTGTGGAGTGGATTGTGATATAAGAGAGTCACTGTGGCATAATGGTTTAAGGTCTGAGACTCTTATTCTCAAGGTTACCGATTCAATTCCCCTTGATACTGTTCAGGAGATCGTTTCTGAAAAGGGTGCATGTTAAATGCTTGTCGATTCTGTTCAGCTAGAGCGCTGGGGGTTTACAAATTGTGGAGTGAATTTGGCATAGTAGAGAGTCACTGTGGCATAATAGTTAACATCTGAGACTCTTATTCGCAAGGTTACAGGTTCAATTTCCATTGATTCTGTTCAGTTTGATCTATTTTTAGGTGTGCAACTCGTCACTTGGGAATAATAGATAAGGTCTGGGGATTCAGGGTTCTTGTCCCTGTGGGGCCAGCCAGCACCTTTAGTCCTGGGGGGCAGTGTAAGTTATTCACAACGCCCCAAAAAAGAATAGAGGGCATTAAAAGTTAAACTGTGGTTTATTACTGAGACAAAGACATATGCTAACGTGATTTTCACCGTTGGAATACTGAGGGGGTGTGCATCACGCCAGACAAGGAGGTGTGACTGACGGTGTCGCAGGGAGGGTACACCGGCAGGCCTGCACTTCACTGTTTCTGTGGGCCGCGGGGCTAAGAGTTTGCTCGCCTACCGCCCAGGTTAGCTGGGGTGGTGCGGTCCCGGTTGCGTGGTGCTTGTGGCCAGCTTGTGAATTCCCAACGTAAGGTAAGGGCCTGTTGGGTCCCGGTAAAGTGACGAATAGCATTGTACTTGCAGGGTATTTATCGAGCAGTGTGTGGGTTATCTGACATTTTGGGGCTCAGGAAAAAGCATGTCTGGTATACGGGGGGCCAAGTGTTCCTGCATGGAGCATATGCTGGAGGCTATGATGCGCAGGGTGGCGACAATGGATAGGAGATGGGGAAAGGTAGAGCAAATGGGGCACAGCTTAGCGGAGCTCAGACAGAAAGTGGAGGATCAGGGTGGGCCTTCAGGCATGCCCAAGCGGACAATAGTGCCACCAAAGCCCAGGGGGGAACTAGAAGCACTCCCCAAGTGGGTTAGAAGCAAGAAGGGGAAGAATCAGGACCCAAAAACAGGGCAACCTTTAGAGACACCTGATGGGGGCGGTCCCTCCGGTCTTCCGGTTACACCTGAGAGCCCTATATTAATTCCTGATATAGCGCCAAATATCCCAGTGACCCTTGTGCCAGTACCTGCACCAATTCTGGTGCCTCCAACAGCTGACCCGGTGGTATCAAGTCTGATACCAGTGTTGCCCACATCATGCCCAAGTGTTCCGGTCCTGAACCCTGGTGCCCCGGTCCCGGTTTTAGCGCCAGCAGGGGGTGGGCAAGTCCCGCCGGAAGTAGCTTCACAGCTAGCGGAAGTCCTTCCTTGGTTAGGAAAGGGGGGGATGTTACCACTTTCCGTGGGTGCCAAAGAAGTAGGGGAGGACCCACTGGCAGAGGCAAAAAGAATGGTGGCGAGCATTATGGCTGCCCCGAGCGGGGATCCGAGCCCGGGCGCGAATAAGGCCAGTCAACCCCAACCAACGCTGCAGGAGTTCGACAGTGGAAAAGACAAGACGGCGGAGCCTGCGGGAGTTGGGGCAATAGGTAAGGAGCTGGCATTGCCATTGTTGGGCACGGGGGTGCTACCCTCCAGGAAGGAAAATTTAGCACGGCATGTAACACGCGAAGTGAGGGAATTGATTTGGTCTGGTGCGTATGTCAATATGTTTTCTTTACTTGTTGACAACAGGGAAATGGAGTATACTAAGAGGCAAAAAGATTGGATGCTTCCCAGTGAGTGGCAGGTAGAGATGTCAAGATTCAGGGTGGAGGAGACATTGACCAATTGGATAAGGGCTTTTTCAGTGTTTATGGCCATAATAGCTGAACGTTCACCTAATCTGCAAGCGGAAATGGCGTGTTACCAGAGCAGGGTAACGATGACACATGATAAATATGGTGGCGTAGGTTGGAAAGATATTAAATGAATTTCAGGAAGGCAAAAGAATTTGACCCTTCACTCACATGGGACCGGGTGGACTCTATCTCATGGTTTGACCAGTTTGGCCCAGGGCAGCCGGGCAATGCAGGCCAAAATCGGGGCAAGGTTCACACTTCTCAGCCACCTCAGTCCTTTCGGCAACACAAACTGGGGGCACGGCCCCGGGTACAGGGAATGGGGGAGGGCGAAAAGTAGTATGCTGGGATTTCAATAGAAAGTCATGCACCAGAGCCCAAGGCACTTGTAAATTCAGGCACGCATGCTCCATATGTAACCACCCCTCTCACCCAGAGTCAAAATGCCTTAAAGAAGGGAATGCCTTTTCAGGAAATAGAGGGAGGAAGAAACAAGAATAAGGAAAAAGGAGAAAAGGTAACGCATTCACCCATTGACGTATTTGCTATGATTCCCTGGTTAAATAGGTACCCAGATCATGCCACAGCTAGGATGTTATAGGAGGGGTTTTTGTATGGTTTCAGGATCCCAGTTGGGAATTACACAGGGACACCAGATTGCAAAAATCAGCTGTCGGTAGGATCAAACCCAGGGGTGGCAGCACAAAAAATTAATAAGGAATTGCGCCTGGGTAGAATAGCGGGTCCATTTGACATCGTCCCTGTGCCAAACTTTGTCTGCCCCCCCCTGGGGGTGGTCCCAAAGAAGGAAGAGGGGGAGTTCAGGTTGATTCATAATCTATCGGCCCCTAGAGGCAATTCATTGAATGACGCCATCAATGAGGAACTCTGCATTGTGAAATATGCTTCCTTTGACCAGGCGGTGGAGATGTTAAGGGTTTTGGGACCAGGGGCCTTGTAACCAAATCGGATGTTGAATCTGCATTCCGACTGCTGCCGGTTCATCCTTTAGATCATCACCTGTTAGGTTTTTCATTTCAAGGGAAATTCTACGTGGATAGGTGCATGCCCATGGGTTGTTCTGTTTCCTGTGCTTACTCTGAAAAATGTAGTTCATTTTTTTTCGAATGGGTTTTTAGGCAGGAGACTGGACACCAATTTGCCATGCATTATCTTGATGACTTTCTCTTTCTGGGGTCGGCGGGCTCCCAGGAATGCGCAGGGGCATGGAGGAATTTTGTGTGCTCATGTGTACATTTGGGGTCCCGCTGGCACCAGGGAAGACAGTAGGGCCAGCAACCACAATTGAATTTTTAGGCATTGAATTGGACTCAGTACAAGGGTGTTTTAGGTTACCTGAACAAAAAATAATGAAATTTCGTGCAGCTTTGCAATAGTGTCTGTCAAAGGAGAGAGTAACCTTACACCAGCTGCAGCAGGCAGTGGGACAGTTGAACTTTGCGCTACGGGTAATACCTATGGCACGACCATTCTCACGTTCCATCTCACAGGCCATGACAGGCTTGCATGAAAAACATCATCACACAAGACTGTCGTCTGAGGTTCGCCAGGACATGCGGATTTGGATCGCATTTCTGGAGGGTTTCAATGGCAGGGTAGTGTGGCCCGGTCCCCCCACTACTTCTGCTGAGTTAGGTTTATGGACTGACGTGGCGGGCAGTGCGGGATTTGGTGCCATACTCGGGAACCAGTGGGTGGCCCAACAGTGGCCGGCTTGGTGGGTCGAGAGTGGTTTAACAGCCAACATAGGTTTCTTGGAACTGTTCCCTATTCGGGTGGCATTGACGGTTTGGCCCCATCATCTGCAAAATCAATCGGTGATTTTTTGGTCGGATAACATGACAGTGGTCCAATGCATCAATCAAGAGGCGGCAAGGTGCAAAATGATTCTCCGCCTGTTGAAAGAGATAGTGCTGTTATGTATGAAGCTGAACATACAGTTTAAGGCTAAACATGTCCCGGGGGTGCTGAATAATGCTGCTGACGCACTCTCTCACTTCAAGATGCAGGTTTTCAGCGAACATCTACCATCTGCAGAGACAGCACCAGCACACTTCCCGGAAGTACTTTGGCAGATTGGTGCCCCCAACTACAGAACCTCGGGCTGCTAGCCTAGCACCCAGGACCAGGAAAGCTTACGAAGGGGCGTTTTGGTCTTACTGCACTTTTTTGGGGCAGGACTGGGCGGATAGCTGGCATACGTCGAGTGCATTCCTCATGTTTTTAGACAACTTGAATAGGGAGGGGCGCTCTGTGGCGGCAGCCAGGCGACATGTAGTAGCGGTTTCTTTCTTTGCACAGATCATGGACACGAAAGACCCCACAAACAGTTTAATTGTAAGGAACACATTGAAGAGGTGGCGACGCATCCAGGGGGCTGCTCCTGACACCAGGCAGCCGATTGGTTTGGAGCGGCTGAATGCTTTGCTAACGCTCAGGATAGGGGCTGCCACAGAGGCAACGGCTAGGGGGTTGCATAGCAGTAGTGTAAAGAAGATTGGACGATGGGCTTCCAATAGTTATAAGCGTTATGTGCGGCTGCACATGTTTTGAAGACACAATACAATTGTGGACTGATGCCTGTCTTGTTTTGTTTGTTTGCTTTGAGTTTCTCGAACCTGTCACGCAGGGGGGAAACTGCCATCGCCACAACAGCAAGATTCTTCTCAACGGCGGTCAAAACTGCAGGGCAAAGGAACACAGAATGTGTGGGTCGTTGGTTATTCTTATACACGGCGTATGAAATCTGTCTTCCTTTCAGGTAATTACAGGCAAAGAGCTGAACAGGATGGTTTCAAAGTATCTTTTCATGGGAAAGGGGGCCTTTGCCTCAGTCAGTTTAGGGGTTTTATGACGGGTCTTTTGAATAGACACAGTCCTCTGCCCACAATAGTTATTTTGCATTTGGGTGGGAATGACTTGGTAACATTAGGCAGAAGGGTCTTGATGGAGGACATAATCTCCGAAGTCGGCTGGTTAGCTAATGCGTGCCAGTGCTACACCATAGTTTGGTCGTAGATGATACCCAGATTTAAATGGAGGGGGGGGGAATTCTGTGAAAGCGTTGAATCACTCGGTAAGGAGGGTCAACAATAAAATAGGGAAACTGTTCAGATCCCCTCAACTACAGAACATTGCACATGGGTGTGTCAGGGGAGAACCGTGCTTTTTAAAAGACGGGGTCCACTTGACTAGGTTAGGTAATGAAATAATGTTAGAAAATTTCATAGCTTGGCTAGGGAGTGTAAGGGCGGGGCATGACCTTTCAGGGCAACAGGAGGGTGGGCCAGATAGTCGGGCAACTACGCTGGCCTGTGGCGGTAAGGTCATGACTGGTGAGCAGTAAATTTAAGGTCCTTAGGGGCGCCGCCATTCTTCGGATGGGGTCGCCCAGGGGGAGGGACAAGGGGTATCTCCTATAACTCCAGGGGCGAAACATCCGGTTGGCTCGATGGCTGCGGGGAAAGGGGGGAGTCACGCTTTCTTTAGGCTGGTTGGCCACCCCGCACTGGCATGGACGTCACTAAATAGCGCAGAGTGCAAGAGCCCCCAATTTTAAGGGAGTTCAGGGAACGTATGGGGGTAACCGGGGGGGGAGTACCCTCTCGGTAAGCAGGCCCTCTGCGCATGCGCACTCCTACGGGAGGGCGTGACTAATTGATAAGGATCTGACACCGGTTAGCGACCTTGCCGTAGGCCCAAATAGGATACGCAGAAAGTAATTAATGTATGATTATGATCCAGATGTTAGATTCAGATAGGAAAACTATGTATTAGAAATATGTTAAGGTTAACCATCTGATATCTGTGCGTATGAATTGTAATCAAATGTCGTGTTATGTTTCTGCGTAAATTGTGTAAATATTGTTTAATTCAATTTTAATTTTGTTTTCATATTTTAATAAATACGGTCGGGGGTTGTACGACACCCGCCTCCAAAGAAACTCCCTTCTCATGTTCATCATTAGTAAATGTGATTATGCGCAGGGCGGGGGAGGGGGAAGTTCGGTAGTCCCAGACCATACACTCACAGGTGCCAGATTGCCAAAATTACCCCACTGCCCACACTGAATCCGGGATGAACAGACTTGCTGCTCTGCGGTCAACATAGAAGCCCCTGCTGCGGTATAGTGAGCGATAAAGATACACGAACTGGACAAAAGGCACCCAGATGCGGTCCTAATGCTAATGTGGGTGAACACAGCGCAGCAAGGTGGGGACCAGGGGCAATATGGAAGGGAGGCCGGTGCAGCCTCCAGGCCACCGAGAAAGCATCATGGGAAGACTCGCAAGCCTGAAGACCCAATAGAGGGTTCCACGAACACTCAGCACTGGGATCTTTCTGTCATAGAGCTATTTATAATTTGACTGTTTCCAGGGGAGCTGTGAAGAGATTGAGCAAGACCCCGTGGGCGATCCCTCCTTCTACCCAGCTTCCTGCCTGTGAGAGATATAAGAGCTACAACCCACGATATAGAGCACACTGGAAACACAGTAGTGAGATGACTGGTGACGGACCTGAGCAGTGGGATTCTGAGTGCAGCAGGGAATGGGGTACTCCGCTCACATGCTACCTCAACAAGCTGACACCTGGAACCTCCCCACTGTTTGTCGCCTAGCACCAGGCCTGAACCTAGACTCACGGAAACCAGTAGCACGCTAGGGCAAGTCAAGAACACCAAGTAACAACCCTCACTACAACATAATAAGCCCACCGAAAACCACACTGAACCTCGATGGTGGCAGGATGCCCAAGCAAAAGCAGAAACTGGGGGACCCAACCCGCCACTAGAGAGACCTCCCCAGCATTAGGTGGGTTGGTGGGAGAGGGAAGCAACGGCATGGATGACTCTCTCCACTCACATCTGGACAAAGCAGACACCAAAACAGTCTTGCCACAAGATATAGGGGCGGTCTCTTTTATACTGGATCTACTGCAGGCAGAGCACCACAAACTGGCAGATAAAGTAAAGGAAGTGGAGAGTTCAATAACAGAAATGCATCCTGAACAAAAATTTAATACTTCCAGGATAGAAGAGCTCAACCTGGTCCTGGCTGGAAACATACAAGGCAGGCACACCTCTACCCGTGAAGAAACAGTGCCCCCCGGCGCAGAGCTACCCTAACAGAAAGAGACAGCTTCGCCCTAGGAGAAAAATTCAATTGCAGAATCTTACAGCCTCCAAACAAGACAGACATGCAGCACTACAGGCAGTGGCACAGATTATATCACCACAGAATTGTGACCACAACACACATACCACATCAGAATCTAGATACGCAGCCTCAGAATCTGGAGACTCTATTGGGAGTGATCTGCCGCTACCAAAATTGACTCCATGGGCACCAGATGATATCATATGATCACGCTGAACTCGGAGCTGATCCATGGGTGTGGCGCTTTTAGGGCGATTCGGGACAGGCCTCAAGAAGGAGAGAAGAGGCCTAGGAGGTTACCTCTGCTGGAGTTTAGGTGAGAGAAGGCCAAGTTTTCTAGGAGAGCCACTGACACGACACAAGACACTGGAGATGGGCCGGGGCGGGCCGGGAAACTCAGCACTGAACTAACTTGATTCCCCCCCTCAAAACAGTGTTCTGCCTAACGCATTGGAGGCAGCGTTCTCATTTAATGTACTGGTTTGTGTACAGGTTAAGGTGATTAGCGATTGCGCTGTTGCCCTGGGGTAAGGGAGTTGGATAAAAGAGTTTAAAAATATGCACTCAGAGGTCAAAACATAACCCTATTCCACCCACAAGACTAGATCATACTCTAATAACTCCATGGCAGTTGCAAACACGCCAAATGGGGGGATAAAAGTCTTATCTTGGAATGTCGGAGGCAAAGGGTCTCCCATAAAATGACACACCATACACAGTTATATTCAGCGAAGAGGAGCACACGTTGTGATGCTCCAAGAAACATATTTTACAGCAGAAGAAAGCCTCTGCAGAAGATAGAGGGGGCAACTTCTTATGACCTCATACTAAGCATTTTCCCAGGGGGCTTTAGTGTGGATAAAGCCGGGAACCCCTTTTGAGGCAACACATACACTCACTGACCCCAAAGGCCGTTAGCTGATTGTTAAGGGCAGGCTACTGGGCAGGGAGGTTAAGGTGGGAAGCATCTACACCCTTAACCATGACCAAATACAATTCTTTCACTGGCTGCCCAAGCCACTATCGGGGGTTACAGCAAATGACCTTCTACTGGGAGGAGATTATAATTGCGTGGCGGATATAAGCTTAGATAGGTCTACTCCGCTTCTGCATGGTCCAGTAGCGAGCACAACTGTGAATGGTCTCCGCGACTGGATGGGACATTCTGGGTTGGCCTACTTATGTCGACTCCAGCATGAACATGCACAAGACTACTCATTCTCCTCACCACTGTATTGCTTACACATCAGATTAGACATGTTCCTTTGCTTGACCCACTTGAGCTCTGCAGTGACTAGTGCCAATTACCTGGGACGCAACCTGTCAGACCGTAGCCCATGGATCCTTTACCTGTCCCCAACCCCCAAACGTGTGGCCGGCCCGGCGCTTAGGCTTCGCCATGCTGGAGGACACCTGTTTCCGGAACTGATTAAACTCATCTATTTCTGACTACTTCCAGGCGAATCAGGGTACTGCGAGCTCCTCCCTGATCTAATGGGAAGCATTTAAATGGTAACAAGAGACCAATGCATGGGGCAAGCAATAGGTGCAAGGATGGAAATTGAAAGTGAGCTCCATAAATTAGAAACCGAGATCCTCTCCCTGGAAACCAGTTTTAGGGTGCAGGAAGACACTCAGAGGCAACTCTCTGAAGCCAGGATCGAACATAGCACAACACTGGCAAAATTGTGATTATTAGATCTCATGGCCTACTAGAAACAGCAACACATTGATGGCTTGAAATCAAGAAAGTTATTGGCATGGCTGAATCTGAAAGGCCCAGCACATCTGATTTACGACCACTGTCCATGTTAAACATGGACTTCAAAATACGTAGTAAAATATTGGCCACACGGCTACTCCTACACATGTGTACTTTAGTACAATGTCAAAGTAGGTTGTGTATGTCATGGAAAGTTTGGAGGTGATCCGTCCAGTGGGGCCCGAGAAAGAAGGGTGCGTTTGCAATGTTAATTCTCATAGGAACGCGTTGTCGAACCCACAGCCTGAACCACTGGATGGAATTGCACCAAATTTAGCAGAAAGGTAGATGTTGGTATGCAGATTGTGCTTTTTAGGTCTTGCCTAGCGTTGCAGCGCGAATGTGCTGCCATCGCTTTGTGAGGCATGCAGTATACACTGTAGTGTGGAAGCTTTGTGGAAGCTCCGCCCAATCTCCGGCCCATCTTCTTCATTGGCTTAGGTTCTAAATGCTGCCTTCTGATTGGTTTTAAGCTTGTTAGTCCCTCCCCATAACAGCCGTGTCAGTCATTTGTGTCCTTCCACAGCTACTGGCCCCTTCACAGCACAGACTACTTTCTTCCTGTGCCCCTCTCCCACAGTCCGATGCCTTCTCGCCGCCGCCCCCCTCATGCCTCGTCGCCCGCATGCATTGCTATTTGCCATCCAATAGTTCTCGTGTAAATGCGAGTCCTATTGCTTTGCCAGTGCTTGTTGGTATTACTCTCATCTGTTTCACGCAGTGATTTAGGTTCACGACATTATCTAACCTACCCTGTAGATGAGACAATTTCCGCGGTTCAGCAATTAGATGAAAAAAAATGTATGCTCTCCGGCTTTCCCTTATTCGCCGCGCCAATGTCAATGCCGACAGAGCCCACAAGAGGGCAGCAGAGCTCCAAACAAAATGACTTTGCCACAATTTATTTTCAAGACAATCAAACTGTCCATCTCTCTGAAGAACAATCATTTCAATGTACGCTGCAGAATATGAAAAGTCTCTATTTCCATACATGTGGGCTAAGTAAAATTCAGCAATCCAACACATTTAAGAACTGATTTCAGACTTTTTCAATTGTGCGCCCCAGGGAGTATTGTCCTCTTGTTCCGATCACGATATTGCTTCAAGAGAAAATGTTTATCCATTCTTTGAAAAGAGCGGCTTAAGTGTTTTTTACACTGGAAAATAAACATCCTGGATTTAATTAAAACAAAACTCGAGATTTAAGTACTCAAACATTCCTTGCTGAGAACAAACGTGTCCCCTACTTCTCCTGGCCTGATCAGTCTCCTGTATGTGACAATCTCTTTGGGCTCCCAGGACATTTCCCAGCTCTCGGGTAATTTACGCGTTTCCTGCCTCGTGCTTCAGCCGCTCGGTGTTTCTCCCACCGGAACACAGGAGCAGTAAACCCCAAGCCCTGCAGCACACAAGGAACTTCACTTCTATTATAGTCCATTAAAGGAGCCAGTTGGTCAGAGTACGAGCCCGAAGCACTTCCACGTGCGGGGTGTGGGAGCCTGTGAGTGGAATGTGAATAGGAAAGCACTGTGCCACAGTGGGATGAGTGCTGTGTGCATCGTCGAAGGAAAAGTATTTTTCAGATGTGTGAGTGCTTAATTTGTAAAATAATGAGTACCGGTGCCCAAAGCTCTGCTTGGAAGCCCTATTAAATAAATGTCGGCGGGCCGAATACCAGGGCTCTCTAGAATTGAAGCCACCCCAGGCCTCGGCTCGTTTATTCCTCTTGCTGGTTCCTTCTGTCTCCCTTTACGGCGGTACTTACGTCTTTCTCATCCTCATTCTTTCCCCTTTGTGTGTTTAGGTCGAGCATTTGTGACCTCTTTTATATACTTTAGTATATACCTATTATATACTTATATGTGTATGTACTATGTTGGCTCTGGAGATCAGCCCTAGGACTTGTCTGCTTCCGCTTAAGGACTTTTTTTTCTGTTCAACTGCCTCTATTTGTCTTGATAGAAGACCAGCAGAGGTCAGTAAAATACCAGAATGACTTTAGCATTTTTTAGATTCCAGTCCATAGAAATTGTCTTCCACGAGCACCCGTAGACAACAAAAATTTTTTTTTTAAATCTTGTATTTTCAGTGATGTGACCACCGAAGGCCCTGATTTTATATTAAAAACAGAGCTTTCCCGCTGAAAGGCAATATTTTTCTCCATGTGTTCCCATACCTGTCGTGCCACGCAGTTTGGTGCTTACTCTCCCTCCATTTTAAAGAACAGTAGCTGTTCAGCACCTAGGCTAATGTGCTGCATAGCTAAATACATATAGGGTCCCAAAGGTGCAAATCCGTTCAGTAGTTTTTGTGAAATGAAAACCAAACAATATAGTGATATCGCTGGCCACGGATATTTCGCTGCAGTTTGGTAGTGATAGCAGTTACATTGCAACGTGTTCAAGGTAAATCACGATTGCTGCACCAGCAGGAATGCTCTGATTTCCTGGATGCAACCTGAACAGAAAATTGCAGCTGTTTCGCAGTGATCGTGGTGACATCGCAACAAGTTTGAGGTAAATCGGGAAAGCACTCCAGCGGGAATGGTCTGATTGGCTGGGTGGAACCTGAACAGAAAGTTGAGGCCGCCATTTTATCGATCGGGAACCGTTGCCATGCTGAAAATTTTTGTGAAACCTAAGATTAGGGACCAGGGTGGAGGTACTCAGACCTCATGTTTGAGAAATGCGGGTGTTAGTGACACAAGGTATGTGTGCAAAATTTATTTTTTTAATTGCGTGCGATATTTACGATGACGCAGTGAACGCCACTGCAGGTCTCCATGCACCATCGCAGGGACATCGCAAATATCATGGCGACACCGTGAATATAGATGAAAATATAAACATTTATATATAAATATTTGTACATACTCACTAGTCACTATCACAGTCTCATGTACACACTCACGAATTCACTCACAGAACCACTCTCACATTCACATATGCACTCACTGATCCACTGAGACACTCACACACCCACTGACAAACCCACTGAGACACCCATACACCAACTCAGACATCCACTCAGACACTCATACACCCACTCACACACCCATACAGCCACTCAGACACTCTGTCACAGATCCTGTCAGAGAGTTATGCTCTCCATCACTCGCTCATATACTCAGAGACTCACAGACCCACTCATAGACTCACTCAGATGAACACACACTTACTCACTCACCCACTCAAAGACTTACACATCCACTCACAGACCCATCAAGGCACTCACCCTCCCAGTCACAGACCTCTCAGACACTCATGCATGTACCTGTTTACTCTCCCACTCAGAGACTTATGCGCTCACTCACAGACACCCATTGAGACACTCATACACCTACTCACAGATTTACTCAGCTACTCGTGCACCTACTCACAGACCCACTTAGACATTCACACACCCACACAGTCACCCACACACCTACCCACTCACAGACCAACTCAGAGATGTAAGCACCTAGCCATTCATATACTCAGAGACACGTGCACCCACTCAGAGTTGCCCTCAGAGATCCACGCACCCATTCACAGAAGCACTCAGACACTCACACTCCCAGTCATAGACCCACTGAGAGACTTATGCACTCAGTCACAGACGCACTCAGACACTCATACACCCACTCACTCACCCACTGAGACAGACACTTATGTATCCACTCACAGATCCAGTCAGACAGTCATATCCTTACTTTCAAATGCACAAAGGCACATATACTCCATCTCACAGATTGGCTGAGAACCTCATGCAAACCAAATCACAGATCCATTGAATCACTGATGCACTCAGTTATAAATGCACTGAGACAGTCACGCAGTTTGTTACAGAACAATTGATAAACTGATGCACTGTCTCACGGATCCACTGAAATACTTAAACAGAGAATTAGACACTTACTGATACAGTGATGCATGCAGTCACAGATTCCACTGAAAGAGTTATACACTGTGTTATAGAGATATTACGAGAGTTATACATACTGTTATAGAGTTTTTTTTAGATAGTAATGTGTTTAGTGTGTTGGTTATAATCTATTTTGGAGTTATAGGTTTTGTATGTGGTTGTGACTATTGAATGCTTTTGTTTTGTCATTTTGCGACGTATTTGCAGTGATCGTTGCTAACAATATCATCGCGGCACTCTGCATAATCATGAAAACGGAAAGTTATCTTTGGGAGTTGCTCTTTTTGACAAATGCATAGAGAAAATAAACTTAAACCAATATGTTACTAAACAGGTACACTCAAACTTATGTAAATATTTCTATATCTGTGTTTTAAAAGGCACCGAAAACATGCGGTATTTGCGGTCACTGATGTCCTAGCGACTTCCGGCATCGCTGTGAAGAAGTAAAATACATTTTAGATATACCTTTTTTTTACAAATATACACAAAGGGTAAAGTTGAATCAATATCGTACTAAAAAGCTAGAGTCAAACTTTAAATAAAACATGTATGTATATATACACTTTGCAAAAAAACATTGCTAGTCACGACCATCGAGGTCTTCGTGACTACCAGTGGTGCAGCGATGAAAGAAAATCCATTTCAGATCTTCTTTTTTGACAAATGTATACAAAGGGGAAAGTTAAATCAATATCTTACTAACTTCCTAGACTCGAACTTACAATAAAACATGTCTAAATATGTGTTTAACACTTTGCCAAAAACACACAGTATTACTGACTACCGCTGTCCTTGCTAAGTCCGCTGTCACCGCTGTGATCCAAAATGCATTTCAGATGCAGTTATTTTGACAAATGTATACAAAGGGGAAAGTTAAATCAATTATCTAATCATAGAACCAATATCCAATTACTGAAAACTAATACAAGGATATAATAGTTATAAAATAGAATTTAAAAAACTTAGAAATTCACTGCAAAAACCAAAGGTTGCAGGGACGTTATAGTTAGGCTGACATTTCACTTGTATAAAACTAGAGAAATTCAGCAGTTATAGTTGAGCTAACTATAACTTGCGCCCCTGCAATGCACTTTTTATGACCTCACATATTACATCACTCACAACATGGTCAGTGACATCACTGATGGCATCTCAAATGACATCACTGATGACATTATCCATTGGCTGTGAGTATTTTTAAAAAGTTTATAAGTGTTTAATATATATACAAAGGTGTATTGATGAATTAGTGTGTGTATGACTGCCTGTATGGATGATTCAGTGTGTGCGTGACTGTCTGTATAAGTGAGTGATTTGGTGTCTCAATCAATGTATGGGTTAATGACTAGGTTGTAAGAATGTCTGTATCATACACTCCACTGTATGCTATCCTACTCTATGCTATTCCATTGCACCCCTCTCCATTGTACACCACTTCACTCTATGCCACTCCACTTCGTGCCACTCAACTGTATACCACTACACTCTACGCTACTCCAAGTCATGTATCTCTATGCCACTGGACGCCCCTCCACACTATTTCATTTCACTCTATTCTACTCCACTCCATGCTATTCTACTCTACACCACTCCACTGTACAACGATGAACTCTATGCTACTCCACTTCACACCACTCCACTGTACCCCACTTAAATCTATGCCACATCACTATATGCCACTCCAATCTACACCACTCCACTCTATGCTATTCCACTCTACCACATGCCACTGTACACCATTCCACCCTCCACCAATATACTGTATGCCACTCCACTGTACACCTCTCCACTCTACACTATTCCACTCTATGGCATTTGACTGCACCCCACTCTATGCCATTCTACTCTATGCTATTCCACTCTGTGCAACTTATTTATATGCCACTCCACTCTCTGCCACTCCATTCTCTGCCACTTCAATCTACACTATTCCACTCTATGCCACTTCACTCGTTACCACTTCTGTGTACACCACTAAACTCTATGCCATTCTACACTACAACTCTCCACTGTATGCTGTTCCATTCTACGCCACTCCACCCTACAGAACCCCACTCTAATCTATTCCACTCTGTGCCACGCCACTCCACGTTATTCCACCATACACTACCCCATTCTGTTTCACTGTACTGCATTCCACTCTACTGTAGTTCACTCAACTGTATGCTACTCCACTCTACACTATTCCACTATACAACACTTCATTATATGCCCCTCCACTTTACACCACTCCACTATATACCACTGAACTGTACACCACCACACTCTAGCTTTTCAACTGTACACCATTCCACTCAATGCTAGTACACTCTACGCCGCTCCACCCTGCATTACTCCACGCTACACCACTTAATTATACGCCACTCCATTGTATACCACTCCACTCTACAACACCCAACTCTAAGCCATTACGCTTTACACTATTCCAATTTATGCCACTCAACTCTACGGCACTCCACTGTACGCCACTCCACTGTACTCCTTACCACACTATGCTATTCCACTCCCTGTCACTTAACTCTACTCCACTAGATGTCCCTCCACTGTACTACATTCCACTCAAGCCACTCCACTCAATGCCACTACACTGTACACTTTTCCACTCTACACTATTCTACTCTATGCCACTTCACTGTACACCACACTACTCTATGCCACACAACTGTATGCCACTCAAATCTATGCTATAGAAGGGATAAATCAAGTTATAGTAATTTGAACTTAGTGCGTAAATTATAAATGTAAGGTATAACTATAACTTTAGAATTTCTAATTTTTGGGTAGTTTAAGCTTGCTATGTAAAGAAAGAATAAGTAAAGATTTCCTAACTATAACTAAGTTTGAGCTTTTAATTTTTCAGTGAAAAAATATAAATACTATACACATATATTCACTGAAATAAACATAGGTTACAGTAACATTATAGTTAGTTGAATATGTCAATAAGATCAATAACTTTTTAAACGAAAAAACCACAGAAATGTACCAGTTAATGTTAGCAAAGCCATGCACTGTTTATACTGCTTTACTGCCTATGGCCTCACATATTACATCACTCATGACATGATCAATGACATAATTTATATCATCACAGATGCCATTACTAATGACATCATCCAATGAATGTGTTGCTTTGTTTTAAAGTTTACACATAATTTTGCACAGCCTGTGTCCAGCTAATGGTTGTAAATGTTTTTAATCACATGTACTCCTAATGCACCATATAAGTGTAGAGGTTTTGAATGTGTTTTAGATCTTTGTATAGAATAGTAATTCTGTGTGCAGATGACAGTTGAGAACTTGTGTCCAGTATGTTTCACACAAGCGTTTTGGTTCTGCATAAAGTCTCCAGCAGGCCAATGATTCTTTGTAGTAGATTCTAAAGGCGTAATTTAGATCTTGGCAGATGGGTTACTCCATCACAACACTGACTGATATCCCGTCCACTGAAATATAAATCCCATTATATCACATGGGATTTATATTTTGGCCGACGGGATACCTGTCACCGTTGTGATGTAGAAACCTGTCCGCCAAGATCTAAACCAGGCCCATAGTATTTTACGCAGCCTAGAGTTTTTAAACAGAATAGTCATAGCGTGTCAATTTCATCATAACATAGAAGAATGTGTGCACCAGTTACTAGCTCATGTGCATGTGCTCATTTAGCTTTAAAAGATGGGCTATAAGGAAACCTTTCACCACAGTATGAAGGCTGCACATAGTATGACCTTTAGCAACTACAGACCCTGGGTATTGTTTAATGAATGCTGTTTCTTTGGACAAGTTTTACATAGAGTTAACACTTTTCTTAATAGATACTTTTTAATACTCTGTGGTGTATTTCTCATGAGGTGTTCACTGTTCCAAACAGTGTAGTAGAGAGTAAACTCTCTTCAGAAACACTGTTTACAGTGCCCACTTTTCTAATCATATCCACTTCATTTCTGACTGTAGGTTTGGGTACTGTGAAGGGTTTGATGCGAATAAAGGCTTTCCTTAGTAGGACATTAGTTATGAAACAGAAACTGAGTATCTGGAGGAACTTGGTTCTCTCTGAATAGTTGGAGACAGATTGAACACCATGTGCAGTTAGGGTCTATCTCTGGTTGATTGTTAATGTGAACTCGGTTACCAATGAAGTGTATGGTATAGGGTCAAAGTTACACATAACACAAACTTTCACCACCTAAGGCACTTGTATGTGCGATGACATTACTGATACTTCATATTATTCTGAGCTATTTAGACTCTACCTTCTAACCTCTATTACCATACTCTTTCCTAGAGTAATGTGTACAAAAGAAGCTTGGATGATGTCATCAGTGATGTCATCAATGAAGAAACTTTCAGATGACCTCAGTGATGTCATAAATGATGTTATGTTATAGAACATGTCATGAGTGATGCAATGTTTCAAATCATAAGCAGTGAATTGTGGAAGCACAAGTTATAGTTTGCTTTTCTAACTATGGTGAATATCTGTGGTTTTTAAGTTCAAAACATTAATGTTGTCACTGACATATTCACCGAACTATAACGTTACTTTAAACATTTATTTTATTTTATTTCTAATGTTTCTTTTAAACAAAAACTGATTTTTCTCACACCTTACTATAACGTTACCTTAACCTTTGTTTCATTCAGTAAATTTCTAGTTTTTTACATGTAAAGTAATATTTGATTGCTATACATAAAGCTATCCCACCTTAGGTCAGGCCCTGCAGCAAACCCCCTACAGACAGCCAATCCTACACTGTGCACACGCTTTGGTTGTGCACAGCAGGCGGTTGGCAGGGTGGCCAACCCACTTGGAGGCACCTGGAGGCCCTGCAGGCAGCCAACCCTACGCTGCATACTACCTTTCTGTGGGGTTGGCCACAGGGCTGGGTTTGCAGCCAGGGCCTGCATCCAACTCCCCACAGACAGCCTCCTTGAGGCAGCCAACCCCACACATTGTACATGGCCTTTGGTCATGTGTGGAGTGGGGTTAGCCAAAGGCTCTGTCTTTCAGCCAGGCCCTGCTTCCAATTCCTCGCAGGCAGCCAACTCCACGTTGTGCACAGCCTTTTCCCATGCACAGCAGGGGGTTGGTTATAGCTTACCCTGCTGCCAGGTCCTGTGTCTAAACCCCAGCAGGCTGCCAACCCCACACCACCCACAGTTTTTGGCGTGCGAAGAGTAGGGTTGATCTTTGGCCTGGGTATCCCATCCCCTGGGACCAAAACATATATATTAAGAGGAGGGGTCACTTCCAATAAATAGAGGAAGAGGGCTGCGTAGCTCCCCTCTCCAAGCCTTAAAAGGCCCTGTGGACCCCATCCCCAGGGTTCAAATACAAATAGTCAGGGGAGAAGGGCATGCAGCCCCCCTCCTTAGGGATTCCCCCCTGCTGGACAAAATACAATAAAAATAGAGAAGGGGGCCATGCAACCCTCCTCCCTGAGCCTTGTTAGGCACTGGGGACCCCATTCCACTGGGCTAAAATCGAAGTGGAGGGTGTGTAAGGATATCTCCAAGCCGTAATAGTACACAGGGACACCCTACCCTAAGGCCAAATGCAATAAGAAAGGGTAGATGTCAGCTTTATTAGGCCGCAGACTCTTCTGCTGGGGCCCAAATACAATAAAAAAGGGGAGGAGACCCACACAGCCACCTTCCCCGAGCCTTATTAGGCCTGAGGACCACCCCGCCAGGGCCAAATATCATAAATAAGGTGAGGAGGCTACTGGTCCTTGGTTCCTAGGCTTTATTAGGCCTGATGGACCCCACCCCCTGGATCTGTGCATTTATTTTGAAAGAGGAGGGGCTGAGCAGCTCTCTTTCCTGAGTTTTCTCAGGCCCTGGGACCCCACTCTCCATGGCCCAATGCACTTAAAACGGGGAGACGAGTCATGTGGCCCCCTCCTAAAGCCTCATTAGTCTCTGGGGGCCCCATCCTCCAGGGCCGAATTTATTTCACAAGGGCAGGAGGGTCACGTGATCGCAGCGAAAAACCTCCAGTTTAAAAAAAAATGTCGGTCCTGCCCCCTCATATTATCATTTTTTTTTACTTCAGTATATGGAACTAAGGACCTGATTTAGATCTTGGCAGAATCTGTTCTGCTGTCATTTTTCCATTGGATTCCCTATTCCTCCTATTTGGTATGTTCACCCATGTGGACAGCACCATAGGCAAAAGCGGCTGTCGGAGGAAGTACAGCCAGTTTGTCTGCCAAGCTAATTACCATGTGCCTTCCCACTGACATGACTGTGGCAGGGAAACCTCCACAATGAGTTGGTAGATTGGAATGGAAATAAGCCCGAAACATACCTTCTTTCTGTTTCACACTTCCTTGTCTATCATGGAGCCTGTTAGAAATGAGGTTCTCTATTTAGAAGAGGTAGGTACATTTGTCCAAATAGGGACACTTGCTTCTAGTCACGGTAAGGTGGATATACACTTTAAATAACCCATGCTCACCCTCTGGGTAGCTTGGAATGAGCAGACAGACTTATCCCAAAGGTAATGTGTAAAGTATTTGTACTCACAACACACAGTAATACAGTGAAAACTCCACAAATGGACACCACTCCAGTTTAGAAAAATAAAATATCTTTATCTAAACTCCACAACACCAAAACAAGAAAAATCTAACATACAAGTAATAAGAATATGACTTTAAAAAGGTTTCAAAGAACTTGGCCCATAGAAAACTATGGATGCATGATTGCTATCAAAATACCTGTAGTTGCATCAAAGTTCATAAGGCCAAAAAGCCGCAGAGATGGGAAGCGTCAAAAAACAAACAGATGCGTCAGTTCATGATACAATGGGGAGGCGATGTGACAGTTCTGCTGCACGCAGGAGAAGTGATTCGTCGAACCCGGTCTGTAGGGGGAAGGGATGCGTTGATTTTGAAACGGTCCTGGTCCGCAGGTGATGCGTCGGGAAAACTTGCCACACAAGTAAAAACCATGGAAATCCGGGCTGCGTTGGCGATTGATGCGGCCATATTGAGCGGCACTGCATCAGTTTCTTCAGCCGCAATCCCTCGATGCATCGGTTCTTGCAGCGGCGACAGGAGCTACATCGGTTTTGGGAGTGGCGCAGCAATGCATGGATAATCTTCTCATACAGGGGTGCTGTGTCATAAAAACAGCCGCAAGAAGAGTGATGCATTGGTTTTCTTGTAGTTGAATTGCTTTGCCATCTCCCAACAGCATGAACATCCTCCAGAGGCCCAACACAGTCACAAGTCTTTGTGTCCTTAAGACTTCAGAACAGGAGTCCAGCACACACAGGCCCTTGGAGATCTTCTTCTAGCCGGAGACAAAGCACACAGCAACGTCCTTATTCTTTCCTTGGCAGAATCAGCTACTGCAGGCCAATCCCAGACAAAACACAGCAAAGGTGCAGTACTTCTCCTTCAGTTTCTCCAGATCTTCTCCATGGAAAAGGTTCCTCTTGGATTCCAGAAATTATGTAAAGTTCTAGGGTTTTAGGTCTAATACTTATAGCTCAAAATGTCTTTGTTTCCTTTGTGCAAGGGTCTCTGAGCCCAGTCCAAACCAGTTCTGTCCTCACCGGTGCAGTATGACCACAGGGGGTGGAGACAGTATTGTGCAAGTGAGACAAGCCCTATTCAGGTGCAAGGAAATCTCCTCCCACTACTCTAAATTCAGCCAAGCCCAATTTAACTATGAGTCATCCCGTAAGGGCCAGGCACAACTCAACCCCCCAGTGGCTGTCCACAGTGAATGCACATCCCCACTCCCTGACACTCCAAAACCAGACAGTCAATACACAAAAAGGCAGAGGCCCACAGAATGGGTAAACAAGAAAATGTCTACTTTCTAAAAGTGGCATTTCCAAACACACAATTTAAAAACCATCTTTATTAAAAGATGTGTTATTTAATTCTGAGTTCAGAGAGCCTCAACTTTATTTCTCTATCTTGTCCCAATGGGAAGTTATACTTGTAAGATGTAACAAAGCATTCCCCATTCTATCCTATGGGCAAGATAGCCTCTCAATAGCGAAATTGGCAGTATTTCACTATCAGGACATGTCACACACACCAGTACATGTCCTATATTTCACATACACTGCACCCTGCCCAGAGGGGTACCATGGGCCTACCATAGGGGTGCCTTACATGTACGAAAAGGGAGGGTTAGGGCTTATCAAGTGGGTGCCAAGTCGATATGGCAGTTAACAACTGTGCACAGACACTGCAGTGGCAGGTCTATGTTACCTTTTCAGAGCTACTCGTGGGTGGCACAATCAAAGCTGCTGGCCCACTAGTAGCATTTGATTTATGGGGTCCTGGCACACTTCAGTGTACTTTACTAGGGACTTACCATTAAATCAAATATGCCAATCAGGCAGGACCAATTGTAACAATAATTTTCACAGGGAGCACTTGCACTTTGACACTGATCAGCAGTGGCAAAGTGACCAAAGGAACTAAGCCAGCAAAAACGAAATCCAGCACAGCATCAAAAATACATGAGGTAGAGGCAAAAAGTTTGGGTCAACCACGCCAAAGATGCCAAGTCTAACAGAGCCGATCGTACAAGTACTGCTTTGCTTATGCTCCTTGACCACGAAGCAAATTTTCACCGTCGTCAGCGGAATCGAAGGTAAGCTTCATTTACAATTTGTTACTCTTTGACTTGTCAGTTTACACTTGATCTGCACTCATGCATGTTGAAATCTCTCTTACAAGCAATAACATACCAATGTGTAATGCATTTGTGTATAATGTTGTTGTTTAAGAAATGTAAAGAAAACACCTGTATAATTTTATTGTAATTTTATATTAAGTGAAAGTTGCCTTCATGATAATGGACACTTACAGAAAAATGGACATCAATCTAAAAATCGAAAACTGGCCGTACAGATTTGTCAACTTAATTTTCCTAAACTATAAAATCATTAACATGTGCATCACATGTTATTGGGATAATTGCAAAGTCATATAATGCAGAAATTGCACTTGACACGGTGAAACGTTTGTTTGAAAATAACTGTAAAAGTAATCTCAGTTCCAAACTTTAATCAATCAATATATTTATCAATTTAACATTTCCCCTTGTCTAGTGCATTTCCTGTATTTAATTAAATGTTATTTGTGCCATCAATATTTTAAGGTCCAATGCATATGTGTTTATTTTCACTACTTATCAAGTACAAATAAGCACATCTGTATTAACGCTTATAAAAAAAATAACAAATACATTTGTTGGTGTAAGTGTCCATCATCATGATGAATGCTTACACCAAATTTTAAATATCCAGCACATACTTGTATTACTAGTTTATGGAGATTACAAATTAGAAAATTAAAGAAACATTTTCTGACATAATTTTACGTAAAAATATGTAAATCACATTTTAGTCATTAACACTTCTAGGAATCAAAGAATATTAAATGAAAAATAATCTCAGGACGAACTTGGTGAAATTAAAATATTTTTTATTAATATATCAATATTCTATTTTCAAACATTAAAATTCCCAAAAGATGAAATGCCCCAAAGACATTGGAGTGTTGCCCCAAACTTACCTTCTAAACAGACTGCCAAAGGGGAACCTGCTCAGTAAGGGGCACTAAAAGGATCTTCTTTGGAGGTGTGGGTTTGGGAGGGGTGTGAGGTGTGAGGTGTGAGGTGTAGGTTTGGGAGGGGTGGGTTTGTTTTTGGTAGGAGTGGGTTTGGGTTTGGGAGGGGTAAAGGTCAGAGTAGAAATAAAAGCAGAACTAGGATAAAGGGTAGAAGGAGTGGGGGAGCACTGGGTATTGGAGGAAGAGGGCGTTGGAGAGTCGGTTGTGCATTTTTCTGTTGTGCAGTTGCATGTGGGTCTAGTGCGTGTTTTGTATGTGTGTGTTTTTTGGCAGGTGAGTGTGTGCGTTTGATTTTGGTTTCTGTTGTTTCAGGTGGAGGTGTGGTTTTGTGTGAGTGTGTTTGTTTAGATGAGTGTGCTGTTGAGGTGGTTGGTCTGGTTGTGGTGCTTGTGTGTATGCTTGTGGGTGTGGAGATGGTTGTTCAGGTGTTTGTGTGTGTGTTGTTGGCTGTGGGTGTGCGGGTGGTTGTGGTGCTTGTGGGTGTGCTGGTGCATGTGGCTGTGCCATTGGTTGTGCTGGTGTTTGTGGGTGGGCAGGTGGTTGTGGTACTTGTGGATGTGCTGGTGCATGTAGGTATGCTTGTGGTTGTGAGTGGGCTAGTGGTTGTGGGTGTGGTGGTGGTTAGGGTGGGTGTTGGGTAGTGGTGGGTGTGGTGGTTGTAGTGGTTGTGGTTGTTGTAGGTGTGGTGGAGGTTGTGGTGGTGGTGGTTGTGGATATAGTGGTGGTGGGTATGGGTGTCATGGCAATAGTGTCTGTATGTTGTTTGTGTATTTGCTTGTGTGTCTTTGAGTGTTTGTGTGTGTTTAAATGTGCTGCTTGTGTGTGTTGGAGTCAGTGGCTGCAAAGTAGTGAGTGTGCTAATGGATAGGGGGGAGTTTGGAATTGGGAGAAGGAAGGGACCTGAGTTAGGGTACAAGGTCTGGCTGGTTGGAAGTCTGTGGTCTGTGAGGAGGCTAGTCCTGTAAATGATCTCTGCAGGCTAGACACAGCACTATGAATGCCTTCCAGTTATGCTACCATTTGTTGCATATGCCAACTAAGGCCCTGGATGGCATTCAGGAGTGCAGTCTGGCCAAAAGAGATGCAGCATAGGAGGTCAATAGCCTTCTCACTAAGCGCAACCAGGAGGACAGGGGAAGGGGGTAAGGTGCCTGGGGAAAAGACAAACTCAATATTTTTAGGGGGATGGGTATGGCCAAATGGGGAGGAAGCAAGAGGGAGGCTGGAGATGGCTCTCTGGGTAGCAGAAAAGGATGCAGGTGATGCAGTTCCTGTAGGGTCGACCACCACTAGGGACTGCTGGATTGTGGAGACCTCTGAAGATGATGATGATGAGCTAGTGGCCTCCGTTGCAGTCCTCTCACCCTTCATGCAGTGTGTCCACCAGTGTCTGTGGTCTCAGCACCTGCAACACAGTGGCCAGCTGCTTCTTCACCCTCATGGCTACTGTCCCCTTCACCTGCTCCTGAAAATGCTGAAAATACATATACAATAACTTTATTGTATCTGTGTTAATAGAACAGATCATGATGTTTTTTCTCAAAACGTTTTTAGAATTATCAGAATTCACATGCTTCAAGTTTTGCTAACTATGGTTACGTTTTATCATTATCTCCTGCATGTAGGAAACATCTTCAGAAACTATTTGGTCACAGTTTTGTAATTTCCCCATATAGCTCCTATATCATTTATAATCTTTTCACGTCACCTTTTTAAATTTTCTCCAGGAACTGTTTAACACCTCTCAATGGTTCAGTTTTGTTGTATTAAATAGCGAACTTATGTCACTAAATATCATATAATTCAAAATTACCTTAGTACTTTACACACAAACATCACAGTAAATATTTAATACACTGATTCATGAATAATATACAAATCTTAAATCACAATATGTAACAGATTAAACCTTAATTCATTTCTATAATTTCCTCATGAGTCTTGAGCTGAGCCTTATTTTGAGTTTTCCAGATGCGATACTCCAACATATATTAATGGAACATTCCATCTGCCGAAGTCCCTATAAGTATCCTATTGGTATTCATCATTGATCCATCATCTGGACATAACAAAGGAAATATAAAAAAAAGTTGTGGTGTATGTGTTCAAAAAAACAGACTGGCTTACATGCATATCTGTTAAAAAGTAAGACATCATGAAAATCGGTCACTTTATAAGTTAAAATGTTTGTTTAATGCAAAACATATTTGTGATATGTTCATAATAAAAAATTAAGCCATTTATTCTGATGTTGCTAGCCATTTTGGCTCATATGCTCACTATTATGTTTTATATAATACCAACTTACCGATGTGACGTTTGAAACATCCACTGCATCATAGGTGCATGTTATGCTATGTCACCTATAATAGGGCTAACGTTATATCATTCACAATAGTGAAGTAACATGAAACCTGACACAATTATAACTTGTGGCCTGTTTGGTGCAACTGTCTTGTGTTATAATTTTGCCATCATTTAATATACAACACATATCATCATACACCTTGTGCAAAAACTACACCTTCAAGACCTCTTCTTGTGCATTGGACATCTGTCGACCTAAATGTTAATGCCATCATTTTTTATTGCATCAAAATATAGTTATTAAACATGTTAAACTCAAACAAGAACTTACCCCCATGATGCTGCTGTTGGACTCTCAACTACCCATAAAGCACCGGATTGGCCACTGCAAGTATGTGGCCCATTAGGAGGGTCACGGTGAGTGTTGTAGGTCCACCCACCTCGTGTGACAATGTATGCTGCGCTGCTAGTAGACCCCAGAGTCAGCACCTTCTTGGCAAAGGTCTTCCATATTGTCTTCTTTGATAGACGTTGACCTGTATGGATACAAAAATGTTGAGACTTTTTATTTGTCTATATTGATGTAACACAATTTTCACAAATCAATCACAAGCATTGGTCAAAAGTTACAACACAATTTTTTGTTTTCTCATTCTGATAAAAAACTAAAAAGCGCATTTGTAGTAACCTGTTGAGTAACCTTTTCCCTTGTCTGGTCCTAAAGTTCCTCATCCCGTCCTGTCACTTCATCTAGGCCAGGGGCATTCAACATTTTCTGCAGTGAGTGCTACTTCTTATCAGTGAAAATCATTCTGAACCACTGAAGGCTAAACAACTTGTGCGTTGTTACCAAACAGCCCCACGCTCAGCTTCATAGACTTTAAGCCAAAGTCCATAGAGTCAGATACTATGGATTTAACTAAATACCAAGGGCCCAATTCACAAAGATGAACTTAGATGTTTGGTATAAACTGAGACCAAATGTCTATGTTTACGACTTTGGGAATTCACAAAGGGCATTTACGAGTACTATCGTTATGTCTGCACTCGGGGCGGAGATCCAGACCTAGTGCAGACATAAAGATAGCACTCGTAAATGGCCTTTGTGAATTCCCAAAGTCGTAAACTTAGATATTTGGTCTAAGTTTAGACCAAATGTCTAAGTTTATCATTATGAATCAGACCGTATGACTAAGGGCACTATGAAAGGGCTTCCATGTGTTTCAGTGGGAGCGACATCTTTGGGAATGTATGAACATGTGTGTGTATGAATGGGATATATTTGTATGGGTGACAGAGAGTCTGCGTTGTATGTACTTGTTGCACAGAATATACCTTTCACCGTATATGGCACCATTACATGTATAACATAAACATACAATCATTTTACTTAAATGGGAAAAATGTAAAGTGCAGTTAAACATTCAACCAATACGTTACTAATACGGAACATTTCTCTGCACTTTAAATTTCTCTCATAATAAAGTAAAGGCTTTATTTTTCCATTAAACTTACAGTGAGTGTTTACTGGGAGTAAGGGGCCTGCTGTTTGTAAATGTGACACTTGAAAATAATTGAAAATTGAAATGAAGTGTTCGCTTAAACATGGAGGTAACTTTCCATGTTGAATTTCTTCCATTGAAAAGCATTCAGAAACATTATTGACTTCACAGCTCCAAGATTGAGTTGACAAGGACTTTTATTTAAGAGTAAAATACCCCAGTCCTTCACTTGTTCACCTTTGTTACCCAGCCCCGGCCTGACTTAAAATTCTGACTGAGCACTGCTCATCATCAGGCCCTGCTATCTGCAGCCTGATGGTAGTAATGTAAGATGTACACAACCTTCTCTTAACTTTAAAGGGAAAGCATGACCTTGTGCTTATTTTAAAAATGACTCAAGGCTGTGAGCTACTCTGAAGGAGTCTGGGAGCTACTGGTAGGCGGTGACCTGATCTCGGCTGAGTGAATTGGTTGTTAATACATATAGCAAAAATATATTTTATTTTGTATGTTAAAAAATATATATGTTAATTTGTACAGAAAATGTAATATATCTTCTAAATTAACATAATGCTAATTTAGTAGATTTCACATGAACTTATCAAATATACATATATACACATATAAATACACACCAAATAAAATATAGGGTATCAAACACACAACACACACTAATGTTGTGGTGTTGTCTAAATATAATGTGTTTAAAAATCACACCATCATTGTTCTATGTAATTTAATGGGAACTTAAAGTTCACTTCAATCACTACACTTCACTCAGGAACTAAAAGAGACATACTAGCATGGGTTTGTTAAAAAAAAAAAAAAACAAGTGAGCCAGAATAGCATTTTTTTCAAACATGTACCTGTTCCAGTGGTGACTCATATAGCTGGCTGTACAGGCACAGGCCCTTCGTAGCCACCAAATCCAGCTCCTCTGGCGAGAAGGCTGGGTCCCTTTCACCTGCTCTTCCGGGTATCATGGCTCCCAGAGGTCAGAAACAACAGCAATGTTTGAGGAGGTGTTGTTGGTTGCTGTATTAGGAAGCAAGAGATGTTTTTTTGCAATGTCATGTACATGTACACAACTTACATGAACGGCAACGGACACATCCATTGGCTGGCGCAGGTTGCTTTCACACATGTTAGCCTACTGCTGGGTCCATCATGAGGTTTCACACCCACTAGCCGGTCAACTTATGCTGCGGGCATCTAATTCAAAATGTCCTGACAGCGAGGTCATGCAGCCGCCATTTTAGATGTGGAAATAGTGTCTTTGCCACTGTTGAGTGCATCACCAGCAGTCAAAATGGTGGTTAGTTTGTTTACTCATACAAATTGCTAAAGTTGCTAATTTAAAAAGAAAACACTGTATAATCAGGAGCGTTACTGTGCTTAAATGCGATAGTTGTGTGATTTTGTTTTTGCTTCCGTTGAAAGATGTGTTGATGGGAAAAAAAGAGAAAAGTTGTGTAAACAATACCTTTAAAATTTGTTATTTGTACAATAATAAAATATATTTATTACACGTGTGATAAATGTGATGAATGTTATTTCAAAGAAATAACATTTTTATCACTGTTCTGTATAATTATGTAATTATAAACATGCATTTCTTTAGTATAGTAGATGAAACGTACAGCAATGTTTGCAAACATGACAGCCCCAAGTGTTTAGAGCTGTTCCAACCTTGGCATCATGGAAGAACAGGATATCATTAAAAAAACTTCAGATTGAAAAAGCAAACAATACTTGATTATGTCATCAGCTGGAGCCAGAACTTGTGCCTCACAATGGGAATCCAACAGCAATTACACCAATTGTCAAACACATGGCAGTTCAACATTTTGTGGCCACAGGATCATCCAAATACACAGTGGCAGGATCTCTTGGAATGCCACAACCAACTTTCAGTGGTGTGCTACAAGAAGTTCTTTCTTCAATGATGAAACACAAACAGTTTTATCTAGTTTCCACAAAACCAGGATTTGCCAATATGAAGGGAGGCTTTATGGTTTAGGGTCGCCTACCATACGTGGTTGGAGCCATTGATGGCACACACTTTGGCTTAATGTCACCAAACACCTGGGAACAAGTTTACCGCAATCGAAAAAACTTCCCTTCAATGTGCAAGTTGTCTGTTTACCACATTAGAACATCACAAGCATCCGTGCACATTTTCCAGAATCAACCCATGATTCCTTTGTACTATTGACGCGCAGCATACCCCTTAAGAAATTGGACCTGAAAGGGCCTGGCTTGTTAGTATACATATGTCAATATATTATTTGGTTAATCTCAAGTTGCATGATATAAAATGATGTTAAAATATTGGGTCCAATTGTATTGTTTTTCATATAGGAGACTCAGCTTATCCTGAGCGTCCATGGTTGTTAGCACCGCTGAGCAATCTAACAACATCAGGGGAAGTCCAATGAAGCTCATGGAAGAACATGAAGGCTAGTGGATGGGTCTTTTGGGCTCCTAAAGGCCAGATTTCAATATCTGGATGACACTGGTGGAGCCCTCCTGTACTCACCCGGTAAGGTGTGCTAAATAAACAAGGCCTGCTGCATGCTGAGCAACATAGTGCTACAATGGAAAATCCCATACATCGCAGAGGATGGAGACCATGAAGAGTGGGTGAGGATGTTGAAATGCCAAATGAAGATGATAGTGGTGAAGAAAAAGGAATTGACTTATGTCAAGACATAATTGACAACTCCTTTCCATGAGTGTGAGTAAATATTGCCAGTTTTTGAAAATTAATTTTAAAACAACTTTTATTCTAATTAGGATGACTGTCTGTGCTAGAAATTTTTTATAAAGGGTATGTTAAGGGAAATTCTGGGCAAAGATGATTGTTGATCAAAATTGTAACATTGTTTATCATTGATTGCTTATAGGATATGTGTCCTCAAAATGATTAATTTGGTATGTGCAAATTTTGTTAGGTGATCAACTTATGTCTTTTGTTTTTATTCTGTTTTAGGTTCCTTCACCATGTCCTCTTCATTTGGACATTTCAATGTTGTGACATTTGCAGTTCTATGCTGCTGTTGCAAAGTACAAAGGGAACATGGGTTGATCCTGTGAAAGACACACACACACTTTAGATGTACATACCTGGTTCAAAGACAGATTACACAGTGATTGAATGGAAATTAAGATTGTATTGGACTTTTTCTTGTTGGGTGTTGCCACCAAGGCAACATGTGCCGCTTAAATTGCTCTAACCATGGGGGGTAGGCCTCATCTCCCTTCACATGTGCTAAATCCACATTTTGAGTTAACTGTATGTAGCTGTTGATGTGTCTCATCATTGAAGGAAGAACCTCTTGCATGTGGGTTTCCTATTGTGAGGCCGAAGATCTGGCTACAGCTGATCAATCAATCAATCACTCAATGATTTTTAGAGTGCTCCGTATCACATGTGAGGGTATCCAGGTGCTGGAGAGGAGGCCATCTCTGAAATTATGTAGGGTGGGTGCCATTCGAAGGTGGAGTGGGAGGCCATTCCAGATCTCGGCAGCAGGCAGGAGAAGTTGCAACAGCTATTTCTGCTTTTGTGGAAATGGGGCTTGTGGGTGAGGGAGAGGGAAGCGTAGCATAGCTGTCTGCCAGGTTGGTGGAAGTTCAGTCTGTGGTTGAGGTAGACTGGTCCTTTCTTATACTGTGCAGTTTGAACTGGCACCTTTGTTGGACGAGGAGACAGTGGAGCGCTCTGAGGTGGGGGATGATGTGGGCTCTTCTCGGGAGGTCAAGGATGGGCCTGTCTGCAGCATTTTGGATGGTTTGGAGTCTGCTCAGTATTTGTGAGGTAGTGCCTACATAGAGGGAGTTTCCATAGTCCAGGCGTCTGGTGATGAGGACTTGGGTGACAGTGTGTCTGGTGCTGATAGGGAGCCATTTGCATATTTTTCGGAGCATGCGCAGGGGAAGGGCTGAGGAAACAGCATTTATCTGCTTCTTCATGGTGAGCTTGTTGTTGAGCATGATGCCGAGGTTTCTGGCGTGGTCTGTGGGAGTGGGTGAGGGGCCCAGTTCCCCTGGCCACCATATTGATGACATCCATCAAACAGAGTTTGCCTATTTGATCTTATCTTTTAACCCCTTCAGTGCCCATGACGAGCTGGACTCGTCATGGGCCGCGGTGGCGCTGTGCCCATGACGAGTCCAGCTCGTCATAGACCCCGCCCGCTAATGCAACGGCCGGCACTGGGCGGGGAAAGGGGCGGGCACTGAAGGGGTTAATATCTTCCATTCTTCCATGGTGGCAAGGTCTGGAACTGTGAAATAATAGATGGCATGCATTTTGGGGATTATGTACAGGGTATAATGTATTAGTAAATAATTGGGAAACATTTCTTTATTAGAATTAAATCATATCCTCTTTTTTTAATTGTATCTGTTGTCATTTTCTATCAACTTTTTAAGGAAGTGAAAACAATTACCTACAAGGAAATAATTTATGAATAAAAATGTTTTTTAAATTATTTCTGTACAAAATGTATGATGGGAGTAAAAAATAGCTAACAAATTGAGAAAAAAATGCAACACCACTCTTTGAATTTGCTTGTTTTGATTTTATTCCACAAAACCAAATGAGCTAAAACAGTATGAAAAGAACAAAGTTGCATTATCAATCATGGTAAATGAAACTATTGTTGAAAACTAAAGGCAAAATTGTTTGAAAGCCCTTTCCGAAATACAACCGGCATCAGAAAGGTAAATGTGTCCAAAAAATAGTCCACAAAGTGAATGGTAGTCACACACTGGCAGAGGTTGGGGGCATATGTACAAGAACTTAACGCTGCCGTAGCGTCAATTTTTTGAAGTTACTGCTTTTTTATTTTTTTGCCTTATTTACAAAGTGCTGCTAACTGCCATTAGCAGCACTTTTTCAGCGTAAACGTTAATTTTTAAGATCGTCACATCTGTTAATGGGACTTAATGAAAATGAGATGCAAGGTGGCCATTCCCGTGCAAAAACTGCTGCTAACTCCAATTTGCGATATTTACAATGAAATGCATTACCTGCAACAAAGAGATGTGAAATTGGTAAATGAGTACTCTATTTTCAATATAATACATCATGCCTGCATACATGCAGGGACTGACTGTGTGTGTATTGTATAGTAGTAATTAATGAGTATATTTGCAATGCCACCTCCCAGATGGACATGCAGTTGCAATGTTAGATGTTGTTACTTACAAATAAATAACATGTTACCGAACTTCCCTGCAACCAAGCGGCTTGCAAAAAGTGACTGTGGACGATGTAGCAGTCCAGGAATACAGCATAAATGTGAGGGAATCAGGCCCTAAAATCACAGACAGCTTGTACGTTGTTGGAGTGCCAGAGGTGTCTGTTGCGTAAAGAGGTCTGCTGTGTGGGGAGGAATCTGAAGTGCCATCTGGGTGCAGTGAATGGCACCTATCACGCAAGAGAAGAGGGCAAAGGCATACATTTCCCTTGCCACCCTTTTTGCCTTTCTGCAATTGACTGTGGCACACAATCCAGGTCAGGGTAAGGCACAAGAAAACCCCAAATTAACCTGCGCTCAACTCTCTGGAGCTTGGCACAGAGCAGTCAGGCTTAACTTACAGGCAATGAGTAAAGTATCTGTGCAACACCTCAAACAGTGAAAACATCACAAAAAAGAACCCAGATCAGGTTAGAATTTTTTTAGCTTAATTTAATAAATTAAACAAGACCGAAATGATAAAATGTAATCAGTAGATCCAGAGGTATGACTTTTTAAAGAATAAACTGCAAATTAGCATCTAAGAGCATAACGTGCCAATCGCAGCTATCTTATCTCACTGGACAAGGTTACATTCAAATGTTCAGGCAGACCGCGATGGAGAGTCAAGTGGATACAGTCAGAGATTAGTCCCACTGAAGTTTTACATTCTCAGGTTTTGTGCCAAGAGTCCCATTTGCATTAGAGAGTGTCACAGGGGGCTAAGAGAGCATTGCGGGTGGAGGTAGGTGTGGCACGAAGAGAAGGCCGGGCGTCGCAGATGGGCGATCTGGAGCTTCGTGTTGGTGATCCCCAGGGGCTCTCGTTGATGCTGTGTGAAGAGATGGGCTGGCGGCGGCTCATCCTGATTTTTGATGCGCATAGCACAGTTCTTGTGCAGACGGGCAGGTTTGCAGTAGCAAAGAGCCAAAAAGCTTGAATTAAAGAGTCTGTGAGCCACACAAAGTGTTCAGGACCTGAGAGGCACTACTTGGGGCCAGGAACCAGCTGAAGACGGGTCTAGACTGGGTTGGGGAGCCATTTATGTCCCTGAGGCTCAAATAAGGAGGCCAGCAGATGAGCCCTTTGAGTCACTCTGGGGTCCTGGGTTCAAGGTAGAGTTGCAGGTTTGGTTCTTCTTCCCCAGGCAGGAGGGCAGCAGGCAGAATTTAGCACAGCAGTGCAGCAGTTCCTTCAGTGCAGTAGTCCAGCAGAGTGGCAGTCCTGTTGCAACACAGCAGCCCTTCTTCCTGGCAGAGAATCCAAAGGTCCAGAAGTATCCCAAATAGTTGGTGTCTAAGATCCTTCTTTTATACACAGCTGTGCCTTTGACATTGTAAGAAGATTTTAGAGGCATGCCTTTGAAGTACCCAGATGCCCTGCTTTCCCTGTCCTGGCTCCAGACTAACTACAGGGGTATGCAGCCTTTTGTGTGGAGACAGGACACAGCCTATTCAAGTGTAAGTGGGCTGTGCCTAGCCCCTCCCTTCCATCCTGCCAGTGATAGCACATCCAGTTAAACCTAAGCTCTAATTGTGTGTGACTGTCTAGGAGGAATACACAAAGCCCAAATGGGAGCTTCACCCAGTCATGTGACCAGAGACAAGATGGCAAAGGCAAGAAAATGCCACCTTTTAAAAAGTGACATTTTCATAACTGCAATTTAAAATCCCACTTAAAAATAAGTTAGGATTTTAAATTGTGATTCCAGAGACACCAAACATATTCTGGCTATCTCTTCCAATTTGGAAATTAAGTTATACAATGTAATAAGGCAAGGCCAATGTTATCCAATAGCAGAGAGAGGCCTTGCAGTAGTTAAAAACAAATGTACAAGCTTTTCACTACCAGAACATTTAAAACTTAAAAGTACATGTCCTGCTTTTTAAATACATTGCACCTTGCCCTCTGGGCTGTCCTGAGAATACCCAAGGGAGGAATTGTATGTACTAAAATGGAAGGTTTGGGCCTAGCAAGAGGTTTAATTTGCCAGGTCGAAATGGCAGTTTAAACTGCACACACAGGCTATGTAGTGGCAGGCCTGAGAAATGCGTATTGTGCTACTCAAGCAGATGGCACAATCAGTGCTGCAGACCCACAAAGAGGAATTTATTTATAGGCCCTGGGCACATGTAGCGCCACTTTACCAGGGACTTACAAGTAACATTAACTATGGCAATTGGCTATTAGCCAATTCCACCATGATATATTAGAGAGCACAAGCACCTTAGAACTGATAAGCAGTGGCAGAGTCCTCAGGCCAAAAAAAATGGTGCAAGAAAAAACAGGATGTCTGAAGTCAAAAAGTTAGGGGGGTCCATTCCAAGGATGCCGGGTCTAACACATGCCCCCCCAGCTGAAGCGGGGAGAACTACCCACCCACTTGGTAGTTACTCTTTACCAAGGCAGAGGAAACTAGAGAGATAATCAGTACTGGATTGGTCTCTTCCATGACAGTGTTCCACTATAAAGGCCATGTCCTGTAGGGAGATGGACTACCTCAACAATTTGAAATTCTCACTGCTCATCTATATTAACCATCTAAGGGGTCTGTGGGCTGTCTGAACCCCGAAGTGAGCACCAAACAGGGATGGTCTCAGTTTCTTCAGTGCCCAGACCACTGCAAAGGCATCCCACTCTATTGCACTTCACCTTTGTTCCCAGGGAAATACCTTCTTAGTGCTGGAAGTTACAGGTTGATCCATGCCCTCTTCATTTAAATTGTGAGAGCAATGCGGCCCCTATGCCATGCTCTGAGGCGTCTGTCTTGACCATGAATACCTTGGGGAAGTCAGGGTCCTTGAGCACGGATGCTGTGCACATGGCCTCCTACTGGGTGTGAAAAGCACACTGGCATGCTTCTGTCCAGATTACCTGACATGGCTGCTTCTTGGAAGTCAGCTCTGTCAAGGAGGCAGCAATGATGCAATATCCCCTCGACAAAAGTCCTGCAGTAGCTGGTGAGGCCCAAGCCAGAATAATTTAAATCTTTGCCCGGAGGGGCTGCACCTTGCCTCCTCCCACTTGCTGACCCAAGTAGACCACTGAACTCTTCCATATCTGGTATTTACTGCCCTTCATTGTCAGGCCTGCCCTCTGAAGAGTCAGAAGCACTTCTCTGAGGCGGAGGTGTCACAGGTGGTCCTCACAGCTCGAACTGAAGACCGCAATGCCATCTAGACAGATGATACTGAAGTTCTCCAACCCAACCAAGACCAGGTTGACCATCCTCTAAAAGGTGTCAGAGGCGTTCTTTAACCTGAAGAGCATTACCTGGAATTGGCAATGCCCTTCTGGGGTACTGAACGCAGACCTCTCTTTGGCCCCCTTAGTCAAGGTAATCTGCCAGTACCCAGATGTTAAATCAAACGTGCTGAGGAACTTGGCAGCTTCTACCCAATCTGTGCGCTTATCCAACCTGGGGATTGTAAACAGCCTTTACAATGTAGCCAGAACCACGTAGTGCCTTTACAACATGGGCAATACAACAAACGTGCCATTACCATGCATTCCTTTGCATGTAAGGATTTATGATGACTATAGGGAACACGTAGTTGCACTGGTGTTGGATTTTAAGTCAAACACTTTCCCTACTGTTGCATCGACTGGAGTTGGAATAGTACATTTTACTATTCTAAAGTTGAGCACTTCAAGTTGTTGTAACGACTTGTGTGGTAAAAGAATGCATGGTAACAATGTGTTTGTTCTATTGCCCGCGTTGTGAAGGCATGCATGGTAAACACACGTGTGGTTCCATCATAAAACCCTGGGAATGAGGTGTGCATCAGCCATTGTGACTGCATTAAGCCCAAGGTAATCTACACAGCATCTAAGTTCTCGAGTGACACCTGGTGAAGTAGTCTTGGGGACCAACACCATTGGGCTGGACCAAGCGCTGTTTTGAGGGCTCAATAACCCTCAACTTCAGCATCTTGAGACTTCCTCCTTAAATGCTGGAATAATGTAGAAGACTCCACAGTCAGGCGCCTCATGAACCTTTTTGAGATCAATGGCCTAAAACAACTCTGCCATTAACCAACCCACATCAAAGGCGTTACTCTAGACGCTATTATCACTAGAAATTAACTGGTCTCCCTCAGTGCCATTGTACCCATTGACTGGTCTGACCTGCATCTCATACTGTTTAATATCGATACCATCAGCAAACCTCACAAACAAACCTAAGCAGTGGACCAGAAACTCAAACAAGTCCCTTCTACGGATCTTGAATTGAAGAATTGTAAACAACTTCAATGTTTCCCTCACACTCAAAATATAAATGATCTCACTGCCCACTTCAACATGGCAATAACGGAAGTTCTCGACCAAGTTCAACCGCTCAAATTAAAACAACTAAGATCAACCCAATAAAAATCATGGTTTAACTCTGATCTCAACAATGAAAGAAGACAACTCAGACTAGCAAAAAGGACATGGAGACATAACCCCTCATCATTACATCTAACTCTACTCAAAACTGCTAGGTTAGCATAAAAGAAGCGCATTTTCAGAGAAAAAGCCACTTTCTTCCGCATCCAACTCGACCGTGCAAATAATAGGCCCAGGGAGCTCTTTAACATTGTCAAACGACACACCATGCCTTCCTCTAAACACAAAATAATAGCTTCCAAAAAACGATGTGAAAAAATTGCAAGCGCCTCCATGGACAAAATCACAAACATTTAGCAATCCTTCCTTCAAGTCACAACCCTACATCCCCTGCTAACTACCCTTACTGACCCTCCTCTCTCCACGGCAGTTCGGCCACCCACACTTATCAATAATCAATTAACCCCAAATGGAACATACAATAACCTTTTTAGCACCCAATTGAAAAACAATGCCAATTGGTATAACTTCAAACCCATGACTGAACTAGAAGTCTTCAATATTATTGTGAAATTGAAGCCTACTTCACACACCAAAGATCAACTCCCTGAAAAATAGTACATAACCTAAACCACATCATCGCGCCGTGTTGGAAAAAAATCATCAATACTTCTCCCAGCTCTGACTGTGTACTAGATTTCCTCCAACTAGGTCAAATCACACCTATTCTAAAAAACCCCAGGACAGATCCTAAGGATCTCAACAACCTCAGACCAATCTCTAGCCTCCCATTCCTAGCCAAAATCATAGAAAAATGCATCTTACAACAACTCAACAGGCACATAGATAAATTCAACCTACTTGACTCCAACCAATAGGGTTTCAGGAAAGGCTGCAGCACAGAAACCTCCATGCTCAATATTGCAGATGACATCCATAGATCCTTAGAGGATGGAAATGCTTGCCTAATTATCCTACTTGACCTATCAGCGGCTTTTAATAAAGTCAATCACCCATCCTTACTGGAGTCACTGAAGATCCGCTCCAGTATCAATGGCACAGTTTTAAAATGGTTCACATCTTACCTACAACACCGATCACAACAAATCAAAATCAAGTCTTGCCCCTCAAAACCTGCACCTGTCACTCCTGGTGTCCCCGGGGCTCAATCCTCTCCCCCTCTCTTTTCAACGTCTTCAAGGAATAGCTTACTATAATTCTGAAACAAGCAAGGATCAAATACCACCTCTTTGCAAATGACCCAGTGACATCCTACATCTCAACGTCACACTGAGTAAGATACAATCTTGGTTTTACTCCAACCTTCTAAAATTAAACTCCATCAAAACAGAAGTTATTCTGTTGTCCCCCAAATGTAACCACCTTCCAATCCTAGACAGTATCAGCGACCTGAAGGCCCTAAATTGTTAGCTCACTCTATCCAACTTGGCTAAATCTGTAGGCTTCACCCTGGAAAATTTTTTGTCAATGAAGGATAATTTCAAAAACTGAGCCAAAGGAGCGCTTTACACACTAAAACACCTCAAAAAAATTGAACCATTCCTCCCATTGGATGATTTCACATGGGTTGTTCAATCTCTGGTCCTCTCCAAACTTGACTACGGAAATGCTATCCTCACAGGGACCCCGAAAACTCACCTCGCCCCCCTCAGATCAGTACTAAACATGACAGCCCGGCTCATAACAAACATTTAACGGTATGAACACATCATGCCTGCCCTCCAGTCCCTAAACTGGCTTCCCATTGAAGGAAGATGCATCTACAAGACTGCCTGCATCACCCACAAAGCACTTCACTGACTCTCCCCAGACTATTTAGACAACAAACTCACAAAATCAGGAACCACACTCCACCTTACTTTTTGTCGTTCCTCTCAAATTAAAAAGGAAAACTACCCATGCTCGCTCTTTTTCAGGTAATGCTCCCAGCATTTGGAACTCACTCCCGAGGGATGTACGATGCAACCTCTCCTTTCCAGGCTTCAAAAGAGTCCTGAAACGCCATCTCCTCAACAAATAATGGAACCCATGAACAAACAGAACTCGGTTCAAATAGACTTCTCTTGCCCAGTTCAGACTCCGTTGATCAGTTGGCTGTTTTCTTTCTTTGTGTTTGCCTCTATAGTCTTGGATGTCTTTCTCTCCATGGACTCGAATTGACCTCAATTCAATAATCCACCCTCATGGGCAAACAATTTTTCAGTGTATATATTTTTGTGTACTATTCCAGCTCTGCCTAACTATATTTCCCATGTATAAATTGTATGTATACTCTAACCTATGATTATTGCACGTCATACGCTCAGTGACTGATTATTGCCTTGCTCTCAATTCTGGAAAGCGATCTGATACCTCTGGCTCTAGCTAGCGCTATATAAAACCTTTAAATAAATAAATGCTGTCTCTCACCTTATCAGACAGCCTGTAGATTTTAGTCTTCACAGGCATGCTATCCCCCGAGTCACTATCATAGGTACACCATGTAGTGAGTCCTGGGGTAAAGGGGGAGAGTGAGAATAACTGCCCCAACAAATGGCAACAGTCTTCCTGTTGTTCTGGGGTAGAAGTGGGGTTTTAGGTGACTGATATGCAGGATCCTTAAAGGGTTCCTGGGAGTCTAGAGGTCCACCAGGTAGATGACATCAGTCTTGCACTCCTTCACCTCATAAGGCCCAGACAAGCAGTTTTGTAGGGCCCTGGGATCTAAAGGCTCCATACCCACCCTTTCTAGCCAGGCTGACACTCGACCAGAGTGGAGTTCTGATCATACGGACATTTAACGTTGGATTCTAAATTTTCCTTCCTTGTTTCCAAAGGCACTTCATCTGGTTATGGCGTGTCAGCATGTAGCTGAGCATATTCTAGGGGGCCTTTCTGGGAGCTTGCTCCCAGCCCTCCTTCACCAGACTAAGAGATCTTCTCACAGGATGCCCATACAGAAGTTCAAAGGGGCTGAAGTCAACCCCCTTCTGAGGTATGTCCCTGTAGGCAAATAAAAGGCAGTTCAGGGGGATGACCCACTTCCACCTCATAGGATCTGATAGGCCCTTTATAATGCCTTTTAGGGTCCTGTTTAACCTTTCAACAAGTCCTTGAGTTTCAGGATGGTCAGGAGTAGAGAATGTGTAGGGTACTCCACACTCTTTCCAAAGAGCCTTCATGTACCCCAACATGAAGTTTGATACCATGGTCTGACACCATCTCCGTGGGGAATTACAAATGGGTAAAGATCCCCATCAGTGCCCTGACCACTGTGGGTGCATCACTCTTATCAGAGGGACAGCCTCCGCATACCAGGTGGCATGTTCCACCAAGACCAGGATGAACCTGTTGCTCATGGCTGTCTTGATGTTTAGAGGCTCAATTAAGTTAATGCCCACCCTTTCAAAGGGGGTGCCAATGACAGGAAAAGGTTGCAGGAGGATCCTTACGCTTCTCTCCTGACTTGCCACCGGCCTGGCAGACGGGACAGGACGTTTCAGAATGCATCAGAGGCCCTCCTCATTTAGGGCCAGTAAAAATTGGGTGACAAGTCTGTCAAAGGTCTTGTTCTGCCCCATCAGGTCTTTACCTGACGGGGGTACATCATGAGCCAGCTCTAGTAGGATGGTCCTATAGCACTGGAGGACCACCAACACATGGGCTGCACCAGGTTCAGGTACCTTAGGCTAACTATACAGGGGACCATTCTCCCAGTAGATCAGGTGATCACCAGAGGTGTCGCCAGCTGCCTAGGCATCGGCCTGATGCCATAGGCCCACAAGAGTCAGGCATTCCCTCTGTGCTTTGCAGAACTCATCCCTGATGGATCCCCCTTCCCGCTGTCAGTTGGCCAGCTCAGGCAGGTTCCCTAGGGTGGAAGCATCCTTCCCTGTAGGCTCTGGGGCATTTCTCCCATGTTCAGCCTTGTTACGGACCATGGGAGTTTCAGGAGCAGGTTTCCCATGCCTCTTGCCCTTCCTCTTTTTGGCAAGCACCTGGACCATTCTTCTAGGCTCTAGGTCCTCTGACTACCCCCTAAGGCAGCCATGGACTGTGTGTTCAGGTATCTCCATTTTAGCAACCCCAACATCTCCAAGAGGGATCTGAGTTTCACCTCCTTCCAGATGGCAAGCTCCAGGTCATTGCAAGAAAACAATACACTGGCTTGGACTGAATCAAAGCTACCCTCAAGAAACCTAAAACTCCCCCACTCGAAGGGAACCACTGGGTATTGACTCTCATGGTTGTCAGCTGCAACAACTTGGTGGAATGCATTAGGTACTACCTGCTCTGAGGTCACCAGATGACAGCTGACAGTTTTCATGCTGGCTACAGTGTCTCTCAGATCCTCCAACCTTTGCTCATTGATGGTGACCCACTGCATGTACTTTGTTGTACTTACATTTCCTGCTGCTCAGCCAGTATGCATGAGTATGTGTGTATGGAATGTTGGAATGCGTGATGACTGTGTGGAATGTTGGCATCCTAGTATTACTAAGCATGTGAGTTCTCCGCACCATCTCACTGTCGCTCAGGGATGCTAGGTTAACCTCTACACTGCCCACCCACTAACTGAGTCAATCTCCTCCCCAAGCACTACTCTAGCCAATCCCAGTGACTGCCAACCAGCAGAGGTTGTGTCCACTGGAGACACTTGAAGTGCCTTTCCTGTTGGCACCCTTAGCACTTGGGGGGTGCCTTCCCTTCAGAGGTACTGTCAGGGAACCATCTCTTCTTTTCCTCAGTTGGAATTTGTTTGGGTCCCTTTAGAGAACCCCTTGTTTTTATGTTTGTTTCCCCCCTCTTTCCTTTGATGGGGACCCTGCCCACCCTTGTGGTGATCCTCCCCATATACCTTCTTCTGGACCCTGGTGCTGACCCAGCACTATCCCTCCTTAGCAATCTCCCTAAGATCAGAGAGCTTACTGTGAATCAGGTGTTGGCACAGATCTACAAAACAAAGACTGAACATGTGCCTTCAAATTGTACAGCCTCTTATAATCCTTTACTTCACTGCCCTTCACGCAGCAATCCAGTGTCTTGCAAAAGGAATCTGCACAATCCACCCAAGTCTGTTGGGCCAGCTTCGGACTGCCCCTAAACTCCTATCTGCACTGGTCTGGGGTCAGACCATACTCCCTGACAAGGGCTTCCTTCATGGGAGGATACCTTATCTTGTCTAGGGGTGGGCAGGATTTGCAGAGTTTTGATTCCATTGAATTACATTAAAATTCTGTAGAACTCTGTGGAACTTCACCAAGGGGCAGAGTGGGCATGGCAATGTACAGCGCATAACTCTTGTTACCCTTACTTAAGTATGCAAGGGAATAATCCCCTTTAGTGCATACCCCTCGGTGCCCTTACATACTTATGTAAGCGCACCAAGGGGTATGCAGGGCATTCAAGTGCAGTGCATACTCCCCAATACTCTTGCATACTTATGTAAGGGCACCAGAGGATATACACTGCACTACCGAAGGACTTCTTTAAGCAAGCCTGGAAGAGGGAGCATTCTATCTTTGTTTAAAAATCACTGCAGATTGAAGTTTAATCTGCAGTGTTCTTTAAACATAGAGGGACTGCTCTCTCTCCGCCCTGTTTAAAAACCTGGTGATAACTCTCTCAGCAGGCTACAGCTGCCCACGATGGAAAGTTAAAAAAAGGGTTAAACTGGTATCACATGCAATTAGTTTTTATCTGGAATCGCTAGGGCCTGTAAGTACCTTACTGTAATGTCAGCTGGAAGCAGAGAGAAGGGAGAACTGCTCATTGATCATGCTGCACTTAATGCAGCATTGGCATCACTCGTCCCAGTCTTTCCCACCTCCCCCTAAATGGCACAGGAGTGCTGTCCTCAAATAACACATCCCAACCTTCAATCAATTGTTGCGGCACAAGTTTCATGTGCCAGTCCTGCTCACGTACGAAGCGAAAAGTAAATAGCATAATACAAGGCAAGCTGTAGTGGGGTTCACAATTACAGTAAGTCCTGCTTGTAGCCAGTAAAAGTGCATTCCTTATCTTAAGTCATAACCTAAATAGTCAAGCTAGTTGCAGCCTAAGACCACAAATCAGACAAGTTTGAAATTCCAGGAGCAGAGCACATATTCTGACTTCTGTGGCATTTATCATTAATGAAAAACTAAACTACAACAGAAGGGGATTTTCAAATAGCAAGTAGTAAGTTTGGGAAATATAGAATGTTTAATATTTATATAATAGATATGCCCTCACTTAAACCGCATTTGCAAGCCGGAACATCAACTATGTGAGAGACAACAGAGCAGTTCTCATCTTCCTTGTTGTTCTTGTTTAGAATTTGCAGGCAACAGTAGCAGGAAAATAATCAGCTTTCCTTACTCTCTGAGGCTGCAACCTCTATGTAAATGAATTGTGCAAGACCTGTGATACTAAACCCACTGAAAGCTGCTTTGCAGACCCCACCTTCTAACAAGTTAACCTGATGGTCACAATCACGCAGGCTGAGCTGAATTTGGAGGCCCTTCCATCCCCTTCATACCATGGGGGTCTGTTGGAAACAATCAAACCTAGACCTCAAAGTATAGGAGCCCACATGATCTGTGCAGATTCAGTAACCTGCCTGCCCGATGCTGGCATGGCTGAGATCAGGCAGAGGAGGTGGGGGTCCCTCCCTACCTGACATGCTCCCCCAATCATCATGACCCAAACCTGACTCTCCAGTTCCCATCTGTGGCAGGCTTGTCATAAATTCCATGAGATCCGAGAAACCATGGCCACAGAAGGGCACTCAGGCCCGTGCCTGGCCTACCTGGAGAATGTCCTTTAGGACATATGTTTCCATTGCAGCCACTGTCTCCACCATGTCTCAGCACCCTGCCCTCAGATTAGCTCACGGACGACGGCAGAACTGGGTGTAAGCCCATAACAGGAAATGGAATGTTCGTTTCACGCCTGGAGCAGCTCTGCAGCCCAAGAGGCAGTATTGACCAAAGCGCAAGAGTAACTCACCAACCTGCCCTTTAAAGGCACAGCAGCTCTGCACAGGTGGACTAGCTAATTCAACAGATCACAAGCAGGACGCAGCAGCTTGAAGAAAGGTTGGTGGGTCATTAGAATGTTATTCAAAGAATCCAAGATTTTTAGCAGTGCTGATTTATTAGTCATTCCGCGTTACATTAGTAATGCGGAATTACTAAATTAATCCAACTCCGCCAGCGAAATTAAACTTGTCGCTCACACCTAATTCTGTCTCCCTTCTCTAGGGCCAGTAGGGTGTCCCTCCATTTGCTAGGGATCTGTCTCCACAGACTAGCTCCCCAACCCCCTTCAGAGATCTTGTGCATTTGGAAAAAACTAAAATAAGCCAATCAAGGAGAATTTAAAATTCAAATTGGTCTTAGATATGGGATGGCAGTGTAAGCAAATCACTGTATGGCACTGCACAAACACAAGACCTATCCTTACCGCTATTGACCAATGCTAGAAATTTAGTTACTGGTTGACTGGGGTGTGAGCCCTGGTCAAGCAGCGACCACAAACCTAGTTATGGTAAGGCACAAGCAAATCCCAAATTAACCTGTGCTCAACCCACTGGCAACTTGGCACAGAGCAATCAGGCTTAATTTAGAGGCAGTGTGTATAGTATTTGGGTAACACTTCAAACAGTAAAATAGTGAAAACCGCACAGAAAAAAATCCCACACCAGAATAGACAAAAAGAGCTTAATTTAATTAATAAAAAAGACCAAAATGCCAAAAATCCAAACAGTAAAAATGGAATTATGAATTTTTAGAGAATGAACTGCAATAAAGAGCATAAAAGCATAAAGGGCCAGCAATGATTATCTGGTTGCAGTGGCCCGGTCAAAATCAAAAGTTCAGGCCGACCACGATGGAGCGCAGGTCGGATACAGTCCCAGATTAGTCCCACTGACGTTTTACCTTCTCAAGCTTTGTGTCTAGGGTCCCATTCACATTGGAGAGGGTCAGAGGGAGCATGGGGACCATCGCAGGTGGGGCTTGACGTGGCTTGAAACTACTGTACGGAGGTCCCGCCACAAGTGCGAGACCCCCACTGCGACTATGATTCCTCCGCCGCAACTCTGTGGGTTGTTTGTAAATCAGGCCCTATCAGTGTAGCAGCTCTAAAGGACAAGTAAAAAAGACCACGAGAAAAATCACTGTGTTTACTAAATCTGAGAGAAATTCAGATGAAGGTTTAGCTTTTTATGGTAATAAAGCAATAAATGCCATTCTGTCACTAAATGAGGCCAGAGACGTTGAGATAAACACTTCTGTACAAACAAAATGGAATATATATTGATCTAATCTGAATTAAGAGAAGGCTAAATCAAGTGTGAGAAGCCTATAATTGCCTCTATTTACCCAAATAGAGGCAACTGTCAAGAATCAATCAGTACACTGTAAAAATGTGCGAGACAAATAAATTGGTTGGCAAATTAGGAAAAGTAAGCTCTCAATCCGCTGTGAAAATTGGGACTGAGGGTTAAGAGAACTCACCAAAGGCACAGAAGCAGGAATCACCCTTTCATAGAAAGAACAGTGAGACACTAGTGCCTTGGTGCATAAAGACAAAAGAACAAAAACTCACTGTTCTGTCGTGAAATGGAATTATTAAAAGACGGGGTTTTGTTGGTTCCGGCTACACGGCTCACCAAATTTGTGGAGAAGAGGCTGGAGAAAAGGCAGCGTTAAAATGGCGCTGTATTTCTGTGAGGGCACATGAGAAAAGAAACTGCCTGTATGTAAAGCAAGGTGGAGGCGGTAGCCCTGAATTGTCACTGACTGCATACAGCCGTTTGTGGGCGTACAGCCTGCTCATAAAGAACAGCGGAATGTCGATCAAGCTGAGTGCCCACCAAGAACGATTGATACCCTGCACAGCATGCCACATAAAGGTGCCCTTGGAGGAATTAAAAAAATCCAGCAACAAAAAAACATGAAAAAATAACACTGCTATCTGCCCCCTCCCCCCCTAAAAAATCAAGCGCTGTGAAAGATACTGCACTGAACAAGCTTTATATTTTGCAAAAAAATTAAATAGCCCTAGAATTAATGAACCAGCAGAGAATGCAGGTAAAGAATGATCATCCCCCCCCCCCCTCCCTTTCAGAATCCCATACCAACAAAGACAGGGAATAGGCTTCAGGATAGGAAAAGGAAGTTTATACTATATGTTCAGTAGCCTCGTTCTTATAACACCTCCTTGCTTTCTATGGCACATCCCCCAGTAAAATAGATAATGAAAATAATACATTAAAAAGATGCATTTTGCTCTTAAAGGTTGCCCGAGTGGTCCAAACCGGTAAAAAATCATCTCCAAATACATTATGGAATTAATTATGTGTGCCTGGTTTTAAACTAACAACGGCTTGCCTGCAGTTCTTCCTTGTTGTCCCTGTGCCCAGCGCAGTATTATTGTTACACACACTAAATATCGTTTCCACTGTGTGGTGTAATGGGGTAATGCAAAATGCTAGACATTATTCAAAATTATACTTGTTTAAAGGAATTTCCACCCGGGCTTAGTTATGTGTAGGGTCTCTTCCATCAACTGTATGCAGTGAGCGAGGATGAATCCACGTCCTTTGCTAAAATTAGCCTGACATGATCTAACATCGCCAGGAATCCCTAGTTACTTGTCTTGCCCTCTGAGGTAGAATAAGAGTCTTGAGCATACAAACAACAAGTAACAAATAAAGCACCCCTACCCCTCACCGATCTTGTCCTGGTTGACTTGTACAGAGGTGAATTCAAAGAATTGGACTAGTTCTCAGTAATGTCTTTAATTCAGCATTATCCAACGACTTAAATAAGCCCTGCTAGCGGCCGGCAAATTACAGCTCTGTTTACGCACTTCTGGTCATCTAATGTTTTTAACTTTGTAGGGAACGTGCTCCTTTATCGTTTATGTGTTTTTAATCAAGGTAGCCATTTATTGTTTTAATTTACCTGTACTTGTTGCTGCTTCGCTTCCTTGCACATTTTGCCTGTGGTTTGTGTCTCAGGGCCACCCCGTTCCGCCGCGGCTGACGTGCCGATTGAGCAGAGGGCGGACCCTTAGATTTCAGTCTCTGGCAGGACTCACTTCCGGGGAGGATGCGGTCTAGTCGTCCGCCAGACATTTCCTACTTAAATTCCTCATGGTGCGGGCACGTCGCTGGAGCGCCGAAGGTGCGCCTAAGGCAAGCCCGTCTGCGCCTGTCCGCGCCTGGACCGCGCCTAGTGCCCAAAACCCTGGTCCTCGGTCCCTACAAATCATTAGATATTCTACCAGAGATTTATATTCCTTTGATAAAACTAAGGAAAACTGTTGTGTAGTAGGTCCTGGGGTCGGCACTGTGAGCTGCGCATGCGGTTTTGTTCTCCCAGAATCGCAAAAGACTTCCGCCTTGCAATCACCCCAGACTCTAGTGAACGATGTCCCCCATGATAGATCCATGCTTTATGGTGGTCTTGTTAATGCTAGATCACTGGTAAAGCACAGATATGAAGTTGCTCACACTATAGAAATCCTGGGATTGGATATCTTATTTATAACAGAAACTTGGGCTGATGATGCGTCAGATCCCGATTTCATCACTGCTACTTCCGCGGGTTTTAGAGCGATTAGAGTGGACAGGTCGTTAAAACAAGGTGGTGGAGTGGCCATTATTTTTAGAGATCACCTTTTAGTTACTATCCTGTGTCTACTTCTTTCTATGAAGCTCTTTACTTTACTTTTGCACTTAGCCCCAAATTGACATTTAAGGGCATTCTATTGTATCGACCCCCAGGCAAAAGAAGTGCTTTTCTAACTAATCTTGATACTTTGCTTGAACCCATCTTCTCAAATAAGAACTTTACCATTCTCGGAGACTCTAACTTCCATTTGGAAGATTTAGAGAACAAAGAGACGGTGGTGCTTTCAGATGCTCTAGGAGCGCTAGGACTCATCCAACTGGTGCAGTCAGCCACCCATGTGGCTGGACACCTGTTGGATGGTGTTTTTTCCTCAGCCCACGGCCTTACAGTAAAAGAAATTCTTCCTTTGCCTTGGTCTGACCATTCACTCATTAAGTTTAGTCTTCCATATATTATGGTTGGAGAGGTTAGCATCACTAAGCCACCTGTTTCCACCTGCAAAGCATGGATCAAAGTGGACAAATTAATTCTTCGTACCCATCTGGAAGCTTCTCGTTCTCAATTTCAGGGCCATGTGGATTTTGCTGTCACCAATTATACCAATTGGATTTGTGAGGCGGTTAACGCTTCGGTCCCACAAAAACACTGTCTGGTAATAGGACTACTCCATCTGCCCCCTGGTTTTCTGAACCCTCCGGAAGGAAAAACAGAATTGTCGCCGATTGGAACGGCGCTGGCGAATAAACTATGGTGAGTCAGAAAAACAAGCCTACAAGACAGCTTTATTGGACTATAAAAAACTTCTTAAATTAGAAAAGAAAAATTACTTTACTCAACAGATTGAGTTAGCTAATAATTCTCCTATGGAATTATTTTCGGTGATCAGTAAACTTGCGACGCCTAACAACATCGGAAGGAGGGTTAATCAAAAATGTTGCAACAACATTGCAGCCACTATCAAATCCAAGGTCGTGGATATTTTCAAAGTCTTTAAGGATGGATCTGGTCCTTGCTTTTCACCCCATATACGTGGCTCAGACCTTAACAATTGCATTTTGTTAAATTTTTCTCCGGTCTCTGCAGAAGAAGTAGGAAAGTACATTAACAAAGCTAGGTCAGGGAGGAGCCTAGCGCGCAACCAAGATGGCCGCGTAGGTGCGAGGCTCCCGAGGACCTCCGCGACCTCCTGAATTAATCCTGGCGATATCCTGTCCTTGTTGAGGGGACTGTGTTGGGGAACCGGAGCTGAGGCGCCACCCGTTTTTTGGGCTCGAATCGGACCCCGGACGCCGGTGGGAGCATCGATCGAAGGTTGTGGCCTTCTCCTCGCCGGCCCCCCGGATTGGAGTAGTGGGGCGATCCGGGAACAAAGTGAATAACAGCGGCGAACGGGGCTGGGCGACTGGCGTACCCCGCACTTTCGCTTTCGCTTTTGCGCCCTCCTAGCTCTCAGGCGGGGTCGGACTGCGGAGCGGGGTGTGGTGGTGTGGCCTTGTCCAGGAGCCCGGCTGACCCGCCGGCGGTGGGTTGACCCGCGGTTCGGTGGTCGCCCCTGCCCCCCCCCTGGCACCCGTGACTTGGTACAGCGGCCCGTTTGGGGTGCTTGGCACGACGGTGGAAGAGCCAGCATGTCCACCAAACAAGATGGCGACCGGGCGAAGGTGAAGACGACCCGCCGTGGCACGGCGCTCCAGGCCAACAGTATGGACCGCTACACGCTCCAGAAGGGTTCTCCGGAGACATCGCGTGCATCCCCGGTGGGCCCGACGGAGCCATCCGCTCATCCGGTGGATCTGACCCTCCGGGACGTCATGGGCGCCATCGCAGAGATGAAGGCCTCGGTGGACCAGCGTTTCGACACCTTAGCGCAAAAAATAGACTCGGTCCTGGTGGATGTGAGCCTTGTGAGGGCAGACTTGTCCAAAACGAACGACCGAGTCGACTCCCTGGCCCACACCACAACGAGCCTCACGACAGACGTGGTGGCCCTCCAGAAGGAGGTGCGCCGGCTTGGCCAGGCGAGCGCCCTGATGGACCGGCGACTGGAGGACTCCGAGGGTCGGGCCCGGAGGAATAATGTCCGTATTGTGGGGGTGCCGGAGGGACGAGAGGCGGAGGCGGCGGATCTTTTCGTGGAAGAGTTGATCCTGACCCATCTCCAGCCCCGGGGGCTGAGTAAGCTTTTTGCGGTGGAGCGTGCTCACCGGGTCCCCGGGGGCAGACCTAAGACTGGTGCCCCGCCGCGGCCTCTCATTGCCCGGATTTTTAATTTCCGGGACAGAGATGCTATCCTCCAGACCTCCAGACAACAGGGACCGGTCAAGCTTGACAACATGGAGGTACATTTCTACCCAGACTTTACCCCGGCGGTCCAGAAGCAGCGGCAGAGCTTTCTTGGTGTTAAACGTCGCCTAAGGGACCTGAACCTCAAGTACTCAATGCTCTTTCCAGCTAAGCTGAGGGTAGAGGTGGATGGTCGCACTCACTTCTTCGACCGGCCCGAGGCGGCTGGGGACTGGCTGGACACTCTGCCTGGAGATCGGGGCCGGGGGGGCGGGGGGGGCGCGGCTGGCGAGGAGGGCCCGCCGGAGCAGAATTGAGGGGTGACGGCATAGGCCTTGCTCTGGACGTTGTTCCTTCACCATTTATTGATTGCGTATTTTCCCCTCCTATGGAGGTCGTGCGGGGTCTGTTGGGGGCTTCCCTCCTCCTCTGGGGGACTAGTTAGTATTTTAGCTATGGGGCGACAGGCACACTGCACTTTGGGGGGGCTGTCTGGGCTCATGCAGGGGTGCAGGGAGGGGGGAGTTTTGTTGGGACCGGGGGGTGGGGGGGGTGTGTTGTTTGTTAGCACCGCAGGGCAAACCCGCTACTATGTTGTTGTTTTCAGGATGCTCGATGGGGGACGACCGATTGTTTCGACGTATGATGGGGGGTAGGGATTTGGCTGTGTTGTCATGGAATGTTAACGGCCTGGGGGATAGGATTAAGCGTGGTGTGGTCCTGCAGTACTTAAAACGTATTTCACCAGATGTTGTCTTCCTGCAGGTAACTCCTTTCATGCAATGAACCGGCGGGGATATCGTTTGGCGGCCCATTCTGGCTTCACCTCGGGCTCGCGGGGGGTGGGTATTATGATCAAGAACTCGCTCCCGTTGGAGATTGATGAGGTGCGCCATGATGAGAGGGGACGCTACACGGTTCTGGTGGGAAGAATGGAGGGTAGAGTGTTTATCTTTATATCAGTGTACGTCCCGCCTGGGTTACAAGCCACCACATTTGCGGACCTGGGGCGCCTCCTTCTGGACCTTCCGAGTGGCCTGCTGGTGGTTGGAGGGGATTTTAATGCGGTAGCCTCTGGGTTTATGGATCGCCATCCCCCTAGGGACCTCCCCCGGGCACAGGCGTGGCTGCCCGGCCTTCTGGACACGCTGGGCCTGGTGGATTGCTGGCGATTAAAGCATCCTGCATTGCGACAGTACACCTTCCACTCGGGTGCCCATGGTAGCCTCTCGTGGCTTGATTACATCCTTGTCCCGGCGGCCCACGCAGGGAGGGTGGGGGAGGTGCGCCATCTGGCGCGGGGTATCTCAGACCACTCCCCATTGTTGTTGCATCTCAATGTCTTCCCGAGGGGGGATGGCAGGGTGGCCCCAATCAATGCATGGTATTTGCGCGACCCCACCATTCGTGCTGATTTGATCAAATCCCTAAAGCGATATTTCGCTGAGAATGTGGGGTCGGTCTCTTCGGCCATCTCCCTGTGGGAGGCTTTCAAGGTAGTCCTTAGAGGGGAGGCCCTCTCCTTTATCTCCCATGCCCGGCGGCGCGAGCGGGAGGAGGTGACCCGGGTAGAGGCCGAGATTGCAGAACTGGAGGGTGACCTGGGAAGCGGGGTAACAGACGACAAGTTGCATGTTCTACACCTAAAGCAGGCGGCCTATCGGGCCCTCGTCACGGAGGCGGCCAGGGGCCTCAGTAGAGAGCAGCAGGGGCGATTGTATGATGTGGGTGATAAGGCTGGCAAATTGATTGCGTGGTTGGATAAGAGGGAGAGAGCGAGCCGTGTGGTGCCTTTGATTGAGAGTGTTGATGGTGCGTGTGTCACTGAGCCGGAAGCCATTGTCTCCTGCTTCGCGGATTATTTCCGCGAAGTCTACTCCCCGGTTTCCCCCTGCTCGGAGGCAGACTCCCATGCCCTGCTTCGGGACATCGCACTGCCCTCCCTAACGGTGGAGGACAGGGATTCGCTGGACGCCCCTCCCACCTCGGACGAAATTGCCTTGGCTATCCGCTCGGTTGCATCCGGCAAGGCCATGGGCCCCAATGGTATTCCCATCGAGCTCTACAAGCTACGCCCGGATGTGTTGGCGCCCCACCTGCGCGCGATGTTCCTTGCGGCCCACTCGCGGGGTTCCCTCCCGCCGGACCAGCGTCTAGCCACAATTGTGGTGATCCACAAGGAGGGGAGGCCCCGTGAACGGGTCACATCCTATAGGCCGATTTCGCTTTTGAACGCGGAGCCCAAAATCCTCGCCAAGGTGTTGGCCAACAGGTTGGTTGGCGTGGTGGGCGATTTGGTCCACCAAGACCAATCTGGTTTTATACCGCACCGCAACACGGCGCTCAATCTGCGGCGCTTGCACGGGGTGCTCGCGCGTGTCCCATTTGTGCGGGAGCCGGCCATCTTGGCGTCCTTGGACGCCACCATGGCGTTTGATACGCTTGAATGGCCATACATCTGGGCGATGCTGGCAAAATTCGGGTTTGGCCCGGGTTTCATTAGCTGGGTCAAATTGCTATATTCGGGCCCATTGGCGCAGGTGGTAGTGAATGGGCGAGTCTCGGCCCCATTCGCGCTGGGGAGGGGTACGCGACAGGGCTGCCCCCTGTCGCCTCTCCTGTTTGCCCTGGCCCTGGAGCCCCTGGCGGAGTGGCTGCGGTGGCACCCTTCTATCCGTGGTCTCCGCTGGACCCCCGAGCATGAGGACCGTGTGTCCCTCTATGCTGACGATATCCTTCTGTATCTCGCCTCCCCGCGTAAATCACTGATCGTCCTGGTTGATGTTTTGCGTTCATTCGGTCGCAACTCAGGCCTGGTCATCAACTGGGCGAAATCCTGTGTATATGTGCTTTCCGGGGAGGCTCCGGCCCTACCACGGGACTGTCCGATCCAGATTGCCTCCCAAGGTTTTCGGTACCTGGGTATCTATATCACTCTTGACCCGGAGGCCCGCTATGAGCGGAATTTGTTACCCCCCCTCCGGCGTTTGAGGGAGGACGTGGTGCGCTGGCGGCGTCTGCCGCTCTCGCCGCTCGGCCGAGCGGCCTTGTTTAAAATGATGTCCCTGCCACGCTTCCTCTACGCCCTCCAGAATACTATGGACTTGGTCCCGGCACGCTATTTCCGTGAGGTGGAGGGCCTCCAGCGGCGCCTGTTCTGGGACGGGAGGCCGCGCATTGCTCTGGCTAAATTGACGCTCCCGTGGTACGATGGGGGGGTCGCCCTCCCTGACATTAAACGGTATTACTGGGCCTCCCAACTAGCTGCAATTAATCATGGCCTTTACGTGCCCGCCCTGAACCCGGCATTTGAGATGGATAAGATGCTCCTGCCCGGTGGCGATTACAATCGAGCGCTCTACGCTGGCGCGCCCGACTCCCGTTTGACGGGACCGACGCGTGTCATGGTGCGTGTCTGGCACGCGGCTAATGCAGCTATGGGGTGGAAGGACCGTTTGACCCGGGCGTCACCGCTGTATGCGTCTGAGAGGTTGGGCTCCCTGTGGACGTCGAAGGGCTTCGAGAAGTGGGACACGATCGGAATCAGCACGGTGGGAGATCTCTGGACGAGGGGGGGATTCAAAACTTTTGAGACGCTGCAGGCGGAGTTCCAGCTGCAGGGCAGTGAGTACTTTCGGTACCTACAGGTCCGCCATGCGCTGGGCTCCGTCTTCTCGGATGTCGCATCCATTCCGGAGTCTTCCCCCCTGGAGGACAGAGTCCTATATGGCCATGTCCCGGACAGCACGATCTCCCTCATATACAAAAAACTGATCAACGATAGATCGTGCCTGCTGACTAGTCTCCGCGAGGCTTGGGTTGCCGACGGGCTGGAGCTGGACGATGAGGATTGGATTTCCGCGGTGGCCTCTCCGAAAGAGGTGGCCATCCCGGCTCGCCTTCGTTTCGTCCAGCTCAAGATCCTTCACCGGGTTTACGTGACGGGGCCAAGGCTTCTGCGTATGGGTTTTGCTGGTGACGGAATGTGTAAGCGTGGCTGTGGTGCGTTGGCGACTTTCATGCATATACTGTGGGAGTGCCCGAAGGTGGAGCGATTCTGGCGTGGTGTGCATGAGGTCCTGCGTGTGGTGACGCGTGTTGCGCTGCTGCCTGAAGCGAGGAGATGCTTGCTGAATGTATGGGAACCGAATGACTATTCGGTCCCGCAGACGCGGTGGGTGACTCTGGGATACATGATAGCCAAGCGCGACATTGCTCAATTGTGGGGATCCCAGAGGCCCCCTGCGGTGTCGGCCTGGAAAGAGCATATGGATTGGTGTATGTTTCGTGAAAAGGTGGTGTATGTGGCGAGAGGTAAGCCTGGGGCGTGGGTGAAACTCTGGGGCCCCTGGAACGCCTACCGCGGGGGTATTTGTGAGCCACCACTGCTACCGGCTGCCTCGCCTGCTCCGTCTCCCTAGACGGCCCCCCTCCCTCAGCCGCGGGCGCGCGGTCCCCCAGTCCCTGATCTATTCCCATTCCCCTCTCCAGAGTTTTGCTGCTGGTTTGGATCCCCCACTTATGGAGCACGTGCTGTTATTTTGGATCGCGGGTTGCCTTGCGGGTGTGGTTTTTTGGTGTTGTTTTGTTTCAAGAAAAGGGAACCGTACTGTGGGCTTGGAGCTGTGTGGCCTGCACCATTGATTACTCCTGTTTCACTGCTCTGCACTGCCTAGAGACTTTTATTGTATGTGTGCAATATGTTTTTGTCACTCTAGCGGCCGGCCGGATGGTTGTAGGCCCATACCTGTAACTTTTACGAACTGCAATAAACGGTTTCAAAAAAAAAAAAAAAAAAACAAAAAAACAAAGCTAGGTCAGGATCTCCTATGGACCCATGTCCACTGGCACTTCTTAAAGGACTAGTAGACCTGGTGAGCCCTGGGCTTGCAGAAATCTTTAACCTGATGTTTGACTCGGGTATCTTCCCCATTAGTTGGAAGGAAACATCTATTCTGCCTATATTAAAAAAAGCCTACGTTAGAGGCCACCATCCCTATCAATTATCGACCTATTGCCAGACTACCTATGCCAGCTAAGATAGTTGACAAAATTATGAACACTCAACTGTCTCAATTTATCAATGAAAATAGTCTGCTGGATCATTCCCAGTTTGGTTTTCGTAAGAAACACAGTACGGAAACAGCACTTATCAAAGCGACGAAGAGATCAGAACGGTGATGGATGGAGGAGGCACAGCTGCTCTTGTGCTCCTCGATCTGTCTGCCGCTTTTGATACGGTTGATTATACCCTTTCACAAAATCGGTTGAAGAAGCTGGGAGTGGATGAAGTGGCTCTGGCGCTGCTGTCTTCCTTTTTAAAGGATCGGAAATCTACAGTGTCTATTGACGGTTTCAATTCGGCTTCTTATGTTTTGCCTTGTAGCCAGGCGCGGTGCGTCCATTGGGGCGTGGGGGCGTAGCCCCCCCGCCCGCGCCTCGCGCCCGCAGCTCTCCCTCTCCTCTGTGAAGCCCGCGCCTCGCGCCCGCAGCTCTCCCTCCTCTGTGAATGTCAGTCAGCATGACGTCGGACCGTGGGCGGTCCGCGTCATGTTGACTGACATCATTGTCAGACACATTTGGGAAAGGCAGCACAAGTGCGCATGAGTGGGCATGGAGCTTATTATTTTACTCCGTGCCCAGTCATGCGTACTTGTGTTTTTGCTGCCTTGCGCATGCCCATTAGGAGCCCCTCGGTCTACTAATGGGCAGGCGGCGGGCGAGGAGTAGGCTGTGCCGTCAGCCAATCCTGGCGCTGCTGCAACGCCAGGATTGGCTGAGGGCCGGGTTGCCAGTCACTTGCGCGTCACGGTGTTCCGGACCGTTTGAAGGAGCAGAGAGGCGCCAACGCGGGCCAGGAGAAGGCGAGGCGGTCACCGGTCAGGTAAGTGTTTTTTAATTTATTTTAGGGTGGTTAAGGTTTCCTGACTGTGACCCGGGCCGTCGCTGGTGTATGTCACGTGGTTCCTTCTGTGCACGTTTGAACTATTAGCAGTGGTCATTCTGCCTTTGTGCATGTGGTGTAATTTAACATTTCCAAAACCTGTTTTACGGGTTTACTTTTCAACTGTATTTACCAAAGGCGCATGCTATCTGCTTTCAAAGGTGTTTTGTTACCAATTGTGTTAACCATAGTAGGACTTAGCCACTGCCTGTAATCTAACGTTTTGTGTCTTGTACAACCAAAGCTGGGTGGCTTCAAACTTGTCCTGATATCACCCGATACTCAGTTATACATCATGTTCATCAAATAAGATTGGCTACGTGTTTCACAATTAGCATTTGGTGTTTTAAATAAACCACAACATGCAACACTTATGGACAAAGCCAGTAATCATACATTTCACTGGTAGATGTAAGTCATTTGTGTGGATCCCATTTGTGTGGATCCAGGCCTGGAAGTATGAAAGGATAGTGGAGCTGGGGCAGTGACGTTAGACTTACTGGCAGGCCTGGGAGTGCTAAAGGGTGTACAGGAGTCTGTAAGGACAACTGAGCTGGAGCAGTGCCGGCAGATTTATTGACAGGCTTGTGAGTCTGAAAAGACACTATGACCATTACTTTATTAACCTTCTTGCTTTTGCAAATATGCTTTAAAATGCACCATTTGCTCACTCTTTTTTCAAAATTTTCTCGGGTAAAACCCCCCGAACCCTCCCTATAACATTGGAGCTCGCTCGCTACGCTCGCTCGCCACCGCGCACTCACCACAAACTTTGCGCCCCACCACTTTCAAATGTCACCAGCCGCCCCTGCTTGTGGCGTCCCTCAGGGCAGCTCGTTGAGCCCCTCGTTGTTTAACATCTATGTCTCTGAACTGGCCCCATTATTCCGGGAATTCGGATTTAGTTTGACCACATACGCTGATGACACCCAGATTGTGGTAGCTGCACATAAACATCAAAACTCCCCCTTTCAGCAGTTTCAAAGCTGCATGAGCACTATTAATAAATGGATGACTGCACACTGCCTCAAACGTAATTCCGATAAAACGGAAGTCTTGATTTTTGGCAATTTGCAGCCCACCTGGAGCAACATGTGGTGGCCAGCGGAGATGGGCAAACCACCCAAACCAGCGACGAAAGTAAAAAATCTGGGTGTGCTGATTGACAACAGATTAACACTTTGTCAACAGACTAATGCTGTTGTCTCTGCATCATATTTTCTTATAAAGAAAATAAGGAAGATATTTCCGTATAGTCCGGCAAATACCAGGAAAACAGTAGTCACTTCTCTTATTCAATCTAAATTAGTCTACTGCAATGGGCTATATCTCAATGCCCAGAAGCAGTGCCTGAAGAAGCTCCAAATGATTCAAAATTCTGCGGCACGCTTATTGCTCAATATTCCCAGGCATAGATCGGTTTCTAACGAAATCCGTAAATTGCACTGGCTTCCGGTGCTTCAGCGTATCAAATTCAAGGCATTGTGTATTGTCTATAAAGCCGTACATCATACAGGCCCCTCTTTTCTTCAGAATCTCTTTGCATGGTACCAACCGACCAGACATCTTCGGTCGATGGGGGCAAGACTGCTGCTGGTGCCTAGAATTCGCACTGCACATTGGGGTGGCTATAGTTTTCATTACGGCACATCGAAACTTTGGGACTTTCTTCCACTGGAACTTAGGAATGCCAGCTCTTTGACTGGCTTTAGAAAGAGATTAAAAACCTGGCTCTTCCAGTGTTACGCGCAGAGCTTGCTGTTTGAAGTCCCCAGCGCCAAGACACCCTTGGGTAGTTGTGCGCTTTTATAAATCTCATTAACATTAACATTAACCCTATTTCTTTCTCATGGCAGTGAGCTAAAAGTGTTCCCCTGCACATGAAGTGCAGGCAAGCCGACCCAATTAATTATAGACCAATTTCATTGTTCTGTGGCAACCACAAGATGTTTAGTTGAGTATTGCTGAACCATATACAAAGTGGGTTAACTCGGAAGCCATTGTTTCCAATGCACAAGAAGGTTTTAGCAGGAAATTGGAACAGTTGCGAGGTCATAAGATTATGTCTGGTTTGTGAGAAGTATGCTCACAGCGAGAAAGACCCACTAGACCAGATTTTCTTATTATATATATTATAATGTTCCTAAAGCTTGCCTTCGATGTGGTCATTGAGTTCCAGCTGGCCTAAAAAAATATGTACAAACTGGAACACAGGGCCTTCAACCAAAAACCTTTGCACGAGTAAGCTATGGTCCATTTGGGGAGGGCACGGAAAGCTTTCCTATTTAATCAGGTGTATGGACGCTTTATTATTTAGCTTATTTTTTAAATGGTATTGACAGTTCATTGGGAAGTCTTATTCTTGATACCACCATGCTATGTATCACAATACTCCTATTTGCAGATGAGATTGTTTTGCTCGACTTCACTGAGTTATTGATGCAAAAAGTTATATAATAGTTTTGCAGTGTTTTGCACGATGAAGACATAAGTATAAATTGCACCACCATATATTTCAGATGTGCTCAGTGATGTAATATGTGAGGTAATAAGCAGTACATGACAGAAGTGCAAGCAGGAGCATAGCTTGGGCGGTATGATTGGGTGGGGTTTGTGCTTCAGATTCTCCGACTATAAGGCTGGCATATAATCTTTAAATACATTATATGACAAGCAGTGTGCACGAGAGGGGCCTAAGGGACAGTGGAAAGGAAGAGGAATGCGGATTGGTAGGAGTACTAAGCGAGAAAAATCAATATTGTGAGAGAGTGTGTGTGTTTTTGTTTGTGCATCTGTAAAAACTCCTACTGAAATCGGACTGACATCTCACAATACCCGACTGAAAGCACTGTACCCAACTACTTATCAAAAAATACATGTATTGTGGGGGGGGGGTGTAACACCCCAAACACCCCTTCTGAAGCGACACCCCTGAGTGGAAGTTATACTCGTGAACTACGTAATCTGGCGATTTTCAGTGTTTTTTTAGGTTTTTTTTTTACGGTATTGCTTTTTCAGTGAATTGCGAAGGTTTTTTTTGTTAAGGTAAGTTAAACCTCACTTATAACTCCACTCTAGCCTTTGTTTTTTCAGTAAATTTCTATTGCTTTTTTTAAAGTAACGTAATATCTTATTACGATACATTTGTGGCCCACCCCCTGTCACACGGGTAGGTACTGCGCCCAACTCCTCCCCCCAGGGAGCGGCCAACCCCTCCACTTTAAGCCATGCCCAACGTGAGGGTCGGCCGCAGGGCCTTGTCTGCTTGCCTTTGTTTACTTTTTCAGTAAGAACATTGTTCTTGTTACAACATGGCAACACAATAGCTGCGCACGACTGTCCGCTCACCTCTCCATATGAAATCATTGGAGACTACAATATAAAAGGATGCTAGAATTAGGGAGGGCAACACACAAGAGGACTGGTTTCTTAGGGGGCATGCTGACATTTTAAAAGGTTGCAGATACAACAGCTTTGTATGGTATATGTGGAACATCTGCATAGCTAGTCATGATGGAATCTAGGGAAAAATTATAACCAAACATGAATAAATAATTATAAGGCTACGACCATTTGTTCAAAATAGATATTAGGCTAACAGAGTCGGGGTAAGATGAAGTTCACTAGGTGCATTTTTGACAATTGCTTTTATTTTTATCATGAATACTGAGGTTTTCACAAATCATTGCTCTGATCGTTCTGAGTAGTAGACGAAGAAGCCATAATAAATAATTGTAAGTTGCAAAATACCAATTATTGTGTGTGCATTCATTGTTTTCAGGACCTGGGGTGCAGCACTTTATTTCAAATATACCTTGTGAATGAGAGGCTCTCTGACAGGGTTTTTTATGTCTCCCTGCCAAAAGAGTATAACTTGTTAGAGAGCTGTATGAGGCAGACTTACCATTTCCTTTCTTTTGACAAAGATATTGTCAGATCCCAGTCCGAAGGGTCACAGGGCAAGCAGGGGCTACTGGGCCTAACTGTGGGAGTTGAGGCCTTTTACACCTGATGCCTGGATCCCTGCCTACTATGGATCCTGAACAACTGGGCCAAGTACCCCTTTGGCACTTGACTCTCAGTGGTAGTGTGGGTCTAGCGGTCCAAGGATTTTCAGGGGGAGGGAGACACGGGGGGTGAACAGAGGCTCACATCTCAATATACACGCAGCAGCAGCATTACATGATTGTCCATTCAATTCAAGTATTTCTTTATTTGGAAACAAAAGTATCCATAAAGGTGCATTTGATCATCACAGTACATATTTTAGAACATTTAAAACAAGTATTTTATAGAAAATCAATATAAAATCAGAGGATATATCATTAAACTATAGGACTATTCTGATTAATATTCATTGTGAATCGAGCCCGGACTGCTGTTTTTATAAACGTGCCCACATAAAAGCCACAAAAAATAAAAAGTGTAACATGGATTGACCCAATCTCCCAATACACGGGCAAGGGGAGGTATCCAAGTTTGCTAGAAATTCCAAAGGAAAACATAACAAATATTTAACAGTGCAAGCCACATAGCGAAACAGTAAACCTTGTTCCCAACGCCCCAAAGGTTTTGTTAAATACAATGCAATAGATCTGGCTACTCTAATATTCATATTGGACCTCACACTCGCCTTTAAGGTCTCAGATAATACTCTTTCATCTTGAAGGGATTTAAACAGGACTACCTGCAGCTGTTTTTTACTGCTGGTGTGTGGGCCACCAGGATTCTCAAATAGCTGTTGGCAACCTGCCTTACACAAACGGGATTCCACAGTTTCTAACCATGGAATGCTCCTGCCTTTTTCACAGGGGAGACAGTCTAAAATGAAATCTCTAGTAAGACTAGCCTGCGTGTTTCTCCATACTGCTAACCAATGTTCCCTCTAATTTTATTCCTCTGTGTGCGGCAATGAAATATCTCCGTGCACCACAGCCAAGTTGCGTGCACCAAACACAATAGTGCGCAGTGGGTGAATCAGTCATATATTAGTCTATGCCTTACACTGTATCTGACCTTTGACTGATGAATTCCAACCTTAACTATTGGATTAGGAAAGGTACTCACCCACTAATAGGTCTCCATGATACCCAATACAACAGTGCACCCTGCAAAAGAAAGCATAGGCACCGGCATCTCTCTGTGCTTCCTCTCCTTCACTTAAAAAACCCCTTCTATGCGGCCTTCATAACTCTCTGGCCGTGAGCTGAACTGCTTGTGTACACAGACTGACTCCCGTCAGTGGACTGCGGTAAGCTAGCACTCTGTGATTTGATGTGGAGGAGGATCGGCCACTGTAACCTCAAACCAGATGACTTGCTTCAGGTCAGCTAAAGGTCCTCTTGGACCCTGGTGCCCAAAAAGAGCCAAGCTTTCATGAGGTTTCTGCCTACCAAAGCAGTATTCTGATGTAAAGAAGGCAAGAGGAGGATACACCCATCTTGTGGCTGAACTGCCAATGTGAATCAAGAAAGCCTGGGCTCAATCTCAGCTCCCCTATTTTACCAAATTGGGTGATTCTATGCAAATATTTTATTTCATTGAGCCTCCTTTTTCTTCTTTATTACATAGGACAGCACGTTCAAATATGTGAGTCTAGGATGTGCGCTGGCCAAAATCCTGCTGTGTTTGATTTAATAGACTATAAGTTTGCTTTAGAGGTGGGCGAGCCACTGGAAGCTCGGTCAAAGTCTGTAGCTGTGGCTCAGTTCAAGGTCCTCTCGGACCCTCAAGCCCAAACTGAGCCAAACCTTTGCGACTCATAGCTATAACTGACGACCTTGTCACATGGTAAAAAGGGTTCAAATCTCTTGAATAAGTTAATTCAGGGAGAGCTCTGTATAAAAACCCCTATCTATTTGATTTAATAACCTAAAACTTAGCTCTATTTATAATAAGAATCTAATCTATGTTTAAGACACATATGTCAACTTACTCAGCTCCTAGTCAGACTCCACCCAGGATATCGCAATTAGCAAACAAACTGCAACATCAGCACTTATGTAAAAGCCTCATGACTGTATCTGCAAAAGTGCCCACAAAACTTGCAATTGTAAATAAATTGAGGCCGATTCCCCTTCTATTGGCTCTGCTCTGTGCTGAGTCAATAAAAGGAAGGTGAGCAACAGGTGAACAGGTGGCAGATGTGTTACGTTCCTCTGTCACCTGTCTTTAAAATACACAAGACCTCCTCCTGTGCTATAAGGTCCCCGCCCTCCCCTGCCATTTGTTTCATCAGCCCAAGTTACATTAAACACATTTTTTTTCGGTACCGCAAGATTGAGTGATCTGCTCAGAATCCAATGCTGAGCCAACACTGGTACTCAGCTCTGGTCCCACAGGTCCATAGTCTGTCACTCTGGCTGTACCACGACATCCTCAGTTTACCACAGAAAAGAGGAGTCACCCCCTCCCGTGTCTCCCCTATCCCATGATAAACACCTCTATCCCTAATAACCCAGGACATCTCTTGTCCTGTATCTTCAGCCCCATTGCATTTCCACTTCCAAGTCTCCACTGTGTACTCGCCACTGCATTTGCCATCTGCTGCAGGGTGTCCCTTAGGAATAGAGGTTGTACGATGCCAGAGAGAGCAGTTTTCAAATGTAGAAATGCACTCTCTAGCATCAAACACCGCCCTGTCTGTGGTGCAGTGCTGCTGGACATTTCTGCTGGTCAAAACCAAAGGGGATGATGGACAAAGTGTTGAACAATGCAAGCACTAACACCCAGTCAACTGATCTGGGTATAATCCATCATTATTCTTTAGCTCACTCTGCCACCCCAGTTCAGACGTGGCCATATGCAAATCAGTCTGACCCTGTGCCTCATGGGAATAGTCCAGCCCGAACTGCCAAGCCATGTCTTCCCTGGAGTGGAAACAAGCATCCTGGGACCGGTTTCTGGCCAATCAGCCGTCATCAGCCAGGCTAGCTTGAATCCAGTGGCAAAATGAGCAAAGGACCCACGTCTGGGCATACACTGCCAACTTAGGGCGAACAAAGCAAAACCAAAGGAGGCACAGGGTCAAGACTGATTTGCATATGACCAGATCTAAACTGGGGTGGCATGGTGAGCAAAAGAATGATGGATTTAACCCAGATCTCTTGACTGGGGGTGAATGTTTTGATTTGTTCTGCATTCCATCCATCGATTGGGTGTCTTTTGCTTTCTCGCCCTAAGTGCGCTGGGTATGCCCAGACGTGGGTCCCGGGCTCACTATGCCACTGGATTCAAGCTATCCTGGCTGAAGAGGGGTGAAACCCAGAAACTGGTTAGGATGCTTGTTTCCGGTCCAGGGAGGACCTGGCTTAGCAGTTCATACTAGACCGTTCCCATGAGGCACAGGGTCAAGACTGATTTGCATATGGCCAGGTCTAAACTGGGGTGGCATGGTGAGCAAAAGAATGATGGATTTAACCCCGATCTCTTGAATGTGGGTGAATGTTTTGATTTGTTCTGCAATCCGTCCATCAATTGTGTGTCTTTTGCTTTCTCAGACATTTCTGCTAGGTCACAGAAAGTGACTAGCCAGAGACTCCATTAGTGATGAGTGGTGGTAATTTTCTGACAAGCACATGTTCTACCTGCCAGAAAAATACTGCACATTTTGTGGTTTGGGTAAGAAAATCTTGCTTTCTTTTCTGCAAAATTTGCCACCCCAGGCTGCTAAATCATGGTGGGGAGGCTGTCACCCTAGGGTACTAACAGCACTCTCATCAGGCTGGGGGCAGGAATGTTTCCCAGTACATGTTTAAAAACTCTCACTTTTAGTAAGTATTGTAAAAACAATCTCATGCACTAAGTTGGAAAGCTTCCATGTGTTAAAGAACTTTATTGAAATTTAAAGACACCTTATCCTATTTTACACTGGGTACAAGTGACACTGAATTGCCTCTTGCATTATTGCCGGATCCTGAGGACTGGATGTGTCAAACTCCATGTTTTAAAACTAGTTCTTTTGATAAATGTGTCTCACTCTCAATGCAATTATATAATCTAACATTTCAAACCCAGAAAGCTTTGGGCAGCATGAGAAAATACATTGTCAGGTTTGCTGTTTTACTTAGAACGGCCTTTCCCAGCATCTCACTACACCAAATGCCGGCCTGTTTTTACTCTCGGTGCTTTGTCCACTTAAGCTTGTGCCATTTTAGGGCAAGGCTGTAACAACACCTCGAGGTTGCTGAGGGGTCGATGGCCAATTGGAAGACAAACATCAATAAATTACCCTCAGGCTATCTGTGAATGAAGCGGCGTTAGCGAGAGCCACCTTTTCAATCTCTCTCCTTCAGCTAATTACACGTCTGACCTCCTTCACCTGTTGGTTCCTTTGTGGTGTGCAGCGCACCAAGCTGGTTTGTGATGCAACATACGCACACCATGAAAGACTCTGGGTGCTTCAGGGTAGCAGGGTGTGCGTGCGCGCAGGCGCGCACCCTGGAGGGAACATAGGTGCTAACCATAATAACAGAGGATGAACACAAATATAGGCTTCTATTAGAGGTATGTTCATTTCGCTATGGCAGATGAAATTGTGAGGTAGAAATGGGAGCCCCTAAAAGTCTTCTACAGAATCTATTTTCTTGAGCTTGGATTGAATTACACGTATTATTACCCCATATCTCAGCTCCATATGTATCTATCAGGAGGCACTGTTTCTAAAAATCTGCAAGCGTGGGAGAAAAGCTCCATCCCTCCTTGGTTGTGGTAGAGTGAAAAGTGAACTGATCGAACTGATCAGAATGGATGCGCTGTCCAAGATCCATTATCGGCAAAAACTATTCCCAGGTAGGAAAAAGTGCTAGTGCATTTTAGATTGGATTAGCCCACTTTAAGTGAAGCCAACTTATGCCACAAGTCATAATATAAGATTTATTAAAATTGGTGTGTAAGTCTAATGAGGCCGTAGAATTTACAAAACCTTGTACTGACTGTTGCAAAGCTCTCAGGGTACGAGCCATTAGTACGGCATCATCGGCATACCATAATGATGGTAAAAATTAACCCTTAACTTTTGGGACATCAGGGGTGGCACATAGTAATAAAGGATGAAGATCATTTATATACAGAATAAATAAAAGTAGAGCTAAAAAACATCCTTGTCTCACTCCCTGAAAAATGCTGATGTCCCGAGACACGTCCCCTAAGGTATTTATTCTTATTCTGGCCTTCATGTCTCTGTGCAAATAAACTAGAAAGTACACCAGTGCTTCTTTCATCCCCAGAGCTTAAAGGATAGACAGCAGTTTTGAACGGTTTACACTGTCAAACGCTGTGGTTAGATCCATGAATAGCAAGTATATTGGGCAGTTTTGGGCGATAGTGTATTTACCGATTATGAAATTAGGATTAATTCCCCGCTTTACTGTGCAAATCTGGGATCTAAAACCATACTGGCAAAGGTAAAAAATTGACTTCTCTTCTGCCTATTACTTTATCCAATTGTATAAAACCCTCCCCGGGATTCTTAATGTTGTGTTGATTAAGGAAAATGGGCCTGTAGCAACTAGGCTGCAGACGGTCTCCCTTTTTAAAAATAGGAACTATTATTGATGTTGGTCAAGTACTGGGTAGGGGGGAATAAGCTGGACTGTTAAAAACATTCAATAATAGGGAGGCACAAAATCCAGCGTTATGTGTGGGGAGATCAAGTACGGCATTGGAGCAGGGGGCCTTGCCCCCAATACTCTATTTTATTGCATCCTCAACTTGCCCCAAAGTTAACTGCACTAATGCAAAGTTTGGGTCTGGCAAATATTCAGTGTCGGCAAAAATGCGGGTGTAGATATTAGTGAAATGTAATTCACAGGCCTCACTTGTGATATTGTGGCCAATCTTTGACTCTGTCCCATTAAATAGTGCATCTCTTTTACTGCTTTCCAAAAGATTCTACTGTTTTTATTATTGGAAGTTAAAACTATGGAATCCCATTGCTGATCTAGTACTTCCTTTTTCCTGGCTGTGATGACCTGATTGTTTTTCTTTCGTACATCAGTCACCTTTCGGGGATTACTAGGGTGGCCTTAAGTGCCAGTTGCAGTTGGTGATTAGCAATGGAACACTCCAGACTAAACCATCTAGGTCTATTAGTAAAAGGCTTTATGGGTCTCATAAGCTCTTTCTTATTGTAAGAGCAAAGCTGGCCAAATGCCATGGCTGCTGGATAAGCAGCATCAACTTCAGTCAGACTTTGCATGACCACTGGCAGGTTCTCTTTGATCACTTCCTGGAATAGGTATGTGGGTGCAACCACTCTCTATTTTAATCTTAATCCTTATGATAGAGGTTCAAGATTGCCTGCTCCAATTTCCCATGTATAGTGGGGTTTAGGGTCCAGCATAAGGACTACTTTGTAGTGTAGTTCCTACCAATCCATAGGATCTCTGCATTTGTTGGACAACATAAACTTTGGGTGAGGTGCCTAGAGACCAGCTGTCTCACAGTGCCACCATAAGCCCCCCTAACTTTACCAGGGAGCGAATAGTGTCTGGCAACCACTAAACATGACAATCCTAACGCCTCACAGACCATGGAAACATATCAGAACCTTTTCACTCAGTCACTTGTGCTTACATGTGCTCAGAGAAATATACAGAATACACAGTGGGACGTTTTTCAATATATTTATTGAACCAACGTTATTCTTGTATAGAATACATGTGCTGCGATAATCAGTAGACAGAAGCAGATGAAAGTGATTACAAGCACCAAAAGGCTAAATAGTAGGTACAGATCTACCATGGTGCTAAAACAGTGTACATATGCAGGCATGTAAACAACATAGGAAGCTGGTGTACTCCTACTATGCAAAGCCCTACTCTAAGTGTACCAAGAGGGTGTGTGGGTTTAAAGCAAAGAATCCCCTCTAGGGACAATTCAATGCCATTGCCTGGCAGTAGAGAATGTAAAAGCCCTTCTTGGTCACAGACTGGACACCCCCTCACGGAGATGTGAGACTGCTGCTAGGTGAGGTCTCAGTATGCAGGTACCCTCAGTGTCAGCTGAAGTGCCTCATCTATCGGGATGCTTATTATTTATAAAAACAAAGCAGCCTTGGAATGTACGTTGTAGATTAATGATGTTATGGATCTGTAGATAGCTCTGTCGCCCCGTGGATGAAGATACAATGACATTTGTACATAGTGCCTAAAGAGGCCTTATACATGATGTTCGAGGCATCATGATAATGTTATGTTACAAAATAGTTTCAGAGAAACTAATCCAACATTGTTGTGCATGCAAATATGTGGAAAAGTTCACAGCAGAAATGTTATTGTGAAAAAGAGGTCAATGTAAAAAATGAGCATCTTTGCTACATGGGCCTAGCCAGGAACATTACAACTGCCATTGGGGTGTGGTTGATGGAGCAGAGTTTTTCTTCAAAACCGAATACCTGTTTCATTTTCGCATGTTATAATTAAAAGTACTACTGATTAATTAATAACTACTAAAAGTTTGTCGAGTTTGGTTTAATCAATCTTATTAACAGAAGAATTACACGTGGGAACGCTATTGCATGGCTAAATTAATAAATGAACTAAGTTGGTGAGCAAATTGACGAAATAGATGTTGCTTATGTGATGTTATTATGTTTGCGCTTATAATTAATATGCATTAATGGCTTTTGATGTCGCAAATGGCTAGATAAATACATACACATAAGGGTATTAGCAGGGGAATAACACTGTATAATCATTTCCGTGCAGTAATTCTGTTTTATGTCTTATTTCACTTAAGTTGACCAATGTGGCCTACCAAAAGATGGCTACCACCCGCAGCCTGCATTCGAGTAGAGGGAAATTTTGCAAGGAAGCTTCACACTGCCTGTGGCCTTGCACTTTTGATGAACTGAAAAGCCATGATCATGACGACAAGCCCAGGAAGTCTGCCAAGTGCCCCTGAACATGGAATTTGTTGCAAAACCGAAATATTGAATTTATGAACTTGTAATGATCCCACAACTGGGATACAATTTATCCAAAAGAGACATCCGTAGAAGTAACGAATTAGTTATGGATCTCTTATTTTCTATTCATTATTTGGAACGAACAATGTGTGAGAAAATCTCGCATTGTATCTCAATGTACCAAGACGACATTATTTCCGCCATTCAGCCGTTTTGCTCGATATGATTGTAACATTTTAGAATGTAATTTTTAGTATAAATATTAGTAGACTAGAGAGGTCTAGCGCCACTTCTTCCCGAACTGATGATCCGAGGTCCCGATGCTGACGGAGAGGACGGTGACTCTACATGACGGCTAGAAACTTTGATTGTCTTACTGAGGACCGGTTCTGACTTAGGATCTGACATTTTAGCCAGAATAGGTAATTATGAGAGAAATGAATTTGCATTTAATTGTCTTTTCTTACAATTTTAGATAAACAAATATTCTGTTTGAATTACTGTGTCAGGTGGTTATTTATGGTCATGTTTATTGAATTTATTTGCATATTGTAAAGAAATGTTTTCACCAGATCCATAGCAACTAGTAGATGCCATTGACCTCAGAGTACATGCAGATTGGTTAGGTATCTGAAAGTGTTTCCCCTTATACATGGCACGGAAAAGAGTGGTTAGGATGAAAGTTGGTGTAATGAGCCCCACCAGCGTGTGATGTGTGTATGCGTGTGTGACTGTGAGATCACTCCGTCCGTGGAAGTAGAGGGGATTCGGAAGCTCCGATCTGCACCAGTTTCTTGGTAGCAGAATGATGGTTAACTATTGTCTTGATCTGGTGAATTTGCGTGTATATAGGCTTGTTGATTATTGATTGATATTTGTACTAACACTGTATGTCGAAGTTGTATTGAGTTTTATGTATTGTGTACGGCTTCTGGGACGTAGGGAGTCGGTGACAGTTCCGTGGTAGGGCAGAGGGAAGCACTGCTCTCGGAAAAGGCGGGATTGTTGGCCCTGTATGCAGACAGGGGAAAACGTGTGACAATTGAAGTTGCGCGTCGCATTGTCTGGGTTCAGTGAGGTAGCATCGCCATGTGTTACCATTAGAAACGTATTTTCTGTGTGAGAGAAGTGTATATGATAGCGAAGGTTATCTTTGAAGTTCTGGTCTTAGGTCTCAGGGGTCCGTATGGCATTCCGTTAACGCTTATCACTGGAAAGGTAAGAGGTATTCTCTGAGCTTGTTAGAAGGACGGGGCAGAGGTAAGCGCTGCTTTGTTAACGTGTGATATAATTCTGTAGTAGGACAGACTGTTCGCTGTTCTCGGGAAAGACAGAATTCTGTGTGAATGTACTAAATTTTCTGGTGTGAAAGTGCGTGAATGAGAAGGCATTCTGGTTAATTGTGAAACTCTTAGGAGCATTCTGGAGAAAACAGTTAATTGGTGCTTGTTAGAAGGGTAGAGTAGAGGGATGTGCTACTTTATCAACGGAAGTAACGATTCTGTAGTAGGGCAGAGGTAAGCGCTGCTCTCGGGAAAGGCAGAATTCTCGTGGGAAAGGTCTTTTGCTGTTCTGTGGCTAGCGAAGCAGACAATGGAGATGTTTGTATGTTGTAACTAACAAACTCGTAGAAATTGAAACAAAGTCTACTGAGTAGTTTTGTAAAGCAGGGGTAGGCGAGAGAGACAGGAGACAGGAGTAGAAGCTGCTGCAGCGACTGCTGACATCAGGGAGACCGCGCTGGGATTGGACAGTGGGTTGGAACGGTGAAAGCCCGGTGATTGGTGTGCTAGTGTACGCCGTGCTAGGATTGGGAGACATACAGGGTGACGTAGACGCTCCAGGATTGGTGCGTTGGTGTGAGTCGCGCTGGGATTCGTGGACTGAGTTAGTGACGTAGACGCTCCAGGATTGGTGCGTTAGTGTGAGTCGCGCTGCAATTGGACAAGAGATCGTATAGTTGTAGAAAGGACAAAAAGGTTGCGGAAAATACAAAAATGTATTACCACGCTGAGGAAAAGAAAAAGAAATCCTTGTTTAGTAAGGTTAAGAACTGGTTTGACAAGGATAAGGATATTGTGACTAGGGAAGGACAGTTACTGCCCCCGATAAGAACCCCCGCATCCTTGATGGTTGCGAAGTATGGGTATCATACCTGTATTTGGTTAGATAACTGGGTGAAGTATACGAAAGAGGATGGAGTTTTAGCTTTCCCGGAACATGGCTCATTTAATTTGGCCATACTGAGGAACTTACGGGAGCGGATGATGTGTCTAGAGCCTCGGCCTAGGCCGACGCAGTTTGGGGCATTGACTGAATGGGAAGATGAAATGCATGAACGAGAAAAGCAGAGGGGTGGGGGAAGTTACAGGTATATGTTTGGGCGAAAGTATGATCGCGAAACCCATCATGATCGGATGAGAAGGTGGCGTGATGCCAGTATGACTGAGGGATTATATCCTGTAAGAACAGCAGAGGAGTCAGAAGGGAGAAAGTGTACAGAGAAAGAACATAATGTAGAAACAAGGAGATATGGGGCGAATGAGTCTGATGACGATGTCCTAGAGGACATGCTCTATAAAAGACCACCCCCGTATAGACGAGAACCAGAGGTAGGAACAGCAGTGACCCCTATGAGAGACACCCTGCGGATTATTAAAACAGAGGGTACCACCCCTGGGTTGAAAAACAGTTGTTCTCTGGCGGAAAGAGAAAGAGAGAGAGATAGAGTGAGAGATAGAGAGAGAGAAAGAGAGAGAGAAAGAGAGAGAGAGAGAGAGAAGGAAAGAGAAAGAGAGAGAGAGAGAGAGAGAGAGAAAGAGAGATAGAAAGGGAGAATGAACTTGAGGATGAAAAGACCAGAGAACTAGCAAGAACTACCTTTGAATTGACAGAGAAAATCAGAGAACTGACTAAACATCTTGAGGCAATTACGGTGCCTGTGACAATAGGTCCGGTTATGCTGATTTTCGACAAGCAGAGGACGGGCGACAGTGGTTTGACAGTACCATATGTGGGCAATAGATTGATTGTTCCTCCGGAGCAGGCAGAAATGAGAACAGGAGAAACACAGTGGAGAACGGGAGAAAATCAGTGGAGACATACCATATGTGGAGGAGAGTTGAGTATGCAGACTAACTCAAGTTTGAATTTTGGATGTGTGGAAGGGAACAGAGGATCAATTTTAGAACCACAAAGAGTGACAGAACCAGGGGGTGCAGAAAAATCTGTGGGAATAACTGCTGAAGATTTGAATGATTGGCTGAAGGCTTTGCAGAAGAAAGAAAAAGAATCCCAGGGAATTGATGTAGCTAGGCTACGTATGGAAATGGAGGAGATGATTGTAGGAACAATCCCTACAGAAACGCTGAAAAATTATCAGGAAGGGGAGATCCTCTTCCTGTGCAAAAGTATCACATGGAGAGCAAAGAACATACATGACAGGTTGAAAGGAATAGCCAGTGAATTGGGGATTGACATGGACAAGGTAAAAGCTTTACAAAAGCCTTACCGAGTGGATTTTACAGATAAGGACATTGAGAATCTGAACAATGCAGGCCGAACAGGGCAGATTAAGGAGATGATTGCTTTACTGAGAAAATGGGGAGACGTAGAAAGATGGAAAGACAGATGGACCCGAAAGCGAGAGGATGGGGCAGATAAAACTTCCTCGACATTCCCTCTGAAGGAAAAAGAGAAAGCAGTGACAGCTTACCCCATGAGGGAGATTCCAGGAGGTGGGTATGTACATGTCCCATGGACCAGACAGGATATTTTGTCATTTACAAATGATTTCCCTCGACTAAGGGAGAAACCCGTCGAGTGGTATAGACAGGTCGACAGATTTGTGAAATTGTCAAAAGTGCTGGGGATTGACCTGAATAGTCTGTTTGATATAATTGTACCAGCAGACCTGTGGGCAGAATGTAAAATAGTCATAGACTGGCCCACTAAGGAATACCCAAGAGATCCAAAAACAGGAGCTCCAGATCCAGAGGTCATGAAAAAAACAGGTTATGGCCTTCTTGAAAAATAAGGTACCCCCCAAAGAAACAGACTGGGTTAAAATAGATCGAACACATCAAGAATTGAAAGAATCAGTCCATGCTTACTTTGAAAGACTAATACTGGCTTTCAAACAGTTCAGTGGAGATGAGCATTTGGGTGACAAGGATCTGAGCCATTTTGTTTATAGATTTGTGTATGGTTTACGACCTGAAATCAGTGAAATGATCAGGCAGCATACCGTAGACTGGCAGAGCAAAAAGATTGATGAGATCCTGAGACATGCAAAATACTTCAGTGATGAGATTGAGGCGAAGCAAAGGAAACTGAAAGAAAAGGCAATGTGGGCACAGGTGAAAGTTGCAGAAAGACAGGAAGCTCAGTTGGTTGAACAAGCAAATAACCCAGGAAATAAACCCAGATTTGGTTCAGGAAAAGGGAAAGAAAACATTGAGGAAGCAAAGAAGAAATTCCCATGTCACAACTGTGGAAAATTAGGGCACTGGAAATCCGAGTGTAAGAATCCACCATCTACTAATGATGACAATCCATCATTTAATTCACAGGTGCAGAGTGAGGGGTGTGGTCAGCATCAGCAACAGCAGAAGGCTGTTAAGCAGCAGAATCAGGTGCCAAAACCACCCTTGCCACAGAGGAGAGGATCCCAGAAGTACAGCCAAGAGTCGGGGTTCTACGATGAAGAGCAGGTAAACAGGCCAAAACGCGCAAGCGCTGTAGCTCAATATCGGCTGAAAAATAGGGGAAGTGATTCTGAGGGAGACTTCTGACGGTGCCGAAGAGAGGAGGAGGAGTGCGTACTTGGCGCAACTCTAGAAATAGATCAGGCAGGACCTTTTGTAGATGGAAAAATCAATGGTGAAAGTGTTACTTTTCTAGTTGACACAGGAGCTATGAGATCAACTGTCAGGTCAGCTGATATAAAGAATCTTCATCTCTCGGATGAAGCAATCCAAGTAGTTGGTGTGTCCAACACACAGATTAAAACTCATCTTACTGAACCAGTGAGGGTTAGAATAGGTAAATTTTCAGACATGCACCGATTTGTGGTGTGTGACACTAGTCCTGTGAACTTGCTAGGCAGGGATCTGCTGTGCAAGATGAATTGCACTATCTTCTGTACTCCAGATGGAATAACTTTTGAAACACCAGATGAGGATGTCCTATATAGAATGACCATGGATAACAGGGAATGTGAGGCTTTGGGGACATATGCTGTATTTAATCCAGAGGCATTACCCCCAGAATTGAAACAGACAGTGAAAGCAGCAGTTTGGGATTTTACTGGAGAAGATGTGGGCCTGATGAGAAATGTAGATCCAGTAAAGATTACTGTAAAAGAGGGAGTGATTTACCCAAATATTCCACAATACAGACTGACACCTGAAATAATTGAAGGAATAACACCCATAATGAGAAAATGATTCAGCAGGGGGTGTTAAGAGAAATATTGAGCAGCCCATGTAATTCACCAATAATGGGACTGAAGAAACCTCATGGAAAGTTCAGAATAGAACAGGATTTGAGAAAAATTAACAAGATTGTTATGTCATGCTGTCCCATTGTGCCAAATCCATCAGTGATTTTGTATCAGATACCCCATGATGCAGAATGGTATACCGTAATTGATTTGTGTCATGCTTTCTTTTCAATCCCGTTGCATCATGACAGCCAGCCAATATTTTCTTTTAGATTTGGAGAGCGGATTTTGGCATGGTGCCGAATTCCACAGGGGTTTACAGAGAGCCCTTCAATATTTAATCAATTGCTGAGGAAATCTCTGGAAAGTCTAACAATGCCTGAAAATTCAGTTTTGGTCCAATACATTGATGACCTGCTTGTGGCATCAATAACACGTGAAGCTTGTGAAGTAGGCACCATTGCTTTACTGAATCACTTGGCAGATGGAGGATTAAAGGTATCTCCAGCCAAATTGCAATTCTGCAAGAGAGAAGTCCAGTATCTGGGACATAACATTCAGAAAGGCCTGAGAAAAGTGACCATTGACAGGATTAAAATCATTAGAGGAATGAGAGCCTCAATGACACAAAGAGAAGTGAGAATGTTCCTGGGAATGGTGGGTTACTGTCGTCAGTGGATAAGTAACTTTTCCCTGATTGCCAAACCATTGATTAAATTGACCAAACGTGAGGTGAAAGACCCATTAGAACTAAACCCAAAAGAAATGGCTGCATTTAAAGAGTTAAAGGACAGACTATGTGAAGCTCCTGCTCTAGGAATGCCAGATTACGAAAAATAATTTGAGCTGTATTGTAGTGAGAGAAATGGATGTGTACTTTCAGTGTTAATCCAGAAACATGGACGCCTGAGAAGGCCAATTGCCTACTTCTCATCAACACTTGACCCGGTAGCTGTAGGTTTACCAGGTTGCCTAAAAGCAGTAGCTGCTACCTGTAAAAGTCTGGAACAAAGTGAGAGAATCATAATGGGATATCCTGTACGGGTATTCGTACCTCATGATGTGGCAATCCTTTTAACAAGGAGCCGGACACAGTTCATGTCTCATAGTCAGCTGACTAAATATGAGAAAGTCATTCTTGGTGCAACCAATGTGAGTCTGAGAGATGTGTGAATGTGAATCCAGCGACACTGTTGCCTGATGCTGAATGTGTGGGAGTGAGAAATGAAGTTGATCATGACTGCCTGGATGTGCTTGATTACTGTATAAAACCAAGACCAGACATAAGAGATCTACCACTGCCTGAGAGTGATCATGTGTTGTTTGTGGATGGATCTTGTCTAAGAACGGATGAAGGAACACTGAGTGCTGCATATGCTGTATGTACAGTTTCAGGAGTTGTGGAAGCATCACCTTTGAAAGGAGTTAAATCCGCTCAGGTGGCAGAATTGGTGGCACTAACAAAAGGCTGCAAAATTGGAAGAAGTGTGAGAGTGACTGTGATGACTGACAGCCAGTATGGCTTCGGAGTTGTCCATGATTTTGGCCAGCTATGGCTACAAAGAGGTTTCCTGACCTCAAGTGGAACTCCCATAAAGAATGCTGAAGTGGTTGGAAAACTGCTAGAGGCGATACAGCTGCCTAAAGAACTAGCAGTGGTAAAATGTGCTGCTCATGGTCAAGGTGATGATTTTGTCACCGTTGGGAATAAATTCGCAAATGACATAGCACAATACTGTGCAAGAAACAATCATTCCATTAACCGGAGTAAAGAAAGAGAAATGTCTTCTTGTTCCTTAATGTTTACTAATGAGGTGGGAACATGGGAGGAAGTGAAACAGCTGCAGGATGAGGCAGGAGATGAAGAAATGAAAGATTGGGTGAAAGCAGGTTGTGCACCTAGAGAAAAAGATCATGTGTGGGTCTATAGGGATGGAAGACCAGTCATGCCAAATAGCATGCTATCAACGATGGCAAGGATGTATCATGGCCAAGGACACCTGGGGAGGGATGCTATGATAAGGGCTTTTAAGCAGACCTGGTATAGTCCAAAGTTCAGGCTGATAGCAGAAAGTCTCTGTCAGAGATGTCTGATATGTCAGCAATTCAATCCTGGAAAGAAAACAGTGGTGAGCCTAGAAACAATAGGCAGAGAGGGAGGACCCTTCACAAGAATGCAGATAGAATTCATTTAAATGCCCCAAGTCAACAGATTGAGGTATGTCCTGGTGGTGGTCTGTTTGTTCTCCAGGTGGGTGGAGGCATATCCAACAAGAAGAAACGATGGGATAACAGTGGCCAAGCTACTGTTAAGAGAGTTCATCACAAGGTACGGGTTCCCAGTAACCATTGAATCAGACAGAGGAGGACAGTTTTATAATGAAATCATGGGTCTGATCTGTGAAGCATTGAGTGTACAGCAGAAGCTACATTGTGCTTACCGACCAGAAGCTTCTGGTGTGGTTGAACAAATGAATGGTACCATCAAAAACAGAATTGGCAAAATGTGCCTAGCCACAGGAATGAAATGGCCCGATGTCTTGCCTCTAGTCCTGATGACCATTAGGTCTACTCCAGACAGAACAACAGGTTTGAGTCCACATGAAATTATCATGGGACGTGCTATGAGACATGCATTTGTACCAGTCAACAAGCTGATGACTATAACTGATGACATGATTTTGGATTACTGTAAAGGCCTGGCTGACGCAGTTCATTCTGTGTTTCAGCAGGTTGGAGAAGACACCACCACACTTGAAAAGAAACCAGCCGATGATCTGAGCCCAGGGGACTGGGTAAGGATAAAAGTCCACAGAAGAAGGAATTGCCTCGTTCCAAGGTGGGGAAGGCCAAGACAAGTCATTCTGACCACAACGACTGCTGTGAAGTGTGCTGGAGTGAAAAATTGGATACATGCAAGTCACACACTGAGAGTTCCAAATCCAAGAGACGGCACTGGGAAAGAATACTTTGAAGAATCAGATTCCAGTGATGATGCAGACAGCGAGACAGTAAGAAGGAAAAAGAATCCTGAAAGTGGGGAAAGTGAGTCAAGAGAAATCGTCATCCCACCAGAAGAGGTTCTGAAAAGAACAGTGCAAACCGCAGAGGCAAGTTCAGATTCTGAAGAAGTACCTGAAGTTCCAACTAACAGTGACCAACACAAAAAGAAAGAAAGAAAAGAAAAGAACATTCCAACAGAAGTGAGACCTGAATCAAATGAGGAAATTGGACAAGTTCCACCTGAGATAAATATTGAAGAAGAAGGGACAGACAAAGTCAGAGAGGGACAGATTGCGGAACAACCCAGAGGAGGTGTAGGGAACATCAACAACAAGCTAGGTGAAGGGACAAGTAGACAGCAAGAAGATTGCGTGTCGGAGACCCGAGGAGGGACAGAAGTAGGGAAATCTCAATTGGTGGAAAAAGAGACTGTTGGAGAAAAGGAGGTTGTTGGAGAAAAGAAAACTGTTGATGAACAAGAGGCAACTGAGACAGAGTCTGATGAAAGTGACAATGAGATACACGGAGGACGAGTTCTACGAAAGAGAACTTGGCTTGGAGAAAGAAACAATAAAGAAGGAAGACAAAAGAGATATGCTAAAGGAGATCTTTGGCCCAATAAGATAAAGAGACTGAGGTATCGACTGACACGAGTTAACTCTTCAAAGGCTGAACAGGTGAACGAAGTGTCAAGTCTGAATCCAACAAAAGAGGAAGAAACAAAGATACCTGAGAGAACTAAAAGAATAAGAAAACCAAACCAGAGGTATAAGTCACCAGAATGGACGTATGTGGCACTGCCTGAACAAGGAGAAGAGGCAGACAGTCAAGGAAGTCCAGAGGAGGCTTTACTGAAAGTGGTTGCTGAAGAAGAAGCTGTGGGAATCCTGAGAGTTATCTTGTCCGACATTGGAGAAGAGCCGGATGTTCAGGACCTGATACAGTTTGATGATGATGAAGAGACAGTGAAAAGTGACGAAAATCCAAATTGAGTAAATCCAAGGAAAATCACTTAGAGAAGAAAAGAAAAGAAGCAATATTAAAACTAGTAGATTGAAAAAATCTGTTGGGTACTCGCTGCCCTTAATTTCGGTAGAGGAGTAGAAGCGGCTAAGTCAAAAGACACGGTCAAATTAACAAAATGGCTAACACTGAGAATAATAAAAGTAGATGTACCTTTCTGAAAATATGGTGCAAGATGTGCTGCTGCTGTACAGGATTATTAATGCTGCTTTGGAGTGTGCTTGCTCTACTGATTTCTTTTAGAGTCACTATAGACACTTTAGAAGGACATATTGAGAACAGGACTAATATAGGGAAGAGTTCACAGAAAATAGTACCAACTAGAACTAGCAATATACATATACATAAGGATAGGTCAATTAATGATTTTTCTAGCAATGTTTTTTCTAAATTGTTGTATGAGTACGTAAAGACAATGGAAGTAAGGGATTGCTATGTTTGCATGCAATTACCTGCCTCTGTTTCGGAAGGAGTGACTTATCACCATCTTCCGGCTACGTATGGAATTTCATGTAGTGTGTTGATTAGTATATTTTACCAGTTAGGGAAATTAGATTATAATATGTCTAATGTAGATAATATTCTTGGGCAATTGCCTATGAATAAAGCACTGAATCCTGCAAAAGAAGCTAACACTTTAGGTGAGATTTTTTCAGAAACAAAAGAATTAACCTTAGAATATGTTTTTAAGAACAATTTAACTTGCAGTTTGAAGGGAGAAGAGAAGAATTTCCTAGACATGGTTGAGAGAAGAAGGTTGAACATGCACAAGAAAGCAGAAGGGCATAAAATGAGTGAAACCATGTGGGATATTGAGAAAGAAAAAGAATTGAAAAATGGAGCCAGTCCAACTATGGCTATAGATGCACCACAGAAAGGCAAACTATGCATTACCAGGAAGAGATCCCAGTATGATTATTATTTCATAGGGACTAGTGAGTGCTATGATACATACTTTATTGCAACCGGATGGGGATTTAGAGGAGGAGAAGATCCAGTTTTTCCGGGAGTGTATTATATTTGTGGGAACAAGGCTTATAACAGGTTGCCTGACCATTGGTTTGGTACATGTTATGTTGGCCTGGTCTTTCCAAAGATTTTTCATATGGATAGAGTAGAAAATGCTGAACAAACTAATCCATTAACACGCTATAGAAGAGAAACATGGACAGAAATTGTATGAGATATTTTTGGAGCTTTAATTCCAGCAGTGGGAATTTCTTTAAATGCTTTTGGCATTCGGAAGCTGTCAACAGTGGTGGATCGCTTGTCAACAAGCACCGCTGGAGGCTTTCTTTTGGTTAATACAGAAATGGTTGCTTTGCATGCTATGGCGATGCAAAATCGACTTGCCCTTGACATTCTTTTGGCAAAAGAGGGTGGAGTCTGTGGAATGCTGAAAGTTCAACATTGTTGCACTTACATTCCTGACGAAAGCAAAGATCTAAAAATTTATATCAAAAATATTACTGATTTGCATGAAGAATTAGTACCACTGGAAGCTGAAAGTATCTGGACTAAAATGGCTAATAAGATGATTGCTATTAAGAATTTTGTAGCTAAAATAGGTAATACCATTTTTGGTGAGATATTATTTCCATTAACCTGTGTAATTGTTGCATTATTGATCCTTAGATTAGGGTGTATGTGTTGTAGATATAGAAGAAATAAAAAGAAAATTATAAAAGAAAATGTTAAAAAGAGACAAAAGAAACCAGAAAGAGATCCACAAGAAATAGAATTAGAAGAATTGAGGGAAAGCATGTATATAGAAACTAAGAAAGAAGATGAGTTGGAAACAAGGGTTAGAAAAATGAACAAGAAGATATTTTGAATTTCTTCAAAAGGGGAATTAAATAGATTTTTTGGGTTTTTGAGTTTTGTGGTGATTATATATCACCAAAGGGGGGATTGATGGAGCAGGGTTTTTCTTCAAAACCGAATACCTGTTTCATTTTCGCATGTTATAATTAAAAGTACTACTGATTAATTAATAACTACTAAAAGTTTGTCGAGTTTGGTTTAATCAATCTTATTAACAGAAGAATTACACGTGGGAACGCTATTGCATGGCTAAATTAATAAATGAACTAAGTTGGTGAGCAAATTGACGAAATAGATGTTGCTTATGTGATGTTATTATGTTTGCGCTTATAATTAATATGCATTAATGGCTTTTGATGTCGCAAATGGATAGATAAATACATACACATAAGGGTATTAGCAGGGGAATAACACTGTATAATCATTTCCGTGCAGTAATTCTGTTTTATGTCTTATTTCACTTAAGTTGACCAATGTGGCCTACCAAAAGATGGCTACCACCCGCAGCCTGCATTCGAGTAGAGGGAAATTTTGCAAGGAAGCTTCACACTGCCTGTGGCCTTGCACTTTTGATGAACTGAAAAGCCATGATCATGACGACAAGCCCAGGAAGTCTGCCAAGTGCCCCTGAACATGGAATTTGTTGCAAAACCGAAATATTGAATTTATGAACTTGTAATGATCCCACAACTGGGATACAATTTATCCAAAAGAGACATCCGTAGAAGTAACAAATTAGTTATGGATCCCTTATTTTCTATTCATTATTTGGAACGAACAATGTGTGAGAAAATCTCGCATTGTATCTCAATGTACCAAGACGACATTATTTCCGCCATTCAGCCGTTTTGCTCGATATGATTGTAACATTTTAGAATGTAATTTTTAGTATAAATATTAGTAGACTAGAGAGGTCTAGCGCCACTTCTTCCCGAACTGATGATCCGAGGTCCCAATGCTGACGGAGAGGACGGTGACTCTACATAACGGCTAGAAACTTTGATTGTCTTACTGAGGACCGGTTCTGACTTAGGATCTGACATTTTAGCCAGAATAGGTAATTATGAGAGAAATTAATTTGCATTTAATTGGCTTTTCTTACAATTTTAGATAAACAAATATTCTGTTTGAATTACTGTGTCGGGTGGTTATTTATGGTCATGTTTATTGAATTTATTTGCATATTGTAAAGAAATGTTTTCACCAGATCCATAGCAACTAGTAGATGCCATTGACCTCAGAGTACATGCAGATTGGTTAGGTATCTGAAAGTGTTTCCCCTTATACATGGCACGGATAAGAGTGGTTAGGATGAAAGTTGGTGTAATGGGCCCCACCAGCGTGTGATGTGTGTATGCGTGTGTGACTGTGAGATCACTCCGTCCGTGGAAGTAGAGGGGATTCGGAAGCTCCGATCTGCACCATGGTCACCATAACTAGAGGGAATCACTTTCCCAGATAACCATAATCCTTCTAGGTCTGGCGATATGAAAAAGTAGTCAATTTTAGATAATTGGCCCAAGCCCCTAAAGGTGGGTAATAAATCTACACCATTACCTGTGATATCCAGAACATTATCTAGTTCACAAATTGTCAAGAATTATGCCAGATCAGATTCTCTGACATCAGTTCTAATCTGTTCGTAGCTGCTGGCATTAGTACTAGAAGTGGTATTATGAAACAGATGCAAGGGAATACTTGAGGACCTCAATCTTGCGTTAAAATCCTCACTAGGCAGAAGCCAGCTAGTTGTCTTCTATCACCAACAGCATTTTGTAAGGATAATATATAATCAAGCAGGATTGGAAATTTAGTATTGGGCACGTTAGTAAAATCCTTATTATCAAAGTTAATTAGGTATATGGTTAGACCTCTTCGATATCTCACAATCTGAAGGTTTCTGTCAATAATCTCTAGTGCCTTCACGGAACCCCCTGCTTTAATGTTCACCCAAATAGCTATGCCACCTACTGCTCTACCTGATCTAGAGGGGGTTGCCATATTAGAATAGCATGCAAAACCGTCAACAAATATTTCATGAGTCACCCAGTTCTCCTTCAACATTAGAATGTCAAACTGGTTGATAAACGAAGCCAATCTGGGCATGATAACTTAGATTGTAGCCCGCAACATTCCAGCTCAACGTTTTTTGTGTAAAATCATCAGTGCCCACAGTTACACTCAAGCTGGGTGGGGCCTTGGAAGGAGACTCAGTTACTGTGGTAATTGGTATGAGACCTGACATATCTGCAAAATCAGGCCTCAGTCAGTCTAACCTGTCAAGGCCTTCTAAGGTGGAAAACCTATTCCAGTGTATAAAAATGCGTGGGGTGAACTGGGTTCTTAATAGCATGGGTTTGTAAAAATAACCGAGAGGGAGACAGCAGAATTTAGAATTAATGCCATCAATGACCTCCTGCTGTTTTAGTATATTACACACACTCAATGGTCAGCAGAAATTGCCGACCATGCAGTTCCTTCAATATCTTAGTTTAAACGAAGAAAGACTGTCCAGTTAAATACTTACTTTTATGAAGAAATAAGTATTCATGTATGACCACAACATTCACAAACAACCCACACAGTCCCCTGTGTTCAGGTCCCCGAGTCCCATTTACCCTAGCTAGTGGTAGTGGTTATCACCATTCACTTTAGGGTACAATCAGGTTAATCCCCACTGGTAGTCCAAGCCTCAGGAGTCCCACTCTGACTCCTAATTAAAGTAAACATTGTTCCAGTGTCCCTGCACTATCTGACAAGCAAGTTCTCTTGGGCCCTCTGGCCTGAAAAGCAGTCTGACCTGCACCAGCAGAATCCAAGAGGTCAGAATCTCTGAGTGTGCTTCCTTCACGAGTGCTGAGGTTGCAACTGCTCCGTCCAGTAATTCTTTCACACACAGCCAAGGTAGGCTAAGGTTCAGTATCCTTAATGTTTGCACATGTGGTCCTGCAGTGGCCAGAGGTTCTTCGATGCTCGTCTGATGCTTGGTAACATCTTCGGGTTCCTTCCAATGGATCGGACAAGGCAGCAATCTTGGTGCTGCTTGTCAGTCATGACTTGCGCCCACTACGGTCACTCTGGCAGCCTCCTTGCTCCACCAACAGTCTTTATCAGACCACACTTTCTGCTTTGTCCTGGTAGCCTGCCCTGGCATACGGGCCACTGTTCCTCATCTGTGCATGGTCACTGACTTGATATGCACACTGGCTACTGCTCGATACACACAGCAGTAATCTTCAGAACGGCCCATCTGGCATAAAGGGTCACCGACTTGATACCGCATAGGGCTACAGCCGAGATCAGCATGGCAACAATCTTTACAATGGTCCCACCTGGCATACGGGGTTGCCGACTTGGGACTGCAAATGCAAGGAGTGCAATGAGCCATTCGGTGTAGCAACAGTTGCATCTCATTTCACTGTGGCCCTCCTCTTGGCATACAGGGATAGTTGACTTTTCCCTGCACATGGGCAATGACCAGATTGGAGCAGGAGCCATTTTCCCAAACATCGCTAAGGGCATCCACACGCCAGAATAGATCCCTCCATTGGTCCTCGCTCCCTCCAATGCTCTCTTCTCCCTCACAGGACACACTGCTCTTGGCAAGCAGGCAGACACTGTTGCTCCAGGTTCCAAGTACATGTGGTCTTGGATTTCCGAGGTGATGTCCCCTCACTCAGCTGGGAGGCAACCAGGCCTTGAACCTCAATCCTGGTCACAGGAAGAAGTCTTGCAAAGCTTGTACTCCTCACACAGGCTGACTGGCTGCTTGACAGTTGACAACTGTTGGGGTCTCAAGCTCCCCTTCTTATAGTCCGATTTGTGATTTAGAATCTGAGTCTTTAAAGCCAGTGTTGGGGGTCTGCCTCATTTTGAAGTAACCTCTCCTCTGTTCTCTCTTCCTCCAGAAAGCAGTCTGCCACAGCAGGAATGACTTCAAATTTGATAGCCCCACAGCACAGGTCATGGGACTGACTAGAAAGTTTATATTTAGATGTCCAACACAGTGATATGTATATCTAAAGGTTAACCCAGAGCCTCAGCATTACTCTTTAGGATTCTCTTATCAGCCCCATCTTCTTCCGGAAATGTGCACAGGCCTCTCCGCAGTGACCTCCCTCTGAATCCAAATGCACTCTTTGAAGTGTACCAATAGCCTGACTCTCCCTTCCTTTAATGTGTCCTACCCAGCTTACAGGAATGCAGCAATACACACATCTGTCAGGGAGGATTCTTCTACCTCCTCTCCTCATGTTCCTCCAGTCAGCCCTGGGTCTCCCAAAATGGAACCCAGAGTCTTCCATATACTGTACCATTCACAGGCACACATATACCCAGCACATGCATATATCATACATGAGCGGCACACCACTACATCCTTTCTGTATTGTACCATTCATAGGCACACATACTCCCATCACAGCACTGCATCATCCCTGCATTATACCATTCTCAGGCACACATACACCCAGCACATATATACTGCACCAGGAATGTGCGACACTACACTTCAAACTGATGTATACCAGGGTGAGTTAAGCCCAGAATAGCAGGACTTTAAATGAGTTAGCCTGTAGGTAAAAATGAGCTGTTAACTTCTACTGAGCACTACAGGGTATGCTGCCACCACCAAACTTGTGCTGTTGAAGTCCTAGCGGAGACACTACTTTGAGGGTACCACTTTAGGCGCTTCTTTCGGTCCAAAAATACCACGATCCCTTAGACAGGCCCATGCCATGGTGCAATTGCATGATCTGCTTTCGCCCATGACAGCAAAAATCCAGACATCAGTAGAGTTGGGGCACTCAGGGCTGGGGTGCACATCACCACGCACAGGACATTTCTGCCCCAACAGATATGTTCTGTTTATTTCCCATTGGGCTTAGGAAATCTAACCAGGACTGCCCGGTAGAGTAGAAGTGATCACGACAGGTCCCAGTGAGGATTTATCATTATGTAAATAAACAAATCATAGCACTGTATCCTGCCCGCTCCATAGTATAGTGAGATTCACACGGAAACAAAATAGACATGGTGCTAGGCCCGCCATATTGATTCTGCATGCTGTACAAAAGAGATACTTTCTTCGTTTCTACTTTTACTTGCTGCCTAGGTGCTCAAGAGCTGTATTTGTTAACTATATGTGATGTAAACAAAATAATAAAACACTAAATTAAAATAAGTGACCCAGAACAAAATTTTCAACACATTTCTAGTGGATGCTGGCTTTCATAAATTGACAAGCAAAGGAACATGCCATGTATCCTACATTTGCACTTTGCCTGAGGTTCACAAGCCTCTAAATTCTATTTGTTTTAACAACCAATCAATAAATGAAAGAAAACAAGGTATCCACTTATATTGCCACATTATTCAAAGCTTAGCACTGCTTACCGTTGTTTATTGATTTAATTATGCGTTTCCTAATTTCTACGGCTACAATGCACTCGCCAGAGGCTCCGGGAAACGTATGTAATTAGGCATTCAGCACTTCTAGGATGTACAGAAACTGCTGTGAAGGGTGTATTTAGATATTTATTGATTTCCATTCGAGAAAAAAACCGGAAACTACAAAATAGGCATTTTTTTAAGCAAAGAATAAACCCTCAAATCTTTCCTGTACAATTTAGTGCTAAACACTGACATGCGCAGTCCATGTATTTATAAGATGAAATAAACAACATCAATTAGCGAACTGCACTAAATATCTCCACAGACGAAAGGAGGAGGTGCATAAACTCGTTGCCTAACCTGTGTTCCTATTGAAGCAACCACACAACCCCTAAAAAAATCCATGTTAAGTAGAATTCCAATCCTTTGGCAAAATGCCAGGGTTCACTTTCCGATTCCTCAGAATTTAGGCCCTGATGAATGAAGTTGATCCCTCAAACCAGTCAGTGGTTTTGTACATTGGTTATTTTTCAATTTCACCTACATTTTGCATTGTCACTGATTTACTAATCCATCACAATCAATCCTGCCTCATTATTGTGCGTGAGGAAGGAGTCCTTTGGTGGCTCTGCCAGCTCTTAATTTGTAAAAGAATGAGTGCCATGCCCAAAACTCTGCTTAGAAGCCAGCGACCAGCACTATCAAATGTTAGTGCACCAAATACAAGGCGGGTAGTCTTGAATTCACCTCCTGTCTCTTTAATCCACTACCAGACAATCCCAGCACCTTTATCTTGCTCTTTCAGATTTCTGTCTTTTCTCTTTATAATGGTTTTTCCATCTTTCTCTTACTCCTTGTTTCTCCTTTAGTTTTTTTCCTCTGTTAAAACTGGGGGTTCTGGTTGCCTGAGTATGCACCCAGTACAAGCAGGAACCACCATACTAGTCAGGGTAAGCTAGATGCACACTATAAGATAACCTGTGCCCACCGTCTGGTAGCTTGGCACAGATCAGTCGGGCTTTTCTAAAGCAGCAATGTGTAAAGTATTTGTGCAACACACACACACAGTTACACAAAGAAAACACTACAAAAATACTTCACACAAGTTTAGAGAAATAAATTATATTTTTATGACCAAAACAAGACCAAAATGACAAAAATTCAATAAGTAGAACTGGAGTTATGACTTTTTAAAAGAATAAATCAAAAAGTAGTGCTTAGAAGTAAATAGCACTTAGGGGTTACTTGAGGTCATGCTGGGCCAGGATAAATCCAAAGTTCAGGCCGACCGATATGAAGGGCAGGCCAGCTACAGGACTCATGCAGGTCCCACAGAAAAAGTGCAGTGGATGAGCAAGTGTCGACGTCAAAGACTCGATGTGTCGGTCCTGATTCACGCAGGTGATAAAGGCTTCGTCAACGAACCCCTCTACAATGCAGGCATTCATTGTCGAGCTGCGCTGTCCATCGAAACAATGTCGTTGATCAATCCCTAAGTTGGTGTTGAAGGGCAATGTGTCGATTCCACTCATCGCAAAGCGTTCACTGAGTTGATTTTGATGGTTCTGTACAGCAGAAGTCACCTTTCAAGGGCCCAGAACTGGCCTCTTGTCAGGGCCGGACTCACAGATGGCAGAGTTGCGGTGCTTTTGCAGGGTTGAAGGAAGTCTTTGATGGCCCTGAGAACTCAGAACAGGGGGCTAGCCCTTTGAATCGCTATGGGTTCAAGTGAGATGTGTCCAGGACTTGCTCTCAGCAGGGCAGAGATCAGTAGGGTAGCACAGCAAAGAAGAAAAGCAGTTCTTCCACAGCAGCAGTCAAGCAGAGTGGCAAACCTTGTAGCACACCAGTCTTTACTCCTGGCATAGATCTTCACAGGTTCAGTAGTGTATTGTTTTGGTAGGGTCAGATATCCTGTACTTATACACAGATGTGCCTTTGAAGTGTGGGTAGCTTGAAAGCAGACCCTTGAAGTACACAGGTCCCCCTTTCTTCCCAGCCCTGGCTCCAGACTATCAGTAGGAAGTAATCAGCCCTTTCTGTGTGAAACAGGACGGGGAACAACCTTTACAACGCAACTATTACAACGCACTACACTTACAACGCAACTTTTACAACGCAACATCCACTACAATGCATTCCATTACATCGCATGACACTACAACGCATTTTTAAAAACTACCTTTACAACGCATTCCATTACATCGCATACTACCTTTACAACGCATACCATTACAACGCATAATATTACATTGCATTTAAGGTAAGTATTGGATAGTATAGGGGTAAAAATTACTATTCTTACTCCAGGGGGTGCAACAGTAGGGTAAGTATTGGATAGTATAGGGGTAAAACCCCTACACTATCCAACACTTACCCTACTGTTGCACCCCCTGGAGTTAGAATAGTAATTTTTACCCCTATACTATCCAACACTTACCCTACTGTTGCACCCCCTGGAGTTAGAATAGTAATTTTTACCCCTATACTATCCAACACTTACCCTACTGTTGCACCCCCTGGAGTTAGAATAGTAATTTTTACCCCTATACTATCCAACACTTACCCTACTGTTGCACCCCCTGGAGTTAGAATAGTAATTTGTACCCCTATACTATCCAATACTTACCCTACTGTTGCACCCCCTGGAGTAAGAATAGTAATTTTTACCCCTATACTATCCAATACTTACCCTACTGTTGCACCCCCTGGAGTAAGAATAGTAATTTTTACCCCTATACTATCCAATACTTACCTTAAATGCAATCTAATATTATGCATTGTAATGGTATGCGTTGTAAAGGTATTATGTGATGTAATGGAATGCGTTGTAAAGGTAGTTTTTAAAAATGCGTTGTAGTGTCATGCGATGTAATGGAATGCGTTGTAGTGGATGTTGCATTGTAAAAATTGCGTTGTAAGAGCATGCGTTGTAAAAGTATGCGTTGTAACGTCATACATCCAACAGGACACTGCCTATTCAGGTGTAAGTGTCAGCTCCTCCCCTCTTCCTACCCAGGAAGAGCTATCTGCATGCAGATGAATGCAAATGAGTTCTCTCCCACCCTTACTGTGTTTGTGGCTGTCAAATTAGGCACTGGCGGCTCCCAGTTAATTTCTGAGAATAAAGGTATAGGAGCCTGTAAGGGGCAGTTGACCTCGATCCATGCTTTTGCACTGCATGCAAGCTTCTTTTAAGTTAAAGGATTTTATTATTTCAAACTTTGAACAAATTAGGAATTATGCTAGTCTCATATATATGAGAAATAATGAATAGAGGCAATGAAAAGTCAAATAGAATGAGTTTTAAAAGCAAGAGAGAGAAAGGACAGAAAGAAAAGAGAGAAAAGAAAAGGAGCAATTAAAAAGAAGAATATGCATAATGAGTCAAATTGTAAGGATGTGAAGTAGTTAAATAGAATGGAAAAATATATCAAATGCACCAAATTTTACATGGTTAAACATTTAAACAATGAGAGAATAAAATTATATGGAGTAAAAAGTAGCAATATTTATAGTAATATTCGACAGATAAGTGGCAACCATAACTGATCACATGTATCTGATAACCGTTGTGAGCTCAGTTTGAATCTATCCAGCCTGTGATGGTGACAAACTAAATTCCACTGAACTGTGATATTGTCTGTAGATTTCCAATTTGGAGGTGATAACATGAATGGTGACTGGAATCAGAAGATCTATAAATTCTTTAAAACAGTCTGTTAGAAGAACATCTTGTGAAAGTGGTATATGAACCTGAGTAATAGCATTAATTTGTTTGTTTCCAAACCTGAGGTCAAACATTGGATAGAGCTTGAAAAGTACAAAACATATGAAAATATGTCATTGAGTGAGTATTACAGCACCAGTAAGTGTCTTGGTGCATAAGTTTAGCATTGAAAGGATGAAAAGGAGTAAACAAATTTAAAGTTTGAGTCAGACTAGCGGTGCAAACTGTGGAATATATTTTGCACTAAATACTACCACAATGAGATAGGTCAAATGAAGTCTAAGTCAGACACCCGTAATGTTTCAGTTATTGTTTTAGCCCTGTCTGGATCAGGTAACACAAGCAGTTTCAAGATGTAGCTGCCTTGGAGTGAACAGTCATTGAGAGTGAGTGAGCTGGTGAGGGAGGGACAGGGAAAGGAGTATTGTACAAATGGTGTGTGGGAGATTGTATAAGGTAGGTAATTCAAAAAAAGGAATTAGGGAGCCCAAATTGAGTACTTGTGGATAAGAAATAAGCCTTGTTCATCCATGCTTTCAATTTTTTGAGCCAAGTATTATGTCAAATAGGGCTGTTCAAAAACTTATTAAAGGGGGAGAGAGGAGAAATTAGAAAGGGTTTCAAAAAGGTGCATGCATGTGGTAACCAAAACCTAGGAGAGTTGGACATGAAAAGAATATGTTTGTTCGAAAAAGGGTGGATGGAAATACAGCATTTTCCAAAGAAATCCATAATTTATGAGAAGTGTAGAGAGATTGATACAGAAAATAGTGTAGTTGCCTAATACAAAAAGCCCTGTGATAGGTAATTAAGTCATGGAAATTAACACCGCCTGAAATCTGAGGAAATTCAAATATTTGCAAAGAGATTCAAGGTGATCTACCACTCCATAAAAAGTTAGAAAGAAGCAACTGCCAGGACATCTAGATTTGTTTTCAGAGTATCATTGAGAGTTGTACAATACCAAATTGCTAAACATTTAATTTAGGTGGAACTCCAAAATAAACCTGCTGCAATAATGGGTTATTTGATACAGTATTTTTTGAGTGGCATCACTTCTGATTCATCTATGTTTACTTTAACCCAAGACATTGGAATAAAGGTTAAGTTCGGAAAAAGTTCTTGAAGTCCTTAAATGATGGAGTAAAGGTTCCAAGACTAAAACAAAAAGCAAGAGAGACACATGGCAGCCTGGTCTAGTTCTTCTGTTAAGAAGGTAATAAGGGGATTGTATACCATTAACTATAACAGATGAAATATTGCAATGAGATAAGTTGTAGGACATAAGGACCGAATCCTTGCCATTGCAAAGCTTTAATTAAAAATTGTCAATTGACTGTTTCAAAGGCTTTCTCTTCATTCAAGGATAATGTTGCCAAAGAGCCTTTTATTTTATGAACTTTGTTAATAAAATTGAGGATGGTACGAGAGTTGTCAACAGCATTCCTGTCAGGAATAATACCAGATTGCTCGATGTCTATTGAATCGGGCGTAAAAAGAAGTAGACTAAGAGCCAATGCCTTAGCAAATTTCTTACAATTAATATTAATTCATGAAATAGGTCTTTAGTGTTTACATTGGGTCAAGTCTCTGTCTTTCTTGGGAATTACACAAACTGTGGCTTCCGAAAATTAGCCGAAAGACAATTTCAGAGTGATAAAGTGATTAAGTGTTTGAAAAGCTTGACCAGCAAGGATATCCAGGTCTGTCCATACTGGTGCATGTTCCGAGATTAAAATTGACCCAATCTCCTAATTAACCAAATATTGCAATGATCTTTTGCTCAAGAATAAATCATCAATACAAGATTTGAAAGTGGTGATTTGGTGAATAAAAAGAGTATTCATGCAGATCAGGGTTAAAGAGTCTCCAAGAGACAGAAAGTGAGCGTCGAGAAATAATATTTTTGAAAGCTTTATGGGAAGCATGAGGAACAAACCTTGAGGTACACTGCTTATCCATGAATTGATCTAAAATTTGGTTACAATCTCCCCCAACAGATTGCTAGTGGCATGTTCAGAGATTGTGCAAGAGAGAATATGCCCAAAAAATGGATCAGAATGTGTTAGCCCATAAAAATTCAATATGGTGAGTTCAGTGTCATCTATGTTGAGTATAACTATTCACCAACATCCCACTGAGTTATTATGTTGAGAAAGTAATGTAATGTTAAGAGACTTATGACAGAGAATAATCATACCATTTTTATTAGAGGTGGAAGAAGAGAAAAAAAGTTCACAGCCCTATTGCTTCTTTCATTTGGTAACCTCTGACTCAATGTTATGTGTCTCCTGTAATAAGGCTTTGCAACATTTCATGTGGACTAAATGATACAGTACTCACCAGCGTTTTATTGAGTTTTTCAACTACTTAACATTCCAAGTTGCTGTTCTAAGTTGCATAACAAGTTTCAAAAAGTTAGCACCATAAGACTCTTAAAAATGTAATTAAAACCATAGTCAGAGGGAAAGAGAAAGAAAAAGGGGGAACAGAAAAGAAGAAAAAACAGAAAGGAGTAAGAAATCCTCTAGAAAATTGACATGAATAAGTGAAGCATCCCAGGGACTGAGGTCCACAAATGCTGACAGAACAAGAAGAGGATAAGAATACCTCAAAAGGTATTGGAGCTGCAGAGCACCTGAGAGAGGTGGACACATTGCAGTTTTGATGAGGAGATGATGAGAAAAAAGCAAATACCTGGATGTTAATTATCAGGAAGTGAAAACTATTTAATTTGTAAACTGTATGTCACTTTAAATATTAAAGTACTTTATGAAAGATAAAAACAAACATTTAAAAAGTTAGCATTAAGGACACTTTTTGAAATCAATAGTTAACTAAATAAATTAATTGTAAACACTTTATTATAGTGTAAGTAGCATAGCTCAAACAAATCAACATGCTTTTTTAAAATAAATGTATTTTCAAATAAAAAAATTACACCAAGTTTAAAAAAAAATATATTTATTAAAATACATTTTTAGAAACTTAAAACAAGATTTATTTCCAATAAAAACATAGAAATTAAAATTAAACACAGTTTTACAACATGTGTCAAACATTTAAAAATACAGGTGTGTGTATTGAAAAAAACAGAAACAATTTTAATTCAATGTATTTTGAATCTTTTTACAAGAAACTACATAGATTAAAGAAATTCTAGAAAGGATTTTTCCACACGTTTTCATTGGTTACAATGGTGGAAATTGTCCTTTTTCTCTTCTTACAGCTAGGCATCACATATGCGGTTGTGCATCTGTTTTCAAAGTCAGTGGAGTGCCACATTCAAGATCGGAAACAAGGAAGTGCTGTGGCCGGGTAAGCACAGTTTAACTTTAATGTATACGTATATAGTTGGCTATGTATAATATAAGGCTAGAGGAGGGAGGTAGTTAGGTTATAGCAAGTTGGAAAATCAATGTCTATGTAGTTTTCATGACTTTTACATTCCCATACAGGTTGTTTAAATGTCCATGTGTAAAGAAATGTACATCACTTTTTAGAACCTATTTTGATAAAAAAAGGAATGTTTCAATTTTTTGGGACATTGCGTTTTGTTATCAAACACGTGTAGTTGTATTTGCAAAATGAAGACCACATGGATATTTGAGAGATTCGGAAATACTACAACATTTTCACCTGTCCTTTTTTTGGGCATTGTTAGTCTTTGCACCACCCTCTAAACAGATTGTGTAGCAGTTCCACCATTCAAAGGAAAATATTGGCGTCTTTCTGCGACCTGACCTGCTTAGATGGCCAATCCACGAATCTTCAAAGTAATTTAGTAAAAGGTGCCATTTTTCTTCATTTTGTTTAAAAATTTCCAAATCAGTAACTGAAGTGTAGAATTCATCTACATTGTCAGGTGGAACAAGGCATAACAGTTAATTTTTTTCAACTCATTTTGGAGTTTACTGCTTGTCAAGTAATCCTCAACTAAGGATGATTTTTGCATTTTTTGGCAATGTGCCTGTGAGAAGTGAAAAAAACATCCTTTGATTTGGGTACCAGTGTACAACTTTGTAACAGTATTAATCATTGTCAATTCAAAATCGATGACCACTTTTCTAGGACCTTTATTTATTGTTTTGGATTTGATCACTGTTAAAATCTCAGTATAAGTTGAGGATTGCTTGCCAGGGAGTAAGGCAACAGTTGTGTTATTCATGTTTTCATAAATAGTGTAAATTCGAGTGTATGGAAAAGGTGTTGACCTAAATGTCCCAACCATCATCCAAATTTGACTATTCTCCATTGCAACTAGGTTATGGGTCGTGCTAAAAATTAAGGGGTATATGTACGACAGAATGACGGAGCATGTTGTTAAGCAAAACCTGCTAATGCCACGCTCCCCCATGCTCAATACGCAGGAATGTGCCATATTTACAAAGATACGATGCACCCTTGTGTTTCCCCTAGCTCTGGCGCAAAATTAAGCTGCCTAGCGCCAAAATAGGTACCCTGCTCCATAGTGCAAGGGGGCCTGCGTTAGGGGGGAATGATTGTTTATGTGTAGGAAGGTGTCCTTTCCTGCACCTAAACAATCACAATAGGTGATTTGTAACTCCTGTCTGTGCAGCATTGTGCAGCACACATAGAAGTTGCAAATTATAATTTTTTAATGATTGTTTATGTGCAGGAAGGGACCCCTTCCCGCACATAAATAATCCTTCATGGTGTTTTGCTGTTTTGATGTACGCTGCACAATGCAGCACACATAGAAACAGCAAAAAGTAGGAGAAATAATGCATTTTTTCTTGTTTTGTCATGTTAAGACCAGGTTTTCCCTGGTCTTAATTTTGGCGTTGCCCCATATTTACGCAAACCTTGTAAATATAGAACAGTGTCAAACAATACCCAGTGCTCACCCCTTTCATACTAAGTATTGTGTGAAAGGGTACCTTATTTACAAGGCAGACTTAAGCCACGTTGAGCGGCTTAACACCACCTTGTAAATAAGGTGAAGCCCCTATTGCCACGTCATAAAAAGTGACATTCCTGTGTCAATATGGGTTTGTAAATATGCCCCTAAGAGTATTTTCTGAGGGCTTACATTGTCATTCAGGAGGCAAAGTTCTTTAGAAAAAAGTCACGGTAAATTGAGGGAGGATGTTATAGGTTTGGGGAGTTACACGATGGAGATTACTTGCCAGTTTTTGCCTCTGGACCATTCCCCTAAGGTTGTTTATGATGGGCATGCTTCTAGCAACATATATGGTGATTTTTTGGGCTTCCTCCCCATTTGGGGTGCATGGTAGTTGTTTAATAGGTTTTTACATGCTTCAGTTTCCATTGCCGAGGCAACTTGACTTTGCTCAGTTGTCCTAACAAGGGTGTCTTTTAGAGTGACCACTCTGCCTGTGCAAAGGGAAGGAATTATTACACGCACCTCCAATGACTTCTGGGCTCAGTCAGTCTCTCCTCGATTTCCAAAAAGTAGCCAGGTGAGCTGATACCATTGCTGTTCGGTGTGTAAAAAAAAGAGTAAAAGAGAATTGTGTCACTATTTGTTTTAATTGTTTTTATGCTTTTTTGACCTTTGTTGGTTTAACTGCTAAGAGAAAGAAAAACAAATAATTCTTAGTCACTGTGCTGTGTGAAAAAAGAAAAGAGTTTAATGCTTTGTTAAATTAAGAAATTGAAAAGTTTGTTATCAATTTTGGCTGATAAAAACATTTGGATTAAGTTAGCAGTTAATTCAAGCGCAGATTATTGCCTGACAATATCTATTTTGAGCCTTGGTGAAGGAATGGAATTGAATGGTACTTTGTTTTTCAACTTGTTAGAGGTGTTTTTAGAGAAGTTGGTAACTTCAACTGTTGTTCTTTGCTGTTAAAAAATATCAAAAATGCAATTTACAATTTATTAATATTTTTCAAAATGTACAGTAACTTTCTTTCTAGCTGGCAAATAATAGCAATAATAGTATTAAGCATAAGGATTGCTCCCCAGACACTGTCCACTACCTTCCCTCAGGTGAACCCCCATTGGAGTAAGAATAGTAATTTTGGCTGCCAGTTAGTGGCTAGCACCTTCCATAAAGCAAGCACCTGGTGGAGTTAGAATCGTAAATTTGCCCCCAAACACTGTCCAGCACCTTCCCTAAGGAAAGCACCCAGTGGAGTAAGAAAAGTAATTCTGCACACCAAACATTGTCCGCGAACTTCCTTTATTCAAGTACCAGGTGGAGTTAGAATAGTAATTTGCCCCCCCAGGCAGTGTCCAGCACCTTCCCTTAGGCAAGCACCCAGTGGAGTTAAAATACTAATTTGGCCCCCAGTCAGTGCCCAGGACCTACCCTGAAGCAAGTGCCTTGTGGAGTTAGAATAGTAGATTTGTTCCCAAAATACTGTTCAGTATGTTTTCAGAGACAAGCACCAAGTGGGGTTAGGATAGTCATTTTGCTCCTCGGGTAGTGTCCAGCATCTTCGCTAACGCAAGCACCCGGAGAAAGGTGAATAGTAAATTTGCCCCACAAACACAATCCAGCACCTTCATTGAGGTAGCATCCAGTGGAGTAAGTATAGTCATTTTGCCCCCCAAACAGTGTCCAGGACCTTACCCTAGACAAGCTTCAGGTGGAGTTTGATTTGTAATTTGGCCCTCCAAGCAGTGTCTAGCACATTCCTTTAGGCAAGCACCTGGTGGAGTTAGAATACTAATTTGGACCCTCAGCCAGTGTTTAGCACCTTCACTGAAGCAAGCATCCAGTGTAATAAAATAGCAATATTGTCCCCTAGACATTGTCCTGTTCTTAAAGAAATACTTGATGGTATTAGACTAGTAATTTTGTTCCCCAAAGACTCTCCAGGACCTTTCCTGAGGCAAGTACTCCATTGACTTACTATAGCAATTTAGTCCAAAAGGCGCTGCCCAGTAGCTTCCCTGAAATAAAACCTCTGGTAGTGTTACATTTCATTTTTTGTATATGTCAGGCAGTACGCCCAAAAAATACCCTGGCATATTCTCCACTGTGTCTTGCTATTGTTTGCTTACACTGTAAAATGATGTCATGGAGCTGTTATGATGAGATACAAATTTTCAATGGCACATTATGATCAAATATGCGAAACAAACCACAAAATGTAAACACATTGCAATATTTGTGTGTGATTTAACCGTCTGGATTTGTGTTTCTGCTATTTAGAAATTGTAATGATTTTGATTTCTTCAGGCTAGAAGAAAAATATTTCTGTTAGGTTAATAGATATTTCATGTGTAGTTTATTACCTGACGATTTCTTTCTTGTGGCTTCCTGATGGGAAGGAGTAGAAGTTGTTTGTTCAAGTTGGTAGTGGTGTTCTTTGGAGATGTTTGTATTATCAAGCACTGTTCTTTTCTAATTAGAATGATAATGAAGCAAAAAACATTTTATTAATATGCTTGAAAACATGTGGTGACGATTTACTGGATTATTTGCTACACTTACTTGGTAGTTTGTGATTTTCAGTAAGAACTGTTCTTCTAGGTGTGTAATGCTTGAACGGTATGTATGAATTAAAATGTAAAAAATGAATTTATGTTGTGCATTTTAAACTATTTGTTAGACATGCGCAAGCACTGTTAAACACCAGGTTTGAGGTAAGAACCTAGCAGAGATAGATTAGTAATTTTGCCCCCAGTAACTGTGCAACACCTGCCCTACGGTAAGTACTTGCTGGAGTTACATTACTAATTACCCCCTGTCACTGTCCAACACCTGCCCTAAAGTGAGGACCTGTAGTGGTTAAAATTGAAATTTTGTCCCCTACCCACTTTTTAGCACCTTCCCAGAGCTAAGCTCCAACTGGAGATACATAAGTAATTTTGCCACTAGTGCTATTCCATACCTATCCTGAGGCAAGCACCCTGTGGAGTTAGAACACTAAATTTCTCCCCCAGAGACTGTCCAGCACCTGCCCTAACATATGTACATGGTGAAGTAAGAATAGAAAATATCCCCCAGCCACTTTCCACTGTCCATCGCCTTCCCTGAGGTAAGTACCTAGAGAAGATAGAATAGGTATTCCGCTACTCACACACTGTTCAGTACATGCCCTGAGATAAGTAGCTGGCAGAGTATCAAAAGTAATTTTAGCACCCCACCACCTTCCATGAAGTCAGTACACAGTGATTTTAGAATAGTGATTTTGCCCCCCAGACAGTCACTAGCATCTTCCCTGATGCAGGCACCTGATGGAGTAAGATTACTAATTTTACCCCCAGTCACTGTCCAGCACCAGCCCTAAGAAATAGCCCCTTGTACAGTTACATAATCTTTTTTTTAAAACAAGGCAGAGTGCAAGCAGGGCCCTAAGTAATTGTGTAGGGTGTCTAACAACTGTCAGTTTTTTTTTTTTTTTAAATGACAAGGAATCAGTCTGGGGAGAGAAAAGTTTGAAGTGGCACATTTTGTAAAAGAATGTGGGAAAAAGCTTTCAAATTAGTTGTATTGTGAAAGTTTTAGGTTGCTTTACCTTCTGGAGTATGTAATCGCAAAGGGAACTTCACTAGACCACTTGAGTAATTATTTTCAAATGCTGAAAAAATTAGCAAAAACTGACTAAATATAACTTCAGGTAATTTTCTACTATTAATAATTTTTAATTTTTAATAAATATATACCTACTTCGATCACTAGATGGCAGTATTTCCAACTGTCTGAATCTGACAGCTCTTCGCTCGTAATGGTGTGTGTGGTCATGAAGGAAATCAGTGTACCACTAACTACAAAATACTGGACGGCTGTTTAAATATGTTTGCAGTGTGGTGTTCCATAAATTAAAATAAAATATGTTTTGGCCAGCATTTTTCAGTGAGCATTTAATTCTGGTAGAAAGTGCATTTATTTTGGCTGGTTAAAAAAGTTATGTATATTAAAGTCTGTAACATAGAATGTCAGTGATTTTACAGCGAGGTACATGTAATATGTTGTCATAATAAAGGGAGGGACTACTCTGTGAAAGGGATACCATGAATTAAGTTTATGTTAAGAAATGTGTTTTTGGGAACAAACTACTGTTAGTGTTGAGCAATGAAATATCGCAATACCTATACTGATCTTCAGCTTCATTTAAAAAAATATAAATTTTAATAAAAGATATGTTAAAAAGAAACAGTTCAAACAGTGCTTTTCAGTGTTGCTCCAGTATATGCATTGGGATGGTATGTGTAGTAAAGGAATGCATGGTACCGGTATGCGTGGTTAAGGTATGTGCAATGTACCCCCATGTATATGCGTGGCTGAGACATGCATGTTAAAGACTGGCGTTATTGTGGTAGGGTTGTTGTAGTGCTTGTGTTGTAAAGATATGCGTGGCAATGGCATCCGTGATTCCCTCATACAACCGAAATACATGCTTTATCTGGAGATCTCAAAACACACAAATAACCTCTCGGGTCTTAACAACCTTGAACCATAAGCATGGAAAGGGAAAATGCTATGATCAAACTGTGTCTAAAATGACAGTGCCCTAATAAGGAAAGGAATCCCTTTTAAGGATGAATGCCCTCACTCACCAAAAGGTGACATGCTTCATCATTCCTTTCCTTAACCCCCCAGGGGGGGCAGAAAAGCCCACTAGACACCAGGGATGTCGTTATAGTGATATGGGAAGCGACCCCTTGGGCAAGGGTCACTTCCCAGGGGGAAACATTTATGCTCAGACTTTTCTGCCCCCCCTGGGGGCAGATCGGTCCACTTTCGGTCCCTTTCTGCCCCTAGGGGGTGCAGAAAAGCCCACTAGACACCAGGGATGTCGTTTTGTTCATTTGGGAAGCGACCCCTTGGGCAAGGGTCGCTTCCTTGGGGGCATAATTTTCTGGAAGACTTTTCTGCCCCCCCCCTGGGGGCAGATCGGTCGACTTTCGCTCCGTGTCTGGCCCCAGGGGGGGCAGAAAAGCCCACTAGACACCAGGGAATTAGTGTAATTAAAAATGGAAGGGACCCCTTTGGCAAGTGTCGCTTCCAGGGGGCAATTTTTATAATATGTATTTGGCCCACCCGCGCCGGGACAGAGTAGCCTTTTCTTTTCCTGCTGTTTTCTGCCCCACCTGGCACATAACCCGATTGACCATTTGGGTAGTAACATAGCATGTTGTAATGTTTATTGTTTTATTTTTTGTGAATTGCAATAGTAATGTTTTTTTTTTTTACTTTTTTGTTCTAGGTGAAGGCTTTTGCTCTTTTCAGTTTGCCGTGTTGTTACTGGTGGTTCTGCTGTTTGTGTAGTTTGGTAAGAGACTCTTTTTTGTACAATGTAAATGTGTTTGATTTCTCTGCATGAATTTTTTTTGCAAATGGTGTAATAATAGCAGTATGTTTGTTTTTTGAGTGTCAAAAACTTTTTGCATTGGTGCTCGATGTGTATTTTGTTGTCTTGTGAGTAATTTGTTTTTTTTTCTTCTTTCTAGTTTGATATCGTTGGTTTTTGCTGTGTCACTGCAGAGTTGGTTTCTGGTGAGTGCAGCTGTCTCTTGTAATTGGATTGTATAGTTTTTGCGTACATTGATCTTTGTGATAAAGGTACACATTTCTTTACTTACTTGGTTTGCACATTGTTGGTTGTTGTTGACTTGTTTGTGCAGTCTTCTATCTTAGTAAGTATAATGGCTAGCCGCAGGGTTACTGCTCAGCAGGTTGTTGGTTTGCTGTTGAGTCTTCCGCTGACCAGGGTTCAGAGACTGACTCTGCATCTGAGGGAGAGGAGGCAGGGGACGATTCTGGCAGTGAGTTGTCTCTCCATATGAAGTCATCGGATGATGAAGATACTCTTAGTGCGGGTGAAGTGCCTGTGTTAGAGGAGGAGACTGATGTGCTGATAGTGCGGCAAGAGGCATCTGGGCTGCAGCCTGGGGATGCAAGGCTTCCCGTTGGTGTAGTGCGGCAAGAGGCTTCTGGGCTGCAGCCTGAGGCTGCAAGGCTTCCCGTTGGTGTAGTGCGGCAAGAGGCATCTGGGGTGCAGGCTGGGGCTGCAAGGCTTCCCTTTGAAAGTGATGACCTCTGGGTTGCCCCTGGCATGGTGCAGCCAGCATTGCCAGAGTTTACTGGTGTTCCAGGGTCTAGAGTGAATACTGAAAACTTTTTGCCGGTAAATTTTTTTCAGTTGTTTATGGACGATGTGTTTTTGGCAGAGATTGTTGAGCAGACTAATTTGTATGCCGAACAGTTTTTGAGGGACAACAGTGCCAGTCTTAAGCCACACTCTAGAACTACCCGGTGAACTCCCACAAATGTTGAAGAGATGAAGAAGTTCTTGGGTTTAACTTTTTTGATGGGCTTGCTAAGGAAGCCATCAATGTCTTCATATTGGTCTAGCAGTCCCTTGATGGCAACGTCTATTTTTCCGGCAGTCATGAGTCGTGACAGGTATTTGCTTCTGCTTCGGATGATGCATTTTGTTGATAATGGTTTAGCGTTGCCACGAGATCACCCTGACTGTGACCGTCTTTTTAAGATTAGGCCTGTCCTTGATCACTTTGTTGATCGATTTTCTGAGATTTATGCCCCTGGGAAAGAAATTGCAGTGGATGAGTCTTTGGTGTTGTTCAAGGGCCGCTTGGTTTTTAGGCAATACATTCCTAGTAAGAGGGCACGCTATGGAATAAAGCTGTATATGCTGTGTGACAGTAGGACTGGATATGTCTCTAATTTCAGGGTGTACACCAGTAAGGAATCTAGGTTTAACCTCCCTGGTTGTCCGTCCACTTTTGGAGTGACTGAGAAAATTGTTTGGGAACTTGGAAGAGGATTTTTTAACAAAGGCCACCATTTATATGTAGATAACTTCTACACTGGTGTGCGGTTGTTCAGGGAATTGTCCAAAGTGGACACTCTTGCTTGTGGCACAATCCGCTCTAATCGTAAAGGTTTCCCGAAAGAACTTGTTTGTCAAAAGCTTGTGCGGGGACGGTGCAGTGCGTTGCATTGCCAGGAGCTTCTTGCTGTGAAGTTTACAGACAGGAGAGATGTCTACATGCTGACTACCATCCATGATGAAAGCACTGCACCTGTGACTGTTTGGGGTCAGGTCGCTGAAGCGTGCAAACCTGTGTGCCTTTTAGACTATAATAGGCACATGGGTGGTGTTGACAGAGTAGATCAGAGGTTGGAACCTTACACTGCTCTTCGTAAGGCTTACATTTGGTACAAGAAGTTGGCTATCCATCTTTTCCACTTAGCAATGTTTAATGCTTTTGTTGTGTTCCAGGATTCTTGCCCTGAGTCAAAGATGACTTTTGCTAAGTTTCAGGAGTCTGTAATAGGCAGCCTTGTTGTAGTGGAACAGGCAAGTGTTCCTAGAGTTGGAGTGGTGGAGGATGTTGCTAGATTGAAAGAACGCCACTTTCCAGATCACATTCCTCCCACACCCGCAAAAGATTTTCCCAGTAGGAGATGTAGAGTCTGTTGGCGAAGAGGTTCGCGGAAGGAGAGTCGTATGTACTGCCCCGACTGTCCTTCTCATCCTGTACTGTGTCTCCCTGCTTGTTTCAGAGCGTACCACACGCGAAAGAATTTTTGGGAGCATTCATGAGTGGTAAAGTGAACTGCCTGGTCTGTATTCTTTGGATAATTTGATTCTGTTTCAAGGTTGGTGTTAGTGCAATGTATTTAGTTGCTGATTTTCTGTTAGAAGATTTGTATCTATTTGCAATTTGTTTGTGTTTTTATTTTTTTCTAAAAAAATCCTAAATGTGATGGCGGTGTGTGTAGGCTTGCGCTTGGCTGTTGGTGTGTGTGGACTGGCACTTGGTTGGTGGTGTGCGTGGAATGGTGCTTGGCTGGCGGTGTGCGTGGACTGGCGGTGTGCATGGACTGGCAGTGTGCGTGGACTGGTGCGTGGCTGGTGGTGTGCGTGGACTGGAGCTTGGCTGGCGGTGTGTGTGGAATGGTGCTTGGCTGGCGGTGTGCATGGACTGGTACTTGGCTGGCGGTGTGCGTGGACTGGTGGTGTGTGCGGACTGGTGTTTGGCTGGTGGTGTCCGTGGACTGGAGCTTGGCTGGTGGTGTGCGTGGACTGGAGCTTGGCTGGCGGTGTGCGTGGAATGGTGCTTGGCTGGCGGTGTGCGTGGACTGGTACTTGGCTGGCGGTGTGCGTGGACTGGTGGTGTGTGCGGACTGGTGCTTGGCTGGTGGTGTCCGTGGACTGGAGCTTGGCTGGCGGTGTGGGTGGATTGGCGATTGGCTGCCGGTGTGCCTGGACTGGCGATTGGCTGGCGGTGTGCCTGGACTGGCGATTGGCTGGCGGTGTGCCTGGACTGGCGCTTGGCTAGCGGTGTGCGTGGACTGGCGCTTGGCTAGCGGTGTGTGTGGACTGGTGCTCGGCTGGCTGTGTGTGAGTAGTGACTTTCTGCTGGTCACTACACACACTGCTAGCTGAGTGCCACTCCACGCAATCCATCAGCCTGTGTAGTTGCTGTGTCTGGATTGTGGGCGTGTGAAAGTGATGGGCCCTTGAATGGCGCTGTGTGCTGGTGTGAGTTTTGTTATGTGATGGGCCCGCGGCTGGCGGTGTGAATGGTTTTGTATGTCTCACACGTATGAAAGGTGTATGAATGGCCTGTAAAGAGGTTGGTGCCTTGTCGTGGCTTTACAGCTCAGGAGCTGTGAGTCAATGGTTCAGTTTCTCACCCTTTCAATTATTGCCAGTGCATTTCATTTCTGTGAAATCACTTGCTAATACAATTGTATCTACTGAACCATCACTCACCCTCGTGCCAAATCCCACCAGTATGTGTGTGTGCTTGCGGAATAGATGACTGTGCAGTAATATTTGTCTTTCTGAAGCAGGGTGTACCTTGTCCCTTTTTGGTGAATTATGAAATGTGTTGCTTTTGTGCCTGGTGATGCGAATGGTCTTGTTTGTATCACGTATGAAAGGTGTGTGAATGGCCTGCAAAGTGGTTGGTGCCTTGACGTGGCTTTACAGCTCACGAGCTGCGAGTCATTGGTTTGGTTTTTTGTGAATTTAATTATTGACAGTGCATTTCATTTTTGTGAAATCTCTTGTTAATAAAATTTAATACACTGAACCATGACTCGCCCTCGTGCCAAATCCAACCAGTATGTGTGTGTGTTTGAGGAATAGATGGTTGTGCAGGAATCTTTGTCTTTAGTTTCTCTGCCAAGGTACACTTTCCATGCAAGAATAACCCACCAACTGTAGATATTGTCGAAAACCCATGGGAGTTCATGGTGATGTCTCTCTTGTGAATTCAAAAAGTTTTTTTATCCCCAATGTCCTGTAAACCTCAAAATGTCTGCCACATTTTCTTTGCAATATTATTCCGAAATTCTCACGCTTTAGGAACAATAGTTAATCTGGTTTTGCAAGGGGGGTCACTTTAGTTTTTGGCCCGGTGCTCGGCGGCCATCTAGGGAAACCTACCAAACCCACACATTTCTGAAAACTAGACACCCGGCGGCTTCCAGGGAGGTATGGCTTGCGTGGATCCCCCAACGTTTCCTTACCCAGAATCCCCTGCAAACCTCAATTTTTGCTGAAAAAATCACTTTTTTCACACATTTTGGGGTGGGAAAGTTGTGGCATCACCGGGCTCACACAAATTTGCCACCACCCAGCGTTCCCCCAGGTCTCCCGGTAAAAATGGTGCCTCAATTGTGTGGGAGGCGCAAGTACCCGCGGCAGGCAAGGGCCCAAAACGTAGTGAGGCGACATAAAAATGGCCTATCGCAAAACCACCTGGTTTTGCAAGGGGGTCACTTTGGTTTTTGACCCGGTGCTCGGCGGCCATCTAGGGAAACCTACCAAACCCATGCATTTCTGAAAACTAGACACCCGGCGGCTTCCAGGGAGGTATGGCTTGCGTGGATCCCCCAACGTTTCCTTATCCAGAATCCCCTGCAAACCTCAATTTTTGCTGAAAAAATCACTTTTTTCACACATTTTGGGGTGGGAAAGTTGCGGCATCACCGGGCTCATACAAATTTACCACCACCCAGCGTTCCCCCAGGTCTCCCGGTAAAAATGGTGCCTCACTTGTGTGAGAGGCCCAAGTACCCGCGGCAGGCAAGGGCCCAAAACGTAGTGAGGCGACATCAAAATGGCCTATCGCAAAACCACCTGGTTTTGCAAGGGGGGTCACTTGGGTTTTTGACCCGGTGCTCGGCGGCCATCTAGGGAAACCTACCAAACCCACGCATTTCTGAAAACTAGACACCCGGCGGCTTCCAGGGAGGTATGGCTTGCGTGGATCCCCCAACGTTTCCTTACCCAGAATCCCCTGCAAACCTCAATTTTTGCTGAAAAAATCACTTTTTTCACACATTTTGGGGTGGGAAAGTTGTGGCATCACCGGGCTCACACAAATTTACCACCACCCAGCGTTCCCCCAGGTCTCCCGGTAAAAATGGTGCCTCACTTGTGTGGGAAGCCCAAGTACCCGCGGCAGGCAAGGGCCCAAAACGTAGTGAGGCGACATCAAAATGGCCTATCGCAAAACCACCTGGTTTTGCAAGGGGGGTCACTTGGGTTTTTGACCCGGTGCTCGGCGGCCATCTAGGGAAACCTACCAAACCCACGCATTTCTGAAAACTAGTCACCCGGCGGCTTACAGGGAGGTATGGCTTGCGTGGATCCCCCAACGTTTCCTTACCCAGAATCCCCTGCAAACCTCAATTTTTGCTGAAAAAATCACTTTTTTCACACATTTTGGGGTGGGAAAGTTGTGGCATCACCGGGCTCACACAAATTTACCACCACCCAGCGTTCCCCCAGGTCTCCCGGTAAAAATGGTGCCTCACTTGTGTGGGAAGCCCAAGTACCCGCGGCAGGCAAGGGCCCAAAACGTAGTGAGGCGACATCAAAATGGCCTATCGCAAAACCACCTGGTTTTGCAAGGGGGGTCACTTGGGTTTTTGACCCGGTGCTCGGCGGCCATCTAGGGAAACCTACCAAACCCACGCATTTCTGAAAACTAGTCACACGGCGGCTTACAGGGAGGTATGGCTTGCGTGGATCCCCCAACGTTTCCTTACCCAGAATCCCCTGCAAACCTCAATTTTTGCTGAAAAAATCACTTTTTTCACACATTTTGGGGTGGGAAAGTTGTGGCATCACCGGGCTCACACAAATTTACCACCACCCAGCATTCCCCCAGGTCTCCCAGTAAAAATGGTGCCTCTCTTGTGTGGGAGGCCCAAGTACCCGCGGCAAGCAAGGGCCCAAAACCTAGTGAGGCGACATCAAAATGGCCTATCGCAAAACCACCTGGTTTTGCAAGGGGGGTCACTTGGGTTTTTGACCCGGAGCTCGGCAGCCATCTAGGGAAACCTACCAAACCCATGCATTTCTGAAAACTAGACACCCGGCGGCTTCCAGGGAGGTATGGCTTGCGTGGATCCCCCAACGTTTCCTTACCCAGAATCCCCTGCAAACCTCAATTTTTGCTGAAAAAATCACTATTTTCACACATTTTGGGGTGGGAAAGTTGTGGCATCACCGGGCTCACACAAATTTACCACCACCCAGCGTTCCCCCAGGTCTCCCAGTAAAAATGGTGCCTCACTTGTGTGGGAGGCCCAAGTATTCGCGGCAGGCAAGGGCCCAAAACGTAGTGAGGCGACATCAAAATGGCCTATCGCAAAACCACCTGGTTTTGCAAGGGGGGTCACTTGGGTTTTTGACCCGGTGCTCAGCGGCCATCTAGGGAAACCTACCAAACCCACGCATTTCTGAAAACTAGACACCCGGCGGCTTCCAGGGAGGTATGGCTTGCGTGGATCCCCCAACGTTTCCTTACCCAGAATCCCCTGCAAACCTCAATTTTTGCTGAAAAAATCACTTTTTTCACACATTTTGGGGTGGGAAAGTTGTGGCATCACCGGGCTCACACAAATTTACCACCACCCAGCGTTTCCCCAGGGCTCCCGGTAAAAATGGTGCCTCACTTGTGTGGGAGGCCCAAGTACCCGCGGCAGGCAAGGGCCCAAAACGTAGTGAGGCGACATCAAAATGGCCTATCGCAAAACCACCTGGTTTTGCAAGGGGGGTCACTTGGGTTTTTGACCCGGTGCTCGGCGGCCATCTAGGGAAACCTACCAAACCCACGCATTTCTGAAAACTAGACACCCGGCGGCTTCCAGGGAGGTATGGCTTGCGTGGATCCCCCAACGTTTCCTTACCCAGAATCCCCTGAAAACCACAATTTTTGCTGAAAAAAATCACTTTTTTCACACATTTTGGGGTGGGAAAGTTGTGGCATCACCGGGCTCACACAAATTTACCACCACCCAGCGTTCCCCCAGGTCTCTCGGTAAAAATGGTGCCTCACTTGTGTGGGAGGCCCAAGTACCCGCGGCAGGCAAGGGCCCAAAACGTAGTGAGGCGACATCAACATTGCCTATCCCAAATGTCGCCTCACTAGGTTATTTATCTTCTGATCCATAGATGAACCAGCAAGCTATGTTTATCAAAACCCTCTAAAGTCCCCCAAACATATTTTTTTTAACACACATTTCCCAGAAACCACTACATGGACTAATAATAAGACAAAGAAGTACCCACAGTTAGGACAAATCTTTACATTTGATGTAACTCTGTTCAGTAGTTTCATTCTGTAGTGAAGAGCAGAAAGGACTTTTCCAAATACAAAATGCTTCTTGTTTGATGCCCAATTAAACTCTGCCTTGAACAGATCTGCACAAAACTTAACAGAAAATAACAACACTCTCAGGCTGTGATAATTCACTGCCAACGTTTATGTGCACTGTGTTGTCTCTGTCACTTTCAATTTGTGTTCTGCATACTGTATTGAAGTTACTATGAAGATTCATAATACATTTATCATCTCAAAGGAAAAGGCATAGAGCACCAGATGTATTGAAACTCTCCATGCACAAAGCAGGAGCTAGCAGCAAGCAGAATGGCTTCTCCTTCTCAGTCTTCTGTTGCAGTCACTGTCTCTATCTATGTCCGCTTATCCCATGGGCAGGATGCATGGCCGCCAGGAGGTGGCTAGCAATCCAATGACACCTGGGGCCCTATCATGTATAGGGCCCACTTTCCCTGTTTGCACCCTGGTGCACCTTACAGCAGGTGTGCCGGGCACAAACAGGGAAATTTCACCCTATTACATAGAATGCGCTGCCCCCAGTGCAGCTGCGAATTCGTGCTGCCCTGGGGGCATCACAATCAAGTGAAATACAGAGCAACTTTGAGGCAGCCGCTCCATGTTTCACTGTGCAGGCGGCAACCCTCCTGCACTTTTAAAGGGGATTAGAGATCCCCTTGCAGGCGGGTACAGTCAATGACTGCACCCGCCTGCAAGAGAATGTCTGGGGACGGTCTATGGGACCCCTTTGTCCCCCTTCAGACAGCTTCTCTCAGTGTGCCTCCTGACAGCTCCTTTGTCTTTGCGACCGCTTCAATAATACAGAGCTGGCACAGAGGCAAAGGGATTCCCTCATTTGCATGGGGTCACACCCCCATGCAAATGAGGGAACGCCCTGTTGAGAAAGCCCCGGCACTGTATGTGTGTCAGGACTTCCGAGGACAAAGAGGCGATAATGGGGGCAACGTTGGGGCCTTTCTGCCGCCCAAGACTGAACAGATATGGCAAAGGACAATTCATGGACAGAATTAAATAGAAAGAGAAACTCCAAGATGGCGGCCGCGCAGGAAGCATAGCGGCAGTCTAGTCTTTCTCCCCACAGGTGTTCCGAGGTTAGGTGAAGCGCGCGCTCCCAGAGGAATGCGCACTTCACTGAGGTAATTCAGAGAGAGAGCAGTTCGACATTAGAGTTCCTGAGTAAGATAGAGAGAGCACCTGGAGAGTTAGTTAGTAGCGTCAGAGCAACAAATAGATTTCCAAGTCGGAACCCTTACACGATTCCGAGAGAATTACAGAAGAGAATTCCGAAGATTCACAGAGACAGAAAAGACGAAGAATTCACTCAGTTAGTCGGAGGACTTTGGCGCCATCCTGTGACAGAACAAAGAAGACCGAAGCTAAGCACTTTTGAGGGGCATGGAAGACAGAATGTAAAAGTATATAACTGAAGAGAATGCATAGACGACGTACCTGATATTCCAAGTCTACCGTAGACGCCTTGAGGAAATAAACAGACGTGTTTATATAGAGAGTAGAAATAAACAATATAATAAATATACTTACCACAGTTCTCTAGAAACTAGGTAAATAGAAAGAAAGAAAAGCAAGGAATATACAAGTTAAGCGCAAGAACAGTATAGAGTAAGGAATTACACAACAAGAAGAATACACGGAAGAATAGGACAGCTAGAAATAATCCACTCTAGAAGTAAGCCCAAAATAATAAATTTCTAGTTAAAATAACATTTATTTTAAAGAGAAAAAGATTATGAGAAAGAATTAATAGAAGGGTGTTTTGTAGGGAAAAGAGTTGGAAGGAAGTATCCAGAACCACAGAAAAAGAATGGAAAGAAAAAACATCACACAACAAGACAGACATACAGAAGAGGGGCACAGAGCTTGAAAACCAGGGTAGGTGTTAACACGAAGAGAGAGGGAGAGAGAGAGTTTAGAGGCAGAAGGGAGCAAGAAAGTTATTGTGTTGTATTCTTGTTTAAGGTTCTCACTTACAAGAGCTGACCACAGCGCTCAGAAGAAGCGGAGAAGAATAGTGAAGAACCGGTGTTTCAGGACCAGTCTCTTCTTGGTTTATTATTTTATCCACTCCCCCCTTCCCCCTGCAGGGTAGTGCGGAGTCCAGGTGAATATTACTGGAACTCTGGTTGCCTTGTAGAGGGAGTTGGGAACTAGCATCTCTGTTCCCGTGCAAGCATTTCAGGTCAACGTTTTCTTGACCCTGACAGAGTGAAGTGCCCAAGTGGTATACTTGCACCCGGACAGAGATGGCAGAAGGAATAAACTTACAGACCTTGGGGGTAGTGTTAGAGACCATTCAAAAGGAGTTAGTGGCAGTAAGAGAGGAAAACCAAAACTTGAGGCAGGAGGTGATGCACTCAAGAAAAGAGACTGCTGAGTTAGTTCAACGAGTCAAGCAACCCTTCGGCTCAGGGAGGGACGCGTCAGGTCCATCTACTGAAGACCCAAATAGAATAACTACACAAGTAATCCATTCAGTGTCCCCAGTGATACCGTTGGCTCCTCCTGAGCGTTTTAGTGGGGACCCACAAAAGGCACAGCTATTCATCACGCAGTGCTCTTTACATTTCATGTGTCGCCCGTCCATTTTCCCTGATGCGCAGTCTAGGGTGGCCTTTGTTTTATCGTACTTGAGCGGAGATGCAGCGTCCTGGTTAATGCCTCTGGTTTCCCGGGATGATCCTCTGTTACAAAACTATGAAAACTTCAAGCAAGAATTTCTTCGAATTTTCGACAGACGTAGAATATCTCAAGCAGTAGATAATGAATTATTGGACCTGAGACAGGGAAATCTAGATCTAGTAGCTTATCTGGCCCAATTCAATAAATTAGTCGTGGAAACAGACTGGCCAGAAAGTAAAAGAGCTGCAGTTTTCTATAGAGGCTTAAGAGACGAACTTAAAGATGTGTTGGCTCAGATACCAAATAGACCCACAGGAATCTCAGAATTAGTGGACCTGGTCTTGGAAATAGACTTTCGTCAAGGAGAGAGAAGAGGAGAAAAAAGGAAGGACTTCAGGACAATAGTTCCAAGATTTGACCGGGTTCGGCCAGAAGGGAACAAGGCTGTGGAAGGACAAATGAATTCGGAACCCATGCAAATTGGGACGATAAGAGGTCCCTTAACCAAAGAAGAGAAAGACAAAAGAAGGGCAGGAAATCTATGTATGTATTGTGGGTCCAGTGGGCATTTTGTTAGGGGTTGTCCAAGAAAACCGAAGACCCCCTTTAAGCCGAAGGAAAACTCGCAGCACCACCTGTAGCGGGAGTTGGACCGGTGGATGCTAATCAGAAGTCAACTCCAAAAGAACATCAAGTGGCTAACACCCTGCAGTCGTTAGCCCCACATCTAATTTTATCCATGGTACTCAAGTTCCGGCAAGAAACGTTGACAGAAGTTTCCGTAATGATAGATTCCGGAGCCACCGGAAACTTTTGTGACATAAAATTTGCTGCCAAGGTGGGGTTACGAGCTATCTTGAAACCCAAAAGTGAACCAGTTCGGGCAGTAGACGGGACGAATCTCTCATCTGGACCAATTGTGAGTCATACCGAACAGGTACAATTGATCTACTGTGATGGACATGAAGAAGTCATTCAATTCAATCTAATTGACGCACCACAGTTTCAACTTATCCTGGGCCTTCCATGGCTCACGGAACATAATCCAACAATAAACTGGAGCACAAGAACCATAGTGATGGATTCAGAATATTGTCGAAAAAATTGTTTTGAAACAAGAGAAGGAACCAGAGAGTGTAATCCAGCTCAGGCCTTGTGCGCAGCGGAGATGACGGAGATGTCTGTCAGTGCGATAGACTCCCAGGAGATTCCGTCGGAATATGAAGATTTTGCCGATGTTTTTAACGAAACAGAAGCAGAGCAATTGCCACCCCACCGGGTCTATGATTGTAAGATAGATTTGGAGCCAGGTTCCAATCTCCCCTGCAGCCGGGTATACGCTTTGACAGAAAAGGAACATCACCACTTGAAGGAATACTTGGATAAATATCTGGCGAATGGATTCATTCGTCCATCCCAGTCACCCGTATCTTCGCCTCTTTTCTTCGTGCCAAAGAAGCAGGAGGGAGATCTCAGAACCTGTATAGACTATCGCGCAATCAATAAGATCACCAAAAAGAACCGATACCCACTACCTTTAATTTCTGTTTTATTGGATCAGTTGAAGGGTGCGCAGATCTATACAAAACTAGATCTCAGAGGAGCCTACCATCTTGTGAGGATACGCGAGGGGGATGAATGGAAGACGGCCTTCAGGACTCGATTCGGGCTGTTTGAATATCAAGTTATGCCTTACGGTCTGTGCAATGCCCCGGCTGCCTTCCAGCATTTCATCAACGATGTTCTCATTGAGTATATTGATCAATGTGCAATAGTGTACATCGACGATATTTTAATCTATTAGTCAGACACTAGTCAACACCAAGAACAAGTAAGAGGAGTGCTACAGAAACTTAGAGAAAACAAACTATTTGTAAAATTGGAGAAATGTGCATTCGGGGTTTCCCAAGTGGAATTTTTGGGTTTTGTTCTATCCCCAGCTGGAATGAAAATGGACGAGCAGAAGGTGAAGGCCGTGGTAGATTGGAAATCCCCGGAGTGTGTCAAGGAAGTCCAGAGTTTCATCGGGTTCGCGAACTTCTATCGAAGATTTATAAGCGAATTTTCAGGAAAGATATTACCCCTGACGCGCCTACTGAGAAAAGGAGTGCGTTTTGAATGGATGGAAGAAACAGAAAAGGCCTTTCAACTCCTAAAAAAAGACTTCACTACCGCACCGATACTCCTACACGCTGACCCCACTGAAACTTTTTACGTGGAAACGGACGCCTCAGATCTGGCAGTTGGAGGGGTATTATCCCAACGGCATAAGGTAACAGGTCAATTACATCCAGTCGCCTACAGATCACGAAAACTAACATCTGCAGAAATAAATTACACCATAACTGAGAAAGAGTTACTGGCAATCAAGGATGCGTTTAAAGAGTGGCCACACTATCTCATGGGGGCTCAGCATCAAGTGACAGTCTTCACCGACCACAGAAACTTGAAGTTTTTGAAGTCTGCTCGAACACTAACACCAAGACAACTCCGTTGGTCATTGTACTTCGCAGACTATGATTTTGTGATTACCTATAGGCCAGGAGCCCAGAATGGGAAAGCTGACGCTCTATCCAGATTGGGAACAAATGACCAGAAGAATCAAATCAAAGATCAAACTATAATCCCGGGTGAAAAAATTATTGGAACTACGATATCTTCTGATTTAAAGGAGCAGATCCTCAAACAAATGAGCCCAGAGGAAATACAGGAATGGGTTGAGGAAGACAAAGGAAGAAGAATTCAGCAACAGTTGCCTTATTTTAAGGAAGCTCTGTACTTGCCAACCCCAGAGTTACTGAATCAGGTGATGACAGAATGTCACGACAGTCTTTTGGCAGGACACAAAGGAGAAACAAAGACAGAAGAATTAATCAAGAGACATTATTGGTGGCCACATATGACCAGAGACATTGAGGAGTACGTTAGAACTTGTGAGATCTGCGCACAGGGAAAATCGGAACGACAGGCCCCCAAGGGGTTGTTGCAACCTCTACCCACTCCACCATATCCATGGCATACTGTTACATTAGATTTAATAGTGGATTTACCTTCGAGTTTGGGTTATAACACTATTCTAGTGTTCGTAGATGCATTTTCTAAGATGGCACACTTTATGGCCCTGAAGGGAATTCCTACAGCCAAACAGTTAGCCCACCACTTTTGTACACAAATTGTAAAGATACATGGGATCCCTAAGGTCATTATCTCTGATAGGGGAACACAATTTGTATCTCATTTTTGGAAGGCCTTTGTGGGTGGATTGGGAATTGAAGCCAAGTATTCAACTAGCTATCATCCAGAGACAGACGGGCAAACAGAGAGAGCGAATCAGGAGTTAGAGCAGTATTTGAGATTGTTCCTTCTGAAGCAAGAAGGAGAGTGGTCAGAGTTGTTATGGGCGGCAGAGTTCGCACATAACAACGCAAAAAATGTCTCGACAGGCTATTCCCCATTTTATTTAAATTACGGACGACACCCAAATGCAACTATTAGGCAAACGGATATTTCAGTTCCAGCAGTAAAAGACTTGGTGCTCCATCTGGATCAAGTCCATCAAACTGCTAAACAAAATTTGGAACAGGCAAAACAGAAATACAAACAACATGCAGATAAAAAGAGACGAGAGGGTCCTTCCCTAGAAAAAGGAGATAGAGTCTGGTTAAGCACAAAGAACCTTAGACTGAAAGGAAACAGGAAATTTTAGCCCAGATTCATAGGACCATATCTGATCGAAGAGAAAACCTCACCAGTAAACTACCAGTTAAAATTACCTCCTAAGCTGAAAATTCATCCTGTTTTTCATGTTTCTTTGTTAAAAAAGGCATCAGCAGGCTTACGCAGGGAATTGAAACCAAAACCCATTCAGTTAGAAGCAGGGGTAGAGTATGAAGTGAAAGAAATAATTCTGGATTCCAAAGTGGTAAAGGGAAGGCTATACTACTTGATAGACTGGAGGGGCTATGGGCCTGAGGAGCGGTCTTGGGAACTAGAATCAGATGTTCATGCTCCTAGATTGGTGAAATCATTTCATCAAAGATTCCCAACCAAACCAGGAATGAGGGGACCTCCTTTGTTGGGGGGTACTGTCAGGACTTCCGAGGACAAAGAGGCGATAATGGGGGCAACGGCAACGTTGGGGCCTTTCTGCCGCCCAAGACTGAACAGATGGGCAAAAGGACAATTCATGGACAGAATTAAATAGAAAGAGACACTCCAAGATGGCGGCCGCGCAGGAAGCATAGCGGCAGTCTAGTCTTTCTCCCCACAGGTGTTCCGAGGTTAGGTGAGGCGCGCGCTCCCAGAGGAATGCGCACTTCACTGAGGTAATTCAGAGAGAGAGCAGTTCGACATTAGAGTTCCTGAGTAAGATAGAGAGAGCACCTGAAGAGTTAGTTAGTAGCGTCAGAGCAACAAATAGATTTCCAAGTCGGAACCCTTACACGATTCCGTGAGAATTACAGAAGAGAATTCCGAAGATTCACAGAGACAGAAAAGACGAAGAATTCACTCAGTTAGTCGGAGGACTTTGACGCCATCCTGTGACAGAACAAAGGACAGAACAAAGAAGACCGAAGCTAAGTACTTTTGAGGGGCATGGAAGACAGAATGTAAAAGTATATAACTGAAGAGAATGCATAGACGACGTACCTGATATTCCAAGTCTACCGTAGACGCCTTGAGGAAATAAACAGACGTGTTTATATAGAGAGTAGAAATAAACAATATAATAAATATACTTACCACAGTTCTCTAGAAACTAGGTAAATAGAAAGAAAGAAAAGCAAGGAATATACAAGTTAAGCGCAAGAACAGTATAGAGTAAGGAATTACACAACAAGAAGAATACACGGAAGAAGAGGACAGCTAGAAATAATCCACTCTAGAAGTAAGCCCAAAATAATAAATTTCCAGTTAAAATAACATTTATTTTAAAGAGAAAAAGATTATGAGAAAGAATTAATAGAAGGGTGTTTTGTAGGGAAAAGAGTTGGAAGGAAGTATCCAGAACCACAGAAAAAGAATGGAAAGAAAAAACATCACACAACAAGACAGACATACAGAAGAGGGGCACAGAGCTTGAAAACCAGGGTAGGTGTTAACACGAAGAGAGAGGGAGAGACAGAGTTTAGAGGCAGAAGGGAGCAAGAAAGTTATTGTGTTGTATTCTTGTTTAAGGTTCTCACTTACAAGAGCTGACCACAGCGCTCAGAAGCGGAGAAGAATAGTGAAGAACCGGTGTTTCAGGACCAGTCTCTTCTGGGTTTATTATTTTATCCACTCCCCCCTTCCCCCTGCAGGGTAGTGCGGAGTCCAGGTGAATGTTACTGGAACTCTGGTTGCCTTGTAGAGGGAGTTGGGTACTAGCATCTCTGTTCCTGTGCAAGCATTTCAGGTCAACGTTTTCTTGACCCTGACAATGTGCGCCAGCGATATTGGTATTGCAGAAGGAGACACACAAGCATCTTCGGGCCCTTCTGTAATACAAATGTGCCCAGGGGGTGCGCAAGGTGGGTGCAAACGTCTATTGCACCCCCCCCCCCACCGGCATTTCCATAACATGCCCCCTAGCGGTGTTCATCTGACCATCTTAGATCACCTAGGCCCTGGTGAAAAGGGAGCTTAGGGTTCTTCCTAAGAAAGCTGGGTCAGACTGTTCTCCTAACAGTGTAACTATTATGGAGACTGTAGGTGACCATGGTATCAAATGGATTCCGTTATTACCTGGAACCGAAACCCAGAGAGGAGGAATCAGCTTTTGGAACTGTGAAAGGAAATAGTGGTCCTGGGCATGTCAGCCTTCTATAGCAGTCTGGCAATGCGGAAGTGAAGAATGGAGAGAACAAATATGCCTTTTCATTTGTTGAAATGGGAAAGTGGGAAGTGGATTGATGTTTTTTCTTTACTTTCTGGCGTTTTGTTTGTTTGTTGTTTTCTGCTGCTTAATTTTACTTTGGATCTACGTATGCTTGCGACAAGGACTCTACTATTAGATTTGGGTTGACTGGCGGAATGGGATGTGGTGCTTAATATTTTATACCCACGCTTTACCCCTCTTTCCTTTCCTCTTTGCCTTTCCCTTTCTTCCTTTCAGGTGCTTTAATGTGGTTTCTATGCTACTCGTCGAGCATTATAAAATGAAAGACTGTTGTGCTGGGGTCCTAGGTGGGAATTGTATTAATTTTGGGTGTGTAGATGGGCAGGTGTGAGGTTATGTTGATACTGTTGGTCTATGCATTTGTTTATTATTAGGGTTCTGTGCCTCTGGTCAAATGCTGTCAATACATTCTGGCTTTATAAGAAACACATTTTTTTAAAGAAAAGAAACAAAGGAAAGCTCAGGTTTCCTCATGAACCGACTTGGGAAATATTATCCTTATTGGTACAGCTGGTTGCAGGGATGACTCTGTGGGACACTGTTTGTCTCCCAAGCAAGGCCATGATTACAAAGGCACAGTAGCAGACGGTTAGAGAACTGGGATGTTCTTACAGGAAATAAGGTCTACCCTTTCTCCCATCCCCATATTTATAGACCCATTTCAATGAACAGTGCATTGTGTTGGCAAAGAATCCTGAAGGCAACTAACTATCCGCATTTGATGCGACTCAAGAAGGGCAGTAAAATGATCTGAGCACTGAAGTTGCAGGAGTTAGACATCCTAGACGTGGCAAAACGTCAATTAATGTTGCTGCAACCACAAATTGGAACAGGTCCTGGGACTCCAATTTGAGGCAAGACCTTGGGAATTGTTTTGGGGAGATCATTGAATCCTCTATTTTCAAACTGCCGAGAGATCCCTTGTTCAAAACGTTCGGCTCAGTTGGTACTAGAAACCAATTATTAATTTTAAATTCTAGGTGCTTCCAATGAGATTCTGGGGTTCCTCACGAAGGATACACCCAAAATAATAAACGCAGATGTAAGTGATAGTAAGAAAAAGTGTAATAATGATGGGAGAGTAGTGGAACAACTTCTGGAGTATCCAGAAGCCTCGTAGAACTCAATTGGAAAAATATTGAATCACAAACTTTGAATGATTGGCACAGAAAAGTGTGGGAGCTCGAAGGCCCGTGAAATTGACTCCCAGTTTAAAAGTAGAGACGAGATGGGCTACGTTACTGTTGAATGGAACTCACTTCTTCGGCTCTCGGCTGAAGGAGGTAGAGATGCAAAATGCCACCCAATATTCAAGACGTTAAAATAATTTGATAAGGCAGACATTCTCTAATGCAGCTCAGTGGGAAAAGGGATATGGATGTGTAGGGAAGGGCATTAGATATTGAAATGGCAACTTACTTTTAGGACATTGAAAGTGCCTATTGAATGCAGACTTGCTTTTCAGAGCCCATGGATCTAGAAAAACATTACTAAGGGAGTGAAACGCAAAAGTAGGGACGATTCACCTAATGTGATGCAATATTTTCATTTATAAAAAGAGTAAATCTAATTCCCCAAAACGGCAAATCAATGGCTGAGCTCATAAAACAACATTTAACAAGACAAAAAATCTTCTTAGAAACAGGAGTATTTTATTGCCTTTTAACAGATGAAACCTTTGCATGTGTGTTCTGAGGCAGAGAAAAGAAACAGATATGACTATCTCTTCTTATGCATTTCTCATGTCCTTTGGTCATTGCTCGGTGAAACCATGCACCTCACTTTTATGTGATTGCCAATAAATGGGACACCGGAAGTGCCAAAGCTAACAGGAGCAGATGTTTTAGAATATCAAACAGGTTTTCAAGCAGAATGTTTACCATAGCCGATAAAATATTGATGCTTATTACCAGCAAAGTCATGCTTTCTGGACTATGTGCAGCACTCCAGCACTGTTCTGAATGCAGTGAAGTGGCAAATAAGAGCATCAAGGAATTCTGACCATTATCTCAGCTGGCCTAAGTCTTGTGTTAAATTATTAAAATGCTCTGAAACTCTGGAGCAGATTTTTTTCAAGGAATGACTTCAGTTGGGATACTCTGTAGGTGTAGAGTTATATATCACTTAAAACTGTGTTTCACATAAATAGAAATGCAGGAGTATTTGTATTTTATGTAAAGACTGATTTGAAAATTAGTGCTGCCATAGTCATGTTCTCTTGGACTAAGGAACAAAGCTGTACCAAGAACAGAAAAGTGAAGATTTTGTTGCTTTAATTATCACAAATAGGGGTAATTCTTTTAGCCATTTAGACATTTTTACTACATTTTGAGATCGAGGGATTCAAAAGAATAGTTAATAGCAGACCAAATTAAGAGCATAGGAAGTAGCAACTTATCGTTTCAGTTGACGAAAACGATTTTAACCAGCAAAAAAAAAAATGTACAAAAATATGTTACTTTTTTGTGACATTTCTTTATTAGCAATTTCTTTAGCCATTGTACACAACTTATAAATTGTTTATTCATAATTAAAAGTAGCTGTTATCAGCAAACAACCTAATACAGAATGCTGTCCTAGTCAGGGCTGACTTTAGCGCTAGTGTTGCCCGATGCAACAATCTTTTTGGGCGCCCCCTCAATTACCTACTTTTCCACGGATTCCCTCATTTCCACTCTCTAACAGTTCCCCTCATTTCTTCATAATCCCTCTATCACAGCAGTAGTGACTGCCACAAACAATAGGGTGGTAGGGAGGGTGGATGGAATGCTGGAAGGGGACCGCTGGGGAGAGCACGCGTGGGGTGGGTTTTGAATATAAAGAAATTAAAAGAACTTACCTGAAGCCGCTGGCCACCTCTCACTTCGCGTCGCGCTTCCTCTTCTCTTCCTGGTCCCGGCAGCACCTGGGACAGACTTCCATCCAATCACTGCGCTGCTCTCCTGCTAGAGAGTAGTGCTGGGATTGGCCTGAGCGGGATGAAAAGACACTCCGCTCAGGCCAGGTAGTCTGTGGGGGTTTCTCCAGCCAGGCTGTTCAATACAGCCGGACTGGAGAAACCTGAGTGTGCATGTGTGTTTGGTCAGCCTTTGACAGCCGGCGAAACATATACGCGCACATGGGGAGTAAACATAGCACACCTCCTCCTGTGCCCCGCCCTCCCTGCACAAGATGGCTCAAAGCCGGCAAATGAAAAAAAAGCCATGCTAGAACATCGTTATATTTTTCATTTGCTGGCTCTGAGCCAGGCAGTAGGGCGATGCTCCTCCACCATTACGGAGAAGCCCCCACTGTTCACATCCATTTCATATGTTTTATAGCGCTACTCATACCAGTGTAAGGTGTCAGACCACTTTACATCACACAAATTATACAGAAATAATGAATTATACATGTGCAAATGAGTCTGTAAGAAATATTACAGAAGACCATGAGTATTACAAGCTGTAGGAATCACATGTTGTAGGAAGGTGGGTTAATAGTAGATGCAGGAAGTGCCTACAGCTTGTAATAATGCCACAATAACTATTAAGGTCCAGCCAAGTCTCAATCAATCAATCCTTGTTCATCTCTTGGTAGACAAACGAGCAGTCAGGCTTAACTTAGAAGGCAGGTGTGTAAAGAATGTAATATCACCAAAACAGTCTACAATACAACACAATAAAAACCCAACACCAATTTATTAAAATAAAAATAGCTGTGCCACCTGAGGACACTATCTGCACCACTGGGGGAAACTACACTCCCCATCTTCCCATGCGACCTCATCAGGTTCTCTTGAGCACAACACTGACCTGCTGCATGGGACGCGCGTATGGGCGTGCCTGGGTAACACCCAGGCCAAGGGCCTGCCTATCCACACCTGTCAGGGCTTGGAAGAGGCCAGCCCAGTCCCCTCTTCTAAATGTTTGGATTCTTTTGATCGAGTGCCTGCAGGAATATGGGTAAAACAAAAGCTAAACAACTTGAGCCTGGGGGTGCGATAATAACCACCCTTGATTAATTTGTGGTGAGGGCAGCTAATGTTTTAACAAAAGAGATTGAATTAGCGTAATGTCACCTCTCCTTCGAGGTGGTAAGTAGTGGTTTGGATGTTAATGTGAATGCCCCAAAAACTGCATTTTGGACTCTGCTGCTCAGGCGAGGCAAGTGGGATCCCCTACTAGGTTGAGCAGTAATCACCCCAGTCTCTGTGGTGTTGACTTACCCTCCTCAACAGAACCCAAAGTCAAGAGAAAAAGGGGAGGAGTAAAGAACAGAAAAGCCCCAAATGAAGATAAGACTATGAGTATAGAGGTATGACCTACTTCCAAACGTACGGATGAACAGTGCCAGAGATTAGAACCTGTATTCTCTTTATTGTTACAGCCTGTACTGAGCAGATTAACAAAAAAAGAAGAGAGTTTATTCCTCTTTACTACTCGCTCTAGAGCAGACACTTATGATGGGGCTAATTCAAAACCTAGATGCATTCAGGGAGATGGAAATGTGCATTCTCTTACTTCTTTCATCCATATTAGCATCTAGTGCTCTGAGAACAGGGTGTGGGGCTAAGGAAAGGGACAAATCTCCTGCACATCAAGGACCTCGGAAGACAAAAAATTGTAAAAATGGATGCTTATAGGAGGGAGGGGGTATCCAATATTCAAATTTCACAAGTGGCTGCATAAAGTGAATTATTAAGGTCTACTTAACCATTCCATACCTCACAGAGACAAGGGTATTTTACATTTGGATGGTTCAGTGGCTCAGGCGTCTGCCAGTCCTTTAGGTAAGGTAGACACTGATAGAGGGACAGGTTGTGGCGATATGGAGGGTCGGGAAGGTATTGGCATACAGATGATTCACAGGGGAGAGATGGTACAGAAGTTAGATCTCACCCCAGTTGCTTGCCCATATGTTGTAATTTTGATAAATGTCCCTGAGTTAAGCCAGTCACAGACAGAGACAACAGATCAACATATTGTGAAATGTTAACTTGGTTGCCTAGACTTGCATAGATGGACTATGTGCTTAACAGAGATATTATCATGGCAATGAGAATTGCATGGGTGGGCCTCACTCCCAAATAATTAGGGGGGACTGTATAGTAGTCAATGTTGACAACTGTAGATTGGTTGAGGACCTGCTAAGATTGCTACCCAATACTCCCTCTATTGGTTCACAGATATTTGTCCTTCCCTTGTTTTGTTTTTTACAAACCACAACAAGATGAGGTTTCTGAGTTTGGGTGGGGTAGAATTCCCTTGTCCCTTTTTCCAATGTAATATTAAGCCTGCTAGGCTCGAGGCATGGGTTAGAAATTGGTTTGCCCCATTGGAGAGCCTGGAGTCCTGTGATTGACTGAGAAACCTATCGATGGTCCTTCAGGAGAACAAGAGGATCTGAAACTCAGTCGGAGAAAGTGGTAGAGATGATGGGAAAGCACTTGCTTAAAATAATTACTTGGAACTCAGCAGCTTAAAGAAAGAAGTTGGGTAACCCAGATTGGATAAGATTGGCAGCGGAATATGATATTTTACGTTTTCAGGAAAATTGGGGAACAGGCTCTGTCTTTATGGATGGTTAACACTCATATCATACCCTAGCTGTCCCCTCTTGGGCTGGAAAAGTAAAAAGGCAGTATCTTAACCCTGATAGCCAGCACAGTTAAAATAAAGATTTTAAAGTTCCAGAATGATTCGCCATATTACTATCTTTATATATTAATGATTGGAATTGGATTTTAGTTAATTACTATATTATTTATTTCGAGGGTAATATGGCCCTAGTGGTAGGATTGCTAGAGAAGGACATTGATTGTATTTGTTATTGTCACCCTAAACATTTCAATGTATTATGGCTGGGAGCTTTTAATTCGCATAGCTGTGATAAGCTGTTGAAGCAAGTGTGTTGGATAATGGATGTAGAGGGGGATGTAATTCCCCATCTCACTCATTATGAGTATGGAAATGTCTTAAATAGGATGTTAATTACTAGGAATTTAAAAATAAATGATAAGGTAGACTCCCTTACAGAATTATTGGCCAGGACTTTCGGAAGAGCAGAAAATGGCTTGACAATTGATGATATTGTGGCCTTGGAAATTCTTTTTTGGCAGATTAATCTATTAAAGGTGAAATATGTGAGTTCTAGTGATCATGCCATCCTTTCCTGTGTTATCAAATGGGAAGGAAAAAATAAGACCCAAGTGGAGTAATTCCCAAAGCCGGATTAAGCTAGAAGAAATGGTTGTATCCTAAAGTGGGATAAGGTTGACAAGGAGAGGTTTTTTCCAGAGATCCTTGCCCAAACGCAGGCTGAGGTAATGGTCTGCCTAGATCCTAATTTTGATCTGGAATAGATGATGATAGCATTCCAGGAGATACTAGTAGAAATTAAAAAAAATTTGATGCTGACCCGCCCAACCAAGCAGACACCATCAGTTTGTTGGTTTGTTGCTGAATGTTCTGAGACTTTTAAAAACCTACATGCAGCATTAAGGACGATTCCAAGAGACAAGAATTTGGTGCAGAGTATGCATGTTCAATATAAAGAAACAAGAAATGCCAGATTATTGGGTTTAAGGGAGGATGCATGGGAGAACCTGTGACTAGCCGCTATTAACAAAGATAGTTGTGATTTTTGGAAGGCAGTAAATGCACCCTTTTTAAAAGACAAAAGCGACCCAGATTTAGAGGTACATGTTGAAGAGGAAGTCTGGGTGGCCCATTTTGAGAAAATATTCATGGTGTCTGGTGAGGTCTTATTTTCTCCAAATAGCTACCTCCAGGCAGACTCTAAGGGAAGTTTAGTTTTTGAACTGGCAGAAGTAAAACATGGATTGGCTCAATGTAGTACTTCAAAGGCCCAGGCCCTGATGGGGACACCGTAGATTCCTTTTCAGAATACCAAGATCTATTTGCCCCATTACTGACTAATATATTTTAGGCAATAGGTAAGATGGGACCTCCAGACTCCTAGAAACAAACAATACCAGCACTTATTCATAAGAAAGGGGAAAAGGAGCTTCCACAAAATGATAGACTCATCTCTTTGATTGATGGTACAGCCAAATTGATGGGGCGTCTATTGTTAATTAGATTAAAGGACTGGATCGGGGAGGGAAATGTTTTAACATCTATGGAGGATGGCTTCAGAAAGGGAAAACGGCCTATAGATCAATGTTTCACTCTGAGCATGGTAACACCAAATACACAGTGGCCAAGGAAGGCCAAATATATATGGCCTTCGAGGATTTATCGGCCACTTTTGAATTATGTCAGACACTCTAATCTGTGGGCTATTAAGGAGAGTATGGGCATTGATGAGCCCATAATTGCGTTTGTACACCAGATGTATACATAGGCTACTGCCCGCGTTCGATATGGTAGAAATGGGGAGTGCTCCAGGCCCTCTGAGATCTAGCGGGGCGCTTGATAGGGATGCGTCCTTCCCCCATCCCTGTTTTCAATTCATACCAACAGCTTGGAGGCAGCCCTGAAAGGATCTGTTAAAGATGTGCAGTATTTTAACACAGTCCCTTTGCCAATACTCATTTGTGCAGCTGATGCAGTGATTATAGCCAGAACTGGTAAGGCCCTGCAGAAACACATGGAGGAGTATACTAGATTCTTGAATAGCTTGGATCTTTACGTAAATTAAGTAAAAACATGTCTACTTGTTGCAGGTGATCGGCCGAAGAAATTGCCAGTGTTTCACATAGATACACTCAGGGTGGAGGTGGTGGACACATTTTCTTTTCAGGGATCCTTTTTGATGGAAAATATATGTGGAAAAAATGGTCTCTAATAGAGCTTGTCCATTAGAAAAAACTAGTATGGCCATTTTCTGTTTTCTAAAGAAATTGGGGAAAAAACCTAAATAAAAAATGTGTATGCGTCTAAAGCTATTACTAGTGCCACCTACGGGGCGGGAGTTTGGGGAATGGTGGGAAGTGATTCCCTTCAGTGTATAGAGGATGGTTTTTTAAAAAGATTGTTATTCCTCCCCCATAGCTGTTCAAACTATACATGCTATAGTGAACTTGGTGCATCATACCTTTCAGATATTGTACATCTTGCGGCTATTTTACTTTGTGCCCAGATATGGAGAAGAGAGACTGTAAATCCGAATCAGATTATACTGAGAGATTGTTTAAACTTGGATTTTGCACATACGATTTTATGGTTGCAGTACGTAAAGTGCTCATTGAGAGATTTGGGTTTACAAGATTTATTTGAGAATCCACTTAGCTGCGCACAAATTTCCAAGGTGTGATTAAAGGAGATCCTTTTATCAAAATCTGTTTTAGATAGAAAGGTGGCAAATAGAAATAAATCTACTGTCAGGTTATATCAAAGGCCCCCCATTTCTCAGGATGAATATTCTTACTTAGCCTTTGTGCAGAATTCTCAACATCAATTTATTCTGGTCAGGTCTCACCTAAACTATATTCCTCTGATGCTTGGCTACCCTAGTAACGTCTATTCTGCTGGATATTTGATTTTTTGCCCCCGTGATGGGGTGTCAAATCAAACAGATTAACATATATTATTTTTTTGTAGATTATATATTGTTCCGAAGATATAATTCATTCTCCTGCTTTTGCATGAATATAATTTTAGATAATGACGGCCAGCATTACATTTTTTCAAATACTTGATAATTCCTTGGTATGTTACTCTTTGGTTTCCATTTCTCTGGTCCTCTCTGAAGAGTAGGAGATCCAAACTAGATTGTGTTTCAAGGAACTAGAGTCAGTTTATTTTCGATCTTATATGACGATTTGTCTTCATATGTATTTTATTATGATAGATTAAGCATTTGAAAAGATTTTGAAAATCATGTGAATGGGTTTTTATTTTATGGTAAAATAATAACTTAATATGTGATGTTTCCTTGTATGATATCTTTTTTGACTAAGTTGTATGTCCTGATTATATAAAGTGGAATGTAATATGTACTCTGTATACTTTATATGCTATGGAAACATAGCGAAATTAAAGATTTGACTGACTGACTAACCTTTAAGAGGACAAAAAATCCTCTTAGAAATATGAGTAATTTGATGAAGCCTTTGTATGTGTGTTCTGAAGTAAAGATAGGAAACAGACATAACTATCTTTTCTTATACATTTCTCATGTCCTTTGGTCATTGCTCGGTGAAACCATGCAGCTCACTTCTATGGGATCAGCACTAAATGGGACACCGGAAGTGCCAAAGCTAACAGGAGTAGATGTTTTAGAATATCAAACAGGTTTTTAACCCCTTCGGTGCTCATGACGGAACGGTTCCGTCATGAGCCACGGTTGAGCTGTGCTCATGACGGAACCGTTCCGTCATGACCACGCCCGCGCAGGAAAAGATCAGCACAGCAGGGGAATCCGTCCAGCATGGAAGGGATATTTACCACAGCCGATGAAATATTGATGCATATTACCAGCAGAGTCATTCTTTCTGTACTAGGTGCAGCACTCCAGCACTGTTCTGAATGCAATGAAGTGGCAAAGAAGTGCCTCAAGGAATTCTGTACATTATCTCAACTGGCTTAAGCCTTGTGTTAAATTATTAAAATACTCTAAAGGTCTGGAGCAGACAATTTTCAAGTAATGACTTTAGCTGGGATATTCTGCAAGTGTAGAATTATATATCACTTAAAACAGTGTTTAACAGAAATAAGCATGCAGAAGTATTTGTATTTTATGTAAAGACTGATTTGAAAATGAATGTTGCCATGATCGTGTTCGCTGCGACTAAGGAACAAAGCTGTACCAAGGACAGAAAAATTAAGGTTTTGATGCTTTAATTATCTCGAATAGGGGCAATTCTTTTAGCCATTTGGACATATTTTATAGCATCCTGAGATCCAGGGATTCAAAAGAAAAACAAATGAAACCTTTCAACACTACATTAAAGGGTACAGCCCTCTAAAATGAAACCACACATTTTTCACACAGAAGACCACATAAAGAGTTTAAGCAGCACCTAATCGTGTCAGTTGAAGCAAACGATTTTAACAAACAAAAAAAAAATGTACAAAAATGTGTTTCTTTTTTTGTGATATTTCTTTATTGGCAATTTTTTAAACCAGTGTACACAACTTATAAATTGTTTATTCATAATTATAAGTAGCAGTTATAAACAAATAACGTAATACAGAATGCTCTCCTACTAGTCAGGGCTGGCTTTAGTGCTGGTGGCGCCCGCTGCAACAATCTTCTTTGGCGACCCCCCCAATTACCTGCTTCACAGATTCCCTCATTTCCACCCTCCTACAGTACCCCTCAATTCTTCATAATCCCTCCCTCACATGCATCTCATTTGTTTTATAGTGCTACTCATACCAGAGTAGGATGGTAGGACCACATTTCATTAAACAAATTATACAGAGACAATAAATTGTACATGTGCAAATCAGTCTGTAAGAAATGTTACCTAAGGCGATGACAATTACAAGCTGTAGGAATCACATGTTGTAAGAAGGTGGGTTATTAGTAGATGCAGGTAGGTCCCTACAGCTAGTAATAATACCACAGTAAGCAATAAGATTCAGTCAAGTCTCAATAAATCAATACTTGCTCAACCCTTAGTAGCTTGGCAGACAAGCAGTCAAGCTTAACTTAGGAGAAAGGTGTGTAAAGTATTTAATATCACCAAAACCACAAATAAGCAAACAACACAACACAATTTCAAACCAAAACTAATTCATAAAAAGAGAAAATATTTTTATCTTTAAAGTGACACCAAAACAAACAACATCCAATGTAGGAAACCGGCGACATGATTTTTTAAAGATTAAATGAGAAGGTGTGATTTCTAGCACCAAAAAGCATAAAGAGACACATGCTGCTATCTGGTCGCGCTGGTCCGGGACAAAGTCAAAGTTTCAGGGTGACCATGATGGAGAGTCAGATACGAAGAGCACTAGGTGACTGTCAAGATTTTACCATTGCACTTAGTCACATTTATGAAGCTCTTTCTTCTGCCGTTGAGAGCTCTGCCCTGGAATCCAGAGTTCATGTCCACGACGGTGGCCTGCTGCAGAGCAATGCCTTGGTGAGCCCTGGAAGTCTTTGTCCTCGAAGGCGAGGTATCCGGAGCCTTCAGCGCAGCAAACGAGAATGCTCAGGCCTAGTCGTATTTCGAAGTCGCCAGCTTGACTCTCATCATTGATGCCTGTCTTCTTCTATAGCTTTTCACAAAACTTGGCAAAAAGGTCCCAAACTTTCAGATCTTCTTCTGAAAGGTTTCCTGAGGGTCAGAAAGTGTCTAACAGCACCAGCCAAGCATTCAGAAGGTCTGGATTGCCCCTTGGGGTCTGGGACTCAATCCCCCACAATGCACCTGGTCAATCCAGGAAATTCCAGGGAAGCTGGTCAGCTGAAGTAGTCTTTTCAGTAGATGCTGCAGGTGGGTTCTTACAGCACTTTTCTTCCTATTGATGCTCAGTAAATCCACTCTTATCCTTTAAGATTGGCACAGAACTTATGTGGCACCTTGAGAGTGCAGCAACGTGAAGTCCTTCTGAGTGCAGGCATTTCTGTGGTGAGGTAAAGGGTCCAACAGGGCAGTCCTTCTTCTTCGGATGTTTCAGGCAGGGATCGTAAGGGCTCCTGCAGATCTCCCATATTTATTCTCTATTCTTGGCTGACAAGAGGGGGGGACACCCCGACCGATGGGGTTCAAGCTGCTGCCCTCTATTATGACCACTTCCTGGGAAGAGTGGCATATCTTTGACCCAGAATGCACTATTCTCAAAAAATCCAAATGGAGAAATTCTCTCCTTGAAGTGCAAGTCTGGCTAACCCAATCCGCAGGTGTGGCTAACTCCCATTTCAGCCCCTCTCCTAATCTGATTAGGGGGCTCCCATCTGGTTGGCGATCAAGGAAGTAGGGGCTGGCCTGGGTCCTGTTACATCTGTTCTTCTACCTTTGATGTTCAGTTCAGCTCCCGAGCCCCGTTTCTGTCCCTGGCTTCACCAGGATGTAAATTATCCTCCACCGAATAGCTGTATTGTTTCAGCTCCACGCCCCATCACACCTACCAGGGAGCAGCTTGACTAAGGGTGTCAGAGGTTGGCCAATCAGTAGAGACTGCTACAGGACTCTTATAGGTAATTGTAGGATAGTAAGTTCTAAAAATACTTCCCTGCAATAGTTATAATAAATCCGACCTTGGCAAGGTGTTGGATTTATTGTAACTAATATTTTGATACTTTGAATTATGTTGCTAGCTACTTCCAATCAAAAGGTAGACTTTATTATACTTTAATGAAGCCTTCCTATGTTAGCCTATGGATCCAGCAGCACTACAAAAGGGAAAACTGGCTTTGGCTGTTTACACAACACCCGGGCATATAAAATATATTTTATAATGTCTCTGCTTTTTATACCAAGGCACCCTACCATTGGGGCACCTTGGGAAGACCTCAGGGGTGACTTATAGGTAATAAAAAGGTAGTTTTGGACTTTGGATGTACTTTTAATTCCAAAGTCAAATTTGGACACAGTTTTATTTTAAAGCCAGCCTTCAAGGTAAGGCTGACTTTAAAATGACACCAGACACAACAACAGTGCACACTTAAGTTCATTAAGTCAGCTGGGGTCTCTAAACCTACCATAGACTAAGGACTTACAGGTGGGTTATCTTAGCCAATTATAATTACATCAATTATCATATACCTACATGTCCTACCATATACTAGGGACTTACAGGTAGGTTGTCTTAGCCACTTATAATTACAACAATAATCATATACCTTTTAAGGACAGAGCACTTGTCCTGGGTCTGGTTAGCAGAGACCAGGGCACTTTCAGAGTCAGTAATCACCAGTATCAGTCAAAAAATGGGGGTAATCAGGGCAAAAATGATGACTTTCCTACGGATGCTATAATATATACCATACCGTTTGCATCCAGCTCTTTGATGACAGTTCATATGTCATTGTATTATATTAGGACTGTAACTTTTAAACTGCAAGTAACAAAAGGAGCACAATGACAAAAGCAGTAGCCCTCTGATCTAGGGCCATATGTAGGTGGGCTAATACCGGTCGGTAACGGCCGAAAATCGGTAAATTTTCCGTTACCGACAGGTATTTAGCCCTTTGAGATGTAGGACGCTGGATTGAAGGATTCGGTAATTTACCGATTCGGTATTTTAAGAAATCGGTAAAATACCGAATCGGTAAATTACCGAATCCTTAAATCCTATGTAGGGAGCACTCAAGTGGGTGCATTTTTGGTTTAAGGATTCGTTATTTACCACCAACTATAAGTTGATGGTAAATACTGAATACCTTTTCAAAAGCAATGTTGTGCTTTTTTAAAAGTGCCATGTGGCAGACATACATGCCCTTAGGGCATGTATGTGCGCCACATGTGCACACATGCACAATTCAGGGGTGCAACAGGGTGTCAATGTGACACCCTGCCACCCTTGAATATGCTCCCCCTATTACCGAATCGGTAATAGTGAATGGCTTCCCATTCATTCCTATGGGCCTCCAGGCCCATAGGAATGATTGGGAAGGTATGCCTTATTACCGATTCGGTAAATACCGAATCGGTAATAACGAATATTACCGAATCGGTAAAATCTACCGATTTTTTACCTACATTCTATTTACCGATTCTTAAATACCGAATCGGTAAAATTCGGTATTTAGGAATCGGTAAATAGAAATTACCTACATATGGCCCCTAGTCACATAAAATACACTTCTGTGATCTGCATAGTACATGTTTTTTGCAGTAGGGGAATTAACCCTCTGCATTAGTTTATGATGAATCAAAACTGCCATTAGACAAAATTCTAATACAGCAATAATAAGTACCAGAATTTTCTTGAAATTTTTATTGTTGCATGAAAAGTGTGGGACACACATGGAACTCTGTAACATACTTAAAAAGCCATATTATTTCTAAACAGAGTTCCCCACTAGCTCACTGGCTGCACCAGTCCCTATAACTCGTGCTCTAAGTAAACTATAACTCGTGCCCCCACCATGCAGAGTTTTCTCATCAGTAATTTCACTGCAAATATTGCAGAGATATTATCAATGATGTCATAGAAGATGTCTTGAGTAATGTAATATAGGAGCTAAATAGCTGTGCATGACAAATACACAAGTTATAGTTACCTTAGGGTACGATTTATAGTTACTTGAGTTAACTATAACTATTGTTATTGAATTTCTATGGTTTTGTGTGTGTACAATCTGAACCTAACTATAATGTCCTTGTCACCTTTTGCTTTTTAGTGGATTTCTACTGTTTTTTAGTTCTATTTCCTAACTATAATATCCCTGTAACCTTTGTTTTTTTTATGAACTTCTACAGTTTTTAATGCTATTTCCTAACCAAAATGTTTCTGTAGCCTCAGTATGTGAGTGGCTGTGCGAGTGGTTCTGTGGAAGTGGAAGTTGATGTGTGAGTGTGTGGTGGGTACGTCAGTAGGTGTGTGACTGACTGTGTCGGTCTGTAAGTGGGTGTGTGAGTGGTTTTCTGGGTCTGATGTATGGGTGTGTGATTGGTTTATAGGACTCTGAGTGGGTGTGAGAGTGGCTGTATGGGTGAGTGAGTGGGAATGGTTGTGTGGGTATATAAGTGGGTGTGTGAGTATGTGAGTTGGTGTGTCAGTATGTGTGTGACTGACTGTGTGAGTCTGAGAGTGGACATGTGAGTGGTTCTGTGGGTCTCTGACAGGGTGTGTTAGTGGTGGTACAAGTGTATGAGAGGGATTTTGATTGCCTGTGTGGGTCTATGAGTGGGTGTGTTAGTGGTTCTCTGGGTCTCTGGGTGGGTGTGTGAGTGCCTATATGGGTGTGTGAGTGGGTGCGTGAGTGGTGTTCTCTGAGTGTTTATGTGAGTGGCTGTATGGATGTTTGATTTGTTGTGTGAGTGGTTGTATTGGTGTGAGTGAGTGAGTGAATGGGTCTGTGAGTAGGTGTATTTTTTTAAATTAGGATCTCCCATGTAATGTAAAATGTAATGTAATGTAAATTTGCATTTATAAAGCGCAAACTGTCACTCCACAAGGAGCCTCCTGGCGCTAGGGAATCGAAGTAAGGAAGGATGGAAAGGAATTTCATTTTGGAAGAAGTTAGATTAACGCAAAGCAGTGACCATCTGGGATATTATATTTCCAAGTTTTTAGAGCAATCCTGAAGAGAAGTTCAGAATCCTGTAGTCTTAGGAAGATTGGAAGTGCATTCCAGGCTTTAGACCCCAGGTGAGCAACGTTTTTGCCTCCTTTTGTGGTAAGTTTAAAGTTGGGGGGCCTAAGGAGATTGGCTGAAGAAGATCTGAGAGTCCTGGTGGTGGTGTAAGGGGAGAAACGTGCTGAAAGGTATTTGGGTCCCGAGCTGCACGTAGCTTTATGAGTAATCAAGAGAATCTTGAAAAGGATTCTCTTATGGATTGCAGGGTTTTGAGCGCCGTGGAAGCAGATGCTCTAAGTGGGAGCCTCAGAACAAGACGAGCTGCCGCGTTTTGGACCACTTGCAGTATTTTTAATATTGGATTTATTGGTACCTGCTAGAAGGCTATTGCAATAATCCAAGCGTGAGAGGATCAGGGCAACTGCTACTGATTTCTTCGCTGCCAGAGGAATGAGATCAAAAAACTTCTTGAGTGATCTCATTAAGCTAAAGCAGGTTCCTGCCGTGGTTAATGCGTGAGGGAGAAAGGGTAGGGCGGAGTCAAATTTGACCCCTAGGTTTCTAGCTACTTTGACCATATCCGGGGGGGGGGGTGGTGCCTTCTGGCCACCAACTATCCGGAATGAAGGTAACATTAGTTCAAATGGGTAGGGGGGGCCATGCAGTGGATCCTTGTGTGCACCCAAAAAAAAATGTGTATGTGAACAACTTCTTGCCGATGAGGGTACCGTACAGGCCCATGTATAATGTATTTTACATCGTTATAATTCAGATGAACCTGACAAAATGAAATGCAAAATGAGGTAGTAATTTTTGGCTATGTTAAACCAAATGCAAATTTACTCCTAACCACTATAAGATGGCGGATAAAAACATTTTGTAGCATTGTAATGCGCTAGTCCTATTTCTATTGTCACTAATGAAAGTATGTAAACGGAAGTGTAACATTACTAGCTTCACCGTAAACAAGCCTTAATATATATATATATATATATCTCCAACTCGATTGCTTAGCCTTCCTCAACTTCCCTGTGGCGTTAAAGAGAGCACAAACTCCTCTGCAATTAGGCAAAATTCTTCTTTATTTATCACAGGTAACAGTCATATTAATCAACATATGGTAAAATATACAGTACATCATAAGGCAGCAGTTATCTCCATGTAACCATTGTATCATACTATCCTTACTCAAGACTTATTTAAAAATAGAGACTTATGCTAACGCTGGACCTAGATGTATGTACATGCCCCTTAAAAACCAGGGGAAAGAAGTTTAGTTATAGAAAATTATGGAGGTCCTCTGTAGTGTTGAGTCCTGTTGGGACCTTGCTATCGAACTCCATAATCATGCGTGTTTCTAATTGCCTTAGCATGCGCTCTCTGTTGCCCCCACGTCATGGTGCAGGAATCGCATCTACTACAAAGTATTTCAAACAGTTCAGGTTGTTATTGCATGGTATTTTAAAATGTCAAGCCACTGGATAGTTGGCGTCTGTTGACTATAGCACGTGAAAGCTGCAGAATGCGCACGTGCACTTGCAACTTGGTACTACCAATGTGGTTCAATCCACATGTGCATGTGAGAACATACACCGCGTATTCTGTACGACAAGTGAAGTGACCCTTTATTTGTCTTTTACTGCGAGTTAAAGGTATTGTATAGTGAGTTGTATTTTCCCCAAAATTTACAGGTGTGAAATGATGAACACTTAAAAAAACCTTGTTTTGGTTTGAGCCATGTCGTGCTGGGGACAATTTCCAGGCTACTTTCGACCAACTCTCTTTTCATTGATTTTGCACATCTGAAGGTGAGTGTTGGCGTAGATGGTAAACTTGGCGTCAGCACTCCATCTGTGAGCGGGATGGGCTAATTTTTGTTAGCTATTACCCTCACTTGTCTTTATTGTCTACTGTAAATTGTAAATAATCTAGGTGTATTGTTCTCATTTGTATTGATCGCCATGTCTGATGCAGGTGCAGTCACCAGTAGGTCGTCATAGTTAGGACCTTGTTTCTATTCAAAAGGTGTTTTTTCTTTTGCCAATATCTGTGGTGCCGTTTGACAAATCTTCACGATATTTCCCAAACTAATGGCTCACTCACTTCAGCTGCTGTGTTGAAAGTTTCGGGGTGATTCGTCAAACGAGGGCCGAGAAAAAGGGGGGACCCAAAATGCTTTTTCTCTATGTTAATTTCCATAGGAAACTGTTGACGCCGCTACAGCCCGAACTACTGAACGAAATTACACCAAATTTGGCAGAAAGGTAGCTCTTGGTCCAGAGTGCACACTTTTTGTTAAATGGTTTAAATCCGTTCAGTAATTCCTGAGAAATTTAAATATTTCCTAGATATCCAAGTGGTGGCGCGGAGGATCCGCGAACCCTCCCGATCTCGTGCCTGAGATCTGATTGGCTGCCAACACTTCCTGGTTGAATCAAGTCACAAGAAAAAAGGTCATTTGAGATGTCACCACTGATGTCATCAGTGATGTCACTGACCATGTCATGAGTGATGTCATATTTGACGTCATAAGCAGTGCATTGTGGGGGCACAAGTTATAGTTAGCTCTGCTAACTATAACAGCTGAATTTCTCTGGTTTTGTATAAGTGAAATGGTAGCCTAACTATAACATTCCTGTAACCATTGTTTTTTCTGTGAATTTCTAATGTTTTTTAAATGCTAATTCCTAACAATAACGTCCTTCTAACCTTTGTTTTTTTCAGTGAATGTCTAAGGTTTTTTAGACACTAATTCCTAACTATAACATCCTTTTACCTTTGTTTTTTTCAGAGAATGTCTAAGGTTTTTTAAATGCTGATTCCTAACTATAACATCCTTTTACTTTTGGTTTTCTTCAGTGAACATATATGTGTGTGCCGTACTTCCCACCATGTCTTCTGGATAAAAGGGCATGGACCTCAGAGTGGGTGCAATATTAATGTTTTAATTTTTAGTCAGTCATAAATACATATATATTTTCACTGAAAAAAACATAGGTTTCAGGGGCATTATAGTTAGCTGGACATTTCACTCATACAATACCATAGAAATGCCCCCGTTATAATTAGTTCAGCTAACTAAAACTGGCGCGCCCGCAATGCACTGCTGATGACATCACATATTACATCACTCATGACATGGTGAGTGACATCACTCATGACATCACTGATGACATCACTGATGAAATCATCCAGTGAATGTGTGTTTTTCTGAAAATTAAATATGTTTTATATATGTATTTAAGATGTTATTAGATGTTTTTTTGAGTATCAGCATGAGTGTTTGAGTGTCTGTATGGTTCGGTGGATGGTATTACTTAGCACATAGATGTATGAATCAGTTACTCAATGTTTGTATGTGCTGAAAACAGCATGTGTGTAGGACTGTATGAGTGGATGTGTGTATATGAGTGTGTTGGTGAGTAAATGACTGTCTCAATAGTGTGTTTATGAGTAACTACATATGATTTAAAATAGTATATATTTGTATTTGTGTATATAAGTGAGTACATGAGAGAGTGAGGGATTGGAAGAGTCCTGTATAAATATATTTTTTTATAAGTGTTGATTTAAGAGAGTAAGTATGTGTAAATTTCTGTTCAAGTAAGTGTGACGGTGTGTGTATAACTGTTTATGCAAGTAAATGGATGTTTGATACTTTGCATGTGTGACTATGTGTGTGAGTAACTTTATGGATGAGTGTTGGTGTGTAACAGGATCTATAGGTGTATGAGTACATTTGATGAGTGAGTTCATGTATGACTGACTGTATAGGACTGTTGGTGAATGAGTGGATGTGTGTGTAGATCTTGGACTTACTGAATATGTGTGTTGTAAGTAGTATTGATATGTCTATTGTTTTGAAAATGTTAGTTTCTATTTTTGAGTGAGTGTATCAAAGGTTATATTAGGGTGAGAGGAGGTCTGCCACTCTACCACAAGGATGATGTCATCAATGATGTCATTTGAGATGTCATGAGTGATGTCATGAGTGATATCACTGACCATGAGTGATGTAATGTGTGATGACATCAGCAGTGCATTGCGGGCACGCGAGTTATAGTTAGCTGAACTAACTATAACAGGGCAATTTCTATGGTTTTGTACGAGTGAAATGTCCAGCTAACTATAACGCCCCTGAAACCTGGTGTTTTCAGTGAATTTCTAAGGTTTTTTAAATGCTAATTCCTAACTATAACGTGTCTGAAACCTATGTTTTGTCAGTGAATTTCAAAGGTTTTTTAAATGATAATTTTTATATGTAATAATAGTTATATGTATTCTTTGATATTTAAATATTTTTTTATTAAATAAAATTATATATTTTTAATAAACAATGGGAAAAAAATATTTAAAAAAATATTCAAAGTGAAACATTTTTTCATTTTTTAATTTAATCTTTTTATTTTAATATATTTATATTTTTTTAAATCACTTTTTTTGTTCCAATTTTTTTGGGGAGTCACGCACCCAGCGAGTTCACATTAGGGTGCCGCGCTGAGCCGATTGGAATATTTAGTGGCCTGCCCTGGCCACGAAGATACCCCACTGCTTCAAAGCGGGTCCTCGCGCTGTGAAGTTCGCAGCGCATTCATGGAGCGATGTTACCAGTTTGGTAAGGCAGAAGAAATGCAACATTCAGCTACGATCTAATCAGCGACCCGACGGCATTTTATTAAAGGAGGAATGGTACAGCGGCATCACTATGGATAAAACCAATTAAACTACAAGACCCAGAGTGTACTAATGGACACGCCCAAGAGGGCGGGACTATAAAATTAATCGCAGGTGCGAGAGGCATTGCATAACTGTATTTTCACCAGAAGCCAAGCCAGTGAACAAGGGGAAACCTGAAACACGTATGCCAGAGGGCAGATTCTACGCTGTGAAGTTGTACCTGTTTATGCTGCAGCCTGCCAAGCAATAAATGGTGAAGTCTAAACATTGCGTGTGGTGTCTTCTATTGTGGGAGCAATGTCGATTGGAATATTTAGAGGCCTGTCCTGGCCACGAAGATACCCCACTGCTTCAAGGCGGGTCCTCACGCTGTGAAGTTCGCAGAGCATTCATGGAGCGATGTTACCTGTTTGGTAAGGCAGAAGAAATGCAACATTCAGCTACGATCTAATCAGCGACCTGGCTGGATTTTATTAAAGGAGGAATGGTACAGCGGCACCACTATGGATAAAACCAATTAAACTACAAGACCCAGAGTGCACTAATGTACACGCCCAAGAGGGCGGGACTATAAAATTAATCGCAGGTGCGAGAGGCTTTGCAGAGCTGTATTTTCACCATAAGCCAAGCCAGAGAACAAGAGGAAATCTGAAACGCGTATGGCAGAGGGCAGATTCTACGCTGTGAAGTCGAACCTGTTTATGCTGCAGCCTGCCAAGCAATAAACTATGAAGTCTAAACATCGCGTGTGGTGTCTTCTATTGTGGGAGCAATGTCGATTGGAATATTTAGTGGTCTGCCCTGGCCACGAAGATACCCCACTGCTTCAAGGCGGGTCCTCGCACTGTGAAGTTCGCAGAGCATTAATGGAGTGATGTTACCAGTTTGGTAAGGCAGAAGAAATGCAACATTCAGCTACGATCTAATCAGCGACCCGACGGGATTTTATTAAAGGAGGAATGGTACAGCGGCACCACTATGGATAAAACCAATTAAACTACAAGTCCCAGAGTACACTAATGCACGCGCCCAAGAGGGCGGGACTATAAAATTAATCGCAGGTGCGAGAGGCTTAGCATAGCTGTATTTTCACCAGAAGCCAAGCCAGAGAACAAGGGGAAACCTGAAACGCGTATGGCAGAGGGCAGATTCTACGCTGTGAAGTCGTTCCTGTTTATGCTGCAGCCTGCCAAGCAATAAATGGTGACGTTTAAACATCACGTGTGGTGTCTTCTATTGTGGGAGCAATGTCGATTGGAATATTTAGTGGCCTGCCCTGGCCACAAAGATACCCCACTGCTTCAAGGCGGGTCCTCGCACTGTGAAGTTTGCAGCGCATTCATGGAGCGATATTACCAGTTTGGTAAGGCAGAAGAAATGCAACATTCAGCTACGATCTAATCAGCAATCCGACTGGATTTTATTAAAGGAGGAATGGTACAGCGGCACCACTATGGACAAAACCAATTAAACTACAAGACCCAGAGTGATCTAATGCACATGCCCAAGAGGGCGGGACTATAAAATTAATCGCAGGTGCGAGAGGCTTTGCATAGCTGTATTTTCACCAGAAGCCAAGCCAGAGAACAAGGGGAAACCTGAAACGCGTATGGCAGAGGGCAGATTCTACGCTGTGAAATCGTACCTGTTTATGCTGCAGCCTGCCAAGCAATACATGGTGAAGTCTAAACATCGCGTGTGGTGTCTTCTATTGTGGGAGCAATGTCGATTGGAATATATATATATATATATATTCCACCAATCCCGCTTCTATGAAAAACGGGCTGACACATGCTCAGGTACGATTCTGGAAAGCTTTATTTTTACCATCAGGGCACATCATGCTTGATTAAAAGTTCGCCATTGCTGTAACACCTGGCAGACGCGTTTCGGCTTGGTTGCCTTCCTCAATGCCAGCTTTGTGTGACAGAGAAGCACGCACAGGGATTTAAAAGCTCAAAAGTTCGCACATCAACTCCCATTGGAGGATAATCGTGGTTATAGAAAGAGGACTGCGGGTTTAAGATAGTACTCACTCCGCCTGTTGTGCTTTGTCCCCTTTACAACACGATAGATTAAAATCCCTGTATGCAGCAGGATGTTGGCCAAATCTTGCTGCTGGTGAAGAAAATATAGTCCAAATCTGGGGACACAGTTCAGTGACCGCGTACCCTGCATATGATAATGCTCTGACTCCGTCAGCTGTCAGGCTACATTCTCCCACTGCAGCATGAAGACGGTAATTTGGCTTTCTTCCAATCGTCCTTTATATATATATATATATGTATATATATATATTTTTATTAACCAAATGCCCTGAAGCTTTTGAAAGGAGCACTCGACCACGTTTCCGACCTCGCAGTCTCATTGCTGTAACATTTCTTTGAAGTTGCCGACGCGTTTCAAGGCATCACACGCCTCTTCTTCTTGGGCAGAGTTAAAACATTGATGGCTCACCTCAGTTTCATTTTATGCGCGCCATTAGTGGGCAGGGCCTAGTGCAGTATTTGGAAAGGCATTATAGGATTCGTGTTACAGCAATGAGGAGCGAGCTGCAACGAGGTGACAATGGACCGCGAGGTCGGAAACGTGGTTGAGTGCTCCTTTCAAAAGCTTCAGGGCATTTGGTGAATACAATTACTGTCACGGCAGCCTGGCTGTGGAAAGCTGCACCATTCGTCAATACGAAGGCTGTGGAGCGAAATGGATCGACTCCGCACAGCACCACGTTTTCATGCACAATAGCTGGCCCCTCATCGCTGTGCCTACTAAGGCTAAGAAAAGCAATAATTAATAAGACATTGAAACTACTATAGTAAATTACTAATACTCACCATCAAGGACCACGAATCCTATAATGCCTTTCCAAATACTGCACTAGGGCCCACCCACTAATGGCGCGCATAAAATTAAACTGAGGTGAGCCATCAATGTTTTAACTCTGCCCAAGAAGAAGAGGCGTGTGATGCCTCGAAACGCGTCGGCAACTTCAAAGAAATGTTACAGCAATGAGGAGCGAGCTGCAACGAGGTGACAATGGACCGCGAGGTCGGAAATGTGGTCGAGTGCTCCTTTCAAAAGCTTCAGGGCATTTGGTGAATAAATATATATATATATATATTATCTGCTGGCAGTCGCCAGTAGATAGTTATAGTTAGGACCTATTTTCCATAGGAAATCCGCAACATTCTATTCCCAATAAGTCTGGCGCCGGTTGACGAATCCTCGCGAAATTTTCTAAACTTTTGGCCAGCTCTGCTCCGCTCCTACCCTGAAAGTTTTGTGGTGATTCGTCAAGCGGGGGCCCCGAAACGCGTTTTTCCCATTCAATTTCCCATAGGATCTGTTGTCGCAGCTACAGCCCGAACCGCTGAACGGAATGACACTTAATTTGGCATAGTTAGGACCTTGTTTCTATTCAAAAGGTGTTTTTTCTTTTGCCAATATCTGTGGTGCCGTTTGACAAATCTTCACGATATTTCCCAAACTAATGGCTCACTCACTTCAGCTGCTGTGTTGAAAGTTTCGGGGTGATTCGTCAAACGAGGGCAGAGAAAAAGGGGGGACCCAAAATGCTTTTTCTCTATGTTAATTTCCATAGGAAACTGTTGACGCCGCTACAGCCCGAACTACTGAACGGAATTACACCAAATTTGGCAGAAAGGTAGCTCTTGGTCCAGAGTGCACACTTTTTGTTAAATGGTTTAAATCCGTTCAGTAATTCCTGAGAAATTTAAATATTTCCTAGATATCCAAGTGGTGGCGCGGAGGATCCGTGAACCCTCCCGATCTCGTGCCTGAGATCTGATTGGCTGCCAACACTTCCTGGTTGAATCAAGTCACAAGAAAAAAGGTCATTTGAGATGTCACCACTGATGTCATCAGTGATGTCACTGACCATGTCATGAGTGATGTCATATTTGACGTCATAAGCAGTGCATTGTGGGGGCACAAGTTATAGTTAGCTCTGCTAACTATAACAGCTGAATTTCTCTGGTTTTGTATAAGTGAAATGGTAGCCAAACTATAACATTCCTGTAACCATTGTTTTTTCTGTGAATTTCTAATGTTTTTTAAATGCTAATTCCTAACAATAACGTCCTTCTAACCTTTGTTTTTTTCAGTGAATGTCTAAGGTTTTTTAGACACTAATTCCTAACTATAACATCCTTTTACCTTTGTTTTTTTCAGAGAATGTCTAAGGTTTTTTAAATGCTGATTCCTAACTATAACATCCTTTTACCTTTGGTTTTCTTCAGTGAACATATATGTGTGTGCCGTACTTCCCACCATGTCTTCTGGATAAAAGGGCATGGACCTCAGAGTGGGTGCAATATTAATGTTTTAATTTTTAGTCAGTCATAAATACATATATATTTTCACTGAAAAAAACATAGGTTTCAGGGGCATTATAGTTAGCTGGACATTTCACTCATACAATACCATAGAAATGCCCCCGTTATAATTAGTTCAGCTAACTAAAACTGGCGCGCCCGCAATGCACTGCTGATGACATCACATATTACATCACTCATGACATGGTGAGTGACATCACTCATGACATCACTGATGACATCACTGATGAAATCATCCAGTGAATGTGTGTTTTTCTGAAAATTAAATATGTTTTATATATGTATTTAAGATGTTATTAGATGTTTTTTTGAGTATCAGCATGAGTGTTTGAGTGTCTGTATGGTTCGGTGGATGGTATTACTTAGCACATAGATGTATGAATCAGTTACTCAATGTTTGTATGTGCTGAAAACAGCATGTGTGTAGGACTGTATGAGTGGATGTGTGTATATGAGTGTGTTGGTGAGTAAATGACTGTCTCAATAGTGTGTTTATGAGTAACTACATATGATTTAAAATAGTATATATTTGTATTTGTGTATATAAGTGAGTACATGAGAGAGTGAGGGATTGGAAGAGTCCTGTATAAATATATTTTTTTATAAGTGTTGATTTAAGAGAGTAAGTATGTGTAAATTTCTGTTCAAGTAAGTGTGACGGTGTGTGTATAACTGTTTATGCAAGTAAATGGATGTTTGATACTTTGCATGTGTGACTATGTGTGTGAGTAACTTTATGGATGAGTGTTGGTGTGTAACAGGATCTATAGGTGTATGAGTACATTTGATGAGTGAGTTCATGTATGACTGACTGTATAGGACTGTTGGTGAATGAGTGGATGTGTGTGTAGATCTTGGACTTACTGAATATGTGTGTTGTAAGTAGTATTGATATGTCTATTGTTTTGAAAATGTTAGTTTCTATTTTTGAGTGAGTGTATCAAAGGTTATATTAGGGTGAGAGGAGGTCTGCCACTCTACCACAAGGATGATGTCATCAATGATGTCATTTGAGATGTCATGAGTGATGTCATGAGTGATATCACTGACCATGAGTGATGTAATGTGTGATGACATCAGCAGTGCATTGCGGGCACGCGAGTTATAGTTAGCTGAACTAACTATAACGGGGCAATTTCTATGGTTTTGTACGAGTGAAATGTCCAGCTAACTATAACGCCCCTGAAACCTGTTTTTTTCAGTGAATTTCTAAGGTTTTTTAAATGCTAATTCCTAACTATAACGTGTCTGAAACCTATGTTTTGTCAGTGAATTTCAAAGGTTTTTTAAATGATAATTTTTATATGTAATAATAGTTATATGTATTCTTTGATATTTAAATATTTTTTTATTAAATAAAATTATATATTTTTAATAAACAATGGGAAAAAAATATTTTAAAAAATATTCAAAGTGAAACATTTTTTCATTTTTTAATTTAATCTTTTTATTTTAATATATTTATATATTTTTTTAAATCACTTTTTTTGTTCCAATTTTTTTGGGGAGTCACGCACCCAGCGAGTTCACACTAGGGTGCCGCGCTGAGCCGATTGGAATATTTAGTGGCCTGCCCTGGCCACGAAGATACCCCACTGCTTCAAAGCGGGTCCTCGCGCTGTGAAGTTCGCAGCGCATTCATGGAGCGATGTTACCAGTTTGGTAAGGCAGAAGAAATGCAACATTCAGCTACGATCTAATCAGCGACCCGACGGCATTTTATTAAAGGAGGAATGGTACAGCGGCATCACTATGGATAAAACCAATTAAACTACAAGACCCAGAGTGTACTAATGGACACGCCCAAGAGGGCGGAACTATAAAATTAATCGCAGGTGCGAGAGGCATTGCATAACTGTATTTTCACCAGAAGCCAAGCCAGTGAACAAGGGGAAACCTGAAACGCGTATGCCAGATGGCAGATTCTACGCTGTGAAGTTGTACCTGTTTATGCTGCAGCCTGTCAAGCAATAAATGGTGAAGTCTAAACATTGCGTGTGGTGTCTTCTATTGTGGGAGCAATGTCGATTGGAATATTTAGAGGCCTGTCCTGGCCACGAAGATACCCCACTGCTTCAAGGCGGGTCCTCACGCTGTGAAGTTCGCAGCGCATTCATGGAGCGATGTTACCTGTTTGGTAAGGCAGAAGAAATGCAACATTCAGCTACGATCTAATCAGCGACCTGACTGGATTTTATTAAAGGAGGAATGGTACAGCGGCACCACTATGGATAAAACCAATTAAACTACAAGACCCATAGTGCACTAATGTACACGCCCAAGAGGGCGGGACTATAAAATTAATCGCAGGTGCGAGAGGCTTTGCAGAGCTGTATTTTCACCATAAGCCAAGCCAGAGAACAAGAGGAAATCTGAAACGCGTATGGCAGAGGGCAGATTCTACGCTGTGAAGTCGTACCTGTTTATGCTGCAGCCTGCGAAGCAATAAACTATGAAGTCTAAACATCGCGTGTGGTGTCTTCTATTGTGGGAGCAATGTCGATTGGAATATTTAGTGGTCTGCCCTGGCCACGAAGATACCCCACTGCTTCAAGGCGGGTCCTCGCACTGTGAAGTTCGCAGAGCATTAATGGAGTGATGTTACCAGTTTGGTAAGGCAGAAGAAATGCAACATTCAGCTACGATCTAATCAGCGACCCGACGGGATTTTATTAAAGGAGGAATGGTACAGCGGCACCACTATGGATAAAACCAATTAAACTACAAGTCCCAGAGTACACTAATGCACGCGCCCAAGAGGGCGGGACTATAAAATTATTCGCAGGTGCGAGAGGCTTAGCATAGCTGTATTTTCACTAGAAGCCAAGCCAGAGAACAAGGGGAAACCTGAAACGCGTATGGCAGAGGGCAGATTCTACGCTGTGAAGTCGTTCCTGTTTATGCTGCAGCCTGCCAAGCAATAAATGGTGACGTTTAAACATCACGTGTGGTGTCTTCTATTGTGGGAGCAATGTCGATTGGAATATTTAGTGGCCTGCCCTGGCCACAAAGATACCCCACAGCTTCAAGGCGGGTCCTCGCACTGTGAAGTTTGCAGCGCATTCATGGAGCGATATTACCAGTTTGGTAAGGCAGAAGAAATGCAACATTCAGCTACGATCTAATCAGCGATCCGACTGGATTTTATTAAAGGAGGAATGGTACAGCGGCACCACTATGGACAAAACCAATTAAACTACAAGACCCAGAGTGATCTAATGCACACGCCCAAGAGGGCGGGACTATAAAATTAATCGCAGGTGCGAGAGGCTTTGCATAGCTGTATTTTCACCAGAAGCCAAGCCAGAGAACAAGGGGAAACCTGAAACGCGTATGGCAAAGGGCAGATTCTACGCTGTGAAGTCGTACCTGTTTATGCTGCAGCCTGCCAAGCAATACATGGTGAAGTCTAAACATCGCGTGTGGTGTCTTCTATTGTGGGAGCAATGTCGATTGGAATATAGATATATATATATATTCCACCAATCCCGCTTCTATGAAAAACGGGCTGACACATGCTCAGGTACGATTCTGGAAAACTTTATTTTTACCATCAGGGCACATCATGCTTGATTAAAAGTTCGCCATTGCTGTAACACCTGGCAGACGCGTTTCGGCTTGGTTGCCTTCCTCAATGCCAGCTTTGTGTAACAGAGAAGCGCGCACAGGGATTTAAAAGCTCAAAAGTTCGCACATCAACTCCCATTGGAGGATAATCGTGGTTATAGAAAGAGGACTGCGGGATTAAGATAGTACTCACTCCGCCTGTTGTGCTTTGTCCCCTTTACAACATGATAGATTAAAATCCCTGTATGCAGCAGGATGTTGGCCAAATCTTGCTGCTGGTGAAGAAAATATAGTCCAAATCTGGGGACACAGTTCAGTGACCGCGTACCCTGCATATGATAATGCTCTGACTCCGTCAGCTGTCAGGCTACATTCTCCCACTGCGGAGGGATGATTGACTGCCCCCGAGCTCATTGCTGTACTGCTACGCTAGCGAGAAAGTGAAACGCTGCTCCACAGCTCTCAAGCCACCGATTCGCAGGAGAGCTTCTGACCCCGGCACAAGTTGGTACCGGGGTGCTCAACCTCCATTGTTTGGAGGCTCCCCCTCCCTCTCCCCTTCCTTTTTTCGCTGAATTCCAACAGCGTCTACCCCTGGAGTCGCAAGAAACTCAATTATCAGACTCCTATAGGACATCCCAAACGATACACCCAGTCCTTCGCACAAACATGTGTTCACCCTGATGAAGACCTTCCACAACAAGTGCCACATAGAAGGTCGAAACGCGTTGGTTTCTAGAGGAGGCAAGCCGTATTAAGAACTTCAAGGAACAATATCGACGTCAAGTCCTTAACAAACATTTGCCCGACACCCAAGTATAGTGTCAAAAACCTGTTCCCTACTTTCTGGAGGCTTCCTCCTGTTGGCACTCAAAAAATACTGTTAGTCTGTGAGGACTAAAAGGATAGGTCCCAGGAATTTTATATGAAATGTGTAGGACTCCCCTTGTTTGTTGAATTTTCCACATTCCGTTGTCCAAAAAAGTAGCATTCAGAATTGTCCTTGTCTTTTCATGTAAATATTGTTGATGCACATGATTGTCCAATTGTCGATTTGGTCTTTATTGTTAAGTGTTTCTAAATGTTTCTTGTAATTTGATTTAAAGTTGTACAGCACTGAACAGACCTTGATGAAAAAGATGAAATATAGTCCATGAATATTACATGTACAAGGTGGAAAATAAAAATCCACTTTAAGAAATCGACCTTTTGATTTATGGTGACAGAGGTATCATGTGTTGTTACTAGTTTTTGGATTCCAACCTCTGTTTACCTTAAATGAATCAATCCCCTGTTGTTTATATAACATTCTCCCACTGCAGCATGAAGACGGTAATTTGGCTTTCTTCCAATCGTCCTTTCAGCAGACCATCTGCTGCTCTTTCCCCAATGTACCAACACTAGTGCCGCTGCTGGGGGGGCACCGCGATGCGTACCTCATACGCTCACACCAAAGATTTGTCGGTAGTCGCGGAGCACCAGACCAAGAGGCGTGCCAGTTTCAAGCGCCGACCGCTTAACAACATACTCCACCAATCCCGCTTCTATGAAAAACGGGCTGACACATGCTCAGGTACGATTCTGGAAAGCTTTATTTTTACCATCAGGGCACATCATGCTTGATTAAAAGTTCGCCATTGCTGTAACACCTGGCAGACGCGTTTCGGCTTGGTTGCCTTCCTCAATGCCAGCTTTGTGTGACAGAGAAGCGCGCACAGGGATTTAAAAGCTCAAAAGTTCGCACATCAACTCCCATTGGAGGATAATCGTGGTTATAGAAAGAGGACTGCGGGTTTAAGATAGTACTCACTCCGCCTGTTGTGCTTTGTCCCCTTTACAACACGATAGATTAAAATCCCTGTATGCAGCAGGATGTTGGCCAAATCTTGCTGCTGGTGAAGAAAATATAGTCCAAATCTGGGGACACAGTTCAGTGACCGCGTACCCTGCATATGATAATGCTCTGACTCCGTCAGCTGTCAGGCTACATTCTCCCACTGCAGCATGAAGACGGTAATTTGGCTTTCTTCCAATCGTCCTTTATATATATATATATATATGTATATATATATATTTTTATTAACCAAATGCCCTGAAGCTTTTGAAAGGAGCACTCGACCACGTTTCCGACCTCGCAGTCTCATTGCTGTAACATTTCTTTGAAGTTGCCGACGCGTTTCAAGGCATCACACGCCTCTTCTTCTTGGGCAGAGTTAAAACATTGATGGCTCACCTCAGTTTCATTTTATGCGCGCCATTAGTGGGCAGGGCCTAGTGCAGTATTTGGAAAGGCATTATAGGATTCGTGTTACAGCAATGAGGAGCGAGCTGCAACGAGGTGACAATGGACCGCGAGGTCGGAAACGTGGTTGAGTGCTCCTTTCAAAAGCTTCAGGGCATTTGGTGAATACAATTACTGTCACGGCAGCCTGGCCGTGGAAAGCTGCACCATTCGTCAATACGAAGGCTGTGGAGCGAAATGGATCGACTCCGCACAGCACCACGTTTTCATGCACAATAGCTGGCCCCTCATCGCTGTGCCTACTAAGGCTAAGAAAAGCAATAATTAATAAGACATTGAAACTACTATAGTAAATTACTAATACTCACCATCAAGGACCACGAATCCTATAATGCCTTTCCAAATACTGCACTAGGCCCCGCCCACTAATGGCACGCATAAAATTAAACTGAGGTGAGCCATCAATGTTTTAACTCTGCCCAAGAAGAAGAGGCGTGTGATGCCTCGAAACGCGTCGGCAACTTCAAAGAAATGTTACAGCAATGAGGAGCGAGCTGCAACGAGGTGACAATGGACCGCGAGGTCGGAAATGTGGTCAAGTGCTCCTTTCAAAAGCTTCAGGGCATTTGGTGAATCAATATATATATATATATATATTATCTGCTGGCAGTCGCCAGTAGATAGTTATAGTTAGGACCTATTTTCCATAGGAAATCCGCAACATTCTATTCCCAATAAGTCTGGCGCCGGTTGACGAATCCTCACGAAATTTTCTAAACTTTTGGCCAGCTCCGCTCCGCTCCTACCCTGAAAGTTTTGTGGTGATTCGTCAAGCGGGGGCCCCGAAACGCGTTTTTCCCATTCAATTTCCCATAGGATCTGTTGTCGCAGCTACAGCCCGAACCGCTGAACGGAATGACACTAAATTTGGCAAAGAGGAAGTCCTCAGTTCAGACTCGTGCCTTTTGCATAAATGGTGTGAATTCGTTCTGTAGTTCATGAGAAAATTAGAGTTAAAAGTACATAAATATCTATGGCCGGGGAGGATCCGCGGACCCTACCCGCACCGTGAGCGCACCCTCCCCGAACCGAGCGCGCACCCTCCCGATCGCGCGCTGAATGCTAATTGGCTGTCTAGTGTCTGTCTAGATTAGAAACCAGGAACTGTTGGCGGCCATTTTCTGCCTCGGTAGAAGTGAGGCTGAAGAAGCAAGGGGAATAAGTGTGTAAAACATAAAAAGGGGGCAGAGTGGAAATACTCTGACCCTCTAGAGGTGCTTAGGGGGTCCTAGAAGGACCCCATGGGGCCCCATTTTTTTTTTCTTTAAACGGCGAAATGTGCGCACGGAATTTTATTTTGAAAAAAGACAAGAAATCATTGGTTGTATGACTACTTTCCACACTGAAAGGTAGGGTGTATATTTCTGTTTGTTAAAGGTATGATTCTTATTGGTTAACAAAAACAGATTGTAAGGAACATTATATATGATAAGCTGATATGTTGAAAAGTCAAGCACACTTCCTGTCTTGTTTAGCAACATTGTGTGCTGAACTTGTGACCTGTGTGCTCAGTGCAATGTTTCATGACCTGTTTCTATGGTAAGAGGCAGAAGGCAGATTGGGGGAAGGGTTGAAATGTATTCCAGTTGGAAAGGGTTGAAATGTTTAACCAATAGAAATGTGTGTTTGCTTTTGAGTTTATGTGTGAAGGATTGTGATTTGATGTTTACATGTATATGTGTGGAAAATGAAAGGGAAACTTTTCCATTCTTTGTTTTTGCTGAGAGGTGCACAGTGCAGAAATTCTGGTGTGTGACTGATATACTTCTTAATCTACAAAACAACTTGAAAGGTGTGTTAGTTAATTGTGAGGGGATGTATGTACACTATATTGACAGTGTGTGTGCATGTAGAACCCATTCTGTGATAAGCATTTGTGTTTTTCATGTGTTTGCAGACAGATAACTGTGCTGTTTTTATATTTTGTTTATAAATTTGTGAAATGAGTTATGTTATGTTTCTATACCAAAATGTAGTACTTCTTCTAGATGAAGAAATGTATTTTGGTATAGTGTAAGGGATAGTGTTGTTTGTCTAGAATCACACAGTGAGTATGTGTGCATTTGGGAACCACTGTGAGAGAAGCATTTGGTAATATTGTGTATTTGCTGACAGATAACTGTTTTAAAACCTGTCATGTTGTCAAGTTTTAGTAGCATTAGAAGCCAATCTTTGCTTATACATTGATACAATAAGTCATGCTTTGACACTAATGTGCTGTACTTTAATATGTAGATTGTGTGTAGTATCCTTACCCCTTGCACAGTAGTGAATGAGTTTTGGTAAGCTGCTAGAGATAGTGTTGCTTGTCTAGAATCACACTGTGAGTCGGTGTGCATTTGGGAACCACTGTGAGAGAAGTATGTGGTAATATTGTGTATTTGCTGACAGATAACTGTTTTAAAACCTGTCTTGTCAAGATTTAGTGTTGTAACTTAACAAGGGTACCCCTAAAAAACATTTCCTATTCTAGGGTTTTAAAGCAAAAAATTTTTTGAGCAAAACTTAATAGGAAACAATTCAACACTTATATTGCACAGACATTCTGAATTTTTTACTTATGATTATCCATTGATTAAGTATGACAACTATTGCATATTTCATTAATTCATTTTATTTCTTGTTTTTTCAGTTCTGTTTATATATATATATACACATGTACAAAAATCTTACTTTGTGTATGTTTTAAAACAAGATTATCATGTCATACTTCAATGTAGACATTTGCATTCGCATTGTACATTAGATAATCAATAAGAGACTAGAGTTGATCGGAAAACCAAACGGAAGAAATAACAAAGACAAATAATAATAATGTGTTATGGCTAATATTTTTTTTGTTTCTACGTGCGTTTCGGCGATCAGCCTTCTTCAGGTAGCCATAATCCTGATACCTCCTATGGTAAAAGAAAATAAACTATAATTGTCTGTGCAAATCATGACATCCTAGCAGTGCATAATCATAATTATAAAGAATATATGTACACATTTATTTACAAATTATTACATACAAATATCTATTTACAATATCATACCTATTCCTATACATATTAAATTATATTCATTTCCAAATCAATATGGCTGCCTATACTTTTCAAAGTAGTTAATTTTTAAGCAGGAGCTCAGTTGTGGGGAAACTCAAAGCATTCAGCTTTAATTAATGTTATTGGGGGTTCTTCCTTTTTATAAATTACAGTATTTTGAATCTATCATATTATGCACTGTTATAAGACTCTTCAAATTCTCCTCTTGTTCTCTGACTAATAGTGTATATCTATACACTTGACACGGCCTTATTCTATAATGTATGAGATCATCATTATATTTAAAATATAGACGAGTTTCATTAGGGTTCTATTTCTTTTCTCTTTACGCGCTCTACATAATTATATATCGTTTCATTTCATTACCTTAGGGCGTCTGATCACTCGTATCTATTCTGTTTCATACAGGTCCGTGGATATTTACTTATTTTTTCATTTTTTCACCGCTAAAGGGTTGTGATCAGAGTTCTACAACAGGGACAAAGTACGATTTTAGAGTTGATGCTATTGCACATTCGGGCCTCATTGTACTTGCATAATTTCAACTGACTTACTTTGTGAGATATTTACTGACACTGAGCAGGGTAGACTGATAATGACGTGCATCTGAGACGGCTTACGGCTGGATTGATGTAGTTTCTATGGGAGACATAACATTTTGGTATCTCACTATTGATATTTTTATTTTTATTTATAAGGGCAGAGCATTCATGACTGACCCTTTTAGTTCATATTAATTATCTTAGATACTTACTCGAGCACAGTGTCAATGTATGGTCACCAGATTGTTCCGTCCTAAATCTGGCGTGTCTGTCAGCTTGTTAACATATTAACGGTTAGGCGAAAAGTAATGACGTAGTCTGGGGCGAGAGAGAAGAAGTCAACTTAGATCTAGACGGATCTTTAGACTTACTACGTTATTAATCGGTGGAAAGAGCAACTTTTAATCTCTTTATACCAGTAGTCGCAAAATTGCACTCACCAGAACCGTAACGTTATTTGCTTTAGGAAGTCACAGCATGTATAGTGATTGCTCGTCGTTCGTGTATTTTCCCAAAACGGCTCGCAGTGACGTCGTCTGTAAGTAAGTGTATTTAAACTGAATTAATGGTTATAGTCTGTCTTATATTTATGCGCGCTTATTCGCGTTATCTTCTCTGTTGATGCTAGTTGTTAAGAAGCTTGATTCTCACTCACCAGAGGTTCGTCATATTCTTATTCAAAGTTTTCCATTCCCCGCTTCGTCACTCTCCTGTAGTCGTGTCAGCCTGCAAACGCTATTGATATCCGGCAATCTCGTTATATTGTGCAAGCCTATCTGTTATTGGCTGCTTTGTATTCCGTGTTGGCCTATCACGCGCCATTTTGCACTCATTTCCATTTGATAAAGTTGTATTGACTTCATCGATTGGACACAGACATAATTGGATATTTAAAGAGCCGCCAATCATATGTGGCCCGATTACCGCGTGTACAAAAGATCTTAAGGGTGTAGTTTTCTTACGGTAAAAATTCACTTGGGGCAATCGCAATACCTTATATTTAGGTACAAATAAAGTTGTGTATTTAAGTTGAAATGCTGCATTCTTTATATTTTGCACCTTGCCTCTGTACCTTACCCACAAGTTTATCAAAAAAATGTCGGAATGTCTATTTAGTATATTGAACTCATTCCGAGTTTCTACAGGGTTCTTCATGATGTTTCTTATAATTTTGTACATGCATCCTATCAGTTGTTGTAACGAATGGCTTGATTCCACGGTATCTCATTATTTAACCCTTGCTTATATGTGTCCAGAGAGAAAATCCAGAAGACTTCCCTTCTTTTCCGTATCTCCATGCCCTTCGCTCCACTGGTATTAATCTTTTCCAGTATTAACCATTTTATATGTTCTGTGGTGTGATTGAAATCAATAAAATGTTGCACTAGTGGTGCTTGAAGTTTTTTCGTTTTGATTGCAGACCTGTGTTCTGTTAGGCGGGTTGCCATAGACCTGGATGTTTCCCCTATGTATGTTTTCTTACAGGGACATTGGATTGCATATATTATGTTAGTCGTTTTGCAATTTGTTAGGTTCTGCAGATGTATTTCAACTCCATTAATGGAGTATTGTTTCACCTCTAGTGCAGATTTGCAGGCCAAGCAGGACATACATCGATAGTTTCCTTTTACTGTATTGAAACCTTCAATACTAGATTGTGTGATAGTAGTTGGCGGTTTCTGCATACGGGATCTTGTGACCAGATCCTTCAAGTTTTTGTTTTTTCGGTACGCAAACATTGGTTTGGGTAGGCAGTTTGAATCACTCCTTGTGGCATTTAAGATGTGCCAGCTGGAGTTTACAATTTGTCGTACGGATTCATTCATGGTTGAGTATTTCATAACCATCACCAGACGTTTTTGTTCTTTTGGGGGTTTCTTGCTCAGTAAGCATTGGCGATCAAAATACCGGGCCCTTTTAAAGGAGTCACGTACTAGTCTCCTTGGATAGCCCCTAGCTATAAATTTCGCCTTCATGATGACCGATTGCTTGTCATAATCCTCTATGTTGGTGCAGTTCCTTCGGAGTCGGAGGAATTGCCCAAAAGGGATAGTTGACTTCTGTACTGACGGGTGATAGCTCGAGAAATGCAGGAGGGTGTTCCTTGCTGTGGGCTTTGTAAATAAATCAACCACTAGCTGTTGTCCGGTGGATTTGATTATTACATCTAAGAATTCAACTTTATGTCTGTCCCTCACTGCCACAAAACGGATATTTGGATCCTAAAGCAAATAACGTTACGGTTCTGGTGAGTGCAATTTTGCGACTACTGGTATAAAGAGATTAAAAGTTGCTCTTTCCACCGATTAATAACGTAGTAAGTCTAAAGATCCGTCTAGATCTAAGTTGACTTCTTCTCTCTCGCCCCCAGACTACGTCATTACTTTTCGCCTAACCGTTAATATGTTAACAAGCTGACAGACACGCCAGATTTAGGACGGAACAATCTGGTGACCATACATTGACACTGTGCTCGAGTAAGTATCTAAGATAATTAATATGAACTAAAAGGGTCAGTCATGAATGCTCTGCCCTTATAAATAAAAATAAAAATATCAATAGTGAGATACCAAAATGTTATGTCTCCCATAGAAACTACATCAATCCAGCCGTAAGCCGTCTCAGATGCACGTCATTATCAGTCTACCCTGCTCAGTGTCAGTAAATATCTCACAAAGTAAGTCAGTTGAAATTATGCAAGTACAATGAGGCCCGAATGTGCAATAGCATCAACTCTAAAATCGTACTTTGTCCCTGTTGTAGAACTCTGATCACAACCCTTTAGCGGTGAAAAAATGAAAAAATAAGTAAATATCCACGGACCTGTATGAAACAGAATAGATACGAGTGATCAGACGCCCTAAGGTAATGAAATGAAACGATATATAATTATGTAGAGCGCGTAAAGAGAAAAGAAATAGAACCCTAATGAAACTCGTCTATATTTTAAATATAATGATGATCTCATACATTATAGAATAAGGCCGTGTCAAGTGTATAGATATACACTATTAGTCAGAGAACAAGAGGAGAATTTGAAGAGTCTTATAACAGTGCATAATACGATAGATTCAAAATACTGTAATTTATAAAAAGGAAGAACCCCCAATAACATTAATTAAAGCTGAATGCTTTGAGTTTCCCCACAACTGAGCTCCTGCTTAAAAATTAACTACTTTGAAAAGTATAGGCAGCCATATTGATTTGGAAATGAATATAATTTAATATGTATAGGAATAGGTATGATATTGTAAATAGATATTTGTATGTAATAATTTGTAAATAAATGTGTACATATATTCTTTATAATTATGATTATGCACTGCTAGGATGTCATGATTTGCACAGACAATTATAGTTTATTTTCTTTTACCATAGGAGGTATCAGGATTATGGCTACCTGAAGAAGGCTGATCGCCGAAACGCGCGTAGAAACAAAAAAATATTAGCCATAACACATTATTATTATTTGTCTTTGTTATTTCTTCCGTTTGGTTTTCCGATCAACTCTAGTCTCTTATTGATTATCTAATGTACAATGCGAATGCAAATGTCTACATTGAAGTATGACATGATAATCTTGTTTTAAAACATACACAAAGTAAGATTTTTGTACATGTGTATATATATATATAAACAGAACTGAAAAAACAAGAAATAAAATGAATTCATGAAATATGCAATAGTTGTCATACTTAATCAATGGATAATCATAAGTAAAAAATTCAGATTGTCAAGATTTAGTAGCATTAGAAGGCAGTTTTTGCTTATGCTTTGATTAAATGAGTCAGGCTTTGACACAAAAGTGCAGTCCTGAAATATGTAGATTGTGTGCAGTCCCCTTACCCCTTCCACAGTAGTGAATGAGTTTTGGTAAACTCCTAGGGATAGTGGTGCTTGTCTAGAATCACACTGTGAGTTAGTGTGTATTTGGGAACCACTGTGAGAGAAGCATTTGGTAACATCGTGTATTTTCTGACAGATAACTTTTTAAAAACCTGTCATGTTGTCAAGTTTTAGTAGCATTAGAAGCCAGTCTTTGCTTATGCGTTGATTAAATGTGTTAGGCTTTGACACAAAAGTGCAGTCCTGAAATATGTAGATTGTGTGCAGTTCCCTTACCACTTCCACAGTAGTGAATGATTTTTGGTAAACTCCTAGGTATAGTGGTTGTTGTCTAGAATCACACTGTGAGTCTGTGTGCAGTTGGGAACCACTGTGAGAGAAGCATTTGGTAACATCGTGTATTTTTTAGCAGATAACTCTATTAAAACCTGTCATGTTATCAAGTTTTAGTAGCATTAGAAGCCAGTCTTTGCTTATGCGCTGATTAAATGAGTCATGCTTTGACACTAATGTGCTATACTTAAATATGTAGATTGTGTGCAGTGCCATTACCTCTTCTAGACTAGTGAATGAGTTTTGGTAAACTGCTAGGGATAGTGTTGTTTGTCTAAAATCACACAGTGAGTATGTGTGCATTTGGGAACCACTGTGAGAGAAGCATTTGGTAACATCGTGTATTTGCTGACAGATAACTGTTTTAAAACCTGTCATGTTGTCAAGTTTTAGTAGCATTAGAAGCCAGTCTTTGCTTATACATTGATACAATAAGTCATGCTTTGACACTAATGTGCTGTACTTTAATATGTAGATTGTGTGTAGTATCCCTACCCCTTGCACAGTAGTGAATGAGTTTTGGTAAGCTGCTAGAGATAGTGTTGCTTGTCTAGAATCACACTGTGAGTCGGTGTGCATTTGGGAACCACTGTGAGAGAAGTATGTGGTAATATTGTGTATTTGCTGACAAATAACTGTTTTAAAACCTGTCTTGTTGTCAAGTTTTAGTAGCATTAGAAGGCAGTTTTTGCTTATGCTTTGATTAAATGAGTCAGGCTTTGACACAAAAGTGCAGTCCTGAAATATGTAGATTGTGTGCAGTCCCCTTACCCCTTCCACAGTAGTGAATGAGTTTTGGTAAACTCCTAGGGATAGTGGTGCTTGTCTAGAATCACACTGTGAGTTAGTGTGTATTTGGGAACCACTGTGAGAGAGGCATTTGGTAACATCGTGTATTTTCTGACAGATAACTTTTTAAAAACCTGTCATGTTGTCAAGATTTAGTAGCATTAGAAGCCAGTTTTTGCTTATGTGTTGATTAAATGAGTTAGGCTTTGACACAAAAGTGCAGTCCTGAAATATGTAGATTGTGTGCAGTTCCCTTACCACTTCCACAGTAGTGAATGATTTTTGGTAAACTCCTAGATATAGTGGTTGTTGTCTTGAATCACACTGTGAGTCTATGTGCATTTGGGAACCACTGTGAGAGAAGTATGTGGTAATATTGTGTATTTGCTGACAGATAACTGTTTTAAAACCTGTCTTGTTGTCAAGATTTAGTAGCATTAGAAGGCAGTTTCTGCTTATGCTTTGATTAAATGAGTCAGGCTTTGACACAAAAGTGCAGTCCTGAAATATGTAGATTGTGTGCAGTTCCCTTACCACTTCCACAGTAGTGAATGATTTTTGGTAAACTCCTAGGTATAGTGGTTGTTGTCTAGAATCACACTGTGATCTGTGTGCATTTGGGAACCACTGTGAGAGAAGCATTTGGTAACATCGTGTATTTTTTAGCAGATAACTCTTTTAAAACCTGTCATGTTGTCAAGTTTTAGTAGCATTAGAAGCCAGTCTTTGCTTATGCTTTGATTAAATGAGTCATGCTTTGACACAAATGTGCTATACTTAAATATGTAGATTGTGTGCAGTACCATTACCTCTTCTAGACTAGTGAATGAGTTTTGGTAAACTGCTAGGGATAGTGTTGCTTGTCTAAAATCACACTGTGAGTCTGTGTACATTTGGGTAAGGATTGTGAGAGAAGCATTTGGTAACATAGTGTATTTGATGACAGATAACCATTTTAAAATCGGTCATGTTGTCAAGTTTTAGTAGCTTTAGAAGCTATTCTTTGCTTATGCATTGATAAAATGAGTCAGGGTTTGACACTAAAGTGCAGTACCATGTACTATTCTCTTCACTGTGCCAGAACTGAAAATGTAAACGTTTTACCCAGGCACTAACCTAGCAGTAGTCTGATGATTTAGTCAGTTTCCAAGTACTCATGTTGTGAACCATACATTACCACATAGATTGCTTTAAATGTCTATGCAGTATGCATGCAGTCTTCTAACATACTATACACTTGTCTTTCACATTTTCAATCCGCTAGTCAGTATCCGTACACTTCCAGGAAACACCCTGTAACTCCCTTTGCAGTCCTCTAGTGACCCATTCAGCACCATGTACTAATCCATTCACTGTGCCAAAACCCAAACACTTATAAATTCACAGAGATACTATCTTTGCAGTACTCTAATCATTCAGTCAGTGCCTAAGTATTCACGCACTGAGCCAGGCCTTAGCACATGGACTGCTTCAAACCCCTATCCACTATGTATGCAGTCTTCTAACCACCTAGACACTTGTCTTTCACACTTTCAATTCCCTAGTCAGTATTCATACACTTCTAGCAAACACCCTGTCACTCACCCAGTGTGTCTCCTTATAGTAATGTAATCATTTAGTCAGTTAGCATGTAGTCTTTTAGTGAGGTAGGCTTTAGGGCATGAACTGCTTCAAAGTAGTATGCACTATGCATGTAGTGTTTTAACGATCGTCACACTTGTGGTTCAGGGCTATAGTTTCTTAGTCAGTTTTTATATAAAATGTGTTTGTACAGTAATGGAATAGTATAAATTTGAAAGTTATTAATATACATTTATTTGTGATTCTTTTTTACAGATACAGAACAGGAGTGTTTCTCATCCGTTTGCACTCTTCTCATGCAAGATTGTTTGGATGGAGGGTCCTTAGGTGTTTCATCATACTTGCCGTGCCGCACAAGTATTTTTGGTTAGGATCCCCTCGTAACAGAAATTACAAAGAGAGGAAAAGGCACTCTGTGCACTTTTTATACTCCATGTAAATACAACCTCATCATGTAGACCACCTTGTGTTGAAAGGGTGTTCTATAAGTGTTGTTGTGCATGATTGCACTTAATACTCATAGAACAAGACACATGTCTAGATTTATCAGAAATCATAAATCTCGATATGTGTGTGAATGCTGCACCATTCTAAAATTGGTGTAGGAAAGCACAACAAGGAGAAATGTTTTAATTTCTCCACATTTGTATATCTTCAATGCATGCTGAAATGTTCAGCATACATTGAAGGAGAAAAATGCATTTTCTCATTGTTTTTGTGCAGGAAGGTGTGTCTTCCTGTAGAAAAACAGACAGCACATGACACAGATATCCTTGCACTATGGTGCAAGGGTGCCTGTGTCACCACATGGCTGCAGTTTAAGCAGCCGTGCAGACAGAAGCATAGATTTGCAACATATTTATGTACATATGTAGCATCCCTGTGCTTCGGAAGTACTACAGCACACTGTAGTTAAAGAGGTTACTGTGTGATGCTGCAGCCCATCCCCATAGTTCTGCACTTATACATTCACCATACGCGACTAATGCATTCATTCAGTCAATTACGTACTACACATACATTCATCTAAACTTTCACACAATAACAAAGAAATGTAGCTCTTTTTTTAAACCAGGAAAGTTAGTTCTTACAAGAACTTTTTTTTTTCTTCTTTCTTCTTTTATAATTTTTTAGGGGGTTTCTGAACAATTTTTAATTTGTTTTTGGTTTTCCTGCAAAAAAAAAAAAAAAAAAAAACAGGAGAAACCAAACAATGAACTTCAGGGAACAATAAAAAAAACAAAAAAAACTAGCAAATGTGACTTTCTTGCCGGCGGCAGATCAGATCGATCGACTGCTGAAAAATGAAATTGAGGACGGATGTCCAAGGTTTGGGCTGATGGATGCACTCTTGATGTTCTCGGCTGCGATGAGGTGGAAGGCGCAGGAGCAGGAGTGTTTCTCATCCGTCGGCACTCTTCTCGTGCAAGATTGTTCGGATGAAGGGTCCTCATGTTCTTCATCATACTTGCCGTGCCGCACGAGTATTTCTTGTTAGGATCCCCTCGCAACAGGACTCTTTTGCAAATCTTGCACGTGACCAAGGTGGCATTGGTCTTATTCTGCCCCTCGGGAAAAGTAAAAAATGTCCACACCACTGAAGAAAAACGTTCTTTGGGTGGTGCCTCCTCCAAAAATTCATCCTCAGATGTATAAGGAGATGCAGGTGATGCCTGCTGCCCTGAAGCCATTTTTGGTTGAAAAAAGTTAGAGCTAAGTGTAAACTTAGTCTAAAAAATCTTCTTCTCTCCAAAGAGATGGTTCTCTAAAGAAGGTCAAAGAAGAATGATTGAAATGGGTGGGGTCTTTCAATAGTTAGAAGAGGAAGTGTAATGAACAAATCAAATATCTTTTTTTGCAGGTCACATGGGATCCGCGCACCCTGCGCTTATGCAGCACGCACCCAGCGCGCATCCGCGAAATTGAATTAAAAAAAATTATAGGATTAGATGTAAAAATATATTACTTTTAAGACTAGTTTAGAGTTTGTCTTCAATTAATATTCACATGAAATACATATATATATTTTTTTAAATGTTAAATACTTTGCGGGATCGGCGCACCTACCGCATCATAGACGCAGATGACCCATCGCGGAAGCACGTAAATGTCGCATTACGTACATCGAACGGCTGGGAGTCGCTTACCGGCCGCATTGGAATCGCGCACTAACCACGTACCCGACGCATACCATGCGCGGATGCTAATGCATAAGAATCGAGAACGGTGCGCATAGGGTGTGCGGATCCAAAAACATTGAAAAAAATTAAGTTTTGAACATATAGTTAAAAAAATATTTTGAAAAATATAAAAAAAATGTTTGAAAAACCCATTAAGTTCAAATAATATTTTTTAATTTTTAAAAGTATTAATTGAAAAAATAAGTTTAAAAAATGGTGATAAAAAAGTATTTTAAAAAAAACGTAATTAATGAAATTGACACACTGAATTTGAAAGATATACAAATCCAATCAAAATCATTAAACATGGTATCTTCAGTGATGTCACTGACCATGTCATGAGTGATGTAATATGTGATGTCATCAGCAGTGCATTGCGGGACGCGAGTTATAGTTAGCTGAACTAACTATAACAGGGGAATTTCTAGGGTTTTGTACGAGGGAAATGTCTAGCTAACTATAACACCCCTGAAACCTATGGTTTATTCAGTGAATTTCTAAGGTTTTTTTAAATGCCAGTTCCTAACTATAACGCCCCTGAAACCTTTGTTTTTTTCAGTGAATAAATATATATATATATATATATATATATATATATATATATATAGTATACCCTATGGGGAGTTTTTAAGGATCCGCAGGATATGCACAGAACAAGAGGAATGGAGAAATCAGAGTCTACTAACAGCAAGGAGATTCGAACTGAGAAGATACAACAAAACACTCATCAAAAAATGTTGGCAACGGGCAAATGATAAACCAAGAGAGGAATGTTTGAAGCCCAAACAAGAGATTAAATCCAATATTGAACCCATAAGAATGATCATGGATTTCTCAAATGATGCCAAAAAAATCAGTAAAATCTTGAGAAATAATTGGAAGATATTACAAATTGATGAAACTGTCAGAAAAATCATCGGTAATCACCCATTTATAACGTATCGCAGAGCTCGGAATCTCAAAGATCGTCTGGTCAACAGCCATTTTAAAGGGAAAAAGAATGTACATTGGCTAAAAACTAACGGATTTTTCAAATGTCAGAAATGCAAAGTATGTGAAATTGCCAAACCTACAACAGAATTCAGTTTAGCAAATGGAAAAACTTGGCAAATTAAACAACTTATCTTGTGTAAAAATTAAATTACAATCTACTTCATTGAATGCCCATGCAAACTAAAATACGTAGGCAGCACCACTTTTGAACTAAAAAAGCGTATCTTAGAACATACACGAGCAATTACAAACAAAGATGCCACCAATGCTGTAGCTAAACACATAGAACAAGTCCACACAAACAATTGGAAACTTCTGAAATTTTACGGCATTGAATCAATCCCATTAACCATCAGAGGTGGGAACAGAGAGAAAATTTTGTGTCAGAAAGAGGCTCGCTACATTATCAAGCTTAGGACATTAACACCTCATGGCCTGAATCAAAGTGAGGAACTATACAGCCATCTCTGAAGTGAACTGTTGTTAAACCTTTGGATTCCTGGTGTAGCTTTGATACCATAGACATACACAGTTTGACTCATATTTGTTGACTTTACTTGCTTTCGCTATGGTTTTGCACTTTATTTGCCATTTCTTTGTTTTCTTTTAGCTGTCTCGCATTAATATGTTGGTGCCTTATAGGCATTGGATTTGAAGGAACACGAGCCAGTTCCCAATGTAAGATCTTAACACCCCACTGGAGGGGTTTCCATGCACTAAGGAACAATACTAGGTGTTTTATTTAAAGTGAGGAAATATTAATTGTTAGTATAGACTAAACCTCATCATTTATTGGTTTGCCTCTCTTTACTCTGGGCCAAAAATGAGAAAATTACTGGTAATACATGCTAGTTTGAACCGTTCCTCAATTGGGCACCAAAAATAGATCATCAAATATTGAATTAATTAGTGGAACGATGTTGGTTAGTTTCGCAACACAGGATTGTGTTAGTATTGAGATTATACACGTACTTACCATGATGCAATGTTGAGTTGTTTTGATTTTTCAAATGTCAGAAATGCAAAGTATGTGAAATTGCCAAACCTAGAACAGAATTCAGTTTAGCAAATGGAAAAACTTGGCAAATTAAACAACTTATCTCGTGTAAAAGTCAATTTACAATCTACGTCATTGAATGCCCATGCAAACTAAAATACGTAGGCAGCACCACTTGTGAACTAAAAAAGCGTATCTTAGAACATATACGAGCAATTACAAACAAAGATGCCACCAATGCTGTAGCTAAACACATAGAACAAGTCCACACAAACAATTGGAAACTTCTGAAATTTTACGGCATTGAATCAATCCCATTAACCATCAGAGGTGGGAACAGAGAGAACATTTTGTGTCAGAAAGAGGCTCGCTACATTATCAAGCTTAGGACATTAACACCTCATGGCCTGAATCAAAGTGAGGAACTATACAGCCATCTCTGAAGTGAACTGTTGTTAAACCTTTGGATTCCTGGTGTAGCTTTGATACCATAGACATACACAGTTTGACTCATATTTGTTGACTTTACTTGCTTTCGCTATGGTTTTGCACTTTATTTGCCATTTCTTTGTTTTCTTTTAGCTGTCTCGCATTAATATGTTGGTGCCTTATAGGCATTGGATTTGAAGGAACACGAGCCAGTTCCCAATGTAAGATCTTAACACCCCACTGGAGGGGTTTCCATGCACTAAGGAACAATACTAGGTGTTTTATTTAAAGTGAGGAAATATTAATTGTTAGTATAGACTAAACCTCATCATTTATTGGTTTGCCTCTCTTTACTCTGGGCCAAAAATGAGAAAATTACTGGTAATACATGCTAGTTTGAACCGTTCCTCAATTGGGCACCAAAAATAGATCATCAAATATTGAATTAATTAGTGGAACGATGTTGGTTAGTTTCGCAACACAGGATTGTGTTAGTATTGAGATTATACACGTACTTACCATGATGCAATGTTGAGTTGTTTTGATTTTTCAAATGTCAGAAATGCAAAGTATGTGAAATTGCCAAACCTAGAACAGAATTCAGTTTAGCAAATGGAAAAACTTGGCAAATTAAACAACTTATCTCGTGTAAAAGTCAATTTACAATCTACGTCATTGAATGCCCATGCAAACTAAAATACGTAGGCAGCACCACTTGTGAACTAAAAAAGCGTATCTTAGAACATATACGAGCAATTACAAACAAAGATGCCACCAATGCTGTAGCTAAACACATAGAACAAGTCCACACAAACAATTGGAAACTTCTGAAATTTTACGGCATTGAATCAATCCCATTAACCATCAGAGGTGGGAACAGAGAGAAAATGTTGTGTTAGAAAGAGTCTCGCTACATTATCAAGCTTAGGACATTAACACCTCATGGCCTGAATCAAAGTGAGGAACTATACAGCAATCTCTGAAGTGAACTGTTGTTAAACCTTTGGATTCCTGATGTAGCTTTGATACCATAGACATACACAGATTGACTCATATTTGTTGACTTTACTTGCTTTCGCTATGGTTTTGCACTTTATTTGCCATTTCTTTGTTTTCTTTTAGCTGTCTCGCATTAACATGTTGGTGCCTTATAGGCATTGGATTTGAAGGAACACGAGCCAGTTCCCAATGTAAGATCTTAACACCCCACTGGAGGGGTTTCCATGCACTAAGGAACAATACTAGGTGTTTTATTTAAAGTGAGGAAATATTAATTGTTAGTATAGACTAAACCTCATCATTTATTGGTTTGCCTCTCTTTACTCTGGGCCAAAAATGAGAAAATTACTGGTAATACATGCTAGTTTGAACCGTTCCTCAATTGGGCACCAAAAATAGATCATCAAATATTGAATTAATTAGTGGAACGATGTTGGTTAGTTTCGAAACACAGGATTGTTGTAACGCCCTGAACGTCTCAGGATCGTTTAACAGACACGCCAATGAGGACGCAACCACTTGTGAAGGGTTAGTTCTTTTAATGAAGGCAAATAAAATACAAAGAACAAACAAAAGTTATAGTCACTGGAATCCTCCAGGCTAAGTACGTTACCAGCCCACAGCACGGATGGTCCTAACCGTCCTCTGCATATACGCCGATCCCGGCGTATGCCAACAGAGGGCAGAAATGAAATGGCCGACAATGCCAATCGGTAGGCTGTGAGGGGCACGAAGAGTGTTGGGGAGAATCGAGGAGTCAGGGAAACACCCAGCCGGGGTCTCTACCTGAAGGGAGCAGCCGCTCAACCTCTTCCTCAGACTGCACCTCCTGGTGATGCGTCACCGATACCCCAATCACAAGCAAGAAGACTGAACCGAGAGCAGCCGCTCGATCGATTCTGTGGACTTCCGAGTCTGTAACGCGGCAAACACCTCCTGGTGTGCGTTACAGCTGGCAGTCCCTGTGTCTCTGGTCGGGCTGGGAGTTACGACTCCAACCAGCAAAAGCGCCACTGCGCTTGGACTCAGCCGAGTCAAAAAGCGAAGCTCAATGGTTGACCGGTAGAGCTTCCGGGTCCTTCACAGGTGACGATGGGGCAAGACACGGCCCAGGGAGTAACGACTCAACCTACCTCCGTTCTTGCCTTACTGGAGCACCACTCCGGAACACTGCTCTTCACGAAGCAGGTACGTCGGTGTAAACACAATATCCGACAGCCTTGTACCTCCCGGTTCCTCCCTTTATAGGGCGTGTTTTCCTTGAGTTATGTAACAGCTCTCCTGTTTACATAAGGGCGTGTTTCCCTTGAGTTATGTAACAGCTCTCCTGTTTACATAAGGGCGTGTTTCCCTTGAGTTATATAACAGCTCTCCTGTTTACATAAGGGCGTGTTTCCCTTGAGTTATGTAACAGCTCTCCTGTTTACATAAGGGCGTGTTTCCCTTGTAAGACAGGAATTCTTGACAATACATCCTCCCTCTCAGCGGCTCCCCACGGGTCCAGCGCTGGCAGGAAAACGCCGATGGAACAAGGAGACCAAGCGCGGGAGCATGAACCCCTTCAGCCGGTTCCCATGAATGCTCCTCCGGGCCATAGCCTTTCCACGCAACCAGGTACCACAGCTTCCCCCTGCGCCATTTGGACGCCCGTATGCCCGACACTTCATACTCCACCTCCGACTCCACGCATACCGGCCTAGGTGTCCCAGACGGCTTGGAGGGTGCTGGTTTGAGCAATGATACATGAAAGATAGGGTGTATCCGCAATGACTCGGGCAAGCACACCTTCACGTTCACGGGACCCATACACTTGGTAATTCGATAGGGGCCCATGTACTTGGGATGGAACACACTGTTCTTTCGAAACCTCATGTTTCTTGTGGATATCCAGACGTAGTCTCCAGTGCGGTACAGTGGCCCGGGCCTTCTCTTCCTATCTGCCGCAGCCTTGTATCTTCTCTTGGCCTCTATTAGGACAGCCCTTGAGCGCATCAACGTGTCTTTTATGTGTGCCACCCTGTCCGCTGTGGCGGGAATCCTGTCCTCTCTGAACGGATGTAGAAATGGCAAGAACCTGGGATGTTGGCCATAGTTGCTATAGAACGGAGATGACTGTGTGGAGCTGTGAGTGGCGTTGTTATAGGCTATCTCTGCAACCCATAGCAAGTCGACCCATTCTTCCCTGCCCTGGTCCACAAAACATCGCAGATACTGTTTGAGCGTTTGGTTCAGGCGCTCGGTTTGGCCGTCCGTTTGAGGGTGGTAGCTGGTGGACAGGGCGGTCTTAACATGCAGCGCAGTGCACCAAGTCTTCCAGAATTGCGCAGTAAACTGCGACCCCCGGTCCGACACGATCACCCCAGGTAATCCATGCAGTCGTACCACATTCTTTAGGAGTAGTGACGCCAATTCCCCGGCCGTAGGGACTCTCTTGCAGGGGATGAAGTGCCCCATTTTCGTCAAGTAATCCACCACCACCAGTATTGCCGTCATCCCCTGGTCTACCGGTAGGCCCACCACGAAGTCCAGTGATATGCTATCCCATGGTCTATCCGGGGTCGGAAGTGGATGTAAGAGCCCTTGGGTTCGGCCATGGTCGGCCTTCATGGTAGCACACGTAGGACACTCCTGTCCCCACCTCCTGACATCCACTCTCATGGTTGGCCACCAGAAATGCCGTCCCATGCTAGCCACCGTTTTTTCAAAGCCCAAATGACCTGCGCATGGAGAGTCATGGCACCAGATGAATGCTTGTTTCCTTAGCCTAGGCGTGGGTATCAATAGGCACCTGCCCTTCAGGGGTATCCCGTCCTTCAGCTGCCATTCTCTGTGACTGAGGAGCCACCTCCGCCATGCGAATGACCTGATCCCTCTCTTTATTCCCCTCAGGAAAGTATCCGGTTGGATAACCCCCAATACCATCCTCGGGGAAATGATGGAACGCTCGGTTGCAGGCAATGGTTCCTTAACTGCAGATTGACGGGACAGGGCGTCCGCCTTCCGGTTTTCCGTCCCCGGCCGATATGTGATGCGGAAGTTGAACCCCGCAAAGAAGATCATCCACCGCAGCTGCCTGGGAGAAAGGTGTCTAGTGGCCGTCATGAACTGTAGGTTCCGATGGTCCGTGTACACCGATACCACATGTCTTGCCCCCATCAACCAATGCCTCCATTCGGTGAAGGCGTCCTTGATTGCGAGAAGCTCCTTCTCCGCAATATGGTAGTTGCGTTCGGCGTCGTTGAGTTTGCGGGACATGTACGCAACGGGATGAAGCACCCCTGTGTCGTGGTTGCGTTGGGACAAGATAGCCCCCAGCGGCGCCACATCCGACGCGTCCGCTTCCACCACGTAGGGGAGATCCGGATCGGGGTGAGCCAACACCGGCGCCTTACCAAAGGCGCTTTTCAGGGCCTCAAAGGCTTTGTTCGCTTCAGGGGACCAGACAAACTCCTTGGACTTCCTCAGTAGCTGTGTGATTGGGGCCACCACTATTGAAAAGCCATCTATAAACCGCATGTAAAAGTTGGCGAAGCCAATGAAACTTTGGACGTCCTTCACGCTTTGGGGCACCGGCCATTCTTTCACCGCCTTGATCTTTCGTTCTGCCATCTCCTGTCCCTCTGGACTCAGCATCACTCCGAGGAATTCCACGGATGTGACGTGGAAGTCACACTTGCTGAGTTTACAAAACAGCATGTTTTCCCTCAGCTTTTGGAGCACAGCTTTGACGTGGTGTACGTGCTCCTCCACACTGGACGAATAGATGAGGATGTCGTCGATATATACGACCACGTAGATATCCAACTCCTCTCTGAATACCTCATTCAAAAAGTACTGAAAGGCTGCCGGGGCGTTGCACAGACCGAACGGCATGACAAGGTACTCAAAAAGGCCGAACCTGGTCTTAAAGGCGGTCTTCCACTCGTCTCCGTCCCTCATGCGCACCAGATGGTATGCCCCTTTCAAATCCAACTTGGTGTAGATACGAGCTTTCTTGACCTGTTCCAGAAGTACACTGATGAGAGGCAAGGGGTACCGATTTTTTATGGTTATCGCATTCAATGCCCTAAAGTCCACACAGGCTCTCAGCTCCCCATTAGCCTTCGGGATGAAAAAGAGTGGCGAGGCGGCCGGAGACTTGGACGGGCGGATGAATCCTAGCTTGAGGAGTTTATCCAGGTACCCCCGGAGATGCACGTTTTCAGGCTCCGTCAGGGCATACAGCCTGCCGCTGGGAACGCTGGCCCCTGGCACCAGGTCGATCTGGCAGTCAAACTGTCTATGTGGTGGTAGCACTTCCGCCTTCACCTCATCAAATACATCCTCAAAACTGTGATAAGCCTGGGGGAGAGCCACATCTTTTTCTGCCGCTGTAGCCACCGTCTGACTCCCGCTCTCATCTGCGTCAAGGGATTCCGTTCTTATTCCACAATGCAGGATGCAATACGGTGACGTCATTTCGATGCGATGTGTTGGCCAATCCACAAAGGGGTTGTGTTTCTGTAGCCACGGCAATCCCAATATGACGCCATATTGGGGCGCTCGGATGATGTTAAAATCAATTTGTTCCAAATGGTTCCTCCCATATCTCATCGGAAGGACCCCCGTGTGCTGTCCGATGGGCCCCGTCACCAATCGCCTTCCGTCTACCGCATAGACGTCTTCGGGTACTGCTTTGGGAAGAAGCACTAGCCCTAGCCTGCATGCCTCGTTGTGGTCCATAAACATGCCAGTGGCCCCTGAATCCACCATGGCCACAACGGGTATCCACTGGTCATGCACTCCCACGTGCACCGTGATAAACAGGTGTCGTTGTCCCTTAGTGACCGAGTTGGAAAGTGAAGGGATGGATGAGAGACTCCGAGATGCCCCTTCTCTGGTCTTGGAGTCCTCTAGTTTTCCGCCGGTATGTCCACCACGGCTGTTACCGACCGGTTGGCCCGATAACGTGACTTCTTCGGTTTGGCAGGGCATTCACGTACGTAGTGGCCTTTTTTGCCACAATATAGGCACAATCCTTGTTTACGGCGTGACTCTTTCTCCGTGGCTGTGAGGCTCGCTCGTATTGCGCTGATGTCCATGGGTTCTCCCTTGGATGCGGTGGAAGTTTCAGGACTTCCCACCGTCACATAGGATGGAAGGGATTTTCCTTTTCTCCCATGATCCCCCTTTCTTTCACTTAGCCTATGTTCCAGCCGTAATACCAGGTTGATAAGGCCCTCACATGTCTTGGGTTGAGGGTCAATATGAGCCACGGCGTCCTTGAGCTCATCGCACAGCCCTTGATGGAAGAGCGCCGTCTGTTTAGCAACAGGCCACTTGGTTTCCGCAACCAGCCTTCGGAACGCGTTGAGATACTGCACCAGGTCGTTGGATCCCTGTCTCAACTCAAGCATTTCACGGTCCGCCGTGTACGAGTCAGCCCTTCTGTCGAATACCTTCAGGAATTCCTCGCGAAAAGCACCCCAATCACATAAGAGGGGGTCGTCCCTGCTCACCAGAGGTACGGCCCATTGTGCCGCGTTTCCAGCCAAATAGGATATAAGGAAAGCCACACGAGCCTGACTCGTGGGGAACGCCTTTGGTTTGCACGATAAATGTAGCGCCACTTGTGTGAGGAATACCTGCACTGTGTTAGGATCCCCACTGTACCTCTCTGGTGTTGCCAAGGGGATGGCTACCGGCATTTCCACTACTACCGCAGGGGTCTGGTTCGTGAGGGAGGTGCTGGGCGTGAGCGGGTCCAAATGGATAGCATCCAGTCTGGCTTTTACATCGGCTGTTTCTTGCCTAGAGGCAGCCACTTCAACTTGCATGGCCAATAAAGCAGCCAGCACATCATCAAGTGTTGCCATGTCTGTTATCGACCGGGAGACAGTTAGTGTTATTAAGGTCGGATATTTTGTAACGCCCTGAACGTCTCAGGATCGTTTAACAGACACGCCAATGAGGACGCAACCACTTGTGAAGGGTTAGTTCTTTTAATGAAGGCAAATAAAATACAAAGAACAAACAAAAGTTATAGTCACTGGAATCCTCCAGGCTAAGTACGTTACCAGCCCACAGCACGGATGGTCCTAACCGTCCTCTGCATATACGCCGATCCCGGCGTATACCAACAGAGGGCAGAAATGAAATGGCCGACAATGCCAATCGGTAGGCTGTGAGGGGCACGAAGAGTGTTGGGGAGAATCGAGGAGTCAGGGAAACACCCAGCCGGGGTCTCTACCTGAAGGGAGCAGCCGCTCAACCTCTTCCTCAGACTGCACCGGGACGCGGAGTCACCTCCTGGTGATGCGTCATCGATACCCCAATCACAAGCAAGAAGACTGAACCGAGAGCAGCCGCTCGATCGATCCTGTGGACTTCCGAGTCTGTAACGCGGCAAACACCTCCTGGTGTGCGTTACAGCTGGCAGTCCCTGTGTCTCTGGTCGGGCTGGGAGTTACGACTCCAACCAGCAAAAGCGCCACTGCGCTTGGACTCAGCCGAGTCAAAAAGCGAAGCTCAATGGTTGACCGGTAGAGCTTCCGGGTCCTTCACAGGTGACGATGGGGCAAGACACGGCCCAGGGAGTAACGACTCGACCTACCTCCGTTCTTGCCTTACTGGAGCACCACTCCGGAACACTGCTCTTCACGAAGCAGGTACGTCGGTGTAAACACAATATCCGACAGCCTTGTACCTCCCGGTTCCTCCCTTTATAGGGCGTGTTTTCCTTGAGTTATGTAACAGCTCTCCTGTTTACATAAGGGCGTGTTTCCCTTGAGTTATGTAACAGCTCTCCTGTTTACATAAGGGCGTGTTTCCCTTGAGTTATGTAACAGCTCTCCTGTTTACATAAGGGCGTGTTTCCCTTGAGTTATGTAACAGCTCTCCTGTTTACATAAGGGCGTGTTTCCCTTGTATGACAGGAATTCTTGACAATTGTGTTAGTATTGAGATTATACACGTACTTACCATGATGCAATGTTGAGTTGTTTTGATTTCAATTTATTTTATTTGGTTGTTTGCAAACTACAACTCCCACAATGCTCTTATCAGCACATGACAGGAAGTGCCAGGGATTCTACGAACACCGGTATATGTGTGAGCTTCAGTGGGTGAACAGTATCGTGATCAAGGTCTTGAGGCAAGACCGAAACGCGTTGATTTACTTTGGATTTTCTCTGCGATCACTAATGGGCTAAATTGAAATAAAAGAATTCAAGTCAGCTTGCGGAGTGCGACCCTGATTTTCTCCTTAGGAGAGTTTTGGATATATATATATATATACATACACATATCTACCAGGGTCAAGAATATTGACGCAAGCAATTTTCGCACACAACAGATCAAATATATCAATTATCAGATCAAATATCCACAAAAGAGTTTATTGTGCAATGTGTTTCACCCATTTGGTGGCTTTGTCACGACATGTACAGATACAATGTGCCCAACCTCCTTAAAAAATCATTTAGAGAAAAAACATAGACATAGAAGATTTATGCCATTTTCTGCAGACACAGAGCGTTTTGGGAAAAGCCAGCATGTTTTCACATAATATATCATTTTACACAAACATGAAATGAAAGGTGTATTTTGTTAAATAAACTCTGGTAAGGAAAAGTGAGAATTTTAAATTCACAAAAGAGCCTGAGTACCACAAATTGCTGGTTGCAAAGTGACATAATTCATATAATAACTCATAGTCATCAGTCAAAACATGTATTATATCATGCAGATATTATGCTCGGAGAAAGCAAGTAAGGACTCATAGTTACTATGTTTTCAATGTTATCCCACAATAATATGAATATTGCTCAGTGACTGGCGATATACCAAACACACGTGCTGCAATCTTGTAAACAATACAGTCGTAAATTACAATCATATCATATAAAAAAAACAGATATTTGATAAAAGGTTCACCAACATGCTGCGCGAGCACAAAGAAGGAGCAGACAAACATTTCAGTGATGTGATGCAGAAAAGTGAAAAGGCAGTGACTGGATTGTATTCAGGAGAAAATCAAGCACTTGACTTTCATGACAAACTTAAATTACTTGCAAAATGTAAACGAAGTTAACTTACAAAATGGTGGGAATATAAGTCACTAACCAAGTATATGGAAGTGGGGAGGATCCCTAGCGGTTTAAGAATTCTGGTAGCTTAGATATTGACAATCCGTACCCGGAAATGTTAAAGGAATGAGCTGAGAGCAATTTAACTGGATAAGCGAGGCTTGTTCAGATTTTAATCAAATACGCTGATAAAGACAGAGGGATTATTCAGCAACAGATCGACAAGCTGGAATCAGAATTAAACAACCATCAGCAGCAGGAGCAGATCGTAAAATATCGGGAAGACATGGAAGCACGATTGAAGAAGCATGAGGATAACATTAAACAGCGGAAGATAAGATAATATAAGAGAGGGCAGATATTCACTTTTGTGAAAAGGTTTGAAAATATAAAACAGCAAAAGCAGATCAAAGGAAATCGAGATAAGCAGGAGAATCGTCCGGATGACACAGAAACCAAGCTAAGCTCACTTGAAACTGACGATGACAGCGAGCAATCCTCAGGTGCAGTAGGAAGAGTGTGTACCAGAACAGCCACTATAACAGAAGAAGTGGATTTTTTAAGCAAAGATCACCACCAAACCTTGAAACCAAGAGCGCAAAGAATGTAAAAAATGGACAGCAAGGAGGCGGAGCAATGGCAAAGATTCCACACTACAAGCGACAAGTCAAAAGAAGAGATGGAGAAAGAAATAAACAGTATGTGTAGCCTTAGTTCCATCATTAACTTATTGGATGTTGTTTTAAGTCAACCTGAGAAAAAGACAATATTGCTTGGACTGTTCTACTTTCAAAAATGCCCCTTAAACTATGTACAGACTAAGATTGATGTTTTCAAATTTATAAGAAAGTTAAAGCAGTGCACAATTTGACAAAGAAACCTAAATTGACAGGGATTATATCAACAATAGCCCAAGAGAACGAAATTACCATTGCTGAACTAGCCACAATAAGAACTTTGATTGAATGGGAAAATGAAGGTACTGAAGAAAGTGAACAAATCACTGATTCAGAGATCCTAAGGGAGCAGAATTTAAACATACAGGGCACTGTTCCAACACCTTTCAAGCCACTATCGAGGACATTACCGATCAGTACAAAGGACTCTATAGATCTTTTTTCACTATGTGATTGCGGAAGGTGTAAAGAAGATACAATCTAGGGAAGCAAAAAGAAAAAGCAAGACAAGTATGGCACTAAAAATTGTAGAGACATTCAAAAGATTACAGAACAACAATGAAATCATAATAAGGAACTCAGACAAGGGAGGAAATGTGGTACTTTATTCTTTACAAATGTATTTACAGGAAACCTACAGCCAACTAAATGACAGGAGATGTTACAAAAAATGCAATAAGAGCGTTCTTCACCAGGTTCAAGTGGACTACAGCAAGGAGTTGGAAGGGTGGTGTAATGATGGTTTGATCACACATGATAAATTATAATTTTTTAAAAATGAGAATCCCACCACACTCATTATGAATCTGATACCCAAAAGACATAAGTACACACCTCCAGGGCGTCCTCTCATTTTGGCCCATTGTAGCCCGTGGGAAAACACCTCCAAATACATAGATTTATTTCTGAAAGAGTACATGAGAAACTTGCCCTCTTATGTGAAAGATAGGGGGGACTTTTCGTGTCAAAAGTATGTTATGCCAATGGAGGATGACTTTGTTCTAATGGCCCTAGATGTACCATCGCTTTATACCAGCCTTTGGCATGATGATGCCCTGAAGTCTATGGGACATTTCTTTAAGGAACAGAAGAATAGGTTTGTACAAACATACTCAATTGAGTCTCACCATGGCCAGGAGATGTTTATAGAACAATTTTTTCCTGGTCCAAGGGGATCTGTTTCAACAGATCCATGAGATTGCAGTGGGCACCTGTTTCACCCCCAGTTTTGCATATTTGCATGTTAGCTCGTGGGAGGAACAGGTGCTCCGCAGGGTCCATGGAAAAACATGAGATGAACATGTAATTGTGTGGGTCCGGTTCATTGATTACTTATTTGTTGTATGGAAGGGGTCTATGGAGTTAGCGGAAGAATTTGTTAAAATTATTAACAATCATGAGTTGAACCTGCATTTCACTCATGAAATAAGTAAAACAAGTGCAACATTTCTAGACTTAGAAATGCATGATGACAATGGAAAATTAGAATCCAGGTTGTACAGGAAGCCAACAGCTGGTAACACAACATTGCATGCAAATAGTTTTCATCAAAAACATACTAAATAAGTATTCTATATGGGGGAATGCTAGGAGGAATTGTAGTACACTAAGGGAAACCATTAAATGCCAGGAAATAATGAAAGAAAGCTTTTTACAGAGAGGTTACAGTTCAAGTGGTGTCAAGAAAGCTCAGGCATGAGCAAACATATTGGAAAGGGAGACAATTCTATTCCCCAAACATACTTAAAAGCTGAAAGTCACAGCCAAAAATGAGATGAGACTCATAAGAACATACAGCACCCAAGAGAAGGATATGGCGGCCCTACTTAGAAAAAATTGTCATATAATCAAGGCCAATCCTGAAGTAGTCACCACAAGTAGGTGGCCACAAAAAACCTATAAACGAGTACTCTCGCTAAAAGATGCACTAGTGTGTAGTAGTCTGGTAAAAATGGAAAGAGAGGGATGGTTAAAACCTAACCAGGTTTTAAAAAATGTTTGAGATGCTAAGCCTGCAACACAGGCCTAAACAGTACGACATACATTTCTCCTTTGAATATACAACATATTACCATTAAAGTAACATTTAACTGTAGAACGGAATTTGCTGTTTATGTCCTAACTTGCACTTGCCGTTCAAGATACATTGGTAGCACTATACTACTGGTGTATAAAAGGATCCTTAAGCACATGCGTGCCATTGTAAAAAATGATCCAACTTATCTGGTGGCCCGCCATTGTGCAAGTCATCAAAATAAGGACCCTATTCAGATAACATATTTTGTGATCAATGCAATACCATCTAATATAAGAGGAGGAGATCAAGCAAAAAGATTAAGCGTGTTAAAAATTAAATATATTATCAAATTGGACTGCAAAGTCCCTACTGGCCTCAATAGGGACAAAGAACTTAATTCGAGTCTGTGAATCAATATGAAGCGCAGGTGTAGAAAGATTGGGGAGTGACTAGGGCACTGTATAAACATATTTAGATCAAATAAAATTTGGGAGTCAATTTCATTTTGTCATGATCACATGCTGAAAGAAGAAATAATAATGTTTTCCACAAATTGTTGGTTGTTGATCAAATTATGTATCTGAATCGTACAAAATTCATTATTTTATTATATACTTTAAATATGTCATAATATTCGCATGCACATGATAGAATTGTTCTGGTTGTTGATGGGTAGGGGCAAGAATAACAGATCTTTCTAAATTAATTTTCCACGTAGGTCAAAATCAGACTAGCACTATGCAGAGATATAATCTTATGGTCCTGTTAGTTATAGTAATGATGAATTTCCATAGCTAAGCCACTGTGGCAATGGTCGCAGAAGATTATTTTGTGCTTTGAAAGATTAATGCCTTGATCTAATGAGTTAAGAGATGCAATATGCAACAAGGTGTGAAATACAAATAAATATGAACTTTGTGCAAATAAGAGGCTTCATTGAATTATGAAATATAATATGATTGACTGTGCATAAACTGAGCGCTCAGTCGTACCAAATATTTTTAAAAAATCAGCCACTGAGGCTTAATAATTGTTTTATAAGAATTATTTCTAAACGGGCTTGCCAATTTCTTTCAACTAATGAATTAATGAAAAATTATAAGAGAGGCATGATCAGCATATAATGAGTGAGCAGTAAATAATTTTGAACTTTGTATAAATTAGATGATTCATTGAGTTGATTTGATTATGAGAAAAATTATTGTTTTAGATTTCAAGCTTAAATCTACTACAATAATGGTTTGTGGAAATTTCTTCTATGCTTATTTGTTGAACAACGTGATGATGTATAAACAATTTCTGAAGCGTTGGTGTGTCATGTGACCAAGACTGCAGAGTCGGTCAAAATGCATCATGGTGGACGAGTTCCAATAAATGAAGCAAGACAAAACTGCTTTTGCTGTCTGCCTCATTCTGTTGGAGAAGTTTGTGGATTGTACAGGAAATACATACATACATATATTCACTGAAAAAACCAAAGGGCTCAGGCCTGAAATAGTTAGGAATTAGCATTTAAAAAACCGTTGAAATTCATGGAAAAAACCAAAGGTTTCAGGCCTGATATAGTTAGAAATTAGCATTTAGAAAACCTTAGAAATTCACTGAAATAACAATAGGTTTTAGGGGTGTTATAGTTAGCTGGACATTTCACTCGAACAAAACCATTGAAATTCCTCCGATATAGTTAGTTGTCCTAACTAACTAACTACATGATGTCATCAGTGATGTCATTTGAGATGTCATCAGTGATGTCACTGACCATGTCATGAATGATGTAATATGTGACATCATCAGCAGTGGATTGCAGGCGCACGAGATTTAGTTAGTACAACTAACTATATCGGAGGAATTTCAATGGTTTTGTTCGACTGAAATGTCCAGCTAACTATAACACTCCTAAAACCTATTGATTTTTTCAGTATCATTTCTAAGGTTTTTTAAATGCTAATTCCTAACTATATCAGGCCTGAAACCCATGGTTTTTTCAGTGAATTTTAAAGGTTTTTTAAATGCTAATTCCTAACTATATCAGGCCTGATACCTATGGTTTTTTCAGTGAATTTCAAAGGTTTTGTAAATGACAATTTTTAATGTATTAATTGTTATACTGATTTTTTTTATACTGATTTACTACATTTTTTAAACTGTTTATTTTTAGATATTTTATTTTTTAATTATATTATACATTACAATACAAAATATACTTTCTCAGAATGAATTACTTTAGTTTAAAAACTTTGCAAATAGGCAATAGACTTTTAAGTACAGTAGTTACAATTGTTGCAATGGGCAACACAATTTCAAACACAAAGCAACATTGAGCTCAATGTGAATTTCTAGTCAAATGCAATTAGTTACTTTATGGATTACTTTTCTAACCACAGGACTGGATCCTAGATTCAGTCCTTGGACATCTCCTGTAAACAGTTGAGTAAAAGCGTTTTGGTTACAGTAGTGATTTTTAAGGATTATTATTGTATTTTAAAAGTTGACACTTAAAAATTTTTTCACATAGAATCACCAATGTTATCCTATGGCAGAAAATTCACTTAGCAGGTAAGTAGTGTTATCGTTACTTTTTCTTACTCAGTGGTGGATCCTGGATCCAGCACAGGTGAATCTCATGTAAACAGTTGAAAGAATGTGTTTAAGTCATACAGACGATTTTTTAGGAATATTTTTAGATTGAGAAAATAGACAGAAACTTTTCTGGTGAAAACCACACAATGGATTCCAATGGAAAGAAATACAAGTTACTGGTAAGTACGCTTAGAATTACTTTTCAGGGTCAGTGCTGGTCTAAAAGATGCAACACTGGGTTCTCTCCTGATAACAGGTGAGTAAATCGGAATTCGTAGTTCGGCTGATTTTAGAGGAATATTTGTAAGTTTCAAAAATGGACACTTTAGAAACTTTTCTGCTGAAAACCACACAATGGATTCCTATGGAAGGAAATACAAGTTGCTGAAGTGAGGTCCTGTGCACACGTATTGGGATAATGGTAAAGGTGTACCCGATAGGTAATGGCACAGAAATCAAAATTTCCTTGTTTTTGAAATTATGGAGATCGACATCAGGTGTATCATATGCAAGGATTTCTTTATATATATTGATCCAGATCAATACAGAGTGAAAAACAGACCAGCCGATACGAGTTTTGTCACAACGTGTTACAATTGTGACACTTCAGGGCTGGGAAGGACAAAAAATATAAAAAAGGGAGTAAAGAAAAAGCAAACGGCCGATAGAAGCAATTACAGTGTGAAGTGAAATGAGAATGTGAAGCACACAGGAATACAGTGGAGACCCTATATATGTGGAAAGTACAAGTATTCAGTGACTTTTTCTCTGTATAGAAAACCACAAAAGGTGGTGAGGTAACCGTGTAGACAGAGAGTTGAGACAAGAAGAGAAAACGCAGAAGATGTAGGAACGGACCGTATTCAGATTTAGCTCTACAGAGTGAAAACAAACAAAGCCACCTCAGTAATAGAAACCAAAGAAGGTATATAAAAACATAATGTTCCAAAAAACCGACCCAAATGTAAGGAGGGTTTAAGACATTGAAGACACAAGAAAATTACAGTTAATCGACAGTGATTTGTGAAGATGGATAATATTTTTTGCCTTTAGTAGAGAGAAAATTATATATTTAGTAGAACAAATACATGCATGTACGGCGTGACGGTCTCAAAAACATCATGCTGATGGAAGGCAAAACAAATATGCAGATCATACGAATCATGTCGTATTTGTATAGGTAATAGTCACAGAAACGTAATCATCGTAACAACACGCATCATTAGAGTAACCATCAAGACACCTGAACCCCACTCAAAGCGCGTCAGTAGATTTGCTAACGAGCCACCTAGAACGTACTTAAACTTGAAGGTAGAATTGAAAGAAACATTCAGAGAGGATTGATAAATCTGTAGAAATATAAATGTGCGGCGTGACAATCTCAAACATCAATATAATGGAAAACTAAACAATTATGCATAACATACGAATCATGTCGTTTAACCCCTTCGCCGCGGCGGGAATTCCGCCGCGGCGCTGGGGGGGGTTTGGGGGCACTGCGGTGGCGCTGTGCTCATGACGGAACCACTCCATCATGAGTCACGGTTGAGCTGTGCTCATGACGGAGTGGTTCCGTCATGACTCCGCCCACGGCGCTAATCGCCCGCACAGGCGGGGAATTAGCGCCGCGTGGGCGGAGTGGCCGCCAACGGCCGCAGCATGACGGAACTACTCTGTCATGAGCACACGGCACCCGTGGCTCATGACGGAGTGGTTCCGTCATGAGCAGGGAAGGGGTTAAGTAATGGTCACAGAAAATGATCTTAGTAACAAAGCACGTCGTTATGACTAGCATCAAGGCACCTGAACCACACCCAAAAACTTGTCAGTAGACTTGCAATCAAGTCACCAGTATCGCACTCCAACTTGGTGGTTAAACGGACAGAAAACATGCAGAAAAATAACAGTGAAGAAGCAGACAAACGAAAGAAACTAAGATGAACGGTGAAAATAAAAGTTAAAAGGAAAAAGAGGGATAGGTGGGATCAAAGTACCTGTATGTCAAAGCATGGCGGTTCTGTAACCTGTACAAAACGGGCAGAGAAAGAAGGAAGAAAGAATGTTAGTAAATATGACGAGCACGGGGTGTTAGCCTGAGCAATGCACACGTGGTGTAAGGGTATCTGAACTCACCGAGGAGCCGGTGTTCAATCGGTCCGAGTCGTAGTACGGGTAATGTTGCAAGAGAAAGGGTGGAATGTGGGAGGGAATCCTCCCATGAGTCCCCCAGCAAACGGGGAACCAGGGTGCGTCTTTAAGCATGAAAAGGTCTATAGGAGGGCAAAAAGGGGAAACGCGTTCCTTCGGTGCCAAGGCTTAATGTAGGATGCACGCTAAGTGTGACCAGGAGGGTCTGGCACTAGGCTTACCTCGGTGCGAGGATCTCGTGTGAGAGATCAGTGGATTCTTCCGTGGTAGGGAAACGAGCAAGGTGAGAGCCGGAAGTATATGGAGAAAGTAACGTGTGGTAGAAGCACAAGAAACTAGAACGTATTGAAGCTTTTCTTTCGGAAAGCGGAAGTGAGGACCGAAGTGTATGCGGAAATGGGGCATGAAAAAGGTTCTCAGTGAGCGGTGTAAAAAATACACCAAGTTCGTGGGGGGGGCAGAATAGAGCTAGTAAAAAAGAAAATAACAGAATAATGAGATTAACACAGGGGAGGAGATTGAGAACAAGAATGTCAGGGAAAAGCAGTAATGGAGTGACAGAGTTGCACAGGAAGTAGACTAATATAGGTATACTAAACGGACAAATGAGTCTAGAGACAAGAGAATGAAGAGTAAAGAGCATTAAAAAAACATTCAAAAAAACATATGAGAAAATCCAGTAATGGGTTTCTTATAAGCATACTTTCAAATTTGCAGGAAAGCATGCACAGACCTAAACAGTATGAGAGTCCTGAGCTGATCAGGTTTATGGCATCAAAATCATAGAAATAAGGAATTAAACAAAGCGGAGTGTGCTGCATAATCAACCAAAAGGTCAAGATCAAAATCTTAATAATAAGGAAAAGAAATAAGCAATATGCACGAAACGACAAAGAGAGGATCCATAAGCAATGGCTGATAATAATTCACATGTAGATTGTAAAAAACACACATTAATAAAGTATTGTGCAAAGTAGTAATTAGGAACACATCTAGGAACCCAAAAAGTACTGTAACTCATGGTCGATGTTGAGACCATATTTCACCGATTGTAGACGCATGATCCATGATGCTTCTTGTCTCCTCAGTCTCAATTCACGATTGCCGCCTCTAACGTTGTTTTTGGTGATGTCTATTCCAAAGAAAGATAAGTTCTTGCGTGGTCCCTGTGTGTTGCATGTCGCTATGTGGGAGGCAACCGGATATCTAGCATCTTCATTGTGCATTGCTCTGATGTGTTCACTGATGCGTTCTTTAAGGGATCTGATCGTGCTCCCTATATATTGCTGTTTGCATGTGCATTGTAGGATGTACACAACAAAGGTGGAGTTGCAGTTAATGTTGTTGGTAATATCGTATTTAGTACCATTCCAACTCCTGAATTCTTTCGTTCCATTCATAGCCCATTTGCAGACTCCACAGCATCCACATTTGAAAAAACCCACAGTATGTGGTGTTAGCCAAGGCGTGACAGATATGGAGTGTGGTACTGTTGGACAGAGTCTGTTCCTTAGTGTTCTGCCTCTTCAGAAGGTGATCTGGGGTCAGGCAGTTATACTGTCTTTCAATGATTTGTCAGCTAGTAAAGTTCCCCAATGTTTGTTGAAACTCTTTCGCATTATGACACTGATTTCATTGTAGTCCGTAATGAGTCTCACAGAGGGTTCTTCTGTTTTGGTGTTGGTTTGGGGCTGAAGAGTGGTTTCTCTTTTTATATTGGTTATTCTGTTGATTGCTTTTTTTATGGTCTGTGGTTTGTAGCCACGTTTAGTGAGTCCATGTTTAATGTCGTTTATGCAACTTTCAAATTCTGCATCTTCACTGCAATTCCTCCTGGCCCTGGTGAACTCTCCGTAGGGAATTGTTTGTATCTGGTGCAGTGGATGCGCACTGTCCGTGTGGAGAATCGCATTGCAAGAGGTTTTTTTACGGTATAGCTTGCTGTGTAGAGAGTTATCCTTGATATATAGTTCAATGTCAAGGAAAGAGACACAGGTCGTACTAGATTCACATGTGAATTTCATATCCATGTCATTGGAGTTCAAGTATTCGCAAAATGAGTCCAGATTTTCTTGTGAACCTGACCAAAAGAGTAGGCAGTCGTCAATGTATCGTACCCAGTAGATGATATAGTCTGTCCATTGAGCTGCTTTTCTCCCCCATAGCCATTCTGTTTCAAGGGCGCCCATGTACAGGTTAGCAAAAGAAGGTGAAAACCTAGAACCCATGGCCACTCCCTTTATCTGTCTGTACCATTGGTGGTCATACAAGAAATAGTTATTGTTCAGTATAATCTCCATCATACTGATCACCGTGTTGGTGTGTTCCCATAAGGATGCTGATCTGTGTGAAAGAGACTTAGTTACCACCTCTAGTCCTAAGCCAGGTTTGATAGATGTATATAGAGAGACCACATCAAGGGTGGCCATAATCATATTGGGTTGCCACTGTATGTCTGCTAGGATACCTAGTATGTGTTTGGTATCTTGTATGTAAGATGGCAGATTCCTGACCATAGGATTAAGAAAAAGGTCCACGTATTTTGCTAGTCTTTCTGCCGGACCCCCATGCCTGAGATTATTGGGCGTCCAGGGGGAAGGGTGCTTGTTTATGTACTTTGGGTAAGGTGTAAAGCCAAGGATAGGTGGGTTTGGCCACTTTCATGTATAGGGCCTCGTCTTCATCAATGAGACCTATGGTCTGCCAGTTCTGGAGTTTTCTGTTAATGAGACTAGTTAAGGGGCCAATTGGGTTGAGACTGAGATGTTCATAACAGGTCTCATCTTGTAGTTGGCTCATTATCTCATTGTGATAATCCAAGCGGTTCATGACAATCACATTCCCACCTTTGTCCGCCTCTCTTATGATGATGTTGTGTTCAGTGCTGAGCGTTTTGAGAGCCATTCCTTCGCCTCTGGTTAGATTGTCTTTAATTCTATGGGTTTTAGTCATGGATTTCTTTTCATATTTATCCAGGTCTTCCAATATCAGGTTGTGAAAGACATCAATGGCATTTCCACCAGGAAGGGTAGGTGTCCATTTGGACTTAGTTTTTAGGCCACTCGGGATGGTTTCATATGGATCAATGTCTAAGTCTTGTAGCAGTAATTCTAAACTGCGGGGTGGATCGTCCGTCTCGGTGAAGGACAAGAGTATGTGTGTATCATTTACATCTTTGATGGTTTGAGAGTCCATGGAGTTGATGTTGTGAGTATACCTGACTTTATTAGCGGGAGGGGGCATGAGTTCAAAATGTTTCTTCAGTTTCAGGCCTCTGATAAATTTGAAAAGATCTATTTTAGATCTGCATAAGTCTCCTGTTTCGTGAGGATTGAAACTCAGGCCTTTGTTAAGGAGAGAGATCATGTCGTTGTTAAGTGGCAAAGGCGAGAGATTTATTACTTTTACGTCTGTATCTTCTACTATTGTTTCTTTCCGTCCCCAGACCTCAGCTTCTTTTTGTATTGTTCTTTTTCCAGATCTTTTCCCTCTATGGGTTTTTTGTCTCCTGTGGCCTGTCTTTGCTGCGTTCTGGTCTCACGTCTGATTGTCTGTACTTCTCGTAAAAAACTGGATGTAGTTGCTGTGGGATTGGACTGTCCTGGATTCTCTGATTCACTGTCGCTTGTGAGTACCGTGTTGAGAGATGAGGTGCTTGAGGAAACAGAGATTGTCCCTGATCTGGAAGTACAATCGGTTTTAGAAGGATTCTGAACTAGTTGGTCGTATTTGCGAGCAAAGGTGAAGACTCGGCCTTCGTTATAATCCGCTTCGTCTCTCTTGAGTTGTCTGGTCTTCCTTTCTTTTATGTCATTCTAATGTTTGGCCAGGATCTAGTTCAGGATGACGTAATTCTTTTCTATTGCGTCTTTGAGGTTAAGTTCTTCTATCTCTTTTTCTAAGTTTGTGATTTCTATCTGTAATTTAGTTACTTTCCGTTCAGCGTTTTCTATTAGGATGTGGATTAATGTTTTAGAGTTATTGGTCAAGGTTTCTTCCCATTTTCCCAACAAGTCATCATCGAGGTCATCGAATGTGGGAAATATTTGTGAACGTAGTCCCCTGGGGACTCTATCAAGCCTTAGGTACTGTTTCAAAGTGGCACTGTCCCACCACCGAGAGTTCTCTGTCTTTTTCAATCTTTCTAATTTGATGAATTTATCTTTGAGTCCTTCTTTGCGTTGAGTGTTGCTGTTGGTGGCTGTATTGATCAACGGTATACCATTGGCTAGATTCTCGAACAGATCTGATGTGATCTTGTCCCTATCACTGAAAAGCTACCTCGATTGTAATCAAAGGTTGTCTTCTGCGCAATGCGGCTGCCCTTCCTACAATTCACAATGTTAACAATAATGGAGGATTTCGTTAGAGTAGAGGAAGAATTGGCGCTCAAGCGTGTGCGTCCTGGGTGTCGCTAAAGCTAGGTAAGAACGGTGCTAACAGGTCAGGGGAAAAACAAACCCAAAAGAAACAGCCCCTGCAAGTGTGTGGGTCGAAACCCGCACCATCAAATAGAAGTGAGGTCCTGTGCACATGTATTGGGATAATGGTAAAGGTGTACCCGATAGGTAATGGCACAGAAATCAAAATTTCCTTGTTTATGAAATTATGGAGATTGACATCAGGTGTATCATATGCAAGGATTTCTTCATATATATTAATACAGATCAATACAGAGTGAAAAACAGACCAGCCGACACGTGTTTTGTCACAACGTGTTACAATTGTGACTCTTCAGGGCTGGGAAGGACAAAAAAGATAAAAAAGGGAGTAAAGAAAAAGCAAACGGCCGATAGAAGCTATTACAGTGTGAAGTGAAATGAGAATGTGAAGCACACAGGAATACAGTGGAGACCCTATATATGTGGAAAGTACAAGTATTCAGTGACTTTTTCTCTGTATAGAAAACCACAAAAGGTGGTGAGGTAACCGTGTAGACAGAGAGTTGAGACAAGAAGAGAAAACTCAGAAGATGTAGGAACGGACCGTATTCAGATTTAGCTCTACAGAGCGAAAACAAACAAAGCCATCTCAGTAATAGAAACCAAAGAAGGTATATAAAAACATAATGTTCCAAAAAACACCGACCCAAATTTAGGGAGGGTTCAAGACATTGAAGACACAAGAAAATTACAGTTAATCGACAGTGATTTGTGAAGAGTGTGATAGCTACGTGACATGATGGATAATATTTTTTGCCTTTAGTAGAGAGAAAATGATATATATAGTAGAACAAATACATGCATGTACGGCGTGACGGTCTCAAAAACATCATGCTGATGGAAGGCAAAACAAATATGCAAATCATACGAATCATGTCGTATTTGTATAGGTAATAGTCACAGAAACGTAATCATCGTAACAACACGCATCATTAGAGTAACCATCAAGACACCTGAACCCCACTCAAAGCGCGTCAGTAGATTTACTAACGAGCCACCTGTATGTTCCAAAATGATATGTATGTGTCTTTAATATACATATTAGGGCAAGAGATTATCTAAGATATTCATAAAAATAATATATTTGTACTTATAATAAACTTATATTATTTTTAAATATATTTTTGCGAAGTCGGGTGCGTGCATCGTGAGCGCAGAGAACCAGGTCAGCAGAGCTGCTGTAGAGCCAGAGAAACCAGGTCAGGAGAGCCGTTGTAGAGCCAGAGAACCAGGTCAGCAGAGCTGCTCTAGAGCCTAAGAAGCAGTTCAGCAGAGCTGCTCTAGAACCAGAGACCCAGGTCAGCAGAGCTGCTCTAGAGCCAGAGACCGAGGTCAGCAGAGCTGCTCTAGAGGCCGAGACCCAGGTCAGCAGAGCTGCTGTAGAGCCAGAGAAACCAGATCAGCAGAGCTGCTTTAGAGGGAGAGAACCAGGTCAGCAGAACTGCTTTAGAGCCAGAGAACCAGGTCAACAGAGCTGCTTTAGAGGGAGAGAACCAGGTCAGCAGAGCTGCATAAGAGCCAGAGAACCAGGTCAGCAGAGCTGCTCTAGAACAAGAGAAACCAGGTCAGCTGAGCTGCTTTAGAGGGAGAGAACCAGATCAGCAGAGCTGCTTTACAGCCAGAGAACCAGTTCAGCAGAGCTGCTGTAGAGCCAGAGAACCAGGTCAGCAGAGCTGCTTTAGAGCTGTAGAACCAGGTCAACAGAGATGCTTTAGAGCCAGAGAACCAGGTCAGCAGAGCTGCTTCAGAGCCTAAGAACCAGGTCAGCAGAGCTGCTGTAGAGCCAGAGAACCAGGTCAGAAGAGCTGCTTTAGAGCCAGAGAAACCAGGTCAGTAGATCTGCTTTAGAGCGAGAGAACCAGGTCAGCAGAGCTGCTCTAGAGGGAGAGAACTAGGTCAGCAGAGTTGCTTTAGAGCCAAGGGACCAGGTCAGCAGAGCTGCTCTAGAGCCAGAGAACCAGGTCAGCAGAACTGCTTTAGTGCCATAGAACTGGGTCAGCAGAGCTGCTTTAGAGCCAGAGAACCAGTTCAGCAGAGCTGTTGTAGAGCCAGAGAACCAGGTCAGCAGAGCTGCTCTAGAGCCTAAGAACTAGGTCAGCAGAGCTACTCTAGAGCCAGAGAACCAGGTCAGCAGAGCTGCTGTAGAGCCAGAGAAACCAGGTCAGCAGAGCTACTTTAGAGGGAGAGAACCAGGTCAGCAGAGCTGCTTTAGAGCCAGAGAACCAGGCCAGCAGAGCTGCTCTGGAGCCAGAGAACCAGGTCAGCAGAGCTGCTGTAGAGCCAGAGAAACCAGGCCAGTAGAGCTACTTTAGAGGGAAAGAACCAGGTCAAAAGAGCTGCTCTAGAAGGAGAGAACCAGGTCAGCAGAGCTGCTCTAGAGCCAGAGAACCACCATGTCAGTAGAACTGCTTTAGAGCCATAGAACTGGGTCAGCAGAGCTGCTTTAGAGCCAGAGAACTAGATCAGCAGAGCTGCTCTGTAGAATAAGAACTAGGTCAGCAGAGCAGCTCTAGAGCCAGAGAACCAGGTCAGCAGACCTGCTGTAGAGCCAGAGAAACCAGGTCAGCAGATCTGCTTTAGAGGGAGAGAACCAGGTCAGCAGAGCTGCTTTAGAGCCAGAGAACCAGGTCAGCAGAGCTGCTCTAGCTGACACTGACTGACTGACACTGACTGATTGACACTGACTGACACTGATTGACTGACACTGACTGGCACTGATTGACTGACACTGACTGACACTGATTGACACTGATTGATTGACACTGACTGACACTGACTGACTGACACTGATTGACTGACACTGACTGACTGACACTGACAGACTGACTGACACAGACTGACTGACACTGACTGACACTGACTGATTGACACTGACTGACACTGACTGACACAGACTGACACTGACTGACTACTCTCTACTACTCTACTACTCACTCTCTGCTACCCTCTACTACTCTCTCTCTACTACTTACTCTCTACTGCTCACTCTATACTACTCTACTACTCTTTACTACTCACTCTCTACTACTCACTCTCTACTACTCTCTACTACTCACTCTCTACTACTCTCTACTACTCACTCTCTACTAATCTCTACTACTCTCTACTACTCACGCTCTACTACTCTCTACTACTCACTCTACTACTCTACTACTCTCTACTACTCTCTCTCTACTACGCACTCTCTACTACTCACTCTACTACTCTCTACTACTCATTCTCTACTCTCTCTACTACTCACTCTCTACTATTCACTCTCTATTACCCACTCTCTACTACTCACTCTCTACTACTCTACTAGTCTCTACTACTCACTCTACTACTCTACTACTCTCTACTACTCTCTCTCTACTACGCACTCTCTACTACTCACTCTACTACTCTCTACTACTCATTCTCTACTACTCTCTACTACTCACTCTCCACTACTCACTCTCTACTACTTGCTTTCTACTACTCTCTTCTACTCACTCTCTACTACTCACTCTCTACTACTCTACTACTCTCTACTACTCTCTCTCTACTACTCACTCTCTACTACTCACTCTACTACTCTCTACTACTCACTATCTACTACTCACTCTCTACTACTCGCTCTCTACTACTCTCTACTACTCACTCTCCACTACTCGCTCTCAACTACTCTCTACTACTCACTCTACTACTCACTCTCTACTACCCTACTACTCTCTATATTTCTCACTCACTACTACTCTCTCTACTACTCACTCTCTACTACTCTCTACTACTCACTCTCTGCTACACACTCTCTACTATTTGCTCTCTACTACTCGCTCTCTGCTACTCTCTACTACTCACTCTACTACTCACTCTCTACTACTCTCTACTACTCACTCTCTACTACTCCACTACTCTCTACTACTCACTCTCTACTTCTCACTCTATACTACTCTACTACTCTCTACTACTCTCTCTACTACTCACTCTCTACTATTCTCTACTACTCTCTCTCTACCTCTCACCCTCTACTACTTACTCTCTACTGCTCTCTACTACTCACTCTCTACTACTCTTTCTAGTACTCACTCTCTGCAACTCACGCTCTTCAACTCTCTACTATTCACTCTCTACTACTCTCTACTACTCACTCTCTACTACTCTCTCTCTCTACTACTCTCTACTACTCACTCTACTACTCACTCTCTACTACTCTCTACTACTGTCTCTCTACTACTCTCTACTACTCACTCTCTACTACTCTCTACTACTCTCTCTCTACTACTCACTCTCTACTACTTACTCTCCAGTACTCTCTACTACTCACTCTCTACTACTCACTCTACTACTCTCTACTACTCACTCTCTGCTACTCTCTCTACTACTCACTCTCTACCTCTCTCTCTACTACTCTCTACCTCTCTACACCTCTACCTCTCTACACCTCTACCTCTCTACCTCTACCTCTCTACCTCTACCTCTCTACCTCTACACCTCTACACCTCTACCTCTATACCTCTACCTCTACATCTCTCTCTACCTCTCTCTACACGCACACATATGCACATATATATATGCATATGCATTTCTATATATGTATGTGTATATATATACATACATATATAAACATATATATAATCTGCATATCTATATAAATACAAATATAAATTCATGCATACATATACATATACATATATGCATACATATGCATGCTATGTACATGAAAGTTTGAAAAACACTAATAAAAGCAAAGCTAAAAAGCCACCTAATTACAAACAGAATTGCTTTAACTTAAACGAGGGCGAGACCTATTGCATTTTCAATGCTTGTTTACTTTGGTTCCATCAAGAAGGCATTCAGATTTGTCACACATTTGCCATAAATTCTGAATGTTAGCACTCTAGTTGCTCATTAGATCACTGTAGTAAAGCTACTGCTCACCAGGGAAGTCTACTGCTGGCATTCAAAGTGCATGTTTCAGTCTGCATGTCCGAATTTTTTAATGAAATAGAAGAGGATTTGAGAAGTCAAAATGTGCCCTAATTTTTCTTTCTCCAGCACTAATCGTAATTTCTACGGCCAAATGAACCCCCTCATTTTGTTCCTTTGCAAATTAAATGTTTTAATTGTTACCACTTTATTCCAATCAAGATGGCTTGAAGTGTGCCATACTTTTGTCATAAGTAAGACTGTTAGCACTCTAGTTGTTCTTTAGAAGCACTCTGGGACATTCTGTCATTGGGCTATACTTGGGCTACATCTGGGTGATATTTGTGCTAAATGTGGTCTCTTTTGTCTCTGGTGGCCATCTTGGGAGACTTATTTGTTATGAATTTCCTAATTTCCTCATTTACTGCAGTCTCCTCAGTAGGAAATGCTTTCAGTTTTTTACTTTGATTCCATCAAGAAGGCATTCAGATATGTCACACATTTGCCATAAATTCGAATGTTAGCACTCTAGTTGCTTATTAGATCATTGTAGTAAAGCTACTGCTCACCAGGGAAGTCTGCTGCTGGTATTTAAAGTGCATGTTTCAGTCTGCATGTCAGAATTTTTTATTGAAATAGAAGAGGATTTGAGAAGTCACTCAAAATGAGCCCTAATTTTTCTTTTTTCAGCACTCATCACAATTTCTATGGCAAAATGAACCCCCTCATTGTGTTCCTTTTAAATTAAACTACTCACTCTCTACTACTCACTCACTATTACTCTCTACTACTCACTCTCTACTACTCTCTACTACTCTCTACTACCACGCTCTACTACTCACTCTCTACTACTCACTCTACTACTCTCTACCACTCACTCTCTACTACTCTACTGCTCACTCTACTACTCTCTCTCTACTACTCTCTCTCTACTACTCCCTCTCTACTACTCTCTACTACCCTCTCTCTACTAGTCACTCTCTACTATTCACTCTCTACTACTCTCTCTCTACTACTCACTCTCCACTACTCACTCTCTACTACTCGCTCTCTACTACTCTCTACTACTCACTCTCTACTACTCTACTACTCTCTACTACTCTCTACTACTCTCTCTACTACTCATTCTCTACTATTCACTCTCTATTATTCTACTACTCTCTACTACTCTCTACTACTCACTACCACTCACTCTCTACTGCTCTCTACTACTCACTCTCCACTACTCACTCTCTACTACTTGCCCTCTACTACTCTCTACTACTCACTCTCTACTACTCTACTACTCTTTACTACTCTACTACTCTCTACTACTCTCTACTACTCTCTCTACTACTCACTCTCTACTACTCACTCTCTACTACTCTACTACTCGCTACTACTCACTACCACTCACTTTCTACTACTCTACTACTCACTCTCTACTACTTTCTACTACTCTCTCTCTACTACTCACTCTCTACTACTCCCTCCACTACTCTCTACTACTCACTCTCTACTACTCTCTCTCTACTACTCATTCTCTACTACTCTCTACTCACTCTCTACTACTTGCTCTCTACTACTCTCTACTACTCACTCTACTACTCACTCTCTACTACTCTCTCTACTACTCACTCTCTACTACTCTCTACTACCCACTCTCTACTACACACTCTATTACTTGCTCTCTACTACTCGCTCTCTACTACTCCCTACTACTCACTCTACTACTCACTCTCTACTACTCCCTACTACTCACTCTCTACTACTCTCTACTACTAAACTACTCTCTACTACTCACTCTCTACTACTCTACTACTACTCTCTCTCTACTTCTCACTCTCTACTACTCACGCTCTACTACTCTCTACTGCTCACTCTCTACTGCTCTCTACTACTCTCTCTCTACTACTCTCTCTCTACTACTCACTCTCTACTACTCTCTACTACTCACTCTCTACTACTCTCTACTACTCTCTCACTACTACTCACTCTCTACTACTCACTCTGCTACTCTCTACTACTCTCTCTCTGCTACTCACTCTCTACTACTCACTTTCTACTACTCTCTACTACTCACTCTCTACTACTCACTCTCTACTACTCTCTACTACTCACTCTCTACTACCCACTCTCTACTACTCTCTACACTCACTCTCTACTACTCACTCACTCTACTACTCTCTACTACTCACTCTCTGCTACTCTCTCTACTACTTACTCGCTACTCTCTATTGCTCATCCTCTACTCTCTACCTCTCAACCTCTCTCTACCTCTCTCTCTACTACTCTCTACCTCTCTACCTCTACCTCTCTACCTCTACACCTCTACCTCTACACCTCTATCTCTCTCTACACGCACACATATGCACATATACATATGCATATATATGCATATGCATTTATATATATGTATGTGTATATATCTACATACATATATAAACATATGTGTAATCTGCATTTCTATATAAATTCAAATATAAATGCATGCATACATATACATATACATATACATATACATATACATATATGCATACATATGCATGTTATGTACATGAAAGTTTGAAAAACACTTGTACAAGCAAAGCTAAAAAGCCACCTCATTACAAACAGAATTGCTTTAACTTAAACGAGGGCGAGACCTATTGCATTTTCAATGCTTGTTTTCTTTGGTTCCATCAAGAAGGCATTCAGATGTGTCACACATTTGCCATAAATTCTGAATGTTAGCACTCTAGTTGCTCATTATATCACTGTAGTAGAGCTACTGCTCACCAGGGAAGTCTGCTGCTGGTATTCAAAGTGCATGTTTCAGTCTGCATGTCAGAATATTTTAATGAAATAGAAGAGGAATTGAGAAGTCAAAATGTGCCCTAATTTTTCTTTCTACAGCACTAATCGTAATTTCTACGGCAAAATGAACCCCCTAATTTTGTTCCTTTGCAAATTAAATGTTTTAATTGTTACCACTTTATTCCAATCAAGATGGCTTGAGGTGTGCCATACCTTTGTCATAAGTAAGACTGTTAGCACTCTAGTTGTTCTTTAGAAGCACTCTGGGACATTCTGTCATCGGGCTATACTTGGGCTACATCTGGGTGATATTTGTGCTAAATTTGGTCTCTTTTGTCTCTGGTGGCCATCTTGGGAGACTTATTTGTTATGAAGTTTCCTAATTTCCTCATTTACTGCAGTCTCCTCTGTAGGAAATACTTTCAGTGTTTTACTTTGATTCCATCAAGAAGGCATTCAGATATGTCACACATTTGCCAAACAATTCCAATTATTAGCACTCTAGTTGCTTATTAGATCACTGTAGTAAAGCTACTGCTCACCAGGGAAGTCTGCTGCTGGTATTGAAAGTGCATGTTTCAGTCTGCATGTCAGAATTTTTTATTGAAATAGAAGAGGATTTGAAAAATCTCTCAAAATGTGCCCTAATTTTTCTTTTTTTCAGCACTAATCATAATTTATATGCAAAATGAACCCCCTCATTGTGTTCCTTTTACATTAAACTACTCACTCTCTACTACTCACTCACTACTACTCACTCTCTACTACTCACTCTCTACTACTCACTCTACTACTCTCTACTACTTTCTACCACTCACTCTCTACTACTCTACTGCTCACTCTCTACTACTCTCTCTCTACTACTCTCTCTCTACTACTCCCTCTCTACTACTCTCTACTACTCACTCTACTAGTCACTCTCTACTATTCACTCTCTACTACTCTCGCTCTACTACTCACTCTCTATTACTCACTCTCTACTACTCGCTCTCTACTACTCACTCTCCACTACTCACTCTCTACTACTCGTTCTCTACTACTCTCTACTACTCAGTCTCTACTACTCCACTACTCTCTACTACTCTCTACTACTCTCTACTACTCTCTCTACTACTCACTCTCTACTACTCAATCTCTACTACTCTACTACTCTCTACTACTCACTACCACTCACTCTCTACTGTTCTCTAGTACTCACTCTCCACTACTCCCTCTCTACTACTCACTCTCTACTACTCTACTACTCTCTACTACTCTACTACTCTCTACTACTCTCTCTACTACTCACTCTCTATTACTCACTCTCTACTACTCTACTACTCACTCTCTACTCTACTACCCTCTCTCTACTGCTCACTTTCTACTACTCCCTCCACTACTCTCTACTACTCACTCTCTACTACTCTCTCTCTACTACTCACTCTCTACTACTCTCTACTCTCTACTATGCACTCTCTACTACTCACTCTCTACTTCTCGCTCTCTACTACTCTCTACTACTCACTCTCCACTACTCACTCTCTACTACTCACTCTACTACTCACTCTCTACTACTCTCTCTACTACTCACTCTCTACTACTCTCTACTACCCACTCTCTACTACACACTCTCCACTACTTGCTCTCTACTACTCACTCTCTACTACTCTCTACTACTCACTCTCTACTACTAAACTACTCTCTACTACTCACTCTCTACTACTCTACTACTCACTACTACTCTCTCTCTACTTCTCACTCTCTACTACTCACACTCTACTACTCTCTACTACTCACTCTCTACTGCTCTCTACTACTCGCTCTCTACTACTCTCTCTACATCTACTCACTCTCTACTACTCTCTACTACTCACTCTCTACTACCCTCTCTCTACTACTCTCTACTGCTCTCTACTACTCATTCTCTACTACTCTCTCTCTACTACTCACTCTCTACTACTCACTCTGCTACTCACTCTCTACTACTCTCTATTACTCACTCTACTACTCACTCTCTACTACTCCCTCTACTACTCACTCTCTACTACTCTCTACTACTCACTCTCTACTACTAAACTACTCTCTACTACTCACTCTCTACTACTCTACTACTCACTACTACTCTCTCTCTACTTCTCACTCTCTACTACTCACGCTCTACTACTCTCTACTACTCACTCTCTACTGCTCTCTACTACTCGCTCTCTACTACTCTCTCTACATCTACTCACTCTCTACTACTCTCTACTACTCACTCTCTACTACCCTCCCTCTACTACTCTCTACTGCTCTCTACTACTCACTCTCTACTACTCTCTCTCTACTACTCACTCTCTACTACTCTCTGCTACTCTCTACTACTCTCTCTCTGCTACTCACTCTCTACTACTCACTTTCTACTACTCTCTACTACTCACTCTCTACTACTCACTCTCTACTACTCTCTACTACTCACTCTCTACTACCCACTCTCTACTACTCTCTACTACTCACTCTCTACTACTCACTCACTCTACTACTCTCTACTACTCACTCTCTGATACTCTCTCTACTACTCACTCTCTACTCTCTATTGTTCATCCTCTACTCTCTACCTCTCTACCTCTCTCTACCTCTCTCTCGTCTACTCTCTACCTCTCTACCTCTACACCTCTACCTCTACACCTCTACCTCTCTACCTCTCTCTACACACACACATATGCACATATATATATGCATATATATGCATATGCATTTATATATATGTATGTGTATAGCGAAGGCACCCCGCTGCCGAAGGGGCAGGTTCTCAGCACCGGTGATCGAAGGGGCGCGGATGGAGCGGCGTGTTCCGATTTGGCAGACCAGAGATATGCAAGGTATTGAACTGTTGAGTTTGCAGTGAAGCCACTGTGGTTTTTAAGAAACTGTGAAAGTGAATGGAGGCATTTATTGCAAGAACAGTGTGATGGGACTCTAAAGACCAGAATGCACTTGCCCATTGGGGCGTGATCTACAAATACGCTGCAAGTGCGGCGTCACTGCTTGCTTCCTTTCTTCCAGTCGTCAAAGCCAGTGATCAAGGGCTGGAGTGCCCGCAACGCGTATGTCGTACTATTGGTGAAATGTACGCTGTAAGAGCAATGTTTCATACCTTGCAGTCTGCCAAATAAAGAAGGATAATTTCACGTTGTGTGCGGTGCTTTCATGCGGGAGCACGTTCAATTGGAATATTTAGCGGCCGGCTCTGGCCGCGAAGGCATCCCGCTGCCGAAGGGGCAGGTTTTCAGTGCCGGTGATCGAAGGGGCGCGGAGGGAGCGGCGTGTTCCGATTTGGCAGACCAGAGATATGCAAGGTATTGAACTGTTGAGTTTGCAGTGAACCCACTGTGGTTTTTAAGAAACTGTGAAAGTGAATGGAGGCATTTATTGCAAGAACAGTGTGATGGGACTCTAAAGACCAGAATGCACTAGCCCATTGGGGCGTGATCTACAAATACGCTGCGAGTGCGGCGTCACTGACTGCTTCCTTTCTTCCAGTCGCCAAAGCCAGTGATCAAGGGCTGGAGTGCCCGCAACGCATATGGCGTAATATTGGTGAAATGTACGCTGTAAGAGCAATGTTTCATACCTTGCAGTCTGCCAAATAAAGAAGGATAATTTCACGTCGTGTGTGGTGCTTTCATGCGGGAGCACGTTCAATTGGAATCTTTAGCGGCCGGCTCTGGCCGCGAAGGCACCCCGCTGCCGAAGGGGCTGGTTCTCAGTGCCGGTGATCAAAGGGGCGCGGATGGAGCGGCGTGTTCCGATTTGGCAGACCAGAGATATGCAAGGTATTGAACTGTTGAGTTTGCAGTGAACCCACTGTGGTTTTTAAGAAACTGTGAAAGTGAATGGAGGCATTTATTGCAAGAACAGTGTGATGGGACTCTAAAGACCAGAATGCACTAGCACATTGGGGCGTGATCTACAAATATGCGGCGAGTGCGGCGTCACTGCTTGCTTCCTTTCTTCCAGTCGCCAAAGCCAGTGATCAAGGGCTGGAGTGCCCGCAACGCGTATGGTGTAATATTGGTGAAATGTACGCTGTAAGAGCAATGTTTCATACCTTGCAGTCTGCCAAATAAAGAAGGATAATTTCACGTCGTGTGTGGTGCTTTCATGCGGGAGCACGTTCAATTAGAATAATTAGCGGCCGGCTCTGGCCGCGAAGGCATCCCGCTGCCGAAGGGGCAGGTTCTCAGCGCCGGTGATCGAAGGGGCGCGGATGGAGCGGCGTGTTCCGATTTGGCAGACCAGAGATATGCAAGGTATTGAACTGTTGAGTTTGCAGTGAACCCACTGTGGTTTTTAAGAAACTGTGAAAGTGAATGGAGGCATTTATTGCAAGAACAGTGTGATGGGACTCTAAAGACCAGAATGCACTAGCCCATTGGGGCGTGATCTACAAATACGCTGCGAGTGCGGCGTCACTGCTTGCTTCCTTTCTTCCAGTCGCCAAAGCCAGTGATCAAGGGCTGGAGTGCCCGCAACGCGTATGGCGTAATATTGGTGAAATGTACGCTGGAAGAGCAATGTTTGTTTCATACCTTGCAGTCTGTCAAATAAAGAAGGATCATTTCACGTCGTGTGTGGTGCTTTCATGCGGGAGCATGTTCAATTGGAATATATACATACATATATAAACATATGTATAATCTGCATATCTATATAAATACAAATATAAATGCATGCATACATATACATATATGCATCATATGCATGTTATGTACATGAAAGTTTAAAAAACACTAATAAAAGCAAAGCTAAAAAGCCACCTAATTGCAAACAGAATTGCTTTAACTTAAACGAGGTCGAGACCTATTCCATTTTCAATGCTTGTTTTCTTTGGTTCCATCAAGAAGGCATTCAGATGTGTCACACATTTGCCATAAATTCTGAATGTTAGCACTCTAGTAGCTCATTAGATCACTGTAGTAAAGCTACTGCTCACCAGGGAAGTCTGCTGCTGGTATTCAAAGTGCATGTTTCAGTCTGCATGTCAGACTTTTTTAATGAAATAGAAGAGGATTTGAGAAGTCAAAATGTGCCCTAATTTTTCTTTCGATAGCACTAATCATACTTTCTATGGCAAAATGAACCCCCTCATTTTGTTCCTTTGCAAAAGAAATGTTTTAAGTGTTAACCTTTATTCCAATCAAGATGGCTTCAGGTGTGCCATACTTTTGTTATAAGTAAGACTGTTAGCGCTCTAGTTGTTCTTTAGAACACTCTGGGACATTCTGTCATTTGGCTATACTTGGGCTACATCTGGGTGATATTTGTGATAAATTTGGTCTCTTTTGTCTCTGGTGGCCATCTTGGGAGACTTATTAGTTATGAAGTTTCCTAATTTCCTCATTTACTACAGTCTCCTCAGTAGGAAATACTTTCAGTTTTTTACTTTGATTCCATCAAGAAGGCATTCAGTTGTGTCACACATTTGCCATAAATTCAGAATGTTAGCACTCTAGTTGCTCATTAGATCACTGTAGTAAAGGTACTGCTCACCAGGGAAGTCTGCTGCTAGTATTGAAAGTGCATGTTTCAGTCTGCATGTCAGAATTTTTTAATGAAATAGAAGAGGATTTGAGAAGTCACTCAAAATGTGCCCTAATTTTTCTTTCTGCAGCACTAATCATACTTTCTATGTCAAAATGAACCCCCTCATTTTGTTCCTTTTTAAATTAAATGTTTTAAGAGTTACCACTTTATTCCAATCAAGATGGCTTCAGGTGTGCCATACATTTGTCATAAGTAGGACTGTTAGCGCTCTAGTTGTTCTTTAGAACACTCTGGGAAGCTGCAGTAGAACAAAAAGGAATCAACTGACAGTCTCTGCCCTGGTTGGATGTACATGTTTTACTGAGAATGTCAGACTTCATTCTCACATGACTGAGAAAGATAATGTGAATTTACAGAAAATATGCTCTCAGTTTAGCTTATAGATCACCTTCCAAACCTCTGTGGGAAAAGCATGAGAAAATAGTTTTCTCTCAAACATGATTCATCATATCCCAGCAGAAGGCTTTTTCACATGGTAAAATCCCCTTAGAACACGCCACAATTCCTAAAATGAGTATGGTACCATCAACAAATGATTTATAATGTAACTAAAGTCTTAAAACCTTCTATTTACTGCAATGCTTTTTAATGAGGTGCTAGCATGTATTTTGGTCCCAAGATGGCTGCCAACACTTCTTGGATGAAGTGCTGACAGCCAATCAGATCTCACGATGAGATGTGTGGTTAGGCTCTGCCCAGATATAACTATGATTTTACTTTTGATTTTCTCAGCAACTACTGAATGGATTTACACCATTTAACCAAAAGGCACGACTCTGAACGAAGGTCTACCTTTCTGCCAAATTTGGTGTAATTCCGTTCAGTAGTTCGGGCTGTAGCTGCGACTAACGATCCCTATGGAAAATTGCATGGGGAAAACATGTTTTGGGACCCTCCTTTTTTCTCGGCCTCTGCTTGACGAATCACCCCGAGACTTTCAGGATAGGAGCGGACCAGAGCGGGCTACGAGTTTTGAAAAGTTCGCGAAGATTTGTCAACCGGCGCCAAAGTTATTGCAAATAGAATGTTGTAGATTTCCTATGGATAATAGGTCCTAACTATAACTACCTACTGGCAACCGCCAGTAGGTAATATATATATATATAATATATCAAACCACGCTTGTTCCCTGGAGAAAAACCACGACACACTCTGGAATCTTTTGAGCGCTTTATTTTCGGTAAAATTTCGCAGTGCTGGCAGTCCATAAAACAAAGGCATACGCGTTTCAGCGGTAAATCGCTTTCATCAGTGCCAATTTCACAGGTTCCATCGGGGGTCAGCACACAGTACAGCTGATGTAAAAACCGACCCTGTTTAAATGTTCTTCACGCCTCTCCTCCAGATCATGTGCACTTGCATTGCACTGACACTCCCACAGGCAATTGCATGCTGGTGCCTGTAGTCCGGGTGGGCAGCTGAAAAGTTTCAGAAGCGCTCCAAACATGCAGTGATGCTCCCAACTTAATGAGCACAGGCCACACACCAGCTTGAGTGCCCGAGGGGGTGTGAAACAAAGTCCTCAACAAATTATTTCCTCAGGCACACTGTGTTGCCTCCTCTCTCCCCATTGCAGCCCATACAGCCAAATGGCAATATACCTGCTGGGGGGGCGCCTTGTTTTGCCACCAATGCAAGTTGGTATATATATATGAATAAAGGATCTTTTATCAAATATCTCAGTTTTTTTTGCTTCACTGACAATGACATTTTGCTTCATCCCGTAACAGCATTTAGCATAGGGTTGTGAACTCTAATTTAAGTAACTGTGAATATTGGCACACATGTATAGTGGCACTTAAAAAAACAGTTTGCAAAAAATGAGGTTGAAGTAAGTTGAATTTACTAGTGACTGAAAGTACTTTATACTAGAATGTCATCACAAGTATTTCATAGGAATCAAGAAATGTATTGCAAGTTGCCAACAGGTGTTTTCTAAATGATTCATAATAGATATGTATGCATATAAAGGGCTTTTAGTCAACCATCTTGATCCTTTAGACTACTCAATTATTACTCAAATTATGCTCCCACTCACCACATCACACACAATAGGTGATTGGATCACCCTACTTTAGCCATTAAATATTGCAGTAGATTGCACACTCATATATCGACCTATGCATAGGCACTCAAGGTTAGCTATTTGAAGGCACTTGTATTTACCAGTAAATGTGTGCAAATGTATATGTTTAAACCACACACCTTAAGCCTGGTGATGGTCATTTGAACGACTTGCTTCTGATTCGAGAGGGACTTTTAGTAACAACGTAAAAATTCTGCAGTGTTGTGAATTTTTTTAAAGATTTTGCATCTGACTCGAGAGTGACCACGAATAACTTGAGATACCACAGATTTATAAACAACTTGCAAACCTCAAGAAAAATGGAAAATGTTTACTAATAGCCATACATATAAAGCCTTGTAGGGCAGTGTGCCTTGTATTTAGAAAGTAGGATATGTAGGTTTACTTTTTACATGCCCTGGTTGTGAAAAACTCCTAAGTCATTTTTTACTATTGAAAGGTGTATCTCTCTCATTGACTAACACTGGGTTAACTCATTACATCTAATAAGTTATACGTTGTCAGAACGAGAACGTTTTTCACCTGAGTGTTCCAAATAAAAACAGGAACAATTCGACCGTCAATCTGATTACTGGTACATTTATCCCATAAATATTAGATGAATGAATGTGTCTGTTTGCCCCCATGAGACTTTAAACAGATATGTGCTTTTAAATCTTGCAGAAAAGAGAAAAATTAAATGTTTCTGACGTTGCCTTCCCTGTGTGAGGTTTTAGGGATTAGTACATATTGAAACTACAGTTTTCGGTTTTAATGAAACATGCAACAATGGTTTGCGCTTGCTGTTGCATGCCTCCTCAAAGGTACTCAATTCAATCTAATTCGTTGTTTTGGCTGAATAGATTTGTTATCTACTCACGTGATAAAACACCATAAAGTACAGATGATGTTTCATTATTTCACACACTGCATATCAATATGAAAAGTTTGTGATTTTTAAAGTTAGGCTCAAAATGGGATTTAAACAATTCTGCCAATTATTCAAATTCCTTTCTTTTAAACACCAAATATCTCGTTATGACAGACAAAAAAATATCTAGAATTAGATCAAATTAACACGCTTAACATGGAAGGAAGACATTACTCATTGGCAATGATATAACGTACAATTTCGATAAATGTTACTGAATACCTCAGGTGCCAATCCACTGTTGCGGTATAAAGTAAGTTCCAGTTGTGCAATTTTTCTCAAGTATGTGTGCTTTGCAAACACGGGAGAGGGGCCTAAATGTTGAAAATGTGAATGCCATGTTCACAAGGGCTACATGAAAGTACATAACTTATGCTGTATGCTTAGTTTCCAAAGTGCAGTCCAAGCATATTTGCACATATTTCAACTGCTCCATTCGTGGAGCCTACCGGTCTGGGTGGGGATTCCCTTGTTAGGTCGAAACCTACCTGACAGCGCAGCTTTGTGGTTGCTAAAGACTTTTTTAGGACATTCTGAAAACTGACCTAGGAATGTATTCCGCCAGTTGCTTACAATTTCCTTTGTGGTTTTTAACTCACATATGCTTGCTTTCTATTTGCTGTCTTTATTTGTGTTAGGCTGTCCAGTATGTCTTTGTCCCTCCAGTGGAGCATAGCCTATTTACTGTGTTCTTCCATGATTGCTGGCTTCCTGTTGATAGCCCTTTAAATTTTGTTCTTATCTTCTCACTTGTGCTGTGCATTCAAAGACAGAGGTAAAATATCAGGCTCTGTCTTACTAGGAAGCTTGGTGTTTACTCTTCTTTTTCTGTCTTCAATGTGAGAGGATTTATCTAACAATCTGGGTGTGTGAAAGGAAAGGCTTTTTTGAGCATGTAACAACATTTAAATGTCTGTAAATGAACTGTGCAAATATTTCAGAATATATCAGAATTAGAAAAACACAAATATAGATTTTCTTGTAATTCTGAAGTGTGGTGGAAACAAAGATTTTAATATGATCAAACCAAATCAATACCCTAGGTGATGCCATCTTCACACATTATTGTTTGTGTGATATATAGTTTTATTCATAAAGCTATATGTCTGTGCAAATGTAAGGATCATTTCAACCGGAAATGTGTTACCACACCATGCATAGTCCACTTTATACCCCTCCACTCAATGTCACTCTTCTGTATGCTACTTCAATCCACAACACTCTAGGACACTCCACTCTACATCACTCTAATTTACTCCACTCTATGCCACTCTACACCACTCTACTCCCCTCCACTCTGTGCCACTTCATTCTTTGCCACTCCACTCTACGTCACTCCACTCTACTACAATCTACGACACACTATGACACTTTACAACAATCTATACCACTCTATGTCACTACACTTTACCCCATTATAGAACACTCTTCTCCACTCTAGGCCAATACTCTCTACTATACTACACTCTACAGCAATCCACTCAATCCCACAACCCTGTATTCCAATCTAGGACACTCTACTCTGCACCACTCAACTCTATTACACTCCACTATATGACACTCCACTCTCTCCCACACCACTCTTCTCTACTTTATGACACTCTATGACAGGCTACTCCACTGTTCGCCGCTTCACTCTAGGCCACTCTTCTCCACTCTATGGCATTCCAACCTACGACCCTCCACTTTACGCCACTCTTTGCCACTCTACGCCACTCAACTCTACTACAATCCATGGCACTTTACTCCTCTCTATGACACTCCAACCTATGACACTTTATTCTACTCTATGCTATGCCACTCCACAAGACTTTGCTCCACTCTACGCAAAACTACTATACAACACTCCACTCTATGACACTCCACTCTACGCCATACCACTCTACACTACTGTACCCCATACCACTCTACACCACTCTATCCCACTAAACTCTAGACCATTCTAATCCACTCTATGCCACTTAATTCTAGGACATTGTATACCACTCTTTGCCACTCCACGTCAAGCCACACTACACAAATCCATTCTACGACACTCAAGTCTACGCCACTCCACTCTATATCAAACAACTCTACAGCACTTTACTCAGCGCTAAGCCACTATGCTTTACACTACTATGACACTCCACTCTACACCATGCCACTCTGACACTATTCCACTCCATGCCCCTACACACTATGACATATTACTCCATTCTACAAAACTAAACTCTACACCACTCCACTCCACTCCATACTACGCTACTCCACTCTATGGTGCTCCACTTTATGATACTTCACCTTACGGCACTCCACTGTACTCTATGACACTCCACAACACTCTGCAATACTCCACTCTGCTCCACTCTATGACCCTCCACTCTACAACACTTTACTCCACTCAACCCCCTCTACTCTATCCACTCACTCTACCTCCCTTCACTCTGCCCCCACCACCCTAACCCCTCCACTCTATGCCCCTCCACTCTACAACCCTTCCCTCTATGACTTTACACACTTTATTCCACTCCACTATCTGCCACTTTACTCCACACAACTCTTCACGTCCACTCTTTGCTATGCCATGCCATTCTAATCTATGCCACTTGACTCTACAACATTCTATGACACTCCACTCCAGGATACTCCTCTCTACCCCAGACCACTTCATCTCACCCCACTCTATGAATCTCCACTCTGTGGCACTCCACTTTCAGACACTACAATCCACTATACAACACTCTACTCCACTCCAGTCCTCTCTACTCAACTCCACTCTACAAAGCACTACTGCACTCTATCTCACTCTACTCCACTCCACACAACTCCACTCACCAAAACTCTACTCTATGACATTCCAATCTACGACACTATGCCCCACTCTACACCACTCTTCTCTAAGCCACAGCACTCTACAGACCTTCCAAGTCTTTGATGGAGATGCCATCTCCACAAGTAAACCTTTGGATTGTGGGGTACCGCAGGGCTCATCACTGAGCTCCACACTGTTTAACATGTATATGAGGCCACTGGCTGAGACCATCCGTCCTTATGGCATTAAGATCGTCACTTATGCGGACGACACTCAGCTAGTGGTCTCCCTTGCACAGAAAAACAGAGAGCTGGTACAGGCCAACTTAACGTCCTGTATGGAAGAGGTCAGGAGATGGATGATGGTATCCTCTCTTAAACTCAACGGCGATAAGACTGAGCTCTTGGTGCTTGGCCCTCCAGCTCTGTCCACTATTGATCGCCTATGGCCCACTACCTTAGGCTCACCCCCAAGTCCGAAAGATAACATCAAAAGCTTGGGGGTTTGGCTCGACAAGTCCTTAACCCTTAACACCCAAGCTACAAAAACATCTGCAACCTGTTTCGGGATTATTAGGACGCTGAGAAAAATCTTGCCATTCCTGCCTTTTGAAGCTAAACAAATTGTTATTCAAGGCCTTATTCAATCCCGACTTGATTTCAATAATGCCCTCTAATTAGGGGCGCCGGAATACGTGCTGCAAAAACTCCAGCGGATCCAGAACTGCGCTGCACGCACGCTGTTGCAGATTCCACGCAGAGTATCAGCGGTGCCCGGGCTGAGGACCTTACACTGGCTCCCTGTTAGGGAGCAAGTAAAATTTAAAGCCATGTGCATATCCCACCAAGCTTACTGGAGAACTGGTCCAAAAATTAATCATTCCCTGCTCTCCCCCTATTTCCCCGGTAAACAACTCCGATCCACTCACGCATTTCTAGCAGTAACGCCCCGGTTCAAGAGGTCAAGAGCAGGAGGAAGGTCCTTCACTCTCAATGCTGCTAAGATGTGGAATTCTCTTCCCCCACATCTCAGATCGAACCAGAATCTGTCATCCTTTCGAAAGGAGCTTAAAACGTTCCTATTTAGCAACTGCTAACCCCTTGCTGCTCTCCTCAAAGCACTATCCTCTCTATTAGCACCTGGACGCCTCAGGGCAGCAGCCGCGCTTAATAAAACCCCTTTTCATTTCATTTCATTTCATTTCACTCTGAGCCACTTCACTCTACTACACTCTATTGCACTTCTCTCTATAACACTCCATTTTACACCACTCTATGCCACTCTACGCCACTTTACAACATTCCACTCTACTCTAATCAACATGTTGCTCCACTTTATGCTAGGCCATTCTACAGTGCTCCACACTGTGACACTCCACTCTGTGGCACTCCGCTCTACACTACGCTACAACATTATATTCTACGACAGTTCACACTATGGCACTTCACTCTACTATACTCAACTCCACTCTGTGAGATGCCACTCTACGTCACTCTGCTCTATGACACTGCTCTCAACTCTGCGGCACTCTACAGTACTGCACTCTAGTGCACTGCACAACCCTCCACTTTACTCCACTCTATTCCCCTCAACTCCACTCGTCCACTCTACCAACTTTACTCGAACCCCCTCCAGTATATGCCCTTTCATTATACAACTCTCCACTCTATGCCACTTCCCACTATGCCAATCTACAACACAATACTCCCCTCATTCTACTCAACTCTGCACCACTCCACTCTATGCCACTTCACTCTACGACAATCCAGGACACACCACTCTATCCCACTCCATGCTAACCCACTTCACTCTATTCCACTGTTCTCTACCACTGTCCACTCTACTACACTCCACTCTACAACACTCATCTCCATTTCACTTCACTTCACTTCAGGACACTCTACTTCACTCCACTGTATGACACTCCACTCTACGAAACCTAGCTCTACGGCACTCTAATGTACTCTATGCCACCCTACTCCACTCTACGACACCCCCACTCCATGACACTTGACACTATTCCACGACCCTCCACTCTACCCCTCTCCACTCTATGACACTCCACTCTATGACATTATATGACACTCTACTCTACTCCACTCTATGTCCTTACATTCCATGTCTCTCCACTCTCCACCCCTCCACTCCACTCTATGCCACTCCACTCTTCACAACTCCCTCTACACCACTCCAAGCCACTTTACAACCACTCTTCTTCACTCCACTCTATGAAGCACTAATCGACTCTACACCACTCCTCTTAATTCAACTCCACTCTATGCTCCTTCACTTTACGTCCCTCCACACCAATCCACAGCACTCGGCTGTACACCATTCCACTCTACACCACTCTAATCCACTCCACAACAGCCGCGGCCCATGGAGGGAGGTCCGTGGGGCAGCAAGGCGGGGAGGGGCAGGGTGGGGGGGTCTAAAAACCTGAATATGGATAATTGCAGGTAAGTAAACAATTAAATAAATAAAACGAATTTCATAGCGCGCACTGCATCGCATTTTGCGATGCAGCGCGCGTTACGAAATTCGTTTTATTTATTTAATTGTTTACTTACCTGCAATTATCCATATTTCGGTTTTTAGAACCCCCCCACCCTGCCCCTCCCCCACCCCGCCTTACCGCCCCACGGAACTCCCTCCATGGGCCGCGGCTGCTCCACAACACTCCACTCTATGACATTCTACGCCACTCCACAACCTTCCACTCCACTCTAAGCCACTCCGTGACATCTATGCCACTCCACTCTATGACCCTCTATTCCACTCTACACCACTCTACTTTATGACACTCCCGTCCATGCCACTCTCCTCTATGCCACTAACCTTTAGCTATGCCGAACAGCAGCCATGTTGGTGTACAACATGGAGCTATTGCTTTGCCAGTGCTTGTTACAAAACGATGCAGATGCTATGAGACAGTCTCCCCCTATGCCTGACCTGGTGATTCTAGGCTGGGTGCAGTGGAAGATGCGAATAAGGTAGCCCTTTCTGCAGTGAAGGATGCCATGTAGAAATCCTTACAACAAACAAATGATGGACGGAATGCTGACTATTCAGACATTCTCCCCCAGTCAAGAGATCTGGGTTAAATCCATCGTTCTTTTGCCCACTACACCACCCCAGTTTAGACATGGCCATATGCAAATCAGTCTTGACCCTGTGCCTCATGGGAACAGTCCAGCCCGAACTGCCAAGCCATGTCTTCCCTGGACCGGAATCAAGCATCCTAGGACCAGTTTCTGGCTATCAGCCGTCATCAGCCAGGATAGCTTGACTCCAGTGGCGTAGTGAGCACGGGTCCCACGTCTGGGAATACCCATCCCACTTAGGGCGAAAAGCGTTACAACAAACAAATGATGGATGGAATGCTGACAATGCAGACATTCTCCCCCAGTCAAGAGATCTGGGTTAAATCCATCGTTCTTTTGCCCACTACACCACCCCAGTTTAGACATGGCCATATGCAAATCAGTCTTGACCCTGTGCCTCATGGGAACAGTCCAGCCCGAACTGCCAAGCCATGTCTTCCCTGGACCGGAATCAAGCATCCTAGGACCGGTTTCTGGCTATCAGCCGTCATCATGTCTGAACTGGGGTGGCGTAGTGGGCAAAAGAACGATGGATTTAACCCAGATCTCTTGACTGGGGGAGAATGTCTGCATTGTCAGCATTCCGTCCATCATTTGTTTGTTGTAACGCTTTTCGCCCTAAGTGGGATGGATATTCCCAGACGTGGGACCCGTGCTCACTACGCCACTGGAGTCAAGCTATCCTGGCTGATGACGGCTGATAGCCAGAAACCGGTCCTCGGATGCTTGATTCCGGTCCAGGGAAGACATGGCTTGGCAGTTCGGGCTGGACTGTTCCCATGAGGCACAGGGTCAACACTGATTTGCATATGGCCATGTCTGAAACTGGGGTGGCGTAGTGGGCAAAAGAACGATGGATTTAACCCAGATCTCTTGACTGGGGGAGAATGTCAGCATTGTCAGCATTCCGTCCATCATTTGTTTGTTGTAACGCTTTTCGCCCTAAGTGGGATGGGTATTCCCAGACGTGGGACCCGTGCTCACTACGCCACTGGAGTCAAGCTATCCTGGCTGATGACGGCTGATAGCCAGAAACCGGTCCTAGGATGCTTGATTCCGGTCCAGGGAAGACATAGCTTGGCAGTTCGGGCTGGACTGTTCCCATGAGGCACAGGGTCAAGACTGATTTGCATATGGCCATGTCTGAACTGGGGTGGCGTAGTGGGCAAAAGAACGATGGATTTAACCCAGATCTCTTGACTGGGGGAGAATGTCTGCATTGTCAGCATTCCGTCCATCATTTGTTTGTTGTAACGCTTTTCGCCCTAAGTGGGATGGGTATTCCCAGACGTGGGACCCGTGCTCACCATGCCACTGGAGTCAAGCTATCCTGGCTGATGACGGCTGATAGCCAGAAACCGGTCCTAGGATGCTTGATTCCAGTCCAGGGAAGACATGGCTTGGCAGTTCGGGCTGGACTGTTCCCATGAGGCACAGGGTCAAGACTGATTTGCATATGGCCATGTCTGAACTTGGGTGGCGTAGTGGGCAAAAGAATGATGGATTTAACCCAGATCTCTTGACTGGGGGAGAATGTCTGCATTGTCAGCATTCCGTCCATCATTTGTTTGTTGTAACGCATGTAGAAATCCTTAAGCATGTTCACAGATATGCCTTCCAAGTCTTCATGAGGTGGTGAGTGAAATGTAGCATGTTCATATTAGGAGGTCCCGGGTCCTCCACAAATAAAGGTGTTTTCTACCAACAATGAAATATCATCACTCACCAAACCAGCATTATTGAGTCAGACCCTGCAAAATCAAGTTAAAAAGGAAGAGAATATCGAAAATCAATTTATAACTATGAATATAGAAAAAATTAACCGCATTAACAACTGCATGAAGAACTCTTGGATTTAAGGTGTAAACAAATCAGCCACATTAAAACATTTGCATGCATGCCAATCTCACTTTATATCATTAACCATGTTAGGTGATACTATATTTTTCCTTGTACCTCAAAAAAGGAAACTGAAAGCTACTATTTAGGATTTGGTAGAGTGGTAGAAATAAATCAGCAGGGCTCTTGCCATGTCAAACTGGCTGTCCCCCTACCCCACTCCCATTTCAAGTAGATTGAGTGCCATATTGTTCACTTGGGGGACCTACTCTGGTGGAAGTACGCACACAATCATTGTCAGCAGTCAGACATCTACATGGTGCTGCAATAAGTGTATTGGGAGATCTGCCTAATTTACGGTGCTTCTTCTAATGTAGATGTTCCCTTGCCAGCACCGCCATGCAAGGCCTGAAGAGGTCATGCAAGGAGATACAACAGTTGAAACCATATGGAGTAAAATTAACTCTGAGCATCATAACCTTTGATTTTCTTTTCAGCACCAAATCTTGCCTTAGGGATATGTTTCTGGAAAACACCCCCCCCCCTCCTAAAAAAAACCTGAGTGGTCCACCATGACATGTAACACAGCTGTTATTCCTTTCTGATAAATGTGTTCCCAGCTTTCAAAATAAGTAAACCCTCGAATAGGCACTTTACAGTAGATAGAGTGGGCACTCTACTCTTGCGTGGACCAATGCAGGGCATCTGCTGACCCAGTAGGCTTGGTTGTCTGCCTGCTGAGATATAAAGGACCCTCTTAGAGTGTCATTTAGAACTTAGTGGTCTGGAGGAACCACTTTAAGTCAGTGGTTCCCATGTCCTGCCAAACTCACTATTCCTTTTCTTTGTTTAATGGTAGGGTAACATCAACCATAGCGGTATACCACATGGCCACAAGCTTTAGGGCATAGGAAGATATGTGGAACTCATTTACAATATTTTGATGCACATCAGCGTAGCAAGCCTTCCTGCTGCGCTGCTGTGCGTTAAAAGAAAAGGGCAGGAATGTGTCATATCTGTCAGATATGGCACATTCCTGTGCTTTTCCCCTGCGCTCCCCAACGCAGATATCCTTGCGCATTGGTGCAAGGGTGTCTGGGCTGTAGGGGTGATTGCTTTTGTATAGGAAGGTATATCCAGGAAAACCCCTCTGAATGCTGCTGGATGCAGATGAGTGCTCAGGATGCAAATGAGCCTCACCTATCTGTGTTTGTGCCTGTCTAGAGTGAATGCACAAAGTGTAGCTCTCACCCGACATAGATGTGAATTGGTGACAGGCTGTAAAGCACAAAGAGCAGTAAGTGCAGAGAAATGTCCACTTTCCAAAACTAAGGAGGACTTATCATTACCATTCCAAAAATATGAAACATGAAAAATGAAAATAGATACTCCTCTCTGATCAGGAATTACAACTTAAAAGTGCATTAAGGAATTCCTAATGCTGGCCTATGAGAGAGGTAGGCCTCACAGTAGTGAAGAATAAAATAGGCTGTTTGTCACTACCAGGAAATGAAAAACATAAGAGGACATGTCTTATCTTTTACGTTCAAGGCACCTGATAGAGTGGAGATCTTATTTATTTTGAAGGGGTGCATCATAATCACACGTAGAGCACACCCGTATTTAATAATTTGTCGTATTAATGTGAAGTATTCCAATTTTGAAATGTATTACCCTGAAACCTGACATATTTTAGGCCATTGACAAGTAGCATGGAGAATCAACATAGAAAATGAATGTAACAAGCAGAAAACATTAACATGAAGAACTCGTGTTATTCATGTACAAGATGTGCTTTATAGGTATGTCAATTCATATGTAGGTAAGTGAATTAGTTGAAATTGCATCAATTTTATAGGAATTTGTAAGTTTACATGATGCCTTCTTATGTTAGCTGAATTTCATAGGCCTGAAATGCATGTCCCTGAAAACTGTAATTTTAGAATTAACAGTTTGAATTTCATGTGTGCACTGGAATCTCTTCTTTCTCACGTTTCGCGTTGCAGGTGAAAGAAGCGTTCTTTTAGGCAGAATAATGTCTTTGTTTTACTAGTTAGGCAAGGAGAGAAGAAGTTACAATTACGTGGCTTGAGTCGATAAAGGAAGGTCGTTGTGTTTCACACAGGTGAAGGCCTGGGAACCAAGGACAAATTGTAGCAAGGAAGGCACACCATCGACATTGTGGAAAAGATTCTTCAGGCCTGTACCCTGGCTGGATGGCGTGATTCAAAACACACCATGGGAGTGCTACCTGCTGATAACTGGTTGTTGGAATTATGGATAGTGCACCAATTCTTTCTTGCCTTCATGAGAGGGAGCATCCTATGACGAGCTCTGTCTCTGGTAGGTTTATTCTTCTTGACCCATTGATTGTGATAAGACTTCTTAGGAAGATTCCATGTACTGACACTTTTTATCCTTCCTCCCGAAAATGCTTATTTTGGGATGTCACCTTAGTGCTAGAGTAGGGATAGATGTAATGCTTTTCATTCACCAACCCTTGATGCAGGGGCATTTGGACTCATGCTTCCTGATTTTCCGTATCCTACTTCTTGAATTAGTTGTATTGCTTCTGCTGCATCATCTAAACTGGATGCACAGATTTGGCTTCATGCTAATTCCTTTGTTTTTCTATACCTTTGTGTTAAGGTGTCTCTATGTTTAGTTATTTTTGGCTTTGTATTAAACTAATTAATGTTCAGTAGTTGTCCGTGGGTTATTATGTATCGTAGCGAAGTATTGGTTAATTGATTGTTTTCTAACGACGTTTCTCCCCTTAACACTTTTATGCTGCAAAAAAGAACCATCTGAGTGTGTCACTCGAACAGGTCTAGAACTTTCACACCCTTCCCTTAGGTTTACCTAGGGACTACCTTAGGGGTGACTATATGTAATAAAAGGGGAATTGAATTCCTGGCAAGTGGGAGTCATACACTTGGGGCCAATATACCTCAATATATTCAGGCTTGAAAAAAAAGACATTTAAGGCATTAAGAGCTCTAGTGTTGGATTTTGGTCTGATTGATGTCGGGTTTGAGAAAAATCCCTTGTCACCGGGGTATACTTTTTTCTCTGCACCACATCAGAAACTCTGTTGACTGGATTACTTTTTTGTTACTTTAGGACTCAATTATAATACTGGCTTTCAAATTTTCCCACGAAAAATATCCGATCACAACCCGGTTCTGATAGAGGTTAAAACTGATAAACCAGATACACCCTCTGTCAGGGCTTGGTCTTTTGACCGGAAATTATTGGCGGATTCAGCATATATAGAATCTATGGGGAAATGGATTAGTGAATTTTTCGAGCTTAATAGAGGGAGCGCTTCGACTCAAAATATCTGGGATGCTTTTAAAGCAGGAGTTCGCGGGGAGACCTTATCGTATTCGATTAGAAAGCAAAAGAATACACGGAATAAGCTTGATGGCTATTATAAAGCGATCCAGGAATGGGAGGCCAAACTAATTATTTCTATTAGTTTATCACAAGACGCAGACTACATTAAAACCATTCTAGATATACATAAAGCTAGACTGTATGAGGTGTTAGCAACCAAAGTGGCTGAGCAGGCGGCAATATTTAGATCACAGATTTATGAAATGGGGGAAAACTCTGGTAGGATTCTAGCAAAAACAATAAGACAAAAAGAGACCATCAATGCTGTCACTGCAATTGAGGATACTAATGGACTGACCCATAATAATCCCGATGAAATCCTAGAGGTATTCCGACAGTTTTATTCAAAGCTTTACGAGCAGGATGCTCTATCATATTCTAATGAGCTTTTCCTGAATTTCTCCTCGTTAGATAATATTACAAAATTAACTACTTCTCAAGTTCATGCTTTGGACATCGAAATTACATGGGATGAAATCGAGTTGGCTTTATTTTCACTTGCCTCAGGCAAAGCTATGGGACCTGATGGCATCCCCCTGGAGTTCTTTAGGCTGTTTAGGAACTTATTGAAACAAGACATGTTGTCCACGTTTTTAGAAGCACAGAAAGGGACAGCACCTGTCTCTTGGAGACAATCAACAATAATGGCTTTTTTGAAAAAAGATAAACTTCCAACCAACCCCGCCTCATACAGGCCAATATCGCTAATTAATGCAGACAGCAAAGACTTTTCTAAAATATTAGCCTCAAGAATATCAGGGATAATTGCTACTATAGTCTCTAGGTGGCAACATGGGTTTATACCAGGGCGGGACACTACTGACCATGTCCGCAGGGTTATTGCCCTCATTGATTGGGCTCAGGGTACCAAAACATCTATGGCAATCAACCTGTTGGATGCTGAAAAAGCATTCAACAGGGTGGCTTGGTCTTATCTCTGGGATATGCTTTCATTGAAGGGGTTTGAACCTATTATGATCTCAGCTTTGAAAGCCCTTTATAAATCCCCTTTGTCTTCTGTTAAAATTGGGACAAAATCATCTGCCCTGTTCTCCATCAATCGGGGGACTAGACAGGGCTGTCCAGTTTCACCATTACTTTTCGCTATTTATATTGATCTTTTTCTTAAAGAATTGAATCAAACGGAGGATATCTCTCCAGTTTTGGTCGCGGGAGTGAATTATAGAGCCCTAGCCTATGCCGATGACGTGGTAGTGATCACAACAGATATTGTCAAAGCTATCCCTAAGGTGGAAGCGCTGGCAATCAAGTTTGGTTTATTTCCTGGGTACAAACTTAATATGGCTAAAACGCAAATTCTTTTAGTGGGCCAGACCTCTCTGACTCGTCTTCCGGCTCACTTTAATTTAGTCACTGTGGCAACTTATCTGGGTATTCAGATTACTACCCCAGTTTCTGCTATTCCGGAACTCAATTACAAACCAATTCTAAAAAAGGCTAATTCTACGCTGGAGTGTATTAGTCATTTACATTTGTCTTTATATGGGAGGAACAACGTGCTGAAAATGTTAATTCTCCCCAAATTTGTATATTTATTTCGTTCTATCCCTTTAGAATTTCCTCTTATTTTTTTTAAAGAACTTGAGAGAATGGCGACCATATTCTTGTGGGGCTATAAACGTCAACACAGAGCCTATAAGAAGATGATTCTTCCCAAGGATAGGGGGGTGGAGTACACCATACTTCTTACTTTATTATTTAGCAGCTGTTTTACAGTTTATTTCTCCTTTGATAATTGGTGCGAATGCACAAATACAAGAATCTCATGCTCCTTCAATTTATGAATTTGCGCTGGGAGTTGAGGCTCGTGGATGTTTGTTATCTATTATAGAACCTAGTTACTACAAAAAACAAAAAATTTAAGATATTGAAAGCCGCTTTTTTTGTTTGGAGGTTAATGCGTCGCCACGTAGGGTTTCACAATATTAGCAGATATACACATATTTTTCCTCCTATCTTTAGAGATCACATAATGACGAGATGGGGAAATAGTGGCATTCATTCGTTAGGTGACTTATGGTACAATAATCGTATTATAACATTTGTGGAACTTCAATCTAAATTTAATCTTACAAATGTGGATTATTTTAAGTACCTCCAGATCCACAGCTTTCTTAAGAATATGATTTCTTTGGATCGTTCTGGATTTGTTGAAATTCCTATTATCGATGCTTTATATACTAAAAAAAGGATAGGCGTATACTATAATTTTTTATTATCTTCTTGCTCTGATGATATGTTGGATGTCCAACAGCGATGGGTGGAGAAGATGAACTGCGATAGCAATTTGATTCAGACATCTATTTTGCTGGCTAATTCTGTGTTATTGACGGGTAGAATGCGTGCTCAGCACTTCATGGCCTTATTCGATCTATATTATACGCCTGCAAAAATCTCCAAATGGGGATCAACAACTGGCGCTGCATGCGGTAGATGCGGGTTATTTGCTGCTGACGCAGTTCACTTGTTTTTTAGCTGTCCACTCTTAACATCTTTGCTACATGAAATTCAATCTTTTCTCACTGTAGTACTTGGATCTGTAATAATAATAACACCAGAATTAGTACTGCTAGGAGTCTCTTCTGAGATATCGAATGAGTATAACAGAAACCTGGTATTTCTTATCATGGCAATTCTACGAGGATGTGTTACTCAAGAGCAATATATAATCTGGAATATGCTATCTATAGAACAAAAGGGTCTAAAAAAAAGACTATGGGAATGAAAATTTGGGCGCCAATCTCGCAATGGATTGACGGCAAAGTAGTATAAAAAAATTTTTTTTTTTTTTTTTAGCCACTCTTATCTTTCTTATAATATATGTTTCTATCTGGTCTGCCGTTTCTTTTATTTATGGGTTAAGATTGGCTGCTAAATTATAAACTGTATGTATTATCATTTGTATTACTTTGCTCGCTTATACTTGTTTTTCTGGCTTATATGTTTTTTTCCTTGTACTGTAACTGGCTTGCATTAAATTAATAAAATTATTTTTAAAATTTTTTTTTTTTAAAATGAATTCCTGGCAAGTGGTTTTAAATTCCAAGTCGAAGTGGCAGTAAACTGCAAACACGAGGCACTGCAGTGGCAGACCTGAGACAGGTTTGAAAGGCTACTTAGGTGGGTGGCACAATCAGCGCTGCAGTTCTCTAGTAGCATTTGAAGTACAGGCCCTGGGTATATGGTATACCACTTTACAAGGGACTTAACAGTACAACAAATATTCTTATCAGGTATACTCCAGTGTCATCATGTTTAGGGGAGAAGCACATGAACTTTAGCTATGATTAGCAGTGGTAAAGTGCTCAGAGTCCGAAGGCCAACAAAAAGAATCCGCAAAATTGGGAGGCACAAAAGTCTGGGAAAAGACCACCCTAAGGTTGACAGGTCTAACAGCACCTAATACCAAAGCTGCATAGTCTTGTATCGAATCATGGCTCTTCCATCCACTATCGAACACTCCCTCCCCCTTTCTGTCATTCGTGCTGGTTCCTGCTTTCTCCCTTTGCAATGGTTTTTTCCCATCTTTTTCTCCCTACTACTTTCCACTTTGTGTGTTTTTCCCTCTCTTGCTCGCAATCAATGTCTGATAAGGAAAAATAATTGCTGGTCCCCAAAAATGTAATGCCAGTGGGCCCCCTTGGCAACGCCTGGCAAAAATTAAGCACTGAAAACCGAACGTAAAAGAATACTACAGGGGTACTACAAATTGCCTTTGTAAATAGGCCGCAGAAACTTCACAATTGTATAACCACCAGCATTCCAGTATTGCTGGCTTTATCTCATGCAGTCCTCTGAAAGTATATTCTTACAACAGCCCTATTTCACAGATACTCAGAATCACAACCACAAGCAGTGAAGACCTTTGTCTGAAAAACCTGATTACAATATAGAAATAAGGAAACTTTAGGTGATTCACAGCATTCGGGCATCTAGCATTGGGCACTGTGCGTAAATATTTCCACCAAAAAGGTCAAGATACAGGACCCATAAATATAGGGGCAGATTTATGTTGCACTTGCGCCTCATTTACGCCGCCGTTGCGTCACTTTTGTGACGCAGCAGCGGCGCAAATCCTGCGCCATGGTGCGGGGTATTTACAAAAGTGACGCATCTCCCAGATGCGTCACGTTGTAAAGCCCTGCGCCACATGTAGGCATTCCAGGGCAGGTGGGGGCGTTCCGGCGCAGGAACGCCTCCTAAAAGTGGCTGAGTGAAATCTACAAGATTTCACTCAGTCACTTTTAGGCCCATGCTGCGTCAAAACCCTGCGCCTGCTTGAAGCAGGCGTAAGGATTGACGCAGCATTGTATAGATAGGGCCCCCCAGATCATTGCTGGAGCTGCGTCGCGCTTGCGACGCAACTCCAGCAATGCGCCACTTTTCGGCACAGATGCGTCACGCATCTGTGCCGTTTTTGCCCCATGGTGCGCCGCATTATAAATGCGGCGCATCCATGGTGGCGCAGCTGTGGCGCATAATAACTGGCGCATCCCTGCTGATATGCAGGGATGCGCCAGTCGTCATAAATCTGCCCCATAGAGTACAATCCTGTCTTCACACAAACATCTTGATACACGGGTCATTAAAATCATGCATCAATAGTCATTTTAGGGTGCTATAACTCCATGTGGCCCTCAAAGCCCACCAAGCCATGGCCTATGCACAGTCTTCTACTTTCTCTCTTATCTGCCGTGTGTACACCCCTTTACATCTGATAGGGGTTGTTCTTTGTGAATTATAGCGTCCATCCATTTTCAGTTAGAGACACCGTAAGCCATACTGGTGATAAGATCGGTCACATTATGAAAATAAGTTAAATCTGTGACACTGTAATCAACTGAGGTCACTCCAAAAGAAAAAAGCTACCGGCTTCATGTTGGTGTTGTGCACATGTCAATCGCCCATGCAATTACAGTGCTGAATACGGAATAGTGGAGCATGACTTTTACTGCAAAATATGCCCCAGAGATTCATGTACTTGTGGTTGTTATTTTATGAGTTGGAGGAATAGGAATTATCCTGGGATCCGTAATGACCATACTACATCAATTAACTACATGAAGCAGTTGTGAGAAGTGAACTGTTACTGAAGGTTCAGCTAGCTTTACTATTGCCTCATTAGCATGCATTTGCAACTTTACAGAGCACTCACAGCATTCTTTCCTGACACGTCCTTCCTTTGCTGTCCATTATGTCGTATAACTTTCTTCCATTATCAATAACGTAAAACTGAATCAGTGCTCCCTGCAACACCAAAACCCTTCTTAACAGGGTTAATAGGTTTCAATTGTATCAGCTTTCAACAATGTTATTTTGGTGTGTCAGAGGACGTGTTCAGACAAATATAGAAAACTGAAACGAGATGGGATAATGGGAAGGTTGGAATTTAAGAATAGCGGAGATCGAGGATTGGAGAGGGGAATACCTTGAAATGTTTAAAACTGGACTGCTGCCTTTGGGGGCGGTCATCATGTTGGTATTGAAAACTGAGATAAAATACCTAACAAGATATCCCATGCTACATGTTTGAATGAACATCTTATCTTAGAGCCTAATTCATTACTTACTTTTGACTCTAAATAAACATTTTATCTGAGGTTTTGAGGAATGCTTACAGATGCTCAGTGACTTAGAGAACAATTAAAGAGGGGCATTGTATAGGGGTTGGGCCACGAGAAGCAATATGGAAATTGCAAAGATTGAGTATCAAAAATGTACAACACTACTAGTACACATAAGAGGAGGCATGAATCAATTTCAAACGTTATGGGTCTAATGGTCAACAAAACCCATTCTTAACTTTTGAACAAAAATCTTTAGTGGCAGTATAACGCTTGAATTTCCGTGGACCCGAAGAATCCTTTTTGTTGGGGATTTTTATATAGTTGGATACTCAGTGCCGAAGAAAATAATGTTGTGCAAGCGGGGAAGATATTGTTTTGACCTGACATAGGTTGTTTATAGAAGTCTAGGGGCATACTTGTATGTGATTATCCTCAGGTTACAGTTTCTGTTCTATATATATATTCTCAGTATGGGTAGCGTCTGATGTTTTGTAGTCCGCACGCCACATCAATGCAGAAATGTTCCTCCAGGGACTATTGTTTTATTCTAGCTGTTCGTGCTAATGTTACATCATATGATATCTATTTTCTATTGTGAATCAAATAGCTGTAGACTACCAAAAATTCTGCATTTTGATTAGCTCTTAACCGCTGATATGTACCAAGAAGATTTATATCTAGTACTTGAGAAAAGTCTCGTTATAGTATTTTTTTGTTCAAATGAGTTTTATTAATTTTTCAACAGTTACATTAGTAGAGCAGCACATGATATAACGAATATAGCACACAAACATGTCTAGGTGGTACTCCCATATTTACATCAGCGTATTGTCTGGTTGATTATAGGGTAATATGGTGTCCACTACAATGGCGCGTGTGATAGCCAAACTGATATTGAGATGGGAATGTAAAAAGATCAGAAAAGAGTAGAAAAGAGCTTGTAAAGAAATAGAAAGCAGCCTTATTACAGTATTAACCCAAATAGCTCACTATGCCTTCTTTCATTAACAGCTGCTCTCTGAGCTCACAAAGATCTAATAAAGAACTAGAATGTCCACCTAGCTCACAGAATGTGACTGCACTTAGACATGCTACTGGAGCAGGCAGATTTAGAATCATTCACTTTCTTATGCAGGAGCCTCAATATGCACATGACAATGATTAATATCCCTGCTGATACAAATTCCTGGAATAAAAGAATCCCTGAAAACATTATTTTTGTTTGTTTGAATTACATCCTCAAATTGTTCTGAGTCATTAAAAACTGGGGGATCAATAAAAGTTTGAACTTATTTTATAAATACAATACATATATTTATAAATATGTTTGATCATTTCCCTATATTAAATCACAATAAACATTATTTTAAGCCAGTGAATATTTGTGCAGGTAGAATCAACTTCTGACAGGAGGAAGCCGGTGAAACAAAAAGGAAAGAATTACGCCTTAGGGCCTTGTGTACTACTATTCCGAATAATAACGATTCGTAATTAGCGATTTTTTACTTGGAATGTTCTAAAATTAACTCTGTAGAAGTGGTCCCAAGTCTGTGATTACTTTAAAAAAAAATGAAATCTTTTTTTTACTTTAAATGCAGCAAGTTTTCCTAAAGTTTTGCAAAACAAATGTAAATCTTTTGCAACAATTTTTTGGGGAGTAAGCAGTGGTCCCAGGGATCACTGCCAGCTACTAAAACATTATTTTGTCGACATTCTCTCGGGGACCCCTTCCGGTTAGCAAATGTTTACTACCTACTTTGTCTTGGTGTTAAAATATAAATGTTCTGTTACTGGATTTTGGTCACAAAACATTAATACATAACTTAAGGAAAAGATTAGGAGGGACACCCTTTACATTCCCCTTTCAAATACTAATTCTCTATTTACTCACAAACCCAAATTGCGATTCAGTAACATGTTACTGAATTGCATTTTGGGTTTTGTGCCTTTCAAATGCCATTTTGCCATCACAAAGGCTCCGATTTTACCTTTGAGCCTGTAAAAAAATGTTGTACATGAGGACCAAGCTCTATTCCGCATCTGTAATTCTAACATGCAGAGAAATCACACTACGCTGTTTACTGATTTTATACCTCCCGTCCAAATCCTCACATAGTAGTGGTAAGGGACCAGCTTGAGGGGCATCCAATGACAAGTGTCCTGGCCACCACATAACCAAATTGACTGCAGAAGCAGGCACTGCAGCAGCAACTAACTGGCCATGATATAAGCTGGTGAGACAAGTAGGACACTCCCAAATGTTTTAACCTGCCCTCCAATGGAAAGACAATCCTGCCTTCCCACTGATAGCAGAAGCATCAGGAAAGGACACCTTGCCACATGCAGGTACGCTAAACATTGGCCAGCTATATGTGAAGAATTAGTGTCCTTATCTAGTACATGGAGTAGAGATAGGGGCCTTTAACCTATGTATGTATTATTTAGTATGACCCACACACAGGGAGACACGTATAGTTTTCTCAACCAAGCCAAAAGAGTTCCCTTCTAACTAAAACAATTCAATAGCAGATACAGACTAATACATTTCAAGTTCATGCATATAGTATATTAAATATATAAATACCCACACAAATGAGACTTCTCATATAATTCTGCAAGTAACCAATGTGGTCACTCACCGGCTGACTTTCTGCATCCATGCAGGCCGCCACAAAATATCACTTTGTACTCGCTTCCTGAGTCCACCGAAATAGCATTACTGGTATATGTGGCTCAGGAGCAGTTAGAAGTCTCATGGCATTGATTCTACTGGTAGGCAAGTGGTGCATGTTCATGGCATAGATGAGAGGTGCCACTCCACTGATGCATATGCCACATTACTACCAGTGACCACCAGACCTCAGGACATACAGATTTCCATGCAATTACATCTTGGTGATAGGTTAGACCACTAGGTCTTATGTATACGTGTGTATGTTACCGCAGGTCCACACTTATAATCTTGTAGGAAAATGCCATTTTTGTATGGTCAACCCCCATATTTTTTGCTCTAATGCTGATGATTATGGCTCTCAAAGTGCACTGGAGTCTGCTGCCCAGACCCCAGTGCTAGTGAGTGCTCCCTAAAACTGACACATGTGAATTCGTAATCCCAATTGGCAAGGACTTTAACCCCTAGTATTTGGTGCCAGTGGTACCCAGGACATGGGTGTTAAAACAATAATTATGGTATTAAATATTGTCAAAACTGTTGATATATTGTTTGAAAGTTGTTCACACCTTTGCCCAAGTTGGTGATAAAACTTGGCCTTTGCTCACTTTTAGAATGGGGGCATTTCTCTGCTCTTACTGCTCTGTGTGTCTTGCGGCCTGTCTCCAATACACGTCTGGGGTGGGTGACAGATATACTTTGTGTATTCCCTCTAGACAACTACTAACATAGTAAGGGTGGTTGTGACAGAGAACTCATCTGCAGTCATTAGCATTCTGATAGCTCTTCCTGCACAGGAAGAGAGGGGAAGCTGGCACCTTCACCTGAATAGGCAGTGCCCTTTGTCCTACACAAAGGGCTGATTACCACCCACAAATATCCTCAGCCACACCTGGTTTGGCAACTAAACTCCTGAGGTTGGAGCAGAGGTGGGTGTACAGGCTGGGTACGGCAGATGTAGGACTCAACAATGGCATTCACTGGCTGGCATTGGCATAGGCACTGTGTACTCTCCCTGTCTTGCTCACCACCCGAGTTTATCTGTGTATTCCCTGGGATCTCCACCAGCACAACTGCTGTTTCCTTTGGAGCCCCGCCCTCTAGCCACATCATTGCTCTGCCTTCGGTCTGGCTTTTTGGCATTGGCATGCCTGTCCTACACCGCACCAACCTTTTGGCTCAGGCATGCCCTCTTCCCTCCTTAGTTCACCACCGGCTGTAACAGCGTGCTTCCTTGCCATGCACCTTTTCACATGTCTTAATTTAACGCATCCGTTGTTTCGAATCCCGCCTGCCACTGTTGCCTCATACCACTAGAAGCACTACTGTGTGAGGTAACACTGACCCTTTTCAGCCTCTGCCATTTCCTCGAGACCGGCAGGACTCGTATTTCTTCCTTACACACCCATGTAAAGGACCTGTAGCGCTTACAATGGTTGCCATGACAACCATTCCCTAAACTCTGTTTCCCAGCATCCTTTCACTTCCGGTGGATTTCCAGCCACTTTTGCAACCCGTAGGTGTTCCTGTTTTCCCAATTAGCATATCCCATTTATAAACGCTCGACCAGGACACTTTCTTTCCCTGTGCCCGGGCGAGCGCCATGGACCTGCGAAGAACCGCACTGACAGCGATACTTTTTTTGACACTTTCCCTGTGGTCGTCACCTTCCTGGTCTGGCCTCAGTTAACCAACGGCCACCTTTCCCCACTGAGCAGCACGCTTGCTTCCACAGGCTGGGCCAGTGACACTCTAACTACTCCCCCACGCCGCACTTAGGCGATGTGTCCTTCCTCAGTGTTACTTCATCGACCTATAGGGTTGGTTCTCATATCATTCGCAAGACTCCTACTTTTGGCACTGACGCTACTCCATCTCTTTTGGGATACCCCTCCCTCTTGGGTGATCCTTATTAGTTTCACCACGGCCACAAGTCAGGCTGTGACTTTTTAGCCACATTTTTGAACCAAAGCGCACACTTTTGGTACTCCCCTTCTAATTTTTCTGATGCAGACCTTGCCAGTCTGATTTTTTCATACTCCGGCCACAGAGTGTCCTCGTTGGGGACTGCATTTCCCGATCCTAGTGCTGCCTGCCCCACTCTCTAGAATTAAAAGTTGCCTTGTACACAAACCAAAGGTTAGTTGGTCTCTGCGTACTTCTATGCTGTTCCCGACTCTCTTGCTTTTGCCTGCTCTCCCTCTCTGGGATTTTCTGGTTTTAAATGCTACAAACCTTCCTCTACAGGTTGTGGCACTTGTACCATATGGCTAAATAGCCGCAACAGATGTGGTGAACTCCGTAACCTAGAATGGTGAGTCACGCATCTTTGTATGTTTCACATTGTTCTAATATGGGAATGTGATTTAAATGCTTAAATGAAGGGAAGATCAACTTGTTTATTCATAATATAATTCTGTATACCCATGTGACTTGTTGCCTTTTGTTTCCATTTTTAAGGTATACTTTGAATATACTGAACAGTGAAATCTGTACTGGTTCAGTATTGTCTCATTTATTTATCACTTTTTACCTGTGTTTTTTGCACACACTTTTTCACTTATTTATTGCACTAGCGATATAGACTGACGCTGAAGAAAGCCGTGACACTAATCAAGGTCTATTAGGCTGAAACATGTTGGTCTTGTAAGAGCGCAGATGCCTTGAATCCTGGCACCTGCGTTACGAGCGACACTTTGGTTTTAATCCTGACACCGGGCAGTTGAATAAAAGTAGCATCATAGCTGACCCTGTAGCCAGTTTTAATCACTTTGAACACAGCACTGCACCTTTTCTCAACACACCGAGCTCTCATAGGGTTTTAGTACACCCACCCTCTCTAATAAAATATCCCTGAGCTCCTCCCTCGCAGCAAGGGGGTTGTAGCCCACGTAAGGACTAAGTCTCTCACGTGAGGAGGTACCCCCATGATGAAGCGTGACACCTCTGGTGTGTGAGGGGAACTGTCCTTAAAAAGGGAAATCGCCTGATATATACTTAGGCACATCAAGTCACTGGTTAGACCTCCCTACTAACACGGAACCGGAGCGTCTTTTGTGATATGTACTTATGAATGGGGAGTTGGCTACCACGGATCCTCAAACCTCCTCTAGCCCCCTTGTGTGATTACTTGATAGCGCAGCAGCTCAGCTGCGGGCTTTTCTTTCTTCTCTCCTCCCCTTACTTCCTCTCCGTCTCAGAGGAACGAGTAGCTCTTCAACATGGCGGAACGCACAGGGTTAGCATTTGACGACGCAGAATTAGCTGACATCCTCACAACACCCAGTATCTTAGAAACACCTATGACACAGTCTTTGACAGCTGCAGATGATGGAATAAACTCACCATTATGAAACGACTATACATCAGAACCACGACACACGGCTCAATTATGACAGAATACCTTCGGGGCAACTGTACTCCCACGGGACTCATAGTCACCAACGTCCCTAGACTGTTGCTCGACAACATCTCCTTCCTGAAAGATTGGTCCCTCATTGCATGGTGATGCACGAGGGACCGGTTAATCCTGATTAGCAGAGTCAAGAAGGAGGCAGAGAAAGTCCTGGTCCAAATACAGACTCTGGAGTCTGAGATTAAGGTCATTATTGGTGCCACAGTATTCAAGAAAAACTTGGATGAGACTAACAAAACTACAAAAGAATACAAGGAGAATTTTTGGACAAGCAAAATCACTAAGGTCAAGAAAGACTTGGCTAAATTCTCCATGGAAAGGTTTACCCTTACACGGATGCCTCATACCAACCCCCAGAATACCATAGGGCAGGCCGAAGATATGGATCCAACTACTCATCATCAGATAGAGAGGACACATCCAGTGACTCAGACACCAGTCAAAGTGGGGTCTACCAGAGACCACAATACAACAGAAAGAACTGGCGAGGACCACGAGGAGGAGCCCAGAATAACTAATGGTGGCCACCTGGTAAACACCCAAAATATCGATTCCAAAATATCTACTGCCCAGAATATCGAAGTTAAAATATAGAGTGGACAGAATATCGACTCTACAAAATATAGATAGGTCAGAATATCGAAATTGGGGTACAAAACATCGATTACCAAAATATAGACCTTAAAAATATAGATTACCAAAATATTGACCTTAAAAATATCGAATACCATAATATCGAATTTTAAAATATAGATTACCATAATATCGAATTTTTTTTTGTGTTATGTATGGTAGTATATGTGTTAAAATGATGTATTATTGTTGTAATGTATGTTTAATTTATTTAAACAAATGAATGTTATGTAATTTAATTATTGCGTAATTTAATTCCGTAGCGGGTTGTGGGTTTATAGGGGAATAGGGTGGGAAGTAATTTAATTATGGTTAATTAAATGTTAATTATATTTATATGTTTTGATAATTAATTAATTGATAATTAATTATTAATTGGTAATTTATTTTTATTAATTGGTAATTAATTTATATTAATTGATTAATTGATAATTATGTTAATTGTATTTGTTATTAATAGGAGCAGGTTGTGGGTTTGTAGGGGAATTGGGTGGGAAGTAAATTAATTGTAATAAAGTTAATAATTAATTTTTTATTTATGTGTATTGATAATTGATAATTAATTTGTAATTGGTAATTAATTATTATTGATTGGTATTAAATTTTTATCAATTGATAAATTAATATTTTTAAATGGTAATTAATTGTTATTAATTGGCAATTATTTTTAATTAACTTTTTATCAGTATTGATAATTAATGTCATTTTATATTTAATTTAAATCATTACTTTCCCTACTTTTGCACTCTCTGGAGTGGGAATAGTAATTTTTACCTCTACGCTATCCAACGCTTTCCCTACTGTTGCACCGTTTGGAGTTGGAATAGTAATTTTTACCCCTACGCTATCCAACGTTTTCCCTACTGTTGCACTCTCTGGAGTGGGAATAGTAATTTTTACCCCTACGCTATCCAACGTTTTCCCTACTGTTGCATTCACTGGAGTGGGAATAGTAATTTTTACCCCTACGCTATCCAACGCTTCTCCTACTGTTGCACTCTCTGGAGTGGGAATAGTAATTTTTACCCCTACGCTATCCAACGTTTTCCCTACTGTTGCACTCACTGGAGTGGGAAAAGTAATTTTTACCCCTACGCTATCCAACGCTTTCCCTACTGTTGCACTCTCTGGAGTGGGAATAGTAATTTTTACCCCTACGCTATCCAACGTTTTCCCTACTGTTGCACTCACTGGAGTGGGAATAGTAATTTTTACCTCTACGCTATCCAACGCTTTCCCTACTGTTGCACTCTCTGGAGTGGGAATAGTAATTTTTACCCCTACGCTATCCAACGCTTTCCCTACTGTTGCACTCACTGGAGTGGGAATAGTAATTTTTACCCCTACGCTATCCAACGCTTTCCCTACTGTTGCACTCACTGGAGTGGGAATAGTAATTTTTACGCTCTCAGTATCCCACAAAATCTCGACTTTTTTTAAATTACTTATATTATGTTTACATTTTAAGCTATTTTATATTATATTATATATGTTTTATTTAATTGTTTTTAATATTTAATTAATTTTATATTATTTTTAATACATTAAAAAAATTCGATATTTGGCTAACTATATTTTGACAGTCTATATTTTGGAATCGATATTTTAGTACTTACCTGTTTGTAGATAGGGAGTCGATATTCTGTCCCTCGATATTTTAGTGTCGATTTTTTGTATAGTCTATATTTTGTCCCTCGATATTTAGTCACTGAACCGGCCACCTACCCCTTGGAGATTCCCCAGCTTTCCCCTTTTCGGGCAAGGCCAACCGGGCCCTTGATGAACTTTCCTCAAAATCCACAAGCAGGCTGTGGGAAGCCTTTTTTAGGACAGGGCTGGGGCCATTCACGAGGCCGCCGACGGACCCAACAACAAGTGCACTGGAGCTCCCCACTCGATCAACGGAGCACGATGATCATGACGAAGAGCGGACAACAGGCGGGCCTGAGCAGGGAACCAGCTTTATAGTAAATCTTAGCAAACGAGAACTGACTTCGAATGAAATCACAGTTCTTAATCGGGGCCTTGGTTTTGTACCAACTAATTTTGGTGACCCATTCAAAATTCAACAGGAAGTACATCAGTTTTTTAGAAAGGTCAGATTACATTTTTTCTTCGCAGACAAAGATACACTGACCAGCTACACAGAGAACAAGAACACCAATTTACGACCAAAGTCAACCTTCAATCCACCCATTGGTGCACTTCCAGTAGAGGTAGCAACTTTCGAATAGGCAGTCCTCCATGTTCTGATGTCTGGATTGTCATCACCGACAAAAGCTTACGACAACATCCCACAAAGAGAACAAGAAGCTCTCCAAACTCTGAACTTGGACTAGACAATTACCATCAAAACCACCGACAAAGGGGCGCAACAGTAATACTGGACACAGACACCTATAGGACAGAATGCTTAAGACAGCTCAACAACGAGACTGCATACCGGCGCTTGGATAGAGATCCGTCTGACCGGATCATGGAAACCATCTCCGCTATGAGTAAAGAAGCTCGTGAAAACAACTGGATCACCACACAAGATGCTGAGTTTCTCTGTACAAAATCTCTGATGATACCGTATTTCTATGTACTACCCAAAATTCACAAACCACAAAGACCTCCTCCAGGTAGACCGATCATCTCTGGTATTGGTTCTGCATTGGAACCACTGTCATAATTTGTTGCCTTTTTTCTCAGACTAATGGTGTGTAACATGCCCACATACTTGAAAGACACCATGGATGTGCTACGCCTCTTGGATGATATACATTTTGATCCACTTACAGATTATCTGGTTACATTTGATGTTGAATCATTATATACCTGTATACCTCAAGATCAGACTCTGGACACAGTGGAACAACTACTAACACAACATCCACCAGAAACCATCACACCTATCCCCTTCATCATGAAATGTGCAAAACTGGCAATGAAAGAAATTTCTTTTCAATTTGAGACACAGCTGTACCTCCAAATCTTGGGAACTTACATGGCAGCACCTTCACGCCCAGTTTAGAAAACATCTACATGCATGTGTTCGAAGAAAGTGTTCTCCTTGGAAGGGACAATCCATTTTTGCCAAAGTTAATCCTATGGGAGAGGTACATAGATGACATCCTCGTCATTTGGCGAGGAGATGACACTACCATCAAACACTTTCATGAGTGGCTGAACAACAGAAATGACCACCTACGATTCACATGTGATTACAGCAAGGAGGGACTAGCCTTCCGAGACCTGTGGATATATCTGAGTAACTCTGGAATCCGAACTATTCCGGAAACCGATGGACTGCAACGCTCTTTTCCAATAAGAGAGCTACCATCCGAAAGCGCTGTGGGATAACTTGCCCTACGGGCAGTTCCTGAGATTGCGCCATAACTGTTCCAGCATTGAGAAATACAACACACACGCCTCAAGGTTACAAATAGCCTCCTGGATAGGCATTACCCAGCTGAACTGTTCAAGAGGTCCTCTAAAAGTGCCTTGAACAATAACAGGGAAGCCCTATTAGAACAGCCGATTGAAAAAGAGAGTCCATCCAAATTACTATGTGTTAACACCTTCAGTACTCTCTCAAACATAGTCATGTAATCCATACTACAGAATAGGAATATTCTCAACAAAGGACAATTGACTCTTGAGAAACCCCACTTTGCATACAAAAGGGGCTGGAACCTGAAGGACACTTTGATTCACACCAGACCCGCACCCCCAAGTGTACAAAAACCAAATACTCTATGGAATTTACCCCATGTACAAGGCCATTATCCTTGTGTGCCCAAACACAAGCAACCAAAAGCATAGACATAGGAACATTTAGACCATGGTTACTAAAACAACACACTTACTGCAACAGCGAACGGGTCATATATTTGATCACCAGCCCCTGTGGTTTGAGATACGTGGGCATGAACCAGAACACTTGAACACAAGAGCACAATCAGATGTGCGAAACAGATAACAAACCTCACTAAACATTTCTTTGACTGACAGCATGGATCAGACACTCTAAGTTGGACTATCCTTGACAAACCTAACTTACACGCAACTACACCTGGTTTGGCAACTAAACTCCTGAGGTTGGAGCAGCGGTGGGTGTACAGGCTGGGTATGTCAGATGTAGGACTCATTGATGACATTCCCTGGCTAGCATTGGCATAGGCACTGTGTACTCTCCCTGTCTTGCTCACCACCCAAGCTTATCTGTGTATTCCCTGGGATCTCCACCGGCACAACTGCTGTTTCCTTGGGAGCCCCGCCCTCTAGCCACATCATCGCTCCGCCTTCAGTCTGGCATTTTGGCATTGGCATGCATGACCTACACCGCACGGGCTGCATCAACCTTTTGGCTCAGGCATGCCCTCTTCCCTCCTTAGTTCACCTCTGGCTGTAACAGCGCACTTCCTTGCGATGCACCTTTTCACATATCTTAATTTAACAAATCCATTTTCCCAAATCCTGCCTGCTACTGTTGCCTCATACCACTAGGAGCACTACTGTGTGAGGTAACACTAACCCCTTCCAGCCCCTGCCATTTCCTCTAGACCGGCAGGTCTCGTATTTCATCCTTACACACCCGTGTGAAGGACCCGTAAAGCTTACACTGGTTGCCATGACAACCATTCCCTAAACTACGTTTCCCAGCATCCTTTCACTTCCGGCGGATATCCGGCCACTTTTGCAGCCCGTAGGTGTTCCTGTTTTCCCAATTAGCATATCCCATTTATAAACACTTGACCAGGAGACTTTCTTTCCCTGTTCCCAGACGAGCACCACGGACCTGCGAAGAACCGCACTGATGGCGGTAAGTTTTTTTACACTTTCCCTGTAGTCGTCACCTTCCTGGTCCTGCCTCAGTTAACCAACAGCTGCCTCTCCCCACTGAGCAGCACGCTTGTTTCCACAGGCTGGGCCAGTGACACTCGAGCTACTCCCCCACGCCGCACTTAGGCGATGTGTACTTCCTCAGTGTCACTTCATCGACCTATAGGGTTGTCCCTCATACCATTCGCCGGGACACCCCTATTTGGGGTAGCAGCGCGCTTTATAAATCGCATTAATAATTAATTAATAAATTCGCCAGACTCCTACTTTTGGCACTGACCCTACTCCATCTCTTTTGGGATACCCCTCCCTCTTGGGGGATCCTTATTAGTTTCACCACGGCCACACGTCAGGCTGTGCACTTTTTAGCCACATTTTTGGACCAAAGCGCACACTCTTGGTACTCCCCTTCTCATTTTTCAGATGCAGACCTTGCCAGTCTGATTTTTTCATACTCCGGCCACGGAGTGTCCTCATTGGGGACTGCATTTCACGATCCTAGTGCTGCGCCCCCCACTGCTTCTTTCTATAGATTTAAAAGTTGCCTTATACACAAACCAAAGGTTAGTTGGTCTCTGTGTACTTTGTTGCGTTCCCGACTCTCTTGCTTTCGCCTGCTCTCCCTCTCTGGGATTTTCTGGTTTTAAATGCTACAAACCTTCCTCTACAGGTTGTGGCGCTTGTACCATATGGCTAGATAGCCGCGACAGATGTGGTGAACTCCGTAACCTAGAATGGTAAGTCACGCATCTTTGTATGTTTCACATTGTTCTAATATGGGAATGTGATTTAAATGTTTAAATGAAGGGAGGATCAACTTGTTTATTCATTATATAATTCTGTATACCCATGTGACTTGTTGCCTTTTGTTTCCATTTTTAAGGTATACGTTGAACATGCTGAACAGTGAAATCTGTCCTGGTTCTGTTTTGTCTTATTTATTTATCACTTTTTACCTGTGTTTTTGCACACACTTTTTTACTTTTTTATTGCAGTAGCTATATAGACTGACCCTGAAGAAAGCCGTAACACTAATCAAGGTCTATTAGGCTGAAACATGTTCGTCTTGTAAGAGCGCAGAAGCTTTGAATCCTGGCACCTGCGTTACGAGCGACACTTTGGTTTTAATCCTGACACCGGGCAGTTGAATAAAAGTAGTATCATAGCTGACCCTGTAGCCAGTTTTAATCACTTTGAACACAGCACTGCACCTTTTCACAACACACCGAGCTCTCATAGGGTTTTAGTCCACCCACCCTCTCTAATAAAACATCCCTGAGCTCCTCCCTCGTAGCGAGGGGTTGTAGCCCACGTGAGGACTAGGTCTCTCACGTGAGGAGGTACCCCCTTGATGAAGCATGACACCTCTGGTGTGTGAGGGGAACTTTCCTTAAAAAGGGAAATCCCCTCTTATACACTTAGGCTCATCAAGTCACTGGTTAGACCTCTCTACTAACACGGACCTGGAGCTTCTTTTGTGATGTGTACTTATGAATGGGGAGTTGGCTACCACGGGTCCTTAAACCTCCTCTAGCCCCCTTGTGTGATTACTAAGTTCTAAGGTTGCACACACATTTGTTGCCCTGTAAGGTTAGGGGTACATATTGTGCACTGTGGCTACCAGGGACATAGGTCAACATGTCCTGAGGGTGTTCATGGAATCAGTCTGGCACAATCCTGACATTTATGTTGTCTGACGTATGAACTGTTTTACCGAGGGAGGTACAAGCGGTATGACAATTTGAACCTAGAGTAAGTCCAAGGGATTGCCCTCTATTCTGAAACCTCAGTGCATCAAAGACTTCCTTCAGCTCTGCAACAGCACTTGGACTCTGCCATCTCTCAGTCCTGCCATGCCAAGGAGTGCCAATCCAGTCCTGGGCCCTTGAAATGGGATTTCTGCTGTCCAGAACCCTCAAAATCGTTGCAGTGACACATTTGCGCCGATTTGAGCCAACGCAGTGCCCTTTGACGCCAACGCCGGAGCCAATCAACTACATGGCCTTGACGGACTGCACGGTTTGATGATGACAGACAGCGTGACTCGACAACAATGCAGCATCTGCATCGTAAAGGGGTTCGATGTTGTAGCCTTCATCGACTGCACGGATCAGCACTAATACTTTGGCTCTATTCACAGGATTGGCAACGACACCGCGCCTTCTAGACTCCATGCATCGAGTCTTTTACGTCGATGTTTGCTACATCCAAGGTCATGACTACAGCACTTTGATGAGCTTTATCAATTTAAATCAAATTAAAATCAAATCAAGGGACTTTGTCAGCAGGACATGTCTAAGTCTTGTAGCCGGGCTGGCCTCCATTGAGGTCGACCTGAACTTTCGATTTATCCCAGTCTAGTGAGACCTCAAGTAACCTTTTAGCACTATTGCCTTCTAAGCACTATTTTTGGTTTATTGTTAAAAATTCATAACTCCGGTTCAACTTTTTGGATTTTCTCATTTTGGTCTTGATTTTCACATATAATTATTATCTATTTCTTTAACTCTGTGTGGAGTATTTTTGTAGTGTTTTCATTGTGTTACCGTGTTTGTGTGTGTTGCACAAAAACTTTACACAATGCCTCTTTAGATAAGCCTACCTGCTCTGTGCCAAGCTCCCAGAGGGCGAGCACAGGTTATCTTTTAGTGTGCATCTAGATTATACAGACTAGGATTGTGGTCCCTCCTTGGACACAGTACAGACCTCTGCCAACTAGGGTCCCAATTTCTAACAGACACCTTAAAAGCTTTCTTTTGTGGCCAGATTACTAGCTATACTATCCAAAAGGGTAAGGAAGAATGGGGCGCTGAGGCAAAGCTGCTGGAGAAACTCCTCCAACTGGAAACGGAATATTCAATCCGAAATGGTCTAGATAATGCCTCCGACATATTTGGACAATTGACTACTTTGCGAATGGAACTCAAGAAATTGATACAGGACAGGGCCTGTTCGAAGGATCGGTTGAAATGTTTGTCATGTTTTGATAATAGTGAGCAGATGCATCATCCACCGGTTTTTCAACTAAAAGAGAAGAATAGTAAAAATTGGTAATGGGTATAAGAAATGCTCCTGGCAAAATAGTTGCAAGCTGCTCTGATGTGTTCAGTCTTAAATCGTTTTTTTTTTTAAACCTTTATAAAGATGACTGCCAGGCAACTCTGGGTATAATGGACAGCTATCTTCATGCACTAAGGCGTAATCAACTTACAGCGGACAGAGGGTAGGGCTGGATACCTTAATCACCAGGAAGGAGATTGAAATGACTATTGCACAATTACCAACAGGTAAAGTGGCAGGCCTTGATTTTATCCCAACAGAATTCTACAAGTAGTATCAAAATATCATCATTCCTTTTATTCTTGAACTTGTCAACTCCCCTGCTTTTCTAGAGTCTACACCGCTGTCTTGAGGGGGAAACCTTTATAGCCGTCTTTGTGGCTCATATCACCCTAGATAATTAACACATTTTCACTCAAAAATGTATACCTGGGTCTTCTTTAATTGATTAGCTGCAGATATAGGATCTTCAAATGATCCAGTGAAGCACGGATTTGTTTCTTCATGAGACACCACCTCCCACATAAATTTAGCTATCTTGGTGCTTAATTTTGCAGGTGAGCTAAAAAACCCTGCCGGGATGATCTTGTTGGCTGCTGAAAAAGCATTTGACAGGATCTCTTGGCAGTACCTGTGAATGGTCATGTCTGAGATAGGGTTTGGGTCAGAGTTTAAAACATGGAGCAAATTGTTTTACTCTTCTCTAACTGTTAAGCTCATCTGCATGGGAACATTGTCGGAAGCTATCCAAATCATTGTGGCACTAGGTAGGAATACCCCCTATCCCCACTGTTGTTTGCTCTCTATCTAAATCCATACATTTGCATACTCAAATCTTCTTCTTCAATTGCACCTTTGAGGTTGTATATTTGGGAGATCAAGCTCTTAGCATATGCAGATGATATTGCAATTTGAAAATCATCTCCTGTGAAGGCACTGCCAGCCATTAAGGATTCTGCTACGGTATTTGGGCAAGTCTCATGGTAGAAACTGAATATGGACAAGATAAAAATTATGCTAATGTCCATCCATAAAATCCTGATGCTAGATATGTTACATTGGCTAGGTATCTGAGCGTTCATACCTCCTTTAATATGGAAACCATTATCACTCTTTATTATGAAGCACTATGCACAGAATCTCTTTCTATACATCTAGGTCAAATTGGTACATTTGCCTTTATCAAAATGGTTAACTTGCCATGTTATCTCTAATTATTTGAGTCCATTACCTTTTATCTCTATAGCAGTATTTTCAAAAAGGTTAAAAGCAGTTGGCAGAAGTGTATATGGCAATTCTAAAAACATTGATGTACCATTGGATATCGGAAGCTTCCCCTTGGTGAGGGTGAGTTCGCTCTTAGATCTCTTTGAAACTATCATATTTCTGTGTTAATTTTAAAACTTTCGGCAGTCGTTGGGCCAGGGAAATGGAGCTTGGCCAGCTTATTCACGGAGTATCAGATATTTCCTCAAATGTCTTTAGCCAGCAAAGTCTTGATTGATACAGCCTATTTCAGACACACGTGGTTCAATATTTCGGATATCATAAGGTCTGGCATGAAAGCCAATCCACTTGTCATATACCGTTGTTTCATCAATTTTCTTCTTTTGGGTATAATCCTAATCTTCTGCCATTTATGCATGGGGGGCACATGTTCCCCCGCAGCCCCGGGGACTGCCACCTCCCCGGGGCTTGAAAAGAAAATGTGTGGGAGGCTCCCCCCATGCTGCCCCAGGGACTGCTACCTCCCCGGGGTTTCAATTTATATGAGGCGGGGGGCCTCGTGGCCCCCCCCAAGTCCCAGACACTGCCACCTCCCGGGGCTTCAATTGCCCACCTCCCCGGGGCACTAATTATGCTAATGCGGGGGTCCGTTGCTGACCCCCTGTCCCTGGGGACCACCACCTCCCCGGGGCTATGTAAATGTTGGGAAGGGGGCCGCGCGGCACCCCTCATGGAGTCCTACATAGCCCTGGGGACCGCCACCCCCCAATGCCGGCTCCAGCAATGTCTCAGGGTGCCCACCCATGGGACATTACAGTTTGCTATGGCAGGGTGCGAGCACTGCTCCCGCCCTTTCATAGCAAACACTGCAGAATTGCTTTTGGGCAATGGGGGGTGCATGTCAGCAGCTCCCCTTGTCCAAGAGCAATGCCGGCTCTCGCAGGAGGCGGGAAGCCGGCAGGGACCGCGGGGGCATTGGGCCCCCCCCGCGGTCCCCAACCTTGAGGCCAGGCCCCTTGGGATGGGTCCCCGGGGCCAGAAGTGCCCAGGAGGGGAGCCACTCAGCCCCCTCCCTTTTAATATATTTTTTTTTTTCAAACGGAAGGCCGGACCCAGGGGATGGGTCCCCGGGCCATAATTGACCTGAGGAGGGGGGCCACGCAGCCCCCCTCTAAAAGTAAAAATAAAGGCTGGCCTGGCCCAGGGGTATGGGGTCCCCGGGGCAATACGTGTCCCAGGGAAGTGGAGCCACATGGCCCACCTCCCGTAATAAAAAAAAAAAACAAGGCCATGGGGTCCCCGGGGCCCACAAAATATTAAGAGGAGGGGACCACACAGCCCCCCTACTAACACAAAAACAAAAAATAAGAAAAGCCGGCATCTCACCGGAGGCCCCGCCCCCTTGCCTGCACCACTCTGCAAACGCGCCTCCTGGTGCGTTCTAAGCTGGGGAATTAAGTCCCCTTGAATCCTGAGAATCCCTGAGGGCTAAGTAGCCCATCAGGTACCTCCAGTAAGCCCCACAAAGTGGGATTGCTGAGAGGTGGTCCAAGCCCATGACCCTTTTTACACCACTCTGAAAACGCACCTCTTGGCACATTGCTTGTGGGGCGAAGAGGTCCTCCTGTGTCCTGAGGACCTCAGGACTAAAGTGGACTTCATCCCCGGGCAGCAGTGCACCAGGAGGTGCGTTTGCAGAATGGTGTAAAAAGGGGGCATGGCCTCAGAACACTCTCAGCAATCCAGCTGTGTGGGGCTTACTGGAGGTACCTGTTGGGCTAGTTGGCCCCCAGGGACTCTCAGGATTCGAGGGGGCTTAATCCTCCAACACAGTACATGGCAAGAGGCGCGTTTGCAGAGTGGTGGAGAGAGGGGGTGTGATCTGTGTCCACCTGTCAGCAATCCCACTATCCGGGGCATACTGGAGGTATCAGGTAGGCTAGTTGGCCCCTAAGGACTCCCAGCAGCGAAGGGGACTTTAATCCTCATCCAAGAGTGTGCCAGGAAGTGCATTTACAGAGTGGTGGAGAAACAGGGCGTGGCCTGCTATGAGAACTTAGTAATCCTGCTATGTGGGACTTACTGGAGGTAATAGGAGGGGTAGATGGCCCCCAAGGTTGACCTTGGGGGACAATTACCCCTCCTGTTACCTCCAGTAAGTTCCACACAGTGGGATTGCTAAGAGGTCTTCGGAGGCCACGCTCACCTTTCTCCACCACTGTGCAAACGCGCCTCCTGGCACAGTACTGGTTGGGGGATGAAGTCCACTTTACTCCTGAGGGACTTTGGCGGCCAAGTTGCCCTCCTGGTACCTCCTGTAAGTCCTACGCAGCAGAATTCCTGAGCACTGGTCGGAGGCCCAGGTACCTTTCTTCACCACTCTGCAAATGCTATTACTACCTTATAGTTAGAAACTAGCATTTAAAAAACCTTTGAAATTCATTGAAACAACCATATGTTTCAGAGACATTATAGTTAATAATTAGCATTTAAAAAACCTTAGAAATTCACTGAAAAACTATAGGTTTCAGGGACGTTATAGTTTGTAATGAGCATCTAAAAAACCTTAGAAATTCACTTAAAAAACATAGGTTTCAAGGACGGTATAGTTAGAAATTAGTATTTAAAAAACCTTGGAAACTCACTGAAAAAAGCCACAGGTTTCAGGGAGGTTATAGTTAGTGATGTCATTGAAATGTCATCAGTGATGTCACTGACCATGTCATGAGTGATGTAATATGTGATCTTATTTTATTTTTTTATTTTTATTTTAAAAGTTTTATATAGCGCTAGCTTGACCCGTAGGTATCAGAGCGCTTTACATACATATTGTACAGAAAAACAGACGGAAATTGCATTACATAGTAGGCAGTAAGGAAGCAAAAACCAGGGATAAAAAAATACAGCATGGAAGATAAGGTGGTTAACACAGTCCGGTAGCCAACTATCCTTGAATGTCAAGAGAGAGGAGTAAACTTGGATATTAAAGTCTAGGTTAGTTGACGTTGGTCAGGAAAGTATTTGTTAAGGAGATGGATTTTCAGGTCCCTTTTGAAACAGGAGAAGGAGGGGTTGCATCTGAGGACTATAGGGAGAGCATTCCAAATCCTGGGAGCGTTGCCAGAGAACGATCGGTATTGTGTGGTTTTCTTTTTCAGTTTCGGATGAATAAGAAGGAGTGAGTTGGAGCTTCTCAGCGATCTGGATTGACCTGCTCTTACCAGTTTGTTGTTCAGGTAGTTAGGGCCCGGAGAGTGAAGGGTTTTGTGTGTGATGCAGGCCAGTTTGTAAATACACCTCCCTTCCATGGGAAACCAGTTGAGGGAGTTGAGAGCTGGAGTGATGTGATCAAATCTTTTTACTCCAGATACGAGTCGAGCGGCCATGTTCAACACTGCCTTTAGAGGGGCTAGGTGAGCTTTTGGAGTCCCTGTTAGGATGGCGTTCCCATAGTCGATTTTAGAGAGAACTAGGGATTGGACTACTGTCTTGAGGTCATCATGGGGAAGAAAAGGTTTCAATTTCTTAAGGTGTTTTAGAGAGAAAAGAGCACTTTTTGCAGAGTTTTTGATGTGGGCCTCCAAAGATAAGTTCTTGTCAAGGGTGATGCTTAGAGACTTAACTGAGTTGGATAGGACGATGGGGCAGTTTAGGGCGACCAGATTCTTGAGCCACTCTTTGATTGGACGATGGTTGCTTTTTGGAGAGAATAGGATTAGTTCTGTTTTATCTGGATTGAGTTTTAAGTGGTTAGCGTTGAACCAAGTTTGGATCTCCGTTAGAGTGGCATTGAGGTGTAGGATGTCGCTGGGAGACTTGATTTTGAAATAGATTTGGGTGTCATCAGCATAGATGTGGTCATTCACTCCAGCTTTTTTCAAGATGATAGTGAGGGGCTCCATGAAAAGATTGAAGAGGGCTGGGGAGAGGATCGAGCCTTGCGGGACCCCAAGCTGTTGGCTTCGAGAGACAGAAGTTGATTTTAATTTGTTGCGAGCGGTGTTGAAGGAAGGAGGTGAACCATTTTAGTACTGTGCCATTGATGCCGGAGCGCTTCGACATGGTCTCCAGAAGCGCTGGATGATTTACTGTGTCGAATGCCGCAGATAGGTCAATAAGTATGAGTAGGCAGGCATCACCTTCATCTAAAGCCTTGTAAATATCGTCCGAGACGTTGAGCATAGCTGTTTCCGTGCTACAGCCTTTCCGGAACCCTGATTGAAAGGTGTCGAGGAGGCTGAACTCATCAATGTGTCTGTTGAGTTGGTGGAGAACGCATTTCTCCAATGTTTTTGCAAGGAATGGGAGGTTGGAGATAGGTCTGAGGTTGTTGAGATCATTAGGGTCGGCCCCTGGTTTTTTGAGAATGGGTGTGATTTGTCCAAGTTGAAGGGAGTCTGGGACACAGCCTGAGGTGAGAGAGGCGTTGATGATTTTAGTCCAGAAAGGGGGAATGGTGTGGTTAAGTTCTTTTATGATTGTGGATAGGATGGGGTCCATAGTGTGGGAGGAAGGTTTTAGGTTAGAAATTATACTGAAAACCTCATTATCTGACATTAGCTCAAAGTCGGACCAATGCGCGTTGTTTTTTAGCTGGAGGCAAACCTGATTGTTCTTGGTAAGAACTCTTTCTGAATGATCAGGGGTGGTTAGAGTGGGGCAGGTTAAGAGGGAAGGAGGGTTAGAGGTTTGGATGAAGGATTGATCAATTTTCGAGACTTTATTAGTGAGGAAGGTGGCAATTTCTTCACAACGTTCATTGGTGGCTTTGATTTCTTGAGAGGGAGTGTAGTTAGTTTGGCTTTTGACAATGTTGAAGAGTTCTCTCGGTCTGTTTTTTGCCAGATCTAGTTGGCTGCGGAAGAAAGACGCCTTTTCACTGAAAATGTGTTTTTTGTATGCTTGCCGAGCAGATCTAAGTTGCGCTAGGTGTAAGGTCGAAGGATTTAGTGTCCAAGACCTTTCCGTTTGTCTGAGTTGACGCCTTTCCTCATTGAGAACCACGTTGAACCAGGGTTTAGATTTGGTTCGCCTCACTTGTTTGAGTTTGAGAGGAGCTACTTGGTCTAGAACCTCTGTAATTTTTTAGTTAAAGTGTGTAGTGAGGTCATCGGCCGTCGATGATGAGGGTTGGAGTTGAAGATGGGCATGAATCTTGGATTTGAGTTCGGATAAAGGGATTGCTTTGATATTTCTGGTCCAGTGTTTAGGTTTGTCATCACGAATAGGTTGGTGGAAGACAAGTGCATCAATCTTGAACAGAATGAGGTGGTGGTCGGACCAGTCAATGGGAGAAATCGCTGTCAGAGAGACCAGATCATTGTTGGTAATGATCGCATCCAGTGTTGCACCTTTGATGTGAGTTGGTTTATTGCAGAGTTGTTTGAGGTTATAAATTTCAAGTAGGTTGGATAGGTTCTTGGTAGTGGAGTCTTCTGGGTCGTTCAAGTGGATATTGAGGTCACCCAGGAACACGTCTTTAGTGTCTGTCATGGAGAACCGTGATATTAGGTCTGTTAGTTCTTCAGGGAAAAGGGTACGCTCTCCAGGAGGATGGTAGATGGTGTGGAATTTGATGGGTGAGGTGCCCTTTGCACTGAGTTCGACACCCAGGTATTCAAACGATAGGTATTCTGCAGGTTTAAGTTTGGTAATCTGAATTCCTGCCTTGTGGATGATGGCTAGTGCCCCCCCCCCCCCCCCGTTTTGATCGGTCTATCTTGTCTGATGATGGTGTACCCTGGAGGGGTGAGAATGTCAAGAATGGGTGTGGAGTGGACATTGAGCCAGGATTCAGTGAGGAAAGCGATGTCAATTTCTTCTGCGAGTAGAGCTTCAGCAATGTCTGTGGCGTATTGTACTGCTGATCTGCAGTTGAGGAGCATGCAAGAGAGAGGACGGGGAGCTTCAATGATGGGGGGAGTGAGGTGGATAGAGGAGTATTGAGCAGGAGGTCTAGGTGAGTGGACAATTTTTGGGATTCTGTTAGTGCCGATAATAACAGGGATGGGGAAAGGGGCTGACTTCTGGCTCAAAGTGAGGTAAGAGTTGTTGATCTCATCAGGTTTCGGTATCGAAAGTGCATTATCAGCAGTGCATTGCGGGGGCGTGAGTTATATTTAGCTCAACTAACTATAACGGTCAAATTTCTATGGTTTTGTGCGAGTGAAATGTCCAACTAACTATAACGTCCCTGAAACTTGTGTTTTTTTCAGTGAATATATACTTATACATTTCTTGTGTTGAATATATATATATATGATAAGGAGTGAGATATTAGCGCACTTTATGTCAGTTCAAATAGGTAAACTACCAGTTGAACAACCAATCATTCACAGCATTCTGTTGAACTCACTAACAGTCCATAAGGGTTTTAAGCATTTAAGCAACAATAGGCACAAGGTGCACTATGTGTTTGGAATTTAATATACCAATACATTTTAATAAATCTGTTTACATATGTATGTATATATATATATGTATTTATATTATTTAATTTTGGTTTTTAAGTAACCATGATTTTATCAAACAGTTTTTATTACTATTTAACTCAAGGACTGGTGTATTTATACAAATGAGATTTATATGTGAAACACAATGACTGGGACGATAATCCACACTATGTGCATATATGTGTATTCAACTATGTTTACCAACCAATTACAGCGGAGACATAAAAACTCCACGACAATTTTATTGGTGCAAAATCAGCCTTTGTAATTCTTAATAACGTTAAGACGGATAGTGTTTTTTCTATGTTTAACACAGGTGATTTTTAGTCAAAGATATAAAAACAGAAAGCGGACTGCGTTTCCGCATGTGATCAAGGGTACATTGTATGCCCGAAACGCGTCATATGGCTTAAAAATAAAGAAGTTCCAGCCACAAAACTTTGGGTCCGTGACTCCGTGTTCTTGTCCGTGTGATTCAGACAACGTGCAGGAGTCGTCTTGTAAATATATATATATATATATATATATATATATATATATATATATATATATATATATTACCTACTGGCGGTCGCCAGTAGGTAGTTATAGTTAGGACCACGTTTCCATAGGAAAACCTCAACATTCTATTTTGAATAACTTTGGCGCCGGTCGACGAATCCTCGCGAATTTCTCAAAATAGGTGGGGCGCTACGCTCCGCTCCTACCCTGAAAGTCTCGGGGGGATTCGTCAAGCGGGGGCTGAGATAAAAGGGGGGTCCCAAAACGCGTTTTTCCCATGCATTTTTCCATAGGACCTTTAGAACGAGCTACAGCCCGAACGGCTGAACAGAATTACTAGAAATTTGGCAGAGAGGTAGTCCCTAGGTCAAGGAAGTGCCTTTTGTAGGTTTGGTGTAAATCTGTTCAGTAGATTCTGAGAAAATAGCCTTTAAATCAATATATATATCTGAGCCCGCTTACGGTACGCTTACCGTACGCTTACCGTACGCTTACCGTAAGCTTACGGTGGCGTGCGCGAGCGCGATTCTGTTTGGCTCTTAGATCTTAGTAAACATTCGAATCGGCCGAAACCAGGAAGCGGCGTCCGCCATTTTGTCTCTCGCACTGAGTGTTGTTTATCAAACATGATGGCCAAAAACATGTTACGGGGCTGTTTTGACAACTCCCTCCCACATAGTCATGTTGAGGGAGTCCCCAAACATCCCCCAAGAGCAAAAACGGTTTTATTTTTTTTTTGGCAATTTCGCGGGGTACGCTTACCGTACGCTTACCGTACGCTTACCGTAAGCTTACCGTACGCTTACGGTAAAAAAATAAAAATAAAAAAAACACTATCCACACTTACCCCACCCCCTGTGCTTTTGGTGGCCGCAGGCCACCAAATGCGCAGGGCTTATTAATAGAGAAAAAAAACGTAATTTTGGCAACATGAAATTATAAAATCGAAATAAAAAAAACACTATCCACATTGACCTCACCCCCTGTGCTTTTGGTGGGCGAAGGCCACCAAATGTACAGGGCTTATTAAAGTTGATAAAAACCGTGCACGGAACGAACTGCGTTAAGTGGGCGCGCACGCCACAAATGGCGTAAAGTAACTTAGCATTTAAAAAACCGTACAAATTCACTGAAAAAACCATAGGTTTCACACACGTTATAGTTAGGAAATAGCATTTAAAAAACCTTGCTAATTCACTGAAAAAACCATAGGTTTCACACATGTTATAGTTAGCTGGACATTTTACTGATAAAAAACCAATGAAATTCCCCCGTTATAGTTACTGTAGGCAACTATAACTCACGCGACCGTAATCCTCTGCTGATGACATATGTGTCTTTATGAAAAAAAAATATTTGTAATATATGTATAGCTAAAATTTAATGGAAGAAGATATGGGCAAATAAGTGTCTAAATACAGTATTAGCATCAGCAGAGGATTGCGGTCGCGTGAGTTATAGTTGCCTACAGTAACTATAACGGGGGAATTTCATTGGTTTTTTATCAGTAAAATGTCCAGCTAACTATAACATGTGTGAAACCTATGGTTTTTTCAGTGAATTAGCAAGGTTTTTTAAATGCTATTTCCTAACTATAACGTGTGTGAAACCTATGGTTTTTTCAGTGAATATATATATATATATATATATATATATATATATATATATATATATATATATATATATTACCTACTGGCGGTCGCCAGTAGGTAGTTATAGTTAGGACCCCTTTTCCATAGGAAATCCGCTCCTACCCTGAAAGTCTCGGGGGGATTCATCAAGCGGGGGCTGAGATAAAAGGGGGGTCCCAAAACGCGTTTTTCCCATGCATTTTTCCATAGGACCTTTAGAACGAGCTACAGCCCGAACGGCTGAACAGAATTACTAGAAATTTGGCAGAGAGGTAGTCCCTATGTCAAGGAAGTGCCTTTTGTAGGTTTGGTGTAAATCTGTTCAGTAGATTCTGAGAAAATAGCCTTTAAATCAATATATATATCTGAGCCCGCTTACGGTACGCTTACCGTACGCTTACCGTACGCGTACGGTGGCGTGCGCGAGCGCGATTCTGATTGGCTGTTAGATCTTAGTAAACATTCGAATCGGCCGAAACCAGGAAGCGGCGGCCGCCATTTTGTGTGTTTCACTCAGAAAAAAAAGAGTGAAAACAAGAAAAGAGGGCAATGAGGAGAGTTACAGACCCCCTTACATTTGTGAGGGGGTCAAAGAAGGACTGTAAAGTACAAAGAAAACATTTATTGATTTTAAAAAAAATCACGGGGTACGCGTACGGTAAGCTTACGGTAAGCGTACGGAAGAAAAAATAAATTAAAAAAGAAATGAAATGCAGATTTAAGAGTTTAGATATTAGGGAGCTCTAAAAAGAGCTGTTGTGTTTATGAAGTCATTTTGTTAGTGGTACCTACAAGTAAGTACCGATGCAGAGTCTAAGGTTCAAGAGGAAGACTCTGTTCCCTTCATCATTGAAGTGCACACCATCTCCTCTATAAATGTCTTGCATGTCATAACGCAAGTTGTTGTGGTAAATGGCACCCATACCATAGTCACGGAGGAAAGCAGAAACAGATTTGTTGACGTGCTTTCTTGCTTTGTCAATCTGCGGACAGAAATGATTGGACCAGTTCCATTTTTGCCTTTGGCATATGTTGGAAAACACAAAGGCAGTTTTAGGGAAAAGTGAAAACAGTTGTGCAAAGGTGTCCTTCATAAGCATTTCCATACCTACCCCAGTCAAAGTGCCTAGGTCATTGCCACCACAGTGCACTATTATGAGGTCAGGGTGTTGGATTTGCATGAAGGATTTCACCAATGGCATCAATTGGTGCCACTTTAACCCTCTCTGACCAATCCATTTAATGTCTACATTTGGCAAAGCAAGGTCTCTCACCATATCTGTTTTCTCTGCAAACTTTTCACTCCAGAAGACATAGCTGTGCCCTACAATCCACACTGTGAACATCTTCAAAGGAGAACTGGATGCACTCAGGAGGTGTCTTTCAGTAGAATGGCAATATGAAAAGAAAGACAGTTTGGAAATGGAGGCATACATATTTTTTTCAAAACAAAAAGAACTGATTGGCTGTTTCATACCATTCTAGAATAAAAACTAGGCTGTATGTGTAAATTAATAGAAGCATGTTTTGTATTGGTACAAAAAAATGTGTTACCAAAGAACAGTACTATGGATTTGCTGTTAGGTTTGAAAAGTCAAGCACTCTTGCTCTGTGGAATTGAAACATTGTGTGGCGAACTTCTGACCTAACTCCACACAGCAGTGTTCCATGAGCTGTTGCTATGGTAGCAGGCAGAAGTCAAGTTGGGGGAAGGGTACTAGGCAGAAGTCAAGTTGGGGGCAGGGTACTTTTGGAAAAGGGTTGGTTTTCAACCAATAGAAATGTGTGATTACATTTGAAAAAAGGGGGAAGCACTGAGATTTGAAACTTACATGTATATGTGTGGAAAAATAGAGGGAAAGTTTGCCATTATCTGGTTCTGCTGAGAGGAGAGAGGTGAACAGAACAGAGATCCTGGCTCTGATAATCTGCTGTTTGAGTGCCACATTTCTTTCACAACTAACTAATTTTAAAGGTGAGGTTAGAGTTTGAGAGGAGATGTATATGGTAAATTAAGAAATGAATAATAGAAATGGAAATTCTTTTTGTTGAAGTTGCGTTTATCATTTTCTGTTTTGGGAGAAATTTAAATGTGAGGAACATGTAAAATAATATGGACTATGTTTTCACGATAAATTAAGGTGTACTGGAAAAAAAAAGAATAGTTTAAGGGTTTGAGGTTGGACTCAGTAATGCAAATACATTCAGCATCACTAAGGCTGGTTGCCCTTGCTGGAATGTGGGCAGCCACCCAGGTTACACATGGTGGTGGTCTGAAAAAGCAGTTTGGACATGTGCATTTAAAAAAATCAAAAAAGTGGTTTCATAATGTGTCAGTCTGTAAAAGTGATTTTCACTTGCCAAAAAAAAAGAGCAGTAAGTGTGCATTCAAATTGGCAAAGAAATTTCGTTTTGGGACTAATGTGAAAACATGACTCTGTGTGGAAATAGGAATTACAGGCAGAGATTTATTGCGTTTTTTTCTGGTGATTTCACAGTTGCATTAGTAGGAAAAAGGGGGAGCGATTTTTTGGGGGAAGAAGCAGACTCTTAGCACACACCCATCTGCTTGCCATGTATAATCATGCACAGTATTTACAAGCGAGTGGGGTTTTCAGGTTTTAGTCTGTAATGCAAATACATTCAGCATCACTAAGGCTGGTTGCCCTTGCTGGAATGTAGGCAGCCACCCAGGTTACACATGGTGGTGGTCTGAAAAAGCAGTTTGGACATGTGCATTTTAAAAAATCAAAAAAGTGGTTTCATAATGTGTCAGTCTGTAAAAGTGATTTTCACTTGCCAAAAAAAAAGAGCAGTAAGTGTGCATTCAAATTGGCAAAGAAATTTCGTTTTGGGACTAATGTGAAAACATGACTCTGTGTGGAAATAGGAATTACAGGCAGAGATTTATTGCGTTTTTTTCTGGTGATTTCACAGTTGCATTAGTAGGAAAAAGGGGGAGCGATTTTTTGGGGGAAGAAGCAGACTCTTAGCACACACCCATCTGCTTGCCATGTATAATCATGCACAGTATTTACAAGCGAGTGGGGTTTTCAGGTTTTAGTCTGTAATGCAAATACATTCAGCATCACTAAGGCTGGTTGCCCTTGCTGGAATGTAGGCAGCCACCCAGGTTACACATGGTGGTGGTCTGAAAAAGCAGTTTGGACATGTGCATTTAAAAAAATCAAAAAAGTGGTTTCATAATGTGTCAGTCTGTAAAAGTGATTTTCACTTGCCAAAAAAAAAGAGCAGTAAGTGTGCATTCAAATTGGCAAAGAAATTTCGTTTTGGGACTAATGTGAAAACATGACTCTGTGTGGAAATAGGAATTACAGGCAGAGATTTATTGCGTTTTTTTCTGGTGATTTCACAGTTGCATTAGTAGGAAAAAGGGGGAGCGATTTTTTGGGGGAAGAAGCAGACTCTTAGCACACACCCATCTGCTTGCCATGTATAATCATGCACAGTATTTACAAGCGAGTGGGGTTTTCAGGTTTTAGTCTGTAATGCAAATACATTCAGCATCACTAAGGCTGGTTGCCCTTGCTGGAATGTAGGCAGCCACCCAGGTTACACATGGTGGTGGTCTGAAAAAGCAGTTTGGACATGTGCATTTAAAAAAATCAAAAAAGTGGTTTCATAATGTGTCAGTCTGTAAAAGTGATTTTCACTTGCCAAAAAAAAGAGCAGTAAGTGTGCTTTCAAATTGGCAAAGAAATTTCGTTTTGGGACTAATGTGAAAACATGACTCTGTGTGGAAATAGGAATTACAGGCAGAGATTTATTGCGTTTTTTTCTGGTGATTTCACAGTTGCATTAGTAGGAAAAAGGGGGAGCGATTTTTTGGGGGAAGAAGCAGACTCTTAGCACACACCCATCTGCTTGCCATGTATAATCATGCACAGTATTTACAAGCAAGTGGGGTTTTCAGGTTTCAGTCTGTAATGCAAATACATTCAGCATCACTAAGGCTGGTTGCCCTTGCTGGAATGTAGGCAGCCACCCAGGTTACACATGGTGGTGGTCTGAAAAAGCAGTTTGGACATGGGCTTTTTAAAAAAACTGAAAAGTGGTTTCATAATGTGTCAGTCTGTAAAAGTGATTTTCACTTGCCAAAAAAAAAGAGCAGTAAGTGTGCATTCAAATTGGCAAAGAAATTTCGTTTTGGGACTAATGTGAAAACATGATTCTGTGTGGAAATAGGAATTACAGGCAGAGATTTAATGCGTTTTGCTCTGGTGATTTCACAGTTGCATTAGTAGGAAAAAGGGGGAGCGATTTTTTGGGGGAAGAAGCAGACTCTTAGCAAACACACCCAGCTGCTTGCCATGTATAATCATGCACAGTATTTACAAGCGATTGGGGTTTTCAGGTTTCAGTCTGTAATGCAAATACATTCAGCATCACTAAGGCTGGTTGCCCTTGCTGGAATGTAGGCAGCCACCCAGGTTACACATGGTGGTGGTCTGAAAAAGCAGTTTGGACATGTGCATTTAAAAAAATCTGAAAAGTGGATTCATAATGTGTCAGTCTGTAAAAGTGATTTTCACTTGCCAAAAAAAAAGAGCAGTAAGTGTGCATTCAAATTGGCAAAGAAATTTCGTTTTGGGACTAATGTGAAAACATGACTCTGTGTGGAAATAGGAATTACAGGCAGAGATTTATTGCGTTTTGCTCTGGTGATTTCACAGTTGCATTAGTAGGAAAAAGGGGGAGCGATTTTTTGGTGCAGAAGCAGACTCTTAGCACACACCCAGCTGCTTGCCATGTATAATCATGCACAGTATTTACAAGCGAGTGGGGTTTTCAGGTTTCAGTCTGTAATGCAAATACATTCAGCATCACTAAGGCTGGTTGCCCTTGAAGGAGTGTAGGCAGTCACTGAGGATACACATGGTGGTGGTCTGAAAAAGCAGTCTGGTCATGGGCTTTTTAAAAAAACTGAAAAGTGGTTTCATAATGTGTTAGTCTGTAAAAGTGATTTTAACTTGCGAAAAAAAAAGAGCAGTAAGTGTGCATTCAAATTGGCAAAGAAATTTCGTTTTGGGACTAATGTGAAAACATGACTCTGTGTGGAAATAGGAATTACAGGCAGAGATTTATTGCGTTTTGCTCTGGTGATTTCACAGTTGCATTAGTAGGAAAAAGGGGGAGCGATTTTTTGGGGGAAGAAGCAGACTCTTAGCACACACCCAGCTCCTTTCCATGTATAATCATGCACAGTATTTAGAAGCGAGTGGGGTTTTCAGGTTTCAGTCTGTAATGCAAATACATTCAGCATCACTAAGGCTGGTTGCCCTTGCTGGAGTGTAGGTAGTCACCGAGGATACACATGGTGGTGGTCTGAAAAAGCAGTCTGGACATGGGCTTTTTAAAAAAACTGAAAAGTGGTTTCATAATGTGTCAGTCTGTAAAAGTGATTTTCACTTGCCAAAAAAAAAGAGTAGTAAGTGTGCATTCAAATTGGCAAAGAAATTTCGTTTTGGGACTAATGTGAAAACATGACTCTGTGTGCAAATAGGAATTACAGGCAGAGATTTATTGCGTTTTGCTCTGGTGATTTCACAGTTGCATTAGTAGGAAAAAGGGGGAGCGATTTTTTTGGTGCAGAAGCAGACTCTTAGCACACACCCAGCTCCTTTCCATGTATAATCATGCACAGTATTTAGAAGCGAGTGGGGTTTTGAGGTTTCAGTCTGTAAGGCAAATACATTCAGCATCACTAAGGCTGGTTGCCCTTGCTGGAGTGTAGCAGTCTGGACATGGGCTTTTTAAAAAATCTGAAAAGTGGTTTCATAATGTGTCAGTCTGTAAAAGTGATTTTCACTTGCCAAAAAAAAAGAGCAGTAAGTGTGCATTCAAATTGGCAAAGAAATTTCGTTTTGTGACTATTGTGAAAAGAAATGTAGTAATATATTTAAATAAAATAAAGGAATTTTTTATTTAGTTTTTTTCAGGTATTGCTGAAGAGCAGTGAACAAAATTTAAGATGCCTACAAAATCCAGAGTTCAAAAAACGCTAAAAAAAAACCTATATTTGAAGACAACTAGAGGACCAAAGTTAGTAGAAGATGCTGATGTTGGGAAAAAGAAAAAATCTTCTGGTAAGCACAAAAAACAATTTCTTAAAAATATATTCAAAAGAATGAAAAATGTACAAAATGTCTGTACTCGAAAGGATGTTTTTAAAAAAAAAGGAGAGGAAAAAATTGACAATTTAGGTAATGCAAATATACCTTCAGCAACTGAAAAGATTTATATAAATAGAAAAACAGCGTTTAAAGAGATACGTAGAAAAATGTTTCAGAGAAGAGTTATGTCTAATTTGATGAAGGATGTGAAGAAATATAAGAAAAAGACAAAGTTTTATAAAAGAAAAAAAGAAATAGAAGCCATTGCAGCAAAGGCATTAGAATTAAAAAGGAAACTATTCATATTAATTTTGAATAGGATGCGTACATTAGACAAAATGGTTAATGTACTGAAATCACATAGCAAAAGGAAAAGAGTAGTGAACAGAACAAACTTTTGTAAAGTGTTTTTAGGCAAGTGGATGCATAGTTCAAGTAGTGAACCTTTTTTTAATGAAGAAAGCTATTTTCAAAGTAATAGTTTGCTGCATGCAGTTGACACCAGAGGTCGTTCATACGAAGTAAAAAATGGTTGCATAATGGAGAAGGAGATAATGGTTCCAAGAGATGAGGTACAAGTGATGGCAGATGAGGCAATGGGGAGACGTCCTAAAGCCCCAGTGTACACTTGGAATTGTAGTAGTATTTGCACTGTGCGTCAGGATTCTATTGACAAATTTCGAGAGTTTCTAAGAGAATATAGTAAAAAAAGTATAAAACAGAAGATTAAGGTGCTTCAAAGTCTGGATCCATGCAGAGTGAGAGAGAATACTGGTTTGCAGGGTCATTCTCTGGCTTGTCTATCTAGAAAAGTGTGCAATAGTGTTTTCCATCATTTTAGGATGCTGGCTGTTCATCATACTGAAATGAGAAAGTTTGTGAGACGGTTGTATTTTGCTAAAAGTCCAGCAATAAAGTTAAATGAATTGAATAGGGCTCTGTTCCGAGGAACGGTATCAGATGTAGAGAAGGTTGTTGATGAAATTCAGTTTTGTTACTTTGGTCCTGAACAAAACAGTGCAGAGAAGGACACACTAAATGAGGAAGAAGTGGAAGAGAATGTACAACCATTTGTAAGTAAGACATTTAATGATCACATAACAAAATTTGAAAAAATCTCTAATGAAAGACCAAATATTACTTGTATTTGTTGCCGCAGAACTCATTATAGAAAACAAACCAGGTATGTTGATCTGTACAGAAAGAGTGAAAATGAAGATAATTATAAGTGGAAGGATTTTGCCACATATATATTTCTTGAAAATTGTTTTGAATTGGGTGAAGTTCAGCGTATTTGTAAATACTGTTACAACAAGTTAGAGGAAAATAGAATGCCGACCAGAGCTGTACATAATAATTTAGAATTGGATGCTATTCCTGCTGAACTTTCTGAATTAAATACTTATGAGTCTATACTCATTCAATGTGTTCATCCGTTCCAGACCATAGTACGTATGGAGCCCAAAACTGGTAAATTACCTCCTTCTGATTTACTGAGAGGTTTAAAAGGTAGAGTGGTGTATTTGCCCTTGGATTTGAAAAAAAATATGGAAACTATTGATGCGGATACTTTGGAAACTGAACCATTAGTTATTCTGGTTAATGGTGTACCTACAAAGAATAAGAAGATTTGGCAGGAGCTGGTAGATGTACGGAAAGTACAAAGAGCAAATTTGTATTTGAAACGGAATAACAAATGGTATGAATCAATTTATATAGAAGAAGAAGAAGAAGAAGATTTACAAGAAGACACAGAAACACCAACTGGAAAAATTGAAAAAGTGGACAAGTCAAAGGAAGAAGAAATTTATGAACATTTTAGCATACATCCTCTTCATTCAAAAGAAGTTATGGGAGACAATATTGATCTCTTTCAGATGAAGAAAGCAAAAGGGACTCCCGTGAGTGTATGGGAGGAGAGCTTGGAAGCTCGATGTTTTCCCCAGCTGTTTCCTAAAGGAAAAGGAGGACGATACGATGAACGTCCAGAACAGATTCCAGCTTCTGAGTATCGGACTACAAGACTATATGCTGAAGATCCCAGATTTCGACAAAGTATTCCTTATTTGTTCCATCTTTTATTTGAAAGCGACTTGTCTGCACTGTCTTATGCAGTAAATCACATTTTAAAAAGTGGAGTACATTTACAAAATGTGTCTGCTAAGGATTTTATGGAGAAAGTGCAGCACCGAGATGATCATTTGGAAACACAACTGATCAATCTGATGGCTTGTCAGCGTGGGACAAATGAATATTGGTACCGACGCCATGGTGAATTAAAATGCATGTTATGGAATTTAGGAACTCCAACATGGTTCCTTACCCTAAGCTGTGCCGAGTACGCTTGGGATGATTTACTGGATTTTCTACGAGAGGCAAATTCAAACATTAAAAACATCGAATACAAGACAGCAGGAGAACTGTGCTCATTGGATCCGGTTAATGTTTGCAGATATTTCAATCATAGATTTGAGGCTATGATGTCCTTCATCTGCAATAAAAAAAATCCACCTCTTGGAGAAGTAGTGGATTTCTTTTGGAGAAAAGAGTACCAGGCAAGAGGTGCTCCTCATATTCATATGCTGTTGTGGATCAAGGATGCCCCAAAGTTTGGAACAGATACTGATGAAGCAGTGTTATCTTACATTGAAGAATATGCAACATGTGCTATACCAAAAAGCACAGAAGAGAAAAAGTTAAAGGAGCAAGTTTTACGTTTCCAAAGTCATCGGTGTGGAAAATACTGTCGACGGAAATACAAGAGCAAAGAAAAATACTACACTAAATGTCGATTTGGATTTCCTAGACCTGTTCTTTCAAATGGAAGAGTTAACAGTTTTATGTCAGCTGTGAGACATACTATCACAAGAAAATCACCTAAGAATACCTACAACCTTAAAAGAAAAGAAGAATCAAAAAATATAAATGACTACAACCCAGTCATTTTATCCATGTGGAACGCTAACATGGATATACAGTATGTAGCTGACAATTCCATTGCTGTTGCTCGATATGTAACGTCTTACATTACGAAATCAGAAAAAACAGAATTGAAGGAAATGTGGGAAGAGATTTCTCACGAGAAGACTGTCAGTAAGAAGCTGTACAGTTTCAGTTTGAAGATGTTATCGCATCGAGAAATTGGATCCTACGAATGTTCAGATAGGTTATCTTCTGCAAGTCTCTACTCGAAGTCAAGAAGAATAATTTGGGCAAGTTTAGGCCTTGCAGCAATGAGAAATCGGGTACTGAAATCTGTAGGAGAAATTGAATATTTGGCCGAGAATGACCCAGAAAGTACAGATATTTTGAAATCAAAAATGTTGGACACTTATTATCCCAAGAGAAGTCATCATCTGGAGAACATGTGTCTCTATGAAGTGCTGCAGAACTACATTTATTCACGGAAAGCCGCAGAAGACATCAACAATGGAAAATATAAAGTCGTTGGTGAAGAAGGATGTTTGGTGAAGCAAACAAAAGGAAGTTTGATAAATCACCGGAAGCTGAGTTGTGACACTACTGACAAGAACGAATTTTACTACTTGGCTCTTTTACAGTTGTTTAAACCATGGCGTACAGAGGATGAACTACTGGGAGAATTTCAAAGCTATGAAGATTCTTTTAATGCTTGCAAAGACAGCATACAATGCAGTACATTCTCAACTTATCTGCAAATGTTAAATGAAGAAATTGAACAGGAAACTACAATTGCAGCAGAAATAGCTAGAGACAGTTCTCAGGACAGCCAAAGTTCAGGAACACTCAGTCAAGATCCCCTAGGACAACCAATCGTTGAAAATGAAGCATCAATAGCTATGAATGAAGTGGAAACGGCTATGAATCAAGCTCAAGAAGAATTTATAGACTTAGAAAATTTGGAAAGACAACTGAATCAAGAGCAGCAACAAATTTATGAAGAGATCAAAAACAAAATTGATCACGGATTTCTACATGAAAAAAAAGAGTGCTCATGCACATCATTTCATCCAATCAGGATGTATGTAAGCGGACAAGCTGGAACTGGAAAAAGTTTCCTAATAAAAGTCATCAGAAGCTACCTACAGCAAAAAACGGATTCTACTTTGTCTTGTGTGGTTACTGCTCCAACTGGGTTAGCAGCATATAACATAAAAGGAATCACTTTACATCGTTTGCTAATGTTACCAGTGGAGCATGAGAACAAAATACAATACAACAAGCTAACTGGAGAAGCATCCTTGGAAGTTTCAAGAGTATTGAAGAAGATGCAAGTTCTCATTATTGATGAGGTGAGCATGGTATCAAACTTAATGCTTGCCTTTGTGCATTTAAGAATGCAGCAAATTTTGAAGACAGACTATGACATGTTATTTGGTGGAAAACACGTCATAGTTTTTGGAGATCTTCTGCAGCTTACTCCAGTTAAAGGACAACCAGTATTTAATTACTGTCACACATGAAGACACGAAGAAGTCATTGGGAAGCATCGGAAATACAAATATTTGGTCCTTCTTTGAGTACAAGGAACTTACTACTAATATGAGGCAAGCAAGCGATGAAGAATATGGAAGTATTCTGAAAGATATCAGAATTGGACTACTCACAGAAGTTGGCAAAAAAGCATTACAGAGTCGGCTGCTACATAATTTATTTCCAAAGGAAGAAATAGTTGCAGAGAAAATATACAAGAATATTGCAGAAAACAAAAGTGTCATCTGCTTAATGCCAACTCTACGTGAATGCTCAATATTTAATGAGGAGCTTTTGAAATTGGAAAAGGAAGAGATCAGGAAATTGGAAGCAGTGGACAAAATTGAGGATGGAAGAATTACTGTCACAGTAACAGGCAAACTGAAAAATAAATTGGACTCACTAGAGAAGAACATCTCCAAAACAGCTGGATTAGAAAAAAATCTATATGTTTGCATGAACTGTAGAGTATTTTTAAGAAGAAATTTGGATGTTGAAAAAGGTTTAGTTAATGGAGCTATGGGAAGAGTTGTGGGTTTTATTAATTATCAGAAAAAAGAAGGAATTGAATGTTTAAAAATAAAATTTGATCAGATAGAAGAAGTTAAAGATATTTGTCGTTGTACAGTTCGTTTCATGCTTGTGAAAGACTTATATGTACGTAGGAAGCAGTTTCCGTTTTCTCTAGCATATGCTGTAACTATTCACAAGTCTCAAGGATTGACTGTAGATTGTGCTTTTGTGAACATTGGTTCAACTGTGTTCAAAGAAGGTATGGCATATGTTGCTTTGTCACGAGTGAAAACATTATCAGGTTTATTCATGATAGACTTTGATGATTCAAAAGTTAGTGCTGATACAAACTGTGTAAAGGAGTATAATAGATTAAGAAGAAGCTATGCTCCTCATTTAGGTCAGTATCCTGTGTTGGAGAAACGTGTAGTTTCTCGTAAAAGAAAAAATGAGAATATCTGTAATGAAGATGTAGAGAAGAGGAAAAAAAAGAGGAGTGATGTAATTGCAAGCAAAAAGAAAAAGGAAAATGAAGAACAGGTTGTAGGATGTCATTTTGAAAATAGCTCTGGTGTCAACTGCTACGCAAATGTAGTGCTGAATGTTGCATTTTATCTGGAACGTTTGCAAGAGCAGATAATAGTAAATCAGGGAAAAAGATTCTGTTCAGAGCTGAGTCTCCTTTTTCAAAAGCTGAGTAAAGATAAAACTCAAATAGAAAGTGCTACTGAAATTAGAAAACTTTTAGATATATGTTCAGGACGAACACAGTTTTCTCAAAATGAACAGCAAGATGCACACGAATTTTTGATGTATTTTCTTCAGGTAGTGGAAGAAGAAGGAGTTCCCATTGAAATTTTTTTTGGTCTCTCTTATAAATGGGAACATAGTTGTGAAAATTGTTATAATATATGTGGCTCTAATGTTGATAATGAAAGGTTTATTTATTTGACATTGCCAGAGAGTAAAACAGTCACTTTTGCAAAATTAGTTAAAGATGCTAATCATAGCATGAAATGTGGTGAGTGTAAATCTGACATGTTTTCAACATTAATTTTAAAGGAATACGGACAGTATGTAATTTTAATGATGCAACGATGTAGAGCTGATGGTTCAAAATTGGATACTTTAATAAAGAAGTTTACAGGACAGCAATTATCAATTTCAGGAAAAACTTTTGTAACTGTTGCAATAATTTTCCATGATGGACCTACTGTTACTTCTGGACATTACACAGTTTATCTTAAATGTGAAAAAGGCTGGACACTGTGTAATGATTCCCAATTGATTTTCAAACAACGTTTGCCTTTTGATTTAGCAAATTCCTATCTAATCTTCCTGAAACCTAAATTTTAGAGAGATTTCAATCAATCAATCAAGGACACTTATAAAGCGCGCTACATACCCGTAGGGTCTCAAGGCGCTGGGGGGGGGGGAGCCGCTACTGCTCGAACAGCCAGGTCTTCAGCTTCTTCCTGAAGGAGAGGTGGTCTTGGGTCAGGCGCAGGTCGGTCGGGAGGGAGTTCCAGGTCTTGGCGGCCAGGTAGGAGAAGGACCTTCCTCCTGTAGTCGCTCTTCGGATGCGGGGGACGGCGGCGAGGGCGTGGTTGGCTGATCGGAGGTGGCGTTTGGGAGCGTAGAAGTTGATCCGGCTGTTGAGGTAGCTCGGGCCTTGGTCGTGTAGGGCTTTGTGTGCGTGGGTGAGGAGGCGGAAGGTGATTCTTTTGTTGACGGGGAGCCAGTGAAGGTCTCTCAGATGTCCGGAGATGTGGCTGGTTCGTGGGATGTCGAGGATGAGTCTGGCTGAGGCGTTCTGGATCCGCTGGAGTCTCTTCTGGAGTTTGGCGGTGGTACCGGCGTAGAGGGCGTTGCCGTAGTCCAGTCGGCTGGTGACGAGGGCCTGGGTGACGGTCTTCCTAGTCTCGGTGGGGATCCACCAGAAGATCTTCCGTAGCATGCGTAGGATGTTGAAGCATGCCGAGGAGACGTTGTTGACTTGCCTGGTCATGGAGAGGGAGGAGTCCAGGATGAAGCCCAGGTTGCGTGCATGGTCTGTCGGTTTGGGTGCGGTGCCCAGGGCGGGAGGCCACCAGGAGTCGTCCCAGGCGGAGGGAGAGGAGCCCAGGATGAGGACCTCCGTCTTGTCCGAGTTCAGTTTCAGGCGGCTGGTCGTCATCCACTCGGCTACCTCTTTCATCCCTTCGTGCAGGTTGGCTCTGGCGGCGGCGGGGTCGTTGGTCAGGGAGAGGATCAGCTGGGTGTCGTCGGCGTAGGAGATTATGCTGAGGTTGTGTTTGCGTACGATGGCCGCGAGGGGGCTCATGTAGACGTTGAAGAGGGTGGGGCTCAGAGATGATCCTTGGGGGACGCCGCAGATGACTTCGGTGGCCTCTGACTTGTACGGTGGTAGGCGGACTCTCTGTGTTCTCCCGTCGAGGAAGGAGATGATCCATTCCAGCGCCTTGTCCTGGATTCCGACGTTGCTGAGGCGCCGTACTAGGGTGCGGTGGCAGACCGTGTCGAATGCCGCGGAGAGGTCCAGGAGGATGAGGGCCGCTGTTTCTCCGTTGTCCATCAGGGCTCGGATGTCATCGGTGGCGGCGATGAGGGCGGTCTCGGTGCTGTGGTTGGCTCGGAAGCCGGACTGTGAGGGGTCGAGGGATCCGTTCGTCTCGAGGAAAGCGGCCATCTGCTTGTTGACGGTCTTCTCGATGACTTTGGCTGGAAACGGGAGGAGCGAGATGGGGCGGTAATTCTTGAGGTCGGTGGGGTCCGCTGTTGGTTTCTTGAGTAGAGCGCTGAGTTCGGCGTGTTTCCAGCTCTCGGGGAAGATGGTGGTGTCGAAGGATGTGTTGATGATGTCACGCAGGTGGGGTGCGATGACAGCGTCGGCCTTGTTGAAGACGTGGTGAGGGCAGGGGTCGGTCGGTGATCCGGAGTGGATGGAGTTCATCGTGCGGATGGTGTCTTCGGTGCTGATCGGGGTCCAGGCGTGGAGGGTGGTGGTGGGGGGTGGTTGTTCGGTCATGGTGTGCGTTGGTTGGTTGTTGAAGCTGTTGTGTATGTCCGCGATCTTGTTGTGGAAGTATGAAGCCAGGGAGTTGCAGAGGTCTTGCGATGGGGTGATGTCGTTGTTTCCTGCGCTGGGGTTGGAAAGCTCTTTGACGATGTTGAAGAGTTCCTTGCAGTTGTGTGCGTTGTTGTCCAACCGGTCCTTGAATGCTGTTTTCTTGGCGGCGCGGATCAGCTGGTGGTGTTTCCGGGTGGCAAGTTTGAAGGAGGTCCTGTTGTCCGGTGTCGGTTCCCTTCTCCAGACTTTCTCGAGGGCTCGGCAGTTCTTCTTGGAGCTCTTGAGTTCGTCGGTGAACCATGGGGCTTTCTTGCTGCCGGGTCTGCTGGGCGGGGTCCTCAGTGGGGCGAGTTCGTCCGCGCAGTTGCTGATCCACTTCGTGAGGTTGCCGGCGGCCTGGCTGGGGTTCGCTGAGCTGGCAGGAGGGTGCTGGCTCAGGGAGGTGGCGAGCTGGTCTGCTGTGATCTTGTTCCAGCTTCTGCGGGCGGCCTGTTGCTGGTGGTGGTGGGTCGTTGTTTTCTTGAAGGTGAAGTGGACGCAGCTGTGGTCCGTCCATTGAAGCTCTGTGGCGTGGCTGAAGTCGATGTCCTTGCTGGATGAGAAGACAGCGTCGAGTGTGTGTCCGGCGAGGTGAGTGGGGGTGGACACCAGTTGCTTGAGTCCCAGGTTGGCGAGGTTGTCGAGCAGGGTGCTGGTGTTGCGGTCGTTGTTGTTCTCCAGATGGAAGTTGAGGTCTCCCAGGAGGATGTAGTCAGCGGAGGGGAGGGCATGCGGGCTGACGAAGTCGGCGATGTCCTCGCTGAATTGTGTGCGTGGTCCAGGGGGTCGGTAGATCAGGGTGCCTCTGAGGGTGGTGTTCGGGTTGGTGTGGATCTGGAAATGCAGGTGTTCGGCGGTGGTCAGGGAGTTGTCGGTGCTGGTCGTGAGACGGATGGTGCTCCTGTGGATGATGGCGATGCCTCCTCCCATCTGGTTGGCGTTTCGGTCCCTCCGGACGATCTTGTAGCCCTCTGGGATGGCGATGGCGATGTCGGGAGCTGAGGAGGCGTTCATCCAGGTCTCCGTGAGGAAGGCAACGTCTGGAGCTGTGGTGTCGAGGAGGTTCCAGAGTTCGATGGCATGTCTGTGGACGGAGCGTGTGTTGATCAGGATGCACTTGAGGTGGGTGCTGCTGGTGTTCGGCTTGGTGGGTGCTGGTGCGAGGCAGGTCCGGATGCAGGTGAACTTGCAGGCGTGGCAGCTGAAGGGTCCGTGGGTACGTCGTGGAGAGGCTTGATGGCATTCTGGGAGTCGGCCGGTGTTGAGAGCGATGAGGGTGGCGGCGGAGTACGTCAGGCGGGTCGGTCGGGGTCTTCGAGGTCCAGGGGTCCTGGCACTGGGCGCGGTCCAGGCGCGGACGGGCGTAGACGGGCTTACCTTTGGCGCGCCTTCGGCGCACAATCGGCGCGCCCGCTGCGCGTGGCCGCTGCGCGTTCGCACGGTCGCCATTTAAGGCGAAGTGCGCGGGTGGGCGGAGCAGCTGGGAGGCGGGAGCGGGGAGGGTACAGAATAGAAAAGGGGCGGGGAAAAGCGGCGGTGGCGGGAAGGGAGGGCGGAGGGCGGACAACAAGGAAGGAAACCACAACACGGGGGAAATAAAAATTATACAGAACGGGCACAAATTCTCAGCAAAACAAGGAAAAACAAGGAAAAAACCAAAGTTATATCAAACAGGCACAAATGTTGGACAAAACAAGGGCAAAAACAACCGCAGCGGCGCCCGCCGGCAATCGGCAAAACGAGGCAGCAGCGAGGCAGAGGGCAGGCAAGGGGCACACGCAGCAGCTGGTGGCCGTGCGGCGCGGGGGTGTCCCACAAGTGGGTCACACTCACCTGCGTCGCACGGTCGCCATTTAAGGCCAAGTGCGCGGGTGGGCGGAGCAGCTGGGAGGCGGGAGCGGGGAGGGTACAGAATAGAAAGGGGGCGGGGAAAAGCGGCGGTGGCGGGAAGGGAGGGCGGAGGGCGGACAACAAGGAAGGAAACCACAACACGGGGGAAATAAAAATTATACAGAACGGGCACAAATTCTCAGCAAAACAAGGAAAAACAAGGAAAAAACCAAAGTTATATCAAACAGGCACAAATGTTGGACAAAACAAGGGCAAAAACAACCGCAGCGGCGCCCGCCGGCAATCGGCAAAACGAGGCAGCAGCGAGGCAGAGGGCAGGCAAGGGGCACACGCAGCAGCTGGTGGCCGTGCGGCGCGGGGGTGTCCCACAAGTGGGTCACACTCACCTGCGTCGCACGGTCGCCATTTAAGGCCAAGTGCGCGGGTGGGCGGAGCAGCTGGGAGGCGGGAGCGGGGAGGGTACAGAATAGAAAAGGGGCGGGGAAAAGCGGCGGTGGCGGGAAGGGAGGGCGGAGGGCGGACAACAAGGAAGGAAACCACAACACGGGGGAAATAAAAATTATACAGAACGGGCACAAATTCTCAGCAAAACAAGGAAAAACAAGGAAAAAACCAAAGTTATATCAAACAGGCACAAATGTTGGACAAAACAAGGGCAAAAACAACCGCAGCGGCGCCCGCCGGCAATCGGCAAAACGAGGCAGCAGCGAGGCAGAGGGCAGGCAAGGGGCACACGCAGCAGCTGGTGGCCGTGCGGCGCGGGGGTGTCCCACATTTGGCAAGATCTGGACAAAATAATTTTACCATTTTACTGGATTACCATTGCAATTTTGTAAAAAAAAGATTTTTTAAATTATCATTTGGCCTAATGGAAAGATAACCAATTGTAATGTGGACTTTTTTAATTTTTAATGAAACTTTCAAAAACCAATAATTTAGAGATAATCGGTAACATCTGCACAATTTAAATTTTGGAATGTTATTGGACTGCCATTGGAAATTTTTTCAAAAATGATTTAAAAAATTACTATTTGGCCATGTGGAAAAGTAACCAATTCTATTGTGGACTTAATAAATTATTCAAAAAATTTTCGTGAACCAAAATGTTACAGAGAATCGGTGAGATCTGGACAAATTAAACTTTAGAATTTTATTGGATTACCGTTGGAAATTTATTCCCCAAAAAATTTTTAAATTACTATTTGGCCTAAAGGAAATGGAATCAGATGTATTGTGGAGTTATTTGAGATATAATATTGTGATTATACTTCTGAAACAAACATATCAGACGGTATTTTAAAGAAATAAGTATTGGTATTAGATGATATTTTTTTAGAATATTATGCATTTCTATAATGTTAAGTTTAAGTAAAAAGAGATTCTGGGCTTTTTTAATACAATCTTTGTGATTGTTATTTTTTTTTGCCCGCTGTAAAATGATGAATGCAATTGCTTTCACAATTTATAGTGAAATGCAATATATTCTGAAAACAGCAAAAATAAGGCAAAAATATTTTTTGAAAAATATGTAAATATGTGTACTGTATTATAAAATGTTTTAAAAATATTAATACTTTTTTCTTTTTTTTCAGATTGATATAGAAAAATTTCGAAAACTAGAACCATTTTTAAAGCTATTTTTTTTAAAAACAAATGAATAAATATTTTTTTGAGTGGGTATGGTAAGTCAATAATAATAATTGTAGTCTCTCAAGGACCTTGTAATGTGATAATTGATTTTTAGTGTTTTTTTTAAAAAAAAAAAAAAAGTACGCGCACCGTACGCGTACGGTAAAAAAAAAAAAAATACGTTTTTAAAAACATATGTAAAAAAAAGATGAAAGATAAGGTTGGCTCTTAAAAGAACCGTTGTGTTCATGCAGGGACAGAGGAAAGAAAGAATGGGAAAATTATTCAAAGCGACAAGTGTGCTGATCTATTTTGTTGTTCACTAGGGAAACACTGGTCTCCCTATGGCAAATTAGATCTTGACAAAAGGCGCATCGAATATCAACCCTCCGAAATCGAGGGTTCATTTCCAGAGGGCCAGCAAAAGGAGATGCTCCCCCCACAGATGAAGGGCTCACCTGACCTGCAGAAGAAGGAGTCAGCTCTGCAGATGATGGTCCAGGCTGAGCTGCTGTGGATGTACTTGCTTGTCTTTCTGAAGAGTTACCTCCAAAAAGATGACCATGTGTCCTTCTGTGTACATCCTTGAGGTGTCTCTTCATGGTATGATTCCCAAAGGAATACTTCCTGTCAGGATTACCTCTTGAAAGTACACGCTGACACAGCTTGCAAGTTACTAAGGGTGCATTCACCTTTTGCTGGCCTTCAGGAAAAGTAAAATAATCCCATACATAAGAGGGCTTTTGTTTCCTCGCTCTCTGCCTCAAAACAGTGCTGCTAGTGCTAGCCTCACTCTCAGAAGAGCTCTGCTGTTCTGCCATCGTATCACAAAGACAACCCAGCTCCTTCTCCTAAGGGATCACAAGCAGAAATGAGAGGAATGGGTGTGGTGTAGGAGAGTTCTAGAACTGAAAGTAGTTTCAACCAATCAAAAGTTGTGTTTCATGATCACATGACCTACCGTACGCTTACGGTACGCTTACGGCAAAAGTGCGCATGCGCGTAAAAAAGACACGCGCTTGAGCGCATGCACATAACAGTCACTACCCGACACTTCCGCGTAACGTGCGCGTGTAGCGTACGCGCGCACGCGTCCCACGCGGAGTACGCGCGGCTACGCAAATTGCGTAACTATACGCAAGCAGCGTAAAAAAATTACGGGCGTTGCGTAAACCGTACGCTTACCGTAAGCTTACGGTACGCGTACTAAAAAAATAATAAAAAAATAAAATAAAATGTACTGCAAATAAATTTTACATGTTTATTTTAAAAAATATATTAAAAAAAACATATTAAAGAATTTTAAAAATGTAACCATAGTCTTTATAAAAGGTAAGAAAATTAAAATAAAAATATGTTAAAAAAAATAGAAGAAAAAAAAACAATTAGCATTTAAAAAACCTTGCAAATTCACTGAAAAAACCATGGGTTTTACACACGTTATAGTTAGGAATTAGCATTTAAAAAACCTTAGAAATTCAGTGAAAAAACCATAGGTTTCACACACGTTATAGTTAGGAATTAGCATTTAAAAAACCTTAGAAATTCAGTGAAAAAACCATAGGTTTCACACATGTTATAGTTAGCTGGACATTTTACTCGTAAAAAACCAATGAAATTCCCCCGTTATAGTTAGTTCAGCTAACTATAACTCGCGCGCCCGCAATGCACTGCTGATGACGTCACATATTACATCACTCATGACATGGTCAGTGACATCACTCATGACATCACTGATGACATCTCAAATGACATCACTGATGACCTCACTGATGACATCATCCTTGTGATAGAGTGGCAGACCTCCTCTTCCCCTAATAAAACCTTTGATACACACATTCAAAAATAGAGACTAAAATTTACAAAAGAATGGACATACCAATAACAGTTACAACAACCTCTTCAGTAATTCTAAGATCCACATACACATCCACTCATTCACCAACAGTCCAATACAGTCACTCATACATGTACTCACTTATCATATGTACTCATACACCTATACATCCTGTTACACAATGCCACTCATCCATAGAGCTACTCACACACATAGTCACTCATGCTAATAAAGAATCAAACATACATTTACATGCATATACAGTTATACACACACCACCACACTTACTTCTACGGAAACTTACACATACTTAGTCTTTTAAACAATCACTTATAGAAATACATACTTATTCATACAGGAACTCTTTCAATCTCTCACTCTCACATATACTCACATATATAAACCAATAGTCACATATACTAGTTTTAAACATAGGTAGTTACTCATAAAGACACTATTGAGACAGTCATTCACTCACTAACACACCCATACACACACACATCCACCCATGCAGTCCTGCACACATGCTCTGTTCAACACATACAAACAGTGAGTCACTCATTCATGCACCTATGCACTACGTAATACCCCCCACCAAACCATGCAGACACTCATACTGATACTCAAAAAACCAACTAATAACCTATATAGACACCCATGTAGCTACTCACCAACCCATGCAGCCACTTATACACAAAGTGAAAAAATGATACAGATATTTATATATTTAAACATTACTCACTAAGCCATGTATTCACTATGATACACTTAATCAGTCAGTTACACAATCAATTTTTCAAAAAGAAATCATCCATTTAGACAGTAATATACCCATGTATTCTTCCATCGACCTTGAGATATACATATATAAAACATATTTAATTTTCAGAAAAACACACATTCACTGGATGATGTCATCAGTGAGGTCATCAGTGATGTCATTTGAGATGTCATCAGTGATGTCATGAGTGATGTCACTGACCATGTCATGAGTGATGTAATATGTGACGTCATCAGCAGTGCATTGCGGGCGCGCGAGTTATAGTTAGCTGAACTAACTATAACGGGGGAATTTCATTGTTTTTTTACGAGTAAAATGTCCAGCTAACTATAACATGTGTGAAACCTATGGTTTTTTCACTGAATTTCTAAGGTTTTTTAAATGCTAATTCCTAACTATAACGTGTGTGAAACCTATGGTTTTTTCACTGATATATATATATATATAGAGAGATATATTCACTTAAAAAACCATAGGTTTCACATACGTTATAGTTAGGAATTAGCATTTTAAAAACCTTGCAAATTCACTGAAAAAACCATAGGTTTCACATATGTTATAGTTAGCTGGACATTTCACTCGTAAAAAACCATTGAAATTCCCCCGTTATAGTTAGTTCAGCTAAATATAACTCGCGCGACCGCAATCCACTGCTGATGACGTCACATATTACATGACTCATGACATGGTCAGTGACATCACTTATGACATCACTGATGACATCATCCAGTGAATATGTGTCATTCTGAAAAATAAATATTTTTTATATATGTATATCTAAAGGTTAATGGAAGAATAAATGGGTAAATAAGTGTCTAAATGGATGTTTTTTTTGTAACATTAATTGTATAACTGACTTATTAACATTATCTTAGTGAATATAGTGATGTAATATGTGACATCATCAGCAGTGGATTGCGGTCGCGCGAGTTATATTTAGCTGAACCCAACTATAACGGGGGAATTCCAATGGTTTTTTACGAGTGAAATGTCCAGCTAACTATAACATGTGTGAAACCTATGGTTTTTTCAGTGAATTTGCCTGGTTTTTAAAATGCTAATTTCTAACTATAACGTGTGTGAAACCTATGTTTTTTTAAGTGAATTTGAATGGTTTTTTAAATGCTAATTTCTAACTATAACGTGTGTGAAACCTATGTTTTTTTTTGTGAATTTGTAAGGTTTTTTAAATGCTCATTTATGTATGTATTATTATATTTGTTATATATTTATTTTACAATAAACTACCTATGTAAATAGTTATAGATTGACTGTATCCTGTAATATGGAATGGCTCGTTTAAAATGTTTTTTTTTTTTAAGGGTTTTTCACCGTGCGATTTTTTGAAAAAAAAAAAATGTTTTTTTCACCCTTCGGGGTCCTTCAGGGACCCCCTGACAACGGCTAGGGGGTCGGAACTCTCTACCCTACCCCCTTTTCACGTTCTCCACCTTTGTTTTTCACTGCCACACACAAAATGGCGTCCGACACTTCCTGATTTCGTCCGATTCGAATGTTGACTGACATTTAACCACCAATCAGAATTACGCTTGCGCACGGCACCGTGCGCGCACGGTGCGCGCCTATAGATATTTATGTACTTTTAACTGCAATTTTCTCAGAAACTACTGAACAGATTGACACCATATATGCAAAAGGCACATGCCTGACCTGAGGACTACCTCTTTGCCAAATTTCAAGTAATTCTGTTCAGCCGTTCGGGCTGTACCTTCGACCAAAGGTCCCATGGGAAAATGCATGGGGAAAACGCGTTTTGGGACCCCCCTTTTTTCACAGCCCCCGCTTGACGAATCACCCCAAGACTTTCAGGGTGGAGCTGAGTGGAGCGCCCCATTAGTTTTGAAAATTTCGCGAGGATTCGTCAACCGGCGCCAAAGTTATTCAAAATAGAATTTTCAGATTTCCTATGGGAACTCGGTGTTAACTATAACTATCTACTGGCGACCGCCAGTAGATAATATATTCAACACAGGAAATATGCATTACTCGAATCACTAGAGAAGGGTCAGACTAATTTAGAAGGACTGAAAGTAGGTCAGAGGGAAAAAATATATATTCATGGAGATTGAGCGAGATAGTGAATTCAGGCTTTGTGTGAGATGTGAGCCTGTAACTTCTGTTGCACTTCGCTATTAGAAATGTATACTAACTCCAGTTACCTCAAGAGCTTGTGGGTCTTTGCAACCTCTGGGATAGCTTGGCTCCATGAGGACTCATGAAGGAAGAAGTGTGGAACCACATGAACAGGAGATGTGGTGTGGACGCCTTCAACATACACTGTTTTTATTTTATTTTTTGCATATTTATATAGCGTGAACTCGACCGGAAGGTATTGGAGCGCTTTACATAGCACCGTATTTACATTACACATTCTGGCACCGGGAGATTAAGTGATTTGCCCAGAATCACAGGATGAGGACGCGACCTCGAGGCTCGAACCCTGGTTTCCGGCACCAGAGGCGGCAGCGTAGCCGACGGACGACATCCTCTCCACTGTTTAGGCGGCCCTCCAAGGTTTCGTTACATCACTAACTCGTACCACACCAAACTAAAGTATATCAACTGAAAACAAATATCCAACTGTCCTCTATGTGTGTCCATACGTTTCAGAAACATCTACTTCATATCGTTTCGTTTATACTACTATGTGTCAGTAGGTGGCGCTCCTATGCAATATGTTGTCTTACTTTTTTTTTTTCCAAATCAGTCTGCTATATCAGCTACCATAGGGTGAGTCTCAGAAAATGAAAAGGAGAAGATTCAGGAGAGGTCTCTTTGTTTTGTTTGCTTTTTCGTACTGCGAATTATTTAAATAACGTGTCCGTCCTTCGTCGCGGGCGACCCCAAGCACAGCCTTCATTCAACAGAGCACTGAGGCCTTAAAGCCCGAAACACCGGTCTTTCCTGTGATGAGATTCCGCAATCCCCGCGTGAGCAGGTAAGATGGTACTTACTGCATTTCACATCATGGTGAATCTCCGGCGTTACTGCCCGTCTTCACGTGCTAACCCGCAATGAATACTGCAGCAGCTGACAGAAAAAAAGGCTAACGTATTCTTTAATCAAAAACGACGGCTTTACAGACGCAAATTACAGTATTACATGCATTGCTTTAAGAAAATTGCGTTGCTGTTTAGCAGTGTACCTTTGTGCTTAAACCACGACCTTGGCTCAATAGCCCTCCCTTTGCTCTATAACGTGTTGCAGTTCTTTTTTTTAAATGTTAATTTTTCGCGTGCTTGTTCTGCCCGCTGGTGCTCTGTTGATTTTCCTTGTTCAGTCCCAGGTGGAATGGGAGAGCTGGTGTGTGTCTGCTGATAGCCTTCCCAGCGCCTTATAATTAGCACATTGTACTGTACTTCTGCGGAGTCAGGCGGCGGCGGCGGAAAAGGCTTCCGTTCCCTTTACCATGCGGCATATTTGCTGTTTTGCTCTGCACAGCGACGAGGCGGCTCCTTCCAGTTTAAATGCTGGATTCTAAAGGCCCTTTGCCGGGGTGTCTTGCAGGAGGTGCGCGCAGGGCCCTCGCTGAACCTCGCCTTGCCCTGTCACGCGCTGCCGTTCTGACCAGGCAGTTTTTTTTAGCCGCCCTTCACCTCCGCGAGCGACCGCGCTCTTCGCGGCGTCTTTGAAACGGATATCCAGCGAGGCATGATTTCATGCCTCTTTTACATTAATTGGGCTTCTCTCTAGACCAACTACCAACTGTCGCTCTTGGTTACAGAGTTCCCCACCTGGGAACTACGAAGGCTAATGTTCGTCCATTTTTAGTATGGTGGTATTGTGAACCTCTCAAACTGATATTTTTTCCATTTGTGTGTAAACGCGGCAGAATATAACCCCCACTTCATAAAAAGGAAAATAATGTTTATATTTTCGAAAATCTTCCGCCTTCATCTAGACAGCCGGTGCCTCTCAATACGAAGGTTCTGCACTGAGTGGCAGAACATGGATGTATAGCTGGACTACACGTGTGGGTGGGGGGGGTTGGGGGGGTTCTTTTAAAAGGTCATTAGCAATGCTCCCGAAGTAATACAAACACATTGATATATATGTATGCGTTGTGTGCTGTGTACTTATTTAACACCTTTGTTTTAAGTGAAAGGTTATGCAAACCCAAAAATAAAACAACATTGCTTTCACGGTCAAATATGATTCGGAGTTGTTGAGTCCACTTCTTTAAAATAAGGTCTGTTGTGAAATTTGGTCAAATGCAATAAGTTAATGGAGTGAATTTGCTAAAGAAGTGTGAATGCACAAGCTTGGCTTCATCAATTTAATTCTATACTGTACACGTTCTAACTGAATATTTACGAAACCCATTTTTTTTTCACAAACTAGAATTTCCCCAACAAGAGCATTTTCACAAATGGGCGAGATTTATTCATGTGTGTGATACGGATAGATGCCTTCCCGGCTCACCTACGGATGAATGGCGATTGGGCTTCTCACACTTGAAATTTCTTTTGTTGAACCCATAACATTTTAGTGAAGTGAATTGCAGCATCCATACACAGAATGTGAGGCTTACACTATTAGTGTGCAGCCGTGCCTGTGTCTGGAATGAACAGAGCTCCACAGTTCAGAGTATGCGCTTGCATGTTTTAGTGGTGATTCTAAGCACCTTCTTGCACAGTCCGCCCCTTGTGTGAGCTCCTGGCTCCTGCATATTCATATAGCCCTTCCGGACCATGCATCCTGTTTCATGCAACCTAATTCGAGCCATGCAGAAACAGACTTTAAGAGAAAAGACTTAAAAAAAACCCTCTTACTGAATCGATACATTCATGGAAATTTGTCTTACTTACCCCAGCTAAATATTATGAAACCACAATCGGGCAATGCATATTTACAAAATATTTACAAAAAAATGCACGAAGTAGGTGAATACATCTTTGAACAGTTCTTCCTTGTATAAGGTTTGGTCTAACTGCCCTATTGTGCCTAATTGGTCATTGTATGAAGCACAAGTCCTCTGGGTGTTATGCTGCATAAAAACATCCTTTTATTAAAGTGGAACAGATGTCAGATGTGTGCTCCTAGGAAGGTACTTGGAAACAGAGAATACAGAATTTGAAATATAAATGTAATTCAAATTAGGAATCAGTTTCTTGTCTGAAGGTTCAAGATATACTCCTGTGAGGCATGATCGTGTAGGAATAACTATAACAGGCGTGTTTGCGACCTCAGTTGTCAGGACACATCCCAGTGGGCTGACGCCTCTGTTGCAAAAGCATTTTTAGCATTGACAACCGCTGACGTCTTATTAGCTCTAGATTTTTAAAGGGGCCCAGGTACAAAACAACAACAACCTGAGCACAACATATATTCAGGTCAGTGCATGGAATATGCACTGGTGTTTCCCACTCGTACCTGATCTGATGCACAATGGCACTCTCATAAGCAAACATGCACTTGCACCTCCACATCCTCATAGTAAGTAAATATACACTGTAAAAGTAAATGCTAAAAAAAATAGAATTACGACTACAAGATAAAGCAGTAAGATACACTTTGCCAACCCTTTTAGCTCTCTTGAGCATATTCTTTTCACTGACAGGTGTAATATGGTAACCCAGAAAATGCTGAAGAATTTTAATAAAGCTTCAGTTATGGGTAAACATAAGGATACTGTCAATATGCAAACACATTCAGATTACCCCAGTTTAGAAGGCGTTATTTGGACATTTCTACTTCGTCGTCACTTTGCATCATGGATGTGAGGCTGCCCCTGTCGGGCACATGATATTAGATCCACAGAACATACGTTTTTTGCTAGTTATTCATTTTATTTAAAATGTCTTTATTTTCTGTTAAAAACATACCATTTATTTGCATAATGAAATACACTTCAAGGAAGTTAACAAAAACTGTCATACTAAATAACAAGACCTTTCAGCGAGACTTATTTTCATCTTTATCTTCAAACTCTAGTGTTACTTAACTTAAAATGAACATTAACTGAATGGTATAAATTGATTTAGTGACTTTCAAAAAAGCAACATATGCTCTAAGTGATCCATAGTGCTGCAGCATAATCGGCAACGCCTTTTTCTGATGGGCAGACTCTGCCATGTTACTGACACCGTATTGAGTTGATATTGTAGTCTGATTTGCACCAATTTTGCATTTTGGTTGGATAATTAAATATTTTATACTTGGTAATTAAAAGCTCTATTGCATAATATTCACAATATCAACAGTATGGTTTCTTGCCATAAATTAACCTTAACTGACAGCTTGTAAACTTCAATCTTTTTTTTGATAACCAGTTTTATTAATTTATGATATTCACAAGGTTGTTCACTAAGACATTCTGAAGCACCTTCTCATACACATACAGAAGTACATATTTAATCATTGACACTGATAGCTTGCAGACCGTAATAGTCCAACCATTTCCCCCATATTAGTTAATGCTTGCGGGGGCAACCCTGCGCCTCCAAGGTCGCACACCAGTCCACCCCAGTCCGCCATTCCGTTAGCATGTGTGCGGTTGCTGATTTCCATTTATGGGCAGTGTCCCTTTTAGAAGCCTTCGCAGCCATCCCGCTGTAGTACCTCTCTCCCGTTGTATGTCCAAGGTCTTCCGGTATCTCCAGTAGGCTTCTTTGGGTGTCAGTGCAATTATGTGGTCCAGGATTCGAGACAGGGAAGACGTTATCTATTTCCAAAACACCGCAATCAGTGAGCATGACAATGTCATGTGGAAAAGTATACCTGAATCTTAGAGTGTCATTTAGAGGTTGGCACCCGTTGAGCATCTGCCAGTAAAGAGTTGATGCCCCATCCGCCAGCGTCATGGGTCCCTATCCCATTTCGAGGTAGGGGAACCACAGGGCTTCTGCCAGTGGTGCTTCAGTGGAAATCCTTGATCTGGTGGTCCTGCCACCATTGGACTGCCATGTCACAGTGGTGATGGGGCAACCATAAGTGGGCTTCGCTGCTTAGAGCTGCAATACAAACCATGGTGGAACTGATAAGGAAATGACTCTCCCCACACACACAAAAAAACTGCCCGTCAGACTTTAGAAGTTTGTGAAATAAAAAAAGAATAATTCTGAACTGGCAAAGACAAGTTGCCTAATGGCATTCAGGTATCCTTAAGTACATCTGCCACACGGGTGAATGCACTTCAGGAAGAAGGCCCTATGTCAGGCTGGCAGGGACCTCTCTTCAAGGTGGCTGCCCTCCTCAGGGGAAAGGCGACCCCTGCCTCTGGCGATCAGATGAGCTGTTGGGTCATCTGCCAGAGTTAAAGTCACCTCTTTGGCTGTTAGTTTCAAAATATTTCAATAGTGATTGGGTTTTAAAAAACTATTTATAAATCTATATTTATTAGCCCTCATCATACTAAAATCAAGCTAAAGCTGTGAATTTTCCTTCTTGGTACTAGTGATGTCTCTATAGAGAAAATATCCTAGTGTGTCCCGCCGGGCTGTGCACAACATAAAGAAGACACCTGAAGGCTTCAGTGTTAAAGCGCCAGTCTGGGTGGATTTCAGGCATGCCTGTCTCTAAGGTTGTATTATTCTGCAGCCCTATCAGCGTTCTCCCAGTAGGGATATACTGGGTGCAAAGTGAGATACTCACAGAGAGCAGTCATACTCGCACCATAAATCAAGATTGTTGTGGTTTCTCAGTGGGAAATCATCTCAATGATAGGAAGGTAGTATGGCATCCATATGTCTAAGATAAAAACTGCTCAAAGCCTTTGCTACCATACACAAAGAATTAGCTTTAAATAATTTCCCTTAGTTAATTCATCTGTCAGTCAGATTTCTCAGGTTTTTATAGGCTGTTTTTACCTTTAGCTTGGACCAATGGAATTCCATGAATGAACTGGGGACCTTTAAATCTACTATAACTGATTCTCATCGCTTGGCTCTTCTGTTTATTGATATTTAGAGGTTTCATCTGTGATTAATTAGCCAGCATGCCTACCATCTACTGGAACAGAGCCATCTCTGATGACATCGCCACAGGTCGTCAGCATTGCTGACCGCTTCTATCCCAAGGCTGTCAAGATATGGCGAAAGAGCAAAAGGATCTAAGAGACAAATTGTTCCGCGCTCTCAAGTAAATAATAAAAATGGTGTGAATGAATATGCAATATTTCCTGATGCCAAAGAATAATAGAAGCTTGAGGGAAACAAAGGCAGAGTTAGTTCTGGGGATATATAGCTAAGGCCCTGATTAAAAGCTAAGGCGTTAATTATTACCCTGATAAATAATGATACAATGGGGTATGTTATCGGTTGGGAGCGATAAATAGCGCTTATTATGTGTTTATGGGTAAGAATATGCTGATTTTGGTGTTTAACGCTCTAAAATCAGCTTAATACAGTAAGTTCCGTATGTTTTCTCCTTTTCAATTTCGCCAGGTTTGACCTTTGAGTTAAATACCTTCACAGGCGTAATGCAGTGTCCCATGGGAAGCAAAGGTGCAGCCTAGTCTTCCCATGGGAGTGTTCGTGAAAGGGAAAAATGATGTGGCAGGACTGGATAGGTTTTCAGTGTGCAGAGGAGGCGGTTGAGAGGCTTAGCTTCTCCCTGGCTCTTACCCCCGGCGCAGCTGGTGTCGCAATTGCCACCTACCAGGCACGCAACGCCCATTGGGCTCAAAGGGCTTCAGGCCCCCCTTGGTGTGTGGCAGCCCGGGCCGAGACAGCTTTCTGGGGACATACACAGTCGCACCGAGTACGTCAGAGGTCTTTAAAAGACCATTTGCTTGTTAATGAGGCTTTGTTGTTTATTCACCCCTTCTTAGAGTCCCTGCATCTCTACTCTGCCTATTGCTGGAAGAATTATCCCTCCCAAATTTTTTTCTTAGCCCCCCCCCTGAAATTTGGCTCTAGTTGCGCCTCTGCCTCCTACCCACCCCGTAGATGCGGGAGGGAGGGATTTATCGGCTGGCTTAGCGAATAGGGGTTGCCTTGATTAGGACAGGTTGTAGGGCAGGTTTGAGCAGGAGAGTGGGGGTGGGGAATCGGATGAGGGCCTACCCACTCCTGGGGGGGTAGAGGAGTTGTACGCAGGGCAGTATGACAGTGTGCAGGATGCCCTGGCATAGGGCAAGGAAGTGTTACTTTGAAATTAAGTTTGCTGAAGAAGGGAAATGAGTCTATTGAGGGAAGAAGATTGTGGGATCAGGTGGTGTGAAGAAAAGTGATAGAGCTAGATGGGTGAAAGTTCTGGAAGGAAGAACAAAAGGGGGAGCTATGATATTCTGTTATGCTGTTATATGCCGTTGAACTGTTTTGCAATTTGTAGTCCTGTCCTAATAAAGGGCCTTTTGCACTACCTGGAGCGTCAAGTGTGATAACTTCAAAATTGTAACCCATGCGTAAACAGTAGCTTACGCATGGGTCAGAAAATTATGAAGAACTCGTAATTAGGCCCTAAGGGCCATATTTATGACCCTTGTGGCACAAGGCAGTGCAGCAAGTTACCTTGCCGCGCTGCCATGGGGCACAGGGAAAGGGCAGAAATGCACCGTATTTATTCAATATGGTGCATTCCTGTTCTTTCCCCTTGTGCTGGCACCCGTTTTGGCAGCCTAGCACCAACACAGGCACCCTTGCACCATTGTGCAAGGGTGCCTGTGTTGTAGGCAGGATTGTTTTTGCACAGGAAGGGTCCCCCTCCTGCACAAAATTAATCCTGAGAGGCTTTTTCCACTTTCTATGTGTGCTGCAATATGCTGCACTCATAGAAAGACAAAAAAACAAGGAGAAATTAAAGATCTTGCTCTCTGTTACGCCTCAACTGGGGAGGCGTATTTTTTTGGTACATTCCCAGGTTTAACAGGTTTGTAATTCTGGGAATGCATCAAAAACCATGGGAGTTGTGTGGGAACACAACATCCATGGAACACCTCTGTTGTGCAGAGTAATGGAACACAGCGATTTGCACTGTGTTGCATTACTCCATATTTTTTAAGCCATTCAAAGCCAAACATAGTGGCTTTGCATAGCTTCAAAAATATGACTTTAGGTTTGCGTCAGTCTTGCACCACCTTGCGTGGTGTAAGAGCGACACAAATCGGGTCATAAGTATGGCCCTAAGTGTTGAATTAAAGACTGGCTGATATACAGGTGAAACCACTTAGGAGCGCAGAGCAGTAGGTAGCCTGGTCCTAGAGCCATAGACCCTCTTTTAAGGACACTCAATGCTACTGCTCTGTACATTGTTGGCAGACAGGACTGAAAGCTTATGTGAGCAATCAGGAGGAGTCTATTATTTATTTAAAATTTGTAGAGCTCAAGTGACACCCACGATAGGGCATCCTGGGGCTGAAGGAACTGTAAGAAAAATGTTAGGGTCTTAGATCTCAGCAGACGTGTTACTCCGTCACAACGGTGACAGATATCTCGTCTGCCGAAATATAAGTCCCATAGAATATAATGACACTTAGTCTTGGAGGAAAAGGCAGGTTTTAGGTGTTTTCGGAGCCTATACAAGTTGGATTGTTGACAGAGTTATAGAGAAAGGGAATTCTAGTTGTTGGTGTCTGATGAGAAAAAGAGTAGCCTCCACATCTGGTATTACAATGCTGGGTACAAACGCAAGATGAAGATAGGCAGTTTGAAGAGCTCGTTCCGGTTGATGGAAATTGAGTTTCTTACATACATAAGGGGGCAGGTGTTATAAAGGGCTTTATTAGTGAAGCATAATATTTTTTCAAGAAGAACACAAGTACGTATAGAAAGTCAGTAAAGATCTCTGATGTGGCTGGATACATGAGAGCAGCCGCGGCCCGTGGAGGGAGTTCCGTGGGGCGGAAAGGCGGGGCGGGGGAGGGGTGTTTTAAAAACCAGAATATGGATAATTGCAGGTAAGTAAACAATAAAATAAATAAAACGAATTTCGTTGTGCGCCCTGCATCGCAAAATGCTAGTACTAGGGTAGGATGCATTGTGTTTCCGAAGTTGGACATGTACTTTTAAGTTTTTCAGTCCTTTTAGTGAAAAACTCTTAAATTAGTTTTCACTACTGCAAGGCCTATCTCTCCCGTAGGATAACATTATAGATCCCTTATTACAGTTTATGAGTGTAGTTTCCAAATAGGAAATATTATTGGTTTATGTTTGGTGTCTCTGGGAAGTTGGATTTTAAATTACAATTCCAAAAATGCCACTTTTAGTAAGTTAACATATACAAAAAAAGTGATGGATGGAAGGCTTGAATTAATCTCAAAAATGGTAGTTACTCGGAGACACATCCCAGTCCATCATTATTTTGCACACAATGCCACCTTAGTTTGGACCACACTATATGCAGATTATTTTTGGACCCTGCTCTAGTTGGAAAAGTCCAGCCCCAACTGCCAAGTCAGGTCCTTCTTGAACCAGAACACAAGCAAACCAGTACCGTTGTTGTCTAGGTATGGGCTCATCAGCCAGGTACAGCTTGGTTTGAGTGACACAGTGTGAACGGGACCCACATCTGGGCATACCCTTCCCACTAAAGTATGCAAAAAAATGATAGATGGAATGCTTGAATTAATCTCAGCCACTGGTAATTAATCTGGGCTGCATCGCAGCCCATCGTTATTTTGGTCACAGCGCAACCTCAGTTTGGAACCAGCTATTTGCAGATCAGTGTTGTCCCTGCTCCAATTGGAACAGTCCAGCCTGAACTTCTAAGCGAAGTCCTTCTTGAACTGAAACCAAGCAACCCAGTACTGGTATTGTCCTATTTATGGGCTCATCAGTTAGGTACAGCTTGGTTCCAGTGACACAGTGTGCACGGGACCCACGCCTGGGCATACCTGTCCCACTTAGAATGACAAACTAAAGTATACAAAAAATTGATGGATGGAATGCTTGAATGATTCTCAGCCACTGGTAATTACTCAGGCCACATCCCAGTCCATCGCTATTTTGCAAACCATACCACCTCAGTTTGGACCCAGCTATATGCAGATTAGTCTTGACAGTTCCTGGGTTGCTTGTGTTCCGGTTCAGGGAGAACCTGGCTTGGTAGTTTGGGCTGCACCTTTCCCACAAGGAACAGAGAGTCAAGATTGATTTGCATATGGCTGGCTCTAACCTGAGGTGGCATGGTGAGGTTGGAGTGCTACCCCCGAGCTATTGCCAGTGTTTAGGCTTATTGCAAGCAGTCCTTCCATCACCTTTTGTGTGTTTCAACTTTAGAAAGTTAAAATTTCCTTGCCTTAACCATTTGGTGCCTGCAGCCTGTCGCTCATCGCATGACTGGGTGTTGTTGACATTTGGGCTTTTTGTATTCATCCTAGACAGCCACACACAATGGAAGTTTAGGTGTGATTGAATGGGCCACCACCCACAGGATGGGAGGGAAGAGCTGGGCATAGACTCACTTATACATGAAAAAGCTGTGTCCTGCCTCTACACAAAGGGCTGCATACCCGCCTGTAGTGAGTCTGAAGGCAGAGCCAGGAAGCCAGGCCATCTGTGTACTTTAAAGGCATGCTTCTAGAAGCATCTCCCCACTTCAAAGACACAACTGTGTATAAAAGAAGGACCTCAGTCAGAGATTGCTGTTGGGATGCTACATTTACCTTTTCTTAAAATAAGATATAAGCACTCAGTCTGAGGAACTGTAAAACACAGCAAAACTGCAGAAAGTAAATGAAATACAGAACATAATATACAGTCGGAAGAATAGCACAAGATATAAACATAAAGTAAAAATAAAAACTAACATAGGTGCAGGATATGCAAATCTGAACATGGAAAACAAAATGGACAAAATGTCCAAGTTTATACATAACAAAAGTGAAGTAAGATTAGCATGGGAGCAGAATACAAAATCTGACAAAAAGAAGATAACAATATGATACCTCATTGCCTTGGACAACGACCACTCCTACACAGTACACCTCTAGCCTCGCACATCTTTCGCCTTCTTTCTGTAGAACTCTAATTCCTAGGACTTCCCACACAAGTAGAAACCTGATTGGCACACTTGAATTCTTCTGAGTCCGAAGGGTGAACAGACCCATGAACCGATGTGACCAACCTTCCCATATTCCACCAATTTGTTCCACTTACTCTCACCGCATTACCACACACCTTGTCCACCACAAATGGTCCATTGAATTTACTACCACTTTTGTGAACATAAATTCCTTTCTTAATGAATACAGCATCATCTACTTTAAAATCACTCAACTTGACACTATTACGACTATCAAACTGCATTTTTTGCTTCAACTTGGCCGCTTCCTTATTGCTTCTTGCCTTGGCATCACACATTCTGGCGTCAACTCCGAACTTGACCCATTTGCTCATCCACTCAGGGCGAATCTTGGTAGCTGGCTTCCTCCCTCTCAGCATCTCAAATGGAGAAACCAGGACACTGCATAACTTGTGTTTCACTGGAATAGACCCCTCCTTCACTTTGATCTTACGTTGAAAGGCTTGGATTAACCCAATTCCTTCAGAGAATACTCTTGGGAATTTAGTGCGTTGGTTATCAATCATGCAACCATCATCAGTGAAACCACCAATGTCTACAACAGACACTTATTCACTGGTACCAGGCTTCATTATAATTTTGAAGAGACCCTGGTGAAACCAACCCAGAATACATAAACCTTTGACAGCAACTTACACCTTCCCAAAAATCTTCCTCCCTTTGAAGATCAATATGTCTGTTACTACATTCCTTGGGATTTGAGGGTCGTGCCACTTTCAAACATTTGCCAAACATAGAAAATCTACAAGGGGAACAACTGGATAATTACAGAGAGTGTGTTAAAAAACTGGAATTTTTTTTTGATGTACAACCAGTATTGTGGTGTTCAAACACACATTTCTAATGGTAAAACAAATGTCAGGAGAAATTGTTGATGTTTACATATCCGCTCTAAGGAGATTAGTTGCTGAATGTCATTTTGAAAACGTTAGAGACCAATTCATTTGTCATTGTTCCAACAATACTATTCAGCAAAAATTATTATCATTGGACAACGCATCACTCGAAGAAACGTCCCAAATATCTGTGAAGGAGTTGGAAGAAAGGAAAACTGAAACTGTAAACACAGTTAAACATACATTTAAAGCCTCTGCCAATCCCCAATTTAAAGAGAACTCAAGATCTGACAAGTTTTTTTAAGCAATTTAATATTTGTTTTAGATGTGGTAATATGTCACACTTTAGAAGTGGAATAATCTGCCCTGCAAATAATGTTACATGTAGAATTTGCAACAAATTAGGGCATTTTGCCAAAGTATGCCAGAGTCAAGGAAAACAGCATAATAGAAGTAAGCCTGTTGCCAACTTAGGAGACGAAAATTGTCTGGAAAAGCTATAAGAAGATTTAACAAGACATGGTGTTAGTGGTAGGCGAAGAGATGGTTGCATCAGGAGATCTGTCCCCTTGTGTGGACCCTTATGCTAATATAGCGATGGGTGATATATCAGTGAAACTTCTAGTTGATTCAGGGGGATGGATAACCATGTTGGTGCATGAATTGTTCAACAAATTGTGGCCAGGAAGGGCAATTGAACCACCTGACCGTGCTCCAGTGTCCTATGAAGGACAACGCATTGACCTGCCTGGTTTCTTTGAAAATATATGGATCTTCAAGGAAGGGAAGATTTTTGGGATAGTGTATGTTGCTGTCAAAGGTTTTATGTATTCTGGGTTGGTTTCACCAAGGTCTGTTTAAAATGATTCTGAAGCCTGGTACCAGTGAACAAGTGTCTGTTGTAGACGTTGGTGGTTTCACTGATCATGGTTGCAATTACCTACGCACTAAATTGCCAAGAGTATTCTCTGAAGGAATTGGGTTAATCCAAGGCTTTGAACATAAAATCAAATTGAAGGAGGGGTCTATTCCAGTGAAACACAAGTTATTCAGTGTCCTCCTTTCAGTCAGAGATGATTTAGATAAGGAATTGATGAAATTGTATGACTCAGGCATAATCGAACCTATCAAATCATCCCTGTGGTTATCTCCTCTGGTGGTTGGCCAGAAGAAAAATGGGGACCTTAAGGTCTGTGTAGACTTATACAACCTCAACAGGGCCATTTGGATTGATTCTCATCCCCTTCCTAAAATCTCTGATTTGATGGCTCCTGTGTCAGGAGCTAACTGGTTTAGCAAGCTGGATCTCGCTTACACTTACCCCCAAGTAGTTTTGGATCCTAGCTCTAGACATTACACAGCTTTTGTATCACCAATGGGCACTTTTCAATATTGCTGAATGGCCTTCGTACTAGCCTCAGCGGCTTCTGTTTTCCAAAGGCTAATGTACCAATTATTCAGAGGTGTGGATGGAGTTGTTGTCTTTCAAGACTATGTCCTAGTCTGCGGCAAAACCAAGGACGAGCATATATCGAAACTGGAACAGGTGTTCTCTATTCTGCAGGATAAAGGCATTGTACTTAAGATGGACAAGTGTGAAATTTCAAAGGAACAAAGATTTTGCTACTAGTCAGCAAATTGTTCAAGACCACATCAATCTCGTTTGGCTGACTTCAGACCTAAGTCTTGCGGCTGCCCTACTCCATCTTGCAAAGCACAATCCTATAATTGCTGGAAAAAAGGACAGCGGACATCTAGCACATCTTGAACACAGATACAACTCCACCATGTCAGATGTAATTATGCTCCACTTCCAACTTTAAGATTGTTGCACGACTCTGCACTCCCGCACAGCATTTTCAATCTTGTGGCAGTCGCAAATTACATAATACAGGCTTTCAAATAATGTGAAAGTAGGACAATGGATACTTGGGGGCAGATTTACAAGCCCCTTGTGCCACTTTTGCGTCACTTTTCCCATGTTAAAAGTAACTCAAAAGTGGCGCAGTGGACTTGTAAATCTGCCCCTTGGTATTCACTTGCACACCGTTGTTTTTTTCACTGATTTTAGACATACAATGCTGTATTTTAAGATTTGTGCTTGAAAATGAAATTAGTTTTAGCAGAGTTGCTTCTAAAAGGGAAATGGCAATTTTCGCACATGAAATATTTGCCCAGTGGCAGCCCTAATTGAACAAGGTGCCTAGATAAACACTCTGCACATTTTGCATATTAATGCGTCATCTTGGTTTTCCGACGTAATATGTTTAACATGCTATTTTTAATAAGGACATATGCACTAAACACTTTGTAAATCAAACCCATGTCTGGATGTATCCCAAATGGAACAGTGTACGCACTCAGACATCTAAAGCCACGCAACTTATAGCATACATAAGTACATTGTCATCTTTGGCGCATTTCGTGCTGAAATTGTCATGGTTTTAACTAACTACACAATAAAGTTGTTTTACACTGTTAAAGTTGAGTATTTGGGAAATGTAATTTCTGGACAAGGCATTGAACCCAGACCTGGTCTGACCAACGCTATAATTGAAATTCAAGTGGCCAAAGATAAGGTTGCGCTCAAGTCATTCATGGGGTTGTGTGAGTTTTATTCTCGCTTCATTCCTGAATATGCTTCTCACATCACACCTTTAAGCAAATTGATAAAAAAAAAATGCTGACTTCAGGTGGTATGATTCATGTTTCAATGCTTTTGAGAGGGTTAAAAACAGTTGACTGGATCAAGGATGTTGAAACCGTTTGATCCCAAGCTACCGTGTTGCATCACGTTTGATGCATGCAGCTATGGTTTGGGTGCAATCTTAACTCGGACAGTACAACAAGCATCTAGAGCATTGAGGGAGGTTTAAATGCAGTATTCCACTATAGAAAAAGAACTGTTGGCATGTTGGTGGTCTATCCAGACATTCTAACCGTATGTTTGGGGGACAAAATTTACAGTGAAATCAGATCGCAAACTGCTTGTAGCCATTTTGTCTGGAGAAAAGATTAAAGAACAGACTTTGAGAATTTTTAGATTAGCGTCTAAGTTGCTGCAATTTCATTTTGACACTGTCCATATCAAAGGAGGCATGAATGTGCATGCAGATTTTTTGTCACGTTTTCTCATTTTGGATGATAATGTGGATGGTGTAGATGACATTGAAGAGAATTCCTTTATCGCTTCATGGGATTTGGAAGGTATGATTGCTGTAACGGAACGTGAATGGAGAGATGAACTGGTTCTTGTTGAATTCACGAAAGCTGTCAGCCCATCCTCGTCGCAAAGAGAGAGATGTGGTATTTTCTCCAAGACAAGACGGCAGAAAACATTGCAGAGAAGATGAAAATGTTTTATTGAATACAGACCTGCCGGCAGCTACCTGCTAAGAACAGAACAGCACAGAACCACACGATCCTGGCAGTCCACATTCCAACAGAAATCTCAGTCCCTACTCATGCTCACATAAGAACCGAAAGAGATTGCTGTTGGGATGCTACTGACTGCCACTCTGCAAGACGGTTGCTCTAAAGGAGCTGTAACTGCCTTGCTGTGCTGACCTGCTGCCTGCTGTCCTCTTACCTTGGGGAGAAGAACTTGGCTTGGACCTCATATTGAACCTAGGACATCAGATTGACTCAAAGGGCTAGTCTGCTGACCTCCTGATCTGAGCGTCAGGGACATAACAGACTTCGCACAGCTCGTCGACACGTCTTCAATGAGTTCCTAACCCCCAGTGGCACCTCATATGTCCTGGGTGTGGCTGTCAGTGATTACCTTTGTACTTAATGGTTTTTTGGAGTGATTACTGCCTTTGACAAACGATAAGGGTAGATGATTTATACTGTAACAAATGTTGTTGGACTCCATTCGGAAGTTCTGACAGGCTTAGTTGTAAGCCAGGATCTTGTAATGAAAAACTTTAATCATGTGTACATATATACAAATGGCAATCAACATGCGGCAGACACCGGCCTTGAGAGTGTGTTGGTGTTTGCTCCACTGTCTGCAAATCATTTATATACATATGTAGAGAGGTTTCGGGTCATCAATCTTGCTGCCATTGGTCTATTTGAATGACATATACACTCTGCATCTATCTATAAGAGCATACTGCATGAGTTAATGGGTCAGTCCACTTCAGCCATTAGCTCTCTTACCCTACAGGTTATGGCATTTGTCTGTTCACTTATTCACATCTACCTGAAAATAAGTGTGCTTCTGTGCCTAGGTTGATGGGTCATCCATTAGTTTTCCATTTTCTCCTTTCATAGGTACCCTTTCATTTTGTTTCTTCTCTTCTTTTGCTTTTCACTTTTAGAGCATACCACAGCTCCCCAGACAGTGCTAACAGGCTCATTGTTTAGTCCACCTTTAATCTGCAGTGCTCCTACTCCAATATGGCCACTTCTTCTAAACTAGGCAACCTTCATGTTATGATATTGTCCATAGTGTATCATTGTTTTACCATTCGAAGATTGACAACACATTGGTTATAAAGTGGCGCTCATGCAGGATATTCAAAAGAATGATACACTGTGTACAATACCATTGCAACATGGCTACACACTGCCAAGTGTAATTGTATTTCTTGATGTAAGCATATGCCCACAACGCAGCAGCATGTTTTCTTTTTTTATTGTATTCTTTAACTTTTCTTGCATAGGTTGTTGAGTTAATATTTTATTCTGCTTTTGTAAGTAGGTGAATGCAAAAATTAGTCAGTGAGTGGATGAACGGATGCATGAGTGTGAGGATGAGTGACAGCGTGCATGTGTGATGACTTATTAAGTGACTAAACCCATCAGTGATTGAAGAGTCACTTTCATTTATAAGTCCAACCTGTTAGCATTGCCACTGCTTGTTTAGAGGTTTTGTTCTACAATCATAATGCCTCTTAACTAGGAGTTGTCAAGTGAATTAGTATGTTTTTAGTGATATAGGTTAGTTTGTGATGTGAGTAACCAAGAGTTGTGTCCATTTAATGGTTGTTTTCTATCAGTTTCTTTGGTATTTCAATGGTATACTTGCCCTTTGCTTACTCGGCCTGCTGGGCTTAGGACGTGGCCTGCCATGATGCCTTGTGCATCTGACCACAATACCTACCTGACATGGTCAGCAAGTACTGGGCAGACTCTGTGGCTTTCAGCCCTGTCCTGGGCCCTGGTCACATACATGTGGCTCTGCTCACGGTACTCTTTCCATGCCCCCTATTATCCCAATCTGCAATGCCTGCTCAGAACATCCTTCTCTTGCCCTGTGAGCAAAGACTGTACTTTGCAGCTGCGCTATCTAAGCATGGCAAGCAGTTGCTGAGTCGAAGTTGTGGCTTTTAGCAATGTTTTGCCTATCACCCTTGTGTGAGACAGTGACCATCAGGCTCTATCCACATGATGTGGCCTTTGGCCATCTGTTCCTAACCCGTCCTACAGTATCTGTCAGGAACAGCCTGCTTCTTTGCCAAGTGTGCATGACTTGTGTCTGATGTCCCACCAGCAACACTAGCTGTACCAGGCATTTTATGCTCAGGGACCACATGATATGGCTTTCAGGGACACACATTAATTAATACATCTGTCCATAATGAAGATGGCCTGTAGTTCTGCCTGAGGGCATAGAGTATGACCTTCGGCCAGAGCATGTGTCCACCACGATTACAATGGTGTCATAGACTACAGTTATGTTCAGCAGCCACTAGGCTAAGGACATGGCTTTAGTAATGCTCATTGCTCAGTACCCCAGGCCTTCAACTGTATTCAGCAGGCTCCAGATGGAGCTTTAAGTCTTGTGTCATCATCAGCTCAAACATCTGAGTGAGAGCTGACTGTAATTAACACACTTACAGGTCGAGCAGATGTTCTTGATTTCTAACAAAACCCTGCTTTTTCAGTGTAAATAAACAAACAGAAACTAGAAATTGCTACCAACTTTTACCTACATTCCATTAATTCCTTTACAATCTAATTCCTCAGTTTCGTATTTATTTCCTTACACCAGCTCTGGTCAGTGCTTACACTTAGGGGCTTATTTACAAGCCCCTTGTACCACCAGCACAGCACCTTTTCCCATATTGAAAGTGATGCACTGGCGACGCAAGGAACATGTAAATAAACCCCATAGTGCCAAACTTCGACTTTCTTCGTCTCCCTATGGCCACCTTCAAACTCCTCAAGTGGTACTTTGTTTGGTTGCCAGATAGGAGGTGGATTGAAGGACATTTTACCCCAATAGCACTTAGTTGCATCCATGATATTGACTGTCTCTACCTTTAGGTTTTTTTGCATGCACATAACTGGTTACTGTTACTCCCTCATACCATTTACCAATAAATGAAAGCTCATCTATGAGGCTCTCTTAAGGTCCTTGCAGCCCAATTTTAGGAGTGTGTTGAACTCCTTCTGGGCATAGGCTGGTCTGTAATAGCATGGGATTTCCTTCTCTCTATGTTAATCACAACCCTAATTTTCCGTGCGCTTCGGAACACCATAAATCCTGGTTTGGTTTGCCTTTTTTGCCTCAATTTTCTCATGCTGTTGTCTATTATTGTGGCCATATTGTTGCATTTAAAGGCCTAACTTGACTCCACAGCTGTTGCCAGAACTCAGGCGATCATCAGAAAAATAGAGCTTTAAAAACATCACTCAGAGGGGTGCTGACTCCACCCCTATGTTGGTTCAGCAGAGTACATTTCAGTGGGCATATTATGTATGCTTCTGCTGAAAAGAGTGTTGGTTGCATTCCCATTGCTTCGTCCTTGATTTTCCCTCATATAAGATGGCTACTGCTTCAGATATATTAACGCAGCAGTTTGTGCACAATAATGGCAACTCATCACACGGGTTAGAGGCCGTCTTTTATGTTTAAGCTCCAATTGCCACACCGGAGGGGAAAGTGTAAAGGTATTCTGTGGGTTGAAGGGGTGATGTACATCATTATCGCTGAAGGAAATTAGTTCAAAAATAAGATTCGACTTGCAGACCATGTTAGAAGTGCACTTTTAGAGCACGTTTCAATTTGCTGCAGTCATGTTTTCGTATAGAAAAGTGGCATGTAGACAAATTGTGCCCATTTTATAACATGAAAGAATCTTTTCAATGTCTAATTAATAAATAATAAAATATTGTATTAATAACTAATATGGTAAGAGAACCGTTTTTGCCTGTAGGAAATTTTATAATATATTTGATAAGGTTTTTGCACCAAGCTAGTGATCCAGCGCAAGACTGGGAAAATGGGGAACAACATATACCGATATCCTCCCTGCGTCGCATACTCGTCGTCACGCACACTCATTCATACACGCATTCATTGGTGGGGCCCATAATACCAACTCACACATGTCACCATTCACGAGTCTACACACACAGGAGGGATGAGTAATTCAAGCGCTGGACATGTGGGGGGAACACCTTATAACCTATAGGGAGAGAAAAATTTATTTTACAAAATATACATTAACATCCGTCGCCTATAGATCCCTAATCCTAAACATCAAGGCACTCCTCCCACTTGGTCGACGGACCAATTAGTTGGTTTGGTTGATGGTGATTTAGAACCTGCTAAAACACATTTTAAGACTCAGAATCCTTATTTCCCTTAATGAAAAATCACAAACTCATATTTATTGTTAATCAATCTATCTAAAATTTCATAATGATTTATATTTGCATTTGTCTCGTCAAAGTTTAGAGTTTCTAGATCAATTCCAGTAAATCGCAGAACATCATATTTACCTCATCTGGTTATTTGGGATCCTCTAATTCATTGGCTCTACATAAACGAGTCTGTCGCAAATTGTCCAAATAAAGCAGGCCAAAGCACAAAGTCCTAAGCTCAGCACGTTACAGTCCCCAATTTTATCAAAGGACCAGAAATCGTGCAAGCATCTATCATAGCCCGTGGATTTGGAAAAAGTTTGCAGTCATCAAACGGTCGGGCAGCATCTGGACCATCAGGAAAGGCGTCACGAACATAGCTTACCTCTCTATTCTAACACCCTTTTTTTATAATGATTTCATGTTAAAGAAGATACATTTTTAGGCTTAGGACAGTCGTGATTGGCTGGTTGGGATCATCCGAATCTTATTCCCACATTCTCAGTACAGTTCGAGGGGTGAGGTCACTTGTTAGCCAAAGTGTCGGCTTGTTCCGGTTTACTGTAAGGTTGATTGTTCCCCTATCTTGGCGAACCACCAAATCCATATCCTTGAACAGGAACATGATGAGCAAAGGTCGCTAAGAGGTTCAGGATACTGTTTGCACTTGCACAGTTCACTCCGCGCCTCACGAGACAGTGGCCTCTTCTGCATGTGATGTCAGCGGCCATATTGGATTTAGGCCCAGATGTCAACTTAAGCGAAACAAACACAAAAGAATAATTAATGCATAAAAATGGTGACTCTAATTTTAACCCCTTACTAATCCCTCTATGTGCTTGTATTTATCTAGCATATAGCGACATTCAAAGCCATTATATTCACCTTTTTTCGATGATGCAACGTCACAAAGCAACATATATCATGCAATATTCTATTACCACATATACTACTCATTAATATGCGTACTGATTTTAGTTATAAAAGTTATTTAGCCATGCAAATAGGAAATCCCATGTGTAGTTTTAAGTTTTAATAATGTTGATTAGTATACATGCAATACTTGTTTACTAATATTATAGTTAATAGATTATATAATTAGTATTTTCATGCAAGAATAGAGGATGTATACAAAAGTTTGCACTACCTGCTCCATCACTAGCACTCTTAGGTGTGCACTATTAGTGAGGTCTCAAAGCCTTTTCCTCTCAACTCTTGCTCACAGCTTAATAGACATATATTTAGAACATTTTGCCAGGCACCAGCAACTTGCTTAAGAATGTGCTGACTTCAAATCTGTTACATTTAGTTTCCTCATTTCATATTACGTCATTTACCTTAATACAATGAGACCTGCTGTATTTGGTATATAAAAATAATGATTTAGAAATTTTATGTGTGCTTCATCAGAATGTTATTGCTAGTTTGCTTCCTCATCTCTGACAACCCTTTGTCTTCACACTGAAACTCATCGCATCCTTTAGCTTAGGTAAGAAGGTTCTCATGAGAGCTTTCCTCCATATAACAAAGTCCTGAAACAATGTTTAAACACTATCAACATGAATGTTTACCATAGGAATCGGGAGAAGAGACATCGGAAGCCTGACGACACCATACAATACCATACAATACTGTGTGATTTTATATTAATGAGGGTTCCTTGCTAGTTAGCCTAGCAGATGCGAAGAAGAAACCCCACTGACTCTAATGCGAGACTGAGAAACCCAGATCTATCATCCCAGCCTTTCGACTCCTCTTCTGGAGCGTTGATCTTTTGCTTGTTACTGACAGCTACTGCTAAAGGTGACCTATCTTCTTCTATTTAAGATGCTTTCCTGATCAGTTCTACTGCAGGGATTATTCTATAACTGGCAGTTGCTACGGCAGCTGGAAGGAACTCGGCTGAGTTTCCGGAACAACTTGTATTCTTAATTTGCTCTTTTCAGATAGGAGCTGTTTATTGGTTCTATTTAGAATAGGTTAGGTCCCTTAACTAGTTTAATTATGTTTTCCTTTATGAAACACTTGTGTATTGATTTATGCTGTGACTAATCAAGCTTTTATCGATATTCATGTAGACAAATTAATTTGAAATAAAGATAACCAAAATAATACTAATCTTTTAAAATAGATAATGATGTTGAAAACTTCACCAACTTCTCACCATTGACTGAACATTTAAATTCTAATTGTCAATGATATATGCATAGTTTGCTTTCATTCTAGCTCTGTTCTAAAACGGTGGCAAAGTCCATTGACCATTTTCAGGATTTCCCAAGGACGAAATCTGTAAGTTGGGTGTTAAATCTTGAAACCATACCTGGTTAATCCTTAGGCTCCCACAGTTTCTCTTACCGCCTGATGCCCCCGTTGATCTGTCATATTCTGCTGTCCTTGTCCTCTTGTTGCTGCTCCACTGATCCGCCTTTCCTCATCGCTGAGCACCAGACAGAACCAGTATTCTTGACATCAGTTGACCTTAAACTGCACGAACAACAGCAAAATGCAGTACTAGACGGGCCTCATTTATGAGGACCCTTGCAGCACCAGAACGCCACTTTTTTGACGTTCCGGTGATTCAATGTGCCCGGGCATATTACAAGGCAATGTAAAGCAACTTTAAGTGGCTTTTAATGGCCTTGTAAATATGTGCCCCTTGTACTCAGAACACTGTATGAAAGGGGCGTTCCATGGGTGTTGTTGTGGGTGTTCCCAAGCAACACCCATGGATTCTGAAGCATTCCCAAATTTTTGAGAAATCGTAAACCTGGGAATGCGTCAGAATCTAATGCCACCCCAGGGCTGGCGTTAGGGAGGTGCAACGAGGAGAAATGTTTTCATTTCTCCTTGTTTTTCCTTTTGCTCTGTGTGTTGCATTCTGCAGCACACATAGAAAGAGGAAATCACCTGAATTAATTGATTTGTGCAGGTAGGTGTCCCTTGCTGCACAAAACCAATCAGCCCCGCAACACAGAAACCCAGTGGTGCATGGATGCCTGTGTTGGCACATGGCGGCCCATTGTGCGCCAGCTCAGGGGTAAAAGACAGGAATGCGGCACTGCCGTACATCAATACCTTATAAATTAGGCCCTTAGTGGGCAGGTTGTGCTGGGTCTCAGACCCTCCAATAAGTAAAAACTGACAAAAACACTGATAGATTTTTCAACAATGACTGTTAAAGCCCTTAACGCATTGATTCTTAGCAGTGTGAACCCTGTTTAACCTTTATGTTTTACTTCATCTGGTATTTCCTAGGAGCTTCGCTTTTTTTTCAAGATGTGTTTTTCACGCAACATGTAACTCTTGTTTAGTGCATACTTTGAACCGAGTCGCCTCTAGGTGTTGCAGTTTAGGTTGTGGATGTTTATAATGGTGCATGATTGAGAGCTCTGAAGTTGAGGCAGAAAGCTGTGTGAGTTTCTCTCAGTGATTCTTAAGTACGATCTATATACACTTGCAATCCTTAGCCTCTCTTCAGAGCACACTGTTGCTTTCAAATGAGCCAACTGTAATTGCGGGAAAATATGAGATATGCAGATGTAAATTTCAGAAAGATCTGGCAAAACCAATTTTTACATTGAGTTGGGCTCCTGAGGCGGAAGCCGGGAGCGAGCAATCTTTTTAAACATTTACTGTCACTTATTTTCTTGTGTGTTTTTAAGTACTTACCCTCCCGCCCCACCGAAGCAGCGGAGCTAACGCTGAGGCGGCATTCTCACTCCAGCACCCCTTGGCGCCATCCCGCCAAGAACGGAGGCCACGCCCCCTTCTGAGGCCACGCCCCCCGCCGACCACTACTTGTAGAACGCCGATCAGCGGCGCCGGGTAGAACATTGAGTTGGGCTCCTGAGGCGGAAGCCGGGAGCGAGCGATCTTTTTAAACATTTACTGTCACTTATTTTCTTGTGTGTTTTTAAGTACTTACCCTCCCGCCCCACCGAAGCAGCGGAGCTAACGCTGAGGCGGCATTCTCACTCCAGCACCCCTTGGCGCCATCCCGCCAAGAATGGAGGCCTCGCCCCCTTCTGAGGCCACGCCCCCCGCCGACCACTACTTGTAGAACGCCGATCAGCAGCGCCGGGTAGAACATTGAGTTGGGCTCCTGAGGCGGAAGCCGGGAGCGAGCGATCTTTTTAAACATTTACTGTCACTTATTTTCTTGTGTGTTTTTAAGTACTTACCCTCCCGCCCCACCGAAGCAGCGGAGCTAACGCTGAGGCGGCATTCTCACTCCAGCACCCCTTGGCGCCATCCCGCCAAGAACGGAGGCCACGCCCCCTTCTGATGCCACGCCCCCACGGAACAGTATAAATCATGTGCATATTCCGGACGCGCAGCGGACGTGCGAAGCGGGCGCGACGTATGCGCGCCGAAAGCGCACCAAAGGTAAGCCCGTCTGCGCCCGTCCGCGGCCGACGGGGGCCAGGGGCCACCCCCCCTGTTCAGCCACCATGCCAGACCATAACCTACCAAGCGCACATTCTACATCAACTAAACCAGACAGTCGGGTCACCCTGCCTACATGCATGGGACCCCGCTATACAACACTCCGCCTGTAACCGGTGTGGATTTCTCTTTTCACCCCAGGTTGCAAAAAAACCCACATTATTCTCCATGTTGTTACTTAACTGCCGCTCACTCCCCAAACACTCTACGGAAATCTCCCTAATATTAGAGGAGTTAAGCCCAGATATCCTCTTTGTCACAGAGACATGGTTACAGGAACACTCCGAACCTGATCTGGTAAAAGCACTTCCTCCAGGCTACCAAATACTCCGCCTTGACCGCAAAAAAGGTATTGGCGGTGGCCTAGCAGTAATCTACAAATTAGAATATGCAGTCACCACTACTCTCGTGAATCTCCCAGACAGCGAATGTCTTCCCTTTTTTATAAAATTTAGCGCCACACATACCTTTTCTGGTATGCTCATATACCGCCCGCCAGGATCACAAGGACAGTTTCCCTCCAATTTAGCCTCATTAGCCGCAAACCCTGCACTCAGCTCTGCCAATTTCACAATTCTAGGTGACCTTAACATCCATCTGGATGATTTGAACGATCCTATAGCCAGAGAACTATCCTCCAGTTTAAATGCCCTCGATCTTCATCACTTAAAAGGACATCTCTTAGACCCCATCTTTAGTAATTGTCAAGACCTCCACGTTGGAAACCCCTCCCCCCTTCCATGGTCCGATCATTTCCTTATCCCGTTCTCCTGGACTTTGCCCCACCCCCCCCTCCCAAACCCCCGACGATACAACGCTCCCGCAACTGGTCAAAAATTCCTTTGACTGAGTGGCAGGATCTCTTACAACGCACCAAACCCTCTAATACATCTGTTTCCACCCAAGGAAACGAGAACTATAACAGATGGATTACCAGCTCCTTAAATTTAGTACTACCACTAAAAAGCATTCACCCCAAGCGGGGCAATCCAACAGCCCCATGGTATACGACTGACCTACGAGAGGCAAAACGTGTCTGTAAACAACTCGAGAGGACATGGCGCCTTGATTACCTCAGCAGATAAAACGAGTTACAGAACAGCTATTAAAAACTATAAAGCAGATATTCAACTAGCTCAGGCCAAATATTATGAACATAAAATTGAAAAGGCAGCGTCCAAACCTAAGGAGATCTACCAGATAGCAAAATCCCTCTCGCAACCTCCTGAGACCTCAAATGATCATAACAACACTCAGTCCCACTGTGAGGAAATAGCTAAGTTCTTTCACCAGAAAATAGAAATCATCAATGCCTCTTTTTCCCATTCCGTCACTTTGCCAACAGATTTTTCCAATACAGACCTCACTATAGCCCCCCCCCTCATTCTCTCAATAACTTTCCTTTATTAGAACTTACCAACCTAGAAAAACTCATGGGACAGGTTAAATCTGGATCACCCATCGACCCAGCCCCCCCAGGGTTCTCACCCAGATAACTCACCAGATCTCACCTATCATCCTAGACCTGCTCAATTCCTCCCTTCATATGGGTATTGTCCCACCCCCATGGAAAAAAGCAATGGTCAAAGCGCTACTGAAAAAACCCTGTCTTGATCAATCTAACCCTGCTAACTATCGACCCATCTCCCTCCTTCCTTGGCTCAGTAAACTCCTCGAGAAGCATGTCAACGTTGTTCTCACTGACTTCCTGGAAGCCAATAACATACTGGACCTTTCCCAGACTGGCTTTAGGCCACGCCATGGAACAGAGACCGCACTGGTTGCAGTGACGGAGGAGGCACGAAGGATCTTGGACGGTGGCGGGTCCACGGCCATCGTCCTACTCGACCTAAGTGCCGCCTTCGACACGGTTAATCATAATACTTTACTCCATCGCCTCGATAAAATAGGAGTGTCAGACACAGCACTCTCTTGGATGAGGTCCTTTCTTACGGATAGATCTTTCCAAGTATTTGAGAAAGATTTCATCTCTTCCAGTAAACCTCTCAATTGCGGAGTACCTCAGGGCTCCTCCCTGAGCCCCACTCTTTTTAATATATACCTCAGTCCTCTAGCTGATGTCGTCCGCCCCTTTGGTGTGAAAATTGTCTCCTATGTGGACGACACGCAGCTAGTGGTAGCACTGGACCCCCCCCCTTAACTCCCACCACAGCCTACATAAATGCTTGGAAGCTGTCGCCGCCTGGATGTCATGCTCCTGTTTAAAACTTAACAGGGACAAAACAGAGGTAATGCTCCTTGGAAATAACATCACGAAATCCATTGACTCCATCTGGCCCCTCTGTTTAGGAAGTCCCCCGCAACCTAAGGAGCAAATCAAGAGTCTTGGTATCTGGCTTGACCAAAGTCTCACCTTTAACCATCAAGCCACCAAGCTCGCTGCCACCTGTTTCGGGCTGATGAGACTACTTCGCAAGATTCTCCCTCTCCTCCCGTTCCATTCAAGACGGATTATGGTCCAAGGACTAATCCTCTCTCGCCTGGACTGCGGAAACGCCCTATATCTTGGGGCCCCACAGTCTACACTTAACAAACTCCAAGTAATTCAAAATTGCGCGGCAAGAATTCTTCTGGACATTCCTCGCCGAACCTCAGTCAAAGCCAGATTAAGGGACCTTCACTGGCTCCCGGTGAGATCCAGGATTGAATTCAAGAGCATGTGCATTGCACATCGCTGCTACTGGGGAACTGGCCCCCCCATCAACTCCCCCCTGGTGAAAGCTTACCAGCCTTCTCGTTCCCTCAGATCCGCGACCTCCCACCTCGTCTCAGTACCACGTATCAGAAGAACTAGATGTGGAGGCCGCTCGCTTTCTTACAATCTAGCCAAGATTTGGAATTCTCTCCCCCTCCCAATTAGAGCAGAATCCAATCTATCTACTTTCCGAAAACTCCTCAAAACCTGGCTCTTCAGTAAAACCTCGGTCTAATCTTCACTTAGCTTCACTCACTTCAGCCTCTCCGAGTCAACCCAATCTTCTTCACAGCGCTGGGACGCCCCTGGGTAGCCATCGCGCTTTACAAATTCTCTTAAAAAAAAAAAAAAAAAAAAGGAAGTTGCAATGCAGACAAGGTTTGAAATAGCCTTTTCTCCTGCAAGAAATCAGTTTTAAATCTCTGCAGGAAGGGCAGATCACCTGTTGATCAGAACATGATAAAGTGGTCGAAAACTTAAAATACATTGTTTTTATCTTACTGTCAACGAGAGACAAGGCATGGAGTTGAATGTTGTTCACAACAAGGCAGCTGTGTGAGTTGTGCAGCTGACCCTTTCGTACTTAATGTGGCTACCAAAGTGACACAGCAGAAGCAAGAGCTATTAAGGGAAGCACAGAAGTGATTGAGACACTCCACAAATGACTATCACTTCCACAGACCTTAGTAATGTTTAATTCAGTCTCATATTTTCAGGCTTTAAACATTTTATTTATTCAAAACAAAATTGTTGTTATTTTGGTATTTATCTATCTGATACTGCTAACAAGCATTGGCAAGCCCAATAGGCTGTACGTGTGTTTATTGTAATGTGATATGTCTGAAAATCATAAGAGAACATTTGCAGAGCAGCACTCAAATACTGGTTAGGTCGCACAGTAGTAGTACAGGCCATGTCCCTCTTAAAGATCCCCCCCCCCCCCTCAACTTTGTCCTCACACTTAAAGAGCTGGAGAAATGGATACACACCCACAACTGCTGGAAACATTTCCTCAAGTTAGAGGACCTCCAAAGCGACAGAAGTTGGGGAACTAAAAGGTTCTGGGACAAAAACAAGCAACGAGCAGAGATAAAAAAAAGAGAGGAGCTGGCAAAAAAGGCACGCACACCTACATCGGGGAAGGACAATTGACTAAACATACTGTAATGGAGCACAGAACTCGATGGAAAACGTGCAGGTCTAACCCCACTCTCTTTAGCTCTGGATCCTTATCCCTCCTCCATAAGTTGGGTGATGTTCATGCAGACTTCCCTATAATCAGTAGAGGCCATGATAATGTCCGGGAAGGGCTCTTTAAACCTCTTAAAGAAACACAGACTGGGTCTGCAGAAGTGACTGGGAAACAAAAAAATTACAGTTGTTAAATGATCAACAAATTCTATAGGCCTGATTACCAGTGGCGTTGTTAATTTCCAACCCCTTTGTAAAACACCGTTTGCCCAGGAGTCTGAATTATGAGTTGAGTTTTCTTTGATTCATCCGGTAATTATCGGATGAGTTAAATACCTCAACCTTTGTTAAATTCTGGCAGTTCAAACATGCTGAAATTTAACATGGGAAATTGTATGGTATTTACCGTATCATGCAGAGTTTGGTGCATTGAACACCAAAATCCTCATGCTATTCTCGAAAACTCATAATATATATTTTTATCGCATACAACACTAGTTGTATTGTTATTTAATAGGTGTGATAAATAGCACCTATAGTCGCAATAAGGCCCTATAAGTGACTAGTTGGTTCAGTAATTGTTGTTTTACAATTCTGGGACTTGCAGTCTTATTTATCTCAGTATAAAACCAGGACTGCAAGTCCCACAATTCTAAGAAAATAAACAAGGCTGGACTAACTAGTCACGCATGGGCCTAGGGATTTGAGAGCTGTGAATTAGATGTACATGGACTAGCTTGCTTTTAGTGACGTGATGACCACAGTGTTCACAAGGCGCCAGAAGTGATTGCAGTACTTACCTTCATACAGTTTTACCCCTCGTGCTAAGGCCATGCTCCCACTGCTCCCTGCTGCTCTGCCAGAAAGCCATTCACTTCGTCTGAGTGAAGGCTGATTCCTATTGCGCTGCCCCCACCCTTGCCCAATTGAAATGAGTTGCACACTTGGTTAATGAGACAGCATAGAGCCCTCTACGGATGCACACACCGGTTGGGCCTTACATTCACATGCAGATTGGCAGAAGGGCTGCCACCTTTATTAGAAAAAAATCCTGGGCCTTTGTTTACGTTTTGCTGTTCTAGAAAACCAAGAGCTGGTAGGTGAAAATAATTTGTGTGAAATTGACAGGATTCTTTTGTTACATGGCAATTATCCCACTGCTCTAATAATCATTCTGAAATGATTTAGACAGCTCTCAAATACTTTTCAACAGACTTCTTTATTTGTTTGCTGTGTTAGTGTTATGCTTTAGAAGAGGAAAAATACAGGATTTCACTGTTTTTCCCAATACTTTTACCAGACTGAGGAGCATAAGTACAAGCCCCTATCGCCACCGGAGCGTCATTTTTTTTTAACGCTATGGTGGCCTAGCGCCATTTCCCATATTTTCAAGGTGCTGCTCAGCCACTTAACCCCTTCAGTGCCCGCCCCTTTCCCCGCCCTGTGCCGGCCGTTGCATTAGCGGGCGGGGTCTATGACGAGCTGGACTCGTCATGGGCACAGCGCTACCGCGGCCCATGACGAGTCCAGCTCGTCATGGGCACTGAAGAGGTTAACGTGGCTTAACGCCACCTTGTAAATATGTCCCTTTCCACTGCAGTCCTTTGCGGCTAAGGGACGTGCAATGGGTGTTGCAGTGGGCATTTCACTGCAAAACCCATTGCTTTTTAACGCTGCTCCAGATTTGCAAGAATGAGGTAGCGCCAAAAACTAACCCCGGGGACTACCTGGTCTTAGAATGGCGATACAAGCAGAAATCATTAATTTATCCTTGTTTTTTGCTCTTTCTATGTGTGCTGCATTGTGCAGCACACATAGAAAGAGTAAATTGCCATTATTGATTGTTTATGCGCTGGAAGGTTTCTATTCCTGCTCATAAACAATCACACCTGCAGCACAGACACCCTTGCAACATGGCGGCAGGGTGCCTACGCTAGGGCTAGGCTGCTTTTTTTGTGCCAGCACTTGGGGACACACAGGGGTGCGCTGTATTCTTCTGAATACAGCGCATCCCTGCATTTAAAAAGTGTCAGAGTGCGACATTGCCAAAGTTGGTGTAGCCCCGTGCACCAACATTGTTTTGTAAATATGCCCCTTAGTAACTAAGGCCAAGGCGGTAAAAAACTTGTCCGGTGGTAATCCGAATTCCCAGAGCTCAGGGGTTCAACACAGGACACTACATAAATGCCAATTGACCCGTTTCAGTCGGGAGACTCTCAAATTCTGAAGCAAAAAAATTATTTATTTTAGCTGCCTCTAACTTCAAATTCACTCTGCTACAATATAAGTTGAAAGAAATTCCCCTCTTTTTTCATGGTTGCCCCCCACTTTTAGTCAAACTGCTGATGTACTTTGACTGAGTGTGCCCTGGGCTCCTCTTTCCCTAAAACTGCATTAAAACAAAACCCAATTGGCACTCTTTGGCCACATGTTAGTCCCTTGTAAATGGTACCACAGGTACCAAGGACATTGTGGCCATGGAAGGCCTCTAAGGGCTGCAGCACTTATTGTGCCACCCTTAGAGGCCCTGCACCTTTACATGCACACACACTGCCATTGCAGCCTGCGTGTTTTGGTGCAGAACAAAGTGAAGAGTAGACATGGCACACATCACTGTGTGCCATGCCTACAACCCAATGCCCTGGCATAGGTCAGCCACCCCTTTAGCTGGGTGCACTATACCGGTGGTGAGGGTACAGGTGCATGAGCCCTTTACCCCTACAGAGTCTAATGCAAATCTTAGACATTCTAAGTGCAGTAATGCCATTAAGAGTATATGGTGCTGGAAGGTTGTCATTACGAACTCCCCAGCACCATAATGGCTTTACTGAAAACTTGGAAGTTTGGTATCAAACTTCTCAGCACATTAAACGCACACTGATGCCAGTGTGGGATTTAATCAAAAATACACTCAGAGGGCACCTTAGAGATGGCCCCTGAAAAACAACCTTACTCTAGTGTCCTGGCTGAGTTGCTGCTCGCCAGCTGCCACCACCAGATGTTTCTGGACCCCTCGGTTGAAAGCCTGCTGTTCTCGGGGGTCTGAAACAATGCACATCCTGGGACGAGGTGCCAAGCCTCCTCCCCAAGATCGGCAGGGTCCACGAAGGGGAAGTTTCAAAGGCTCGCTACCTTTGTGAGCTACCTCAGCCTTCTGCTGCTTCCAGCAACTGGCTCCCACTGGTTTTGACCACCACTTTGGGCAGGAGAATTGGCGGTAAAACCAAGTGAGGAATGGAGGTGTGCCTCCCTTTGCCAACCCTACCCCTCAGGTGGGGGAGGCGAGGTGAAGCACAACTCTCAGTCCCCGACATCATGCAGATTGGGGGACCCAGCCAACCATAGAGAGGCATATGCCCCCCTCCCACAGGAGGATGGCATAATAGGGAGTGTACCCACCCCAAGGAAGAACCCATTGGTCCCAACCTTTACTTACCTGTGGCAACCCCGAACCTTGCCTCCTCAGACAAGAATCGACAAGAAGAAGAGAAGAAGAAGGACCGAAGAAGCGGTTCTGAAACTAAGAAGAGGAGGACGCCCACTGAATTGGTCCCAACCCTACCAGCCTGTCCCCACCTCGAACCTGCTCGAGCAAAATCCCGGTGTGTCCTGCAGTCAGTAACCTTAAGACCCCAGAGGATCTCTTCTGCCTTCCAAGTCAAAGACTTTGTCTCCCGTGAGCACCGGATTTGCTCACTCACAATCTCTGGCTTTGACCAAAACCGCGAGTCTGCGCCACTCTGCACCCGACGCCCATGGCCCGAGTTCGAGTGGCCCAACAACACAAAGAGGTCTCCTCGGTGACCCTGACATGAGATCTGGTGATCTCTGACCTGCCTCGAATCTCCAAATGACGCCTGCAGTCTCTTTCTTGAGGATCCCCCGACCGCAACCAGAGCTGGTAAGAAAAATATGATGCCTAAAGACACCCCGGCACCCGACTTCCCACGGCCTTGGGTGGCCCATCCGATGGTGTCCCAGCATCCCAACTTACCTCTCCAACCAGTGGTCACTTCCAGAAGATCTTTGTCCCCAAGCCTGCAGCCTTTGTTACAACCGGAGAATCCTCATCGAAATCAACAGGGCACCCGATGCCAAAACAGCACCCTGCAACCAGCTGCCTCTGCGCTGCTGCGTGTGTACTTTGGATGCTAACTCGGATCCCCCTCTGCCCTGAGCCTAACACCAGGAGCTTTGCTCCCACAACCTTGTGGTCTGCTCTGAGCAGCCACCAACGGAAGGCCCCCATCTCTCATTGCATAACATTGGACCTCAGCACTCTACACCCGGCCGCCATAGTGCCACTGAGGGTGCTTTGAGAGTGCATCCTCGACCTTGGGGGAACGCTGAATCTAACCCCAGAATACCAACTCCCACAAACTTGTACTTACCTGTAAACCGATTACTCAATTTCCTCCCATAGGATTGAATTGACTTATTTTCTTGAAAATTGTTCCGTGTGGAGTTGGTTTGTATGTCACATTGAAAAACTGCATATGTACTAAAAGTGATTTACTTACATTTTTGTCTAGGAGATATCTCAGTGTGATATGTAGGCATATCACACTAATTAGCAAAAGTAATCTAAAAAGTACCGTACATAGTAATCTGAAAAGTAATTTTGAAACATTGACTTACCTGTATTTCAATCAACTGCATTTGAACCTGCATTCAATTGGAAAACGCTGTATAAGATTTTGCAAAGCAATTCTTTTACTTACCTGCACCAGGCTTGGCTTCATTCTAGAAGTAAACTAACTTAATAATATTTGTGATACAAAACAATTGGTCTGAGTTCAGTCTTTAAGCGTGTGACAACATTTGCTGCCTGAATGTGTACAACAATGCTTAACACTACCCTCTGATAAAGCCTTACTGCTCGCCCAACCAACCACAAATAGAGAGTAAGGTGCTATCTACTTTTACCTCTGCCTACCTTTGAGGTTCCACTGGACTCTGTGCACACTATACCTCATTTTGGTATAGTATATACAAAGCCAGCTTTTTACATCTGTCAATAGGGAAATATATTCCCCCAATTTTATTTTGTAAATCTCCCACTTACCACTTTGTAAATGTTGGCATGCATACCTGAAACCCCAGCAACAAGAGCCCCCTCCCCTCCCCACGAGCTCCAGTGGGCCCCCATTCGGCCCAAGGTCAATGAATATCCGTGAGATTTGGGTGACTCTGGGGCCCTTCGTCACATTCTGCAGGAAGGCCCTGTTATTTTGTGTTGTGCCACTGCCAGTGACCCTTCTTGCTATGCTCCCTGCCTGCTATTAATTTGGATTATTTTGGCTGCTCATTCGGGGTCAGTGAGCTGGAAGGCCCTGGTTAAGGAAAAGGATTTCCTGTCCCCACTTCCTTTAAGGTTAGAGTGGTTTGCGCAGCACACATTGTCTCGTATTTTCTTTTAAATTGGTCAAGTTTACATTAGGTGTTCATGTGGGGAAAGCCCGATATTCTGCCTATGCTTCGATTGTGGCATTAAATCCTGTAGTATAAAGCTAACCCAAAATGCTTAAATAGTCTTCATCTGAATAATGAATGCGCTGAGATGCTATAACAATGAAAGATTATGCGCTATACAAATAGAAATTAGCGTTCCATTTTTTCTTAAAGACATGATTTAGGAATGGGCTGTTTGAAAGAAACCGCCTTCCTGCAGAATATTAAAAATGCACAAAGATTATGTTGGACAGCCCAAAGCCATGAGGAATATGGTGGTTGCTTTCGGGAGACAAAGCAGCAGTGGTGCTTGGAGGGTGTCATTTGGTATTATGGAGTACCCTATTTCACTGTAAATCTATTGCAAATGTTCTCCAAGTTACAGCTAAAACCAGCGGTGGCTCCTCCACAATGGCGGAGGAGTGTCACCTCACCGGCTCAGCCAGGAGCTGGATAATAAAACAATATTGTTTTTTTTTTCAGCTGCTGGCTCAGCCAGCGTGTGTGTGGATAGGTGGGTGGGGCCGGGCCATGGGAGGGAGGCGAAGTGATGTGCACTGCTAACTGTGCATGTCTGTTTGGCCGGCTGTCTTAGGCTGGCCAAACAGACATGGGCAGTTACGTTTTACCATCCCAGCTGTATTGCACTGCCAGGTTGGAGAAAGAGCACAGACTCCCTGTGCCTGAGTGAGTGTTAAACAAGGCTGCTCAGGCCAATCCCCACGCTGCTCCAAAGTAGCATGATAGCAGCACAGAGATTGCATAGGGAGTCTGATGCTGTCCCAGGGGCTGCTAGGACAATCGAGCAGAGGAGCTCCGAGGCGCGAGGCAGCAGCAGCAGCATCAGGTACTTTTTATTTTTATGTTTTTACTATTTCCCTCTCCCGTGCTCACCACCACCTGGCTCACCACTGTTAATATGCATTGGCCACCACTGGCGAAAACATACTATGAAATACATCTCCACCAAGGTAGAAGTGCCTGCCAGCAGAGGTGATGTGGCTAACAGCTAAATTTGGTGAATACCAAATGTGTGGCTGAGAACGTGGTTTGTGTGTCTTGTAAGTGCAGGGTGAGTAGGGTGTATGTGCAGGAAGTGATCGGCCTCTTACTATAAAGTTAGTTGTGCCTCTTTGAATACAGGGTGAACAGCATATTTGGTATGAATGTCGGGTGAGTGGCATGCCGGTGTGAGAGCAGGGTGAGCAGTGGGCCTTGTGAATGCAGGGTGTGGTACAAAAAAAATGCCAGACCTGTTGGAATTGCCAGTACTGGTTTCTATATTTACCATGAAATTATTGTATTATGAACTGTAAACTGTTAGATTAATATATTTTTGTTTGCATGTTTTGTTTTTTGGTTAAAGTACTTCAAAGCTCTTGTGTCCCCAATTTACGCTTCAGATTAGTACTTAGAATACATTAATGAATATATAAATACCATTTCATTGTTATTCATTTGTTGTGCTGCAGTCTCATGACCACCTTTACGATTTCTCCTTCATCTGACTGTGACATATTGTAGCACACAGATGAGTTTGCAGTGTTAGATGTGTAGGACTACAAGCATTGTAGGCCATTTTAAGAAGGTATCATACAATGCATGGCTGTAGGAAGTGGTACGTCCTCTTGTATATGGATGTCCCCTGCCCTGAGCAACCCAAAAGCATGTAATACAGACTTTCTGTTGGTCTAGCTAGCATGATGATCTAGTTGGTGCACCATACAAGCCTATCCACGTTAAAGCCAAGGTCCAGAACCTGTTCTGTAATCTTGACACACTAGGTGTACCCTCTTTACACCAGGTGTACCTTCTTTACTTGACCAGCAAGACTGCTGTTCATGTCCTGGGTTGTTGAAATAATGCAGTGGTGGCAGCATACCGATTTTTGTCCTGAGTAGAGCCTTGTTTCTTTCATAGAGGAAGAGCCGCCTACCTGCCCCAGTCATGTAAAGTTCAGCTAAAATGAAACACTCAGACCTTTTGCTGGCATACTGTGTTTATCAAGAGCATGCCTGCATGCTAGATACATGTCACTTGTGTGGTAGCAAGACTCCATGGCTACTCCCTTCCAATTACAGACCTATCAGTCTGATTGACGTTCGCCAAAAACTGTTCAGCAGACTGTTATTAAATCGTCTACAGGTCTGGATGGACGAACAGGAGATACTGAGCCCGTATCAAGCTGGGTTCAGAGAGGGGGTCTCCACCACCGACCAGATCTTCCGTTTTAACTTGTTATACTGGAAGACTGTATTAATTGAGGGCGGTACTCTGTATAGCGTCTTTGTTGACTTAAGAGCGGCGTTTGACTTGGTACCTAGAGACAAGTTATGGTTAGTTTTAAAAGATCTAGATGTTCCGGCCGATATCACATCTATGCTAATGAGATTGCACCAGGGCAATTTTGCTAGGGTAAGGTGTGGTAGAGGGGGAGCCCTTTCCGATAGCTTCCCCGTAGACACGGGGGTCAGGCAGGGTTGTGTCCTTGCACCAACCCTGTTCTGCCTCTTCGTCGATGGGGTCATAGATTTTCTGCGAGGGTTAAGAGACATTGATGCACCCAGGTTGAATGGCAGCAGGGTGCCCGCCATTATGTTCGCGGATGACACCCTGCTGCTTTCTAAATCCCCTATGGGCCTCCAGAGGGTGTTGGACGGTTTCATACATTTTTGTGAGGGTCGCGGATTGGAAATTAACGCGACTAAAACCAAGTTCATGATTTTCAACCCGCTACCCTCATCACGTCCAAGCCCATTGATAGGGTCCGTTAGATTGGAACGGGTCTCATCCTTTGAATACCTGGGGGTAACCCTTACCCAATCTATGTCCTGGGACTCTCACATAAACAAGGCGAACTTGAAACTTGTGCAACGCACAGGTGGCATATGCAGGATGTTGTCTGGGTCAACATACAAACCCCTCGGCCCTCCCCTTCACATCTATAAAACTCAGGCTAGAGGGGCAGTAACCTACGGGGGTGAGATATGGGGACACATACCCTGCAAGAAATTACAGATTACCGAAAATAACTTTATTAGACAACTGGCTGCACTCCCGACTAGCACCCCACTTCTACCGTTAAGACTTGACCTTGGTATTAGACCTATTTCCGAGGAGTTGGGTCTTAAACCCCTGACTTTTTGGCGTAGATTATGGAGCTCACCCGATCTGGCCAGCTATAGAGCCGAAATGGCAGAAATTCTGCGCCTCCCCAAACTGCTACAAATACCCTGGTTTAAATATATCAAGCATAGTTTTGATATGCTGGGGAGGCCGGATCTGTGGTCAAACCCGGAGAATGCTTGTTTCAGGATATCCCGTAGTACCCTATCAAAGGTGTATTATGAATACAAGCTACAGGTTGCAACTGAGCCCCTGCGCCAGGAATCCCTTTCCAATCAGTTTCTTACTATTAAAGATCATTATCATCTGGAAATAGTCCTTGACGATATAGCTCCCCAACTTACAAGGAAGCTCTTCATGCAGTGGCGTTATGGTACACTTCCCCTGAGGGCACATGTTGCACACTGGTCTGAAACACACTCTACAGTGAATTGCCCAAATTGTCCATCTAGGCGAGAAGATGATATACATGTTATTTTTTTCTGCCCTGCATACAATACACCTCGAAAATACTGGCTTACCCCACTCCTTAGAAATTTGGGTTTTAGGGAACATTACCCTGCTTACAGAGTCCTAAAGTCAGACATATCCGCACCAATTGTATTTGCCGTTGCCAAATTTTTAACGACGATGTGGTTCATCCGAAACCGATTAATGAAAGCCACTAGTACCAATTGTTAAGTAATTTATGTTGTTTAAAAATGTTTTCCTGGATTAATGTGTTGATTTTCATCTAATCTTACTCTTTTATTGTAAATATGGTGAAATGTTATTGCTTTTATGGTCCACAGTGACCGAAATAAAGATTATGATGATGATGATGGTATGGTTTTGTTGTAGAAAGTGGGACCCTTTTTGGATTGCTCCTTGTTTAGCATGGGACAAGATGGAGGGTGGATAATCTGTGTTAGACAGTGCAAGTGTATTGCTTGCATTCCTGTGGCTTTTGGGCGAACAATCAGATACTGAAGTGGGAGGAGGATGGAGGCAGTGATAACTTTTGAAGTTCTTTGAGGATCGTTTTGCAAAGGAATGCTGATTAGATTTTCCTGAGCATTGCCATTTGGGAGGGTAGTAGGGGAGAGGGGTGAGTCAGCAGATTCTGTTGTTAATGGTGAGGAAGTTCTAGAAGGCACCTGCCTTTTTGTCTTTCACTGACACTTCTGGAAAGCTGATGAAAGTCATGTGCAGACTCTGCACACTTCATTGTGCGCGTTTTGAATACTTTTGCTTGGAGCAAGTATCATCACTAGTTGCTGTGAGATTCATCACCTTGCAAAACACAGTCAGAAAATTACATTTGGAAGGAGAAAGGGTGTTCTTGGCCCATTTACCAAAGCCATAGTAGGACAGACCCCAATACACTAGAGGCAAATGACCCACAGCACCACGATTATTTACAGTAGCGTTTAACTTGCCTGTAGCACCCACATGGCGTCTAGGACTGGCTGAATCAATTGATATAGATAAAAGGTAAATCATCCCAGATGGGAGAGGCCTCAAAGGCGTTTTTATAAATGTGTGTGCTTTTAAGGGAACGTTCTTCTCTTCTCTAGTAAATAAAGCCCTCTTGGGTTTAAACATCTCTTACCTTCCTTGCTTTACCCTTTTAAAGGCAGTCATATCTTTAGAAGGGCATTTATAAAGCACAAACTTGTGTGGGGATCAACATGGCCCAGTACTATTATCAAGGGGGTTAGCTCTGTTTTTGTGTAAAAAAAGATAAGTACAGGTGGGAGTTTCTTTGATGAGGAGCTTGGTGGTCCTGACTTTTGACTGATGGTCTACTTGGAAGATGACTGATAAGGTACTCTAAATCCACTCTTCCTTCCTCTACTGCATCTTCATGTTCTAAGATGACTTTGTCATCACACTGGTCGTGCTACAAAAACTAGCTGCCAGCTATCAAGCAAGCAGAACCAAGGTGGAATAGAGAATGAAACTATTACAACATTGTCTATCATTACTGACCTACTAAAACCCAAGAGACTTTCCCAAGAGCAAAGATATAACTTGGCTGCATTTAAGGATGCGTTTAATGATTTTCCATTGAATATGTTTTTAATCTTTCTTCAGTTTTATTTGGACTTATTGTAGTCGGAGGCATCCAATAATTCTTGTTGTAGGTATTATACTGTCCTTTCAGGTTCAGAGCAGTACACGTCTTGCTACTGCCAACACAGACTGGTGGTATTATACCTTGAAATTAAATTGTATTTTATGTCTCAGCTTTCCTGGGTTTACCAACAGTCACCTTATGTCAGTGGATCCAGATAAAGGGTCCTTGCACTTGCTAAACCAATTGACTTGCAGAGTTTTTTCACAAGATAGTACCAGGCATTTTCTTCAATATCTGCCCAAACCTTGGGTTAACATGTGAAGTGCACTTCCCTTGACATTTGTGGTTTTTACTCACAACGTTTATATACACGTATGAAAGATAAATACGTCAGTAGAGCTGCAGCGGGTTTCATTTTCTTTAATTATTACTTTGAGAATTATTCTACTGAATCCTGCCTCATTAAATAATGAATTACACATGTGCATTTTCCATTGTTTTTATACATTTCTTCTGAACTTTAATAATCATCATGTTTTCTTTATGAAACTCCTTCCCACAATGGTTTGCCAATTGTTTCCAGGTTACTCTATATACATACATGGAATTCATGTTAATCTAAACAAAGGTAGCGATGTAGGGAGCAGCCATAATTTAAAGGTTTTTAAGAAAAAATTCTTCCAAGAATGATATCGCCAAGGCAGATGCAGAATTATGAATACAATACCTCATTGCCAGCTCTGAATATCATCTTATCACCAAGTTCACGATTAAAGCCACAATAAATTAAAAGCCAGCAATAAAAGACCAATTACTTGGGTACTTCTCTAATTACAAAGCCTTTGCAGCTTGTTAATGCGTTCTATAATGAGGACGGCTGTGAATAAATTCTGGGGCATACATTCCAGCTATGATCACTTAGTATTGATTATATTAAAGTTTTCTTTGTCCAAGGATCTCAAAATCTAAGTAAATCTTAATTTACCTATGACATGGAATAGGCTCCATTCTAGACTCTTCGAAATCAGTAATTACTTTTCAGGCATTTTATAACAGAAGATTAAATAGAAACTTAATACTCTGTGTGATATAAGTAGAGGATATCATTTGAGACGGCTTCATATTGCATTTTTTCCAGAAAATATTGATTGGTGCTTCCAATGTATTGTCTGATATGTTAGCTGACACGCTCAGGTAAAACATTACAATCATGAACAGTGTAACAATGACAGCCATAAACGAAAATATAGTAAATTCGAATTCCATTGGAGGAGGGTTTGCATCTGAGAGAGATGTCTTTGCATATTGGGTTCATTTTACTGAAAGCAATATCTATGCATCTATAACCCTGTGTTTTTGAGGTGTGTACCACTTTAGATGTCAACTGTAAAGGTGCATGCAGGATGGCCTCTTAGGATTTGAATAAGCAGAACTGTATCTCTGTCAGTTGACTATGTGGGCTAGGGCTATTACTAGACAGATTTGCTCATGAAATTGAGCCCTCATGAAAGGGTATAAGGATTGGGCATTATACCTGGATTATGGGACTCACACATGGGTGTGGGTATATTCTTTGTAACTGTACCCACCTTCTGCCTATCTGATCCGTTGAAAATCAGGCATGGTATTATCTGTAAATAATACAAGACCTGGCCACGAAGTTAAAAAAATAACAGTTTCATGTAGGGAACGCTTGACAAAAACATTGCTGAAAGAGCTTCCATGACATGCTTGACCACCCTTAGATGATTTTTTGCTGAAAGTGCTTTCACCATGTCAGCAGAAGCACCGTGGGTAGCAAGGGGGCACCAGTGTGGCAGCATTTATAAACATGGGAAATGGCCTGCCACAGGTGTAGTAAGGCCTCTACAGTTACAGAAAGATGGCAGAATGCCTGCTAGGTTTAAAATGACCTAAATGTTTCTTTTGGTCAGAGCCATCCCTGAAAAACAATGATTTTGTACTGTTCTGGGGATAGGATTCAGGATATGTTTCGCTTTGTATTTTCATCTTGAGCGCCATCTTCTCCTCCCCCTTCACTAAATATAACACATTTACTTGAAATAGAATTATCACTTAGTCACTGCAGGACTATCCTGAAACAGCTGCTGGTGCCGGATAGTGGAATTAAGAGTGATATATAAATGTTTATCCCTTTTTTCTCCCTGTATAAATGGTCAATAACCATTTCAACCAGCTGAAGCATGTACCTCTTGATTAAATGTAACATGAGGGACACTAACTCTTTAGGTTGTGCATGTAAAAGGTTTAAGCCCTAGAAAACTAATGTTCAAAATGGTAATGCTTACAAGTATGTGCAAGATCACCATAATAGTAGCGGTAGAACGGAGGCTTTAATGCAAGGAGGACTGTGTGTAGTGTTTAGCTCTGCAAAGTCAATCAACCTCATATGAAACAAGCTTGGATGGCAGAACAAAGCAAAATGGGTTACAATTGCTTGCCTTTCGCAAGTGTCTCTAACATGACCCGAGAGGCTTGCACAGAAACTTCTCCTCCCTCTCCATAAAGAATCATTTGAGGGAAAGGTTGTAAAAGACTCAAGAATTTGGGTGGGAAGACACATGGACTGATTGCCAGAGGGGGCTTCCTTGTGTACTATTATAGGATTGTAAGCCTGGCAGCTTCCTGAGGCAGACGGGGATAGCTACATTGCTTTGCACGGTAGGGCGATTTTTAACAGCTGAGCATATAGAACAATATGTATAGATAGATAGATATTAGGTAGGGAATAGACAAATCTATTGGAGGGAGTAGGGATGTGCAATATAAGATGCTATGGGTTTTAATGATGTCCATTATGTTCTATATAATGACTTCTGGGATTACTATGATAAGTGCCATCATTCCGATACACAATATGTATCTGTTGATAATGTATATTAAGTAGTCTACTATTGTGAAATACCAACAACTGTGTGCGTCTACATTTCTTGGAAGCAGGGTGGGGATTGTTCACATGTAAATCCCACCTGCAGGTAAAGTTTCTCTGGCAGGGTTGCCTAATTCCTAACACTCTGAATTTGGATGAGCCTCACTCATCATAGACATGAGTGAGAGATTTATGTCGGTTCTGCTTTTCTTCCAATTGACACGCATTGTCCCCTTGAGGCTAAGTAGGCCTAACCGGGTGTGCCCTCCCCTTAATAGGGAGATTCATGACCATCACTTCATTGCTATCACAGAAGAGGCAAACTTTGGAAGCACAGAAACAACCTGCCACCATCAGAGCTTATATTCTTCTTTCTTTGGAAGCTTTGTCCTCAGAGATAAATTTGTTAACACTTTAAAATTTGGTATTCACCCTGCATTGTCCCTTGTTTGAGATCTGTAAAGCCTAACTTGCTGAATAAAGGCGAAGAAAGAATGAATAGAATAATCAAAAGTGACAATATTAAGTCCAAGTTCATTGCAGGCTATGGTTTACTGGTACCTACTTTGATAAGGAGTGTGATTATTCACTGTGATTCGGGTACTGGTGTTCCCGGACTCTTTTGGTAGGTAGAGGAAACCACAAATGGTGGAGGTGTTTAGAGTGCTCTGAATCGGTCATGCCCATATTATTCAGCTATTGCTTCCCTCTCTATTTCGGTCACAACCCTAGCAGCCTTCTCACTTAGACAGTCTCTTCTACAGTTTGATCTAGTGTAGTTAGTAATAAAGATGTAAAGTAACATCAAAAAGCCAAATTTGTATTTCTGAGTCTGCTGGTGTCATTTATGCTGTCCCTTCGGCGACATCTACATCAGTTCAATGTAGTATAACACTGATGGTGAAACATATCAAAATCTATTTGCTCTTATGTAATTTCAGCATACATGCTTTATAGTGATTCTCTGTGGGCAGGACCAGCAATATTGCTGGGGCAAACTATGGCCCTCATCTTAATAAATCCTTTGTAGTTAATTAATTCTTGGATTTCTACTGTGGGATTGTGAGTCTGTAGTTGTAGCTGCGCAGATGTAGAATATTCCAAGGTGTACAAAACCTGCAGTGAGTCTGATTAGTCTTCAGTACTTCTATATTTTTACTTTTAGTAGCTATTTGTTGAATGAAATTCCACCTTGACTACTCTGCAATCAGCTCACGATAATCCTTGAGCCTCCCTTGAACCTTCTACGATTCTAATGAACAATTGATACAAATGCTTATGGCTTAACTTCACCAGTTCCTTATAGATGAATGTTTGCGGTACTGAATTTAATGGGGCAATGTTGATGGCGTTGATGCTTGGTCAAGAGAGCAATGAATACCCATTTGAGCATTAGGCCATGCTATGTCAAATAAGCAGTCAGGAATTATGAGGTTTAAGCACTGAAATCATAGGAAAGAAATTGGCAGTTCCATCAACAAGAGAACATCTGAAATGTTTCACATTTGCTTGGGCTCAATTAAGGTGAATTTATTTGTGCACTGCCCACAGGAACCTAAAAGGGAACGTCGTAGGACATTGTCATCAATTATAATACCTTCATAGTTTAGAGCAACATTCACAGAATGTCAAACCACCATCCACTGTTTAGAATTGTCCTTTTCTAACTATCCTTTCCGAAGATGAAAGTCTTATGACTTTCAGAGGTTGTGGACAACGGAAACATCTCACAGAACCAATGAAAATACAGTTGAATATGCTTTTATGTAGAAATATGTGTAAAAGAATATTCAATTTCACATTGCAACTCATTTTGTTACCCTCTTAAAGGTCTGCAAAATGCCATATCAAAAGAACCTTCTTTAAACTGTAGGTTATTTGGTTTTAGGGGAATAGATGAGTTAGTAGGAAGGCATTTACCTCAAACAGGAAAAACAGTTAAGTCACATGCACGTACAGTCATTAGACAAAGGAACTCTACATGATCTGAAAATTAGACGCTATATAAAATAAAGTGCAAGCCAAATAAAGACATTTTATGATATTAATTTTCTAATATGAAAAATTGAACCCTCTCAGGAGAGTTGAACTAGTCATCAAAGTCGAAAAATTGTTTCTAGTATTCTTAAAGTCACCATCTCTACCAAATACCGTAAACATCACCCATTCTATTGTCAATTTTATCATCTCGGATAACTAGGTTGCTAGTTAAAGTTTCAAAGCAGACTTTTACCCTATCAACACAATCTTATTCCCCGCAGAAAATATTTTGTTATTCCATCGAGACTACTTGCTGCAGTAGTGAGCACTATATAGACTAACAGGGTACACTGCATTTACCTTGTGCAGTGGTTCTTAACCTTTAAACTTCTCTCAACCACACTTAGGGGCTCATTAAGATGGCGGGCGGACATCAGTCCGTCCGCGATCATAACGGTTTTGGGACCGCACACCAGACGTGCGGTGGTCCCACCAGTGCAATTAGGATGTGTCTGCCATACTGGCGGGTGCATCCTGGCCGTTTAACATTGCGGATGGTGCTGCTGTCTGCAGCACCGTCAGCAATGTCAAGAAAGCATGCTCAGCATTTCCCTGCTTCACGTGGCAGGCACCACGTTGTGCCAGCCACTTGGTGCATGGAACTGCAGGGGGTGCCATGGGTACCCCCCCAGTGCACCCCCCTAACCACACACAGAGGGGGCCCGCAACGGGCCCCTCAAGCCAGTCTCCGCCTGTCTTTTTGCAGCAGGATATCTGCCGCAAAAAGACAGGCGGAAGGGCATACCCTAATTACTACGGCGCTGCCTCCACGGCACCGCCGCAATGTTGCCCTGGTTCTGGGTTCCACAAGGCGGGCGGAGAAGGACCACCTTGCGGAACCATGGCGGATGGACCTTCCGTCCGCCGCGGAACGATTGTGATTCCCACTGCCATCCTAATTTGGCGGTGGGAATTTTCAGTATGATGGCGGAAGGACCACCACTGCCGGCCCAGCGGTGGCGGTCCTTCCGCCATCATAATGAGCCCCTAAATCCTTACTGGAATTCGGGGACCCACCGATAATTATTGGGATCCAGCGGCGGCCAGCTCAGGTAAGCGTGTGGGGTGGAGTGGCGGGGCAGGGCGAGGCAAGGGTGATGCCGACAGACGACGGAATAGGTATTATTTATTTGTTTAATTACACCTATTCCGTCGTCTGACGACTTACCCCCTCCCACCCCACCTCACCGCATTTATCTTTGCGGGCCGCCGCTGTTGGGATGTGGGGACCCCCTCTGGGTCATTATTGGAAGCCTGGGACAATTTGAAGTATTTTCAGTGATTTGAAACACAAAACAATACACAAATTGAATACATAAATAAATATAAAAAAATTAATAATATAAAATTTTAATAATATCAATTTTAATGGCAAGGTTAGAGCTTTCCTGAATTCAATTAAGGCAACCCATTGACCATACTATATTCTGTTGGGAAACAGCCCTAACAACGCGGCCGTCATTTCGCAATACCTTTATCATGGATCCATTACAAAGCATATGCCTTTACCACACAAACGTTTAACATGCATATGCCTTTACCATGCATGTCAGAGTCCAGGATCTATAGCTTGTCATAGCGGAAAGATTAACAAGTATGGCAGTGAAATTCCCACCAATATCACTTGTTTTAATTTTGAGAGACATTTCTCCTGTGAACCCCTCAATCTACATCATACTTTCTAGAAACTGAACTTCGCACTCACTCACTCCCAATCCCCGAGTGTACTCTTCCACCCTTTCTCCTCATAAATTGCCGAACATTCCCCCTCCTCCTTCTCTCTTCTTCCTTGCCCTCTAAAGTATCCAAAATAATGGCTCCATATCCGGTGTCAATTACAATGAGGTAATAGTTAAGGTAACGGCGTACACTAATGATATTTTGATTGTGACAGAAAATGCTTGTGCATACCTTGAAGCACTTATTAATACCATCGAAAATCATTCTGGGGTGGCATGTTAAAGGCTCAATAGAGACGAATCTGAAGTAAAAGGCCTCAATAGCATTTGTTCTAAAGATGTTATTAGAGATTCCAGTTTGGCATGGCAAACTTGCTATCCAAAACATCTTGAGTTTGAATTTGGTGCAGATCTAATAAATTGCCTACAATATGATGAGAAGCAGACCCTACAGAAAGTAAAAAAACTTCTTGAAAGTTGGAGCCCTAAGTTTATTACATGGTGTGGACGCATCGAGACCATAAAAATGATGATCGTCCCTATAGTTAATTACCTTATTTCCATGCTTCCACTTTGCCTCTCTGATGATTTCCACCATAAATTAGATTAACATATATATGCCTTTATATGGAAAATAAACACACCAGAATATCGATCTAACATTTTTTAACACCCTGTATCTCTCTGGGAGGAGAAAACCACGCAAACTTTAAAACTTACCAAACAGCCTTCCTGTCTATGGAGGGTTCTATTTGGTTTTACTCCTGCTGGAGTATACTCCAAAGTGGCTTCTAGTCAAAAGAGCAATCTTAAAAGATTCTCAAAGCATTATGCTACTCGCAACCAAACTTCAACTCTCCCTAACAGCTAGGCAAAATTGTCACAACACCAAAAGCTTTATTAACACTAGACACTCAGCAGAAGGTCCAGTTAAAACACTCTTACTCGGTTTCCCTATGGAATAACATATCTTTCAAAATTGAGGGCACACCACTTCCTTGGAGATCCTGGTCTTCTAAAGGAATCCACTTTCTGTTGCATTTAGGCCCAAACAATAACCCACTTTTACTTCAGACAATTACAGATCTCGTTCAACCTAGAAAATGAGGCCTTCTACAATGTTCTTAAACTTAAATCCTGTAAAGACAAAGTCAACCCACTTTCCCAGAAATCCTTCCCTTTGTTATTTGATTGCCATTAGCAACAGAAGGGGCCACTAGGTTTCCAAATACTGCAAACCTTTGCAAGCAAACACCATACGCCTAAACCTGGGTACGCAAGAGAAATGGGACCAAGATACTCCAATATCCCCAGAGAATTGGAACTTAATTTGGAAATCATTTGTTTCCTATAAAATAGAACCAGCACGCTCTAAGACCAAGTTCTGCCTCCTACATAGACTTTTTGGGACTTCTTCGCGTTTACATAAAGGTGATCCGAGAGACGACCCAATCTGCTGGAATTGAGGTAAAGAACCTGGAAACTTACCACACTTACAATTTTCCTGCAGTGCTATCCAGCCTTTTTGGGATAGTGTGTTTAAGTTTCTCTCATCACTATTTAGTTTTCAGATCAAACATGAGTTCCAAACTATCATTATGGGATTTCTTGATCCTTGCCTATCTTCCCATAATGATACCCTGCTTCTAGATATCTTATTAGTAGTGGCTTGCCGGTCCATCCTTACCAATTGCAAAAACACTACTGCCACCTCATTTAAATTCTGGTTGAACTGGAATGCACATCTTAGGTGCACTGACAACATCACCTTACAACATTCCCCTTGGAAACCACAATACAAAGACTTATGGGGAAAACTTGCCTCCTTCTTCATTAACAATAAACCACCATGAACCTTTCTCCCCCATTCACTGCTTACTCCTTCCTTCTCCTGGTAGTCACATATTCCCTAGCTGCCTTTAGAATGGCCTTTACACAGTGATTTATCACCCCTCTTCCTTCTACTACCCTGTGACATCGCAAATTAGTGAGCCGTTGTCTGCATATACTGTTTTTATATGGATGCCTTTAATGGCGGTTTGCAATAAGAGGAAGTATAGTTCAGCCTCGGAATGCATGATGATTCTACACTGGCTTCCAATGAGACAAAGGGCCATGTTCAAACTACTGTATCATGCACATAAGGTCCTGCATCATGCCGGACCCAAAATCCTCCAAGGCACAGTCAAGTTCTATCTTCCCAACCGGAATCTGCGATCGTGCCACCAGGCCAGGGCAACCACCAAACGCATCAAAAAATCCAGAGTAGGGGGTCGGTCCTTTTCACATCTGGTGGCAAAACTCTGGAATGAACTTCCAACCGAACTTCGACTCATTGATTGCCATTTATTATTTAGGAAAAAGCTGAAAACATATTTATTCCCCAAAGCCTGATTAACTACTAAACTCTCCTCCCCACCGAATATTCTCCCTCGAAAGAGCTTTCCTTCAGTGCCATGATATCCATTTGGATGAATGTCGCGCTTTATAAATAAATAAATAAACTCTTCTCCCATACATCTGTGACATATTCTTATATTACCATATTTAGTATTTGTATGTTTCATGTCTGGAACCATTTTTCCCGGTATTTGTTATATTACAGTTATTGGTAATGAATATGCTTTACTATATTTCAATCCCACAGTTCCACCGTTGCCAGTGATATTCTATATATGCTTCCCTTTTCCCTTTTGTATTTTTTCTTTCTTTTGCTGTGTACTGGTTCTTGTGGTCTTTATCAAACGACTCATGCAAAGTTCATTTTCCCTGTAATGCATTTGCTTCAACCTATCTTTGAATTAGTTTTGTTTCATGCAAAAACTCAATAAAACTCTTTGAAATGAAAAAGAAAAAAGAAATTGCAGAACATTTGATATGAACCGATGTATTAATGATAGGCAGAATGGGCATAATAAATTAAGGACAATCTTGGAAAGTCTAAGTACTGAAATCCCATGAAAAGTTTCAAAGAATTATTTTCTTATAAAAAGTGTTTTATAAATGTTTGTACATTCAAAGTATATCATGCATAAGTGACAAGACAATGATTTGCCATCTTTTTTCAGTTTTCTAATGCAAAGAAATTTGTTTGAATTCTTTTTTTTAATTTCAACTTTTCCCTGATTTAGTATTTAACTGAAAAAGAATTCCAGTAATAAAATGGACATGGAAAACTACAAAACTCTCATGTTATTCTCATGAGTACATTTTAAAATAAACCTATGCAGTGCTTTAAATTAGAAATTTGACATGCATACCCTCAGTGCAACTAAGATAAAAGTTGATTTATTCCGTGCTCGTCTTCAAGAGCAAGGTGCTTATATAGCATATGTTCATGTTTCGCATGTAAAGTTGAAGCAGGGTTTGACGCTAAAGTTTTCACATCTGTGTCTATTTTGTGGAACCTTATGAGAAGCAGAAAAGTAGGTTGTTCACACGTGTTACACAATAATGAGCTTGTGTAAAACAAGGATTTTAAGTCTTTGGTTATTTATTTATTTATTTATTTATTTTGAAACCGTTTATTACAAAACTCAAAAAATATACAAAGATGGGCCTACAACCTTCCGGCCGGCCGCTAGCAGACAAAAGGAGCATATGATACACATTGTAGAGCGTGTGTTGCGGCTGAGGAAGATGCACAGGAGTTAGCAGCGTTGATAGCCACACCATCCGGACCCCACTGTACGGTTTCATTTTAAACTGAAAGAACAACCAGAAAAACAAACCCACAAGGCAATCCACAATCAGAAATAGCAGCATGTGCTCCCCTGAGAGGGGGACCCTACCAGTCCATAGGAGTATCAAGAAGGGGAAGAGATCAGGACTAGGGCTGGGTAAACTCAATGCCCGGAACAAGGAAGATGGGTCGGCTAAGGGGATGGGGCAGGCGACGGATCGGGCAATAATGGCGGAGCACAGATTCCCCCGCGGTAGGCGTTCCAGGGGCCCCATACTTTCACCCATGTCCCAGGCTTACCTCTCGCCACATACACCACCTTTTCCCGAAACATGCACCAATCCATATGTTCCTTCCAGGCCGAGACAGTCGGGGACCTCTGGGATCCCCACAGTTGAGCAATATCGCGCTTGGCCACCATATATCCCAGAGTCACCCACCACGTCTGTGGCGCCGAGTAGTCGGTAGGTTCCCACACATTCAACAGGCATCTCCTCGCTTCGGGTAGCAGCACCACATGCGTAACCACACGCAGGACCTCATGCACACCACGCCAGAATCGCTCCACCTCCGGGCATTCCCACAATATATGCAGAAAGGTCCCCAAAGCGCCACACCCACGCTTACACAACCCGTCCACAGCATAGCCCATACGCAGGAGCCTTGGCCCCGTCATGTAGACTCTGTGGAGTATCTTGAGCTGGACGAAGCGAAGGCGGGCCGGTATGGTCACCTCTTTCGGGGAGGCCACCGCAGAGGCCCAGTCCTCGTCGTCCAGCTCCAGTCCATCGGCAACCCAAGCCTCACGAAGGGCAGTCAGCAATCCCGAGCGGTCATTGATCAGTTTTTTGTAGATCAGTGAGATCGTGCTGTCCGGAACGTGCCCATCCAGCACTCTATCCTCCAGGGGGGAATACTCCGGGATGGATGCAACGTCCGGGAAGACGGAGCCCAGTGCATGACGGATCTGCAAATACCGAAAGTACTCCCTGTCATGCAACTGGAATTCCGTCTGCAGCATCTCGAACGTTTTAAATCCTCCCCTCGTCCAGAGATCCCCCACTTTGCTGATGCCTATCATGTCCCACTTCTCGAAGCCCTTCGAGGTCCACAGGGAGCCCAACTGCTCGGACGCGTATAATGGTGATGCCCCGGTCAGACGGTCCTTCCACCCCATCGCCACATTAGCCGCGTGCCACACTCGCACCATGACACGCGTGGGGCCGGTCAGCCGAGCGTCGGGCGCGCTGGAGTAGAGCGCTCGATGATAGTCCCCACCCGGGAGTAGCATCTTATCCATTTCGAATGCCGGGTTTAAGGCGGGCCCGTACAGGCCGTGATTAATCGCCGCCAGCTGGGAGGCCCAATAGTACCGTTTGATATCCGGGAGGGCAATCCCTCCGTCATACCATGGGAGCGTCAGCTTCGCCAGGGCGATACGCGGCCTCCCGTCCCAGAACAGGCGGCGCTGCAAACTCTCCACCTCGCGGAAGTAGCGCGCTGGGACGAGGTCCATAGTATTCTGCAAAGCGTACAGGAAACGCGGCAGAGACATCATCTTAAACAATGCCGCCCGGCCGAGCGGCGAAAGCGGCAAGCGCCGCCAGCGCGTGACATCTTCCGTCAGGCGCTGGAGGGGGGGAAGCAAGTTCCGATCATACCGGGCCTCCGGGTCCAGAGTAATGAAGACACCCAGGTACCGAAATCCCTGCGGGGCGATCTGGATCGGACAGCCCCGCGGGAGAATAGGAGCCTCCCCAGAGAGAACATACACGCACGATTTAGCCCAGTTGATGACAAGGCCGGAGTTACGACCAAATGAATGCAAAACATCAACCAGTACTATCAGTGATTTACGTGGGGAAGCTAGGTACAAGAGGATGTCATCAGCGTATAGGGATACGCGGTCCTCATACTCGGGGGTCCAACGGAGACCACGAATAGAAGGTTCCCACCGCAGCCACTCCGCCAGGGGCTCCAAGGCAAGCGCAAAAAGGAGCGGCGATAAGGGGCAGCCCTGCCGCGTGCCCCGGCCCAGCTCGAACGGAGCCGATACTCTACCGTTCACCACCACCTGCGCCAATGGGCCCGAATACAGCAATTTGACCCAACTAATGAACCCTGCGCCAAAGCCAAACTTCGCAAGCATCTCCCAGATGTATGGCCATTCAAGCGTGTCAAACGCCATGGTGGCGTCCAAGGACGCCAAAATGGCCGGCTCCCGTATGTACTGAACACGTGCGAGCACCCCATGTAAACGCCGCAAGTTAAGGGCCGTGCTACGATGGGGAATAAAGCCGGACTGATCCTGGTGAACCAGGTCGCCCACCACGCCGACCAGCCGATTGGCCAGGACCTTGGCGAGAATTTTGGGCTCCGCGTTCAGTAGCGAAATGGGCCGATAGGATGTAACCCGGTCCCGAGGTCTCCCCTCCTTGTGGATAACCACGATTGTAGCCAGACGCTGGTCCAGCGGGAGGGAGCCCACCGAGTGAGCCTCCAGGAACATCGATCGGAGATGTGGTGCCAGCGTATCCGGTCGCAACTTGTACAACTCGATGGGGAGACCATTAGGACCCATGGCCTTGCCGGAAGCGACCGAACTTATGGCGAGGGCGATTTCGTCGGAGGTTGGAGCGGCGTCCAACGACACTCTGTCCTCCTCTGAAAGGGAAGGCAGCGCGATATCCCTGAGCAGGGCACGGGAATCCTCTTCAGAGCGGGAAGACACCGGGGAATACACCCCACGGAAATAATCCGCGAAGCAGGAGACAATTTCTTCCGGCTCAGTAACACACACACCATCCGTTTTCTCAATCAGCGGGACTACACGACTCGCTCTCTCCCTTTTGTCCAGCCACGCAATCAATTTACCAGCCTTATCACCCACATCATACAGTCTCCCCTGTTGCTCTCTACTGAGGCCCCTGGCCGCCTCCGTGACGAGGGCCCGATAGGCCGCTTGCTTGAGTTGGAGAACATGTAATACGGCATCCGTCACCCCACATTCTAGATTACCCTCCAACTCGGCTATCTCAGCTTCCACCCGGGTCACCTCCTCCCGCTCGCGCCTCCGGGTGTGGGAAATAAGGGACAGGGCCTCTCCTCGTAGTACTGTCTTGAATGCCTCCCACAGTGAGACAGCCGAAGGCACGGACCCCACATTCTCGTCAAAATAGCGCTGGAGGGATTTAATCAATTCAGCGCGAATGGTGGGGTCGCGCAGGTACCAGGGATTGATCGGGACCACCCTACCCTCACCCCTCGGAAAAAGATCCAGGTGTAACAGGAGCGGGGAATGGTCCGAGATACCCCGTGCCAAATGGCGCACCTCTCCCACCCTCCCAACATAGGCCGCCGGGACCAGGACATAATCTAGTCGTGAGAGACTACCATGGGCCCCCGAATGGAAGGTATACTGTAGCTGCGTGGGATGTTTTAAACGCCAGCAATCCACCAATCCCAAAGTGTCCAATAGGCCAGATAGCCACGCTTGGGCCCGGGGGAGGTCCCTAGGGGGGGTGACGATCCACAGTCCCGGAAACCACCGCATTGAAATCCCCCCCCACCACCAGAATCCCCCCCGGAAGGCCAAAGAGGAGGCGCCCCAGGTCCGCAAAGGTAGTCGACTGCAGCCCCGGCGGGACGTATACTGACACAAAAACGACCACTTTGCCCTCCATCCTTCCCACCAAGACCGTGTAACGTCCCCTGTCGTCATGGAGCACCTCATCAATCTCCAACGGGTGCGAGTTCTTAACCATGATGCCCACACCCCTTGAGCCAGACGTGAAGCCCGAATGGGCCACTAGGCGATAGCCACGCCGATTCATGGCGCAGAAGGAGTTGCCAATGAGGTGTGTCTCCTGCAGAAAAACTACATCGGGCGAGATTCGCTTCAAGAACTGCAGGACCACACCACGTTTAATCCTGTCCCCCAGTCCATTCACGTTCCAGGACAACAGAGTTAGTTCCCTACCCCCCATCATAGACAGAAGCCACCATTTGTCCCCCCGAGAGCACTATAGAGCTAACACAACGATACTTTTGCCTTGTGGTAAAAACGAACAACACCCCCCCATCCCTGCCCACCCGCCCCAACAAAACTCTCCCCTCCCTGCACCCCTGCATGAGCCCGAACAGCCCCCCCAACGTGCAGTGTGCCTGTCGCCCCATATATATAGTAAAACTAGCTAAACCCCCTAGAGGAGGAAGGAGAACCCCCAGGAGACCCCACACAACCTCCATAGGAGGGGAAATTATACAGACAGACGCTTAATCGAAAGTGGCATCATTTTTGTCCAGAGTGAAGCCCAATATTACCCCCTCAATCCCGATCCAGTGTGCCGTCTCCCCCCGCCGCCCCCCCCCCGCCCCCTCGATCACGATCCCCAGACAGAGTGTCCAGCCAGTCTCCGGCCGCTTCGGGACGATCAAAAAAGTGCGTGCGACCCTCTACCTCCACTCGCAGCTTGGCTGGGAAGAGCATAGCGTATTTAAGGTTCAGGTCCCGAAGACGGCGCTTGACGCCTAGGAAGCTCAGTCTCTGCTTCTGGACCGCTGGGGTGAAATCAGGGTAAAAGTTCACCTCCATATTGTCAAGCTTAACCGGCCCATGCAGTCTGGAGGCTTGCATGATAGCGTCTCTGTCCCGAAAGTTGAAAATCCGGGCAATGAGAGGTCGCGGAGGGGCTCCGACCTTCGGCCTTCCCCCGGGAACCCTGTGGGCCCGCTCCACCGCGAAGAATTTACTCAGCCCCCGTGGCTGGAGATGGGTAGCGATCAGGTCCTCCACAAATAGGTCCGCCGCCGCTTCCTCCCGTCCCTCGGGCACCCCGATGATGCAGATGTTGTTCCTCCGGGCCCGACTCTCGGAGTCCTCCAGGCGCCGATCCATAAGCGCGCTCGCCTGACTAAGCCGGCGCACCTCTGTCTGTAGTGCCAACACCTCAGTAGTAAGGCCCGATGCGGTGTGGGCCAAAGAATCAACTCGGTCGTTGGTCTTGGAAAGATCGGCCCTCACCAGGCCAACATCCACGAGGACCGAGTCGATCTTCTGTGCCAGTGTGTCGAACCGCTGGCCCACTGAGGCCTTCATTTCGGCAATGGCGCCCATGACATCCCGCAGAGTCAGATCCGTGGGCAGGTCCGGGGCATCAGGAGGGCCCTCAGGGGACTTGTGCGGTCCGCCGGGAGATCCCTTCTGGAGGGTATAGCGGTCCATACTGTTGGCCTGATGGGTGGTGCCACGCCGGGTCGACTTGGTCTTTGCCCGGTCTCCATCTTGTTTCGTGGCCATGGCCACCAGTCCTCCGGTCGCACCAGCCACGTCGTGAAGGGCAGGCAATCAGGGCCACAAGCTCCGGGGGGGGGGCCACCCCAGATCGGCGGGGTGGGTCACAGCCGGCGGGCAGGCCGAGTCTCCCAGCGAGGCCACACCAACACAAAGAGCCCCGCGACCCAACCCTGCAGAGACGGCAAGGGGGTGCGAAAGCGAAAGTGCGGGGTACGCGACTCGCCAGGCCCGGCCCGCCGCTGTTGTTCACTTTATCACTGGGTCACCCCTCAGCGCAAATCCGGGGTCTGGCGAGGAGAAGGCCGCAGACTTCAATCGGTGCTCACTCCGGTGTCCGAGGTCCGATTTGACAACGGGAAACGGGTGTCACCTCAGCTCAGGCTCACCAACACAGTCCCCTCATCCGAGACAGGATAAATTCAGGATAGTCGTAGGAGGTTGCGGAGGTCCTCGGGAGCCTCGCACCTACGCGGCCATCTTGGTTGCGCGCTAGGCTCCTCCCTTCAAGTCTTTGGTTATTGATTATGTATGGATTTATTTGATTGCCGTTAAGAGGCACATAGATAATAGCTGTGAGGAAGGGCACTGGAATTTAACCACAAATGTCCTTTGGCAAGATAGGAACAAATGGTCAAAATAACTACAGGTAACACAGAGCGGCAAGATAACCTTTGGCTAAAGTTTAACACATATATCCTTTTACATGTAGGAAGTGGAGGCTTATGGCCAATAGCTAGAAAAAGGTTTTCCACCGAAGTATACAAAGAAGTGATGGATGGAATGCTTGAATTAATCTGAGCCACTGGTAATTACTTGGGCTGCATCCCAGTCCATTGTTATTTTGCACACCATGCCACCTCAGTTTGGACCGAGCTATATTCAAATAAGTCTTGAAACTGCTCCAATATGAACAGTCCAGCCCAAACTGCCAGACCAGGTCCTCCCTGAACCAGAACACAATCAATCCAAGTCCGGTGTCGCCCTTATTAGGTCTTATCGGTTGTTTATTGCTTGGTTTCAGTGGTACATTGTGCACTTGACTCACGGGCATCAGGTTATGCTACATCTAGATACCAGGATGATGTGTAAAAACTAGGCTCTGGATATTACTACACCACCTAGTCCAATACAACACTAGCCATGCCAGCCCCACCAAGTAGTCTGTGTGAGAGAAGGTGCCTAAAAGACTACAAACTTTGAGCAATTTTCTTTATAAAAATGAATGTCCAAATTCTGTCCACGTTTAGATCCAAAGTGGTTATTCTGAAAAAAAGCAATTCCACGAATCTGTTACTTCTTTTAAACAACACCTTTACGCTTACGTTATTTAAAAGATTAAGCAGTGCTTTTCTGTAAACACAACCCATTATTCGTCAAGAAAGCCTGATGTCCTTTATTGGCATCTTGTCAAAAGTTTGCTTTGTTATTTTACTAGGTATTTTATCCTGACTGCGGTTTAGGGAAGGGGTCATATGTTTGCATTGATTAACTCAAATTCTAGTCTAAAATCTACCTGCTGGATTTTGCCATGAATACATTAGATGTGCATAGTTTCACTGTTGGACTTGCACCTCTCTGCAAGGTCACCCCCAAACATTTTACCTTCACCCTACTGTTTTGTGAACCATGCCTGTGCTCTTTCCTTTAAACATGGTAAATGTGGCTCCAATAAGCACATTTAATTTACTTGAAAGTCCCTAGTAAAGTGGTACTACATGTACCCAGAGGCTGTAAATTCAATGTTATTTTGGGTCTAAAGTACTGATTGTGCCACACACTTAAGTCTTTTAAACATGTCTCAGGCCTGCCATTGCAGCTTGCTTGTGCAGTTTTAAACTTTCACCAGGCTAAGCCTTCCTTTTAATACATATAAATTATCCCTAGGGTAGGCCTGAACAGCTAATAGTGCAGGGTGCAGTGTATTTAAAAAGTTTCATATGTACCTTTACATTTTACATGTCCTGGTAGTGAAAAACTCCTAAATTAGTTTTTATCCACTGCAAGACCTACCACTCCAAATTGCATTTAATAAGTGATAACTTTCAATTGGAAGCAAGTAGGAATGTCGAGTTTGGTGTCTAAACAGTTGTAATGTAATACCCTCTTTAATGGTAAAGTCAGATTTTAAGTCACAATTCTGAAAATGCCACTTAGAATGTTGGCATTTTCTGTCCTAACCTGTTGGTGGCTGCAGCCTGTTTCTGGGTAAAATGACTTACTGTAACTGGTAGTTGGTCTTTGTGTATTGCTCCAAGACAGTGAGACAAAGGGGGAATAAGTGTTGCTAGGTTGGGCCATCTCTGACTTGGTGAGGGGGAGGAGTTGTCACCGACCACACTTGCACATCACAAAGGCTCTGTCCAGCACACTCTTAATATTTTGACACTAGTCGTTTGTGTTCCCAGACTAGCTGGGGCCATGGCAGGGAGGCAGGATATTCCAAACACCTCTGGGAGGAAACCGGCTGAACCTTCTCCTACTTCAAAGTGGGTATTAATATTGGACCCCCAGATCGAGCTCTTCAGTACATCTATGGACATGTGGAAAACTCAGAAGGGCTGCTTTGCTGCTCTGCTCCAAAAAGAACTGCTACACTGCTGCCCTGCTGCATGAGTGAAAAGGACTGGACTTGCATCTCATCTTGATCCCAGGACCACCAGAGTGATTCCAAGGGCTAGTTGGCTGGCCTCCTTAAAAGAGCCCCAGGGAGAGAAAAGGCTCCAACCATTGTGTACCCTGCACCTGTACTCTACTTGCTGTGAGCATTGGAAGTGGACCTAAAGGTGCTCTGCCAGCACAGCTGTGGTCCCAGGGGAACCGACACAGCGCAACGCATCGCATCAAAGGCCACATCAGAACCACTGCACGACACATCCCCCGACAAAGGACCCCCCCACATGTCCTCATAACTGCAGCTGTGCAATGCTTCTCGATGCAAGCCTTCACATCTCAGCCGTGCAACTCCTTGAACTGCCCTGCAAAATGCACCTCAACGCTGGTCTTCGTATCGCAGCCTCTGCTCAGAACCTCCGCTGCGCAATTCATCCTCAACGCAGGATCTCGCAATGCTCTGCAGACCAGGATTTCAGGTGCTTTCTTTGGCACACCTAACTTGATCCCTGTATCTGGCCCAAGCCCAATCGCGGTTGACCTGAACTTGGAACTTTGTCTTCGTCCGGGTTGACCCGACAACCTCAGTTGGCGGTTTGTGCTTTTAGGCACTATTTATACTCAAAGTATTAATGGGAGAGTGCAACTGATTTCACTTTCTGTCGCTCTCCAGTAGTGATTACAACTATTTATACTCAAATATTTAAAATTTCATATTTCTGATTCTACTGATTAGATTTTAGTTGTTTTGGTGTCAAATAATTTATTGTAACTGGTGTGGGTTTTTTTGTGTTGTGTTACAATTTTATAACTGTTTAAAGTGCTGCATAAATGCTTTACACATTGCTTCTAAGTTAAGCCTGACTGTTTTTGTGCCAAGCAACCAGAGGCTTAAGTACAGGTTAATATGGGGTTTGCGTGTGATTTCACCCTAACAGAAATTGTGGTTGCTTTTTGAGTAGGGTTCCACACACCTCTACCAACAACCCCATTTTTCACAGTCACCCTTTCTTAAAAATGTTTACTCATTTCATCCTCCTGTGTGGGCACTTAAGCAGAGTCTTTGCATGGGCTGGGAAGAGTTGTCAATGCACCTTTTCCTGAAGGAACAATATAGAGAATAAAATCTTATTGTGTACAGTTATTTATTTTTTGTGACTCCTTTTTTGATTCCACCTGTGTTGTTTGGTGGTGCCTACTGCTACAGCATTTACGTTTTCACCTAGTTTGTTATGGGATTTGCAAGTTGTTTTTGTCAAGAACATATTGGAGCTGTTAGATTTGAGTATTTTATTTATGGTAAAGAAATTTGAATTAAGTGTTTATTTAAAGGCGGTACCTTGATTGATGTCAGCAGCATTCTGCTTTTTCATTTGGTGTGACTGTTTGGGTGTCTTTCTGTAAACAATTTGTGTGGCATACGATGCAATACCAAGTGTCAGTTAAAGACTGTACAGGAGATTACAAATGCCATTCCTCAAATTGGGTCTCATTTCAGTTAAGGGTCTAGATATTGTTTTCTGCTCAAAGTCAGGTTTTGATAGAAGATGAATCGGAAATATGTTGATGTTCTAAGATCATATGCAGCTCTCATTGTCAGACTAGCGGTTGCACTTCGAAGAAGGAGACTGTTTGATGGCCCACAAATGAACTATATGGGGACCTCATCACATCCTCAGAAGATAGGTGTACACCCATTCAACTAAATACACAGCTGGATAGATTTTCTTGTCCTTCATCACAAACACCATATACACATCTTTAAATCTGAGGCACCCCCAAAATGGCCCACAGTATTTCATATTGCTGAATACAATCTTTTCTCAGTGTGCTTAAGTTGATAGCTACACATACAGTGAGCCACAGTGACAGTACATGACCAGTACATAAAAAATATAACAGAAAGTCTCAGAAGGAGATGCCATCAAATATGTTCAATTGCTCTCCATTGCATGATGGCTTCCTGGTAATGAACTCAAATGGCACCTCTTGGATCCCATAGTAATAATGATATGGTTAACTCCGCAAAGTGGGGCATCATCCTCTTTTTTTTGTTAGAACCTGTTTATTGTTTTTTCCGTTAGATAGCAAATCTTACAAACAACGAGAGATGTTACAGTTGCCTTTATGTCTCCGCAAAGTCTGCATGACTTTGGGCTGTTATATTTCAATGATGGTTGGTCACCCAAAGATGGCAGTGCACCAAAACGAATAACCATCAGTTTTCTCTTTAGTTGCTTTAAGTACATCATGCTTAGATATGCTGTCGGTTTTAGGTTGTTATAAGATTGCAATACCATCCAAGTCTGTGTGCAGCTGGTTAGTATATGTTTATCGTTTAAAAGTGAATGCATTTTTGCAGCTTTATTTATTGCTTGGCAAAATACTGGATTTGGTAGGTTCAGATTGCATAGGTCTGTTGTGTTTGTTACTTCCAATGATGACTGCAAATATTTATTGTAGATGGACAGAGAAAAACGGTGCTGAAAGGAACTGCCATACATCAACATGCAAGTGTCTGTCAGATTTATAACAACGAAGAAGAAGGGTTGATATGCGCACTATCGTTGTTGTTCGTTTTGATTAACTGTAGCGTGCTACTGGGGTTTCACTCTCTGGTCTAGAGTGTAAATAAATGCAATGAGATACAGTGCCTCCTGTAATAGGAGACGTCCCCCTGTGCACAGCGTGAGACCCAGAAGGGTTTAATAGTTCAATGGTCAGTACATCATGGATTGCAACCGATGAAACATAGTCAGAAGCAATATTTTGACTGTTGATCTGTTGATATTTTAATCATATCACAAAATATTAATCCATGAATTGTCAAACGTTAATCCGTCATTAAAGTGAGCCTTGCCCAATGCATTTCGGTCCGTCCTGGACCTTCATCAGGGGACATATCTACAAAAAAGTTTGAAGCAAGGAATCAGGAGGAAACCCAAAAAACTACAACATATGCCAATTGTTTTATTATAGTAGGCAAACCTAAGAAACCAAAGTGTCATCCACGATATATGTGCGATGTGCATCCGTATGTAAAGCGTGTGTAAAAGAAAGCTGATGCTATTATTCACCATGAAGAGCTATGCAGTTACACAGAGGACAGTGAGGTGTCAAAGGTGTATGAGATTTATAACAACCACATATGAGATAAGATTTGATATGACCATAGTAGCCCACTGAAAGAGCCAACAACACATGCATCAAGAAATAGACAATCTCAATTTTGAGTAATACAACAATAAACGAAACCCTAGCCCCCACACACAGTCAACCATATACATTGTGATTAGTAAGGAGAAAACATAATTAAACTAGTCAATGTAACAGTTCTAGATCCTGGAACATAGTGAACAGGGTGGTGCCAGACGCCCTGTGGGTGCCATGTAATTATCTGAGACCCCGGTGATCTGTCGTCCCCCCACCCTCTAAGTGGGATATCCTCCTCTTATTGTTTGAATCACAAATTGAAATAGACTTTTTTCCCAAACCCTTTGAGGAAAGGTGAACAATCTGAACATTATTTATAAATAACATGAAAAAACAATCTGGGGATTCTTCATGAATAAAATGAATGCCAGAGATGAGATATGTTTTATGAAAAAAGTACAATATGAATATTTACTAGGTCAACCAATATCAAAAGTGGTATTGTTGTGTGATTATCCATCTCGGTTAATGCAAAAAGATACAAGAATCACCACAGGTATGGAATGTAGCATTTTCCCACTTGGCATACATTATAAAAGCAGGATTCCTCTTTAAAATAGCAGTGGATGTGATAGATGACTACTTACTCATATTTTGTATGTAGTAAGAAACATATGGGTTCTGTTTTCTCAATCTATTGCGGCTTTTAGCTCCAAGACACCTCTGGGTATTAAACGCAAAAACAACAGTTGATGGACACAATGCAGATCAATGTCATACATTCAACCCAGTACATGATGATGGATTAAACCCAGATCAGTTGACTAGGGGTGAGTGCTTGCTATGTTCAACACTCCGTCCATCATCCCCTTTGGTTTTGTTTTGTTCGCCTTAAGTTGCCAGGGTATGCCCAGACGTGGGTCCCTTGCTCACTTTGCCACTAGATTCAAGCTAGCCTGGCTGATGACGGCTGATTAGCCAGAAACCGGTCCCAGGATGCTTGTTTCCGGTCCAGGGAAGACATGGCTTGGCAGTTCGGGCTGGACTGTTCCCAGGAGGCACAGGGTCAGACTGATTTACATATGGCCATGTCTGAACTGGGGTGGCAGAGTGCGCTAAAGAATGATGATGGATTAAACCCAGATCAGTTGACTGGGGGTGAGTGCTTGCAATGTTCAACACTCCGTCCATCATCCCCTTTGGTTTTGCTTTGTTCGCCTTAAGTTGGCAGGGTATGCCCAGACGTGGGCCCCTTGCTCACTTTGCCACTGGATTCAAGCTAGCCTGGCTGATGACGGATGATTAGCCAGAAACCGGTCCCAGGATGCTTGTTTCCGGTCCAGGGAAGACATGGCTTGGCAGTTCGGGCTGGACTGTTCCCATGAGGCACAGGGTCAGACTGATTTGCATATGGCCATGTCTGAACTGGGGTGGCAGAGTGAGCTAAAGAATGATGATGGATTAAACCCAGATCAGTTGACTGGGGGTGAGTGCTTTCAATGTTCAACACTCAGTCCATCATCCCCTTTGGTTTTACCTCTGGGTATTAGACAACTTTATAAATTTAATTTCATTTAATTTCATTGTTAAGTTACGAGTGCGGATTCTCCACACTGCAGTGCTCAGTGCAGAGATTGTGCTCTGAGTGCAGAGATTCCACCACGAGTGTGGTGACTCCCCACTCGTAACTTTATGAGTCTTAAGTCCCTTTGTGAATTGGACCCCTTGGGTATATGGTTTCCTTTAGCACTAACACATATTTGAGCAATCAAACTAAAGCATAAGTGACAATCTAAATAGATTAATTATCCTCATCACACTATAATGACGCTTTATTGCTTATAAGGTCTGAAAAACAACAGTTATTGTATAACCATGTATAACAGATGTGGCTGTCAGCCAGTTGTAGTAAATTATGATACTCTAACTAAGGCAATGATTAGCAAGTAAATGTTAATATATGTATATATACCATGAGAGCATTAAGTGTAAATATAGTATTGATTGTGTGTGGTTTTATCAAAGGTCCTTGTTTGATTGTCTTGATAAGGTTTACATACTAGTATAGAATGTGTATTAGCAAAGCAAAGGGATGCTAGCACATGAAAGACAATATATGAGGGTGTATGCAATAACTGAAAGGAGAAAGCAATGGTTAGTCTTGTTTTCTTTAAACTTCGCCTACATTGTAATTAATACACACCTGCAATTATTGTGTTGTGTATTTTGAAGTAGTCAACTCAACATTTGCTAGCAGTCATGCTATTTATTTGTAAATTTGTACTGTACTTGAAAGATCAATAAAATGAATTAATGATAAATTAACCCCCTTGTGTTTAACTTCCTTATTTTATGGCAAATATGAGAGATACTGTTTAAATAACTGATGAAAGTAATATTTTTCAGACTGCTTTTGAGAGCAGTGTTACATTGGCTTGCTCTTGTTAAAAAGATATATGAAGTCTATCCCCACATGATAATAATATACTTATAGCTATTATTATTTCTTCTAAGTGCAGGCACACTTCCCCCCAAAAAACAGTACTTTTATTATGATCTGGGTTTGAGGGGAGGGAGGTCACATGTTTCTAGTGGGGAACTCAAATTCTAGTCCAAAATCTGCCTACAGGGGTTTCCCAAAAATACAGTTCATGGGCATAGTGTCACCCTTTCTTAAAAATGCTTTGTACTTTTCAACCTCCTTGATTAGTGGTTAGGCAGGGTCTAATTTATATGTTGGTGGAGAGGGAACTCCATTGCAATGTCCTGCTTACCAATATAGTGGTCCGCCCGCCCGATACAAATGCGGGTGAACCATTTGTTTAATCACGGGGGAGACTGCTCTGCCTCCGCAGTGTTTAAACCCCTCCAACGGCCCATACTCCACCTGATGTAGATGGGTAGAATTAGAGGTCAGGTTCCACCGCCTGTCATCGCCAATAAGGGGCAGTGAAAACTGCTAATAGTTCCCCTTGCACTGGGAGAGGACTCTCACGGCGAGGGTATCATATTCTTTTTTATCTTCTAAAAGAAAAACCAGCTTTAGGATTTTCTTTTTCAAAATAAAAGGGAAACAATTTGGTGCAAGACTCTGCCATGTTGACGGAGATGTGCACCAAACTGCAAAAACCATTGACAAGAACTGCTGTGATGGCAGTTCCTGCCAATGCTTTGGAAATGACCTCCAGCTTGGCGGTCGTTTCTAAATTAGGACACCGGCATCTCCATCAGGGGGACTGAGTAATTTACCCGATCGCCCTGACAGAATAATGGGTCGTCCACCTATATTTAAATTAGACCTTAGTCTTAAAAATCACAATTTTTAGGTCTAGGCTTGGCGAAAAGCAGCGCATGCGCTGCGCTGCCATGCAGAGGACTTTTGGAATCAATACGATTCCAGCGTGCACACGGGGAGACAAACAAGACAAAAGATGTGCACGCGGGTATTGGCCCCTTTACTGGCGGCGTGATACTCTGTGGACTTTTTTAGGTCTTGGCCTGGCAAAAAGCAGCGCATGCGCTGCTCTGCCATGCAGAGGACTTTTGGAATTGATACAATGCCAGCGTGCACGTGGGGAGACAAACAAAACAAATGATGTGCACAAGGGTATTGGCCCCTTTACTGGCGGCGTGATACTCTGTGGACTTTTTTTCTCGCCGCCAGTAAAGCCAGTCTCCGCTGCACATCTTCTGTCCCACCGAATCCGTACGCAGTACTAAAGATTGAAAGCCTTTTGGGGAGCTCTGGCGTGTCAACAGATAACCATCGTACTCCAAAGATCATGCCGAGACCTGCCGACGGCCTATGAGCCCGATTCACAAGCAGTGCACCATTTACGGCTGACAGCCATCCACAAAAATAAACATGTGCGGCATAAATGTATTTATTATTGCGTAATTATACGCCACAATTGCATATACTTAATAGTAAACAACATGGAAGGGGTGGATAGTTAGAGCATCACTATGTGGTTTACCGTGAGAGTTTGTGAACACCCACAAGCTCGGTAATTTGTTGGTGTTTGCAAGCTCCTCTCTCGATCCCTTTTCTTACACTGCAAGTGGTCAGGGATTTACTCCAGTAAAGGGCTGGAGTAGCTTCCTTTCTAGGTGGGGAAGGGTAATGGTGCACACCAAATTTCGTGTTAGTGCAGGGGAAGAGGTTTCTCTGTGTCGGCTTTACACATACACATAACATAACCCGGGAAAGCTTTCGCTGCGGATAAAAGAAGACAACATGTGTATTTGTACAACAGGCTGCATTTCCCCAGAAGACTAGCCCCCACCCCCCAACACTACCCGCTGGTGAAAGAGCAGAGGACCCCTGTCCTAAGCATCCCTTGGCGTGTTTGTGACCCTCAGAGCACACACGCACACACACAAGAATGTCCGTGGCTCTGCGCACAGACCAGCCCAGCTTGCAACTCAGGGCAAGAAGAAACCCGTTGTACAATTTTCAATCCTTCCAAACTCTAATGGGTATTCCAAAATCTATGTTTATTTTTATCAGGACATCTGTCTGTCCGCGGGTAAATGTGCGCTGAGATTGTCGCCGGTCCCATCGTGATAATGTAGACTCTCGAAGATTAACAACCATTAGGGCCTTTGAAAGAAGACCATGCTTTCGATTATTTTTTTTAAACGAATCAGTCATTGATACGGATATCCAAATGAGAAATGGAAAGGAAGTGGTTCTCGGGAATTATCCTATTGCAGACATTTAAAGAACTATGAAGCAATTGAGCCCTGGTGGTGTGAATGAATGGAGTCAAAAGATTATAAGGGAAAACTATGTAAACACAGTAATGTAATTTTATAACTACTTTCCATGTGACGCAGTGCATGTTTTACTAATTTCAGACTCACTTGGGAACAACGCATGTTATGGAATATACACAATAGGTTCTGACTTAAATGTAAGGCTGAAGCTGCTGCCCACTCAGTTACTTAACTCTGACTTTCTCTGGAGACTGGAGTTAGCAACAAGACAATAGTGGCTGATTTCAGCTGTGTGCATGTGAAACCCAATGTACATCCATAGCTTATTTCTGTGCTCTGGCAGGGGTCACGGGTCACAGCGGGTGCCCGGCTCTGCAGGGTCTCGGCCTTTGATGTGGACCCAATTCACCCTCTGTAGAATCAGCACCAGCACCAGCACCAGCTGTGAGGCTTCACCACACGGCGTTGCGTCAAGCCATGCACGAGGAACAGACTTGACTCGGAGAGAGCATCATTAACCAGGGTCTGACTTGCCTTGCCGGCCCTGCTGGCCCTGCTGCGGCTGGCTCGCATACTCCTTGTGTCCGTGTGCAGATCACTGCTCCAGTTCTGAACAAGCATTAAAAATGCAATAGGTCCAGTGGTCGAAGTGGGGGGGATCTGAGGGGCATGGCGTGCCCTTACTTTTTTAATTTTAGCAGAACAGTTCCCTTACTTCTTGTCAAAAGTCAGCTGTGTCCTGGGACGGTTAATTCCAGGAGCTGAAAAGCTTCAGCTAAAGTGCCATTCAGGTAGCCTCGTGAGCTGTGAAATCGAGGGAGGGGAAGACAGAAAAAATAAGTCTTCTTGGCAGGGTGCCTGATTACCTGAAAGAAGTGTAAATGTGCCAAATGCTGAATCTGCAAATGTAAAGGGTGCCTGGAAGCCGGTATTGGCTTTAACTGACTGAATCCCTTGAACCTTCCTGGTGATACACATTTATTCATTTTGAGCGGTACTGTAAGGGAGCTCCCTGCTTAGATGTGAAGTGTGTTTTCTTAAAAGACAGTAACCATAAAAAATTGCTTTCTGATGACGCACATTTATTCTTTTTGAGGGGTATGGTAAGGGAGTTGCATTCTAAGCTGTGAATTGTGTGCTTTTAATAGACAGTTATAAAAAATAACAAAAATGGACTATGTACACCCTGCAAAAAATCTATATTTTGGAAACACTTTTTATCTTAAACCTTTTTGCGCAGTCTGTAGCAGCCTATCTTATACTATGTGTAAAGCAAGTTTGAAATAATGTCTTGCATGTTCGCAGTGCTTTCTGTCACAGATTGGGACCCTGTAGCACTACCCATACACAAGTTGGTATTCTCCATTGCATCAACCAGGGTTTGGTGCAGTGCATTAACTAATAGAGGTTTCATATTGTAAGACAGTGTATTTCCCACTGATTAACATATTAATTGTCATGTAAGCTGTGTGTTATTTTATATGTAGTTACCAGAAGGTGAAATACTGAAAAAACTTAGAGAATATTTGGGGTTTTAGCCATGCCCACACTCACTCACCCCAACCCTTGCCCTTCCCCCTTAAACGCAGCATCACAGTTCCCATACTTTTTTTTCTGCACTTCGACCACTGAATAGGTCTCGCCTTTAATTAACTTAAAGCCATTTGCTTTGCTATACAATACCATTAGCAAAGCAAAAAGCTTTAACTTAATCAAAGGCGAGACCTATTGCATTTTCAATGCTTGTTAATGATCTTGCCAATCTAAATCTGCATGTTTAATATATGTTTGTACATTATTTACTTTTTATGGTTGTTTAGGAAATGTTTAGTGAGTATAGATGTGTTACAGTTTGTGTTTCAGTAGTTAATGATTCAAAAGGTGTATGATGTATAATGCATTTTGAGATGTGAAGTCTACTTATTGAATGCTATTTCCTATTTTGTTATTGGTATTGGTATTTGTATTTGTTATTGGTCTACCTTGTACATTTGACCTATTTAATGAGCATGCTTAGAGTATTGAATTGTTAGTTAGAGCACCGGGGATAAAATGTGTTTATTTGCCAGTTTATGAATTCAAATTTGAAAATATTCAGACTATTTACAATATTTTTTGGGTTTCTAATTTCTAACATGAATCTGGAAGACTAATTTGCCCTGACTTTTTTAATTGATTTTGTGGAATGTATAGATGGATGTGTGAAAGAATGTGTGGTATGGCTCACAGTGTTTAAAATCTGTTGTGCAGTTGTAGTGGGACTTCAAGTACTGTATACAGTTATCAGAATGTGTATTTCAAAACGATATGATAACTAGTGAAAAGTTATGTGGTTGCAGTTTCTACTAGGTGACGGTATAGTAATGAAGAAGTGTTGTTAACTCATAGTAACATAAAGTTGTTGATAAATGCTTTATTTTTAAATGTGTAGCGTAGGTGTGGCAGATGTGAAAGCTAAAGCTACGTGCCTCTGGCAGTGGTCAAAGGTAAAATTTAGACCAGACCTTAAGATTTGAATTATATTTCTTTTACGACTTTGTGATATAGGAGCTACTTACACATTAGCCAACCTTGACTTCCTTTTAATTTTTTTGAGGGAATTTCAGTACTTTTAGCAGTAGCGGCTCCTGGTAGGGAGTGCTGTGGGACGGTGTGGAGGGTCGGGGGAGGGGCAGGGTAGGGGGTAGTAAACTCCAGCATAGGGCCGAACAGAGGTAAGCACATAAATAAATAAATAAAACAAATTAAATTGCGCACGCTGCATCGCCAAATGGCCAAATGGCAATGCAGCCTGCGCAATGTAATTCGTTTTATTTATTTATTTATGTACTTACCTCTGTTTGCCGTATGCCAGAGTTTACTACCCCCCACCCTGCCCCTCCCCAACCCTGCCTTACTGCCCAGCAGCACTCTCTCAAGGAGCCGCTACTGACTTTTAGTCTTTGGTTAAATATGTTAAACTTTGATGTCTTTTCATATATTAAGTTAGTTAATTGTAAATGAACTACTGTAAATGTATTTCAGTTGTAAAACATGCACAATCTTTAAAAGTGGACAGATGCATACCAGGTGGATGATATCCTCCTTTATATCTCTGCAAAGTCTGCATGACTTTGGACTGTTATATTTTGATGATGGCTGGTCGCCCAAAGATAGAAGTGCACCAAAACGAATAACCATCAGTTTTGTCTTTAGGTGCACCAAGTACTTCATGCTTAGATATGCTGTCAGTTGTAGGTTGTTATAAGATTGTCATACCATCCAAGTCTGCGTGTAGCTGGTTAGTACATGTTTATCATTTAAAAGTGAGTGCATTTTTGCAGCTTTATTTATTGCTTGGCAAAAGACTGGATTTGGTATGTTCGGATTCCATAGGTCTGTTGTGTTTGTTACTTCCAATGATTACTGCAAATATTCATTGTAGATGGACAGAGAAGAACAGTGCCGAAAGGAACTGACATATATCAACACGCAAGTTTCCGTCAGATTGAACACAACCACGTATAAGATAAGATTTGATATGACCATAGTGGCTTTCTGAAAGAGCCAACAACATATGCATCAAGAAACAGACAAACAATCTCAATTTAGAGTAATACAGCAATCAAAGAAACCCTAGCCCCCACCCCCAGTCAACCACATACATTGCGGTTAGTCAGGAGAAAACATAATTAAACTAGTCAATGTAACAGTTCTAGATCCCGGAACATAGTGAAAATGGTGGAGCCAGACGCCCTGCGAGGTTCCATGTAATTGACTTTGTTTTGAAATATTGAAAAAAAGAGTAAATAAATACTCCAGACCAAAGGAACTGGTTCATGGTCTGATGTTTGGATAATTGTCAGTGGTTGATGTGATGACTAGACAATTTGTTTTTCTACTTTTAGAAAGTTGGCATTTTCTTGTGCCAATGCCTGTAACATGTTCCTGGGTCACATGACTAGGTGTATCTGGCAGTTGACCTTTGTGTAATGCTCCCAGAAAGTGAGAAAAGGGAAGGTAGGAGTTGGCCGGATTGGCCATTCTAAGTTGATGAGGAGGAGGAGCTGTCACCTACTGCACTTGCGAAATCACAAAGACTCTGCCTGAGCAATCACACAAAGGGTTTGACTGTGGTCTTTTGTGGCTCCTGACAAGCTGGGGCAGGGCAGGGAGGTAAGAAATCTTATAAACCTTATGGGGGTGGAACCACCTGAACCCTCTCTTACTTCAAACAGGGCACCAGGTCTAAATATTGGACCCTTAGACCCAACTCAGAACTGCAAGAAGAACTCACACTGCTGTCCTCCTGCCTGATAATCTGCTGCCTGAGTGAAGGACTGGACCAGCTTCTTGAACCCAGGACCAGCAGAGTGACTCCAAGGGCTAGTTTGCTGGCCTCTTAAGCAGGATAAGATGGGGAAACGTGCTTTAATCTCACTCCGTGCCATCCACCCTACCATCGCCTACAATCTAGACTCTGGGCCTGCCGACATAAACAAACATTTGTGACTCTGAGTGGAGGTACGCACAATCATGGACTGACTTTCTTGGGCTAGGACACCCTGCACAATCATTGTACTTCAGCTGGTGGCCGAGCTGAGGGCCGCACCAATCGAATAATGGCGGCATGCACCAGAGCCTGAGAGGCACCCACGGCGGTTCGTAGGTCAAGCCCGACGGGATCCCACCAGGAGGGCCCTCAGTATCTACAATGGGGCACAGTGAGCGAACAACAGCCCTTGGTGCCCAGATCGGGGCAAGTTGAAAAGGCTGGCTGCGCTGCTGACTGGGCACTAACACTCTGGTGCGGTGAGAGGCTGCAGGCTGCTGTGAGCCTATGGGTGTCGGCCTGGGCCATGGCTGAGCCTGATTGCGACCTGCCTGTGCCTGTGAGACAAAGAGGGCCCTGATGATGTAGAGCAACAACAATAATACCTGGCTCCTGTCCTGTCCTGGTACTGCTGCAGATACCAGTCCACATTTTCCCTACACTGGTCTTCAGGTACAAAGAAACGAAAATGTGCTGCTCTGCAAGAAGGACTGCCACTCTGCTGTCCTTCTGCCCTGTTCCCTGAGTGAAAGACTGTTTTGGACCTGGCTCTTTTTGCAGGGTGATCCTCAAACCTTTTCGCTTCCTCCCAGGGGTAGCTCCTCCGTTACGGCAGAGGAGCATCACCCCACTAGATGGCAGCAGATTTAAAAAGGTGAAAAATAAAATTATAATAAACCAATTTTATTATTTTATTCTTCTTCTTACCTGCAGGCTGCCAGTGAGGGTGGGGCGGGCCATGCACTCTGTGTGAAACACTGGAGAGGAAGGGTGATTCGCACTTAGCATTTCCCCACCTAACTGTGTTGTACAGCCGGGTGGAGAAAAGCCACAGGCTCCCAGGCAGTGTCTGAGAGGCAAACCAGGCCGCTGCTGACTTGCAAAGTGGTGCCAATTCCAGTTCTTGCCAATTCGAGGTGGCTTTCCTGCAAAGGGCTGAAAAAAATCTATGCATCAATCTTCAGCGCCTCTTTTTCCCCTCGCAGGAATGCTGGGCTGTTGAAAAACCAACGCATCGCTGTGGTGGAGCCAAAGAATCGACGCAGCACCTGCCGTGCGGCTAAAAGAATGCTGCAGCCCGAGTCCCGAGCACTGTGTAACGGACATCCATGTCTGACTCCGACCTAGGCCCTGCCATGCTGCTGAAGAAATTGACGCATCATCTGCTTCGCAGCAGGAAAATTGGCACAGCGCCTGTTTTGCTGCCACCACTTAGCCCTGTGCAGCAAGTTCTTCATTGAAGTTGCCCAGCAGTAAGGAACCGAGGTTCCGTTTCTGGAAACTGACGCATCACCTCTCCTCACAGTAAGGAACAGACGCATCTCCTCACCCTCACAGTAAGGAACCAATGCATCACCTCCCCTGCACTACAATAAGGAACTGACGCATCACCTCCCCTGGCAGTAAGGAACTGACGCATCACCTCCCCTGGGAGTAAGGCACCCAGGCATCGCTTTGCTTTTTCAGCACCTTACCTCCCCTGTGCCTAATTTGGGTTTGATTTTAACGCATCCCAGGTACTTTGTAATAAAAGTGACGCATCCATAGTTTCTTTTGGACTGAACTATTTTGAACCTTTTAAAAGTAATATGTTTACTTGTATGTGTCGGATTTTTGTTGTTTTGGCCTTGTTTTATTCAGATAAATATTGGTTATTTTGCTAAACTGGTGTGGTGTTGTTTTGTAGTGTTTTCACTTTGTTACTGTGTGTGTTTGTACAAATACTTTACACAATGCCTCTGAGATAAGCCTGACTGCTTGTGCCATGCCCCCAACAGGGTGAGCATGGGTTATCTTCGGTGTGTAACTCCCTTACCCTGACTGGAATAAGGTCCCTATATGGATAGGGTGAAAGTCACTGCCAACTAGAAACCCCCAGACTGGACTTGCTTCTTGAACCCAGGACCACTGTTCGAGGCATGTGGGCTGCTGAATTCATATCTGTGCATAGATCGCCGCCTAGTGTTGGGTCCGGATGTTTGCACGTTGTTGTCCTGCAAGAGTCTTCGAAGTATCCTGGGATAGGTGACTCCTCCCCTGGACTACAGTGCGCATGGGCATCCTCTCCATCCTCAGATTGTTTTTTTCCGCCATTGGGTTCGGATGTGCTTATCTTGACTCAAGTTAGGAAAAACTTTTTACAGGCCAAAAGGCCTTTAGTTCGCGTCGGTACTGTTCCCGATCGGTATCGATAGTTATTTGTTAGTTTACTAACTTCCAGAAACCAACTTTTTCGCATCATACCCGACCATCGACCCGACATCGACGATGGAATCGAGGACGCCCTTCAAGCGGTGCCCTGTATGCAATGCGAAATATCCTCATGTCGACGTCCACCCGGTGTGCAACAAATGCCTTTCACCGGATCACGACGAGTCCACATGTATGGCCTGTGCCCGATTCCGATCCAAGAAGACTCTCCGGAATCATCGAGCAGCGAGGCTCGAAGCGCAGCAAGCGGCACCGGCCCCGACTGACATCTTCAACGCCGAGGACGAAGATGTGCAAGACGTGGAGAACCTACCCTCCAGCCCCGCTTCCGAACACGACTCCGGATCGGAAGACGTCGAAGAACAACTCTTCCACAGAGACGAAGCCGACACCGAGGTAGGAGACTACAATGAGGCCTTAGGGGCCGAAGAGAGTAGCTCCGGTGACGAGCAAGGCCTACCCGAACAGACTTTGGATATCCCAGTGCGTCAGTCTGTGGCTCCGGTCGAGGGATCGCCTTCGGGCCTTACCCAAGACCTATCCCGCATCCATTCGGCCCCGCCCTCTGGCCCGGCCTCGGACATTAAGCGGCAGCCTATACTACCCACAACGGCTTGTTTCCCTTCATCGAAACCGAAACCGAAAGCCGTCTCGGTTCAGCAGAAACCGAAACTGAAAGTCACACTGGTCGGATCGAAGCCCACCACGCCTTCGACGCCAGCCAAACCCGTCGGCACCGACCGCACCAAAAGGGACTTCGGTGCCGAGCTTGCAGCAGCCGACGTCAGCGCCGACGCACGGAAAAAGACCATCGGTACCGCCAAGCCGCCTCGGCTCCCGGCACCGAAACAATCGGCTCCGACCACAAAGGTCAAAATGGCTGCTAGATCTCACACCACTTCCAAAACAGCACCAAAGGCACAATCATCGATGCCGTCGACAGCTACTACCTCTCCTCAACTCGATGACCCCGTGGCACCGAAAACGTCCACGCCTGCCTCAACGGATCCGGTCGGCGCCAAAGAACCGTCGGCGTTCCAGGTGCGGCAAGTTTCAGCATCCTTGCAACGCATCAAAGATAAGGCGGCCCTCCAGGACACATCGAGCTCCGAGCCGAAAAAGGCTCAAAAAGCTTCTCCGGCACCGGCCAACATCACTTTTAGCCTGCCACCATCCACGGCGCCAAAACTGTTCGAAATCCGAACACGTGTCACCCACACCAGGATCACACCTGCAGAACACTCTCCTACGGAGACGTCGCCTTCACACATCATCGATACCGCAACAGGCAGAATGATGCTTCACAAGAGGAGGATAACTTCTGAGCCAGCTTTGGACTCCTACCGGATCCCACTAAAGAAAAAGCTGCCAGTGGATTCGGAACCACTTCTTCACGAGCCTCTCCATGCCTCTTACCAAGATCCACAGTCCTTCTCTCCGACACACTCCGACACAGACGTTTTGGAGGACTACATGGGTGACCACGTCCCCTACCCCGGAGATATGGACCCTCAAGGCCAACAGGACCCTGACCAAGCTTGGGATGACCCTGTAGACTCGGGTGCACCTATGGATACACAGGACCCGCAACTCTATGGAGCAAAAACGTCTCCCACAGAGGACACTGCCGCATTCAACGCCCTCATTGAACGTGCTGCGGCCAATCATGGTGTTCAACTCCACTCTGACACCATCGAGGACGATTTTCTCATGGACACTTTCGCATCCTCAGAAAAACATGTTAAAACTCTACCCATGTTGAAAGGTGTCCTCAAACCAGCAAAGGACATTTTCAAAGAACCCACCAGGGCCAGAGTAATAAACCCCAGAATCGACAAAAAATATAGGTCAGCGCCTGGGGATCCTACCTATATTAGAGGACAGTTGCCTCTAGATTCCATAGTAGTCGCGAATGCTCGTAAACGGGCGCACTCGCAGACGACTGGGGATGCCCCTCCCCCGGACAAAGAGTCCAAGGTGTTAGAGACCTCCGGCAAACGGGTTGCGGCCCAAGCAGCTAACATATGGCGTATTGCCAATACTCAAGCGCTCCTGGCTCGCTACGACCGAGCGCATTATGACACACTAGAAACATTACTACAACATCTCCCTGACCAATACAAAGAGGGAGCAGAGATCCTCATCAGGGAGGGACAACTCCTCACAAACGCATCCATCAAGTGTGCACTGGATGCCGCAGATACAGCTGCCAGAGCCATAAACACTAGCGTCATGTTACGACGACACGCCTGGTTACGAATCTCCGGATTCAAACCTGAGGTGCAAAATAACATCCTCAACCAGCCGGTCAACCCAGACTACTTATTCGGGCCAGAGGTTGACACCACACTAGAAAAAATAAAAAAGGACACAGACACTGCAAAGTCCATGGGGGCTCTCCAAACGCAGACCTTTCGGAGTGGCTCCTTTCGTCGCCCCGGTAATAGAGGAGCAGGTAGAGGACAGGGGTCACAGCAAACCTACAACAAGGGCAACACCCAAAGTACCTACGATAAAAACACCAGGGGTGGATATCGTGGTTCAAGCACAAAGGGCAGAGGACGCGGATACGGCAATACCAGATCCTCTCCCAAGAACAAACAGTGACGCCCTCTCCCTTCCTCCCGACCACACAACACCTGTCGGGGGAAGGTTGCAAAAGATCCTGGACACGTGGAACTCCATCACCACGGACAGGTGGGTCAAAGATATTATCAAACACGGTTACTGCCTAGAATTAACCTCTACTCCACCCACAATACCCCCAAAACACCGTCCTATGTCCTCAGAGCACTTAGCGCTATTACAGCAGGAAGTGCTAAGCATGATGCAAAAAGGCGCAAAAGAGGTCGTACCCGTCCACGAGCAAGGTACAGGGGTGTACTCCCTGTACTTTTTAATACCAAAAAAGGACGGGTCACTCAGACCTATACTAGACCTGAGACCCCTCAACCGCTATATTCTTTTGGAGCATTTCCACATGCTCACCCTGCAACAAGTCCTCCCACTGCTCAAACAGGGAGACTTCCTGGCCACACTAGACCTCAAAGATGCGTATTTCCACATACCCATTCACCCATCACACAGAAAATATCTCAGGTTCACTATTCAAGGGCAGCACTACCAATTCAAGGTTCTTCCCTTCGGCGTCACAACAGCACCCAGAGTTTTCACAAAGTGCCTAGCTACTGTGGCGGCACATCTACGGAGGCAGCACATACACGTCTACCCTTACCTGGACGACTGGCTTGTTCAAGCAAAGTCAGCCCAGCAATGTGCCAGCCACATGTCCCGCACCATTCACCTCCTTCACAGTCTGGGGTTCTCACTAAATTACCCAAAATCACGTCTCCAACCCGCACACGTACAACAGTACCTAGGTGCGACCATAGACACTCTGGCGGCCACAGCTCAGCCAAATTTAGTGAGAATCAACAGCATGCAAATGCTGATTTCAAAGTTCAAACCACAACACTCCCTTCCCGCGCAAGTGTTCATGCAGTTGATAGGCATGATGGCCTCCTGCATTTTCATAGTCCCACACGTGAGATTACATATTCGCCCGCTTCAGGAGTGCTTAGCACGTCAATGGAACCAGGCTCACGGACAACTAAAAGACCTAGTGTTGGTGAGCGGTCGGGCATACAACTCTCTGCATTGGTGGAATCCACAAAACCTTTGCAAGGGCCGACCGTTCCAAGAGCCTGTTCCACAGATAATACTGACAGCGGACGCGTCTCTCCAGGGATGGGGAGCTCATGTACTCAATTACACAGTGCAGGGACTATGGACAACACAACAAAAGAAGATGCACATCAACCTTCTAGAACTGATGGCAATCTTCCTGGCTATGAAAGCATTCAAAGTACACTTGTGCAACAAAGTCGTGTTGATCCGGACGGACAACATGACCGCCATGTACTATATACAGAAGCAGGGAGGAACACACTCTCCACAGTTGTCTCACCTGGCTCAGAGCAGGTGGAAGTGGGCCATTCAGAGGAACATGTTCCTCATGGCGGAACACCTCCCCGGCAAGGACAACCAGATGGCGGATCTGCTCAGCAGACACAGCCACCAGATGCACGAGTGGGAGTTACACCCATCAGTACTCCAACCGTACTTCCAGCAATGGGGTCATCCAGAGATAGACCTATTCGCCACAAGCGAAAACGCAAAATGCCAAAGCTTTGCCGCCAGGTTCCCACATCCACAGTCGCAGGGCAATGCGATATGGATGAACTGGTCCGGCAGATTTGCGTACGCTTTTCCCCCAGCACCGTTGATACCGCTGGTGGCTCGCAAACTCAGACAACACTCACTGACACTCGTCCTGGTTGCTCCAACGTGGGCACGCCAGCCATGGTACACCACTTTTCTCGAACTTTCCGTGGTGCCGCATCAAAGGCTGCGGATCAAACCCGCGCATTTGACGCAGAACCATGAAGAGATTCAGCACCCAGATCCGCAACAGCTGAACCTGGCAATCTGGCTCCTGAAGTCCTAGAGTTTGGCTACCTAAACCTGCCACCTGACTGTATGGACATCATTAAGGAAGCTAGAAGACCCACTACCAGAGCTTGCTATGCAGCTAAATGGAAAAGATTCGTCATCTATTGCAATAATAATGACATTAACCCGCTAGACGCATCCATCCAAAACATAATTTGTTACATCTTACACCTATACCGATGCAATCTGTCGTACACCTCGATACGTGTCCATTTGACCGCAATATCAGCCTATCTCCAGAACAGGCAGCACCTCTCTTTATTCAGAGTGCCTGCCATCAAAGCATTCTTGGAAGGACTCAAACGAGTAATTCCTCCAAGCCACCCACCGGCTCCGATGTGGAACCTCAACTTGGTCCTCACACGCCTGATGGGCCCACCCTTTGAACCTCTACACTCATGCGAGATTCAATTCCTTACCTGGAAAGTAGCTTTCCTAGTAGCGATCACTTCTTTAAGAAGAGTTAGTGAACTCCAGGCACTAACCGTTCAAGAGCCATTTATACAGGTTCACGCCAACAGGGTCGTACTACGTACCAACCCCAAATTCATGCCCAAGGTGATATCGCAGTTCCACATGAATCAAACTATTGAACTGCCCGTTTTCTTTCAAAACCCACAAACTGTCGCAGAAAGAGCACTCCATACACTAGATGTGAAGAGAGCCCTCATGTACTATATCGACAGGACTAAGATCTTTAGGAAGACTAAACAACTTTTCGTTGCCTGTGCCCCACACCACAAAGGTAACGCTATCTCCAAAGCAGGTATAGCCAGATGGATCGTTAAATGTATTCAAATTTGCTATCAAAAGGCTAAACGCACATTAACGATTCCCCCACGAGCCCACTCAACACGCAAGTTAGGGGCCTCCATGGCTTTCCTGGGAAACATCCCTTTGCATGATATATGTAGAGCAGCCACTTGGTCCACTACACACACATTTACCAAACACTATTGTGTAGATGTGCAATCAAAACAGCAGGCAGCTGTAGGACAGGCTGTTCTCAAAACTCTTTTTCAGACCGCTGCAGCTGGCACTGGTAGCCGCCGCTAATAGGAGGTACTGCTATGTATTCTATGCACAGATATGAATTCAGCAGCCCACATGCCTCGAACTGAATATGCTACTTACCAGCATGCATCTGTTCTTGGCATGTAGGGCTGCTGACATTCATATCGCCCTCCCTCCTCCCCGGCGCCTGTAGCAGCTGCAGCTCTCAGAATTACTGTAAGCATGGTCATCACTTTCTGTATCTACTCCATCACTGCCACAATGGCGAAAAACAATCTGAGGATGGAGAGGATGCCCATGCGCACTGTAGTCCAGGGGAGGAGTCACCTATCCCAGGATACTTCGAAGACTCTTCCAGGACAACAACGTGCAAACATCCGGACCCAACACTAGGCGGCGATCTATGCACAGATATGAATGTCAGCAGCCCTACATGCCAAGAACAGATGCATACTGGTAAGTAGCATATTCAATCCTCAGCGCAGGCCTTTACATTGTGAGCCTCTCGTCGACAGCATCTTCGACGACAATGCAGTACTCTGCATTGCAAGCCCAACAACTAGAAATCAACGCCGCTTGACACATCCTCAACGTAGAACTCCCCAACGCTCCTCAACCAGGATTTTAGGTGCTCTTGTTCAGTGGGCCTAACTGGGTCTCTGTAGCCAGTCCGCGCTCCGTCGCAGCTGGCCTGAACTTGTGTCATTGTCCTGGTCCGGCGCGACCAGATATCCACAGTTCCTCTTTGTGCTTTTTGGTGTTATATTCACTTGAATATAAGTTGGGTAGTGAGCATGTCATGCCCACTCTGCATGACTGAATATCACAATCTATGTTAACTATGGCTTGTAGAATCTAGTTCAAATTTAATTTCATAGTGCAAAAGGCTAACCACCAATTTGACAGAACGTCAGCTTTTATCACTTTATACTCTATGAACAAGTAGGCTCCAAAGTTCAGCTCATCCATGTCCACTCACAATCACAAGAATCTATAAAAGTCAAGTTAGGGCAGGGCTTTCTTAGTGCTCATTTGCAATTTTCTTTCCCTTCCACTTAACTGCTTTAGGCGTACTTGCTCTGTATACATAGATTGTTAGACTGAAGGATCAACCTTTCCCATATTGACAGAAACTTTATGTGTTGTGGTGGATGGCCAGCTCTCTATAAAGCAATGTTATGGAACACATAGCGCTCTAGGAATGCCTAATACATAATATAACATGAAATGGCTAAGTGGGAATTGCTGTAAGTGTAGCATGCACAGGTCGGGGCATACATTTAAAAAAAGATTGATTCAAATTATGAAACTTACCTGTTGCTGTGAGATGAGTCAATACATGCGCACAATCACAAAGAATTAACAATATATACGAAAAATAGTAAATATTTGATTTATTAATTTATTTAATCAATTTAGAATTTGTGAAGGGTGACTGCCAGAGAAAAGGTTTTACATAATGAGTCAAGGGTGAAATTGACATGAGCTGCTGAAACAAAGGATAATAAACTATTTTGGGACACGGTTAATTCTCCTTTTATTAAAAATGATAAGATCCCAGAATTTAACTCCTTTGTCCCTTGTCCCTTTGTCCAGGTAAGCAGTGAACGGATGTCGGAAATAATTTGTAGTTGGCACCCAATTCCACTGAATATCTCTATTGATGAGGTTACCCTTGCCATAAATTATAGTGCTAGTGGAAGAGCCACTGACGATGACAGGTTCCCGGTAGATGTTTTTAAGGCATCCAAGGAATTATGGTGACCTATTCTAACAAGGGTTTTTAATGCAGTTGCCGAAAGTAGAATTCCCGTCTCCTAGGCCGTTTCAATAATTGTTCCTAATTTTTGAAAGGCGATAAATCGGACCCTAAATGATACAGCCCCATATAGCTTCTGAAGTCCTCCGTAAAACTGATGAGTTGGGTTTTGTTAATGAGTTTGGAGGAATGGGTCAAGGAGAATTCTGTTTTATCACCAGCCCAGTATCGATTCTGGAGAGGATTAGGGACAATAGAACAATGTGTCAATCTAATCTGTTTATAGGGAAATATACTAGGGCCAAGCCGAGAAAACTCTATCTCTGCTTTGCTCATCTCAGCAGTGTGTTTGACCTCGTCAAACATTCCATGATTTTGTCAATCTTGCTCAGCCTTAGAGCCCCTTTGGCGATTCACTGTTTTCTGGCTTGCCTCTATGAAAATTTACTGAGCAGAGTTCGATATGGCCCCCAGGGTGAGTGCTCACCTACCTTTAGAGTAGGGAAAGGTATCAGACAGGGCTATGTATTAGCCTCTTATTATTTTCACTTTTTATTAATCAGGTGGACAAAGTTTTACAGGCAGATGCACCCTATAACGCTGTGCGTTGTATTCTTGTGTTATTACACACTAATAATGCGGTATTAATATCTAGGACCCCCATTGGACTGCACAAAATGATGAAAATATTCAGGAAGTTCATGGCATTAAACAGTTTGATAATTTATTAAACCAAGATCTTCAAAATAGTATATGGACATCAATCTAATAAATGCAGATCCTTCTACATCAAAGGTTCCTCAATCAATAGAGTGAATACATTTTGTTATTTATTGGTTCTGTTTATGAGTAATGGCACATGGGCGCAACATGTTTCAAACTCTAAATCTAAAATGAGTGGGAATTGTGAGGGGATTTTTAGGTTCTAAACTAAACTGGGTCGGTGCCCCATTTAGGAAATGTTTGAGGTCTACAAGGTCAAACGGGTTTCTATTGCTACATATGAGGTGGGACTGTGGGGCTACTTTCATGATAGCCCACGCCAAATTGAAGAAAACTCTTTCTTTAAACGACTGCTTTCTTCCAGTTACAAATGCAAAAACAACAGTTGATGGACAGAATGCAAAACAATGTCATACATTCATCCCAGTACAGAGATCTGGGGATAAATCCATTGTTTTTTTGCTCACCATGCCATTCCAGTTTTAACCCAACCATATGCAAATCAGTCTTGACCCTGTGCCTTATGGGAACAGTCCAACCCGAACTGCCAAGCTAGGTCTTCCCTGAACTGGAAACAAGCATCCTGGGACCGGTGTCTGGGTGGCGTAGTGGCAAAAGAAAGATGGATTTAACCCAGATCTTTTGACTGGGGGAGAATGTTTGCATTGTCAGCATTCCGTCCATCATTTGTTTTCTGTAACACTTTTCGCCCTAAGTGGGATGGGTATGCCCAGCTCACTGTGCCACTGGATTCAAGCTAGCCTGGCTGAAGAAGGGTGACATACCCTGAAACCGGTCTCAGGATGCTTGTTTCCGGTCCAGGGAGGACCTGACCAGGCAGCTCGGTCTGGACTGTTCCCTTGAGGCACAGGGTCAAGACCGAGTTGCATATGGTTGGGTCCAAACTGGGGTGGCGTAGTAGGCAAAAGAACGATAGATTTAACCCAGATCTTTTGACTGGGGGAGAATGTTTGCATTGTCAGCATTCCGTCCATCATTTGTTTGCTGTAACATTCTTCCAGTTTCAGGCACGTCCCTGATTGTGCATAAAGAGGTGGAATTATTTTATCTAGAGGACCATCTTTTAATGCTACCATTGCTTCTCTGGCTTTCCATATGGTCAATGGAAGAAACCATTTTCACAAAATCGTTCATACTTAACTGTCTAAAATTGGATTATGTTTTTCGCATTCCATGGCTGGCCTATAAAGATCCCGTTTAATAGGTCTATATATATTTATCAATAGGGTGGAGCCATCCCAGGTTCTATTATTAACTAAGAATCTCATCAAGGTAATTTTTTACAACAATGGTCTGACCCTAGACTATGTGATGAGATGAGGAAAAGGACGGTTGCTTTCTATATGTCTACGATGGAAAAGGCGGGCTGCAAGGAGCATTTGACCTATATTAACAATATCCAACATTGGTACGTCCTGACTAGATTTAGATCCGGTATGGCTCGCCATTTGGTTGCATTTGCTCAGATGAAATCTTGTCCTTCTAATAAGACTCTTTGCTCTTGTGTCGGAATGAGTGAACAAAGCACGCAACACGTTATTTTGTTTTGTAAATTGTATAAGGAATTGCAATGCTGACATTTGAAACCTCTGTCCTTGCACAGAACATATACAGTTACAAAGAAGCATTGACATAGCTGTTTGCGCTAATTGATCATTTTGTGTGTTTTAATGTTGCCCTTTTTATCTTGAAAGCTATTTATCTAAGGAAATGAATTGTGTTAGATGCTGCATAGGGCATAGGATTTCTTATTTATTGCTTAACTCATTAGATGATTTATTGAGCTTATATTATGAAAGGGTTTTATTGATCAAATTATATTCGAATTGTATTTCTTTATGTGTGATAATTTTTATTGTACTTTTTGGCAGTTTCTACTTGCCGAATAAAGTTTTGTTTGAAACGAAGGACTGCCATTGTGAATAATTGTGCACATACATATGTGTGAATGAACCGCAAACGTAGCCAAAGAAATTAGATCTTTCAGTTCCTATCAACTGCATGGAAGTTGTAGCACCTGTACTATAGTTTGAGGTTTTAGCTGAATGGTGGCAGCTATTTAAGAGGGCCCTTTTGGTTGAAGTTGTGAGGGGTGGGTGCAATGATGGAAAATTCAGGGTGGGGGTAATGGATAGATCTAAGTTATTTTTCTAGATCACCAGGGTTATATCGTTGGTTTACTTTGCCTGTTGGCATTTGGAAGCAGCTAAACACCTCCCAGTACATGTGCTCTGACGCAATAATATGAAAAATAATTTAAAATTACCAATTGGTATACCTGACCATTTAGAAAGACGTGGTAAGTTTGCCAAGAAACCTGTGCTCTAGGCATAAAAATTAGATACTACATATAGGCTACAGTGTAAAATTACACCAGCCAAATATGCGTATTTAAATACATAGCAGCAAGTAGATGTCAGAATACGCCTTTCTGATGTGTTTAAATGCCTGCTTCTAATATTACTAAATCACCTGTGAAATGTGCCTTGTAGTTCAAAGTGCCTAAGTACATAATGTGTAAAAGAATGGCTTGCCAAATACGAGGCAAGCATTTATCTGCGGTAACAGAATTGAATCATGCTTTCTTAATGTAAAGGATGCTGCCCTTCTCATAAGTATGAGGCTACTTTGAACATAGAAACGCATTTCAACAAAATGAGCTTGAAAAAAAAAAAAAAAACTTCATATCAGTGTAATACATATTGCAAAAGAAATTATTTTGGGGAACATAGATTTGTAGTATACATGTCCCATATATGATTTGTAAAAAAGTGTCATTTCTGCTACATGAACTTAGGCTTTTGAGTTTGGTTCAAACAACCCTGTGCCTTTGGGCCCTTGTAAAAGAATGGTATAGGACCTTACTCTGAATCAAGAGCTTTGGCCTCACAGAGGCTGAGTTCTGACTATATAAATGCTATTGGACCTGTTTGCAAACTGCATTTAGAAGTACTAACCATAAACTACTAAATGCTACTCACAAACCTATGAGTGGAGCGCTCCACCTCTCCTGTCTTATCTGTGTGGGGATGTCCACCAATGTGAAGGAGATTTCCACACACATAGATACTAAGTCCCTCATTACGATGTCGGGCGGACTTGTGTCCTCCCAGCACTGTTGTGGGAAAGGAACCACCCAACCATGGGTCGGCAGTTCTGCAGTCCCAATTAGGATGTGACCACACATAGTGTGGTCGGAAACTTCAATTTTTCAATGAGAGCTTGTGTGGCGGGCAGAAAATCCCAGGAGCACAAGCTCCCATTGAAAAATTGAAGTCTGTAAACATCCCTCCACCATGTGACAGGAACCTCACGGTGCTTGACACACGGTGCAGGGATATTGAGGGTGCCCCCAGGGCAGTATGCAGAGAGTCAGCTGGAAAGGAGGCCCTGCTAGGGCGCCCCAATGTTGCTTTCCGACAGCCTTTCCATGGAGGAACCACCTTCCTTAAGGGATTATGCTGCCTTTCCGACTGACCAACGGGCTCCTACAGCCCGTTAGAACTGCATCGGATTCCCCGCAAGTTTAAACTCATCGTAATATGGCCCTCAGTGTGGTAATTTCAGCGGGGGGGGGGGAAATGGCTGGAAAATGTACAATGCTTACTACTAAATGAGAGGTGTATTCGGGAGAAGGAAGTAGGGGTTTAGGGAAAGGCATTGATGGGCTTGGAGAAGGACATGCTAATGCAAGCACCTACCCACCCACCAAAAAGTAAGGCCATTGCTATTCACAAACAACACTTCTAAAGTTACTGTAATCCAAAAAGTTACCAAACAGTAATAAATGTCCTCTAACCCAGGCTTGGAGTAGGTCTAAAACAACACATGGCCAATAAGAGGCACTGCAACCGACTCCCATGGAAAATAATGCAGACAGGGACTTAAATTATTCTTACTTTTAAATTATATCACAAAAAAAAACAAAGGTTACAGGAACGTTATAGTTAGGCTCAGATTTTACACACACAGAACCATAGAGATTTAGCAGTTAAAGTTATACTGATCTCAAGAAACTATAACTCAAGCCTTAAGGTCGATATTACTCATGCCCCCGCCATGCACAGTTTTCTCATCGCCAATTTTATCTGAAATGGGACAGTGATTATCACTGATGTCATGGCTGATGTGGGATAATTAGCAGTGCATGACGAATGCGCGAGTTATGGTTACTTTAGGGAACAAGCTATAGTTTATTGAGATAAGTACAAATGTAACTACACTACCAACCCAATCTTTCTACACTGGACACCTGTTGTATCCTGGGAAAACCTCACCCATACTTTGAGCACGCCTTGACAGTCCTGGCCCGGAAGATAATCACCTATATGAGACTTCTTGCCCTGCCCATCGTGGACTTCAATCCATCCTGGACCCGGCAAGACAACTCAACCGCCTGTCATCAATGCAGCTACCAGCGTGAATCTTGGCTTCACCTGCTGTGTTGCTGCCCAAAGTTGGCAAGAGAGTGGCACTGCCTGTTACTCCCAATTTGCAGGTCTCACAGCTTTAGACGCTGCAGAGAAGTCTCAGACCTGTGCTTCTCCGCCAACATAGCACAAATTGTGGCCCGACTAAGGAAATTCATAGATGCAATCCGGGCTGCACTGACACATACCATTAAAGTCACAAGTTGCAACTAGTTGGCCACCAAGCTTGAGTGACAATGATTTAACAGTCTACAAAGCAAAATATCAGTCCTGTGTCTACAGCATATTCAGAGTCCTACCTCGGATTTCTTTCAACACAAATCCCAGGCACACAAGGGAACAAAAACGATCAAGACTAGAGGACTAAATAAGCATGTCAGACAAGCTAATCCAGGTACCCGGCACCGAAACAAGGAAAATGATGTTGTTTTAAATGTTTAGTCATGACCATTACCGGGGCAGCAGGTTTTTATTTTTGGGCAAAGGGCCCACCTAAAGGACATGCAAACTGGGTTCCCAGGAGCCATCCCTACACACCATCACTTTAGTTCTAGTTCTGAGTATTGCCTCTACGATTTTAAAGCTTTTAGCAAACTTAGTTACCCCAGTAACTTTTTACTTTTCTTCCTTCTCCATACTTGGAAAATGTAGTGTATTGTAATGATTTTAATTAATTGAACAATAAAGAAGCAAACTTTAAAACTTTCAAACTACTGAATTTCTATGGTTTAGTGTGTAAAATCTGAAACTAACTATAAAGTCCCTGAAATCTATGTTTTTTCTGAGAATATGTTTTTAAACAGTATTAGTTAACTATAATTTCCCTGTAATTTTTTGTTTTTCAGTGAATTTCAATTTTTCTTAACGTGAAGTAATATTAAATTACCATACGTTAATTCAACCACTGTCGCTCATGGCCTTTGCTGCCAGTCCCTGCAACCACCCCGCACATGCAGCCAACCCCCACACTGTGGATGGCCAAACGGGGTTGGCTGCAGCCAACCCAGGAGGGGGGCATGCAGCCATCTCTTCCCAGGCTGATTTCGGCCCCCAGGACCTCATTCCCCGGGGCCGACTGCATATGTTAGGGGAAGGGGTATATGGCTTGGTTTTTTTCAAATGTTATCACAGATCCATTGATTCTCCACAAATTTGTGGGAAAATTTAAAATAAAAAATGTTTTGGCCCCCAATGGGGACCCCACCATCAGGCCTAGGGGGATCAGGGTATTTCTACCCTGCCCCCTTGCCTTTATTATGTTTTTTCTTGGGACTCTGCCTAGTCCAAGTCCCAAAAAGGCTGCCATCACTTACTGGTTAAAGTGGTGTCAGACAATCAGATCTCCCCATAAGATCTGTCGGATCCGTGGACCTCTGGGTCTCTAGACATATATACATCTTTAATAACTCCAAAACTACTGAACAGATTTACACCAAATAACAAAAAGAGATCTTTCTAGACCAAGATCTAGCTGTCTGCCAAATTTGGTGTAATTCCGTTCAGAAGTTCTGGCTGTAGTTGTGTCTAAAATCCCTGGGAAAAATTGCATGGGGAAAACACGTTTTAGGACCCCCTCCGCCGCCTTTTTTGCGGCCCCTGCTTTACGAACGAATCACTGCAACACTTTCCAGACAGCAGCTAGAGTGAAGTTGCAATTTAGTTTTGAAAATTTCGTGAGAGTGAATTTTGGTTTTGTTTACCAATAGACGAAAAGAGGCCCACAGAACCATTGTTGTTCTATTAGAGAAGAATGGGGTCTTGCAGCCTGAATGTTGGAAGTTGTTCTTTAAGGGTTAGGCCATTTGTCTTCTTGAGGTCCATAATGAGAAATCCGAGACATGATTGACACTAACAGATGATATTATAAAACTCAGTTCAACCAAATCATCATACCTAGCTCAACCTGACTGCCACTTGTCCATTCTGGAGAAGAGGTTCAGAGGTCCGTATTCCCCCTCCACATTCAGAGATGAAGTTTGGAACCCCAGAAAAGCTTCTCGACTTCTGGGACTTCTAGAAGTCTCCATAAGGGACTTCTGCATCTTAGGGAAACGTTTCCACTGGACATTTGATTACGGCCTCGTAGCAAAGGGGTTCAGAAGTCTATCCCCTAGAATTCTTGGCATGGGTATGGAGCGCCTGGAAATTTGTAAGCATCGGAGTAAATCAGGCCGCATCAATTTGACTTTTGCTTCTGCTCTGGCAGTTTGTGTAAGGCAGAGCAGTATGGTGGTAAATTATTGTCATTGTCATTTTCGGTGCAAAAATGGCATCCAGTGTCCAATTTGTAATAATTTAAATATATTAATATTGACCCTGGATTCCAAATTGGTTTCCATACCCACGTTTTTCATTACAATTCAAAATGTCTGGTGTTTTTTGGAAGAACTGTCGTTTTCATATCATTCTAACCATTTACTAAATGTCTGTAAGCATTTGAGTGAACCAGCCTTCGAAGTAACTGTCTCTGTCCCTGCTGTCTGCCTGTGTGAGGCAGAGCAGTTTGCCGATAAATGCTTTTTGTTTGTGGTGCAAAAAGGGCCTCCAATGTAATTTATTTTGATAATGCAAATATAATAACATTGATTTTGGTTTTAGCATTTGTTTACATGGGCACATTATGCATTTTCAGTAAAAAAACATGACGTCTGATCCCCTTTAACAATTGTTGTTTTGGTATAATTTTAATCATTAACTCATTTTATTAAACTGATTTGGGAATTTATAATTTGATTTCTTGCTTTTAATTTTCTGTGGGTGCTGCTAAAATACTTTACATGTATTTTCACTCAGAGAAGCCTGTGGGTTTCAGCCACTGCTACATGGTTTAATCAGAGGTTTCCTCACTTAAAACTTTTTTTTACACCTTAGGGACTTAATTTGTGGGAGCTCACCCCTGGATCTTCCATAGATAATAATCTAGATTCTTAGAACCCTGATTGGCAAGCAAAAAATCAGATTTCTGAAATGTCCATGCCAGATCAGCTTTCATATTTTATGGACAAGAAAATTCCTGGGATTCTCATCTTTTCAGAAGTAGTTTCATGCCCCATGCAAAATAATCATTGGGATTTCCAGGCTTCCTTTTCGTGTAAGGGGTTCAGGATCAGTTTCCATCTTCCTGAGGCTCAGGAAAACTGGTGGAACTTCCTGAGCTCCAGGGTAGGTGAGACATTGGCCTTCAGCAACTCCGAGCTGGTTGACCCAATTACCATCATTCCACCTTAGCAGATTTGTAAAAATCAGATGGCAGATATCAACACCTTATCATTACATGTCAAAAATTGCCAAACCACTAGCACCGCAGGGTGAAGTTTAGACATCAGGGGCCACATTATGGAAGTACCCCGGAGGTGCAACCGCCGTTTGCACATACAGAGCTTCCACAAGAGGGCCTTCCCTTATTTGTATGGGGGAGTGGCCCCATGCATATGAGGGAATCCCTTTGTCCTCTGCGCCTGCGCCGTATTACAGATGCGGGTGCAGGAGGCGTGTGCGCCACCTAAAAGGTGGGGCACTGTCAGTGCGCCCCCTGATTGCATCCTTCCGGTGGAGGGAAAGGGTGTCCCATGAAAACCCCAGACATCCCCTTGCAGGCAGGAGGAGTCACTGCAACAGGATCTCTGATCCCCTTTAAAAGTGTAGGCGGGTGCTGCCTACACTGTAAAAACACGATCGACTTCAAAGCAGTTGCTTCGTTTTTCACATGAATTCACTGTCCTGGGGGCAGCATGAGTTCGCGGCTGCCCTGGGGGCAGCACATTTACCCTAATACTGTGCATTTTCCTTGATTGCGCTGGGCGCAAGTTTTAAAAGGTGCGCCCTGCGCAATCAAGGAAAATGCGCCATATGAATAATATTGCCCCTGACTGGCCAATTACTGGTAACACATACATATCACAGCATTATTTGTCTTATCAATGACGTCACTAAAGCTACAAAGTTATGATGTTTTCACCATAACTTTGCATTCAGTACAGTTGAGTTTTGTATCTAGATCGGTTCAATGATTTCTTCCCAGATGAAATAATGTGAATTTCTTTAAACAGTGAATTGCAATTGGTAGATGAAAGTTTTGCATAAGCAGGACTGTAACAAAGTACAATCCCTGGCCTGATTAATTGGTTGATTTAATTATTGGATCTATTAATGTGTGAAGTTATTTATTGATCACGTATTCCTTACTTAAATAGGTGTGTTTTCTAAATGAGTTTTGTTTGGGGAGATAGAAATCAATGTATTATTTGGTGTGCTTTCTTTATGCAGTGTGTAACTGTGTTGTGTTAATTTACTTTTTCACTTTTGTTACATTTGATGGTGTTACTAGTCATACTATGATAGTATGGCCATCTTTTCAACAACGACAGCATTGAGGCTTGTATAAACCATTCCTCTTGTCAATGAAGGGATTCATGATGTCCACTACCTTCAGTGGTCTTCGGGTACTTTACATTTCAGGGATCAGTTGAATAAAGCATTCATTAAATAGCTGCAAATCTATTTATCTTTTTATGTACAGCCTCTCACTAGGAAGTCACAGAAAGTAAAATTTCAGTATTTAATGTACATTAGCTTCATTAAAGTTGGCCTATTGTCAACTATGTGTTTGAAATTCTGCCGTAATAATGTTCGCAGAGTAATTATTCTGAACACATAATTCCCAATGATTCTTATACCAATCTCTGCATTAGGCCTATTGGTTTAAATCACACACATTAGCTTAAAAAATAAATGATTAGAATATGTTCAGTTTTGAAACAGGTGGCCAGGGTTTGCTAAAAATATGACAAGAACTTTAATAGTTAGGCCCACCAGATAGTCGTCCAGAGCTTGAAGATGTTCTAAAATGGTACGGCTCTACTTCACATGAACGCTGCTGTCTGACTGCTCGCTAGCAACTTTAACTGGCAATTAGCAATGTTCATGAGTTAAAAATACTTTTCTCATCTTGGAGCTCTTACTTTACTCAGCTGATAAAAGGCAGCATCTATGCAAATGAGAAGTGGAGAAGTAGGCTATTATTTCATATCTTTTTTTTACCAAAAACCAACGGCAAAGATTTGTGGGATGAGAAGCATGGATCTGTCTGTGACAGTACGAATTCTTTCGTCATGAAAGTAATTTACAATATGTAGATGCATTTTAGTAGACATGACTCAGTAATCAGTCAGTATAATTTGATAAAGGTTACAGATATTTCAATTGCCGATGAGTGTATTGTCAACTCTCTCTAATATCATTATTTTATTACATAACAGACTAACTTAATATTAGGAAATTATACAGGCTTTTTTTTGTTCAGTCCTTTATGTTCTGTTACTTGTCTTCTGCTACTTTGAAGCTCCTGAACTAGCAATAAAACTATCACACTTGTCTTTCATAATCAACTTAAAGCTCACATTTTTAACATGTGATTGTTGGTGGTCTCTGATGTTTGTTGTCTGTTAAATCTTAGCATGTGGCTTATAACTGTGTTTTCGGTTTGTTAGTTGTTATGGTTCACAGCCAATGTGAATTGTCATAGCTGTGCTGTGGAAAGAAAGCTTCATTTAGATTGAAAGACATAGGGACACCTTTCTATAAATGTTGTCAAGGCTTCTGCTTACAGTACTAATAGGATACTAAGGTTGGCGACCCTGTGTTGAATTCGAAGCAGCAGAGGGTTTTGAAGGGCACAGGTTTCCAGTTTTCATGAGCACTGTCACTAAAGATTCAAAGAACACCTGCTTCTACTCAGTTTCACAGATTGCAGGGCACTTACAAACCTCAGTTGAGTTGCTGGGGAATTGTGGGCTTCGCCAAAGCAGACTGCAACAGGCACTTATTCCAGATTTGGTCAATTTTGTGGCACTGTGTGCTTTTCCCAAATTAGCCTTTCCCTTATAATATTACTTGCTATATACAAACAAATGCACAATGTGAGCATCCTACCTAAAAATAAAATGGTTGCAAATGTATAGTAACATTTTTGGGTTGAATGTCCGAAATGTTGCATAAATGTATGCAAAGCAATATCTATTGTTGCTAGTTTGACCTGATCCTCGACAACTCAACTTATATTTGCATTCCTTCTTTCCATTTTCTCTTTTCTTTATCGGTCTCTATTACATCATTTATCCTTCATGATGCAATCAATGTTTTTTCAGTATTACAAAAATTAAAAAGACAAAGGGTAAAGGCAAGGGTGTATAAGGGCAAGTAATTTATTTTCTTTTTTTTTTTTGGCAACTTTACCTTATGTAAGCCTCAATTTACATTTTCAAAGACCCAGGAACTGCTTGAGTGAGTCTGGGTGGAAATAGGGTAGAATAGAAATCTTCTGTAAACAGAGACCTTCCTCCCCACTACCTTTGATGCTCCAAGGGGATGCCTTGCAGTCATCCTTGGTTTACTCTCAATATACCTTGTAAACTGCAAAATTTAGCACTAAATTCAATAGAAAACTCAGGGGGGCAAGGACAGTTTCCAACACTGATTCTGGTCAGCAATACTAAAACCAGGGGTCTACTCAGAACATGCTTACACTGCTCTCTTTGGGCCTCATGTAGGAAGCCAAATACCGGTCGGTAACGGCCGAAATTCGGTAAATATCCCGTTACCGACCGGTATTTAGGCATTTGCGATGTAGGGGGCTGATTTCTGCATTCGGTATTTACCGAATCGGAAATTAAGAAATCGGTAAAATACAGAATCGGTAAATACCGAATCCTGAAATCAGATGTAGGGAGCACTCTAAAGAGTGACAATTAGTATTAGAAATTCGTTATTTACCACCAAATACAGGTTGGTGATAAATAACGAATACCTTGCAAAAAGCAATTTTTTGAAGAATTAAGAGTGCCATGTGGCAGACATACATGCCCTTAGCATGTATGTGCGCCACATGTGCACACATGCAAGATTCAGGCGTGCAACAGGGTGTCAATGTGACACCCTTCCACCCTTGTATATGCTCCCCCCATTACCGAATCGGTATTAACCGAATTGGTAATGAGGCATACCTTCCCATTGATTCCTATGGGAAGGTATGCCTCATTACCGGATCGGTAAATACCGATTCATAATTACCGAATTTTTCAGATTCGGTAAACTTTACCGAATCATTACCTACATCACATTTACCGATTCATAAATACCGAATCGGTAAAATTCGGTATTTATGAATCGGTAAATGTGAGGCTACCTACCTATGGCCCTTTGTGCGGTATCCTGTTGTCAATAGAATGCTGGTTCTTGGATCTGGAGCAGATGAATCTTTTTTTTTTTAAATCATCTTTATTGGCACTTATAATATTGAACACATTACAGGTCATGTATTATCGCAGCATCAACAGTAGTTACCCTTTCCAGACAATTGGGATCTTTGACATCCTATGCAATAAACTTCAGAATTAAACAAACAGTAAATCCTGCACAGAAGTCATTTCCCAAATAGGTCTCATCCCTCGTGATGTAGCAACCACTCATCTGTCGATCATGTCTTTAATGTCTTGGTGTGACAAGATGTTTCACAGGGAGTAGTTGTGTCTTCTGTCTGTGCTTCATTCTCACATAGTAGTGTCCTTTATGAGTCGGTATGTGTGTTATTATACTAAACCAAGAGATGGGAAAAAATAAAGGAAAACCCCCATTTAAAGTCATCCTTGATACAATAGACACCAATCTGAACTTAAATGTAACTAAATCCACCCAGGTTCCTCTGCTCATACAGGAAGTCAGTGCAGCACCATTTCTGCTTATGGGGGTGAGTCTCCCAGGCAAGCAGGGGTTGTCCAGAGGGGGAAAATAGGGAAAAGGAGGTTCCCAGTGGGAGGGAGGCAGCAGGGACAGTGGGATGAGAGGGAGACGAAACAACAGAAGTGAGATGGGGGAGAGGCCTCCTGTGACTTCTCCCCAGTGTGAAGCACCTGAATCCTCCCCCTCAGCGTGTCTCCTCAGGCCCATGAACACCAGATAATCTCTGAGCCTAAACAGGAGCAACCTCCGCCCTCACACCCCCTCAGGGTCTGAACTGTCCATCTGTAAATCTTGGTCAGTCATGTTACGGGAATCCTACGCCCCCAGTATTTCTGCCCATGGTTCTGCCAAAGGTTTACGCCGTTTTGCGACCTTGTCTTCCCAGATTAAGGCTCTCTCCTCCGCTCTGGTCCAACGTTCTACATCTTTCTCCCAGTCCGCTATCAGTGGGCTCTTTGCCGCCCTCCATTGTACAGCTATTCTCCGCTTCACTAGCAGGAAAGCCAGATCCACAAATCTGTGCCCCATCCATTTGGATTTGGGCTTTGGGAATAGTCCCAGCAAACATACTTCTGGACAGCATGTCATATTCTGAGCTAGAACCCTAGTCACTGTCTCTACCACTGTGGCCCAAAATTGCTGTAGTTCAGGGCAAGCCCATAAAATATGATCAAAGTTGGCATCCAAAGTTCGACACCTGCAACAGGTCAGGTCATCTCTCTTATAGATTACATTTAACTGGTGAGGTGTAAGGCATGTACTATGTAAAATATGAAATTGTATAAGCTTAAAAGCCGTATCCCTTGACACCTTTTTTGGGCCTCTCAGGACTTTCCTCCATTTTCTCTCAGATACCTGCTTGCCCAGCGACCCCTTCCATTTCTCCTGTATGCGGGGAAGACGGTTCTGCGACATCTCCGTTATTGCCAGATAGAGCCATTTCACTAAGTGGCTGCAGACCCCAGTGTCACCACCGCCTGGAAGGCCCCATGAGTGGTGGGGTCTCCCGTGTCATTGCCCCATATTTCAGCCATCGCCCCTTGTATTTTATGGTAGTTCAAGAACTTCCCTGGGGGTAAATCATGATACTCTGAAAAATCATCTGGTGTAAGCAGCTCACCATCTCGGTAACAATCCCCAATCGTCAATACCCCTGCCTCCTCCCAACCCAGTAGCTGTTGCTGTGTGGAGGAGGTCCCAGTACCGTCTGTGGAATTCCCATGAGGGGTAGGCTTGGTGTATATCGCAACACATCTGGATCCCTTTTGGTGCATCTGTCCTAACAGGTTATCGCCACTTCGAGCAAAACACCCATGATTTTGATCTTATAACAGGGGTTGAGCATTCTGGAAAGCAATGTTCCCCGGTAGGTCCAAGCTGGTAGAGTTAATGTCTCTAGCCCTCTTCCATCTAGCCATCTGGCCAACCATTGAAGCTGCGCCACCAAGTAATAGGCCTCCAGATCTGGCGCTCCCGGCCTGCCCCCCACCAGGGGCATTTGCAGCATCTGCAAGGAGACCCTGTTGCGGCGACCATCCCATATTAAATCTCTCAATAGTGAATCCAGGGCCTTAAACCACCTCCACGAGATCAACACTGGAAGGTTGACAAAAAATATAGGAGTCTAGGTAAATCCACCATCTTAGATATGGCCACTCTCGCCATCACTGGTAACTTGAGGGAGTGGCATAAAACTACATTCGACCGCAAGGATCTCAAGGCTTTCCCCAGGTTTCCTTCCATCAGATCGGTCTGCCTGTGGTATATCTGTATCCCTAGATATTTGAAAGAGTCTGGGGTCCACTCTAAGTCTGCCTGGAGTTTTAAAGGTCTGGTGAGATCAGGCCGCAGTGGGAATATACATGTTTTATTGATATTTACCCGTAATCCTGATAGCTCCGCAAACTCCTCTAATATATACATCACTATTGGAATCCCGCTAGAGCCGTTACGTAGATAAACCAAAATATCGTCTGCGTAGAGTGAGACTATATGTTCGGTCCCATCGAGCCCTATTCCGAGGTTTCCGCTCTCTTGCCTATGGCGATCTGCCAGCGGCTCAATTGCAAAAGCAAAGAGCAGTGGTGACAAAGGGCACCCCTGCCTTGCTCCCCTGTAGATAGGTGGATAGGGTATGGAGTAGACACTGTGCCTCCCATGCGCACTCTAGCCCTGGGGCATGCATGTAAAAGGCGAACCCATTTCAACCATTCGCCTCCCAACCCCATCTGCTCCATTACTGCTAGTAAAAAGTCCCACCTCAAGGAGTCAAACGCCTTTTCCAGGTCTATGGCTTTCACCATTGCATTAGGGAATCTCTCTAGTCCTCAATGGTACATCACATGATATAACCTTCTCAAATTATTGGATGTTGAACATGTGGGAATAAACCCGTTTTGTTCGGCGTGTACCAGACTGCATTTGTGGCAGCAGCCACACCATGAGCACCTTACTAAGTATTTTAAAATAAATGTTTAGCATTGACAAGGGCCTAAAATCTGTTGTGCTCGCCACTTCCTTCTTGGTTTTCGGCAAAGTAATCACCAGTGCGTCCCTTACTGACGGTGGAAGATGACCTTCTTCAAATGCCTCCGCATACATTTGTACCAGTCTCGGGGCCAGGTTATTCAGAAAGGCAACGTAGAAATCAGCCGGAAGGCCATCCAACCCCAGCGTCTTCCCCCTTGACATTTCTTTGATGGCAGATCTGACTTCTTGTAAGGCCACTGGTAACTCCATGGTTTTCCCAGCAGCCCGATCTAGTGTTCACAAACCCATCCCTGCCAGATATTGTTAGCCTGTCCCTCTGTATTTCCTCTGTTTTCCCATATAGTATCTCATAATAATCTCTAAATGCGTTGTTAATACCCTTTGGGGAGTAGATCACCTGTCCTCCATGATCTAGGATACTAGAGATCGGGGTTCCCCTACCTTCAGACCTAATCAACCAAGCCAGCAATTTTCTGGCTCTGCCACTCTCCACATGCTGCCTTTCATAGTATGCACGGGAATCCAGCATCCATAACCTATCCCATGCAGTGCTATAAGTGGTCTTAACGTCTGCCAATCTTCTCTGAGCATCAACCCCCATTTCGAGCTCCTTATTTAGAGATATAATCTGGGCCACCAGGGATTCTAGTTCTCTGCTATTTTTTTCCTAGCTCCCACCGTCTGTCCCATGCATTGCCTCCTATCTACCACCTTAAAGGCGTCCCATTCAATTAAGGTGGAGCTAGCCATCCCCTGGTTCTTTTCAAAGTATGTCTTGATGGCCCCGGAAAGCGTTTGTTTAAGTTGGGATCTAACCCCCATAGTGGTATGGAGGCTCTCTCAGTGGTGGGGGCGAATCTCATAAGTAGTGGGCTATGGTCCAAAATGGCTCTCCCCAAATAGTCCGCCTCAATCAGCATCAGGGCCAACCTGTCTGAACAGATTAACATAGCCAATCTAGTATGTAGATCATAGAGGGAAAAATAGTAGGAGTATTCTCTTTTCTGCGGGTTGTATACTCTCCAGACATCCAGCAGTTCCCATCCCGCAATCCAGTCCACAAGACCCCTTGCCATAACCGCTGCTGCAGTGCCCCTCAACGGGAGTGTGGATCTGTCCATGTTCAAATCACTTATACAGTTAAAATCACCTCCAAGTATCAGGTCAACCTCCACTACCCCCGAGAGCGGTCTTGAAAGGCGAGTCAGGAAAGCTACCTGGTCCTGATTTGGTGCATAAATGCTCCCCAGCGTCACCTCCTTACCATTCAGCTTGCCTTTAATAAGCACATACCCCTCATTAGTATCAAATATTGTACGAGAAGCTTGGAACGGTACTCCGGGTTTGATCCACACAAGCACCCCCTTGCAAATGCGGAGTACCCAGTTTCATACAGTTGCCCCCGCCACCTGCGCCGCAGTCGAACAACTTCTGTCTCTGTAAGGTGGATCTCTTGTAACATCACAATGTGTGCGCCTCTACGCTCTATATAATTAAGGATAGAGCTTAAACTCCTCACCCTGTCCCTGATTTCTAGCCATTACTCAGGCTTAACATCCTCTCCTCACACATCCCTTCTATCACCCCCCCATCAGTGTGCGCAGTGGACCCCATAATGTGGAACAAAATACTCAACTGTGAAACTCCGCATCCCGTGAGCGGACTGACAACGGTCAGCTGCTCAAACTTACAACAAACTATCCTTTCTAGGAGAACGCCGCCCTTTCTTCCAGTGGCGGTTCATTCTGGTGAGGGGGTGGCAAAGAGAAAAAGGAGAAAGTTAACAACTAAAGGAGGGAGTCAGGTAGTCCAAAAAAAAAGACAGATGACCCGTCTGGTCTCGCTTGTGGTGCGGGGGGCATCCCTCCCCCAAGGCATCTCACCAGGTTCACCAACTCGTAGAGGTGTCTTCATGTGTAACCACCCTGGGTGTGCACCAGCCTCAAGCAATGTTGTCCGCCGTGCGTGGGGTCAGTTTCGGCAGTTCGATTCCATTTTCAGAATTGTCCTCTGAGTTGGACGAGCGGCTCGCCCGGTCTGAGGATGAGTCCCTGACCTGGTCTGGTCCTCTGGGCGACATCAGCCATGCCACTGCCTGCAATACAGCCTCTCTTTCTTGTTGTGTCTGCAAGGAGGTTGGCCTCTGCAGTGCCTTTGTCTTCTTGGGGCGATGCTGCCGACCCCTGGCCCCTCGCTTCTCTCCTCTCCCACCCGGATGTGACTTGGGCAGGGGTGTGCTTTTCCCATATGCCTTTAACCAGGTCCATACATCCTCCGGTGTGTTGCAGAAGTGTGTAGTGTCCTCTAATATAACTCGGAACCTCTCCAGAAACATCAAGGAGTATTGCAGCCCTGCATCCCAGAGGGCTTTCTTGACTGCTATGAAGGAGGATCTCTGTGCCTGTACTCTGGCGGTAAAGTCCGGAAACATGGACACTTTACCGTTACCTAATATGTACGGGCCATGGGATCTTGACTTTTGCAATATGGCATCACGGTCTCTATAATGGAGGAGCCTGGCCACCACCGGTTGCAGAGGCCTCCCAGGGGCCGTAGCTCGTCCCGGGACTCTGTGCGCCCTGTCCAATGAGAAAAAGTGAGTCAGTGTGCCAGCCGGCATCACCTCCTTTTGCCACTTTTCAAGGAAAGACACCATGTCTGACCCTTCCATGTTCTCCGGAACCCCAACTACTCAGACATTGTTAAGCCTATCTCTTCCTTCGGCATCTTTTGCTCTCCGTTCAAGTTCCATCACGCTTGCGGTAAGCTCGTCCAGTCGCGCTGACCCCTGCTTTTGATCTGGCGCTAGCTCTGTAAAAGAGTTCTCAACTTCCGTGACCCTGTCTGCTGACTTCCAATGTTCTGCCTGTAGGAGTCCCAGCCCAACTGACACAGCTCCTATATCCTGCTGCAGCACCGTTTTGGTCTCCTAGATCGCCGCAAGTATCTTGTCCAAATGTAGGTGCAAAGAGAGGTCTTTGTCTGCAGTATCTTCTTTGTTGTGCCCACCGTGCTAAGGGGACGTTTCACTGGTATTTGGTTGGGTGTTCCAGTTTTGCGTCACTGGGCCACCTGGCACCTTGGCCCAGGTCGCCCCGTCGTGCCCCTTGTCTCCAGGGGCCTGGCCACAGCGACAGAGGCCTGGCCCAACACCAGTCAGCTAGGCCCCAGCCCTCGGGCTCATCTATCATTGCTCTCGCCAGTCCCTACAGCTGCAGCTCAGGATATCCAAACCATTCAACCCCTTTCCTGAGATGTCCGGGAAGTTCAGGGGCCCCCTGCCGCTTATGAGCACTAGACACACAATTGATGGACGGAATGCAGAACAAATCAAAACATTCACCCCCAGTCAAGAGATCTGGGTTAAATCCATCATTCTTTTGCTCACCATGCCACCCCAGTTTAGACCTGGCTATATGCAAATCAGTCTTGACCCTGTGCCTCATGGGAACAGTCCAGCCCGAACTGCCAAGCCAGGTCCTCCCTGGACCAGAAACAAGCATCCTAGGACTGGTTTCAGGGGTTCACCCCTCTTCAGCCAGGACAGTGTTGTGAACGCGGCCACTCCCAACCCGGGCTGCTTAACTCCTCACCTGCACCAGATGAGCCAACACTCATGTCACAGCGGTCTTTCCACGGTCCAACGGTGCTGGTCTGCGCCAGTACGAGAGTCTGAGGCTTCGCTCCTCCTTTATATTCGGTTTTCCAGACGGCAGTGAGCAGCCCGTCCGTTCGGCCGCCGAGCCTCAGGCCGAAGGGACGCCCCTTTCCAGAAATTGCAGGATTAAGAAGAGACCATGATGGAGCCTCTCCACTAAGCGACCGCAATGATCGCTGTCCAATCTACGCCCCTCTGGAGCAGATGCATCTTGACTGTATATATGCTATTAAATCAACTGGAGAACATCCTACTCTATCCTATGCTACTCCTTCAAAGGTTCCTAGATGTTGTCTGGAGTCATACAAGCGGCTGTTTATTGGTTGTAAAGAGATTGGTTTTCTCTATCAAAGTACAGTTGACTTGGTAAGACTTTCCAGATCTCTGCATCTTGTAATGGAATGGGATATTAGGTTTGCTCCAATCCTTGACCTTCAAAGGGCTATGAACATTTGATTAAGGTCAGTGGTTTGGTCATACAAAAGGAAGGTGTGAATATGCCTGGGGGCCTCACGTTATTTCCACTAGGTGGTACTGATCGCCCTAAGAAGAGGACAAAGGAACTAAGATGAATAGATCAGTTAACGGTTTAAACTATATGCACAAAGCGGGAACAAGATAAACCCCAACCAACACCATGACTGCCATACCATCAGGGCAAAAGCAATGGAAAGTAAGCAGGGAACATATGGAGGTCCAAGGAGAGCTAGGCTTTGATTGTAAGTAGCATTTACTCCTCCAATGTCTCTTCATGCACACAATACCTTCACAGAAAATTACTTACTGTGGCAAAAGTAGATATGGTAGCCACCACCTGAAATGAGCCTCTGGGAGAATCATCACACAAAGAGTGTACTACTTTCAAAAGTTGGATAGTTGTCCATACTTAAGTTAAACCTTCAGAAGAAAGAGGTACTATTGGAAGATGGAACTCTCACAACCTATCTAATGTTTAGGCATGTTACCTTGGGAATACATGGTTTCTACATTCCATGTGACTCTATAATGAAATCTCTTCCAATGTCTCTTGAGCACAAAAATAGTAGTTTGCTGACTGTAATAGTTTAGACATAAATTTCTTCCTTTTTGCCTACCAGTTATGAATCTCATGTGCCTGATATCTTTCATTGGCCTTGTGATACTGTTTTTGTAGCGAATAGTAGCTTTCGCACCGCAGATAATCCTGGAGACTCTCTTGGTGCTTGACAGCTTTGCCTAATAGATAAAAATGTCAAGTTGAGAACAGGTGCATTGCTTAACATGGTCTGGAGCTCTCAAGTTTCAAATGCAAGCACGTCTTACTCACTAAGGGATTGCTGCCAGCGCTTATTAGAACCCTAGCAAAATGGGAAAATTATGGTCCTTTCATTATACAAGAGTAACCGAGAATGGAATAACTGCTCATCGTGTTCAAGTAATATTATAACTGATTGTTTATATCTCCAACTCCAGGACATGCATGTCATGAGAATTTAGATATAGTATTTAAATGTATTGAAATGATATAATAATTTGCGGTAATAATTTGATCTGGCACTATAGGGTGCAAATGATTTGTAGGTGTTCTTTGTGGACTAATATGGGTGTGTCTTCTCTTTCTGTTAGTGTTTTGTTATGAAAGGAGCAAAGCCATAATTAACAAGTGCAGGATGAAAAGATGGCGCAGCCACGGCTTGTACCACCAGGACCTGACAGCTTCCACTACTTTACCAGAGAGTCTCTTGCGAGGATCGAGAGGCACATTGCCGAAGACAAAGCAAAGAAACCCAAACAGAATGAAAGAGCTGATGAGGAAGAAGGCCCAAAGCCAAATAGTGACTTGGAAGCAGGGAAATCACTGCCATTTATTTATGGAGAAATACCTCAAGGAATGGTTTCCACGCCCTTGGAGGACCTGGATCCCTACTACAGCAATCAGAAAGTGAGTGTTAGAAATAGCATCCAGTAAATGGAATTGTGTTGTTGAGTGGTTAACATACGGACTCAAAAGGTGTGTTTGAGGAACTAACACAGTTTCACCAAAAGTATTATTAATAATTTCAAGCAATGTTCTAATTACATTTGATTCAAATGTTTTTTCTTGAAAAGAAAATATTCTTAAAATATTTTCATACTCTGCAAGCTATATTTTGACTAGTTACATGGTCTACTCTAAGGGCCTGATTTAGAGTTTGGCAGATGGGCTACTCCATCACAAAATTGACGGGTATCTCATTTGTCTTAATACAAGATAGGATATGATGCCCTTGTAATAAGACAGACAGGATATCCGTCACATTTATGACAGAGTAACTAGCCCGCCAAACATTAAAATAAGCCCTTAGTCAATTTCTACTTTCCTTTTTACGTGCACGGCATACGTTCTATCAACAGAACAAAACTAATTTGATTATTTATATATTGTATGACTTTTAACAGTTCAAATCGTGTGTCCATATTTGTACAGCAGTGACACAATGTACACACACAGCATGTGTATGAACATTCACAATATAGGAGGACAGAAAAGTGTGCTTGTGTTTGCCCAAAATGTGTTTACAGTCTTGATATTTTACTCTTTGAAATTCACAAAAGCCATGCAACAATCTTGCCCTGACTTGTGTATTACAGAGTGCTTTGTTTATTAATTAATTTGTGTCTGCCTTTTCAACCCAACTATACTTCTCCCGCACGCAATCGCTGTCCCCAGGAGGCTACCATTCCTGTGATGTCATCTGATTATAGTGAGTTGCAATTTGAGATCTACATGATGAATATTGATGAGGTAGGTCGGATTGCGACCCACTACAATTCAATTCTTATTAATCCAATCTACTAGTACATAGCTGAGTCCACAAAATTATTTTCTATTTGCAAAATCGGCCCAAACGTCTAAGGAAACCCAATTCTCCAGTCACTGGTTAGTTTACAGGGTTAGACTGATACCTCAACCCCACCTCCTAAGAACATTCCTGGACATGGAAAGAAAAATCCTGAATGGCAAAGGATGTCCGTGACTGGCGGAAGACACACTATCCAAGGGCTCTTGACTCCTGCTGGCACACAGAGAAATTAACTGCTCCACTTATATTCCCCATTACAGAGCATGATTTCTACCTGCTTTTTGCTGGTGGAATTGTGCCTGGGTTTTACTGTATATGGTAATACTGGGTGTACAAAAATGTAGGCACTTGTCATCCAGTTGTAGCCAGAAATGAACGTTCACTACTGGAATGAGAATTACCACTTCACTGTAACATGCAGTTTCAAAGGGTTCTAGGACTTTTCACCACAGGACATTCACTGACCCGTGCTTTATGCTGACGTTTGTCCTTTGGTGAATTCTACAAATGTAAATAACTTGCAGAGTTCACCCTTTAGATACACTTGTATTAAAGGCGGTTTGTCCAGGTACTTCTTTGCAGCCTGCACCACCAAACTGAGTCCTATTGCCTTTCTACATGTTTTTTTCGAAAGACGTTCCTTCCTCCTGTTTCTCTCCGATTGGATACGTAATCTTTGGTTCTGCTATTGACCCATTCCCAACCCTGTCCTTCTCGTAGGCTAAAGGGTTGATTCTGTCCCTGTTGCCATTTTGATAGATTTGGCCCCATCTCCACTGCCTCTGAGGATTTGGCCCCCCTTCCAGGAGCTCTCAGCTGCGCATGCCATTCTCCCATCCCCCTAATCACAGAGTATTTGCCTTCCCGCTTCATACCCCCCTCTTCTACTATCTTTCACTCACCATTCAACTGTCAGCTGGCCCTGACAGAACTACAGTGTATTGAGGCAAGCTTGTCTTTGGGAGTGTGTTCTCCGCCTGGCACCTAGGCTCAGTTGTGGGCCCTTTAACTGTTGCAAAGCTGCCAACTTCTGCTCCCGCTTGACCCACTCTGGTCACAGAAAGGACTGCCGATACAGCCCTAACTTATCTTCTCTGCAGCCTGACCCTCAGCAAGCCCACCACCTCATAAAAGTGCTGATCTCTGACTGAAGACCGGAATCACAACTGTGACAGTGCTATGCTCCCCTCAGTGTTGACCGTCCAAATTGCATGCCTTAGCCCTCCATTTCTCGCCGAAACTTGCCTGGCCGATATTCAATGGCTAAGTTCTCACACCACTTAATGACTATTCGGGCATCCTTGCTCAAACCCAGGTTCCTCCTTCTTCACTCTTCTTACCTTTATTTTGAGCCACCCTTCCTCCTGTTTTTAGGTCTCGTTGAGCCAGTGCATGCGCTGTTCTGCGAGACATTTAGTGTACGGGTTTTCGAAGTGCTGCCACAGGCTTTTGGTGGCCTAAAGCGTGCGTGCCCGTGAGCGTGCACGTGCGCAGCCGCCATCTGTCTTTCCTCCGTCACACAACTCCCGCTTCTCTTGATCGTGATCACTTTCACTTTCACGGGCCGCGCGTCCGTGTCACTTTCACGGCCGCGCAGCCAATGCTTGTTTTACCTTCCTTTCTCATTTCCCTTTTTTTCTCATTTGTTTCTCCTGTATTCCTACGTGCTTCGCTTTTCTGCATTTTTTTTAATTGTCCCCCCTTTTGCTCATTCTCTCTAGTTAAACCATCCCCTGTCTATGTCAAACTTATTTTCATTATGTCTTTACCATTGTTCCGTCTCTTACTTTCTTTTCCTCCTTTTCTTTTTTCATTTTCTTCTAATACTAATACCCCGCCCCCTACCAATTTCCTTTGTCGTTCTCCACTCTTTCATTACTACTCCCTTTAACCCCTTTTCTTTACCATAATTTTTACAGCGTATCATGTTCTCTTTCATTATTTCTCAACGAACTTTCTGTTTTTCTGTATTTCTTATACGCCTGTCTTTCCTTTCATTATGTTAAATATTACATGTCCGTGCTTTCTTATATCCTACTTTACCTATTTTTTTGTTTGTCTTCAACACATTTCCTCCAGTCTTTTCCTTTCTGTTCTCCTATTCATTTAGCCATGTTACTGTCTCATTATCCTTTTAATATATATATTTTTTATCATCCTCCTTTTCTATTATCCGTCCGCTGTTTTACTTTTTCTTCTATTTTTATTGTCTCCCGTTCTCATTTTCTTCTGATCCTCCTATCTTTCAGCATCTCACCCTTTCACTTTTTTTCTTAAGGTCTTTCACCCCATCCCCTGTTTAAGTATACCGTTTTTAGAAACTGGAACTTAAAAAACAAAAACGATATACAGAGAACATACAGCAGTTTCCTCTGCTGTGTCGTTGTGTCCTAACATCCCACGCACTTCTGCTTGCATGTAAAATCAATCATCTTGTTGACGTAAAAGAGATCCTTAACGCACCTGCTCTGTCCTTAAAAGATCACACCCGTTTTATGTCCCGGTTCACTTTTTTACTCAATATAACAGGATGGGGCACCAGCTCAATTATTGCTTCTTAATAAGTCTGCAAGTGCGCTAAAAATGCCAAATTCTTGTGTATGAATGGACCGAATCCCAGGTCTCTTGGCTAGCATCTATGTGTTTGATGAGTTACCGCTTCTTCCTCGTACCTGAGTCCACAGTCCTTCCCTTTCATGCCCACCAGCGAGTGTTGTTGCTATCACTAGTGCAGCAGGTGCAGTGGCACAGACGCCAAGTGGTTAGCGGCGCCCGCTGCCGCCCCGTTCGTGCTTAATTTTAGTACCCACATGGTGGGCAAGTGGTACCCTTTTCTTTGGTTACATTGGGTAGCATGGTACTTAAATTGCGCTCGCGGGCTGCTGGTGTTATGGAGCTCTCGGGAGAGAGTTGCGCCCCAAAACATGCGGTCTCGCGCCAGGACACTCGTGTTTTCATTCATTCAAGTACTTTGCAGTAAAGGCACGTGCACTGTCAACTTGCCAACACTGAACAAGCATTGGCATAGCCAATAGGTCTCACCTTTGGGGCCTTATAAGTGTTTAACCATGCAACAGTTAATTTTGTTGCACCAAGGATATTGTGGTGCATAACTAAATACTTATAAGGTCCCAAAAGCGAGACCTATTGGCTATGCCACTGCTTGTTATGTTTAGGGATGAGTTACATCGCACCTATCGCGCAACGCCCATAGGGCTCAAAGGGCTTCAGCCCCCCCTTTGTGTCTGTCAGCCCGGGCTGAGACAGCTTCCCGGGCACACACACAGACAGTTTTTGAGCTCCTGTAGGCTGGGTGGTCTGGCGTCCGTCTTATTGCAGCCTCACCCGAGTACTTCACAGGTCTTTGAAAGACCATTTACTTGTTAAGGAGGGTTTGTTGTTTGTCACCCCTTCTTAGAGCCCCTGCATCTCCACTCTGCCTATTGCTGGAAGAATTGCCCCCCCTAAACATTTATTAGCCCCCCTCACCCCCCCCTCCCGAAATTTGGATCTAGTTGCGCCTCTGCTCTGCCTCCCTATAGTGTCATGATCTGTGTCTTTTTTTCTCTTTTTTATAAGTGTGCCCTGTTATCCCGTCTTGTTTTATTCTTAGTTTACGGGGACGGGGCTCCCCCCACCTAAATCAAACTCTTTTTTTCCTACTTTGCTACGAGGTGCAGGTGGGAAAATGACCGCCGTGGAGGAATATGAAGCAAACAGTCTGCACACTGTTTGGAAGAATAGGGAGCGGAAGTAAATATTTAGGAAACTCTTCTACCTTCTGACACACTCAATAGTCTGTATTATTATCTGTTAATGCTACAGCCTACTGCTCTAGCAGCACATATTACATAGTTCCTGTGGTTTAACAACAACATGTGAAATGAAATGGAAACATATGCCGGTGAGTAATTAAATTTATTTACTGTAAGAGTGTATGCTGCTCAGGCCTGGAACAGCACAGATTATTGTGAATTAATTTGTTTGGCTGCCATAACTAGACCGATCTTCTGCAATCTGCATTGCAGCATATTGCTCAGTCCAACATAACATTAATCTGTGCCAAAATGAGCGTGTCTCTAGAGTCCTTTAGAAATGTAAATGGACTGCTGCCCATACTGCTTATCACACAAGTTACATATAGTTACGTGCTGTGAAGAATGAAGATTGTTCAGTTTGACGATTCTGGCTATTTCTAAATGCTGTTTTATCTTGTGCTTGCTTTACAGACATTTATAGTATTAAACAGAGGGAAGGCAATCTTCCGCTTCAGTGCCACTTCTGCCTTGTACATCTTAAATCCTTTCAATCCGGTTAGAAAAATAGCTATTAAAATTTTGGTACATTCATATCCTTTTGAAGTGTTTGTCATTAAATGAGTGTATATTATAGTGCATATTTTACTTGAAAGAAATTACATTTTGCATTCGCCACATTTTTTCATGTATTTAAAAATGTACCATTGTGTTTGTGGGTTATATATTACTTGGCTATTCTGATTCCTTTTGTCATGTTTTGCACATTGAGGCTACCCAGTGGTGATTGTCATCTTGGAGCATTGCTTTTAAATAGCACCTGCTGCCAGGTCTCACAGAAGTGGGTCAATAATAATGTAATATCCCAATGTACTATGTCCCCTTTACAAGAAAGTTGGAGCAGTGGGAGGGAAAAAAAAGATGTACTCTAGAGGTGATCCTCTCAACGAGAAGCATCACTTATACCAAGAACAATCAAATGATGACCTCTTGCATGAAAGAAATATGTACGCTTTTTGAAATACACTTCAGTTGAGCGCAGACCGAATATATTCAATATCTTATAATTGCTATGAAGGTCATATAATTTAACTTCACCACTGGGCTTTTCAGCCTCGTAAAACTATGTCCTGTAAATATGGGTTAAGTAGCACTTTGCAACCACATTTTAGTAATTGGTTGTCATATTATATTTTATTTAGATGGCGATATGAGCTCTCACATAGGCTGCTAGGAAAACATGCAAAATCTGAAATTACTCATCAGGTTTTAGAAGAAGGCTAACCTATTAGTCAATAGCATATACCGTCCTCAAATAAGAATTACCTTCAATAAGGAATTAATACAGTTTCTTAATACAGAAGTAGTTTAAAGATTTAGGGCCTCATTACGATGCAGGTCGGACTTACGTCTGACTGGCACCGTGGCGGAAGCAGGACCGCCCAATTAAGAGTCGCCAGACCTGCTGTCCGCATTACAATGCGACCGCCTTCAAGGCGGTCGCAACATGTATACTTTGTATTGCGGCGTGTGCTGCAGTCAGTCCCTCCACCCACCCTCCATCCACCTGCCATCATAATGCGGCGTGTGGTTCTGCAGGGTCCGAAGGTGGTGGGACCGCCACCGATGTCCTGACGGTGGCAGTCCCACCACCATCCTAAAAGAGACCTTAGTTTCTACTAAAAGAAAAATATGATTCAACAAAAAACTATATTGTATAAAATGTATTGGGTGTCGTCTGTACAGTAACCTTACAATGGGTTTTAGAAGAATCTGGTGGGTCAAAAGATGACAAGATGGCTCAATGACATTAACAGCTGCCACTGACGTACAGTGTTCGGCAGGTAATATCTTCAAGTTACAACTAGGCCAACTCAGCCTCCAACATTCCCAGGTTGGTAATTGTATGCTACTATCCATACAGATTCCTTCTTGAGCTGAGTAAGGCACCGGCATACAAACAGCTGCTTTATCGGGCTGATAGGTATCTTTGCGAGTAGAAATTTATTTTCCTTTAAACACACCACACGCATGTAATTGGACCACTAGACTTGTGTCTTGAACAATTTAGGCCAACATCAGATGATAGATTTGTCACACCAGCAGTCAATTTAGACATATGTATGTACATTCAATTGCCACAGTGAAAAAAATAAATTGGTTGAATATCGGTCTGACCAGTCGTAAAATAATCAAATGACCTAAAGTTTACAAATATTGCTTGCCCTAGTTTCTTCATCTATTTTGTGCTTCCTTTGTTGATTCCTCAAGTCTTTTTTCAGCCTATTTATTCTGCTGTTAATATGGGGATATAAAAAAAAACAAGTTGTTCTGACAGATTTATGAAAGTCGTGCTGTTGCAGGGTGGTTTAAATTTTTCTGACTTTAAATTGTATAATTGGGCACTTGGTGAATCCATTGCCAATGCATTAGTCTCCTGTAACAACTCATGGCCTCTACAAACATTATTCCTGCAGTAACTCTCATGAAAGATTTTCGATTCTTTACTGATCAAACTTCACAAACAGTCAAATGTAAAACTCATTGCAGTTTTTATGCATACATTCCTTACCTTGGTAAGACACTTTGAGGTTCCAAAATACACCACGTTTACTTAACTATGGGAATGCGTTACTCTCTAAGTGCGAGTCAAGGATTTTTGTTAAGCTCCATTGGCATTTAACTTTCTTGCACTGCGTGGGACATTTACATAATAATAGCAATAAACCATGTTTTGAAGACCCTTATGTCGGTAAGCCAAAAGTTCAACCAGCGTTTAATGCAAATTAGCAAGCATCACCAGAAAAGGCCAAAAACAACTGTCATTTCAACTGACCAGGGCTCTCACTAGAAAACAGTCAGTTGGAACACAGAACTAAAGTTAATAGAAACTCAACCTAGTATATATGTTTTCTCCCAGTACAAGTCAATGAAGCTTAATCACATGACAGAAATGTGTTAATCTCAGTGAAAGTTATCGAATGTATCTATTGCAGGATCATTCCCCTAAGGAAGCAGTGAACGGCCTGGAGGGGAAGATATCATTCATATGTGTAATACTAGCCTGATTATTTCCATAGAATCCTGCTTCCATTTGCCATGTTTGGAAATGAAGTAATTCCATTAGGAAAGGTGCCCGTTACTACCCTGAGCCTTATGGCTTCTGGTCTAGTAGAGTCATGAAAATTATCAAGCATGCTTAGTGCTACAGAAAGCCCCTAGCTAGTTGTAGATAACATCCATATTTGATTAAAATAGTTTGATACATTCATGGCAGTACGTGCGATTATTAACACAACAATATATAAGAGTATATTAGCATAGTACAGACAAGATGACATTTATTTTCACAGCCCTTCCTTTCCTCAAAGTGGAACAAATTCATTTGACAATAGTTCAATAGAGTTTAATCTCACCAATGTCTTTATCGATCTCATTGTTATGTCTTCCCTCACCATGCTGGATAGAAGCATTCGTAAAAGTGTTGGCAGTGCCTTTATTTTTGCAAGTGCATTGGATGAGGGACATTATTAGCGTAATAGGTATATATAGAATAACCCCAATCAGAACAATGCTAATAATGGATCCAAATATCTTCCAACCCCAATGGGCCGAAAAATTACCCAACCACTTCCAGATCCCATTAGCACTTAGGTATGGGCCACTTTGTATTTCAAGTAATTTCTTTACACACTCCTTAATATTATCTATTTGGTCATGTATGCTAAGGGAATTGTTGGGAAAATGATTGCAAAATTCGTTCATGACAATTGCACACACAGTCACACCCCCTTTGATGCTAAGAAAAAAATCAAAAACCATTCTGTTTTCGATCTAACAGTTCGGACACTAATCCTAAAACTATTGTCATGGAATTTTCTATTTTCTCCAATATTTCTGCATATATTCTGATCTTATCTAAAGCAACAGTAATTCCTTACATCGGAAGTGGAGAGGAGAAGAGCCTAGAGGTAGTTGAAGCAGCCCACCTGCCCATCTTTCACTCTAAGGGATGATCATCAAAGTTTCTTTTGCCTGGTATGATGTGCCCTTGATTACAAGTCTCAATTCAGTCTAAAGGCAGCCAGGGGTAGGCTTGTGATCCACAAATGAACTATGCATGACCTTCTTGAGGGTGGCTTTTGAGAAGCAACAGTCCATGGGGAAGGCAGTATTCAAAAGGAGGTGACTCACAAGGAATGTTTTCCACTGCTAAGTCACACTTGCTGTGTCCTCCAAAATATTAGAGGCATTTGCTCCTTGGTGCTCACAAATAAGTCCTTGCTTGGTCATTGTAAGATGAGTCACATGTGGCATTTTACAGTTGAAAGAGTTATTGAACATTTCAAGGCATGAGAAAGAAGATGGGGAGATGCCAGCACACTATGGCAATGCATGCCTAAGGTTGAAAAGCTGAAGATAAGTGTAATTTAAACTGATGAGCACTTCCATCAAAGGAATGCTGTGTCTCATATCAGTAGGCGAGTTTGTGCAGATCAAGCAAGAGGAAAAGTTGATGGTCTGTCTGCACTTTTCCAGAAGCAACACATAAGAATTACCCTTGTAAGTCGAGCTGCGGATCTCTGTATGGGAAGGTGCAGTACAGTTTGGCCTTGGAATAATTCACCATTTTGCGACAAGGATGTACCCCACCCCGGCCAAGTTGTCAACGCAGCATGGCAGATAGCAGGCCAGAGGGGGATTTGGTATCCAGGAGGAGGCTGCCTACCTCTGATAGAAGTAGTAGCAATGAGAGGCTGTTGGCCCAGCATCAGGTGGTGGTGGTAAAGCAGGGGAAGAAGGTAGCACACATTCTTTGACCCAACACCAGTTAATGAAGCTACAACAGAAACAGTTTAAGTAGATGATGTGGGGCAAGGTACAGGTCCTGTGTTAGCAGCAAAAACACCATTGTCTCTATTAGAAGTGATTAGTTTGCAGTGGGAAGAGCAGAGGCAAGTTGCCAAGCCACAACAAAGTTAACAGCTGGTTTTGTGATGAGTAGAATCTGGTATGATCCATGCCAACGGGCTATAGTGCTGCCTTCCTCTGATATATGCAAATGTATATCCAATCCCCAGGTTGGTGGGAGTGGCAGCCCTTGGTCAGACACTCAGGTAAAGTGTCTCACACATCAGAATGGAAACTGTGAAGACATTGTATAAGCTTTCTGGAATATTGTAAATCAACATCATCATTTGACTATAAATCCAATCTGGCTAAAGAAACAGGGATTTGATTGGAGTATCATGGTTTGGCCGATTACTTTTTCATGCAGGCTTAACTTTGTCTTCTGAGAAGGGATCACTCTAAATGACCACAAGGCTAATGATTGGACATTGGGACATTTTAACTGTGTCTTTTGCAGACGACAAAACTGCATTTTTTCATTTTGAAGCCTTTTGCCACTTCTTGGGCATAAGATTTTCAGTGAGTAGATAGAGTCCCCTTTGCACTGATCTAGAGTAACAGATGCCAACAGTTGGCCCTACACCTTTACGGTTTCTGTAGAAGAGATGAATCACACATCATTGGCCACTGTAGATCACAATGTGGACAGTACCTGTGAACCTAATACTGTTAAATCATGGATATTGCAACTTGGTTTTCGGGGAAGCTCAAGCTTTGACATAATAATGCACGCATCTTATGCGCTTGCTTTGAGGTATATTCAAAAACAACTCTTTCGGATACAAAACACAATCCAATTCCCTTTGCACACTTTATCTCTGCCTAACAGATTTGTCAGAGAAGTAGGACTAAGCATACAGGAGTTGTTATGTCGAATGGGTCCCACACAAATGGACTATGGGTCAGTAATGTGATGGGAAACACTTGCATTGGTGCTTTTACTGTTAATTACACAATTCACATAAGGAAACTTTTGATTTACAGATTTAAAGGTACACATAAATCATTCAGAACCTTTGGGACTGTCCTGAAATTTGGGGCAAGTGAGTTTACCATTCTGTTGTACATAGTATGAGCAATGTAGTGAGTCTCCTCCTTATTCAGGAGACTCGCTACATTTAGACTGTCCAGGCACAGTGGGGATTCATTATAATTCACTCACACTCAGGAAAAAGGGAAAGCATCAGTGGGTCTGGTGCCAACTGTTCACCTGTGGAGGGAGATAGGAAAGAAAATGAAAAAATGCTGTCTTGATCAAAATCCCCTCCCCTTGGACATTTGCCAAATGCTTACATTGGTCATGGGAATATGGAAACAACAAGAATTGTCAATACAGGTGATAAGGGCAAATCTGGGGAATGTTCCGTCAATTGTTTACAAACATTGGGTTGGCCAACAAGTGACATGGATTAGTAACACTACTTTTCACGTCCACATTAGGCACTATTGCTCTCTGCTTGTCTTTATTATTACCACTATAAATCGAAAGTAAATAATGCATTTTTATTTTATCTACTATAATTTAACTTCTGTAAAATTTCTTTTTTGCATTTTGTTCTGTTTGAGGACATTTTCAGATGAACTCTAATTGTACCCATATATTCCAATAAACAAGGAAAAATGGACTAGGATGCAGCCTAAAATATGCTCACATAGAAACTGGTTTCTTTTCAAATTGAGCATGATCAACAGAAGTAGCCAATATAACCTTTTCTTAATTGCTTGTAAATATGGGATAATTAATTCCTATTGTGACATATATTATTTTATAAAATGTTGATGATGCCCACTAAGAAATACGCTAAGAGAAAGGGTGTGTTAAAAGAGTTACTGTTTCTGAGTATAGTCTGTGATTGTACCGATGGAAGAACTTTAGAACTTTATATTGGATTACGTTTGTTTACAACCATGGTTCATGTTATACATACTTACATGCTTATTTAGATTTTCTGTTGGCTATGTTGATGGATTTAGCTCCTCTACAACTTGGTGGTGGACAATTGTATATTCATACAATTCTGTGCCATGGTGGCATGGATTTCTCCATCAAAGCTGGAGACAGGATAAGATGGATGATCTGCCACATTCTTTGGTGGAGTTAAACACTGAGCGGCAGATTTACAAGCCCCTTGCGCCACTTTTGCGTCACTTTTCCCAGGTTAAAAGTGACGCAAAAGTGGCGCATGGGGCTTGTAAATCTGCCCCTGAGCATTTGGGAATCCGATGGTGGATCCAGAGATGTTTCCACTGCTGAAATGTCTGCTATCAAGGGTATTCCAAATAGGATCGACCTAGAAGAATTAGCTTTTTGTGTGGATTCCCCTTTACTGCCTTACTCTAAGTAAGGCAATTCATATTCATTTTGGGGTTTTTTAAATGATTATAGTAAATTTCCATTTATTGCAATTAATAGTAGACATTTTAACTACTAAAGATATCAAGTTGCATTTGTGATTTGAGTCTACATTTTCACAGAAACGTTTGTAGAAGGTCAGAGAAAACTTTTATTGTTTAAATTGTGAGGTCTTCATTATGAGAGACGTGTAATTCCCAACGTGACTAGTAACCAAGGTCTGGAAAATTGCTGAGGACTTGTCTGATTTTCCCTGGATGTTCGGATGCCGGAAGCAACCACAATTTCTGGGGGAGAGTTCAGTGGAAGAAGAACGGGGCTATATATCGAGACTCAGACCCGAAATTACAGATTCCCCAGAAATGCCTCATTTTTAAGGGTCAATTTATAATTCCTGTTTATTTTATAGTCCTAGAGTTAATGGGAACCCCCTGTATCATTATCTCTGCAGCAGCGGAATTAATACTCGCCAAACGAGGCACTTGTAATGAGGCTTTAAGATGTATGCGGAGGCCACAAGCAATAATTCAAAGTGCAACAGAATGGGGTTCATTTCTTTCGAAATTAGTCAATATTGTGATTAAAAAGAATGCGTTTGTTTTCTCATTAATATGTTCATGTCTCTTGAATGAGAAATACTGTTATTTCCTTTGCTTCTAATTAAACAGCCTGTATGTGTCTTTATCTGAATGTTGGTACGTCATGATCTTTGATATTTTTCCTATGGTGGCTCAGAGGTTAGTTGGACACCCTTTCATGCCTAGCTATTTGATGTCCCCCTTTCATCGTCAATCCATTGTATGTGACGTATGTGTTCCTAAGGTCACATTTTGATCTGCTCTTGCTAAGTAAGTTGCAATGCAGACAAGGTTTAAAATAGCCTTTTCTCCTGCAAGAAATCAGTTTTAAATCTCTGCAGGAAGGGCAGATCACCTGTTGATCAGAACATGATAAAGTGGTCGAAAACTTGAAATATATTGTTTTTATCTTACTGTCAACGAGAGACAAGGCATAGAGTTGAATGTTGCTCACAACAAGGCAGCTGTGTGAGTTGTGCAGCTGACCCTTTCGTACTTAAATACAAAAGATGTATTTCTCTTTTCAACAATGAGGTCTGATCAAACGCAGGGCAGGGCTTTTGCAATGTGCATGGTTGGGAAAATGATCTATGACTCAGCTCCGACGGGAACCTTTGTCACTTTTACCTCCCTAACACAGTATTAAGGAGATTAGTTTTCATAAGTGATGGGGATCCCAACCAAGGACCTAATTTAGAGTTTGGCAGATGTGATACTCCATCAGAACGTGACAGATACTCCCCTCCCCCCCGTATTACATGTGCCATAGGCTATAATTCGCTTGTAATACGGTGGGCAGGACATCCACCAAATTTGCGACAGAGCCTGTCTTCCACTAAACTCTGCCTCTTAGTTCAAAGCAAGTGAAATAAGTTCACTCCAATAAAGGCAATTTTTCCTCACTCAGTAGCAAAATATAAGTGCAGAATAAATGCATTACGGATTAATCTCTAATAAAATGCAGGAAAGTAATGCTGTATTTGTCTACTGAGGAAATTTAAAGTGACGTATTAGACAATTCAATCACTCTTCTTTTCAGTTTGATGTTACCTTTAACACCTTGGTGTAAAACAACTGCAATATTGACAGCGATCCGTCTCTAATTCTGTGCTATATCTTTCAGAGCTTAGTTTGCCTCACTGGTTTAGGATGGTGGGCACTGCAATCATTTTTGTCAAGTAGACAGTGGCGGCTCCTCCGCTAAGGCGAAGGAGCTTCGCCTCACTGCCATAAAGCAGGAAAAGAAAGGAAAAAATAAAATGATAATTGTTATACCTGTTGCTCAGCCAGTGTGACTGAGGTTGTGGAATGTTGGTGCGTGGTGATGCTATGGAACGTTGGATGAGTGAGGTAGTCAGTTGGAGAATGGGCTTAGCAGCTGGAAGGCTGCTCCTGGTGAAGCTCTTCATCATAACTACCTAATAAACATCTAACAAATCTATAGGTGGACTAATGGACTTTTTTTTAATAGAACATTTTATGGCGACAATTATAATGAGTAACCTACATGTGTTAACTGAAGGAGAAAAGATACTATGGATACAAAATCAACAAGAAGTTAGAGCCTAAAGAAACTACACAAGGAAGAACCTTTAATGAAACTAAGAGTATGGAGTGCAACAGATAGTCCTGCAGCCCTGAGCCCCATCAGAGATCTGAAGACCGGTCGGCTCCTACCAGGGTGTGCTTGAACTATTTACACCAGAATGCTTGTGGATGGAGTCGGTCTGCGGTGAATTAAGCATAACCAGCAGCGTGCTATCTCATTTTACTTCAAGAAAACAGAACCTAGCAGCAGTTGGTGACGCCAGCAAACATTTGAAATGCAGCTAAGGTTTTCAGCACATTTGTAGACATGCAAGATACTTTCAAGAAAGAACTTTAAGGGAGCGACCTGTGTTTTGGTGTGAACTAGAAGGTTCTGGTGAGAACAGCCACAAATTTTTGGGTGTTAACTCAGTTTCGCTAAGTAGTCTTCCACCGCAGGACTCTGGCACTGTAAACATTCAAGTAAGGGGGCGTTGTCATCCTCTCACGTAACGATTGATGGTGCAATCTGTGGCGGTAACACTAACTTTCCCATTCAACCTTCCATTCATGTTCAATTTTTAAAGAAATTTGAACGGAGAAAACATAAAGCACTTCAAAGGTTATTCTTGTGCGTCAGGTCTTCGCGGTGGCCAGGGCGAGCTCAGCCATATGGAGCTCGTGAAAATGTAATGAGCCCTGGAACCCGACGCTGTGCAGCACGTACGTGCCTAGAGCCACCCGGCATGCCTCTAGTGTACGTGCTGCCATTTTGTTTGCTGGTAGTGACTCCGGACGTATGTTTTGCTTGGTAACTGTATTTTTGCTCAGAATTACGCTCTTTTGAAATGGAAGAGACAGATAAGATCATGGTGTTGGCATGCAATCTCAGCGTAGCTATGAGGATCCAGTGAGGGCTGAGCTTCCATGTGTCCTATCAATGGTTTTCATTTCCCTTTGGGTGTTTAACGTAAAGTAAAACATTGACTTGCCTTGGGGATATGTGGGCAGAGCAACATCGTCTCTGGTGGAGAGAATCACTGCTGCCCTTGTTTGGAGGAGGAATCAATCGAATGCAGGGTAGTGCCGGAGCACACCCTGGCAACCCGCTAGACTATGTCTATTCCAGCCACAGTTAATGCAACAGACTTGCATACTTCAAGTTGAATAGGTTATGTGTAAAAGAAACAAAGGGAAAAAAAGGAAAACCTCATGGATGTAGTGCATTAGATTATGCTTATGCGTATCTGGTATGTGAAAAGATTGGCTTGCTGAGTTCATATGTTTTCTTTTGTGTTCTTCCCATTTAGGGTTCTATGTAGTGGATGATTGACTGTTCTTCGTGTTATGGCTGGGGTGGTTGCAGTAGATACATTTTTTGTATTGTTAGATTTAGAGAGTATATGAGTTTGAGTGGACTTACTGTGCGGGAATTAAGTCACTCAATTTTTCTTTAGTACGTGGTTGTGAGGTGATGTAGTAATATCACCAACTGTTGGAGTTGTGTTTGTGATGACTTTATGAGGATAAGTCATTCAGGTCTACCACTTTTACGTAGTTGTAGGATGATGTAGGAATATCACCCGCTATTGGTGTTGTGTTGTGTTGATTTTATGAGGATAAGTCATTCAGGTCTACCACTTCTGCGTGGTAGTGGGATGATGTATTAATATCTCCCACTATTGGAGTTGTGTTGTGATGGCTTTGTTTGTATAAGTCATTCAGGTCTACCATTTTTACGTGGTTGTGAGATGATGTAGTAATATCACCCACTGTTGGATTTGTGTTTGTGATGACTCTATGAGGATAAGTCATTCAGGTCTACCACTTCTACGTGGTTGTGGGATGATGTAGTAATATCACTCACTGTTGCAGTTGTGTTGTGATAGCTTTGTGAGGTTAAGTCATTCAGGTCTACCACGTTTACATGGTTGTGGGAGGGTCGCAAGTGAATCTCCTACCTGTAAGTGTGATGGTTATGCGTTAGCGTGCTGTGATTGAGAGGGATCCCCTCCTTCTGTTGTGCCATGGGGTGGTCCCTACTTCCCCTTCGGGGGTTTATTCCCTGTGTGTTGTCCTTTGTGTCAGCCTGGCCGTCTGGCATGTTTGTGGCATTAGGGGTTTTGTAGAGGAGCTGTGTGTAGGAAAGGGGGGGAAGATGTGCAAGGTTTGCTTGGTTTATTTATTGAGTGTGGGATCATAGTAACAAGTTGACGTGTGTAGGAGAGTAGGATCTCCTCCACATGGTTACGCCCACTTTTTGCTGGTGTTTCATTGTTTTTCGAATTTAGTCTGGCTGGGGCCCTGCTATTCAGGACCCCAGTCTAGCTGCTTCCTCTCTACATTGACTCCATGTACCTTAGGTACATCATTGATTGGATTCTGAGGTGCCCTATAAGTCCCTAGCATATGGTATACTATGTACCTAGGGCATAGGTACCCCAGAGGCCTACCAGGGGCTGAAGCATGTATTGTGCCACCCCTGGAAAACCCTCCAAAATGACACCACAGGTCTGCTACTGCAGCCTGGGTAAGGGGGTGCATGCACCCCTTACTGAGATATAGGTCACCCCTATGGCAGGCCTTATCAATCCTGCCATTATTTGCCTCGCCCTTGTATACACCGGACGTTCATTTAGTGTTCGCCAAATCTAGCTGATCGTTACGACGGCACCGCTTTATTTGCTGTGAACAAACGTATTTTAAGAACATATTGATCTGACTGAGAGGTCGGCTGACATCTCCGTATGCGACCCTAGGATAATTCATTTCTTTCCTAGTCCTCAGGCAGCCATACGTGTTTCTTTTTGTCCTGATGAAGACCCGCTTTAGATGCGCACAAAGCTGCACTCCTTCTTAGGGTCGAAACGTCGACGTTACCTGTCTAATTGGTCCATGCAATTCCACCATTTGAATCACTGAATAACATATACTGTGGTGTTATATGCTATCCGATTTTGGACCATTTGTGTTTAAAGTATAAGTGTGTCATTGTGTATATATATATGTTTTTTATGTCAATTTATGTTTGAAGGTCATGCCACTAAGCACTATTAGTCACTAAGTGTTTCATGTTACATTTCAGTTATTGTTGGTCAGTCCTGTGTAGTAGTAATATATAATTCTTGATTCAAATATAGTGAAAAGAAAATCACGTTGTGTCCTTCAAATTGATTTATATGTGTGTGTCTATATAACTGTTGTTAAAGGAATAATGGAACAGTTATCAAATGCATTTAGTGCTGTTTAAATTAAGTAGATTCCCAACAGAACCATTGTTTTGCTGCTTATCAATCCTGAAAGCAGGGTGCCTGGTTATATGTGAGAGGGTGCCCAGGCATGAGCTCAGACCCTCTGCAGCCTTCGGAATCTATCTTCCGGGGTTGTCAGTGGTGCAGCCTGACCATATACTCTTAAGTGCATTATAACTAAGGCTCCCTGTTTTCCGTTTGTACTGATTTTTACACATAAATACAGACAGAAAACATTCATTTTCTTGTCTGTATTTATTTTTAAATGTGGATAAAAATGGAAATTGAGTGCTTTTTGAATAATTCTCAAAACTGTGTGCCATGACTGCCAGGCCAATATATGTGTGGATTGATAGATACGTGGGTTAAAAAAGAAAGCCATTTTAGTAATGAGTCTTTAACAGCAGTAGATATGCACAAGGTTGATAGTGAAATTTGCATTTTTTCATATAAGTACTCACAGCACTGAAACCTGGCAGACCTTCAAGCATGAGTGCATATTTATTGGTTAAATAATGTGGTGGAAATATGCTAATTTTAGCTTATATTTTCCACAAAACCCCCCAAAAATATGGAGAAATACAGATAAAATTAGCAAAAAATAAATATGGATTAATACAGACGGAAATGGCCGAAAAATAAATACCATAAAACCGGGAGCCCTAATTATAACTAAAACTTTTAATGCTAATTTTGGACTGACTGCACAGAAACATGTCATGTTTGGTGTCAAACACCTTGGAATCATACCCCCACATCAATTCCTGATGTGAGAATATGATCCCACCCTTCTAGAGGGAGAGACATGACAGCACCGGTATACCCGGTACCAACTTAACAGAGCCCTGGCATCACAAAATGGATGCTGCAGCCACAGACACGAGTCTGGCCTCCTGCTGCTGACCGAAACTCCGGCAGGGGAGGCCTGGACAATAGGTTTCCTGTCACAGAGAGGTGGAACCACCTCCCAGACAGGCTGATGTGTATTGGGGCTGGGTGGGAGCACTCCCAGAGTGCTTTGAAGTCCTGCACTGGGGGCACATTTGGTCTCCCTGTGCATAGTCCAGCTCAAACCGGTTCTGGGGCTTCCAGCCCCTGCTCTGGTGCGAAACTGGACAAAGGAAATGGGTGTAGCCACCCCTCTTTCCAAACCCTCCCATAAGTGGGTCCCCAGAGCTAGTCCAACCCCTTCCTTAGGTAAAAGTAAGGAACCCCTGGCAACAGGACTTTAGATATCCCTGGACGAAACTCTACAACTGAATCCTGGAACTTCGACTCTCTACTCAAGACTAGAGGACGGAAGAAATCTCCCTTGGGGTCTAGGAGTGACTCCCCTGCTTGGCAGGCATCAATGAAGCAATTGCCGGTCTGCATCTCTGAAGCTCCCGCCGGATGCCGAAGACTTTGCAACACAGGAAGAGGATTTCCAGACTTTTCAGAGGCCGACCGAGTCCCCAGCAAAGCTGAGACCCGCAGCCCCCGTGAGCAACGTCGAACAGGAACTCCTGGTCACCGTGTACTTTGCAAAGTGCATTCACTTCTCGACGTCTCTTGAAGTCGTGCTTGGGGTTACTTGTAGCCCCCACCTCGAGGAGAGAATCCACCAAAGATTGTCGGCCTAGTCACCCCGAGTGACCCGTGGGCCGCCATTTTGTGATTCCTCTCGAGGTCCCTTCACTATCCCTGGTCCGTCGACTGGTGGGTCCCTGTGAAGGTAACTTTGATTTTCCTTGGGTTTCCCTGGTTGCTCCAGACGTGCCCTGACTCTCTACCAAGTGGTGAGTCCCCCAGACCTTGCTGGTCTGCACCGAAGCCTCTTTCTCCTTTCTGCGTGGGTTGCTGTTGCCAAGGCTTGTTGTGTCCAATCCGGGCACCGACGCTGCAGCACTCGACAAGCTTTGTGCAACAGCTTGAATCCAGCCCCTGCTCCATGGCTGAAGAGTCAAGCTTCACCTTCTTCACCTGGCATCAGTGGGCATTCACCTATCGTGCTCCTGGTCACTGGCTAGTGACCCAGACTCTGTCCCCTCTGCTTTCAGGTTCTTCTCAACTTCGATCCAGGCTTGGATCTCTTCGGACACTTCGCAACTTCCCGGCAGCAGCACTTCTTTGCCAGCTCCCATTGAAACCGACGACGCGACCCGACACCATTTGACACCTATGCACCCGGCTTCCCTGGGTGAGGTAACTCGAGTACTCCGGTGCCCCCGTGGGTGTTGACCCTAGAACTTCCTAAGTCCAAAAGGGTTTGGTCCTAGCTCATCTCTAAGTGTCCCTAATCTTTAAAAATCTAACCGCGACTTTCCCCATAGAAGCTAACGGGAGTTCACACTGCACACAGCCCCCGTGGGTCCCCTGTGTCACTACCATGGGTGGTTCCTTTGGGTCCCAGCTATTCTACAGGCTCTAGGCCTTGTGTCTAGTTAAGTCGTGGTTCTTATACCACTATTTTAGTATATGGTTTGGCTCGCCCTAGGGCCTGACGTGTATTTGTGCTATTTTGCTGTAATTTTTGAAGTGTAACTTATGTCTTTGGACCTCTAGCCTCATAAAGAGACTAGTAGGGTGTGTTTAGAAATAAATACATATATTTGATATATATACCTGGTGTGGTTCCCTTTAATTTGGAAATTCAAGAGACTATAGACTGGTAAAACAAGCTGCTTTACATTCCTGCAAGACTTAGCCTGAAGACTGCTCTCCATAGCTACCACTAGGATAGCATTCAATAAAGGTTGTCTTTAACCTATCATCATTAAGGGGTTGTTTGGACTGGTGCAAGGTGCCCACTATGAGTATTGGACAGCATATACCAGGCTAACTTCTCACAACGTGTACCATATTTATAATTGTCAATGAACGAGCATTGTCAATGACCCAGCAAGTAAACGCTGTCTCCTCCTCCTGCTTCAAAGCCCTCTGCATGCTCCGCAAGATCTACAGATGGATCCCCATCGGAACCAGAAGGACGGTCACCCAGGCCCTCGTCAGCAGAAGGCTGGACTAGGGCAATGTTCTCTACGCAGGAAAATCAGCCAAACTCCAGAAATGACTACACCGCATACAGAACACCTCTACACGCCTCATCCTTGACATCCCCCGCCACAGCCACAACACAGCCCACCTGAAAGACCTGCACTGGCTCCCCGTCAACGAGAGGATCACCTTAATGCTCCTCACCCATGCTCAAAAAGTACTCCACAACACCAGACCAATGTACCTCAACGAACGACTCACCTTCTACACCCCGAACCGCCAGCTTTGCTCTGCTGACCTCGCCCTCGCCACCCTCCCCCAGATCCGACGAGCGACCGCCGGTGGCAGATTATTCTCCCACCTTGCCGTAAAAACCTGGAACACCCTCCCCATCCGCCTGCGACAGACCCAGGATCTGCTGGCCTTCAGGAGATTCCTCAAGACCTGGCTGTTCGAGCAGTAGCAGCACCCCCGATATGTTGCTTACTCAGTTACGCATCATGTGTGTGATGTTTTCCACCTGATATTTCCATGCACCTTTATTGCTTCTCATTTTCTATTGTGTAAGCATGCATGCAAGAGTCTCTAATGTTATTCTAGCTTTTGTATACACTTTTATTTCCTCTCGTTTTATTTGGTAGACATGTATGGAGTAGTTACTAATGTTATTCTGGCTTTGAAAAGAAGGGAGATGTTATACCTGCTGCTTAGCCAGTGTGACTGGGGTAGTGGAATGTTGGTGTGTGGTGATGCAGTGGAATGTTGGATGAGTGAGAGAGTCAGTTGGAGAATGGGCTGAGCAGCAGGAAGGCTGCTCCTGGTAGGGCTTTTCAACATGATTACCTAATAATCTTCCAACAGATCTATATGTGGACTAATGGGCTTCTTTGTAATAGAACAATAATGTAATGTTATTATCATTTTACTTTGTCCTCCTGCTGCAGTAGCTTTGACTGAGAAGACGGGGCTGGGCTGCCGGGGAGGAGTGGTAGAACCCAGAACCCTCCTAAGTGCACAATGACTGTTTGGCCGGCCCTCTCGGGCTGCCCAAAACAGTCATGTGCACATTCCCTGTTCTCCATGCAGGCTGCATTACAGCCGGCATTGAGAACATGCCCACCCCTCCAGCCCGTGCCTGAGCACCGTGTCACAGCGCTTAGACTAATCACAGCGCTGCAATGCAGCGTTGTGATTGGTCAGGTGAGCCTGTGCGCCGGGTGCTTCCTGTTCCTGGAGTCCTACGCAGAAGAGCAGGAGCAGAGACGCAAGAGACAGCGGGAAGGTAAGTGTTTATTTATTTTTTTATTCTGACCCGCATGTCCCTATACACCACCCTCCGCGTCTGCGCCTCCACCCGCGAGTCATGCCTGCCACCACTGGAAGTAGGAACTATTTTGTAATCACAGACTTGGACCAAGGGCTGGAGAGAGAAAGGCAGAAGGAGGATGGAAGTAATAGGAATTTATTGACAGAGAGGTAAACAGAAAAAGAGGAAAGGGGCCGGATCACAACACATTGACAGTTTCTATGGAGATAAAATAGCACTGCTCCAGCTCTTCAACCACTTAAGACACCAGTCAGTCCAAAACTGTGGCCACCGCCGGTGCTCATTTCAAGTGATGCAACCCAAGCCTAGGGTGGTGGAAGAAAGAGGTATGAAGTTAAGTAAAATCTGGACTAAAAGCCTTTATGTTTGATGACTATTGGCATTTTATAAATAACAAAACCTGGTATTATCAATAAAATCAATGTTACATACATGTTGTGTCTTTACATTACTTATCAAGTGTATGACAGCTACTTTTTATCAGAGAGGTTCCATAGCGCTCCGCACTGATCGGCCACAGAGGTTATTAATGCTACACAGATCATACTGTGGTATTTACTTCAGTCGCTTACATCCAGCGACAAGTCCATACTTGGTGGTTCACAGATATGTCCACGGTAAGCATTCCACTTACCCCATATCCGAGTCCATTTCTAGGGGCATCCTCTATGAATATATACCAATTTTTCAGCCACCATTATATTGTTCATGTCTCAGCACCATTGGGGAAGGGCAGGGGCTTGTCGGGAACACCAGCGTTGAGCTATGTTTCGCTTCACCACTGTTATACCTTGTGTCACCCTGTCCTGAGTCACATGATTGAGATCTGTGGGTTCCCTGATGTTAAGAATGCATCTCTTTGTTTCTGGCAGAACCGTGACTTCCGTGACTTGCGAGATTGTACGCATAACTGCCTCCCAGTACCTTACAATCTTGGGGCATTGCCAAATCGCATGTAGGAATGTGCCTGGGTCACCACATTGATGGAGGCAGAATGGTGTGTCTGACCTACCTATTTTATGAAGGAGCGTGCATGTGTAGTATGTACGATGCAGAATTTTTAGTTGTATTAATTTGAATTAAAAAGATATTGCCACTTCTTTGGGGGACGCAAGTGCCTCTTGCCAGTCTGTGTCATCCAAGTCGCCCAGCTTTGATTCTCACCTGGCCTTTAGGGCTGTTACCGTATCCGGTTGATTATTCATTATTTTTCGATATGTGTGGGAGATGGCCTTTTTTGCCAGATGGTCTGTCAGGAGTCTATCCTCCAACGGTGTCGCCTCTGCGAGTTGTGTCCCTGGTGCGATCTTCTCAGTGAGTACATGTCTTATCTGTATATAACGGAACATTTCCTTCTGTGCTAGACTGTAAGTTTGTTGTAGTTGGGCAAATGTGAGTACCTCGCCTTTCTTCCACATATCACCCACCTTCGAAATGCCTATCAAATCCCATTGTTTAAAGCCTTTAGTGTTCCGTAGCATAGCTAGCTTCTTTGTGTCCCATAGTGGTGTGGCTTGTGTTATGACCCCTTCCCAGCCCAGTGCTCGCTGCACCTCGATCCATACTTGCACGGTATGTGCCATAGGGCCCGTGAGAGTGGTCCTTTTGACTTTATTGTAGAGTGCTCCCATAATCCCCCCAGGCTCCAGAAGGTGTCTGTCCATGTAGTACGCAGGATCATCTTGAGGGGCATGAAGCCATTGATTAACGACGGTTAGTTGTGAGGCCCAGTAATAGATTTTTATATTGGGGAGGGCAATACCCCATCGTACCAGCTCTTTACTAGTTTATTCGTGGCGATACGGGTCGCTTTTCCGTCCCACAGCAGGGCGGTCACTTCAGCGTTTATCGCTGTGAAATAGGACGAGGGGACTGGAAACGGCGTATTCTGGAGAGCATACACAAATCTGGGGAGTGCCATCATTTTAAAGAGGGCTGCCCTGCCCAGCAGTGTGAGTGGTAGGGAGCGCCAATATTTGACATCCTGTGTAAATCTCATTAGTGGTTGTGTGAGATTTTCTACCGTGAACTGTGCATTGTCGTGCGTTACATAAATCCCCAAATATTTGAAGCCTCTGCTTGTAATTTGAATTTCGCAACCTCTTGAGAGTCGTGGTGGGGGACTGTGTAATAAATTTAGGAGCGATTTTCCCCAATTAATGGTGTATCCAGAGACCCGCCATATGACACAAAAATATCAAGTAGACAGTTAATGGAGTGTGTTGGGGATGTTAGATATAGCAGTATATCATCTGCGTATAGGGAAATGCGGTCTTCCCAGCCAGGCGCCCACTTCATGCAATGGACAACTGAGTCTTGGCGTATCCACGCCACCAGGGGCTCCAGCACCAACGCAAAAAGGAGCGGGGACAGGGGGCATCCCTGTCACGTTCCTGTCGGGTTCCTCTGCCCAGCGGGAAGTCTGTTGAGATATGGCCATTCAACACAACATGTGCCAAAGGCTGCGTGTACAACAACTGTATCCAAGCGCAAAACTTGGGACCGAAACCCAAGTATCTGAGGACTGCAAAGATAAAAGGCCATTCGACGATTCGTGTGTCTAGTGATAGGATAACTGCATCCTCCTCAACAGTGGACTTACGCGCAATGACACTGTGCAACCTTCGTAGATTAAGTGCAGTATTGTGATTGGGCATAAAGCCGGACTGATCCGGGTGAATCAATGTGGTTAAATATGGTTGCAGTCACATGGCCAATACCGTCGCAAGTATTTTGGATTCTGCATTTGGAAATCGGCCTATAGGACATGCAGTCCTGCTGTGGTTTGCCTGGCTTCTGGATTCTCACTATCATTGCGAGGCGTTAGTCTCTGGGCAGGATCCCTTTCTCTATGCTGTCATTGTACATATTAAATAAATTTGGTACAAGTTGAGTTGAAGCTTTCTTAAAAAATTCTACCGGAATCCCATTGGGTCCTAAAGCTTTTCCCGTGTGTAGTGCACCAATCGCTAGGGCAATTTAATCGGAGGACAAATCGCCCTCTAGAGCCTCACATGCGATCGGGGACAACTTAGGCACCCTTATGTCTTTAAGAAAGTCAAGATTTTTCAAGGACAGTGTTGGTGACCTTAGGGATGTATATCTTTCTGTAATGGGCTGCAAATGCCTCAGCTATTTGGTGTGACTCTGTTACAACCGTACCATCTGTGAATTGGATCTGCGCTACCCATTTACTAGCCAGTTCTCGTTTATCAAGCCATGCTAAGAGTTTGCCTGCCTTATCACCCAGTTCATAAACAGTGTGCTGTGTTTTGGTAAGTCTAGTTTTAGTCTCCTGTCACATGTAATCCTTATATTCTTGCTGCGCTAAGTGTGCCTTGTGTTGTGACTCCTCAGTCGCGTCTACGGCATGATTGGTCTCCACCAGTGACACCCCCCGCTCTAAGCTATCAATCTGTTGTTGCTGAGCCTTCTAGTGTGCTGTGATCTGGGAGATGGCCTGTCCACTTAGCACCATTTTATATGCTTCCCATAACATCGTAGGGGATGAGACTGAGTGCTGGTTTTCAGCAAAATAGTGCTTGGTCGCCTGTAGGGGGCCTTTACTAATCTTCAGTTTTTTGAGGTAGCTGGGATAAATCAGGAATAGTCGGCGTTGAACTGGAGAGATAGACGTGTATGTAAGGAACACCGGGGAGTGATCGGAGTTGCCCCTGGGTAAATGCACGATCTCCGAGATTTTTTCTAAATCGTCAGCTATTGTAAATATGTGGTATAATCTTGAGATACTATTGTGGACCCCTGAATGGAACGTAAACTCTCGATCTATTGGATATCCGGTCTGCCATACGCCCACGAGGTCGAGCGTCTCGATAAATTTTACAAGTCTGAGGTGTGCAGTATTGGGACCTCTAGGTGGTTTTCTATCAATGGATGGGTCCATTGTCACGTTGAAATCGCCCTCATTATTAAGTCACCTTGTGGGAGTGATAGCAAAAACTTCCCTAGCGCCGGTAAAGTTATTTGGTGTAGTGTTGGAGGGATGTAGACTGTCACCAGGGTATAAGGTTGCCCCTCCCATTGGCATGTTATCGCAGCAAATGGTCCAAGCTCGTCCGTCCAGGACCCGGTCGCTATCAGTGGGAAGTGTTTATTAACTGTTTATTAACTAAAGTCCCCACCCCACGAGATCCTGACGTAAAGGCAGAGTGCACAACCATTTTAAAACCCCACCTGTTATGGGCCTTACAGGCTGAACCCATCAGGTGTGCAGTAAGACAACCGCGGGACCTTTACGTTTAAGATATTGGATGACCAGACCTCAGATGTTGTTTCGAAGAACCACGTTTTACCTTCTGCCTCCACTCTTAATTTTGCCGGGTATATCATTGCATATTTGAGTTCTCGGTTTCTTAATTCTTTTTTGATGTCCAGAAAGTTACGGCGTTGTTTCGTCACTGTTGCCGTGTAATCAGGATAAATTGACACTGTGCTGTTGTCCATCTGGATAGGGGGTGCTATGCGTGCAGCTTGCAGAATAGTGTCCCGGTCACAGAACTTAAACATGCGTGCCAGAATTGGTCTGGGGGGGCCCCGGCCGGGGCCGACCCCCTAGCACCCGGTGGGATCGCTCCACTGAGAAGAAGCTGGAGAGTCCATGCAGTTAGAGTCAGATTGTGACAAGGTCCTCCACAAAGAGATCCAGGGCCGGCCCTTTTATGCTCTCCGGAACTCCAACTAAGCGTATGGTGTTTCTCCATGCGTGCCCTTCCTGGTCATCTAGCTTGTCAGCCATTTGTTCCTGCGCAAGTTCTAGCTTTTGAGTTTGTCTCTGTAGTGCCGCCGTGTCTGTGGAGAGAGCCATCATAGTGGTTTCAACTTCAGTGAGCCGTGTGCTCATTTTTGAGACATCTGCACGTAACAGTGTGATATCCGTGGAGATCGTTCCTATTGATGTTTACATTTGATGCAGAGCAGCCATAACGTCCTGAAGAGTGATGTCTTAGGTTGTTCGTTTGGGCGATCTTTATCGCTTGGTGCGGGCAATAGTTGTGTGTTCGTCTGGTCTTTCTGATAGGCATATTTCTCTGGCTGAATCTTGTAGTTATCTCGGGAGGACTCCACCGCTTGCGTATCAGAGTGCCTCCGCCGCCTAAGTCCAGCAAATGTGGGCGCCTCGGGTCCGCCTATGGCCGGTGTCCGCTCGTGCACTTACAGTTTGTCACGGAGTCAGAGTGCACGCTAAGCTGATCAGTTCCACTGGTTTCCCTACTGTTGCATTCTCTGGAGTTGGAATAGTAATTTTTTCCCCTACGCTATCCAACATAGTAATTTTACCCCTACACTATCCAACACTTACCTTACTGTTGCCCTAAATGTATTGTGCGTTGTAATGGTATGCGTTGTAATGAAATGCGTTGCAATGGAATGCGCTGTAAATGTAGCTTCTAAAAATGCGTTGTGATGGCATACGTTGGTAAATCATGCTTTTCAATGGATTTTGCTATGTAAAAACCGTGTTGTAAAGGCATGCGTTGTAAATGTTTGCGTGTCCAATTCCTTTTCAATGGCCTCCTTGTAGGCTGGGGTCCAAAGCAGGACAAAAATTGGTTTGCCTGTCTTATAGAACTCTCTGTGAAACCCGTCTTTTCCCTGATATTTGCATGTGGGAAGCATCGATATGGCCTCCACCACCTTTTCCTCTGTGATATCTCCCTTCAACAGTGCTCGACCCATGTCCATTAGAGAGGGCAGGTGAAGCAGCCATAGGAAGTCATCAATCTGTGTCTTTGTGGTGGTGAACTCAGAGTGGTAAAGCACAGAATAGTACTCCACAAACTTCCTCATAATTTCCAAGGGTTGTGTCATGAGAGACTTCTGGTCGCATCCTGAATGGTCTCTTTTTCCCTTGATTGTATTACCCAATTGTGGTTTCACTAAAGCTTTTTCTGCTGTAACTGTAAATAATGTGTTTAGTCGTGCGTTGGCACATTCCAGGTCCCTATAACTGGCATTCATGGGAGACGCTGTGTATTTATCATGGCGGTCAGTCTCCTAGGAGGTGATGCGGGACTGAAGTTTGGTTTTTGTGGAGTCCAGAATTATGGCAACTCTCAAGATGGCCTTCCCAGCCCCCCCAGGCGTCAAGGCAATTGAGCCATTATTGTCTCAGGACAATCGTGTAGGAGCAAATGTGGGCATGGAGATATTCCTTATGCTCAGAGAGGGTGTAGGTAAATGCCCGCATTCTGCAAAGTGTGGTGGGGCCGAGGTCCAAATCCACACTAATCATGCTGTGGTCTGTAACAGCTGCCTCTAGAATGATGCAGTCAGTAACAAAACGAAGAAGTGGGTTCTGTAGTAGGAAGTAATTGATACAAGATTGGGTCCTGTGTGAGCAAGAGAAAAAAGTGTATTCCATGTCTACAGGGTGCAAGATGTGCCACACGTCCACTAGGGTGTTGTCTGACATTAGGTCATGCAGTACAGTCCGGTACGCTCAGGCATGGGGCTCTGTCCCACCAGTCCAAACCAAGAGTGGATCCTGCACCAAGTTCCTGTCGCCTCCCAGAAGCAGGGGTGTGCGAGCAAAGGTCCTGAGTATGCGGGAGAAAGTGGACAGAAAGTGAGTGTTTTCGGCATTGGGTGCATAGATGGAGTCCAGAAACACTGTTTTGTCAGGTAAACAGTGTTTGGTGAATACCTAGCGCTCCTCATCGTCCATCCAGGACTTCAGTAGTCTGCAGGGGATGTTTCCTCAGAGATGAATGCGAAACCACACTTCCTTGAGCAGCTGCAGGCTATGTGAGTGACTACTACTGATCACTGTGCCTAATAAGTCCTGTTTGAGTTTTAAAGACTTAGCATGGGATATTTGGGTTTCTTGGAGGTGTGTAATATCTATCTATTTTGTTCTCAGATAGCGGAGGACTTTCATTTTATAAAGTGCGACAGGCCATTAACATTCAGGGTGGCAATCTTGAGGTACAGAGGCTTGTGTCTGTAGTTAGCAACGGTTCCAGGTAGAGGTCTGCTGTTGCCCAGTTACTGGTGATGGGAACTGAGCAATGACAGAAGTCGCTTAGGGGGAGTAGGTCAGGGAGGGAAAGGGGGGGTCAAGGAGAAGGAGAAGGGAGGGTAATGGAGGGTGACTAAAACTCTGGTGTCTTGTACCCATCGGTGTCAGCTGCCCCATGCCCCTCAAAATGGGAGGAAGGGGTGAGGGCTAGAGAGGGTCTTCAAGGTTACTGTGATGTCTGTCGAGGGGGGATAATCAGGCCTTCGAGGCGGATAAGGAGAAGGCAAGAAAGGAAACATGACATGCCAGGCATAGAGGCTGGCCCAGGGTCCCGGAGAAGGGACATCCTAAGTACATGATCATGCGTCCACCCCTGGAACATCTCCCCAGCAATGCAAGTATTCCGGTTTGTGGCTTCAGGCAGCTCTGCAGTCACAGCTGCACCAGGGAATCCAACAATAAGAGCCACCATAGGCGGGCCGGTGGGGCCATTCACTGAAACAAAGAATAAACAAGCATTACAGTGAGGTAACACAAGATGCATTAGAGGATACACTGAGGTCAGCAATTCGATGGCGGTCAAGAGAGAGACAGCCAGGTAGTGGGTGCCTCAGCCATTCCCAGTGTTATTGACAGATTAAGAGGGGATCGGTATTCATCCCTGTTTCCGCCTCTACTCCAATTCCTAGCATTGTGAGGCTGGGGAGTAATCGTGTATCTGGTTCGGTTGAGGCTGAGACCAGATGTCTTCATCCAGTGGTGTATCAGCAGAGGCACCCTGGGGGCCTTATGTCCATAGAGGAGTCCTCAAAGTCACCAAGGAAGGATCCCAGGTTCCCCAAGTTGATGAATTCCCAGGTCTTTCTATCTGTAGTAATCCTCATACAAGCTGGGTCCAGCAGTCCAAACTTAAGGTCCCTGTGTCGAAGCGAGAAACTTCTTGTGTTAGTAGCCAGTGATTAATATGCTGCAAAGGTAATGCAGTTGCGCTCAAAGAGCAACAGGGTTGGTGACTGTTTCGTCGCTGGTGGATGGCTCTAGCAAGGCAAACGATTGTCAGTCATGGCGTCCGTTTGGAAGCTTTGGAACATGATTGGACTCTGTGAGCAAGTTGAGACTCTTTGAGGTGAATGTCCAGTAGTTTATGAATAGGCTTTCCTGTTTTCAGTTTCTATTCCTGGTAAATTCTGGTGGGGTTTTTTCAGTGTTTTCAATACCTTGAAAACAGTGTTTATCAGTGGCTACAAATTTTGACGCCATTAAAAACAACAGAAACAGTGCTTTTCAGGTGTTTATGGAACGTTTTGCTTTTATTATTGCTTGCTTTCTGCCGATAGTGCAATTTGAATAGAGAGTGTGCATACAGGGTGTATGAGGTTCAAATACATTTATTAAAAATCAAACTCATTGTAGTGCACCATGCAATACTTCTTTGGTGAGTTTTTGGTCATGCACACTCGCCCTTTCCTTCCCATGTAAACATTTATCTGTGAAAAGGCACTCTCAACATTGGCACTTGAGACAGGCAACGGACATAACTTTCCATGCCAATACTGGTGCACCTGAAGATTGCGATTCTCTGGGACAGGTTCTGCAAAATATGCGTTGAACTGGTCGCATATGCCCTCAGTTATTTATTGAAGCAGTCGAAAATTAAGCCGTTCTTTACAAAGTCCAGAAAAAATTCCCGTAAAATGAAATGCCCAGAATTGCTCCTCAACATTTCTTTGCTTACCAAGTGGCAAGAATTCTAACATGGAACATGTTGGAGTGTTGCCTAGCCAACTCACAAGGAGATGTTTCACATCTACACTAATTACGCTGAACACTTGGTAGACAAGGGTGTTTTCAGACTCTAGTTTATTTTTTATGTTAACTACAGCAATCATGTTTTCCTGTAACAATCTAAGAATGCAGGAGAGTGTACTTTTTGTCACATCAGTATAAATATGTGACTAAAGATCCTCACATTGCTTGACTTTTGGCTTAATCACTAAGCACACATTCTGTAAACGATCGCTACATGGATAAAATAGCATTCAGGGCCTCTAGGACCTGAGAATCACTGGCTAAATGACAAAGCACAAAATGAGAAATATTTGCTTTTTAGTTCCCGCGCATAATGAAACAGTGCACCAGAATGGACTACAAAGTCAACAGTATTTTTCACTAGATTGTAAAGATGCTTTCAGCATACTATCTTGCAAATGGCAAGGATCTCTTACAGGGAAGCACTTCAGCTCAGGTATTGATTTTGACAGTTCATTACACAACTTTTTCATTTACGTAGCTGAATTACTGCAAATACAAACAATATCCTCAAATCTTTGTTGAACTTGGTAAGAACTTTGAGCAGCAGCACTCCAAGTGACACTGCGTTCCATGTTTTCCAAACATCTAGTGTCATGTTTTCCCAACTATCCCAGATGCTTGGTGACAGCATTCTTTTCAAATATACCTGTCACTACACCTTGCATTGAAAGTATAAAGCCTAGGGTGTTTGGCAACTCACCTGCTATCAATAATGACTCCCTAGAAAAGGGGGCTGATGCATCAAAGGGTTTCACCTATTCTTTGTCTGTGGGTAAATGTGATGGGACGTATTGGGAAAGATTTGTATGAAGCTAGCCATTTTACCTATCAGTGAAAGAACCCAGGGGCATATCAGCAAGGGCCGGCGATAATTATCGCTAAGCGTGCTTAGCGTGAGGATAATTATCGCCGGCTATCGCTGAATTTTATCGCTGAGATAGCATGCTATCAGCAACGTTTATCTCCAAAGTGATCAAATTTAAAGTGCAAGCTGCCAAATGTGCGATTATCGCTGGAAATCCAGCTATAATTGCACAACGTTTGGCGATAGCTTGATGATAGGGCAGACTAAGCCATTATATCGAACTTCCATTGGATATAATGGCTAAGTCAAACTGAAAGCAGGCATAAGGAAAGTAGCGATAACCGCAGTTAGCGATACTTTTCTTATCGCTACGCAGGTTAGCGTGCAGCTTGCTGATAGGAGAAATGTCTGTTAGTGACATTTCTCACGTTCTTTTGGGACGGAACGCTCACTTTGCATCTCATTGGCGATGCAAAGTTGCGGAAACTGACACAAAGGCATTGAAACACGCACTAGCATGTCTGTGCTGATAGGGCGACAAAATTATCGCCGCTTTTCGCACGAAAACAGACGCTTAAGCGGCGATAATTTTATTGCGGGCCTTGATGATATGCCCCCAAATGTATTTCCTGATTCTCTACAGTTTATAAAATAATTAAATAAGACCTAAAACCTGCTTCTAAACCCTGCATTATTAGATAATAGACCACAAAACTGGAGAAGAAGAATGAAGAAGAAACAATATTTTAGTGACATCCCTAAACAAAACTCAAGCAGAATAAGGTTAGCCCAGTCTTTCTTGCTGCTGCCTTATATACCAAAGTTACATTGTATTGACCCCTTCAGGAAGAACTAAAAATGACTCTTTCACTCACATTTTCCTTATTTGAATAGCATTTAGTTTGTGGTTGCAAAGGTGTTTTTTCAGTGTTTATATGTTTACACTGGTGAGGGCTATTTTCCTTCTGGTGGGGTTTTATCAGTTATAATAGGTTTAAACCTAAAACCGGGCAGCCTACTTATGAATAAAGCCCCATAGGAAAGACAGCATGTTGTTGCCCTCTGCCCCTTCAGGGAGTCTAAAGACGCAAATATTGTGTCAATGGGACTTTTCTTCAAGGTCCGTGACCTTATGGATGAGAAATGTAATGTCTCTGCCACAGTCTGGTAAAGCTGCATACTGCTTCGGCAGCAGATTCAGCCATGCGGTCCACCAACATGTGAGAGGCCCTTGTATCCTCAGGGGGACAGTTGAATCTGGAGGCAACCTGGGCATCAAGTGGCCACGACCAAGAACTCATTCACTGCCTCCACTCCCATTGGTGCATGGGAAGATGGAGACAGGTCTCTTGCCAGCACTACACCTCCGCCACTCACCCCCCAATGCCACTAACTGCTTTTTGACCAATGCCATATGGATTGAGGAGCAAGGGCATAGCTGGGCATATGGGCTACAGTCTTCTCTAGCCGCTAAGCGCCCCTCACCGCACTGTACCCACTTGAGGGATGATGTGCCTTGCAAGGATGTTACAAAAGTTAAGAGCTAGGACTGGGGGCCAGGAAGTCTCAAGCTCACCATGATGTAGAAATGTAGGAGAGGATGAGGGCCCCAAGAATGGAGCTCACTTTGAAGCAGACCGCCCCCCCAAGACTCAACATTGGTCTGAGCAAGGCTGTTGGGTAGGAATGGTGGATCAAGGACTGTCTGAGTAAGGTGCTCAGCATGTAGCTGCCTCCATGAATTATCCAAATCATGGAAGGGGCAGCCTTAGTGCTGTGGGGAAGTCATGGCAGGCCTGACAGACCACACCAGTCTCAGCGTATGCCTCAGGGCTCCAGGGGTGTGGTATTAAAACGATGATGCCTCTTAGGCGCAGGCGATGTCCGGCATGTTCTGGGCGGGTCAGTGACTTCATCCGTGCCGGCTCGGCATGGAAGGGCCTCGGCAATCTGCTGTTGTCTTCCTTCCGAGTCTGATCGGTGTGGGTTTTGGGAGTCGGAAGACCTGGCACTTGCCTGCAGAGGGCCCCCAAGTGTGAAAGGCCACTCTCTCATGCAGAGGAAACCTGGTTACCTCACAGTTTCATGGAGGGGGAGGGCCGGGGGACCAGTGCCCGGCTGAAGCTTCAGCGGAGTGCGGCCATCTTGGTCAGTACCTAGCTCCGCCTCTGCAAGTTGTGCCCCATCGAGCAACTTACTTTTGCAAGCCTCACTAGGACATTTGACTTTCCGTGCTATAAAATGAATAAGGTCAGCAGTGCAATGTGCATTCTTTAGAATACATCTTAAAATGAAAACATCAAAAATACACATTTATAAACTACTTTAAAAATTGTTTTCACATTTCATTAGTATGATTACATGAAAAATAATGTTTTGAACAAAACCTTCAGCCTGTGCTTTCCATGAATGACAGAATCTACTAACAAGTGACCATAAATTAAAACTCATTGCTAATTGTAATGAGTCAATTATGCCAATTATATAGTTCATGTTGGGTATACGGCCCATGTGATACAGGCGGACATTACCGCCATTGTTTTTTATAAATTTCATTTGTGTACTTCTCCCTGTGATTTTATTAATATTTCTCTTCGGTGATGTCAATTATTTTTACATCACGTGGCATCACATCTGGGGATTCAGGGTGAAGGGCGTGTTGGTAAATCTCACTTATAACATTTCCAGCCCCTTTCCATGTTCTCATTTCAGTTCCACGTCTCCAAACCATTGAAAAGAATAGAAAATAAATTGGAAGCTGAATGTGTGGAAAAGATAAACTTATTTAATGACTTTAAATGGCGTATTTTCAAGTCTCCGAGAATCGACCAAGAGGGCAATTTAAAAGTCTAGAGTGTGAACATTTGCTTTTGTGAGTCAAATGTTTTCAAAGTGCTGGCATGATTCAATTAACCTGCTCAGTGGAATGCCGCTGTCCACACACACTGGAGCCTTTGATGGCCACATAACAAAGAAAATGTAATCATCGGGGAAAGGCCTTGCAGACCAACTTTAGTTATAATTTGTGGAAAAGTAATAATTCATCTCCGCGTTGTCAGTGCCCAAGCTGCCTATTTCTCGATAATGATCAATTTCCATAGTAGAAGCTGTGGAGGGTGCAATAGATGTAGAAACCGCCAAACATATCAGGATGCGTGCCACACATCTCCACAGTGTTTGCTGATAAAAAAAAAGACTTCGCCTTTTGCGCAGTAAAGGGTGTATTTGCAAGCTATTGGAAGAAGGGAATCATTAAAGGCTTCATAGAAAAAAGGTCAGCAAACCTCGCCGTGTACTCAGCAATCCATGTTGAACATGAAGGAGCCAGTCACTGAAAAATACCGCCCTCCTGTGCAACGTAATTTAGCATCCACCTGGCAGAAAGGATTCCGTAAAGTAAACCGCTTTTGACTTGGAGAGACTTTTTCCCTAGTCAGCCATTTTTGCGAGGCTCCTCACAAGAAATTCTGCTCGCTCACCCGCCCTGTGCCCCTCACGTCAAGACTTTTTGGGGTCCTCCAGATTCTCCATACTTGGGGGCAGATTTGCAAACCCTTTGCGAGACATTTACGCCGCCGTTGCGTCACTTCTGTGACGCAGCGGCGCCGTAAACCATGCGCCATGTTGCGCCTTATTTACAACGTAACGCATCTAGGGAGATGCGTCACGTTGTAAAGCCCTGCGCTACATTAAACCTGCGTCAGGTTTAATGTATGCAGGGTGGGCGTTCCATCGGAAAAAGCCTCGGAAAAGTGACGCAGTGAAATCTACAAGATTTCACTGAGTCACTTTTCCGACGCTGCTGCGTCGAAACCCTGCACCTGCTTGAAGCAGGCGTAAGGCATGACGCAGCATGTTAGGTATGGGCAGCCCCAGAGCATTGCTGGAGTTGCGTTGTGCTTGCAACACGACTCCAGCAATGCGCCGCCCTTATGCCATCAGATTCGTCACGCATCTGTTTATCCTTGCGCCACGATGCGCTGCATTGTAAATGCGGCGCATCTGTGGTGGCGCATGGGTAAACTTGCGTGACGCATCTTTCCTGGCGCATCCCTGCTGATTTTCAGGGATGCGCCAGGAAACATAAATCTGCCCCAAGATGAGTAGGGTCTTGGGAAACATGGTGTTGCGATCGCATGCATTTAGATATTTTTTTAAAAAACAGGTCAAATTGTCGGAGATTGAAACTCTCACAATGGAGGTTTTACTACAATGATTAGTATTGGGGTATCCCCAATACTAATCATTGGGGATACCCCAATAGATAGGTGGGCCCACATTAGGGGGGAAAACACTCGTGTTATAAACAGTTGTTATCTCGCTTTCTGGCCTGCGGAGGCTGCAGGTAGAGAAGCTCCCATTGGCTGGCATTTCCAGCCAGCAGAAGATGCTGCCTATTATGGCTCAACTTCCGTAACAAGGCAGTCGATTCTGCCCCTTTACATCATCTGGCTGGAGTCCATAGAAGGGCGCATAGTGCATTAATTAGCAAGAGCATCGTATACACAGATATTTAATTTGTATTAGTTTGTGGCCTTTAAAAGCAAGAAATAATAATACGTTTGCAATCTTAATTAATTTCCCTTCGATGTGAACGCGCATATGTGTATACAAGAGCCTCAATCTAATCAAGACAGTTAATTATAGACTGGGAGGCCATGCTGCTTCAGCTAGAGTCGCTCGATCTACTACCCCCGCAGAATATCCCAACCCAGTAACACGCAGGATTCCTATACGATACTTGCATGATAGGTTGCGGGACTCAGACTCACAGCTTTGCTAAAACCTGAACGTAATGCTGCTATTTGTGACCTATATTGTTGAAGCCACAGAGTGATAGTTGATGAAACCAAAACATGATTGACCAGGAGTGGGGAGAGGGCGGGGTAGGGAGGGGGGGAGGGGATGGTTACATTCAGTTCCTTTGTTGAATGCAATGTAATTGTTTTTTATTGCCGATTTATATTGCCAGATCAATTATTGTGGTGTTACCGACACTATTAGAGATCATTATCCTTGATATTATCGTCCACGAACGGTCACACCTACCCATTATAAGTCACATGTATAATGTACTTCCTTTAAAAGTAAAAGACTGTCTCTGTAGAATGACTGGTAAATTTCAACACTGTTGAAGTCGTCAATAAAGTTTGTTAAAAAAAAAAGACAGTTAATTATAAATAAGGCTTTCAGTTTTCCGTTTTTACTAATTTTTACAGATAAATAAAGACAGAAAAGCATCTAGTTTCTTGTCTATATTTATTTGTAAATATGGATGGATGCGCAAAATAAGTTTTCTTTTGGATGATATTCTCTACTATCAGTCATGAGGGCTAGGTCAATAGCTGTGAAGATTGATAAGGAGGGAAGGGGAAAAAATGCTACAAACTTCATCAAAAGCTTAAATAACTGCAACAGTACAGCTGGTTAGGCTGCTCTAGGATGCAAGTGATTGTGTCGTACGTAAATGGCTAAAATCCATTGGACAATCAGACATAAGTACACATTTATCGAGTAAAAAAATGTGGAAATATGCCCATAGCAGCTACATTTTTTTTACACTAAGCACAAAATGAATATGGATAAATAAAGACGGAAATGTAAAAAAAAAATACTATAAAACCAGGAGCCCTAATTATAAAGAATTGAAAATGTGAATGTCTGCGTGGTTTAAGGTTGCAACAAAAATAGGGGCTTTAAACTGAATCCCAGGTCAGATTCATACAGTCATTTAATAATCAAACTTAGTAGAACCTTTGGTTCATGGAGCAGGCGTGATTCCACAACATGACCGGGTGAAGTGATTTGAAATGGTTCCAAGGGGCTAAACTTTCAAGTAAATTACAATATTTAGGAACCAACATTTTTATATCAAATTGCTTCTCAATTGACAAAGCAAAACGGCTATTAATTTGGGCTTTTGAGAGTAAACACTAGAGGGCGGGGCCCCGAGGAACCAGGGTTAAGTGTTTTTTTATCAAGATATGTCAAGAGCAATTTGCACCAGCACACTGTGCAAAAGTGGATTCAAGAACATTACAAAAATGTCCACATACACTGGGCCCGATTACAACAAAACTTGATCTCTCTCTATTAAGTTTTGATTGGAGAAAAAAGTCACAGAAATAATTGCACCAGCAGATTCACGTGTGTGTGTGTGTAAAATGATAACTGTGTGTGCGTGCAGACTGACCACATACACCCATCATGCCCCTATGAAAAACCTAATCCTGGGCGGGCGTTGCAATACAGCCCTCGTATACAGAGAAATAAACCATTTCACCAGCTTGGCAAGTTTGATCTATTGTTTTTTTCAAATGCTTGTTTGCCTATGTCACTAAATCAGGTGTAAAAACCTAGTGCTAATCTAGCACAACCAGTAACTCCACAGCGGAAATTTAGCACTGAGTTTGCGCTCAACCCTGGAAGGCCCTTAACCTATAAGCCGTCGCTACAAGGTCGTCTAACACAAACAGTAATAACGTATAGACTTAGGTTGCCTTGTGACAGCCATACGTAGTAATAGTGCTTTAATAAAACCAAATACAAAAGAGAAAAATGTACATTCTAATTGAAGAGGTATGTATTTCCAGGTCTAATACACGTGGAGCTGAAAGAAGGCAGTAATTTAGATGAAAAATAGTTAAGAAAGAAATTAATATGGCTTCTGATACTCATTCTACAATTTCGGAAACCCAGCAATAGGATAGGCCAAACGAGCCTAATATTTCAAGATGTTCTCAAGGGTGCAATAAGCCATACTCATCGACTTAGGGGTCTCCAGGGGTCGTAGCTGTGACCCCTGCCTGTCCCTTTGGCCTCATGGCCTCATGGCCTCAGGGGTGGCAAAATTAGTGCAAATAACACAGACTGTTTTTATTTTATACTAATTGTGAATCATATTCTATGATTCACTATTAGTGTAATAAAAAAATGGAGCACATTTAGCTGGAATGGGACCGTTAGTGGCAGCTGTGGCAAGTAAAAATGCTTTTAAATGTATGGTGACTGCATGCTTGTAGGCGGGAATGTTTTTTGTGAGATAGAGCGTGTGTATGTGTAGCGTTTCTCTGCATGTGTTCATGTGTGTGTGTGTGTGATCGTAAGAAAGACTAAGTGACAGGTAGTGAGTGAGATTGTGGCCCAGATTTACCACTCTTTGATGCACCAAAGATGCTGTGCTCTTGTGCATTAAAGGGAGAGAGAAAAAAACATATCTATTAAAATAAGGTGCATTGTTTCTCTCCTTGTGCACTTGTGAACTTTTGGCAGCCATGTGCCAACATACGCACCCTTGTGCCATAGTGAAAGCGTGTGTGTTCTCTGAAGCATATATTTTGTACTGGAAGGGATCCCTTTTAGTACAAAAACTATGCTTTAAGGCATGTTGTTTGTGTGCAGTATAATGCAGCACATATGCAAAGTTGGAAAAACGAGAAGAAATTAAAACATTCTTCCTCGTTATGCCTGCCTCAAGGAGAGGTAAGATTTTGGCACAAATTCCTCTGACTGTACCAATGTTTGTAGATAGGGTTTTGCATCAAAACTCATGACTGTTTACATGGGAATGCCCATGCACAACCCATGGAACTCCCACTTGATGCATAATAATGCAAAGCAGTGCATAGCACAATTTTTGTTACTTTGTAATACTATCCAACGCAAAACAGGATTTGAATTGGATAGTAAATCTAACCCTAACACTGTGCTTTGGGTTTGCATAAAACATGTGACACAAACACGGTGCAAAGAGTTAGTAAACCTGGTCCTGAGTTTCACTAAGTAGGAGTGAGTATGAGTGAGATTATGAACAAGTGTGAGTGAGGATGAGTGAGTGTAAGTGGTTATAAGAGAGAGAGTAAGCGTGATGTTAGGATCATGTGACATGCCTTCTGGTAAAAGTTAGGGTAAAGGGTCATATGATTTCACTTCCTGTAATATTATTAAGGTCAAAGGTTATTTGATGTCACTTCTTCTAACGCTGACATTTCGGTGTATTGACACCCATGGCTGTACTTGCAGTGCATGACATGGAAACCTTTAAAAATATACCTAAACAGTGCATTACATTATGTGACTGACGGGATAGCAGTGAAAATCATCAGTATACATTGAAGACAACTCCTGATATTCATTCTAGTTTTCAGTTTAGTAGTAGTTTACAGAATATTCTGTAACAGACTGCAGTCACCATCAGATGCCTTAAAACTGGAGCAGATGTTTATATAGCCAGTTCAATCTGGAACCATAATCATAAAAAAATTATGTTGCACTGGTACTCAATTTACAATTTGGGCAATCCAGCAATTTGTTGAGTGAGCAAACCTTGATATTATGAAAGAGCTAGGCATTACTTGCAGCGCATCATATGGAAACCTCTGAGCAGATACATTGATAGAGAGAGACATTATTTTCTTATTGCGACAAGGTATATTGCAAACAATAGTTCCTGGATGACTATCAATAACAATATCTGCTTTTCAATAAAATTATACATTTATCTTAATCCTGTTCATCTCTCTTTAACAAAATATGAGAATTAGAGAGATCTTTAAAAGAGGTGTGGTGCCGCGGCCAGGGCGACTGACTCCGGAATCTGGGGATCACGGTTCGATCCCAGGCGCCGGCATCAGATTAGCCCAGCACCATGAAACTCTGGGCAATAGCTTGCTTAATCTTCGGGGTGATTGTTCGCGCTTTACAAATGTGGATTATTATTATTATTAAAACACTTTGTGAATGGACAGATCAGATAGAAGACCACGGCAGCATGTGCACTCACACTCTTAACTTTCAGAGAGAAGAGATCAACAGCACAACTTGAGCTCTTAATTTTTTGTTTGAGAGCCATGAGTAACTGTCTGTTAAATTGGATGAAGATATATCAGAGAATTTTTCGTTTGGCTGGAAAATCTTTCCCAACAGCATGACATATAACACACCATGCTCTGCCGACCTTTGTGTGTTGCTGGTAGCTCAACTTAGTAACATCATCAATCAACACAAGACTACATTCCTCACTCCTCAACAGATCAAAGGCCACCTAGTCCATTCCTAGTTGCACCTTGACCACACAGTCACAACAAAACAACACCAGCATATCACAGTTTTTTCTTCCCACCAATGCTAAAAAAAGAACAACTGCTAAGTTCAAGGTCTGTTTTAAAGATCTTCACTACCATTCATGACCCTCTCAGGGATCAGCCTACTTGCCTTCTTGCTGTTTGTTCGAAGTTGGGTTGTAGGTTGACTGGAGCATGAGCCCTAGTCAAGCAGCACCCACAATCCTGGTCAGGGTGAGAAGCAAGCAGCCCTAAATTAACCTGCCCACCCTCTGGTAGCTTGGCACACAGCAGTCAGGCTCAACTTATAGGCAATGTGTAAAGTATTTGTACAACACTTCAAAAAGTAAAACAGTGAAAATATCACATAGAAAGATTAATGTTATAATTGAAGCAAGACAAAAATAACAAAAATACAATAAGTAGAACTTGAGGTATTAAATGTCAAAGTATTTGAGTAAAAATAGTGTCTTGAAGCAAAAAGCGCTATTTGGGATATCTGGTCACGCTGGACCGGGACAAAGTCAAAAGTCAGTCAAAAGTCAGTCTCACCGCGATGGAGCACAGGCTGAATACAGGGCACCAATCAGGCTCACTGAACCAAAGTACCTTAATCCTGGGTGCATTGACTTCGAGGGTGCGCAGTACAGTTGAGGCGATGCAACAGTGCTAATTCACGCAGCGGCGACAATGCGTTGGCCCTGGTTCGTACAGCTGCTGGAATGCGTCGGCTCAGATGAGCGGTGGGCTGAAATGCAAAAATTTGTTTTCGGGGCTGCTGTAGACAGAAATGTGAGGGCCTTGAACCAGGAAGTGCATTGCTCAGTGTGGGTCCGAAGGCAATGTTTTGGGTCCTATCCATGTGGCAGCAGCGATGCGCCGATTCTGATCTGCAAAGCAGAGGCAATGCAACGGTTCTAATCCGCACAGCAGCGGCATTGCACTGGTCCGACAGCGGATGCGTCGCTTCTGCTCGAACAAGCATTTTAGGCCAACTCCCAAGGTTCGAGGACTGAGGTGGCACCACTTGGCAGGGCAGAGTCACAAATGGCAGAGTCTAGGTGCAGATGCTGGGTGGTTGGACATTTTTTATGTCCCTGAGACCTCATATCAGGAGGTCAGCTAGTTGGCCCTTTGAGTCACTCTGGTTTCATGTGATGCAGGTCCAGTCCTCCTTCCCAGGCAGGGGAACAGCAGACAGCAGGGCAGCACAGCAAAGCAAGACAGGCATCCAGGAAAGCAGCAGTCCTTCAGCAGCACATCAGTCCTTCTTCCTAGCAGTCTTCCTATCTCTTAACAATTGAGAATTACACTTAGACAATAAGGTAAACCCAATGTTATCCTATGGTAGAGACAGGCTACGCAGTAGTGAAAAAGGAATATGAGAGTTTTTTACTGCCAGGACATGTACAACTTAAAAGTATATGTCCTGCCTTTTAAATACATTGTGCCCTGCCCTCTGGGTTGTCCAGGGCCTATCTTAAGGGTGACGTATATGTAAAAAGGGAAGGTTTGGGTCTGGCAAGAGGTTTCTCTCACCAGGTCGAAATGGCAGTGTAATCTTCACACACATGCTCTGCAGTGGCAGGCCTGAGCCATGGTTAGAGGGCTACCTTAGTGGGTGGCACAATAAGTGCTGCAGCCCACTAGTAGCATTTAATATACCGGCCCTGGGTACTTGTAGTGCACTTTACTGGCAATTGGTGATGAACCAATAGTACTATGTTTTAGAGCAAGAGTACATGCACGTTAGCACTAGTTAGAAGTGGTAAAGTGTTCTGAGTCTTTAGGCCAGCAAAAACGAGGTCAGAAAAAGTGGATTAGGGATGTCAAAATGTTGGGGCTGTCGGGTCTAAATCTGTTGCATAGACATAGTTTAACAATATCTTTTCCTATGATTCCCATGATATATCGGATTCCTCCCAGGCACCTTATATATCCAGATCAAAAATAAAGTGAAGGTAAGATGCGGTAGTGAAAAACGTTAATCCATCACTACTCAATCATCTGTAGTGGAATGTCAGGGCCGGAGCACAATTCCTTTGAATGACCGTGAGACAAATGTTTGATCAACCTAGTCTCTGCTTTTCTATACTATTATTATTGGGTTTTTGTAGAGTGCACAGCAACTCAGATGAGTGTCCCAGCACTAAGATTTGTTCACCACTAGTCAAAATAAATTATTTAGAACGTGAGATTGAACAGCCAAGTTTTGAGGCTCTGTTTGAAAAAACCTTTATCTTTGGTTGCCCTCAGGTCGAGGGGAGGAAGTTTATTCCAACTAGAAGCAGCGAGAGTCGAGAAAGAGGAGCCGCCCTATCTCTTCCTTTTGGTTTTTGTCACAACATCCAACAGAGCATGAGAGGAATGCAGAATACTGATTGGGAGGTAGTGTTCGAGTCTATTAGCAAGGTAGCAGGAACCAGATTTATAAACGGCTCTATGGGCAAGCAAATGCCCCTTGAAAAGAACTCTTCCATGGATTGGCAACCAGTGCAATTTCTTAAGGTACAGACAAATGTGATAAAGCTCTAAAAGAAGTCAGGCTGCAGCATCTGCACCAACTGGAGTCTCTTAAGTTGGATCACTGGAAGACCTGAGTACAGAGCATTGGCATAATCCATCTGTGAGGTAATAATAGCATGAATTACCATCTTCTGGCAGTGTGAAGGGAGCAGAAATAGAAACATTTTTAAAGATCTAAGAAAACAAAACCACACTCCTACCGCACTGTCCACCTGGGAGCTGAAGAATAGCTTATTGTATAAATGTACCCCCAAGTTGCGTATGACTGTGGAAGGGGTGGAAGGAGAAGGAGCTGAACTGGGCCAAAATCAAACTCCCCAAGAAGGAGGAGTGGTGCCAAAAACAAATACTTTGGTTTTGCTAGTGTTGCATTGACGACTGGAATACTTCTGACTGACGCAATACAAATCTGTTACTGTTCTAGGTAAGAAGAATATGTTTGTCGTCAGCATACAACACCACTTGCACACCAAAATATTCCACCAGGACTGCCAGAGGGGTCATGTAGACATTAAATAGCACTGGGCTCAGGGCAGAGCCCTGAGGAACTCAGAATCTTAAAGGGTTGGTGTCAGATGCAAAAGACGAGCTTGCCTTAGGCATTGGTTCTCCCTAACCCTGGAACTCTAAGTGTAAAGCTGCCAGCCTCTCTCCTGGACAGAGTGCAACCTGGTAAACTTCCAATTAAAAGCTGAGTTTACCATTAAACTTAGGAGAACTCCTGAGTGGACCTCCTGTCTCACATACACAAACTGGAATTTCATTTATTCTAATTTTCACAATGCAAACTTTCTAAAACCACAAAGCATTCATTCATGAAAACCCCTAAAGTTATCTTTGAGCATCAGGAAATATAAGTCACTGCAGCATTATATTGGCTAACCACATGCAACATAAGCAGAACTATCAAGGGCAATAAAAAACACAAAGAGCTGGTGCGCCACTAAACTTCTCTAGTTAAAATAAAGCAATTAAGATCATGAAAGTATGTGGATAAGTCCCCAATGTCCTGCTGAGTGCAATGTCCTTCAGATACATTGTGGAGGCTACAAGGCTGCATCTACGTACGCTTACGAATTATTTCTCTCTTTTTATTAACAACTTTTGGGTACAAAAAATGCAATATGCATTAACCATTCCCAAATAAATTAAAAAAGTAAAGAGTACCCATAAAACAGAATACCTATTGGTTTGCACTTTTAACATAGCTTCAATCAGTCCGTTGGTTGCAAAACCTGACCAAATTCAAGTAAACTGCTTTGAATCGTTGTGGGTGAAAATACCAATCACTCATCGATGCGTAATATTTTTTGCACCTGCCGCAAATGCCCTAACAACGCCATAAATGCCATGTATTTACAGTACAGTGCCCCATGGCGCATGAATACACGGTTGCATCAGAAATTCTGATGCATATTTTGGCGCTAAAGTGACGCATTGCTGGAGTTGGTAGTAAGACTGATGCAACCCCGGCAATGCATCAAACAGACGCGAGTCCCATGTTAAAAACCCTGCATCAATCCTTACGCTTGGTTTGAGAAGGCATAGGGCTTTTGACGCAGTCAAGTCATAGAGTGGCACAGTTAAAAAGTTGTAAATTTCACTGCGTTAGTTCTACGTGGCTTATAACATGGCAACGCCTACCATGCATATATTATACCTGGTGCAGGTATAATGTGATGCAGGCCTCTACAAACTGACGCATTACGCCCAATGCGTCAGTTTGTAAATAGGGAGCAGTGTGGAGCACTGAATGCCCCGTGGCTGCGTCAAAAAAATGACTCAAAATCCTTGTAATTATGCTTCATGGTGTCTTACCTGTTAACCTTGGATAAACCTAACATAATTACAACAGGGCTAAGTGCATATTGGTGCTATTCTCTGAAGATTCTTTACTAGTATCAGCGCACCAATTAACATGAAGCAACTAAACTCTACAGGGTTGGCAGCATGACCCCTCCATTTGTTCAGCTGTCAAAGTGTGTTTATTTTTGCAACATAGAAGGGACCTTTGGTCTGCAGCGCTGTCACTTATATTTAGTGAACAGAAAGACTGAGTTGAGAAAGCAAAGTCGTTCTTTAAAGGAACTCTTTTTGGTTCTTCTAAAAAGAATACATAATCCAAAAAAAAAGGAGTCAAGAGGATTAAGGAGGCTTGGGCATTGTCCTAGAGGGATGGTGGAATGTAAATAGGGAATACCGTTAAAAGACTAAGTAACATGGAAAGAACTATCATCAGTAGTGATTCAGGGCACCACCCACCCATAACTTGATAAGCCACAAAGAAGTTGTGTGTACACTGGAAATTTGTGATTGCACAGGTCTGCTTAAAAATTCACACTAGGCTCGGTTCTCAGCCTTCATCTCTATCAATGCCCAAAATTATTTAAAGTCCATAGTTTTGTGCGGAGACACATCACAGTAGCGAAACAAAGGGCAACATATGCTGGCACTTAATGTGTCCTGTTCTTCTCATCATTGGTGTCCACTTCAGCACAAAGCTGAATGTCTTTTCCTAGCCATCCAGGTGACTAGGTCTTTTGTGTCTCTTTTAATACCATCACTAACACTCTTACAAAATGGTTTCTGAAATCAGAGAGCCCATGATAGCATTGTAGGACATGTGAGGCTAACATCAATTGGTATGATTCTATGGGTAACTCTGACCAGCTTACATCACAGATCTGCAGATACTGAAAATGTGGTCTTGTGGGATCATACATTCCTTCTCAATGTTTGCCAATAATATGGAAAGCTCACATTTCCTCCAGATCAGCCACACACATTATCTTTGAGTATCTAGTCATATGCCAGATGCAACCTGAATATGGCACTGCCATTTATTTTACATGTTTGAGGTGCAACACGGTCTGCAAATTACAGCAGATAACACTGGACATACTGCCAAAAGAAGTCAGTGCATGCTGGAAACCTTGGCACTTCTTAAATTATAAACAATATACATTTATCTGATTGCAGCCCTGGGCTAAAATGGAATTTGGGGCATTGCCCAGCCCCTGGGAGAAAGGGAACTGAAGATGCTATAACCCTTCTTAGGCTTTCCTTTGCCCCAAATGAATGACAATACCAGTAAATAACGTTTTCTGAAGAAGGATGGTGGTATGTAAGTAGGTAATACTGTTAAAAGACAAAGTAACTTGGAAAGAATCAGTAGTGATGCGGGGAGATGAATCAATTGTAGTCAGTTATTGATTACAATCACTAATTAAAGGGTTTATGTTCAATCTCTAGGTTTTCTTATACTGACTTATGACACATTGTGCTGTCCGTGTTACATTGGAGCCTTGTAAGGAGGTAAAAGTTGTTTTCTTGTATTGAGCAAAACGAACCAGAAATAGTGGGTTTCCCTGGAGCATTCACTGTCGAAACTGAAAACATCCTGATATAAACCAGTTTATTAAGAAACATGCTGTAGGGGTCTGGTACAGAGTTTTGACCTATATGCAATAAATTGTACTAGGATTTTGAATCTTACCATTACATTCCACAAGAATACACCTCTAGTAAGTCAAATCACGTTTTGGCATCCAGTGCCATGTGTCACATATGAAGCAAGATGTGTGTGAAACAATATAACTCTGGTCCCGAAGGCATCCAAAAACTTTTCCAACGGTATGTCCCTACCAAACAATTGCGGTCTGCCAACAAAAACTGGCTGGTAGTCCTTAGGTGCAGGAGGGCCATGTGGGGGGGGGGAGGGGAGAGCCTTCTCCATTGCCGCTTCTAAGCTCTGGAACACTCTTCTCCTAAAGATCTCTTGTCAAGAGTCGCATCCACTTTTTCACAAGTCATTAAAAACATGGCTCCCACTTAAGACCACCGGCTCTATCCCTAGCGCCTTGATGCCTTTGGGCAAAGTTTGCGCTTTACAAGACTAATATTCGTTCATTAATTCATTCATATGCATGTTCCAGCCATCCACACTGGTATAACCCTAGAGCAAAGAGTACTCATTCCTGTAACTATATTCTGTGTAAAAGTGCGGGAGAGGTGGGGAAAAGAGACACAGGCAATTGAATAAGGCTTTAATATACTGTTCTCAGAGGCAGTGCCTCTGCCCGACGGGAGAAGTCTTAGAAGGAGGGGAAACAAGGTGAATGGAACAACTGTAGATGGACTACTGGAGAGTAAACACAGTAGTAAGAATCCTAATTCATGGGGAACAGTATGGAAAAACTAAACAAATTAAAGGAACACAAAGGCTGGGTACTAACTCTCAAAACTAGGAATCTTACAACACGATGTTACTAGACAATTTGACTTTCTTCTGACTCTGCTTATATTGACTTGGAAGGATTTCTCTGACCTTTGTTCCACCCAGCAAGTCTGCTTCAGCTGCCACATGCCCGGGTCTCAACACTCTCCATTGGAATCTTTGGTAAAGGAATCTATGTCTTTCCCCATCTGAACGTGTCCTTTCTGCACAGAATATGGGCCTTTTGGCAGATAACTGACAGTATTCTCCCTAAACGTTACCCCTCAAAGACAAGGTTGAACCTTTGGATTGCCATTTGTGATAGAAAGCTGACATTGAGCTGAGTGCATAGAAACATGCACGGTTTTCCTTGATTTTCTACATCATATCCCTGCTAACTAATGAGTTACTGTAGCTAACCCCTTTGGACCGTTGATTCTAGTATAGCCTCTAAAACATACTCCTGTTCATCCTCGACTACCATGGCAGAATTTGGACTATGAGCAACTGTGTGGATTTGCTTTTCTCTTGAGAAATGCAATATCAGATGTGTACTCCGTGACTCAGGGAGTCTAACTCAACTGCTGCAGGCCCTGATCTACGGTTCTAGCTATTAAAAAGTGTCCTAAAGGCTTGAAAGCAAACTTAGACTAGATATTGTCCAGAGTAAGATATTTAGAAGAGAGCCAGACTGATTCTCCTTTTTGATTTGAAAGGCTGGTTGTCTGTGTCAATCTGCATATTTCTTCTACTCTAGTTTAGCCTTTTGCAGATGATTAGTTCCAGACCTTTGGGTCTTCTTCAAATCTCATAAGAGCACTTTATTTGATGATGGAGGGACATAATCTTGGATAAATACCTTACGTACAAAAAAAAATGAAAATCCTAAGCCTGTCATGCTTATATATTGATATTGATTCATTATGATAATTGCTTCTATGGCGATGATTTTTAATAAAAAGAATTATAAAAAAAAATCCTAATCCACTATGCAACACTTTTTTATACCCAGTTCTGCGATAAAAATCCATTTGACCCAATCTTGAGTACCTTCCATGAACAAAAACTTTGAATATATTTTTTTATATCACAATTCACTCTATCACCTTGTCGATCTGTCTGTAGATGCTGATTAATGTATTTAGAATTGACTGCCCACAAATGTTTTATCAGTTCCTTCTAAAATCTTGATATAAACTGTGCCCCTCTAATAAAGTGGTAAAACTATTGGAAGGGGACAGTACCACAATGAAGTCCATTGAGATTAAGATCAATCTATGCAGGTACTGGAATAGGTTGCAGTAAACTTGCAGTCTTTTGGTCTGCCATGGCTTTATCACTTGTGGCATGTATCTGCTCTTCCACCTGTATTTTCATATTTGGACATCAAAATATATGTGATGGGAATCTCTCTTTATATGTCACTCTTGGTCACCCTGATAATGGTGTGTCCTGACTTCCAGTAATCAGTTTATTTGAATAATTTGTTTGTGTTCAAATAACTTAGGTAGTGTAAGAGCAACCCTTTATGAGTATTTTGGAAGTTAGGATTCTCTTATATCCAAACTTTGGCATCCACCAATCGTTGGGCCTGACATATCTCTTCTAATGTCTACATAGCTTGCCTGTTGACTCTCCAATGCTGCGAAAATAAATTGAGTCTGTCCACTTGTTTCTTCTGTGCCTTTTTACATTGAAGGTGCATCTGCATTCCCATGTATCTTTCTTGGTCAATGCGTAATGTCCTGCATGTAACGTTCGATAGATTCTAGGAAGGCTATGCTTTTTTGATCTGTCTATGCTAAAATATTATGAATGGCTTTATCTATATATTGGCTACAAAAGGAAAACAAGTATTTTGGTTAGTCAGTAGCTCCCTATCATAAATTGAGTATTACCTTCCAGGACTGTTTCTATTGGAGAAGGACCAAGACTGATTTGCATATGGCTGGGTCCAAACTGAGGTTGTACGATGGGCAAAATACCGATTCAAGAATAATGTTGTTGCAAAAGTATTGAAATAGTCAGAATATTGTGGGGCATAATATCAAATGCAAGAATATCATTGTTATTTTTTTGTAAAAAAATATGGGTGTATTTAATATAATTTTGTATAACATTTTACATTGTCGGACCTGTGAAAACCTCTTGCCCAAGGGCTCCAATTGGTCTTGGAATAATGCTGTGACTCAAGACATGTCAACATGCTCAACAAGGTTTACCACGGCAGACCAGAGTGCCCACAGTCTAAGGGCCCGATTATAAGTCTGCCGGTCTGCGGACCACCAGCCTCATGGTGGCATGGCAGTGGCAGTCCAGCCACCGCTGCACCGGTGGTCAAACTACCCTATTACAACTAGGGCGGTTGGACCGCCATTGTTCCGCCGCAACCAACAGGGTTCAAAGATCCTTGGTGGTGGCGTGGCAGCCTTGAAGCCGCAAAATGATTGCGGGACTGCCATGATCCCGCCAAGCATATTAAAACCTCTCTGCCATGATTTTCATGGCGGTTCCTACTCCATGAAAACCGTGACAGAGAAAAAACAAAAAGGGCCCTCCAGGACCCCCTAATGCCTCGGGCCATGAGATGCAGGCAGGGGGGCACATGGTGTGCCACCCTGTGTGCATGCACCACAATACCTGCATGGCATGGACTGCACCAGTCCATGCCGTGCAGGTACTGCCTTTTCCCAATGAGTTTGGCAGTGCCAGACCTCCAAAGAACTGCCTGTCAGTGACAAAAAAAGTTGTAATCTGACAGACGGTGAACCCACAGGTTTGTCGGTGTAGGAGCGGGTCGGCTGCATGGCAGTCCGGCACCGCTAAACTCGTAATCAGGCCCTCAGTATTTTGTAAATCCTCTGAAGAGGATTATGTCATCTTGCTGGGAAGCAGCCCTGTATTGCCACATGCAGTGGGGACCATGAGAGACATGTAGGAACTTGTGCTAGGATCTCTTGTGAGAATAATGAAGCAGCCATCTTGGGCGCAACTGCTGTTTAAGCTGCGCCCGTGTTCTGTAACATTGCTTGCAGTCGAGAATCTTACCTGATGAAGGTTGCATCCGCCACTCCGCCACATCCAGTACTTCCCAGCCATCGTGTTGCTGCTCCTCTGCATCCAAGCACTTCTGTGCCTGCCGGTCATCCAGAAAGAAAGGAAGAAACTCTAAAGTCATCCTTGGGTGATAATGTGCTAGCGTAAGAACTCTGAAGACGCTTAAGCGCATAGTTATGAACAGTACTTGCTAAGAGACTTAGCAGTCTCACTCATTCTCCAAGTGAATAGGAAAAACAATGATAAAAAAATTTGTAATTGTTGTGTTAGATAATAGATAATACTCAAACTAGACTTGCAAAATGTATGGTCAAAATACATGTTTAGATATCTGTGTAAATCTCTGGATGTATACTTCTTAGCGTTCATTTTAGGAAAAGAAAGAATTGTTGCAAGGATACATATTATTCATCATAAGTCTCAAAAGTCCTGATATGTAACTTGATTTATAATGGTAACGATCTTCTGTGTGAATACTGATGAATAGATTACCAATGAGTGTTTCTTTGTTTAATGACCCTACATAAAAGGAAGTCAAGTGAATCAGGGGAGAGAGTGCATCAAAGGCTGAAAAATGAGAACACCCAGGTGTATATCTATATATACATCCAGAGACCAATACCTGTTTAAAACACACTATGGTCCTCCTTACGATGCCGGTCGGACGAGCATCCCACCAGCATCGCAGTGAAAATGGGACCACCCAACAAGAGGTCAGCAGTCTCGCTACCATTATTTGGATGTGACCCCCCTTCATGACAGTCAGAAAGTGTATTTTTACTATTGCGACTTGTGCTGTGGGCTGCATGGTGCCTGCCACATGTTGCATGCATGTTTAGAGGGGCGCCGAGGATGCACCACAGTGCCCATAAGGTTACTGGGGACAGGGGTCCTTCTAGGGGCCCCAAAAGACCCTTTCTGCCAGCCTTTTCATGGCGGAAGAACCAACATGAAAAGTCTGTTGGAAAGGTGTATCGTAATCCCTGCAGTGGTGCCACCTCCATTTTGGGGATTACGATCCACCCGAGAGGCTCCTGGAGCCTGTTGGAGGTGGGGCTGATTCTCCCCACAGACATCGGTCGGATAGATGCTGGGTGGAACTCCAACGATGATGCCTTCCACCCAACATCATAATAAGGCTCAAACTGAATAGGAAAGAGCATAGGCATGATATGATACTAAAGCCATTGTTTACGTTAGAGACAACCTGCAGACCACTTGTCCAGAGCAGTCCACTAACTCGCAGAGAGACGGATACTAGTTGTTAACCTTCTCACACACACACTCTCTCTCTCCATCCCATTACCCTTTCTCCTCTAAAACTGCACCCCTTCTCTTGTGTATTAGTCTTAGAGGAGTTGTGTTCTTAGGGGGGATTTGAGACTAAAATTTCCACCCTGCTCCTGCAGAATTATATCGGTGAGTGCCTGGCATACATAATATCTGTTTTTGTTTTATTACTTTGAGTGTTATATGTTGGTATTATTTTTTGCTAATTATTTATTGTTTTTTTATTTGGATTTATGTTTTATTTGGAAAAATCTTTAAAATATGTATTTTAATGTTTTTGTAATTTTCGGTGTAGGTTTTTTAGGGTGTGGGCGATTAGGGTGGGAAGTGTCTTAAATTATATTATTTGTTTTATATATATATATATATATATATATTCACTGAAAAAACCATAGGTTTCACACACGTTATAGTTAGGAATTATCATTTACAAAACCTTGCAAATTCACTTAAAAAACCATAGGTTTCACACATGTTATAGTTAGCTGTACATTTCACTCGTAAAAAACCAATGAAATTCCACGTTATAGTTAGATCAGGTAACTATAACTTGCGCGCCCACAATAAACTGCTGATGACGTCACATATTACATCACTCATGACATGGTCAGTGACATCACTCATGACATCAATGATGACATCTGAAATTACACATTGTGGATTGCGGTCGCGCAAGTTATAGTTACCTGATCTAACTATAACGTGGAATTTCATTGGTTTTTTACGAGTGAAATGTACAGCTAACTATAACATGTGTGAAACCTATGGTTTTTTAAGTGAATTTGCAAGGTTTTGTAAATGATAATTCCTAACTATAATGTGTGTGAAACCTATGGTTTTTTCAGTGAATTTGTACGGTTTTTTAAATGCTAAGTTATGTTATGCGCAACGACTCCATTCTTGATCCCCTCTGAGGCGGAAAGCCGGAGGTTTTTGCTAAAACTGCATATTATTTTTTTTTAAAAACTGTCACTAATAACTTGCTTTTAAACCTCACAAAAACGCTCTTGCTCACCTGATAGTTGAAGCGCTGCTGCTTCGCGCTCACTCAGACCCCCTCCTTCAGGAAACGACAACAGCGCCAGCGCGCCAAAGGCGGAGCCACGCCCACTGCGAGGCCACGCCCACCGACCACTACTTATACGCTAGGAAAGCGCAACGACTCCATTCTTGATCCCCTCTGAGGCGGAAAGCCGGAGGTTTTTGCTAAAACTGCATATTTTTTTTTTTAAAAACTGTCACTAATAACTTGCTTTTAAACCTCACAAAAACGCTCTTGCTCACCTGATAGTTGAAGCGCTGCTGCTTCGCGCTCACTCAGACCCCCTCCTTCAGGAAACGACAACAGCGCCAGCGCGCCAAAGGCGGAGCCACGCCCACTGCGAGGCCACGCCCACCGACCGCTACTTATACGCTAGGAAAGCGCAACGACTCCATTCTTGATCCCCTCTGAGGCGGAAAGCCGGAGGTTTTTGCTAAAACTGCATATTTTTTTTTTAAAAAACTGTCACTAATAACTTGCTTTTAAACCTCACAAAAACGCTCTTGCTCACCTGATAGTTGAAGCGCTGCTGCTTCGCGCTCACTCAGACCCCCTCCTTCAGGAAACGACAACAGCGCCAGCGCGCCAAAGGCGGAGCCACGCCCACTGCAAGGCCACGCCCATAACGACCATTACAAATGTGTCGACCTACCCAGCGCAGCGGACGAGCGCAGCGGGAGCGCCGTTTGCGCGCCGAAGGCGCGCCTAAGGCAAGCCCGTCTGCGCCAAGACCGCGCCTAGCGCAAGAAACTCTGCTCAAACCTCAACCTTTATTAGGTACCTCCCTGAAGACCTCTATCGATTACAGGGTGTCAAACACTGCCCCTGTATATTCGATCTAACTAAGTCTGCGGGCACTATCAGCTGTAAAAATTGCCGCTGGACGACTACAAATCATTCAGCCATTACACCCACTTACCTATCACAACCCAAGGCCGCCCCAACGCTCTTTAAAGGAGGTCTGATTAATGCACTTTCTATGTGCAAGCATAATCAAGACATATGCGATCTCATCTGCGACTTTGATTTGGACTGCCTAATGATAACCGAAACTTGGTTAACAGAAGATAGCAATCCTGATATTGCTGCTTCCCTACCTCAAGGCTACTCTTTCTTTAGGCAGGACAGACCGGAAGGCAGAGGTGGAGGTGTCGCCATTATACTTAGGAACACCTTCCCCTGCCATTCCTTTAACCTAGAGCCCCTAAAAAACACGGAAGGCCTAGGTTTTTCAATTAAATTGAACGAGCAAACCTCCTTCTCTGGTGGTCTTATTTATCGCCCGCCCGGTAATGCCACTGAATTTCTTGATTCATTGTGCGATTCCCTGGGCCACTTTCTTCTCCGGTACCCCCACTTCACCCTACTCGGGGATTTCAACCTACATCTCGACTCCAAATCTGATACTCAAGCCATCAATTTTCTTCAAACACTAGAAATGTTTAATCTCCAACAACTAGTCTCCCAGCCCACCCACCTGCTTGGTCACACCCTTGATGCTGTATGTACCAATCTCTCTTCTCTTATCACCCTGCCCCCGCTCCCCCAAATTTGGACTGATCACAGCTTGATCTTGTTCCACATCCATAGCGTGCGCTCCCCCTCTCGCAACAATACTAACTCACGCCCCTCCAACCCTATCAATTGGAAAAAAGTCCAAGAAAGCTTGACTCTTAAACCTATGAATCAATCCCATACCCCTACCCTGTCCGGAAATGTAGAAGTTGACGCCGACCTCTTTTACAACTGGCTCGCACAGGAAATGAAAACCAGAAACCCCCCTAAACGTCAAGGCATCTCTCATAAAAAATCCAAAATTAATGCCCCCTGGTTTACCCCCGACCTTGCTACCTCTCACCTACTCTGTAGGAAAGCAGAGCGAAAATGGCGCAAGTCTTACGACATCGACGACCGTCTCTTATATATTCGAACAAGGAAAACCTATCTTTCGAGTATTAAATCAGCTAAAAAATCCTACTATGTGAACGCCATCAAAGAATCCCATCAAAAACAAAAGACTCTGTTTTCTATAGTAAAGTCATTCACCCAGCCCAAAGCACTGCAACCAGAAATACCTCCATCACAAGACTTATGCGACAAAATTTCCGACTATTTTGAAGACAAAATTGTTTCCATTCAAAGCAATTTCCCCCCTTTCTGTACCTCTTCATTTTCCCCTCCCTCTGACTCTTTTTCCGGGAATTTGAGCAGTTTCTCCCCTGTAACACTGGCGCAAACCAGAGAAGTCATCCTGGCCTGCAAATCAGGCTCCCCTTCCGACCCCTGTCCACCCAAAATTCTCCACCAACTTATTGACGTAATCAACCCAGCAATCAACGACATAGTCAACTCGTCGCTTAGCACAGGAATTGTCCCCCCCCGGTGGAAGAAAGGAATTGTCAAGCCCCTTATGAAAAAGGCCAATAAACCACCGTCTGACCTGACCAATCTTCGCCCGATCTCACTACTCCCAGCCTTAGGAAAAATAACCGAACAACTGGTCTATAGAGAACTTAGACAATACCTGGAAGTAAATAACATACTCCATTCACAGCAGTCGGGTTTCCGTCCCAAACATTCGACGGAAACAGCGCTGATAGAACTATCAGACACGATCAAACTGCTACAAGATCAGCGAAAAAATTCAATCCTCATTCTTCTTGACCTGACCGCGGCGTTTGACACCATTTCCCACTCTATCCTCATCAGTAGACTGATGAACATAGGGATCTCAGACTACGCTTTATCCTGGTTAAGATCATTCCTTGCTGACCGATCACAGACCGTCGCTCTGGGCCCTTTCCATTCAAAAGAGAAGACGATTTCCTCAGGCGTCCCGCAGGGTTCTATCCTAAGTCCCCTCCTTTTCAACATCTATCTCATCCCACTCCTGTCCTTGATTGAATCCTTTGGAATACCAGTAACCTCCTACGCCGATGACACTCAACTCATCGTGCCCTTGGACGGTAACTCTACCAGCGCCGAGCTCAACCTCAAGAATTGCCTAACGGAGGTCTTCCATTGGATGAACGCAAATCACTTGAAGTGTAATTCAAATAAAACGGAGATTCTCCCGATTGGAAAGAACACCTCCTTCTGCCCAGCCCTTTGGTGGCCAGACGACTCAGTCGCTCCCCCCCAAACTGTAACAACGGCCAGGAATCTAGGCGTCATTTTCGACTCAGATCTCTCCTTTGATCAACATGCTAAGACTGTAGCCGGTAAATTCTTCGGGATAATAAGATCTTTAAGAAAGTTCTTCAACTTTCTCCCTCTCGACGCCAGAAAGAGTGTAACAGTAGCCCTTATAATTTCACGATTAGACTACTGTAACGGCCTACTGGCAGGGGCAAAAAAGAGCACTCTCGCGAAACTTCAGAGCGTGCTCAATACAGCTGCTCGACTTGTTCTCAAACTGCCCCGTAGAGCTTCCATCTCCGCAGCCCTTCGATCCTTACACTGGCTGCCTCTCCACAAGAGAATTTTATTCAAGATTCTAATCGTCGCCTTCAGAGCTTTCAATGAATCCGGTCCAAAATACCTGCACAGACGATTTCCCCACTACACCCCCAGGCGATCTCTCCGTTCGTCCCAGGACAACCTCATCCTTCCTGCAAAGTATAATCTGAAGACGAAGGGAGGTAAAACCTTAAGCTACCTGGCCACCAAAGCATGGAACAATCTGCCCAAACACCTCAGGCAACAAACCCAAGAAAAACCATTCAGAAAGTTTCTGAAGACTTGGATCTTCAGCCTCCCCGATGACCTCACTAAAGCAGCCATCTAACCCCTTTCTGCCTCCAGGACCGGTCATCAAGGATTCTCAGCGCCAAGATGCTCCTTCCGGAGCGAACGCTGCGCTCTACAAATACCCCTACCAAATACCAAAATACCAAATACCAAAATGTATTTATTTTTTATTTTTTTTTCTGGTTTTTCACTATGCGCACACCCTGCGCGCACGGTGCACTTCGCGCACCGTGCGCGCGCTGTGGGCGCTCGGTGCGCTTCGCGCACCGAGCACCCACGTTGCGCAGTCCATGCCGTGCGCCCCTCGCCTTTTTTAACGCAGTAATATTTGTTTTTTTCTCCCTTGTGGGTCCTTTAATTTATTTAATAAATGTGATTGTTACTTCTTTATTTTTTTTTTTATTTTTTTTTTGCTGTGCGCGTACGGTAAGCTTACCGTACGCGTACCCAGCGATTTTTAAAAAAAATTATTAAATGTATTTTTCGTACTTTTGGGTCCTTCTTGGACCCCCTGACAAACACTAGGGGGTCTGCAACTCTCTTCGTTGCCCCCGTTTCACGTTCCCCACCTTTGTTTCTCAGTGCGAGAGACAGAAAATGGCAGCCGACACTTCCTGATTTCGACCGATTTGAATGTTTACAGTCATGTAACCACCAATCAGAATTGAGCTCGCGCACGGCACCGTACGCGTACGGTAAGCTTACGGTAAGCGCACGGAGCGCGCTTACAGATATATATATTGATTTAAATGCTATTTTCTCAGGACCTACTGAACAGATTTACACCAGACCTACAAAAGGCACATCCTTGACCTGAGGACTACCTCTCTGCCAAATTTCAAGTAATTCTGTTCAGCCGTTCGGGCTGTAGCTCGGACTAAAGGTCCTATGGGAAAAGGCATGGGGAAAACGTGTTTTGGGACCCCCCTTTTTTTTCAGCCCCCGCTTGACGAATACCCCCGAGACTTTCAGGGTAGGAGTGGAGCGTAGCGCCCCATTAGTTTTGAAAATTTCGCGAGGATTCGTTGACCGGCGCCAAAGTTATTCCAAATAGAATGTTGCGGATTTCCTATGGAAACACGGTCCTAACTATAACTATCTACTGGCGACCGCCAGTAGATAATATATATATATATATATATGTGTGTGCCCGGTTCTTCATGTTGCGTGAGGGGCCTTTGGACTTGATATTTAGGTGTGTGGCCACCGTGCACCTGGGCGCCCCACCCTACAAGCAGCGAGGCAGCGAGAGTGGCAAGTGTTTTTGATTTTTTTCATTGAACTGGAAACGCTGCTTCGCCGCCGCTTTTCTACTGGACTCCGTTACGGGACTTCCCCAGGAGCTTGGAAGCGGCAGGGTGATGGATTGTGGGGCCGGCAGAGAGTTGCCTGAGACACAGGTGCAGTAGGTGGGAAGGAGAGCGCCACCCACATGGGGGAGTGTACTTACCTTGTGCTCTAATCTCCACCACACGCACCTGGTCGCTGAGCCTATCAGAGCAAAGCAGGCACCTTTTTAAATTGGATTCCGGCGGCACTTTTTAGTCGGGAAAAGGCATCTGACGAAGGAATAACTCCGAAATGCATCATGCCATTTCCAATAAATCTGCTGGTTTGAAAACGATCCTGTGTGTGTGCCCGGTTCTTCATGTTGCGTGAGGGGCCTTTGGACTTGATATTTAGGTGTGTGGCCACCGTGCACCTGGGCGCCCCACCCTACAAGCAGCGAGGCAGCGAGAGTGGCAAGTGTTTTGGATTTTTTTCATTGAACTGGAAACGCTGCTTCGCCGCCGCTTTTCTACTGGACTCCGTTACGGGACTTCCCCAGGAGCTTGGAAGCGGCAGGGTGATGGATTGTGGGGCCGGCAGAGAGTTGCCTGAGACACAGGTGCAGTAGGTGGGAAGGAGAGCGCCACCCACATGGGGGAGTGTACTTACCTTGTGCTCTAATCTCCACCACACGCACCTGGTCGCTGAGCCTATCAGAGCAAAGCAGGCACCTTTTTAAATTGGATTCCGGCGGCACTTTTCAGTCGGGAAAAGGCATCTGACGAAGGAATAACTCCGAAATGCATCATGCCATTTCCAATAAATCTGCTGGTTTGAAAACGATCCTGTGTGTGTGCCCGGTTCTTCATGTTGCGTGAGGGGCCTTTGGACTTGATATTTAGGTGTGTGGCCACCGTGCACCTGGGCGCCCCACCCTACAAGCAGCGAGGCAGCGAGAGTGGCAAGTGTTTTGGATTTTTTTCATTGAACTGGAAACGCTGCTTCGCCGCCGCTTTTCTACTGGACTCCGTTACGGGACTTCCCCAGGAGCTTGGAAGCGGCAGGGTGATGGATTGTGGGGCCGGCAGAGAGTTGCCTGAGACACAGGTGCAGTAGGTGGGAAGGAGAGTGCCACCCACATGGGGGAGTGTACTTACCTTGTGCTCTAATCTCCACCACACGCACCTGGTCGCTGAGCCTATCAGAGCAAAGCAGGCACCTTTTTAAATTGGATTCCGGCGGCACTTTTCAGTCGGGAAAAGGCATCTGACGAAGGAATAACTCCGAAATGCATCATGCCATTTCCAATAAATCTGCTGGTTTGAAAACGATCCTGTGTGTGTGCCCGGTTCTTCATGTTGCGTGAGGGGCCTTTGGACTTGATATTTAGGTGTGTGGCCACCGTGCACCTGGGCGCCCCACCCTACAAGCAGCGAGGCAGCGAGAGTGGCAAGTGTTTTGGATTTTTTTCATTGAACTGGAAACGCTGCTTCGCCGCCGCTTTTCTACTGGACTCCGTTACGGGACTTCCCCAGGAGCTTGGAAGCGGCAGGGTGATGGATTGTGGGGCCGGCAGAGAGTTGCCTGAGACACAGGTGCAGTAGGTGGGAAGGAGAGCGCCACCCACATGGGGGAGTGTACTTACCTTGTGCTCTAATCTCCACCACACGCACCTGGTCGCTGAGCCTATCAGAGCAAAGCAGGCACCTTTTTAAATTGGATTCCGGCGGCACTTTTCAGTCGGGAAAAGGCATCTGACGAAGGAATAACTCCGAAATGCATCATGCCATTTCCAATAAATCTGCTGGTTTGAAAACGATCCTGTGTGTGTGCCCGGTTCTTCATGTTGCGTGAGGGGCCTTTGGACTTGATATTTAGGTGTGTGGCCACCGTGCACCTGGGCACCCCACCCTACAAGCAGCGAGGCAACGAGAGTGGCAAGTGTTTTGGATTTTTTTCATTGAACTGGAAACGCTGCTTCGCCGCCGCTTTTCTACTGGACTCCGTTACGGGACTTCCCCAGGAGCTTGGAAGCGGCAGGGTGATGGATTGTGGGGCCGGCAGAGAGTTGCCTGAGACACAGGTGCAGTAGGTGGGAAGGAGAGCGCCACCCACATGGGGGAGTGTACTTACCTTGTGCTCTAATCTCCACCACACGCACCTGGTCGCTGAGCCTATCAGAGCAAAGCAGGCACCTTTTTAAATTGGATTCCGGCGGCACTTTTCAGTCGGGAAAAGGCATCTGACGAAGGAATAACTCCGAAATGCATCATGCCATTTCCAATAAATCTGCTGGTTTGAAAACGATCCTGTGTGTGTGCCCGGTTCTTCATGTTGCGTGAGGGGCCTTTGGACTTGATATATATATATATATATATATATATATATATATATATATATATATATATATATATATATATATATATAATGTTTTTATTTTTTATTTTCATAATCATATTATGAAAATATTTTTAATTAGTATTTGTATGTAATATTTGTATATTTTATAGACTATGTCATATTTTTATTCATTTAACATTATTTAGTTTTTTCTGGCTAACTGTTTGGTTTGTAAAAAAACAAGGTGGGAAGTATTTTTAAGTAAATATTTGCCTAATTGTCAATTGGATTATTATTAGTAAATGATGAATTTTTTTTTTTTACTTATGATAATAAAAGAAATTATATACGGAAATGTTTTGAATATTTGGTTAGTGTTTTCAAATGTGTATTTTGATTGCTTGCGTTAAGGGATATTTGTAACTATTATGCTTGTGTTTATGTAAGAATAATTGAAATCTTTAAAAAGAAAGTGGTTACAATTATTTTGGTGGGTTGTTGGTTTTGTATGGAAGTTGTGTGAGATGTGGTTACAGTATATTTGTATTTCTTTAGTGTATTTATTAATTATACACAGTTTATTATCTTAATTGTGACCAGTAATATTTTAATATAATTTGAATTTTGTGTTTATTGTGTATAATTCAAAGCCCCATAGTTTTCTTATTGATGATTTGATTGGAATGTGAATGGAAAATCTGAACCCTCTAAAGTCCACCCCTTTCCCTACTGCTGCTTAAGGTGGAGGGGTGATAGTAAATTTGATCCTTAGAAAGTTCAGCACTTTCACTAAGTACATTTGCTTAAATTAGAATGGGAACAGTTTATTGACCTCTTCAAAGTGCAACATTTTCCCTTCTGTTGCACATGTTAGAGTGGAAATAGTGAATTTGACCCCTCAAAGGCCCATCACTTTCTCTACTGTTGCTCTTGATGCAGTCGTAATAGTAAATCTGACTCCTCTAAAGTTGAGCACTTTCTGTACTTTTGCTCAGGTTAGAGAGGAAAATGTAAATATCTCCCCTCCAGACATTGATGACGCTATACTTCTGCAATTTATTTTTCTCTATACACAATTTAGGTTGTGGATAATTTGCATGTCTGGACACTAGCTAACAAGTAAATAAAATGTATAAAGTGTTCTAAGGTTAAATTGGAAAGAATCGTTAAAGACTATTATCAGTAGAATAAGTTGACTCCTTATTGTGAACCATCAAATGACAAGGCTGTAGCTACAGATGAGCTACTTACAAAGATTTATACACCTTCTCTGGACCCCAGGCATCATTTATTGCAGAGGGCATTGCTGTGTCAACATTGGGGGTATTGTAAATACTCTTACCAATCTGTAATTATTGGAAATGATGACTCTGAAATGTACCCCAAAATCATGGCTAATTGTGTTGGCCCAGTTGCATCATCTTTGGTTACCAAGGCTTTGCTAAATAGCTCAAACACACAATTATAGGTCAAATTATTAGAGAGAGCTGTGCTTTAAGCATCCACGAGGTGCTGAGGATGTTTTGATGAGGTTGACTGGGACTACCTCTGACCATCTGAGTATTTGTGTATGTATTGGTGTATGAGTATAGGTGTAAAGTGTGGAATCATCTGTAAAGCAAAGCAAGGAATGCTGTTCAAGGGGTTAGTGATAAAATATGCAGATGCAATGGACTATCAGTGTAGTAACTGTAGTTACATACAATGTGTTTCTTGAAGAAGGACATCTTTAGTAATAAATAGAAAAGTGGTGGAAATTGATTAATCTGTGTTGGGATGGACTTACAGATCCTAAGTTTCCCTTCAGATCATACCCTTCTTGCACTTCTTGTTCTCAAATTTGGCAGTGTTGTTGCTCCATTCGTTGTGTTGCTAACGGAGACCTTAATCATGTCAGTTTGGTAGGCTGGTGTAATCCAGTAGCTTTTAAATGTGGACTCATAGGAAAAGCCAGTTTAGTTCCTGAAACACAATTGTTTTTCAGCTAATACTTTATTAGTCACTTGAGCTGTCATGCAGTTAAAAGGCACAGTGTGTGTTATGTTTGGCAGTGACAGAGACTCTGGCAAACAAAGTATTAACTTTAGCTAGGTGGAATAGGATCAATGCTTGAATAACCATTATGAAATTGGGTTTGGCTACCTACACCTTGATTTTCTTAACAAGGGAGAGATGATGCCAACTGAATCTTCATGCCATCTGGATGATGAAGATGTTGTCAATTTCGAATCTGAGAGACTGTGCTGTCCAACAGCTGGGGAAATGAATCTGTCACAGTTCATTGGTGTCAACCATTCAGTTTCTGGAACTTGCTTTTATCGGCTCAGCATCCAGATTTCTATGATTGAGAGACAATACTTCACAAAGTTGCTGTGACTACCAGATGAGACTTTCAATTACAGTTTGGTGCACGATGATGATGGCTCCTTTTGTTTTGATAAATAGATTATTGAAGGTTTTTGACTTTCATATTGGCTTTTTAGATAATTTGGTATATTGTGGTGAGCAAGATTAAGGGCCATATTATGAATTTGGTGGTCTTGGAGAGCAGGCCGTCATGCCAGCGCCCTGCTCCAAGACCGCCAAACTTGACCGCCACCTGCCTGCCAGATTACGAGTGAATTTGTGGTCTGGTGGACAAGCGGCGCGACGGTCCTTTGGTGGTGCAGTTCAAAGGCTCATATGTGAGCCTTTGAACTACAGCCCAAAGCACGTATCTGAACGGCAGGGACTTTACAGTAAATTTGCTGTCCATGCCATGCAGGAACAGGGGTGTAGCAACACAGGACCCCCTGCAAGTATCCCCATGCACAAGGGCACCAAGAGGCCATGTAGGGCCCCTCTACTTTCCTTACCACCACACTTTTCATGGCGGGTTCACCGCCATGATAAGTGTGGAGGTCACGTTAGTCATTTTATGCTTGGTGGTCTTGCAGCGGCACTGCCAGCATATTACTGCCCCAGACCGCCATGCCAGCACCGAAGGATGCAGATCCGTGGCGGTCCCATGGCTGTCTGACCACCAAAGTTATAATATGGCAATTGGACCACCGCTGTGTCAGTAGCCACCATGTGTGTGACAGCCCTATGAACCGCCAAACTCATAACTAGGCACTAAATCTTGATGTAAAGTCTTAGAGGGGTATTTTATGAAAAATGGAATTGTGTTTTGGAGGGCTTCGACTGGCCAAAGTGAAACTGTCTGAGGGTCAATTGATATTAAAGAATTGGATGGTCAAATTCAACAGTGGTTGAGGTAGGTAAGTGAATGTTGGCAGGAAGGAATACATGAGTTTTTTTGTAGTGGCCTTTGGCATGGGATAGACGTGTGTCTGTCATTGGCAGTTTTGAAAAGGTCAGGGAATACACCTTTTTTCACTGGGGATGTCATGTGGAAGATTATAACCACTGATGAAGAGGATGGAGAATTTGGATGTATTGATAGATAAGTGATTTCATTGCTAATGGTGGAGCTGGCTACTGAGGGCGTGTAGATGAGGTGGAATGTGACAGTCTCAGCAGCAGCACTTGGGCCATGGCACATAAGGTGCTCAGATTGCTCAATTGCTTTTGGGGATTACAGATCAATGTTTATCTCTGAATGACTGTAAGAGCATCTCCTGTCCGAATTATGAGTGACAGTAAACACTCCACTCCCACAATGTTCTCAGGTATGTTTCAGCAGGTCAAACCATCCAAAACGTACATAAGTAAACGTCCAGTAAATACCCACACATGTGGATTTTTGTGCACTAAGCACACAAAATTCCAATGTTGTGCCCCATTTTGGGGGGCATACCTTGGCAGAAGCAGTAATCATTGCATCCATTAAATACTAAACACCTGTGTGTCAATTGTTTGGATGCTATAATTATAACAGGGTACTCATATTCGAGGCTATTGATAGTAAGGTTATATACTAATGGTGTTCCCTTGAGGAGTCACATGTTTAAGTATTTAAGGCCCAAGTTATATTCAGGTGGACGTCCCGTTTTTCGTCTAGGGTGACGGAGTAAATTACTCTGTTGCCCTGAAGGAGATGCTACCTGCCTAATTTAGCAATAAGGCCAAGCTGGCGGTCATTTCGAAAGCATTGGCAGGAATGGCAATTAGGAACAGTAGTTCCTGTCAATGCTTTATTTATTTTGGTGCAGGGCTCTGTCAACATGATGGAGCCCTGCACCAAACTCTTTTCTGTTGTCATTTTCCCAACGCAGGATTTTCTTTTGGAAAACAGAAAAGAAAATGCCCCCCTTGCCATGGGAGTCATCAAGGTTTTCCTGTGGGTGACGGGCAGTGAAAACTGACCTTTATTCCTCCCATCTAAATCAGGTGGATGCAATTAAAGGTCTGCCTTCAGTGGCCCTTACTCTACAGCGCCATGAGAGGGGTTTAATTGCTGTGGAGACTGAGTAGTCTCCGCAGTGATTAAACCTATGAGCCGCCTGCATTTAAATGCGGTGGGATGACCACTATGTTGGTGGGAAGGCATCATTGGCGCCGTTGCTGTAACTCATACTTTAAATGATGTGTGCAAATCTAATGCTTACAAAGTTAAGAACACTATTAGAGAATATTTTGTTAAATGAGACAAACATTACTCAACCATTGTGACAAAGGCAGTGCTTGTAACATGATGGTAATGCTGTCACTGAACTTGACGCACAATATAAAAAATGTACATATTACACATCATTTTGAGGGTAGGACCTGTAATATGCAATTATTATCACACAATAAATACCGAACACCGAAGTGTCTGACTTTATCGGGTGCAATTCTGAACGACAGCCCGGACACTCCTAATGAGAGTGGTTTTGCAGGAGTGGCACAAGTGTAAAAAATACTGGGCTGCAAGATATAGTGTAGTGCAGTCAGTGACTCACGTTCTTCTTCCAACAATTACTTCCAAACGCCACCACACCACACCCCACTGAAACACTGATAGCTTGCTCCTCCCCTCAGAAATTTCCTAAACTCTCCAAAGCTCTCATTAGCTCCTTTAATAGATACTGCTCATCAACAACACGCCTCTCTCTCTCCAAAGGCCTAACTACAGCCCACACAGAGATTGCAGAGCTATTTATACTGCTGTGCTATAGCATTTTTGCAAAAAAGAAAACGAATGTGTGATTTCAAACCTCTGTAAACATTGTAATGAAATTCTTTGGGTGAAATTAATACAGTGAAAAGGTATAATGTGCTAAAATCTAGACGATAAATCACTGGTATTCTTGCTCTTCAATCACCTCTATGTTTAGTTTCGATCTATAAAACAGTTGTTGCAAGCTTTACTTTTTGTTTATTCATTGTGACATCTGCTGAAAGTTATTAGAGCTGAAAATTAAGGCAAACAGATTTTTGCTTGCAGTTTTCCAGCAAGAGAACCTCTTAAGAATTGTGTACTTAAAATTTCTGCATGTCAAAAAAAGGTTCCTATGGGATTCTTTATGTGCTTTGGATATGATATGGTTTTTGAAAATAATTTTGTATGACTTTCATGCCACTTGCCAATGCGATTGCGGGCTACGAGCGTGGGAGAGCACCTAAGTGCTGTGGTGTGAGTGGCAGTAGAAGAGGTGGGTGAGGAGCAGGGTTGCACTTAATAACATGAAGGGTACCAGAGGAGGTGGCGGATGAATGGAGGAGAGGCTTATTATATACTGGGAAGCAGGGAAAGCAGAAGAGCCTTATGGCTTGAGGAGCACCTGGAGACAAGAAACAGATGATAGTGATGTGCCACAACATGAAGTACGCAAGTGGCTGCACAGTTGTGATGCAAGAAACCCCCATGCTCTGCATCTATGTGAAGGTATGGAACTCAGTAACCAAGAAAACCATTAACATCCTACCTTTACCAGGAAATCATTCTTACAGTTTCTCTTTTATTCTATTTATGTGAATATTGCTTTCTATTTTCCAGGGGGAAGATCCCCAAGTCACCTCTCCCACCACAATCCTCTTTACATCACAATTCGACCCTTGATATCATACCTCCTTATGAGTATGGTTTCCATGCTTATGTGATGTGGATGTGTCTTTCTTTATTAACAAATTAAGATTTTTACATAATTTCCAAGGGGATGGGTGCCATTGGGAACTAAAAGTACCGGATGGGGGAACAAAGGAGACAGCATCTTTCAGACAGTCATGCATAGGCTTGGTTCAAGGCCACAAGGTAGGTAATTATGTTGTTGTATTGGAAGCAAATGAAAAAGAGAGGAAGGAGGAGATAATGAGGCTTTACATGAATCTCACTTGCATGGGAAAAAATACAGCAATGTAGTGTTAGTAACAAAAACAATTCTTGACCCAAAAACATTATTGTGCAGATTGTCACACAAACTGTAGACAAAGAAATTAAGTGTGGGTGAAAAACACTTGCGCCCACTTTTAGGGGGAATGAGAATTTGCATACCATATACCGGCTCATATACCAGCGGGGGCACTTGTTTTTTCTGAAGTACACAGTTTTCCCCTTTCACAAATGATGAGATCCTCCAAATTAATTGACACTCAGACCTTCATCTAGAGTTTTTTAGGTGTGGAAAAATCGTGCTAAAAGCTCGATAAGTGGATTCCTATGCATTTAATACAATTTGTATAGTTATGTGATTACTGCCTCAAAGCAATATCATTTCCCGACATGGTAAACCAGTGACAGTTCACATCAGCAAAGTGCTTGTGATGATTGTAGAGCTTTCAATATCGAAAGCATGGTGAAGTAAATGAATACTTTTATTGTATGATTACCTAAAATCATTTACAAATACAATGCATGTTACTTTCATAATTAAAACTATAGGTTAATAAAAAGACATCTAAAATAAGGTTATTTTTTGAAAGAAAAGTCAGCTAGTGACTTATACATCTGTTGATCAGTCGATGCCCTAATATTAGTTCATCTTAACTGTTTGGGCTTAGTGCAAGATCACTAATGGCCATATTGTGCAGTGATATTAATGCTCAACGAAAATAGCAATGATCTTAACCTGTGGACTTAGTACAAGATCACTAATGGCCATAGCGTGCGGTGATATTAATGCTCGGTGACAAATGGCATGTAGAATGTTATTATGCTGTTATTTTTTTGTTCATTGAGTTTGACATAAAGTCTTTCCAGCTACGGAAAAGAACTTCCCGGCACGTGCAAGCTCCATTGGTACTGTCATAGTATATATGTACGTTAAAGAGTCCTTGCATGTTCTTACTTTGTTTAGGTTGAACATTGACCTTAAGTATTTACGCCTCGGGCTTACCAAGGCTGGACAACAACAGATGACATGCTCTGCAGAGTCTGTGTGATATTGACACAAGCGACATCCTCTGTTTCCAGCTGGTGTGGTTTTCCAATGTGCCCTGTAATCCTTTAATGGTAGAGTTAGCAGCCTGGTCTTCAGAACGTTTTGAAGAGCATGTCTGCTCAAACCGGCTTTCAGGTATGGTTGGCATAGAGTGGCTTCAAGTGAATTGGCAAGGCCCTCCGCGCCACAGATAGCTCTGATCCTTTCAATGTCCTGGTTCCTTGAAATGATCTTTCCCTGTTTTTTTAACAGGTTTTTTAAGCTAGCCATTGGCAGTTGAAATACCGTTGTGTGGTCAGCTGGCAGGCTCAGTGTGTTATTAGCTAAAACAAGGTACCTAGCCCATCGACTAGCTTTGTCCGTGAAGAGTATTTGAAGTGCTTCCCTCAAGGTGCAAGGGCTTGCCTTGATCACATGATGGCACAGCTTCACTATATCTTTTTTACATTCTATATCCATTGAAGTTAAATTAAACTCAAGTCAGATCAGTGTACGCCTTGTCGAGAATGGCAGCCTGAAGACCTTTCTGAAACCCATGATATACAAATACTTCAATTTATCGGTCAATAAGCTCGGGAAAGCCAGATGGCCATAGCTAATAGTTGGGAATAGCTTGGCTTGTATTACTCTTCGGATGCCCTCCATTGAATGGCTCACAAGCTTCTGGTGTATTTTGCATAGGGCGTGTGTGACCTTGACCGCTTTTGCCTCCAGTGTTTTGGCCTGGAGTGTTGTTCTACCAGTATCTGAGAATTGTACTCCCAGGTAGGTATACTTGTTTACAGATGCAATTCTTAGTGGTCCGATGTGCCAGCCCAGCAGGGATTTTTGGGTTTATTTCCAAAGACCAATACTTTGGTTTTATTTGCATTGGTTTGTAGTTTGTTTTCCATGTTATAAAGATGAAGAGTCTTCAAAGCCCTTTTCATGCCTATTCTAGTTTGGTCCAGATGACAAGGTCGTCTGCGTATTGCATGATAGGTATTCTAATGTGACCCAGTTTGGGTGGGAAGATGTTAGTTTTTAAGAGTGCAACTCTCAGGTCCGCAGTATATAGGTTAAACAGTGTTGGTGCAATCACACAACCCTGTTTTAACCCTTTGTTTGTGTAGATCTTGGCGGTTGCGTGTGTCTGTGTGAGCTTAGTGTGGACCCATGTACCGGTGTAGAGGGACATAATGGCCGCCAGAAGTTTCCTCGGTATACCCCACTTCGTAAAGCTTTACCCACAATATGTTGCGGTCGATGCCATCAAAAGCAGCACTATAGTCGACGAAGCAAGCATATAGGGGTGGGGTTACGCTCTCTATTGCCTTAGTTGCCAAGTATGACAATGCAACGGCGTTGTCCATTGTTGATGATTGGCCGAAATCCTGTCTGATATTGTGGTATTATTTGATTATCTATTATCCATGCCTCTAGCTCTTTCAAAAGCACTTTTGCATATGCCTTCCCATCAACGTCTAGTAGAGCAATTCATCTGTAATCCTCTGGCTGTGAGGTGTTGCCTTTCTTGTAGATCGGTTGCAGAATGGAGACTTTCCACAAGTCTGGTACTCCTGAAGTTTTGTAGCAGTAGTTGAATAGACAATACATGTGGGGGGCCCAAAAGGCCTGATCTTCATTAAAAACACTTCCCGGTAGCCCGTTGGGACCTGGAGCCCCGTCCTTCCTTGTGCCTTTCAATGTGTTCAGGATTTCTTTTTCGCTGAGAATGAGAGCCTCAAATATTTACAATTGTGTAAATTGTTTTTTTAATTGAATATTATTTTCAAATTAATGTTAAATACATGTTTAAAATATAATATTTATATACATAATTTTTAATGTATGATTGTTAATTCTGTATTATGACTTTATTAGTAGTTTATTTTTTGAAGCATATGAATGGTAGTTAAAAGTTTCATCAAAGTATTAGTTTGTAATAGTAACAAAACCAGTAATTTTATCATTTAAAATATGAATATCTATATAAAGGTTTGTAGTTTAGATTAGTATGATTTTAGATGACATTTTACTTGATTGTATATACAAAAAGAGTGACAATATTGAGTTTTGATTGTGTATGAAATATTTTTATTTTAGTAATATGTTATGTAACATATTTTATTTTGAAGTGGATATTGTAAATTCTAACTCTTTAGTAGCCAACACATTCCACCAATATGGTTAGACTGGAGCAGGAATAGTAAATGTCCCCCCTTTAGTGTACAACACCTTCCCCAAATTGATTTAGATTGGATTGGGAATAGTAAATGTCAACCATTTAGTGTCCAACACCTCCCGCCAAATTGTTTTAGATTAGAGTGGGAATAGTAAATGTCAACTATCTACTCTCCAGACCCTTCCTCAAATTGGTTTAGATTGGAGTAAGAAGAGTAAATGTCACCCCATTTAGTGTCCAACACCTTCCCCAAATTTTGTATACATGCCACACATTTTTCTATTTTTATTTGTTGTCAATTTTTACTTATTCTATAGTTTTACATTTTGAATCATATATACTTCAAGTAAAAATAAAAAAATGTATAAAGTTATGTAAATAAAATCGTTTTCATTATTTTTAGTAATAAAAAAATCAGGTAAATCATATTTGTATAAATTTGTATGTTGTACATTTTCAACTCTTAGAGCCCGATTACGGTGGAGGACAGACTTACGTCTGCCTGCCACGCTATTGAGGATTGGGACCGCTGACAGGCTGTCTGCGGTTCTGCAGTGAGCATTTGATGCGACCGCCACCACGGCAGGCGCAATGCCTATACTTTGCATTGCGGTGGGTGCTGCTGGCTACAGCACCCACTGCAATGCAAAAAGGGACACTTTACATATCCCTGTACAACTTGGCAGCAGGGATATGTAGTGGGGCACCTAGTCCTGTGTCTGGGGGCCAGGGGGCCCGCTAAGAGCCCACAATGTCCTTTTCCGCCTGCCTTATCATGGGTGGTGGAAAGGTACATCTTTATCCCTACGGTGGTGCCTACTGCCTGGTAGGCACCGCCACCATTGTAGGGACTACTAGCCCCTCTGCAACACCGGTGGGCTCAAAGAGCCCATCCGATGCATGGGGGTCGGTGTTTCTGACCGCCATCGCACCCCCAGCCATCCTAATATGGTAGGTGGTGAAAATCGTTACAGTGGTGGTGAGACTGCCATCGTAATCAGGCCCTTTTTTTTCATTGGTAACAATTTTTTAACATTTCTTAACCCTTTTAATATACATATTTTCAACATTATTTAAACATGTTTTATTGGCATATATTAAATAAATGTATATATTTTATACTAATATTTAATTTACTCTTTACAATTTTTCATATCATAGATTGATATGTTTTATATGTTTAATCATTTTTTGCAAAATATTACCAATGTATTCAACGTTTTTACAATATTTCCCTTTCATTTCTATGGGGAAATAGTCTTAATTTGCAGTTTCATTTAACTGCCTTTTTTTTTTACTGCAACCTTCTATTTTATCATTTATTTGTGTTCATTGTAGTTTATTTTCCCAGAATCAGATTGCGGTAAGGTGCTGCTGGTCCTGGGAACAGGTGATTCATTTTGTAATGGATTTTTAAGGGCTTTGAGGGTAGGGGGTATTGAGGAGGGAGGTTTTAAAGTTGGTTATAGTGTTGCTTGTTGGGCTTTTGTAATTTTAGATGTATTGATTTTAGTGTTTTTCTCTTTGGTCTTTGTACACTATTTTAGTAATGTATCACTATGCTATATTAAATTATATTTTGATTAGTAACTGTTATGTATATGTATTTCTATGAATGTAATTTATTTTGCGGGTGTTTTAAAAAAAATTACTTTACATGTTTTTGTTTGTGAATGCCTGTTATGGGCATTTGGAGATGTAGGTTTCTTTTGTTACAGGAAATCAATTTTGGTTTATAATAAACCAATGACTTTTACTTTGATTTCCTTTTGTTCGGGATTCCTGGAGTGGTTCTTTCTTTAAAACACTTTTTTTGATTTTGTATTGAACCTAGATCCTTTAGATTGCCACAAGGGATTTTGATTTGACTAGTTATATTTTTGCATTATTAGGGGGATTTATGGATTTATTTATCTCATTTTGGGTGGATTACTATTTCTTTATTACGTGGAAATGAAAAGATCTGCAACTACAGAACAGTAAGTTTTATTTTGTTCATTTATTTGGGGTTAGAAATGTGATATAGTGTTTATGTTAAATTTATGTGATTGTTATGAGGAATTGTTTCTATTATGTATTGTAATTATTTTATGTGATGAATTGAGTTTGCTTTTGTTGGAAAGTGGATTATTACTAGTGGTAAATATGCATCTACCACTGTCAATATGGCCACTAACGCAGTCTAGGGCTTAGAATAGGTCTCAAAAAATTATTCCCATGCTCAACCCTTGGTTGCTTGGCTGCGAGTAGGCAGGCTTAACTTCAGAGACAGGTATATAAAGCATTTAAAAGCACCAATTCTGTAAATAGTTGAGGCACAACGCACAATAAAAAACCAAAACCAATTTATAAAAATAGGAAATATTTTTATCTTTAAGATGACACCAAAATGAAAAAAATCCACTGTAGAGAAACAGAGAGATGAATTTTCAAAGATTTAGTACTACCTAGCACATAGAAACCTATGGTGCCTCTTGGGACATCTGATCGCGCTAGACAAGGACAGGGTCAAATTTTCAGGCCAACTGCGATGGAGCCCTGCACAGCTTGCCCTCGCAGCAGGCCTCGGTCAAAGTTTTTCCCTTCTGACTTAGAAACTTTCCTGGAGCTTTTTCTGCCGGCGTCCCTCGAGTCTCTCCATCAGTCCGGGTTCGGTGACAGTTGGCTGGCTTGACTTTCGACGAGCTCCCAGTCAAACTCTGGAAGTCGAACCTCCTGAGCTTTTCAGCGGGATGAATCAGCAGGGCAGGCTGGCTCACGGTTGAGGGTCAACGGCTTGGTTTGCCAGGTTGAGTCGGTCCTCTTATGGAGCTTTTTTCCAAATTTGCTCCAAACTTCTGGAACCTCTTCCTGAAATTCCTCCAGGGGTTCAAACGTGTACAAAACACAATCCAGTGGTCTGGAAGCTCCAAGATGGTCCTTGAAAGTTTGGGACTTCAGCTTCCACAATCCACTTGGGCAAAACCCATACAAATCCACTGGAAGCACTCTAGGCTGAGAACTTTTAGTGGTGATGGTCCAAGTAAGCTGTGTTAACCTGTAGCTTGCAGGAAATCCACTCTTTATTACTCTTGAAGCCAGTTAGATCCACAGGGCTGCAGTTCTAAATTGTGCAGCAGGCGCAGCCAGTCATAGTGCAGGGTCTGGCTGGTGCAAATCAAACTTCTAGCATGGACCCTTCTTTTTCTTTTAGTTTCAAGCAACAGATCTGCGAAGCTCTGCCCCTCCTGGATACTTATTCAGTGCTCTCTGGGGTCAAGCAAGAGGCCACTCCTGTCCAATGAGGTGCAGGGCAACACCCCAGAGCATGACTATTTCCTCCAAAGTGTTGCATAATGGTCCCTGAAAGCAGTATTTCTCCAAAATGCAATATGGCTGAGGTCTCAGTAGAGAAGCAAGAGCTAGCTAAACCAACCTCCAGTATGTCTCATTTCCATAGCTTCCCTCCCCCTGAGATCTACACATTGGTTCCTCAAGCCTGGCATCTGGCTGGGTCATAGGAGATGGGGGGGATGGACCTGGCTATTCCTGCCTGCCATATTCTTTCTTTGATGCCCCATGGTTTACAACCCCTCCCACCTGCTCTGGCAGTCCTTTGCAGCAGGGCTCTTTCCAACAGATTAGTCTCTCTGGGGTGAGCCACCACGTATCACTTCAACAAAGCAGCCTGGCCAATCCTGCTAACTTTGACCAATCAGGGCAGACCACTGGAAGGCTGAATTTTGGCTTACAAGAAAGTCATAACCTATTTTCTGTATTCTTTAAGATAAATTCAACAATAGCATTATGTGGGATTTATCAATACCATTCTCCTTAGTCCTTAATTGGTATTTTTTGTGAATTCCTAGCGGTAGTTATGAGTTCATAAATATTGCAATGTGAACCTATGAGGCTGGAGATCTACAATGGGGACAATGAAATGTCCAATTTCTTAAACACCTGGGCCTATAAAACATCTATAAGGACCCTGCTTATAGCTACATGACCCCCCCCCCTCCCACTATGGGACACCTAGGAGCGACTTTAGGGGTTCGGAATATGCAAAAAATATGTTGCTCCTCACTCCACAGTGCTTCTAGCACAAAAGTCTATTTTGGGAAGCACTTTACTACAATGGGGCAAGTGAAATATGGGAATTCTCAATCGTCAGGACATATAAAAATTCTTTATAAGGGTCCTCCGTAAGAGTACCTAACCCCCACCCCTGGGACACCAAGGGGAGACCCTGGGTGGGGTGGGTGGGACAGCGTTTACTACGCATGCTATAGATCGCATGCCATTACAACACAGTGGTTACAGCAACCGTGTTGTAACATCGCAAACCATTACATCGCAATTTGTTACAATGACTTGCGACAGGGGTCACAGGGTGTTGGACAATCCAACACCTTCCCTTCTGTTGCACAAACTGGAGTAGGAATAGTAAATAATACTATTCCTAAGTTCAGCGCGCCCCCTACAGCAAGTCATTGTAACGGCCGCGTTGTAACGGCATGAGATCTATCGCATGCGTGGTAAAGATATATATTCCCCTGGGGTACCTAATATGCCAAAATATTTAAGTCTATCAATTTTTTAAGTGGCGCTAACACCAAAGTCGAGTTTGGGCACCATAGACATTTAAAAGAAATCCTACAACACAGGGCTGCTTTTAAAATGACTTCTTGCTCTCAGCAGTGCACACATGCAAGCGCAAAAAGGGCTGTTGGCCTCTAAACTGCGATGCCCTGTTATATACTGTGGACTTAAAGGTCAATTTGATCCCCCTGCCCTATTATGTAATAGTGACTTATAGGGTAGGTCATGCCAATCATAGGGATACACTAACCCATAGTGTACCCTAACGTGTGTAGGTGTTTTCACTGTATTTTCATTGTGTTTTCACCATGGTACTGGTCCTGGGCCTGCCTAGCAGAGCCCAGCATACAGTCATAGTCAGTTACCACCAGTACCAGTCAGCAAAAAATGGGGGTGCCCAGGGCACAGGATAACTTTGCAACAGCTTTTAATTATTTTGTTTGGTGCTGATTACATTAAAAAAAAAATGATGTATATTTCATGATATCAGTCTTTATCAACATTGGTATTTTAACTAATTGTTTGACTGATCTAAGAAATCTAGTGTATTATGTTTCAGGGTCATCTGAGATTACATTTGTCAGGATTAAGTTTGTCGGTATTTATATTAAAAATTACCATATGCACAGTTAGTCTGTGGCGTTGACAATGGCGGGATTATTTTAGGTTATATTGTTTTTTTAATTGGTAATATATCTATATTTTCGTATTTTAAGCTTTTACCAACGTTTCAATGTTGTAGCCTAATTATTGTCAAGGCATTTTGATCAAGGTATGTATCTCTTTTTTGCACTATTATATTCTAATGTAGACCGCAAAATGTTATTCTTGACTTGACTGGCCTAATAAGATATTATATTTATTATTTTATAACAAAAAGATTTGGTTTGTGGGTTTAGAGTTTGTCATAGTTTTTGAGGAGTTTGCTAGGTAGTATTTATTTTATAATATTCTTTTGGCTATGATTTCTAAGTAAGATACTCCTTTGTTATGTATGAAGATTTTAACTTTACATTGTAGCATGTCATACCTTATTTTGGTTTGTTTGCTAAGTTTAGGGCCAATTTAACCAACATAGTTCTTGGTAGCTTTGCTCATTTTGTAATGCTTCTATAAATTTGTATGGTGTAGGTCGAATTCTGCCTACTGTAGATTGGAAGGCATTGTGCCATCCTCCCACTGCGTTGTTTGTTTTGGCTTCCTGTGCCAAGGTGCTGTCATAGACATTCTACCATGGTATTTGGAATTTGGGTTGTCATCTGTGTCTGGAGTGATGCAGTCTGCTAACCCACGTGTCTTCGAAAGAGTGAATGAATGAATGAATGAATGAATGAGTATTTATTGCTGGTTACTTAAAACCATAACATAAAACTTTAGCATAAAACAGAAAATATCAGCTAATAAAAGAAGACAATAGTTAAAAGTCCATGGGCATCAGGCAGGCTTGCAGTTGACTGAGGCTCCAAGTGGTGGAGTCGTCAGCAGGGTTCGAGTCTGTTGCATGAATTTGCCAAACGAGGCCATATCTTTTACTGTGTTCAATGTGTACAATTTATGAATCGCCTCCTTGGCTGTGCGGGTACCCAGTTGTAATAAAATTGGCCGTAGATAGAAACTGCGGGCTGTGCGCAAGGCGGGGCAGCAAAATAGGAGGTGAGCCAGTGACTCGTGTTTGTAATCGCAGAGCCGGCAGCCCTTGCTCATCAATGTTCTCAGTTTGGTGTTATATATTTCTTGAAGTGGCAGAGGATGTAATCTGGATGCTAAGATCCTGAGTAGGGCTGCTCTGCCCACGGCCTGCGTAAGGTGAGGTTTAGAGTTGAACCCTTTTTGTGGCAAGGTTTGGCTTTCGTGCAGGCCTTTTCGAAAGAGTGCATTAGGGGGACTTGGGGCCAGATGTTCAAAGCATTTTCCCAGGCACAAACAGCCCGATTCGCAGATTCAGCAATTTGATTATGGATTTGCCCTCACTTCCCAATCTTAGTAGAATGGACAAAGGACCACATGCACATTAGAGAGCTCATGTGCATACTGGATCGCTCCTGCTTCAAGTTAACATGGCATTTTAGTTAGTACATCATGAAACCTCCCGATAAAGACTGAGATAAAAACGTGTTCGGAAACATGCCAACTTTCAACAAAGTGCAAATGACAAGACGGATTGGTGAATATAGCCTTATAGCCCACCGTTGCAGGCTATACCGGCCATTAATGTCCTACACCAGCGTTCATCGAGGGACTTTAAAGAGGGAGCTGGACTTTAATGCCAGTATAGCCCAGCTACGAAGGACTATAAGGCTATTAAAATATTCAACCAATAGAGGGTAACATTTTCTAACAAATAAAACAAAGGCCTCACGGAGCCTCCTTCGGGCTCCGTGAGGCCTTTGTTCACAGCAACAGGTGTGAACGACAGCTTTGGAATGTTGGTGCCCTGGGCTTCTACTGACATTAGAAGCCCCGGAGCCACTCCATTGTTTTTAATCGAGCTTCCAACATTCCAGTGTTCTATTTTAGCCTCAGAGCCTGACGTAGCGGGCTCAACCTGCCATTAAAGGCCCGCTCCAGCATTTGGCATAGGCCTTTAACAATGGAGTGGGCCTTTCATGGCCTGTAGAACCCGCTATGAAGGGCTCTAAGGCTATTAGAACATTCCACCCCTAGAGTGCAGAATGTTCTAATTTGTAAAACAACAAAGGCCTCTCGGAGCCCGATGGCATTTAAATCGCCTCGGGCTCTGAGAGGTCTTTGTTCACAGCAAAAGCTGTGAAATGAAAAAAAAAACATTGGAATGTTGCTCTCCGGGCTTCTCCCAGCCAGTAGAAACCTGTAGCCACTCCATTGTTTTTAATGGATCTCCCAACATTCCAATGTTCAAATACTGTTTAGTAAATCCATGTAATCGATACAAATTTGACTCATTTACAGTTAATTCCGTGCTATATCATCGAATGTTAATTGCCGCAACATCATATCAACGATGTTAATGAGATTTGATTAATTAATGTGACACACATTACTAACTGATTAATCTGTAAGAACTTGAGCACTGGCATTTTATTTTATTTACTATCCTCATAAGGAATATTTCTTCATCAATGTCTACAGGTCAATGTTTTGTTTAGATAAGCTAAATCCAATTAATATCTATTAATATTGTACAGGCATTGGAATTGTATATACATTTTGAAATTATGGCTTAATAAACAATCAAAAGTTCACAGTCAGGAGGATGTACGCAAGGTTGTACGCAAGTTGAATGGTATCCTTCTCAATCATACTTCAATATGCTTATTCATTTAAAATGCAGTTTGGGTTCCAGGAGACTGCTGTTCTCATTTGAGTCCTTAATATTGATATCTCTTGTACCTGTGAAATGGTGTACAGACTTTTCACTGTGTTTTTTAAAGCAGATTGACATTTCACTGCCTGCACTGCATTTAATTAAACAGCACTGCCGTCTGAGGTATTAAAATGTCAGTGGGCAGGGTGGGGAGGTTAGCAAGGACACACGGGGGGCACCCCCTGTAAAAGCACAAGCATTTATCACGGGGCAAACACCATCATCAATAGTGACTTGGCGTTCGTCTTGCAGGGAAATGTCTGCAAATCCTGTTAAACTGAAGTTAAAGTACACTCTATATATGCACATGTCACAGCCATGTCAGACTAATGTCTAATGTCTCACACAGGTTATTTGGTCAAAGTGTCAGCACACCAAGACTTACTTGAGCGACAATTGACATATCACAAATTCAAGCTTTCAGATGTGAATATAAGCTTCTGTTAACTAGAGTCAACAAACCTTTTTTTTGAAACTTTTTTTTATAGATTGAGTAGTTTTCCTTACCTGGAAACTGCTTATGAGTGTGACATAGAGTACTAATTAGATCACATACAACTTATAGTAAAAGTTCAGATATGAGATGGCCATTATAACATGACTATCAAATACTGGCTTGTTTTCAATTTCGATGTTAATTAAACCATTTTCTTACATGGTGTCTTTCTGATTCATGATTACCATATTGATTTTTTACATGTATTAAGTATACCTGTAGTTAAACATCTGCAGGCACTGGGGTACCTAATAAGAATACTGAATAGTAACTGTACTCTCTGGATGCTTGGGCGACTCCTAAATGCTGTATCAATTGTGCTGTTATATAAGTCATTACTTGCAGGTTTTCGATGACAAGACTAGCGATTTTGAAACATTGCATTAAAAGATTAAAAGGTAATTAAATTAAACTGAGTTTTCAGTTGGAAAGTCACCCTTTCTTTTATATTCAAAACATTACCATTTATCTCCAGTTGACGACGATGCCTAGAAACAGACTTTTATGTGATTTCCATAGTAGCTTAGTTGCTATTGTTTATTAGTAGTCTTGGAGATATATTTTTGGACACAGACAGTACCTTCTAAGATCTCGCCCCAAAGAGTTTCCTGATATGCTTGCTTTTGTGCTCTGACTAATAACTCAGAGGATTGTTGAAATAAATTAATTAATGTGGGCTCCATGCTGAAAAGGAGGAGGCTACTTACCAGTAGCCTTTTTTTCCAGTCTCAGGTAGCCTCAGAAGAGTCATATAGGGCCTGATTCCAAGAGGGTTGGTAATCCCCTCTTCAGCCAAAAGGGGATTGTATTTGCCTCTGTGTTTATGGACACCTATCCACCTGTAATATTAGGTGTATTTGTAAAGCTTACTATCACCCTCAAGGGTATCCTGGAACTGAGCTCTGCCATGGTAGGTTGGTTAATTGAAAAGCCAGGTCTTCAGCTTATTGTGGAATTCAAGAAGAGAGGAGGAGGAGGTTCTGATGTGGAATTGAGATGCTATTCCAAGCTTGACAAGGGGTGTAAGAGAGAGTTCTTCTTCCTGATCTGGTTCAGTGGATGTGTGAGATGTGTGCGATTAGGAGCCCTGCAGAGCAGAGTTGTCTGGGTGGTTGATGGAAGGAGATGCAACTGTTCACGTAGGTGGGCCTAAGTTATATAGTGCCTTCAATGTGTGTGTCTGAGGAGTTTTAAATGAGCGTGTTCGTGTAATGGGAGCCAGTGGAGCTCCCTGAGGTGTGGTGTGATGAGTTCGGTGGGGGCTGTTGGGTATAAGTCCAGCTGCTGAGTTCTGGATGGTTTGTAGTCTTCTGATGAGCTGTTTGGTGATCCAGTGTAGAGGGTGTTCCTTTATTCCAACTTGCTGGTGACTACGGTGTGACAATATTTTTTGTGTTGCTTGAGAGCCATTTGAGGATCTTCCCCAGCATCCTAAGGGTGTAGAAGCAGAATGCAGTGACTGCATTGACTTGTGCTGGTATGCCCAGTTTGCGGTCAATGATTATTCTGAGGTTCCTGGGGTAGGTGCGTTGTGTGGGCGTGGGTCTGATTTCAGCTGGCCACCAGTCAGCTTTCTATGGTGAGGTGTTCTTGCCAAAGATCATTACTTCTATCTTGTCAGTGTTGATCTTTAGACAGTTGGCTTTCATCCAGTAAGTGATTTTGTTCATTCGAGTGGTGAACCTATTTTTTTGGGTGAGAGTTTTATCCGAGAGGAAGGGTATGAGTTGCATGATATTGGCATAGGAGAGGATGTTGATGTGTGCATGGACGACTTTGGATAGAAGGATCATCTATCCATTGAAAGGAGTGGGCTGATGATGAATTTTGAGGCACTATGCAAATGAGTCTTTGGGTTTCCAGGGAGTAAGGTGCCAGGTTGACAGTTTGTCTTCTATCTCTTAAGAAGGAGCAGATCCAGCCGTGGGTCCTTGCCTGCCAGTCTCATGCATTCACCTGATGAGGACGGAGTGTGAGACCATGTCAAATGCTGCATTGAGATCCTGGAGAATGAGGGCTGCTGTGTTACCCTGTCAAGGATCATGTGGATGTCGTCTGTGGAAGCAATGAGTGTGGTTTCTGTACTGTGGTTGGGCCTGAATAAAGACTGTGGCATGGAGGAGCTGGTGGTTACTTAGGTGGTCGGTGAGGCATCAGTTGATTAGTTTCTCTAAGGCCTTTTGCTGGGTAGGGTAGAAGAGAGATGGGTCTGCAGTTGGAAAGCATGACTGGATCAGCAGATGGTTTATTTAGCAAGGGTGACATGTTTCCAGGTGTCTGGGAATGTGGCTGAATAGATGGAGGCATTGTGGATGGGTGTTTGTGCTTCGCTGATCGGTAGGAGTGTTTTTGTGGAAGCATGGCGGAGACAAGGTTTAAATAGGGTCCCTAAGTGGATGGCCTTCATTGTAGCACCAATTACGATGGTGGTAACCGCAGGCTGTGAGTTCAGGGTTCATGTTTTTTGCTGTGATAGGAAGTTGGGTTGCAATGGTGACAGGGTCCGGTTGATGGTTGAAGTTGCTGTATAAGGTGATGATTGTGTTACAGAAAAAATCAGAGAGCTTATTGCAAAGGTCTTGTGGGCGTAGGGAGTGACGTTTCTGGAGTTGACAGGAAGCTTGGTGAAATCTTTGATGATGGTGAAGATTTAATTTCTGCAGTTAGTGCCAGCGTCAGTGTGATCTGCAAGTGCTGTGAGCTTGGTGTTCTGTATCTGCTAGTGGTAGTGTCTTAGGACTGATTTTAATATGTCTATCTTGAGACACTTGCATGTGAGTGTGACATGTTGAATGGTTGGTGTTCAGTCTGTGAGTGAGTGTATGGTTGGTGTGAGTGCAAGCAAGGGGGGTGCTGAGTGCTGTTGGTGCGAGAGGAGTTGGTAGCTGTAGAGTGTGGGAGAGTGCATGAGATTTTGCAGGAGTTGCATGTGACTGTTCCTGCAAAACGCAGATGCAAATGTGCTCGGAAAGAGACAGAATTTGAGGGAAACTTGGAGAAAGCAGTGTTGTAAGATCTCTTTCCCCATGTTAGTCAGCATTTCAGATTTGAAAGCTCATTATGGTCTGATAAAGGGCAGGTAATACCAAACAGTATCAGCAATTCTGTGTGTGACTTTACCATGTCATATCAGCGGGCCACTTGTAATCTTTCCTGTAGGGTTTCCCAAGATACCTTTTACAAAAAAATGTTGTGTACCTCTCATTTCAAGAATTTAAATCATCTAAAAATGGTCATCAAGGAACAAAATCTGTTTTGGCTGGATTTTATTGGCAGGAGGAGGGGCATTATGAACGATTTTGGCTCCTATTCACCAAATTATGAACGCAACAAATTACTGTCTTCTTCCCTTTCTGATGTCTGTTGATCTCACATTCCTTTAAAAATTTGCATGATTGATAATGCATGCCTTTTGCAGTGCCAGTGTTAATTTGTGACAGCTGACATATCAGTTATCAGCACACAGTTTTGACCTAGATAAATGGAGCTGTGTTACGATTTTAGAATGTCCTTTAATTATATTTTCTTGTCTAAAGATATTTTAAATAAAAAGGAATACATATGCCTGTTCTCATAGAAATAAAACAATAAGCAAAACATAGAATTTCAATTGTGACTTACTTGAATTCTGTAAAACTATGGCTTTTGAGCGTTTTGTACTTTAAGGGAGCTACCATATATTGTAAATTGTCGATTCTATTGTGCCAATATTTTCCTTGACTAAAGTCCACATTATTCAGCATGCTCATCATGTGCACTATTTTAACCAACTGTGTTTTTATGACCATGATTAACCCACCGGAATGGACCAAGAATGTAGAGTAAGTGAACATAAAACCACTTCAACTGCAAAAAGAATAACATGCTTTTTCTGTGCTACAGTTTGAAATGTGCCCGATTATTTCCCATTTTCCTAATACAGATGTTTTAATGATATTTTAAAGTGAACTATTTACAATACTGGACAAGAATCATTAGGCATGAAAATTGAGTGAAAATATGGAAAAACAACTACAGAAAGCACTGGGATTTATTGAGTTTCAATCAAAAACACTGAGCTATCTCCACGTTAATTTCCAAAAGAGTCCTCTATGCTTAACAATTGTAAAATATGATGTCCATATATGGTCGACTTAGATTATGTCACAATATTATTTATCGTGCTATTTGTTATGCATTGAATGCCTATACCACTGGTGCCTTTCTATTTTCTTCATACAATAATTTTTTGGCTCTGTTATATTTTTACATGTAACGGGTAACACCGGAATTGCATGTTTTTGAATGTTCTTCTGTTCTTTTCAATTTTCATCAGTTACAATATAGCACACAAAGAATGTTTTAGTTGTATGATTGTTTCTCTGTAATCATTCCAGTTTCTCACTTTTGCCACTGACAACATCTTCTTGTGTCTGAAATCCTTGACTTATATTTCACTGTTGTCTGTCAAACCTTATCTAGATTCTATCAATTGTATGGGTTTGTTTTGATTTTTACTCTCTATCTGTTTCTTTTGACACAGCGTTGACCTTTGATTTGTCCTTGTTGTTTATATCTCTTTTTCAGAGTGCACACTGTGGAGTTAGTCATAGTAAATATCTAGCTTATGTTATATGCTCTGTAATAGATGGAAATAATTAATTGGCTGTATCCGTGACCCTTCTTTTGACTAATCTCCATTAAACTTGTGTCAGTATTTATCAATATTTCTTAAGGGGCAACGATTGTGAGGGCATGCTGTATCCCTTTATTTTCTTAAAAGTAAGAATATTGTAGACTTGGTTATTTTCTTTTTATAATTCATCTAAAAACAAATTGAAAACATTAATGGATAAATTGTGTGTTGTCTAGAAATCATTGTTCTGGATCTACATTTCTTTTTTTTTAAACTTCTTTTATTGGTACAGGTCAAACTAAACAATAATATAGCACAAGGAATGTACAGTCCCCATATAACTGTGCTGTATCCCTCCATATAAACAAGATGTGCAGTTCTGAGGGTACATCTCATGCGCATACTGCACAGTCCGTAATTTCCCTGTAACTTTCTTCACTACAAGAGAGGACAGTCCTGAACAACTGAGCAGTAGCATGTTAATCATCACACCCCCAATGACACCTCATGGACCCCATATCTTTTCAAGTTTGTGTGGACAGCCATAACTTTAATCTATGGATTTTAATGCACCCATATACCAGTGAAAATCTTTGCTCCAGTGTCTAAATGTAGGCTCCCCATAACTGAGCAATGTTTTGCTGAGCCGCAACAAGACCCACATAACAAAAAAGTTTTGATACCTGACACTCCTTTCCTCCTATAGATTTCAAGGACATATAGTTTTTTATTTGTAATCAGCTGAATGTTTGCCACTTTGTAAAGACTTCAAGTCACTTTATCGCAGAATCTCCCACCCTTGGCTCACTCCCACATATTATGTATAAAAGTTGCAATTCCTAGGCACCCTTTAAGGCACTCATCTGAGTTTTCTTGTCTGATCATTACCAGCAGCAACCTAATGTAGTACACACTATGACACATTTTCAGTTGTACCAGGGGAAACCCACCTTTGATTGCGACCTCCCTAGTTCCCTGTATGTATCTCTCCAGTCATAATCTGTTCGCTGTCCCAAACCCCACTCACATCTTTCTCCAAGTTCCATTAGTATATTTGCATTGGGTTGACTATTTGTTATAAATGAGGTATATTGCTTTTGTGAAAAACTTTCTGTCAGTGATCTATATCCTAGGGGGCCAATGTCCTCCACCTGAGTGTCCCTAGGTATTTCTGCATTCATTGCATGTCTAAGTCTAAGGTAACTGAAAACCTCAATGTTTTTTAAATTGGGTTTCTGGGCGACTGGGGTGTGGGTCCTGGTCAAGCAGCAAACCCAAAATCAACCTGTACTCACCCTCTGGTAGCTTGGCACAGAGCTGTCAGTCTTAGTTTAAAGGCAATGTGTAAAGTATTTGTGAAATGCTTTAAATAGTAAAAGAGTGAAAATACCACAAAACACAATCCCACACCGGGTTTGAAAAATAAAACTTAGTTTAATAAATAAAACAAGACCAAAACGACAAATATCCAATCAGAAAATCTTGAGATATTGAAGTTTTAAGTGAAAATAGCACTAAAAAGCACCAACAAGGTATATCTGGTGTCGCCGGACCTGGAAAAAGTCACAAGCTCGGGTCGTCCATGATGGATCATGGGCTGGCTACAGGGACCCAGTTACGCCCCTTGAGCAAAGTGCCTTAAATCCTGGTTCTGGAGCATTGCATGGATCCAGGTTGAAGAAGCGCTATGCAGCCCAGGCGATGCGTCGGTTCCGAGATGTGGGCAGGCTGGGGTGCGAGGTCCTGTTGTGTCGTTGTCGAGGATCCCATCGATGGGGCTTGCGATGTGAAGTCCTGGCATTGGAGATGCGGCGTACAACTGGTGATGCTTCAGTTCCGAAGAGCCGAGATGCAAAGTCCATCGGCGAGGCTGCCGTCGAGAGATGCGAGGTCCAGGGCCAGAAATGTGCTGCACCTTTGGCAATGCATCAGTTCCGTGAACTGCGAGGGCGATTCAGAACTTCTACACTAGGTCCAATCCATGCATCAGTGGCAAAGCGTCGGTACCGCTCGAGGATGTGCCGCTCAGCCAAACAGGTGCGTCAGTTTTGCTCGGAGATGCGTTGCTCAGAAGCGAAGAGGCACTGCTTCCACTGGTAAGCACATATGGATCACTTCTAAGGGTCCAAGGCTGGGGTGGCACCACTTGGGAGGCTAGACTCACAGAAGGCAGAGTCCTTGTTTCATATGCAAGGTTGTCTTCTGTCCCTGAAGCTTTACATTAGGAGGCCAGCCAAATAGTCCTTGAGGTTGCTATGGGTTCTGGGTTCAAGACATGCTTGTCTAGTTCTTCTGACCCAAGTCAGAGGTCAGCAGATCAGCAAAGCAAGAGCCCAGCATAGTAGCAGTCCAGCAGAGTGGCAGTCCTTTCAGCCTCACATCAGTCCTTCTTCCTCTCAGAGTATCCACAGGTCCAGAAGTGTAAAGTGGTAATGTCTGAGGTCCTTCTTTTATACACACTTGTGCCTTTGAAGTAGGGAGAAGCTTCTCGAGGCTTGCCTTTGAAGTAGAGAGGTGCTCTGTTAGCCCTGGTTCAGACTAACTACAGAGGGGATGCAGCTCTTTGTGTGGGGACAGGACACAGCCTGTTCAGGTGTAAGTGAGGCTGTGTCTATCTCCTCCCTCCCATCATGCCAAGATGGCCCATCAAATCATACCTAAGTTCCCATTGTGCGTGGCTGTCTAGTAGGAATACATAAAGCCTAACTGCTAACTACACCCGGTCATGTGACCAGAGACAGGCTGCAGGCGCCAAATGGCTTAGGCTAGAAAATGCTAACTTTCTAAAAGTTTATAATGCTGTCATGTATTTCAACAGACTCAGACCAAAATATAGAATGTCTTGGTCAACATCATTTGATCTGTCAATTATTTCGATAAATTTCATGAAGACTCATTTTTGAATTCACAAAAGACTGATTTGGACAACACTTCAAAATTATATGACATCACAACAGACAAAAAAAAACCAAAAAAAAAAAAACAGATGCTAGTATTAACCACTCAAAATCAACTAGGTAACGTTTCATTTCATCACGATGTTAGTAAAACATACTGAGGTTACTGACCAACGGGTAAAAACATTTTGGGCAACAAAGGATTTTAACATTTGAAACACAATATTCCCCTTTGTTGCTAATCTTATTTTTTTAAAGAAACTATTCCCCCGGTGTTAAAGCTTGCCGACACGTTTTAAATCCCACTTCAATTTAAGGGATTCTCTTCAGAGCTAGGACTGAAAAGATCAAACAGGAAAGAAAAAAACATTCATATCTTAGATCTGCCCTTCTCGTCTGTCTATGTCATTTATTTCTTGCGGAAAAGGGGTCAGTACCTATTAGCTGGACTTTTTAGAGGAGTCTTCACTGTGTTATTAGACCCGAATAACTCGTGTAGCTGACCGGATGGCCTGAAACATGAACGAGTATGCTGAGTTAAAAACAAGTCATTTGTACAGAAAGCTGCTAAAAGCAGCATGAAGGAGCCATTTGATTTACTTATTAGAACATTGTGCGAATTCTTTTTGTTATACAGAGGTCTGTGAATTTCAAGGATGAAATGGAAAGAAGAATTGTTTGTGTCTCTTTCAAGGTAAATCTATCCTTTAGTGAAGACGCAAGGTGCGTTCAAAATTGTAGACGCGTAGATATATGAACTTGGGCAACATAGTCATTTAAAACATGACTGCCCTGCCCATCAGAGAGAGTGCTAAAAGTTTCCAGTAGCCTGCATCATCTTTAAACTTGGCATGGATATTATGCAGATTCTCCCTGAAGAATGCCCCCTGGGCTCTTGCAATATGCACACCCAAATAACAGAACCCACGTGGATTTCTAAGGTACCAATCCCCTAATCAGCCATAATCGGTCTCCTCCAATCCTGTGTCCCATCTCAGTCCCCTCACAAGGGAATCTTCCCTCAACCGGCAGGCGAGTGATTCCATTGCCAAGTCCAAGATTTAGGGAGAGAGAGGACGCTCCGGTCTTCTGCCCCTACTCAGGGGAAATGTTTTAAAGTAGGCCCCACTGACCCTAGTGCAAGCACTGGGATTCTGATATAATAGTGCCGTATTTCACTCTGTCCCTGACATCTGACATTTCTGAGATCTTTGTAGTGTACATCCTGTCAATGTTGCATCTTAATGGGTGGGCTCATCGTGAGCAACATTCACCCCCCTCCTGCTCCTTGGTGGTGCGTGAGACCCATTCCATACTTCAGGCCCAGTGGCCCATCCATTCTTTTCTGCTGCACCTTCTTTGCTGCACACTCCCGACTGCAGCACAGACCAGGGCATTGCTTGCTTCCTATACATAACACGACCCCTCGTGCTTTTCCAAGAAAATTTGACTTTTCCCTTCACAATACAGAATAAGATGAACCTACAAACTGCACAGTATGAAGAGAAAATGTGTATTCCCAAAAGTAAGCAGGAAAACCAATGCGTGGAATTCATAGCAATGGCACATTTAGCTTTTTTTTAAAACATCAAAGCCAGCCATTGCCAGGAGGTTAAAATCCCTAATGATGCAGTAGATATCAGTGTACACTACGCAAAGGAGCAGTGGCTTTAGAGGAGATGCCGCAACGGGCTTCAGATTGTTGTTATGTGAAGCAATTGCCTTTCATACACTACTTTTTGAGGCATTAAGTCAGCAAACAACTTGTAACAATGGCTTTTCTTCTTTATCCAGTTTTCATGTGCCTTTTGACTTTTAACAAATCCAATTCGATAGACTGAAGGGAGATTGGCACAGTAATTAAGATTGCAATTCTAATTAGTATAGTACCAGCTCCCTGCTAGTTTGCATGGGATACTAAAAGGTTTTCCATACACTTATAATGTGGGAAAGAAAGCATTAGAAGTAATAATACATTTCTGACGATCAGCACTGTTAGCCACTTTGACTCCCTTTATTTTTAACTAAGGCTTAATAGTTTTTTTAATTATACTCTGACATGGAAAGCATTGAAGAAAAGTGAAGCAAATTTTTTTTTAACAAAGCAGTTCAACTCTTTTCTTTCTCTTCCAGTTCCATTCTCCTGCTTTGGCTGTGTGTCGTTCTAATTTATTCAGTTATTAAAAACAATGATTTCGGTTGAAGGTGTTCTTTGTGACATGTCTAGAACATAAAAGAAAGAGGTCAAGACCTGTCAGGACACAATTGCGGATGTTTGATAGTTATCTTGTTTAAATCCTGGTGCTGCAGTGCTCTGGGCTGCCTCTAGGGTATAAGGAATCGCTCGCTTAACATAGATTCTTTATCATCTAGGGTTCTGTTCATTACTTCGTCCCAATACTTATTTTAGGTTGGAGAGCACAGGATGTGCACAAACTAACTATCCAAATGCTGCTGGGTCATTAAGGCTTGACCACTCATCTGCTCCCTCTCTGGGGATCCACCCATTCTTTTCTCAGTCAAACAGCACTCTAATAACTTTTTTCTTCATGACACTTTTCCCCTGGAAAAGTGTTTTGGCCGTGTATGAAGCATCTGTTTCTGAACTCTCTGCTGACTCCTCCCCCAGAGTCTTGAATCCTATCTTATGCAACACCTATATATAAAGGCCCAGATTTACTACGTTGTCACACAAGGACAACGCAAGTCCTTAACTGGAAATCACGCAAGGAGTAATTTACGCCAACACGCTTGAGTTTGGGCCGCAGGGCGCAGAAACGGACCACACTTGGCTCGCCATAAGTGTGAAAGAGGCCGCTTTATTGAAGGCAGGTGCACCTTACAAAAACATAACCTTGGACTTTGCCTCACAAAACTTTCACTAGCTATACATGCTTCATCTACGTATCCTCTTCTCCCATTTTAAGGTTTCCCCGAACACAATTATAATTTATTTAACATACCCCAACTTTATCAATAACTTTCACCCCTTTAAACGTTGTAACCTCTTCTCAACCTGTCTAAAGATCTATCTACTCGATCAATAACTGTTAACCCTGTAAACCCTGTAACCTCTTCTCTACATGTCTAAATATTTATCTACTAAGTATATCCTATCCTAACCTCTTTACCTGCTTGTCCCCAACCATAAAATGCAACAGTAAAACTAGCCAGAAATAGCTAACCAACACCTCTCAGGAAAGTCGCTATGGCTTTTCTGAACCCTCCTCCAAGCCAGCTTCTAGGGTAGCTCCGTATGTTCAGTGCTACGTCTCGGACTTCCTATCTTTGAATCAGGTACAACTCCATTTGAAAGCAAGACAAATGCACCCCATCATCTCTGAAAAAGCACTGCGGTATATTCAATACTGGGTGCTCTACCCTGCCCATTCTTGCCTCCCTAGCCCCCCTCCAATGCCTTCTGGGAATAAATTCACTCCACCACGAAACACCCTGACCACTGTTACTTAATCTCCTTCCAATCCCGTTTCATTTGTTTTAGCAGAGACAAAACCTTTACTAACTACCAGATCATTTTCTCTCAAGAGAATTATCAGCACATCCGGACAAACATGTCGCTGAGTTAACTTATGTAAAAGGGCAAAAATGCTTGGGCCAACGCATGCCACCCTTTGCCATGCCAACTGATTTTAAACAATGCGGGTCCAGGCTTAGGTTGACACCTTTCCCTTTGTGCCGCTCATGTCTTTCTGCCCAGTTTACGAAGGAGTGCTCGACTATCCAACTTGATAGCGCCTCTGACTGTGGCCCCGCTACTGCACCGGCGAATACACATGCTTGAGAAAAAGAATTGCATAACCACAGCCCACTCCCCTCTTCTCTCCCCGCTCTGACATGACGTTTGTGGCAGTCTGATGATCGACGTCCAAACCGCTTTAGCCGCTCTTAATCCCCACCCAACTTGCTGCATCAGAAGTCACCCCGATCCTGAAAGAATGAGTTCCAAAGGTCTCCAGGACCTCTCCCAGAAGTTATAATACTCACCTCAAGACCCCTAGCAGCTGCGCCGGAGTCACTTCCCTCCCCGAGGTTCTCTAGAAGACATCCCCCACATTTTTATTGGCTCCTCCCTGTAACGCGCACCACCACTGCACCGGGCATATCATAGGCTCCTCATTGGCCTACAGAACCACCGACTTCCCCACCCCCCTTTGATCTGTCTTTGAATGTGTGAGGAAAATGGTGACTGCTGCGCTCCCTTTTTTGCATCCCTGTACTTCCCCCCCCCACTGCCGTCCTGACACCCCTTTCTCCCCCAGCAACTCACATACTCTGAATGCTCTGAAAACAACCAAGACATCAATGCCAAACATAAGGCCGCCTTCTGCTGGCTGAAGCATATAGATGGCAGCACCTCTGTCATTCTGTCAACCTAATTTTAGACGCTGGTAACCTGCCCACGGTCCCCTACCCACTTCACTGACTCAGCCCTCTAGCATCCGCTTCCCCAGCTCGCCTGCTGTTGGCGCATAGCCCCGCAGTAACTTGCCCATGAACGCTATTCCTGCCAGCTTTGCCGCTATAGTAACCTTTGACAAACCCGTCCCGCTCAAGGCCAAATTGACTGGATGACTTCCTCCTCCCTGGCCCACATCCCACCTGGTGCTGACACGGGGATCCCTAGAAGTCCTCCAAAACCTGTAAAACATTCTCAACTCTTTTTTTGTCCCTGCCGACAAACACATGTGGTGATGTGGCAGCGTGAGGCCTGCCAGTGACCAGCTCAGTTTCATACCAAATGTCCTTCCTGTACTCCCTACCCAGCATGCGAAATTCAAATATCCAAGTAACACCGAATCGAGTTCAAGCCCCAGAAATGACAACACAGTGCTTGGACCTTGTGTCTTCTCCAGCACCAAAGGGACACCCAGCATCCCCATGAGCCCCTGGAAACTATCCAGCTGCTGCTGGCAGTCCGTCGAACCATGCGGCCCCCCCAGGAAAAAGTCATCAAGGTAGTGTGTCACTGTCTCTTTTATGTTTTCCCAGAGAAAAACTCATTGCAGGAATGATATCCAAGTAACACTTGTACCATCCTCACTGTCCCGTTCTTTTAGGTCAAGATGTCATCAATCAACAACCTCATTTGTAATTTGTATCCTCCGGCACCCTTGCCTCTGTAGCCACCGAATCAAGTTCAATCCCCAGAAATGACAACACCGTGTTTGGACCTTGTGTCCTCTCCGGCACCAAAGGGACACCCTTCATCAACTCTGGCACCCGTCCCCATGGAAACCCTCCTTCTTGGGCTAACAGCACTGCCCCTCCCTCCATTCTTACCTGGCGTCAAGGTCGATGTCCTCCCCGGATCCAACTGCTTAACCAGTCTTGCAGAGTGTGGAGTCTTCTGAGGCTTAGCCGGGCACTCCGCATCTTGTCCTGCATCCTGTAACACACTAGGCACAAAATTAATTGTCCCCCCCTTTCTTCGTCCACTACTTCTCCCTCCTCCAAGCTATCCTCATCATAATCTAATGGGATGTCCTCCCAGTCCCCCTCTTCCTCTACTTTTGGTACCTATTGTGCCTTGCCTCTTGTAACAATTTTTCTATAGTGCTTTCCGCTTCAGCTTTCCCTTTTTCTTTTTGCCCGCACTCTGTCACCGCCACCCTAGAGGACACCTCTGCTCAACTGGGCTGTCGCCCATACGTGACCCTTTCTCTTTGTACATCTGGTATACATTTTTCTATAGTGCTTTACACCTCAGCTTTCCCTTTTTCTTTTTCTTTTTGCCCGCACTCTGTCACCGCCGCCCTAGAGGACACCTCTGCCCAACTGCGCTATCGCCCAGACATTACCCTTTTGGACCTCCAGTCATCTTTCCCACCATGGTCCCTCGCCGTGGTACTTCCTCCCGGTATGGTGGAGACGCATGTGACTCACCCGAGGTATGCGCATCCCGCGCTTGTTGTTCCTGCAAAGAAAATGGAAGGTCCGGCAGGCCCTGGTTAGTATCTGCCTGTCCATGGTGCGGGCACCACCACCAATACCCCCTGACATGTACCGCCTAAGGGTTCCTGCCTAGCCCCCGCGTCTGACTGACCCTTCCCCGTCCCGCCGAGTGAAGCCCTTCATTGCTGGGCCCCACCCCACTCCTGTCCCCCTTTCACTCGAAAACCCTGACCAACAGGAGTCTCTCCCCTCTCCCCCCGGGCCCCTCCTCTCCCCATCATTCCATTCTAGCAGCGACGCTAGCCTTCTACCCCCCCAGGCAGGGCACCTTTTTCTCAACCCCCCTTTTCCAGCACTCTTCAACCCCCCCTGGCATCCCTTGTTCCCACCCCCCGACCACCTGTCCCGCAACCCCCAGGGGGCCCTGTTTAACTGCCCTCCAATATCCAGCGTCACAGTTGCCCCATCCCTGGGCCAACCCCCCCTCTTCGAACTCCTCAAAAACCCACCTGGGGCTCACAGTCCCCCATTCCTGGGTGTCCCCCTGCCTACTAACCCTGCTTTCCTGCCCTGCAGTCCCTGCCCCCCTACCTGCATGGCCCAAATGGACTGCCCCACGCCCCTTCCTGCCCTCCCTCTCGCCAACACTCCCCAGGGGCCCCTGCTCCCCAGACGCCAAGGTGGAAAATCCCAGATTATTTTTTTGTGGCCCCCTGCTGCGGGCACCGCCGTGAGGCTCTCATTGCGCTCAATCCAGCGCACTGCTCCTCCCTTCACTTCCAACAAGGTTAGGGTTGGACGCCTCATGGCGCTCCTCCCCTGTTTTCCCCGCTTTCCAGGGACCGCACTTGCACCGCAGCCCCTGCCACGTACCTCAGCTGCTTTGAAAAACCTTTCCCTGCACCTAATATCGGGCGCCGTGTCACCTTCCAAAATGGTGGCACAGCTTCTGAGATGGACGGCTAAGTACCCCCCGCCCGGCTGCCCAAAACAAGCCCAAAGAGAGCCCAATTGGGCCCGGACCGCCCCACTTGGCCCAAAAACCCCAGGGTGCGATCCTTCCTGACAGTCGTCCGCCCCCCCAAAGCCCCATTGTAATGAAAAAGTAACACAAAGCAGCCCCTTGTACTGCGTTGTGTAACACAAAGCCTGGAAGGCGTTCCCTTAGTACACCCATGGATTTTGGTGCACTCCCAGATTTACAAATGCTAGTAAACCTGAGAATGCGTCAACATGCTACACCTACCCCAGTGAGGCATAACAAGGAGAAATATCTTTATTTCCCGTTGTTGCTTCCCCTTTCTGTGCGAGTATCATTCTGGATCACAAAAGAAAGAGGGAAATGCCTTTAAGAAATTTTGTGGTGGAGGAAAGATTCTTGTACTGCACAAAAACAATCCTGCCTGTAAGGCAGACAATCTTGCACTAAGGGAGTCAGCGTTGGTGCTGGGCTGCACTCAGTGTACCAGTGCAAGGAGAGAGCAGAAATGCTCTAAATCTTTGTAAATATGGAGCATTTCTGCTCTCTCCTTTCACACAGTGCAGTGCAGTAGTTTTATTTGCTGCTCTGTGTTCCTCTAAAGATTTGTAAATATGCCCCTAAATCTCTTCCCATTTCCCCTACACCCTAATTACGAGTTGCACAAAACTGGTGTGATTTTATTGCGCAGTAAAGGTCCATTCGCGTCTATAATTTCCATGCAGTAAAATCAATATCCCCTAGGAATCGGGAATTACTTATGGAGCTGATTATTCTTACCATAAACCACATGTGATCCTCTATTCCATTCTGTTTTACTATGCACATTTACCACCTGCTCTGAGTATTTGGTAAATGTTAGTGGAGTCAGTGTATGGATTCAAGGGTGAGGGAGTGAGGTGGAGCAACAAGAAAGGGAAGGGAAACGCATGTTTTAAGAAGTGAGAAGCAATGTAAAAAAAAGCAGCATGAAACGTGGCTGCTTCTGTGGCCAAAGTCTTGTGCGATTTTTTCCTGCTCATTTTTTGACCTGAAAGATTGGGTCAAGTTGTTCCACGCCCATTACCCCTAGGTACAGACCTTCCTAACTTTTAATCAGACCATTGGATTATACACACTCATAAGAAAAGTGCAGACTCATCCTGGAACCAGATTCTAAGGGCCTGAAAGGCAGCCCAAGGACCCCTTTCTCCAAAAAATACGTAGATTAGCACTTTTTAAACCATGGATGCAATCTATAGAAAAACACAAATGAAACAAAACCATAAAGAGAGGGACTGGCAACTAGATGGACAAAGTTAGATAACTGAGAAGTGACCTGACTAAAAGTCTGAAATATGGGCAACAGTATTTGCAGAATAAATGTTACTTGGAACTGCTAGCTAAATCATCTTGTGAGTTAATGTAACAAGCAGTATTTCTATTAGAAAACAGCACCCAGGCAACAAAAAAACGCTGTTGCTTACCAGGTCAGATACTATTCATGTTGGCTGAACTCCCACTAAATCTGACACTTGGGTAAGAAAGAATCTTCACTTTTCATGACCACCACATTCACAGATATTCCACATTACATGGTTAACAGGTTACGGGTACCATTATGTATTATGTTTGCCCACTACATGCATTTGAAAGTAATTACCATAACAGCAGGTTGTAGTACCAAAATAATCCTACACTTATACGCTCCTCTTGATTATAATGTTTCAATGCTAGTCAAGTCTAAGCCTACATTACACAAGTGAGGATAATGTTTCCTAGATTGGTCACATATCTCCTGCACAGTGTGAGTAATACAGCTTTTATTTCCCGCTCTCATGTTAATCCAGCCATTTCTATCCACTTAAAGCTTCAGTCTTGTTCCAGATATTACTCACTCGAGGAAGTTTTTGTCTTTTTGGTGTGCAGTGGAACTAGCTTAGCAGTCAGCTGTACGAGCAACTGCCTCAGAGAATAGAGCAGCCCATTGTAAGCTTAAGGCATGGTTGTACCAGCACACTTTCATTTAATTCATGAACAACTGAAAGGTATAGAAGACAGACTCAGTTCACAGTAGTACAGGGATAACGTGAAGGGAGTGGACAGGTGAACCTAGGACAATAAAATTATAGCCAAGTTACAGGACTTCAAAAAAGAATGCAGTACATCAGGGTGTGCATAGTGTTAGAAATGAGATTCCTGGTTGGTTGAGGTATGAACCCAGGCCAGGTAGGAACCACCAGTCTAGTCAGGAAAAGCTAAGTACACAATAAAAGATAACATGTGCTCACCCTCTGGTAGCTTGCCACAGAGCAGTCAGACTTATCTAAAGAGACAATGTGTAAAGTATTCGTGCAACACACACAGTGATCAAACAGGATTTCAAGTCAAACCATACAGGATTTATAGTGCGCTTCTTATCACCTGTGAGGGTCTCCAGGCGCCCGGGGGGGGTGGCGGGGTGCTGCTCCGAGCTGTTTGATGAAGAGCCAGGTTGTCTCTTTCGGAACTCCAGTAATGTTGGTGCTGATCAAAGCGGTGGTTGGATGGCAGGGGGGGGGGGGGTGTTCCCGAGTTTAAGGGCAAGGTGGGAGAAAGATCAACCACCGCTTCTGCTTCTGATGATTTGAAGGGAGTGGGCAAGGTGGAGGGAGGAGGAGAGTAGCTGTCTTGTGGACTGGTGGAAGTTTCACTCTGTGGTTGAGGTAGGCTGGGCGCTCGTTGTGGAGGGCTTGGTAAGTGTGGGTGAGGAGTTTGAAATGACAGTGTTTGCTGAAGGGGAGCCAGTGCAGTGCTGTGAAATGAGGGTCATGTGGGTCCGTCTCGGAAGGTCAAGGATGAGCCTTGCTGCTGCGTTCTATATAGTTTGGCACCTGTTCTGGAGTTGGGTGTTGAGCCCTACATAGTGGGCATTGCCGTAGTCCAGGAGGCTGGCGATGAGTGCCTGAGTGATGGTGCTTCTGGTGTCTGTGTGGAGCCATTTTAAGATTTTCTTCAGCTTGTGGAGGATGTGGAAGCATACTGAGGAGACGGCGTACACCTTTTTGTTATAGATAGATTGCTGTCGAGAATAATGCCTAGATTTTTTGCGTGTTCTGTGGGCTTGGGAAGGGGGACTAGTTCGGTGGGCCACCAGGTGTGGTCCGAGGGGGAGGCGGTGCTCCCAAAGTTGAGTACCTTGGTTTTATCTGTGTTAGGTTTGAGGCATTTGCTCTGCATCCAACTTGCGACGCTTGTCATTAAACTGTGGAAGTTGGCTTTTGTGTTGGTAGGGTCAGAGAAAAGGGACAGGAGGAGTTGGGTGTCATCCACGTAGAATATGATGTTCATGTAGATTTGACCAGTGTGGCTAGGGGGGCCATGTAGGTATTGAAGAGGGTGGGGCTAAGAGACGAGCCTTGGTGTACTACCCAGTTGATGGACCTGGCACTTTTTTGCAGGTTTATCCCCAAACGTTTTGCCTTTTGCCTCCTATTTTTCTGACCTGTTTTTGCTGGATTTAGGACTCTGGGCACTTTACCACTGCTGATCAGTGCTAAAGTGTATATGCTCTCTGTGTAAATTGTAATTCTGTTTGGTTATCTATGATTGGCATTTGATTTCCTGGTAAGTCCCTAGGAATGTGCACCCACTTGCCAGGCCCAAACCTTCCCTTTTACTACATGTAAGGCACTCCTAATTTCGGCCCAGGGTACCCCCATGGGCAGGGCGCAATTTATGTGAAAGGTAGGACATGTACTTAAGTGTTTTACATGTCCTGATAGCAAAATTCGGCCAATTTAGTTTTTCACTATTGTAAGGACTAGCTCTCTTATAGGTTATCATTGGAGCTGCCTTGTAACATTTTACCAGTGTAACTTTCAATTGCGAACAGGTATAGATTTGGAGTTTGGGCTGTCTGACCTCAGAATATAAAAACACACCTTTCAGTAAGATGTTTTTAAATTGTGTGTTTGAAAATGACACTTTTAGAATGTGGTCACTTTCTTGTCTAAAGCAAACACAAGGAGACGATGGACGGAGCCCTGAAACTTTTCGGACACTCACCCCCAGTCAGAGATCTGGGTTGAATCCATCATCATTCTTTAGCTCAATTCAATTCAATTAAGCTTTATTCGGTACAAATAAATGACCATAAAAGCACAATGGACAGACATAATAGGAAAAATACAAAGGGCAAGTTATGGTAAACATAGTGATACATTAAGAATCTCAATAAATAAATAAAAACTGGTTAAAATACAGAAACATATCCACACTTTGTTAAAAACACATGCTTTTCCTGGAATTGATGCATTTGTTTAAAAAAGTTGCAGTGTAAAAACAAATATCCGCAGATTGCAAATTAAATATTAATTTCATTGCATGCTCAACTGTCCGTATTCCATATTTAACAAATATTGGTTTGAGGAAGGCAATACAGAAATTAGAGTATAATTTGCAAAACAAGATAAAGTGCAGTGTGCTTTGCGTGGAGGTCCCATCACATCTACAAGGCCCGGATGGATGTTTTTTCATTGTTTAGCTCACTTTGCCACCTCAGTTCAGTCCCAGCTATATGCAAATCAGTCTTGACCCTGTTCCTCATGGGAACAGTCCAGCCCGAACTGCCAATCCAGGTCTTCCCTGAACCGGGAACAATGCATTCCCTTGACCGGTTTCTGGGTAACACCCTTCATCAGCCAGGCTAGCTTGAATCCAGTGGCAAAGTGAGCAAGGGACCCACGTCTGGGCATACCCTGCTAACTCAGGGCAAACAAAGCAAACATAAGGAGATGATGGACGGAGCACTGAAACCTTTCAGACACTCACCCCTAGTCAGAGATCTGGGTTGAATCCATCATCATTCTTTAGCTCAATTCGCCACCTCAGTTCAGACCCAGCTTTATGCAAATCAGTCTTGACCCTGTCCTCATGGGAACAGTCCATCCCGAACTTCCAAGCCAGGTCTTCCCTGAACCGGAAACAATGCATTCCCTGGACCGGTTTCTGGGTAACACCCTTCATCAGCCAGGCTAGCTTGAATCCAGTGGCATAGTGAGCAAGGGACCCACGTCTGGGCATACCCTGCCAATTTAGGGCGAACAAAGCAAACACAAGAATATGATGGACGGAGCGCTGAAACTTTTCGTACACTCACCCCCAGTCACAGATCTGGGTTGAATCCATCATCATTCTTAGCTCACTTCGCCACATCAGTTCACACCCAGCTATATGCAAATCAGTCTTGACCCTGTGCCTCATGGGAACAGTCCAGCCCGAACTGACAAGCCAGGTCTTCCCTGAACCGGAAACAAGCATCCTGGGATCGGTTTCTGGGTAATTCCCTTCCTCAGCCAGGCTAGCTCGAATCCAGTGGCAAAGTGAACAAGGGACCCACGTCTGGGCATGCCCTGCTAACTTAGGGCGAACAAAGCAAACACAAGGAGATGAGTTAAAGAAGTGAGCTAAAGAATGATGATGGATTCAACCCAGATCTGTGACTGGGGGTGAGTGTTTAAAAAGTTTCAGCACTCCGTCCATCATCTCCTTGTGTTCACTTTCTTGTCTAACCATCCTGTGCCTCTGCCTGCCTGTAGAATCAACGTCTAGTTTAGACGGACATGGGTCTGCTTGTACATTCACTCTAGACAGTCATACAAAGGAAGTTCAGTTGTGCCCTGCATATCCTGATGGCCCATTTCCAGGCTAATTGGCTTCCTGAGCTACAGTGGTGGGAGGAGTTGGCATCTAGACCTGAATAGAGCTGTGTCTGACCTCTCACAGTGCTGCCTCCACCCTCCTGGAGTGTGTCTGGAGCCAAGACCAGTCAGGACAAGAACTTGTGCACTACAAAGACAATCATTTGAAGAATGCCTACTTCAAAGGCCGAAAAGGGTATTCGTATTGGACCTAAAATCCCAGACTTTTAGACAAGTTTGGACTCAGGACTCTGCCGAGAAGAAGAGCTGTAACCACTGTCAGGAGAGACTACCACTTTGCTGCTAGAGGTTGCGGTAGAACTTGTCTCCTGTTGGAAGTCTCAGGCATATCAAAGACTTCAACTTCATCTGCTTCCCAAAACTGGGAACTGCGTATTTATGCTGCAACAGAAGAAAAAGTAACACCGATGCCGCTGACTGCATTGTGACCTGACGGCTCAGCATGAAACATCGGCCCTCTTCACCATGCAACCCTGGCCTCACCGACGATGCCGTCTGATATTGTCATCGAGCCACTGCTTGAACCGTGAAATTTGGGCACTGCACGTCGCTTCACCTTGCTTCACATCTCAGCCCTGGTATCACTGACGATGATGTTCCATGCTGACACTGATGCCGCTGCCTGCATCATGGCCTGTGAACACTGTTTGTGGGGTACACAAAGCATCACTGCGTCCCACAATGCAGCCCTGGTCCACCGACATCAGCGCCATCGACTCCAGCATCCTCAACCGATGCCGCGGCTTGCACCACGACCTGTGGGCACTGCACGACACATCGTCGCACTTCACATCGCAACCATGAGTCTACCGACGACAGGGCTTCTGCAATGTAGCCACACAATTGCCTGCGCAGTGAGCTGTGGACACCGCATGTCGCATCGCCCCCCCTTCACAATGCAGTCCTGTTCTCACCGACGACGCCAGACGGTGTCACCAAGACGCTGCCTGCACTGTGACCTGTGGGCACTCTACCCTTTGCCGAGGCCAGCAATCCTGACTTCAACCTCACAAAGTAGTTTGATTTGCAATGCAAGTGACTTCAAAGGCCCGACGACTTCTGCACTGACCTCCCAAACTGACAATTTCTGTTGCCGGCGACACCATGACTTCAGATCTCATTGCAAGGTCCGCAACGTCCTGCATTTTCAAAGTACTGTTTGCAGGTCTTGCCAACAACGTAGCTGGCCCGCGACCTGTTGGATTTGTTGTTCAGTAGCCCCAGACAGAGCTATTGACTTTGAGGAACTGTATTTAAAGGTTATTCTTGCAAAATTCGTATCTCTATTACTGTTTGTTGAATTTTTTTAGTTTTGGTCTTGTTTTACAAATAAATATTGGATATTTTGCTAACTGGTGTGGTGTCATGTTGTACTGTTTTCACTGTATTACTTAGGGCCTGATTCCGATCTCGCTGGGAAAGCCCTACGGCCGACTCGTGCCCGTAGAGCTTTCCGACTGACTCGTGCTCCTGGGCTCCGAGCGACAGAGTACGATGCGCTGCAGCGCTGACGGACTCGAGTCGCTCAGAGCCCCATTTAGGTCTATGGGAGCCTGGTGTACTTTGCGTACATAGGCTCCAATGGACAAAAAACGTACGTCTCGGACAATGGTGCCCCCTGGCGCGGTGACGCCTCGGTCCCGCCCGCACCGTGCATGCATGTGTAGGGGGGACCCTTGGGAGCCCCCCAGTGGTCGAGTCATAGGGCCCCGGGTGAAAGGGGGCCTGCTACGGACCCCCATAGTCCGCTTCCCGGAGTTTTTTCAAGTCAGAGGGTCAGAGTCGATCAGGCTGCTTGACGCGCGCATCGTACTTGGTCGCTTGGGAATCGGTCCCATTACGCAGAGCCCATCGATGAAGTCGGAGTTGTCCGGACGGCTTCGCAGACGGGTAAGAGTCGGTCGGAGCGCGAGGCTATCCTCACATCGTACTTGCTCGCTCGTAAAGTGGTAGGAGTCGTCTGGAAATCGCGCGTACGAAACGGAGTCGCTCCTGACAGATGCCGACAGGAGTCCTTCCATCGGAGATCAGAATCGGCCCCTTAGTGTTATAGGCAAACGCTTCCCGCATTGCCTCAGAGAGAAGCCTGCCTGCTTTTGCCAAGCTGTCAAGGGGGTGAGCAGGGGTTATTTTAGGTGTGTAACTCTCTTATCCTGGCAAGAAGGAAGGGTCCCTATTTGGACAGGGTGCAACCCACTGCCAACTAGAGACCCCCATTTCTAACAATGTCCTTTGAAGCTGAGGAGTAGAGTGCTTTGGGTTCTGCCTGTGTGAAAGGAGGCGATCCATTTGAGGGCATTTCCTTGGATGCCCATCTGGTGGAGGCCGTGGAGGAAGGTGTAGTGCGATATGGTGTGGAAGGCTGCAGAAAGGTCAAGGAGGATCAGGGTAGCAGTTTCGCCTTTGTCCATGAGGGCTTTGAAGTCGTCCGTGACTGTTATGAGGCCAGTTTCCATGGTATGGTTGGTGTGGAATCCTGATTGAGAGGGATCCGGGAGGTCGCTGGCTTCGAGATGGTTAGTCAGTTGTGTGTTGATTGCTTTATCTAGGACTTTGGCTGGGAACGGTAGTAGCGAGATGGGACATTAATTTTGTATGGTCTGCTAGGTCAAGGGAGGTTTGTTTTAAAAGAAAGACGTTTAACTTCTCCATGCTTCCATGCTGTGTGGAGGTAGGCATGGGTGATGGAGGCATTCAGGATGGGGGTGAGGTCCTTGCTGATGGATCCGGTTCCTTTGTCAAACATGTGGTGAGGGCATGGATCCCTTGGAGCTCCGAAGTGGATTGAGTTTATGAGGGAGACGGTGGTTGGCATGGTGAGGGGCTCACAGATTGAGATGGTGGCTGGGGTGTTGTCTTTGTTGGTGTATATAGTGCTGAGGGTCTCAAGGGGAGGTTGGAGGTGGAAGTGTTCGTAAATTGTTGCAATTTTGCTGTGGAAGAGCTCTGCGATGGAGTTGCAGCGGTTCTAGGAGGGAATGATGGCTTTGGGTTGGAGAACTTCGTGACAATACCAAAGAGTTCCTTGCTGTGATTGGAGCTGGCTTTTAGGCAGTTGTTGTGGGCCTCGTTCTTGTCATTCTTTAGGTGAAAGTAGTATTTATTTAGTGCTCTTTTGAGAGTTTCACTGTTGAAGGGGGTCTTGTTGGCGTGCCAGGTCCTTTTCAGTTTTTAGCAGTTTCGTTTGGTGTTGACATGTTCATCTGTGAACCAAATGGCATGGTGGGGGGATTTGTAGGGTCCATGAGGTTTGAGGGGGTGACTTATTTGGCACAGTGGGTGATCCAGGTATTGAAGTTTTTGATGGCTTCATCAGAGTTGTGGGGGGGAAGTAGTGATGCGGTGAGGGTGTGTGTCCATAGGTCCTCTGATACCTTAAGCTTTGGTGCTGCAGATTTGATGCTGCAGTGGAGAGGGCCGTGACAGTAGGTGAAGGGTCCAGTTGTGTGGCATGGGGATGCACTATAGAAATTGATGTTGCGGCGCCCTGGGCTGAGGGCCCAGAGTTTGTTTCCTGAGTGTCTGTGGTGGAGGGGAGGGATACTATGTGTCTGGGTGCGGTCCAGGTGTGGGCAATATCCACACAGGACTATAAAATTAGATGAATATTTTACAAACAAAACAAGACCAAAACAACAAAAATACAATGTATAAAAGTTGTGATATTGAATCTTAAAGGAATAAATGCGGTAAAGCGCTTAAAAGCATGCAGCGCAAAAAAGACTACTTTAGGTCTCACTGGACCAGGGCAAAGTCAAAGTTCGGGCCTTCTGTGGTGGAGTACCGGATGGCTACAGGACCTGCGCAGGCTCAGGTGAACAAAGTACCTTTCCTGGTCACAAACAGCGAAATGCGTTGACGTAGACGCCTGCATGTGCAGGCTGGGTCGATCTTCTCCATGCAGTGAACGCGATGCGTCAGTTCAGAAGAAGGGTGCCAGAGTTGATAGGCGTCGAGCAATGTACCAGATTCTAATGGTACATGTCCTACATTTTACTTTCATGGCATCCTGCCCTTAGTGTTATATATGGCCTACGTTAGTGGTGTCTATATGCAGGGTTACTGGAATTATGCCATTGTAAGGCCATGGCGATTTTTGCGTAGTTGAGGATTTGCCACACTTGCCACATAATCTATCATCTGCCGTATAATCTGCAGATTTTAACAAAAAAACTTTTTTTTCTAGCTCATGTGGTTCAAAAGTTAGTCGAAACTAAGTGACACGTGTTGCTGCGCAGTGGAAGGCCCTCTGCAAAGGTTGACTGATCACCTTTCTGGCCGTGGTTGCCAGTTTTGCAGCAGTGCTGCAATATCTGCCCCCAATAGCAAAAGTGGGAGTGGTGCTTTTTACTAGCACAACTCGCCCCCTCCTCCTCCATCCCCCTCCAAGGGCCGGTCGAGCAGCAATCTGCCAGGGCTGGTTGCTGTTCCCAGTCCGGCCCTGTTTGGCCTCTTTACATCTAGGCATTTGGAAATCTACCGATATTTATTAACAAAAGAAAATGATACCATTATACCTGCTGAAGAGGCTAATAGGAAATGTCTTACCTCAAACGGCAAGCATGGGAAAGGAAGCTTTACACGTCACAGACGCTTGTAACTTTAAGGCATGATTAAAATAAGCACAAAGATAGTTGCAGCGGTGCAGTGATGCTAAGGTCTTTTTTTTTTAAAATCCAATATTGCCTAGCTTCAAGCCAGAGATAACAGAGGGACAAGCCTTTTACCGTTCATTAGCGGATCGGTGAGGCTCAGCGGCTTACTGCTAGGAACTGTTTTTATGCTTTTAGACTATATGTGAATTTTTTACTTGTGGGCTCTCTGTGAGGAATTGGGGAGAACTTGAATTAAGTTGTTTTATCCATTTAAATTCTGCGTATAATTCTGCGTATTTGCAGTTTACTCTGTTGCTTGCACTAATTTCCGGAAAGGAGCTGTGTTCAATGCTCCGGGGGGACACATAGACGGGCTTTCCTACGTTAGCGAGCAGTCTAGCTGCGACGCCAATCACGCCCACCACTCCTTTTAAGGGGCGGATGACGTGGCCGCGCAGCTAGACAAGCCTTTTTACCGTTCATTAGCGGATCGGTGAGGCTCAGCGGCTTACTGCTAGGAACTGTTTTTATGCTTTTAGACTATATGTTAATTTTTTATTTGTGGGCTCTCTGGGAGGAATTGGGGAGAACTTGAATTAAGTTGTTTGATCCATTTAAATTCTGCGTATTTGCACTTTACTTTGCTGCTTGCACTAATTTCCGGAAAGGAGCTGTGTTCAATGCTCCGGGGGGACACATAGACGGGCTTTCCTACGTTAACGAGCAGTCTAGCTGCGACACCAATCACGCCCACCACTCCTTTAAAGGGGCGGATGACACAGCTACGCAGCGGACGTGCGTAGCGGGTGCGCCGCCGGCACGCCTAAGGCAAGCCCATATGCGCCCGTTCGCGCCCAGCCGGGACCAGGGGCCAGGACCCCTGATCCATTGCCAAAAGGTAAGCTTTCCTACACCTTTTTAGCAGCTACTTGCTTACGGACAGAGCCCACATTCTCTTTGCGTCCCTTCAATGTCACCTACAAATATTGTTAACAAATGCACCCAGTGCCCGTTTGAATGAATCCCTTCCTCGACTATCATCAACTCAAGCCAGTTGCTAACATCGATTTTTAATATGGCTTTCCTGAACTGTCGTTCCCTACCTAAACACACTACAGAACTGTACTTACTGCTGGATGAGCTAGATCTTGACGTCTTGCTGCTCACCGAAACTTGGCTCACTGACACCTCGGACCCGGCGGTAGTACAAGCTCTTCCCGCTGGCTATCTTATCCAAAGACTAGACCGGGAACTCAACAGGGGTGGGGGTTTAGCCATCATGTATAAAGAAAACTTCAACTGCCGCATGTCTGTTAATAACATTTCTGACTGTGAAAGCTTCCTATTCTCCCTTGGCTTTTCCCCCAAGTGTAGCTTTACTGGTGTCCTTATTTATCTTCCCCCAGGACACAGTGGCCATTTTATTAGGGATCTCCCGGATAATATTGCTAGATTGGTGGGCTCTTTCTCCAATTTTTCTGTTTTAGGAGATCTTAATCTCCATTTTGATAAGGAATCCGCTAAGGATGCTGAAGCCGTTATTGACAGCCTAGGTGCGTTAGCTCTTAAGATTAAAGTCTCTAGCCCCACTCACCAGAAAAGTCACCTTCTTGACCCACTCTTTTCTAATATTAATAATCTGACAGTAGGAAAACATATTCCCCTACCGTGGTCTGATCATTTTTTGATTCCCTTTGCCTGGACACATCAGGATGGTGGGCAACCTCGGGGTAAGTCAAAAAGTTGGAATAGAAACTGGTCCAAACTGGACATTAACTGTTGGGCATCGACCCTTGAAAAATCTAGACCTATTCTAGGTAATGACCCTGAACTAGCCAATAACAAAGTGACTTGATGGCTGGAAACGTCGTAAGATTCACTAATCCCGAAAAAACTGATGACCAACACAAAAGATAGTCACCGTTCAGAATGGTACAATCCCAAACTTAGGGAGCAGAAACAAACTTGTAAGCGCTTGGAAGGAAGGTGGAGAAAGGATTTCTCGGTATTCGAGAAATCGAAGTATAGAGAAGCCATCAATATCTATAAGGCTGAAATTAGGTTGGCACAAGCAGAATATTGTGGAAAAAATATCTTTTCAGCCTCCAATTCCCCTCGGAATTTTTTTTACATTGCTAAACACCTTCTTAAGCAACCTGAGCCTCCTCTTCCTGCAGCTGACCCCTTAGGGCGGTGTAACAAGTTGGCGCATTTCTTTTTTAAAAAAAATCAACGACATCTATTCTACCTTCCCTCCTACCTCAGGACTTATAGATATCTCCTTCCCAGAGAGTTCAGCCAAACCTCCAGTCCCAGGTATTGAGACCACTCCCCCCATGGACCTGGAATCTCTAAAAGCTTATTCTCATCAGTTGAAATCTGGCTCTCCCAGGGATGTGATAACTCCGTTTTTTATAAATCAGGTTTTTGATTCCATTAGTTCAGTTATTCTTGACCTCATTAACCTTTCATTGTCCACTGGGATTGTCCAATCTCCATGGAAACGGTCCATGGTTAGAGCCCTCTTAAAGAAACCTACCTTGGATCCGGAAATTTTTGCTAACTATCGGCCAATTTCATTGTTACCAGGGTTCGCAAAAATTTGCGAAAAACGTGTTAACTCTATTCTCTCCGCCTTTCTGGAGGAGAACGATCGCCTGCACCCCTCTCAAACTGGATTACGACCACAGCAGGGCACTGAAACTGCCTTGCTAGTAGTGGTTGAGGAATCAAGGAAAATTCTAGATGTCGGTGGGTCCGCAGCTATTGTATTACTCGATCTCAGCGTGGCCTTTGACACAGTCAACCACCAACTTTTGATTGAAAGACTTATGGAGAGCCCTACTTAAATGGCTGGAGTCATTCCTTAGAGCTAGGTCTTTTCAAGTCTTTGAGGACAATTTTATCTCGGAAAGAATGCCTGTGCGCTGTGGGGTTCCTCAGGTCTCTTCCCTGAGCCCCACGCTTTTCAATGTGTATATGAGACCTTTGGCAGAAGTGGTCAAGCCTTTTGGGGTCAAGATCATCTCATACGCTGATTATACGCAGCTAATTGTGTCCCTTAATCAGATGGATGATAAACAGTTTTGCCTGACCAATTGCCTGGAGAAAGTGTCCGCTTGGATGGATAACTCCTTTCTAAAGTTCAATGCTGCAAAAACTGAACTGATGTTTTTGGGAAAACCCATTAACATCAATCCTTGTGCTTTCTGGCCTAAATGTTTAGGAACTATGCCCACACCCAAAGAACACATAAAAAGTCTTGGGGTATGGTTCAATCACAAACTAGAGTTTAAGGAGCAGGCACGTAAGGTAGCTGCTACCTGCTTTGGAATCCTCAAAATAATTGGGAAAATCTTACCCTTGCTCCCTTTTACTGCAGGGAAATTGCTGGTGCAGGCCCTGATTTTGTCACGGCTCGACTACGCTAATGTGCTCTATCTTGGTTCCTCGTGCGCTACCATTAAAAAGCTTCAAATGGTGCAAAACTGTGCTGCACGCTCCCTTATGGAGGCTCCTTATCGGGCAACGGCAAAGCCCTTGCTTATCTCTCTGCACTGGTTGCCAGTGGCAGAGAGAATTCAGTTCAAGGCCCTGTGCATTGCTCACAAGGTATTGTCCTCTAGGGCACCTCCGATTCTCAGAACTATCATCACCCCTACATCCCAAAAAGAACACTACACTCAGGAAAGAAACGTCTTGCAGCAGTCCCGAGAGTTAATCGAGCACGGAGTGGTGGTAGGATGTTTTCCATTATATTGTCGAAAAGTTGAAATCAACTTCCAGATCATATTCGGCTCGAGGCTACTCACCTTTCCTTTCGTAAATCTCTGAAGGCTCTGCTGTTCCCCTGATGCTCCTTTCTGTCGGTAATTGGTTTTGTCATTAGTGCTGGGAGGCCTTTGGTAGCCATGCGCTTTCCAAGTACTCATTCATTCATTAAAAAAGCCAAGTCGAAACTCTGGACTAGAGATATTTAGGAGTAGAACATGTCAGATGGGGCACAAGACTGCTTGAAGTTCTATAGAAGATGATGGGGAAAAGTCGACTATGGTAGTTTGACTAGAGGATATGAGGAATTTGAAAATTGCACTTCTAATGATGTTAATATCAATTAAAAGTAAGATTTAAAGTCACTGCAGTGCCACTGCATAGAGTAATGATGAGGTAGGGGGTGAAGGAGTAAGCTACTGGTGATGGTAGGAATGGGGTGAGAAAATGAAGATGTTCCTGAGCATTACCAAACTCGGTAGCCTCCCATGCTTAGGTCCACGGAAGAACATACCAGCAACACTAAGTCAAAGTAGTTTATGTTTGTTTAAACATATTTCACCTTTTAATTACAAAATTACCACCAGACCTGAGTGAGCAGCCATTATTTTTTATAAAACCGCTCACCTGTTACTCCTTGTAAGTGTGACAGAAAGCCCATGACCTTTAATGGGGAGATCAAATTCTCCATGAGAGTGAATGCAGTTCACCAGCCTTTCAAAGGCCATAGTGGCAAATAGAGCCTCAGATCAGGGGCTTCCCAGGACCAAATTCAATGAGAGAGCAGACCTTGCCTCGCCACATATGGAGAACTGTGATATGCATCGGAGGAAATGCAAATACCATCATTAAGATGGGTAAATCATGTGTGCAAATACAGGAACTCGGCACACAATATCTTCAGACCCCTTCCCTATAACTGAAGGAACCACACACCCCTCCATTAATAACAGGTGCGCTCAGTATGAAAAAGGTAGTGCCCATTGGGGATGAAACTGATTTTCTGTGGCACAATACCCTGAAGTTCGGAGCCCAATTTCGATCTTTTTAAACAATTGGTGACGTAATGAGCTTTTAGCTTGAGAAAAGAACTTTATTTTTCATGATTTTTATTCAGCAGCCTCTGGTTAGTAATGAAAAATCCTTCAGTCATCCTCCAACGGCATGAAATAGTTTGTTTTCATGATAATCTTGGTTGCTAAGTAGCTTTTAAGTCTCTTTAAAAAGCATCAATTGACAGATACCTTCAGAAATGCGTAAAATGTCCTACGTACGTAGGGAACGAAACGCTTTAATTCACATTCACTCATCAAAACTGTGAAGTATTTTCCAGCAAATCTATTGTATTTTTTCCTGAGTTCTATGTGCATTCGAACACTTAGAATAATTGTCTTATCTTGTTTTTGGCGTAGACTGAATTTGGCTATTCCACAGTAGCTATTATATTCATGCTTTTTCTTTTCTGTTTTTTTCAATCGACCACCCCCGTCCTCCTACCGTTTTTACAACTTGTGTCCCTTATTGCTTCTGTTATAATGTTTGTCTTTTATTTTAAAGAAATGTTCCTTAATGCTGTATTGTTAATGGGCCTGATTCGTGTGTGCTTCATTTCACTGTACTTATATCAACACTTTTTAAAATAGTTTTCCCTTATGAGTTGGATGGATTGAGGTTGAGCTGTGTGCTTTGTAGTTTTATGTTTTCAATTACAAACGATTGCCAAAATGATGCCCTTTGTTTTCTCTAATTTGTTACTTAAATTAAAGCAGAAATATGGATACGATTAACTGTTTCATGGTTCCTTTTTTAGGTACACATTCACTGGAATCTATACCTTTGAATCACTTGTTAAGATTCTTGCTAGGGGCTTCTGTTTAGAAAAGTTTACTTTCCTTCGAGACCCATGGAATTGGCTGGATTTCAGTGTAATTTTAATGGCGTAAGTATCATAAAATATCATTTCATTCAAAATAGATTTTTTTTTTTTGACTCACTTATAGTAGCAAATAACAGTTCCTTAATTGTATGGCTATTTGGAGGCACAGGAAAGATTTTACTTCAGCTATAGCTTGAAAAGATGATTTTCCTAGATTAATTCTTTATTATACATTTCTAGTTTCTGGCTGCCACAACGAACTGTATATTCCATTAACAATGGCTTCATGTTGCTCAGTGGTTGACATGCATTGATGCATTAATCTACAGAAGTAAGGTACATAGCGTGAGGGAGCACAGTGCATGACGCCATAAAGGCTGAGGAGACCAAAGACAATTTTTGGAGGAAAACTAAGCATTATCATGATTACACGGATAATGGTGTTTATGCAGGAAGATAAGGGGGACACAAATCATCACTGACTGGTATGCAGTGTACACTGTAGTAAAGGAAGAGCTTCTGAAATACGAGAGAAAAGAAAACATTCTGCACATCAAAGGTATTTATTTCTAGAACCTAGGGATGTTCAGCAACAAACGTATTTTACAACAATTTCTTGGCAATATTTTCAGATTTTGAGTCTTAATTTAACTTGGATGTGTTCAGTTTGGGTGTATTTCAAAGATCTTGGTTAATTAACTCAGTTTTTGGACATAATTACACGTGAATTATATAATGAATCCTGAAAAGGACATGTCATTGAAGAAGGAGGCTGTAGGGCGCTCCCAGTTTAAGGGTTTTTTGGCTGAATATCAACTGAATGACCACCTTGAAGGATACTGGGACTATATCTAACAGTTCAGTGAGTTGGGAGTTTTCCTGTCCATTTGGAATAGGGTGAGCCTAGATGGAGGCCCAGATATTATTCAAAACAGCAGTAATACCAGTTAGTGTGGGACTTTTTCCCAAGCTGCACTTTGAATATGTGCTTTGAGTCACAGAGTCCACAGTATTTGTTGCAATTTAAGAGGCATGAGAGGACCCCGGGCCATTATCCAGAGCCAAAACCAGCATTTGACGTTTTATGTCTAAGGTATATCAGTTTGAGTTAATTGTGTGGAGATCAGCATTAGGAAAGAAAGATCAGTGGCGAGGGCATTGAAGCCTTTGAATGCCTCAGGGGACATGCAGTCCTAGTGAAGGACTTTCTTTGTGTTAGAAATTAGATTAACCATTTAGGACAATGTGTGACCAGCATCTGTTGGATCTGGTGAGATGTGGAGGAGGGCCTGGTGGTTGGAAATAACAGAAGCCACAACTTGGTCTTTAAAAACACGTAGGCATTGGCCACCTTTGAATGTGATTTAGAGGGCATTACCTACTTATGGCGGTCATTTTGGTATTTCAGTTAGATGGAAACGTTTCAAAACTTTGCTTACCTGGATGTATGTGGAAATATCATATATCTCTGCTGTTTATTTTAGAAAGAGATAGTGGAAAGAGACATAACACCAGGAGTGACTAGGTGATGACAGTAGAATGGAGATAGGAAACATATTTTAAACTCATTCAAGCAAATTGTATCGCGGATTTATTTTGCTATAGACATTTGCAGCAATGCTTATAAACAAAGCATATATATGTTTTATATTGTGATGTTAAATGAGCTACTGGTGGCCGGATATGTTTTTAATGAACTGGAAAGTATAGCATGAAATGATAGCCGCTGTTGCTTGAGAATGTTAATTTTATGCCTGCCTACCCCATCAAAAGTATGTCTTGAAGTGGTGCTTCACGGAGCATGCAAGCTTTGCACATTTTGAGCATGTTAAGCATGGTGTGTTAGACAATGTTACAGATAGTGATTTGAGCAAAATCACTGTCTGTAGCTCAAGAATGCATTACCTTTAAAAAGAAACTTACTTCTATGCTTGTCTCCACATTTTCTTGAAAACATCAACACATAGTCGGTTCAAATTTACATATTTCCATAATAAAAGTCTCTGAGGGTAGGTGTACTAAAAGGACCTGGATGACAACAGAAAAAATTATGTATGTATTAGATATCAAGATACACACTCCAGCTCAGTGTTTGCCACATCTCCACATGCCTGGACTTTAGATTGTGCCAGGTTCTTCCATTGATCTTACTTATTGTTATCATCACTGGTTATGATTATGCCTTGTGCCGACATACAGTTTTCTCCCCCTGTACTCTTCAGCTACCCTGTTGTCTGATCTATAGGCCCCCTCTCTATTGCTCAATTGTAAAGTTCTCTGATACCCTCATGGGTCTTGTTCGCACTATATAAACCTTTTTAAAGAAATACATAAATAAATTGTGGTAGATCTCTGTGGAGATCTGCGTTTCATTTAGATATGCTTTGGGATTGAGTTTTTACTTCAGGGTTGGCAGTTAGTGGGTATGGTAGTGTCTAAATTAGAAAAAATACGTAGCACCACTGCTTCTTTTGCTTGGGCTATTCAAGGTAGCTGTTATGCCCTTAGTGAAATGCAATGTTCTTATTGATACCTTTGTGGTTGTCAGGCAAAGTGATGGACTATTTCAAAAGTATCCTCCACTTGCAGGTCTGGGTATCTAATATGCACTATTTGGGGAGTTAGTAATCCATGATAGCATTCTGCAAGGGGTATCTGTGATATGCTCTTAGATATAAGCCAGCAGTACCCTAGATATACTACGGAATGAGAAATAATTTTTCTGTTATCCCTATCAGGTTATGATTGGTATGACACATCAATTAATACCACTCAAATTATTGATCAAGGTGTAAGTGATAGAACAGATTACATTTTTTCCAAATGCCCTCATTGAAATCTATTTTCATCACAGCTCCTCTTTAGGTGAAGTGTCTTTCAGTTGATAGGATGTCACTCAGGTGTACAGGGTAATTCCTGTCTTTGTCCAATCAACCCTTGGTCTGTGTTTAACAAGAAATGGCAAAAAGAACAGATGGTGGACCGAATGCCGAATTAATCAAACATTCACCCGAGTCACAGATCTGGGTTAAATCCATAGTTTTTTTGCATACCACGCCCTTCCAGTTTAGACCCAGCCATATTCAAATCAGTTTTGAGCCTGTTCCCTAAGGGAAGAGTCCAGCCTGAACTGCCAGGCCAGGACTTCGCTGGACCAGAAAGAAGCATCCGGGGACCGGTTATCGGGTAACAAACCTCATCAGCCAGGGTAGCTTGAATCTGGTGGCATAGCAAGCACGGGACCCACGTCAGGGCATACCCATCCCACTCAGGGCGACAAAATCAAAAAGAACAGATGATGACCAGAATGCTGAATTAATCAAACATTCACTCCCAGTCATAGATCTGGGTTAATTCCATCTTTTTTTTTTGCATGCCACACCATTTCAGTTTAGACCCAGCCATATGCAAATCAGTCTTGACCCTGTTCCCTAAGGAAACAGTCCAGCCTTAACTGTCAGGCCAGGTCTTCCCTGGACTAGAAACAAGCATCCTGGGACTGGTTTCAGGGTAACACCACTCATCAGCCAGGCTAGCTTGAATCTGGTGGCGTAGCGAGCATGGGACCCACATCTCAGCATACCCATCCCACTTAGGGCGACAAATGCAAAAAGAACAGATGATGGACGGAATGCTGAATTAATCAAAAATTCACCCCACTCGCAGATCTGGGTTAAATCCATTGTTGTTTTGCACGCCACGCCATTCCAGTTTAGACCCAGCCATATGCAAATTAGTCCTGATCCTGTTCCATACGGGAACAGTCTATCCCGAACTGCCAGGCCAGGTCTTCCCTTGACCAGAAATAAGCATTCTGGGACCGGTATTAGGGTAACACCCCTCATCAGCCAGGCTATCTTGAATCTGGTGGTGTAGCGAGCACCGGACCCACGTCAGGGCATACCCATCCCACTTAGGGTGACAAAATGCAAAAAGAACAGATGATGGGCGGAATGCTGAATTAATTAAACATTCACTCCTAGTCACAGATCTGGGTTAAATCCATCATTTTTTTTGCACGCCACACCATTCCAGTTTAGACTCAGCCTAAGGGAACAGTTCAGCCCGAACTGCCAAGTCAGGTTGTCCCTGTACCAGAATCAAGCATCCTGGGACTGGTTTCAGGGTAACACCCCATATCAACTAGGCTAACTTGAATCTGGTGGTGTAGCGAGCATGGGACCCACGTCTGGGCATACCCATCCCACTTAGGACGCCAAATGCAAAAAGAACAGATGATGGACGGAATGCTGAATAAATCAAACATTCACCCCCAGTCACACATCTGAGTTAAATCCATTGTTTATTTGCACGCCACACCATTCCAGTGATGGATGGAGTGCTGAACTGAACAAACTTTCAAAAGAACAATGGATTTAATCCAGATCTATTGACTGGGGGTGAATTTTTGATTTTCTCTGCATTCCGTCCATCATCTGTGTGTCTTTTGCTTTCTCACCCGAAGTGCGCCGGGTATGCCCCTGATGTGAGTCCTGGGCCCACTGAACACTGGATTCAAGCTAGCCTGTCTGATAAAGGGGTGATGCCCCGAAACCGGTCCCAGTATGCTCGTATCTGGTCCAGAGAAGACCTGACTTGGCAGTTCAGACATGACTGTTCCCATGAGGAGCAGGGTATGACTGATTTGTATATGGCTGGGTCTAAACTTGGGAGGTATGGTGAGCAAAAGAACAATGGATTTACCCCAGATCTCTTGACTGGGGATGAATGTTTGATTTGTTCCGCATTTCGTCCATCATTTGTGTGACTTTTCCAGTAGAGCTCTCTTCCGTGAAGTGTGTTTACACTATTCCTTGGCTTTTCCACAGGCACTTGGGTCATCAACTAAAGGAAGGCATTGTTGACCTCTGGTGTCTCTCAAGCATACATTGTGCCCTGCAGCTTGTGCAATCCTGAGCGGCTTTATGTGTCAAGCCGAGTATACCTGCTTTTGCAAGATGTCGTTGGCGAAAAGGTGCATCTGCTTTAGCATGGTGTATCACTTTGCTCGAGTATACCTCTTGGACTGTGCATCTCAGGTGTTCACATACAAGCAGTTGAGCAGTTCGCACCCTCTCCCTGATGCACCTCTTGAGAAGCTGTGTGTTGCTTTACACATGGAGCAGTTCAGTTCATTTTATGGCTGTCCATCCCAAGAAGGCCAACAAGGTCCACCACAAAAGTAGTACTGTGATAACATAAGATGTATACTGTTCTGTCAGCTTCAGCATGTGGAACAGCAACTAAAACAGTAATGAAGATAAATAAAGAAGCCCACTCAGATGCAACTAGAAATACAGGGGGACTTCTGTTGGACATTTAGGTAAATAAAAGCATCAGGGCGTCTGACAAGTAGCCTCCATATAACTGATGAAGGACTAGAATGAATTAGAGGTACGGTGCGGAAAGATAGCATTCTTATTTGTCACTGGATGAACACATGGAACAGATTAGGAAGAAACAACAAATTATGTGCACTCAACAAGCCATCAGAGAAGTAATGACTTAGAGCCAGATTGATTAGGACTTTGTATTGTTCTTGCTTTGTGCAAAGCTACGCAAGGAGAATGCTAACGCTTCAGTAATATTTACAAACCACGCAAAGGGCTATTTGCCCCGCCTTGTGAGGCTTTGTAAAGAATTGTAACATAACAAAGCGGCTTGCGTTGCTTATGTTACTTTTCACCCATGGATTCTGGGGATTCTTATATTAACTGGAGCTAGTGAACCTGGGAATGTGTCAAAGTGCTACACCTTCTCCAGTGTGGCGTAACAAGAAGAAATATCTTTATTTCTTGTTGTTCTTTCCTCTTTTCACATGCACAGCATTCTGCAGTACACATAGAAAGAGGAAAATGCCTCTAAGGATGCTCTCTCCCTGTGCTGGTGCACTGTGTCCTACCCATCGCAAATTCAGGCACCTTTACACCATAGTGCAAGAGAGGAATGTTTTTGTGCAGGAATCTACACCTTCCTGCACTAAAACATTACAGTCTGTAACACAGGCACTCTTGCACTACTTTGCAAGGGTGCCTGCATTGGGCGATAGGCAGCACTCAGTGCACCAGCACGAGTAGAGAGCAGAAATGCTCTGAATCTTTGTAACTATGGAGCATTTCTGCTCTTTCACTTTACGCAATACTTTGCTTGCTGCCCTGTGTTGCGTGAAAGATTAGTAAATATACCCCAAGACTGGTGTTATGTGACTAAATTCAGCATTAATGAATGCAAAACAGGTTAAGTTTTTGAGTTGCTATGAATGTTTTTAAGGTTTTTTTAATAGAAACTGTTCTTTTCTGATTTTAGTTCTTAGTGTCTGTTACTAATAAACTGATTTGTGAGCATATGTAATCTTGACACCAAGTCGACAAAGATAAAGTTAATGTCTGTTGTGATAATTCTGAACAATTGTGATTTAATTCTACAGGTATGTAACAGAATTTGTAAACCTAGGCAATGTTTCAGCTCTTCGAACTTTCAGAGTGTTAAGAGCTTTGAAAACTATTTCTGTGATTCCAGGTAAGAAGTAGTGGTTGGTGGGAGGTGTTAAATACATGTCTACGTCCAACTGTTTTCTTGTGTCCTCCTGGCATTGTGTTTGTGAGTGAAACTGTCTGTTACATACACAATATTTTTGCAGAGGTTTTGGACCAGGGCAATATGACATCGACAAGAACATTCGGGGTTCTTTCTCCGAGCATTGAAAACAAAATTTGGCATTCCAGGTGAGAGCCAGATTAAACCTTTGAGCTGACTCTTGAAAGCTTACAAATGGCCACTAACATATGAGCGCAGACGAAGAAATACAAGCCGTTGTATTTCCAGCTGGCCTCAAAAATTAACTAATGCTTGCATGAAATACTATAATTGTCATCCTCTCTTATGGTTGCAGCTTTGGATGTTAAGTCTGCTTTTTTGCACTCTCTACATACAAAGCTTATTACCTTTTGGGATTAACTAGTGCTAAGAATCATACCAGCAAGGTCAGTGACGTAGTCTGCAGCCAAACGAGGCAAGTCAGAATAATATATGACTTGATATAGCCTGCAGTCACTTGGCACTCAAATTATGACGTCATCGAAATGGCTTCTTGCATGCTTTTATTGATACTTGATGTTCACCATTTAAGAGGATGACTACAGATAACAGCATGGGATTGGAAATTACATTTAGGGTCAACTTAAAAAAAAATACAAGAGGTATCACAAAAACATAGAAGATGACAATGCATTTTTGGGCTCTTTACAGCTAGTTGCACACTACTAACGGTACAAACGATAGATAGCAGAGCATGGACTATCAGCAATAGTGCAATGTGAACGCAACTACTTTTTCCCATAGTGATCATGTCCCGATTGAATGAACCGATTGCTTGCCTTTTCCTTTCAAATTGCTTTTTTAGAGTGTATGCCGTTCGTTTTCAGAAGTTGTCTTGGGCTTTTTAGACTTTTGTTTTGAAATATTTACGTGAACTGAATCAGTGATGCTGCTGCATGGTATTATGGAGCAAGCCTTTTTTGCTTTTCTTTCACCTTTCGAACTCCCGTCCTTTCGGAATACCTAAATGTCCGTTCTCTTTTCAGGCTTGAAGACTATCGTGGGAGCCTTGATTCAGTCGGTGAAGAAGCTCTCCGATGTCATGATTCTGACCGTGTTTTGTCTCAGTGTATTTGCCCTAATAGGACTGCAGCTGTTTATGGGCAACTTGAGGAATAAATGTCTGCAGTGGCCTCCGGACGATGACGCGTATGAAACAAATGTGACTTCCTACTTTAATGCTACAATGGAGGCAAATGGAACAATTTACAATAGAACAGTGAGAACATTTAACTGGAAGGAGTATGCAAGTGATCCAAGTAAGTAATGATGACACAGCTGCTACGACGGTACATATCCTGAGTTAATGATGTAAACATCTAACGAGGAATAGCACTATTTCTGTGCCGTGTAACAGACTGCCAATCACATTGTTTGATGTTGCTACTGTATATAAGGTTTTGAAATACAAATCAGTTTCTCAGGCCTCTTCTGCATCCTTTCTTCAAACTGCTCCGGCCCATTTTAGTATCTCGCAATTATCTACTGGAACCCACTCTGGTCAGATGAACCTTTTTACTTGCCCAATAGCGTGGAGGGAAAAACACAATTATCAAAATTTCTGTCCGTAATTTGCCATAATCAAGGACTCGAGACTTAATCTCTTGGCTCTCTGGTTTTTATTATCAGCATAAAGATTTGGAGATACAAAGTCCTCAATACGAGGCACAACAAGTACATAGGCACTAACACAAATGCTACTCTACGGAGAATCCGCATACGGCTAAAAATAACTAAAAGTACAATCTCTAAAAGCATGAGGTAGAACACCACCAAGCAAATGTCGATACTAGGGACACTGAACCATATCATCTCTGTCCCTACTCTGCACTAGATGACATCCCTACTTAGCAATCCCTTGAGACCCTCATCGAATAAAAGGTGTCAGAGTGAAACTTCATAAGAAGTCTTCACTTAGAGAGCTTTGGTCTAAGTTGCCCCCTCTATCCCTTCGCCTAGCCTTCCTCTGCTCTGGGCTGCTCTGATCTGCTTCCACCCTCGGGGCGCTGTCCCTAATACAGAACCCCAAATCCCAGAACACGCCCTTTGCCCCTCCTCTTCTGCGGGGTCGTCTTTCAGTAAATTTCCACAGAGCGCTGTCCAGTTCCATCGTCCATCGCTTGGCCTTGAGTCCCAGACGCCATCCGCACTAGGAGTTACGATTGGCACATTCCAATACACTCCCATGTCTGGCTTTTACTACATAAGTCAATTTGTGAACAAAGAGCTTCTCTACTAACGAGCAACTGTCCTTGCACCTGGGGTGAGATCATGCAAAGCAGACATTCTTCACATCTTTTAAGTTGCAATTTACTACAGCCTAAAACCTCTACTGGAATAAATCCTTTTTGGCCTATTGCCCTTGGCTAACATAAGAAAATACCAGGCCTTTCGCCTCAACGATATATGCGAATTCTGGCCACTACTTCGGTTACACAAGCAGGTTTCAATCACAGTATTGACATTTACGTCTTTCTTTCATGTGTGGTCAAGCTAAACAAACTACAGACACGAAGTCTAGGGTGCACATTTCTAACACCACATTACATTTCACATAAACTAAACTCTATACATTTCTCCAACACGTTTACAATGGGCTTGTACATAGCTAACACTTCTATTAAAATCGATATAGGTTATACAATTCATAATACATTGCACACAAGATACCTGGATACACATTTGATTATATGCGGGTGCCGACTAACAGTGAGTATAATGCACCCCTACAATTTTCAAACTTTTAAGCGCTACATCAGTTCCCCCCTTTGATGACATCCGTCATCACACCATTACATTTCTCTTCTTTAGAACTGATTTAAACCGCGCTAGTCATAACTTGGCCATGTCGAACTCCCTCCAGTCTCTTAAGACTCTCATATTGCTGCTCCTGGAGCTTCGCCATCCTTTTCTCGTTTGCCTTAAGAGCCCTTTCAACCTTGCCTCCTTGATACCACTTCCATGCCTTCACGCATCCCCACAAACAAATCACGCAAACCACAGCAATGATAATTGGCTTCAACACTGATCCCAGAAATCCTCTTCCCAAATTCGCAAACCAGGTTCCCACTCTTCCAAAGCCTAATCCAATCTTCTCCCACACATTCTCCTCCGTCAAATCCATAATCTCCTTGTGAATAGTCGTGATGTTATCTATGTACTTCCCTATCTCCTTCGTGTTGTCTGGAATATATGTGCAGCATTCCTGAACCTTCAATAATTTGCAGACCCCGCCTTCTTTTGCTAATAATACGTCTAAAGCAAGGCGATTCTGCATAACCATATTCCGTATCGACAACATCTCTCCAGCCACCAACAACAAAGATCTCGCCGTGTTCATAGACAACTCATCAACCACAGTCGCCAACCTCCTAATCTTCACATCATTCAACACCACACCCATACTAGGTATCATTGCTCCGTATATGTCCCCAATCACTGCACCAGCGTTCGTAGCCCTACGTTTCCTGGACTGTCGCTTCATCTCTAACAACTCCAAGTCCTCGGTGTGATAGATCTTCGGGAATATAATGGCCAAATAGCATATGCCATACCAATTCGCAGGTAGCCTGACATAAGCATTCTTCCCACATACATAATATACTGTCGGAATTACCTCTACTGGACCTACCATAAAATTCTTAGCAGAGGCTTCCACTGTGAAAGTCTGAGAACAAGTGCTATGTCCTACTGCGACCTTATCCGTATCGGATTGAGGCCGCCCAATACACAAATTCCCTCTCTGTACCTCATCTAACGCTATTGGTCCATAACTTCCCTTGGATCTGTGAGCCCTCTCCTCGTCTGTCCAATCTACTGGGCTATCTCCGGTGTGTCGTGTCTGGGTCAACCGTCTGTATCTGTCCTCTACCTGGTCTATGAATTTCTTCTCTATCTCAGATAACGCACATGTCAGGTTATTCCTGTGAGCATGCGCCGTATCCAACTTCATAGTCGGTCTAAAATACTTCAGGAGTCTGTCCTCTTTCTTATTAGAATCATATTTGTTCAAATGCTTGATTGCTGGAACTTCAGGAAGTACCGTATCAAAATTTGAAAAGAAATACTCGAACTGTCTCCTGTCATAAAATAAACTGAGTAATAAACTACAAGAAATCCCATAAGTCAATGGGAGATGATGATACTTGATACCCTCATCCACTGAAGCAGGCAACTGCATACACACATAGCAATCCTTCACATCCATCGCATCAACATACTCATACAGCAACCTTGCATACGCATTAAGCTTAAAGTCACCCTTTGACAAATCCATGTGGAGTCTGCGATCATCCCTCAACTTCGATATTTCCTGTTCTCTGATACTGTCACCTCTCTGCCCTGGGGTATTAGGTGTGGGTGCTCCCTGAACCTTCCCCTCTTGTCTGTGAGCCACCATGTATGAACTTATCACTACCGCAAATATGGTGACTACCACAACTCCTATCAATGTGCCTATTATCAGTTTAGCCCTACGATGTGGGTTTGCAGGATCTGCCATCTTCGGAATGTACTCAGTGTCCAATACAGTCTCTGAAAGGGTATGTCTTCTTCTCATTAATGTCTCTTTCGTGAACTTAGGCAAACCTCCCTAACTTTTCTTCGTTCTATAACGGAAAAATCCCTAATTTTATTCTTCTTCCGCTCGGATCTAGGTTATCTTCTTCTCTGCTTGCAACCTTCTCAAATCAATCTAACATAAGCGCTGGTCCCAACAGTTCCAAAACTCCTTGCAATATTTCGAGCTTAAGAATGATCAGTTCTTGTGGATCTGGCACAGTCGTGAACGTCGGGAACTCCAAATTGTCCAAGATCATACCTCGAATGACACTTAGGAATGGCGGACTCGGAATATGAATCGTCAAAATTCCTTCGATCTCCAATCCCGGAACCTTCAGCAACACTTCCACCCTCTGGAGCGGGACACTGTTGACCAATGTCATCGACCTCAACCTTCCCGTGCTCGGTAACCCTGGCATCAGTCACTTGATATGCCCACTCTGGTGAAGCGTACTTCCGACTTGGTACTCTTGTTCTCCTTGATCTTCTCACACCTTGAGGATTCTCCTCGTCACCTGACTCTTCTTCTGGCTCTTCCGAAACTGGTGCAAGGTCTGTGTCCGGAGCCAACCTCAGGTTTACCCGGTTCTGTCTTGCGGGCCAAACCCTTTCTGCTTCGGTGGCACCTCCGGTCTTCTCCCCGATACCCTGTGCACTGACTTCCTCTTCTTCGCCCGAACTTGATTCTGTACTACCCACTGCACCTCTTGCTCTTTCGCCGGTTTCTGGGTCAGTACTTCTTTCACGTTCTTCCTCAACTCGATTCAGTGCACCATCAGCCGCTTCAGCAACCCTTACAGCTTGACTGGCCCTCTCAGGAGGCTCTGTCGGCTCACTGGGATCTTTGTTCTCGAGAGGGGCTGTATCTTCCAAGGGTGCTGGAACTCTACGGGTATGAGAAGCATGCACCCAGTTCGGTAAACCTCCACACTTGACAGCTGTGTTCGTGACAAGAATCACCTGGAACGGGCCGCGCCACCTAGCATCCAAACAACTCTTCCTCACGTGCTTTCGGACTAGGACCCAATCGCCTGGGTCCAAGTCGTGGCACCGGTCACTCGCAGCTGGAACCGTTGCTGTCTGCACCTGCTGAGACACAGAACGGACCACGTCAGCAAGGCCTTTACAATAGTCCAGGATCATATCATCAGTGATATTTATCAGAGCAGTAGCAGGTATTGCAGGCAAACGCATCGCTCTTCCCATGAGGATTTCATGGGGTGTCAACCCAGTCCTTCTATCAGGCACACTTCGGAGGCTCATAAGGACCAAAGGTAAGGCATCAGGCCATTTCAGAGACGTAGACGAACACACTTTCGCCATCCGAGCCTTCAGAGTTCCATTCACCTGCTCCACTATCCCTGAAGCTTCTGGTCTATAGCTACAGTGTAACTTCTGGTCTATATTCAGAGCAGCACAAAGCAACTTCATAACTTCGCTGTGGAAATGAGTTCCTCTGTCCGATTCAAAGGACGTCGGGAACCCGTACCTTGGAATGAGTTCTCTCAATAATAGTTTTGCTACCGTGAGCGTGTCACATCTACGTGTAGGGTATGCCTCCACCCACCTGGAAAAGACACATACTATCACTAATATGTACCTCAACCCATTACACTTCGGCATTTCAACAAAATCCAGCTGCATCCTATTGAAAGGTCCCCCTGACCTCCCTATGTGGCTCAACGTCACAGCGGTTCTTTTCCCCACATTCATCTGTTGACAAGTGACACACCTCTGACACACGGTTTCAGCCACTGCCCGAAACTTCGGGTTATACCAAGTCTGACGAAACACTCTCATCATTGCGTCTCTACCAAGGTGTACAGCACCATGTATCAACCTCGCCATGGGATTCAATAAACATTCCGGCAACACCGCTCGTCCATCATTCGAAACCCATATATCCACATCTCCCTTCTCACATCCAGCTCGCATCCAGCTGTCACGTTCCTGATCCGAGACCCCTTCCTGAAGCTGTTTCAGTTCCTCCCATGAGTCTGCCATTGCTAGCATCTGACCGTACACCACCTCCTCCCCAGTTTCCTCAACGTGGGTCTCAGTGAAGTTGCATCCCTGTTCTGCACAAAATCGAGCTACTTCATCAGCGTAGTTGTTTCCCAACGAGACGAAATCATTTCCCTTTGTGTGGGCAGCACATTTAACAACAGCAATTTCATCAGGACCTTGCAATGCTTTTAACAGTTTCCGTACATGTTCACCATTTCTTATAGGAGAACCTGAAGACGTCATAAACCCTCTCTGGGACCATAGCTGTCCGAAGTCATGAACCACACCAAACCCATACTGGCTGTCCGTGTAAATAGTTACACGGATCTTGTCGGCTGCCAAACAGGCACGAGTCAAGGCAATGAGCTCAGCCACCTGCGCGGAGTGTACTCCTTCTAAACAAGCGGCTTCAACCACACCCGTGATGGTGCATACAGCAAACGCTGCTCTCAATCGACCGACACTGTCTCTTAAGCATGAACCGTCCACAAAAAAGATCTCATCTGAAACTGGGAGCGGTTCATCGACAATGTCAGGTCTCGGTTTGGTGCATAGTTCCGTAACGTCGAGACAATCATGGTCCTCACAATCTTCATTATCATCTATAATTGGAACAGGTAACAATGTAGCAGGATTTAAAACAGCACACCTCTTCAGTGTCACATTATCGGCTGCAAGGATAACTTGCTCATAACGAGTCAGCCTATTATTCGTGAGGTGCTGCGTTTTAGTCCTAGTCATCAACAGTTCAACAGAATGTGGCACATGTACAGTAAGAGGATGACCCATCACAATGCTCTCACATCTCTCGATGCTGACACCTGTTGCCGCAACGGATCTGAGACATCCGGGCAACGCAGAAGCTACTGGATCTAAAGTAGCTGAGAAATAAGCAACTGGTCTACGGACACCTCCATGATTCTGGGTTAACACTGCTAATGCGCAACCTTCTCTTTCGCAGCAGAACAATGCAAATGCCTTGTTGTAATCCGGCATTCCCAACGCAGGAGCGCTACATAAGGCTTCTCTCAGCCTCAGAAATGATTTCAAACAGTCGTCGTCCCATGGTACCGGATCACTTACATCCTTTCGCGTCAGCCGCTGTAAAGGCTTCGCTTCAAAGGAAAAGTTTGGGATCCACTGGCGGCAATAGCCCACCATTCCCAAAAACATTCTAACTTCCCTCTGTGTCGAGGGAACTGGCATCCTCAGAATCGCATCAATGCGATCTGGAGACACTTTCCTTTTACCCTTCTCAATTCTGTGCCCCAAATACTGTACCTCAGGTAAACAGTATTGCAGCTTGTGACCGTTCTCTCCCAGGAAATTCAACAACGCAATGGTATCGACCCTGCAAGCGTCTTCTGTCTCTGATGCGACAAGCAGGTCGTCAATGTATTGCACCAAAACAGAGTTTTTCGGCAACACAAGACCTTCAAGATTCTTCTTTAAGAGCTGATTAAAAATTGACGGGCTCTCCGTATACCCCTGTGGGATTCGACACCATGTTAATATCCGATTCTCTAGCCTAAACGCAAAAAGAAATCTACTTTCTTCATGTAGGGGAATCGAAAAGAATGCCTGACACAAGTCAATCACTGTGAACCATCCAGCTCCGCATGGGATCTGGAACAGTATCACAGATGGATTCGGTACCACTGGACAACATGGAACAACTATGTCGTTTATTTTCCGCAGGTCTTGCACTATCCTAAACTTCCCACTTGGTTTCTGCAGTCCCATAATGGGTGAGTTACATGGACTACCCATGATCTCCACCAGTATTCCCTGCCTAATCATAGACTCGATCACAGGTTTGATCCCTGCTACTGTTTCAGGCGACAGTTTATACTGGGGTGTTCTCGGGAATTCCGCGTTCGGCTTAACCTGTATTCTCACTGGTTCCACTCCCCTGACTAAGCCGATCTCCTCTCCGCTTAGATCCCACACATCGGCCGATACAGACTCCCTCAAGTCCGGTGGAAGCTCCTCCACTGTCAAAGCCGGGTACATTTCCACGCACACCCGCTGATTTGCAACCTTAAAGGTCGCATCATCATCCCTTGTCTGTACCTCTACTCCTTTCGGGGTACAGTAGATTGTGCAATTGAGCTTACACAACAAATCTCTTCCCAACAGACAAACAGGACTAGAATCGCACACCACGAACTGATGTCGATCCCTAAAGTTGCCTATCCTGACTGGAATCGGTTCTGTCAAGGGGCTAACTAGCCTCTTGTTCGCCACTCCAACCACTTGTATGCATTCCCCCGAAAGGGCTACCCCCGGAATTACTGCTGATCTTATAGTTGACCTGGTAGCCCCCGTATCTACCAAAAAGGTAGTAGGGTGTCCATCGAGTTCTGCTTCCACAAAGGGTCCTCTCTGATCTACCTCTAGAATGGCCCTAAGTATGCAATCATCATCCCGACCTAAACTCAACTGTGCCAGCAGATCTGCATCCCTCTCCTCTCCTACTTCGAACATGGGCATCTGCAAATAAGTCCGAGCTCCCTGCTGTATGTTCTGCATCCGGGGTGGCTGGGGAACCTGCACCTGCGAGACGCCGGTCCCCCCTTGCATCATTCTCGGTACAGTCACCGTCTGTACCTGTTCCGCCCCAGGGACCTGACCCATTCCTCCCTCCATCTGCGGCTGATTATAGGGGTTCAAGGGACACTCGCGCCTCCAATGTCCCACCTGGTGACACTGGTGACAAGCAGTCGTCTTCTTCAAGATCGCTACATCTATGCCTGTCCTAGGGTCAACGGGCCTCGGCCTTCCCTGACCCTGCGCGTTCTGATTCCCTGTCTGATAGTTTCCCTGTCTCCGCACCACCGGACCCCCATTCGGCGGTCCCTGAGCAGCTTGCATCTGAATGAGCAATAGGTTATCCTTCATCTTCTTGTGCTTTGACTCAATCTCATCCGTGCAGTACCTGGCGTACCGCAAGATCTCATCTACAGGCTTATTCTGCCAACAGATCAAATGCTGCTGTATCATGAGACTGACCTCGGGCTTCCAACCCAGCACGAACTTAGACACAAACTGTCCCATATCCTTCGTTTCCAGCTCATCTAGGCCACTGTACTGCTTAAAAGCCTTCAAAAGTCTCTTATAGAATTCATGTACTGTCTCCTTTGGCTCCTGCACCGTCCTATCTATCTTCACCCAATCAATGTCTTGGGGTGAAACCTTCGATTTCAACCAGGTAATTACTTTATCGTAAAGCCTCATCACTACGGGCGACGGACCATTTGTAATCATGTTCCTATCAGGCTCATAGTCCGGCCAATCAACAGCAATTTTACATGCGTTCCACAGATCCCCCGGAACCACGATATCAAATAAGGTGTTCAGGTCTATCCACAACACCTTCGAAATCTTAACAAAACGCTCAACTTGCTTGTACCACTCTGCAGGCTTCTCCCTGAGCCTGGGAAAATCATTCGTAAATGATGCCAAATCCCCCCTGCTCCATGGTACATGCACATATCCTCCATTCGCCACTTCCCTAAGGGGAAAGGTCTTAGCTAATAGCAACCCCTCTGCCGGAGTTCCTCCGTCCGCTCCCCTTGGGGTCTTTTTCTTTGACCATTTCTCTTCCCATTTATCAAGCGTCAACCATGGCCGCATGGCTAGGATCAGTTCTCTAGTATGTGACCTCAGACCAACAACCCTCTTCTCCTCTAGCTCCCGCTCTGTATAATGCATCCTATGGCTTCCTTGCAATGCTCTAGTCTTGGACAGATCCACACCATATTCCTTCGCCAATCCCCTCAATTTCTCGTGTGCCATTCGTGCTTTCCGCGTCACATCTTTCGCCACGAAAAACAGGTCATCTGGACTGTAGGATACTATCCTCTCAAGAGGTAGACTTCCATATATAATTTCATCTGCCTCCGCCTTAAGCCTTACTACGTCTATCATCCCTGCCTTCAAGGCTCCTTTCAACACCTGACAACTCGCTCCACGTCCCTCATCATATTCACATTCTGGCTCCGTCTCCCTCCTCTCTTCTGGTGGTTCTATGGGAGCAGAAGGGCTCTGAAAGGCAACTGGAGTTGTCCCCGCTTTGCCCATATTCCAGGTCATTTGCTTCTTTGGCGGCACCCATGACCTTAAATCTGATCTCGACTCCATCAGAGTCCTCGGCCTCTCCGATCTCTGGTCTTCCTCGCCCCTAGATGTGTCTGATACTGCTGCTAATGGTGTACTCCATTGTACAGGGCTTGGAGGTCGGGCAATTGCCCCTTCCAACTCACTTTCCCCGCTTTCTCTCCTCGTTCTTTCTGCCACTCGTTCTGACCTCTCTCTTTCCTCTGATTCCGGACTGTATATCGACACAATCGGTCCAATGGTGACCGGTACCCTTAAGGCATCCGGTAACCTCATCTCTCTTTCAATCCTCCCACTAGCCTCAGACGGACCCTGTGAACTCGCGGTCTCAAACGAAACCAACCCTTCCACTCGAGTCTCAGGCTGGATTGTTACCCTCCTAGTTTCTCCCCTCTCACCCCACCTATCATCCGCTTCATCTGGATTATAAGGGGGTGGTCTCTCGTCTAGCAATCTTTGCAATACCCCATCATCGGAATCACTATCTTCCTCCTGTGCCTTCTCCTGTGCTTTCACATGGCGTATCCCTGTCGAATCTATTATCACAGGATACAGTTTCGCTTCCTCAATTGTCTGCACTCTCCATCTTTTCTCCGCTGCGTCCCACTTGGCATCCTGAAATGCCCTAATCGACTTCCTCATTCTCTCCTGACTTCTTCCCTTTTCCTTATCATGCGCTGCTCTAATCCACGCATGTAATGCTTCAAACTGTGCTGGTCTTGGCAAGGGTTTTAAGGACCCCATCACCGTCTTCAGTTGGTACAGCACCGCTAATCTAAATGAGCCGTACCTCGGGAAAGCTAATTCCCCTTCACCTTGTGTCACCTTGTGCCAATTCTCAATCCAAACTATAGTATGTAACCCCACATTCTGTGCCATGTAATGTGCCGGGGTATCCTCGGGAGGGGCTTCTTCTCCCCCACGAACCACCACATGCTTATCGCCTCTACACAACTCTCGCAAAGCCCTAAGGCACTTCATAATGAGCAAATTCGATCTCGCGTTCTATTTACTTCTTGTTCCCGAATCCTCCAATAACAGCGCGACTCACACCAACCGGCCTATCACAGCGCGACACTCTCTGACGTCACCTTCCTTCGCTCGCAGCAGTTCCCTTCTCCAAACTCGTTTCACGCTTACTCACGTCCCATTCACACACTGAAATAACTAATTAAGTTACTTCTCTGGCTGTCCGTCCACAGCCTCTGACTGTTCGTCCACAGTCTCTCGCCTTTGTTGACCTCAATTGGCGCCCGTCTGCCCCCGTCCGGCCAGACAGATCGCCTCTGATAGGTTACTAACACTCCGATCTGCACACCACAACCCACGACCAGCGTTAAGTTGCCATACACACACGCATTCGCTCCCCCTATCTCGGTCCAGGTGATCGATGGTACCTCACGATCTCCTTTGGGTGGTCAACAAAATCTATCTCAGGTGTCTTCTACACCACAATTCCCGGGCTGCGCGCGCTCACAGCCTGATCTCACAATCACACGACATACACAACAACTCCGCAAGACATCACACAACAAATCAACACCGCAATCTACAACATCTCATTTTCATACTCACTCCTGGAACTGCTGCTTTCGGCCGTGCTGCTACTCGCCGTCGATGCTCATCTGCTGCCGTCTGCTGCTCGCCATCTGATGATTCAGCATCGCTTATCGTCTCTTGGGCCTCAAGGGTCACTTATCCTTATCTAATCTTCCCTCGCTATCAGAAAGAAACCATCCTCGTTTGCTACCAACTGCTCCGGCCCATTTTAGTATCTCGCAATTATCTACTGGAACCCACTCTGGTCAGATGAACCTTTTTACTTGCCCAATAGCGTGGAGGGAAAAACACAATTATCAAAATTTCTGTCCGTAATTTGCCATAATCAAGGACTCGAGACTTAATCTCTTGGCTCTCTGGTTTTTATTATCAGCATAAAGATTTGGAGATACAAAGTCCTCAATACGAGGCACAACAAGTACATAGGCACTAACACAAATGCTACTCTACGGAGAATCCGCATACGGCTAAAAATAACTAAAAGTACAATCTCTAAAAGCATGAGGTAGAACACCACCAAGCAAATGTCGATACTAGGGACACTGAACCATATCATCTCTGTCCCTACTCTGCACTAGATGACATCCCTACTTAGCAATCCCTTGAGACCCTCATCGAATAAAAGGTGTCAGAGTGAAACTTCATAAGAAGTCTTCACTTAGAGAGCTTTGGTCTAAGTTGCCCCCTCTATCCCTTCGCCTAGCCTTCCTCTGCTCTGGGCTGCTCTGATCTGCTTCCACCCTCGGGGCGCTGTCCCTAATACAGAACCCCAAATCCCAGAACACGCCCTTTGCCCCTCCTCTTCTGCGGGGTCGTCTTTCAGTAAATTTCCACAGAGCGCTGTCCAGTTCCATCGTCCATCGCTTGGCCTTGAGTCCCAGACGCCATCCGCACTAGGAGTTACGATTGGCACATTCCAATACACTCCCATGTCTGGCTTTTACTACATAAGTCAATTTGTGAACAAAGAGCTTCTCTACTAACGAGCAACTGTCCTTGCACCTGGGGTGAGATCATGCAAAGCAGACATTCTTCACATCTTTTAAGTTGCAATTTACTACAGCCTAAAACCTCTACTGGAATAAATCCTTTTTGGCCTATTGCCCTTGGCTAACATAAGAAAATACCAGGCCTTTCGCCTCAACGATATATGCGAATTCTGGCCACTACTTCGGTTACACAAGCAGGTTTCAATCACAGTATTGACATTTACGTCTTTCTTTCATGTGTGGTCAAGCTAAACAAACTACAGACACGAAGTCTAGGGTGCACATTTCTAACACCACATTACATTTCACATAAACTAAACTCTATACATTTCTCCAACACGTTTACAATGGGCTTGTACATAGCTAACACTTCTATTAAAATCGATATAGGTTATACAATTCATAATACATTGCACACAAGATACCTGGATACACATTTGATTATATGCGGGTGCCGACTAACAGTGAGTATAATGCACCCCTACAATTTTCAAACTTTTAAGCGCTACATCAAAACTAAAGGTCTCATTTAGGGTTAGGCTGGTGGTCCCTGGAGGCGGAGGACCGCCTTCATACTGTGGGATCCCCATCTGCCTGTCGGAGATCTTTCTGCCTTCAGTGCCTCTAACAGATGCACTGAAGGCAGAGCCGCCTTATATTTTTCACACGCTCGGCATTCTGTTTTTGTTTTCCTGAAACAAACTCCCACTCGCAGAGCAGTTCCAGTGATGTTGGCACTAAAAAGCCTTAAATGGCTAACTTATGCAGGGAAATTCAATGAAGATAGCCCTGGCCCAAATAGACTGAGGTGGCTGTCACTCTGACCCTATATCTGATGGACCCTTAGGTGAAGGGTTTTTGCTGATAGAACCAGCTGTGACTCCATCAGAAGAACCCTGCATTTTCAACACCTCCAAATGCTCAACAGCACTGACAAGTTGGCGGATGGGACATCTGTAATTTTTTGGTGATGCCCCACATCTGGAAGACTCTAAATGACCATACAGATTCCTTCCTGTCAAGAGGAGTTGTCAGTCTTGCTCCTCTTCTATATTACTGATGAAATGAGTTGAAGAAACACCTGCTTTTTGGTAAATGCTCATTGAGCCTTGATAAGCCTTTAACAAGTATGGCCAGTCCATCCATCCATTCATTCATCCACCAATCTGTTAAGCCATCCAATATTACTATCATTTCTAAAACGACTCTTTCACAACAGTGAACTCCTAGGCTCTTTAAAAACAAAAATTTCGTTGTTTAAGAAATGGGAATTCAATGTTTCATCAAATCTCTAACCTGCATTTTTAGAGGACGTTTTGGAGAACATTAACACTGGTCCTTTGATGGTCTCTTATCATGGGCATGGGGGTGCAGGCCAATTTTAGATCTCATATAGATGAAAGATCATTCATGTTTGTGTTCATCATCATAATATGCAGTCTTTTAACTACATGTGCTCAAAGTTAGAATAAAATCCAATATATCATGCCCTTTTGCATGTCTTCATTGTATTGGTTCAATAATAATTCAACATTTTGTAAAGCATTAGAAGTCACAGGATACCTTAAAGATATCACTTATCACAACTCAAATATAATTCCAGGTGTGCCATCCTTATCACTGGTGTTAGCCTATGTGACTTTGTAAGAAATTACCCCACTTTTGCTGTGGACTCCTCATATTGTTCTTTCTGATTTTGCTGGCTCCACAACTTTGTGCACTTTACCACTGCTAAACAGTAGTAAAGCCCATGTGCTTCCACTTAGAACCTATTCTGTACAGTGGAACTCTCTGTTTGGCCTATTTACCTTCCCTATTAGTCCATTGTAAATGCTGGTTAAAATGCATCTATGAAATTGATGTTTAAATGTGGTATATCAGTGACAGTGTGTATTTTCACCGCCCATATACTTGACAAAACTATATGTAACTGGTCAACATCATTGTGCCCTTGCTGGGCTAAAGTTTAAATGCTCTGCAGCAACACATGTCAAGGGAAATTTAATTTTCCATGTAAGACAAGCCTATTTGCATATCCTCATAGGTCACCCCTAAAGTGTGCCTTGTAATCCCCCAGGACAGAGTTCTAATGCATTAAAATTGGGCACCCTACATATTGGCTTTAGTGTGCTCTCACAGCGGGAAACAACACAAAAGCTATTTCACTGTGTAGGCTTTGCTAGAATTTTTCCTGAACAAGCCTAGATTAAAAGCTGTATTTCCTAACTCTACCTGGGAAAATGCTAGAAAGGGTATTCAAATTATTTCTTGCTAAATTTTCAAAATCTGATTTAATGGTGACATCAGATTTTTGATAACTTAAGTAGATTAGTAACTTTATTAAAATTTACTTTGTGCTGCCTGAGCCAACAAGCCTATAACCAGAGTTGTCACTCATCTCTTCTGGAGCTGAAAAGCACGTACTTGACAGAGTAGTGTCAATGGCCCTGGCTCAAAATACAATTCCATGACTCTGAGCCAAGAAAGGTTAGATGGGTGCTATACTCTAACCACTGAATAGGCATTAGCTCTGTGGGAGTGGACAGGATCAGGTATCAGAGCACAAGGAAACCCTAGATGCTAGACAGGGTGTCTTTTATTTATTCCCAAAACCCTCCTAGACAGCAAAACTCCAGTCACAGTTGGGGAGAGTGCCAGTTTGGACCCTGTCTGATGGGGGGGAGAGCTCATCTAAATAGGAGTTTGGTAAAGGAGCGAAAGGAAGATCTGCCTGGTGGCCAAAGGGTTATGCAATATTAAAATGGGGCTTCTGGGGTATATCACAGGAATGCAAAGAGTTAAAGCTGCAAAAGGAGGTGGGGTACTAATAGAAAAAAGTGAGGACTGTGTGATAGATTTTCTTCTGTCAGTGGCTAATGCACAGGATGAACCTGGCCCCTTTCAACACCACCTCCTCCGAACATTGCTGGATCTGGTACGACTCCACCGGAACAAAAAAGGCCCTGCTGGAAGGAACAGTCCTGTCCGAACTGCCAAGCCATGTCTTCCCTGGACCGGAAACAAGCTTCCTAGGACCGGTTTCTGGCATTTCAGCCGTCTTCAGCAAGGCTTGCTTGAATCCGGAGGCAAAGTGAGCAAAGGACTCACGTCTGAGCATACCCTGCCAACTCATGGCGAACAAAGCTAAAACCAAAGGAAATGATGGACGGAGTGTTTAACATTGCAAGCACTCGCCCCCAGTCAACTGATCTGGGTTTAATCCATCACCGTTCTTTAGCCCACTCTGCCACCCCAGTTCAGATATGGCCATATGCAAATCAGTCTGACCCTGTGCCTCATGGGAACAGTCCAGCCCGAACTGCCAAGCCATGTCTTCCCTGGACCGAAAACAAGCTTCCTAGGACCGGTTTCTGGCATTTCAGCCGTCTTCAGCCAGGCTTGCTTGAATCCAGTGGCAAAGTGAGCAAGGGACTCACGTCTGAGCATACCCTGCCAACTCATGGCGAACAAAGCTAAAACCAAAGGAAATGATGGACGGAGTGTTGAACATTGCAAGCACTCACCCCCAGTCAACTGATTTGGGTTTAATCCATCACCGTTCTTTAGCCCACTCTGCCACCCCAGTTCAGACATGGCCATATGTAAATCAGTCTGACCCTGTGCCTCATGGGAACAGTCCAGCCCGAACTGCCAAGCCATGTCTTCCCTGGACCGGAAACAAGCTTCCTAGGACCGGTTTATGGCATTTCAGCCGTCTTCAGCCAGGCTTGCTTGAATCCAGTGGCAAAGTGAGCAAGGGACTCACGTCTGAGCATGCCCTGCCAACTCATGGCGAACAAAGCAAAAACTAAAGGAAATGATGGACGGAGTGTTGAACATTGCAAGCACTCACCCCCAGTCAACTGATCTGGGTTTAACCCATCACCGTTCTTTAGCCCACTCTGCCACCCCAGTTCAGACATGGCCATATGCAAATCAGTCTGACCCTGTGCCTCATGGGAACAGTCCAGCCCGAACTGCCAAGCCATGTCTTCCCTGGACCGGAAACAAGCTTCCTAGGACCGGTTTCCGGCATTTCAGCCGTCTTCAGCCAGGCTTGTTTGAATCCAGTGGCAAAGTGAGCAAGGGACTCACGTCTGAGCATACCCTGCCAACTCATGGCGAACAAAGCAAAAACCAAAGGAAATGATGGACGGAGTGTTGAGCATTGCAAGCACTCACCCCCAGTCAACTGATCTGGGTTTAATCCATCACCGTTCTTTAGCCCACTCTGCCACCCCAGTTCAGACATGGCCATATGCAAATCAGTCTGACCCTGTGCCTCATGGGAACAGTCCAGCCCGAACTGCCAAGCCATGTCTTCCCTGGACCGGAAACAAGCCTCCTGGGACCGGTTTCTGGCATTTCAGCCGTCTTCAGCCAGGCTTGCTTGAATCCAGTGGCAAAGTGAGCAAGGGACTCACGTCTGAGCATACCCTGCCTACTCATGGCGAACAAAGCAAAAATCAAAGGAAATGATGGACGGAGTGTTGAACATTGCAAGCACTCACCCCCAGTCAACTGATCTGGGTTTAATCCATCACCGTTCTCTAGCCCACTCTGCCACCCCAGTACAGACATGGCCATATGCAAATCAGTCTGACCCTGTGCCTCATGGGGACAGTCCAGCCCGAACTCTCAAGCCATGTCTTCCCTGGACCGGAAACAAGCTTCCTAGGACCGGTTTCTGGCATTTCAGCCGTCTTCAGCCAGGCTTGCTTGAATCCAGTGGCAAAGTGAGCAAGGGACTCACGTCTGAGCATACCCTGCCAACTCATGGCGAATAAAGCAAAAACCAAAGGAAATGATGGACGGAGCGTTGAACATTGCAAGCACTCACCCCCAGTCAACTGATCTGGGTTTAATCCATCACCGTTCTTTAGCCCACTCTGCCACCCCAGTTCAGACATGGCCATATGCAAATCAGTCTGACCCTGTGCCAGCAAAACTCCAGTCACAGTTGGGGAGAGTGCCAGTTTGGACCCTGTCTGATGGGGGGGAGAGCTCATCTAAATAGGAGTTTGGTAAAGGAGCGAAAGGAAGATCTGCCTGGTGGCCAAAGGGTTATGCAATATTAAAATGGGGCTTCTGGGGTATATCACAGGAATGCAAAGAGTTAAAGCTGCAAAAGGAGGTGGGGTACTAATAGAAAAAAGTGAGGACTGTGTGATAGATTTTCTTCTGTCAGTGGCTAATGCACAGGATGAACCTGGCCCCTTTCAACACCACCTCCTCCGAACATTGCTGGATCTGGTACGACTCCACCGGAACAAAAAAGGCCCTGCTGGAAAGAACAGTCCTGTCTGAACTGCCAAGCCATGTCTTCCCTGGACCGGAAACAAGCTTCCTAGGACCGGTTTCTGGCATTTCAGCCGTCTTCAGCAAGGCTTGCTTGAATCCGGAGGCAAAGTGAGCAAGGGACTCACGTCTGAGCATACCCTGCCAACTCATGGCGAACAAAGCTAAAACCAAAGGAAATGATGGACGGAGTGTTTAACATTGCAAGCACTCGCCCCCAGTCAACTGATCTGGGTTTAATCCATCACCGTTCTTTAGCCCACTCTGCCACCCCAGTTCAGATATGGCCATATGCAAATCAGTCTGACCCTGTGCCTCATGGGAACAGTCCAGCCCGAACTGCCATGCCATGTCTTCCCTGGACCGGAAACAAGCTTCCTAGGACCGGTTTCTGGCATTTCAGCCGTCTTCAGCCAGGCTTGCTTGAATCCAGTGGCAAAGTGAGCACAGGGTCAGACTGATTTGCATATGGCCATGTCTGAACTGGGGTGGCAGAGTGGGCTAAAGAACGGTGATGGATTAAACCCAGATCAGTTGACTGGGGGTGAGTGCTTGCAATGTTCAACACTCCGTCCATCATTTCCTTTGGTTTTTGCCATACTCCAATATCTGCCATTGGGAGTTGCAAGAGACCACTCACTAGAGTGTTGGGTGAACATACGGTATTAAAGAGGGTGCGTAGGCGAGGTCTACCCCACACCAAAGTATTAGAAGTAGCGGTATCTATTTATGCCCGCAGGGTGATGGGCAGGCAGGTATAGTGCGGTGCTCAATGAGCAGGGGGTCGCAGTGGTTGATTTGATGGCCATATGTGGCCATAAGTGGTTGAAGAGGTGGGGGTGGATGTCCCCAAAAGTGCATATATTGCGCTTGTGCACAAAAGTAATAACGTTCCATGTCCGCGGCGCACAATCTGCCCTGCTCAAAGAGGATTGTTAGTGCTTTGCAGGAGATTCTTGATTGCTTGCCGGCCCATGTCAGTGTCACAAGTTGTGCGCAGAGCTTTTTGAAAAAGTGATCAGGTAATGGTATGGGAACATTAACGAATACGTTCAGTAATTTTGGAAGGATAAGCATCTTAGCAATAGCAATTCTCGCAGCCTTAGAGAGTGGATCCAGGCCGGTACACTGGCTTTGAGCAACATCATCATTGTACCATAGCTAGTTGTCCATAGCTCATCAAGATCTCTACTGATCCATATACCTAGGAAGCTGTCACCCACTCATTGTAGTGAGTAATAGGGAGTGAAACGGTCCGAACCAGCGGTGAGGGGTAAAATAATTGATTAAGAAGAACAGTTTATATGAATACCAGTGTAGCCACCAAAGCCGACGACCTCACAAATCACTGGAGATATGTTTGCATGGGGGTCCCACAAATAGAGTGGAATTATCTGCATGCATGGAAACTTAAATACTTCTGCCATGGAAAGCAAGTCCTCTGTCTGTGTGGTGCTGGTGTACGGGTCGCTAAAGGTTCCATCGTCAAGGCAGAGGATAGGTGAGCGGGGACTTCAGCTATAAATATAAAATCACCCTGCCCCAGGTCACGTATGAACACTACATGTCTCGAAATCCCTCTTATACTGTGAACTAGACTGCTTTTAAAGCTACCTGCGGAGATTGGAGCTTTCCATACTGTCTCTCCTTAACAAAAAGACCAGCGTTAAGGTTTCTATGCGAAACAGTTTATTCATTCTTACTCCCCTTCTCTCTCTACCACAAACGAAGCTTAGCAGAGCCATGAATCCTAGCCTTTTGATTGTTTTGCAGCCCTATAAAACAAAACTGGAGGAACCTGCCTGGAAGATGACGCAATGAGTGCAAGTGATTTATTATATCAATTTGCCGGGGAAAAAAGCAACCAATGTGAACCACAAAAAACTGTGTAGCAATAGACACATTTCACTGAGTAAGCAATAGGGAAGATTTGATGCTAGGATTTGTGCACTTGTTGAGAAGTAGATCAGCCACTTCACCATTCTACCCATATACATTCTGGAAAAAGTGTTAAAATCACGAATAGTTAAGGCCTTTTTGCACTACATGTCAAAATGTTTTAAATCAAATTTCCTGGCCTTTCCTATTATGACCTATAGAAGCTACATTATAGTTTCTTTACTTTTACTCAAGACCTATATGTATCCCATTGGCATTAACCATAATAGGACTTTCCTTCATTGTGAATCAGTCCGACTGCCCAAGCCAGTTTTCATAAAAGCTGATAGTGCTTTTTAGTGCATAATTTGCAAAGGAACAGTGTCCCCTGAACCATAGAATATGTGTGCTTAGATCTCCTATGTGGCCTAAAAGATATAATGCGTGTTACAAATTACTCTGTGAAATGCAGTGCTGGAAAGAGATGCCCTCAGTTGGACACCTAATCCAACTGAGTGGCCCATAGTATTGTTGGGTGGCCTCTCTCGAATAGTCCCTTTTGGTTCTTTCATTTAATCCCTCCACCTCACAATATGATTTGCCCATATTTAGCCAATCAGACCCAAACAAAAATGTCTCTTATTCTTAAGCATGTAGTTCTTTTTTGGGTTGCTTGCTCTCCCTGTTCCTAAGTGGGAGCTCCTTTTCAGGCCCTCAGTTTTGATTGTAGCATATTTATTAGACATAGTTATCAATTGATTCTTAATATCTATAACATGCTTATTAGCATATTTTAAATAACGGCTTTTTAGTGACGACATTTACTTACACAATAATATCATTAAATAATTAAAACCTTTTGAAATGAAAAAGAATCCCTAGTTCTGGTCTGGAGCTTCTTAGACATGTGTTTGCTGGAATAACAAGAATGTGGCAGCTCACACAGCATAGTGTGTGTCACTCTCCTTCCAGTTGCATAAGCTGCTCTACTTCTGGTTTCAGAACCATAAACATGGTGTGAGTAATTTTCCAACCAGAGCAATGCAGCAGTTGAGGTGGGGCTAATCTATCCACTCTCTGTGATGCATTCTCTTTATAGAACAGCCTTCTTAGGGTGGCAGTTGCACCTGGGATATTAATGAGACCGAACTGGGACATCACACTTGAGGAGCACAGCAGTTGAGTGGGTACTCAAGAAGGTTGCTTCATGTCTGTGCCCCTTCTCACTCCGTATGCTTTGGGCTACAGGATACTGCGCCACACAGATTTCATTGGGTAAGGGTGACACTCATGTTCTCTCTCCTTCACTTTCATTAGTTCTAATGTTTTAGTTTCAATATTTCAATTCAAAACTATGCTACAGGTTTGAAAACAAGTTCATCCTAAATTCCAGGTTGGGAGCCTCATGTAGGGCATAGTGTGAGATTGTGTGCTTTCAGACTTCTGCTCTCTGGGAAAAAAGCACACACAAGGGAGTGGTGTGGGAACTCATGGTGAGATTTGAAGTTGCTGAGTAAGGGCACCAGTAAGGTGGGCTGTATAGTTGAAGTATAAGAGATAAGAATACCAATATGGGGGTTTCATTGCAAGAATCCCCAAGGTGATGATACAATATCTGCTCAGTTGAGCTGAATGTCATCTTTTCACATACTCTTCAGCCCATGATTTACCTTTGTTGTGCAACCCCAGGATGAGCATGGAATTTTCTACCCTATTATTGCAACAAACAGTAAGGAAGAAGGATTGGGGGCCTGACAAGGAGTCAGAAATAGGAGTAGTCATCATCTCAAAGGATAGGAGATTTGTGTCTTGGTCCTTAGTTATGATATCTCCTACAATTCGTTTCTCTCTAGGATCAGAGTCTGTGCCTACTTTCAGTTTTCCCAGCCCATACTCCAGATTGCAGAACATCCACCCATGTAAATGGTTGATCTTGACTACTTTCCAGATTCTGATGCATTCCTAGGATCTTAGAGTAAAGCTGATGAACTACCCGCTCAGACGATTGACTTAAATTTGAAATAGAGGGACTAGTGGGTCCCAGATGTTTTACCTAACGTTTAGGTTTACCCACAGGCCTCTAAAATCTATGTCAAACCATACCATATTACCCCTGTCTACTGCGTCACATTATATCTCCCCACCCTGATCCAGCTATCTACTAGACAAGTTCTTTGCTCAAATGTGAGTGCCTTTTTCCCCCTCATCTGGTTTGAGAAACATTTCCATCCCTACGATTTTGATATGTGCCAGAATAGTCTGTTAAATTCTAGTAAATGTAGGATATTATCCAAAATAAGAAGCCACAGAAGCATTTCATGACTTCCATATTCATCGACAAAATGAGTTAGAATTGGCAGTCCCGAAGACTGATCCTTTCATTGCATTGAATTTCCCTGAACAGATGCATAATGGTCTAAGTGTTTGCCGAGTCATAGGCTCACTGATCATACTTCCTGTCAGTATGCAACATGTGTTTTTACTATGATTCCTCCCTCTTAGAGTCTTTGAATTCACATGACAGAGAGTTATATTTTCAGCCAGGAAGCAACTTTGTCGTTCAACATGTCAGTTGAACTGTGCCAAGTGCTTTGTGTAGCCATCCCCTTCAATACCTATTGTAATTATGTCCTCCTTAGTTGCAATTTACATGTGTTGTGACTCTTCACAATTGTAAACTTTAGTTTTGTATCTTTACTTTTGATTGTGCCTGTTAGTTTATTATCATGTAAACCATCCCAATTCTGTGCGTGAAACACCAACAAGGACAAAAATGTAGAAAATAAAATCTTGGCACTGGAAACACACGATGGAGTCTAGCTGGTAGTAATGTGACTTCACTAGGCATCCCTGCACTGTTCACACTCCAAGGACTTTCAGCCCCTACACAAGCCACTTAAAACATTCAAGATGCATTTATCTTTTTACAAGGTGTGCAATGTCCCTCCCAGGCAGACTAGATTCACTCTAGCATTAAATTATGCTTAGATGTTATCATTATCCATAAAGGAGTTCTATCATCATTTTGACGTTTTGTTTCCCACTACCATAGATTATAACAAGTATTTGGAATGTGCCATTATTTGTATTTCCCAGGTCTAAAACCCCTTTGAATGGTTATCCCTAATACTGTCCATGTTGAGATAGTGTTGCCTATGGTGCTTTATGATTCTGGTGGTTTCTAGTAAAGAATTCTTGCGATTTTGTGGGACACCCTTTTTTGAAAACATAGTGTTATTTATCTCTTATCAATTCTGCATTGTTATTTTTTGCATTGTCAGCATCCTCTACAGGATGACGTATTCTACTCAGTTAAGCTTTCAAAAGGCAAGCCAAAAGTATATCCAGAGAAATATAGTTCAAACATGGTTATGTAGATCCAGCTTCCACTTCGCCAGTGACCTCCTCATGTCAAACCCAGCATCCCCTTTGTAAATCTTATAGTTTGCTCTTGATAATGCTTCACTAATTAGAATAAGACTATTTAATGACCATAACACCGAATGTGAGGATTTTGAACAAGTACCTAATGCAAATATACAGTGCTTCCAAGGCAATACCACAAAGTAATTTGGAAAACAATGTCATGCCATTTGCCCTTTCAACAAAAGCCACACCAGTTGTCACTGTAATGTACACCTTTACCTATATGCACTACATCCTTAGGATTCCAAGGTGTCAATTCTCACACAAATGCTAAGGGAGCCCACTCTTGAGGCATGATCTCTGACCACCAATTATCCATTATCAGAGCTACAGACTAAAGCTTTTTATAGAATCTAGCGACATACTTGAAACATGCCAGTAATGTTTCAGGCCTTGAAACCACATGAAAACAATGATGATCACCATTTGCGCGTATAGCCACATCCCTGCATACTAGGGATCATTCCTGATCTTGTTGGATCTGTTATAAACCAAATCCGCCATTATATTCTTGGGTTGTCTGATCGCCTGTACAGAGACCAAAAGTGTGCCACTTGATGGGCCATACTCTTTTGAGTGCCAGCGAGAACCGAAACAAAATGGACTCATTGCTCGTCGTGAACCTTCTATGAGACCTTGCTCTCAACCACATTTGTCTGTGGTGCCATCCTTCAGAGCAATGCTTTGTAACGTGGGATGTCTTAATGGATGAATGAGGAAAGTGGTCTTTCAATGTCTCCTGTTCCAAAGACATGCTTATGGTCTGCTACCTTGTCCTTCGAGTCCCCACTAGCAATATTCTGTCACTGAACTTCTGGGGACATCATATCAATTTTCTGTGATCAGCAAATAACAGGGGAATCTACCTCATCTCCTACCTAATCGGGACCTCAATGAGCTCTAGATTTAAGTAGTGGCCAATTATTTCCAACTTACTCAATTCAGAAGAATCCTGTTCTGCATGAAGCCCTGCGGGAATACTAGTATGTCAGCACCTATGTGAATTCCCTGATAAACTTTGCTAAGGCTGTATCAAAGGTTTACTGGACTACCAGTCGGGCCAAAGCTAAAACATCTAAAATGTTCTTAAAAAGAGACACTGATCACACCATTTGTTGCCTAAAAGATCAGTCATTAAAAACATAAGAAGATATTTAGAGTTCAAAAGGAACTGAAAATCTTCCAATTACTGTAGAGAACTTTAAATATGGAGTTGAATCTTCTGCCTCAGTTTCCTTCACCATTGGGATCTTATTGGGGAAGAGCATTCTAGAAATTTAAATTCCCCCCAGACTCTAAATGTGGCCCAGAACTTTTAATCGGTGCCCTTGCATTTAAGAAGCTAGAACCAGGACATTTTTATGCGCAAATTTACCAGAAGTCACCGGAGCCACATCACTAAAATGTGCATAGATTTGGTTTATTTTGATAGAATGTTTTGACACTATTCAAACTAATACAGTTATGTATGATAGTTTTAGTATTTTTGATCTATCATCTCTTTTACTGTGTCTGTAAGTATTATCACCTTAAAAGGAGATTTGTAATATACTATTGTTTTAAACAAAAAGTTAAATAAATGAAAAAGTATTGTTTTTAATGACTATAGGTCCTTGTCAAATTTTACCAGGAAATTGTATTACGAAAATTGGTACATCAAGGAAATCGTGATGTACCAAGTAACTGTTTTGACATTGTTTTTCAAACAGCCAGTATCATTTTTCAAATTTCATGTGTTTATCTCATGGTCCTTAGTCACTGTGAGGTTAATCTTGGACTCTTAATCTCAGAGCGATTAATGACTAAATCCTTTTTTATTATTAATATTATTTTAATTTACTTAATGGCAGTGCATTTGGGAATTCTGAGCATAATTTGAATATACTTTCTTTTATTTTATATCTTCTTAATTAATGTATTAGGATACATATATGTCTAGCACCATTAATTAATCTCATCCATTACTTGGTCACCCCATACCCACCATATACCCACTATTTCTATTTTATTTACTACTCCACACTTTTAATTTATACTTCTTTCTTTCTTTCTGTAACCCCAATTCCTTACTTCTATAATGATCTGTCGTTTTGGGTTCATCATGGTTGGTTACACAGTTCAGTAACCCCAAATAGTCTTGAATCCTGAGGTACGTCAGCCAGGAACTACATGTCTGAACCATTTCACAATGATCTAATCATTATATTGGTAGTGTGATGCCATTTAAATATATAAAACTACAAAGACTGTTCAAATATAAGGAGGATTGTTGAGTTCAGGGCGATGTGGTCTTGTATTTGAGCCTGATTTTCCTAACAGGAGTAAGTATCTGTAATTCTGGAGTTATTGGTGGTGGAGGAATAAAAGACAGTTGTCATTAGAAACGATGGTCAACATGTATAAGCATGTGTTTAACTTGAATAGTTATTTGTAAACAAATACTGGGAAAATCAAACTATGTCTGCAACATTATGATGAGGAGCACTCAGTATATTAGTTCCTTTTGAACAACAGTGAATTTTGTTTTTCCTTTCAGGACATTTTTACACATTGGAAGGACAAAAGGATGCTCTTCTCTGTGGAAATAGCACAGATGCTGGGTAAGGATCCTTTTAAATACCATATGCCGAATTATTGGTTGCACCATAGGAAGGGTATGCTCAACAAAATATGAAAACATTGACAAGTTAACTTTGGCTTTCTCTCACAACATTGTCTATTTTGTATAGATTTGATCAGTTTTCAAATGCATTAGCTCATTTGTTTTTTCCTTTTGAATGGCATCAACTGCCACTTAGGATTATTAGAGTATTTGTTTTCATTTGATTTAGGTCACTCACAGTTTGGTGCAATCAGACAAATGCGTCTAATTCAAATTTATGTTAAAGAATGATCATTGGTTTATGTTGGTGCTTTCGGGGTAGCTATTACAATTTCTCACTCCCAGATACCCTTTGATAGGTGAGAGAGCAGATGCCAGTGGACCTTTAAAATGTAGCTGTTCATGTTTGGTGCTTAGTAAGTTAGTGAAATTGTATTCATGGTGTAATTGAGTGGTTTTTGGTTTTGTAAGTCTTGGTGGTCCAGATGTACCTTTGCTACCAATTCATAGGTATGGAATGCTAGTTCACAGGTACCCTCACTTAGAGGAATCGACTGCCCCCCCCCAAACCATTTATGAAAATATCCTTTTGTTATAAAGCTGCATGCTTGTGACTGTCTACAATGAGGAGCACTACCTCAGTTACATTGTGTGTGAGCTTTCGCATCTCTGACCAAATGTTCTCACAAGGCCCAACACAAAGATACAGTTTGCCCCCTTTATTTGTAATTTAGAACAGAAAGCTTACACATCAGGCATATGCTGGGAGGATGAAGAGGTAACCACACTTGCAAAAACAATACAGTTAAGAAATAAAGACCTTACAAATCGAAAGCAAGTTGTTGTAAAAAGCATAAGATTTTATTAACTATTTGCCATAAATTAAAATGGTTATAATAGGGACTGCAGGAATTTCTAAGTTATATTCATTATCCCAATTGTAACCAGTGGCAAAAGAGTTGTTTTATTATGTTCGAGGCATGTGGGCTGCTGAATTCATATCTGTGCATAGATCGCCGCCTAGTGTTGGGTCCGGATGTTTGCACGTTGTTGTCCTGGAAGAGTCTTCGAAGTATCCTGAGATAGGTGACTCCTCCCCTGGACCACAGTGCGCATGGGCATCCTCTCCATCCTCAGATTGTTTTTTTCCGCCATTGGGTTCGGATGTGCTTTTCTTGACTCAAGTTAGGAAAATTTATTTTTCAGGCCAAAAGGCCTTTAGTTTTCGACGGTACTGTTCCCGATCGGTATCGACAGTTTACAGGCTAGTTTTTCACGGCTTTAACAACTTTTCAGATCCATTAAATCCGACCATCGACCGAACTTCGACGATGGAATCGAGGACCCCATTCAAGCGGTGTCCTGTTTGCCACGCCAAATACCCCCATATCGACGTCCACCCGGTGTGTAACAAATGCCTCTCACCGGATCATGACGAATCGAAATGCATGGCCTGTGCCCGATTCAGATCCAAGAAGACTCTCCGGAATCGACGCGCCGCGCGACTAGAAGCGCAGCAAGCGGCACCGGCCCCGACCAACATCTTCAGCACCGAGGACGAAGATGTGGAAAGCGTGGAAAATATACCCTCCAGCCCCACTTCCGAACACGGTTCCCGATCGGAAGATGTCGATGAAGAGCTTTTTCACAGGGAAGAAGCCGACGACGAGGTAGGAGACTACGATGAGGCCTTAGGGGCCGAAGAAGGTAGCTCCGGTGAGGAGCAAGGCCTACCCGTACAAATTGAGGCTATCCCAGTGTGTCAGTCGACGGCTCCGGTCGAGGGATCGCCTTCGGGCCTTACCCAAGACCAATCCCGCAGTTCTTCGGCCCCGCCCTCCGGCCCGGCCACGGACATACAGCAAGAGCCATTGTTACCTAAAAAGACTGGTTTCCCTACCACGAAACCGAAACCAATCATCGCACCGGTTAAACAGAAACCGAAAGTGAAACTGACACTGGTCGGCTCGAGGACCACCACACCATCGACGCCAGCCAAACCCGTCGGCTCCGACCGCACCAAAAGGGACTTCGGTGCCGAACTCGCTGCAGCCGATGTCGGCGCCGACCCAAAAAGAAAAGCCGTCGGTACCGTCAAAGCGCCTCGGCCCCCGGCACCGAAGCAATCGGCACCGACCACCAAGGTGAAAATAGCCACTGCATCGCTATCCACCTCGAAGGCAGCGACTACGGTACACTCATCGATGCCGTCGACGGCTCCTACCCCTCCTCGACTCGATGACCTGCCTCTACGGAACCACTCGGCGCCAAAGAACCGTCGGAGTTCCAGGTGCGACAAGTGGCAGCGTCCTTGCAACGCATCAGGGAAAAGGCAGCCCTCCAAACCTCGTCGGGCTCCGAACCAACACGGGCACAGAAGGCACCTTCGGCACCAGCCAACATCACCTTTGGTTTGCCGCCATCCATGGCGCCGAAAATGTTCGAAATCAGAACCCGCGTTACACAGACAAGGTCCCCATCTACCGAACACTCGACTACTGGGACATCGCCGTCCCACTTCATCGACGCCGACACCGGCAGGCTCATGCTCCGAAAGCGGAAGATCACTTCAGGGCAAGCTTTGGACTCTTACAGGATCCCGCTAAAACAAAAAATGCCGGCGGAATCTGAACCAGTTCTTTATGAACGCATCCACACCTCTTACACAGATCCATCATTCTCTCCAACGCACTCCGACACGGATGCATTGGAGGACTACATGGGTGACGACACCACCTACCCCGAGGACATAGACCCTGAGGGGCAGCAAGACCCTGATCAAGTCTGGGATGACCCTGTAGACCCAGGTGCCGCTCTGGATACACAGGACACGCAACTTTATGGCGCAAAAACGTCCCCCACAGAGGACACTGCTGCATTCAACGCCCTCATTGAACGTGCCGCAGCCAATCATGGAGTGCAACTCCACTCAGACACTATCGAGGATGATTTCTTGGTGGACACTTTCGCATCCTCCGAGAGGACTGTAAAGACTCTGCCCATGTTAAAAGGCGTCCTCAAGCCAGCAAAGGACATTTTCAAGGAAACCACCAGGGCACGGGTAATAAACCCCAGGATCGAGAAGAAGTACAAACCCGCACCTGGGGACCCCACGTACATTAGAAGCCAGTTGCCTCTGGACTCCATTGTGGTTGCCAATGCTCGCAAACGGGCACACTCTCAGACAACGGGTGATGCTCCTCCCCCGGACAAAGAGTCCAAGGTTCTAGAGACCTTCGGCAAATGGATTGCAGCCCAGGCAGCAAACATATGGCGCATCGCCAATACACAGGCCCTCCTAGCTCGCTACGACCGCTCACACTATGACACGTTAGAGACCCTACTCCAACACCTGCCAGACGAGTACAAAGAGGCAGCGGAGCTCCTCATCAGGGAGGGACAACTGCTCACAAACGCATCCATCAAATGTGCACTGGATGCTGCAGACACTGCTGCAAGGGCAATAAACACCAGCGTCATGCTACGACGACACGCCTGGTTACGAATCTCCGGATTCAAACCTGAGGTCCAAAATAACATCCTCAATCAGCCGGTCAACCCCGACTACTTATTTGGACCGGAGGTTGACACCACCTTAGAAAAGATAAAGAAAGACACGGACACTGCGAAGTCAATGGGGGCTCTGCAAACGCAGACATTTCGTAGTGGCTCCTTTCGTCGCCCCGGAAATAGAGGTGCAGGTAGAGGACAGGGGGCACAGCAAACCTACAATAAAGGGGGCACACAGAGTTCCTACGATAAAAACACCCGAGGTGGATATCGTGGCTCCAGCACCAAGGGCAGAGGACGTGGTTACGGAAATACCAGGTCCTCCCCCAAGAACAAACAGTGACGCCCTCTCCCTTCCCCCCGCCCACATAACACCTGTCGGGGGAAGGCTCCAGCGGTTCCTGTCCACGTGGGATTCCATCACCACGGACAGGTGGGTCAAAGATGTTATCCAACACGGTTACTGTCTCGAATTAACCTCCACTCCACCCACCATACCGCCAAGGCACCGTCCTATGTCCTCAGAGCACTTAGCATTATTACAGCAGGAGGTGCTAAGTATGCTGCAAAAAGGCGCAATAGAGGTCGTGCCCGTACACCAGCAGGGAACAGGGGTGTACTCTCTGTACTTCTTAATACCAAAAAAGGACGGGTCACTCAGACCTATCCTAGACCTGAGACCCCTCAACCACTACATTCTCTCAGAGCATTTTCACATGCTCACCCTACAGCAGGTTCTCCCGCTCCTCCAACAGGGAGATTTCCTAGCCATGCTAGACCTCAAAGATGCGTATTTCCACATACCCATACACCCGTCACACAGAAAATATCTCCGGTTCACCATTCAGGGGCAGCACTATCAATTCAAAGTCCTCCCCTTCGGAGTGACAACAGCACCCAGAGTTTTCACAAAGTGCTTAGCTACCGTGGCTGTACATCTACGAAGGCAACACATTCACGTCTACCCTTACCTGGACGACTGGCTTGTTCAGGCAAAGTCAGCCCAGCAATGTGCCAGCCACATGTCCCGCACCATTCACCTTCTTCACAGTCTGGGATTCTCACTAAATTACCCGAAATCACATCTCCAACCCGCACACGTACAACAGTACCTAGGTGCGACCATAGACACTCTGGCAGCCACAGCTCAGCCAAATTTAGTGAGGATCAACAGCATGCAAATGCTGATTTCCAAGTTCAAACCCCAACACTCCCTTCCTGCGCAAGTGTTCATGCAGTTAATAGGCATGATGGCCTCCTGCATTTTCATAGTCCCACACGCGAGACTACATATGCGCCCGCTTCAGGAGTGCTTAGCACGTCAATGGAATCAGGCTCACGGGCAATTAAAAGACCTAGTGTTGGTGAGCGGTCGGGCATACAACTCTCTGCATTGGTGGAATCCACAAAACCTTTGCAAGGGCCGACCGTTCCAAGAGCCTGTTCCACAAATAATACTGACAGCGGACGCGTCTCTCCAGGGATGGGGAGCCCATGTACTCAATTACACAGTGCAGGGACTATGGACTACACAACAAAAGAAGATGCACATCAACCTTCTGGAACTGATGGCAATCTTCCTGGCTATGAAAGCATTCAAAGTACACCTCTGCAACAAGGTCGTGTTGATCCGGACGGACAACATGACTGCCATGTACTACATACAGAAGCAGGGAGGAACACACTCTCCACAGTTGTCTCATCTGGCTCAGAGCATGTGGAAGTGGGCCATCCAGAGGAACATATTCCTCATGGCGGAACACCTCCCAGGCAAGGACAACCAGATGGCGGATCTGCTCAGCAGACACAGCCACCAGATGCACGAGTGGGAGTTACACCCATCAGTACTCCAACCATACTTCCAGCAGTGGGGTCATCCAGAGATAGACCTATTCGCCACAAGGGAAAACGCAAAATGCCAAAACTTTGCCGCCAGGTTCCCACATCCACAGTCGCAGGGCAATGCGATATGGATGAACTGGTCCGGCAGATTTGCGTACGCTTTTCCCCCAGCGCCGTTGATACCGCTAGTGGCACGCAAACTGCGACAGCACTCACTGACACTCATCCTGGTTGCTCCAACATGGGCACGCCAGCCATGGTACACCACCTTTCTGGAACTTTCCGTGGTGCCGCATCAAAGGCTGCGGATCAAACCCGCGTTTTTAACGCAGAACCATGGAGAAATTCAGCACCCAGATCCGCAACAGCTGAACCTGGCAATTTGGCTCCTGAAGTCCTAGAGTTTGGCTACCTAAACCTGCCACCTGACTGTATGGAGATCATTAAGGAAGCTAGGAGACCCACTACCAGAGCTTGCTATGCAGCCAAATGGAAGAGGTTTGTCATTTATTGTAATAACAATGACATTAACCCGCTAGACGCATCCACTCAAAACATAATCTGTTACCTCTTACACCTATACCGATGCAATCTGGCATACACCTTAATACGTATCCATTTAACCGCAATAGCAGCCTATCTCCAAAACAGGCAGCACCTCTCTTTATTCGGAGTGCCTGCCATCAAAGCCTTCTTAGAGGGACTTAAACGAGTAATTCCCCCAAGACACCCACCAGCACCAGTGTGGAACCTCAACTTGGTCCTCACCCGACTGATGGGTCCACCCTTTGAACCTCTCCACTCATGTGAGATTCAATTCCTCACCTGGAAGGTAGCTTTCCTAGTAGCAATCACTTCGTTGAGAAGAGTTAGTGAACTCCATGCACTAACCATTCAAGAGCCATTCATACAGGTTCACGCAAACAGGGTCGTACTACGTACCAACCCCAAATTCATGCCTAAAGTAATATCGCAGTTCCACATGAATCAAACCATTGAACTGCCTGTTTTCTTTCAGAATCCACAAAATGTCGCTGAAAGGATGCTCCATACACTAGACGTCAAAAGAGCCCTCATGTACTATATAGACAGAACTAAAAACTTTAGGAAAACGAAACAACTTTTCGTCGCCTTTTCCCCACAACACAAAGGCAACGCAATCTCCAAAGCAGGTATAGCCAGATGGATCGTTAAATGTATTCAAATTCGCTATCAAAAGGCTAAACGCACATTAACGATTCCCCCACTGGCCCACTCAACACGTAAGTTAGGGGCCTCCATGGCTTTCCTGGGAAACATTCCTTTACATGATATATGTAGAGCAGCCACATGGTCCACTATACATACATTTACCAAACACTATTGTGTAGATGTACACTCAAAACAGCAGGCAGCTGTTGGACAGGCTGTTCTCAAAACTCTTTTTCAGACCGCTGCAGCTGGCACTGGTGGCCGCCGCTAATGGGAGGTACTGCTATGTATTCTATGCACAGATATGAATTCAGCAGCCCACATGCCTCGAACTGAATATGCTACTTACCAGTATGCATCTGTTCTTGGCATGTAGGGCTGCTGACATTCATATCGACCACCCTCCTCCCCGGCGCCTGTAGCAGCTGCAGCTCTCAGAATTACTGTATAGCATGATCATCACTTTCTATATCTACTCCATCACTGCCACAATGGCGAAAAACAATCTGAGGATGGAGAGGATGCCCATGCGCACTGTGGTCCAGGGGAGGAGTCACCTATCTCAGGATACTTCGAAGACTCTTCCAGGACAACAACGTGCAAACATCCGGACCCAACACTAGGCGGCGATCTATGCACAGATATGAATGTCAGCAGCCCTACATGCCAAGAACAGATGCATACTGGTAAGTAGCATATTCAATTTCAATTGCAAATCTAAAAATCTCGAGAATTGCAAATCCCCATGTAACATTTCAATACCATCACTGGCTGAACTTGGGCTGACCCATAAGTGCATGCATTGGGATTGCAGCTGAAGTAGGAGGCATTATTTGACAAGACTTCCACAAGAGATCCATGAACACAATAAATCCACAGTCAAAGGCTCCAACCAGGAATAGTTGCTATTCAGCAGTATAAATGTAATTCAAATGTGTTGATATTTATGGGTTTACCTCGATTTTAGCGGATGGTCCGGAGCTTTAGTGGGTCCTCTGAATATTACGTCTTCATCTGATGATCTTGTCCCTTTTCCTCTGGAGGTTAAAAGCTGACCGGCTTTTGCAGAGATTAATTTCTTCTGAACAGGTCAGGGCACTTCCCCAAATATAATGTAATAACTCTATCACTTGGGAACACAGGGCCCCCTTCATAATGTTTTAGATGTCCAACTCAAATTCTGTTTGCTTTAGCACAATTGACTTCTAAATATTATTTTTGCAGATGCTTGCTCTCTAGATGTAAGTTGATAAGGAAGCAATCATTATACCACTCTTGCTGGAAGTTGGGAATGTTCATTTAAGTGATTTATAAACATTATTGGAATATGTGTTTGTTATTTTTCTCTTGTTTTCTAGTCAATGTCCAGAGGGATATTTCTGTGTGAAAGCTGGTAGAAACCCCAATTATGGCTACACAAGCTTTGACACATTCAGTTGGGCTTTCTTGTCCTTATTTCGATTGATGACTCAGGACTACTGGGAGAACCTTTACCAGCAAGTAAGAAACATTTTTACTATTCTTTTATGATGTTAAATGTTAAATGAATGAGCACACTTAAATGTAAGGATAACAATGTATGAAAACATGCAGCTTTACCAGCAAAGGGCTGATTTTAAGTTTGGCGAACGGGGGATCTCCATCAGCGTGACAGAGGACATTGCCACCACAATCCTGAGGGACCTCTGATTGCCAAATCTAGAGCTGTCCATCAGCTATACAGACAACTCTGAACATTGACATGAACCCCTATCATGGGGCTTCCTGTTAACATTGTATAAGTTTGAGAGATGACTCTCAAATTTTACATTTTTCAAAACAAACTCTCAAAGCAAAAGTATGTTTTTGCAAAATGTAAAACTAATTCTCCCACACCATGGAAGTTTTGACTCAGGGTGTGGGGGGTCACTATTTTGTTCATTGTGCCTCATCCTCATAGGTACAATTTGGTGGTGACAGACAGCAAAAATATGCCACCCAGAGAGCGGCCAAATGGCAAATCTCCAACAGCCTGTACTCTACTGGAAGATTATGTCAGCAAAGAAGTCGGAGTACACTTTGTCGTCAGCATACATTCGGTTCAATAGTCTCTAAATGAAGCGTCTGCCAAACTCTAAATCAGAACCTAAATCTTAAAATCTGTATCTTTTCACACAATGAAAAACAGTAAAGGACTGAAAACCTACTGATCTCTTAGTATTAAAATAGGATTGTGCTTGTTTTGATGTATGCTATGTAATTCATTGTCTGAATTAGAGATGCTTGGTATCAAATCATTTGCCATGAAATTGGATGTAGACTATATTGCATCAGCAGTGTACCATATGCTGGTTTTGAGATTTGATTACTAAAGGCCCATTCATCTTTTAAATACTGCTAGATCTGTGTTAGGATTTGTGTTGCTTATATTCATTGTTAGGAGAGTGGAGAGGAAGTGGGATTCTGGAGTGTAATGACATTGAAATTAAATTGGAATGTGTGATTTTATCATGAGATTCTGATGGCAGTTTTTGCTAGGCCTCCTTCCTGCAGGTTGTTTTCTAAAGCTTAAATTAAGGTGTTTTACCTGCTTCCCTAATGTAACTCATTTTCAGTGGCAACGAGTCTGCCAACATGGTTTGCATTCAGAAGCTCATTTTCTTTGACTGTTCTGTTGAAGGATTAGCGGAAACTTCTGCATTCAAGCTGGGTGAATGAAGGCATTTTGACTTTTGAAGAATATGCTGGTGGTTAGTTTGCTCTGGTGCTCTTGAGGAGACTTGTGACATGTGGCATCCTGGTTGGCCATCCTACACTGTAGCTGTGCAGCCTACTCCGCAATGGACTCTGTGGAATGTAGTCGCTTTACACCCCGGTTGGAAAAATGACTCACAGTGCTGACTATGTCGCAGTGTACCATAAAGAGACTACCTCCAACATTTTAGATTGGGCCTCGAATACTCTGTGCTTAACCAACGAGCTACAATGACATAAGACATACACGACGCAGCAGATTAGCATAATGAGGTAACACACCACCATCTTAGTTTGGATTTACTCTGCGCACCATTAAGAGAAGAAAATGTGATGGTGACTGCAATGCGTTAGAGGCATGTATATACAAAAAAAGGCCACTAAACTATCAAACTTCAGCTTGTTAAATGGTAAGACTTCCATATAGCCTTACCCAACCAGATATTTTCTTCAACAGTTTACTGTGATCTGTAACTATTGTACCTCCATGATACAAGATATTTATTGTAAAACTCCTACCCTAGAAATTGACAAAATAACGTTTGGATACTTTTAGATACTTTTGAAGAGATTATGTTGGTATCTTTCAATTCAGCAAAGTGTGGTTCCTCCTCCAGGCTTCCTCTCTAACCAAGGTGGACTAGGAGCAATGGAAGGGTGTTTTGAGGGCTTACTGGATGCGATAAAAGGAGCTGTTTGTGCTTGAAAAAAAAGTGTGCTTGTGTACGACATTGTTTAGGCCCAGAAGGCGGGGCATTCCTAAAGCATTTTTCTAGGGAAACTTTATAAGGAGAGGAGGATGCAGTGGATAGGTTGATTCTGCAATAAAGATTTAAGACACTTGGTTCATGCCATGCAAGAATGTATTTATGGAAAGATACTTTAACCGAGGGTAGTACAGAGGGTAGTACTTGCTTAGGGAATCAGCGGAAGGTGTTGTATTCGTTCGCTGTGTATGTGAAAATAAAACTTTAAATGATGAAATGGTCAGGAGGTAACTAGAAGGGGAAACTGTCAGTAGATAAATTCAGCAATCTTTAATGATTACTCTGGGTTTGATACAGAATAGGACAATAAAAATGCTTGTGGAACTGAAAGCACAGTATCACACATGGAAGGGATGTCGTTGTCCGCTCTTTCTCAAAATGTACCCGAATAATTTTAATAAAAATGCCTCAAGAGGAATCTCTAAGGTTTTAGAGTGGTAATGATGGGGCAGTAGTAGTGATTTAGGAAATGTTTATTTCTGTCTTGACATTGACTGCACATGTACCAAATTGAAAAAGAAGTGAAAGTGTGCAAGTCAACAGCAATAGGCAGTGGGATTGTTTATAAACCAGTCAATGCTGTTGACCTTCAGGATAAATGTAATGTGGTCTCAGATTCAGGTGATGTAATAGGTGTGTCCACAGATAAGAGTAATGCTGCGACGATACAGTTATGTAATTGAGATCATTAAAAGACCCTGATGTCAACTTGAAGATCGATGCCTTCCTGAAAGAACAATTGCTGATTCTAGACTGCCTTTGATAGGTGTCAATTGAGGGACTAGTGTGAGGCCAATACCATAGAGGGAAAACAGATTGATGTTTTGGGTGAATTTGATGTTACCTTGATGCTCAAGAGTATTTGGACAACAAGGGATCCTGTTTGTTGCGTTTGTTATAGCAAAATATTTTGGAGACGATTTTGGATCCCAATGATCCAAATCTAGTGCTGTTGAGAAAGGAATATATGAGTGTCTGTACTGTGTAGTTGCCTGAACAGATACAATGCTTTCCAGGAGTATTCACAGGTACGCTGAGCAAACTCAAGTGTTTTACTTACTGAATACAATTGAAGAGTGATGTGCAGCCTGTAGTCCGTAATGTATGACGGATGCTTTTTTCATTAAGACGTAATTTGTAATCCAAATTGGACAAAATGTGTAAGCAACATCTCATTCAATCTACTGAGGGTTCACAGTGGCTATCTCGAGTCGTTTTAGCCCATTAGGACAATATCTTGCTCCGAATGTGTTAAACTCTTATTTAAATTAAAAAATGTGGGTGGATAGTCACCCCCTACCTAACATGATAGAAATGTTAAGGACACTGAAGGAGGCAAAAGTTTTTACCACACTCAATATGGCATCTGCCTACTATCAGTCTATTTTACATTATAAGTTCATGCATTTAACCTCATTTGTCATCCCTGAGGTGCATTTCATTTCAAATGAATGCCTTTGAGATTGACACCAGCTGTTTTTCAATTGGTTATAGAAACATTGTTTCTGGTCTTGCCACAGCAAATGCACATTTCACTGAAAAAGAATGAAAGGTTCACTTGAATGTAGGGATGTGCAGAGGAATTTGCAGTAGTTAGATAGGAGATTTCATGTTTCATAACTGCCATACCATTTGGTACGCATAACTCTACTGTGATTGTGACAGATGCTAGTCAGTGTGTCCTTGGCACTGTTTTTTTCCAAACTAGAAGTGGTGAAGATGAGGTGGTGACTTTTCACTCAAGAAGTCTAAGTGGTGCAGAACCCACATATTTTTTCATCCATTGGAAGCACTAGCCTTCTGGAAGAGGGGGAGTCAATCATTTTCAGAAATATATGTTAAATTCTAAAATCATAATTCAAGTGGATTATAAGCCAGTGGTAGATTTAATTACGACTAAAGGCTGCAAGTAAAGCTACAGCTAAAATAGCAGAATGGAAATATATAACTAGTAGGCTTTTTGTGTTATCTACCATTGAGAGAGTCAGAAGATTCTGGTGAAGATAAGAATGATGATCATGTTGTGGTCTAATCCCTATTGTCTTCCACCTTTGGAACCATTGTGCTGTCAGAATGGGATGAGGTTTAGAGGAGTGATGAAGTGCTTAGTAAAGTCAGGAAATATATTTATACAAGATATCCTGTTGCTAAAAGTGTTACTGTTTATTGCCATTTTGTATCTGAGTTACCTTTGGTCGATGGGTCCCTCAGGAGGTCAAATTGTTGGTTTTACCAACTAAGATGTGGAACAGGATTGTGGAGTTAGTGCACGAGGGGCATGTCAATATGAGAACAATGGAGCACAGAATTACACAAAACAATTGGTGGTCTGGTCTTGACAAGTGTATCAAACCTTAAGGCAGACTGTGGGGGTCCTGTGCCATTAGTGAAGTGAAGAGCCCCAAGTCATGTAGATTTAGCACCTGTACCTGACAAGGCCTAGCCAAAACTGTGGAAGGACATCATTGTTCCCGCTCAATGTACTGAAGAGGGATACTTAATATGGTATTTTGGCTTTTGACCAATTTTAATGTTGTTCATGTGCCAGATTAGTTAATTGTGCCATACGGAAGAAAGTGATAGGATTTTTAAGAGTTTGCTTGCCAGGGAAGAAATATGGGATGTGATTGTCATGAATAATGGCACTCAGCTTACTTCAAACACATTTAGTAAGTTTCTTGAGCATTTGAAAATCAAGTATTTTCCTATGTCGTTGTAGCATCCAAGAAATAAAGGATCAGTGGAGAGATGTTATAGCTTACATTTCTCAGCTGTGTACATGTTGGATTGTTGATACAAGACTTTCACCTTTCGTTCTCTTGAGACGGAGTGCCAGCATTCAAGTTGAACAGACCTTGTTCAGTATGTGCATGGTCACAGGATGTGCATTGATAGAAGCCCGCTTTGGGTGCTAATCCTACATTATATACATTGATTTGGTTGCCTCTCGTGTGTGTGAGTATGTATGTGCTGTCATGTTGTGAGTGGTTGTCTTTGTTTCAATTTTGTGTTGAAAAGGGGAAGATGCATTTGTATTTGTGTTGTTTATATTCATAGTCAGGAGCATAGGAAGGAACCAGAAGTTTGGATTGGAATATGAATGTGGAGTTTTCACATGATTTTCTGGTGGCTGGTGATCCAGGGCCTATCCCGTATCAGGCTTGCCTTACATGGTTTCTTTTCAGTCTTCCACCGCTTTGGCGGTAGAAGTAAATGTGCTGAGTAGTAATCAGGTGCAAAATATGCCTTAACAAGAGCAGTAAGTATGCTCCAAAAATTCAGTCGACACATAACATGGCTGAAAGAAACCAGAAAAGAAGGCAGTTTGAGGTTGACTGTTCCTATTGGAGCAGAACCAAAATTGACATACATAAAGAGTACCAATATCTAGAATATAACAGTGGGTGAAAAATGATGGTCTTAAATGCGGCCTTAGTGATTGCAAGTGGCTGAGATTAATTCAAGCGTTGTGGTTTTTTGCAGTAGACACCCTAAGTGTGACTGGTATTCCCAGATGTTGTTCCCATGCTCACTATGACATAGGACTTAAGCTATAACTTACTGATGGGACCTAAGTAGGTCGAAACAGGCCTGTGGTTGCTTATTGTTCCTTCTGGAGGGGACCTCAACTGACAGTTCAGGATGGACTGTTTCTATTGAATTCGGACCAAGACGGAGACACAAAAGGCAGATCTCTGTCTAGAATGGATCCATTACCTTGCTGTTTTTGCAAAAGAAGGCAGGTGTTAAAAATATATATTTACCCAAATTTGACTGAGGCGTAATTCAACAACATATCAAATTTAAGGGAAAGCATGTTGACTTGACATGTGTTAGCATTGTCATAAAATAATGTATCATGCCATAGAGAAAATACAATAGTGCCATCAGTGGTAGTGGGACTACTGGTTCTTTTCTTTGGAATTATGCTTTTCTTTGAAATTCCTAATTAGAGTGCAGTAACAGTCATTCAGTACAACATCGGTCCATAATTGGACATTTTCTGTATCCAGCCCACATTCTCTTTTCATGTTCCGGGTGTACATATAACAGACTAAGCAGTAATGATACTTTTACAATGTAGCAGGGGTATGGATATTAAATGGTGTTTAAATACATTATGGGGAGGGATCAGTGGGAACATGGAAGTGAGACAGTTCTAGACAGCACATTGTACATTGTCACAAGGCACATTTTGCAATGTAAGGCACAATAAAATAACTGTGATCAGTGTTACTCAATTTCTTCTTCAAAAAGTGAAGCTGAAATCAGAACCTAAGGTTCCACATTCAAAGGACAGCAGCAAAGCTATTAGACCACACTGAGCCTCATACAAGGTCCTGCTCCTGATGAAAGTTTGGTAAGAATGACAGATGGTTTGATCACATGTAGCGGAATCTATATATTTGATTGTAAGATGGGAAATGAGAGTGGGCATTGCATGTTTCTTTATTCGGTTGTTTTATGTGTTTTCACACATTGGTTGAAATCATGCTTGTGGAATGTGGCCCCTTAGTTGTAACTGGTCATGTGGAATGTCCCCTTCTAGATTATAGTGGTGAAAACATTAACATTTGGTATCAGGATATGCCAGAAGCACTGGTGGCACAGGCAGATTACTCTCTATAGGCCATTCTCTAAATCAGTTCTTGGTGGGAAAGAAAGGATTCAACTGATACAAATTATGGAGCTCTCCCACCAGCGGATTTCTTTTCACTGATAATGAAGTTGGAGAGCTACACTGTATTTGTAGACAACCATAAAGAAGCTCTCATGGTGGTTTTTAGTCAAAATGCCTGAACATTCCCAATGACACTGTGACTACCTCAAGCATTAAAGAAGCAACTTCAGGCCCATTTCACTTATGCTCACTATAGCAAACTTGGTAGAACAAAATGTCAACAGACAGCTCACTCTGTTTTTGGAGGAAAACCATCTGCAACGTGACTTGCCATCAGGTTTTTGCCATGGTTATAGCAATGAGACCGCTCTCCTTTAGGACTCTGAGCATATCAAAAATAATCATGGCCGAAATTTTTCAATTATGCTAATGCTGTTGTATCTTTCTGCGGCATTCGATACGGTCTCTCATTTGCTTGAGAGACTCGAAGGCATGGGCATTTCACACCATGCCTTGTCATGGTTTAGGTCTTTCATCATCAACTGTACACTGGCTGTCTTTCTCCCTCCCCCTACGTCTGCTGCAAGGCCTTTGGATTGCGGTGTTGCACAGGGCTCGGCTCTCGGCTCTATCCTTTTTAATGTCTATATGTCACCCTTGGCCAATAATGTTGAGTCTTTCGGAGTTAGAGTAAACCTTGTCTCAGATCTGACTCAGAATGGATGAATACTAACTTTTTGAAGTTGAATTCAGATAAAACTGAGATTCTTTTTGGTACCAAATCTATACCAGACTCTAAGCTCTGGTGGCCATCAGAGATGGGTAATCGCCTTTGTCCTTCGGCTGTGGTAAGGAACTTGGGGGCAAGTTCAATGCTGACCTAACTTTGGAATCTCAGATAAAATTACTGTCCAGTTCTTGTTTTTTGATCCACAGATGTCTAAGATGTATGATGCATTTTATTCCTTTGGGGCAGCAAAAAACTATTGTACACGCCTTGATCACTTCTACTGAACTACTCCAATAGTCTGTATCTCAGACTTCCTTCTTTTCTTTTTCAGCACCTTCAGATCATTCAAAAAGCTGCTGCCTGATTGATTCTGAAAATTCCTCCCTTGTGCTCCATCTCAATTCACTTGCATCATCTCCATTGGCTACCAGTCAATAAAAGGATCCAGTTTAAAGTCCTCAATTTTGCTTCCAAGATTTTTTACTCTAGGGGATCTCTCTATCTCAGGCACCGGTTCAAACTATCCCCCCAGGTACCTTCCCTTAGTTCCAACAACCTTAAACTCTTTCAAACCCCTCGCATTGTCAAATCCACAGGAGGGGGGCTTTTATTTTGCCTACCTGAGCAATGGCAAAGATGTCTGTAAGTGGTTCCTGTAAAGCTTCTCCAGCAGGAGCAATTGCGTTTCTACTCCTCTCAAAATTGACAAACTCATAATGACAGGGACATTCAGAGTTATCTGCAGAATGTTGGATAACTTCTCATATTGAGAGATGCAAGTCTTGCTGTGAAGCAGAGATTCTGAGCAATGAAAATGATAAAACTGGCTGGTTGTCCGTTCATATCTAGAGGCCAATTTCATCAAGTTCTAGTGAACCTGGAGTAAACTGTTACACAGGTGTTTTTGGATGAATCCTTATATCCAATACTTGCTTGTCCTGCCTCACCAATTGCTCACTCTTTTTTCTTTTTTATCTTTATTTAATAAGTAATAAAAACCATTATAAACCAAGTTTAATAAATAGAACTGTTTACAAAATCGAAATTTTAAAAGGCAGTACGTAGGGGCATAGTAAAGAGAGTCTTGCGTCACGTTTGCACCACTCAAGACTCTGAGTCAGATTTAAGCCATTCAAAGCCACAATACCTTACTCTGTGCAAGGGAGGTGTTCCATGGGCATCTTCCATGATTTTGTTACGCATTTCCAGATTTTCAAGGACTTGTAAATCTGACAATGCGTCAAAGCCTTACGCCTCCTGGGGTGAAGCGTAATGAGGAGTAATATCTCCATTTCTCTACGTTTTTTCCATTTTCTATTTCGCAACACACATATAAGAAGAGAAATGCCTCTATGGATTGTTTTTGTGCACAAATAGGCCCCTTCCTGCATAAAAACAATCCTCCCGACAGCACAGGTGCCCTTGCACCATGGTGTGTTAGCGCTAGGCTGCCGAAATGGCACCAGCTTAGGGGTAAAGGACAGGACAGAACCATATTGGATATTTATGATGCATTCCTGCCCTTTCACTTTGGCGTAGAACAGCGCAGCAAGGTGACTCCCCGTAAATGAGGGGTTTAGTATGTAAATCTTACAGATTTCTGTTCAAAGAGCAATCTTTATATAAAAAGGAGAAAATGTTTTTTCATCATATAATTAGTGTATGTTACCCCGAATTACTGTCAAATATAAAATATTTTAGATTTATAAAGTGAAATGCGGAAAAATAAAAATGAAATGGTACAGTCAAGCTTTCACTGCCAACATATGTGTGGGATGGCCAATGAATTTCGCAAACCTACAATTTAGCTGCATATCTTGGCCATTCAGACTCTGGAATTTTGCTTGCCTGCAAGTTCCTATGTTCAAATTATTGAGGCTGGGTCGTTGAAACATTTTGCGAGCCTCAATTAGGACAGGACAGTATGCAAATAGTATCTGCCAAATTGTTTTGGTTTTGTACCCACAAAGCCTGTCATTTGGAGTAGACCAAACCCTTTCCCATTTAGGTGTTAATTCTTTTGTTGGGAAGTCACCCATTCTACATTACAAATATTTGAGTTTTAGGTGGTCGAAAATGTAACCTCCAAGAATGTTTGTTACATTCTGTTATTATATGCGTTTCTCATCATCCAGACATGTGATTGCTAGCAAGCTTTTCCTGCAGGCAAGAAAGGATTTTTTGAGATTTATTACACAAGTTGTTCAAAGGGAGCACACCCAGTGTTGATTTTAGAAAGGCTTGCCTCGTAATGTTGGTATCGGATCTAGTTAGCTCAACCCAAATTAGGTTTCTTAAGATGTATTTTGCAGCTCCCCACATTGTTTTACAAATTTTAATGAAGGCCCTTTGGTGGGCAAGCTGTTGTTTTGCCAAACTGAGCTCTGAGCGAATTTGGGCTTGAGCCATAATTTACTAAATATAGTGTCTGTATAGATTAGTTTATAAAGTGTCCGTGTAGGAAAGTGGATTATTAGTTAGTATGGGTATTCACCTTCAACTAGTAATAATACCACAATCTCTAATAATCTCAAGTCTCAATAAATTCATCCTTGCTCATCCCTTGGTAGCTTGGCAGTGAGCAGTCAGGCTTAACTTAGGAGACAGGTAAATGTAAAGCATTTAATATCACCCAATCAGTAAATAAATGAAGGATAAATGGAGGCGCAGCAGCTCTGGTGCTCCTCGATCTTTCTGCGGCTTTTGATACGGTGGATCATCGCCTTCTGCAGAGATGTTTGGAGGGGCTAGGATTAGGAGAGACAGCACGAGCACTTATAGCCTCCTTTCTCACTGATCGAAGGTCCACCGTATCCATGGATGGTTTTAATTCAAATCCTTACACTCTTCCATGTGGTGTTCCGCAGGGTAGCTCTTTGAGCCCCACACTATTCAATATATACGTCTCTGAACTAGCGCCCCTTATTCGGGAATTTGGTTTCAGCCTGACCACCTATGCTGATGACACCCAGATTGTGGTGGCAGCTTCTAAATCCCAACAATCTCCGGCCTCGCAGTTCAGAAGTTGCATGAGTGCAATTAACAAATGGATGAAAGCACACTGCCTGAAGCTTAACTCCAGCAAAACGGAAGTCCTGATCTTTGGCAGTGTGCAGCCTCCCTGGAATGATCTGTGGTGGCCTGTTGAGTTGGGATCCCCGTCCAATCCGGTGGTTAAGGCAAAGAACTTAGGTGTGCTTATGGATGATAAACTTACTTTTCATCACCACACAAATGCGGTAGTGTGGGCATCGCACTTCCTCATTAAAAAAATTAGGAACAGTTTCCCTTACATCCCTGATCACACCAAGAGAACAGTAGTCTCTTGCCTCATTTCATCTAGGCTGGACTACTGCAATGGTTTATTCCTTAACGCCTAGAAGCAGCACTTGCGTAAACTCCAGATGATTTAGAACTCAGCAGCTCGTCTCATACTGGACATCCCTAAAACCCACTCAGTCTCCAACGAAATACGCAATCTTCACTGGCTTCCCGTATCCCAGCGTATTGATTTTAAAGCCTTGCATGGCATTGGTCCTTCTTTTCTGCAGGATCATTTTTCTTGGTATTGTCCCACCAGACAGCTGCGGTCCACGGGAGCACGATTACTCGCTGTTCCAAGACTTTTTAAAGCCCACTGGGGTGGACGCAGTTTTTATTACGCAGCATCTAAACTGTGGAACTCCCTTCCCTTTTTTCTCAGAAATGCCAGCTCCTTGACTATTTTTAGGAAACAACTGAAAACTTGGCTCTTTCAGCATTAGTGGCAAGGTTGTAGAGGGTCACTGTTGGGTCCAGCGCCAAGACACCTCCGGGTATACGTGCGCTTTATAAATTTCTTTAACATAACATAACACAAGAAACATCCCACATCAATTATAAAAATTCGAGAACATTTTTGTCTTTAAAATGACACCAAAACTACAATAAGTCAATGTAGGGAACCGGACATACGAATTTTTAATGATCAATTACAAAATTTGCATTATAGCACCAAAAAGCATAAAGTGCCACTCATGACAATCTGGTCGCGTTGGACCAGGACAAAGTCAAACCTATGGGCCAACCGCAATGGAGCCTGGGTCGAATTGGTTGGGCGCTAGGTCTCAATCAAAAGTTTACCTTCGGACTTAGTCTTTTTGTTGGACCTTTTCTCTGATCGACGTGCTCGTTGGCAGGTCCTCGTGATTCTTGGATCTGAAGTTCGATTTTACAATGGCGGCCTACTGCAGCGCGATGCCTTGTGGGTATCTGAAAGTCTTTGTCCTCTATTTTGACGACGAGGAGATCTTGAGCTTTCAGCAAGAAAAATCAACATGGTCAGGACAATTCTAGAGTTGACAACGGCAGCTCGACTCCTGATGTTGAGCCTGTCTTCCTCCTTGGAGTGTGTGTCCTTGTAACCCAACCAAGAGGTGTGGCTACCATCTAACTACACTCCCTCTCCTAATCTAGTTAGGGTTCCCCCATCTGGCTGGGGATCAAGAAAGTGGTGGCTGGCCTGTGTCCTGTGACATCTGTTCTCCTGCCTTTGAAGTCCAGCTTATCACCTGGCCCCCTTCCTCTCCTTTGCTTCTCCAGGAAGCAAATCTCCTTCCACTAGATGGCTGTATTGTTTCAACTCCAGGCCTTTTCACACCTACTCGGGTAGCAGTTTGATTCAGGGTGTAAAATTCTGGTCTATCAAAAGATGATGCTGCAGTGCTGCTTTAGGTAACTTCAGGATACTTATTTATTAAACTGATTTCCTGTAATAGTTATAATAAATCCGACTTTCGCAAGTTGTTGGATTTATTGTAATCATTGTTTTGATACTTTGAATGAAATTGCTAGCTAGCTCCCAAGTAAATAAAGTCTTCCCATGTTAGCCTATGGGGCTTGCAGGACTACAATACGGAAACATGGCTATGGCTGTTTATCCTACCAGGACATATAAAACATCTTTTACAGTGTCCCTGCTTTTTATAACAATGCACCCTACCCTTGGGGTATTTAGGGCAGACCTTGGGGGTGACATATGTTTGGACATAGTTTTATTTTGAAACCAGCCTGCAAATCAGGCTTGGCTTTAAAATGACACAAGACACCACATCATTGCACACTTAAGTGCATTAAGTCCACTGGGGTGTATAAATCTACATGCCCTACTATATAATAGGATTTACAGGTCGAATGTCTTGGGCAATTACAATGATGCAAATTACCTTATACCTTTTGATGACAACACTGACCCTGTGCCTGGTTAGCAGAGCCCAGGGCACTTTCAGAGTCAGTAATCATGAGCATCAGTCAAAAAAGATGGGGGTGATCAGGGAAAAAAGGACGATTTTCCTGCAGACTGTCCCACCCATACTAATCTTCACCCTGGGAGCTCTCATCTTCTAAGTGGAAAAACCAGGAAAGTCCATCTGCATTGGCATGGGCAGACCCACATCTGCATTTCACTGTGAAGTCCATTCCCTGTAGGGAAATGGACCACCTGAATGATGTTGGGTTCTCTGCCCTCATCTGCATGAACCATCTGAGAAGTCTGTGGTCAGTTTGAACATGGACTTGAGTACCAGACAAGTATGGCCTCAGCTTCTTCAGGGACCAGACCACATCAAAGGCTTCCCTCTCAATGGAACTCCATCTTTGCTCTCTGGGGAGTAGTCGGCTGCTAATAAAGGCAACTGGTTGATCTTGGCCCTCTTAATTTACTTGTGCCAGTACTGACCCCCATCCCTTGCTCAGAAGCATCTGTCTGTACCACAAACTCCTCATTGTAGTTAGGGGCCAGTAGCACTGGTGGTCAACACATAGCCTCCTTCAGTGTGGCAAATGCCTTCTGACACTCTGGGGTCCAAATTACCTTTCTAAGCTGCTTCTTAAAGGTAATTTATGTAAGGGGATCCACAATGGTCCTACAAACCTCCTGCAGTACCCAGTCAGGCCAACTGAGACCCTAACCTGTGTCAAGGTTTTAGGAGCTTCCCAACCCAGGATTGTCTGGATCTTGGACTGGAGAGGTTGTACATGGCCTCTATTCACAGGGTGGCCCAAGTACTCCACTCAACTCCGACTTATCTGACCTTTGCTGTAGGACCTGAAGCACTTCCTTCAGGTGGACTCGGTGGTCCCCTCAGCTGGAACTGAGTATAGCTATATCATCTAGATACACTGCAGTGAAAGCTTCCAAACCGATAGGACTCTGTTCACCAACCTTTGGAAGGTAGCATGGGCATTCTTCAAGCCAAAGAGCATCACCTTGAATTGAATGTGGTCCGCTGGGGTGTAAAATGATAATCTCTCCTGTACCCCTGGACTTAGGGCAATCTGACAGTAACCTAAAGTCAAATCCAGTGTACTCGGGAACTTTGCAGTCCCCAACCGGTCAATATGCTCATCATTTGTAGGTATGGGGTGAGCGTTATTCTTGGTGACTGCATTCAAACCTCTGTAGTCCACGCAAAACCTCAATTCTTTCTTTCCCCCTTGGGTTTTGGGCTTGGGACCTAGTACCACTCGACTGGCCTGTGGACTGTCGGAAAGCTCAATTCAGATGCTGGCTTTGACCTGGTCAGAGAACCTGTACAACTTGTTTTTGACAGGTAGGATGTCCCCACTGTTAATGTTATGGACACCAAGTGGTGACTTAAGCAAGGGGTCAGTGAGAGCAGTCCAGCAAACTACTCCCAACACTTGTCTGCAGTCTGTCTGCTGCTGGTCCGTCAACTTGGGAGAGTATACTACTCCCTCCACTGACCCATCTTCTGCATTGTTTGGGAGGTCTGGTAGAGGCTCATTCTCCTCCTTCCCTCCTTCATCAGTGACTATCAGCTGGTCATGTCTGCCCTGTCTTGGTGGGGCTTTAGTCTGTTAACATGGAGTACCCTGTGGGGACTCGTGGGGGTGCCAAGATCCACTAAGCACCCCTACCTCCCAACCCCATAAAAACTAGAAAGCCTATGCTTAAAGTGAGATTGCTTAGGCAGCAACTGTCTGTAATGAGCATAGTATTGGCCTTTCTGTGGGTTACAGAGACATGAACATTTTATCTATGTGATCAAGGTTTCATAGCAAATGTGGTACATATAGTTTTACATTGTAACAAGCTTAACTTACTGGAGAATGACATATTTGACTTGTGTTTAGGGCATTGGGTGTTGCTATTGTTGTGAAGGGAACTTTTATTTTATAAATTCTAAAATTAATATTTTGACAACAAAGTGGGATCTTACCACTGAAGTCTAAGGACTCCTATACATAAACCTAGGGCATTGTAGTTCTGTGACTCTGGAATAAAGTTTACATCTCTCAGCTACTTGCTTTCCTTCCACATGAAGAGAAGAATGCATGAAAAAATAACCTTGTACGTCTTTTCCACAGACTCTTCGCGCTGCTGGCAAAACCTACATGATATTTTTTGTACTGGTCATTTTTCTGGGCTCATTCTATTTGGTGAACTTAATCCTGGCTGTGGTTGCTATGGCTTATGAGGAACAAAATCAGGCTACATTAGAAGAAGCAGAGCAAAAAGAGACAGAATTTCAACAGATGATGGAACAGTTAAAAAAGCAACAAGAAGAAGCGCAGGTATGATGATGATAAGGCAAGATTCAGTTATTTTATGAACCTTTGCTCCCCATGGCTATGTTTGTACTGTATGTGACTAGTCTTCACTGTAAAGGATTTCATTTATCAACATTTTTTGCTTTCTTTCAGGTGAGTGACTGGTTGACTCTATTATACAAAAAGTGTCTATATGATTAGGCTAAAAACCAAGTATAAAAGCACTACAAACATATCCGTAAAAAGTCTTATGTTTTTATGTAATGTGCATTTGTAAAGCGCACTATCGCCGGTGAGGATATCCTGGCGCTGAGAAGGTGTGTGTCTAGCCCTGCCTATGGTAGGTTGATCAATTAAAAAGCCAGGTCTTCAGCTTCTTGTGGAATTCAAGAATAAAGGAAGTGGCTCTGATGCGGAGTGTAAGGTGGTTCCCTGCTTTAGGAGTGATGTAAGAGAACGCCCAACCTTCTTATCTGGTTCTGTTTATGTATGGGAGTAGGAGTCCTGAAGAGCGGAGTTGTCTGGGTGGTTGGTGGAAGTCTGGATGGTTGGAGGGATTTAAAAGTGGCAAACTTTTATAAATAAACAGCATGCATTTTTGAGTGGTGTTACAATTACTACATTAGTATTGTTTTATGCCACAAGTGTGAATGATATTCCGGAATATATATTCAATGGGGGAGAACATCAAAACTCCATTTTAGCCTTTTTGAAGGTTTTGCAATACGCGGAATATTTTCTCCCTGTAGTTATTTTTGTTTAACCTTGTAAAAGGAGTAGGAAAGAGAGGTTTGATGGCAGTGGGAAAAGTGATACAGCCTTCCTATTTTAGAAATTATGTTTTGGTGCAACACATAATTCATAGTGCCTGTGCCATTCTTGAAGTCATACGTTATGGAACTAGTGTTGTCACTTTAGGTGTCTTGTCATGGCATATGTAATGTTATTTGTGCTATCTTGGGTGGCACATTAATGGGTTCATTTACTAAGTCTGCCTAGATAATTTCTCATTATAGCCTACGCCTTTTGCACTTCTTGAAACTTTATTACAGTTGCCTGTGAAGGAGAAAGGCAGGTTTTCACAATATACCTGTTTTGCTCCAGTAAATCACCACCTTATCACCTCGTATTTTACTCCCTTATCAGAACCTAAAACACTTTTCACCAAAAAAGAAAGGAAAGTTATTAAACTACATTTGTGTTTCTCAATGACCAATTCTGAATGACTGAGAGCTCTCTTACAAAACAAGTTATTAAAGTATTCTTCTCCAAGCTCCTCTCACTCCACTATCTTGGCTATAGTGGGAGCCCTTTTTATATATATTGTGCCAATTCTCAGTGGGGAAGCTCAAGATTGCTGCCTGTGGGCAATGTGGCTCTGTTAAGGGTAAGGCACTCCTAGAGTCCATCAGAGGTCTGTGAAGAAATCTGTGCAGAAAGTGGTAATATCCATCCGTTGCTACGTGGAGTAATGGTCTCTGGAGCGCTGGCCAAGTCAATGTAGCTTTACTGTGGACCACTCCTATGATGTGGCTTACACACACTGGAAGTGATGAACTGATGTGATGTCAATTCCAACACTGGAGGCATTCTGGGTACATATTTCTTCATCAAACACTCCCAATTGGGCATTTTTGGAAAATTGGGGGTAGTCGAATGTAGCTATCACTTATGAAGATGCTGTTGTGGAGATGCAATACCTGATTAAGCCACCACGAGAGGACTATGACTCCAATAAAGAATTTACAACTAAGTACATTACACACAGCTTCAACGGTAGTACCATTATTGTATTTACAACAAGAACATAAAATTGTTACTTCCAGTCTGACAATTCGGCTGACTGATGTTTTTAATGCTATATACCGTTACTAGCAGTTCATAATGACACCCTCATTTTGGGATAGATAACACTTCTAGTAGCAGTTTAAAGTAGCTTTAAACTTACCTGGCAATGGTAGGACTTCATCTCCCAGCATCCACTGCTGCTCTAGATGCCATGGGGCTGCCTGTACCTAACATCAGAGCATAAAAGCACTCTACATTTCCTGTGGCACAGGATGTGTGCAGGCCAAGACCAGGCCCGACTTCGCCTGTCATCACCCAAAGGAGGTTGGTCTGAGCCACCAATCCCCCCCCTTCATATTGTATAAGAAAGGATCTGAAATCTGTAACGGGCTGTACTTTGGATGGTTTTCTGCAGGGAGCAGTGGGAGTTATTAGCTAGGAGACCGAGTTACCAGAACGACGCTTGTCTCTCGTTCTTCGCCCCCTGACTTACAGAATTTACATGAGGCAATTACTGTGGATGTGGGCTCCAAATTGAATACGTTGGATGTGAGACCAGACATGTTTGTTATCTTAACTAGTGCTCCTGTCCATACCAAAGTTGGGGAGCCTGTTGGGGACTCTGAGTCTGATTTGATTCAGCTGTGGAAATATGGATTTTCCTGGTCAGTTATGTCCCCTATCTTGGACCCCAACGGTTCCATGTGTATATCACAAGTACATATATGTCCCCCCCAGTTCCAGTTATGAAGACGCAAATACATGTATGCCCACCGTCAACATGTCCTCTGCCAGATCCGCCATGAATAGGCCGGATATTCCATTCTTAAATATGAAAGGCCACCGGCTTTATATGGCTCAGTTACTCCATTTTTCAGTCCAGGCAAGTAGGCCCTGATTCTGTCATCAAACTCTTCTTGCCTTCTGCCTCTAAAAGCTCCAGCCCGAGCCTGCATCTGTGACCATGAACTTTGTCTCATTCTCTGCGCGGCTCACGAAGCCTGACATCAGCTTACTCTCTGCCAAGAACTGTATTTCACCTTCGAATTATCTGCTTCCCCCTCAGCCGATGCATTCCTGCCTAGTAGTTTAAGTAAACATTCCTCCAGTTACCAAGCAAAAAGGCCCATCTTCTCTGTCCTCATGCAAGTAATTCATAGCCCTGTTACCATGGAATATTTCTACCCCCTCGCATTCAGTGTAGACATTTAGACGCTTGTACACGCACAGTCAGTATAGAATAGATTCTGTCCGAGAGTCCTTCTTTTATGGATAACATAGTTCTTTAAACATAGGATGTTAGATATGATTTGGGATTAGGTTGACTTGACCTCCCAGACTTCTTGTCTCCACATATAGAGCTAAATGTCAAGTCCCCGTCACCCCCTAGTTACACGTCAATTACACGTCATACTGCTGCGCGCGCATCCATGCCAAGTATTATCTTATAGATCCACCTATACATGACATCACAACCAATCATGTTCCTTTTTACTCATTATTACACCCATTTTCGGTTACGCAAACCAAACGTCAATGTCCTTATCAATTGTTACGCCTACTATATTCACTTCATTATAATGTATGGACTATAAAAGTTATTTCTTGTCAATAAAGTATGTACTTCACTTCCTGAACCCCCGTGGTGATGGAACTTGAAGCATCCGATTATAATCGACCACCGGAATAAAGTCCATTCCGAAACTCTAATATCACGGATTCTGCCTCTCATTTTTCTGAGCTATTTTATAATGTTTCTGTATCAAATTCAGTCCCGGTAAAGGAGAAATATTTACCACATGATGGCGCCCGAACAGGGACACTTTCTCATCTCACGCGCCGGCGGTGCGTTGCAGGCCCGGTCTCCTGCCACAGCTGGACGGACAATAACGCGTACCAGCAGGATTTCCTGTATCTCCCTCCGGTCAAGCGGGGGCGACTGAGACTGCGATCAACACCCAGACGAGGCGGTGAGAAGTGCGAAGTATCCCGACCAGAGCCTAGCTGAGAGAGCAAGATCCGAGGTATATAGAGACCCACCAGTCCGAAGTCAAGCCCAGTGTCCGACGAGTCGAGTCGAGTCGAGTCCGGTCCGGTTCAAGTTCAAGTTACTGAGGCCTTCCGTTTCCGAAGCTACCCGGTGAGTACCATTGCTGGGGAGGCATTTCTGACGTGCACATAGGTTGTGCCGGTCAAGACGGGTTTGGGTACACAAATCCGGTCTGCACTGTTTTAGCAGTGTATCTGTACTGTTTAGCAGTATATCAAGTATTCCGAAGTATTCCGAAGTGTCTAGTTATTGTCTAGTTATTGTCGAGAATTAAGCTTGGTGATTAGTTATGCAGACGATCATCATTGTTGTTTCAGTTAATGGTTTAATGTTAAATGTTTAAAGTGTTTAAGTATGTTCTGAATATCGTGGTATGAATGACTGTTCATTATCGTGTTTATTGTATTAAGTCTGTTCAAAATCAAGTATCAGGTCAAAATCAAGTATAAGGTCAGTTCTCAATATGCCGCTCTTTTCGAAATTAAGACAGATCACTACCAGAAAAGGGGTTCTCGAAGAAGCAGTCCCTATTCCTCCTAGGGACACTCCAGGGCACTTTATGTATCACAAACATGGCTTAGACGCTATATTATTTCTTGATTTATGGGTAGACTATACCAAGGGATTACCAGAAAGTCAGAGGTGGCCCACAGCGGGGACCTGGGATGCAGAGTGCATCATGAAAGTCGAGGAAGAGTTATGGAAAAGAAAAGTCAGACAGTCACAGAAAGACGCCGTTGAATTATGGCGTAAAGAATCACATAGACGAACAGAAAAAGCACGTAGACAGGAGGAGAAGAGTAAAGAGAATTCCAATAAAGTTCGAGAGAATCTATTAATTGAGGAAGGTATCCGAGTAAAATCAGAACAAGTAGACAGACAAAGAAATGCCCTTATGAATGGTATGTATCCCCTCCTGGCCGAAGGATTACCTAAGGCTACTCCAGAGACACCAAAAGACTTGCCAACCCCATTGTTCCCAATAAAGGTACATCCTAAGGGGCATCCTAGAACCGCAGAAGATGTTTTTCTTTCCTCATATTTAGATGACGCAGCTCCCGAGTATGCTAATTCCGCCCCACATAGACCGCATACCAGGGAGGTTCAACGCCAAGATCCAGTACCCGTATCCCTGCAGCAACAAATCGAGTCACAAGTTCCGGCAAGCACATCTGTTTCTGTATCCGCTCCTACAGCTACTTCTATGGCTGTGTCCACACCTGCAGTTGCTGTGTCACGTTCGACGAATCCTTTTACACCCGACGCCCCAGATGGGGCCGCGGGAGGAGCTGCCAATGTCTTTTCTACACCACCCAGAATAAATAAACTTACTTTTCAAGAGTCAGCGCATTCACGTACACCCAAACTCCTTAGTGCTCGTGCGCTTAAGGAACTTCTTATAGATTGTAGATATGACCCAGTGCCTGGGAAGGAGGACGAAATGACCCTAGCATCATTGCGTATCAGACGAGCCGCAGTGTATTTAGCGAAGTTACCAGGAATGACTGCGCATCTAGATAATATATATCATTTTGTCCAAACGGGGCGAGATCCAGAATGTATTTACAGAGCTATGGAATACCAGAAAGTAGAGATACAGGGGGAACTGTTACGTTTCCTCATAAACTGTGTGATCAGAAATCAAGACCGACCAGGGGTAGACCCGGAAGCAATGAAAATTCTTACAAGATGGAGCCAGAATATATCGGAAGGGAGACATGATAAACAAAACTGTATAATAGCCATGTGCCGAAAGATCCGTAAAGAAATAGAACGCCTACACGAAGAGCGATTAGAGGTAGACGAGTTCGAACAAAACGAGGAAGAAGGGTCAGGACTGCCCACAGGACAGTCAGACACCATAGCCTATGTAGGTAGAGGAAGATCTTGTAATAGGAATCAGACTAGATGTCATACTGACCCAATACGTCCGATATGTCCAGATAATAACAGGAATTTTCAAATACCTATAATTAACATAAGGTCTAACGAGCATTCGTTCCAAACCGCCGACAAACTACTCCGAGAACGAAGGGGTTATCATTTCCTCGATTCTATGGATGAACAAGATTTAGCCAGGGCAGCTGTCCATTGGGTGGACAGTCCCGGAAAATATAGTGATGATACAGTAGTACGCACATTTTTGAATCTTACCCCAGATGAACAAAGGTTAGCTGGGATTTATATGATTCAACAACTCATTATACTATATCGGAGTCAGCATTCGGACCCTGGTCCCTTGCCTGACATACTGACTGAATTACTTATGAATAAATGGAGAGGTCCAGGTACTGAATTAATTAAAGAAATTCTAGAATCAAGAAAGCAGTATATTCTTTTTGTATGTTCAGAACATGTTCCATTGTCCGTCAAGGAAAGAACTACGTATCACATAGATAGACAGAATCCCTTACGAGAAGTGCACCCAATAAAGGGTGAGGACAATCAGTTTAAACGCGTATTTGTATATACGCCCATATCGAAAATAGAATTGTTAGAAATGAAGAAAGTGGTACCCAGTCATGACAAAGACCCAGCGGGTTTTCACCGAGAAATTAAAGACATGTTACTCATGGGAGAGTATACCTACCCCGACATTATGACAATATTAAAGGTGTTGATGCCTGCTGGCATTTATGAGAAACTCAAGGAAAAAGAGTGGGAGATAGGTGATCAAAAGATAGAATGGTCAGCATTAGAAGCAGAGGAAAGGGCCCGAGGTCCAGGTTCGGGGCTTGGGGACAAAACTAAAGCACTACCAGGTCTACTAGTACAGGTACTGCCACGTTTATTAACTACGAAAAAGGAAGATTGGGGTACAATTTCAGCCTGTAAGCAGAAGCAAGATGAAGACACTAGTGATTACTATGCCCGATTTGAAAAATGTTTTGGTATAAATAGTGGCATAAAAGCAAGTAGCGAATCATACCCACATCTGTTTGTAACAAAATTAGTAGAAAATGCTCTGCCCCCAGTAAAGAATAGAGTATTAAAATTCGAGAGTACCTGGCAAGGTAACACTCCAACACAAATGTTACAAATGTTACAGTACCACCACAATAGAATTAAAGAGGAACAAGACCATGAACACAGACGCATGAAAGACACGAAAATGAAAATGCTAGTTTCCCAGACAGTTCCAGCTGAAGGACATAAAAAGGGTATGACACATTCCGATTCAGCAGGACCTGTAAAGGGGACATGCAATTATTGTAAAAAGCCAGGCCATTACGTACACGATTGTCCAGTTTTAAAACATAATATCGCCATAGGTAAAACACAAGAAAGATCACGGCCACTAAGACAAGATCAGAATGAACAAGGAGCTATGCAGCATGCCCAGGCCATGCCAGCCGCACAACAGTCAATACAGTTTGTGCCAGCTGCACCACCGTTGCCTGCTGCTGCCACACAGACAACAACACGACAAATGTATCAGACCGCACAGTATGAATATCCCGAGTATCAGCGTTACGCATGAACAAGCCTAGAGAGGGAAGTTGACTTACCCCTTATCGAGATTCCTGTAGATCAAGAAGGACCTTATGTACATAGTAAATTATTAGGTCAAGATAGAAAATTTTTACTCGATACAGGGGCAAGTCGAACAACTATAAAACGTAGTGAAGTTCCAGGGGCACCCCTCTCAGGCTCACAGAATATTTCCCTTGGTTTTTCAGGAAAACCTATTGTTAATGAAGTGTCACAACCTCTGCCACTTACGATAGGACCTTTGACCCGAACTACAGATTTATTGCTTACTAAATCATGTCCAGAAAATCTATTAGGAATAAAAACGTTAAAAGCTCTAGGAGCTATAATATGTTGTTCTCCGGAAGGAGTAAGATTGTTTTTACGTGATTTTAAAGGTCACTATGTAACTAGAGACATGGATCCCCGACTGCAGGCCTTACCTACACGTCTATGGGCACAAGGCCCTACTGATGTTGGTTGCATGAATATTACACCATATCAAGTCACACTAAAGGCAGGAGTGGTGCTACCACGAATGCGACAATACAAGTTACCACCAGATGCTGTAGTGGCTTTACTACAAATCATTGACGAACTCATTGCCCAAGGAGTAGTTGTGGAAACAGACTCCAATATATGTAATTCACCGATAATACCGATTCTTAAACGAACAGATCCTACAGCGCCGCCAGTATATCGATTGGTTATTGATCTGCGCGAGTTAAACAAATGCATTGTGCCACAATTCCCTGTGGTCCCAGATATCTCGTCATTATTGACAGCTATTGATTCCGAAGCAACATTCTTTACTGTAATTGATCTCAAAAACGCCTTTTTCAGCGTCCCAATAGATCCGGAAAGCCAATATTTGTTCGGATTTAGTTTAAATGGACGTAGCTTTAAATTCACACGCGCACCTCAAGGATTTACAGAAAGCCCCAGCATCTATAGCCAAGCACTGAAACGAGAACTCGACAGTATCCACATGCCAGTTAACACTGCCTTGCTTCAATATGTCGATGATCTGTTGATCACCGCAAGAAGCGAACCTGAATGTGAGAAAGCATCACTGACAGTTTTACAATTTCTAGCCGAAAAAGGGCACAAGGTGTCCCCTTCTAAGCTGCAATTCTGTGTCCAGCAAGTTGTTTATCTTGGACACTCGCTGGACAAGGAGGGAAGGCAGCTTACACCCGACCGCATTCAGTTAATAACTAACATGCCAATACCCAAGACACAAAAGGAGGTGCGGGCTTTCATAGGCCTCACTTCATACTGTAGACAGTGGATCCCGCAGTATGCATTTCTAGCAAAACCACTCATTCAATTGACAACACAGGAGGCAGCCACATCGACTGTTCTCCCTTGGACTCAGGAACACACACAAGCTTTTGAAAGCCTAAAGAAAGCTTTATGTCAAGCACCCGTTTTAGCAACGCCATGTTACAAAAAACAGTTTACACTCTTTGTTACAGAACGCGAAGGTACTGCTTTGTCAGTACTCACACAGGATCAAGCAGGAGCACACAAACCATGTGCCTATTTCTCTAGTACATTAGATCCCGTAGCTCAGGCTTTGCCTGCGTGCCTGAAATCAGTAGCAGCGACAGCTTTAGCAATCAGACAAAGCGATGCCATAGTGTTAGGACATCCATTGACAGTTCAAGTACCCCACGCAGTAGAGGTTCTTGTAAATAGAACGCAAACACAACACTTGACTATAGCGCGACTTACAGGATATGAACTTACATTGTTTCAGCCACATATAGAAATAAGACGCTGTAACACATTGAATCCTGCCACACTTTTGCCAGTAACCGGAACAGACCCACTAGCCCATGACTGTATTGAAGTTATTACTGTAACGACAAAACCCAGACAAGACTTGACCGATGTTCCATTGTCAGATCCAGACTTGACATTTTATGTCGATGGTTCATGCATGAGAACAAGTACAGGAGAGTTAGTAGCCGCTTATGCAGTCACAACAGATACTGAAGTCATTGAAACTAATCGTATAAATACTTTGTCAGCTCAAGCCGCAGAGCTCATCGCTCTGACACAAGCCTGTATTCAAGCCACGAATAAAAAAGTCAACATATACACTGATTCACGTTATGCATTCGGAGTTGTACATGACTTCGGCGTGCTGTGGCGAGAGAGAGGTTATTTAACTTCCCACGGTGCCCACATTCAGCACGGACCCCTCATTCACGCATTATTAGATGCAATACATCTACCCACTGAAATATCAATTATGAAATGTAAGGCCCATACGAAGGTTACTGATATCATTTCCCAAGGCAATGATCTAGCCGACAGAACAGCTAAACTGACTGCTCAAACTCAGACCCCCGACATGACAAAGACAATAGTCCCGACACCGACACATTGTATGACCGTTAAAGATCCTACTCTTGACGTAATTGACATACAGACACATGCTACACCAGACGAAATAAAGAAATGGACCGAGTTAGGAGGGATCCAAACGGACCAAGGATGGATGATGAAGGAAAGGTCTGTATGGTTCCTTCCTGATTCAATGGTCCAAGTCGTAATTAACACTATACATAGTCCGGCACATCTAGGAGAAAAAGCTATGCTAGACAGCATTCAACACATTTGGTTCAATAAACATTTACGAGCAGCAGCAAAACAAAAGGTCCGTACCTGTATGATCTGTTGCCAGTTCAACCCAGGAAAAAGTGTTCCCGTAGAACAGGGTGGATTTCATCCTCCTGATCACCCTTTTGAAGTCCTACAGATGGATTATATCCAGATGGAACGATGTCGAGGATTCAAATATGTTCTCGTAGTTGTCTGCGCTCTGTCCCGTTGGACAGAGGCGTACCCGGTTTCAGATTACACTGCCCCGACTACTGCCAAACAGTTGGTTCGAGAATTCTTCCCACGATACGGTTTACCACGTGTTGTCTACTCAGATAACGGCCAGCCGTTCTCATCCGAATTAATGAAACACGTTTCACTTCTGCTAGGATATCAGTGGAAATTCCACTGTGTCCGACATCCCGAGGCAGCAGGTCTCGTAGAAAGACATAATCAGACACTGAAAATCAGACTGTCCAAAATATGCAGAGAGAAAGGGGTCGACTGGATAGTAGCATTACCAGTTGCACTTTTTTACATGAGAATGGTAGCACACTCTAGAACAGGGCTATCCCCGTATGAGGTGATCTTCGGTAGACCACCGAATATGTGGGGGACGCCTATACCACGCAAAATAACTGATATTGACTGTAATATGCTGACAGATTACTTGGCTTCCTTGATGTCTGCACTACAATCTTCTCGTTCACAGGTAGCTGCAGCCTTTCCCGACAACACTGAGGTGAAACCCCATGACGTTGTTCCGGGTAATCTTGTCTTTGTGAGGAATTTCGACCGAAAGACTCAGCTGGAGCCCAGGTGGAAAGCACCCAAGTTGGTCCTGTTGACCACAAGAACAGCCGTGAAGATCGAGGGCCGCAAGGGCTGGATTCATTCAAGCCACATCAAGAAATTTCATGGACTATCTTCGGATATAGACACTGTGCCCTGCACTCCCTCACAGACTGATACAAAACTCCCTTTTGTTGAACCTAACAAATCTGAAAATTATAAACTAAAGCTTAGGCCCAACCAGTCGAGCAATTTGATTGTTTAAGTCCTCTCCAAGGTGAAGCGGTTGAATTGTCTCTGACATGTATCCCTTGGACCTGAGTAGAGAAAATACCCGAAAAATGTTGAAACGACAGGCGTATTGTAAATCACTGCGTAGCCACTGCATAGTGACATTATTAATTTTGTTTTTATTGAGTCTTTTAATAATTATTACAAGTATGTTGTTGCACATATATTACCCTATTTCTAGACATGTTTATAATATTGCTGCTGAACATTCTTTTAGTGACTTACCTCCGCATGAATTGTCTTATAGACTTGCGCTGCGCAATAACACTTTCATTAGTATGTTACATCATTCCCATCAGACTAGTAATGCCACCAATTGTTGGGTGTGTGGCCGACTCCCTCCCTATCAGAATTATGAAGGAGTCCTGCCTTTCTTTCCACATTCATTCACACATAATGGCTCCTGTGGAGCATGGTTTAGTTTAATCAATTCCATAGACTCAGACACAGCAGTTTACCAAGACCATTGGATATGGGGAAACCTGAACCTAGTTTTACTCAAAGTCTGCTACCCTGACAAGGAGGGTCGCCCCAAAAGAACAGGAACTGATCTAGAAAATGAAGTGTATGGATTAGGTAATTTTACACCTAATCTCATGATTCTAAATGTCGTATCCGAAGTTGAGCTAGTCTTACCCACCATGTCAGTATTCCCAGCAAAAGGTGAATTGTGTGTAAGAAAGGTTGGTTCCATACATATGGGCCATAGTAAATGCACTACTACAGTAGAATTCAGTGATCAAGGAAAATCTTCATTTAGAGCTTCTCGCCACTCCTACTTTATATGTGGTCAGACTGCATATATGCGTCTACCCCTAGATTGGGATGGTACCTGCTACATTGCATTCCTTTTGCCACCTGTTTTCCTAGCTCCTCCTGATTATTACAGAAATATTCATTTAGTACACAACAGAGAACGGAGAGATCTCCCCATTGTCGATTACACTGAGACGGCATGGGACAAGTATGTAGATTTTAATAAAGGCATCTTTCCCTATATAGGTACTGTTACTAATAGTAAGCTGATACGTAGATTAACTAGAACCCTTGAAGCAGTAGTGAATGAGACTATTTCCGCCTTAGGCAATTTAACGGAAGAGCAGTCTGCTATGCGGATTGTTGTGCTTCAAAATCGTCTTGTCCTTGACGTCATCCTGGCTGATAGGGGCGGAGCTTGTAGGGTCATCGGATCAAGCTGTTGCGTATTCATACCAGAAAATTCGCCATCTGTATATAAAGCCATCACTCGCCTTCATAAGATTGTAAGCCAGATACACCAGAACCCAGGCACTTGGACTTGGTCCAGTTGGTTTTGGAATGCGGTATCAGCCTGGGGATGGAGAGTTCTATCCTTCCTAGGTATTGGCCTTCTCTTACTATTCAGTTGCTGTCTATGTCTACAATGTGGACCAGCGATTTGTGGTCTGTGTGCCACATCGTGTATCCCACATCAAGATTTTCATTCAAGATCCCGGAAGAAGAAAGAAGAACAAATGATGCTACATGAACAGATCAATGGATTGATGAAGATTGATATCTCTTGAAGGGCAAGTAGGGGACAAGGAGGGAATGTGGAAATATGGATTTTCCTGGTCAGTTATGTCCCCTATCTTGGACCCCAACGGTTCCATGTGTATATCACAAGTACATATATGTCCCCCCCAGTTCCAGTTATGAAGACGCAAATACATGTATGCCCACCGTCAACATGTCCTCTGCCAGATCCGCCATGAATAGGCCGGATATTCCATTCTTAAATATGAAAGGCCACCGGCTTTATATGGCTCAGTTACTCCATTTTTCAGTCCAGGCAAGTAGGCCCTGATTCTGTCATCAAACTCTTCTTGCCTTCTGCCTCTAAAAGCTCCAGCCCGAGCCTGCATCTGTGACCATGAACTTTGTCTCATTCTCTGCGCGGCTCACGAAGCCTGACATCAGCTTACTCTCTGCCAAGAACTGTATTTCACCTTCGAATTATCTGCTTCCCCCTCAGCCGATGCATTCCTGCCTAGTAGTTTAAGTAAACATTCCTCCAGTTACCAAGCAAAAAGGCCCATCTTCTCTGTCCTCATGCAAGTAATTCATAGCCCTGTTACCATGGAATATTTCTACCCCCTCGCATTCAGTGTAGACATTTAGACGCTTGTACACGCACAGTCAGTATAGAATAGATTCTGTCCGAGAGTCCTTCTTTTATGGATAACATAGTTCTTTAAACATAGGATGTTAGATATGATTTGGGATTAGGTTGACTTGACCTCCCAGACTTCTTGTCTCCACATATAGAGCTAAATGTCAAGTCCCCGTCACCCCCTAGTTACACGTCAATTACACGTCATACTGCTGCGCGCGCATCCATGCCAAGTATTATCTTATAGATCCACCTATACATGACATCACAACCAATCATGTTCCTTTTTACTCATTATTACACCCATTTTCGGTTACGCAAACCAAACGTCAATGTCCTTATCAATTGTTACGCCTACTATATTCACTTCATTATAATGTATGGACTATAAAAGTTATTTCTTGTCAATAAAGTATGTACTTCACTTCCTGAACCCCCGTGGTGATGGAACTTGAAGCATCCGATTATAATCGACCACCGGAATAAAGTCCATTCCGAAACTCTAATATCACGGATTCTGCCTCTCATTTTTCTGAGCTATTTTATAATGTTTCTGTATCAAATTCAGTCCCGGTAAAGGAGAAATATTTACCACACAGCGGTGCTAAAACTAGGGGACAAGCAGAAAAAAGGAAAAGAGCTGATGGAGGGGCCAAGTCAAGGCAGTTGACTCTATCACACTGTATGGACTCTAGTGACACAGGGAACTATGGAGTCATGAAGGCCAGGGAGGTCTTTTGCAACTACGTTTGGACATCTCTGATGGGCAGATTGAATCCGATTATGGACCCTTTAGGGAAAATAGAGAACAGAACTGTCCAAATTAAACCTCACCCTTTTGGTGCCTTCAGTGGATCCCCAAATGTGTCTAATGTGCCATCAAACCAAGCAGGGGCAGGAGTAAGTTTGTTGATAAGAAAGTCAGATTCCAAGGAATGGTTTGGGAAGAGAAAAAAAACCCTCTCCAGTTAGTTAGAGGGACTATTGCATCTCTTGGTTATACTAATGGTAATTATTTCCCTCAGCTTCATCCTGAGTGTACTCCATGCAGCCTAGTGCTGAGGGACACCCTGGTTTTAGCATCGCACATGAGAGAAAACTATTATGCTTTAAAAAGCTAAATAGGGGTATGTTGGGTAAGGGAAACATTTGTGTGGCCAATCAACTTTTCAAATGAGATTTTATTGATCAGAAGGACCCCCTGATTGGCACCAGCAGGAAAGAAGTTTCTGGGGATTCTATTAATATAAACTGTGTACTTGGCATTCATGGACTTGACAGCGGCTTTCGATCGAGTTAATCTTAGGAAATTATGGGCGATTTTGGGCGGTCTGTGTGTGGACCCTGGACTCATTAACATTCTAAGAGTCCTGCATCAGAATACTACTGCCTCAGTTAGATATAATCAGGAGGGAAGCACCACTGATTCGTTCCCTTGTCTAAGTGGGGTGAGACAAGGCTGTATCCTGGCTCCATTTTTATTTACTCTTTATATAAATAGTCTGGACCAGGCACTTGATTGACACACCACGGATTGGATCAAGAGGGATCCCCATTCTGCTTTATGCAGACGATGCGGTACTTCTTGCACGCACACCCAAAGGGCTACAGGGCCTGATAGACGGCTTTGTCTCCTTTATGGGGAATTTAGACCTGTCCCCCAATCTATCCAAATCCTATATCATGGAAGTGGGGAAAAAACCAAACAAAAAATATGATTATTTGATTGGTTCTCATCGTCTGGAAAAGGTGCACTCGTTCTCATATTTGGGGATTTTATTTGACACACGCCTTAACTTTAAAGCCCTATTAGAGCAGAAATGTCGCACACTAGCGAGCTGCTCCAGGTCAATTATGAATTTTGCACGAAGGCTGGGGCGTTGGTCCCCGGAGCAAATATTGAGACTATGCAGCTCTATGTTTTGTGCCAAAATTCTCGATGGAAGCGAGGTATGGGGTTTCATTGATAGACAGCACTTACAAACCGAAGAAAACAAGTATCTTCGGCATCTACTCAAAGTGCCCCAGAGTACACTGTCACATCTCATTCATGAAGAATTGGGTGTTAGTTATCTTGGAGACAGGTTGGAAGTCAAACCCCTAACCTGCTGGGCCAAAATTTGGACAAACCCAGAGGCCTCATTTAGCAAGCAGATCATAATAGACTGTCTTGCCCGTGACCGGGGACTGCACATCCCCTGGCTTAAGTACGTAAAGGAGTCTCTAGTAGGCATAGGATGTGCAGACCTGTTTAATAGCCCCACAAAAATGCTAGTCCAGGATAAGACCTTGGTGAAAGATCGGTACCAGAAATATGTTACATTACCTAGGGAAGATAGGGAGCTGGTCAAGACAACAATCAAAGCACACCTCCTGACTAAATCATGTCCGAGTATTGAGCCTTATTTGTCTCATTTATATAATGCCCATGACAGATTTTTAATGACATGTTTCAGGTTTAATCTTCTACATCACATATTAGCTGATCCGGCAGGATATACCCTATCTATAGAGTTGAAGTGTCCGTGCAGCTGCGACCACCGGTCTCCGCAGGATACCCTTCACTTTGTTTTATTATGTCCTTTTTATTCATATCCTAGGAGCTTGTTTTTAAAAAGTATTTTAAAAAATGCTAGATTTAAACACGCTAAGGTGGCCCTGTTGTTTTTAAAATTGTCCCCAGATGCATTAACACTGTTCTGCACTGTAAACTTTTTGAGGGCAGCTGTCAGACTTAGGAACACAAGATGTACTAGGTGAATAAATGTGGTACATAGCGCGATTCTGTTAAAGGCCTTAAAATTAATTTGATGAGGGGAATGGTTCGCTTAATCCAGGAGGGATTGAACATGCACTTATTTTAAGCTGTTGAATTGTTTTGCATTTCTCCTATTATGTGATGCATCCCTTCTGATTTTTTGTGATTGGTGAGGCTAGTCCTGTATTGGCCATAAATATGAATTTTATATGTTAAGGGGTTTTTACTTATGGATGGACTAATGTGGCCTGATGTTATTATGATCTATTTTATTTGCACTTTTATGGTATTTTTATATACCGAATAAAGTATTTTGAATTGAATTGAATTGAACTTTAATCCTCCTAACTTGGTGAAATCATTATTTAACCACTTTTACGCTTAGCAATGAGGTTCACGCCCCATTAGGTTTTACCACTGTTACTTTTTTAGCCTGGGAGTGCTTCCATCCAGATTTGTGCCAGCAAGTGCTCCTTACTCAGGGGCCGGTAGCCCAATTTTCAGTGTTGAAATTCTAAATCCTTTTGAAGTACTTACCTCTTAGGAAGCCCTGAGTTTGCCCCAACTTGGAGGTGGTTGTTCACCCTGGACCTCATACTGACACAAGGCGATCCATGGTCTATGAGCCCTTGGGCCAAGTGGGGATTTTGTAGAGTGGCCCTTCTATGCCAAATTCAAGAGGTTCTTGGGTCCATCGGTGAGGACTAGGGTTTCTGTCATGGAACATTGCTAGACTTCACAAAAAGTTATCAAATCCCAATTGGCTTTCAATAATTGACAATACAGATATTGTCCTATTTCAAGAAACTTGGCTTCTAGATGATTTGAATTTAAATGGTTACTATTCTTTTTGCAGCGCAGTCATTCCATCCAGCTCAGGAAGAGCCAAGGGGGGTTAGCTATTTTGTTTCCCATTAATTTAACAAGTCTTTCTACCAGAATAATTAGCTTTACTCCCCATTTTCAGTCGATGCTATTGAAGATTCCGTATTTGTATGATGTTATTTTGGTCAAGCTCTATAATAACATACTTGAATCACGAGTAACAACCGTAATTAAGGGCATGGAGAATGACTTAGAAAACATTTTGGATAGTTATAACAAGGAGACATCAATAGTTTGTGCAGGAGATTTTAACATAAGGTTGTGTGGAAATAGTGAACCCTTCTCCTATGAAATGAAGGTTAAGGACGGGGGATTCTTTTCATTTCCAACATACACCATTTGGGGAGGATCTGAATGGGATCATGGTCTCTAGACATTTGTCTTTTGCCAATGAATACAGGGCAAATGGGACACCCCTGCATTCTACTTATATTAGGGCCATTAATGGAAATTAGATTGGCTTTTTTATTCTATGCTTGAATTTAACAGAATCTTCTTGAATTGTCCCTTGATTTGCACCTGTGGGGCATAGTAGGGTGAATGGAGAATTTGCCATTAACTAATTTGTGTAATAATGGCATTAGGCTAAAATGGGAGAAACTAAAAAAGGGGATCTTCATGCATAACCTTTTAAAGGAGTACTTTAAAGCCATTTTAACATTAACATCAGTGGAGGAATCCACCAGGTCTTCTATAGATGCTTTTAGTGTCCTTTGTGCCTCAGTAGATAAAGGTTTGAGGCTAAATAGAAATAAAAATCAATCTCTCCCATAAGTTGGTTTAATAAGGTGTGCACTTAGGCCCATAATAAGCTGAAACTGGCACTTTCTTATTCCCCGTGCTCCAGGGAAGAAATCCAGAGTGCAAGGAGGTCCTATAAAGCTACCTTTGAGGCTAGGAGATCCGAGTTCAGAAAGGCTGCGTGTGAGGCGTTGGAAAAGGTTGCTAGATTGAGAGGCAGTACAGCCTTTTGGAAGGTTGTAAATCAACCGTTCTTCACTGGATATGAAAAGCCTACATTGGACACAGTTATACCTGCCGAAGTTGGGATAGACCATTTTATTAGCATTTTTTATCCTGGAAACATAGCTGTTGATAATTATTACAGAGAAGCATAAGCTTTTAATTCATTTAAGTCATTGCTGATAATAATCAGAGCCCTGCTAGAAAGGCACAGGCCCAAAAGGAGTTCCTTTGGATTTCTTTAAAGACAATATTTACCTCGCTGGACTCCTATTTTAACTAATGTTTTAAAAGTGTCTCTAAAGGGGGAACTCATTTCAACACGGAGGGAAGCCATTGTTGTTCCCATTTTTAAAAATGGAAACAGAAACTCCCTGACTTGTTACCACCCTATCGCCCTTCTGTACAGCTCTCTTAAGATATTGGGAAGGATCCTTGCATTGGAGGAATGGATGTAGGAAAACCAGGCCCTGTTCAGAGTCCAGTATGGGTTCCTACCAGGGGTCGGTACTGTAGAACAGTGCCTAAACCTTCAGTTGATCAATGCTAAATATACAAGGCCAAGAGAGGTTCCACTCCCCTTGCATTTATGGACCTCTCTAATGCCATTGATTTAGTCAACAGAGTGAATCTTTGGGATAGTATGGATAGGATGGTAATTGATCAGGCCTTAATAGGACTAATACAAAGGATGCAATGGGACACTACAATAAGGGTCATATATACCACACCTCTGTGCAATTATGAGGATGTGCGCTGCTTACGATGCTCGGTACCCACAGCAGACTTCCTTCACCTTGCATGGGACTGCCCTGGCTTTCGGAGCTTCTGGTCAGAAGTATTTGACACGATTGAGAAAATTGTTGAGTGTGTGATTGTGCGCTCCCTGTGTGTTGCACTGCTGGGCTGGGTCCGGGAGGTTCCATCTGATGTGTGCAGATTAATGGTTGGGGAGAGGAGTTGGCCTAACGGCTAGGGCGCTCGACCTCGGACCTGGGGAACTGGGTTTGAGTCTCGGTAATGACGCTGAACTTCCTGTGATTCTGGGCAAATCACTTAATCTTCCCGTGCCTAACAAAAAATGAATGTGTGTCCTCATGTAACGTAACTGGTGCTATGTAAAGCGCTCTGATACATGATTGGATTCGGGTCAAGTTTGCGCTATATAAAACTCTGCAAAAAACAAAAAATGGTTAACTGTTGGCGAAGCAACAGTTTGCAATGCACTGGGGCAGATGACCCACCCCCAAGCGGGAGGACTGCCTGTGTGATGCAGCGTATTGCCAGGAACAACTGTCAGCATATTGGGAATTGATGCCGGTGCTTGCCCGACCCAAGGACATCTGGACCTCCTTGGCGATTCACTTGAGGGCACAGGCTGACACTGCAAGTGATGAGCCTGAAGCGACTGATGGCTCCACTTTGACCAGCCAGCTCATCAACCTGATCAAACAGGGTTATGTTGGGTGATAGCACAGAGGAGTGTTATTTATGATTTCCACACAGCTTCCTCATATTATTTCATTTCTCCCCTTTGTGCTGAGTGGTCCTCCTTCTCCCTTTTCCTTTCTTCTTACCATCTTGTTATATCCCACGTCAGTTTGACAGGCGTAATATGGTCCACTGGACTTTAATGATGTATCCTCTATGTATTCTGTGAATGGGACACATATGCAAATGTATGTTCTTGTGCCAGTTTTTGTTATTTGAAAAACTCAATAAATAAATGTGAAAAAAAATATTGCTGATGTGGGTTGTGCATCTATGGCATGCTGGGTATCCAGGGGAAATTTGAATACTCCTTAAAAAATTAATGCTGTTGTGTATTGTGCGGAGCGTCCAGTTGAAAAAATTGAATAATCCTTAAAAAATGAATGCCGGTGTGTGTTGTCCACCTATGGCAGGGTTCCAGGGGAAAATGGTATAATCCTTAAAAAACGAATGCTGTTGTGAGGCTGTTCACCTATGGAGGAAAAACCTAAAATACTTTTTTTTCAAATGTTAATAAAAAAGAAATAAAAAAAAATTAATTAAAATAACAATCACAATAATTAATTGCTGGTGTACAAGGGGCTATGAGAAACCCATTGGGAGGCAGTGGGCTACAGGTGAAAAGTGCAAAAAGCATGCAATATATAATTGTTAATAAATATGCAGATATGTATTATATTACACAATGATTCTTGAGCAAAATATTAAACTGAAATCGGGTAAAAGTAAAAAAAAAAAAGAACAAACAAAAAAAGGCTTAGCCTTCTCCTATAAATCTCTGTTTAAAAACTAGAACAAAGGGTGGCTGCACAGAATGGCTGCCGACCAAATGGTCTAACAACAAGAACTAGCAAGGAGGCATTGCCTACAACAAAGAACACATGCAGGCCTATGTCAAAAGCACACTGGCTGGCTACACAAAATGGCTGCCAGCCATTTGGTTAAGTAACAACAACCAGCAAGGAGGCATGGCCACAACAAAGAACACATGCAGACCTATGGCAAAAGCACTCTGTCTGGCTAGACAAAATGGCTGCCGACCACATGGTCAAACAACAACAACCAGCAAGGAGGCATGACCACAGCAAAGAACACATTGAGGCCTATGGCAAAAGCACACTGAATGGCTACACAAAATGTCCGCCAACCACATGGTCAAACAACAGGAACCAGCTAGGAGACATGGCCCACAACAAAGAACACATGCAGGCCTATGGCAAAAGCATACTGGCTGGCTACACAGCATGGCTGTCAGCCACATGTTCAAACAACAAGCAAGGAAGCATGGAAAACAAAGACCATATGCAGGCCTGTGGACATGGGGAACAAAGACAAATGGTGGCCTATGGCAAACATGCTCACACACTGGCTAGACAAAGGAGGCATGGCAACACAGGATAAAACGGCTTCAATTCTGCAATGGCAAAAACAAAAATTAAATGCGCTATAACATTCTACACCAACACACATCCTCCAAAGACATCAAATATATATTACCCCACCTATACACTGTTTGCAGAAAAAAACAGGAAACACCCCTCCAAAAAACACATTTTGTAATTTAATCCAATGCTGTCCATGGTCGAAATGATATTTCAATTCAACAGACACCACAGAAACAGTTGCTTCATGCACCCTTGACTAGTACTGGGCCTACTGGCTGGAAAGCCCATTGGCAGACTAGGCCACATAGTGAATTAAATGAATATTGCAAATTTAGTTAAAAAAATATGGAGAAAATGTACTGAAGTGTGAAACATTTTTCCTTTACAAAAAAAAGACAAATTAAATGGCAAAAAATATCTAGGCCCCTACTGAAACTGCATGGCCACCCACCACAATAAAATCGAGTTAAAGTACAAAGAAATCCTGGTGCATGCCTCTATCAAACAAACAACATCCTTAGATAACAGTTTTTAAACTTACTTGTGATATGACAGAATCAACACCCTTAAATCCAGTTGTTTATATGCAGCAGACAAGGAAAGTGATCCTTCTAGCGCTAAATCCAAAGAAAACTTTACCAAGAGATTAACAAAGCACTGGGAGGAGCCTGCTGGACAGAAACAGGATAAAGAACTATTGATGGACAGAATGCAGAACAATGTCATACATTCACCCCAGTACAGAGATCTGGGCCTAAATCGACCGTTTTTCTGCTCACCATGCCATTCCAGTTTAGACCCAGCCATATGCAAATCAGTCTTGATCCTGTGCCCAATGGGAACAGTCCAGCCCGAACTGCCAGGCCAGGTCCTCCCTGGACTGGAAACAAGCATCCTAGGACCGGTTTCAGGGTTTCACCCCTCTTCCGCCAGGATAGCTTGATTCCAGTGGCATGGAGAGCACGGGACTCACGTCTGAGCATACCCGTCCCACTCGTGGTGACAAATGCAAAAAGAACTATTGATGGACAGAATGCAGAAGAATGTCATACATTCACCCCAGTACAGAGTTCTGGGCCTAAATCCATCGTTTTTCTGCTCACCATGCCATTCCAGTTTAGACCCAGCCATATGCAAATGAGTCTTGACCCTGTGCCCTTTGGGAACAGTCCAGCCCGAACTGCCAGGCCAGGTCCTCCCTGGACTGGAAACAAGCATCCTAGGACCGGTTTTGAGGTTTCACCCCTCTTCAGCCAGGATAGCTTGATTCCAGTGGCATGGAGAGCACGGTACTCACGTTTGAGCATACCCGTCCCACTCGGGGTGACAAATGCAAAAAGAACTGTTGATGGACAGAATGCAGAACAATGTCATACATTCACCCCAGTACAGAGATCTGGGCCTAAATCCATTGTTTTCTGCTCACCATGCCATTCCAGTTTAGGCCCAGCCATATGCAAATCAGTCTTGACCCTGTGGCAGTTCGGGCTGGACTGTTCCCATGAGGCACAGGGTCAGACTGATTTGCATATGGCCATGTCTGAACTGGGGTGGTGGAGTGAGCTAAAGAATGATGATGGATTAAACCCAGATCAGTTGACTGGTGGTGAGTGTTTGATTTGCTCAAACACTCCGTGCATCATCCCCTTAGCTATCGCTTTGTTTGCCCTAAGTTGGCAGGGTATGCCCAGACGTGGGTCCCTTGTTCACTTTGCCACTGGATTCAAGATAGCCTGGCTGATGAGGGTTAGGAACATGGAACCGGTCTCAGAATGCTTGTTTCCGGTCCAGGGAAGACATGGCATGGCAGTTCAGGCTGGACTGTTCCCATGAGGCACAGGGTCAGACTGATTTGCATATGGCCATGTCTGAACTGAGGTGGTGGAGTGAGCCAAAGAATGATGATGGATTAAACCCAGATCAGTTGACTGGGGGTGAGTGTTTGATTTGCTCAAACGCTCCGTCCATCATCCCCTTTGGGAAAGAAACAGGAAGTTGGAGTCTCTGGGGCACTTTCTTCTTGTTGGGAAAAAAGTTAAATAAAAAAGGCTCCTTGCGCTTAAAAATAACTTGAAGAATAAAAATTCAAAAACTTCTTTTTTTGGTAAATTTAGCGGCTTCTCCAGGAGAAAATCTGCTCAAGAATGAAGACGTGGTCACTGGTGTCCTCTTACTGTCTTCAGAAAAAAGGTGCCAGATGTCACAGGCGCGGCTTAAAGCCTCACTAGCTGCCTACAAGTCTTGCAAGCACTCGTGGGCTGTCAGCAAGTCTCGCTTGCGCTCGAGGGCGGCCAGCAAATCTTGCTGGCGATTTAGGGCGGCCGGCAGATCTGGCCAGAGTTCACATGCACTCTCAAAAACCAGGCTCGGGCATGCCAACCGAAAAAAAAATCTAGTATGTAGCAGAATTTATTGGTAACTCCACGTTCTCCACGGAACATGCAGTTCCCACATTTTACAAATTCCGAATTTTACTCCCAGGCCTAATTTTAAGTTGTAAAAAGCAGAGCACTGCAGGTGTCCGAAGCAAGAATTTAACTCACCAAACCAACTTAATGTCATCACACATAGATTTAAATATGCACGCATAGGAACATATCAATAGTCCTTCTTGCAGAAAGGTAAATGTAAAGACATTCATGCAGGAAGACCTACTGGCACCCATGAACATAGACCACGTAACATGTAATCAACTACATACATACAAAGACATATCTTACGTTACTTCATTTCTTTGTGCCTGTGTATGGTTGCCTCAATGTGCTAGCTTAACAGGAGAGTATAAAGGACGGAATCACAGAGAGGAAAGGAAAAAGGAGTCTTATGAATGGAATTATCATTTCCAAATTCGAACATCGGTGAGCAGCTGCCTATATCCATCCCATTGGCAAGGCGAATGCAGAATAGGAAACTAGTCTTCATGAGAAGTATGCAGGGAGTATGAGCATAAGCAGTATGAACTAAGAGGGAAGGGCATTTAGAGTAATGGATTGATGCATGCTAGAATTTGAGAACGGACACATCTATTTTGTCCCCAAGCCACATGGTTAAAACCAAGGATTGAGTGGTGTCAGCAGTGTATTTATAGATTGACCCCTCATCCAGTTGCCCCAAAACTAGTATTTGTAAAAAATGGTATATCTTCATTCCTTTCCTACACACCATCATAGTATTGCATATATAGAAAATAATTTTTGCAGTAACTATTGGTATATTCACAAAGGCAAACACTGCGAAGGTAAACAGCACAGATATACCAATTGTTTCCGCACCCTAAAGGAAATAATACCTCCTTGTCTGTTGTTATGAGAAATTGATATTCAGTCTCACATGCCTTTCAAAGCAGTACACAGTCCTCACTCCTGGAATCTCCCAATGTCCATGGATTGTACACCGATTTCTGTTCCAATTCTTCGTTCGGCTCTTTACCTGAGAGAGAAGCTTTTATTTGTAGATAAAACAGAGTAAAAAATGGTTGAAGAGCTAGGACCTAATTTGAATTGGGTAGACTACCAGGTTTACACCAACTGAGTGAGTTTTACTCTATCGGAGTAAGCCTTTCTCTGACAGCCCGAGGGAGCGTGGTATGTTGAAGGTATGCCACTCACATAGCCCTATTTAGAGTGTGCAGTCAGATGACATTTTTTAATGTCCATCTTGAGAGTGAGTAAAAATGTAAAATAATGAACCAACACTATGAGAGAAAATTCCTGTGTTGGGACTATTAGTTTTTTTTTCCTTTTCCAAAAACATACTCCCTCTTTGGGACTTTATTGGTTTGGTGTAAGCATCTGTCATCAATGCTATGCTGCCTTTACTGAGTCTGCCAACGTCTAAATGGGCCCATTGTTATGGAATCCCCCACATGTTGTGGGCATGTTTTCCTACATCAGGCATTTTCAGTGCCCTTGTCCGCAACACATGGCACAGCAGTTACGAGCAAAGAAAAACGACCAGTACCCTCTCCTATATTTTACATAGGAGAACTCTCCAAGCATATCAGGGAGGATGATTTTTATTTTTCTAAAGCAAACCACATTGGGGGTTTGAAAAAAGAAAACAAAAATGCCAACCAGTCTGCGACGCCACCATTGCATGGTAAGCCAGTGGCGTAGACAGATTTTTCCATAAGTTCACATATCTTCAATTGGAATTTCTGCAAACTATGGATAAATCAGCAATGACCCAGCTTCTCTTCTGTATCAGCGATTTGGTGTCCACCCCCTCATTTTATAGGCATGTGGCCTTCAGTTTGTTTCAGAAGGGACCTTCCTGTAAACCTATTAATGCTGACAATGGTGCTGTGTTATATTTCATAGGGTACGCCAATATAGGCCCAAGTATCCTCCTAACCTTTCACCTACATTTGCCATACGATTACACTACATAACAGGTTTTTGGTATTGACCTTTTGCCTAGTTAAGCACTGCATAACATGTTGTGTGGTTTCCCCGAAAACTAACCTCATTAATTATGCATGAAGATTCTCAGAATCACAGCAGGATTACCATCTTCTGCATAAAAACTATGTATAATCCCTTCCGTCATCCTCGACCGACATGACACAGAAAGGTAGAATCCTCTGAGGGTACCTTTTGGGTATATATACACCTCATCTTTGCACAGGCAGGCAGAGGAGGAAGACTTCCATGCTGACACACTGACGCGAGACGCTGAGGTTCCTACACGCAGAAACTCCATCTCGCGGGGGTCTGACATCCCTCACGGGATGTCCATCTCAAGACCAAGATGGGGTCTTTCAGTCTCTCACTTCAGGTAATGAGTTTGGCTTCAGCCTAGGGGGATTCTTAGGTCTACACCTACACACATGCTAGGTACATCTAGTTAGGGTTGCATCGTAGGAGTACGCTTTATTACTGTCATGTATTTATATACCTGCCTGTATTAACTGTTTTAGCACTATGGAAGAAATCTACCATCCTTTTACTCTATTGGTGCTTATAATCATTTATATCTGTTTCTGTCTAATGGTTGTTTCAGCACACCTGTTAAACTAGAATTACGCTGGTTCAATAAATACTTATTAAAAAATGTCCCCACCGTTTAATCTGTGTATCTCTCTGAGACAAAGTGTGCACAAGTGACTGAGCAAAAAGTACTGTACAGCTCCACGATCCTTGATGGGACAGAGTTGTCATGTTCGATAGTTGCCAAGAACTATCCTCTCCCTGGTAAGAGGAGTTTATAGTGGCACTGTGAGCTAGCTGGCATACAGGCTACCATACCTGGTGGGGATGTCGGGAATCAGTCTGGACACCAATCCCACAGTCTATGTTGTCTAAACGTGCAGATCCTATATAGGTTTATAGGAACTACACGACAGCTGGAGTTAAGTGAAAATCACCAAGGCCAAAATAATACGGTTCCTATACATTAAAAGTATATTTTGTTTTATTCCTTCTTAGCAGCAACGTTCTGTTCACTCTCAAATTGTTCTGCAAAGATATCCAGTGTGACTTAATTTGTTCAATTATTAAGTGTGCTGATAATCATCTGAAAGTATCAGTTGTTATCGGCCTTTGGAAACTTTGTGATCATGGGAATAGGCAAACGTTTTTGCCACTTTTCCATCTCCATAATTGATTTAAAAATATATTGATAGGTGGTGTTAGGGATGTTTGGACGACCCTACCCAGTTTCAGCCAAGGGCTTCCAATACCTTATCCATTGTAAATGACCCTAATCTTTTTAGATGTCAATTATGGATATTTGCAGGTTCAGCAATCCCCCTTGTTTTGCTCTGATATATAGGGCTCGTGTTTTCCTGTGGAATATAGCTATATTTTTAAATTGGCTGTTTTGTGCACAGTTGTGTCTAGCGTTAGCTTTAGCCACTAATTTGGTAACCAATGTATTATGTAATGATTTCAAGTTGTTAGCATTGTCTTATTTTTTTACTTGAGGGATTGTGAGTCTTCTGTGGACCAAAAAATGACAACATTATAATTGATTAGCTAAAGCAAAGGCTAGCAAAGAAGGGTTTGTTTGGGGGACTGATCAGTGGTGCAACAAAGGCTCTCATACCACCCGCAGTGCTTGGAGGGGGGGAGGGCTCCAGGGGTCCCCACCAGCACAGTACCCAGCCTAAGAGCTCCTCAGTGAGTCCGGAGGGGGCTCCTCCATGTAGTTAGCCGGGGGCCCACTCAACTTTCGTTATGCCACTGGGACTGACGAGCGAGGCTGAAAGACTGTGTGCCACAGCCACTGCAGCTATTGTCTCTTGAATTAGAATCATATTCTGCTTAATAAACTCCTATAGGCTGAAAATAATTCAATTGTACCCTGGCAGTATGTAAATTATAATGGCAGGAGGAATTGTCCTTCTTCAAAACCATTAGGTGGCACAGAAGTGGAGCTCTCTTATTACTACTAGAACAACGTGGGATGTGGAAGGAAAACAATTCAATTTTTGCCATCAACATATTAAGGGATTTCAGCATTTCATGTGAAAGCCAGGTTTCGTGGAGTCTGTTTTTTTAATATCTACAAATGTCTTTATCTTCAGACTGTCTGAATTTAGGTGACCATACAAAAGAATGACATAGATGTTCATATGACCTTGAATAAAAACTACTTTTTCTTTAAAATTGTAGGACTGTTTAATGTTGCTCTAATCTGTATACCAATTTAAAGACTATGCAGTTAAATTTCAAACAGCATTTTGGCACAGTTTTCTTTAGTTGGTGAGTGACCTATGAAAAACCTGTTTTGATGGGACTGTTTGCCATATCTGTTGATTTTGCCCAGAACACTGAAGCCAAATGTGGCGTTGTTTCTTGTAGGCTTAGCGAAAACTTGTTGTACTTGATTAGTATATCCATTTGTTAAAGATACTATGGCGTTACCTTAATGCATTTGAGTTTCTGAATAACCCATAAGGACAGCTGAGTTTAGGAAATCATTAGTAACTATAACTAATTGAGGGACGATATAAGATGTGAGACCACAATTCTATGTGGTAGATGTTCAGGCAATGTTATTTCCCCAAAGTGTTTTTGAAATGTGTTACTTCTGAATGATAATCATTATCAAATAGAAGTCAGGTCAATTATGCAGGGTCTCTACTTCTTCACATGATGTTCGTATGGCATGTTTAGCGGCACCCTTAGTTGCACATGGTAAAGTTAGTCCCACATCCCGAGACACTAAAATGTTAGTTTAATGTTGATATCGCAGTACAGTCACCCCGATGAGTTTGAGCCAAATCGTGTTAAAGATGCATATAATGACAATATTACATTTACAAACTATCTGCATTTTTGGACTTGAGGTGCCCTTATTTTATATTTAATGGTGTCACTTACTTTTCAAGTGTACTGATAATTGTGTTCACTTTTTGGTCATGTTAGAAATGAGGGTCTCTAGTTGGCAGTGGTAGGTACCTTTGTCCAAATAGGCACCCTTGCTTCTATTCAGGGTAAGGGAGATACACTTCTAAAATAAACCCTGCTCATCCCCTTGGTAGCTTGGCACGAGCAAACAGGCTTATCTCAGAGGCAGTGTGTAAAGCATTTGTGAACACATACAGTAATACAGTGAAAATACTACAAATGGACACCACACCAGTTTAGAAAAATATGTAATCTTTATCTAAACCAAACAAGACCAAAACAACAAAATTCTACAATACAGTAATAAAAATAAGACTTTCAAATAGTAGAAATAGTTCAGTTCAAAGCAAATTGCAGATGCAACACTTTTCACAGAAAGTACCTTGGATGCGTCGCGCTCACAAACAAAAAGGGTCGCAGGGAAGGTTATGGGTTGGTTCCTTGCCCTGGGGGAGGTGATGCCTTGGTTCCTCACTGCTGCGCGGGGGAGGTGATGCATTGGTTCCTTACCGGAGAGGAGGTCATGCGTCGGTTTCTTACTGCGTGGGGAGGTGATGCCGCGGTTTCTTACTGCGTCCCCCAATGATGCAACAGACTTGGCGCCTCAATCCGATAATCCGTGACGATGCGTGGGAATCAGTGCAGTGATCTCGGACCTCAGAGAACTTTGCATTAGATGCAGCGTGCAGTGATTTCTCGAGCTGCGGGCAGTTGCTGTGACGCTTTCTTCTGTAATGAGTCGGAAATAGGTGCGGATGTATCACGCTTCTCGAAGTTGAGTTACTTTTCCCAGCTCCCAGCGGAAATCAGCCTCCAGAGGTCCAAAACAACAGCAGGCACCTCTTAGCAGGTCACAAGTCCCAGCAAGGACGTTCAGGGGAAGTGGTGGTGAAGTCTTTGTGTCCCTGAGAGTTCAGAACAGGAGGCAAGCTCAGTTTCAAGCCCTTGAAGATCTTCCTCAAGCAAGGGACACAGCAAACAGCAAAGTCCTTTCTCCTTTCTTTGGCAGCAAGTAGCCACTGCAGGCCAACCCCAGACAGCAAATAGCACAGGGGCAATATTCCTCCTCAGCTTCTCCGGCTCTTCTCCTTGGCAAAGGTTCCTCTTGATTCCCAGAACCGATCTAAAAGTCTGGGGTCTGGGCCCCTCTTTTTATACAGTAAATCTCTTTGTCCTCTCCTGGCCCTGGGCTCTGAGTCCAGTCCAAACCAGTTCTGGGGGCACTTTGCAAGTGCACAACAACCTCCATTGTCAGTGTGAGCCCTGGCTCCAGACACTCCACAGGGGAGCGGAGCCATCATTGTGGAAGGTAGGCACAGCCCTATTCAGGTGCAGGTGCTACTCCTCCCTCCACTCTAAATGCAGACCAGGCCTATTCAGCCTAGTGCTAACTCATCCAGACTCTATGGAGCCACTGCACATCCCCAGCCCCTGTCATTCCAAAGCCAGACAGTTAATACACATCCTAGAAGATGCACACTGGATGGCTAAGCAAGAAAATACCTAAAAGTGGTATTTTCAAACACAGAATGTAAAAATCACCCTCACTAAAAGATGCATTTTACCATTCTGACTTCAGGCATACTAAACTTTATTTTCTCATCTGGTTCCCAGGGGCCCTTATGCTCATACGATGTTATAAGCAAACTCCCCATTCTATCCTATGGGAAGAGATAGCCGTACAATAGTGAAAAACGAAATTGGCAGTATTTCAATATCAGGACATGCTATACACATCAGGGCATGTCCTACCTTTCACATACACTGCACCCTGCCCACAGGGGTACCTTGAGCGTACCTTAGGGGTGACTAACATGTAAGAAAAGGGAAGGTTAGGGTCTGGCAAGTGGGTGCACTTGCCAAGTCGACATGGCAGTATTAGACTGCACACAGACACTGCAATGGCAGGCATGAGTTACATTTACAAGCTGCTTATGTGGGTGGCACATCCAGTGCTTCAGGCCCACTAGCAGCATATGATTTACAGGCCCTGGGCACACACAGTGCTCTGTACTAGGGACTGACTAGTAAATCAAATCATCCAATTATGAAAACACCAATCCATGCATACAATTTACAGGGGGAGCATATGCACTTTAGCACTGATCAGCAGGGGTAAAGTGTCCAGTGTCATAAAACCAACAAAACCAGGTCAAAAACAGAAGGCCACAAAGCAAGAAATCTGGGGGGAAACCTGCTGTAAAAGCCAGGTCTAACAGGTCACAAAATCTACTGGCTACATTTACCTCATTTACGTCACAGCAATTAAGCTTATTCATGTTGGAAGATCCAATGGATCGCATCAAGACAATAGGATTGATAAGAACTTCTTGCAGTTAAACCAACATTGCTAGTGTTTTTTTAAAGAAAGAAGGCTGCAAATTTAGGGGCTCATTTAGAGTGTGAACAAGACTTCCATTGTAAATGGGTGGATATCAGGATCCACCACACTCGCAGGTCCTCTGCCATATTTTCAGGCATGTGAACCACTAAGTATCCGATGGCAAAGACTCAACAGGCTGAACCATTGAAAATCATTTGCAGGCAACCTATCTGTGAAAGGGCCACCAGCGATACAGGGTAATAAGAACGGCCCTTGGGACACAGGTTTTTTGTTTATGACCAGCGTAAAAGTTTTGTCGCCGCAAACAGGGAAGAGGATCAGTGATCCCCCTATGTGGTATGAGGAAACTTTAGCTAGCAGAAAAATACACTTTGGGCTTTATTTCCGCAAAATAAAAAATGGCAGACATGGGGGCCTGCCCACCATATTATTTCCTCCGAATGTGCTTCGGTCATCTTGGAGGAAACACTTCGATAAAAATACCTTACTACAATGGCCGGGAAACTCATTTTGGTTGAGTGGGTTGTTGTCAGGCTGAAAGAACAAGTCTTCCACCACCAAACTAGCTTAGAAGACCATTACCAAGGTTTAAATGGCCCCTTAAACATACCTTTTGCAATATATCCTTACTGTCAGATTTCATCGAGGTAATCAAGATGAAGTATTACTTTACTAATGTGATCTATGCTTGTCCAGTTTCTATTGGACATTGCATGTTTAGTTCTTGTGGTACTCAGAGATGGTAGAGTTGGTCATTGCCTTCTTTGGTCTGTCTATCTCATTAGACGTTAAGACACCGAGATAGTGAACAGACAAGAGAGAAAACTGAAAAAATCAACATAGTGGTCAATATGCTCTTTATGAAAGATTATTTCCAGTACAGGAGCAAAGATCAATAAATGTTGGACAGCCTGGCCATGTTGGTAGACATATGAAAAGTGTAATGTCCGAACAAATCCAATTACAGCTCTGTATGTCTCATTAGAGGAAAGAGCCTGTTAATTAGTGGACAGGCCTACTAGCCCTGTATTCTTCTTACAACATTCCATGACTGCTCTTAAAAACAAACCTCTTCTCTTCATTCTCCTCCAAAGACACACAAACACAATAGCATCACAATCAACATTTGACTGACTGCTCAATATAGTGCTGCTTTATTTTCTCCACGTAGTATAAATGTGCTCAGAATGTATCTTCCCAAAACAAGATTTACTATAGCAACCATGTGTAACAGTGCACTCAACCATGAGGGGTCTAATTTTGCAACCTTTTTGAAACTGAGGTATAGCACATAGCCTGTGCGATTTTTCAGAGGAAATTCCTGAATCCATCATCAACCACTTACGAGCATGAAGGTGAAAGAGTATATGAAAAAAGAGGAAGCTTTGTGAGTTACGGTTAAAATGGTGGATATTATTATATATAGATGTCCCCTGATGTAGACAACTATTCTGTAATCCATGCCCGGTGTCACGTAATTACTCTGTTTTAACCCCTTCAGTGCCCGCCCCTTTCCCCGCCCTGTGCCGGCCGTTGAATTAGCGGGCGGGGTCTATGACGAGCTGGACTCGTCATGGGCACAGCGCCACCGCGGCCCATGACGAGTCCAGCTCGTCATGGGCACTGAAGGGGTTAAGCCTTTTCACATCTTAGGAACACAAAATGAGAATGGAAGACAGACAAGGTTGAGGACATCTTGAAATGGGGACAGTTTATTAGGCCATGAAAGAATGATCTTCTCAATCATTGTATAACAGTGAAAAGCAAATTCCCAGTTCAATTGCACATAGGGTGGAGTAAAATGTATGTAAGGGTGTGTAAGTGCATTTATGTTAAACTGAATGGTTGTACTTGGCACAGAAAGTGTAATTCTTGAGCAAAGTAGTCTTTAAATCTAGTGAAATTTTATTTTGAAATGGGGACAGTTTATTAGGCCATGAAAGAATGATCTTCTCAGTCATTGGATGACAGTGAAAAGCAAATTCCCAGTTCAATTGCACATAGGGTGGAGTAAAATGTATGTAAGGGTGTGTAAGTGCATTTATGTTAAACTGAATGGTTGTACTTGGCACAGAAAGTGTAATTCTTGAGCAAAGTAGTCTTTAAATCTAGTGAAATTTTATTTTATCTCCCACTCTCAGTTGAATTGTGATTACCCTTGAACACAGAATGACGGCACATGCAAATTATAAGCAAAGAACTGATGGTTGATGGCAACAAATTCTGCAGCTTGAGAGCAAGAAAGAAGAAATCCCTAACCCTCAATGGGTTACAGGGATGTTTGTAAACAGCCAACTTCTCACGTTATAATGAATAGGGATGTCTAGCAAGAATGCCCAGTGGCTGCGGGCTAACTTTTATTTATGTAACTATGGTCTCCTGGCCATAGATGAAAGAAACATACCTTTTGTTTTGGCTTGAGGATACTGAATGCCATTGATATATATTTAGGGTGCTGTGAACTTCTACACAGCCTTGAAGAATGAAAACATTGACAGATACTTTTATAGAGATGGTAGAGGATGCAATATTGGACAAAGCAAATGAATAACAGAACCCAATACTAATTTGTACACATATTGTATTATGTGCTTTAGAAATCACTTATAGTGGGTGGGCAAAATTCTGAATAAACAGATAATAACATGCGTGCACTTCACTGAGAGATTTAGTTTAACCAACTTCAGAGATAAAAACAATCAGAGTAGTACCATGCAACAGCTAACCATATCAGAATAAATCTCAACAGAAAGATAGCTGACAAGCTTCCATATTAGTGTATCTGTCTCCCTAGTCGCTGCTTCAATATTCCCCCATGGCTTGAAGATTGGTTACTGCTCTGTCCTGTTGGATTCTGCAGTGCCCAACAGTTGATTGCTGCTGCTACATAGAGCACCGCCCCTTTAAAATGTAAGGCCCCCTCTAGCGCTGCACTGCTGTCTGTTGGAATCTCATTCAGATCGGGGATTGCACATGTAAGCCCTCCCCTTACATCAGTGTGGCTCATCCGCAAGAAAAGAGGCAATGGCTCCTGTTTAGGCTCCTGTGTGTAAGTGTTGCAGCGTCCCCAGAATAGAGTCATGTTTGTGACCAGTTCTACTTTAACCCCTTCACTGCTAGGCCTTTCCCACCTTCTCCGCTGGGGATTCTGGGTAGGAAAACATTGGGGGATCCACACAAGCCATACCTCCCTGAACTACCCCGGGTGTCTAGTTTTAAAAAAATGTCTAGATTTGGTAGGTTTCCCTAGATGGCCATGAAGTGCAGGACTGAAAATGCAGTTGGCCCCTTTGCATAACCTGGTCATTTTGTGATACGTAATTTTGATGTCTCCACAATATGTTTTGGGCCCTTCCCTGCTGCGGGTACTTGGCCCACCCACACAAGTGAGGTATCTGTTTTATCAGGAATCCTTGGGGAATGTTAGGTGGGAGGAAATTTGTGTCAGCCCGGTGATCCTACAACTTTCCCACACAGACATGTGAGAAAGCCACACCTTCCTGGACTCCCCTGGGTGTCTACTTTTCAGAAATGTCTGGGATTGGTAAGTTTCCCTAGATGGCCACCGAGCCCGGGACCAAAACCACAGATATCCTCTATCTATCACAAAACAACCTGGATTTGCAAGGAGGCACCTTCTGGGCACAGTACTAAAAAGGCATTTGCCCCCTTGCAAAGCCAGGTAGTTTTGTGATAGAAAATTTTGATGTCTCCACAATACGTTGTAGGCCCTTGCCTGTCGCAGGTAATTGGCCCACCCTCACAAGTGAGGTACCATTTTTATTGGGAGACCTGGGGGAACGCGGGTTGGTATGAAATTTGTGTCAGTCTGGTGATCCCACAACTTTTCCACACAGAAATTTGAGAGAAATTAGATTTTGTTCAGCTGGTGCCTAGTGAGCTTTCTGTCCCCCCTGGGGGGCAGGTCAAGTGCTATTGCCCCCATCTGCCTCCTGGGGGGGGGGGGGGGGGGGGCAGAAAAACATTGCCATTTTTTAGGGGGGTGGTGGGAGCATTGGCATGAGGGGCAGAAAGCTCAATGCGCCCATTTAGAATGAAGGGAGCAAAGGCCCTTGCCTTAGGAGCCACTCCCCCCCCCTCCATGGTGTCTAGTGGGGGGAACCCTGCTTGGGTATCACCCTCCTGCGGCAATCCCCAAGCAGGGACCCACTAGGGAGGGGTTTCATTGGAAAGGGGAGATTCTCCCCTTTCCAATGATTCCTCTTCAGTGTGTTTTGGTGCTCAGGGTAAGAGATAGCCTGATGAGCACTGAAACAGTGAAACTGAAACTATGTTTCCATTTTTATTTTCAATGTAATGATGTCAGCTCGCCATGTGCGCAATCGTCATTGCATTGAATATAAAAAAATGCCTCGGGAGGTTGGGGAAGCTCTTCCTCACCTACAGAGGCAAAAATTTAAAAAACAAAATCCCTGTGCTGTTTGCATGAGAGGGATTTTGTGCTTGTATGTGCCTGACGCAAAGGTTCCGTCATGAGCACACGAGCACTGGTGCTCATGATGGAACCATTCTGCCATGAGCACCAAAGGACTTAATGTTGACTGCTATTGACTATATTGTCACTAGCATCTTGCACTATGCTTGTGTGGACCTGCAGGAAAGCGAAAAAGGAATTAAAATGAAGAAATGAGGAGTAACTTGTCACCATGGTGACCTTTTCCTCTCCCTCTCCTTTTGTACTATATATAATTGATGTCAAAGGCAGATACAGGCTTAAGTTGGTGTTTGCTGAACTGCAGTGTAGATCTCCTGTATGTTTGATTTGTTGGTGTGTTTCGACTGTGGTTAGAACTGTGGCTGGAACCAGAAAATGCTTTGGCGGTGTTATACCTGTCAGCCCTAGCGTGGTCTTCCCCTAAAAAAATGTCCCTATTTGCCTCGTTATGGACTGCCATTTTTTGTTGGACATAGGACTCTGGGCGCCTTACTGCTGCTGAACAGTGCTGAGGTGCAGGTGCTCTCCTCTAACAACATGGTTGCCACAGGCCCCTGCTACTTCGGTGAGGCCACTGTCCTATCTGTGCACTAGTAGTTGGGAAAAGGCTGGGACTTAATGCTACTGTAACCTTGACCGTCCCGCCTCTTGTCACCATAGGCAGACACCACAGAGTCCCCAGATTCCTCTAGAACCTTCCAATCCCCCCACGTTGCCGCCAGAACTTGCCGCCTTTTTGAAGGGTCACCTGATCTAGGGGTATAAAAGTAAAGGAGGAAACCTGATAAGCCAGTTACACCACTGGACCTGGGGACCCTCCGCTGGAGTGAAGGCTGCTGAGCTAGGGGGATTGCTACACTACTGAGGCTGACTGGACCTAGGGACTGCTGCCCCAAGTTAGATGAGTTACCCTGCCTGCCTGCTGACCTTGCCCTGCGAGAGAGGAACCATGAATACCGTCTCCAGGGTGCCGGCTCCAGGACTGCCATATTCCCTTCCCCTACAACTGACACCTGATATCCATTATCAGCGCTGTGACTGGGACGCGCTTGACACCTGAAACCCACCGCCAGCGCTGTGACCGCGGAACGCTGTGAACCTGAGAGTGCCGTTGCTGTCTGGGGCCCCTTAATTTACTGTGAAGCGCTGTGTAACCCAAGTTTTGCAAGTGATCCCCAGCACTGTGCTAGCGAAGTGCTGTGTAACCCAAATCCGGCCAGTGGTCCCAAGCGCTGGGTCAGCGAAGCGCTGCTTGCCCAGGACCTGAGGTTGCTACCCAGCACTGTGGTAGAGAGCGCCCTATGCCCAAGATCACCGCCGCGGCCCACCGCGCTGAGAGAGAAGAAGCGCTAGGTGTGGGGGACTCACCGCCGCTGACCGGGAAACCTCCGACGAGCGCTGAACCAGCAGAGCGCTACCGGGAGCCCGATCACCGCCGCGGCCCCGGAATCGAAGTAAGGGCCGCCGCGGTTGCTGCCGAGACCGCGCTGAGTTTAGGCGCGAGAAGAAGAAGCGTCGCCTGGCAACCGGGGCGCCAGCCGCGTCATCGGCCGCGTCCCCAGGGAAGCCGCACCCTGATTGTCTCTTGGGACCAGGAACCAACCTGGAGGTCCGGGGCTCGCACTAGGCACTCGCGAGAGGGGCTCCGAGGCGTGAGGGAGCCCCGGGATTCCACCGACCGATTTCCGGCAAGCGGAGAGAGCCCCGGGCATGGCCATGAGGCATTCCGCCTTCTCCAGTCAACGCCCCGAGTGAATTGAGAAGCAGGCTGACTGGGAAGGGGGCGTCCTGTGCAGGCCGGAGCCGGCGAAGCTGTGGGGCCTGAATTCCCCACAGGGACAGAGTTGGTGAGTCGTGGAGATCTGGGGCCCACGCTAACTCCTGGGGCCTGAATATCGGGGGAAGTTAGCCAGATGCATGTAAAACGGCCTGGGAAATGCACCCCCACCCCTGCTGAAATGTCTTCTTTGGAACTGTGTGGAATCCCTGCTTAGGAATGATTGCCTATCTTACCTATCTGCATAAGAATTTGTATCTATCTTGCCTATCTGTATAAGAATGGTTACCTATGTTGCCTACCTGCATAAGGATTGTTACCTATCTTGTCTATCTGCCTAAGAATTGTCACCTATATGGTCTAACTGCAGAAAGATTGTTGCCGGTAATTGAGCTGAGGATACACAAACCTTTTACTCTGCATACTGTGAGAACTTTGCGATTTCAGCCCTGACAAGAAGTAGATAAAGATACTTGTTCTTCTAAATGAAACTGGAGTGCTGTCCCCTTATTGTGTGTGTTTTACTGTGTTAGTGTGGGGTTGTGCTGCGCAACTACTTCACACATAGCCTCGTGCATGCCTACCCACCTCGTGCCAAGCTACCTTGTCGGAATCGGTGGTCCCTACTTGGACTAGGGTGCAGGCTCTGGCCAACCGGAGATCCCAGTTCTAACAGGCGGCCACTGGGCTGTAGCTAATATAGGGCAAGCTGCACATTGGCAAAGTACAGTAGAGGTAAAGCAGAACAGAGGGAGCTACTTAAGGGTTGTCATAAAAATCCACACATTGTTCCAGAGGACATTTGAACTTGCAAGCAGTAGATTGAAACGAGTCTGCAGAGTCTCAAATTAAAAGTGTTGCTTCAGTTGTGCCAAATTCTATGTCATAAAAAAGGATTGACAACTGCCACTAGTCTCTCTTCAGGTGACACAGGTATTACTTATGTTGTTGTGTTATGCAGATTTGTAGAGTGATTTCAAGGAGTGAAGAGAAGGCTCTTATGTGTAGCTGAAGGTCTTTCCATGCTTTTAGGAGCAATGTAGGTGATGGCTCGACAGCTTTAGCTGGTTTTCCATTTGTGTGGGATATGTGCAAATAGGAGTTCAGACGAGCAGAGGTGAATGAAAGGTTTGTGAAAGTAGATTCTATTGTTGTGGTATACTGGGCCATTGTTATGAAATGCCTTGAAAAAGTGGATGAGGAGTTTGAATTGTGCTAGTTCGTGTATTGGGAGCCAGCAAAGCTCCTCCAGGTGTGGTGTGATGTGAGTACTGTCTGAGACGTTGAGAGTGATTCTGGCCACCAAGTTCTGAATGGTGTGCAACCCTCTGGTAATTTTTTTGTTAAGATACTGGCATAAATGTTGTTCCCATGGTCCAGCTTGCTTGTGATGAAGGCATGCAGGTCAGTTTTCCGGATGCTGATTGGGAGCCATTTGAAAATCTTTCTCAGCATCTTCAGGGTATGAAATCATAAGGCAGTGACCAAATTGACTTGGGAGGTCATGTCAAGTTTGCTGTTGATGATGATCTCAGGGTTCTTGATGTTGGTGATGGATTTGAATGTCTATCCTTGCTCTGGTAGCCACCATGTGGAGTACTATAATGAAGTGCTCTTCCCGAGAGATCACAATCCAGGGTGATTTCAGTCTTGCAGGCGTTAAACTTGCTCCTGTTTGTGGGTGTTTTGTGTGTGGGGGGAGAGAAAGAGATGTGTGTCATCAGTATAGGAGAGGATGTTGGCAGTGTGAGAGCATATAATGCTGGGCAGAGGGACCATGTATGTGTTAAAGAGGGCCGGGCCCAGTCAGGATCCATGTGGAACTAGGCAGAGGATGTTGTGGGCGTCCGAGGTGTACAGTGCCATGCTGACTGACTGGGTCCTTCTAGTCGGGAACAGATCCATCAGAGCACATGTTCTTCAATTCCAATGTTGTGCTAACGTTGGATGAGGATGGGGTTGGATGCTGCGTCAACTGCTTGGAGAGGTCATGGAGGATGAGGGCTGCCGATTCTCCTCTATCCAAAGTCATGCAGATGTCATATGTGGCAGCAATGAGGGTATGTTGTAGTTAGATTCGAAGCCAGAATGAGTGGTGTCAAGGAGTTGGTAATCATTGAGGTATTCAGTGAGGTGTCTGTTGATGATTTTCTCTAAAACTTTCGCCAGGAAGTTTAGCAGGGAGATCGATCTGTGGTTAGAGCAGGGTGTTTTTTCAGCAAAGGGGGGACAGTTGTGTGTTTTCTAAGCATCTGGGAAGGTCACAGAAGATGTGTAGGCATTTAGAATGGGTCTGAGCATGGCACCCATGGGTTGCAGTCCTCTGTAATTGGTGTGGTGGGGGCAGGGGTCTGATGGGACCTGTGAGTGGTTGGACTCCAAACACATGCATTCAAGGCACTGCACAACGCAAGCCCCACCTACCTGAACAGTTGCAGCTCCTTCCACCAACCATCAGGCACCTCCGCTCTGCAGGACTCACACACGTCATGCATACACAAAACCGGATCAAGAGGACAGGCATTCTCTTATATTGACCCTAAGGCATGGAATGGCCTCCCACTCCAAATCAGAGATTCCTTCTCTCTTCTTGAGTACCACAAGAAGCTGAAGACCTGGTTTTTCAATTATCCAACCTAACATAGGCAGGGCAAGGCACACACATCTACTCATCATCAGGATACCCTTGTGGGTCATAGTGCACTTTACAAATACATATAACAGAACGTAACATATCATGGACTTCATGGTGGTGATGATTTCTTCTGGGATGATAATGGGCCATGTGGTTAGCATTGGTTCTTTGAATAAGTTTGGCGAGGACTTTCGGGTCTGACTAATTGAGAAATATTGTTGGAGAGGTCCTGTGAGGTAGTATTCTAGTTGGAGGCATCCCCTGCTGAGGTGAAAACTTTCACAATGGCGAAATTTATTTGCTTCTGCTGGCATTAATGAAGTCACCAGAGCAGCACATTTATTTATTCCAGTTCATTTTGAGGTAGAGTCTCAGGGCGGATTTGAACATGCTCCTGCGTGCATTGCCTTAGCTTACTCTCTATTTGTGCTACAGTTGTTTGCAGTGGTGTTTCATCAGTCTGTGTTTCACCGTGTATGAACTGGCCTGTAGTCTAAATCTTGTATTGCGATGTTTGGGGGGGGAGGGCGGTGGGACAGGGAGCCAGTGCAAGAGGTGATCCAATTGTTGAAATTCTTGATGGGTTTGGGGAGGCTGTTGTTGGGTTCGGCACAGTGGATGCGGAGAGCGGTTTTCCAGTCCTTGTCAGTAATGCTGTTCCAGTGTCAATGGGCTGCTATGGTGGTGGTGCATGTGCATTGAACCTGGTCTGGGATGCTGTACTTGATGAGGGCCTGGTCTTTGCCAGGGGCTGGTGTGGGCTTTTTAACCCAGATCTTGTTGAAGATTATGAAATACGGTCCAGTAGGTGTCCAGCGATGTGGGTAGGTCCATTTTCTTGTTGGGTGAGGCCTAAGCTTTCATGAGTGCTTTTTAGTTGGGTGCTTTTTCTGTGTGTTCCAGATATTGCCATTGGTTACAACATGTGAATTAAACAAATAAGCACTGGTATTTCAGTGTTTTTAAATTCGAACATAGAACAATTTCTTAAAGCTATCAAAAGTTTTAACATTAAAGTAAAATTGCAGCCTCTTAATGTGATTGTATGTGATTTGATGGCAGTTTAAAAATCATAGTACATCGCAGTGTGAAAAGGCCATTGTTCATCAGGACCAGCATCTTCAGGTGATCGAATTACCGAATTGGAGATTGTTACACGTTTTCAAAACCTCTCATCTGGACCATAACATAAGCATACCTTAGTGTATGCCTGTCTTGTTTGAATGGTAATTTACTATTGTTTTTTGTGTGTCAGGCTGCCTGTGTAAGTTTGTTCTTTTGACAATATCATTAATAGACTCTCTTTGAACTTTGAAAATGATTAAGTGTTAGAATAGACACAATTCTAAAGTTTGGGTCACCTGCACGCATAGACTTATGATCCCTGTAAAATTATTTGTTTCTAATAGAAACCATAGGGAGTTTTAGCCAAGGCTAAAAACTCAAAAGGTTGTCCTATTCTTTGTTACGACACTCTCTGTAACATGTTCTCAAGTGAAGTACTGTCTTTCATTGAGGTGGTTTTGAAAAGATGAAATATGTTTGGTTAAATGACAATGAAACCTACACTGGATGGAAAAACTTTTGTGAGTCAAGTGCACATTTTATCAATTATTAATGGGTGGTCAGTGGTCTTAAGTGTTCATCTTGGAATTTTGTTGTCATTGACTTTAATATGCATTTATCCAGATGGATGCATTCTAACTAAGCAATACATTTCATGCATATATAGAGACTTATGAAGACAGCAACTATATTTGTTTCTTTAAGTTACTTAAAACTCATATAACTGCTCTGCTCAGGAAAGGGTGGCAGTGCTCTTTATGTTACAAAAAGCATAGAAAATGTTTTCTCTTGACAATTTGAGGGTCAACACACAAAATAATGAGAGTTATTTTGATTATCCCCAATGTAGAAACATTAAAGTAAATCCAAATCTTTACACGCAAATGGTATGTTGGTGATAGCTGGATAGATAAGGATGATAATTGCACTATGCAAAGTTGGTGGAAACTAAAAACTCAGCTGTATCCAATAGGCTGAACCTTTTTTTCCCAACTGAGGCTGAAATCACAGATTTAATAACATTTCAATGACAGTGAAGCAGCAGATTTTGCTTCGCAATAATGACAGAGGAGTATGTTTGCAAACCATGAAGATTTATTAGCAAATTAGTAAAGTTACAATCTCCAATCAGAATAATTAAGCATAAATTAATATTCACATATGTCATGTATGCATATAATCCAGGTAATTAAAATTGGCAAATTCAAGTACACGTTATTAAAGACAACATATGAAAAATAAGTTAAATTCAATTTCTCTAAAGGGAAACTCCCTAATATTAAGCCATGGTTGTGGGTAAATCTGGAAATTTAGAAGCAACATGTGTCAGCAAATATAGCATTGAAAGAAGAACAGGATGAAGGGTCCTGTTAGAATGAGAATTAATATGCTTGCTTTCAATAGTACTCTGGGAGCAATAAAATAATATGCATTGGATCTCAAGAGAGGGAAAAGGGATGTCCACCTGCAAAGGTGGACAAGGGCAAGTGTTATAGCTAACTAACAAGCTTAATACAGTTTAATATTAGATTTCATCCAAGTGATACATTTGACAGGTTCCCACCCAGTAAGAACCAATCAAAAAACAGTGTTACCACTGTACTTGATGTTAGCCTACTTCTCACCAATAAGACAATGCCAAATTCTTTCCATCGCCTCGGCCTTCACAATATCACACAAAGGAGTATTCATCTCCTCTGCCTGCCATCCTATGCAGTTGCTGAGAAACCTTGTTAAACTAATCAGTATTGGCAAATATAACCTTCATACAGTAAGGTAAAAGAAAGCCATTTTAAATGAGAACACAGGTGGTTTTGTGTCTGTAGCAAAAACAGATTAGGCACAACAAGCAGAACTGCAACATTTACTTTCCAAAATAGAGTTAGGCGCCTTGGCCGACCTTTTGTCAATGTTAATATGCCTATACCCTATCTATAGTTGAACATATAAATCACCTTTTTGTCTAATTCTAAGTGTGAAATAACATGTGCATACATATCAGTAATGGCAATGCGCGTTTCAGGTTAACATTTTTTTAAGTTCAAATATATAATAGTGAAACTGCGTCACCATTGGTAATAGCATACCTCCACAAAGAAAGTGTAAAGATGTTTAAAGCAGTTCATGTTAGTCAAGATTTGATATATTTCGTCTTTTTGAGGCCTCAAAATGTTTAAAATTGGTAGGAGAAGTCAGAAAGAGTCCAATGTTAGAAAACATTCCTATCTCAAATACATTTTCTTACAAAGCCCTGCCTTAAACCTTTTAACTTCCTAGCACCTGATGCCCCACTTTGAACAAAAAAGTCATTAGCCTTCTGCAGTGCTGTTAATTCTAAAAAATGTTCCATCCTATGACGTTGCAGGCACTTGCAGCTGCAGCAGCAGCAGAAGCATCAGCTGAGTCAAGAGACTTCCTTCAGGATGGGGAGTTAGAACGACTTTCTGAGACTTCTTCCGAGCGGTCGAAACTGAGCACAAAAAGTGCGAAAGAAAGAAGAAACAGAAGAAAGAAAAGAAAGCAAAAAGAACAGTCTGATGGAGAAGAGAAGGGGGACAATGAGAAGTTCTACAAATCAGAGTCCGAAGACAGTATCAGAAGAAAAGGTTATCATCTTTCCATTGATGAAAACCAAACGGAATTTGAAAATAAATACTCTTCTTGCAACCAGGTACCGTAGATCCTCATATGATACAGTTTCCGGGCGATTACAATATGGAATAGTCTGTAAAAATATGAATAACATGCATGTGTTATAACTTTATAGAAGATAAAGGTTTCGATTTTCAAGCCTCTGCACGAATTTTTCAGAATTGAACAGACTGGGGCCCTAATTTTGAGAGTGTCTCCTTGATATATTGATCCTCTCCTCCTGGGAATTGCAGATACTGGGAGTCCCAGACGTTCCAGGGAAGAGGGATCATTTGGAGAACCACATGCACAAATTGGACTCCTGTGGTTGATATCTCCATTTTCTGGGGTATTTTGTCTGGAAACAGCATCTGCTTTCAACAGATACAATCTCCCTTAAATACCCTGGATATACAATGTTCACGCTAAACTTTTAACTTCATAGGGGCCTGTAATTTCCATTACTGGCCCCATTGGAACTATCGGGCATTTGTAATGAGGGCCTGACAGGGGTCTTTATGCTATAGTTGTGTTTTCGTTTTGTTGTTATATTAGCAATAATTGTGTGTCCCATGAGGACGGCATGTATGTATTGTGTGCAAGGGCCGCTTGCCTAATATAAATTCCTCTTTAATGTTAAATAATGCTATAAGAGCAATGCTGCTTGGAACAGGAGGTGCTGCTCAGTGCACTTTCTGCAATGCCTGTCAATCAGCAATTTGTTGTGCATAATGGGCACTTTTTAAATCAAAACCTCGCTAGTAATTATTCAACACCAAAATGAAAAATTGTATTTGAATCTCTGTTTTTGTTTGTTAGATGTCGGAGTGCAACGTTTTGATATTTTTCTCAGCCATTGGTAAAGTACTGTAGCAATTACATGCCCTGATTGAAGACAAAAGGAAGGGTGAGAGGGTGGAGTTACAGACGATAAGACTGCCCTTACCAGAAACCTGTTCAGAGTGCTTCTGCTCAGTTTCATTTCAGCCAGGCGGCACTTCCAGCCAAACTCCCTATGGTGCCTTGTGGTAGCTTTGGTGTGATGGGAGGAAAGGAATGTGTTAGCTCACTCGTCTGGGTTTATGTTATTTTTGTGAGCGGAGTGACAGTAAGCGTCGGGGCTTTATAGAGCACTGGATATCACTGTAAAATAATGCACAACTTTAGAAAAACTGTTAGCGCTTAATAGGATTAGCCAATGGTATTTAAGACTAACCACCCCAACTTACAGATTTCATCCTTTGGAATCCTGATGGTGCTTAACAGGTAATTATTGGACCTTTGCCACTCTGTTTCGAATAGAGCTGGAATGAAAATACAAACCACGCATAGATCATCAAATGTTAGGTCTTTAATGCTCAGTCAATGATGAAAGGTTGGATACGTTTTCAAAACCTTTATTTATCTTAAAGGATTAGTATGGTTTTGTCATCTTTATTCAAGTTAATGAAGTTTACAGAAATAACGAATACAAGGTTGATTAGTTACAGCATATATCGACACCGAGGGGATTGTCACTAAACTAGCTAAGAGACTAATCTACCCTACTCAGAGAAACCCATGAAGAGTTCCTGTGGCAAAAAAGAGCGAGATTTCGGAGCATAGATAGAACTACCCATGAAGAGTCGTTCTGGAAACTCAGCTGAGTTCCCCACAGCTGCAGGAGCAACCATCAGAATATCAGTGAATGAGGATTGATCATTGCAGTAGCATTGATCAGGGAACTACGGTATAGGATTAAAGTCACATTTAGCAATAGCTGTCGGCAACGAAGGGTAAGGATAAAGGGTCTTCTCCAAGAGAGTCTCAGAGTAAGAATGATGGGTCGTCTCTAACCTAACAAGTTAAGAACACTCATTAATATATAAATCACACAACATCATAACAAAACTTTAGTAATTGTCTAATATGCTCATCAAGTGGAAACCACTCATCTGATGCTGTCGTCAATATCAGTTGCTTTTTCTTCTGATTCCCAAGTTAAACATTCACGCTGGTATATAGTTAAACACTGTAGCCATTTACTAGAAACATGGAGGAAAGTTCTTATGGGAACCTTCTTACCTAAGCTAAAGCTGCTCTCTGTGTCTAATGTGAATACAATGGCTAGTCAGAGGCTGAAACATATATCAATAATGTTTTAGCTAAGCACATATAAAATATATCTATATTATTGTTCATTCTATTAGTCTATTCATTATGAATTCCCAGCAGGCTCATTGTTCTGTAAGAAGATCTAATATGGCGTGATGAAGCTAAGGAAACACAATATTGAACTCCGCACAATCTCTAACAGGATGCTGGCACTAGGCAAAATGTCCTAATAAATGTCTATTTAGCTTATGAGCAAGAGTCGAAAGGAATAGGCTTGGGCCTAAGTAAACGGGCACATTTAAGTATGATAGCTAGGTACAAAACAACATTCTTTACGTTATTCCCATATACAGTTAAGCAAGCACATTTCCCTACGTGTGTTTACTAAGTTATTCTTTTAGCAAATGTGTTCTAATACATTCCTACACATTACAACGCAAGCCCATTTTAATACGTGCCAAGATATGCATTCTATAGTGATTCTTTTGTATGTTTAAAACAAGCACATTTTTAATGTATGTCATTTTCTATGGGAAAACATTTCTACAGCATTTTAAATGCACAATAAAGTGCAATTCTAACATGGTCTGCAAGTTGAAATTTGGTTTGAAAACTCATTTCCTTCAGGTGCGATGGTAAGAAAGGAACGTGTTTTTTTCTCATAGCTCACTCGTCTCGGTTTATGGATTTTATGGGCAGAGTAACAGTAAGGATTGGAGCTTTATAGAGCACTCAATATAACTGTTAAAAAAATCCAGAACTTTTGACTTCTTTTCTGGAAGTGACTTGGGGAAGTCTTATTGTCACAGGGCACTCATGAAAGGCAAGATGTACATTATATTCTAGAAAGGGAAGGAAGAAGTGAGTGACAGATTTTAGAGAATAGGTCCACGTGGACGTCCCAGACAGGTAGACGGAACAGTGAAAATCCCCCCACCCTAAATTAGACAAGATGATCTATCATGACCTGGAGGTCCAGTGGCAGACCATCTATCAGGTCAAGGGTTTACAGAGATGGAGCTGGATGATGCTCTCATGGCGGAATCCCTGCAGTTCTCCCAACTCTAAATGTGGCAATCGTGAGGTTGGAGTTTGGGGCACCTGGAATTTTTTGGCAGACGTTTAAAAAATGTCCATAATCTGCTGTGAACTTATGGATCCTTCATTGAAACTTATATTCTCAGGTTCAGAACACATTGAAATTGAGAATATCCTGCAACAAAGATAGCCTTCTGTCAACAGGAAGAATTCCCACTTGACTAGATTGCTGGCAGGGACTTTGTGGTTTCCTTCCAATGAAGGAAACCCCCAACAACTTTATCCAAGAAGGTCAAGACTGTATGCGGTCTTTTCTGAAAATTCCACGTGAATACCACCTACTCTTGAAACTTTCATTTTACAGAAAAATTTAAACTGAGAGAAAACAGCTCTATATTTATGGAATCCAGTGGGATAAACCAGGAGAAAATATCTAGCAAAGACTAAGCCTTGTTAAATACCACCACTTATTAAATGTAGCCATACAGGCTTTTGCCTCCTGGAGCTTTCTTCAAGTCTGCAAAAAGTGTTGACTGGGGTACAAGATAGTCAATTCGACCACATGGAACCCTCATTGGGTTCTGTCCTTGATATTGTCTCACAAGACCATGTAAAGCTTTAAAGGAACTTTCAAAGCTCAAACCTGTGAAAAATAGGTTGTTATCACATCTAACTCTAGGTGTCTCACTCACTGTACGCTCTGGTAAAAATGGTTATGAGTGCTAACTTCAGTACCCGCCTTATCAAAAAAGGTCCCCTGCTGCACAACCCAAATAAGAAGCTTTGAGCTGGTTACACATGATCATGTGTGCACCCATGTACAGCATGTGTGAGTGGGATTAACTGTCTAATGTCACTCTCTGTCCTATTCCTTTTGCTCAAGATATGAGGATGATTTTGCTAGATCATAGATCTGAAAACAGTCAACAAATTAGGGAATATTATGCATGCCAAGACAGACAACTTGCAAATGATTGTTTCCTTGATTCATTCTATTTACGTTTCTTGTATCTTGATGAGGGCAAAGATGTGTATCCACAACCAATCCAGGCACTCTGCCGGAGAGAGGCTATGACGGAGAACCACGCCTCTGAGTAGCCGTAGGTGACCACGCCCCCCGACGGCAATGGCGGTTCGTCTCAGCAGTTCTGACGTTCGCAGCGGCTGAGGATATCGCAGCTTAGCCGTCCTTGCGCGGCAGAAGGGACAGAAGGATTTGGATGCGGAATCTTTGGCCGGGGGAAAGTTCGGCAAAACTGCAGGAGCAAACACCTCTGATATTCACAGTTTCGCATGAAATCCACACAAAATCCGCGGCCAGCGGCAAAGCGCTGTGACGGTCTTACCTGACTTTGAACTGCCGAAAAGCGGATTCAGTGCTGTTTTTTTTGGGCGGATGTGGTGTGCGAGGAGGAGGCTAAGGCTGACATATTCCACCGTGCTAGGCAGGCAGGTTGGAGAAGAAGAAGAAGACGACGGGCAGAAGGATAGAGAGGTGAGGAGGCTGGGAGGTTAAGAGTTGAGGTGAGGTGTTAAAAGTAAATTTAAAGGAGTAAGCAGCAGCTACAACTCATCATAGGAAGGGGAGAAGCCCTGGTCCAAGTAGTGTTATTGTATCCACCGCTTGCACTCCTCTGCAGGACTTGATTATGGGGAGACATAATAAACAAAACAATCTAGTCTCTAAAGTCGACTCAGTGACTGGCCTAAAGGCTAAGACCCGCCTGGCACAGGCACAGGCAAAGGCGTTGTCTTCTGGGGCAGGAAGAGCAGGACTTTTGGGAAACCGCCCTGGCCATAATTCCAGCTTTGAGAGCTCAGAAGATGAACCTGTGGAAGAGCTCACCGGAACATGCCAGGGAGTCAGAACCTCCTCCACGGTACCTACAATGGAGACCGGTGAGACGGGCAAGTCAAAAGTGGATAACTCAGCAACTGCCGAAAGTAGTAAAGAGGAGGGAAAGAGTGTTATGGAGTTTCCCCTCTTTATGAAAAAGCTATTACAGTCAGTCCCTCCCCAGCCTAACTCATCTCAGACGGTGGTTGTTGATCTTGCGAGCCCATGCCAGTTTCCACTAGATCTTAGTTCATTATCCTCGCCTGTTACCTCCTCCGCCTCTTCAGCGCCTCCACACGCCCAAAACTCTCCAGCTTCAACCTCCATGATACAAGAATTGAATGCTAATTCCTCGAATCCAGCCCCTTCGCCTGCTGCAAAATCTGTGCTGCAGTTATTTTCCCAGCCGGTCCAGAATCAGACTGATTGGTAGCAACCCGGCACTCTCTCCAGGGCCTCAGGAACTGCAAAAACAGCAAAAGGTTCCAACCCAGAAGCTAAGGACCTCAAAAACATGACAATTGATTTATAGCCAGAAGGATCAGAAGGTATCAGACACTCCACAATTTCCAGCTTCCGATTCAGCCTCAGATTCTGTAGAAACTTTAATAGATGATCCAGCAGAAACAATCTCCACCAAACAATTAGACATCAAAACACTGCTCAATCTCATCCTTGATGAAATAAGAGACATGAAGACGTCTCAGGAAAATGAAATTGCTTCTTTTCATCTCCGCCTAGGAAAGATTGAAGACGCAGTGGCTTGTCTTCCAGTTAAAATCCAGGAAGCAGAGTCCAGGATCTCTCAGCTGGAGGACCAGATGACCGGATTGCTTACTAAAGTACGCGAAGTTACTAAAGACAGGAGTTCGCTAGAAAATAAGCTTGAGGAGCTAGAAAATCACTCACGCCGTTCCAACTTGCGTATAGTGGGAGTTCCCGAGAGAATGGAAGGCGCCCAGACACTGCAATGGGTGGAATCCTTCATTAAGGAAAAAGTCCTCACCCGAGTTCAGCGGGGATCTTACAATCACCAGGGCCCACAGAGTTCCATTCCATCCTCTGCCAAGCATGAGCGGTCCCCTCACCATCTTAGTCAACTTCGCAGACTATTGCATAAAGGAGAGGATCCTGGCCAAAGCCATACAACAAAGGCAATTCCCGGTTAATGAAACCTCCAACTGCAGAATTTTCCCTGATATGTCTGCAGCTGCGGCTCGGAGACCCAAAGAGTTTGTCAAGCTGCTTTTTTTGTTTAAAGCCCAAGGCGCGCAGGCGTCAATTGCCCAACAGTCGAAACTGCGTGCTCTTGTTAAGGGGAAATTCCATATGTTTGCTAACTTAGAAGATGCACAGGATCTTCTCAAGGAAATTTCGGGTCCACAATGAATCAATGGACTTATGAATGCTTTTTCTACTTATTGACGTTTTGATGGTTTTTCTTTTTTTTTTCTTCTTTTAGAACTTAGAAGAGGCATAGGATCTTAAAGAAATCTTGGGCTCAGAATGAACCAATGAACGTATTACTGTTTTTCTTATTTCTTAGCCAGGTTGTCTATAGCATCCCTTTGCCGGGGGCGGGGGGGGGGGGGGGTGGGTCACTCTGGGTGCAGATTCATGGCATCCTCAAAAGTAGCGGGGGAGAGCATGGTGGTACACCTCTCCCGAGTGGTGGGCTGAGAGGGGTAGGGGAGGGGGTCAAAAGAGAATAGCAGTAAAAATGGCAGGTGCAGGGGCATTAAAGCAAAAGCTTTTTAAGAAAATGGGAATGTTTAAGTGTTCCTATTTCGGTCTTTTTTGTTGACTCTTACTCATTGGAATTAGGGCAAAAATGACTTGTACGTGCCGCACTGTGCCGCACTATTCCCATCAATGTTAATGGGATACCAAACAAATCAAAATATGGAGCGTTAATAAGGTGGCTAGTGTCTTCCTCGCCCCAGGTACTATATTTTCAGGAAACCCATTTAAAAACTAATCTTCCTAAGTTATATCTTCCCAGGTTTTTCTTGCACGCTTTCTTTGCTTCAGCTGGACTGGCCAAAAGAGGAGTTGCTAAGTATTTTTGCCGTAGTCTGCCTTAGGAATTTGGTCAAATTCGGAGAGATCCCCTGGAGCGGTGGCTTTGGGTTGAGGCCAAATTAAATGGGATTAAACTTTATAAACTACTACGGCCTGACAGTCGATGATACCACAACCCTACTAAAGATCAAGAAGTTACTTAGGGGGGCCCCGGGAAAAATAATTTTGGGTGGATACTTCAACTTTATTCAAGATCTGAAAAAAGACACCTCCAATAAAAAGAAAAAAGAACTGAAACCCCAAACAAAGAAAATGCTGGAGGCCTTAAAGCAGGAACATCTACTGGTTGACCAATGGCGTAAATCTAACCCTACTGCTGCGAAATTTACCTGCCATTCTAATCAATTTCACACGACCTCCCGGATCGATTTCTTCCTTATATCACGATCTCTTAAGGTGTTAGTCACCACTATAGGGGCCAACACATTTTCAGATCATTCCCTTATTACAATAGAGTTATAAATTGAAGGGGGAACCAAGACTCAATCCAGGTGGCAGATGGATCGTCTACTCCTGCAAGATCCTAACTGGGTGGCTCAAACCAAAAAGTGGATATTGGAGTTTTTTAGCATAAATGAAGATACAGCATAATTTTTTCCGGTCTGGGGTGGGTTTAAGGCAGCCATTCGGGGACAGATGATTGCGCGCTCAGTCAAGAAAATGGCGGGATAAGATTAACCAACTCCAACAGGCTGTAAACTATGCTATTGAGCTTGAGAGATTCTCTGCCCCAGGGGTGGGGAGATGCTGCCTCTCAGCTAGAAAGGGCAAATTTAGCTTTAAAAGAACGTTTTTTAATTGAAGAAATTAATAGCTCCAAAACCTTCCAACAACAAGTATATGAGGAGAGTCAAATGGTGGGAAAAATGCTTGCAGGGCAAACAAAAATTAAACAGGAGAAAGCCTTAATATCAGAAATGATTGATCCAAAGACCCAAAATATCACTAAAGACAAAGATGATATAGCTCAAGTTTTTGTGGACCTCTACTCTACAAAATACGAGGTAGGGTTAGATCTTATTCACAAATATTTTGATGAAGTAAACCTTCCTGTCTTACACGGCCCGTTAGCTGATCAACTTGAGTGCGAAATTGTGGTCGCAGAAATCTTAGATACGGTGAAATCAATAGCAGGGGCGAAGGCCTGTGGAGCAGATGGGCTCCCAATTGAATTTTATAAAATCTTTTCTAAAGAATTGATTCCTTTTTTGGCGAAATTATTTAATGTTGTTAGATTGGGAGGCATTGTTCCTCCTAGCTTTAAGGAGTCTATCATCATTAGTTTTGTCAAAAAAGGAAAGAACCATAAGGATGTTAACTCTTATAGGCCGATTAGCCTCCTTAACGCTGATTTCAAGATTCTAATGAAAATATGGGCCCAACGCTTTACCCCGATTGCCCAGGCTTTAATCCACCCGATCAGTCTGGTTTTGTGGCAGGGAGGTCTATGTCCTCAAATACCGGTTTTTTAATCCAGGCCCTGGATTGTGCTACAAATAATAAAATTCCAACTCTAGTTACAATGTTCGATGCCAAAAAGGCATTCGACCTGGTAAACTGGGATGCACTTTTCCTCGGCATGCAAAAATTTGGCTTTCCTGCCCAGATAATCAAGATGCTGAATAACATCTATCAAGGTGCCCAAGCCCGGGTGGTAGTTAATGCCAATACGATAGGGGCAATTAATATAAACCGAGGTACCAGACAAGGCTGTCCGATGTCCCCCATCCTGTTTACCTTTTTTATCGAGCCGCTAGCAATAAGAATTCGTGGAAACCCTGAAATTAATCCACCAATAGAAGGAATGGCTAAAATAAAATTATTCGCTGACGATATAATTTTTTATCTGCGACCTGACAAATTAAATCTTGATCAGGCCCGACACGAATTCAGTCAATTCAGATTGATTGGTGGATATAAAATAAATCAAAACAAAACTGAGGTTTTAGCACTGAATGTGGATTGTAATTTTTTACCCTTAAACTTAAAATCCCAAGCCCTAAAAGCAGAACCTATTAGATACTTGGGTATTTATGTCTCCAATCAATTTGAACAATTATTTAGTTTGAATTATTTAGCGATGCGTAATAACATTAAAATTTTGCTCGATAGATGGATTCTTCTACCATTAACTTTGATTGGCCGCGTAGCACCTATTAAAATGTCTATACTTCACCTATTGGTTTTTATTTTTATAAATGTACCACTAAAGATTAATTCCCATTTCTTTAAAGAGATTGAGTCAATGATCAGGGATTTTGCTCGGAATAGGAAAGCTTCCAGGGTTAAGCTGCCTATATTACAGTTGGGAACCACTCAAGGGGGTCTAGCACTACCAAATATTTGCACTTACTACATGGCAGCGATCCTGGATCTCTCAGCACGTTTATTGCATCCCAATGGTCTGTTGGATATGTTTTTTTATGATAGAATGATACAGGAGTCAAGATCACAAGTTCCTACTTTTTTTAAAACAGCTAAATTACCAAAAAAGACCCGATACAAGACTATCCGGGATTTTTCCGATAGACTACAGTCCTTTTTTAAACAGGTTGGGTTTGTTGGCTTTCATTATTTGAAATTAGAGGAGTGTAAGATCTTTGGGCTTCAAATCCATTCCAGTAAGCTCAAAAGATGGAAGGACTGTGGTCTAGGAGAATTGGGTCTTTTCCTTACCTCATGGAAACTCATCACCTGGCAAGAGGTCTTAGATAGATCTGATAATCGATTAAAAACGGGTTTTTTGGAATATCTGCAGATTTTAAACTTTATAAATGAATATAACCTGTTGACGTGGGATACCACCAGCTCAGGCCAACGCCATTTATGAAGCCAAATTAAAAGGAGTGGGAAATTGGTATACCTTACTGAGAAAGGGTGAAGAGTCTCCTTTGGCTGAAGAAGTTCTGGCCAATATAACCTGCAAAACTAATTGTTCCTTCTCGAGGCAGGAGTGGGAGCAGATTGCCCAATCTGATAGAGACTACTAGCCGCAGAGTCCTTCACGTAGAATTATCCCCAGGCGTGAGACTGGATCCAGAAAACTTTTTGCCCAGCATCCCTGTGTGCCAGGGGGACGGCATCACGCGACTCCGCCCAGGCGTCAACCGCTCAAATGACGTCAGCGAGGTCACATAAGTCCAACCCCGGCGCGCCTACGTCAGGGTTTTCCTTTTCCGCGTGCAACGCGGATCCGGTTTGTGCTCTGAGCCTGTTTAGGCCTTTCCCTTCTGCTATTGCTGCGTGTGTGGGAACAGTGTGTGAATGCCTTCGGGCTTTAAAACTTGTTTGTCGTGTGGCCGCCTCATGTCGGCGACAGATCCTCAACCCATCTGTATGCTGTGTCTGGGGGAGCATCACTACTCCACTGATTGTGAGGCGTGCCAGCAGATGAAGCCGAAGTCCCGGCGTGAGCGCCGGATGAAACTTCTGTCGGCTTGGGTGTCCAGGTCGGCGTCGTCGTCTCGGCCGGCCCCTGAGGAGGGTTCTCGGACCCGCAGCTTCCCTTGCCAACTTCTCCCAGGTGCACCGCTCACCTCTGGGTAAGTGTCCCAGTTTGTCCCCCAGGGTCGGGTTCCAGCCTGTTAGGGGCGTGGGCTCTCTGCGGGTGGTGCGGCCCCACGTGTCGTCCCCTTATCTGCCGTTTCCCAGCGTGGGGGCAACCAGAGCCCAGATGGAGACATATGCGGCGGCTTTGCAGACCTCGCTGGCTTCTCCTCCGCCTCCTTCCCCTCCTGGGATGTCGGCGGAACCCTTGCAGTGTGCGGGGACCTCCGCGGCGTCGCCGGCGGCTCTGGCCCCGGCGCCGACTGGTTCGGATCCAGGCTCGGAGGATGTGGTGCTGTTGGAGTGCAGTCCTTCGGGTGTCCCTCCTTCAGACCACAGCACCTCTGCTTTGCCGCAAACTTCCACGGGAGTCCCTGTGGTGTCGCTCGGGTCGCCGGGGCTCTGGTAGCACCCCCGAGCCCTTCTCAGTCCTTGGGGCAGGCGGTGACCTTGTCCGAGGCCGAGGTGATGCTGCTACGGCGCCAGCAGCTACTGGCCCTGGCAGCGCCACAGGGGTCGGTGGAAGGCCAATCTCGCCCTGTCACGAGTCGCGGCTGGCGGGGGTCTTCTCGTCCCTCCGCGCAGGTGGCTGCCTCATCGGAGGTCAGGTCGGTGCTGTTCCGGTGCCGTCCCTTTGCCACCAAGGCTCCGGTCCAGCTCCGGTCTCCTGCGCCGGGTGCTGTGTCGGAGGTCGCCCCGGCGTCTCCTCCGGCGCCGGTTGGCGACGGTGTCCTGCCTCAGGCTGCGGACTCTTCAGCGCCGGGCCGACGTCGGGTCTTGGGCTCGTCTTCGGATGCCTCCTCTTCTCCAGAGGTTCACCAGTTGCTGGTGTCATCCTCGCCGGAGACGGGCCGCCGTGTCATGGCTTTTTCCCCGATGACGTCTAAATGCGGCTTCTCGCCGTCTCCACGACCGCGGTCTTCGCCGGAGGAGCCGCAAGTCCCCCACTCTTCGGTCCATCTTCCTTCCTTTCGGCCTTGGCCAGTCCCTCCTCCGGTTGGCTTGGGGGATGGCCGCCTTAGCTTGCAGCCGTCACCTAACGAGGAGCTGCTTTCTCCTCCGAGGGGCCCTACGGAGGCGGGTGCGGCTTTCGCAGGTGCTGTTTCCATGGCTGTGGGAATTTTGCGCATGGGTGATCCAGCTACCCATTTTCCCGCAGATCATCTTCTGGAGCTTCTCCAGGTGGTAGGGAACTGTTGCTTCCCTTCGAGGGTTCACTCCACTCTTCTCTCTTGGGGACTTGGGTCCGTCCCGCCACGGGGGACCCGGTGCCCCAGCACCTTCTGCACCGCCACCATCCGTCACCACGTGATCCGGTGTGCCTTTCTCTTCACCCTTCGACCAGAGGCCCCCTTTTGCAGTCTGCCTTTCCTGCTTTGACGCTGCTATTGTCTCCCCCTTCCCAGGAGGCCCGCTAGCTGGACTCTGGGGGGCGCAATATGTTTGCCTCAACCAGTGCGGCTCTGCGGGCCCTTGTGTGTTTTGGCTTGGGCCACTTCTTGCTTGTGGGACTCGGCGGAGTCCCTTATGTCTGCCACTTCTCAGGAGGGTGCTTGTGTGGATTTGAGACATCACGTCTTGGATGGTCAGGAGCTGACGGCGTTTATCCTTCGCTCCGCTCTGGACATCTCGGAGGTGTTGGGGCGTGCCATGGCTTCTTCGGTTGCCCTTCATCGTCATGCTTGGCTTCGGGACAGTGTGCTCCCGGAGAATGTTCGAGAACGGCTTGTGGACCTTCCCGTCGATGGTGCTCTTTTGTTCCATGCCCCTGCGGACTCAGCCATCCAGAGGTTCTTGGCGGGGCTTCCTCCTCCTCCTCCTCCTCCTCCTCCCCCTCCTTCTTCTCCTCCTCAGTGACCTGCGTGTTGCACTGGTTCTTGGAGCTGTTCTTCCATTGGGGCGGGTCGCTCTGGTTATCTGGCTGAGGTTGTGGTTCTGTTGGCTGCTGGCCAGCCCTTTTTGACTGTGTGTTTTTCCTTTGGGTTTTTCACACCATGTTGGGCCTGAGATTGGGCCTTCTGTGTTCCCCTCTGGCTGCTTGATAGGCCTCCTGTGGTTTTTTTTGCCGCAGGTCTTTTTTGTTGTCCTCTGCTTTGGAAGTTTCTTCCTAAGAGGTTCCCATGTCTTGGGATCTGACATGCCCCATGTGGGGCAGGGTTGGCTGTTATGTAGCCCTGGTATGTGCTGGGGAGTTGTGGTCGCCTGCGGACTTCTGCTCTTCGTGGCGTTATGGTATGTTGCGTTATGGTATGTTGCGGATGCAACCTTCTTCTTCGCCTTCTTGCTTTGAGTGTTCGTTCTGTGGTGTCCCTGGTGTCTGGCGGAACTTGCGAGTGGCGCCATCTTGTTCTTTCTGCACTGTTGTGCCTTTTTGGGGCTTTAGTGGGAATGTCATCCTGCCTTCTCCGCTGTTTCCAGTGGGCCTTGCACTCGGCTTTACCTCTTCTCCCGGTGGGGGGGGGTGGTCCCTGACTTCTGGACCCTCTTGCGGGCGCAGTTTGCCCCTGCGGGGTATTGGACGATTCTTCCTGGGTGAACTTGAGTTCCCCTTTTCGGCTTCTGCCTGCTTCTTGCTGCCGGCGCCATCCTGTCTGGGATTGCCTTTGCTCTGCCTCTTCTCCTTGGAGTCTCTAGGCTGCTCTTCTCCTTCGGCGCCATCCTGTCTGGGATTGCCTTTGCTCTTCCTCTTCTCCTTGGAGTCTCTAGGTTGCTCTTCTCCTTCGGTGCTCCATTCCTTGCCTTGGCCTTGGGCAGAGGTTTTGTTGCTTCACGTGGGCGTGGGGTGTTTGGCCTCTTTACGCCTTGCCTTGTTTCCTCTGCTGAGTGGGGACTGGCTATCTTCTTCACTTCGTTTCCCCTTGCCTGGGGTACGGGGCTCCTCGTCCTGTTTTGGACTCAGCTCCCGGGCGGTCCTCTGTCCTGCTACGGTGTGTGGGGTCCTCTCGCAGACCTTCCTTCCTTTTGGATATGGCTAGGGTATCTATTCTACTTGAAGGAATCTGCGGCTAGTAGTCTCTATCAGATGTACGAGTTACTTACCTTCGGTAACGATGTATCTGGTAGAGACGATTCAAGCCGCAGATTCCTTCACGGCCCGCCCTTCCTCACCGTTCTGCGAGGGCTTGTGATTTGGCCTTTTGCACTCGCTTCCCTGTGGGTGGCTGTGTCTTCTATGAGTATACTCTTTCCCTTTTCCTCCCTGTGTCACATGGGAGGATAGGTTTGTTGGTACTTCTGGCTCTTTGCGACCCTTGAGGTTGGGGTCTTTTGGCTGTGCCTCTGCCCTTGTTCCTGTTGGGGGTTGTCACACTCTGTGATGGGGATGTCTTGGAGTTTTTGTCATTCCCTGTGTGTCCCCGACTGGTTCCCCTTCCTTGTCTTTGGTTGGGGTCGTAGTCCTATTGCATGTTAATGTGACATTTTTACATATGTCCCTTGTCTCAGGGGAGGGGCTGTCTCTGTACTGGCAGGGTTGCTGCCCTGTTCTTTATTCTTTCCCTGCCTTTGGGTACTGCAGTGCCGGGTGCTTCTCTTTATGGTGTTGTTCCTCACCATTCCCTTTTGTTGCTCTTTCGCACACTGTTCCTATACTCTCACAGTTTTGTCTGCTGACTCTGCGTTGTGGCACGGAAAGGTTCTCCGAAGAAAACTGACGTAGGCGCGCCGGGGTGGGACTTATGTGACCTCGCTGACGTCATATGCGCGGTTGACGCCTGGGTGGAGTCACGTGATGCCGGCGCGCAGGGATGCTGGCAAAAAGTTTTCCAGATCCAGTCTCACACCTGGGGATAATTCTACGTGAAGGAATCTGCGGCTAGAATCGTCTCTACCAGATACATCATTACCGAAGGTAAGTAACTCATACGTTAGGAAGTAAGGCCCTCAGAGCAGCCAATTTTAAAAGGATGTCCTTTTTATCTCGTTGGCTGGCCTATTTCACCCCAAAAGCTCTTAATAAATGCTTCCCGGGAGTAGAAAATAAATGCTTTAGTTGCCAGCTTCGAGACGGGGGCGATTGGCTTCATATACTTTTTACATTCCCGAAGCTCGAAATATTTTGGTGTAAGATCTTTTCTTCAATGAGCCAGGCCATCGATAAGACACTTGATCCCAAAGCCGAGGTGGCTGTATTTGGCATTTCCATAAAAAGATCTGACTTGTCCAAAGCCGAAGAGACATACACGGCGATCTGTTCCTTAGTAGCCCGTTCCCTAATCCTCCAAAATTGGAGGTCAGAGGATATACCATCTTACTCAAAATGGGTGAACAAAATGCAAAAGACAAGAAGGTTTGAAGAGGCTTACGCCAAAAGAGTTGGGGCAACGAAAAAGTTCACTAATATCTGGAAATTCTCCGCTAGCGAACAGTCCATGACCGCCACCTAGCACTTTAGCACTCGGCAATTTATTCTTATAAAATTTTAGGACAGGCACGTTTGCACTTTAATGTTGCAGGGTTTTCTGCCTAAGCAGAATGTCTACTAAATCAAGAAAATACATCTTCATTGGGTTGGCAAAGGTAAACTACAACAATAAGGTTGTTTATCCCTGCAATATTCTAGCACTTTGCACTGTTAGCACTTTACTGACACTGCGACTGTAGAAATGATAGCACTCGGGAGGCACTTTTTAAAAAATTTATTTAGGCTAAGACATGTTGATACTGTAATGTAGCAGGGGTGTCTTAGAATGGATAGAATGTTTATCTATTTAACGAACATGATCTGCATTAGGGGGCAAAGTCTAATAACAACAATAATATAGACTTCCGGTCATCCCTGCTATATTTTAAAATCTAGCACTGTTTGCACTTTAGAAATTATGGTATTGGGAACATTGTTTTTCTTCTCCTACTTTCTATCAATATTAACGTCAAATGTTACTGACCAAAGGATTCTACTAGACTTCGCTTGTTTTTAAAACTGTTTTATTCCTGATCATTGATTATTGTATATTGTTTTAACTGCCCACCTGTTCTGCTCAATAAAAAAAAAAATGTAAAAAAGTTTATTGTATCTTCTAAAAGCTTACCATTACATTCACATTCCCCTGGGGGTCTCTGCTATATTTTAAATGGCCCAGACAGTGCTCATCAATGTCAGCCCCCATTAGTAGGGATAGCGCACCTTAATAGAATTTTAGTCCATCCAAACTTGGATGAAGGCTGGTGGTAATTAGCAAGCTAGTACTCCACCGGTATTGAATTACTGATCAAGCAAAGACAGCCCCATCGTGATCAATAGAACAATGAGGAATTGACATTTGCTTAACCAGGGGCCAGTTTGAACAGTCTGTGACTCTGAGACAAAAGTAAGGAATTGCCTTGTGGGCTATTGTAACCATGTTTGTCTTCTGAAACTATCATATTTTAGAGGTTTTGATTGTCATTCCCTTTAAGCTTTGAAGGCAACAGCTGTCTCTCTGGTTATGATAAAATCTATGTTATCTATTGAAACATTATCTCTGCCTCATGCAATTGTTTGTGTCTCTGTGGGCATGTCAATTCAGGATCCTAGCTCAGGATCCCAATTGTTCTATCATCTCCTACAAATATTAACCTGGATGCTGGGGTGAAGAGTGAAGATTGCCATTGAGAGAGGGTTCTTCTCATGGACACAGCCTCTAACTTCCTCACATAGTGGGATTGTAACCTAATTGTACCAGACTCATTTTAGCAGAGGAAAAGCCTTGACCTCCAGAGTGTCCATGACCGCCCAATGAACAGAATCCTCTAGGATGGAACCAGGTGGGGCTTTAGCTTGTTTATGGTACACCAAAACAATATTAGAAATCCTGCTGTCGTTCAGAGGTGGTCCACTACTGTCTGTGGCAAGATCACCTTAAGCTGACAGCCATCGAGGTAGGGAAATACAGGAACTCCCAATCTGCAAAGATGTGCAATGACCACTGCCTTCACTTTTGTAAACACCAGAGAGACATTGATGAAGTCAGATGGGAACACAGCTGTAAGAAATTGGTTTACTGGTTGAAGTGGTTAAAACCCTTCTCCAACAGCAACCACAATTGTTCTGAGGGTCAAGTCACAAGTTACCATAAATTGACCTGTGCTCAGCCCTAGAGTAGCTTGCCACAGAACAGTCAGGCTTAATTCAGAGGCAATGTGTATAGTATTTGGGCAATACTTTAAACAGTAACCCAGTGAAAACACACCACAAAAGGATTCCACACCAGTTTATAAAAATAAAGTATTTTTTAATTAATAAAACAAGGTCAAAATGAAAGAAACCAATCAGCAGATTTTGCAAAAAGCAATTTTGAATATTTTAGTGAAAATAGCACCAAAAAGCACAAAGCACCAACTGTGGATATCTGGTCATGCCGCACTGGGACAAAGTCACAAGTTTGTGCTGACCATGAAGGAGCATGGGCCTGCTACAGGGACCCAATTAGGTGTGCTGAACAAAGTACCTTCGGAGTGTTGCGGGGATCCGTGTCAAAGATGCATCACACAGCTAAAGCAAAATGTAGGTTCCAAGATGCAGCAACGCAGCAATGCGAGATCCTGTGTCATTGTCGAGGATCCCATCGACAGGGCTTGCAATCCGAAGTCGGGGCAATGTGCCTGCTCCAATGAACTGTGAGGCTGCGATGCAGAGTCTGATGCCATCAATAAGGATGTGAGGGCCTGCATTGAGGATGCATTGCACAGTAGAAGGTGAGAAAAGGCCATGGAGGCAATGCAAGTCTTTTCGGCGGGTCCAACCCATGCTGCAGCAGTGATGCATCTTTTCTGCTCAGTGGGATCCACCAAGGCTGGCAGAGCACTTGAGGCCTACTTCCAGTTCCAGGACTGCAGTGGCACCACTTATCAGAGTAGACTCACTGATGGCAGAGTCCAGGTGCTGGGTTCAAGTGTGTTGGATCAGTTTTCACTGAGGGTCTAGTTAGGCGGCCATTCAACTATCCCTCGGAGTCACTCTGGTGGACCTATGTTCATAAGATGCAGTTCCACTCCTTCTCACCCAGGCAAGAGGGCACTAGACCGAAGGCCCTTTCAGTAAGGCACCAGTCCAGCAAGGCAGTAGTCCAGCTGGACAGCAGTCCAGCAGAGTGGCAGTTCATCAGCAGCATAGCAGTCCCTCTTCCTAGAAGAGTGTCTGCAGGTCCAGAAGTGTACTGAAGAGTTGGCGTCTGAGTTCCAGCATTTATACCTAGTTGTGCCTTTGAAGGAGGGCAGACGCTCCTAGAGGTGCATTTTGGAAGTCCTCAGGCATCCTGCCTTCCCTGTCCTGGCTCCAGACTAAATACAGGGGTCACACACCCTATGTGCAGAGGCAAGGCACAGCCTATTAAAGTGTAAGTAGGGTTGTACTTAGCTCTGGCTTCCCATCCTGCCAGTGATGGCCCATTCAGGCACTAAGCTCTCTATTGTGTGTGACTGCCTAAGAGGATTACACAAAGCCCAACTGGCAGCTACAATCATGTGGCCAGAGACTGGCTATGGACACTAAATGGTTAAAGGCAGAAGAATGCCAACTTTCTAAAAATGCAAAAGATGATGGAATGAATGCTGAATATTGTCAACCATTCACACCCAATCACAGATTTGGGCTTAAATCCATTGTTTTTTGCTCACAATTCCATTTCAGTTTGGACCCAGCCATAGGCAAATCAGTCTTTACCCTGATCCCCATGAGAACAGTCCAGCCCGAAATTGCCAGGCCAGGTCCTCCCTGGACTGAAAAACTACCATCCTGGGACTGGTTTCGGGGTATCACTCCTCATCAGCCAGTCTACCTTAAATCCAGTGGCATAACGAGCATGGGACCCACGTCTGGACATACCCATCCCACTTAGGGTGAAAATTGCAACACAAAATGATGATGGACAGATTACTGTACATTCTCAAATATTCACCCCCAGTCAAAGACCTAGGCCTAAATCTATTGTTTTTTTTTTGCCCACCTCGCCATTCAGGTTTGGACCCAGCCATATGCAAATCAGTCTTGACCCTGCTCCTCATGGCAACAGGCCAGCCCGAATTGCCAGGCCAGGTCCACCCTAGACCAGAAAACAGCAACCTGCGACCGGTTTCGGGGTAATATACCTCATCAGACAGCTAGGTTGAATCCGGTGGCGTCGTGAGCACAGGGCCCACTTATGATGTCTCGGCATACCCAATCCACTTAGGGTGAAATCTGCAAGACAAAAAGATGATGGACGGAATGCTGAACACTGTCAAACATTCACCTCCAGTCACAGATCTGGGCCTAAACCCATTGTTTTTTGCTCGCCATGCCATTCCAGTTTGGACCCAACCATATGCCAATCAGTCTTGACCCTGATCCCCATGGTAACAGTTCAGCCCAACTGCCAGGCCAGGTACTCTCTGGACTCGAAAACAAGCATCCTGGGACCAGTTTCAGAGCATCACCCCTCATCAGCCAGGCTAGCTTGAATCCTGTGGCGTAGCGAGCCCAAGGCACACGTCTGGGCATACCCATCCCACCTAGGATGAAAATTACAACACGAAAAGATGATAGACCGATTGCTGAACATTCTTAAATATTCACCCCCCAGTTACAGATTTGGGTCTAAATCCATAGGTTTTTTTTGCCCACTAAGTCAATAAGGTTTGTACCCAGCCATATGCAAATCAGTCTCGACCCTGCTCCCCATGGTGACAGGCCTGCCCGAATTGCCAGGCCAGGTCCTCCCTGGACTGGACATTCATCCCCAGTCACAGATTTGGGCCTAAATCCATCATTTTTTTGCATGCTACATCATTCCACTCGGACCCAGCCATATGGAAATCAGTCTTGACCCTGCTCCCCATTGCAGCAGTCTAGACCAAACTGCCAGGCCAGGTCCTCCCTAGACTGTAAAACAAGCATCCTTGGACGTGTTTTGGGTCATTATGCATCATCAGACAGTTAGTTTGAATCCAGTGGCATAACGAGCACAGGACCCATGTCTGGGGATACCCAATCCTCTTACGGCGAAAATTGCAGCACAAAAAGATGATGGACGGAAAGCTGAAAACTGTCAAACATTCACTCCCAGTCACAGATCTGGGCCTAAGTCCATTGTTTTTTCCCTTTTCACACCATTCCAGTTTGACCCAGTCATATGCAAATCAGTCTTCACCCTGCTCCTCACGGGAGTAGTGCAGCCTGAACTGTCAGGCCAGATGTACGCTGGGCTGGAAAACAAGCATCCAGGGACCAGTTTTCAGGGTATCTTTCTCATCATCCAGGCTAGCTTGAATCAGGTGGCGTAGTGAGCACAGGACTCACGTCCTGGCATACTCATCCCACTTAGAGTGAAAATTGCAACACAAAAAGATTATGGATGGAATGCTGCACATTGTCAAACATTCACCCCAAGTCATAGATCTGGGCATAAATCCATTGTTTTTGTGCTCGCTACACCATTCCAATTTGAAACCACCCATATGGAAATCAGTCTTGACCCTGCTCCCCATTGGAACAGTCCAGTCCTAACTGCCAGGCCAGGTCCTCCCTGGACTGGAAAACAGGTTTCCTCCAGTCCAATACCATCATCAAAAGGCATGTCCATTAATAAATACCTGTTCATTGCCAGATCTGGTTGAGCTCATCCGGGCATGTCTACGAAGACTGGAACCAACTGCCCTGCCAGTTCAGTCCGTGATATCCTAGCCTGCATGGATGATGTACATTGCATTGTTCTGCCCGTCTGGATTGCCTAAGCCTAAAAGGTCCTATGGTCCTCTGGGACTGCACACATGATGTTGCTTGCCAAAGCTCATATGTCTATATGCCCAGCACACAGACTGCTTGTATGGCTCTTGAGCAGGCTGAAATAGAGAGAAATGTATCTGCTTGCCAGAGGTATCAACCCTTTTGGATTGTCTATCCGGGGATTGGCCAGAAATGAATTAAGATTCATTTTAGTGGTTGAAGCATGTGCAATGAGGCTTTTGCATTAGGGTGCTTCGCGAGAAAATGTGCGTCATTGGACGCCAGCCTGTCGCCTGACCACCTGCCGACTGATATGCAGGCAAGAACATGGTTTCAACCTGGTAACTATCAAAATATATGTGAGGGTATCATTAAATGGAAACATGGGCTCTAATTTTTTTGGTGCTGGCTGTAAACATTGCCTTGGTCTCCATGGAAGGCAGCTGTAATTCATGTTCCTCTACCACCCTCTGCCACTGAAAATAAGGCACTTTCTTCTTTTGGTGGCCCATGTCGCAAATCCAGCTCAATTTCAGGGGAGGTATCAATCTCACTAGCCCTTTGTAAATCAAGTTATAAGATATAATTAGTATAATGAGGGGGGAAGCAAGCCATCCACATCACCATCATCATCTGTGCCCTGAGGTGCATAGGATCAGAGTCAGAACCAAAAAGAAAATGGAGGCTCTGCTGATAGTTGTGTCACAGTAGAGCCACTGGATTAGAGTCAATTGCATGACAACTATTTACACTTTTATAATTTCCTAGCGTGATATAGATCGAGTTTGGGGTCTAACATAGGCATTGTCACTGGATCACCAACCCAGTGCCTGTGGAATTGGTATCAGCTTCAGGGCAACAGGGACTGGCGGCTTCCTTCTCATTTAATACTGCCCAATATTAGGAGAAAATATGTAAGAGAGCTAAGCCCCCTTGACGTTACTAATGGACTGCATACTCCAAACCATTAAAGTTAAGTGTGTGCTACTTTAGCAAGTAGGCCGAGAAACTTGGTCTGGCTGTGCCTAGAAGAGAACACATCAGAACAGAATGTACTTACTAAAGTGGGGGGTTGTATTAGCCTTCAGGAAAAGTGAGGTGGTGTGAAATGATGTAAGAATAATAAATGCCCTGTAGTTAGTGCTTGCAAAACTCAAGGGATATTTGATATGCCAGGGCAAGGAGCTCTTAGCATTGATGCTCACATATTTTCAGTGGAAACCATAGGAAGGTCACTCGAGGGACATCCATGTGTGTGACGTTTGGAAGTAATGTTTTGTCTTAGTTCTTCTGAAGTTGATTGGCCAACTTTACAACACATAATTTTACTTACCATCAGATAAAATTTGCCGGACTCCAACATTTCAAAGAAAGCGAACCTTAGTTGACTTTCAGGCGCATGCATCAAACATGCCATTTGCGATTCCTTATTAGTGAAAAATAAGGATTCGCTTATAAGGAAGCGCAAATGCCTATGCATGTAGGAATCACTGAAAAAATAGCGATTCCTACAAATTCCTTAATTGCGACTCACAAATTGCGAGTCGCAATGAAGGAATGGCTCCCCATTCATTCCTTTGTGCCTACAGGCCCATAGGAATGAATGGGAGATTGCATGCACAATTTGCGAGTACCAATAGGTACTCGCAAATTGCGCGTGCCATTTCAAGGGTGTCAAAATGACACACTTTTGCACCCCTGAAATAGGATGTGCACCCATGTTGCGCACACACATGGCCCAAGGGCATGTGTGTGCGCAACATGAAACTTTGAAAAATGCACTAAAGTGCATTTTTCAAAGTTTTTGCAAATTACCATCAAGTTCAACTTCATGGTAATTTGAATTATTCGCAATTTGAGAAATCGCAAATAATTGCGAATTCTCAAATTGCGAGTGCCTTGAACCTTGATGGATCGCAAATGCCCTTTTTGCGGGTGCAAACGGCCGATTTTTGCGAATCGCACCGTTTGCGCTCGCAAAAATGGTTAATGCATGTGCCTGTAAGTGTGTTATACATAATAAATATGTAAATAAGTATTTGTAATAAATAAGTATTATAACATGAGGTAAGTGATTTTATTTAGTATTGTTTCTCAAGCTTTTTGCTCCACTATAAAGCATGGTTTGCTCACGTATGTTTCAGCTAATAATATCCTATTTTTGTGACAGTCTGCCTTGAATATCCGTGGCTCCCTGTTCTCCCCGCGACGCAACAGCAGAGCCAGCTTTTTCAGCTTCAGGACCCGAGTGAAAGATGTGGGCTCCGAGAATGACTTTGCAGATGACGAGCACAGCACGTTTGAGGATAACGACAGCAGAAGAGATTCTCTGTTTATACCGGGAAAGCACGGAGAGCGTCGCAACAGTAATATTAGTCAGACGAGCAGATCTTCCCGAATCCTGCCCCTGTTTTCGAGGAATGGCAAGATGCACAGCACAGTGGATTGCAACGGCGTGGTCTCCTTACTGGGTGCATCATCAGCTCCCCTTGACGGACGGCTTCTCCCAGAGGTAAACGTGCACGTTCATGAATATTGCAGCCGCATGATCCTTTTAATAGGAATTGGACCAATAACAGTATTCGGCCATGTCTCTTTTTAGCACTGTGTTTGCATAACCGCTTCGATGCAACCTAGGCAGGTCTTTTGTTGTGCCCGATGAACCTGACATAGCACAGAGGGACAGGTTGCAAGGTTGCAAAATAATGCTACTTTATCAATATTCATGAAGCCAGATTCTTTTCTGAATCATTTCGACCAGCTACAGAATGCAGGAATAGTTTCTGATTTAACAGCTCCCTCCATTTCTTTATTCTGATTTGCACAGTGAGGACTTTCCCCCCCAAAATGCCAACAAAATGTACTTTGGGGCATTGGGGTGACATGCACAGGTTAATGGGACCAATGTGTGCTCCTCAAAAGCTCCCGGCTCCCATTTGCACAATGAATGAGTTACTCATCAGTCAGTTTCCTCTGCAAGAAAGGATGCCACTGATTGATTAGTCGGTACCCTTTTAATGATTTGTGACAGATGGAGCCGTTCCAGAACATTAATACATTTCCTCATGGTGTACATGGACGAGTGGGTACTCGTTTTCTACCCCTCTTCCTCACATTCCACAAAGAACCTCAATGTTGTAATTTTAAGTCACAAAAATGTGTGGCTCACAGTGCCGCTTTTGATAAATCGAGTTTTGCAATCTCATCTTTGCAAAGCCAGTCACTTTACATGGCAGAGGCTTTGCGAGGGTGAATACCTGGTAACACTTCTGACCCCATTATGACAAATATAAATACTATGTGTCATTCTGTTTATATGGAAACAATGTCTTCCTGTGCCAACAATACAACAGTTTAAATCATCTGTCATTCATTTTTTAACCAGAAGGTGGCTTCTCCATGTGCTAGCGGATGAGATCTTTAACACCAAGGTAAATCACATTTGTATCTGCCCGGTAAGGTTGTTGTGTTACTATGCAGCCAAAGAATCTGTGCTGTCAGTGCACACTGTAAAGTGTTGTGGCAATTAATAAGGAGCTTTAGAACATGACAATGCCATTTGCTACACGACTGCATCCCACTTGGTAGCAAAGGTCGTTTATTGTCCAAAAGCTATATTGTTCATTGCCTTTGAGTTAAAGGTTAATACAATTAAAGAACACAGCCAAGTCGTGGGCATTGAATTACATCTAAATTAATTTGGAAAAATAACAAGGTAATGCTCTGCAGGGTGGTGGAAAAGTACAAACTGAACCAGTATTTAAATAGTAGACCCCGGAAAATGTTACAGATTGTAACTACCATAGCGCTGAACTATGGAAACATTGACATATGGAAGAATGGTTCTCTGAGCTTTCTTCTGAGTAATCCTCACATGCTGTCGTATTTACAATTACAGAGCAAGATGCACAAAGTTTCTGGGAAAATATAAAGACCCAATGAAAGCTTGGCTGTCTGATTTGTATCGGAGGTGGATTTGCAATCAGGTTCCTAGGGCGTCAGGCTTGCTTACCAGTACTCAGACGCAGCATTCATAATAAACACTTGGAGCCTTAATTATGCGGCCTTGCATCATTTTTACGCTGCCGGTGCGTCACTTTTTGTGACGTACCAGCAGCGTAAAGAATGCGCCATGTCACGCCCTATTTACAAAGTGACGCATCTAGGCAGATGCGTCACTTTGTAAACCCCTGCGCCACATTATACCTGCGCCAGGTATAATGTATGCTAGGTGGGCGTTCCCCCGCAAAAAGCCTCGTAGAAGTGGCGCATTGAAATTTATGAGATTTCAGTGCGCCACTTCTGCGATGCCATTGCGTCAATATCTTACACCTGCGTCACAGCAGGGGTAAGACTTAGGCAGGCCCTTTTACATGGGGCTTGCCCCATGTGAAAGACACATTGCTGGAGTTGCGTCACTTTTGTGACACACTCCAGCAATATGTCACTTTTGCGCCTACAGATACGTCAGAAATACTGACGTGTCTGTGACTCCTTGCGACATGATGTGTCAAACAGTAAATATGACGTATCCATCATGGCGCAAGAAGGGCGCACTGTGAAGGGGCTCATCGCTGCTTTCACGGAGCAATGCGTCACTTCTCATAAATTAGGCCCTTGACTTTTTAAAGGGACGACAGATGCTTGGTAAATCAAGGTATAAGGCATTGTTAGTATACTGAGGGGGAAGCAAACCATCTGTACCACCATCATCATCGGTACCCTGAGGTGTGTCCTGTTCAGGATCAGAGTCAGAGCCCAAAAGAAAATGGAGCCTCTGCTGATAGTTGTGTCACAGTAGAGGCACTGGATTAGAGTCAATTGCATGACAACTATTTACACTTTTGATAATTGTTTAACGCAGCATGGCTCGAGTTTGGGGGTCTGACATAGGCATAGTGGGCACATACATGTAGGAATGGTATTACTGACCCCAAAGCCTGTGAATAATACGAGATTTTGCACTCTAGCCTCCGCGTGGACTCGAACCTTTAAATCAGGGCTATTAACCTGCTGAAGGCCAATACCCAATATTAGAACATTGGAACGTTGGCAGCTCCATTGAAGACAATGGAGCGCTCCGGGCTAATACTGGCTGGTATAAGCCCGGAGCTCCAACATTCCAATGATTGTCTTTGTTCACAGCTCTGGCTGTGAACAAAGACTTCAGGGAGCCGGAGGGGATTTGAATCCCCTCGCACTCCCTGAAGGGCTTCGTTTTGTTAGAACATTCTGCCCTCTAGTGGCAGAATGTTCTAATAGCCTTATAGCCCTTCGTAGCAGGGCTATACCGCTGTTAATGTCCCGCTGCTGTTGTTAAAGTCCCTCGCCTTCGGCTCGGGCCTTTAACGCTGCAGCGGGCCATTAACAGCCGGTATAGCCCGCTACGGCGGGCTATAAGGCTATATTATTGACTGGCTCCATGGTTATTAAAGCTACATTGCATTTCAGGTACCCCAGAGCTTAAATGAGAATATTCAAGAGAATGTGAGTAGGAGATTGTGCTGGGGCAAGTAGACTTTGAACCTGGCGTGGTGAAGTCTCTACTCTTCTTTGCAGTCTTCCTCTCCACCACGCTTACCTGCAACCCTGATATCCCTTATCCATCTCCCTCCATTCCCCAATCAGATCTCCCTGCTCCTACAAACTCAAGATGCCCACAGGAGATAAGGTCAGCTGTTGATATGCGCTATTAATGCCAATTGCTACATATAAGAAAAAAATCACTGCATGTTTAGAGAAGCATTAACACAATTTCGTTCACAAAAATCACCGTGGATATATTTTCCATCATTGTCCTGCGGTTGTGAGAGGAGTCACAAAAAGAATATGCAGCAGGACAAAAAGGCAGAGGGTTTTCGTACAACAAATTTACCTGATAAGAAGGACAGATGAATAAACGGTGCTGCTTGACTGGTAGAAGTCATAAACTCACAAGTCACTCGATTGCAAAGGTGTTCCTATCTAAGTGAAAATCGCGCAGTGCTCTCTGCATGCACTGGTATTTATACAGCGCAAACCTAGCTCTGACGCAACTGAGTGCTGCAGGTGGGGGGTCAGAGACAAGTTACGTAATTGCTTGCATCAGCTGGGGATTACGCCCATACATTCCACACACATTCAAATGGGGTGATCTGCTTAGAAGCTAACAATGTTAATTCTAGCCCCAGGGCCGGGAATCAGATTTGAGTCCTCAGGTACCAAGGGGGGATGCAAGCTCCACTAGGCCCCATCACCCTCCTGCATTTGAATATGTATGGAGGTTTCCCGAGCAAGCGCCTAATTTTCACAAGCAGTACAATGCAGACAAATGCACCAAGCATTGCTTTTTTTCAAAAGAGAAAGTACGGATGCCGCCCAATCACAAAAGAATGCTGATTTTGAATTATACCTAAAAAGATAATGTACATAGTTGCTCTTTGCACAGCTTCACAATCAATATTTCATGGGCATTATGTAGTGTTGGTTGTACGCTGAATTTTCAACTAGCATTTGCAGGGGATTGCGGGGCTCGCATAATTTACTTTCATATAACAAGAAATTTCTGCAAAATTACGCTTAATTCTGAAAAATGCTAATCTAGCTTTTAGTGCTATATTTTTGCAGCAAATTTGCCCTTCATCAGTTTTTGACACAACGCTTGCTCAAAGTGCAAAAATACACAAAACACTGCAGACAACAGTCGCTTGCGTTCATAATTTGTTGCTACAAATGGCGTGTTTGAGGCAAATTGTTACATCAAACGACATTTAAATTACGCGATATGGCATCGTTTCACAAATTTCGAGTAACAAACATAATGAATGTCAAACAAAACACTCACCATCAAAGGCTTAATTTGTGGCTCAAACTAACTTTTGCAAGGAAAACAGCATATATAGCTGATTGTACAGTCATAGAATCCATTATTTGTGTTCACTTAGAATCCTTTAAGAAAACATCTTTATCTTATTTGGAGTCTAATTTAGACTGAGGCTCCAGACACATGTATTTGAAGAGCATCGCCTGTGTGGAGACTTCTTCAGTGACTCTGGGTCAACAACAGAGTGCACCCTGCATCAAGGATACAAATTCAGTGAGACAACCCTTGCACGCCCAGCTCTTAAATGCATGTGAGGAATAGCGGAAGGGTACCTTATCTCGTGCATTCAGGGGCTGCCGAAGGGTTTCCAGTAGCCCACTCATTTTCCATCAACGTTGCCACTTTGTTGGTACCTGTCACAAGCTTGAAGTTTGAACTAGGTCTTGAGCCGAGGAGGCAGGAATGGCTCACTCGAATCTGAATTCCACCCTTAATACCACAGGCACTTGAAGGCTCACGTTGTACTTTTTTGTTCCCAGAAGCTCCCACTTTAGTTTTTGACGTAAAACAATTAATATTCAAAGAGTTGCATGAGTGAACAACATTGGGCGAGACACAGCATGTTTCTGCCATTCTCTGGACTATAGTCTTGTGTTTCAGACAACAAAAAACACCATTCTCAAAGGATCGCAGTGGCCTTTATTCTGCCATAACTCACTCAGGCACAGGAATGTTAGATACTAAATGCAGGGCTTAACACCACACCAAATACATAGACTGTGTTTTCACTGTGCAATGGGCTAGAACAAGATTCTTAATAGGGCTGAAAGAAATTTGTGTGATTTGCTCTTCCGTAACTATGCAAAAGTTAAAAAAATGTAAAACCAACATTTGCTGCTATATTCGAGACTGAAATGCGTTGTTGCGTCTAATTTGGATCCGACAATGCCTTTGGTGGGAAAAAAAACAGCTGCTTGAGTTCTGGCTGTCCATGTAGTTCCTATGCACTCATACCAAATATTTGCCACAGACGTGGCATGTTAGCGTGATTTTGGGAATTTCACGTAACAAACTTAATGCAAAATTACTCAAGATTATGCCAGTGAACCGGTTAATTCGCCCAGGCACAGTACTGAATGATCCTTGTTAATATTGATGGGGAGTGGTGCCTCTTTTGTGTAGATGATGATGCACTTTCAATGGCTGGTTTTATTCAATTTGCAGGGCACAACGACAGAGACAGAAAAGCGGAAGAGAAGGACCAGCTCCTATCACATATCTATGGATTTACTGGATGATCATACTATGCGGGGAAGAGCCCAGAGTATAGCGAGCATACTTACAAACACGATGGAAGGTACTCCACACATCAACTTTTAGGAAATAACTTATGAAGATTGAATATGGGGGCATGGATGTGTTTGCACGTATTTTAATTTTTAAATGTAATGTGAAAAGTAAAAGTTGGGTAGCCTTGAAATAGAATTTCAAGACATATTTAAATATTTATGGTATAATAGCTTTTCAGTGTACACTAAAAGGTGAGAGGAATGTGTGTTCATTTTGCTCTCATTAATCAAGATATTTAAAATGAGCCCACTGTGCAAACAAGCGCAGAATTGCTTTTAACCCCAAGTACCAGATTGATTTTCCTTGCCCTTGATGAAATCAACCCTGTTTATAATATATATGCAAATCGAGGTTTTGCAATTAATCCTTGTATATCATCACAGCCGTGGAGACACCAACCTTGCTTTAATGGGGCATGATGGAAAGCATGCCTGACCAGTCTTTGACTTCCTGGTTTCGGTGACATTTGAGCAGAACAGGCTGACTAACTCCATCCGTGAGGAGACCAATTGTTCAGAGACGCATGTTTTGCCTTTTATCCTCATCAATGTCAAATAATCCACAATGTAAGAAAATGCTTATATATGTTTAGCAAAATGTGCATAATAAAATGTCTGCATATAAAATGGAAACTTGTGCAGGTGTCCAAAGCCGACCTCAGTTCACGTAATGGAACCTGGATGGCAGAGTTGAATGCCAAGAGGAATGCAGTTGTATACTCCACTCTAACCAGCACAACCTCTCTGAAGTGCTGTGCAATAAACCTAATGTCTTTTAGCAAAAGAAATAGCTTACACCTACTTCATGCTGTTAACTAAGCATTGTACACATCTGTTTTGTTTACAGAACTTGAAGAATCGAGACAAAAATGTCCACCATGCTGGTATAAATTTGCCAATTCCTTTTTGATCTGGGACTGCTGTGAGGCTTGGTTGAAAATCAAAAAGATTGTCAAATTGATTGTGATGGATCCGTTTGTGGATCTTGCTATCACCATCTGTATTGTTTTAAACACATTGTTTATGGCCATGGAACACTATCCAATGACTGATCATTTCAACACTGTGCTCACAGATGGAAACTTGGTAAGTTGAAGCTTCACCTATGCCTCAAATGTTGAAAGATTTCTATTTAGTAACTTCCGTTACAGTGTATAAGCAAGCTATTTAGAACCAAGCATAATCACTGGATCCCCGCTGAATGTTACTTGGGTTAAGTACTCAATACTGATTTAGAATCAAGCAAAACAAAGGTTTTTCCAAGGGGCTCATTACAGTCTATGATTTCCAAAAACGAATGATACCATCTTGTGTTGAGCTTGCCATGGATGGGGCCTAGGCCATTCATGGGCTTTGGACTTCAACAATTATTTTGTGGTCACAAGCATGCATGCAAACTTGCAGGCTTTCCAACTGCAAAAACCAATATTGCAATGCACTAAAGTCATTAATCTATTAGCACCCTGCAATGTTCACATTGCAACTCTTTGTGATTCCCAGTGAGGATTTGGTGTGAAAGGGGTTTCCCTCCTGGTGGATCTCAGCGAAGTGTATCTATGGTTTAAAGCAACAACTGTGGTGGCAAAGCATAGTTTGGATATTGACTCCTCAAAAGCTGTGATACTTATTCGGAAAGTGGAAGTTGTACATAATAGACAGCTTCCATATGGAGAATGTCACATGCTGGTATCAGGGGGCAGACAGTGGTACAGCGTTCTCCTAAATGATTCCCTTGTCAGGAGACTAGCAGGGAATTAGCAGGGTGATCGGTCAGGGGACTAGCTGGGTGCAACTATGACAAGACAGGATACTGAGTTTTGTGTAGCCTCTGAAGGGAATACAAGCAAGAGAATACCTGAAGGCTGAAAGGAAGGTAGACAGAAGCAGAGGACTGAAGCGGGTTGGAACAGGCTGTGAATAGGGAACTGGAAGTCTGAAGGGAAAACACAGGAAGGGTAAGCAGGGAAACAATAGTTTGTCTGCTCCTCAGAAATGATCTCTGTGGGAGATGAAACGATCTTATATGAAAGCAAGGAGCAGATTATCTCACAGAGTTCAGGGAGACACCCAGCAGCTCCTTTAAAGAAGGAGCACTGGTTGGTTCTCTGCGCCAAAGGCACAAGCCTAACTGGCACCCTTGGAAGCAATGAAAATCAAGTTAACAATAGGAGACAGAACAACAGGGAACAGAACAAGGAACACAAACACACAAACTGTGCTCAGGCAAAAGCAGGACTAGAATCAGGGTCAGGAATAGGATTGAAATTCTGAGATCAAGGCTAAGAAATATCTGCACTCAAACAAGGCAAGACAGAAATCTGCAGACAAACAGGAACACAGAATACATACAAGGTGTGCATATAACAGTGTAGATCAAGAAGAGTGCAGAAAGTAGACTATGAGCTGTGGCTAACACAGGAACATAGATGCAGGAAGACTAGGGACAAACAGGAAAATAGGCACATGGGAAAAGGGAACAGAATCAAAGGACAAGCCTGTAATAACAAAAGGAGGAACATGGAGCACAAGGAGACTCAACAGAAGTCAGTTGCAAGCCACTGCACTCTACGCTTATAGGGCTGTAATAGCTGGAGGCTCAGGGGAGGAGCACAAGTGCCGGGAGAAACCCAAGTGCAGTTGTGGCTTGCATGCCTCGCGGGTGGGGGGTTGGGAGGGCGGCTCGCGTGAGAGTTTGCGCGGGGGTGCGTTAAAATTTAATTTACAAAACTTCACTTACCGGGTCCCACGCCTCCTCTGCTTGTGGCCAGGTCCTGGGTCAGGAAGCAGGAATTCTCCCTCCCCTAAGCCAATCACAATGCTGCAATGGCAGCGTTGTGATTGGTGCAGACGGCCCCCAGCCGGGCTCATGTAGGGAGGCCATTTTCTCTGTAGGCTGCATACATAGAGCGTCCGAGAGACGTATTATACTTGCCTGATTAATGTATGGTACCTGATCAGCTGGTAAGCGGTACCAGCAAATGGAGACTGTTAGACCTGGCATCATTGGCATGAGTCTCTCCTCCATTTTTTTCTGTTTGCCTCCTCTGTTTACGATGTTTTTGCTGGATTATTGCTTTGGGCACTGTGCCACTGCTGATCAGTGCCACAGTGCAAGTGCTCTCTATGTTAAATTGTTACATTGATTGGTGTTACCATGATTGGCTTGGTTGACTTACTGTTCAGACCCTAGTCTAGTGCACTGCGTGTGCCAAGGGCGTGTAAGTTAACTGCTGCTGGTGGGCTTGCAGCACTGGTTGTGCCACCCACAGAAGCAGCGTGTAAAATGTGTCTCAGGCCTGCCACCGCAGCGCCTGCGTGCAGTCCCTGACTGCCATGTCGACTTGGTAAGGAAACCTACTTGCCAGTCTCTAAACCTTCACTTTGCCACATTTCAGACACCTCTATGGTAGGCCCTAGTGCAGGGTGCATTGTTGGTAAAAGGTAGGTCATGCCCTGATGTGTGTGGCATGACCTAATAGTGAATTACAGCCATTTTCGTTTTTCACTATTGAAGGGCTACCTGCCTCCCATAGGCCAGACTGGGCAGACGGATTATTAACTCCATTATAATCTATCTGACTCAGGGAGCATGGTAGCGAGTCGAGTTTAGTATCCCTGAACTCAGAATTTAATAACACACCCTTTAGGATGGATGGTTTTTAAATTCTATGTTTGAAAATAGCACTTTTAGAAAGTGGCTATTTTCTTGTCCAACTATCTACCGGTCTCTGCTGGTTTGGTGTGTGTGTCAGGGGCTGGGTGGCTCCAGAGGTCTGAACGAGTCAGTGTGGGGTGAATGGGGCGTTTACACATAGAGTGAGGGAAGAGTAGCCTGCCCTGCCTGACACAAAACTGGCTCCACCTCCTGCTGGGCGACTGATAGCCCTGCTCCTGCCAGTGACAATACTGGCTCCGCCTCCTGTTGGGCGGCTGAGGACTCTGCCCTGCTCAGTGAATGGGCCAGGTGCCTCTGCCTGGCAACACCCACAACAAACCTGAGATGGTGGGAATCTCCCTGTTTGGACAAAGGGAACAAAGGAGAAATGGGGTATAAGAGAAGGACCCCTGAACCAAGAACTCAGATCACTTCTGACAAGGAAACCTGTACCAAGGACAAGAAGCCTGCTGATCTAAGGACTTGCCTCCCCTTTCTGCCAGAGTGCTGTTTTGCTGTGGAGGAACCTGAAAGCTGCTTCTTTATTTTTGCCAAAGGAACAAGGAGAGAGGAACTTGGTGTGTACTCTCTGAACACTTGCTAGGAAATCTCCAAGGACTGGAAGAGTGCCAGTCTCCTGTTGAAGTCACAGGGCCAAAGGACTTCACCATCTACTGAATTGCTGAATTGCTGGAAAGTGTTGTTTCCAGTACACAAGGGAAAATCTGCAGTCTCGACGCCGCCGACGCCGCCGAATCCAGCTCGACATCGTGAGTAACGGCTCCAGTGTCCCGAGCCTTCGACGCCGGTCACCGGGCCCGATCGACGCCAGCAGCAACGCCAGTGAGCAGTGGGTATCGGCCCCGGCTCCAAGTGACCCCGTCTCGACGCCGGTATCAACGCCAGTGAGGAGTGAGTATCGGCTCCACCTCCAAGCGACCCCGTCCCGACGCCGCTGCTGATCGCATCGACTCGACGCCCTTCTCGACGCCGTGAGCGCTGCTCCGGCCCGACATCCCTCGACACCGCTGCGGATTGACCCGACTCCGAGGCACGATCGACGCCGACCTCGACGCCGACATCTCGACGCCGTGGATCCTCGTTTTCTTCGTTTCTCAAGGTACTGTACTTGTGGGGTCTGTTGCGACTCCAGGCTCGACGTAGCGCTCCTCGCGGTCAACGCCGAACCTTGGGAATCTTGTAGACTCGACGTCGTGTGACTCCTGTGGGGGTTACATTGTTGCCAAAGAACTGTGCTCAGAAGAATACTTTGCTAAAGAACTATTTGCCAAGAAGAAACCTTATTTGAACTATTATTTTTCCTTCCAAAGAGTATTTATTAAGACTGTGGTATATTTTTGTCGTTGTTTGGTCTTGTGCTAAGCCTTATATAAAAATACTATTTTTATAATAACTTCTGTGTCGTGTCCATCTGTAGTGTATTCACTTTATTACTGTATGTGGTCATAAATGCTTAACACACTGCCTCTGAGATAAGCCTGTCTGCTCTGCCAAGCTACCAAGGGGGTAGTAGGGGTTATCTGAGTGTGTAATCCCCTTTCCCTGACTAGAGTTGGTAGGTCCCTATTTGTCAGAAGTGTATACCTCTGCCAACTAGAGACCGCCGGTTCTAACAGAGACACATAGATATATATGTAATCAAGGTTCATAAGTGGGGATCATGTGGTGCATCTGCAAAAAAAGCCAATGCGTGTTTCACTTCATTTTCTTAAATCATGCTAGAAATCGCCCATGACGATTATTTAGGCGCAGGTTATCATTCATTAAGGAAGAGTACTCACGAATTCAAGGTTCAGAAGTTCAAAATTTCTTTAATTCACCCTTAAATAGAAGATCACAAAAGTTTTACTGTGTAAAAGAAAGGGGTGGGCGAAGTATTCCACTTTGCTGGCAGAGTTCGTTGAGTTTTGCCTTTCCATGCAGAGTTCAGAAAAACGCGAAGTGATGCGGTGCGGAGTTTTTTCCTTGCGCAGCTCGCAAACGTTAAGTTGGTGCGAGAGAGAAATCGCGTGGTAGACCACCTCCCAACAAGATTTCTGAATGGGCGGTCGTAGCAGGTTGCTTCCGCTCGCGTTGAGAAAGCTGTCACTCACGTTGAAGAAGCTGCCTCTTGAGTAGAAAATCTACTTGAGCGGCAGAAAGAAGCAGTGCCCTCTGGCTCTCCCCATGATGCCATTTGAGCTGATTTAACAAAGCAGATGAAACTCCTGGCGTTAAAGTACCCGCCGCTAGCAGAACTCCGTGTAGTGTGGCAGAGTTTTTTCAGTATTTCACTGAGCTCCACATAGCATGACTCCACGAATTCCACCCTGACATAGTAAATAGCACAATAAGCAATGACAATAAAATCAGGAATTGCAGATAAAAAATACAATCACAAAAGTTAAGAAAACATCAGAGTTAAGGTACACTGAAACTTATACAGATGTCATAATTACTCTTACTTAAATAAATCCCTAAAGTACGCTGTTAAAAATTCAATCACAAGAGTGAATAAACCATGGGTATTAAGATGCACAGAAGTATAAATAAAAAGAACCACCTTGCTGTTCCAAAACACCTGAAATACCATCTCATAAAAGAAAGGCGGGCATCCCTATGTATGTTTCAGAAAGGCTCACAGCATGTTATACAATTTGTAGAGCCAAGGCAGGTGTTGAGATTTAAAACAGCCTATGGGACAACGATCTTCAGAGGTAAAATGGCAGCCTGGCTGGAAAGGGCACAGTCGTCTTGCTACCTAGAGTGTTCCTGCTACCAAACTCCACATCGCACGCACAAATCCGTATGGAACTCAAGCTGACATCACAGCAGTGGCTACTAAAAGCTAAGTTCGTAGCCTCTTGCTTAAAAGCCAAGCAGGCCCAGGTGAACACTTTAAAGGGCCTCATTTGATTACTAATAAAAAACCTGGCAACAAATTGGAATAAATTCCTAACGCACAGTGTGGAGATATTGGAGGCACAATAAATCTGGACAAGCTCACTACCTACAGCTATCACAGTAAGACTATAAATAAAACAAGCTAAATGATTGTCGGCGGAACGTGATGCATTGGCAGTAAAAAGTTTGTCATGGCAGTTGGACGTCAAAACTCTACAATTGTGGGGCACTGCCGTACTATCTTTCGACTTCCCTCAAGCCGATAATGAAGTACCAACTTACGAGGCTACGCTTCGGCCTAGTTCTTTTGCTGACATATAGGTTCGGTTAGAGCTACAAGGGCGAGATGGACACACAGTGCCCCCTTTGCGGAAAAGGGGAAGAATCATTAACTCATGTTTTATGTATCTGCAGGAAATTGTTGGCTTTAGGGAAATTCTGGCTCTGCCCCATTTGGCGCATTATAAATGTTCGGACTTGCCAAGATGCATTAGGAGGGTGTATGAGAGGTGACTTGGCTGCACGTTTTATGAAATTTATGATAGCGGCAATAACCTGATGAAGCCTGAACATTCCCCTGAATTTTAACGCAACCTGCATAATAACACGAGCACCTTCTTCTAATTTATGGTGATTTTAATTTAAACCTATGTGGTGAGGAATAGAATTACCAAGTGTCTGTAAGGTAATACCTGTTTTTATACTCGTACAGTTTTTCTTTAAAATATTTTTTAACTAATTGCAATGATTTTAAGTAATTGTGCAATTAAAAACATATCTATCTATCTAAAACAGCAGAGATTTACGCAAAAAAGTACACTTTTCAGGAAACTTTCAACACCTTTAAAAATTTCGTAAGATTCCAGCTGTTGCAAGGTAATGAGGGTCACTCTTTATTTGCTTAATTTGTATTTCCGCAGAAGAGGCAATAAAAATCATATAGTGAGGGTAAAGTAATACTTACAAAAGAAAAGAAAGTGTAGCCGGGTCTGAGAGGACTGCTCATCGCATGGGCAGATACAGATGTCTGAGGGGGAAAACTGTCCTAATGGAAAACATAGTAACCATCTGACCGGACTCTAAAACAGTCTAGCAACATTATTTCCCATATGCCTTGGTTCAAGTAAGGTGGCACCTCCATAGTTGTTTACACAAGGCAATAATCTCTTACAGCTGGTTTCATGTCTTTAAGGCCCTCCCTCTGTGCCTCTCTGAAGGAGAAGAAACCGTCTTTAACCCAACCTTTATCCTGCTTAGTGATGCGCTCCAGGTGTTCATAGATGTAGGGACAGGCTAAGGCAAGGGTAGTCTCTCTGATATATTTTAACCAGAGTATTTTTGTCCCATTTGCACAGGAGAGACAATCCAAAATAATTACCCAGTTCCGATCGGCTTCTTCGTTCACCCAAATTGAGCACCATAGTAGTAGCGGGATGAGCTTTATAAAATCCTCCACATATTCTAAACCTAGCTCTTGATGAGACTCAAAATATGAAGTTGACAGAGTAACTCAAGTGTGTGCATACAGACTCTATTTTCCTGTACTATGGACCTCCCTATAGCCCCAGATCCCAGAGCCATTGGTCATTTCAATAATGAGTGCAATGGGTTTTTTCCCTATAGAGGCAGTTAATGAAAAGATAGTGCCCAAAGCCTGCGTAAAACGATCAGTCCTGTGCCTAATGCTCAGGGCCCAGTTGCACGCATCATTAAACATCAGCTCAATTTATGGGAACTGACTTACTTTTTCTACTAGCCTTTGCCTTCCCTCAATGTGTATGCTTCATGGTTTGGTATTTTTCGGGCTGCTGACCAAGGTAAAGGTTTTAGTGAAGTTAGTCCCAAGATCAAGATCTTTTATAAATATCACAAACCTGATGATTAACTTCTTGGGGCCATTGACTGTCCTGAAAGGCAATACGACATCATCCGCATAGAGGAGTGTGAGCAGGTTTTTTTTGTTAACCTGTGGCACATCAGCTGCAGCATTCCCAAATCAACTTTCAGGCCATTTATATATAATAATAAATATATTATTGGGGCTAGTACACAACCTTGTCGCACTCCCCGTTTATTTGAAAATGATGATATACACTCCCGGTGATCCCCAAACCTGACAGATGCTGTTAAATTCCTATGTAGGTGCCTCAAAAAGGCAACCACGTCAGCCTTGAGACCTAGGGAGATTAACTTGTCCCAAAGTTTAGACCTGTTTACGCAGTCAAAGGCACTTGTAAGGTCCATGAATGCCAATTGTAGGGGGGACCCTTTTGCAAATTTATAATTGGTCACCAGGAAATGTAAGTTTAAGCGCTGTTCAGTAGTGCCCAGGTTTTTCCTGAAGCCATACTGAGCTGGAGAGAGGTTGTTTCTCTCAATTATCCACTTCAGTAGTTGGTCCAATATCACTCTCCTCACTTTTTTGGTAAAAGATTCAATGACCGAAATAGGCATATAACACTTAGGATCGTGGGCATTCCCCATATTAAAGACTAGGGCAACTATGGCCTTATACCAGGATGGCGTGACCCCAGCTTTGCATGCAGAGGTAATGGCATTAGTAATCATGGGGGACTGAAAACCAGGGTTTTCCTTGTAAAGGTCCATGGGGATTCCATCCGGCCCAGGGGCTTTCTTTGAGGGGTCTGTTATGGATGTCTTCAGAGACCTCCTCAACTCAAACACCCAAATTCAAAGGTAGAGAGTAACCCTGCAATGCTCCTTCTGGAGTAGAGGTACTAGACCAGTATATTACTCTAAAGTAATCTGTCCAGGTATCAGGGCTGATATGAGTTCTTACTTTGTCATGGGACGCCCCAGTGGCAAGGTCAGCACGTACAGCCTTCCAGAAGGCCATGATGTTTTTGACCTGACATGTAGTTACAAGAGCTTCCCACTTCTCATCCTTGAGCTCCTTCTTTCTTTTCTTTAAAGCCTAGGAATAGGCTTAGCTATATGTACTGATTACAGCCTGGTCCCTAGGGGTTCTTTTCAATACTTTGCGTAAATTATAATTGGCAACCCTACAAGCTCTGTCACACCATGAATTGTTCCTAGTTACACTATGCCTAATGGATTTGGTCATTATATCCTTTAAGCAGCTAGTTAGTTCAGAGAAACTACTTAGCATAACGGTTGGGTGAGAAGTCTGTAAGGAACAGCTGACAAGAAAAGCCATGCACACAGTGCTAACTTGCCCCATTACTAGCTTCATATCCGCAGAGTGCCAAACAAGCCTGCATCCAGCATCTTTGGTGGTTAAAACCCTCAAATAGACCCTTGGACTTTAACAGATGGTATAATAATAAGGACTAGTGGGTTGTGGCCACTAGAGATCATGTGCAAGATAAACAATTGATGGACAGAATGCTGAACAATGCAAACATTCAACCACAGTCACAAGGATCTGGGTTTAATCCATCATTCTTTTGCTCACCATGCCACCCCAGTTTTGACTCAGCCATATGCAAATCAGTCTTGACCCTGTTCCTTATGGGAACAGTCCAGCCTGAACTGGCAAGCCAGGTCCTCCCTGGACCTGAAACAAGCATCCTGGGACCGGTTTCGGGGCATCACCCCATATCAGCAAGGCTAGCTTGAATCCGGTGGAGCAGTGAGCGCGGGAGCCACACCTGGGCATACCCTCCCCACTTAGGGCAACAAATGCAAAATAAACAGTTGGTGGACGGAATGCTGAACAATGCAAACATTCACCCCAAGTCACAAGGATCTGTTTAAAAAAAAAAATAATAATAATTTTATTCAATATATTCATGCATAATACCATATCTCCAATACATACATTAGGCCATTTATACATTTTGACCCTCTTGTTACAGTTATCGCTTCCCTCCCAGCACATATCTCAATTCTGGATCAGGTGATAGTCGATCCTTCATTATGCCTACTCCGGCAACCAGACCATTCTGCATTTTGCGACTCGGCAACGTCCCGACAGCTACAACCCTCTATGTTGAACCCACTTTCCCCACACTTTCTCTCACTTCTGGGGACATCCCCAGCTCTGATAGATTATCTTCTCCGCTGCACAGCACCAGTCCAGGTCTTTTTCCACTCTCTCACTATTGGTGGCTGCAACGTCCCCCAAGCTCATGCAATGTTTCGTTTTGCTACCACACCTGCCAACATCAGACATAATGTAGCATACTTGGACCCCTTGGTGTCTCCTGTTATGCATAATAAATGCCAACGGGCATCTGTTGGGACGGCTAGCCCCACTATCTTAGACATTATTGCAACAATTGTAGTCCAAAATCGGTACACTTCTGAGCAACTCCACGGTGTATGAAAGAATGTCCCTTCCTCCCCACAACCTCTCACACATATGTTTGACTCGCATTTCCCATTTTATAGAGTCTAGATCTGGTTGTATAATATCTGTGTATAATTCTAAGTTGGATCAATCTAAACCACGCCCTTATGGCCACTTCTCTAGGACTTTGTATTACTTCCAGCCAGTCATCCTCTTCTAGAATTCCCACGTCTGACTCCCACTTTTCCCTAAGAACTAATAGGGGGCATTATTCATAATTTTCTTATAGATAAGAGATGTTGCTTAATCTAATATCGGGTCCACCAATATTCTATCCTCTAGCGGGGCTTCTTCTGGTATTTGTTCTCCTATGCGCACATGTGACCTCAGGGCATATCTCAGTTGCAGGTATCAGAATCTTTCAGATTTCACCATTTGGTATTCTGATTGTAATTCCTCAAATTCTATCATGCTTTGTCGTTTCCATATATCACCCAGGTATTCAATGGCCAGGAGGCCCCAGGCGGGCAACCCTTCAAGTTTACTTACTGCCAGCAAGAGATCACTTTCTCACAGGGGAGTGCGCTCAGTTAATCTACCTTCGCAACCCTGAAATTTATTTGCCTCCCTTCACATTCTCACTCTTATTTTTGTACGAGTCGGCAGTCTATTGGTCGCTTGTTTGGTGTATAGGGCCTTCAAATATCCCCCTCTTCCCATTGACCAATGATCTACCCTGTACGCCGGCTTGCTTTTCTCTACAAATACCCAATCATTAAGTGTCACCAATTGCGCAGCCCAATAGTATTTACGGATATCTGGGATCGCCAATCCTCCATCGTACGGCCCTCTCTGTAGTTTACTTGGCGCTATCAGTGGGCTACCGCCATCCCATAGCAGTTGTCGTATCTCAGAATCTACTTTTGGGAAACAATCTGTTGGTACCTTGTACGGGGTGTTTTGCAGGATGTAGAGCAACGGGGCAGCGCCATTATTATAAAAAGGGCCACCGTCCCATCAGTGAGAGTGGCAGTCTTCGCCAGTGCCCCACATCATTACGTAGTCAACTCAATTGGGGGGCTAAGTTCTCTTCCCTAAATTCCTGTTCTGTGTGTGTAATCACTATTCTCAGATATTTGAATTGAGTTTTAATCAACAACTCCTTTGCCATGTTTGTTAGAGTGCACACCTCGCCGGATAGCGCGAATATGAGCAACTTGCCCCAATTTATTTGATACCCCGAGTAGCTGCCAAACAGCTGAAATATATGGAGTGCTCGGTGTATCGCGGAACGGGGCCTAGTGACGTACAGGAGGATGTCGTCTGCATACAGTGAGATTCGTTCCTCCAATTCTCCCCCAATCGGTATACCTCTCAAGATTGGGTCTGTCCTGACTAGGGTTCTAGTGCAACTGCGAATAACATGAGCGAGAGCGGGCATCCCTGCCTCGTACCCTTGTGCAGCCCCATCTTCCTAGACACCGCGCCATTGACTCTCACTCTGGCCAAGGGGTCTGTGTATTAGAGATGTATCCATGCTCGGAATTTCGGGCCAAAACCAAACCGTTCAAGAACTGCAAACAGATAGTGCCACTCTATGCTGACGAATGCTATATGGGTGTCAAGTGACAGCAGCACCTCAGTCTCTTCAGGCTGGATCCTGGTTATATAGACTGAACCTCATATAGCCGTCATAGATTTAGCCTAGTGCTCCTCCGGGGCATAAAACCTAACTGATCAGGGTGAATCAGACCCGTTATTACTTTGCTGAGTCTAGTTGCTATAACCTTGGCCAGGACCTTCACTTCTACATTTAACAAGAAGATTGGTCTGTAGGAGGCACAGTCCTTCAGAGGTTTTCCAGGTTTGGTAATAACCACGATCGTTGCCATTCTCTGGTCATCCGGATGACTGCCCATCTCAAGCGATCTCTCAAACATACATAGCATATGTGTGCCACCAGACTTGCCACACCCTTGTAGAGTTCTACCGGAATGCCGTTAGGCCCTGCCGCCTACAGCCGATTGCAACAAGCCTATGGCCCGCATACCTCCTCTTCTGAAATATCTAATTCCAACTCTTCCTGGTCTGCCTGTGCCAGTGTAGGGAGTTGCATTTCAGTTAGAAGCTCCACACAGTCCGCCTTAGTGCAGGTCACCGAGGATTTGTATAATTGCTCATTATAGGACACAAAAGCCTCTGCTATGGTCTCGCCTATGGTGCAGCAATCTCCCGTCAAATTTTTAACCTCACATACCCAGCTCCTCTCCCTGTCTCTCTTTTCAAGCCGTGCTAATAGCTTAGTGGCCTTATCCCCCACTTCTTATATTTTTCATTGGGTTGCTTTAGCATACTCCCTAGCTTTATCCTCTGCCATGTCCCGTAGCTCCTGCTGTTTGAATCTCAGTACGTTTAATCTATCATTCTTTTGCTCACCATGCCACCCCAGTTTGGACCCAGTCATATGCAAATCAGTCTTGACCCTGTTCCTTATGGGAACAGTCCAGCCCGAAATGCCAAGCCAGGTCCTCCCTGGACCGTAAATAAGAATCCTGGGACCGGTTTTGGGGCATCACCCCTCATCAGCCAGGCTAGCTTGAATCCAGTGGCAGAGTGAGCACGGGACCACCGCCTGGGCATACCCTCCCCACTTAGGGAGACAAATACAAAAGAAACAATTGATGGACGGAATGCTGAACAAAGCAAACATTAACTCCCAGTCACAAGGATCTGGGTTTAATCCATCATTCTTTTGCTCACCACGCCAACCCAGTTGGACCCAGCCATATGCAAAGCAGTCTTGACCCTGTTCCTTATGGGAACAGTCCAGCCCGAACTGCCAAGCCAGGCTCTCCCTGGACTGGAAACAAGCTTCCTGGGAACAGTTTGGGGGCATCACCCCTCATCAGCCAGGCTAGCTTGAATCCAGTGGCGCAGCGAGCAAGGGACCCACGTCTGGGCATATTCTCCCCACTATAGATCATGGGAATGACTGTTCCACCTGGGTAATTGGGAGCATGCCCTGGCAAATAAACACATAGTCAATTACCAAACCACACCCTCTCCTTCTACAGATCACAGTAAGGGAGATAATTGAAGATGGAACTGCACTTTCAAGATCGCAAGTTGCTAATGAGGTGTACAATAAGTGCCCTCTACGATAGGTGTCACCCTCCTCTATGTCTTCATTTAGGTAGCAGCGGAGATGGAGGGAATAGTCCCTACTTTGGCGTTAAAGTCGCCAGCCAGAATTAAATTACCGTCACCCCCTAAACATGCTTCCTTATCATATGCTCTTTCAGTCAGGATAAATAACTGCAGATTTTGGTTATCCCTGTTGGAAAAATCATTATTATAGAAATTAACCATTGTAATCTCAAAATTATTTACCCAGCTCAAATCGAAGGCCTTAATGGAATCCCTCCCCATTGGGAGTGGAACAATTTTACACCCAAAACCTACTTTGAACCAAGAGAACAGACCACCCTTGGAGCGACCAGAGGGAGTTGCAAGAAGGCTATAACAAGTAAATTTGTCATAACATATAACAATGTCAAATGTGTTAACCAAGGTACGCCAGTCTGCAAAAAGTAGCTTAGAGGCCAAGCCTGCAATGTTCCTGCTTAAGAAACACAAATTAGTGTCACCATTAAAGGAAGGGGAAGAGCCAAACCATCCTTGTTGGCAGCAAAACTGCTTTGGGTACTATCGGGAGCTTGAGTGACCATGTGTACTGGACCATGAGAGGTGGGCCTTGGGAAGACCCATTGGAAAGGGGTAGAAGGCTTTCGCGTTGGACTAGTTTATTCAACTTGTCCAAGGGGGAGAAGGTGATTGTGTAGCTTGAGGGTGTTAAATCCATGTTTGCGGGCTCCCTGCCTGAATCAGGTGCTGTACAATCATGCTCCATTTCACCCTGTCAGTGATTGTGCTCCATTCCAACAAGTGCCATGAAGCTGTTCCCATTTAGGGCCTGCAACACCCCTTGTGGAAGAAAAGAAAGATGGGAGAGGCTTGACTGCCGTTGGTCTTCAGGGCATTAGGTTCCAAAGTTCCAAATGTTTTTAAAAATATCACAATGGAAGGATCTTTAATCAACTGGGTTTTACATGACCATCCCTGGCTAGTGCCAGAAGTTCCCCGGCTACAAAGGGCCTTTGAAAAATGAACAATTATGCAGTCTCCAGAGAACTGCCTAGGCAAAGTCCTGATTCCCCCAATTCTGCGCGCAAAGATTATCCCATCTTAGATATTACTGGGGCATCTTACGTTAACAGTGAGCTAGTGACACACTTTGCTTTTAGGTTTCATTGTTGATTCTGTGGCACCTGGCATCAAACTCGGGACATTGCCCAGGATAGTCTGAGCAGGAGACGAGGAAGGTTGATTACTAGAAAAGGTCTGGAATGTTTGCCTTCCAAATAAGCGGTTACTAACTTGGGGAGGATGGGTAGAGCTACTGTCCCCCTGGTTGTTGACCTGGGGGGATTCCTGCAAGGGTTCTAGGTCTCTGTAGGTATCTTTGCCCCTTATACCACCTCTGGCAGAGTCAGTGGTTTGGGCAGAGAACTGCTTTTGTGAAGCCCATGCTGCGAGATGCAAGATGTACTTTTGAGAATGTGGAAAATGGCCCACCCCCTTCTGAAAGCATTGCAGCTGGGGGACGAAGTCCCACCCCAGCGAGATCAGGTAGAGTCAATGGTGCAGGCAGGGAACCACTTTTTAGCGCGTGGGAAATGGCCCGTCCCTCCTCGACGCACTGCAGCTGGGGCACAAACTCCACTCCCGCTAGATCAAGCAGAGTCACTCACATTCTGTGATGGTAGTGTACCAATTGGTCGCTGCAAATCATGCGGTTTAAAAACAATCAAAGTGAGCCATGGTATCACGGCTGGCATATTTGACAAAGTTCGGCATGCACTCATCATAAGTAGTCATTGTAACTTACCCATACTGGTATATTGTCAGGCCCCGCAGGGGACGGAGGGAGGTTATACCTGTAGTCAGGTTGCCCATTTGATATTGATAAACAAAGGATATTACAACAAACAAACAAACAAACAAACGCAGGCACATTAGTTACAATGAGGCCGTTGTTCAGAAATCCACAACATGGCATTTGCTGTCTGGGACTACTGTCCCATTACTCACGTCTTCAAGGGTCCCAAAAAGGCTTGTATACCTTCTTCGTTCCCCTCGCTTTCTGTACAAAGAAAGCATATTCGGGCCAAGTATTTAACTTCCCGCGCTGATCCCAGCTGTAACCAGTTATGGTCGCATGGTGTGACATGAGAGGCGTCATGCTTCAGATGCAACCAGGGGCTAATGGGGGAAGGAGTTTGGATACAGGGGATAGAGGCAACTAATAACATCGCCTCGTACAAATGGTCATCATTGGGCATCGATCTTGTGAAAATAGACAAAGGTACCTGCCATGGTCTTATGGGGATTTTGCTAATTCAATTCTCTATTAAGATTTGGATCTCAAATGAGGTTCACTGAAAAATAAGACAAATTACACAAAAATGGAGTCCCAATTCTGTCATAATGATACTATTAAGTAAATCCTTCACACACAATCATTTAAATTGTATTAGATACATACATAATTTCATTATAATTAAAACGTCTGTGAATAAAATTAATCCATAAAACATAGAGAAGAAAACCTAAATTTTGTGCAAATGATCCACTTCCTCATAGCAGCAGAGAATTTGTGCAAATTACTCCCGAGAAAATAAAATCAATGACAGTCATAACAGAAGTCTGCATCTAGACTCAAAATTTACATTCTTGCTAATAACAATTACCAGGGGCCAAACCAATGAACTTATGTCCTGTTTTAATACCCCATGAATCCTGTAAGAAGCTCCCCCCGCATTATAGCCATTAATATATATAAATTACTCCACAAGGAAACATTCCCAAAAATTCCTTCCCCTCATGCAGCAATGCTCTAAAAGAATTAAAATAAGCTCATAAACACCTTTAAAAAGTTACATAATTTTGTACATATTATTTCATTCTATGGTTTAAAAGAAACTCACGTGCTGTCGCTACGGCTTTAACATTATCTTCATCCTGCATCACTCAAGGTCTCTCTAAAAACCAACAGTACAGCTAGTACACTTTAAAAAGTTTTAAAATTCTAAATGGGGAAAGGGAAGTCACGGACTCTTCCTGTACATCAAAGTAATTCAACGTAAAATAAAATCACGGGAGAAGGAATATTTTTCTGTTTTCGAACCCAAAACGTCCAGTTTCAAAAAGCCCTTTATAGATTTCGACTCACCATTCATTAATTGATAGCCCCACGAAATCACTCGAGCTAATCCTAAACAAATGAGTTTATCAGGCCAAATTCTAACCTCATAGCAGGGGTCAAAACAGATATATTAAAATTACATAATTTATGAAAGGTCTGGCCTTCTGTCTTTTCAAAGAAGCCCCATTTTTCTTCCTGAATAGATTCAATTTTGTATAATAATGTTGTAGGGACTATCATTTTGGAAGCAGAAAGCGTTTGCAAAAAATACCTTTGTCCCATTACGTTTTAGAACGCGTGTAACCCGTTTGTATGCGAGACAGCTTTGAAGGAGGAGTGTTCTATACGGGGGTTAACCTTTATGCTGCCATTTACCATTTTCCCTAAGTAAAGGTAAGAATTTACAATCTCAAGTTTCTCTAAGCCAATGCTCCAAACATGTTTGAAATTAATTCCACGTTTCTACTTTTTAAAATCATTTCACTCTTGGAAACATTTATCTTCAGATATTGTACAGCAGTATACTTCTAAAGGGACATTAGGTTCTTATTCAACCCATTAGGAGTTAAATCCATAATTATAATATCGTCTGCGCACATCGGAAGGGAAAAGAGACGGCCACCTATCTCGAGGGCATCACCCTTGTTGGGAGCAAAGCAATTGGGTAAATCTGCAACGTACAGAGAGAAAAGTACAGGGGCCAACAAACAAACTTGCTTCAACTCACTTTTTGTTGTTATCACAGAAGCTAGTCCTTGATCTCCCCCTAATAGTACCTGACACCAAGTAGAAGAGTGTAAAGCAATGAGGGGCACATGCATCATTGTTTTTTGCGGTTGCAAAGGGGGAGATTTGCAGAATCTGCCCCTTTGCGACCACAATTTTTGCATTTGGGATACATCATCCCAAATGCAAAAATCGCTATTTAAGAAATCGCAAAATTTGTGATTACTTAAATTGCGATTGCATTTAGGGAATCACAAATTGCGATTCCCTAAATGTAATGCAACAACAACAAAAAAATAGCTATTTCTATTTTAAGAGACGCAAATTACCATCAACTTAAAGTTGATGGCAATTTACTAAAACTTTGAAAAATGTAAAAAAGTGCATTTTTCAAAGTTCCTAGTTGCACACAAACATGCCCTTGGGGCATGTGTGTGTGCAACATGTTTTTAATTGCACTTTCATGTGTGCATCAGGGTGTCCTTTTGACACCCTTGCGCCCTTGAAATTGCATGCACAATTTGCGAGTACCTATTTAGTACTCGCAAATTGCGCATGCAATTCCCATTGATTCAGGCCCATAGGAATGACTGGGAAGCAATTCCTTATTTGCGATTCGCAATTTGTGTGTCGCAAATAAGGAATGTGTAGGAATTGCAATTTTTGGGGGGATTCCTACATGCATTGCATTTTGCGCTTCCCGAATTGCGAATCGGTAAAATTCGCTAATTGGGAATCGCAAAACGCAATGTGGATGCATATGCCCCTAAGTGTTTTTGCTGTTATCACAGAAGAAAATCCTTAATCTTCCCCTAATAGCATCTATTTCACTAAAAATAAAATGAATGCCCTTATGATTAAAAAGCCAGTTTAAAGGCGGTGGTAGGTGCTTATACCCATATTCCTTCCTGCAAATGGACATTACTGGGCAAAAATCTGAAAATAGCTTAGAATCGCATCAAATTAAGAATAGTGTCAAAGTTATGCTAATTCCACGGAATTATTTATATTATATTTCATATCTATATTTATATATATTACGTTGAGATAGAAGCTCTGTGTTGGGCATAACAGTTGCATGATTTGTCATCCAGTGGTCCACACCCTTTACCAGCCAATCAGGTACCATACATTTATCAGGCAAGTATAATTCTCCACTTGAATGCTAATTAGAGTTGCATGCGTCAGTGAAAACAGATTCACAGGTCATCACCGGGGTAGTGACTGCTTATGGAAACTGTCCTGACAAATGCCCTGGACCATTTTAGGCCACAGACCATGTTGACACAATGAGGGTCATAGGACCATTATATCCTCCAGTGTCCCTCTATACTGATTTTATACTTTGCCCATCCACCCCAATAATAAATGGATACCAGAGTGTGCATGAGACATTTTCTTTATACTTAGCTTCCCCCGACTCATCGAAGTTCATCATGCCTTTTACCAGAACCCGATGATGATGAAGAATGCCACTACTAGAGTGGGTGAGGGTTATACATTTAAAAAATAAATAAATAAAATTCTTTGTTCACAAAGGTGGTGTCTATCAGTTAGGTTCACTCTAGTTTTGTTTAGGCAGAGTGATACCCTCATTTGTTTTATAAACATGGAACAGAAACCTGGATTCAAAGGTGAAGCAAAACTATGTATGGTCAGTATTGACAAACATATTGACATATACTGATGTAACTCAGGTTCGTAAAGGGCCCTCATGAGGGGCATCTACTGGCAGGATGACAGAATCTTGACACCCCTTGTTCTTCAAACACATAAAGCCAGATTATTTTATCATTGTGGCTCCTACAATTGTGCCCCTTTAAAAGACAGGGGTTGCCGTATTGGCACTTTGTGAAAGTAAACGCAGTTTATCTGTGTCCAGGAACACCAGACCTGGAGTATTACCACACGACACATGTGTTTAATGGATGTACTCTGCAGCTCGTTATCAGGGCTTTGGAGTTGTTATATACTTTACCTTTATCTGTGTTTACCAAGAGATGGCTCATGCTTAGCTTCTAGCATGGCTAGCAGTGTTTCCAACCCAAAAGGTGTATTTGACAGAAAGTCATCTACATAAAGTGAACGATTTAGGCACTGTGTTCACACCTTCAGTAGGAAGAACTGTGTTACAACAAGAGCATATGTTCAATCTGTTATATTGTTTAGGAGCATATTAAATAATGTTTGCGAAGCATATTCCTGTATTAGCTTATCAAAAATAACGTATGTCAGAGACCCATCAATAGTGTCCCTTATGTTAGTACTTATATTGAAATGACATTTTACTATTAAATTAAGTCACGTAAAAGATATAACCATTTATTTAAACTTTACCCACCACTTACTATTTAGTTAGATTATAATTTCTAATTGCCATAACTAAGAAGAGGATTTGCAAATATTTTACACCATGATCAGAAATAAATCCATCATCGTTGGTTCAATTCAGGTCCTTTTCCATAAAGACCATTGTCTTAATCTTGGTTTAGATAATATGGATTGCCTCTCATTTTTCAATGTTAAGCGGATCAGTTAGACCCCTGCCAAAGAGATAGAGGACCTCTCCTCTATATACCTCTGGCAGACCATCCACCAAATTTAGAGACTTATTGCGTGGTGGACCTTTTTCTCCCTGTGATTGGGGGAAATGATCATTTTTTTACAGGAAAGATATAATTTAGAAGAAGGGCTGCCCTAAAAAAGCAGAGTATTTTAACACATATTTGCACTAGCCTAAGGGTGGATGGGTGTGCTGTTTATTTCCAGTAGTGGGGCCAGTTGAGGAAATCGAGATTCTTGCTCGCCTTTTAATGAGGCAGGGAACTGCATATGTGGCTCCCACACCACTCTACACGAGACACTGATAATAGCAGTAGATGTATTTTGTGTTCCCACAGCTCAGGATACTGGTGACATTGAAGATATGACTTATATATATAATGCAAGCCTTAAACAGGTCTGCTTTTTGTGTTGTGGTCAGCAGGGGGACCCAATTATACGATGGCAACAAACGACTTATATAATCAAATGTTTCTATAAAAATTTCCTGGTCAACCTACATGGCCATTCTTTTTAACATTGAACCACCAGCCAATCAACATTAGTCAGGTAACCACATTCTATTTATGAATTTTGTATTTATAGAAGGTGATCAGGAAATATGTTCAAAGGAAATTGTCACATCACTGTGACACTGTTCCTAATTAGTGCAATTTAATATAGGAAATCGATGTCCTGCAACCAAATGATAACATAATATTCTGACTATACTATATTATTTAAGCAGAGTGTTTTGGTTACCGATTACAGATTTCTCATGCAATTATGCTGGGGTCCTTTTGATACATTTTTGTCCGTAATTAAATACAATTCGGTTACTAATTATCATTATCAGTTATAACTGTCAATTGGTGTCAGAGATTGTGATTAGAAATAAATATATGTGCAATTGTCGGTAATGAACCAAATGCATAATCTGGCTACCTTGCAGGAGCTTTAGATCCAGATTGCTCGCTTATACTAATGTGGTTTGTTCATGAACATTAGCATCAAGCATCATTCCAGGGACAGGTACTCTAAACTCATACAAAGCCATAAACGTACTCTGTGGGTTTGTTATCATATGTGAAAAGTTCAGGATCTCATCTACAGCCATGCACAGGGTTACACAGGAAGCAAATGGTTTTGTACTGGTTTCTAGTGCTACAGCTGGTTAGTCTGATCAGAAATTGTATTTGCTTGGGATTTTCAATTTCATTCACTGTTGACTTTTAGCTAGTAAACGAGAAGACAAAATATACAAAATGCAGGAACGATGCACATGCAACAGACAAAAATAATTTTGGCCTGTAATATTTATTCCCTATTACTGAAAATTACAACTGCAGTTCATGTGCAGAAGCTCAATGGTAGCACAGCAGAATGTCGAGTTGTGCAGCTAAGTTTTTGCATCCAAATTTTGCATCACAGTCTATGTGATTCCTTCTTTAATGCAGTTGTTAGGTCGAGCCTAGCACAGCGTGCAGGCGCTGCTCTAGGAGAAGGGCCTCTTGGAATCCCTCCAGACTTTCATAAAAGTCGTGCGTGTGGCTTTAGTTTTGCCACACATTCTATTGGCCCTTGCGTGTGGCTTTCAAAAACTGAAAGCAAGCAATTGGCCAAAGGCGGGTGCATGTCCTGCCTTCACTCTAAATGTTGTTTCCCATGGCCTAGGGGTCTCGGGAGCGAGCAGCAGCGTGGCCGGGTGCCAGCTGCATTTCTTACATTCCTGGAAGTGCGCACGCGCACCACTCGTTATTATTTATGTCCTACAGGGCAGAATTTGTTAGCAGCCGCTGGGCTGGGCTGTTACCGGATGTAAAAGATGCAATGAATCCACCATAGTGCCTCGTTGTCTGTGTTTTATATTTTGGGGAGCCCTTCCAATCAAGTCATTGTGTGCTCCTCAGCTAATTACCCCAACGTGGTTGCTTACACTTTCGCGACAGCGCTTGTTTCCTGTTTGTTTCCTACTAAACTGAACACGTCTTTGAACACCATGGTTTGCTCCAGACAGAGCCACATAGGCGCCCTGCAGTTTCCTCTTGCTTGAATGCGTTGCGAGTTTGACTCTTTCTGTACCACCGAGGTTTGGGTTAATTCATTAATATGTGCTGTCATTGAGCTGGTGTCAGTTTGATAAACCTTTGTCACTTCTGCTGCCCAGGCCCAACACCTAATCCACTTTCTCGGTGACAGGTGTGCAGCTGAACTTCCTGAATTCAAATGGCTGTCTAATGGCTTGCCTCTTTGCGCAATTAGCCATGCAGGAGAATCTCACCAAAGCACCATTTCTGCCAAGTAGGTGAGAAGAACAAGCGCTGTCAATCGGAGTTGCTAAATCCCTTCCTCGGAAGCCACCGGCATTAACCTTTGTCAGCGTTTAGCTGAGCTTGAGAGCAGCTTGCAGAATATCTATCTTCCTTCCCTCCCTGGGTGAAGGGCTTGGTGACTGCCACGGCCATGGTGTCCAGCAAGCTACAGACTAACAAACTGACTCATGTTTGGCCTCTGCTGAAGATTGTGTCCAGTTGCGCTACGTCATGCCACCCTGCATAGAGATGTAAGCACGGCAAACTGATCTGTTATGCAAATTAATGTTTAATTGTGATAAATGAATTGGGAAAGGGCTAAAATGGGCAGCGTAGCAGGGTTACAAGGATGACCTGCCCTTTATAATACCGGTGCTTTTCGTTAAATGTGTCCCATGTATTTGTTCAGCTGTCTCAGTGCTTCATGTTGACATCCCCTCCTCTGTATCTGCATTTCCCCAAGGCCCCAGTTCACTCTCCACCCAGAGACATCTTGGCAACACGCATGCGTGGGCCCGCCTTGGGAAAGGTGGCTTCCGATAGCCAGCGTTTTTATAACTTACAAATGCCAGTAGTGTGGAGTGATTAGAGGCCGTTTGTTTGAATGGAAGTCTCTCTGGTTTGTTTTATGTGCTTTTTGGAAAGGGTTAGTGCCACAAAAATAGCTATCGAAAGTTTGACCTACAGAAATGTCAAATCTAGACTGTCACTGTACGTTAAAGGTACTTACCTTGACAATATAGTGGTATTCGATATTGTTGATGCGATGTTTTTTGCAAGTCTGTTGCATTATTCTGACCCGACCCCCCTCCCACTGTGGAAATACATCAAAATTTAAAAAATGCTATGGCAGGATCATAATATACGATTGAATCAATGCATTACAATAAATCAGTGTCCATAAATCTGACGCCTAGTTATGCAGATTCGCTCCTTACAGCAGTCCGTAAGTAAAAGAAGGGGTTGATGTTCCTTTATTAAAACCCTTTTTAGACAACAAATAGGACAGTCTTCCCGTTCAGGTCGGAGGGTCCAGGGAGGCAGGGCTGATGCCCTTGGGATATTAATGGCGATCGTCATCCGTAGAAATAAGGCATCACTTGAGAGGCTTGGCGCCCTCTGTGCCCATCACCAGAGAGCCCCCCTGTGACCCACGAGACGTAGCAGCTAGAAGTGCCTGCAGGATCACACCAATTTCACCACTACCCCATTCCCATACCCACTCCCTTTTCTCCTCTGCCCCCTGTCCTCTCAGCTCCCTGCCACGCACCTTCATTTTCTGACCCTCTCTCCCCACTTCCTCTCTCCTTGGCCTTCTCTTCCCCTTCCCCATTCTCCCCCTTCTCCGTACCAATACATTTCCCTTCCTCTCTCCCCTGCTTCTCCAGCTCCTTCCCCTGCCCTCCCCCTTGCACCCCGCCACCCCTTCTCGTTCCCCACACCCCTCTCCTTCCTGCTCGCGCCTAGCAATACGCAGAGTAATTTAAAGCTGTTTGTGGCCTGTAATGCGCTGTCTCTTTTTATTAACTACTTTTGCCTCCATGTCACTGTTTAACATTAATCTCTGCACTAATCTCCCTTCGCCCCTTCACCTCGCCGCCCTGCTCTCTCCACTCTCACTTGTATTGCTCCATCTTCCTACATATCGCTTCATCTTCCTACATATCGCTTCATCAAGTCTCTTTGCTTCCCCTTTTCTGCCTATTCCTCATTAACCTCCACTTCTTCCTCTTTCTTCGCGTTTTTCCATCCTCCTCCTCTTTTTAGGTCAAACCAATTTATAAGCGCAAACCTTCAAGCACATGTGGTTAAAAAATTGTCCAGCGCAACTACCACTGTTAAAAAAAATGTGACTGGTTGCTCTGTGTTCTTTGTAATATTTGTAAACTTGCAGCTTCTATGCTGCATGGCTAACCACTTATACGGTCCCAAAGGCGAGACCTATTGGCTATGCCAATGCTTGTTTTACTATATGACTGCGTCATCTATTGAACAAGTACCCTTTGCCCTCAACACCTTCCTACAAGGCACTTTGAGGCATTACTAAATCCAGTATCACCAGAAATTGATTTACTCTGCTTTCGACTCTGTGGCAGACTTTGTGAACTCTTGAAGTCTGTGTCACAAGGACAAGCGAGTTCTAAGCTATGTTATCTTTGGACCAGACAAGTGTGAATGAAATATCTGTTAGAAAAATATATTTCAATGTATTCTTGCAACCTAGAACTAGCGTTTGAACTAAAAAATCTAGTTAGGAGGAATTCTTGAACATCATTATACAATAGTTTGTCACTAATAAGGGGTTCTATGGCTGAAACACTTCAGGTGTTGGAGAGGAGATGAACATGCTGGCTCACACAAGCAGGAGGGGATTAAAAGTCCTTGTTAAATAAAAGTAAAATAGAACACAAATCACAGACATCCACAGGCATATGACTTTTGATTCCATATTGAACATTAGGCTTCATCCCCAAATTTTGCAGCTGAGTTTTGGAGTCTTATTTTACTTCCATTTAACTAATTAAATTAAGTATTTTTAGATAAAAAGTGCAAGACTGGAGACTGTCCTTAACACCCTGGAGTGATGTGGTCACACTCCTTTGGATTGCTGTGGATGAGCAGTCAAGGAGTAGCTCAAAGGAGGTGGGATGAAATTTGAGTCAAGATTCAATAAACTATAGGGATCCCAGTTGCAATAAAATATGTGACTGCCCAGCCATAGTCAGGAGGTTTCTATAAGGTTGTAACCCTTTATTTACATCTCACAATGTCACTAGATAGTTAACAGGGAGGCCGAGCAGTCAAACATATAACACACCAAAGGCACAATAAAAAGGTGAGGGAGTAGAAATTCAGTGATAAACTAGGATTCCTGGATGTAGAAGTTATTAACGTTCTCAAAACACCACAGCCCTCTTGAATGAAGGAGTCTATAGATTTAGTGTTCAAATGAGACTTACCCTCTCATAAAATGTATTATTATTTTTTTGTCATGTTTAGAACAAACCACCTGTGTTTTGCTGTAGAGTGAATAATAGTTGGGCACAGGTCCTGAAGAAGGCGGTCTATACAAATGTAATTCCTGAAACATACGTTGACCGTTACCTGAGATCCCCGGCTGGGACACAACAAAAGAAGACTGTAAAAATTGCAATCTCTTTTTTTTTTTTTTTTTTAATTTTTATTGAGATCAGGACAGGAGAACGGGACAGCATATAATAATTAGAGTTACAGGCAATTAAACAAATTGATCAAATCAAACAGGCAATTCAAAGAAGAGCATGTACATACAGATCAGCAATCGTATCAACTTTATCCAAATCAACTCAGTGACAGAACACAAAGAAAGAGAGAGAAAGAAAAAAAAAAAAAAAGAAGGGTTTTTATATGTACATCAATCTTTACTTAGAGTTGAGGCGCCCCAGATTCTATTCGTTTTTTGAAAAAATTTGTGACCTCTGATCTTAGCTAGAGAAGTTTCCATGGTGTGGATTTCTTTGCCAAGAAGCCACCACTCCATCACGTGTGGAGGGTTGCAAGAAATCCAAGTCCTAGCGATAGTAAGTCTGGCACAACCAATCAAAATATTAATAAGATCAGTTTGTGAGGCTAGAGATGGATGATTCAGCAGGGGGATGCCAAGCAAAACATTAGCCAAACTTATTATAATTGGTTGTGTCAAAATCTGCGTGATACCCTGGCTAACTTTAGACCAAAATTCAGTGAGTCGGGGACACGTGAACATCATGTGTTCGAGATTAGCAGCTAACAGGTCGCATTTGGGGCACCTTGTCCGTTCGCTACTGGAACTATTACTAGACCATTTTGAGATTTTTTCCGGAGTGTAATATAACTGAAATATCGTTTTATACTGTTGTAAACGTAAGCTGGAAGACTGGACCGAGCGATTAAAACTAATTAGTGAAGATGATATCTGGTTAGCTGAGATATTCAAACCCAGACGGGAGCTCCATTTGTCCGCAATATTCCCGCAGTCGTCCGATTTGAACGAAGTAAATACTTTATAGCCTAAACTAATGAGTGATCTAACCTTAGCAGTATAGAAGCAATTCCATATATCTGAATCTTCGATTTTAAGTAGCTTTATTTTGCGTATTAAGTAATCATGTATCTGAATATATTTAAACTGTGCAGCTGAAGGTAATTTGAAGATTACTCTTAGTGTCTCAAAGGCCAATAGTCCATCATTACCATAGAGATCTCCGAGTGTTTCTATTCCGGCAACTTTCCACTTGTGAAATATACCATCATGAAATATGTCCGGAAGACCGGGGTTAGCCCATAGAGGCAATTGAGGATGGAACAAAGACGTATTGCATTTGGCTAAAATAAGTTGCCAAATTTTAACAGTGTCTCTAATCGTCTTAAATTTTACCCATTTAAAATAGTTTGGGTCAGTAGTTTTGGCTAGAAACATATTGGAGTCCTCGCCGAGGGCGAATTGATAACAATATAGCGTTTGTATGTTGCGAATAAACAGGCCACGGAGACGGCTCAAGAAAGCAGAGAAATAATATACTCTAAAGTCGGGGAAGGTCAAGCCACCTTGATTAAGAGGTAGTTTAAGAAGATTAATTGACCTGCGAGCCTTCTTGTATCCCCAGATGTAACTGCTAAAGATCCCATCGAGCCGTTTAAAGTATGCGTTACTGACAAGAAGAGGTATGGACCTGAATAAATATAAAAATTTAGGTAGTATGTTCATTTTGATTAAGTTGATCCTACCAACCATGCTTAAGGGGACCTTGTGCCAGATTGAGATAGCAGCCGCTGGGGGGAGGAGTCAAGATGGAGGGCTGACTCGCCACGGAGCTGCAGCAGTTGAGGTCTCTGTTACTACATCAGTGGAAGATGGGGATCTTAAGCTTATGAAAAAAAAAAACCTGACGTTTTTGAATACAGTTTTGATGGGAGTGCTCCCCGCACCGTGCTAACTGCAGCGTTTACAAGCAACGAGATTTGGGGCTAAGAACATAACGAGCACCGCGAATACAGCAACGCAACGAGTAACGAGTAACGAGCAACAACAGCGAGCTCGTTAATGGTTCCGGCTTCGTTTTGCAACAGCTGCGGTCTAATGGCTCTAAGGGCTCTCTCCAGGTAAAGTCCCTGGACTCCGTGGCAGCGGGCTTTACGAGTAAACCTCGGAGCTTGACCCGAGCCTGGCTATTACTTCTGCGGGCTCTCAGGGGGGAGCCGAACAGCGCCAGAGGAGCAGCCAGAAGACCAAGACTCAGACGGGAGCCCTAATCAGGGGCTTCTTTCTTCAATTGATATAGCGTTTTATATACGGAGGAGAGAGTTCCCACCGACTACGGCTTATACAGAGAGAGCTTCCAGAGACATGAGAGGTGAGGCGCTTGTCGCTACAGGGTTTTTTTTTTCACTATAACAGCCCTGCACCTTGGCTATAATCGGATTGGGCAGGCTCACGCTGAGCTTCGAACCACTGATCTCTGAATTGATGCTCCTCATTTATAAGGCATTCCAGCGTCTGTTGGGGTCAGCCCGTCTCGCTCTCCCCACGGCGCTCAGGCTTACGGACACTCGCCTTCCTCATAGCTCTAGACTTTTGTTGCCTAACTTTTCGGCGCTTTTTTCTCATTATTTGGGGGGGGGAGCACGCGGATAAGCATACTTACTGCTCCTTCATGGCCCCTAAGCTGATAGCGCGAGGCACCCGCACTGGGCGAAATATATCCCACCAGGCTGGTCGAGCTTCGGTCCCTGCTCTACGAGCGAGTCATAACTCCTCTGCAGATGGGCTAGGGGGTGGAACTGACACGGGCAGCGGCTCTGATCGACCCCTAACGGATGCATTTAAAACATCTAAAATATCTAATTCATCTAATATGATTAAGCCCGTGATCCGCCCTCCCCTTTTGGCCGCTCCCACTATCTCTCCTAGTGGTGAAGGGGGACTAGGGGGACCAGGACTACCTCTTCTCTGTAACAACGGCTCTCTGGGGGAAAACATGGATTTAGGGCATTTCTCTGCTTCCGGGGGTACACCTTCTCCCGGCCCGTCGCCTGCCTCACCAGCGTGCCTGACTGGTGCGTCGCCAGATGTTGAGCCTTCTTCTATCCAAGCTAAGATCATTAGTGAGGCTATGATTTCTGGAAATGCCGAAGAGGATGTAAATACAGCTCTCCACTCTCCAACTACCCTCGTAGTGCTACCTTCGATTCACGAACTTCCGGAGCTACCCCTGCTCATTCCAGCTGTCCTGGGTGAAGGGCTGGGCGGACAAGGAGAGACTTCCCATGATACGGGAAATTCAGACTTCAGTCACGATAATGATGCAGAGTCCGATGAAGAATCCGAATTGTCTCTCATTTCTCCGGCCAATGCTATAAGAAAATCCTCACGGAAAAAGGGGAGGTTCAAGGTCAAAAACAAGCTAAAAGCAGGCAAGCCCTCAGCTACTCAGAAAGCTGCCACTACTTCTTTACCCTTACAAGTCAAGCCCATAGCTGAAAATAGTCCTCTTCGTAAATGGATACAAGCCAATGGAAATGTAAGGAAGATGGCTCTACGCTTGTCCGGTGCTAACTCCTTGCTGGGAGACCAAACAAAGGAAACGCCTCTGGCTCAATCTCTAGTGCCAACGGACATATCAGCACTCTCCTCTCCTACTCCTGCTCCTGTTCCTGCCCCTGCACTCATCAATCCCTGTATACCTGTCTCTAGTTCTCTAAACGACTCAAGTAGCCTGACTACTATAGATACTCAGGAGAAAAGCTTAATATCTAATACTACAACTCCCAAGCAAACTATTTTGCCTCTTACTGTTCCAGAGCTTCCTCCTTCCGATCATATAAACCTCTCGCTCTCTTCTGATCTTGACTCTGATAGATCAGGAAAACATAGCTCTTCCCTCAATATCATTTTGCAGACTCTCTCTGATCAACATAAGGAAACACAATTACAGTTTCTCCAACTCAGAGAGGATAATGTTAAGATACAGCATTCCATTCAGGACTTAAATAAAAAGGTGGGAGGGGTTGTTCAGGACATTGAATCTCTACAGCAAAGGGTCTCAAATGTGGAGGAGACAACTGCCTGTAATCAGAGTGTGGTTAATCAATATCAGGAACAGCTTGGCAAGCTACAAGACAAAGTTGAAGATATGGAAAACAGACAAAGACGCCTCAACCTAAGACTTTTTGGTATACCCGAAGGATCGGAAGGGGCTGACCCTAGGGCATATATGGTATCACTCTTTCAGAAAGCTTTCCCGGACCTCTCAGATTGGGATTGGGACTCTCAGCTTCAGAGAGTTCATAGACTCCCCTCTTTCACAGTTAATAAGGCGAATAGATTTCCTCGTCCCTTTCTGATATATTTTGGGAATTTCCTCCTCAGGCAGGCTGTTTCACTCAAAGCTAGGCCCAACTCGCCTGTCACGATTGATTCTATTACCTTCTTCGTAAGATCAGATCTTAGCAAAACAACCATGGATAGACGCTGGAGGCTACGCCAGCTCATTGATCCATTTAAGGCTCTGGGTGGCCAGGCCTTCTTGCAGGAGCCTGCTCGCCTAAAAGTCATCCACGGTGGGCGGACATATGCATTTACAGACGAAAAAGAGGCAGAACAGGTTCTAACGAAACTAACACCTTAACACCTAAGAGCTGAGAATTATACTACAATCTTTCAATATATAATCAGGGGGTAAATTTAAAATAAAAAAAAAAAAGGGGGGATAGGAGCACGTGCACATTTATACACTCACACAACTATAGTATACTAATTGTAATTAAACTGTTTCAAAAGTAAGATCCAATTTTTGTTTAGTAGGTTGACTTCCTCTGCTGCTTCTCTCTTGCGCTGCCCAGCCACCGGCAGCTGGGTATAAGAGGTTTTCCTCCTCTTTGGGATAGGGGTTCTCACTTGAACCTCCGAGGGTGGTTCTTTTGGGGTGGGTTTGGGGGGGATAAAAATGTTAAAATGATCAGGCTGGAGGGGAAGGTCATTTGTTATTACAATTTGTTTTTGTTGTTGCAATGCAGTATGAAAAATCATAATCAAAAACAGGCAAAGCGTTTTAACAGATTGAAATGACACACAGAATCAGATGTCTGGTTTGGAATGTATCGGGACTCAATGGCAGGAATAAGAGACGGCTTGTCTCCGAGGAGCTTAATCTGTATAAACCACAGATCGCCTTGCTCACTGAAACACATATCATCTATTCTGACCGCAAGCTTTTGGGGCAGTTAGGATACGACGTGCTTGTATGTTCAGAATGCAGTATACCAACTAGAGGTGTCGCTATTTTGGCACAGAAAAGATTAAATATAGAATTGACTAAAACAAAGGTTGATAAAGCTGGCCGTTGGGCTACGGCTCAAGTGCTCTGGGATGACAATATTTTTACTTTTTGTGTATTTTATGGGCCGAATATTGATGATCCGTCTATTATAGACAGGTTAAATATTGAACTATTGGACAGCAGTGGGGAACTTATTATAATGGGGGACTTCAACCTTATTATGGATTATAATATTGATACTACTCGACAACGAGCATTTCAGAGGATGCGTCGCTCACGAGCTGCACTTATCGAACTTGGACGTATCCATAACTTAAAAGATGTCTGGCGAACAATATATCCCTCTACTGCCGGCTTTACATACTACTCTGCCCCCCACCAACTTTGCTCAAGAATCGACATGGTTTGGGCATCAGATAATATTATAAAGAATAGCCTTATCGAGCTGTGCCCAAGAGTCGCCTCGGATCACAATCCAATAGTGATATCATTTAGCCTGCCACGGACCAACCGGAAACTTAGGGCATTTACATTTCCCAGACATCTACTATCTAATACTGATTATATAACCCAACTCAAAGCACACTTACGTGAATTTATTGCTATAAATATTAATTCTGCTTCTCTAAGTATAGTTTGGGATACGGTCAAAGCCAGTATCCGTGGGTTCACACAACAGTTTGTTTTCAATCAAAACTCCTTATATAGACGTGGCTGGGCGGTTTTGAGTAACACCATAACTATGCTTGAAAAACAGTTGTCACAGGCTCTGATACAGGATGTGCCAAACTTATCTGACATATGTCAAAAGCTAGCTTCATCTAAGCTCAATATTAAAACTAGACTTATTCCATATATCTCAATATGAGAATGGGGATAAGGTTGGCAAAATTTTAGCATACAAAATTGCCGATGATAAATCTAAAACCTTTATAAAAGAAATTAAGGGCCCAAACAATTTGGTCTACACTCAACCTGAACAGATTCTCCAGCAATTCGTTGCATTTTATAGTACATTATATACTCCAGAGGAGCAACCTGAGCTGAATAACATGCAAGAATACTTAGACACTTACATAACTAAAGGTAAACAGATTGAAAACAGGGATTTGCTCTCTGAAAATATTACTGAGCAAGAGATCAGAAAAGCAATTGCTTCACTACCCTTAGGAAAAGCTGCTGGAGAGGATACAATCCCATTAGATATCTACCAAAAATGCTCGGAGGAAATTCTGCCATTACTTACTGACGTGATTAGTAATGTTGGGATAAATGGGGAGGCTCCTAAATCCTGGAATACAACCAGGATGGTCTTTTTTCTAAAAAAGGGTAAACCAGCGGATCAATGTGGGTCCTACCGACCCATCTCACTCATCAATACAGATGCTAAAATTTTTGCCAAGGTACTTGCTTCCCGACTAGCTCCACTTATTCCTCATCTGGTGTCCCCTCACCAACATGGTTTTGTTATGGGAAGAGATACTACTGCCCATATTAATATGGCCATTACCGCATTCGATGTTGCCAGGTTTGGACCCACCCCACTCGGTATGATTCTCTTGGATGCTGAAAAAGCCTTCGACCGAGTGGGGTGGGAATTTCTCTGGTCAACAATGATCACTATGGGATTCCATGGTCGATTTCTTAAATGGCTTCAGGCTTTACATGACCGTCCTTCAGCTACGCTCTGCTATGATGGGCTAACCTCGTCCAGCTTCTTAATCTCTCGCGGTACTCGGCAAGGGTGTCCATTATCACCCTTGCTCTTTGCGCTATCGCTCGAACCTTTTCTCGTGGCACTACAAGCAAATCCTAATATTACTCCTTTCATACACGGTCAGAAACAACTAAAAATAACGGCGTATGCCGATGATATTGCGGTCTATTCAACCAATATACCGTCAGCTATACTGGGAATTACCGAGGAGGCTAACAAATTCGGGTTAGTCTCCGGCTATAAACTCAACTCACATAAAACACAAGTTATTCTAAACTGTAAACCATCGACTCAAATAGTAGGGACTTGCAAAACAGCCACTTACCTTGGTATTAAAATCTCTTCAGATACTAATGAGATAATCAAACTTAATTATGAGACTCTTCTTAAAGAAACCGCTACAACTCTAAAAAAATGGCAAAAATTGCAATCTCATTGCTGTGTTGACAAGAAAATAACTGTGGGAAGATAAATGTGCCTCTCTTTCTTTGTATGTGATTCGGGGTGTATTGTGTGAATCTGAGAAAGAAGTGGTGTTTGTGATGTTGAAGAGCTATGTTTTTTGTAAATTGATGAAATCATGAGATGTACTGTGAAGTTTGCTTTAAATTTTTATTCCAAAACGTGAAGGACGTATAAAGGTAGTAAAGATTATATTTGTTAGGAAATAAAAAATAATTTTGTAAATATGTCTAGGTCAGTGTCTATTTAGGATTAATTCCAATGAAGACTTATACAGGCGGATCGGGAATTCCCATTGGAACTTGGCATAAAGACACTTGAGGCATACATTGTTTCCAATCAAAAGCTATTCATGATCAATCAATCAATCAGGGTTTTGAAAAGTGCAGCTAATCATACGATAGAGTATTCAGGCTCTTTCAGGCCCGAAGGCTTATTCAAACAGCCAGGTCTTCAGGCCATTCGGAATTCCGGAAGTGAGGTGATGGTCCGAAGGTGTGTGGGGAGGCTGTTCTCTGTCTTTGCTGCAATGTGGGAGAAGGAACGTCCTCCACTTCTTTTTTGGTAGATGCGGGGAGTATGGACATATGAAAGGCAGGCAGACCATAGTCTTCTCAATGGCTGGTGGAACCTCAGGCGATGGTTAATGTAGGCCGGTGCTTGGTTGTGTAGAGCCATGTGTGCGTGGATCAGTAGCTTGAATTGGCATCACTTCTATACTGGTAGTCAGTAGAGTTTACTGGGGTGGGGTGTAATTTGGTTTTGGGAAGGATGAGGATGAGTCTAGTTGCAGCGTTCTGTATGGTCTAAAGTCTCTGTAGAAGGTGTGTGGCGATTCCTACGTAAAGGGCATTACTGTAGTACAGTCGGCTGGAGAGGAGAGCTTGTGTCACTGTGTGTCTTGTGTGTAGGGAGAGCCACTTGAAGATCTCACATAGCATGCGCAGAGTGAAGAAGCAGGCAGAGGAGATGACTTTGATATGTGATTTCATGGTGAGGTTATTGTCAATAATGATTCTGAGATTTCTGTTGTGGTTGGAGGGAGTGGGTGCAGGTCATAGATCTGATGGCCACCAGGAGTCGTTCCATGTGTTGCTGCTGTTGCTAAAGATCAGTGCGTCCTTCTTAACTGTGTTCAGCTGTAGGCAGTTGTTCTTCATCCAGTCTGTGATGTTTTTCATGCATCTGTGGAAGTTGGTTCTGGTGGTGTTGGGGCCGTCGGTAAGTGAGAGGATGAGTTGGGTGTCGTCTGTGTATGAAATGATGTTAAGACCGTGGGATCTGATGATGTTAGCCAGCGGGGTCATATATGCGTTGAAGAGCGTGGGGCTGAGGGATGAGCCCTTGGGGACACCGCAGGTGACCTCCTTGGGTTTAGTGGTGAAAGTGAGGAAGGAGGTGATCCATCTGAGCAAGTTCCCTTGGATGCCGATGTGGTGTTGAAGGTTGCAGAAGGGGTGAGGAGGGTCAAAGCTGCTGTTTCTCCTCAGACGAGGAGGATTTGGATGTCGTCGGTGGCTGCAATCAGGGCAGTTTCAGTGCTGTGATTGCTGCTGAAGCCAGATTGGGAGGCTCAAGTAGCTGGTTCTGCTCCAGGTGTGTCATGAGTTGATGTTGATGATCTTTTCCAATACCATCGCAGGGAATGGGAGGAGGGGATTTGTCAGTAGTTTTTTAGTTTGCTGGGGTCGGCGGAGGGTTTTTTGAGTTGTGGTATGACTTCAGTGTGTTTCCAGCTGTCAGGAAATGTTGCAGTGGTGATGGGGGTGTTGAGTAGGGTGGTAAGTTCCTGAACGATCCTTTGGTTTCCGAGTTTGAAGATGTGGTGTGGGCATGGGTCTGTGGGAGCTCCAGAGTGGATGGATATCATGGTGGAGGTGGTGTCCTGGGTGGAGAGGATGTTCCAGGTGGTCAGTGTGTGGTTCTTGTCGGTTATGGTGGTGGCATATCTGTCGAGGAAGTCCGTAGGTGCGGGTTGAGGTTTGAAGTTTCTGTATATGGTTGCCATTTTGTCATGGAAGAAGTGAGTCGAGGTTGTCGCACAGCTCCTGTTTAGGTGTGATGTTGTTTTCACTGGCAGCCGGGTTGGAAAATTCCTTAGCGATGTTGAAAAGTTCCTTGGTGTTGTTGGCACTTGTTTCGATACTTACGGCAATGGCTGTACTCTTTGTTGTCCTCTTTGTTGTACTCAGCAGGTGGTGGTAGAGGTTGAGGGAGGTCTCGAAGGCTGCCTTATCCTTGCTGGTGTGCCATCTCCTCTCCAACTGTTTGCTGTCTTGTTTCACTGTTCTGAGGTCTTGGGGTACCAGCTGGGCTTTTTAGAGGATTTTCTCTTGATGTTGCTCTTGATGGGGACGAAGCTGTCTGCACATTTGGTGTTCCAGGCATTGAAGTTTTTCACTTCCTGTTAGAGGTTGGTGGGAGTAGGAGGGTTGGAGGTGTTGAGGGTGTTCGGCCAGCTGGTCTCTGAGATTTTATTCCACCTCTGGTGGGGGGCTTTGGGCATCTTGGTTTGGCGGTGATGATTACTTCTCAATCATGAGTGTGCTTCTATAAAATGGAGGACTGCAATATTTCCGCCGAAAATCTGGTACCTTCTACCAAGTTTGCAAACATTTAGCCTTCGTGAACACTGAAAACAGGCTGAATAAAGAAACACAGTGGCAGTCTATAAAATAGTGCTAACATTTCACAGTGAGTGAAAAATCCAACTCACCACATAGATTGTCGAGGTGCTACTTTGCCAGGAAAACTTGTGTATTACCCTCCAATATGTCCTGAAGGCTGTCCTGTTCTCTATATGCAGCAGCCATTCCCCATCTTGTGCAGATAATGCTGGCAAAATATCCTCCATGCGCACATGATGTTCTTGATCATTATTGCAATACATAAGCATGTGTGTCTAAAGTCTATCAGAATTTGTGTAGCAATGGAGACAAGTCGTGCCACTGCATGAAGGGTGGCCTTAAATGGTTTTTGGAGACCAGCCAGGATCACATTTCCTCCATCGAGGTGTAAGAGAATGGGTGAATATACTTCTGTTCTGAAATCTGGTGTAACTGATAGAAAGCGGTTTTTCAAGCTATTGGGAAGTTAGGTATTGGTATCAATTGTAAATTGGCTCTTCTATGGGGGTAATGCCAAGCGGAAGAAGGTTGTTGAGTAATTTTGGAACTGGTGGGGTCAGAGGAGCATAAGAGCATAGCAGTTTTTGAGAGAAGGCAGACTTCCAATGTTCAAATGTCTCTTTATGGATGTAATGTTCAGAGAGTTCAAAGTCTATGAGATCCAGGCCATTAGTGTATGAAGATGTTCCTGTCTTGATCCATTGTACTCAGGGGTTCCATATAGAGGTAAGAAAGTTGAGTTGAGAGGACTGAACTTTTAGGAATGCAACATTTTACTGGGTATGTTTAAAAGTTTGGTCGTTATCCAATTTGCTGATAAGAGGACATTTAGAAAAGAGTTGTAGCTGATAGTGTTGAAGGCGGCCAACGAAAACAATGGGACCACTAAACACTTGTTTCCATCATCCAAGACTCTCAGTATGAATTCAAGGATTTGAAGGGTTGCTGTATTTTCACTGCATTTATGTCTGAAACTAGAGAGACGTTGTTCGAGTTTGGCGTAGCAGTAGCAAATGTTTGACACTAGTTGATTGGTGACAGTTTTTCTATTAATTTTTTCCTGGAATGGAAATATGGTGCTTGGTCTGAGGTTTTGAAGATTATTTGAGTCAAGATTTGATTTTTTGAGTTAGGGCGATGCTTGACTGGATTGGAGTGCTGTTGAAAAATGCCTTCATCTAGTGAGGTGAATACTATTTTGAGAATTAGAGGTGCACTGTCCTCAGAGCAGGGTCCTCTAAATAAGTGGTTTGGGTCATCTAAAGGAGAGAGTGAATGAGAGAGATCATTGAGCTTCTTTTCTATTTCTCTGTAAATAATTTAGCAAAAATAAGAATTTTAGGTCTGCTGATGGGGCTTGTGTTTTTTATGATTTTGATGAGGGCTCTTGTATGATTAATTTGTTGATCCAGTTCTTAACACTTTTGGCTTTAGTTAGGAGGATAAAATATTTGTGGATATTTTTTTTACTTCCTTAAATTTAGGAGAGTTTCAACAGTAATTTATTGTTTCCATGACTTCTCCAGTTACGGTGTTGATCTTTTACTGGCATCCTTTTTGGAAATTGAGGATGGAGATGAGGAAGAGAAGAGTGTGAGTGTTGAGGGTTAATCTTATCTTGTAGATAAATTAGGTTCAGTTTGATGGTAATGAGATCAAGAGACTTGCCTTTTGTATAGGCTGATGAAGTAAGGGTGGGCGAGTATTTGCATGCAACTAACTAACAATTTCAACTTTGGGACTCCTATTGAACGGCATGAAAAAGGATGTAGAAAAGGAATAGTCCACTTTCCTCCCTAAGTACAAGGAAATGTATCAATAGTTTGCAATTTGTTCTCATGTCACAAACCATTGAAATATTAGAAAAGGCAGAGAGCAGTTAGTATATATTAACAAGTGGAATATTTGCATGAGGCAGCCATTCACTTTAAAACTAGCAGCTGGTCCAGTGACCTCATCAACTGCTGCATGTTGCCTCAATGTAATTTTACTTTGCACCACATATTTTTGTAATTGTTGCCCCTGTCCTTACAGTGGACAGCATTTGCAATGACAGCACTTTGCAAATGCAAATTAAGGCTAGAGATTTACAATCTGTTTTAAAGCTGCATCTCAGATATTAGCACGTGAATTTCTTCCTCATGAATAGTAATGAGGCAGTCTTTCTGTAAGTATTTGTGACTGGTCTTTTGTGATGCATTGGATTTATAATGCAAAAATTGTCAGGTCAGGTTGGAAACAATAAAAAGTATACCTCACTCTTACAGTCGTGCTGTCTGTCATAGCTTCAGGCCTACTACTGCACTAGGTGCCACAAAAGACACACAGAGAAAGCGGACAGCTCCAAGTCAGGTCCCCAAAACTCTAGAGCCGTAACACGACAAAACAATAGCAAGGGGTAGGATTGACTTGAGAGAACACAACTTTAACATGGAAAATGGAAGCAAACGAGTAATTGAGATAAATGTTTGCACCCTAGATTTCTGCATGCATCTCACACATCTAGCAACTCCCACCATTATATGTGAAAAGGCTACATGTGACTCTGCAAGTCCCACAGTAAGTTAGTTCACTGAAAGGTTTCATAGCATGGATATTTTCTTTATTCCTATTTATGCATTAATTCGACTAAGGTCAACCTTAATAGACAGGTTCCAAAAATAGGTGATGAACTAGTCTACCAGTCATTGAAGTCACCTATCTTCAATCCTAATTATAAAAAAAATATCAACTAGCAGGTATTAATCTTAGTTACATTTAACCTGCTTTAAAATGTAAAATTAGTTTGCCGCCCTGAAACCATCAACTAGCAAGCACAGTCTCATAGTAACCATTTAAACACCTCGTGAAAGTTTAATTTATAAACTCAAGGGCTGAATGAAATTCCACAATGAACTATCTGTTAGTGCCTGCTGTCAAATTTCAGCAAATAGGCTGCGAAACTGTGATGTCACAGTAGCACGAGAAATATCATATTGCTTGGTGGCTGATCTCTCATCTGGCAAAGAGAATATTTCCAGTTGCTAGTGCAATCAAGTTACTCAGGAAATACATACAAATGACATAGATAATGTAAGTTCCTAACCAATATATATTTGCTATAGTGGTGAATTACCAAATTTCATTTTTCTCTAGATTTTCACTGGGATCTTCACTGCAGAAATGGTCTTCAAGATAATTGCACTGGATCCATATTATTATTTTCAAGAAGGCTGGAATATCTTTGATGGAATTATCGTCAGCCTTAGCCTCATGGAGCTGGGACTGGCCAATGTGGAAGGATTATCAGTTCTAAGGTCCTTCAGATTGGTAGGTATTGCACTAAAATAACAGAAATATTCTAGTAGGGTGCACTGCCTTGATGCTAAACTATGATCACAGACCCAATCTGCATAGACGGAGAATGCATGGAGTTTGCTAGATTTTGTGTGCATATTCATCTCATGCTTACTATGGCCCATTTCAGTGTATTACATTTTTTTATTAGTCTTGGTATAATAACTGCCAAAGTGCCCCATTTAACTACTTTTCACATTTAGTTTCAAAGTCTGAGCATCATCCCAGTGGTAGAATGACAATAAAGGTACACAGTAAAAGTAAAATCAATACATTAAATGAAAGCAGTTTCTGTAAGATTGAAAGTCTGAGATAAAAAAGTAAATGGCGTACAACAGACGTCAAGCAGTAAAATGTGTTTTGTTCAATTGCTGTAATTGTGAATTCCGACTCCATAAGGGGCACTACCAGAATCACTACCTCTTTGTCGTTCTGCATACAGCAGCAACCAGTTTATTTCTAACTTCCAGCTAACTTTCTGATAGTAAATAGGAAGATTTTGTGTGGTGTACTGACAGGATGGCTGACAGGAAGCAAACATTCTTATTCCCTGAGGACCCCTCAATATCCTGCAAGGATTCCGACCCCCACCCGCCGCACCATCAGTCAATTGTAATAGACTGATACAACAAGAATTCCTGCTGTCACTCCATAACAGGCGAGAGGAGGGCATGTCTAGGTTTAAGTATCTACAACTGCACAGTTGGGCCCAGAACTTTAAAAAACCTATAGGCATTGGAAATGCCCTGAAGGAACAAATAGTCTCAAGGCCGGTGGGAAAGAAAGAGGTCTCCTTCTTTTACTGGTCCATAGAGGAAGCTATCGATGGCGATTTTAAATTAGCAGAAGAACTGTGGGAAGCCTCTATACCAGATGAACAATGTGAAGACCTGTGGCAAACTTCCTTTAACATCTTGTTCGTAGCGGTAAAACCAGCCTGGCTCAGGTGGAATCACTATTTTACTACCCACGGGGCCTACTTATCTGCATTAAGACTGTTCAAAATATCAAAGGGCCCCCCAGTTAGCTGCAAGAAGTGTGATTTAGTAAATGCCTCAGATATTCATATGTTTAAAGAGTAGGGGCAACTATTGCTGATATTTTGGGATTCCCAGTCCAAATTTCTCTTGCCCTGATCATCTTTGGCATAGCCAGTGAGGTAACGGGCCCGTTAGGGGGTTCCTCTTTTATGCAATCTTGTTGGCTAGGAGAGAAATTTGTAAGAGATGGGTAGATGTCACACCCCCACACATTCGGAATGGCTGTCCTCTCTATATAAAATATCTAAGACTGATCTGGGTAGATTGCAGAACAGCAAGAAGAAAGCACTATGGGACTGTTTATTAAGCTGGTCTCAGCGCTAGTTTTTGAGGGAGTATTATTTAGGGGTTTGAGTTATGTTTTGCACGTTTAAAATAATTTTGGATCCTATAATTGGGCCTCTTTGAGAACTCTCTGTCTGTGTTGGGCCCTTCCCTCAGTTTCCACGCTTATAGGGCTAACATAAACAGTCTCCGGCTATACTTTAACGGAAGAGAGTTAGACCACCCCCTCCTAAAAAAGGGGCCAGTGACATTCTTTGGGATTGTTGGACCGGTAGGCTGGCGCTACCTCTTGGTTCATCTCGATGGCCTACGCCTCCTTAAAACCGAGTAACGGTAACGACATCCAATTTTTTGTCAACTGGGGTCGGAGGCGAATGAGGATTTAAAAAAACCACAAAAAAACCAAGGATTCCAGCTAGTGCAGGATTTGCGCCCGCAGAGACTTTCATGGCATACATGGATAATTGCGGATGGTGGCACTGCGTGGAATAAATGACATATTGCCAAGCCTGAACTGGGTGTTTGTCTTGCCTTGAAGAGGGGCCTGCCAATACTAGCCATGGTATGTTCAACAGATGCCACAACTGGGGTATAAGGGATGCACTGGCTGTCACTGTGCCTTGACAGCTGCAATACTGTTGAATCCGTAGGTGCAGGATGAAAAGAAAATAGCTGTAGCATGCGAGGCATGACAGGCACTCCTGAGCAGGATAACCAGTCAGTTTGGATGGGTGGGAGGGAGCACTAAACCTCTTTTGCTAGGATAAACCAAGATTTGAGGATAAAACCACTTCTCACGACTACTTCTCACGAGACACTGGGAAGGAGAGGCTAAAGATTTAGTGACAAATATTACAAATTTCACATGTAATTGCCCTAAACATTTAGTTCCTCTGAGTAGCTACCATGTGAAACAGGTAGTTGAGATATTTGAATCATTACAGGGCTTTTTAGACTATGGGCCTGATTTAGATCTTGACAGATGGGTTACTCAGTCACTCAGTCATAACGGTGATGGCTATCCCGTCCGCTGAAAAACAAGTTGCATAGGATATAATAGGATTTCATTTTGGCGGACGTAATATCTGTCACCAATGTGACGGAGTAACCCATCCACCAAGATCAAAATCAGTCCCTATGTCTGTGGTAACAGATCTAGAGCCTTCTCATTTGGTAACTCATGCATACCAAAAAGAGATACACAAGAAATACTTATTTATTAAAACATTATGATTCTGCAATAATCTATAGAAGGAAACAGAATAGTGTGATCAGCATTACAAGAAAAGGCAAAGAAGATAATTCAGCCATTGTGCTGTTACAGAGAATATATGCTTGCATATAGGTACTGTCATATTTTGTACTCCTACCTAGCACTACCTATCCTAGTGTGCCTAGGGTGGGTGAATCTACCAGAATCCCTCTCGGTGATCTAACTTCCCCGTTACCTGTGGGTGAGTGTCATTAGGGAGCCTGTCTTGGTGGAGAGCTGAGCTTCATCCCTCGCAGGAGGTAAACAGGAATCAGCTGAGCAATTCCGGCATGGGTCGGCCTCACAATGCCAGCAAAATGCTCCTCTAACTAAACAAAGAAGTTATGTGTTGTCATGCCAGTGTCCCAGTCAGGCTTCCATTATTGATTCTAGCATGACAAAGCTGTCACAGAGCGAACAATAATAAACAACAGCATTTTGTCGCAGTGAACTTTAGCTTTCATGTAGAATGTTCAAGACTCTGATAAGGTGCCTACAAAGATTTGTAAATGTAAGCATAGCTATTTCATGGAACGTTATCTGTACAAGCATGCAGGCAAAAGCGTGTCAAGTGTCAACGTTCAAGAAAAGATGGCAAGTTTAAAAGTGAGCGTGTAAAATTGTGGTGTTCCTGCCCAGGTCTAAATGTGACCACATGACACCCACTTCGTGGACGTAATATGTAATATGAAACCTAACCTTAAAGCATTGGATTCAAGCTAGCCTGGCTGATGAGGGGGAATATCCTGAAACCACTCCCAGGATGCTTGTTTCTGGTCCAGAGAGGACCTGGCTAGGCAGTTCGGGCTGGACTGTTTCCATGAGGAGCAGGGTCAAGACAGATTTGCAAATGGCTGAGTGTAAACTTGGGTGACATGGTGAGCAAAAGAACAATGGATATAACCCAGATCTCTTGACTGGGGGTGAATGTTTAATTTGTTTCGCATTCTGTTCATCATGTGTGTGAGTCTTTTGTCCCTATGGCAGACTGAGCTGAACCATCAATATGGATTATATAATCATACTGATCTAGAGACATGACTTCATTGGGCCGAGGATATTCATATTTATATTGGAGATATGCTTGAGTTTGCAATGTAGAGTCACATATGTATTCTACATCTGTTGCTGTGAGTGAATTGGCCCATTGTATCTCTCTTTGATGTAAAGCTTTTGTGTTTGGAACACAGGCCTTTGTAACAGGAGTCACAGCAATTATGTGTTTCCCCTGAACCAATGATCTTTCTTTCACTACACCAGTCTATACTGCAATCAGGATTTTTTCTGTCAGTGCAAAACGCATTCCTGCATTTGTATATAAATGTGATTTATATACGCAATGGGTACAGTGTCTCCTTCATTGAATGTGACGTAGATGTACCCTGATGTGCCCACAATTATACGGATCACCAGGTTGGTGGTGTTAACACATGTGTAAATATTTTGAAGCTAACTTGTCAGCATGTACTGAACGTAGAATTTGTGTGTGTTCAAGTGCCCAAAGTGAAATTGAAAAGTCTGAACAAATCAAGCTGTAGAATGGTTTTACCCATTCTGCATAATCTGGAATGTAAATTCTGCTAAAATGTAGTAAACCCAATATTGATTGGAGTTTCATCAAAGTGTTTGGTGGTTGTAAAAGCACACATTTCTCTAAGCAATGGGTTACAAGGCTTCTGCCTTCGCTTCACAGCTCATATCTGAAAAACAGGACACTGAGATAGGCAATTTTTTATTTCTTTAAATTAAATTTGTGGCCCATGTGAGAAAATCTCAATGCTATGCAATCTACTCTAGACAAGTAAGTGGATAGGCCATCATCCGTTAAGTATATGTCATCAACATAGCACAATACCTGGTAGTTAAAATCTTGTAAAAGGTCTGTTACCCAGGCTGAGAAAATATGGGGCTGTTCTTATAACCCAGGGCGTTGAATATGGTCAAGTACCTGCTTTCAGATGCTATATTTTGGTAGAAGAATCCATTTGATATGTCTTTTTTTTTTTTTTAATTCTTTTTATTAAAAAAACTTCATATACCATATATTACAGTACAGCACAGCATAGAATACATCCATTAGTGACTATACAGAAAAACAAGGATGCAAAACAGAAACCCTATCTATCAATTATAATAAAAATAACTTGTATGATAATTCATTAATCTTTCTTTCAAATAGCTTGTATGATAATTCATTAATCTTTCTCTGAAATAGGGTAATGTAAACAATATGACTAAATTTTTACTCCATTTGCTCTTTCCATATCCGTATTGGATCCCAGATTCTCAACCCCAGCTGCCTCCCCTTTCTGCCTTTACGCTCATAGATCCCTTTTTCTAAATTATAGGCTGCCAAAAGATTGGATAGCCATTGATTCCTTGTGGGAGGTGTTTTATCCAACCATGCTCTTGCTATGACAAGTCGAAATACTGCCATGGCTACAAAAATAAAATCTCGATTGATAGCATCCCTATCTAAAGTTATGCCCAGTAAAATCACAGTAGATGTAATTTTAATTTGGATCCCGAGATACATTCCCATGAATCCCTCCACCTCCTTAATCAGCGTAAAGAGTTGGGGGCAGGTAGCAAAAATGTGGACTAAATCTGCGTGTAATTGATTACAGCGTGGGCAATGAATCCCTAGAGTACCACCCCATTGTGCTATTCTAGCCGGTGTATAATACAAACAATATAGAGTTTTATAATGCTGTGATTGTAACGGTGCCGAACAAAGCACTATACGTCCCAAATCCAACGATTCCTGAAAACCGGCGTTCTCAATACCCAATTTCATAGCCCATTTATCGCTATATTTAGCAAGATCATCTGTTTTTCCAGCTACTAAACTTGCATAGAAACTGCGTATCTTGCAATCTTCCCCCTTCTCAATCTTATCTAGAATTTCATTATTATTAAACCCTATGGTCCCTCCTCGCATAGTATTTAAAAAACTTCTAACTTGCAGAAATTTGAAAAAGCTCCTGCTGTCTATTTGATGTTTAGTTACTAAGTCAGTAAACTGCACAATCCCATCTGGACCAATAATATCCCCTATCCTCCTGATCCCCTTATGTTCCCAAGTTGCAAAGACCGAATCTGCAAAAATCTCCCCTGGTAAGGATTTATTCTTAAACATTCGGGTGTACCTGTTATACCTGCCCAACCCAGATTTTTTCAGGAAGGTCATCCAGATATTAACAGCGGCGATAACTGTCTTAAACCTTGTTCTTTTGAAGTAGGAGAAATCCGTACAATTTAAAAAACTATTCTCAGCGTCCACCCCCAAAACTAATGCATACACCGCCGTGGACATTCTCGAAATTCTAGGATGTGCCCCTCCACCAATCAAACCCTGCATATATTGCAATGCTGTAGCCAAATAGTATAGTCTAAAATCAGGGGCCCCCCACCCCCTTTTTCCCTTGGAAGGTTATTAAATCCATACGCCCTCCTAGTCTTTCCATGTGCCCAAATAAATCTATTTAACATCGACTCTAACGCCTGAAACCATTTTGCCCCAAAAAATAATGGTAATGCTCTAAACAAATACATAAATTTGGGCAAAATTACCATTTTGATGACATTCGTGCAGCCCACTAAAGAGAGATGGAGGTTATTCATTCTGTCTAAATCTAATTTTACATTTGCCATTAGGGGGGTCATGTTCTGCTCAACCACTCTCTCAAGGTCTGCCGATGCTCTTATTCCCAAGTATACTGCCCAATTAACTACTCTGTTGTCATTACATAACACATGTGAGTTCCTTACAATCTGTGTTTTTGTCTTATTAAGTCTGTAGCCTGCCGCCTGACCAAAATGTTGTGCTTCCAATTCTATTGTACTAATAGCAAGAGTGGGGTTAGATGTAATAATTGCCACGTCGTCCGCATATGCCTGCGTCTTAATTTCCATATTATTAATTATTATTGGTGGTATGTTAACATTAGTTTCTAATCTACGCAAAAATGGATCCATATAAAGCACACACAAAAGGGGGGAAGACGGACACCCCTGTCTAGTCCCTCTTTCTATTTGCACTGCGGCTGGTTGTCCTTTATTAACCCTAATTCTAGATGATGGCTTATTATATAAAGTCTGAATAGCTCTGATGTATTTCTCGCCGAATCCATACCATCTCAAAACTGACCATAAGAATTCCCAGGAGACCCTATCGAATGCTTTTTCAGCGTCCAGTAACAATACCGCCATAGGATCTCCTGGGACCTCTACGGCATCAAAGAGTGTAAATATCTGTCTTATGTGTTGTGTCGTGCCCTTGCCAGGTATAAAACCATGTTGTATAGGACTAACCAGAGTCTCAATTACATCGGCCAATCTCTTCGCGAGTATTTTTTAATAGACTTTAACGTCTGCATTCATTAGGGTAATGGGCCTATATGAAGATGGTGCCAGTGGACTTTTACCTTTTTTCAAAATAACTACAATATCGGCCCCTCCCCATGAGTTAGGAATAGATTCCCCTCTTTGTGCCTGTAGCAGAGTACGGAAGAGCTCAACGTCTAATACCTCTTTAAAAACTTTATAGAATTCTACTGGGATCATATCTGGGCCCGTGGCTTTACCCGCAGCAAGGCTATCCAGTGCTACCTTCACTTCTTCCGACTTAATCAACGCATCTAACAGACCCCTGTCTTCCTCAGGAAGAATTGTTAGCCTGATATTGTTAAGATAGTCTGAAATATCCTCTGAATCTAGATCCTTGTCTAAGCTGTACAGGGTCTCATAAAACTGTCTAAACACTTCCCTTACTGCCACAGGTTCTGTGACCACATTACTCTGGACATCCATGATCTTCTTAATCTCTGCTGACAAAGCTTTTTGTCTGGAGCGAATAGCCAATATATGCCCCACTCTCTCGCTCAACTCATAGGCCTCCTCTCTCTTTGTTAAATATCTAGCAGCAGCCTTACTAGAAATACTCTCTACTGCCTTTGCTTTAAGACTAACTATCTTTAAGCCCAGTTGTTCCACAGGCTGTTTAAGCTGTACCGCTAAGTATAGGTCTTCCTCTGCTTTAGCTAGCTCTATAACTACTTCATTAAATCTTGCTTTTTCCCTTTTCTGTTTATATGACGAATAACTCAACGTTTCTCCTCGTATACCTGCTTTTCCATTCCAGAATCCGCAGTCCCCCTGTTTATTTCCCAAAAATTCCTAATCCAAGATTTCATATGTTTAATATATGCCTCCTCTATTAACAGGGCTCTTTCATATGTCCAAGAGGTACCCATTACCCGCCGCTGACCCATTTTGACAGTTAAAATCAAGGGGCTCTGGTCATATACAATCCGAGGGTGCTTTTCTATTTGAGATCTACTAACCAGGGAATTAGATATCAAAAAGTAGTCTAATCTGACCAAAACCCTATGTGGTGCTGAGAAAAATGTACTTCCGTCCTTGAGGGGATAAATAGTGGCCCAAATGTCTATCAATGAATTATTATTTGCCAAGTCCTTTAGTGCCCTGAATGTTTTTCTTTTCCTACCGGCATAACCCCTCCCTGCAGTTAAAGATACCCCAGCTGGACAATGGATATTAAAATCGCCACAGCAAATAATCGTTTCAGACCACAGAGCTAACTCCGCATCTAAAAACTGAAACATTTCTGGATCATCCTCAGTGGAGCCGTAGACTGAAACCAACGTGAACCTCTCCCCCTAAATATAATTTCCAATATCACCCATCTACCCCATTGATCTTCTCTCTTCCTGCTTACTACTATATCCCTATTTTTACCCAGCACCACAACCCCCCTAGTTTTAGACCCCTGTTTTGTATTAGCCAATAGAGAAAATCCCAGCTGCTCCAACAAAAACCTCCTACCACCCTCTATATGTGTTTCCTGGAGGCAGATTAAGTCCAAATTCATTGTTTTCAGTAGAGCCGATACTCGCAATCTTTTGTGAACATCGTTGAGGCCACAAATATTAATTGAGGCTATTTTGCATGTCATTAGAAAACCCCGTACATTGATCTTATATTGACCACTAATGAAATACTCAAAACCAACAAAAACCACCTTGTGCTGCGCTGAAAACGCCAAATATGCTGTATTTTCTGTGTGAACCCTCCCAGTCTAGCTAGATTCCTTTTTTTTTTTTTTATTTTATTTTTTTTAAAGACCTCCCCTCTCCTTGTAGCCCAACACATCTACCATATACTCTTTCACCTTTATTTCGGAGAAAGCATCTTCACCTGGCCTTTTGTAACTATCTTTAGTTTGGCAGGGTAGAGCAGATAAGCTTCTGACCCTAAGGCCTGTATTGGTGCTATCAGCTGTCTCAACCTCCACCTTCGCTCTACAGTTACATGACAGAAGTCAGGCCTAGCGAAAAAAAACACACCATTGAATGTACGTTTGGATTCTGGCTTTGCTTTCTCCAATATCTGTTGTCGCAGCAAGAAATTACCTACAAACAAAAGAATAGCTCTAGGTCTAGTGTCTTGTCGTGGATTCTGCTCTCTCCTAGCCACTAGAGGGAATCGATGAGCTCTCTGAATTTCGGTTTCCCAATGCCAGGCAGATAGCTCTGGGAATGCACCCTTTAGCAAGTTCACCACAAACATCCTGACATCTTGCCCTTCGATCCCTTCCTCCACCCTCAAAAGTCTTATAATATTGCGGCGCTGCCGATTTTCATAATCTTCCAACTTCCACTGCATATCCTCGGAAACTTTGCTTTGCTCTTGCTTAAAGCTGCGTATTTCACTCAAATCATCTTCCATTTGATATGTCTAATGTGGTTTGATATTTTTTATGCACTATATTGTTCATTAGTGCAGGTCTATTCACGTTTTGTACAGCGAATATGCGTATAGTAGTGTTCAAGTGTCTGTAATCTAACAATAAATTATATGAATGGTCTGGTTTCATCACTGGATATAAAGTTGTATTCATAGAGGAGTTGCAACTTTCTATTACATCTTGGTATTCAAGTTGTGTATTTCTCTAACTTGTTTTTTAGCCTAATGTTTAATGGGGTATTGTCTTTGTGGTTGTGGGGTGGACTACGCTGGTATCATGTGATGAAGAGATCCATTATCCCAACTCACATGGTTGCAGTATAATGCCGGAGCTTGCGCTATGGCCCACTCCTTGGCGCATAAAGGTTTAACCGCATCTGGAACGAGCTTGGAAAAGGCAGGTAAAATGACCTTTTACACTTTTGGGCAATCCATAACAAACTCTGGTGGCCAATCCTTTTCAGCCAAGATAATGTTATAGCTGGATGACAAGTTCTCCCAAAAGAGAACATTTATGGTACGTGGTATATCCCCCTCCATCTGTAGTTGCATTTGATATGATTGACTAGATGTTGTCACTCATTGCTACTGCCCCCAGACACTCCATAAGATTCAGCCGAACTATCATGACTTCTGCCAAACTGTCCAGCATGGTCAGAGCCCACTCCTTGTTCAGAAGCAGTGTCCTCAATATCCATGGCATGCTTGACTTTAAGGCCAACTACCTTCTTAGTTTTAATTGGAGGCTTGGACTGTTTAGGTTTGTCTTCCTTTTTTATTATGAAGTCAGAAGAGCATTGTGAGTCCTTCTTCAGTTTCACATATGCTTTTCGAATGCCTGGAACGTGTATCAATATTTTGTTACCTTTCAGGCGTTTTAATAGTATCATGATTGCTCAGATTATAGCGTTTTTCAGTGGACTCCTGTTGAGTAGACCCACCCTGTGTTTTAGTCTTTTCTTTATTGTCCTTATTATCCCACTTCTTTTTAGAAGACTCTGGTGCCTGCTTTGAGTTATTCTTTTCAGGATTACCCTTAATCTGTGGTTTACTCGGTCTGGCTCTCAATTTATTTCTACCTATTGGTGCATAGGTTTCCTCAATAATTTTAAGTAATTTGCACTCCTGGTCTCCCAGAGTAACCTGTGTGAGTCGCTGGTGTATAGCCAATGCTGCTATTTCCCCTTTTATTTTGCTTAGTGTTATTGCGGATACTGAGGCCAAGGTGTCCATCAGTTTCATCCCCAAATCCAGGGCAGTGGCTGCCCTGTACTCATTTTGGATCTGTTTAATCACCTCTGCCATCCCCATTGGCAAGCATATTGTGAGAATTCTATGTTTTTCTTGGGGTCCCGTATGGGGAAAAACTGCTTCAAGTTGATTTTGTTTTTGTGCAATCCAGAACAAAATCACCTCCTCTCTGATTGGAATCTTACCCATGACTGCATTGATGGTCACTGGACTAATTTCAAGAGAACCCAATTGTGGTTGTGCAGCTTGAGCTGCCCTTGTGGGATTTACTGTCATTGTTTGCATCAGATATTGTGTCAAACATCTACATATTCTGATCAGACTTGTGTACAGTTTACATAGTTCTGGTGCTGTCAGATTTGCTATGTCTGGTTATGGTGTATAATCGGCTAAGACTGGCCATGTTGCTCCCTCTTTGCTGAGGGGACCAAGTCTCGGGTAATATGTGGCGGGCGCCTTCAAACCAATTTTGGTGTTTTTGAAATGTTAAAAGTACTTTCAGTGCTTCATAGGCTGTGCATTTGTCAGGAGCTGCAGCTAGAGTTTAAAAAAGACACACAATTGATGGACAGAATGCAGAACAAATCAAAACATTCACCCCCAGTCAAGAGATCTGGGTTAAGTCCATCATTCTTTTGCTCACCATGCCACTCCAGTTTAGACCTGGCCATATGCAAATCAGTCTTGACCCTGTGCCTCATGGGAACAATCCAGCCCGAACTGCCAAGCCAGGTCCTTCCTGGACCTGAAACAAGCATCCTAGGACCGGTTTTGGGGTTTCACTCCTCTTCAGCCAGGATAGCTTGAAACCTTGTAACCGGTCCTTGGATGCTTGTTTCCAGTCCAGGGAGGACCTGGCCTGGCTGGTCCCACTGGGCGCAGGGTCAATTCTAATTTGCATATGGCTGGGTCCAAACTGGAATGGCATGGTTAGCAAAAAAAATATGGATTTAGGCCCAGATATCTGGACTGGGGTGAATGTATGACATTGTTCTGCATTCTGTCCATCAATAGTTCTTTTTGCATTTGTCACCCCGAGTGGGACAGGTATGCTCAGACGTGGGTCCCGTGCTCTCCATGCCACTGGAGTCAAGCTATCCTGGCTGAAGAGGGGTGAAACCCTGAAACCGGTCCTTGGATGCTTGTTTCCAGTCCAGGGAGGACCTGGCCTGGCAGTTCGGGCTGGACTTTTCCCATTGGGCGAAGGGTCAAGACTGATTTGCATATGGCTGGGTCCAAACAGGAACGGCATGGTGAGCAAAAAAACTATGGATTTAGGCCCAGATCTCAGTACTGGGGTGAATGTATGACATTGTTCTGCATTCTGTCCATCAATAGTTCTTGTTGCATTTGTCACCCCTAGTGGGATGGGTATGCCAAGACGTGGGTCCCGTGCGCTCCATGCCACTGGAGTCAAGCTATCCTGGCTGAAGAGGGGTGAAACCCCGAAACCGGTCCTTGAATGCTTGTTTCCAGTCCAGGGAGGACCTGGCCTGGCAGTTCGGGCTGGACTGTTCCCATTGGGCGCAGGGTAAAGACTGATTTGCATATGGCTGGGTCCAAACTGGAATGGCATGGTGAGCAAACAAAAGATGGATTTAGGCCCAGATCTCTGTACTGGGGTGAATATATGACATTGTTCTGCATTTTGTCCATCTATAGTTCTTTTTGCATTTGTCACCCCGAGTGGGACGGGTATGCTCTGACGTGAATCCCGTGCTCTCCATGCCACTGGAATCAAGCTATCCTGGCTGAAAAGGGGTGAAACCCCGAAACCGGTCGTAGGATGCTTGTTTGCAGTCCAGGGAGGACCTGCCCTGGCAGTTGGGGCTGGACTGTTCCCATTGGGCGCAGGGTCGAGACTGATTTGCATATGGCTGGTTCCAAACTGGAATGGCATGGTGAGCAAAACAACGATGGATTTAGGCCCAGATCTCTGTACTGGGGTGAATGTATGACATTGTTCTGCATTCTGTCCATCAATAGTTCTTTTTGCAGCTAGAGTTTAAGCATTAGAAAGTCTTGATTGTGCATTTGCTGCTGGGAATGTAGCCCATGAATAGAATACCTCTGTCCTGTATGCTTCGCGGGCCTCAACCACAAAGGTCACATCTCCTCTTGCAAGGGGGAGCCCATGTTTTTGTAACATCTCAGTGAAATATGGAACCCACCGCCCCCCAGCTATATTGTTGATCTACATAATACCTGTCGATCATCTACAACTGTTGCATAATAGTTCACAAAGTTCAATGTATTACCGTTTACCTTAGCTGTAACCCATATCCATCTACCATACGAGTATCTCTGAATTTGAACAATTTCCCAATCTATCCCTTGTCCAAAGTAAATGGCAACCCCCCTTATTGCCGCCTGAGCCAATGCAAAATAAACTTCAGAAAAGAGCTTGGGGATATAGAGCTTCGGTGTATTTGTCTTGAGATGAGTTTCCTGAAGAAACAAAATTGTGGTGAGACTGAAGCTAGCCATCTTATTAACCCACCATATTTTTGCTTATTGGAAATACCATTTAAATTAATTGTAATTATACAAACTTTATGACCCATCCCTACTAATGTTGCTTAAATCTAAGGTGCTGTCAATAATACATTCCCTTACAGTGTATTCCCATCTATAACTCTGCTCATTTTCTTTTTTAACTATACCACCCTTCCTCAGTGCCCACACCCCCCTTCCCCTCCCAGTGCTCAAGCCACCCCCCCTCAGAGAAAGTGGAATTGCCCACCATACCCCTCTCCTCTCCTCTCAGGTGGTAGCTATTTCAAAGAACAGTATCCGTACAAGCATGCAAGGAAAAGTGTGTTGAGTGCCAACGTTCAAGAAAGGATGTCAAGTTTAAATGTGAGCATGTAAAATGGTTGTGCTCCTGCCTGGGCCTAAACATGACCACATGACACTTTGTGTTCCAGAGGTGTGGCCATATGAGCTTACTGCAGTGTTCCTTATGGGCATCAGCAATGGTGCACAATGTGAAGGCCCGTTACTTGATGGTGTACGTGAGATGTTAGATAGAGATATTGTTACTAAATGTGTAAGTGAATAATGGTATAGATTGGACTTTCTCCCAAAGTTGGTAGAGGTGGTGACGCCCTGGCTGAGTACTACCAAGCTGTGTTGAGGGAACATCAGTGGTGTAATGTCAAGGATTATGGATAGACACCCTCCAAAGACATACACAACACAATTGGGTGATTTGACCAGTACATTCAGGGCCTGGTCAACAGTTTGGGGAATGAGTACAGTACTACCATATTTTGTTACTGTCCTAGATATCTTGTGAAAATCACAAAAAAGTTTAAATAAAATAGAAGGAAGTTTTGATATTTCCAACCATTGGACAAAAACATAATGCTGCCCACAGCAAGCAAACATAGCTGTACTGTTCATTGTGATTAAAGTTATTATAATTATGATAATCATTATTATTATTACAACTGCTATTACTACTACTATTATTACTACTATTATCGCTATTTTTGTTGCATGTTTTTTATTCTGTCACACTATTGATGAGCAGCAATAGGGAGCATTAACTGACTTTAAAAAGGATTACCTTATAAGTACAAGAATTATGAACATAGTGTTTCTGTTTTTATTTCCTCTCAATACACTTAGAAGTACGATGTAACTCGACAGTGAGTGACACATTGTCAGAGATAAATGTAACTAAGCTAAACATTTGTTTTGCCTTGTCAACTGCATATGCAAATTCAATTCATTATTTTGTTCATAGCACAGATGTTGTTTTCTATGTGAAAGAATAGTGTTCCTTGAGAGCGACAGAACAAAAAGATCTGAAAACGGCCTATGTGGAATAATTAATTCTGGAGCGATTCTTTGAAAGATAATGTACATTTTGGAATCTCATGGAAGAATGGGAAATCTATATATATATATCATTGCAGAGTTTTTTGGTCCGGCCTTTGAGACACCTTGAGCTGTCCCGCCAGAATCATATTTTTGTAAAACAATTTTAAATTTATGTATGTAGATATATATATATATTCAGAGGAGAAGCGGTTATGGTTATATAAAAAAACAAAGGTTGCTGGGACGTTGTAGTCAGGTTCAGATTTTACACGCAAAAAAACACATTAATTTAGCTGTTATGGTTAGAGTTATTTCAAGTAACTGTTACTCATGCCCTAAGGTAACTATAACTTGTGCAGTTTTCTCCTCAATCATTTTACTGCAAATGTTACAGTGATATTATCAATGATTTCATAGTAGATGTCATGAGTGATGTAATATCTGGAGTAATCAGCAGTACATGGTGATGGCAGGAGTTATACCTTACAGCACGAGTTATAGTTACTTGAAATAACTCTAACTATAACAGCCACATTTTTATGGTTTTATGCGTGTAATAATCTCCCTGTAACCTTTGTTTTTTTAGTGCATTTCTAATTTTTTTAAATGCTATTTCCTAAATATAACGTCTCTGTAACCTTTGGTTTTTTCAGCCAATTTCAATTTTTTTAATGTTAAGTCAAATGCCCATCGCTATGCACTGTGGCGGGGGGTGGAGTTGGATGCAGTGCCTGGCATTGTGCTGACCCCACCCAAGATGCTGCTCCTGCCTCCCCCTCCTTGCCATCTGTTGTCCAAGTCCATGATCCTGCCCCTTCATTACAGCCCTGTGTGGCAGTTGTTCTTTCACTGCCCTTTCTTCCTGCCATGAACAAATATTTGGCTTCCCATTCACCTCCTCCCTACCATCTGTTGTCTGAGTTCATGCACCAGCCACCTCCCTCCTGCTCTGCATGGTCTGGTCTACTGCCACTGCCCCCCATTAGCTGGATGTCCCTCCTCACTTTTTCTGCCCCCCTTCTATGCCCCATCATTGCCCTCCTGCTTAAGCTCATTGCTTAACTTGTTGCCCTTACTCTCCTTCTCCTGCCCTCCAATGTTGGTGTTTGCCCCTGCTCCATCCTTTTTGCTCACCATGTTCCATGGACCTGCCACTGCCCCTCCTATTTACTCTGAGTGCTATGTTGAGCTGCCTCTTCTGCCTGCCGAGCATGGTCAGATGACTGCCGCCTGTCCCTGCCACATCCACCCTGCTAGTCCGAGCTCCATGCCTCTATCCCCTCCCTCTGTCCATGGTTCATTTTGCTGCCACCTCCTTATGCCCTCCATGCTTTGTTGTGCTGCAACTGTTCCTCCTGCTTACCCTACATGGTCTGTTGTGAAGTCCCTTCTCCTGCCCTCTCTTGACTTGCCCAACCCCAATCCATCCCTTCTGTGGTCCATGGTCCTTTGTGCATGCCCCTGCCCCCTCCCTCTTGCCCACCATGGCCATGCATGCCCTTCTGCGCTGCCACAGCCCCACCCACCTGCCCCATATGGTCAGCTTGCTGGCCATGATCCCCTCCCCCACCAACCTTCTCTCTGTTGTATGTGTGTATGCCATTATAGTCTACAGTTACCCTCCATGGTATGTTGTGCTTCCAGTGCCCATCCTGCCTGCCCTCCATGGTCAGCTTGCTGCTCCATCCCTGCCCTCCATTTTCAATGTGCAGACTCCTATCCACTCCCTCGTGCCTTGTCTGGTCCGTTGTCGTACCCCCTGCCCCCTCATTCCTACCCTTCATGGTCTGGTATGCTGCAGCTGTCCCTCCTGTATGTCTGGTATGGTCATCTTGCTGGCCTTGTCTCTTTCACCTCTGCTCCCTGTTGTCCATGTGCATGGCCCTGTCTCCTCCCTATTGCCTGCCATGGTCTGTTGTGCTAAGTGCTGCACTGCTTGTACTCTGTGGGGTATTGTGCTGCTGCAACCCCTGACGCCTGCCCTATAAGATCAGTTTGGTGCCCCTCCCATCTCTCTCCTACCCTCTGTTATCCAAGTTGATATCCCTACCCCATTCCTCCCGCCCTCAGTGATCCAGTGAACCATACTTGCCAACATTTCTAACTCTGTAAGAGGGAGATTTGGGGAAGAAAACCTGGGGAATTGTTTTTCCCCATTGACTTATCATAAAAAAGAGGAGATTTTAGGCAAGAAACATAAAAAAAATCCCTTTCTTGCTTAAAACATTGGGAGTCTCCTGTCTGAATCGGGTCTGTTGCAAAAAGAACAAACGATGGATGGAATGCTAAACAAATCAAACATTCACACCCAGTCACAGATCTGCTTACCATGCCACCCCGGTTTGGAACTAGTCATATGCAAATCACTCTTTTCCCTGCACCCTATGAGAGCAGTCCAGCCAAAACTGCCAGACCAGGTTCTCCCTGGACCAGAAACAAACATCCTGGGAGTGGTTTTGGGGTATTACCCCTCATCAGCCAGGCTAGCTTCAATCCAGTGGCACAGTGAACTTGAACCCACTTCTGAACATACCCTTCCCACGTAGAGCGACAAAAGCAAAAAGAACAAACAATGGACAGAATGCTAAACAAATCAAACATTCACTGCCAGGCACAGATCTGGGTTTAATCCATCATTTTTTGGTTCACCACGCCACCACAGTTTGGACCCAGCCATATGCAATTCAGTCGGTTTAAAAAAATATATATAAATATTTATCAGTGCTCAACCAACAGTACATTGAAATTATATCGTTATAGTATATCATAGCTCCATAAGTCAGAGTGTTCAATGGTTACATCAACAATCAAAATCTAACCTAGCAGAGTTGAACACCGTTCTCCTTCCTATACCTTGTTGTCCCTATCTACAAGCCTCGGTGATCCTGCCAATCCCCCCATATCGTCTCACATTTATGTGGGCATCCTCTACTCATATAAATTGTATGTTCAGCTCACCAGCACCATTCCAGAAATCAGCCACCCTCGGGAGAGAAGCTGCCCCCCATTCCTGTTCTATATTGTGCTTGGCCACTATCACTGCCAACGCCAAGCATATTTTTGATATCGCTGCCAGGTTTCAACCGCAGGGATAAGAGGCAGATACCATTTAGACTCTAAGGGAACTTCCAGCCCGAACACCTCAGCCATGATCCTCCCTATTTCTGACCAATATCCATAACTCAACGAACACTCCCACAGCAGGTGGCAAAAGGTCCCCTCTTGTCGACATCCCCTTTGGCACATTGTATTTCTTGACCTGGCACCGCTAGCCCTCCGTGGTAGACTTCTCTCTGCAACTTTTGTAAGGCTATTTGGGAGGTACCGCCATTCCACAATAGTAGTTGTAGTTCCACATTTACCTTTTTGAGAAAAACTGGCAGAATTGTAAAGGGCATGTTTTGCAAAATATATAGAAGGCTTGGGAAAATCATCATTTTAAATATGGCTGCTCAGCCCATCAGTGAGAGCGGAAGCTTCCAGCAATGCTGGGCATGCCTACATAATTGGTCCAACTGGACTGACCTGTTCTTTGCATAAAAGTTCTGCACCTTTGTAGCCACATACACCCCAATTTATTTAAACCCAGTCGTCTCAATTGGGACCCTCCATCTAGATGTACATTTTGGTATTCCCCCCCACCAGCGTGAACAATAGGCACTTGTCCCAATTTATACGATAGCCTGAGTAGTTCCCAAAGATGTGGAAAATCTGTAAAATCGTATCAATGGAATGCATGGGTCTTGTGACATATAATGGGACATCGTCCTAATATGAGATTTGTTTATCCCAATCACCGGCCACTGAAATGCTCCAGATAATGGGATGTTGATGCACCCAGGCCTCTAATGGCTCAAGGGCCAAAGCAAAGAGCATTGGGGACAGGGGGCAGCTCTGTCTCGTACCCTTTAGGAGGTCAAACACCCTGGACACCAAGTTATTAACTCGTATTCTTGTCAGTGGATGAGCATGTGAGATGGACTAAGCCACGCCCTATTTACAACACTAAGTTAGCATAACCGAGATCATAGTTAACAAGCAATCTTGTCGCTTCTGCTGCGCTGCACACGACACTGTTGTTATGTGTTATTCATTTTGTAAAATGCTGACTCGACTTTGCCTTACAGAATAACAAACGGTTGTTATACATTCTTAACCGTGAAATGTGCCCTTGGTCTGTACATCATGCAAAGAACGCGTCTGGGTCACTAGAAGGTACAGAGTGTTGTGTTTAGATTGATCGTAGACACTTGTTAGACATATCATGCATACAGCTGCCAATGTTTGAAGGACAAGCGTCTTTAATATTGCAGAACAGTTTGGTTTTACATTCATTCGAACAAGAAGAGCTGATGCATGCTGTGAGAGCTGATCCTTTGATGTGGTTCTACTAAGCTGATCTATACGGTATGGGGTCCCCCCCCTGTTAGCCTAAGAGACCTTCTAATAGTATAATAATAATAATGTATTAGATTATAGTGAAAGGAGTGTGGCCGTATACCACTGTCATTAATAGTATGATTGCTCCTTTCATTCTATATGGTATTATAATAATGCTAATGATTCTGATCTGTATTGTTAGTCTGCTAGTGTTAGCCAAAGTACTGCATCTTAGGACGCGAGGTTTATAAAATAAACTCTTTAAACTTTACCGTGTCTGTATTATTATGTTGTGGACTAACAAATAAGTACGAACAGGTATTTCGGATTCCCACCACTCCTGAGAAATATCTAAGTCGCTTGTTCTGGTTTGTCTATACATTGGGACCACCTAGCTAGATCTAGGTTAACGAATGGGACACTAAGCTAGTCGGATAAGGGGTTCTGGGTTCTGAGGGTAGTTTTCTGGTACACCACAATTCTCTGAGGTCCTGGTCTCCTGCGCATAGTTCTGTGCAAAAGCAGAATCCCTGCAACAAGCATATAGGAGCCTGACACACCCAAAGAACATCGGCCCAAAACCAAGACGTGTCAGAACAGCAAAAATATAACTCCATTCCACGATATCGAACACCTTTTGAGAAGATCCGCTTGTTCTGTAAAAGCGGATTCCGTCACTGGCATGATCCCATATAACCTCCCTAGATTCAATCGTGTTCCCCTATGCGGCTTAAATCCGGATTGATCCGGATGAATCAGGGATGTAATCACTGTTTGTAATTGAAGCGATAATGCCTTGGCCTATACTTTAGCCTTGTAGTTAAGCAATGAGATGGGTCTGTATGACCCACAGTTTGTTGGTGGCTTGCCCTTTTTAGGGATCACCACTATCACTGCTGTTCTTTAGTCCTCTGGTAAGGTGCCATCTTTCGTGGCCCCTTGAAACATACTTAATAGCTTTTCCACTGTTTTATCCAACATGCATTTGATTAATTCCACCAGTAGGCTATTTGGCCCCACTGCCTTTCCAGATTGTAGGGTGCACGCCACTGTAATAATTTCCTCTACTTTCAGGTCTCCCACTAACATTTCTCTGTCCTCCTCTGTCAGCTGTCCCCTTCTATCCAGCCATGCCAGCAGTTTACTAGCTTTATCTCCCACATTGTATAAATGATGCTAGGTGGCCAAAGCCTGAGCCCTGGCGCTATCCTCCATCAACACCCTTAATTTGTGTTGTCGCATTGGTAACTGATGTCCCAGTGAGGGTGAAGCTGTTTCCCCCGTGCCATGCAAGATTCCAGGCAAGCGATCTCACTCTCCAGTGTTATATCGTTCAATTTTTTCTCTTTCTTATTGCTCCTATTTGTGCTTGGGCATTGCCTCTAATCACTGTTTTGTATGCCTCCCACAACATTACAGGCAAACTCCTCATTCCCAGGTTTCCCTCATACTTGATTTAAAGATTTAAATTCCTTATCTTTAAGGAACAATGGGTCGATCCTAGGGGATAAAATGTGGTCCCTCGCCGGACCTTCAAGCACCACTTCAACCGGTGAGTGGTCTGACACTCCCTGCGCCATGTGTAAGGCTTTCTTAAAGTCGCCCCATGGCTAGTCTGTGTGATCAAATAGTGCAAACGGGCCAGGCTCCCATGAGCCGCCAGTGTGTGTGAATTGCCTGAACTCAGGATGCTGAAGATGTCATATGTCACCCAGTCCCATAGCTAATAGAAAATCTTGCATCAGGCCTGGGCTCCTCCCAGAAGCCCCCCCTCCCAAATGTCTAATTCTATGTTGATCACATCGTTCATATCTCCTCCCAAAATCAGCCTCCTATCTGGTAGCTCTAGGAGCAGGGGACCAACAGGTCTAACGTAGACTTAAACTTGGGAGGAAGTTACACTGAGCAGAGGTTAAGGATCTTTCCCTCCCAATGGCCACTTACCGCTACATACCTGCCTAGGGAATCACTGCATGTTCTTGTGGGAATAAAAGGTAGCAGCAGCCTCCTACATAGTTCCCCAAATCCCCCTGGAACCTACGGTGTATTCTACATGTGCCGCTAGTGTGTATCTAAATTTGTTGAGGGCTTTACAATGATTCTCCATGAGATGCATTGCTTGTAGTAAAATAACATGTGGAGTGTGTCGCTTAATGAATTGCAAAACCACTGACATTCCAGGACCAGATTTTCACTGACTGACACTGGGCCCCAGACATAGAACTAGCAACTGGCATAGTCTCATATACGTATGTCTCAAAAGCATATGATGTGCTACGTCCTCCCCTCGGGTCTGCTTCATGATGTAATATAGGACCGACCCCACTGTAATTAAGCACTTATATTTCAAACTCTTACATTAGAAAACAACTAAACTTACCCCAACTGTGAAACCATTCCCTCTCCCTGCAACCCTGCTAGATAGGTCCTTAACTCTCCCCTTCCCCCACCTGCAGAGCAACTGTCGCCCAAACAATAGCATTCACTAACGATTAAAGTGGTACCTTGGCTCTGCTGTTAACAACCTACGGAGAAATGCATTCCTAGTGTATACCCCTGTTGTACAGTTCTGTACTAGAATCCCGAGTTGCCCTCAAGTCCAGTAGTGTCCTATGAAGAACCTCTGGAATCACTGCATATATCCACTCCTAGTTTCTCCTTTCATCGAGAGTCAGCAAAGTCCCTGGCCCCTGGCCGATGCATAACCAAAGTCACTCACCATCTTACCTTAAGGACCGAGCTTAATTATAGAAAACTTCGGCACCCCACTGTCCCTTCATATTGTATCTGATGTCTCTCCTTCTGCCTGTTTCCTTGTGGGTCTTCCGCAGTCTTGTCTCTCTCTGGCCCTTCTCAAACCTCTTGTGCTTCTTTGCCTCCACTCCGACCAGCAACACACCAGCCATCCAGCCATTCCCAGGCTTCTTCAGGAGATGTGAAGTGCCAAGTCTTTTTTGGGTTCTCTTTTAACTGCTTCAAAGCTGTGCTGATGGCGTTGGACCTGCAGGGTAAAGTCGGGGTAGAAGCAAACTAGGGTATTCACCCTCGCTGCATTGAAAATTGCATTTCTGCCTACGATAATTAAAGATCCTCGCTATTATCGTGTGAGGTAGGAGCACTCAACTTGGTTGGGGGTACTGGTGCCCTGTGTGCTCTTTCGACCAAGACAACATTGGACAGTCGTTTGAGGCGCAGACTATTCATTATAAAGTCTTCTACGAAAAGGTCAAAACTATGGCCCTCTGCCCCTTCTGGCACCCCCACCACCCTAATATTATTTCTCCTTGCATTTTCTTCTTGATCTTCAAGCTTTGCAGCCATAGTAGAGACCTGTTGTGTCAAGGATTGAACTTGTGTCTCTAGGCATTTTGTGGTGTACCTCAATCATCACAGTTTCTATCTTGGGCTCTAATGTGCCCTTTACGTCCTTTATCACTGCCTTTATTGCCCCCACGGAGGGTTACTAAACCGTCAGGGGCTCTACCACACCTCTCCCTGTCGCCATTAGTGTTTTTAGGACTACATAATTGTGCATTTTATTTGATTGATGTGAACAAGGTCCTATAGGGCTTCATTATTGCGGTTGAGTCGGAGTCTGTCCTCTTCTAGGGCACTACCTCTGGCGATGGCCTGCGGTGTGTCAGCAAGTCTACACAGTTCCTGCTCGGTTCGGCATCTGCCAGTCTATGGGATAATGTCACCTCTGCAAAACAGATCTGGTTCTTCTTAGACCCAGCAGACTGCACTAATGAGCCGTGGCCCCTATGTTGGAACTCCTTTACTTCACTTGGGTTCTATGGGCTCACTGAGCCCCTGCCCCTATATTCCACCATGATGCCCTTCCACGCCTCACTCCAGGGTCGACACATATTGGCAAGCACCAGGCTTGGTAATCTCTCTAATGCCGTCCCCTCTCCGCTCCACTTTCGTGGTTCCTCTCTGGGCTGGCTGCTTCTCTCTCCTGGCCTCTGTTGACCCTTCTCACATCTCTTACTGCCGCCGGAAGGCTGCTGATCCTTTCTCAGCGGCAGCACTCGTAGTCAACTGGTCAAGGCTCGAGAAGAATGGGGCCCGACAGTCAACAACCGCAGCCACTCAGCAGTCCTTCTCCACAGTTTGGATATCAGGTACGGAGGGTCTTGGTGGTCACAGGATCTCAGTCATGTTCATGCCTCCTCTGGTCTTACAGCCGCTCCTCAACGCCACCCAGCAGGCCACCCGACTCCGCGGCTCTCTGACCTCTTCTCAGCGGCAGGGAAAGGGGGCTCGAGTCTACACTTGGTCACAGGGTGAGGGTTCATTGTATTTCAGGCTTGGGGCTCCTCGGGATTGCGGATTATGTCTGGACATTGGGCCAGGCAAGCTCATGTGCAGCCATCTTTGACTAAAGCCAAGCCACACCCCCCATGCAAATCAGTCTTGACCCTGCTTCCCATGGAAATAGTCCAGCCCCAACTGCAAGGCCAGGTCCTCCCTGGACCGGAAACAATCATCTTGGGACCGGTTTCAGGGTATCAGCCCTCATCAGCCAGGCTAGCTTGATCTCTGTACTGGGAGTTAGTGTTTGGCATTGTTCAACATTCTGTCATCAATTTTTTTTTAATATTTGTTGCCCTAAGTGGGACAGGTATGCATAGATATGGGTCCTGTGCCTACCATGCCAACGGAGTCAAGCTATTTTAGCTGATGAGGAGTGACACTCCGAAACTGGTCCTAGGATGCTTGTTTCCAGTCCCGGGAGGACCCGACCTGGCAGTTCGGAAGGGACTGTTCCCCTGGGAAGCAGGGTCAAGACTGATTTGCATCTGGCTGGAATCAAACTGATATGGCATGGTGAGCAAACAAACAATGGATTTAGGCCCAGATCCCTGTACTGGGAGTGAGTGCTTGACATTGTTCAGTGTTCCATCCATCAATTGTTCTTTTTTCTTGAATCGGGTCTGTTGGCATGTATGGTTGTACTGCCTATTCTTTTTGCCCTCAATGGTCTGTTATATTTCCACAGCCTCTCTTGCCTGTCCTGTATGTATGTGTGTTGCCCCGTCCCCCTTTCCCCTGCCCTCCATGGCCTTTGTGCTGCCTTTGCCCCTACCAACTGCCCAGTTTGGTCAGAGATGTTTTAAGGCATGGGCAAAGTGGACTCTGGCCCAGGCCCCAGGGGTTCAAGGGCCCCCTTGATAGTGTCAGTCCCGTTCTGCAAAGAAACTTGACCTGATGACATTGAATAATTCTCAAACAGATGGTTTTAAATACTGTTTCCCTTTAATTTATTTTTAATCTGAGTGATGTGCGAGAGTCTATTACTGACATTTTGCAGAGAAATGTTGTGTTTGTGTTCCATGCAACATCCATAAAAACGTTTCTCATAGATCAAAACAGGACCTCACGTATGAGAAATGGGATGGTGTCACAGACATTATTTGCAGTAATAGCAGTGAGCTGCTACTGTGTTAGAATATTGAAAATGTGTGTTACTATCACGGAATATTAGATGTAACAACCTTAGAATTTGGACAAGTGCGCTGTCAGTGACCTAGCCAATGATGCAATAAAAGAGCTGAAATGGGATCATAAATGCAAAGCAGGTCTGAACAGGGGCCCCCAAAATATGTTCGGCCCCGGGCCCCCATAGTCCTTCAGATGTCCCTGAGCCTGTTCAACTTGTGGCCTCTGACCCTCCTCCCTGCCCGCATTTATCTGAGTAACATTTTATATTGATTACAAAAGTGTGGCTCGCCTGAAATCATGTTGATGTAATCAAAACGGTAATACCTAAAGCATTTGCTATAGAAATGATAAAAAATAAGAGCATCTTATTCCCATAGAAATTATGTTTAGTGTGCTAAAAAATGAAAATGAGGACATATGTTCTCAGTTTGCAAATAGCAACAAAGCACTTTAAAATTATTTGCTATCTTGTCTTTTTATCCACTTGATGAGTTGATTATATGTTTCACTTAGTGGAGTAAATGTTGCGTTGTGGCAAGAGCTGCAGACTTTGCAACTTGAAAGCCAGGTTTGAGTTTCAGCGTCAGCTCGACATCCTGTGATTCTGGACAAATGACTCAATCTCCCCATGCCTTAAGCCCAAAAGGATTATGTCCTTCTGTAATGTAACCGATGCTCATGTAAAGCACTCCAATAACCTTGGGTCAAGTCTGCGCTATATAAAACTGCACACAACAAAAAATTAAGTGTTTTGCACACTTTTTATCATTGGGCTATTCTAGGGCTACACTTTGGTGATATTCATACAACATTTGTCCATCTTGGGAGACTTATTTGTCATGAAGCGCCCTAATCCCCTCATTTACTGCAATATCCTCAGTAGAAAATGCCTTCAGTTTTCCACTTCAATTTCATCAAGATGGCAGTCAGATGTGCCACACTTTTGGCATAAATTCAGAATTTATTAGAACACTGTAGTAAACTGCTGATCGCCAGGGAGTTAACTGGCAGTCGGCTGCTGGTGCTGAAAATACATGTTTTAGTCTGCATGTCAGAATGTTTTAATGACATAGAACAGGAAGATATTTGAGAACTGTTAGGCCTGGCATTTCTTGGCGTGATTACCCCTGACGTTTTGCCTCTACCGCCTCTATTTTCGGTACTGTGATCGATATGGTGTTGCCAACTTAGATGCTCTGGACACTTTGCCACTGCTAAACAGTGTCAAAGTGCAAGTATTCCCTTTGTAAAGTGTAATGGTGATTGGTTGTCCTTTATTGGTATGTTTGCTTTACTAGTAAAATTCCTATTGAAGTGCACTATGTGTGCCAGGGCTAGTAATGCAAATGCTACTGGTGGGCCTGCAGCACTTATTGTGCCACCCACTCAAGTAGCCTTGGAAAGGGAACCCAGGCCTGCCATTGCAGGCCCTGCACGCAGTTTCCTAAACTGCCATGTTGTTATGGTAAGTACACTCACTTACCAGACCCTGCCCTTCCCTTTCCATACACATCAGGCACCCCTATGGTAGGTCTAGGTTACCCCCTGGACAGGGTGCAGTGCATGTGAAAGGCGGGACATGTACCACCGTGTGTGCCATGTCCTGGCAGTGACATAATCTCCATTTTGTTTTCACTGCTGAAAGGCCATCTTGCCCATTAGAATAGAATGGGGAAGCTGTGTAATATGTTTTCCAGCCTATCTCCCCGAGGGCTTAAGATGGAAAAGTGAAGTTTAGTATGCCTGAACTCACCCAGCAATAAAACATCTTTTTATGAAGATGGTTTTTGCATTGTGTGTTTGTAAGCCACTCTTTTAGAAGTGGCTGGGTTTTGGTGCTTTAAACATTTCTGTGTGTCTCTGCCTGGTTGTGGATTGACTGGCTGGATTTAAAAGCAATAGGATCTGGGGAATGTCTTGACCCAGGGGAGGAGGTGCGACAGCACAGGCTGACCTGCATCTGGAGTGTGTAGGGGGAGGAGTAGGCCTTGAGGTGAAGAGGCCTGGGCTGGTGCTATAAAACAATTGTCCCATCTCCTGCTGAGTGATTGAGAATCCAGACCCCCACTAATCAAAGGGAGAAGGTGTCACTGAAGGGAGGCACCCAAAACTGGTTTGAGCAGGGGTCAGTGCCCCCTGTAACACAAAGACTTCAAAGCCATTTAGGGGAATAACTATGCGAGCTGAAGCCCCTGAACTTTGAAGAATGGCTTGATCAAGTGTGAACAAGACTGGAGCTACTTTGTGGATCAAGAGGAACCTTTGCCAAGGAAGAAACAACTGAATAGACTGCTGGATAGGCCTGCTCTTGCTGTGTAATCTGGGGCTGGCCTGCAGTTTGCTGTTTTAACCAAGGAAAGGCTGTTGGGACTTTGCTGTGTGCTATGGCCCACTGCTTGAAGGACTTGGGCCTGAGGTGAGCTGGCTCCCTGTTTGGAAACACAGGAACACAACAGTTTCCCGAGAAGACTCTCAGATATGCTGTGGGTGTGTGGACTCTGCCTAGCCTGAGACCTTCGCAAGTTGTGCCCTGTGATCTTGGGCACCGGGAGTTCTAAACGAGACTCAGATACGCCGTGGGTGCATGTGCTCTGTCTAGAGTCCTTCTAGAGGATCGTCCTGTGAACGTATGTACCGAGGAGCCAAGTAAGTCTCAGCGACGCTGTGTGCGTGTGCTTGGGGGCAGCTTGAGACGTTTGGGTGGATTGGCCCGTGATCGTGTACACCAGAAGATCGAATGTACCTCAGCAACGCTGTGTGCGTGTGCTGTTCACAGCCTGAGACCCTCGTTGGAGGTGCCCTGTGAACGGGGGCGCCAGAGGATAAAGTGTGTCTCAGTGACGCGGAGTGAGTGTGCTTTCTACTACCTGAGACCTGCGCAAGTTGTGCCCTGTGATCGTGGGCACAAGAAGATCAAGTGTGTCTCAGCGACGCTGCGTGTGTGTGTCGTGCGTAACCTGAGACCCTCATGAGGAGTTGTCTGGTTAACGTGCACCCAGAGTTCCCGTGAGTCTTAGTGACTCTGAGTGCGGGTGTATTGTGCAGCCTGCGATCTTCCCATTGCCCGTAAAGTCAGAGATTGCAACGGAGGCCCAATTTGCTGGATGAGGAGAGGAGAGTGGGTTCGCGCCCCCCATGTAATGTGTGTCGACTCCTGGGGCGCGACGCAGGCTCGGAGGTAGACACTCTCGGCCTCTCTCTCTGTTCTGCAGTGCGAGCCTCTGCTTCGGCTCGGATTGAGGCCCATGTGCCTAGGGAGTGGCAGCACCGGGGCCTGAGTGCGAAGCGGCAGTAACTGTGTTCTATCCTACCCGTGTTGGAGGACAACTGTGGCCGGAGACTAACCGCTAGCCAGCACGAGTGGCGGAGAGGCCGTCGGAGGCACCGTGAACGTTGCTGGAGTAACTTACGTATTGCAGCACTTCTACGTAGCGGAATATCTGATGATTGTATAACGCAACCCTCTCTGGTTCCTTCCATCGTCGCAAAATGGCAACCAATCTCTTTACTCCTCTTTTCCTTCCCAATGAGTGCGTGCACTTCAACGCCCTGTCCTACTTTATTGCTTGCAGCGTCCTCAGATTCTCCCAATGATAATTTGTCGCTGTGGGAGGCATGCTTGGTGACTTAGGCTTGTGCGGTATGCTTTTAGGCTCTACGTGATTCTCCGTACCCGATGGTGGCATCTGCTTGTTTATCCCCCAGCCTCGCAGCCGCGCTTTCTAACTCACAGTGGGTTCAGCTGTAGAGATTCAGCCTCCGGTCTTTCTAGTGGTATTGCCTACCTTGCATTTTGTCTCACCCGCGCCACTTGGGCGACTTTTCTCGACATGCGGGTGCAGCCCCTTCCTGTCGTGGTGGCCTATGCGGCCTCACCATGCTCTCGCCTCTGGCCATCTGTCTGGCACGTCCTTCCCAAGCGTATAGCATGAGAATTCTTGTCTGCAGCGGCCTCCGGACAGAGCGGCTGCCTCCCTGCTCCTTGCACTTCTATTATCCTTCTCTCCAGACCTTCAGATCTAGCCCAGGCGCAGATTTTTAATGGATATTGTCCCCGGGCTGCAGGAGCCTCACTGCAGTACAGCCATCTTGGGAACCCACCCCCTAGCGCCTCCCCCAATGTAATTTACATAGGACCTTTAGACACAGCTACAGTCTGAACTGCTGAACGGAAGTAAACCAAATGTGGCAGCTAGGTAGATGCTGGTCCAGGGATGTGTCTTTTTGTTATTTGGTGTAAATCTGTTCTGTAGTTTTAGAGATATTACCAAAATCCAAACATGTATATCCCCATCCCCTCCCAATTTCATGCTGACATCTGATTGGCTGCCAACACTTCAAACCAGGAAGTGTTGGCAGCCCTCTCGGGACTCAGCTTAAGCCGAGTACCAGAACATTTTTTTAGAAAAAATAAATGGGGGCAGTTTAAAAATACCCTGACCCCCTAGGCCTCTTGGAGGGGGTTCCACAGGGATTTGGCAATTCCTCCCCCCCCCTCCCCCAATTTGTTTTTTTTCCGGATCCTCACGAAAATGTTTTTAAAAATTAAGTGTAGGCTCCTGCACTTCATCAATTATCGCCCACTGAGTAGGCCGAGTCCCAGGGACATTTTTGAAATGAAAGAGGGGGCTCATGGGCCCCGCCTCCTGGGGCTTATTATGCCCTAGGGACCACCACCTCCCCATTGCAAAGTAAATTTTTTTTAAATGGGAGGGGAGCCAGGTGGCCGGCCAGCCTCCCGGTTGTTCTCGGCTCAAGAGACGACACCTTCCTGGGGCAGGCCCTACAGATTTGAAAGAGGGGGTCAGCACCCCACCCCTCCCGGAGCCATAGATGGCCCTAGAGACTGCCACCCCTAGGGTCTGGTCCTGCTAGATACCGCTCCTGCCAAGCCATAGCAAACTGTTCTCCACTTTTTGCAAGTGGAAGCCTTGAAAACGCACTTGCTTGCTGGAAGCGGAGCGAAATTGCTTTTACACAGAGGGAACTGCATGTTTAGCAGCTCCCTATGTGTAAAAGTAAAACTGTGTCCTGCAGGTGGCAGGGAGCCAGAAGGGACCGTGGGAGCCTTCAGGCTCCCCTGAGGTTCCCATCAGTGGTGAGTGTGTGCCTTTCACTGGGCTGCACATCCTAAGGAACTTTATGCTTTATAATCATACATAAATAATTGAGCAGAAGCACATTTTATTTCTCTTTTCCTCTTTTTTTTTTTAAAAATCCACGAGAGGTGTAATAAGGGAGCTCACACTTGAGGTTAAAAACAAACCCCTGTTTTTATTTATTAGCATGAAAAATTGCAGCCTAATAAATCTCTTATCGATCTAAACATTGATAGTTATATCATCCACCTTCCTTTTTGTTTCTGCCTTTTCAATTTGGCGGTACAGTGGAAAGTGACAATGACGACTGACCCCTTAAGAATACAAGATTGAAATAATAGTTTTTTGGTCACCGACTTTGGGACCTCTTTTGGCTCAAACCAACACTAAAACCGGTATGTAGATAAATCTTTTTAATAACAAGCTTAACATTTTTTTTGCACTTTTAGAGTTAGACACTTTAATTAAGTATATTCACGTTTGTTTAATTTAGGAAAGCTGCGATGTCCTACTCGAATAAATCAATATCACCCTGATGAATACCTTCACTCAGATCTAACCTTGGTCCCCTGCTGAAGGTTGAAACGCGTCGGCTATTACGTTTTGGAAGTCAAGAGTACCCACACATGTAAATGATTGCACAGAATAGTGCTAAGTCTGGACTTGAGTTAACAAGTTTAGACCTCGAGGTTTGATTAGACCTCTGACTCCCTCTAGGACCTGGATAGTTTCTTGTAAGCGAGGACTAAGTCAGATTTGGTGGTCCCCTTTGACGTATAAGTATCTTGTAGGACAAAGACCTTTTGTTTTTCACCTTTTTTTCTTTGTTATTTATTGTTATTTGTCAATTGTGTATATTGTGGAATGGTATACTTAACAGTTTGATTTATGTCATGCACTAAGTTCTTCGCAATAAGACGATTTGTCATGTTTGTATTTTGTAAATATTGTCATATGTGTCTATAATGTCTTTGGAAATGTTAACCAGGAGCATGTTGAAAACATTAACAAGGAGAAAATTCGATGAATAGAAAAAATAGAAATTTAAAAAAAGTAATTCAAGCCCAGAGTTAATAAATATGACCTCTGAAGGCATAAAAAAGTGATGGTCAATCTATGGTGGGAGAGGTATTTCTTGTTTGATTATTTCTGGTTGAAACCAGGGACACGTGGCCCCCTTCACTAATAAATTAAAAAAATAAGAATACAAACGATCGACAAGTCACTGGAGGCCTGCCCCTTTTAACCACCACGCTGCAAACACACATCCTGGCACACAGCTGGTTGGGGATGATATTTTCTTGGCAGCAAAAGGTCCTTAGCGGCCAACAAGCCCTCCTGTTACCTCCAGTTTATACAAACAGCGGGCTTTCTGAAATGACTTCGGAAGCCCCGCCACTTTCTCCAACACTCTGCAAACGTGACTTCTAGTTAAAATACCATAGAATTTCACTTAAAAAACCTCATGATTACAGGGACCTTATAGTTAGAAAATAGACTTTGGAAGACCTTAGAAATTCACTTTAGCAGGAACATTATATTTAGGCTCAAATCTTACTCATACAAAACTAGTGAAATTCATCAGTTATAGTTACCTGAGCTAACTATATTTTACACCACGGCAATTCACTGCTTATGACCTCACATATTACATTGCTCATGACATGGTCAGTGACTTTGCTGATGACATCACAGATAAAATCATACACAGAACCACCCACACACCCACTCGCACCCAATACAGCCTCTTTTATGCCAACTCACACCCACACAACCACCCACATACCCATTCACAGATCCATACCAGTACTCACACACCCACTCACTCTTCATTAGAGCCACTCACACACCCACATTTACAGCCACTCACACAATCATTTACTCCCCATACAGATACTCATACAACTAGTCACTCACCTATACAGCCACTCACACAGCCACACACTTAGCCATGCAGCTACTCACACACACACTTATTCACCTTCACAGTCACTCACAAACCCACTCACTCACCCACACAGCCTCTCAACACAGCCACTCACTCAGCCATACAAGCACTTGCACACTCACCTATACACCCACACAATCACTTACATACCCATTCACACATCCATACAAGCAGTTACACATCCACTTACTCACCCATTTTGCCATCCATACAGACACTCACTCTCTAATACAGCAACTCACACACTAACTCACTTAACCAAACACCCACTCAAACAGCCACTCACTCACCCATACAGCCACTTACACATCCAGTCACGTTACTCAAACAGACATGGATATATATACAATCACACAGCCGCTCACATAAATGTTAGAAGTAGAATCACTCAGTAGTAGTGCACCTAGTATACTCATTTAACATTAATGGTATGTTAATATATATGTTTAACACCCATACACTCTTAAAAACACTTAAACTCACTTGATGATGTCATCAATGATGTCATTTGACATCTCATCAGTGATGTCACTGACCATGTCACAAGTGATGTAATATGTGAGGTCATTAGCAGTGCATTGCGTGGGTGTAAGTCATAGTTAGCTCAGGTATCTATAACTGCTCAATTTCTCTTTTTGTAAGTGTGTAAGCTGTGCCTAACTATAACGTCCCTGTAACCTTTGTTTTTCTCAGTGAATTTCTAAGTTTTTTAAATTCTATTTTCTAACTATAACAACAATGTCATCTTTGATTTTTTTAAGTGAATATTTATATTTATAAATGTATTTATATATTCCCAATGACTCCTTGCTGAGCGGAATATGACAACCCTATCTGCCTTTATATTACTAGTGGTGGTGGTGCTTCCACAACAGTGTTTATTTATTACCTATACTAGGCGTCACTCTGCTGTGGCCTGGAGCCCAAGCAGAGAATGGGGCCGAGAAGACTTGAGCGTGAACCACGTTTGGAGGTTGGTGGTGGTAGGGAACCCTCAGCATCTTGGTGGAGGTGCTGGTTTGGGGTAGGATGATCTACTGGTCATGCTTTCATTCAGCTTTGGGATAGTATGGTGCGGAGAAGTGCCCAGTGGTAAATTATCTTCTGTTATTTGCACTTCTTTCAGCAGTGGGAGTTTTTCTGTTGTGTTTCAGCTCTAAATCAGGCCCTAGGCATGCCCAAGGCAAAACCAAGACCTCTTCTGTTTCCTGGCTTGCTTTTGGAAGCGTTTGGAGTTTAAGGCACTCTCAAGCACAAAGACACCGAGCCATTGAAAGTCTAGGGGGCATGGTGCACCTATGCAAATGTCTGTGGATGTGCATGTTTATTTTGTATGAGGCATAATCGGCTCTTGGTTGTGGTCTGAAATTTTCTATCATCGCACGGCCCAGAGCTACACAATCAGAAGACCATAAAGGTGGCATAGCTGCCCCAAGCCATGATTTGCAGATGTGAGTCGAATTACCGAACTCTGTATATCACCACATTATGTTTCCCATTGTCAAGTGCCACCATACAAAAGCTGGGTCTCATATATTAGAGCCACAATACAATAAGACCGCGTCAGGAAATGAGCAAACTCTTGCGCGACTGATACTGGACATTACTGAGTTTAAAAACAAAGTATGAATTACCACTCCTTGTTGTAAGCTTCTTGACATAATGTTTTACATGGGGGACACTTCCGTAAACTGGGAAAAAGGTGAAGACCATAACAAGGATGGTGACAAGGTCTCATGTTAGAAAGTCAACACTACACCAACAGTAGTATTCCAAAACTTCCTGAAAGTTCACACCGCTGTGTCACTTTACATTAAAGGGTCTTGTAAGGGTTCATAAAGCCATTCCATAAGGTTCCTTTTGGTAGCCAAATCAGTTTAACGGTGCAAAAAAATGGCACTTAACTTTAGAGTAAATAAAGACTACTTGTAAATGTCTGAAAATGTGCAGCCAGATGAACAATATCTAATTGAATCTGAGCAAAGGCAATAAATCTATGAAGGGATGTGAATTATCATTTACGCATGTCTCTCAAGACATATTGAAATAAGCCTGTTTAACAATATAAGTCTTGTAATTATTCAGATTTCAGAACTATTATTAACATATGCACTCATTCTGAGTGGCCCAGTAATGCTAATGGGGCCGGTAATAGTTGTTACCAGCCACATTCAGATTAAGACGTGGTATTTCTCCCGGAGACTTTAGGTGCTAAAAGCAGTTACACTCTCTGGGTGAAATACAGGGCAAAAGCATGCAGGAATTAGAAACTTCGGGCTTTGGTAACTCAGGGGGTGGGCGGGAAATCAGGTAGAGGTTTTTGATCTCAGAATGATGGCCATAATATCTAGCACTGGGAGTATTTTAGACCTGATGTTCTAATTACTGGATGCAAAAATCTGGTCGCAATTTTAGACCAGTATTTTAGTGACTAGTAAAGACTAAGAAACCGGCCTACTGCCTAATAGGTCAGTTCGCTAAATTCCGATTTGGAGTGGATTGCCATCCGACCTGCCTCATGCCTCATGATTGTTGATGAGGTAGGTCGCAAATTGGGACTCTCTCCAAATGATGGCCTTCACAGATTTTGTGGTCTTCTAGGGTCAGCAGAACACCAAGTCTCTGATTGTGTTTCAATAAAGTAAACTTTTTTTTAAAATACAACCCATTTTCCTCAAAGGAAACAGAACTGAGGTTAAAATAAAAAGTGACCTTTTTGAAAATGTTGTTTGAGAGATGGAAATGGTCCTCTGCACCACTGTGTACTCTGCAAAAAACATGTTTTACATTCACAAAGGGAAAGGGATTCCAAGGGTGCCCCTTCCCTTTTGCAAATTAATTTCCATCCAAACTTGGGAGTCAGTCATTTTTCAATGTTTTGACCGTGAGTTTCATTAAAACATTGATACGTTGCCTGCAAAAGGGATATGCTGCTTTCAAATATGGAATTGCTATGTAGGTGTCAATCGCAAACTGGAATGGCATGATGAGCAAAAAAAGATGGATTTAGGCCCAGATCTCTGTACTGGGGTGAATGTATGACATTGTTCTGCATTCTGTCCATCAATAGTTCTTTTTGCACTTGTCACCCCGAGTGGGACGGGTATGCTCAGACGTGAGTCCCATGCTCTCCATGCCACTGGAATCAAGCTAACCTGGCTGAAGAGGGGCGAAACCCTGAAACCAGTCCTAGGATGCTTTTTTCCAGTCCAGGGAGGACCTGGCCTGACAGTTCGGGCTGGACTGTTCCCATTGGGCACAGGGGCAAGACTGATTTGCATATGGCTGGGTCCAAACTGGAGTGGCATGGTGAGCCAAAAAACAATGGATTTAGGCCCAGATCTCTGTACTGGGGTGAATGTATGACATTGTTCTGCATTCAGTCCATCAATAGTTCTTATTGCAATCCCATTTTAGAAGCTGGTAACAATGTGTCAATTTCTAAAATGGAAATGGAACATTTAAAAATCTTTTCATGTTTGCAAACTCCAGTATTTGTGATTGTAGAATTACTTCGTACTTCTGGTCTATTGTTTTTAAATATAATTTTACAACAAACTAACTTAGTCATTTAACCAACAAAAAAATGTTATGTGCTGGGCAAGCATTTGTCGCCCATGGGGGTGGGGGTGGATGTAGCAAGCTAACGGATATGGGTGTACCTCACCACCAGCTTTGTACCAAGCGGGGTCAGATGCAAAAAAAAAGCAATCTGACTATACGCTCGAAATTGGGCTAACGGTCAGATAACTAACTTCTGAGGGTCCGTAATCCACTGGGCTAGTGGAGCCGTATGTAAGAAATGAAAGCCTTATATGGGTGGCCAAACCAAGAGTTTGGCAGATAGGGCACTTCGTCATGATGTACTACCCCCTCCGCCAAACGCTAAATCGGGCTCTAACATACCCATTCAAAGACTGAGGAACCCCTGACACACACCATAACCGAATCACAAGTGAAACTTCTCCCGTGTCTAGGTGTGCAGCGAGAAGGGCTTTGCAGGTGCACACTCGCCCATTAGAAAGGGGAAGGAGGGGAACGTATGGGGAACTGGGAGAATGGGGGGGAACAGTACATCTTTTAGAAATCCAGCCAACTCACAGGCAAGGATCATGCGTCTGCATCGCTTTCCATCACAGTAGCCTGTGAGTCTTCCAACTCATCCTCCGTGTCTGCTTTAAAAAGTTCTATCAGGTGTGCCCAATCTAAGGATATTGGATGCTTTCGTAGTCCCCTATATTCCTCACGCTGTAGTGATTCCCTCTCTGCAACCGCCCACCTGATAACCTCTTCTCTCCACTTGTCTTCATGGGGCGCCACCCGGGATTTCCAGCGCTGTGTAATCAATCTTCTGGTAAGCATCAGGTCAAATCCTGCAAAACGGCGTAATAATTTCGCCTTCTTGGGAGCGGGAATAGCCCTAGGAGACAGGCTTCAATCGTGTTCCAAGGTGTGTGTTCTGTCAGTAGCGCTAGACTCTGGGTAACCGCTGACCATAACCCCCCCAATACTGGGCAGGACCATAACATATGAATAAAATCTTTTCATAAACAATGTGGTTCTACCCTATAGTGATATAGAAATTTATTTTTATATATTTTATTGCTTTTTAAATTGTGAATAATAAAGCAGTGCTTCATGAGATGTCATGAAAGGCACTAAGTGTTTTTAAAATACCCCTCACACACTATGAATTCCATGGTGTCATGCTTCATCCTAGGGGTCTTCCCGTCCCTCTACGGAGCGGGGTGTGCAACGACCAATAAATATATGGGAGCACTGTTGTTAGGTGAAGGAATTATCTATGTGTAGACTATGTGTTAAGTAATAGTGAGTGTGGTAGGGTTAGTGAGTGAATACAAAAATTAAAAATCCTCTGGCTAGTGGAAAAAACAAATTTTATTCAATTCCATAGCTGAGAATGTTAAAAAAGGGGGTTACGTAGGGGGTGTATATCAATTAAATACTCCCTACTGGGTCAACATGTTTCGTAAGCAGTCCCCACTGCTTTACTCATCAGGACCTAAATATGTCCCTACTGCACTCGAAAATTAATTGAATTGTATGCCTATTTGCTTGAATTCAAGACCTTCAAAATTTGTGGAAGGCGGTTAAAGGTACATTGACCTTTATTAGTTAGAAATAGCGCTTCTTTGGTATCTGAAAAGATAAAAGCATAAATGAAAATAAAACAACCCGAGGTTCGTTCATGTAAACACATCTCCATACTGTGGAATTATATTGGCTGGAAAAAAATGTGATATATTTTTCTGTTGCTATAACCAAATAGTTCGCATTTCACGAAATTTTTACTGGCTTGTTGATTGAGAAACCAGCACATATGCTCACACATTTGCATTCCTACTGATTCCTTTTGAAAAAGAGCGTGATATATTTTTCTGTAGCTGAATGCTGGGTTTTATTAGGCCAACAAATTTATGAGAGACCAGTTCGCGTTGTGCGAAATATACTTGTTTTTCAATTTAAAAAAATTGCCAACTCACACGTTCATACACATACTTTCATGGGAGCTCATCGTTATTTTACGCGCATAACAATCGCCATCTGAATCGACCGCTTTGTAAAAGTCCGGTCATTTTGCAATGTGGTAGCATGTACGAGTGGGTATATGGACATGCCAACACCTTTGCTGTATTACAAAAGCCTGTGGTAATCTGATGTTCAAAATCATATATTTCAGAAAAACAACTTGTTACGTATAATATATTTACGTAACAGGAAATGGATACATACTTCGTTAGGAATGATTATCCGACTTCTTAAGCTTGCATCGGGGAAGGGGGGCCTTAGACCAATCACTGTGGGTGAGGTGGAAAACATATAGAAATAAGTAATTGCCAATAATGTCATGTTATTGTTGCGTTCGTTGAAAAAGAAGGGGGCGTCTCAGTCGGTGCCTTCTTTAAAGACTTAGGCTGGTCGTACTTACATTTTGGAAGGTTTCTCCTCACCTCAGCCTACAGCCGTGCACTCTGTTTGGCACCCGCTTGGTACTGAGGTTTTCACAAGCGTGTTGCCGGAAGCGGTGTGTCAGAAACAAAAAAGAGCTGGTGCGCGTTCCTTTTTCAAGATGGCTACTTGTATTGTCCATCTCAGGAGTGTGTTTCTAAAATATACTCACTTCCTGGAATATCTCTATAGTCCATACTTATGTTAAAAAACCGGTGAAACGGGACTATTGTTTCCAATAGTGTAGTGCAATATGTAGGAGATAAGGAGGATCACACAATTTAGCTGCTCCCGTACATAGCAGCACTTGGAGGGTTCCACGTTTTGAAAAGTCAGGGGAATGCCCAATTTCAAATATATTTTTGTCTGCCAACCAATATGCTAACCACTATAGCTGTCCGACTATACAAGATGTTCTCCTATTGTTAGTACGACATATTCATGTTTTTTCTGATGTTCTTTTGTCCTTGGTAATGACTTGCTATTTTAAGTGTATGTCTTATATTTTATTATTGGAAATACATTATGGTTTTTTTTTCACTGTACCTTGATTTTGTTCTTTTTTTTAAATCAGTGTACAACTCTGATTTCGATTTCTTGGTTATATTTGTACTTTATTAAGTATTTACAACAAGCAAATGAAAGAAAAATAATTATCCACTGTACATAGTCAACTTTTCATGTCTTTGTTTTAATTCCTTTGCCTAACTTGATCCATTCACTAAAAGTAGTTTTTGTTCAAAACAAGATTTTTCTGAAATATGGCAAACTTAATTACCCTCAATTACTTTCATTCTAATCTGTTCGTATTTCTGTTACAGCTTCGAGTTTTTAAGCTGGCAAAATCTTGGCCAACCCTTAACATGCTAATCAAGATTATTGGTAACTCTGTGGGAGCTTTGGGGAATCTTACCTTGGTGCTGGCCATCATTGTCTTCATTTTTGCTGTAGTTGGCATGCAGCTCTTTGGAAAAAGCTACAAAGAATGTGTCTGCAAAATTTCTGAAGATTGTGAACTTCCACGCTGGCACATGAATGACTTTTTCCACTCCTTTTTGATTGTGTTCCGGGTACTGTGTGGAGAATGGATAGAAACCATGTGGGATTGCATGGAGGTTGCAGGACAATCAATGTGCCTCATGGTTTTCATGCTGGTCATGGTGATTGGTAATCTCGTGGTAAGTAACAAGAGCAGATCAAAGTTGTATTCATGAGTATGACTGTGACACTCTTTTATATCAATATTGTGAACTATTTAACTGTACTTTTAGAATGTCCACTTCGATAGCTGCAAGCAGAAAATAAAAATGTTAAGATATATGCACTTTCAGTGATATTTGTTATTCCTCAATATAATAATATAGAAGAGATTAAAAATGTATGTTTCTCAATTAATGCCTAGAAAAAATGGACATGTGCCCTGTAGCATTGTTATAGTGACCCAAATTAAACAGCAATACTGTACACCCACAATCATATATGGCCATAGTAGCAAAGCAATGAGTACATTCAATATGAAATAATGCAAAACAGAACTGCAAGTGGAAATATTTCCAGGGTGATTCAGACCCTGGCAGGCAGCCCTCCATTTCAGTAGCTTAGCACAGTCTACTGTGCTAATTTACTAAAATGGAGGTCTCCGCTGACCTTGTTGTATATAGAGCCGGAGTCAATAACCTTTTCTATAACAAGAGCTACTTTTATTCAATGAAAACTATCTCGAGCTGCTAATACTTCTGGTGTTTAAATAGCGATCACATCAGACAAGGTTACAGTTGAAGGTTGTCAGCAGTAATGTAAAAAAGGCTTTGTAAGTTTGGAATACCTCTACAAGAGTAATATACTACAGACATAGTTGAAATGCCCATGGGACCAAGGTAATAATATTAGTAATAAGCTTCCTTAACATCAAATCATTTATGACTTAAATATCAGTTTTAAATATATTTTGGAAAGTCAGCCATTTTTCTCCGAACACCATCGTAAGAGTTTTTAAAATATTCATATTTTTGTCTCAAATACATTCTCAATTCTGGATTGCGGATATATTAAGTCATCTAAGTAAACTCTTCTAATTTAGCAAGCTGGCTGCTCCCAGGAGAGCTACTTATATGCAGCTGGAGAGCTACCAGTAGCTCAATGGCTTCTGTTGGAGAAGCCTGAGAGGTTCCTGCATACCTAGCAGTGATCTATAAACCTTCAAAGGATCTGCTGGTGTGGTAGATGCTCTTAAGGCGGAAGAGTTTGCAGGGCGAACACCAATTTGTTGCTTATTCTTGTCAACCTTTTTTTCACAAATATGCTCCAAAAATGGGCGTTTGTTCTTGAGAAAACAAGAAATCATTGACTCCAGGTGCCTGGAGTTTTACAGCTACGTGTAGGGTCCATTGACTGACTTTCCTGCCGGTGAAAGCACCATGAATTTACGGTAGAGGTCATGCTGTGGTAAACTTTAAATGACCCACTAAATGTGCACATGCAAATACAGGACACTATCCAGATGAACTTAGTGACGTTTTGTATGCATAAAAACTACATTGTTCAATATGTTTAGAGTGAGTATGCTCAATAACTTTGTATTTGTACTTCCTCTCTTATCTTGACAATGTTGTCAATTGGATATTTGAGTATATATTCTATTGCCCTCTGTTGTAAATTGTGATCCTTAGTTACCTTTAATATCTACTACCTTTTATATGATATTTCCATTAGATTGTTGATTCTTGTGAACTCTCTATGAGCACATTTGAATTGCTCTTTATTTTCCTTGTAGACACTGTGTTGCCAGTTTAGGAAGGTGTCTGGCTCTCGTAGGTTTGGGTACCATCTTAAAAGGGAGCAAGTTCCTATTTTTTATGCTTTTATGTTTATCTTCTTCACTTTTAAGTTAGTTTGTTTTGATTTGCCGGTAGCGGTCCCTTCACAGGAGAGCCTGTGAGGGTCCGTGGGGTTGCTGGACCCCAGCTTTGCACCAATTGTTTGGCCCCCCTTATTTTAATACTTGCACTCATAGCGCTTTTTTGGACACGCCTCTTTTATGAAGGATAATAATGAGAAAACAATATCCCAACTGGTAGCACTATAAAGGACAATTAGACATGTATGTATAATACATTACATGGAAAAGAAAGCGGGAGACTCAGAAATAGTTTTGAAATGTGCAAATGGCATCATATAATTATGTTCAAAATAAAAAGTACAGTTGTAGCAGCACTGTAGGCAAATAATGCGTGAAACAACCCGAATTGGACTTGGTGCTCAATTGTGTACGTGACACAAGCAAGTGGCGACGCAAGTGACAATTGTGATATCAGCGAAAACGGTGCAAAATGTGGATGTGAACAAATATATACAGTGGATGTTGTGGCTCAAAAACAATGATTTACAATGTTAGATTTGCGAAATTGAAACAATCTCATTTGAGCCACAAAAGGGCATGCGCCATAAGTTACCCTGATCTCAACGTGGTTTATGGGTTATACTCCTGTTGTTATATACAATCTTTTATGGAGGAACATTTAAGGCCGAAAATTGCACGCCCGCGCTGCTCTCTGTGAGCACAATTGGATCGCTCTTTACTTTCCTTGTAGGCACTGTGTTGCCAGTTTCGGGAGGTGCCTGGCTCCTGTAGGTTTGTGGCACCATCTTAAAAGGGAGCAGTTTCCTATTTTTAATGCTTTTATGTTTTCCTTTTTCACTTTTAAGGTAGTTAGTTTTGATTTGAAAGTAGCGTTCCCTTCATAGGGGAGCCTGTGAGGGTCCGCAGGGTTGCTGGAACCCCAGTTTGGCACCAATTGTTTGCCCCCCTTATTTTAATACTCACAGCGCTTAATCGGACATGCCTCTTTTATGGAGGGACATTTATGGCCAAAAATCGCCAAAGGCAAGCCCGTCTGCGCCCGTCCGCGGCCGGAACGTGCCTTGCACCAGGAACCCTGGTCCTGAGAGGAGCGAGTTCATAAAGTATTCAGGTAAGGAACTCCTAGATTTTAACTCTAGGGCCCTTAGCCCTAACTGTTGCCGCTTTAACCCAGGTAGTGTCCTTTTTCAACATTTCTATAGCAGAAGGTAATATCCTGCCGGTGTTCGAACACGAGACCGGGCGAGAGTACATCAGCAGCTATAGTGACGGCGGAGTTTCGCTGTGGTCTCATTAATGTTAGGTCTCTGGCCAAACACAAGTATGAAGTTGCAGACCTCATTCTTAATCACTAATTGGATGTATTATTTCTCCCTGAAACTTGGGCAGGTGCCGCGTCCGACCCTGATTTTGTGACGGCAGTACCAACAGGTTTTCTGTCTTTTAGGTTAGACAGACCCTTTAAACTGGGAGGAGGGTTGGCCATTATTTATCGAGAAAAGCTTGGAGCTAAATTTGCTTCAGCCTCTAATGCACAATGTGAAGCACTATATATCTCTTTAGAAATTAACCATAAAAAAAACCTTTAATGGCCTTCTTCTATACCGCCCTCTGGGGTCCAGGAGTTCCATTCATTATGTCCTAGAATCCGAAATAAGTTTGAATAATTTCACCAATTTGGGTGCTTCTGACTTCAATTTAGAAGATGTATCAGACAATGACACAGTAGCCTTGTCAGATATACTGGGGACCATAGGACTATCGCAAAAGTTGCATAATCCCACTCATGAGGCAGGACATTCTTTAGATGGAATTTTTACATCAGACCCAACCATCACGGTCAAAGAGGTCTTCCTTTATCCTGGACGGACCATTCAGTCATTCAGTTTGATTTAAAGCCCCCAGAAGGACCCACAGTTGAACTTCCTAGGTCGCACCCGATATTCGTTAGAGCATGGAATAAATATGATCCTGAGAGATTACTGATACAGTTTAATAATTCCCAACCTACTCTCAGTTCAAACCCAGAGGTAGCAGTCAAAGAATATGCAGAGTGGTTAAACTCCGCTTTCAACTAGACAGTACCCACCTCAAAGGGATAAGGAAAGCGGAAGACGCCTTCAGTGCCCTGGTTTTCGGAGGCATTGAGACTAAAAAAGCTAAACTGCTGGAGATTAGAAAGATGCTGGAGAGCGCAGTATGATTCCTTGGGAAAAGAAAATTACAAACTAGCACTATCCAAATACAAAACCATGCTCATAATTTAAAAAGGGGCTTTCTATTCAAATCAAATAGAAAAAGCTAAAAACTGTTCTAAATAATTGTTTCAGGTAATAAGCAAACTTACCACCCTGCCCAGCAAAACTACTAATTTGAGAAGCCAAGCTTTCTGCAATAACATCATGAGTATTTTCAGGGATAGAGTGAATAATATATGCACTCTGTTTTGCTTCTGTCACCAGTGAACAGGAAGAAAAACTCATTTTAGCAACTAAATTGGACCCCTGCCCATCTGTTTTAAAAATGTTAGCTAGTAAAGTAGGTGCTATTCCTGCGAACATCTTCAATGCTATGTTTAAGGTTGGGATTTTTCCTACCCTTTGGAAAGAAGCATCCATCTTTCCATTATTAAAAAAAACCTAATTTAGACATCTCCAATCCTATTAACTATTTCCCCATCTCCCTTCTGCCTTTGCCTGCTAAACTAGTTGAAAAACTGATGAACCAATAGCTGGCCCAATTTATTCATTACAACGACTTACTTGATCCCACTCAATTTGGGTTTCATCCTGAGCACAGCACTGAGACTGCTTTAATCAAAGGCACCGAGGAGATTAGGGTAGAGATGAACAAAGGTGGGACTGCTGCCCTAATTCTCTATGATCTATCAGCGGCTTTTGACACGGTAGACCATAACCTGTTGAAACTGCGTCAAGAAAAACGGGGCATTAATTATTCTGTACTATCTTTGCTTTCTTCGTTTTTAGGTGATAGAACTCAGTCGTCACACTGGACCATTTTAAATCACCGCCTTATGTGCTGCTTTGAGGGGTTCCACAGGTCTGTCTGACAGTTTTTTTAACTTTTATGGGTCAGAACTGGTTCCTCTTATTCAACAACTCAGCTTTAGTTTGACATCTTACACTGACGACACACAAATTGTGGTGGTGGCTTCTAAAAATGAACCCTCTATTTCACTTTGTTTTCATCAGTGCATGCGAAAAATAAGTACATGGATGAGAAAAAACTGAGATATTGATCTATTGCAATCTTTCTCCAACATGGGATGCCACGTGGTGGCCTGTAGAACTAGGGAAATTGCCCAAACTAGTAAAAAAGGCAGAAAATCTAGGAATTGTATTAGATAACAGACTGACATATGTGAACCAAATAAACACTATTGTGTCCTTGTCTTCTCTCTTAATTAGGAAAATAAAGAAAATCCTTCCATGTTTGCCAGCTAATCCCAGGAGGACGGTTGTGACTGCACTTGTGTTATCCAAATTGGATTACTGCAACAGCTTGTTCTTGAATATTCAAAATCAACACCTAAATAAGTTGCAGATGATACAAAATGCAGCCTCAAGAATCCTAGTGGAACTGCCCAAATATCCATCTGTTTATAAAGAAATTAGGAAACTGCACTGGCTTCCTGTGGCAAGCCTTATCAAGTTTAAGGACTATTGCTTGGCCTGCCAAGCTCTTAATGATATAGGGCCCATATTTTTAACAAACCTCTTTAAGTGTTAGGATGTGCCAGAACAAGTCAAAGTAATCACTCTTATTGTGGAAAGAATTCCAATGTATTGCTTTCTTAAATAATGTTAAGCTGCTTGAGGATTCCGAGTCATGCACAACAGAGATGGGTCATTAATCCCCGAAACAAAAAGCAACATTAAACAGCCAACACGCGTTTTACCCCCTCATATTTGCCTTCTGGCCTGGGGCTCCTTCAGGGCGTGGTATCTATTTAATAACATTGTAGTCGCTAATAAAGGTGTCCCTGTTCGAAGGTTTTGTGAAAAGATTTTTCTCTACAGATGTCCATCTGCTAGTGTATCAGTCTGGATCAGTCGGCATCGGGCCCAAATTCCTTACAACTAATTGGGGTGCTCGAAGCCTGAGTTACGGAGCTGCAAAACTCTGGAATACTCTCCGTTGCATATTAGATCTTCGCACTCTTTGTCTTCTTTTAGAAAGGGCCTTAAAACCTAGCTTTTTCAGACCTTGGCCAGATTAAGTGATGATTCAGTTGTGATGTGCTTTGAGTTTCAACGCCAAGACACCCTAGAATATTCACACGCTTAATAAGTTTAAATAACATAACATCATGGTTTGGCTTTTAGTTCTAATTTCTGTCCACCCTCGTCCTCGTTTCAAGGATCGTGCAAATTCTAAATAGAGATCAATGGAGAGGGTGCTGAACTCGGCATTACAAGTTTTGCTGCAGCTACTGCAACCCACAATGTGCACAAGTTTCAGCAAACAAATCCATCATATATGGGCTCCAAAGCATTTGGAGGGGAAAACATGAGCATTTATCCATAATTCCGAGGTGCGCAAATCAGAAGTGCTATAATTGCCTACCTGAAAATTACGACACCTCGCTTTAGCTCAAACTACAGGTGTGCAATTACCACACAAATGTTTTTGCACAGCCTTCAGATTGAGGATCTTACCCATACATTTTCATTATCGTTGAATAGATATTTCCAATAGGTAATTTCTACTTTTGATTCTGTCATTGTTGTCATTTAATTTTTAATTTTGTATTCATTTTTATTAAGAAGCAGAATAACAATGATTGCAGCTGTACATTAGCAACATACTGTGTGCAACATCATGACTTGATTACATGGCATAAATCCAGCATATTACACAGGAATATAACAAGTCTATCAGGTGTACATCTATTAAACAGACCTAAGGATATATGCACTTGATCTCCCATCCGCCGTACCCCGGGAAAGTTACAAATCTTTAAAAAAGGGGGCGCAAGGTTGTCATTTTATATATTGTGCTCCATGGTCTACCTAACTTCCCATTGGCTTTAGCTCAGTGCTTGAGGCACAACAATATCAGAACATTGCATGCATTTTGTTTGTCTAGTGTCCTTTTTAATGGGCATAAATGAAAACAAGATCTGTGATTTGTCATGCTAAATTCACACTTAGTCACAGTAGTGCTGCTAACCAATCAGCATCATAAATACCTCTTTGAACGAACCAAGTAACAAACGAACCAAGTTTCAAGACATGTCTAACCAAAGAAAATATTTATTTTTTATCCTGAACTGCTATAATGAAACATTTAGCCTACCTAATATCATGTGGCAGATAAACGAAGGCACAGAAATGATGATCACCCACAGCATAAATCCCTATCATCAAGGAGAGAAATCATAGTGCCCAACACCTGAAGAAGCTTGAATTATGAACTTAAAGGAAAAACTCTGCATTTTCTTCTCAATTTAGAGTTGCTGTATTTATAAAAACCTACCTCTCTTTGCCTGCTATTTTACACACACGTACACACATACCGACATATATACTATTCCTCTCCCTCTCTCTCTTTCTGTCACTCTATCTCTCACACTATTTTTCTCCTTCTCTCTTTGTCTCTCCTCGCTCTCTCTCTCTCTCTCTCTCTCTCTCTCTCTCTTTTTTTTAAAGCATTCTAGCAAAGCTTGGACAGTGTACGTCTCATCCAGAATAGGAAGCTGTTCACAACAAACCTCAGCCTAGGGTGATAGGAGACAGTTATGACAATTGAAAACCTTATTAAGATATAAGTAAGTTCCTACTGTTGTCTCTGGTTCATTATGAACCTTGTTGATGGACTCTCCCATGTACTCAAAGTATGAAGTGGCCTTCATTTATTTTGTTCCGCTAGTGGTTTTCGTGTTGTTTCACTTTGCTGCCACGGCTTCCATGCATAATGTCTCTAAAGAAATTACAAAAGAAAGTAACACCTAAAATGGAACTGATAGAGCTGAAGACCCATGGTCTGATTCTCAAAGCCACTTGAACTAGTATCATAGTTTTACTTGTGTAAATGGTAGGATTTATGACTGCAAGGCACAAAAGGTGACTTAGCAGTTGTAAATTCATTTACTCCCATGCGATATCACCCCACAAGAGCATAATGTTTTCATGCAAGGATAAGTCCCACACAAGTGGTGGAGATTGGACTGTTGAAGCCATGTTCAAGCTTGAAGGTTTGTGAAGACCCACAAATGTATTAGTTTGTTGCATTCAAAAACTTTTCTCACCCTCTAAATTTACAAAGATTTACTCCATGTAAGGGCTAAAATATATCAATTTCCAGAGTAGGAATGGGAATGGAAATGGAACCCCAACTTTCCTTGTGGTATAGAGGAAGGGTTTTTCTACAGAGGGAAGATATTGCAACTCTCAATTAATTGGATCTCCTTTCTCAACTTTGTTGAAAATTGCATCTAGATTAACACAATCTAACATTGCTTTTCCTTATGTATGTTTGTGATATATTCTCATCTATTAACTTCCTAGGTATTGAATCTGTTCCTGGCATTGCTGCTCAGCTCGTTTAGCTCAGACAATCTTTCACCGACAGATGATGATGTTGAAATGAACAATCTTCAGATCGCTGTTGGCAGGATACAAAAGGGAATAGATTATGTCAAAACAGCCTTACATGACTTTGTCCAAAAGTGCTTTTTCGAAACCCAAAATGCATTAGATGATGTTAAGCAACTGGAGGAAGCCCATAAGCAAGACGCCTTCAATTTCAACCACAATGCAGTTGAAATGATCAGAGAATGCGACTATCTGAAAGATGGAACTGGCAGTGATTTTGGAAGCTGTGTCGAGAAATACATACATGATGAGAAAGACTATGAAACATTTCTCCCAAAGCCCATCCGGCATGAAGTAGTGCCAATTGCGGTTGGAGAATCGGATTTTGAACATATAAATACAGAAGATTTGAGTAGTGAGTCTGAATTGGAAGAAAGTAAAGAAAGTAAAGAGGTAGGATACCTTATGTGCTATTTAGTTATGATTCATAAATATATACACATGTATATTTATACATATATTTTACCCGCAGTGCCCAATTTACTAAAATGTTAACAAAGGTGTGAAATACGTTTCTGCAGTTTGCAAACCTCTTAAAGGGAATGATAGGAAGGGTGTGCCAGTTGCAAGCGTTCTAGGTGGACTTTAGGAAATATTTTGTGACCTTGTGCTAGGCCTGATCTTTTGCATTAACTGTGGTGTAATTGTGTCTGGGTACAGGATTGCCCTAGCTAATATTTATAATATTAGAGACAATACTTTTCAATGTGTTAAATAATTTAATTAAACTCAACACCTTTCAATTTTGAAGTACTATTCATACATTTAAGCATTATACTTATATACTAAACATCATCGTCATCCCACATTCAAATATTTGACACATTCTTTTTCACCTCTTGTACTTTTCCTTTAGACATTTTTGTACAATTTTTGTGTGTACTCTGAAAAAGACAAAAATGTTTTTCCAGAAGTGCATATATCAAACTGTACAAACATAACAAACGTTTTTTATATTGAACCAGTCAATTATTCCTATAATATTTGAGTTTCTGTGATAGTCTCCATCTCTTATGCACAAACTCTAAAAAGTCTCATGCTGGGGGTTGTTTTGCGTATCTCCTAAGTGGCACTTTTTTTTCTCCATGGGGGAGAACATTTTTACCCAAGGCGGAATTCGACCCCTACTCCGCTCCAAACAACATTTAGAGGGTTCTAGTTCCCTTTCACACCTCATAATGGGAATAACCAGCGCCCTTGGTAGGAGTAATTTGTCCAAGGTGGAAAGGGGTTGGAGAGAAATGTGAGGATACCAACAAACTCACATGTTCCTGGGTGTTCACAAACTTTCCAAGAACACCACAAACAGGAACAACTGCACTGAACCTTGAGTGTCCTTTACTAAGCACAATATTATTTGTTTGTAGACTAACATTGTGGCTGAGTAAAATAATGTATTACTGCAAGATAACCTTTTATACATTTCTTGGAGTTGTATTTCTGGCAATTGTTTTCCTTTATTTGCATTTGCTTGCAGCATGGCTCTACCCAATGGTGTCAGTGAGCTTTACACATTAACAACTGAAAGGTGGGTGAGGGCTTGCATTCCACTAAACTTGGAGAAATAAGTCACAAACCAAAAGCGGTTAAACTGAACTAACTTAATTAGAATAGAGTAAGAGAGATCATCCAAAGGAAATCTGTGGTTCACTTGGGGATATAGTGAAGAGGGGTATTAGAGGCAGTCTGATAGGAGTAGAGAGAAGTGAAGAGGAGAAGGAGATGTATGGGGAAGTAGAGGGAGGGTGGTAGAGCATTGTGAAGTACAGTCTATTAAGGGAGGTGCAGAAGTGATGAACAGGGTGAAGTGGGATGTAGAGGGAGAGACAGGAAGGGGGAAGATGGTAGAAGGTGTGTGGAAAGTATCAAAGAAAAGATTTTGACAGGGATGAGGGAAAGTTATGCCATTTAAATAAGTCCTGCTCATACAGTATTATCATAGTGTAGTTATAATATTTGCTTTCCCAAAATGTATTCTGTAAAATGCTTCCTGAAATTCTGTCAGATTCATGTCTTGAGAGTTGGAGGCCAAATGACTGAAAATTTTATAAAATTCATAGGTATTCCTTAAAATCTCACTTCATAATTTTGGAGTGGAAACTGTAATGTGTTGGTCAGTGGACAATATCATTGGTGACCAGCTGCATCTCTTTGCTTCTGTGGAATTGCGAGCAGATTGAATCATTAAGTTAAATGAGTGCATAAATTGCCTCTGAGACATACCGTTAAAGGCCCTATGTACGAAAAGACTGGCTCTAAAAAGAGGTCACAAATTGCTCACCAACATTTCAAAATGCTAAATATGTACTGATAGGTCACACTAAAAAATCTACAGTCGCATGGAGTCATAAGACGACTTGCATAATGAATGTTAATTAGGCATATCACTATTTGCAACCCCTTGTGATGGACTACAGGCACCTGTAGGCCACAATCCCTATATCTGTATTCCCAAACTGAAATTGCTGCTTCTGAATGAATGAATGAATGAATTAATAAATGAGCTCCACCTGCTGTGACGATACTGTAAATTCTCAGTGGTTTGTGTCTGGTCTCGCAGTTGCTCGCCATTGATACATACCATTTTAATTTGCAATTTTGAGGGGACACCACTTTCACTCATCTTCCAAATGGGCAATTCAGAATTGATGTAGTACATAGCAAAAGCCCATTATCAGTCACAAAGCCTGTGATTTTGCAAATCACACAGTTTTTGACTCCAAAATGGATATATATATCAGGCCCTTAGTGTCTTAAAGGTTCTGCTTTTGTTGGATTACATTAGTCTCCACCACATAGTCATCGGCTGCAAAGTTTTCAAATCTATTAATTTGTTTCAATCTACTTTAATTTAGACTGCAATTCATTTGCCATTTACATTTACAAATATGACATTGTATTTTATTGTCACATGTTACGTGAAAAATATAAAAAGGAGGAGAAGAAAGAGAATGTGTTAGAGTAAGGTAAGAAAGGTTGCCACTGCAGGCTTGTGAAAGTGTCTTCCAGACAATTATCTATGCTGATGACCCTAACAGTGACTGAGTGGGGTGCTCTCAAACATCACTATGACTAAAGTCAGGGACTTCTTTCAAACATTTAAACTTTCATGGCCTTTGGCTGGCTCCAAAATGTGATTTACTGCCAGCACGCCAATGCTGAAAGGGCCTCTCCAAATCAATCCAATGGCTAAAAGGGGCTTACCTAAAGTTCCTTTCTGCATGTGTATGTTATTTACTGCCAGCAGGTCAATGCTGAAAGGGCCTCTCCAAATCAAGCCAATGGCTAAAGAGGTCTTACCTAAAGTTCCTTTCTGCATGTGTATGTGTTTGCCGTGTTTTGTGTGGAGTTTTGTTTAGTGGCATGAAGTACGCTATACAACTAATGCTGTCTCTAGTCAGGCCTAGAACAAATGACTTGGTAAACACAGCAATTAAATCATGTAGGCCAATGTATTCATTAGAAAATACAAAGGAAATTAATGCCAACTGAGAAACAGTGTATTGTGTACAACCTTTCATAGACTGGACCAATTTGAATACATCTAAATAAAGTTTAAACTTGCATAAGCTTCTGTTTGCTCAGAGTTGGGAAATTTTCCCCACACTCAAAATAAGGGTTGAAGGCTACTGTGCTTTCATCTTAAATAATCAAATGTTTTGAGGTCTGTAGAACATTTGTCTTAGCTCTGTTTGATCTTTTGAATTCAAATCTCTTTTAGGAGATCCATAGTTTATTTCAAACATATTTTGTCAAATAGAAACAAGAAGTCTATATAGGCATTCATCAACATACTTTTCCCCCTTTTTTCCACAGGCCGATGTCCACTTGCATTAAAAAAGCTCTTTTTTATGTGCAAGGGTCATAAATCTAGAGACAGTAATCTTTGAACAACAGCATATTGCATCCGATTTACAGTAAATACTCGTGTTGGTAGCGGAACATCAAACTATTTAAATTATTGCTATTGGCTCTTATGAGAGATTTAAAGAGCTGGGTGCAAAAAGGAGAAATACAAAGAGATGGGTTGTGTAATCCCAGTCCCATTTATAATGGCAATATAATTCACTGAGTACCATGTGCATCAAGAACATTTTCCAAATACCACTATATGTTCATATCCTACTATCGAGCTTAAGTAACCCACTTACTAAATTTGTTGAGTATGCTTTTTCTTAAATCTACCTGTCAATAGCCTCTCCTTTGCTAAGGATCTCAGCCTTTCCACTGGTGTGAAATAATATTACACAACACTCTTCCAGACATAAATAAAATATTCATGCAACACAGATTTGAAAACAAACAATTTAGCTTTATTTCCATAGCAATCATAAGAAGTATTACCTCCATCAACTGAACTACCTTCCCAGACAACCAAAACATAGTCACTTCAAGTATTGTAATCTTCAGTGGTTACCAGTAGAAATTTTGTGTTTGAGGCATATGAGCTGTAAATCATATGCTTTAGCATAGATCACCATCTGGTGTTGGGCCTGGATGCTTGCACTTTATTTTTGTTCGAAGAAGTCTTGCAGTGATGAAATAGATGACTCCTCCTTTCGGTGATAGTGCACATGGGCATCGGCTCCATCCTCAGATTGTTTTTTTCCACCATCGGGTGCGGACGTGTAGTGCGTCGCTTTGGTTCGGTACCGTTTTCGGACCCCTTCGACGCGCAATTCATTACCTCGACAGTATTGTTCTCGATCGCGGTTCCTCATTCGCCGCGTATCCTCTCACTTCGGAAAACTTTCTATCGGAAAACTCGTGGCAGGCCATAAGGCCTACCCGACTGCGCTAGCCGTCGATGGATCGAACTCCATTCAAGCTATGTCCCAGTTGTCGTGCTAAATTTCCAGGCACCGACTTGCACGAAGTTTGCAATCTCTGCTTGTCCCCAGAACACGACGAGAAGGACTGCGACGCATGTCGATCATTCCGATCGAAAAAGAAACTTTGTGATCGTGGGGCTTGACGCCATAAAATGCAACATCAGACCGATGCTGTTCCGGACATCTTCGGCGAAGATTCCGATACCCAACAACCAGCTCAAGGGGCAGTGGGAGAAGAGCAGATCTCCGTGTCCGAAGCCGACTGCGACATGGAAGAAGAAGAAAACATCACTCCGGGTCAGTGTACCGTGAGTACAGATCCCCCTCTGCCCATTTACCACAAGACAAAGGCTCCGGGCCCTCCTTCATCCTCGGGATCAGGTCGGCATCGACAAAATGTTTCTGATGCCCTGCCCTCCAGCCCGGCTCCGAAACATAAAGAAACGCCTTTAGGCTCAGGCTCGAGCCAGCCCCGCTCTGATGTTGAACAGACAACTTCGGTACCAAGACAAAAGACCAAACATCTATTAGTTAACTTGCCTTCCACACCAAAAGGTTCGGACCCAAAACCTTCTACACCCAGAGGTTAGGAACCGAAACCGTCTCAAGACCAAAGACTCGGAACCGAAACCTTCCAAGGCCAAAGATTTGGAACCGAAACCCTAAAAGGCCAAAGTCTCAGAGCCGAAACCCTCCAAGTCTAAACACTTGGAGCCCAAACCCTCTAAGTCCAAACACTCGGAGCCCAAACCTTCAACAGCCAAAGGGCTCGGAACCGAAACCTTTGGCACTGAAATCACCACGCAAAGAAAAAGACACTCTCCCCAAAGAGCCTCGGCCCGATGAGCCACCTTTGGACCCAAAACAGAAATAGCTGGTGATAAACCCTAAAACAGGACATATTCAGTCAACTCTTCCAAAAAATGGAAAACTGACCTAGCAGAGGACAATCATATCCCTCTTAAGAAGAAGAATGTGGGTACTAACCCTTCTCTTCCCTATATTTCACCTCCTTCTCCTCCTCCTAATCCTAACTTGGCCATCACACCATTTAATTCACCACCACCACACCTGATCCACAGGAGGAAGGGGATGAGGATCAGGATGCACCACAAGACACTGACCCTTGGGAGGATTACCAGACAGATCCAAATACAGATAATGACTATGATGTGTATTCCTCCAGACCCTCCCCAACTGATGACAACATTGGCTATGTCGAGCTCATTAACAGGGCTGCTCATTTTCATGGGGTAGGCCTTCATAAACAGCCCTTAGAGGAGGATATCCTCTTTGAGACACTTGCTTCATCCCAAAGAGCCACTCATACATTTCCCATGCTCAAAGGCATGTTAAAACACACAGACAAGGTATTTAAAGATCCTGTTAGGGCAAGAATAATCACACCCAGAGTGGATAAAAAATACAAATCAGCTCCTACCGATCCTGTTTATATTAAAGGTCAGCTGCCCCTAGACTTTCTTGTAGTCTCCAACGCATGTAAGAGAGCTAATTCACAAGCCACAGGAGACACCCCTCCTTCTGACAAGGAGTCCAAGCTTATTTATGCCTCAGGCAAAAGAGTGGCTTCACAGGCATCAAACAGCTGGCGCATTGCCAACGCCCAGGCGCTGCTAGCTCGTTATGACAGGGGTCATTATGATGAGCTAGAAAAAACCATGCAACATTTGCCTGATGAATATAAATCTAAGGCTAATTACCTTATTCAGGAAGGTAAACTCATTACCAACACCTTGATTAGATGTGCACTAGATGCAGCAGACACAGCAGCACATGAAATCAACACCAGCAGACTATGGCGCAGACACGCATGGCTCAGAATTTCTGGATTTAAGCTGGAGGTGATACTTAAACAACCCTTTGACAAAGACTATCTTTTCGGCCCAGCTGTTGACACTCTGCTGGAAAAGATGAAAAAAGACACTTATGTCGCGTAGTCAATTGGGGCTTTACAATTACCACACGCACTTCCCCCGCAAACAAACAGTGACTTCCTTTGGCTAATCCCCTGATCATTCCACTCCTGTAAAGGGGGCGTCTCTCCCAATTCCTACCTGTCTAAAATTCATTCACCTCAGACAAGTGAATGCTACAAATTATCCAATATGGGTACTAACTGGAACTTATAAGCACTGCTCCAAATATTCTTCCAAGAGCACATGCAATGCCACCAGAACATCTCACCCTCTTTAAGCAGGAGGTTCTATCTCTCTTAGAAAAACATGCTATAGAACCAGTCCCATTAACATACCAAGGGACCGGGGTATACTCCCTGTATTTCTTAATTCCCAAAAGGGACGGCTCTCTCAGGCTCTCTAGACTTCAGACAGCTAAATCTTTACATACAGTCGGACCACTTTCACATGGTCACACTCCAACAAGTTCTCCCACTACTTCATCAAGGCGACCTTCTAGCCACTCTGGACTTAAAGGACGCCTATTTCCATATTCCCATTCACCCTGCTCACAGAAAATATCTCAGGTTTGTGGTGGACGGACAACATTTCCAGTTCAAAGTTCTCCCATTCGGGGTAACTATAGCACCTAGGGTTTTCACCAAGTGCCTGGCATTAGTCGCAGCTCATCTAAGAAGACAGCACATTCATGTCTTCCCTTACCTAGACGACTGGCTCGTAAAAGCCAGATCATAACAAAGCTGCCTACACCACAATTGAAAGACAGTCCAACTGCTCTGCTTTACCACTTGGGATTCACTGTAAACCTCACCAAGTCTCACCTACAATCATCCAACACACAACTGTATATAGGAGCCACAATAGACACTTGCAAAGCTCTAGCGTATCCAAACCTGGTCAGGATCTGCAACATGCAACCTCTAATATCACAGTTTCATCCTCAACACTCATTACCAGCCTGAGGGCCCGATTCACAGAACTAACTTAAGACAAAATCCTAAACTTACTACCATTTTGGTATTCACAGAAGGCACTTACTCATTTCGGTTAGGAGTCCTAACTTTAGGACTCCTAAATGCCTTCTGTGAATACCGAAAGTCTTAAAATTAGGATTTTTCTCAGTTTAGTAATAGTATAGTTAGGACTCCTAACTTTAGGCATCCTAAATGCCTTCTGTGAATACCGAAAGTCTTAAAATTAGGATTTTTCTCAATTTAGTAGTAGTAAAGTTAGGACTTCTAAGTTTAGAACTCCTAAATGCCTTCTGTAAATACCGAAAGCCTTAAAATTAGGATTTTTCTCAGTTTAGTAGTAGTATAGTTAGGACTCCTAACTTTAGGACTCCTAAATGCCTTCTGTGAATACCGAAAGTCTTAAAATTAGGATTTTTCTCAATTTAGTAGTAGTAAAGTTAGGACTTCTAAGTTTAGAACTCCTAAATGCCTTCTGTAAATACCGAAAGCCTTAAAATTAGGATTTTTCTCAGTTTAGTAGTAGTATAGTTAGGACTCCTAACTTTAGGACTCCTAAAGGCCTTCTGTGAATAGCGAAAGTCTTAAAATTAGGATTTTTCTCAATTTAGTAGTAGTAAAGTTAGGACTCCCAACTTTAGGACTCCTAAATGCCTTCTTTGAATACCGAAAGCCTTAAAATTAGGATTTTTCTCAGTTTAGTAGTAGTAAAGTTAGGAGTCCTAACTTTAGGACTTATAAACTGAGAAAAATCCTAATTTTAAGACTTTTGGTATTCACAGAATGCATTTAGGAGTCCTAAAGTTAGGACTCCTAACTTCTGTGAATACCGAAGTGAGTAAGTGTCTTCTGTGAATACCAAAATGAGTAAGTGCCTTCTGTGAATACAAAAATGGTAGTAAGTTTAGGATTTTGTCTTAAGTTAGTTCTGTGAATCGGGCCCCGAGTGTTCATGCAATAGATCGGAATGGTGGCTTCTTGCATTTTAATTGTTCCCTATGCAAGACTTCAAATGCGCCCTCCACAGGAATGTTTAGCAGGTCAGTAGAACCAAGCTCAAGGTCAGCTATCAGATCTGGTGTTGGTAGATGGCCGTACTCATCGCTCTCTGCAGTGGTGGAATGTACAAACCCTTTCCAAGGGATGGCCATTCGTCGATCCGGTTCCACAGATAGTGCTAACAGCAGAGGCATCGCTCACTGGTTGGGGAGCTCATCTGGAAAACCATACCATTCAGGGCATGTGGACTCTGCAACAGAAACAACTCCACATAAACCATCTAGAACTGCTAGCAATGTTTCTAGCATTGAAAGCCTTTCAACTTCATCTAATAGGCAAAGCTATCCTGGTTCGCACAGACAACATGAGAGCAATGTACTACATTCAAAAACAAGGAGGGACTCACACTCTTCAGCTCTCACAGTTAGCACAAAGCATCTGGAGATAGGCCATATCTCAAAAAATATATATATCCTTGCAGAGCACCTTCCAGGAGTAAACCACCAAATTGGAGATCTGCTCAGACGTCAGCGACAGCAGATCCACGAATGGGAACTCCACCCTCAAGTTCTCCTCCCATTCTTCCAAATGAGGGCTTCCCAGAGTTAGATCTATTCGCCACCCACCTAAACGCAAAATGCCCAAACTTCGCGCCCAGGCATTTACACCCATTGTCCAAAGGCAATGCCATATGGATGAATTGGTCAGGGATATTTTCTTACACTTTTCCACCTCTCCCACTCATTCCGTTAGTAGTTCAGAAACTCAAACAGCATTTCCAAACACTTATCCTAGTTGCACCCACATGGGCCTGACGACCATGGTTCACAACTCTGTTGGAGCTATCAGTAGTTCCCCACCAAAAACTAGACCTTTTCCCCAAGATTCTAACTCAGAACCATGGACAGATACGACATCCAGATCCCAATCAGGTCAACCTTGCAATCTGGCACCTGAAATCATAAAGGTTTGACTACCTCAATCTTCCGCCAGACTCTATGAATGTTATCAAAGAGGCTAGGCGCCCTACCACAAGAACATGCTATGCAGCAAAGTGGAAGAGGTTTGCCGTTTACTATAACAACAATCACATCAATCCACTAGATGCTTCAATTCAGGACATCATTTTCTATCTATTGCACCTACAACGTTCCAATTCAGCGTACACATCCATACGGTTACATCTCGCTGCAATAGCTGCATATCTGCAAAATAGACAACACTTGTCTCTTTTTAGAGAGCTTGCTATTGAAGCTTTTATGGAAGGACTTAAAAAACTCATTCACACCAGACGTCCACCTTCTCCAGTGTGGAATCTCAACATAGTCCTTACAAGACTCATGGGTCCACCCTTTGAGCCATTGCACAAATGTGAAATACAATTCTTCACCTAGAAGGTAGCCTTCCTTATAGCCATCACTTCTCTAAGACGAGTCGGTGACATTCAGGCACTAACCATAGAGGAACCATTTCTACAAATACACCAAAACAAAGTGGTTCTTAGGACTAACCCCAAGTTTTGACCTAAAATCTTCTCGGCCTTTCATATCAACCAATTTGTTGAGTTGTCTGTGTTCTTCCCTCAACCGGATTCAGTGGCAGAACGTGCCCTTCACACATTAGATGTCAAAAGAGCATTACTATACTACATAGAAAGAGCAAAACCTTTTAGGAAAATCAAACAACTTTTTGTTGCTTTTTCTCCACCACATAAAGGCCATCCCAAATCAAAATCAGGCATTGCAATGTGGATAGTTAAGTGTATTTAAATATGCTACATTAAAGCTAAACACATGTTAATAATTCCCCCTGGAGCACACTCTACATGCAAACTAGGGGCTTCTATGGCATTCTTAGGAAACATACCCACAGATGACATCTGCAAAGCTGCAACATGGTCTACACCACACACATTCACAAAACAATATTGTGTTGATGTGTAGTACAACAACAAGCTAGTGTGGGCTAAGCAGTTTTTACAAACATTATTTCAAACCACTGCAACAGCTACAGGTTAGCCACCGCTTCAGAAATAACTGCTTTACAGTCTATGCTAAAGCATATGATCTACAGCTCATATGCCACGAACAGAAAATGCTACTTACCCAGTATGCATCTGTTCTTTGCATATAGAGCTGTAGAGTCATATGCGCCCACCCGCCTCCCCGGGTACCTTTACCCGTTGCAATGATATCTTACTTAGATACAATTTACCTGGACATCTATTTTTACTACTTTACTAACTCCATCATCACCCATTATGGCAAAACAATCTAAGGCTGGAGCCGATGCCCATGCGCACTATCACCGGAAGGAGGAGTCACCTACCTTGTGACTGCAAGACTTCTTTGAACAAAAACAAAGTGCAAACATCCGGGACGAACACCAGATGGCGATCTATGCTAAAGCATCTACAGCTCTGTATGCCAAGAACAGATGCATACCGAGTAAGTAGCATTTTCCTTATTTTTAAATCTCAAGAAAAGCTTACAAGTAGTTTAATCACTATTATTTAATTAATTTTAATAATGACAAATATGTTCAAAGGTCCCAATACCATTTTTGCATTTCAACGTTCTTGTTATAACGATATCTCCTTCTGCTCATCCTTTATCTCATTCTACATTTCTCTCTCTTGTTCTTGGTCCAAGTTTGATAATGGAACATGAGTCATGGCCCCCAAAAATGAGTTCAGTGCCCACTGCCTGTAAACACCAACACATATTAGGCACTAGGTATGTCCATGAATTGCTGGCATGCCTTATGTTTCTATTGTACTGGTGCTAGAACATTTATAAGGAATTACAGAAGGCAGCAAATAAAAAGTTATCTCACTCACTCAATTGGCTTGCCATTTCAACACAGTACAGCTAAACAGCCTGCAGAATTTCATTTTGTGGTTTGACAAACTCCCATAAGTACATTTACAATGGAAAGCACTTTAACAGCACTTGAATAAATGGGGTAGGTCCTTTTTAATTGTAACATCTATTTCTTTTTACGAAATTCAATCTACTCGTATTCCCTGGGTATGCCAGTTGCCGCATTCGGAGTACCAAATGGAAAATATTTTTTTGTAATTTACTTTTAGCAATTTACATCAATATCTGATAAGTGCTATAACACTGCAGTAAGTTATTTAGTGTTTCATAACAAATTCTATTTATTCCTGTTGATAAGACTGCATCATCAACAAACATTACAACTTGAGGAAAAGGTCCTCCTTCTTGCACCGCGGGTGGTGCATGTGAATTAATTTGGATTGGTTACCTGCAAGTATCCCTTGGTACCAATCCATTCACTTGCAAGCATCATATGGCTAGATCACAAGATCAGTGCTAAAAAGACCCCATTTATGGGCCCTTAGAGCCCCCATTCGGGGGCCCATCGAGCATTGCAGCTCCGGCTTGATGAGGAGTGCCCTATGATGAAGCATGACACTCACTTGGCTGTGTGAGAGCATTCAGATCTGTTCATTAGGAGTCCTTCTGTTCAGTTCCCTGGATCCACCCTTGAGCGGTTGGGTTTTTTCCCCACTTCCCTTGAGAACATCACCCCTTTTTTGTGTATACATGTTCCCAAGAGCATTTCTTACTTGACATCTCAAACAGCTCCTTGTCCCTCTTATGATTACTAAATACATTTGTATTCATACTTAATTTGCAGCCCACTCATTGGCCACTCTTAAAGTGGCCTATTTTTGCTGGGAGGCCCCAAAGGGTATAGAGGTATGTCAACAGACTATATAGTTAAAAAAATCAATACAGGGGCATAGCTTGCAGCCAAATGAAATGTCCGCCGCCTAACGGAGCTCCGGACCCCCTTCAGACATCTCCGACGATCCACATATTAATCTGTCCACCCCGGCAGTCGCAGAGCAGTGTAGCGGGCGTAGGAGCACAATGGGCACAAATCGACCGGCTCATAACGGGACAAGACCGCTCAGGGCAAACACGGCACAGAGTGGAAGAATTGCAGCCTACATGCTGGGAGGAAGCCGGGGCCTCAAGTAAGCAGTGTGCCCATAAGAGCGGGATCCCAGGTCAGCGGGACCCCGGCGATGCCCTAGCAAGCCATCTGAGGCACCCAGGAGCCACCCGGTTAGGCTGGTGAGTGTAGCGACGCCCTAAGCTCTCCACCACAACCCATTCAGGCCCCCCTATCCGTTCCAACACCAATGGCCTGTGGCAGGCCAGTGCCCCAAGAAGACAGCACACACACAGGAGCAACGGCCCCCAGCGGTCGCTCGATGGGGGCCCCGTGGGTCATAGTAAAACTCCAGAAATACCCCCCACCCCCATCTTCAAAACAGATACTCGGACCTGTCGCTCACTCGCTCAGTGCTCGCTTTAAAGACCGAACAGTCATCAGAACGCCACGTAGACGGCACACACAAAGAGCGGCGGAAGTGGTGGCATTGGTGAGGGCGACGAGAGTTACCGTCCATGGTAGAGTGGACATATCAGTGGGGGGAACACTCATACTGGCACCGCATCGGCTCCGGGTGCCGCATGGAGTGACTCACCGACTACGAATAACCTGTACAGGCCAAACGGCAGAGCAGAGAAGCAGTGGAGGCCGCAGAGAAGGGAACGTAGTAGTGAACTTGCCCGGGGGTAGGAAACCCGACAGGCCGCAGGTGGCACAGTGTTACCTAGGCAGGCCACGGCGAGTACTACAGCCCGTGTGCATACAGACAGTGTGCACGACTCCAGATGGCAAGATGGGTGGCTGAGGGCATCGTACTACGCAGCAATCCAAACTGGAAAAATACGCATATACGAAAAGTCAGCAAGACTTAACAGAACAGCCAACTGGGCGCGCAGCAGATGCGGCCTCTGGAGAGGGACCAGATGTCACATTGCAGGACATACTCACCACCCTAAATAAAGTACACACATCACTTGATGGCAGGTTAGGCACAATATCAGTCGATCTATCACTGCTTAGAGCACTGTATGGTGAGACCAACGAACTGAAACGTCAAGTACGCCTACTGGAGGCAGAAAATAAACCACTGACCGATAAATACACAAAGGAAAGGTATAAGAAATACCAGATCAGTGGAGCCCTCTATACGCCAGCACCTAAGCTGCTATCCCTTCCATATTCATATCCCTATACAGTTGCTAAGGGTGAGTGTGCACACTGGATCGCACCCACTGACACAATGCCAGTCCAAACGGACCTAACAGTTTCAAACCAAAAAGCACAGGTGCACCACACTTTGAGAAGGTGGGGAAGGTACTAATATAATTCATTCCCAACATCAAGGTTATTCAAAAAAGGCCTTTTTTTTTATTCACAAAAATTACATTAGTTCTCAATTTAAAACAACGGGCTATAAATACAGTCTGTTCTGGACAACACAGCCGACGCGTTTCGTCCTTGAAGCGGACTTCTTCAGGGCATGTATTAAGGCGCACTAGTCATTCAATTTTAATCAGCAATGAGAGGAGAAATGACAGTCCAAAAGTAACCGTGGTGGGATTCCCCAGATTCTTATATGTGCCGAAACTTTATGTGGGCATAATAATCTTGTATAGTCGTTTTTTGGTTTTAATTTCTATTCAGAAGGGAGGATGACCATGTTACATCATTCCAAGTTCCTTCAGGTTTACTCTTATTTTGTAAGAGAAAGAACGGTCTTCACAGTCCAGATGCGACTGTGACGGACTCCCGACGGTCTCGCTGATAACGGCTGACGGGCAACAGGAAAGGTGAAGGACGCAGCAATCCAAACTGGAAAAATACGCATATACGAAAAGTCAGCAAGACTTAACAGAACAGCCAACTGGGCGCGCAGCAGATGCGGCCTCTGGAGAGGGACCAGATGTCACATTGCAGGACATACTCACCACCCTAAATAAAGTACACACATCACTTGATGGCAGGTTAGGCACAATATCAGTCGATCTATCACTGCTTAGAGCACTGTATGGTGAGACCAACGAACTGAAACGTCAAGTACGCCTACTGGAGGCAGAAAATAAACTACTGACCGATAAACTCGATGACTATGAAGGCCGGTCCTGGCGCAACAACGTCAGAATAATTGGAGTGCCGGAAAGGGCAGATGGACGAGCAGAGTACCTGTTCTTCGAAGATCTTATCAAGCAACACCTACAACCCAAAGGTCTTTCTCAGTCGAAAGAGCGCACCGAGTCCCTGGAGGCAGACCGAGACCAGGTGCACGCCCGCATTTTTTATTTCAGGGACCGGGACATAATCCTACAGACTGCAAGAATAGCCCCCCCAGTCCGCTTTGAGGACAAAACCATTACTTTCTTTCCCGATTACACAGTGGCCGTAACCAAGCAACAGCGCACTTTCCTGGAGGTCAAGAAGGAATTGAGAAAGAGAGAACTGAAATACTCCATGTTATTACCGGCAATATTGAGGATCGAAGTGGAAGGAAAAGTGTGGTTCTTCAATGCACCAGAGGAGGCACGGACTGGCTGGAATGATGGCGTCCAGCCGCAACATCAGAGAAGCAAAACGGCAGGTTGCGCCAACCGACGACAACTAACACCAGGCTCGGAAATGAGGGAATAGTAACAACGCAAGGAGAATCACCGGATGGGCGCTGAATGAACAGGACACTACTACCACGGATGGACCAAAAGCAGAGCCTAAAAACAGTCTCCTCCACCTATTGACTCGCGGCAATTCCACAACGATGGCGCACTTGGTGGAAATGATGCACCCAGAAGGGACGGCAGTTCCCAGAGTGAACGATGCCTATGCAAACAACAAAGCTACCATACGCTCAGTTATTAATATGTTCAAAATCTCATTTGAAGTTATAACCTATTGGCGAAGAGACGAACTGGGGGGGGTTGCTGGAGGGACCGTCCCCCTACCAAGGTAACAGGTAATGAGATATAAGCACTCTGCAATGTTGGGGAGGCAGTTAGTTTCAAGTCCGTCATGCAGGGTGGCAGGGAGGGGGGAGGGAGGTTCTAAAAGGGACGCTGAAAGTCCTAGGATTGTTTGTTTATTGTTTATGTTGTTATTGTTGCAGACCTGCAAACAATTGTTTGCAGTCTTTGCGAGAATTTATGCACAAACCACCTCATAAACCCGGTCCACATATAGGAGTCCTCACTACACATGACCTCGGAAAATCCAATGACACAACGCACCAAAATACCAGCGATCTCACTTATCTCCTGGAACGTCAATGGACTAAGAGATAAGGTAAAGAGAGGGCTAATGCTGCAATATCTGAAACGTAAGACCCCAGTAACTACAATGCTGCAGGAAACTTATCTGGTAGGGTCAGCATGCAAGGCGCTGGACCGTTGGCGGTTTAAATTGGCGGTGCACTCGGAGTTCACCTTAGGATTCCGCGGGATGGGAATCTTGGTTAAAAAACAATTCCCTCTCATTGTCAATCACACCTTCAGGGATGATCAAGGCCGATTTGCAGCGCTCTCCGGTCAATGGGAGGGCCGTACAATTAATCTAGTTACAGTTTACATCCCACCCGCATTACATTCGCTGGCATTTCCAGCATTGGGAGCGTTTCTACTTGCGCTGCCAGAGGGGGACCTGATAATTGGGGGCGATTTTAACACAACACTAAATGATGCTATGGACCGCACCGTCCACCGGCCTCAACACTGCACACGTTCCAGCTTAGCAGACTTCCTTGACGCACATGGCTTGCCAGACACATGGCGGTTTAAAAATCCACAAACGCGGCAGTATACTTTTCACTCCGGGGCTCACAACAGCCTCTCATGTATAGATTACATAATTACAGCTACAGATAATGTGGGAAGGTTCGGAGCAGTATCGCTCCTACCCAGGCGAATTTCTGACCACTCCCCAGTGACGGCGGAGTATGTATCACATACTCCCACACAATGTCGTATGTACCCAATATACCCAGGGTTTCTATGCAACCCCAAGATTAGAAAAGGCCTGCTTACCACTACAACGCACTACTTTAGGGAGAATGAAGCGTCAGTCTCCTCACCACTGGTCCTTTGGGAAGCGTATAAGCCTGTTCTACGGGGACAGGCTATATCTCTCATTGCAGGTCACAAAAAAGAAAGGAAGAAAGAGATAGAGGCCCTAGAACAGGAGGTGCACCACCTAGAGTCTTAGCATGCCCAAGATCCCTCAGACACCAACACACACAGGCTACGCACAAAACAGCAAGAATATAAAGAATACCTAAGTGCAGATGCTAGAACCCAATTGACAGCAGTCCAACACAGGGTCTATGAATCTGGGGACAAAGCAGGTGAGCTTCTAGCTTGGTTGGACAAAGGGGAACGGGCTGATAGATGGGTGGCAGAGCTTTGACTAGACAATGGCCAATTCACATCGGACCCCCAGGAGATAGTAACCGCATTAGCGGCACACTTTGAGAAGATATATACGTCCACAATCACGACCACGGTACACGACACCCTGGACTTCCTAAGAGATATACGCTTACCAACACTTACGAAGGAAGAGGCCCAGATGCTAGAAACTGACTTAACAATAGACAAACTCAAGGTAGCCATCCATAAGATACAGTCCCGGAAAGCCAGTGGCACGAATGGCATCCCAATAGAATTATACAAGCGCACAGCTGATAAAGAGGCCCCCTATCTATTGAAAATGTATGATGCAAGCTTGACCCAGGGGGAGCTCCCTAGGGACCAGCGCATTGCTACCATTGTAGCTATCCACAAACCAGATAAAGCTCCTTCTGAAAGCACCTCCTACCGGCCTATCTCGCTGATTAACGCAGAGGCCAAGATATTGGCCAAAATGTTGGTGCTCCGATTGACCCCCATTCTCGCTAAACTCGTCTACCCGGATCAGTCAGGCTTTATGCCGGGAAGGAACACAGCGTTGAACCTCAGGCACCTGCACAGCGTCCTCGGCCGCAAACACACAATACGGGAGGAGGCCGCGGTGCTTTCTCTTGATGCAAGGATGGCCTTCGACTCCGTGGAATGGACATTCCTTTTTGCAGCCCTCCAACATCAGTGATTTGGGCCTAGATTTTGCTCATGGGTTCGCCTATTATATACCAACCCGCTCGAGCATGTGGAAGCCAATGGACATATCTCACAGGAGTTTTCCCTGGGACGTGGAACGCGGCAAGGCTGTCTGCTGTCACCGCTCCTTTTTGCCCTGGTCTTGGAGCCCCTGGCTGCATGGGTCAGGGGAGACCCAATAATCCGTGTCCTACGCTGGACGTAGGGATGGGAACACCGGATATCCCTCTACGCAGACGACTTTCTGCTATATATAGCATCCCACACGAGATCCATTCGTAGACTACTAAATATATGTGACAGTTATGGTGCGGTCTCTGGGTACACGATCAATTGGGAAAAGTCTGTACTATATATTCTACATGGGCCGTCTCCAAACTTACCAAAGAACTGTACAGATAGGGTGGTAGCGGAAAGCTTCAAATACCTGGGTATCCCTGTTACGTCTACTCCAGACAACTTCCAGGCGCTAAACCTCCAAGAACCACTGCAAAGACTGAGACGAGATACCAAACACTGGAGGCGTTGCCGCTCACCCTACTGGGTAGGGCAGCACTTTTTTAAATGATGGCACTACGCAGATTTCTCTATGACCTTCACAACAAGCCCTTTCATGTCCCTGCGTCATGCTTTAGAGCAATAGACTCAGAAGTCAATAATCTCCTACGGGATGGCAATTCGGCCAGGATAGCTGCGGGTAAACTGACTAGAAGTTGGTACGATGGCGGTATAGCACTGCCCAAGGTTCAGGCATTCTACTGGGCCTCCCAATTAGCAGTAATCAATCAGTGGACCCATGCACCCAACACTGACCCTGCGTACCGCCTAGATAGACTAGGCCTGGGAACGGTGAGAATTAACTGAGTGCTCTTCAATAAACAGAGAAAATCAGACCTACTGGGACCAACGGCACATACAGTTCACATGTGGCATACAGTGACACGGCACCTGGGATGGGCTGACAAGCTGACACATCAAACCCCATTGTGGGACACCGGCAAACTAGGCTCACTGGGCAAGAGCAAGGGGTTCCGAAAATGGGACATGATAGGGATCTCTCGGCTGGGTGACCTCTGGAAAGGGGGGAAGGTTGTTTTCTTCGCCCACTTACAGGAACAATGCGAGATGGCACCCACCAAGATGTTCGGGTACATGCATGTTAAACATGCGTTTGAGGCAGCCATTCCAGCAGAAGAGACTCTTCCTGAAGCCTCCCCCCTAGAGGACCGGCTATTAACGGACCACATGGACAGGAAAGCGATCTCCCTCACATGCCACAAAATAATCAACAACCAAATAGACCCTTTGTTAAAACTATGGGTTAAGTGGCAGGAAGAGGTGGGAGAACTGGATGACACTGACTGGCAGGAAGCGATGGAATTACCCAGGGTGGTGGCGGTGTCCTCCAGATTGCGCCGGGTACAACTTAAAATACTACATAGGATGTACTTTACCAGAGTGACACTATGCAAAATAGGGAAAGTCACTGACCAGCACTGCATGCGCCAATGTAACGAAATAGGTACCTTCTACCACATATTGTGGGACTGCCCGGTAATCAAACTGTACTGAACAGCAGTAATGAACACTATCACAGAGGTCAGCTCCTGCCCAGTCCCACTTGAACCCAGACGTTGTCTTCTGAATATATGGGAACCAACAGACCTGAACCGGGCTGGGCAAACTTGGGCAACACTTGGGATGACAATAGCTAAATGAAATATAGCTCAGAAATTGGGCACGGTGCAGGCCCCAGTTCTCGAAGACTGGTGCAAAGATATGGATATGATTATGGCAGCAGAAAAAAGCTACGTACATCCACAGAGGGTGCCCCAAAAATGGGAATGGGTGTGGGGTAAATGGAATACCTATAGAGGGAATATATGTGCCCCCTATAGCAACGGACCGGGAATCAGAAGAGGAGGTATAAAATGTCACTATGCAACTTTGGCTGTATTATATACACACAGTGTTGACCAAATGTTCGAACTTTATATACCAATGTGCAAATATTGTAGACTGCCATTGTACTAGACTCAACTACAGGTCTTTGTTCTTTAATAAAAAATGTTTACAAAAAAAATCAATACAATTACTACTCTTAAACCTGCAATTTAAAATCTGATTCTTTCATTCTCATGTCTCCTTTGTATACTTCCGTCCTGATGATGATCCTTATCTAAATAATGTAAATTGTGGATCAAAACACCAACAACGATTAAAGTGGGCTGTTTTTTTATTTGGATTTTAGCTCTTGTACAGGGAGTGTTGTCTGTTACATCCAAATATCCTCCTTAGTCACATGAATATATCTGCATTCTGTATAGCACTTGCATATCTTATTTTCACTTTGTCACTTGCACTGCGCCATCAAACCATTAGAAGCACCTTGCTTAGGATTGATCCTCTGAACTAAGAATTAAGTTCTTGTTGAAAGCAACATCATTTCTTTGGGAATTACTTAATGCATTTGTAAATCTCAGTCTAAACCTATTGATTGAAGGTGTTTTGTTACTATTGCCGTGGAAATCAAGGGCTACACTTCACTGTCTGGGACCATTTTTGTGTTTAATAATACGTCTCATTTCCTGTATCCATTGTGTTCGATTTCTGGTGGTATATGTTACGCATGTTTATATCTTGCAGAGACTTTATGACAAAGTTTTGTGAAAGGATGCTTCTTTGCAAGCCTCTCCTCTCTTCTCTTCCATAATAGCCTCCTAGAGGAGGAATTCATTTTGTGAATCAAAGGCATCCAGCTTAAAGCAGCTTGATACCGTGTACCTGCTCTTGGGTGGTCTTTTTTCTTGTTGACATAACTTCCGGCTCCTCTCTGAGTCAAGAAGCAAGTTGGAAAATTCCAAAGTATTAATGTCGAGCTTCTTTTACGTAAATGTGGCTGCTGTGATCATGTTGGAAACTGAGCACTTTTTGTCTCCCTATAAATGTTCTTGCAACTGGTGCCACTGTAGCCCTGACGAGCAGGGCTCTGGTGATACTAAACACTGCCAGAAGCACAGGCAAGGTTCTTCCTTTAGATATGTTGAGCCTCCAAATGATAAAGTCTTGCTTAAAACTTTAATTTACGAAGCTGTGTCTTCAGCCATTATTATGCTACTGCCACAGGCTCCTGGCATTATATTTGTTGTTGAACCTCAGAGAGAAATGGTTGTGGACATTACTTAATCCTTTTCCAGATAATAATTATTCTTCAGACTTGGAAGTAAAGGGTCATTGTTTTAAAGAAGAGGTTTTAGCGAAAATTGTTTCACATCTTCACTTAAATTAATGTATCCTGTAATAGAAATGATCATGCTACAGGATTGGAAGAACCTTGAAAAAACGTAAATTCATAGATATTGTTCCAAAATGTATTCGTGGCAGATTTTGACCAAACATTGCAGGTACAGGGCATGGCCAGCAACATGGCCGGATAGCTGTATCGCTCGGAAGCTCCGTCAGCCTTAATCGAATCCTGTTTAAAATCCTGCCCTTCGAATGCCATCTGACGCTTACAAGTGGTGTCCCATACTCCCTGAATCATACATGCTGCGGGCGAGTTGTTGGGAGATGACCCCGGGGCTTGGGAGTGCCTCCAGAGAGAAGCAGGATGCGTATAGCGAACGACTGCTCAAGATGGTGGCACCCTAGGGAGATGAGTGCCAACAACCAGAGAAAGCACTAAAGAGGCAAGTGGAGGAGAAGCACAGGCTTTGAATCTCTAGCCTCCGAAGCCTGCCGCAGTATCGGGAGAAGTGGAGCGGATCCACTGGGTGAACTGCGTTGACCCACCCAACCGTAACCACCACCAAGGCTGCAGCGGAGAAATAGGCGAGAGGCCTACCTGACGGACGACCCGGCGGGACCCACCGATGGCAACCGGGAGAGACGGTGAGGCACTGTGGGGTCTTCGGCTACAGTGTGGAGCTCCGCATACATTGTTGGTGCCTCTGCTGGCCCTGACATCTGCCTAAAGTGAAGAACCCCTGGTAACCGCAGCAAGGAGAGCGGCACAGATCCCAGGACAACACGCAGGTGAGAGGTACTGCGCGGCCACAGGTAGGGCGGGCGGCGAAGACGCAGTGACTGGAGAGGGGGCTGAGGGGCCGCGTGGTGCTCTCTCCTAAGGTGACAACAGCGGAACAAGATACACCGTCTGGGGCGATTTGAGGTGAATTCACAGCGAAAGGTGGACTGCCTCTCCTAGGCTGTGGCGGATGGGAGAGATGCAGCCAAATTCGCCATTAGATGTAGACTAGATACCAACGACCCACTGGGCCGATCGATTGCCACGTCGGTAGGCCTTAGGCGCTATGCCTGGTTGAGGACATCTGGTTTTTCAGGGATGTCTGTCAACTTTGATGGCCATGCCGTTTGATGGTCGTCACCTTTTTGGCGATAAAGCATACTCTGCGCTGGAGCGCTTTAAAGATTTCAGAGCTAAGACCAGATCTTTGGGTCTCACTGGGCCTTCCCATCCACTCCAGTCTGCTTTTCGTCCCTTTTGTGGCTACGGAAGGGGCACCTAACCATGTCCAGCCCAACCTAGCCACTGGTTCACGCAAGCTGGCCAACCTCTGCGTGGCTGTGGACATGGGACCAGTGACCTCATGGGTCTGGAAGCCAGCGGGTGGGCCAGTCCATCCTTTCTCCCCTGCTGTAGCATCCAAACCTTCCTAGTCCGATGTTTCAGCCCATCAATGGCCAGTTGGAGGCAGAATTCGCAGTCACCTACTGGCAATCAACCACTTCGGACAGGTGGGTTTTGCAAATTGTCCGAAGAGGCTGCTCCCTCCCCTTCGATACTATTCCTCCCTCCATGCCACCATTTTATGAACGCATATTGGAGGATCGTTTGGCACTTATCCACCCGGAAGTCTCAGGTCTCATAGCCAAAGGAGCTATAGAGAGGGTCCCTGCACCAGAAGTAGGTTGTGGTTGCTATTCCCGCTACTTTTTGGTGCCCAAGAAGGACAAAGGCCTGCATCCTATTCTAGACCTCAGGACCCTCAACCGCTTCCTTCGGAAGGAGAACTTCAGGATGCTCACATTGGCTCAGAATCTGTCTGCCAGCGACCCCGTAGACTGGATGGTGGTGTTGGACTTGCAGTATGCTTATTTACATATTTCCGTCTTGCCAGCCCACAGACTCTACCTACGGTTCACTGTGGGCCATGAGCACCTTCAGTTCACCGTGCTTCCCTTTGGCCTTACCAGTGCCCCTCCGGTGTTCATAAAGGTGATGGCGGTGGTCGCAGCCCATTTGCGCATATCAGGGGTTCGAGTCTTCCCCTATCTTGACGGCAGTTGAAGGCAGGCTCGGCCCAGGCTGTCGTCTTCCACCTCCAAACTAAGGTGGACCTCCTGCACTCACTGGAGTTCACTATAAACGTGCCGAAGTCACACCTAACTCCCTCTAAGATGCTCCCTTTCATTGGAGCTGTTCTGGACACAGTGCAGTTTTAGGTCTATCCTCCCGAGCAGGATAGGATAGGATATTTGGGTAGGATACCGATGTTTTAGCCTCTATCCTGGATTTCGGTGAGAATGACTCTGAGGCTGCTGGGCCTCATGGCCTTCTGCATCTTGCTGGTGGATCATGCCAGATGGCATATGCGGGCTCTGCAGTGGGACCTGAAATTCCAGTGGGCGCAGCATCAGGGGAATCTTTCAGACTACGTTCAGATCTCAGAGGGAACTGCACAACAACTGCAGTGGTGGCTAATGAGCCAAGCTTGGGTCAGAGGAAGATCCCTCTCCCTTCCCCAACCAGATCTAACAGTGGTCAATCAATCAATCAAACATTTGTAGAGCGCGCTACCCACCCCTGAGGGTCTCAAGGCGCTAGAGGGGGGTGGGGGATGACGCAGCTACTGATCGAACAGCCAGGTTTTGAGAAGTCTCCTGAAGGTCAGCAGGTCTTGGGTCTGTCGCAGGTGGATGGGGAGGGTGTTTCATGTCTTGGCGGCAAGGTGGGAGAATGGTCTTCCGCCGGTGGTCATTTGGCGTATGCGTGGGATGGTGGCGAGGGCGAGGTCAGCAGAGCGAAGCTGGCGGTTCGGGGTGTAGAAGGCGAGTCATTCGTTGAGGTATGCTGGTTTGGCATTGTGGAGAGCTTTGTGAGCGTGGGTGAGGAGCTTGAAGGTGATCCTCTTGTTGACCGGGAGCCAGTGCAGGTCTCTCAGGTGGGCGGTGATGTGGCTGTGGCAAGGGATTCCAAGGATGAGGTGTGCAGAGGCGTTTTGTATGCGTTGGAGTCTTTTCTGGAGGGCGTTGCTGTAGTCCATCCTGCTGCTGACGAGGGCTTCGGTGACCGATGTGTCACTCCTGGGATGGAGTGGCCATCTGGTGGAGGTAGAGGTCAGAGGCGTCTGGACTCCGGCAGGGTCCGGGCTCCATATCAACTTGTTAGAGCTCCGGGTGTTCCACCTGGCACTGAAAGCATCCCTTCCCTTTCTCAAAGGGAAAGTGGTGCAGGTGTTTACAGATAACACCACTGCCATTTGGTACTGCAACAAACAAGGCGGGATGGGATTGTTGACCCTTTGTCAGGAGCCTTTTCGACTCTGGACATGGCTGGAACATCAGGGCATGACCCTGGTGGTTCAACACATGGTGGGTTCTCTGAATGCCAGGGTGGACGAACTCAGACATCAGTGCTTGGTCGATCACGAATGCCGTTTTCACTCGGAGGTGCCGTAAGGTCTCTTTCAGTGGTGGGGAGAGCCTTGGTTAGATGTGTTCGCCACCAATAAGAATGAGCAATGTCAGCAGTTTTGTAAGTTGCAGTTTCCAAGGAGGCACTCGCTCTGTGACACTTTTCGTTGCGTCCCTCCACGAAATCAGTATAGGCCTGTATATGTAACAAGTTTGTGGCATGGTGCACAGCAAAGACTGTGGATATCCCTTTCTGCCCCTTTTTGAGAGGTCCTTTTGTATTTACTTTTGTTTCCCCAGCAGGGCTCTGCTCTGGGCGCTTTCAAAGGTTATCTTGCTGCTATCTCTGCTTTTGTTCAGCTGCCAGATCAGCCATCCTGATTCAAGTCTCCTATTGTTAATAATAAGGGCATTACTCATCTGTTTCCTCCATCTCCTTTCATAATTCCCCAGTGGGACTTGAATCTTGTTCTCACATAACTTATGTGTGCTCTCTTCGAGCCTCTTCATCACTGTCCTCTGAGGCTCCTTACTCTTAAAACTCCCTTCCTTGTGACAATCACCTCTGCTCGCAGGGTGAGTGATCTTCAAGCCCTGTCTTCCAAGCCCCCTTTCTTCTCGGTGCATCCAGACAAAGTGGTGCTTAGAACGAGGTCTTTGTTTCCTCCTAAAGTGGTTAAACCATTTCATGTAGGACAATCTATTACTTTGCCCACATTTTTCCTACCTCCGCACCCTTGCAAGGAAGAGAAGAGACTCCACCGTCTGGACCCTAAACTTGCACTGTCATTCTACCTTGACCGCACAAAAGATTTCCAGTTGGATGATCAACTCTTTGTTGGATATGTAGGTGCCTAGAAAGGCCAGGCTGATCAAAAACATACCATCTCTCGATGGGTTGTCCTTTGCATAAAGATCTGCTATGCTTTAGGAAAGAAAGATCCTCCAGCGGGGTTGCATGCTCATTCCACTAGGGCTGTGGCAGCAACCACTGCGATGGCACGTGGAGTTCCTCTCCTTGATATCTGCCAGGCAGCATACCGGGCATCTATGCACACATTTACCAGACATTACTGCCTGAACAGCCAAGTCCGGAGGGACGGCTATTTTGCCTGTTCCATCCTCCAGGACTTTCTCGTGTGAACTTGGTTTGCAGACTCTCCTCCGGGGATGGTATTGCTGGAGTATTTATTCTAAGGTAAGGAATCTACAACTAACTGTCTCTTTCGTTTGAGCAAGTTACTTACCTTCGGTAACGATGTATCTGTAAGAGACATATGTTAGTTGTAGATTCCTTACAACCCCACCCATCCTCCCTGCTCTGCAAACTGATTTCTAGGGATAGGGACTCCCTTACAGGGCCCTAGTTGTGTTGCACCAGTGGTCAGTGTCTTTCATGGCTCTGCGCTTCTAGCATGGAAAGTCGTGTCAGAACTGACATCAGCGTGCAGGGGTGGCGTCTTAGTAGGCACCACAACGTCATCCCGGCAACCACAACGCCGATGACGGACACGAAATCGACTGACGCCACCTACTAAAACGCCGGGGTATTGCTAAAGAAAAATCTCCAGATTCACACTAACGCCTGGTTGAATTTCTAAGGTAAGGAATCTACAACTAACATATGTTTCTTACAGATACATCGTTACCAAAGGAAAGTAACTTTTTCTTCTAGAAATTGGCATTTACCCAAAAATAATGGTGCAACTTTCTCTAATTACCAAACTGGCTATTAGAAGCCATCTAAAATTATAATTGATCAAAGCGATATTATTAAAATGATAGTCTACATTTGCCGTTATGCATCTATGCAGGCCCCATTATAAATAACTAAGAACATTCTAAAGAAACCAACCAATGCAAATAATTATTTACGCATGATGGGAAACCTACAAAATCGCCAACAGCGCTGCTAAACAAACCCTTATTATTTATTTGCAGTCAAGGGTGGGGCGTTTTTGGATATGAAATGCGCTATTTTTAAAGGTGCAGATGGATCAAACTGTGTTTATTAAGTTAAAGTTTAATATTTCCAATAATGTATGAGCATGTAAGAATGTTTGCTATGCCTCTTCTTACCTGTTTGTTTTTCAGCCAATATATAATGCTGGCATTCATATGCTGCTCATTACTTTTTGCTTTGTATATCCTAGTCTTATAAGGGTGGAACACTATGGGTAGTTCCGTGGGCTACTACGGGCTGTCAAGACAAATTATTTTACAATATTATCAATTAAAATGTGATGTGCAATCAACCATGACTACTAATACTTTGTCCTTCGAATTAAAAATGTCTGTTCATGGCCGCATGCTAGGGAAAGCCAGTCAATTGATATTATAGTATCTATTTAGCTAACCTTACCAAAAGCCTAAATATGTATCAGCAGTAATGAAGTGATACAAGCTGAGGATCTCCTCCCAATGTGTAATGCTAGTCAGTGTGGTAAGTAGTTGAAAAATATTGCCCGGTGTTCGAGCAAAATTGTTTTTTTACAGAGTATCACCAGTGGCGGCTGGTGACATTTGAAAGCAGTGAGGCGTATAAGTTTGAGACCAGTGCCCTGTGGTGAACGAGCATAGCAAGCGAGTCTGATAGTCATAATGGGTTTCAGGGCGGTTCTACCCCTGGGAAAAGTTAGGAAAAAAGTGGCCAAATGCTACATTTTCAAGCAAATTTGAGAAAGCCCGAAGGTTTCTGCACTGCATCTGGTTGGTAATTAAAGCTGAAAATCTTCCTCATTGATTGATTATATTATAACAACAAGCGTGGGTATTGCAAAATGAAAATTCAAATTATGTTTTAAGCAAAATGTTAAAAAGTTGTACTTAACTGTGTCAGTACACAAGGGTCCCTGCAAGCTGCAATCCTTTAAATGTGCAGATGTGGCAGTGCACAGGACGACGAGTGCACAAGTTTAGCAGGCTACTGGGCTGCACTGCTCAATGCGGCTTGGGCTCAGGACTGCCTGCAAAGTTTACTTGCACAGGGAGACTTCAGTGTAGGGCTACCTGTACACATGGCTAGTAGAGTGCACAACTCCCTGTAAGGCTGTCAGTGCACATAACTAGCTAGCCACAAAGCTTCTGTTAGGATACTCACGAGCGCCTCTGCTTCCTGGGCTTCCATGCCATCGCTAGCCCTGTACAAACAGAGAACAGCCTTCCACAGGAGGGAAAGACCCACTGGGTGAGTAGCAAAGACAAGAATGACCAATCACTGCATGGCTTCACAATAAAGCCATGCAGTGATTGGTCATGCTCCGTAGACAATAGCATCCCACAGCCGCGCTGCCTTGTGGGCCCACCACTGCAGCAGAGCCCGAGTAACCACATCGCTCAGCCCATCCAGATGCCGCCCCCTTGCTGTTACACATCATGAGAGCAGTTCCACGATTGGCTCAGGCAAGCAAACTCACCACTCATTAGGAGACCGGGGCTGCGGCTTTGATTCACCCTCGGCTCACTAATGCGCAGGTGGAGACTCCAGGAGGGAGGCCTCTATGGTGCATCTCGGGCTGGCCTGAGAAAGGCAGCAGTCCAACCTGGCATGCGCACTTTAAGGGCCCAGATGCGCCTTCTGGTGAGTATTGTGTCTGTCAAATCCAATATTGTGTAAGCCCCATCCCTTCAGGCCCACATGCACTGGTTTCCAGGAGCTGCCTCAGTCAACCAGCCTGTGGCTGAAGGCCTACTGCCACGGGCAGAATAAAATAAACTTTAAAATGTATATAAGATTATTCACATGCAATAGTGGGTCAGGAATACGAGTAGGGCAATGCCCTAACACCCCTATGAAGGAAACGACCCTGAATATCACTCTTATAATACTTTTCTCCAGCAAAGCTTCTTAATATGTATTCAGACAGAAAGCCTAGGATGAACTTCGTGGATTTGTCATTCACTTTTTAGAGCCGTGGTAGGTTTGCCAGGTATATGTAATGAATTGTTCAACTTGCAGGAAATATGTAAGCACCTTTAAAAAGTGAGAAACATAAGGTAAAGGCTAATAATTGCATTATCTTCATGAACATGCAGTATTTCATGGTTTTGAATCTCTCCTTAAAATCTCTGGTAGAAGATTAGAGCCATGCTGGGTTTATTGCTGAATCTTGTTTTTCTAAATTAACACTTCATCCTGATGTACTATACCGTTTGCAAACCATGATTTGCAATTTGCACATGGGCTATTTCGTAATGGGTGTGCATTTTGCTATAATCTGTGTAATAACAGGTTGCACTGCAAATTGATCATTTACAGGAGGGTGCAAAATGTCCTGCCTAATGTTGTTAATTTGCAACCCTGTGTGATTGCCAGCTGGACACGAGGCCTGTAAGGTGCAGCATACCTCCGTCCTTGAATTTGCATTCCCAAATGGAAAGTTTTTTAAAACAGCCTGTGTCCATTAAAGAAACAGGTGATGCTTGTAATTTGTGTTTTTTTAAATCCCTCTTGGAAGGACATAGGTGGAGCATGTACCTGTCCTCTGGACCACTGGCTCCTTACCTGAGGACACCCAACATGATCCCCATTGGAAAACCTTTAGCGCAAGGGTAGCTTCCCTTTGTGAATCAGTTACCACCTGACCTGTGGGTCGATTAGTGTTCAATGGTTTGTGACCACAGCTCTGGTATCAACCCATTGAGACAGCTTTGTGACCATGTATTAGGAGGTGTATGCCCTTTCATGCTTCCTCCTGTTGTGTATTTGAAAACGGTTGCAAAATTCCTTAAACAAGGCAGAAAGACTTCTTTGACTTGCAAAAGGACTTTTGTACATTAGCAAAAGCTTTTTTGCAGTCGCAAGCCCTGTGTTTTCCAACTTGGTGGGTTTGCGACCACAAAAGAGATTTGTACATCAGATCCATAAAACGAATCCTGCATCATCTATTCTATTTTTTTGTTGAGCTAACCCTAAATGCTTGCAAGAATGACAATATATTTGAATGTACAAAGAGAAATAACTCTAAAACAAAACAACTTCAGTATTAAGAAACAGTATTGTCGGATTTGTGATTTACAGAAGATGAAGCCTCCAAGTTCATCAGAGTGCAGTACCGTTGATGTTGGACTACCCGGTGGCGAAGGAGAAGGAGATTTAATTGATCTTGAATATGAAGAATTGCTTGATCCAGAAGACTGTTTTACTGAAGGTAAGGAGTGATCTTGGTTGTTCTCAGCAGAGCAGCCACAGGCTAGAGCTTGGTGACCCAGCTCTTGGGCTTCCTTGTAAAACCACAGTATTCAAATTTCAGTCCCTTTGTGTACCCTGTAGTGTTCCTGTGTATGATATCAAAACAGTTAAAAGAACGGATACTGACTCTTGCATGACCTACCAAGCCAACTGCTTGTAAAGACCTGTGTCTTTTCTTATTCTGATTTGTCCCGAGATACTCTCCCAAAGCGGACATTTTGAAAGAAAACAAATTCTAGTTTTTTTCTCAAACATGAAGTTTGCAAGGGGTGAGAAAATCTTAGGGCACAGCTAGATGTATATGTGCTGTCATTTCCAAGGATTTTATTATTCATGCATTACTCTAATCATTTGCTGGGAGGAAAACTTTTTTGTCTAAAATGTCATTCAAATAACACAACATACAGAATTTCAAACAAATGTAGATGGTGGGGTTTACTAATCTACATACCTATCTTATATGTTTATGGTAGGTATAGTGGTAGTGGGTAAATTGTCTGATGTTTTCACCCATAGATAATGATGTTCTTTCTGGGGGAGTTGGGTTGGAGATCAGGACTAAATGAGGTTATGTAGCTGGATAAGTTTCACAAATATCCAATAGTGCTTTTATATTTAGTAATTTAATCATGCATTACAACGTATAGAGAATCACTGGTTATGTTACGTGTGTACTTCAGTGGAACATTTGTGTAATGTCAATGGATTCGTTTTGGCTAGAAAGGACCTGGTTTGTTGGATATTTAGGAACTTATCTAATTCAAGAAACACACCTAGTTAGACTATAGATAGTGCTTGTTCAGATCCAAGGGGTGGGTGTATTCGGCGCATGCTATGCTCAAGCAGTGGTTTTCGGAGGTCCCATGCTCTCTATAGAATTACCAGTCCAATTAGTCCAATCCTCTCTCAGAACCTAGCTACTCTACAATAGCTCAATGACTTTATCTTTGCCTTTCACCTTGTACAGTGCTCCTCTGCCTTTCAGCTAAGTTGCTCCTATACAAATACCATATGCAGATGTAAATACATAGGCACATACTGTTGAAAAATGGCCCTCTCCTATGGGTCACCCCAAACTTTCTACTTTCCTTTTCCTCTTTTTCTGATCTTGTTTTTATTGCTTTTAGGACTCTGTGCACTTTACCACTGCTAACCATTGCTAAAGTGCTTGTGCTCGCTTCTCTAAAAATGGTGTAATTATTTTACACCTGTTTGGCATATTTGATTTTCCTATAAGTCCCTAGTTGAGTGCACTTCATGTGCCCAGGGCCTGTAAATTAAATGCTACTAGTGGTCCTGATTGTGCAACCCAGTCCTTTAGTCCTTTAAACATGTCTCAGCCCTGCCATTGCAGGGCCTGTGTGTCCAGTTTACACTGCCATGTCGACTCAGCTTTTAAAACCCTTTTCCAAACCTTAAACTCCCCTTTTATTACAAATCGGTCATCCCTAAGGTAGTTCCTAGGTAGCCCATAGGGCAGGATGCTGTGTGACCAAATAGAAGGACAAATATCTTTAAGTTTAGCATGTCCTGGTAGTAAAAAACACCCACATTCGTTTTTCACTACTATGAGGCCTACTCCTCTCATAGGTTAACATTATGAATTCCTTATTTGAATTTATAGGCTGTAATTCTTGATTGATAAGGAGTAGATCTCCCTTGTTTCATATCACTGGAATGGTAATGATTAATCCTCTTTTCTGATAAAGTTGAATTTATCATTACCCTTTTGAAGATGCCACTTTTAGAAAGATGAAAAAAACAACAAGGTGATGGATGAAATGCTTGAATTACTCTCAGCCACTGGCAATCGCTCGGGCTGTATCCATACCCATATCTTCTTTGCCCACCATGCCACTTCAGTTTTGATCAAACCATATTCAAATCTGTCTGCCCCTGCTCCCCATTGGAACAGTACAGCCCGAACTGGCAGACCCGCTCCTCCCTGGATCGAAAACTAGCATCCTAACTAACATCCTGGGACTGGTTTCAAGTTATCACCTCTCATCCGCCAGGCTGGCTTGAAACCAGTGGTACAGTGAGCCCGGGACCCATGTCTGGAAATACCCTGCACACTTAAGACAGTGAATGCAAAAACACCAAGGTGATGTATGGAATGCTTGAATTCATCTCAGCCACAGGCAATTGCTCGGGCTGTATCCACACCCATAATCGTTTTGCCCACCATGCCACTTCAGTTTTGATCCAGCCATATGCAAATCAGTCTTGACCCTGCAACCCATTGGAACAGTCCAGGCCAAACTGCCCGGCAAGGTCCTCCCTGGACCAGAAACAAACATCCTGGGACCAGTTTCAGGGTATCACCCCTAATCAGCCAGGCTAGCTTGAATACATTGACACAGTGAGCCCGTGACCCATGATTGGGCATACTTAGCGCAGCAAATACAAAAACAACACGGTGATGGATGGAATGCTTGTATTAATCTCAGCCACTGGCAGTCACTAGGGTCGCACCCCAATCCATCATCTTTTTGCGCACCATGCCGTCCCAGTTATGATCCAGCTATATGCCAATCAGTTTGACTGTGCTCCCCATGGTAACAGTCCCGCCCAACAGACAGGCCAGGTCCTACCTGGACTGGAAACAAGCATCCTGGAGTCAGTTTCAGGGTGTCACTCCTCATTAGCCAGGCTAGCTTTAATCTAGTGGCACAGTGATCCCAGAACCCACGTCTGGACATACCCAGCGCACTTAGAGTGGCAAATGCTAAAACAACTAGCTAATGGATGGAATGCTTGGATTAATTCAGCCACTGGCAGTCACATGGGTTGCATCCTTGTCCATTTTTTTTTTTGCCAACTATGACTTCCCAGTTTGGACTAAGCCATATGCAAATCAGTCTTGCCCTGCTTCCCACGGGAACAGTCAAGCCGGAACTGCCAAGCCAGGTTCTGCCTGGATGAGAAAGAAGCATCCTGGCACCGGTTTCAGGTTATCATCACTCATCAGCCAGGCTAGCTTGAATCCGGTGGCACAGTTAGCCTGAGACCCACGTTTGGGCACACCAGGTGCACTTAATGTGGAAAATGCAAAAACAACAAGGTGATGGATGGAATGCTTGATTTAATCTCAGCCACTGGCAATCACTCAGGCCGCATTCCAATCCATCTTTTTTTTGCACACCATGCCTCCCCAGTTTAGGATCCAGCCGTATGCAAATAAATCTTGACCCTGCTCCCCATGTGAACAGGCCAGCGGAACTGTCTGGCGCGGTCCTCCCTGGACCGGAAACAAGCATGCTGGGGCCAGTTTTGGGGTATAACTACTCATCAGCCAGGCTAGCTTGAATCAAGTGGCACAGTGAGCAGGTGACCCATGTCTGGGCATACCTGGTATGCTTAGGGCGGCAAATGCAAAAACAACAAGGTGATGGATGGAATGTTTGAATTAATCTCACCCACTGCCATTCACTAGGAGTTGCACCCCAACCCATAATTTTTTTGCAAACCATGACACTCCAGTATGGACCCAGCCATAAGCAAATCAGTCTTGATCCTGCTTCCCACTGGAACAGTCCTGCCAAACCGCCAGGACAAGTCCATCCTGGACTGGAAACAAGCATCCTGGGGCCAGTTTTGGGGTGTCACCCCTCATCAGCCAGGTTAGCTTGAGTCTAGTGGCATAGTGAGCCTGGAACCCACATCTGGGCATGCCCAGAACACTTGGGGCAGCAAATGCAAAACTTAAAGGTGATGGATGCAATGCTTGAATTAATCTCAGCCACTGGCAGTCGCTCGGGTCTCATCCCAATCCATCATTTGCCATCCCTGGTAAGACCCAGCCATATGCAAACCAGTGTTGATCATGCTCCTCATGGGAAAGGTCCAGTACAACAGCCAGGCCAGGTCATACCTGGCCAGGAAACAAGCATCCTGGGGCCAGTTTCAGGGTATCACCCCTCATCAGCCAGGCTAGCTTGACTCCAGTGGCATAGTGAGCCCGGAACCCACGTCTGGGCATACTCAGCGCATTCAGGGCAGCAAATTAAAAAACGACAAGGTGATGGATGGAATGCTTGGATTAATCTCAGCCACTAGCAGTCACTCAGGGTTGTATCCCAATCCATTGTTTTTTTTGCCAACCATACCTTCCCAATTTGGTCCTAGGCATATGCAAATCAGTTTTGACCCTGCTCCCCATTGGAACATTCCAGTCGAACTGCCAGGCCTAGTCCTCCCTGGACTGGAAACCAGCATACTGGGACCAGATTCATGGTATCAGCCAGGCTAGCTTGAATCCAGTGGCACCGTGAGCCCAGGACCCACGTCTAGGCATACTCTGTGTGCTCAGGGCAGCAAATGCAAAAACAACAAGGTGATGGATGGAATGCTTGAATTAATCTCAACCACTGGCAATTGCTCGAGGTTGCATCCCAATCCATTGTTTTTTTTACCCACCATCACGATCCAGTATGGACCCAGCCATATGCAAATCAGTCTTGACCGTGCTTCCTATGGGAACAGTCAAGCCCGAACTGTCAGGCCAGGTTCTCCCTGGATGGGAAAGAAGCATCCTGGCTCCGGTTTTGGGGTATCACCACTCATCAGCCAGGCTAGCTTGAATCCAATGGCACAGTAAGCTCGGAACCCACAATTGGGTATACATGGCAATGGTGGCTGGTGGAATTTAAAACCAATGATAGAGTTGTAGCCCGATCAAGGACGGTGTTTATGGGGGCAGTGTTTGGGGAGTTCCCCCCTGAGGAAAATTTTGAAGATTGGTGTATTTTGGTGCAATTTTCAGCAATATTTCTGTGATAATGGACACAAATTAGAGTTCTTATACTGGCTTCAGCCTGCCACCTTCCCTCTACCCAGGATGTGGTGTCACGGCAAGACCTGGAGATTTAGGGATTTAGGAACCAGATTTAATTCTCAGCATTAATATCCTGTGATTCTGGGAAAATCACTTTATCTCACATCTGCCTATAAAAAATGAATATGTCCTTGTGCAATATAATTGGTGCTCATGAAAGGGCTAAATTATTTCAGGTCAAGTTTGCACCATATAAAAACTGCACAAAGAGGTTAAAAACAAAGTCATAACATAATGAAAGACAAATAGATGAACTAATATCGCTGACACTCCAGTATGAAGCCAGATCAGTCTTAACCCTGCTTCCAATGGGAAAAGTCCAAGGCCAGGTTCTCCTTAGATGGGAAAGAAGCATCCTGGGACCAGTTTCGGGGTATCACCACTCATCAGCTAGGCTAGCTTGAATTGAGTAGCACAGTGAGCCTGGAACCCACTTCGGGGCATACCTGGCACACTTAGTGCGACAAATGCAAAAACAACAAGATGATGGATGGAATGCTTGCATTAATTTCAGCCATTGGCAATTGCTCAGGTTTGCATCACAATCCATTGTGTTTTTGGCCATCATGCTACTCCAGTACAGACCCAGCCATATGCAATTCAATTTTGACCCTGCTTCACATGGGAACAGTCCAGCCAAACTGCCAGACCAGGTCCTCCCTGGACCAGACACAAGCATCCTGGGACCAGTTTTGGCTGATCACCCCTCATCAGTGTCAGGATAGGAAGGGTAGTATAAGGTGACCTCACACACCTTTCAGCGACAGATCCAGCGGGGGCGATACTATGATTCACAATTCCCCCTAATGCTGCTCGCAGAGAGCTATTACGTACACTGTTCTGCAAAGAAGCACCCCGGGGAAAAGGGAATTGGAGAAAACAAGAAAAGAAGGCAGCCGTCCCCCGCCTCCGAACCTTTTCGGTCCTCTCTTTGACTATAGAAACTCCTCTCTCTATACATGGAACTGGAGCTGGACGCCTGTAAGCGAAAGAAGGCAGCAAGAGAGTTGCATAACCAACACCCACTCAATGCCTTAATCTTGACATAAAGGAATACACATCATACTCACAAGCTGCCCACCCATGTGTACAGGGAGAGAGTGCGTCTTCTCAGAAAGCGTAAGCTCTTCACTAGCCTCTAGCCAAGGAGACCACGCTGACTGCTCGCACAGGTCTCAAAACAAAGGATAATGTACCAGGAGACCTCGCCGGGTCTGCAAGGGGTATTCCGTCCTTAATCTGTTATGGGGTGAATGGTGATTTAATCCATTTCTCCTACCGATGAACAACAACAACTAAATAAACGAAGGTACCTTCTGAGGCCCCTGCCTCTGGCGTATCGTAAGGTGACCCAAAATCGGGTACTCGTGCACCCACCCTCTCTCATGCCTCGGAGTGAATAAGGCACTTAGCTGCAGCTGAAACATGCCTGGCAGCCGACTATACCACAACTTCTCTGGGATAAGCGGAAGTCGCTGCAGGCAGTAGCTTTCGGTCCAGAACGCGGAAAACCAAGGAGAAGCAGCCCATGCTTCCGGTGCCCTGCGCAGCCTCTCGAGCAACAAAGCGGGAGCCCCTACGGGCTAGATTGTAACCGTAAGAAACGGTCCCTCTCGAAGGTAACACAGTGTTCAGTCCTGAACGCACCTTCACAGCAATCTTTTCTGGTAATGCGGGAAGGAGCAGCCATGCTCGATTCTGGAAACTGTTTGTCAAGCACTGTCCTGTTCAAAGGGAGGGGCTTTTATAGTCCTGTTCCTCCCTTTCTCCCCTGGCATTGTGGAACCTGTAGTTTCTCCCCCCCCACCAAACCATTCACCCCGGACAACCATAATAGTCAGCCAAGCTATCTTGAATGCAGTAGCACAGTGAGCCCTAGACCCACATCTGAGCATAACCGGTGCGTTTAGGGTGGCAAATGTAAAAACAACAAAGTAATGTATTGTATGCTTGAATTAATTTCAGCCACTGGAAATCCCTTGGGCCGCATCTAATGCATCTAATGCCACCCCAGTTTGGACCCAGCCATATGCAAATCAGTCCTGACTCTCCTCCCTATGGGAACAGTGTAGTGATCAAACGGAGTCAAAGGAGTAAACAGCAAGACTTTATTCCACGAACTCCCACGGGCCGGCGGCTTGCCTGTGGCTGCACAATAAACGTTCCTCAACTCTCGTTAACTGTCATTAAACACCGCGTCATCGCGGGCAGCGCGAGACGCTGAATGTACGCCTCGCGCTCTAGCAGCGCGAGGCAGAACAAGCCACTACATATCTCCTTTTCTTGGAAAACAGAGAAATAGATAAAGCAGCAAAGGGGAGAGCAAGAGACAGGGAAGAACGAAAGAAAGAAAGAAAGAAAGAAAAGCCCACGAGAGAGAAAGAGAGAGAGAGAGAGAGAGAGAGAGAGAGAGAGAGAAAGAGAGAGAGTGAGAGAGAAAGAAAGAAAGACAAAAAGTGCAGGAGGAACACAACAGTGGTAAAGAGAAACACAGAAAGTCATTGACGGTACCTAACAGGAATATTAACTGTTCTGGTACTCCTCCTGACAGCGGCGTGGCTGGGAGAAGAGTTCAGGACATCAAGTTTACCTTGAGAGATCCTATGAGAGGCCTCACTTCTCAACATGGGACACTTGACGTCATTGAGCACATCTTTAACTTTCGCCACCTTGTTACAATTCCACCAGTCTTTTCCATTGACTCGAACCGCATTACCACACACTTTATCCACCACCACAATTTCCCCATACTTAGCTTCTCCTTTTCTTACAAAGCCTGGTTTCTTAATTCTGATCCTGTCTCCCACAGCAAATTCTCTGATCTTAACACGCTTCCTTTCATCAAAGTACTCTTTTTGTTTGACCTGGACCTCCGCAGACTTGGACCTCACTTTCTCATCCATTTCTTGGGGAGTAGAATTGGATTTATTCCATTTAGACATCCAAGCCGGTCTAAACTCGGTACATGGTTTCCTACCTCTCAGTAGTTCAAAGGGGGACACCCCAGTGGAAGAATGAGGAGTGGTTCTATAAAACCACAACATTGTCCTGACACTTTGGGGAACAGCTTTGTGGTGGGCGAGAGCCCACTTGACACAATCACCTATGACTCTATTAAGTCTCTCTACCAAGCCGTTGGTTTGAGGATGATAGAGAGAACTTCGGTGATGAGTGATGGCAGATTCTCTAAGAAACTCTTGTACTTCAGATGATACAAATTGTACCCCGTTGTCTGAGATTAAAGTTTGGGGGAACCCTTCTCTCATAAATGTTTCCCTTAAGAAGTCGATGATTTCTTGGGAATCGACCTTAGAGACAAACTTGGCCTCGGGCCACTTTGTGTAATAGTCCACCATGACAATGGCAAATCTGCACTGTTGGGGAAGGCTGTGAAAGGGTCCTAGAACATCTATGCCAAGTTTTTCCCACGGTCCACCCGGGAGGGGAATAGGAGTAAGAGGGGGGCTACTAGTGTGAAGACTTTTGTCACTTGACGAACAAACAGTGCACTCTTGCACCATTTCCTCAATATCTCTATCCATTTTGGGCCACCAAAAGTACTCTCTTACTCTACGCTTGGTTAATGTGGCACCTAGGTGCCCCTCATGTGCTTTGGTGAGAAGAGTGGATCTGATGTCCACCGGTGGAACAAGTTTTTCTAACCTGAAAACTAGACCATCCTCAATCGAAAGTTCATCACACACCTTGACATAGGGTTGTAACTTAACATCCACATTCCTTTCCCTGGGCCACCCTTGGGAAATATATTTCATCAGGTTTTTTGAAACTTCATCCCCAGCCACCGCCTCCCTCCATTTTTGCTGATCAATAGTACAAACGTTACTAAGTTCAACACTTGCTATAATATAATCCTCCTTATCATCAAAACAACATTCATCAATGCCTTGTGTGTCCTGACTGGTATTAGCAGGTAAACGTGACAGTGCATCCGCTCTTACATTTTTTCCCCCAGCAATATGTACAATATCAAAGTTGTATTGTAAGAGTTTGGAAGCTAGGCGTGCGATGCGGGGAGTGGCCCCGCGGCTGTTGGTGCACCCCAAAATCGCAACTAATGGTTTGTGGTCCGTTTGAAGAATAAATTTTTGTCCCCACAAATAATTTTAAAATTTTTCAATGCCCCACCAACACGCTAGAAGCTCCTTCTCAATGACCGAATAGTGAGTCTCTGCTTCTCTTAGTACTCTGGATGCAAACCCTACAGTGTGTTCCTTTTTGTCAACAATCTGTGTCAAAACAGCGCCCAGTCCATAACTGCTAGCATCAACAGTCAAGGTACACTGGACCCCTTGTACGAATGGCTTCAAGGCCTTGACCGTGCTAAGTTGTTCCTTGATCCAATCGAAGGCAGCTTTGCATTCATCATCCCACACAAATTCACTTCGGTCTTGGAGCAGCTTGGAAATGGGACGAATCTTTGTAGCATAGTCTTGAATAAAGCGGGCATAAAATTCTGTGAGACCTAACAGTGATTTGACTCCTGCTTTGTCTTTGGGGGCGGAGGCATCAACAATGGCTTGAACCAAACTCGGTTTGGGCGTGACTCCTTCACTTGATATCGTGTGACCCAGATAATCCTCCTTGTCTTTAGAGAATTCACACTTGTCCCTTTTTAGGACCACCCCATGTTCCTGGAATATAGACAGGATCTTGTTCAGTACAATGTCGTGTTCTTGTTGGTCTTTTGCGAACAGCAGAATGTCATCCTGGAATATGGCCACGTTCTTTATTCCCTTCAGTAAATTGACCATAACTCTCTGAAAGACAGAGGCTGCTGAGGCCAAACCGAAAGGCATTCGACAAAATTGGAACAAACCTGCAGGGGAGTTGAACGCAGTGAAATGGCGTGAATCCTTGTCCAGTTCAATTTGGTGATATGCCGAGGCCAGATCTAGTTTGGTGAAGACCTTGGCACCTTCGACTACACCCAGCATTTCAGATATGTTAGGTAGAGGATGCGAATCCACCCAGATGACCTTGTTTAGATTGCGCAAATCAATGCAGATTCTGAGATCATTATTTTTCTTCCTTGCCACGACCAATGCTGAAGACCAATCAGACGACTCTCTGGGTTCAATAACCCCTCTTTTTTGCATGGACAAAAGTTCTTTCTCCAAGTCTTCTCTGATGCTGAAAGGGATACTCCTTATTTTGTGTTTTACCGGTTCCGCATCACTCTTAATCTTGATCTTGTGTTTGAATCCTTTGATTTTCCCCAATTCGCCTGAAAACACTCTGGGATATTTATTGAGTAGTTCCTCAACCTGTGTTTGGTCCCGAACAACCAGAATCTGTTCCTTTGCCCCAGGGCACAGCATCATACTGAACAAACCTTGATGGAACCATCCTAATATGTCTAATCCATTGACAGCGACGTATACTTTTCCATAAATGTGTCTGTTCTTGAAAATCAAGATGTCCTCAAAGTACCCCATCAGTTCTATACTTCTCCCTTCATAGGATACAGGCTCACGGTCAGGCGGTTGCAGAGGTCTGTTACCCCATTTTTTCCTGAACAAAGATTCACTGATCATTGTGATCCTTGCACCAGAGTCTACAAGCAGTCTCAAACTTTCTTCACCTACTCCAATGATGGCATAGGGATCTATACAGTCATCAGGGTTACCACATCTTATGTTCCCTTCACTGACAACCACAACCATGTCCTTAAGTTCACAAAGGGTGTCGTCACTGTCACTACCACTTGCATCCATGGCACATGCTACCTGTTCTTTCTTATATTTTTGGCTTTGGCATACTTTGTCAAAATGTCCCAATTTCCCACATTTGCGACAGGTTGCATTTCTCGCAGGACACGGTCTACCACTTTTCACATGGGAGGGATATCCACATCTGTAACAGATATCAGTCCTTTTGAAAAAATTATTTGGCTGATAATCTTTTTTTTTCTCATACTTTTTAAAACGGACAGGGGTAACAACTTCAACACTTTTACTTTCCAGTTCCTTTATGGAAGATTGTGACGTTTCAATACTTTTCGCTATGCGAATAGATTCACCCAGGGAGGGATTTTCCAAAGATAAAAGCTTTTGTCTTATGGTTTTGTCCAGACATTTTCCTATGAACTGGTCACGAATCAATTGTTCACTGAAATTTTCAAAATCACATTCTGCCACCAACTTCCTCAAAGCAGTAATGTATGTGTCTACATCTTCCTCGGTTTTCTGCACTCTTTTAAAAAATTTGTGCCTAGACACCACCACACTGGGTTGCTTATCAAATCTGGCTTTTAATTTCTTCACTGTGTCTTTGTATTCATCCGTTTCTTCGTCTTCTTCCCCCACTACATCAGGTAAATGTTTAAGGGTTTCTCTCCCTTCAAACCCCAGAGAATGGAGTAGTAAAAACTTTTTCCTTTCTGCTCTGAACCTATGTGCTCCTATTGCACCCAGGTAATTTTCAAACGTGTCGAACCACTTCCTCCAAGGCACAGGAGGTTCGCCAGGTGTGTCCAGGAAAGGAGGTGGAGGAAGAATAGACTGCATCATGTAAAATTTTCTTCAAAAATGCGAATGAGGAAATATATATATATTTTTTTCCTACTTATAAGTGGTTAATAGTGGCAATCCTCAGAGTGTACGAAATTGCATCAAAGCCAGTGTTCTAGATGAGCCACAACGTATGAAACAGCCTCTATAACCCCAACAAGGGAAACTGCGAAAGGATTTATGTGTTTAACCCTTTTTTTCCTTAAGATCGTGCCCACGTCATGTCCTATTTGCCAAATGCAGAGTGAGTAACCCTTTTTTTTGCCTTAATGCGTATTTCCTTCCCACTTGTTGATACTGCCCAGAACACACCAGTCCACTTTTCCTGCACAATACGATGATAAACTTTGCGCAGCACTGAAAGTGACATAAAGGACGCTGCCGCTTTAAGAGCTGGGCGGGGAAGATAAAGTGTCAGAAGGCAGAAGCAGCGGAGTCTGCGCGCCAAACGCCTGTCGTCATACGTTTCCTCACCTCAGGCTATTCGAATCAATCACCCGGAGAGATCAGGAAACAGACGGTCACATCTCCGTGCAAGGCTGAGGCAGTGGACCAACACCGACCGTCACGTGAGGGGTGCGCAGGGCGTCCGACACATCAGGTACCATAGACCAGATTCTCCTGTGGGTTCTGTGGGAGTCTTACTCGTCGCCACTTAGTCTTGTAGTGATCAAACGGAGTCAAAGGAGTAAACAGCAAGACTTTATTCCACGAACTCCCACGGGCCGGCGGCTTGCCTGTGGCTGCACAATAAACGTTCCTCAACTCTCGTTAACTGTCATTAAACACCGCGTCATCGCGGGCAGCGCGAGACGCTGAATGTACGCCTCGCGCTCTAGCAGCGCGAGGCAGAACAAGCCACTACAAACAGTCCTACCGAACTGCCAGACCTGTTCCTCCCTGGACCGAAAACAAGCATCCTGGATGCGGTTTCATGGTATCATCCCTCACCAGCGCTGCTAGCTTGAATACAGTGGGACAGTGAGCCTGGTATCCACATCAGGGTATGCCTGGCGCACTTAGGGAGCCCAATGCAAAAAAAACAAGCTGAGGGATGAAATGCTTGAATTAATCTCAGTCACTGGCAATCGCTCAGGTTTGCATCCCAATCCATTGTTATTATGCCCCCCATGCCACCCCAGTATGGACCCAGCCATATACAAATCAGCCTTGACCCTGTTCCCCTGGTAACAGTCCAGCCCCAACTGCCAGGCCAGGTTCTCCATGTACCAGAAACAAGCCCCCTGGGACCGGTTTCGGGGTATCACCTCTCATCAGCCAATCTAGTTTGAATTCAGTGGCAGTGTGAGCCTGGGGCCAGCATCTGGGCATACCCTGCTCACTTATTGCTGCAAAAGCAACAAGGTGATAGATGAAATGTTTGCATTAATCTTAGCCATTGGCAATCGCCCACCATGCCATCCGAGTTTGGACCCAGCCATATGTTAATCAATCTTGACCCTGCTTCCCTTGGGATCAGTCCAGTCCAAACAACCAGGCTACGTCCTCCCTGGACTGCAAATAAGCATCCTGGGCCCAGTTTTGTGGTTTCACCCCTCATCAGCCCAGCAAGCTTGAATCCAGTATCACAGTGAGCCCCGGACCTTGGCACACCTTGAGCACTTAGGGCCGCAAATGCAAAAACAACAACAAGATGATGGATGGAATGCTTGATTTAATCTCAGTTACTAGCAATTGCTTGGGCCACAACCCAATCCATCATTTTTTTGTCCAGCGTGCCACCCCAGTTTGGACCCAGCTATATGCAAATCAGTCTTCTCCCTGCTCCCCATGCTTACAGTCCAGCCTGAACTGCCAGACCAGTCCCTCCCTGGACTGTAAAAAAGCACCATCTGACTGGTTTCAGGTTATTATGCATGATCTTTCTGGTCCAGGGAGGACCTGGCCTGGCAGTTCATCCCGACTATACCCATGGGGAGCAGGGTAAAGACTGATCTGCCTATGACTGGTCCAAACTGGAATGGCATGGTGAGAAAAAATTGAATGGACTTAGGCCCAGATCTCGGTATTGGAGGTGAATGTTTGACAATGTTCAGCATTCCGTCCATCATCTTTTTGTATTGCTATAGTCTTTCTAATTGGGAACGGTATGTCCAGATGTGGGTCCTGTGCTCACTTTGCCTTTGGATTCAAGCTAGTCTGGCTGATGAGGGGTGTTACTCATAAACCTGTCCCAGGATGCTTGTTTCGGGTCCAAGGAGTACCTGGCATGGCAGTCCGGGGTGGACTGTTCCCATGGGGAGCCGGGTCAAGACTGATTTTCATATGGCTGGGTCCAAATTGGAATTGCATGGTGAGCATAAAAACAATGGATTTAGGCCCAAATTTCAGTACTGGGGGTAAATGTTTGACAAAGAGCAGCATCCTGTCCATCATCTTTTTGTGTTGCTATAGTCACCCTAAGTGGAAAGGGTGTGCCCAGACTTGGGTCCCGTGTCCACTAAGCCACCATATTCAAGCTAGCCTGGCTGATGACCGGTGATACCCCAAAACCGATACCATGATGCTTGTTTCCAGTCCAAGGAGGACCTGGCTTGGCAGTTCGGACTGGACTCCTCCCAGTGGTAGCAGGTTCAAGACTGATTTGCATATAGCTGGGTCCAAACTGGAATGGCATGGTGAGCACAATAAATGATGGATTTAGGCACAGACCTCTGTACTGGGGGGGGTGAATGTTTGACAGTGTTCAACATTCTGCCCATCATCTTTTTGTGTTGCTATAGTCAATCTAAGTGGGAATGGTATGCCCAGACTTCGGTCCTGTACTCACTATGCAATTGGATTTAAGCTTGCCTGGATGATGAGGGGTGATACCCCGAAACCAGTCCCAGGATGCTTGTTTCCTGTCCAGGGAGAACCTGGCCTGACAGTTCCGGCTGGACTGTTCCCATGAGGAGCAGGGTCAAAACTGATTTGCATATGGAGGGTTAGCAAAAAAAAACCGATTGGTTTAGGCCCCGATCTCTGTACTGGGGTGAATGTTTGAAAAAGTCCCTCTAGACAGCCACACGCAAAGGGAGCTGTGGTGTAGCTGAGTTGTCATCACATCCTGATCGTTCATCCTGGGCAGGATGGAAGGGAGGAGCGGACACTTACACCTGAATAGGCTGTGTTCTGTCCCCACACAAAGGGCTGCATACTCCCTGGAGTGAGTCTGGAGCCAGAGATGGGAGGGAGGACCTCTGTGCACTTCAAAGCCCTTCTTTGAAGTCACCCCCCTTCAAAGGCATGACTGGGAATAAGGACTGACCCCACCAAATCAGTGCACTAGTGGACCTGTAAAGAACCCTTCCAGGAGGAAGGACTGCTGTTCTGATACAAGACTGCCAATGCACTGCTGCTCTGGAAGAACTGCCTGCTACTCTCTGCCCTGCTGAGGAAGGACTGGTCCCATCTCACTTGAATGCAGAGTGAATCCAAGAACATGCTGGATTGCCCCCTGTTCAAGTCTCTGGGACATCAAAGACTTTTCATCAACCTGCAACAGCACCTGGACTTGGCTTGCTGCAAGTCTTGCCCTGAGAAGTGGTGCCAATCCTGTCCTTGGCCCTTGGCAGTGGGTGTAACGTGCTGCAACTGCGAGAATTCACGTATTGACAATGTTGCGCCGATTGGAACTGGTGTATCTCCCTCGAAGCATCGCAGCTGCTGCATGGACCAGGGACATCGCACCGTCGACTGCATGTTGCATCATCTCCAGTTTCTGATGCATCTCCGACTTTTCGTGGCTCGGCACCGACGAATTGCCTTAAACGCAGTGGTTTGCCGATGATGCATTGCCTCCTTGCTTCCCGCTTCTCAACTCCAATCCGGACGTAATTCCGACTTTGCACAGTTCAGCCCCGATGCATCACCTTCAATACTACAGTTTGATACGTATCTCCTCTTTGCGTCCCACATCTTAGCTCTGTCGATGACACATCTTAGGTACTGTTCAGCGGGCCAAGGCTGGTCCCTTTATCCGACCATGGCTCCATTGTGGTCGGCCTGAACTTTTGGATTTTCCCCGGTCTAAAACGACCAGATATGCCTGGTTGGCGCTTTATGCTTATAAGCACTATCATATTCTTTAATCTTTCAAAATTCATAACCCCGGTTTGGATTATCGGTTTTTGTTGGTTTGGCTTTGTTTTGTTCATAAAAATATACTCTGTTGTTTTAACTTGATGTTGAGCCTTTTTGCTGTATTTTCACTGTGTCACTGTTTGAAGTGTTGCACAAATACTTTGCACATTACCTGTTAAGTTAAGCCTGCCTGCTCTGTGCCAAGCCACCAGAGGATTAGCACAGGTTAATTTAGGGTGTCTTTGTGGCTTACCCTGACTAGTATTCTGGTTACTGCTTGACCAGGGCTCCCACCTCAGTAAACCAGGAACCCAACTTCTAACACATAGATACATACAAACCTCTACATACTTACATTCTGATATCTTGCCAGCTAGAAATGACTAGATCAGAAATACAGTGGATGTTGTTACCTTAGGAAGCGATGGAAGACTTGACGTTATAAATAGCTGACCCTAGAAGTAAATTTTGCACAGCATCTAGATACAAGCTAAGTCTAGGTTTTATTGAAATGTGACCTGAAATGTACTGAGCAATATGGATATAGCGTAAATGCCAAAAAACCTACAAGCAGTGGTTCACATAAGGGGAAGGCAAGTGTTAAATTCCAAATTGATCCTGGACCTAAGCCCTGCAATAAAGGCCTCCCTCTCAAATTCTGGATGTGGAAAACTTTCCATACAAGGACTTATTGGCAGGCGTGTTATCCGCACACTCTCTTGGAAGGTCCCCCAGAGCCTTTTGTTTATCCCTCACAGTTGTGTGGGTCAGCCACCACAAGAAGAATCTCATGGAAGAGTCATTGTCAGCAAACACACATCACTGACTAGAAGAGTGCTTAATTTGAGTCAGTGGTTGCCGGTGGGGGCCACGAGCACTCAGGGCCGGCTTTAGTGCTGGTGGTACCCAGTGCCGCAATCTTTATTAGCCTCCCTCCCAATGACCTCCTTCTCCACAGATTCCCTAAACAAACCTCCAACAGTGCCCTTCATCTCTCCATTGCCCCTCTCTCACATGCATTTCATTTGTTTTATAGCGCTACTCATGCCAGTGACCCATGTAATCAATACTGGTAGGCCCTCAGTTTAAAGAGTGCTTTGTCTGAAGAACCACAAAAGATGAATGAATCAATGAATCAAATGTGTGTTCTTCACTCTATAGGAAATGCTACATAAAACAGTGAGGATTGCAAAGTGTAGGAATCACGTCATCCATACAAGTGGGCAGTGTATTTTAAAAGTGTTTGGTATGGAGAAGCTCAAACACCGGATTTAAAATGTACCTCAACATTTAGCAACATTAGGATAATGAATTTGGGGAAAACATAACTTTCTAACATATACCATGCAGTTTGACTGCAGCTCTTTGATGAGAGATCATAGTTCACTGAGCTATGTTAGGATTGTAACTTATGAACTGCAAGTAACAAAAGCAGAATCCTACTGAGCTAGCCACATACAATACAATTCTGTGATCTTCGTGATATACATCCTTTGCAGCAGGCATATTAAGCCTCTGTGTTTCTTTATGATGAGTCACAACTGACACAAGGCAAAACTCAGATGTCTCTCCTGCAGGAATATTTATCACCAGAGCTATCTGGAACTTTTTATTTTTGACTGGAAACTGCTGGATACACAAGGAACTCTAGCAGGTGCTTTTAAACCAATTAGTTATCTCTAAGCACAGCACCCCCATAATCAGTGCCAGGTTGCACTGCCCTAAAACCATCCCTGCCAGCACTTGTTTTTTGGGGACTAACAATTATTTTCTGCATCAGACATATACTGAGAGCAAGTGAGGGAAAAACGAACAAAGCGGAAAGACAGTGAAAGAGAAAGACAGAAAAACCATCATCAGTGGAGAAAATAGAAACTCGCGAAAGTGGTATAAAGGGCCATGGAGTGCCTAGTAGTGGATTAAGGAGGGTAGAATCAGATTTAAGATTACGAGGCCCTGGTATTGAGCCCGCCCACATTTAATTGCACCGGCTGTGGGCTTCTGAGCAGAGCTTTGGCCTCTTTTACAAATTAAGCACTGGACTGGAAGGAGATCAGCCTGATTCACGTTTCTTTCTGGAGGAGGGGCCCAGTCTCCTCTTTTTTGTTAGCCTTAAGGGGAGATAACAGATTCTCCAGAAAAAAGTTGCAGTGGGGCATTTTTCTGGCTTTGTGCCTTCAGTACAGCTGTGGTCATGTATCTTCTTTAGGAGTGCTGGAGGCACCCACAATGGGTGTAACGCTGCATTCTTAGTCACACCTGCAAAAGCTGCGAACTGGTGCTGTGCCCCACACACTTTGTGCAGTGGCCCTGATTTCTGTTCCAGGTTTCTGCACTCTTACACCATCCCCTGTGCCTGTCTTTGATAGACGTCCAGAGGGTCTACTTCATTTGTGTGGTCTGCTTTGGCACAGAGCCCCCACCAGAGACCCTCCCAGAAACCGAAATGGTTAGTCGATTCCCTTGGGAGATCTATGAATTATAGTTGAGTGGTGTTTATGCAATGGCAAACACACCTGTTGGTTGGAGGAGTTTGAGCTTTGCCATGTGAATGAGGTTTGCCTAGTGCATGCAAAATACCAGTGGTTTTGCTATTGGGATATTGGTATTAAACATTGTGTAGCCCCAGAGTTTTCACAGAACTGACATATTAGCATAAAATACAATTTTGCACTTGCTCTACAACAGTGTACATTTTACAATTTGAGGACGGTAACGCAACAGGTTCCAGTTTTTATATAACATATGTAAAAATACGAACATAAGTACATTTGTCTTACGGATCTACATCAAACCTTGATGTAGGCTAAGTAAACCCAACATTGCCTCTCGCTTACATATAAAAACCAAGCTGATGACTCTGACATAATTGTAAATAAATATGAAAAAAAAGATTGATGTACAAGGGAACAGAAGATTTCAGATCATACCAAAATATTGATGAATTTGATGAATTCCTTTGAATCTCTGTACAAGAAAATTGGAGTTTTGACACTGACATGATTCACTCATTATATTTTGTGGTATGGTTTAACAATGGCAAGGGCTTCTGCCTTATCAGTAAATTAATAACTGGGACACTCATGCAGGGACTGTCTGTGGCAACATCTCTTAAAAAACAATGTTAACCATACCATATGAATAGCCTCAATTCTTGGTTAGAGCAGTAGAAGGTTATTTAACCTTCTATTTAAATAAGTGGACTAAAGGTCATGGCCTTCCCTGTTCTTATCAGTCAGAGTTCCTGTTATAAATTGGGGTCTATAGTTGGCAGTGATATGCACCCTGTCCAAGTAGGGACCCTTCCTTCTAGTCAGGATGAGGGGATTAAACACCCAAGATTATCCCTGTTCACCCCCTTGGTAGCTTGGCACGAGCAGTCAGGCTGGTATCAGAGGCAATGTGTAAAGTATTTGTACATATTACACACAGTAACGCAGTAAAAACACTACAAATGGACACCACACAAGTTTAGAAAAATAAAGTATCTTTATCTGAACAAAATCAGATCAAAATGAAAAACATCCAACATACAAAACTCAAAATATGACTTTTGAATGTTTTCATGCAATTCTGTCCATAGAACTCGATGGATGCAGTGATTTTACACAAAGTACCTCAAATGCTTCAAAATCCACAAGACAAAACAGCCACAGAGGAGGAAAGCATCAGAAAACACAGGGAGGCAATGCGTCAGTTCTTCTGCACGCAGGAGAAGTGTTGCTTCAAATTCAGACAGTAGGGGGAAGCGATGTTTGGAAATCCAAGACAGTTCTAGTCTGTGAGTAATGCGTCAGAAAAACTTGGCGCTGTTATATCTACCTGAATGAATTGTATCTTTTAAATATTGTGATTTCCCAGCAACTGCATGTGCCGGTTACATATGTGGATTCTAGAATGTAAGCGGAGAGCAGTTGTACTGGGAGCAGCACTGGGCAAATCAAGAGCCTTTCTACTTATGGAATAAACTTATCTACAGTTATTATTCAGTGGTGTTTCATCGTTTCTTCAGTGGCGACGATCTTGGGATCTTATTGAAAAGTGCCGTGGGACATTTTTCTAGAAACACTGAACTTTTACCCACGTTCTACATCCACGACGTTAAAGAAAAAAGGAATGTAAGGCTCTTGAATTCAAAATTCACATTTCCGAGTTTTTGCCGATCTTTGGTGTGGGTACCTCAAGGTCTGTGATTTTTATACATTATATTTGGCATAAAAAGGCTTACTGTGAATTGGAATCCTCGCGCTGGAGGGAGGTGGCACGCGACGTCTGCTCGAGCTTCTCTGACGTACTCACGGGACTGTTAACGCTGCTACGAGGCACGCACAGCGTGCGTGTGACGTGTTACAGCGCGCAGGCATCCATTTTGGATTGGGATGCAAGTCAAAGGATTACACAGCGTGATTACTGTAAAAAGCAGTTTCGGCTTATTTTAACAAGGAATTGTTTGTAGTGACATCAATATAAGTGTCCATACACTAAAAAAAGAAACGCTACAAAACATCATTTTATGCAGTTTTGTTATTTTTTTTTCTGATCCATTCTGCAACTAATAAAAACAAACCAGCTATATATACAGGCCCCTGTGGACCTAAACAGTAATTTCATTTGAATTTGAAACTTTATAATTCCACAATGTCTTCTCAATCAACAATTAATGCTCCTTCACCATTTTTACAAAAGCCAGGACAACCAGACATTCCATGGGAGGAGTGGAAGGAAGCTTTTGAAACGTACTTAAGAGGCCATAGGGGGGGATGTATACGTGTCAAAAAGGAAATTGGCCATTTTAAAACACTCCCTTGGCCAAGAAGGAAGGAACGTGTTAAAGACATTACCCGAAATGGATGAAATTAATGCAACAGCAGACCAAACTGGTGACAGTGGTGATAATAACGATATTGATGTCTACGAAATAGCGCTGAAAGCCCTGGAAGAAAATTTTGGAAGGAAAATCAGCATAGTAGTAGAGCGACACAAATTCTTTTCCCGAGCTCAAAAGCAAACAGAATCCATTGAACAATATGTGTCCAACTTACGTAAACTTGCTGTAAATTGCAATTTTAAAGATCTGAGAGATGAACTCATTAGGGATCAAATGATCAATAGATTATATAATCTCAAGATTCAAGAAAAATTGCTTGGTATGAAAAATCCTTCATTAGAGAAGTCAATTTCTACTGCAAAGAGAATGGAGAACACATCTAAGTATGTGAAAGAATTAAATGAAAGTTCAACGAGCAAAGATGTACAAGATGAATCCATCCACAGTATCAACAATCCTAACAAACATTACAATAAACAAGTTCAGACAAAGCTTGATGAGAGAAAGTTAGATCAAACCAGATCCAAGTCAAGATACTGTTTTAGATTTGGTAGCCCTAAACACACTGCTGATGCCACACATTGTCCAGCCATTAGGAGCAGCTGTTATAGATGCAAGAAAATTGGGCATTATTCTAGACTATGCAAAGGACCTAATTTTCAAATGAACAAGAAAGTTATTAACTTTGTGAAAGAAGATGAAGTCTCAAGTGAGAGTGAAAATGACGATATAGAATTGTTAATGATTGATTCTTCACAAGTCTGCAATTGTGAAGGATCCAAGGACTCTTATCGTCCTCCCAAGTGTATAGTGAAAATTAATGAGTCAGAGGTACATATGTTGGCGGATTCATGTTCTCCTTCTTCCATAATTGATAAATCTATTTGGGAAAAAATAGTTTTCCATTCAAAAGATTTGATACCCACTGATGTCATACCAGAGGGTTACTGTGGTAATAAACTACCTGTCATTGGTTATGTGTCAACTGAGATCAGTTTCAAAAACAAGAAAACATTAGCCAAATTATACATTGTGGAAAAAGGAAAATCTCTTTTGGGATGGAAAGAACAACGAGCGTTAGGCATCATTCTAAATCCTAATCATCCCGATCAAGTGTTGAACATTATTTCTTCCAACAACAAATTGGTTACCAAGTTTCCGGATCTATTTAAAGAATCTTTAGGATGTCTTAAAAAATTTAAACATCGGATCATCTTAAAGGACAGTGCTGTACCCAAAGTACACAAAGTGAGGAACGTGCCAATGGTTTTGAGACAGAAATTGAAAGATGAATTACAAAGATTATGTAAGGATGGCATAATCGAACCGATAGAGGCATCGGAATGGTTGAGTCCGGTAGTTTTGGCCAAGAAACCTAATGGCAAGATCAGAATGTGCATTGATTTGAGGGACTTGAACGAGGGCATATGGGTTGATCGTCATCCGCTCCCTAAAATAAATGAAATGTTGGCCAGCATCGAGGGTGGTACGCATTTCACCACATTAGACTTATCAAGTGCATACCATCAAATACTGTTAGATGAAGGAAGCAGGCATCTCACTTCTTTCATTACGCCTGAAGGTGCATTTCAGTTTATATGGATGCCTTTTGGTCTTGCTTCGGCATCTGCAGTCTTTCAAAGGGTAATGCAAAAGATTTTAGCGGGGCTTAAGAACACATTAGTATTTCAGGATGATGTATTGGTTTGGGGCAGTGATAGTGCTCAACATGATGTCATACTAGAATCAGTTTTGAGCAAACTGAATAATGCGGGGCTTACGATAGGTCTTGAGAAATGCACATTTTGTATGCCTGAAGTGGAATATTTGGGGCACACCTTAACAAAAGAAGGGATTAAGCCTAAAATTAGTTTAATACATGCCATAGAAAAGGCACCATCTCCTACAGACAAAGACCAGTTAAGATCCTTTTTAGGTCTTGTGGAGTACTACTCTAAATTTGTTAGTCATTTTTCTGACAAAATTCAAATTCTAAGAAACCTGATGAAGAAGGGAACAAAATTTAATTGGTCGAATGAGTGCCAAACAACATTTGAGAGCATTAAGAAGACCATTGCAAAAGCGGTTTGTTTAAAACCATTTAATCCTAATGACATGACTATCATATCCACAGATGCTAGCAATCATGGTCTGGGTGCTGTCCTCATTCAAGTACACAAAGGAAAAGAAAGAGTGGTAGCATTTGCTTCACGTACTTTAAAGGGTGCAGAACATACTTATTCAACAGTCGAAAAAGAAGCTCTTGCTTGCTGGTGGGGTGTCCAATATTTTCGCATATATGTGTGGGGCATTAGATTCACGTTGAGAACTGACCATAAACCATTGGTGAGTCTTTTCTCTACAAAAAGATCAGCTAAAGCAACTCCCAGAATTGCCAAGTGGTTTTATCGACTTCAAGAATACTCTTTTGATGTTAAATATGTCCCTGGGGTAAAAAATGTAAATGCAGATTGCCTGTCTAGATTGGCGATTGATAACATTAGTGTGAGTGAGGACGATGAGTGGATGATAGCTGACATTAATGATGTGTGTAGTGCAATATCTGAAGAGGAATGGATATCTGCTGCCAAGGATGATATCACTCTTAAGAATCTCCTGGAAGCTCTTACTGACATTCAAGGGTGGAAGTTGCATCCGGAATGCTTAGAGCCTTTCAAACTTATATGGTCTGAATTTACCCTTGTAAAAAATTTGGTGAGAAGAGGTTGTCGTCTTGTGGTTCCACAAAGTATAAGATGTAGACTGTTAAGTTTCATGCACGAGGGTCACTGTGGCATGTCTGCTTTGAAAAGACGTATCACGGAAGATTTCTGGTGGCCAGGTATGGATACTCAAATAGAAAGATTTGTACGTGATTGTGTTGCCTGTGCTTTGAGTGACAAATCACATACTACCCAAGAGTCTACAATTGATCCTATACCTTTACCTGAATCACCGTGGGAAAAACTAGCCATTGACATATGCGGTCCATTTGAAACTCTTGGTACCAGTGACAGGTTCGCTATTGTCATGATAGACTATTTTTCAAAGTGGCCTGAAGAAACGTTTGTAAAAGAAGTAAAATCCAGTATAATAATTGCATTTTGCGAAGATATTTTCAGAAGGGAAGGTTGTCCAGCTGAAATTATCTCAGACAATGGTTCGCAATTCATTTCAGCTGAATTTAAAAATGTTCTGAATACATGGGGAATTAAACATACCAGAACTCCGTTGTATCATCCTAGGGGAAATGGTCTTGTGGAAAGGTTTAATAGAGTACTGGTGGAAAGTATACAATTGGCTATTAAAAGTGGTTTAAATTATAAACAACAGGTGAGAAACATGTTATGGAGTTATAGGACCACTCCTCATTCTGTCACCAAAGAGACTCCATTTAGCATTCTTGAAGGTAGAATACCTTGCACAGTAGCTGTACCGGCGTTGGATGATGAGAGCGCGCAAGAGTGTGGTAAATCATGATGATATCAGAGTGCGTGTTAAGAAACATCAGATTCTTATTGTCATAGACACAATTCTCAAATTCACAAGGTTCCTCGATTGTTTAGGACAGGAATGTGGGTTAGAGTTTATATAGGTGACAGATCTAAAAAAGGCACATCTAAGTGGTCTTGTCCCAAGGAGATTGTACATGTCAAAGGAAATTGTGTAAAACTGGCGGATGGCAATTGGTGGAATACTAGGAAGGTTTCCATATGTAATTCCACTGAGGAAAATGAGTGGTTAAGATGTCAATCTTCTGAATCCATTTGCAAGAAAGAAGGTGATTCTAATTGTGATAAGGATATATCAAGCAAAATTGTACCAAATGCTACTATGACTCGTCAATCTTCTCGCACTATTGTCAAACCCAAATTTCTCAAGGATTATATTTGTCACTAGTTAGTAAGTGCATGTGTTAATTGTCAATGTTATTATTATTGCACAGGGTATGTGCATTGTTATTTTTTTTGTATTGATAGAAGGGAGATATGTTATATCTACCTAAATGAATTGTATCTTTTAAATATTGTGATTTCCCAGCAACTGCATGTGCCGGTTACATATGTGGATTCTAGAATGTAAGCGGAGAGCAGTTGTACTGGGAGCAGCACTGGGCACATCAAGAGCCTTTCTACTTATGGAATAAACTTATCTACAGTTATTATTCAGTGGCGTTTCATCGTTTCTTCAGGCGCATAGGTGCAATGCGTGGAAATCCAGACGTGCTGGAGGTCAATGCGGTGGCTGCAAACAGGGCGTGCGTCAGAGTCAGTGTGGGGCTCTTGGACTTTGGAGACAAGGAGACTTTGGAGACCACTTGGGCTGTGGTGGTTTCTTTGGCTGCTTTCAGGTCCTGCGTCAATGTCTTTGGCCACACGACGACTGTGCATGGAAATTTCTCCCACACTGCAGTGCTGTGTCAGAAAAAGAGGCGCTGGGAAATGATACATTGATTTTGATGTCTTCTTGATGCTTTTTTTCAGAAGGGACAACCTCCAAGGGCCAAGAACTGGAATTGGCACCACAAGGCAGGTAAGAACTCCCAGCAATGGAGTTCAAGGATTCTGCAGGTGAAGTCTTTGTGTCCCCAAGACTTCTTAACAGGAGGCAAGCTCTACTTTAAGCCCATGGAGAATCTTCTTAAGCAGGATACAGAAAAGTAAAAGTCCAATCCTTTCCACTGCCCACAGACAGAAGCAGCAACTGCAGGCCAACCCAACAAAGCAACACACAGCAAAGAGGCAGTACTCCAGACATCTGTTCGCCTCCTCTTCTTGGAAGGGTCCTCTTGACCCAGAAGTGTTCGAAAAGTCTGGGGTTTTAGGTACAATCCTTATACCCTTTTGGTCTTTGAAATCTTTGTAGTTTACAAGTTCCTGCCTTGCCCTGCCTTGGCTCCAGACACACTCCAGGGGGGTGGAGACAGCATTCTGAGAGAGCAGGCACAGCTCTATTAAGGTGCAGGTGACAGCTCCTCCCACCACTCTAGCTCAGGAAGGCTCATCTGCCTGGTGATGGGCCATCAGCAAATGCAGGTTTTACAAGAACAAGGGAACCAAATTAATGTTAAGGGACCTTGGGTACAGAGTATTTTGCAGGAGCACTTGTCCCTAATGAATAAATGGTAAAGACGTTTTTATATAGAGATACAATGATATTATTTAATATAGGTAGTTAAAAGAACAATGTACAAGTGGGAACATATGCAACCTGTGAAAGAAATAGAACCTAGATAGTTGATCAAACGACCAGAAAAAATGCATACTTCAGTTAGGCCAACATAAATTACATTAAAGTATTCAAACACAGCAGAAATAATGGTATAGGTTTGTGTCAGAGTACGAGCAGTCAACAACGTTTAGATCCTTTTAGTGCAATTCTAGGATCATGTTCAAGACAAGACAAGTAATGCTGGAGACAAATGCCTGGTACAGTCTGGAAAAGGAAAGAAGGGAGGGGAGGAGGGAATGACAAAAAGATATGTTATTTAGAACGAGGTAAATCCAAGAATGTTTCTTCGATCTGAATAAAAGCGCAACCTCATTGGGATTGATTTGTTTGCACAAAATAATTCTAGTGTTCAGCATGCAGTCTGAACAGGGCTTGAAGCATTTTGGTATCCAGGGCTGTTGCGTGTTCCCGTGATGAGGAATAAGGGCATGCAGATTTATTTGGTGGGAGCACTTAATAGTGAGGCATGTATAAGCACATGCATAGTTTAAATAGTGAGGAAATTCAGTTGGCAGCAAGTGTGCCAAATAAAATTAACTCTGTTTTGACAGAATTTAGTTTTAGGCAGTTATTACTTACTCCAAGGGAGGGGTCAGAATATCACTGTTATTCAAATATGGGGGCTGGACAGGACTATGAATGAGAATGCAGTGTGAGTCACCATTGTCCTTGTAATTTTATTACAGTTGCCCTGCCCTTCTCCATTGTGACCCAATGACATTACCCCTTTATCAGCTTCTAATAAACTATTATATCATTATGGTGCAGGGCTGGCATATGCAGAGTTTGATGATTTCTTACTGGTTTTTGTATCTCCCAGCACATTGATCATGGTACTTATTTGACTTCTCCATGTATCAGTAGACATAGCTCTTGTTAAGAGCATCAGTGGGAGATTTATGACTGATCTGTAGACTAAAATCATTGAATACTGTGAAAATGTATTTTTATTTCATTTTTACCATTGGTAAAAAAATTAAAGTATCATTCCTTAAGGCAGTGCTTCCTTTATGAGTTCAAATATTTTCCTCCAGGCTAATGTAAGTTTACAAGTAAGAAATGTGTTCTTAATGCAAGACGCTTTTTGTGAGGAGCATATCATACCATATGCCGTCAGACTGTTGATGTGATACTTCAACAGTTCCAAAAGCTGATCGTAATTTTAAATTACACAAGAAAAGGCAGCTGGTGTTTAGAATAACTTTAATCTGGGTGTGTGCTAAAGCTTTATGTCAGTAATTAGAATGAAACCTAAACAACTACATTAATTTTATAATTAATGAGCTACTCTCTGCAGAGTGTTTTGTCAGTTGAGTTGTGTGCAAACATATGTTTTGTGTAGCTTCAAGTAAATCTTTTTTTTTTTTTTAAGTCTGACTTCCTATCATAGCTTAATGATTTCCATGTGAATCTCATTTCTTGAAGGAAAGTGGCAACCTTCATTTTCCCACGAGTCCTCTCAGATAGTCCACATTGTAAACTAACTTTAAAACATGATACTGTTCCCTCAATGAATGCCTTGCAAAATAAGCCCCCCAATGTAACGTGTGACGCTGAAGCTATGTGACATTTTTTCTTGATTCTCTGTTCCAGATTGTGTACAGAAGTTCACTTGTTGCCAAATTGACACCCAAGATGACAACTGGAAAATCTGGTGGAATCTTAGAAAAACCTGCTACACCATAGTTGAGCACAATTGGTTTGAAACATTCATTATCTTTATGATCCTCCTCAGCAGTGGTGCCTTGGTAAGTGTCTATGCTTTTGGTTTCCTCACAATTTGGTCGCAATGGAAAATGTGAAGTTTAAGGATGTAGACATTGATATTAATTAGATCAGCCATGTTCCTGACACAGGAAGATATATTTACACAAATTATATTGTTTGAAATAAACTTGTTCTATATTTCTCAATCAAAATAAGATTTTTTGCACCAACTACAATGTCCTTATATATCAACGAATTCCCTAATGAAACACAGACAAATCAGTTGAATCAGAAGCAAAGGTGAATGTTTGATGCCCAAGTCCATTTAGAGATTTTAACTTTAACTCGTATAGATGAGAAATCATAGAAACAAGAAGTTTAAACAATGTAATAGGAACACTGAAACACAGTGCATTTGAAGTACCCTACAATCAGCTTATCACAAGTCTTTTTTTAATACTTTTTAGAATGTACTTGTTAGTGCTTAGTTATGTAGTTTAGTCATATAAGCTCCAAGAAAATATGTATGTGGTTCGGTCGACTTTTAGAGGAAAAATCCTAGTTCTGTGATATTTAAGTTGAATCAAAGACATCAAATTACACAACCTTGCAAATGCATCCATGAGAAACAATAGAGCAACAGCCTCAGTAAGCCTTAAGGGCAGTGAGACAATATTTTTAGTTTTCTGTAAGCCAAAGTGAGAATTAGATTGAGAAACCAGAAAAGTTACCATCCACCATGATATCAGTTAGAGGATTTTCCCACAAAATGTACATATGTGAATGATATAGGACCTCATTTTACATGCATTGATGTGTTTTTCACAAATACATTAGTTGCAGTTATAAATAGAGTCCCTTTGTAAAAAACAGATCCATTTGTTTAACCATCCATTTTTTTCTAGCCAGTTGAATAGACCAAATTTATTGGTTCCATCACATTTGTGCGTTATGGTGAAGGGGTCTGACAAAAGGCCATGTAACCCACCCTTTTGATGGTGATGTGAGGGCATTTCAGGTGAGCTTTGAAAGGATCTATACCACAAGGTTCATTTTTTCTACCACTAAGTGATGGGAGTAAATGTATTCCCTTTCTCATCTATTAGGTAAGTGTAGCTACAGGTGACTTGGTGGGGCAGACAGGGTTCATATACAACCTATGTCTGCATTGCAAATTTCCCTGCAGCTAATTTGCAACAGTTGGTTCAAAGCATAGGAGGAAGAAAATAGCAGGGTTTGTCAGTGGGTTCATCCCTCTGTGGATTGGGAATTAATGGTCTGACAGATCCCTGTGGCTTAATTCCTCCCAGCAAATGGCATGCTTGGGAGCTTCTGTTTGTGTAAAGTAATATATGCACATGATAGTACCCTTGGTAAATGTGAGCCTGCACATGATTCAGTTTTTTCACTTGTAATTGCAGTTCTCTGCTATTTTTGCCTGATTGATACTATGGGGCAAAATGAGAACAGATTCACATTTTAACGTGTATAGAAAATTCAAGTAATTTTCACTTGACTTTCTCTGGCGGAGTAACATACCAGACACGAGTCAGAATGCATGCTATAGTTATAGTTTGCATATTTTACTGATACATGACTAAACACCCACAACTAGAACACTTTGTATGGTGCTGCAATGCATCAAAAACACACATCAACTGATTTTTGCATTCTTCAGTTATAAAGCACCACATATCACAAGTTATTTTTGCATTCTTCAGTTACACTGCACAGAATGCTAAACTTCCATCTGTTAGTATTTCACGAGAACTAACCAGCCACCAAACTCAACATGCCCTGAACACCCAAAATGCCACAAGAACATTTTGGGTGTTTAGGGCATTTAGGGTTTGGTGGATGGTTAGTCCAACGCAAACGTTATTGCAGGTGTATTATATCCACTGGCACTTGTAGTAAAGCGGGTAGGTTACTCCCTCACCTGTATGATGGTGTAACCAGTCTGCCAAACTCTGAATCAGGCCCTTTTTACGTTTCTGTTTTTTGCACTTACTGCCATCAAACATGACAGGTACATTTTAATGAACTGTGAGTAATTGACACAATTTGCTGTCATTACTGAGATAATAACCATATGTAGTTGGATATGGAAATAAGTAGTGACTCTTCCAAATATTCATTGGTTAGTGTGAATGATTTGTGGTTGGAAAGTTGTAAATGATGGTGGCATAGACAATGGATTTGGTTGTCCACTTATGTTATGATGATATAACTTATATGGCAATTGGTCCACAGTTGAATGCAAATTGGTGGACTTCGGTTGTCCACTTATGTTGTGATGATATAAGCTAGTTGACAATTTATTCACAGACATGTGCTTGTTGTTGGGATTCGGTTGTTCACTTATGTTATGATGATATAACCTGTATGTCATTTGATCCACAGTAAAGTGCTTATTGGTGGGATTGGTGACATTACTATGGAATTCTTTCCATTGTGCTGATCTTCCTCCTGAGACATATTTAACCTTTACACTTTCTAGACTCTATTAATCAACATACCTTGATCAGGCCAACTAGCAAGCAATTCTTCCTTCTATGGTTGCTTGTTCTATCGCACCCTGTCAGACTATTTGGTGCTGGCAGTATGTAGCACACATTAATTCCTGAATTTCTATGCATGCTTTGAAGAGCTAGGTAATGTTGATGCTTTCCAGACCAAACACACACAAATGCACGCTAATTGATTGAAATTTGGAAAAATAATCTACCTCAATATTATCACCCACTGTCATGCTCTTAGGCCATCTATTGAAGTGGTTTGCAGGGTTTAAGAAAAACCCTAATTAGAATAACGTAAATAGTATAACATCAGCGTGAGATGGCCAAATACCAGCCATCAAAATGCAGTGCCCAATAAATGCATGATGACTCTTTATTTATTTAAACATTTCTAGATTTCATCCAAGACTGATAGATACAAGAGCACTTTATATCAAAATATGCAAAATTATCAGTTTTTTAATCACTGTATGCATGATCTGTTACTTCTGGGATTGTGACTGTAGAAATGGAGAGATGCAGGCCTAGTTTGCAAGACGGGGTAACAAAGTGCGGTATTAACTTCACAGGCCTACCATTACCAGAGAGTGGATATCTACTGGGTGCAAATGATAACACCATTATTAAATTGTTCCTTGAAAATGAAGCATAACACACAGAATCCACGTTTACCACAATGAATTCCACATGTGTTCCCATTTTCTTCTGATAAATTTTGGCAGGTGTGACCTTCCAAAATCTGTGAAAGGAATTCAGCAGTGTATGATAATTATCACGCAGATTGGAAATTACGTCTGATGTCTGGTAATTATCACAGGTTTAGGCTGAGAATATCCAAGCCAGAATATCAACAGGTCACATTATCATGACCAGAGTGCCAAGGGACAAAATATTACAAGGTAAGTTTGCATAGATTACAAGGTTTCAGCTTCCGCCTTCCTCAGGTAGTACACGATGATTTGCTCAGTTGCTGCACAGATGACTCAGATGAATTTTCAAAAAGCATCATGAGTGAAGATTCCATTTGGAATGTGGAATCAATGCAGTCCTGAAAGCTCTTGAGACATGCAGAAATCAGGTGGTATTGTCAGTAATGTTCAGTCCATCTGGGATGCAGTGATTTTAAACGGTAAATCCAGACGTTTCCTCTGGAGTCAATTAGTTTTTACTTTAAGACATGATGACGTCATCATCCACTTAATATCTGATGCACCTCCTTACCCCTTAATATAACCTTTGATACACCATTGTAAAATGCACACTACCATTCTTGAAATGATCAACACACCCATACCAGTTAGTACATACCCACTCACTGATTCATATGTCTGCACACATCCACTCACTCACCCATACAGTAACTCATTGACGCAGTCACTCATAAAAACAGTGACTAATATATGCACTTATATACCCATACAGACACTCACAAACCACCAATCACCCGTAGAGTTACTCATACACCTAGTCAGTCACCCAAATAATCAATCACTCTGCCATTTACACACCTATACAGTTATACACACACCAATTCACTTATTCATACAGATACTAACACATACTTATTCTCTTATACAATCACTGACACAAGCACATACTCATCCATACAGTCACTATCACAATCACTCACACTCACATATAGTCACTTGTATACTCCAGCACTCACATAAACTGCCTTTCACATATGTAGTTACTCACACATATACCACTGAGAAATCCATACAAACACAGCTAAATGCACGCTCGCTCACCCATACAGCCCCTTGCACACACACTCATGAACCCATACAGCCAGTGATTCACCCACTCACACATCCATGCAGGGTGTCACACATCCCCTCATCCACCCACATAGACACTCAGGCACACATACATGTACTTTGACAACCAATGAATATTCCAGTCATGAAGCTACTCACCAAACCATTCAGCCACTTAACACCAACTGAAAGACTGTTAAAGACATTCATACAGATTAGTCACTCACCCATACATTCACTGTGAGACATATAATCACTCACTTACAGAGTCAGTCACGCACCTACTAAATCATCCATACAGACACTCATACACCCATGCATTCTTCAATACACCTTTGCGTATATATATATATATATATATATATATATATATATATATATATATATATATATATATATATATATTCAATGAAAAAACCATAGGTTTCACACATGTTATAGTTAGCTGTACATTTCACTCGTAAAAAACCAATGAAATTCCACGTTATAGTTAGTGCAGGCAACTATAACTCACGCGACCGCAATCCTCTGCTGATGATGTCAGATATTACATCACTGATGACATATGTGTCTTTATGAAAAATAAATATTTGTAATATATGTATAGCTAAAGATACAGTATTAGCATCAACAGAGGATTGCGGTCGCGTGAGTTATAGTTGCCTGCACTAACTATAACGTGGAATTTCATTGGTTTTTTACGAGTGAAATGTACAGCTAACTATAACATGTGTGAAACCTATGGTTTTTTCATTGAATTTGCAAGGTTTTTTAAATGCTAATTCCTAACTATAACGTGTGTGAAACCTATGGTTTTTTCAGTGAATTTGTACGTTTTTTAAAATGCTAAGTTATGTATTTATTTTTAATTTTTGCGCGCACGGTACGCTTCGCATACCGTGCGCGCGCTGTGGGCGCTCGGTGCGCTTCGCGCTCCGAGCACCACGTTGCGCATTTCGTACCATGCACGCCTCGCCATTTTTTTCAAAATATCAATTTTTTTTACCGTACGCGTACGGTAAGCTTACCGTACGCGCACCCCGCGATTTTTTTTTAAATTTATTAAATTTATTTTTCTTACTCTTTGGTCCTTCGTGAACCCCCTGACGAACGCTAGGGGGTCTGCAACTCTGTTTGTTGCCCCCTTTTCATGTTATCAACCTTTTTTTTTCATTGCGACAGACAGAAAATGGCGGCCGATACTTCCTGGTTTCGACCGATTCGAATGTTTACTTTGATCTAACAACCAATCAGAATCGCGCTCGCGCACGGCACCGTATGCGTACGGTAAGCTTACCGTAAGCGCACGGTAAGCGCACGGAGCGCGCTTACAGATATATATATTGATTTAAATGCTATTTTCTCAGGACCTACTGAACAGATTTACACCAGACCTACAAAAGGCACTTCCTTGACCTGAGGACTACCTCTCTGCCAAATTTCAAGTAATTCTGTAGATGTGTCTAAAGGTCCTATGGAAAAATGCATGGGGAAAACGCGTTTTGGGACCCCCCTTTTTTCTCAGCCCCCGCTTGACGAATCCCCCCGAGACTTTCAGGGTAGGAGCGGAGTGTAGCGCCCCATTAGTTTTGAAAATTTCGCGAGGATTCGTCGACCGGCGCCAAAGTTATTCCAAATAGAATGTTGCGGATTTCCTATGGAAACAGGGTCCTAACTATAACTACCAACTGGCGACCGCCAGTAGGTAATATATATATATATTACCAGCAAGATGACATTCATCAACACTATGTTGTCATTTACTACAAATGAAAGGAATCCAGTTACCAAACAGGAACTTGTGTTGTCATCCCTGTGTTAGGTGGAGTACGGCAGGGCAAGGAACATTCTTCAGTGAGCCCCCGTGTGGTGAGTGAAATCCAGCAGAACGTGTGAAAGAGAACTGCATGCCCGTTCCCACTTAGGGTTGAACATTACGAAAATGGATATGCGAGCATGCAGCTAAGCTCACTTAGAGATGAACAAAACTTTCATGCTGACATGGTGGACATAAAAACGGATAGAACTACTATTGTCCGTCATCACTGACATTGCTTCTCACAACCAATGGGGAAGCACACATGGATATTTAAATGGGGGCAATGCGATTGAAAAATATCTAGAGGCATTGAAAAAGGCGAAACGCTGAAACCAGTCTGCCTGAATAAATCCATTGAAGCATGCAAAAGCCAGCGAGTGCGTTATTTTCCTTTTAGGAATTTGGTGAACAATAATTGCGTGAAAGCCACTTTCACGATAACGGCACCCGCCCGTGAGTTGTTCGGCAGTGAGTGGCATTTGATGGGGAATATATATATATATATATATAACATTTTTCAATTTTTTAGAAACACTCACAATCACTGGATGATGACATCAGTGATGCCATCAGTGATGTAATTTGAGATGTCATGAGTGATGTCACTGACCATGTCATGAGTGATGTAATATGTGACGTCATCAGCAGTGCATTGCTGGGGCGCGAGTTATAGTTAGCTCAGGTAACATCTCTGTAACCTTTGGTTTTTCTCAGTACATTTTTAAGGTTTTTTTAAATATAATTTTCCACGAAACGCAAATCCTGAGTGCGACTCTTTCTTGTGCTGGAGCAGCGCAAGGTGATTGCAATATTACAGCGGGTCCAGCACCCGCCTGTCAGCACCGACCCCGACTGGTAGACGAGATCAGAAGAGAGGCTATATATATTTATTTATTGATATATATATATATATCACAGGGCGAGATGGATGTCCATTGTTGCCCCCGCCGATTGGATCTCTGAGCCCTGAGGTCGATGCGGTTTGGGGAGCTGAGGAGGCGCATTGTTTCAACTACAAAACAACAGGAGAACAGCATTTTCTAGCAACACTGACTGTCCCGCTAAAGCCCGCTTATCCATTTGGATTCATGAACACCCCTGTACCACCTACCTGGTTTTGAACTGCATCCTGGGATTTGCTGGCTTCTAGAATCTTGCGACCTGCACCAGGTGATTCTACGTATTTGGGGTGGAGCGGTGCCGAACCAATCAGAATCAGGCGGGACCTTTATATAGTGATGTTTTTAAATGCCTCCCATACACCTGTGGCGCTGATGAAGGCTGAAGGAGCCGAAATGCATTCGCCGATGTAATTGCTGAATAAATGGTGTTTCCTTGGTTTCCCCAGTGTGGCCTCTGCTCGTTCCTTTGGAGGAGATTCCTGGTGATTTCACAAGCGTCAGCCAGAGACGCTTTTTCAGAGGTCCCCGCATCACAAGACGGCCTTGTTTTCACTGGCGGCTGCTACGGCAACGTTTTCTGTGTGCTCCGAGGTATTGGAGAAACTTGAGTCCCACCCCAGTGTTCGGAAGGAGAAGGGGCGGTGTCGAGGTATTCTACCTCACAGGGCGAGATGGATGTCCATTGTTGCCCCCGCTGATTGGATCTCTGAGCCCTGAGGTCGATGCGGTTTGGGGAGCTGAGGAGGCGCATTGTTTCAACTACAAAACAGCAGGAGAACAGCATTTTCTAGCAACACTGACTGTCCCGCTAAAGCCCGCTTATCCATTTGGATTCATGAACACCCCTGTACCACCTACCTGGTTTTGAACTGCATCCTGGGATTTGCTGGCTTCTAGAATCTTGCGACCTGCACCAGGTGATTCTACGTATTTGGGGTGGAGCGGTGCCGAACCAATCAGAATCAGGCGGGACCTTTATATAGTGATGTTTTTAAATGCCTCCCATACACCTGTGGCGCTGATGAAGGCTGAAGGAGCCGAAATGCATTTGCCGATGTAATTGCTGAATAAATGGTGTTTCCTTGGTTTCCCCAGTGTGGCCTCTGCTCGTTCCTTTGGAGGAGATTCCTGGTGATTTCACAAGCGTCAGCCAGAGACGCTTTTTCAGAGGTCCCCGCATCACAAGACGGCCTTGTTTTCACTGGCGGCTGCTACGGCAACGTTTTCTGTGTGCTCCGAGGTATTGGAGAAACTTGAGTCCCACCCCAGTGTTCGGAAGGAGAAGGGGCGGTGTCGAGGTATTCTACCTCACAGGGCGAGATGGATGTCCATTGTTGCCCCCGCTGATTGGATCTCTGAGCCCTGAGGTCGATGCGGTTTGGGGAGCTGAGGAGGCGCATTGTTTCAACTACAAAACAACAGGAGAACAGCATTTTCTAGCAACACTGACTGTCCCGCTAAAGCCCGCTTATCCATTTGGATTCATGAACACCCCTGTACCACCTACCTGGTTTTGAACTGCATCCTGGGATTTGCAGGCTTCTAGAATCTTGCGACCTGCACCAGGTGATTCTACGTATTTGGGGTGGAGCGGTGCCGAACCAATCAGCATCAGGCGGGACCTTTATATAGTGATGTTTTTAAATGCCTCCCATACACCTGTGGTGCTGATGAAGGCTGAAGGAGCCGAAATGCATTCGCCGATGTAATTGCTGAATAAATGGTGTTTCCTTGGTTTCCCCAGTGTGGCCTCTGCTCGTTCCTTTGGAGGAGATTCCTGGTGATTTCACAAGCGTCAGCCAGAGACGCTTTTTCAGAGGTCCCCGCATCACAAGACGGCCTTGTTTTCACTGGCGGCTGCTACGGCAACGTTTTCTGTGTGCTCCGAGGTATTGGAGAAACTTGAGTCCCACCCCAGTGTTCGGAAGGAGAAGGGGCGGTGTTGAGGTATTCTACCTCACAGGGCGAGATGGATGTCCATTGTTGCCCCCGCCGATTGGATCTCTGAGCCCTGAGGTCGATGCGGTTTGGGGAGCTGAGGAGGCGCATTGTTTCAACTACAAAACAACAGGAGAACAGCATTTTCTAGCAACACTGACTGTCCCGCTAAAGCCCGCTTATCCATTTGGATTCATGAACACCCCTGTACCACCTACCTGGTTTTGAACTGCATCCTGGGATTTGCAGGCTTCTAGAATCTTGCGACCTGCACCAGGTGATTCTACGTATTTGGGGTGGAGCGGTGCCGAACCAATCAGCATCAGGCGGGACCTTTATATAGTGATGTTTTTAAATGCCTCCCATACACCTGTGGTGCTGATGAAGGCTGAAGGAGCCGAAATGCATTCGCCGATGTAATTGCTGAATAAATGGTGTTTCCTTGGTTTCCCCAGTGTGGCCTCTGTTCGTTCCTTTGGAGGAGATTCCTGGTGATATATATATATATATATATATATATATATATATATATATATATATATATATATATATATATATATATATATATATATATATATATATATATATATATTCACTTAAAAAACCATAGGTTTCACACAGGTTATAGTTAGGTGGATATTTCACTCGTAAAAAACCAATGAAATTCCCCCGTTATAGTTAGTTCAGATAACTATATCTCTCGCGCCCGCAATCTACTGCTCATGACGTCACATATTACATCACTCATGACATGGTCAGTGGCATCACTCATGACATCACTGATGACATCATCCTTGTGATAGAGTGGCGGTCGCGCGAGTTATAGTTATCTGAACTAACTATAACGGGGGAATTTCATTGGTTTTTTACGAGTGAAATATCCACCTAACTATAACCTGTGTCAAACCTATGGTTTTTGAAGTGAATTTGCAAGGTTTTTTAAATGCTAATTCCTAACTATAACATGTGTGAAACCTATGGTTTTTTAAGTGAATTTGTACGGTTTTTTAAATGCTAAGTTATGTATTTATTAATTTTTTTTTTTCAAGGTTTTTCACCGTGCGCGCACCCCGCAATTTTTTTCGAAAAAAATAAAATGTTTTTTTTCCCCGTGGGGATCCTTCTGTGACCCCCTGACAAAGGCTAGGGGGTCAGGAACTCTCTTCCCTGCCCCCTTTTCACGTTTTCCACCTTTTTTCCCCCTTTCCTTTTCAGTGCGAGAGACAAAATGGCGGCCGACACTTCCTGATTTCGACCGATTCGAATGTTTACCGACATCTAACAACCAATCAGAATTTCGCTCGTGCACGGCACCGTGCACACACGGTGCGTGCACGGTGCGCGCGTATAGATATTTATATGCTTTTAAATGCTATTTTCTCTGGAAATACTGAACAGATTGACAACAGACCTGCAAAAGGCACTTCCCTGACCTGAGGACTACCTCTCTGCCAAATTTCAAGTAATTCTGTTCAGCCGTTCGGGCTGTACCTTCGACTAAAGGTCCTATGGAAAAATGCATGGGGAAAACGCGTTTTGGGACCCCCTTTTTTCTCGGCCCCCGCTTCACGAATCACCCCGAGACTTTCAGGGTAGGAGCTGAGTGGAGCGCCCCATTTGTTTTTAAAATTTCGCGAGGATTTGTCAACCGGCGCCAAAGTTATTCAAAATAGAATTTTGAGATTTCCTATGGAAACACGATCCTAACTATAACTATCTACTGGCGACCGCCAGTAGATAATATGTATATATATATATATATATACACATACACTTTTAAAGTTGTGTGTAAGGTAAGAGGTGTACCTAGAAAACAGGAAAAGTATTATGATTATTGAGAGAAAATTTGTAGAGTTGCGCAAAGTCACCGCGACGTAAGCGCTATGGCGTTGCGAATCCCATGTGTCACAGAAAATATGATATGTTGAACAACCTTCTATCATTAAAAGAGGAAGGTCCCACCCATGTTTTCCAACTCTTTGATGTGTCTCTGTTTTTTGACACCTCTGTATTTTCTCTAACAATTCTGTGGTTATTTTTGGTGTTTGTGTCCCTATTTTTCTTATTGAAGATGGCACCTGGTCCTGCTCAGTCTCCACAGGATGATGGCAACTTGTCCTAAGATGATGAACTAGTAAAGGCAAAGAAAGAGAACAGTGTATGGACCTTTATCACAATACCTGGTGGAGAGAAGGTGAATGAGTGAATGGTGCCATGCAGTCTTTGCAATAAGATCCTCTCTAGAGGACCAGAATAGAAATATTCCTGTAGCACTTCCACCATAATGAAGCATCTTTGCACCATGTACTCGACACAGCTTCTAAGAGCAGAGAGAAAGAGATAGAGAAGCCAGCCCACAAACATCTAGTGGAGACTGTGCGTAACCTGGCATCTAATCTGCTCCTGTGCTGTCCTCAGATCCTCCAGCAAGTGTCCAGGAATTTGCAGTTGTGGGACAGTTTTGCCTCAAATGTAAGACTATTTTGAGCATGAGGGAGCAATATATCCCTGTTATTGTTGCCAGCATTAACACTTTTTCCCCCAAGTTGCTGGTTGAAGTTTTGCGCTTTTCGTTAACAAGCACTACGTTTCAAACTTTTCTTTCTGGAAACTGAAGAAAAAAAACAATTGTAAGAAAATACAAACAAATGTAAAAAGATTTTTAAAAAAAAACGTTTTTTGTTAAAACCCCCAGATTTGGTTTAAGAAATAATAATTATGTGTTATATGTTTGTTTGTAATAGTGTCAATATATTTAGTTGTGTTTGTTGGTGTGTGAGTTAGTGTATAGATGATTGACTGGGTGTGTGAGTACCTATATGGGTGAATGACTGTGTGTGTGTGGCTGTATGTGTGAGTGAGTGGGTGTGTGAGTGATACATTAGTGAGTGAGTGGGTGTTTGGGTATGTGTATGGGTGACTGAGTGTGAGTGCCTGTGCGGGTGGGTGAGTATGTGGGTGTGAGCCTGTGTGAGTGTCTGTATGGGTGAGTGAATGCATGTCTGATTTGGTGTATGAGTGGGTGTCAGAGAGTCTGTTTGGCTGTTTGACTGGGTGTGTGAGTGGCTCACTGGGTGAGTTAGTGGATGTGTAAGGATGTATGGATGAGTGAGTGGGAGTGGGAGTAGTTTATGGGTATGTGAGTAGCTGTATGGGTAAGTGAGTGGATGCATGAGTTGTGTGTCAGTGAGTGTATGGGTGTGTAAGTGGTATATAGGTGAGTGAGTAGCTGTATGGATATGTGTGTGAGTGAGTATGAGGCTGTGTGAGTGGTTGCATGGGTGAGTGGTAGGTGTGTCAGTGGCAGTATGGATAATTGAGTGAATGCATTAGTGGTGTATGCATGAGTAAGTGGGTTTGTCAGTGGCTGTATTGATGAGTGAGTAGGTTTGTAAGTGCCCATATGGGTGTGTGCATTGCTGTGTGAGTAGTTTATGGGTTAGTGAATGTGTGTATGAGTTGCTACATGGGTGAATGAATACATGTGTGTATGTATGGGTGAGTGGGATGCATGAGTAGCTGTATGGTTGTATGAGTGGGTGTGTGAGTAACTATATTGGCAGAATCACAGATTTGTAGTCATGAATATACTTGGAAGCATGTTTTCTTCTCAGATTGTATGCATTGTTCAGGGATTTCCATGTCAGTGTACGTCTGACAGCTCACAAAAAGCTGCTCACTCTTCTTCAGTCAATTTTTTTCCCCATAACAGCATGTGAATATGGGGAGCACCTCTTGCTTGGTACTCTTTTCATGAAAATAAATGAGTTACTTCGCCTAGAGGAGGATTTGTTTTGTTGCAGATGAAAATCATAGCTTGAAACCTGTTCTCTGGCTGTACTCACTTTGATATTTTTAATATTAGAGTTTGCTTCTCTCAAAAATTCAAGCAGGTCATCCCAGATGTACTTGGCACAACTGAGTGTCAGAAACCAAGTAGGTGCACCTAGATTTCTCAACAAACATTTCAGTTCTTCATGACGGTGATAACAATACTAGTTGGTGCCACGTTGGCACGACATCAAATGATCAAGTTGTATTCCAAGTTTTCATCCTTGTCATGAACTTTGTCAATGAATTCCTTTGCAGATAGATTTTGAAGATTGAATTGTGTCTTCAATATATGGTTACCAGCACATGGAAGTCCAGACAAGTCACTCTCAGACAGAAGATGGAAAATGTAGGAAATGCACTGCCAAAATCTTGGATCCTAAGAATATAATCTAGTTGACCGGTATTAGGCTGCTGGTATCTGTACCGGGTGGTCATCAAAGCGACCACCTCCTCCAATGGGAAACAGTTGTGGAAAACAGCGAGCTGCCAACATTTTCTCCAACACACAAATGGGAGCTCCTTTTGCTTGCTTCATTCAAAAGAGATCAATAGCATCTTCAAATACTTCTTAGAATGCTATGTTGTAGTGTTCCTAAACCTCTTTAGATCTGGATCAATCCACTTTTTCAATCTGTCCACTTAATGATAATGTTCCATCTTCTATAAATGTTACGTCTTGATCAACATCAACATTTTTATAATAAATATTATTTTGCACCAGGTATAATGTGGCTTTTTTTTTCTAACATCCGCTAACTCTTTCCAGATTTTTTTATACTTTGTAGACACACTGTTTTCTAGCATAATAAGTGGATTCCTCACCTTAGAATTACCCCCAGGCATCAGACTGGATCCAGAGAAATTTTTCCCCAGCAGTACCTCTGCGCGTCGATAGTTGGCGTCAGTTGACTCTGCGTTTTCGTTGGCGTCATGGTCGCCGGAATGACGTTGCGGTATCTAATTAGATGCCGCCCTCGTGAACTGACTTCAGTTCTTTCTTTTTCTGTGCCAGCCAGCGCAGATCCGGAGAGAGCAGTACCTTAAGTCACTTTTTGACTCCGTTTTGCGACTTTTGTCGACACCTTTTTTTTAGTCGATCGACTCCTGGTGCACGGAGGGATGTCACGTCAGACCAGCTTCAAGGCTTGTGACTCCTGTCACAAATTGATGTCGGTAACGGACTCGCACCTTGTGTGCCTTTGGTGCCTGGAGCGCGACCATGTCCCGAAGTCATGCTCCGACTGCCGGGCCATGAATCCGAAGTCTTTGTGGGAGCGGTCCCGAAAGCTTCTCAAGGCCCGGCAGTCCACTCCGCGCCATTTGAGGTCCCTGTTGAGAGGGATGTCGCGGGACGGGTCGTGAAGACACCACCACCACTCTTCATCAAAGTCTTCGTCTTTGGGTAAGTCGAAGCACAAGGAGAAGGGACCCGCCGTCTCGGTTGGGGACCCAAGACCTTCGATGCCATCTCCAGTGCCGCAGAGCCCCCAAGGATCCAGGCCTGGATCCAGATTGGTGCCGATCGAGCTCGTGACACCTCCGACGACACCGAATCAAGTGACGACCACCCCTGATGTCTCCGACGCTGGTTGTATCCCCAGCCGGCATTGACCCCCAACCTCCCTCTCGATGACGACATGGCCACGAACAGACGTCGCCCGATGTCGGGACCAGCGCCGACTGGTACTTTTGTACCCCTGTTCTCTCCTGATGTTTTCTACCGCCCTGAGTGAGGCGAGGGTGAGGAGGATTGGGAGGGATCTGTGGACCCTCTTGCAGACCAGTTGGAGGTACCTGACTAGAGAGAGGAGTTGGGTGTGGCCAGTGGTCTGGAGACCTCCCCAGACCTTGGCATGCTATTTCCCCCTACCGTGGCTACGGAGGAGGGTGCATCTTACACCGTGGTGTTGCGTAGGGCAGCCAAGGCCCTAAACCTCGAGCTTCCAATGGTGGCAGTCAGGACTAACCTCCTGACAGAGGTGCTTCAACCGTCAGCGGCCTCCTCGGAGCCCCTGCTGCAGTTCAATGAGACCCTTACGGACATCCTTTTGGGCACTTGGTCCAAGCCCAACTCTGGGGCTCCTTTGGACAGGATGATTGCCCGATGCCACCTCCCGGCACCGGGCAACCCCATTTTCCTCTCTTCCCATCCTACCCCTGAGAGCTTGCTAGTCCAAGCTTCCACGTCCAAAGGCACTTTCCCTAACGCACCACCTGATAGGGAGTCCAAGAAGCTAGACCACCTTGGGAAGAAGATGATTTCTTCCTCCAGCTGGGGCTGCGGTCGGTGAACACCTCATGCCTATTGAGCTGTTACTCCCACTCGGTGTGGGACACGGTTGCGCAGGTGCTGCCACAGAGCTTGGAGGAAGCCAGGGCTGTGCTCTCCCATGCTATTGCCGAAGGGAGAGACGCACCGAAGTTCACCATCCGGTGTGGGCTGGACACCGCTGACTCACTAGGCAGGACGATTTTCACATCAGTAACACTGAGATGCTACACCTGGTTGAGGTCCACTGGTTTTTCAGGAGATGTCCAAGCAATCCTTTTGGACATGCCCTTTGATGGCTGTCGCCTGTTTGGCGGCAAGGCAGACAACGTGCTCAAGCGCTTTAAGGATTCCAGGGTTACGGCCAGATCCTTAGGCCTCGCTTTCACCTCCCGCCCAGCACAATCTGCTTTTCGCTCCTTTCGTGGCTACGGAAGGGGTGCCCCGCCACGTTCTGCCCAGAGCAACAGACCTGCACAAGCTGTCCAACCTCTTCGCAGCTGAGGACGTGGATCCCACCGTCATGGGTCAGGGGGCCAGCTGGCAGGCCAGTCCACCTGCGCCCCCTCTGCAGCAGCCTCCAAACTCTCCTAGTCTGACCTTTCAGGCCCATCATTCGCCATTTGACAGCAGGATTAGCCATCACCTCTCCCACTGGCTCAACATCATGTTGGACAGGTGGGTCTTGCAGATAGTCAGAAGGGGCTACTCCCTCCCCTTCGAGACTACCCCTTCATCCATGCCACCTCAATTCCATTGCGTGTCAGAAGATCATCTGGCCCTTCTCCAACGCGAACTTATGGCTCTCTTGGCCAAGGGAGCCATCAAGCACATTCCTGTCCCAGAGGTAGGTTGTGGTTGTTATTCCCACTACTTTTTGGTGCATAAGAATAACAAGGGCCTGCCTCCTATCTTGGATCTCTGAAACGTCAACCGCTTCCTCCTGAAGAAGAAGTTTAAGATGTTGACTCTGGCTCAGGTCCTGTCTGCTCTTGACGCTGGAGACAGGATGGTGGCGTTGGACAGGCAGGACGCTTATTTTCACATCTCTGTCCTGCAAGCCCACAGGCGTTACCTACGGTTCACGGTAGGCCACGAGCACTTTCAGTTTACCGTGCGCCCCTTTGGCCTTACCAGCGCCCCTCAGGTGTTCACGACTGGCTGTTGAAGGTGGGCTCACCCCAGGCAATCGTCTCCCACCCCCAGACTATGGCGGACCTCCTGCATTCGCTGGGGTTCACTATCAACGTGCCAAAGTTGCACCTATCTCCCTCTCAGAAGCTCCTTTTCATCGGAGTGGTTCTGGACATGACGCAGTTTCAGGTTATCCTCCTGAGCAGCGAGTTCAGGCTATTCAGGTTATGATTCCGATCTTTCAGCCGCTATCCCGGGCTTCGGTCAGAATGAACCTGAGGCTGCTGGACCTCATGGCCTCCTGCATCCTGCTGGTGGATCATGCCAGGTGGCATATGCGGGCTCAGCAGTGGGACCTGAAGTTCCAGTGGGCACAGCATCAGAGGAATCTGTCCGATTGCGTGCAGATCTCAACGTTCGCCGACACGCCATAGAGATCAGGGACCTGATCGACACCCTCTTGCCCAACATCGCCTTTTTCACGGAAACCTGGACCAACGCCACCTCTGGCCCCGACATCGCCACTGCCATCCCCGACGGCTAAAAGATCCAGAGAAAGGACTATCCACACCGCCCAGGAGGAGGACTCACCATCGCACACAAGACCCCCTCCGACTCTCCACATCCAGCACGAGTGACCCCCACGTCAACACAGAACACCTCCATTTCCAGATCCAGACAAGTCCCAGGACCACGCTACACGGCACCCTCATCTACAGACCGCCAGGACCTCGCACCCTCCTCGTAACTACCATCACCGAGCTCACTGCACCCCACGCCATCACCTCCACGGACTACATTCTACTCGGGGACCTGAACTTCCCCCTCAACAACAGCAACAACCCCGACTCCACCACCCTCCCCGCCAATCCCACCAATCGAGGACTGAAGCAGCTCATCAACATGCCCACCCACAGAGCTGGTCACACCCTCGACCCCATCTCTGTGGGAGGAACTAAGATTCGCTTCAGCCACACCACCCAGCCCCTTTAGACTGACCACCACTGCGTCCACTTCACCTTCAACACCACCACCGCACCCAAACCTGCACTGCACCCGCCACAACGGAACTGGAGCAAGTTCACAGAGGAGCACCTCAACACCACCCTCTGTCAAAACCCCCCCATCACCACAACCGACACCCAACTTCGCAGCCAGGGAATTTCACCCCTGGGTCTCCTGCTGCGCCGACAAGCTTGCACCCCTCCGCCCTCCTGCCAAACAACACCCTCTGAAGGCCACCTGGTTCACCACAGAACTTCAAGAAGCCAGACGCTCCTGCAGACGCCTTAAGAAAACCTGGCGAAACCTGAAAACCGCGGAAGCACGGAACAACCACAAGAACGCCCTAAAGGAATACCACCAGCGCATAAGAGACACAAAACGGACCTTCATAAGAGACAAAGTTCAGACCAACGTGACCAATGCCAAGGAACTGTTCAATGTCATACAGCAGTTCCAAAACCCACCTGCGAAGCCACAGACGTCACACCTTCCCAGGAACTCTGCGACAAGCTCAGCTCCTACTTCCATCTGAAAATCAAGGCCCTCTACGACAACTTCAGCGAACCAACGACAAACACCACTCCCCTACCCACCGCCACCGATGAGCCGACCATCACGTCTTGGGATCCCGCTACCATCGAACTCATCACCGCGACCATGAAGAAAATTCACTCAGGAGCCCTAACAGACCCCTGCTCACCGCACATATTCCACAGGAACGCCACTGTCATCGCACCCGAACTCGGATGCACCATCAACGCCTCCCTCAGATCAGGCATCTGCCCAGATGACTGGAAATGGGCGGAGGTAAAACCCCTCCTCAAGAAAACAACAGGCGACCCAACGGACCTGAAAAACTACTGGCCCATCTCTCTCCTCCCCTTTGCGGCCAAAGTCACCGAGAGACTCGTAAACGCCCAGCTGACCGCCTTCATTGAAGAGAACTCCATCCTGGACGCCTCCCAGTCTTGATTCCGCAGCAACCACAGCACGGAGAATCTGCATGCTACCGGATCAGGGACACACTGCGGCCCTCATCCTTCTAGACCTTTCTGCAGCCTTCGACACCGTTTCACATCACACTCTTGCAGCTAGACTTCACGACGCAGGAATACAAGGAGCCGCCCTCGGCTGGATCCAATCCTTCCTGTCCGGCAGAATCCAGAGGATTCGACTCCCTCCCTTCCTCTCCAAACCCACTGAAATCAACTGTGGAGTACCCCAAGGATCATCACTCAGCCCCACGCTCTTCAACATCTACATGGCCCCCCTCCGGCCATCGTCAGACAGCATGGGCTAAGCATCGTATCCTACGCCGAAGACACCCAGGTCATCCTCTCACTCACAATGAACCTCTATGACACCAGACTCTGCTTGCAGGAAGGAATTAAAAATGTGGCAGCCTGGATGAAAGACAGCTGCCTGAAGCTAAAATCAGAGAAGACCGAGGTCCTCATCCTCGGACCCTGCACCTCTGCCTGGGACAACACCTGGTGGCCCTCTGCCCTGGGGAGCCCACCCACCCCTACAGACCATGCTCGGAACCTCTGCATCATCTTCAACTCCTCCCTCTCCAAGAACCGCCAGATCAACGCCGTTGCCTCCACTAGTTTCAACTGCCTTCGCATCCTTCTTAAGGCCTTCAAATGGATCCCCCCCGACTACAGAGGGACCGTCACTCATGCACTCATAACCAGCAGACTGGACTATGGCAGCACCCTCTATGCCGGAATCAACAAAACTCTTCTACACAAACTCCTAACCATCCAAGAAGGCCGCAGCCAGACTCGTCCTCGGGACACCGCGTCAAAAGCACAGGACCCAACACCTATGAGGCCTCCACTGGCTCCTGTCAGGAAGAGGGTCACCTTCAAATTCCTCACCCACGCCTGCAATTCCCTCAACAACATCGGACCCAAATATTTCAACAAGAGAGTATCCTTCCACGTACCTGGCAGAGGACCCCGCATGTGCAGAAACAGAACCGGCGGGAGAGCTTTCTCCTACATGGCAGCCAAAACCTGGAACGAGCTCCCTGTGAACATCAGACGTTCCCCGACCCTGCACACATTCAGGAAGGACCTCAAGACCTGGCTCTTCAACTGATCCGGAGCAGCACCCCCCGAGTGCCTTGAGACCTTCACGGGTGAGTAGCGCGCTATACAAACCCCTGATTGATTGAGGGCACTGCTCAACAATTTTAGTGGTGGCTCACAAACCAGATTTGGGTCAATGGCAGATTCCTCTCCCTTTCCCAACCAGAGTTTACAGTGGTGATCCACGTGGGAGAGGCGTATATCAGAGGCCTCTGGTCTCCGGCGGAGTCCAGGCTCCACATCAACCTTCTGGAGCTTCGGGAGATTTGTCTTGTACTAAAGGCATTCCTTCCCTCTGTCCGGGGAAGAGTAGTGCAGGTGTTCACGGACAACACCACCACCATGTGGTACTGCAACAAACAAGGCAGAGTAGGGTTGTGGACCATATGTCAAGAGGCTCTCCGCCTTTGGGCATGGCTGGAACATCAGGGCATGTCCGTGGTGGTTCAACACCTAGCAGGTTCTCTGAACGCAAGAGCGGACAAACTCAGCCGCAGGTGTATGATGGATCACGAATGTCGTCTTCACTCGGAGGTGGTGCAAAGTCTCTTTCAGCAGTAGGGAGAGCCTTGGTTAGATCTATTCGCCACCGAAGAGAACGCACAATGTCAGCAGTTCTGTGTATTGGAATTTCCAAGACGGCACTCGCTAGGCAACACTTTTCATCACGAGTGGAGTTGCGGTCTTCTATACGCCTCTCCGCCTATACCACTTCTGCCCAGAGTGCTGAAGAAGATCAAGCGTGACTGGGCCCAAGTCATTCTTGTGGCTCCGGATTGGGCATGAAGAGTCTGGTATCCCGAGCTGATACACATGGCCCTCGATCCTCCTATCAGACTGCCTTTTCGGGAAGATCTTCTGTCACAGCAGCATGGGACGGTCCTCCACCTGAACCTGTCCAGTCTCCACCACCTTGCGTGGAGATTGAGAGGCGGCAGTTGACGCCTTCAACTTTCTTCTGAAATCTAAACGTTATCTTGGCAGCCAGGTGTCTCTCCACTAAAACGGTATATGCCTGCAAATGGAACAAATTTGTGTCATAGTGCACAGCATAGGTTGTGGATCCCCTTTCCGCCACTCTTTCTGAGGTTCTCTTGTTCCTCCTTTCTTTGGCCCAGCAGGGCTCTGCTCTGGGCACTCTTAAGGGCTATCTCTCAGCAATTTCAGCCTTCCTTAGGCTTCCTGATTAACCTTCTCTTTTCAAATCCCCTATTGTAAATAGATTCCTTAAGGGCATTACTCATCTTTTCCCTCCTATTCCTTTCGTAATGCCTCAGTGGGACTGAACTTGGTTGTGACTTATCTTATGTGCGCTCCCTTTGAGCCGCTACATAATTGTCCTCTCAGACATTTAACTTTGAAAACTGTCTTCTTGGTTGCCATCACCTCTGCTTGCAGGGTAAGTGAGCGTCAAGCCCTTTCTTCTAAGCCTCCTTTCTTGGCTGTTCATCCGGACAAGGTTGTCCTTCGCACTATGCTTTCTTTCCTTCCCAAAGTGGTTGCCTCTTTCCACATAGGACAGACCTTCACTTTGCCCACCTTCTTTCCGTCTCCGCTTCCTTCAAAGAGGAAGAGCGGCTCCATCGTCTGGATCCAAAACATGCGCTTTCCTTCTATAGAGATCTCAAAAGACAATTCCAGGTGGATGACCAACTCCTTGTTGGCTACGTGGGCGCCAAGAAAGGGCGGGCCGTACAGAAGCGGACCATTTCTCGATGGGACAATCTTTGTATAAAAATCTGTTATTCCTTGGCAAAAAAAGAACCTCCAGTAGGGTTGGGTGCCCATTCCACCAGGGCTACAGCAGCTACTACTGCTTTGGGACGTGGAGTCCCCCTTCATGACATCTGCCAGGCAGCTACGTGGGCCTCACTGCACACGTTTATCAAACACTACTGTCTAGACAGCCAAGTCCGGAGAGATGGCTTCTTCTTCCGTTTGGTTCTCCAGGACTTTCTGGTGTGAACTTGGTTCGCAGACTCACCACGGGGTTGGTACTTCTGGGGTATCTATTCTAAGGTGAGGAATCCATAACTAATTGTCTCTTTCAGATGAACAAGTTACTTACCTTTGGTAACGATATATCCGTAAGATACATAGATTAGTTATGGATTCCTCACCGCCCCATCCATCCTCCCTGGCCTGCAAACTGACTTCTAGTGTAAGGGACTCCCTTTCAGGGCCCTAGTTTTCGTGCACCAGTGGTCAGTGTCTTGCATGGCTCTGTGCTTCTGCCGCGGAATGTCGTGTAAAGAACTGACATCAGCATACGAGGGCAGCATCTAAGTAGATACCACAACAAAATTCCTGCGTCCATGACGCCAACAACGAACGCAGAGTCGACCGACACCACTTATCGATGTGCAGAGGTACTGCTGTGGAAAAAATTCTCCAGATCCAGTGTGACGCCTGGGGGTAATTCTAAGGTGAGGAATCCATAACTAATCTATGTCGCTTACAGATATATTGTTACCGAATGTAAGTAACTTGTTCTTCATGAACATCTCTGTGCCCAGCAACAGTTTCAATATTCTGTTTAAAATCTAAAGGTAAGTAAACAAATCTTCCTTTAACCCCTTTGCCGCGAGGCTATTTCCCCCGCGGCGCGGGGGGCGGCGACGGCGGTGCTGTGCTCATGACGAGCTAGGCTCGTCACGACTCCGCCCACTGATTGATTCTCCCGCACAGGCGGGGAATCAATTACACGTGGGAGTGGCGCGACCGTTATGACGAGCCCAGCTCATCATGAGCACAGCTCCACTGTGCCTCATGGCGAGCTGGGCTCGTCATAAGCATGCAAGGGGTTAAGGCCTTTCTGAAGGTCACTTAGTGGCAGCTTCCCTGTCTTTAGCTCCATACAAAAATATAGCCTGAAATGGGTGTACACATTGTATGAGCATAGATTCATAAACTTTTAAATCTCATAGTTCTTGTGAAATAGATACTAATTCTAACTTGTTATGTACTGCTCTACGTGGCATTTTGTTTTTCTCGAACTTATCAGAGCAGTGCCACCTATCTCTGTTCCCCTGTTCAGTTTTTGTGAATAGAACTACATTGCAAGTTTGGCTTTCGTTGTGAGTGTGTCGACAACAAACACAAACACAGTTTTGTTTCTCAGGAGAAACTGTGTTAAACGTCCTAATCTCTTCTGTAAAGTTACCAGTACTAATACCTGTGTCCTGTTCCTCTACACCTCCACATACCAACTCCTCTTTTTCCCTACACTCCTGTTTAGGACCAAAGAAATGCAGCTAAACATGTTCACAAACTTTTTCTACCCCTGCTAGTGTACTATGCAAGAGAGCTCTATACATTTCACCGAAACATAGAGCAGGTGTTTTGACATAGTAAATTCTCCTAACTAACTTTTGTGTTACAGAGTGGTGAACAGCTAATATTCTGAAGTGATGAAAGCTGCTTTGGCAGACTTTCTTAGACAGATATGCCAGTGAATGTCCCTGTAAATTTGTATACTTCTTTATTTTGCATGGATCTAATCCTTGCAAAATCCCTATTTTCTGCTTTAGACTTCTGTATGTAAAAAAGTTCTCAATATATTCATTGATTCCTGACAAACACCACAAATATTGCTACAGGGCCTGTGTACGACTTCCCTGTACCTCTTCAGCTATCACTTCTTCAACATTCGTAGGAACCATCTCCTCTTTTGGAATGGGAGTACCATTTGTCACCTCATTACAACGACCAGTTGTTTTAACTGCATGCACTAATACGTTCTCTTGGAAGTAGCTTTCTTCATTAAAGAAGGGCTCAGTACTGGAAGTATGCTTCCATTCTCTGAAGATTTAGCAAAAGTTTCTTCTATTCACAATCTTTTCTTCTGGCTTATTTTCGTCATAAACAACACTATTTTATCCAGTGTTTTCATTCTGCTCAGAATCAAAATAAATAGCTTCCTCTTGAGGGCAGAGGCCTTATCAACAGCAGCCTCAACACGTTCCTTTTGTTTGAATAGTTCTCTTTTCCTTTTATACTGCTTCATAGTTTTTATGAGATTGTGAATTATCCTACTACAAAACATTCTGACTCTAATTTCTTTAAAATGCCTCTGTCTCCTTGTCAAACTAGCTGCTCTCCTATATGAAATTTTACTCTTAATGTCATTCACTTTTTATCCTTTCTTAGCTGATTTGAAAGCTTGCTTTTTATTTACTTACTTTTGCTCACTTTGTAGTTTTCCACATACTATTTTAAGAAACGTTTTTTTTTCTTAACAGCAGCTCTTTTCTCTTTCACTACATTCTCTCCATCTTTCTTTTTTCAGTTTTTTGATGGCATTATAATTATATTGTTGTAAGTGGAAGTAAATGTCTGCAAAGAGAAAAAACAAATGATCACATTTATGTTTTCTTTACATTCTATTAAATCACATTTTTAAAGCATTTAACTGACAACGTAAGCAGTTATATTACAATATTATTGCCGCTCTAACTCTATTATTTGTTATGTTTAAATTAGTGTGTCTCTGTCTGAGTCAGTATATCCTTCAGTGTGTGTGTGTGGTTAAACTACCTTATTTATCTCTGTGATCCTGCTTGTCTAACCATATGTATCAGTGTGTATTAGAGAGTCTTACTGTTAGCAGAAATTACTGTCTGGGTGCGATAGTGTATGAAAAATGTATGACTGAGTCTGTCAGTGTATGCATGTCTGTCTTTTGCTGTGTTAGTGTACACATGAGAATGTACCTGAGTATGTCAGCGTCTTCTTCCCTGTCTCCTTGGTTGTGCATGTTTATATATCAGTGTATGCGTGGGTGTGCAACACTTTCTACCTCGGGGTGTCAGTGTATGAATTAGTATTATCCTGGCGGTCGAAGTGTATGGGGCAGTGTGCGACTTGGTGTGTTAATGTGTGCATCACTAAGTATCTCCGTGTTTCCATTAGTGTATCTGTAGCTGTGGCACTATATCCATCAGAGTGCAACTGGTTGTCTTAGTGCATGTTTTTAGTGTGTTCCTGGCTCTATCAGTGTGTATGTCACTATGTGTCTGGCCGTGTCACTGTGCGCATAAGTGGGTAACTGAGTGTATTAGAGTATACATGAGTGTGTCTCTGGCTGTCAGTGTTTGTATTAGTGTGTGGCTGCATCTCTTATTGTATGGGTCAGTGTGTGACTGAGTGTGTTAGAGTATGTATTAGTGTGCACCTGGATGTCTCAGTGTATGGATAAATATATTTGTGGTCATATAACTATATACCACAGAGTGTACCTGGGTGTGTTAGTGTAGGTATACTTGTGTCTCAGGGTGTAACAGTCTATCTTTAAGTGACTACCTGGGTGTGTTAGTGTATGCATAAGTGTGCCTCTGTGTGTGTGCATCGTGTGTTAGTACTGGAGGACATATCTAAGTCAGAGTATCAGTCTGTGGGTGTGTGTCTCTAAAACTGTGTGCAAGTGAATGTATGCTTAGCTGACTGTCTGTGTCAAAATGATTAGAGTGTGGGTCACAGGTAAGTTTTAGGGACCAGAGAGTGTTCTAGAAAGAGTGGCATTGAAAGGGACTTGGGATTGCCTGATGCGAACATTACTTGAATTGGCCAGAGAGGATAAAAGTGGCAGCCCAACATCCAGACCTCTTGATTTTCACTGTGGTAGCAACTACCTAGGCACACTTACTTGGGTAGGATTGGAAATTGCAATGAAGGATACCTTTGGCCAAATAATGGCACTTTTCCCTTGAACTGTCTTGTGTACTCAAACATTTGCCAAAGGCAGAAATGGAAATGGTCAGACAAATTCTGTCCACAAATATACAAAACCAGGAAACATGTTACTAAAACTGTTTCTGCATTCCTTAGAGACCGCAACATGAGCTCCAGCTACAACTACAACTTGCGCTTTGACATCAAGCATATATATAGAAGTGATGGTGTACATTTCTCTGAGAAAGGCAATTGGATATTCCTTTACAACGTGAAAGACTGCACCTTGTTTTATATGTAGTAATTCTCTACAGAAAATAAGCACAAAGACTCTTCTAAAAGCCACCCTTTTACCAAACACTAGTTAATTTTCAATCAAAATCTGTTATTTTTTCGTTCATTGCAGATTCACAATCCAAACTCACACATTGAATGCAGAAACTTTAGAAGTTATAAATCTCGTTTGCAGTCTGCATGTGAAAGTGATCCTGTAAGCAGCTGTGTGAGTGTCTAATGTGGTCTGTAAGTGGATGCATTAGTGTTTAAGTGGGCCTGTCAGTCGGTGCATGATTGTCTGAGAGCGTCTGTCAGTTTGTGTGTGACTTTCTAAGTGGATGAGATTGAGTGCATGACTGTCAGAGTGCGTCTGTAAATAGCTGCATGAGCGTTTGAGTGGGTCTGTCACTGGGTGTATTAGTGTGTGAATATGTGAATGTATTTATTTTTTCCGTCAAGGTTCGAGACTGCCACGATGCTACAAGGGTGGGCCACGCTGAGCATCGCAAAGGGTCTGTGACTCCCCTCACTACCCTGACCCCTTTTATAGTTTTTATCCTATAAGTTCATCCTCCGGGACATGTCCCCTTTTACAAAATGGCAGGTGAGTTAGTGTGTGGATTTATATATATATTTTTTAGGCAAGGTTCACGCCTCCGCCGCGACTCTACTCAGGGGTTTGTGCTCGGCGTCGCAATGGGTCCGCAACTCCCCACACCTGAAAAAAAAGGGGTTTGGGACCTTTTTATACTCATAACCGAGGTCTTAGAGACCTCTACAATGCACCCAAGTATTTAATTTAAAAATTCATCCTCCGGACAACATGCCAGTTAGAAAATGGCAGCCGCAACTTTCTACACTGGGTGTTGCCAGCCAATCACAGGTCTGCTCATGGCTTCAGGGTTCATGAAGCTCCGCATAGGTGTTGCAAAGGATCCTCGTCCCTGTATATACAGATTTAGTTTGCTTTAAATGACTCTAAAATTACGGGATGGATTTGCACCAAATAACAAAAAGTGTGCTTTCAGGACCAAAAGCTACTTTTCTGCCAAGTTTGGCGTAATTCTGTCCAGCAGTTCGGGCTGTAGTCGTTTTCGAAATCCCTGTGGGAATAAACATGGAAAATGCACTTTTTTTTGCCCTCTTTTTCAGATTGCCAAAATGTTCCATGCACAACCAGACCCCACTCAACACTTTTCTGGGAACATTTCATGAAGAGTCACCAAACGGCGGCAAGAATATAGGCAACTCCAAAAACACTTTTCCTATGGAAACTAAACTGGGTCCTTACTATAACTACCTAATGGCAACCTATATATATATTCACTGAAAAAACCATAGGTGTCAGGGGCGTTCTAGTTAGCTGGACTTTTCACTCGTACAAAACCATTGAAATTCCCCCGTTATAGTTAGTTCAGCTAACTAGAACTCGCGCGCCCGCAATGCACTGCTGATGACGTCACATATTACATCACTCATGACATGGTCAGTGACACCACTCATGACATCACTGATGACATCTCAAATGACATCACTGATGACATCATCCAGTGAATTTGTGTTTTTCTGAAAATTACATATGTTTTATATATGTATATCTCAAGGTCGATGGAAGAATAAATGGGTATATAAGTGTCTAAATGGATGATTTGTTTTTGAAAAATTGATTGTATAACTGACTGATTAAGTGCATCTTAGTGAATACATGGCTTAGTGAGTAATGTTTAAATATGTAAATATCTGTATCAGTCTCTCACTTTGTGTATAAGAGGCTGCATGGGTTGGTGAGTAGCTACATGAGTGTCTATATAGGTTATTAGTTGTTTTTTTGAGTGTCAGTATGAGTGTCTGAGCGTCTGTATGGTTCGGTGGGGGTATTACGTAGTACATAGGTGAATGAATGAGTGACTCACTGTTTGTATGTGTTGAAGACAGCATGTGTGCAGGACTGTATGGGTGGATGAGTGTGTGCATGGGTGTGTTAGTGAGTGAATGACTGTCTCAATAGTGTCTTTATGAGTAACTACATATGTTTTAAACTAGTATATGTGACTATTGGTGTATATAAGTGAGTATATGTGAGAGTGAGAGATTGGAAGAGTTCCTGTATGAATAAGTATGTGTTTCTATAAGTGATTGTTTAAAAGTCTAAGTATGTGTAAGTTTCTGTAGAAGTAAGTGTGGTGGTGTGTGTATAACTGTATATGCAAGAAAATGGATGTTTGATTCTTTATTAGCATGAGTGACTATGTGTGTGAGCAACTCTATGGATGAGTGGTGCTGTGTAACAGGATGTATAGGTGTATGAGTACATATGATGAGTGAGTACATATATGAGTGACTGTATAGGACTGTTGGTGAATGAGTGTATGTGTATGTGGATCTTAGAATTACTGAATAGGTTGTTGTAACTGGTATTGGTATGTCCATTGTTTTGAAAATTTGAGTTTCTATTTTTGAATGTGTGTATCAAAGGTTATATTAGGGGGAGAGGAGGTCTGCCACTCTATCACAAGGATGATGTCATCAGTGATGTTATTTGAGATGTCATCAGTGATGTCATGAGTGATGTCACTGACCATGTCATGAGTGATGTAATATGTGACGTCATCAGCAGTGCATTGCGGGCGCGCGAGTTAAAGTTATCTGAACTAACTATAACGGGGGAATTTCAATGGTTTTGTACGAGTGAAAAGTCCAGCTAACTAGAACGCCCCTGAAACCTATGGTTTTTTCAGTGAATTTCTAAGGTTTTTTGAATGCTAATTCCTAACTAGAACGTGCCTGAAACCTATAGATTTTTCAGTGAATTTCAAAGGTTTTTTAAATGCTAATTTCTAACTATGCCTACAGATAGGACATGTGAAGAAAAAAGAAAAAACGCACAGAAAGAAAAAAAAGAAATGCAGAAAGAAGCAACAGAAGTCCTCAAAGACGAAGAAAAGTGCAGGAAGAAGGATAACGTGCAGAAAGAACAAACAGAAGAGCAGAAAGAAGCCTTGTTGCAAAATCATCCTGTACCCTCAACTTTTTCAGCCAGATACTGGTGGTAACTGAGTCTGACTAACCAGTCCTAGAGCCAGTGCTATGTTAAAAGACACTCAGAATACAGTGAAAACACCTACATACACTAGGGAACACTATGCGTTGGGGTCCCCCTGTGATTAGCATGACCTCCTCTGTAAGTCCCTAGTATATAATAGGGCAGGGGATTAAAACTACCTCTTAAAACGCGCCACAGGGCGTGTTTGCACAAGTCACCTCAGGCCCCGTCCCCTCCCTTCCCCACAGTGTAAACACGCCCTGTGGCCGTTTTAAGTTGGGCGATTAAGTCCCCTTGAATCCTGAGGGTCCTAGGGTCCAACTAGACCACTAAGTACCTCCAGTAAGCGCCACAGAGCTGCGTTGCAGAGAGATGTAAAAAGGGGCACGGCCTAGACAACCTCTCTGCAACGCAGCGCAGTGGCGCTTACTGGAAGCACCTCGTGGGCTAATTGGCCCCCAGGGTTCCTCAGGATTGAAGGGGAATTATTTCCCCAACTTAAAACGCGCCACAGGGCGTGTTTGCACACGTTAACTCAGGCTCCGGAAGGTATGATGATTTGGTCTTTAAATGAGAGGCGATGTAGCGTATTGAGATACCTTGCCCCGTGTGCTTCGTAGCTTATCCTGATGTTATCTATCTCATTGATTTCGGGTTTCCGATCAAAAATTGAAGTTTAAGGTGCCTACCAATTATTATTACATGTTGACACACACTGTACACTATGGTGGCATGATACTGTCTTAAACAATTTAGATTTACATTCACTACACGATTGTGTTGTGATATGTATACGTCAATATCAGGGATACCCTGTCTCTTTACATTTTGGACATCTTTCTAATAGGAACCACAAGTTGGTGTATGCATTTACTTGGAGCACTGAAAATGTTTTTTTTGTTCTTTCGTTCTTTCGATAATGAGCATGTCATGTAGTCCTTAGGCATGAGGTTTTCTTTGGGCTCCCCTTTTATTGTTACGTTGACTTTATTATATTTTTTTACTTTATCTGCATTACAATGGTGGTTGTTTGTTGCTTCCAGCCCTGAGGAAGTCGCACGGTTGATTACCATAGCGACAAAATGCGTTGGGAATGGAAGACAAAGAAATGAAATAAAGGAAGACTAATAACAGCAGGAGCCCTGTCGAATTTTGTGTTCAATTTAATAACTTTTACTGTTTTGGATATTGAGTGTGTGCATCAGCATAACTTGTGAATCTGTTTCTTCTTTGGGAAAGTGGGTGTTTTTCCCATTGCTTAATGCACCACATTACAATTTAGCCAAATTTAAAATATTGTGTAAATTTGTAGATGCGCCTGGTTCCATCACACCCCCCTCTATTGTACATGTGGGCTACATCTGGGTGATATTTTTGCTGCATTTGGGCTCTTTTGTCTCTGGTGGCTATCTTGGGAGATTTATTTGTTATGAAGTTTCCTAATTTCCTCATTTACTGCAGTCTCCTCAGTAGGAAATACTTTCAGTTTTTTACTTTGGTTCCATCAATACGGCATTCAGATGTGTCACACATTTGCCATAAATTCTGAATGTTAGCACTCTAGTTGCTCATTAGATCACTGTAGTAAAGCTACTGCTCACCAGGGAAGTCTGCTGCTGATATTCAAAGTGCATGTTTCAGTCTGCATGTCAGAATTTTTTTATGAAATAGAAGAGGATTTGAGAAGTCACTCAAAATGTGCCCTAATTTTTCTTTCTGCAGCACTAATCATAATTTCTAGGCAAAATGAACCCCCTCATTTTGTTCCTTTGTAAATTAAATGTTTTAAGTGTTACCACTTTATTCCAATCAAGATGGCTTCAGATGTGCCATACTTTTGTCATAAGTAAGACTGTTAGCGCTCTAGTTGTTCGTTTGAACACTCTGGGACATTCTGTCATTGGGCTATACTTGGGATACATCTGGGTGATATTTGGGCTACATTTGGGCTCTTTTGTCTCTGGTGGCCATTTTGGGAGACTTATTTGTTATGAAGTTTCCTAATTTCCTCATTTACTACAGTCTCCTCAGTAGGAAATACTTTCAGTTTTTTACTTTGGTTCCATCAAGAAGGCATTCAGATGTGTCACACATTTGCCATAAATTCAGAATGTTAGCACTCTAGTTTCTTATTAGATCACTGTAGTAAAGCTACTGCTCAACAGGGAAGTCTGCTACTGGTATTGAAAGTGCCTGTTTCAGTCTGCATGTCAGAATTTTTTAATGAAATAGAAGAGGATTTGAGAAGTCACTCAAAATGTGCCCTAATTTTTCTTTCTGCAGCACTAATCATACTTTCTATGGCAAAATGAGCCCCCTCATTTTGTTCCTTTTTAAATTAAATGTTTTAAGAGTTGCCACTTTATTCCAATCAAGATGGCTTCAGGTGTGCCATACTTTTGTCATAAGTAAGACTGTTAGCGCTCTAGTTGTTCTTTGGAACACTCTGGGAAGCTGCAGTAGAACACAAAGGAATCAACTGACAGTCTCTGCCCTTGTTGGATGTACATGTTTTACTGAGAATGTCAGACTTCATTCTCACATGACTGAGAAAGATAATGTGAATTTACAGAAAATATGCTCTCAGTTTAGCTTATAGATCACCTTCCAAACCTCTGTGGGAAAATCATGAGAAAATAGTTTGCTCTCAAACATGATTCATGATATCCCAGCAGAAGGCTTTTTCACATGGTAAAATCACCTTAGAACACACCACAATTCCTAAAATGAGTATGGTACCATCAACAAATGATTTATAATGTAACTAAAGTCTTAAAACCTTCTATTAACTGCAATGCTTTTTAATGAGGTGCTATCATGTATATTGGTCCCAAGATGGCTGCCAACACTTCTTGGATGAAGTGCTGACAGCCAATCAGATCTCACGATGAGATGTGTGGTTAGGCTCCGCCCAGATATATATGTGATTTTACTTTTGATTTTCTCAGGAACTGCTGAACGGATTTACACCATTTAAGCAAAAGAAACGAGTCTGAACTGAGGACTACCTCTTTGCCAAATTTGGTGCAATTCCGTTCAGCAGGTCGGGCTGTAGCTGCGTCAACAGATCCTATGGGAAAATGCATGGGGAAAACGCGTTTTGGGACCCCTCTTTTTTCTTGGCCCCCGCTTGACGAATCACCGTGACATTTTCAGGATAGGAGCGGACCATAGGTTTCACACACGTTATAGTTACGAATTAGCATTTAAAAAACCTTGCAAATTCACTTAAAAACCATAGGTTTCACACATGTTATAGTTAGCTGGACATTTCACTCGTAAAAAACCAATGAAATTCCCCCGTTATAGTTAGTGCAGGCAACTATAACTCACGCGACCGCAATCCTCTGCTGATGACGTCAGATATTACATCACTGATGACATATGTGTCTTTATGAAAAATAAATATTTGTAATATATGTATAGCTAAAGATTAATGGAAGAAGACATGGGTAAATAAGTGTCTAAATACAGTGATGTAATTATGTATTATATATATGCCAAGGTTTATTGAAGAATGAGTGGGTGTATGAGTGTCTGAAAGGATAATTTACTAGGTGCGTGACTGATTGTATAAATGAGTATTAAAAATGTCTTACTGAATGCATGGGTTAGTGATTAAACTGTGTGAATGTCTGTATCAGTCTGTCAGTTGGTGTGTAAGTGGCTGCATGCGTTGGTGAGGGGCTACTTGAGTGTCTGTATGGGTTATTGTTTGGTTGTCTGAGTATCTGTATGGGTGCTTCACTGTCTGTGTGATTTGGTGAGGGGTGTGTAACTGCATAGATGTGTGAGTAGGTGATTCACTGGGTGTATGGGTTCAAGAGTGCATTTGCGAAGGGCTGTGTGGGTGGGTGAGTGTTTGTATGGGTGTGTTGATGAGTGAATAGATATCTCAGTGGTAAATGTGTTAGTAACTATATATGTAAAAGACTGTATATGTGAGTGTTGAAGTATATAAATGACTATATCATAGTGAGTGGTGTGAGAGTGACTGTAGGGATGAGTGTGTGCTTGTGTTAGTGATTGTATAACAGTGTAAGTATGTGTTAGTATCTGTATGAATAAGTGAAGTGGTGTGTGTATAACTGTATATGTAAGCAGTGATTGATTTTGTGCAAGACTGACTAGGTGTGTGAGTAACTCTGTGGGTCTGTGGCAGTGTGTGAGTATCTGTACAGGTGTATGACTACATTTTTTAGTGGCTATATTGATGTGTGACTGCGTGTATGAGTCACTGTTGGGATGAGTGCATGTGTGTGTAGACCTATGGATCAGTGAGTGGGTATGTCTATGGTTTCGAGAATAGTAGTCTGTGTTTTAGAGGGGGTGTTTCAAAGATTATATTAGAGTGCGAGGAAGTGCATCAGATTATCACGTGGATGATGTCATCAGTGAAGTCATCAGTGATGTCACTGACCATGTCATGAGTGATGTAATATGTAACGTCATCAGCAGTGCATTGCGGGGGCGCAAGTTATAGTTAGCCCAACTAACTATAATGGCCGAATTTCTCTGGTTTTGTACGAGTGAATGTCCAACTAACTATAACGTCCCTGAAACCTGTGTTTTTTTAGTGAATTTCTAAGGTTTTTTAAATGCTAATTTCTAACTATAACGTCCCTGAAACCTGTGTTTTTTTTCAGTGAATTTCTAATGTTTTTAAATGCTAATTTCTAACTATAACGTCCCTGAAACCCATGGTTTTTTCACTGAATTTCAAAGGTTTTTTAAATGAAAATGTTAAGGTATAATGTGCCTCAATCCTGTTTTTTTATTGACTACATATATACATATATATATTTATTTATGCTTATGAAAACTATTTTAATTCTTTTTTTATTATTATACAGAAGTCGCGCACGCTACGCACACCCTACACGATGGCTGCACGCATCTTCGTAGTCATTTTTGTAATTTGTAAATTATGAAATATCTTTAAATTAATCATAAATAAAAGTTTTGCATTAAGGGTTAGTCCAAATTTATTTCCAAAAGTATTTTTAAAATATTATTTTCAATATAATCTGTTTAAAAGTAATTTTGCTGTATGTGCGGCTTATGCGCGTATTGTGCATGACCCCTCCCTGCACGTATTTCTGGGGTCACGCCGTGATCGCACCATGATCGCGCCGGAATCGCGACTTCGCCGTATTTTTAAACTTGAGAAAATAACTGTTGAAACTTTGAATATGATATTAGAGTGAACAGTTTTGCTAACATACTTATTAAAAGTTTATAGAAATTTCTAATCATAGTGTATAATAATGTATTTGATATTTCGCGGGTGTGCGATGGGTGCGTGACGGGTGCACGCACCCTATGCGACTTCATGTCAGCACAAGAAAAAAAGAATCTGATTGGTTCAAATAAATTTCATTGTGGAAGAGGGAGGATCCATCCTCTTGATATTCCCCTTATTTTTTGTCTTTCACAGAGGCAAGACCTGTTTCCTGCTTGTGTTCATAAATTCACTGAAAAAAAGGTGAACGCCCAAAAAGTTACTTGCATTATTTGCAAGAGAGTGCTGTCTAGAGGGTCCGAAATGAAATATTCTTGCGGTACTAGCAGCATGAAAAAAAACACCTGGAGACCATACACCCGGTACACCTGGCAAGAGAGGAGGGGAGAAGAGAGTTAAATGCTGCTGCCGAACGGGATCGCAATACTCCATCTACGTCAGCACAGGTTCCACCTGCTCCAAGGCCCCACATTCTTCCAGAATTTTTAAATGCAGCAGTTAGTTGCATTAGGTGAGACACCAAACTCTGTATTGGAGAGCAGTGTGTAGACGTTTTCTCTGCTGCTCTAAAAGCACATAAATGTTAATTTTCTTTTTTGTAGTGTGCTTTTCTTTTTGTTGGAGAGATCGTGTCCTGATCTTCATTTTTGTCTGTTGCTTTTAAAATAAAAAACACACAAAAAAAGGTTCTTACGGAACCACCTCTACTGGTTAAAAAAAGAAAAATTACTTGAGTGATTGATGATTAGAGTACTGCTAGGAGAGGGCGTGGTGAATTTATAAGTGCTTGGGTATTGGTAGATTGTTTGGATTAGTACCTGGTAGTGGCTGGGTGACTAGAGGAGTGCACGGGGAGTGACAGGGTGATTGCTGGACTGCATGGGTACTACCAGGGGAATTGAAGGAGCGAATGAGAAGTGTGTAAGTGGTTAGAGCACTGCATGAGTAGTGCATAGGGGATTGCAGCAGTGCATGTGTTTGTGACTGGGTCATTGCATGAGTATATGGGTACTGAGTGGATGATTAGAGTACTGCAAGGAGAGTGCGTGGTGAATTTATAAGTGCTTGGGTATTAGCGGAGTGTTTGGATTAGTACATGTTAGTGGCTGGGTGAGTGGAGGAGTGCACGGAAAGTGACAGGGTGATTGCTGGACTGCATGGGTACTACCAGGGGAATTGAAGGACCGAATGAGAAGTGTGTAAGTGGTTAGAGCACTGCATGAGTAGTGCATAGGGGATTGCAGCAGTGCATGTGTTTGTGACTGGGTCATTGCATGAGTACATGGGTACTGAGTGGATGATTAGAGTACTGCAAGGAGAGTGCGTGGTGAATTTATAAGTGCTTGGGTATTAGCGGAGTGTTTGGATTAGTACATGTTAGTGGCTGGGTGAGTGGAGGAGTGCACGGGGAGTGACAGGGTGATTGCTGGACTGCAGGGGTACTACCAGGGGAACTGAAGGAGCGAATGAGGTCGTTAGAGGACTGTATGGATAGTGCAGAGGTGAATGTGGTAGTGCATAGATAGTGTTTGAGTTACTTAATCTTACCTTTTCAATAGTAGATATGGAAGTCTTTGAAACATTTTTGCAGTTCTTTTTTATAATCTAAATTTTAAAAACTTTCAAACTTTAGAATTTTGGTGTATGAAAGAGGAGAAAAAATACAGTTATAACATATAATATTATAATTTTAAGTACACAACATCATTTTGCCATTACATAACATATTCAGTTTGCCTTTTTTGCTGTTCTCAGAATCTTTTGAATTTCACCATAAACAGTGATTTCAATGTTGCTCATCATGTAACGGGGCAAGAAAATACAATCAATACGATTGTTAAAAAAAAAAACAGATCTGTGTTCAAAATATTTACTACAAACTAAACTATGTGTTCAGATTTCCTAAAATAATCATCCTCAATAATATTGCATATAATACAATGATCAAATATATGAAATGCTTCTTTCTAGCACAATTTTCTAAATAAAATATCAAAGAACAGAAAAGATAATTGAATCAGCAATTCTTGATATTTTCCAAATAGTCTAAATTATGTTTTTGAAACCATTTACAGTGAGAATACCAAAAATAAACTTCTTAATTCATATTATCATCTTCTCAATAGGCCAAATGATTTTTCTGAAATCCTTTGTTTTGAAAATCTCTAAAATAATCTCATTAATTCATATTGACATCTTCCCAATAGGCCGAATTATGTTTTCATAACTTTAGCATCAAAAATAATAGGTATGAATTTGGTAATTCATTAGGCAACCGATATTTGAAAAGCAAATGGGCATCATTATAATGTGTCTATCCTTTGTTGCACTTCATTAAAAAGATAGTGTAGTGTCCAGATGTTGTAGAAGGGCCATCGTGAAAAATAATTGCTACTGCTTTGAAAGTTCTTCTTGATATTGAGAGTAGACTTGCTGCAATTTTATTTTTATTAAAGTTTCCAATTTTCTTCCATCTGCTCTACAACGTTGTATTATTAAAATGATATATTGTCCAAATCTTTCTATAAATAATGTTGATAACATTTCTGACTTGCAGTGACTACACTCCATATTTTGATTAGCTGATTTAACTAATTTGTTACAAGACACTGTTTTACAATCTAGTATTGTCACATATATGAATCTTTCAGTGTCTATGTTAGTGGTAGAAGTAAATCTAAAATGTTCACATTCATGTTCCCATCTGTAACGAACTCCAAACAGATTTCCAATTTGTATTCCTTCATCTTCCAATACTGCAAGCATAAACATAAGACATTCTTGAGCATCTTGCTGGACATTCTGTGTAAATTGTGAAGAACCAGAACATATATCCAGAAGATTCCGAATGCCAGAAACACTTTTTAGTTTTATCAGTACTCTATTTTACAAAAATAGAATGCAACAAGTAACAAAATCTTTTTTCACGATTCTCCATAATTTATTGTTGGAGATCTTCTAGAAAAAATATGACATTCACAACTACATTAGCATAGCAGTTGATACCTGAACTATTTTCTAACTGATATCCTACAATCTCTTCAACGGTATCCTTTTTCTTTTTGGTTGGAATCTCACTACAGAGTTTCTCATATATTTGTTTGTGACCTACTACATGCTTTTCATATACACGATATTCACCTAAGTTCGAAGCATACAATCTCCTTAACCGATTATAGTCTCTTACACAATTTGCATCTGCACTAATGTTTCTCTCATCAAAATCAATCAAATACAATCCAGATAAAGTTCTGACTCTGGACAATGCAACATATGCCATTCCCTCTTTAAATACGGTACTTCCAATGTTTACGAAAGCACTGTCTACACTTAAACCTTGAGATTTATGAATGGTCACTGTATATGCTAAAGAAAGAGGAAACTGTTTTCTACGAACATACAAATCTTTCACAAGCAAAAAACGAACAGAACAACGTGCAATCTGTTTTACTTCTTCAATCTGATCAAATTTGATCTTAAAAAATGTAATTGCAATTAACAAAATCAACAACTTTTCCATTGCTCCATTCACTAAACCTTTTTCCACATCCAAATTACACTGTAAAAGCACCCGACAGTTTTCACATACATATAAATTCTTTTCTAAACCAGCAGTCTTAGATATAGATTTTTCCAATTAATCCAATTTTGTTTTTAATTTTTCTGACAAAATAATAGTAATTCCTTCATGCTCTATTTTATCAATGGCTTCCATTTTTATTATTTGTTGTTCTTCCAGCTTCAAAAGTTCTTCATTGAATGGAGAACACTCTCGCAGTGTTGGCATGAGGCAGATTATAGATTTATTTTCTCCAATTTTTTTGTATATTATTTCCGGAGCAACATTTTCATTTGGAAACAAGTTTTTAAGTAGTTGACTTGGCAAAGCTTCTTTGCCATGTTCTGTCAATTCACAAATTCTTATATCTTGAAGAATGCTTCCATAATCTTCATCACTTGCCTGTCGCATATTTTTTATAAGTTCTTTGTATTCAAAATATGACCAAATGTTTACATTTCCAATAAATGAACTATTCTCAGTGAATCTATACTGGAAAATTCCGATACATTACTAATCAGATATATTCTGAGATAGTGAATTGGAGTAAGTGTAACCCCTTTAATCACTTGGGTGAGCACTGTCACGAATCGAGTTAACGTGAGAACTCAAATATTGTACTCTTCGATTATAGGTTGGAAGATATTCATTCCTTCTACTTACCACTACATACTGGATCCTACGTGGACATGCTACCATCCTTGCCCCCCGAGCTCAATTCCCTTCAATAAATATTACATCACTAAGGTTTATTATTATATGGTTATATTTCCTTACTTTGTTCAGTCCGTGGAAATACAGTCCTGAAGAGACCCGGTATCTAGAGTGGGTCGAAACGCCGTCGACAACAACATATAAAAGAGACAGTTCTGACCAAATCATTTGTAATTGTAACTAGTCTGTCCTTGTATAAATTTCCAATAACCTTTTAATAAATTTTCTCTCACCTTGTCACATATTAGTATTGTAATAGGTTATGGTTTTTCACTTGGGGTCACACATCACTATAAATGTTAAGAGCAATTTAAATTGTGTATAAATGCATTTTTGATAAAAAGTCTGTGATATAAATGAAACTTAGATTAAACAACACCTACCTCGGCTGAGGTTAGGTATAATTAAAAAGGAAATAGGTTTTGTGTGGGCTTATTATGAATGTTGATTTATAATTGATTTGGTATGTTTTTGTAAAGAAAAGTCATATTTCAGAAACAGGGTTGTGATTAATTCAGAGAGACATTTGAAGTCGCAAATTATGAATCATTACTCTCAAATGAGTTCCTTGTGAATATTGTTTTGTGCTTCACATTTCCAATACTTCCCAAAGATTTTCTGTTGTCTTCATGCACAAGTGTTTTAACCCCTTCAGTGCCCCACACTTTCCCCCTCCCGTGCCGGGCGTTACATTAGCGGGCGGGGTTCATGACGAGATAGTCTCGTCATGGGCACAGCGCAACCGTGCTCCATGATGAGACTATCTCGTCATGGGCACAGAAGAGGTTAAAAACTGGTTGCCCTTTTACAGGAGTATGTTGCAGTTGGTTGCCGAAAACTATCACATGTTTTCCTCCAAATAACACATCGTATTCTGTTTTTAATATTTGCTGCCTTCTTAAATGCACAAAGGCAAGCATTAAGTTTGAGACCATGCTCACCTCATCAATTATCAGAAGTTTCATTTTCTTTAGTACGCTTGAAACTTCCAAACAAGCTTCTCCAGAAAGCTTGTGCTATTCCAACTTTTTTTCATGTTCAACAGGTAGCATTAGTAAGCGATGTAATGTAATTCCTTTAAGGTTGTGTGCTGCTAACCCAGTTGGAGCAGTTACAACACAAGATAAATGAGATTCAGTGGTTTTCTGTAAATAACTGGTTAAAACTTTAAGAAACTTTTTCCTGTACCAGCTTGACCCCTGATATACATTCGGATAGGTTTAAATGATGTACAGTTGCATTCTTTATTTTCATGAAGTAAACCATGGTCGATATGTTCTGTAACTTGCTGATATATGTCTTTCTGTTCAATATTTAGTTGCTCTTCTAATTTTCCCAACTCCATAATATCATGTTGAGCTTGATGCATTGCCATTTCTACTTCACTCACAGCAATTGCTGCTTCATTTTCAAGAATTGGATCTCCTAGTGGATCTTGACTCAGTGGAGCAGAACTTTGACTATCTTGAGAACTGTCACTAGCAATCTCAACTGCAATACTAGCTTCCTGTTCAATTTCTTCATTTAACATTTGGAGATAATTTGGAAAAGCTGTGCATTCAATGCTATGTTTACATGCATTAAAATATTCTTCACAGCACTGAAAATCTCCAAGTACTTCTATTTCAGTAGTAACTCAGTTTCCTGTGATTAATCAGATTTCCTTTACTATGTTTCACCAAACATCCTTCTGAACCAATCACTGCATATTTTTCTTCATTTATGTTCTCTGTAATATTTCTCTTAAAACTGTAATATTGCAGTACTTCATAGAGACATATGTTTTCAAGATGGGGACTTCTATTTGAATAGTACGTATCCAACATGTTTTTTTTAACAATATCTGTGCTTTCCGGGTCATGTAATGCTAAATATTCAATTTCTTGTATAGATTTAAGTACTCGATTTCGTGTTGCAGCAAGACCTAGACTAACCCAAATGATTCCTCTTGACTTTGAATATAAACTTGAAGAGGACAACCGATCCGAACATTCGTAGGATCCAATCTCTCGATTGGACAGCATCTTCAAACTAAAGCTGTACAATTTCTTACTAAGTGTCTTCTCGTGGGAAATTTCTTTCCTCCTTTCTTTAAACTGAGGGCCTCATTTATGAGAAGTGACGCATCGCTGCGTGAAAGCAGCGATGCTTCACTTCTCAGTGCGCCCTCCTTGCGACACCAATGATGCGTCATACTTATAATATGACGCATCATGTCGCAGGGAAGGACAGATACGTCAGTATACTGACGTATCTGTCGGCGTAAAAAGTGGCGCATTGCTGGAGTTGTGTCAGAAGCCTGACGCAACTCCAGCAATGTTCCTTTCACATGGGGCAATCCCCATGTGAAAGGGCATGCGTCACCCTTACGCCTGCCGTGAGGCAGGCGTAAGGTTTTAACGCATTGGCGTCCTAGTAGTGGCGCAGGGAAATCTCATAGATTTTGCTGCGCCACTCCTACGACCCTTTCTTGTGGGGGTACGCCCACCCTGCATACATTATACCTGGCGCAGGTATAATGTAGCGCAGGGGTTTACGAAGTGACGCATCTACCTAGATGCGTCACTTTGTAAATATGGCGCGACATGACGCTTGTTTTACGCCACTGGTGCGTCACAAAAAGTGACGCACCGGTGGTGCAAAAGTGGCGCAGGGGCTCATAAATGAGCCCCTCCGTCTTTTCAGATTTTGTTATGTATGATGTTACATACCGAGCAACAGCAATGGAATTATCCGCAACATACTGGATATCCATATTAACATTCCACATTGACAAAATAACTGGATTATAATCATTAATATACTTTGATTGTTCACTTCTTTTTAAATTGTAAGTGTTTTTGGGAGATTTTCTAGTGATAGTATGCCTCACTGCTGACATGAAACTGTTGACTCTTCCTTTCGATATTACTGGACATGGAAATCCAAAACGACATTTGGTATAAAACCTTTCCTTTGACTTGTATTTCCATCAACAGTATTTGCCACATCGATGAGTTTGAAACCGTAAAACTTGTTGTCTTAAGCTGTTTTCTTCTCTTGTTTTTGGTACAGCACATGTAACATAGTCTTCAATAAAAGATAAAACAGTCTGATCCGAATCAGTTCCAAATTTGGGTGCATCCTTGACCCATAAAAGCATATGTATATGAGGAGCACCTCTAGCTTGATACTCCTTTCTCCAAAATAAATCAATAACTTCCCCAAGAGGAGGATTGTTTTTATTGCAGATGAAATACATCATAGCTTGAAACCTATGATTAAAATATCTGCCAACATTTACAGGATCCAAAGAACACAGTTCTCCAAGTGTCTTGAATTCAATGTTTTTAATATTTGAATTTGCTTCTGGAAGAAATTCAAGTAAATCATCCCATGCGTATTCAGCACAGCTTAGCGCAACAAACCACATAGAAGTTCCTAAGTTCTTTAACATGCATTTAAGTTCTCCATGACGACGATACCAATACTCATTAGTACCACGCTGACACGCCATCAAATAATCAATTGAGATTCTAAATGATCATCTCTCTCATGTACTTTGTCCATGAGTTCCTTTGCAGAAATGTTTTGAAGATGAACTCCTGTTTTTAATATATGGTTGACTGCATATGAAAGTCCAGACAAGTCACTTTCAAACAAAAGATGAAATATATATGGGATACATTGTCGAAATCTTGGATCCTCTGAGTACAATCTTGTTGTCCGATATTCTGATGCGGGAATCTGTACTGGTCGTTCGTCATATCGTCCACCTTTTCCAGTGGGGAAGGGCTGTAGAAAACAAGAGCTTCCAAACTTTTTTCCCAAATACTCATGGGAGCCCCCTTCGCTTTCTTCATTTGGAATAATTCAAAAGTAGTTTCCTTCACTTCTTTGAAATGTAAAGGATGTACACTATAATGTTCATACATTTCTTCACTTTTGGACATGTCCATTTTTTAATTTTGGCCACTTGAAATTTCGCTATCATCTCCAAAAACTATTTCTTCTTCTTCCACATTCACATTTTTGTAGTAATCATTGTTTTTTATAAGATATAACATCGCCTTTTGCACTTTTCTGACATCTGCTAATTCTTGCCATATTTTCCGACTCTTCGTAGGAACACCATTAACTAGAATAACTACATGTTCAGTTTCCTCTTTCTCTACACTAATAGTTTTAATATTTTTCTTTCAATCTAAAGGTAAATATACAACTCTTTGTAAATCTGTGAGTGGCAATTTACCTGTTTTAGCCTCCATGCGAACAGTAGCCTGAAACGGGTGCACAGATTGAATCAGAATAGACTCATAAGTATTTAAATCTACCAGCTCTGGAGGAATACCTACCAACTCTAGGATAATATGTACAGCTCTAGCTGTCATTTTGTTATCCTCTAATTTGGTGTAACAGTATTTACAAATACGTTGATCACTACCCAACTCAGAGCAATCTTCTACCAACAAATAAGTTGCAAATTCCTTTCACTTATCATTGTTTTCTTTCTCACTTTTTAAATACAGATCAACATTCCTAGTTTTATTTCTATAGTGAGTTTGTCAACAACAAATACAAACATAATTTGGTCTCTCACAACAAATTACCTTAAACTTCATAATTTCTTCTTCAAACTTCTCAGTACTACTATCTTCCACGTCTTCTTCAACACCTACTTCTATCAATGTCTCACTTTCTCTACACTCTTGTTCAGGACCAAAGTAACAAAACTCTATTTTATCACAAACTTTCTTTACATCTGATACTGACCCATGCAAAAGAGCACTATTTAAATCACCTAAAATCATTGCTGGACTTTTTGCATAGTACAATCTTCTTACTAACTTCCGCATTTGAGAGTGATGTACTGCTAACATTCTCAAGTGATGAAAACACGCCAGAGAATGACCTTGCAAACCAGTATTTTTTCTCACTTTGCGAGGATCAAGTCCTTGCAGCATCTAAATCTTTTGTGTAAACACTTTTTTTTACTAAGAGATAGCGTAAAATATCAATAGACTCCTGTTGTATACTACAAATACTAATACAATCCCAAGTATACACAGGGGCTTTAGTACGTCTCCCTAGAACTTCATCAGCTATCACTTCTTCTACATTTCTAGGAACCATCTTTTCTTTTTTAATTGGATAACCGTTCTTCACTTCATAAGCACAACCACTGGTATGAACTGCGTGCACTAATGTAGAGGTTTGAAAATACCTCTCTTTATTAAAAAAAAGCTCTGAAATTGAAGTGTGCTTCCAATCACCCAATAAATGTCACAAAAGTTAGTTCTGTTAACTAGTCTCTTCTTTTTACTTTTGGTCTTCATAAAATGTATTGGCTTATCTAATGATCGCATTCTGTTTAAATCTAATATGAATAATTTCCTTTTTAATTCAAAAGCTTTTTCAACAATAGTTTCAATCTGTTTTTTCTTTTTATAAAATGCTGATCTTTTTATATATTTCTTGCCATCTTTTATTAATTTTTGTACTAATCTATTGTGAAACATTTGTTTCCTTATTTCAACAAATTGATTCTTTCTTCTTGTACCATAGATTGTTTTTTCAGAACGTGATTTGCCATTAATTTGTCCTTTTTTCATTTCATTCTTCTTTGTTCTTGAGGTATTCTTTCTATTTTCAACATTGTGCAAATTGTTTCTAGTCCTTGAAAGACTTTTAATAAATTGTTTTGTTTCTCTTACCGCAAGACTTTTTCTTTTTTTCCACGTTGTAGTTCATCTAATTCTTGCTGTTGTCTTTTCTTTAAATAATACTCTTTCTTTTCTTGTTTCTTCTTTACTGTTTTTTTGGTCATGGTAAGTCTTTTTTAATTATGATGAACAATATCTGAAAAGAGATTACAAAAAACATATAATAATATTAATATAACTCTATAGAAATATACTATTCTATTACTAAACAAACACGTTCTAAATGCTTTATTTTGAAATCACATTGGGTTTGCTGCACTATACGTGTACTATCTGGATAATTGGAGGAGTGAATGAGTACTGTTTAGGTGTTTAGAGGACTGTATGGGTAGTAGACAAGGGATTGTAGAAGTGCATAAGTTAGTGCCTGGGTCGTTGCATGAGTACATGGGTAGTGACTGGATGATTAGAGTACTGCAAGGGGAGTGCATGGTAAACTTATAAGTGCTTGGGTTTTGGCACAGTGATTGGATAAGGACATGGAACTGGCTAGGTGATTGGAGGAGTGCACAGGTAGTAACAGGGAGATTAGTGAACTGTATAGGTAGTGCTCAAGGGATTGTAGAAGTGCATAAGTTAGTGCATGGGTCATTGCATGACTACATATGTAGTGACTGTATGATTAGAGTACTGCAAGGAGAGTGAATGGTGAACATAAAAGTGCTTGGGTTTTGGCGCAGTGATTGGATAAGGAAATGAGACTAGCTAGGTGATTGGAGGAGTGCATAGGTAGTAACAGGGAGATTACTAAACGGTATAGGTAGTGCTCAAGGGATTGTAGAAGTGCATAAGTTAGTGCCTGGGTCATTGCTTGACTACATGGGTAGTGACTGGATGATTAGAGTGAGGAAATATGAATTTTGTGATCAGTTATGTCCCCTATCGTAGACCCCAACGGCTCCATGTGCATGCTATAAGTACATGTATGTTCCCTCCAGTTCCAGTTTTGAAGACGCAAATATATGTGCGTCCACCGTCAACATGTCCTCTTTCAGATCCGCCATGAATGGGTCAGATATTCCATTCCTAAGTATGAAATGCCACCGACTTTATGTGGTTCACTTTCCACATTTTACAGATTCAGGCGAGTAGGCCCAGAATTCTGTCATTAAGCCTTTTCCTACCTTCTGCCTCTGAAAGCTCCAGTCTGAGCCTGCATCTGTATCCATGAACTTTGTCCTACTTCCTGCGCGGCTAACGGTGCCTGATCCAGCCTGTTGCCTGCCAAAAACTGTATTTCACCTTCAAGATTATCTGCTCCGCTCCTCATCCGATGCATTCCTGTCTAGTAGTTTAGGTAAACATTCCTCCAGCTACCGTGCAAAGGGCCGGGCCTCGCTGTCCTCATGCAAGTAATTCATAGCCCGTTACCATGGAATATTCCTACCCCCTCGCATCTAGGGTAGACACTTAGACGCTTGTACACGCACTAACAGTCAGTATAGAATAGATTCTATCCTAGAAACCTTTCCTCTTGGATAACACAGTTCTTTAAACATAGGATATTAGATATGATTTGGGATTAGGTTGACATGACCCCCAGACTTCTGTCTCCACATGTAGAGCTAAATGTCAAGTCCCCTTCACCCTCTAGTTGCACGTCAATCACACGTCATGCGGCTGCGCGCGCATCTCTGCCAAATATTTCTGCTGACATTACAGGATTCTCTTATGGATCCACCCACTTGTGACATCATGTATGATGACGTTTATTAAATTACACCCATATGTCCGCCTCTTTAGTTACGTATGCACATTTTATCTGTATTATCAGCTGTTACGCCTCTTGCATCTGTTTCACTGTAGTGTATTTTCTATAAAACTGATTATCTGTCAATAATGTATGCCCTTCCTTCCTGAACTTTCGTGGTGATGGAATAGAAGCCTGCAATTCGAATTGTATTCCTTTGTATAGGAATAAAGCCTTTTAGAACCTCTAATACCACGGATTCTGCCTCTTATATTTACTGAGTTATTCTTACTAGACTTTACCGCATAAAAAATAGTACCGGTAATGAAATATTTACCACATAAATTGGCGCCCGAACAGGGACACTTTCTCATCTCACGCGCCGGCGGTGCGTTGCAGGCCCGGTCTCCTGCCACAGCTGAACGGACAAAAACGCGTACCTGCAGGATTTCCTGTATCTCCCTCCGGCCAAGCGGAGGCGACTGAGGCTGCGATCAACACCCAGACGAGGCGGTGAGAAGTGCGAAGTATCCCGACCAGAGCCTAGCTGAGAGAGCAAGATCCGAGGTATACAGAGGCCCACCAGGTTCCGAAGTTCCGAGTCCAGTCGAGTCGAGTCCAGTCCGGTCCAGTTTCAGTTCCGTTTCCGAGGCCTTCCGTTCCGAGCTACCCGGTGAGTACCATTACCGGGGAGGCATTTAACGTGCACATAGTCTGTGCCGGTCAAGACGGGTTTGGGTACACAAATCCGGTCTGCACTGTTTCAGCAGTGTATCTGTACTGTTTAGCAGTATATCTAGTATGTCTTGCATATAAATAAGTATTATCTAAATGTCAGTATTATGTCAGTAACTAGTTTTCTATTAGTTATCATCGTTCGTAAAACTGTTAAGTGTTAAATGTTTTAATACGTTCTATATATTGTGGTGTGAATGATTGTTCATTATTGTGTTTTTTGTATAAAGTGTGTTTTAGCAACCATCTAAAAATGCCGCTCTTTTCGAAATTAAGACAGATCAAAACTAGAAAAGGGGTACTCGAAGAAGCTGTTCCCATCCCACCTAGGGACACTCCAGGATATTTTATGTATCATAAGCATGGCCTAGATGCCGTCTTATTTCTTGATTTATGGGTGGACTACACCAAGGATTTACCAGAAAGTCAGAGATGGCCCGCAGCGGGGACCTGGGATGCAGATTGCATCATGAGAGTAGAAGAAGAATTATGGAAAAAGAAAGCCAGACAGTCACAGAAAGATGCCATTGAATTATGGCGTAAAGAATCATATAGACGAACAGAAAAAGCGCTCAGACAGGAAGAGAAAGGTAGAGAGAATTCAAATAAAACACGAGAAAATCTATTACTTGAGGAAGGTACCCGAGTAAAATCAGAACAGGTAGAAAGACAAAGAAACACTCTTATGAATGGTATGTATCCTCTTCTGGCCGAAGGGTTACCTAAGGCTACCCCGGAAATACCAAAAGACTTAACTCCTCCATTGCTCCCGATAAAAGCACATCCCAAAACACATCCCAAAACAGCAAAGGACGTTTTCCTTTCCTCCTATTTAGATGACGTAGCTCCCGAGTATGCTAATGCCATACCACCCACTCCGCTTGCCGATGGTGTTCAACACCAAGAGCATCCGTCTGTACCCCCGCAACAACAAACTCCTACGCAAGTCCCAACAGGTCCGTCCGTTTCTACAGTTTTTCCCGCATCTACAATTTCTATCCTACGTCCAACGAATCCTTTCTTGCCCAGCACCTCAGATGGTGCTACAGGAGGTACGACAGACATGTTTGCCACACCGCCGCGAAATAAACAGACCCTTAGAGATTTAGCACTCCAACGTACACCCCAACTAGCAACATCCGACATGTTTAAAGAACAGCTTGTGGATTGTAGATACGACCCAGTACCAGGTAGACAGGACAAATTGCTCATATCATCACTACGTATACGACGAGCTACATTATATTTAATGACGATACCAGGAATGGTTGAACACCTAGACAATATATATCGCTTTGTCCAAACAGGGCGAGGTCCAGAAAGTATTAACGAAGCTATGGAATACCAGAAAGTGGATGTCCAAAGACAACTACTACGTTTTTTCATAAATTGCGTAATTAGGAATCAAGACAGGCCTGGGGCAGATCACGATATTATGCAAAGACTTGCCAAATGGGGTCAGAACATATCAGAAGAGAAACATGATAGACAGGCGTGTATAATCGCCATGTGTCGAAAGATCCGCAAGGAAGTAGAACGAATACATAAAGAAAGACGAGAAACAGACAGAGTAGAATCAGAAGAAGACGAGGAGCAAGAATCAGAACAATTAGAAACGATAGCTTATGTAGGTAGAGGAAGACCCCATAATAATACTAGAGGCTTCAATGATCCGATACGTCCGATACGTCCAGAATATAATAGACATTTTCAAACCCCTATGTTAAATACAAGATCCCCCGAACACCTATTCCAAGCCGCTGATAAATTACTCCGAGATCGAAGGGGGTACCACATGCTCGATTCCATGGACGAACAAGAATTAGCCAGGTCAGCAGTACAATGGGCTGACAGTCCCAGCGAATACAATGATGATGTACTTGCACACACGTTTCTGAATCTTGACCCATACGAACAGCGTTTAGCTAGTATATACATGATTCAACACCTCCTTATATTATATAAAAGCCAACACTCCGATCCAGGACCCTTACCTGACATATTGACAGAACTACTCACGAATAAATGGAGAGGGTCAAGTACTGATTTGATTAAAGAAATTCTAGAATTTTGAAACCAATATTTAACTTTCGTATGCCCAGAACACGTTCCAGTTCCCATCATGGGAAGAAAAATGTATCACATAGATAGACAGAACCCGTTACGCGAAGTACACCCAATCAGAGGTGACGGTAATAACTTTACACGCGTGTTTGTGTACACGCCTATAACTAAATTGGAATTATTAGAAATGAAGAAAGTAGTACCCAGCCATGACAAGGATCCAGCAGGTTTCCACCGTGAAATAAAAGACATGTTACTCATGGGAGAGTATACCTACCCCGACATTATGAAAATATTAAAAGTCCTATTACCCGCCGGTGTTTATGAGAAACTCAAAGAAAAGGAATGGGAGGTGGGAGACCAAAAGATAGATTGGATAGCATTAGAAAACGAAGAAAGGGCCCGAGCTGCAGGAGCAGGGCTTGGGGAAAAGACTACAGCACTACCAGGATTACTAGTGCAGGTACTGCCACGTTTATTAACTACGAAAAAGGAAGACTGGGGTGCAATATCAGCCTGTAAACAAAAGCCAGATGAAGACACTAGTGATTTCTATTCCCGATTTGAAAAATGTTTTGGTATAAATAGTGGCATAAAAGCCAGTAGTGAGTCATATCCACATCTGTTTGTGACAAAATTAGTTGAAAATTCTCTGCTGCAAGTCAAGAATAGAGTATTGAAATTTGAAAGTACCTGGCAAGGTAATACCCCATCACAGATGTTACAGATGTTACAATATCACCACAATAGAATTAGAGAAGAACAAGAACACGAACAAAGACGTATGAAAGATACAAAAATGAAAATGCTTGTTGCACAGTCAGTTCCAGCCGATGGTCATCAAAAGGGTGATTCCGCAGGTCCAACGAAAGGGACATGCAACTATTGTAAACAACAAGGTCATTATATACACGATTGTCCAGTCCTGAAACATAATATTGCCACAGGTAGAACCCAGGAGAGACCACGACCACCTAGACAGGATCAGAATCAACAACAAATCCCACAGCATGCACAACCTAGGTTAGCTCCGCAACAATTAGCTCCGCAACAGGCAGCTCCACAACAGACCGTAGCACCACCACAAGCGCAGCCTATTGCTGCAACACAAGCAACGACACAACAGATGTATCAGTATGCACAAGCAGATTATCCCGATTATCAGCGATACACATGAAATAGCCTAGAGAGGGAAGTTGGCTTACCCCTTATAGAGGTTCCTGTAGACCAAGAGGGACCTTATGTACATAGTGAACTATTAGGGGAAGACAGAAAGTTTTTACTTGATACAGGGGCAAGCAGAACAACTATAAAACGCAGTGAAGTTCCAGGGGCACCCCTCTCAGGCTCACAAAATATTTCCCTTGGATTCTCAGGAAAACCTATAATCAATGACGTAACACAACCTCTTCCACTTACGGTCGGTCCATTGACCCGTACTACAGATTTATTGCTTACTAAATCATGTCCAGAAAACTTGTTAGGTATAAAAACATTGAAAGCTCTAGGAGCCATAATATGTTGTTCTCCGGAAGGAGTACGACTATTTTTACGTGACTTTAAAGGTCACTACGTGTCCAGAGACATGGATCACCGACTGCAGAATTTACCTACACATTTATGGGCACAAGGCCCCACTGATGTTGGTTGCATGAATATTACACCATATCGTGTCACACTAAAAACAGGAGTAGTACTACCACGAATGCGACAATACAAGTTACCACCAGATGCTGTAGTGGCTTTGCTGCAAATCATTGATGAGCTCATTGCACAAGGAGTGGTTGTCGAAACTGACTCCAATGTATGTAATTCCCCGATAATTCCGATTCTTAAAAGAACGGATCCAAAAGCACCACCAGTATATCGATTAGTTATTGATCTGCGCGAATTAAATAAATGCATTGTACCACAATACCCTGTGGTCCCAGATATCTCTTCATTACTCACCGCTATTGACTCAGAAGCAACGTTTTTCACTGTAATTGACCTCAAGAATGCTTTCTTTAGCGTCCCAATAGATCCGGAAAGTCAATATCTGTTCGGATTCAGTTTAAACGGACGAAGTTTTAAATTCACACGCGCACCTCAAGGATTTACAGAAAGCCCCAGCATCTATAGCCAAGCACTGAAACGAGAACTTGACAGTATCCACATGCCAGTTAACACTGCCTTGCTTCAATATGTCAATGATCTGCTGATCACCGCCCGAAGCGAACCTGAATGTGAAACAGCGTCACTGACGGTTTTAAAATTTCTGGCCGACAAGGGGCACAAGGTGTCCCCTTCTAAGCTGCAATTCTATGTCCAGCGAGTTGTTTACCTTGGGCACTCGCTGTCCAAGGAGGGAAGACAGCTTACACCCGACCGCATCCAGTTAATTGCTAACATGCCACCGCCCAAGACACAAAAGGAGGTGCGGGCTTTTATAGGCCTCACTTCATACTGTAGGCAGTGGATCCCTCAATATGCATTTCTAGCAAAACCACTCATCCAGTTGACAACACAGGAGGCAGCCACATCGACTGTCCTCCCTTGGACTCAAGAACATACACACGCCTTTGAAAGCTTAAAGAAAGCTTTATGCCAAGCACCCATTTTAGCAACACCATGTTACAGTAAACAGTTTACACTCTTTGTTACAGAACGCGACGGTACTGCCTTGTCAGTACTCACTCAGGAACAAGCAGGATCACACAAACCATGTGCTTATTTTTCTAGTACATTAGATCCCGTAGCTCAGGCTCTTCCTGCGTGCCTGAAATCAGTCGCAGCAACAGCTTTAGCAATCAGACAAAGCGATGCCATAGTGTTAGGACATCAATTGACAGTACAAGTACCACACGCAGTAGAGGTTCTCTTGAACCGCACACAAACACAACACTTGACTATAGCAAGACTCACGGGTTACGAATTAACATTGTTTCAGCCACACATAGAAATCAGACGTTGTAATACGTTAAATCCTGCCACACTGTTACCAGTGGGCGGAACAGATCCATTGGCACATGATTGTGTCGAAGTCATTACTATCACGACGAAACCCAGACAAGACTTGACAGATATCCCTTTGTCAGATCCAGACTTGACATTGTATGTAGATGGGTCATGTATGAGAACAAGTACAGGAGAGTTAGTGGCCGCTTATGCAGTCACAACAGACACTGAAGTCATTGAAACAAATTGTATTAACACTTTGTCAGCCCAAGCAGCAGAGCTCATCGCTCTGACACAAGCCTGTATTCAAGCCAAGAATAAGAAAGTCAACATATACACAGATTCACGTTATGCATTCGGAGTCGTCCATGACTTCGGCGTACTGTGGCGAGAGAGAGGTTATTTAACTTCTCACGGTGCCCATATCCAACACGGACCCCTCATTCAAGCCCTACTAGACGCGATTCATCTACCTACTGCAATATCGATTATGAAATGCAAGGCCCATACAAAAGTTACCGATATCATTTCTCAGGGTAATGACCTAGCTGACAGAACAGCTAAACAGACTGCTCAGAATCAGACTCATACAACTGACGCAACAAAGACAATAGTTCCGACACCAACACATTGCATGACAGTTAAGGATCCCGCCCTTGATGTAATTGACATACAGACACATGCTACACCAGAAGAAATAAAGAAATGGACTGAATTAGGAGGGATCCAAACTGATCAAGGATGGATGACGAAGGAAAAATCTATATGGTTTCTTCCCGACTCAATGGTTCAAGTCATCATTAACACGATACATAGTCCAGCGCACCTAGGAGAAAAAGCTATGCTAGACAGCATTCAACACATCTGGTTTAACAAACATTTACGAGCCGCGGCTAAACAGAAAGTACGTACCTGTATGATATGTTGTCAGTTTAATCCAGGTAAAAGCATCCCCGTAGAGCAGGGTGGATTTCAACCTCCCGATCATGCTTTTGAAGACCTCCAGATGGATTATATCCAGATGGAACGATGTCGAGGATTCAAATATGTTCTCGTAGTTGTCTGTGCTCTTTCCCGTTGGACAGAAGCCTACCCGGTTTCAGATTACACTGCCCCGACTACTGCCAAACAGTTAGTTCGAGAATTCTTCCCACGGTACGGTTTACCACGTGTTGTCTACTCAGATAACGGCCAGCCGTTCTCATCCGAACTAATGAAACACGTTTCCCTTTTGTTAGGCTACCAATGGAAATTCCACTGTGTCCGACATCCCGAGGCAGCAGGTCTCGTGGAACGCCATAATCAAACTCTGAAAATTAGATTGTCCAAAATATGTAGAGAAAAAGGTGTCGATTGGATAGTAGCCTTACCAGTTGCGCTCTTTTACATGAGGATGGTAGCACATTCTCGAACAGGGCTATCCCCGTACGAGGTGATCTTCGGTAGACCACCAAATATGTGGGGGACGCCTATACCTCGCAAACTCACTGATGTTGACTGTAATATGCTGACAGATTACCTGGCTTCCTTGATGTCTGCACTACAATCTTGTCGTTCACAGGTAGCTGCAGCTTTTCCCGATAATACTGAGGTGAAGCCCCATGACGTGGTTCCTGGTGACCTGGTTCTGGTCAGGAATTTTGACCGAAAGACCCAACTGGAGCCTAGATGGACATCGCCAAAATTGGTTCTTCTAACTACGAGGACAGCCGTGAAGATTGAGGGACGTAAAGGGTGGTTGCACTCGAGTCATATCAAGAAATTTTATGGACTACCATCTAGTGTGAACGCTCAGCCCTGCATTCCCTCACAGACAGACTCAAAGCTCCCCTTGGCTGAATTAACAAACTCTGAACTTTATAAACTGAAGTTAAGGTCTAGCAAGTCAGACAATTTGATTGTTTAAGTCCTCTCCAAGGTGAATCGGTTGAATTTGTCCCTGACATGTATCCTCTAGACCGGAATAGAGAAAGAAATCAACAGATGCAGCTTAAAAGGCATGCGTATTGTAAATCACTTCGTAGTCACTGCATAGTAACATTATTAATTTTGTTTTTTCTAAGTCTTCTGATCATTATTTCCAGCATACTATTGCACATGTATTACCCTATTCTTAAGCGTGCTTACAATGTAACTGCAGAACATTCTTTTAGCGAATTACCTCCGCATGAGTTGTCCTATAGCTTTGCGCTGCGCAATAACACATTCATTAGTATGTTACATCATTCCCATCAGACCAGCAATGCCACAAATTGTTGGATATGTGGCCGACTCCCTCCCTATCAGAACTATAAGGGAGTTTTGCCCCTCTTTCCCTATCCGTTCACACACAATGGCTCCTGTGGAGCATGGTTTAGTTTGATTAATTCCCTAGATTCAAATTCCGCAGTTTATCAAGACAACTGGGTATGGGGAAACCTGAACCTAGTTTTGCTTAAAGTCTGCTACCCTAACAAGGAGGGACTTCCCAAAAGAACAGGAACTGATCTAGAAAATGAAGTATATGGATTAGGTAACTTTACACTTAACCTCATGATCCTGAACGTTGAATCTGAAGCTACACCAATCTTGCCCGCTATGTCAGTATTCCCAGTAAAAGGGGAATTATGTGTAAGAAAGAATGGTTCCATACACATGGGCCATAGTAAATGCACCACTGTAATAACATTCAGTGATCAAGGCAAGTCTACATTTAGAGCTTCCCGTCATTCCTACTTCATATGTGGCCAGACCGCATATATACGTCTACCTCTAGATTGGGATGGTACCTGTTACATAGCATTCCTTCTGCCACCTGTTTTCCTAGCACCTCCTGATTATCATAGAAATACCCATTTAGTACACAATAGACAGCAGAGAGATCTCCCAATTGTCGATTACACTGAAACAGCATGGGAGCAATACACAGATTTCAATAAAGGTTTCTTTCCCTATATAGGTACAGTTACTAATAGTAAGCTGATACGTAGATTAACCAGAACCCTTGAAGCAGTAGTGAACGAGACTACTTCCGCCTTAGGCAATTTAACAGAAGAGCAGTCTGCTATGCGGATTGTTGTGCTTCAAAATCGTCTTGTCCTTGACGTCATCCTGGCCGATAGGGGCGGAGCTTGTAGGGTCATCGGATCAAGTTGCTGCGTTTTCATACCAGAAAATTCGCCGTCAGTATATAAAGCCATAACTCGCCTTCATAAGATTGTAAGCCAGATACACCAGAGTCCAGGCACCTGGACTTGGTCCGGTTGGTTTTGGAGCGTGCTGTCAGCCTGGGGATGGAGAATCCTATCCTTCCTAGGTATTGGCTTCCTCATACTATTCAGTTGCTGCTTATGTCTACAATGTGGGCCAGCGATTTGTGGTCTGTGTGCCACATCGTGTATCCCACATCCAAGTTTTCGTTCGAGATCCCGGAAGAAGAAAGAAGAACAAATGATGCTATATGAACAGATCGATGGATTGATGAAGATCGATATCTCCTGAGGGTCCGTAGGGGACAAGGAGGGAATGAGGAAATATGAATTTTGTGATCAGTTATGTCCCCTATCGTAGACCCCAACGGCTCCATGTGCATGCTATAAGTACATGTATGTTCCCTCCAGTTCCAGTTTTGAAGACGCAAATATATGTGCGTCCACCGTCAACATGTCCTCTTTCAGATCCGCCATGAATGGGTCAGATATTCCATTCCTAAGTATGAAATGCCACCGACTTTATGTGGTTCACTTTCCACATTTTACAGATTCAGGCGAGTAGGCCCAGAATTCTGTCATTAAGCCTTTTCCTACCTTCTGCCTCTGAAAGCTCCAGTCTGAGCCTGCATCTGTATCCATGAACTTTGTCCTACTTCCTGCGCGGCTAACGGTGCCTGATCCAGCCTGTTGCCTGCCAAAAACTGTATTTCACCTTCAAGATTATCTGCTCCGCTCCTCATCCGATGCATTCCTGTCTAGTAGTTTAGGTAAACATTCCTCCAGCTACCGTGCAAAGGGCCGGGCCTCGCTGTCCTCATGCAAGTAATTCATAGCCCGTTACCATGGAATATTCCTACCCCCTCGCATCTAGGGTAGACACTTAGACGCTTGTACACGCACTAACAGTCAGTATAGAATAGATTCTATCCTAGAAACCTTTCCTCTTGGATAACACAGTTCTTTAAACATAGGATATTAGATATGATTTGGGATTAGGTTGACATGACCCCCAGACTTCTGTCTCCACATGTAGAGCTAAATGTCAAGTCCCCTTCACCCTCTAGTTGCACGTCAATCACACGTCATGCGGCTGCGCGCGCATCTCTGCCAAATATTTCTGCTGACATTACAGGATTCTCTTATGGATCCACCCACTTGTGACATCATGTATGATGACGTTTATTAAATTACACCCATATGTCCGCCTCTTTAGTTACGTATGCACATTTTATCTGTATTATCAGCTGTTACGCCTCTTGCATCTGTTTCACTGTAGTGTATTTTCTATAAAACTGATTATCTGTCAATAATGTATGCCCTTCCTTCCTGAACTTTCGTGGTGATGGAATAGAAGCCTGCAATTCGAATTGTATTCCTTTGTATAGGAATAAAGCCTTTTAGAACCTCTAATACCACGGATTCTGCCTCTTATATTTACTGAGTTATTCTTACTAGACTTTACCGCATAAAAAATAGTACCGGTAATGAAATATTTACCACAAGAGTACTGCAAGGAGAGTGCATGGTGAACTTATAAGTGTGTGGGTTTTGGCGCAGTGATTGAATAAGGACATGGGACTGGCTAGGTGATTGGAGGAGTGCATAGGTAGTAACAGGGAGATTACTTAACTGTATAGGTAGTGCTCAAGGGAATGTAGCAGTACATCAGTTAGAGCCTAGGTCATTGCATGAATACATGGGTAGTGACTGGATGATTAGAGTACTACAAGGAGAGTGCGTGGTGAACAAGTGCTTGGGATTTGGCGCAGTGATTGGATAAGGACATGGGACTGGCTAGGTGATTGGAGGAGTGCATAGGTAGTAACAGGGAGATTACTGAACTGTATTGGTAGTGCTCAAGGGATTGTAGCAGTGCATCAGTTAGTGCCTGGGTCATTACATGAGTGTGTGGGTAGTGCTTGTATACTAACTGGGTAATTCCACAATATAAAATCCGTAAATCATTATTCATGTAGTTTTAAAAACACATATTCACTACCTTTGCACTCCTGTAATCGCCCAGGCACCTCTCAATAGTTCAGTAACCATACATACAACTGTATAAATAGATTCTGAACACATACATGAGTCATTACAAACTATCTAGTTAAGTAGATAACTACAACATACCAGAAAGGGTAATATGTGGTGGTTTACTTTTGTGCTACATCTTGACCACTCAATCTACAAATATGCAACATCATTAAAACTATACCTCTCAACAGACTTAAGAAAGAAGGGTGTTAGAACTGGGGTCACCAATTCCGACGTGGTAGCTTGGCGCGAGGTAGGAAGGCACCTGAAGGCAATGTGTAAAGCAGTTGTGCAGCACTCACCCACATGGACTCACCAATGCGCACACAATGAAAGACACCACACCAAGTTGTTTGGTAAAAACAAGATTCTTTATCTATTTCAAGTCGTGGTGAATCAATTCATTTCACGAATAATGCAGGTAAGCTCAAGGCTACAACAAATTCATTCAAGTCAATGGGGTAGCTAAGACAGATAATCACAGGGCAACAATCAATTCATCCCAGTAATGAAGCAGTGCATTTCATGGCAACAATTAATTCAATTCAGCTCAAAACAGGGAGGAAAATTCCTTCAAGTAAATGGCACCCATAACCTCTGGGCAACGAGTAACTCCTTCTAGCTCCAACACAGGCCAGATCCATTTAGGGGCCTCGGGGCGTGAACAGATCAGTCAACAGCTCTTGGATAGGGGAACTTCAAGGTATCAGATACCCCCAGGGCATGAGTGGAAGTTATCAGCCTATCTCTGGGAGGTGTAGTGCATTCCAGCAGTCAGCATGGGACAGGCAGTCCCCTTCCTAACTCAGTCCCCCAGCTCTTAACTATCTCTTGTGGTCACAAGCAGTTAATTGGGGCTCCCCGGGGCCCGGGGACAGTCTCCTGAGGGGAGGGGCAGTAGCGGGGCTGCCTCGCTCGTCGAGGGAAACTCTTGGGCAGCCCTCGCTATTCCTGCAGACTCTCCGCCCTCCCCCAGGGGGATTGCCTTGCACCGGGAGCTCCAGTTGAGGCAGGAGCCCGCGCAGGCAAAGTGGGCTCCCCGCGGCTCTTGCTTGTGGTTGGGGCGAGGCAGGGGGGTGACAGAGCCGGTCCCGGCTCTCCGGCGTCTTCTTCGTCCCGGTACCGAGCCCGGCACAGGCCTTGTGGGGTGCGCCCGCAGCGGCCAATCCCTGCGCAGCTCACTGGGGCGCGGCAGTCTCGTCCAATGGTTGTTCGGCGGTAGCGGGGGCGTGGCTGGTGACGCGGCCGGCGCCCCGTCACATGACACAGGACGCGCTGGCTTTGCTGGCCCGGCGCTGGCCTTCCCAATACCGCGGCGGCCCTCTCCAGGCTTCGGGGGCCGCGGCGGTGATGTCAGCAGCCGGCGATCCTTGAGGCAGCAGGCGATCCTTGTGGCAGCAGGCGCCGGGCCGCGGCGTGGATTCTCGGGCCTACGGCGCACTCGTCAGCGACACAGGCAGCTCCCCCTTCTTCCCAGCACCCGGGCCGCAGCGGTGATCCTCGGCAGGCAAGCGCTCCCAGGGCTCAGCGTGGGGACAAGCGTACCGGGCTGCGGCGGTGATTTGGGGGCATGCAGCGCTTGGCGGGCATAGCACTTGGAAGTCACCACATGGATGGGGCACAGCCGTAGCTCCGCTAAATCCTGGGCTGCGGCGGTGTCGGCTTGCAGCGCTCGGGACCTTAGCGCTTGGGAGACACGGCGGGGGGGAGAGAGGCACGGCGGCAGTTCAGTGATGTTAGGGCACGTAGCACTCCGAGGCTACACAGCGCTTAGGAACAGTAGGGGTGGATTAATCTTCTGAGGAGCACAGTCCGGGCAGTGCAGTGCTAGGTGGGCACAGCGCTTTACCTGTGGCTCCTGTAGAGCTCATAACAGATAGTCCACAGTCCACGTCTCCAGGGCAGCGCTTCTCTTAGGGGGGATGAAAGATGGTAGGCCTCAGTTGCAGGCTTTTGAGGGGGAGAAGGGGGTTAAGTTGGCCGGCATCAGAGGCAGGGTGGGTCCCTGCAGCACACTGGAGATGGTCCCCTGGGTTGCCCCTCACCAGGCAAGATCAGCAGGCAGGTAGAGTCCCTCATCTAACTTGGGTACAGCACATCCTAGACTCAGTCAGTCCCAGTAGTGTAGGTTTCTCCCCTAGGCCCAACCACCTACGCTCCCGCAGAGGTTCCCCCAGGTCCAGTGGTGCCCCAACTGACAAGTTCAGTTTCCCTCCTTTCCTCTTATACCCCCAGGTCAGTTGACCCTCCTGTAAAGGCAGCAAAGCATAATCCCTCCCAGGGCTGGAAGGTTCCAGGAGCTTCCACATAACTGTCTATGGGACTAAAAGGCGGGATGCAAAAGATACTGTATCAAGATGTCCCAGCCTGCTCCTAACCACTAGTGTGTGTATGCAATGGCCACTCCAGAGTATCAGGGGCCTGTGGCAGCCATGTTGTTAGGAGAGAGCACCTGCACCTCAGCACTGTTTGGCAGTGGTAAGGCGCCCAGAGACCTAGCGCCAACAAAAAGATGGTGGCAAAAATGAGGCGACAAGGGCAAAAAATACGGGGTAAGACCACCCTAGGGCTGGCAGGTCTAACAAAGGGTAATTAACAACACCTTTTATGAGCATTTCTAAAACCAAACTTTTATTATACATCTACACCTTTCTATCTAAAATTATGTGGCATCATTCTACTATACCTTTGCTCACACTACCAAAAGCAGCCTAATTAACAACACCTAATTTCACCATTCTATCTTAAAATATATGGCATCAATTACCTTTACCTTCTGTACAAACTGGTAACAGAAACCTAATTATTAACACCTTATATGATCATCTTTCAAACAACACAGTCGTGCTGCATCTTTACCAAAGTATCTATAATTATGCACTATTATTCAACTATACCTTTGTCGAGAAAACAAAAAATGAAGGCTAATAAACTGCACCTTATATGAACATCTTTCAAACTACACATTAATTCTGCATCTTCAACCAACTATCTAAAATTATGCGGCATCATTCAACTATACCTTTAAACTGACTTAAAAAACAGGCTTAATTAATAACATCAGTAATCATATTAAAAAATACTCATATTACTGTACAGACCCTTTTTTTTAACAATATTCAAGCACAATGAAACGAATTCCAATATACATCTCTACATGTAATAATATATTTCAAACAACACTGTTTTAGAATAATATCAAATCTTTTTAAATAAACCTCAACAATGTATAACTCTCCTTGCAAATAAATCTGTTGAACGAAAAATCTCACACACTCAGACAGGATTTTCTTTTACACACAGCCAATAAAATGTATCAGTCTCTGGAAGGTTAAACCAGTAATGGCATGCTTCCCCTCTCTTTTTCCATACAAATACACATAAGCAACAAATTACATTGCTTTCCAGAGTTTTTCAAATTGTAAAACACATTTCAATTGGTTACAGATAATAACTCTTATCAACTGACTTCTTCACTCCTTCTGCTAAATGCCATTTTCCATAGCAACAGCTCATGCAACATTCAACTTAACTGACAGGGCACAAGTTCACCATATTTTCAAGTTCACCACACAATGTTGCAAATGGAAACAGCAAGTGTGGTTGCCTTTGCAGAACATGGCCTTATCCTTTCTACTGTAATTTTCAAACATTTTTTACTAACCAATGACAAACTTGCTTTTTAAAGAAAGTAAAATGCATCCTATTTTTGAATGTACAATGATCTTAAACAGTCAATCAGTTCTCTTCTTTCTTAAAAACAGCATCTTCTTCACCATTTTAGATTCCTCTCATTCTACCAACTGACTACCTCAGCTACAGCCATCTTTTGATTACCTACAGACATCTCTTTAAGATGCTTTCTGTGTGGATTGTTGGACAGAGCTATGTATTCTGGTGCAAAAGGTATGCTGAACACAGAGGCATTAACAAAAACCTAGCTTTGCAAAATGTAGACATAAAATGGATTGGTCAGAGAGGATTAAAGTGGCAACAATTAATGCTTTTGGTTAAAACCTTTTTGCATCTCAAAACCCCTGACCTCATTATTGTGCACTGTGGTGGCAATGACCTAGGGTCATTGACTGGGGTAGGTCTAGAATTGCTAATGAAAGACACCATTGCAGAATTAATGTTGCTTTTCCCCAAACTGTCTTTGTATACTCTAACATATGCCAAAGACAAAAATGGAACTGGTCCAAACAATTTTGTCCTCAGATTGAGAAATCTAGAAAAAATGTCAATAAAGCCGTTTCTGCTTACCTCAGAGACCATAGTATGGGCTTCATCTATAAAAACAATCTTCGTTTCAATATGGATGGCATTTACAGAAGTGATGGAGTACACTTCACTGATGAACGCAACAGAGTGTTTCTCAACAACCTGTAGCTCTGCATCCGCACTTACATGTAGCTACAACAATCTCCCAATGAAAACAAGGGCTCTTTTTAGAGACGCTCAATAACACAACATATAACCTGCGGCTCCCGCCCTGCCATAGCAAACTCCAGCATTGCTTCATAGATCAAGAGCATCTCGCTTATACGAAGCAAAGTAGGATTGCTTTTCCACAAGGGGAGCTGCATGTCAGCAGCTCCCCTTGTGGAAAAGCAATGTCGGCTCCCGCAGGAGGTGGGGAGCCGGCTGGGCCGTGGGGACATTTGGGCTCCCTCCACGGTTCCCAACTGTGAGAGTATGCCCCGGGGGATGGGATCCCTGGGGCCGAAAAATTGCTTGGGAAGGGTGCCACGCGGCTCCCAGCGTGGCCTCCTAGTGTGAACGCAATGGGTGCATGGCTCCTTTAGTCACGCTGGGTGCACAATTCCAAGCAAAAATAATGAAGATTCCAACTAACAACTGCGAGAGTCGGAGGAGTCTCACAGCCAGCCTATTAAACTTCCTCACACGTCGTGGATACATGTCTACAAAAGCAACTTAGGGCCCCTGCATCCGCACCACCAGCTCGTCCCAATTCGTAGTATTCCTGCACAACCAACCCCAACCCCAGCCGTTGCTTGACGCCTCTGTGCTCCAGATCCAAGACTGTAGTCACTGAAATGGGGGTGTGCCAAATCATGAAGTCTAGTAGTCAACAGTAGTGGAAAAACAGTACTTTATTAGAAAAACATAAATTAACAACACAAAAACATCAAACAACGAGTGACATTGCCAAAGGGGAACATCAACTTGTGGATCGCAATAACTGTAGATCGTCCTGGAAATCCCAAAAGTCTGTATTCAGAAACCTGTTGGATAAATGAAGATAATGGTCAAGCGTTAGTAAGGTCACAAATGTAATATGGTACAATGTATTGCACTTGGGCAAACCGGAATGCTTACAGGTATGATCAATCCTGCACAAAAAGACCGTAACAGATGTTTGTGTGGTTGTAACCTTCGTAGAAAAGAAAAGGAACGTTACAACCACACAAACTTCTGTTACGGTCTCATTATGCAGGATTTATCACACCTGTAAGCATCAGGGTTCGTTTCAGCTTGATACACATGCATGTTCACTTCACCTAAACTGCACAGAAACAACTGGAGAACAAGCAAGGGAATAAAGTACTGTTTTTCCACTACTGTTGACTACTAGACTTCATGATTTGGCACACCCCCATTTCAGTGACTACAGTCTTGGATCTGGAGCACAGAGGCGTCAAGCAACGGCTGGGGTTGGGGTTGGTTGTGCAGGAATACTACGAATTGGGACGAGCTGGTGGTGCGGATGCAGGGGCCCTAAGTTGCTTTTGTAGACATGCATCCACGACGTGTGAGGAAGTTTAATAGGCTGGCTGTGAGACTCCTCCGACTCTCGCAGTTGTTAGTTGGAAGATACCAGATGCCAACAGGTGCAGCACAGCCAGCAGCTTTCTCTGCGTAACGCTGTTGATTGCACCAACTTGAGAAGGGGGCGATAATTCTTTCGCCACTTTTGCTGCGCTAAACTGCCGATAACTCAGCGATAATTCCCAACTGTTGGGTTATAGGGTGACACTAAAATGAGCCCTGGTGTTTATTAGGACTTTGTTGTAGCTACATTCGAATCACAAGAAAAAAGATGAAAAAACAAGAAAAGTGGGCAGGGTACAAACACCCTGACCCCCTAGACCTGCTCAGGCGATCCCACAAAAAGCCCCAGGGCCAAAAAAGTATTACTATTTATGTTTCTTAAATGCCGCTGGGTGCACGAATCCGGACGAAAAAATAAAGTAAACTATGGGGTGTATTCTCAAGAACTTATCGTTGAGTTATCTGCACTTTACCGCAGCAACAGAATTATCATCCCATTATCAACCTGGTGAGAACTGCCGATATCACCAGTTTTCCAGCGATAGCTACCTCAAAAAAACATTGCCACCAATGAGAGCGACAACTAACGCTAATGATATGCAGAATAGGCGTTCCCATGCAAAATAAAAACCATGAAAACACCACTTCCCAATATTTTCAACTTTGTCAGTGGTGGACTCACCGGAGTTTCTGGGCGGTTCTCTCTCAACCTTCCCGGCATTTGGCTCAAACGGTCTAGCACATAATGTGGCCAAAATAAAATCCGGGTCACCAGAAGACTCCTGCCCCCCTTTGGTGTTTAAAAGGGTCATTCCGGCAGTAGAGCCAGAAGTGATGTCTCTACTAAATCTCTCGTTGGCTACAGGGAAGGTACCTCACAAATTTAAGGAACCCATGGTGATCCCACTGCTGAAAAAAGCTGGAGCTGACATTAACAAGTTGAAACATTTTTGACCCATGTGCTCAGAGTTCTCTCGTCCTTCTTGGAACAGCATCAACTGTTACACACACGGCAAGCAGGATTCAGGGCCCATAACAGCACTGAGCTGGTGATGCTCGTATTAGATCTCTCAAACGCGTTTAACACGGTGAACCACGCGCAGCTGCTGGCCCATGTCCGACAGCTGGGAGTCACTGGGACAGTGCTCCAATGGATTACCTCCTTTCTGGACAATCGGTCTCAAAAGGTCCAATTAGGAGAATGTAGGTCCAGGCAGGGTAGCTTGCGCTGGGGGTTCCACAGGGCTCTGCGTTGTCCCCCCAGCTATTTAATATTTACCTCCAGCCATTGGTAGAAGCTCGGGTAAAACTAGACTGTCAGGTATTCAATTACGCTGACGACACCCAGTTAATTGTATGAGTTGATAACTGTCCGCAGGCACAGCTCAATGTCCAGAATATCCTCCGGCTCACCATGAACTGGATGACCGCCAATTCACTCAAGGTGAACCCATATAAGACAGAGGTGCTTTCTCTTACTACAGGGGCCTCACCTTGGTCAAGCCTCTTTTGGTCCCAAGAGTTTAGCACCACCCCAATACCAGTGCCAGCAGTAAAGAGTCTGGGCATCAAGCTGGACACCAAGCTAACCCTTAACAACCAGGTGTCTGCTGTAGTGGGGAGCTGCATAGGCCTGATTCGACAACTCCAGAAACTCAGGACCCTCTTGTCATTTTCCACCATGCATACCGTCGTGCCGGCCCTAATCCTGTCACGACTGGACTACGGTAACGCAGTATACACAGGGTTTCCTGGCAAATTCCTGGGGAATCTTCAGGTGGTTTTAAATGATGCTGCAAGGCTGATTTTTAAACTGCCAAGAAGAGAACATGCCATCCACCTGCTACAACAGTTACACTGGCTCCCTATCAAGCAGAGGGTCGGTTCAAAGGTCTGTGCATTGCACATAAAGTACAATATTGGAGTAGCGCCCAAATATATCAAGGACCGTCTGAAGCCCTATGTGCCGGGACGTCACCTCCGGTCATCTGAGGCTAGCTTACTGGCCTGTCCGCTCTTTAATAGAGCTACATTGGGGGGGGGGCAAGACTTCTCAGTTGGGATTCCCCAGATCCGGAATAAGCTCCCGGACAATATGCGCAGGGAAACCACTTTACTTCCATTTAGGAGGAAACTCAAAACCATCTTGTTTACTGAGGCATTTAGATAAACCCACCTACTCTGCATTTAGTATCTTCGGGCCTAAGGACTTCCTGGATCCTGGTCCACACTGTAAGCGCCTAGAGAGCTTTGGTGATTGGCGCTCTACAAATATAATCTAACAATAACAATAACAACCAGCGAAATCTGCGATGCGATCCAAAAACAGGCGATAACCCGCGTTAGCAGTAGGAATTTAACATCTGCCTTTTACTGGTGTAAAGCAGGATGACTACCTACAGTATGAAAGGGAGCCCAGCCCAGATCCACATCTGAAGACCAACACATGTAATAGAGCTACTGACCATGCAACTCCGACACCCAAGAAGCCACAACACCCACCGCCACCACCCCCAGGACCTCCCCCTCGGACCACCCCTCCCCCCACTACCACCGAGGCAGCGCAGAACATAACAGCGGACCTTCTCAAAACGGCATGGCCCCTCAGCCACACAATAGCTGAATGTTGGGAGACGTGTGAACCAAGTATGTGTGAAGGAGGCAAGTCACCCATTAATTACAATGCATACAATGCCAAGTCTAACAGTAATGTGCTGGACAGACCTCACTATGCAGAGCACAGACCTCTCCATGTGTACATATACTGCTGGTGCTTGTACTGTTGTGGACAGTGGACGCAACCATGTTACCTCAGGCAGTGGGGAAGATCTCTGTCATGTAGCTGTGTTGTCCCCCCCTGTAAGCGGAACCGGATTGGGCTGGTGCAACGTACGCCACTCCAGTGTACGAGTGTGAATAAATAAGCCGGGGCTCTGGGTGTGGTTCACTTCCTGGAAGGCCAACGCGTCTGCCAGAGTGACGGCCCTCACCCTGCCACGAGGCCACCGCCGTGACTGCCGGCCTCCTCGACTCAGACCCCCTGCAAACCCAGCAGCCCAGCACCGCAGAGTTATGTCTGTACAGACTACTGCCTTCGATGTACACTGGGGATAGCAGGGCTCACAATTCAGATCGAGTCGCGATTGCAATTGACGCAGTCCAGTAGGCAAGAGACATTGCTCCCAGTGCAGCCCGCCCAGACCACGCATCATCGCAGGCTGCGCACATGCTGAGTGCTGCAGGTACCACTAAATCTGTGCCGCTCAAGTCAAAGCCACGTGGCTGTGGGCCCTTGCTGACCGCTGCCTCCGGCCTACGCTGCGGTCATCAGGGCTCACAGCTAAAATTGAGTCTTGATTCATTAATTTCAGAGTCCAGTAGACAACTAACTATAACGTCCCTAAAACCTACATATTTCGACAATATATTCCTTACATAATATCATCTTTTGTTCCATACGCCTACACTGCGGTCAGCAGGGCTCACAATTTGAATTGAGTCTTGATTTATTAATTGCAGAGAGAATCGTACTCTATGTCCTCGGATTTTGTCAAGAAGAAGTGACAAGAAGCATTCCTCGAGTTCTGTGCTGACTACTACCTTCCATCTACGCTGCGGACAGCAGGGCTCACAATTCAGATCGAGTCGCGATTGCAGATGACGCAGTCCAGTAGGCAACAGACATTGCTCCCAGTGCGGCCTGTCCGCACCATGCATCATCGCTGGCTGCGCACACGCTGAGTGCTTCAGGTGCCACTAACTCAGTGCACTGCAAGTCACCACCACGTGGCCTTATTGACGCAGAATTTATTAGGCAAAAGCCATTGCTCCCAGTGCAGCCTTCCCGGACCATGCATCATTGCTGGCTGCGCACACGCTGAGTGCTTCAGGTACCACTAAATCTGTGCAGTTCAAGTGAATGCCACGTGGTTGTTGGCCCTTCCTGTCCCCAGCCTCCGGCCTACACTGCGGTTAGCAGGGCTGACAATTCAGATAGAGTCGCGATTACAGATGACGCAGTCCAGTAGGCAACAGTCATTGCATCCAGTGCGGCCCACCCGGACCACGCATCATCGATGGCTGCACACACGCTGAGTGCTTCAGGTACCACTAACTCTGTGTAGCTCAAGTCAATGCCACGTGGCTGTAGGCCCTTGCTGGCCACTGCCTCTGGCCTACACTGCAGTCAGCAGGGCTCACAATTCAATTTCAGTCTTGATTAATTAATTTCAGAGTCCAATAGGCAACTAACTATAACGTCCCTGAAACCTACATATTTCGACAATCTATTCCATAATATTTAATCTTTTGTTCCATACGCCTACACTGTGGTCAGCAGAGCTCAAAATTCGAATTCAATCTTGATTTATTAATTGCAGAGCCCAGTAGGCAAAAGACATTGCATCCACTGCGGCCTGCCCCCACGACGCATCATCGCTGGCTGCGCACATGCTGAATGTTTCAGGTGCCACTAACTGTGCAGCTCAAGTCAACGCCACGTGGCTGTGGGCCCTTGCTGACCGCTGCCTCTGGCCTACACTGCGGTTAGCAGGGCTCACAATTCAGATCGAGTCACGATTGCAGATGACGCAGTCCAGTAGGCAACAGACATTGCTCCAGGTGCGGCCCGCCCGCACCACGCATCATCGCTGAATGCTTCTGATGGCACTAACTCAGTGCACTACAAGTCACAGCCACGTGGCCTTATTGATGCAGAATTCATTAGGCAAAAGACATTGCTCCCAGTGTGGCCCTCCCAAACTACATATCATCACTAGCTGCGCACACGCTGAGCGCCACTGTTGCCACTAACTCAGTGCACCACAAGTTAACCCCACGTAGTTGTAGGCCCTTGCTGACCGCTGCCTCCGGCCTACACTGTGGTCAGCAGGTCTCACACACATCCAATCCAATCCTGTCCTGCAAGGACTCGCCATCATCGCTGGCTGCGCACACGCTGAGCTCTTCAGGTGCCACTAACTCTGTGCATCACAACTCGTGGACCCTTTATGATTGATTTTCATGCTGTAGACATCGGACACAACAATGTCACCTCATGCAGTAGGAATATCCCAAAGGGACATTAACAATTTCTTCACATCAGCACGCTCATCTCTGGTGCCCCTACATCAGTGCACCACAAGTCATGGACCCTTTACGATACAATCTTTTTGTGTGTGATTTAAGATCTGGTACCCCTACCTTAGTGCACCACAAGTCATGGACCCTTTATGATTGAATCTCTGTGTGTCATCCGATTATCACTGTTGTAGTTGTTGCCAGCACCAACCATTCCGTGAGGGCTAGCTTACCCTCACACGCTTCTAGCACAGACGTCACTGGACATGTGACCCTGGTAATAAAAAGGGGCCGAGCGCACGTGCCCGTAGCCAGTTCCACTATCTATCTAACTGTGTCCATGTGTTCAATATGTATGCATGATGGCACTGGTCCCTACCATATTACATTGTGCTGTTGACTGTGCACGCAACCATTTTACCTCTGGCTGTGGGGAAGACCTCGGTAATGTAACTTTGTCTGACTCATTCTATGAGTACATGGGTAGAGACTGGATGATTAGAGTACTGCAAGGAGAGTGTATAGTGAATTTATAAGTGCTTGGGGATTGGCGGAGTGATTGGAAAAGTACATATGTTGGATGAGCCTAACCCTGAGCACTAGCTTGACTCTAATTGGCTGCCAACCAGTGACAACCCCGGCTGAGCGTCAGGACTGCAAACCAAGCCTTGGGAAAGGCCCAGAATCCTGTCTGCAAGATATTCCCAGCCCCAGAGCTGGATCATTGACATACGGCGGATAGAATCTACGAAATTCTGTAAGCGTAAGTGGAGTGGGCAGAGCCGGCGTACTCCAGTCAGGGGCGCAACTAGAGCCACATTTCGGGGGGGGGCTAATTCTTCCCCTAGGGGGCCGTGTTGAGCGCTGCGTTAGGATCGCCACTCCAAACTGAAAAAAAAAAACAGTCCACTTCCATTAATTTATATTCGCCCTGAGGACCCCATCTTCCGGGGCATGCCCAATTCTTGAATGTATTTATTAATCATTAGGCCGCGTGGTCCCCCTTCCCTTGTTTACCTCTGGTCCCGGGGACCCCATCCCCCGGGGCCTGGCTTCTTCGTTAGAGACCGTTGGGGGATCCCCAATGCCCCCACAGTCCCAGCGGGCTCCCCGCCTCCTGCGGGAGCCGGCATTGCTTTTGGGCTAGACGAGCTACTAACATACAGCTCTCCTTACCCAAAAGCTATCCCGCAATATAATTATAGGATTGCCCCCGGAACCTGGCCCACCCAGGGGCTCATTTAAATGAAGTGGGCTGGATTCGCTCACCCGGACATTTAAAAAAAAAATCAAAACATTGTGCCTGGGCGTCCTTGTAGGACCCCATGAGCAGGCCTAGGGGGTTAGGGTATTTCCCAGCCCCCTTTTCTTCTTTTGTAATCTTTTTTCGACTTCTACAGAGTCACAAGATGGCTGCGAACACTTCCTGGTTTAGAGTGTTGGCAGCCAATCACAGTGAAGCTCGTGGTCGTGGTAGACAATCACAGTGAAGGTAATATATATATATAGATAGATATATATATATTATCTACTGGCGGTCGCCAGTTGATAGTTATAGTTAGGATCGTGTTTCCATAGGAAATCCGCAACATTCTTTTTGGAATAACTTTGGCGCCAATTGACGAATCCTCGCGAAATTTTCAAAATAGGTGGGGCGCTCCGCTCCGCTCCTTCCCTGAAAGTCTCGGGGAGTTTCGTCAAGCGGGGGCTGAGAAAAAGGGGGGGTCCCACAACGCGTTTTCCCCATGCATTTTTCCATAGGACCTTTAGTCCAAGCTACAGCCCGAACGGCTGAACAGAATGACTTGAAATTTGGCAGAGAGGTAGTCCTCATGTCAGGGATGTGCCTTTTGCAGGTCTGGTGTAAATCTGTTCAGTATTTCCTGAGAAAATAGCATTTAATAGCATATATATATCTATAAGCGCGCACCGTGCGCGTACGGTAAAACTTACCGTACGCGCACGCTGCCGTGCGCGAGCGCGATTCTGATTGGTTGTTAGATCTTAGTAAACATTCGAATCGGTCGAAACCAGGAAGTGTCGGCCGCCATTTTGTCTCTCGCAGTCTGAGGGGGTGAAAAACAAAGGTGGAGAACGTGAAAAGGGGGCAGGGTGGACAGTTCCTGACCCCCTAGCCTTTGTCAGGGGGTCCCAGAATGACCCCCAAGGGCCAAAATTTCCTTTAATTTTTTTGCGAAAAATCACGGAGTACGCGTAGCGTGCGCGTACGGTAGAAACGGAAAAATTCCGCGAACTGCGTAACGTGGGCGCGCGTTGCGCGAAGCGCACCGTGCGCCCACAGCACGCGCGCGGTGCGCGAAGCGCACCGTACGCGTACGGTACGCGCACGGTGAAAAACCTTAAAAAAAAAAAAATACATAACTTAGCATTTAAAAAAACGTACAAATATACTGAAAAAACCATAGGTTTCACACACGTTATAGTTAGGAATTAGCATTTAAAAAACCTTGCAAATTCACTTAAAAACCATAGGTTTCACACATGTTATAGTTAGCTGGACATTTCACTCGTGAAAAACCATTGAAATTCCCCCGTTATAGTTAGTGCAGGCAACTATAACTCGCGCGACCGCAATCCTCTGCTGATGACGTCAGATATTACATCACTGATGACATATGTGTCTTTCTGAAAAAAAAATGTTTGTAATATATGTATAGCTAAAAATTAATGGAAGAAGGCATGGGTAAATAAGTGTCTAAATACAGTGATGTAATATCTGACGTCATCAGCAGAGGATTGCGGTCGCGCGAGTTATAGTTGCCTGCACTAACTATAACGGGGGAATTTCAATGGTTTTTCACGAGTGAAATGTCCAGCTAACTATAACATGTGTGAAACCTATGGTTTTTTAAGTGAATATATATATATATATATATATATATATATATATATAGAGAGAGAGAGAGAGAGTGATAGATGAATAGATAGATAGATAGATAGATAGATAGATAGATAGATAGATAGATAGATAGATAGATAGATAGATAGATAGATAGATAGATAGATAGATAGATAGATAGATAGATAGATAGATAGATAGATAGATAGATAGATAGATAGATAGATAGATAGATAGATAGATAGATAGATAGATAGATAGATAGGCAGATAGGCAGATAGGCAGATAGACAGATAGGCAGATAGACAGATAGGCAGATAGACAGGTAGATGTCTTCAAGGTACATAGATGTGGAGATAAGAATAGTAAATCCATACCTTCCTCTGTGCACTTATGTATTCAGTATATTCTCCCTCAATATTAAGGTCACAATATTGCGACTCTTTGAGTAGTCACTATCAGGCACTGAACAAATTTCAGTTGACACCGGGATAGGAATTCCCCTCCCATCTAAGTCATAATTAGTGTCAATGACTGTAGTATGTTAGCACACCTCTAAGCATTATAAAGAATACAAGGTGAAACATAAGTCACTCAAGACACATCTAGGTTTCACACAAGAAATGCACTCAAAGAGATAATGTGTAGTTTGTTGATGTAGAATGGTTCCACTGAACATCAGGGTCAGCTATTCTCATTTCTGAATAATTACACAAGCCGCCATCATCTGCTTTTAAATAAGTTACACATGAGAAATAGTCCTATAGGGTGAATAACAATATGTTTGATCAATTCCGTCATATGATGATTTTAAATTTCAATATTAACTTAAAACTAGTGTTATCTAACTTACCAAATGCTACATAATTACTGTTTCTCTGTCGGCTGAGCACATATCACTAAAACGAGAACAGTGCTGCAGAAGGCATACTTCAGATAAAAGGCTGGTCAGCATCACAGCCATTTTCAAGCGCTCTTATCAGCTAGTAATTTTATATTAATTTTTAAGGAACCATCTGAGTGTGTGATGGAAACTAAATTATTCATAACTGAAGAGTTTCTTCATGTCATCTCATATATTGCACGCTACATTGATAATCATATGAAAGGTTCAGGTAGGGCCCATCAAACGTTTCCATAAAGTAGATGTCATTTTATTTCATACTATGATAAAGTAAAAGCACTTGGTAAATTAGGAATATTGTCAGATTAAATGAAATTCTATTGTGAAATAGAGCACCATTCAAATACTGAATTTAGATTAATTTCCTAATTGGACTGTACATAATTTCTTGTTAAGGAAAGTATGCAGGCATGATACAAAAGTTATCAAAATTTATCGTATCTGTAAAAAATGTTAGAACCTTTGGTAATTCATATTCTAAATAGTTCTTCTAATAGTTTTAAAGCATTGTGAAGTATGCTGCAGCATTGCATTACTAGAAATGTGTTCACAGAAGTACATCAGCAGGCCTACTCTTGGAGCATAGGAGGAATTTCAAAGGACTTATCTGACATTCACATTCTCATAGAAGGCCTGAGACCTAGGCTTCGTTTTAGTGAAGAAGCTGAACCTTCTGAAGAAATACAATTGCAGTGAGACAAGGAGAATTTACAGAAGTCTCCTTAAGAAAAGTGTCTGCCCATTTCAATTAGCCACAACCTTTCTTCTTTTCTTCAACCCGCTTTCCAATGGAAGAGCTGTAGAAGGCCCTGGCTTGTTTAGGGCCAATTCTTGAAACGTTTAGTCTCTTAAAGCGCTGTGCACATTTACACAATGGGGACATTATTTTGACATTATTCATAATAGTTTAAGATTGTTTTGTGTTAAGCCAAGAGTTTAAAACCTTTGAGGAAACAGTACAGCAAGGTGGTGTACTTAAACGGTCACGACATATTGCTACCACTTTATCTTTCTAAACAATGAAGAGCTGTTTCTTGGGTGGGGAGATAAAATGTAAACTGGGAAACTTCCTTTTTTTAAAATAAGGTTGCAGAGTGGAACATTTTGACTGCTGTACATTAGAAATGCCTACAACCTCTGGGAACTCTTTAGAATTGTTTTTGGCTGTAAAGTAGAACACGTGTGTGCGTGGTTAATTGCCCTGGAATTGTTTACAGCTGCACCACATGGCTTTAGCTTAGAGCAAGGTTGTTTGCAATCACCTAGCCTATTTGAATGGTTTGGCATCAACTCGGGCAGCTTTAAAGAAGAAGCTTGCTTGTTTACTTCCCCTGCATTATAAATTGTAGTAGTGGGACTTTTGTGCACAATTGACTGAGTGGTGGAGGGAGACATTTGAGCTTTACTTTTTTTCTGCTGTCGGAGATTTTATACAAATTGGTTTTATTTGGAGACATTAATGCTGTCATGTTATTCCTTAATGTAAAATATTGGTGATTTGAACAGTGGATTTGGTTGAAAGGGGGATTGACTTGTTTCTGCAGGCATTCTTGCTAGATCAGGATTTCTTGATACTTAGCTGATTTAAATACATTTTATGGAGGGCCACACCGGTGTTGATCTTGTTAGACAAGTTTATCTTTATGCATTCTACTTCTCAACCATTATTCTTTTAAAGGATCAAAGTGATGGACCATTGGCAATACCAAAGACCACATATAATATTTAGATTATATTACCTATCATGTGACATGCAAGTTGTTTATTTCTCTGCATTTATGTGAATGGTACCTCACAATTTTTTATGATTAACACTTTGATCAAGTTCATGATCTCCATAACCGCAATTGTGTATTCTAAAGAGATAATTCAAAACTCTTCAATTCCATCTCGTTGATTGTCATAGTTTCAGGGAGCATGCGCTTACATACAACATAAGTAGCTGCCCACTGTACACAGTCTTGATGGTTACGCTTGAAAACAATGGAAGTTCAATACAATTAACTCTGTATTCTGCCCTAATGAATGTGAGTAGATGTCTCAGCCATATCGAGGTATGTTGTCTAATATCTGAAAATTTCCAATTACAAAGAGTGAATTTCGTCCAACCATCCACTATTGTCTGTTCCATCACAATTGAGGCATCTTTCCTGACTTTGTTGATGTTTACATTTTCTATGGAGTAAGAGCCTGATTTACAGTTTAGCAGTCATAGTAGTATGCCATAAACATAGTGAAGTGCAGTGTCGATAAACCTGATGCTCTGCCTGCTCTATTTAGAGTCGGGTAGACCGTCATATTTCCAACGGCTGTGCCCCCACTGGTTCTGCCGTCAGAAACCCTACAACGGTGACCCGGCTGGTATAAGTGCATTTGACCATCCACCCCTATTTAGAGCGAAGGGTCAGATGTACTTCTTTCAGTTAGGGACTACCTGGTAAAACAGTCCCAACCAAATAAAAATAAATTACCCCCACGCCCTGGATGAAAACCCCCTAGCGTCTGAGGGTTCTTAGTTTTTTTGTTTTTCAAAAACAAACTCCCACTTTGAGAGTTTGCTTAGTGGCCACCTGGAACATGGAGGCCAATCAAGCAATCTTTCTGTGCCTTCAAAGAAGCCACAATGGAGGCGTCTCCACTGAAGGCATAGTATCCACAGAGTTGATGAAGATCTCTCAATAAGGTTGGCGGTAGTCCAGCCAGGGTGGCAGAGGTAAATACCTCTGCCACCGTAACTGCTGGTGGGCCACACACGATTTTCTAAATTAGGACCTAAGTTCTTTTAGGGCCTTAAGCCCTTTCATAATGAGGAAGGATTTTCATCTGGTTCATCACTACGAAAACTCATTTAACAAACAATATTGTTTCAGCATTAGTACGTGTGCTCTAATACCTATGTTATATTGCTTGGTACTGAAAAGTGGGATAACGGTGTGCTTTCCATAACAACTGGATTCAGGGACAATGTGTTTGCACCCTGTTTTGCAGAATGTTTTCCCTATAACCATGAAAAATTAATTGTGCTCCTTACCATTTGCAAGCACTCTTTCATGGATTTTCTTCCCACTTCTCATTCAATATTTTATGATTTCTAAATGGTGCTGTTGGTATTAATGTTGCAGCTAGCAAAACACGTTTAAACATCTTTTATTGATATATCATCATTATACTTAATATACTGGTTATTGCATGTTATCATTAAAGTTATCATTTTTCATTCTGCAAGCAGTTAAATGCACCAGACACTACCGAATAGATGTGTGCACTTGGGTTAGTTTTGGCTGCGTATCTAGCATATGATCCAAGAAATGTTCCAACAAAGCAGAGTAGGTAATTACCCTAAGAGTAAGATCTCCATTAAGAGTATTATGTAATGTAACATGATACTCAGAATCAGCTTGCAAAATGTGTTTGTCCCTCTTATTTTACCCTTTTGGATACAGGTTGAAACTGTCTTTTATTTTTTTCTAAAATGGCTCACCAAGATCATTATTTTTCCTTCTCTAAGGGAACGACTGCACTCCTTTGGCCAAGCACCTGGCATAGCCATATGTTTAACTGATGATTATTTTAGTTTGTCTCATACAGCACACTGTCTAATTCTCTAGGTAAGAATAATTTTTGCACGTTTTCTGATGCAGTAATGACTGTCCTTTTCAAGTTAACCTCTTAGGTTGACACCCATTTTTGTTGTTGCCACAGCACTTTGAAGGAGTATTGGTTGCTAGTTTCATCGATTTGCTCTTTAAATAGAAGGAGTTAGAAATTGGGTTGCCAGTTGACTGGGTTGTGAGCCCTGGTCTAGCAGCAACCACATCCCTAATTAGGGTAAGGCACAAACAAACCTCAAATCGATCTGTGCTCATCTCCTGTTAACTTGGCACTGAGCAGCCAGGCCAAATGTAGAGGCACTGTGTAAAGTATTTGTGCAACACTTCAAACAGTAAAACTGTGACAATACCCAACAAAAAGATCTCACATCAGGTTAGATAAATAGAGCTTAATTTAATAAACAAAACAAGACCAAAATGACAAAAATACAAGCAGTAGACCCAGAGATATGAATTTGTAAAGAATACACTTCAAAATAGCGCCTAAATGCATAAAGCTCCAACTGCTGTTATCTAGTTGCACCGGGTCAAAGCTAAAGTTTCAGGCTGAACACAATATCACATGCCGGATATATTCCCAAATTTGTCCCGCTAAAATTTTACCTTCTCAAGTTTTGTGCCAAGAATCCTGCTTGCGCTGGAGAGGGTCGCTTGGAGCAAAGAGAAAGTCGTGAGCATCAGTCGGTGTGGTGGGAAAAGCAGGTTGGGCATCGTGGACGAGCGGGCAGGAGCTTTGTGATGGTAGTCCTCTGGGGCGTCGATGCTTGCAGTTCGAGGAGACAGGCTGGCGGTGGCTTGTGCTGAACTCTAGTGCTAGCGGTGCGGTTCCAGTGCTACCAGGCCTGTTGGTTATCACGAACAGCCCAAATCTGAAGCTAAGAGCCTGCTGAGCACACAAAAGATCCAGGACCTATGGGGCATGACTTGGGGGTCAGAAATTCGCTTTACACAGGCCCAGGCGCTTTTCGGGTGCCTTTTATGTCCCTGAGGCTCAGATGAGGAGGCCAGCTGCCTAGCCCTTTGAGTCACTGTGGGGTTCTGGGTTCAAGATAGCTAGCAGGTCCAGTTCTTTTCCCCCAAGCAAGAGGGCAGCAGGTCACAACAGGGCAACAGCTTCTACCGACTGGCAGTCTCCGTAGCAGCACAGCAATCCTTCTTCCTGGTAGAGTATTCACAGGTCCAGAAGTGTACTGAAGTGGTGGTGACTGAGGTCATTCTTTTATACACAGTTGTGTCTTTGAAGTGGGGAGAAGCTTCTAGAGACCTGCCTTTGAAGTGCACAGATGCCCTGCCTTTCCTGGCCTGGCTCCAAACTAAATACAGGGGGTATGCAGCCCTTTGTCTGGAGACAGGACACAGCCTATTCTGGTGTGAAGGAGGCTGGGCCCGCTGCTTCCTACCATCCTCCTAGTGATGGCCCATCCAGCCACACCTAGGCCCCCCTGCGTCTACACAAAGCCCAACTGCCAACTACCCCCAGTCATGTGACCAGAGACAGGCTGCAGGCACCAAATGGCTAAGGCAAGAAAATGCCAATTTTCCAAAAGTATACACAACAGTGATGGATGGAATGCTTGAATTTATGTCTGCCAATAGTCTCGGACCGCATCCCAATCCATCATTGTTTTGCACACCATGCCACCTCTGTTTGGACCCATCCATATGCAAATCATCATCATCAATCAACTTTATTTGGTGCATAAACCATAAAAGTAGAACAATTGATAGGTTAAAACCAATAAATAGTATACATAAAACCCCAGAGATAAAACCATTTTAAAATGCAAAGATCGACAATATAGAGCAAACATGTCTTTCTTGTTCCAGACTAAAACCAGTTCTTATATCATCTAATTCATCATACATGAAATACGATTTAGCATTTGTACATCTCCAAATCCTAGTCTTCCCCCAGTCCATCTTTGATTTAATCTAAGTGTAATTCTATGGTACATCACCAACAACTGACTCAGAATGCTTTAGCAACTTTGCCCTAATACTCCTGCTGCATTAGAGATATTTCGCTACTGCGCAAACAATTGGTTCTTTTGTGTCTGCTCGAAAGAGCCTTAGCACCACTAAACATTACCTGAGCCCCCAATTGTTTGCAGATAGGGAGAATCCAGTTAAAGCTCCTTGTCTACTATTGCTTATTTCAATTGCCCATTTATGAGCCCAAAAAGCTTCTTTGAGTGCTACCTTAGGCAAATCAGTCTTGACCTTGCTCCAATAGGAACAGTCCAGCCCAAACTGCCAAGCCAAGTCCTCTCTGAATCACAATACAAGCAGCTCAGTACCGGTTTTGCCCTAGTTGTGGGCTCATGATCCTGGTACAGCTCAGTTTCAGTGACACAGGACGAACGTCTGGGCATATCTGTACGACTTAGGATGACACAATAAGTATTCAAAACAGTGATAGAAGCAATGCTTGAGTTAATCTCAGCCACTGATAATCACTTCAGTCTGCATCCCAATCCATTGGTATTTTGCACACCATGCCACCTCAGTTTGGACCCAGCCGTATGCAAACCCATCTTGATCCTGCTCCAATAGGAACAGTCCAGCATGAACTGCCAAGCCGGGTCCTCCCTTCTATAAGTGGCATTTTCAGAATTGTAATTTAAAATACAACTTCACCATAAGTTAGGATTTTAAATTAGGATTCCAGATAAACCAAACATGAACCAGTAATCTCTTCCAACTTGGAAATTGCACTTATAAAATGTAATAAGGCAACTCTAGTGTAATCCTATGGGAGAGATAGGCCGTGCATCTTTCAACATGCTCTGCATCCTGACCTGGGGGCTTTATGGGGCCTACCTTAGAGGTGACTTATATGTATTAAAAAGGAATGTTAGGGCCTTGAAAAAGGTTTATTTTGCCAGGTGGACATGGCAGGTTAAAACTGCACACACAGTGTTTGCAATGGCAGGCCTGAGACATGTTTAAAGGGCTACCTAAGTGGGTGGCACAGTTAGTGCTGTGAGCCCTCTAGTAGCATTTAATATACAGGCCCTGGGCATATGTAGTGCACTTTTCTAGGCACTTATAAGTAAATTAAATATTCCAGTTGGATATTAGCCAATTCTACCATGTTTTAAGAAGAGAGCATAAGCACTTTATTATTGGTTAGCAGTGGTAAAGTGCACAGAGTCCTAAGGCTAACAAAAACGTCAGGAAAAACAGGAGGTCTGAAGGCAAAAAATCACCGCGAAACCATGTCAAGTATGACAGGTCTAACAAAAGCTTATTCAGTCATTGCACAATCTAGTTTCTGGTTTTCAGTTCAAAACGATTATAACTGATAAAACACCACTGAAAGGTATATTTGCTTTTTAGTAAAAACTGTAAAACACCAGATTTTGCTCTACGTTTACTGCTTTGGTGCTCTGGTGTCAAAGCAGTAAAGGTGCAGCCTCTTCCTCGAAGCGCTTTTAAGTACTGGATGCTCCTGCTGTGGCCCACTCGAGACATGATATGCTACATAAAAAAGATGCTCTCAAATGGACATAATGTCACTTCCCATTTGAGAACATGGCTCACCTTATATGAAGGTATGCATCTTTACTATGAAGAGTGTCTCTGTAGAAGGCTAAAGGCACCACCATGATGTCATCCTCCTTCATTGAAAGCTAGATGGAGCTTTGCTTTCTGAAAGCTCAGGTATCAAGACTGTGGCAATAAGAGTCACTGTACAGGAATGCACCTCAAGATGCAATGTCTTCAGATAAAGCACTGTACCCAACACTCCTGTTCCTAGTTTCATATTGTGATAATCTAAAAAGCATGCCTAGCACCTCTGCATCCACGATAAAAAGGACAAGGACGAAATCATGAACATGTTCTGCAACCATGCACAAGCCCAAAAGGGACAATGTGTCAGTTTTGTTGCTACCTGCCTCTCTACAGCACATACATGAACCAGAAAATCTTTAGTTAATGACCTGCAGAGAGTGAGTTCAGCTCAGAAACATTAATATAAGAGAAAGAACAGGTAGTAGTGCCCCTAACAAGGGAAAAACCGCACATCCACAATGTGAAAAATATTTGCAAAATAACAATAAAATGCGTGAAAAATATATAGTCTGTGTCATCGACTGGGAGCTATTTCATCCTCCAACACCTACTACACAAAGGTGTCATGTACACATTAAAACAATAATGTGCCTATACTGAGAAAAGAGAAATGAGGCTATTACAGCACAACCAAAAAAATCACAGTCAATAAATACAAACAACAGTATTTGGTCATGGGTCAGTATAAGCCCGTATCACAATTATAGTTTCTCCAGCAAGAAAGAGACAATACAGAGACGTCAATGAATTGTATAATTGACATCAAATCCTCCAATATGTTTTCTTGGTATGCTTTATTTTAATCCCAGATGTATTTAAAGAAATGTTCCCAGCACACAATAGCCGACACGTGTTTCGTCTGACACACAGACTTTTTAAAGGCAAAAATTGGGAATATTGAAGAATACAAATAAACTTTATTAGGTGCGCAATCCGTAGGTACAGCACATCGAAATAAGGGTTGCACTATGGCCCAATTCTATAATACGCGAATTTAATGGTCCGGACCATATCGTAGGGAAACTGTGATAGGTTAACACCTAATAAGAGACGTGTGTACGTCGTGAACCAGAATGTGGCAAGGAACTCATTCTTAGTAGGTGTTAACCTATCACAGTTTCCCTACGATATGGTCCGGTTACAGCTCACTGGCACTGAACTTACTTAATTCTTGCCTCTGTGAACTTTATTTTTGGTCTCGGGGACTCGTTATTCCTTACTCCCCATTTTGTCCGTTTAATTTGGAATCTCCGATTTTGGTCATATTTTGGACCATTAAATTCACGTATTATAGAATTGGGCCATAGTGCAACCCTTATTTGGATGTGCTGTACCTAAGGATTGCGCGCCTAATAAAGTTTATTTGTATTCTTCAATATTCCCAATTTTTGCCTTGAAAAAGTCTGTGTGTCAGACGAAACACGTGTCGGCTATTGTGTGCTGGGAAAATTTCTTTAAATACATCTGGGATTAAAATAAAGCATACCAAGAAAACATATTGGAGGATTTAATGTCATTTATACAATTCATTGACGTCTCTGCATTGTCTCTTTCTTGCTGGAGAAACTCTAATTGTGATACGGGCTTATACTGACCCATGGCCAAATACTGTTGTTTGGATTTATTGACTGTGATTCTTTTTGATTGTGCTGTAATAGCCTCATTTCTCTTTTCTCAGAAATATTAATAGGCAGCCACTGCTCTGGGTGTTCTGGTGGATGCTGCAGACAGTGCAATTATTGCAAAAAGAGGTTCATTGACCCATTCTGAGCCTTCATATCAAAGCGGAATAAGTTCAAAATACTGTTTCAGGATCACAAGATTCAACTTTCATTCCTACTTCATCCATGTCACAATAAAGTATGGAACCTATGGTGCAGAAAAAAGGCCTGGCTTTCGAAAAAATAAGATGTACAAACCATGGTTTCTATATTTAATGAAAATATATTGAGAAGTGCTTTGTCTTTCTCTCAATACAGACAATGCACCCAAGCAAACAATGAATGCTGCATGGAACATAAAGTGCCTTGGGCAACTCTCACACATGCCTAGCAGGAGTTCAGTCCAGGCATTATTTTGGTTAAAAAAAAAAGATTAGCAGTCCTTATGCTGCCTTTCAAATGAAAGAAAACAACTTCCACTGGCATGGCACAACATTGTAAAATAAATGTCATTCTTTGTGTCAAATGCACAGACAAACAACCTTAGGCATCCTGCAGATCCTGAAGTTTTTTAACTAAATCAGCTGCTTCATTATGCATAGCATAATTTGCTATCACCAAAGACTTATAGCTAACTGTATGAGAGCCATATTTACAATGCCTCTGCAGCACTTTTACGCTGCCGGAGTACTACTTTTGTGATGCTCTGGAGGCGCTGTGTGCGCAAAGCATGGCCTTGTAAATATAGAGTGAGACAGTGCCTTAATCTGCATGGAAGGGGCATTCAATGGGTGTTGCTGTGGGTGTTCCAATGCAACACCCATGGTTTTTGACACTGCGCTAGATTTAAAACATAGAGTAAATCTGGGGCAGGGCCAAAACTAACGCCTTCCCAAAGCAAGTATAACGTGAAGAAATGTTTACATTCCTCCTCGTTTCTTCCTCTTTCCTCATGTGCTGCATTTTTCTGTACACAAAGAACAAGGAAAATGCCTCCTTTGATTGTTTTTGTGTAGGAAGGTGTCCCTTCGTGTACAAAAACAATCTTGCCAACAACACAAGACACCCTTGCACCATGGTGCAAGGGGGCCTGCATTGGCACTTGGATACTGTTTGTACGCTGGTGCTGACAGACAGGACAGGAATGCACCGTATCTTGTAGATACACTGTGATCCTGCCCCTTTCTTTTGATGTAGGCCAGCGCAGCTAAGAGGCTTACGGCGCTGCTGTATGCCAAAATATTGTAAATATGTCATGTAATTCCTTAGCAAGCATCTCCCCTTTGACCAGGTCGAGTAGGATCAGGCCTAGGTTAGACTCTAAAACCACATTTTTTAAATTCTTTTTATTAAACATAAAAACAAGCTTCAGATAATCATCATGTACATGGATATTGTACAGAATAAACTTTTGCCACCGGCACCCCAAGGCATAACACATATCTAAATCAATTACTAGCTGTTATCATCTATACACTCAAGGGGTATACAAACATCTGGTCATCCTGGCAGTTTCTGTAAAACTCCTTATGACATTGTCCATTGGCCTCTGTACTTTGCCCACGCCCCCATATATTTTCTCCTGTACGTGGGCATCCCCTACTCTGATAAATCACTTGCTCTGCCCCTTGGCACCAATCCAAGTCTTTCTTCCAGGCCTTTAACATGGGGGCCATCCCTGCTCCCCAGGCCTGGGCTTTATTCCTCTTGGCCACCCCCCCTGCTAGGGCCAGCCAGGTCTTGGCCCATTGAGGCCACGTCGTCTCTCCAGTTACTCCCAGTATGTGCCATCTTGGCTCTAGCGGGACATCCTCCCCCACCACGGCCGTCATCACTCGGGCGACATCTTCCCAGTACTTTTGAACTATGGGACAAGACCACAAAATGTGGAAGAAGGAGCCTTTCTCACCACAACCTCTGACACACTCATCTGACATATAGCTACCCATTCGTACTTGAGTCATTCGTGAAGCGTAGGATCTATGGAGGATACGGAGCTGGACAAGTCTGAAGCCTGCCCTAATGGCTATGTCTCTGGGACTCTTCAGGGCTTCGGCCCAGTCATCATCCTCGAGAAAGCCCACATCTGATTCCCATGCCTCTCGCAGCGGGCCCATGCAATCTGGGGAGTTATTCACAAATTTTTATATGTGAGGGATATTGCTTTATCTATCATGGGGTCTAGAAGGAGACGATCCTCAAGCGGTGAATACTCTGTGATCGGAGTTCCGTCTTTCAGGCGTCAGTGAAGCGTGTGGCGCAGCTGTCGGTATCGAATATATTCTCCCCTCCCCATTTGGAACCCTTCCCGCAAGATGTCAAAGTATATCATTTTACCTCCCTTCCATACATCCTCCAGCAGGTCCCAATAAGGCTCCATTTCTGGAAGCCCTGCAGGCTTTCAGCTCTCCCAGGTAATCTCCCTCCCATAGAGGAGTCTGTTCCCTAAATTTGACCTCCCATCCAGTCATCTTGTTTGCCTTATGCTACACGTCAATGACCATTCTAGTGTGCACCGGGAGGAGTGAATTGCCGCTTCCTCTCCAATACAACTCTGTCAAGTAGCTTCCGTTGCACAATGCTAGGCGGTCAACTCTATACGCTGGCTCCTCAAGCGGTAAGAAAACCCACCTATTAATATTGACGAGCTGGGAGGTCCAATAGTATTTTCTAAGATCAGCGACGGCTAGACCTCCATCATATACTCCTCTGTGGATTTTTTGAAGTGCAATCCTGGGGTTGCAACAACCCCCCCCCCCCCCCCCCCCACAGCAGTTTACGCTGTTCGGACTCAACCGAGCTGAAGAATGTCTCTTGTAGCCGATACGGGGTGTTCTGAACTACAAATAGCAAACGTGGGAGGGCCATCATCTTAAAAAGAAGCCCTCTGCCAGCAAAGGAGACAAGGAGCACTCTCCAGTGGACAATGTCGTCCCTTAGGCGATCTAATTGTGCCTTCACATTTAGTCACAGGAACTCCTCTTCTGATTTTGTTATCCATATGCCCAGATATTTAAGCATCTCATTGTGTACCAAATCCGAGCACACCAACGTCAGAGGTGGGAGCCCACCAACTAGCAGAACACTAGGGATTTGTCCCAGTTGACACAGTATCCAGAATATGTGCCGAATGACTGAATTATATGGATAATACGATGGAACGTTTGTCGAGGTCTGTGGTCATACAACAAAATATCGTCAGCATATAAAGATATGCGCTCATCCCAGCATCCCCCAAGATCAATGCCTCTTATCAGTGGGTCCCCCCGTATCCATACCGCTAATGGCTCCAATGCTAATGCAAATAGCATCGGTGACAGCGGGCATCCCTGCCGCGTGCCCCGATGAAGCATAAAAGCTTGGGATATATTCCCATTGACACAAACTCGTGCCATGGGGGTGGAATATAGTAGGCGTATCCACTGCTGTAGAGTAGGGCCCAGCCCGACTTTATCTAGGATAGCGAACAAGTATGCCCATTCTATGCTGTCGAAGGCCATCTTCGCATCGAGCGAGGGTGGCAGGCACATCAATCTGACCTTGGGTGATCTGCATTACACCATATAGACAGCGCAGATTAAGCGTGGTGCTCCTATGGGGCATGAAGCCAGACTGATCTGGATGGATTAGGGATTGAATAACGGGGCTCAGATGATTGGCGATAACCTTAGCTAATACCTTGGCCTCAAAGTTCAGGAGGGAGATAGGCGGATAGGAGCTACAGAGATCGTGGAGTTTTCCTTATTTGAGGATGACCACTATGGTCGCCGGTCGCAGATCCTCTGGGAGTTGACCAACCTCTCTTGCACCGAGGAACATATTAAATTTATGCGTAGCGAGTTTGCCTGCCACACATTTATACATTTCTGTGGGGTGCCCATTGGGGCCCGCCCCTTTCCCAGACTGAAGGTCCCGTATGGCATTTTCTACTTCCTCTATGGTGAAGTCCGAGTCCAGCATTTCCCTATCCTCTCTCCCCAGCGTCTGTAACGTCATATCTTTTAGCAGTTCATAGGACTCCTCCCTCCCCCGTGTAGTCTGTGATTGGTATATGTTCTCGTAGTACTCAGCAAAGACCTCCACTAAGTCTGTCCCTGTGCCTCCCCGTGTACCAGTGTCCGTTATATTTCGGAAACCCAGTTGCGACTTCCCTGGTTCTTTTCGAGCCAGGCAATCAGTTTGTTGGCCTTATCCCCCAAGTCGTAGATCTTTCTCTGCATGGCTAGCGCATGGGCGCGAGCAGCGTTTTCTTTTAAGTCCTTAAGTTCGTTTTGCTTAAGCCTGAGTATATGTGCGCGTCCGGTGCCTCCCACTGGGTCGGGGCCTAGTGTCCTTTCAAGAGTCAGTATCTTCCGCTCTAAGGCCTCACATTGAGTGCGTTTTCCCTTACAACTGGCGCCACTGGTCACCTGTACGAAGTCCCTAGCCACCACCTTATATGCCTCCCATAGTATACAGTCGGACCGTACCGAGCCCACGTTTTCGGCAAAGTACTGTTCTGTGCATTCCTCAAACTGTTCTCTGAATTCCTGGTCTCTGAACAGGAAGGGGTCCAGTCTTGGCTGGAGAGACCAATCCCGCCGTGGCCCACACATCTGCACCTCTACCGGTGAGTGGTTTGATATTCCGCTCGCCTTGTGGCATCCCCCCAAAATAGCCCCACCGAGGCTGTATGTGTGAAAATATAGTCTAACCATGATCCACTCACATGGGCTGCAGAGATGTGTATGAATTGGCACAAGTTGGGGTTGTGACACCTCCACAGGTGCGTCAGTCCTAATGCTCTCACGAGTGTAAAGGTCGGGGATCCCGCGCCCGGGGGAGTTTACATCCTTATGTCCAGAGATATTGTATAGTTCATGTCCCCCCTAAGAACTAGGTTTCCATGAGGTAGGCCCAGAAGAAGCTTTCTAAAGTCGGGAGTGTAATCCCGTGTAGTCGTGGGGGTATGTAAACCGAACACACATTTTCCACCTGTTCCTCCTATTTCCCAGATAAGGCAGTGAACTGTCCCAGGTGGTCGCACCAGGTACGGTGCACAACGAAGGGTACCAAGTTTTTAATAAGTATGGTGGTGCCCCGGTGGTGAAGCCGGCGTGGGCCCGGAGTGTATAACCAAAATAATTGAGTGCCAAATACTCACTACCTTGGAAATGTTTCTCTTGTAGGAGCACTATGTCTGGGGAGTGCCTACGCAAGTATTGTAGAGCCATAGTACGTTTTATCTTGTCTCCTAGACCGTTCACCTTCCAGGAGAGGATTTTCAGCTGTCTTGCTTGGGTAGCCATTTGGGAAACCTGCTTGTCTTCCCCCTCCCATCCTACCCCGCCCCCGATCAGGGCACCTCCCCCCTCAAGTGACTTGTGAAGCGAAGTGCCTCAGGTCACGAGCCACACATGGCGGAGCAAAGATACTGAAGCAAAAACAACCCAACAAACAATAGAAAAACCCATAACAGAATGCAACCCTGCCTTGTAGGTCTGAAACTACCCACATCTCCAATAGCAGAGCGCCTGTCACCCTATTAAACAAGGAACTAATGTGGGTTTGCTAGACACTACCACCCGACAGCAGCCACCCCCGGGCCCTCAATGCCACCCAACCACCCAGAAGACAGCTGGAGCATATGCAATACTGGCCTGTTCGGCCATTTCCCGGGTTCCAGTGTCAATTAGGCATGCGCAGTGCCCCCTGACTAGTACCTTGAGTCCTGCACAAATCATGTAACGGACTCCTGAGATGAGTCCAGTCCCTCATTTTTCAGGAGCACCTCGCTTCGCTCATAGGGCTCCCAGACCAAGAGCTCCTGGATCTGGACTCCGATCTCGCCCTTTCTGTGCTGCAAGTCAGAGATTCAAGATTACGGTAGCAACTCCCAAGCCAGTCTGTCTGTTCTCGCCTTCTGCGTGCTCGACCCCCATCCAGTCATTGTTGAACCTCCACAGGTGACGTGAAAAACAAGGATTTATCGCCCTCTATGACTTTAAGCTTGGCCGGGAAGAACATCATGTATTTAAGTCCTTTCTCCCAAAGGGCACGTTTCACCCCGTCGAATGTGCGCCTCTCCTGCTGCACTTTCAGAGTAAAATCCGGGAAGAACCGAACTGTTGCGTTCTCGTAGGGAAGGTCGCCTCTCACTCTGGCTGCCTGCATATTGCGTCCCAATCTTGGAAGTTTAGGATTCGCACTGTAATTGGCGTGAGGGGGGCCCCGGTTTAGGCTTAGGGATCGGAGATCTGTGCTCCTTTCGACAGAGAACAGAGGAGACAGTCTCTTGGGTTTAATGTGGTTTAGAATAAGATCTTCAAAGAAGAGGTCCATACTGGGGCCCTCCGCTCCCTTTGGCACTCCCACCACATGAATGTTATTGCAGTTCATCCAGCTGCAACGCCATCAGCTTGTGTTGGTGTGCCAGCTTCTGCACATTCTCTTCCAGCTTGCGTGCTGCGAATTGGAGCTCCCCTATATTCTCTTCGGTCAGTGTAACCCTTACTGAGGTTTTCCGCATGTCCGCCATCATTAAGTTCATCTCAATTGTGACCTTGTCAATTTTCGGTTCTAGGTTAATGCCCACCGATTGGATTGCCGCCATGATGGAGCTAAGGGATGGCTCTTCTCCTGCCGGTTTGTCGCCATGTGCCCCCTCCTCGGAGTTCAGTTGTTGCGGGACAGCGTATTTATCCAGTTTGTTAGATTGGACTGTGGCCGGGGCCCCTTTTGGTTTAGTCATAGTGGAGATCTCTCTAGCGGGGGACAGATAGTCGCTTTCCCACCCCCTTCGGTCACCTCGTATCACCACCCTGGCTTGGCACGATCTTCCGGGTGCCACAGGCACACAATCCAAAGATGCAGCCTCTCCTTCTTTGTATGCCACTAGGTAGTCTACCTGCAGCTCTTGAAACCCAGAGAAGGGATGGGTGAGGTAGAGGGATTCAGTCACTTCAGGATATTTTCTGGTGGACAATTATTCGGATCGGGGCCCCGCGTTGTCTGCATTGGTTTCAGTTAAGTGTCTGAGTTGGCCCTAATTGCGCCAACCGTTCCCAGCCGTGGCCACGATAAAATAGGAGCTTCGTGGGGGTGCCCGGGAGTTTCCTTGGTCCAATCTTAAAAGACCCCCCTGTCCACCACACCTCACCCGGCCTCACCTCCGCAATCGGTCTCGGCAGAGGTCACAGCCCACAGTCAGCGACGTCGTCCGTAATTGCACCCCAGGTCTGGCGCCTTCCACTGAGTTCGGGCCTCGGACTGCAGAGCCCAAGCCGAAGCAGGTCCGGATCAGACGCCTCAGGTGTTGGCCAGGGGAAGTGCGTCTCGTTAGCTCCGAGAAGGGGAGGGGGGCCCACAGATGATGCTCCTGAATACTGCACACTCCCTCGCAGGATCCACTCACCGAGCACCCCCCGCTCGGCTGCACAGATACGAATTCACCGGCACCATGCAGTGATCGCCTGTATGGAACAATCCAGCCCAGCTCAGGTCACAAGGGGTGTGCCGTCGGTGGCTCGTGGAGTGTAGTGCCCCTGGGCCTCTTACCATGCCTTCCGCGTTCAGCAGCTATCACAGGCCTTGTAGCCCGGGTCTCGAGTAGCGAGGATCCTGGGCTGCTCGATCGGCGTCTGGGCTGGCAGATTACACAACTCCGCCCCCTTTCCCCTCGGCGCTCGCCACCATACTCAGACAGGGCCCGTCTTTGCCGCGATCAGGGCACTGCACCATCAGGGGCCATAGATACTCCTCCTGCTTCAGTACTTGACCGGTAGAGCAGCGCCGGTCAAATCCCCTCTCCAGCTGCAGGATAAGTGGTGGATATAGAGGGCTTTATCGCGTGCCCAGACGGAGCCGAGGAGTTAAGCCGCCATCATGGCTGGTGCCAAACCACGCCCCCTAATACCACATTTATTGAGCTAATACCCAGTCCTTTCCTGGTATCTCAAAGCAAAGGACAGGGCAATGTGAAACTGTCTTGCAATAACAGAGCACCAAGCACATCTGAATTTATATCACATTTGATAGGTAATAGTCCTTCATTCAATCGGTCTTTGCCAGTTGCGTGAAAAATAGAGCAGAAGGAAGATGTTTTAAATGGTCATCAGTCATCATTTATTTGTTGCAATCAAATCTGAATGAGCTGCAAACGTAGCTTTATCTATGAAAATTCTAGATACACAGTGGGAGTGGACCTCTGGAAAGAGAAATGTGCTTGCTAGAAAATGAGAGAGGAAGGTAGGTGAGGGAAAAAAGTTACTTGTTTGGACGAATTTAACAAAAAGGTTGAGAGAAGAAATTTAGAAAATGGAAAAAAAGAAGGAAGAATGTGGAATGAATGAGGGAAAGAATTAAGAGCCAAATTCACTTTAGGTACTTGAAGAACTCCTTCTGTATGGAAGTTTACAGAAAGAAAATAGCACAAACTGATAACCACAGATTTTTTACAATTCCTGAAAACATTTTGAAAAATCTAAAGCAGCCCTACCAAGACTCACAACAAATAGAAACTGAAAACAGAAAAGCTTCAGAAACCATTCAGCTCTCACGGGAAGCTGAGTGTGATAACTTCCATTAAAAAACTGTTTTTGTGAAAAGTTGTATGAACATGGGCAAACTTGTTAGAAACCTTACTCTTTGCAGTGCCAACCCAATATTCCTTATTCACATCCCCTCTACTGCTCTTCTGCTCATAAATCAAAGTCAATACACCATCTTATGTACTTTGTGATCTTACATTGTCTGTTTCTGTCCACAGTTCACAACTATCTACTTTGAATCTATTCCTTAGTACATTTTGAAGCTGAATGTAGGTTGTTGTTTGCTGAGGTGGTGGTTTTAACATTTTCCACCTAATTCAGCAACACATCTTTCTACTCCCCTTGGAATTGATTTATTGTGGGTGGGTGAGCATCCATCGCCATTTAAGTAATGTTTCTATTTACACTTGTCTATCAAGGTCAGGGTTTTTTCTCAATGGTTTTTTATTGAGTTATAAAGTGCACAGAAGATTGTAATCGAACAAGCATGAACAGTACAGCAATAAAAATGAGCATGTCCTCAATACAGATAGGCACACAATGTCTGCAACTGTAACCAATAGTGCAGCATTGAATACCTGTAGTGCTTAGAAATACTGCACATCACTTACAAATAATCCATTAAATTAAACCTAGACTAGTTGAAAAAAATAATGTTGCCCAACTGGGGCTAGAACATGCTGTGGTGTGTCTGTGAAACCGACCTAGCATCTACTGCGAGAAAGGCATACTGCCTCCACACCTTTTAGTATCTATCACTATAGGGAGTTCTTGAGAGCAATACAAGGGAGGATAATGACATTATTGCCTAAGTCTGAAGCTGGGCGGGGGAGAAGGCAGATGTGCAGGTCTAATGTGGTATAGCACATACTCTATTCGCTTGTGGCATTAGAGGGGTATCAGTCCATATTTATTGGTTCTGGGGTTGATGGGGGAACGTGGGCACTCTCTGCAGTCTGTTGTTTATTTTCACTGTTAATGTTTGTAGATATGCTTCCCAGGCAAACTACTGTGGCATGTACCACTGTCATACAGGCAGCAAGCTCAAGGTCATGACTTCTCCAGTTGCCCACTTAGCAAGATCGCCCAGGCAAAGTGGTATCGAGCGGGCGACTGAGGATTTCCATGCCATTGCTATACAACGCTTTACTAAGACAAAAGCTACGACAATGAATTTTGTGACATATTTGTTCTTGCGTGTTTGTGGCAGAATGCAGGTGTCGACCAGTAAGGTCCGACTTGTAATGCATCCTTAATACATGTCAATAGCGGTATTTCTTCTGACCACAATTGCCCAATCGCCAGTTAGGCCCACACCTTGTGGAAGAAGTTCGCCATTGGGCACGATCATCGTGAGCTTTTAGGAATGATACAAGGGAACATGCAATGAATTTGTAGAGGGGTGAAGGAAGTCTTATGTAGATTGTTAAATTGGGTGTATTTCAGGCAGGGCTTTCTGATTACTTTTTGGACATATGCCATTGCGATGGACCATTGTCTGTCCATACTTTTTTGGCCCATGGATTGGGCCCATTTGTCCTTTAGGATGGGGAATCTAGTGGTACAGGCACCTAGCAGCTCCCTGTATATCATTGTGATTGCCCAGCTGTCATTACATGCCAGGTCTGGTACCTTAGTGGACTAATGGGCCCACTGTAGGGACCTGTGTACTACCTCATGGTCAAAGGTTCAAATCCCCGGTAGGTCCACTCAGCTCTTCATCCATCTGAGGTCAATAAAATGAGTACCGTTGGGTAACAATAAACATCTGTTATTCAGTGCCTTGATACTCTTGGGTGATATATGCGCTTTGCAAATACATGTGTTATGTTATGTTATTACCGTGACTGAGCCATATCTGCAAAGGTAAAGAAGGTTCAAATTCAGTTTGCTCCAGCTCCCATAATGTCCTGATTGTGGTCTTCAGTGCGCTGCAAATCATGTGCCGCCCCTCTTCTATGTTGTAGTGCTCCCTAATCTCCAGTAAGGTCAACAGGGTTTTGTGTATGTATAGCTCGCACAACGCAGAGAGGCCTGCCTCTGTCCACAATCTAGTGTTGTGGTGTTTGGCCACTCTACAGAAACATGGGAGCTGTCATAGTGGAAGGTTTGGCAAGTAAAGCAAAGAGTTATGTTTAGGCTGGATGTATGTGTGTAAGCAGCATTTGGATGCCCTGACTATGCATCCCACAGAGCATCTTCAGCCAATCAGCTAACTTGCAGCCCCCCATGTCCCACCTATTAATGAGCCTTTCAGAGACAGGGGCATCTGAAAGCCATTGTATAGGCCATTGTAGTTGAGCTGCTGCTTAATAAAGCCTGTAGCTAGTTGCTTCCAACCCCCACATTCTAAAAGGGTATATAGTTTGTAAAGTGCTACTCTCTTGTCACACTGTTCAGGTCCTTGAAAAAGCATCTGGGCAGGTAAACATAGTGGTGAAAATTGTATGCCAGTCTAGGTTGCACCAGCATTTTGGTTATTGCGACTCTGCCCATTGGCAACAGCGGGAGGGAGCCTCAGAAGTTCAAGGAGCTGCATATACCAGCCACCACCGCCCCCTGGTTCCCCTGTACAAGGTCATCCCTGGAGTGATAGATGTTTACCCCCAGATATCGGAAGTTGTCAGGCTGCCATTCCAGGTCTGTACAAGGCAGAGCCTCTGATTCCTGGTCTGGGAGTCCCAAATGTCATCCCGCGTCGCTAACACCTGTGGGATGTCCCTGCATACATCTCGCAGGTACACCAGTGCATCATTTGCGTAGAGTGAGATTGCTTCCCAGGCGTTACCACTCGGGATCCCACATTGTGGACCCCACAAATGAAAGAGGCCCGCCATGTGCTCAATTGCTAGAGCAAATATAGTCGGGCAGCCCAGCCTGGTACCCCGGCATACTCTAAAGGCTTCAGAGATCTCCCTGCCCATACAAATCTCGGCCACCGAATTCGTGTACAGAAGGCCTATCCAACACAATATCAAAGGCCCCATTCCCATTCGCTTTAATGCTTCCAGTAGGTAAAGCCACCCCACAGTGTTGAAAGCCTTCTCTGTGTCTAGAGATAAGGCTGTAAGTGGGCATTCATTTGAGGGTTTTCCTCCATGAGACGGAAAAGGCGTCTCAAGTTGAGGAATGTATTCCTCCCTGAAATTAGGCCGTCCTGGTCATGGTGGATCAGCATAGTAAGATATGGCATTAGTCTATTTGCAATGACCTTCCAGAGGAGCTTACATTCAGTGTTAAGGAGGGATAGCAACCTATAGGAGCGCACCTCCATTGGGTTTCTACCTTGCTCCCGAAGGACCACATTTAGCGCTTCTTGCATGGACACAGGCTCTGGCCAGCTGAAACATTTGAAGTAGCTTTGGGGCCAATATCGTCCTGTAGGTGTAATAGAACCCAACCTAAAGTCCATCCATCCCAGGTGTCTTATTGTGCACCATCTGATAAATTACAAGACAAACCTCTTCAATTGTCAGCGGGTCATCAAGAGTTTGGTGTTGTAGAAGTTCAAGTCTCGGGTTTGGCAGCTTATCTAGATATCCCTGTAAAGAAGGGCACCAGTCCCCTCATCCCCTCATATAATGAGCTATAATAGTCTAGGAAGTCTTAGTTGATGCCGGCCAGCATATTAAGCATCTCCCCATCTTGGGATCTGATAGTGTTCATGCGGGATTTAGGGCCCTCTGATCGCAAAAACCATGCCAGTAGGTGTCCCAATCTAGCCCCTTCTGCTATTTAACTATGTTTTCCGCATAGTCCAGCTTCCCAAGTCTGGTCTCCAAGACTCTGTGATATCTTCTTAGGGGTTGGACATTACTGTCATTCTCTATGCCCTCTCCCACCTGCACCTCAGTATCCCATATGGCAGCTCCAGGTGTGCGGAATGTAAGTTTCACACCATAAGTGATTTTGATGTATAGCTCCTGTAGGACTGCCTTAAAGGCATCTATCACTCTGTCCGAGGCAGTCCCGCAATTGTACTCAGAACAGAAATGTTTGTACCAATGGTTTTGCTGAACACCTTATCTTGCAGTACTTGTGTGTGCAGTTTCCATATGGATATCAGCGCCCGCCACTTGCCCCAGTGTATTGTCATCTTAAGTGAGTTGTGGTCAGAATGCTTATGGCCCAGGTACTCAGTAGGAGAGACATGTTTTAGTTAAAGAAGAGTATATAAATTCTGGTGTGCAGTCGGTGGATCAGTGAGAAATAATAATATTTTCTCTATGGGGGTGCATTGTGCACCAGATATCATGCAGGCGTCTATTCCAGAGTGTAGGAAAGAGCCTCTTTTAGCATGGCTACCCCCCCCCCCACTTTTTTGCCTGATACCTGATGTGATTTCAAACTGTAAGTGCACTGGGTCTGTGCTACCAGGTTTCCGAGTGTCAGGTCTCTTTCCCAAACACTGTACCATGTTTGGCACAACTTCAGCAAGTCCCCAGTTAATGTTACCCCTGGTACCTAAGGCATGGGTACCAAAGAGGGTCCTCTGGGCTGCAGCACTGGTTGTGCCACCCCAGGGACCCCTCACCAAGGCTATGCACTCTGCCATTGCAGGCTGTGTGTCTTGGTGCAATGAAATGCAAAGCGTTGACATGGCACACAGCCCTCTGTGCCTTACCACCTGTACACTGCATAAGGTATGGGTAAGTCACCCCTACTGGAGGCCTGTAGCCTTAAGGCAGGGTGCACTATATCCTATTGAGGGCATATCAGCATGAGCAGATATGCCCCTACAATTTCCAGTCTATTTTGAGATGTTGTAAGTGCACAGGGAAGCCATCAGGCGTACATGGTCTGGATACTTGTCAACACGAGTTCCCTAGCTCCATTTCACTGATTTCTAAGGTGATTGGTACTAATCATCATGTTTTAATTAATCCTCACTGATTCCAGTGTTGGGTTTACTTCTAGATTCACACTGGAGACCCTTTTAGAGGGTCCCCGGAAATCCTACCAAGCAGTGGTGTGGTCTCTGACATGTTTTTGCCACCCTGCCACCACCAGACATGTTTCTGACTTCATGGGGTGAGAGCCAGCGCTCTCAGAGGACAGAGACAAAGCCTGCTGTGGCCGGAGGTCCTTCACACCTCCTTCAGGACAGGAGGGCCTAGGCCTCTGTATATGGAGGTGGGGAGAGGGGATAAAGTTCCAACATCGGTCCGGCGTTCAGTGTTATTTGGCCTCTGCTTTTCCAGGCCATTGAGCAGAGAGAAGGCTGACTCCCTAGCCTTCAGGGGGCCCCTGAGGTGTGCTTCTCCTGCTTACCTCAGCCAAAAGGGTTCATATCTGTCTGGATTGTTGTGCACAACACGAAATAAGGCAGGAATCTCCAGTGAGCTGACCCGTGATCTGATGGTGTAGGGGAACCGCCCAGTGGCCGCTCACCCAATGGCTATTCCCTTCAGCTGCCCTTGCCCTAGCTGTTGGTGAAGGTGGTGGGGGGAGTTGTTGGCCAAACCCCAAAGATGCACCCCTAGGAACCACTGGGATTTGGCAGCTTGGGTAGTCAACCTATGTATAGCTTGCATTCAGAGGACTACTCACACCTATAATCTCAGTCCACAGTGAGCCTCATTCACTCACTTATGTGGTAGGGGAGGGGCTGACCCAGGTCCCTCTTCCCCAATGGATTTTTTTAGGCCTGTTATTCTGTCCCCTGCAGGGACATATGGTGGTGTGGTTGGGGAGCAACCCCAGAGTTGAGCGTTCTTTTGCGCTGGTTCTGAAAGTGTTTCCCAACTCATGCTCCTTCAGTGATTGGGAGTCACAACTGCCTCTGGTCCCTGCTATTAACGAAGAAGAGGGGAGCATTATATGGTTACCTTCTAGGTTGCGCTCTATGGGGCACAAGCATCAACCTAAATACCGATCGCAAACGGGCAGATTCGCAGGATGAACCCCTTTGCGACCAGTATTTAGGCAATTGGGATGCATCAACCCAAAACCCATTCGCAATATAGGTAATCGCAAATTTTACGATTACGTAAATTGCAGATGCTTTTAGGGAATCGCAAATTGCGATTCCCTATTTGGGATGCATCAAAGCCTTTCCTAAATGCGACTTCGCATTTAGGAAATGCTAATTACCATCAACTGCAAGTTGATGGTAATTTTCAAAAACTTTGAAAAATGCACAAAAGTGCATTTTTCAAAGTGCCATGTGGCGCACACATATGCCCTTATTGCATATGTGTGCGCCACATGTGCACACATCCCAAATTTGGGGGTGCAGAAGGGTGGCCTTTATTAGTAGGAATCACTATTTTATTAGCGAAACCTACATGCATAAGGTTTTGCGATTCCTTAATAGCGAATCCTTAATATTCGCTATTAAGGAATCGCAAATCCATACTTTGATGCATGTGGCCCCATATGCCATACCTGAGTGTGGTGGCCAGAGGTGGCGGTCTGTGTGGCACCGGCAGGAGGTAGATCTACTTAAGACTGCCGCTTCAATGTGTGGTAGGCTATGGTGTTGCACTCCACTTGCAGCACTGGAAGCATGGCCCATCGGGAAGCAGCTCTGGGGCAAATGGGACCGGGAGTATTGGCGCCAGCCCTATATAACACAGGAGAGGGACAGATAACAAGCAGGATGATGTTAGGTGGCTTTTTTTTAATGCAGAGCTCTCTACTCTGTGACCTTCTTTGCTGCCATCTTAACCACACTCCCAAGTACCATCCGGTTTAACAGTACATGTGAATATAACTCCTTCATTGTTTGTAGTTCTGAAGGTTACTGAGGATAAGTTTCTCTCTTTTTCAAGTTATGTACAAATTAATTAAATCAAGTTAAATGCATTATATACCGTACAATAAATATAATTTTTAAGGTAGACCCAGCATTTTTCATTGATTTTACCAATATTAATAATCATCTGTAGTAAGAGATGGAGCACACCAAAGCAACAAGTATTTGATAATAGTAGTAAACACAGTCATTAACAAAAACTTTTTAGCAAACTTTAAAAACAAATTGTGAGCTATAAGTCCTAAGTGCAAATAATGACTCCAGTAGTTTCACTTAATCAGTGTCCTCATACCACTCTACAAATGTTTGCATACTTTTAGATAACATGTTTGCTGTATTAGAAACCATGCTATGAATTTAAATCTTTGCTTCCCGCTAACTAACCTATTAGCGAAGTGGGTATTCTATAGGGCTCAGACATGGAGTGTGGCCTGACAGCTATGGAGTGAAGTTGCGCTGCTCTGAGGTCCCGCCTGGCCGCTCAACATGTTTCCTGAATCGGGCCCCCCTTGGGCCCATAGTTTGGCACCATCCCCGCCGGAGAGGCCTGAGATCCAAGGGACTTCTGCAGGAATATCGGACAAGCCGCCTGTGACCACAGCGCTCCGCATTGATATCCGGCTGTGGACGATATCAAGATGGCGGCATCGAGCACTGGGGCTTCGCAGCAACAGGGAGGCATCAGTGGTCAGCTGGCCCTGCCCCAATGAAGAGGTGCAGCACGGATCCTCGACTGTTGCGGGGACTGGCTGCAAGTAGAGGCACCAGCAGTGAGTGCTTGAGGAGCGGCGTCTAGTGGAGGAACCATGCTGGGTGAAATGAGCACAACCAGGGCGAGACCATGAGGCCTGCTGTGCAGCGCAGGGAGGCAGTGAAGATTCAGTGAAAGGAATGGAGGCAGCAGAGACCCAGACCACGGAGTGCGATGATGGAAACACTCTGCTCAGCAGTGAATATGGGCCTTGGAGATGGCTGGTGACCTTCTCGCTGTGCCCCTCCCCTACCCTCATGCAGTGCAACACTTCAGTACAGTGTTGATCCTACATGCACTGCTGGGCGTGCCCCACAGCCCTGGGGGTTGGGCTGCCAGCAGGAGTTCTGGCTCTGTGCAATAATTTCTTGGGTGCCCCCATGAGCTCCAAGCACCACCATAGATCGCTACAACTGAAAGTGCCAATGGCTGCAATACCTGGAGCTACCCGGGGGAAGCAACCTGTGGCAGAGACAACTGATCTGACAAGGTACTCAAAGCCATTACCACCACCCGTGAAGTACTTGAGAGTAAAATCAGCACCATTGTAGTCAACCTTGGATTGCTGACAGACAACCAATTGAAGTTGGTGGATAAGGTGCGCACGGGGAAAACTACGCTGTGTGACCTTGCTCGGTGTATGGCCGGGATAAGGAAACGAAGGTCCTTAGAGAAGCAATAGGTGTCCTGGAGGTCAGGATAGATGACACAGAAAACTGCAGTAGAAGGTATTATATAAGGGGGGTGGGCCTTTCCGAAGGAGAGGAGGGTAGGGACATGGTGCAATACTTTGAGAACTGGCTGAGAAAGCTGATGGCATCTCAGGACGTTCTTTGCAGTGGAGAGAGTGCCCAGGGTAGGTGACTTCCCCCAGGGGCGGTGCCGCTACCTGTGGTGGTGCGCCTCCTGTATTTCAAGGACAGAGATTTGATCCTGTAAAAGGCAAAGCAGACAGGTACCTTTACAGTTGTCAACCAGAAAACCCTGATTCCCCTAGACTATACCCAAACAGTCCAGAAGATGAAGGCGTCCTTTGCAGAGTTCAAATGGACGAAGGCTTGCAGTAAATATTGCTGGAACCGGCCAGGCTGAAAAGTCCTCCACCATGGTCAAGCTCATCTCTTCAGGATACAGGGCTGAGGTGGGAGGAGGATACCCATCCTTGCAGAGGAAGCCAAAATGCAGGCACCCACCAGGGAGGTATAACAAGCCTTTCAGGGAACAGAAGCGGAGCAAGGAGGCGGTGCTGAATGCGGCAATACGTTTGGGTAGACGAGCCCAGCCCCCCAGCTTGGAGGGGGCGGGGTTGGAGAACTCTGCCGAGGGTACAGACTCTAAACCCAGATGTCTGCCACAGACAATTTGCCAGGTATCCCCCCTCAAATGGCAGATGATTTGTAGACTGAATGTTGGTGAACCTTGACTTGCTTAGACCCGGGAATGGCTGGGATTATATTGACTGTTATAACTTGTGTTCGGCTGGATGGGCAGAGCCGAGCCTACTGGAACTGAGAACTGGTAACCGCCTACACCTTCCATTAGAATGGAGAGGAGTAGCTTGAGCACATATTCATTATAGTTCACATTGGTGTGCGACTGGATGGTTGCTGTTGGCGATGGGATGTGGGAGTTGAGAATGGTTTTTCTTTGTTTTTTCAGGCCCACAGTCATCTAACACAGGTTATTCTGTATGTCAGGGGAGGTGGCCACCAGGGGCTGTGGGCAGCAAATAACACTCAGGGGACTGAGAGTGGCAAGAGGTCAACCTATAGGAGCGCACCTCCATTGGGTTTCTACCTTGCTCCCGAAGGACCACTTTTAGCGCTTCTTGCATGGACACAGGCTCTGGCCAGCTGAAACATTTGAAGTAGCTTTGGGGCCAATATCGTCCTGTAGGTGTAATAGAACCCAACCTAAAGTCCATCCATCCCAGGTGTCTTATTGTGCACCATCTGATAAATTACAAGACAAACCTCTTCAATTGTCAGCGGGTCATCAAGAGTTTGGTGTTGTAGAAGTTCAAGTCTCGGGTTTGGCAGCTTATCTAGATATCCCTGTAAAGAAGGGCACCAGTCCCCTCATCCCCTCATATAGTGAGCTATAATAGTCTAGGAAGTCTTAGTTGATGCCGGCCAGCATATTAAGCATCTCCCCATCTTGGGATCTGATAGTGTTCATGTGGGATTTAGGGCCCTCTGATCGCAAAAACCATGCCAGTAGGTGTCCCAATCTAGCCCCTTCTGCTATTTAACTATGTTTTCTGCATAGTCCAGCTTCCCAAGTCTGGTCTCCAAGACTCTGTGATATCTTCTTAGGGGTCGGACATTACTGTCATTCTCTATGCCCTCTCCCACCTGCACCTCAGTATCCCATATGGCAGCTCCAGGTGTGCGGAATGTAAGTTTCACACCATAAGTGATTTTGATGTATAGCTCCTGTAGGACTGCCTTAAAGGCATCTATCACTCTGTCCGAGGCAGTCCCGCAATTGTACTCAGAACAGAAATGTTTGTACCAATGGTTTTGCTGAACACCTTATCTTGCAGTACTTGTGTGTGCAGTTTCCATATGGATATCAGCGCCCGCCACTTGCCCCAGTGTATTGTCATCTTAAGTGAGTTGTGGTCAGAATGCTTATGGCCCAGGTACTCAGTAGGAGAGACATGTTTTAGTTAAAGAAGAGTATATAAATTCTGGTGTGCAGTCGGTGGATCAGTGAGAAATAATAATATTTTCTCTATGGGGGTGCATTGTGCACCAGATATCATGCAGGCGTCTATTCCAGAGTGTAGGAAAGAGCCTCTTTTAGCATGGCTACCCCCCCCCCCACTTTTTTGCCTGATACCTGATGTGATTTCAAACTGTAAGTGCACTGGGTCTGTGCTACCAGGTTTCCGAGTGTCAGGTCTCTTTCCCAAACACTGTACCATGTTTGGCACAACTTCAGCAAGTCCCCAGTTAATGTTACCCCTGGTACCTAAGGCATGGGTACCAAAGAGGGTCCTCTGGGCTGCAGCACTGGTTGTGCCACCCCAGGGACCCCTCACCAAGGCTATGCACTCTGCCATTGCAGGCTGTGTGTCTTGGTGCAATGAAATGCAAAGCGTTGACATGGCACACAGCCCTGTGTGCCTTACCACCTGTACACTGCATAAGGTATGGGTAAGTCACCCCTACTGGAGGCCTGTAGCCTTAAGGCAGGGTGCACTATATCCTATTGAGGGCATATCAGCATGAGCAGATATGCCCCTACAATTTCCAGTCTATTTTGAGATGTTGTAAGTGCACAGGGAAGCCATCAGGCGTACATGGTCTGGATACTTGTCAACACGAGTTCCCTAGCTCCATTTCACTGATTTCTAAGGTGATTGGTACTAATCATCATGTTTTAATTAATCCTCACTGATTCCAGTGTTGGGTTTACTTCTAGATTCACACTGGAGACCCTTTTAGAGGGTCCCCGGAAATCCTACCAAGCAGTGGTGTGGTCTCTGACATGTTTTTGCCACCCTGCCACCACCAGACATGTTTCTGACTTCATGGGGTGAGAGCCAGCGCTCTCAGAGGACAGAGACAAAGCCTGCTGTGGCCGGAGGTCCTTCACACCTCCTTCAGGACAGGAGGGCCTAGGCGGAAGGGAGGATTCAAAGGCGATGCCACTTTTGTAATCCAACCCAGGAACCTCCAGTTACCAGGCCCCCTTCCCTGCTCCACTTTTGATGGGAGGAAAAGCGGGAAAATTAGTTAGATTTGGAGGAGGGTCCTCACTTAGTCTACCCCACCCCTAGGGCAGGGCATGCGATTTGAAGCCCTCTCCTGAAATTCCACTATCTTGGATGGTAGAAAAACAACCTAAAGGGGCTAGGGTATTGTCTCTTCCCACAGAAAGTGGTCACTAGAGGGTGTGGACACCCTAAATGTAGGGAGTTCATTGGCTACTACCTATCCCCTTGTAACACTCCTAAATTCAGTATTTAGGTGGCATGCATGACTTGAACATCAGATTCGACTGCCAAGAGAAGACCAGGACAAAGAAGACCCACTGCACAAGAACTGAAGCGGTGCTGCAGAAGAAAAAGGAGCCAAACCCTGCCTGCTGCTTCAAGGACTCTACACTCGCTGCCTGCTGTGTCGTCCTTAACCTGAGAGGACTTCAAGAACCCAGCAGCACCCCCAGCCTTAAAAAAATCACCAAGAAGCTCTCTTAGAATGATGGTATTACTCTCCTGCACTCCGCAGGCCCAATCTCATAAAGTCCAGTTTGTCAACTTGCTCCTCTTCGACAACCTTGATGCAGCACCAAACCTAGTTTGAAGACACCAGGACCCACTGGCCCTGCAGCGTACCAATAACCGGGTACCGGAAACCCAACGGCAAACACCAAGAAGAAGAGTCCACACCAGACTCCCAATCCACCAGAAGTAAACACCCATTGAGGGACTTCGAGACACCCGAGACCCATTTCCTGAGTGGCCCAGTTGTCCCAAGATCGCCTGACTGCGAGGACCTCCAGACGCATGAGGCCCGGCTGGCCTTTTGGCTCTGCGCCCAGCCCTACTAGCCCCAGCACTGACTAACCAGCTGTGCTCCCATGGTCCCCAAGCCCTTAAGTGACCCCCTTCGTCTTTGTGCACCAGCTTCCAAGAGCCTGAGCAATCTCTCCCGCCCGATCCGGGACACTCCCAAACTTCTCCTGCTGGAACTTTGGGCCTGGTCTCGACATCAACCTAAAACATGAATGTGAACTTTGTGAAAGCATTGTCTGATTGTATATGCATTTTCCTGCTTTTTCCCCATTGTTTTATATGGTGCGTGATTGCGCACAAAAGTGATATATTTTCTGAACTTTGCAAAATCGTAACTCCAAAAGTACTTACATTAGAACTGTGTTCTTGGTCTTAAAGTGATATGAAAATCAATATTATTTTTATAAATTGGTCTTGGAATTATTCTTGAGTGTGTGTCTCATTTATTGCCTCAGTGCAGTAAAACGAATGCTTAGCACTACCCACTGATAAGCCAAACTGCTTGCCCACACTTCCATAAAAAGAGCGTTAAAATGATCTGCGTGTACCTCTGTATACCCTTTGGGGATTCTCTGGACTCTGCACATTGTGCTTCTTTTTAGTATACTATATAGAGTACCAGCTTCCTACACAAAGCAAGTCTTTGAAGGTGCATGTGTTCCTAGCTGCCAATGTACCCCGTAGTGGGAGGAGTGACCGGTTCAATTAAGAGTCATGTACACAATTAAAGTCCCCACACCATATACTTGGCACCATTAGGTCATGTACCAGTGTGGGGATAAGCTTGCTAGAGATTGTTGTTGATTACTGTTGGGTGAATATAGTGTCACCATGCCAATTGTTGCCCAGTCTAGTACCCCCTCAAATACCATGTACCGGCCCTGCCTCTGTATATGGAGGTGGGGAGAGGGGATAAAGTTCCAACATCGGTCCGGCGTTCAGTGTTATTTGGCCTCTGCTTTTCCAGGCCATTGAGCAGAGAGAATGCTGACTCCCTAGCCTTCAGGGGGCCCCTGAGGTGTGCTTCTCCTGCTTACCTCAGCCAAAAGGGTTCATATCTGTCTGGATTGTTGTGCACAACACGAAATAAGGCAGGAATCTCCAGTGAGCTGACCCGTGATCTGATGGTGTAGGGGAACCGCCCAGTGGCCGCTCACCCAATGGCTATTCACTTCAGCTGCCCTTGCCCTAGCTGTTGGTGAAGGTGGTGGGGGGAGTTGTTGGCCAAACTCCAAAGATGCACCCCTAGGAACCACTGGGATTTGGCAGCTTGGGTAGTCAACCTATGTATAGCTTGCATGCAGAGGACTACTCACACCTATAATCTCAGTCCACAGTGGGCCTCATTCACTCACTTATGTGGTAGGGGAGGGGCTGACCCAGGTCCCTCTTCCCCAATGGATTTTTTTAGGCCTGTTATTCTGTCCCCTGCAGGGACATATGGTGGTGTGGTTGGGGAGCAACCCCAGAGTTGAGCGTTCTTTTGCGCTGGTTCTGAAAGTGTTTCCCAACTCATGCTCCCTCAGTGATTGGGAGTCACAACTGCCTCTGGTCCCTGCTATTAACGAAGAAGAGGGGAGCATTATATGGTGCCCTTCTAGGTTGCGCTCTATGGGGCACAAGCATCAACCTAAATACCGATCACAAACGGGCAGATTCGCAGGATGAACCCCTTTGCGACCAGTATTTAGGCAATTGGGATGCATCAACCCAAAACCCATTCGCAATATAGGTAATCGCAAATTTTACGATTACGTAAATTGCAGATGCTTTTAGGGAATCGCAAATTGCGATTCCCTATTTGGGATGCATCAAAGCCTTTCCTAAATGCGACTTCGCATTTAGGAAATGCTAATTACCATCAACTGCAAGTTGATGGTAATTTTCAAAAACTTTGAAAAATGCACAAAAGTGCATTTTTCAAAGTGCCATGTGGCGCACACATATGCCCTTATTGCATATGTGTGCGCCACATGTGCACACATCCCAAATTTGGGGGTGCAGAAGGGTGGCCTTTATGAGTAGGAATCACTATTTTATTAGCGAAACCTACATGCATAAGGTTTTGCGATTCCTTAATAGCGAATCCTTAATATTCGCTATTAAGGAATCGCAAATCCATACTTTGATGCATGTGGCCCCATATGCCATACCTGAGTGTGGTGGCCAGAGGTGGCGGTCTGTGTGGCACCGGCAGGAGGTAGATCTACTTAAGACTGCCGCTTCAATGTGTGGTAGGCTATGGTGTTGCACTCCACTTGCAGCACTGGAAGCATGGCCCATCGGGAAGCAGCTCTGGGGCAAATGGGACCGGGAGTATTGGCGCCAGCCCTATATAACACAGGAGAGGGACAGATAACAAGCAGGATGATGTTAGGTGGCTTTTTTTTAACGCAGAGCTCTCTACTCTGTGACCTTCTTTGCTGCCATCTTAACCACACTCCCAAGTACCATCCGGTTTAACAGTACATGTGAATATAACTCCTTCATTGTTTGTAGTTCTGAAGGTTACTGAGGATAAGTTTCTCTCTTTTTCAAGTTATGTACAAATTAATTAAATCAAGTTAAATGCATTATATACCGTACAATAAATATAATTTTTAAGGTAGACCCAGCATTTTTCATTGATTTTACCAATATTAATAATCATCTGTAGTAAGAGATGGAGCACACCAAAGCAACAAGTATTTGATAATAGTAGTAAACACAGTCATTAACAAAAACTTTTTAGCAAACTTTAAAAACAAATTGTGAGCTATAAGTCCTAAGTGCAAATAATGACTCCAGTAGTTTCACTTAATCAGTGTCCTCATACCACTCTACAAATGTTTGCATACTTTTAGATAACATGTTTGCTGTATTAGAAACCATGCTATGAATTTAAATCTTTGCTTCCCGCTAACTAACCTATTAGCGAAGTGGGTATTCTATAGGGCTCAGACATGGGGTGTGGCCTGACAGCTATGGAGTGAAGTTGCGCTGCTCTGAGGTCCCGCCTGGCCGCTCAACATGTTTCCTGAATCGGGCCCCCCTTCGGCCCATAGTTTGGCACCATCCCCGCCGGAGAGGCCTGAGATCCAAGGGACTTCTGCAGGAATATCGGACAAGCCGCCTGTGACCACAGCGCTCCGCATTGATATCCGGCTGTGGACGATATCAAGATGGCGGCATCGAGCACTGGGGCTTCGCAGCAACAGGGAGGCATCAGTGGTCAGCTGGCCCTGCCCCAATGAAGAGGTGCAGCACGGATCCTCGACTGTTGCGGGGACTGGCTGCAAGTAGAGGCACCAGCAGTGAGTGCTTGAGGAGCGGCGTCTAGTGGAGGAACCATGCTGGGTGAAATGAGCACAACCAGGGCGAGACCATGAGGCCTGCTGTGCAGCGCAGGGAGGCAGTGAAGACTCAGTGAAAGGAATGGAGGCAGCAGAGACTCAGACCACGGAGTGCGATGATGGAAACACTCTGCTCAGCAGTGAATATGGGCCTTGGAGATGGCTGGTGACCTTCTCGCTGTGCCCCTCCCCTACCCTCATGCAGTGCAACACTTCAGTACAGTGTTGATCCTACATGCACTGCTGGGCGTGCCCCACAGCCCTGGGGGTTGGGCTGCCAGCAGGAGTTCTGGCTCTGTGCAATAATTTCTTGGGTGCCCCCATGAGCTCCAAGCACCACCATAGATCGCTACAACTGAAAGTGCCAATGGCTGCAATACCTGGGGCTACCCGGGGGAAGCAACCTGTGGCAGAGACAACTGATCTGACAAGGTACTCAAAGCCATTACCACCACCCGTGAAGTACTTGAGAGTAAAATCAGCACCATTGTAGTCAACCTTGGATTGCTGACAGACAACCAATTGAAGTTGGTGGATAAGGTGCGCACGGCGAAAACTACGCTGTGTGACCTTGCTCGGTGTATGGCCTGGATAAGGAAACGAAGGTCCTTAGAGAAGCAATAGGTGTCCTGGAGGTCAGGATAGATGACACAGAAAACTGCAGTAGAAGGTATTATATAAGGGTGGTGGGCCTTTCCGAAGGAGAGGAGGGTAGGGACATGGTGCAATACTTTGAGAACTGGCTGAGAAAGCTGATGGCATCTCAGGACGTTCTTTGCAGTGGAGAGAGTGCCCAGGGTAGGTGACTTCCCCCAGGGGCGGTGCCGCTACCTGTGGTGGTGCGCCTCCTGTATTTCAAGGACAGAGATTTGATACTGTAAAAGGCAAAGCAGACAGGTACCTTTACAGTTGTCAACCAGAAAACCCTGATCCCCCTAGACTATACCCAAACAGTCCAGAAGATGAAGGCGTCCTTTGCAGAGTTCAAATGGACGAAGGCTTGCAGTAAATATTGCTGGAACCGGCCAGGCTGAAAAGTCCTCCACCATGGTCAAGCTCATCTCTTCAGGATACAGGGCTGAGGTGGGAGGAGGATACCCATCCTTGTAGAGGAAGCCAAAATGCAGGCACCCACCAGGGAGGTATAACAAGCCTTTCAGGGAACAGAAGCGGAGCAAGGAGGCGGTGCTGAATGCGGCAATGCGTTTGGGTAGACGAGCCCAGCCCCCCAGCTTGGAGGGGGCGGGGTTGGAGAACTCTGCCGAGGGTTCAGACTCTAAACCCAGATGTCTGCCACAGACAATTTGCCAGGTATCCCCCCTCAAATGGCAGATGATTTGTAGACTGAATGTTGGTGAACCTTGACTTGCTTAGACCCGGGAATGGCTGGGATTATATTGACTGTTATAACTTGTGTTCGGCTGGATGGGCAGAGCCGAGCCTACTGGAACTGAGAACTGGTAACCGCCTACACCTTCCATTAGAATGGAGAGGAGTAGCTTGAGCACATATTCATTATAGATCACATTGGTGTGCGACTGGATGGTTACTGTTGGCGATGGGATGTGGGAGTTGAGAATGTTTTTTCTTTGTTTTTTCAGGCCCACAGTCATCTAACACAGGTTATTCTGTATGTCAGGGGAGGTGGCCACCAGGGGCTGTGGGCAGCAAATAACACTCAGGGGACTGAGACTGGCAAGAGGTCACTACATACCATACCCATGATGCGCAGCTCTGCTTACACCCTTCTGACTTGGAACATCAGGGGCATGGGTTCGGCCCTCAAACTGTACAAAATGCATTCATATCTGTTGAGGAGAGGGGTACAAATAGTGTTTGTGCAGGAAATTGACCTCACACAATCAGAAACTGACAAGCTTCGAGGGAAATGGAGAGGGCAGATATACACAACAAACTACTCCTCTTTTGCCAGAGGGGTCCTAATTTGGATCAGGCATGGTGTACCATTTGAACTCATCTCAGATGATATTGACACCGCAGGTAGATATATGTTAATAACTGGTAACCTAGTTGGGAGGACCTTCACCTTGGGGGAGTGTATGCCTCCAATGTTGAACAGCAGAGGTTCTTTGACGTACTGTCCATGCACCGCACCTATCCCCGGTACTAGACGCACTTGTCATTGTGGGCGGGGATACGAATTGCGTGTTGGACATGGCATTAGATGACACATTACCTCCTCTGTCGCACACAGTGCAAACTAAACTAGCACAAAGGCTCTTCAAATGGGTAGAAGACTAGGGGTGGTTGGATGTCTGGCGCATTGCAGATCCCCACACACGTGAATTACTTACCAGCACATGACCTACACGTGCGCCTGGGCCTCATGCTTGCCTTTAGGAAGAATAATCTGACATTCATCAGTCCAGAATACCTAGGATGGACGATATCCTATCACAACCCACTATTGATAAGCCTGACTTGTGGCATGCCCCTGCCCCCCGCCCCGACGTGGTGTTTACAGAGAGCTGCACTGGAAGACTATGCATTTAGAGAGGGTCTGCGAGAGGTAATAGTAAAGTAAGACAACACTAGCACGGCCACCTCGACATTAGTGGAGTGGGAAGCTTTTAAGATGTTAGTGAGGGGCCACTGCACCAGTGCACCAGTGGGCAGCCGTAAAACCCTAGAACGGAAATTGACGGTCCTTAACAGGGATCTCAGGGACCTTAAACAGGCAGAGATCCTAGGCTACACAATAGCAGAATGCCTATCTGCTACTAGGGACTGCCACACGACACTAGTTGAATGGCTGCATTGCCTGCTTAAACAGTATACCTTAGGCGCCATCATGCAGAGGGCAATAATGCAGGCAGGTTGTTGTCCAGGCTAGCTAGGCTCTACCATGGGGACTCTACTATATCTCTGCTTAGGGATGCACAGGGCATTATGCACACCTTCCAGGCTGTCATCAACGATGTGTTTTTCACCCATCACGAGTCCCTCTACAGGTAATGTGAGCAGGATCCACCCAGGTCGTAGGCGTACCTACAAGGAGGTGCCTTGCAAAGGGTTTCTGCTATAGACAGGGAACTATTGTGCGTGGAGATAACAGTGCCCAAAATCTGAGCAGCGATTAAAGAATTAGCCTGGGGTAAGACCCCAGGGACAGATGGCTCACTTATCAAGTTCTTCCAGGCCTACTCAGGCATCTTGACCCCACACCTTGCTAAGCTTTATGCAGCGGTGCTTAGTGAGAACACCCTGCCACCACCCAAGCGTGAGGCCATATTGGTGTCAATCACAAAACCGCGCAGGGACCCCATTGACAGGTCCTTATATATGTCACTTTTAAATACAGATTATAAAATACTGCGCAAGGTATTGGCCAACCAACTTTTGCCCTTGATGAAAGGACTCATTCAACCACACCAATCTGGGATTAACCTGGGCAGAAGCACATCGACAAACATAAGACACCTATAAGGTGTTAGAGGAAACGCCTGAAATAGACAATGTGGCTGCTGTTGTGTTGTCCATTAATCTTGATAAAGTGTTTGACACCCTGAGCTGGAGATTCTTCACGCAGGATGACATGGTATCAGATTTACAGTTCCCAGAAGAACATTTCTTAACATATGACCCTATCCGAAGGATGATCAGAGCTATTGTGGGGAGGGGAAATAGATGAGCCACAGACACCTATTAGCAATGGCTCTAAGATGCTCTAAAATGCGTACCTTCATCTGATGTATGGTACTGCCAATGTATCTCAAGCAACACGGACATACCGAACAGTTCGAAGTGTAGGGCATGTAAAAATAGTAACAAGGTTCTAACCTATGAGGTGCCAGGTCTAGAAAAACCAAAAGAATCCAAAAATTCATGAATTGTCGCACAAGCTACACGGTGTACTGTTTGGTATGTCCATGTGGGTTGAGATACATTGGCAGTACCATACATCAGACAAAGGTATGCATTTTGGAGCATCTTAGAGCCATTGCTAATAGGGATGTTACATATCCAGTGGCTCTGCACTTTGAGGCATACCATCAAAGCAACAGGGATCTGTTGCGATTCTTTTGTATGGATCATGTACCTCCGAATGTGAGAGGAGGAGATAGGCAACTGCAGCTCCGCAGATTGGAGTCCAGGCATATCATTGACAACCAGACAAAAGTGCCGAATGGTTTAAATAGCGGGGAGGAAATGGCAATCCACTTATAGGAATTGGGTAGTAGAATGTGCGAACTGCTGCATAATGGGGAGTTTTGTTTCTTTGTGACATCAAGTAGTATGATGAGTTGGTGTAATTGTGAAAAAGTAGAATCTTGAATCCATGTGTCAGGACCCATTCAGGGTAGTATATTGAAAGTACCCTAAATATAAGATATGCTATTGGAAGCGAAAGAGACTGATTTTGGTCATGTGGGTTTTGCCCATCTGTGGGCTAGAATGTGAACCTGTAATGCCCATTCAGGACTGCATATTTTCAAGATTAATTCTTACATTCTACATTCAATGACGTCATTGAGAACATATTGGTATGTAGTAATGTTGGTGGGATTGCTCATATAGAGCGGATTTGCGCTTACACCTGATTGTGAATTTGCATGTTTAAAGATGGCAGACACCGAGTGACTGAAGCAAGTCCGGTGTCCTTTGTTGATGTCCATTAGTCATGGTATTTAAATTTTGCTTTGAACTGGTGCCTGCCACTACTGACAAAGGCGGTTGCCGAAACACGTCTTGTTGTGTTTGTTTTGACCCAATAAAGCTTGGGGTTTAACTGTTCCCACGAGTGCAGGTACATTTTCTTTTTACCCGGAGCCTTAATTAAATGCACGGTGTCTGTCTCCGTGCTGCACAGCACCCGACCGCGAGTGAAGGGAGAGAAGACAGAAAGACAGAAGTAGGAGCGAGATATATATATATATATGCTGCACTCCACGCAGTGCAACATAAGTGTTTATTCAAATGCTCGCATATCACAGGCATCACCTCTACACGTTTCAGCTCACTCTGAGCCTTGTTCACGATGTCATGCTATCTCTAGTTTATATCATTGGAGCTGTTTTGAAGATTTTGCGTACAGGCGCGGACGCCTGCTATAATACTTATTGGGAGTCTTAGGCTTATAAAAAATCATCAATCTTGTTTAAAAATTCATTTGTCTGCCTCCCAGAACAATTAATAATTAATTTAAGAGACCATTAACCGTATGAGGCTAGCTATTGGAACCCCTATCTCTTTTTCCTATTTATTATATGGGTCTGTAAATGTACTAATGTGTGAATTTTATTGACTAATTATGTTCCATTTACTAAACTTTTTTTTTTTAAATCTACAGATAGAGTTTTCAGAATTAGAGATTGGAGGATCTGAACATTTTTTAAATTAAGATTAAAAAATGTTTAATCTGGTGAAAAGTAAAAAAATACAGGCAGGGATTAATAATTATTACACTGTTCCTGTATTTGTCCCCATGCTTTCAGAGATTTGTTCACTAGAAAATTTGAGACATAATTGCAACCTAATTCTTCCCATTTCTTAATTTTTCCGAATTCCAAATTCAGGCCAAAATTAAAATATTTTCACAGAGATATAAATTCATGGTGTTTCACAGATCTTATAATAGCTAAATAATATTTTTTTAAGAAGGAAAATCATTTGAATTCCTAATCTATTTAGGACATTTTGGAGACTTTATGAATGTTGATAACTAAAGATTTTTTCCTGACACATCAAACCTAAAATTGTGCTGTCGTATAGATGACTGCACATATTGCTACTCCATCTAGTTAGAAAATATTTCAAGTCTGCAAAATAGTAAAATCCAAGATCCTACAGGGCTAATCCACCATATTCTTTATTTAGCTGCTAGCTATAAACTATAACCCAAGGTCATTGCCCCACCCATTATGAAATTAGATATTAATTTCTCAATTTGGGAGAAAATGTATGTAATATGAAGGGCAAATTGGCAAATAAATCAATAAATCAGCATTTGTAAAGTGCAACACTGTCACCCCTAGGGGTATGAGGGCGCTGTGTCTCTGTCAAAGAGCCAGGTCTTGAGTCTCTTTCTGAAATCTGCCAGCTAGGGGGCTGTACGGAGCTGGAGGGGTAGATCGTTCCAGGACTTTGCAACAATGTGGGAGAAGGAGCGGTGAATAAAAAGATAAAAAGAGCGGGGGCGTGGCTTGCTGCCAAGCAAGATGGCCGCAGCTTAATCGAGCTCCGAGGGTAAGGCCGACTCCCCGCGCATCCGCCTGCTTATCCGTGGCTCTTTCCAGTCCCAAGGTCGAGAAACGGGGAGCAGAGGCGAAGCGACCTCGCCTGCTCCCACTCCTGGGTCCCTCCGTGGCCCGGAACGCACTTGGCGCGGCCTGGAAGGTTGCGGCCTACCCTAGTGCCGGAGACCGGGACCTCGGGTTAGTGGAGTGTCCCGAGTAAGGCGCGGAGGATCCGGACCGCTCCGAGCAGGCTGGCGACTCGAGGCGGGCCTGGCGCTGTCGCACGCTGCTCGCGCCCCGCTCGGATTTCCCCCAGCACACGGCGCATCGGCGGACCCGGGGAGGACGAGGTCCGGGCGGCGGTGGGGCGGACGGCCCCACAGAAACTTCGGCCTGAGACGTGCTCTGGTGTGCTCCGATCACCGGCGCTGCTGCTGACCCTGGGGACCGGCTGATGGTGCTGCCTGCGGCCTATGGTGGGTCTTCATGAGGTGGCCCCCTTCTGCTGAGCCTGGCGGGGTGAGCTGCGGGCTGCAGATCCGCTCAGTGCTGGGCCCCGAGCTGCTTTGGGAGTTGCCCCTGGATCATCAAGCTGCGCCCGAGGGTGTGCCCAGTGGTGGTGGCCGGCTCCTGTGCTGGCCTGGTGCTCTTGGCGCCCGGTCGGGGCTCCCCGTTGCGACGGCTGGCTGGTGGTGGACGGGGCACACCTCTGATGGCATAGCCCAACGCGGCCATGAGCGGGACGGGGGCCCGGGCGAGCCAGCAGGGCAAGCTGGACAAGTTTGCCTACAGCAAAGACTCTTCCTCGCTGCCGGACCGCGGTGGACGAACCGAGCGGGCGGCAGCCGAACCGGAGACGCCGAAAGTGACACTGGAAGACATCATGGCTGCTCTGACGCAAGTGCAGTCCACCGTGGGCTCGATTTTGTCGGACGTGTCCCTTCTCCGTGCGGAAAATGTCAGCCAGGGTCACGGATGTGGAGCAAGTGACGGCCACCTTAACGAAAGATTCCAGCTATCTCCTACAGAAGGTATCGCAGCTGGAAGCGGAGAACAAACGCATGGCGGCCAGGTTGGACGACCAAGAAGGGCGCTCCCGGCGCAATAATGTGCGCATAACTGGGATTTCCGAAAGTGAGGGGCACCCTGCCATGGACCTATACGTGGAGGATCTGATGAAGTCCAAACTGCAGCCCAGGGGTCTCTCGGCCTTTTTCTCGGTGGAACGCGCCCATAGGGTACCTGGTGGCCGGCCGAAGGTGGGTGCGCCTCCGAGCCCGGTCCTGGCTCGCTTGTTCAACTTTCGCGACAGAGATGCCATTCTCCAGGCGGCGCGGGTGGCGCCGCCCATCCGTCTCCAGAAATCCACAGTGTCCTTCTTCCCGGATTACATGGCAGCGGTGGCGGCGCAGTGGAGGAGCTTCCTGGAAGTCAAAAAGAAGCTTCGTGCCCGTGAGCTCCCCTTTGCTATGCTTTTCCCGGCGCGGCTCCGAGTGGTGGCAGATGGGACTACGAGATTCTTCGACACGCCGGAGGAGGCTCTTGACTGGCTTGAGGGATGGCAGCACGTCATGGGTACCGGACGCTCGGACCGGAGGAGGAGACAGTCTGGGGGCTCTGAGGATCCTGATGGTCAAAAACGGCGGACGGGTGAGGTGGAGGAGGGATCTGCCGAACTGTAGCGAACTCAGAGACCCACTGACACTGGAGTGGCCTACTTCACGTTGCTTAACTGTATAGCCTATGGGACCTTGGGACAGGGGAGGTACTGGTCTTCCTCGGACCTCCAGCTCCTTTACAAGCAAGTACTGTTCGGGGTTAAGGGGTTTGAGCACTCTGCTGAGTTGGGGTGGCGGGCAGTTCCAGGTCCGTATGGCAGGGAGGCAGGGAGGGGGGATGGGGGTTGGGGATTGTTTTACTGTTTTTTTTCGCAGGTTTTGGTTCTTGGTGGCAATGACACTTGAGACACACAATGCACGCCTTCACTACACTGCACATGTCCCACATCAGTACATTCGCATGGTTCATGGCCTTTCGCCCCAACCACCGTAATGTCCGGGTTGGTGCGCGAAACACAGTCTGAGACCAGTCTGACCCCAGTGCGGCCTCTCTCAATGCTCACGTGGAATGTGCGGGGCTTAGGCGACAAAATCAAACGGGGCCTGGTACTGCATAGTATTAAGAGGTGCGCCCCAACGGTGGTCCTGCTCCAGGAAACCCACCTGGTTGGCACCGCTAGTAAAGCACTGGACAGATGGGGGTATAAGATGGTGGCACACTCTGAATTTACTTCCGGATCTCGGGGGGTGGGGATATTGGTGCGCCGACAGTCCCTTCTAATTGTGCACAGCGTTCACACTGAGGGGTCGGGGCGATTTGCGGCGGTCCATACCCAATGGGAGGGGCGTCCCCTTAACATTGTATCTATTTATATTCCACCTGCACTGCACGCTGTGGCGTTCCCGGCGCTCAGTGACTTCCTGCTGGCTCTACCGGAGGGGGAGGTGATACTGGGTGGTGACTTTTATGCGGTTATGAATGACCTCAATGATCGCTGTCCTCCACGGACGAGGGGCGGGGGAGAATCGCGCCTTGAGAGTTTTGTAGAGGCTATCGGGCTGACGGATTTGTGGCGGTTGCATCACCCGGCGGCGAAGCAATTCACGTATCATTCTGGGGTACACAATAGTTTGACTCGTATAGACTACTTCCTGGGATCGACTGGTTGCCTTCAAAATATTGACAGTATAGAAATCAGACCGAGAGGCATATCTGATCATTCCCCGATACTCTTGCACTACACAAGCTATCACTTGATGCGTCGTCGCATCTACCCGTTGCGTCCCAGTTGCCTACGGCTCCCCGAGATTAATAAGTCCATAGCGAAGGCGACGAGCCTCTACTTCCAGGAAAATACCGCCTCGGTGGCTTCCCCTACTGTCCTTTGGGAGGCGTACAAAACGGTCTCTCGGGGGCAGGCTATGGCCTCCATTGCGGAGCACAAGCGCGGACAACAGTCCGAGCTGAAGTCACTGGAGCTTGTGCTTCATGCGGCGGAGGCTCGCCAGGCCCGGGACCCGTCCCCCGCGGCCTCCCACGACCTGCGCTTGGCGCAGATTAAGTACAGGGAGCACCTCGCAGAGCGCACCAGACAACGCTTGGAGGCCCGACGCGGCACACAGTTTACGACGTGGGGGATAAAACGGGGAAGTTGCTGGTGTGGCTTGACCGACGCGACAATGGCGCCCGGTTGATTGCGCAACTTGGCACTGCTGAGGGGCAGAAAACGTCCGACCCGCGCGCCATAGTGCGTGCCCTGGCGGGGCACTATCGGAGGGTTTATACTTCCGCTTCCTCCATGACGGTGGAGGAGGCGCTAACATACATCAAAGACCTTCAGATGCCCACACTCTCCCCGGTGTCTCGGGAGGCCCTGGAGGCTGAACCACGGTGGAGGAGCTCCGGGCGGCTATTGGCTCGTTGCAGCCCGGTAAGGCTTTGGGGCCCAACGGCATACCGGTTGAGCTATACCAGAGGCTGTCCGAGACGCTGGCCCCACACTTGCTAAATATGTTTACTCACAGCTTGCGGGCGGGCGAGCTTCCGTTAGATCAGCGCACGGCCACCATTGTGGTGATTCCAAAACCAGGTAAACCTGCTGATCAATGTACCTCTTACCGTCCCATATCACTGATCAATGCGGAGGCCAAGATCCTCGCTAAGCTGCTGGCCATCAGGCTGACGCCGCACCTGTCTGAAATTGTGCACCCAGATCAGTCCGGCTTTATGCCCGGCAGAAGTACGTCCCACAATCTGAGGCGCCTGCACGGGGTGCTGGCCCGGGCGGGGCACGTGCGGGAACCGGCGGTGCTTCTCTCTCTGGATGCGCGTATGGCGTTCGACATGGTTGAGTGGCCCTTTCTTTTTGCGGTATTGTTGCGTCTGGGCTTCGGGCCCAAATTCTGTGCCTGGGTCAGACTCCTATACACGAACCCACTGGCTCATGTCACGACCAACGGGCATATGTCGGAGGACTTCCCCCTGATGCGAGGCACGCGCCAGGGCTGCCCCCTGTCGCCACTGCTCTTCGCCTTAGTGCTCGAGCCGCTCGCGGCTTGGATACGCTGGGAGCCCATGATACAGGGCCTCCGGTGGTCGGACGGCTGGGAGGACCGCGTCTCCCTATACGTGGATGACGTGTTATTGTATCTGTCCTCCCCTAAACGCTCTATATTTGCGTTACTTAACATCTGCGAGATTTTCGGCAGGGCGTCCGGATATACGATAAATTGGTCTAAATCGGACCTATTTGTACTGCGTGGCCCTCCCCCGCGGTTGCCGGCGGGCTATCCGCTCCAGGTGGCAGACGGTTCGTTTAAATATCTCGGGGTGTATATTACGTTGGATCCGGCGGAGTTCTTTCGGCGCAATTTAGGCCCTCCGATGGACCGCCTCAAGCGGGATGTGCATCATTGGGGAGCGCTGCCGCTGACCCTGCTGGGGAGAGCGGCGCTCTTCAAAATGATGGCTCTGCCACGTTTCTAATATGTGCTAGAAAACACGCCGTATCCGGTGCCTCCGGCCTACTTCCGCGCGATAGCAACGCAAGTCTCTAGCCTGCTGTGGGGTAACAAGCCGGCGCGCATTGCGCAATCTAAACTAGTTCGCGGGTGGTAAGACAGGGGAATTACGCTCCCGGATATCCAGCTCTACTATTGGGCAGCGCAGCTGAAGGTAATTAACCAGTGGCTCCATGCGCCACAGTCTGGCCCGGCATTTAAGGTGGACAGAGACATACTGGGTGAGAGGGGAATGCTGTCACCTTTATACGATGGAAGATTGGCCTCGAAGTTGATCGGCCCTCTGCGACAGACTGTGTCCATCTGGCACCCGGCGCAGGCCAAACTCGGGTGGCGGGGGCTTCTGACTCAACTCACACCTCTCTGGGATGCTAAGCAATTGGGACGGTTGAAGGGCAGTAAAGGATTCGATGCTTGGGACACCATTGTCATTTCGGTGGTAGGTGACGTGTGGCACAAGGGGGCGGTCGTCCAGTTCACACGATTGCAACAGCAATATGAGCTCGCTCCTTCGGAGTGGTTCAGATACACTCAGATTAAACATGCCCTGATGGCACACCTGGCACCCGGTGAGGAGGTTCCGAAGTCATCCCCGTTGGAAGACAGGTTACTGACGGAATACATGCCCAAGAAGGCTACGTCCTTCACGTACCGCAAGCTTATTAATAACCTGCCGGACCCCATGGGGCCCCTGCGGGAGCGGTGGGCAGAGGAGGTCGGTGAATTTGATGACCCGGAATGGCGCGAGGCGCTGGCCTCGCCGCGAGAGGCGGGTATACCCTCAAGGCTGCGGCTGGTGCAGCTTCGAATCCTGCACCGCTCGTATTACACCAGACAGTTATTGCACAAGATTGGTAGAGCACTACACCCCTTCTGTTTGCGTGGTTGTGGGGAGGAAGGGACCTTTTACCACACCATTTGGGATTTGCCCGGTCATCCAAGACTTCTGGAGACGAGTGATGCGGACAATGTCGCAGGTGTGCGGAGTATCGTTGGTGCCTGAACCCCGGCGCTGTTTGTTAAATGTGTGGGAGCCTAATGATCTCAATCATCAGGCGCAGAGCTGGGTGACGCTGGGGATAATGACGGCTAAAAGGAACACAGCCCAAAAATGGGGGGCGGAGAGGGGACCAACACTGACCGCATGGGGAAGGGACATGGATGCAGCAATGTTTGCTGAACGCTCAGTGTTTATCAGGCGGGGGTGCCCCCGCAAGTGGGACAAGGTATGGGGGGCATGGAATAAATTCAGAGGAGACATATGTGCCCCTCCACCATTGTCACATGATGATTCCTCTGACTCAGACTGATGTGGCGGTTCCTGGGGTAGAGGGCTCGGGGATTACTGCCGGCTACGCGGCACAGTGCAGGACTGGGGTTTGCTTATGGATTTTAAAACAAGTGTCTTGTTGGTTTGTTTACACAGAAAATAATAAAAACTTTAAGAATTTTTTTTTTAAAAAGATAAAAAGAGGAAGAATAGCTATTTTAATTAATGCTATGTGTTCTACAATCGTAGGAGGGAGCTTGCCATGTAGAAAATAGCTACTCAAACAAATGATGAATAAAACATACATTCCCCCCAGTCAAGTGATCTGGGTTAAATCCATCGTTCTTTTGCTCACCATGCAACCCCAGTTTAGACCCAGCGATATGCAAATCCGTCTTGACCCTGTGCCTCATGGGAACAGTCCAGACCGAACTGCCAAGCCATGTCTTCACTGGACCAGAAACAAGCATCCTGGGACTGGTTTCTGGGTATTACCCTTCATCAGACAGGCTAGCTTGAATCCAGTGGCGCAATGAGCAAGGGACCCACGTCTGGGCATACCCATACCACCACTTAGGGTGAAAAGTGCTACGTAAACAAATTCCAAACTGGAATGGCATGGTGAGCAAAAAAACGATGGTTTTAGGCCCAGTATTGGGGTGAATGTATGACATTGTTGTGCATTCTGTCCATCAATTGTTCTTTTTGCATTTGTCACCTCGAGTGGGATGGGTATGCCCAGACGTTGGTCCCGTGCTCTCCATGCCACTGGAGTCAAGCTATCCAGGCTGAAACCGGTTCTAGAATGCTTGTTTCCAGTCCAGGGAGGACCTGGCTTGGCAGTTCGGGCTGGACTGTTCCCATTGGGCGCAGGGTCAAGACTTATTTGCATATGGGTGGGTCCAAACTGGAATGGCATGGTGAGCAAAAAAAACGATGGACTTAGGCCCAGATCTCTCTACTGGGGTTAATGTATGACATTGTTCTGCATTCTGTCCATCAATTGTTCTTTTTGCATTTAGAAAATAGATTCTTAATTTTATTTATCAGTGAAGTATATTTAAGTTAAATAAATTGGAATAGCATACTCCAGTATCTTATTGCATGATTTTGGACATAATTTGCCCTCAAGGTTTCTGGCAGTCATTCAATAGAAACATTGAATAAAACAGTTTCTTTCTTTAATAATCTTGTAGCTTCTAATATTTGAGAATTCCTTATCAAGTCTAAATCATAAGTAATGGATTGTTTACCACCATTTAGATGTAAAATCAAGTCGTCCGCGTACAGCTTTAAATGTGGTCATACGTGAAATAGGTGAGCATTATCTGTTGTCTGACTGAATTTTTATTCTACAGATCTGTATAAATAGTGCAGAAAGCACCAGTGATTTTAATTGTGCTAAGCTCTATACATAGTGCAGAAAGCACCAGGGACATAGGGCACGTCTGGTGCGTTCCTCTTGCAACCTGGATATTCCCATCCTGCACCTGGTTGATTATTATTCTAGCAGTAGCTTTTTAGTACAGTTTATGCAGGATTTGTGCAAATTGGCAAGGAAAACCAAATTCTTGAAGGATGGCAATTGTATTCTAATTTAGCAGATCAAACGCCTTTTTCTGCATCTACAATACAAGTAGTTTCATAATGGTTTGATGAAAAATAATCAATGACTTCTACTAATTGGATCTACCTATTGGGTAGAAAGCTGTGTTGATCTGAATGAACCAAATTCTGTGCTGCATCTGTAACGTGGGTTGGGAGAAAATTTGCCGACTGTTCTCACATGTAAAAGATTGACCAGTGTTTACAATCCCAGCTACTCAGGGTTCTTATCTTTTTTAAGGATTCGTACTACAGTGCCATCAGAGAGGGAGTCAGGCATGGAGCCAGTATGCCACTTTCATTATATAATTTGTTTAGTATTTATTTCAATTGTGCAACATATATATTATAAAATTCTGATGGCAGCCAATCATTACCAGAAAGTTTTCAATTGTTTAAGTTCTGTAATGTGGACAATAATTCTTTTTCAGCCATAGGTCTCAGAAGCTCCTGTATGCGTTCCAAAGTTAATTTGGGATCTGTGTTTTCCGTGTATCTGTGGATGTCTTCCAAATAATCAGTAATTTGCTGCGCAGAGATGTTGTCCAGGGTTTGATAAGGCACTTCATAGTGCTGAAGGAAAATGTCCCTTATTCCCTGTTTATCCTTAAATATCTGCCTACTTGCTGGGTTGCATGTGAGATTAATGTGATTCTGATTAATTGTGGCTTCAGATGCCAATGCTAGCAATCTCCTCGCATGCTCACTTTCTTCATACATTTATGGACACATTGTTTTATCATTTTCCATGTGTTCCTTCAAATAGTAGTATTGAGGGAAGTTGCTGCCTTTTTCCCTATTTAACCATTGTTTCTTTCATGCCAGATATTAACATATCAGGTGTTGGACTTGGCCCTTTTTGGCAGGTTCACCTCTGAACTTTTTGCCTTAAGCTCTGACATGGTGGTAGTGATTTTAGACCTCTGCGCACTTTAACACTGTGGTCCAGTGTAAAGTGTGTGCGCGCTCTGAGTGTGTGTGGTGAGATTGGCCTGCCCTCCCATAGGAATGCATGGGGGATATGTGTGTCCATGGTAATTCCTGGTATGAGAGGTGTACAGGGTCAAGTTTAGTATATGCGAACTTGTGAGAATAAATGCTGCGTGATAGTGTGCGCAGATTTATTGTGGTTATTTTAGAAATGCCACTTTTAGAAGTTGGCATTTCTGTGTGCTGTGTGTCTGCCTACATGATGTGAATTGCATGTCTGGCTTGTAATTGACAGGAGCTGAGAGGGCTGGGGAATTCCAGGAGCCAGGGGGAGTCTGCCCGGTGGTGAATGAAGAGATCTGCATGTAGATGGGAGGGAGGAGTTGCACCTGGCACCTGAATAGGACTGTGCCTTCCCTCCACAATGCTGGCTCCGCCCCCTGTGCTGCGTCTGAGCACCTAGCCTGACAAAGAACAGAGGAGCTGAGCACAACAAAGTGCTCCAAAGTTCCCCCAAACCAGTTGCGCCTGGTTTTTCCTCCAGCCCTGTGCTGTGTTACAAAGAGGTTTACTGGTATAAATATAGGGGCTGTGACCCCATGAAGTTGTTCAGTGTTCCCGACGGAGAGGGGCTTGCTGCTGGTGGGGCCCAGGAGGGACCGCCATGGAGGCTGCCTCCCTGCTGGAGGGCCCTGTGTGCTGGCCCCTGGGCCCTACATTGCCCCCTTAATTCCCCACCGAGACCAGGAAGACCGTCACCCATGCTTGGGACACCATTGTCATTTCGGTGGTAGGTGACGTGTGGCACAAGGGGGCGGTCGTCCAGTTCACACGATTGCAACAGCAATATGAGCTCGCTCCTTCGGAGTGGTTCAGATACACTCAGATTAAACATGCCCTGATGGCACACCTGGCACCCGGTGAGGAGGTTCCGAAGTCATCCCCGTTGGAAGACAGGTTACTGACGGAATACATGCCCAAGAAGGCTACGTCCTTCACGTACCGCAAGCTTATTAATAACCTGCCGGACCCCATGGGGCCCCTGCGGGAGCGGTGGGCAGAGGAGGTCGGTGAATTTGATGACCCGGAATGGCGCGAGGCGCTGGCCTCGCCGCGAGAGGCGGGTATACCCTCAAGGCTGCGGCTGGTGCAGCTTCGAATCCTGCACCGCTCGTATTACACCAGACAGTTATTGCACAAGATTGGTAGAGCACTACACCCCTTCTGTTTGCGTGGTTGTGGGGAGGAAGGGACCTTTTACCACACCATTTGGGATTTGCCCGGTCATCCAAGACTTCTGGAGACGAGTGATGCGGACAATGTCGCAGGTGTGCGGAGTATCGTTGGTGCCTGAACCCCGGCGCTGTTTGTTAAATGTGTGGGAGCCTAATGATCTCAATCGTCAGGCGCAGAGCTGGGTGACGCTGGGGATAATGACGGCTAAAAGGAACACAGCCCAAAAATGGGGGGCGGAGAGGGGACCAACACTGACCGCATGGGGAAGGGACATGGATGCAGCAATGTTTGCTGAACGCTCAGTGTTTATCAGGCGGGGGTGCCCCCGCAAGTGGGACAAGGTATGGGGGGCATGGAATAAATTCAGAGGAGACATATGTGCCCCTCCACCATTGTCACATGATGATTCCTCTGACTCAGACTGATGTGGCGGTTCCTGGGGTAGAGGGCTCGGGGATTACTGCCGGCTACGCGGCACAGTGCAGGACTGGGGTTTGCTTATGGATTTTAAAACAAGTGTCTTGTTGGTTTGTTTACACAGAAAATAATAAAAACTTTAAGAAAAAAATTTAAAAAAAGATAAAAAGAGGAAGAATAGCTATTTTAATTAATGCTATGTGTTCTACGATTGTAGGAGGGAGCTTGCCATGTAGAAAATAGCTACTCAAACAAATGATGAATAAAACATACATTCCCCCCAGTCAAGTGATCTGGGTTAAATCCATCGTTCTTTTGCTCACCATGCAACCCCAGTTTAGACCCAGCCATATGCAAATCCGTCTTGACCCTGTGCCTCATGGGAACAGTCCAGACCGAACTGCCAAGCCACGTCTTCACTGGACCAGAAACAAGCATCCTGGGACTGGTTTCTGGGTATTACCCTTCATCAGACAGGCTAGCTTGAATCCAGTGGCGCAATGAGCAAGGGACCCACGTCTGGGCATACCCATACCACCACTTAGGGTGAAAAGTGCTACGTAAACAAATTCCAAACTGGAATGGCATGGTGAGCAAAAAAACGATGGTTTTAGGCCCAGTATTGGGGTGAATGTATGACATTGTTGTGCATTCTGTCCATCAATTGTTCTTTTTGCATTTGTCACCTCGAGTGGGATGGGTATGCCCAGACGTTGGTCCCGTGCTCTCCATGCCACTGGAGTCAAGCTATCCAGGCTGAAACCGGTCCTAGAATGCTTGTTTCCAGTCCAGGGAGGACCTGGCTTGGCAGTTCGGGCTGGACTGTTCCCATTGGGCGCAGGGTCAAGACTTATTTGCATATGGGTGGGTCCAAACTGGAATGGCATGGTGAGCAAAAAAAACGATGGACTTAGGCCCAGATCTCTCTACTGGGGTTAATGTATGACATTGTTCTGCATTCTGTCCATCAATTGTTCTTTTTGCATTTAGAAAATAGATTCTTAATTTTATTTATCAGTGAAGTATATTTAAGTTAAATAAATTGGAATAGCATACTCCAGTATCTTATTGCATGATTTTGGACATAATTTGCCCTCAAGGTTTCTGGCAGTCATTCAATAGAAACATTGAATAAAACAGTTTCTTTCTTTAATAATCTTGTAGCTTCTAATATTTGAGAATTCCTTATCAAGTCTAAATCATAAGTAATGGATTGTTTACCACCATTTAGATGTAAAATCAAGTCGTCCGCGTACAGCTTTAAATGTGGTCATACGTGAAATAGGTGAGCATTATCTGTTGTCTGACTGAATTTTTATTCTACAGATCTGTATAAATAGTGCAGAAAGCACCAGTGATTTTAATTGTGCTAAGCTCTATACATAGTGCAGAAAGCACCAGGGACATAGGGCACGTCTGGTGCGTTCCTCTTGCAACCTGGATATTCCCATCCTGCACCTGGTTGATTATTATTCTAGCAGTAGCTTTTTAGTACAGTTTATGCAGGATTTGTGCAAATTGGCAAGGAAAACCAAATTCTTGAAGGATGGCAATTGTATTCTAATTTAGCAGATCAAACGCCTTTTTCTGCATCTACAATACAAGTAGTTTCATAATGGTTTGATGAAAAATAATCAATGACTTCTACTAATTGGATCTACCTATTGGGTAGAAAGCTGTGTTGATCTGAATGAACCAAATTCTGTGCTGCATCTGTAACGTGGGTTGGGAGAAAATTTGCCGACTGTTCTCACATGTAAAAGATTGACCAGTGTTTACAATCCCAGCTACTCAGGGTTCTTATCTTTTTTAAGGATTCGTACTACAGTGCCATCAGAGAGGGAGTCAGGCATGGAGCCAGTATGCCACTTTCATTATATAATTTGTTTAGTATTTATTTCAATTGTGCAACATATATATTATAAAATTCTGATGGCAGCCAATCATTACCAGAAAGTTTTCAATTGTTTAAGTTCTGTAATGTGGACAATAATTCTTTTTCAGCCATAGGTCTCAGAAGCTCCTGTATGCGTTCCAAAGTTAATTTGGGATCTGTGTTTTCCGTGTATCTGTGGATGTCTTCCAAATAATCAGTAATTTGCTGCGCAGAGATGTTGTCCAGGGTTTGATAAGGCACTTCATAGTGCTGAAGGAAAATGTCCCTTATTCCCTGTTTATCCTTAAATATCTGCCTACTTGCTGGGTTGCATGTGAGATTAATGTGATTCTGATTAATTGTGGCTTCAGATGCCAATGCTAGCAATCTCCTCGCATGCTCACTTTCTTCATACATTTATGGACACATTGTTTTATCATTTTCCATGTGTTCCTTCAAATAGTAGTATTGAGGGAAGTTGCTGCCTTTTTCCCTATTTAACCATTGTTTCTTTCATGCCAGATATTAACATATCAGGTGTTGGACTTGGCCCTTTTTGGCAGGTTCACCTCTGAACTTTTTGCCTTAAGCTCTGACATGGTGGTAGTGATTTTAGACCTCTGCGCACTTTAACACTGTGGTCCAGTGTAAAGTGTGTGCGCGCTCTGAGTGTGTGTGGTGAGATTGGCCTGCCCTCCCATAGGAATGCATGGGGGATATGTGTGTCCATGGTAATTCCTGGTATGAGAGGTGTACAGGGTCAAGTTTAGTATATGCGAACTTGTGAGAATAAATGCTGCGTGATAGTGTGCGCAGATTTATTGTGGTTATTTTAGAAATGCCACTTTTAGAAGTTGGCATTTCTGTGTGCTGTGTGTCTGCCTACATGATGTGAATTGCATGTCTGGCTTGTAATTGACAGGAGCTGAGAGGGCTGGGGAATTCCAGGAGCCAGGGGGAGTCTGCCCGGTGGTGAATGAAGAGATCTGCATGTAGATGGGAGGGAGGAGTTGCACCTGGCACCTGAATAGGACTGTGCCTTCCCTCCACAATGCTGGCTCCGCCCCCTGTGCTGCGTCTGAGCACCTAGCCTGACAAAGAACAGAGGAGCTGAGCACAACAAAGTGCTCCAAAGTTCCCCCAAACCAGTTGCGCCTGGTTTTTCCTCCAGCCCTGTGCTGTGTTACAAAGAGGTTTACTGGTATAAATATAGGGGCTGTGACCCCATGAAGTTGTTCAGTGTTCCCGACGGAGAGGGGCTTGCTGCTGGTGGGGCCCAGGAGGGACCGCCATGGAGGCTGCCTCCCTGCTGGAGGGCCCTGTGTGCTGGCCCCTGGGCCCTACATTGCCCCCTTAATTCCCCACCGAGACCAGGAAGACCGTCACCCAGGCCCTCGTCACCAGCCGACTGGACTACGGCAACGCCCTCTACGCCGGTACCACCGCCAAGCTCCAGAAGAGACTCCAGCGGATCCAGAACGCCTCAGCCAGACTCATCCTCGACATCCCACGAACCAGCCACATCTCCGGACATCTGAGAGACCTTCACTGGCTCCCCGTCAACAAAAGAATCACCTTCCGCCTCCTCACCCACGCACACAAGGCCCTACACGACCAAGGCCCGAGCTACCTCAACAGCCGAGTCAACTTCTACGCTCCCAAACGCCACCTCCGATCAGCCAACCACGCCCTCGCCGCCGTCCCCCACATCCGAAGAGCGACTACAGGAGGAAGGTCCTTCTCCTACCTGGCCGCCAAGACCTGGAACTCCCTCCCGACCGACCTGCGCCTGACCCAAGACCACCTCTCCTTCAGGAAGAAGCTGAAGACCTGGCTGTTCGAGCAGTAGCGGCCCCCCACCCGCCCCCCCCCCCCAGCGCCTTGAGACCCTACGGGTATGTAGCGCGCTTTACAAGTATCACTGATTGATTGATTGATTGAAGGTCTGTTTGGGACCCTTTTGCTTGCTTAGGTCCCTTATTTTTGGATGCAGGACTTAGTGATGCCTCCAGCGCCTCGTGTGCGCTTTCTGTCCATTTTCCCCCAAGAAGAGCGTGTGGGCTGCGCAGCGTTGTTGCTGCAGCCCCCTTGGAGAGGGAATCCCGGCGTGAGGGATTCCCTCGTGATGCCTCTGAAAGCGGGTGCCCACCCCGCATTCTTTTCATGCCTAGCGGGAGCCTACCCCGCTTATTTTTATATCCCAATACGGGTGCCCACCCCGCTTATGCCGCTTCTTAATTTTAAATCTTACGAGGGAGCCCACCCCTCAATGCCGCCGAAGAGCAAGAAGCCCGGAAGCCAGGCACTCCTGCCTGTGACGAGGGCGGGGCCGGAAACCGGGCCGGAAGCAGCGCCAGAGTTGTGGGTCTGCGCAGGTCTCCCGTGAGCGGTTGGGAGCCCCGGCGACATACGGAGGATGGGAGCCTACTCCGCCTCCACGAGATGCTGCTGAGCTGTCCCTATGCTGGAGAAACCCCGGTCCCATGGAGAGGGGACCGGGTGAAGGAAAGCAGACGGAGAGTGCTGCGGGTCAACGGGGCTCCCATAAGCAGGAGGGAGCCCCACGTGCCAACCAGCGAAGTGAGGGAAGACGAGGCGGCACCAGAAGACCCCCGAGAGGAGCCTATGCAGCCCGGTGAGTGGGGCCTAGGTCGTCCTCTGTTCTTTGTTGTTGGTGCCCGTGAGGCACCAGGGCAGTCCTGGGTGGTCGGGGAAGTCCCGAGAGAGAGCGGGCCGCCACTACGTATGGCATATGCATTTTGGGAGCCCCCAGAGAGGAGCTTCATGATGGGCACCCTGCCAGTGCCTATTTCCTGAGCGGACCCGCCGTTGCGAGCCGCTCCAACAGTTGGGGCACAGTGATTTTCAGACCCGATGTGGCTCCAACGTTTGGCCTAATTATCTTCAGAGCCCCGTGGGGGCCAGAGGGCACCGGATACCGGACCCCTAGTGTAATTTACAGCTGCCCCGCTTGCTAAAGCGCAGCTGCCATGTTCCACGGGCATGTTTTGTTTCAGAGCCAGTGCGCTCCAATGGGGGGGAGCGGGGCACATTGTTGTTTTAAAGCCCCGTGAGGCCCCGAGGGCACAGTCGTGCCAGGGCCCGTTTTCCCTTGATCCCAACTGCCCTGCGAGAGCGCAGGCAGCTGCAACGTTTTGGCGCAGTTATTTGAGAGAGTCCCTGAGAGGGACAGAAGTGGCACAGAGGTGCCAGGCCTTTGCCATCATTTACAGCTGTGCAGCAATTAGTGCCAGCTGCACTGTTTAGGCCATTTAATCCGTGGGGGCAGTTCTGATTGAGTTAGGAATGAGATGCACTCCTTTGCCCCATCCCTTCACAACTGCGCAGCACTTAGTGCCAGCTGCAACGTTTAGGTTTGCACCCCTGACTCCTGCTGCATTGGCAGCACGCCCTGACTTTTGGACATAGGGCATTTGAGCCCCTTAGGGATGTCCAGTTGGCCAAGGGGACTGTTGGATTTATAGGGCGCCAGGTCCTGATGTGATTTATGTGGTGCTAGGAAATGTAATTTATATAGTATGTTTCATGCACCCTGATTTATGCCTCTAGATGTGCTTTTATGATTATGAGGTTTTACCTACTGTGTTATGTTTTAGTTTATTCTCTACTGTGGTTTAGGTATGAGTAATTCCCTACTGCGGTTTATGTTAGTAAGTTTATTTCCTAATGCGAGTTATGTTTAGGGGATTATGGTCTACTATGTGTAGGCTTATGAGGTTGGCGCAGAATATATTTCTCGCCTAATGTGGTACTGTGCGTAATATGATTTATGTTGCAGGTTGATGCTGAGTATAGTGTGCCAGCAATTACTGGTTGTGTTGTAAGTTCATGATATTACTTACTTTTACTTTTACTATTTTTATCAAGTGATGGTTCTGACAGTGGCCCACATGGCCCTGTCATGTGTAAATAATCCCCTGTAAATATTGCCCAGTGCCAGTTGGCACAGTGTATATTGTATGATTACCATCTAATGTGTTTTATGATAATACAAAGGCTATTTTTATATATAACCTTGTGTGGTGTTCCTTTTTGTGGTGTGCCTAGTATTTTGTTGCTGTGTGTGTCGCGCAAATGCTTTACACATCGCCACCGGGATAAGCCTGACTGCTCGTGCCAAGCTACCAAGGGGGTGAGCAGGGGTTATCTTTGGCGTGTAACTCCCTTGCCCTGCCTAGAGTGGTGGTCTCTGCCTGGCTTTGGCGCAAGCCTTAGCCAACCAGAGATCCCATTTCTAACATCAGGTAATTACGTTGTTTGGAGGACTTACATGTCTTAAATTTGTTTAAGCTAGAAACTGATGAATTTTTGCTGATGAATGTGAACTGCTTGAATATTTTTTAACGATTGTTTTTTAAAAACACATTAACTTTTCTTTCAACTTCAGCATCTGCACTGAGCTCCATTTGGTTGGGAGGGATAAAACGTAATGCTTTGGTATTTGGCCCCAGCCTCCTTGCCATGGCACGTGGTGTAATTTTCTCTTAAATGCCCTCTTCCATTTTTTGTATTAGGGGTTAGTGATCTAGAATTGCCCGTGTGGGCGATTCAAGGCAGCCAAATCATGTCAACAGCCTGCAGAAAGAAGGGATGAAGGGGCAATAATATGATCTATTTCATCTCCATCCTTAATCTTTTAATCCTAGCCATGAGGTCCACGATTAAAGAAATTTGAGGTCTCTCCTGAGCTAGTTTTAATCACAATCTTTGTTTGCAGTTCTGCACAATAGATCCCTTAACATATATGTATGTATTTTCTTCCCTATAAGAAAATATTGGCCTATGTCGCAAGTTCACCCCCTTCTCTGCAAAAATCTGAAAACGTGTCTGTTCAAACAGGTTTATTAGACTTAACCGAGCTGGTCACATACGTCTAACAAAGTTTTACTTCAGTGCCAAGAGACCTATGGTGAATGTACCCTCTATTAATTTGCATTAACAAAACATAACAACATAACAGTTGGGTTGCAGCTACCTTATGGTGTGCAATTCTGTAAATTTACTCTGCCCTCCTCTTCTTAGACTGGATAAATAAGCTATAATATGACCAGGTAGCATAGCTTTAAAAGCATTTCATACAATGGCTAACTATTTGTGCCAAACAGTGGTTTGGTTTTTTAAACAATGTGTATTTTGGTTTCGTGAACCTGAACCCATACTTTGTCCTGTAATAGATCCTAATTGAATGGCCATCTAACAGTGGGGCGAATGGAGTTCAAGACGATTTCCCTGTTAACAATGGTCAGTTCTTCCAACTCTCCTTATGAGGTAACTCACAGCCTTTTTCTAGTCTCCAAAACCATGAAAGAAGCCCAGAGGCAAGGGCAACGGGTAGTGTAGAGGAGAGAGATATGCATGTCAACAGGCTGGATGGTGAAAGCCCTGAACTGGAAATTCAGATCACAGGTGAGGCATTGACACACATTCACAGCACCACAGCAGTAGTAACGAAGAGAGACAGGTATAAAGTATGTATAGCATCAGATGTAAATTGAATAAACACCAGGGAGACGAAGCATACATGCTTAACCCATTGTTGCCATAGTTTCACTATAACTTTCCACAAGGCAAACCTGAAATCTCACAGAAAAACCAAAGAAAATCGAATTCTGACACTTGGGAACAAGCTGACTGGTGCTCAGATGCCAAACAGGACTGCAGGAGAGGATTCACGGTAAGGTACACATCAAAGCAGACCTCAAGGAAAGTGCAATCAGAGTCAATGTGGAAACTTATCAAAAGGGACTGAGGGGAACCGAGGAGGAGAAAATATAAACATGAGAGAATGATGTCAGATGCAAACTGTTAGGAAAGCAAGAGCGAATCTTAGTAACTGCTGTTGCCAGACAACTCTTCTCTCGTCTCCTGAGTCTTAGTATGGTTCTGGCTATTGAACCTGGAAGTGTCCGAATGGCTCACCATCCCTCTAGAGGCTCGGGCCGTGTGCAGGCAGCTAGGCCTGGTAGTGCCTGGCCTGCATGAGTTCCGTGTCCACTGTCCTGTTTTCCATCTTCTCCATGTATGAAATGTTGTGGGCTCTTTCTACTGAGCTATTCTCAGAGCTCGGACAGTAGGTAAATATTGGTAAACTTGATATAGTGACATACAACCACATCTGGATCTGATTCCTGCACATAAGGGGAGATTGCACAGTCTGGGCATGCCACTGTACACTTTAGTGATGACTAAGACATAGTAAAATACCTCGATAGCGTTTCTGCCAAATGTCGAGTCATTCATTCTTTTCACATTATACCCAACTTTATTCTCTATTGTAACAATTGCTAATGCACAATTCTTGTTATCTGTACACATCACCCAATAAACACACCAGGGATAGGCTTACTACGGTATGTTGCATCTAAGAATCGCTCCGAATAAATAAATAAATAAGTGAATAATGTAACTTTGGAAGAGCAATAGTACATTTTGCATGTATTGAAACTTTTTCTAGGCCCAAAAAAAAGCACTAATATAGTGTCGTACATTTGCTTTTGCAACCTCTTCTACAGATTCACAATTCTTCCCAATGAAAAGGGGATTTGAAGTAGTGATTGCTAATTAATTTGTTTTCGTTTGTCTTAAAGGAGTATAACCTAAAACGTACATTTTTATTTCATAAATTAACATGATCAAAGCAACTTTCTGATACACAGCAGTAATAATAAGTTAAACATTCTAGAGTTGTGTGAACTTCCATTGACTCCAGAATCAAAACATTGCGTTTGAAGCTCGTGAAGTTAAAAAAAAAGTTCAGCGTTAGCAGCAATTTAATGCTTCGGGAAAGTGTTCCTGCTGTCTAAGAGGCGTGCATGGCAGCTGCTGTTCGGCACCATCCTCTGTTCCCAGCGCCAGGCCCCCCTTCTGTGTCCTTTACAAAAACATGTTCTACCTCGCCTTCAGTAGTTCAAGCCACTGCATCCAGTAAGTTCTCTGCCATCCATGGCCCGCCGCCCATTCATGTAAGCTCAACACTTGACTTGACTTGAGCAATCCCTGGCTGCTGCCTGGCCCCCTGCTCCATTCAGACCAAGCATTCTCTAGCTGCTCCACACACTGCATCCAATCCTTCTTCTGCCCATACTCTGGCCTCACACTATTGGTCCCCCCCTCTCACCTTGTACCTGCACTGAGAAGGAGTTGCTGACAGCCACTACAGATGTAATGTGGGGAGAGCATTTGCACTTTCTGTGGGCCAGCAGAGTGAAGCTACTTTTCTGTGAGCGGAGTTGTGTGAAGTCATAAAATTGTGCTTGTGTCACCATTGCGACTTTTCTGATTTTCAACCACTTACCCACACAACTGTTCCCCTTTCCTCGCCCTTACTAAGCAACTCCAACATAATAGTTAATTAAAAAGTACATGCTGCAACCAGGTCAGTGTATTCCTTTACTGTCTTTTTAGCCAGATAAACAAGTTTGAGACGAAAATAAGGCTAACTTCAGTTTGCAAAAACTCAATTTTATATACACAGTTCATACAATCTGCTTTTCACCCCCAAATAATAGGCGAAAGGCAGGAACAGTGATTTGAAAATCTTCAGTCACGAGAATTTTGGCTACTCGTGCACTACCTACAAAAAAGTCAATTTTCTAGCTTAGGTCCAGTGATTTGGTCCCACCATTGAGTTTTACTTTGTCGCTACGAAAATAATTGCCTGCTTTCACTTCATGAGTATATACATTTCGCTCAAAAAGACAGTATTTCAAAATCAAATGCATAAGTTGCATTCATGATTAGGGACTGGCGAAAGATGGTGTTAGGCAGGGCATAATATGTTGTTCCAAAATTCCTGTATATATTTTGTGTATCATGTCAGTGGAGAAGACTATAAACACCCAGAAACTGTGGACAAACATCTTCAAAAGGTAGAGTGAATCATTTGTATTTCTGTTTTTACCCGCAGGCTTTCGAAGACATATATATTGAACAGCGAAAGACCATAAAGACAGTGCTGGAATATGCTGACAAGGTCTTCACTTTCATCTTCATACTGGAAATGCTTCTTAAATGGGTGGCCTACGGGTTTGTCAAATATTTCACCAACGCCTGGTGCTGGCTGGACTTCTTGATTGTTGATGTAGGTACCAGTCACTACCAATGACCTCTTTTCGTTCATCTTTTACATTATTTTAATGCAAATTTTAAATTTTTAACTAATGCACTTTTTAAAGTCTTACTACTACATGTCAACTAACCCATGGTCTGATTTCTTGAAATTTTAAATAGTCATTTTGGCATAAGTATTATGCAGCCTGTTATTTGTTATTAATACATATTTACAGAAAAGGTTGATTCTGCATATCGAAATGAATTTTTTTTTATTATTAAAGCTTGAACGCCTAAACAAAACTATGGTGGAAAAAAGTGCAGGTCACATTACCCATAGACAGCATATTCACTAAGAGCTGTGTACATTGCAAAGTACTGCGCTGAGGTCATACAGATATTATAGGATCTCTTCAGTTCTTATATTCACAAACCGGCAGCCATGTTGTCGCGGTGCCTAAATACACATAGGCTGTGAGACAGGCACCTTATTGAAGATACAATTTCAAAAGGGCAGGTGCTTTGGGTGCTGTGAAAGAGACAGATCAGGAACTTGGCAAGCATTTAAGCTTTAGGCTTTTGTTATGGCACTTCTGAATCTTGCGGTTGCTTTTGTGTTACCCTCACCCTGTATGGACAGGTGCAGTCCAGTGCTCTATTTTGCCCATGGCAGCAACAGCGCTTTTATTGCTGGATCAGGAGGTTATCTCATATAATCAACAGTCCATTGCACGTTTGCACAGGCGCACACATGGCGGTATTGCATTGTTCCATTCACATTTTAGAATGAGAACATCCACTTATTCAATTTCAGGTCTATTGCATGCACTGTGTATTAGATTTGAGCTTGTGTGGGTGAATTAGCCTTTGTGCCATTGCTTAGTTAATCTACCTGATAATGTGCTCAATTTGAATTATCTACAGTGGCGTGATTATTAAAGATAAGCAAGGAGGTTTTGTACGATGATTTTGTAACACACTGCCATGTATTTTCTTATATAAATATTAAATAAACCCATGTGTGATCTGAGGTTTAACAACCATGAGTCTGTGTTATATGCACGTGCACGGATGATCGGTAAGTAATACAAAGTGAAAATAATATCTGAAATATTAATATCTGGTTATTAAGCAATGGTTTCTCTACAACAGTTTTAATACTTGTGATTTACACATTCATATTATTGCAGCTCAGTCTTGCAAATGAATTGCATACGTTTCTGACTGCATTCTGGTTCATGTGTTTCTCATAGGAATGCCTGTGTTTCAACAGTGATTGATGTTCATGACAGCATTTGATGTAGGATAGGAACATGCTCTCTTTTGCTTACATTCTTTTAATTAATTGATAGGATGATGATAGGGCCTAAGCGTCGAAATATGCGGTTCATTGGCCTTGTTTGTTCCTTTTTTCAAATTAATTATTATGAATGAATCAAAATCAGGGGACCGCATGCACCAAAGGATTTCACCCTGATCGACCACCGATGCCACTTAATCAATAGATCTCGATTCGAAATGTCGTAACTGGGGTCTTTAAAGGAATTTTGAACAATTCAAAACAGACAAAATCTGTCTGTTTTGTTAATTCACCTGGAGAGTAAAACTACCTAAATTTGCTCCACCGTAAACCTGAGAAATTGCCTGGCTTTGGGCACAGGGATCAACCATGCAGTTTGTTTTGTTCTCTCACTGGCAAAACAAGGTCCAGAGCGAACAGAAAGAACTGCAGAAATGTCCCATAATGCAGTTCGTTTGTGGTCTGTGGCAGGATGACCACCTGTCATTTACCTTATGTTTTTCCTTCCTAGTAGGCAGAAGCTAATCAACAAACCTTTGTGTAAATTCTTATTTGCTTCCAGGTACCAGGAAATAAATCGTGAGAACTGTCACAAAGCGATTAATATACTGCCACACTCACCATGTATTAAGCTTGGAATTATTTAAATGAACCCCACTGACCCTTCCTTTGTTTCTGAGAAGTACCCCTCTGTCATCAGTGTAAAAATGGTTGGCTAAATAGAGAATTGTCACTTTTAAAGTAGGTGCTAGTCTGTGCTCTCGCACTCTCCCCACCCACGTTAAAGGCAGGATATGACAGTGTGTGTGAGCAAAATCGCTGTTTGAAAAAAATATATATATATTATATTCTACTCCTTTCTTTTAGAGTCTTGTTACTCTTTGTAATTTCTCTCTGTTTCTTGTCTGTTAAAGTATTGCAATTCATTATTTGTAAAGGGACATTTGTAAAGGGACAATGTACAACGTGGCAGTGCGGTGCCTGCCACGTTGTACATTGAAATGCAGGGGGGTCCCATAGGTACCCCCCATGTGCGCCCCCCAGAAATCCTCGGGGCCCGCTACGGGCCCCCAATGTCAAACACCGCCTGTCTTTCCGTGGCGACGTTGCCACCACGGAAAGGCAGGTCCCCGCATGCATAGTAATATGTATGGAGGTGTCTACCAGACACCGCCACCATATAAACTGATTTTCCGCCCGGTAGGCAATCGGGCGGATTGCGTACCGGCGGAAAAACGGCGGACAGTCTTCCCATCCGCCGGGGTCCCCCCCGCCATGGTAATGTGGCGGGAGGAAATTGGCAGCGGGCGGAGGTTTTTAGCGGGCGCATCACCACCGCCATACGGGCGGTGGCGATCCGCCCACTATACTAATGACTCCCTTAGTAACAAGAGACTTCGAGGCACAAAATCTTTGTATTCCCCCCCCCCCCCCCCTGCTATCTTACCAATGTAAGCTTTGAAGAACTGAGGGTCTCATATTCCAGCACAGCCTAACACAACATCCAGGTCAGAATACATCTAAGTGTTTCAGAACACAACTTTTTGGTAATGGGCCACTACGTACTTGATGGAAAATTCTGTTATTCGATGTATTTTCAGAAAATAGCCTTTGTAGAAAAACGTGTGCCCCTACACCTACCCCAATATGTAGGGTAACTCTATAAGCATTTGATACTTAGGTTATTTACAGTTAGCAGAAAAAATCTCTCCTAAAGGACCAATCCAATTCAATACTGCAATTAGATTTTGTGACCTCCACAGAAAGGTCACTACTACTTAGAAAAATATTTCTATTAGGCTGTGTAAAGAAACTATTTCCAACATTCTTTGATAACATTGTGCAACAATCAGCCAATCAGGGAACAAGTCTCAGCATAATGCATCACCAACACAGACTTTCAAACACTCAAACATTTATTCGTTACCCTGTTTTCAAGGAATCAAAACAAGTAACTATTTCCCAAATTCAGTTGCAATATGATGATATCTCATTTGTTGTAGAAGGGCAGTTGCATCCTCCTGGAAATGTATGTTTATATTTTAAAAATAAATGCTGTTTTTAAAACATTTTCTCACACAATCTAAGAGGCAATCTAAGTGCAAACGCAGCTTTGAAAAGAAAAAAGGGCATATATACAAGGGGATTGCGCCACCAGAACATCACTATTTTTGACGTTCCGGTGGCGCAATGCCCTGCACCATATTTACAAAGCGTGTACTTTGCATGGCTTAACACTGTTTTGTAAATATGTTACCCTTTCACGCAGGTATCTGTGCAAAAGGGGCATGCAATTGGTGTTGCTGTGGGCGTTTCACCCCAACACCCAATGCTTTTTGATGCTGCCCCAGGTTTACAAGGATGGTTGAATCTGAGGCAGCTCCAAAAACTAATGCTTTGCAAAAGCAGATGTTCGATTGGCATAACAAGAAGAAATACTTTAATTTTTCTTTGTTTTTGCTTGTTCTCTGTGTGCTGCATTCCGCGCAAGTAGCATCTCACATGGCTAAATTGTCTGCGTGCAATACATTTCCCAAATGTATATTCTAAATTTTGGGTGAGAATGAATTATATTGAATAATAGCTTGAGTTAGATTTGCTAAAACCAAAAATAGAAGAGGACTGGTGCTTAAATGCATCCCTGCTTTAAGCTAGTATTTAGCTACATCTCTCATGAAAGTATGCCAGTATCAGATACCTCCGCCTGTGCCAAGTTTTCTCAATGTTGAACTATTGATAGAGGAAGAGGAGATTACAAGCTTTAAGTTTGCTCTAAAAGTTCTGCCTGTCAACCAACTTGAAAGCTGGCCAAAATGGCAAAGCAATAATATAATGCAACCAGTCATTCACTCTGCCTTCCTCTAGAGATGAGCAGCGGTCTGCCACAGAATGATTACAATGAATGCCCATGTGCTCGATAGGCAGTATCTCTAATGTTGAGGACCATTATTTCACGCTATCAAGATTCACTTTAGAAAACGTTTGGGACACCTTCCTGCACAAAAACAATAATTGATGGTGTTTTCCTCCTTCTGTGTGTGCTGAGAATGCAGCACACATAGAAAGAGCGACAAACGAGGAGAAATAAAGATATTTCTTCTTGTTCGCCACTTTAACGCCTCCCCATATTTACAAGACCATGAATAGCCACGCAGGGTGGCTTTGGTGGCCTTGTAAATATGGCTCAGCATTGTGTGCCACGGGAGTGTCAAACAAAGTGACACACTGTTGGCGCAGGGGCCTTGTAAATATGTCCCACAGTGTTAATCACCCTTCTATTGTTCCATATTGCCTTGTGTCTCATGGTGATATCCTGCTCTGTGTGTACTCCTCTGACATTTGAGATGCAGCTACTTTGTGTTGATCAAGCAAGAGCCCCTGCCAGCATGTTATTGCGCAGAGCACTCTTTCTATCCCCAGCATGCAATCGACTTCAATCTCAGTGGCGGACGGCATGGTTCGTGGGTGGCGGGGTGGGTTCGGGCCACGAGGGAAGGTGGGGGGAATGGTTAAAAATAATATTAAAAGAAACACCTTGCTGTGCCGGTCCTGCCTCTCTGCTCCTGCTCTCCGAGGCACAGGAAGCACAGAAAAGGCTCCCCTGACCAATCACAATGCTGCAATGCAGCATTTTGATTTTGATTTTGAGCTTCCTGGTTAGTCGCTCAACCAGGGAATGGGGATGTCGCTTTGTTACCAGAGGCCAGGAGGTGTTTGCTGAATGTCTGGGAACCAAATGACTATAATGCGGCGCAGACGCAGTGGGTGACTTTGGGGTACATGGTGGCTAAGCGCAATATCGCACAGTTGTGGGGTTCCCCGAGGCCGCCTACGATTTCGGTATGGAAGGAGAATATGGATTGGTGTATGTTCAGGGAGAAGACGGTGTATGTGGCGAGAGGCAAGCCTGGGAGGTGGACTAAGGTGTGGGGTCCATGGAATTCCTATCGTGGGAATATCTGCGCTCCGCCTCTGCCGCGAGAGGTTGACGTCGCTTTGTCCCCCTAGCCGCACATTCTACGTAATTGTGCATGCTTTGTCCTCTTCTCCGCCGCCCCCCACTACCACCTCCTGTCAAGAGTTATTCCAGATAATGTGGATCTTCCCCCGTCCTGGGGAGCGCACGGTGCTATTTCGGACTCTCATTGCCTTGTTTGTGTGTTATTGTTGTTTTTTTTTTCCTTTTTTTTTGTTTAGAAAATATGAAACCGTCCTTTTTGATCGCCCTTGGACTATGGCCGCGGCCTGTTATATGTGCTTTCGAACTTTAGGGAGCTTTTGCTTCTGGCTCATTTGAATGTGTGGAGTTGCCTTGCTAGCTCCCGAGCTTTCTAGCGGCCGGCCCTTGTGGTTGTAGGCCCTTGTTTGTATCTTTTTAATGTGTAATAAAGGTTTCTTCTTAAAAAAAAACAAAAAAAAAACAGGGAATGGGGGCCTCCACACAAGCTGTAATGCAGCCTGCATGGAGAACAGGTAAAGTACGCATGACTGGTTTGGGCAGCCCCAAAGGGCCGACCATACAGTCATTGCGCATTTAGGAGTGGGCAAACCACTCCTCCCCTGCCCTACTTTGAGAGCAGAGCAGCTCCGTCCACCCGTCAGCAAAGCTTATATCATTTTATGTTCCCTTTGCCGTGCACCGCTTAAAAGCAGTGGGGCGACGCTCCTCGGCCATAGCGGAGGGACCGCCCTTTTCAATCTACTGTTCTACTTTCCTGTCGTCACTTGTACTGAAGGCACGTAACCTCTGCCTGTACATCACATCTCTCAGCACTGTTTACCTATAAATGAGCAATTGGTGTCTGTGTCCAGTGTAATCCTACCCCATCCTTGGGATTATCTGATTTGTGAGTTTCCATCCGCCCAATCTCCCCCATTGTCATCTTTGACCACATTCTCATTCATGACTTCCTGCGCATCTCCAGCCCAGAGCATCATAGATTTCCCTGCTCCATGGCCGGCTGTGTCCTCCCTCCGTCTGATTACGTGGTAGTGGGAGAGATGTTTATTCCTTGTGGGGATAGTAAGTTTGAATCCTGTCGGCAGTAGTGATTACGTTGAGCCAGTGATTTCCGGTGCTCGGCAACCGAAACTTAACTGCCAGCACCTGCACTTATGACAGCCGCTGTTTGTGTTATTTAAAGGTGAGGGCAAAATCTGTTAATTTAATATACATTAAAAATAACGTACACCTGCCACTCAAGCCGTTCTTAAAGCTTTGAGGACCTCAAACAGTGTGAATTGTCACACTTGTAGCAGTGTGATGCTTTCTAGTTGTGCTGGCCCTGTCATTGGCAGTGCTGCCAGGGGCAATGTGTGGTGCAAACTGCGGTGGCCTCCTGACGAGGGCCCTGGCACTTATTATTATTATTTATTATTTTATAAATTAAGCCCTGGTCGGCAGTACATGGAATCCATGCAGGCAGAGGCAAATTTATCTCTGAGATGAAATGGTACAGTGACGCTGAGGAAGTTCATACGGCCACTGGCATGTTAGAATGTGGAAAATGCTTAGCACAATAGCTTGTTTCTTTTAAGAATGTGAGTTCTAATACATGCTGCCGGTACGAATGCCCAATTATACACAGCATGGTCTTTTAGGTGGGAAAAAACATTCCACGTCACATATGGCATTGTAGTAATGAATCAGTATATGGGACTAACGTGCACATCATTATGCAGTTAGATTCCTTCATGACTGATGCCACTTTCTGAGAATGTCATATAATGTGGTATGCCATACCTTTCTGTATTCCAGCTCCATGGTGCACATAGAGTGGTACTGATAAGGACATAAGCAACAATATTTTGTTTTTAGAGTCTAGAAAGGTATATAATGCCCCTTGCTCCTAAAATCAAATGTAAAGGTGTAGATCTCCAGTTTTTGGATGTATTTCCTTTTTTCATTGCGCTTCTGTACTGTTATTTGGCAGAGGTTTGTTCAGATGCAGCGTCTTTAATGTGTATTTTATGGGTGGTGAAGCAGGTGTCCTACTTTACATGGTTTTGCTTGGTTGCATTCCTGGGGCGTTGACACTTAGACTGCCAAGTGCAATGTATTTTAAATTCCCTCAGCCTGTGGTGGGAGTGAAATAGCTGCCGGATTTTTACCTTCACATCTGTAGAGTGCAGGTACTTTATGTCTCGCACCTGTGGGTATGCACGGTTCTCACTCTGCATGAATGGAGCTGGCAGTAGCATTAGGATCGAGAGTAAGTGTATCCTCCTGAGTGCGCAGTGTATTGTTGCTAGGGAGATTCTGTCTCCTGTGTATGGGTAGAAAGGTCACGTACCCAGGTGGCTAGATCTGCCTGTTGTAATAGTTAGAGCCTTTCCTTTACATAGCATATTTTGCAGGAGTGCTGCCCTGCAGTCTGGGACTCAGTATGACGATCAGCAGACGGATGACTATACTATTTCCTTAAATTGTGGTACAATAAAAAAAAGGGCAAAATTATGTGGTTGCGATTTGCATTTATGGTATCTTGCACAATGGTATATATTCCTATAGTGGTTTGTCCCACGCGCTGGTAGGGGCAACTCCTGAACCATTTGATCTTTTGGGCCCTTGATGTCAGGCCAGATGCACTTTTGTGTTTAATTCCATTTTTCTGTTGGTGTGTACTTGTTAGATTTTTGAGAATTTGTGCATGCTTTGTGAAAGTAATCTTTGCTTGGATCATTGTGTGTCTTGTGTGGAATGCCACATCCAGATGATGTCCTGCTAGATAGATTTTTGGCCATGCTACTTCCAAGGCCTCCTAATCTCACTCCGACAACACCTTCAGTGACTAGTGCACACTATGAACGGTCTCCCCTCGTCACTGCACACACCTATCTCAGAGTAGTCATTCTTGTCAAATGACGTTGCTACTTATGTACTCAAATAGCCATTTCTCCTCTACATACCACTCCACCTCGACTCTTTTACACTCTCTTGACATTTATCAGAATCACACTTCTCTCCTTAATGACTCAATGATGAGCTGGTGTCCGCCCGTAGTGAGAGGGCGGGGAAATCGTCAGTCGGGCGGCAGCCCCATTGTACCTACGGCGCCTGGCGGTCCGCGGCGCTCCTGCCTGGGGTTGGCTGCTGCTTCGTAGTGGACCCGGCTCTGTATGCTGTGGGTCTGCTCGCCGGGGGCCCTTGCACCTGCCATCGGGGTCCTAGTTGGGCCTGTGTGATGTGCCTGGGGACACCGGTGCTCTCCTTAGTGCTCCTGTAGCCGGGGCCTGGTTTGGTAGACGCTGGATGCTGCCGCTTGCGGTGCACCTCGCTGGGGGTGCGGATCGCTAAAGCCGCCCGGTGCCCAGTGCTGAAGGCCTCCGCTGATGGTTTGCTTTTGTGGCGGCGCTGTCTTGGACTGGGAACATTGGCGCCGCGGGGCCCCGGCGCACCATAGCTGCTGGACTTGCCGGTGTGTTGTGCCTAAACCCCCGGGGCCTGGACTGTAGGCCTGGATGCCGCTGGCCCCCATTGCCTCACAGCGGTGGAATTGTTTGGTGGGTGTCTGCCGGGGCTTGGATTGATCACGCTTGGCGCCACGGGCCCCAGTGTGTCATGGGGACAGTCTGAGTCGGGCGGCGCTGAGTTCTGGTGGACCGGTGCTGTGTGATCCGCTGCGGAGGTGCTCCTTCGCCTCCCCTTCTCCTGAGCCTGGGCGAACTTCTCCAGCGTCGCGGGCTTCCGCCTGTGGTGGGATTCTTCGGGGCTGTGGTCCTTCACGGAGGATCATCGCTGGTGCCCTTGGGTGGCCTGCTGAGAGCGGGGCCTTCCTCCCTCGCCAGTCCCTGGGCCCAAGCAATGCTCCTGGAGGTGGAGAGCCCGAGGGGGTCACAGGGGGGAGAACTGTACGCTTCCTGATTGCCCCTGTTGTGCCTGAGGCCTGTGCTGCTGCGGCGGGCTCTGCTGGAGGTTAGTGGAAGGTCGGCGGCAGGCGGCGAGCTCTTGCGGCTTTGGCCTGGAGGTAAGGAGTGGGGGTGCCGTGGCATCTGGGTTTGGGTGGAGGATTCGTCCGTCGGTCAGGTGGCAGGCAGGTGTGTGGGGTTCTGGTTAGCACGACTTCACTCCCTCCACCCCGTCTCCTCCCCCTCTCCCCCACTCCGAGTGCGCCCCCTGCGACCTGCGCCGAAGGTGAACTGACCCGGCTGGGCCTCTCCTCCCCAGGCTCGGCACTGCCCACTATTGTGCTTTCGTGGTCACCTGCCACATCAGTCACGGAGCTGCTGCTATTCCTGCGGATGCAGTGTGTGGTCCAGTGGGCTCCGGCCGGGGGGTCCTCGAGATCCCGTTCCTCCCCGGGGACAGCAATGGGTAGGTCGGACAGGTCAACAAAGGTCCCCGCCACCCAGACCAAAATGGATCGCTTCACCACCCCGCAGGGGGGGCTACTGGGGGAGTGGCTGGGCAGGAGGCTACTCCGTCCGCTGAACTGGCCACCATCCTCCAGGCTATCCACACGTCCCAGACCTCGGTGGAGGGCAAAATCGCAGAAGAGTGGGTGTGACTCTTATCAGGCAGGACCTTCGCAACGCGAACGCCCGGATTAAAGAAGCTGAGTCCAGGATCTCCTCTGTGGAAGATGATGTGCAGCAACTTAAGGGGCAGGTGGCCCTCCTTCAGTCCCATACTCAGGAGTTGCACCACCGGGCGGAGGACGTGGAAAACAGGTCCAGACGCAACAACCTCCGCCTGGTGGGCTTCCCGGAGGGAGCGGAACAGGGTCGTACAGTGGAGTTCCTGGAGAGGTGGCTGAGGTCGTGGGTTCCCGAGGGAGCCCTATCCCCTTGGTTTGCGATTGAGCGGGCCCGCGGGTCCCTAACCCCCAAGCCGATGCAGGGCGCTCCTGCCCGCCCGATCATAATGCGGGTTCTTAACTTCGAGGACCGAGACATCAACCTGTCTGAAGCCCGCAAGCAACAACGGCTCTTTTATGAAAATTGTGCCATTATGATCTTCCCAGACTACACCCGTGAGGTCCAGGGCCAACGTCGCTCATATGGAGAGGTCAAGCAGAAGTTGAGGGCACTTAACATCCAGTATCGGCTCCTCTTCCTGGCTCACCTGCGGGTGGTATTTGAGAACAAGACACTGTTTTTCGACAGCCCGAAGGAGGCATGGACCTGGGCAATGGAGGAGCGCCCTCTGCGGGCTGTGAGTTGCGGGGGTGATGTGGGGGGTGGGCTCGGCCGCTCCGCTCCCTCCACTGCTCAGCCTCCGCGTAATCGTTCCCGGAGGTGCCCTGACAGGAGGTGGGCCCGCTCGGACTCCCCGCAGGGTCACACACAACAGCCACCCCGGATCGAGGGGGGAGCTTCGACCGGGAGGTGCTCTGGTTCATCTGGCCAACTGGATGGCGGTGGGGCTGCTCCCCGGCCCTCATCGATTGACCTTCCAGACACGGACCTCTCCTGTAGCCCGATCCTGTTAAGGGACCCCACTTGAGCCGGTCTCTGCCCACCAGGCCTTGCTCCGCGGCTGGAGACGGCGCGCTGTCTCAGATCTGTTCCTAACTTCCCGATGGTCGTTGTAAACATGCATCCGCTCACGAGGAGGGGACCTCCACGCTTCCCTATTCCCAGGCGTTTTAGTTTGGTTATTTGCTCTGTGCATTGGGTGTTGTTTATTGGGGGGTCGACAGATGCTTCTGTTCCTGAAGTGTAGGGTGGGGAGGATGAGGGGGGGGTTTGGGAGAGTTTTTCCCTGTATGTTGCCCTGTTGTTTGTAGATTTTTCTTTCAGTCACCACGGAATGACACATGTTGCCAGTGGGAGGGATGGGTGTCCTCCCGTATTCCATGATCGCACACACCTCTGCGGGATCCCAAGCGCGTTTGTAAACCCCAAGCCATGTGCTCCGCGTCACCCTAGAAACGCCTACCATGATAGATAACGCTTCCCCCATGGCGTCTCTCCACGTGTTGTCGTGGAATGTCAATGGTCTGCTGGACCGGCACAAACGAACAGCGGTCTTACGGTTTGCGCAGCGGCTCCACATTGATATCCTGATGCTTCAAGAAACACACCTCTTAGGTAACTGCTGCCCCTTCTTAGTTCGCTACGGCTACGATAGGGTATGGCACTCCGGCTTCTCCAGGGGCTCACGAGAGGTTGCCATCCTCCTAAGGCGTACTCTGCCCTTTGTCCTTTCCCAAGTGGTGCATGACCCTCAAGGCTCGTCGGTGACAGTATGCGGATTGTTGGCTGGTTCCCCCCTCACTCTCATGTCGTTGTATGCCCCCCTCCATGCTCGCGCCCTCACTTGCGCACACCGCTGCCCTGCTGCACAACGTGCCCGCCGGCAACATGGTCATTGCAGGAGACTTCAATGCGATCTTAGACCCGGCCCTTGACACAACGGGGCCTCTTTCTGACGCCCGGGCGGCGAGTGCAAAACAACTGCTAAATTTGTCTGAGTCCCTGGGGCTCTGCGATGCTTGGCACATATGGCATCCACGCAGCATCCAATTCACGCATACCTCCGCGGCTCACCGCGCCCAGGCACGCATAGATCCGATCTTTGTCCCCGCGACTGACTGTTCTCTGATTGTTGACGTCCGCATCCTCCCTAGAGGCATTTCCGATCACTCCCCGGTACTCTTTACCTCAGGGGCGCCCCTCCCACGGCCCACCAAACATGGAGATGAACGCCTGGTTTCTCTAGGAGAAAGATTTCAGGCAGGAGGTGGGGAAGGAACTTATACGATACTTTGCCACCAACGAGGGTTCAGTAGCCTCTCCAGGTACCCTATGGGAGGCAGGAAAGGCGACCATACAGGGTTTTGCAAAATGGCAGCTTAAGCTCCAGAGGCAGTCGCAGCTGCAGGAGATTTCCTCCAAGGAAGCGAAGTCACTTTGCCTGGAACAACTACTATCCACGATGGAGGACGCCGCCCAGGCTCAACACTTAGCCCTCATCCGGGATGAGATTAAACAACTATCCATGGATGCGGCCAAGCTCCTCTGGAGGTCCTCGGTAGCACGAGTCTACGGTTGGGGGTACAAGAATGGTGCGATCCTGCACAGGTTGGCCACATATCCCAGGGCGAATCGTATCATCTCAGAGGTAGTGGACGCGGCGGGAGCGGTGCAGCGTGCTCCCGTGGTGATGGCAAACACCTTTGCGGCGTACTACTGGAGGCTGTATACAGCACAGAACCCTGAGCTGACCGTTAAAGCCCTCCTTGACCGGGGTGGGGTGCGCCTCCCTATGCTGGATCCAGCAGCTCAGAAGGATCTGGAGCGTCCCATCTCCTTGAAAGAAATTGAGGAGGCGATCGCCCTGGTCTCCCCGGGTAAATCCCCGGGCCCGTATGGCCTCCCGCTGGAGTATTATGCGGAATACTGAGGCACCCTAGCACCCCACCTAGCCAGCCTATTTAAGGAAACCGTAGAGAGAGGTTCCTTTCCGCCGGAAACGGACATTGCCACCATTGTGGTTCTCCCGAAATCCCAGCCTCCCTCCCGACTATGTGCAGAGTACAGCTCCATATCCCTCCTCAAAACCGAAATTAAACTTTACGCTACCATTTTGGCACAATGGCTGAAACCCTATTTGGCCCTACTGGTACATCCGGATCAATGCGGGTTCATGCCTCAGCGTGGGACCCGTCACTGCCTCAGAAGGCTGCAACTGGCCCTGGCAAATCGGCACCTGCTCACCCCGTATTTGGCGCTCCTGTCCATAGACTTCGAGAAAGCTTTCGACTCGGTGGACTGGACGTACCTGCAGGGCATGCTGATCGAGATGGGGTTCAGGCCCCACTTTTGTTCCCTGGTCCGGGTCCGGGTCCTGTACGCTCATCCGAGAGCGCGAGTACTGGTCAACGGGGTGCTGTCGGAGACCTTCCGCATCGCCAGGGGCACTAGGCTGGGATGTCCCCTCTCCCCATTTCTATTCGCCCTGGCGATGGAGCCCTTGGCATCCTTGGTGCGGGCGGAGGAGCGTCTCCATGGATGGGAGTGGCCCCATACGGCCGCGGACAAGATGGCACTATACGCGGGTGACGTCCTTGTCTTCCTGTCCGATCCAGCCTCCTCCGGGCCACATTGCCTCCGGATCTTGCAAGCATTCAAGCAGGGCTCGGGGCTGCTGCTAAACCACGGGAAGTCAGTGCTGGTCCCTCTACATCTCTCTAGAGAGTGCTTTGATTGGCAGTCTACCATACCACTCCGAAGGCAGTCTTTTAAATATCTGGGGATCTGGATCGCCCTTCTTCCCGAGCTGAGCTGTGCTGGTCCCTTAACGTGGCCCCATTAGTTAAGAAGGCTAAGGAGACCTTCTTAAATGGAAAACGCTGCCTCTGAACCCCCTGGGGAGGGTGGCCCTGTTTAAAATGATGATCCGCCCCAGGTTCCTTTACGTCCTACAGAATACCCCGTTCTGTTTTTCCAGGGCGTGGTTCAGGGAACTGGACAGTTTAATCTCCAAGTTTCTCTGCAGCGGAGGATGGGCCCGCGTGGCTCTGTCGACTTGTCAGATTCCCTCTTACGATGGAGTCATGGGGATGACGCACCTGTATCTGTATTTCCTGGTGGTGCGTCTGTTGGTCATCCACGACTGGTTCAATGGGGGCTGGGCGGATCCAGCATACAGGCTTGAACTGAGTGAACTGGGGCTCGCGGACATCCAGGCCATGATGTATGGGGGGCCCATTCCGACCCGACTGCCGGATGTGACGCGCTCTGTGTTGTTGGCCTGGCGGGCATCGCTCCGTCACACCGGATGGACGGGGAAGTTAACCCAATGTACTCCCCTCTGACGCGTGGCTTGGCTCCGGGAGGTTAGTGGATTGCGGGGGTTCAGAACCTGGGACCTTATTGACACTTTAGAGAGTGATCACTTCACGTGGCTCATGCTTGTGTTTTTATTATCACTATGAATAGTGTGCACCGTCACTGCAGCTGCACTAACTAGTTCACGAGACGCACCCTGTAAATATATAAAATTTGTATTCATGCATTCTATAACCATCCTGGTCTGCCTCTCCTTCCTCTCCACAGGTAGACCGAGTTGCAGGTAAAATACCAGCTACAAATGAGAATGCTTACTGTCAATTGGATATACAGTTTAAGTTCAAATGTAGATAGAATACACTAGGTCCTGAAGAATCGCTAGAGTAATCCTCAGTCAGTGCGAGAAACATGTTGACCCCGATGAGGCAGTGTCTATAACCTAGCACATTAATCTACGTTACTAACACTCAACCTCATAGTTTTTAATTAGGTAAGGAGGCTTCATAATAAACTGATTGAGAAAGCACTCCCTTCCCTATTTTAACTAGCAACTACTTTCCTTCATCTACATTACAATAGAGCCCCTCACTCCCACCTCACCTAACGGCTGTATTGGATAAAAAGATCTCCATAAGAGCGCTCCCTAACAAAGAGCCCGTCGGGTATTGTACCAGCCGACTCGACGTGGAGCAGCCCGATGATGAAGCACTACATCCTGATGGGTGCGTGAAGCACGACATCCTGATGGTTGTGTGAGGGTTCCTATATCCAAACAAACTTTTTGAACACCACATGGTCCGTCTCACTCACTTAAGGAACAGCTTTGATATTTTTATGGTTGTATATTTCAGGGCCTCCTTAGCTGGACCTCCTTTCCAAAGCCCTGTTCGCCCCCCCTAGAATTTTGTTGATATACCTTATTGGTATCTCCCAGCTAGGGGATGTATGGATAAGGGTCCATATTTTGTCCTTCCAGGAGCTCCGAACTCGCTACTCACTACACTCATCTTAGTTTTATAAATATCTGCAACTGAGACATGCCCTCCACATGCATATTACGGATGACACGTGGCTCCCTGAATATAGCCCCACTGAGGCCCAAACGATGTTGGGAGACTTGGGTGGGGGGGGGGTTTCCCGCATTTACCGCACCCTCATTAACGATACTCCCACATCCCTAGACAAGTTGAGGGATCAATGGGTGGAATGGGAGGGCCCCCTTGACGAGGTGGGCTGGCGTAATACTCTCATGGCCCCCAGAATAGTCACAGTCTCCGCCAAACTCAAGCTGGTTCAGCTCTACTACTTACATACTGCGTACCTCCTTCCCCTGCGCCTGTACAGAGCGGGTTTGCGCCCAGACGCGTCATGTGTAAGATGTAACCATGCCCCAGCCGCTTCCATATGGTTTGGCTGTGCCCCCGCTTGGGCCAGTTCTGGGGATCCATTGAAGTGGAGCTAACGGAGGTATTGGGCTGGGAGGTTCCTCATGACCCACGTCACTCTTTGCTGGGGATCACTGACGGGCTGGATGGGTCCAGGAATAATAAGTTGTTTTTCAAAACGGCTGTGATGGTGGCCAAGCGGGACATTGCGGCGGCCTGGATAAGCCCTGACCCACCCACCCTGGAGAGGTGGCGAAGAGGGGCGGACTGGTGCGTGACCCAAGAGAAAGCCCTATATAAAGCTAAGGGGTGCGTTAAGAAATACCATAGAGTGTGGGGGGAGTGGTTGGGGAACGTGGAGGGTCCTGCTTAACCTGGTTCCAAATTCCGTCTATGTACTTTAATGGGGAACGTGATTGGGGGGCACAGTGATTGTGCGATTGAACTCTTACTTGTGATTCCCGTATATTGGCTGAATTGTTACTATGTTTTTAAAATCAATAAAATGTGCTTATCAAGAAAAAAATGACTCAATGACCAACTGTAATCAAATCTGTCTATAATCACATTTATAAACCTCTCTTGCTCTCAATCTGATCCTTTCAGTCCACACACCATCAAGCATCTTGTTTCCTCTTCTAACGTTCTCCTTTGCCTTATCTTTCTCTCTGGCTACTCCCTCATATCTCGCAACTGCCTGCAGTGCTTTCGATCCTTATCTAAAAAGATCCTTACTGGACTTCTCCTCTCCCCCCTAACGACCACCCAGTATCTCTGCTAATCTACTAGAACATGTTGCGTCAACCATCTTACCGTGCATCACTTCTCTAATAGCCTAAACAACCCCTCTAAATCTGGCTTCTGTTCACTGCACTCCACTGCCCATCGTAATCATCCAGCAGCCATACTCCTAAATCTTTTTATAGGATTTGACTCTGTTGATCCCTATGCTGGACTTTCCACTTGCATCGCCAGCCTTTCCAGCAACTAGTTATCCTCCTGCGCCTTTGATTCATCATTTTCAGTTACCTGGAATTCTATGTCAGCCAACCCACAACCATGCTAGTTTGCATCCCTCAAGCCTCTGTCCTGGCCTGGGGCACTCTTGACTCTCTACACTCTACTCTCGGTAACATAGTCTCCTCCTTTGGCTTCTTCTGCCCACTCTGTTGGCAAGACACACACATATTTATTTTATTTCCAATTTTCAGACCCCTTCTCAAGTCCTGTACATTGGATTCTCTCACAGATATTCATCACAGGAATGCACTACCAATCCTTATGCTCAACATTTCCAAGACAATGGCATTGTGCATTCCTGGCTCTCTACCATACACCATCAACTTTCCTCATGACATCCTGACATTGGCCACCTCTGGCAGAGATCTCAGTGTTCCTTTCAATTCTACTGTGCAACTAGAATCTTTCATCACTACTTCTGCTACCTCAGCATGGTATCAAGAATTAAATATATAAATGTTGTGCCCATTCAACCGATTCCTTATATTTAAACTTGATTAGCGTAGCAGTTTCATTAAGGGCTTTATTAATTTCTCCTTTCCCCAGTGGACAAGTTATTTGTCGCATGTTGGGTCCGTTACAAGTTATTCACACCAGTATTTAAACCTGCCAATCACTTGGCATCAATCATTCTTCCATCCTTATCTGCTACAATTCTACTCGAAACCCATGATCTGCTTAACAAATGTTTCTATTCTCACACAGACTGCCCTGTGTATCTTCAAGATTCGGGTCCCTCTACCCACTAGACCTGCTTCATTCAACTCCAACTTCCCAAAATTTTGGACAGAATTTCAAATGAGCCTAAAACGTCAATGATACTACAATTAAGCTTACACATTAGTAAGAGTAGTGCTAAAATGAGTAAAAGGTGTATTCAAAGTCTTCCCTACGCTTCCCCCATTGTGCATTACCAACATTAAATTTGTAGCATATAGAAAATGGTTTCAACTATTAACTGTGACTTGGCCACTTAAAGAAATGTACAGTTCATTGACAGGATCTCTATATAATTACATTTATCTCGCTAATTATTTGAGCCTCTGAATTATCAAGCTCATGGCAAGGGTTAGTATATTCTTGTCATCTGCGTTTTGCCCATACAATGGGTCTATTATTTATGTGTGTCTTTAATTTTTATAAGAGTTTTCAGTCACTTTTCTATCCAAACAAAAAGTGTTAATTCCAATGGAAGGATTGAAGGCAACGCTGGATGTGTCCGTAAAGAGAGTAGTTTGTGATATGATCATCCTCCTATTACATCCTTGACAATTATGCATGTGGCCATGCTTACACACGGGGAGCATTTCCTGGAGAAACAGAAGATAGTGGTCCAATTCACAAATCATTTGGCCATGAATATATTTGACTTACACCTCCAAATTCAAAGTATAGCAGTAGGCCACCCATAATTACTAAAAATATAAAATAGTCTGGTAGCAAATCTATAATTCCACAGCGTTTCTTTCTTCCTGTTGGCAACATCAATCGTACTAACCACAAATATTTATAAAGTTGTAAAGTCAAGCTTCAGGTCATGTGGCTTCAGCCCCTAACTATTTCTATATCAACAGAGCAGAGCAAAAACGTCTGAAGACCTCTTTCCTAAATCATTATGGTCTGTGATGAAAACTCGGTAGAGTGATAGTCAAAACCAAACTGTTCGACATAGAAAGATCTATTCTCCTGTACACCCACCAAGCCCATTTAAAATACACTAACCAGATTTAGTGGCAGGAAGATTTGTATTGAATCGCTCCAGAGAAACAAGAACATCTCCACACATTTTCTGCTTAAAATAAATCTCCGTTGCTGAGGTGACAGGCCTGCGGGAAGAAAAGAAACATGAAGAAGGCAAACGACTTTTAATTTCTAGAAGCTGTAAGGCAGTCCTCACACTTGCAAATGCTTCCTGAAAATTGCTTCTTAACTCAAAATATGGTGACTTGAATCTACGATCCCTATTGTTTCTTCATGCCTCGCTATTGTGCAAACTTTTCTGCACTGTAGATTACAAATGGACAATATTAGATCATTCTATGTGCCCTTTCCGCAACCCTCAGCAATACATAGAAAGCTATGTAGGGGCTACAGATGGAACAAGTGCTCAAATCTGTGATGTCACCAGGGGTCGAAGGGAGTAAAAATTAGGTAAGCTCCGTACAGGGTCAAAAGCAAGCATGCAGTCAACAAGTGTTAGGAGAGAAAGCTGTCAATTGGGTTGTTACTGCATTGTGATGTAGTCTTCTTCATAGAGGTGTGTCTTCAATTATTTTCTAATTTGGAGCAGCATTGAGGTGGTCCTGATGGATACAATAATGTTGTTCCAGATCTTGCATGCAGAGGTGGAAATGGCCTTTTACCTTGTATTGCACTTCTCAGTCTACATACTGATGGTGGCCTGGATGCAGATGTGCAAGGTTTCAACAGAAATGGTGATCTTGTCCTTAAGATAAGCTCGGGTGCAGGTCAGCCATGATGACTGTGTAAATGATGCAGCTAGTTTCGAAGATGATTCAAGTAGCCAATAAGAGCTCTATCTGGCTGGAGCTAATATGATCACATTTCTTCAGGCCCCGGATGAGACTGCTATGGTGTGTAGCATGCCATTAAGGGGTGCCAGTGTGCAGTCTGGAAGACTGTAAAGCAAAGTGTTACCACCATCCAGATCCAGAGTACGATGGCTTGAACAGCAGTTCTGAAGTCACTTTCTGTAAACAGCTTTACTTTCTTTCAAAGAGAGCCTGATACCAGGCCATCTTTGTTTTTTGACATTGTGCGCCTTGTGGTTGAGGTTTGCTATTGTATGTGAACCCAAGTGACTTGACATTCAGTGAAAGTTGAGTTTCGAAGCTGGTAAATGTATTGCCATTGTGGTTTGTACTATTTTTTGCTTGTTGATCTTAACAAATAATATGGATTCTGTCATGGTTGGTTTGAGTTTCAGGTAGGTTTTGGACATTCAGGATTGGATGAGGTGCAGGCAGTGCTTGAGGCATTGGATGGCTGGAGCAGAGGAGTCTTTCAAGTAGAGGTGTTTATCATTGTCATATTGCTGAATCTTGATATTGTTATCAGTGAATAGAGGCCCAAGGGGGCTACATTTGCAGGTTGAAGGTGACGACATATAGTATGGCACACTAAGGGCCTACTCAGGTGACAGGAATTTTACGCGGCCTATAGTATCCCATGTGAACAAACTGGAAAGGTTGGAGGAGAAGCAGTGACGGACATTACCAGCAAATCTGATATGAGACTCCTATTTGTAAGTGAGGGTTGGGTGACTGACTCTGTCAAAGGCAGCTGAGAGGTCCAGAAATATCAAGAGATAGGGGCTACCTTAATCTGTGGGCAGTAGAGTTTTGTCTACGATGTGTAAGGTAGCATTCTTTGTTCTACAAAGTGATATGAAGCCATATTGTTATTCACGCAGTAGATAGTCAGCATTGGTGTGTTTTTGGAGTTAAGTGTAGACTGCTTTTTTTGCCAATGAAGGGTAGGTGATGGATGGACCAGTAGTAGGCGAGGTAATCAGGGTCTAATTTAAGCTTTTTAGGATTGGGGAGATATGGTCTGTTTTAAGAGATTTGGGGAAGATGCTTTGAGTGAGGGATACATTGATAAAGAGGGTTGAGAGGGCTTCCCCGCAGAGATCTTTGATGAAGAACGAGGGTATGATGTCATCTTCACATGTAGTGGCTTTTGGTGAGTCTGTGAGTGACAGGTCTCTGAAGGGTGACCAATGTGGGGTTCCAAGAGAAGGGAGACCCCAGCGGAGAAGCAGGATTGGTGTTTTCACCGAGGTGCAGCTGGATCTTTTTTATTTTTTATTTGATGAAAAGGATGATGGCATTTCATTTGTCTGTGCTATGTTGATAGACGAGCCAGCTTGGTGTTGATGCAGTGCTTGATTGTCTTGAAAAGAGTTCTGCTTCTGTTGCTTGCTTTCTTGATGGTGTTGGGATAGTACTTTGCTTTGGCTCATGTGATGAGCTGTCTGTGTGTTGCTCAGAAAGACCTCAGTATCATTTAGTCATCAGGACTGCTATTTTCCTTCCATTATCTTTCCTGTCTGCAGTAGGAGCATTTATGGTCAGCAAGGTCTTTAGAATACCAGGATGCTTGTGGTTTTTGGAATGCACTTGCATGATTTGTTTGGAGCATATATGTTGATATACTTTTCCAAACATTTGTTGAAGTTGTTTGAAAGAGTGTTGGCATCAGACATGGAGTTGGGAGGGCAAGATTTGAGTTCCTGCTATAGATTGTCATTGTAGAGTGTTAGACCTGGTACCATTGGCATGAGTCTCCCTTCCATTGTTTACTGATTGCCTCCTCTGTTTTTGATGTTTTGCTGGTTTAGATGCTTTGGGCACTGTGCCACTGCTATCCAGTGCCACAGTGCAAGTGCTCCCTATTGTAAATTGATGTATTGATTAGTGAATCCATGATTGGCTTATTTGATTTACTTGTCAGACCCTAGTACAGTGCACCATGTGTGCTCAGGGCATGTAAATCAAATGCTGCAGGTGGGCTTGCAGCACTGGTTGTGCTACCCACAGAAGCAGCTTGTAAAGTGTGTCTCAGTCCTGCCATTGCAGAGCCTGTGTGCAGTCTGTGACTGCCATGTTGACTTGCAAGTGCACGAACTTGCCAGTCCCTAAACCTTCCCTTTGCTACATATCAGACACCCCTAAGGTAGGCCCTAGGGCAGGGTGCATTGTATGTAAGAGGTAGATCATGCCCAGATGTGTGTGGCATGACCTGATAGTGAATTACAGCCTATTTATGTTTTCACTATTGCAAGGCTACCTGTCCCCATAGGCCAGAATGGGCAGTTTGATTATAACATCTTATAATCCTAACTGACCCAGGTAACATGGTAGAAATTCGAGTTTAGTATACCTGTACTCAGAATTATAAAATTCATCTTTTAGTGAAGTTGTTTTTAACATTCTGTGTTTGAAAATACCACTTTTAGAAAGTAGAAATGTTCTTGCCTAACCATCCAGCCTGCCTCTGCTAGCTTATGTATTGTATGTCTGGTTTTGTGAGTGACAGGGGCTGGGGGGCTCCAGGGGACAGGGTGAGTCTGCACAGGGCTGAATAGACCTATCTGCATGTAGAGTGGTTGGAGGATTAGCACCTGGGCCTGAATAGGGCTGTGCCTGCCTTCCACTATGCTGGCTCCACCTCCTGTGGTGCGTCTGAGGACCCTGGCCCACACTGACAAAGGAAGAAGGTGTACACTGGCAGAATGCACCCAGAACTGGCTTGAACTAGGTACAGGACCCTCTGCCTTCAGAGGACAAAGGATTTACTGGTATAAATATTGGGTCGCAGACCCCAGGACTTTAGATCACTTCTGGAACAACAAGACAAACCTTTGCCAAAGGAGAAGAACCAAGGAAGATGCAGGAGTTTGGACTGCCCCTCTGCCAGCGTGCTGTTTGCTGGGTTGGCCTCCAGTGGTTTTTTATTGCCTAGGAAAGGAGAAGGAACATTTAAGGAACTTCCATCAACTTGCAGAATATTTCTCCAAGGGCTTGAATTTGTGCTTGCCTCCTGCTGAAGTCTCAGGGACAAAAGACTTCACCACCAGCTCCCCTCTGAATTTCCTCACTGGGAATTATGTCACAGCTGTTGCCGTCGCATCACCGGAGAAGCGTGTCGCCGCCGCAGAGGTCACTGCCGCATCACAAGAGAAGTGTGCCTTCGTCGCACCTGAGAACCTACGCATCACCGGAGAAGTGTGTCACCACAGCAAGGGTCGCCGTCGCATCACCGGAGAAGCGTGTCGTAGGGCCTGTCACGGCTCCAAAGTTACAGAGGGTGCCGCATGGCCGTCAGGCATGCACGCATCATCTTCACGTTGTTGCATTGCCTCAAGGGCGCCATCTTATCGCATCACACAGGATTGTCGCATCGCATCGAAGTGCCATCCTGCCGCATTATAACCGGAACGCAGTACGAGAATCAACGCATCACCTCCTCTCCTGTAAGGAACAAGACGCATCCCCTACTCTGCGCAAGCATTGAGTAGCTACGCTTCGCCTCCCCCGAAGCAAGGAACCGACACATCACCCTCTCTGCAAACCTTTTGTTTGCTTTGCGTTACGCATCCAAGGTACTCTTGTAAGAAATGTGTCGCATTTATCATCAACTTGAACTAAGTTACTTCTACCATCTTTAAGTCTATTTTGAGTACAGTATTGTGGATTTTTGTCGTTTGTGGTCTTGTGTTAAGTCTATATAAAGAATATTTATTTTTATAAAACCTTTGTGGTGTTCATCTGTAGTGTTTTCACTGTATTACTGTATGTGTTCACAAATGCTTAACACACTGCCTCTGAGATAAGCCTGTCTGCTCGTGCCAAGCTACCAAGGGGGTGAGCAGGGGTTATCCAGGAGTGTAATCCCCTTTCCCTGACTTAGAAGCAAGGGTCCCTATTTGGTCAAAGGTGTATACCATTGCCAACTAGAGACCCCCAGTTCTAACATAGATGTTTTTGAAGGTTCTGAAGGTTTGGGCATCTCTTTCAAGAGGACGCCGACTTGTTGATATGATACTGAGCAGGGGAGTATGGATAGTGAGGTGGTTGGTAAAGCACAGAAGTATGGGTGGTTTGTATGGAATCATTGATTATACTGAAAAGACAAGGTCAAGGATGTGACATTTGGAATATGTCCGCTGGGTGATATACTGTATTATGTTAGGTGAGTCAATGAGTTTGAGGAGGTTGTCTCTGGATGAGGTGGCGAGCAGATCTGAAAATTCATCAAAGAAGTTATTGTTGAGCCCTGGAGGCATGTAGATGAGATGGAAGGTAACACTCCCACTTGCAGAGAGTTGGAAGTGGCATGTTAGTAGCTCCACCGTGTTGAGAATCACTTGCTTGATTAAAGTGTAGGACAATGAGGATCCACAAGATGGATGCTGTAGCCTATGTGGAAAAGAACTTCTAGGATGTGTGGGGAGTGGGGCTGAACTATGCTTCTGTGATGAAGAGAACATCAAGCTTGTGGAAGGTGATAAGGTCTGTGATATCTGTTGCATGGAGTATTGCAGAGTGAGAATTTATCAACATTAGTTGAAATGTGTTTTCTGTATTTTGATAGTGTATGGTAGTTAGTGGGACATGTACAATGCTGGGTATTTGTATTTGAAGATTCTATGTTAATGTTTCTGTTATCTTGGTCTAGGAGTCTTTGTGGGCATTGGCAGTATGGGGTCCTTCATATGGTACGTAATTTTATCGTATCTTGTAGGTTTCAGTGTAGCTGAGGTTTTGCCCAATGCCCTTCCTGGCCCTAACATGTCCTCATAGGTAATACCCTTGTCTTTGTTAACCCTTTTTCGTGGACTCTTGTGTGGAGGGATGCCCTGAAGAGTTGATTTTTTAACCCCAGGGTCAGAAATTTGGTAAGATTATAATCTGGGCATTTCCCTTCGTGTGGCAGACTTATATCCTACATCTCTACAACAGAAGTAAAAAACACAAAGTGACTTCCCACTTCCTAGACCTGGGACATGCAGTACCTAAGAGGCTGAGCACTAGGAAATGGATGGCCTCACATATTGGTTTGGAGGCGCTAATATGTGACGTGGGATAAAGCGGAAAGCATTTCTCTACATACTTAAGGACTCATTGGGCATCCGTAAGACTCCAATTGCAGTTCACTCAGTTTGAGATGCGAAACTGAGTGAACTGCAAAATACTCATAACACGAGGCAGACAGGCCGACCCCAAATGACAGCAACACCCCTGAGTGCACACTCTGGGAGGAATATAGGCCCTGACACTGATGTAGTTGAGGGTCCATGGCTGGTGGGCATGCTCACACATCATCGGACACGGGTTTCAGGACGTTCATCAAAATAACCTAACAAACAAAAGCAGAGGGGATACATTGACATGGGGGACCAGGAAGTACTCCAGTTAAACACTCAACTACCTGTTATGTTTTTACTATTTCTTTTTTCATTATTACCCTCCTCCCCTGTTAGCAGACTACCACACAATCAGCACTTACTGACAAAACAGAGTGCATGTGGATGCTAAGTGACTGCAGGTAAGAACAGAGGTCAACATGTGAGGCGTATATAAGTTTAGTATGAGCACATGATTGTTGTCACCAGAGACGCAGATATGTTCAGGTCACATTTGTACTAACATATACTGTCTACTAAGGAGCCAGCCAGTAATGGCTGATACAGAATGTGGTTTACACTGTGTATGTCTGTGTTGTTAAATTAAAATCAATAAAACAGAATTAAACAAAAAAAAAGATTACAATCTGGACATTTTCATGGCTGGAAATAGTTGTGGAGAATGCCAGCATGGTCACAATATAGAAGTGAGAATATACAAGCAGGTTATAGATGTATGGTCAGATGTTTGCAAAATGAGTTAATGTCCTGCAGGAAATGCCTTCATTGACTGCATGACTAGATTTTGAAAAACAAAAATGGGGCGGTTTACAAATACTGAAGTAGGACTACAATTTTACATCAACTTAGAGTTATGTGACACTGATCATCCAACATGGAATCTACAAACAATGAGGCTTCAAGGGAATATTAAATGCAATTTTTGCAAGCAATATCATTGGTGTTCTACCTAATTTTCCAGGACAGATGGCGAAACATCGAAACTGTCCTGCAAAATGAGGGACACCTAGTCACCCTGCATCTAGCACTAGACAGCTAACTCAGCTAAATCCCTAGACTGAAGTTCTTTAGCTAAATAGCACTTGCTGTGCACGGTCTGTGATGAGGAGGTAGCTTTCTAAGTCCCCTTGTCTATGAGTAAAGATGTGGACTAACAGTCAAGGTTTAGCTCAATAGATGTGATGCAAGATGTACCAGTGTACAAAATAAAACAAATAATAAAAAGTAGAAAGTACACAAAACAAAATATACGCTAAAAAAGTAATGCAAAGCAACACATGCTTTCCAGATAAATGATATAGGCTAAAGGTATGATAACTTGTTTTATTTTAAATTGGCCTTACCTATAAATGAAAATAACTTATGTTGCTTTCCCTTTTTGCAGGTTTCTTTGGTTAGCTTAGTAGCTAATGCCTTGGGCTATTCGGAACTTGGTGCTATTAAATCTCTCAGGACACTAAGAGCACTGAGACCTCTAAGAGCCCTGTCGCGATTTGAAGGGATGAGGGTAAGATACAATGCTTGTATTTTTGGTCTTTTTAATATTCACTTTTCACAAACAAGTGGGTACAGGAGGAAAGCTTTTGATGCGCATCAAATCTCAATGAAGATCACAGTCATTTGTTCCTGCTTTGCCCATGATGGGAGAGTATTAGTCGCCCCTTCTTGCTGTGGTTTAGAAATGTGAATATGCAAAGGTACAAAGACGGATAGACATGCATTAGCATAGTCAAAATCATCGTTTGTCCTACTGACAATAGAAGAGTTGGTCGAGCTTCTGGCCTGAAGCTATGTTGTGATATTTACTATGAAAACAAAGAGGTATGCAGTTCCTAAAGTAAACGCGAGGTGTGTTAGAATGACTTAAGATACCAGGGTGATACTGTGACGATGATGTGACAAGCAGGAGTGAAGACTACTCCTTTTGGAAAAGAAGACCCTCACACACCCAACAAGCGGGTGTCTTGCTTCATCACCGGGTCTTTGCTCCTTATCGGGCCGGCGGTGCAATGCCCGATCAGGCACCCAATGGGGCCTTCCTATCGGAGATCTTTATTTCCAACGCCGATGGGTAGGGTGTGTGGGGGAACCGAGGTTAATTAAAGTAGTGGGTGTAGGTGCATGTGAAGTGAAAGAAAGGTGTAATAAAACAGGGGTAGGTGATCCACTTAATACAATTTTAATAAAGCCTGGTCACCATCCTGATTAAAATCAAAATAATCCGCACATTTCTCACCATTAGGTGTGTGAGTAAACGTGCTAAAAAGGATCAGAAGGTCAACATATTTCTTTCCTTATAATGTATTAAAGGGCAATTCTTCAGGACCAAGGAAAAAGGGGCGGCTACCTACACCTTTTTGGTGGTGGCCACAACCTCTAAGAGGTATCAATGGTGGACACACATACAGCACCCTAAAAAAGTGTATGGTACCGTGGAAAAACGAACACAACCTGTAGATAAAAGGAAGAAATAAGGTAAAAACATTATGATAAAAGCCAATCCGAGATATCAGGTTACATTAAGACAGTTGGTGGTGTCATAAATTAAAACCGTGACATGCATCGATTGTAGGAAATGTAATGTCGGACCTTACTGAGGGAGTAGTCTTCACTCCTGCTTGTCACATCATCGTCACAGTATCACCCTGGTATCTTAAGTCATTCTAACACACCTCGCGTTTACTTTAGGAACTGCATACCTCTTTGTTTTCACTGTTTGATGGGCATGTATGCTGGACCTCTAATAATAATAATAAGATAGATTATTATTGAATAGCCCGCCCCTTCCTCCTATTTGTTTGAAAGAAAAGAAAGTGATATTTATTATCACAGAGAACATTCTGTACTTAATAAAATATGCCCCCGCATTTCGCTGTGGTCAGAAATAGTCATGCAACACATATGCAAGATTTAATATGTGGCTCTATGTATGTGGACTAAAACTGCTTGCTTCATAATTTGACTTAGTGACTAGATGAAATAATAAAATCACACAGCCAATAGAACTTCATTGAATATGAAGATTACTATAGAATCAATGAGCAATCAATCAATCAATTTCAAACGTGGCCTGTGATTCCTGACCGACCGTCCCAGTTCGGAATTGTGCTGTGAGAGTTACAATGATTTTTCAAAACATAGCTGCAAAGCGAGTAATACTTGCATGGAGGATCAATTGGCTTGAATCAGAAACTGTTTACACATCTTAAGTTGGTCTTAGAAATGCAAATGGATTGATTTGCAAACTAATCACAAAACTTGATCTTGTACTTAAGTTCCTTTACTTTTGCACAATATTACACCTCGATGGAGTAATATTGTAGATGAGTAAATCCCACTTAATGGTTTGGTGAATGGGCTCTTAGCATAAAACTGACAACACAGGCAATCATGTCATATGAGTTATATCATGAAAATTTTATTACAGGTAATGAATCATGTGATACCTGATCCAGATCGAATCGCAGGAAGCTGACAGAAAATATAGACATTGAGACAGTTCGGAGGATTCACCTTCAACTGCAGGAAAGTATACCTGTCATGCTGCGGGTTGTAGCGCAGCCCGCGGCTCATCAGACCGCATCCCTTACATTCCACTCGATACAGTGGGACTCTTTAATTACTTGCCTGCAGCCTGATGGGTTTTCTGGCAGGCTGCTGGGGGCATTCAAGGAGGCCATTTCTCTCCAGGCTTGCCCGGTTGGTCTGCAGCGTTCTTCTCACTGGGACCCTGCTGGAGGTCACTGTAGTTCTCCTGCTGTGAGTGATGAACCCTATCCATCACAGCAGCTCTTCTATACTATGTGGCTAATATTTCAAAATCCATCATGGCAGTCTCATGTGTTCCTTGATGTCTCTTCCTGTTTTAGAGTATAAAAGGAGTATGACTGACTTTTTCCTTGCGTTGCAACACTTTTCTCTCCTTTTGGTGTTTTCACACTCCAGTTGATCCTCTCTTCCAGTAATTCTCAATTTTTTTCTCTGGTGTTTTCCTACTTCCAGTTTGCTCAGTTTCACGCTGGTATGAGTCCTTTTGCGGAAGTCCTGGTTACCTGCCTCCTGATCCAGTAATTGGGTTCTGGTCTTTCCCTTGTCTCCTGGAAGCTTTCCTTTGCCAACACACTTTCTTTCCCTTTGGGGTTTTTCCTCTTGGGGTCTCATTCTACAGGGCACTAACTGCTTAGGCACTGCCTGTGTCAGCTGCATTGTGGCTACCAGAAGGGGCTGCCCATGTCTCTGGCAGACGACAAGACCTGGACACAACAATCCTCTCATCAATCTGTATGCAACTAGAAGCCCGTCATTTGAGAAACCTGACAGATTGCAACGCCCATTTTCCTGATTGGGCTGTGAAAACATGGATGCCTTACAAGATCTAGTACAAGCGGGACTTGCGGATCCAGCACTAAACCTGGTTGAAACAGTACAACAAAGAGCTCAAGAGCTGCAGCAACTGAGAAATGAGAATTTGGCTCTTCGTCAATCACTTAATACCAGAGTATCAAATGTTCCAGCCATTTCTCCAGCAACTTCCAGTTTTTCCACTGATCCTAATAAACTTCAGGAATTTCTGGACTCCTTGACTGTGTTCTTTACTTTCCGACCAGCCCTATTTACCTTGGATCGAGCTAAATTTGGATACCTCAGGCCCAGCACTGGCTTGGGCGACCTTATTGTTACCCTCAGAGGACCCGAATCTTTCCGCTTATACAGCTTCCTTGCAGCCTTCAAGCAATGTTTGTAAGAGCTGGTTTGGAGACTTCTTCTGAGGAAGATCTTTGTGAAATTCAGCAAGGCAGTCAGTATGTTCTGACATGCATCATTTGCTCCTGCTAGTTATCTGCTGAGACCACATGGGTGGAACAGACTCTTGTCACCGTTTTTCGCCAGGGTCTTCATCAAGAGATAAAGGATGAACTGGTGCATTCACCCTATGCAGAATTAATGGCAGTATTGATGGATCAAGCCTTGTCTATCAAACACCGCCTCAATGATCGTCATCGGAATTAAAGACGTAGGGCCCGAAATCAACAGCCCCTTGGGGTGGCTCGCCTTCATGTCCGGAAGCATGACACTCCTACCTCTGAGTCTCCTTAATCTTCCAGTGAAGAGCCCATGCAGATTGTGATAGCTCGAGGAGCCCTATCAGAGTTAGAATGAGAGCATAGATGAAAGCAAGAACTGTGTATGTATTGCGGCTCTCCTTGCCATTTGATCCGTAACGGTCCAACTTGGCTTCAGAAGGCTTTGAGAAGCACCATATCCCGTCCTCTTTAAAAGGAGAGAGGACAGGAAAGTATGGAAGGCCTTCAATTTTTCCCTCCAAAGAACTGGTTACCCCTTTATTCTTTTTGGCAATGCTGTTAAAGCTTCCTAATGGAAAGAACGAAAAGGTGCTGACACCTTTAGAATAGCGCGGCTAGTGAATAATATCAAGTGAGAAATGTGCTCAGGAAAGACAGATACCCCGGGTTTCCAAGGGGTTCCCAGAACAAGTTCATACAGTACATGGTCCACCATTGGTCTCAGGACCTGTAAAAGAGACGGCCAGCCCATTAAGATTGACGTTTGGAAGACATCATGAGGTTCTTCCCTTCCATCTTATGTCTCTCCAAACCACATTATGATTCTAGGACTTCCTTGGCTGGTCAGACTCAATCCATACATCAACTGGGAGACTCGAAACCTATACCTGTCTTTCTAATTTTGCATCAGTTGTGGCTGAAGATTATTGGGTCCCTAAGGAAATCTCCAAAATCAAAGAACCAGAATTTGGAATGCTCAGTTTTTTGCAGGGCGCTCCAGCTCATTATCAAGAGTATGTGGATTTATTCCAAAAACCTATGGAAGTCTCTTTGCCGCCTCATTGAGTATTTGATTGTACTATTCTTCTCGAACCATGTGCTATTGTTCCTTTTGGAAGAGTCTATTCTGTTTCGGAAACTGAAACAGAGACCTTGAAACAATATCTAAAAGAAAATCTTCAAAATTGTCTATTTATAGGATCCTCTTCTCCTGCTGGGGCCTCTTACTTTTCCGCACCTAAGAAAACCAAGGATCTATGGCCATGCATCAGCTTCAGAGGAGTGAACAGAGTAACCATCAAAGAAAGATACCCCTTGTCTCTCATAAAGGATGTTCCGGAGTCTGTTTGGAAAGCCAAAATCGTCACCAAGTTAGACCGTCCAGGAGCCTAACATCTCCTTTGTGTCAAAGAAGGAGAAGAGTGGAAGACTACTTTTAGAATCCCCCTCAGACATTTTGATTACTGTGTTATGCCGTTCTGATTAGGTAATGCTCCATCCATATTTCAGTTCTTCATGGACCATGTGTTTGTAGATTTGTTAAACCAGATGAAATTCTAGTCCATTCTTCTGATCCATCTTTATATCACAAACATGTTTGTCAAGTCCTGGATAGACTATGCGAAAATCAACTATTTTGTAGACCCGAAAAATGTAAATTTGAGCAACCTGAAGTGGAATACTTAGGATGTCGTCTTAATAAGATAGGGATAGCTATGGATCCCCAGAAATTTCTGCTGTTCTTGATCGGCATTCTTCTTCCTCAATTAAAGAGATCCAGTGTTTCCTTGGTTTAGCTATTTTTTATCTCCTGTTCATTGAAAAGTTTGATACTTTGTCTAGTCTGGCCTCTCAAATCCTTAAGAAAGAACATTTTCGTCATGGATTTCAGTAGAATGAGTAAGCTGAGACAGCCTTTCAAAGATTGAAAGTAGCTTTTTCTCGTGCTCCTGTATTACGCCATCCTGTACCTCCAAAACGTTTATAGTCAAGATGGATGCCTCGGACCGAGTTGTACAGGCAGTTTTACTACAACTACAAGAAGACAATGGACTAGAACACTTTTTTTTAATCTATCAAACGTCTTGTCTGATTAAGAAATAAAGTACTCTGTGATAGAATGGGAACTTTTGGCCGTGAAGCTAGCCTGTAGCGAGCGAAGACACTTACTAATGGGAATCAGAAAACATATTGAATTCATGCCGGGCCATCGGTATCTTTAGTGTCTTCACAACATGCAATGCAGGAATAGCCGCCAATCATGATGAGCCTATTTTTTTCAATCAATATGACTTTATTATAACCTATATACCATCTTCTAAGAATGTAATTGCTGGTGCTCTTTCCCAGCGATATTCTGAGTGCCCGACTGCCATTCATCAGAATATCCTGACCCCTCAACGCATAATCGGAGCTACACAATCTTTTTTGGATGGAGTCCTGACTGGATATGCAGCATTAACAAGACAGAATTGAAACTCCTTATATGACCAGGTCCACAGACAAGACAAATATTACTGCAAAGACAAGGCCTTAATAAACCAACCAAAGATTTGCAGCATGAAGTCCTAAAGAAGTGCCACGTCTCCCCCATAGCTGGCCACCGAGGCATCAAATCCACCATAGAATTAATCCTTTGATCTTTCTGGTGGCTGTCAGACCTGGCATCTTTTGGCATGGTTTCCCCTGTCGTTTTGTTTATGACCTCCTGTTTTTGATTGTGTGCTGAACTTTGTTTTTGCTGGTTTTAGGACTCTGAGCACTTTACCACTGCTGACCAGTGCTAAAGTGCATGTGCGTTGTGTCCAAAATGTGATGGCATTTGCTTTCTCCATGATTGGCATATTTGATTTACTGGTAAGTCTCTAGTATAGTGCACTACATGTGCCCAGTGTCTGTAAATCAAATGCTACTAGTAGGCCTACAGCTCTGATTGTGCCACCCACGTAAGTAGCCCTTCAAACATGTCTCAGGTCTGCCACTGCAGAACCTGTGTTTGCAGTTTTAAACTGCCATGTCGACTTGGCTAGTTCACCTACTTGCCAGGCCCAAACCTTCCCTTTTATTATATGAAAGGCACCCCTAAGGTAAGCCCTAGGTAGCCCCATGGGCAGGGTGCAGTGTACTTAAAAGGGAGGACATGTGCTTTTGAGTTTTACATGTCCTGGTAGTGAATAAATGCTAAATTTGTTTTCCACTGCAGCAAGGCCTATCTCTCTCCCATAGGTTAGCATTGGAGCTGCCTTGTAACATTTTACAAGTGTAACTTCCAATTGTGAGCAGATAGAAAATTGGCGTTTGGTGTCTCTGGACTTTGCTGCTTGCTTTGCTGTGTTGACCTGCTGCCTGTTACTTCTTGAATGGGAGTGAGAGGACTGGACTTTACTCTCTACATTCTGCTTTCTAAGGCTCTCTAAGGGCTTGACTGAGCTTGCTTCCTGTTGATGAAGTCTCAGAGACATTAAAAACTTCACCTACATTTTGCTACCAGCACCTAGGCTCCGCTTCTGTGAGTCCTGTCCTGTCAAATCCAGTCCTGGTCCCTTGGAGGTGAATTTGGTGCTGCAACCAAGAAACCGAAGCATCGACTCTAAAGCGTCAGTTCAGAACCAGCGTACGCATGTAAAACTGATACAACGCCACTGCCTGCACCAATGCCGTGGACACCACTTCACGAGTGCATGACGCAAGATCCTCAACTTTCAACGCAGCCCCAATTTTGCCAACACAGTACCTCTGAAGAACCACTGTTGCATGAGTCTCGAACACTGCGCCACAGACATCCACGGTGCAACTTCCCACCTCCAACGCATCCTTGATCCTGCATGGCTTTCATCCAACACATCACCTTGACCCAGCGGTTCAACTTTGGCGCTGCGGAATGACACACTGCACTCTTGACATCGATGCCCCATCACCTTCAAGAACCGAGGCCATGCACCCGCAACCGACGCATCACCTCCTCTGCACAACTCTTCAGGAACTGATGCTTCACCCCTTTTGTGTAACACATTGTCTTTGTCTTCGATTTCCGATGCATCCAAGTTACTGTAAAGGGGTCTGCATGATTCCTGTATCTGGCCTATGCTCAATCGCCGACGGAACTTTTGGATTTGTCCCGGTCAAGTGCCACCAGATATCCCTGGTTTGAGCTGCAGACTTCTAAGCACTGCATTTTAGTTTAATCTTTAAAAATGCATATCTTGACTTCTGTATTTTGGGTTTTTCTCGTTTTGGTCTTGTTTTATTCAGGTAAATATTTGCTATTATTCTAAACTGGTGTGGAGTGTACTTTTGTGATGTTTTCACTGTGTTACTGTATGTGTGCACAAATACTTTACACGTTGCCTCTTTAATTTAGCGTGACTGCTCTGTGCCAAGCTACCCGAGGATGAGCACAGGTAAACCTTTAGTGTGTACTACACTTACCCAGACTAGAGCGTGGGTCCCTGTTGAACAGGGCGCATACCTCTGCCAACTAGAGGCCCTATTTCTAACACTCATCATAGTAGATACCCATGTGTTGTTGAACCTTGGAAGAAGTCATATAGAGGCTCCTCCTCTTCTCCCTCAAAGAGAAATATTTTCATTATTTTTGGATCGGGTATTTGAGGGCTCATAGACAATGTCATGATGTATACCAAGTGTACTCTGTTCAAGTAGGTCTGTATTTTGGGTAGGAGAGTGATGTGGAGTGAACTCGTAGGACAAGAGTGCCCAATATCATCTTTTGTACTTATATGTTTGATAGCAGGAAGCAGTAATTGTACCAAAGACTTAGATCCCATGCATATATCTCTTCATACTTCCGAGCTCTATTTCTAGAATTGCAATCCTGAATCATAGGCCTCTACCCGCAAATGTGCATACTTGTATTCACTTTTTTCTTCATAAAAATCCATTCTATGACCTTTCTTCATTTTTGGAGAGTTGAATGTTGTAGCAGGTAGAGTGCAAATTACCCGCTGGGTTTTGTGATGTTGCTATCCTCCACCTCCTCATCACATTTTATTTTTGACCTCTGTGATGTTTTATAGATGACACCTCAAGCTTGAGATGCTCTGGTTAGCATAAAAAATGCTATCTGGGAAGCAGTGTCATTTCCCTTGGAATTAATATAAAAATATATAAAAAATATTTGAAAAATAACACATGTGTTCGTGCATGCACACACACGTGCACACATATCAGAAATATTTGTTTTGCCCACCAAGTTGTCTTATCAGGTTTGGAATGATCAGGAAGTTCTTACACCCAGATCATTGAACAGGGCACGTAACCTGGTGAGACGCCGAACTGTAATCTCGAAACTGCAGATGGCAGTTTCTTACAGGTGACAGTTTGCCAAAGTATGTGCCCATCTTTCCAGTCATCTACTGGCCACTAACAAGCCCTTTATATAAAACACTAAATGAACTGATATAAAGGGCTACAAGAATGTCGGTTATTTATTTTTTTAAATTCCGAATTCCATTTGACTCCTCGAACACCCAAAATCTCTATCCTCCCAATGCTTTTCAATCAATCACCCGGGCTCTGCTTGATGAACAATCTTCCTTATTAGGGTGCACTGCTAAGATGGATGGGAAATATCAGACTCCAACCGTCCAAATCTCACTGAATATGCAATACCCAGGGTACAATCCTGGCACAAGAGTCATGCTCACTCCACAAGCATAGGACACATTCCTTTGTAGTCACAGTACCCACCTGCCCCTCCCTTTCATGAGAGTGAATAAATCATGGAGGAAATTGCACGTGTTGCTGTAGTTCTTTTAATTTTACAGGGATTGTAGGATAAACAAGTATGACCCCCCAAAAAAACCAATATCAACCATCAATCAGCAACAGCATAGCCTTTCCCGGGGTACACATTCATTGATGTTACACATTGTCTCTGCCACCGGCAACACCTTCCTCCTCACACAGAGTACACTCACTCATCTCGACCATGCTTCAACACTCAAACTCAGCATACCAAGGCACCCTTCCTGAACAGAATCACAGCCAGCACTGATGCTCAGCATAAACAGAATCACAGCCTGCACTGATGCTCAGCATGAGCAGAATCACAGCCAGCACTGATGCGCAGCATGAGCTGAATAACAGCCCGCACTGATGCTCAGCATGAGCAGAATCACAGCCTGCACTGATGCTCAGCATGGAGCAGAATCACAGCCAGCACTGATGCTCAGCATGAGCAGAATCACAGCCAGCACTGATGCTCAGCATGAGCAGAATCACAGCCCGCACTGATGCTCAGCATGAGCAGAATCACACAGCCAGAACTGATGCTCAGCATGAACAAAATCACAGCCCGCACTGATGCTCAGCATGAGCAGAATCACACAGCCAGCACTGATGCTCAGCATGAACAGAATCACAACCCGCACTGATGCTCAGCATGAACGGAATCACAGCCAGCACTGATGCTCAGCATGAGCAGAATCACTGCCCGCACTGATGCTCAGCGTGAGCAGAATCTCTGCCCGCACTGATGCTCAGCATAAGCAGAATCACAGCCAGCACTGATGCACAGCATGAACAGAATCACAGCCAGCACTGATGCTCAGCATGAGCAGAATCACACAGCCAGCACTGATGCTCAGCATGAACAGAATCACAGCCCGCACTAATGCTCAGCATGAGCAGAATCACAGCCAGCACTGATGCTCAACATGAACAGAATCACAGCCAGAACTGATGCTCAGCATGAGCAGTCAAACCCTGAACACTTGCATATAGCATGAGCAGTCACATCCTGAACACGATCACGCAGCATGAGCATACTTTCACATCCACAGTCAGGTACAGCACCGACACCACATACTGTGCAGCTCTGTATCCTGACCACACTCTCACCCAGTAATCTGGCTCGCCAAATAAACAGACTCCCAATTGACTCACACCACCATCACTTTCAGGCACCAGAAGGCTCTTATCACACACAGCTCTATTTCTCATGATTTCACACACACAAGTATTTTTCCCCTGAGCACCTTAACATCCACAATCACACTCTCAAATACTCACCACGCTTGTGGCATATATCAGGCTAACCAGCCTTCTGTGACGTAAACCCAGTCAGGATCATGTGGCCGAGGCCACATGGAGCCATCAGCAGTGACTCATGTATTTCGTAGTTATAACTCATACATTGGATTAAGCCGTTCATTGCTGATCTGTTGCACTGAGCACAGGTTGGTAGAGTGCACTTCCGGGACTGGACATGTGGTATAGTAGTGGCACTGGGCAGTAACATCATGCTGGATGTGACACCAAAGCCTCCATATTTTTCAGGCAAGTGAAGGAGTTGCCACCCAATTCCTGATCACAGCAAGCATGCTGCTAGGTGCATCCCTGCCCAGCCCAGCCCAGCCATGTTGTACTGCTGCAGCCTCAATTATGTTTCCTGCCGACCCTGGTAGGTCGCTCCCCCTCTGCACAGCTCTGCTTGTGTGCTTCTGCCCCAGCTGCCGCTGTTTTCCCCCCCTCTCTGTGCCCCGATATTGATTTTTGTGCCATTGCTTTCCCCCCCTTTGCACCCCCATTTGCTCATGTGCCACTGTTTCCCCCCCCTCTGTGCCCTGATATAGATTTTTGTGCCATTGTTTTTCCCCCCTTTTGCGCCTCCATTTGCCTTCTGTGCCACTGTTTCCCCCCCCCTCTCTGTGCCCCGATATTGATTTTTGTGCCACTGTGTCCCATTTTGCTTTCTGTACCCTCGTCTCCTCCGCCGCTGTGCACCCTGCGGCCCTGCCCCCCTGACTGCCCACTGCCCATTCGCTGATCTCGCCTCCCGCCTCCCAGCTGCTCCTCCCTCCCACCTCCCCATATATGCCAGATGCTGCGCGGTGAGGAAAGAGACCCCTGACCCTCCTGGTAGGTTGCTCCCCCTCCGCACAGCTCCGCCTGTGTGCCTCTGCCCCAGTTGCCGCTGCTAAAGTTCCCGCCGTAATTGTACCTCCTCCGCTTCTGTGCCCCACTGTTTTCGCCTCCTGTGCCACTGTTCCCCCCTCTCTGTGCCCCGATATTGATTTTTGTGCCATTGTTTTCCCCCCTTTTGCACCCCATTTGCCTTCTGTGCCACTTTCCCCCCCCCCTCTCCCCCCCGTGCCCCGATATTGATTTTTGTGCCACTGTTTTCCCCCTTTGGTGTCCCATTTTGCTTTCTGTACCCTCGTCTCTTCTGCCGCTGTGCATCCTGCGGCCCCGCCCCCCTGACTGCCCACTGCCCATTTGCTGATCCCGCCTCCCAGCTGCTCCTCCCCCACACCATCAAGATCATGAACACCGTCCACTCCGGATCCCCGGAAGACCCCTGCCCACACCACATTTTCAACAAAGCCAGTAGGACCATCGCACCCCACCTTCGGAAAACCATCAACATCTCTTTCAAGACAGCGACCTTCCCGGAGAGCTGGAAGCAGGCAGAGATCAACGCCTTACTAAAGAAACCCAAGGCGGACCCCAAGGACCTCGAGAACTTCCGACCCATCTCCCTGCTCTGGTTCCCGGCGAAGGTTATCGAAAAGGCCGTCAACAAACAACTGACCAGCTTCCTCGAAGCGAACAACATCTTGGACCCATCCCAGCCAGGGTTCCGCAGCAACCACAGCACCGAAACTGCCCTCATCGCCGCCACCGACAACATCAGGATCATGCTCGACAACGGGAAAAAACGCGGCCCTGATCCTCCTGGACCTGTCAGCCGCCTTCGACACAGTCTGCCACCGCACACTAAGAGAACGCCTCCACAACGCCGGAATCCAAGAGAAGGCCCTAGACTGGACCACCTCCTTCCTCTCCGGAAGAACCCAGAGCCTCCGCCTGCCCCCCTTCCGCTCCAAAGCCACCAAGATCATCTGCGGCGTACCTCAAGGCTCATCTCTCAGCCCAACTTTATTCAACGTCTACATGGCACCACTCGCCACGTCGCCCGACTGCACGACCTAAACATCATCTCCTATGCTGACGACACCCAGCTGATCCTCTCGCTCACCAAGGACCCCCACACCGCCAAAACCAACCTCCACGAAGGAATGAAGGCCGTCGCCGACTGGATGAGGAACAGCCGACTGAAGCAGAACTCGGCTCCACCCCATCGGCCTGGGACGACTCCTGGTGGCCGACAGCACTAGGAGCACCCCATACACCCACCAACCACGCACGAAACCTAGGGGTCATCCTCGACTCCACACTCTCCATGACAAAGCAGGTCAACGCCGTCTCCTCCTCCTGCTTCAACACCCTCTGCATGCTTCGCAGGATATTCAAGTGGATCCCCACCGAAACTAGAAGGACGGTCACCCAGGCCCTCGTCAGCAGCAGACTGGACTACGGCAACGCACTCTATGCAGGAGCCCCGGCCAAACTCCTGAAACGACTCCAAAGCATCCAGAACGCCTCCGCTCGCCTGATCCTGGACATCCCCCACCGCAGCCACATCACATCACACCCCACCTACCAGCAACTGACCCACTAGCAGACCACATGGATTGCAGTCGGAGTGCCCAGGAGACCAATCCAGGAGGCCAATAGGCGCCGGCATGATGTGACTACCTAAACCAGGCACAAACCCGCTGCCAACAGGAAGGCAGCAGCGGCGACAGGAGGTAGCAGTCCAGCGCCACCTGAGGAGCTGAAGGAAACCCAGGCCACAGTCATCAGTAAGGAGATGGTGCAAGAAGTAGGGAGTACGGATACAGCTCGAGAGGACCTGACACAACATCAACAGGGAGTGCAACGAAGAGGAATTGGAGGGACAGGGGGAGAGGGCACAATGGCATACATGCACAATGAGGTGTAGCACACTGCACAGCCACAATCACCCAGGTCCATGGGCCCAATCCCCTTGGCACACTGCAGCGCACACACATAGCACGAACAGCACACCCACATTGACGACAATGAGGAACAACGCGCATAGCCAACACTGCAGAACAGAGGACACAACTGGCTCCACACATGCACAGAAACATGCCTACTACATCTGACGGAGCAAGAAACTGTGAAATGGAAATGTACTCATACGACATCACATCCGTCATGTAGACCAAATGTACACTGTCCCGCAGAAGAATCCAACACCCCCCAAACAGTCAAAATGTACATTGCGCCAACATACATGTCAACGCAAAGTCAATACGCACCTCCCCTTCACATCGCAGAGGGGCACACCTTCAGCAGAGCACAGAATACAACACATCAGTGATGCCGGAGAGGACCACCACACCGTTGACACCGACGCCCTACAACAGCACATGGATATCCCACGCAACCCCCCACCAGGACCCGGACAGCCAAGCTACTCAGAGGAGAACACCGAGCCTGCAACAGACTACACAGCAGGAAGCACCCGCAAGCAAAGCTGGCCCACAACAGTTCACCCACCCACACATCGCACCCCAATGCCATGTTCCTGCACGCGAGAAAGGAGGTGGCCCAACAGGTGTGGGTGGGGGCCGAACCCATGGAATGCGAACCAGGACACATACATAGGTGTCTATCACCCTTCAGGGGCCACCAACACCCTACTAAGGAGACCCACACTGCCATAGAGACACATGCAGTTGCACATTCACAGTACAGAACCACGGGCAGGGGCGCTCAAATTGCAGTCACACACCGATGTTGGCTCTGAATACAATGGCCCTGGCCACTCCCCTTACAAATTGAGTGGGTGACGACAAAGCTACATGTCCAAGCTCCATCCCGCTGCCTGCGGTGACATGTCTGCATCTGATGTACACAGCACAGCATAATGTCCTAGGGCCCAGGGCCCTTATGCATACAACAAGACCACAGGGACACATGTAGATATCATGTCGAACTGGCTACGGGCACGTGCGCCCAGCCCATTTATTGGCAGGGCCACATGTACAGTGACGCCTGTGCTGGATGTGTGTGGGGTGAGTGTAAGCCAGTCCGCACGGAATGCTTGGTGCTGGCAACAACTTGAACATTGGACACCAGTGCAACGGAAACAGAAAACACATGCATAACAGAGTCAACTGCACAGCAACATGGTGGGAGCAGGAGTAAGGGCAGAGGTCCCCCAATATTCAGTCAGGAGGTTCCGTGAGTTGCAGTGCACTAAGGTAGGGACACTAAAGATGAGCACGCTCATGTGAAGGAATTGCTAGGATTGTGTCCCTTCGGGTTAGTCCTGATGCAGATGCAGTGGAGTGTGTTACACCTGCATCAACTTCCTCATCAACGTCCCAGGTCTCCCACACTGCCTGAGGTGACTGTTGTGTCCGCAGTCCACAGTGCAATACCCAGTAATGGTTCCAGGTGTGTGGCTGGACTACCACCTCCAGTCTGCATTCCTGCCTTGGGGATGTTGCCTCATGCCCTCACATTGTCTGTGCCATCACCCGTATGCACACTTGACACATCCTCCCCATCATATTCCCAGATCTTCCACACTGCATGAGGTGACATAGCTGCACAACACCTACACAGCACAAAACTCAATCACTAAACGGACAATGGCTTGCGGTGCACTGAGTCACTGGCACCTGGAGTGCTGAGCAGGGTATCAGGCCGATGATGGCATCCACGACATGTCTGAGCAACTCCTTAGGTCTGTCAGGACCACCGTATCAACTCTGGCAGATGGGGTTTGGAGGTGGTCCTTGCGGTGGTGGCGTGGGCCTCCTGCAGTGATGCGACGTCCGGGCTTGTCGGGCCCGAATCTATGTGTGTGCCCTGGTGGCCCGCAGTTGAGGCCGGAGGCTGCAGACAGCGCAGGGCCACAGACCCATGGTGTTGATGACCCCAAGGCCAACGCTTCAGGGGCCATCCAATATCTCAGGAGAAGGGGTCCCGGACCTGACCAGCACAGAGTTAGTGGTCCCGGTTGCACAGCAGCCGGCACAGGCACCCAGCCACGGGACGGTGACTTGCAGTGCAGTCAAATGGACCATGCGACCTGAGTGGGTAACAATCAATGTCCGAGGTGTATGTTGAGGAGGGTATCGGGGGACAGTGGAAGGTGTCCTCCAGGGCATGACGCCGAAAGGTTTGATTTTATCCGGAAGCAGCAAATGGAGGAGTGGAATGCGACAGCCTTGCTGCCACCACCAATTCGGTATCAGCTAAATGAGGATGAAAACTGCCCCCTAGTCCATAGACTCAGACACCACCAAAGTTCGACCAGAGAGTGTCCATGATTGTCGGGGACAGACTTAGTGGCACTGGGGCTGAGAGGGGATGCTGTCTTTGATGATGCTGGTACGCTGATATGAACTCAGCCATTGCAAAATGAAGAGTCTGTAACCTACTGGACCGCAGTGTAGGCCGAAGGCAGCAGTCAGCAGTTGCCCTCAGCCATGTGTCGTTGGCTGGCGAGGCACAGAGTTAGTGATACAAGGGCAGTTGTCGGTAGTGTTCGATCACATCCGTAACGATGATCTTGATCCCTCCGGACTGCAACGCGTCATCCTCTTGCGCCTCTCCGTGCGTGCAATGACATGTATTCTGCCTTTTGAATAACTGATGTTCAGTTCCAAATCTGTGACCCCCTTGTGCACAGCGTAGGCTGAGTGCAGTGGTCCGCGTAGGCCCGCAGGCACGTGCAGTTCTGATGCTATGCACAGACTTGTTGGCACCACATCGAAGGGAGTATAGTGACTTGTCCTATGCCTTTAACGGTGTTCACTGCCATGGTGTAATGAAGACTCAGTTCCAAATGTGTGACCTACCTGACCGTGGTGTAGGCCTGAGACAGCGGTCAACAACGGCCATTCACTGAGTGTCTCCGGCATGGGTTGGATGGCCCCACCAGCCTGCGTAGTTCAGGTTCAGTGGCACCACGTGTTCGGACACCTCAGTGTATGTGACCCGGGTTTTGTCTTCCTCTTACTCCTCTCCGTGTGACCACTGATGTGGATTCTGCCATTCGTGATTTGCGCCTAGTTGCTGGATGTGGGATCCTACTGGTCCGCAGTGTAGTCCTGCTCCCTCATCTACGTATCGCCGGCTGGCGTTGAACAGGGTTAGTGGCACCACGTGTCGCCGGCTGGCGTTGAACAGGGTTAGTGGCACCAAGTATCACCGGCTTGCGTTAAACAGGGTTAGTGGCACCACGTGTTGCCGGCTGGCGTTGAACAGGGTTAGTGGCACCATGTGCCGCAGGCTGGCATTGAACAGGGTAAGTGGCACCACGTGTCGCAGGCTGGCATTGAACAGGGTTAGTGGCACCACGTGTCGCAAGAAGCCCAAATGGACCTATGCCTCACTGATCGAAGGGAGTCTGGTGCTGTTGCCGGTGGCCCGGATTTGGGGTCACTGCCATTCATGACTCAGGACACAGTTTCACACATGGGACCTACCGCCTGAGGCGGCAGTAGAGTATGTCAACGAAAAAGGACTAAAGCGGGCCTGTGTCATGGAGGCTGTGATGGTCTGAGGAGGCTGCCAAGGTCGCGAGACTCGGGCCTGGAGCTTGCGCCAGAAGTGGTGGACCCTCCTCGACACACGCCGGTGTCGGCAGGTGATCAGTGAGGCCTGGCTGCACAGGGGCGATCCTGACTGGTTTGTGGTCTGGCAGGCGCACAGCGTCACAGGCAACCCCGCTCTAGAGGACGGCGTCGGCCTCGTGGCGGGGTGAGAGGCGCCGCCCTGGCAGAGACGTTGGGCTTTCTGGAAGAGGACTACGCTCAGGGCTACATGCTTCTTATTCACACCCCTATGCTGGCGTGGCGTACGCTGGGCCATCCCACTCTGATCATGCTTGGGGGGGGCGTAACAGGCAAGATTACCGCAAGGTCCCCCACTGGCTGTGGTGACATGTTGCGACCACTGTCCACTACACTCCATACACCAGAGGTGTATGGATATGGGTGTGTGCTGCATACTGCGGTCTGTCCAGTACATCTCCGCCACTCTTGGCATTGTGTTCTTTCCCAATCATGGTACTACTGCATCCTTCACAAATGCTTGCTTGCCACCTCTCCCCACATTCGGCTGTTTTGTGGCTGAGGTGCCATGCCGTTGACGGCTCATGTTCACGGCTTGGCCAGGTAACCATTGTGAGTTGTTCTGTCGTGTCTGGTGGGTGGGCCTGTTGTGCATGTTGGTTGTGATTTTGTGACGTGTGCATTGCCAGAGTTGTGATTTGCATGGTTGTGGAGTTGAGGTGAGTGGGGTGTTCATTTGGAACTTGCCAAGGGGCTGTGCATTTCTCTTGTTGCCATCCTGGGCATGCTGGTTGGTGATGGACGGTCAGAGGATGAAGGTATCATGCACACTGGCTGTGTATTTGAAGGCAACATTGTTGGAGGTTCCATGATGTTCTGTTGTTGCCTGCACTTTGGGATGGGACATGTGCTTTCTGTTGTGGTGATTGTGGGAGCCGGAGTAAGGGCAGAGGTCCCCCAATATTCAGTCAGGAGGTTCCGTGAGTTGCAGTGCACTAAGGTAGGGGCACTAAAGATGAGCACGCTCATGTGAAGGAATTGCTATGATTGTGTCCCTTCGGGTTAGTCCTGATGCAGATGCAGTGGAGTGTGTTACACCTGCATCAACTTCCTCATCAACGTCCCAGGTCTCCCACACTGCCTGAGGTGACTGTTGTGTCCGCAGTCCACAGTGCAATACCCAGTAATGGTTCCAGGTGTGTGGCTGGACTACCACCTCCAGTCTGCATTCCTGCCTTGGGGATGTTGCCTCCTGCCCTCACATTGTCTGTGCCATCACCCGTATGCACACTTGACACATCCTCCCCATCATATTCCCAGATCTTCCACACTGCATGAGGTGACATAGCTGCACAACACCTACACAGCACAAAACTCAATCACTAAACGGACAATGGCTTGCGGTGCACTGAGTCACTGGCACCTGGAGTGCTGAGCAGGGTATCAGGCCGATGATGGCATCCACGACATGTCTGAGCAACTCCTTAGGTCTGTCAGGACCACCGTATCAACTCTGACAGATGGGGTTTGGAGGTGGTCCTTGCGGTGGTGGCGTGGGCCTCCTGCAGTGATGCGACGTCCGGGCTTGTCGGGGCCCGAATCTATGTGTGTGCCCTGGTGGCCCGCAGTTGAGGCCGGAGGCTGCAGACAGCGCAGGGCCACAGACCCATGGTGTTGATGACCCCAAGGCCAACGCTTCAGGGGCCATCCAATATCTCAGAAGAAGGGGTCCCGGACCTGACCAGCACAGAGTTAGTGGTCCCGGATGCACAGCGGCCGGCACAGGCACCTAGCCACAGGATGGTGACTTGCAGTGCAGTCAAATGGACCATGCGACCTGAGTGGGTAACAATCAATGTCCGAGGTGTATGTTGAGGAGGGTATCGGGGGACAGTGGAAGGTGTCCTCCAGGGCATGACGCCGAAAGTTTTGATTTTATCCGGAAGCAGCAAATGGAGGAGTGGAATGCGACAGCCTCGCTGCCACCACCAATTCGGTATCAGCTAAATGAGGATGAAACCTGCCCCCTAGTCCATAGACTCAGACACCACCAAAGTTCGACCAGAGTGTCTATAATTGTCGGGGACAGACTTAGTGGCACTGGGGCTGAGAGGGGATGCTGTCTTTGATGATGCTGGTATGCTGATATGAACTCAGCCATTGCAAAATGAAGAGTCTGTAACCTAATGGACCGCAGTGTAGGCCGAAGGCAGCGGTCAGCAGTTGCCCTCAGCCATGTGTCGTTGGCTGGCGAGGCACAGAGTTAGTGATACAAGGGCAGTTGTCGGTAGTGTTCGATCACCTCCGTAACGATGATCTTGATCCCTCCGGACTGCAACGCGTCATCCTCTTGCGCCTCTCCGTGCGTGCAATGACATGTATTCTGCCTTTTGAATAACTGAGGTTCAGTTCTAAATCTGTGACCCACTTGTGCACAGCGTAGGCTGAGTGCAGTGGTCCGCGTAGGCCCGCAGGCACGTGCAGTTCTGATGCTATGCACAGACTTGTTGGCACCACATCGAAGGGAGTATAGTGACTTGTCCTATGCCTTTAACGGTGTTCACTGCCATGGTGTAATGAAGACTCAGTTCCAAATGTGTGACCTACCTGACCGCGGTGTAGGCCTGAGACAGCGGTCAACAACGGCCATTCACTGAGTGTCGCCGGCATGGGTTGGATGGCCCCACCAGCCTGCGTAGTTCAGGTTCAGTGGCACCACGTGTTCGGACACCTCAGTGTATGTGACCCGAGTTTTGTCTTCCTCTTAATCCTCTCCGTGTGACCACTGATGTGGATTCTGCCATTCGTGATTTGCGCCTAGTTGCTGGATGTGGGATCCTACTGGTCCGCAGTGTAGTCCTGCTCCCTCATCTACGTATCGCCGGCTGGCGTTGAACAGGGTTAGTGGCACCACGTGTCGCCGGCTGGCGTTGAACAGGGTTAGTGGCACCACGTATCACCGGCTTGCGTTAAACAGGGTTAGTGGCACCACGTGTTGCCGGCTGGCGTTGAACAGGGTTAGTGGCACCATGTGCCGCAGGCTGGCATTGAACAGGGTAAGTGGCACCACGTGTCGCAGGCTGGCATTGAACAGGGTTAGTGGCACCACGTGTCGCAAGAAGCCCAAATGGACCTATGCCTCACTGATCGAAGGGAGTCTGGTGCTGTTGCCGGTGGCCCGGATTTGGGGTCACTGCCATTCATGACTCAGGACACAGTTTCTCACATGGGACCTACCGCCTGAGGCGGCAGTAGAGTATGTCAACGAAAAAGGACTAAAGCGGGCCTGTGTCATGGAGGCCGTGATGGTCTGAGGAGGCTGCCAAGGTCGCGAGACTCGGGCCTGGAGCTTGCGCCAGAAGTGGTGGACCCTCCTCGACACACGCCGGTGTCGGCAGGTGATCAGTGAGGCCTGGCTGCACAGGGGCGGTCCTGACTGGTTTGTGGTCCGGCAGGCGCACAGCGTCACAGGCAACCCCGCTCTAGAGGACGGCGTCGGCCTCGTGGCGGGGTGAGAGGCGCCGCCCTGGCAGAGACGTTGGGCTTTCTGGAAGAGGACTACGCTCAGGGCTACATGCTTCTTATTCACACCCCTACGCTGGCGTGGCGTACGCTGGGCCATCCCACTCTGATCATGCTTGGGGGGGGCGTAACAGGCAAGATTACCGCAAGGTCCCCCACTGGCTGTGGTGACATGGTTGCGACCACTGTCCACTACACTCCATACACCAGAGGTGTATGGATATGGGTGTGTGCTGCATACTGCGGTCTGTCCAGTACATCTCCGCCACTCTTGGCATTGTGTTCTTTCCCAATCATGGTACTACTGCATCCTTCACAAATGCTTGCTTGCCACCTCTCCCCACATTCGGCTGTTTTGTGGCTGAGGTGCCATGCCGTTGACGGCTCATGTTCACGGCTTGGCCAGGTAACCATTGTGAGTTGTTCTGTCGTGTCTGGTGGGTGGGCCTGTTGTGCATGTTGGTTGTGATTTTGTGACGTGTGCATTGCCAGAGTTGTGATTTGCATGGTTGTGGAGTTGAGGTGAGTGGGGTGTTCATTTGGAACTTGCCAAGGGGCTGTGCATTTCTCTTGTTGCCATCCTGGGCATGCTGGTTGGTGATGGACGGTCAGAGGATGAAGGTATCATGCACACTGGCTGTGTATTTGAAGGCAACATTGTTGGAGGTTCCATGATGTTCTGTTGTTGCCTGCACTTTGGGATGGGACATGTGCTTTCTGTTGTGGTGATTGTGGGAGCCGGAGTAAGGGCAGAGGTCCCCCAATATTCAGTCAGGAGGTTCCGTGAGTTGCAGTGCACTAAGGTAGGGGCACTAAAGATGAGCACGCTCATGTGAAGGAATTGCTATGATTGTGACCCTTCGGGTTAGTCCTGATGCAGATGCAGTGGAGTGTGTTACACCTGCATCAACTTCCTCATCAACGTCCCAGGTCTCCCACACTGCCTGAGGTGACTGTTGTGTCCGCAGTCCACAGTGCAATACCCAGTAATGGTTCCAGGTGTGTGGCTGGACTACCACCTCCAGTCTGCATTCCTGCCTTGGGGATGTTGCCTCCTGCCCTCACATTGTCTGTGCCATCACCCGTATGCACACTTGACACATCCTCCCCATCATATTCCCAGATCTTCCACACTGCATGAGGTGACATAGCTGCACAACACCTACACAGCACAAAACTCAATCACTAAACGGACAATGGCTTGCGGTGCACTGAGTCACTGGCACCTGGAGTGCTGAGCAGGGTATCAGGCCGATGATGGCATCCACGACATGTCTGAGCAACTCCTTAGGTCTGTCAGGACCACCGTATCAACTCTGACAGATGGGGTTTGGAGGTGGTCCTTGCGGTGGTGGCGTGGGCCTCCTGCAGTGATGCGACGTCCGGGCTTGTCGGGGCCCGACTCTATGTGTGTGCCCTGGTGGCCCGCAGTTGAGGCCGGAGGCTGCAGACAGCGCAGGGCCACAGACCCATGGTGTTGATAACCCCAAGGCCAACGCTTCAGGGGCCATCCAATATCTCAGAAGAAGGGGTCCCGGACCTGACCAGCACAGAGTTAGTGGTCCCGGATGCACAGCGGCCGGCACAGGCACCTAGCCACAGGATGGTGACTTGCAGTGCAGTCAAATGGACCATGCGACCTGAGTGGGTAACAATCAATGTCCGAGGTGTATGTTGAGGAGGGTATCGGGGGACAGTGGAAGGTGTCCTCCAGGGCATGACGCCGAAAGGTTTGATTTTATCCGGAAGCAGCAAATGGAGGAGTGGAATGCGACAGCCTCGCTGCCACCACCAATTCGGTATCAGCTAAATGAGGATGGAAACTGCCCCCTAGTCCATAGACTCAGACACCACCAAAGTTCGACCAGAGTGTCCATAATTGTCGGGGACAGACTTAGTGGCACTGGGGCTGAGAGGGGATGCTGTCTTTGATGATGCTGGTACGCTGATATGAACTCAGCCATTGCAAAATGAAGAGTCTGTAACCTAATGGACCGCAGTGTAGGCCGAAGGCAGCGGTCAGCAGTTGCCCTCAGCCATGTGTCGTTGGCTGGTGAGGCACAGAGTTAGTGATACAAGGGCAGTTGTCGGTAGTGTTCGATCACCTCCGTAACGATGATCTTGATCCCTCCGGACTGCAACGCGTCATCCTCTTGCGCCTCTCCGTGCGTGCGATGACATGTATTCTGCCTTTTGAATAACTGAGGTTCAGTTCTAAATCTGTGACCCACTTGTGCACAGCGTAGGCTGAGTGCAGTGGTCCGCGTAGGCCCGCAGGCACGTGCAGTTCTGATGCTATGCACAGACTTGTTGGCACCACATCGAAGGGAGTATAGTGACTTGTCCTATGCCTTTAACGGTGTTCACTGCCATGGTGTAATGAAGACTCAGTTCCAAATGTGTGACCTACCTGACCGCGGTGTAGGCCTGAGACAGCGGTCAACAACGGCCATTCACTGAGTGTCGCCGGCATGGGTTGGATGGCCCCACCAGCCTGCGTAGTTCAGGTTCAGTGGCACCACGTGTTCGGACACCTCAGTGTATGTGACCCGAGTTTTGTCTTCCTCTTAATCCTCTCCGTGTGACCACTGATGTGGATTCTGCCATTCGTGATTTGCGCCTAGTTGCTGGATGTGGGATCCTACTGGTCCGCAGTGTAGTCCTGCTCCCTCATCTACGTATCGCCGGCTGGCGTTGAACAGGGTTAGTGGCACCACGTGTCGCCGGCTGGCGTTGAACAGGGTTAGTGGCACCACGTATCACCGGCTTGCGTTAAACAGGGTTAGTGGCACCACGTGTTGCCGGCTGGCGTTGAACAGGGTTAGTGGCACCATGTGCCGCAGGCTGGCATTGAACAGGGTAAGTGGCACCACGTGTCGCAGGCTGGCATTGAACAGGGTTAGTGGCACCACGTGTCGCAAGAAGCCCAAATGGACCTATGCCTCACTGATCGAAGGGAGTCTGGTGCTGTTGCCGGTGGCCCGGATTTGGGGTCACTGCCATTCATGACTCAGGACACAGTTTCACACATGGGACCTACCGCCTGAGGCGGCAGTAGAGTATGTCAACGAAAAAGGACTAAAGCGGGCCTGTGTCATGGAGGCCGTGATGGTCTGAGGAGGCTGCCAAGGTCGCGAGACTCGGGCCTGGAGCTTGCGCCAGAAGTGGTGGACCCTCCTCGACACACGCCGGTGTCGGCAGGTGATCAGTGAGGCCTGGCTGCACAGGGGCGGTCCTGACTGGTTTGTGGTCCGGCAGGCGCACAGCGTCACAGGCAACCCCGCTCTAGAGGACGGCGTCGGCCTCGTGGCGGGGTGAGAGGCGCCGCCCTGGCAGAGACGTTGGGATTTCTGGAAGAGGACTACGCTCAGGGCTACATGCTTCTTATTCACACCCCTACGCTGGCGTGGCGTACGCTGGGCCATCCCACTCTGATCATGCTTGGGGGGGGGCGTAACAGGCAAGATTACCGCAAGGTCCCCCACTGGCTGTGGTGACATGGTTGTGACCACTGTCCACTACACTCCATACACCAGAGGTGTATGGATATGGGTGTGTGCTGCATACTGCGGTCTGTCCAGTACATCTCCGCCACTCTTGGCATTGTGTTCTTTCCCAATCATGGTACTACTGCATCCTTCACAAATGCTTGCTTGCCACCTCTCCCCACATTCGGCCGTTTTGTGGCTGAGGTGCCATGCCGTTGGCGGCTCATGTTCACGGCTTGGCCAGGTAACCATTGTGAGTTGTTCTGTCGTGTCTGGTGGGTGGGCCTGTTGTGCATGTTGGTTGTGATTTTGTGACGTGTGCATTGCCGGAGTTGTGATTTGCATGGTTGTGGAGTTGAGGTGAGTGGGGTGTTCATTTGGAACTTGCCAAGGGGCTGTGCATTTCTCTTGTTGCCATCCTGGGCATGCTGGTTGGTGATGGACGGTCAGAGGATGAAGGTATCATGCACACTGGCTGTGTATTTGAAGGCAACATTGTTGGAGGTTCCATGATGTTCTGTTGTTGCCTGCACTTTGGGATGGGACTTGTGCTTTCTGTTGTGGTGATTGTGTGCTGTGTCACAAGGTGGGACATGTGTGCTGTGGATTGCCCCCAACACGTGCGTGTATCCTGCTATGGCGTATGATCCTTGCTTGGTCTCCAGCGTGACTTGCGCATTGTGTTGGGCGTATGGGGACTGGGGTACCAGGGTGATGTCCAGGACAGGTGTGAGGGACTTGGATGTGGCTGGCAGTGTGACTCCTCCGACTCTGGCATGTGTTGGTTGGGGGTGCCAGGGGCCAACAGGTGCAGCCAAGCTAGCAGCCTGGTGTAGGGTCGGATGTTGGTTGTCCGCTGTGTTGGAGCTGTAGGCCTGTTGGGCGATGATGGTCGGGATGCGTGGGATGCTTATCCCTTTCAGCCTGTGGTGGATAGTGACATTGTCAGGGGTTGGGTCTGTGAGGCTGGTATGCTTCCTGGGGGTCCGCTGTCTTTGTCTGCGCTGCGTCTGGGGTGGTCTGGGGAGGGAGGGTGTTCTGGGTGTGGGTTGTGGTCCTGGGATGGTGTGGGGGGGGGTGTTGTGGCCCTCTTGGGTGTCCCTGCAGTGTGATGGGTGGCTCTATGGCATCTGTTGCCCTTCCGATGTGGCCCTGGGCTGGTCTCCCTTTTTTGGTGCAGGCTGCTGTCTGACTTTACACCAGGTCAGAGCACGTGTAGATTTCCTGGTGCTAACGTGCCTTATCGCCTGTTTTGTGTTTTTATCACAGTTCTGTCTGGTCGTTGAGAATGTTGAGGTGTGATGTTGTCGCTGCTTTTGGCACAGGAACGCCCACTCTGCATCTCATTAGCGATAGTTGCAGTGGGCCCTCTGTGGTGATGTTTTTTACCGGGTAAACTGGTGCTGTGGGCTGTTAACACCAGCTTGTGAATGGGGAGGTATTTTTATCACAACTTTGGCTGCGATAAAGTGCTGTTGACTCGGCAACAGTTTCTTGTGAATATGCCCCTATGTTTCTTCAGAAGCAGAGTGGGTAACATGTCCTGGCCAGGGCGGTCTACTGGAGGCATCAGAAAGAAGAGCATAGCTGGGCCTGCTCACAACAAAGCATTACACAAACACCACTGCTTATAACATATATGCATTGCAGTGAACAGCAGCGCAATTTGTTCTGATTCCTTATGGGTACCTGGTACAAGTGAGTTATTGTGCATTACAAATTTATGGTACTATCCATCTCAAGTGTGCACTGCTGTACAATGTAATTTTCATTTACTGTTTAACAACTTATCTTTCACCAAAAATGTAACGGAGAGACTCCAAACCTAAACTATGTGCGTCTCTGCATAATGTTTATGATGCATGCAATGAGCTCTGCGACCGCACCCGGCGTTTCCCTTTCTCCTTTTAACCAATCATCTCCTAATAATTTTATCGTGGCCACTAACTGTGTTAAAATTGAGTGCAGTGTTTGATGTACAGGCCCGCTCGTATGTCTTTTCATTTGCTAGGCACAAGTATAGCAGCAGCTGATTTGATGCTGGGGCCTGCTCCACATCTAACAGCCTGCACGGCTGTCCTGGGCTTGTTTTCATTTTATCACTGCACCTAGGCTGGAATTGCTCCATCTGGCCTGGGCTTTGCAAATGTGATAGGAAACGATGTTTAGATTGTCAGGGTTCAGAATAACACAAAAGCGGTAGCTTATCAACTTAATTATCAGTGTTGGCAAGAAAGTGGTGCAAAAGACGGCCCTTTTATTTTTTGGTCACTTGCGCAATACACATTATTTAGAGCCTATCTTCTGCAGTATGCAATATAGTCCATCCGTTATGTGGACGCATCTACTGGACATTGGTACAGGGGAGCTACAACCTTGAATGGGGGGGTCACAAATGTAGTATAATGTTTTGAACCAGTGGGGGCTTGTCTTCACAACAGCCCTGCCTGGTACTACGCATTAGGAGTTAGACTAAAGCATTTTAGTGCTAGTGTTCGCTCCACCACACTAAAATGCATTAGGCACGCATTACTAGCTCCAAGCAACGTGACAAGGTTTTGCAGGAGTTCTATGGGATATACAATAAACAGAAGCAGCCAGCACGCTTCAGCATGCCGTGCACCGCTGCCCCAGGCCATAATGAGCTCTGGAGGCTGGGTGGTGAACTCGTTAATAAGGTGGCTAAGTTGGTACTTCATAATAAAGTACTTAGCTTTACGTGAAAGTGTGGGAAGGAGGTACACACAGCTGCTGAAATGTTGAACGCTCCTAAAAAAGAAATTACTGTATTTACAAGTGAGGACAGAGAGAGGGTGGGTGGGTGTGAGGGAGAGAGCATGCTGGAGGGGTGGCACATGGAAGTAGACACAATAGAATGATGTATTGATTGTTAAAAATGAAGGAGATGACGTGTAAAGTACGCAGAGGGGGAATTTCAGAAAGATGTGAGGAAAAAAAGAGCAACATAGCTAACCGAGGGATAGAGGGCATAGCAAAGAGGTGTAAAGCCCTTAATAATGTTCAATTCATAGTCTAAATGTTTTAAACATTTTCAATTCTGCAACAAATCAGTCTTATTACTCATTCTCCTGATACTTCTAACAAGCACTGGCACTGCCGACTGGTTTAGCTTGTGTCAGGGGTAGGTATGTAGCGGTATGTTCATTGCTGTGTTATATGTCTGGATGCAATAACATAACACTAACAGAGAGGTACCAAAATTGATTTCTTTGATATACTCATGCGAAAGTGGCACTCAAAGTGTTACATATTTGGCAGTACAATGGCACTGTTACGTGCACTGAAATCATAGAACTATCACACATAAGCTGAAACCAAAAAGTTATACACCTAGGCAATCTGAAAACTCAGCAGCTATGTCCCAAACAAGATTAAATAGTATTACTAAAGGTTGCCTTTGCCTTGGGGAGCCTTCAGGGTGAGCTCTCTCTAATAACAAAAGTGAAAGCAGCCAGGGAATTCAAAGCAGCTCTGCCTGATATAGTCACCTCAATAGATTAGAAGAGGAGTGCTGCCCACCTCAATGGTCAGCTGCATATTGACCATACATTAGAAACTAGTTGTACTAAAGATTTTTGAGAGGCAACACAAATATCTCATATGCAACATTTTAAGTGGTAAATAATTCACATTAAATTAATACTCGTAGTTCTTTATTGGTCGAAATCGATCTTGAGCTTCATTTTATTCTGTTCAAAGGAGCACAGCCACATTCCAAGAACATAACGTTATCTTCCCCATTGGAGTTTTGTACCATGTACCCAAGGCCAGTGAATAACCAGTCTCATGTCCTTATGTCTCTCAACAGAGAGTCTAACCTTTCTTTCGTTGATCGCAATTAGCTGCTTTTTTTCATCTCTAATTCCGGAAATGCTTTTTTTTAAAAACTTAATTCCCATCCCCCCCTCTGCCCTTCCCTCTCCCCCCTCCCACCCCCCCCAACACTCCCACCTCCCCATTTGAGGCATACCGACTCGACATTGAGTCAGTTTTCGTGATGCAAGTACAACACAAAGCCAGAGCTCTAGAATAAAAGAGTTCAGATACTACTATTCAATAGATGCTGCTTAGGGGATCAATCTACCAGGAGTTATTTTTCAAAAGCTGCGTTTTAATTTGTGCATTTTATTCCCCCCCCCTACCTTGTACCATATTCCTTATTTCCCATTAGACAGATGTGCAAGAATCATCCGGTTCTTTATATTCACTTTACTCAGTCCCCTGTGATAATTATGCTTTTCCAGCTATACTAAATTTAAATCACTTTTAACCAGTCAAACTATCAAGATAATCTCTGGCCTTTATCTCGGAGAGAAAAAATTTAGTTTGCCCTCCCCAGATTACTTTGAGCTGAGCTGGATTATTTAAATAAGCTTGTGCTTTTTTATCTTGAAATGGTTTAATCAGCTGGCGCAACCTCCACGGTGGAGTGGCAGAAATCTGGACGAACGAAGTAAGTTATCTCGTTCCTAGATCTTTTAGACTCGGGTCTTGCCTTCTCAAAAACTGCTTGACGCAGTAAAAAATTTCCAAAGTTTACCAAAATGGCACGGGGAAAAGAACCAGCTTTTACTGGCTGTTTTTGAACAAAAGGGACACGGTGAGTGCGTTGCACTTCCCGTGCCCAGTTCCAATCTGTGAGTTCTGGCAGAGAGTCTTGAAACAGATTCACGATGTATGAACTGACATCCCCAGCCTCGACCCCTTCTGGAATACCCAATACCCGTAGGTTGTTCCTACGCTGGCGATTTTCAAACTCCTCCAGCTTCCATTTGACATCAACCAGTTGTGCGTCATGGGAGTCCACTCGTATTTGATTCTGAGCCATCTCAGATTCATTAGAGACAATCCTAGATTCCACATCAGTCAATCGATCCCCGAACGCGCTACATGTCTTTGTCAGTTTGCGAACCACGCCTTGTACCTTGCGCATAGCGGCTTGAGCCTTACGCCCATCTTGGCGTGTCTCATCCCGATGCATTGAGATGGCCTGAAAAATAGATTCAAGCGTTGGGGTGGATGGACCTGGTTGGTTGGAGCTAATTGGGTCAAAAGGCGAGGGATTTGAGAGTTGGTTTGTGGGGGTATAGTCCCAAGCCAGCTCTTTGCCCCCCTGTGTTTTTCTTCTTCCTTTTCCCTGATACAGTTCTTAATTTAATGCCAGGATTGTCGCCTTGATCAGCAACGCTCTCATCCGAAGTAGACATAGATGAAATATCCTCTGACCATTCTCCTCCATCAGATAGAGAGAAAAAGTCGCTAGGTTCTTTCTCAGGCTCAGGCTCAGTGTCTCCAATGTAAGTCTGGCTGGGTTCTAAGACAACATGAGATTGGGGTTGTGGTTGGGGTTGAGGGACCATAGGGGGCGCTGAGCCAGATCGTTGTATCAGGGGTAAAATTGATGTGTGTTATTTTATGGTAGAGCGAAGTAAGTCAGGAGGCATAATCTAGTTGAAAGATAGATGTATTTTGTTCTTACCAAGGTTGAACTTGAGATTCACTGAAAGGACCAAGCCAAATTGCAGGTCTGGTTGCGTTGTGGATAGGATATGGTCATGAAGGAGAGGGCGAAGAAGCCAGGATTTTGGGTTCAACACTAGAAGAACCTGTCATGATGTGTGGCCTGCGCTCATCTTTTTGATCTTGGTAGGCATGCTAGTGTAGTTCTCTGAAGTGGTTGGGCTTGCATGCTTTGAGAGGAAGGAAAGGTTGGCAGTGCCTGTGGAGTATTGTTGGACCTTGGAGAGAGGCTTTGCATCTTTGAAGAACACACTATGCAAGATGTCCAGGTAGAATCCAAGATACTATACTTTCGATGAAGCCAAAGAACTCTCAAGATGTTTGCAAATAGTGGCGGACACTTTAAAGTAAATTTCCTTGTGGTCCAGAGCTCCTTCCCAGTAGTTTTTTTGTTAATGAATCCAATCGTATTGTGGAAACAAACCCAGTACTGTTTCAGAGGTATTCTTAAAAGAGTATAAACTCGTATTTTCTTACGCACATCTTTGCTTTTTAAGTGAGGAATGGAAATAAATAATCCACATCTCTATAAAGGACTTAGAAACTTTTCTTGCGCTATATGTATTGTATTAAGTAGTGCTATGAAATTAGGGAAGTGATTATTTGGTATCAGTGTGATCTTTTTAACTCTGATGAATGTTGGCTATTTATTATAGTTTTAGAAAATAATCTTAGAAATCTACTTGAACCAGAAATCCTGTTCCCACGAAAGAGAAGGTGAAAAGGCGTATGATAATTTTGAACAATTATGACTTGGTTTCATTGATAATATTTCTGTTTCAGTTTCAGGAATTTTAGAGTCCCACCAGAAACTAGAGTCTCATGGATAGCAATGTTCTGAAGTTATATATTTTTTTAATGACATATGTTAGATACTGAAATACAGTGATACAATACTAAAGAATTTATGGCCTGCTTTAGAGTTTGGCAGATGGGCACTCTGTCACAAACGTGACAGATATCTAATCTTCTTTATTCTAAGTGCATTATATCGTGTTGCACTTGTAATAATGCGGACGACATATGAGTTTTCTTAATGGAGTAACCCAACAGCGAAACTCTAATTCAGGCCCTTAATCTTGTCTTTAAATGCCTGCTAGGACCCAGTAAAAGTCAATGCAGAGATGAGTGACAAATAAGAGTGCTAATAGACAGTATCTCTGTTTTCTCCTCTTTCCCAATTCCCTTTCCGCAGGTCTACTGCTAACCAATATTTTCTCTTTCGTGTGGCTGGCTATGGATTTGGGTAGGTATAGGAACATTCATCGCTCCTGTTGTATCTGGACTATAAGGCCAGTGCTTCTTGACAGAGTCTCTGACTTTATATGAGCATAGCACAGCTTATCAAGTGGTTTAAAAATCCAACCGCATCACCCTTGTGCTTGAGGATCTACACTGTCAACCTCTGCAAGCTCGAATCATTTTCAAGATCATCTGCATCACTTACAAATCCCATTACACAAAGACCCCTGTTTATCTAGTTAACAGAGTAACAATAGCTGCAGGTCAACACCAGCTGATGATATCACCAGGTTAGAGACTAAACACTGAAGGAAGAAAAAACAAAAACCTTTCCAGCCTTCCCCTCCACCCAACAAAAGCTGGAACAACATCCCCTCTGATATCAGAACTGCACCAACCTTCCTTCAGTTCAGAAGGAAGCTCACTCGTCTTGCCCTGTTGCCTTGCCCCCATCTATACCCCATTGGGGCAGATCCTTATAGAGCGCTGACTAGGTTCCTTCTTTTGAAATACTAAAACATACATAACTGTATCCAGGAAAACTTCACCTTCACATGCTTTGCTTACCCTACAGTGTGTACCTTCACCATAAGGGCATCTCCCTGTCAGTGGCTGCCTGCCATGTGACAGCCTTCTCTGCTGCACGGCGGGTCTTTACTTTCCTCTAGTAATCCACTCTAAAGTTAACTACAGGTTTTCATCCTCTTAAGTTGGGTGGGCTGTATCTTCTTGGCTGGAGCTGGTGTCTACACTCACAAGGTCATGCAGCCATGAAGAGGAGGGAAGACCTTAGGATTTAGGCATATCCACCCAGACTTGGTGAATGGCATCTAGGTGGAGGTGGAAACTTATGTGTGTGGAGATCTCTGAATATAGATTTCCCTACGTGAATTGTGTATGGATAGTTTATGAATATCATGTTATAGCAAGAGTTACATTGGGTATAAGTAGTATAGTTTTTATTTTGTTGCTAGAGACAGAACAAAGATACAGAGGTACAGTTCCTTCACACAATGTCCATCAGTATTTGATTGAATTGTGGGATCATTTTGAGTTTCTCCTCATAGGAGAGCTGCTGTATATCAGTGGTTTTCCTGTCACACCAACTTGTGTTTCACTCACCTCAATTAAAGTTGAGAGAACCACAAGATAGCTGGCAGCCCATCCGCCATATTTAATTTATGTATTTAATTTATTTATTGAGTTTTATATAGCATGAACTTGACTTGACGGCATCAGAATGCTTTACAAGAATTACATTTACATCGTTTACAGGGTGTATAACAAAAGTGGGAAGGAAAAGGTCGTAAATTATAAGGGTTTACATGGATTACATAAATATCGTTTGCACGAAGTATAACAAAGTGTGAAGGAAAAGGTCATACAATATCTGTGAGGATGGAGGGAAGTAGGGGTCATTTACAGGAGGTAGGTACAAATGTGATGCATATATTAATACAGTATATGGTAGACGTGGTAATTGGGAAGGACAAGCAAAATGATTTAAGTGGAGAAGAGACAGTTTTACGTTTTTTGTGAAGTGGAGGTAGGAGTGGTTGTCACAAAGTTCCTTAGAAAGGGCATTCCAGATTTTGGGGGCGTTCCCAGAGAAGAATCGAGTAAGAGATTTGGTTGTCACGAATTTGGGAGGGATGAGGAGAAGAGTGTTGGAGCTTAATAAAGGTCTTTTTGGCCCGCTTTTGAGAGTTTGTTGGAGAGGTAGTTTGCTTTTCCTGAGTAGGGGGCTTTTTATGTGTTATGCAGGTGGTTTTGAATATACTTTTAGCTTCAATTGGTAGCCAGTTGCATTTCTTGAAAGTGGGAGTGATGTGGTCAAATCGTCTCTCTGCCTAGAGCACTCTGGCTGCAGTGTTGAGTGTGGACTTCATTGGCAGAAGGTGGATTTTTGGGGTGCCAGTGGGATGCCGTAGTCCAGCTTGCAGGGAACTTGGGATTGGATTCCAGTTTCAGGTCTTCGGCGGGGGGGGAGGGGAGGGAATTAAAGGTTTGATTTTTTTAATGTGTTTTAGTGTTTAGAAGGCACTTTTTGCTGAGGCATTGATATGGTCTTTCATGTTCAGGTTTGTTTTTTGAGTTATCCCAAGAGATCTGACAGAGTTGGATATAGATAGTTTACACTTTAGGGCAGTTCAACTATCGATTCAGTTGTGGATGGGGTAGGGATTATTTTTAGGCTGGATGAGGAGGAGTTCAGTTTTTTTGTGGGTTTAGATTTAGGTGATTATTGTTGAGCCAGTTGAGCATCAAGGAGAGAGTGTCGTTGAGATGATGCATGTCTCTAAGTGAAGCGATTTTGATATAGATTTGGGTGTTGTTTGCATAAAGTTGGTGGGCAATCCTGGCTTGTTCCAGGATGAATGCAAGGGGCTCGGTGTGGAGATTGAAGGGGGAAGGGGATAGGATTGAGCCTTGAGAGACTCCTTGGTTGATTAAAGTTGCTGTTGATGTAGACTTGTTGAGTTTTATTAGGTTAGATCATTCGTTCAGGTATGATGAGAACCATTGTAGAATGGTGCTGCTGATGCCAGCCCATTGGTAGAGGGAGTTAAGAAGAATGCTGTGGTTGACAGTATCAACGGTTGCTGAGAGGTCCTGGAGGATTAGGAGACAGGCACCACCCTTGTTGAGGGATCTCTGTAGGTCATCAGCGATGTTCTGGACAGTACTGCAGCCTTTCCTGAATAAGGTTATTGAACTCAGAAGGCTACTTTATCCCATATAATATATGGTCACACCATCACCTTTCCCACTAACCACTTAAAACCTTGGTGTGTAGCACTTTCAGAAAGAGAGAGCATATTTGCAAACATGAAAAATAAAAATAGAACCTCTAGTGCAAAATCAAACAGTCAAAAGCCTGTTTGATATGTGTTGCAAAAAGATATTTGAAACAGCTCAATACAAACTCAGAATGTGTAGAGACATGCTGAAAGATAATAACTTTTCTATTATCATCTAAGGAATGCAAATAAATAATAATGCCCTTTCTGCTATTCACCGTAAACTAGAAAAATAGAGCAGGAGAAAGAAAAGCGACATTTCATTTTCGTTGCTTTAAAAAGCTGCTCTGTGACATGACATGCCTTTCACCTTTGCTGCTTTGTGATGTCAGAACTCGACTGCAATAACCTTTTCGGTTGAGTTCTTACTAATCTTGGACTGAATTCGTCGCTAGGCGCCTATTATAAAGATATTAGAGATGGGCATTTCTACTGGGATTGCAGAATCCCCTATATTATAGTGATATTGCACCCACACAACAGGTTTCACAAGCTACAACTGTAGGTCATATTTGTATATATTTGTGGGGACTGGTGCTGCTATTGTATAATTTTCTGATTGCTTGCTCTTGCTTTCTAAGGCAAAGTATGTGTTAACATCTAAGTGAATATCATTTTAGAACAAAAAATGCTTGCTACTTGGATGGGGGTCAACTCCTTTTGTCTAAAAAATGTATGGCAATAGGTGTGACCTTTAAATGGTTAGAGCCTACCTATTAGCTTTGTAAATGCATGTGTGCACTAGTACCTCTGCACACTGTATTAATTAAGTCATTTAGCATTCTAAAATGGCTGTCATTTATGTTGGAACAGTACATTCTTAGGCCCATATTTATCATAGTGTTGCATTGCTTTTGCGCCATGCAAGGGGACACAAGGGCGATGCAACACTAAAGTCAGATTTATCAAGCCATGGAAGGCTACCTTGTGTGGCCCCGCATGGCTTGATAAATCTGGAGTAACGCAAGGCAGAACAAATCGCTGTCTTGCATTACTCTGCCCCAGGGAGGCGTTCCATGAGTGGAGCCTGGGTGTTCACACACATCCACCCATGGATTTTGGCGCATTCCCAGATTTACCATTAGCGATAAACCTTGGAATGTGGTAAAATGGTATGCCTCCCCAGACGTGGCGTAACGAGATTAAATATCTTTATTCCTTCTTGTTTTTTCATCGTTCTATGTGTGCTGCATTCTGTAGCAAACATAGAAAGAGGAGCATGACTCTCAGGATTGTTTTTGTGCAGGAAGGTCTTCCTTCCTGTACAAAAAAACAATCCTGCCTACAATGCAGGCACCCTTGCACCATAATGCAATGGACTTCCTTTGGCGTTAGGCAGCCAAAAGTGTGCCAGCCCAAGGAATCGACAGGAATGCGCATGTTCATATGCCAGCCAACTTGAAATGTTTTTCTTTTTTTTATTAAAAAATAAAAATAAAGGTAGGTGCAATCCATACATGCATGTGCATGTATTGTGAATCCAAGGTTGCTATCGTGCCATTTGTAATTTACTGCTCGAAAAGGCAAACAGAAATCTTATAAATGTAAATTGCAAATTAAACTTAAAGTACGTTGAAGCACCAAAATTAGAAGTAGCAGCTTGGTAGCACTCTGCAGATGTCGGTCACTCAAAAACAAGAGAAGGGAGAAAATGGAACATAAGCGTAGGGGCGCACAAAGAGAAATATTAATTTTAAAAAAGAATTTAAAGATGAGAGCGTCAGCTCCATGCTGGAGTAACAGATGAGAAGGGAGAAGCAGAAAGAGGGAGTGAGGGTGGTATTAGTAAGTAGGACAAACGGGGGCTGTAGACCATGAAAGAAGATGTGCTCCAATAAAGTGCTGAAATAAAAAAAAGTCAGCAAGTCATTACCGGAAGCCACATGCTGCTAAAATGACCTCTATATGAGTCTTAAAAATGGGTACATCTGTGTGAGTCCCAACCAAATGAAAAAGTATCTGTAATAACTTGGTTTTCGAACCAGATACATGTTTTATATTTCCTCTATACAATGTCGACTAAAGCTTCAAAGACAAGAACATCACAGTCTTAGATAAAAGTGTTAAAATATCTTCATATTCTGATGCATTGCTGATGTTTATAAATCAACACCATTGTTCTCTGATGATATGTGTGCACTACTGGCCTGTTTAACAAGTGGTACCTCATTATAGAAAGATATAATCCATCTCGGTGGATTATATATCTTGTTCACCGTGCATAAATGTCCAGGCTAAAAGGGTTAACACACATTAGTGCCCAAACTAATTCCTTTCTGCATAGTTGGTTGGTAAAAATTTCAAATCCAGCACAAAGTGATGTGCCTATCACAGTTTGCAATTGATGCCTGGTTTGGTTGACAGTGGAGAGGTACCCTTTATATTTCTTTCTGCACGGTTTTTTAACAACCCTTGTCTTCATATTGTACTATGCACAAAAGCAATGTTTACTCAACTCATTTACTGTTTTGCTCAAGAAACTAGTAAATAAAGATAAAAAAAAAAGATGCAGTTTTTCTCACAAACACTGTCCACATTTAGACCAGCAAAAAGAATGATCTAAATGTAGGTAATGTTTCTTATTTCACCCCACAGCACAGTATGACATGCCAGTTTAGTTTTAGTGCCTGGCTTTGACGTGACTTTGTGATATGTGGAGGAAAAGAGAGACGCACCCACAGACCATGCTTTGAGACCACTACAATACATAGATTAAAAATTAAAAAATCGTCATAGTGTAGTTCATTGTCCCGCCAATAAATAGGTTTTTTAACCAGCTGCGACAAGGGAACTTGACTCTTGGGAAACTCCTGTAGATTTAATAAACAGAGAGAATTTGTTGAGAATAGACACATAAGAGATCGGCTGATCTCAACAAGTGTATGAAGCCTGTTGGTCCTGATGAGAACCCCAAAACTCTGTCTGGGGTTCGAAACGCGTCGACCTTAGGTTTAAGCTAAGCATGTGTTAACTAAAAATTTGATTTCTGTGCTTTCTGAAACTAATTATATTTTGCTTAGCACAGAGAATATCTAATATCAAATTTTCAACTGTTTGGCTTCCCCGAAAAATATGAGAATGCAATTTGATAATATTTCTCACATCTAAACGGGGTAGTTGCATTGTGTTTTTCGATTGTTTAAGTTTTCTGTCCATGTGGTGTCTATGTCTTAAATGTGTTTCTATGTTTTTTGTGGTCTGGGTGTGAAGAGCATTGTAAATATTGTGAATATGTATTTGAAAATGTATTGTTGTTACTGCATCTCTTTTTCTTTCTAAAATGTTTGTATAATATTTTTCCAAAAGAGAATGATCTAAAAAGAAAATATAAATCTATTAAATAAGGATTGAATTCATTTCTCTGAGACTACAGTGATTGTTTGTCGTGTAGTTCACACTGAATAGTTTCTGAAAATTAGATCAGTACTTGTTTTGGTTTATTTGGCTTTGACAGGGGCACTACCATATTGCCATGGCAGTGCCTGCATGCAGAAATGCCAGCCGCTACTCCCTCCACATTTTGTGGTCACCAGTGGAGATTCCAGTAAGCAGGCTGTAGTCACTAGTGGGGTCCTCTTTCGACAGGCTGCACAATGATGCCTGGCAAAGGCCACTTACTGACCGATGAAAGCTTCCATATTGAGACCTGTGGTATTTGGTGATCACATTGCTTTGCTTCATCTTGCAGATGTTAGGTTTTTCCTCATAATTATCTATTTCGTTTTCTATTAAAGTCATTTTTTGCATTCCCAAACTTTAAAATAAGTTGTGGGACAATGGTTCTACCTGAAAATGTTGTTAATAAATACATGAAATGTCTCTCTCTAGAGATAAATTCATACTTCTCTGACGCTGTTTGTTTGTACTTTTATGCTAGGTGGTTGTTAACGCACTTATAGGAGCCATCCCATCCATCATGAATGTGCTTCTGGTGTGCCTCATTTTCTGGCTAATTTTCAGCATTATGGGAGTAAACCTTTTTGCTGGTAAATACTATCACTGTGTGAACACCACATCAGGCGAGACGTTTCTGAACACCGAAGTGAACAATGAAACAGAGTGTTTTGCACTAATACACCAGAACGAAACCGCCCGGTGGAAGAATGTGAAAGTGAACTTTGACAATGTGGGAGCTGGATATCTGGCATTGCTTCAGGTGGTAAGTTCTTATTCAGTCCATATTTTACATATACATGCGTGAAAGTAAGAGTCTCAATAAGAACAACAGGATAGTTGCAAAACTGGAAGGGAGGTGTGAGCATCACTTCCACTGTCCCACAGTCCTACAGGTGGTACATTTAATGTTCCCCACTGTGTCAGCTTGCCCATTACCACCAATGTCTTACTGGTCAAGCCTCAGAAGATGTAAGCTGAATAAACAATTTTGTCAAGGGGAATCTCAAAAGTTTTTTGGGGAAATTTAACAATGCTCGTATGGGGGCGGTCCATTTGCAAAACTGCAAGGAACATTTTATAAAGACATTTCAAGCTGTAAATTCACATGCAATGGATATATTTGAAATTTTAAGGTCTGTTGATAGTATTGTAGATATTTATGAAAAATATTATAAACTTTAAATTTATGCACAATGGAAGTATTAATTAATTTCATGTTTGTTTCAATAAGGTTATAGATTTGAAAACGTCCACCTCTAATTCTGAATACCAGTTTATCAATTTATGTGTCCTGCAACCTACAGAACATTTAGTTACCTGATCTATTTTTGTGCCTGGCTATCTGTTAATCCATACAAGTACTTTCTTGCTACATTAAAATATTTTGTACCGCTCTATCTTAAATACATACATAGGTCTGGAGAAGAAACAGAATGCAAATTCAGTGGTTTTACTTACTCTTAACTCATCCACAAATTAACCAATCCACTATTGAGGGATTCGCTTTGCTCATACGAGATTAATTATACAGTAGCTAGCTTTTTCATTGGAGTTTTATAATGTCATTTTCCATTAAGTTAGGCTGGGCATTTGCTGATCTGAATCAAAACAATCTTCATCAAAAGCAAATAGTTTTCCCATTTATGGAAGACCCCTGGTTAGACGGGGTGCCTACCACATACTGCTGCAACTCAGCTGCATCTCAAGGCTGGAGGCACGAGTTAGCTGTCCTGGATTTCCATAGTCATTCACATTTTGCTTCCTCCCACCATAGCATGCGTCATGGAACAATATATCAGCCCACTTCAGCCATTACCTCTCTCTGGTGGAAGTGACAGCTTTTGGTACTGCACACGTGCACTTCCTCAAAAACGTAGTCCCCTTCACCAGGCAGAGCAGAGCATCATGGGGCAAAACAATGGTGATATATCATCCTTCACCTATACAGTTACCACTGGGAATCGAAGTGAGTGGACTTACCGCTTGCACTGGTTGAAGAGACTTGGAGACAGGAATTTTCAATGCATACTTTTGCAGGTACTTTTCTGTCATCAGAGATTATCCCAAACAGCTTCAGGGAGACGGATCAGCTTCAAGTATCTATCAAGTAACTTTCTGGTATCTGTTTATCCATGTTCATTTGAAAACAGGGTCTAATTTCCTCTTCTGCACGTTTCCTTTCATTCATAAAAGTATGTCAAACGTCGCTAAGAAAACAGTGTTTCCAGGCAACTGGTTTTCCTCTGAATACTTTGTTCAAGCATAGCAGTAGCATTTCATTTTTTTAGGCCTTGGCACATGCACCCATAGTGGCCTTCTTTGAATGCATTTCTAGTCTTTTTGTTTTTTTAAATAATTTTTTATTTCGTTTTCAGAAAAAGAGAACATACAGTAATCAAATGAACACATTATGAATAAAATATAACAATTAATATACAAGAAGATATGAGTACATAATTCATAAGAGGAAAAGATAAATATGGGTAAGTAATTCATTAGAGGAAAAGCTAAAAAGAGGTGAAGAAAAGAAAAAAGGATAGAAGAAAGAGATATAGAGGAGAAGAAGAAAAGAAAGGAAGAGATAGAAAAGAGGAAAAAAGGGGAGTTAAAAATTAGGAGAAAATAAGAAATTAAGATGCAGGTGCATGTGAAGAAAGATAAGAAGTAAAAGGTAGCCATAGTAGGTCAGATTTAATTTTCTGAGAAAGGGAGAGAGAAGAAATAGTAGCAATTCTGTGTTCGTCACAAATATAGTTCCTCCAAGTTAATAATGATAATTGAAAGTTATCTTTCCAACAGGACAAAATCACTTTAAATGCTATAGCAATAAATAAATCAAACAGCAAAGTAATATGATTAGGAACATCAAAATCAGGTGAGGAGGAACCTAAAAAAAAAAATTGTATTGTTAATGGAATATTACATTGAAATATTGTCATACATTTATACCAAATATTTTTCCAAAACTTTAATACATTCGAACACTCATAAAGTTGATGAACTAAAGTCCCAGTAGAGTCAGAACAAGACCAACATAAAGATGAGGAAGTAGGGGAAAACTTGGATATAGAAACATGGGTAATAACAGCTCTATTATCAATAAAGTAAAGGGAGTGAGTAATTAACGCGGCAACAGAAGTTTTAAATCACTTGAGCCATAATTTATCCCAAGCAGGGATCGGGAGTGATAAAGATAAGTCTGCTTCCCAGAGTAATTCGACATGGGATCTAGGACGTTAAGTAACAGGGGATAACAAAATCTTATAAATAAAGGCAGCCTTAGGCCTATGCTCCTGAGAAACATTGTATAACGGTTAGGGTGAAGTGAGTAAGGAAGAAGTTAAAGGGAAATTAGTGGAAGATAGATAAGACTGCAAAGCTGTTGATATTAAAAGATACTCATTAAAAAATGAGTCAGGTCAACTATATTGTAATTGTAACTCATGGAAGGGGATAACAGAGTTATGTTGGATTAGTTGATGAATAAAAATAATTCCCTTCTCCTTCCAATGTTGGTAATAAAATGATTTACGTTTGTAGTTGATGAATTTGTTATACCAAATAGTGGAAGACAAAAACATTTAAATGAATCTGGACCATCAGAAATGTTTTTATATAATAATTATCGGGAGTATTTTAGAGTAGGATTATCTGATATGAAGGTGCAGCTAGACATATATATTATATTGAGAAAGGAAAAATCTTTTAATGGGGACCGCTCAAAAACAGTCCAACGAGGGATAGGGATATCAGCAAAATCATAAGTTAAAGCAAAATATTGATGAATTAAAAGTGCAGAGTGATAAGCTTTAATATCAGGAAAACGTACACCTCCTTCTGTTTTGGGACACTTAAGTTTCATAAGAGCAATGCGAGGGTGTTTGTTGTTCCATAAAAACTTTATACAAATAGAGTTAATCTGTGAAAAATATGACGCAGGAATCCGGAAAGGTAACATGGATAATGTATAAAGGACATGGGGTACAATCATCATTTTAATAGTATCTAGTCTACCCCACCAAGACAAATGAAGGGGAGACCAAGAAAGAAGTAGTGATTGTATTTTGGTAATTAGGACGTTAAACGTATAACTAATGGTAGTAGATAAGGTAGAGGAAAACCAAATACCAAGATGTTTAATATTTGTGGGACACCAGGTAAATTTAGTATTATTAAACATATATTGATAGCAAAGAGAGTTCAAGGGTAAATCAAATCAAATCAGGTGTTTGTTAAGTGCGACTACTCACCTGTAAGTGTCTCAAGGCTCTTGGGAGTGTGGGGGGGGTTCGCAGGTTCCAGTCCATCAAGGAGGGGATCGGTCAAAGAGCCAGGTTTTGAGGTTTCTTGCGAAGATAGGGAGCGATGTTATCTGTCTGACGTGGAGCAGAAGGTCGTTCCAGGCTCTGGCCGCGCGGAAGGAGAAGGAGCGGCCTCCCAATCTGGTCTTTCTGGTGCGGGGGACCACGTCGTAGGCTCCTTTGGGGTGCGTGTAATTTGAGTCAGCTATTCAGGTATGCTGGTCCGGTGTCGTGGAGGGCCTTGTGAGCGTGGGTTAGCATCTTGGAGGTGACTCTAGCTTCGATGGGGAGCCAGTGGAGTGTTCGCAGGTGCTGGGAGATGTGGCAGTGTCTTGGCAGGTTGAGGACCAGTCTTGCGGCGGCATTTTGGATGTTCTGTAGCTTGCGGGTAAGGTTTTTGTTTATTCCGGCATAGAGTGCGTTGCCGTAGTCGAGCCTGCTGGTGACCAGGGTAAGACTTCTGTCTTAGAAAAGTTCAACTTATATCCAGGGATACTAGAATATAACCGAACTTCATCCAAAAAGGGAGGGAGGGAGGTATTAGGATCAGACATATATACCAGAATATCATCAGCATATGCTGACAATTTAGTTTCTATAGAATTATGTGTAAAGCCAGAAATACATGAATTAATTTGAATACGTTCAAGGAAAGTTTCAAGACATAAAACAAATAACAGGGGCAAAAGGGGACAGCCTTGGCGTGTGCCTCTAAATAATGGAAAAGATTTAGAAAAATTGTTATTAACAAAAATACTGGCACGAGGAAAAGAATATAGCAATTTAACATGAGAAATAAAATTTGGACCAAAACCAAACCATTTGAGTGTAGTGAACATGAATTGCCAGTTAATGCGATCAAAAGCTTTTTCGGCATCTAAGGACAATGCGGCAAGTGGGGATTTGTACTTTCTCCCGAAGGAGATAACATTAGCAAACATGCAAGCATTATCCAAGGCCAATCTGCCCCTAACAAAACCAGTTTGATCTGTCTTAACCAATAGTGGGATAATACTCTCAAGACAAGTGGGAGGATTTAGCAAATATCTTACGGTCATAATTGATTAAGGAAATGGGACAATAATTTTTACAAAGGGAATGATCCTTGTCAGGTTTGGGAATAAGGACAATTAAAGCCTCCATAAAAGAGCCAGATGCTTTGGAGTCACTAATGAATGAGGTAAAAAGGGCCAGAAGTTTAGGAGCAAAAATAGAGTTAAAAGTGGAAACCAGTTCAACAGAAAGACCTGGTGCTTCTGATTTTTTTAAGGATTTAATGGCTTCCATTATCTCCCTAAGAGTAACCTCTCCTTCTAGTAATTCAAATTTATCAGGAAGCAAAGGTGGATTAGGAAGGCCCGAAAAAAAGATGTGTGAATTTTGAGCAGAGGATTTCGTATCATCAGAGTTTTAGGATTGATAATAATCATGAAATGCAGTAGCAATATCTTCATCAGAGGACGCCAAATTATTAGTAGAGTCATTTAAAATAGGACCTATATTTTTACGTTCAGATTTAATTTTCAAATAATTGGCCAACATCTTGCCAGCTTTATTTTGACTACCGTGATATTTAGATTTAATTTTAAGAAGAACATTACATGCATCAATTGTGGCAAGCTTGTTAAGAGCAGATTTGGCCTTAATCAATTCATGAAGAACAGAGGAAGATTTAGAAGTAAAATAGTTATGTTCCAACAGTTTCAGTTGTTGTAATAAAGTTGCATACTTGGCTTTAGCTGTTTTCTTCTTTTTTGCTGAGTATGCAATAGCAAAAGCACGGAAGGAAGCCTTAAAAGCATCCCAGTTATTAGTAATGTTGGTGTCTAAAGGGTTGATGATACTAAAAAATGTGTTAATAAAGGTAGTATCTTCAGTTACAAAAGCAGTTTCTGGCAGCAAAAAATTATTAAGTTTCCAACTACCAAATTTTGGAGAACTCAGGGAAAGATCAATAGCAGAAAAAACGGGGGCATGATCAGAAATAAAAATAGATCCAATCTCAGAGGATTGAATAGATGGGAGTAAGGGTTTACTAACCAAAATACAATCAATTCAAGAGCGAGTATTGTGAATGTTAGAAAAAAAAGTAAACTGAAGACTATCAGGATTACAGGTCTTCCAAACATCCTATAATGAATGAGAGGCAATGGCAAATTGAAATGATTTATGAGTTTTGTCAGAATTAAATTAACATTTGGATTGTCTGTCCAAAAATGGGTCTAACCATTCACTAAAGTCTCCAGCAACAATAATATTTGGGCCTTCAAAAGAGGACAGTAAGATCTTAATACTATTCCAAAAGTCTGGGTCTGGTTTAACAGGGCCATAAATATTCAATAAAACAAGTTATTTGTTTTGTATAACAACCTTAGCCATTACCCATAGTCCATCACTATCACATGTTGTAGATAGAATTTGTACATGAATCGATTTATAAAACAGTATAGCTACACCACCTTTCCGATTAGAGGCTGGAGAATAAACAACTTGACCCACCCATTGTCTTTTCAATTTAAGTGATTCCACATCATTACAATGCGTTTCTTGAATAAATGAAGCATGAGAATTCAATTTAGACAAATGAGAGAGTACCTTTTGTCTTTTGACTGTGTTTCCAAGACCATGAACATTCCATGTGACAACATTATACATAATGGGGGGAAGGGAGGGTGAAACATGAATGGAGATGATACACTTCAGGAGAACAACTGGAAGCAAAAAAACACCATTTATTAGATAAATTCAAAAAACAAAATGTACAACAGCAAATAACACTAATAAGTACAAGCATCAAGCAACCTATTGAAGAAAGATAAGCACTTGAAAAAATAAAATGAAAGACAATCATACAAACAAAAAATTGATAATGAAATTGCACCGTAGAGAAAAAGTAGAAAGATAATAGGAAAAGAGAGAAAGAGAGTAAAGAGAGAAAAACTGAAAAATAAGGAAAGTAAGCAGATCAAGGAAAAGACTCCAGATCTGAAGATAAACAAGCAACAAGACGAAGGGGGCAAGGTGACGACACAAACACGGACAGTGGTACGAGTAAAGAAATAATATAAAGCCTTAGAAATAAGTAAAATGAGCAACAGTAACAGGAAATAAAGAGTGAAGAAAAAAAGAAAAAAAGAATTTTTTTTGGGAGGTATATAAAATAAAATGTCTAAAGGAAGAATAAGTAAGAGTAAGAGTGTAAAGGAATAATTATAGGAATAACAACAACCAATTAACTAGTAAAACTAAGAAAAGATAAAAACACAAATTTTCCATATTTCGAGGAGAGATATTGTTGAGAAAGAGTTTGAGTTTAGCAGGATCATCGAAAGAACGTGACCTTCCATCATGGGTAATTTCGCAAAGACACGGGTGAAGAATACCATATTGAATGTTCAAGTGTCTCATCTGGGGACAGAGAGCCAAAAATTCCTTACGTCATGCATTTGTTGTATTTGAAACATCTTGTGAGATAAAAATGTTATGGCCTGACCATATGAGGCGTCGTTTGGATTTAACTGCTTTCAAGACATGCATCAATTTAGTGAATTTGAAGAAAAGCATAATGATACCATGTGGTTTGTTAGAGTTAGGCTGAAGACGACCCAAACGATGTGCCCGTTGTATGTTGAGAGGTGATGAAGATTGAAGATCTAAGAGTTCCGGCAGGAACTTTTTCAGAAAGGGTAACATATCTCGACCCTCAATATTTTCCGGCAGGCCATGAAGTTAAAATTGTTCCTTCGATTGCGATTTTCCAAGTCTCCGGTATGAAGTTTAAGCTGATGAATTTCTTGCTCTGACAAGGGGATTTTAGTATAGACATCTTGGAGATCCCCAACACGCTGTTAAAGCTCCATAACCTTGCCCTCCATGATTATCCAGCGGTCTTCAATTTCTTTCAACTTTTCATTAGTAGTAATCATAAAAGGCTGAAGACCACGCACCTCCTCTAAAATAGAGTCCAGAACAGGATTTTGTGAGGTTTGAATGGGGGAGGGTAGATTATTCTTATGTCTCTTTGGTTTAGCGCCTGAGGAGGATGATCTAGAGAATGTGTGAGGGTCATTTGCCATCTTGAATTGTGGGAGAGATCGATGGGTAGTAATTAAAAGTGGACAAATGCGACCCATACACCACAGGAGAAGAAGGTAGAAATAGTGACCATCCAAGGATGAGTAAAAGTGCTGGGTTTAATAGAAACAAAATAGTATATTACTGTAGTCAATGAGGAAAAAAAGGAATAAGATCTAATATAACCTCAGTATGAAAAATTGTTGTCACCACAAAAAATACGATACGTACTATGTGAAAACATGAAGGATGCACCTTTTAGAATTCAAAAAATGGAAGATACGCATTCAGCGCATAACAGTAACAGCAAAAAGTTCTTCCTCATACTTGTTCCACAAAAACTGACGCAAATTGGTAAAAGTAACCTGCTATTCTTAGGCTACCTCCATAGCATGCAGCAACATGAAGAAAACATAAAAACTGGAAAAAACCTTCTCTATTTTCTTATTTGTTATCCACTCTTCATGCCATTCATAGTGAGCGAGAGCAGAAAAAGGAGCAGCATTCAAAATACTTCATATTTATTTCAATTTGAGCAACATACCGGCAGCATGAGAGTAAAGGTCGTGATATGAAGGCGGCATTCGTTGATAGAAAAAAAAAACAGAACGCTAGCACCGCAATTTAAAATGGCGGACGCCCGCGTTTCCGTAAGGGAAATATCACCGCCGCAGCCTCAGGCTTCGCGCTACATATTGCCGGAAAAAGAAAGCAGCCACTGCACGCACCTGGGAATTAGGAGTACGGAGCTACCATCCACACCCGTAAACTCTGTTATTTAAGGCGAATAACTTCAAAGAAGCTCCGCTTCCTAGCGGAGCTCAAACCCCGTCCGCCATCTCGCTGCGGCATCCAAGCCACGCCCTGCATTTCTAGTCTTTGATAAACCCCTTACAGAGATTGCCGCCGCCGTTGTATGCGCACCTCCAAAGCATTAAAGCAAATATTTTTCTGTGCTGAGACCTATTTGCTTTGCCAATGCTTGCTTGTATTGTTGCCTCCAGAGTTGAGCAATTTTGTTGGACATATGAATAGCAGCCTGCCTTTCGATGGCAAATTCTGTGTAGGTGCTGTATTTGTAAATCAGTTTTTTGTGTCAGTCAATAAATGTTTCTAAACTGTATGTGCTTTTAATTATTGACAACACATTGAACTCCTGTGGTGCTCTTCAGCACTTGTAATATACCAGGCAGCAGTCATGAGTTGGTGCTTTTCCCCAATGTAGGTGCACTTTTACAGCAGGTGTAGTTGTGACATTTTGGATGCATTTTCCCAGTCTGTAAAACAATTTATATTTCACACAAAGTGCTGCTCTGTCACTGTTCTGTGCACATTGCTGACCCTAGGAATATTCCTATAATCCTAAATGTATCTGGAAATTTTCACAGCAGTAGTCCTGCGCACCTCAAGGTAGGGCTGTGCGACTCTGCCCTGCCTTCGTTCTGCCCTGGAAGTGGCAGAGTGGAGTGGAACCACATAACAGTGCAGAGGTCAGTTAATTTCTTTCTGCATCTTTGTACGAGGATCCGGATCTCCAGTCCCAGTTTCAGCAGTTTTCAGGACCTTTATTTTTAATAGTCACTCTGCATATGTACCAAACCAACTCTCAAAGCTCTAGGTACGTCTCACTGTGCCCAACTCCATTAGTGTGGTGCACATCTATACAGGTCGTCCGTATAGATGTGCACCACACTTGGGGGCATATTATCAAGAAACGGCGTTAAAATTATTGCCGCTTTAGCGGCAGAAAACTGCCGCTAAAGCGGCGATAATGGCCTTGAAGATATACCCGTGATAATTCCAATAGAAGCCCATGGTCTGGTGTCAACATGAGCTTCTATTGGAATTCTCTGCTGCATATTATCAAGCCCATTATCGCCGCTTTAGCGGCAGTTTCCTGCCGCTAAAGCGGCGATAATGTTAACGCCGTGCTTGATAATATGCCCCTAATTGAGTTGGACACAGTGAAATGTACCTCTTTCCAATGCTCATCTTGAGAAAACACCTCAGCTCCTCCCTTCGGGGAGTTGTAGCCCACACCTCGTTGTGAGGAGGGAACCTATATGATGAAGCATGTCACCTAACGGTGAGTGAGGGTTCTTGTCCTGGAGGGATTTCTGCCCCCTCCTTTGCCCTCTCACATATCTTCTGACACGATCTCTAGATTTTCACCTGTGCTAGGTGTAACTTTGATATCTGGACTTGGGGCACAACTCTAAGTCTTCTGAAGAGTGTGCACTCATGCACCGGAAAGCAAGCTAGTATTGTGAAGCAAAGACTTATGTTGCTGAACATCGGAATAAGTCATGGACCTCATGTAAGTCCTGCTCCAAGTCGAGGGTGTGGACCCACTTTTGCTGTCAAGACCAGTCCCAGGACAGCTCCTCTTTATGGTCAAAGTCACCAGGTAAGTCAAAGTCCAAGTCAAAAAGAAAATACAAGGAAGCGAACTGAATGGAGCAACATCTCGCCATTCTCTATTGAAAGAGAAGTTGCGAGGGCGTCAAGGTGCCAGTCAGTCTCACTTCCAATTTCTGCTTGAGAAGCCCATTCCACAATTGACCCCAGGCCATTGGTTATGCCACATCAGGTTGAAGCCTTCAATGAGTTCAAGCCGCATATTCTTGGCACTTTTGTGGCTTTCTCTTGCACATCTACTGCTCCTATAAAATCCATAGGGGCCTCCAGTCAGGTTAGCGCTGGCAGATCCATACTCAGTCCCTCACACCCACCTTGAGTTCCGCATCGATTCCAGTGCTGACTTCCATTCCGACATCGAGATATGTGTGCTAATCTCTCTTTCTTTGATGTTGGTACCGATGTCGCCGGTACCGGACGAGATGCACGAGCTGACTCTGCTGTTCAACCTCGAACTTAATCCTTCTCGATCACAGATTAGGATTAACTCCAGTGCACCCGGTTCCTGTGCACCCCGTTTCAGACACCATAAAGCTTCTGCCGCAGATACATCATCAAAGTCTCCTTCCTCTTTTTCGTTTCGATTTCATAGTTTACCTCCTGGATATGACAATGGGGATGATTTGCCCCCGCATTATGATGATGACAGTTGATATATATATATATATATACCTACAGGTGACAAGTGGGATTGAAATGTCACCTGAAACAGGGTTGTTGTCACCCATTGGGCCCCCAACAGAAAAAAGTGTCTCCTTTGCTGTGGTGATGTGACATGCAGCTGAGGTCCTGTATCTACAACTGCCTTCTATTGAAGATAAAAATAATGTCCTCATGGAAGGCTTAAAACCTGGGATGCTTCATCTGACCCTTTGCTTACATCCAAACAAGCCCTCACTGACACTCTAATAGGTACCTGGTGTAAACTGTGCTCTTTTCCACTAGTGAACAGGTTGATGGCTAGATGCCAAACACCGGCACCAGGTGAACCAGATTTTTTAATGACCTGTCCTCCTCCAGAGAGCTAGCAAGTGATTCATGCTTCCACCAGCAGCGTGAACCCCAAACTTGCCATACAAATCCCACAGTCAGGGAATCAAAGAGGATTGAGGCATTCAGGAAACAAGTGGTTTTGTCAGCGAGCCTGGCTTTGAGGTTGCAGTTTGCCTACTGGGTTGATATACACACGCCCTCTAGGACATGGCAAGCTAAATCTTGTTGGTGGTCCCGCAAAAATATGGAGCCTACCTGATTCAAACATTTTAAGGTGGTCATGATGCAGCTGAATTCGTCATTTGTGCTGGCCTGGCTATGACCTATTGCTTGGGGTCAGAAGTCAGCATGTGTGTGGTACTCTGTCACCATGCAAGGATGCACCCGATGGGGTTTTCACAAGATGTGCAGGCATCCCTTATGAATACATCTTTTGAAGGATCCTGCCTCATTGGCAAAAAAGCTGACTCCACATTCTCCAGGCCTTTCTGCTCTTTCAAGACAGTTCCCCCACCAGTTTTGGTATGTCTGAGAGTACTCAAGGTGATAGGTGTACAGACAGCACTAGGCCTCTGCAGCAGTTGCTCAAGTCCATTTGTGGCCCCAGATGACAATGTAGAAAATACCATGCAGGCCCCCAAAGGCACCGTTCTTCCCACTCCCCTTCCCCTGTAGCAACAGCCTCCAAGCTAATTTAGTTTCCCATAGCAGCACACATCCATGCAGTGGTTGGAAGGATACTTGCTTTGTTCCGGGATGGCAATCTTTCACATCTGCCACATGTCTCTCCTTCAGATAGCCCATTAGGGCTGACCCCTTCGATTACTTTCTGGCCCATCACAGCGTCCTCCCACATCAGAGCAGCTCTCAGAAAAGCACCTTTCCATCTTGCTGAAAGAGGTGTGAGCTCTGTTTTCCAATGGATCCATGATGAGGGTTCAGGCCACAGAAACAGGGACAGGCTGTTACTCCCGCTATTTCTTCATGCCGAAGAAGGCATGTCCGAATACCTTCCTGGGTGTTGACAGTTTGGAAATGCTCATGCTAGCCCAGGTTCTATCTGCCCTGGATCCGATCTACTAGATGGTGGCCTGCAGGATCCGTGCTGTTCCTCAGAGGTTGCATGCAGGTCAGAGTGGGCCAGGAGCATTTCCAATTTACCGTAATGGTGGTGGTCACAGCCTGAGATTGGGGGTGCCAGTTTTCCCTACCTCGACAATTGGCTATTGAAGGCTGGCTCACGGTCAATCGGGACCACCTCTAAATGACAGCAAACCTCTGGTCATCTTTGGGGTTCTCGGTCAACATGCTGAAGTAGCACCTTACTCCTTTGCAGAGACAGCCAATCATAGGAGCTGACTTGCATATGGTGCAGTTCAAGGCCTTCCCTCCATCACGAGTCCAGGATTTTTCGGGCTATGATCCCGATGTTTCAGCCTCTGTTTTGGGTCTCAGTGAGCATGTGAGTACCCTACAGTGCAATCTGAAGTCTCAGTGGGATCAGAACCAAGGAAACATGTTGGATTCTATATAGGTCTTGGAGGAGACTGCATGAGATCTGCAATGGTGGCTGTTTGACCTCAGTTGAACTAGTGGCAGGCCCCACTCCCTACTCTACCTACAGCTGGTGGTAGAGACAGATCCATCACGGTTTGGTTTGGAAGGTTGTCTTGGGGAGGGGGAGATCAAAGGACTCTGGTCTCTGGGGGAAGCCCAGCTCCATCTCATTCTTTAGGAGTTGCAGGCCATTTGCCAGTACTAAAGGCCTCCCTACCATCCATCAAGAGGAAGCTGGTGTAGAATCTCATGAACAACACTACTCCCATGTGCTAATGCAAAAAGCAGGGCTGAGTGATGTCCTAGGTCCTGTGACAAGAGGCACTGCACATCTGAAGTTGGCAGGGCTGTCGGCATTTCTCTGATTGTGAACTATCCGGTGGAATTTTTAAATACAAGCTCAACCAACGGTGCCTGGTGGATCATGAATGCAAAAAGGTGGTGGGAGGAATGCTTGAATTAATCTCAGCCACTGGCGATCACTCTGGGCTATATTCCAGACCAATGTTTTTCACCCACTGAGCCATTCTAGACAAAGACTCACCTTATGCAAATCAATGTTGGCCCTACTTTAATAGGAATAGTTCAACCCTGAACTGCCAGGCCAGGTCCCCTCCAGATGGGAACACAAGCATCCCCAGACCGGTTTCAAACTACTTACGTCTCATCAGTGTGGTATAAGTTGTGCCCTATACAAAGTTAGAATGGAACCCATGTCTGGGCATGACTATCTTTCTTAGGGCATCTACTGCAAAAACAACAAAGTGATGAAAGGAATGCTTGTATTAATCTCAGTCACTGGGTATTGCTCTGGGTCGTATTTCATACCATAATTTGTCATAAACTGTTCCATTCTAGATAGAGACCCACCTTATGCAAATCAGTCTTGGTCCTGCTCCAATCAGTACAGTCCAGCCTGAACTACCTGGCAAGGTCCCCTCCAAATGGAAACACAAGCAACCACAGACCAGTTTAGACCTACTTAGGTATCATCAGTGTGGTATAGGTTGTGTTCTATTGCACAGTGGGCACAGGACCCATGTCTGCACATATCTGTGGAACTTAGGGCATCTAATATAAAAACAATAAGTGATGTAAGGAATGCTTGGATCAATCTCAGCCACTGGTCATTGCTCAGGGCCGCATTCCAGACCATCGTTTATCACCCACTGGGCCATTCTAGCTAGACACCCATCTTATGCAAATCAGTCTTGGTTAGTCCATTTCAGTGAGGGCTGAGTTTAATTGCAGCATTCTATCAATCACTTGTTTATATATTTTAGTGGATTAAAAATGACGGTTGCACCTGAGGTGGCATATGACATCTTTCAACAGTGGAGAGAACCCTTGCTGAATCTTTTTACAACCGTCACAAATGCTCAGTGTCAGAACTTTTGCACACTGGAGTTTCTAAGAAGGCTCGCTCTGGGAGACGCATTCTGGCAGTAGTGCACAAGACTCCTGTACGCTTTTCTGCTTTTGCCTCTCCTGGCCCGAATTCTGAAGAAGATCAAGAACAACATCCTTGCTGCCTGTCATCCTTCTACAATGTCCTTCTCCACCGGGCACTGGGACAAATGTATGGCCTGTTGTAAAGTCTGCAACACAGTCCCGTTTCACGCCAAATTGTCGGATTTCTTAATGTTTGTGCTGTTTTCAACCTAGCAAGGTCTTGCTGTGGGCACTATTAAAGGTTATTTGTCGTCCTTTTCAACATTTTTACATTTACCAGACCAACAGTAGATACTCAAACCACCATAGTGATGCAATTTATTAACGTTTTGACACACATGTTCCCTTCTAAACCATTTGTAATGCCACACTGGGATCTTTACTTGGTCCTGATGTTTCTCATGTATACCCACTTTGAGCTCATGCACAGCTGCTCATTGAGTCTCCTGACCCTCAAGACTGTTTTCCTCCTTGCGATCATTTCAGTTTATCGCATGAGTAAACTCGAGGGACTGTCATTTCAACCTCCCTACACCAGCTTTTTTTTCAGACATACTGATGCGAAGGACCTGGGGGGCCTCTATCTAAAAGTCCTGACTCCTTTTCACATTTGCAAATCTTCTAGAATTTTTGGTCCAGTGTAGGAATCTGGTTCTCTATATAGTACAATAAAACAAAGTACACTGTGCAGAGTCCAGTGGGTCCCCAATTGGTTTACAGAGGCTAAAGTAGATAATACTAATGCTCTGTTTTGTGGTAGTGCGGGCTAGTAGTTAGGCTTATCAGAGGGTAGCATTTGTTGTACTCACAGACGCAATAAATGAGACACACACTCAAAGAATAAATCCGAGACCAATTTAGAAAAATAATTATTTTTATATATATTTTCAAACCAAGAACTACATTCAAAGATAACTACTGTATTTCCTATGAATTTTCAAAGATAATCAAATCGTTAAAAATTGTGCGCAATTATGCACCATGCAATCCTATGGGAGGAAACAGCAGGTAGGTAAAGCACACAGCACAGACTGCTGTAGGGATTCACCTTCCGGGGTTATAGTAGCAGGAAGCTAAGGTCCAATGTTCTATTAACAGTTCGTCGGGTGCATCCCGAATTCTGCCAGGAGCAGGGAGTTGGTGGACCTGGTAGCTGGCGCACTATGGGGAAGGGGGCCCTCTAAAGACAGGCTGCAGAGGGGAACTTGCAAGCAAGTCTGAGTGCTCCCAAAATTGTGCTAGGGTTGCAATGGCCTTAGGAACAAGGGAGCACAGCCGGTTTGTCATCACCCAGGCTGGGCAGACTTGGGCATGTAGGTTGGCCGGCTCCAGTGCCTAAAGGTGCTTCTCACGGTCAGGGGCCAACAGCTGGCTGGGGCAAATTCAGGACTGCTGGGCCACTCTCGAAGTGGGTCTCACGGGTCTTGATGTCCCTCTGCAGCTGCTGGGTTCTGGTACATTTTGGAGTCCCGACTGGACTCTTTAATGTCAGTCTTGGGGGCAGGGCATCTGGTACCCTGGAGATTGGTAATGCACAACTCCGGTTGGTCCTGGTGCCTCCACACTCGGTGGGGAGACAGGTCTGACCTTCCAGAGCATGAGTCTCACTACCTGGTCAGTTACTGTGCCGGTCAGGCTGTTGAGCTTCAAGTCAGTGGACTGGACTCTATGGTTTCAGTGCTTGCGCTCTGCATAGGAGTAGCTCCTATAATTCAAGGGAGTTCTTGGGCAGTTTGTGAAGGCTGGTAGTCCTCTGGGGTTCTTAGAGGCCGCACAGCAACAGGATGAGACAGTTTACATTGAATGTCGAGTCTTGAAGTGGAAGGCAGGTGTTCGTGTCAAAGCTCCGTGGCACGCACTCACTTCTCGGGTTCAGCAACTCTTCTTTGTCCTCTCGTCTTTAGGTCCATCGAATCTGAATTTAAGGGTCGGGGTGCCACCTAAATGCTCAATTTAGGGTTGTTCTTGGGAGTACCGGGTATTAGCCAATGGGCTGTCTACCCATAGGGTGACTTCACCCACCAGTCAGTCAACACACTAGTAGTCAGTAGGTTTTCATGGGGCACCTTTAAGGTGCCCTCTGTGTTCATTTATTAATTAATCCAGCACTGGCATCAGTGTGGGCATATTAAGACGAGGTGATTAGTACCAAACACCTTGGGGTACCGTGAAGCCTTCATGTAGCTGGGGAATTTGTAATGATTTGTGTCCAGCCCATGTACTCGTTATGACTTCCCTGGGCACTGGTAATATGTAAGGCTGAGCTTAGATATAACAGAGGCATATCCACGTTCACGGATATGACCTCACATGGTTATAATGCTGTGAGAAGTTGGCCTGGTATATGCTGTCCACTAGTTATAGTGGGCACCCTGTACCAGTCCAAACAACCCCTATTGATGATAGGTTAAAGACAACCTTTATTGAAAGCTATCCTAGTGGTAGCTATGGAGAGCAGCCTTCAGGTTAAGTCTTGAAGGAATGTAAAGCAGCTTGTTTTACCAGTCTATAATCTCTTGGGTGGCTAAATGAAAGGAGACCACACCAGGTATATATATAAAATATATGTATTTATTACTAAACACACCCCTCTAGTCTTTTTATGAGATTAGAGGCAAAATCACATAAGTTATACTGCAAATATTACAGTAAAGTAGCACAAATACACATTAGGCCTTAGGGGCGAGCCAAACCATATACTAAAAAAGTGGTATAAGAACCACGACTTAACTAGACACAAGGCCCAGAGCCTGTAGAATCACTGGGACCCCAAGGAACCACCCAAGGTAGTGACACAGGGGACCCACGGGGGCCGGGTGCAGTGTGAGAACACAGCCGCGAGCTCCCGTTAGCTTCTATGGGGAAAGCCGTGTTAGTTTTTTAGAGTTAAAGGACACTGAGAAATGGACTAGGACCAAACCCTCTTGGACTTAGACAGTTCTAGGGTCAACACCCACGGGAGCACCGGAGTACTCGAGTTACCTCACCCAGGGAAGCCTGGTGCATATGTGTCAAATGGTGTCGGGTCACGTCGCCGTTTTCAATGGAAGCTGACGAAGAAGTGCTGCTGCCGGGAAGATGCGAAGTGTCCGAAGAGATCCAAGCCTGGATCGGAGATGTGAAGAACCTGAAAGCAGAGGGGACAGAGTCTGGGTCACTTGCCTGTGACCAGGGGCACGATAGAGGAATGCCCACCGATGTCGGGAGAAGAAGGTGAAGCTTGACTCTTCAGCCACGAGGACCAGGAGGCGTCGAGGATGACAAGGAGCTGGATTCGAGCTGTCCCACGAAGGATGTCGAGTGCGGCAACGTCGGTGCCCGGATTGGACACAACAAGCCTTGGCCTCAGCAACCCACGCAGAAAGGAGAAAGATGCTTTGATGCGGACCAGCAAGGTCCTGGGGACTCCCCAAGCGATGGAGAGTCAGGGCACATCTGGAGCAACCAGGGAAGCCCAATAAAAGTAAAGTTGCCCTTCTCAGGGACCCACAAGTCTACGGACAAGGGATCACGAAGGGACCTTGAGAGGAACCACGAAATGGCGGGCCACGGGTCACTCGGAGTGGGTAGGCAAGCAATCTTTGGTGGATTCACTGCTCGGGGTCTGGGCTTCAAGTTACCCAGTGCACAGCCTCAAGGGGCGTCGAGAAGCTATTGCACTAGCAAATTTGCACGGTGTCCAGGGGTTCCGGTTTCACAGTACCCACGAGGGCTATGGGTCTCAGCTTTGCTGGGGACTCGGTTCGGCCTCTGGGAAGTCTGGAAATCCACCTCTGGTGTTGCAAAGTCTTTGGAGTCCGGCGGGAGCTTTGGAGATGCAGACCGGACAGATGCGTCTTTGGTGCCTGCCAAGCAGGGGAGTAACTCCTTTACCCCAAGGGAGATTCTTCAGTCATCTGGCGTTGAACAGATCGTCGAAGGTCCAGGATTCAGTTTCAGAGTTTCGTCCAGGAATATCTAAAGTTCTGGTTAAAGAGGTTCCAAGGAAGGGGTTGGACTAACTCAGGGGACCCACCTATGGGAGGGTTTGGAAAGAGGAGTGGCTACACCCATTTCCTTTGTCCAGTTTCACACCAGAGCAGGGGCTATCGCAACCGGTTTAAGCTGGACTATGCACAGGGTCACCAAAGTGCCCCCAGTGCAGGACTTCAAAGCACTCTCAGAGTGCACCCACCCAGCCCCAATACACAAAACCTGTCTGGGAGGTGATAACACCACCCTGTGACAGGAAACCTATTGTCCAGGCCTCCCCTGCCGGAGTTTCGGTCAACAGCAGGAGTCCAGACTCATGTCTGTGGCTGCAGCATCCATTTTGTGATGCCAGGGCTCTTTTAAGCTGGTACCGGGTATACCAGTGCTGTCATGTCTCTCCCTCTAGAAGGGTGGAATCATACTCCCACGCCAGTTGGGGTATGATTCCAAGGTGTTTGACACCAAAACCAGCCAGTCCAAAGTTAGCATTTACCGTTTAGTTATAATGCACTTAAGAGATATGGTCAGACTGCATCACAGAAAACTACAAAAAGAACTGGTGGTCACAAGAATTAGTGCAAGGGAAAAAAAGAACCTAAATCTTGACATCCAAAGATAACTACCTTTATTGTAACATACACTTAGAGACTGAGAAAAAGACACATGATAGGATTTCCATCAACTGCCAAGAGAGGCCAGTGTCATCACTTGGTCATCCTTTAATCTTGCTACTACTCCTCTAAGCCTAGAGGTGAACCAAGTAGCAAAGATTACAACTGGACAATAGGGATAGAACCAGAAGAAACAGCATTCAGAGAAGATAACTGACCTACGTGGTCCTATTTAATAAATCAACTCTTGTGCAGTGGAAATTCTAGTGCAGTGCATATAAGTGAAGATTAAAAAAGGAGTTGGAAGAGAGAGAGAACACTTTAATATACATCTCTCTAGCAATCCTGTTAAAAACGTGCAAAGACAACTTTCAGCAAATAGGTTGCCTTACAGATTGGTCGACTATTTTCAGCCTGAAGGGATTATGCTCCCGGCTTTCTTCAGGACCCACAGATTGAATAGTTACTGCAAAACGTGTGTAAAATATAAAGTGAGAAATAAGAAAAAAGTGCTTTCAAAGTTGTCGAACAGTACAACCTGATATGGTGAGATCTCTAAACAAGCAGGGTACTCTTCACTCCTGTAAGAGATCAAAATACAAACAGATATATTCTTGGTATATAGGCTAGATCAAGGTTCTGTCATTCTCTGCATATTACTTGCCTCTAATTATCACATGTTAGGATGTAACATGGCAATATCAAGTAATGAGGATTAGATGAGCTCACCTGTCTTGTGTGAGATTCAAACCTCACCTCACCTGGTAAAAAACTCAGGTATTGGAGACCCCGCCCTACAAACAAATTGATTAATTGTAGTGGATCAAATGAGAGAAGTAAGAATCCTCCTGTATTTCTTACATCTAACTCTAACATCTATGTCTTCTAATTGAAGACAAACACTTTAAAAATAGACAATACAAAGACACCTTTGTGGTTGGGAAACGATAAAATAAGGAGTTAACATTGCTTGTTAATGGCTGGGTGGAAAAGAGAACTATCAAAATGCTCTGCTCTCTAAAGACCAAATTACAAAGATGACAAAGTCCTGGTGCAGATGTATTCGTCCAGAGAACCCATACTCAAATTTTGGAGTTCTAAATTAAGTCTGTTCAGGCAGAATTAGAATAAGCCTATAGACATACAGAACCTTGATTGCTTATATTGAGAGCAAAACCAAATGCGTTAATGTATATGGTCAGGTTCGAATAACATCTATTGTTCAAATCCATTCTTATTTTTGAAAATTGTTATCAAGTGTATAACCCCAACTTAGAATATATCTAGTGTGGCATGTGGATGTTTAGACGCTATAAACTGTAGCGTGCAAGTCAAAGCCGCTCACCCTGTAGGAGTGAACGGAGCGGAACTGGCCCGTATATTAGAGTAACGTCCTAAAGAGGGATATCGACCTATAAGAGCACCAGGTAAATTTCTGGCTAGCAGTAAGTTGTATTACAACGCCAAACAGAATCAAAACGGAAAGGAAAAGGCATCCATGCCGCCGCCGCTTACCTATCCGTCGGTGCCTCGGTCTCTCCTAAGTTTATGGGAGGTGCCGTGGCTTCGACTCTCATTGGTTTTAAACTCGTAGACGTGCTCTGTAGTTCTCGTGAAACGTGACTAGTGGCGCCATCACGTGTGGTCAGACTGCATCACAGACAACCCCGGAGAAGAGATTCCAAAGAGATTCCGAAGGCTGCAGAGGGGCTCTGCTCATGCATGGGCACCCTCTCACACAAAACCAACCACCCTGCCTTCAGGATTGATAAGGCCTGCCATGGGGGTGACTTATAGGTTTATATGTGCAGTGATAGGTGAAATATAGTGAACCTATATCTCAGTAAGGGGTGCATGCACCACCTTACCCAGGCTGCAGTAGCAGACCTGTGGTGTCATTTTGGAGGGCTTCCCAGGGGTGGCATAATACATGCTTCAGCCCCTGGTAGGCCTCTGGGGTACCTTTGCCCTGGGTACATAGTATACCATATACTAGGGACTTATAAGGGCACCTCAGAATCCAATCTTTTGTGTACCTAAGGTACTAGGAATCAATTTAGAGAGGAAGCAGCTAGGCTGGGAACCTGAATAGCAGGTTCCCAGCCAAACTAAGTCAAAAACCATTAAAACACCAGGAAAAAAGTGGGGGCAACCATGTAGTCAGATTCCACCTTCCTACAAGTGCACCCTGCCTTACGGCTGTAAGGGCTGCGATAGGGGTGACTTAACTATTCCACATGTAGTGCTGGCAGGCATGGTACACCGGGATGTGTACCATGTCACTTATTTAGTTATCTCTGCACCATGAGACGCAAGCTGCAATGGCAGTTTGCCTGACGTTGGTGGCTCAATTTGTGCTGCAGCCCTTAGGGACCCTCTTAAGGTACAATGCCCTATGTACCAGGGGTACCATTTACTAGGGGCTTTCAAGGGATCGCAAAGGGTTTGCCAATTGCGGAGCAATCATACAGTCTAGGGAAAGAACACTGGTGCTGGGGACCTGGCTGGTTTCAGTCAAAGTTGAACCAGATACCAGGCAAAAAGTGGGCATTACTGCTACAAAAACACAGTTTCCTTCATCTATCCTCACCCCACAAAAAAGAGGAGAGGCTCCATCAGCTAGACTCCAAGAGAACTTTAACCTTTTATATTGATCACACCAAAGATCATTGGGTGGATGATCAGCTTTTTGTGGGGTTCTCTGGGGCAAAGAAATGCAAGCCAATGTAGAAAAGTCTCTGTCAAGATGGGTAGTTCTTTGCATTAGGATCTTCTACGCATTGGCCAAAAACAGCCTCCACAAGGGCTGAGAGCCCAGTACACCAGGAGTAAGGTTGTTACCATTGCTTTGGGGTACAGTGTGCCTGTCCTGGACATCTATCTGGTGCGTACTTGGCATCAGTATACATGTTCACGAAGCAGTACTGCCTTGACAGCCAGATCTGACCAATTTGGTCCTGCAAGGCTTTTTGGTCTGAGCCTACCTCAGAGGCCTTCTACCTTGGAAGGTATTGCTTTGGTATCTATTCTAAAGGTGAGGAATATGTGGTTAGAAGTATCCATCAGAAGAACAAGTGTCTTACCCTCGATAATGGTCTTTCTGGTGGATACGCTATCCAACCACGGATTCACAATGCTGTCTCATCTTCCCATTCTGTGGAGTCGCCTCTTTTTACCAGCTAAAAAGGTTCCAATTTAGAACAGTTGTTTTGCGCTTTGTGTCTGAGGGCATGGAAAGAGTTAAGCAAGAAACTGACATTGGCACACAGATGCTGCTTATAGGTGGCTCCTCTCTGTTACTTCCCGGGTGGGTTGAAGCTAATGCAGAATCATGCAGTGCCAACTAGCGACAATCTGGAACACTGTTGTGAAAATGTTTGGATCCTGTCTGGCATCTGGAGATATTCTAGAAGTGAGGAATCTACTACTGAACAGAACGACACCAAAAAAGAGAAAGGCACTTCACTAGACTAATATCTACCCTTCTGCCAAATTTGGTGGTATTCCGTTAATCAGTTCGGGCTGTAGCCCTGTCTAAATTTCCTATGGGAATTAAGATGGGAAAAACACTTTTCGGGACCCCCCACTTTTTCTCACCCACCGCTTGACAGATCCCCAAGAAACTTTCAAGACAGCAGCTAAAGTGAGTGTCATACTAGTTTTGAAAGTTTTGCGAGGATTCCTCAAACGCCGCCATAGTTATTGGTAAAACAAAAAGCGCACTTCCTATGGAAACTCGGTCCTAACTATAACAACCTACTAGTAGGTTTTATATGTGTGAGTGTGTGTGTGTGTGTGTATATACACACACATGCATTCCTGCATTTACACGGCTATGCAAAAACCGGGATAGGCAACACAAAGACTTTAGTCTTACTTTTATGTATGACCTGTCCTGGTTTTTGCTTCTCAAAATCTGGTTACCCTGTGCGCTAACGAAACATACCATTTCTGCACTGCTGATTATTTGCAGCTGACAACTATGTGCAGGCTTTCTGCCATTCCCCTTGTGTAGCAGCTTACTCTTTGACTTAATACGTTTATAATTACAGAGTGGGTTAATATCCCCAAAGGACTCTCTACACGTGTATTCATTCCTCTGTGTCATTTTATCTTCCTTATCCTGCTGTGTCTTAGAATGAAGAACAAAGTGTGCCAGTTAACTCTATCCTCAGTTTTCTATCACCCTATGTATGTTCTGATTCAGGTTCTAAATATTTCCTTCATTGTACGTATAATGTGCCAGCTTGTTTTTTAAAACAATTGCGTGCATTTTTTGTTCCTTCTGCATCACTATGTGTATACCCAGAGCAAAAAAGTGCATCCTCGTTTAGGGGTCTTGCTTTTTATATAGCTTGGATTGTTTCCATTCCGTCCTGCATTTGAAGTTAATTCTCATCTGCTTGTATATGCTTGTGCACCTGTTTTACTGTTGCAAGAATAGTATACCTCTTTGCTATGCATGCTTTCACCTTTTAACGCTAATTATAATGTATTTTTATTTTTACACTGTGTGAACTGTTGTGCTGCTCAGGGCAATTAACCTCTTATTAAAAAAACGTTTTAAGAATGCCATCATCTTGTGGAGTTTTTCACAAGATGATGGCACACTTTAACAGTATTAGGGCGTAGGAGTGCGGTGGGAATGCCTAGAGGCAGGTCTTGTGCTCACTGCACCAAAGGACCATGGCGGCTCCTCCGCTAAGGCAGTGGAGCATAGCCCCACTGAACAAAAGTAAAAATAACATGATAATAGCTATAGTTATTATCATGTTATTTTTCCTATAGCTGTCAGTGGCTCTCGGGAGGGCGGGGCTAGTCATAGCAGTGGAGGATTGCACTCCTAAAGTGCGCATGAACTGTTTGGCCGGCCCTCTTGCGCCGTCCAAACAGGTCATGCGCACTTTGCATGTTCCTACCAGGCTGCATTACACAGACTGGTCAGGAACATGCACAGGCTCCCTGTTCCAGTCTGAGCGCCGATCCACATCACAGCATTGTGATTGGCTCAGGGGAGCCTGTCTGCCGGGTGCTTCCTGCTGCGGTCTGGGAGTCTGCAGGAAGATGACAGAGAACTCAGCAGAATTCCAGGTAAGTGTTTTTTTTCATTTTTTTGTTCCGTCCTTCACCGTCCCTTCTCCCCACCACCCGGATCCATTAGCAGCCGCTACTGCCAAATGAGTCAAGCTGCACTGTACTGGAGAGGCCCAATAGGTCTTCACTGGTCAGAGATTGCTTGTGTTCCTGCTCAGTGAGGAGCAGGGCCCAGGGTGATTTGTATGTGGCCGGTTCCTGTCTGAGGTGACATGGTAAGCAAAAAACGATGGACTGGATTTCGATTCAGAGTAATTATCCATGATGGTGTGTTCTCTATATCACAATTTATTAAAAAAAACATAGCTATTTTTACAGTATTAGCGATTAGTATTCTAAATTTTGCCACAATTATACATGGTAAAAAAGGATTGGGTTTGCCAGTAAATGTGTATGATATCAAAGAGTTTTAATTTACTGACCGAAGTGTTCAAATTATGCATTCAAGTAGACATTTTCCATAGGTATGAACATTAAAATATTTTTTTTTACATTTTATAGGCCACTTTTAAAGGTTGGATGGATATAATGTATCCTGCTGTTGACTCACGCGATGTAAGTTTGGACTGTCAACCTTTTCTTTTTTTAAGCTGAATGCTAATTTGTCAGTGCTAACCTTCACGTTTAGTTACTAAAAGTATTTCCTGCTTTACATTGATTTCATATATGAAATATCAACTCAGTAGTTTCACTAATATCAGTGAACCTGTTTACTATAATACATATATTTATTCAGTGAAATGATCCACTGCCTTAAGACATGCAGCATACCTACTATCTACATATGTCAGGACTCCTTGACAATTAGGTCTCCTGAATATTCCGTTCAATTTAGTAGTCCCTGATTCTGAGTCATGCAGTATCACCAAAGCCACGTGGATCAGTAATTTATAACTGAAAACCTAGTGGTAGTTCCTCACCACGCTGCTAAAAGCCAGCTGATAAAAAATAAAATGATAATAAAACCATTTATTATCATTGTATTTTTCCCTGGCTGAGCCAAGCCCACCAAGTGGCCCGAGTCTATGGCAGGGCCATCCTCTAGGGACAGCAGCAGGGAAGAGGAGTAGGGGTCACTGTGAGTGCCCATGTTGGTTTGCAGGCCGTCTTAGGAATGCCAAACTGACATGCGCACTTACATTTATCCAACCCAGCTGTGTTGCACAGTCTAGTGGTGAAAAGGTCCAGGCTCCATGTGCCTGAGTGAGCGTCAGCCAAGCCCACTCAGACAAAGCTGTATGCTCCTCTCATGCTGGGTAATAGCATGAAAGCAGTGTCGGCATTAGGAGGGGAGTCTGGGAGCTGGACTGCACTTATGGAAGAAGCTGCACCCCAGCAGTATCAGGTAAGTCCTTGTTTTATATTATTCCCCCAGCACCCACGCCACTTCCTCACTACTTTCTATTGCAAGCAGCCACCACTGTGAAAACCTCCTTCACCCAAAAAATAGGCTGTGCATCTTGCAAGCTCATTTTCCAATATCCCAAATTCCATAAACATGTCAGAAAATAGTGTGCAACAAAAACATGTGCAATGCATTCATTAGCAATCCATATATAAGCACTATATATGGCAATATATATATATATATATATATATATATATATATATATTCACTGAAAAAATAGTTAGCGGAAATGTTACTGATAAAAAACCAATGAAATTCCCCCGTTATAGTTAGTGCAGGCAACTATAACTCACGCGACCGCAATCCTCTGCTGATGCTAATACTGTATTTAGACACTTATTTGCCCATGTCTTCTTCCATACATTTTTAGCTATACATATATTACAAATATTTTTTTTTCATAAAGACACATATGTCATCAGCAGAAGATTGCGGTCGCGTGAGTTATAGTTGCCTGCACTAACTATAACGGGGGAATTTCATTGGTTTTTTATCAGTAAAATTTCCGCTAACTATAACATGTGTGAAACCTATGGTTTTTTCAGTGAATTTGCAAGGTTTTTTAAATGCTAATTCCTAACTATAACGTGTGTGAAACCTATGGTTATTTTAGTTTAACTCGTCTTTAATAAGCCATGTGTCAAGTACCTCAAGCTGAGCTTCGGTTTCCACAGGAGCAGATGCTGGATCTCCACTCCCCTACTCCGCTGCCGCGAACTCAAAGGCTCACGAACAGCGAGGAGGGGGAAAGGGGAATTGGACAGACAAGAGAGACTGCGCTGTGTCTTCTTTCTTGACTGGACACGAACCTCCGTCTTCTAGATCCCTGTAACGAGAGTTAATAAACAACAGCTCCACAAACACTACCCTTAAGAATTCCAAATGTAATTATTCCACACAATACCTGTCCTGACACAGTGGGTAGCTACTCTCTATACTCATTCGGCTGGGTATCTCATTGGGAATGAGGGGCTGTACTGTTGGCATGCAGCAAATCCTGTAATGAAAACTCACATGTAAAACCCTATATCTTCCTTAAGCCCCCTGCACCCTGACTCTCTCCCTCCAACTTTACCTGTCTCCCAACAAGAGGTATTCTATATTGTAAAGAAGAGCTGGAATTTGAGGTTGAGTAAGGTTAGCTATTCTTCTTGCTGAACTCTGCACAACGAAGAGATGCTGGTAGGTGAATGCTCTTAAATAAATATATATATATATATTTACAATTGCCTTTTTTAAGTTCAAGCTGCGGAAGTCTTCCTTTGTCTCACAACTACTCCTCCTTCTGTCTCTTAATTCAGTCTCTTTTCTTTTCTTTACTATCCACTGGAATTCAAAATTGATTCTGACTGGCGAATCTTTACTGAAGAATTACTGTTGCAGAAAATACGTGAATCATAAGCGGACACTTAAAAGCTTACTGACCCACTGAGTCTCTAGTCTCTGAAACGAAGTTCACTGGAAGGTTGACGCTCCAAGAATGTGAGGGAACAAAGGCGCACTTACTGCTCAAAATGCCCTGCTCTCGCGCCTAGCCTCTCACCCTCCTTACTCATGAAGAACTTGACCTCACGTCGTGAACGAGATGCCCACTTCTCTGCAGATTCTCCTCACGAAACTCCTTCGAAGATACAGCTGGTTTTCTCGAAACAGTGTCCCACTGCGGGACTGAGTGAAGGTTCTCTTAATTGGCAACTAATTAATATTAGAAGGTCAAAACTCTGACTGGAAATTAACCGGGAGAGGTCGAAGCTCGAGAGAACACCGCCACTCCACAAATTTAGACAGTTGAAGTGCGCCGCGTATTGGAAGCGCGCGCACAACTTCAAAATTGAAACACTGCACCGCAGCAGAGGAACAGTGGGAGGGAAGAATCGGACCGGCCAGCGGCCATCTTGGAAGGAAGGGGTAGGAATGTGACTACACTACAAATGACCGTAGGAAGGCGGAGAGCGATCTTACAGAAACGCATCTACGCCTTCCTCGGACCAGCCTAGCCTGACCATGAGATTGTTGCCTCAACTGGGGAAAACTAGACCTTTCAGCTCCAATCCTGACAGTACCTCCCACCAAAACCCCCCTCCTCTCCTCCTTGGGTTTAGTGGGATGTGTGCGATGAAACTCCCTGAGCAAACGTGGAGCATGGATGTTGGAAAATGGCTCCCAGGATCTCTCTTCAGGACCATAACCCTTCCAGTCGACTAAGTAGAAAATCTTCCCTCTTTGCAGCCTAGAATCTAGAATTCTCTTCACCTCAAATTCTTCACTTCCCTGCACCAAGACTGAAGAAGGGGACCTCTTGACTCTAAAACCCTCAGGACAACGCTGGAGCAAGGAAACATGGAAGACTGGATGAATCTTTAACCTTGGAGGAAGATGAACCTTAACACTGACAGGATTCACCATCCGGTCTACTCGAAAAGGACCCACAAATCTAGGCTGAAACTTCCGGTTCCCCTTCAGACGTAAGTTTCGGGTGGAAACCCAGACCAGATCTCCCTTCTCATAAACTGGATTTGGGCGCCTCTTCTTGTCTGCCTGCTTCTTATAGGAAATCTTAGCCTTAGACAAATTTCTGGAAGCTAACCGGTAAGCCAAATGTAATTCTTGCACTACTGTCTCCACTGCTGGAACATTGCTGATTTCTTTATCTACCAGTGTGTTAGGATGCCTTCCTGAATTCAAATAAAATGGGGAGTAACCAGTAGATGCATGAACGGCATTATTGTAAGCAAACTCGGCTGCCCATATTAGGTCAGGCCACTCACCTTCCTGATCCAACAAGAACATGCGCAAGTATTGCTCCAATTCTTGATTTACTCTTTCCGTCTGTCCATCCGTCTCTGGATGGAAACTGGTGGACAGACGAGAGTCAACACCCAACCTCCTTAAAAAAGCTCTCCAAAAACGAGAGACAAACTGAGGACCCCTGTCGGAAATGACTATCTTTGGAATCCCATGTGCCCTTACTATGTGTTGTGTGAACAGTTTGGACAACTGAGTTGCGTTGGGAAGAGCCTTCAAAGGGACAAAATGACTCATTTTAGAAAAATGGTCCACCACCACCCAAATGACAGAGAGGCCTCCACTAGACGGAAGATCCACAATGAAATCCATGGAAATGGTATGCCAAGGGTATGGGGCGAGAGGCTATGGCTGTAAAAGACCTTGTGGAGCCCTTCTGGGAGTCTTTCCCTTGATACACAACTCACAAGTGGCTACATACTGCCGCACCTGAGCTTCCATTGCCGGCCACCAAAACTCTCTTCGGATCAACTCCAATGTTTTCTTCACCCCTTTATGTCCAGCTAGAGGCTCATCATGGAAGTGTTCGATGATCTGCCTTCGCAATTCCACACTTGATACAAACAACTTGTCTTGAAAATAGGGCCTTCCTTCTTTCACTTGGAATTCTTTTCCCCTGGCAGTCCAATTCCTCACTTCTTCTGGAGACTGTGTGTCTTGTAGTTTCTTTTCAATGTCTGTGTAAGTGAGAGTTCCGATAATTCGATCTACAGGAATTATAACTCCCTCTTCTCCAGTCTTCCCCTCTTCGTTCACATTCAGACGAGATAAGGTGTCCGCCTTTCCATTTGCTGATCCAGGCTTGTAAGTGAGAACAAAATCATAATCGGCAAAAAATAGTGACCATCTCAATTGACGGGGGGTGAGGGTGCGGGCGGATTTTAAAAACTGAAGATTTCGATGGTCCGTGAAGACGGTCACCACGTGCCGGGCACCCAATAAATAATGACGCCACTCCAAAAATGCATCCTTGACTGCCAACAGTTCCTTATCCGCGATGGGATAATTTATCTCTGCCGCTGTTAACTTCCTGGAGCGAAAGGCTACAGGATGTAATTGGCCTGTCTGCTTATGGCGCTGAGACAAAATTCCTCCAATGGCCAAATTGGAGGCATCTGCTTCCACAAAGAACGGTTCTTCAGGATCTGGATGAAGCAACACCGGAGATGATACAAAAATGCTCTTGAGTTCATTAAAGGCTGCTACTGTTTCCGCATTCCACTCGAACTTCGCCTTTTTCTTGAGCAACTTCGTGAGGGGACAAACTCTCTCCGAAAAGTTAATTATAAAACGCCTGTAAAAATTGGCGAAGCCGAGGAAACTCTGTACCTCCTTCACTGAACTCGGGGAGGGCCACTCCTTGATGGCCCTAACCTTTGATTCATCCATGGAAACACCATTGGGTGACAGGACAAATCCCAAAAATTCCACTTGTATGGAGTGAAACACACACTTCTCCAGTTTGACAAAAAGTTGGTTCTCAAGCAGCTTCTTCAGAATGGACCTGACGTGCTGAATATGTTCTTCTAAACTGGCAGAAAAAATGAGGATGTCGTCAATGTAAACCACTGCACATCGATCCAAAAATTCTCGCAACACATCATTTACGAAGTGCTGAAAAGCGGCTGGAGCGTTGCATAAGCCAAAGGGCATAACTTGGTATTCGAACAAACCAAAACGAGTGCGAAAGGCCGTCTTCCACTCCTCTCCTTCAGCCATGCGGACCAGATGATAGGCGCCTCTCAGATCCAATTTAGTATACACCCTCGCTCCCTTTACCTGATCCAAGAGCTCAGAAATCAAAGGTAGTGGATAACGATTTTTCTTGGTCACCAAATTGAGGGCGCGATAGTCTATGCAAGTTCTCAGCTGGCCATCCTTCTTCGGAATGAAGAAAAGTGGAGACGAAACTGGAGACTGTGAAGGGCGAATGAAGCCATTAGCCAGATAATTATTCAAATATTCTTTTAAATGGACATTTTCCGCTTCGGTTAATGCGTAAATTCGGCTACAGGGCAGGGAGGCTCCCGGCTCCAGCTCAATGCGACAGTCGTATTCACGATGGGGAGGCAAACGGTCCGCTTCTCTTTCATCAAAAACTGAGGCAAGATCTTCATATTCTTGTGGAATTTCTTGAGTATCTAAAGCACAAATGGTCTTCGGGATGCTAGCTAAGATTTGGGACTGTGAAGCTTGTGAAGCTATTGATGGTTCTGGATGGGATTGGAAACAATGTTGCAAGCAAAAATGTGAATTCATGCGAATGGATCGCTGAGCCCAGTCAATTTGAGGGTTATGCTCGGTGAGCCAGGGCAGGCCCAAAATAAATTGAAACTGCGGAGCATCGATTAAGTTGAATTGTAAAGAGCTCACGTGTTGGCCGGGTCCATACAACAAAATCTCCTCAGAATCGTAGACTATAGGCCCGGAGGACAAACTTGTTCCATCTACAGCACGTACAGGCTCCGGCCGTTCCTTCCTCAAGAAGGCGATTCCAAGAGCTCTAGCAAATCCAATGTCACAAAAATTTCCCGTGGCCCCTGAATCGATCATGACCGACATTCCTTCCTTGATCTGTCCTCCAAACTTAATTCGAACTGACAAAATTAAATGTGGGGCCGAAGATTGCAAAGTATTAGCCACTAATTTCGCCTCTGGAGTTGACTGTTCTTTAGCTTCCACCAGGGCAACCCCTTCTACTGGTGGAGCCGATCTTTTACCCAGGAATTGTTCTTTGGCCTCTTTGGACATTCCTTCACAAAATGGCCAGAGTTCCCACAATACATACACAGCTTTCCCAAACGTCTCTTCTCTCTTTCTTCTTTAGACAACGGACCTCGAACGGAACCAATCTGCATTGGTTCATCTTCTGATGACGATTCTTTCTGCTTTGATCCTTCTGTTTTCATTCTGTCAAAACGAGGAGGGATATACCTGGTTTCTTTCCGCCTCTCATTCCTCCTTTCATTTTGACGCTGATCAATCTGAAGAACTAAGTCAATTAATTCTGAAACCTCCGTGGGACGTTTTGGAATCTGCGATAGACCATCTTTGATCTCATCCTTGAGACCACGATAAAAAATTGCAGCACGTTTTGCCTCTGGCCAGTTGGTTTCTACAATTAATTTATTAAATTGCGCCAAATAAGCAACTAATTCTCGATTCCCTTGCTTCAGATCTAACAACTCATTATCAGTGGATTGCGAGATGGACCGTCTGTCAAAAATTCGTAGAAATTCTTTCTTGAAGCCTTCAAATTCATATAAAATGGGGTCGTTGTTGTTCACCAACGGCATAGACCAGGCGGCGGCATCTCCACTCAGGTACGACAGCATGAACGCCACCTTAGACTGATCTTCTTTGAAAATAATTGGCCGACAGAGATAGTGTAGGGAACATTGAGTAAGAAAAATTTGGGCCTTGTTCGGATCCCCACTATATCTTTCAGGAGCTGCCAATGGAATAGTTGGCGAGATAGCGTGGATCACCTGAGTAGTGAGTTCGGCAGCGGAAGGGGCCGGGGCAAAAGAGGGAGGCTTATCTTCTTGGACAGCTGGACGGGTTCCCCCAGAAAACTCTTCAAACCGTTGGCGCAAATAACTTGCATCTAAAACAGACTTTCTAACCTCTTCTTTCAAGGACTTGTTCTCTTCCATAGTATCACTTAACTGCTTCTGGATACTATCTAATACTGTAGCTAGAGCCTTAACATCAATCCCCTCAGCCATCGTGCTCGGGTGGAATTCAGTTTTTTGGCACTTCAATCTGTCAAGTACCTCAAGCTGAGCTTCGGTTTCCACAGGAGCAGATGCTGGATCTCCACTCCCCTACTCCGCTGCCGCAAACTCAAAGGCTCACGAACAGCGAGGAGGGGGAAAGGGGAATTGGACAGACAAGAGAGACTGCACTGTGTCTTCTTTCTTGACTGGACACGAACCTCCGTCTTCTAGATCCCTGTAACGAGAGTTAATAAACAACAGCTCCACAAACACTACCCTTAAGAATTCCAAATGTAATTATTCCACACAATACCTGTCCTGACACAGTGGGTAGCTACTCTCTATACTCATTCGGCTGGGTATCTCATTGGGAATGAGGGGCTGTACTGTTGGCATGCAGCAAATCCTGTAATGAAAACTCACATGTAAAACCCTATATCTTCCTTAAGCCCCCTGCACCCTGACTCTCTCCCTCCAACTTTACCTGTCTCCCAACAAGAGGTATTCTATATTGTAAAGAAGAGCTGGAATTTGAGGTTGAGTAAGGTTAGCTATTCTTCTTGCTGAACTCTGCACAACGAAGAGATGCTGGTAGGTGAATGCTCTTAAATAAATATATATATATAGTTACAATTGCCTTTTTTAAGTTCAAGCTGCGGAAGTCTTCCTTTGTCTCACAACTACTCCTCCTTCTGTCTCTTAATTCAGTCTCTTTTCTTTTCTTTACTATCCACTGGAATTCAAAATTGATTCTGACTGGCGAATCTTTACTGAAGAATTACTGTTGCAGAAAATACGTGAATCATAAGCGGACACTTAAAAGCTTACTGACCCACTGAGTCTCTAGTCTCTGAAACGAAGTTCACTGGAAGGTTGACGCTCCAAGAATGTGAGAGAACAAAGGCGCACTTACTTCTCAAAATGCCCTGCTCTCGCGCCTAGCCTCTCACCCTCCTTACTCATGAAGAACTTGACCTCACGTCGTGAACGAGATGCCCACTTCTCTGCAGATTCTCCTCACGAAACTCCTTCGAAGATACAGCTGGTTTTCTCGAAATAGTGTCCCACTGCGGGACTGAGTGAAGGTTCTCTTAATTGGCAACTAATTAATATTAGAAGGTCAAAACTCTGACTGGAAATTAACCGGGAGAGGTCGGAGCTCGAGAGAACACCGCCACTCCACAAATTTAGACAGTTGAAGTGCGCCGCGTATTGGAAGCGCGCGCACAACTTCAAAATTGAAACACTGCACCGCAGCAGAGGAACAGTGGGAGGGAAGAATCGGACCGGCCAGCGGCCATCTTGGAAGGAAGGGGTAGAAATGTGACTACACTACAAATGACCGTAGGAAGGCGGAGAGCGATCTTACAGAAACGCATCTACACCTTCCTCGGACCAGCCTAGCCTGACCATGAGATTGTTGCCTCAACTGGGGAAAACTAGACCTTTCAGCTCCAATCCTGACACCATGCACAATTGGTGCCCTTCGGGCACCAAATGCACACGGGGTGGGGAGAGTGTGGTTAGTTTTTTTTTTTTTATAATTTTTTACCGTACGCGTACGGTAAGCGTAATCGGCGAAATTAGCGAAAAAATAAAAATTCCGTTTTTGGCCTTGGGGGATCTTTGGGGACTCCCTCAACATTGCTATGTGTGTGGGAGCTGTCTAAACAGCCCCTTTACATGTTTTTGTGCTTTATATTTTAAACATCACTCTCAGTGCGAGAGAGAAAATGGCGGCCGCCGCTTCCTGGTTTCGGCCGATTCGAATGTTTACTAAGATCTAAGAGCCAATCAGAATTGCGCTCGCGCACGCCACCGTACGCGTACGGTAAGCGTACCGTAAGCGCACCGTAAGCTGGCTCAGATATATATATTGATTTAAAGGCTATTTTCTCAGAATCTACTGAACAGATTTACACCAAACCTACAAAAGGCACTTCCTTGACCTGAGGACTACCTCTCTGCCAAATTTCTAGTAATTCTGTTCAGCCGTTCGGGCTGTAGCCCTGTCTAAAGGTCCTATGGAAAAATGCATGGGAAAAACGCGTTTTGGGACCCCCCTTTTATCTCAGCCCCCGCTTGACGAATCCCCCCGAGACTTTCAGGGTAGGAGCGGAGCGTAGCGCCCCACCTATTTTGAAAAATTCGCGAGGATTCGTCGACCGGCGCCAAAGTTATTCAAAATAGAATGTTGCGGATTTCCTATGGAAACGTGGTCCTAACTATAACTACCTACTGGCGACCGCCAGTAGGTAATATATATATATATATATATATATATATATATTCACTTAAAAAACAATAGGTTTCACACATGTTATAGTTAGCTGGACATTTCACTCGTAAAAAACCAATGAAATTCCCCCGTTATAGTTAGTGCAGGCAACTATAACTCACGCGACCGCAATCCTCTGCTGATGACGTCAGATATTACATCACTAATGACATATGTGTCTTTATGTAAAATAGATATTTGTAATATATGTATAGCTAAAGATTAATGGAAGAAGACATGGGTAAATAAGTGTCTAAATACAGTGATGTAATATCTGACGTCATCAGCAGAGGATTGCGGTCGCGTGAGTTATAGTTGCCTGCACTAACTAAAACGGGGGAATTTCATTGGTTTTTTACGAGTGAAATGTCCAGCTAACTATAACATGTGTGAAACCTATGGTTTTTTAAGTGAATTTGCAAGGTTTTTTAAATGCTAATTCGTAACTATAACGTGTGTGAAACCTATGGTTTTTTCAGTGAATATATAAACATATAAATATAATCTGCATATCTATATAAATATAAATTCATGCAAACATATACATATATGCATACATATGCATGGTATGTACATGAAAGTTTGAAAAACTCTAATACAAGCAAAGCTAAAAAGCCACCTAATTACAAACAGAATTGCTTTAACTTAAACGAGGGCGAGACCTATTGCATTTTCAATGCTTGTTTACTTTGATTCCATCAAGAAAGCATTCAGATGTGTCCCACATTTTCCATAAATTCTGAATGGTAGCACTCTAGTTGCTCATTAGATCACTGTAGTAAAGCTACTGCTCACCAGGGAAGTCTGCTGCTGGTATTGAAAGTGCATGTTTCAGTCTGCCTGTCAGATTGTTTTAAGGAAATAGAAGAGGATTTGATAAGTCACTCAAAATGTGCCCTAATTTTTCTTTTTTCCTCACTAATCATAATTTCTATGGCAAAATGAACCTCCTCATTGTGTTCCTTTTAAATTAAACTACTCACTCTCTACTACTCACTCGCTACTACTTTCTACTACTCACTCTCTACTACTCACTTTCTACTACTCTCTACTACTCTACTACTCTCTACTACTCACTCTCTACTACTCACTCTCTACTACTCTCTACTACTCTCTACCACTCCCTCTCTACTACTCTACTACTCACTCTCTACTACTCTCTACTACTCTCTCTCTACTACTCTCTCTCTCTACTACTCCCTCTCTACTACTCTCTCTACTACTCACTCTCTACTACTCACTCTCTACTACTCTCTACTACTCTCTACTACTCACTCTCAACTACTCACTCTACTACTCTCTCTACTACTCACTCTACTACTCACTCTACTACTCACTCTACTACTCACTCTCTACTACTCTCTCTCTCTACTACTCACTCTCTACTACTCACTCTACTACTCTCTACTACTCTCTCTGCTACTCACTTTCTACTACTCTCTACTACTCACTCTCTACTACTCACTCTCTACTACTCACTCTCTACTACTCTACTACTCTCTACTACTCTCTCTACTACTCACCCTCTACTACTCTCTACTACTCTCTCTCTACTACACACTCTCTACTACTTGCTCTCTACTACTCACTCTACTACTCACTCTCTACTACTCCCTACTACTCCCTACTACTCACTCTCTACTACTCTCTCTCTACTACTCACTCTCTACTTCTCCACTACTCTCTACTAATCACTCTCTACTACTCTCTCTCTACTACTCTCTACTACTCACTCTCTACTACTCTCTACTACTCACTCTCTACTACTCACTCTCTACTACTCTCTACTACTCACTCTACTACTCATTCTCTACTACTCATTCTCTACTACTCTCTCTCTGCTACTCAGTCTCCACTACTCACTCTCTACTACTCTCTACTATTCACTCTCTAATACTCACTCTCTACTACTCCCTCTACTACTCACTCTCTACTACTCTCTACTACACCCTCTACTACTCACTCTCTACTACTCTCTACTACTCTCTACTTCTCACTCGCTACTACTCTCTACTACTCACTCTCAACTACTCACTACTACTCTCTCCTACTCACTCTCTGCTACTCTCTCTACTACTCTCTACTACTCTCTCTACTACTCTCTCTCTACTCTCTACTCTCTATTACTCATCCTCTACTCTCTACCTTTCTCTACCTCTCTCTCTACTACTCTCTACCTCTCTACCTCTACCTCTCTACCTCTACCTCTGCCTCTCTACCTCTATGTCTCTACCTCTACATCTCTACCTCTCTCTACCTCTCTCTACACGCACACATATGCACATATATGCATTTATATATATGTATGTGTATATATATGTATTTACAAACATATATAAACATATATATAATCTGCATATCTATATAAATACAAATATAAATGCATGCATACATATACAGATATGCATGTTATTTACATGAAATTTTGAAAAACACTAATAAAAGCAAAGCTAAAAAGCCACCTAATTACAAACAGAATTGCTTTAACTTAAACGAGGGCGAGACCTATTGCATTTTCAATGCTTGTTTACTTTGGTTCCATCAAGAAGGCATTCAGATGTGACACATTTGCCATAAATTCTGAATGGTAGCACTCTAGTTCCTCATTAGATCACTGTAGTAAAGCTACTGCTCACCAGGGAAGTCTGCTGCTGGTATTCAAAGTGCATGTTTCAGTCTGCATGTCAGAACTTTTTAATGAAATAGAAGAGGATTTGAGAAGTCAAAATGTGCCCTAAGTTTTCTTTCTGCAGCACTAGTCATAATTTCTATGGCAAAATTAACCCCCTCATTTTGTTCCTTTGCAAATTAAATGTTTTAAATGTTACCACTTTATTCCAATAAAGATGGCTGCAGGTGTGCCATACCTTTGTCATAAGTAAGACTGTTAGCGCTCTAGTTGTTCTTTAAAACACTCTGGGATTTCTGTCATTGGGCTATACTTGGGCTACATCTCGGTGATATTTGTGCTACATTTGGGCTCTTTTGTCTCTGGTGGCCATCTTGGGAGACTTGTTATGAAGTTTCCTAATTTCCTCATTTACTGCAGTCTCCTCAGTAGGCATACTGTCAGTTTTTTTACTTTGATTCAATGAAGAAGGCATTCAGATGTGTCACACATTTGCCATAAATTCAGAATGTTAGCACTCTAGTTGCTCATTAGATCACTGTAGTAAAGCTACTGCTCACCAGGGAAGTCTGCTGCTGGTATTGAAAGTGCATGTTTCAGTCTGCATGTCAGAATTCTTTAATGAAATAGAAGAGGATTTGAGAAGTCACTCAAAATGTGCCCTAATTTTTCTTTCTGCAGCACTAATCATACATTCTATGGCAAAATGAACCCTCTCATTTTGTTCCTTTTTAAATTAAATGTTTTAAATGTTACCACTTTATTCCAATCAAGATGGCTTCAGGTGTGCCATACCTTTGTCATAAGTAAGACTGTTAGCGCTCTAGCTGTTCTTTGGAACACTCTGGAAAGCTGCAGTAGAACACAAAGGAATCAACTGACAGTCTCTGCCCTTGTTGGATGTACATGTTTTACTGAGAATGTCAGACTTCATTCTCACATGACTGAGAAAGATAATGTGAATTTACAGAAAATATGCTCTCAGTTTAGCTTATAGATCACCTTCCAAACCTCTGTGGGAAAAGCATGTGAAAATAGTTTTCTCTCAAACATGATTCATGATATCCCAGCAGAAGGCTTTTTCACATGGTAAAATCACCTTAGAACATACTACAATTCCTAAAATGAGTATGGTACCATCAACAAATGATTTATAATGTAACTAAAGTCTTAAAACCTTCTATTAACTGCAATGCTTTTTAATGAGGTGCTATCATGTATATTGGTCCCAAGATGGCTGCCAACACTTCTTGGATGAAGTGCTGACAGCCAATCAGATCTCACAATGAGATGTGTGGTTAGGCTCCGCCCAGATATGTATATGATTTTACTTTTGATTTTCTCAGGAACTACTGAACGGATTTACACCATATATGCAAAAGGCACATGCCTGACCTGAGGACTACCTCTTTGCCAAATTTCAAGTAATTCTGTTCAGCCGTTCTGGCTGTAGCTGTGTCTAAAGGTCCTATGGAAAAATGCATGGGGAAAACGCGTTTTGGGACCCCCCTTTTTTCTCGGCCCCCGCTTGACGAATCACCCCGAGACTTTCAGGGTAGGAGCTGAACGGAGCGCCCCATTAGTTTTGAAAATTTCGCGAGTATTCGTCAACCGGCGCCAAAGTTATTCAAAATAGAATTTTGAGAATTCCTATGGAAACTAGGTTGTAACTATAACTATCTACTGGCGACCGCCAGTAGATAATATATATATATATATATATATATATATATATACCACCATATACCATGTATTCACCACCGTGAATACTTCTCGCAGCCTCCGCTCCGTGGGAGCCGCTCGTAGGTTTAATTCACCACGGACACTGCAGGGGCTTAGAACACTTGATCCCGGACATTCAGGAGTGCATTGGACCACGGGAGCCTCCTTCGTTTGCTGAACACCGTAGGTGGGACTGCGAGGACCAGCCTGCACAGCGCCATCACCACAGGTGCAGCTGGGGCCTCTTCCCGCCCGCTCCCGCCCCCCTACTCCCTCACCACCGTGAATACTTCTCGCGGCCCCCGCTTCGCGGGCGCCGCTCGTAGATTTAATTCACCACGGACACTGCAGGGGCTTGGAACACTTGATCCCGGACATTCAGGAGTGCATTGGATCAGGGGAGCCTCCTTCGTTTGCTGAACACCGTAGGTAGGACTGCGAGGACCAGCCTGCACAGCGCCATCACCACAGGTGCAGCTGGGGCCTCTTCCCGCCCGCTCCCGCCCCCCTACTCCTTCACCACCGTGAATACTTCTCGCGGCCCCCGCTTCGCGGGCGCCGCTTGTAGATTTAATTCACCACGGACACTGCAGGGGCTTGGAACACTTGATCCCGGACATTCAGGAGTGCATTGGACCAGGGGAGCCTCCTTCGTTTGCTGAACACCGTAGGTGGGACTGCGAGGACCAGCCTGCACAGCGCCATCACCACAGGTGCAGCTGGGGCCTCTTCCCGCCCGCTCCCGCCCCCCTACTCCTTCACCACCGTGAATACTTCTCGCGGCCCACGCTTCTCGGGTGCCGCTCGTAGATTTAATTCACCACGGACACTGCAGGGGCTTGGAACACTTGATCCCGGACATTCAGGAGTGCATTGGACCAGGGGAGCCTCCTTCGTTTGCTGAACACCGTAGGTGGGACTGCGAGGACCAGCCTGCACAGCGCCATCACCACAGGTGCAGCTGGGGCCTTTTCCCGCCCGCTCTCGCCCCCCTACTCCTTCACCACCGTGAATACTTCTCGCGGCCCCCGCTTCGCGGGAGCCGCTCGTAGATTTAATTTACCACGGACACTGCAGGGGCTTGGAACACTTGATCCCGGACATTCAGGAGTGCATTGGACCAGGGGAGCCTCCTTCGTTTGCTGAACACAGTAGGTGGGACTGCGAGGACCAGCCTGCACAGCGCCATCACCACAGGTGCAGCTGGGGCCTCTTCCCTCCCGCTCCCACCCCCCTACTCCTTCACCACCGTGAATACTTCTCACGGCCCCCGATTCGCGGGCGCCGCTCGTAGATTTAATTCACCACGGACACTGCAGGGGCTTGGAACACTTGATCCCGGACATTCAGGAGTGCATTGGACCAGGGGAGCCTCCTTCGTTTGCTGAACACCGTAGGTGGGACTGCGAGGACCAGCCTGCACAGCGCCATCACCACAGGTGCAGCTCGAGCCTCTTTCCGCCCGCTCCCGCCCCCCTACTCCTTCACCACCGTGAATACTTCTCGCGGCCCCCGCTTCGTGGGAGCCGCTCGTAGATTTAATTCACCACGGACACTGCAGGGGCTTGGAACACTTGATCCCGGACATTCAGGAGTGCATTGGACCAGGGGAGCCTCCTTCGTTTGCTGAACACCGTAGGTGGGACTGCGAGGACCAGCCTGCACAGCGCCATCACCACAGGTGCAGCTGGGGCCTCTTCCCGCCCACTCCCGTCTGATCCACTCCCCTACTTAAATCCCTGGAGCATCCGCGCTAGCGGGATGCGTGCGGGACAAAGCGTGGGGAGAAGACTGCACAAAGAGTGGGCCGTTTGAGGCCGTTCGAGAACGGACGAGATAGGGATTGGGCCCTCTCCCTTGGCCCCCGTCTTTCCCTCTACACACACCCTGCATTTACTTTTGGAACATGGCCACAAGAGAGACGAGGAGCAAGACCACACTGGCTGCTGGGAAGCCCAAAGGTACTTTGGACACTTATTTTGCAAAAGCTGGCTCACTCCTTATTGATGAAATTACCATCTTAGAAAGACGCATTTCGCAAGAAATTGAGTGGGTAAGGAGATCGTCTCTGGGACCCCTCGCACACGCAACTACCCCTGAACAAACATTGGAATGTACATTACCAGATGCTGGGGTCAGGGGAACAAATGACACGCTTGACGCAGTCGATCTGAGTGGCTCCTTTATTCCCAACACTGATTGTGATCTTTCTGCCCCAGTAGATTTTAGTATATTACCTTTACCATTACCCAAGCCCCCCCCACCCCTAACTGTACCTAACGTGACCCTGTCTAATATGGACGGAACTATTGTCAGGGTCCACCAGTCTACACAGCTAGGGCAGGGGGAGAGGGAAGGAGCCATCCCAAAAAAGAAAAGAAGCGTACAAAATTGCGGGGGGAGAAAATCTAAATTTGCAAAGAATACCACCTTGTGTGAGGGTAAGAAAAATGGCACATCTAGTAAGGGGCTAATCTCGCCACTGAAAAAAAGGGCACCACCCTCTCACACACCGAGGCAGATATCCCCTAGTACAAATGTAAACTCTGGGGAGGAGGATATTACTCTCTCCGATATTCGCACCCTCATGAGGATAATGCTCAATCCATTGGAAGTGCGATTAGCAAAGATGGAAACTTGCTTAGTGAATATTGAAAAGGAAATTGCACATTTACTAGATGCCCCTAACAGAGACAGACAATCAGCAGGCAGTGACCCGGGCCATAGTGACAAGAAGATCAAAATAGCGCCTCCAGTCAAGGAAATGGGCCCCATACCCAACCCTATACAAACTCATCATCCCACATCACAGCTTAACCCATCAGCCCCAAATCATTTAGCAAATGTAAGCCCCCAGGAGAAGTCAGCTGTGCCTGAAAATGGGGAACCGGGCAATGTCAACGCTAATAAACACAGGTTAGTCAATTTGCCACCAGAGGCAAGCCCGTATACAATCATTTTAACAGGTGTTCCCGAATTAAAACCTTCTTCCCGGGAACCTGTTGAAGCCTTAAAAAACAAGGTAATTAATTGGCTCTCCATTAATAGGCCCCTCCCTGAAGGAATACTGAGTGAGGTCCTTATGTTGAGAAGAGTCCCATGGCTGGGTGGTACCAGGAAATCTATCGACGGAGATTGTGTCCTAGTCAACTTCAGGGACCACAAGACTGTCTCATATATATGTAGCTGGCCATATCGTGACAAGGGGACTTCCATTCAAGCGTTACCTCTATCATTTTTCTATCCACCTACAAGATATGGGCAGGAAGAGGATGGCTGGGAATTAGTACAGAGAAGAGGGGGTAGATGGGGTACTAGAGAAAGAAGGAGCCCCCACCCTCCCAGAATACAGCGCTATGACTACTTCCCTACCCGTAATAGGTTCAGTAACCTAGATATGGTAGACTGACTGAGTGAGATGGGGAGCGGGGAGGATAGAGGTTATAATGGCGTTCATGCTACTAAAATACACTTAGTTACCCCCAGAGAGAAAGACAACCACAAGGAGAAATACACCAATGGAGAGGTAGCTACTAGGCCTGTGTCCCCCCCACACATTGCAAGGGAGGTAACAGTGCCCCAAGACAGTAGCATAGACACCAATACACCATTGGGTCTGCACTCTACTCTGGGCACGCCCCCAAACCCACTAACCGAGAGTACCACCGGCTCTTCCTTGAAGATAGTATCCTGGAATGTGGCGGGCCTGGCCAATAAATTGAATTGCCCGGACTGGAACTCATTCATTGAGGGCAAAGACATATGCCTCCTTCAGGAAACCTGGGCGCGTGAAGAAGTAAACCATACTGGTTTTGCCGCATTTTCTATAAATGCAAAATGGGGGGGTAGGGGGCGTCCCTCGGGAGGACTCGCAACCTGGGTGGCTAGTGATTTGGGTTGTAGGGCTGTTGTTCTCCCACTGAGCAAGGAGGATATTCTTGCTGTACTGTTGGAATGGCCAAATTCACATAGTCTTTTGTTGATAAACGTCTATTCCAGACCAGTAAATATCACCCAAGAGTCGCGTACCATAGAGGAGCTTGCGGATGTCCTTAGTGAAATCCCTGAGGGTACCCCTTTCTTAATAGGAGGTGACCTAAATTGCCATTTTGAGCCGCTTTTCGGATCATTGGACGGTCTAGCCCAAGAGGAGGATGCGGCGTGGTCCGTACCCCCATTGGAGGCGCCGGGCCCAAGAGCTTGGACGCCCTTGGCTGTACAAATTACATCTCTAACCTTGAAATATGGTGTCCGGGCCTGTAATGGTCGGATAAAATCCGACATCCCTCCAAAATATACTTATAATAGAGGGGGTAGGGAATCAAGACTTGATTATATTCTTGTCCCATTGGCTTTGTGGTCACTTATCAGTGACTTTCGGGTAATCCCAAGGGTAGATAGTGACCACAACGCACTGGAAATGGAATATGACCACCCTGGTTAAGAGGCTAGGAGGGAACAGAGGGTGACACCTGAGGTGGGATTAGGCCTTACGAACAACAGACGAAAAGTGAAGTGGGAGAAACTAGCTTCCAATCCTGAGAAGATATCCAGGCTTTATGCCCGGGTCATCCCCACACTCGAAAAGGCCCTTGTACTAATGGAGCAAGACAGCACCAAGGACACATATACACTTTGGGGACTGCTGCGTGAGGACCTCACTAAATCAGTGTCTGAAATCCTTTTCTCCACCTCAAAAAGGGCTAATGGACGCACCACTTGTCCCCTCTGGTATAACACCACATGCCGTAAGGCAAAAACTGATCTCCTGGCCTCGATAAAGGAGGGGAAAGGGACTGTGGAGATCAGGGCCAGGAGAATGGCCTATAAGCGCCTGATCGGTCATGCAAAAAGCGAATGGGAGTATGATAAATGGGAAAAACTTACCATCTCCCTGGCACGTGGAGACTCACGTATATTTTGGCGCTATGTGAACACTGGCTCTGAGGAGCTGACCTCTGCAATAGAGCCCAACATCTCAGCCAAGGCTTGGTAAAACCACTTCCAGTCCCTATATAGTGTAGCTGATGGTGCATGATCCAATCCTACCCACCTTGATAGTGACGCTCTGAAAGGGGTCCCATTCACATTTAACGGAGGTCCGTGAGACCATCGGACGGTTGGCATCAGGCAAGGCACCCGGTTTAGATGGCCTACCGGGTGATCTATTCATACAGGAACCTGTTGTCTGGGCACCCTATCTACTGACACTGTTTAACTCTGTTCTGGGAGGTATGGAGGTGCCAAATACTTGGCTGGGTGCAGAGATCGTCCCAATATTTAAAAAGGGTTCGCCTCTGCTCCCAACCAACTATAGACCTATCAGTCTTATCGATGTTCCTCAAAAGCTTTTCAGTAGACTGATACTTAACCGCCTCCAGAATTGGATTGAAGAAAATGATATTATGAGTCCGTACCAAGCAGGGTTCAGAGAGGGTGTCTCAACTACAGACCAGATTTTCCGTCTGAACCTTTTATACTGGAAGACCGCGCTAATTGAGGGTGGCACCTTGTACACGGTCTTCGTGGATTTACGAGCGGCATTTGACCTAGTGTCAATGGATAAACTATGGACTGTTTTAATGGACCTAGGGGTTCCTGCCGATATTTTATTAATCCTGATGAGATTACACCAGGGAAACTTTGCTAAGGTTAGGTGCGGTAGAGGGGGAGTTCTGTCGGATAGTTTCCCCGTTGACGCGGGGGTTAGCCAGGGTTGTGTGCTTGCACCAACCCTGTTTTGCCTCTTTGTGGACGGAGTCATTAACCATCTTATCGGGTTGGACAACACTGATGCCCCCAAGTTAAATGGCAGCAGGGGGCCTGCAATTATGTTTGCAGATGACACCCTGCTGCTCTCTAAATCCCCCATGGGCATACAACGGGTGTTGGATGGGTTTTCGAACTTTTGTGTGAAGCGTGGATTGGAAATCAACGCTTCCAAAACTAAGTATATGATTTTCAACCCGCCCTCCTCAACTCGCCCAAATCCTATGATAGGGTCCGTTCGATTAGAGAGGGTCACAACGTTTGATTATTTGGGGGTAACACTCAATCAAACTATGACATGGGACTCGCACCGAACCAAGGCAAATATGAAACTGGTACAGTTAACGGGTGGTATATGCAGGATGATAAGCAGGTCGACTTATAAACCATTTGGTCCCCCCCTCCAAATTTATAAAATACAGGTTAGAGGGGCAGTAATCTATGGGGGTGAAATATGGGGGCACATAGCTGACCAGAAATTGCAGATCACTGAGAACAATTTTATAAGGCAACTGGCAACATTACTGCCTAGTACCCCACTTCTCCCACTGAGATTAGACCTGAGCCTAAGACCTATCACGGAGGAGCTGGGACTTAAACCTCTAACTTTTTGGCGCAAAATCTGGAGCACGCCGGAATTATCAAATTACAGGGGTGAGCTCGCAGAGATCTTGCGCCTACCTAAAGCGGCACAAATCCCATGGTTAAAATACATTAAGCAAACATTTGAAATACTAGGAAGACCAGATTTGTGGCTTAATCCAGGAAATGCATGTTGCAGGATCTCACGCAAATCCATCTCAAAGGTTTATTACGAGCACAAGTTGCGGGTCTCAATTGAGAGCACACGTGAGGGGTCCTTATCTAACTACTTCCTTGGTTTTAAAGATTCATATCGCCTAGAGTCGGTTTTTGATGACGTAGGCCCTCCAAAAACAAGGAAGTTATACATGCAGTGGCGATACGGTACTCTTCCCCTCAGGGCATACACTGACCATTGGACTAAACCCCCGCCCACAGTGCAATGCCCTGCATGTGCATACCCGCGTGAGAATGATCTGCATATTATATTTTTCTGTCCAGCTTACCAAAGACCCCGGAATTACTGGCTTGTTCCTCTCCTTAAAAATTTGGGATTCAGGCATTACCTTCCAGCATATAGAATATTAAAGACAGATTCATCCGCCCTAATTGTATTTGCAGTCGCCAAATTTCTTACAGCAATGTGGTTTATCCGTAATCATTGTACTAAGTCTAACATGGTTATGTGAATTATTTGATGATTTTAATCAGATTGTTTTATGATCCTCTTTTATTCATCTAAGTGTAATCTTTCTATTGTGTAATTCATAAATTGTAATATTGCTGAATTCTTTTATGGTCAAAAGCGACCGAAATAAAGATTATGATGATGATGATGATGATATTTATATATATAAATAAAGATCCGCCTGAAATACACATGTATTGTCACTCAAAAGATGCACACCTGATCAAATTCTATACTTAGAAAACTCACGAACCTAAGGCCATATAATCACTGGCAAGAGGGATCACATCATCATGAGTTAGCTCTTATAAGCTAGACATGAGAATGTAACACTGCACGTCAGTAAAGCTCACAGCACTAAATACTGCGGGCATATGTATCAAACGTTCATGCATATCTACTAAGCTATGACACTCTTCACCTCTCTCCCTCCACTGGTGCACTTAAGGCTGTTTCTTCCCAATGCAAACACCCTATTACCATTGTGACAGGGTCCCTGCATTATGGGCAGTATTGTATTCAAAGAGTCATATAAATGTAAAGCAGAATGCATCACACATAGAAAGACGAAATACCGAGGAGATATAAACATATTTTTCCTTGTTACACCTCTCTGTGGTAGGTGTACCAGCTTTACAAACCTTAGATAAGCTTACATTCTGTGAAATCCATTGGTGGATGCACGTGAAATGCCCATTCTCCACCAACGGAACCCCTACCTCTAAGAAATGTAATGGAATTCAGCGCAAGCTGCTGCATCGTGCTACGTTTCTTTCAAAGCCTCGCAAGGCTACAAACATCAGAACTTGCATGACTTTATAAATCCTAAATAAGACATTTCATTTCCCTGCACTGCCTTGCATGACACAAGGGTGATGCAAAAGCTTAGTAAATGTGGGCCATAGTCTTCAACTTTTTATTGTGCAGTCTGCATTTCATCGTCTTAGTCCTATGACAAAACAAATCTGTTCCAATAATCAAAATTAATTGCCTGCAACTCCAGCATGACAAATACCTATTCCTAGATTTTGGAGGCATGCTCCCAAGAAGGCCTAGTGAATCGTGCTAGATAGTTTGATCTTCTTGCCCATTGTGGGGAGGCCTGTGATTTTGGGTAAATGGGACCGGTGGATAGTGTGTTGGTGGGAGCACCCCTTGCTGCAAAGTGGATCATGCAAAATAATGTAATTTCCTGTCACTCAAGCCTTACCAGGTAATCCAACACAGAAAAAGTAGATTAGTTACCTTCCACCATCTGCTCGGATGGGTGCAGTCAGGAGATTCAGAGTGTAGGTGTTGGAGAGGGTGAAGTGCCTCCGTTCTGTATTGCAATGCTATGCCAACAGATCTGCTTGCCTCATGTCCACCAATTTCTCCTTCAGTGTGTCACTGTTCCAAGGGAGGGCATGCAAGCATTGGACCTGTTTCCCATATATCACCCTGGGAGAGTTTCCTGTCCCTTTTCTTGAGTCATCATCTTCTGACTCAACTCCTTCAGGGTCAGAATAGTGTCTGTAGGTATCTGTCTAGCATGGTGATATGCCAGCTGCTTGCTTTTCACCAATGTCAGCCTTTGACTTTGGATGGGGGTGGCAGGAGTGCTGGGCAACAGGTCCCCTATGGGTGGGAGTGGCAGTAGTGATGGGCAACATAAGTCATATGAGTGGGGGTGGCAGTAGTGATGGGCAACATAAGCCCTATGAGTGGGGGTGGCAGTAGTGATGGGCAACATAAGCCCTATGAGTGGGGGTGGTAGTGGGGCTGACCATGCAACCCCTATAGTGGCCTGTTGCTAGTGGCCAGGATATGGATCCTCTGGGTGTGTGTGACATTTGGCGGGTGCGTGTCGTTTGTTTGTGTGGTGGGTGTCTGACTTACCATCTGCGCCGTCCGCGTCTGTTCCTGATCCAGTCATAGATGTACAGTACTGGTATGACCTGCGCGATGGGATTCATGATGTGTTCGTCTCGTACACACTGCTTGGTGCTCCATCTCGTACACGTTGCAAGCTGGTCCGTCTCCTAGCCGTGGATTGAGTTCTGGCACGAATCGTACCTGATATGCTTCTTTTCCGGATGCTGTGACGTTGTGTACGTGGCAACCCGTCCGGCGCGTATGATGTGCGCATCGTACGTGTCCGGCCGCAAACTGCAATGGATACTGCTTCCGGGCGACTCTGTTCGGCGTTCGAAGGTACGGCTTGGACGGAGAATGAAGCTTGAATCACAGCCTTCGTGTCGGTCGGATTTTTGTCAGTTATGCTCATCGTACTTCATCGCCAGGACGGACTGGCTCCGGGTACGAGTCGGTCACAAGGTAAGGCTACGAATAGCTCTCGGAGAGCTGTCCTGCCCGGATCGGAATCGACCCCTAAGTGTTTAATTTCCTGACTGCGGTCCACATTATTGGTTGTGTTGTATTTCCTCTTACAGTAAAGGATATCAGAACTGAAATGAGGGAATAGGAGGTAATTGTGAGAATGCCTACCAGTAATCTTTATTAGTGTAAGTTCAAGTCTTCTTTATGATAGTACTTATGTCCCTTCTTTTTAAATGCCACTTGAGAAATGTGATATGGCTGATCTTGCTTTAGGTTACCTTGGAAGTTTGGAGTGTTGATGATCTAATTAACTAATTAAAAGGGTCGATGCACAAAATTGGGACTGTCTGAGTCTTCGTAAGGGTCAGTGAGTCTTCATAATACTTGGTTCAAGGCTAATAAACACTCCTGTGCAAGACACAGGTTAAAACTTCATGGTTTTATTCCAAAATGCGATCAGTACAGAAGCAAAAAAATAAATAATTAGTTAATTATGAAGTTGGCATATTTAAAGAATCAACGAATAACTCTGCAAGAGGTCTATCTCTTTGGGTTATCTGAAGAAAACCCCAAAAAAGAGCAAGTACAGATCAGTAAACAGACTGAAATAGAGTCTGCCTCCAAAGAAATAAGCCTAAATACTAAAGTACAAATCAAATAGACAGGCTAGCAAAGAATCTGCTCTGTTAGAAAGCCTAAATCAAATAAACTGACATAGAGGCCACTCCATTTTCAGCCGCAGCCGGTGCAGGTAAGAGCGGTGGGGTGGTGGGGCCAGGTGGGGGGGATTTCGACAGACGACAAAGGAAAATAAATTATTTATTTACTTGTGGTCATCTGTCAAATCCCCCCAGCCCAGGCCTACCGCCCAACCGCTCCTACATGCACTGTCCGCGGCTGGCCATTTTAAAGGTAAAAGAGTCTGGCTCATCTCCAAAATAATGCAGCTTTTATAATATTTCCGGATGAAGAAGGCACACACATTTCATAGTAAGTTGTGACATAACAGGGTTGGACTAGCAATGATACAAACATGTAAAACCAATCAATATTTAGTAATCCAGATACGTATAGAGACCTACTTCTTAATGTATTTAATTGGTTAAGCTATCCATAACTAATTAAGGAAATAAATCGACATTTTATGGATCAATGCTGTACAATGGTTTGCTCAGCTAATTAATGGCACACATAGACCATCAGAAGGCAACCTTTGAATGTTACAAAAGAAAGGAACATCCTGAGAATTTCTTCCTCGAGAAAACCCAAATATTACATTTCTATGCTCCTACAAACACCACAGTTGAGGCTTAATTTTAGATGATTTTCATGACATGGAGAAACACGCAAGCACAGAGAGAGAGAAACAGAGAGCGAGAGCAAGAAAGGATGCCATAAAGTAAATGTGCACAATTATTGTGCAAATATGAATTACTGTCAAAGCAAGCTGTCTGCGGTTTTATTGTGCTATCTGAAACATGTTTAAGTTACGCATTATTTTCTAACATGTATAAACCTACCTAAGGGGCCTTGTTTAAAACTATACTAGACTAGCATGTTGTCTGTTTCCCAGGTTCAGTGATCCCCATGAAGTAGAGACTGTTAGGAGTAAGAGTTGGTTTTAGGGTACTAGACAAGTCAGGTAAGTAAATTAAATGTTGGAAGGCATGGTTATCTCATCTATGGCAAGTTTTTCAACAGTGGCCATAAGTTGCACTGCACGAGCGGACCCACATCAGTTTGAAAGTTCGAAATATAAATGTATCATCTCTACTTTCTTAGAATCAAACACAGCTGCTGATTAGTTCAAGTTTATCGTTTGAGAGATATAACTGTGTTTGGTGAGAAAGTATTTACCCAACAAGTACAATTCAGAAAACCCTGTGCTGCTTGTGCTATAAATTGAATCACACTATTATGATTTTAGGACACTATGGCGTTATCATTCCTTTCAATGGAGTGGTTTCTTAAACATTTGTCTGCAAAGTTATTGTTTCTGAGTTTGATAATAGGGCCTTGTACAGTGAAAGACCTGTTGAAATGTAAACATTATGCAATGAGATACTAAAATACATTTACAATAAAATTGCAAATATTGTGGAATGCTAAATGTGCATTGTTTTGCAATAAACTACAGTTGAAAGCAAAGAAAACATAATATCATTTTGTTGCATTTTGTAGTTACATGAACAGCCAAAGTATGAGGAAAACCTCTACATGTACCTGTATTTTGTTATTTTCATTATCTTTGGATCCTTCTTCACCCTCAACCTCTTTATTGGTGTCATCATTGATAATTTTAACCAACAAAAAAAGAAGATAAGTATTTATGTTTTGCTTTTTTTACATTGACATACTTTCATGTATATGAATAATGTTCTTAATATGTGTTTTATAATACAGTTTGACTTGTTTCTTTCCATAACATTTCAGAGAATAAACATTTGTATCTGTAGGTTTTTATATAGCGCAAACCTTGCTGCAAAGCAACAGAACACTGGACATTACATGTGGAGTTGGAGATGATCTACCAGATCGTGTACATCAAGTGGAGATCGCACAAATATATATCACATTTTAGGCTTAGGGAGATTAAGTGATTTGCCCAGAATCACACAATGTTGAGCCAAGCATCAAATCGAGATTCCAACCTCGGTCTCAAGGCTCCAAAGAGAGTAGCTCTAGCCACTAACCCCAATACCCTCCTAAACTTTTAGAATACATTGAAAAATTTGCATCTGATAATAAATGCAACACATATTCAGAATATACATCAGAGTTTGCAATTGCGAGTACCACTGAAAAAATTTACTCAATTTGATAATTTCAGACATTTATTTGACCATTTTGGATATTTTGGTGTACTTTTTCATTCTGCCTAACGATTTTCTTCTTTTTTTTATAAATGTATGTATAGTAGTTCTATAGTACAAAACTTTCCAAAAGTCAGTGGGGCATGGTTAAAGGGAAGCATGAAGTCAACAAGTAATAGGAAATGTACAGGGTGAAAACGACAGGAGACAGTATGGAACCCTGGGGGACTCCACCGGTGATGGAGTCTTTTGTGAAATGGTGGTGCCATGTGAACAAACATGCATGAGTTGGCAATGTAATAGTGAACCAGTGAAGAACATTGTTGGTAAATCCCTTTCGAGACTTATGGATGCATATGAGGGTGGGATAGTTGACTGTGTCAAAGACAGCTGAGAGTTCCAGCAATATCAACAAGTAGGGACCATCTTCATCTGTGGTCAAGAGGGCATTCTTTACAATCCGTAAGGTGGCAGTCTCCATGCTGCACTAGGATCTGAAGCCAGACTGGTAGTCATGCTGGAGATGGTTAGCATTTATGTGATCTTGGAGTTGAACATAGACTGCTTTTTCAATGCTCTTGCCAATGAATGGGAGCTGAATGATGAGCCGGTAGTTGGTGAGGACATCAGGGTCTAGTGTAGGTTTTGTTTAGTGTGAGGATCTGGCTTGTCTTGAGAGCTTTTTGGAAGATGCCATGAGTGAAGAATACTTTGACAATGGTAAGTAGCTGTAAGACAGTGTCCTCAGAGAGGGCTTTGAAGGCTGGCCATGGTGGGATTCTAGTTGAAGGGTTTGGTGCAAGGGATTAAGCAGCCTTGGTGTTGTCGATGTGCTGTTGGATCTTCTGGGTTTGTCTCACTGAAGAAGAGTTTGATGGCATTGAGTTTTTCTGTGGAGTGAGAAATAGGCGAGTCTGACATTGGGTTGATACTATACTTGACTGTCTTGAATAGCATCCTGCTCCTGTTGGTGGCTTCCCTGATAGTGTTGGTATAATACTTTGCTTTTGAATTGTCTGTGTGTTGCACGAAGGGACTACAGTATGAAACGGTCTTCAGAATTCTATTTTTCTTCCATTTTCTTTCCTGTCTGCAGATAGATTGTTTATTAACAGCAAGGTTTGTTAGAGTAGCAGTGTGCTGAAGACTTTGATTTATTTGCAATTGCTTGTTGTAATTGAGGCTGGATGTTCACATAGCTTTCCAAAAACTGTTGAAGTTGTTTAGATGGGAGTTACTATAAAGTTGCATAGAGATGATATAGTAAGAGAATAATTCAAGTATTATGTTGTCTTTCGAAAAAAGTCTTTGAAGGTTCTGTAGGTTTGGTCTTTCTTGTGCGTTAATCTTGGTTTGTTGATAGGACACTGAGCAGGGAGGTAGGAATGCCAAAGGGGTAGGGTCAGTCCAGGGTTATGGGTGGTTTGCACCAGATTGTGGGTGATGTTGCGAAGACAAAGTCAAGAGTGTGACCTTTAGAGTGTATTGGTTGGGTGACATATTTGCACTACGTTGAGTATATCAATACGTTTTTGCTCAGTAGAGTGTGTCTCTCATTGAATATTGAAATTGCTTTCTAGACAAAATACTGATTTTCCATTTCTGTCAAAAAGTGCCAGTCACTTCAGGTAATAGAGTCATGGGAAAGCAGACAGTCTGAGAAAAGACTAGGGGAGCCACATGTTAATGAAATAGTTTTTCTACTGGAATGTTGTTGTTTTCAGTTTCCATATATTCCTATCATAAATTGGAAAAGAGGGCTCACCTAGACCACTGTAACTTTAACTCTTTGATGCATGTCACTTCTCTACGTGTGAACAAAGTGCTGTATAGGTACAGTTGTTTGTTATACTTGTCAAGATAGTGTTGCATTTGTACATATAAAATAGACTATTTAAAACATTGCAATTACTTCAAAATATCAATATCTAAATAAATTATATTAAATATATTATTCCCTATGCCACTTGATAGTTATCTAAGTTTGACAACAAGTTCACTATTTTGAATATGGGGAGTTTCAAATTGTTCTTAGCTTAAAGGAAAGCCATGCACATTTTGCACAAACTAATGTGGGAAGTAATTAAAGGAATCCTTTCGTCATGATGGGTAAAATCTATGTACAAAATACATTGTTGGCACCAGCAGTAAAGAAAATTTAAATGTGGAATACTAGGTTGATTTATCATTTCAAATTCTTAAATAATTGTCTTCGGTCACAGCATTAAATTTCAAAAGAAAGCTAGGCGTTATTTTTATTACACATCACATGGTTCTAAAGATGCCACAGAAAGGCTCAAGGTGCATTTTCATCCGTTTTCTTATAGTTTTAGTTGAGACATGATTTCTCAAATGTTAAGCAACTTCCCAATCTGATGGTCCTTTTCTCTCATGCATAACATGGTAACATTCTTTAGTTGATAGTTATGCATCACACAGGTACCTGATGTAGGGTTTGCTTAGTTCTAAAATATAACGCACTTAACTGGTCAAAACTTACCTGAACCCTGCTATTCTCCTTGGGTTTTTAGATTTTTCCAAAATTGTATGGAAAGGTTAGCACATATAGGGCCAGATGTACAACGCACAAAACAGCGCCTCGCAAATTCAGATTCTTTCAGATTCAGGACAAAACAGCAGGCAGCGGTTGATGAGTCCTGGAGGCAGCAGGCAGGGTTTGACGCTTTTTCTTCTACAGGAGGGTTTCAGTTCTCATGCTGTGGGTCTTCTTTGTCCTGTTCTTCTCTTGTCTGTTAAATCTGATGTTCATGTCTCAGTGTGCCACCTAATGCTGAATTTAGGGGTGTTACAAGGGGAGACAGGTAGTAGCCAATTAGCGACCTTCCTTTAGAGTGTCCATACCTTCAAGTGACCCCTTCCAGTGGGAAGGGGCACTACCCTAGCCCTTTTACGTTGTTTCTATACCATCCCAAGATGGTGAATTTCCGGAGAGGGGTTCACATTGCCTGCCCCGCCCTAGGGGTGATTTAGGCTAAGTGGGGACCCTCCTCCTAATCTAACTAATTTTCCCATCTTGCCTCCCACCAAAAGTAGAGCGGGAAAGGGGCTTGGCTTCCCCCATTATCTGCAGGTTCCTGGGTTCAATTTCAAAGGCGGTATCGCCTTTGAAGCTTCCCCCCCAGGAAGGCCATCCTGTCCTGGAGGAGGTGTGAAGTGCCTCCGCCCAGAGCAGGCTTTGTCTCTGGCCTCTGAGACCACTGGTTCTCACCCCATGAGGTCAGAAACATGTCTGGTGGTGGCAGACTGGGGGAAACAAGTCAGGGAACACACCGGTGCTTGGTAAGTTTTCTGGGGACCCTCTACAAGGGTTTCCTGCATGAGTTTATAAATCCAACACTGGCATCAGTGAGGATTTAATAAAGCAAGATGTTTGGTATGAAACATCTTAGAAATCACTGAAGCCATCACGGAGTTAGGAAACTCGTCTTGACAAGTATCCAGCCCATGTACTCCTTAAGGCTGCCCAGTGCACTTACAATATCTCAGAATAGACTGGACATTGTAGGGCATTTCTGCTCATGCTGATATGCCATCACATAGGATATAGTACACCCTGACTTAGGGCTAAAGGCCTGCAGTAGGGGTGATTTACCTATATCCAAGCACCAATGAGGAACTAGACACCACACACAGTCCATTATCAGCTGAGAAATCAGTTAATTACGCAAATAATCTAATCAAAGAAACATTTCAAAAAGTAATTCGAGAACCAACAAAGCACGAGCTGAGGGAACACCAAGTACAGATCACTCAAAAGCAGGTATTGAACATAATAAAACATCTTAGATCTGATGGGGCTTCAGGCCCAAATGGCTGCCTAATGCCTTGTTCAGGAACGATCCAACGTTTTGGTCTAGTCCCTTAACTCCCATGTTTACATATAGCTTAGAGACCAGTATCAACCCTGACTCCTGGCGGAGCAGCATTCTTTAGCCCATATACATATCAGGGACACGTTCAGATCTAAATAACTACAGATGGATAGCTCTAATTGACATAGAGGCAAAGATCTACGCATCCAACGTACTGGCAGATCTCGAAGTCTGGGTCAGCAGTATATATTTAATCCCGAAATATCGGGCCTGTATGGGCACCCTAACAAATATATCGGCAGTTACCCTCTTAGCTAATCAACCAATTGTCAACTCAAACATCCTCTTCATGTGCTTTGTAGATCTTAAAGCAGCCTTTGACAAAGTGCCAAGATCTACGTTATGGGCCAAAATGAAAGTTTGGGGAGCTCCTTCAAAACTATTGGAAGCAATCATCAACTTGTACTCTCAAACTTGGGTCCAAATAAAATAAGGGGTCGGCTGAAGTCGAACTAAGAAAATCTCGAACACCAAAGGGTTAAAGCAGGGTTGCGTCTTGGCGCCCACCCTATTTAACATCTACACAACTGATTTAGAGAGTAATCTTCGTCTAACACAAAGTGACCCTCCTAAGTTGGGTAACACCTCAATAGTAAGCCTGCAATATGTGGATGACATTGTGCTGCTCTCCCAAACACCTTGTGGCTTTCAGCGGTTGATTTCTCAACTAGCACAATATAGCTCAAAAGCCCAATTAACAATCAATTTAAAAAAATTGAATGTCCTGTGCTTCTCCAGCACCCATTAAAAATGCCCTAAATTTGTCTGGAGGCTAAATTCCAGCATCTTATCGCAGGTGGACATATATAAATATTTGGGGGTTCATTTAGATCTCCAACTTAGCTACAAGCAACATCAATACCTTGGGCAAGCAAAAGCAAAACAACTACTATTTGCCTTTAAAATTCTGCAGAAAAAACTAAGCAGCAGTTCAACAAATCATTTATTAAAGGTCATAGCAGCTAAATTCCTGCCATCTATCTCGTAGGACTCGGAAATGCTAAATAACAAGGACTCGCGACAACTCTAAATACAGCCCAATCCAGTCTATTTAATAAACTGTTCCTAATTCCAGGATCTGAAAGAAACACGTTAGTTAGATTCCTCACCTTAGAATATCCCCAGGCGTCAGACTGGATCCGGAAGATTTTTCGTCAGCAATACCCCTTGCGCGTCGCTAGGCGTCGTCTGCGGCTCCGTGTCCGTCGTCGGCGTCGTGCGCCGGGATGACGTCGTCGGAGTACTTAGACGCCGCCCTCGCGCGCTGACGTCAGTTCTTCTTTTTTCCGCGCCAGTAAGCGCAGATCCGGGAGAGCTACCCCTTTAGTCAATTTTTGACTAACTTTTTTGATCCTTTTTGATTGTGTCTTGACACCGGTGCCGGTAGGATGCCTGGGTTTAAAGCCTGTACGGACTGTAACCGATTGATGTCGGTTACGGACCATCACCGCCGGTGCCTTTACTGCTTAGGCCTCGATCACGACGCGGAGTCGTGTTCGGACTGCAAGGCCCTGACCTCGAAGGCTAGACAGGAGCGGTCCCGTAAGCTCCTCGAGATTCGCCACTCGGCTCCGCGCGCCTCTCGATCCCGGTCCAGGAGGAGGTCCAAGGATCGGTCGCGGAGCCGCAGCCGACGTCACCATCGGTCGCCGGGATCCAAGTCTTCGGGTAAGTCGAAGCATTCCAAGAAGTCCAAGAGGCGACATCGCTCTTCGGACTCCCCTCGCCGGTCGCGCGACTCGGCCGAGGGTCGGGGTGGTTCCACCCCCGCGGCTCCGGCGGAGCCGCAGGCGCCGCACCCGTCCCCATACCCTCCAGTCCCTGGGACTAACGCGACGCTGGCGGAAGTCAGCGCCTTCCTCTCGGCCATGAGGATCCTGGCTCCGCCGTCGGCGCCCGCTGGTGCGCCTTCGGGCCCCGCGGACCCGACTGGGCTGCCTTGCCTGCCGGTGGCTCCGGCCCCGGCGCCGTTGACGGCTCCGGCCTCGACGCCGCAAGCGCCCGAGGGACCCGTTCTCGAGTCCCCGTCGACGCCGGTCAACCTCGTAACGCCTCCTCCGCCGGCGTCGACACCGGTACCACCCCCGACGCCGACGTCGACTCCGCTCGACGTCGTGCCCCAGTTCAGTCCCACTCCGGGCCCGGCGCCGGTCCAGCGTCGATGGACGCCGAGATCGGCGCCGCTAGAGACACATTATGTCTACCGCCCGGCTCCGTTACTTTCTCCTCTATACCAGGAGTCGGATGATGGGGACAACTGGGAGGGATCCGAGGATCCTATGGCCGCTCAGGCTCAACTGTCCCAGGACTGGGCAGATGAACTGGGGGAGGCCAGTGGCCTGGATACCTCTCCAGGCACTGGATTTGTCTCTCCTCTGACTGTGGCTTCGGAGGAGGGCGCTGCTTTCTCTGTGGTGCTGCGCAAGGCGGCCGCAGACCTTGGGCTCGAGCTGCCTGCCGTGGCTGTGAGGACTAACGTCCTTACTGAGGTGCTTCAGTCTGCAGCAAGCTCCACTGAGCCTCTGCTGCAATTCAATGAGGCCCTCATTGACGTTCTGCAGGGCACCTGGTCCAAGCCCTCCACAGTTCCCCCTGTGGACAGGAACGTCGCCAGGCGCCACCGCCCTGCTCCGGGCGACCCCAGTTTTCTGTCCCAACACCCTACCCCTGAGAGCCTGGTTATCCAGGCCTCCACCTCCCAATCCTCTTTCCCGACCGCCCTGCCGGACCGGGATTCCAAGAGACTAGAACAGTTTGGCAAGAAGCTGTTCTCTTCCCTTAGTTTGGGCCTGCGGTCTTTGAACTCCGCTTGTCTCTTGGACCGTTATTCCCACTCTCTGTGGGATGCGGTGGAGGACGCGCTGCCCCTGTGTCCGGAGGAGGTCCGGACACGACTCACCCAGGCTCTGGCCGATGGGAGGGATGCCGCGCGACATGCTATACGTTGTGGGCTTGACACCACGGACTCGCTGGGTAGGGCCATTTCTACCACAGTGGCGCTTAGACTTCACGCCTGGCTGCGGTCCACGTCATTTTTGAGCGATGTCCAGAGCACTCTCATGGACATGCCGTTTGATGGCACTCGCCTGTTTGGCGAGAAGGCGGACAGCGCGCTGAACCGCTTTAAGGACTCCCGGGCTACGGCCAAGTCCTTGGGCCTCCCGGCCCCGCGGTCGCAATCTTCCGCTTTTCGCCCCTTTCGTGGCCAAGGAAGGGGTGCCTCCTCACGTGCGCCTAGCCACCAGCCGCAGAACCAACCTGCGCGCGGCCGCGGACGTGGTTTCCGCCGAGGCGGTTCTGGAGGACGACGAGGTCAGCCCACATCCACCCCGGCAGCATCCGTCTCAAAGCCTTCCTAGTCCGAGCTTTCAGGCCCATTCCACGCCAGTGGGCGGCAGAGTTCGCCATCACCTGCTCCACTGGCGGTCCGTCACATCGGACAGGTGGGTGCTGCAAATTGTCCGAAGGGGCTACTCCCTCCCCTTCGAGACGACCCCTCCAGCCATGCCACCGCAGCACCACCGTATCTCGGGGTATCATTTGAATCTTCTCCACGAGGAAGTTTTGGCCCTCTTGGCCAAGGGGGCCGTCGAGCGCGTTCCGAGTCCAGAAGTAGGTCGTGGTTGTTATTCCCACTACTTTCTGGTTCCCAAGAAGGGCAAAGGGGGCCTACGCCCTATCTTGGACCTCCGGAACGTCAATGCCTTCCTCCGGAAGGAAAGGTTCAAAATGTTGACTTTGGCTCAGGTTCTAGCTGCCCTAGACCCCGGAGACTGGATGGTAGCGTTGGACTTGCAGGACGCATATTTCCACATCCCCGTCCTGCCGGCCCACCGGCTTTACCTGCGGTTCACGGTGGGCCAAGAGCACTTTCAGTTTACCGTGCTCCCCTTCGGCCTCACCAGTGCCTCTCGGGTGTTCACGAAAGTGATGGCGGTGGTCGCAGCTCATCTGCGCAGATCAGGGGTTCCAGTCTTCCCCTATCTCGACGACTGGTTGTTGAAGGCGGGCTCGCCCCAGGCAGTCGTCTCCCACCTCCAGACTACGGCGGATCTCCTGCATTTGCTGGGGTTTTCCATCAACGTGCCGAAGTCACACCTGAGCCCCTCTCAGAAGCTCCTTTTCATCGGAGCGGTTCTCGATTCGGCGCAGTTCCGGGTCTATCCACCGGAACAGCGGGTCCGGGATATACAGGCCCTGATTCCCATCTTTCGGCCTCTATCCTGGGTTTCGGTCAGGCTAGTGTTGCGGCTTCTGGGGCTGATGGCCTCCTGCATCCTACTAGTGCATCACGCCAGGCGGCGCATGCGGGCTCTGCAGTGGGACCTGAAGTTTCAGTGGGCCCAGCATCACGGCAACCTGTCCGACCATGTCTTGATCTCGGAGGGCACTGCACAGCAGTTGCAGTGGTGGCTCACGGACCGCGATTGGGTCATGGGCAGAAGCCTCTCCCTTCCCCAACCGGAGCATGTCGAAGTGACGGATGCGTCCCTCCTAGGATGGGGTGGCCATATGGGAGAGGCGGAGATCAGAGGCCTCTGGTCTCCGGCGGAGTCTCGTCTCCACATCAACCTGTTGGAGTTGAGAGCGATCCGACTTGCACTGAAAGCCTTCCTTCCCTCTGTCAGGGGAGGTGTCGTGCAGGTGTTCACGGACAACACCACCGCCATGTGGTATTGCAACAAACAGGGCGGGGTGGGGTCGTGAACCCTTTGTCAGGAGGCTCTGCGCCTCTGGACATGGCTGGAACACCAGGGCATCACCCTGGTGGTTCAACATCTGGCGGGCTCTCTGAACGCCAGAGCAGACGAACTCAGCCGCCGGTGCATGATGGATCACAAATGGTGTCTGAACTCCGAAGTGGCACAAGGTCTCTTTCAGCAGTGGGGAGAGCCTTGGTTAGATCTATTCGCCACCGAAGAGAACGCGCAATGTCAGCAGTTCTGTGCGTTGGAATTTCCAAGGCGGCACTCGCTCGGCGACGCTTTTCGTCACGAGTGGAGTTGCGGTCTGTTGTACGCCTTTCCGCCTATACCACTTCTGCCCAGAGTGCTGAAGAAGATCAGGCACGACCGGGCCCAAGTCATCTTGGTGGCTCCGGATTGGGCACGAAGGTACTGGTATCCCGAGCTACTCAGTATGTTGACCGATCCTCCGATACGTCTGCCCCTTCGGGAGGATCTTCTGTCGCAGCAGCAGGGGACGGTCCTCCACCCGTACCTGTCCAGCCTCCACCTCCATGCGTGGAGATTGAGCGGCGGCAGTTGATGCCATTTGACTTGCCTCCTGAAGTCTGTGATATCATTCTGGCAGCCAGGCGTCCCTCCACAAAGACGGTATACGCCTGCCGGTGGAACAAATTTGTGGCATGGTGCACAGCAAAGGCTGTGGATCCCCTTTCCGCCCCTCTTTCTGAGGTTCTCCTCTTTCTTCTTTCTTTGGCCCGGCAGGGCTCTGCCCTGGGCACCCTGAAAGGTTATCTTGCTGCCATCTCTGCCTTCTTGCGGCTTCCTGATCAGCCTTCTCTTTTCAAGTCCCCTGTAGTTACACGCTTTCTAAAGGGCATTACTCACACGTTCCCTCCTGTCCCTTTTGTAATGCCTCAGTGGGACTTGAATCTTGTTCTCACATTTCTGATGTGTGCTCCCTTTGAGCCTCTTCATAATTGGCTTCTTCGTCTGCTGACGCTTAAGACTGCTTTTCTGGTAGCCATCACCTCGGCTAGACGGGTGAGTGAGCTCCAGGCTTTATCTTCAAAACCTCCTTTTCTCTCTGTTCATCTGGACAAGGTTGTCCTTCGGCCTCGTCCCTCCTTTCTTCCGAAAGTGGTGACTCCATTTCATCTTGGGCAGTCTGTCACCTTGCCCACCTTCTTTCCGCCTCCGCATCCTTCCAAAGAGGAAGAGAGGCTCCACCGTCTGGACCCAAAACGTGCGCTCTCCTTTTATCTGGACCGCATAAAGCAGTTCCGGGTGGACGACCAACTTTTCGTTGGATACGTGGGTGCTAAGAAGGGGAAAGCTGTGCACAAACGGACCATCTCTCGGTGGGTCGTTTTGTGCATCAAAATTTGTTACTCCTTGGCAAAAAAGGACCCTCCTGTTGGGCTGCGCGCCCATTCTACTCGGGCCACAGCGGCTACTACTGCTTTGGGACGGGGTGTCCCTTTGCAGGACATCTGTCAGGCGGCAACGTGGGCTTCGCTACACACGTTTGCCAGGCATTACTGCCTTGACAGCCAAGTCCGGAGGGATGGCTTCCTTGGCCGTTCTGTCCTCCAGGACTTTCTGGTGTGATCTTGGTTCGCAGACCCACCACCGGGGATGGTATTGCTTGGGTATCTATTCTAAGGTGAGGAATCTAACTAACGTGTTTCTTTCAGATGAACAAGTTACTTACCTTCGGTAACGATGTATCTGTAAGAAACATTAGTTAGTTAGATTCCTCACCGACCCACCCATCCTCCCCGTTCTGCGAACTGACATCTAGGGTTAAGGTTATCCTTTTCAGGCCCCTAGATTTTATTTTTGGCACCAGTGTCGGTCTTTGCATGGCTCTGCGTTCCTGGCGCGGAAGGCTATGTACAAGAACTGACGTCAGCGCGCGAGGGCGGCGTCTAAGTACTCCGACGTCATCCCGGCGCACGACGCCGACGACGGACGCGGAGCCGCAGACGACGCCTAGCGACGCGCAAGGGGTATTGCTGACGAAAAATCTTCCGGATCCAGTCTGACGCCTGGGGATATTCTAAGGTGAGGAATCTAACTAACTAATGTTTCTTACAGATACATCGTTACCGAAGGTAAGTAACTTGTTCTTATATTTCTCAGGCCCAGATATGACCGAAATACGGTTTACAAAACCAGATACCGGCTAGACAAGGAGCATTGGCCAAATATAACTGGAGAATGAGGGCAGCTGAAGAAAACACGTTAGCCTATCACTGCTGGGAGGAGGTCGAAAAACAATCAAGAAAGAACAAGTCAATATTTTGAATTTTAAAAAAGCTATTTCAGTATTAAAGCTAGAGGAAGCCTGGCACACATCATTGTCATATTCTGCATTTAAACAAATCACCAATAAAGCAATTAAACAACAATCGCTGCAAATTGATAACGCCTCCTTGGCCCATAAAAGACATGCATGGATGGTGATGCCATCTTATAAACAGCTGAAACCGCAACCATATTTACAAGATAACTTCACAGACAATTATAAGCAGAACTTGACCCTATTGAGACTGGGGTCCGTTCCGACAAAAGATCTCATTCCCAAATGGCAATGGACCTGGTATACTAAGGATTGCCGCCTTTGTGGCAATGGAGAAGAGTCAGTATTGCACCTACTATGTATCTGTCCGGCTGTACAAAACATCAGGGAGATCCTTTTACGGCCAATTATGAGAGAACAACAAACAAGGACCTGCAGAGCGACAGTCATAAAATGTCTTGGTGGATTCTCTGTTCAACTGTCTTGTAAGACAATAAACTTTTTTAACTTAGTGGCGAAAGAACTAAGAATGACAGATGAACTGTATCCTACCCGCAGACTCGTTGAGTTCACCCCAGTATTTTTTTCCTATCAGCACAAGCACTTTATCCCTCGCCGGAGGAATAGACACGCTTACGAACAATCTTACAGAATACTGGCTGAAATGTATTATCACAAAAATGTTGGTCCTTAGAATCAATTACATCATGTATGGTTCACTATTTAGGATATGTTTTTAGTGTAATGTTAATCTAGATTAATTGTGCTACATTGTACATATCATGGCAGTTTGTTCCACCCTTTTATGATTTTAAGAAAATCAAAAAAAAAAATTAAGAAAATCCACACAAAAAAAATGCAATTCCGTTCTGCAACTCCATTTGCTTGAGGTGCATAAAGGGTCATCCTCTGGTGTGTTATACCAAGATGACAAAAAAACTGCAAAGTGAACTGTACCCTGTTATCTGTTACCAGATACTTGGGCACCCCTTCACTTGCAAACTAATCTTTGAGAAATTCTAGGATAGTTCCGGTACACACTGTGCTAACACACCTAGTAGCCACCCACTTGGATGTGTAATCCACAAGAAGCAAAACAAACCTGTCGGTGGGTTGTAATAGTTCAAGCGGCCCCATGATATCCTAGCCCAGTTTTGTCCAGGAACCTTCCGGGGCACCAACAGGCAACAAAGGAGGAGTACTGGTTACATGGTCCTCGTCATTAGCAGCACACAAGCAACTTTCCTTCACAATCTCCTCCCCTTGGTGATCCATGCCAGATCACCAGTACCTTTCACGAACCCGGGCCTTTGCAAGGGTCCCGACTAAATACCCCTCATGTCCAAAATTGATTACTCTGGGTCTCATCCTTGAGTGGAACAACCCATTCTTCTCTTACCAGATCATCCTGCAACAATGTGAGCTCATGTCTTACAGACCAAAACGGCCTTAGGTCAGGATCTAACACCTTATAGTCAGACCACCCATTTATGATGTAGGTCTTATTAAAGAAAACCATTCATCCTCTTCTCTACTTTTTGCCCACTCCTCTTTTGAAAACATAAGCTTCATAATCCAGCTCACACAACTTAGGTCATCAATAACTTCCTCATCTTTACCTTCCACCTGTAGCCTGAGAGACAGTCAGCAGCTTTATTCATTCAGACAGGCAGATACTGAACTTGGAAGTTGAATTCCTCTAACCCCTAACTCCACCTTTTAAGTCTAGGGCTAACCCTCTCATATGTTTGCAGGAGAGTACATGAACCAAAGGCAGTGGTCCGTCTTCACAATAAAGGGAATGCCCCCCAAATAAAACTGGAAATGCTTCACAACCCAAACTATTGCCGAAGCTTCCCTTTCGATGCATGAATAATGTTCTTCTGCTTTTTTAGTGCTCTGGAAGCGAATGCTTCCACCCTTTCTTCTCCACCCTCCACATAACACAGCCCCCAATCCCTTTAGGCTGGCATTTGTGGTGAGAATATACTTTTTAGCTTGGTGTCAAAGTGACCCAAAAGCGATCCAAAGTGGGAAACTTGGTAATCTCCAACTTTACTGCCTGAAATACTTTCTCACACTCCTGTGACCACAAGCAATCAACTCCTTTCTTCAGTAAAAGTCTAATGGGCTCAACCTTTTATAAATTTGGAATAAAATTCTGCGAGTCCCAGAAATGATCTTACTTGGTCCTTGTCAGTCAGAGTATGGGTACCCACAATGCTGTCTGCTAAGTCCAGTTTGGGTTGGATCCCTTCCCCTGAAATGACATGTCCTAGATATGTCACCCCAATCCTACACTTTTGCTTCTTCAGTGTGAGACCTCTCTCACTCAATTTCTTCAAAACTCCCCTCAACACAGTATCAGGCTCGTTTGTATCTCTGCCATAAACAAGGATATCATCCTAGAAAAATAGGATATTAGATACTTCCCCATGGACCATTTTCATAATGCACTGAAAACAAGCTGTATAGGAGGCTAGGCTGAACGGCATTCTGATTTATCAATAAGCCCCAAATAGTGTCACGAAAGATGTTAGGTGTCTTGAATCCTGGTGTAATATTACTTGGTGGTATGCTTATGAAAGACCAAAAATAGAAAAAAACTTTGCCTCCTTCAAAATAGTAAGAGACTTTGAGATATCGGGGAGTAGTTGGTGATCCACCCAAATCCACCTGTTGAGGTCCCTCAAGTCCACACATATATTGATGGGCCTCCCCCATCTTTGGGTGCTGAAACAATTGGTGCCAACCACTCCGATGACTCAGTCTCTTCAATTATCTTAGAGTCAAGTAACCTATCGAGTTTCTTTTTTGAGGGGCTGCAGCATCACGTGAGGAACCTTATGCACTACAGGTTTAACATCCTTCTTAACCACAATATGATGCTCAAAATCTGTGAGTAATCCTAGCTCATCCCTAAACACTTCAAGAAACACCATGTGAAAATCTTCTCCCCCTAGATTCTCAACAAGTATTACTTGATCATGTGCATTGGGATTTAATATGGTGCCCATATCTCGTTGATGATGCCAGCCCAAAAGATTGTCTCCTCTTTTGGCTGCATACACCTTCCGAATGGTCTCCCTTCCTTTAAACTCTATTTTCATCACTATGTACCCCAACACATCAATGTGGGCGCCACCATAACTAACGAGATTGATATCTGGAGGAATTAATTTTTCTCAGGGAAATGCTCCATCCCATATCTCATTCCCAATCATAGTGAGTGGGGAGCCTGAGTCTGCCAAAACTACAAATCTTTTTCCTCCAATATCAATTTTGCAATTAGGCATGGGTACCGGCCTGACCTTTACTCCATCATCAGCACTCTTGACACTTAAAACTACTCTTCTTCAACTATCAGTTACATTGTCAACACTTTCTACTGTTCATACTTTCCCTGCTGTTTAAGAAACTCTAGCATAATGCCCAATAAGGTTACATTTGCGACAGACACAATTTATAGCATAGCAGTTAGGGCTATTGGCCATGTGCCCAAAACACCTACATCTGAAACACTTCGCTTTGATATTGTCCAACAAAGAATTTGAAGGTTTAGAAAGCTTTGCTCCTGGAGGTACTTTAAAAATGTTCTTCTCCATCTCTGGCAGCGTCTCTTTAGAAGCAACTTCATATGTACTTTTCTGAACTGTGGCGTTGTCAGCTAGTGAAGTGTGTTTTTTCATCTCATTTACCCAGCCAGACGCGTTTTCTACTCCTTCTACAGTGGTAATGACTTCTTTAAGTGAAGGATTTCTGGTCAGTAGCATCTCTTGCACTCTAACGCTATTAGTGCATTTCACTAATTGATCTCTCACCAGTGAATCATTTGAATCTCCGAACTCACATGTTCGTGATAACATCTTTAGCGAGGCAATATAATTCCCCATCTCTCTTAAAGGGTAGCTAGAGATCCCATTTCTTGGTAAATTAGCCAAAGAGGGTGTGGCCAGCAAATGGGCAAGAGGGCATCGAGCTTCCACTGCTAACAGCCACAAAAGCATTGTCCTAAAAAGTATTGGGCCCAGGTCCATGCAGACAAGGCACAGCCTGTTTTGAAGCCTGCTCTACATGCGAGATTCTGCATTTCACATCTTCCAGTGAGTAACAAAAGGACCAAAAAAATGAGAAGTGCTCTGTTGCCCATCACCTCAGGATGACCATAGTGGGTGAGATGGATGAAAATGCAAGGCAGAGACAATCAGCAGATCAAGGATAATGCTCTACCCGTTCCATTCTAAGTGTGCAGTGGTGAAGTTGATGAGATCCTTCTTCCTCACTGCAGATCCGATTAACAATTCACCCAGTCTCTGGCATATTCCATCCTTCTGGGCATCTTGTAGAGGCACAGTATTGATGGTGTTTCTGCTCCTTGTCATGGGGTGTAGTGTGGTGAAACGGAGAAGAGCCTCAGTGTTACTGAAACCGATGGAGATACACTGGTGTAAAAACACTGTAAAGAGGATTTTCAGCTCAAGTGCCTACATGGCAGCGGCCCTGAGGCCAAGCAGCCCTTTAATAATTTATTCTATGGGAATGCTCTGAGACACCAAAGTGGTGGCTGAGATCTCCCTCACAGGGGTGTAACAATAGCCCCCGTGGTGCAAGAGGGCCCCAGCTCCAGCTCCAGGCCTAAGAACTCCTGACTGGGTCTGGAGTGTGGGGGGGGCCCCCTCCAAGTTGTTTGCAGGGGGGGCCCTCAAGTTTTGTTATGCCACAGCTCCCTCACTACCTGGTGACTGTGAAAACCTAATCACAGCGCAGACACATAAAAGACTGCTAAAATGTGTGTAGAAGGCACTGGGAGTATGGTTTAGTAGACGTAAAGGGAAATGGACAATCTCAATGAAAGAATGGGGGGAAGCAGAGAGGAACACTGCCAATATGGGACCTATCATCAAGAAACTTGAAGACACAGGTGGGCTGTTGGATCATAAGTTAGACTTTAAATATATTAAAAAAGAAATGGTTGAGTCAAAGAAAATAAATCCCTCACCTTCAGACCGGAGTATTTAGAGTACTTGTGCAAATGACACCACTTCAGAATTATGGGTTTGTAAGTTGATGTATAAAGACACAATTGTTGGCCCTTTACTGTAAAGTGGATCCCCAGATTATTAGATCTGAAAGTTAAACAGGACCCTCCATTTGTGGGAAGATATTAAAAAATCAACAGTCTAATTGATGCGGATACTTCAAAATCAAAGGAAAGGGCTCTACCTTGACCATCAAAGTCTCTAATATGGACTGAAGAAACAGTTTCGGGAAGTGGTGAAGAACAAGTAGGCACCAACCTTCGATGAATAAATACATATCTTTTCACGCCTGTTACCTGAAACTACTAGAAGATGAAATACCTGTAAATTGTTAAAATGTGTGTTCGAGGCATATGAGCTGCAGAATTCACACCTATTGCATAGATCGCCATCTGGTGTTGGGCTTGGATGCTTGCACCTTGTTGTTGTCTTGGAAGAAGTCTTTTGTAGTCACAAGATATGTGACTCCTCCCTTGGACGATAGTGCGCATGGGCATCGACTCCATCCTCAGATTGTTTTTTTTTCCCCCATCGGGTTCGGATGTAACTTCAGCTCTTCGGTTCGGTACCGTGTTATCCAAACCTTTTCGACGTGCAAACCATCGCAAACTTGACGGTATTGTTTTCGTTCGCGTGCCTTTCGATGCGCTAGCTCAAATACTTGATTCCAGTCATCGACGTGGGCCGCTGGGCCTATCGACACCTTTCGGGCCTACGGCTAATGGAAAGGACTCCATTTAAAAAATGCCCCCAGTGTGGATCTAAATTCTCACACAGTGACCAACACAAGGTCTGCAACCTCTGTCTCTCGCCCGAGCATGAGTAAAAAACTTGCCAAGCCTGCACCTCCTTCCGGTCCAAGAAGACTATTCGTGATCGCCGGGCCCGACGACACGTTATGGCGCAACAGGCTGCACCGGTGCCAAAAGACATCTTCAATGAAGGCCCCGATGGTCCGGAGGCAGAGGATTCGGAGGATCTGGACATCGTTTCCGAGGCAGATGACTCTGACTCGGACGACCACATCACTCCAGGTCAACGAGTGAGTACACTGCCCCTGCCCCGACCCCGCCCGAAAAAAGAAGGCTTCGGTCAAGACTTTGCTTGCAGGCCCCAGTCGCAACTGAAACAAAGCTTCAGAAGCCCCGCCCCCGGGCCCGGCTCCGAAGACAAAGGAAAAGCCTTCCAGCGGCTTGGGACCGAGCAAGCCGTATGTCAGTTTCCCACAAACACCATCAGCACCGAAGACGGGAGCACATCCTTCTCCCGCAGTCTCCAAAAAGGCCTCGGATCCAAAACACTCGGAACCGAAAAAGATTTCCGACTCGACACCGAAGCCGAAGGATCCAAAAACCCCTTCAAAGGCTCCAGAGCAGAAATCTAAGTCCCATCGGAACCGAAAAAATTGGCGCCGAAAGTGACTATCGAAGAGGAAGAACTTTTTCTGCCGGATTCCATCAATCCGAAACAAAAAGCTCACCAAGAGGACCTTAAGACTGGCCATATTGTCAGCATTCCACACAAGAAGAGGAAATTGGACACCCCACACATCCCTGAGGTGAATGTGAAGAAAAGAGACTGTGCAACTTCACCCTTACGACCCTCTTCTCCTGTTCTTCCTACTAAACCTTCCTCTCCAAAATCTCCCATACTTCCCCCATATTCACCACCACCACAGGATAATGATGATTTAGGGGGTGGGCGAGGCAACAATGACCCTTTTTCTGACCCTGACAAATGGGATGACTATGATGACCCAGTAGATCCTCCAGACCTTCCTGATCCATACCCAACAAAGCCATCTCCCCCAGATGACAATATTGCCTTTAGTCAGCTGATTAACAGGGCTGCCCAGTACCATGGTGTTCAAATGCATTCGGACCCCACAGAGGAAGACTTCTTTCGCACAGTCACAAAAGACAGTACAAACTTTACCCATTTTAAAAGGCGTCATTAAACATGCTCCAGAGATATTTAAAGACCCTGTATGGGCTAGAATCCTCGGATTGATAAAAAATATAAACCTGCCCCAAATGATCCCACCTACATTAAGGGCCAACTTCCCTTAGACTTCCTGGTAGTGACCAATGCTAGAAAGCGTGCCAACTCTCAGACCTCCGGTGATGCTCCACCTCCAGACAAAGAGTCTAAATTACTTGACGCCTCGGGCAAACGAGTTGCCGCCCAGACAGCTAATCACTGTAGGATAGCTAATGCTAAAGCTAATGTTTCCCAATACACGACATCGTCCACCTGTCTGTCCACATGGGGCCAGGTCACAATAGACGAAGTGAGAAATACGTTCAACTCCATGAAGAGCGGCTCCCCTAGGGACCCTGCTCCTCTTCGGATCCTTAAGGAGGTAGCCCCCACCATCATCCCCTCCCTTACTCATTTGATTAATACCTCACTCCAACAAGGAGTCGTACCCTCGAGCTGGAAGAAAGCTGTGGTAAAAGCCCTACTGAAGAAACCTTCTCTCGATCCTGAGAACCTGGCGAACTACAGGCCCATTTCCCTACTCCCAGGAGTCAGCAAGATCGCGGAAAAATTAGTCAACAGGAAACTCTCGCAGTTTCTAGAGGCCAATAACAAACTAAAAAGTTCCCAGACGGGCTTCCGACCAGGGCAGGGCACGGACATCGCCCTCCTGGCAGCGGTAGAGGAGGCCAGAGCGCTAGTGGATGGGGGAGGATCAGTGGCAGTGATCCTCCTCGACCTTAGCGCGGCGTTCGATACCGTCGACCATCAACTCCTTATCGAAAGATTGGCAAGAGTTGGAGTAGAAGGTACAGCCCTATCCTGGCTGTCATCTTTCCTGGCCCAACGGTCCTATCAGATTTGGGAGAAGAACGCCCGCTCCTCCGAAATGCCCCTCCAATGTGGTGTGCCTCAGGGCTCTTCCCTGAGCCCCACATTATTTAATATCTATATGTCCTCATTGGAGGAGGTTATCACCCCATTCGGAGTGAGCGTCGTCAGCTATGCTGACGACACACAATTAGTGGTGTCTTTGTCCCATCCCAAACAACAGAAAGCTGATCTCTTTAACTGTCTTACGCAGGTTCATCGTTGGATGAATAGATCAGCCCTAAAACTAAACGGGACAAAAACGGAGGTCCTTATACTTGGTCCGAAAGGAACCTCACTCCCCCTGGATAGCTGGCCAGCCTGTCTAGGTCCTCTCCCTGACCCAAAAATAGAGGTGAAAAGCTTGGGAGTATGGATCGACTCCGATCTCTCATTTATTCCGCAAGCAAAGAAGGTAGCAGGGACCTGCTTCGGTCTTCTAAAATCTTTGAGGAAAGTCCTGCCCCTTCTTCCCCCTAAACCCCAAAAACTGCTAATCCAAGGTCTCATAATATCGAGACTAGATTACAGTAATGTGATTTATCTGGGCGCTCCCGAAGCGACCCTTAATAAATTGCAGAGAATTCAGAACACTGCTGCCCGGATCATCACAAACACCCCGGCCAGATCATCTGCTAAACCCGCTCTCAAACTCCTCCATTGGCTCCCCATAAGGGAGAGAGTCAAATTTAAGGCCCTGTGCCTGGTCCACAAAACGTTGCATAACCAAGGCCCCCCAATCCTCAGCAATTTTGTTACCCCTTACACTACCACTAGATCCCTCCGTTCTAACGCAGAAAACCTCATCAATACCCCGAGATTCAGGAAAGCCCGATCAGGAGGAAGACGCTTCTCGGTACAAGCTGCCCGTCTTTGGAATTCACTCCCCCATGACTTACGTCTTGAACCACAATATCTGCGCTTCAGGAAGCTGCTAAAAACACATCTCTTTCCCTAGCTTCCATGCCCCCCCCCTGTTTTGATTTCCCACCCTTCCTCTTTTTTGCTCTTAGCTCCCGGGCCTCAGATTTGTTGAATCAGGGTTTTTAGCGCTGGGATACCTCCGGGTGACTATGCGCTTTATAAAAATAAATAATAATAATAATAATAATAATAATAATAATGCGCAGGCATTACTTGCCAGGTACGATAGGGCTCATTACGACAAGCTTAAAACCCTAATGCTGCATTTGCCTGACCAATATAAAGCCAAAGCTAATGATTTGATCCAGGAGGGAAAATTAATAACAAATGCATCAATTAAGTGTGCCCTCGATGCAGCAGACACCGCATCTAGATCCATCAACACTAGTGTGTTGCTAAGAATACATGCCTGGCTGCGCATTTCTGGGTTCAAACAAGAAGTGCAGACTAATATCCTCAATCAGCCGTTCAATCACAAACAACTTTTTGCCCCAGCTGTGGATACAGCTTTAGTAAAAATGAAAAAGGACACAGAAACTGCTAAATCCATGGGAACATTACAGTCTCCATCTACACTCGGCTCCTTTTGACGCTGCTTTTATTGAGGAGCATCCAAAAACATCAGTACAGACACTGGTTCTTCCTCCTATAAATGTCCCACACTAATAATATTGATATTTTAGAGGTGGGTACTGGGGAAATAACAACAAAGGTAGAGGCCGAGGTAACAACAACACCTGTGCCTCTCCCACTAATAAACAGTGACTTCCCTCTACTCCCTTCAGACCATTCTACTCCGGTCGGAGGGAGACTCTCACAGTTTCTACCTGTCTGGAATTCCATCACTACAGACAAGTGGGTAAGACAAATTATCCATTATGGTTACTGCCTGGAACTCCCCCCAACATACCGCCCAAACAACGTCCCATGTCCACGGAACATTTGACCCTCCTGAAACAGGAAGTTCTCTCACTGCATCAAAAGCATGCAATAGAACTAGTTCCCTTACAGCATCAGGGAACAGGAGTTTACTCCCTGTATTTCCTCATCCCCAAAAAAGACGGTACTCTAAGACCAATACTGGACCTCAGACCTCTAAATCTTTACAGACAATCAAATAATTTTCACATGATCACTCTTCAACAAGTCCTTCCACAGCTTCAACAAAGCGACTTACTTGCCACACTAGACCTCAAGGACGCCTACTTCCATATTCCCATATACCCTGCTCACAGGAAATATCTAAGGTTCACAGTGGACGGCCAACACTATCAGTTCAAGGTTCCGCCATTCGGGGTGACCACAGCACCTAGAGTGTTCACAAAGTGCCTTGCGGTAGTAGCAGCGCACTTGCGAAGGCAGCAAATCCATGTATTTCCATACCTCGACGACTGGCTGATAAAAGCCAAGTCATACAACCAATGTGTTCACCACACTTATCAAACTATTCAGCTGCTACACAGCTTGGGGTTCACAAGTGAATTACACCTAGTTATACCTTCAACCCTCCTACCTACATCAGTACCTAGGAGCCACAATAGACACTTCCAAAGCTATAGCATACCCCAATCCAGCCAGGATAGCCAGTATACATCATCACCAAATTTCAGCCCCATCACTCTCTTCCAGCAACTTCTATGCAACTCATAGGAATGATGACCTCTTGCATTTTCATTGTACCTCACGCAAGACTTCAAATGCGCCCTTTGCAAGAATGCTTAGCACGTCAGTGGAACCAGGCTCAAGGTCAACTTACAGATCTGGTGTTGGTGGACAGCCACACACATCTCTCTCTGCAGTGGTGGAACACACAAAACCTTTCCAGAGGGCGGCCGTTCCTAGGGCCAGTTCCACAGATAGTGCTAACAGCAGACGCATCACTCACACGCTGGGGAGCCCATCTCCTAAACCACACAATTCAGGGCAAGTGGACCACTCAACAAAAACAGCTCCACATCAACCACCTAGAATTACTAGCAATATTTCTAGCACTAAAGTCATTCCAAGTCCATCTCCTCCACAAAACTGTCCTAGTCCGCACCGACAATATGACAGCATTGTATTACATACAAAAACAAGGAGGAACACACTCGTTGCAGCTGTCTCAACTGGTGCAAAACATATGGAGATGGGCCATTCCACAAAACATATATCTTCTGGCAGAACATCTTCCAGGAGTGAACAATCAAATTGCAGATCTGTTGAGTCGTCAGACTCAGCAGATACACGAATGGGAACTTCATCCCCAAGTTCTGCAACCATTTTTCCACATGTGGGGCCATCCAGACATAGATCTGTTTGCCACACACGCAAACGCAAAATGCCCAACCTTCGCCGCCAGATACCCACACCCGTTGTCCAAGGGTAATGCGATGTGGATGAACTGGTCAGGTAGATTTGCGTACGCTTTTCCGCCACTCCCACTCATTCTGCTAGTAGTATGCAAGCTCAACAGCAGTCTCTCAAGATGATCCTGGTTGCTCCCACATGGGCACAGCAACCACGGTTCACAACACTACTCAAACTCTCAGTAGTTCCACACCAAAAACTACGTCCCTCCCAACGCTGCTCACGCAGAACCATGGAGAGATAAGACACCCAGATCCAGCACAACTGAATCTAGCAATCTGGCTCCTGAAATCCTAGAGTTCGGTTACCTCAACCTTCCACCGAACTGTATGAATATTATTTAAGAAGCCAGACGCCCCACTACAAGAGCTTGCTATGCAGCTAAATGGAAAAGATTTGTCATTTACTGCAATAACAACACAAGTGACCCGCGAGATGCTTCAATTCAAAACATCATTTGCTATTTGCTGCATTTACAAAGATCCAACCTGGCATACTCATCTATAAGACTACATCTGGCCGCCTTTGCCGCCTACCTACAAAACAGACAACATTTATCATTGTTTAGAGTACCTGCTAAGGATAATTCCACCAAGACTGCCACCCTCTCCAGTGTGGAACCTAAAATATTGTCCTTACTAGACTCATGGGTCCCCCATTTAAGCCATTACACAAATGCGAATTACAATTCCTTACATGGAAAGTAGCTTTCCTTGTCGCAATCACCTCTCTCAGGAGAGTAAGTGAGATCCAGGCTTTAACCATACAAGAGCCATTCTTACAAATACATCGTAACAAGGTGGTTCTTAGGACAAATCCAAAATTCTTTCCCAAAGTAATCTCTGCTTTCCACCTTAATCAATCAGTAGTGTTACCAGTATTTTTCCAAAACCCTGTTTCGGTAGCGGAAAGAGCTCTTCACAAGTTTGACGTCAAAAGAGCTTTGCTTTACTACATAGACAGGACTAAAGCCTTCAGAAAAACGAAACAACTCTTTGTAGCTTTCTCTCCTCCTCATAAGGGCAACCCCATCCCCAAAGCTGGAACTGCAAGGTGGATAGTCAAATGCATTCAAATATGCTAACAAAAAGCAAAATGTACATTAACAATTCCCCCTAGGGCGCATTCAACTCGCAAACTAGGGGCTTCCATAGCATTCTTAGGGAACATTCCCCTAGAAGACATGTGTAAGGCAGCAACATGGTCTACTACACACACCTTCACCAAACACTATTGTGTAGATGTGCAAGCGAAGCAGCAAGCTTCTGTAGGCCAGGCTGTTCTTAAGACACTTTTTCAAACTACTGTAACCGATACAGGTGACCACCGCTAGGGGAGACACTGATGTACAGTCTATGCACAAGGTGTGAATTCTGCAGCTCATTTTTTCTTTGAAACTTGTTTTTATTGGCATTTGTTAGTACTTTCGTTACATATCAGTATTGGATCGCAGCATCATTAAGTACATGTTTTCAGTCAGGTGGAATCAATCTTGACATTTATAATTATCTTTACTGCAGTTATATGCAATGTAACAGGTGTTTGCCGTATAAAAGATCAATCCAGGGAGGGGGGGAGGAAACTAGGGGCAGTCATGGGCTATTAAAGAAGGGTCAGCTAGACTACATCACATGTGGTCCGTAAGGTAACCGGTGGAGCAGCACTTTGGAAACTCCTGGCCGCAGTACGACGAAGCAGGCGGACATACAGCATAGGCGCAGGCCTCGGGGCAGCGGGGATAGGAACCTAATCACTCCAGGGTGAGTGTAAAGTATTAGGGGGGGGCGTCATCCGGGTCGGTGTGCATCGCGCGCGGCCGCGTGGCAGTAGGGGTGGTCACGGTCGCGTCCTGATCAGCTAGGGGTTGGGCTTGTTTAAACTGATGCATCAACAGCGCCCACTCCAGGGAAATCGGGGTTTTGCGTGTGCCCTTCGCCTCCTCCTCCCGCAGGGTATCCTCCTCAGCCGTAGACCACTTGAGTACCGCCCCCCTCCATGCCGCCAGCGGGGGACCCGTAGGGGAACGCCAATGCATAGCTATGCATCGTTTAGCCAGGAGGTGTGCTAATGAGACAAATCATATGGGCACTTTATGCCGCTTTTTCCGGCCCATTATTCCCAGTGCGCAGTACTCCCAGATATCTAGATGGGGCAACCCCGTAAGATCCCGGAGGATCTCGTGGATAGTCGACCAGTAGGCCCGGATCCCCGGGCACAACCAAAACATATGGAGGAAATCTGCGTCTTGCGCCTGACAGCGGGGACAAAGGAATACTGTGTCGGGATAAAAACGCTGGAGGCGCGATGGGGTCAAGTAGGCCCTGTGAAGAATGTAATATTGTATGTTTTTGAAACGGGCTTTCCAAGACACTTTTTTGGGGAATTCGAGTGCCCTTTCCCACTCATTGTCGTGAAACGCCCGCCCCACCTCCTCCTCCCAAAGGGTCCGTAGGGGCGTCAATGATGAGGGTATCAACTCCCGGATGGACTTGTACAGCCAGGTGGTGAGGTGACGACCTCGTCCCATTCGCAGTATCATGTGAAGGATCGGATGCGTGGGGGGCTCTCCTAACGTGAGATCATAGTATGGTCGAAAATGGCTGAGGAGCTGGCGGTGCTGCAAGAATTGTCCCGGGGGGAGATCATATTCATCAATGAGTTGCTGGAATGGTCGGAGGTGTCCTTCCGCGAATAGCATTTCTGCCTCAGTGACCTCCCTAGATGTCCACTCTCGAAGCATGGCCGGGGTGAAGAACTGGGTGTCTTTGGGCCAGCCCACCAGCGGAAGCAACGGTGAATACGAGGGCCTGTCAGGTGGGAGTCGGTGTATGCGCCGGATGCATCCCCGGGCCACCTCCACTTGGAGGGGGTAAGTCCCCGGCGGGCGGGATCCCGGCACAAGCAAACTACATAATTCCGGTGTCATTATCCGACCCGCGGCCGTGTGTGTTTCGGACGTGTGCCTGCCGGCTGTCCAATAGGAGAGCCATTGGAGCTGCGCCGCTAGGAAATAGGCTTCGAACGAGGGGGCTCGAAGACCTCCTTGTGTCGTGGGCAATTTCAGTTTTGCCAGTGCAATTCTATGTCGTCCCTTGCCCCATATTAGGGATCCGAGGAGGGTGTCCAAATCTTTGAAGAAGGAGCGAGGCGGTATCACTGGAAGATTAGTAAAATAATAGAGCAGACGCGGGACCAGAACCATTTTCGCTAGGGCCACACGGCTAATCGGGGCTAGCGGGAGTTGCCGCCAAAACCCGATGGTGGAGCGTATAGAGGCGAGTGCCCTACGATGGTTACCCTCGAAGAGGTCAGTGGGTGAGTGATATAGGCGAATCCCTAGATAACGAGGGGCCTCCGCCGTCCAGTTTAGTCTCTGATCCCAAGGGGCAGAGTCGGGGTGTAGGGGATACACCACAGATTTCTCCCAGTTCACCTTCAAGCCTGAAGCGTCTGCGAACTCGGTCAAGGTGAGCCAGAGGGAGGTTAGGTCCGTGGTGATGTCCCGTATATACAGGAGGAGATCGTCGGCATACAGTGAGACACAGTGCGTGGTGTCCGCGAGTGGTATGCCCCAGTCCTGCCCCTCCCCTCGGAGACGGATAGCCAGGGGTTCCACAGCCAGCGCGAATAACAGGGGTGAGAGGGGGCAGCCCTGTCTGGTACCCCTGTGTATTGCGAATGCCGAAGAGATACGGCGCCCAATGCGGATTCGGGAATTGAGTTTAGTGTATAGAAGGCGGGTGTAGGCTACAAGCTTGGGGCCGAGTCCAGCACGCCGGAGAACCGAGAACAGGTACTGCCACGTCAGTGTGTCGAAGGCCTTCTCGAGGTCCAAGATCAGGCACGCCGCTCTGGGGAAGCGGTCACCAATCTGGTCCTGGATATGGAACAGGCGTCGTATGTTCTGGGAGGTATTCCTGCCCGGTACAAATCCGCATTGGTCAGCGTGTACCAGTGGACACACCACCCGGGAGTATCTTTCTGCCAATATTTTCCCTAGAATTTTGCAGTCGGCTGTAAGGAGCGTTATAGGTTGATAAGAAGCTAACAGCTGTGGGTCGCGGTTGGGCTTCGGGAAGGTGACAATTACCGATTCTCTCATGGATCTGGGTATTCGCCTGCGCGTAGTGCCGTGTCCAGTACCATCGATAGACGGGGGGTCAGCAGGGAAGCGAAGGTGACATAGTATTCTAGCGGGAACCCGTCCAAGCCCGGGGCTTTGTTTCGGGCCAATGTACGTATGGCATGTGTGATCTCCGAGGCATGTATGGCTGTGTCCAGGTCCGTTTTCTCTGCAGCAGAGATCCGAGGGAGAGGGTCAAGGAAGCGATCAATCGTCCCCTGATTCCATGCTCTGGGGCGGTCATAGACCTCCGAGTAATATTGACGGAATTCTTGCAGAATCTCGTCCTGGGAGTGTACCAAGACACCGTGTTGTGTACGTATGGACGTGATGGGTCGTAACTCCGTGTCTTGTTTTGCTAGCCACGCTAGCAGCGAGCCAGTCTTGTCGCGGTCTTTGTGCATTCGAGTCGCATATGCCCGAAAGTTGTATCGCCGCATATCCGTACATGCTCCCTGATATTCCGATTTAGCATGGGCAAGTTGCGTTGCCGCTGCCACCGATTGGTCGGTGAGTTTTGTGGCGTTAGCAAGCCGTTTCTCAGCTTTATCGAGGGCCCGTTCAAGGGTACGTTTCACCCCGGCTCGCTGTCGAATGCAGTCTCCCCTGGCCACCACCTTAAAGCCGTCCCACTCGATCAGGGCGGAGGATGCCGACCCCGCATTTCGGGCAAAATATTCTCGGATACTACACTCTTGTTCGTGGGTGAAGATCGGATCCGCCAGACAATCGTGCGGGAGGCACCATGTGGGGACGGGGGGGTGTGGGGGTCTCCACTGAAGACTTAGCACATGTGCATCATGGTCGGATAGGACTCTACCCAGGTAATCCGTGTGACGGACCTGAGGGAGCACCGCTGCCGTGCATAAGAACCGATCCAGCCGGACCCGGAGATTGTGAGGAGCAGAGTAGAAGGAGTACATGCGTGTATGAGGGTAATGCAATCGCCACGCATCCATGAGTGACCAGTGTGCTACCCATGCCTTAAATCTATTGATTTGTCTGTAAGTAGGGGAGCGTGGCAGTGGGGGGCAGGAGCGATCTAATTCGGGATCCAGGACACAATTGTAGTCTCCCCCGAGTATCCAAGGTACATGTGTGAATTGGGCTAGGGTTTTCGTGAGTCTGTCCCAAAATTTATCCTGGTCAACATTCGGAGCATATATGCTTCCCAGTAGGACGGCCTGCCCGTCGAGTAGTCCCTCCAACAGGACAAACCTACCCTCCCCGTCTACCACCCGCTGGAGCTCCCGGAACGGGGTACCCGGTCGAGCCCAGATCAGCGCGCCGCGGGCAAATGATGAGTAGGTTGTAGCGCAAACAAGGCCCCGCCATTTCGCCTGCACCCTGCTAACCTCCGCTGCACAAAAATGGGTTTCTTGCAATAGGAGTATGGATGCTGCTTGGCGCTTCGCATAGGCGTAGATCGCATAGCGCTTGCGGGGGGTGTGAAGACCGCGTGCATTTAACGTGAGTATGTTAACGTCTGTTACACTCGTCCTCTGTGCCATGGGTAGTACGTCTAGTGTGCGGGCCGAGGGAGCTGCCGGTTCGAGTGGTCGTTGTATGGGGACCTAGGGGTTCACTGCACCGCTGCCTAATTATGAACCAGTGATCCCGGCCTCTGGGGCGTTTGGTCGGGCGGGTGTAGGGTGCCATGACGTGTGGGGTGTGTAAGAACTGGGAAATAAACGGTATGCTGGGGTACGGGAAACAGTCCCAATGCAAAGGACTCATCATCCAAGAGACGATGTGTCCAAACTTCTCCCTGTAACGCCGGGGGAGTGAACCTGTTCTATATGTTGGGGGGTAGCGACCTGAAGCTGCGCGCCCATGTGTCTAGCAGGCATGCAAGAGGATCATTACGCGGCGCTAGGGATGTGCCAAGCTCGGCATCTGCAATAGTGGGTGCATATTGACTATAACACATAAGGATACAAAGTAGGCAGTCCATTGTTCTTGAGAGCATCATGGTGAGGAGGGAGACACCTGTCCATCCAACAGTCCTTCTGCCGTCTGAGGGGTAACCCCAGAGGGCACCACGGAGCCCACCCCTGATGCGGTGTCATCACTGTCATTTTCACCCTCTGAGGAGAAGATGTGTGGAGGGCGGTCAATGAGTCGGTCCGCTGGGTGGATCTGAGATCTATGACCGCCTGTAATGCTTCCCGTCTCTCCTTCATAATCTGCTCCAGATCCGGCGAGTCATGGGTACCAGAGGTTGCCTTCATTTTTGTGTGACGAGGCTTCGTGGGGCGCTTTTTTGGTCGGAAAGTATTGTAGGGTGAGCCGTTTCTGGGGCGAGTATCGGGCGTCCGTGTGCAGTGTTGTTCCGCCCATTCGTGCGCCGCCTCGGCAGTCCTGAAAAAGACTGAAGAGCCCTTGTAGAGGAGCTTGAGGCGAGCTGGATAAAGTAAAGCATACTAGATGTTGTTGTCCCGCAATTTCCGCTTGACGTCCAGAAAAGTGGATCGCTGCTGTTGCACCGCTCGAGCATAGTCTGGGAAGATCATTACATGCTTGTCCTCTATTCGGAGTGGCGCCGCCTGACGTGCCGCTCGGAGCACCGCGTCTCGATCTCGGAAGTGCAGGAATTTAGCGAGTAGTGGTCGAGGGGGCGCTCCGGGAATGGGCCTCCGGGCCGGCACGCTGTGGGCTCGTTCGATCGAGAAAAACGCGGTGCGGTCCGCCGCCGGGGTAAAGGATTTGATCCAAGTGTCCAGATAATCTATGGGGTTTGTTCCTTCGATCCCATCCGGCAGCCCCACCACCCGAATATTGCTGCGTCGCGAGCGGCCTTCCAAGTCATGTGCCCTTTCCTCCACTGCAGGCAAGCGGGTGAGGATGCCCTGGATTGCCGACTGTTGGTCTTTCAGTGCGGGCTGCATTTCCTCCATTGTCCGTTCCTCCGCCCGTACCCGATCCGCCAGCTTACGATGATCATCCCGGAGCAGATTAACTTCCGTCGTCAATGTGCCAAGCCGTTCCTCCATCGAGATCCGGGAGAGTTTGATAGCTGCGAGGACTTTATCTAGTTTGTCCGAGATGGAGAGATCCGACGAGGGCACGGTATTGGGGGACCAAGTAGAAGTTTTTGGCATCTTTTCCGGAGCGGTCTCTGGCACCGCACACTGTTGCGTGGACCTCGGTTTCCCCATGGCTGAGTGGTACTGGGGAGGTAGGTCCCCCCTGGGGGCGAGACCCGCAAGTCCGGCTGGCCCCGGTGCCGTATCGGGTGTAGGAGACGGGGATGGGCCCACCCAGCACGATTCTGGTCCCTCTGCGGGGGGGGGGTGGAAAGTCTCAGATAGGAGCTGGATATTCTTGTTCGCCTAGGGGTCCAGGCACGGGGCAGTGTCCGCTGAGTCCGGTGGCGGGAGGGAGTCCCCACAGGAGCGTCTTGGTCGGCGAATCACCCCTCCACCATGGCGTCTCCAAGCCAGATAGACAGCTGGGACACCCCGACAGCCCCCCAGCGGTCCGACAGTGCGCGTCACGTCACGGATACACCTTGTAGTTGTCATCTTCGTAGGTCCCGGGGCCCCGCGGAGGGAACACAGCGATGCCACGCTACGTACAGGCGGCCCCGCTCAGGTCAGACAGGGGATGCGCCCGACTGGCAACGAAGCTTGGGGTCACAACAGCTCCATCCCCGGGCATGGTCTCCTGTGCCCCCACACCACGCACCTTGTACTCCGTGGACCTGCAGCGTCTTGGGGGCACCCTGCTGCGTCTTCCGTTGGGGGGGGGGGGCCTCGTCACCGCAGCGCCCCACATGGCAGGAGCTCCCGCCGCGGGTCGTCGAGCCGCTCAGACGGCCATGTAAAAGTCAGGCAGCACCTCTCGCCCCCACCCGGGCAAGTCAGAAGCCCCCGCCGATGAGCGGCGCCGCCACTCTACCTCCTGGGTCGCAGTCTCGGTAGGCCCCTGGGGCCGGTCAGCAGGGGAGAAGAGGAGGTGGGGGAGGGGAGGCGGCCAGGTCCGCTCCCAATCCCCATGTGATGACCACTTGCGCGGGGGGCCCGGCTCACCCCTGCACCTCCGCCGAGTGTTTCGTGGTCCGAGGGGTCCGGGCTCCGCTGCGGGCAGGCGCGGCTCTCAAACGCCCACCGTTGTGTCCCCGTGTCGTCAGCAGGTCGTTGACTCTGCCGCTGGCGCCATCTTAGGTGTTGCGGCACAGGAGACTCCCCGTGCCGCGGCTCCGTCCAGATTGGGTCTCTCCGGTGTTTGCGGGTCTCCGCTGGCACCGCAGCCCCAGCTGCATGGGTTCCGCCGGGTCTGTGGCCGGCTAGCAGTCCCGGCGCCGCTCTCTGGACAGCGATATAGGCACCCGAGACGGGAGCCTCAGCGATTCATGTCCGCCATCGTGGCTGCCGAAGCCACGCCCCCCCTGAATTCTGCAGCTCATATGCCTCGAACGGAAAAGGTTACCTACCAGTATGCATCTGTTCTTGGAATGTAGAGCTGCAGAGATTCACACGCCCACCCACCTCTCTGGAACCTGTATCTGTTCCAGTATTATCTTACTTAGATACATTCACATGGACATCTTTTCTGTTTCTTACAAACTCCATCATTTCCCATCATGGCGAAAAACAATCTGAGGATGGAGTCGATGCCCATGCGCACTATCGTCCAAGGGAGGAGTCACCTATCTCGTGACTACAAAAGACTTCTTCCAAGACAACAAGAAGGTGCAAGCATCCGAGCCCAACACCAGATGGCGATCCATGCACAAAGTGTGAAACTCTGCAGCTCTACATGCCAAGAACAGATGTATGCTGGTAGGTAGCATTTTCCTTTCATGAATGGGAAGTGATGGTAGGCATGCTCCAACACAATAAATTGAAGGTGAGTGGGGAACCATGAGTATTTTTCTGCAACCCAGAGAGAGTATAGGCACTCTTTCCAACAGTGCCTGTGAGTGTGGTATTTGAAAATACCAAACATGTTAGGCAGAGAGATTTTAAAGGGATGGAATTTGTTTGAATTTAATCGAAGTTTTTGCATCACTTTCTGGTTCAGAAAAAGTTGATAAGAGCCTCTGTTTGTTTAGAGTAGAGCATTTTGGGCGGTACTGTTATCAATATTACAACTGCGAAATGAAGCAAAGAAACATTCGAAACAAGTTCAGCAAACCGTTAAACTTTAGTTAACTTCTACAATGAGTGCCATATCAATTTTGACTGTCCCTACTGGATCAGTACTGCCTGAATAATTTCAGATTTTTTAAGCATAAACCACTGTAATTCCACATTTCATTTATGGTCTAGACTCTAGTTTCATGAGGTTTGAGAATTGTTGATGATAACTGTTATCCTGAACCTCTGAGTCACGTTTGATAATATGGCTCATCCTACTCTTCTGTACATTCCAACCTCAGTGGCTTACATTCCTCAAGTTTTGGTTCTTTTACTGAAAGTTGTCTAATAAAGAATTTTGGATCATTCCGATCTAAAACTGCAGAATTAATTTAAGCCATTCCTAAACACCATTATCTATTTCAAATTTGATGTAGTGCTTCTTTAATCTTTCTCTATCCTGTCTACTATCCATATGATTTTCAAATCTTACACTAACGATATCAGAAGTTATACTAATGTTTCTAGCAAGTGTATTATTGTCTCTTTTGATGTCTTCAACATTTCCTGCAATCCCATTGGTTATATGTGAATGGCTAAAAAATGATGTTACCTTTTTTGCTTGGTTGAAAAGGATAATCCTCTTTTAACATAATTATATCCACTTCTCTCTTTGGGTAAAGTCTTCCTTTCACGTAAAATAAAACAATCTTTGGGGCATATTCACAAGGATCTATCGTCAACGGCACTTTATCGCAGCCAAAGTAGCAATAAACTTATTGCCCCAATCACAAGCTGGTGTTAACATCCCACAGCACCAGTTTACCCGCGATAGCAGCCGCAAAAAACATCGCCACAGATGACCCCCGCAACTATCGCTAATGAGATGCAGAGTAGGCGTTCCCATGCCAAAATCTGCGACAACACTACTATACAACATTCTCAACGACCAGCCAGATCTGCGATAAGAACACAAAACAGGCGATAAGGCATGTTAGCAGCAGGAAAATAACACCTGCTCTGACCTAGTGCAAAGTCGGACAACAGCCTGCACCACAAAAGGGAGCCCAGCCCAGAGCCAGACCTGAAGAACAACAGATGCACCCGGGCAACTGAACATGCAGCCCAGAGGGCCGAAAGTACAACAACACCTGCTGCCACCACCCCCAGGACCCCCCTCCCGGCACCCCCACCGACCAAAGAGGGGGGGAGAGAGAGAGAAGAAGAGAGGGGGAGAGAGAGAGAGATAAGAAGAGAGGGGGAGAGAGAGAGAGAGAGAAGAAGAGAGGAGGAGAGAGAGCGAGAGAGAGAGAAGAAGAGAGGGGGAGAGAGAGAGAGAGAGTGTCGCCCCTGCACACCCAGGCCACACTGCTCACCTACTGCCACCGGTGTGTCTCCAACCACTTGCCAGTATGTATTGCAGTTCACCAGGTCATGCATCTGAGACAGACCCATCATCTGAAACAGAGTCCAGATACATGATTGGCACAGTACACACAATTGCACAAGACAGCATCGCCTGCCCGTCCATGCACACCCAGGCAGAGGTACCCCAGCCCCTCCTGCCGCTCATCGGAGCATGCCCACCCATGCACACCCAGGCCCCACTGCTCACCTTCCGCCACCGGCGTGCATACAAGAGGTCACACCACGTGCCGCTGGAAGCCACAAGCCCAGGGCCCGCGGACATGGCACCCTCCACATCATGCAGCCCCGCTCCACAGGCCACCAGGTCTCACGTTTGGTGCTGAGTCTTGATTACTCCATGGCAGAGGACATACCAGTGCACCTGGCCTCATCGCTGGCTGCACACATGCTCAGCTCAATAGGTGCCACTAACTCTGTGATCCCGAAAGCGACGCCACGTGGCGGTAGGCCCGCGCTGCCCGCTGGCTCTGGCCTACACTGCGGTCCTGCAGGGCACACAAAACCTGAGCTGTCCGGACCGCCGGGACAGGGCATCATCGCAGGCTGCACACCCGCTCAGCACTTAAGGTGCCCCTACCTCAGTGCACCCAAAGTCACCGCCCTGTGGCGGGGTGCCTGTGCCAGCTGCAAAGCTTCGGGTGCCACTAACCCTGTACAACCCCAGTCAGCGCCACGTGGTGGTAGGCCCATGACGGCCGCAGGTCTCGGGTGCCACTAACCCTGTGCGCAACAACTCATGGTCCCTTTATGATTGAGAACCGTGGGGCGTCCTTCATCCAGTCACCACCGGCAGAGGGGAATGTGACGTCGTCGGACCCTTATGTTGGTGGAGTCACACGGCCTGTGCCGATGGGTGTGGTGTGTGTGCAAACCTGCCCTCAGGGAGTGGCTGTGACATGCTGACAACTAGACCAGTGGCCTGCACACCACCAGCGAGTACGCCTGCGACGGGTAGCAAAGGGGACCCCCCTCGGAGAGTAAGGGTAGTGGTCTGGCCTGCCGTACGCAGAACCAGCGCAGGGCTTGCAACAATGACTCATGGGCTCTGGGCGTGGTTCAGTCCATGTCTGGACATGGAAGTGACTGATGCATGTGTTCCTGTTGTAGTGTCCATTGCACCCGGAACACAATATGCAATGTAGCAGCCTCTGACTGGCATCCCACAGGATGAGCATCATTGACGCAAGGGAAATCCCTTTCCCTACATTCATCTACACATTCATACATGAATGATGAAAGACATAACACAGCAGTGCGTTACTGGATGTTTATTGCACATCCAGTGCAGTTTTGCAGCTGGAGCGGTACAGGGCAATGCCAAGCACACTACAAAATATGGGCCCGTGGAGGCCAGCCACAAGTACTATGGCAGAGCAAGGGTACAGTACGCAGTCTGCTCGCCGTGTCATTGGTCATCAAACAGGATATGGCAGTCCATGTCGCTGTCCAAGGTGAGTGCATCGGAGTGTATCGGGGGTCAGTGGAAGGTCATGGGGCCATGTGCGGCACCAAGCAGAAACTGGCCAGGTGGCGGAAATGAATGCTAGTGCCTCCTTCTGAACTCAAATCCATCCACGTCCTCGTCCTCGGATGTGTGCTCTGCCCCACCTGTGGGTGTTGCAGTACCGACTGCGACACTGTGTGCCACTGACACATCAGGGGCCAGAGGAGGATTGTCGACCACACTGTGAGGCAATGGCACACCAGGGGGCGGAGATGTGGATGGTGCGGGGGCAGCAGCATTCATCATCGCCACGCCTTGTGGCAGCAATGCCATGATGAAGATCTGCAGGGCATGGTAGATCCCAGCTACATTTCGCTGGTGTGCAGAGGTGGCTGTCATCCTTTTCGCATCCATCCGCACCATGTCCTCCATGAGCCTCCGCATATGTGCCAGCTCACGGCTGGTATCGCTGGAGCCCCACTGAGCAGACAGGTGTTCTTCTCTCTGCATCATAACGCCAGCGATGTCAGTCAAGGCTCGTTGGAGACCATGGAGCGGGCCTAGACACCCATGGATGGTGTCCAGTTTGGTAGCCATGAGGTCGAACCCCACCCGCACCTTGCTCAGCCATCACCCTCTGGCCCTCCAGCACACGGCGTTGGAAGGCCGTGTGTTGTTCCTGGGGGTCTTGGGAGACTGCCAGGACCATGGGTGCCTCCTGCTGGGTGGTTTGGGTGGTGGATGAGGTCTCCTCGATGCAGCTGGGCAGCCCTGATAATGGAGGTGAAACGCGGATGATGTCTAGGAGGGCTTGTGCGTCGATGCTGGGGTTGTCCTACTCGTCATCAGCAAAGAGTGGCTGGGACTGCTCTGCAGGGGGTCTTGACGGTGGCCATGCAATGTGAAGGGGAGATGATGTATTGCAATGTGTCCACATGTATGTAGCCGCATGGTACATGTTGACATTCAGAGAGCATGGCACTGTACATTGGGACAGTCTATAGATCTGGGTGATGACCCAGAGTCATTGAGGGTGTGCACTGTGCTCTGCTTGATTGTGCATGTGTGCCATCGTGGCCACCTCCACCCGTCCCCCCAGTACAGTGGTCACTCACCCTGTTGCGGTTGTGTTGTGTCCTGTCGAGCAGTGTCCGATCCCCCGACTACGGCCACAGTATCCACACTGATGACTGTCGACACCAGCTCCTCCATGTCATCCAGCACAAGCTGTGGCGCTGGGCCACCACCTCCAGTCTGCATTGCTGCCTACTGGTTGGCTGCGAGTTTCTCCTTGGTCTTTCGCTTGATGTCATTCCATCGCCTCTTGACCCCGTCCATTGTCCTCTTGTGCTCTCCGACGGCATTCACCTTGTCCACGATGTCCCGGCATATTCCATTTTTGGTGCCCAATGACACGTTGGAGGTGATGAACAGTTGTTGATGGTGTTCCATCACCTCCGTGACTATGATCCTGTTTGCCTGAGGACTGAACTTCGTCTTCCTCTTCTTCTTGTCCTTGCCCTTCCCTGTCCCCGAGGTCCCGGGCTGGTCGTCCGGGGTGCTTGTGGGGTTGCGCTCGTCCTCTGCGCCTGCTCCGGCTGCCTCCATGGTGCTTGGGCGTTGGTCAGTTTGTTTGGGTATTATTTCTACTTTTATGGTGATTTTTCCCACCTGCCAGGTGTGTGTTGCAGGCCTGGCGCTGCTTAGCGCTGATTTCCTAATCGCGCTTTGGCCCATCGCAGGTTTTTTCGCGTTGGGTTTGTGTTTTTATCTCCGTCTAGGTGGTTGTATCGCGGGCATTGGCCGCGGTTTCTGCAAACTGTCATATGGGGCCGCCTTGTTGTGAATTCCACGTTGACACAGGTTTATTTTCCCGCAATAGGCTGCGATGTGTAAAGTTGCCTTAACATTTTTTGGGGATGTTTAGCACACGTTCTTGTGAATATACCCCTTGGTTTTATAATGGATGGCTATAGCTCAATGAACCTATAGGTTATTACAGCATTCACCAGGGACTCATCCATTGAAATCTCTTAACATATAATGTACTGCAGCACTTGAAGTGTAGTGGTTTACTGGAAATAGTGTTATATGTCAGAAGCTAGTAGCGTAAGTATCGCTATAAAAGAATATCATAGCCAGTAAGTATTAGTTGATGTTGTTTAACTCTACATCTATATACCTTGTAGATGTATATATAGTCACTGTACGCATATGTGGAGACAAGTACATCAAAATTATACTTACATGAATTCACTTACCTTGATCATATTTCGACAGTAGATATTTTGCCTACGATATTTTTGCGAGGTGGCATTAAATCCACTATAGCCTGGTACCATATCATTCAAATCATCAACTTTCACGTGGGCCGAGAGATTAAATGACCATCGTGCAGGCTTTAAAAGTCACGGTTTGTCTTGTTTGGAACCTTAAGAAACAATAGACACCATTAAAGGCGAAAAAAATACATAAACCGGCTACCATGATTCATTTGCTTGGCCAAATGCGACTTCACAACCTGACCTGATTATATCCTGCATGTAATCTAGGGCCTCATTCTCCAAGTTGAATGCTTTGGAGTCATATAAAAATTGTCTGCCCTTCTGATTTTACATTGATTTATGAAGGAGGTGCACACTGTGAAGGAACCCTCTTCCATTGAAGGTCAACCAAAACCTATCCACTAGGCCTGCAGGGGTTAAACAAATATGAAACTGTTTAATTTATTTTATTTTTGCAATTTTATGTAGCATTGCCCGAAGGCATCAGAGGGCTTTGCAACAAGCAGGAGATGAGGGTTACAGCAGGGTACATAAATAGTAAATGAACTCAGACGGTTACTTCGGTGGGTGTGTGCAGGAGTAATCACAAGAACAGTTGCTGCAATTGGGCAGAGGAAACACACAGTTAAAGCCTTAATTTCTGTCATTATGGATTGACATCTCTAAACCATTCTGTCATAATGATTGACGATCTATAAACTATTTGCAGGTGAAGTGCTCTATTTGAATGTAGTGAATGACTTTCTCAGGCGCTCACTGTAAATTACTCTGGAGTGCAAGGGTTTATGACTGGGCACTGCTGACAGGGCACTCAGGGCCACATTTCAAGGTTCACCTTTAATCCCTTGAAAATCCGCCTTTCCTGCCGGAGTTACCAATGCATGGGGCATCAGTAATTCTCAGGGGCCTTTCAGAAATGAGACATTTCTGGGGGAATCAGTAATTTTGGTCTTGATTTTACCGACCTTCCCTCATTTTTCCACAGGATTTTTCTGAAATACTTTACTTTCCAGGTGAGGGTGAAACACCTCAGCTCTGCAGAGTTACAGTGGCTCACGTAATCCCAATGTTCCTGGTGATTTCCATTACAGGCCAACATATGTTTACCAGGGGCCTCATAATGAGGTCATTAGATTTGTTTTAGTTTGTCAGTACAAACTTGTATCGAATTTCAATGTCCTAATGTCAGAAGTCATATGCATCATTTGTTATTTAGATGGCTTATTACATTGTAATGAAAATGGTGCCTTAATAATAATTGCGCCTGCATTGCTCTGCATTTGGTCATCTTATAATCAGTTGTTATCTATTTACTTTACTTTGGAGGTCAAGACATCTTTATGACCGAAGAACAAAAAAAGTATTACAATGCCATGAAAAAGCTTGGGTCGAAAAAGCCACAAAAACCTATTCCTAGGCCGCAGGTAAGAATGTGTTTATTTAATTATTTTCAATATGCGACCACAGATCCAACCTTCCAAAACACAATACATTGTCTTGTATTTATAATGCTGCAGTGCAATGAGAGAAATCTTTGTATATAACTCTGATACCACTTTCTTGCAATTTCACAGCACACCAAACAAAAGGTTTTACTATTACTGAAATCATTTTTTTTCCCAGTTATTAACCTCAAAACAATGAAAGGCTGAATAGGCTCTGTTGTGTACATACATCTGGCATGCAGATCACTGTTTTGTCCCCTGCAGTAATCCACACTGCAGGTACAAAAAGGAATTACGTTTATTTGTATTCAGGAACAAACCGCACCATCAAGATGCTATAGCAGAAGTGGACCAGCAATAACTACCTCTGCTTCAAACCATAATTATCTCTACAGAATACTGCGATAACATTATACTATTATTAAAGTGACAAGACACAACAGTCTCACGCAGATCCCAGCAACTGAGCTGTCTCATTAGTTACATTTGTTACCCAAGTATTCGATTTTACTATGAGTTACTGACAGTTCCTGAGAGCAGTAGCTACCATTTGTTCTACTAGCTTTTTTAGCCTTACCACAACCTCTCGAAATAATTGTGTGCCCAGACCCAAGAGACACTGAGAAATCTAAAATCAAACAAAGGGGAAAAAACCACCAAGCAGGGGAAGCCCCACTCTAGAGTTAGCCCATCACAGTGGCGATACTGACTTTGAGATGCTCCCATATTCCAAAGATTATCTCACCTACAGTACATTGAAGTGGCAAAGAACTGATGTGAGGTGGTCCCCCTTTCACAGGAGAGTAGAGGAAGAAGGAAATGCAAAACAGCAGCGGTGGATAAGCCACGGAGGAGCCCCTGCTCAGGAAGCATCTGGAACCCACGGATCACCTACCAGCCTTCAGTGAACTGATTGCCCCAGCCACCACGACCAAAAGATGGAAAACCTGGGTGGGTTGCCTCAATAAGTACTTTAGGGACATGAGAGAAACACATTGTACAGGAAAGATGTCTCTTCTTCTACACTTCACAGGGGTAGAAATATACAAGCTGTTGTAAATCCTATTCTAGGAATTTGTGGCATTGCCTTAGATTGAAATCTTAGTTCAGAAGTAGATTTTGTCTGGAAATCATTGTTAGGTTGATATGCACATGAAGAATCTTTTGCCCAAGAACAGTGGGATTAGTTCAATCCTCTTCTATTCATTCTTTTTAATATGACATTCACCCACTTGGGTTTTGCTTGCAAATGAAAAGAAAAGTTCATTCTGCAGCAATTTAAAAACCAATAAATATATTACAGGAAACGAACAGCAATAGAAAATACAATAAAAGTGTAGAATCGGTAATTCCCAGTTACTAGTCGAGTAAACGACTGACTTAGAAGGAAGTGGAAATAGGAAAGATAGGGCAGGACAAAAGGGGGCACTAAGATCTTGGTTTAGGTTGGGTGGGATTTAATCTCAAACCTTGCCCTCAACTGGAAAAACAGGGTCTGATTTAGAGTTTGGCGGATGGCATACTCCATCTGAAATGTGGCAGATATCCAGTGCAATGCATTGCAGGTTCATTATATCATATGGCACTTTTAATATGCCGGACGGGATATCTGTCACGTTTGTGAGGGACTAGCCCAGAAGCCAAACTCTAAATCAGTCCTATAGTGTCCTTTCTATACCATTCTCCATTACCGTATATGATCGTTTTCTCTTTTCTTTGGTGCATATTGTGAACAACAGGAAGCACTAACTTCTATTTCTCATTCTTCTTAAAGGGGGCCTTCAGTGAATTGTTTGCCTACCACTTTCCTTATAAGTATCCCCACTGTCTGTGTTTTGGTCTGCTGATGCACTTTTAAATATTCTTCTAAGGATCAGGTCGTTTTGCTTGATCGATTTATTATATGCAAGCTCTATATGGGGGATTGCTTTGTTATCCTGGTTATTATACGGACGTTAGAGGCAATCTCTTATATCCTATCTCATGATTCAGTCATTTGTCTCCAGTAGTTTCGTTCTTGTAGGAGCTGATTTTTCATCCACTCTTTTGGAATACTGACATTTGTACACATGAAGAATTGAGGTGATAAATTGAATTTGAGGCTTCAACATTGATTGCTTTCTGTATATGATTATTTGGTCCATCTTCTACCATTTCCCATCAACATTGTTATGCCTATTTGTACAGCTCATGTCTTACATGTGATTCAGGTGGTATATAAGGAGGTGAATGTGCTGGATGAGTCTGTGGTCTAGGTAAAGAGCAAGTTTTTAGTTTCTTGCAGAACTCTAGGATTGACGAGGCAGCTCTGATGTTCAGGGGGATGTTGTACCAGGCTTTGGCTGTGAGGTTCAGGAAAGTATGACAGCTGGTTCTGGCTTTGCAGATGTGGGGGATGCGTGTAAGCAGGAGACCGTTAAGTGGAGGTTTGCAGTCGGGGTGTAGTAATGGATGTGGCCATTATGGTAAGAAATACATATATAATGTGCAGTGTACCTGTGTTAGGAGCTTGAAGAGTGCACATTTGTGGATGAGGAGCCAGTGCAGGTTTTTGAGGTGCAAGGTGATGTGTGTACAGGGTGGGAGATTGAGCATGTGTGTGGCTACTTAATTTTGTATGACAGTGGTCAGTTGGGGAGAGATGCAGACAGAGAGTGCATTGCCATAGTCCAGTTTACTGGTGATAAGGGCGTGGGTGACATTTTTTTGAGGATTTTTAGGCTGTATAAACAGGAGTAGGCAACAGCGTTGCCTTGGTTGGTCATTGAGAGCTCGATGTCCACCACTATGCCCAGATTCCTTGCTTGGTTGGCCGGGTACGGTGTAGGTCTGAGGACTGCTGGCAGCCAGGTAGAATTCCATAGAGAGATGTTCTAGTCAAGGAGTACCACCTCTGTTTTGCCTTTGTTGAGTTTCAAAATCCAAAAGAGGGGGACGAGGGGGGGAATGAAGGTCCAGCATAAATGCTCCAATCAAGCTACGTAGGTCAAAGGAGTATGCAGTTCCTGAAGAGAAAGAAAAAAAGGAAGGGACGGAATAGGTCAGGGTTAACCTGAGACACGCACCCAGATGAGTGTCATGCTTCATCATCAGGCAGCTCTTTGTTGGGCCGGCACTGCAATGTTTAACGGGCCCTGCGAGGGGCTCTTTTCCAGACTTCTTTCGTTTTATTTTTGCCGATTTGAAGAGTGAGGTGCAGTGTAAAGAATGAGACTGTGAGTAGACTGTTGTAATGTGCTGTTAACAATAACTAAGGGATACCCAAAGTTATTTAATATGTAGGTTCCCTTGTTATCACTAAAAAGTCATAATTGGCTAGGAATGGATACAATGGCCAACACCTGCTCAGGAAGTGATATTTAAAAGAAGTAAGACATGTTTCTTGCCTATTTATCATCAAAACTGAACATGGCAATTCATCAGGACCAGGATCCTAATCTACTCATGGTTTGGGTTCACCAGAAGATGCAAAATGTAGTAATTGTACCCAAAGAGATTCACACAAGTATACCTTCAGGACTGACATAAAAGGAGAAAGTAAAAACAAATAAATCAAGTAAAGGTATTGATATATAGTAGCATGCTTTAAGGTGTAAGAGGGTACATGCTTCGGTCAGGTCCACCCTAATAGTGCAGGTATGCACTGACCCTACGTCAAGATCTCACTTAAAGATATAAACACATGTACAAAAACCAGACAAATACACATATTAGTGACTAAACCACAATGCGCATTTCAGGGACAGTAATGCAGGTGAAAGTCTGGTGTGACAGACAACGAGGCTTACCATATAAGGTGGGTTGCTGTACCCCAACAGTAAGAGGCAGGGAAGACTCTCACTGGCGTATAGGCAACCTGAGAGAAAGAGTGCACAAAATCGACAGCGATTATTCAAGGGCCGAGCCAGGTTCTTGAAGCTTCAATGGGAGAGTAAGCAACTGGACCAGTGCCCACGGTGATCAGGGTAGCCACTTTGATGACGACCTACCCCGTCCTCTGACACCATGGAGATAACTGGTGGACCTAGCTGGAGTGGCGTTTAGTAGCAAACGTGCAAGTGCTAATTAGGGATTCCGGAAACACTGGAATGTCACAGAAGCATGCATCCCAATGCAAGTGCCATCTTGGAAGTAGCGTGGGTCTAAGGAAAAGTGAAAAATAATTTTAAAGTGACGCATTCCAAGCCTTATAGCAAATTAGCCATCCACACATAATTGCAACTTCTATAGATGCAATATACACCTACTAGGAGGCAAGTATACACATAGAGAACAGGTGGGTGTTTTCCGTGGCTATCGTAACGCTGCACAATACTGGGATGAGTGACAGAGTGTCCAGCCGTCAGCGAGCACCATATTGGAATTGGAGTCATAGTGCAATATGATAGCATGAGAAGTGGTTTCCCATTAACGACCAGTGAAGTACTGTAAGCACCCCATGGCACCGGTCCCTAAAATATGCACTATCAACCACGACCGTAATACTAACAAAGTTCCAACACAGGGAAATTGTCCTAGGTGACCTTGTCTATGTATATGTTCATCTAGTAAGAGTGTGGGGACATTGTCCTAAGAAACTCTCTCTATGTTTATCAGGGGGTAGTGTAAGGGCTTACAGAAGAGCCCTTATCAAAGCCCGATATCAAAGATGTAAAGAAGTATATGGAGTGTCCTGACTGTATCTTTAAGTAGTTAACTCACCCATGGAGATAACATCGTTGAGCTGTGATTTCCGTGTAGCGAATCGAAAAATCAATTTATGTTCCCTACCAAATAGGGTTTTTTTTTCATCTGGGTGTGTGCCTCCAAGACTATCCAATACAAATCATCAGGAGTGAGTATGTTGTCTGTTAATAAAATGAGTGCTCATTCTGGTAGTGGTCTTTTTACAGCGAATGTAACTGTGGTCCATGATTCTGACCTTCACTGCACGGTGGTCATGCCTACTTATCGTTTGTTACAAGGGCGTGTGGTTGTGTAGATACAGTTTGTGGAACTGCAATTAGTATGTGACATCTGTGTCCAAGAATGTGTGTGTCTAGTTGGGTGACCGTTGAAGGTTCAGTCAAGACACAGACCCCGCATGGGTAATGTCCATGATGGGTGGTAGGCCCCACAGTGGTTGCTGTGTGTTTCTGGTGGTTGCCCATGGTCTGGTGTGTACAATCGTGTCATTGATGTTATGGCAAGACGTGGGGCAGGCAGGGTGATGGACCCTTTATCCAATATTGACCAGTGTCTCCTAATGATTTGTCTTACTTTGTTGGAATTTGGAGTAATTGGTGTCATGCATGTCAAGATATGATTCTGAGTGTTGTTACGTGGCTCCAACAGTGCAGCCCTATAATTGTTTTTGGCCCTCTTTTAAGCTGCCTTGACACAGTGTGCTGGATAGTGGTATACTTCTAAATTGGCAGATAAGAGTTGCACTTGTTGGTCATAATCACTAGTGAATCTGCAGTCGCGGCAAAGCAGCAAAAACTGCCCGAAGGTCAAGTTGTCTCTCAAATGTTTAGGGTGATGACTGTCATACCGGAGCAGACTGTTACAGTCCGTCAGCTACCTGTTGGTGGTGGTATGCAGCTGTCCTTATTCAAGGGAGATGAGTAGTTCAAGGAAGGGGAGTCTCTCAGCCAGCAGAGATATTCTTAGTGAATCTTAGGAAGGGGTTCAGTGTGTCCATTCGCAAAAGGTGTCTGTCACAGGTCTCACTGTCACCCTGCCAAAGTATGAGGATATTGTCAATATATTGACCTCATACTGTGATGTGGGCAGAGAAGGGATTGTCATCACAGAAGATTTTCTCTTTCTCCAAATTGGCCATGTATAAACATGCCAAGCTCGGGGCGAATGTGCTGCCCATAGATGTGCTATGTCTGATGATAAAACTGGTCTTGAAATTGAATGCTAGGGTGGCACATTCGAGAAATAAATTAACTGGGGTAGTCGATGTCCAAACCTCAGAGAGCAGAGTGCTCTCTATCACTTCCAAGGTGTGTTGAGTTTCAGACAGTTAGGCTTCATCCAGCGGGTGACTTCTGACATGCAGCAGGTAAAGTTTATCTGGATGTTGAATGTTTTGTCAGAGAGGAAAAGAATGAGCTGTGTGTCATCAACCTAAGAGATGTTGTTAATTCCGTGGGATCGGATGAAATTGGTGAGCGGTGCCATGTAAGCATTGAACAGCCTGGAGCTGAAACATGATCTTTGACGTACTCCACAGCTGAAGTTAGCGGTGGACTAGGTGTAGGGAGCCAGGCTGATAAACTGCTTTCATCCGATATGGAAGGATCATATCCAGTGTCATCACAGAGAACCAGGCCCTCGTATACCTGCTTCATGAAGACATTGAATCTGAAAGGGGGGGAGATGGTGTCAAAGATGGACAAAGAAAGAAGGAAGTACAAATACGCCGGTCCCCAACATCAACTTGCACAAGCCGGGGACCGGGACCGAGCAGGTTATCAGGCGGGGCAGGACTCTTGACAGAGTAAGTACCCTTTGAGTACGAGGGGGCACGGGGCACTCACACATTTCCATTCACGGCGTTCCATATAACGGAGGGTTCGCTTTGAGCAATCCCTTACACCGGTCACTTACTCAACCTTCTTCTCCCTCATGGGGCACACTATAGAGTTTGACTACAGAGATACCCCGACAGGCTGAACAGTCCCCTGAGACACGGTTACTCTTCAAAGTTTGGGTAAGAAAATATGTATATATGTTTTTATGAGTGTCACTGAGCATATGTTTGTTCGGTCTCCTTCCAAAGCACGTACATGGGAAACAGCATCATGGAAATACCACAATATGCTCATACAATGTTGTATGTTGTTTTTCTTTGTTCTCTTCAAAAATGGAGAACCACGCATGACAGATGAATTATCTGTCACACACATAAGGAGCAGCTACTCTGCCCTTTACTCACTGACAGGATAGGGAACCCCCCACTCTCTGTCCCCCAGGGTGGATGACCATTGCCCTGAAGAAAGTCCAGGACCTTCAAGGCCACATATGGACTGAAACATGTTGGCACTTGGGTCATAGGACCATAATACTCCCATTGACCCGTTTTTAAAGATTTTTTACTAACCCCGACACACCCAAGAAGAAAGGGAAAACAGGGATCTGTCTGAGGTTTTTTATCTTTAATGTCCCCCTGGTCTTCAACTATTCCAAAGAGCTCCCAACACTCTGGTTGAGCCCACTCCGACTTATAGGTGTCGGGGTGACCTGATGATGAAGCATGACACCACTAGGGTGTGTGAGGGTAACTAAACAAAAAAGAATTGCTTCCTTGCTTACCCTATGTTGAAGTTATACACCTATCCTCTTGCTTCATACTTCCCCCCTACCCATTTAAGTGCAATTTGATTGACCACTACGTGGCCAGTTGGAGTAATTTTCCTAGTCCACTGGTACTGCAGGTTCTGTCCTATCGTATGGTCTTTTATCCAGGGCCATCACTGTGGCAATATCGGGAGGAGCCATGTTTTGGTCAGGAAGAGCAGAGCTGGTTAGAGGTAATGCATTAGGTCCCATAATGTGACGGTGTGTCTCACAAGCATGCACATGTTGAGGAGGAGGCAGGTTAGGGTGGGATGAGAGCTTTTTAGGGGGTGATGTGCAGTGTGTGGTGGTGTCTGGGAGGTGGTCAATGGTTGGTGAAGGCTTGAGGGGGCATACAGGAGAAATGACAGGAGATGCACCTTGCGTGCTGGCAGGGGAGGCCCGTCTGCAGAGCTGAGAGGAGTGTCCTGGGTTCAGGGCTTAAGCTATGGCAGAGTAGAATTTGAGGGTGCGATGGGATGGTCCAGGCACTAGCCAGGGGCTGGGCATGGACAGACAGCTTGCCTTTAGTGTGCCTTGAGCACAAAGTGGCACACCCACTGCTCATCTGCTGTGTGTGTCCATTATGCAGCTACCATTAAGTAGGAGCAGGAGGGAGGAGGAGTTTCAGGGCAGTGGGTTGGGTATAGAGTGAGCGGAGGGAGTGACAGTAAAGCAGGTGAGAGCAAGGTGTGAGGAAAATATGCAAACAGAGGAGCGGAAAGCAGGTAAAAAAGGCTGAGAACAGGAGATAAAAGGAGGCATAAAGCAGGGTAGGGAATAGGGAAAAATTGGAGGGAAAAGAGGCAGGACAGCTGAGAAAGAGCAAATGTGAGAGGAAAATGGACAAAGGGGAGAGAAGAGAGTTAAGAACAAGAGTCGAAATGATGGGCAAGAGTGCAGACAGTGAGGGAAAAACGTGTAAAGGGGCAAAAAAGCTGAGCCTGAGCGAGAATGCAAGAATGAGAGGAAAAACGATCAAGGAGACAAAACAGAACTAAGAGAAAAAAGGCACAGGTGCTGAAAAAGGAGACGTACGAAACAGAGAAAAACAGGGGCGCGAGTTTTGAAGCTTTCAGCTTACAGCGTGGCCATTGGAGATAGCTGACATTTTTTAAAAGCTTTTTATCAAAAACGTTGCCTGAACTGCTCCCATTCTCTGTGTTGTGGTTGCCAGTCCAATGATTTTGGAACCATACTCCATAAAAAAGGCGGACAATAAAAATGAAGACACCAAGAGAGTTCCCTATGCCGTTCTTTGATGAATAATAGTATTAATAATCGTTTCTCCCAGATTCCTTCAAATGTTTCAAAGATGCAAAACAGAAAACTCAGTTACAGTAACAGAAAACAATTTATTAGTCCAAAGCGCAAAAATCCCATAGGTTATGACAACATAATGGTGAAAGTGCAAAAAAACGCTAACAACAGCAGTAGAAATAATCAGTTTCACATGAATGCACATGAAATACTGCCATGTTATATCTGAGTAATTCCAGAAAAAATGAGTTATAGAATGTTATGTAGCATCAAGGATGTAAGACAGAACTTATTTTAGAGCTAACTTCAGACTTCTATCCTGTTTACCCCAATCACAAACAATAATAAACACAAAATGTGCAAATATAATGGCAAGAGTTTGAGTTTGCAGGGGCGATAGCCACAGATCCGATATGGCTTTGTTTCCAGGATGAATGCTTATAAGAAATTGATGTGCATATTCACTATTGTTATCAACAAGGAACGATGGCAGAATTGCAAGGTGATTTGTGACATTAAGGACATTACTTGCATCCTTTCAACAACCTCCATCCCACATAGGTAGGTGGCTAACTTTGTATACTGACCAAATCGCGGTATCAAGAGCATCCAGATTGAAGCGGAACTTGCTGGATACAGGCCGCCAGCACAACCTACTGTCTTGAATGGAACTCAGGACATTCGGATGAAGACAACTGATGCATTAGCCATCCTCACATTGGGTGTCAGCCATTGACACCCCCTTTGATCTGCTCAGATGTTTACACACTAGATGGTCCAGGATCAGTAAGAGCTCCTGCTCAGCCCTTTGCAGCTCAAATACTCCATTCAAACAGATGTTATTTAGCCTATTTTTGCTACAGAAATGATTATAAGTCCAAACCAAACCTCCTCATCAAATCCAACAGCATGCACGTTCAGGTTGGCCTTCTTATGCCCCTGTGTCTTGTGCCTTGTGTTTACAGTGTGGCATTAACAGTTATCGGATGGCTTTTTTTGACTGGTCCATCTGGGGACAGTTTTGAATTTTATATACTGTCCTGTGCTAATGGTTTGCTTTTAGAATTTCCTATTTTTCATCACACAAGTTCTGAATCTGGAAGCTACTTACCCCTCTGCTGTATTTTGTGGATAATCTGGTACATACAATTCCCCAAACAAATTTCTCTGAGGAGTGCAGAATTACCAAACACGAGCCAAGGCTACCCTAGGAGAAATCTAGTTTGACTGTGTGAGTCTTTCCGAATTGACAGTGTGAGAGCTCCATCATAGCTTGCATCAAGCCTGTGACCTCTCTTCTCTACTGGTTGTTGATTTCCCTGAAAAGAGAGATTCAAATGACCTTGATTGAGAGAAGTGATGCTCTAATTTATGTTGACAACTTCAAAGAAGGAACCTTTTTCGCTTTCTTTTACTCTTGTGATCTTCAGAGTTTTCAGTCACTTTTTCAGTTTGGAAAAGGGAGACTTTTCATCTTTTTCTTTCCTGATTTGCATTCTTCTTTGCAAACCAAATTAAGTCTCAAGTGTTGAATGACTAGATTGGGTCGCATTGATTGGTTTAAGAGTCCTCTTTTGTGGTCAACTGTCTTAATGTTGTTTTCTTCCTTGGAAGATTTTTTTAAAATAAATTGTAGCAGAGAAATGGTGTATATTTACAGCGGGAATTTTATTTTGTAGATTATTTTAAGAAGAGACATACATGGTCCCAAGAGTCTATGCGACTTTATCCTTTATTTGCAGAATCCCATACAGACTCTGGCTACGTACTGAAAAGACACAGCATGCACAGCATACATGTGGATGTTTAAATATTGCGGGCATCTTTCTTGTGATTCCCTGATTATGCAACCCCGTGAGCATCAGTTGAATGGACCAAGACAAAAGTCTAATGTACATAAGCTAGGCTGTTGGCCTGTTCACCTCTTCATGGAAATTTGCATCTGAATGTCCAGTTGTAGAAATGTTCCAAAAGCCTATTGTGAATAATATTGTTTTGTTTTTAGGCTAAATTACCCATCAATTAACACACCTGCATTTTTAAATGTTATTGATTTTTGTTTTTCTTCCAGAACGCATTCCAAAGCATAATTTTTGACGTGGTAACAAAACAAGCTTTTGACATCACTATTATGATTCTCATCTGCCTTAATATGATAACCATGATGATCGAAACAGATGACCAGAGTAAAGACATGGAGAACAACTTGTACTGGATAAACCTTATCTTCATTATCCTATTCACAAGTGAATTCTTGTTGAAATTGATGGCACTTCGCTATTATTACTTTACAATTGGCTGGAACGTTTTTGATTTTGTTGTCGTTATTCTTTCCATTATAGGTAAGAATCAATTTTCCTTTGAAAATGTTGGCTATTTGGATGAAACGTAGATCCGTCTAACAACTTTAAATTGTTTTAAAAGTATCCGTCATGTTTTTAAATGCGGTTGATAGCATGTCAGCCAAAGGATGAAGATAACACTGCAGGGCATTGACACATTGATCATCACTTTCCTTTTGCAGTCCTTCTAATGGTCATTACTAAATGTGTTTTCTAGCTAAGTCTCAATTAATTGTGTGGTTCAACATACACATTCAGTGGTTTCACTGTAACAATTTGGCAGAATACAAGGGTCCTATTACGGACAGGGCACACTTTCCCTGTTTGCGCCACAGCACACCTTCAAATAGGTGTGCCATGCACAAACAGGGAAAGTGTGCCCTATCAGGTTGAATGCTCTGCCCTCAGGACAGCCTCAATCACGCGCTGCCCTGGAGGTAGCGCATTCAAGTTAAGTACAGAGCAGCTGCTTCAAATCCGCTATGTGTTTCACTGTGCTGGCGGCACCCGCCTGCACTTTATAGAGGGTACAATGAGTGACTGCACCCACCAGTAAGTGTATGCCTTGGCGGTTTTGTGGCGCATTGTTAGTGCACCTCCTGACATATTCTTTACCTCTCCGCCCGCGCCCATAATAAGGTGTGGGTGCAGAGGTAAAGAGATGACCTCATTTGCATGGGATCACACCCCAGTGCAAATAAGGGAATGACTTTTTGAGATAGAGCTGTCACAACATGTGCACTTATGCAATACAGGCCCAGATGATCAAAAGAATGTAATGGTTGAAAACCTCTCTCATACATTTGCTAATAAACTCTTCTGCATTCCTTAAGAATTAAAACTTCAATGTATTCATGGTGAGTCTGTTTCCATGTTCCTGTTGCTTTTGAGGACTTTTTGCTATTCATATTTAATTGGGACACTTTAAAATGCATTACAAGACACTTCATACATCTATAAGAAAGTGGGCCTTATTCTGAGTAGTGTAATAACTTCAAAATTCTGCACAAACACTGAAAAAGTTTCCCCAGCAAACACGTGGAGGAAATTGTAATATGAAAAAAGTGGTTGAAATGGAATACTGTGAGTCGTACCCATGGTAAAGTCCTTAATAGCATAGTGGAAAACAAGATTAGGTGGAAAAACCTGGTCATGGTAACTCTCTCAAGGGCTTTTTGGTTTCAATGCTTACTAAGTGACTTGGAAAGAGGGACTATGTATTCCATAAGGGAGAGAGAAACATAGTTTATTTGTGTTTTAAAAATCTTCTATACCTAAAAGAGTAAAGGAAAGGATATAATTTAAAGCACTGTTTTCCCATGACTTGCATTGGACACATCATGTTAAATAGTTACCGTTCTTTCAGCTTTCAATTATGCAGATGCATAACATGGTTGTATCTGATTTGACAGAAATTCAGAAATGTTGATGCTGTTCTGGTTAATCCTTTCCATCAAACCCATTTCTATTACTTTTTCCTAACCTGTGGGATTTAATGAGATGTTGAAAATATATTGTGAGAAACTGGGTGTCTGTTGCAGTACCCACCCCCCACACTTTTTTGCCTGTTTTTTCATGCAACTTTGACTGATGTGTACTGGGTCCCTGCCAACCAGGGTCCCAGTACCGGTGTTCTTTCCTTAAAAGTTTATCTCCATTGGCACCAATTCAGTTACCCCTATAAGTCCCTAGTAAATGGTACCCCTGGTACCTATGGCATTTGGACTGAAGAGGGTCCCCTAGGGCAGTAGCACACATTTTGCCACCCTGGGAACCCATCAAGAAGACTATGTACACTTCCATCGCAGGCTGCTTGTCTTGGTGCAGAGGAATCCAAAGAGTCTACATGGCACACAGCCCTGTGTGGGATTCTCTCATACACTACACTGCATGAGATATAGGGAAGTCACCCCTACTTCGGTCCTTCAGCCTTAAGGGAGGGTACACTACTTCCCATGTGTGGACATATCTGTATGAGCAGATATGACCCTGCAATATCTGAGCCTTTCTTGGATATTGTATGTGCACAGGGGAGCTATAAGGAGTACATGGGCTGGATACTAGTCATTACGAGTTTCCTACCTCCATGATGGCTTCACTGTACCCTAAGATGTTTGGTACCAAACCCCTTGTCTTAATAATCCTCACTGATGTCAGCGTGGGGATTATTATTAAATGCACACAGGAGACTCTTTAGAGGGTGCCCTGAAAACCTACCAAGCACTGGTGTTGTCTCTGGCTTGTTTTCGCGAGTCTGTCACCACCAGACATGTTTCTGACCCATGGGATGAGAGCCAGCACTCTCAGAGGGCAGAGACAAAGCCTACTCTTGGTGGAGGTGCTTCACACCTCCTCCAGAACAAGAATGGCCTTCCTGGGCGTGGTGCTTCAATGGTGATGCACCTCTGAAATCCAACTCAGGAGCCTGCGGATAGTGTGGAGGCCAAGCCCCCTTTCTGTCTCCACTTTTTGGTGGGTGGAAAGGCAGGAAAATTAGTTAGATTAGGAGGAGGGTCCCCACTTAGCCTACACCACCACTAGGGTGGGACAGGCAATGTGAACCCCTCTCTTGAAATTCCACCATCTTGGATGGTGGGAAATCAACCTATCAGGGTTAGGGTAGTGCCTCTTCCCACTGGTAGTGATCACTAGAGGGTGTGAACACCCTAAAGGTAAGAAGCCCTGTAAGCCCCCTCTATTTAGTATTTAGGTGGCACCCCGAGACCTGAACAGCAGTTTCGACAGACAAGAGAAGAAAAAAGACAAAGAAGAGCTGCTGCCCAAAGACTGATGCCCTCCTGCAGTAGAAATTGGCGCCAAACCCTGCCTGCTGCATGGAAGACTTGACAATAATAGTGTGCTGTCTCTTTCTGTCCCTGTGAGGCCTCCAAGAACTGCAGAGCTCCTCCAGCCTTCAAAAAATCACCAAGAAGCTCCCTTGGAGTGAAGGTATCACTCCCCTGTACACCGCAGGCACCAAACCTGTGAAGTCCGGTTTGTCAACTTGCTGCTCCACGACGACCTCGATGCAGACATGAAAAGTATCTACGCTTCGCCTCCTATGCTCCTCGCAACTCATCCTCAATGTCTATGCAACCACGAACCAAAGTACTGTTTCATAGGGCCAAGACTGGTCCCTGTATCCGACCCATGCTCCATTGCGGTCAGCATTAACGTTTGGATTTGATCCGATTTAGCATGACCAGATAGTCCCAGTTTTATTCTTTTAAGCTCTAAATTTCATTTTTTTTTTTATCATAACTTTAGTTATACATATTGGCTTTTTGTCGTTTTGGTCTTATTTTATTCAATAAATAAAGCTCTATTTTTCTTATTAGGTGTGGTACCTTTTTCTGTTGTATTTTATACCGTTTTACTGTTTAAAGTACTGCACAAATACTTTACACATTGCCATTTAAATTAAGCCTGACTTTTCTGTGCCAAGATACCAGAGGGCGAGCACAATTTATTCTAGGGTGAGTATCTAACTTACCCTGACTAGGATTGTGGTTCCTGCTGGGACAGGGTGTTTACCACTATCCTTCATGAACCTAAACTAACCTTTCCAGTCCATGAACTATGGTGAGCGGTGATGATCTAAGAAGAGAGGTGGAATAGAGGCAGGAAGGAACCTTCTGGTAACAGAGCTTGAGTTGAAGGGACATACCTGTTACAATATAAAATCTAAAAATAAAAAAAAGAAACTCAGCTAGAAGAGTGTTCCAGTCCAGTGACCTTATTATGCCAAAGGTTTGGGAAAGAGATGCTGTACCTAGAGCCTTGGTTGTAGCTAGGTTGTTTTTGTTGGCTGTTTGGGGAGTATCCATTTATGGCTCTGAAAACCAGGATTAGTTGATTTTATCATTTTTTGTCAACACGAATGCGGGAGCCCGGGGAACATTAAACGATGGAGTCTTGTGTGATGGCAGATAGTGTGATGAAATTTTAATTTAAAGGGTGAAAGCACTCACCCAACCTGAGGTGACATGCTTCATCTTCAGGCCCCTCCTTACATTGGGAGAGATACTTTATTAATGTGGGCTACAACCTTGGGGCAATGGGGAACTTTTCAGGTGGAAATATCAGCCACTATGTAGTTGTGGAGCTAAATGTGATATGCAGAAGGGAAATCTGTTAAAACTACCTACTCGCAGAGAAACAAATTTTATTGTGGTCTCCGGTGAATGGAGTCAAAATGAAGTGGGATTTTTCTACACTCATGGCGAAATCAACATATTTCAACACATCTAACTGCCCTAAAAAAGGTTGTGGAGGCTCTCTTGAGAACCAGTTCTCTATTATGTCCATTTGTAAAGGCTCCTATCACAGTCAAGGGTATTCTGGCTCTTAGCAGATGAGTGTGCATAGCCCTGCCTATGGTAGGTTGGATAATTGAAAAGCCAGGTCTTCAGCTTCTGGTGTGGAGTGGAAGGTAACTCCACTCTTTAGGAGCCATGTAAAAAAACACCCATCCTCCTGCTCTGGTTTTATATATTCATGGGATGTGTGCGAGTAGGAATCCTGTGGAGCAGAAGTGTCTAGGGTGGTTGGTAGAAGGAGATGAAGCTGTTCAGTTAGATGGGGCCTGAGTTGTGAGGTACCTTGAATGTGTGTGTGAGGAGTTTGAATTGAGTGTGTTTGTGTATCCCAGCAATAGCTGAAAAGGCGTGGGGACCTGGGGCTGCCTACTTCGGGAGACCACCTACGGATACTACAAAAGGGTGAGGTGTAAGACACTATTAAATTCTTTTAAAACCTTTCGTAGCATCCGTAAAATTTTTGGGCTCGGTAGATTTAACTTTTACACTCCTACACTAAACAACTTTAACCTACCTGCCATATTTGGCAGGGATTACTTCTCAGACTGGCATAAGGCTGGCATACTGAAATTAGGAGACCTTGTTACCTATGAAGGGATGGTCCCTTTTTCGGAGTTACTGATTAGGTTTAAACTCAAATATGAAGATGCTTTTAAATACTACTGAGTATCTGATTTTTTGTCTAGGAAGGCAGGCGGGCCTTCTGGTTTCAGGGAAATTGACATTCTTAACATCATACGTAAGCCAGTCTCGCCTCGAATTGGTCTATTATATAACATAATAAACAAACAGACCCCCGACGACCTACAGAATATAGCTGATAAATGGTCCAGCAAAATTGACACTTCTAACACTATTTTTTTTAACTCACTCTCTCTTTCACAGAATATTCTAATTTCAGCTAAACTGCAGTCGCAACATTTTAAAACTATTTTTTTTCTATATCTCACCCCTAGTAAGATTGCTAAGTGGGGCTCTGGCGAAGGTACCCTTTGTCCAAGATGTGCGGAATATGGGGTCAATTCTATTCATATCTTCGCTACATGTTTAAAACTTTACATCACCTTAAACAGAATACAGGAATTCTTAAGGGAAGTTACAACTCAGCCCATAACTTTGAATCCTACTATTATCTTGCTAGGAACGCAGACCGAGTCCTCCCAGCTGAAAAGAGATGGCTTAATTTTTATTGCTATGGCTGTCTGGAGGCTTTGTGTGGCCTCCTCCTGGCTAGATCCGGAGCCCCCATCGTTCTCACAATGGTTAGCCCGCTTTATTGCCATATATTACTTAAAAATCGCTATATATGCAAAGAAAGGAAGAAGGGGACGGAGGAAGGGATTAGAGCTTTGGGAAAAAATGAGTCTTTGGCTTGTACAGTCAGGATAATGTATGTGTTTTTCTTCGTTTTCTGTTTTCTGTGTTTTTTCTTTTCTCGTAATCATACGCAAGTTTTCTCTTTCTTTTGTGGGGTGGGGGATGGGTGCCATTTGGTAACGCTTATTGTAATTTTTTCCTTAATTTTTGTTGTACTGGCAAATCAAATTAATAAAAAAAAAAAAGAGTGTGTTTGTGTATAGGGAGACAGTGTAGTTTCCTGAGGTGGGGTGAATGCAACTCTCAATTTGGTGAAATAAATAAGGTGCCGACAGAAAGGCTATGTATCCATATGTGGAACAAAGATTTCCATTTTTCAATGGCCTAGTAGAGACAATGTACATAATATCTAGAGACAACAAATGCTTTCTAATTTAGTATTGTTTAAGGTGAAATCAATAAGTGATATTACAGATGAATTCATACAAAGTGTCTTTATGAACATACAACATGCAAAGGATACCCCTTACATATAGGAATGGAGTTATTATCATCTGATCCCCACCCCCATGGACCACGCACGTAACCTCTGCATCATACTAGACTCCTCGCTCACAATGAACAGCCAGATCAATGCCATTTCATCATCCTGCTTCCACACGCTCTGCCTGCTTCGAAAGACTTTCAGATGGATCCCCACAGAATCCAGAAAGATGCACTCATCATCAGTAGAATCGACTACAGCAATGCATTCTATGCTGGCGTCACCCATAAACAGCTCCGAAAACTTAAGAACGTACAAAACACTGCAACCAGACTGGTCCTCAACATCCCCCGCTACAGCCACATAACACAACACCTCTGACAACTCCACTGGCTCCCAGTCAACAAGAGAATCACCTTCAAGCCCCTCACACATGCCTACAAAGCTCTCCACGATCCAGGATCAGCATATCTGAACTGCCATCTCTCATTTCACGTACCTGCCAGACAACTTCGCTCCGCCCAACTTGCCCTGGCCACCATCCCACGGATTCACAAGACCAGAACCTGTGGAAGATCCTTCTCTTACCTTGCAGCCAAGACCTGGAACACCATGCCCCTCCACCTCAGGCAATCCCCTTTGCTGACTCAATTCAGGAAGGATCTCAAGACCTGGCTCTTCGACTGATCCTCCACTCCTAGACGGATCAGCAGCCCCGTCTCCCCCAGTGCCTTGAGACCCTCACTGGTCTGGTAAGTAGCCGCACTCTACAAACTCCTGATTGATTGTGATTGATTGACTTACTCTTACCTTGGCGTAACTCATAGCGCTCAGTCCCCTGCATGTCAGAAGGAATGGGTCCAAGCTGAAAATGAAATTAACTGCACATATTAGAATTCATGTGTAGAAACATAGCTTAAACAATTTAGTAAATGATACTGCCTAGCGAATAAATACTTGATTCATGGCAAATGGTATTAAGTATTTTCTTAACCAGCACCCAAATGGTCCTTCAAATATTATGACAGGCTGTAAACATGTTTTGAGACAATGGGAAAGACAATATTACCAATATAATGTGTCGTCTATGGTAATGTCAGGCGTATTGGTAGGTACGCATTACCACAGAATATGTCAGCTAAATACTGTGGTTCAGAAAAATCTTGAGCGAAGCTCCTCTGAAATGGCAGAAATATATAGGGAAATTTGTAAGGCAACAAAATATGTAAATAAAGGGAAGGTCATCAAGAACAAGACTACATGCGGTATGATGTTAATAACTGAATCAGATCCTACTGCACGGCCTCTCGGACTCCCCGGACATCTCATGATTTGAGGACTGCCTTTTCCACGTGGCGCTTGCTATGGCAAAGAACTGCATCCTTCGTCATTGGTGCTCGCCCATCTCCCACTCCCATGAAGAGTGGCTTTCGGCCAGTATCACACAGCCTCTTATGAGTGGGTCATCTACAATGTACAGGACAAGGCAGAGGCCTTCCTCCTCACCTGGACGCCCTTCCTATGGTACGATGGACGCTAAATGCTGTTGACCCACTGTGGTCAGGATGGGCCCCGACGGCTCCCCTTGACCTTGTGAAATCACACTGGCCCCCATTGGCCGACACTCTCTCACACTCCTACTCACTTTCCCCACTCCCCTCCTCTTTCTCTCCTCTCTTCCTACTGTACTTGCCCAGCGCCTCCTCTCTTCTCTCTATTCTGCCTGTCTCCCCCTACTCCCTTCTTTCTTCTCTCTGTTCTGCCTGTTCCCATGTCCCTCCCCTCTCTCCCTTCCTCCTGCCCTATCCCTATCTCAGCTATCCTACTTCAAGCTGACCATCCCCGGCGGTACCGTAGCTTCATAGTTGAGTCCCAGTGATACCCCTACCACGCCCTCATGAAAACTAGCCCTGGCGGGCTACTGCATGCCTTGTCCCCCACTCCTTTATTACTCCTCCCCATTTATGTACCAAATCACCAATAAAGAAAGATGAAACTAAAATAATTGAATCAGGCGGTGTGCGCCTTGCATGGCCTGACATGCTTATAAAAAGTTTTCAAAATGAATAAAAAATATGATGTAAGGCCTAAGCATGCCTGATGTCTCCCTCGTCGTGCTTTCCATCTGTAGGAATGGTATATTGACCCAGACGCCGTAATAAGGGCAGTTTGTAATGTATGGAAAAGGGCATGTTGACAGTGAAGATGCAGAGGTATTGCGAGTTTTAGTAAAAATATGTGTGTGTTCTAAGAACGTTTAATTATAGTAGACAACATGCCTGTAAGTACTAGCACAAGTGTTGTTTCACATTTTTCTCAAGTAAGGTTTATTATTTTTTGTTTCATGCTCGTGTAGTATCCAGGGTGTCTAAAGACCAAGGTCCAGAGTACTACTTATCTCAGTTAAAGGGCAAATGATGCAGATGCCACAGGGATGGTGTCCTGTACCCTTGGTTAAGTCCCATAATGGGGTCTGTATAGTATGACTTATTGGTCTCCTGGGTCTAGGTCTCGTATGTACAAGTAGGTCTAGTAAATTACAGCTTCTTTTAAATCCGAACAATGGTCTTGCAAGTGCCATACTGCCTGTAATCAGAATATGCCAGTTACGGTTGATCGTATGTTTAATTCTGTTAGCAAGCCACTGAAAGTGCTAACACACACAAAGTGTTGTTTCATATTTCTCTCAATTAAGGGTGATCTGTTGTTCTTGCTCAGTCCATTCTTTGCCTTGTGTTCTAAGGGGCCTAGAATCTTAAGTCCATCTTAATAGTTGGTTGGTCAAGACATATGCATGAATTTCGTAGGAGCATAAATCAGAAATTTCCTTATGAGATAAAGGAACTGGCCAACAAGAAGATTTTCAGAGAGAGAACGAAGATGGATACTACGAAAATGAAGTGAGAAGTTCCTGTCTGCAGGTATACTACAGACTTCAGCTTGCCATCGTGTGTAGAGATCAGTAAATTTCAGATGGAGGCTGCATTCGTTAATCCGAGTGATAAAGTATTTCGAACTATTTGCAAAACCTTCCCAGTTATATCGTTGATATGACATTTCCATACGTTGAAGTTGTTCTGGTTTGTATTAGCACCATCTATCAGATCTGAGTAGGAGTAGCACAGATGGTAGCTCCAATATTATTTTTAATACCGTATCCTTTGCAAGTTGCGTGTTCACTCAGACATCTTGCACAAATGTGTGTGCAGTGGCACTTATTTGTGTTCACCTTAAACAATAGTAAAGGTAAAAGCATTTTCTGAGTTGCTGTCTCTTAGATTTATGTACATTTTCTCTACTAGGTATATACAAGATGAAAAACACTGCTTCATTGACGGATGCTTTGGTTTTGTAACAGAAGACTTATTTATTTAATTTATTCCACCAAATCGAGTGTTGATTTAAGAGAGGGTAGGTCCTGAAAATAGCCCCTGGATGTGCACAAACATGTTGGTCTCACCATAAGGATAGCACAATCCTCCTTCATGTTAACTCTACCCACTGGAAACCCCAATAAAATGTTTCTATCAATAGGTAGTTTTAGCAGTGTTACCCTCTGCATTTCACTTTTAGTTTATACCCACACCTCAAGAGCCAACCCCCACTACCACATAGTGGCTGATATATCCATCATAAGAGTTCCCCTGTCCCCCCAGAGCATTGCCCACATTGTCAGATTATCTCTACTAATGTGGAGAGAGGCTTGAAGATGAAGCATGCTACATCTAGGTGGGTGGTGGCTTTTATCCTTTACAATCACGCTTTCATCTCACTACCTGCCATTGTATGAGACCCCTCTATTTAATATTACTGAGCACTCAGAGTTCGTGGTAATAAATCAAAGAGATGGGAGTGCACAGTTTTCCTTCATTCTTTCTTCGCTATACATATATTTTTTGTCAACAACAATTTGGTTTGGTAAGGAGTATGTCTAGGGAAATTAAAGAAAGTTCTTGTATTGAATTGTAGAATGTAATCCAGCCCTCTAAAACAATATCGGGGGGAGACCTACTCGTAGGAACTTACATTAATCAAGTTTCCTAACAGCTAGTGAGGAAAGCTTGGTCTTGGCTGTATGGCAGGGAATATTTGAGCCTATCTATTTTCTGTATATTGAGTTTTTGAAAGCTGGCTGTTCTAGCTGTGTTCATTATGAATGTTTCCATGCTCATTGAAATGTACCCTAGGTATGTTACCGGAGATGTTAGAGTAAAGCTGTCCAGGAGAAGTAAATAGAGTATGGGAGTGAAGCTAGGGCTGAGGAGGCCAGAAAAACGTTTATTTCTGCTATGGAATATTCTACAATAAAATAGTGCACTGCCATCCAGCGCTGGGTGGCTGTAAAGCATTCATAGATTAGTGCCTTGAATATAAGATTGAAAGTAGGAAATTGGAAAAAGGTTTGGGAATCATCTACTTAGAGATGTTAGGTGAAGCCAAAAGATGTAATGATATTGCTACGATATGAGGTATAAAGTGAGAAGTTGAGGGAGCCCGGGACTGAAAATTGAGGGACACCCACTGATAGTTATTCCAAGGTGGAGTGAGTTGCACCTGAGACTGGGAAGGGCTGACAAGAGGGACGAGTTTAGATCAAATACTTTGATCTCAGGATGTGCTAGAGTGGACAACAAAGTGTGGTAAATGAGATTATTGAATGGTGCAAAGACATGGTTTGGGTGAGTAGAGGTTATGAATCAAGGTTACGATACATTAGAGAGGGTGCTTTCAAATGAGTGCAACGCTCTGAATACAAATCGAAAAAGGTCATGCGGATTATGAGTAGTGAAGAAGAAGAAAAAATATTAAACTAAGCATTTTAGAAGAATGGAAGTAGAAAGACCAAATGAAAGTTGTGAGTGAAGGGCCAGCATTGGGTTTTATTAGTATGGGCAGGACCACTGCCTGTATTGAAAGATGGATTGAAGAAGAGGTAGGATGCTACACATGAAGTATAAGGAGTCCTGATAATGGAAATTGACTTGGCAGGAGATGTCTGAGAGGATGTAGAGTGACGCAGAACGGGTAAAAAGTGTGGAATGAGTGTACAATGAATGGGGGCTTGAGGGCACTTTTGCTGCACTCATTCTGATGCTTGAGATCTTAGTAAAAGGAAAGAGGTAATGTTATTGACTGAGATCAAAGGATGTGTAAATGGTGCTTGAAGGGGAGAGTAGTACTAATGACCCAGAAAAATACCACACCCTGCAGGATTGGTATTTTTCCTAGATGGTCCTACGCACCAAAAATTCAGGAGCATTCCATTTGAGGCCTTAAGTAAGGTGCATTACTATCCTCAAAAGCCCTCGTTGTAATGCTTGATGTATAGATATCAAAGTTCTCTAGTGTTAACATTTTAACAAAATTTGGTGTCCATTAATGTAAGTCTTTGTTAATTACACATTAACTGTGCATTAGCAAAGTACATGTCTTAACAGTCAGTATTAATAATTGCTGTTTGTTTTTAAAGTAGCAGGAAATACGTTGTTTGTGTTAATTATATGATCTTTCTTTATCTTGCAGGTATGTTTCTAGCTGAAATGATTGAAAAATATTTTGTGTCCCCAACCTTATTCAGAGTTATACGACTAGCAAGAATTGGGCGAATATTGCGGCTAATCAAAGGTGCAAAGGGAATTCGAACACTATTATTCGCCTTGATGATGTCCCTTCCTGCTTTGTTTAACATTGGCCTTTTGCTTTTCCTGGTGATGTTCATCTATGCCATATTTGGAATGTCCAACTTTGCCTATGTCAAAAGAGAAGGTGGAATCGATGACATGTTCAACTTTGAAACTTTCGGCAATAGTATGCTCTGTCTGTTTGAGATCACTACTTCAGCTGGCTGGGATGGCTTGCTCTCACCGATTATGAACAGTGGGCCACCAGACTGCGACCCAAACATACTTCACCCAGGAAGCAGCACGGCCCGAGGAGATTGTGGGCACCCATCGGTGGGGATTTTCTTTTTCGTCAGTTACATTATAATTTCCTTTCTGATAGTGGTAAACATGTACATTGCTGTTATTTTGGAGAATTTTAGTGTTGCCACCGAAGAAAGCGCTGAGCCACTGGGCGAAGATGACTTTGAAAGGTTCTATGAGGTCTGGGAGAGGTTTGATCCGGGTGCAACTCAGTTCATAGAATTCAGCAAACTGTCTGATTTTGCAGATGCCCTGGATCCTCCTCTTCGCGTTGCCAAACCCAACAAAGTCCAGCTCGTAGCGATGGACTTGCCCATGGTAAGCGGTGACAGGATTCACTGCCTTGACATCTTATTCGCTTTTACAAAGAGGGTTTTGGGTGAAGGCGATGAAATGGATGCTCTTCGCCTACCAATGGAAGAACGTTTTATGGCGTCAAATCCATCAAAAGTTCCCTATGAACCAATAACTACCACTTTACGACGGAAGCAAGAGGAGCTCTCCGCCATTTCCATTCAGCGATGTTACAGGCGATACCATCAGCGAAAAGTAAGAAAAGAAGCCTTATGTGCATATCAAAAAGAGAGGAGACGCACAAACTTAATAGTCGTCAAAGAACGGACTGGTTTCGATAAATATAATGAAAATTCAACCTCAGACAAATCAGATATTTCCACCAGTACCATTTCCCCACCTTCTTATGACAGCATAGCTAAGTCAGAGAAAGAGAAATGTGAAAAAGATAAAGCGGAACGAGAAGACAAAAGCAAAGATGCCAGGGAGCGAAAAAAATGAGTTGCAACCACAAAACGTTTTATTTTGAGTGGCACATTGTTTACAGCCTTTGAAAGCAACCTGCGTATGTTACAATGACTTCTCTCATTACATAGTTATGGTCAGTGCCTATAAATAGACAGAGGTCATTGGTCAAGGGACCTTATCTGTAAAACAGGAAAACCACCTTGGCTGGAGATTACTGTTGTCCCTCCCAGCTTATATGGCTCAAGAGCCTAGAGTCAAAGCAACTACTGAGCCTGTGGAGAGAACAGATATGACACACATCTATACCTGTCTGTGCATTAAGCTGTTGAGTGTGATTAGTATATCCACTGCTTGCGTTATCATATATTTTAATGCTTTCAAAGAGGCAAAAAATCCGTGACTGAAGAAACATTCAATTTAGACGCTTTTTTTAATTAGATGTAACTATTTTTGTAACTGGATTTTATGTTGGTAAAAGCGACTACTTAATGCTTTAAATGTATGGGGACCAAGAATTTACTTTTCTGTTGGGTATGCGCTAAAGTAATTTGCTAAATGCCATGGTGCATTCATGGTGACGGGTTTGGTGGATAGAAAGCAAAGGCCTTCATGTACTAAAGTTATGGGTAAGGGTATATGAAATTGGCGTACTTTACATTTGCATAATTACGTGAATTTTTTGGCAAATTATGTAAAATTACACATAATTATTTGAAGTACAAAACTAAAATCTGGCGCTATATTTTAGGTGCAATAAGTCTGAATTTTGTGCTAAACAAACAAAAAATCACAAGCACACAGCAGGCTCTGGTACTCAAGTTCTCTCGTTAAAATTTCAGCCTTGAATGCTGCTTAATTATGTAACATGGCATAATAGTGCAGTTTCAGGAAATTCACGTAACAAGTGTAATCTGAAATTAGGCGAGATTACACATGCGTAATGTAAATGTCGCCCAGACTTGGGGGCATATTAACAAGGCGGCGATATGAAATTATCGCCGCTTTTGCGTCCGTTTTCGGGCGAAAAGCGGCGATAATTTCATCGCCTTATCAGCAAAGACACGCTATTGCGTGTCTTGCTGATTTACCGCCCATTTGCAGCACGCCTCCGATCGCATCGCTAATGAGATGCAAAGGAGGCGTGCCTGACAAGACTCCCTTGGAAAAATATCGCGAAGGCAGCTTCGCGATATTAACAAGGGAGGGTAGCGATTTTTAAAATCGCGTTAAGTATGCCTTAACGCAGGAATTTAACATCTGTTAAATTCCTGACTAAGGCATACTTAACATGGGGGGTGGATTTTGTGGCTAAGACCACAGGCCCTATCATCTAAGATATCGCCGTTTTCCACCATGGAAAACGGCGATATCCCAACTATCTCTGGAATTTTTATCGCCTCGGCGATGTGCGTTGTTAATAACGCGCAAACCGGGCGATAAATTCCAGAGATAGCCGGCGATAAATATGCAAGCGCTAAGCGCGCTTTGCGATATCTATCGCCGGCCCTTGTTAATATGCCCCCTAGTTTTGCATAGGCGCTTATGTAACACAATTTACACCATTTTAAGTCCCTATGTGTACAGCGATAAATTGCATAGAGTTGTGCAAGCGCAAGCCGCAGGCGCCCGTGCAGGTAAGAGCAGTGGGGCCAGGTAGGGGGATTTCAACAGACAACGACGATGACAAATTAAATGTTTATTTGATTTTCACGCGTGGTCGTCTGTCGAAGACACCCCCAATCTACGCCACGCCTCACCGCTCTTACCTGCACAGGCCGCTGCTGGCAAGCGGGTGCACAAACTTTAGTAAATGAGGGCCATAAAGTCACTAAAAGCAACACGTCTTTCATGTGCTGTGGTGCCTTCGGGTAGATGACGTCAAAAATGTAGGTTATGCCATGCCCAAGCAGATCTTTTCACTTAATGTGCCTGCAATAGCTCCTGTTTCTTTTTCACAGCTAGAAATTGTGTATGTACACTCAGTCAGCGCAAACTACAATCTTAAATTCTAGAGGCACAGATGCAATGTTTTTTGTCAAAGTGCTCTTCTGTATAAAACACGCCGAGTGACTCTGTCCTAGGATTCTTATGTGACCAAATATCAACAAAATAACCTTCACAAATACTGTCCGGCTTTATCTCGCAGTATTCTTCGGCTATCTTCGCCTTTCAGCAGGGTTGACTTCATTTGTGTCAATGAAATCGCTTCTCTTATGTAAATATGTATTTCACCACACGGTGAATGTTTGAGCAAATAATCAAGGATAAGGGCAAAGTCTTTATTGTGTTATATATGTGACATAGTGATTAGAGTTTGCAAACTTAGAAGGGTAAGACTGCACCAATATACATAGCTTGAAAGTCATCACAACTGCATGATGATGTCACCCGTGCTGCTATACCAAGCTTCTTCCACTGGTCTGAAGCATTTTAGTTCGAGAAGCCATATTTCACTGCTAAAGTAAAAAAAAAATAATCTAAAAATGACATAATTTGTTCATTTTAAGCAATAGTTTGGCACTATTAAACAACTTCTGTTCGCATTTACATCATTTAAGTGATACTGTTTGGTCAAAAGCCAGACTGGAATAGTTATGTTACAAAGTGCTCAATCTTTTGAAATACATGGTTAGAATTTTCAGAGAAAATATGAATATTGTATAAAATCATGTAATTTTATTTGTAGCATTTTGTTAAAAAAATATATCAAAAGACTGAAGGCTTATAGCTCAGTTTCTCCTTTTATGGTCTATGCGTGTACTTTCTGGAATCACTGCACGTGTGTGCGCCGAATGAACAAAGGATGACATTTGTTGCTTCAGTACTTTTTCGTTTATATTTACTGCTTAAAGAGCAGAGCGCTTCCCTATTAGTAATTTCTCGCACAACAGATCTGCACTGACAGCATCAATAGTTTAAAGACGGTTCTGATTTTCTCAGTGCTCCTCGCAAAAATCAAGGTTTGAATTGGATTGATAAATGTTATTTTAATTCCTAATGGAAATAGTGGCTTTCAAAAACCTTCATACGTTTTCACACGAATTCATGCATAATTAAAGCAAGTAACAATGGCGCACTAAGAAACAATAGCTCTTTTAGATTTGGTGAATTAGATTTCCGCATAAATTATAAGCTGAATATAAACAGAAAGGGACATTTCTCTAAAGACAAAGCTGCTACCAAATTGACATACACCCACAATAAATGTGTACCATGCAGACGACTGCAGTATGCCGGATTCACCAAAGTAAAAAGAAATTCAATTATGTGAGTGTATACCTGTATGATAACTATGCTTTACGTATGCAATGCTTGTATACTTTATGCACATGTAAATTTTCACTTGATGTACAAAGGTGGACTTCGGAGCGACCTAGGAGTTGGCAAGCACGTGCAATGCAAATTTACTTCACACCTACTAAGTAGTGCATTTTGTAGAATCAAAAATCTTTGGAAAGTAATTTTCAAGATTTTTTACTTTGCACCTAACTTCTGCCTGCAAGGACCAGGCATTAGTCTTATGGAACCTAGCAAAAAGGAAGCAGATCAAACCATTATATGTGTGCTGTAAGGTGGAATGGAGAACACATTTAATTTAATATCATATATATAAAAGTACTTATCATACATTTCAGAATTATACATCAGGCACACAGAATTGGATATTAATTATTACATTAAACGTTTGCTTAAATATAACGTGCTTCAAAATGTGGTGGCTCATTAGAGACTGCAGATACATCGATACTGTAGGTATTCACATAAAACAACCATAAGATATGTATGAATTACTGACGAAATAACATTGCTCACTTATCTAAAAGTAATGAAAAGAGACTCTAGCTAACCAGCCTAGCATTCACAAATATTTGAAAAAGAAAATGTGATCATTTGCAGAATCAAACCAGCACAGTTCCAACTAAAACAAAGGATTCTTTTTTGTATCATGCAAATCAAAAAAAATACCATTATATTGATTGGTGAAGCAACATTTCCTCAAGAGCTCGTGTTCAGCCATATAAAAATTGCAAACAGTTCAAGGTACCCAAAATATGCAACCAAATTTACCCAGGAAAAAATGCACTATGAGAATTCTACTTCAGAACCCTATTCCTTTCGACAAAGCCTACTGGTTTCTGCAGGCTGCATTCAAACTACACTAATACCCGCTAGAACACCTCCCTAATTAAAGAAACTAAATATGGCGGCCCACACTGAAGGAAAGATCATTCTGCAAAACAATGTATATCTGGTTCACACGTCTGACCATTCTGGAACATTTCACCTCAAATTGCCAAGCAAGAAAGGTAAGATTTATGGTAACTCCTATTTACCGTGAACAATCTACATACTGCACTGAAAATTTCATTTCATTGCTTCATGTGTATTAGATATTAGTTCCATGGAGAAGTGACCACAAATGTTCCTAATTCATAACCAAAACTTTGAAGTCCAAACCCCTCACATTGGAAAATTATATTCTAATACAGTACAACTATCCTATCACTCATTCTACTCAAACGTCATGAAAAAATAAAAAAATAGCTATAGCTGTACATGACTTTTAGTTCTCGGTGTTATGCTCTGTGGAGATACAAAGGCCACAACATAATTCATTGGGCAGCCACAGAATGAATTCTAGAACTCCTCTTAACAAAATCACTACAAGTTATATCATTGAAACAGATCGCTCTCACTGGAAATAAAACACCCAAACTACCAAAGTGCACAGCAGAAAGCCGAAAACCCATGCTCAACCGATAATCTCTATAATAATATAAAAACTTAGCAAGAAAGATCAACAACTAACTTCCAGAAGCATCCTACAGCAACCCACATGACAAATAAATCACTGAAACTCAACATATCAAAGTCCGCTCACACAGAGGCAATAAAGCAGACTACACTCTGATCTCATAAGGACCAGATCCTTGCATATTCAACTTTCAAACCTTATTTGACGATCAATTCAAAATAACTGTACTATAAGGCATGCAGTGTCATTACTAAACGGTGTATTTTTATAAGAACTGCATAACCTAATTTCCCCTATTAAACATGAGACTAAGGAAGTAATGTTTGTTTATCTGTGAAACATTGTCACACTCGATATGTATTCTACTAAGTATGGAAGAACGTTTGAAGAATGGATGTTGATTGTGGACACGTTTGATATACAGGCATTATCCATAAAAATACATAATCTCTTCCTCCTAACTGTATGGGAATGATCCTAAGCAAATTATGTTTGCTTACATGCTACACTAAATAGTTGTGCAAGTAATACTGATATTATTCATACCACCACTTAATCTACCTCTGACTACAAGGTAACAAACTATGCACATGATGTTTACCTGTGTGGCTACTTTGCTTCTGTTCCACAACACTCTCTACACATCCTCAAAAGACACAGTCCAACATTACCCAAAGTACAAAGAAATACTGGTTTTGCAAAATAACCAATTTTTCTGTGATATGTCAGAATCCAAAACACAAGAACAACCACAGAACCCTGCATCCAATAAATTAAAGCCAGCCCTTTTTACACACCCACACACATATTTGGCTTTAATTGTTCTCCATAAGTTGGCAGGGTATGCTCAGACATGAGTCCCTTGCTCACTTTGCCACTGGATTCAAGCAAGCCTGGCTGAAGACGGCTGAAATGCCAGAAACCGGTCCTAGGAAGCGTGTTTTCGGTCCAGGGAAGGCATGGCTTGGCAGTTCGGGCTGGACTGTTCCCATGAGGCACAGGGTTAGACGGATTTGCATATGGCCATGTCTGAACTGGGGTGGCAGAGTGGGCTAAAAAACGGTGATGGATCAAACCCAGATTTGTTGACTGGGTGTGAGTGTTTGATTGGTTCTGATGCTCCGTCCATCACCACCCCCTTTTGTACCGCTTTAATTGAATAACCAACATCAGTAAATACACACAGTAACACCATGCAGCATTATTTCAATCTCAACTGGAAATGTAATGCTCAAATCTTACATACTGTAGAGACCTCTCTCACTACCAGGCACATCAAATACCACTAAAGCCATTTAGTTGCCAACATCCTGCTAAATCAACAGCACTGTCATCCAACACACCAACATATACCCTAGAAACCTGCAGATAAATTAGCATAGGCATACCACACCTTAACACTCACCATAATTCAACATAAGACAATGAACTGGATTGTGAAGTATATTTATAAATCACTATGCCCCAGCCAGGCAATGGCCACCCAGTCACCTGATCCAGGGGTTAGGAAAGCAGCACATCTCCATACACACAGGAAAATCTTCAAAGTAGTTAATAGATTTAGCTAATTTTGCTAAACACTGACCAAGCTCACTACTATATACACTTAGCAAAGCACCCTAAAACCACATTCGTTACCAGACGATAGAGCCTCCAGTTCCACATTAAAGAGTGCCCAGAGTTTACATGAAAGGTTGCGTAGATGAAGAAAGTGTTATGTGTCATAATAAGTATACAGCATCATAATATTTATTTGAAGCACTATATAAATGGCAATAACGTCATAATTTTAACATAACAAGACAGGACTGGATGATGTTCAGGCAATGCTTGAGGTATTGGCTGTCAGATATGGAGGAGATTTTCATGTAAAGTTGTGTGTTGTCAGTATATTGGTGAATTTGAATGGTGGTGCCACTGAGTAGAGTTCCAAAGGATTCCTTGTCGAGGTTGAAAATAACAAGGGATATGATGGATCTCTGGGGAACTCCATAGGTTACAGGGAGCTTCCTAGATCTGGAGGCACCGACATTGATCTACTGTGGTCAGATGGCACAATAGGAGGAGAAAGAGTAGAGGGCGTGGCTAGTAAATCCCATTCCAGACTTCAAGCTGTGGATGAGGGTTTGATGGTTGATGAAGTTGAAGTTGGCTAATGGGTCCACAGTATCTGCAGGCAGGGCACATCTTTATCGGTGGACATCGTCTAGGCTTAGTAAAGGTACTCTTTCATTGTTGAAGCATGATCTTGAGTCAATTTAGTTATCATCATGCAAGAGATAGTTGACTGTTAATGTGACTTTATAGATGTGTATACACTACTTTTGCATGTCCTTTCAATGGATGGGCGATGGATCAGCTGTTGGCAATCTAGTATGGGGCTAGTTTGGGCTTCCTCAGGAGTGGAAGAACCAGACAACGTATAGGGCTTCTGACAAGATTCCATGGAGAGAAAGGCATTGCTAGCAGTAAGTATGCATGAGCAAACTACTTTGGAGGGGGTTTGATGCATGGTGAAGTTAGGATAGCTTCACATGATGTGACTTTGAGGGCACTGAATATGTCAACAACGTCTATGAGAGAGAGGAGCTTAAAGGAAGCTCATTTCAGGTTACTGAGACGATTGGTGAGGAAGCAGACTCGGTTTTGTCAGTGTGCTACGTATCTTCTCTTTTTCAGAAGTGGTTGGGGAATTGCCATAGAGTATGGTATTGGGGGATTAAGCGGGGGTAATGCATTGCTTCATTGCCCTAAAGAGTGTCATGTTTCTACTATCTGCTTCGTATGAGGTTGGTGATGTTGAAAAGACGAGATTGAGGATGTGACATTGGGAGTGTGTTGATTGGATCACATGCTGTGCCAGATTGAACAAGTTGATGAGGTTGGGAGAGTGTCTCTTATTTATATCATACTTGAACATTTTGAGTGGTTGAAGTCACTGTGAAGGGTGGTGTTCATGTCTGATGAATGTTCATCTATAAAGTCTTTGCTCAGTCAGGGCGGCCTGTAGATGAGTTGGGTGGCATGTTAGCAGCTTAATGCATTTAAGTGTTGCTTTCTTGCCCCGGGTGAAGGTGCAAGAAGACTTGTGAATGATGTTGAGGACCCCACTTTTCCTATCAGTGTGGTCAGCACACTAAATGTTGTAGCCCTTGAAAGAAGAACTATGAAGATATGTGTGTATATTTCTCTGATTGAGTGCATCAAGTTGTGGTATGCGATTACGCCTGTGCAGTGTAGAACATGGTGTTCCGCAATGCATGCATTGATGAGTCTGAATTAGAGTGTGTTTTTTGTAGTTTGTGGATGTGTGGTGGTCAGAGGGATGTATTTGAGGTTTGATATACATTTGGATGTGGTATGAATGTTTGTGTGGAGATTGGCTGTGTGGAGTGCTGAATGAGGCACATGACGGTCATTGCATATGCTTGCTGTGACTGGAGTGGAGCAAGGTTTCTGGTCCTGGGCCTTACCACGCTAAAAAAGGCGATGCCCTTTTCTTCAGCAACTGTTGCCTAATAATAGCCAGGCAATGGGATATCCTCTTGGTTGAGAATTAAACATAACACAGCATTACATAAATATATAGTTAGAAAAAAACACCCACAATAACACATCATCAATGTATGTTTTAAAGCTTATAAATCAAAACATTCAAAGCATAATACTGCATAATATGGACATTGGTCTGTTATCTAATTTGCATAAGTTCTTGAAGAATGAGTTTTATAATTTTCTTACGACTGTCAATCTTGATTGAGATATCAGATGCTGCAGGCACACGTGTAGTATCTTGCCTTGCAGGACAGTCTGCACCGCGTGAACCTGATATTCTTTAATCACAGCTCGTGGGGCTCTGTGTGGTGTAGGTATCGAGAGTTCTTAGAGCTGACAGTTGAGAGTCAGTTGTAAGAACAGTCGAGAGTTGACAACGCCGATTTGGTCTGTGGGATGATGTACTTCAAGTGATGTTCAATAAACCAGTTCAAGAAAACCTTCCTGTCAATGTTGCCTTTAAAATGACATAAGAAGTGTGCCAACTGACCCACAACTCTCAACTGTCAGCTGTCAGAACACTCGAGACCTGTTCCACACAGAGCCACACGAGCTGTGATTAAACAATGCCAGGTTCAAGCGGTGCAGACTGCCCACGCGAGGCAGGATACTACAACCTATTTTAAATCTTTTTACATAGACTTGGTGTTAGACCTGTCAGTCTTAAGGTGGTCTTCCCCCAAATATTTTGCCTTCACCCTCACTATTTTTGCTAAAGTCGTTTTTGCTGGCCTTAGGACTCTGGACACTTTACCACTGCTAACCAGTGCTAAAGGAAAATGTGCTCAGTCCTTTAAACATGGTTACATTGATTGATACCCAATTGGCATATTTAATTTATGTTACTACATGTGCCAAGGACCTGTAAATTAAATGCTAGTAATGGGCCTGCAACTCTGATTGTTCCACCCACTTAAGTAGCACTTTAAACAAGTCTGACATTGCAGCCTGTGTGTGCATTTTTAAACTGTATAACAACAAAAACGGGGTACTTGTTCCTGACTAGATAAGAAGTAGAAGAGTTGTTGGTATTGAAATAAATGAGGGGGATCTTGTTTAATAGGAGGTAATTGCCCTTACACACGCATGTAGGTGTCATGCTTCATCATCGGGCTTTATTTTCCTTGTGGGGCCGGCACCGCAATGCCCCAAGGGCACTGCGAGAGAGCTCTTTGTCTTAGATATTTATAATAAAACAGCTGTGATGATACGTGCGGGTGTGCAGAGCTGATGAGTAGGTGTGTCAGTGATTAAAAACTGACTAAAGGGTGCCCAGAGATTAGTTAATTTGGGGGTCCCTTTGGTAGGGTTAAAAGAAGTCAAATGAGAACAGTCGGCACGGAATTATGAAGCACGACTGTCTGGTGGGTTAAAGTATAATAACCTAGTGGTTTATACTTGGTCAGGTTGACATGTTTCAAGGCCATGTGGCGCTGGGCCCATGAGGAGCAAAAAGCCCAAAGACCCCCCTCATTTATTTCTATACCAACCGCTCTTCTAATTCTTATCTATACAGGAACAATTACCCCCTTTCTGTCATTACACGTTAACTGTCTAAGGAGCATCCCTCTCGCTATATTTATATGCATTTTCAAACTGCCATTTTGACATGGCAAAATAACCCTTTTGCCTGGCCCAAACCTTCCTTTTTAATACATGTAACTCACCCCTAGGGTAGGCCCTGGAAAGCTCAGAGGGCAGAGTGTAATGCATTTTAAAAGTGGGATATGCACTTTTAAGTTTAAAATGTCCTGGTATTGAGAAACCATCAGATTTGATTTTCACTGCTGCAAGGCCTGCCTCTCTCATAGACAAACTTTGGAGTTACCTTATTACATTTAATAAGCTGTTATTTCCAAAGGAAACAGGTAACTAGTTCATGTTTGGTGTCTTTGGAATTGTAATAAAAAATTCCAACTTATGGGGAAGTCGGATTTTAAGTTACAATTTTGAAAATACCACTTTTAGAAAGTTGCCATTTTCCTCCCTTAGTACCTGTATCTTGTCTCTGGCGTAGTTGGCAGTTGGGCTTTGTGTATTCCTTCTAGGCAGCCACACATAAAAGAGAGCTTAGTGGTTCCAGTATAGGCCATCATTGGCGGGATGGGAAGGAGGAGCTGGGCACAGTCCTACATACACTTGAATAGATTGTGTGCTGTCCACTCAAAGTTCTGCATACTCATGTAGTTAGTCTGGAGATAATACCAGAGATGCAGGGTACCTTTGCACTTCTAAGGGAAGTCTCTAGAAACTTCTCTTCCTCTTTAAAAGCAGAACTGAGTAATAATATTGAACCTCTGACACCAACCCTTCTGTACAGTTTTTGACCTGTGGATACCCTGCTAGGAAGAAGGACTGCTGTGTTGCTGAAATGAATGCTACCCTGCTGGACTGCTCCTCTGAAGTACTGCTGCCCTGCTGAGCTGAGCAGCTGCCTGCTGTCCTCTTGCCTGGGTGAGAAGGACAGGACCTGTATCTCTTGAACTTAGGACCCCTGGGTGACTCCAAGGGCTAGTTGGCTGGTCTCCTGATTTGAAGCCTCAGGGACACACCAGGCTTCCAACCACCTTGCTCCTGCACCTGAACTCTGCCATCTGTGAGGCTACCATTGCAAGTGGTGCCACTCCATTCCTGGACCATTAGAGATGGGCTTATGGTGCTCTGCCAGCCTCTGTGGATCTAGCGGCAGGGATGAATTTCCTGTACTGCTCTGTGCAGTATCAAGCAGAATCAATGCATCGCGACTGCTGCGTGGATTAGAATTGTAGCAAAGATTTGCATATCCTCCGCAGCCTTTTTGGAACCCTCACTTCAAAATACATCCTCGGTGCAGTCTCTTGCTTCCCTTGTTGAAAGCCACCTCTGCAAAGATGCCAGACTCTGCCTCACAGCCTCACAACTCCTCGGAACCGACTCATCGCCTTTACTGCATCATTCATCTTCAATGCCGGACTTCGCATCGCAAGCCCTCATTAATGGGATCATCGATGACAATGCAGGACCTTGCATCGCAGCCTTGCTGCACTTCTGAGCCAAAGCCCAGCTCCGGCTGTGCAACACATCTTCAACGTGGATCTTCGCAACACTCCAAAAACCAGGTGTTGGACCTGTCAGCCCTAGGGTGGTCTCCCCGTCTATTTTTGATCGTGCCTCATTTTTTCCACCCTCATTTTTATGTTGGACTAGGTCTCCGGGTGCCTTTTTATTGCCAATCAGTGTTAAGGTGCAGGTGCTCCCTTCTCCCAAGATGGCTGCCACAGGCCCCTGCTACTGCAGAGTGGTCTTTCATAGTAGCACCCCAGCTGCCAGGAGCTGGCTGGAACCCCACAACAATGTTGCGACTCCAGCCCGCCTTTTTGTCCCATAGGTAGAGTGGGGAAGCTCCTGGAATGTGCTGGAACCTTCTAGAAGGGAGGTGTGGTTTTTCTTTTGCCGCCTTGGCCAGAGGTCACCTGACCTAGGGCTACTTAAGTGAGGGAGGGAACTTTTTGTGTTGAGTTGGCCAGTGGGGTGAAGCAGAGCTGGAAGAATCCACCAGGAGTGTAGGCGGTAGGGCCTCGCCAGGGACTTATGCCTCTGAGAGTGACAGGATTTAGGTGCTGCCTCTTAAGTGAGTGAGGGACCCTGAGAAACCCACTGATCTTGCCCAGCAGTAGGAGGACCCAGAGAACCTCTGCCCAGCCTGACTAGGAAGGACCTAGTCGCCTTCTCCATCCCTACCCCCCTGTAACAGAACCCCTTTAAGGGCGCCAGATACATCTGCGCCAACAAGACTTCATCTAACATCTGAGAACAGAGACTTATATGCCAAGCACTGAGACTGCGTGTCCAGATTGAACTCTAAACTTATATGCCAAGCACTGAGACTGCGTGTCCAGATTGAACTCTAAACTCATATGTCAAGCACTGAGACTGCGTGTCCAGATTGAACTCTAAAACTTATATGCCAAGCGCTGAGACTGCGTGTCCAGACTGACCCCTGAAGCCGTATGCAAAGCAGATTGAAGAGCCACCGGGGATCGACCAGGTATTAGCGCTGTGACCCCTGCGCTCCCTGACCTGGTCTGGGACCCCCGGCAGCGTGCTCCGCTGAGCGCAGAACCCCCATCCTTAACTTGAGCACCCCCCTGTGATGTGGAAGCCAGCGCGCTCACCGCCGCGGCCCGGAGGCCGGAAGAAGTGCCCTGCAGAGTCGCGAGGCCCGTGAGAAGCCCGGGGCCCCGCCGCTGCCGTCGCAGCTGTGTGAGAAGGTGCGCGAGGCCTGGGCCGAGTTTCCCCATCGTCGCTGGAGCGGACGCCTTCCGACGCCGAGAACGAGGTAAGCCCGGAGGCTGGGATTGTCCCTGGTGCGCCCCCTACTGGTTGGGAGCCACACCGCACCCTCAGCCCAGGTCCCCTCTCCGTGGGAGTTCCCCCCTGTCATCGCGACGGAGAGACCCCGCCGAGGGATCCTTTCCTTGTGCCCCCTTGAACAGTACTGAAGCGTGGTGCCCTACGAACTGCACCGGAGCTGGGAGGCTCGCTCCACAAGTCCCGTGCGCTCCCTGCGGACAGCTCCCGTGTGAAGCATTGAATGCTATTGAGTACGAGTAGCGCTCTGTTATTCATGTGCCATATTGAAGTGCTACGTGCTATTGATTACGAGTAGCGCTCTGTTATTCATGTGCCATATTGAAGTGCTACGTGCTAGTGATTACGAGTAGCGCTCTGTTATTCATGGTCCATATTGAAGTGCTACGTGCTATTGATTACGAGTAGCGCTCTGTTATTCATGTTCCATATTGAAGTGCTAAATGTCCTTGACTACCAGTAGCTCTCTGTGCTAGATGCCCCGTTCTGAGGTCGTCACCGATTAGCGCGCCTAGCGCTATAATCACCCCCCTAAGGCGCTACAGGAAAGTGAAGCACGCGAGTACATATACGTGAATGGTAATTGTATCTCAGGCAGTACTGATATTTCATGAATTGCATTTAGGGTATGACCAACTTTTATAGCTCCTGACTGACATGTATATCGCTAGGAATTGTGTTATCAGCTTATGAAATGTACTGCTACCTCATGAACTACATCTAACGTGATCTACTTGGATAAACTTGAGTATTTACATAACTCCTCCAGTGTGGCGTCACTTATTGTGTGTGTTCCGCTTCCCATGTGAGGTGCGTGTTGTATGGTTGCTTTACACACAGACCTTTGGTGGCCCGACCGATCGTGTCACGTTACCGCCCCATAGGGCCTGGAGACCACAGGTCCTACACCAGGATTTAAGGTACTTTGTTCTGTGTGCCTAACTGGTTCCCTGTAGCCAACCTGCACTCCATAGTGGTTGATCTGAACTTGGGACCTTGTCCTGGTCTAGCACAACCAGATTTCCACAGTTGGCACTATGTGCTTTTTGACTCTATTTTCACTAAAATCTTTAAACCTGAATATCTCTGGTTCTACTGATTGGACTTCTTTTGTTTTGGTCTTGTTCTATTTATGAAACACCTTTCTATTCTTCATATCTGGTGTGGGATCCTTTTTGTCTGTTTAGGGTTGGCTTGTGCCTCACCCTGACAAGTAGTTGCTGGTTGACCAGGCTCACAACCCAGTAACCCAACAACCTCATTTCTTGCAATTGCATTCTGTGTATTCTTCTTATAATTTTGGACAAAATTAGGCAACATTGTTAAAATTTACTGCAAACCTATTTTGGGTGTAAAACAAATAAATGGCAATTGTAAGCAGCCATGAAAAAGTTTGAGGTCATGCCGATGTTAGTCATTTAGCACTTTGAAAGCCAATGAAGGCTTCCTAACATGTGCCTGCGCTCGAGGAGAAATGTAGTGCTGTTTTGCTCTACCATTTGAAGCAATGCAGTTTGGTAAATTTGGTTTCTGCGCTACATTAGATATAAATAAAACAGGCCTATGATTTGCATCTTCATAGTTGTCAGAGAGGACAATTGTCATGCAAAATGAAATTTTATTGATGATTGTTTGTTTAATTAATTAACTCATAACTGCATAAGCAACCTAGTTGAGGGAAACATTATATTTTTCTGTCACTTAACTGCCCAACTGGTGGTATCAGATTCAGCCCCAGTTGTGCAGTCAACATACAGGAAGGGTGCTACAGACATTTATTTGGATTTTTTTTTATTTGGCCAGGAAACAATCCTTTCAGGCATTGAGAGAGATCTCTATTATTGGATTTTTAATATCTTCCAGCGTTGTGAGCTGAAGCAGATATTGCTTTCATAAATGTTGATTAGTTAGTATTGAGATGATGCCAAGGTGTTTCTAACATCCATGGCCAAAACCACTTGGTGATTTTGCATTTTTTGATACAAAATGTTTGCATAAACATTTTAAGAAATGGCAATAATATTGCATAATTTGAATGGAAGTATAATATTCAGAGTCTTTCCAAACATAAAAGGATATTTGAAATCTGTATCAATTTTACATATACAAACTCCAATTGAAACATCTGCATGCACGATCTACTTCTTTGGCTCAGAGGACCTCCATAAGACAATAGTTATAGCTGACATTGGTGTGGGCAGAGTTACCATCCTAGTTTATGAAAAATAAAAACATAAGACTGATATACAAAAAATAATTGCGTTCTGATATGTTTTTTAATATAAAAAGCATTCAGAGGAATGAAGATATTTATGGCAACATGTTTATTTTTTTCCCACGCTATAGTTCATTACAAGGAAGATAGAATCTTTGCATGTGTCAGAACAGTATTGTTGTAATCTGACTGTACCCTAGTACCTTTGGCATAAATAATGCCTGCTTTTTGGTTTGTTTAATTTTGCAATACAGATTCTGCATTTATTCTTCGTGTCTGCAGTGAACATGAAAGAGTAAGACATTGAGGATTTAATTGATTTGTGGATATGTTGATGGTGTGAGTATGTATTATAAGGAAAATGTATTTTATTCCATGTACCTTCACAATGTTCTTGCTCTTAGTATTTAGTGTAACAGCACTCTTTTTTCATTAGAAGGGTAGAAATGGGAGAACGAAAGAAAAGAGGGAGAAGGGAAGTATTAGATTGAACATGCAAGTATAAGATTGAGAAGTGGCATGTAGGGCAGTGGAAGAGAAAGGCATGAAGTAGAATCCAAACTGGGTAGCCTTAACATTCAGTAACCTTGGTATTTGGGAGCGTCTACAGTGACCTCCTAAACAAACAATGGGTCAATTTTTCTTTTTTTCTTTTACAAATTTAGAATTTTTCAAGGACATCTGTCTAACTTCATATGAGACTATGCCTCTTTGGTAAATCACTTTTCCAAGGTTGCTAGATTCTTTGACTCAGGCATGTGTATCTCAGTGACCAACTATAACGTTCCTGTAACCTTTGTTATTTTCAGGGAATTTCTATGTTTTTTTTAACTAATCTCATATTTGCAGAGTGCTGGAGAAACGTGGTGGGGCCTCTGACCAGCTCTCAGCAGTGCCCCTGTTTGGAAATTTCTGGAGGTAACAGGAGGGTTGTTTGGCCCCTAAGGACCCTCAGCATCCAAAGGGACTTCATCCTCTAACAAGAAGTGCCTCAGGTGGCCATTTGCAGAGTGGTGGCGAAAGGGGGCATTGACTCCAGAGACCTTTCAGCATTCCTGCTGTGTAGGACTTACTGGATATAACAGGAGGGGCTCCTGGTCCCCAAGGACCATCAGCATCCAAGGGGACTTCATCCCCCAAACAGTTGTGCACCAGGAGGAGTGTTTGGGGAGTGGTGGAGAAAGGGACAGACCTCAAATAGCCTCTCAGCAATCCCTCTGTGTGGGGCCTATTGAAAGTAACAGGAGGTGTAGTTGGCCCCCAAGGACTCTCAGGAGCCAAAGGGACTTCATCCCCCAACTAGTAGTGCTTCAGGATGCGCATTTGCACAGTGGTGGTGAAAGGGGGCAGGGCCTCTGGCGACTTCTCCAGGGCTGGCCTTTTTTAAAAAGAAATAGTTTTACTAGGTAAGGGTGGGGTGATTTGTGAAGTGGGGGGTGAGAAAAAGGGGGTCCCAATACGCGCTTTCCCCTTGTTAGTTTCCAAATGGATTTTGAATATGACTGCAGCCCAAACTGCTGGTCGGAATGACACACAAATTGGCATAAAGATAGCTCATGGTCCAGAGAGCACACTTTTTGTGATTTGGTATAAATCCATTCTGTGGCTTTAGGGATATTAACAAAAATCCAAATTTGTGTATCTCGTGGCGCGAACCCTCCACAGTCCACCCGTGGTGGATAAGCGGCTCCACGCACCACAGCAGAGCTCAGTTTGGCTGGCCGCAACCTGAGAGGAAAAAGTTGCAGCTGCCCTTTTATATCTTGGGAAAACGGTCCTTGGGGCTTAAATGTTGCTTGAATAGTAATTGAAGGGGTCAGGTGAGATGTTCCTGACCCCTTGTTTGTGTTACAAAAGAGGGTAAAGCATGTGTACTGGGAGCAGAAATGCAAAAAAAAATTTTTTGATACACCTGAGATCCACGGACCCATTGTGGGGCTCAGCACGGCCCCCATTTAACTAAGAGAGGGATCCATGGATCTTGTGCACCACAAAAGTAAATAAACATATATATATATACTTTTACACTCACTCTTACACCTATAGAGACACTACCACACCAACACTTATAACCATACAGACGCTGTCTCACCCACTCACATTCTGTATAGACACACCCACTCTTACACTGATACAGTCACTGGCATATCCCCTCATATACCCATACAAATACTCTCACACCCACTCACACACCCATACAGAAACTCTCACACCCACTCACACACCCATACAGATGCTCTCATACCCAATCTCCCACTCAGAGAGATGGTTTTATGCCCACTTACACACCCATACAGACACTGTCACAGCCATTCACATATACTACAGACACTGTAACACACATTTACAAACCCATACAGAGACTCTCCCACCCACACTTACACCTAATACAGACACTGTCACGCCTATTCACAAACCCATACTGACAGTGTCATACTCATTCACAAACCTATACAGAAACTCTCACAGCCATAGTTACACTTATACAGATACTCTCACACCAACTCATTTACCCATACAGATACTCTCACACCCACTTACAAAGCCATAAAGTCACACCCACTCACATACCCCTACAGACACTCTCACACCTACTGACATACCCATGCAGACACTCACACACCCACTCTGACAGCCATACAGGCACTGTCCCACCCGTTAATACACCCATACAAACACTGTCACACCCATTTCCAAACCCATACAGAGACTCTCACATCCACACTTGCACCTAAACAGACATTCTCCCACCCACTCACATACCCATAGACACTGTTACATCCATCCACAAACCTATAGAGACTCTCACACCCATACTTACACCTATACAGACACTCTCACACCCTCTAACATACCCATATTGTTACTCTCACACCCACTCACATACCCATATTGTCACTCTCACACCCAGTCACATACCCATAGACACTCTCACACCCACTCAAATACCCATAAACACTGTCACACCCATTCACAAACCTATACAGAAACTCTCACATCAACACTTACATCCATACAGACACTCACGCCCACTCACATACCCATATGCACTGACACACCCACACTTACACCCTTAAACATACTGTCACACCCACTCAGATACCCAGTCTCACACCCTCTCATATACCTATACAGACAGTCTTACAGCCACTCAGATATGCATAGTGACACTTATCTAAACGTATATCCATATAGAAACTCCTATACCAACTGAGAAAACCATTCAGAACCCTCTACTCGAAATAGTAAATGTGTTCTTTTGCATTGAATGTGTGCTTTTGGATTGCGGATCCATGATGGATCCAAGAACTTACAAAAAAAAGGTTTCAGATTTAAAATTAACAGGTGTTTGGGAAGTGGGTGGCTCTGAGAAGGTCCATTGTGTTTATTATGTATATATGATCACTAAATACACAAGCGGATGCAGAGTTTCAAGTTGCTCAGAACCACCCTGTTGCCTTTATCCGTGAAGTTACCACCATCGCTTCTATATAGTCCATCCATGTCAAAATGCAGGTTATTATTGTAGATAGAGCCCATATTATGATCCCTGAGGAATGCTGAAACAGTTTTATTAACATGCTTCCTGGCTTTGTCTATATGTGGACAAAATTCAGATGATCACTTAGATTTCTGCCTCTGGCATAGGATAGAGAACACCAAGGCAGTGTGAGGGAAAAGCTTCATTAATTGTCCAAATGTATCCATCAATAGAATTTCCAGTCCTACCCCCAGTCAGTGTGCCCAGGTTATTGCCACCACAGTCACAGTCATGAGGTCTGGATGTTGGTAATCGATAATGCTTTCAACCAATGGAAGCAATGTCAGCCATTTGATTGAATGGTGTAATTATAACAGTGAATAAAACTAGGTTGTGCTATAAATGTAAAGTAAGTAGATGTGTGATTGGCTATGTGGGATATGTTTCTAATTGTATACAGTCAACAACACCTGCTGTTTTGGGTTAAGGAGTTAGTATGCTGCTATAGAGAATGTTGTGAACTTGTGACCTACTGCTAGCAAAAAATGCTACAATATTGGTCACCATAGTAATAGAGCTACAAGAGCATGGGGGGGTCACAAGAAAGCCTACAATGTAAATGTGAGGAGAGAGTGTTAATAGAACATATGTAGGCACATGCATCAAAGGAAAAACCGGTCGCAAACGGGCAGATTCTCAGAATCTGCCCCTTTGCGACCGGTATTTTTGCATTTGGGATGCATCATCCCAAATGCAAAAATCGCAATTTAAGGAATCTCTAAATTGCGATTCCTTAAATTGCGATTGCATTTAAGGAATCCCAAATTGAGATTCCTTAAATGCAATGCATTAAAGTTAAAAAATTAGCGATTTCGCTAATAGGGGAAGCAAATTACCATGAAGTTGAACTTCATGGTAATTTGCAAAAACTTTGAAAAATGCACTTTTGTGCATTTTTCAAAGTTTCATGTTGCGCACACACATGCTCTTAGAGCATGTGTGTGTGCAACATATGTGCACAGATCAATTTCAGGGGTGCAATAGGGTGTCATTTCGACACCCTTGCACCCTTGAAATTGCATGAGCAATTTGCGAGTACCTACTGGTACTCGCAAATTGCTCATGCAATCTCCAATTCATTCCTATGGGCCTGGAGGCCCATAGGAATGAATGGGACGGCATTCCTTAATTGCGACTCGCAATTTGCAAGTCGCAATTAAGGAATTTGTAGGAATCGCTATTTTTATAGCGATTCCTACATGCATAGACTTTTGCCATTCCTTAATTGCGATTCCTTAAAAATCGCAATTAAGGAATCGCAAAAGTCTTTGTTGATGCATGTGCCAGATGGTGACTAAAGAGTGTTTGGGTCTAGATTTAGGCATTAATAGGAGGTGGTCTGTAAGTGGTAGTCTTTAGGAACAGATTTTAAAAAGGTATTGGTTTACCACGTGGACCCATCGCAAGGCTAGCACCGTTGAGCACCGCCATGGATCCGTGGACCCACCCAAAACCCCTTCCGAATTGGACTTTCTTAAGAGGAGTGTAAGGAAGGGTAACAAATCTGATCTTTCACAAGAGGTGTATTATTAATAAAATATTAAAGCATTGTTTCTATTTGTTTGCAGCCTGTGTAAACCTTGAAAGCAAAGTTGAAAAGGTTTTCATTAATGGTTGCCTTGTATGAGAGTGGTGTGCCATTTTTCTTCTAAGTTTTTGTGTGCTTTCTGAATTTAGATTTATTTTCAAACTGATACTGAGATAGAAAAATACAGCTAAACAATCACATTTAACAACTATCTGGCACATGCATCAACCAAAAATCAACTCGCAAAAATAGCGAATCGCTAAAATCACCCGTTAGCGAGTGGCAAAAACCGAATCTCAATGCATCAACACAAATAGGGAAAAAATAAAGAATCGCTAAATAATTCCCCGGTAAAATAAAGAATCGCAAAAAAAAAAATCGCAAATACCGAAATCACTATTAGTGCCTGGCATTAGCCAATCGCTAATAAAGATTCGCTAATGAATGCATCAAAAGTCGCAAATACCGAAAGTACCAAAATTCGCTATTTAGCATGAGCAGATTAAGGGGAATCAGAACCAGGAGGTAAAGTTGCATTAAAAAAAAAAAATCCTAAAAAAAAACCAATTGTGCCACAGATGCTAACAATCAGTAAGCCATACAAATAGGGCCAGGAGACCCTGTTTCCTTGCACAAAATGGCAGCCCTCTACGTGCTTGCAAGGAGTATGCGAATTAATGCAGCAGCACAGCGCAGGAGAAGGGTCCAGGAGAGAGTCTTCAGAGTGCGCATCACATTGCTTGGTCAAAATGAGGATGAGGTCTACGACAAGTATCGTCTCAATCATGCCATGATAATGCGCCTAATTGCAGACCTTGAACCACTACTGCAGCACCAGACACGTCGGACCAATGCTATTCCTGCGCACGTCCAGGTCCTATGCAGCCTGCACCTACTGGCCTCTGGAAGTTTTCAGGGGGTCATCGCGGTAGCGGGAGGCGTATCACAAAGCGCACTATCTCGCTTCTTCCACAAATTAATTGATGCCATGCTGACAATGATACATACCCACATCAGCTTCCCCACAACCCCACAGCAGTTGGACCACACCAAACAGGCATTCTACCAGGTGGCCCAATTCCCCCATGTCATAGGATGCATTGACTGCACGCATGTCCCCATCTGTCCACCCTCAGCCAATGAGTACATCTTCCGTAACCGGAAGTCCTACCACTCCATCAACGTGCAGGTCGTGTGCGATGCCAAGCACATCATCACTGACATAGTGGCACAATTTCCAGGCAGCACACACGACTCCTACATATTCCGACACAGTGGCATCCACAGGCGCCTACTCAATGGAGAATTCGGAGAGGGACTCCTGCTTGGTACGTACACATACCTCTTCATAACATGAGCATCACACATGTATAATCATCACTGTCGCTAAGCCTTTGCTTCCATCCTGTAGGTGACAGTGCATACACCCTGCGTGAATATATCCTCACCCCCTACATCAATCCAGCAACACCACAGGAGCAACGCTACAACGCAGGCCACATAAGCACCAGAAATGTGATGGAGAGGACCTTTGGGATTCTGAAGAGTTGCTTCCGAATCTTACATAAGACTGGTGGTGCCTTGCAATATAAACCAGACACCTGCTGCAGGATTGTAGCAGTATGTGCCATGCTGCACAACATCGCAACCAGAAGGGGGATACTGTAGTAATCCACTCCTTTTAGTAGTATTGAAGTAGGTTTAATAGAGCAGATAAATACACAGCCACCTTCAGCTTCACAAGCATTACTGGTTAAACATAGAATCCTGACATGGCTGAGATTCTGTTACATCACAGCCTACTTAACCATTCTAATCATTTCCACATATCTCCCTCCTTATAATAAAAGAAAACATTTGAAAATATTCACAAATGAAAAAGAATTAAATATTTAAATTACAATAAACATCTTCACAATAGTTTAACTTACATCTTGTAAATACATCAGAACTATTCCTCGTTCTTAATTTTATAGATGTGATACTTTGCACAGATCACCAACACTCCACCTCTTACCGTCATCTAATAAAGCCACAGTACCATTCACAGATACCACTTTATGTGGTTGAGAGAATTTGCTTTCACCTTTTTTCACAAATCCGAACCTTCTTATCACAACCCAATCACCTTCCTGAAACACAATCTCCTTGACAGCTTTCCTGTGATCAAACTCTAACTTTCCACGAAACTGACATTCTTGTGCTCTTGATTTCATTTTCTCTCTATCCACCCAAACTTGACTTTTCTCTCTCAACCACATTGGAGACTCTTTGGTGCCCGGTTCCCTTCCTTTCAAAGCTATAAAAGGAGAAATGCCTGTCACCGAATGAGGAGTAATCCTATGACCCCACATCATTCTTCTCAACTCATCCTTCCACGACAGACCATTAGCTAATGAAAGCTGAATACTACCCATCACAATGCGATTCACCCTCTCCACAAGTCCATTAGCCTGTGGATGGAATAAGGCAACCCTATTGTGAGATATTCCAAGACTACTTAAAAAACTACTCATTTCTGAAGATACCAATTGCACACCGTTATCTGTTACCAATGTCTTAGGCACTCCTTCCTCCAAAAATACTTCTTTCAAAAATTTGATCACATTAGTAGTGGTAACTTCACCCATTGATTTGCACGTAAACCATTTGCTATGGTAATCTACCAACACTACCAAATAACGATTACCACTTCCTAATTTCTCAATCGAGCCTAAAACATCCAACGCCAACTTCTCCCATGGTTTTTCCGGTAACTCAACACATTTCAAAGGAGCTTTTCTCACAATTCGCGTCTTATCACTGTTGCTACATGCATAACATTCTTTCACCAACTCCTCCACATCCTTATCCATTTCTGGCCACCAAAAAGACTCTCTTAACCTCCGCTTAGTCAAACTCCTACCCAAATGTCCTTCGTGCACAATTCTCAATAATCTCGTTCTCAATTGAATCGGAGGAATAATCTTATTCCTTCTCAGTATTTTATCACCTTGTAAGCTAAGTTCATCCTTTATTGATAAATATTTCTTATGTACTGCTGTCACCTCAGAATTATTCCAACAATTGATAATGAATTCCTTCAATTGTTTGTACTCACAATCCGACTCCATTGCTTCTTTCCACTCATCTCTACTAACAGCAAATTCAGCAGCCACATCCAAAACTAAATCATCCAAAACTTCCATGCACGAATCACCTTCCACTGGCATTCTGGAAAGACAATCGGCTATAACATTTTTGTTCCCCCGAACATACTCTACAACAAAATTGTATTCTAAAACAGATAACAACCATCTCGATATTCGAGGAGTTACACTACCTTCCAAACCTCGACCACCTTTGAATATGTAAACCAAAGGCTTGTGGTCCGTTTTGACAACAAAGGGTATCCCCCATAAATAAAATCTAAAATGCGCTATGCCCCAACAACATGCAAGCGCCTCTTTTTCTATTGTCGAGTAAGATTTCTCCGCACCCTGCAACCTACGAGAAGCAAATCCAATTATGCTTTCATTCCCATCTGACACCTGCAACAAAACAGCTCCTATTCCAACATTGCTTGCATCACTGATTAAAATCGATTTCTTCTTAGGATCAAAATGCCCCAATGACGGTGCACTCAACAGACTAGCTTTTACAACACTAAATGCCTTCTCACACTCCAAATTCCATTCATACCTGACACCCTTCTTCAACAAAAGTCTCATAGGTTCCACCAAATCCGTGAACTTTGGAATAAATTTTGAGCAATACTCAGCAAGCCCCAGAAAAGACTTCAACTCTTCCTTATTAATGGGACACGGAGCTTCCTTCACCGCCTTTACTATGCTACTTTTAGGTTTTATTCCCTCAGCAGAAATCTGGTGACCAAGATAACTCACTACTCCTAACCTTATTTGACACTTTTCTTTCTTTATCGTCAGGCCACATTTGGAAATTCTTTCCAAGACTTCTTCCATTATTTCATCATGTTCACGAAAAGATCTCCCCACAATCATAATATCATCCTGGAAACAAAGTACCCTCTCCATACCTTTGAATATGTTCTGCATTACTCGCTGAAAAACAGCAGAGGCCGATGCCAACCCAAATGGCATCCTACAATATCGGAATGCCCCTAAAGGTGTAACAAATGAAGTTAGTGGACGAGATTCTGGATGCAGGTTTACCTGATGATATGCCGAAGACATGTCTAACACACTAAAAACATGTCCCCCACCCATCATACTCAGCATCTCCCCAATATTTGGTAATGGCTGTCGATCAACCCAAATGTTCCTGTTAAGGTCCCTCAAGTCAATGCATAGCCGAATTTTGTCACCATCCTTCGGTGCAACGACTATTGGAGACAACCATTCCGATGATTCAATTGGTTCGATCACCTTAGCATCTAACAATTTCTCTAATTCTTTCTGAAGAGGTTCTTTCATCATGTGAGGTATTGTCCTTACTTTATGGACAATCGGTTTCGCATTGCTCTTCAAGATAATCCGATGCATGAACCCTTTCAGCATACCTAATTCATTGGAAAATACATGAGAATACCTTTTCATTAACATCTCTCCCCATTCACTACTTGTTTGAACCTCAGAAGATACATTTTCTACGTTAGATTCAATAGCCATTACAGGCTCGACTGCATTTGGATCCAATTTAATTTTCAAGTCTTTTTGATGTCTCCATCCCAATAAATTGGATCCTTCATTAGTGACATACACCCTTCCATAAACTCCGTTTTTCTTAAAGATGATACTCATCCACTGCATTCCCAAAATATTGATCTTTGAACCTCCATAGCCTACAGCCTTAACATCAGAAGGTTGAAGTTGATTCATTTTCCCATCTAACTTTTCTTGAAATGCTTCCTTTGACACCAAAGTGAACAGACTACCAGAATCAGCTAACAATCTTACGGTTCCCTTTCCTAAGGTAATTTCACAATGCGGTTTTTCAATCTTCTCAGTACTCTCCTTCTTCAGTTTCATAGGATTATTATCAATATGCAAAATATTCTCTGAAACAGCCTCTGTCTCTTCTATTTCAAGGTGTTTATTTATTTCTATCCCATCAATAGTGAGAAATAGCTCATTCTCTTCTTCTTCATTCACTATTTCCTTCACACTCAGTCCCTGCACACCTCCTTTTGACCTGCACGCCTTTGCTAAATGACCCCTTTTTCCACATACTCTGCACGTAGCATTCCTAGCTCCACATGCAAAGCTGGAGCTTACATGTCCAGGACATCCACACCTATAACAAATTATAGGCCTTCTTTCACCTTTTTTCACAAATCCGAACCTTCTTATCACAACCCAATCACCTTCCTGAAACACAATCTCCTTGACAGCTTTCCTGTGATCAAACTCTAACTTTCCACGAAACTGACATTCTTGTGCTCTTGATTTCATTTTCTCTCTATCCACCCAAACTTGACTTTTCTCTCTCAACCACATTGGAGACTCTTTGGTGCCCGGTTCCCTTCCTTTCAAAGCTATAAAAGGAGAAATGCCTGTCACCGAATGAGGAGTAATCCTATGACCCCACATCATTCTTCTCAACTCGTAGCATTCCTAGCTCCACATGCAAAGCTGGAGCTTACATGTCCAGGACATCCACACCTATAACAAATTATAGGCCTTCTTTCACCTATTTTAGTTGTAGCACTTCCATATGTTTTACTTGTCGTTTTTTTGAATTCTTTCTTAGCATCATTTACTTCTGCAGAAACTCCTTTTTCACTATTTATCGTTGTACCCACAGCAGTATTTTTCCCTTTATCAATTTCTCGCATCCAGTGATCAGTATCTTCCATACTCCTTGCAATTTCGATGGCCTCTTCCAAAGTAGGGTTCTTTGATAACAATTTTTGTTTTACAGACTTGTTATTTGTGCATCTGACTATCTGATCTCTTATTAATGAATCACAAAGAGCTTGGAATTCACATGTTATAGCTAACCCTCGCAAAGATGCGACATACGATACGATACTTTCATCAGTTTTTTGTATTCTGCAAAAAAACTTGTGTCTTTCAAAAACGACATTTATTTTTGGAGTGAAATGTTTTTCCAACATCTGAAGAGACATCTCATAAATGTTTACGGGTTGACCATCTCCCATGCCCAAGGATATCTCTGGTAAATCATCGTATATTCTCCTGCCTTCCTCACAGGACCATATTTATCACCCCCAATTGCCAATAAATACGTAAAAAAAATGTTCTTCCATCTTTTCCACGGTATAGCAGGTTCACCTGGAACAGGTAAAAATTTTGGAGGTGCTGACATGGAGTCATCAGACATTTTGTTATTTAGGTGAACAAATTTGAAATAACCTAGAATAAAAACTAACACAACAGACTAAAATAATTAATTAATACAAATAATTAAAATAACCAACTAAAATAATTGATTAAAATAATTAACATGTATTGTTCTGTAGTGTAGATTCCAATTCCAAATGTCGATGTTAACCAGATTAATCTCTTCTTGTTTCACTCTTCTTTTACAACTTTTACTTTAATTACTGGCTTTAACTTCATTTCCATACACACGCGCCCATTTCATTGCGCTCAATTTTATTGCGCTTTACTTCAAGTCAATTTCACACGCGTTCTACTCGATAACGTGGTTGGCAAGACTCGTGGTTAACAAACGCCCCGAAGCTCTGTGATTTCCGTAACGTGCCAAGCAAAAGATGGCGGCACGCTGCTTACGCACAGGCAGGATGGCTCAAGGCACGCTTGTGCACCCAATATCCAAAAGGAGCTGCAAAGGAAAATGCGTCACAGAAGACACCACCGAAGACACACGTCCTCGAGCAGGTAAGATTGCGCGTAGATGGCTCGAGCTAACTTTTGAATGGAAACACTGCAGTTAATTAATGCCGCGCAGGATGTTTAATGTTCTCATTTCCTTGAGATTGAAATCTCCACACACCGGCAAATGAAGCTACACCACACTGGCGCAGGCACGCTGGCACGCTAGCAAATCCAGTTAAATTAAGTGCTCCCAAACAGTCCCTGCAGCTGTTGAACTTACAAACATATTTTAAAAATATGTATGTACTCCACAAGTCTCACGAGTCTCCACAAGTCTCTCCTCTCCTCCTCCTGACTCGAAGTCAACAAAAAGTATAAACAGGAGACTTACAGTTCATCCATGAAAATCAAAAGAAGAAATCTTCCAATAGCACTAATTTCCAATTAGTGTCGTTCCAGGGGTGAAGGATTGGCTTCTTGTCCCCTGCACAAGATCGCTCGTCGCCAAATTTGTAGTAATCCACTCCTTTTAGTAGTATTGAAGTAGGTTTAATAGAGCAGATAAATACACAGCCACCTTCAGCTTCACAAGCATTACTGGTTAAACATAGAATCCTGACATGGCTGAGATTCTGTTACATCACAGCCTACTAAACCATTCTAATCATTTCCACAGATACCCATAGAGGTGGACAGGAATGACGACTACCGGGATGACCAACCACCCGCACAACACCGACAGGCACACGTTCCTAACACAGCTGAGGGCCAAAGGAGGCGGACATACATCACGCAACATAATTTCTGACCCAGGTAAGAATGAGCCATGACGATATCATTAGTGGTGCTACTGTTTAATGCACAGGAGCACTGATGTATGTGAGGTCACACATAAATGCAAAGTTGAGTTCCCCCACACAATGAGGACAAAAACATGCCGGTTGTAGTCACGGGTGTGCAATAGTACAATTAAACTGGCCCATGGTTACCCCACCATGGTCAGGGATGCCGTACTGTATGACTAGTGGCGTTTGCCACGAACGCCCAGCCTCCTATCACCTGTCTCCTCCACCTCACCACGCCCTGTCCCTGTGGCTGTGGAGCAGCGCGAACTGCGCCTCCTGGTGCTGGTCTCCACCACGGAGACGCTGCAGACACTTGAGGCAGCCTCACTGCCGTCCTCCCCTCCCAAGTTGCTGCTACTGAATGTTCCGGTCTGCAAGTGTTCCACTGCAGTGGTCACCTGGCCTAAGGCCTTTGCCACGTCACCACAGTAATGACCGAGGTCCACCTGCAGTGACACGGAGCGGCGGGACAACACAGCAGTGCTGTTGCAGAGCCTTGTGATAGCCCTGGTTGATGCAGTGGAACGGAGCAAGTTCTGTCTATGCCTCCGTCGCTCACTGTGTTGTCCTGCTCTGATGGCACGGGTGAGTTCCTGGAGGTCCTCACTGAGTTTTTCATTCCCTTTTGCCACAACTGTGGTCATGTTCCGCACTGCGTCTGTCAGGGTGCACATGTGCTTAGCAAGACGCGACATGTGTAGGTTAATAGTCCCCATGTGTCTCCCCTGCAGACGCTGAACACGCAGCATCTGAGCCTCGATGCCACCATATGGGGAGCTTGCCTGGTCGGCTCCATCTGAAGTACTGCGCAGGCACCTGCACCGGTGCATGACTCAGCCACGTGCTGGTGGTGGTGCTGGCAGTGTGACACCTGTCGGACTTGGCCCAGTTGTGGTTGCAGGACTCGGGCATGCATCCATCACCTGCATGGAGGGGACTTGTACCCTGTGTCTTGGTGGTTTTGTCGCAGTTGGCGCAGGTGGTGGTGGTGGTGGTGGTGGTTGTGGTGGTAGTGGTGGTATAGTTGCTGGAGGAGGTGGGGATTGACCCTCCTGCGGAGTGTCGCCATCTGAATCAGCTGGTGTTTCCGAGATGATGAGGCGCCCGCTATCATCCGAATCGCCAGGAGATGCATCTGTGTGTGAAACAGTGCATGGTTAGTTGGATTATTACTACATCTGTTTGTAATTTTGCATTCATGTCCTACTATGAATTACATTATTTGAGTCTATGTTTTGCCTGTACTGCTGATCTAATTTTGTTTTGCATTATGACTATACTTGCACACCTGGCTGACATGACTACGACTCCCATGATGCAATACTGATATGAGGGAATATGCGTTGTGCACTTCTGCCTGCACACTGTGATAGAGCTGGGGGGATGGGAATGGGTATACGATATGCAGAGTATGGGCGCAGGCATGCATCTTACCTTGTTCAGTGGAGGCTGCGCCGGAGGTGTCCATCTGCGTGACTCCCACGACCGCCTTTGGCTCGATGGTCCCCTCGACTAGCTCCTCAAGAGCAGTATTTGCAGGCACTGTGGATGGCCCCCCTCCTGTGCCAGCTGCCTCCTTGACCCTTTCTGCGATCCTCTCCTTGGCCCTCTTCCTGAGGTCATACCACCTCTTCTTTAGTTCATCGATGCTGCGGGGCGTCACTCCCACGGCATTCACCCTCTCCCTGATGCGCAGCCAAATTCTTCTTTTCTCTGCCTCTGGCACCTTGAGAGACAGCTTTCCGAACAGCCTATCATGCTTGCTACTCACCGCCTCAATCAGGTGCTCCAGTTCCCTGTCAGAGAACTTTCTCTTCCTCTTCCTGGCAGTTTCAGCAGTGCCTGGTGCATCCTTGTCCATCCTGGTGAGGGTAGGGTAGATGGTTTGTCAGTGAGGATTCTGTAGCCTCAGCCTGTGTTCTGTGCCTCCTCCTGTGAGCTCCTCAGGCGAGTGAATGAGGGTGGGGCAGCTTGACTTCCTGGTAGTGATGTCATCAGGCCGCTCCCGGAGCGACCCGTTTTTCGCGATTTGCGATTTAGCTAATACCGATTTCGGTAACACCGATTTCGGTAATACCGAACTCGCTATTTGCTAATCGGTGTTTGCTCTACTCGCTATTGTGGATTCGGTAAATAATAGCGATTTTATAGGAATCGCTTTTTTTTACCGAATCTGTTAATGCATTCCAAAATGCGATTCCTTAATAACGAATCCTTATTTCTCGCTAATGAGGAATCGCTTTTCCGAATGTTGATGCATGTGCACCTATGTGAATTAAGCTGTATCATAAAAAATATTGATAGAGAACGAATTAGTGCAAGTATGGTGGATAAAAGTGAGTAGGATGTTTGGAAAAAGTTAAAGGAAATATTAAAAGAGAGTATAGGATGAAATTAACGAAAACTCCAGTTTTCAGAAAATATGACTAAAAAGTTGTAAAGAGAAAGAAGACACAGGTATAGACCAATGTAGGCACCGACACAAGAAGCGAAACACTCATGTATACAGTGTTACGTCCAAGTAATATTTTATATATATAGTTACGCAATCAGATATACACTAATATATAGATTAAGATAACCTGGCTCAGACTGATACTTTTACTAAGACAGCCAGATATAGATTGTTATATGCACCAACACACATAAAGGTATTCTTGTGCATACAGTAACAGAGCCAATGATACACTCATGCATACATTTACGTAGTCAGGTAGACAAAGATGTATGCAATAGCTCACTCTGAAAAACACTGATGTAAACAGATAACAAGGTAGATAGTAAACTATGAGCTGATTTATCCAGACAGAAACTGATGCCTGTAGTGAGACATCTAGATATTCTGTAACAAAGTGAGACAATAAAGTACACTATTCTGAATACAACATCACACTTATACACACAGGCACATACCAATGAGCCACTAGTACAGTTGTGAGCATACAGGTAAGTAATGACAGACCCAAACCAGACACAGTAATGTAGGGAAAACACTATGAAGTAGATACTAAATTGTTTAGAAAGATAGTCACCTTAAGAATAGTAGTGGTATTTGGAGGCCCAGGTATACAGTGAGACACACACTAATAGACTGACCTGAATAGTAATGTATGTAGTTAAACAGATATGCACACATGAATACCTACAGCAATATATTCAGCATATCTCTAATACCTATTTCCAGGAGAGGTAGATGGATAGAGAGGTATATCTGTCTACTGTCGAAAGCGGAGCAAAGAATAAAAGGAAAGTATCCCTCTTATAACTATTTAGAAACCATACACATACTCAGAAACCCTGGGACAGAATAATATATACACTGACACACCCATGCACACATCAGAACATTCACTCACACACTCACTCTGATACATACACTGACACACTCATGCACACACCCTTGCATTATCTGATACAGTAACACACTCACTTAGACACATACTCTCCAGGACACAGTAATACATACCCTGAGACACCTATGGAAACACTGATGCACTCACTGGCTCACTCACACACTCATTCATGTATACAATCAAGCACCCTGGGACTCCCTGATACATACACTAACACACCCAGAGACACAGTTATTCATACACCTATCAACATACAGACAAAAATACACTGGAATAATAAAGTGTCTGACACAACTGTTTGTTTGATTCAATGGTGGTTCTAAAAAGTCCAAGTGGCATATTAACAAGAAAGTGGTGAAGCGTGTCGTTAAGCCAAGAAGGCAAATGACACGCTTCATCACTTTAGAAACGTAGGGCTGCACCATAATTTCTAGAATATGGTGCAGCCCAGTGTTCCACCCTGCGCTGGCGCTAACGTTAGCTGCCTAGCGCCAATGCAGGCTCTTTTGCACCATAGTGCAAGGGTGTCTGCGTTGAGGGGAAGATTGTTTATGTGCAGGAAGGTCCTCCTTCCTGCACATAAACACTTTTTAAATACTATTTTGTAAGTTCTATGTGTGCTGCCCAATGAGGCACACAAAGAAGTTGCAAAACTGCATTTTTTTAAATGATTGTTTATGTGCAGGAAGGGGCACCTTCCGGCACATAAAATCATTGGTGTTTTGCTGTTTCTATGTGTGCTGTAGAGCGCAACACACATGGAAACAGCAACAACTAGGAGAAATAAAGCATTTCTCCTAGTTTTGCCTGTTTGAGACAAGGTCTTTCCTGGACTTAATTTTGGCACTGCCTCCTATTTACTCTGCTCTTGTAAATAGGGGGCAGCATCAAAATCAATGGGTGTTGTGGTGGAACGCCCACCACAACACCCATTGCCCGCCCCTTTCACGCTAAGTGTAGCGTAAAAGGGGGCCTTATTTACAATTCAGCATTAAGCCACGTTAAGTGGCTTAATGCTGATTTGTAAATTAAGGTGAAGCCCCTATCGCCATCACAACTTCACTGAAAGTGTCGTTATGGTGGCAAAAGGGGCTTGTAAATATGCCCCCAAGGGTCCACATTTGAGCACATGAATACCTACAGCAATATACTCAGCGTATCTATAACACCTATGTCCAAAAGAGGTAGATGGATAGATAAATATGTGTCTACTGTACAAAGAAAAGCAAAGAATAAAAGGAAAGTATCTCTTATTTAACTTTTTAAAAACCATAGTCTAATGAATAAACCAGGTACTCAGTGAATTAGTAATAGATTCATTTAATGTAGAAGTTAATTTATTGTGTTTTCTTTACAGACATATACATTTATTTAAAAAATTCCAATGCCTGACAAAAGAGAAAGAGAAAAGAAACGGAGGAAACAGTATCGCCAACTTCAAACTGAGAGAGAAAAACAAAACAAGGAGGAGAATGTCTACAGGAAAAAAGAGAAGCTTCTAAGAGTACTAAGCAGTTTTTAAAAGCAAATATGGCATATAATGTTGAATGAGAGTGCAGTCTTATCTAAAAATCTAATTTACACATCCAGTGGCAAAAAGGAAGGAGTACATATTCTGACAGTAGGAAACATGGTAAGAAAACAGGGATATTTGTCAAGAAGACAGACATAGTTTACGGAGTTCTGAGCTAAAATGTTTCGGACTAGAGTACTACAGAATTTGCGACAAAGGATGAAGAAATATAAAGAAGAATAGTTTTGCATTTAAGTAAAAACAACATATTGAGAGCATTGTTTAGAAAGTGTTTGCTTTGAAGAGGAAACTGTTTATCTTAATATTGAATAGAATGAGGGCACTAGGAAAAAATGTACTGTGTATGAAGAAAAATACCCTTAGAAAAAGGGTTATTTACAGACGTAATTTTTGCAGGATTTTTAAAGGTGAATGGTTGCATACCTCTAGTACAGAACCTTAATTTAATGAGAAAAGCAATTTGCAAGAGAACACACTGGTGCATGCAGTTGATTTAACTGATCGTTGTTATGAGGTAAAAGATGGTACTCCTGTTGTAAAAGAGGAGATGGCTCCCAGGAATGTAGGAGAAGTAATAGCTGAAGACGTGCATGGAAGGGTCAGACAGGCCAGTATACAAATGGAACTGTAGTGGTATTTGCAGTGTTTGTCAGGAATCAATTGATTTATTAAGGACATTTATACCCGATTTTCCATGCAGAAGTCTGAAACTGAACATTTTAATTTTGCAAGGGTTAGATCCATGCATGGTGAGGAAATATAGTGATATACAGGAACATTCACTAGACTGTCTAGCAAATAAAGTTTGCCAAAGCACCTTTCAATCGTTTAGGGATGTTAGCTGTTCACCACCCTAATTTTAGCAGAGCTAGAAACAATTTGTGAAGATAATCAGTTTTGCTTTTTTGGTCTTGAGAAGGTGGAACAAAGAGTTGATTGCTGGAGGTGTACAGGAACAGGATACATGTATTAGTACTGGAAAATTTGCACAAGTTATTGCACAGTTTAACACAGTTTGTTCTCAGAAACCAAACCGTGTTTGTATATGTTGTCTACGCACTTATTACAAAAGCCAAACTCGCAATGTAGTTCTGTACTCAAACACCGAACAGGATAACAGAGATAAGGGACAAGAGTTTGCTGTATATTTATTTGTAGAAGAGTGGCTTGATTTGAGCCGACAGCACAATATGGGGCCGATTCCGATTCCGGCCGCAAAACGAACCGACCGCCACGGATCCGGACCGAACACCGACCGACACGGACCAGCGCCGTACGACCTGAGCAATACGATCCAACGCGTGTGAATTACAACCGACACGTACGGAATACAAGCCGTATGACCGAGCCGTAGGGAAAATAGTGATCCGGCCGGAAAACCGACACGAATATCACTGACCGACATGAACCCGGAATGAAGCCGACCGACCCGTACCCGTGATGTACGATTTGCGCAGTACGATGCAATGCGTGCAAAACCAGACCGACTCGCACGGAGAACAAGCCGCACGACTGACACGCACAGACAACCCGGCACACAAGCAATAGAGACCGCCGCGAACGACGCGTACCAAACACAGAAGACAGGCAGCGTGAACGAGGCGGAGAAGCCCGCACATGGCAATAGCAGCATCCGTTTCCGTCACATGAACGTCTCCTTCATGCCTACAAAACACAAAGGAAAAAAGACAAAAAAAGGACCAAACAAGCAATGACAAAGCCAATAAATACCAACAAAAAAACATGGGACAAAGACACACCCACCACTCCAACTATATAAAGGACTACAATCACTACCATCATCCCTTCCAAACAGGAGACACAGCCAGCAGCAAACACCAGTACACAGCAACCACAGACACACTCACAACTCACCCATCACACAACTCACACAACATCAGCACCTCATACAAAAGCACTCACACATACACCCGGCAAAACCAACACCAACCCACCATCACTTGCACCCTCACACACACATCCCTCACCACCACCACCCATCACCATGCCTCCAAAGAAGAATCCAAAGTTCACAGATAGTGAGCTAGAAGTGCTGGTAGACAAGATCATCAGAGTAGAGCCACATTTGTTTGGTATATTGGTCCAAAGGACCCCCATCTCACAGAAAACAAAGATATGGGTGAGGATTGTGGAAAAGGTGAACTCTCAAGCACCAGCAAGGCGCACAAAGGACGACATCCAGAACAGGTGGTATGACGTGCACAGGAGGGTCAAGAAACTCATTGAAAAAGATCACGCCCTGAGTCAGTGCACCGGCGGTGGCCCTCCTGCCAAACCAGTCTACTTCAGGACCTGGGAGGAGAAGGTGCCAGACATCCTACCACCAGAGAGCGTCCATGGCCTAACAGACATCCCAGAGCCTGGTGAGTACACAAACAACATACCCAAGATTGTGAGGCAAGGGGACAGTGAAACCATGCACCGCAAGCAAAGCTACACTAACCAATAGATAATCAGCCCAAGATATGTATGCCAGTCACACAAACACAATACCTGCCACCTCATAGTGACTGGGAACTGTGTAATGACATGCACCAACCTACAAACAAATAGAGCAAGCCAGTGGCACTAAGCCAAATACACCCTGCCAGACAGTTTGACACCACAAACACACCACCTCACAGTGCAGCTGACTGTCAGGAAGGAATAGTGCGGATGCAGGTGAAGTGAGTGTAGACAAAAGCATGATGGGGCCTGTAGTCACAGATAATGCTCCCCCTCCTGATTGGCCCAACAAGACCTCTCAGAAACATGCCCACGTCACAGGGAGTGGAAAATGACTGACAAGATGGCTGACACTGGGTCCTGCTGTGGGGAGCACAAGGCCCTGCTAGGGCCTATGTGCAAATCAGAAGCAGGACACCACTGACTGACATCCTGAAAGACAACTTGCACGCCCTACAATGTAAGCACGTTTCATGATGGGAAGGAGGACTGACAGCCCTGACCATACTAATCAGCATGGGGAGACACCCCCCCTCAACACAAACTCCACACAACTCACCGGGTACAATGCATTGACACACACCTCATTGAAATATCAGCAAAAGATACCCCGTACTGGGTGCTGCTATGTGAAGCACAGGGGCTCACTTGGGACTTGTAGCCTAACAAACACCAGGATTTCACAGTCAGCCATCTTGCCATTGCTGTCACACACCCTCACAGGGAAGCAGAGTCAAGAGGGAGGAAGTATGGGCATGCTGAGAAGGGGGGTGTAGCCAAGAGTATGATGGGAGTCGCAGTCACAGACAACCTATACCCACCCACATGGCCCAGAAAGATCAAACTGAACCATACTCGCCTCACAGGGAGTGGGATGGGACTGACAAGATGTTTGACACTGGGCTCTGTTGTGGGGAGCACAAGGCCATGCTGGGAAATGGCCCACAACAAACATCAGGACTTCACAGTCAGCCATCTTGCCATTGCTGTCACATCCCCTCACAGGTAAGCAGAGTCAAGAGGGAGGAAGTATGGGCATGCTGGGAAGGGGGGTGTAGCCAAGAGTATGATGGGAGTCGCAGTCACAGACAGCCTACACCCACCCACATAGCCCAGAAAGATCAAACTGAACCATACTTGCCTCACAGGGAGTGGGAAGGGACTGACAAGATGTCTGACACTGGGCTCTGTTGTGGGGAGCACATGGCCACGCTGGGAAATGGCCCACAACAAACATCAGGACTTCTCAGTCAGCCATCTTGCCATTGCTGTCACACCCCCTCACAGGGAAGCAGAGTCAAGAGGGAGGAAGTATGGGCATGCTGGAAAGGGGGGTGTAACCAAGAGTATGATGGGAGTTGCAGTCACAGACAACCTACACCCACCCACATGGCCCAGAAAGATCAAACTGACCCATACTCGCCTCACAAGGAGTGGGAAGGGACTGACAAGATGTCTGACACTGGGCTCTGTTGTGGGGAGCACAAGGCCATGCTGGGAAATGCCCAACAACAATATCAAACTCTGTCTGTGACAAGCTGGGAAAAAGCAGTGTACAGGCAGGCATCTGTTTGAAAAGTAGAAAATGTCATGTTTGTGAACCAACGATGCCTTGTAGGAACATAAATCACATTGTGTGTCTCTTCCAAACACAGGTGGTGCTGGGCACCCAACATCAAATGATGAGGATACCCAGTCCCAGACTCTGGTGGACACTGAGCTCTCTGGTCTGACTCTCTCACTGTCTTCTTCGGATGACGACGACCAACCTGGCCCCTCCGGTGTGAGCCATCATGCAGCACTAGCAGCATCAACATCTGCCCCCCCTGTACCCACGCCTCCAGCATCTGCACACCGACAGGGCACCCCTGCCAACACGGACAGACTAAGGATAATCAATACCCACAGCACAGGGACACAGGACCCCCCGGAAGCTACAGCCAACACCACCAGCAACACCACCCAAGGGGTCCCAGTGTCACCTGTGCGTCCTGCCACTGGTTCTGCCCGTGTGGAGAGGGGTGCTAGGAGGGGTGGAGGCACAGGGCGCGCCTTGCAGAGGGGTCTGGACTGCATGATGTCCCCCACCTGGCACGCATCTTAGATGCGTACCAGGATAGCACCGGAGGATTTGACCAGGTAGTGGGGATCCTCAAGGACATGCAACACGAGCAGGTCGCCCACCATGCCCGCATGGAGGCCAAGTGGGATGCCCTTACTGCGGTGCATCAGGACATACTACAATGCCTCCGCCAGATCAACACCAACCTGTCCACACCCCCCTGTGTGCCCACAACATCTGTCGCAACACCGTCTGCCAGTGCCACAGGGAGGAAGGAGGACTCTGGTGGAGAGTCCCCTGCACCGCAGAGGCCTGCACCTGAGGATCCCCCCCCCCCCCCCCCCGGAAGAAGAAGGATCGTCTGAAGAAGGACATGTGAGAGGCAGATATCCCAGCACATCCCCCAGGGCCTCTAAACCTGTTCTGGACAATGTTCTTTGTGCGCAACCCGTTCACCTTGTCCAATCGCACACAACTCGCCCACATGACATGGAAGGTTCATGTTGGGCCAATGTAGCAGATGACTGTGGACTTTACTCTGGACATTTCATCTACCAGCACTTCCAACTCCAATGTGAACTTTGGATTCCCAAACCACTGTACAGCACCCACCATCCTGTGCGCTTCCCTCACACATGTTTGCAAATAAACTCACCAGTACACCATACTTGCCTCTGTTGTGATTCCAACTTGTCATGTTCAGGGAGATGTCGATCTGCTACACAACACAGTGCATGCCAAATACTGCAACAATGTGACCAACGTAAGGGGAGTCATGGGGATGTGACACATGTGAGGGAGACACACCACTATGGCAACACAAAACATACTCACCATGGCCATGTTACTCATCACACACAATGATGTTGACCTGAAACACATTGGCATGCACAGACACAACACCAAGACCAGTCAGTGGTAACAAGTCCACAGGTGAGGTAAGCAGATGTCACGCAGATGTGGGAAGACAGACAACGCACATAACAAAGCGTAGCACAGGTTCATTACACATCAGCAACACGTTTATTCCACACTAGTTGCACGGTAATTCTACGTAACAGTGGACACACGCTCCCAATGTGTTGGAAAATGGAAGTCCAGGGATGTGTGGTACATCAGTTGATGGGAATTGTCAACTTCCACACTGGTGTTGGCTTCTGGGTGTTGGGGGTCAGAGTTGACCACACAACAGGCAACGTATCCTGGGAAGGACAGACAAGATACAGTCAAAAGCACAGAAGAACAGGAGAGAAATGCTATACACATGCACAAAACATGTTGCAAGACACCTACACAAACACTAGTTAGCAGTACTACCCTATTGTGGAGTACACACCACCTGAATGGACACATCACAGCACGCTTCAAATCAAGTGGCACACAGACACACTCATACAGCAACAGAGCTGGCACAACACATTCCAGGCTACGTCTATACATTCACATAACAACCCTGGAAACTCACATTCAGGTGAAGAAGTTGTTGATGAGCTGGGAGCGGACGTCACCATCATCTTCATCATCACTGGCATCTTGGCCCAGGCCGGGATCCTCCACAGGTGTCGGACGTTGGTCGTCATCATCGTCATCCTGGATGAGAGGCACCTCCTTCCGCACCACCATGTTGTGTAGCATGCAGCAGACAAGGATTATTTTGCACACCTTTGCAGGCTCATATGGGAGGGCCCCTCCGGTCTTGTCCAGGCAGCGAAAGCGGCTTTTCAGGAGGCCGAATGTCCGCTCAATCACCCTCCTGCTCCGACCATGTGCCTCATTGTAGCACAGCTCGGCTGGTGTCACAGGGTTCCTGAGGGGTGTCAGCAACCACGGCATGTTGGGGTATCCAGAGTCACCTACACACACAAAAATGAACAAGTAACTGAGTTTTGTTTTGAGTGCGGAATACAACATTGACAAACACACACAATGAGAAACAGTCAGTACACACCGACAAGCCAGGCATGCTGATCTGGCATCTGTGACATCAGCGTTGCAATGCGACTACTCCTCAAAATGTAGGCATCGTGCGCAGAACCAGGGAACCACACATGTCTGATACACATGTCAGCAAGAAAGACCACCAGAGCATTGATCGAATGGTAGTGCTTCCTGTTCCGGTATGCCTGCTCATGTGCCTGTGGTGGTATCAGGGCAACATGTGTCCCATCAATAGATCCGATGACGTTCGGCATCCTCCCCAGTGCATAAAAGGCATCCTTTATTTCAGGGAGTTCAGCTGGGCTTGGGAACTTGATATAGAGGTCGAGGAATTGCAACATCGCCTCCAAGACATCGCGTAGCACCCGACTAAACATCGTTTGCGACATCCCACCAGCAGTAGCCACAGTGTACTGGAAGGTACCAGTAGCAAAGAAGTGCAGGGCTGCCATCACCTTCACCTCTGGGGTCAGTGCTGTAGGGTATGTCCCTCCAGGTAGCAGATGTGGTGCGAACTGCTCCGCCAACTCCGCAATCAGTGGCCTGGTGAAGCGGTACCGTCTGATGCAGTCGCGTTCCTGCATGGTTGCAAGGTCTGGGAACGGACGATGGGCAGCTGGTGCCCTGCAGTACAGAGATGCACAAAGGAAGATTGTGAGTTCATCCACCCATGTGGCCATGACCACGATCACTATCACATGCTAGTTCATGACATTACACATTGTACTGAGGTGTGTGCTGTTGGACATGGACACATATGTCACCTACAAGACCACCACCTCACATCTCAATTCCACATGTCCACATGAGTCCCATGTAGTGCAATGGCCAATCATCTGGCTGTGTCACCCAACCTATGTGTCGCTGCAACGTTCCAAAAACACACCACAGTGACAATTGAGGCCTCATGTCTCCCAGGCATCACAGATCTTTGCCATGCAGAAACCCAAGCTCCCTGTATTGCCACATCAACACAGCAATGGACATGGCATAGCACGTACACACCACAAGGCAAGCATAAGTCCCACAGGTAGTGGCCACTGTTGTTTCTGCCGGCCCTACATGTACGTCTCTTGGAAACACACTCCATCAAGGTTGATGCATATACCACATGGATGTGGAGACTGTCACCCATTGGTAACATTTGATCAGACACATCTGAGACACAACATGCACACAGACTGTGGGTGCACATCAGTATTGTGGCTACAGGTCTCACTGTGACGTACATGCCATCACCCCCAGGACTCAGGGTGTATGTGACCTGTCCTAAACATATCCAACCTGAAACTGTGTCCGTGACTCATGCCCATTACTGTACAATTGCACATCATAGTGGTAATGTGCACAACACACAAAGGATTCTGCCCCCATGTACACGTGCACAGCCTGGGAGTGGCTGCACAAAGTGCCAGCTAAAAAAACTAGTGTGGCCCCCCAAACACCCAGGGAATGCAGCCTAACATGCCATGGGACACTGTGTGGCCAATGCTGTAGTGTGGTAGGTGTGCACAGGTGTCCCTGGCCAGTATATGTGTGTTGTATCCGTATAATAGTCACACTAATGAAGTCCGATGCGTGTGACAATGCGTACGCATTGCACGGGTCATGTCCGAGCTGTGCGTACGCTTTGTCATTAACTGCAATGAGGTCCGACGCGGGTGACAATGCGTACGTATTGATTGGACGTTTCATGACCGAGCCGTGCGTGCGCCTTGTCATTGACTGCAATGAGGTCCGACGTGGGTGACAATGCGTACGCATTGCACGGTTCATGTCCGAGCCGTGCGTACGCCTTGTCATTGACTGCAATGAGGACCGACGTGGGTGACAATGCGTACGCATTGCAAGGTTCATAACCGAGCCGTGCGTACGCTTTGCCATTGATTACAATGAGGTCAGACGCAGGTGACTATCATGTATACGCATCGGGCAGGCATGGTCCGAGACAGGCGTACGCCTTGGCCATTGAATCGTATGGAGACGGGTGCGTGTGTATATTCAAAATACGCGTTGTACAGTCAGTTGAACGAGCCGGGCGCACCCATTAGCTCAGAACTGTCATGGAGAGGGATGCGGATTCTAAACTTGTACGAGTTGTGCACTTGAAATTCAGTTGGATGCCTGCAACAATGTTGCAATTTCAAGTGTTCCATGAAGGTGAAGATTTGAACGATGCAGAAGGCGTGTACGAGTCGTACTTTTGAATGGATTGGCCAGATTCATAGAATGCAACCGTGTTGGACCTATCACTTGGGACACATGGCACAGAGTCTGCCTCTGCAGCACAGATATAAGGCTGGCTGGCCCCCAGGGAGCTCACTTGCCTGTACTACATGCTACTGGACCACATCCCTGCTACCACTGCTGCTGTCTCTGCATCCTCTGGCTCCTGCTATGGCACGTACTCTGGAGAGGGCCCCAGCCTTCACTGAGGAGGAGAACCAGGCCCTGCTGGACGGGCTTCTTCCACAGTACTGCAAGCTCTATGGGAAACCAGGGGAGCAGGTGAGTGTGCAGTCCACTGCCTTCCTAATTATGCATGTTGTCTGACTAGCAGTACTAGCAGTGTGTACACCAGTGGCAAGCATTCTCAATAACTACTTTCATCTCCCAAAGTGTGTAGGTACATGTAATGAATAGTTTTCCTGCAGCTAAAGTGCATTATTGCAAGCTTAAACTATCCAGGCATTGTTAACATGTCAGACATGCATGTGATTTTACCTTCCCCATGGTTGCACTACCTGTGTAATTTATTTCCCTTTGTGATGATGACATGTATATCCAAATGTGTGCTGCAAAAATCTGGGGCATGTGTGTTAATGTACTTTTCACTTTGTCCTCCTCACAGGTTGATGCCCACCAGAAGCAGGAGATCAGGCTGATCATCGCCCGGGCTGTTCGTTCTGTGGGGGTCTACAAGCGCCGGATCCGCAACTGCCAGAAGAGGTGGCAGGACCTTCGGGGCTGGACCCGGAGGATAGCTAGAGTCCAGCTGAAGATGTCACCTCCACGCAGGAGGGGTGGACACCGGACCCTGACTCCCCACATGCTCCGTATCCTGGCGGTGGTCTTCCTGGACCTGGATAGGCAGCTGAAGGCCAGACAGCAGCAGGAAGGGGGTGAGTCCATGTCTGATCTGTGTACTATGTCTGACATGGAAATAGCAGTCTTTTGTCCAGGTCACACTTCCACATTACGTAGGTCTTATAGTCCAAAACTCAGGTCCCTCAATTGTGTGATGCACCCTCCTCATCTGTTCCACAGGTGTGGCCCCTACAGTCTGTTGCTTGTGTCACTAGGGCACTGTGTCCCTGCAGTCAGCTATGCTTCAGGTACCGGTCAGCATCAGTTCCCGTGAATCTGTTGTGTGTTTCATGGGTGGGTCAATTGTTTACACAATGTCTGAGATCTGACATGTGATCTGTGTGTGCCCTTGAGATGTGTACAAATTGCTGGTCTGACTTGCAACATGTGGCTGGGGTATTCCAAACAAACCCATGCAGCAGGGGACTCCAATTCTTGGGCCTCAGGAGTATGTATATCAAGTATGTCACACTTGCTTAGCCACCTGACTACTGTCCAGGGCCAAACACTGTTTCACTTAGTCCTGGCCAGTCATGCCCCCTCAAGGGCATTTAGGAACACTCTGTAATTCCACTCCTGTGTATGAAATTGCAGGTTGTGCTTAGTGACATGTGCCCTCAGGTGTCTGCCTCTGTGTCATTAGGGTGTGGCTTGTTGCTACGTACAACTGGGGTGTCCATGATTCAGAGGGTCAGCATGACATCTGCGATGTGACTGTGAGAGACAAGACCTGTGTGACATATAGGTGTGTGATCATCTGACAGTGCACAATGGTGTATGCAACTGTGTCCTTCATGCAGCTGGGTTACATGCATGGCAGACTGTGATGTGTTAATGTACAGGGAGTTGTGTTTGCTGAGACTCATATGTATGATTTGCATGATGTGGTGTCTTCTGGGTCCTGGATATGTTGTTTGCATGGGATGGGCAAGTGCGCCGGTCATCTGCAGAGTTAGCTTTACCCCTGAGCTAGGATTGTGAGTCAGTGCATATTGTTGTTGTCTGGATGTCCTGCCCCTGTGACAGGAGACAGTATTGACTGACTTTTAGGGCATCCCAGTGCCATGGTATTTAACTTGCTATGAGTGAGCCTGCATTGTGTTCAAGTGTGCACCATGCACCCCATTGTGGCATTGTCCATCAGGACATGAGTACATCATAGTGTGTGTTGTTGGCATGCATCCCAAGCATGTGAAATGAGTCTCTGCCCATCCCTTCATCCGGACACCTGTACTGAGTCAGTAGCAAGAGATGTGCTGTGTGTATAGTGACATACTCCTACATGTTCACTTGCATGTACAACTAATGTGTAGGTGGTGCATGTTGAGACATTGGGGTGTTAGCATCCAACATGCAACGGACATATGTGTGAAAGTCAAGGGGGGATATGTGTGCCATGTTTGATGTTGAGAATGACAATTGTCTGATCCTAAACAGTGTTGGCACTTTGAGCTGTGTTCAGCTGATGTTGCCAGGGCTTGCCCTGTGATGTGATGTACTCACTGTGGTGTGTGCAGTCGGTGCAGGTGACTGATGTTGTTCTCTTACTTCCTATTCCTATCCAGATACATCCACGGCCACAGGAGGGGACAGCTCCACGGACCAGGAGGAGCCACAGAGCCTTACAGGGACAGAAGGAGAGGAGTCGGGTGGACCCAGTGGCACAGAGGGCGAGTGGAACCACACAGAGGAGTTGTCAGCACCATCATCCCCAACTGAGGACCACAGCAGCTCTGAGGATGACTCCCTTGTGGATGCGGGTGTCAGCACCCACCAAAATCCAGCTAGTGAGGCTGTCCCTGCCCCCGCCACCACCACCACCACCCCCCTCCCATCGGCTCCCATCCCAGAGGTCCCTGTGGGCTCCCGTGTTTGTGAGCATGTCTCCTTTGTGCCAGGCACCGCACCCCCTGCCCCTGTGTCCCCTGCTGCCCTGTGTGAGGAGTCTGTGGACTTACTTCGACAGATCCATGTAGGGGAGACATCGATGCTGAATGTCCTCCATGCACACACAGGTCTGTTGACACAACTGGTGTCATTCATGGAGGGCATTTCCTCGGGCATGTCTGCCCTACAGAGGACCAATCAGTCCGTGGCCTCCTCCCTGACAGCAGCAGTGTCCCTCCTCCAACAGTCCCACACCCCTCCTACCCCTGCACCACCCACGATTCCTAGCACCCAACCTGTCCCAAGCACAGAAACACCCAATCCAAGGTCTAGATCTGCACACATGCAAGCGCAGGGGACTGATTCCACACTCACAGGGGCTGTTTTGCAGACAAACACACAGTCATTCACAACCACTCCGCAGTCCTCCGAGACCTCTCCCTCCCAGCCCCCTTCCCTTGCCTCACCTGCAACCCCATCCCCCAGAAGCTCTTCCTCTGTGACCTTGGCCTCTTCCCCACCGACCCTGCAGATCCTGATTACAAGGGGAAGAGGAAGTCCCCACACACAGAAGGGAGTGCCCCTCACACCTGGACACCCTCCCCCTGGTGCAGTCAGACAGAGACCCCCACCCGCAAGTCCCCCCGGTGCCAGAAGAGCAAGACCCCCCCACCACCATGCAGCTCCAAGGCAAAGTCTCCGTCCTCCATCCCCCAAGCCACCACTCCAGAGGTTCCCCCGCCACTCCCTGCCCCAGGTTCCCCCACCCAAAGATACACCATACCCAAAGTGCTAAGGCCATCCCCCCTAGCACTTGCTCCTCCACACCTGGTCAGACAGTTAGTGCCACTGATGTGGGGACTGTGTCCCCCCCTGCCCTTCCGACCTCACCTGTCCCCCATTCCACTCCCATGGATGTAGGCACTGCTTTGGAGTCCACGACCACCCTGTCTGACTTGGGCAGTGCAGTGGTGAGCCAATCGACTCCATCTGACATGCCCACTGGAGTTGTGCCGGCACCCGCCCCATCTGACTTGTGCCCCACAGTTGTGACAGCACCCACCACTTCAGTCAGCTCCACTGCAGTTACAAGTGTCTCGCCTACATCCCCCACCTCTTCACTACCTCCTTCTGTTGCGCCCTGATCCTGTCCCTGCGGTGCCTGGCCTGCCCCCATGTATGCCCCTCCGAGGGGATGACCCCGGTCCTTAGCAGTGCAGGCAAGCAACGTGTGACAGTTGTCACTCTAGTTCACTCCTTGGCATTTGGACATGGACTGGCCATTGGCCTTTTGTTTGAACAGACGTTTAACTGTTAATATGCTGGAATTTGTCACTCTTGTTCACTCCTTGGCATTTGGACATGGACTGGCCATTGGCCTTTTGTCTGAACAGACGTTTAGATTTTTATATATTGAGTTTGTCACTCTAGTTCACTCCTTGGCATATGGACTGGCCATTGGCCTTTTGTTAGAACAGACGTTTAACTTTTAATATGCTGAATAAAGTTTTTTTCTTTATCCCTTTGAACTTGATTTAGCTGTACATTATGTTGATGTTGTTTTACATGCCCTTGCACCTGTAATGCTTGGTTTCCAATGTTGAATACTGATGTGTTGATGTGAGGTGCTCCATGTGGTCCATGCGATGTGTATCCTATTCTGGTGGGTATCCATGTCATCCTTTGCAGCTACCTGTGTGTTATGATCAACTATTTGTGGACATCTCTGTGTACATTTCATTTGCATGGTCACATCTGTGGCTTGCACCTATGCACATATGATGTGCTTCCCATTGTCCAATTTGTCAATTTCACAGACTTTGTGCACATCACCACGGGACCTACAAGTGTGGGCATCATTGGTATAGGAGCAACTGTGTCCTCTGCGCAACTTGCTAGACATATGTTTTGAGTATGTGCAGATGACTTAGGGTAGACTCACGTACCCAGGCTGTTGTGACCAGAGCCTTCATTGTGTGGTAAATGATGGCTAACTGACCAAGTGTTCTGATGACATGAGTGAGACGTGCTGTGAATATGTTTGGCACAGCTGGGCTTCCACAGGAGTTGGGTCCGCTCAAGTGTGTTGTCCCGTGACATAGCCTGGGCCCATGGTGTGTGTTGTATGAGCATGTGTGTGTGCCCACATCCCTTTTCATGCACAGGCAGTGTTCCCTTGATATGTTCCTGTTGTTGATGCTTGCTGAGTGGTACTGTGTTCATCCCACTACTTTGCCATGGGCTACCAGATGTGTGGGTGCATGACACACTACTGTTAATTGGTGTATCATCATTGGGATTTGTCAGTTCTTAGTGGTGATGATGTTGTCAGACACAGATGGGACACAGTCAGGGTTCCCCAAGGCACTTGTTTATTTGCAAAATCATGTAGTTGTCCCTAGGTGGTACCTTTCAGTGATTGAGACATTTGTATGTGTGTGACTGCTCTCACTTGTCGGGTTCATGGCTGCAATGTTGGCAGGTGTCAGCATGTGTGCCTTGTGGTTCTCCTTGGCTTCTGCATTGTCCTGGGACTGTGGCGGAGATTCTGAAGGTTACGTGAGCTTTGAAGTCATGGCCAAGTACCGCATACTGTGCAGTATGTCATTCCCCAGGGTTGTAAACTGTCCTTGTGAGATGTGTCTGTGCACCTTAGTTCCTCCCAACATTCCTGTGTTTGTCATGGGTGCATGTGCAATGTCACCTGTCCATGTGGGCTTCACAGATGCACATTGTTGCAGTTCAGGGTGTGTGGTGTTGAGGCTGGCCTGATGTAAATGTTTGCATGGATGGTCCCCTAGGTCCCGTTTGTCCATGGATGAGGGGCCATGCTGAGTGGTTTCTGTTTGTGATTTACGTTCGTGGAACAGGACACATGTCTGGGTTTCCCAGTTTGTACGACATCTGCCTTTGTCATCACAGTGGAGGTGTCATGCATGCTTGTGTCACCCCAATGTCTGGTCCCTGGGGGTAGTGCTGTTGTGTGTCAGTCTCTTGCTGTGTTAGTTGGTGTTCATCCCAGCTTGTGTCACATGTGTCTTTTGTGCTCCCGCTCATCTCACAATGCCTGATTGCCCACTAAGGGTGTCCCAATGATGGTTTAATTTTGTATGGCACTGTGTCCACATCTGTGTCACTGTGGTTCTGCCCCCCTCATGTGTTGTGTAGTTGCCTGGGGATACTGTGACACACACATGATCTGTCAGATGTGCAGTGTGAGTTTGCCTGTTTGCATTGGTATTGCTGTTGTGGGCCTTTGTCTGGATGCTGTTTCTGTGATTTTGCATGCTGTCCCTGTGAGTCATGTCACATCATTGTGCACATTCATCCTGGTTGTTAGGTGCCATTGCTGGCATGTAATGTGAGTTTGGGATCTGACACCTACAGTCTGCACATGTTGTTTTGATTGGTGTGTCTTTTTTCGAGATGTGTGCATGCTTGGTGATGGTCACCACAATGCTCAACATCTGCTGCATTTTGGAAGCCCCAACTTAACTTCTGTTCTACACAGTGAGGGGGTGTTCTTTTTACATTGCCACAGTGCTATGGTGATGCTTGCCTTGTGTATGTCACACTTATGTGTTGGTCACACATATGCTGTTACTTACATTGTATGCTCGTAGCCATATTCACTGTTGTGGGCATTTGTCACAGACTACTCACTGTTGACATATTAGGGGGGATGTATTTTGCGGACATACCTGATGTTGGAGTATGCTGGATGTGTTGCGCACCACCCATCCTATGGGTGGGGGTGGCAGGGGTGATGGGCAAAATCAGCCATAAGGGTGGGGGTGGCAGGGGTGATGGGCAACAGGTCCACTATGGGTGGAGGTGGTAGGGGTGATGGGCAACATCAGCCTTATGGGTGGGGGTGGCAGTAGTGATGGGCATCATAAGCCCAATGAGTGGGGGTGGCTGTAGTGATGGGCAACATTAGCCCTATGGGTGGGGGTGGCAGGGGTGATGGGCAACAGGTCACCTATGGGTGGGGGCGGCTGTAGTGATGGGCAACATAAGCCCTATGGCTGGGGGTGGCAGTAGTGATGGGCAGCATAAGGCCTATGGGTGGGGGTGGCAGGGGTGATGGGCAACATAAGCCCTATGGTTGGGGGTGGCTGTAGTGATGGGCAACATAAGCACTATGGCTGGGGGTAGCAGGGGTGATGGGCAACATCAGCCCTATGGATGGGGGTGGTTGTAGTGATGGGCAACATAAGCCCTATGGGTGGGGGTGGCAGGGGTGATGGGCAACATAAGCCCTATGGCTGGGGGTGGCTGTAGTGATGGGCAGCATCAGCCATATGGGTGGGGGTGGCAGGGGTGATGGGCAACAGGTCCACTATGGGTGGGGGTGGCAGGGGTGATGGGCAACATCAGCCCTATGGGTGGGGGTGGCTGTAGTGATGGGCAACAGGTCCCCTGTGAGTGGGGGTGCAGGGGTGATGGGCACCAGGTCCCCTATGGGTGGGGGTGGTAGTAGTGATGGGCAACATAAGCCCTATGGGTGGGGTTGGCTGTAGTGATGGGCAACATTAGCCCTATGGGTGGCGGTGGCAGGGGTGATGGGCAACAGGTCCCCTATGGGTGGGGGTGGCTGTAGTGATGGGCAACATAAGCCCCATGACTGGGGGTGGCAGTAGTGATGGGCAACAGGTCCCCTGTGAGTGGGGGTGGCAGGGGTGATGGGCACCAGGTCCCCTATGAGTGGGGGTGGCTGTAGTGATGGGCAACATAAGCCCTATGGGTGGGGGTGGCAGTAGTGATGGGCAACATAAGCCCTATGGGCGGGGGTGGCTGTAGTGATGGGCAACATTAGCCCTATGGGTGGGGGTGATGGGCAACAGGTCCCCTATGGGTGGGGGTGTCTGTAGTGATGGGCAACATAAGCCCTATGGCTGGGGGTGGCAGTAGTGATGGGCAACATAAGCCCTATGGGTGGGGGTGGCAGAGGTGATGGGCAACATAAGCCCTATGGCTGGGGGTGGCAGGGGTGATGGGCAACATCAGCCCTATGGGTGGGGGTGGCTGTAGTGATGGGCAACAGGTCCCCTGTGAGTGGGGGTGGCAGGGGTGATGGGCAACATAAGGCCAATGGGTGGGGGTAGCTGTTGTGATGGGCAACATAAGCCCTATGGGTGGGGGTGGCAGTAGTGATGGGCAACATTAGCCCTATGCGTGGGGGTGGCAGGGGTGATGGGCAACAGGTACCCTATGGGTGGGGGTGGCTGTAGTGATGGGCAACATAAGCCCTATGGCTGGGGGTGGCAGTAGTGATGGGCAACATAAGCCCTATGGCTGGGGGTGGCTGTAGTGATGGGCAACATAAGCCCTATGGCTGGGGGTAGCAGGGGTGATGGGCAACATAAGCCCTATGGCTGGGGGTGGCTGTAGTGATGGGCAACATAAGCCGTATGGATGGGGATGGCAGGGGTGATGGGCAACATAAGCCCTATGGCTGGGGGTGGCAGAGGTGATGGGCAACATAAGCCCTATGTATGGGGGTGTTAGTGGTGCTGACCATGCAACCCCTATGGTGGGCTGTGGTTATTGGCCAGGATGTGGATCCCCTGTGTCTGTGTGCCATTATGCGGGTACGTGCCGTTTGTTTGTGTGGTAGGTGTCTGACTTACCGCCTGCGCCGTCGGTTCCTGAGCCGGTCATAGATGTAGAGTACTGGTATGACCTGCGCGATGGGATTCATGATGTGTTTGTGTCGTACACGCTGCTTGTTGCTCCATCTCGTACCCGCTGCAAGCTGGTCCGTCTCGTAGCCGTGTATTGAGTTGTGGCGCGAATCGTAGCTGATATGCATGTTTTCCGGATGCTGTGATGTGCCGTACGTGACGACCCGTCCGGTGCGTAGAATATACGCATCGTACTTGTCATGCCAGGAACTGCTATGGATACTGCTTCCAGGCAACTCGGTTCATCGTTAGGAGTTACGGCTCGGACGGAGAATGGAGCTTGAATCCCACCCTACGTGTCGGTCGTGTTTTTGGCAGTTATGCGCATCGTACTTACTCTACAGGACGGACCGGCTCCGGGGACGTGTCGGTCGCACAGTAAGGCTACAGACAGCTGTCCGACCAGCTATCGGAATCGGCACCTAAATGTAAGAACTGCTTTGATAAGGTAGAGAATAATAAAATGCCAACTCTAGCTGTACATAATAAGTTAGAATTAATTTCTATTCCACAAGAAATTCAAGATTAGAATGTTTACAAATATATTCTTATACAATGTATAAATCCTTTCGAAGCTATTGTGCATATGGAACCTAAAACTGGTAGATTACATCCAATGGAGCATCTAAAAGGTCTTAAATGTAGAGTTGTGTACTTGCCATTAGATTTCAAAAAGAGTATTGAAACTATAGGGGTACTGAGAGATTTTGATGAACCACTTATTATTCTAGTAAATGGTGTCCCTACTAAGAGGAAAAAATATGTCAAGAGTTAGTGGATGTTAGGAAAGTTTAAAAAAGCACCATTATATCTGATCAGAAAATAATCTCTATTATACAAATGCTGATGTTCAAGATAGGGCACACATGGAGGAAGAAACATGACCATCAAGTAGTCAGATTACAAATGTGGATTAATTGGGATCAGAACTAATTTATGAAAACTATAGCATCCACCCTCTGAATTCTAAATAAATTGTTGGTGATGCTATTGATCTCATCCAAATGAATGAAGCAAAAGGAGCTCCCATGAGTGTGTGGGAAAAAGCAAAGCATGCTGTTTGTCCCCAACTGTTTCCCACTGGAGCAGGAGGCTGCTATGATGAGCTACCTGTACAGATACCAGCAGCTGAATACCGGTCAATGTGATTATATTCAGAGGATCTAAGATTTCACCAGTGCATTCCATAAATTTTTTATCTTCTCTTTGAGAGTGACTTGTCTAGTCTTTCATTCGCTGTTAACCATATACTGAAGACAGGATTTAATCTTCAAAATCTGACAGCAAGGAAATTCATTGACAAAGTTCATGGGAAGGATGGAAACTTGGAGTACAACATGATTAATTTGATGGTGTACCAACAAGGCACCAATGAATTTTAGTATCGTTGCCACAATGAGTTGAAATACATGTTAAGAAACCTAGGAGCACCTGCTTGGTTTTGAATATTCTGGCACTTAGGGGTCAATTACGATGCAGTTTGGAAAGGCTCCAAATCGAATTCGGGTATGCCGAATCGGATTCGGAACCTGTCTTACCGACCGATTCGGAAAGCTTTCTCAATGACCGATGACGATGTTCGGAAAGCGGTTGGACTTTCCGTCTCAGTTCTGAATCCGAACTGGACAGCATTTGGAAAGTCCAAGTCATTCGGAGCCAAATCGTATTTGTCTACGGGCTGCATTTCCGAATGACTCGGAAGATTTCCGAACAACGTATTACGATGTATTTGGACAGCCTTTTCGAATTGGTTGTTCCGACTAGGATCGACTGTCGTAATCTGACTTTTGGGGCCCGTAGCAGGCCCCCTTCACCTGGGGCCTTCCGAATAATGCCCATGGGGGTACCCATGGGTCCCCTCTTTCCAACCATCCACGGTGTGGCAGGCACCAAGGGTTGCCCACTACAGGGTGTACATTTTCCCTCAACCACCCCTTTCTTCAATGGGAGCCTGTGTTTTTGGTCGGAACACAGGCTCCCATTGAAGTTAATGGGAGTCTGACCAAATGGTATCCGGAACCATCGTAATTGATCAGTCGGACACCCCAAACCTGATTTGGTTGGAAACCATTACGAGACTGATTCAGTCTAAATGCTTTCCGACCGACATAGACCCCCTAGTGATGAGTCTGTTTTGTCTTTCATTGAACAGTATGCAACAAGTGCCATCCCAAAACACGATGATGATAGGGGCTTGAGACAACAAATTCTACGCTTTCAAACTCATAGATGTGGGGAGTACTATTGTACAGATGCAAAGGAATATTTTACACAGGATGTCGATTTGGATTCCCATGAACCTATTATTTGTCAAGGAAGAGTGAACAGCTTTATGTCTGCTGTCAGACATACATTGACAAGGAAATCATCCAAAAACACATAAAACCCGAAAATAACAGAGACTTCCAAGTACATTAATGAATACAACCCTGTGATTCTCAAGATATGGAATGCAAATATAATATGCAATTTGTTGCAGATATCTCCATCTCTGTTGCTCAATACGTCACTTAATACATTACAATATCAGAGAAGACAGAGATGAAGGAGATGTGGGAGGAGATATCAGCAGAAAAGACTCTATGTAAGAAATTGTACAGCTTCAGTTTTAAAATGCTTTCCTATAGGGAGATGGACTCTTATGAGTGTTGTGACCAGTTGAGCTTGGCTAGTTTGTTCTCAAAGTCAAGGGGAATTGTTTGGGTAAGTCTAGGCCTTGCAAACACGCAAAATAGGGTGTTGAAAGCTTTCCCAGAAATGTAGGATTTAGCAGAGTTTGATCTAGAAAGCAGAGATATTGTGATATCAAATATGTTGGATACGTAATTTCCCAAAGAAGTCAACATCTGGACAACATGTGCATTTATGAAGTATTCAACTCTACAGACTCAAAAGCAATGTAACAGAAAACAAAGAGGAAGTGAAATATGTTCTAGTTAGATTGGGACGGTTGTTTGGCCAGACATAGCTAAGGCAAACTAATTTACCACAGAAATCTGAGTTGCCAAACTGCAGACAGAAGAGAGTTTTTTTATTTGGCTCTTCTGCAATTGTTTAAACCTTGGTGTGCTGAATCAGAACTACTTAGAGACTACAACTACTATGAAAACTCTTTCATTGCTGTAAAATATTGCATTCAGTGTTCAGTCTTTTCAAACTACTTGCAAATGTTGAAAGATGAGATGGAACAGGAAGAAAAAATAGCTACTGAGATAATTAAGAGAGTTTACAAAGCGCTCAAAGGTCTGGACCATTGAGCTAAGATCCACTTGGGCAACCAGTTATTCTAAATGAAGCACCTATAGCCATGTGTGAGGTGGAGACTGCAATGCAACAGGTAAGAGAGGAAACTGTTGATTTTGAACACTTAGGGCCCGATTCCGATCTCGCTAGTAAAGCCCTCCGTACGACTCGGATCTGAATTGTGCCCCTTGAGTCTGAGCGAGCGAGTACGATGCATTCACATGCTTACAGACTCAGTTATCTCGGACTCCCATTGAACTCTATGGGAGCCTGTATACTGGACATGTAGACAGGCTCCCATAGCAAAAAGGGGTGGGTGGAGAAACGCGTACACCCTGTGGTGTGCACCCCATGGTGCCTGCCACACTGTGCATGCATGGGAAGGAGGGACCCATGGGTAACCCCACGTGTCTGAATCGGAGGGCTCCAGATGGGGGGCCTGCGATGGGCCCCAAAAGAACAATTCCAACAGCTTTTTTGACATGGGCATACCAAATGGTTAAGGCTGTTCGAATCGTTCATCGCATTTGCTCGCTCGGAAACAGAGTCCATTGAGCTGTACGAAGTGTCTGCATACGAGTTGTACGGATGGGATCGGGTTGGGAGACGATTCGGTCGGCGACTACGCGATCTTTGCATTGTACTTGGTCGTTCGGACCTGTGTACAATTCTGCCAGAAAAAAGGGCTACAAATCGGATCCGTAAAAGCCAAATCCGATTTGTAGGCCTTCCGAGCGAAATCGGAATCGACCCCTTAGTAGCACAGCTCAACAATGAACAGAAATAAATCTATAAAGAAGTAAAAGATAAAATAGAGCTTGGCTTCCTGTGTAAAAAGAAATATGTGAATGTTCTTCGTTTAAGCCAATACTGCTATACATAAGTGGTCAGACTGGCACTGGGATAAGAGTTCTATTTAAAGATCTCACCGCTTATCTACAGTAGACTACATAATCAAATTGATCATGTGTAGTAACAACACAAACTGGATTATCTGCACACAACATTAAAGGAATCACTTTACACTGACTACCTATGCTGCCTGTTAAACATGAGAATAAACTGGAATACCAAAAGTTATCTGATAAAGCTTCTCTTTAGGTATCAATAATATTGAAGAAACTGAAGCTTTTAATCATTGATAAGGTGCCTTTATAGAGTTAAGAATGCAGCAGGTTTTAAGAACTTAGTATGACATGCTATTTGGAGAAAAACATTTAATTGTCTTCAGTGACCTACTGCAACTTACTCCTGTGAAAAGGACATCCTGTTTTCAAGGCACTTCTCCATAATGAGACGCATTCTTTAGTAAGTATTGGCAATGTAAATATTTGGCTAAACTTTGGATACAAGGTACTAGTGAAGGATATGCATCAGGCATCTGATGTGGAATATGGAAAAATCCTAAAGGACATTAGAGTAGGACAACAAAAGAGGGGAAGCACGCTTTGGAAAGTCGACTTACCAAGGAACTATTTTCATCTAACAACACAGCAGCAGAACAAATTTACAATTTCATTTAAAAAGACAAATCCATAGTTTGTTTAATGCCTTCGCTTCAAGAGTGCTCCAACTTCAATGAACAATAAGAGAGAGAAGATATTTTGGAAATTACAGCTATCCATAAAATTGAGCATCAGGGAGTAACATTACTACTAACTGAGACAGTACAAGCAAAATTGGATTATTTGGAGAAGTCTGTGCTGCAGACTGCAGGATTAAAAAGTGTTTACGCATGTGTAAAAAGTGTCTTGTAATTTTGTGTCTTAATTTAAATGTGGAGTGGTGGCTGGTGGATTTGAAAAGTGGTGAGGAACAAATGTAAGATCAAAGTTGTAACCCCTGATGAGCCCCCCGCTCCCCAATCCCTCCAATTAATTGCCCATTGCCCTGATTTTGGAAGCTTGAAGGCTTCTAGCCCCTTTAGGGTTTGATATACTTCCGCAAATTGTTCCTGTGTGTTTTTAATTTGATGCTATTTTAATGTGAAGATTTGCACAGTGCAAAAAGCACACTGCCTCCAGGGAGTTATACATAGGGACAACCATCCGCAATATTTCACGCAGTTAAGAAACGTCGCCAATCCTGCCAAAGCGCTGTCTCAAGACATGCAATGCTACAATCTTAAATGCCTTATATGCAAAGAGGACAGTATCGATGACTTCATGGGTACTTGTACTGACCTTTAGGAGAAATTTAAAGCTGAACCCTTAAGCATAAAAGCCTGGGAGTCCTTTATTTAAGGACTAAATCATACATTTTCCAACCAGGCCTATGGCAGTAAAACAGGAAGCCCATCCGGGGCAGCTTGGTTCACCAAAAGTCTTAGGAAACAAAAACAACAACTAAATTAATACCTAAGACAATTACAGACCCGGAGCCCCACTCTCCCTCAGGAACTCCTGTTTTTAATCACAAAAGCAAAAAAGATCATAAAAGGGACACAAAGGCAGCCAGGAAAGAGTGAAACAAACTCAATTGTCTTGACGTCTGGAGTGTTACTTGGTGCCCAACGGCATCCTTCACTAATCAACTGTATCTAATCACGCCTAAGTAAAGCCCTCATCTGGGCAACCCTAATAGGGAAACCGAGTCCCATCACTCACCAAGGTGACATGCTTTATCATCTGGGATCTCCTCCCGGCTGTAACCCCTAATACAGCCGAGGGCTACAACCCCCTCACTTTAAGGGAGGAGCACAGGGATGTTTTAAGGATCTCCTAGGATATACTAAAAATCCAGAAGGTGATGAGCTGAGATGTATTACTCAGTGATGGGCGCAGTGCTGGGAAAAGAGTGAAAAAAGTTAGTTTTAAACTGGCTACTAAGAGAAACATCTTTTTATTATATATCCCTTAGTGTCAGGGTTAAATACATTGCAAAGGCAGTTTTGGAAAAACTGCAACTGTATTGTTAGAGGTTTGGTCTACATGTTTCAGCTATTTGTGACCTAAAGAGTGTCTAGCCTTCCTCAGGACCTAAAAAGTATAAGCTACTGCGTTTTATATGTGACAACAAAATAAATACAAACGTGAATATAACTGAAAAAAGGGAAGGATACAATTTATTGCACCACTCGTTTCAGTTCAAGGAGCGTGGTGTAGTTTAACCTGTGCAAAAAAACACAAAAAACGCAATCAGATACTCGTGTGGCGAATAGTAACTTAGAGCGAGTACTAAATACTCTATCTCACCATCACAATTAATGTGTAAAATCATCTAGAATGTTGAAACTTATTTGTAGTGTGCGGACACTGAAGGATATATAATAAAAAGATTTTTCTCTTAGCAGCCAGTTTTAAACTCATTTTTTTCACTCTTTTCCCAGCACTGCACCCATCACTGAGTAATGCATCTCAGCTCATCACCTTCTGGGTTTTTAGTATATCCTAGGAGATCCTTAAAACATCCCTGTGCTCCTCCCTCACAGTGAGGGGGTTGTAGCCCTCAGCTGTACTAGGGGTTACAGCTGGGAGGAGATCCCAGATGATGAAGCATGTCACCTTGGTGAGTGATGGGACTCTGTTTCCCTATTAGGGTTGCCCGGATGAGGGCTTTACTTAGGCGTGATTAGATACGGTTGATTTGTGAAGGATGCTGTTGGGCACCAAGTAACACTCTAGACCTCAAGACAATTGTGTTTGTTTCACAGTTTCCTGGGAAAGTGTCTGTGTAGGTCTTTACATTTTCCGGTGGACCCTCTCATTACTGGTTTTGTATTCTCGGCCAATAAAGAGTATCACAAACAACTGTGGGAGAAACTCCATTACTCCTGCAAACAAAGAGATTCCAAGTAATTCTGGGGAATCATCAACCAGTTAACAACACCACAACTCAGACATCATGGAGGACACTTGGAGAGCACATATCGAATTTCTATACAATGAAACTCTAATTCCAGGCACCGCAAACCACGTATCTTTAATAGGACTTGACATCCCTAATTCTGAATTATCTGAATTCTACCCTCGGATCTCACAAGAGCAAGTGCTAAAAATCATAAAAAATGTAAGATCCGACAGTGCACCAGGGCCTAATGGCCTTCCAAAAACCCTGTTTCGACACAATCCTTCATTCTGGTCTGGTCTTCTCACTCCGTTCTTTTCTCACACTATAACCAACAGCACGATCCCCGACTCCTGGTGGGGCAGTATTAAACCCCATACATAAGTCGGGAGCTCGTTCTGATCCATCAAACTATAGGTTGATAGCATTAATCGACGTAGAGGCAAAAATGTACGCATCGAACTTGTTGACAGACAACGAACAAATCTCATCCCTTACCCTCAAACAAGATTCCGGGCAGGGATGGGTACCCTCACGAACATCTCCACAGTTACCCTTCTAGCCAACCAAGCCCTTGAAAACTCAAGGCCCCTCTATGCATGCTTTATCGACCTCAAAGCGGCCTTCGATAAAGTTTTGAGAGCTAAGCTTTGGACAAAAATGCAAAATTGGGGGGCACCACCCAAACTCCTGGAGGCCATATTTAACCTATACTCACATACTTGGGTTCAAATCAGGTAAGGAGACGGGCGTAGTATTACCAACAAGATACCAACTCTCAGAGGGCTAAAACAAGGGTGTGTGTTACCCCCTGTCTATTTAACATCAATATCCGACCTCGACAAGCCTATTCGGTCAATTCAATCAGACCCCCCCAAAATTGGGCAACATACCCACACCTTGTCTCCAATATGCGGACGACATCATCTTATTAGCTCAAACACCAGTAGTCCTGAAGCAACAAATTGCCAGTTTAGGAGCCTATATCATGTCGGCCTTACTAACTATCAAAAAACCAAGGTGTTGTGTTTCTCCAAACATTCCAAAATAACGAAAATCCGAAAATTCATTTGGAAACTGGATGAACAACCCTTGACCCGGGGCGATTCGTATAAATATCTAGGATTTCAAATAGATCGTAACCTCAATTATAAGCTACACCTGGATCAAGTTTGTACGAAAGCTAAACAACTGCAGTTCGCATTTAAAATACTAAAATTAAGCTCATAGGCTGCTCTACCGGGCACCTGTTAAAAGTCATGCAGCTAAACTTCTACCCTCCATATCATATGGCTCAGAAATCTTGAATCTCATAGTCTCCACTGTTCTAAACACAGAACAATCCACTTTGTTCAAGAGACTGTTTTCAATCCCAGGACACATTTCACAAGCTCAAATCCGATTAGAATATGGCTTAAAAAATCAGATTCCTGTCAGACAAGGTGCACTAGTGAAGTACTATTGGAGGATGAGGGATCCTGACGATAACACTCTAGCCCATCATTGTTGGGTAGAAATTGAAAAACAAGCCAGGCTTAACAACTCAATTATTAAAGTTCTAAAAGGACCCCTCTCGGCATTACAGCTGGAGGAGGCCTGGCTCACCCTCACAACGTACTCCACCTTCAAATCCTTAGCAAACAAAGTAATCAAACGGATGTCTTTACTAACAGATAAAACAGCCTTTTCAAAGAAACATCATGCATGGGCAGTGATTCAAGGATATCAGATGCTGAAACCTCAACCATACTTGTTGGATCACTATTATTTCCAGAAAAAGCATTACTTGACACTGCTGCGGCTAGGGTCGGAAGACCTGACTCAGAAATGGAAATTTTCCTGGCAATCCAAGGAATGCCTCCTGTGCAGACAAGGGGACGAGTCATTATTGCACCTAATTTTTGTCTGCCCCTTCCTATTAGAAATCCGAAAAACTGTCCTTTGGGAAGTCTTAAAGAAGGAACAAATGAGAACTTACAGAGCAGCAGTCATTCAATGTCTTGGAGGGTCATCGATCCAACTGTCTTGTAGAGCCATAAAATTCCTGAAAATTGCGGCAAAAGAACTGGACAATAAAAGTGAACTAACATAAGTTGCCCCAGGATATACAATCTATATATTTTCCTATTTATATTGCCTTGACAGTATGCCCTAACTTTTTTTTAACTCAATCAGTGTCAATTGCTCGCAGAACGATCTTCTTGTCATTTCACTTTTTAACACAAGTTGTATGTACATCTCATCTATTCCTTTTTAATGGTGGTTTTCCCACTCTTTTTATGATTTTTTACGAAATCCAATAAAAGTGTACTTGACTGACTTGACATAGGGACAAGAATAAAGTGTTATGCTGTGGGATGGGCGGCCGCGAATAGCTATTTCAAAGTTGACGCTCCCATGGTACGATGGGGGCATTGCGCTCCCAGACATCCGACGGTACTATTGGGCCACGCAGCTGAGCGCGATCAACCATGGGTTTTACGGCCCTGCCCTTAGCCCTGGGTATGCCATGGATAGGTGGCTGCTGCGCGGAGGCAACTACTACAGGGCGTTGTATTCGCGGTCCCTAGACTCGTCCCTCACGGGGCCCACAGGTGTGGCGGTGCGCGTATGGAAGATGGCGACCGACTCGCTGGGCTGGAAGGATAGGCTCACCCTCGCTACCCCATTGTTTGAGTCGGAACGGTTGGGAAGACTCTGGCACACGAAGGGCTTTGATAAGTGGGACCTGATAGGTATATCCAAGGTGGGAGATGTGCTGCATAAGGGGAGGGTAAAGTCCTTCGAGGAGTTGCAGACTGAGTTTGAGCTAGGGCCTTCAGAGTATTTTAGGTATATCCAGCTGCGTCACGCCCTCCGATCAGTCCTGGTGGAGGGTGAGAAGGTGCCGGAGTCCTCTCCCCTTGAGGACCGAGTCCTTGATGGTCATATGCCCGAGAGCACGATTTCGCTCATATATAAGAAGTTGATAAACGTCCGGGCAGACTTGCTATTGGGGCTGAGAGAACAGTGGACCAGGGATGGCCTCGAGTTGGATAATGAGGACTGGCAGTCAGCGGTCTCTTCGCCTAAGGAGGTTGCGATCCCGTCGCGTCTGAGGCTGGTGCAGCTTAAAATACTGCACCGGGTGTATGTTACGGGGCCAAGGCTGGTCCACATGGGATTCTCGGAGGACGGCCTGTGCAGAAGGGGATGTGGTATGGTGGGTACTTTCCTGCACATCATCTGGGAATGTGGTGTCATTGTGGAGTTCTGGAGGAGAGTCCATGCAGTTATGGGGGAGGTGACGGGCATTGTGGTACAGCCGGAGGCGCGGTGCTGCCTCCTGAACGTCTGGGGCCCCACTGATCTCGATGAGGCGCAGACCCAATGGGTGACTCTGGGTAACATGGTAGCTAAAAGGGATATCGCGCGATTATGGGGCTCCTCAGGAACCCCTACACTGACCGCGTGGAAGGAGAACATGGATTGGAGCATGTTTAGGGAGAAGACGGTCTACTGCTCTAGAGGTCGCCCCCGGAAGTGGCATGCCATCTGGGGGCGGTGGAACCAATACAGGGGGGGAATATGTCTTGCCCCGGACCTGGAACCTCCCGAGGAACAGCTTTCCCCCTGACCTACCTTCCAGCACAGTTTGGTTTTGGTAACCGTTCTGGGCCTCTGCTGTTCCCCTTCTTCCTCCGCACACAGTCTTATACTTAGTAGATGAGTGGGGTCCTGCCTCCCCTGGGGGCTTTCGCCATGGGATTTCAATGTTTCTGCCTTGCTGGGGTTTGTTGTGTGTTTTTTCTGTGTTTATTTAAAATTGGACCTTTGCATTACTCATCGTACTGTATCTGGGACACATTACTGTATCTAACTTGCAATGCTGCCGAACCCTCGGGCTGTCGGCTGAATAGCTGTGTCCTGAATTTCGAAATAAAGGTTTTCAAAAAAAAAAAAAAAAGAATAAAGTGTTAAAGACAGACTGTGCAAACAGCCTTTGTAATATCAAAATACATATAATACTATAATTGCAGCTACAACTACCTCTATAATATCCAGGGCCTTGCAGACATTGCAGTGCTTCACAGATGTTAGAATTAGACAGACTGCCAGTTTAAATTATTGACTATAATGGTTCCTAAAAAAGAACAAGTATTTAGGGGCTGATTACGATGACGGTGAACCCACCACCGACAGTCTGTCAGTGGTGGGCTCACCCCCATCGTTAGGCCATTTCCCGCCTGCCATATTAAAATGGTGGGCGGGTCCGTGGTGGTCAGAAAATCCAACCGCCACACATCGGATGGTCTCCGGTGCGGTGGAGGCCTTCCCATCCCCAAAATGGTGGCAGTGCCTACCAGGCACCACCTTAGAGATTAGGATATGCCTCCCCTCCAGCCTTTCCATGGTGGGTCGCCCGCCATTGTAATGTCATATGTGGTACCACGGCCTTATAGGTGGTCTGTCCCCATCCCTGGAACGGCAGCAGATGGACAGAAGTCTGTCTGCCATCCTAATCCAGGCCACAGTTTTTTTAAAGTAGGTTTTTAAGTAGCCACATCTCCAAGGTGTAATTTAACCCAATTTGATGTCACTTAAAATAATACATTAACGCAAGAGGCCACATTAGCCATCTATACATTGCAAAGATTTCCTCTCTAAAACTACATATTGGACTTAGCATTTGCCACCAAGACTTGCAGCAATAAGCGTGATCTAATTAGCTATATCAATAGCACTTGTTTTCCCTGCCGTGGGATATTATTATTTCCAGTGCATGTCTGCCAAAGACCAAGGTCCCACAAGCCACTTGCAAAGAGAGAAACAGGATGAGGCTACTTCCAACTTGTCTTTACATGCAGTTGTCAAGCTTAGAAAGAATTGTTGACCTGCAGGTGCAATAAAATACTAGAGCAACAGGGAGTGTGCAGTCCTCAGCAAGAATAGACATACACTAAGCTACGACTTCCACCTCTTGAAAGAACACCCTATAAATATGCACATTCTAGAATGTGCAGAGGAAAAGATGTTTCCTTTAGGGTGAAAAACTGATTTGGCCTTGGTGATAGATAACAGCGGACTGTGCAGAGGGTTAAGGCCATGCCTGCCTGTCTCTATGGGACGCAACATATGCAAAATTCCGCAGCAAGGGCTATTCTCAAACTGAAACCCAGATCACATATGACTCCCCATCTTAAGTCCTTACACTGGCTCCCAGTGAGGGAACGGATAAAATGTAAGGCCAAGGTTATTTTCTTCACAGCCTTCCATTGGCACGGGCATGGACAACCTTAGGAAAGGAGTTAGCCGAGATTCACCTAACAGAACACTCAGATTGTCCTCTGCCAGCCTGGCCTGTATTCCCAAAACACGTCTGGTACGCAGAGGCGGTAGGTCCTTCGGCTTCCTAGGGGCGCACGCTTGGAACAAACTGCTGGGAGCTCTGAGAGCATCAACAGTTCTCTCCCATTTCATAAAACAGCTGAAAACATGGCTATTTGAGAACTTAGGGCTTGATTACAATGGCAGAGGGAATGCCACCGCCGGCCCGGCGGTGGCGGTCCCTCCGCCATCTGCATGCCCATTTCCCCCAGATCAGGATGACGGGGGAATCGTTCCGCAAGCATGGCGGGCGAAAAGAGTGCCCGCCATGCTTCTGCCACAGGCAATCGTAACGATTGCCTGGAGGTGCAGATATGGCCATGGTTATGGGGGCGGAGCCTCGAAGGCACCGCCAACCCGATCACGATGCTGGCATTAGCGAGCCTTTCCATGGCGGTGGAACCGCCATGGAAAGGCTGGCGGAGGCCGGCTTCGGGGGGCCTGTTACAGGCCCCTTCGGGTGGGAGGGCACTTGTGCACTGGGGGGCATTTCCATGCGCATGGTGGCATGCACCGTATGGTGCCTGCCATGTTGTGCATGGAAATGCACAACATTGACATTGCGGCGGGTGCTGCAGCCAGCAGCACCCGCTGCAATGTTAAATTGCCAGATGGGACCGCCGCGGTGGCGGTGGCATCAATATATGTGGTGCTGGACCGCCGCATGGCCGGCGGGCGGTCCGGTTACTGCTAGGATGGCCGGCGGATCCTAATGACCCCTAAGCCCCTTATAGGGCAGGCACGTGCGAACTGTTAGCGCCGAGACACTCCAGACAGAGTAGCTGTGTGCTCTATAAGTACTGGTCATTCATTCATTCATTATGCCAAATTCCCCGTCAGCCACTTCATGTTATCTTAATCTTGTTCAGGAAGGAGAATGGAGGCCAGGGAACTGATGCAGACACATGAGCTACACACACAAGTACCAATACAAACATGCATTCATCCCGTGCCACACACTCAAACATAAACACATGCACTCACATGCAGAGATGCACACATACACACACATGCATTCATGCTCAAGCATACTCATATGGACTCTCATGCCGGCAAACTCACTCACCAACTCACACGTTTTCTACACAATACAATGATCACAAAGTTTGTGCAAAGAAAAACAATATTCAGGTAACTTGTGATTTAATTCATATAATAAACATGACATAATTGGAAACACGAAAATACAATGTGTGTGTTCTTTAATCCACATTATGTTATGGCTTCAAACCCTAATTAATAACAAGTGAAGGGGTAAATGGCATCGGTGGGGCTGTTTTAAGGCAGCGGGAATGTGAGATAACTGAGCCTAGGAGTGGCTGAGTCAGTTTCCACTTGGGACCATGTGCAGTTGGCTATATTTCACCTGTGTGTCTCTCAATAATGTTATTCGTAGCTGCATTTGATTATGCTAATTTAAAATGGTGTATTGTTAGTACTGCTGCCTAGGTAACCCAGCTGAATTAGCTTACGGTACACTGACAAAATATCAACACTCAAAATATCCTCATACAAAAATATTGTGGCCAAAATATTGATATAAAAAATATCTACATCCTATACTTAGAATAGTATGTATCGTAAAAAATATAGATGTCATAAATATAGTTGTACAAAATATTGTTTTATACACTCACACACACATATATATATGAGTGTGTGTATATATATATATATATATATATATATATATATATATATTCACTCCAAACACTCTCGTTTATCTTGAGAAATACTCGGACTCCAAAAGTAGAAGCGTGAGCAAGCCGTAATGGCGAAACGCGTCGTTCTGCACTTGGAATAAAGACATTTTTCTGCATTCTACTTTTGGAGTCCGAGTATTTCTCAAGATAAACGAGAGTGTTTGGAGTGAATAATTTAGGAGTCAATAATTTAGGAAATCCGGTTTCCAAACTCGGACCGCCGGTGACAGACCGATACTTGTGGATTATATATATATATATATAGGGAGTTAAATGAAATAAAATCTTCCTGCCTGAGCCGTGAGGGTCCGTTTCTCCTTTTCTTTCGCGTTGGGATAAGCTGTGAAAGCAGAAACTTCGTGATAGTGTGGAGACTGTACTATTTATATATATATATATATATATATATATATATATATATATATTTTCACTTAAAAAACCATAGGTTTCACACATGTTATAGTTAGGAATTAGCATTTAAAAAACCTTGCAAATTCACTTAAAAAACCATAGGTTTCACACATGTTATAGTTAGCTGGACATTTCCCTCGTAAAAAACCAATGAAATTCCCCCGTTATAGTTAGTGCAGGCAACTATAACTCACGCGACCGCAATCCTCTGCTGATGACGTCAGATATTACATCACTGTATTTAGACACCTATTTACCTATGCCTTCTTCCATTGATCTTTAGCTATACATATATTACAAATATTTATTTTTCAGAAAGACACATATGTAATCAGTGATGTAATATCTGACGTCATCAGCAGAGGATTGCGGTCGCGTGAGTTATAGTTGCCTGCACTAACTATAACGGGGGAATTTCATTGTTTTTTTACGAGGGAAATGTCCAGCTAACTATAACATGTGTGAAACCTATGGTTTTTTAAGTGAATTTGCAAGGTTTTTTAAATGCTAATTCCTAACTATAACGTGTGTGAAACCTATGGTTTTTTAAGTGAATTTGTACGGTTTTTTAAATGCTAAGTTATGTATTTATTAATATTTATTTTTTTCAGGTTTTTCACCGTGCGCGCACCGTGCGCACGCTGTGGGCAATCAGTGCGCTTCACGCACCGAGCGCCCACGAAGCGTTGTGCGTGCCGTGCGCGCACCGTGCGCGCACCCCACACATTTTCGTCAAAAAAATAAATGTTTTTTCACCCTTGGGGGTCCTTCAGTTTCCTGCCGCTAAAACGGCGATAATTTTATCGCCGGTCTTGCTAATATGCCCCCAAGTTCCCATCAGCCTTATTTATCACTGCAAAACGAGTTTCTTTTCCATTGGTCTCCTACATGGTCCTAGGAACAGGCCCTCATAGTGACTTCACCTGGAGCAGCCTGAGTTAAGAAACACTCGCCTACTGCAAATATTGTCAGTAATTGCAACCTTCATTTCCTCTCTGCATGGTAATCTCAAAACTGTTGTTTGAGCTCTCTCCTCCCTCAGCTCTCCTCAGGTCCCACCCTGCTCCCCACAATCACAATCATGCATGCGCTCACATACAAGCTATTTTACCTATGGACTCGCATTCGACCTGTGATTCTTGCTCCAGTATTCTGCCTCCCGCAAATTGAGCCCTGTCTAAATCAGCAGAAGCTGTCATGAATTATAGTTTTTGATTTTCATGGCCTGGAATTGGAACTACTGCCATATCTGATTCCCAGATAGGGTTGGAGACGAGCCCTCTTCCTCTATCCTGCCATCTGATAAGATATTGGGATGAAGAGTTACAAGCCCCACCGAAGCCTCACTAGCAGACATGCTGCACTGCCCAAAGCAAGTGCTTCATGTCTGCTATATACTGTGAATGTGCGAGGTGGGCTGAAGCGGCCTCCGTCTGACACATGCTCAGTTCCAACTGACAGTGGAGCCCTCTTTGTTGCTTTCATGATGTTGCACTTGAAAACCGACAATTGTTTTCCAGCGAAGTGCAACATCATGACAGTATGTAATTGCCGACGAGGCAGGCCAGGGCCATATGTTAGCGGGTCGACACCCCTGCAACCGCTATGGGCGAATCCACCTCTAAGGGTTAGTAAATGGTTCTATAGGCAAAGTTATTGATTTAATTAATTAGAGATGAGGTTGAGTACTTAGCCATAAAATGTGATAAGATTGATGGTGTAAAGCATATAGGTCAATATATTGTAAAAATTCAGCTTAAAGGACCTATATGTGCTGCAGCAACAGTTGTCAGTGGCTCTAGCATATGCCTCTAGCATATGCTGTCGCTATACACAAATCTCAAGTGTAGACACTGCTTTTATTAATATTGGAAGTACAGTAGTTAAAGTAGGTATGCTGTACATAGCATACCGAGTTAGAACATTGACCAGTTTGTTTTTAGTTGACTTTCAATCAATCAATCAGGGGTTTGTATAGCGCAAGCTACTCGCCCGGAACAGGTCTCCAGGGGCTAAGGGAACGGGTTATGGGTGGGTCCGTAGATCCTGGAGGTTCACTGAGTTCCATCGAAGAGCCAGGTCTTGAGGTCCTTCAGGAACTTGGGGAGCGATGTAGTCTATCAGAGGTGGAGAGGGAGAGAGTTACATGCCTTGGCCGCAAGGAGGGAGAGGGAGCCCTTCTGCTTTTATTTACTGTTGTAATGGAGAGCTTGGCTGGGCGGAGAGAGCGCTGGGGAGCGTGGAACACGAGGCAGTGGTTCAGGTTGGTGGGTCAGGCATTGTGGAGGGCCTTGTGTGCGTGGGTGAGAAGCTTGAAAATGATACTCTTCTCGACGGGGAGCCAATGTAGGGTCCGTAGCTGTTGGCTGATGTGGCAGTGGTGCGGTAGGTTGAGAACTAGTCTGGCAGCGGCATTCTGGATGTTCTGGAGTTTGCGGGTGAGGTTCTTGTTGATCCCAGCATGTTGCCATAGTCATGTCTGCTACTGATGAGGGCGTGTGTGACCATTTTCCTGTGTTCGGGGGGGATCAACTTGAAGGTCTTGCGGAGTAGGCGGAGGGTGTGGTAGCAGGAGGAGGTGATGGCGTTGATCTGGCGGTCCAGGATGATTCCGAGGTTGCGAGCATGGTCCGTGGGGGTGGGGGTCCCTGAGGTTGGGGGGCCACCAAGTGTCGTTCCAAGCATTGGGGTGTGGGCCCATGATGAGTATCGCTGTTTTGTCCGTGTTGAGTTGAAGGCAGCTGTTTTTCATCCATCTGGCGACGGCTTCCATTCCGTCTTGAAAGTTGCGTTTGGTAATGTTGGGTTCGTTGGATAGGGAGAGGATGAGTTGGGTGTCATCTGCGTATGATGTGATGTTGAGTCTGTGTGCTCTGACGATGGCCGCAAGCTGGGCCATGTAGATGTTGAACAGTGTTGGGTTGATGGAGGAACCTTGTTGGACTCCGCAGGTGGTTGGAGTTGGTTCTGAGAGGAATGGAGGGAGTCTGACACATTGTGTTCTGCCAGAGAGGAAAGAGAGGATCCATTTGAGGGCTTTGTTCCAGATTCCCGCATCCTGGAGTCTGCGGGCTAGGGTGCAGTGAGAGACAGTGTTGACGGCCGGGGATAGGTCAAGGAGGATGAGGGACACAGTCTCTTCTCTGTCAAGGAGGGCGCAGATGTTGTCTGTTGCTATGAGGAGTGTGGTTTTGGTGCTGTGGTTCTTCCTGAAGCCTGATTGGGAGGAGTTGAGGATGTTGTTCTTTTCGATGAAGGAGGCGAGTTGGCTGTTAATGGCTTGTTCCATGACTTTGGCCGGATAGGGGAGTAGATAAGCGGTCTTAAATTCTTGAGCTCAGTGGGGGACGCTGAAGGATTTTTAAGGAGGAGGCTGATCTCGGCGTGTTTCCATTCAGCGGGGAAGGAGGCGGTCTCAAAAGAGCTGTTGATGATACGTTAAAGTTCGGAGGGTGATGATGTCTGTGACTTTGCGGGAGATGTGGTGGGGGAAGGGGTTCATCATCCTCAGAGTGTCTTCAATGCTGTGGCCGGTCCAGCTGTTAAGTGTCAGTTGTGTGCTGCTGGGAGCGGTGTGAGAGGTTTCCTCGTGGGGGTTGCTGTTGTCGAAGTTGTCATAGATGGTCTTGATTTTGTGATGGAAGAAAGCGCTGAGTCTGTCGCAGAGGTCCTGGGAGGGAGTAATTCTGTGGACTCGCTGTTGGGTTGGGCGAACTCTTTGATGATGTCAAAGAGTTCCTTGCTGTTGTGAGCATTGGTGGAGATTCTGTCTTTAAGTGCTTTCTTCCTGGAGAGTCTGATAAACTTGTGGTGGGCCGCGGTAGCTATTTTGAAGTTGTCGAGGTCAGTCGGGGTTTTCGAGTGCCCCCACAGTTTTTTGGGTCATCTGCAGGTGCGTCTGGAGTCTCGTAGTTCAGTGGAGAACCAGCTGGATATCTTTGCGTGGGGCTTGGAGGCTTTCTTGGAGGGGGTGATGGTGTTGGCACAGTCGGTGATCCAGTTGTGTAGAGTGCGGGCGGCGGTGGTGGAGTCATCGTCTGGTGGTGGGAGCAGAGCTGCTGAGGGTGGCGGCGAGCTTGTCGTCTGAAATCTTGTTCCAATTCCTGCTTTGGAGCTGATGCGGGCGTCTGCAGGGGATGTTGGATTTAAAGGTGAAGTAAACACAGGGGTGGTCTGTCCATGGGAGTTCGGAGGTGTGGCTGAAGGTGATGGAGTTCCCTGCTGTGAAAACGAGATTGAGCATGTGCCTAGCTGAGTGCATTGGTTCGGGTACGATCTGCTTGAGTCCGATGGTGTGGAGGTTGTCCAGGAGGGCGGCGGAGTTTTGGTCCCGGCGGTTGTCGAGGTGGAAGTTGAGGTCTCATAGCAGCATAAAATTGGTGGAAGTGATGGCATGCGGTGTGTTGATGTCGGTGATGGAGTCGGAGAAAGGAGTGCGGGGTCCGGTGGGGTCTGTAGATGAGGGTGACTCAGAGGGTAGAGGATGGGTTGGTCTGGATCTTGAAATAGAGGTGTTCCATCAGGTCTTTGGGCCCATTAGAATAGGTGCTCAGCCGGGGATTGGTCTTGTAAGCGACGGCGATGCCTCCTCTGGGGCGGTTGGGGTGATCCTCTCCGGTGAACTTGTATCCTTTAAGGATGGCAATCGCGATGTCTGGGCGGGAGGCGGCATTCTTGCAGGTTTCAGTGAGGAAGGCGATGTCCGGGGCGGTGCTGTTGAGGAGGTTCCATATTTCCTCAGCGTATCTGTGGAGGGAGCGGACATTGAGGAGGATGCATCTCAGGGTTTGGGGTGCGGTGGAGTTGTTGCTAGAGGAAGGTGGAGGGTCCTGGGTCTTGGCGAAGGTGAAGGAATGATGGCAGTGATGGAAGGAGAAGGGTCCGTGGGTGTCGAGAGGTGAGGAGAGCTTGCAGTTGAAGTTCTTGCCCGCGTTGAGCTTGTGGAGAGCCAAGGAGCTGAAACTGTGCCTTCTGGCAGACTGATCACAAAGGCTAGCCAAAATATGACCTGCCCAAATTATAAATCATATTGTATGTTTACATTGCAGTTACAGAGAACTGGCAAATACATTATACTAATGCTACAACGAGGCAGAGCAGTTGGATCTAAATTGGAAATTGAAATCCCAAACTTCAAAGCAGGACAAAATTAAATTTCTGGAAGAACGTACACTACATTGGCTATCATCTGTCATGAAGGGCTTCATATAACTTTAGGACACTACACTGTGTATTTAAAAAGTGTAAATGTATTGACGGATTGCAATGACAGCAAGCTTACATCAAAACAAAAACTGCTTTTCAAATGTCCAAATTCATACCTTTTCTTTCTTCAACCAAAGTTCAAAGGAGGATTACTGTTTAATAAGTGTTATGCAATGTTTGTTCTTCATGGATCGTCAGTGTCTAAGGCATCATTCAGCCTACCAGGGGTGATGTCTTCAAAAAGGACTACAAAATTCCAATGTGCTTTACTTCTATTTTGAGTAATGGACTTCTAGCAATATAACATTTTATTTTTTTCTGATATGTTACTTTAAATTAGTTCAGTAGCTATAGTGTAAATAATTGACAAATAATTTGTAGTGAGTATAATGCATAGTATGACTTTATTATAGTGTCATACTGTGCAGTTCTGTTTTTTTTTAACAATCTAAATGATAGCTTTTTCCCTGCTGTTCAAGGATGAAGCTTCATGCAGTACATTGTTTACAGTGTACAAGTATGAAAGCTGAGAACAGACAAAAAGTGAAAATTAGATCTTTAAATTTAATGTATAATTGTTTTACAATGTTTTCACTATGTGATGTTTCATTATTAGCATGAACATTTCTATTGCAGAAATTAAAAAAAAAATCTTCAAAATGTATATCATGCAGCAATAATGTATATTTATATTTTCTCTCTTTTACCATCTATCAATGGAACCATTTACTGGAGCAATGTACGGGACTAGTTACATTTTTCCCATTTACAATGTACTGAACAGGACAGGAAAGCAGATGCTGTTGCTTTCAGTCTCAAACTCAAGCACACACTGATACAGATACAGACTCATTTATGCACACACTGAATGAATAGATTGAGATACTGAACCTCACACTTATGTATACACTGACGCACCCACACAGAATAAAACATAGACTTGCATACCCAGTAACACCCTCATGCATACACTTACACACCCAGGTACACACTAATTCATACACTAAGACACCTAAGCGCACACTGATACATAGAGTAACACATCCAAGCACACATTGCTGTAGACAGTCATACATCCAGGTAGACACTGTTGTATATACTGAAAGATCCAGGCATACACTCGTACACCTTGCCACACACTTATACATATATAAACGGACACACCTATTCACGCATTGGTACACTTACTGAGTCACTTACACACTCCCTCATACATAAAGCCAGACAGCCAGACCCCACTCATACAAATAGTAAGACAGCCAAACAGATATACTGATGCATTCACTATCTCACTCAGACTGTCACTGATACAGACACTGAAGCATCCTGAAACATAATCATATGTTTACAGATTTACCCAAAGACATGCTAACATTCACTGATATACTCACCGATACGTGCACTCAGACACCCTGGGTTACAATCATGCATATACTGATACACCTTCGTACACACTGATACATGCACTGATGCTCAGTGATACACTCAGTGATACATACAACACCCCTGAACACACTCATGCATATACTGACACAGCCAAGCAAATATACTAATGCATTCACTGAATCACTCAGACACTCATGCATACATACACTCAGATACCCCCAGGACACACTCATACATATACTGAGACACCCAAGCAAACATTGATGCATTAACTGACATACTCATTCACTCACTCATACACACTCTGACACACCCTTGGACTCACTAATACATACACTGACACACCCGTGGACACACTGATGCGTTCACTGACAAACTCACCCACTCACTCATACACACTCTGAGACTCACTCATACACACACTGACACACCCATGGACACACCAATCAATTCATTGACACATTCACAGAGTTACCTATACACAGCCTGAGACACACGAGGACTAACTGATACATACACTGACACACCCATGGATATTGTAATGAATTCACTAACACTGTTACTCATACACACCCTGAGGCACCCTAGGACTCACTAATACAAACACTGACACACCCATGGATACACTGATGTATTAACTAACATACCTACACACTCACTCATACACTCTGAGACACCCAGGACTCACTGATACATTCACCGATACACCCATGGACACACTTATGCATTCACTGACAACATCATCCACACACTCATACACAGTGAAAAACTCTGGGACACTCTCATACATGCACTGACACACCCATCCATTCACTAACACATTCACACAGTTAGTCATACACACCCTCAGACACCCTAGGACTAACTAATACACACACTGACACACCCATGGATACTCTAATGGATTCACTAACACTCTAATATTCACACACTCATTCATACACCCTAAAACACTGTAGACTCACTCATACATACAGTAATGGATTCAATCACACACTCATACACACCCTGAGACACCCTAGGGCTCACTAATACATACACTGACACACCCATGCACACACTGATACACTCACTGACTCACTCAGACACACTCATACATACACAGATATGCTATATATATATATATATATATATATATATATATATATATATATATATATATATATACAATGAAGAAATAAATGAATAAAGGATTAATGTACCCAGAAAAAATCCCACTGTGGTTTCATTTAAAGGACGCATCAGCATGGCAGCTCACATGAGAAACACCGACACTACAAGCACCATCGGGCCATGGGGTGGCCATGCCCACGAGGGCGTAACTTCATAATTTAAACTGTGGTGCCTGAAATCGTCATGCTATTGCCTCCTGGGTCCGTCGCCTTTGACAAAGTGCTCACTGCACGAAACGCGTCAGGCAGTACGAATTTTGCTGCCACTTTTCACCTTTCCTCGTTGCTGCTTCATGGGCTCCTTCCTTCACAGGCAACTTGTTGGAGTTATATATATATATATATATATAGGTAGTTATAGTTAGGACCTATTTTCCATAGGAAATCCGCAACATTCTATTTGGAATAACGTTGGCGCCGATTGACGAATCTTCGCGAAATTTTCCAAACTTTTGGCCAGCTCCGGTCCGCTCCTATCCTGAAAATTTTACAGTGATTCGTCAAGTGGGGGCCAAGAAAAAAGGAGGGGCCCAAAACGCGTTTTCCCCATGCATTTTCCCATAGGACCTGTTGACGCAGCTACAGCCCGAACTGCTGAACGGAATTACACCAAATTTGGCAAAGAGGTAGTCCTCAGTTCAGACTCGTGCCTTTTTCTTAAATTGTGTATATCCGTTAAGTAGTTCCTGAGAAAATTAGAGTTTAAAAGATAGATATATCTGGGCGGAGCCTAACCACACATCTCATCGTGAGATCTGATTGGCTGTCAGTACTTTATCCAAGAAGTGTTGGCAGCCATCTTGGGACCAATATACATGATAGCACCTCATTAAAAAGCATTGCAGTTAATAGAAGGTTTTAAGATTTTAGTTACATTATAAATCATTTGTTGATGGTACCATACTCATTTTAGGAATTGTGGTGTGTTCTAAGGTGATTTTACCATGTGAAAAAGCCTTCTGCTGTGATATCATGAATCATGTTTGAGAGAAAACTATTTTCTCATGCTTTTCCCACAGAGGTTTGGAAGGTGATCTATAAGCTAAACTGAGAGCATATTTTCTGTAAATTCACATTATCTTTCTCAGTCATGTGAGACATTCTCAGTAAAACATGTACATCCAACAAGGGCAGAGACTGTCAGTTGATTCCTTTGTGTTCTACTGCAGCTTCCCAGAGTGTTCTAAAGAACAGCTAGAGCGCTAACAGTCTTACTTATGACAAACATATTGCACACCAGAAGCCATCTTGATTGGAATAAAGTGGTAACTCTTAAAACATTTAATTTAAAAAAGGAACAAAATGAGGGGGTTCATTTTGCCATAGAAAGTATGATTAGTGCTGCAGAAAGAAAAATTAGGGCACATTTTGAGTGACTTCTCAAATCCTCTTCTATTTCATTAAAAAACTCTGACATGCAGACTGAAACATGCACTTTCAATACCACCAGCAGACGTCTCTGCAGTAGCTTTACTACAGTGATCTAATATGCAACTAGAGTGCTAACATTCTGAATTTATGGCAAATGTGTGACACATCTGAATGCCTTCTTGATGGAACCAAAATAAAAAACTGAAAGTATTCCCACTGAGGAGACTGTAGTAAATGAGGAAATTAGGAAACTTCATAACAAATAAGTCTCCCAAAATGGCCACCAGAGACAAAAGAGCCCAAATGTAGCCCAAATATCACCCAGATGTAGCCCAAGTATAGCCCAATGACAGAATGTCCCAGAGTGTTCTAACGAACAACTAGAGCGCTAACAGTCTTACATATGACAAAAGTATGGCACACCTGAAGCCATCTTGATTGGAATAAAGTGGTAACACTTAAAACATTTAATTTACAAAGGAACAAAATGAGGGGGCTCATTTTGCCATGGAAATTATGATTAGTGCTGCAGAAAGAAAAATTAGGGCACATTTTGACTTCTCAAATCCTCTTCTATTTCATAAAATAATTCTGACATGCAGACTGAAACATGCACTTTGAATAACAGCAGCAGACTTCCCTGTTGAGCAGTAGCTTTACTACAGTGATCTAATGAGCAACTAGAGTGCTGACATTCAGAATTTATGGAAAATGTGTGACACATCTGAATGCCTTCTGGATGGAACCAAAGTAAAAAAAGGAAAGTATTTCCTACTGAGGAGACTGCAGTAAATGAGGAAATTAGGAAACTTCATAACAAATAAATCTCCCAAGATGGCCACCAGAGACAAAAGAGCCCAAATGTAGCCCAAATATCACCCAGATGTAGCCCAAGTATAGCCCAATGACAGAATGTCCCAGAGTGTTCTAACGAACAACTAGAGTGCTAACAGTCTTACTTGTGACAAAAGTATGGCACACCTGAAGCCATCTTGATTGGAATAAAGTGGTAACACTTAAAACATTTAATTTAGAAAGGAACACAATGAGGGGGTTCATTTTGCCATAGAAATTATGATTAGTGTTGCAGAAAGAAAAATTAGGGCACATTTTGACTTCTCAAATCCTCTTCTATTTCATAAAATAATTCTGACATGCAGACTGAAACATGTACTTTGAATACCAGCAGCAGACTTCCCTGGTGAGCAGTAGCTTTACTACAGTGATCTAATGAGCAACTAGAGTGCTAACATTCAGAATTTATGGCAAATGTGTGACACATCTGAATGCCTTCTTGATGGAACCAAAATAAAAAACTGAAAGTATTTCCTACTGAGGAGACTGCAGTAAATGAGGAAATTAGGAAACTTCATAACAAATAAATCTCCCAAGATGGCCACCAGAGACAAAAGAGCCCAAATATCACCCAGATGTAGCCCAAGTATAGCCCAATGACAGAATGTCCCAGAGTGTTCTTAAGAACAACTAGAGCGCTTACTGTCTTACTTATGACAAAAGTATGGCACACCTGAAGCCATCTTGATTGGAATAAACTGGTAACACTTAAAACATTTAATTTAAAAAGGAACACAATGAGGGGGTTCATTTTACCATAGAAATTATGATTAGTGCTGAAGAAAGAAAAATTAGGGCACATTTTGAGTGACTTCTCAAATCCTCTTCTATTTCATAAAAAAATTCTGATATGCAGACTGAAACTTGCACTTTTAATACCAGCAGCAGACTTCCGTAGTGAGCAGTAGCTTTACTACAGTGATCTAATGAGCAACTAGAGTGCTAACATTCAGAATTTATGGCAAATGTGCGACATATCGGAATACCTTCTTGATGGAATCAAAGTAAAAAATTGAAAGCATTTCCTACTGAGGAGACTGCAGTAAATGAGGAAATTAGGAAACTTCATAACAAATAAATCTCCCAAGATGGCCTCCAGAGACAAAAGAGCCCAAATGCAGCACAGATATCACCCAGATGTAGCCCACATGTAGCCCAATGACATAAGTGTGCAAAACACTTATTTTTTGTGTATTTGCAGTTTTATATAGTGCAGACTTGTCAGGTATTGGAGTGCTTTACATGAGCATTGGTTACATCACACAAGATCAAATTCATTTTGGTTGTAGACATGGGGAGATTATGTGATTTGACCAGAATCACAGAATGTTGAGCTGAAGCAGAAACTCCAAACTGGTTCCCCAGTTGCAAAGTCTGCAGCTCTGGAAGTAACACCACATCCTCTCCCCTAGGTGCAACATTTAATCAAGTGGTCAACTGGATAAAAAAACATAAAGATTACAAATAATTTAAAAATTCTTTGTCGCTATTTGAAAACTCAGAAAATATGTCCTCATTTTAGTTTTTTAGAGCACTAACCATAATTGTGATGCAAATAAGACCCTCTCATATATGTAATTTCTAAAGGAAATGCTCTAGGTACTAAAGTTTTGATTACATCAAGATGACGTCAGGCGTTCCACACTTTTGTAATAAATATAGAATGTTAGCAATCTAGTTGTTCATTGTGATACTGTTGAGAGGCAGAGGCCAGGGGCACGGACTCTGAAAATTGAAGGCAGGTAGGAGAGTGCAGAGGCAACAATTTGACCACACTGGGCAGACAGGAAGGGCAGTGGCAGCACAACAGACTATGGAGGGCAGTGGAAAGGCGGCAGGGGCAACAAATCAACAATACAGGACTGGCAAGAGAAGCTGTGGCAATATAATAGACCATTGTGGAAGGAAGAGGCAGTGGTAGTACAACCATACATGCCAACAGACCCGTTTCAGCCAGGAAACGTCCAATATTTTTAAGCTCAAATGGGCTTTATTTGATCAGTCTCCTGTCTACAATCTCCTCTTTTTCAATGTAACTCAAAGGGGAAAATAAATACCCCAGTTTTTTTTTCAAAATCTCCCTCTTAGCAAGTTCAAAATGTTCGCAAGTATGGTACATTGGATCATGGTAGGCAGGAGGAATTGGGGTAGGGACATGGACTCGGATAACAGAGGACAGGAGGGACATGGAGAGGTACACCAAACTGACCCTACAGGGCAGGCATCAGGGTTTGCAGCAGCACAAAACACCACACAGGGCATGCGGGTTTGGAGTGCAGCACAACAATCCATAGAAAGCAATAGGGAGAGGACAGGACCATGCACATGGACAACAGAGAACAGAGGGGAAAGAGGCAATGGTAGCTAGCTGACCATAATGGACAGACAGGAGAGAAAGCTGCAGCATAACAGACCATAAAGGGCAGGAGGGACAGATCAGGGGCATTACAATGGAACAGACAAGCCAGGAGGGAGGGAATAGGGGTCTGCACATGGAAACAGAGGGCTGGGGGCAAGGGGGCAGGGCAGGAGCAGCAAGATGACCATGGAGGTCAGGCAGGATGGGCACTAGAAACAAGACACACCATGGAGAGCAAAAATGAGACTATGATGGCATACACATAGACCATGGAGGGAAGGTGGGAGGGGGTCAGGGGCAGCTAGCTGACCACACAGGGAAGGTGGGAGGGGCCATGGTAGCACAGAAGACCATGCATGGCAAACGGGAGGGTTAGTGGCAGCACAATGGCTATGATTGGCAAGAAGGAGGGTGCAGGGGCATGCACATGGAGGATAGAAGGGAGGGTCAGGACCTGGGCACAGACAAGAGAGTTCAGGGGAAGGGGCCTCACAACAGACCGCGCGGGGCAGGCAGGAGGAGCAGTTGCAGCAAAACAGACCAGGGAGGGCAGAAGGGTGTGGCAGTAAAATGGAGCATGGAGGACAGGAGGAAGGGGATAGGGGCATGGCATGTGGACAGGCAGGGTGGAGGTGGCAGGGACAGGTTACAGTCATCTGACAATGCTAGGCAGGTGGGAGGGGAGTGGCAGCTCAACAGAACACTCAGAGCAGATAGGAGTGGCAGGCCTATGGAACATGGTGGGCAAAAAGGATGGAGCAGGGGAATGCACAAAGACATCGGAGGTCAGGGGGAAGGAGAATAGGGGCAGCAAGCTAAGCACAGAGGCTAAGCAGGAGGTCAATTATGGGCCATAGAATTGGGCAATGGAGGGCAGGAGGAGTGGACTGGTACATCATGCTAAATGGAGGGCAGTGGCAGCACATCAGACCATGCATGGCAGGAGGGAGGAGGCTAGTCCATGGATTCAGACAATAGAGGATAAGGAGGAGGTGGATGGGGAAGCAAGCTAACTGTTCAGAGAAGGTGGGTATTAGGAACTTTATTGTTTTTAAAATGTGTGTCTGTGCGAACTACTTAAAATATGAACAAGTATGCAGCATAATCTCACTTTTATTCAGGAAAAAGAGGACGTTTGTGACTGTGACTCCGTGCTCACTTGGCAGAAACACCCCCTGACCCTCCACCCCCATCGCAAAATGTAATGCCCATGAAAAGGGTAGGTGGATGCAGTGTTATATAGAACATAGTCCTGAGAGCACGATTGAAAATGAAAACTAGATATAGTATATGGTATAAACTATGCACCAAAAAGTGTGATATAAGATGAACCGGGGCGTGAAATATAATATGCAATACATTGTGTGCAATGACAGATTCATTGGAGAGCGCGAGCTAGCACAGGCACTAGCGCGTGCTATGCGATATGCGCCTTGGAGTGTAATATGCACAGGGCAGTGTTGTGTAACCTAACTAGTCTCTAAAGTTGTAATATAAAATATGTGCTGGGGAGTGTAACGTTGCATATGCACTGTGATAAAGATATGGATCCCAGATTGTAATATGTATGGCATAGCGCTGTGCGTTATAACATAGGCATCGAGGAAGGCACGTTACATGGGGCAATATAACCCGTGCGAAGGCAAGTGTGGCATGACATATTCACGGGGTGGTGTTACAGTGCACATGGGCTAGAGAGTGTCATAGCATACGCACTAGCTGGTGGAATACAACACAGAGGTGTGTGGCACTCGGTGGGCACTGGTGGGTGTAATACAGCATTGGGCTCAGCCAGGAGCACGCTGTGACTCTCAAGTGAGGTTTGTCTCCTTTCCAGAGAGTAAAATAAAAAGTATTACACATCCGGAGGTGGATGTGTGTTTTATTAACCGTGAGGGGGGTTTCTTGCATAATTTGGTCTAATTTTTGTCAAATCCCCTTTGAATGGCTTGGTGTGTGTGTGTATTAATTGTGCCCGTCAATAGCTACCCATGTTTGTATAAATAAATGACAAGGGTGTCTACTTGGAAAGTACCCACCGGCAGGCGTGCCGGGATTAGGCACGGTAGGGCGTCAGACACGTCAGAGCTTCACTAGCGGTGTAAATACATTCCACGTGGATTCATTGTATGCATAGTCGCCTTTTAATGAATATCACGCAAATCGTCATGGTGATAGGTACATACGGTTTGTCCAGCATGTCCTAGGTGTTTCTATAAATATACATTTTTTTTAAATAATAAAAAACAAAGGACGGCCCCGGGGGATGGGGTCCCCAGGGCCATAAGTGGCCTGAGGAGGGGGGCAACGCAGCCCCCCCTCCTAAAGAACTTTTTTTTAAAAGGCCATGACCCGGGGGTTGGGGTCCCTGGGGTCGATTAAGGCCTTGGGAGGGCCAAATCTATTTTTTTCAACAACAAAAAATTAGGGTGCAGGCCCTGGGGGATGGGATCCCCAGGGCCAATAAATTAGAAAAAGAAGGGGGGCCACACAGCCCTCCTTCTTAAAAAAATAAAATGAATAAAAGACCGGCATCGCGCCCTGTGGCGCGTTTTAAGTTGGGGAAATAATTCCCCTTCAATCCTGAGGGCCCCTGGGGGCTAACTAGCCCACCAGGTGCTTCCAGTAAGCGCCACTGAGCTGCGTTGCAGAGAGGTGGTCCAGGCCGTGCCACTTTTTACACCTCTCTGCAACGCAGCTCTGTGGCGCTTACTGGAGGTACCTAGTGGGCTAGTTGGACCCTAGGGACCCTCAGGATTCAAGGGGACTTAATCTCCCAACTTAAAATGGCCACAGGGCGTGTTTATACAGTGGGGAAGGGAGGGGACGGGGCCTGAGGTGACCTGTGCAAACACGCCCTGTGGCGCGTTTTATGAGATAATTTTAATCCCCTGCCCTATTATATACTAGGGGCTTACAGAGGAGGTCATGCTAATCACAGGGGGACCCCAATGCATAGTGTTCCCTAGTGTATGTAGGTGTTTTCACTGTATTCTGAGTGTCTTTTAACATAGCACTGGCTCTAGGACTGGTTAGTCAGACTCAGTTACCACCAGTATCCGTCTGAAAAAGTTGAGGGTATAGGATGATTTTGCAACAAGGCTTCTTTCTGCTCTTCTGTTTGTTCTTTCTGCACGTTAAACCTTCTTCCTGCACTTTTCTTCGTCTTTGAGGACTTCTGTTGCTTCTTTCTGCATTTCTTTTTTTTCTTTCTGTGCGTTTTTTCTTCTTTCTTCACATGTCCTATCTCTCTAGGCATAGTTAGAAATTAGCATTTAAAAAACCTTTGAAATTCACTGTAAAAACCATAGGTTTCAGGCACGTTATAGTTAGGAATTAGCATTTAAAAAACCTTAGAAATTCACTGAAAAAACCATAGGTTTCAGGGGCGTTATAGTTAGCTGGACTTTTCACTCGTACAAAACCATTGAAATTCCCCCGTTATAGTTATTTCAGCTAACTATAACTCGCGCGCCCGCAATGCACTGCTGATGACGTCACCTATTACATCACTCATGACATGGTCAGTGACATCACTCATGACATCACTGATGACATCTCAAATGACATCACTGATGACATCACTGATTACATCATCCTTGTGATAGAGTGGCAGACCTCCTCTCCCCCTAATATAACCTTTGATACACACATTCAAAAATAGAAACTAAAATTTTCAAAACAATGGACATACCAATACCAGTTACAACAACCTATTCAGTAATTCTAAGATCAACATACACATCCACTCATTCACCAACAGTCCTATACAGTCTCTCATACATGTACTCACTCATCATATGTACTCATACACCTATACATCCTGTTACACAACACCACTCATTCATAGAGTTACTCACACACATAGTCACTCATGCTAATAAAGAATCAAACATTCATTTACTTGCATATACAGTTATACACACACCACCACACTTACTTCTACAGAAACTTACACATACTTAGTCTTTTAAACAATCACTTATAGAAACACATACTTATTCGTACAGGTACTCTTTCAATCTCTCACTCTCACATATACTCACTTATATACACCAATAGTCACATATACTAGTTTAAAACATATGTAGTTACTCATAAAGACACTATTGAGACAGTCATTCACTCACTAACACACCCATACACACACTCATCCACAAACACAGTCCTGCACACATGCTGTCTTCAACACATACAAACAGTGAGTCACTCATTCATGCACCTATGCACTATGTAATACCCCCACTGAACCATACAGACACTCAGACACTCATACTGATACTCAAAAAACCAACTAATAACCTATATAGACACTCATGTAGCTACTCACCAACCCATGCAGCCACTTATACACAAAGTGAGAGACTGATACAGATATTTACATATTTAAACATTACTCACTAAGCCATGTATTCACTAAGATACACTTAATCAGTCAGTTATACAATCAATTTTTCAAAAACAAATCATCCATTTAGACACTTATATACCCATTTATTCTTCCATCGACCTTGAGATACACATATTTAAAACATATGTAATTTTCAGAAAAACACACATTCACTGGATGATGTCATCAGTGATGTCATCAGTGATGTCATTTGAGATGTCATCAGTGATGTCATGAGTGATGTCACTGACCATGTCATGAGTGATGTAATATGTGACGTCATCAGCAGTGCATTGCGGGCGCGCGAGTTATAGTTAGCTGAACTAACTATAACAGGGGAATTTCAATGGTTTTGTACGAGTGAAAAGTCCAGCTAACTATAACGCCCCTGAAACCTATGGTTTTTTCAGTGAATTTCTAAGGTTTTTTAAATGCTAATTCCTAACTATAACGTGCCTGAAACCTATGTTTTTTCAGTTAATATATATATATATATATATATACAAACAATGAAGAAATAAAAGGAGAAATAGCAATTATTTTTAAAAAAATTATTAATTGGTTAGGTTCTAGATAAAACTTTTAAAACTTTTTTCTAAAGGATTAATGTACCCAGAAAAAAACTGGTACTGAACTGTTACAAAACCAGTTGCATGTCAATGCACATGATAGCAAACCAAAAAACATTTAGCAAGGATGATTATTAACTATATGTTAATACTCAACAGACCTATGACAGCTTAAAGAATGAATTCTCATGTGCTCCAAATTGGGACACACAACTGCCACTGTTGTGGTTGCTGAGTTGGAAGGTGCTGCAGTCGTCAATGAAACGTAAGGATGGGTAGCAGCTTCCTTCTCACACAGCATCATGTGGTATGTTTTTTCATGGATTGTCTTAACATGCTTCCACATAGAAGAGGTCCCATGGCTGTACTTCTTATTTGTCCATCACTAAAGTTTTTTGTCACAGATGTTACATTACACAATTTTCGCAAAAACTTGTTTTACTCCTGATGGAACACTGAAATATTGCCAGATTTCACTTTCTTTCTTCTGTCTTGGTGCATGTTGTAAATTCTCCTCCTCTTCTAAAACAACAGAATCTTCTGCAGGAGCAGGTGTTGATGCTCAGCCATTGTAAACTTTTTTCAGGGATGAAATACACAGAAAATAGCAGATGATCTAAGCTATGTGCCGCTTTCTCCCTTCTAATACAGATAGCAAGTTTTGGGTGCAGTATAATAGCAAAGAAAGGTGTGGTCCCTATGTCTCAATCAAATGAGGAGCTTTTGCCGGGCATTCGAGCGAGTCCGTGGTGCCCATTGGCAGATTTGCACTGCCGTAAAAACAGTAATTAGAGTGAGTTATACTTAAAAAATAAGGGGCATATTATCAAGACAGGCGATAAAATTATCGCCGCTTTAGCGGCAGAAAACTGCCACTAAAACGGCGATAATGGGCTTGATAATATGCTTTATGGAATTCCAATTGAAGCCCATGTTAGATGTCCTTCACATTTAACATGAGCTTCAATTGGAATCCCATAGAGCATATTATCCAGCCCATTATCGCCGTTTTAGCGGCAGTTTTCTGCCGCTAAAGCGGCGATAATTTTATCGCCTGTCTTAATAATATGCCCCTAAGTATATTGTTGTAAATTGTACACCTCTAGTATGTCTACTCTATTGCCAGAATAGTGTTTTATATATCAAGAGTTACATTTTTTAAATTTTCGGTGAGTCTGCAGTTCTAGAATCATGGGTATATTACGATTACGTGATTGGATCAGAAAACCATAGAGTTCTGGCTGACTAGCGTGTCTTGTGGAACCGCAAAAAAAAACGCACAACTCCAAAAAGTTTTAAAAACTGTCAACATATCTACATCATTTTAGTAAACAGATTGTTTCCTGATAATTTTTATTTGAAAAAAACTTCAAAATGTATTTGAAAAAAATGTAAATGTAAAAAAATAAATATGTATATATGAATATACCAAAAAAAAGTACCCTACATTTTTAAATGAAATACTATTATTGTATATTTTTGAAATTAAGCCAAAACATTGCTGCAAAAAAAACACTTTTAAAAATTGAAAGAGAAATAGCACATAAAAATAAAAAACAATGACATTTTTCAAAACCTTTAAAAATATTTGAAAAGTAAAAAGATCAGAGAGATGTTATAGTGAAATAATTAGAAATTTAAAAAAATGATATTCACTGAAAAAGCCAAAGGTTACAGAGAAGTTATAGTAGGCTTACTTTTTATTCTGCCTCTTACTGCTTGTTTCTGACCTTTATTCTGCCTCTTTCTGCTTGTTTCTCACCTTTATTTTGCCTCTTTCTGCTAGTTTCTGACCTTTATTCTGCCCCTTTCTGCTTGTTTCTCACCTTTATTTTGCCTCTTTCTGCTTGTTTCTGACCTTTATTCAGCCTCTTTCTGTTTATTTCTGACCTTTATTCAGACTCATTCTGCAAGTTTCTGAACTTTAATCTGCCTCTTTCTGCTTTTGATGACCTTTGGTCTGCCTCTTGCTGCTCGTTTCTCACCTTTATTTCCCCTTTTCTGCTCGTTTCTGACTTTTATTCTGCCTCTTGCTGCTCATTTCTCTCCTTTATTTTGCCTCTTTCTGCTCATTTCCCACCTATGTTCTGCCTTTTTCTGCTCATTTCTCACCTTTATTTTGGCTCTTGCTGCTCATTTTTCACCTTTATTTTGCATCTCTGTGCTCATTGCTGGCATTTATTCTGGCTCTTTCTGCTTGTTGCTGACCTTTATTCTGCCTCTTTCTGTTCTTTTCCCACCTTTATTTTGCCTCTTTCTGCTTGTTTCTCACTTTTATTTTGCTTCTTTCCCCTCATTGCTGACCTTTATTAGCCTCTTTCTGCTCATTTCTGACCTCTATTTTGCCTCATTCTGCTTTGTTTATCCTGGTACCGCGGGGGAAACCACAAGGACCCTGCGTTCCCAGCCAGCATTTATCTTACAGACATGCAGCTCCCTATCTGTGAGAGCAATCCTTTTGTCTGTTTCCCTGCCTGCTTGACGGTTCCCATGGCCATTATTGGCTCAAGGAGGGGGATGTACCTTTGATCTGCACGGGCTTGCCCTGGGGAGGTGGTGGTCCCCGGGGCTGTATGTGGCCCGAGTGGCGGGACGCGTGGCTCCCCCTCCTTCTTATTTCATAGGCCCTGGGGATATGGTGGTTCCCAGGGCTACTGGGTCCATGCAGCCCCCCTTTCATTGTTTTAATTTTGTCCCGGGGAGGTGGTGGACCCTGGGGCATCAAATAGCCCCAGGAGGGGGGTCCATGTGGCACCACTAAATTATCAAAATAAAGCTCCGGGGAGGTGGTTGTCCCCGGGGCTCGCTTGAGTCTGTGAAGGGAGATCTGCGCGCTCCCCCCTACATTATAATAATGAAGCCATGGAGAGGTGATGGTCCCCAGGGATAATAAGACCCTAAGAAGGGAGCCCCATGCACCCCCTCCTTTTCTTTTTTTAATGTCGGGACCTGGCCCACCCGGGGGCTCTGTCAATAACATGTGCGGGATACCACCCTTGTTTTGTTTTTTTCAATTTTGCCGTGAATTTGAATTTGCAGCAAAATTGCAAAAAAATGGTTTTAATCATCCGCTGCTGTGTCCCTCTGGGACCCCACCACCACACCTAGGGTGTTAGGGTGTTCTTACCCTGCACTGTTTTACTTTAGGTTAAACGTTTTTTGTGGAACTCAGCTGAAGCCGAGTCCTAAGATGGCTGCCAATCAGATTTCAGCACAAGGTCTGTCGGATCCGCACCCCCAGAGATACAGATTTGGATTTTGGTTAATATCTCTAAAACTACTGAATGGATTTACAACAGACTACCCAAAGGCACTTCTCTGGACCGAGATCTACCTTTTTGTAAAATTTGGTGTAATTAAGTTTAGTGTTTCGGGCTGTATCCTCTTCAAAACCTGCATTCGGATTAACATGGGGAAAACAGGTTTTTAGACCCCCCCACTTTTTCTTGGCCCCATCTTCACGGATCACGCTGAAACTTTTCAGACAGCAGCTGAAGTTTGTTTGGAAAATTCTTCAACTGGCGCCAAAGATATAGGCAAGTCAAAAATTGCTTTTCCTGTGGAAGCTAGGTCCTAACTATTTATATATTCACTTAAAAAACCATAGGTTTCAGGCACATTATAGTTAAGAATTAGCATTTAAAAAACCTTAGAAATTCACAGAAAAAAACATAGGTTTCAGGGGTGTTATAGTTAGCTGGACATTTCACTTGTACAAAACCATAGAAATTCCCCCGTTATATTTAGTTCAGCTAACTATAACTCGCGCCCCCGCAATGCACTGCTGATGACGTCACATTACACCACTCATGACATGGTCAGTGACATCACTGATGACATCTCAAATGACATCACTGATGACATCATCCAGTGTCTGTGTGTTTCTGTAAAGTTTAAATTTGTTTATTATATATAGGGAAAGGCATATTGAAGAATGAGTGGGTGTATAAGTGTGTGAATGGATGATTTTGTTGGTGCGTGACTGACTCTATAAGTGAGTGATTAAACGTATCTTACTGAATGCATGGGTTAGTGACTAAACTGTGTGAATGTCTGTATCCGTCTGTCTGTTGGTGTGTAAGCGGCTGCATGGGTTTGCAAATAGCTACATGAGTGTCTATATGGGTTATAGATTGGTTTTCTGAGTATCTGTATGGGTGCCTGAGTGTTTGTGTGGGTGGGGTGTGTGCGACTCTGTGCATAGATGTGTGACTGAGTGATTCACTGGGTGCATGGTTTCAAGAGTGCATCTGTGATGGATTGTATGGGTGGGTGAGTGTGTGCATGGTTGTGTTAGTGAGTGAATGTATATTTCAGTGGTACATGTGTGAGTAGCTACATATGTGAAAGGCAGTATATATGTGTGTTGGAGTACATAAATGGCTATAAGTGAGAGTGTGTCATTGTGAGAGTGGCTGTATGGATGAGTGTGTGCTTGTATCATTAATTGTATAAAAGCGTAAGAATGTGCTAGTATTTGTATGAGTAATTGAGCTGGTGTGTGTATAACTGTATAAGTGAGTAAATGGCAGTGTGATGTATTATTTGCATGACTGAGTAGGTGTGTGAGTACCTCTGGATGAGTGGCGGTGTGTGAGTGTCTATATAGGTGTATGCGTGCATATGGTAGTCCTGTACTGAGTGACCATAAGTATGAGTAACTGTACGCGTGAATGATTGGATGGGTGTGTAGACCTAAGACTGAGTAAGTGGGTATGTAGTTATTGGTGTTGGAGTGTATATGGTTTTGAGAATGGCAGTCAGTAATTTACAGTGGGTGTATCAATGGTTATATTAGGGTGTGAGAAGATGCATCAAATTATCACATGGATGATGTCATCAGTGATGTCATCAGTGATGTCATTTGAGATGTCATCAGTGATGTCACTGACCATGTCATGAGTGATGTAATATGTGACATCATCAGCAGTGCATTGCGGGGGCGCGAGTTATAGTTAGCTGAACTAACAATAAAACGGAGGAATTTCTATGGTTTTGTACGAGTAAAATGTCCAGCTAACTATAACACCCCTGAAACCTATGTTTTTTCCTGTGAATTTCTAAGGTTTTTTAAATGCTAATTCCTAACTATAACGTGCCTGAAACCTATGGTTTTTTAAGTGAATTTCAAAGGTTTTTTAAATGCTAATTTCTAACTATGCCTACAGAGATAGGACATGTGAAAAAAGAAGAAAAACACACAGAAAGAAGAAAAAAAAATGAAGAAAGAAGCTACAGAAGTCCTCAAAGACAAAGAAAAGTGCCGGAAGAAGGAAGACGTGCAGAAAGATCAAACAGAGGAGGAGAAAGAGTCTTTGTTGCAAAATCATCCTCTACCCTCAACTTTTTCAGATGGGTACTGGTAGTAACTGACTCTGACTAACCAGTCCTAGAGCCAGCGCTATGCTAAAAGACACTTAGAATACAGTTAAAACGCCTACATACACTAGGGAACACTATGCGTAGGGGTACCCCTGTTATTAGCATGACCTCCTCTGTAAGCCCCTAGTATATAATAGGGCAGGGGTATTAAAACTACCTCTTAAAACGTACCACAGGGCACGTTTGCACACTGGTGAAGGGAGGGGGGGGGCTGAGCTGATGTGTGCAAACACGCCCTATGGCCCTTTTAATTTGGGGGATAAAGTCCCCTTGAATCCTGAGTGTCCCTTGGGTACAACTAGCCCATCAGGTATCTCTAGTTAGCACCACAGAGCTGCCTTGCAGAGAAAATGGGCATGGCTTGGACCACCTCTCTGCAACGCAGCACAGTGGTGCTTACTAGAAGCACCTGGTGGACTAGTTGGACCCCATGGGCCCTCAGGATTGAATGGGAATTATTTCCCCAACTTAAAACGCGCCACAAGGCGTGTTTGCACACGTCACCTCAGGCCCGGTCCCCTCCCTTCACCACTCTGTAAACCCACGCTGTGGCCGTTCTAAGTTGAGAGATTAAGTCCTCTTGAATGCTAAGGGTCCCTAGGGTCAAACTACCCCACTAGGTACCTCCAGTAAGCGCCACAGAGCTGCGTTCCAGAGAGGTGTAAAAAGGGGCGTGGCCTCTGAACACCTGTTTGCAACACAGCTCCCTGGCGCATACTGGAGATACCTGTTGGGCTAGTTGGCCCTCAGGGACCTTCAGTATTAAAAAAGAGTTAATCCCCCAACTTAACACGCACCACGGGGCGCGTTTGCACAGTGGTGAAGGAAGGAGGCATGACCTGAAGTGACATGTCTGCAATCACACCCTGTGGCGCAGTTTAAGTTGGGGAATTAATTCCTCCTCAATCCTGAGGGTCTCTGGGGGCCAACTAGCCCACCAGGTACCTCCAGTATGCGCCAGAGAGCTGCCTTGCATAGAGGTGTTCAGAGGCCACACCCATTTTTACAACTCTCTGCAACGAAGCTCCGTGGCGCTTACTGGAGGTACCTGATGGGCTAGTTGGCCCCCAGGGACCCTCCGGATTGAAGAGGAATTAATTCCTGTACTTAAAACGGGCCACAGGGTGTGTTTGCACACATATCACCTCAGGCCCCGCCCCCTCCCTTCACCACTGTGCAAACGCGCCCCGTGGTGCGTGTTAAGTTGGGGGATTACCCCCCCCTTGAATCCTGAGGGTCCCTCGGGTGCAACTACCCCACCAGCTACCTCCCTTAAGCGCCACAGAGCTGCGTTGCAGAGAGGTGTAAAAAGGGGCGTGGCCTCAGAACACCTCTCTGCAACGCAGCCCCCTGACGCATACTGGAGGTTCCTGTTGGGCTAGTTGGCCCCCAGGGACCCCCAGTATTCAAGGGGAATTTGTTCCCCATCCGCAAACGTGCGAGGGGGCAGAGTGCTGAAACGAGGGGGCGTGGCCTCCGGTGCGATGCCGGTATTTATTATTTTTCTTATTTTTTGGCCCTGGGCCCCATCGCCCATGGCCTGCCCCCTAATTTTTTTAAATTTTTTTTATTAAGTTTGGGTAGGGGGCCGCGTGGAGCCCCATGGGCTGGTGGTCCCCGGGGCTGCGGGGGGGCCATGAGCCCCCCTGCCAATATTGTCACAAAGCCCCTTGGGGTGGCGGTTTCCAGGGCTTGGGGGGACCTTTGAGCCCCCCCACCCATTCATTTTTAAGCCCCCCCCATATTTCCATGAAGCCCCAGGGGATGGCGTTTGGGCCCCCCAACCCAATAGTACCATAGCCCCCGGGGGCAAATTAGCAACGAAGCGCGGGAGTCCGCGCTTCGTTTTTTTTTATCGGTAGGATCCGCGCACCTAGCGCAGACTTTGCCGATTTTAAAAACAAAAATGTTTGGGGACCCCCTAAGCAGGCCTAGGGGGTCAGGGGGTTTCTACCCTGCCCCCTTTTTGCGTTCTGCTCGTTTTTTCTTCTAATTTCTTGTGCCTCGGTTCTACCGAGGCACAAGATGGCTGCCAACACTGCCTGGTTTGGAGTGTTGACAGTCAATTAGCATACAGCTCGTGCTCGGCAGGGTGCGCAGATCCACCACGCCCATTGATATATCTATGATTTTACTTTTGATTTTCTCAGGAAATACTGAACGGATTTACACCATTTAAGCAAAAGGCACGAGTGTGAACCAAGGGGTACCTTTTTGCCAAATTTGGTGTAACTCCGTTCAGCAGTTCGGGCTGTAGCTGCGACTAACGGTCCCTATGGAAAATTGCAATGGGGAAAACACGTTTTGGGACCCCCATTTTTTCTCAGCCCCCGCTTGGCGAATCACCCCAAGACTTTCAGGATAGGAGCGGACCGGAGCGGGCCACGAGTTTTGAAAATTTCACGAACATTCGTCAACCGGCGCTAAACTTATTCCAAATAGAATGTTGCAGATTTCCTATGGATAATAGGTCCTAACGATAACTACCTACTGGCGACTGCCAGTAGGTAATATATATATATATATATATTATCTACTGGCGGTCGCCAGTAGATAGTTATAGTTACAACCTAGTTTCCATAGGAAATCTCAAAATTCTATTTTGAATAACTTTGGCGCCGGTTGACGAATCCTCGCAAAATTTTCAAAACTAATGGGGCGCTCCGTTCAGCTCCTACCCTGAAAGTCTCGGGGTGATTCGTCAAGCAGGGGCCGAGAAAAAAGGGGGGTCCCAAAACGCGTTTTCCCCATGCATTTTTCCATAGGACCTTTAGACACAGCTACAGCCCGAACGGCTGAACAGAATTACTTGAAATTTGGCAGAGAGGTAGCCATAAGGTCAAGGAAGTGCCTTTTGCAGGTCTGGTGTAAATCTGTTCAGTATTTCCTGAGAAAATAGCATTTAAAAGCATATATATATGTGGGCGGAGCCTAACCACACATCTCATCCTGAGATCTGATTGGCTGTCAGCACTTCATCCAAGAAGTGTTGGCAGCCATCTTGGGACCAATATACATGATAGCACCTCATTAAAAAGCATTGCAGTTAATAGAAGGTTTTAAGACTTTAGTTACATTATAAATCATTTGTTGATGGTACCATACTCATTTTAGGAATTGTGGTGTGTTCTAAGGTGATTTTACCATGTGAAAAAGCCTTCTACTGGGATATCATGATTGAGAGAAAAATATTTTCTCATGCTTTTACCACAGAGGTTTGGAAGGTGATCTATAAGCTAAACTGAGAGCTTATTTTCTGTAAATTCACATTATCTTTCTCAGTCATGTGAGAATGAAGTCTGACATTCTCAGTAAAACATGTACATCCAACAAGGGCAGAGACTGTCAGTTGATTCCTTTGTGTTCTACTGCAGCTTCCCAGTGTGTTCCAAAGAACTACTAGAGCGCTAACAGTCCTACTTATGATAAACGTATGGCACACCTGAAGCCATCTTGCTTGGATTAAGAAAGAAAAATTAGGGCACATTTTGAGTGACTTCTCAAATCCTCTTCTATTTCATTAAAAAATTCTGACATGCAGACTGAAACATGCACTTTCAATACCAGCAGCAGTTTTCCCTGGTGAGCAGTAGCTTTACTACAGTGATCTAATGAGCAAAAAGAGTGCTAACATTCTGAATTTATGGCAAATGTGTGACACATCTGAATGCCTTCTTGATGGAATCAAAGTAAAAAACTGAAAGTATTTCCTACTGAGGAGACAGCAGTAAATGAGGAAATTAGGAAACTTCATAACAAATAAGTCTCCCAAGATGGCCACCAGAGACAAAAGAGCCCAAATGTAGCCCAAATATCACCCAGATGTAGCCCAAGTATATCCCAATGACAGAATGTCGCAGAATGTTCTTAAAAACAACTAGAGCGCTTACTGTCTTCATTATGACAAAAGTATGGCACACCTGAAGCCATCTTGATTGGAATAAACTGGTAACACTTAAAACATTTAATTTAAAAAGGAACACAATGAGGGGGGTTCATTTTGCCATAGAAATAATGATTAATGCTGAAGAAAGAAAATGAGGGCACATTTTGAGTGACTTCTCAAATCCTCTTCTATTTCATTAAAAAATTCTGAAATGCAGACTGAAACATGCACTTTTATTACCAGGAGCAGACTTCCATGGTGAACAGTAGTTTTACTAGAGTGATCTAATGAGCAACTAGAGTGCTAACATTCAGAATTTATGGCAAATGTGTGACATATCTGAATACCTTCATGATGGAATCAAAGTAAAAAACTGAAAGTATTTCCTACTGAGGAGACTGCAGTACATGAGGAAATTAGGAAACTTCATAACAAATAAATCTCCCAAGATGGCCACCGGAGACAAAAGAGCCCAAATGTAGCCCAAAATCACCCAGATGTAGCCCGAATATAGCCCAATGACAGAAGTGTGCAAAACACTTATTATTTTGTGTTTTTGCAGTGTTATATAGTGCAGACTTGTCAGGTATTGGAGTGCTTTACATGAGCATTGGTTACATCACACAAGAACAAATTCATTTTGGTTGTAGACATGGGGAGACTAAGTGATTTGACCAGAATCACAGAATGTCGAGCTGAAGCAGAAACTTCAACCTGGTTCCCCAGTTGCAAAGTCTGCAGTTCTGGAAGTAACACCACATCCTCTCCCCTAAGTGCAACATTTAATCAAGTGGTCTACTGGATAAAAAAACATAAAGATAACAAATAATTTAAAAGTGCTTTGTCGCTATTTGAAAACTCAGAAAATATGTCCTTATTTTAGTCTTTTAGAGCACTAACCATAATTTTGATGCCAATAAGACCCTCTCATATATGTAATTTCTAAAGGAAATGCTCTAGGTATTACAGTTTTGATCACATCAAGATGATGTCAGGCGTTCCACACTTTTGTAATAAATATAGAATGTTAGCAATCTAGTTGTTCATTAGGATACTGTTGAGAGGCAGAGGCCAGGGGCACGGACTCTGAAAATTGAAGGCAGGTAGGAGGGTGCAAAGGCAACAATTTAACCACACTGAGCAGGCAGGAAGGGCCGTGGAAGCACAACAGACTATGGAGGGCAGTGGAAAGGGGGGCAGGGGCAACAAACCAACAATACAGGACTTGCAAGAGAGGTTGTGGCAATGTAATAGACCATTGTGGGCAGAAGGAAGAGGAAATGGTAGTACAACCATACATGCCAACAGACCCGATTCAGCCAGGAAACGTCCAATGTTTTTAAGCTCAAATGGGCTTTATTTGATCTGTCTCCTGTCTACAATATCCTCTTTTTCAATGTAACTGAAAGGGGAAAATCAATACCCCAGTTTTTTTTCAAAATCTCCCTCTTACCAAGTTCAAAATGTTCGCAAGTATGGTACATTGGATCATGGAAGGAAATGGGATAGGGACATGGACTTGGATAACAGAGGACAGGAGGGACATGGAGAAGTGCACCAAACTGACCCTGCAGGGCAGGCATCAGGGTTTGCAGCAGCACAATACACCACACAGGGCATGCAGGACGGGAGTGCAGCACAACAATCCATAGAAAGCAAGAGGGAGGGGACAGGACCATGCACATGGACAACAGAGAACAGAGGGGCAAGAGGCAATGGTAGCTAGCTGACCATAATGGACAGACAGGAGAGAAAGCTGCAGCATAACAGACCATAAAGGGCAGGGGGGATGGATCAGGGGCATTACAATGGAACAGACAAGCCAGGAGGGAGGGAGTAGGGGTCTGCACATGTAAACAGAGGGCTGGGGGCAAGGGGGCAGGGCAGGAGCAGCAAGATAGCCATGGAGGTCAGGCAGGATGGGCACTAGAAGCAAGACACACCATGAAGAGCAACAGTGAGACTGTGATGGCATACACACAGACCATGGAGGGAAGGTGGGAGGGGGTCAGGGGCAGCTAACTGACCACACTGGGAAGGTGGGAGGGGCCATGGCAGCACAGAAGACCATGCATGGCAAGTGGGAGGGTTAGTGGCAGCACAATGGCCATGATGGGCAAGAAGGAGGGTGCAGGGGCATGCCCAAAGGATGATGGAGGATAGAAGGGAGGGTCAGGACCTGTGCACAGACAAGAAAGTTCAGGGGAAGGGGCCTCACAACAGACCACACGGGGCAGGCAGGAGGAGCAGTTGCAGCACAACAGACCAGGAAGGGCAGAAGGGTGTGGCAGTACAATGGACCATGTAGGACAGGAGGAAGAGGATAGGGGCATGGCATGTGGACAGGCAGGGTGGAGGTGGCAGGGACAGGTTACAGTCATCTGACAATGCTAGGCAGGTGGGAGGGGAGTGGCAGCTCAACAGAACACTCAGAGTAGATAGGAGTGGCAGGTCCATGGGACATGGTGGGCAAAAAGGATGGAGCAGGGGCATGCACAAAGACATCGGAGGGCAGGGGGAAGGAGAATAGGGGCAGCAAGCTAAGCACAGAGTTTAAGCAGGAGGTCAATGATGGGGCATAGAATTGGGCAATGGAGGGCAGGAGGAGTGGACTGGTACATCATACTAAATTGAGGGCAGTGGCAGCACATCAGACCATGCATGGCAGGAGGGAGGAGGCTAGTCCATGGATTCACACAACAGAGGATAGGGAGGAGGGGGATGGGGCAGCAAGCTAACTGTTCAGAGAAGGCGGGTATTAGGAACTTTATTGTTTTTAAAACATTGTGTCTGTGCGAACTACTTAAAATATGAACAAGTATGCAGCATAATCTCACTTTTATTCAGGAAGAAGAGGACGTTTGTGACTGTGACTCCGGGCTCACTTGGCAGAAACACCCCCTGACCCTCCACCCCCTATCGCAAAATGTAATGCCCGTGAAAAGGGTAGGTGAACACAGTGTTATATAGAACATAGTCCTGAGAGCACGATTGAAAATGAAAACTAGATATAGTGTATGGTATAAACTATGCACCAAAAAGTGTGATATAAGATGAACCGGGCGTGAAATATAATATGCAATACATTGTGCGCAATGACAGATTCATTGGAGAGCGCGAGATAGCACAGGCACTAGCGCGTGCTATGCGATATGCGCCTTGGAGTGTAATATGCACAGGGCAGTGTTGTGTAACCGAACTAGTCTCTAAAGTTGTAATATAAAATATGTGCTGGGGAGTGTAACGTTGCATATGCACTGTGACAAAGATATGGATCCCAGATTGTAATATGTATGGCATAGCACTGTGCATTATAACATAGGCATCGAGGAAGGCACGTTAGATGGGGCAATATAACCTGTGCGAAGACAAGTGTGGCATGACATATTCACGGGGTGGTGTTACAGTGCACATGGGCTAGAGAGTGTCATAGCATATGCACTAGCTAGTGGAATACAACACAGAGGTGTGTGGCACTCGGCAAGCAATGGTGGGTGTAACACAGCATTGGGCTCTGTCAGGAGCGCGCTTTGACTCTCAAGTGATGTTCGTCCCCTTTCCAGAGAGTAAAATAAAAAGTATTACACATCCGGCAGTGGATGTGTGTTTTATTAACCGTGAGGGGGTTTTCTTGCATAGTTTTCGTCAAATTTTTGTCGAATCCCCTTTGAATGGCTTGGTGTGCATGTGTATTAAATGTGCCCGTCAATAGCTACCCATGTTTGTATAAATAAACGACAAGGGTGTCTACCGGGATTAGGCACGGTAGGGCATCAGACATGTCAGAGCTTCACTAGTGGTGTAAATACATTCCACGTGGATTCATTGCATGCATAGTCGCCTTTTAATGAATATCACGCAAATCGTCATGGTGATAGGTACGTACGGTTTGTCCAGCATGTCCTAGGTGTGGCTATAAATATATATTTTTTTTAAAATAATAAAAAACAGTGGCCGGCCCTGGGGATTGGGGTCAAAAAAATATAATCATGAGACAGGCCCTGGGGGATGGGGTCATCAGGGCCAATAAATTAGAATAAGAAGGGGAACCACACAGCCCCCCTTCTTAAAAAATTAAAATAAATAAAAGACTGGCATCGTGCCGGAGGCCATGCCCCCTCCGTGCAGCACTCTGCAAACGCGCCCCCAACAGGCATCTCCAGTATGCGCCAGGGAGCTGCGCTGCAGACAGGTGTTCTTTCTGAGGCCAAGCCCCTTTTTACACCTCTCTGCAACGCAGCTCTGTGGCGCTTAATGGAGGTAGCTTGTGGGGTAGTTGCACCCGAGGGACCCTCAGGATTCAAGGGGGGTAATCCCCCAACTTAACACGCACCACGGGGCGCGTTTGCACAGTGGTGAAGGGAGGGGGCGGGGCCTGAGTTAACGTGTGCAAAAACGCCCTGTGGCCTGTTTTAAGAGGTAGTTTTAATCCCCCTGCCCTATTATATACTAGGGGCTTACAGAGGAGGTCATGCTAATCACAGGGGGACCCCAACGCATAATGTTCCCTAGTGTATGTAGGTGTTTTCACTGTATTCTAAGTGTCTTTTAACATAGCACTGGCTCTAGGACTGGTTAGTCAGACTCAGTTACCACCAGTATCCGTCTGAAAAAGTTGAGGGTACAGGATGATTTTGCAACAAGGATTCTTTCTGCTCTTCTTTTTGTTCTTTCTGCACGTTATCCATCTTCCTGCAGTTTTCTTCGTCTTTGAGGACTTCTGTTGCTTCTTTCTGCACTTCTTTTTTTTCTTTCTGTGCATTTTTTCTTCTTTCTTCACATGTCCTATCTCTGTAGGCATAGTTAGAAATTAGCATTTAAAAAACCTTTGAAATTCACAGAAAAAACCATAGGTTTCAGGCACGTTATAGTTAGGAATTAGCATTTAAAAAACCTCAGAAATTCACTGCAAAAAACATAGGTTTCAGGGGTGTTATAGTTAGCTGGACTTTTCACTTGTACAAAACCATTGAAATTCCCCCGTTATAGTTAGTTCAGCTAACTATAACTCGCGCGCCCGCAATGCACTGCTGATGACGTCACATATTACATCACTCATGACATGGTCAGTGACATCACTCATGACATCACTGATGACATCTCAAATTACATCACTGATGACATCATCCAGTGAATGTCTGTTTTTCTGAAAATTAAATATGTTTTATATATGTATATCTCAAGGTTGATGGCAGAATAAATGGGTATATAAGTGTCTAAATGGATGATTTGTTTTTGAAAAATTGATTGTGTAACTGACTGATTAAGTGTATCATAGTGAATACATGGCTTAGTAAGTAATGTTTAAATATGTAAATATCTGTATCAGTCTCTCACTTTGTGTGTAAGTGGCTGCATGGGTTGGTGAGTAGCTACATGGGTGTCTATATAGGTTATTAGTTGGTTTTTTGAGTATCAGTCTGAGTGTCTGCATGGTTCGGTGGGGGGTATTACGTAGTGCATAGGTGCATGAATGAGTGACTCACTGTTTGTATGTGTTGAAGACAGCATGTGTGCAGGACTGTATGGGTGGATGAGTGTGTGTATGGGTGTGTTAGTGAGTGAATGACTGTCTCAATAGTGTCTTTATGAGTAACTACATATGTTTTAAACTAGTATATGTGACTATTGGTGTATATAAGTGAGTATATGTGAGAGTGAGAGATTGAAAGAGTTCCTGTATGAATAAGTATGTGTTTCTATAAGTGATTGTTTAAAAGACAAAGTATGTGTAAGTTTCCGTAGAAGTAAGTGTGGTGGTGTGTGTATAACTGTATATGCAAGTAAATATATGTTTGATTCTTTATTAGCATGAGTGACTATGTGTGTGAGTAACTCTATGGATGAGTGGCATTGTGTAACAGGATGTATAGGTGTATGAGTACATATGATGAGTGAGTACATGTATGAGTGACTGTATAGGACTGTTGGTGAATGAGTGGATGTGTATGTGGATCTTAGAATTACTGAAGAGGTTGTTGTAACTGGTATTGGTATGTCCATTGTTTTGAACATTTTAGTCTCTATTTTTGAATGTGTGTATCAAAGGTTATATTAGGGTGAGAGGAGGTCTGTCACTCTATCACAAGGATTTGTCATTTTAGATGTCATCAGTGATGTCATGAGTGATGTCACTGACCATGTCATGAGTGATGTAATATGTGACATCATCAGCAGTGCATTGCGGGCGCGCGAGTTATAGTTAGCTGAACTAACTATAATGGGGGAATTTCAATGGTTTTGTACAAGTGAAAAGTCCAGCTAACTATAACACCCCTGAAACCTATGGTTTTTGTCAGTGAATTTCTGAGGTTTTTTAAATGCTAATTCCTAACTATAACGCGCCTGAAACCTATGTTTTTTTCTGTGAATATATATATATATATATACATACATATATATATAAAAATAAAAAATATGAAACTATTTGAAGTGCTCTTCCCTTCATGAATGTACTGTTTTTTTACTTTTTTCACCAGGTTTGGAAAATGTTGGTGTTGTGCTATTGTGCTGGTCAATGCACTGATTACCTGTATATATTTTCTATACTACATTTGCTAAAAATTAACATTATCTACCATTATCAATATCACTTACAATTAGAAAAAACGTATTTCTGAATGGTGTCATTGAAGATAAACTGTTGTATGTGATTGATACACATCTGTTTTGGAGAATGTGAAATAATACAGCTGGATGGTTGGAGCCATACGATGAAGGCTGCAAAGTCTGTCATCTTGCCAACAAATTTATTGAGGCACCCTGCTCATGGTATTTTTCCACTAAGGCAGGAAATCCCTCTGATCGATGTGGTGCATTTGCCGTGCTCACACCAGTCTAGAGTGAAAAGTACAGACTCAACGGCAGATGCAAAAGCAGGAGGGCCGCTAAGGCAACAGGATCCCTACCTTCTAAACACCTATTGTTATTAAGCCTGGAAACTGGTAGAACAAGACAATCCCAAATTCACACTTGCCAAGGGGCATATCAACAAGGGCTTTATCTCTGCTTTTTTGGTTTTAAAAGCCAAAAAAGCAGAGATAAAACTAGCACCCTATCAACAACAGGGTGCTAACATGCAAATTTGCATGTCAGCACCCTTTTACTCTACGCTTCCCCTTGCATCTCTAATGAGATGCAAAGGGGGCGTTCCAGAGTAAAATAATAGGAGAAATGTCGCTAAGCGACATTTCTCCTATTATCAAGAATATCGCTAACCCTGTTAGAGACAAAAAAAGCAGCGATAACCGCGGTTAACGCTGCTTTTTTACGTCTGGTATTTTTCTGACTTAGCCATGATATCCTATGGAAGGAGGATATCATGGCTAAGTTTGTCTGTCCCTATCAACAAGCTAACGTGAGATTATCGCTGGGTTTCCAGCGATAATCTCACGTTAGCCACTTAGCGTGAGGATTTTTATCTCTATTGAGATAAGCGTTGCTAATAGCACGCTATCTCAGCGATAAAAATCAACGCCAGCGGCGATAATTATCCTAGCGCTAAGTGCGCTTAGCGATAATTATCGCCGGTTGTTGTTGATATGCCCCAGTGTCCTTCATATCCATGTGGCACATGTTGTGGAATGAATAAATTCACTCCTGAAATCTGAGGCCCTAATCCACACAGGGATCAACAGAATAAAAGCATAGGCAACTCTAAACACATTGGCTAAGCCGAAAGGCTGGTGCTGGCTGCCAGTCTTTTGGCAATTCTTGAATTTGCTATGGTTTTTGGAAAACTTTATTGTTTGTGAAGCTGCCAGACCCACATCAATCTAAATGAAAGACGCTGGCTAAAAGTAAAATGTTTTTTCTTGAGTTAAAAAAGCACACATTACCATCATATTCACTGGCACTGAAATGAACTACTTTCTGCGCTGATGTGCTCCTTGTGAACGGGTGTATGTAGAAAAAACAATGGAGCATATCATCAAGAACGGCGTTAAACTTATCGCCGCTTTAGCAGAAGGCAACTGCCGCTAAAGCGGCGATAATAGGCTTGATAATATGCCCTTGAGAATTCCCATAGAAGCCCATGTTCTGGTGTGAACCTGGGCTTCTATTGGAATTTTCAAGGGCATATTATCAAGCCATTTATCGCTGCTTTAGCGGCAGTTTCCTGCCGCTAAAGCGGCAAAAGGTTTAACGCCTTTCTTGATAATATGCCCCAATGTCTCAACAGGTAATATTTGGGAGGCCATTAATAAAACATGTACATTTAAGTTGCAAAAAAAAAAGAGCAAGGAGACTCACAGGGTTTAAGAGAGATGCAAGGAGCAATTTGTATTTAGACCAGGTATAAACAAGAGAACAGTATCACCACTGTTTACAGCCAATGTGAGCATAACCCGAAAAAACTTGTGCACATAAGTGCTCGTGAAACATGAGGTGAGTGCTGCAAGTGACAAGTGACACAGCGAGGAGCGGTGCAGGGCAGACAATAATAAGAATATTTACAAGGTTCTTTCTGGGTGGCTTTTTACGGAAATTAGTTTAAAAGGATTGACACTTTTGTGAACTGTAGATTTGCTCCAAGAGTTCCGCTGGAAGCTCAGCGGCATTTCGATCTGCAGTAAGTTAAGGTCATCTTCAGGACCAGGTTTCCGTGTTTTTCGTGCTGAACTTGATGTGGATACAGGATACGAAGCAATGAATCCCGGAGAAGGGATAGCTATGAGGGGGACGAAGGAGCACCACCAGCTGGGGTGCAACGGAGAGCCAATCAGGGAGATGGAGGGACGTTGATTCCTGGTGAATTTAAGGAGTTTCAGCGTTGTTTTGTGACACTGGTGTCGGCGTGGGCATCGGGTGAGGGCAGATATGGGGGCACAGACCCGGCGTCGTGTGGAGTCCAAGAGTTGGTGCACTAATGTTTGCAGCGTGTGGATTTTCATTTAGACTGTTTATTTCACAGATACATTATGACACAAAGAATGCTGACTATTCATTGAATACACAGCACAAGAAGAACAACATTTACATTACAGATCAGAATAGCTTACTCTTAATCAACCCACTGAGCTATCTCAGCAGCATGCATAGGTATCACTGATTCCAATCTAATGAGCTTCCTACCTTGCCAATTAATGTATACATAATTATCCTCTTTATGAATTATCCCATCTGCTGGGGGGGCGTAGCCAGGCTGCCGACCAAGATGGTCACGCAGCGCTGAAGCTCCGTCAGTGATCCTGACATCCTAGACCCATCCTGCCATTCTACCTGTTGGCAGCTGCCTTGGGTGCAGGTAAGTGCCCATGTGCCGCGGAGCCGCCCTCAGTGGCTGTACTGTGGAAGATCCCGTGTAAGGAGGCCTTCAGGCGTGAGAGGGCAGCACCGGAGTACAGAGCATTGCCTGGCCTGGGGTGAGGCCACACCGAACGCATCGACTGGCTTTTGGTGCACCGGCAGCATTATCCTGAGGGAAGAGGAGATGGCTTATCCCTGACCCTGTCAGTTTTAAGGTGAACACGTCCTGAGGTTGCCCCCCCCCCCCTCCCCCCACTCAGCCTCCTTCCTGCAGCTCCAAGGCAGAACGGCCCGATTTTCTCCCGGAGGCCCTGTGATGTGGTGAGCCTGGGGGCAGCCACCTGGTTGGATAGGCTGGTCAGGGGGGTCGCTTGTGGGGAGCTTGCCTGGCCGGGTGGGGCAGAGACTATGCCAGTCACCACTGTGCACCGAGGTTGGTAAATTGAGAGTGCACAGCGCTGGCCTGATTTGTGCACGGCCCGCCTATATTGGTGTGCTGCCACTCCCTGCATGACCCGTTGCGCTGCTGCCCTTCTGCCCCGGGCCTGGATTGGGATGTAACTGTACCCATTGAGCACCGCGAGGATTCTGGCCGGTCCCTCAGAATAATACGAGGCCCGTGAGGGTGCACAGTCTCCTGCTATTTTATGCTGCCTGCTGCCAGGCCCCAAGAGTAAATTCAGCCACCATAAGCTAGGCGGACATATCGCTTCTGCAGTATCCGGCTCTCGTAGCTACTACAGGACCCGGGGTCAATCAGGCGACTACCACCAGTCTCGCAAGGGGAGATATGGGTCGGAAAGACCCCAAGCAAAGGCTATTACAATTCAGTAAACCATCCAAGAAGTCTCTGGAGTGTGGCGGCATAATGGCTGAGGGGGGAGCCGAGGAGGCCAATTTTAGTGACGCCCCTTTAGGGTCGGGCGCTCTGTTGCTGGAACTGAGATCTGGCGTCGAGGTCCTTGATGGTCGCTTTGACACCATGGGTGTCAAATTGGATGCACATGAGAAGCACCTGGACAATGTGAAGGGGACGGTGTCTGTCCAAGACAATGACGGGGCCCAATCCACCAAGCGCCTAGACCGAATGGAATAGATCCTCAATGATGTCACCATACAAAATGAGGATTTGGAGGCGTGCAGTAGGCGCAACAACGTACGCATTTTAGGCGTCCCAGAGTCGGCCATTACAGGGCGCATGGACCTATTTGTAGAAACCGGATGTATGACGTTACAACGCACACTTTTACAACGCATGCACTTACAACGCATTTTTTACAACGCATAATCCATTACAACGCATGACATTACAACGCATGACACTACAACGCATTTTTAAAAAATACCTTTACAACGCATTTCCATTACAACGCATACTACCTTTACAACGCATACCATTACAACGCATAATATTAAATTACATTTAAGGTAAGTATTAGATAGTATAGGGGTAAAAATTACTATTCTAACTCCAGGGGGTGCAACAGTGGGGTAAGTGTTGGATAGTATAGGGGTAAAAATTACTATTCTAACTCCAGGGGGTGCAACAGTAGGGTAAGTGTTGGATAGTATAGGGGTAAAAATTACTATTCTAACTCCAGGGGGTGCAACAGTAGGGTAAGTGTTGGATAGTATAGGGGTAAAAATTACTATTCTAACTCCAGGGGTTGCAACTACTATTCTAACTCCAGGGGGTGCAACAGTAGGGTAAGTGTTGGATAGTATAGGGGTAAAAATTACTATTCTAACTCCAGGGGGTGCAACAGTAGGGTAAGTGTTGGATAGAATAGGGGTAAAAATTACTATTCTAACTCCAGGGGGTGCAACAGTAGGGTAAGTGTTGGATAGTATAGGGGTAAAAATTAGTATTCTAACTCCAGGGGGTGCAACAGTAGGGTAAGTGTTGGATAGTATAGGGGTAAAAATTACTATTCTAACTCCAGGGGGTGCAACAGTAGGGTAAGTGTTGGATAGTATAGGGGTAAAAATTACTATTCTAACTCCAGGGGGTGCAACAGTAGGGTAAGTGTTGGATAGTATAGGGGTAAAAATTACTATTCTAACTCCAGGGGGTGCATCAGTAGGGTAAGTGTTGGATAGTGTAGTGTAATATTATGCGTTGTAATGGTATGCGTTGTAATGGTAGTATGCGTTGTAATGGAATGCGTTGTAAAGGTAGTTTTTAAAAATGCGTTGTAGTGTCATGCGTTGTAATGTCATGCGTTGTAATGGATTATGCGTGGTAAAAAATGCGTTGTAAAGGTAGTGCGTTGTAAAAGTTGCGTTGTAAAGGTTGTTCCCCGTAGAAACCCTGCTCATAGACATCTTTGGTAATGAGTCCTTCACCTCCAATTTCCTCGTGGAGTGAGCTCACCACTCACTTGGCCCCGTCCCAACCCGGGTTGTCCACCTAGACCCATTGTTGCCCGCCTTCTAAATTTTTAGGACAGAGATACGGTGTTAAGACTAGTGAGAGAACAAGTATCTATATCCTGGCAAGGCTCAATGTTGGCACTGTTCCTGGACTTTACCGCCATGGTGCAGGAGGCGAGGCGGAAGTACACTAATGTGAAGGCAACATGTCGCAATGTGGGACTCCGATATGGCAGCGTGCCTCCGGGTGGATGACGAGGGATGTTCTTGTATATTTGACACCCCACTGCGGTGCAAGAGTTTTGCAGGAACTATAAAGGGAGCGGCAGTCACAAAAATAATGCCATATCTAGAGTTTCCCCCCCCTCACAGAGGCTCGGTGGCATGTGTGGAACTCTTCTCCACTGAATTATCCAAGATATCCACACCAGAGTGCAATGGCTAAGTACTGTGTGAACCTTTGTGTTAGGGAAATGCTGCGTTTTTATTGATCGGTGCAAAGTTGGGTGACTGGCATGGCGTTGCCACACCCCAAGTGTGTATCAATTCAAGTTTGCTTTAATAGTTGGAATGTATCTTGTTTTGCTCCTTCTTTATTCTCTAGGGTGTTTACATGATGCATGTTACATCTTGGTCAATGGGGATATTACCTGCTTGGGGGGAACGCAGGCATGGGTGGGGGGTGGAGGAGGGGTTTGTTCGTGATCATTTGTTACCATTGCCTCTATCTCAGTTTACTTACTGCAGCACGTTGTGAGGGCTGTGAGAGACAGTGGAGGTTCCCGGACAGGTGCTGATGGATTAAATGTTCCGTACGGAACTTCAGGAGGGCCACGGGGAATACTTTGATCTAAATAAAGGATCAGTGAGCTCATTGGCCACACTTTGGGAGGCCTTTAAAGCCTACATACGGGGATCTGCATCTCTAATCATGCTTGGGTGTTTTAAAGACTTGAGAGGTATGTTAGCTCGTATTGAACAACAACTAGATGCACTGGACAGAGAGCAGGTGGAGCGGCCTGATCCATCTAGGGTTGGTCGCCACTTAATGCTCTTGACAGAGTTTAGAGAGTCAGCGGAGAGTGAGACTCCCTTCTTGAGTAAATATGCCATTGCACAGCGTTATGGAGAGGGTGACAGACCTGGCCGCACATTAGCGCGACTTCTGAGACCCTCGGCCTGGCAATCATACATTTCTTGTATCCGCTCCTCCACAGGGCAGACCCTGATGGGCACTCCAGACATATTGGAGTTTTTTTACATATTACTCTGTATTATAAGCAATTCATGTGACACACAGCGAGGAAGACCGCAGGGACTACCTTGCAGAAATTGCTATGGTGTGGCTCGAGAAGTTCATGCAACAGTTTCTGGCTGAGCCCTTCTCCACTGAGGAAATTATCAGTGCCATAGATGCCATGAACGGCTCGACCTCCCCGGGCCTGGATGGTTTCACTGGCACCTTTTATAAAACATATAAGAACCTCTTAGCACCATACCTTCTTGAGGTCTAAAATAAAGCACTCGAATGCAAGGAGTTACCCCCCACTCTATGTGAAGCGGTAATAATTCTTCTCCCAAAAGCTGGAAAAGATCTGCTCTTATGCGGCTCGTATAGACCGCTGTCACTTTTAAACCTGGATTACAAAATCCTTGCTAAAATGATTGTGCTGAGACTGGCCTTGCTGCTGGATCAAACTATTTCCCTGACCCAGTCGGGCTTTGTCCCTCTTAGGTCGACAGCCTTGAATCTGCAAACATTATTTGCGGTGATGCATAGAATCTCACCGGAAGTCCTGGCGGCTGTCGTCCTTCTTGATACTGAAAAGGCCTTTGACTCCTTGGAGTGGTCATTCTTCTTAGCGGTTATGAGAAAGTTGGGCATCCCTAAGTGATTCATTGACCTTACTGCACTGCTTTATACTGCCCCCACCTCTAGGCTTCAACTGAATGGCACGCTGTCCCCTCTGTTTGCTCTTACCCACGGAACTAGACAGGTCTGCCCACTCTACCCGCTGCTTTTTAAAAAGGCTCTGGACCCTCTGGTTCGTCACTTTCAAGAGCGATACCTGCATAGAGGTCTCCAGTTCAAAACGGGTCCTCTCCTAGTCTCCCTTTATGCGGATTATATCAGTATCTACGTCTGCAACTCTCGGGAGAATTTGGAACCGCTCATCAGAGAGATTATCCAATGTGGTGTTTTTTCTGGGCTGGGAATAAACTGGGGCAAGTTGGAAATGTTCCCCCTGATGCAGAGTACTGTTCGGTGGGATTGTGAGTTCCCTTTGGTGTGGGGTGAGGAGTCTGCTAAATACTTGGGAGTTCAGATCCATAGAGAAATGGAACAGAATATTCTGCTAAACTACGGCCCAGCATTGCATAGCCTAGAGCAGCAGGTGGAGTGCTGGCTGAGACTCCCTCTTTCACTAGCTGGTCGAGTTGTACTTATAAAAATGGTAGTCCTTCCTAAATTCTTGTATCTGTTCCACAACATTCCCATTCTGCTTCGTAACAGTTTCTTTCGCACTCTACGATCCCATTTCATCAGACTGGTTTGAGGGGGCGGGAGGCCCAGGGTTAGCTGGGACACACTGCCTTACCGTATGAAAGAGGGGAATTTGGGGTCCCCAATTTTCAAATGCATTATCTGGTAGCGCAGTGCACTTTTGCACATTCCTGGTACCACCCAGATGCGCTGCTTCCCTACACTAGACCTTAAGCTGTCCTAGTGCTTCCAGCTCCCCTGCATACGGTGTTGCCACAGGGTTTCCCAGAGACCCCCAGGATATTCAAACAGTATCCACCACTAGCTGGGCCTGGCAGAAGCTGGTGTGTGCGACTGGCGGTCGCGCTTTATACTCCTCTGAGATCCCCATCATTAACAACCCATGGCTTCCCATTATGGAAGAAAAGCAGGTCCAACGCACACTCACTTCATACTCATTAGACAAGATGAGTGGAGACCGGTTTCTAGAGGGGCATGTCTTCTCTGTAGCACAGAAGAAGGGAGGTTCAGTGAGGCAACATTCATGGTTCAATTTGTTCTCAGTCAGATTTGTAGGGCGCTCAGAGCTAAGATTCCAGAATTCCCATTGGATCCCAAGTCCTTCCCTCCACTCACTCTCTTAGTTACGATTACCTGGGGAGATCATCTAATTTCTAAGTTATACAGATTACAGAGCATGTATGTCTTTAGTCCCCAGCAAGGATGCCAAGATCCGAGAGGCGTGGGAGCAGGACCCTCGACACCCAGTTCAAGACTCCCACTGGTCCTTTTGTTGTACTCAGACTAAAGAGGTCTCCCTAAACAGCAGACACTAATTAATACATTTTAAATATTTGTGGAGGGTTTATATGTCCCCGGCTAAAATTCATACTATCGACCCCAACCAGCCGCACACGTGTCCTAAGTGTGGAGGACCTCAAGCCAATTTTGCTCACATGACCTGGAACTGTGCTAAGATTGGGGATTACTGGAGATCCACTTCAGATTGTTATAAAAAATGGCACACCTAGATATAGACTCTATGCCTGAGGTCGCCTTGTTGGGATATGTGTATGATCTCCCAAAAAGCTGGGCAAATTTACTGCCATTGCCCTTTTGCTCGCAAAGAGGGAAATAGCGATCAAATGGGGCAGTAGAGCCTCCCCCACAGTGAAAGCTTGGCTTAATAGACTCACATTTTGCAATACGAATTGTGAACTTTATGCAACAACTCAACTCCCTGCATCACGGCCCAAAGATATTTGGGGGCCTCTTAAGAGCTATTTGCTGGACATCGGTTTTGCCCCTTCTTCACAGCAGCCCGCAGGGATAGTCTGCACCGGGGTGGGGTAAGTTATGCACTACTCGCTTTCACAAAATCTGTGTTTATTATGTCAAGGTGAATGAGTGATGAGCCATTGGGGAGAACCTTGTTGCTTGGGTCAATCAGATGTCTGTAATTCAACGTATGAGGTATATGCTATCCCAAGACAATTGTGCGTTATATGTAGGAACACATTTTCTTCGTAAATATTTCTCTTTTGACTTGTATTGTCGCAGTGAGTACTCATGCAATGTTTGTGAACATTTATGGAAAATGATAAATAAAGTTTAAAAAAAATAATTATCTCACCTGTTTCAAAAGTAGCCCTGATTATATTGTAAATAAGCTATCTTACCCCCACATGAAGATAACTCTAATTCCATTTATAGATACTGAATCAAAGGTAATGTTCTCTTTTTTTTCTGATATAGTGAAAAGTAGTGGATACTATAACCCAAATTACACCCCACCATTGTTTACATAAAGGTGATAGACATTTGCTGGAAGTTTAGGTAAATAAAGGTAAATTCTCCTTATAGACAAAAATGTATTAAATAACCATTAGTGAAGCCGAGCCCAAGATAAACAATTCTGAAGAATTGTCCGCTTGTGAATTCACACTCTCTAATATCAAAGCTTTCAATTTGTGTATCATACTGAAATAGATAGATATAATTACACTTCAGTGCATACATAATAAAACGAGGATAACATTAATACAGAACAGTTTCAAATGGACACAATCTGGCATGCTGTGAAATAGCCGCAATCAGACAAACAAAGAACACTCCAAAAAGAATTTACAACAGCATTAGCAAGAGACAAGAAATGATAAAGCAGGAATGTGCCCTCTGCACACATCAGAAGTGTCCTGCTATCACATCTGCCTCAATACATATAAACATGAACATAAAGAAAATACTAAAGTGATTATAACATAAAAACAAGAACATTGGCACTGAGGGAACTACCTTGTGCTCCTTGTGAAACATCGAAATGCAGTCACTCAAAGTGAAGCTCAACAGTGGCTGAAGTAGGCTGACCGATTTTCTCATGATGTATAATGTTAGGGGCAGAAGTACAATGTGAAAAACACAACTACAGATCAATGGATAAAGAGAGGTGGCTGAAGCTTCTTTAAGTATATTGGGGCAGATCTACAAGAAAGTGCCGCAGCGCGGCACCGCAAACCCTTTGGCTGTGCCACTCTGCGGAACTTTCAGAGCACAGGAATGCAACATATTTATATTGATATGTCGCATTCCTGTGCTCTCCCCTGTGCTGGTGCACACACAGCTGCAATGCACCAGCATAGGCACCCTTGCACCATGGTGCAAGGATGCCTGCGCCATGGGAAGATTGTTTTTGTGCAGGAAAGGGCACCTTCCTGCACAAAAACAATCACTACAGGCATTTTCCTCTTTCAATGTGTGCTGTAGAATGCAGCATGCATTGAAAGAGCAAAAAACGAGGAGAAATTAAAACATTTCTCTTCGTTGCGCCTGGCTACACCACCCCTACGGTGACGTAGGAATACTAACGCATTTCCAGGTTTACAATGTCTCGTAAATCTGGAAATGTGTCTGGTTCCATGGGTGTTGCGTGGGAACATCCACAGCAACACCCATGGAACGCCCCTTTCACGCAAAGTGCTGCGTGAAAAGGGGCCGTATTTACAAGCACAGGAAAAGCCATGCAGTGTAGCTTTTCCAATCCTTGTAAATATGGGGCAAAGAAATGCGCTGCCAGTGCGTCACAAAAAGTGACGTACTGGCAGCGCAAGGGGCTTGTAAATCTGCCCCATAATGCATACCATTTTTGTAAAATTAAAAGGTATGTGCTAGTGCCAGATCTAAGTACAGAGATTCCCTGTCATTCTGTTCTTCCCCTGAGCTCTGGTAAAGTCAGTGTCATTCAAAGTGTAACACATGATGCACGAAATGTCTCACATAAGCACGCTGAAAACATGAAAATGTCACAAATGGGCAATCTGAAAAATTGTCAGCCATGCCTTAAGCCACTGAAATTACAAAATAACTGTGTCATTAATATAATAATACAACACAAATGTCTCTTATAGATACACCTATATATGGGTAATGGCATAATCTTTGAAAGTGGTAGGGGGATGTACAATACAATAGCTGCCCTAAATTGTACTGAGCAAAGCGAATGAACCAGAAATCTTTTGAATGGGTTCAGGGGTAAGGGGCTCTCCCCACAAGAACATTTTGAAAAGAATTGGTCGAATAGTTCATTTTAAAGCCAGCTTTTTATGTAAATCTGCTAAAAAGTCATAGGCTATGAAGGGGCAATTGTTAAATATGTAAGCCCTTTCATGGTGTGCCAAGCCAGCATAACCAGGCGTTCCACAGGAAGTTACCCCCTTTTTTTCAAAATGTGCTATGGGTGCCCCACTATGTCAAAAATAACCTCCATTGTGCTGGGGCTAGCGTTTTGCAATTGGTGCCTCCTATATGCTATGGGTACCCCCTTATGCCATCAATTCCATATAATATGCCAGTCCTGGAATTTGCTATTAATGTTATAGAGTTACCATGGCTAACCGCTATCTCAAAATGTACTAGTAGGATAGGGCCAGAATTTTGTTATGTTTCTCCCGCTCCTATATGCCACAGTTGTCAACCTATATGCCAAGAATCACCTTCAATGTGCTAGTGCCAGCATTTTGTCATGGGTGTCACATACTAAGAATTACCTACAGAATGCCTGCGCCAGACCTTTGCCATGGATGTCCCATATATGAAGTATTAATTCTAGTATGCCATGTCCCTGTCTGTTAATAATTGCCTCCAGTATGCCAAAAACAGTATTTACCTGGTGCAAAAAGCAGACTGTCATGCATAACACCACATTCTCACTCATGTTATATACATTCTGTAACTCACACTCATTTGCACCAACTCACTCTTACTCAATCATTCTCACTCAATTGCACTCATTCATTCTCATTTCCTTGCACTCAATCTTACACTCGCTCACACACTGTCACTGTCACTCATTCTTACATTAACTCACACCAACTCACTCACACTGATTTGCACTCATTCTTGCTCTCACGCCATCATTCTCACTCACCCTGACTCACTCATACTCACTGACATTTAATCTCATTGATTGCCACTCCTGACACTGACTGGCACTTTCACTCACATACATGCTCACACATAAACACTCTCTCACACAAATACACTCCCACCTGCAAGGAAGCACACAACATATATATATATTTTATTTACTTACTTACTTACTTGATGCTCTGGTTTTTAATTACACCAATAGTGAACATTATACAATTATTCACTGTTACAGTAATGAAAAATGAGCCGAAAACAGAAGGGCAAAGCCAGCCTTGTCTTCTTGGTACTGATGTTAGCAACACTGAGGCTAGAAGTCACAAAGGCAGTACCATGGTCACAGGGCGTGGAATTCCACCAAACCCCCTATCACCTCCCACCCCATTAACGGCCTCTGCATAAATTTACTATCTGCTCAGAGCTGGTGGTAAATGTTTAGGGTAAAATCAGTTAGCATAAACAACTCTGTTCGTTTTTTGGCCAGAATTATTGTCCTTGCATGATAATATCCCATTTCATGGGTTTTTACTCGTAATTGCACGGTAATGTGGCAATTTTACTTCATGGAAATAGTAAAATCCCGGACTGTGCAATTCCCAACTACAGTGGTGGTTGGTGAGTTTTGTGGTGTTAAAGTTAGGGGCGAGTTTGACTTAGCATGTGAATCCGATTGGCATAAGGAAAGATTGGGGGCTTTCTCCTCTGAGAACATTTCAAAAGAATAAGGAGCATATAGTGGATTTTCAGCTAATTTGTCAAGGAATTTGTCGAAAAAGCAATAAGAACCTAGACCACATATAGGGTGCACATGGCAACTGATGTGCCTCTTAGCTCACTAATGGCATGGTTGCAGCTGAATTCAAGATAGCCTGGCTGATGAGGGGTGTTACTCTGAAACCGGTCCCAGGATGCTTGTTTCTGGTCCAGGGTAGACATTGCTTGGTATTCGGGCTGGAATGTTCCCATGGGGCACAGGGTCAAGACTGATTTGCATATGACTGGGTCTGAACTGGGGTGGCGAAGTGAGCTAAAGAACAATGATGGATTCAACCCAGATCTGTGACTGGTGGTGAGTGTCTGAAAGGTTCCAGCGCTTTTAGCTCCTCCAGGAGCTTGGAACCCTTGCCTGCTGCTCGCGCCACTCAGCAATACAGCTGGGTTGGAGAGCTGTCAGTGCACATGAGGGTTTGCCCGGCCTGAGACGGCCGGCCAAACCCTCATGGGCACTGACAGTAGGGCCCACCACCCCTCCTCCCCAGCTGCAGTGCTGTGACCCCGTCCCCAAGACTCAGCCGCAGGATGCAAAAAATAAAATGATCTGCATTAAGATCATTTTATTTTTTTCGTTTTCCTCTTCGGGCAGTAGGGCGACACTCCTCCGCCATATTGGCGGAGCCGCCCCTGAACACAGTCCTTTGGAGATCATTTCAGTGCCTCTTCAAATACTTCTGAGCTATGGAATTAAAATGAGTGTAAGTGTCTCCTCGCGTATAAATTAGCCAATTTTCAGCATTACATCACCAATACGCAAGGGCTAGTGTTTTGTTATTCTGCATGCTCATCAGTTTGGACGCAGGTTCCCCACAGGTTGCTGCAGTTGTGAACTCTGATTCCTGTTAACTGAAGGTTTTCGCTCAGGCACTATCAATTTTTAAAAAATCTACTCAGCACACTTTCAAACTGAAGTCTTTGGGCCCCATGCATATAGCAAATATATCTCGCTGTCTTTATTTACGTTAAATGGCAATGAAAAAAGGCAGCCGCATAGGGTAATGCATAACAGTTTTATTTGTTGTTCTCTCTACAGCGATGCTACGTTAGTGTGAGCCAGAGGAGAATGTGTAAGTGCACAACACATTGTAAAAGCAGCACCTTGAAATTAAGCACATCCTAATTGGCCCGGGACAACTAGTCCCATAGGGGCAGATTTACAAGCCTCTTGCGCCACTTTTGCCTCACTTTTCCCATGTTAAAAGTGACGCAAAAGTGACGCAAGGGGCTTGTAAATCTGCTCCATAGTGTTTTACTGCTAACATGAAATAGGTGCCGCTTTTTAGCTCGCCACTAGATGTCAGTCTAAGAATTACTATGGCCCACGGCCGAAGTGTGTGGCGTCTGTCTCGGTTACTATAATGGATTTGTGGGCACAAATAAATGATCTTTTACGCAAGAAGAGAATCTGTACTGTATTTTCTGTGTAAATATTGTTCGATTTCTTTCTTTTCGTAAATATTCATCTTTGGTAATGAAATGCATTTTAATGGAAATGCGAGGTTAACCTCAATGAAAGAAATATGCTAATGATGGCAAACATGGTTCAATGAAGAATGAGTTAACAGACTTGAACCAGGGTTTGGTGGGAGAAATCAGTAACAAGAAGCATTGGCAAAGCTATTAGGTCTGGCTTTAGCCGTCTGCATTTTGTCTGTGTCAATGATTGTTTTATTTTGTCATGAATTATGCAAAACTTTATTGTTGAGAGTGCTGCCGGGCCTTCATCAATCTAAAAAAAAAAAATGTCTAAGAGCAAAAATATATTTTGGTCTAAAAAAACTCTCATCGCCATAGTAGTACCTGGCACTTGAGGGAACTACTTAGGACCTAATTACGAGGCTGGAGGTCCGAGAACCTCCAGATTCTGGGAATGTGGCGGTCCAGCTACCGTCGTATCGCTGGTCCGACTGCCATATCACAACTTTGGCGGTCGGACTGCTATTACACTGCACAGGTGCCAGGGAACCGCCTTCCCCTGGCAGTGGCGCAGCGGTCAGGGTCTCAGTAATATGCTGGTGGTGGCCCTGCAGCACAAGCATGCATATAAGGGTTTCAGGACCACCAGCGGTGCCATGGAGATCTTTACTCCTTGAAAAAGCTGGTGGTCCTGAAACAAAGGGGACCAAACAGGGCCCCCTGTTTCCCATTTGCATGGGGATGCATGCAGAGGGGCACAACATGTGCCCCCCTGTGTGCATGCACCCCAGTTCCTGTACAGCATGAACTTTACATTGCATGCTGTGCAGGAACTTTTTTGGCCTTACCCTTGTGGTGCCTGTTTTCAGAGGCACCACCGTGGGACCGCCAAAAAAGCCCCCTAGACATGAGGAAACTTGCAATCTGGAGGCCGGTGCGCACACTGGTTTGGCAGTGCGGGAAAGGACTGCCGTCGTGGTAGTCCGCTCTTGCAGTCAAACTTGTAATTAGGCCCTGTGGATAGTGTGTGGATGTCCTCCATGTGAAATGGTGGAATGTCATCACTCACAGAGAAGTTAGCCAATGGCTGTAGTGTGCTGACCCATTTCCCCATGCTGTCTGCTTCAGTGGGTGTAAGAAAAATGGAAATGACACAATTCCAAGACAAAAGGATGAAGAGGGGTGGCTGATAGCCTCCTTTAAGTATGTGGATACACACGGGGGAATAACATGTTCCCCCCTGTGTATATGCACATAGGTTCCTCCACAGCATGGACTTTCGGGTCCATGCCGTGCAGGAACCATGTGAGGTGTTAAAAGGCACCGCTCCCTTTGAAACGGCACTGCAGTGAGAACAGCCATGCCACCTGCCTGCCCGTCAGACCACTGAAAAGCAGTAATGTGGCAGGTGGGCGAGGGAGACCTTCGACGGAGTGGTGGTGTGGTGGTTTGCACCCCACACCACCGCTCTGCTGTAAGTTCCTAAGTGTTATTTTTCAACAAAGCAGAGACACCCATCCTTCTTCGGAATGCCTGCGAGGATCTACAGCACACCTCTGGCTCACTCCTTCTTCCAAGACCAGACACTCTGGCTCCCCCACTCTCTGACAAAGACCACAGCAGGCAGCAGTGGGGGGTGCCACCTGGAGTTTGTCCAGGCCTGCAGGGCTCCAGGTATGAATGTAGGCCTCTGGATGATGACAATCCCACTTCTAGAGTTCCATTGATGTGTTGGGTTGAGCCGCGGGGTCAGAGGTGAAAGTCCATCTCAGGGCAATCCCAACAATATATATACATATATTTTGTACATATCATTTTAGTAAAATCAAAAGGTCTTGACTAACACCAGACTGCAAGAAAATGTCAACATCTGTGAAACCTCACTAATAAAACTACTTGGGATGAAAGAGAGAGATTGCACGCCAAAAATCAACCAAGGGCCGTAATATCACCAATATATAATTAGACGGGAGGCGCATCCTAGTTTCTTATGCAGTGATATTTTATTTATGCACTTCAATTATAATGTAACCCTTGCCATCTACACGAGCCTCGCAGTGTAGTAGGCTGTCTTGGATTCATAAAGTAACTTATGCTGGTGTCTCATAGGGTTTGGTGTACACTTGCAAGGGAGTGATGTCTTACAATTACCACAACACACGTGTAAGTGAGATAAGTGAGTGAGATGCAATCTCCAAACAATAATTTTTGCTATAAGTCTTGACATTGATGAGTGTTTTGTTGATAAGTGGCCTTTCTGGATGTTGGTTTTTCTACTGAGGTGTCGGGAATATGACCACACCCAAACTCCTTGAAGGTGGTGTCTCTATGATTTGTGCACCTAACCTCTTAACACTAACCATCCGTTAATCCTAAAAACTTCTTGCTACCTACCCCTTAACACTACCCATCACTGAACTGTAAAAACTACTTATTACACCTAAACACCACCCATGCCTGAATCCTAAAATTGCTTACCCCTTAAAACCAATAGAAAAGCTTATAAAACTTCAAACTCTACACCTAGATGTTAATGTATATTTGTTATTAAATATTAAAATGAATTCAGATGTATAAATATTAAATAATCCTATTTTCAATATTGTTACACTTAATATATTAATAACCTTAAATTTAATTGTTTAAAATTGAATGATTTATATTCAATTTTAATTTAGCTTATAATGCTGGCACACATTAAAGAAAATTACTCTTGGCAGCAAATTATTAGTGTGTGAGTGTATTATAGATATAGCTATCTATACATATCTATATATATTTACTGGAAAAAACAAAGGTTACAGAGGCGATATAGTTACGCTCACATTTCACTCGTACAAATCCAGTGAAATCCAGCAGTGATAGTTATCTGAGCTTATTATAACTTACGCCCCGCAATGCACTGCTTATGTCCTCACATATTACAACACTCAAGACATGGTCAGTGACATTACTGATGACACCACTGATGACATCTCAAATGACATCACCTATTAAGGGGCTGTTTACGATGTCATTCGTAAAGGCTCCAAATGGGATTCGATATTGAAAACATCGAAATCGGAACCATTGTCTCTGAGAGAATCGTACACATTTCCCAACGACCGATTACGATGCCCGAAAACCGTCCAGGCAATTTGAATCGTTTCCGAAAGGCATTCGGACAGCCGAGTCTTTCGGATCCGAATCGTACAGCTCTATGGACATGTTTTCCGAGCGAGTGATTGCGATAACCGATTCAAACAGCCATTCTGATTCGGTCTGCCCGACACAAAATGGCTGTCAGAATTTATCTTTGAGAGGCATCCGATTGGGGCCCAATGAACCTCTCTTCCCAACCATGCACAATGAGGGCCGGCCAAAGGGTGCAGGGTTTTCCCCAACCACCCCTTTTTTCAATGGAAGCCTGTGTTCTCGTTCGGAACACAGGCTCCCATTGAAGTCAATGTAAGTCCGACCGAATGATATTGGGAAACATCGTAATCGGTCGTTCGGACTTGCAGGACCCGATTCGTTCGGAAACGATTCCTAGACCGGTTCGTTCGGAACAGTGTCTGAATGACATCGTGTTCAGCCCCTAAGTGTGAGTGTTTTCTAAAAATTTATGAGTGTTAAACATATATACAAAGGTACTACATAAGATAAAATAGTATACTTTCTATACTACTAATGAGTGATACTATTTCTAACATATATTATGTTATTGGCTGGGTGTTGACACAAAATATCGAGTTGCAAATACTGACTTGCAAAGATTTTGAGTCAAAAATATTGTGACATGGAAATATCGTCAGTAATTATATTGTTGTCAAAAATATCGATTTTAAGGTAAGTAAAATTGATTTTTAAAACATCGAAGTCAATAATATTGATTACAAAAATATAGGGGCCTAATTCCGATGACGGTCAGAAAGCCATCCGCCTGGCATCGATGGTTTGTTCTGTTATGTTAATTTAACTTATAATGCACATGAATCATCCAGGGAGGGGTATCTTAGCACCGCAGTGAACCATAGACAAGGCAGCACTAATATCGGAATCACTCGGTCTTGAGAAACTTTCTGAAATGTAGGGGGTCCATGCACGTCCGTTGTGAATGGGCAGTTGATTCCAATGGTAGTGGGCCAAGTAGTTGAAAGCTCTGCCCCCGGATCGTGCTTTTCTAATTCGGGGCATAATGAGAAATGATTTGACCCTGGATCTTAAAAGTCTGACTGGCTGGTAGGGAATACGTTTCTCTGCCAGGTATCGGGGTCCTTTGCCATTAAATGATTTGTGTCCTATGCAGCAATCTTGAAAATGATTCTCTTGCACACTGGAAGCCAACGGAATGGGCATAGAAGGGGAATAGAAGCTGTTCTAGCCAGCATATTGGGCATGAGGCGGGCTGCTGGGTTTTGGGCCACTTGGAGTTTGTCTCATTAGTGGCAGCCCAGAGGGCATTACAACAGTCCAGGCAGCTGATCACCAGCGCCTGAAGTAGGGTTTTGCGCACCGAGAGTGGGAGTAGAGGAAAAACTCTGTGCAACAGACTCATCTTATGAAAGCAGGTGCCAGTGGTTGCCCCTGGCACCTGCTTTCATAGTAAGAGTCTGGTCCAGGCGAAGGCCCAGATTTTTAACTGTAGATTTGGGGGTAGATGCTGTACCTAAGTCTGTTGGCTACCAGCAGTTGAGCTTTACCAAAGAGCATAATCTCTGTTTTGCTTGCATTTAAGTGGAGAAAGTTCTCTGTCATCCAAGCTGAGGTTTCCCTTCGACCACCCAATTACAATGCCGGCGGTCAGAGAAAAACCAGTGGGGGGATTTAGCCACATTTCTGACGGAATCAAGAAGCCTGTCGAAGCCATTATATTCCCATAATGACGGTGGAGCCAGCCTCGGCTTCGCCGTTAGGATTATGATGGCACTTTCTCACAGATTTTCCATGTTGACCTTTCCGTCATGGAAAGGCTGTTGGAAAGTCACTTTGGCGGCCCCTTGCTGGGCCCCTGTTGCTTCGTGGCCTCCGCTATGAGGCCTTGGGGGCACCTAAATATCCCTGTATAATGTGGCAGGCACCGAGAGGCCGTTTCTGCCCGCCGCACAAGCTGCCATTGTAAAATAGATGTTTCCAACCACCCATAGGGCGGTTGCATTCAAATTGTGTGGTCAGAACTGCCCACCTGTGATAGGGTTCCAGTCCGCTACAGTGTCGGGCAGACTCAAGTCTGACCAACATCGTAATGATGCCCATAGTTGTTTATAATATTGTTTTGTAATTATTGCTAAGTATTTTGGTATCTATTTTAGATGTATATGATGTAATTCTTTGTATATAATTCTTGCTTATGATTTTGGATATATTTATAACATATTTAGTAGTTATTAAATCAAACTTAAAGTTATTTTTGTTATTTTTAGTACCATAGCGGGTTGTGGGTGTTTGAGGGCACAGGGTGGGAATTAATTAAAAATATAATAAATTAATGATTAATTTGTATTCAATATTATTTTTTTAACTAATAAGTAATTATATTAATAGTGCAATTATTTTTTTACTTTTATTTAATAATGATTATTTAATTTATAATTAATTATGTTAATTGTGTAGTTAAATTTTTTAACTAAAATTTAAGTCTGGGTTTCGGTTTTGTTGGGGTATTTGGTAGGAAGTAAATAAAATTTGAATTGGGTTAGAATTTATTTTTTTATTGATGATAAGTATTAAAATTAAAATGTATGATGTTAATTGTGTAATTCATTTATGTGTATATTTTAGGATTGTATTGTATATTTTGTGGGGTTATATTGTGGAAAGTAAAATACACAATAATTAATTTGTATTTATTGATAATTAGTTTATTGATAAATATTTATGTTAATGTGTAAATAATTTGCTTTCCAAGCTTAAATTTTAGGTGCTTCGGGTAAGTTTTGTAGTGGTATATGGTGGTAGTAACTAAAATAATAATTATTTAATACATTATTTTTTGTTCATAATTTTAAAATAATATTCTTTTATATGAACATTATTTTGGATTTAAATTCTAAAAGTATTTGTAATTGTTTATGATATTTATTTGACTTTATATTACGAATTTGAATATATATAATTTTTATTTTGTTTTAGAAATTGTTTTATTCTTTTGAAGGGAATTTGTTTGTTTCTACTGTAGTACTGACTGCAGTGTGAATATTAAATGTTTACCTTCCACAATTCAACACTTTCCCTACTGTTATACTGACTGGAGTGGGAATAGTAAATATCATTATCTTTACTTGAGTGGGCTTTCTTAAGGAAGTGGTGTCAAACAAAGGTAGTAACTTTATTATCTAGCTATCTAAAAGCCATGTGGGTTGAGTGTGGGGTGACATACAAGTTTACCACCCCATATCACCCACAAACCAATGGTCTAGTTGAGTGATTCAACAAGACCATGAAAGGTATGATCATGGGACTCGCTGAAGAACTCGAAAGGAGATGGGGTGTCCTTTTGCCATGCCTGATTTTTACCTAGAGAGAAGTGCCACAGAAAGGGGAGGGATTTAACCCCTTGAGCTTCTGGTTGATCATCCTGTGAGGGGACCACTATGTCTAGCAAAGGCTGGGAGAGACATCTCAAAGAGCCCAAGCTAGATATTGTGGACTATGTGCTTGGCCTACATCAGACGACCCCCATGTCACCCTTTTGAAGCTACCTTGGTACACTTTCACCCGTGACAGTGGTGCAAATCGGAGCCTCCGAATCCCCTCTACTTCCACGGACGGAGTGATTTCGCAGTCACACGCGCACACACACATCACATGCTGGTGGGGCCCATAACACCAACATTCATCCTACCCCTCTATCCGTGCCATGTATAAGGGGAAACACTTTTCAATACCTAACCAATCTACATGTACCCTGAGGTCAATGGCATCAACTAGTTGCTATAGATTTAGTGAAACATCTTATTACTCTAAATATTCAATAAACATGACAATAAAATAACCACCTGACACAGTAATTCAAATGGAATATTGTTTATCTAAATTGTAAGAAAAGCCAATTAAATGCAAGATCATTTTCTCCATATTTCCCTATTCTGGCTACAAGTCGTTTTCTAAGTCAGAACTGGTCCTCAGCAAATAGTTAAAGTTTTCTAGCCGACATGTAGAGTCACCGTCCTCTCCGTCAGCATCGGGACCTCTGATCATTGGTTCGGGAAGAAGTGGCGCTAGACCTCTCTAGTCTACTAATATTTATACCAAATTTACATTCCAAATGTTGCAAACATATCTTTCAGAACAGTCGAATGGCGGAAATTATGTCTTCTTGGTACATTAGGTTACAACGATAGATTTTATCACGTATTGATAGTCTCAAATAATGAATAGAAATTAGAAGTCCATAACTAATTCGTTACTTCTACGGATGTCTCTTTAGGATAAAATGTATCTCATCCATGGGACCATTATAAGTTCATCAGGTCAGATTTTGGATTTGCAACGAAACTTCACGTTCAGGGGCATCTGGCATCACTCCCAGATTTGTCATCATGTTTATGGCTTTTCAGTTCAATGGGAGGACAAGGTTGCAGTCAGCGCAAAGCCTCCTTTCAAATTTTCCATCTACTCGAATGCAGGCTGCGGGTGGTAGCCATTTTATAGCAGGCCACAATGGTCAACTTAAGTAAAGGAAACACAAAACATAATTACTGCATGGAAATGATTATACAGTGTTATTCCCCTGCTAATACCCTTATGTGTATGTATTTATCTAGCCATTTGCGACATCAAAAGCCATTAATGCATATTAATTATAAGCGCAAAACACAATAACATCATATAAGCAACATTTATTCTGTCAATTTGCACACCAGCTTAGTTCACTTATTATTTTAGCCATGCAGTAGCATTCCCACGTGTGATTCTTCTGTTAATAAGGTTGGTTAGACAAGACTCGACAAATCTTTAGCAATTATTAATTAATCAGTAGTACTTTTAATAATGACATACAGAAATGAAACAGATATTTGGTTTTAAAGTAAAAACCCTGCTCCATCAATCCCCCCTTTGGTGATATCTTATCACCACAAAAATCAAAACCCAAAAATCAATTTATTTCCCCTTTTGAAGAAATTCAAAATGTCTTCTTGTTCATTTTCAAACCCTTGTTTCCATATCATCTTCTCTTTTAGTTTCTATATACATACTTTCCCTCAATTCTTCTAATTCTATTTCTTGTGGATCTCTTTCTGGTTTCTTTTGTCTCTTTTTAACATTTTCTCGTGTTGTTTTCTTTTTATTTCTTCTGTATCTACAACACATACACCCTAATCTAAGAATTAATAATGCAACAATTACACATGTTAATGGAAATAATATCTTACCAAAAATGGTACTACCTATTTTTGCTACAAAATTCTTAATAGCAATCATCTTATTAGCCATTTTAGTCCAGATACTTTCAGCTTCTAGTGGTACTAATTCTCCATGCAAATCAGTAATATTTTTGATATAGACCTTTAGATCTTTGCTTTCATCAGGAATGTAAGTGCAACAATGTTGAACCTTCAGCATTCCACAGACTCCACCCTCTTTTGCCAATAGAATGTCAAGGGCAAGTCGATTTTGCATCGCCATAGCGCGTAAAGCAACTATTTCAGTATTTACCAAAAGAAAGCCTCCAGCGGTGCTTGTTAACAAGCGATCCACCACTGTTGACAGCTTCCGAATGCCATATGCATTCAATGAAATTCCCACTGCTGGTATTAAAGCTCCAGAAATATCTCCTACAATTTCTGTCCATGTTTCTCTTCTATAGCGTATTAATGGATTAGTATGTTCAGCATTTTCTACTCTATCCATGTGAAAAATCTTTGGAAAGACCAGGCCAACATAACATGTGCCAAACCAATGGTCAGGCAACCTGTAATAAGCCTTGTTCCCACAAATATAATACACTCCCGGAAAGACTGGATCTTCTCCACCTCTAAATCCCCATCCGGTTGCAATAAAGTATGTATCATGGCACTCACTAGTCCCTATGAAATAATAATCATACTGGGATCTCTTCCTGGTAATGCATAATTTGCCTTTCTGTGGTGCATCTATAGCCATAGTTGGACTGGCTCCATTTTTCAACTCTTTTTCTTTCTCAATGTCCCACACTGTTTCACTCATCTTATGTCCTTCTGCTTTCTTATGCATGTTCAACCTTCTTCTCTCAACCATGTCTAAGAACGTTTTCTCTTCTTCCTTCAAACTGCAGGTTAAATTGTTTCTAAAAACATATTCTAATGTTAATTCTCTAGTTTCTATACAAATCTCACCTAAAGTGTTAGCTTCTTTAGCAGGATTCAGTTCTTTATTCATAGGCAGTTGCCCCAGAATATTATCTACATTAGACAGGTTATAATCTAGTTTCCCTAATTGATAAAATATACTAATCAACACACTACATGAAATTCCATACGTAGCCGGAAGGTGATGATAAGTCACTCCTTCCGAAACAGAGGCAGGTAATTGCATACAGACGTAGCAATCCCTTACATCCATTGTCTTTACATATTCATACAATAATTTTGAAAACACATTGCTAGAAAAATCATTAATAGACCTATCCTTATGTATATATACATTGCTAGTTCTAGTTGGAACTATCTTCTGTGAACTCTTCCCTATGTTAGTCCTGTTCTCAGTATGTCCTTCTAAAGTGTCTATAGTTACTCTAAAAGAGATCAGTAGAGCAAGCACGCGCCAAAGCAGCATTAATAATCCTGTACAGCAGCAGCACATCTTGCACCATCTTTTCATGAAGGTACATCTACTTTGATTATTCTCAGTGTTAGCCATCTTGTTAATTTGACCGTGTCTTTTGACTTAGCCTCTTCTACTCCACTATCGAACTTTTAGGGCAGCAAGTACCCAACAGATTATTACAATCTATTAGTTTTAATTTACTTCTTTTTACTTTCTTCTCCAAATGATTTCTTTGGATTTATTCAATTTGGATTTTCATCACTTTTCACTGTTTCCTCATCATCATCAAACTGTATTAGGTCCTGAACATCCGTTTCTTCTCCAATGTCGGACAAGATACCTCTCAGGATTCCCACTGCTTCTTCTTCATCAACCACTTTCAGTAAAGCCTCCTCTGGACTTCCTTGACTGTCTCCCTCTTCTCCTTGTTCAGGCAGTGCCACATACGTCCATTCTGGTGACTTATACTTCTGGTTTGGTTTTCTGATTCTTTTAGTTCCTTCAGATATCTTTGTTTCCTCTTCTTTCGTTTGGTTTTGACTTGACACTTCGTAAACCTGTTCAGCTTTCGAGGAGTTAACTCGTGTCAGTCGATATCTCAGTCTCTTTATCTTGTTGGGCCAAAGATCTCCTTTAGCATTTCTCTTTTGTTTTCCCTCTTTATTGTTTCTCTCTCCAATCCAAGTTCTCTTTCTCAGAACTCGTCCTCCATGTATCTCATTTTCACTTTCATCAGATTCTGTCTCAATTGCCTCTTGTTCATCAATAGTTTTCTCTTCTCCAACAACTTCCTTTTCTCCAACAGTCTCTTTTTCCACCAATTGAGATTTCCCTACTTCTGTCCCTCCTCGGGTCTCCGACACGCAATCTTCTTGCTGTCTACTTGTCCCTTCACCTAGCTTTTTGTCGATGTTCCCTACACCTCCTCGGGGTTTTTCCGCAATCTGTCCCTCTCTTTCTTTTTCTGTCCCTTCTTCTTCAAGAATTATCTCAGGTGGAACTTGTCCAATTTCCTCATTTGATTCAGGTGTCACTTCTGTTGGAATGTTCTTTTCTTTCCTTTCTTTCTTTTTGTGTTTGTCACTGTTAGTTGGAACTTCAGGCACTTCTTCAGAATCTGGACTCTTCTCTGCAGTTTGCAATGTTCTTTTCAGAATTTCTTCTGGTGGGACGAAAGATTCTCTTGACTCACTTTCCCCCCTTTCAGGATTCTTTTTCCTTTTTACTGCCTCACTGTCTGCATCATCACTGGAATCTGATTCTTCAAAGTATTCTTTTCCAGTGCCGTCACTTGGATTTGGAACTCTCAGAGTGTGACTTGCATGTATCCAATTTTTCACTCCAGCACACTTCATAGCAGTTGTTGTGGTCAGAATGACTTGTCTTGGCCTTCCCCACCTTGGAACCAGGCAATTCCTTCTTCTGTGGACTTTTATCCTTACCCAGTCCCCTGGGCTCAGATCATGGGCTGGTTTCTTTTCAAGTGTGGTGGCGTCTTCTCCAACCTGGTGAAACACAGAATGACCTGCGTCAGCCAGGCCTTTACAGTAATCCAAAATCATGTCATCAGTTATAGTCATCAGCTTGTTGACTGGCACAAATGCATGTCTCATAGCACGTCCCATGATAATTTCATGTGGACTCAAACCTGTTGTTCTGTCTGGAGTAGACCTAATTGTCTTCAGGACTAGAGGCAAGACATCAGGCCATTTCATTCCTGTGGCCAGGCTCATTTTGCCAATTCTGTTTTTGATGGTACCATTCATTTGTTCAACCACACCAGAAGCCTCTGGTCGGTAAGCACAATGTAGCTTTTGCTGTACACTCAATGCTTCACAGATCAAACCCATGATTTCATGATAAAAATGTCCTCCTCTGTCTGATTCAATGGTCACTGGGAACCCATACCTTGGGATGAATTCTCTTAACAGTAACTTGGCCACTGTTATCCCATCATTTCTTCTTGTTGGAAATGCCTCCACCCACCTGGAGAACAAACAGACTACCACCAGGACATACCTTAATCTATTGACTTGGGGCATTTCGATGAAGTCTATCTGCATTCTTGTGAAGGGTCCTCCCTCCCTGCCTATTGTACCTAGGCTCACCACTGTTCTCTTCCCAGGATTGAATTGCTGACATATCAGACATCTCTGACAGAAACTCTCTGCTATCAGCCTGAATTTTGCATTATACCAGGTCTGCTTAAAGGCCCTTATCATAGCATCCCTCCCCAGGTGTCCCTGGCCATGATACATCTGTGCCATTGTTGACAACATGCTATTTGGCATGACTGGTCTTCCATCCCTATAGACCCACACGTGGTCTTTTTCCCTTGGTGCACAACCTGCTTTCACCCAATCTTTCATTTCCTCATCTCCTGCCTCATCCTGCAGCTGCTTCACTTCCTCCCATGTTCCCACCACATTAGTAAACATTAAGGAACAAGAAGACATTTCTCTTTCTTTACTCCGATTAATGGAATGATTATTCCTTGCACAGTACTGTGCTATGTCACTGGCAAATTTATTCCCAAGGGTGACGAAATCATCACCTTGACCATGAGCAGCACATTTTACAACTGCTAGTTCTTTCGGCAGCTGTATCGCCTCAAGCAATTTTCCAACCACTTCAGCATTCTTTATGGGAGTTCCACTTGAGGTCAGGAAACCTCTTTGTAGCCATAACTGGCCAAAATCATGGACAACTCCGAAGCCATACTGGCTGTCAGTCATCACAGTCACTCTCACATTTCTTCCAATCTTGCAAGCCTTTGTTAGTGCCACCAATTCTGCCACCTGAGCGGATTTAACTCCTTTCAAAGGTGATGCTTCCACAACTCCTGAAACTGTACACACAGCATATGCGGCACTCAGCGTTCCTTCATCCGTTCTCAGACAAGATCCATCCACAAACAACACATGATCACTCTCAGGCAGTGGCAGATCTCTTATGTCTGTCTTGGTTTTGTACAGTAATCAAGCACATCCAGGCAATCATGATCAACATCATCTCTCACTCCCACACTTTCAGCATCTGGCAACAGTGTTGCTGGATTCACATTCACGCATCTCTCAAGACTCACGTTGGATGCAGCAAGAATGACTTTCTGCCGACTATGAGACATGAACTGTGTCCGGCTCCTTGTTAAAAGGATTGCCACATCATGAGGTACGAATACCCGTACAGGATATCCCATTATAATTCCCTCACTTTGTTCCAGACTTCTGCATGTAGCAGCTACTGCTTTCAGGCAACCTGGTAAACCCACAGCTACTGGGTCAAGTGTTGATGAGAAGTATGCAATTGGCCTCCTCAGACGTCCATGTTTCTGGATTAACACTGAAAGTGCACATCTATTTCTCTCACTACAGTACAGCTTAAATTCTTTTTCGTAATCTGGCATTCCTAGGGCAGGAGCTTCACATAGCCTGTTCTTTAACTCTTTAAATGCTGCCATTTCTTCTGGGTTTAATTCCAATGGGTCTTTCACCTCACTTTTGGTAAATTTAATCAGTGGCTTGGCAATCAAGGAAAAGTTACTTATCCACTGACGACAATAACCAACCATTCCCAGGAACATTCTTACTTCTCTTTGTGTCATTGGAGCTCTCATCCCTCCGATGATTTTAATCCTGTCAATGGTCACTTTCCTCAGACCTTTCTCAATATTATGTCCCAAATACTGGACTTCTCTTTTGCAGAATTGCAATTTGGCTGGAGATACTTTTAATCCTCCATCTGCCAAGTGATTCAGTAAAGCAATTGTGTCTACTTCACAGGCTTCACGTGTTTTTGATGCCACAAGCAGGTCATCAATGTATTGGACCAAAACCGAATTTTCAGGCATTGTTAAACTCTCCAGAGATTTCTTTAGCAATTGATTAAATATCGAAGGGCTCTCTGTATACCCCTGTGGAATTCGGCACCATGCCAAAATTCGCTCTCCAAATCTAAATGCAAAAATCGTCTGGCTGTCATGATGCAACGGGATTGAAAAGAAAGCATGGCACAAATCAATTACTGTATACCATTCTGCATCATGGGGAATCTGATACTAGATCACCGATTATGGGACAGCATGACACAACAATCTTGTTAATTTTTCTCAAATCCTGTACTATTCTGAACTTTCCATTGGGTTTCTTCAGTCCCATTATTGGTGAACTACATGGGCTGCTCAATATTTCACTTAACACCCCCTGCTGGATCATTTTTTCAATTATGGGTGTTATTCCTTCAATTATTTCAGGTGTCAGTCTGTATTGTGGGATGTTTGGGTAAACCACCCCATCTTTTACAGTAATTTTTACTGGATCTACATTTCTCATCAGGCCCACATCTTCTCCAGTAAAATCCCAAACTGCTGCTTTTACTGTCTGTTTCAATTCTGGGGGTAATGCATCCGGATTAAACACAGCATATGTCCCCATAGCCTCACTTTCCCTGTTATCTAGGGTCATTCTGTATGGGACATCCTCATCTGGTGTCTCAAAGGTTATTCCATCTGGGGTACAGAAAATAGTGCAATTCATCTTGCACAGCAGATCCCTGCCTAGCAAGTTCACAGGACTAGTGTCACACACCACAAATCGGTGCATGTCTGAAAATGTCCCTATTCTAACCCTTACTGGTTCAGTAAGATGAGTTCTGATCTGTGTGTTGGACACCCCAACTACTTGGATCGCTTCATCCGAGAGAGGAAGATTCTTTATATCAGCTGACCTGACAGTTGATCTCGTAGCTCCTGTGCCAACTAAAAAAGTAACACTTTCACCATTGATTTTTCCATCTACAAAAGGTCCTGCCTGGTCTATTTCTAGAGTTGCGCCAAGTACGCACTCTTCCTCCTCTCTTCGGCACCGTCAGAAGTCTCCCTCAGAATCACTTCCCTCATTCCTTAGCCAATATTGTGACACAGCGCTTGCGCGTTTTGGCTTGTTTACCTGTTCTTCATCGTAGAACCCCGAATCCTGGCTGTACTTCTGGGATCCTCTTCTTTGTGGCAAGGGTGGTTTTGGCACCTGATTCTCCTGCTTAACAGCCTTCTGCTGTTGCTGATGCTGACCACACCCCTCACTCTGCACCTGTGAATTCAATGATGGATTGTCATCATTAGTAGACGGTGGATTCTTACACTCGGATTTCCAGTGCCCTAATTCTCCACAGTTGTGGCAGGGAAACTTCTTCTTTGCTTCCTCAATATTGCCTTTCCCTTTTACTGGGCCAAATCTGGTTTTATTTCCTGGGTTATTTGCTTGTTCAACCAACTGAGCTTCCTGTCTTTCTGCAACTTTCACCTGTGCCCACATTGCCTTTTCTTTCAGTTTCCTTTGCTTTGCCTCAATCTCATCACTGAAGTATTTTGCATGTCTCAGGATCTCATCAATCTTTTTGCTCTGCCAGTCTACGGTATGCTGCCTTATCATTTCACTGATTTCAAGGTCGCAAGCCATATACAAATCTATATACAAAATGGCTCAGATCCTTGTCACCCAGATGTTCATCTCCACTGAACTGTTTGAAAGCCAGTATTAGTCTTTCATAGTAAGCATGGACTGATTCTTTCACTTCTTGATGTGTTCGATCAATTTTAACCCAGTCTGTTTCCTTGGGGGGTACCTTATTTTTCAGGAAAGCCATAACCTGCTCATACTTTTTCATGACCCCCGGGTCTGGAGCTCCTGTCTTTGGATCTCTCGGGTATTCTTTAGTGGGCCAGTCTATGACTATCTTACATTCTGCCCACAAGTCTGCTGGTGCAATTATATCAAACAGACTATTCAGGTCGATCCACAGCACTTTTGACAACTTCACAAATCTGTCAACCTGTCTATACCACTCGACGGGCTTCTCTCTTAGTCGAGTGAAATCATTTGTAAATGACAAAATATCTTGTCTGGTCCATGGGACATGTACGTACCCTCCTCCTGGAATCTCCCTCATGGGATAAGCTGTCACTGCTTTCTCCTTTTCTTTCATAGGGAATGTTGAGTAAGTTCTATCTGCTGCATCTTCTCGTTTTCTATACCATCTATCTTTCCATCTCTCCACATCTCCCCATTTTCGCAGCAAAGCATTCATCTCCTTAATCTGCCCTGTCCGGCCTGCATTATTCAGATTCTCAATGTCCTTATCTGTAAAATCCACTCAGTAAGGCTTTTGTAAAGCTTTTACCTTGTCCATGTCAATTCCCATTTCACTGGCTATTCCTTTCAACCTGTCATGTATGTTCTTTGCTCTCCATGTGATACTTTTACACAGAAATAGTATTTCCCCCTCCTGATAACTTTTCAGCGTTTCCGTAGGGATTGTTCCTACAATCAGCTCCTCCATTTCCATACGCAGTCTAGCTACATCAATTCCCTGGGACTCCTTTTCTTTCCTCTGCAAAGCTTTCAGCCAATCATTCAAATCTTCAGCAGTTATCCCCATGGATTTTTCTGCACCCACTGGTTCTGTCACTCTTTGTGGTTCTAAGATCGATCCTCTGTTCCCTTCCACACAACCAGAGTTCAAACCTGAGTTAGTCTGCACATTCAACTCTCCTCCACATATGGTATGTCTCCACTGATTTTCTCCTGATCTCCACTGATTTTCTCCCGTTCTCATTTCTGCCTGCTCTGGAGGAACAATCAATCTATTGCCTACATATGGAACTGTCAAACCACCTTCACCAATCCTCTGCTTTTCGAAAACTGGCATAACCGGACCTATTGTTACAGGCACCATAACTGCTTCAAGATTTTTAGTCAGTTCTCTGATATTCTCTGTCAATTCAAATGTGGTTCTTGCTAGTTCTCTGGTCTTTTCATCCTCAATGTCATTCTCCCTTTCTCTCTCTCTCTCTCTCTCTGCAAGAGAATTACTGCTTTTCAACTCAGGGGTCATGACTTCTGTCTTTATAATCCGCAGGGTGTCTCTCATTGGGGTAACTGATGTTCCTACCTCTGGTTCTCGTCTATACGGTGGTTGTCTTTTGTAGAACATGTCATCTAAGACATCATCATCAGACTCATTCGCCCCATACCTCCTTGTTTCTACATTATGTTCTTTTTCTGTACATTTTTTCCCTTCTGTCTCCTCTGCAGTTCTTACAGGATATAATCCCTCAGTCATACTGGCATCTCGCCATCTTCTCATCCGGTCATGATGAGTTTCGCGATCATACTTTCGCCCGAACATATACCTGTAATTTCCTCCACTCCTCTGCTTTTCTCGCTCATGCATTTCATCTTCCCATTCAGTCAATGCCTCAAACTGCGTTGGCCTAGGCCGAGGCTCTAGACTCATCATCCTCTCCCGTAAGTTTCTCAGTATGGCCAGATTAAATGAGCCATGTTCCGGGAAAGCTAAAACTCCATCCTCTTTGGTATACTTTACCCAGTTGTCTAACCAAATACAGGTATGATACCCATATTTCGCAACCATGAAGGATGCGGGGTTTCTTATCGGAGGAAGTAACTGTCCTTCCCTAGTAACAATATCCTTATCCTTGTCAAACCAGTTCTTAACGTTACTAAACAAGGATTTCTTTTTCTTTTCCTCAGCGTGGTAATACATTTTCTTATTTTTCCGCAACCCTTTTGTCTTTTCTACAACTGTACGATCTGCTGTCCAATTGCAGCGCGACCCACACTAACGCACCAATCCTGGAGCGTCTACGTCACTGACTCAGTCCACGAATCCCAGCGCGACTCACACCAACGCACCAATCCTGGAGCGTCTACGTCACCCTGTATGTCTTCCAATCCTTGCGCGGCGTACACTAGCACACCAATCACCGTGCTTCCACTGTTCTAACCCACTGTCCAATCACAGCGCGGTCTTCCTGACGTCAGCAGTCGCTGCAGCAGCTTCTGCTCCTGTCTCCTGTCTCTCTCGTCTACCCCTCCTTTACAAAACTACTCGGTAGACTTTGTTTCAACTTCTATGAGTCTGTTAGTTACAACATACAAACATCTCCTTTGTCTGCTTCGCTAGCCACAGAACAGTAAAAGACCTTTCCCATGAGAATTCCGCCTTTCCCGAGAGCAGCGCTTACCTCTGCCCTACTACGGAATCGTTACTTCCGTTGATAAAGTAGCACATCCCTCTACTCTACCCTTCTAACAAGCTCCAATTAACTGTTTTCTCTGGAATGCTCCTAAGAGTTTCACAATTAACCAGAATGCCTTCTCATTCACGCACTTTCACACCAGAAAATGTAGTACATTCACACAGAATTCTGTCTTTCCCGAGAACAGCAAACAGTCTGTCCTACTACAGAATTATATCACACGTTAACAAAACAGCGCTTACCTCTGCTCTGTCCTTCTAACAAGCTCAGAGAATACCTATTACCTTTCCAGTGATAAGCGTTATCGGAATGCCATAAGGATTCCTGATACCTAAGACCAGAACTTCACAGAGAACCTTCGCTATCATATACACTTCTCTCACACAGAAAATACGTTTCTAATGGCAACACACAGCGATGCTACCTCATCGAACCCAGACAATGCGACGCACAACTTCAATTGTCACACGTTTTTCCCCTGTCTACATACAGGGCCAACAATCCCGCCTTTCCCGAGAGCAGCGCTTCCCTCTGCCCTACTACGGAACTGTCACCGACTTCCTACGTCCCAGAAGCCGTACACACTACATAAAACTCAATACGACTTTGACATACAGTGTTAGTACAAATATCGATATCAATCAATAATCAATGAGCTTATATACACGCAAATTCCCCAGATCAAGACAATAGTTAACCATCATTCTGCTACCAAGAAACTGGTGCAGACCGGAGCTTCCGAATCCCCTCTACTTCCACGGACGGAGTGATTTCGCAGTCACACGCGCACACACACATCACACGCTGGTGGGGCCCATAACACCAACATTCATCCTACCACTCTATCATGTATAAGGGGAAACACTTTTCAATACCTAACCAATCTGCATGTACCCTGAGGTCAATGGCATCAACTAGTTGCTATAGATTTGGTGAAACATCTTATTACTCTAAATATTCAATAAACATGACAATAAAATAACCACCCGACACAGTAATTCAAACAGAATATTGTTTATCTAAATTGTAAGAAAAGCCAATTAAATGCAAGATAATTTTTTCCATATTTACCTATTCTGGCTAAAAGTCGTTTTCTAAGTCAGAACTGGTCCTCAGCAAATAGTCAAAGTTTTCTAGCCGTCATCTAGAGTCACCGTCCTCTCCGTCAGCATCGGGACCTCTGATCATTGGTTCGGGAAGAAGTGGCGCTAGACCTCTCTAGTCTACTAATATTTATACCAAATTTACATTCCAAATGTTGCAAACATATCTTTCAGAACATTCGAATGGCGGAAATTATGTCTTCTTGGTACATTAGGTTACAACGATAGATTTTCTCACGTATTGACAGTCTCAAATAATGAATAGAAATTAGAAGTCCACAACTAATTTGTTACTTCTACGGATGTCTCTTTAGGATAAAATGTATCTCATCCATGGGACCATTATAAGTTCATCAGGTCGGATTTTGGATTTGCAACAAATCTTCACGTTCAGGGGCATCTGGCATCACTCCCAGATTTGTCATCATGTTTATGGCTTTTCAGTTCAATGGGAGGACAAGGTCGCAGTCAGCGCAAAGCCTCCTTTCAAATTTTCCATCTACTCGAATGCAGGCTGCGGGTGGTAGCCATTTTATAGCAGGCCACAATGGTCAACTTAAGTAAAGGAAACACAAAACATAATTACTGCATGGAAATGATTATACAGTGTTATTCCCCTGCTAATACCCTTATGTGTATGTATTTATCTAGCCATTTGCGACATCAAAAGCCATTAATGCATATTAATTATAAGCGCAAAACACAATAACATCATATAAGCAACATTTATTCTGTCAATTTGCTCACCAGCTTAGTTCACTTATTATTTTAGCCATGCAGTAGCATTCCCACGTGCGATTCTTCTGTTAATAAGGTTGGTTAGACAAGACTCGACAAATCTTTAGCAATTATTAATTAATCAGTAGTACTTTTAATAATGACATACAGAAATGAAACAGATATTTGGTTTTAAAGTAAAAACCCTGCTCCATCAACAGCACCCTTGTTTTTACTTTTTCAAGGGGACCACTTTTATAAAAGTCTCCTCAGAACTCCTTACTGACTTACACAGGGTGCTCCCTTGTATCTGGCCAAACCTATACCTCTCTGAAGAGCTCTAATGAGAGCAAAACATGTGTCAGGGGTTGCTTTTATTCATTTCAGGTTGGCTTGGATGGTATTTTACCAATCCAAAGCTGTAATATTGTGTGTGGATTTGATATGTCATTAGTGATGTCATCAGTAATGTCACTGACCATGTCATGAGTGATGTAATATGTGACGTCATCAGCAGTGCATTGCGGGGGCGCGAGTTATAGTTAGCTGAACTAACCATAATGGGGGAATTTCTATGGTTTTGTACGAGTGAAATGTCCAACTAACTGTAACTTTCCCTAAAACCTATGTTTTTTTCAGTGAATTTCTAAGGTTTTTTAAATGCTAATTTCTAACTATAACGTGCCTGAAACCTATGGTTTTTTAAGTGAACTTGTAAGGTTTTTTAAATGCTAGTTTCTAACTATGCCTACAGAGGTTGGACATCTGAAGAAAGAAGAAAAAACGCACAGAAAGAAGCAAAAGAAATGCAGAAAGAGGCAACAGAAGTCCACAAAGACGAAGAAAAGTGCAGGAGAAGCTAAACATGTCCAGAAAGAACTAACAGAGGAGCAGAAAGAGGCCTTGTTGCAAAATCATCCTGTACCCACAACTTTTTCAGATGGGTACTGGTGGTAACTGACTAACTAACCAGGCCTAGAGCCAGTGCTATGCTAAAAGACACTTAGAATACAGTGAAAACACCTACATACACTAGGGAACACTATGCGTTGGGGTGCCCTGTGATTAACATGACCTCCTCTGTAAGTTCCTAGTACATAATAGGGCAGGGGGATTAATACTACCTCTAAAAACGCGCCACGGGTCGCTTTTGCACAGTGGTGAAGGGAGGGGGGTCCTGAGGTAATATGTGTTCAAACACGCCCTATGCCGTTTTAAGTTGGGAAATTAAGTGCCCTTGAATCCTGCGGGTCCCTGGGGTCCAACTAGCCCACTAGGTACCTCCAGTAAGTGCCACAGAGGTGTAAAAAGGGGTATGGCCAGGGCCACCTCTCTGCAACGCAGGCCTGTGGCGCTTACTGGAGGTACCTGGTGGCCTAGTTGGCCCCAGGGGCTCTCAGAATTGAAGGGGACTTAATTCCCCAACTTAAAACGCGACACAGGGCGTGTTTGCACACCTCACCTCTGGCCCCGCCCCCTCCCTTTACCACTGTGCAGAGGCGCCCTGTGGCACATTTTAAGTTGGTGGATTAAGTCCCGTTGAATCCTGAGAGTTCCTGGGTCCAACTAGCCCACCATGTACCTCCAGTAAGCACCACAGAGCTGCGTTGAAGAGAAGTGGTCCCAGGCCATGCCCCATTTTACACCTCTCTGCAATGCTACTCTGTGGCACTTACTGGGCGTACCAGGTGGGTTAGTTGGACCCCAGGGACCCTCAGGATTCAAGGGGACTTAATTCCCCAACTTAAAACACGCCACAGGGCACGTTTGCACACTTTTGACTGCAGGCCATGCCCCCTCCCTGCACCACTGTGCAAACGCACCCCTTGGTGCTTTGTAAATTGGGGGATTAAGTCCCCTTGAGTCCTGAGGGTCCCAGGGGGCCAACTAGCCCACCACTTCACCTCCACTAGGCACCACAGAGCTGCATTCAGTGGTGAAGGGAGGGGGGTCATGAGGTAACATGTTTGCAATCACGCCCTATGCCGTTTTAAGATGGGAAATTAAGTGCCCTTGAATCCTGCGGGTCCCTGGGGTCCAACTAGCCCACTAGGTACCTCCAGTAAGTGCCACAGAGGTGTAAAAAGGGGTATGGCCAGGGCCACCTCTCTGCAACGCAGTGCAGTGGCGCTTACTGGAGCTAAGTGGTGGGCTAGTTGGCCCCCAGGAACCCTCAGAATTGAAGAGGAATTGATTCCCCAACTTAAAACGCACCACAGGGCGTGTTTGCACACATGTCACCTCAGGTCCCGCCCCCTCCCTTCACCACTGAGCAAACGCACCCCGTGGCGTGTTTTAAGTTGGGGGATAAAGTCCCCTTGAATCCTGAGGGTCCCTGGGGTCCAACTAGCTCACGAGGTACCTCCAGTAAGCGCCACAGAGCTGCATTGCAGAGAGGTGTAAAAAGGGGCGTGGCCTCTGAACACCTCTCTGCAACATGGCTCCCTGGCGCATACTGAAGGTACCTGGTGGGCTAGTTGGCCCCCAGGGACCCTCAGTATTCAAGGGAATTAATTCCCCAACTTACAACTCACCAGGGGGTGCGTTTGCACAGTGGTGAAGGAAGGGGGCGGGGCATGAGGTGACATATGTGCAAACACACCTTTTTAAGTTGGGGAATTAATTCCTCTACTATCCTGAGGGTCCCTGGGGGGCAACTAGCCCACAAGGTACCTCCAGTATGCACCAGGGAACTGCTTTTTTAAATCGGCAAAGTCCGCGCTGGGTGCGTGGATCCTGCCGATAAAAAAAAATAAAAAAAAGCATGGACTCCCGCGCTTCTTTGCTAATTTGCCCCCAGGGGGGCCAAATCCCAGGGGCTATGGTACTATTGGGTTGGTGGTTCCAAAGGGGCCTCCCAGCCTTGGGGACCGCCACCCCAAGGGGCTTTGTGACAATATTGGTGGGGGGGCTCACGGTCCCCTCGCAGCCCCAGGGACTGCCACCCGCTGAGGCTACACGCGGCCCCCTTCCCAAATGTAATTAAAAAAAAAAAATGAGGGGGCAGGCCCTGGGGGATGGGGCCCCAGGGCCAAAAAATAAGAAAAAGAAGGGGGGCTATGCAGCCCCCCCTTTAAAAAAATGTTTTAAAAAATACCGGCATCGCGGCGGAGGCCACGCCCCCTCGTTTCAACACTCTGCAAACGTGCCCCCTGGCGCATTTGCGGATGGGGAACGAATTCCCCTTGAATACTGGGGGTCCCTGGGGGCCAACTAGCCCAACAGGAACCTCCAGTATGCGCCAGGGGGCTGCGTTGCAGATAGGTGTTCAGAGGCCACGTCCCTTTTTACACCTCCCTGCAACGCAGCTCTGTAATAATTTATTAACGGGAAGGGGGCTGCGTGGCACCTCTCCTCAGGCCACTTCTGGCCCCGGTGACCCCATCCCCTGGGACCTGGCCACCTCGTTGGGGACCGTGGGGGGAGCCCCAATGCCCCCACGGCCCCTGCCAGCTCACTGCGTCCTGCAGGAGCTGGCATTGCTTTTCCACATGGGGAGCTGCTAACATGCAGCTCCCCATGTGGAAAAGCAATCTGCTTTGCTTCATTTAAGCGAGAGCAGGATTCCCAAAGCAGTTTCCAATTGCCTCGAGGCTCCCGCCCTGTCATAGCAAACAGCAGTGCCCCGGGGGTCTGCACCCCGGGACACTGCAGGAGCCGGCCCTGGGGGGTGGTGGTCCCCTGGGCCATCACTGGCTCCAGGAGGTGGGCCGCGCAGCCCCCTCCCATTTAATGCAAAGCCCCGGGGGGTGGGGGTCCCCGGGGCTCGGGGGTCCTTAACGGACCCCCTAATTTGGCTAATTAGTGCCCTGAGGAGGTGGCGTTCCCCGGGGCAAGTGGGGGTCTCGAGCCCCCCCACACAGTTTTTTTTTATTTTTTAAAAAGCCCCTGGTGGCTGTCCCCAGGGCTGCGGGGGGCTGTGTGCCCCCTGCAATCAATTAATTAAAGACTTGGGGTGGCGGTCCCCAGGGCTTGGGGGTGCCTCAGAGGCCCCAGACATATTTAAAAATGCCCCGGGGGGTGGTGGTCCCCGGGGCTGCGGGGGGGCTGCATGCCCTCCGCAAATCATTAACCAAGCCCCGGGGAGGTGGCGGTCCCCGGGGCAGTGTGGGGGGATTGGGGCCCCCCACACTTTTTTCTTTGCCCCTGGGACCTGGCCCACCTGGGGGCTAAATATTAATAAAGCGCTGGAGCCCGCGCTTTGTTTTAAAAAAACAATTTAGCCGAAATACGCGCTGGGTGCGCGAATCTTGCTGATTTTTGTTTTTTTACCCTGCCCCCTTTTCTTGTTTTTCACGTTTTTTTTCAGTTTTCTTGTGCCTCGGTTCTACCTTCCTGGTTTGGAGTGTTGACAGCCAATTAGCATTAAGCTCGTGATCGGGAGGGTGCGCAGATCCTCGGCGGCCATAGATATCACTATTTTTATTTCTTAATTTCTCAAAAACTACTGAACGGATTTACACCATTTTTTAAAAGGTCGCTCTCTGAGCCAAGCAGTACCTTTTTGCCAAATTTGGTGTAATTCCATTCATCATTTTTTGCTATAACCGTGTCTAAAGTTTCCTACGGGAAATTGATTTTTTTACCTCTATTTTTTTAATTTCTCAGGAACTACTGAACGGATTTACACCATTTAAAAAAAAGGTCTCTTTCTGAACCAAGGGCTACCTTTTTGCAAAATGTTGTGTAATTCCGTTCAGCAGTTCGGGCTGTGGCCTGTTCCAAAATTTCCTATGGGAAATAACATGTAGAAAAAGCGTTTTGGGACCCCCCTTTTTTCTCGGCCCCCGCTTTACGAATCACCCCGAAACTTTCAGGATAGGAGCTGACCAGAGCGCTCCACCAGTTTTAAAAATTTCAAGAAGATTCGTCATCCAGCGCCAAAGTTATTGGGAAATGAATGTTACGATTTTCCTATGGTAACTAGGTCCTATCTATAACTACCTACTGGCGACCGCCAGTAGGTAATATTTATATATATATATATATATATGTGTGTGTGTGTGTGTGTGTGTGTGTATATATATATATGCAAAAACAAAATGCAAAAAAAGAAGCTGAGAACTCTGGATAGTTCTCAAGTTTAGGTGGAAAGCAGCTCCTGTACAGAGCTTTTCTATCAAAGTCTTTAAGCATAGGATTAGCACAGTGCCATCCACGTCGAGATAGAAAGGGACAAAGTCTTTTGCCATTTCTACAGCAAAGTCTTTAAGCATAGAACTAGAGCAGTGTTGTTCATGCCGAGCTGTAAAATGACAAAAGCCATTTACCACTCCAGGCACAATATTACAGCTTTGAATTGGTAAAATACCATTCAAGCCAACCTGAAATTAGTAAAAGCAACCCCTAACACAGTGTTTCACTCTCATTAGAGCTCTTCAGAGAGGTATAGCTTTGACCAGACACAGGGGAGCACCCAGTATAAGTCAAAACAATACCCTTTAAGGCATAGAGTGACGCATAAATTATGCAAAAAAAGAAGCAGTGGACTCTGGGTTGTTCTTAAGGTTAGGTGAAAAGCAACTCCTGTACAGAGCACTCTCAACATTAGCGACACTCTAGATCTGCTCACCTCAAATGTCTGCTTTTCTATCAAAGTCTTTAAACATAGGATTAGCACAGTGCCATCCACGCCGAGATAGAAAGGGAAAAAGTATTTTGCCATTTATACAGCATTCTTTAAGCATAAAACTAGCTGTTCATGCTGAACTGTAAAATAACAAAAGCCATTTACCAGTCCAGGCACTGTATTATATATCTATATATTCAGAGCATTTTCCCAAACTCCATTTCAAGACAGGGACCGGCACTCGAAGTCTGTGAAATCACACCCGTTTATTAAGTCAGATCATCATAGGCATTTGAAAGCAAAAGAGACGCGCTTTGGCAGTGACACTGCCTCTTTCAATCTAAAGTACGCCATGTTAGTTCTCTATTTATACATATGAGAATGATAAACAGAAATAATACACTTCTACCACACAGCAGGAAAATTAACCAATGGTAACACAATTCGGCATTAGAGCCTGCTGCTTCTTGCCTGGGATGAGAAGGACTGGACCTGCATCTCTACATCCCAGAACCAAAGTATCTCTAGGGCTTTGGGGCTTTCCTCCTGTTTCTGAAGTCTCAGGGATATCAAAGACTTCTCTCTTTAACCGGTAAGCAGCACCTGGATTCTGTCTGCTGTGAGTCCTGCTCTGTCAAGTGGTGCCAATCCAGTCATGTGCCCTTGGAAGTGAGCTCAGAGTGCTGTACCTGCCAGAACTCATGCATCAACCTCTTTGTGCCAATAAGAACCCTGAACTACCACTTTAGCCTGAGCTGGTGAGGCTGGTTACCAGGAAACTGAGCCATTGGTCGAACTTGCTCTGACTAACGCGCTATAGCGCAGGAACACTTTGACTTTTTTTTAACGCATCGTGTAACTTCTAGGACTTGAACTCCCTAATGGGGCCTAGCCTGAATGTGAATGGGGAATAACCACATCTTTAAACGGAAAGTAAGGCTTAAGAGCTGATCCGGATATTGCCAGTGTGTCTGCCTTAGGAAGACTGTGTTACATTCAACAAATGGTCCTATTGGCAAAGGACAAAAATTAGTCCATCCTATGTGTCACAAGATTCTAGCTTTTGAACAGGTAGTTATGAGGAATGTGATGAAGGTTCTATCTAAAAAGAATATGCTAAATACAACATCACAAAGTTGGAACATGAGGCATTTGAATCACTTAAAAATAACAAAGACATAGTGATAAAATCAGGTGATAAGGGGGGAGCTATTCAGCAGCGGTCCATGCAGGTAAGAGTGGTGAGGTGGTAGGGCTGGGTGGGGGGTATTTTCGACAGACGACCACGAGGGAAAATTAAATAAATAATTATTTTTCCTTCGTGGTCATCTGTTAAAATCCCGGCCCTACCGCCCCACCAGTCTTACCTACATGGGCCATGGCTGGAGCTATTGTGATTCAGAACACAGTTGATTGCAAGAATAAAATCCTTTCACAGTTGGGGGATGAGGCTAATTAAAAGAAATTGACCCTACAAAATAGATATCTGAGATGGGAAAGAGGAGAGTGACGGATTTGAAGGATGTTTTTCTCTGTGAATTACAACAGGACTTTATAAATAAAAAGCAACCACATTTGCCAACTTTCTGCACTTTTCCCAAAATACTTAAAAACATGGGGAAACCACATGGTAGACTCATAGTTTCAGGCTGTGGGTCCATTTTGGAACCCCTTTGTACATATATAGACTTATTTGTGAAGCCTAGTGTGATATCCACCACCTCATATTTGAAGGACACTATGGAAACCATTAAATCGTTTGATAATTTGACTTTCATCTCAGAGAAACAGTTACTTGTCACCCTGGACATTACCTCACTTTATACCAACATCCCTCTGATACCAGCTTTAGATGTTATGAAACAAGTCCTGGAGAAGAGACCACAAACCACACAGGTACCAGCTCCGTTCACCCATGATCATTTGGAGATTGCTATGACTAAGAATTTCTTTTTTTTCAAGGCAAATACTATCTCCAAATGAAAGGGGTGGCCATGGGAGCAGGGTTTCCCTTCAAACCTAGCCTTCCTATACATGGATAAATATGAACGGCTTCATGTATTAATGAGAATAATCCATATTGCGGGAACATCAGTTTTTGGAAACATTATATAGATAATGTTCTCATGATATGGACAGGCAATGAACATGATTTGCATGATGTTCATGATTGGCTGAATGAGAGGTCTCGAACATTAGATTCTCTCTTGAATTTAGTAACACGGTCATAAACTTTTGGACATTTAGGATTAAGGGAAGTGAAGGGCACCTCCATACTACACTGTACAGGAAGAGCAGTGAGAGGAACACTCTCCTGCGATACTCCAGCCACCATCCCAGGAATTAGAGGGATAACTTGCACTAATGGCAATTTTTTATAGTGCGCTCACACGTGCAACTCGCTACCCCCTTACTGCGACAACTCCCAAGGAGAGAGACAAAAGCCATAACTGTGGTTTAACCAAGGGCGTAGCCCCAATTAAGCACATTGTTATGCACATACATGACTTAAGTACACATTGTTATGAGAATACAGGACATAAGATCAGCAAAGACATACATTATTGCTAGGAGAATGCATGAAACCGTTCAAAGATACAGAGGTGTCTGTACCCTCCATCACAGCTGAACACTTCAGGATGGAAAGTGCCAGAAGGCCCCTTTCCTTATCCACCGCCCATGCCCTCCACCAAGGGCATCCTACCTTAGTAGGCACTTCCCCTCATCACTCAGTGGGATGGGCAGGCAATACCCACCATTCCATACCAACACTTACGGTACGCTTACGGTACGCTTACGGCAAAAAGTACGCGTCCGCGCAGCGGACGCGGACAGCGGATGCGCCGGACCTGCGCCGGAGGTTCGCCAGAGGTGAGCCCATCTTTGCCCATCCGTGACCATCCGGGGCCTGGGGCCAGAACCCCTGGCCAGATTGTGGTTTACTCAAGGGCCGATCTATTACAACTTAATTTGGGCAAGTCCCTTCCGGAGCCGGCTACCCTACACCGGCTGGGCTGCGAGGGTCTGCTTATGTCACCTAGAGGCGCCAGAGGGCGCCAGCGCACGCCCAACATACATACCCTGAGCTACGGTCTACTGAATACTCGCTCTCTGCAGAGCCATAGGTTAGAGGTTTTTACACTCCTGGAAGACGGGGAGTTAGATGTCCTCGCGCTTACTGAAACATGGCTGGAGGACTGCTCAGCGCCCGACTTGGTGGCGGCCCTCCCAGATAACTATTTGGCTATTCATTTTAACAGGGAGGGAGCTAAGAGAGGAGGAGGAGTAGCCCTTCTTTATAAATCATGCCTCCGTGCCAATAGGTTCCTCTGCGAAACCCTTGGAGGAGCTGAGGTTATGGGGGTTAAGCTCAGGAGGGGAGCAGTCTGTGTGGTGTGCCTGGTGGTTTATCGGCCACCTTGGGCATCGCCTGACTTCCCTATCCTCTTTGTAAGATTGGTCCAGGACCTGTGTACAAGATACGATAAACTGGTGATCGTTGGAGACTTCAATTATCACTGGGAAAAGTCCCCTAAAGAAGGACAAGCATTACAGATCGAGGAGGCGATCTCCTCCTTAGGTCTCATCCAACAGGTTAAGGGACCAACACATGAGAAAGGTCATGTGCTCGACCTAGTCTGGACCACCATGCCAGCTCAGGGTATCACGGAAATTCTTCCTTGTGCTTGGTCTGATCATTTTTTAATTAAGGGTAGACTCACATTGAGGGGCCCCCTGTCCAAACCTGAGGAGGGCTGGAAAACGGCCCGCAAATGGAGAAACCTTGATGAGGAAAAACTGGTCCACCTCTTAGAACATCATCCCTCAGACATAGAGCAGGATGCCAACATTGATGCTCTATGCAGACATCTTCAGCATAAACTGGGGAGTGCCATTGATGTGGTGGCACCTCTCCGCAGGTTGAAGAAGGTGGCGAGAGGAGCCGGGGCGCCTTGGTATAATGATTCCCTTAGAGAGATGAAACGCGGGGTGAGGAAGAAAGAACGGGCATGGCGTAAAAAGTATGACGCTATCTCCAAACAAGAATATACCTCATCCTTAGCCCAGTACAAACTAGCCATACAATCAAGGAAGGCTGCTTTCTTTGAGGAAAGAATAACTACTGCTAGAAATCCGCAAAAAGAAATCTTCCGGGTCCTGGCGGAGCTCAGGGTGAACAAGGAGCAAAGTCCTGAGTTCACCCAGGAGGAGTGTCAGAGGTTCCAGGATTTCTTCGTAAAGAAGATATCCGACATCTTGGATGAAATTGCAGAAACTGCACCCCTCGAATGTCCGCACATACCGGACCTCACTGGCCCGCTAAACATTCCACCTCTAGCTGAGCTATCCCTTATTTCCAAACAGGAATTACTTAAAATCACAGGCCGAGTCAAATCAGGCTCCTTGGTGGACCCCTGCCCGCCTGACATATTCAAGATGGCAATGCCAGGAATAGAGGAGGAGGTTCTGCACCTATTGAACACCTCTCTCCGGACAGGACAGATCCCTTCAGCTTTTAAAGAGGCTCGCCTGATCCCTTTATTGAAGAAACCTGGAGCAGACACAAAATGTCTGAAAAATTTTCGGCCCATCTCCCAGTTGCCTTTCTTGGCCAAGGTAATTGAGCAGCATGTGTTAGCTCTATTATCGGGCCATCTAGAGAGTAACAACCTGTTGGAGACCAATCAGGCAGGGTTCCGTGCTAATCACAGCACGGAACTAGTTATGCTATCCATTTTGGATGAGCTAAGGATGCGAGCTGATGTAAAAACACCGAGCGCCCTGGTACTATTGGATCTCTCCGCGGCGTTTGACACCGTGTGCCATAAACAGCTTCTGTCGCGGTTGAGATCCTTTGGCGTCGTGGGTACAGCACATGCATGGCTCTCTTCATTTCTGCAGGGTAGGACACAACGAGTACAGCTGGGGGATCTACTTTCTACCCCTGCTCCGATCACCTGCGGGGTCCCCCAGGGATCTGCCTTGTCTCCATTACTTTTCAACATCTACCTGCAACCACTAATTGCTCTCCTGAATAGGATGGACTGCCTAGTGTACAACTATGCCGATGACACCCAGATAATCATCCGGCTGGATGATGGTCCAGGAGCTCCCACCAGGCTACAGGACATATTGAAAACCACAGTCAATTGGATGTCCGAGAACTCCTTAAAAGTCAACCCGGATAAAACGGAAATATTACCCATTTCCATCTCGGGTAACCCTTGGAGTGATAAATTTTGGCCAATGGAGCTGGGTGTACCCCCAAAGCCGGCAGTTGCAGTCAAAAGCCTAGGCCTATATGTGGATAATAAATTATCCATGGAAAAACAAGTTACCACCGTAGTAGGCACCAGTATAGGCTTGTTAAGACAACTTAGGAAGATCGCGGCCCTACTCTCATTCTCTACCTTGAGACACGTGGTCTCAGCCACAATTTTGGCAAGGCTGGACTACGGGAACTCCCTTTATTTAGGTTTGCCACAGCGGCTGCTGGACAAACTACAGGGAGTCATGAACGATGCAGCTAGGTTGATATTTAAAAAACCCAGAAATGCCCATGCCTCTCCCCTGATGCAGGAGTTACACTGGCTACCAGTTCGCCAGAGAATTGTCTTCAAAGGGATGTGCATTGCTCACAAGGCTTTGCATGGTAAAGCACCAAAATACCTAAAATCCCGACTATCCCCTTACATACCGGGTAGGACTTTGCGTTCGTCGGACGCCACTCTTCTGTCTCAGCCCCGCTTTAAATTGACCACGGTGGGGGGCCGTGCTTTCTCCAACACAATCCCAGCCCTATGGAACAAATTGGATCCAGAGCTCAGGAAGGAGAGTAATTTACTTTCCTTCAGAAAAAAATTAAAAACCGTACTATTCAAACAAGCATGGAGCAGACCTTAGGTGTACAACTGGTTTCAAGTGAATATAACATCTATCACGTAAATATGGTCAGACAGCGCTTAGAGACCCCTGTGGTTATAACGCGCCATACAAATTAAATAAATAAATAAATAAATAAATAAACACATACACCAGGGAACAACATAGCGCTCTGTCCCTGCCGGGGTACCTGTCACCAGGCAAATCCCCCCAAAATGTTCAACTCCAGGCATCCTGGAGTAGGGCAAAAATGTCCAGGACCACCAGCAGGTCAGTCCCCCTTCCTGCCTACCCAGTGCCCACACAAATCAACTCCCCTCCATGGGGAAAGTTCAGAAATTCTGTCCACATTTGGGTTAGACCCCCTTTTCTGCTGCAATAAATTCCCCCAATACCGTCTTCATCCAGGAGTGGGTGGGCGGGTGGTGAAAATACATTAGGATGGTATCGGGTTCGCAGTGGAGGGAAACGAGGCTAACTCCTTTCCTGGTGATGCCTTATATTCTGTCCTCCCAGGCGGCACCCCAGATGACGTCAGAAGGAACTCCCCTCGATGGCAACACCGATTAGGGACTCCCACTTTGCTCGTGCCAGTGGGGTGACTAATGGCACCCTTCTGCTATTTTCAGGGGCGCCTGGTCAGAGCAGAAACTGCTAAAAAAAAACACCTGATTACTTCAATGAATCGGATGCCCTGATTTAACGTCTTCCAGACAGAGGTTATCCAAAAAGTCTATTAAAAAGAACTTGTAAGAGAGCGTCGTTCTGCCCCAGGGAGGTTCTACTGGAACAAAAACAACGGGGATGCAGTCCACATGACAGAATGATTTACGTCACCACTTTCTGCACACGTAGTGCTGAGATCAGAAAGATTATAAACAAGCACTGGTTTTGAGTGTCGGATGAAGTTGAGACCACGTCCTTGCTCATGCATGCATTCAAGAAAGGGAAGAGCATTAAAGACTATGTGGTAAGTTCCCTTCTAGGGAGAATACAAAAAACGAATCTGTTGACGCCGTGGAATATGCACCAGATCACAGGTAATGGCAGCTGCAAATCTTGTGCACTTCGCCATAGAGACCAAAATCTTTGAGCATAAAAGACATTCATATACGCTAAAAGAGCATACTAATTGCAACATGGACGTCATATATTTGATCATTAGCCCATATAATTTTGCATACATAGGTCAAATATGACAGAGGGTGAAGGCACGTATCTTGCAACACTGTAGCAAAATACGGTGTAAGGTCCAGGGGGCACCCCTGGTGGAGCATTTGCAAACTTTTCAACATTCACCAGACAGCCAGAGGCGGCTGGTCATTGAAAAAGTGACAACCAACTCTAGAGGTGGGAATTTTGATAATGTTTTAAGTTTGCGCAAGTGAAAATTGATACACAACCTAGACACAGTGAGTGGCCAGGGCGCTGAATGAATATGAGGAAATATCGAGACAGGCGTCCATTCTCAATAATGGTTAATCATTATATGCTTAAGAATTTGTGACTTTACTTGCAAACTCTGTGTCCCTGTGATTTTCACAGGTATGAAGAAGGAAAACCATTTCAGTTTGGGAGGTTTTTTATTTGTATTTTCCTAAAATTGATTTATTTTCATGTCTCATATTGTTTCTTTATGTACTTAATGTATCAAATATACTGGGAGCCCCTTGTTTATGTGTACTGGGTTCCTTTTGGTTATAAATTCAAATCACACTTTTGTGTATTTTAAATGTAAATAACTCATTTGCAGTAAGTCTGTTTCATATTGTGCATTTTCAAATGACTGATGGCTAGGGTTTTTGATCATTTCTTTCAGTTAGGATTCTCTTACCTCTTGCCATGACCACGGTAGTTTTCCAATCCTCAGGATACCGATGTTGTGCTGAATCACCTCCTGGGGTCACGTCCAGGGCGCACATTCCTACATCGTGCACGGCGACGCAGCATCTTTTATTTGCTCTCTGACAGCCTGGCTCGGTCACTGCTGAGAGATTCACCAAAGTGGGGAGCAGCTTACGTTTAGAACAATACTAAGTGAGTGAAGTGGTGAGGTGTTGCCGCCCATGTTATTGTGAATGTGTTTGTAGTAGCCAGGTTTACAATTCGGCTGTTTTGTGACTGGCCTTTGTTTATTTAGTATGTTTTAGCGCCCCTTTTGATTTATTCCATCTGTGGCCTCACAGTAAGGTTAGACTCCGCATTACAAAGCCGGGTAAGCGGGTTTCCTTCTTTATTGGCCACCATATATTGTCTCTTGGGGGCATATGTACGAGGAAGTGGCAGAGTGAGGCGCTAGCCGTCATTGCTTAATGCCTCACTCTGCCACTTCAGAAACGCTAGGCTGCACCATATTTACAAGGATATGGTGCAGCCTTGCGTTTCCCCCTGTGCTGGCGCTACACTTAGCAGTGTAGCGCCAATGCAGGCACCATTGCACCATAGTGTAAGGGTGTCTGCTTGAAGGGAAGGATTTTTCATGTGTAGGAAGGTGTCCCCTCCTGCACATAAACAATCCTAAAATGCCATTTTGTCACTTTTATGTGTGCTGCTTCACACATGAACGTCACTTTTTTTTAATTAATTTTTTTAGGATTGTTTATGTACAGGAAGGGGGACTTACCTGTACTTAAACAATCCATGGCAGATTGCTTTATCCATGTGTGCTATACAAGGAAGCACACATGGAAAAAGCAAAAACGAGGAGAAATAAGACATTTCTCCGCGTTTCGCCAACTTAAGACCAGGTTTTTCCTGGTCTTAATTTCGGTGCTTCCTTCTAAGTACGCTGTCAAAATCAATTGGTGTTGCGGTGGAACGCCCACCGCAACACCCACTGCCCACCCCTTTCACGCTAACCATAGCGTGAAAGGGGGCCTTATTTACAAGGCAGCGTTAAGCCACGTTATGTGGCTTAACGCTGCCTTGTAAATAAGGCTAAGCCCCTATCGCCAACACAACGTCGGAAAAAATGAAGTTGTGGTGGCTATAGGGGCTTGTACATATGCCCCTTGGTTTCTTGGTCTTTACTTAGCTCTGAAGGTTTCTAATTGTACCCTCAGTTTTGCACATTTCAGAGACCCGTACTTTTGATTCAGAGCCACTATTCACCAATTGTTGGTACCAATTTGCAGTGTTCAGGGTGAGTCTCGTTTTGTTTTTTCCATGAGTACCTAGAGATAAGTATCCCAGGTTTTATATATAAAAGTGACCTAGTTTTTTTTTATTACACAGGTACCTTCCAAATAGTGACTATATTACCTGCCTACCTTTACGTTTGATCGAGGAGCCTTTTGGTCCCCGTTTCTCTTTCTCATCCAGCCTAGTGCGGAATCCCATGACACAACATGAGGTTGGTGTTTTCCATCAATTAGAGAGAGAGTCATTTCAGTTTTTTCATTCTTGTTCTTAACTGTAGATACAATTTTCCTGTTTTAGGTTGTCCCCTTTTTCTTTATAATGCACGTCCTGATTAAGACCCGCCTTTTAGGTCAAAAGTTACCATAGTGATCTTCTGGGTCGAAATGCAGAGGAAAATAAACATTATGAAAAATGGGGTGACCCAATTATAGTCTTGGACCTGGGTTCAATTAGATACAAAAACAATGGTCCTAAACTTCTTTTAGACAGACTAAATCACATTTATCTATAGACTTTTACTACAAATTGTGAGGTCACGAAGTATCAGCTCACAGTAGTCAAAACATTCAATATAATAATATGCAACAACCAAGAAAGTCCAAAAACACATGAGTTTTAATCAATCATAATACGACTGGCAGTAGAAGTCTTACTGAGTTTAAGCATCAATAAAAGAGACAAAAAGAATTTGCTCCAAGCGAACGTGCAAAAGAGAGTGCTCGAGTGAAGGGAGTGGAAGAGATCCCAAATGAGATAGAGAAAATGTTAAAAAACAGTTAATTGATTGGATTGATTGGAGAATATCAATCATTGAGAACCTTGCCACAAATGATCAATAATGCACAATTTACAAATATTTAGAAATCAAGAGATGTATCATCATTAGGCAGACTACAGGTGGGGGGTGGGCTTGTGATCCAGGTTTAATTGGTATGGGCGTCGACGTTTCGACCCGACTTGGGGCTCAGAGGGTACTTTGGGGCCTCGGCCTGTGGGTCTTCCTCAGGACCGGGTGAGCAACCAATTTCTGTGGTGTGGTGTCCAAGTTACACACCCGCAAATATTGCGGAGCTGAAGAGTAATAGCTCCTACTGGTCCATGATTAATCTGGACGTACACATTCTCATCCGTGGTTAAGGGTAGTGTAACCGAGTAATTCGATTCTGGGCATTCAATGCAGTAACTGGAGTTTAAATATCATTGATCGGGCGATCCGCACAAAGAGCTTTGTGCGGATCGCCCAATCAAGCCTGGATTAGTTTCTGATTATCCTAATGACGGATGTGTTTTGGTTCATCAGCCACCTGTCTTTATATGGATATACCATGATTTCTTGAGAGAGGATTTTTCTGACAAACGTATCGCAGTAGCCCGTTCTTCGTTGCTGTGTTTAGTGGTATTCTGTAAAGTTTTGGATTCATTAGGTCGAGCATTCTAGACCTCGTGTATATACTTTAGTATATACTTTAGTGTATATATACATTAGTATATACTTATATTGTGTGTATACTTTAGTATATACTTTAGTATATATACTTTAGTATATACTTATATTTGTATGTGCTTTGTGGGCTCTGGAGATCAGCCCTAGGACTTGTCTGCTTCCGCTTAGGCACTTTTTTTTCTGTTCAACTGCCTCTATTTAACTGTGTTGATAGAAAACGACCAGCAGGGGTCAGTAAAATACCAGAATTGCTTTCTGCTGAGGGACTTTCTTTTTTTAATTTTCCTGGCAACTTCCTCTATTTAACTTTCTTGATAGAAAACGATCAGCAGAGGTCAGTAAAATACTAGAATCACTTTAGTATTCTCTAGATTCCAGTCCATAGAAATTGTCTTCCACAAGCACCCATAGACAATAATATTTTTTTCAAATCTTGTATTTTCAGTGATATGACCACCGAAGGCCCTGCTTTTATATTAAAAATAGAGCTTTGGACTATGCCATTTCCTGCTGAAAGGCAATATTTCTCTCCATGTGTTCCCTTACCTGGCATGTCACGCAGTTTGGTGCTTACTTTCCCTCCATGTTAAAGAACAGTAGATGTTTCAGCACCCAGTCTAATGTGCTACATAGCTAAATACATTTAAGGTCCCAAAGGCGAGACCGATTGCATTGCAAATGCTTGTATATTCTTTCCTTTTCCTCTGAATTCTACTCTTGCGCACTCTTATGAGCCCTTTTCTTATACACTCTATGGAGTGATCGAAAAATAATTATTGAGTGTATGTTTTCCCTTTGTACAGTAAATATATAAAGGAAGTTTTGAATTTATTTCATGAGCATTGTATTTATTGTCTCTCTCTCTCTCTTTCTCCTTTTTTCTATGTATCAATTAATGTTGATCTAAATACAGTATTGAACACTGTGTTTTCGTCCCTTGCCAATAGGGCAATTTGTTGCATGTATCAGATTGTACCCAGGTCCTTTGGCCTTTTCTGGGTTACCCCATTAGTTTGTAATGGCTTAGGAAGACTGTGGGCCCGATTCACAAATAACTTACATGTAATAAATATAAGAGTGCAGATTTCCCGCCCTCAGGGTGGAATCTCCGCACTCAGGGTGGAATCTCCGCACTCGTAGCAGAATCTCTAAATGCTGCACTCTCTGCAGTGTGCTGAGTGAAGATTCTGCGCCAAGAGCAGAAACTGTTCACTTGTAATTTTACTACAAGTAAGTGTGTTTGTGACTCGGGTCCAGAATGTGTTCGTGGTGTGCTGTGTTGTATTTTGTGTCCGTAGAGACTTCTTTTTTCACAAAAGCAAGTATTGAATTGAACATAAACCCAGTGCATTTTATCTGCAGACTAATGTTCACCTCTTCGATTCCTCAGTGATCTGGTCCAGCAGCGAAACGAGGCACCGACAACCCAAGCAACCATCTTTGCACCTAGCTCCGCTAATGACAGGGCAAGCCCCCAGGTCCTCTAGCTCTCACTTCAAACAAGGGCATCAAGTCCTATTTTCTACTGCAAATCGGTATGAAGCCCTCTCCAGCCCAGAGTGACTTTTGGATGATAGTACCATTGCCATTTTTGCTGACGGCACTTTGGAAAATGCGACCACAAAGATGGGACTCTTGTGTAAAAATACGTCTCGGCCCTTTACTCTTCTGAGCTGGAATATTGCAGGTCTTAAAGACAAAATTATTAATCTGGCCTGCCTCATTTATATTTCTAAATTTGACTTTGTTGTTATGCAGGAAACTTCGGACACTTCTTCGTCATCTTGTGAGGGCTTTGCTTGTTAATCTTGTCCCGCTAGCACTTCCTCACTCGACAGAGTCAAGGGCGGTATTTCCATCTGGATTAGTCTGACCTGCAAGTGGATTTGACTGTTATTGACTCTGGGAGTTCAGCCTTTTTAGTCTTGCTTATTCAGAATAAATTGTCCCCTTTTTTTTTTACCTAATTACCTTTTACAACAATGATTTTTGCAATTCCATGTGTTTTCATTTTACTAAATTATTTGCTTTTCTTTCACATTTGAAGCCTTTAAGGGGTAGGATTAAGGTCCCAGCCATATTATTTTTTGTGTGGAGACTTCAATGCAAAATTGGCAGCTTAGGAGGGTTGAAACATAATGTATCACCCAGGGGGGAAACGATAGAGGCGAGAAGCTGGGTAGACACATATCTGCACACAACTTGGTTGATCTTGTTGATATGTTGACAGGAGATGGGCCACCTATAACATCATACAGAGGACATAGGAGGGCCTCTGTCATCGACTATATGTTTGTGTCAAGGAACCTCCTGGCTTGGTCCCCAAAGGGCGTTGTCATGGAGACAGAATGGGGAAACCACAAGGCTCTCTTAGCAATGGGACACCTCCCGGTTAGGAGGTTCAATAGTCCTACCAAGATCATCTCTGTCACCCAAAACTCAAACTATGGCTTAGGTTTATCTGGCATCTAAAGGAGCCGGGAGCACCTGCACTACATTATTGAAGACACAGCTTTTTTTTTTTTTTTATCGTCTGTCAGATAGAAGTGGGGATGCCATGTTAGTTCACTACAAAAATGTTATCCAGTGTATCTGACACTCACTGTTAAAATCTATTTAGTCTAAGCATTGGCACCACCATAGGTTAAGGAAGGCCGTTGTAGCCAGTTCAAAAGACCAGAATGAGGTTTGAGAAGCCAAGAAGCTTTATAAAAACACCTTGAAGGCCAGGAGAAGGCACTTCACAGAAAGGGATTGGGGGCTCCTGGAACATACTGCAGTAGTTAAAAACAGCAAGGTCTTCTGGGACACAGTTAAGAAGCTTAGACAAAGGGATGCCCCGGAAAGCCAGCTCTTGAGTTGTAATATTTTGGGCCCTGAGTGGGTGTTGCATTTCAGTGCCATCTACCATTTGGAGGAAGAGGAGACTCTGGGGGAACTTCTGTGGGGTAGATTATCCCACCCTGCACTATTTTTCGTATCTGTACCAGAAGTAGTGGAAGCTAAGCGGCAGAGCCCAGGGGGAAAAGCTCCAGGGCCAAACGAGATATTGATGAACCTCATCAAGTGCAATAGTGACCTGTGGGGACCTCGGATTAGTAACTTTTCCAATATTTACTTGAGCAATAATATCCCTTGTTCATGGGCCTTATCTACCATTGTACCCATCTTCTAAAAAGGGGATCATATGTCGACTAAATGTTACTGCCCCATCTCTCTTACTGATAGCATGGTCAAATTAATGGGCAGGGTATTTTTGAATTGTCTCACATTTTCGGCCAAGGATAATAGCATCCTGTATCCCTTACAATTTGGCATCCGCTCTGGGCTGGGCCCAGAGTGGGTTTCGGTTTTCAGTACCATCTACCTTTTGGAGGTAGAGGAGAGCCTGGGAGAACTTCTGCGGGGTAACTTATCCCACTCAGCACCATATTTCATATCACTGCCGGCAGTAGTGGACGCTATTTGGCAGAGCCCAGACGACAAAGCCCCAGTGCCAGACAGGGTACCGATGGACCTCATAAAATGCAATACTGACCTGTGGGTGCCTCTGATTACTAACCTTTTCAATAGCTCCTTCAGCAATATTATCACTTGTTCACGGGCCTTAGCTACCATCGTGCCTATATTCAGAAAAAGGGATCGCATGTCACCTAAATGTTATTTCCCCATCTCTTTTATTGATAGCACAGTCAAATTAATTGGGAGGGTAGTTCTTTTTTTTTTCAGGTCAAAAAGAATTTTATTGACAGAGGGTAAGGTGTCTGAATAAAATATACAATCGTAAATATACATCAATACATTCGAAACATTTCACATTTAAGATACAAATATTGGACTCTGAATATCAATTAAAAAGGAGAGAAAATAAAATGCGGGAACAGAAATGCCATTGGGGAACAAAAGAGAAATTATTGGGACCATTAGGAGAATCAAAGCGGTTTAAGAACATCTTGCTGAGAAGGCTTCCACATGGAACAGAGTTTGGCACAAGCATCAATATATGTTGTAACAGGTGACCACAAATCCAGGTGTTTCGTTGCCAAACTAATAGGATAAACAAATGCAGTATCCAATCTATGATTATGGCAAAAAGTGTACCACTAGGTTTTGTAAGAGATTTTTGTAGAGTATTTCCAATTAATGGTTATTTGCTGCAAGGCAATTGCTAATAATAAGTCAATAATTTTGACACTGAGCAGAACATCGTCCCATATAGGGGAGAGGCTGCCTAAGAAGATGTGAGAAAAAGAAAAGGGGAATTTAGTGTCATAAATTAGGTTGATTTGAGACCATACCTGTTTCCAAAAAGTGTGTACATATGAGCATGAAAAAAGCATATGGAATAAGTCAGCATTGGGAGTGGAGCAAGTCCAACATAAATCCAACGTGGTTGAGAATCGTTTACTTAAAGTAGCTGGTGTAAATAGAACTCTGTTGTAAACAAAAAATAAAGTCTGTATAGTGTTTGCTGCCCTAGAGGACTTACGAATCTTAGTCCATATGCCCTTCCAGAGTGATAACGGCCAGTATGTATCCAGGTCGCGTTCCCATGCCTCTTCTTTTAGTCTTTTGTCTATCCAAGGCACTATCCCGCAAGTAGTTATAAATAGTGGATGCTTTGGGTGCAATCTTTAATAATGTATGAAGGTTTGGAGAGGGTTGTGAAATAATATAGGAGTCATGCGTCGCTCTAAGGTTATTATGGGATTCCAACACGGTGCTTTTTAGCAAGTTATATTTATGTATAAAGGAGGCTGGTAAGTTGAATAATCGGCTAAGCGCATCAAAAGACAAAAAGTCTGAATCTGAAAATAGTTGATGGACCCATATTAAACCTTTGTTCCTCCAAGTTTTCCAATAAAAGGGTTTATTATGGATCAACAGGTTTTTACTGTGCCAAATAGTTGAGTTATGGAAGGAATCCACGGTAATGGAAGTGGGAGTGGAAGACAAATCAAGAAGTTTGGAAGTATGCTTTATTGTTGGAGTAGAAACAGATTGTGGTTTATGTGAGTAAGAGAGGTATTCCTGGAATGAGAAGGGAGATAAAAAACAACATTCTAATGTGGTCCAAAGAGGGCAGTTGTCTGTGGAGTCAAGCAACCAAAGAAATGCTTGGCTTAAAAGGGAAGTTTTCTGGTAAATTCGAAAGTCCGGAAAGTTCACTCCTCTCTCTGATTAAGGTCGTATCAGTTTTAATATGGACATCCAAGGTTTCTTGTTACTCCATAAAAAGAAAGATAAAATAGAATTGATTTTCTTTAAAAAATTAGCGTTTATTGGAATTGGTATGTTAGAAATAGAATATAAAACTATGGGTGTCAACATCATTTTTATAGTGTCTAAACGGCCCCACCAGGATAGATAGAGTGGATGCCATTTAGAGGTTAGTTCTGAAAGCTTTTGCATGCAATTATTATTGCATTACGACACCGTGCCAGAAATTGAAGGTGTGAAATGTAAACCTAAGTACTTAATATGAGTGGGAATCCAAGAGAATTTAGAGGCAGTGAAGTCTGAGCTAAATGTATATTTCGTCAAGGGCAGAATTTCACATTTGTTGTTATTTAATTTGTACCCTGAAATTAGAGAAAAAGATTTAACTTCTGTTAAAAAAGCCAGAACTGAGTCATTTGGTCTTGACAGAAAAAGCAAGATATCGTCAGCATAGGCCGCTAGTTTTATATGAGCATTTGACGTTTGAAATCCGTATATGTTCGGATTTTGATGTATTTTGGTTAAAAATGGTTCCAAGGCCAAATGAAATAAAAAGGGGGAAAGAGGACATCCTTGAAGCACCCCACTGCCTAAGTAAAAAAATGGAGAGATCATCCCGTTAGCACACACTGCAGCTCGAGGATTAGAATAAAGGAGAGAAATTAAGTTAAAAAAATTAGGACCGAAGCCAAACCATTTAAGGGTATAAAACAAATATTTCCATTCAACTCTGTCAAAAGCCTTTTTGGCATCCAACGCAATTGCTGCTAAAGAGTGATTTAGGTAAGAGGATTTGGATAGGACATTAAAAAAAAGTCATGTGTTATCTGTTATAAACAGCCCCCGTAACAAAACCAGATTGTTCTTTCCCTAACAGCTTCTGTAAGTACGAGTCTAATCTTATGGCCAGGGCTTTAGAATTTTTTTTTATAATCAATGTTGACCAGGGAAATCGGCCTATAAATTTTACAATACTTAGCGTCTTTTCCCTCTTTGGGGATAAGACAGATATGTGCTTCCGAAAAAGAACCCGAGGAGTTGTGTGACATAGAAAATAAATTAATCAGAGAATACAATTTAGGTAGTAAGAGATTAGAAAAATTGAGATAAAATGCAACAGTGAAACCGTCCGGACCAGGTGCTTTGTCTTTTTTCAAATTATGAAGAGCTTTGAAAAGCTCCTGTTGATTAAGGTTCATTTCTAGGAGAGATAGATCTGGAGGGTCATGTTGGGATTTTTGAATGTGTGAGAAAAACTGTGATAAAGTGTGGTCCGTAGGTTGAGTTTCTGATGCATATAAGGACTTGTAAAAAAGGGAGAACTCATTCAAAACTTCAGCATCCTTGAGTCTTAAGACATTGTGTTCATCATAGATAGATTCAATATTTAATTTGTTATGCTCAATTTTTAGGTAATTGGCTATTATTTTCCCTGCTTTGTTTTTACCACCATAAAATTTTGCGCCGGATTTTAATAGATAAGTGAAGCGTCCTCTGTTGATTGCTTGTTAAATGACAATTTAGCATTAATAAGAGCCGTTAAACAGTCTTTCGAGTTAGAGATATAGTACGAGATCCTTGGTAATTTTACGTGCAATTCTACGTTTTTTTGCAGCAAAACTAATAATAAAATCTCTTGCTGCAGCTTAAAAAGCATCTCAAATCGTCGGGATTGGTAAGGATTCTGTCGGATTCATCTCAAAGTAATCATTAAAGAAGGAGGTGAAAGAAGCAGTACACTTTGGGTCAAAAAGAAGCGGGCATTAATTTTGGGTAATATATCAAATCCAATCGATATTGGTGCCTGATCAGATAATAGGATGGGACCAATTTCAGCATGTGTAAGGGATTGCAAAATGTTATGGGAGACAAATACATAATCAATCCTGGATTGAGTTTGATGTACAGGAGAGAAAAATTTATATTCTTTAGTGGTCGGATTACAGAGGCACCAAGCATCTAGGAGTTTATATTGAGTAATGGTGTGAATAAATGATTTATGTGACTTATTGGGAACAAAAGACACATTAGAATTTCTATCAATGAAAGGATCAAACACCTGATTACAATCTCTAGCTAGTATAGAATTTTCTTCCATACAGCTAGAAAGGTGTTTAGCCAATGCAGGCCAAAATGAGGCATCACCTCCGGTGGGGGCGTAGACATTGAGGAAAGAAACTGGAACACTTCTTAGTGATAATTTAACATTTAGCCATCTACCGTCTGTATCCGATTCTTGTGAGATAAATGAAACTGGAAGAGATTTATGGCATAATATCGCTACTCCGTTTCGTTTACAATCCCCTTGAGAAAAATAAACTTCCCCCACCCAGCTTCTTTTTAATTTCAAAGATTCAATTTCCGTGAGGTGTGTCGCTTGTAAGACAACTAAATCAGCACCTAGCCTGGCCAAGTGCGTTAAAACCTTCTGTCTCTTTATAGGAGAGTTTAATCCCCTAATGTTCCATGAGACTAAATTCAGTGGCATGTGATATTAAAGGAAAACAGAGATAACAAAAGATATTGATAGTCCGATAAAGTAGAGCGTGAGAAAAGATTATGAGAAACAAGAGGAGAAAAATACGCATGAAGAGTAAACCAGAGCCAGAAAAAAGTATAAATAATATTTGAGAGATGACAGAGAACAAGCTCAAGTAAAACAGAGCTATGAGGGGAAAATAAAATACATGTGGAGCAGAAGAGATACAAAAGAGAAATGGTTAGATGTATTATGTGAGGTAAAGATAACATTTTAAAGATAAGAAAAGAGATAAAAGTTTTAAAAACACCGAAAGAAGGGGAAGAAAAGAAATAAAAATCCAAAGACAAAACGAAAGACAATACAAAAAACATACCTACAGAAACGAAACAGGAATGTGGGGGAGGGTGGAACCACATGGAGCAGACGAACCGTGCAGGGAAGACCGAACCGGGCAGGCGAGACACCACGGCAGAAAATAAACATAACTGTAAAAGGCAAGAATAATATAATTATAAAATAACCAAGGAATAATAGATGAGTAAGAGAAGCAAACTGAAGGCAGAATAATATAAGTAACAGTAAACTAGTCAACCAGTATAAGTAAGCTAACTGTATGTAATCCAAGAAAGCGAAGGACAGCAATTAATGAGAGAGTTAATAAAAACAAGATACTAACAAGAGAACAATGAACAATAAACAATAAGATCATAGCAAACCAACAAGGTAACAGGATTCGGGTCAGAAGTAAAACAAGAAACACATCCTAGATAAACTAAGTAACAATCCTTAAAAGCATGAAATTTGCAAAGGAGATCTAAATAACTTATGAAAGGTGTGCCAAAAAAACAAACACTGAATGAATAGAGGAGTCAAAAGGAGCCTTAACAACCAACCCATGAGGAGTTAAGCACTATGGTATTACAGCAAGTTCATAAAGTCAGACATTGTTCGAAGAAGAAGGTTGTGGAATGTCCATGGCAATTGGGTCGCACAAATTTATGAAACTTTGTAGCCTTGCTGGATCTTTGTATGTTGTTGTCCTGTTGTTGTACGTAACCTTAAACAAAAAGGGATGAAAAAGACCATAGCGAGCACCCATTGATTGAAGAGCTGATCTCAAATTAAGAAATACTTTGCGCCTGTTAGCAGTGGCTTTAGCATAGTCTTGTGCAAAAAATAAAGTTAAGCCAGACCAAATGATTTGTTGAGAGGCTTTCACCGCTGACAACACCATTAACAGATCTGTGTACTCCAGAAAGTATATGATAACTCCTCTTGGTCTTAGTGAGGATGAGGCATTGGAAGAAGGACAACCTAATCTATGTGCCCTTTGAATGATGAGTGTTGTACCTCCTGCTAGGTGTAGCACCTTGGGAAGAAAGGATTTAAAGAAGGTGAGGGGATCTGATCCCTCAATTCCCTCCGCCAAACCATAAATTCATAGATTATTCCACCTGTTGCGGTTTTCAAGGTCCTCGATTTGCTTTTGGAGCATTGAAACTTGAGACTGAAGCTGGGATACTTTCGCATTAGTATCCTTATGGGAGGACATGCTTTGTTCAACTGCAGTGACTCTTGTGTCAAGCTGAGACCAATTGTCTGTGAGTGTTTGTAGCTTAGAGTTAGTTTCCTCCATAAATGGCCGGAGGGCCCTTATTTCATCCAACAACATCTCCATGGATACTGGTGAGACGGGCTTAGGAGCAGAAGAGGGGTGTTGTTTTAGACGTTTAGTGACAGTCTTCCCAGATGGTGCAGGTGAGGGATCCATATCTGTCACCAGGGTATGCGATGTAGACAACAAAGAGTCCTCCAATTTAGAGTATGCAGTAAAAATCTTGGAGTTTTTGACAAACATATGCTTTGGTTGCGGCTTCGTAGAAAGAGCTCCTTTCGTTCTGCCCATAGAGCCAGCAACACAACTCTCAGTCAGAAAGAGGCATGAATTTTATGACTATGAAGTAATAAGCACATAGGAAAAAATATATATATATGTATATAAAAGTGACAGCCAAGGTCAGATACGGAGCGCCCATTGGAGTTCAAGCAAAATAAACAATTTCACAATTGTGGCTGAGCGTGGTCAAAAACACTAAAGAAAGAGTCACATTGTCCAAACAGTGGCAAATAAATTGTAACCGTTTCGTAGGAATAAGGAGTGAATTGTGCCATAGATGTGAAGAGGAATGCATATAGATGTGAAAAGGAATGCACAAAATGGCCGTCAAGACTCTCTCTCAGTCAGTAAACATTAAATCTTGAAATACCAAACAACCTCCTGCTCTCGAGGAATCCAGGAAATGATCATTGAGACGCATGTAGACAAAGCGTGCTGAAGGAAACATTCAGGAGGACTCAAATAGCTCCGTGTTCCTGAGGAAAGCCGTCATTTGAGTACAGCCTAAAATGGCGGCTGCAATAACGCATCTTTGCTAGAGAAACTCACTTGAGTAAAAGGAGTGTCGTCTTAAAGATTTTCCCGTGCGCATTCTGGTTTCGCGGTTCACGGCCGTGTTGCGCGGAAACTCCTGGTCCCGTCGGAGCGCCTCACCTAGACGCCGCCATTCTCCACGGGCGCCAAGCCACGTCCCGGCAGGGTAGTTTTTAATCATCTCACATTTTGGGCCAAGGATAATAGCATCCTGTGTCCCTTACAATGTGGCTTCTGCCCTGTGCTGGGCACAGTGGAGCAGTGCTTGAATTTGAATTTGATCGTTGGCAAGTACACTGCTACTAAGTGCTGCCCTCTGTAACTAGCCTTTATGGATCTTTCAACAGCCTTCGACTGTGTCAATAGAACCAAGCTGTGGCTGATGTTATTGGATTATGGGGTAGAGGTGCCATCAGTGAACTTTTTGTACGTCTTACTTGAAAATCTAGCTCCAAAGGTACGTTTAGGCCCGGCAGGTGAAATGTCTGATGTTTTTCCCTTGCCCGAAGAGTGCAGCAGGGGTGTATTCTGAACCCTTTGCTCTTTATTTTCTATATAAATGGACTGTGCCCCTCCTTTATTAAGGCCTCTAAAGATATTCCTAGGATCGCTCACACAGAGGGACCCCGAAAACACTTTGGGCGTTAGTTGAGCACTTTATTTCTTTCATGAGCAACTTAGATTAGGCAACACATTTTTGAAAGTCACACATCATGGCTTGTGGGCCAGGGAAGAAAAACATACCCAATCTTATAATAAAAGGACAATGGCTCTGCAGCTTGAGCAACTTTAGCGACCTAGGGGTTATTTTTAACTTTATGTGATCATGGCTACCACGGCTCAACAGCTCATGCTTGAAGCTAAGTAGGGCAGCTGGTGCAGTATTCAATCTACATGGGACTGTAGGGAAAGGGACCATTTCCCCCCTTTTAAATATATATATAACATCCAGTGTGTCTCTGCCATGCTGTATGGTGTAGGGGTTTGGGGGCATCATAATTCTTCCTCCCTTCAAGTCGTAGAAAATTGAATTTGTCGGTGGTTACTTTATCTTCCCCCAGTGGTAGCTGACATGAATCGGGGTGGCAGGGTGGGGTAGGGTAGGGGAGGTGTAGAAAAATAAAAATAAACTTACCTCATCACCTTGTCTCTCCTCCATTCTCTCTCCGTGTCGAGCCGGAACGGAGCGGGAAGCACACACACTCCCCCAAGAAAATCACAACGCTACTGTAAGCAGCTTTGTGATTGGTCTGAGCGCTGTGGTTCGGCACCGAGACTGGGACTATGGGCCTGTGTATCTTCTCCACCCAGGCTGTAATTTCCTGGATGGAGAACATGCTAATTGCGGATGCCTGTTTGGCCAGCCCAAAACGACCAGCCAAACTGTCATGCGCGCTTACAGTGTGCACGACTCCTCCCCCTGCTCCTCTGTGAGCAGAGCAGCCCGCCTCTCAAAACTGCCTCAGTAAGGAAAAATATAATGATAATACCATTGGGTTATCATTTTATTTTTCCTTTTTTTACACTGCTGAAAAGCAGTGGGGTGACGCTCCACCATTTTAGCAGAGGAGCCACCACTGTCTTCCCCCCTCAAGATCCCATTTTATCATGCACTCTGAGCTAAGCTTACAGTTCATTTCAGGTAAAGTTAAATTAGTCCCACTGCAGTTATGTGTTAGTGTATGGATCAACCCTGAGGTCAGCTTATGCAGGGATGTCGTCATTTAGTTTGGACAAGTGCCTCTCAATCCCATGGCTAGACTACATCTCTAAAACTTTAAAAGCAATGGCGTAATGGGTCTGTATGCCTTGTTCACTGATCTCTCAAACTTTAAATGGGACGATAAGTCGAAGGTCAAACTACACTTTCTGAAGCTTTGCCAAACACAGAGGCTGTGCAATGAATTGGGTAAAAGCTCTGTGAGGGATTATTATAGGCTTTTAGCATCTGCTGAAGACATATTGTACCTGACCTTAGATCTCATGCATTGGGAAACGTCTCTCCTCTTTCGTTTTAGGGCAGGAATGGTTTGACGAGTTTTGGGATTGCAGCTCTTTGGGGGGAATCTGCCCCACCCTGCCCTTGTGATGGTTTGTGAGATCAAATTTTGTTGCACTTTATGTTTTTCTGTAAAAGTTTTAACCCTTACTTACGGATCTTTTTCAAACCTTTATTAAATTCTCTAGGGCACTGAAAATGTACAGAAGCATTATTTTATCTTCAGCTCTTATTCAGTCCCCATGTTTGTTTTAGGGTTAGTTTGTTTCTCAAAGCAGCAGCGAGATGCAGGAAATATATGGAAGATTAGCCTCCTGGATGTGGAAAGTCCTTTACATCGCCATTAACAAACTGTACTTGATATAGCAACCGAAGGCTGCATCACTGCTATGTTTTTAGTATTAGTTTTATCTCTGTGATATAAGATTATATTCAATTTTCAGCTGTTCTTGGTGGTTGTATGACAGTGGCAGCGCATGGCTAAACCACGCGTACTGCTACCACACAGCCAGAACCACGAATGCGTTTTAACAAGGCTGCCTTTACCACGCAATTTTGTTGTAAAGGCAGCAATTATAAAGGGGTATGCGTGTTAAGATCGTCACTACCCTGACCCCCTGCCCTAAGCCCTATAATTCTAACCCCCTACCACACACCGCCCCACCCTGTGACCTAAAATCATCCCTGCCCTTAAAACACCCCCTTCCCCTCCCCTGGCCCTGAGGCCAAAAACCCTGCCCTGACCATAAACTACCCTGCCCCTCCACCCTGAGCCCTAAAACGTACCCTGCAGTGGCAATAAAACTACCCCAACCCCTTCCATTGCCCTGAGGCCTAACACCTTGCTCCAATTTAAAAAAACTACCTCGATCCCCCCGCCCTGAGCCCTAAAACTGTCCCCACACCTGAAAACTCCCCCCAAACCCAGCCCCAGCCATGAAAACTGTCCGAACCCCTCCCCCCGCCCTGTGTCCTAAAAACGTGCCCCCTTCCCCTGGCCCCCCCTTACCCTGAGCCCTAGAAGCGACCCCCATCCCTAAAAACTACCCCCCAAACCCGGCCCCAGCCCCACTTACCTGTCCGTGTCCATAGCTTCCTCTTCCGATACTTCCTCTTCTTCCCACCCATCCTGAACACTGGACCGCTATCTTCCTTAACCAAGCATATGTGTGGTTAATTCAGATGTGTTGTTCAGGCAAGCGTGGTTGCGCTTGCGTTGTTGCAGCACTCGTAGCTCTGCCCACGTTGTTCCGGTCGTTCCCTGGTCTTGGTTGGTATTGTATTGTTTTATCTTGTCTGCAGGTTGCTGTGCATGTTTTAATCGAACATTTTAAAATGGTTTGTACATCGCTTATGGCTAATCGTTGCCATATAAAGTTATTACTGACTGACTGGATTGAACAATCATTTAATGCAGGTGCTGGATGTATTTTGAGTTGTGAGCCTGTGTCAGCATTACACCTACTTACTCCACGAGAAGCCTTTGTAGAACTTCTCAGACTTGAACTCACTAGCTGCTTTCAGGAACTTCAGGAATCATGCTGCCAGCTGTGAGGACTCACTTCTCAGGCATGCTTCGACGGCTGCGTGGCAAGTTCTGATATTTAAGGCACACCATATTTTCAAGTTTATTCTTATTGCACAGTTAATTAAAACCATTGCATACCAATAAGACAATTTCAAGTACATTAAAAGAGCAAAACCACCGTAAAACTATCAAATCCATTTACATTTTTGAAAGGTACATTCCAAACTTTTACAAAATGTCCTGCAATAAAAATACTGTTATCAAAAATGCAACTAAGCAAATGCACAAAAGTGCAGAGCATTTATTTAGTCAAGAACGACACCACTGCTTACTCCTTGTATGACAAAAATGCAAGGGGCATATTAGCGTTAATTTTTTTAACGCCCGCTATCGCTGGATAATATCGCCTGGTTATCGCGTTATTAACAACGGTAACCACCTAGGCGATAAAAAATCCAGCGATAGCTGCATTTTGGGAGGTTATCGCTGGTAACGCAGCGATAAAACTACAAGGATAGGGATATCCTTGTTGATAGCCCATGGTGGATTTAGCCATGTAATCCACCTCCCATTGGATTACATAGCTAAGTCTGAAAATTAGCAGACGTAAAAAAGCAGCGTTAACCGTGGTTAGCACTGCTTTTTTTTGTCTCTAACAGGGTTAGCGTGAAGCTTGATAATAGGAGAAATGTCGCTTAGCGACATTTCTCCTATTATTTTGCTCTGGAACACCCACTTTGCATCTCATTAGAGCTGCAAAGGGAGGCGTAGTGAAAAAGAGTGCTAACATGCGATTTTGCATGTTAGCACCCTGTTGTTGATAGGGCGATATTTTTATCTTCGCTTCATTGGCTTTTAAAGCCAAAAAAACAGAGATAAAGCCCTTGTTAATATGCCCCCAAGTGCTTTGAGAAAGCTTGTAGACCAGCCATCATCAGGCCTTACTGATTCATTTTCACTGTGCTAGTGGATCGGTAAAACAGTCCATTAGTCAGTCCACCAGTTAAAGTGCAATGGCTTGTGCAACCAAAAACTTACAAATGTCTTCTTCAACCTTAAAACTTAAATCCGTTGAAGTTTGTGGAAAAATTACAATTACCTATACAGATCAGTATTTTTAGATGTATCCATCCTTAATTGCTTTGATTGTACCGTAGCTGCATAATGAGAATAGAGGATTTTTCAAGCTTTAATGCGAATCAATGGTCTTGAGGGTTGCTCACTTGTCAGATTTCTGGGCCCCTTGAAGATGCCTGGCCATAAAATAATTATCTTGGGTTGTGCTTCTGTCTTACACCAGACATTGCTCGTTGTTTTCAGACAATTTTGACTTACATATGTCCAAATCCTGGTTAATTATTTCCTTAGTCACTCCTTGAGAATTTCTAGGCCCTCTCTTACTGAAATACAAGAGTCTCACTTTTTGACGTTTTACAAATTTATGAGATCTTTGATGGGCCTGAGTGGGGGGCAATGCAGTACTGCATATCTGCATTTATTGATTTAGCTTGAAGTCAGTGGTGCAACAAAGGCCACTGCAGCCCCCCATGGGTTGGGGTGGGGGGGGCGAGCTCCAGGGGGTACTCTTAGCACAGTACCCTGGCATGACAGCTCCTGACTGAGTTCAGAGGGGGGGCCTCCATGTAGTTTGCAGGCGAGGGCCCTCAAGTTTAATAACGCTAGTGCTTGGAGTCTTTTCCTTGGGGCTTCCTCTGATAAGACTGCATGGCCTCACCCCTCCATGAAGACTTGCCTTGCTATAGTGGGGGAGGGGGATGAGCATGCAGAATCAAGAGTGCACGAAGCACCAATTGCCAAGTTGCTATTGCCTTACTTGCTTTTGAAGACACGTTGACTATATTTCTATGCCTCCTTCCTTGTCCTTCATTGTCACTCAAGGCCTCAGGAAGGGAGGAGGTGGGGGGCCTCAAGGGGGGCACGGGGCCACAAGCCACACGGAGTCCTGGCTTGGCTGCATCCGCTGCGCGAGTGGTCATCACTGACAGGGCCCCCCCTACTGGGGGGCATGTGCCGTGGGCTGAGGCAAAAAAAACGCTCCCTCACCTCACTCTCTTTCACTGGCCCGGTTCCACCCTTAGCTGCCTCAAAATCAGCCCGGCCGAGAGGTAGAAAGGCAAAGGGGGCGAAGAGACGATGAGGGGACAGGGCGGGCACAGGAACTGAAGCTGTATAGCAGGTGGCGGGCTGGCTGGCTGGCTGGCTGGTGGCCAGGAAGGCCGGTGAACAGGGAGCAGCTGGGGCAGTTGCCCAACCTGGCCCGCTGCCCACTCTCTGCACAGGAGGCCAAGGGGCCCGGGAGGCCGAGACTGAACACCGCAGCTGCCGCTCAGCTCAGCTCTGCTCCACCACACCACGCCATCGCCCACGTCACAACCTCAGTGTTGGAAACTGAGGCCAGAACTGTGTATATATCTAATATATCATATATATATCATATATATGTAATGGGCATTAATCACTACCCTTAAAGGGTGAGTGAGGATCAAGAGCTGACTCGAGTAAATATAGTGTGTCTGTCTTAGGAAGACTGTGTTTATTGTTTGTGATGTGCTGGTTTGTGTTGATAGAGAAATATATTTTTTAGTATTGGACAGAGCAATCATTTTATTGGGGCTGCTGGGTGTATTTTGAGTGGTGACCCTGTGTCCACACTACACCAAACTCCTCCCCAAGAAGCCTTGGATTTCTTGACCCCCGCTACCACTGAGAGTCAAGTGCTGAAGGGGTAACTTGGCCCAGTTGCCCCGTAATGCCTGCGTGTCTCATGCCCCTCTGAAACCTGTGCTGACAGGGTGTCTACAGCATCTTCCCCCCCAAAAACAAACACTTGGAGGGTGCTTGGCATCACTTGAATGGAGGGTGAAGGCAGGAAAAAGGAGGTACAATTGCTTGCTCCACTGAAAGTATGGGGGCTGAAGTTCAGGTTTGGAACAGCAGTGCAGCTCCATGAGAAGCTGAAGAGACTGGGTCCTTTACAGCAGCCATAGCATGATATTTAGAAGCACTGGGAAAGGGGGCACGAGAGGTTTGGAGGCCTGAGCACGAGCTGCAAGTGCAGGTGAGGAGTGGAGCACCCCCCTGCCACAGTAAGGGAGAAATGGAGTAGGAGACAGCCAGGGATAGCGGTGGGTGACAGTAAGTGGTGCCACAGAATAGGAATTCTCAGGAAGGTGGGGATGTAGACTTTAGACCAGGCTCTCAGTCGGCCCCTGTAAGGTTTGGAGGGCACATGGCTGAGTTGGGATACATATTTCAAGAAGCTTTTTATGGCACGCACAGTCAGGATTGTTGAACTGCCAGGGACCTATGATCTGCGTTTGCATTAGCCACTCAATAGTGCCTCCATATTACTCTCTCGTCAGGGGGATCTTGCTAAGGGTAGGGGGGGGCAATCGATCGTCAAGTCATCCCCGTGCTTTGACGTGGATGCTGTCCTTCATGACCTCCTTTGACTGTGCATTTTGCAGGGTCTCTCTGGTATGGAGTTAGACCAGGGCTCCTCGCACCCATCTTTATGAGCAGCACACGCACTCAGAGGCTTATGGGAAATGATCTCACATGGGGCACTAGGCTCACCCAGGGCAGGGGTCACTGCTTGAAGCAAAGCTGAGGGCACACACTGAATGGGCGAGTAGCCCAATACATTTTACATACCAGCGCATAACATTAATTTGAAAAATAAAAGACCAATTCTCTCTAAGCTCAGTTTATGCTGCTTAAAGATTCGCCTTTTCTGCTGCAACTGAAGGGTGATACACAAAGAAACAGAACACAAAGAAGGTAAACTGCATAAGGCATGCAGAAGGATTTTGGTAAAATGAACTGGAACAGTGGCTGGTGCGATACCAACGACAGACATGGCAGAATTTAATGCATTTCAAGGGGTTTTTTTCAATACCGATTTAAAAACCTAAATTCGACGATTTAATGGTACATTTGTAACAACCCAAGCCATACAAACAAACATAAACCGCCGTCGCGATCCGCCATGGCATAGACATTACTTTCTAATAATATGTGTCCTACAACACAGTTTTGTTCACTTTGCTACATCAGTCACAATGTAGGTACCTTGGGTAGCATTAATCATGGTGTGATTAACATTAGCGAGACCATCAATCACTCATCAGACTCCACCACTACCAGTGTCTGTAGTCAGACTGAGAAATTAGTGGTATCCTTTTCTCCGGAACGAGCACTCCCATGTGACCTCAAAAGAAACCTTAATTAGACTGCCTGTGTTCGCCAAGCGTCAGGTAATGAGGCATGAGTCACTGTGCTGCAGAGTGCTTCCCATATCACTGAATAATAAATACCTGACGCTTGCTGCGGGAGACATTTTGGGCTAGAAATGTATCCTTGCGATAGGAAGACTGCTGTCACTCCAAAGTATATTAAGAGACAATCAGTGGTAACAGGTGACATTGTATAGGTTTATAGTGTAAATTCAAAGGAAGAATTCACTGAAAAATAGCAAATTTGACAGACCAGTTGTTTGCTTGATATAGAAACTTGGCTGACTTTAGCGCTGGTGGCGCCCCGTGCGACAATGTTTGTTTGCGCCTCCAATTACCTCCTTCTTCACGGATTCCCTCACTACCACCATTTAACAGCGCCTTTTAAGTCTCCATAACCAGGGCACAAGTCGAGGGTACACGCAGGTACATGGTGTCCACCCACTATTTTCACAGGGTGGACGTCGTAAGACACTGGGACACGTTCAGCAGCGCCTATACGTTGCCTGCTTTCAATTCCCAGCAGCAACGTGCAGGCAGCGAGGGAGCTTTTTTTCACCTCCAGCTCGGCCGAAGTAAAGGGGGCATCAGGCTGGAAGTGGCCTGGAAGCTCACTCTTAAATATAAATGCCAAGGACGGGAAACAAACGCACACAGCTTGTTATCTCTTCACAGGTACTTAAGAGAGACATGCTTTTTACCTTGTTCAGTCCCTGTATATAAGAGATGCATGCACTGTAAGAATGCCAGATGTGTTGGTCTGTCCCAGTATTTACCCAAATAACAATTTCAGTAGCATTATTTTATTTCTTGTATAGCGCTAAGCAACCCAATGCAGGGTGTCAGAGCTCTTTACATAACATACAAATTATACATTGACAATAAACCATGTACATGGGTAAATCAATGTACACAATGAGTTACAGGAGACAGGGTTACAATGTGTAGGAGTCACATGTCCTTCATAGCTCACTGTGTTTTATAACAAGGATTGCAATTTGATGGACTGCAGGAAACAAAAGGATCTCTGTGTTAAAAGCAGTAACCCACTTTACTACCTTCATAAAATAAAAATCTGTCATCTGCATGTTACGTGATGTGCTTTGCAGGAGACACATTAACCTTACTACTTTGATTTAAATCTTTGACTTCACAAAACACAGATCACTCCAACAAATGTGTTAAACTCCAGAGTTATCTCACCCTTATTACTATTCCCTGATATTTACTAGGCACCTTTACAGCAGATGCCTTAACCCAATCAAATATTTTTAAATGTAGACTTTGCAACCAATTAAGCATAACAGATCTACTCCGATGCTTCTCCTTGTTGCCAATTTCTTTGTGGCAGGCCTTAAATAAGATAAATGTATTAGTTGAGGTCCAGATTTTGCGTCTGCATTGCGCCACTTTTTAGGCACAACCCCAACGCCAAATCTCATAAAGCGCTTAAATGTACTCATGATATACCTAATAATCATATGTGTGAGGTCTTAATATCTGATGTCACTTCTTGTGAGGTCACTTCCTGTGATGTCACATGCAATGTCATGCGTCATGATGGCACACGTCATGATTTCACTTGCAAACTGCCTAACCTGGTTAGTCCCTCCGCTTCTTTTTTTAGGACTTGTTCCCTGTCCAGAACCACTCTCTCTCAAATGCATTTCTTTTGTTTAATAGCACCACTCATACCAGTGTATGGTGTCAGAGCACTTCACATCACACAAGCGCTACACAGAGACAATGAATCATAGGTGTGTAAATCAGTCTATAGGAAATGTTACATAAGATAGAGGGCTACAAGGTGTAGGAGTTGCACGTCGTCAATACTGGTAGACAGTATAGCTTAAGAGTGCTTGGTCTGGAGAAGCAGAAACTCAGAATTTAAAACATAACACCATGGTTGTGGGTTGACTGTACTAATAAGAATGGATTTCTACCCAAATTAACCCTTTACAGCATTAGGATAATGAGAATGGGGAAAAAGCATAACTCTCTAACCTATACCATGCAGTTTGCATGCAGCTCTTTGATGACAGTGAATAGCTAACCGTTCTACATTAGGATTTTAACCTATAAACTGCAGGTAACAAAAGGATCTTTCGGACAAAAGCAGTACCCCACTGAACTAGCTGCATTATATGCACTTTGTGATCTGCATGGTACATGTGCTTTGCAGCAGGCATACTAACCCTAATGCGCTATTTTAGATGAGTCAAAACTGCCACTAGACAAAAGTCCGCTCTCTCTCCAGCAGGTCCATTAATCACCAGAATTATCTTCCCATGTTTGTTGCTGGAGGCATGGAGTGCAGCATCAGGAGCTTTTAAAATCATAATATCCTCGAAAACATGGCGCCTCCCAAAAGCAGCGCCCTGTGCGGTGGCACTGGTCGCTCCACCCTGAGCCAGCCCTGTTCAAAAAAAGATTGTTTTGGTGAATTATTTGAGTTGAGTTACGTAATGTTGCTTATATTTATATAGTGCCACAGATGTAACACCGGCCCTTGCAGCCCCTGCAGCGCATGGGGGCAACCAAGCCTTCTGGGGCCCCAATCTCTTCTGGGGGGCCCCATTCGACCCACAGCCAATGAATATCTGACAGATATGGGAAAGTCACTCAGGATCCTCTCTTCGCATTCTGCAGTGGGGGCATCCTTATGCGTTATGGCACTGTACCTGCCCTTAGCGTGGCCTTGAGCGCCTACTGGCTGCTGACGTTGCCAAAGGATGCTACAGTAGACCGACATCTGATTAATCCTTTGATGATGTGTTCTGAGTATTGTGTTCTGGTCCATCTCTGCCTTATTCATTCAGCTGTCTGTGTGTGATTTTGGTGTCTTAAAGGTCTACAGAAATGCTTTTGCTATTATCTGCTGAGTTTCTCGAGACCTTAACCTACAGACACGTCAAACACCTACTTCTCACGAAGCCAATTCTTCTCACAAGATCTGAATTACAGGCACATTACACGGTCAATTATGGTATTGTATTACAATGGTGCGAGGGTTGCTTTATTCGTGTTACAGACACGGTTCCGCTTTAAGACACAGTTGAAGATCTAATTAATCAGTATACATTGACTCAGTGACTGCCAAGTAGGCAATCATTTAACGTGCCACTGATTACATTGCAGAATTCATTATAGGTGACGATGGAAAATTATCTACGAAATATTTAATTTGAACACTGACAGTCTCCCAGTTAAATGTATTTGACATTGTATGTAGATATCTGGATTTTAAAAATTAGCTTACACATGTGCTATATCATTTGAGAAACAATTTTCACTTTGCAAAGACTCTTGACTTTTGAACAGGTTAATATAATATTTGCATCCGCACTACCCCTGTGTGAGGTGCATTGCTCCAACATGTAACGTGCAAATATTTCGCATTCACTCTTTAGACCGTGGACCAGCGCATTTTTTTCACAGCGGGAAACATTCGTCTCCTTGAATCCCCTTTGTCTTCAGAACGAGTCACTTGTGGGCGTTGGCGTGAGCTTGTTAAAGATTACTCGTTCTCATGAAAAGTACCACAGACAAAGGCAGTTATTTAAATTCAAAGCAAATGCTTTCTTCCCGTACCCCCGCGGAGACTGCCGCGGTGCAGAGATCCCAGTTCTGATGGCGGGTCTTGCTGGAGCATGCGCAGAACATGGTGCGCGATTCAACCCCAGTCACATTCAAACCTTTGGTCCAGAGGTGAACAGCTAATAATCTTTTTGTCAGATCTGTCACCTACTCGAACCAAATTTGTAGCATGACACTTGCATGTGATGCACAATATAATAATTGGAAAGTTGTATTGCTGCGCAGTAATGATTCCTGTGGTACAATGCTAATATATTCTGTGACTATTTCACCACTAACCAATACGCCACTACCTAATCGAAATAGTACAGGTATTTTTAACCCTGGGAATTGGTATATATATAAGGAACCAATGAACTGGAAATTATTAGTTGCTCATATTTCGGGGAACATTCAGAGCGGAATTCGTAGGTGATGGAGGGTCAGTGTGAATTAGAGATGAGTTCCGGTCCTTGCACTGGATTTATACGGTCTCCTTGGAAACCACCGGCTGCACACGGATGTTGGTGCTGTCGCCAGGAAACATATTTAGGAGAATGAAATAACATCCCCCGTCCTTTCAACTATCGCACAAGCCCGCATTTTACAAGTGGCCGTTTGTGGCTATGACACATGGCGCCTCAAACCCAAGGTCAAGTGAATAATTGTTATCACAACCCCTTGACAGCTTCTACAGGGTTAGTGTGGTGTAAAACAGTGGAATAACAAGGGCACCCCATGCCCCAAGGCAAGCAAGGAAAATGGGTCCCTGGCAGTCTCAAAGCAATTAAATGCAGCTGTTTTTGGGGTGCAGACAACACTGCACCTGTTGTACTATTGATAACCGCGCCCCTGAATGTACACAGAATCGAGACCAATGCGGCTCCAGATAGACGCAGCAGAAATTTCCAGGACAAGTGCTACGTGCCAAGGGCTATGGCGTTCCCTAATGGCTCCGAGGCACGTTGTATCTCGGCTGCACAGCAACCTGTGCTTTTGCAACCATGACGAGGCCTTTCAGTTGCGGGCCGTGAGAAGAAAAGGAAGCCGAGCCGTTTCTGCAGGGAGGATGGCGGCGCTCAGCAGCTGCAGGGTTATGGCACCTCTGTAGCCAGTAACTCGTTTAAAATCCAACCCAGCAAATGTTTTCACTTTCAAGGGACGAGGCAGAGTAAATATTTCATGCCTTACTTGAGCAAGCAATGCAGAGTTCTCCTTCTTCTGTTTCTTCTCGGTTTAGCAGTAAATTAGGTTCATTTGTCTATGTTTGACGCTGTCTTCAAAAGTTCCTGCATGTTCATTGTAAGACTTAAATTAACATTTCCTAAATTAAAAGATTGCCTATGGACTCGGTTAAATCATAGGCAATGGAAATAAGGGTGCGGGGAGGGGTAGTGCTGCAGCACCCATATAATAACCATGCGCAACTTCAGAAGGTGATTGAGGAATAAAGATGCCTTCAAATTTTGATATCTTGTCACAGAGGTTGAATGTTAGGCTCTGACTTCTGACAAAAAGCTGCTTATTATTTTAGCATGGAGATTGGTGTTTACTTTTCTATCTCTGAATAGAAAGTGAGAGGATTTTTTAATGTGAACTATGTGGCAATCGCCATCGTCCACAAATCCACCCTCCACCTGAGCACACTCCCCAATGAGCCCACAGACCTGAAGGAACACCTTAACTTCAAGATACTGGCCAGCCCTACCACCACCCTCCAAAGAACCAATCATCTACCGACCCCCTGGACCCCCTGGACCCCGCGGACCTTTCGCCAACTCCATCACGGACATCATCTTCCCGCAGGCCATCGCATCCACCAATACACCCTGCTGGGAGACCTCAACTTCCACCTCAACAACCAACTGGACCCCAACACCACATCCCTCCCAGACAACCTCCAAAACATTGGACACCGCCAAATCGTAACTTAGCCCATGCACTCAGCAGGACACACCCTCGACCTCCTCTTCATTACAGGAAACTCCAACACCTTCAGCCACACCACCGAACTACCATGGACTGACCATCAATGCGTCCACTTCACCTTCAGAACACCCACCATCCACAGACACCAGCACCTGCTCCCACGAAGAAACTGGACCAAAATCACCGACGACCAGCTCACCTCCTCACTCATGTATTCCACCCTAACCATCCCGGAAAACGACGGCCCCAACACCGCAGCCCAAACCCTACATAGATGGATCTCGGAGAGCACCAACACCATAGCCCCCCTCAAGAAAAACAACAACACCCGCGCCAAGAAAGCCAGATGGTTCACCACCGAACTTCGAGAATCCAGATGCACTTGCCGCCGCCTCGAAAAGACTCGGAGGAACACCAAATCTACAGAACCCCACAACAACTTCAGAGCCGCCACCAACGTCCACCACCACGTCATCAGAGAAACAAGGAAAAAAGCGATTGAAGACATAATCTTCACACACGTGCACAACAGCAAAGAACTCTTCAACATCATCAAGGAGTTCGCCCAACCCACCAGCGAGTCTACTGACATCCCTCCCTCACAAGACCTCTGCAACAAACTCAGCACCTTTTTCCACCACAAGATCAAGAGCATCTAGGACAACTTCGACGAAGACAACCAACACACTGAACCCTCACCAACCACCCCGACACCCGGAAGCCAGTGATTGACAACTGGACAGCCCTCAACACAGAAGACACACTGAAGACAATGAAGTCAATCCACTCTGGGGCCCCCAAGGACCCCTGCCCCTCCACAACTTAAACAGAGCCGCCAACACCATCGCAGCCATGCTCCACCACACCATCAACCGCTCCCTAGCGACCGCCTTGTTCCCCGACGACTGGAAACATGCAGAGGTCAACCCCCTCCTGAAGAAACCCCTCAGCGGAACCCACCAACCTCAAAAACTACAGACCCATCTCCCTGCTCCCGTTCCAAGCAAAAGTCATCGAGAAAGCAATCAACAGCCAACTCGCCACATTCATTGAAGAGCACAACATCCTCGACTACTCCCAATCCGGCTTCAGAAAAAACAACAGTACGGAAACCGCCCTCCTCACCGCAACAGATGATATCTGCACCCTACTGGACAAAGGAGAAACAGTATCCCTCATCCTCCTCGATCACTCAGCTACGTTCGACACAGTCTCTATCCCTAATACGCAGACTCCACGATGCAGGGATCCAGGACAAGGCCCTCGACAGGATCCGCTCCTTCCTCTCTGGCAGAACGCAGCGGGTCAGACTCCCCGCTTTCCTCTCGGACCCTACACCTACTACCTGCAGAGTCCCCTAGGGTTCCTTCCTCAGCCTGATACTCTTCAACGTCTATATGGCTCTGCTCGCCCCCATCGTCAGAACCTACGGACTCAACATTGTGTCATACGCAGACAACACCTAACTCATCCTCTCCCTATCCCACGAACCCAACACCGCCAGACACAACTTTTGAGAAGGCATGGAAGCCGTCGCCAAATGGATGAAAAACAGCTGCCCACAACTAAACACCAACAAAACAGAAGTACTCATCAGGACCCTAACCCCGATGACTGGAACGACAACTGATGGCCCCCCGCCCTCGGAAACCTGCCCACCCTCATGGACCATGCACGCAACCTGGGAATCATCCTGGAATCTGAGCTCAAAATGGACCGCCAGATCAACTCCGTCTCATCCTGCTGCTTCCACACCCTCCGCCTCCTACGTAAGACCTTCAAATGGATTCCCCTCGAACACAGAAAGACCGTCACTCATGCCCTGGTCACCAGCAGACTTGACTACGGCAACGCACTCTATGCCAGAATAAACAAAAACCTCACTCGCAAGCTGCAGAACATTCAGATCACCGCCGCAAGACTGGTCCTCAACCTGCCAAAACACTGCCACATCTCCCAGCACCTGCACACACTCCACTGGCTCCCCATCGAGGCTTGAGTCACCTTCAAAATGCTCACCCACGCACACAAGGCCCTCCACGACACCGGACTATCATACCTGAACAGCCGACTCAAATTCCACGTACCCCAAAGGACCCTACAATCAGCCCAGCTCTCGTACGCTGTGGTCCCCCACACCAGAAAGACCAGATCGGAAGGAGCTCCTTCTCTTTCCTCGCAGCCAGAGCCTGGAACGCCCTTCCGCTCCACCTCAGACAGATAACATCGCTCCTCATCTTCGCAAGAAACCTCAAAACCTGGCTCTTCGACAGACCCCCTCCTTGATGGACTGGAACCTGCACCCCCCCACCCGTAGCACCTTGAGACCCCTACGGGTGAGTAGTCGCGCTTTACAAACGCCTGATTGATTGATTGATTGATTGATTGATTGCAATCTTGCTGAGTTTCAAAGGAATGGCTGTTTGGTGTTATTCTTTTCTAAAACTAACACATAAAAATGAACTGTACAAATAGTAAAAAATGTATCAGCAGTTAGTAAAGCACAAATGAAGCCCTATCTTTTGAGGTTTTGAAGTGTGATGGAAACAAATAACTTAATAGGATGAAAACAACTCAAGACACTTTACTTGGTGATGCACAAATGGTAGTCACAGAAACCCATTTTTCACACATTATCATTTGTGTGCTGTATTTATGAGTAAAATTGCAGGTTTGTGCAAAAGTAGTGGTCATTTCAATCAAAAATGTGCTGTCAATGACTGCTATCACACCGTGCTTACTAACATATTTGCAATAGTGTACTCCAAAATGCACCACCCTCTTCATACCACATCCTTACCACTCTCCTGCTGAATGAGCGTGGCTCATTTGCTATACTGATTCTTTGTGTTATGTTTGAATTTTTTCACAATCCCTGTGACCTCAGTGACTAACACTGATGGCAGCACCCCCTGAAAATTGTCCAGCACCACTGCGTGTTATGACATGTTTTTGCTGGGTTACAAGTAAGTTACATGCTCTGTGTTTATGTTTTCTTTTGTATAGCGCAAATTACTTTCGGCGAAAATGCCACCCTCAATGACCCACCCATTAAAGAAACACCAGAAAAAGGTATAGAAATTAATTTTTTTAGCACCAAAAAAAGCCCGTTGGCAAACAAAAGTGATAAAATGGGGACACAAAGCTATGTATGTATGACACTCCCCAAAATTATTACCCCATAGTTATAACCACAATTTGTCTAAGAACACTAGAGTATAGAGAAAGATATTTTCTCCTTTAACTCCAGATTAGATGCACATCACAGGTCAGTATTGGCACTAGAGACCAGGGCGTCCAAACTGGAGAAGTCCATACAAGCCCGACTGACTGACTGACTGACTGACTGACTGACTGACTGATACACTTATAAAGCGCGCGAATGCCGAGGCGTCTTGGCGCTGAGGTAAATGAATACTGATGCCCAGGCTTGCTCGCCTTATTGCTTATGGTGAAAAGCCAGGTCTTTACCAATTTCCTGAAGAGAGCTCTATTTGGTTGTAGCCTAATCATGGGCGGGAGGGAATTCCACAGTTTGGCCGCTCCATAGGAGAAGCTCCTGCCACCTCATCTGGCTTTTTTTATCTTCGGGACCAATAACAGTTCTGTATTGGCTGACCTGAGATTGCAACGCGGTGTGTACCAGAAGAACAAGTGTTGCATGTCCGTGGCTCCCCCTCCATATAAAGCCTTATGCGTTAGACAGAGGGTTTTGAAATCCACTTGCTGCCGAACTGGCAGCCAATGGAGCTTTTTGATACTGGCAGACGTGGTGTGATGTTTAGGGAGACCCAACAGCAGATGAGCTACCGCATTCTGTAATGACTGCAATTTAGCCATCTGTCCTTTGTTTATTCCCGGATACAGGGCGTTGACATAATCAATTCTTGAGAGGACAAGAGCTCCAACCACCGTTTTCCTAAGGGTTAGTGGGATAATCTGCAGAATTTTACGTAGCATTTTCAAAGTGAAGAAACAGGCAGAGGATACCTAATTGATTTGTTTTGCGAACTTGCGCTCATTATCGAACACAAATCCGAGGTTTCTAGCTTTGGTCACAGGGACCGGACAGTTCCCAGCCTCTGAGGGCCACCATAGTTAACTCCATACAGACGGGCTCTGCCCAAACTCAATGACCTCAGTCTTTTCAGTATTGAGTTTTAGAAAGCTTGTACTCATCCAGGCCATGACTGCATTTAGACCTTGCCAGAGGGGTGACATATATGTTATACAGCGTAGGTGACAAAGCTGACCCCTGTGGGACTCCGCAGCGGAGGCATAGGTTACCTGACTTGAGGCCTTCCCAATGAATCAACTGTTCCCTGATGACAAAAAGGATGTAAGTAAGCCAGCTTTGTCAATACTTGTTTGCATTGGTATTGGTGTTCCTTTCATATATTTTTATTTTTTCTTTATTGTGCTAAAATGTCATCTGCCGTGATAAAACAGTGCCTTAAAAATAAATGCCAACATGGCCACCGGTGAGTTACAACTCCTGCATGCACCTGTGCATGGTCAAGACCACAACGGAATCATTTTCCTTTTTTAGAAAACCCATATCAAGATGGTAGCCTTGCGTTTGCAGGCATACTCACTTGTTATTAAGCACTGCTGACCATTTTGTAATTTTTAATTTATCATTCCAACATTACTGATGACCATTTTAGAATAGTAAATTAAAAATCGAAAATAAAGTGTACAGGAGCACAAAAAGTAGAACCAAGTGGTCCAGTAGCAATTTGCAGCTGCCAGGCCCTTAAAAAAATATTAAAAAAAAGAAGGAGAGGGATGGTGAGGAGGGAGCACGTGCTAGCAATGGAAAGGGCATGGGGAGAAAGCAGAAACAGAAAGAGCATGGAGAGGAAAACCAGAAAAAAATGTCATGTTAAAAAAGAAAAGAAACAAAAAAATGAGGTGTGAGATGGAGGAGCAACAAAAGAGCGAGGGGTGAAAGCGTAAACAGAGAGGGGTACAGGGATGTGTGGAGGAACAAGTGGACGAGGAGTGAGTGTGGAAAAAATATGCACACCTGTGGAGTGTGGAAAAAAAAAAAAGTCCTCGTAAGTGACCAGTGGAAAGATACCATTCATCAAATCAGAAGCAATACAAAGCAAAAATGCTCTGGGCAACTCTGTTTTATTCTACCCGCTAGGCCATTAACAACAGACAGCTAAGCTGTCTTTAGACGAAACCCAAAAAATCATACAAGAACTAAATGGGTGTTGTATATTTCTTTTCTTCCCTTTACTACAATGGGCTACAAGAGGGGCTGCATATGTCTTACAGGTGCCACTGTGTTCAGGATCGATGGCTGGAATTCCTGGAGTATACAGTTTGGCCAGTAACTTGAGAATTCAGGGCATCGGAGAAGGTTAAGTAGGGAAGACATCTGGACTCCCATGTGCCTGCTTGAATGCCAGAAAGGTGTGAGATACTTCAAGAAGAGAAAGCTGCTGGGGGGGCTTGGCCTGACGCCGGTGGAGACGGGAGCTTGAATCTGAGCCGGTGAACCCCTTTCTAGTGCCATCCTGCCTGATGCGGGAGCCCCCAGCATCTGGCACCAACCCCCCCACAGTAGCGGAACCCCTGAGGAACAAGCACAACCGGAACTACTGCTGGTAAATGCCGCAAACCGCCTACGAAAGGAATCGGACCGCGGAACCGCGAGGCTGAGCAAAATGGCGGCTGCGATCCGGTAGCTGAACCTGGAGAACACCGAGGTGGCGGCAGCCCTGGGATAATTTCTGCAGGTCTCGGTCCGACACACTTGACCGACGGAGTAATAACCGCACCAACAGGCCACACACCCAGCCACATACAAGCGGCCGAAGTCCGACTGGCGAAAGATACGGAGCGAAGGGGGCTGACTGGCACTGAGACCAGCTGAGCTCCCAGCTGCGCCCGCAGTGGCCCTTGATGTGCGAGCGGAGGGTGGCGCGGACCCAGCATACATCCGGTGCTTGGGAAGGAGGGAACTTGGGTGCGCACCGGGAGCTGCCAGTAGCCAGACACAGATTGAGCGGGCGGGGCCAGCAGCCGCTGCGACTACAGTACATGAGCACGAGTCGGAGCGCGGCAGATGTTTCCTCTGAACCACCATTGAGGGGCTAGCTGATGCTTGCAGGCATACACCCTGAGAACCAGATCAGTGGACACATGACCTATCCTTGGGGGGGCCCCGTCAGAGCCTAGGCGGCGCCACAACATACTGAACGGCCCCTGGACATGAGGTGCCTCGCCCGATCCCCAGGCGAAGAGCGAAACGGGGAAGAGAGACGGGGGTGTGTAGCAAGGCGGTTGTCCACAAAGTTGAGTAGACGCTTGATACGATCCAAAAGATTTTTATTGGCCGTACATCCAATAAAAGCAATTACAAGGAAACAAAGCTGACAAGGAAGCGACTTAACAAGTTTAAGGTCAGCCGATAACTGTCTTGACAGAACCCCACCATACATGACATCTCACGGTTCTAACCTAGAATCATGGCAATTAAAGAAACAGCACAGAATACGAAACAATGAAGAATACTACAGGGTGCTAGCTGGGGTCTAAACTGCGCGCCTCGAGGAATTGAGTCCCACTTCGGAAGCTACACACACTGGCACTGTATGAATAACGCTCAATACAGATAGTGGCCACCTGCCAGATAACCAGACACAAAGCACACTAGAGCTTAGAGCCTAGAGATGCAGTGACAAAGAAGAACCTAGACGTGGCACTGCGAAGGACACTGAATGGAGATGCCCTAAGCAGTATTTGCCCACAGCGCGATCGCTACCAGTTCTTTAAAATGGCGGCGGCACTGATTCATGAGTAACTGCGGCAAGCTCGGAACAGACTCGCCAAATTCAGGGGAGCTGCAGTTGCCACTTCCCCGACACTAGAGGGCGCGCCTGACGGGGGGGGTGGGGTGACCCTAGCCCGAACGGAGGCCCTGAAAGACCCTCTACCATACACAAGCGAACTCATCGACAGCAAGGTACAAGTGGAGGCGATTGGGGAGCTACGGGACCTGGGTCAGTAACAACTCTGCGGAACACGCTACCATTGGGGCAACAGACACATTGTTAACATTACCTCCCCCGAAATAGGGAACACACATCTGAAACCCGTCCTCATATGCCCTAAACGCAACATGGGAAGAGTAAGCAAGAGGCAGTATACAGAACAACAGGAGTCGGTGGGCGATGATAACGGCGAGTCAAGCACACGCACAGGGACCAGAACTGAAAAGGCTACATCCCACGGTGAGCTCTCGCTCCATGACATCCTCCAGTCCATAGAAATGTCACGGACGGCGGTGGAAACCAAGACAGATACACTCTGCGAAGATATGGACCTTTTGCGAGCAGACCATAGAAAACTGGCAGACCGGGTTACTACCGTGGAGGAGCATGGCAAAGACCTGAAACCACAGGTGTCCCCGGCCGCGTGTAAGGTCACAGACATTGAAAAACGGGTCCAAGTATTGGAGCAGCGGGCTGAAGACGCAGAAAATAGAGCGCACCGAAATAACATCAGAGTCATGGGCTGCTCGAAAAAGTTGAAGGGAACAATATGGTGGCCTATCTTGAGAACTGGATCCGAACAGAAGTGACGGAAGAGGGCCTCTCGGCATTCTTTACCCTGGAAAGGGCAGACAGAGTCCCCGCTCGAGCACCACTCCCGGGGAGACCGCTGAGGCTGGTGGTGGCCCACCTCCTGTTCTATAAAGACAGGGACTATGTGTTGAATCAGGCGCGACTTAAAGGCCAACTCAAAGTCAACAACAGCATTGTACGGATTTTCCACGACTTCTCCAAGGAGGTACAGCATCAAAGAGCATCCTTCGTCACAGCCAAAAGGAAACTGTGCCAAATGGGGGTGTCCTACTCTATGGTGTTCCCAGCTAGACTCCGAATAGTGCATGCAGAGGGGACCACATGCTTCACTTCACCTCAGGACGTCTGAGACTGGATCGAAGAGCAAGACCCCTGAGACCGAAGATGAGATGGCAAAGGTCCACCCAAGAAGGAGCACACACATTCCCCTGGGAGAGGGACGATACCCAAGGGCCACCCAACGGTGGAAGAGACTCACAGGGACAGAGAAAGAGAAGTGGCGGCGGTGGCCTCCCTGAGTGCCGCAAGCTCACTAGATGACCCCTCTCTTTCCGGAGAGGAACAGAGAGACTCGGATTCTGAGGCCAGCTCAAGCACGGTGGGGGATGCCAGCCAGATCCTTTCAGATGTAACCCCTAGATCGGCAGACGACCTGATGTAATCCATTCAGGACACTTCAGTACAACCAGGACATTTATGTTGGGGGGGTTGGATCTAGCACCACTCTAAGCAACACCACGAGGGGTCCCGGCACAACAATATACGAACAAAACATTGGATGGGAGGATCCGGGGGGCGGGGAGGAAGGCAATCCTCCAGGCAGATATTGGCCTAGTCACCACTATCGGACATTGACTGTTAAGTGCAAGGTTTGGATGGGAGAGACGTTCTCACTTGTCCTGGGGAGGGGGAGTTGTAATGCTCACACAGTTTTAGTTGCAACATGGGGGGCGCTGTTGTCGACAGGGGAAGGAAACACACCACAATATCTCGCATGGGAAGTCTCTGAGAATTTTAATAATGGCCTGGGCACACAGGAACGGAAGCAGTGGAAACCGCACAATACTACAGATGACAAAGGCTATCTACAACATAGTATCATGGAATGTCAGGGGCATGCACTCCATGCACAAAAGGTATAAAATATTCAACCACTTGAACTGGCGAGGGGTGCAAATAGCCATGCTTCAGGAGACTCATACGCTGTCTACAGAAGGTGCGGCACTACACAGATGCTGGAGGGGTCAAGCATTTTACACGTCGTATTCGGCGTTTGCCCGGGGGCCGCTGATCTGGATACGTGCGGGGGTCCCCTTCCAGCCTGTCGAGCATAAAGTAGACCCAGAGCGGGGGTATGTGATTGTATCCGGGCGACTAGACGGACAGGACATTACCCTAATTAACATATACGGACCAAATATAGATCAGGCTCACTTCCATGAGCAGTTGTCAGGGGTCTTGGCGCCATACATGACCGGCTCAGTCTTAATAGGGGGAGAATTTAATTGTATTGCTGATCCTGACTTGGACAGATCGCACCCACCGCTCAGAGTCTCCCCAGTGCACAACATGGCTTGATCCTTTAGGGATTGGCAGACTCAGTGGGGATTGGACACGTGGCGCCTCACACATCCGACCAACAGGGAATACTCGCACCTCTCCCATACACATGAATTACACGTCCGCCTGGACACCTTTTTGAGCTCACCTGATATACATGCACAGCTCTGGGGGGCAGAATACTTGACAAGAACAGTTTCGGACCATAACCCACTAATGGTTAAACTGCAGGGGGGCACATCCGCAACCAATCCCTACTTGGCACCTCAAACCAGAGGCACTTGAGGACCAAGCCTTTATGCAAGAGACTAGGGGTCATGTTGTACAATATTACGCCAACAACGCCTCCTCCACAGACTCTAGGAGTACGGAGTGGGAGGCCTTTAAGGCCGTGATTAGAGGACGGTGCATGGCAACATCTATTGGGGTATGCAGAACGCTTACTGCAGTCATGGACAGGGTGGACAATGTGCTCAGGGACCTAGAACATAGATGACCAGAACACCAGGAGCTAAGGCAGGAACTGTTGGAAGCTAAAGAGGCTGTAGCAGTGCAGGAGGAGCGGCTGTGCTACTTTGACTACCAGGCATACACAGACAGGACACATGCAGAACGAGATAAGGCTGGGCGACTGTTAGCGTGGCTCGCCAATCCATCCCGACGGGGTAATACTGTCCTAGAAATTCAGGATCAGGCCCCTTACACAGGCAGGAAGAGATTAATAATCACTTCTGAGACTATTATGCACACCTGTACAAAAGCTCTGGGCCCCGAGAGATGGGAGGGATCACAGAATACCTATCGGGACTTCCCTTACACACACTAGATTAGGAAGAGGCAGAACTGCTAGGGGCCGAGATTGCAGACCGGCCGTTAAAGCCATGGCGTGAGGAAAACCCCGGGTACTGATGGGCTCCTTCAGGAATTTTATGCTGCCTACCTGACAGAAGTAACACCTAGACTAGTAGAACGCGGAGGTATGGGAGAGAGGGATCTTGCCGCACACGACTCGGGAAGCAGTGGTGGTCCCCTTGCGCAAGCTCAATAAACCCCCAACGGAATGTACTGCGTACAGGCCTTTATCAATGCTCAATTTAGATTTTAAAATCCTAATTAAATATTGGCCACCAGACTGCTGCTGCATATGACCTCCTTGGTCCATCAAGACCAGGCAGGATTCATCCCCAGCAGAAACACGACTCTCAACATTAGGCGACTCTTCGCCATTCTGGAACGAAGTGGGGAAGAGGTCCCGGGGGGAGAGATATTCGCTATTGATAAAGAGAAAGCATTCGATAGCCTCGAATGGGAGTTCCTGTATGCAGTGATGGCACAAAGGGGGCTTGGGTAGGGGTTTATCAGATGAGTGAAAGGATCCAGTGGCGAGAGTTCGCATGGGCCGCACCATCTCAGCACAGTACCGAGTGGAGAGGGGCACGAGACAAGGGTCTCCCCTTCCCCCGTTTTATTTGCCCTGGCAGTGGAGCTGCTAGCGTGTAGAGTGCGCTCTGGTGCGGCCTATGGGGGCCTATAATTGACTGGCCAATTGCACTATATAGAGTTATACGTCGATGACCTCTTACTATTTTTAAACGACACAGACACGGACCTAAGAGGCGCCAGGAACATGATGGAAGAGTTTGGGGCCCTCTCGGGATTACACGTTCACAGGCAAAAATCCTAACTGTTTCCGGTGACAGGTGATACCCCACCCCCAGAGGTTTTGGATGGTTTGAAGTGGGAACCTCGATGTTTTAGATACCTAGGTGTGAAGGTATATCACGCCCTCGCAGATGTCCAGGAGGGGAATGTAGGTGGGGCCCTATGAGCATTGAAGGGCAGCATGGCCCTCTGGAGAAGCCTACCCCTATCAGTAGCAGGGCGGATCTCCCTACTAAAAATGATAGCTCTTGTACTTTTTTACCACACTACCGGTGTGGATTCCGAGTGCGTGGTTCCGAGCCCTTGACTCCCTTATCAACGCATTTATTTGGGGGACTGGCAGAAGAAGAGTAGCACTGACCACGCTGACGAGGGCGCCAACTGAAGGGGGTCTGGCTGTCCCGGAGATGGAGAACTACTACCAAGCAGGACAGCTCCAAAGACTCACACAATGGGTGGCCAGGAGTCTAGACCCGGACCGGAGGAAACCTCCCTTCACCCCAGATAGGGCAGATGTACTAAGCACACTAATGGGTACCATTAAACCGCAAAAGGTCTACTCCTCAGAGCATAAAGTGCTGGGCCAGCTACCTACAAAAAACAAAGAACAAACTCCCTTCCACACCGGAGAAGTCAGTATCACTACTCGAGGTGCTCCCACATGGAGGCCAATGGAGGGGGTTAGAGGAGTGGATGCAGGCCGGGGTAACTAAAATGGGTGACTTTTATAGAGATGGAGAGCTGCTCCCAATTGAAGAATTCCGCGCGGATTGGAACATTCCGCAGGGGCACTTTGTACTCTATGGGGCTGTCACGGGGGCCATACGCCGACACTGGGGAAGGGGGGACAACTGAACCGCCCACACATACAACATGTGAGTACATAAGCCTAGCAGGGGGCGTCATCAAAGCTGTCTCATGCCTCTATTGAGCCATTAGATGGGATTCCACAAAACCGTTGGCGGGGGTTGAGAGCCAAATGGGAAACCGACCTAGGAAATCACATGGAGGATAAGGACTGGGAAAATGCACTCCAGAGGGCCACCAAGGTATCTTGCAATGCGCGATTCTGGTTAATCGGCTTCTATACATTGCATCGAGCATACATCACCCCAGATAGAATAAACCGTTTTTTCCACAGAGATGATGCTGGATGCCCACGCTGTGGAGTGACAGGGACGAGCTATATCCATATGATGTGGAGATGCCCACAACTAGAAATGTATTGGCAAGAAGTGATCCGGGAAACAGCGCGAATCACAGGGAGGGAGGCACCATGCACCCCTGACTACGTGTTGCTTAACCTGTTCGCCCATTCAATGAAGACTAAAGTGACGGCGAGATTCCAAGACTTGGCCTTTATACTGGCAAAGCGAGAACTGACTAGCAAGTGGAAGGCCCCAGCAGGCTCTAGTGTCATAAAATGGAAACACGAACTAGAAAAATGGGCAGGCTGCGAAAACAGAATACTGCTCAGGAATGCAAAGCGAGGAATAGGCAGGCTGGAGAGGGCGCAGGCTTGGGGAGCACTGGTTGATGACATGAGGAATGAGGAGCAGGAATTCCCCAGGGCCAATCCCGACCTGGAAGCCCTGACAACCAGGACCACAGGAGTGGACAGCTCGAGTACCATGGGGAGCACTGACACGCAGAGCTTGATGGCCGGAGGGAACGGGCAAGACCCACCACATTTGGCAGATATAGAGAGTGACCCAGACCATACACACGGCGAGAGACAATAGGTTTCCTAGTTGACAGCAGCGCGGGGTGGGAGGGGGGATTGTTGGGGAAGTTGGGGTGGAGAGACACTGAAGCAGCATACGGACCAATACATTCATAAGACTGAAGTCCTAAGGTATGCTTGCAGAATAACAAGGTATACAACAAGCAGATAGAACAGATGTAACCTAGCTAAGTAACCTTTGACTAGAATGCTATTACCGGTGACATGAGAATAAGATTTGTATTGTGAAGGTCTAGAAAGAACTGAAAATACCAATAAAGTCTGTTTAAAAAAAAAAGAAAGAAGAGTTAGCTGCAAGCATAAAATGTTTCTAGTTAAAGTTCTCTACGTTTTCACCCCCAAAAAAGTGGGCAGGTTCCAACTGAGACGCTGATTTTGAAAGTGAAAGTCAAGAAAGAGCAAATGTTAGAAGCGTCTAGGCAAAAGAAAGGGTCCAACTTAAAAGAGAACTTCTTTCGATGCACCTCTCATTTTCAAATGCAGGTGTGAATACTACATCCAAGAAAGTTCAGTGTGGCCAGAGATGGTAAGAGATGCTTGTTCTGGAGTCTGACAGATGGCTGAAATTTCCGGGTCTCGTTTGTCAGGGACGATGCCTACGTTTTGGATAGAGACACCAGTGCCTTCAGTGATGCTTTGGAGGATCCACACAATATTACTGAAACTTGGTGAACCTGAAGGCAAACCTTGTGTTCCATGGCCCAGATGTCTTTACCCTTGAAGTAGATTGGTCATCATTGAATCTTTACAGCTGTTGCAGCCATGACCCCCACCCCAATGGACCGCAATACTTCAGTGGTCACTTGTCTTTTATCCTTTAGACCTCACAGAAGTTTCCATTTTCAATTATTGTGCATCTCTTCATGGGCAATGTTGTTGTTAGCAACTCTGTTTAATACAAAATGTGACACCAATCACTTAGACGACACCATGTGTGAGGCACAATCTCAGTTATCCCTAAGACAGGGAAAGAGCCTGCACAGTGCTTGTCATACAGGCTCATCTCACTACTGAAGTTAGACGTAAAACTCTTTGCTGGGATTCTGGCGGCCAGACTGGGCCTCCTCATCCCTTACATTAATCTGCCCAATGAAGCTTATTTAATCCCAGGACACGGATGTGGGGATAACACAAACAAATTATACAGATTATAAAGACTGCTCAATAGGAGCATAACAATGCCCTCCTCCTCTCCCTGGAATAAAGAAATCAATTTGATAGGGTGGATTGGATTTATATGAGAGCTGCCCTCAAACATCTGGGTCTAAAATCCCATTTTCTCAGGCAGGCTATGGCAAGCTATATAACAACAAGGGCAAGAATTAGAGTCAATGGGATGCTGTTACAACTATTGTTAGTTGAACCAACAACCTGCCAGTGATGTCCCCTATCCCCTCTCATTTTTGCCTTGATTCTAGAACTCCTAGCCAATGTGATCAAAAGCAGAGATATTATCAAAGGCTATACTATTGGCAAAGACACCTTCAAACTCACCATGTTTGCCAATGATATTCTGAGTCATTCACAGATTCTCTAGCCTCTGTTCCGCAGCTACTGGAAGACCTAGCAAAATTCCAGACAATTTCCAATTTTAAGATTAATCTAACTATAACTGAAGCTCTGCTCCTGAACCAACATGCAGGACAATCTGAACCTGAAGCAATTGACATCTATCTCCTGGTGCTCAGAAAAGGTAAAATACCTGGGTATTTTGATTGCTCTCAATACCTCTCAAGTGGTTGCCCTGAATTATGCAGCACTGATCCATGATCTTAAAAAGGACCTCCAAAAATAGTTTAATGAGCATTTTTGCTGAATGCGAAGAATAGCATTAATGAAAAATGAGGGCTGGACCCCAAAATATTTAACTTAATACATACTGTTGCAGTGCCGACACCGTCCCCGATTGATTCTTTTATCGGGTAGGGCAAACTTCCCCAAATGACCAATAAGTTCTTGTACAGACCAGTGACATGGAAAGTATTGGCAGTGCCTCACATCTTCTCATTTTTAAAGGCCACCCAAATTCACTTCCTCATAGAACGTGGGAAATTTGGATACGTCATAGCAGTGGTACTTTATAGAACATCCCATAGCGAGCATCTCTCTTTAGCTGGTTCCATGGCTGAAGAAATCATTCATAAAGCAGCTGAACCTCCTTGTATCTGAGGGATCTGCATTTACTCAACTCCAGCATAGGAAGGGACAGAGCATCCAGACCATTAATTGGTCCTCATGACAGAGCACTAATATCTACTCTTTATAAATTACTCCTCGACTCCACCAGCCATCCTATAACAGCAGGATAACAAAGGTGGAAGGGCAAATTAGGGCGGGAACTCAAGCCCAAAACATGGAGCAAACACTTTGACACGGCAAGAGTGTTCACCTCCGATGCCTGGCAACATGAAACCCAATATAAACTATTTACATACTTGCACTGCATCCCCAAAAAGCTTGCTAGTTAGGAGGCTGCAGAGAGTGGAAAATCTTGGAGAGGGTATTGCGCTATAGGCACACTTTTCGACTTACAATGGCATTGCCCTAAATGGGGACGGTACTGGGAGGAACTCATTAACAAACTAAATAGGGCATTTGAAACCCGTATCCTGATGTGAACCTAGGGGATATTTTACTTGGGCTCCATTACGACACATAAAGATGTCCAACATGCCTTAGGAGGAAGCGGCTGACCATGGCTCTAATGGCAGGGATACAATGCCTCATTTTGCTGTGGGGTAAAGCAATTGCTCCTACATTCTTAGCATGGCTGTCCTGGCTATGGGACTCCTTGGCAATGGAGAAGATTGTGCTAATGTTAGATAACAAATTGCAGACCTATGAGGATGACTGGAAGCCGCATATATGAATCCTGGCCCATCACTTTAGGGAACTTACTTGCTCTTGCTACATCAAGGTAGCGCGGCTGCTCTCAGAGGTCATTCAACTCTTACCCAGATGAATTAGACATCATAGTGCCCTTGTGTGTGCTCTCCATTTTCTATATGATATTCACTTACAGATGTAGGGCCACTTCGGTCTAGCAGACCACAAGGTGTGGGAAGGAGAGAATGGGGAGAGGGTGATTTATGCACTGTCCTATGTCTTGTTCACTTTACAGATGCCTTGCCGACCACCTGGATGTGGCCGATGGTTTTTGTTTCTTAAACAAAATACAAACACAGTGAAACCTAAAATTTACCATTGTAACTTCAGTACCACAAACCTTGAGGAAAGTACATATTTGTTTTTTTGAGGGGAGCGGGTCAATTTACGACTACTTTAACTTTAGTTGAACAAATATTGCGGCAAGTGCATATATTTTGAGGGTGGTTTGGTGGATTTATTAACCTAACTCTGGAAAAATTGGTGAATATGTATATATTTGGGAGGGCCAGGATTGGTATTCTAACATCGGGGATATTTGAAAGGGTCAAATTTACTATTCTAACTTTAAACATACAAACATAAGGAAGGAGCCTATTTTTGGGTGGGTCAAATTTACTATTCTAACTTCAGTCCTCCAAACATCAGGAAAAGTGCATATACTTGGGGGGTGAGATTTAATGTTCCAGGCCAGCCCAAATAAATTGGGGATAGTGCATCTTTTAGTGAGGGTGGTGGGGCTCATATTTACTATTCTAACTCCAGCCCACAACCATTTTGGAAGGTGCGTATTTTTGAGGTGTGGGGATTATATTATTATTTTAACTCCAGTACCACATGTATTTGAGAAGGTTCTTATATTTGAGTGTGGAACAATTCACCTAAATTGTCCAAGAAAATATGTGATCCACTTTTATCATTAAAACTAAATGGAAATCAATTCAATAAATGAATGTTAGTAAATTATTTATTAAATCTTTTTAGAAATCATTTAATAAAATAAGAAAAGAATTTGCAAAAGAAGGCCTCATTACGATGTCGACAGGACTGGCATCTGCCCAACACCATTGCAGTTTGGAACAGCCTGATCTTAGGTAAGCAGTTCCGACTGCAGTATTAGTATGCGACCGACCATAAGGCGGTAGCAAACATACATTTTCCAATAGAAGCTTGTGCGGTGGGTGGAAAAGGTCTGCAGCACAAGCTTCCATAGTCAAAAAGCAGGGGCATTGACTCCCTACTGCTGCGAACCACTACATCCTAGGCTCATTTTGACAATTTAAATTAGAGCCATACCTCCATTAATTTTATTTCCTTATGGGGCGGGGCTTCGGAACTCTCAGTGGGTAGGACCAGCAGCTGAGGCTGAAACTGAGCTGCGCATGTCAGATTGGCCAGTATTGTTTCTCTGGCCAGCCTTATAAGCTTCCACATTGAAGGCTACCATGGAGCTGTGTGAGCATAGACACAGCACCATCGGTCTTCAATCGAGGGTTGTGCTTGTATGCCCCAGCCAATCCTATCAGTGCTCTTATGCTGCTTAGTATTATATGCAGCATAAAAGCAGTGTTTGGATTGGCTGGGGAGTTCAGCCATATTTTTCCCCAGCTAGGAGGAGAGAGATGTTTGACTGCACTGTGCACAAGGGCGCAGAGACAGGAAGAGTGATGCGTGTCACCCACTCGGTCTCGGACTAAGCAAGTGTGTATGCCTCAGGGTTCTTTCTGCTGTTGGGTTATATTTCAAAGATGTCAAGTAAGTTGTTGAAAAAGTAAGCAAAGAACAGCAGTTGTAAAATCTAAAACCTGCGCATTTGGTTTGTTTTTAGTTAGATATAGCTGCTTGCCTTGCAGAGCTATACATACCAATTTTCCCCAGTTACCTATGTATCGGTAATGTGAAAAAGCTATGGCTAGAGTAAATTTGCACCAAACACATGCTGCATGGACAAGCAAATGCAGGTCCCAGGGCTGTTTGCGCTGGTCCTTACCCATTACTCACCCTTTGCTTACATTAGAAGTGGGTTCGTCCAGTTGAGAGCAAAGCTTTTTTGACACTGCGGACGCTTCAACTGTTAGTGCAAAGTAGCTTCTGCACGAAAAAGTGATTGACAGTGACATTTGTACCACTTTACATAGTGGACAATATCTTAGCACCGGCATCAAACTGTAGTAATTATAGGCCCATGTTTAGTACCAGGTTGGTGAGATAGCATAATGAAGCTCTATCTATGCAGATAGTGAGGGTATGAAAGTACATAATATGGAAACTGTGGTGTTTCCACTTCTTCAGATGAAAAACACGTTGAACACATTCACCCCTGCCTTTTTGCAGCCATACACTGGTTCGGTGTACACCACTTCTCCTCATAAAAAGGGAAGCACGAGGCATTATCAGGCTGTGACAGACTACGCCGTCAGATACCTCCTTAGCTAAATCTGGAACATCGATCTGGGTGGCAAGAAGAGAGGGAAACACAGGATTTCTGGGCCCACCTGACTGAATTGCTTCTTTCTCAAAGGTCTCTGCTGGCCCATTCCTCTCCCAAATGGCAATCTACAACTGGGGTGCTCAGAAAGGCTCACTGGGGGTTGTCAAGTCTGTAAGGACCAGGGGCCCAACTAGACTCGAACTGCGGTGGGGGGGCAGGGGTAAGACTCCCAGCCAGGGCTGACTTGAGCACTGGTGGTGACCGTTACAACAGTCTTTTTGGGCGCTCTCCTCCCACAAATCCTCCTTCTCTATGAATTCCCTCACTACCATTCTCCAACAGTGCACCTCCTCTCTTTATACTCTCTCTGACGTATATATATTTTTTTATAAAGCTACTCTTAGTTGCCCTTGCTCAGTCATGCTTTTCTTCATCTACACAAAGTCATTACCAGCACAGATCAACCAATTTCACCTCACATGCTATAACTAAGCAGATGACATACAAATACTCCTTAAACTGGAAAGCCCCACAGACATTGTAAACTCACAGATTTTCAGTTGCCTCAGAGCCGTTAATCAGTGGATGACATGGAGTGTCTCAAAATGAATGCTTCCAAAACAGAAATACTCACATGTGGCGATTGAAAAAATTATGACCCACTCACCATCCGGCCTGACGATCTGGGAACACCTCCTAATGTATCTAAGGAAGTAAGAGAACTTGGAATTACCATGTACTCCAAGCTATCAATGAATGTCCAAGTGCACAAGCTTGCAAGATCAATCTTCATTACAATAAAAACTCATGACGCATCTTCCCCCACCTGGGATTTCCACACAAGGTCCGGGCTACTGTCTCTCTTGTACTGTCTAAACTCGATTACGCCAATTGCCTCTTGCACGGATCATCTTTACCAACTATGAAATGACTGCAACAGATTCAGAACTAAGCTGTAAGACTACTCCTACATGTAAAACCACATGCCCGCAACTCTCTTTCCTTGAAGGCCTTACATTGGTTACCAGTTGCCAGGAAATCAACATTCAAGCTCCTTTGTATCACCCAGAAATCAATACATGGAACAGAACCACTCTTCATCAGGAATAAAATCACCAAATATACTCAACAAAGGACTTTCCACTCTAGATTGGCACCTCGCCTCAATATCCCACCATACAAGAAAAAAACACAAGTGGCACATCCTTCTCTGTTCAAGCAGTCAAACTATGGGAATTGTTACCCCTAAACATAAGATCTACAGAAGACTACTCAAGAGTTGGCTCTTCCCCACATAACTACCATACCCAGACATAAATGTAAAGCATATTCCTGTGTATATAGCATTTATTTGGATTATATGTATGCATCAAGATATGTGCATTCCTTTGTGTAAATGTGTATAATAAACATGTTTATAAATATATAGATATTTGTTAGGTCTGCTTAACAAATGTACACATTACCTATGGTTATATTATTCTATGTTTAACTTGTATATAGGCCACTGCATAAATAAGTAATTTTTATCATAACTATTTATCTACAATTGCTTCACTATTGAATTATTAAAAGGATTTTTTTATAAAAACAAATACATTAGCTTAAAGTACATCATCACTTGAAAGTCTGAGTTTATTAAATACAACTTAAATCTAAATATATCACCTTCCTTTTACATATGTACCTCCCATGTACTTATGTATCGTTATCCTTATTACTTTACTCCTAATTCAGCATCTCCAATGCTGTATCCTAAATCTTACCCTATACCTCTCTCAATATATCGTCTACATATTAACTTTCATGTACATATGTATTTTTATATTTATTACTTTACTCATAATTCAACATCTCCAATGCACCACTCTATATCTCACCCTATACCTCTCTCAATATAACCTCTACCTCTACTCTCTGACTCATCCCAAGCCCCATTCTACTATTATGATCCCCCAAATAACCCTTTCTAGACTCTTCCCTCCTCTACTGCTCCTTGCATTGGCTCAAACCTCTTATACTACTCAGATCTCCCAAACAAGCCTTGCTAAACTCTTCCCTCATGTATCCCTCCTAGTCTCATCCAATACCTCATCTTTCTCTCTAATCCACTTCTAGAGACTCTTCCCTCCTCCATCTCTCCTTTACTTATCTCAAACCTACTCCTACAGCCATGATCTCCAAATAAACACTTTCAAGACCCTTCCCTCTTCTATCCCTCCACTATCCATTTCAATCTAACTAACAGACTCACATATCCACCCCTCACAATATTTTCATATTTCACTATATTAATTTACCACTAATTCTTTTTGGGTTCCAGAGTAGCGTGCTACTCACCGAAAGGCGCTTCAACGCCTCATCAGGTGTAGTAAGTGCTATATTAATGCAATTCCAATTCCAATGATTTATTCTCACGACTCTCCCTTTCTCTTGGCTCGACCTGCTTTCATTCGACAAAGTCAATTTTCATATTTATAAACTCTCTCTGTTCAATTTACAATAGTCAAGTAAAGCTAAGCAACAATTAACATGTAATTCTACATGTGGATGTCGGTGTTCAAGTTTTCCAAATAGTGCTTCATGGCTGATGTTTATATTCATTCATAAATAACACTTTTGTTCAAGCTAGGATTACATTTCTACCAGTTAAGTATTTGTTTTTGGTGCAAGTTTTTAACATTTTATGTCAACCTGTTTGTATAATGATGTGGCAGTGATGTGCTCAGAACCTTGAACCGCATTGATTATTGGAAATCATTGTGAACTGCGATTTAAATGATTGGCTCTCCCAGACTCTCCCTTTCCATTGACTCTTTCTTCTGTAATGCTGTGAACTCACTGGAAATATAAAAGGGTCAATTGAATCCATATATACGCACCCTCTTCAGCAGAGGGAAGCAGAGCGAGCTCCACATTTGCAGGTGACCAACTGCATGCTGGCGGGAAGGACCGCTGCTACTGTCCTTTCTGTGGCCTTTATGCTTTAAGGAACAGGATGCCCTGCCACTCTAATGGTAAGGGTCTGGACTGTCACGGCACAGCATACCATATGAGGGCGAGCACCACTTTGAAAATGGTGTGTGCTCTTTGAGCATAAAAGTTATTGTTCACCATAAGCGCCATTGATTGGAGAAGACCCAGGTTGAGCTTGCTCTTCAGTACCTCACTCGCCAGTGGCAACAAGCCAAACTGTGTTGCAGTTTCCAGTTTCCTCTTTGCTGAGTAGCCACACGCTACTACCGTAGCTGGCCCAGGTACTGGCAGAGAGAATTATCAGGGATCCTCAGTCAGCCTTCTGCAGAGGTCTCAATGTCACCCTCAGATTGTCCCATGGCAGGTGAACCTAGGAATTGAAGCTAGCTGGCCATATGAGCAGTAAGCAGAGGGAGAGGGCCCGTTACACATCATTTAATGCCTTTATGATCTGACCAGTGTTATAGTCCAAATGTGCTTCAAAATGCAGCATTTCCCAATTTCCAAGGACTTCCCGGGGACAGCTCCAAACCACCTATAAACATTTCTTTAAGCTATATGCTGTTCATAGCAGCTCTCCTAAAGTTATTTAAGCTACACCATTTTCAATAAATACTTGGGAGAGATATCCTCTACCCTCCATTAATGCTATGTTCTAGCTAATTACCGCCCAAGTACACCATAAAAGGTACCATTTTCAACAACATTGCTGGAAACGAATGAGGGGGGAATCCAAACTCACCAAGAATAGTAGGGCTACCAGGGGACTCCATGTCAACAAAGATACTGCAACTATTTACTGAGATAGGTCCAGGAAAATAAATGATTGAAAACATGTCACAGTGGAAATACGTGTATGCATGGGGAATATAGATATATGTATGTTTTCTATTGTAATATCAATAATTAGTCAAATTAAAAAGTCTAACACTGACCAGAATCTCAGGACCAATTTTTATGCCCACCACTTTCCTATTTCACCAGCCGCCCCTGCATGATGCATTCTGCATCACACATAGAAAGAGGAAACTGCCTCGTAGGAATGTTTTTGTACAGCAATGTAATACAGGCAGCCTTGCACCTAGTTGGCGCAAGGCACCCTCAAGTGCGACAGTGCAGGTAGCGAGCTGAAGAGCACTGTATCTTGGTAGATATAGTGATGTTCAGCTCTCCCCCATTCACACAGCACAGCAACTTTGCTTGCTTCCCTGCGTTGCGTAAACCTTTAGTAGACATGCGTCCTAGTCTCCAAGAACACCAACAGACTTGACCTTTGGGTACATGCCAGGGTGCACTCAGGGAGTTAAACTCTGAGACATGCTACCTGCTAGACAGTAGTCTCTATAATAAAAGTGAATCCACTGCAAGGGTGGATGCACTTTATTTACTGTTGAATTTTTGGTGAGCCATGGTGCTGAAGCACCCTACTTGGTATTCTTGCTTTGCAATAGCATATTCCCCAAATGCCCCTGAGTCACAGAGAGGGGACATTACAGACATTTTCCTTCCCGGGACTGCCATTCTTCACATGTGACAGAAAAGACCGTGACTGTTGCTTCAGCATAAAGAGGGCAGGGCAGGGTGACCGTCACTATGACTAGGGTGGACACACTCTGCTGACAGACAACCAGCAGGTCTCCCACCTCTAAACGAGGAAAGAGAATCACAAGTTTAGCAGGTGTGGCATCCTAGATTTGTTCTGCCAATGTACCACATGTGCCACACTCTTAAGGTACCCCTCTCATTCTGAATATGTTTACCTAAGTTGCTTGCATAAAGTCCTCACAAATATCAACCCTGAATTTCCGACATTTCCAAAAGGCACTGCTTATCAACTCTTGGAAATGTGAAAACTCTTGAGGCCAACGGAAGGACAGAACTGGACTGAAGTGTTACATTGGCCTAGCAACCTAGCAAGACCAGCAAGTCTTGTGGTACAGTTTTCAGCTCCAGATCACTGACATAATATCATTCACAACAATATCTTGGCACAGAAATATTGTTTCAAAAATATTGCTTACAAAAATATAATGTCCCTATATTTATAAAGGTAAGCACAAAAAGTGGAAAAAAATTACAAAAACATTGTTTTAAAAAAATATATATAGTTTAAAATAGTAAATCTTACATATTTCAATATATAACATTAATATAATGTAAACTAAATACATTTAAGTAACATTTATTACTATGTACACTTACATAAATATACAGAGATATATATATATATTTATATATTACATATATAAAAAAAATATATATATATTAATATATATATATATTCACTTAAAAAACCATAGGTTTCACACATGTTATAGTTAGCTGGACATTTCACTCGTGAAAAACCATTGAAATTCCCCCGTTATAGTTAGTGCAGGCAACTATAACTCACGCGACCGCAATCCTCTGCTGATGACGTCAGATATGACATCACTGTATTTAGACACTTATTTACCCATGTCTTCTTCCATTAATTTTTAGCTATACATATATTACAAATATTTTTTTTTCAGAAAGACACATATGTCATCAGAGATGTAATATCTGACGTCATCAGCAGAGTATTGCGGTCGCGTGAGTTATAGTTGCCTGCACCAACTATAACGGGGGAATTTCAATGGTTTTTCACGAGTGAAATGTCCAGCTAACTATAACATGTGTGAAACCTATGGTTTTTTAAGTGAATTTGCAAGGTTTTTTAAATGCTAATTCCTAACTATAACGTGTGTGAAACCTATGGTTTTTTCAGTGAATTTGTACGGTTTTTTAAATGCTAACTTATGTATTTTTTTTTTATTTTTTTTTAAGGATTTTCACCGTGCGCGTACCGTACGCGCACGGTGCACTTCGCGCACCGCGCGCCCACATTACGCAGTTCGCGGAATTTTTCCGTTTCTACCGTACGCGCACGCTACGCGTACTCCGCGATTTTTCGCAAAAAAATTAAAGGAAATTTTGGCCATTGGGGGTCCTTCTGGGACCCCCCGACAAAGGCTAGGGGGTCAGGAACTGTCCACCCTGCCCCCTTTTCACGTTCTCCACCTTTGTTTTTCACCCCCTCAGACTGCGAGAGACAAAATGGCGGCCGACACTTCCTGGTTTCGACCGATTCAAATGTTTACTAAGATCTAACAACCAATCAGAATCGCGCTCGTGCACGGCAGCGTGCGCGTACGGTAAGTTTTACCGTACGCGCACGGTGCGCGCTTATAGATATATATATGCTTTTAAATGCTATTTTCTCTGGAAATACTGAACAGATTTACACCAGCAAAAGGCACATCCCTGACCTGAGGACTACCTCTCTGCCAAATTTCAAGTAATTCTGTTCAGCCGTTCGGGCTGTAGCTTGGACTAAAGGTCCTATGGAAAAATGCATGGGGAAAACGGGTTTTGGGACCCCCCCTTTTTCTCAGCCCCCGCTTGACGAATCCCCCCGAGACTTTCAGGGAAGGAGCGGAGCGGAGCGGAGCGCCCCACCTATTTTGAAAATTTTGCGAGGATTCGTCAATCGGCGCCAAAGTTATTCCAAATAGAATGTTGCGGATTTGCTATGGAAACACGATCCTAACTATAACTATCTACTGGCGACCGCCAGTAGATAATATATATACATATATATTTATATATATATATATATATATATATATATATATATATATATTATATATATCTGTGTATGTTTATATATTACCTACTGGCGTTCGCCAGTAGGTAGTTATAGTTAGGATCAATTATCCATAGGAAAATCATAACATTCTTTTCCCAATAACTTTGGCGTCGGTTGACGAATCTTCGCGAAATGTTCATAACTCATGGGGCGCTCCGGTCAGCTCCTATCTTGAAAGTTTCGGGGTGATTCAGAACGCAGGGGCTGAGAAAAAAGGGGTGTCCAAAAACATGCTTTCTCCATGTTAATTCCTATAGGAAACTTTAGACACGGCTACAGCCCGAACTGCTGAACGGAATTACACCAAATTTGGCAAAAAGGTAGCCCTTGGTTCAGAAAGATCCCTTTTTGTTAAATGGTGTAAATCCGTTCAGTAGTTCATGAGAAATTAGAAAAAGAAAAAGTTTCAATATCTGGGCAGAGCCTAACGACACATCTCATTGTGAGATCTGATTGGCTGTCAGCACTTCATCCTGGAATTGCTGGCAGACATCGAGGGACCAATATACATGATAGTACCCCATTGAAATGCATTGTAGTGAATTGAAGATTTTGAGGGTTACCAAAAGGAGAACTATAAAGTATGGTAACAGACTTTAGTTACATTAGAATTCATTTGTTGATGGTACCATACTAATTTCAGGAATTGTGGTGTGTTCTAAGGTGATTTTACCCTGTGAAAAACCTTCTGCTGGGATATCATGAATCATGTTTGAGAGAGAACTGAAGCTAGAATGAGAGCATATTTTCTGTAAATTCACATTATCTTTCCCAGTCATGTGAGAATGAAGTCTGTCATTCTCAGTAAATCATGTACATCCAACAAGGGCAGAGACTGTCAGTTGATTCCTTTGTGTTCTACTGCAGCTTCCCAGAGTGTTCTAAAGAACAACTAGAGCGCTAACTGCCTTACTTATGACAAAAGTATGGCAGACCTGAAGCCATCTTGATTGGAGTAAACTGGTAACACTTAAAACATTTAATTTAAAAAGGAACAAAATGATGGGGTTCATTTTGTCATAGAAATTATGGTTGGTGCTGTAGAAAGAAAAATTAGGACATGTTTCAAGTGTGATCTCAAATATCTTCCTGTTATATTTCAACAGGAGCAGCCTGTCAGTTGATGCCTTTGTGTTCTGCTGCAGCTTCCCAGAGTGTTCTAAAGAACAACTAGAGCGCTAACAGCCTTACCTATGACAAAAGTATGGCACACCTGAAGCCATCTTGATTGGAATAAACTGGTAACACTTAAAACATTTAATTTAAAAAGGAACAAAATGATGGGGTTCATTTTATCATATAAATTATGGTTAGTGCTGTAGGAAGAAAAATTAGGACATGTTTCAAGTGTGATCTCAAATATCTTCCTGTTATATTTCAACAGGAGCAGCCTGTCAGTTGATGCCTTTCTGTTCTACTGCAGCTTCCCAGAGTGTTCTAAAGAACAACTAGAGCGCTAACAGTCTTACTTATGACAAAATTATGGCACACCTGAAGCCATCTTGATTAGAATAAACTGATAACTCTTAAAACATTTAATTTAAAAAGGAACAAAATGAGGGGGTTCATTTTGCCATGGAAATTATGGTTAGTGCTGTAGAAAGAAAAATTAGGACATGTTTTAAGTGAGATCTCAAATATCTTCCTGTTATATTTTAACAGGAGCAGCCTGTCAGTTGATGCCTTTGTGTTCTACTGCAGCTTCCCAGAGTGTTCTAAAGAACTAGAGAGCTAACAGTCTTACTTATGACAAAATTATGGCACACCTGAAGCCATCTTGATTGGAATAGACTGGTAACACTTAAAACATTTAATTTGAAAAGGAACAAAATGAGGGGGTTCATTTTGCCATAGAAATTATGGTTAGTGCTGCAGAAAGAAAATTAAGGGCATTTTTTAAGTGAGATCTCAAATCCTCTTCTATATCATTAGAATATTCTAACATGCAGACTGAAACAATCACTTTCAATACCAGCAGTAGACTTCCAGTTAACTCCCTGGTGAGCAGTAGCTTTACTACAGTGATCTAATGAACAACTAGAGTGCTAACATTCTGAATTTACGGCAAATGTGTGACACATCTGAATGCCTTCTTGATGGAATCAAAGTAAAAAACTGAAAGCATTTCCTACTGAGGAGATTGCAGTAAATGAGGAAATTAGGAAACTTCATAACAAATAAGTCTCCCAAGATGGCCACCAGAGAAAAAAGAGCCCAAATGTAGCACAAATATCACCCAGATGTAGCCCACATATAGCCCAATGACAGAAGTGTGCAAAACACTTTTTATTTTTAGTTTTTCTGCAGTTTTATATAGTGCAGACTGGTCAGGTATTGGAGTGTTACATCTTACTTGGACCCCTTATTGCGTATTTTGCACGAAGTACATGAGATTGATCTTGTGAAACATTGAACTTTACGATTCTGTTAACCTGAAGTTGCTCTGAACCGGGCTTTGTAACACCCGTTTTTACCTACTGGTTTTAATTGATCTATGTTCCTGAATCAAATCGAATAAATGAATTCTATGGTATGATGGAGGCGAGGATTATGCATATCGTTCCTCACTTTATTTGCATAGCAGTTCAAAGAAAACTTAACACAACAATCATTAAACAAAAGACTACACAACCCATGAACCATTAGCGGGGCAGTCTCCAAGGCAACTATAGTCCAATCATATCACAGTCCATCGTATATAATATTGTGACGTCCCTTCCGCTTCCTCTTTCTTCACTGCTTGTCAGTTAAGTGCATTCCTTACATTCTTGGCTTAATCTGACGTTGTTGCTGTTTGTAAAGCGGCTTCTTGTGCACGTTATTAGCATTATTGCCTTGGTATTGTTTCATATTCCCTGCGCAGCAGGCTCTTGCCCGAGAGCGTTCTCCCCCTCGTAGTTTCTCCCGCTGTGCGCTCTGCGTGCGGTGAGATCCTGTCAGGCGTGTCTGGTCCAAGCGAGGCAGCTTCGTCGAGCTCCCGCTGGTCTTTACGCGCGTTTGGGAATCCGGTCACTCCTTTAGTATCTGCTTGATTCCCGACCAACCCTCACCTAATTTTGACACCGCTACGCGGTGATTTCCCCACAGGGCCATGTTAGTGACCAGCGCCGCCTGGTGGTGGTAATTGGTATTGCGCCTCAGACTATTCTTATAACAGCTTCGGAGAAAGCCCAGCTGTTGGAGCACCGGCGAGGGGGCTGCCTTAAGGATTTTAAGGGCATTTGTTCTGTGCTCACACCCTCTGCTATCATGTCTTCTCCAGAAGACCATTTTTACTCCTCCTACCAGGAAGTGGAGGAGGAATGGCCCCCCAACTTCTCCCTCCAGCAGTGGACCAAGCCCTCTCTCTGGCTACTTCTAGGGCGCTGGCTCCTCTTAGGGATCAGTTTGATAAGCTGGCGAAAAGCATCCCGGGGGTGTTCAGTGACCCAGATCTGGTGGTGGCAGGTCCCAGTAGCTCCCAGATGGGTAATAAAAGGGCCGTTAAGCATAAGGCGGGGCACTTGGAAGGATTTGATAAACTCACGGAGACCTTCTTCAAGAGTGTGCAAACGCTAAAACATGAACCCTGCCGGGAGGAGGAGGAGTCCGGAGAAAATTGCGACACTGTCACCACTGTTGTAGACCCCGATGGCGGGTTTTCCTTAGAGGGAGAGGGTGTATCGGAGGACGATTTCTCCTCCGATGAGGATAAGGACTCGGGGCGTCCCTGGCATCCAGAGTCCTACTCCTCTCAGTCCTGGGTTGGGGACGGGGTCCACTTGGACATGTTCGAGCCTACCCAAATTTACCATCCTAGGTCGGTGGAGTAGACCCCTGACACCAAAGTGGCAGAGTATGTGGTGGGTAAAATCCATCAACCCCTTGAAAGGTAGGCCAGGAATAGGATGAGCGGAGAATGCCCCAGGCCCTCAATGAAGGAGAAGGTGGCATACACGCCTGAAATTGATGAGAAACTATGTACCTTTTTCTCCATGTATATGAGGGATCCCAAGAAAGGAATTGATAGGTCTTGGACTTGGTAGGGCCCTTGACCCAAATTATTCAATTGGCGGAGCGTTCAAAAGAGTCAGGATCCCCTTTGTCCACAGATATTGTGGCTGGTTGGGCGCACTACCCTAAACCCTAAAACACTACCCCCTCCACTACTCAAACACCACTGCACTACCCTAAACCCTAAAACACTACCCCCAGCACGACACCCTACACTACCCAAACATAACTGCACTACCCTAAACCCTAAAACACTACCACCAGCCCGACTCCCTACACTACCCAAACACCACTGCACTACCCTAAACCCTAAATCTACCCCCAGCACGACCCCCTACACTACACAAACACCACTGCACTACCCTAAACCCTAAAACACTACCCCAGCACAATCCCCTTCACTACACAAACACCACTGCACTGCCTTAAACCCTAAAGCACTACCCCAGCACGACCCCCTACACTACACAAACACCACTGCACTACCCTAAACACAAAATCTACCCCCAGCATGGCCCCCTACACTGCACAAACACCACTGCACTACCTAAACCCTAAAACACTACCCCCAGCACGACCAACTTCACTACCTAAACACAACTGCACTACCCTAAACCCTAAAACACTACCCCCAGCATGACCCCCTTCACTACCCAAACACCACTGAATGACCCTCAACCCTAAAACTCGACCCCCTACACTACACAAACACCACTGCACTATCCTAAACCCTAAAACACTAGAACCCAGCACGAACCCCTACAGTACAGAAACACCACTGCACTACCCTAAACCCTAAAACACTACCCCCCTACACTACACAAACACCACTGCACTACCCTAAACCCTAAATCACTTCCCCCAGCACTGCCCCCTACACTACACAAACCCAACTGCAGTACCCTAAACCCTAAAACACTACCCCAGCACTACCCCCTACACTACCCAAACACCACTGCACTACCATGCACCCTAAATCACTACCCCCAGCACAACCCCCTATACTACACAAACACCACTGCCTACCCTAAACCCTAAAACACTACCCCCAGCACGACTCCCTACACTACCCAATCACCACTGCACTACCCTAAACCCTAAATCTACCCCAGCACGACCCCCTACACTACCCAAACACCACTGCACTACCCTAAATCCTAAAACACTACCCCAGCACGACCCCCTACACTACCCATACACCACTGCACTACCCTAAACCCTAAAACACTACCCCCAGCACGACCACCTACCCTACTGCACTACCCTAAACACTACCCCAGCATGACCCCCTACACTACCCAAATACCACTGCACTACCCTAAAACACTACCCCAGCACGACCCCCTACACTACCCAAATACCACTGCACTACCCTAAACCCTAGAAAAAAAACCACCCCATGCCCAATCCCCCTTACCTCTCACTCCTCGTGGTTTCTCTCTCCTCGTGGTTCTTGCTTCACGTCTTCTCTGAGGGGCAGTGCACGTCGTTGTGAGGAAACGGAACAGCCTCTATTACCTTACAACAACGTGGATCGTCTACATGTTTTTTAGACCGCATGGTCATTTACCATACATACCTTTACAACAAAATTTGTTGTAAAGGCATGTGTGGTAAATGACCATGTGTTCTAAAAAAAATGTGTAGTAATGACTTCGCGATGTACGACGCATGCGTGGTAATGCATGCGTTGTAATGGTATCACGAAAGTAAAATAGTCATTGTAACAGCTGTTTACCGATCGAAGCTGGCCCCTGTTCTTCAGTGAGACGTTTATTTGATTAATTAGGAGGAAGGAATGTGTTTTTTTACCGAAAAGTGCATTCCCAGCTGTTTTCTTGTGAAAGTGTCCGCTTGGCCTGGTTTCACTTCCGGTGAGAAAGTGGAAGAGTGTTTGAATCTAAAGGAGTTCTTTTGTTGGACGGGCCGGCGCGACATGTCATCAGAAAACATAGCTAATGGAAAGCGTCCTCCCTGAAGTGTGGAGCAGTGCCATGAGAGGTCAACAAGTGTGCGTCCCACCGCAGTATGACCGTACCGCGTGACCCATGTGCCAGCTCCAGGGTACGGGAGGCAGAAGCAGGATCGCAGGTCCTCTTGAAGACCGTTGTAGCACTAATTCTAAATTTTGGTACTAGGGCATTTTAACTTTGTTGTTCCTGCCAGATACAAAGAGAAGATCCTGTGTTATTCAGTGCCCTCATTACCTTTTTTGTGGGTTGTGGTGCTTGTCACTTCGCTGCCCCACCGGTGCACACGACTGGGCACCCCACCTCATATGCCATCTGCAGGGCCTCTGCCGTCGGATCACTGGTTTCGGTTTCTGGAGTGGCAACATAAACAGTTGCTCCCAAAGGACTAGCCTGAACACTTAGGTGAATATCCCCTGCACCAGCATTCCACGGAAATTCTTTCCTAGCTCTCCCACGTCGATGAGGACGTCATAACAGCACGGCTCCGCTCGCGACACCGTATGATGTCATCGGAGCCATAAGAGGACCTCGTCGGCGTGCTGACGTCAGTTCCACCCATTTTCTCTGTGCCACCGAGGCAAACAGGCAGACCGATCCATTTTCACATGTATACATAGTATAATAAATATATATATATTCACTGAAAAAACCATAGGTTTCAGGCACATTATAGTTAGAAATTAGCATTTAAAAAAGCTTAGAAATTCACAGAAAAAACCCATAGGTTTGTAATATGTGACATCATCAGCAGTGCATTGCGGGCGCGCGAGTTATAGTTAGCTGAACTAACTATAATGGGGGAATTTCTATGGTTTTGTATGAGTGAAATGTCCAACTAACTATAACGCCCCTGAAACCTATGGTTTTTTCAGTGAATATATATATATATAAAACTATATAATATGATCAAAAATATATATTTTGCATTATATTATGTTTTTTTATTTACTTCTATAAAAAGCATGTATATATAAATATATTGAAATTATATATATATATACATATATGTATATTACCTACTGGCGGTCGCCAGTAGGTAGTTATAGTTAGGACCAAGTTTCCATAAGAAGAGCATTTTTTGTTTTGCTTATAACTTTGGCGTCGTTTGCTGAATCTTCATGAAATGGGCTGCGGAAATTAAGTGAGGTATTGCCTAGAGTCTGATGCTGCTAAGGTGAGCTGGTGTGGGAGTCGGGGCTTAAAGCGTGAGCCCAAATTGTGTGTCTTATGCTGTGAAGTCATGTGCCTTGGCCGCTGCACTACACCTGTGGAAGTAGTGTCAACATGTGTTTATACCTACTAGGACGAACTACTGACTCGTACTGCTCTGATGTCCTGGGGTATGGAAAATATGTGAGGTATTGTGTACAGTCTCATGGTGCTAGGCTGAGCTGCTGCCGGACTCGGGGATGAAAGCGTGAGTACAAACAGTGTGTCATATGCTGTGAAGTCATGTGCTGTGCCACTTCTGTCCAAGTAGTGTCAGTATGTAGTTATACCTACTCGGAGGAACTTTTGTTTAGAACATTGTAACTTGTGTATGGTGCTTAGGGGGTGTTATACAGGGAGTGCGAAGGTAAATTTGCATGTATCAAATCAATTCGGTATTTGTAAAGTGCAAACTACTCACTCCTACGGGTCTGATGGCGCTGGGGGCGTAAGCTGAGCTGCTGACAGACTCGGGGTAAAGCCGGTGAACTACTGACCCCTACTGGTCTGAAAGTGCTGGGTACGGAAATTAACTGAGGTGTTGCCTAGAGTGTCATGCTGCTAAATTGAGCTGCTGCTGGACTCGGGTATGAAACCTTGAGCCTGTGTTTGCTATGCTGTGAAGTCATGTGCTCTGGGCGCTGTGCCACACTTGTCCAACTTGTATATGGTGCTTAGGTGGTGTTGTACAGGGAGTGCAAAGGTAAATCAATACGGTATTTGTAAAGCGCAAACTACTCACCCCTATGGGGGAGTAGAGGTAGTGATCAAAGCGAGAACTCTGTGCTGCAAAGTCAGATGGTCTGGCCGCTGCAGCACAGCTGTGTGGAGAGTAAAGTTTGGCGAGGGTCCGGGAGTTGCAGTTACCTGGCCCTAAAATAGCGGGCCTAAGTTGTCAGTTATAGGGTGGCTCTAAAAAGAGCCCTTGTGTTGATTAGTTGGAGCTACATATAAGTGCGGATGCACAGCTTCAAGTTATTCAGGAAAACTTGATTTCCGTGATCTGTGAAGTGTACTCCATCACTTCTGTATATATCAGCCATATCAAAACGTATGTTGCTGTTGTAGATGGACCCCATTTTGTGGTCTCTGAGGTATGCAGACACAGCTTTGTTGAGTTTCTTCCTAGATTTTTCAATCTGAGGACAAAATTGTTTTGAACATTTCCACGTCTTTGGCATATATTGGAATATACAAAGACAATTTGAGGGAAAGTAACATCAATTGTCCAAAGGTGTCCTTCATAAGCATTTCCAAACCTACCACAGTGCACAATCCTGAGGTCAGGGTGTTGGAGATGCAAACAGGTTTTAACAAAAAGGCAACAATCGGTGCCACTTCAATCCTCTCTGTGCAAACCATTTAATGTCCACATTTTGTAAACCTAGGTCTAAGTCAGTATGTCTCTGTTCTGCATACCTCTTGCACCAGAAACTATAGCTATGTCCAATGAACCACACTAGCATTTTGAAGGTATGGTTGGAAGGTATGGAAAGATGTCTGTAGCTCATGCAGTTCCTTGGCAGAATAAGAGATATGTTTAAAGATGGGGAACTACTTTTTATTGCCATACAAAACGATACGTGATTGGGAGAAAAAAAGCATTCTTTTTCAAAAGTAGGGTGCACATTCGTTTTGTGGAAAAGCATCTTTGTGATTGGTTAAGAAAAAGCAGTTTCAACGTAGAGTACATATGATAGGATAAAAGTTGTCAACTCAACCACACCTGCTACTTACATTTGGAAGGCACTGTTCGAATTTAAAACAATGGTGAACCTTTAACCTGCACGTGCCATTAAATGTTCAAGAAAATGTTGCAAAATAATATGGTTACGTTTAAAAAGATTGATGAACTTTTAACCTGCACGTGTTGTAGAATGTTCTAGAAAGTGTGTTGATAGAATACGTTGCACTTATGACTTCTATGTGTTGTTGAATATTAAAAAAACTGTTTATATGGAAAATTAAAAAGAAACCAAGAGAGAGAAGTTTTGAAACCTAAAAGAATCAAGGAACTATTCTAATTTGTTCTTTACATGTATTTATGTGTGGAGCAACAAAATTATAGACAGAACAGCACCAGGATGAGGAAGAAGCAGGGAGTGGGGGGACGGGGGAGATGCGCAGAATGGCAGACATGCACAATTAAGTATAGCACAAGTATAGACAAACAATGGCCAAAATGAAATACACCAACAAGGAGCACAAGTCACACAACTCGCCAACATCACACCAGTGAATGAGCATAGAAGTGAAAACCACGCTGCATTCATAGAGGATGTGTACAAAGGCGGGTCGTTGGTGTTGTGGGATGTCTGCGACCGTGGTCATCATGGATGAGATGCCCAGCACGTGGGACATGGGCGAGTTCACTGTCTGTTACGTTGCAAACAGCTGCTCCTCCCTCCCACGAGCTCCCACACTTTTGTACGGTGCACTTCCTGTACACGGAGATATCCGACACACCCCGTTCCCGTTGTTGGATAGGCACACCCCTGCACTGACCTGTGTACTCCGGACCAGCACACGCCAGTTGTGCATGCAGGAGGATGCGTGCGTAGCTACATGTCCAGGCTCACTGCCAACGCTGAGGTGATAGCACACTGTTATGTTGCAAGGCTGGTGCCTTTCATGCTAACACAATGACTATAGGGACACATTTGCTCAGATGCGGGTTTGGGGGGTGTTGACGGTCCCAGAGTTGTTCCGAAGAGTCTTGTGGCCCTCATGGGTATCCCTGTATCATGGTCATTTATTCTATGCCACCTGTAGGTGTTCTGGTGTGGCTCTTGGCTGTGTTCTCTTTCATGGTGCAGGTAGTCGTCCTGCTTAACACCATCAGAAAGCAGGTGTAAAATCCCTGGTGCTAAAGTGGCTTATCGCCGGAATTTGTTTCGCATTGCAGTTGGTGTGAAAGTTGTGATGTGATTTTTTGCGTCTGCAGGACAATATACGAACTGGGCAGTGTATCTTGTCAAGATCCAGCACCTGACGCCCGATTCCCAATCAATATAAATACAATGAGGTTTCGTAAATAATTTTGTGTGTACACTGTGAGTGCAGCCACTACGTCAGTGCAAATCAATATAGGATTTTAGTATTTAGAATAAATCGCAAAGGTGCACCTTGTGTCTTCTTGCACGGGAACGGCTAGTCTGCATTTCATTATCAGTACTTTAATGGAAGTAAAGTTGAGATAAATCTAACACACTATTCAGAAGTTGGTGGAAACTGCAGACATCACCAGTATTCCCATGATAAGTCCTCCAAAATTTAAGACCATGGTGGACTTCATCAAATAACAGTAATAAGAATAAGAAAGAGTTACACAGCTGTTAAGAAAACAACCAGAAACGTTATTATTTTTTTTTAAACTTTATTTTTTTATTAACATATATCAACGATAAAGTAATAAACAAAATTTATTTAAAAAAAATACAAAATAACAATGTGGAACACTGCTGTGGGGACCATGGATGTGGACGACAGAGCCTGGAAAATAAAGCACAAAATAAGGGCGTGTGTAATGCGCATATCAAAGGAGAGAGACATAGAGAAAAAGAGAAGGAAAAAAAAGTCAGAGAGAAAAAGACAGGGAAGGAAAGAAAGGGAGTGAGAAAGGGAGAAGGAAGAGAGAGAGTTAGAGAGATAGAAGGAAAAGAAGGAAGAGAGAGAGAGAGGGAGAGAGAGAGGGGGGAGAGAGAAAGAGAGAGAGAGAGAGAGAGAGAGAGAGAGAGAGAGGTACTGCCGCCCCTGCGCATCCATGAGCAAAAAATTACCTGGTGCCACCGGAGTGTGCAGCAGTGCGCACTCCACGTGCCAGTCAAAACTCATCCCAGATATGTCTCTGAGTCCTGAGTAATGAATTGCGGAGACCACATCAGGAGCTTGGCGGATCGCACAGATGTCGCTGAGTCCTGAGTCATGAATGGCGGAGACCACATCATCTTCTCCACGGCCCGGCAGATCTCACACATGTCGCTGAGTCCTGAGTCATCAATGGTGGAGACCACATCAGCCTTTGGGGCCGCTAAGCCTGTGGAAGTTAAGTTTGTGCCACGTGGTGGTAGGCCCCTGATGGCCATATGAGCTTCAGGTGGCACTAACCCTGTGCATCTGAAGTCTGCACCAAGGGGTGGTAGGCCCCTGAGGGCTATACAGATTAGGGTGCGAGTAACCTTCTGCGCAAGTTTATGGTTGAGACACGTGGAGCGTCCGGCACCTAGTCAGCACCGGCAATAAAGGATGTGACGTTGTCGATCTATTATATTTGTGTGGTCACATGGCCTGTGACGCATGTGCCGGATGGGTGTGGTGTGTGGGTAAAGCTGCCCTCAGGGAGTGGGCGGGAGATGTGGAGAACTAGACAACTGACCTGCACAGGAACAGCGAGTACGCCTGCGACAGGTAGGTATGTGGGGCCATCGTCAGAACATAATCTGAGTGGCGTGGCAAGGTGTACGACGGAACAGGGCAGGGATAGCTACAATGGCACAGACGGCTCATAGTACTGCATCTGTGAGTGGAGTGGATGGGTCGCAGCAGTTCCTCTGCGAGCCTGGGTGTGAACTGTTTATAACTCACACTACATAAGTATTGAAAAATCATTTTGTGATTCAGTCCGTCAGCTGGCGTTTGTCCGAAGTATTTGTGAAAACATATCAGAGTTCTTTCTGTGATAGATACCCCTTTGATGCTGTCTCTCCCCACATCAGCAGGTATCGCACCCTCTTCCCACATTACCATCATACCCTCAACAACCTTCTTGGGCCCTGAAGTGTCCCTGTGCGGTTGGACAAAGAAGAGTCTTAGACATGTATAGATTTACATATAAAAACAATTATTTAAAGAAAAGAACAACAAATCAGACTGAAGGGAGTCTGGTGCTGTGGTCACTGCTACGAAGTCGGGGTGACTGCCATTCAGGATTCAGGACACAGTTACACATGTGGGATCGGTTTGTGTTAAAGAGGGTTAGTGGGAGTACATGTCGCCGGCCTTGCATATCGAAATATGCCTCACAAATCGAAGGGAGTATGTTGTGTGGTTGCTGCCTCGGACTTGGGGTCACTGCCATTCAGAACTCAGGACACAGTTACACATGTGGGATTGGCTTCTGTTAAAGAGGGTTAGTGGCACCAGAAGTATTGAGAGTATATGAGCCTGTGATGATGCTTGGTGTGGACGGGCCGCTCTGGGAGCAATGTGTCTTGGCTATAGGACTGCGTCATGTGGAATCAAGACTCTATCTGAATTGTGAGGCCTGCTGATCGTAGTGTAGGCCAGAGGTAGTGGTGAGCAAGGGCCCACAGCCACGTGCATACATTGGTGGCCTCACTAGCCTGCGTAGTGTAGGGTCAGTGGCACCACTTGTCGCCAGCCTTCAATATGAAAATACTCCTCACTAATCGAAGGGAGTGTGGTCGCTGATATGAAGTTTTGGGTCACTGCATATGGAAATATGTCTAACTGATCAAGGAGAGTTTGCTGCTGTGGTGGCTGCCATGGACTTGGGGTCACTGCCATTCAGGACTCAGGACACAGTTACACATGTGGGATCGGCTTGTGTTGGACAGTGTTAGTTGGCACCACGTGTCCAAAATTCAAATTGTGAGGTCTGCTGCCCGCAGTGTAGACTGCTCAGTGTTCGTTTGTACTTGAAAATGAATTTGGTGATTGTACTAAAGGTATAACTGAAATAAAAAATGTTAAAGAAGAAAGGATACTAAAAGGATATTATGTAGATTTGAGGCCTGTAATAGTTACTTGCCTAGTGGACTCTGTAGTTAATGAATGAAGAAATAATTTCCATTGGGAGCCCTAGTGAGTGCAGTGTAGGCGTATGATGAAAAGATTAAATAAGTATAGAATACACTGACGAAGTGTTGTATTTTCTGAGTACAATCTTGTTGTTAGAAATTAGCATATAAAAATGGAATTGCGAGCTGTACTGCCTGCAATGTAGACTGCTATTCCATGTTAGTTTTCATTTGAAGATTAATTTGGTAATTGTAGTAAAGCTATAACTGATATAAAAAAAAGTTCTTGAAGCAAGGATACTAAAAGGATAATATGTAGGGTGTAGGACTGTGATACTTACTTGCCTACTGGAGTCTGTAGTTGCATATGGAAATACCCCTCACTGATCAAAGGGAGTGTGGTGGTACGGAGTTGGGGTCACTGCCATTCAGGACTTAGGACACAGTTACACATGTGGGATCGGCTTGTGTTGAACAGAGTTCTTGGCACCACGTGTCGCTGCCATTGCATATGGAAATATGTCTCTCTGATCAAAGAGAGTATGCTGCTGTGGTTGCTGCCACGGACTTGGGGTCACTGCCATTCAGGACACAGTTACACATGTGGGATCGGCTTGTGTTAAAGAGGGTTAGTGGGACTACGTGTCGCTGGCCTTGCATATCAAAATATGCCTCAGTGATCGAAGGGAGTGTGGTGCTGTGGTCGCTGCCACAGACTTGGGGTGACTGCCATTCAGGACTCAGGACATAGTTACACATGTGGGATTGACTTGTGTTGAACAGGGTTAGTGGTAGTACATCTACATTCCTAGTTTGAATTTTATAATGAGTACGTCGGCAGTAAATATAAACATAGTTGGGATTTTCACCAGAAACTACTTTAAACATTGTTATTTCTTTTTCAAACTTCACAACAGTATTTATCTTCCATTTGTTGATCAACACCTAGACATATCCAACTGTTATTTTCTGTACAGTTCTCTTTACTAGCAAAGAAACGTAAGTCTATATCCTCATAAATTTGTTTTATAACATTTATATTAAAACTCGATTTCATGCCGCAGGAAAACCTAGACTTATCCAGATGGTTCCTGTTGACTTTGAATATAAACTTGCAGATGCCTATCGATCCGAACATTGGTAGGATCCAATTTCTCGATGTGAAAGTATCTTCAAACTGAAGCTGTACATTTATTTCCTAAGTGTCTTCTCCTGTGAAATTTCTTCCCACATTTCTTTCAATTCTGTCTTCTCAGAGTTGGTAATATGTGACGTGACATAGTGAGAAACAGCAATTGAGTTATGTGCATCATATTGTATGTTCATATTTGCATTTCACATCTTCAAACTCTCCGTATTGTAATCATTATTGTACTTCGATGCTTCTGTTCTTTTTAAATTATAAGTATTTTTGGGTGATTTTCGAGTGATGGTATGTCTCATTGCCGACATAAAACTGTTCACTCTTCCTTTGGAAATTACTGGACGTGGAAAGGGAAATCGACAGATTGTGTAAAATTTATGTTTTGCGTGATCTTTTATGTCGGCAATACTTTCCACATTGATGACTTCGATATGCAAATACACCACACTAATCAAAGGGAGTCTGGTGCTGTGGTCGCAGGCAAGTTGGGGTCACTGCCATTCAGGACTCAGGACACAGTTCCACATGTGGGATTGGCTTGTGTTGAAGACGGTTAGTGGTACCTTTTGTCGCCAGTCGCCCACAGTGTAGGGCAGAGGTAGCGGTGAGCTAGGGTCCACATCCACGTGCATACGTTGGTGACCCAAACAAACCTTGCGTAGTACAGGTTCAGTGGCACCACGTGTCGCCGGTCTTCCATGTGGAAATACCCCTCGGTGATCGAAGGGAGTCTGGTGCTGTGGTCGCTGCCATTGAGGACTCAGGACACAGTTACACACGTGGGATCGGCTTGTGTTGAACAGGGTTAGTTGGCACCACGTGTCGCCAGTCTTCCACAGTGTAGGCCAGAGGCAGCGGTCAGCAAAGGCCCACAGGCAGGTGACTTTGACTTGAGCTGCACAGATTGGGAGCATTTGGTCTTCTTAACCCATTATAGTCTCTTACAGAATTTGCGTCGCTACTAATGTTGAATTGTGAACCATGTAACTCCAGTGTAGGGCGGAGGCAGCGGGCAGGGTGGGCGCACAGCTAGTGGTGTTGTGTTGACCTGCACAGTTAGTGGCACCTGGAGTACTCAGCGTGTGTGCACCCTGCGATGATACGTGGTCCCGGGCGGGCCGCAATGGGAGCAATGTGTTTTGTCTAATGAATTCTGCGTTGATAATACCACGTGGCGATGTCTTATGGTGCAGTGAGCGAGTAGTACCTGAAGCACACAGCAAGTGCGCACCCTGTGATGATGCGTGGTCTGGGTGGGACGCACTGGGAGCAACGTGTCTTGCGAACTGGACTGCGATATCTGCAATCGCCGCTACATCTGAATTGTGAGCCGTGCTGTCTGTAGTGTAGATCGAAGGCAGTAGTCGGTACAGACATAAGTCTGCGGTGCTGTGCCGCTGGGTTCGCAGGGGCCCTGTGTCGAGGAGGCCCGCAGTTATGGTGGCTGCCACATGCCAGGGTGAGGGCTGCCGTTCTGACAGACTTGTTGATCTTCCCACAAGTGAACCTCGCCTAGGGCCAGGTCTATTTATTCATACTCCTACGCTTGAGTGGCGTACGTTGGAGCAGCCCACTCCGCTTCCAGGGGGGGGGATAACACAGCTACATGACCGAGATCTTCCCCACTGCCTGAGGTAACATGGTTGCGTCCACTGTGCACTACACTACAAGTATCAATAGTATATCTCCACATGGAGAGGTTTGTGCTTTGCATAGTGAGGTCTGTGCAGCACATGAGTGTTACACTTGGCATTGTGTGCTTTATCAGTGATGGGTGACTTGCCTCCTTAATATATAGTTGGTTGCTCATCTCCCAACATTCAGCTATTGTGTGGCTGAGGGGCATAGTGTTATGAGAAGGTCTGTTGTTCTGTTTTGTGCTGCCTCGGTGGTAGTAGGGGGGGTGGTCCAGGGGGAGGTTCTGGTGGTGGTGGGGCTGGGTGTTGTGGCGTTGTTGGGTGTCGGAGCTGCATGATCAGTAGCTGTATCACGTGTTGGTCTTTAGATGTGGCTGTGAGTTGGGTCGAAATAACGGAGTAGATAGTCGACCTCCTTACACCAGTTAAAGGTTGATGTTAATTTGTTACTGCTACCTCGGCTTATCACCTGCTTTTTGGATCGCATTGCAGATTTGGCTGGTCGTTGAAAATATGGGGAAGTGGTGTTTTCGTGGTTTTTTTTGCACGGGAAAGCCTACTGTGTATTTCATTAGCGTTAGATGTGGCTCTTGTTTGTGGCGATTTTGTTGGTGTAAGGTATTGATGGAAGAGTGGTGAGATTTGAAGTTTTCACCAAGTTGAGATAGGTTTAATGAACGTTATAAATTGAAATTAGCATTTAAAAACCTTTGAAATTCACTGAAAAAACCATAGGTTTCAGGCACGTTATAGTTAGAAATTAGCATTTGAAAAACCTTTGAAATTCACAGAAAAAACCATAGGTTTCAGGCACGTTATAGTTAGAAATTAGCATTTAAAAAACCTTTGAAATTCACTGAAAAAACCATAGGTTTCAGGCACGTCATAGTTAGAAATTAGCATTTAAAAAACCTTTGAAATTCACTGAAAAATCCATCAGCAGTGCATTGCGGGGGCGCGAGTTATAGTTAGCTCAACTAACTATAACAGGCAAATTTCTTTGGTTTTATTTGAGTCAAATGTCTAACTAACTATAACGTCCCTGAAACCTATGGTTTTTTCATTGAATTTTTAATGTTTTTTAAATGCTAATTCCTAACTATAACATCCCTGAAACCTATGTTTTTTTCAGTGAATTTCTAAGGATTTTTTAAATGCTAATTTCTAAATATAAATTGCCTGAAACCAATGGATTTTTTAAGTGAATATATATATATGTATATGTAAGTCACAGAAAAAAAACATAGGTTTCAGACACGTTATAGTTAGTTGGACATTTCACTTGTACAAAACCAGAGAAATTTGGTGGCCGTTACAGTAAGCCCATATAGACACTCATGTAGCTATTCACCAATCCATGCAGCCGCTTATACACCAACTGACAGACTGATACAGACATTTACACAGTTTACTCACTAACCCATGCATTCAGTAAGATATGCTTAATCAGTCACTTATACAATCAGTCATGCACCTACTAAATCATCCATTCAGACACTTATATACCCACTCATTCTTCAATACACCTTGACATATATATATATATATAAAACATATTTAAACTTTAAAGAAACACACATTTACTGGATGATGTCATCAGTGATGTCATCAGTGATGTCATTTGAGATGTCATCAGTGATGTCACTGACCATGTCATGAGTGATGTAATATGTGACATCATCAGCAGTGCGTTGCGAGGGCGCGAGTTATAGTTAGTTCTACTAACTATAACGGGCGAATTTCACTGGTTTTGTACGAGTGAAATGTCCAAATAACTATAATGTCCCTGAAACCTATGGTTTTTTCAGTGAATTTCTAAGGCTTTTTAAATGTTAATTTCTAACTATAACGTTCCTGAAACCTATGTTTTTTTAGTGAATATATATATATATAGGTAGACAGAGAGAGAGAGAGAGAGAGAGAGAGAGAGAGAGAGAGAGAGAGATGTATGTAAATACAAATTTAGAAAATAGGAGAAGGAAAGAAATCAGATCAGAAAAATGATGCCAATTCCAGGGCCATAAAGCCACTGCAAGAGAGCCAATGGCTGAAGCTCTCTGTTTGTAACCATGATTTATTTTAAAACATGTTTTTATTGAAGAGTTGTAAACAAGGCATCCAGTAATTCAACCTGTACACGCACGACATCTCAAAGCTCATCTGTCGTTATAACAATGCACACAGCCATTCAGCCCACATCCCGGGGGCCGGGCGGCGTTCCATCACAGTGACTCAGAGTGTCAAGGCGATCACCTCACAGAGATGTCAGGTCAACAGCGTAATATAGTATCTGCTTTTATACCCATCAAACTCCCTCCCCACAAACGCCGCCAAATATAGTCAGCCACTCAGAGTTGGCTGCACCAGGATTATCCTTATCCACAGCACCGGTCCACATTAGCTCCCTCCCGGAGGCGCAGTGCCTACGGCCTATCCCATATCACATTAGAGGCATCCAAGGAGAGCTCCTCTGGAACCCCACTCCCTGCTGGTCCTTAGTCAGAGAGCCGGTCTGCCGGCGCTCTTATTATCCCTACAACTATACCCCATGAACTCCCCCCCACCCCTCCCACCCCCCAACTGCTGCTGCTGTGGGTTATACTTGTGGGTTCTGACGCTATGGCTTGCCATTTATCGGGTTTCGCATGTGGTTTCTCAAGCCTCAGGGAACCCCGCCTTCCGAATGTTCGTGCTCCGCACCCTCCAGCAGGTAGTCTTGCAGAGCCTGTACTATCATCTCCCAAGCCCTCGCCCACTCCAAGCCCTTTTCATTACCTGTCTTGACAGCCTGTCGCCTTCTGAGCACACTCTCACATCCAGACCATTTCAACAGCTCAGCCGTCCATCTCCTAACTGAGGGGCCCTCCCGGGATTTCCAGTGCCATGTAATTTCTCTCTGGGCCAACACGAGACCTAGGTCAATGAATTTGCTCGTCACTTTCGTCTTAGCCGTGTGAGGGAACCAGAGCAGGAGACATGCCGCCATGTCGAATTCTACCTCCCGGTCCGTGACCGTGTTCAAAAGCTCTCCCACCTCAGCCCAATATGTCCCTAGCTTCGGGCACCCCCACAGTAGGTGGTCCAGCTCGGCCCCAAGCGCTAAGCATCTCGGGCACGCCGCATCCTGCACCTGAAAGTATTGTCCAATCTTTCCCGGGGTCATGTAGGCCCTATGTAGGATGAAGAAATGTACCTGCTGAAAACGGGCATTCCTGCTACCCTTCCACGTCCTTCGCAGAATATGGCTCCAGACCGTGTCTGGAATGGGTTTGCCTATGCTTTCCTCCCATGTCTCCTTCAACGCTGTGAGCGGCTCTATCTCCTCCTGTAGCATTCTAGAGTGGAGGCAGGTCACCGTCTTAAGCGTTCCCGCTGCCATCACCACGTACTGGCAGGACATGTTTGCGGTAGGTTCCACCAGCCCTTCCCTCCAATGCTTTTGTATCGCCGCAATCACCGCCGCATGCAGGAGGTAACTCCCATCCGGGAGGCCAAACTGCTCCTGCAACTCCCCGAAGGGGGCAAGCACCCCGTCGACATAGAGGTCCCCCACCATCTGCAGCCCCAACTTCTCCCACTCCGCCAACGGGGACCAGTCGCCTCCATGCGGTAACGCCGTCAGCATCCCCAGAGGGATCTCCGGAGCATACGGACGCACTGCTTTCGCTCTCTTCATACTCCTGCGCCAGCACAGCTGAAGAGTTCTCTCCTCTATAGACAAGCCTCTCAGGTCCAATTTCTGTTGCATGACTATATAAGATAAAATGTGTCTCTGGATGCCGGTCCCCCTCCCTTGTTCCGGGCCTCTAAACACTCTAGCAATGTTTCGCGTCAAAACTTGGAGCTGCGCCGCCAAGTAATATAATTCGAAATCTGGGACCGCCAACCCTCCTTCGGTTTTGGGCTGCATCAGAGTCGTCAAGGCCACCCTACGTCGTCCGGTCCCCCATAGGAAACCGATAACCAACGTCCTCAGATCTTTGAAGATCCGCTGTGGGATCCAGATTGGCAGGGTGCGGAAATAATAGAGCAGTCGAGGCAGAGCCACCATCTTTAACAATGCGACCCGGCCCTGCACTGATTACGGAAGGGAGGCCCAAAAGGTCATGCACCCTTTCAGGGCCCTTATGCAACGCCCTATGTTACCGTCTAACAAGTTCGCGATGTCGTGATAGATTCGGACCCCAAGATAGGTGAAGCATGTAGCCTCCCAGACCACATCCACCGCAGGAGGGGGATACGGCGTATCCGTCCGCAGCGGGAAAACACAAGTTTTAGTCCAATTTACCTTGAGGCCCAACAGCCTATCAAAGCCCGATAGCATCCCCACAGCCCCCACCAGGGCCTCCTCGGTATTTTCTAGGTACAGTAAGAGGTCATCAGCGTACAATGATATATGATGGGTCGCCTCACCACAGCTAATCCCATTGTACACCCTCCCTGTCCTCGCCCGTGCCGCCAAAGGTTCCATCGCTAAGGCAAACAACAGGGGAGACAGCGAGCAACCTTGTCTTGTCCCCCTGCGCACCGGATACTCTGAGGATATGACAGATCCCAGTCGTACCCTGGCAGTAGCCGAGCAGTAGAGGACCCTCGTCCAACGCCCAAAGCCGTCTCCCAGGCCGAACTTCTCTAGGACCTCATCGAGGTATCCCCATTCTAGGATGTCGAAAGCCTTTTCGATATCCACTGCTAATACTGCTGGTTTCTGATCAAGGTTCCAAGCGCTATCCATTATGTTAACCAGGCGGCGAACGTTCATAGATGTGCTCCTGGTAGGAATAAAGCCGGCTTGGTCCCCATGAACCAGCCTTGTCATGTGTGGCAGCAATCTAGTGGCCAGGATACAACTCAGTATTTTATAATCCACCGTCAGCATAGATAAAGGTCTATACGACGTCACATCGGAGGCCTCCTTGCCAGGCTTCAGCAGCGGCACCACCAATGCCTCCCTCATCGACTGGGGTAGATGCCCAAGCGTTAAGGCTTCCGCGTAGACTAGCAAGAGCCTAGGCGCCAACACTTCTACATACTGCGCATAGAATTCAACCGGCAGGCCATCTACTCCCAGTGTTTTATTTCTAGCCATCTGCTTGATGGCCACCCGGACCTCTGATACCGTTATGGGTCCGCCCAGGTCTCTCGCAGTCTCAACATCCACCACTGGGAGCTGAATAGTCTCCAGATAGTCGGCTATTGCAGCGACACCCACCCCCAATTGGCTCTCATATAGGCCTGTATAATACGACTGGAATCGCTTCAAAACCGCAGCCTGCGAATAGACTACCTCCCCTGTCTCCGTTCTAATGCTCATGACCGGGCAACCTCTGGGTTCAGGATTAGCTAGCCTAGCCAGTAGTGTTCCCACCTTGTCCCGCTCCGCATGCACTCTGGTAACATACAACTTATAATCAAAACACCGCAGGCGCTCTGTTTCAGTCGCCACTAACTCCTTCGCCTCAAGCAGCTTGGCCTGTAAGTCTGGCCGCTCTGGCCTGCGCCGCTCCAAATCCCGCAGTACTCCCTCCGCCTTTCCCAAATCAGCCAGGACTGTCGTCCGTACATTTGAAAATCTGCCCATACAAATGCCTCTGGCCACCACCTTCATTGCATCCCATTCTACTGATCTCGTAGTAGCTGAGCCCTCATTCTCCCTAAAGTAGTGCTCAATGCCCTGAAGGACCGCATCGCTAAACACCAGGTCTTCTAATGTATCAGGTCTCAGCCTCCATGTTGGGACAGCTGACCTCGGCCGCTGCCACTGCACCGACAGCAACAATGGGTTATGGTCTGAGATAGTTCTAGTTAAATACTCCGTGTGGGCCATCATGGGAGCCAGGGGTCCGCTACACAGAATGGAGTCTATCCTAACATGCAGCGCATGTAAAGCTGAGAAGAAGGAATAGTCCCTGACTCCAGGATGTTGCTCCCTCCATACATCTATAAGGCCCCACCTCTCCTGCCAGTCTGCTCTGTGTGCCGCTAACCGGCGCACCGGGGAGTCGGCCAATGGGGGATGCGACCTATCTAGGGCCACATCAGTGATTGAATTGAAATCCCCTCCCAGTAATATGGGGCCTGCCAGAAAATGTGCCAGGGAGCCTGTCATGCTAGCAAAGAAGCGGGCCTGGTCCGTATTAGGCGCATATATACTGCACAAGACCACGCGCTGACCATAGAGCCTCCCCTCCACCGCCACAAAGCGACCTTCAGGGTCTACTAGCTGGTTCATGGCCTGGAATGGGACCCCCGCCCTCACCCACACCAACACCCCCCTGGCAAACGCTGAGTATGTGGTCCCAAACACCTGGCCACGCCACCTCTTCTGCAGTGCAGTGTATTCCTGCTTAGTTAAGTGAGTCTCCTGCAGTAGTGCAATCTGGATGCCTCGCCTCACCAGCTGGGCGTGCACCTTATATCTTCTCGTCATAGTTCGAAGTCCACGGACATTGCATGAGAGGCATTTCAAATTAGGTAACGTCCCCATTGCAGCCACAACCCAACAATTTCACCAGTGTCAATTGGCCACCCACAGCATCGCAGTAGAACCCCCAAACTAAAACACCCCAACAAACTCCCCCCACCCCTCTCCCCAGAACAGGACCCAATAATGCAATATCAGCCCCCATCCAAACCTGCAACCTTCCCCACATCCCCTACTCTGTGGTCGTCACCACAGAAGGCCTTAAGGGCAACGAGAGGGTGATTCAGATCCGACCCGGAGCCAGCCAAGCCCCCGCCCCGAGCCCACGACCCCATGAGTGTCACAACACAATACCTGCTAATCCCCAGAGCACCAGGGCATTCAGCCAGAGCAGGAGTTGGGAGTATGGCCTCACCCCCAGTGTCAACCGTTAAATAGGCCATCGGCCGTTTGTGGGGTGACCGCCGGCCCCCCAGAGCTCTCAGCATCCGAGATTTCACCGCCCGATCGTCCTCCATCCTCACCAGAGTCCGAGCCCACCGATACCCTCTCCTGTTGGGAGCCTGTGATGATCGCCGTTGCAGCCAGTGCTCCCCTCCTGTCGTCCGCCATCTGGTCGTCCCGCACCGCCCTCTTGAGTTTATTACGTTTGTGAATGCGTTGAGATTTCCGCACCTGGACCGGCTTCTGTCTCTCCTTCTCACCTTTCCCTTTGCGGTCCGTTCCAGCGCGGTACAACTCAAGCCACGACCACACCTCCTCAGGGGTCTGAAAGAATTGAGTCTTTTCACCCAAGATCACTCGCAGCTTTGCCGGAAAAAGCAAGGAATATTGTATGCCCTCAGTCCTCAGTTCTTTTTTCACAGCCAGAAAAGAAGCCCTGTTTCTCTGTACCTCCTGCGTATAATCGGGGAACACCGTGACCGAGCTATTCTCCACCTGAAACGGGCCCTCCGAGCGCGCCCTCTGTATCAAAAGATCTCTGTCCCTGTAATGCAATAATCTGACCACCATTGGGCTAGGAGGGCGGCCCTGCACGGGCGGGCGGGCCGGGACCCTATGCGCTCTTTCCAGGGAGAAAAAGGGGGAGAGACCCTCCGGGGCCACGATCGTTTTAAACCAGTTCTCCATATAGGCCACCGCATCATCCCCTTCAATGTGTTCCGGCAGGCCCACTACCCTCACGTTGTTCCTCCGATTACGACTTTCGGCGTCCTCCGCCCGTTTCTCCAGCGTCGCCAGGCGGCCAAGGATATCAGCGAGTTTGTGTTCCGCAGTCACCACTGCCGGTTTGAGCTCCTGAAGCAGTAACTCATTGTCCTTCACCCTGTCTATAAGTTTCGCATGATCAGCCCTCAAGAGGCCCAGTCCAGTGGCAACCTGCGCTATGTCGTGACGCAAGGCCTCCTTGGCCGCAGTGATCGCCTCCAGCCGTTTATTCAGGCGGCGTTCCTGCGCTGCGCCTTCCGAGTCACTCTGGTCCCCGCTAGCCGCGGCCGGCACCATCGCGTTGCCGCGCCCACAAGTCAGCTGCGGCTCCAAGCCCTTAGCGGCCATCTCGCCCTGTGTGAGCGCCAGAGCAGGGTCACCTCCGGCGGGCGTGCCGGTCCCAACGTTCAGCCACCACGGGAGAGAGGGCCCCGAGCCCGGCCCCTGCACAATGATCTCCGTGTCTCCCTCGGGCCCCGGCCACCACCCCCAGGGGTCAATTTTGTTCAGTCCGCACTCCCCGATCTCGCATCAAGCTGGCCGTCCACTGCCCTATACCTCCCGGTCCGGGTGGGGGCAGCGCTCACACCCCCTAAATGCCAGTGCGCGCTCCGCAGGTCGAGGGCCGCCCGCCACCCAGTTCAGTGGCGCCTGCAATGCGGGCTCACCCCGTTTTCGAGACCACGTCGGGGAAGCCCCAGCTCGACCAACCTGGGAGGCCAGTTCTGTACTGCAAAGGGGCGCCGCTCCACGGCGGGTCGGCGCGCCTGCCCCCAGCTCTCCCCGATCCCAGGGCGTCCGATGCCCCGTCGGGCCAGCGACAGCAGCGCACAACCGCTGAGTGCCGATCCCGCAGGTCTCTTGCCAGCCCCTGGATCGGGCCTTGGTCCACTCCCCCCGTGGCTCAGCAACTACTCTCGCCCGTCCTATCCCTACCCAGGGAGCCGCGTCTCATTGGGAACATCGCCGCGGGCCATCAAGCAGCCCTGAGGTCGGGCATAGCGTCCATCACTCTTCCTACCCGCTCCGTCCCCGCTATGCACCTCTGCGTGCGGCGTCTGTGGCTTGGCGCCGTCGGGGTCTTGGCATCCACGGATATCCCAGATCACCATCTAGCAGCGGGGCCCGTCTCGCAAGGCTGCCATATTCGACGATGGGGGAGGGGCGTCACAGCCGCTCATGTCCGCTGCAGCTGTAAGCTCTGCTCACCTAAGCCGTGTCCGTGGAGGCACATACGGCGGGGAGCTTGCACCGCTCCGTGCAGCAGGGGGTGATCTGCCCTACGCCCCAGCCGCGAGCCGTTGTTCTTCGCCAGTCAGGCTCCGTCGTTCGGGGCTGCCGCCATCTTGGGTGCAGAGCGCCGTACTTCTCCGCTCCGTGTTCGGGCTCCGGCACCCCCCCTGGCCGCTTGTCGTCCCGCAGGCAGTCTCCTCCACAGCCCCGGTGCTCTGTGCAGCAAGCCCGCACCGCCAGCGGTGTGTTTCCGAGGGTGAACAGGATAAATGACGGAATCTGGCACGGAGCTGCAGGCTCACATAGCCATCCCGATCGGCGTCCAGACCACGCCCCCCCTCTGTTTGTAACCATGATGCCATTCAGTGTGGGGCAATGGGCCACCGATTTCAGACACTGGCTCTGGTACGACATGAATCCCAGCACTTTTCTGATCATAGGCACATCCAATTGAAAATAAGAGCGCTTCAGCGACAGGACTGGTGGGCTAGTTGTTCTGCTTTCCAATTTGTCCTATCGTTTCTTTCATTCTCATCCTTTTATTGTAATTATTTTTAGAGCACACTACAGCTCCCCAGACAGCGCTGAAGGCTGCTTGCCTGCCGTTTATTTCATCTGCAGTGCACCGCATCCTGCGAAGCCACAGCCTTTAGGCCAGGCTGCTGTCATGGTATGGTATTATCCATAGTTTCACTGTTTTACCATTCCAAGATGGCAAACACATTGGTTCTCAACATGGCGGCCAGTGCTTTAAGAGTGGTGAAAAACTAGGCAGAGGTTGTTAACCCCTTCGCTGCTAGGCCTTTCCCCCCCTGTGCTAAGCCTTTTTTTTGGCTATTTGGGGTAGTGCGCGCTTAGGCCCCTGTAACGTTTTGACCACATAATGTATCCAAGCCAAATTTGCGTCCTTTTCTTCCAACATCATGGGGATTGTAAAGCTACCCAGGGTTTGTGGATTCCCCTGGAGGGGTCCCAGAAATTAGCCAAAATACAGCCAAATTTTTGATTTTTGTGGAAAAATTGGAAAAAAGGGCTGCAAATGAAAGCGTCTGGGTTTTTCCCTGCAAATTGTGTCAAAAACGGGTTTGTGGGGCTGAAATCACAATTTTCCCAGCTTTTAGGGAATGACAGACTTTTGTCAGAAAACCAACATTTTTTACACTGTTTTGGCATTTTTCTGGGGCATAGCTATTTTTTGTGCCTTCAACCTCCTTCCAGTTAATGGGAGAAATGGGTGTGAAAGCAATAATGGATCCTGGAAAGCTATACATTTTAGAAAAGTAGACAAAATTCTAAATTCAGCAAGGGGTCGTTTGTGTAGATCCATCTTGGTTTCTTTATAGAAACTAACAGGTAAATATAGGAAAAATTGAAAATTGTGTCAACGTTTTCACTTGTAACTTCTTTTAATTATGACAGCTCCTTGAAAGCAATATAACGTTACATCCACTGGACCTTTCTGGTTGTGGAGATATATAGGACTTGTAGGTTCACCAAGAACCAGAAAAACCCATAGTCAAAAACTGAGCAGCAATCTGCAATGGCTTTTTATTATGTACCGGGTATATATCAATTATTGTGGGAAAATGTATACATGGAAAAATCGGTATGAAAGACACCTATGTATTTCTGAAATGGGAACAAATTATAGAGTTTAGAAACAGTAGATATTTGCACATTTTCGAAATTGGGAATACTCATACTAGCATGAGAATTATCGGTCATTTTTCAAAATGACTTCTTTTTTACACAATGTCTTTCATTTGAAAGGCAGAAATGCAGTCAATGGGTAATAACAGTTGCTTTACAAATCTGATTTACCCTAAGTCTCTCAATAAAAATGGTACCTCACTTGTGTGGGTCGGCCTAGTGCCCGCGACAGGAAATGGCGTAAAACACAACGTGGTCACACCTCAATTTCGCAGTGAAAAATGACCCTTTTTTGGCAAAGTGACTAGCTGTAGTTTTTGAACCCTAGCTCTGCTGACACCTAGGGAAACCTAGCAAACCTATACATTTTTTAAAACTAGACACCCAGGGGAATCCAGGATGGGGTGACTGGACTGCCTCCCACCAGGTTCTGTTACCCAGAATCCCTTGCAAACCTAAAAAAATTGAAAAAAAACCACATTTTCCCCACATTTCTGTGGTGGAAAGTTCTGGAATCTGCGTGGATCTACAAATTTCCACCCACCCCGTGTCCCTCAAAGTCTTCCAAGAAAAATGGTACCTCACTTGTGTGGGGCGGCCTAGTGCCCGCGACAGGAAACGGCGCAAAACGTAACGTGGTCACACCACAAGTTCGCAGTGAAAAATGACCCTTTTTTGGCAAAGTGCCTAGCTGTAGTTTTTGAATCCTAGCTCTGCTGACACCTAGGGAAACATAGAAAACCTATACATTTTTAAAAACTAGACACCCAGGGGAATCCAGGATGGGGTGACTTGACTGCCTCTCACCAGGTTCTGTTACCCAGAATCCCTTGCAACCCTAAAAAATTGTCCAAAAAAACACATTTTCCCCACATTTCTGTGGTGGAAAGTTCTCGAATCTGCGTGGATCCACAAATTTCCACCCACCCCGCGTTCCCCAAAGTCTTCTGAGAAAAATGGTACCTCACTTGTGTGGGTCGGCCTAGTGCACGCGACAGGAAACGGCGCAAAACGCAACGCGGACACACCTCAATTTCGCAGTGAAAAATGACCCTTTTTTGGCAAAATGTCTAGCTGTAGTTTTTGAACCATAGCTCTGCTGACACTTGGGAAAACCTAGCAAACCTATACATTTTTTAAAACTAGACACCCCGGGGAATCCAGGATGGGGTGACTTGACTGCCTCCCACCAGGTAATGTCACCCAGAATCCCTTGCAAACCTAAAAAATTGTTTAAAAAAAAACACATTTTCCCCAACATTTCTGTGGTCAAAAGTTCTGGAATCCGCGTGGATCCACAAATTTCCACAGTAGGTAGTTATAGTTAGGACCTATTTTCCATAGGAAATCCGCAACATTCTATTTGGAATAACGTTGGCGCCAATTGACGAATCTTCGCAAAAGTTTCCAAACTTTTGGCCAGCTCCGGCCACTCCTATCCTGAAAATTTCACGGTGATTCGTCAAGCGGGGGCCGAGAAAAAAGGGGGGTCCAAAAACGCGTTTTCCCCATGCATTTTCCCATAGAACCTGTTGACGCAGCTACAGCCCGAACTGCTGAACGGAATTACACCAAATTTGGCAAAGAGGTAGTCCTCAGTTCAGACTCGTGCCTTTTTCTTAAATGGTGTAAATCCGTTCAGTAGTTCCTGAGAAAATTAAAGTTAAAAAGATAGATATATCTGGGCGGAGCCAAGCCACACATCTCATCGTGAGATCTGATTGGCTGTCAGTACTTCATCCAAGAAGTGTTGGCAGCCATCTTGGGACCAATATACATGATAGCACCTCATTAAAAAGCATTGCAGTTAATAGAAGGTTTTAAGACTTTAGTTACATTATAAATCATTTTTTGATGGTACCATACTCATTTTAGGAATTGTGGTGTGTTCTAAGGTGATTTTACCATGTGAAAAAGCCTTCTGCTGTGATATAATGAATCATGTTTGAGAGAAAACTATTTTCTCATGCTTTTCCCACAGAGGTTTGGAAGGTGATCTATAAGCTAAACTGAGAGCATATTTTCTGTAAATTCACATTAACTTTCTCAGTCATGTGAGAATGAAGTCTGACATTCTCAGTAAAACATGTACATCCAACAAGGGCAGAGACTGTCAGTTGATTCCTTTGTGTTCTACTGCAGCTTCCCAAAGTGTTCTAAAGAACAACTAGAGTGCTAACAGTCCTACTTATGACAAACGTATTGCACACCTGAAGCCATCTTGATTGGAATAAAGTGGTAACTCTTAAAACATTTAATTTAAAAAGGAACAAAATTAGGGGGTTCATTTTGCCATAGAAAGTATGATTAGTGCTGCAGAAAGAAAAATTAGGACATGTTTTAAGTGAGATCCGTTTGCACCTGCTGTCCTAGGACCCTACCTAATATGGGATCTGATCAACTGGGCCCAATATTACTCCTTCAGCACTCGATTCTCAGTGGCAGCACAGGTCAAGCAGGCCAAGTCTCTTCATGGGAAGGTAGTGGTGGCAGGATATGCGAAGGCTCATGACTCAAATACCCCCAGTGACCCCAGTAATCTAAATGTCCGGTCTAATACTTACTGTTGGTCAGAAAAGCAATATTTATTATCCATGCAAACTAAACAAATGAACACTAAATGTCTTGCAGGCCATCGTATTTGCATTGGCATAGGTAGTCCCTCTCCCTCGGGTCCTCTCCTAACCCCCTACATGCTAACTAACATGTACCTGACGATTCTCTTGAGGAAATATCACAGGTGCTTACCACACTAGTGATGCGCAACAATGTCTGCCTCAACCCTGAAACTTGAGCTCACACTAGCGCCACAACACAGAGCATGTACAAATCTCAGGACGGCCTGCCGACCCTGCTCTAGTCTTTCCCAAATGCAGCCTGAAGAAGTACATAGGAGCAAGGTTGCATCTTCCTGCACTGCGTCTTAACGTGGATTGAAGGGCAGTGCTCTGAGGCGGTCTGTGACGGCTTCTGCTTGCAGCAGATGGTTTGTCCTTCAAGGCTCCAACCAGTAAGGTGATGGGCAGCAGCCGTGCTGCAGGTCGGCTTCTAATCTTGACCTTGATTTCTTCTGCTAGTTGTGGTGACTTGTTCGACACAGACACAGCCCCTATGGTCCTTGTAGCCCCCTCCTGGCATATGGGGGTCACAGCCACCGGTGATGGCCCCATTGGGGTCAGTTGGACTAAGCGATGCCCGCAACTTCATGGCAGCCCCAAGAGGGGTTACCAATTTCCGCAAGAGGGCAGACTGCTCTCCCACAATACCAGCCCCAACTGGACTGGACATCTCACACTCTGTTCACTGAGATCCACTGGGCCTTTCTCCCTTCAGGCTCTCTCCTCCTTCTTACACTGGTCTTGGCAAGCAGGCAGAAGACTAGTTCTAAAGGCAAGTGCTCCTGCCTTCGTTGGAGATAGACCTCTCGCCAAGCTGGGAGACTGGCAGACCTTGGTCCCCAGACCCGGAGAAAGCAGCTAGAAGTCTTGGCGATCTTCTTTCCCCTGATGAACAGTGCTGCTGAGCAACTTGTGGGTCTCATGCTCCCACTTTTATAATCCAAATCCACACACAGATGTGATTTAGTATCTGGTCCTTTGAAATTTGGGTTGTGGGTGTCGATTCATTTGAGGTGCCCCTCCTCTGCCCAGTCATTTGTCAAAGGGACAGTCTGCTGCAGCAGGAATGGCTCTGGATCTGAATGACTCACATCACAGCCAAGGGAATAACCAGGGAATCACACATGGCTGTCAACCTACACTAAAAACCTCACAAAGGTTCAAAGGCCTAAGCCTTCCCCTCTATCAAGATTCCCAGGTCGTAAAGTGCCAACCTTATCAGACCCACCATCTCTCTGACAATAAGCCCAGGCTTCACTGACCAGTAACTCTTCCTAGTATCAAATAGACCTTTGATGCACACAGAGAATATTCATTCCCTATCTAGTGTGCGTGTTCCCATCCCAGCCCACAGGAATGTTAACAATCCATATTTCTTGTTTGGGGGTGGCAGACCTAACCTCCACTATCATTTCCAGGCCCTAGGCTTCCAAAATGGAAACCACACGCCTCTATGTTATGTACCATACACAGGCACACACACATCCCAGTACGCACACACAAATATCACATGCTGTCCAGCACTCATATCATCATGCAGGCCAATGGTGAGTTGATTATACAGTACACAGCAGCTGAACTTTACAATAGTTGGCTCGTAGGCACCACTCTTGTGACACAGGTAAAAAGACCTGTTCTCACTACTGATCACTTTGAAACACAAAACGGGAATGCTGCCACCAGCGCACTCATCTCACTTGACTCCGGGTAAAGGCAGTAGCCCTCTACCACTATGAGGGTGGCGTTTGGTGTGCACCTCCCAGGCGACAAGACCACATTCCTGTGGGATAGGCCTAGATCATGATGCAGACACGTGATCCGCGTTCATCCATGACCAAAAATCATTACCAGGGATCCAGATATCCTTGCAGAGGGGGCCTACAAGGCAGCGGTGTATGTCTGTCACCATGCAGGATACTTGTCCACTCAAACACGTGTGCTGCCAGTAATTGCAATGTTGCAATGTTTAAGAAGGTGTTTTGCTGAAAAACAAGCAACGTATTTTGGCAGCCATCTGATATGAGGACGGTCCACTCTGCTCTATGTCATTTCCTCCTTGGCTAAGCCTCATGCAAGGCTTATTTTCATTAATACCAATTTAGATTAGATTTAGTGTACAGCACAGCCTAGTGCACTTCGGCATTTCTAAGTACTGGAAATAGCATGTTACTGTAATCCAATTTTATGATACCCACTTTGCCAACATCAAAAGGATTGAAGACTCAGCCAGCTTTGCCAGGATTTAAACTTGTGAGCTGCAGCTCACCAAAAATCTCACCTTAATACAGAAATGTCAGACTAGAGCAAGAAAACCAAAGCAAATCCTCTTGCACCTTTTTGTAGCTTGTATTATATGCAATTGTAAGAAATGCTATTTGCAAAGGTAAAAAGGACGACCAAAACAAGGTTTCTTTTTAAAAACTCTGTGACTCAGTTAAAATGGTTTATTAGAATGCTGGCAATGCACCTGGGTCCACACCAGGGTAGGATTGGGATCACAATTAGGCCCGGGCACTCCCCAAAAAGTGGCCCCCATTCGCAGATTGTCCATCTGTTAGTCTCTTGGAATCTGGCCAGTTAGTGTTTGTAAATTAATTTTTTGTTTGTTACATATAGTGTGAACTCGGCCCTAAGGCATTGGAGCAATGTACATGAGCACCACTTACCTTACACAATTCATTCCTATTATAGGAATGGAGATTAAGTGATCTGTTCAGAATCACAGGATGTTGAGCTGACGCTGGGACTCGAACTATGTTTCAACGTCGGCAGCTCTAACCACAATGCCACATTCAATTGTATGCAACACCCCCCCCCCTCACAAGGCCTAAAAGACACTGGGAATGAGGTGACAACACCTGGCCCCTAGAGAGGCCACTTCTCTTACCCGCCCCGTTCCCCAGCTGACTATAGTCCCAGGGCAATGACCTGGCAGGGGAGGTGTCGGGCAGAGCACATTGCCCCTGCTACTCGAGGGGGATTTAGGTGAGAATGGCCTAATGGTGCGAAATCACCTGCCTCCCCCAGTGAGGCCCCTGCATACTCCCACCCTCCCCCACACCCATCATGGCCTAAACGCTGTGGTCCAGGCAGCGGGGGTTAACATTGCTTCTGGGCCGGGCAGGCCACACGAGGCAGGGGGGCCGGGTGAGAGTGCCCCAAGGGCCAAAGCAACACCTGAACCCTAGCCTCAGTTTACAGCAATGCAGGACAGTGCCCGTGGTGCCGGCGTCACATAAGGTGGCCTGACGGGGACTGGGGAAGAAACTAAGGGGCAGATTTATGACGACTGGCGCATCCCTGCATATCAGCAGGGATGCGCCAGTTATTATGCGCCACCATGGATGCGCCGCATTTATAATGCGGCGCACCATGGGGCAAAAACGGCACAGATGCGTCACGCATCTGTGCCGAAAAGTGGCGCATTGCTGGAGTTGCGTCGCAAGCGCGACGCAGCTCCAGCAATGATCTGGGGGGCCCTATCTTTAAAATGCTGCGTCAATCCTTACGCCTGCTTCAAGCAGGCGCAGGGTTTTGACGCAGCATGGGCCTAAAAGTGACTGAGTGAAATCTTGTAGATTTCACTCAGCCACTTTTAGGAGGCGTTCCTGCGCCGGAACGCCCCCACCTGCCCTGGAACGCCTACATGTGGCGCAGGGCTTTACAACGTGACGCATCTCCCAGATGCGTCACGTTGTAAATACCCCACACCATGGCGCAGGATTTGCGCCGCTGCTGCGTCACAAAAGTGACGCAACGGCGGCGCAAAAGTGGCGCAAGTGCAACATAAATCTGCCCCTAAGTCTCTGGGTCGGTTTACAGAGGCCCAAAAAAACGGCCCCCAGGTGACTCTGAGGCAGCGGTCCGTCGCCCAATGCCTGACTGCCCGCCTTCCCAATCCGACCGTGGTCCTCACTTCATTTCCTCTACTGCTTCACACGCCTTTCTGTGAATGAACAGGACAAATATTTGATCCATTCCCCAAAACGTATACAGCAAAAATTGTGCATATAAATTTGCGCTTTTTTTGCCCCAATGCAAAGTGTATGATAAGACTCATGCGATAACTGTCGGCTACTGATTGTCATTTACTAACTAGGAGTCTCCTGATGGCAAAAAAAAGTCTAAGGGGCATATGCATCAACATTAGCATTTGCGATTCCTTATTAGCGAAAAATAAGGAATCGCTAATAAGGAATAGCAAAAGGCTATGCATGTAGGAATCGCTATTCAAATAGCGATTCCTTAACATTCCTTATTACCGAATCGGTAATACCGAATCGGTAATAAGGAATACCTACCCATTCATTCCTATGGGCTTGGAGGCCCATAGGAATGAATGTAAAGCCATTCTGTATTAGCGATTCGGTATTACCGAATCGCTAATAGCTGGAGCACTTTCAAGGGTGCCAGGGTGTCAAAAGGACACCCTGTTGCACCCCTGAAAATGATATGTGCACATATGTTGCACACACACATGCTCTAAGGGCATGTGTGTGCGCAACATGACACTTTGAAAAATGCACAAAAGTGCATTTTCAAAGTTTTTGCAAATTACCATGCAGTTCATCTTCATGGTAATTTGCTCCCCTTATTAGCGAAATCGCTAATTTTTTACCTTTGATGCATTGCATTTAAGGAATCTCACTTTGGGATTCCTTAAATCCAATCGCTATTTAAGGAATCGGTATTTAAGGAATCCCTATTTAAAGAATCGCTATTTAAGGATTCCTTAAATACCGATTTCTGCTTTTGGGTTGATGCATTGGGATTGGGAATTTTTTACTTAATACCGGGAGCTAATAAGGAATCGGTATTTTACCGACTGGATTTTGGGTTGATGCATAAGGCTGAAAATCTTAACTGCACAGCGACCCAGACACTCATTGGTTTCCCCCAGAAGAAAAGAAGCAGGCCTGTGTTCGTTCTCTCTAGTCCGTTCTCTATTAGCCTGTAAGCAAGTAAGGAGAGTGTACACCAGAGGGGCCGTCAGTATAGTTTGTGCTTTTGTGCACTTTTATTGTTATATTATCAAAATGTTTAGCCAGAACATTAGTATTCTGAGCTGCGTCTCTGCATGGACGTAAATTCACCAAAATTCCAGGCGCAGCGGAAGTGGTTCACATGCCCCCTGACCTTCACTTTCACTCACACATACACATACCTACGCATGCACACGCAATAACACATACACACACGACACACACTCTGCCCTACGCATTCACACTTATTCCCGCATACACACCCTCTCTCTTACATAAACACACTCAAAACTGCAAGCACGCACACAATATATACATTCGAAAGCATTTTTTTTCACTTACCTCAACTGACAGGGAAAGTCATATTTCAGCTATTTGTACTCCATTTTTTAAATTAAACTAATAGAGAGTATTGGAATATTATTCACTGTTAGTATAATAAAAATAACTGACAGAAAGCAAGGAGAGTGAAGCCCCCACCTGGCGTCCGTAAGGACGAGCAGCTTCTGTTACTGATGTTGCCTATGCTGACGCTGTGGGTCACAAGGGGAATGCCAAGGGTCAAAGCAGCGACCCCTACATAACGCCCATGCCTCTCTGCACTGTTCTGGGATTATCCATGCCTGGAATCAAGGTGGTCTGGCATCACTGCGTCCAGAACGTCAGTCTGCACAATATATTGTTTAATAATGGTTCATATTGGTTACAGAGGGAGTGTAACGAATTCTTTCTTGTCAGGGGTCTGTCTTTGTAATGTAATATTTGCATGGGTGTACTGCCAATGGCCTATGCCGTTTGGTTTTTATCTCTGAGTTGCTTGATTGTCCACAGCCTGGCTTTAGGATACTAAAAATCCATCTTCATTCAAAGTGTCTCATGGTAGAAATATAGAGAGATGAGTGATGCAGTTGTACATTTGGGATTTTTCTTGCTGGTTAATATGTTTGTCCTTTGGAATCTAAGGTTGGTGTTATGCTAAGGTGTGGCATGCAGAGTGAATGCAAAGATACAAACATACATCTGCATCTTGCTGGGGAGAGCGAGAGAGACAATCCTGTGGCCTGGGAGTGTAAGCTTGAGTGGATTCCCCACAAAACAAGTAAGAAAAGAGGGGGGACGTGCACAGAAGAGGACTCACTGCTCCGTTCTGCTGCTTGAAAGTGTACAGATGTTCAGTGTCAGTTTATCTTGCCTCTGGTCTACCAGCTTTCCCACAGGGGGAACTGGGAAAGAACCCCTCATCCCTATGCAGAAAGATTAGGTCACTAAAAGTAGTACAGGTCGCCACAAACCTAAGCTGACACTTTTTCATAGCTCACCTCATAGGCTAGTGGTCTGAAGAAGAAGCAAGTCAAACGTGGGCGCTTTACAGAATACGCACATAACATATATCTTTCGCTGATTGTTCTTACAAGCAAGGGGCAGCCGCTCCTACACACTGCGCTGCACTCAGATGGCATGGACCTTGCAGTGCAGACTGGCATCTATTTTATTGCGCCTTCTTATACATTTCTGTTATGAAGTGCTATCTTGCCGCATCCATTCCAGTCTTCTCATATTTCATGTGTGTGAACACACAAGCAGCCCAAATTGGGAGCGAGATCTCTAAAGCAGTGGTTCTTAATCTGTGGTCTGGGGACCCTGGGGGTCCACGAATCTTTCTCAGATCCTCGACTGCTCAGAAAATTAAATAATATTCATGGATTATAAAAGAAGCAAAATATTAAATTATTTTTTTAATATATGTTTGTGAATTTCATTCAATATTTGATCATTTGTGTATATGTTTGTTTGATGAATGCTTGTTTCTGTATTTTTATTTGTATTCTGTAGTGTGTTGTTTTGCATTCAAATCATTGAAAATGCGTAACCGGGGTTCCCGCCCTCCAATAATGACTCAGTGGGGGGGTTCCTATGCACAGTATCACTTTAACCATTTCCCCACTTTGTATGTGTGCAGTAAGGTGCAGCATAGACGCAAAGTCGGAAAAGGAAGGAGAAATGAAAGCATTTCTCCTTCCTTGCACCTATTTGAAAAACCCATTCTACTTTATTTAGCGTAAGAAACCTTAGGTGGTTGCATGAGAACGCCCATGCACCACCCTTGGTACGCCCCCATGGCGCAAAGTAATGCAAATCAGCACTATGCACTGCTTCCCATTACTTTTCCGTTATTTCCAGCACTAAGCAAGTTTAGCACTGGAAAGTAAATTAGGAAAAAAAGATTTTTGTCTGCAAACTATTACTAAATCTCCCCCTTTGTCTTCTATATTGTTTAAGCTTTATAGAATATCATGATAGATACTGCGATTACAGCCTTCAATCAGTAAAGAGGGTTGTGTAAGCGCTGCTGTAGGAACCTTATGCATTTGTTGACCTGTGCTGTCTTTGGCCTTCTATTGTGAATTCTTTGCAAATTTTAATTTTTCACATACTCTCCTTCTAAATATGAATGAATGAATACATTTTATTGTGTGATTGATTAAAATCATTGTAATATCGTTCTCAGTAAATACAGTATTACAATATAAAAGTAAACATAATACAGTTATGTGAGAAATGTGCTACAGTATATTCTTAACAATATATAAGCCTAAACATTTCATGATAATAATAAAATCCTCCACAACATATGGAAAAGAGAATCAAAAGGTCCGTTCCATCTAACTGCAAACAACCATACTTAAAATTGCAAATTCAACTGACACGTGATACCATTAAAACTTGTCCTCCTTAGGATCGTATTCACTGGCCTAAGGTGCTTGATTCAGTAACTTTTAATTGTACAGAAAGCACAATAGTAAACTTCTAGGTCAATAGACGCCTATGCTGGACAAGTGACTCCACTCTGACGAAAACCTCCCAAAGCCCTAAACCTAAGCAGAGTGGGGCTGTTCCTTAATAACACATTAACTATTGCCCTAAAGGACCAAATTCAGAAACGCACATGTGTGCAAAGAAGCGCATGAAATTAAAGTGCAATGACAACATGGAGCTGGGCTTGAAAGGTAGAGGGTGAAGTGTGTGACCAGCTTCAATGACATCCGGTGCATTGAAGCTGCCATTTTATTCCCTCAGGTGTGGTCAGTGGCGTTGCTAGATGCACTGCCCCCCGGGGCGGCCTCTAAGTAAGCCGCCCAAGTGCAGGTAAGAGCGTAGTGGGTGGCGGCCGACTTGTTCCTGGGGGGAGGGGTGACGGATGACTTGTTCTCGGGCCGTGGGGATGGTGGTAGTCAACAGATATGACTACCGCAGCCCCAAAAACAGCGCCTCCCCCCCAGCTATGCCACTGGGTATGGCCTCTCTGAGACTCGAATTTGGTGAATCTTGCTAGCTCCGATGGAACCATGCATAGAAATAGCACCTCCACTGCTCCTACACATGTTTGTGTCCCCTTTGTTTGGAAACTAGTTTTTAATAATTTCTGTTGAGGCTGTAATAATGCTGGACAAATGCATATCAGATGCAATAAGGACTCCTCTTTGTAATTGCATAATCTGTATCCAATGATGCTTGATAATGTTTTACAGGTAGGATTTAATTCTTTTGTCTGCAGACCAGTCTTGCTGAAAGAATTTTTTGCAAGCATTTTCTCCCCAGTGCCTGGCTTAAATAAGGCTGTGTTTTGTGGGCCTCGTAGTATGCAGTTAAGGCTGTCTGCCATTCCTTTTTCTGAATGCTAGATATATCAGATTTTTGCAATATCTTACAAATGTGTTTGTTTATAGAGTTCCTCACTGTCGTGTAGCTTATTGCTTCCATAGACCAGTTCTCTGTTGCCATCTTCAAAGTCTCCACTGCTCTGTTTAAGTGAATACTCCAGAGTGACTGCTGTTCACTGTATATTGTTTTCAATACTTCCTTCAGAGAGCCTGCTGGAGCCTTTAAAATTCAATAGAAATATCTTGCTGTTGACCGCAAACATTCGTATTTCTGCTGTGTGAGACCAAACTCCTGTTGTATCAAGCTGTGACGTGTGCATTTTGGTAGTTGAAAATATGCATGTCTCCTTGACATTGCAGTTTCTATAGTAATGTATCACATTTTCCTTGGATATCTTGCTGCGCACAGACCGCTGTAGGTATCAGTTTTGCAGTGATGACCTTCCCGTTTGCTGCTGTCATCAGACTTTATAGTTTACCGTGCAGTTTACATAGGGCATATATGGTTGCTTGTCCTTTTGGCTTCATTCTGTTCTGATTTTTTTGGTTGCATTCCCTGAATCACTAAACCAGGCTCCCAGATAGTTCGAAATTTTTGTCGATGTTATCGTAAAAGGGCCCAGCCTCCATTTTTGTGATGTTTTCCTTGCATAATGGCCGAATATCAGCACTTTTGTTTTACTTTGATTGGCAACCAGTTAATTATGCTCGTTAAACATATTTGAGGCATTTAATGCCTTCTGGAGCCTTATCTTTGTGTGGTCGAAGATTAGCAAACCATCTGCATACTGTAGTAGGTGGACTCTCTTTTGACCTATCTTTGGAGTGGCTAGATTAGCGTTTTGTAGCTCCTTACCAAGGTCCGCTGTATATAAGTTAAACAGTATTGGCACAAGCAGGCATTCTTGCTTCAGACCCTGATCTGTATAGAATTTCGGGGATACCGTGTCCCCTGCCAGTTTCACTCTCACCCAGGTTCTGCTGCAAATCGAGATGATAGCATTTAAGAAATTGTCCAGGATATTCCAGGTTCTAAGTAGTCTACGAAGCTGGCCAACAATGGCAGGTTGTTCTTAATATTAGCTGGTTGTGCAATATAGGATAAGGCAACAACATTGTCAATGGTTGAGCCGCATTTTCGAAATCCAGTTTGGTAGAAGGGGAGCAGTCCTTCTTCTGTTACTTCATTCAATAGGGTACTGGCATAGGCTTTCCCCTCTATATCCAAGAGGGCGATTAGTCTATAATTGTATGGATCTGTGTTGTCCCCCTTTTTGAAAATCGGTTGTAGTATTGACCCTCACCTTGCATCCGTACATCAGATTGCAATCTGAAAGCTGTGTATAGAGGGAAGAGAACCCCTGTCCAGTATTCTGGGTCTTGACTAAACATGGCTCCTGACAATCCATTTGGGCCCAAAGCCCCATCTTTTCTTACTTTTTTAAAATTAATTTTGTCACTATTGACTTGTCCACCAGTATGGGTCCTTCTGGCGTTGGTGTATTCTTTTCTCCCCACCCCCTATTGCAGGCGGCTCCGGCAATGTTTTAAGCATGTTCTCTTTATATTTGTCCTTTCATGGGTTTGCTATGCTTCTGCGGACACCGAATTACGTCTGTCAGTCTTGCCATTCTCTAATGTGTTGATATATTCCCAGAATTGCTTCTGCTTATTATTTTTTGACAGTTAATATATTTTGATCCATTTTGCTTCCTAGTGCTTTTGTTTTAGCTGGCTGACAAAGGCTTTGTGTTCCAACTTTACTTCTTTCAGCTATCGCATTGACTCACTGGTTCCTACTCTTTCATGAGCTCTCTTTTGCTTGCCTTATTTTATGGGTTTGTTCCCTTAGCTTTCTGGTATACCCAGTTTATACTTTGTCTGATTGATTCTGATGACATTCTTCTTAATTCCTTTTCCCACTAAGGTGAGTCGTAAATCCATTATCCAGACAGCCCTATTTTGTATGATATTTGGTTTGTATCTGTCAGGCCTTCTTTTACAGTCCTATATTTTAGCTTCATGGATGTTGTTCCGTTCAATTCTTCTCACCAGTGTGTGAGCTTCTGCTCCATTTGTTTGATTGGTTGTACCAATCTCTTCCCGGTGGCTCACAGTAAGTTTTAAATCAACTCTGAGCATTGTATAATCACTTGCTTCTTTCATTACCATTGTGAAATGTTTCCATTTTTCCTTAAGTTTTGAATCTAAGAATATATAATCAACGGTTAAGCGATCGTTGTAGGAGAATACCCGAAATGTGCCAGCCTGTTCCATTGGTGCCAAGCTTTCTGCAGAAATTAGACTGTAAGTTTGCAGAAAATTGTTGACATTTTTCTCACCCACACTACATCTCACAGCATTTTCTACATCTGCCCCAAGGTTGTGTAAATTGAAGTCCCATGTCTAACGCTGAGTATTCACACAGTAATTCTTCTAGGAGTGCAATTATTGTATTAGTTATTTCCACTTTTTTGGACCATGTACATTTAGGTATACATTTATTAGCTACTTTTAAGGAGATCTTCAGTTATAAAGTACAATCTAATTAATAGAGGCGGGATCGAAAAATAGAATGAAGTGTAATGTGGATGTGAAGAGAGATGCAATATAAATTTCAAAAACTAATAAAGCATGTCAAATTGTTTACCAGGTTTCTTAACTGTCTCTATTACCTCTTGTGATGGCTAATTCTTAGTGAAAATGTGCAGAAAAATACACAGTTGTATCACCATGTTATAAGTTAATTGTGGAGTTTAAAAAAAACCATTTTATTTAATGTTTGGCAGAATAATACATAGCATGGCAATGAGTGGTAAGCATATAGTTAGACATATATCATCAATCACTGAATTAGGAATAAAGTACGTTAGTGAATAGTTAATTGTGCAGTACCTAATGGAGTACATGAATACACAACTTCCATCATAAATAATATTCAATGAGACGGTGCACATCCCCATCAAAATAACCCGCTAATCATCACTAGCAGGCTCCAAGCCATCATTCAGAGAAAAAACACAGCAAAATAAGTATCAACCATTGTCCAAAGTAGCCAGGTAAGTTTGGGACGGCTCCCAGAAGTCCACTGGTGTTGCAGCCGAAGACAGAGTGGATGCATAATTTCCAGACCATTCTTCACAAAAAATCATGTCCCAAGACATCCAATTGTGGAGGGTTAATCCTTAGTACGCCTGTTGAAGGTCAGGCTTGTCTGGCACAGAACAAGCGTATGGATGCCACTTCTGAACCCCTGACCTTTTAGCCAACATAGGTTGAAATTGTGCTCTGAAATGTGTCACACCTTTCTCAGGAGGACGGGAACCTCCATCCTCCCTCCCACCCCCGTATGGAATAATTACAGCTTGCTTGTGTCACGCTGTTGCTGCGGGAAATCCGAACTGGGCATTTAAACCGCACCACTGTCAGACTTCACCTGCCGCCACTATTAATGGCTGTCCTTCTGGGTACCGTTTTTTGTCGGAGGTTCAAGAGCGACGATTGACCTTTGTGCCCCTAAATGAGCATTCTGCCTCTCCTCGTTCAAAAACGTGTCTCTGCCACTGCCTTGAGCCAGTCATCTAATTGTATGGATCACTGTGCTACGAAAAGAATTTCCCGAACGTAAGTGCTGTCTGTACAAACATGCTTCAATGAAAATAACAGATAATGAATTAGCATGTAAAAAACGTAAACTCCTTTCCTAAGTCATGAAGCTTGACTACTTGAATGCAATCCTACAGGTCCACTTCCACAAATTCCTTCTTTTGTCTATAACAGGCAGAATATTTCCCAGGAATGGCACAAGAAGCATCCAGTTAAACATAAAAAGTATAACTTTCCTGGAGGTAGAGGGACAGAGTTCATGCTCTGTCCAAAGGCAATGCAGAAATTGACACTGTGAAAGAGGCCCATCCTTTGCAGGACAATATCACTTCAGAATATTGAGTTTGGCTACTAATGTGACCCGTGATCTTTTTTTCAATGGGGCAGTGGCCGAGGAGAGACGCCAGAGGGAGCACATGTTCTCATTGGGATGGAGGCCAGCTGGAGCACAGATATGGCGAGTCTCGGGTAGAGACTCACCAGGGCAACTTTCTTCTGCAGTTGAGGGCAGGCTGTTATGGCTGGACTATTGGTAAAACATCATGGTGCAGAAAGGGGAACCATCCTTGCCCGAGCAAAGAGGTAAAAGAGTGGCTCAAGACAATACCATTTGATTTAACAAATCTCTCCCTTAGGTTACAGCCACCATATTGATAACAAAGTGGAAGGGAGGAGAGGTGGCATGGCTAGCCGCCTAAAATGGCGGACACGTTGGGAGATTAAGGGGGGAGTGGGGGGGCAAGCCGACACCAGACCACCTTATTGTGTGTGAAAAAGGCCGCTTTATTGAAACAGGTGCATATCACAATTTAACTCCTTGGCCACTGCCTTACAAAACTAACACCTCGCTATACAATAACTTCCTGACCCCTTGTGTCTTCCCCCCACCCCTACGATCCCCACATCATTTCCCCCATCCCCCAAAATACAACATAACATTCCATAACTAACATATAACCCAAACCTACACCATGTAGCCTTTCCCAACTCCCAAACTCCCATGACCGTAACCCCTACCTGCCTTCTGTGCAACTGTAACTATCCAACCTTTAATCTAAACTTATCCAACCTGTATACCCTTTACCTGTCCCTGGACCCAAATTATCAAACCTATAACAACAAACTCTAGCCAATCCCGGCCAACTGTCCACCACCCCGCCACCCAGAAAAAAGGTGGAAGTGTCGGCGGCTACGCCTCTTCCTCCCTTTTTTCTGCCCCCCCCACCCCGCCGCCACGCATGAAAACTTAACGCCTGCAAACTCCCAACAGCCGTGCCAAAACTTCCCGCAACTCCAAGAGAAAGAGGTCCATCCCCATCCGTGACAAGTGCACCCCATCGTCCCTGAACATTTCCTGCGCGTCATAGCGAATGTCCCTATGTGCCAAGCGGCCTATCCCCAAGTGTCGGCCAAACCTCACCATCTCCGTGTTAAGCTTTCTCCGCGCCTTGTCCACTGCACCCGGGTTGACCGCCCCCCTCCAACTCCTCCGGGGGACAAATTCCGTCCATACAACAGAACAACCTTCCCATTTCTCCTTAATCAAAACCAAGTCCTTTTTCATTGCTCGCATCAGCGCCAAACCCGTCTCCCTAACCATGTCGTTTTCTCCCAAATGGAGTACCAACACATCTGGGCACCGTCCTGCCCTCAAAATCCCGTTCAACACCGGTACCAACTCCTTCCAGCGCATACCTCCTCTACCCCTCCATCCCACAGAGAACAAATCTTTATTAAACCCCAAACATTCCCCAAAATAGCTCTCCTGCGCCTGGATTTGCGCCCTCCTTACAAACGAATGCCCCACAATCCAAATGGACATTTCTCTGGCGAGGGGTCCCATGACCGAAGCTGAAACGAAAAACAAGAATGAAAACCAAGCAAAAACCCCCACTGAAACCTACTTCATTCTGCTTTCCCCCTTCTTTTTTTTTTTTAAAGTACCCCGCCCCCTGTCTCGCTGCGCACATAACGCCCATAGCAATTCGATGACCACCTCCCCAACTTCATGATATCCCCACTGTCCCAACCCCTCGCATGCTCCTCCGACGCTGCCCCAATTCGGAAAGAATGCGTGCCAAAACCCTTCTCCTCAACCCCCAATCTCCGAAGTGCTTTACGCAGCACTGACAGCAATTGCGAAGCTTTAACGCCCCGCCCCTGCCTATGGGAAAAAAACAATTCCCCCAGCCCTCCAGAGCATGATTTCCACCGCCGACCCCACCGAAAAGGACAAACCGTCGGAGAGCGCCCTCTCTTCAGAGCAACCCATTTCCCCCGACCTTTTTGGTCTGTTTTCGCCTTCCGAAGCCAAATACTCACTACCTGCTCCCCGAATGAGACCTCACCCCAAGTCAGACCCCGCTCCCCTTTGGACCCCAGCAATTCCGACACCCGAAAGGCCCTAAAAACATCCAAGACATGAGCGTGGCGAACAGCGCGGCTTCCCCTACATCCATCCCAGCACACCTCGGGCAGGACCCCCAGCACCCTGTCTAACAGCTCCCAAGACAGTGGCTTCCTCACCCGGGCCCGTCTCCCACATTCCCGCGCCCAGCCTTCCAAAATCCGAGCCCCCAGCTCCCCCGCGGATGGCGCATAGCCCCACAACAACTTCCCGACGAACGCAACCGCTGCCAACTTGCCCACTATCGTCACCTTCGTCAGCCCTTTTTCCACCAGGTCCAGTATGAATTGCACGACGTCCGCCCGTCTCTCCACCCCGGAAGCCCGCCAACTCGCCCCAGAACGGACAAACTCTTCCCACGCCGCCCGATATGCAAGCCTCGTCGACTGCGCTAAAGAGCCTAGAACTAATTGTAGCATCCTGTGTTGCCTACTTCCCATAGTTGTTTCGGCATTCTGGTCGGGTTCACGTCCACGTCCTTGGCGAGCCCACGGAATCTCCCCCACTGTGAACGAGACAAGGCCTCCGCAATGTCATTGTCCACTCCTGGCACATGCACCGCGCGAAACGCAATATCATGTCTCAAACACCCCAGCACAAAGACCCTCAACAGCTTGAGCACTTGCGCATCCCGCGCCGACTGCCTGTTAACCACCTGCACCACTGCCATGTTGTCGATCCTGAACGTGACCTTCTTGTGGGCTAACAACACCCCCCACAGCGTGACCGCCACCACTAAGGGGAAGAATTCCAAGAACGCAATGCTCCTGCCGCCCTCCAACCATTCCGCGGGCCAGGGCTCTGCACACCACCTCCCCTGCCAATAGAGTCCAAACCCCTTGCTCCCCACTGCATCCGAGAAAATCTGCACGTCCCACACCATGTCCACCTCTCTCATCAAAGGCACCCCGTTAAACTGGTGCAGGAAAAACTGCCACATCCGCAAGTCCTCCCTCACCCCGGCCGACAGCCGCACATGATGGTGTGGAGGCCTCTGCCCATCCAACGCTCTCCCCAGTCGTCTACAGAAAGTCCGCCCTACTCTGACCACCCTACAGGCAAAATTGAGATGTCCTAGCAACACTTGGATGTCTCTGACCGTCACCTTCTGTCGTGCCAACACACTTGTCAGCAGACCCAACATGTTTTGCTTTTTATCCGCCGGGAGGCGCGCCTCCATCAGGACGGAATCCAGTTCAATACCTAGAAAAGCCAATGCCGTACAGGGACCCAGTGTTTTCTCCGGGGCCAGTGGCACGCCCATGTCCCCCATGATCTCATGGAAACTGTCCAGCGCCTTCTGGCAGTCCGCGGAGTCTGAGGTGCCGACAAAAAAGAAGTCATCCAAGTAATGTGTCACGCCTTGGTGACTCGTCCGTTCCGTAAACAACCATTGTAGGAACGTGCTGAAACATTCAAAAAGTGCGCAAGACATTGAGCAGCCCATCGGCAATGCTTTGTCCACATACCAGTGACCACCGAATTGTATTCCCAACAAATCCCAGTCATCTGGATGAACTGGCAGCAGCCGGAAAGCCGACTTTATGTCGCACTTTGCCATCTGCGCCGTTGCGCCCGCGGTCACCACCAGTGACATAGCCACGCCAACGGATGAGTAAGAGACAGTGGCCGCACTTTCAGCAATAAAGTCATTGACCGACCCACCTTCTGGCCACGACAAATGCTGTATCAAGCGAAACTGACCCACCTCTTTCTTGGGCACCACTCCAATGGGTGACACAATCAAATTAGGCAACGGCCAATCCTGAAAGGGTCCCGCCATGCGGCCCTCCTGCACCTCCTTGTCCAGTTTCGCTTGTACCACCTGTGGGTGTTCCCGTGCCGATCTCAAATTGTCCGCCCACCTCCGTACCCTCGGACCCTCGTACCCCAACCTGAACCCATCCAGAAACCCCCAACGAAGCTGCTCCGCCGCCTCCCTGTCCGGATAACCCCCGAGAGCCCCTACCAACTTCTCCACTCTAACCGGAGTATGAGCCCTTTGGCCCAGGCCCCTTAGCCCCCCTCCCCCCTCCCGCCTGCTGTGACTGCTGCTGGGCCCCAGCCTTAGGGGCTCCGGACTGCCACTGCTGACTGGTGTGCGCCTGACCTTGAGCCCCCCAACACTTGACCAAAGGATGTCGCTTGCCGCAGCCCGAGCATTCGTGCCTGAACTTGCAATAATCCCTCGTGCATAGACCTTTGTTATAGTCCCAGCAAGCACCCTTGTCTCCTGTCGTCCCCTTGCCGGCTCCACCCACCCCCCCTCGGGTGGGACCCCCTCGAAAGGGCTGATACACTAGCGGCAGCCCGCTGGCCGTAAAAATAGTCTTCCCCGACCCGGCAAGTCCCATGGTATGCTGCCACAGATCCGTGTCCAGCTCTCCCCACTTTGCTTCCGTATCCCATGCCATGCGCGCCCGGAATTCCTCATCATACTGAGCCCAGGCATATCCACCCCCTGTAATCTGCGCTTTCCGAATGACGTCCATGTATTTAAACATGGCCACTGACCTCTCCGGAAACTTCTCACAGTACACACTGGCATATATAAGAAAAGCCGCTGTCCAGTTCTCTATTGTCAGAGGTACCTTAGGCCTCTTTGCCAGCTCGAATTCCTCCTCCTTAGAGCCCTCCTTCGCCCTGACCTCCCTGTGCAAGAGTTTGAGCATCTCCACATACTCCCCTTTCCAAATCCTTTCCTTTGTTGCCAACATCAAGTGCGCCCCCAAGGGCTTGGTTACCCCCATATACAGTAACCGTTTGATCTTTAATTCCTTACTCTCCAATTTGGGTGCCAATTCCGATCCGGTAAAAAAATTCCCCGTCCGACTCGTATCCGGATTTTTTTCCGTCCGAATCGTCAAAGTAGCGTACAAACTGCCAAGTACGATTCGAACGGAAAAAAGTCCATACGAATCGCATTGGGAAGATTTCCCCACACGTCCTCGGGTCGGGAAAAGTCACCGACACGTCCCCGGTCGAAAAACCCACCGTGCGGAAAAATAAAGTCCGACTGCGCAAGTACGATCCCTCCCCTCCTCCCCATTTCACAACCGTACGCAAAAAACACCGTCCGAACCGAACTCCCATAGCAACCATGGAGACATGTGCCCGCATACGCGCCGAACACCCCACCACCCCCCGCCCGTGTATGTACGCACCGAACCCCCACCCGTGTATGTACGCCCCCGAACCCCCACCCGTGTATGTACGCACCGAACCCCCACCCGTGTATGTACGCCCCCGAACCCCCCCCCAGCCGTGTATGTACGCACCGAACCACCACCCGTGTATGTACTCCCCCGAACCCCCACCCGTGTATGTACGCACCAAACCCCCCCCAGCCGTGTATGTACGCACCAAACCCCCCCCCAGCCATGTATGTACGCACCGAACCACCACCTGTGTATGTACGCACCAAACCCCCACCCCAGCCGTGTATGTACGCACCGAACCACCACCCGTGTATGTACGCCCCCGAACCCCCACCCGTGTATGTACGCACCAAACCCCCCCCCAGCCGTGTATGTACGCACCAAACCCCCCCCCCCAGCCGTGTATGTACGCACCGAACCACCACCCGTGTATGTACGCACCAAACCCCCACCCGTGCATGTACGCCCCCGAACCCCCACCCGTGTATGTACGCACCAAACCCCCACCCGTGTATGAACGGACCGAACCCCCCCCAGCCGTGTATGTACGCACCGAACCCCCCCAGCCGTGTATGTACGCACCGAACCACCACCCGTGTATGTACGCACCCAACCCCCACCCCAGCAGTGTATGTACGCCCCGAACCCCCACCCGAGTATGTACGCACCGAACCACCACCCGTGTATGTACGCACCAAACCCCCACCCGTGCATGTACGCCCCCGAATCCCCACCCGTGTATGTACGCACCAAACCCCCACCCGTGTATGAACGGACCGAACCCCCCCCCAGCCGTGTATGTACGCACCGAACCCCCCCCCAGCCGTGTATGTATGCACCGAACCACCACCCGTGTATGTACGCACCCAACCCCCACCCCAGCAGTGTATGTACGCCCCGAACCCCCACCCGAGTATGTACGCACCGAACCACCACCCGTGTATGTACGCACCAAACCCCCACCCGTGCATGTACGCCCCCGAACCCCCACCCGTGTATGTACGCACCGAACCCCCACCCGTGTATGTACGCCCCCGAACCCCCACCCGTGTATGTACGCACCGAACCCCCACCCGTGTATGTACGCCCCCGAACCCCCCCAGCCGTGTATGTACGCACCGAACCACCACCCGTGTATGTACGCCCCCGAACGCCCCCGAACCCCCCCCCAGCCGTGTATGTACGCACCGAACCACCACCCGTGTATGTACGCCCCGAACCCCCACCCGTGTATGTACGCACCAAACCCCCCCAGCCGTGTATGTACGCACCAAACCCCCCCCCAGCCGTGTATGTACGCACCGAACCACCACCCGTGCATGTACGCCCCCGAACCTCCACCCGTGTATGTACGCACCAAACCCCCACCCGTGTATGAACGGACCGAACCCCCCCCAGCCGTGTATGTACGCACCAAACCCCCCCCCCCAGCCGTGTATGTACGCACCGAACCACCACCCGTGTATGTACGCACCAAACCCCCACCCGTGCATGTACGCCCCCGAACCCCCAGCCGTGTATGTACGCCCCCGAACCCCCACCCGTGTATGTACGCACCGAACCCCCACCCGTGTATGTACGCACCAAACCCCCACCCCAGCCGTGTATGTACGCACCGCACCCCCACCAGTGCATGTACGGACCGTACTGACGCCAAAAAAACACGTACTGAACCAGGACACACCATACTTACACAAGGAGAGTCAAGTAGAGTTTCCCCACACCACCAAACATGCCCAACAACCCCACAAACATCACATACACTCACCTGCAACTGCCAAACTGCCAAACAGAGGCCCAAAACTCAATCACTCCTCATAACACACCCACACAAATTTCAAACACAGCCACACCCACAAATGGACCAATAAAAATGGACCACACACACAAACCATGAGCCTTTGCAACAGACCCACTGCTGCCAGAGCCCACAGACGACCCACACCACCATACTTGAACCTCACACTTGCATACCTTCACACAACCACCTACACAAACACCCCCTCATCACATTCACACACACACCTCCACTACCACACCCACACACCCACAACCATCCACACCCACACCCCCACAACCATCCACACCCACACCCCCACAACCATCCACACCCACACCCCACGCCATGTCCACCACCAAGAATCCAAAGTTCACAAAGGAGGAGCTGGAGATCCTTGTCGACGAAATCCTCAGAGTCGAGCCACAGCTCTTTGGGACATTGGTCAGACAGACCAGCATATCCGAAAAAACGGCCATGTGGCAGAGGATCGTCGATTCTGTGAATGCTGTTGGGACCACCAGAAGGACCAGGCACGAGTGCCAATCCAGGTGGTACGATCTGCGGAGGACGGTCAAGAGGAAGATGACTGACAATCACAACCAGGGGAACATCACTGGAGGAGGGCCGCCCCCCAGACCGGTACAATACCATCCCTGGGAGGAGAAGGTGATGTCCACGCTGGCGGTGGAGGGACTACACGGACTGCCAGGACTCCCAGACCCTGGTGAGTACACAAACAACTCACCTCACATGGGGGGGATGCCATACACAATCAATCATGCATGCCACCCCCCCCAAGCCACCACCGGACACAACAACACTCCACAAACACACACATGCCACTAGCGCCTCCATGCCCCATGCATCAATCAGGGCCATGCCAAGTCACAGGCCACACAAAACACCAACACAACACAGGATGTGGTCGATGCTGGGAGTGGGGGCATCAAAACTAACATTGAGCAACTCACAAGCACACAACAATGCCCTCAGCCCATATGGCCCAGGGCACAGCCATACAAACTGTGTGTACCCACACAGTACTGTCTTGCCTGCAAATGGTGGCTGCCATGCAGGATGACATGGGTCTGAAGGCACAATTTGCACATAACAGCAGACAATGAAGATGCATCGCTCTGATAGAGTCTCAGCACACACCGCCACAGCAGCAGCCTACACTCAGACACACTGCCCAATGGGTGCCCGGAGAACAGGGACTAACTCACATGAACAAGCCAATGGCCATTCAAAGACCGGCTAACTGTGTGTGCCCAGGAAGCTGGCCTGAGGTGACAGAGAGTGACAAAGAGAGGGAGGGAGAGGGGGAATGAGAGGGAAGGAGACAGAGGGGGACACAGGGAGACAGACAGAGGGAGGGAGTAGGGTGACAGAGGGAGACCGACAGAGGGAGGGAGGAGGGTGACAGAGGGAGGGAGGAAAAGAGACACAGGGAGACTAAATCACCCTTGGGTGGTGTGGCCATGTCCACTCGTCAGCCGGTGGACTGTGTGCATGCAGACCAGGTCTGGCAGTGCCTCAACCCCCCCTTCCGTAGATGAAGACCGGTCCATGTGTCAATCTGTGCACGAGTCCATCCGTGCTGCAGGCACAGACCTAACCACACACCCAGTATACCCACCCACTGTGTCGGTAAGAACCCTGTCACAAATGCTTCAGTCCCCTACCTGCAACATCAAATTGCCTTGGCAAAACACCATTTGGCCACGTACAGTGCAACACGTAAGGCGCCTCTGCATGGCTCGCTACGCCCGCACACCACACTGCTGACTGTGTACCCAAATAGATGCATCAACTAAGATTGTGTCTCACACATGCGTAAAGCCCTGACAGCTGTGGCCAAGGGACATAGCCATGCACAAGTGCACAGTGAGAGGAATGCAGGACAGATCCAACTACCCAGAGGAAGAGTGCCAAATCAGAAATGCATGCAACATGGATGCCACATGTGACACTGTTAACATTGTCTCTCTCACACACAGGTCAACGTCGACGAACACCCCCCAACACTGGGGGGGAAGTCTCACAGGACCAGGCTCCGCGGGATGAGGACCCCACCGTCAGCGATGACTCTCACCACTCCGTGGATGACCCAGACCAACCTGGCCCCTCTGGTGTCCAACCACCTGCAGCACCTGCGTCAGGTACAACTGTGCCAACCACCACCCCCATTCCTGCCACATCCCAGGAGACGTCCAGGAGCCCTGCCCGCACACGACCACCCAGCCAGTCTGCCCAGGAGGGACACGGTCTTCCGGGCACCCAGGAGGAGGCAGGCGGCAACGCAGATGCCATCCCTCAGGGGTCCCGGAGACCCGATGCACCCACAACGGCAGGCCAGGTGCACGTGGGCAGGGGTGGCGGGAGTGGAGGACGGCGGAGGCGCGAACCTGACCAGGCAGCTCAGGACCCGGTAGTGTCCCAGGTCAGCAACATCCTGGATACATACCAGCGTGACACCAGGGGCATGGACCAGATTGCGTCCACCCTCAGTGACATCAAGGGGACCCTCCAGGAGATGAAGACCCTGCAGTCCCAGCAACATGCCTGTCAACTGCAACACCAAGGAAGGATGGAGGATAGACAGGCTGAGCTCGTGGCGGTGCAAACCCAAATGACCGGTGTACTCCGTCGGATTGCCGACAACATGGGCAACCCTCCCTGTGGCACCAGGCGAAGGCCATTACCAGACACAGGGAGGGATCAGGAGGAGGAGGATTCATCCGACGGAGCGTCACAGACATCGTCACGGACTGCTTCCGAGGGTCCCCGCAGGAAGGTGGGTCGTCCACGAAAAAGACTGTGAGAGTCAGCAGAACATCACCATCTCCCAGGTCACCTGGCCTGGCACCTGGCCCTCTGGCCCAATAGCAGCACATGACATTCTCTGCCACATGGACTTGCTGGTCACTGTCTGACCTATGTTGACGAAGACTGTGGCATGGACTCTGACATTTTGCTACGGCAAGGATACCAACTCCCCCAGTGAACTTTGGATTCTACACTCCCGCTGTGCACCTCTTGTCATCCCCACAAACCCGTACCCCACCACAAATAAATTAATCACACTTACAAGATGATGCCGTGATTCTGCATTATTACAATACATGTGTGTGTCGTGAAGTCAAAGCATGCCTGATCTCAGAATTAACTCCAACCATCCAAACCGTGGGGTCGCAGTCTTGCCCAGGACACACATGGGTCCCAATGTATCATCTGATACAGACATGGAGTACCATACTCACCTGTGCTGGGCCCAACCAGCTGAGTGGTTCCCGCACAACTGTGGCTACAGACACATTCAGGGGAGCAACAGTCATGCGCAGAGGTCAGGGATCATGTGGAGTGACCTGGCTTGCCGCTCCCAGGTATGTCTAGACATGTGTCCCTACAATGTGCAGCATGCTTGCGTCAGGCGGATGTTGAGAATGGTGGCTAGGCCAAGGTTGGATGCATGGAGATGCCAGAATGCAGTTTAGGATCACAGTGCCACATGGTTGTGTTGGGGTTGTGGGCTGCATCATGTGTGTGGGCGTGGATCGAGAAGGTCATCCTGCAGCTGGCTGTGAAACATTCCCCCCATCCCGTTTGGACGTTGATGTGGCCTGGTTGCCCGACGCAGTAGCAGAGCTGTGCAGATGCACTCCGGATATGGACAAGTACCATGGGAGTCGTAAGGCACATGTCCGTAGACTGCAGGGTAGGATTCGACACGGATGTTGTAGTTGCCCTGGGGGATGGTCTCTCTTGCCTTGAGGTGGATGGAACTGTGCATCTTGTGCATAATACAGTTCCCACTCCCTGACAAACCCCTAGCATCTTGTCACTCTACACATAGACACATATGCACCACCTATGAAAACTATGCCAGACATGCCGCACGCACAGTGGCAACAGGCCACCATTGACAGGGAAGAGGCACCTTGGAGACAGAGGGACAAATTTATTAGTCATGTGTGTTGGAATGACAATGATACTCTGTCAACACATACACAGGTCATGTGGATGAACATGTGGGAGCAACACTGGCACCCCCCATTGCAACACAGATGCTGGTATCCCATTGACCTGGCACACAAGTGACGGATAACAGCTAAACACCCCCTGCTGCCACGGAGAGGCCGCTATACACCATTGAGGCCCTGATGGGGCAATCACACACCATGTCAACCCGGTGCAACCTGTATGTTTCCGAGGCCAGTGTTACACACAATGATGGCCTCATCACAATCCCCAATCCCCTGCCACATGACAGTCACCAAGTCTGACCATGGCTCCAGGTGAAGCCTGCCCCATGTCATGTTCCCCATGTAGGATCACCATGTATGCAAATGGAACACACATGAACCGGAGAAGTGCACACAGACTACAAACAATTCACACACCCAAAACGACGTGAGGCATCCCTTACCCTAAGGAGATTTCAACACTTGCCCGTGCATGTGACGCTGAATCAGCACATGTTGCTGTGTTCATGAGGAGTAGCAGGAGCACAACAATGCCACCAGCAGACAGCATGCACATGGACCTGTGGAAGAGAGACACACAAGGAGTCAGCACAAAGGAGCACATCCGCAAGCATGTACTCAACACGTATCATGTTGTCAACATGACAGGTGACAATGATGACCCTCAGACAACATCCTTCCATTGCGCCATCACTTGAGTGACACTTCAATACACACCACTGACTCACTTGGCAGACATGCAGATGGACACACACATTGCAACACATGTCACACACGGCCCAATGCGTGCACACTCAGACACTGGAACTCACCACTAAGCAAAGAAGTTGCGTATGAGCCGACTCCGCATGTCCTCCACAGCCTCCTCCTCCTCCACATCACTTGCCCCGTCACCAAGGCCTTCATCCTCCACGGGTGGATGGTCCTGGTCATCTTGATCCAGTATGAGTGGAACAGCTTCCTCCACTGCCATGTTGTGCAGCATGCAGCAGACGATGATGATCTTGCACACCTTCACCGGGGCATATGGGAGTGCTCCGCCGGTCTTGTGGAGGCACCGGAATCGGCTCTTCAGAAGGCCAAACGTCCTCTCAATGACTCTCCTGGTCCGCCCATGTGCGTTGTTGTAGCGGTGCTCGGCAGCCGTGCTGGGGTTGCGGACAGGCGTCATCAGCCATGGCATGTTGGGATAGCCAGCGTCCCCTACAAGGAAACATCATGGACAGAAGTGTGTCAGCACAGGCAGTGAGATTGGAAGATGACGCCAAACACTGAACTGCCAGAGTCTACCCACCAACAATACATGCTCGCTCGTTCCGCAGCTGCAGCATCATTTCAGGCAGCCTGCTACGCCTCATGATGAAGGCATCGTGTGCTGATCCTGGAAAGCGAACACAGACATGTGAAATCACCATGTTGGACAGACACACCACAAGGGCATTAATGGAGTGATAATGTTTGCGATTCCTATACACCACCTCCTGTGCCTGTGGTGGTACCAACGCAACATGTGTCCCATCTATGGACCCAATGACATGGGGCATCCCTCCCAGGGCATAGAACTCACGCTTGACATCTGTCAACTGCTCACGAATTGGGAATTTAATGTACTCATCCAGGTGAACCAACATGGCCTCTAAGAAATCATGCAGAACACGGCTGAACATCGTCTGGGACATGCCCCCGACATCAGCAATGGTATGTTGGAACGTACCCGTGGCAAGGAAATGTAGGGCTGCCATCACCTTCAACTTGGGTGTCAGTGCACTGGGATACCTGTGGCGCGGGAGGAGTTGTGCTTCCAGCCGGCCAGTCAACTCATCAATCAACCGTTGGCTGAATCTGTAGCGGCGTATACAGTCCCGTTCATGCAGGGCAGCCATGTCTGGCATACGTCGAGGGAGAGGCGGAGCCCTGCAGTGAAATGGAAGGAACACCGAAGAGTGAGCACTGTACAACGACATCGTCAATGCACTGAGCACATGTTACACAGCCAATACACATATGCCACGTTGTGAGTCAGGTCTGTGCCACATTTCCTGGACACGTACGCCAGTCAGGTGACACTCCTACCAAGGGACAGCCACTAACGGAGGGGGGCAAGATCACGATGACATGGCATGAGACTAGCTGTGGGCCAGTGTGAGTGAACATGCACACGCATCACAGGATTCACAGACATCCACACATGTGCAGAAGTAGTATGCGTATGGTACAGACAGGTAGTTGGATGCGATATGCACTGGTCACATGTCATAGGAATAGGACAGGCCACACACATTGCCTTTGAGGAGTACATGTCGAGACAGAACATACATAGGGAGCATGTGGATATGTACTTGTGTTGATACTCCGTGTAGTTGCATACATACACACCTCATGGCAAATCACATATGTGGGCTGGTGTGCGGAACAGTGTGCCATGCCCATCGACACACAGACACATGTTGGCAGCAGCAACTGCTGATGCATTGAACCACACACCTACAGCAAAATCATGGAAAGACATGCCACACACATGACATGGTTGCAGCGTGCAACGCAGCCATACACATGTCATGTGTAATATTCCGTGTACCTGGCATCAGGGGACAGGTGCGGGTGTCCGTGACTGAGACATGCAAGTGACTCATGGCTCCACTAGTGTGTACGTATACAAAAAGGAACTGTGAGTCAAAAGAGGTTGAGTGACCGTAACAAAACCACTAAGTAAGTACTGATCAGAATTTAATTGCTGTTTATGAAGTGCCAACTATATCAACAGGTATGTGTATGTGTATATAAATATATGAAAAAGATTCCCATCACCCACAACAAGTGGCTCGCTTCATCATTTGGGAACCTGGGAACTTCACCAGAGAACCGTCTTCTACCAGATGGACGTAGATATCGGTTCAGTAATGTGTCCCAAATGTATCTATTGATATACTAGTTAGATCGAAGGAACCATCAAAAAACTAAATGAGGGTTGATGTGTGCAGTGCTAGTGTTAAAGAAATGTGAAAATTAAAATTGGTTAACCAGGCACGAAAATATTTTTAATGAAGTGCTACCTGGGTACCAAAATAAAACAAGACAGTGCTGTAACAGTTTGAAAGGATAACTGTGTTGGAAAAAACTGGTCAACATGTTTCAGCTCTTGGATACATTGTATCCTAGCTTTCGTCAGGACCAGAACGCTACTGCAATTAGTAATGTTGTGACTAAGATACATAGAAAATATATTTTTATATACAACCTGGACCTTGTTTTTCGGTACAGGAAAGTACCTACAAAAGAAACAGCATTAATTGAAAGCAGACTAACAAAGTGGTTAAATGTGGAAAATCGGTCAACAACTGCAAAACATTCTATATAAGGTTTTTGCAAAGGTACCATCGAGTGTACAAAAACAACCATATAGACATAATCACAAATTAAAAAAACGATAATTAGGTTGTCACTCACCCGAATTAATCTGGGTATGTGCCTCACCCCGCCTGGCAACTGCTCAGGTTAGGAGGCACCGCTCTGGGAAATAATATGAATGTAGAACATATCGTTATAAGGTTATATTAGTTGAAATGTTCAAACATCATATAGCGCTGGGTATGGCAACCAAACGGTTAAAAGCACGGAAGTCCAAAAGTCGAAAAACATGCCAAACAACATTTATAAGCGTTTTAAGTTCAAAGAGAGAGTAACATGGATACAAGCCGGTGATTTTTGCTGGTATTTAACATTGTTGTTACTATTGCGAAAGTTTTAGAAAAATTAATAATAAGTGTGCTCAAATCGCAATCACGTTGAAACGATTGAAGTGCACATTTTTAGTTAAATCCTACACTGAGGTAGCTGGGCTATACTCAACGTGAATCGTGTGACAGTAAGACCCACCTTGACCCAGTTATACTCAGAAAGTCGTGGAATTAGGATTTAGAAATTGAAACCAAAGCAGTATGTAGAGAATAGTCTTACCTCTCCGTCGGTACCTCTCGCAGTATCTGAGCGAGAAGGGGAGGTGTGCGCTTAAGGTAGCGAAACCTATTTAAGGATTCCAGAAACGTCGTATCCGTTCGGCGCATAATCCGAAACAGGAGAAAACGCCGACTGATGACGTAATCACGCTGTAGCGTGACGTACAAGTGATTCTGGGAAATGTAGTCTAACTCAGATTTGCACGTATACTGAACCCAACTTTATTGGGATCGAAAGGATGTTGACAGGCCCCACACAACGTAACCAAGTAAATGAAAAGAACTAGTGAAATAGCAGTCACGATCTATATTTCTTGTGGAATATAATCTACAATCCATTCCGATATAGAATATACAATCGGATATTAACGGCTAGGTGATAGCATAACAATACTCGAAACTCAGATCAGGACGAGCAGTATAATGAATGACCGTTCTACTGTTTATCGAGGACAACGCTAGGCTAATATAGCCTGTGTTTGTAACTCAGAGTGAAGTCCACGGTATCTGGTCATTCAGTCCCACCCCATCACTATGCAATTTATAAACCCACTTCTGCTCTTTTGTGAAAAGGAATTTATTAATGTCTGTGACGTGGGAAGGGATGAATGGTTGTTCTAGAATAAGCCATTTCAAGTCTTCTGGCTTATGGTTAAAAGCCAAGAAATGTGTGGTAAGGTCCGTACTACTGTGGCGTACGCATACGCCAGCGCCCATATTGTGATCCGGACCGTACAAGCGCTTGTACAGTCCGTACTACTGTGGCGTACGCATACGCCAGCGCCCATATTGTGATCCGGACCGTACAAGCGCTTGTACAGTCCGTACTACTGTGGCGTACGCATACGCCAGCGCCCATATTGTGATCCGGACCGTACAAGCGCTTGTACAGTCCGTACTACTGTGGCGTACGCATACGCCAGCGCCCATATTGTGATCCGGACCGTACAAGCGCTTGTACGGTCGGTATCACTGCTTGTGGGGTGCCCTAGGGCGTGGAACGCACCGTACCTGTGTGTAAATGTATGAAAACACATAGGGGACACATGAGGGACAAGTATAAGGGCCTAAATGCATGATGGTTGCCATGGAGACTGAGTTAAATTTTTGAATTTGAGCACCAGGTGCACAGCAGAAGTCAGTTTGAAAGAATCTACATTGTTGCAATGTGGATGTTGACTTGACATCATTATCAAAACTGAAACCATGCAAAGCCACACACTGGGGTAGGTTTGAAGGGATTGGATGAAACGTAGGATGCTAATGTGACTGACCAATCAATCTGTACTCCTATACATGAACAGGCCAGCCAGGCATATATAAGGCAGCCAGGTCCCATGAGAGAGCACTTGCCTGCACATCCATTCATCCATGACCACTGCTGCTGATAGTGATTCCTCTGGCACCATGTCCAGGACTGTGGAGAGGTCACAGCCATTCACCCAGGAGGAGAACCTTGCCCTGATAGATGTGATCCTCCCACAGTTCCAGAGCCTGTATGGTCGACCAGGGGTTCAGGTGAGTGCAGACTCCACTAGCTTAGACTGTGCCCCTTTTGTGTGACAGTGACTTCTGGCATTGTGTCCATGTGTGACAGACATGCACTGTTGTTTGGAGTGGGTCCCAGGGTGTGGAAGGCCTCATGTCACCCATGCAGAGCATGCTGTGTTTCCTGTGTGCACTCCTCACTTGCATAGTGCCTACTGTGACAATGAATGCAAGGTGCATGCCACATTCTGCCTGCATACTCCTCCTGGGGATGTTGTTTCCACAGTCCTGATGTGATCCTGTGTTCCCCCCAGTGTGACAGGTGTCAGTACCCATGGATGTGTGTTTGTTCAGTGTACCTGTGCTGTGAGTGTCCAAAGGCCGTGTTCGTCCCCTGCACATTGGTGTGTGTGTTAGTCCCCTGTCATGTGGGTGAGTGCATATGGGGAGTGTTGCACACAAGCAGCATGAGGGATGGATATGGCCTGGCCATCCGATGTGAGCAGGGAGCAGTGCTGTGTGCATGCCGTGCTGAGCCAGCCCCACACCTGTGACACCCCCGTCTACTGGCACATGGGCAGAGTGAGGTGTGTACCCGCAGTTGGCAATGCCATGTGATTGTCCTGTACCTGTGTGTGTCTGTGTACTCTGCTGAGGTAGCATCAGTGTGCTGGGGCAGGTGACTGCTGTGAGGTGCTGTACATAATCCTGGTGTAGCCTGTGAGGCACAGTGTGATCCCTGGTCATTGAGTGTGTGGTACCCCTCATGCCACCCGTGTGCTTTCACTGGCACGTAGTGCATTTGGCCTTCCACAGTGGATAATGTCCCTATGACAAAGGTGCAATTAGTTGCATGCATACCATGGCCTGTTCATAATGAGGATTGTTCTATATGTGTGTCTCTGTGTCTTTGCTCATGTGGATTAATGTATTCTCTCTTTTGCATCCTCACAGGTAGGCGCCATTGCCAAGGGGGAGATCTGGAGGGAAGCCGTCAGTGCCGTGAGGGGTACAGAGGGTCGGAGGCGGAGCCTGTCTCAGGTGAGGAAACGCTGGCAGGACATCCGGTGCTGGACGAGGAGGATTGCACGGCTCCTGCTGGGGGACTCACCTGAGAGCCGTAAGAACCGTGGGCGCCGTCGTCTGACCCACATCCAGAAGCGTGTGCTGGCGGTGGTCTTCCCCGATATGGACAGGCGCCTACAGGAGAGGCAGCAGCAGGAAGGGGGTAGGTACATGTGTGTCAGTTGTGTGTCCCCAGCCAATGTAAGTGTGCAGTTGCATGGATACACTGCCAGGGTTTGATTGTGCAGTGCGTCAACTTCTCCACAAAGTAGCACAGTGCTGTTCTCACTCCCTCCCTTCCCCTCCTTGCAATGTGTTCCCTGGTCTGTCTGTAGCCACTCTTGCACAAGGTTATTTAGGCAGGCAGTTCATGCAGGTGCCCTATGCTATCAGCATCATGTGTGGGGGTGATGTGCCACAGGTATGGGGACCTTGCGTGTGCCATGGCCAATTTCAGTCATTGTGGTGTCCATGTCACTTGGCACTGATTGTGAATCACGACATAGGGGTGTGTCTCCAAAATGTACAGCCTTCCAGCATGCATGTCCAATTGTGTTCCCTCTGACATGATGTGCCTGAGTGGGAGGCCTGCTAAGTGCAGGGACGGTTGCTTAATTTGCAGTCATGTCCATCCTGGACCATGGAGGAGTGTGGGCACTACTGTGCCCTGGGGCACCTCTTCCTAGGTATCATGTGCGTCATCCAACAATATGGCCATTCACTGTGTCTTCACCATGGGTTGGGTAGGGTGGCATTGTACCCTGGGCTCAACTGTTAGGACCTACAGGTTGCTACATGTGTCCACTGTACAGGGGGACCCATTTTGCTTGTGCATACTCACAGTGGGCATTACCTGTGTGTGTTGTTGAGACAATCTGATGATGTTTGCCTGTCAATGATGTGTGGACATGGCCACCAGGGGCTGTGTGTGTACAGTCATGAATTAGTGGAGGCCATGTGTTTCCATCCCAGAGTAAGAGGTGTACATACTTTCTCCGTCTCAATGAGATTGTCTCAGGTGTGGGTGGTTTGTGCGTACAAGGCCTACATGTCAGAAGCTTCATCCTCCTTGCTGGGTTTAGCCTGTGTGTGATGTTTGACTGGACATACGCTCAAGGTGCAGTGACCCTGTCATGTGTGGCCTGGTTTCATGTATTGCCTTTGCAGCATGCGGCAAGAGTAAATGGATATGATTCATGCTCATCCCTTTTTGACGACGCAGTGTGGTGCAGGTGCTGTGCACATTTGTCCCCAGAGGCTGGCTCCTCTCTAAAATTTCAGGTGCAGTGATTTGCTGTTGTGTCATGATCTCCATTGTGTCTCAGTGGCATGGTGGGTCGAAAAACTGTGTGTTCCATGGCCTACATGTGTACATTGTTTTGTAGGTGTTACTCCTGTTGCTTTTCAGGCTATGCAATGTGACCTATGTATATTTGACTCATGTGACATATGTGTACAGGTGTCTGATTTTCTCCTGTCTCTTCACCTTGCCCACAGCATCGCCGGGGGACACGGAAGGAGACACTAGCACGGACCGGGAGGAGGGATTGAGCACCAGTGCCAGCAGTGCTGTCCTGTCTGGCACATGGAGTGGCACGGAGGCCGAAGGGAGTGAGGCAGAGGACCTGTTGACTGCCAACACAGACTATGACGCAGACGGGTCCGAGGCTGAGCTCCCAGAGGTGGCGGAGTCTGCCCCCCCAGCTGATGGCAGCCCTCCACATCCCCCCGCCACCTCAGGTTCCATCACCGGCCTCCCACATGCTCGTGGCCCTTCCCTCCGTGCTCGGTCCCCACATGTCTCCTTCCTGCCAGGCACCGCACCCCCTGCCCCTGTCACCACTGCTGCGGTGAGTGCGGAGTCTGTGGACATCCTGAGGCAGTTGCAGGTTGGTCAGACTGCGATGCTAAATGTCCTCCATGCCCACACCCAGGTGCTGACCCAGATGGAGGCATACATGGAGGGCATGTCGGCTGCGCAGTCTGACCAACGGCAGTTGCTGAGGTCCATAGACTCCACACTGACTGCAGCACTGGATCTCCTGCAGCGCTGCGTAACACCCCCTACCCCTGCCCCATCCACAATTCCCACTCCCGTGCCTGTCCCACGCACATCCAGACGTCAGCGTGCACGCACCCCAACAGACACAGGCACCACACCACCAGGGAAGTCGAAGCGCACACCTCCTGTCACGCACACACAGGGTGAGGAAGGCACACCCACTGGGTCGGGGGGGAAACGTAGAACACGCAGCCACAGTGGGAGTCCGCATTCCACACAACCCACTCCCTCCAAATCCACTCCCCTTAGCTCTCCTGGCCAACAGTCAGTGACAGCATCATCCACTGCGAGTGTGCCCCCCAGCCCCAGGATGACACCACCCCGCAAGCGGTGGAGGCGGGACCCGGCCAGGGGAGTTGAGTCCCCCACCCTGTCCACACCCTCCCCCAGTGGCGCTGCGACCCATCCCTTTGCCCCCCCCCCCTCCTTGGGGCCTGTGGTTGGATTGGGTGCGGGGGAGTTGCTGGGGGAACTTGCCGACGTGTGCAGCGCCATTCTGTCCTCCACCTTTGGCGCTGGCACCCCCCCTGTGGCAGAATCATCCCTCCCTGCACCCACAACACCTACCCTTTCCCCTCCTGTCCCTGCGGTGCCTGTTTCCACCCTCCCCCCTGATGCCCCCTCTTCTGTGGATGAAATGGACTTGTGAACTGTGCAGGCAAGCTAGGGGACACACGTCCCGATGTGTACCCCCCCCCCCCCGGACTTTGCTGCTGGGCTGGCCCATGGCCCTTGTACATAGTGGACATTTTCTCAGATATATTTTCCTGCTGAATAAAGCCTTTTATTTTGGTTTTGCACACTGATGCTTTCCTGGACTTGCTGTTGGTGCTGGTGCTCCCTGCGTTGGGGTGGTGATAATGTGTTAGGGGTCTGTGAAATGTTGGAGTGTGCTGCTCATGGGGTGTACCCTGCCATCTGCGTGCCATCACTAAGGTCTCTGCCAATGGTATTTGGTCATGTTTGCTCTCACTGTATGGTGACATTGTCCCAAGGTGTGTTCCATCCTCTGTGGAGCAGGCCATTTTCCCTGCAGGGTGTCTCCCAAATGCTGTGCTGTGCTGTGTCTACATTTCCTGGATGTGTGAGGGTTGCCGTTCAATATAGCCATGCTGGCTCAGCGATGGCTCCGCCTGCATCTGGGGTATCACCCTTGTAGGTCACTGAACTTGTTGATGGGGTATATTGTCCTATGTCTGGGCACTGCTGGGAGTGATAGGTACACACCCCTCCTGTGTCTGGGCACTGCTGGGAGTGATAGGCACACACCCCTCCTGTCTCAGGGCACTGCTGGGAGTGATAGGCACCCACCCCTCCTGTGTCTGGGCACTGCTGGGAGGACTCTGCACCCACCCCTCCTGTGTCTGGGCACTGCTGGGAGTGATAGGCACACACCCCTCCTGTCTCAGGGCACTGCTGGGAGTGATAGGCACCCACCCCTCCTGTGTCTGGGCACTGCTGGGGGACTCTGCACCCACCCCTCCTGTGTCTGGGCACTGCTGGGAGGACTCTGCACCCACCCCTCCTGTGTCTGGGCACTGCTGGGAGGACCCTGCACCCACCCCTCCTGTGTCTGGGCACTGCTGGGAGGACCCTGCACCCACCCCTCCTGTGTCTGGGCACTGCTGGGGGTGTTTGGCACACCCCATTCTTATTGCAGGTTCGGTGCGTACATACACGGTTGGGGGTTTGGTGCGTACATACACGGGTGGGGGTTCGGGGCGTACATACACGGGTGGGGGTTCGGGGCGTACATACCAGGGTGGGGTGGGGGTTCGGTGCGTACATACACGGCTGGGGGTTTGGTGCGTACATACACGGGTGGGGGTTCGGTGCGTACATACACGGGTGGGGGTTCGGGGCGTACATACACGGGTGGCGCTTGGGTGCGTACATACACGGGTGGGGGTTCGGGGCGTACATACACGGGTGGGGGTTTGGTGCGTACATACACGGGTGGGGGTTCGGTGCGTACATACACGGGTGAGGTTTCGTTGCGTACATACACGGGTGGCCGGGTGGCGCTTGGGTGCGTACATACACGGGTGAGGTTTCGGTGCGTACATACACGGGTGGCGCTTGGGTGCGTACATACACGGGTGGGGGTTCGGTGCGTACATACACGGGTGAGGTTTCGGTGCGTACATACACGGGTGGGGGTTCGGGGCGTACATACACGGGTGAGGTTTCGGTGCGTACATACACGGGTGGCGCTTGGGTGCGTACATACACGGGTGGGGGTTCGGTGCGTACATACACGGGTGAGGTTTCGGTGCGTACATACACGGGTGGGGGTTCGGGGCGTACATACACGGCTGGGGGTTCGGTGCGTACATACACGGCTGGGGGTTTGGTGCGTACATACACGGGTGGGGGTTCGGTGCGTACATACACGGGTGGGGGTTCGGGGCGTACATACACGGGTGGGGGTTCGGTGCGTACATACACGGGTGAGGTTTCGGTGCGTACATACACGGGTGGCGCTTGGGTGCGTACATACACGGGTGGCGCTTGGGTGCGTACATACACGGGTGAGGTTTCGGTGCGTACATACACGGGTGGCGCTTGGGTGCGTACATACACGGGTGGGGGTTCGGGGCGTACATACACGGGTGGGGGTTCGGGGCGTACATACACGGGTGGGGGTTCGGTGCGTACATACACGGGTGAGGTTTCGGTGCGTACATACACGGGTGGCGCTTGGGTGCGTACATACACGGGTGGCGCTTGGGTGCGTACATACACGGGTGAGGTTTCGGTGCGTACATACACGGGTGGCGCTTGGGTGCGTACATACACGGGTGGGGGTTCGGGGCGTACATACACGGGTGGGGGTTCGGGGCGTACATACCAGGGTGGGGTGGGGGTTCGGTGCGTACATACACGGCTGGGGGTTCGGGGCGTACATACACGGGTGGGGGTTTGGGGCGTACATACCAGGGTGGGGTGGGGGTTCGGTGCGTACATACACGGCTGGGGGTTTGGTGCGTACATACACGGGTGGGGGTTCGGTGCGTGCATACACGGGTGGGGGTTCGGGGCGTACATACACGGGTGGGGGTTCGGGGCGTACATACCAGGGTGGGGTGGGGGTTCGGTGCGTACATACACGGCTGGGGGTTCGGGCGTACATACACGGGTGGGGGTTCGGGGCGTACATACCAGGGTGGGGTGGGGGTTCGGTGCGTACATACACGGCTGGGGGTTTGGTGCGTACATACACGGGTGGGGGTTCGGTGCGTACATACACGGGTGGGGGTTCGGGGCGTACATACACGGGTGGGGGTTCGGGGCGTATATACACGGGTGGTGCTTGGGTGCGTACATACACGGGTGGGGGTTCGGGGCGTACATGCACGGGTGGGGGTACGGGCCGTACTTCCACGGGTGGGGGTACGGTCCGTACATACCCCTGCCCACGCTCTGCGTGCCTGGGTACGGGTCGTACCCATGCCTTTGGTGGGTGGGTACGGTGCGTCCCCCCATTGTTGCGGTGCCGTGGGGTCCGCACCGTACACAGGCCTTGGGGGCGTGGCTACGGGTCGTACCACGCGTACCCCTACATGACCCCAGCAATGCTGGTACGAGCTGTACCAAGGCCTTTCTGACGTGGGTACGGGCCGTACCGCCATTGTTGGAGTGACGTAGGGGGACGCGTGGTACGTTCCGTACCCACGCTCTTGCGGCCTGGGTAGGGTACGTACCGGTTCGCGTGACCATCCACTTCCGTTGTGGCGGACGCTTGCGTTGCTGGCCTCGCCCCCACACCCTGGCAGTGTCCAGGCCCTGATGGTCAGGTATGTCCAGGCCATGTGTGATTTGGTACCATGTGTTGGTGTTGTGTGTCCTGCCCCTGCCCCCCCCTTTGCCCCTGGTTGTTGTGCTGACCTTCTGCGGCGTCTGCGTCGGTTCCTGTACGCCAGGTGGACTGCTAGGAGGGCAGGGATGGCACGTAGGTTCGGGTCCATGTCTGTTCGTCGCGTCCAGCTGCTCCTTGCGTGTGTCGTCCTGATTTCCCGGCAGTTTTTGGCAGCCGGTAAATATTTACCGTGCGGGATGACGTCGGTTCGAATCGTACTTCCTGGTTCGTGAAACGTAGGCTGGATGCGTACCGACGTCACGTCGGCGCCTTTCAGGATCGGAATTGTGTTTAGTTTCTGTTCGGTCGGTGTTTTGTTCGATTCGTACGGAAATGGTGTTTCCGTATGAATCGTACTTGCATTTTCGGATGGATTTCGCACCGGGTACGAGTCGGACGGAGAAAAGGCTCCGTCCGACGGTTCGTACCCGGTTTTTACCGGATCGGAATTGGCACCTTGGTCTCCCCTGCCTTTGAGTCACCTGTCACTTTCTCGTCCGTCACCTCCTTATTGGCCTTACCTCTTTCCCCCTTCTCCGTGCCTTCCGTGCCCACTGCCACATCCACAACGTACGCACCCTTGCGCAACCGTTCTCCTACCCCCCCTCCTCCCCAGCCCCCCCCCACTCCTCTTGAAACCATCACTGGGCGCCCGAGCAAATGTTTGTTACCTGGTGCCAGTGTCTCCGTCCGTCGCTCCTCCCGGTGTCCTGTCCTGGAGGCCGAGCTGCTTTCCCACCTTGATGTCCGACCCGTGGGCTGCGCCTGGCATCGTGACACCTGCAAGAAACTAGCCACAACATTACTCGGCCCCCCGTCTCTACCGTCCTCACGCAACTCCCCTTCCTCCATACTGTCTTCCTCATAGTTCAATTCCTCCCGCCCTGCATCCCCAGCGCTTTCCGCTGGTGTTGCCACCTGCTTCCGCGGTAAAACAACATTCTCCCCTATGGTGCTCCTCTGTCGATGCCCCCCGGGGCGCTGTGACCCCGTGGGTGTTGGGGCTGGCGAGCCCGCCACGGGCCTACTTGTGCCAGCTGCGCCGGGATCCCTCGCTGGTACCGGGCACGCCGCCCAAGGCTCCACCCTCCCTTCTCCTTGGCTTCGTCGGGCCGCTCCCAGCCCTGCCAAGTCCGGCACCCCGCGATGTTCCCGCTGTCGCTCCGCTACCTGAAAAGAAAAGGAATGGTCTGGTGTGCTGGGCCTACCTCCTTTCCTACTACCATCCCATCCCCGCTTACCGGCCCCCAACGCCCCCGCCACCCACGCCTTTCCCACCGCGCTCAAATCCACGACGTCCTCTTCCCCACCATCTCCGTCGTCACCGTCGCTCCACTCCCAATCCCCGCCCCCCACCTCTTGTCCGCTCGCCCCAACCCCTTCCGCGCTCCCCTCCCAGCCCCCCTTCCCCCTACCCTCCGCCGCCTCTCCGCTCCCCGCGCCGCCCCACCCCTGCGCTGTCCCCCCCCGCCCCTACGCCACCTTCTCTAGCCCCCGACGCCCCCCCCAAACCCTCCGCCCAGGACTCAAATATGTCCAGGCCATCCCAGTCTCTCTCACTACCTTCCGACTCAAACAGCACCGGGGATTCCTCCCCTGCTGCTCCCTCTCCAATACCTCCTTCCGCCTGGCCCCTCCCGCCTCCGCCGGGCACCGCCAACCCCATGGCCCCTTCGTCCCTCCCCGGTCCGCCCGCACTGCGCCCCCCCACCCCTCCCCGTCGCTTCCCTGGATGCCTCTGGCCCAAACGCGATCAACTCCCCGCTGGGGCCCGTGACACCCCATCTCGCGTGGCCCCCCGTTGCCGTCTGGCTATGCTTCGCATCCCGCCTCGCTCCCCGCTCCGACCCGCCCACCCACACGTCCCGCGGCCCCTGTCCCCCCACCCCCTCCCTTCTTTCCCCAGAGAGCGAGGCAGCGCGGCTCCGCCCCGCGCCGCTCCGAGATACCTCCGCCGGCAATACTCCCAACCCATGCACTGCCCCGAGCCCCTCGTCCCCCTCCTGCTGCTCCGCCCACCCCAGCGCTCCCCGCATCAGTCCCCGATCCGGGGCCCGGCCCTCCCAAGAGCGTCCTCTCGCCCCCGCCGTTGCCATGACGACAGCCGCTCCCCGGCCTTGGGAGCAGCCCGTGTAAGATCTAGGCCTCTGCAAGGAGGCGCCCGATGCTCTCCCCCGCCGCGGAGCTCGTCCCCGCCCCCTCACCGCCTCCATTCCCGCCGCGCCCTCCCCCGCCGACACCGCCGACCCAGGGGCAGCGCTCCTGGCATACGCGCCGCCCCTGCCACTCACCGCTCTGCTTAACGACCTCCCTGGGGGCGAACACGCCGCGACGGCGGCCGCCACCCCCGCGGACGCGCGCCTCGCCGGGCGCTTCGTCCAATTCGCGTCCTGGATCAGAAGATCCATCCTCCCCGCCTCGCTCAACAAACGGATGGCCTCCAAAACCCGGTAATCGCCGCCTGCCATCTCGTCAGGTACGCCTTCCCTCTCCACAAATCAAGGCCTACACCTACAAAACTTTTTAACTAGCGCTCCCAGCCACCAGGTCACCAAGCCTAAAATGGTGGCTGGGCGGGCGCGCAGACTCCCTAAATACCCCTTGGGCTACTTCCCTGGATTGGGCTGCATTTGGGCTATCCCCCAAATGTAGCCCAATTATTACAAAATGGCCATTCGGCCACTCCCCCCCCCCCTCCCAATCTGCCCGGGAGGCAGACCTCGCTGTGCTCGGCTGCCCCCCAGGCTCCCAATCTGGTGAGGCTCCGGAGCCCGGGGGGAATAATCCTGTAAAATCGCCGGACAGAGGGCTGCTTTCGCCGTCTGGAGCACAGCGACATTTCCGTTGTGGGCCAGTGAAGTGATCCTGCTGGTTTGGCCCGACCGGAACAATGACGCTGTGGGAACTTCGCGTTTGGCCGGAGCCAGGGACGCCGCAGCCTACCTGCTGCGGAGCACCGGAGCTGTTGTGCCACGATTCCTGCCTGCTCCTGACAGCCCGGGTCCCTGTGACAAGCACCGACCAGCGTAGCTGATTCTACCTGGCTGGTAGAACCTGCCAGCATTGAAGACCCTGCGGGGCAGAGCACGGCCGTGGCTGGGCTTCTTCTGATGAGCCGGTTGGCCCGCTGTGACGTAGACTACAGGCCGTCAGTGAGTACGGGCGCCTTGCGCCGTTTTCTGGGCAGTGCCGGTTTTCCTCCCCCCCCAGAGTGAGAAGTGCGGGACAGACTTCGCCTCGCATGGACATTACCCCTAGCCACGGCATTGCCACAGATACACGCCCGCACCGCATACCTGCTCTTCTCCCTGCCTGCTGCGGTGGCACCGCTTGACCCTACGGGCGCTGTGGGTGGCGTTTGCTGCGGCCTCCCAGCCCCCGAGACAACCAACGGTGTGGCACTTCAAATCCTGTCTGCCTCTGGGAACGCGATCTCCCTGTGGCTGCTGTCGACCTCTACAGCCGGCCCCTCCTGAGAACTAGTGGCGCTTCAGTGACGGTGCGGTGGAGCGGAGCGGAGAGTGTGGGCCACAGAGAGTAATGACTGGCATACCGTACTGTAATCCTTGGTACCCCGTTATGTGTGGACATTCTATGCCGACTACTGGGCCTCACTGATGGCCTCCCTAGAAGCAGCTGTGCTAGGAGGCAAGAGATGCGAGGCAGTCTTGCTTTTCTCAGGAAGTGTTTGCCGCCTGGCCTGAGATGGGAGTAGGATCGCTTGCATCATGGTGCATCTTACACTGAGATATGAGACTGTGAGCTGCAGTGGCGTGGGTGAGTAGTGACAGAGACTGGGACCACAAGTCTTCTGGGATCCGCCTGTCAGGCCGCATTCCCACTGAAGAATTTACTCTTTTAGGACGATACTGCTGTGCTTGCAACGCGCTGTGTGGTGCCCCTCTGTCGCCGCTTTACTTGCACAGTATACACCCAATAGACGCTTGTGGGCATCATTGGAAGACTTAAAGGTAAGACTCTGGACAATCACCCTGGTACAGGTGGCCCCACAGGCTTACCTGAAACTACCACCAGACCCTCATTGCCCTGCGCCTCCTCCTCCGAGTCCGTCGAGACTTCCCCTGATAAACTTGACCTGATCCTACAGGAAGTTAGAGACTCCCGCAAAGCGATAGAGCAGCAAATTGGAACCCTTACTACTGGCTTTACCCTCCTCCAAGAGGACCATGGAAAGCTTGCCGATACAGTCCATGCACACGAGAAGGCCCTGAACCTCAAATCACGGAAAGTACTACACATATACAACAACTACAACAGCAAGTCAATGGACTAAAGGACAGGATCGAGGATGCGGAGGGCAGAAATAACATACGCGTCATAGGACTTCCAGAGCGCAGTGAAGGGCACAAGGCTGCTGACTTTATGGAAACCTGGTTCCGGGAATATGTGGCCCAGGAGGGCTTATCACAATATTTCTGTGTGTATAGAGCACACCGGATCCCAACTGGAGCGCCAGGGCTGGGGCACCTCCACGACCCCTGATTGTTAAAATACTGAACTACAGAGACCGCGACGTGCTATTACAAAAAGTGAGAGAACGAACGCAGATTCAATTCGATAACCATTGGATCTCGCTTTATTCTGATTATACAGTAATGGTGCAGCGCCAACGCTCTTCCTTGCAAGCAGTCAAGAAAAAACTACGTGCTGTTCAGCTCAAATATGCGCTGCTATTCCCAGCCCGCTTAAAAATTATTCATGACCGGAAAACCTACTTTTTTGACAGCTCGAACGATGTGGAGGAATGGCTGGAAGTGATAAACCTGGAATACAGCCATGGTGGGTTGTCAGGCTCTGGACGCAACAGTCCCCCAAGAACTCAGAGACGCGGCTCCCGCCGTGCTACTGTGGGCATGCACAAAGCCACTGTCGCTGGTCCGACCCATGACCAGAAGATGAACAGCAGAACAGAGGCGCTGGCCGCGGCTGGCTCCTTCCGTAATGACAAGCCTACGATCGCGACTGATTCAGAGGACAGCACCATTCAGTCAGACTCCGACCATACTATCACTCTGTTTCCCTCGGTGACACCTCAGACCGTTGGTGATTTGGTGGACAACTAATTTGACTTGCCCAATCACTCTGTTCCATCACTGCGACAGGGACATTTACGTACTGTGGCAGGATTGCCAGGCCCACATGTGTCCTTTTACTTCTCCTTATTTCACACGCTTTAATCAGTACTTGTTATGAAATGCTGTGGAATCACTTATTTACATATTGCTATCTAGCACCCACACTGCCTGCTATTATCTTCCTGTTCAGGTTTGGGGGATTTTGTCACTCTCCTGCTAGTACACAGCGTATATGCCTAAGGCGATTGGTCATGTCAATCTGACTGTTTATATGGACACCCCCGGGTTCCGTTGAGCTAACTGCACAAAGAGAACGCAATGTTTATGCTATCTGTATGTTTCCGTTACAGTTCAATAGCTGAGCCGAGTATTCTTGGTTTGAAGGGGAAGGGTACTCCTGGCCTGCGACAGTTAATTGGCTCCGAGATAGGGGGAGCTTCGCTTATAATATTGACCTATGCCTAGCAATTCCACCACCTTAGGCTCATATAACTTACTGACCTGGAATGTGCGGGGACTTGGGGCCGTGCATAAAAGACACCGAGTCCATGCCCACCTCCTTAGGCTTAAAGCGCACATAGTCTTCCTCCAAGAATCGCACCTTACCGATTCAGAGGCCTTGAAGGTTCGTAAGAAGTGGATGGGCCACATTTTCTCTACTAACTACTCGGTTTTTGCGTGAGGGGCGACCATATCGATTCGCCACGATGTCCCATTTACAGAACTAGACCGCCGCACAGATGATCAGGGTAGGTACATATTGCTGAAGGGAACCCTTGATGGTATACCTGTGGTCTTGGACTGCATTTATGCCCCGAATTTTGACCAGGGCACGTTTTTTTAATCGACTAAGCATGGCCCTGATTGGGTGGGACACTGTTCCCTGGATATTAGGCGGGGACTGTAACACTGTCTTGGACGTGGACTTGAATAGGTCCCATCCCCCATTGCGTGGCTCTGGCGCCCACAAACAAGCTGACTCCCTAAAAACATGGACAAATGGATGGGGAGTGAGCGATGTTTGGCGACTGTTACACCCTTCACACAGGGAAAGTTCCATTTATTCACCAGTCCACCAACTTCACACTAGGATTGATAGGTTCCTGTGCTCCCGTGCCATCACTACCCAAATATGCCAGTCCACAATCTTAGCGAAGACCTTTTCTGACCACAAACCTTTGGAGATTACACTTACATGGGTCAGGGTCCCCACCCCAGTTCCCAATTGGAAACTATGGCCCCAGCTGCTGGAGGATGCCCCCTTTCGCACCACTTTATCTACAACTATCACAAATTACTTCTCGGAAAACTAGAATACAGCTTCGTCCAATCTAATTGACTGGGACGCACTCAAGGTGGTGGTGAGGGGCGCTGCCATTGGGTCGACAGTGGGGGCTAGGCAAGAGATACATAGCAGCCTCACCCGTATGGAAAACCTAATGACTGAACTGGAGCAAGCGGCAGTGACTGATTTAGGCAAACAGGCCTTCCTACGGGACGCTCGCATTCAACATGCCGAGATCCTTGAAACTCTCCGGGTCATTAACTACAGGGCATTTACACAGCTGAAGCACACTGAGACTGATAAATCCAGAACATTGCTGGCCCGGATACTGCGGGACAGCCCGGAACCCCCCGTCATCACCCGGATTAATACACCTAACGAGGGCATGTTCCACACGCAACTTGAGATAAACGAGGCCTTCTGTACTTATCTCAGTAACCTTTATACCGAACCTGCACACATTGATGACACTCTCATAGATGACTTCCTAAATTGCTTAACATTCCCCTGTCTTACAGCAGATACACAAACGGCTCTCTCAGGACCCATCACCAAGCACGAAATACGGGCTGCGATCAAAGGTCTAAACCATAATAAGGCCCCTGGCCTTGATGGCCTGCCTATAGAATTTTTTTAAACTTACTCAGACGCCCTTGTTCCTAAGTTAGAGGAGTTATACAAGACGGCCCTGTATTCTGGTCACTTACCACACTCCACCATGCATGCACAACTCGTTTCACTCCCCAAACCGGGGCATGACGATACCAACTTATCTAGTTAGCGGTCCTTATCTCTCTTAGCGACTGAATACAAGATCCTAAGCAAGGCTCTAGCTAATCGACTCCTGCCCTATCCAACTACCCTTATTCACAGGGACCAATGCGGGTTTCTCCCTGCATGCAGCACTTCCCTAAATATCAGACGATTACATCATATCATGGTGGCTACCCCAGCGGAATATAGCAATGTTGGATGTATAGCGTTGGATCTTCGCCAATCCTTTGATTCCATAACATGGGGATACATATTTGCGGCTCTGCGACGCTTTGGTCTCCCTCCAGACTATCTTAAATGGGTACGTTTAATGTACAATAATCCCACCGCAAGAGCACGCACCGGAAGTCATATTTCACGTGAATACACTATACACAGGGGCACACAACAGGGTTGTCCCCTTTCCCCCCTGTTATTTGTCCTTGCATTGGAACTGTTAGCGATAGCACTGAGGCAATCTGCCGATCACCTAGGGATACCGATCGATGGCACCGCCCACTTAATATCAATTTATGTCGATGACATCTTCATATAGCTACGTGACTTGGCAGCCCAAGCGGAGCCTCTTCCCAACATTTTTTCCACCTTTGAATGTAACTCTGGTCTTGCTATTAACAAAGGGAAATCGAACGCTTTCTATCTCCGGGACGGACCCCACCCAAACATGCTCCAATTCGGTAATTAATAATTATAACCTACCGGTAGCACATCATACATTCAAATATTTAGGAATCCAAGTATACAGAACACAGGCTGACCAACTTGATGGTAATCTATCAAACGCAATCACTGCAATACGCTCGAGCGTATCTTTTTGGACATCCCTGCCATTGTCAGTGATGGGGCGGATTGCCATCTCCAATATGGTTGTGCTCCCCGTCTCTTATATTTTTTTGTGAATCTACCACGAGTGGTTTCTCAGTCCACCTTTCATACTCTCGACACAATCCTATTAGAGCTCATTTGGGGGACAGGCCGACGCAGGGTGAGCCTCAAGAAATTACAGTTGGAACCTCACAAGGGTGGATTGGGGGTCACCGACTTTAGGGCCTACTATTATGCCTGCCAACTCCAATGGTTGTCTTATTGGACATCAGGCAGGAACCTGCAGGAAATAGGTTACGAAACCCAAGACTTAGAACGTGGAACCTTACATACTCTATTGCTACCAAAGGTAAAAGTTCCCCCTGCTGTGCCTCCATTACTTAAGACGGCACTCCACTGCTGGAAGCAGGCTTTACTTTACACGGGTGAGATTCCATACGCTGGTAATATCCCACTATTGGGAATACCAATCACTGGTGGCAGACTCACGAAGGCTCGACTACATGACTGGGCGGATGCCGGCGTGGAGGGGGTTGGATCGCTATTTGGTGATGGAACCCTCCTTGATCACGACACCTTTGTACAGACTACGGGCGTACCAGATCGCCTTTACTTAATACACGCAGCAGTTTCTCACTACTTTAGGAAGACATGGGCACCTCAATGCAATGAACCTCCGCAACATGAACTGGTACGATCACTTTATTATATGGGGGAGGGCAGCCATCTTATCAAATGGTTATACATTGGTATTCGAACACAAGCGTCCATCTCACTCACTGACCTTAGAACAAAATGGTCAGAGGCCACTGACGCGGAAATAACCGATAAGGCCTGGGCGAGCATTCTAGAACACCCCAAACGTGTATCCCGCAATGCCAAATTTCAATTTATACAAACTATGGTGTTACACAGATCCTATTTAACCCCAAAGAGAATACATCACATGTTCCCAGAAGCCCAACACTGCTGCCCATGGTGCAAGTTGGAAGAGGAGGGCTTTATCCACATGCTGTGGTTTTGCCCTCGTCTTCGTGACTACTGGGAGGGGGTCCGCAACGCAGTTTGGGAAATCACACATTTGCCAAACTGCGACAATATACTGGAGTGCCAACTAGGTCTCCGCAGGCGCGTGAGTACCTTGAGGGTCCAGCTGCGCTTCCTGGACCTTGCCCTTATACTGGCCATAAGAGGGATCACTATGAGATGGAAATCCCCTAGATGCCCTCCATTACCCGCGTGGCAGGAAAAGGTAATACGATGGTGCAGTGCTGAAAGCACAGCGATTAGGCGGGAGGAGGCGCGCGGATTACGAAAACATCCCATTTCTATGGAGTCGGATCTCATGCTAGAAGGTTTTAAAACGGTAGATCTTCTTCCTACACAATTCACTGCGGTGCTTATCAACTTGAGGATTAACACCCAAATCCCCCAAATACAATCCTAGATTGATTCAAATATTCTCATATGTTGAAGCACACGCAAAAATTTAAAATTACAGTGTAATAGTATTTGCAAACTCTTCACTTTTCTTTCTGCATTTTCAATCAGAATTTCCATTAATTTAATGGAGCTTGACGTAAGCTCCTTCTCCCAAATCATGAGGATGATCTGGACGAAGATCTCTTCATGATAACATGCCGGAAGTAACAGCGAAGAGTTATGAGATCCTGAAAGGGGTATTACTAAACCACCAAAATGATATTAAACAAAGAAAAGCACGTAAGTTAAAGGTTGGATAATTTGGGATGTTTTAGAGAGTTATACGGAGGATATCAAAGCAGGAGGCAATTGAACAAAAGAAACAAGCCCTGAGGAAGTCGTTTGGGTTAATCCCTATAGCGACGAAACGCGTTGGGGAGTGGAAGACCATTATGAAAATTGTGAAATCTCAAGACTTTATTCTTAATTAAAGAAGAAGAGAAGCCCACACGAATTTTGTCATTGTTCATTACTATTACACTGTAATTTTAAATTTTTGCGTGTGCTTCAACATATGAGAACAGTTCTATGTGGTACATGATCCGCAGGGATATTACAGGTCCTATTCACATTTCCTCTACACACTAGCAGTAACTTATAGAAAGTGGTATATACACAAATGCACCAGGTTAAGTGCTTCACAAGCAGCGGCAGGCCAGGAGAGAGGGTGGGGGTTGAGGGTTATACGTTACTGGGGTTGTTTAGAACTACACTGTACAATTACTCCACAAGATATTATTGCATATTGTATGCATGCACTTATTGTTTTATAGTCACAAAGATTGTCTTATGTTTCCTTGGCATATGCAGACAGACCATTTAGTCTGTACAAAGGTGATATTTGTATACGATCAGAAAAGTAAATGCCATGTAATACTTGCTATGACACATTGAATCTACACTGTGGAGCTCAATAAAGTTTGTTAAAAAAAAAAGTGGAAGGGAAGACACACATTCTGAGACTTTACAGCTCTTTGAGGAGTAGGTTTGATGTGATTGAATGCTAGGTGATTGCCTTTAGTTTTATGTTTGCATTGTGCCTCTTGCACAGGCTTTGGGGTCATGCCTCTGATACAGTACTTGGCTTAAATCCCAATGTCCAGGCAAAGGGAGTGTTACTCAAGGGACTCAGGGTTTAAAACAACAATAGGCACATTAGGTACAGTTTTGATAGTCAAGTGTAATATTAATTATTAGCTCATTGGAATGTTGCGTGCTCAGAGCTTCTAATGGCCGGTATAAGCCATGAGCACCAACATTCCAATCTTGTCCTGCACAGCTGTTGCTGTGAAGAACGGCCTCAAGGAGCCCGAGGGGATTTAATGCTGGAGATGGGCCTTTAATGACCAGTGTAGCCGGCTAAGGGGAGCTATAAGGCTATAATAGTCTTATGGAGCCTTCAAACACCGAAATGACAAAAGTCGAATAAGGGGAACCAGATATATGAATTTGTATAGTTTTAGGTAGGACTAGCACCAAGAAGCACAGAGTGCCAGTGATACTCAAAGGTCGAGGCAGAGTGGGACCTAGGAGCAATTTGAGGCTGACCATGATGGGCGCAGGTCTGATATACCAACCATGTTCGTCCTGGTCAAAGATTTTCCTTTCTGGCTTAGAGGCCAATTTATTATTTGGCAGACAGAGTTTACTCTGCCAGGAAGACAGAGTAAATGACTCTGGCCCCCATGATGAAGTAACCGCCTGCCAGATTTTAAAATGACCACCAAGCCTGCGGTCATTTCTAAAGCATTGGCAAAAACCACCATCGGGGCTGTTTCTGTCAATGCTTTTTACGTTTGACACATATGACAGATCCGTCCGTCAAACCTATGCTTTTTATTTTGAAAACAAAATTCCCAAAATGGGATTTTCTTTTTGAAAATAAAAAAGAATGTCACCCTTGCCATGGGAGTCATCTACCCTGGCAAGGCAGGCATGGTTAGTTTTATACTGTCCCTTACTACCAGGGTTTGCATGGCAGTGACGGGCAGTAAAAGAAACTATATGTCAGCCCATCTAAATTAGGTGGATGGACATATCGCCGATTCTAATTGCCCTTCCTCTGTCAGGCTTTAAGAGACTTTTGGCCTAGACGGAGATGGGGTAGTCTCCACTGTTGCCAAACTATCGTCCACCACAGAGACGTTTTAAGGCATGGGCAAAGTGGGCTCTGGCCCACGGCCCCAGCCTTTCAGGGGGGCCCCTTGGAGCCAGGTCTGTGCTGCAGATTCTTGTCCGAATGACTTTGAATAATTCTTAAACATATTTTCTAAATACCGTTTTCCATTAAATTATTTTAAATGAGGGTGATGTGTGAGAGTGCATTACAGATATTTTGCAGAGAAAATGTTGTGTTTATGTTTCATGCAACAGCCCTAAAAAGAAGTTTCTTTTAGACCAAAACAAGACCTCACATATGAGAAATGGGAGGGTGTCACACAGAGATTATTTGCAATAATATTAGTTAGCTGCTGCTGTGATACAATATTGAAAACACATAATTATATCTGAATATTAGATATAAACACAGTTAGAATTTCAACAAGTGTGTCTATGCACTGTCAGTCACATGTCCAAAGAGGGCATGAAATAGCTGAAAATGGATCATAAATTCGAAGCTGTTCCAAAGAGGGGCCCCAAAAATACCTCTGGCCCAGGGCCCCCAAAATCCTTAAGATGTCCCTGGTCCACCAGCATATCAATTTGGTTTCTGGACCATAACATTGGCGATAAACATACTCTGTCTCTGTTGTGACGGAGTATGCTTATAGCCAATATATAAATCAGGGCCTTAATCCTTTAAGTCCTAATTCACCACAGGAGGACACTTTGAAAGCACCCAGGATCTCGGTGGAGGCACATAGAGACTCACAAGGTGTCGGGCAAAGGCCAGCAGCAGTGTCCAGGCCAGATCTAGCTGCCACTAGTTTGCTGGGCAGTTGCCGATAAAGCTCCATGTAGTTTGTTGTATTCCTGTAGTTTGAACAGTAGGTCACTTTTATGACCTGTGGAGTTAATGTCTTATTCCTTGGGAAAAAGTGGAAACAGGTCCAATCCTTGAGGGCTCCTTTCAGGTCATAGACAGCTAGTCCAGTCATTTTCTGTTGTTACTCAGGTCCTTTAGTGTTTTGAAGTGGGTGCCTGGACGTGCCACATTTATGCCTGGCACTAACTAGTTGATGTAATGACCCTTGGGCACACCTTACCCAATAGGGAAAATTCCCAGGAGCCACCCTACCCTCTGTGAGTATTTTCAAGATGGTGAATGTCCTCAGTGACACTAAACCTGGGCTTTGAGAGCTGGGAATGTGTGAGAGGAGTGTTCTGTGATAATACTACTATGCTCCCACATCTAACACTAAAATCCAGTTTCAGACATCCACTGTACTTCCTCTAAAGTGAGGAAAGTGCCATTGAGACATAAGTCACCAGCTGTGGTGCATCCCCATCATACAACTGTGGTAATTCCATCACAGACTGTATCAGTTGGAAGCATGGCAACCACTGAAGGGACAACAGCCTGACCTACTGGGGTCTATGAAGCATGTGCATGACCGCCTGCTCCCAGAACTCCGCAACTTGTCAGACAACAAAGGGGTATTCATCCTGGACTCTCGCCCCCTACATCAGGAACACGGGGAAGTCCGCCCAGGCACCCAATTCCGCCAACAGTGCCTTTTCCCCATTCTGACCATCAGTGCACCACTGCACAGCGTGCTGTAACAGTCTAGCAAAATAGTACATCTGCATGTCCGGCAGACCCAGTCCCCCAAGCCCCATGTCCAACTTTAACACCTCCAACTTCACTCTACACCACTTACCGGCCCACACCAGGAACACCAGGAACTGGTGAAAGTAGTTCTCTGCATACAGCAGAAGGAGTTTATGCAGGACATAGAGGCAGCGCAGCAGTAAATCCATCTTACTGAGTGCCACTCTACCCATTACTGATGGAGGCAGGCAATCACAGAAACACATAAATGTCTCCAGACACTCGAGAACCCTACCCATCTTAAGGCTGTAATTGGCCTCAGCAGTATGGGCCACCTATATGCCCAGGTATCTCCCATTGGAGAACCATCACAGGGAGAGCAGCACCATCCATTTCCACCAGCCCAACTGGAGGGAAAAGCACCGACTTCTGACGGTTGACTCGCAAACCCGAGACCTCATCAAATGCAGTCATGATCGCCAACAATGCACTAACCGATTGTTCTGGGTGAAGAAAATAAATTAACACACTATCTCCAGATAGGGAAATGACGTGGGTGAGCCCTCCCACCACAACACCCCACTGAGCCATGTCCCAGCGTAACCGAATCCCCAAGAGCTCCATTGCCAAAGCAAAGAGGAACAGTGATAGGGGGCACCCCTGCCTGGTGCCTCTTTCTATAGGCAAACAATCTAGATGAGGTTGTGGTGGGATACTGTGCTGAATGCTGCTTAGAGGTCAAGAAGGATCAGTGCTGCTGTGCCATCCCAGTTGAGGAAGGTTCTGATGTCATCTGTGGCGGCGATCAGGGCAGTCTCGGTGCTGTGGTTGGCATGGAAGTCAGTCTGAGATGTGTCCAGCAGGTTGTTGTTTTCTATGTGTTTGGTGAGTTGTTGGTTGATGGCCTTCTCAGGGACTTTTGAGGGGAAAGGAACATCTGTATCCTATACCATTTTACATATGAATTGAGCCCATGAATATTCCACGTTACCAACCTACAGTGTATCATCATCCTGCCTCATCCCTCTCCCAACCACATACCCACACAGTCCACCACAATCTTCAAACTTCGCTGCCGCTGCCGTATGATCCCACCTGAAACAAAACATTACCTCCCATCCACAGGGTAAACACAGAAAAACAACTTGTGGCTCCCCAAATATCACAGTCCCCCCTAGACCTATCCCGTTACCAGTTCATCACACACCCAGTTGCGTCACCAAAACTGAAAGCAAAACAAACTACCACCCCAACTAACTCACTCAAACTCACCTGCAACGCACAAACTCAATATGTATCGTGGGCGGTGCACGCCTTGCACTGGCCACAGCCGTAGCATCTTCCAAGCGACAAACTGCCACATCCACACCTACACACCTACACACCTACACACGCACACAACACTCACCCACTCAAATTACTATTATACCGCAATCACACAATTCTTATCACAACTCTTATTGCACAAACACTTAAATCACATACTCTACAATCTTCAGTTACTAAGACGCAGTGGGGGGAGGCCCTTGATGAATATTCAGAATCCACATCTCACACTTGAGCGCCAGCACAGTTCTGAAACAAAGTACAGTTCAGGAAAACAGACTGTGTGCCTTGTGTCCCATCTCGAACCTGCTGGTTCCATGGCTACATCAACAGGACCAGTCCAGCCATAATCCCCAAGGAGGTTCCCCATAAACGTCTGCACTCAGGACTCCTCTGTTGTCTGGATGTCCACCACATCAGCAATCACCACCTCCACGAGAACCCTTGCCTCCTCTCTCTACTACCTTTGATGCTCAAGGTTGAGGGTACCATCATGATGGACCACCACCCAAGTGGAAGACCAGGAGGTCATCCCACTATGCCGTGTGCACCTCCTCACCGGCCTCAAGTGGTAGGTACCTGAAGCCGAGTCGCCGGAGGCTCGAGAGACCGGGGCTGGAATCCGACCCTCTCCATGCATCTCCAGCCAGTTTCACACTGCCTCCGGAGTGGTAAAGAAAGCCAGACAGTCCTCATGGAGCACCTTCAACTTGGCCGAGCAGAGAAGCATATTGTGCTCCCTCATAGCCTTTGTTTTTTGTTTCAACCCCCCGAAGGACATCTGCATCTATTACACATGCCTCGCATAGTCTGGAAAAATGCTGATAACATTATTTTTATAGGTCGGTGTAGCATCCTTAAATAATTCCAGTTCAATTGGAAATAGGTTAAATAGGATTCTATATTCCAGTCCCTGCATACAGGCAAATCCAACACAAACGGCCTTCTCAGCAGAACTGACATCACAAGGAATGTTACAACATAACGCATTCTACAATTCTAGATCGCAGATGTAATTCTAATATAATCTAATAGCTTACCTTTAAAGCAACATACTACACAATCCCCCCTCTAAAAGAAATTTAAAAATAATAATAATAAAAGAAAAATAAACTTAACTACAACCAAACATTTCTAGACATTTAGGTTTCTTTACAATCCTCCCACTAGAAGTTCTAATCAAATTTTTATCAAAAGAGGAACCTGGTTTAACATAATCAGGAAAAACATGTAAATTTTCATCCAACACCGGATTCAGATTGGATGAAACATCTGGCAAGGTAGCACATTCAGGAGCAACAGTACATCTGTCATCAGTAGGATTAGAATCATCAGTATCCTGAGTGAAATCAAGTGTGTTCAACGACCAGAAATTTTTGCTTTTACACACATTCTCTGTTTCAATATTATACGAAACCGGCGCTAGGCGACTGATTTGCCAAACCTCACCCTTCTGTAACAAAGCAGTATTATTCATGACTTTAACAACCAGTTTAGGCTCACTAAATTTGCTTTCACCTTTGGAAACTCTCTTAGCATTTTTCACACAGACCCATTGACCTTTACATAAACTCACTTGTTTAGTGCCATGTTTTTGGTCATAGTGGGTTTTGTTTTTTAACTGAAATTCTTTGATGCACTCTCTCACCTCAGGTATGTCACACTGAATCATTCCATTCCTAATCAACCAACCAGGATTAATTTTTTAATGTGAAATTCTGCCTCTAATTAAAGAAAAAGGACTTTTGCATATGGTACTATGGATACTACTTCTATAGGCCCAAAGCAACTTCTTCAACTCCTCATCCCAAGGTAAATGACTCTTATTGGCAAGTTGAAGAACCCCTTTAATACTGCGGTTGGCTCTCTCAACAATGCCATCTTCACTTGGATGATATAAGGCAGTGAACCTTTGTTGAATGCTAGAGGCAGCTAAATAGTTCTTCATTTCAAGAGATTTGAATTGTACACCATTATCAGATAAAATGAACTTAGGGAAACCCTCCCTCAAGAAAATATCATCTAAGAATGTAATTACAGTTTTGGTATTGATAACATTCACTACACGTACTTCAAACCACCTAGAAAAAGTGTCAACAAGAACTAAAATGTACTTCTGTAATCCATCTTGCCAAGTAACCGGTCCCATGAAGTCTATGGCAACGACTTCCCAATGAAATTTTGGACAATGGGGAGAAGCTAATGGTGGATTAAACGTTTTAAGTGTTTTATCAGAAACTTCACATTTAACACATGATCTCACACACCACTCAACATCCTTGTCAATTCTAGGCCACCAATATAGTTATTTTAAGCGGAGTTTGGTACATGTAATTCCTGAATGTCCTTCATGACATAAGTCAAGTTTTCTACTTCTTAAATTTTTCTGTGGAACTATTCTTTCACCTTGTAGGACTAATGAATCACATAGACTGAGTTCATCACAACCTTCCCAGAAACCTCTAAGTTCATCATTGACAAACTTTTTGTCCATACCATTCCAACCTTTCATATTCAATTGCTTAAGTACAAGTAGAATTTGATCAGAATTTTCAGCTTCAAGCCAATCCTCTTTACTAAAACTACTCTGAGTTTTATCAAATGAAATATGGGCAACAGAAAAATCATTCCAAGAATTCTTGTCAACTTCAGTTAATGGTAAAGAAATGCGGCTTAAGAAATCAGCAGTAAAGTGTTTGACACCAGGTACATATTGTATGCCATACATGAAGTCCTGTAGTCTCATAGAGAGTCTGGCAGTTCTAGCTGTAGCATTGGTCAAACCCTCAGTAGTTAGTAATTTAGTAAGGGGTTTATGGTCACAACGTAAAACAAATTTCCTGCCCCAAAGGAATTTCCTGAAATGCTCTAGGGCCCAAACACATGCTAAGGTCTCACGTTCAACAACAGAATAACGTTCTTCAGTAGGGGTGAGGGAACATGACGCAAAAGCAATGATAACTTCTTTATTATTGTCATCTAGTTGGGTTAATACACTTCCTAAACCTTTGCTACACGCATCAGTAGTGTCGATAGTCTTTGCAAAAGGGTCAAACCATTGAAGGTTGGGCACCTGAGCAATGGCTTTTTTTATCTCCTCAAAAGATTGTTGAAAAGAAACACACCAATTAAATTGTATTTTGTTTTTAAGTAAGGATCTCATGATATGAGTTTTTCTGAAATCTTATCCACAAACTTGGAATAAAATTCGGTGAGTCCTAAGAAGGATCTGAGATCTTTCTTGGACTTGGGTGCAGGAGCTTCAATAATGGCATTTACTAGGTTGGTTTTAGGTCTAATACCCAAAGGACTGACTTCATGTCCTAGGTAAGTAACTTTTTTCTCTGCGAATTTGCACTTGGAGAGTTCTGCAGTCACTCCCTTATCCTGTAATATACTCATTACCTTCCTTAAATGTTCATCAGGGACTTTCTTATTAGGTCCCATTATCAGGATATCATCCTGTAAAAATACTACTCCTTGCATATCACCAAATAGTTTGTACATGAGTCTTTGAAATACCGCAGCTGCGGATGACAATCCGAATGGCATGCGGCGAAACTGGAAACATCCAAAAGGGGTACAAAAATCTGTAAAATGTTTACTCATGGGATGCAAATAAATCTGGTGGTATGCACAGGAAAGATCAATGGTTGAAAACCATCTGGCACCTTTAGTTAATGAAAGCATTTCGTCAATCCTTGGAAGAGGAAATTGATCAATGATTATATTGTCATTCAAGTATCTTAGATCAATACACATGCAAATTTTCCCATTAGCACGTCTGGCAATTACGATGGGAGAAATCCAATCAGATGCTTCAATTGGTTCAACTATTTCGGCATTCTGCAATTTCTTGAGTTCTGTTTTTACCTCATCCCGTACAATTTGTGGAATATGAGGAACTTTATGAATTTTGGAAACAGCATTGGGTTTGACTAGAATTTTGTGTGTAAAACCATCAAGTTTCCCAATACCACCACCAAAAACTTTAGGAAATTCCTCCAAAACCATTATTTTTGTGTTCTCAGCTTCACACATAACTAAGACATCTTCAGGACTGTTGGGATCTAAAATAATATTAAGTGAACGTTGATCCTTCCACCCTAGAACCGAAGGTCCATCCATGGCTACATATAACTTACATAACGCTCTTCTACCTTTAAATTCAAACATGAGGGATCTAAAACCAAGCATTTCAATTTTCTGTCCAGTAAAACTGTCTGGATTTACATCAGTTGGTTGCAAATATGAACCAATTGTATTAGGAAATGTATCATCCCAAATTGATCTAGCAATGATGGTGAAAGGAGATCCGGACTCTGCTGCAACCTGTAGAGTTATCCCACCAAAGGAAATCATGAATAAAGGTTTGTTACTGTCACCACTTCTAATATTAACAACAACATGTTTCATAGTATTAGCAGAAATAATGTCAGAGGTCTCAAGGGAATCCTCTTCTTCATTATTATCTGACAAGTCCGAATTACTGCTTGTAATGCAGGTAACACGAGACGTTTTTGAAAAGTTTTTTTCTGCAAACATTTTAAGAAATGGACAATAATTATGCATTCAAGACATTTAGCTGATTTTGCAGGACATCTATCAAATCCTGCATTGTGAGATGTACTTCCACATCTGTAGCACACAAAACCAGACTGAGAAGTGTTCTGTTCTTTTCTAAAAATTAGTGTTTTGGTATGGTCTCAAGTTAGTATTTTGGTATGGTCTGGGCTGTTTGTAAGTAGGAGTTTTTTCTTTCCTATTGTCACTAATCTTATTAACAGATATAGCTTCGTTAGAAAGAGATAGTGCTTTCACGCATATTTTGGAAGGTTTTTTAACCAAAGTGATGATATCTTTGAGACCTGCTTCACCTTCAGTCCATAGCTTGTCTTGGATACTTTTGTTTTTGGTGCACATAACAATTTGATCTCTGATCATGTCATCGTGTAAAGAACCAAATTTGCATTTAATAGCTAAATGTTTTAAAGCAGACACATAATCTTCAATTGATTTATTAGTATCTTGTTTATGTTTGTAAAACATGCGTCTAGATACTGCTGCACACACAATTGGCGAATAATGGTCAACAAGATCAGGTATAGCACATTTGAAAACATCAAAGTCACCACTTCTTTCTATTTTCTGCATTTGGTTACATACTCTGAGACCTTCATGTCCTAAACAGTGCATTGAAATTCTCTTTTTTCTTTCCGGAGACATGCCACTACCATTGTCTTCAAGACTGGCAATATAATTTGCAAAATATTCTTTCCACTGTTGCCATTTCACAGTAGGTTACCCTGGATTGGCTAGGAATTCTTTTGGATTATTAAGAGTTATACTGACACTTCCAGTTTGTGTAGCGTTGCTTGCTGTGGAAGTTTTGTTGGAGCTTCTTTCCATAATGTATTCAGAAATAGATTCAAATGAATTAAAGAGTACAGTATACGTATATGTAATAATAAAATATTACTGCTATATGTAAGTAAAGTAAACGCTGCTGGTATGAACCGTTGAGCTCACTCGGAGGCGAGAGAAATTGCAGGAAACGCTGTGGTAATAAATGTAATCATTTGATAATGAAAATACTCTGTAAATCTGGAGAACTGACAAATAAAGATGGCTGCGGGGTCACGCTGCATGACCTCGCGCTATGACGTCGGTGCGTTGTGGTGTGCATTGAGCCAAAAGGATAATCGGTGGAATGCAGGAGAAGTTGAAGCGTCTTCAGAGAACAAACGTCCTCGCGTTCAAGAAACTGCTTGTGGAATGGCAGTTGGAGCCGATTTAAAAGTAAGCAGCGCATTGCGAAAATAGTTGCAGAAGAAAGAATACCAATAGATATAACTCACAAGTTTGTAGAGTTCTTCGTTAATATTCTTCTTCTGGTAGTGGTGTGAAAATTGTAGATAAACACACCCAATGTATAATATGTAGAATCCTCGGTGGAAGAATGAAGTCCGAAGGATTTTCATTTTTTGTAGTTGGCAGGGGCTGGACCATCAGTCATCGCCAAATTAATGTAGCATCCTTAAATAATTCCGGTTCAGTTGGAAATAGGTTAAATAGGATTCTTTATTCCAGCCCCTGCATACAGGCACATCCAACACGAACGGCCTCCTCAGCAGAACTGACATCATAAGGAACATAATGCATTCTACAATTCTAGATTGCATGTGTAATGCTAATAGCTTACCTTTAAAGCAACATACTACAGTCGGATCCTCAGCCTACCAGCCAGCCTGCAGAACAGCATCCCTGTCCCTATAGTTGATTAATTTTGAAATGACTGTGCGCAGGGGGGCCCCCACTGGCGGCTTTAGTGCAGGGGCATGATGAGCTAGTTCAACCACAAACAGAGAGGGCCCATAGCCCATTATTAGCTAATATATTATATGATTCATTAGAAGGTTCGAAATGTAGCCCCATTCGTGGGAAAGGATGTTTAGAATGAAGTAGCCATGTGTAGTTAAACTAAAATATCAAAATTGTACACTCGAAGATCACTGTCTGTACATTATTACCTGTATGAGAAGTAGAGGAGTAAACTTGTTCCCAGGAAAAATCCTGAAAGATGATTGAACGAGAGAAAGGGGAGCTGGAACATTAGCTGTAACATCAATTTTGGACTGTCCATAATAGTATGTGTTCCTAGAGTAGGTTACATCTCTATGCTACGCCATACGCCACTCCACTCTATTTTTCCACCCCGTTCCTCTCCATTGATTGTAGTTGCTACTGCTACTGCATATTTCTCCCGCCTTATTCCTTAGAGACTCTACTGAGTTTTGTGAACAACTCTTTATGGGAAGTTCAGCTTTGATCGAATTTTGACTTTTGGAGTTTTTGAGCTTTATGCTTGATCTCACTCTCTTTTGAATTTGAACTCTTTATGGGTTCCTACTGACAACTTTCAACCAGTCCTTATAATAGGGATTTCTTCCTTTATGGAACACACTTAATGCATTGTATTTTATTTGAATTAACCATTATTTCTTTATCCTTCTGTAAAAGATTGATTATTTGAAACTAATATGAACTTATGATTCTGTATCAAGACCATCAACTAAACTTTGAGATAATAAACCCTTTGGGGCATATTATCAAGATAGGCGATAAAATTATCGCCACTTTAGCGGCATAAAACTGCCGCTAAAATGGCGATATTGGGCTTGATAATATGCTCTATGGAATTCCAATCGAAGCCCATGTTAGATGTGAAGGACATCTAACCTGAGCTTCAATTGGAATTCCATAGAGCATATTATCAAGCCCATTATCGCTGTTTTAGCGGCAGTTTTCTGCCGCTATAGCGGCGATAATTTTATCGCCTGTCTTGATAATATGCCCCTTAAAAACTCTAACAATTCTCATTATTGACTGAACTTAGATAGAAATTGTGATTATTATGTATGCGACGATTTACTCCTGATGTTCTTAATCACAGAGGCCAAGATCCATTGACCTGATGGGCTATAGCACCAAGTGGGTATCATCAACCCTGTGTGTGTGTGAGATGGTAAGCCAGGTTTTATTTAAACTCATACCAGCTCCAGCAGAACCTATGAAAAAACATAGGGGCAGATTTATGAGCCCCTTGCGCCACTTTTGCGTCACTTTTCCCATGTTAAAAGTGACGCAAAAGTGGCGCAAGGGGCTCATAAATCTGCCCCATAATCTTTTCTGAAACGTGATATATCATTAAGGTCTGCAAACTTTTCATGTCAAACTAAAACAGTGAAAATAAGCCCTTTCCTTCTTTCCCACAAGTTGTGCTGAAGCTAAGGGGAAATCTTGGGTGTCATCTGAGGGCCTTCTGAAATGCTGATTTTTCCCTCTTTACAGCCTGCTGTCTGCTTCGCTGAGACACTAAGGCACAATAGGAGATTTTTTTAAACAACTTTCAAAACAATTGACTATTATCCCCGTGGTAATGTAACACGAGAGGACCCTAGGAAATGTGAGCCTGCATTCTATTTTAAATCTAACTGCACGCTGACACAACCTCTCCCCAAAACCGGGACATTCGTTAGATTTAATGACATCTGTAGAGACACGGGACGAAACATTTAAACCGAGACTGTCCGGGGAAATCCACGACGTCTGGTCACTCTAGGCATTACCAGAGTACATGAATTACAAACTAATAAAATGCTGCTGTGATGCTGAATTTAGGGCCATATCAGCAACAGCCAGCGGTAATTATCGCTGGCCGTGCTTAGCGATATTTTTCTTATCGCTGGCTATCTCTTTTTATCGCCCTGGTAGCGCGTTATCATCAACGAGCTGCTCCAGGGCGATAAAAATTCCAGAGATAGCGATGTTATCGCCGTTTTGCGAGGAACATCGCTGGTTTCCCAGCGATGTTCCCTGCAAAAGGACGATAACCTTGCTGATACGACCCTGTGGTCGTATCAACATAATCCACCCCCAATGTTAGGGGTGGCTTAGTCAGGATTTTAGCAGACGTTAGTTTTTGGAGAAAACAGCAGTTTTCTCCAAAAACTAACGTCTGCTAAAATGCAAGGGCATCCTTGCTGATAGCGCAAAGACGCGTTATTGCTCTCCTGACATGTAGTGTATGTCAGGAACGCCCACTTTCCATCTCATTAGAGATACAAAGGTAGGCGTAGTTTAAAAGGGTGCTAACATGCGAATACGCATGTTAGCACCCTCTTGCTGATAGGGCGTTGGTTTTATCTCCGCTTTTCTGGCTTTTAAAGCCAGAAAAGGGGAGATAAAGCCCTTGATGATATGCCCCTTAGTTACTGAAGGAACCCACTTGTGAACCGCCTAACATTCAGAAGCCACGTTTTGCAGCTCTGTTAACAGCAGTTTAAATCCCTTCTGCATGCAGAGCACAAAAAATGTTGATACTGCAAAAGATGGAAATATTGATGGGTTATCATGGACGGCATTTGCTCTGCCAATGAATTATTATTGTATAGGGAGTTACGAACACTGGATCACACGTATCCATTCATCATACAAAACATACGTAGAGCGTGACAAATGAATGAAAGGCAGAGAAACTAGAATGTGTTCATCGTGTTTGATAGAGAGATAACCAAACTGCCTTCGCAATTAAACCAAAATTTATGAATGTAAAATGTCAATCATATCTGGCATGAAGGAAATTGTGATAAGCACAGCTTCACATATTCGGTAAGAAATTACAAAACGAAAGGAGATAGTACATACTCCTGCACGCATAAAAAAAAAGAAACTGATGCAAAATCTTGAATATCACTTCCAATAGTACCTACTGTAAAGTGGAGTGTAAAGTAGAATGTTATGCAGTAGATGGCACTGTTCCACAGGATAAAACAACAATTCTGCTTACTACATGCACATTTTATTTCATAATTTATATTTCTGTGCTAAGTAGCAATTGAGGAAACACATAAAATGTCTGTGGGCTCCTCTGTTTTTGTAACAAAAGAAAGATGTGTACCACTGCAGAAGAATACTACATTCTTAATTAATAAGGATCTCTGTCGTCGCCATAGTGCTATAAATCAAGTTCATTGATAAGGTAGGTTGAGGTTTGAATTTAGTTTCTTGGAGGGAGAAAGTGTCCAAGGTTTTCAGAAATCAACCGTATTGTCTCCCTTTCTGGCCTGGCTCATTATCGATTACTGAAATGGCGGAAAGATTGGTGCGCGTGTATGCCCTGCAGCCATTTTTGATTTTTTTTTCTTAACTGCTAGGTATTTCACCACACCACCCTCCATCTGTACCTCTCCCCGTATCCCTTTTCTGAATGGACATCAGCATTAGGAATTCAGCAAAGGGTAATTTCTGTAGAACCATCAAGATTTTCTCAAATTATCGGTTGAATTAAAAAATAATAAAAATGAGAAGCCCATTGTGACAATGTTTTCATCTGTAACTTCTTGCCACGATGGCTGATTTCCAAAAGCAATATACCGTTATGTGCGACAGACTCTTCTATTCGCAGTGATAAATATAGACGGTTTGGTGGTTCAACAAAAACACCTAGGGCCTTATTTATGAGGCCTTGCGACAGTTTTGCGCTTCCGTTGCGTTACTTTTTGTGACGCATTGGTGACGTAAAACATGCCTCCTTTTGCGCCCTATTTACAAAGTGACGCATCTAAGCAGATGCATCACTTTGTAAACCCCTGCGCTACATTATCTGCGCTACATTATACCTGCTTCAGGTATATTGTATGCAGGGTGGGCGTTCCCATGTAAGTAAGCCTCGTAGAAGTGACGCAGTGAAATCTATGAGATTTCACTGCGCAACTACAAGGGTGCAAATGCGTCAATATCTTACGCCTGCCTCACAGCAGGCGTAAGACTGACGCAGGTCCTTTCACATGGGGCTTGCCCCATGTGAGAGGACACATTGCTGGAGTTGCGTCACTTTTGTGACACACTCCAGCAATGCGTCACTTTAGCGCCTATAGATACGTCAGAAATACTGACGTATCTGTCACTCCTTGCGACATGATGTGTTATATAGTAAATATAACGCATCCAGCATGTCGCAAGGAGGGCGCACTGAGAAGTGACGCATCACTGCTGTCAGGCAGCAATGTGCCACTTCTCATAAATGAGGCCCCAAATACCCAGAGCCTACAACTGAGCCTCACCTTATAATGTTTTCATTGTGTACCGACTATACGGCAATCCATGCGGTAAAGTATAAAGAATTAAAAAAGGGCATCAAGGAAATTTACATATTTCTAAAATGTACACAAGATACTTGGTTGAGCAACAGTGGTTATTTCTATGCCTCAAACACGACCTTGAGACCAGCGTTGTCTTAAGGATTTTTGGGGCCCCACTCAAGACTTATTTTGAGGGCCCCTCTTCATAATGTATTTGCAAATTAAAGGCTGCATGATGCCTAATAAACCTTTAGAAACAGGGTTCACTTAAAAGCCATTGAAATATGTCCTCACGGGGCCTCCAAACAACATTAAGATGCCACTGGACAAAGAGAGTGAGAGATTTAGAGGTAGAGTAAGGCATAGAAGAGAGGCTGAGTTATGGAAATAGAGGTAGGCCAGATAGAAAGTTTAGTTTCCCAGGGGTGCGTTGGAAGGTGGAGACCCTGGGCAATTGCTCACTTTGGCCATGCCTTAAAACATCTCTGTTCAAGACATCAGATTTCACTGAGCAAAATCAGTGCTTTTTTAAAGAATGTGGGTATCTGCAGATCTCGCGCCCTGGCTTTGCCACCTCCAATTGAAACCTAGGGAGTCCAGGATGGTGTGACTAGTGTGGGATCTCAGGAGGTTTTGTTACCTAGAAGCCCTTTCAAATGTCAAACTTTGGCTAAAAACACATTTTCCGCACATTTCTGCGAGGGAGAGTTCCGGAATCTGTGGGGATTCACATATATCCTTCCACCCAGTATTCCCAGACATCTCCTAAAAAAAGTGTGTGGCTCACCACAAGAAATGTCTCAAAACAGAAAATGAACAGATCAATGTTTTCCATTAAAAACCAACCCATTTTTTTGCAATTTGGGTAACTGTAGATTTTAGGCCTGGGCTTGGCAGCCAATCAGGTAAACCTACCAAACCCAGACATTTCTGAAAACTAGACTCCTGTGGAAGCCCAGGGTGGTGTGACTTGCATTGACATCATAAGGCTTTTTTAACCAGAAACCACTGCAAACCTCAAACTTGCCATTTATTGTGAAGAAAAGTTTCGGAATCTTATGGATACACAAATTTCCTATCATCCAGCTTTCTCACGCAGCTCTTGATAAAAAATTACACCCATCTTGTATGGGTGGACCTAGCGGCCGCAAACCAGAATACCCCAAAACGCAATATGGAGACATCGGCAATAGGGGTAGCTGTGTCAATCTAGCCCAGGCCTGGCTGCTACCTAGGAAAATCAAACAAGGGTCAATAGGAGTCCTTGCGAGGGGACTCTCATTGACCATGGTTTGATCCGTTCCTCTCATCAACACTGGGCCCAGCCACACAAGTGGGGTAGAGTTTTAATAAGGAGAAGTGGGGGAACGCCAAGTGGTAGGTATTTTGTGGATCCCTACTGATTACGGAATGTTGCATGACAGAAATAAAAGTAACATTATTGATTTGAGGCAAAGCAATAGGTTTGTAGGGCATTCTGGGTAAGAAAACTTTGTGTGTGCCATGCAACTCACCACCCTGGACTCTGATAGGTTTGGTAGGATTCCCAACATTTCCACAGAGCCCAGATCCAATTTCCAAAGTAAGCCACATTGCAAAAAGCAGGTAATGTTTTGAGAGGAAAGTGTGATGTCTCCACATTGAGTTTTGAGGCCTTTCCTGTCACAGGCGATAGGCTCACCTACACAAGTGGGGTAGTTTTTTACTTGGACAAGTGTCAGAATACTGCGTAGTAGGTAGTTTGTGGATCCTTGCAGATTTCAGAAGCTACTGTCACAGAAATGCACAGAAATTAGGTGATTTGAGGCAAAGTTTTGTTGCTGGGATTCTGCTCAGGAACAGAACTATGCTAGGGGCCGTAGAGCATCGGTATGTAAGGACTGAGTCACCATACCACCTCAGTGTCCATGAGCTTGAGTCCGACTAGCTATAGTGCCTCACTTGCCCTCCTAACCTTACCAGAGAAGCACGTGAATTGGCACCCCAGGACACAACACTGTCGACCCTTTCAGGGATCACGGTAACAGGACACACCCTTTTGCTGTCTCACTTGTACCCATCCACAATAATATAACCAAGAGACACTCTAAAATGCAATATTCATGCGACAAGTAGAAAACAAATGCATACCAAAAATATTCTTAGCATGGTCAATAAATAATTTACCTAGAAAAGCCATGTCATGTTATAAGACAGAGTAGCCTAAACCCCCCTCCCCTTCTTCCAAAACTAAATGATTATATATCAAAGATCTTTGGGATTAGTAGCGTACAACGTACCTTAGCATATTCAGATGGATGCTCTACATCTCGGCTGATGTAGCAATCTTGTCCCAGAAACCTCACTCAGGGCCATATGTAGGTAATTTCTATTTACCGATTCCTAAATACCGAATTTTACCGATTCGGTATTTAAGAATCGGTAAATAGAATGTAGGTAAAAAATCGGTAAATTTTACCGATTCGGTAATATTCATTATTACCGATTCAGTATTTACCGAATCGGTAATAAGGCATACCTTCCCATTCATTCCTATGGGCCTGGAGGCCCATAGGAATGACGGGGAAGCCATTCACTATTACCGATTCGGTAAATACCGAAGTGGTAATAGGGGGAGCATATTCAAGGGTGGAAGGGTGTCACATTGACACCCTGTTGCACCCCTGAATCGAGCATGTGTGCACATGTGGCGCACATGTATGTCTGCCACATGGCACTTTTAAAAAAGCACAAAATTGCTTTTGAAAAGGTATTCGGTATTTACCATCAACTTGTAGTTGGTGGTAAATAACGAATCCTTAAACCAATAATGCACTCACTTGAGTGCTCCCTACATAGGATTTAAGGATTCGGTAATTTACCGATTAGGTATTTTACCGATTTCTTAAAATACCGATTCGGTAAATTACCGAATCCTTAAAACCTGCCTCCTACATTAGAAAGGGCTAAATACCGGTCGGTAACGGGAAAATTACCGATTTTCGGCCGTTACCGACCGGTATTTAGCTATCTACATATGGCCCTCAGTGTCTGTGCTTAAACCCTTGTGCTCAGCTATATGACAAGACGTGTGCTCACAAATGGCAGCTCTGTTCTAGTGTTATTTCTAGGTGCTAGTGCCTGACCAGAGAGAATAACAAGGGGCATTGTTGTTTGACCTTGTCTGTGGTGTTCAGTCTAAATCCCAGGAAAAGAACAGAACACACAAACATATGCAGGTTCCGTGTGAAAGTACAATGTGGTACAAAAGCAAGCAAGTTTATATAGAAAAGTGTGCAAGATAAAATGTAACTAAAATGTGCAAAATTAGGCTAACAAAGGGATAACTACAATGGGCACACAACAGTTTGAACTTTGCAGGACATTGAGGGTAAGAAATCATCATGAGATCCACATGAGGCACACCACCCTGCAGCCCCTCTGTGTTAAAAAATGACTGGGTCTAGTAGATTTCCCATGTGATGGCCTACCTGAGCCCAAAATGTGCAGCCACTCAGCATGGCAAGTAGGATGATATTGGGATTTAGTCCCTCTCTGCTGGGCCATGTGTTAAAATGCTTTAGTTCCCAGGGGAGCAGAGAGCCTGTTGACGCTTTAGGGATGGAGATGGGAATGGGGCCTGATGTAACTGTGGGCCAGACTGAGCCCCCAGTATTTGATGGACCGTCAGCCTTACGTCACATGGCAAATTAAAGGAAACCCCCACTCTGCCCCCTTATTTTACCAGTGAGGCACTGGTACTGAGTCCCTCAATTTCGGATCAGGGTGCACACGGACGGACGGCGAGGAGCGAGAGGCGGGAGGAGGCTGGTTTCTCGGATTGTCGCGGCTGGTTTTTCGGCTGGTTTGTGGCTCGCGGCTTCTGCTAATAGCTGCTAACAGCGGGAATCTACTGCCGACAGCAACTACTCATGAAGTCTCCCGGGCTTTCTCCCCTGCAAGCCGCAACACGCTGCAACAAATGTCATTGGGTACTCCACTGTTGCTTGGCACAGTGACGGTTTTTTGGCAGAGCCCTGAATCAGAGTCTATATTACCTGGATTTGTCTGACCCAAGGGCTGCAGCGGAACGTGGGCTGTAAGCTGTAAGCTGATTGTGGCAGACTGCAGGCGGGCCAGGGAGTGCTTCAGTTGGCGGTAAGCACTGGGGCCAGAGGGGACTGCGAGCACACCACCATTAGTTGGTGGTTGTTCAGAGTGTGCCCGGGCGGTCCCACAGAAGCAGCCCTACCAGGATGGGTGTTACTTGCGATAGCTCTGGAGGCCCGCTCATCTGGTTTCCCTTAGGGCGAACTGGCCAAACCCAACAGCCAGGGGCAGCCTGGGGGAGGCCAAACACAACAGCCAGGGCCAACCTGGGGATGCCTGGAGAAGTCTGGGGCAGGGCCAGGCCAGAAAACCACAAATAACGGGGCAGTGTAGTATACTGGACTGTCCCCAAAAACCCACACCAGCGGGAGAGGCTGGAGCTAGGACCTTGGTTCAACCCGCACAGTTGTCACACTCTTCCACATTGTTGAATATCTAGCACAGGGCTCCGAACCCGCAGAAACCCGCAGTTCAGGCACCAGCAACGTGGCTTGACATGGATGCTGGGGAACATTTCAAAGTAAACCCTACATAATCCAAGAAGCCCTTAATCACGGGCCCAGGGGGAGGGTAAAAGCAAGCATCAGTCAGGAGCTGTGCTCCGCTCTAATCCCCATTAGTATTTCTAGATACCAGTGTACAAGAACAAGAATAAGAACGGGCCTAAGGAATTAGTATGTCGCTCAAAAAGAAAATGTTACATGATAAGGAATCAGACTTGGCAGATGCCGAATATGCAGGACTTGCTCAAAGGAGGATAACAAGAATTACAGCAACCCTACAATCACAAGCTTTAAACAACTTTGATATCTCACACCAAGGGCTCATCACTCACTTCTTCCAGGTCTCCTGTGGTCCAACAGACAAAACAGACACACCGGCTAGCCCGTTGCTAGGGAAGAAAGGCAAGGCCGTGTCCCCACTTACTTCGTCAGGTCCCCCAGGGGACAACAAGGTTTGGAGCGGCGCTCACACCAGAGAGCTCGCTGCCATCCAGATAACAGGAAGCCCTGTGAATACCTCAATGCTCAAAGCTAAGGCCAAAAGTCCAATGTGGATCACGGCAGAAATTCACCAATGGCCGACAGAGGAGGAGGAGGACAAGGCCAAAGAGACCAAGGTGGGGTTTGTGGCTAACCCCGTGACAAACACAGAGATCAGATTTGCCTCAACAGCGTCAGCCAGGAAGGACTGTCAGGCCAACTCCCCAGTCATGGACGATGCAACTATCTCCTTCTTGCAAAAACTAGAGCTGACCATCGAAAGAACGCTGAACACCACCCCAATAAACCTGGAAAAGAACTTGGTAGTGAAAATGCACCAAACAGACGGCGGAAGCCTGATGGGACAAGAAGCCCACAAATACATAACGGAAGCCCTGTTATGGGAGTCCACCAAAATGGAAGTACTAATTGATTTACTTCAGTCAATTGCACAGCACTTGGTGCGCCAAGACAACAAGCTGGCTAAAATAGAGGTTTTTCTTGACACCCAGAAAGCCAACTCAGCTTGCACGAATTCCTGACATTATTAACAAGTGGGCAGGCCTACCTGCAGTTCTAAAGGACATCTTGGCTTTAGCCAAGGGACATAGGGAAACGCCCATCTTAGAAAAAAGTACCCCAATATCACCAGTGGGGGAGATCGTGAAACTAGACACCTTAATACTTCGGCTCCCTGAAGAGATCAAAACAATCAAGGATCCTCAGGCAGGGCCAAGCAACAGGATTAATAAGAATACCCTCAAAGCCCTTTTGCGTGATATAACAACCAAAGTACCTGTCTGGGCTCACGGGAGCTTTCCTCCTCCTAATCTAACTCTGGCCACGATTTCCCCCTTGCTAACCCATCAAAAAGCATCTTTTCCCTTGAGTTGGGGATCAAGTTGGCAACGCAGGAATTCCAACATGGCCGCCATCATTCTGACACTGCAACAGCACAACGCTGTTTAGCAGTCTAGTCTTCTTGGTTAATCACAGCCTGGTGAAGCACGCTCTAACATTCCACAACGCACTTCACCGAAGAATTTCATGGAAGAGCAGCTCATTTCAAGTGTCGTGGAAGTTAGTCAGGGTAGTTGCGAGAATAAACGCAGTTAGTTTCGGCGGTTATGTTATTCCACAGAATCAAGGTTAGTGTTAAAAGAACGTAGCGCATGCCCCAACACTCGAACTCATCTCAGAATGCCTAAAATAAACACATAAAGAAAACAAAGGCACTAAGGGTGAGATTTCAGCTGTTCCCAGTCAGCTGCGACCGAGCGTAGTCTAGGGCGTGACCTTTCAACACGCCGCGTTACCACAGCACTTATTCAAAATAATTCCATTCAGTTGTACCTAGTCTGTTGAGATCGGGACTGATTAATGTGGGCGTGATCTTTCAACAAACCGCGTTACCTCAGCACATCAAAATAATAATTCTAAGATAGTGTAAAACAAAACGGAAACAGCTCCTTAAAACAGCTCGTTCCTGATAGAGCCTAGTATCTCTACATAACACTAGAAATAGGAAGGAAGCTAGAAACTCCATTTATAAGAACCCCAGCAGATACATGACTACAGTTCTTTTCGCTCCGAACCAGGATCAGATGCAGGCCGTCCCTAAAAGAGAAGAATGAAGAGAACTGAGTGACATCTTCTCATCACGAAATAAAAGAAAAGCTAATGTGAGAAGTAAAATGAGAAGTAGGCTCCTAAACACCTTCTGCTAAGACAAGTTATCTAGACCATAATAAAAGAAGCAAGTCATTAAGTTAAATTAGAATGATAGTGTAACATATGCACATGCTTTCAGCGCTGTAAGAAAACAGAAGAAGAAGAAGACTAAGCAGAACAGGCAGAGTTTTTGTAACTGTCTCTTCTCTGTCCCAATTCCCCTTCCCCCCAGTACTTACCTGTGATGGATTACTAAGAGACCTAGCAGGGAGGTTCTGGGAGAGGCATTGGAAGTTAGCATTGTTCTGCTCCTGTGTGATTTGAATTAGTAAATTGCTAGCCTTGACAGAGTGAAGTGCCCACGTTGGTACTAGCACCCAAGCAGAATGGCGGAGGGGTTTGAGTTAAAAGATTTAGGAGACATATTGGGTAACATACAAAGAGACCTAGAGGCAGTCAGAGAAGAAAATACAATTCTAAGACAAGAGTTAATTAGTTTTAAATCGGGAGAATCAGTTTTGGGGACTAGTCAAAGAGCCTCGTCCTTTGAGACTCATAGACCTAACACCAGTTCTTTGTCCTTTGCCCCCACACAAGTCATTCACTCATTATCCCCTATAATCCCTCTCACTCCCCCAGAGCGATTAAATGGAGACCCGCAGAAAGCGCAATTTTTTTTAACGCAATGCTCTCTGCACTTTACGTGCCATCCAACGATTTTTCCCGATGCACAATCCCGCGTAGCCTTCATTTTGTTTTACCTTAGTGGTGACGCTGCCTCATGGTCCATGCCACTTGTAACTAAAGATGATCCTATCCTATATAACCTAGACGACTTCAAAAAGGAATTTCTGTGAATTTTTGATAGGAGAACAGCATCACAGGCCTCAGACAACGAATTGTTAGAGTTGAAACAGGGCAACAGAGAATTAGTGGCGTGCCTAGCCCAATTCAACAAATTGGTGGTTGAGACAACTTGGCCCGAAAATAAAAGAGCTGCAGTATTCTACAGAGGGTTGCGAGAAGAACTGAAGGATGCATTGTCTCAAATTCCTAATCATCCTACCGATATTTCAGTGCTGGTGGATCTAACCTTAGAAATTGATTATCAGCAAAATGAGAGGAAGAGAGAACGAAGGAGAGAGTTTAGATCCAGTGTCCCCCATTTTGATCGAGCCAAATCGGAACCCACTCAGACAGCAAAAGGGTCTTCGGGGGTTGAACCCATGCAGATTGGCGTCATCCGAGGTCCACTCTCCAAAGAGGAAAAGGAAAAAAGAAGACAGAATAAGTTGTGCATGTACTGCGGAGGCAGCGGACACTTTGTCAAAACGTGCTTGAAAATACCAAAAGTTTCAACAAAGGAGAAGGAAAACTAGCAGCACCACCGGCAAGCGGAGTTGGACTGGTGGATGTGAATGGAGAAACACCTCCAATGAATCACCAATTGGCAAACGCCCTACAAGTCTCCTCACCCCATTTGGTTATGTCCGTGACGCTAAGGTTCAGGGGTGTAGTTTTGGCAGGAATTATCATCATGGTAGACTTTGGAGCAACAGGTAATTTCTGCGACACAAATTTGCTAGTCGTGTTGGAATGCAGGCTATCAAAAAAGACAAAAGTGAAAAGGTCAGAGCGGTAGATGGTACAGATTTAACTTCTGGACCCATAACCAGTCATACTGAATTAGTGCAAATGACTACCGCTCAAGGACATCAAGAAACCTTACAGTTCAACTTAATAGACGCTCCCCAATTTCAATTGATCCTAGGTTTACCGTGGCTAGCCGAGCACAACCCATTGATTGATTGGGGAGCCCGAACTATCCAATTAAATTCTGAATACTGTACAAGGAATTGTTTTAATAACTCAGTGGATCTCTCTGAACCCAGCACAGCCGCTTAGCTATGTGAAAATGGTAGTTCGGTATGCTTGATTCAAACCACCACGATACCAGAAGAGTACCATGACTTTGCTGACATCTTTGACGAAGTCAAGGCTGAGACGCGACCTCCCCACAGGCCCTATGATTGCAAAATGGATCCTGAACCAGGGGCCAACCTGCCATGCAGTCGGGTCTATGCCTTAACGGAAAAAGAAAACATCCATTTGAAAGAATATGTAGCTAAGAATCTGGAGAACGGTTTTATTAGACCATCTCAGTCCCCAGTCTCTCCCCCCCTTTTCTTCGTACCAAAGAAGGGGGGAGATCTCAGGACTTGTATTGATTTTAGGGCGATCAACAGGACAACAATTAAGAATCGTTACCCATTGCCCCTCATTTCGGTACTGATTGACCAGGTAAAGGAAGCAAAAATATATACTCGCTTAGATCTACGGGGAGCTTACCACCTCATTAGACTCCGGGAAGTCGACGAATGGAAGACTGCGTTTAGGACCAAATATGGCCTTTACGAGTATCTAGTAATGCTGTATGGTCTCTGTAATGAGCCAGCGGCCTTCCAGTACTTTATCAATGATGTTTTAAGTGAATTTATCGACCAATGTGCCATTGTGTACATAGATGATATTCTGATTTATTCCATCTCAAAAGAAGAACATCAAGATCAAGTCCGAGCTGTTCTACAACGTTTACGAGAGAACTCTCTATACGTCAAGTTAGAGAAATGCTTGTTTAACACGGATACAGTGGAATTCTTAGGATCTGTACTATCATCTGCAGGAGTTAAGATGGACGAACAGAAAGTGAAGGCGATTACGGACTGGAAACCTCTTACCACTATCAAAGAGGTTCAAAGTTTTATCGGATTCTCCAACTTTTACAGACGATTCATTCATGGATTTTCCCAAAAGATCCTCCCTCTAACTCGTCTTCTGAAAAAAGGTGTCCCATTCAAATAGTACAAAGAAGCTGAAGAGGCCTTTAACTTGATGAAAGAAAGCTTTACCACAGCACCAGTTTTGCTTTATGTGGATCCCTCTGAACCTTTTTACCTGGAAACAGACGCTTCGGATTTGGCCATCGGGGGGATACTTTCACAAAGGTACAAGGACACAGGACAGCTACACCCGGTGGCTTACCGCTCTCGCAAACTCAACCCTGCGGAATATAATTATACAATCACAGAGAAGGAACTTTTGGCCATAAAAGATGCCTTTAAAGATTGGAGGCATTATTTGATGGGGGCCAAACACACTGTAACGGTGTTTACTGACCGCCTCAATTTGAAATTTCTACAATCTGCTTGTACCCTTACACTGCGTCAGCTTTGTTGGTCTCTCTACTTCACGGACTTCGATTTTGTAATTACCTTTCGTCCAGGGTCCAAGAACGGAAAAGCTGATGTTATTTCCTGACTAGACACAGAAAACCAAACTCCTGTCATTGAAAATCAGCAAATCATTCCTGAAGATAAGATCGTTGGTGCAATCTCCGTGGAGCCCTTTGAGAATCATATTCGGGGAGTTATGACTGATCTTGAAATGGAGAAATGGGCCACTGAAGATCCGCACCGTTTTATCCGGAACAGTCTACCCTACTAATTCCCATGTTAATTTTGATAATGTAGAAGTTCCTGCTGTCCAAGACATTGCTCGACAGGTAGTTAAAATTCATCACTCTGCAACTCAGAATTTGTCAATCACTAAAGATCGTTACAAATACTTTGCTGACCGGAAACGAAAGAAAGAACCTAATCTTCACGCAGGGGATTTATTTTGGCTTTGTACTAAAAACCTCAGACTCAAAGGCTCCCGTAAATTCCAACCCTGTTTCATGGGCCCTTATCCTATTAAGAAGGTCATTAATTCAGTAGATTACAGACTATCCCTCCCTGGCACAACCAAAATTCATCCAGTCTTTCATATCTCTCTCCTTAAACCAATCCAACCAGGTTTGCAGAGTATTCCCCCTCCTGATCCTTTGATTCTTGATGGTGAGGCAGAGTACGAGGTAAAACGAATCTTAGATTAAAAAAATGTGCAACAAACTCTTCTATCTCATTGACTGGAAGGGTTATGGACCTGATGAGCGTTCATGGGAAAAGAGTACCGATGTTCATGCCCCCGATTAATCAGAGCTTCATGCCAAATTCCCTGCTAAACCACGACTGGAGGAAACCCCGTTGGGAGGGGATTCTGTCAGGGCTCACGGGAGGGTTCCTCCTTCTAATCTAACTCTGGCCATGATTTCCACCTTGCTAACCCATCAAAAAGCATTTTGTCCCTTGAGTTGGCGAGCAAGTTGGCACGGCTGGAATTCCAACATGACCGCCAACATTCTGACACTACAACAGCACACCGCTGTTTAGCAGTCTATTCTTCTTGGTTAATCACAGCCTGGTGAAGCGCGCTCTAACATTCCACAGCGCACTTCACCAAAGAATTTCATGGAAGAGCAGCTCGTCTCAATCCTCGTGGAAGTTAGTCAGGGTCGTTGCGAGAATAAACGCGGTTAGTTTCGACGGTTACGTTATTCCACAGAATCAAGTTAGTGTTAAAAGAACATAGCTCATGCCCCAACACTCAAACTCATCTCAGGATGACTAAAATAAACACATAAAGAAAACGAAGGCACTAAGGTCGAGATTATAGTTGCATAGATTTGAGTTGCATACAAAAGTATTCCTTTCAGCTGTTCCCAGTCAGGTGCGACCGAGCGTAGTCTAACGTGGGCATGACCTTTTAACACACCGCGTTACCACAGCACTTATTCAAAAGAATTCCGTTCAGCTGTACCTAATCTGTTGAGACCGGGTCTGATTAACGTGAGCGTGATCTTTCAACACGCCGCGTTACCTTAGCACATTAAAATAATAATTCTAAGATAGTGTAAAACAAAACGGAAACAACTCCTTAAAACAGCTCGTTCCTGATTGAGCCTAGTATCTCTACATACCACTATAGATAGGAAGGAAGCTAGAAACTCCATTTATAAGAACCCCAGCAGATATATCACTACAGTTCTTTATGCTCTGAACCAGGATCAGACGCAGGCCGTCCCTAAAATAGAAGAATGAAGAGAGTGACATCTTCTCATCACGAAATAAAAGCAAAGCTAACTTGAGAAGTAAGAAGAGAAGTATGCTTCTAAACACCTTCTGGTAATACAAGTTATCTAGACCATAATAAAAGAAGTAAGTTGTTAAGTTAAATTAGAATGATAGGGTACAATATGCACATGTTTTCAGCGCTGTAAGAAAACAGAAGAAGAAGAAGAAGACTAAGCAGAACAGGCAGAGTTTTTTGGAGCTGTCTCTTCTCTGTCCCAATTCCCCTGCCCCCCCAAGTACTTACCTGCAATGGATTACTAAGAGACCTAGCAAGGAGGTTCTGGGAGGGGCATTGGAAGTTAGCGTTGTTCTGCTCCTGTGTGATTTGAATTAGTAAATTGCTGGCCTTGACAGTCCCCCAAGAAGAAGCAGCACAGGTGGCAAAGGCGGAAGGTGCTGTGGCAGGGGCGGAAGCACCACTGTCAAGGAGGGCCAAGAAGAAGCTGAGGAAAAAATAGAAAAACCCAAAATTACACAAAGAAGATCATTATTAGTAACAACATCGAACCTCGGCGGCAAGGAGACTACCAACCACTCAAAACCACTCTTTCCTTTTTTTAACCTCAGAAAGTCAACTAAACTTAAAACGATAAGTGAGGTACACATCAGGACAGGTGAGGAACAAAGCCGACAGAACTCCCCTCCAGAGGAAGGCCCACAATTAGCAAGGCAAATGATACTGTAGACCCAAAAAGAGGCAGTTCGGCACCCTACACCTCAGGAGACCGCTGGTACTCAAACCAGGGCAACCACCTTCCCGGGCTCAGAGCCTCAACACAGGGCAATGCAACATTTCACAAGCCATGAGACTGTGGAGTATGTCGAACAAATACGGGCGGGTCAGCCTAATTGGGCAGCAGATAGACTCCCGGCAAGTGGTACTGACAATAATCAACTAAATCTGAACCTCCTGAGGCTCGGTCCGTGGAAGGATGTCTCGATCCTGTGCACCCCCAATACCAACAGCAACCAAGCAACGTACGAGGTGCTGTTCACCCCCAGATATAATGCCAAAGGCTCCTACGATATTTTGAATAGGTCTAACAGCTTATGGTCCCTCGGTCATCTTGACGCTTTGGCAACGATCTCCTCAGACAACATAGAGTGGGTAAAGTTCAGACCTCTGGAGAGGGATACACATGGGGACTCCACCATAGTCCGCTTCACTCAACAACTAGTTCAACTGGCCGTCCTTGATGAAGCCCCACTTCTTGCAGAATGGCAATAGCATGCCAAAATACCCTCACATTCTAATACCCAAACATGTTCAGGGGGAATCCACATCAATCCTCAAAGGCACCATGAATAAAAACGTAGGTGAGAGAGAGAGAAATTTGGTCGACCAAGAACCCCGATAAAAATTCACATCATGCACAGGGGTACACAGCACAGAGTGCAGCCGCTTCAGCAAGTGCAGGCCCACACGGTGGAGTCTTGGCAACAGTGTCCCTAACCAAAGAAATGAGAACGCCTGCAGAGGACATCCAACCCTAACATGGAACATCGCAGGGCTAAGTACCAACCTCAATGACAAGGTTATACAAGGCTATCTCGCAAAGAGGGACATTTTGTGCTTCCAGACGACCTGGGCCAAGTCAAATATCCCAATAAACGGCTTCTACGAACATTAAAGACCTGCTACTAAAAACAACATCTTTGGTCGTCCGTCTGGTGGTCTTTCCTTATTCCTAAATCATGCATGCAAATTCAAAACAACAGTCATAATAGAAACACTAGACCTCCAAGTTATTACAATCTAAGGTCTAAGAAAGGGACCTCAGCCCCAGGTTCTACTATTAATTAATTGTTACATTTATCAAACAAAACTTCAAATTCAACAGGCTTTGGAATCCTTCATTAACATCTTGGAAGATATACTCAAAAGATCTGAGAAACGCATCGTGATAATTGCGGGAGATTGCAACATGAGGGGTCTAGAGCAAGTTCAAGTGTTACCCAGCTGTGGGAAGAAGGCGGCTTGCTGCTCTCCCTTCTCAAAAACTTCAAGTTTCAATCCACCCATGAAATAAAAAAAAACTGTTGTCACGCATGAAGCATACTACCGAATTTCAGGAACGTATCCACTATAGATTATATTTTAATCAAAAAAGAGGAGGCACTCAAAATAAGCAACTTTGCAGTGGATGACAGAGACGAAAGTGAACATAGGCCACTTTGTGCCATTTTCAATCTGGCCCTGGAATCAGCATATGTCCTGGAATCAATTGGTGCATCCCTAGGCGAAGAATGACATCTGGTACTTAAAAGACTAAAATAGACTGCTAACCTAAGCACCAACCACCTGAAGTATGTAGCCGTAAGGGAAGTGGCATTGCAGACTCAGCAAACTAAGAACATCATTGAACTCTGGGAAACACTGACAATGGACCTACAGCGCTACCTGGGAAATGCCAACGGACCAAATAGGAACCAAAACCCTATTCAATCAACGCCAGAATATAGAGCACCGAAATGCCTGAAACAAAACAAACGTGAGCTCAGAAAGGCTATTAAGGCAAAAAGGAATGGAGCCCCTCTGTCACAGTCGACTTCAATCTCGGCCCTGCGAACTGCATATAAAAAGAAAGTGTGGGAGCTGAAGAGATCCCACACGGAAAGGAAATGGCTCAAAGTGTTTTCACTAATAAAGGGAAAAGACAACAGCAAGCTATGAAGCTTTATTAACAGCCTGAGCTCTCGCAGCCCGCCCAAAGTAAACAACATTGCGGGCAATGTGGGGGAACAGTATGTGAATGTGCTGTATACAGGCGCTCCGATCAAGGAGGGCCCTTCCAGCTCAGAGTGGGCCCAGGTCGCAGCCACAGTTCACAAACCACAAGAGGCGCAGGGAAAACCCATAGCGCCCAGTCAGTGCGATGTATGTACAGTGTGTGACATCGCCAGGACCATCAAGGCTACCAGAACCAACAGGGCCCCAGGACCAAACATTCCGGCCCAAGTCTTTAAATCAGCTCCAGCCTTTTTTGCATCCACCCTCACTCCACTATTCAATCACTCATATCTCACAGCAACGGTTCCACAATCTTGGAAAGGTTATATTCTGTTTCCAATATACAAGAAGGGTGATCATTCAAACCCTTCAAATTACAGGCTCATAGCCCTGCCTAACATTGAAGCAAAGATCTATGCCCGCCTACTATTAAGGGGCCTAGAAGACTGGGTGGACAAGAACGCCATCCTCCCGCCCTATTAAACTGGGTTCAGGGCAAACAGCTCCACTATTGACAACATCTTAGTGCTATCCTACCTCTCGAAGCAAGCGCCAACGAGCAACAAGCTTCCCCTGTTTTGCTGCTTTATAGACTACTCCACGGCCCTCGACAGAGTTAATCACGGTCGATTATGAGCAAAGCTTGAAGCCTGGGAGATCCAGTCCTCCCTTTTAAAAGCCATAAAAGCCCTGTAGGAGGGGGCATGTGTTCCGGTCAAACTAAGCCTAACATCGGTAACCTCAAGAATCAACACTAACACCCAGCTAAAGCAGGGTTGTGTTCTGGCCCCTCTAGCATTCAATCTGTATACTGCAGACCTGGGGCCCACTCTGAAAGACGATTGCTTAGTACCTCCAAGATTGGGCCAGATGACCCTGGGCACCCACCAATATGCAGATGACACAGTGATCATGGAGCACACTAGGGTGGCAGTATACAACCAGGAAAATAGTCTGCAAATCAATGAAAACAAAAAGAGATAATCATCTTTGGTATTCCGCTTGCGCTAAAGCCTTGAAGCACCAAGTTGAGACTCTCTCCTTCGAACTGGATCAATCCTCACTCTGGTACAATTCTTTCACATTGCCGCTAAACAACTCATACACGCCTGGGAAAGCTCAACCTTACATGCGCGATTCTCTCTCAGCTCAAGCTAGAAGGAAAATCCTGGTTTTTTGCCTCACCGCCATTAGAATTCTGGACTTCAACCCAAAATGGGCGCAAAAAGAGAATAATGTCTCTTGTCGGTTATGTAATTACCACAGGGTATGCTGGCTACACCTTCTATGCTGTTGCCCAAAACTAGCCACCGACTGTCAACATCTGTTGCGCTCAGCACTAAAGGACAAGGACCTAAGAACGTGCAGGGATGCCTCGGACTGGTGCTTTTCGGAAACAACTACTTGCCTACTTGCTAGAGTCGGCAAGTTCACTCATCGAATAAGAATAGCACTTGACCCCCAGCAACAAGTTGCAGACCCCAGGGCTTCAACTTCCCAGTGATCAAATCAGCTGGCACCCCAACCCTGGTGGAAATTATCTAACGTAGGAGCCCGCAGCGTGGTCAAACAGACTATAAGAGAGAGCGTGTCCTCGAAGAGGGCTCAATTAGAACTGGAAACAATGACTGATGAATTATATGTAAACAGGGATTTTTATTGGACAAAGTAATGATTGGTGTGATCAGGAGTGTCTTCACAATTTTAACTCATTGTAACGTAGTCTCTTTCAGGAGCATACGGCTAAAACCTGCGCCCATGCGGGCATGGTGCACTTAATTTTATCTATTTCATGTGTTTTACTGTAAAGACTTTAAGTAATCGTAAGGTTAATAAAGAATTTAGAATTTCACTCTGCCCCCTAGGGGCACAAAGATGGTTTGACCATGTTGGATAGCCAGAGTGGGAATCCTGCACCCCTTTTCTTTCCTCAAATGTAAAATCCCTGTGGCCTAGTGGACATTCTACCCTCCTGAGTAGCAGATTAGGGGCAACCTCCCCAATCAGGAAAAAACCCTTATCTGCCCCCAGTGGGGCCAGAAAGATTCTATTGCCCCTTTTAATTTGAGAGTATGACTACATTCAAGTGTAGGCAGCACTGATCCTTTTGCTTGGCTTGTTACCAATTTGTTACCCAGGTGTCTAGTGGGTTTCCTGTTCCCGAGGGCAAGTTGGGGGCAAACCCCCTATATGATCCCCGGGGGATAGTAACATTTGTATGTCCCTTTTATAGTCAGGATGTGGCCCACAACCAGATTAGGATAACCACACCCTTTGCGTTGCACAAATGTATATTCCCTGGTGTCCAGTGGGCTTTCTATCCACACATGTGCAGACTAGGGGAAACATCCCCAATCTGAACAAACCTCCTCTCTGCCCCCAGAGGAAAGAAAGTCAATTACCCTTCTTGGGTGGGGTATGGCTCGATGCAGTTTTGTTTTAAAATCCTGGTGTCCAATGAGCTTTCTGCCTGACTGGGAAATTTGAGGACAAACCTCCACTCTGCACTCTAGGGTGGACAGAGAGACTGGTTTGCCCCTTTTCGGGTGGGGATGTAAAATCCTTGGTTTAGGGGGTATTCTGCCCCCCCCCCGGGACAGATTGGGGATAATCACCTCATCCACTCATCAAGGGGAATAGTAAGACTGTAGTGCCCTCTTTTGCAGTGAGGGCATGGACATAGGCCAGCCCTTTGTGTTTTTTTAATTTCACTGATGACTAGTGGGATTTCTCCTCCAGCCTCCGGGGTTGGGAGGAAACATTTGGGGCCAAACACCCAATCTTCTCCCAGGGATGATGCATGGTAGGCTGCCGCACCCCTTGTTGTTTTGAGCATATTATTACTTGGGGCATAGTGGGATTTCTGTCCCCCCCCCCAGGTCTGTGGTAATAACTCCCATCCAATTCCCTAGGAGGGCAGCATGGGTGTAATCACCCCGATCCTCCCCCTCCCTCCAGGGTGGGCAGAAAGACTGATTTTGTTAGGGGTTTGTGGGGGGAGCACAGGCTCTTGTCCATGGGGATGCTCCCCCTAAAAACGTAGCTGGTGTCTATGAGAAGGGCCAGGAGATCACACCTCACTGTAATAGCTTGCAGCTCTGCAGGTAAAGAAAGATACCAATGGTAAGCTAATTTCCTCAGCTTTGTAACAATGTGTCTCGTTTAGCACAATTCTGTGGGATCTTGGAGAATGCAGCTGTTTTCAGGGTTCTCCACGCTACCTGGAAATACAGGAAGTGGTTTCCTGGGTGCCAGCCATACCAATGACATGATCACATCACTGTTGTGATCGCGTCATTGGCAGGACAGTGACACCATCCTGACCCACAGCGGGAGAGTCACCCACTGTGACACAGGAGGGTGTGAAAAGGGAAGGCACCAAAGCAGCACACAACAGTTGTTGCTTCGGTTCTCAGTGCTTGGACTCGCACACAGTTGAGAGTGCTATGGGCGTGGAGGTAACGTCCATAGCGCCCAGGAGCTTAAACTAAAATACAAAACAATACAAGATAGCCACCGCAAAGGCAAGCAGATGTGTGTTAGCCATCCCCTAAAGAGTTTACTTTTGTAAAAAAAAACATATTACAAGATGGCTGCAGTGTTGTACTGCCACACATCCGGTCAGAATAGTATTAAATCAACTATTGGCAAAGCCATTAGGTGTCACAGAGGCGACCGGCTTATTTGATCAACATGGCTATTTTTCCTATGCAAAAAAAGAACAGCATTTTGGAAACGTTTATGTAGAGTTTTTTAGAATACACTGTAGAATTCAGTAGGTCAGCATTCATGCTTGGACCATACAGCAGTGTACCCATAAGTAAATGGGGGTCTGTTAAATCATACTTTTATCTCAGCTGTCTTGATGTACACTTCCATTTCTATTTTAAATCCTATGCCTGAGTAAGAGTGACCATTACCCATAGATCTTTAAGATCTACTGCCTAAGTTGTACACTGCCAAAGGTAAAACAAGCAATGGCAAACTCAATGGATCTGTCTTGAATGTGCTAACACATGAACAAGCAAGTATGAATAACTATGCAGTTGTGCATGTCTGTTTCTGCATGTGTAAGCATCTTAAAATTAGACCTGTTGGCTTTGCCAAAGCTTGTTTCATATAGTAAAAAAAACAGCCATTTTGGGACTGACAGAGGTTGAACAATACTATTCAAATATTGCCACCATGAGGATCCTAAGCCTGGCGGCCTTCTTGTTACGTTATTGCAAATAGTGTATGATTGTTTTACCGTCAAGATGGCTACAACATTGAACCCAAAACTGGTACCCATTTTGAAACGGTACAATAATGATAAAGTATGTCAAAAACCAATATAAGTTGATGTAAATGTGTTGGACATCTCTGATGGGGGCATGGTAGGAGGCATCACGTGCTCCTCCATCTGAGTTTACCGCAATTGGGACCATCACCCCCAGGCAGTTTTTAAGGTGCAAGAAAGAGCAGTTGCCCGACCCCCTGACAGAAGGAGACTGGGGGTGAGTGGGGGTCTGAATAAATAAGGCAACAGTTCAGAGTGGATAAATCCTTGTTGAGATGATAGGCTAAGGATACCACAATCAAGGTGGCAGCCAGGGTGGTGGAGTGAGGAGCAGCCTCATGACCGTGGCTGAAACAAACCATCCACTGAAACTTTAGAGTGTGGAGAGACCCCTTTACAATCTTACATCTATCCTGGAGCAGTACTGCTCTGGCTGCCCCTATAGAAAGTACATGCATTTTATAAGTTACAGTGCATTTGGTGTGACTGGACCTGAGCAAAGGCGCCATATTTGAATCGGAGGCCAAGAGCTGGATCTGTACTGCAGGTGATACCATGCTAGCTTGGCGGAAGGACACTCCGGACAGTGAGCATCACAGGGAGGTGTAGCGGAGGACAAGGACCACTAGTTATGTGTATCCAACAGGCCAATCACCTTATTAAACATAGATACCAAGTTGCTCACTGGGATTTTGACTAGTAGGCTGTGTGTTCATTTGCAGAGCCTTGTTGACCATGATGAGGCCAGGTTCATCCCGGGCAGAAATTGTTCAAACAATACAAAATGCATCCTCCACATTATATGTAATGTAAAGAGGGAGAACAGGGAGGCAGTTCTGGTCTCTCTCAATGCTGAAAAGGCATTCAATTGGGTCCACTGCCCATTCTTGGAAGCCACCCTGCTGCATATGAGAACAGGCCTCAAACTAGTAACTATGAGATCCCGGGGCCAGAATAAGAATCAACAGCATACTGACTACACCATTTAGGATGTGAAGGGGAATGAGGCAGGGCTGTCCACTATTTCCCCTGGTTTATGTATTATCACATGGAGCCACTAGCATAATGATTAAGCCGAACACAAATGTTAGGGGTGTGACAAATAGCCATACTGAGTAAAAAATCTACATGTACACAGATGATGTCTTAATGATGTTTTCAGACCCAGAACATTCCGTCCTGGTGGGTGTACTGCAGCTATTCTGGCAGGCGTCTGGCTTTAAGATGATGCTACAGAAGGCATACTTAGGCCCAGAATCAATAAGATTTTGTGTCAGGTTGTGTCACTATTTTTGGCACAGCCCCAGCACAAAATCTGTTTGGGATTTGCAAAGTAGAGGGCTTTGTGTGGCTTTGTAAAAAACAGAAGTAACACAATGCAGCACATAGTGCTGCTGGTATTACCATAGACCAGGTAGGTGCTACATTGGTGGAGCATGGGCATTCCTGTGCATCCACCTATGTTTTTTGATGCAAACTCATATTTACACAGACTTGTAAATATAAATTAGCACCAAAATAGTGTCGACCCTAGGCATATCAAGGAGAAATGTCTTTATTTCTCCTCGTTACTTCCTCTTTGCATGTGTGCTACATTCTGCAGCACACATACAAAGAGGGATAACCCTCAAAGGATAGTTTTTGTGCAGTAAAGTATTTCTTCACAAAAGCTATCATAACCTTAACTCAGGCACTCTTGTGGTATGGCCCAATGTGGCCTGCATTGGCGCTAGGCAGCCAAAAGTGTGGCAGCGGAAGGAGATGAACTGCCGCATATCTTTGTACATGTAGCGCTGTTCTACTCTCTCCCTTTGACGTCAGCAGCGCAGCAACTTCCCTTGCTGTACTACGCTGCGTGAAATTTTAGTAAAGGACTTCCTTTACTATGACTATAAGGGTCGTGGAGATAAAGAGCATCCACAGACTTACATATGGTGGTATTAGATGCTTAGTTTAGAATTATATGCAATTTGTAATGATAATGATCCATCCGCTTGATATGCAACTTGGAAAAATCTATACTGCAGTTTGCGGTTTGCATAGATCTCCGCCTGCCCATAGTTGGCCACAGACTGTAAGGGCCTTTCTTTAGATATCTAATAAACATTTTGTGAAATCCGAGATCACACCTATTAATCGTCTGTGGCACGAGACAACTAGGACGCACATAGACCATCCAAATACATACCCCAAGTCCATAAACCCCTAATACGATGCCAGTTATGAGACAGGCATATTTATGGTCAATACATCTAGGGATGACACTAACGATACTGCTCTTTGCCCATCCTGGAAGGTAGCTAGAAAGATGGTAGATAAGTGAAATAAGCACTGACAAATACAATGGGTATCATCTTATAAATTCGGATGCAGCACTAACGGATTTTTCGAATGGTTGTTGGTTCTGGCATAGTTTATGGCCATAACTATTCCAAGATGGTCGCATGCATGTGGACGAACGTGTGGCCATCTTGAAATTTTTTCTTCAAAGTATAAAGTACGATTGCTGCTTGAAATGATTTTTTTTATATTTGAAAAAAAATCCATTCCAAGATGGCCACCACAAATGAGCACGCATGCGCGTGCAAGAGCAGCCAATTTGAAAATCTTATACTATTTTCCAAGCACCTTTTATGCATACTGTAATTTAGATCATTGTTCTTAGAAAACTTACAGCTGTCTGAGGCAAGACCTAATGATGAGTATCAGGTACTGGATACTTATTAAACTTAGTCTCTCCCGAGGGCCTGACCAGGACGGTGAACCCCATGGTATGGCAACAGTTTTTATGGTTCATTTGTATTTTTCCTGCATGTTCTCTATTTAGAAAATTGGCAATAGTAGTCTGGGTATATATGCAAAATTTCTTTCACAGGGAATGACTCACCTATGCACATTATTATTATTCTGTATTCCCCCTCCTCTATCATCATGAATAATCGGAGTTTGTGTTCTTTAGAAATGCACCATACCATATCTAATAAAAAATTATATTTATAGTTATAACACACCTTATGAATGAGGTCAGAGGTGCAAAATCACAGAAACTCTCCCTGGTATACAGAGGAAGCATTTTAAAATGTCATTAGGATCTTACCTTGACTGTCATGAGAAAATGTAATACATATGTGATAGAATATCCATGATTTCCAATGCTGCTATGATCACTCAAACTCCTCTATGAAACTTAACCCTCGTTTGGGCTTGATAAATGTAACAAAGGAAATTCATGCTTTCGATTTAGAGTTATTGGCTGAGAAACCGATAAATATTACAGTAATAGAATTCTCAAAAGAGTGGATTTTCAAAGTGTCCATTTTTCAGATCATTTTACTATTGTAAATGCACGTATACAGAAATTGTGGAGCACAACTGTTTAAATAACCAATAATGTCTTACATCTAGATACAAGATGTGAGGAACAAGGTTGTTGATTGATGGGGGTGAAACCCTACTCAAATAACAGCCACAATCTTTCTCAGAGTGAAACACAAAAAGTAACTAAATGAACCTGTGCATAACCCTCTGGTAGCTTTGCATAAAAGCAGTCAGGCTTTATTTAGAGTCAATGTGTAAAGTATTCATGCAGCACACAAACAGTAACAAAGTGAAAACACAACACAAGAAAAATTCCACACCAATTTAGAAGAATACACTAAAACGTAATAAATTAATTAGCAACAAAATGACAAAAATGCAGATCAGTAGATTCGGAAAAATGCAATTTTAAGGACAAAGCACCACTCACAGTTATCTAGTCGTGGAGAGCGGGTGAAAGTCACAAGTTCAGGACGACCACGTAGAAACGCAGGGATCAGGTTAGTCCGGCTGAAAAGTTTCCTTTTAAAGTCCGGCACGAAGAGTTCTATTTGTGGTGTAGGAGGCCATGAGGAGTAGGGAGAGTGTTGTGGATAGTCGTCACTGTGGCACGAAGAGAAGGCCAGGTGACGTGGACAGTCATTGCTGTAGCGTTGGGCATAATGGATGGCCATTGCTTGAGATTCATGTTGGCAGTTAATGTGAGCTGTCAATGATGTTGCATGAAGTGCAGATCTTGCACTGCCGGTCGCCACTGAAGGTCGCAGGAGCATGAAGAGTCGGGTTCACCACAATTTGTATCGGTGGTCAGCGCGGGCCTCAATACCTTGGCGCGAACAGGCTCGCTCGTGGTCGCAAACAGCCCAAGACTTCAGGATTTCTCCTTTTTGAATCAAAAGAGTGCTCTCTGAAGTCAACCAAGGATTCAGGACCTTTGGAGGCACCTCTTCGAGACCAGGGATCACACTCTTGCAGAGGCCAGCAGAGCTTAGGCTGTTACAGTTGCAGGTCTAGGCAGTAGGTCAGCTGGGCAGATTTAGGGAGACCTCTGAAGCTTGTTATGTCCCTGTAGTTTAGAACAGGAGGCCAGTCAGCTGACCCTTGGATTCACCCAGCCAGGGATGTAGGGAGCAGGTTCATTCTTCCTTCTCAGCAAGCATGGCAGGTCTCAAGCAGCAGGACAGCTGGGTGTCCTTCTTCTGGAGTATCCACAGGTCCACGAGCGTAGTAAAGTGTGGGTCCGAGGGTCCCATTTTTATACCTGGTCCCCCCTTTGAAGTGAGAGAACCTTCTGTAGTTTCTCCTTTCAGAGGTGTCTGGAATTTGCTGCCTCCCTACACTCGTCCCAGTCTTTCTGGGGGCACAATAGGCTAGTGTGAAGTCCTTTGTGTGTGAGCTTGTGACAGCTCCACCCCCCAACCCATCAAGGTAGGACTGCCCATTCTGCCAACACACAGAGCCACAATTGTGATGCTGTCTGGGAGGAATACACAAAGGCCAACTGGCAACCACACCTAGTCATGTGACCCAGGAACAAATTGAAAATGGTTAGGGCAATAAAAAGCCAACTTTCTTAAAATGTAAAAGAAACAATTGCTGGACGGAATGCTGGACAATGCAAACATTCACCCACAGTCACAAGGATCTGGGTTAAATCCATCATTCTTTTGCTCACCACACCACCCCAGTTTGGACACAGCCATATGCAAATCAGTCTTGACCCTGATCCTTGTGGGAACAGTCCAGCCCAAACTGCCAAGCCAGGTCCTCCCTGGACCGGAAACAAGCATCCTAGGACCGGTTTCAGGGCATCACCCTTCATCAGCCAGGCTAGCTTGAATCCAGTGGTGTAGTGACCACGGGACCCACGTCTGGGCATACCCTTCCCAATTAGGGTGACATATGCAAAAGAAACAATTGATGGACAGAAAGCTGGACAATGCAAACATTCACCCCAGTCACAAGGATCTGGGTTAAATCCATCATTCTTTTGCTCACCACACCACCCCAGTTTGGACCCAGCCATATGCAAATCAGTCTTGACCCTGTTCCTTGTGGGAACAGTCCAGCCCGAACTGCCAAGCCAAGTCCTCCCTGGACCGGAAACAAGCATCCTGGGACCGGTATCAGGTCATCACCCTTTATCATCCAGGCTAGCTTGAATCCAGTGGCATTTTAAGAATTGTGATTTAAAATCCAACTTTACCATTAGAGAGGGTTGTAAATTATGATTCCTCAGACATAAACATGATATTCCTAACTGCTCCCAAACAAAAGTTATCACTTATTAAATGCAATAAGGTAACCCAATGCTATCCCATGGGAGATGTAGGCCTTGCAGTAGTGAAAAATGTATTTGAGAGTTTTTCACTGCCATGTAAAACTTAAAGGTAGATGTCCCACTTTTTAAATACAACACACCCTGCCCCATTCGAGGTGTGGGGCCTATTCTGAGGGTGAATTATATATTAAAAAAGAAGGTTTAGGTGGCAAAAGGTTTATTTTGCAAGGTCAAAAAGGCAGTTTAAACCTGACAAAATAACACACAGGCTGAAATGGCAGCCCTAATACAGGTTTTCAAAAGCCACATAAGTGGGTGGCCCAATCAGTGCTGCAGGCCCACTAGTAGCATTTAATTTACCAGCCCAAGGTTAATGGTATACCACTTTACTAAGGACTTACAACATAGTCAAGACCTTGCTAGACAAAGTGAAATATAATAGTGTATGTCTGCCACGATCTTCAGTAAAGTGTCTATACATTAACAGCACACTAAGAAAAAAATTGGAAGAACAGTTTTTGAGAACTACAATTCATGCTTTAGCTATGAAAAGAACCATGATGAGCATACTCAGGTTTTTGCCTTATCAGCTAAGAGATGTCTTGCATGTTCTTGTATTTTAGCAAGTGTCAATTTGCGATTTGCAATGTGCATCCCTGATTTTAACTTGAAAGGAATCTAAGCTAAAAACAAATATGAACTTGCTGAGCATTTCTCACGTGACTTGTGCTTTGGCCATAATACAACTCTGCAAAAAACCTGAAATGGCACCCCATAGAAAGGAATGCTAAAATGCACAATGTGTGGTGAACACAAAATGCTGACGACTAGAAATAAATTCCTGAATTATAAAAGTGGATAGCTGTAGACATGCCCCCATGTAATGAGTGTGGCTTTACGTCAAGAATACTGAGCATGTTAGGACTTATATTTTCAGTTGCACCATCACGCAGCTGTGGCTTAGTTTGAGTGTCTGAAAGTCACACACATGACATTAAGGTTCATTGACTGCAGATGTATATGCTTTGAATAAGGTAATAACACAGAGGGATGTGGAATCTAATTAACAATGTAAAAGAAATCACACCCCATGTGTTGTCAGTAGTGGAACTTGTGTGTGTTTCTTGAGCACAAGCCATTTTAATAGTGCACAAATAACAAACATTACCATATTGCTTTAGCTACAAACTATTCTTCATGTTTAATATACAATACTTTAATCAATGTAGATTTGATTAGTATGTGCTTAATTGAAGGTGATTCGAATTAGAATCTTACTAATTCTAACAAAACTCACCGAGCCGTGCATGTCACAATAACTAACTGGATGCATAGCCTTAAATGGCCACTGCATACTACTAAAGACCGACGTCCATAGTCTGTCTGTAACACTTGTCTCCGAGCCTTCACTGCAGACTCAAGAACAGTTCTGGTGAACTTCACAGCTGAGGTAGTGCTGTGCTGCTGCTGCGCTGATGCTGAGGTGACAGTGCTGAGGTGGTTCTGCACTGGTGCTGATGTGGTGCTGTACTGGTGCTGAGGTGGGGCTGTGCTGGCACTGCAATGGTGCTAATTTTGTGCTGCGCTGGCACTGAGGTGGACCTGAGGTTTACTGAGCTGGTGCTGCACTGGTACTGAGGTAGTGCAGTACTGGTGCTGCTCTGGCGCTGATGCTGAGGTGGTGGTGCTGAGCTGGTGTTGAACTGGGGCTGCGCTGTTGCTGAAGTGGTGCTGTGCTGCTCCTGAGGTGGCGCTGGGGTGTTGCTAAAGAATTTCTGCAGTGGTGCTGAGGTGGTCCTGCGCTGGTGCTGAGGTGGTGCTGCGCTAGAGCTGAGGTTATGGTGCAGAGGTGGTACTGCACTAGTGCTGAGGTTATAGTGCTGAGGTAGTGCTGCACTGATGCTAAGGTGGTGCTTCACTGGTGCTGAGGTGGTGCTGCTCTGGCACTTCTGCTGAGGTGGTGTTGCTCTGTTGCTGCGGTGGTGCTGCGCTGATGCTGAGGTGGTGCTGCGCTGCTCCTGAGATGGTGCTGAAGTGGTGCTGAGGCATTTCTGCACTGGTGCTGAGGTGGCGCTAAGGTGGTCCTGCACTGGTGCTGAGGTGGTGCTGTGCTAGTGCTGAGGGTATGGTGCTGAGGTGGTGCTGCACTGGTGCTGAGGTGGTGCTGCACTGGTGCTGAGGTTGTACTGCACTGGTGCTGTGCTGGTGCTGATGGGGTTTTGTGCTGGTGCTGAGGTGGTGCTGTGCTGGTGCTGCACTGGTGCTGCACTGGTGTTGAGGCAGTGCTGAAGGGCTGCTCTCAACTTCTGTACACATGTAAAGATCATTCATGAAGTTACTTTGTAAAGTGCTCATAAACCTTTCCCTTTTGACTAGGATGTGCCTCTGAGTCTAAGTGGGGCACCTCAGCTCAGATGGCCAAGCGTGCACAGATTTTATCGGGGACTGAAAAGGAAATTCTGTTGCATCCCTCAGCTAGGACAAGCTCTGCAGTGAGCACCAGCCATGAGCAATTATGTCATTGGGCACACAGCACTCAAAGCATCACAATGCACAGCCTGCAGATATTATTTGGGCACCCAGAGGCATTCCATCCAGCTCAACAAAGGCAGCACTAGACATCCGTATAACATTAACAACACTGTGAAGTCGAGATAGACACCCTCCTAACACAAACATTTTAGGCAGAACTCATAAATTTTGCTCGAGTTAAACTTAGACTCTGGACTTCGCAGCTTGTGTTTTCTCAGCGGACAGCAGATACTGTGTGAAGGAAGACAAATACATATAAATAGGCTGGCTGTTGAGCCTGCTTTGGAGCAGCAGAAGAGCTACCCAAAGTGCAATTAAATACCCAGCAGTCTGGTGAAAAGGAGCCTGACCTTCCCACCAGACCTGAGACTATCAGATGGCAGGGCGAGGTAGGCAGGACAGGCAAGCAATGAAGCAACATCCCGGCTCCGCTATAAGGAACGGAAGTGACATTTGCCCTGCGCTGGCCACAGAGGCGTAGCTAGAGCATGTGGCGCCCGGGGCTATCTCTCAGATTGCCGCCCCTGGAGGGGAGGGAGGGGGGGTGCTGGGGAAAAAGGATGGCGAGCACTTGAAAGAGGTCCGAAAGACAGATAGTATTGCCGCTAATAGTTACCTCGATCAAGCAAATTACATGCACATACATGACGCGGTCCAAGGCCACCAAGGCTACACAGTTGAATAGACCAGTGACTGGCAGTACAAAAGAGAATACACAGACTGCATGATCCATCTGGGGACTCAGAAAAACCGCATGTGCCATCCTTCAGAGAGCTGCGTAAACAATTACCTGGTAATCCCCTCAGCACAATGCAAACATGCACATACATGACACTGTTCAGGGATCCATCATCTACAGCTGACAGTGGAGAAGTGTGGCTCAATGGTTAGAGCGGCAGACCCTGATGCAGAAGTCTGGCCTGGACCAGGGTTCAATTCCCACCTCGGCGGCTCTTGGACTTAAATTCCACGGACCTGTTAATTCTCGCCTCGGTGCCTATTCTAATCATGGGTCCCACTCTGCAACTCTGGGCAATAGCTTGCTTAATCTCCACAACGGCCCCCACAGCGCAAAGGATGCCTGGCTTTCACCTTGGGGTGCCCAGGAGTGGACATCTCATAGGAAAAACCAGGAAGGGTTCCACAGCGGTATGAGTACAAGCGCCGGGATGCCTCCGGGTAGCTGCGCGCTATACAAATACATCACATTTACATTTACATTAAATGACCATACATCATGGTCCCCCCATTAAAGCAGTGGGGACCTGCACAAACGTGATATGGTCTGGGGACCCAAAACCAACGTAACAGTGTCAAAGCCTGTGATTCTTTGTCTTTCAAAAACAGCAAATTAATTATTCACAGGGAATGACTCACTGTGTGCCCTTAGAACTAAACGCAGCACAAAGGGGTCAGTCAGCTCCACCTTGCCAACACAGACCAGATACAAAGCCCACTCTGGTGGCCCAAAGGCAACAGCCAGGTGTCGCGCCCTGTCATTACTTCTAAGCACTAGCAACCAACTCCTGGGAATGAAAAAACATGTGCTCCTGAGACCCAAAAACAGCTTTTAATAGTGCATCTCTCCTTCATAGCAGCCTCAGAACACACATGGTGCACAGCCTGCCCGGGGGCCCAAAGCTAAAAAACAGGGAGGGGCGACGCATTATCATCACAATCCTCAAACACAGCTGTAGGAGCCATGGGAGCATGTTCAACTCTATCCAAGGCCCGGGACAAACTGCTCCAGCGCTGCGGCACTCCTTGAATATTCAGAAGAAACCAGAAACATTACATTTTCTTGCGATTTTGTTTTCACATTACTTTCATGGTAACCAACAGTGTTAAAAGTCTACAAGAACAGTAAAATGATAATAATGTGTCAAGTAAAGAACTGCAAGGCTTGCACACGTCCCAGCTTGTCATTCTTTCAAACACCTTGACTTCTATGACCAAAAGAAATTGTCAGAGCCACTGGTCGACTAACCCCTCGCCTTGGATAAAAATACACTCCAAAATCCAAAAGGTTGTGTGAATTAATTACTGCTCAGGATGATGTATAGATAGCCATTTGGTTCCTACTCAGGGTTTTAGCCTGTCTGTTACATTAGTAGATGTGCCAGTAAAAGTCTAGGTAAGTTTCTATTTGTGAATCGCCAGGACTCGGACTGAAACATCCATGCAGCCACTGAAAGACACCAACCAGGGCACAATTCCGGGGTGCACAGCGTCCACCCATTATTTTCACAGGGTGAACGCTGTCCACCCTGCCAAGAAGTTGGCCCCACAGAAATATGCTGAACTTGTCCAGGTGTCATTTTCAGACTCCTAGACACGTTCAGCAGCACCTGCACATTGTCTGCTTTTCATTCCCAGCAGCAACGTGCAGGCAGCAAGGGTTTTTTTTCATATTTATCTCCAGCTGGAACAACGATAAAGGGCAAGTTAAGGGGCCTTTAGGCCTCCTTTTGATCGAGTGGCCTGGAACTTCACATTTAAATGTAAATACAACGGAGGGAAACAAAAGCACACAGCTGGTTATCTCTTCACAGGTACTTAAGAGAGGCATGCTTTTGACTTTGTTAGGCCCCTTTATGTAAGTGCATGAACTGTAAGTATCTCAGATGTGTTGGTCGGTCCCAGTATTTACACACAATTTAAATAGCACTATTTTACATTCTTTTATAATGCTACACATCCCTATGCAGTGTCAGAGCGATTTACATAACATACAGATTGAAAAAAAATCATGCAAGCGTGTAAATCAGTGTACAAGATGTGTTGCATGAGTCAGTGAGGGTTAAAAGTTGTAGCAGTCACATCTCCTAAATAGCTCACTGTGCTATATTAACCCCTTCCATGCCCATGACGGAACGGTTCCGTCATGAGCATCAGTTGCGCTGTGCTCATGACGGAACCGTTCCGTCATGGCCCCGCCCGCGCTCGAACCCTTCAGCACCGCGGGGGAATTCCCGCCGCGCTGAAGGGGTTAAAAGGTTTACTATGTATGAACTGCAAGTAACAAAAGGATCGGTGTTCAAAGCAGTAACCTTACCAAACTACATTAAAAAAAATCTGTCATCTGCATATTACATGATGTGCTTTGCAGGCATATTAACCTTCTATACTACTATTCTAGCCTACAACAACAACAAGTCAGGACTATTGGCTTTGTCAATGGTTATTAGTTGCATAAGATAACTAAGCTGCAACTATGGCTTGTTACATATAATATTGAAAAAGCTTCCACTTAAAGCCCTGGTGATAATACCACAATGTTGCTGCGCTTGCAATTCAAAAAGAGAGCAGCAGGGCACAATGGGGCTTCAAGACACTGTGAGACATTCGGATCATCGGATTATCATGAAAAACACTCATTTTCCAGTTCACAATGGCCTAGGGTGGGCCAGGGCAATCCTTGGGTGGGCTTGGCCCACCCTCTAGAACCGGGCCTGGTCGTAGGTATCAAAAAAATAAAAATGAATCAGTTTTATTTACATTATTCATCGCTTGGGCAGTAATTGCAGCGATGATCCGAAAGCAGCAATGATACAAACTAGAGCATCCCTATTTCTGGAATAAGTGAAAGAAGTGTGCTCTGCTTCAGATCTCTGGGGAGCATGTAAATATCTGAAGGGCGGCAACATGTAGGCATCCACAGCACAAGCTCCCTCTGGGTACAAGAGACTGTGGCTGCCTGTACCCCACCTCCCATGCCAGATTTCTCACAACTCGACATCTGTCTGAAAACACAAAATGGCTCGTTCTGAAGCTATGACAAGATTTCTCTTGGGGCTACTTTATCAAAAGCATCACTGGGAATAAAAGAAAATAAATAAATAAATAAATAAATAAATATATATATATATATATATTTATATATATATATATATATATATATAAAAATCTAGTTGTCCTCCAGGTTTACGACCAAAACTTAGAAAACAGCTGTTGTGCGAATAGCCAGTGAAGACTTTTGTATTGGTGATCAAACTGTTCACATGCTTTGTGGAAGTCCTGATAACAGCCCACTATGCAGAGAGAAGCAGCACCCACCTAAGGGAGGCAGAAGCAAAGGTAGAGGGGGAAAGGCCTTGTGATGACGTAGTAAGAGTGCGTCCTCTATTGAGATGGCAAGAGAGACCCCCAGTAGTTTGCAAACTACCAGTCTGTTTTTTTTCTTTCGCTCTATGCATAGGGAAAAAACTGAAAAATATGCCAGCAACGGTTATCAAAGAAGGGAGTGCTGGCAATATGGTCGTAGGTATGATGTTACTTCTTGTATCACATAGCTGGATGCAATGACAGAAACAGCAAAATACAAGTCAGGCGGCACACTATGCTAAACAGATATTTTTAGGGTAAGTGTTTTAAAGCCACGTCCTTAATTAAATCGGCCACCCCCCTTTGAGAGACACCCCCCCCCCTCCTAGTTTTTTCATCCCACTTAAAGCCCTGTTGGAAAACTCTTCTCTTACCTCACTCGTGACTCGTTCCAGGGTCTCTATGGCAGGCAGGGGCGAGGTTGGTTCGAACTTCTTTAGCCGCCAGACCTGTCTCCAGAGCCATCAAATCAACCAGATATCAGCACTGACTGCCCCCCGATAAGCAGTGCAACACCGCAGATTTCCACACAGCATTGTGTAAACCTTGGAAGGTTGCTGCCTATGTTTCCAGGCCCTGGCTTTCGTTTGATCAAACAAGTTCTGGTCCAGGCCAGAATGAGCGCGAGAGCGCGTAGCGTGAAGCGCGTGACGCATCACTGCTACGTCGTTCTCATCGCAAGGGCAGGGCTGGCCAAAATAAATTCATGGTTTTTTTTTTATGTTGCCCAGAGCCGTCATTGGTAGTGCTCGCGCTACAAGAGTGATTGACGGCCCTGGAGGCTGGTCAGTGCTAAGTGCGCTCAGCGCACACTTTCAAACTGGGCCGCACCCGCGCGCCCAGCACTGGTGACCGGTTGCGGCCGCTGCAGCCGTTATAATTTATTTGGGGACACAGTGTACCCAAATAAATTATAAAGGCCGCCGCGGCCGCAACGTGCGACCAGTGCCGCGCGGCCACCCCCAAAATTGTGCTGCCTGGGGCGGACCGCCCCCCTCGCCCCCCCCTAGCTACGCCAGTGGCTGGCCACGAGGAGGCCGTGCAGCACGCTCACAGCGGCTGTTTGTGATCAGCTACTTGACCCAAAAACCAAGAAATCATTTGAAAGTGTTTTGTGTATCCAAGGGAAAGGAGTATTGGGTGATACTTACCCCAATTAATATATCCCCAGTGTACCCCAGCTGGGGACTATGATGACATGGAATATACCTTGATGATATTCCACAGGACGCATACCCTGTGTTCCTGGATTCTTCCGTTGGAGGCTGTCCCTTTGCTTTTACAGTCCTGAGGAAGACCCGCTGCTAAGATATATAACCATTAACACTTTATCACAGGGTCAAAATGTCAATGGGAATATCCTATGTCCTACGTCAGCTATCCCACAAATACAAAAATGAACAATATAAGGATACCATGAACTTCATAAGTGTGGACATTCGACGATATGTGTCCTTTATATTTTTATGTTTGTACATGTGAACACTGTGACCTTTTGATTTTTCACATAATATATGTCAGTTGAATCTATTGTATTATATGTATTCTGTGTGTTATGGACTGCTCAACAATACCTGGACTTAATTGATGAATTACTTGTTGTGTTGTGGTTTGTGGGCAATAAGAATTTCATTAAAAAAAGGCTTGTAATGTATGAGAATAGAAGCTCTCGTACTCTGCCTGATAGGGATCATTATTTGACACTAAGATCAATGCTTAGTTAATAGCATGTGTACCAATTCTTGCATGTATTGTACCACCCGACAGAACCACTTGTAGTTTATTATTATATGCCCAGGTTCTGAGGGACTCAGGGAATCCCATTATATTTATTGGCCAATTAGGAGACTGCAAAGAAGAATTACATCAATTCCAACACCTGCTGAGCAATGGGCGGGCTCCAAGCTCTTTTTGTAAACAATAGTGTCTTACACAGGCTTGACCCTAATAAATAGTGGCTGGACTAATTAGCAAATGTAAATTACAATGAAGCGACGGAATGTGACGTCAGAATAACTAGTCTCATGCCCTTATAATATTCTTCAATTATTCTGTGAAACAATAAGTGAATATAATCATGCACAAATGGGAAAAGAACATGTGGCTGCTGTTCAGCATGGCTAAAAGTTAGTGGTGTAGAGGAGAGTGGCAAGGAGTGTCATAGAGTTTAATGGCCGAAGAGAGGAGTACAGTGTCATAGAGTGGAGAGGCATAGAGTGTCATGAATTGGAGTGGCATAGAGTCGAGTCAGCTAGAGTGGCATAAAGTGGAGGGGCGGAGAGTAAACTAAACTGGTGTCGAGTTAATTGGTGCAGATTATAGTGATGTATTGTGCAGAGGCATAGAGTGAAGCTGCATATATTTTGGTGGCATGCAATGCAGCGTCATAGAATGCAGTGTCATAGATTAGAGTGAAGAGGCGTAGACTGCAGTATTGCAGAGTGGCATAGAATGGAGTTGTGCAGAGTAGTGTGGGGTGGCCTAGATTGGAGCGGTGTAGAGTGCAGTGGCCAAGAGTGCAGTGGTGTAGAGTAGAGTGCATTGGCAAGAGTAGAGTGATGCAGAGTAGAGTGCAATTATGCAGAGTGCAGTGGCGTGGAGTGGTGTAAAGTGGAGTGGTGCAGAGTAGAGTGCAGTGGCATGGAGTGGTGTAAAGTGGAGTGGTGCAGAGTAGAGTGCAGTGGAATGGAGTGGTGCAGAGTAAAGTGGAGTGGCATAGATTGGAGTATGCATAGGGTGGTAGCAAACTGTCATTACAGACAACACATTTGCATTACTATTACATTTGCTCAGACAAACAGGTTTACTAACAAAACTATACAGTCTACAAATACTTGCACAGTTCATTTCAATTTTGTGTGCTAGAAAAAACCTTTTCTTCCCCTATAAACATAAATCCTCTCACTTTGAAGTGAGAGAAAGAAAAGTAAACACCAAGATCCCTTGGAAGACAAAGCCTGAAATTTGACCTCTGTCCTTGAATGCTAAGCAAATGGGACAAGATAAGAACAAGATTTTCTGGCATGCTTACAGAAAGGAGTACTCCTGGAAGAGGTAAAGTGAAAAGGCTTTGCTCCTTGGGCGAGGATGAACTCACTCTGGATAGCCTAAAACAAATATGCGCAGCAAATAGAAATCCAGAAAATGTGAGTTACAAACCACAAAGCCAATGGTAAGCAACCTGCGGAATGCATTCCAATGGAAGCTTTCTGCATGTCTCAATGATGTCTTTAGCAAACCAGACTGCTTCTGGTATGCTTGGTCCTAATTGACGGGATGACATCAACAGGAAGGAGGGTTTGAAAATCCTGAGGCTAAGTTAAGCATAGAATGTTTGCAAATCTAGGAGCTACTGTAGTGATGTGGCACAAGATGACACTTCTTAGCCTCCTACAGGTAAGGGATGCAGTCCTCTCTCTAAAATTAGTGAACGGGACTCTGTACAAGCGCTCTGCTTCCGGCGTATGCCTTGCATGACATATTTTCATAACTAAAATAAATACAAGAAAGCAGGCAAACAGAGCGATGGGGAAAGGTTATACTGGGTCACCAGGGATACGGCAGACATGCTTCAGCACAGACTGCTCTCCCTATAGGCCACATAACCTCGTTAAATGGTTCAGCCACACCTGCGTCCCTGGCTGGAAGGAAAGATAAGAGGCAGAATCATCAACAAGCTGGAAGGGCTGCAGAGGAATTATGAGAAAAAGTGAATGAAAACTCTGAAAAATAGAACTATTTTGGCAAGCATGACAGCTGATGAGCTAGCTAAATGCCAGAAGAAGTGCATCTCTGAATTCAATGGCTGGCCCAGAGTTGTAAGCCGTTCCTCCCATAGTTTGTTTTCTAAGATTTCTTTTTCTATGCAGTGACCTGTTTTTATTTATTTTTTATTGCTATCAGCCGTTGGTTGACGTATATGGGTGAACATTGTACTGTTAATATGTACCTGTCTAATACTTTATTAGGAAGGAGCATATACACACTGCATGATGATCCATAAAATTGGGTGTTAAACTTTTTAGGTCGAGCCCATAGCGGCAGTGTGCATGCGCTGCTCGCTTTGTGAGGCATGCAGTATTCAGTATGGAGTGGAAGCTCCGTGGAAACTAGGCCCACTCTCCGCCCATCTTTTTCATTGGCTTGTGTCTTAAATTCTGCCTTCCGATTGGTCTTAGGCTTGTTAGTCCCTCCTTCTGACAGCCATGTCGTCATTTGTATCCTTCCATGGCTACTGGCCCCTTTACTTCGAGTGTTGCACAGTATGTTTTTTAGGTCTCGCGAGCCAAAGGCTCGAAGAGACATTTTATATCTGGGCTTTTCAAAGTGCTGCCGTGGCCTAAAGCTACAGTGCACGTGAACGTGCACGCGCGCAGCGCCATGTGTCTTAACTCCGTAGCGATCGTAATCACGATCACTTTCACTTTCGCGGGCTCCTCTGTTGCTGGCATTCCCCCCCTCCCTTCTCGCCCAGCCCTTCTTGTTTCCCTTTCAGATGAGACCAGACAGCTGCTAAAGACCTGGAAGCCTCTCCCTAGAAAAGAAAACAAACTGCGCACCCATCTACCCGATCCCACCATTGGCTCTGGTTCCCTACATCCCCGCTTCTACAAATCCTTATACCAGCAAGTCAACGCAAGTGCACATTACCTCTCTGTTTTCACTGTCTACCTTTTCTCACTATAGCTTCTCTACAGTTCGTCTTTCCTGTATGTTGCTCTTTTCCTAGTTTCACTGTCTACCTTTTCTCACTATAGCTTCTCTACAGTTCGTCTTTCCTGTATGTTGCTCTTTTCCTAGTTTATATCTTCTTCCTTGTTTTTTATGCGTTCCCTCCATTTCTAGCATCTACGGGATGGTTTGAAAATGGGGATTCTCTGCAGCTCAGTGATATTTGGAGTGCAGGGTGGCCTTGTGTGGCAACGAAACCGGATAAAATAAGATAAGGGGGACTGTTGTGATGCACTCGCTGCACAGTGTAAACCCGACTGCATATGTTCCTTAGTTATGACTGAAATGCGCTTTGTCCATTCACCACGCTGCAGCTGGCCGTTATTCAACTTTTGCAACACGTCGAAACAATTCGTTTTTTCCCCTACCATTCTACTCCCATTTTTTGTTATTTTGGTACCTGCTGAAATCATTAATCTGGTAGGTGACTTAAAAAAATTGTATGCCGCTTCCACCAAGAGTCCTGCTCCTGCGGCTTCTGACCTCTACGAACAATATGTCTGATTACTACAAATTCAATGTTATTCGATTTCTAGACCACAGAATAGTGAAAGCTGAGTCAACTCCGAACCTGTGATATGCACGTTACACCCATATGTCTGCACCGCGTGCAAAAATCCAATTAATTATTTTACCACATAAAAGCCATTAGTGTGTTTCCGCGTTAGAAGGTAAAAGGTGAGCATTCCCCCAGATAAGCGGTGAAAGCGATGTGGACAAAAATGTTATTTAAGATGGACGGAGCTCAAATGCAGGACAATGACGTTTAACTCAGTCAGTCAGTCACTGCCATAGTAGCTCAAACTCGTATAACTGCGAGACCTATTGCATTGCAAATGCTTGTTTAGATAGTGTGCACTACTTTCTAACCGTACCTCCCTCCCCCCCCCCACCCCCCCCCCCCCTCCTGCAATCCGTGCCTTCTCGCCCCCCTCCAGGCTTTGGATATTCAGTTTGCCCATCATTTAGTGCTCGTGCTGGCTCTGTTTCACAACACCGAACGGGCCCGCAGTTTACATTCTTCGCTCTGCAGTTGACTTTGTGCCCTTGCCAGGCTTACATAGTTTCGGTGCAAGTCAATGAATATCTCGCTGTGAGTTTCGCTGCCACGTTGTGCGGAGGAGCCGTGAAGAGCCGGTGTTGCTCTCCGCACCTGAACCGGGCTCTGCCGTGGCCAGGTGATACTGCAGTAACACCGTCCATGGGCTCAGGGCTCGGTTCCTGGAAGGATTACTTACAGAGGCCTCAGAAGCCGTCTTCTGTCCCTGAAGGACTTTCAATAATCTACAGTGAATTAATGGTCATGATTATGCGCTCTGTTTAAAGTGATTTGAACTGTTACTTGAGGAGTTATATTCAGTGCGGGTGTTTATAAGCATGGTGGTCGCCTGTCTCGATTAGAACACTGATTAGCTGGCCTCGCCTAACCACGCCAACGCCACGTGGGAAACTCCCGCAGACATCGTACCGCAAGGGAGCCTCAGAAAGACTGACTGATGCTGACAGGCCCTTCTCATCCCATGGTGAAGATCCCACCTGCCTCTGGCTTGCAGTCAGGCGCTCTCGCCTTTCACCTCCCCACAACAAGACAGCCCGCCAACAAGAAGTTCGGTACCTTTGCCCTCAGGTGTGGTGTGCAGCACTTCTGTGGAGGTTCTCTCCACAGCATATTTAATCCTGACATTTGCTTCTTTTTTTTTCGATCGCCATGGTTGTCATATTTTTAATTATGTATTTGTTCTGCCTTTTCTTATGCTTTTGAAATTGATGGTACTCTGATGCCCAGTATTGTGTTGTCTTTTCACTATCTTTAAGTGCCTTTACCATGCGCACATGTTCTACACCTCCATCTTTGTATGTTATGAGCTAGCGTGCATGGTGGGCACCCCTGTCCAATATATCTTAGTCTAGAATTGATCATTTCATTTTCAGGAGGTTCCCGAAAAACATTCAGTTTGATTCTGCCCTCACATTTGGATTCAAAGCAGTCTGGAGGCATGGACTTCAACTGACCAGCCTCCATGTTTAAAGCACTTCAAAACTCGTTGATCAGATGGCACAAAGGCTTAACGCACTTCAAAACTCGTTGATCAGATGGCAAGAAGGCTTAACGCACTTCAAAACTTGTTGATCATATTGCAAGAAGGCTTAAGCAGATTAAGTATTGTCTGCAGACATCTAGGTGATCAACAGTTCGTGTGGTAGAATTATGGCTGGGCAAGCTCAGCCTTTCATCTTTCAGAGGTTAATACACTGAGCATCTACGCCAACAGACCTTATGCAGACGGGACCCTACTGACTTGTTTAGCTAAATATGGCTTTATTGTAGCTGCCCCCATCAATTACCTTTGTTTCAATGTACATAAACGGAGAAAATGAAGTCCCCCTGATTTTTTCTAAAATCATCCCTTTTCTAATTTCCAAAAATGTGACATGTATGACTGAGCACTATTAAAAATTGGGCACTTGTACAATCTTTTTACACATTACTAGAGTTGTGCTTTGGCGGAAAGTAAATTCCTTGCTGTAGCCTGGAAGGATGCTAGTTTCAGCATGCCATCTGGCCCATTGCTCCAGCGGGCCCATGTATGACACTGATAACTATGAACTTGATCCTTTCCTCCACCAAGAGCAGGTGGAGTGGTTCGTTTTTACATAGTCTAGTTTTAGCTTACCTTACTGGTGCTGTACTCTTTACAGTCTTTGAGTTTTTTTGGACATCCGTTGTTAATGATGTTGCAATGATCCAGGCTTACAGTCCACTCACGTGCGACGCTGCTGCACGTGATGATTGACTTAGAGTAGTGAAAGGACAGACTAGTGTATAACTAACTGAAGGGTGGCAAGACTGATTATAATGCTCATTTATGATGTGAACAAGCGGGCAGTGTTAAATAAAACTCCTGAATTTTGTGTGCCTTTTGTGAGGTGCATGGAGCTGATCTTAATCGTTAATTTCCAAGGAAATATTCAATATTCCAGCCCCTGATCTTCCCAAGTCCAGAATCTTGGTTTTGGTTCCTTTTAGTCAAAGGAAGCATGGTTTACTAGCTCATTGTGACATTTTAGGTGAATAGGGACATAATCAGCATACACTTCGAAGTGCACCTGAAACTGCTCTAAAACCAGTCCCAAAAGTGATTTGTAGGAGGGTTTCAAGGTATTTCTTGAACTGAGTGTCTTGAATCTAGGGGACACTCACTCCTGGTACAGAAGATTTGCTTTTGTGTGCTCCTAGCGCAGCTTCTGAATTTGCAACCTTGCTTAGGCCCTTCTCCATGTGATACAGAGGCTGTGAGATATATAGTTTGTCTGTGTGATTGTCTGACTCAATGCGGTTGATTGCTTTGAAGATGGCGCAGGACACTTTTGGGATATATATTCACAAAAACGTGTGATAACTACCGCAAGAGTAGCTTAAAGCAACTCTCAATATCGCAGCCCATCGCTGGAAAATAACCCTGTGTCAACGTGGAATTCACAACAAGGCGGTACCAGTCTGCCTAAACTGCGGACAATGTCCGCGATCCAACCACCTCGATGGAGATAAAAACACAAACCACAACACAAATAAACCTGCGATGGGCCAAAGCGTGATGAGGAAATCCGCTATAAGCAGCACCAGACCTGCAAAACACCCCTGGCAGGTGGGAAAAATCACCATAAAAGTCGTTAAAACACCCAAACACAAACTGACCAACACCCAAGCACCATGGAGGCAGCCGGAGCAGGCGCAGAGGATGAGCGCAACCCCACAAGCACCCCGGACGACCAGCCCGGGACCTTGAGGACAGGGAAGGGCAAGGACAAGAAGAAGAGGAAGACGAAGTTCAGTCCGATGGCGAACAGGATCATAGTCACGGAGGTGATGGAACACCATCAACAACTGTTCGTCACCTCCAACATGTCATTGGGCACCAAAACTGGAATATGGCGGGACATCGTTGACAAGATGAATGCCGTCGGAGAGCACAAGAGGATAATGGACGAGGTCAAGAGGCGATGGAATGACATCAAGCGGAAGATCAAGGAGAACTCGCAGCCAACCAGAAGGCAGCAATGCAGACTGGAGGTGGGGGCCCAGCGCCACAGCTCGTGCTGGATGGCATGGAGGAGCTGGTGTCGACAGTCATCAGTGTGTATACTGTGGCCGGAGTCGCGGGACTGGACACTGCTCAACAGGACACTACCGCAACAGGGTGAGTGACCACCAGGTACTGGGGGAACGAGTGGAGATGTCCACGATGGCACTCATGCACAATCAAGCAGAGCACAGTGCACACCCTAAATGACTCGGGGTCATCGCCCCGATCTATAGACTGTCACAATGTACAATGCCATGCTGTCTGAATGTCAACATGTACCATGCGGCTACATACATGTGGACACATTGCAATACACCATCTCCCCTTCACATTGCAGGGCCACCGTCAACACCCCCTGCAGAGCAGTCCCAGCCACTCTTCACTGATGACTAGGAGGACAACCCCAGCATCGATGCACAAGCCCTCCTAGATATCATTGACATCATCCGCGACTCACCTCCAGGATCAGGGCTGACCAGCTGCATCGAGGAGACCCCACCCACCACATAAACCACCCAGCAGGAGGCACCTACCGCTCCAGCAGTCTCCCAGGACTCCCAGGAACAACACACGGCCTTTCAACGCTGTGTGCTGGAGGCCCAGAGGGAGACGGCTGAGCAGTTGCGGGTGGGGTTCGACATCAAGGCCACCAAATTGGACGCCATCCATAGTTGTCTAGGCCCGCTCCATGGTCTCCAACGAGCCCTGACTGACAGCGCTGGAGTCCTGATGTGGAGAGAAGAACACCTGTCGGCTCAGAGGGGCACCAGCGATACCAGCAGTGAGCTGGCACAAATGCGGGGGCTCATGGAGGACATGGTGCGGATGGATGCGGAAAGGATGGCAGCCACCTCTGCACATCAGCGAAATGTAACTGGGATCTACCATGCCCTGCAGATCATCATCATGGCATTACTGCCACAGGGGGTGGCGCAGATGAATGCTGCTGCCCCACACCATCCACATCTCCACCCCCTGGTGTGCCATTGCCTTACAGTGCGGCAGACGTATCCACTCCGGCACCTGTTGTGTCAGTGACACACAGTGCCTCAGCCGGTACTGCAACACCTACACGTGGGGCAGTTTACACATCTGGGGATGAGGACGTGGATGGGTTTGTGTTCAGGGAGCACTCGCATTCATTTCCGCCACCTGGCCTGTTTCTGCTTGGTGCCACACATGGCCTCATGACCTTCCACTGACCCTCGATACACTCCAATGCACTCACCTTGGACAGCGACATGGACTGCCATATCCTGTTTGATGACCAATGACATGACGTCCAGACTGCGAACTGTACCCTTCCTCTTCCGCAGTACTTGTCATCCCCGGATGGACTCTGGCTGGCCCTCCACGGGCCCATATTGTGTAGTGTGCTCGGCATTGCCCTGTACCGCTCCAGCTGCAGAACTGCACTGGATGTGCAATAAACATCCAGTGACGCACTGCTGTGTCATGTCTTTCATCATTAATGTATGAATGTGTGGATGAATCTAGGGACAGTGATTTCCCTTGCGTCACTAATGCTCATCCTGTGGGATGCCAGTCAGAGGGTGCTACATTGCAATACCATCGGAGCTGCTCTTGCCCCTGTTTTTAACAATATCTTTAAGTGTGCCTCATTCCCTAAGATTTGGAAAAAAGCCTCAATTCTCCCCCTTCTCAAGAAAACTAATCTGGATCCCAAAGAACCTAATAACTACAGGCCTATCTCTCGGCTTCCTTTGCCAGCTAAACTGATAGAAAGAGAAATGAACAGTCAGTTGACTGCCTTTATCAACAACAATGGACTCCTCGACTCTACTCAGTTTGGTTTTCGCACTGAACATAGCACAGAGCTTGCGCTGATTAAGTCTACGGAGGAGATCAGAGAAGTATTGGATCAGGTGGTGCGGCAATTTTGATCATGCTGGACCTTTCGGCGGCCTTTGACACGGTCCACCATGAGGTACTGTTGGACCGTTTAGGCGGAAAGGGAGTCTCTGGCAAGGCCCTCGCCCTCTTAAGATCCTTTCTTACAGACAGAACTTAAACAGTGGATATGAGCACTGACTGTTCAAAACCGTTCTCTTTGCCTTGTGGGGTCCCGCAGGGCTCAGCGCTCAGTCCCACGCTTTTTAATGTTTATGTCTCTCCCCTGGCAGCCCTTATTCGTTCTTTTGGCTTCCAATTGACCTCTTATGCCGACGACACTCAAATAGTGTTATCCATTCAAAAAGGCAAAGAGGCCGAGACAGGTCATAACTGCCTTAACTGTATGCAGGCCATTGCTGGCTGGATGTCAGCAAACTGTCTCAAATTGAACGCAGGGAAGACTGAGGTGATTATTTTTGGTAATCCCTCTAATCTCTGGTCAACCAATTGGTGGCCAGAATCTTTGAGCTCCCCCCCAGTTCCAACTGACAAGGCAAAAAATCTGGGAGTAATGATGGACTCCAGACTGTCCTTTGCAGATCAGATAGGTAAGGTGGTCTCATCCTGTTTTTATATACTCAGGATCTTGAAAAAAATTAAACGTTTCCTCTCGGGTGACAACTTTAGGACGGTAGTAACAGCGCTTATTATGTCCCGCCTAGATTATTGCAATGCCTTATACTTTAACATTCATAAAAGGCAGCTTAATCGACTGCAAATAGTTCAAAATGCTGCTGCTAGAGTCCTTCTGGGTATCCCCAAGTTTGCCTCCGTAAGGAAGGGACTTTGGGACCTTCATTGGCTACCTATGAAACAGCGAATAGATTTTAAAGCTCTTTGCCTGGTCTTTAAAACTCTAGATGAACGCGGGCCGGCTTTCATGAGTAAACACCTTCAATGGTATACCCCCCTAGGGTCCTTCGCTCTACCAAGGCAATGTTGATAAAAGTCCCACGTGTTAAAACAGCTAGTTGGGGTGGTAGGAGTTTTTTCTGCTGTGCCGCAAGGGCCTGGAATGGCCTCCCTTTGCAGCTTAGATCAGCAGCTGGACTTCTAGAGTTTAGGAGGGGCCTAAAAACCTGGCTTTTTTCCTAATCTAAAACCAATTTTTATTTACATAACTTAATCTTTCTGACCAGTAGGCAATGCATTCAGCGCCAGGACACCTAACGGTAACAGTGCGCTTTATAAGCTACATTAACATAACATAACATAACATTGTGTACCGGGTCCCGTGAACAATACAACAGGGACACACGCATCAGTCCCTTCCATGTTCGGACATGGACTGAACCATGGCATTTTAAGCTGCTTAGCGGTGTGCAGCCTGCAATGATGCCCCGTTCCGGCGGTCCAGACAGCTCAGGTTTTGTGTGCCCTGCTGGACCGCAGTGTAGGCCAGAGCCAGCGGGAAGTGCGGGCCTACCGCCACGTGCCGTCGCTTCCGGGATCCCAGAGTTAGTGGCACCCATTGGGCTGAGCGGGTGTGCAGCCTGCGATGATGCTGGGTCCTATGCCATGGAGTAATCAAGACCCAGCACCAAACGTGAGACCTGGTCGCCTGCGGAGCGGGGCTGCATGGTGTGGAGGGTGTCATGTCTGCGTTCCCCGTCTTGTGGCTTGCAGCGGCACGTGGTGGCAGAAGGTGAGCATGTGAGGCCTGGTTGTGCATGGGCGGGCATGCTCCGATGGGTGGGAAGGGACTGGGGTGCCTCTGCCTGGGTGTGCATGGGCGGGCAGGCGATGTTGTCTTGTGCAATTGCGTGTACTGTGCCAATCATGTATCCGGACTCTGTTTCAGATGATGGCTCTGTCTCAGATGTGTGACCTGGTGTACTGCTATACATACCGTCAAGTGGTTGGAGACACACCGGTGGCAGTAGGTGAGCAGTGTGGACTAGGTGCACAGGGGTGGCACTCTCTCTCTCTCTCTCTCTCTCCCTCTCTCTTCTTCTCTCTCTCTCTCGTTCCCCCTCTCTTATGCTCCCTCTTCTCTCTCTCTCTCTCTCTCTCTTCTTCTCTCTCTCTGTCTCTCTCTCTCTCCCCTCTCTTCTCTCTCTCTCTCTCTCCCCCTCTCTTCTTATCTCTCTCTCTTCCTCTCTTCCTCTCTCTCTCCTTTGCTCTCTCTCTCTCTCTGTCCTTTGATGTGCGCAGGACACACCTTCTCATCATGATTTTTGTCTTGCAGGCTGTGACCAACGGATTGTCCCGAGAGGAGCCGCCATGTGTCTTCATTTCATTTCAGTGTTCATTAACATTTTAATAAAGTTTCATTTGTTGCTTCGAAAGTGAATGTGTGTTGCTCATTTTTGTGACGCCACATGAATGTCATCAGTTGTGATTGTGCGAAATCAAGCAGATTATTCTGTACATGTTTAGGTGTAGCTGATGTGGCATGTCTTTGGTCGGGGGAGGTGCTGGGGAGGGGGGGTCCTGGGGATGGTGGCGGTGGATGTTGTTGTCCTTTTGGCCCTCCAGGCTGCATGTTCAGTTGCCCGGGTTCATTTGTTTTTCTTCAGTTGTGGCTCTAGGCTGTGCTCCCTTTTGTGGTGCAGGCTGTGGTCCGACTTTGCACCAGGTCAGAGCAGGTGTTATTTTCCTGCAGCTAACGTGCCTTATCGCCTGTTTTGTGTCCTTATCGCAGTTCTGGCTGGTCGTTGTGAATGTTGTGGAGTGGTGTTGTCACGGCTTTTGGCACGGGAACGCCTACTCTGCATCTCATTAGCGATAGCTGCGGGGGTCATCTGTGGCGATGTTTTTTGCGGCTGCTATCGTGGGTTAACTGGTGCTGCAGGCTGTTAAAACCAGCTTGTGATTGGGGCGATAAGTTTATCGCAACTTTGGCTGCGATAATGTGCCGTTAACTCGGCGATAGATCCTTGTGAATATCTCCCTTTGAGTTTTATTTGGACATAAACCAAAATCAGATGAAGAGAAACTTACAGGATGGCCTTCATCATGGCTAAAGTGGTGTTAGGTGGGTCAGTAAGGAGTGAGTTCCATCAATACATGTCCAGTAATACCAGGTCTTGGATTGTGGAGCAGAAGTTGAAGACTGATGGCTATGACTTGACCTTCTGAAGGAAATTTAGCTGAAGCTAGACAATTCAAAACATTTTGCTTGTTAGCTTTATGAAGGTGAGATTTGCATCAATGTAGAGACCAAGTGACTCGGTGTAATCGGAAAGAGATTTAGTATAAGGCCATGCAGGTGAGCCTAGCCTAAATTTCAAGTTGATAAATGCCACCATTGATGAGGGTAAATACCTTTTTGGAAGAGTTTAATTTGAGATCAGATGACAGACATCAGGATTTATGTAATATGGAGGCTTTGATGCAGGAAAGTTTCCGGTAATACTGCATTGCTGGCAGCACCTTAATCGGTATTCTTGGTGCAGTATTGGCAATCAGTGGATCTTGAAGCTGACTGTCAAAGGGTCTTTCCTGGACGTTTTCCACAAAGGAAGGAAAACAACTGGAAGGTCATTGGAGATTTCACAGGGTTTAGGCGTGGTTTCTTCTAGAGTTGGAACAAGTGCCTGTGAAGGGAGAAAACATTGTAGATCAGAGCAGTTTGTTGAGAGAAGAGAAAAACACCCCTTCGTTTGTGGTGGCTTTAATGCAAGATGGTAATAACATTTAACAGTTGGGTAAAGCATCTCCATTTTAAGGGGTACATTTTGTTCATATCCAATCTTCGCCCCTCACAAGTTCATACATTAATACCTGTCCACAGTGCTTTAAATGGGAAAAATAAGTGCAGGTACTCACTAAAATAGAGGTGTGGCAAGTGGGCGTGGCTAGGGGCGGGTCTAAGGGCAAGATATGATCATACTTAATGACTTCTGTACCGTTTGCAGCACATATCAAAGCACACGAGAAATGCGTTCACGTCACTAAAACAGATTAACTCATTACAAGCTCCTCGCAAGCAGAGCTGCATCTGCCCTGCACTGGAGGGAAACCCTAATCTGCGCCTGCCGTGCTGATCATGGTACCGGTACTCTCTCTGGCTACAGAGAAGTGCCGGTACTGACGGCAAAAAAAATCGGAGGTGCCGGTACTCAGTACCGGTGAGTACCGGCCCATTTAAAGCACTGCCTGTCCAGTATATAACTCTAATGTTGCCTTCTCTCCCCTCGCCACCCCTCCTCTTTTCTCTTCCAAATTCACCATCGCCCCGCGCCTAATCGCTCTACTAGTGAACTGACATTCTCCTGCCTTAATCCTTACTTCTTCCACTACTCTTGGCTCGCTGCCACTTATCCTAACGTGTGATTGGTTCTGCAAGACTTATGTTTGAGGGTCACTGACCCACCCAGTCCTCCCTCCTAACGTTTCGATTTCTTAAATCACGCACCTTTAATTTGTCTTCATGATTAGCTAACTAAGTGCTTATGGATTGATATACATGGACGCAGGTTCTGTAAAGATTCTTGTTTGAGGTTCACTGACCCGCCCAGCCCTCTCTCCAAACTTTTAGAATTTTTAACAGCGCACCTTAATTTTGCCTTCGTGACTAAGTGCTTGTGGATTGATAGACATGGACACAGGTTCAAATTATCTGTTTCTTTTTTCATGTTTAGCTTCTACTTGCTCACACAAATTGTCCTGATGATGATCTTAATGTTATAAGATCGAAACGCCGTCGACCTCACAATCAAAACTCCTTTATTGTATTAATTTAATTAGGAGTTTTGCATAGTGTTTTCAATGCGATGTAAAGTTTTTATTTGTCACAAGAGCACCATCACTTCACGCACTTCCACTCGTCTATGTGTGAGCACCAGAACTACTTGTAAATAATTGAATGATACTCCTTTTTATGATGTTAGTAAAATGTGATGTCATTCTAAAAGCTTGTGTCCACACATACCTTGTTTACTGAGTCCGGTTAGGATTCAGTTTATATTTAACTTCTAGAGAGTCACACTCCATCTAGTAATTGGTAGCCATAGCTACTGGAGGACCACTTTAGGTCCCACCCAAACCTTTGTTTCTCTAAACTATTACTTCCCCAGGTCATAGTGTTGTGGGGTCCCCTTGTTCTTATACATATCACATCTGTAATACAGCACAGGTGCAGAGGCAAAGCACTTTTCTCATTTTCATGGGGCCACTACCCTTGTAAATGAGGGGACATCCTCTCAGGATAGCACAGGTGCTAAATGAGTGTCAGCTCTACCAGTATCTATATTATGGCCCCCGGTTAACTTCGGCTAAAGTCATAAGACTTTTTCAAAAGGTTTGTACTTTCTCTGTACTGAGTTCTCTATAGCGAAGAGCTTCAAACACGTGGAAGGGAGAACTCCTATGCAAATGCATCTTTTTTTAATGCAGGGAAACATTATTTGCTGTGGAGAAACTCCTTCTCCTGGATGATACATTCACATTCCCATCTTGGACAGGGAGTTACTACTGTCCTTGGCATGAGTAAATCTCTGACTATTTAGGGTAAAAAGTGGACAGAAAGAAGTTTCTATTTTCTAAGTTTCTATTTTAGAACTCTCTGCACTGCCAATAAGATCCTTTATGACCTCTGTCCTCAGATCTTAAGCGATATGTGCTCCCAGTACGTCCCCGCACGGGCTTTGCGCTCTACGGATTTGCCCTTGGCCCGAGTACCTCCGGTTCGCAGGGCAAGAGCAGGTGGTCATTCATTTAGGGCAATGGCACCTGCCCTTTGGAATTCCATTCCCCTTGCCACCCGCAGTAGTCTGACCATTGGATCTTCAGGAAAATGGAAGAGACGTATTTTTTCTCCAGTCACTAGCCTCCTTGATACTTTCTCTGCTAGATGTAGCACTGGGATGCCCTGTTGCTGGGGCAGCCATGCGCTTTGCAAGTCTGTTAACATAACATGACATAACAATGCCCACAAACATACGTGTCTTTGGGCATTCACAAACTTTCAAGGGGAAGCATGCCTTGGAATGACCTATTTCCACTGCTCGAGCAGAACTTACTACTGTGGTTTCTTTGCACTTGAGGAGCAGAAATCTATTCTAGTAAATACATTTACACCTGCTTGGTGGATTACAACCAAATTTACATGTATAAATAGGACCCATGTGTAAACAGATATTGCATGTGTGCAAAATAGTTGTTATATGTGCAAAGAAATGTGCTTGCAACCCACATAAGTTACTAATGATTGCTCGACCCCTTTAGAGATGGAAAACCACTGATTGTGCACTGGAGGGCATCTGTTATCTTGGCTGGTGCACAATCATTAACGTATACAAAACAGTAATGGATGGATGCTTGAAATCATCTCAGCCACTGGTAATGACTCTGGCTGCATCTCAATCCATCATTAGTTTGCAACCCATGCCACCTCAGTTTGGACCAGGCCATATGCAAATCACTCGACCCATATCCAATGGGAAAAGTCCAGCCCAAACTACCAGGCCAGGTCCTCCCTTTACCGGAACACAAGCAACCCTGGAACAGTGTTTCCCTAGTAAGGGCTCATCAGCCAGGTATAGCTTGGTTTCAGTAACACAGTATGCATGAAACCCACATCTGGGCCGCTTAAGGCGACACATTGAATTATATAAAAAGAGATGTATGGAATGCTTGAACCAATCTCAGTCACTGGTTATCACTCTGGGCCGCATCCCAGTTCACACTAGGGTGACAAAATATATACAAATAAACAGTGACTGAGATTAACTCAAGCATTCCATCCATCGCTGTTTTGTATACTTTGGGGTGCACAATCATTGGCAAAGGCCTGTTTGTTACAGGACCATTGTCTTTAGTGCCTCAGGAGATCTGCCATATTCAGGGTGGTCCTCTTGATGCAGATTGTCTCTGTTAGGATCCGCCATGTGGAGAATGGCCACCCAGGCAGGGGACATTAAGAAATGACCCATATTCATAGGCACAAAACTCCCTGCAAGCCAGGGTCATCGATTGCTTTTTTGTTGTTTTCCTCTTGATCAAATGCCCACTATTGACCTTAATTTCAGAAAAGTAAGATAGAATGCTTAGTGAGAGTCCATAACATAGAGGTCCGACCTACGGCCACTGATGTAAGTGCTCCATCATTGTCCACAAGATGACTTTCAGCACAATTCAATCACTGCAGGAGTGGTGACCTTAAATAAGGTGGGTGGTCTGACAAGGGGTGGGCGAAGGCAGGGTCCAATCCCCCTGCGGAGTCTAAATGATCCCTCTACTCTGCTCAAAAGTGTGAGCATGATGCATACTCACATGGATTCTTATCAATTTGCCCTCTCCAAGCTCAGAATAAGGATGCATCATGCTGTAAAGTGACGTTCACAAATGTAAGTACACAGCAATGCGGACGTGCTTTAGTTTAGAATGCCAGTTGGCAAAGCATTGTATTATAATACTTCCCCTACACATCAGTTTGTCCACGGAGGGAAAGGGGAGCAGTGTTTGTATATGCCACAGAAGAGTAAGCATTATGAACAGTGATGCACATTGTGTGCCTCGTTCACAATACCATTTGCGTTTGTAAATCAGGTTTACAAATGTAAATGACAGACACTCACAAAAGGTAACCTATATTTGCAAGTCCATTCGCTCATACGTCATGACACAACTACATACATTTTCGCTGGAGTAGATTCCGTGCAAGGGGTGGAGAGTAGGAGGATCAAGGTACGATTTACCTTGTGAGTTTGTGAATGACCAACAACTCATTAGTTTATTGGCATCCATAACATCCCCTGTGACCCTTACCCTCCCAGGAAATGATAAGAAACTTTGTAGCAAATCCCCTTCCATTGTGAGAAGTGGAATCGAACACCCAAAATGTGTTGGATGAGTGTTGGAAACTGTTTTCCACATTGAGCAAAATAACAAAAAAATATACAATTGTACATTTGGACTGTCTTTTCAATACACAGAGTCCTAATACCTATTACCAGTTCTTAAAACTGTGACGGCAGACATTTTCAAGGTGTACTACTCGTTTGTGAAAATTGAAAAATCATTCTTAAAACGTGGATTTACATCGCGGTTAATCACCCCGGAGGGTCTCTAGGCACTGTCCGAAGGCACGGTGAGATCATGGGATATATCAGCAACAACCGGCGATAATTATCGCTGAGCGCACTTAGCGCTTGGATAATTATCGCCGGCTAACGTGGATTTTTATCGCTGAAATAGCGTGCTATTAGCAACACTTATCTCAAAAGCGATAAAATTCCTAGCGCTAACTGCCTAACGTGAGATTATCGCTGGAAACCCAGCGATAATCTCACGAAATGTGGCGTTAGCTTGTTGATATGGCCTCACAAACTTAGCCATGATATCCACCTCCCATAGGATATCATGGCTAAGTCAGTCCTGAAGCAGGCGTAAGTAAAGTAGCGCTAACAGGGGTTATCGCTACTTTTCTTGCCGCTATGCTTCATAGTGTGGGGCTTGATGATAGGAGAAATGCCACTTAGCGACATTTCTCCTGTCATGTTAGGTCAGGAACGCCCACTTTGCATCTCATTAGAGATGCAAAGATGGGCGTTAGGAATTCAGGCGCTAAAGCAAGGTTTCACGTGATAGCGTGTCCTTGCTAATATAGCGATAAAATTATCGCCTCTTTTCGGCCGAAAACAGCCGCAAAAGCAGCGATAATTGTATATCGCCGCCTTGTTGATATGCCCCTAAGTGATTTGCCTAGAATCACAGAATGTTGGGGCATATCATCAAGCCCCAGAGATAAAATTATCGCCGCTTTAGCGTCCGTTTTTGGACGGAAAGCAGCTATAATTTTATCGCCTAATCAGCAAGGTCACGCTATTGCGTGAATCCTTGCATTATCGCCCTTTCCCCCAATGCCCATCTTTGCATCGCTAATGAGATGCAAAGTGGACGTTCCTGCCCTGACATAACTGAAGAAATGTCACTAACCGACATTTCTCCAATTATCAATTGGCACGCTAACCTGCAAAGTGACAAGCAAAGTAGCGATAACCTCTGTTATCGCTACTTTCCTTACGCCTGCTTCACAACTGACTTAGCCATGATATCCTATGTGAGGTGGATATCATGGCTAAGTATGCCTTGCCCTATCAGCAAGCTTTTGCCAAACCTTGTGCGATTATCGCTGTATTTTCAGCGATAATCACACAAGTGGCAGCTTGCACTCTGAATTTTATCGCTTTGGAGATAAGCGTTGCTGATAGCATGCTATCTCCGCAATAAAATTCAGAGTTGGCCGGCGATAATTATCTTTGCGCTAAGATTATCTCATGGCCTTGATGATATGCCCCGTTGAGCCGATGCCAAGACTCGAACCTGGATACCCAGCTCTAAAGTCAGCAGCTCTGGCTGTTATGCCACACCCTCTCCTACTCCCCCTCTAATCTGCACCCATGTGCCGAAGAACTTTCACAGTTTTAGATTTACAGTTTCTGTTTTGAGCTTGCACATGCTTAAACAGAAATCAATGGTTAACTTTGGTATCTCAAGACATAGAAAACAATTAGAACTGATGGCCTACAAGAGCTGTAAAACAAATGCATGGAAATATGCAATCGGTCTATTTTCATTTTAAGGGTAATTCTCACCTCATTCGAAATAATCATCTTGCAGTGGCCCTTTCAACACTGGAGAGAGAGTTTTAGGAAAACCCATGGAATATTACTTGTAAAATTCGATGTTCTGAAAGATTTGCTCTCAAAGAATACAGAGAAATATGAGAAAACAATGCAGTTTCATATTCTGACTCTGCATGTCTTAAGAAATCTTCCTGTGGACCCTTGGGGACAGATTTATCAATCTCTGTGGCAGAGCAATACAGCAAGACAACTTGCTGTGCTGCACTGTGTCAAATGGAGAGAACAGGAGCGCCTTCCTAAACAAAAACAATACTTAGTTGCATTCTGCAGCACCCTTAGAAATAGGAAACAATGAGAAGAAATAAAGATATTTTTCCTCGTTGCACCTGTATCAGGAAGGTGTAGCACTTTGACTCATTCCTGGGTTTCCCAGTTTTGGTAAACCTAGGAATGCGCTAAATCCATGGGTGGATGCGTGTTAACACCCACACTCACCCACAGAACGCCTTCCCAGGGCAGAGTACCGCAAGACAGCAACTAGCCCTGTCTTGTGCTACTCCAGATTTACCAAGCAATGCAGGACCAGACAAGGTGTCTCTTCATGAATGTTTGCAAATAAAAACAGAGGGGAACTGGTTATTCTGGGCCTCATTTACAAGGCCATTTGCACTGCCGATCAGTCACTTTTTTTGACTCACCGGCAGTGCAGTGTGCTTCCCATATTTACAAGACCACGTAAAGTAAGTCACCCTGCGTGACATTTCATGGCCTGGTAAATATGGGCCCCTTTTACACATTACACTGCGTGAAAGGTGCGTTCCATAGGTGTTGCTGTGGGCCTCTTACTTCTGGGCCTCGACCACAAGTACGGAGGCCCTTTGTTAATTGGGCCCTAAGTGTGTACCCAGAGGTTTATCCCAATAGGGGGCTAGGCAGTCTGGATGCTATGCAGCTACAGGAATTGCAAGGGTTATGGTCCACTAGTCATTAAAAATGGCACACAGGGCAAGTTTAACTCTGCAGAAAAATCATCTTAGGGCACATTACCTTTGGTGGCAAATAAAACCCGCAGGACTGTAGGAAAGCATGGTAGAGCAATTGATTTTCAAATTCTACACATATTAAGCAACATATCTATTGGGTGGTAACCTCTTATCCTGAACCGATTTAGAAGTGACATCAAGGAAATTTACAAATAGAATGCTTTTCACAAAATTCGTAATATAAACAATTTCTTTCCTACATCCCTCAAAGGTGAAACATGTCATTGAGGTAGTTGCTTAGATATCAATTTGCCAATAATGTACCTACTTGTTCCTGATTGGCTAATTTGGAGAGCATGTTGAATTTGCTATTACTGTTTGTTTATGTGGTTTCCAGAACATGGCATTTCTTCTAGTCCTCCAAAGTACACAAAAATATTAGTGGAAAAAATGGTCCTAGATATTTGTTCCCCTGAGAGTAGTTTTGCTGTTGTTGCCTATTCTTCCAACACATAATCAATGTCACCCCTAATAGGTTTTTTGTAGGCAATGTAATCAACAACCTTCTTGGTCCTTTTTTTTTTAAAAGGGTATGTCTAAGAAAGTGGGTTATAGATTGGGGTGGATGTGAGTTCACCACAAGGAATACGACCGCAAACCATTCAGTTTAAACCTTGGGTCAATCCTCTGGTATGGATGGCACAGAGCAGACTGGATTAACTGAGGAAAATGCAATGTATTTAGCATTAACAAGACAGTCAAAACAAAATACAATAAAAAATTCACACCTAATTAAAACAAATAGAGAAAGATGTAATGAAAAATGGCACCAAAATGACAAATACAATCAGGGGAACCAGAGATATTTTCTAAAGATTTAAAGTGAAAATTGCCAAGAAAAAGCAAAGTGCCTGTCAGTAGTCACTGTTTGCATTTGACTGGGACCTAGGCGTGATTTCAGGCTGACTGCTGGAGTGCTGATTGGATGCTCTAAGGAGATTCCGTCCAGTCAAACATTTTACCTACTAAATTAGTCTCTGAAACTGCAGTCAAAATCATCTAACTGGTCAAAGCTGCAGGTTGTGCCTGCTGCAGTCTACTCAAATCTGGATAGCCTTTGGACAATATCCTGCAGAAACCATTGATTTTGGTGGGTAAAGCTCAGAGCAGGAGACATTTAAATTTTGTGGTTGACAAAGGGTGGATACCTTTTGCTCCTTCCAAGATTTATACCTTCGATCTTAGTCAGCTCAAACTCCACCAGCAGGGCAAGCCTGAGGCAATATCTGATGAGGTCACTTCAAAGTCGGACACCTTTGCTGCAAGGTACTGCTGACGCATCAGAGGTTCTAATTTTCTATGTTCAAACTTATTAGAGTTTCTGAAACAGTTCCTCTTGGTCACTTCTAAGGCTTCCAGTACCACATGGACTGCATTTAGTGGCCATGCCTCACTGTAGCAGAGACCACCAGAAGGATTCAGTCCAGTTCTGTTGCTTCTGGTTAGCTGAGCACTTCAGGAAAGAGGTCACTTACAGTTTGTTGTGTTCCTGTGGCAACTGACCCTTGGTGTCCACTTCTTAGCCCTGGGTACAAGTAGGAAGAGATCCAGCCTTTCAGGTTTCAAACAGCATGTCCTGTCCTCTTCTGTTCTCCTGTAATTCCAGATAGTGTTCTGCTGAGTTATGGGTGAGGTGCCAGCTCTGTAGGATTTACTAGCCAGTGGATGGAGATGATGCCTAAATACTCCTTGACCATTCAGAAAAAAGGTTCCTAAGAGCAACCCTTCCCACTTTTGCAGCATATCCTGCTTGCCTTACTGCAAACTATCCCACAGTACACTATTTTGAGGCAAATACAATGTGACAGAATCTTTCTGCCCCTGAAAAGGAGCTTCTGTGCCAGTTATGGGTGTGTTTAGGGAAATGCATGGTGTCCTCTTCTTCAGCTATATCAAATTGGTTTTGGGACCATCACTCCATCCCACTAGGCTGGCGCCACACTGGCTGTAGATGGTATATGGGAGAAAAGACTTGTCTTCCAGTGGTCTCAATTCATAATTAACTATGAATGTGAAGGTCTCAACCTGGTCCCTTTCAAGAAAATAAAGTTCCTAAACCCTCCACATCTGTCCTTCCTGAGCTGATATCTATTGCACAACTCCACCCAGGTGTTTGTTTAAAAAAGGCCCAAGCCATTGTTATTGCTTTGGGAGCAATTTTCACCCCTTATTAAGGGGAAGCACTGGCAGATTCATCTGCCAGCAGGTTAATGCTAATTAGCCCACTGGAGGTCTATGCAGTTAAAGTGTACCTTTTTAAAAGTAATTTTCCCTAAATATTTATTAAACATTCAACTTCTCTATTGAACTGCATTTTTAAGAACCATTAAAATAGTGTTTGAATTATTTCAGTAGCTTGCTCCAAATAGGAGCTAGCAGGGTTATAAATTTATTCTGAACTCTAGTTTTTCTTATAGGACAGCTACAGCACTTTACAGTGAAAATAGATATTGGAGGCTAGCCACTGTAGGTACATGCCAACATTTGGGGCCACATGTACAATAGAAATATTTTGCGAGATCCTAATTGTGACTTTCTGTGACTCGCAATTAGGAACTCGCAAATTGCGATTTGCAACAGTGTCTCAGACATTGTTTGCGATTCCCAATGGGTTCGCACCTGATGTGCCTAATCAATATTCATGAGGTAGGTCACAATTTGCTACCCATTGGGAATAGCCTGTAATCAAAGGAATGGTGGCCTGCAGGGATCAGCAGACCACCATGTCAGTGTAAGCAATTATTGTATTGAAATACAGCCCTTTTTCCTTAAAGGAAAATGGGATGTATTTCAAAAATAAAAATGAAAAACTACCTTTTTGTTTTTTAAGACCAAGCAGTGGTCTGTGGGACCAATGCCTGCTTTTAAAAAACATGCTGGCACCCACATTCACAGAGGAGAAGGTGTCCTGTTTGCAAATGGATCAACACCTCCTTGGCGGAGTCGGTAAAATATGAATGTTTGTGTCTGCATTCTAGTCACAAAACATTCATACATGTCCCTGCAAGTCACTATTGGGAAGGACAACCCTTAAAACTCCCCTTCCTAATCCCAACTCGCAAACCTATTTTCCAGCACCAATGCAGGGATGACAGCAGTAGCTGGCCAATCATAATTGATATGACAATGTATCTTTCCCCTTGCGCAGAACAGCACATTTGGTTGTTGTGCTGCATTGCATGAAAACTTATTCAATCTGGAGCTCCAGATTTGAACTCCGTGGGTCATTTGGTCCCTGGGGAAAATGGACAATGTAATTTTGGAAGAGAGAGTGGTCTTCTCATAATGATTGATCTGAAATTATGAGAATTGGTAATGACAGAAGCTGTGCCAGTAAAGGAAGGACTTCTGTTTGGCAGCCACCTAGCCTAAGAACTAAATACATTTTGATAGCAGACTTCCGGCAATATATAAGGTTTAAGCATCTCCAGTGGTCTTACCCTCAATCATTATCACTGATTCCAATCAAGGAAAGAACCACTCGTCTGTTCACATTGCTTCATGGATGAAGAAGTACTTCTGAATATTGTACAGATCAGAACTTCAGATAGTTTGAGAAAAGGAGCAGGATGAAAATCCCACACCTAGATAATTATTGGTAATGAGAGCACTTCCTTGCAATTATCTTGCCCTGGACACATGGAACCTTTATCTTTTCAGTGACTGTAACCTCCCAAACAGATTTGGCAATAGGTTTATTTTTTTTTTAAGTGAAGGCATTTTTACTTCCACAAGTGTCACTCTAGTAAGCCACCCCTCTATGTGCAGGAACTCTGCGCAGCTGCACAGAAATATGAAGAATAGAAGGAAAGAATATTGTTATTTTAGATTAGCTGTTATGTTGAGGAACCTCTGATACAGGACATACTCTTACTGAATAAAACAGAATTACACCTTAAATCTTTCCATGTTGGCAAACAACTGATGTCTGAAAATATTGTTCTACACAGGTAAGACAGGGATTTCCCATTTTGGATTTTGGGGGCATCGAATTCAAAGATTGATGTTTTCCCACAAGGCCTGTTCCTAGGAAAGGATGAGGTTTACTTTGCTGCGAAACCAAGATTGAGAAGACTTGGGATTTTATTAAGATAAGGCTGTATCACATCACTAATAAACAATTAGTTTGCCCTTTAAAATACCTACTTGGCACACTTTAAAGACTGATTGTTCCTGGAACTGTGAGTCCTGAACCAAAGAATTTCTGCCTGTATGCCTAATTATTCTAGAGAGCTGCCTTCAGCTCTATTATAAACATCTCCTGTAGTATTTTGTGTTGGTACTGGAGATGACGGTCTGCTGGCAATAGGCCTAAAGCACCAGCCAAGGTATCCTGCTTTTCCAGTGGAACTTTCCTCCCATGGATGAAGGATGCAGAAAGTCATGAGATCCTAAAAAAGAGGCTATTGTTACCGGCATAGAAGAATTCCATAACACCATTTAGAACTGGATAGGAGAGCTGTTTGAGCTCAGGTGCAACTGGACACAGTGGATTGAGTCTGTGGAACAAGTTCTGAAGACTTGAGCATTATGTCAACAATGGAACTCCGTAAAATAAGTTGATACATTTCTACTCACAGTGGTAGAAAACCCTCAGCATACCATTGACATCAGTTTTGTAACTTCCAAAGAAAGACTTTTGCTTTGGGTAACTTTCTTCCAAAATTGCATACGCGACAAGAGGTCCACCAAGGTGCCATGGTATTGGTGGACTTGCCAATACTGTTTCTTCCCCTGAAGCATCTCCCACTGGAGCCCTTTGGGCAGAAAAAAGTTGGCAGCCTGGTTGGAAAATTAAAGATTTGAGAGCCTAGCAAACCTTAAAATGACCCATTATTTATGTTCTCTGACTGATTAGTTGAAACATTTGGAGAAATATGAGCACCAAAGCATTTACTAATTCACATAACTAAGACCTGCAAGGAAATATTTGAAGAGGGTTTTTTCGAGTAAACTCAGCAAACTCTACAGTTTTGGAAGGCATTGTTACATAGAGATTTCAGGAGCCAAGGGGAGATAAGTAGAGCGTTTATTTCCTAAAGTACAAGGTAATAAATAAGGAGCCCTCACGCAGCCTGTGCTCAAGCATTAGATGCCCAATGATGACTCGGCAACCGATGCAGTACAGTGGCGGTGGTCATAAAGCAGTATCTTAAAAGGAAACATAACAACCGGAATGCATTTACTTTCGACAAGTGAGCTCGCACCGCAGGTGCTTGCTCACGCATAACAAGTTCTTAGCGGTACCACACGCTCCATTACTGCAATGTCTTTTGGTACAACACCTTCCCTTTTTTGAAAAAAACAAAGCTAAATAATTCATATGAAACAAAAACATAAATAAAAAAAATATCTAATATAAGCATAACAACATATTTACATCTCTTATTTTTTTTAAGACTTTCAATAATCCTTAAACTTAGAAGGCATAGTAGTATTCATTAGATTGTTCAGGAACAATGTCTGTACCAGGTTGCTTTGTCTAAATAACAAATCATCTGCATTATCAATCTGACAGGACCCTTGACTGTCAGTTGAATGCTCTTGAGTTATTTACCACCAAGTACTTCCAAGATAGGAATTCCTGCCAGCACAGCCTCGCACAGGTTGAATTTTGGCTGCCAGCACATGGGTAAGCTTGACCAGATCTCTCTTACTCCACCAGCCTTTGTCCTTTATAAGTACTGAGCCTTTAGACACTCTTTCGACACAAACTGGGTTTGAAAATTTCGATAAACCCTTCTTGACCTCAGTGCGATTTTTGTTAAAACCCAATCCCCTGCTCTCAATTTTATTTCTTTGACGTGGTGTGTTTTGTCAAAATGTTCTTTAACCTGGCCTTGCATTGCTTCAACTCTGGATGCAATATTCTGCAAGTCAGGTGTGCTCTTTTAGCTTACCCCTCTCAATCAGTCAGGACAAACTGAAGCCCTTGGAAATGTTTTGTGTAACATCATAAATGGAGACATACTCTTACTCTGTGCAGTTACTCGATATAACCAAACGTTCTCACAGAGAAAAGTTTCATCCTCAAGACCCATGGTCAAGGTTGATTGCATACCCTCTATTGAGAACTTATTCATGCATTCAACCAAGCCAATGAAGTCCTTCATGGGTGCTGATTTGAAGTGGGTGTCGTTGTCTGTAACAATTTCTTGGGGTGCTCCTTCTATATCAATAATTATTTTTTTAAATGTGATTATACCGTCAGTTTTAGGAACGGAGGTAAACCCAAAATACACCCATTTCGAAAAATATTCAACCAAACCGATCATGCATCTTGTGTTAAATTGGGAATAACTCAACTGGACCCGCAAAATCAAGTGCCACTTTTTGCCAAGATTTCTCCGATAGAGGGATCATATAACTAGGTGACTCATCTACCTCCCATTGCTTATCAGATACCAAGCAGGTGGTGCAATTGTCAATAAACTCATAAACTTGAGCTTTCAATGTAGGCCACCAGTAAATGCGCCTTCTTAATAATATCATATCTGATAGTCTGACAGGAGGCACACAAATCACAACATACTATCACCCTTCAACAACTGCTAGGTCCTCTGAAATCTGTACAAAAGGTCTCAAGGAGGCCTCAACATTTGTTTCCTTGTGCCAACCTTCTTTAATGAATTTTAAAACAGACCGTAATGTGGCATCCTGTTTGAAAGGTTCTAACCACTGTTTATGTATGATCACTCCTTTGTTTCGCAGTATATCCTCCACAAAAGCAATCACATCGTCAATATCTTGAAGTGTGTTGGATAATTCATCTCTGATGGGTAATTTGGAAAGTCAGTCTGCTCTTATGTTTTTCCCATCAGGTATGCATTTAATTGTAAAATTACATTCTTGCTGCTTTGATAACAAGCTAACCAATCTTGATGATGCTTTCCCCGAACCACTGCCACTCAACAGGTGGAGCAATGGTTTGTGATCTGAGAATAGATTAAAACGGGACCCCAGATAAATGTCTTGAACCTTTCCTGTGCCCAACAGCATGCCAATGCCCCTCGCTCATTGGTGTTGTAATTGGTTTCTGCACTACTGAGAGAGCGAGATGCAAAGGCAATAGTGTTTTTTTTGCACTGACGCAACTGTGAAAACACAGCCCCATTCCAACTTGACTGCATCAACAGTTATGATACACTTTCTGTCTGCTTCAAATGGAGTTAAAGCTGAGGCTCTAATAATGAGATGTTTCACTTTCTGAAAATCTTCTTGCACAGCATCAGACTAGATACACTTCACTCCTTTCTTGAGTAGATTTTTCAAAGGCTGCACAACAAAAGCATTACCTTGCACAAACCTTAAATAGTATTTGCTTAATCCGAGAAAGGAGTGAAGGGTATCATTGTTACTGGGTGGATGTGCATCTTTAATAGTTTTAATCAATGCACATTTTGGAGAAATACCATTGTGAGTGGTAGAGTGTCAATGTTTTCTGCAAAAAATGTGCATTTATCTGTGCGAAGAGTGATACCAAAATTAAATGTAGTGAAAACTGTTTTAAGAGTGTGATTATGTTCAGGTAAAGATTTTCCAAATTCAGCGCATCCCACTAATCTTATTCCAGAATAGATTACCTAATGATCTCTAAACTTGATATTCACTTAATCAACCAGACACACATACTGACAAGATAAATCTCCGACCACTCAGCTATAAGCCTTTCTCTTACTGGTGCAAATGTGAGAACCCCTAGCAAGATTTGGAGATTCCATGATGAATCAATCAAGGATTCTGCGTCCAGAGATACGATTGAAAAGACCATACTAAACTACTTGGAGGAAAACTCAACCTCCAAGACTTCGCCCTCCTTACATTGGGATGCTTTGAAAGCCACTGTAAGAGGTGCCCTAATAAACATTCAATTCAAAATAAGCAGAGACCACAATAAAGACCTAGTAGACCTGGAAAACAACATACAGTCACAAGGCTGTCCACATCTCTGGTATGGACCCTCAAAGGCTCTCCAACCTCACTAATAAAAAATACAAATACAACAGAATCCTTAGTGAGAGGGTGGGAGTATGGATTAACAAATATAAACGCCTAAAACTATATGAGGCTAATAAAGCAGGCAAACTCCTAGCCTCCTACTTAGAGCACAAGCAGAGTCACAAGGGTATCCACTCCCTCACGGATAAAACAAATGTCACCCACACTAATCCCCCAAAAATATTAGAAATCCCAAAAGACTTCTACCAATCCCTATACAAAGATGATTCCACTACCTCTACATCTTCCTGTGTAGCATGCCTAAAAGTCATCCCCCTCCCTACCATCACTGATCCAGAGAAGCTGGCTCTTAGCACCCCAAACTCGTCAGAGCTAGCTTTGACCATACATTCTTTAAAACTGCATAAAGCCCCAGGTCCAGATGGCTATACAGCTACTTTCTATAAAGGATTTGCTCTTTTTCTCAAACCAACCCTATTGGCCCTCTACCAACATTTTGCTGACTCTGGATCTGGTTCAACCAGTGATGCTACTATAGTGGTGATCCCAAAAGATGGTAAGAACCCGACACAGGTAAAGAATTATAGACCAATCTCCCTAATTAATCTGGATGTTAAGATATGTGCCAAGATCTTATGCAAGAGACTTGAACCTCTTCTCCCTTGACTGATTGATCGTTTGCAGGTGGGTTTCATGAAGAATAGACTTTCAAATGGCAACACCCACCTCCTATGCCACATTATTGAAAGGGCCAAGATGGCACCAACATAAACAGTTGCAGTTACCCTCGATGCTGAAAAACCATTTGATATAGTCTCCTGGGCATTGCTCCATGAGTCCTTATAGAGATATAACTTAGGGGAGCCCTTTGCTAAAATCGTCATGTCGCTTTATCGCGGCCCTTCTGCTAAAGTGAGATCCAGAGGCCTAGTTTTTCCAGCATTCAGTCTAGAAAGATGTACAAGACAGAGCAGTCCCCTCTCTCAATCTCTATGCATTCTGACCCTAGAATCCACACTACACAAAATCGGATCTAACAATTGCATCAACAGTGTCTCTTTTTAATAACTCTACCGTGAAGCTAGCGGCCTACGCTGATGATATTTTAATTATGACTGAAAGTGCATCCGATTCAACCACTGCATTACTACAGACACTAGATGAGTACGCCCGAGTTTCAAACTACAAGCTTAATAGAGGAAAGTTCTGAAATCCTAGGCCTGAATAATCTCTGCTCCAGCGACCTCTTCAAAAACACAGGTTTAAGCTGGCAACCTAAGTTTATTTTGTATTTGGAAATTGAGTTTAACCCAGATGTACTAGAATTATTCAGTGGCGTAACGAAACTTGAGGGGGCCCCCCTGTAAAGTACATGGAGGGGGGCCCCCTCCTAGTGGCCCAGCCCACCACCGACCTCTTTTCCCCACCACCCAAAAATCTGGTATATTTATATTTGAAACTGCCAACATTTAATGAAATGCCTTTCGTTCAAAGTTTTCGTAAGAAAGTGGGAAGCACTCTTAATATATAAACTACACCATTTGAAACATTATTGTCAAGAGCAGATTATTTAACTGAGACAACAATCAGAACAATGCCAAGGAGTGATCCTATTTGCTTACGAACTCCCTATCGTTGAATACAAAGAACTATTTTGGGTCTGAATTAGAATTTACATTGATAGACAATAACTTGAATCTTTGAAAGACAAACCCAAATCTGCAATTTCACAGTCTCGACTGACAATATACATGAGGAGTACACAAGATGTAACTCGGTATCCTGCCAACCCCAAGAGAGATAAACTAGTGAATTATCTGCATGTCGCACACTTGCGACTGTCAAGGGTGTGCATGATAATAACGTGACCTGAGGAAGCACTTTTAATTTGTACCATCACGTCTTTATTAGTAAGCAGGACAAAAACAGGCAGGTAAACAAGGCTGATGATAAAAACTACTTGGATGCTTCAGAACATAGTTGCATATGTTTGCTTGAATTGTTTCATTTCTGTAGTGTAAACAATGCTAATTGCAAGATTTAAGGACCACGTTTTACAGACAAGAGAAAGCAAAAGCATAAATAACACAGCATGTAGCATAAAAACAAACCATATCAGCAAGTACCTAATGACAGAACCTATACAACTACAGTTGGTAAAGCAAAGGAAAAAGTGCAAATACTTTCAAAGTGCAAAAAAAAAAACATCACCAGTCCAGCAATATACAAAATCAAGCATAGTTTGTAAAATCAAGGAATGGATGCAAGAAGGCGAGTACTCAAGGGAAAGATTCAAAAGAGGAAATAGCAAAAGGGATGGGATTAGGAGGTAATCACTCAACAGTTGGATGAGGACGATAAGAGCCAATAATGCAGGAGTTAAAGGGATAGATACAAGAAGGGATGATCTAAATGTACGGCTGCAAGGAGGCAGGAGCTAAAGGGACAGAACCAAAAAGACAGGCGATAAGGGGCTGGAGCTGTCTTGAATGTGTTGTATTGTTATATTTAGAGAGGGCCTACTACCCCTATATGGAGCACTGAAGCGCTTGCCTACATGAGTAGCAAGCTACACTTTGTATAGGGTGTGTGGTTGGAAGGGTGTTGTATTTGTTTTTATGCTATGTGGGAAGTGTTTCCATGTTGTGTTTGAGGACCACTGACTGGGGTGTGTGCAGCTTATTGTGCAATGACTTTGGCAGGGTGGGTAGATGGTCACGAGAAGTGAGTTAGTGACGGTGGATCGTAAAACACAATTAAGGTAAAGGATTGCGGATTAAACCTGTTTTTCATAAATTGAGAAAAATAATCAAATTTTACTGAGATGTATTGTCTAGTGGGCATTTGAATGAACACAAGCAGATAGTGTCTTTCAGTTGCACCTTGTCATGTGGTTAGTGACAGGAAGTGATGTAAGCAGCGTGTTGGTGCAGTTCATACATTATCAATGCTGAGCTATGGCAGGTAGAAGGGAAATGACGCTGGGTTGTTGCTGGGCTGGTTATCTGTGTGGTTTTAACTTTCTTTTGTTTCTTTCTGCACTGTAACAATAAAAAGTGTGATTTGATAACGTGAAGTTTGTTACCATTGGCATTGGCGCACATGAACTAGTTTGAGGTTTCTGCCCTTCTGTTCACAGAGTGATCACAGGATGAACCGAATCCCACTCCTTTTGAATTTACGCTGGTCCAGTTCCCCCACTTCCTACCTAGACGAAATTGCTCCTGCAGCTTTGTGCTATGAGTAATTAGTGTGTGCAAAAAAACATTTACACACCTTATTCTGAACTGTTTATGGGAAAAGACATCCAGTAACGTGCATATGTGCCAGTGCTTAGTTTGTAAAAAAATTGTCACTTCAAACTACAGCTTATAGTTGAAGTTTTATAATTAAAAAAATATATATATATTAAATAGTTTAATGCTCCACTAATGAACGTTGCTTGAAAATACGCCCCGACGTGGTGGTTTCTCAGAAGTCTGTGCCAGTGTTTACAAATAAGGGCTGGTGCTCAGCACCGGAAAACACCGGCACAAATTAAGCACTGCATGTGGCACTTATATGAGAGTGTTTTTTCATTCGTTGTAACTGGACAAATTCGAATACGGCTTTTTGCGGTGTCAAATTTTGGAGGTGTGGAACATCATGGCCCCTTCCAGGGGTCCGGCCTACTTGAGTTGAGTGATAAATGTTGGTTTCTCTCCGGAGCTACACATCTTCTAGGCGTGCACTCAACTCACAAGATACCTCAATGTTTGGATAGATTTGACGAGCTTCAAGATTGTTATTTACCGTTGAGACTAGTGTCCTCTTTCCACCTGTATCCAAGGTATCTCTGATGTCACCCCAGCATTCTTTTCTTTGAGTACCCCTCACCTCCCCATGAACAACTACGCCAGCCCATATTTTATGGGTGTGGGCACTGCAGGTGAGGTCCGGTAATCTAAATCCCCAGCCAGTTGCACCCCCCACCTCACTGATTTACACCAAGAGCACACAAACAGCGGAAGTGTGCTTTACTCTGCATGAGATACGAACGGTTTACTCACTAGAGACGTTTCTACACGTGTTCAGTCGGGTCTGGTGGCTTAGTGGACTAATGCCTTCACTGTCACATGTTCAAATCCCGGCAGGTCCAGTCAGCTAGTCATCCTTCTGAGGTCGATAAAATAAGTACCTTCGAGTTAGTTAACATTAAACATTTATTATTCAGCGCCAATATATCCTTCGTAGTGAACGTGCGCTTTACAAATAATACACGTTCTGGTATGCTTTGTGCAGTAATTATTTCGTTGAAAGTGAGACTGGTTGGGTGAAAATGTTAACCACGAGGGTGTCATGTTTGTTTGGGAAACTCATGACAAAGTCTTTGCAGTGTGTACTTTTCACCTGCAGCATATTTTCTTACGTTTTTACCTTCCAAAACATTTAAATACTCTAGCATCCTTGTAAAATAAATTGTCCATCCGACAACACCTTTAATTTAAAATAATGACCAGGTTTAATTTAAAATGATCAGCGATTTAACTAAAATGTTACTGGAGTAACTTCAGATAATAAATATGACGTGGTGTTTAAATGCAGTCACCAGACATCTCTGGGTATCACAGGCGTTGCAAACATGCAAGGACTGCACAGACATGCAGAAAGTGGTGAGAAGAGAGAGTTTGGCGTTTCCGGTGGCACGCAGTGCCAAGAAAGTTTTGAGCACTTGCCAGCTTTTGTGCAGAACAGTAACGAAGAGGAGTTAAACGGCGGAGGGGACTGGGAGGCTATTATTACAGAGGGCAGAGAGGCATTTTGCAGCAGGCCTCTGAGCCTGCTGGTCAGATGGCACGCGTTGTTTCCAGAGAGCAGACGGCCACATGGACTACACATGTGTAACTTCACTACGGGTCTTAGATACGAGATGTGCGTTCAAGAACTTTACGGTAGCCATAAAGGCGTATTCATACGGCCAGGCAGGCAGGAAGTTTCAACCGCAACTAAAGAACTGAGACGGCCTGATATATGCAGATTTTGGGCAGGGTTACTGAAATTATGCGGCAGGGTTGCGTAAATTATGCGGCTAGAAAAGCCAATGTATACAGCATAATGCTGCACAATATATTATTGTATTACAATATTAGTTTGTCATTTTTACACTTGTTAACACTGCCCGGGCTTCGGTTGCACCTCATTTGCTCCAGTTTATCACTCGAATATAGCAATAAGCAACAGAAGGGTGACCAGCCAATGGAAGTGAACATGAGAGAAGGAAGGCAGGAAAGCTCTCCTCCTACCAGGTGCCATGCATGGCTCCCCTGTCACCCACCACTGCTGCTCGCCTGGGGGCTCACATGCACGCTGTGCTGCTGGCACTCAGGGGAGCACCGGCTAGCACCGGCTGCCCCCTGACCCGGATCCTGGTTTCGAGCTCTGGCAGCTTCACAGCGGGAGGACAGGTGCTGTCAGGTGGGCAGGGCCGGGACGCAGTAGGGGCCGCGCTGGGGCCAATCCATTCATCAACAGAGCCTCTTTGAGACGCCAATCACTGTCTACGTCGATGCTGTGGCACGCGCTGAAGAACTCCGAGCAGCCACAGAGTACAAGTTAGTGCTGGGGGGCCATCTGCAGCTTGCCCCCCCCCCCCCCGCACTGCGGGGGCCTGTGTTACGCCCCTGGAATTATTACACAATAAAGAAGCCCTATCGCTAAAAAAAAGACCGAATCCCTATTAGAGGGCTGGAGCCTTAGATTCCTGACATGGTGGGGGCATAGAGAGACCATCAACATCGCACAAATATGTTCACTTTAGTTGAATAGGAAGACGTTCACTGAAAACTAATTAGACTACTAAATAAGTTTATCTGGCAAAATAATAGTCCCAGAATTTCTATTAAGGAACTTTGTCTGCCTGTTCAACTTGGGGTTGTTAATATAGCAGACTTCAAGAACTACCAAACTGCTATTCTTGCAAGACAGGGCTCCCTCTGGTTCTCTCAAACGCTGGATTACATCCTCAGCTCTCAGGTCTCTGTATTCATTGGCTGATTAGCAAACGATATGTATGTAGTAATATATCTGTACCAGTGTTACTATGTGTGCTACAATAGCTGTATTAACGTATGTATTGTATTTTATTACTTATTGTTATTTACTTTATGTTACTCTATTATTTGTAGATTTGCATATTTTAACTAGTCCTAATTTGATGCGACCTGTCTTGATTTTATATCTGATTACTACTGCTTAGCATTCTCCTACCAAACCTGTACAAGTATACTAATTCCATGCTTTTCACTATGTATAACCTGTATTGTTTTTTTTCCTTTGTTCCTCTTGCTTTAAAACATTTAATAAATCTCTTTGAAATTAAAAAAAAGAAATGGGACTAGTACATTTTACCCTTCAAAATCCATCACTTTCCCTATTGTTGCTTTCGTTAGATTAGAAATAATAAATGTGACCCATCTAAAGTCCAACACTGTCCTTACTGTTCCTCAGGTTGGAGTGGGAGAAGAAAATCTGACCCTTCCAAAGTCCAACACGTTCTCTACTGTTGCTTATGCTGGAGCGGAAACAGTACATTTAATCCGTCCAAAGCCCAACACTTTCACCAAAATGCTGTTCAGTTTGGAGTGGAAATATTAATCATGACCCCTCCATAGCGTAGTACTTTCTTACTGTTCCTTATGCTGGCGTGTGATTAGTAAATGTCACCCCTTTACAATCCTACACTTTCCTTACTGTTGTTCACGTAGAATGGAAAGAGTAAATCCGACCCATCCAAATGTCAATACTTTCTGTGATGTCGCTTATGTTGGAGTGGGAATAGTAAATCTGCCTCCTCCAAAGTGAAATACATTCCTTATTGTTGCTTACGTTGAAGTGGGAGTAGAAAATCAGACTAATCCAAATAAAACACTTTTCCCATTGTTGCGCAGTTTGGCTGGTAAATAGTAAATCTGCCCATCGAAAGTCCATTACATCCCTATGGTTGCTTACATTGGAATGGGACTAAATAGTAAATTTGACGCCTCCAACGTCCAACACATTATTTATTGCTGTTCAGGTTGGTGTGGAAATAGTAAATCCCGCAAACCCAACCATCCCGACATTAACACATTTTAACCTTTATTTCTCAAAAACTACCAAACGGTTTTACCCCAAATCACAAAAAAGCATGCTTTCTGGGTAACAATCTAGCTTTCTGTCAAATTTGGTGAAATTTTGTACAGCTGTTTTGGCTGTAGAATGATATTGTTTATATATATAGCAATAGATATATCCTACTGGTAGTCAACATTAGGTAGTTATAGTTAGGACCTAATTTCCAAAGGAAAAGCATTTTTAGTTTTGCTAATATTTTTCAAGCTGTTTGATGAATTTTCACAAAACTTTTAAAACGAGTATGTACCTGAGTTCAGCTACTGTGTGGAAAGTTTTGTGATGATCCGTCAAGTGGGGACTGAGAAAAAAGGGGGTCCCAAAATGCATTTTCTCCATGCAATTTCCCAGGTAAAATTTAGACATGACTACAGCCCGAAATGCTGAACTGAATTACACCAAATTTGGCAGAAAACTTACTCTTGGCACAGAAAGAGCCCTGTTTGTGATTTGGTGTAAATCCGTTTAGTACTTGCGGAATTATTAAACAAGACAGAAAATTGTACTTCAAGGGAATCGGACCCTCTTCGGATCCACTGCTGTGTTTTTCTGAATCGGCGCACCAATAGCAATGGCGTGATTGGCTATCTGCAACCTGACAGGAAAGCTGCAGGTGCCATTTTATCAACCATGGGGCTTAAAATTTTAACTGTAAATTGATTGTTGGGGATGGAGTAGAGGTATGCTCACCCCCTGGGTGTGTTAGAGGGGTCACAGATGGATCCATTTAGGTCAAGAAACTGCCTTAAAATGTTTATTTTCCATGTGCAGGAATTCATAGATCCTGTCGTTTTAACTGGCATTATCACCTAACAATAATGTCATATTAATCTGTTTTTTCAAGTGAATTTCTGAGGGTTTTTTAATGTAAAGTAAGATATTATTACCAGACGCACCTAAAACGTCACTTTAAACTTTGTTTTTTTCAGTGAATTTCTGACGTTTTCTTAACGTAAAGTAACAGCATAAAGAAATGAAATGTTAACTAAGGCAGAGCTACTGGCTTTGTCAAAGGATCAGAAATATAAAAAGCGGCCTATTGGCTTTAGAAAGGGTTTAGCATCAACCTATATAAAGCAGATCTATTGACATTGTCAAAAAATCACAACAACAATTTATCAATAACCATATTCCAAAGTAATCCTTATTAATACACCCATTCCAATGCATAATAGTTATTGTCACAAATAAACCTACAATTAAGACTTTTTATTCCAAACAACCATAAATGTGTGTTGGAGTCTCACTTTGACAAGCTTCAGGCATCAAAGTGCAGCCATAGAACCAACCTCAAGGAGTCCTTGCACTCCAGCTGAAGAGCATAAAGATCCAACTCGGTGTGTTTTAAAAATAATTTGAAGCTGTCCTGGGGTCATGCATTCAATGACCTGGGAGACTTACAGCTTCCTAATAAAACTCCCCTGGGGTGCTTCTGTGCTCCTTGCATCCCCCAACGACACTTTTGAAAATAGTTGGTGGTGCCCCTGCTCTTTCTAGAGGCACCACAACAAACACGACAACCACAATTTTAAGAACAAAACCTATGCAGGGCATCTCCAGGGAGAGAGCAGTGAATATTTTATGGGCGTCAAACACACAAAAGTGATGGGAGGAATTCTTGCAATTAGTCTGGCAATCGATCAGGGCAGCATCCCACCCCATTGTTTCTTTGCTCACTATGTTACCTCAGTTAATACACAGCCATATGCAACTCAGCATTGACCCTGCTCCTCATGGGAACAGTCCAGGCTGAACTGCCAAACAAGATCCTCATCAAACCAGAACACAAGCAACCTCGGATTGGCTTTGCCCTGATAAGAGCACATCAGCCAGGTACAGCTTGGTTCCAGTGGCACAGTGAGCAGGGGACACACGTCTGAGGATACCCTTGCCACGTATGGCAGTACATCAAACATGCAAACATGATGGGAGGAATGCTTTCAATTTGTCTAACAACGGGCAAACACTTGGGGTAGCATCTTAACCCATCGTCTTTCTGCTCATCATGCATCCTCATTGTGGACCCAGCCATATGCAATCAGCCTTGACCCTGCTCCTCATGGGAACAGTCAAGGCCGAACCACCATACAAGGTCCTCACTGAACCAGAACTGAAGCAACCAACGACCAGTTTAGCATCGATAAGTGCTCATCAGTCAGGTATAAGTTGGTTCCAGTGGCACAATAACCATTTGACTCACATCTGGGCATACCCTTGCCACTTAGGGCGGTACATCAAACACACAAAAGTGATGGGATGAATGCTTGCAATTTGTCAACCACAGGCAATTGCTCTCGGTATCGTCCCAACCCATCGTTCTTTTGCTCACCATGGCACCTCAGTTTGGACCCAGCCAAAATGCATATCAGCCTTGACCCTACTCCTCATGGGAACACTGCAGGCCAAACTGCCAAACAAGGTCCTCACCGAACCGAAACACATGCAACCTAGGAACACAAGCATAGGACCGGTTTTGCCCTGATAAGGGCTTATCAGCCAGGAAATCTTGGTTCCCATGGCGCAAGGAGCAAGGGACACATGTCTGAGCATACCCTTGCCACTTAGAGCTGTACATAAAACACAAAAATGTGATGGGAGGAATGCTTGCAATTTGTCTAACCACTGGCAATTGCCTAGGGTAGCATCCCAACCCATCATTCTTTTGCTCACCATGCCACCTCAGTTTGGACTCAGCCAAATGCAAATCAGCCTTGACCCTGCTCCTCATGTAACAGTCCAGGCCGAACTGCCAAACAAGGTCCTCACCGAACCGGAACACAAGCAATGCTCATACCCTCCTGGCACACAGTAAGGGAGTGGCAGTGATCTTACTCCCTAAATACCTTGCTGCATGCGTCATATGTATCTGGAAAGATGACAGAGCCAGATATGCTTTTGGGAAACTTAGCATCCAATCAGAGATCTTGATTTGTAGCTCTGTCTATGCACCCACCAGCTCTACAACAGATGTTTTGACTACACTATCCAGACTCCTCCATTCTTTTGGGAAATCCAAATACCTACTAATAAGGACTGGAATCTCCTGCTTGACCCATTCCTTGACAGGTCCTTTGCACCCTCAGCCCCACAGCCAGATTATTGGATTGTTTTGCAAGACATAATAACTGATCATTCCTTGTTGAACCCTTGGCGTCTGACCCACCCCACTAACTGAGACTAAACTTTCACTTCGTGGACCATGGCACCACGTCCTGAACAGATTATTTTCTCTGTACTGCTTCCTTAGTCCACCACTTATTTTTCTCCTCCATCATGCCTCACAGCACCTCTGACCATGACCTCATCCTAATAGATTTCAATCTTGCCACATTCAAACTACCAACACTCCAATGGCGGATGAATATCTCCCGACATGGTGCTCCTGCCACCAAGGAAAGTTACGTTCCTTTCTGAAACAATATTTGGAAGAAAACAATGAAACTTTCTTCTCCACCCATATGCTCTTAGTGTCAGGTAAAGCTTAGCTTCTAGGAATCATGAATGATTTGGAGACCTATAAGAGGAGTATAGATACTGATAAACATAGATTGGAAGACCGAGCAGAGCACCATACCCAGGAATATAATGCCAGACTGACCCCGGGACTGCTAGGTGACTTACATGCAGATAAACAAACTCTTAACAAGCTCCACACCTCTCAAGCTGAATCTACTCTTATGCACTTAAAGAAGCATCACTGTGAACATGGGGAAAAAGCTAGCAGGTTGTTGGCTGCCCAAGAGAAACAGGTTGAATCTGCAAAAGTATATCCTACTATTCAAGTGGCACAAGACTGACATTCTGCTTGAATCCGATGAGTTCTACAAGAACTACATCTTAGAAGCGGAAAACGAGCATCCTGCGACAGTGGGGACAGAGCTAGCTGCCATGCCGTGAGGACGCTGATGGTGACAGCTCCTCTCTAGCAATGAACCCCTGGCCCCTCAGAGCCACTGTACATGCTCTTTTTACCTCCCCCTGATGTGCCTCTGGAGCCCGGCGGGGTTAGCGGATGCTGAATCGGGTGTGCCTCAGCAGTAGGGAGTAGCGGAGCCTTGACAGGAGATGCTTCAGAGGTAGGTAAGATGCCAGCAGCACCTTGGGAGTGCAGACCGTGACACTCGTAGACGCGGCACTCGGCTGGTAGCCTGGGGAATTTCTGATTGGGGGTCTCTCCCATCTTGTGGATGGCCATCTGGTGGGCATCAAGGCCCGTGGCGAACTTACTCGGCCCCTACTGGACAGGTGGGTTCATCCCCTCCTTGCCATAACCTACCAGTGATCCGAGAGCAAGGGTAGAACAATCAGGGTGGCCCATGGGGCCTCCCACTGAGGAGCCAGGAGAGTGGTCCAGACATGGCCAGTGTCTGTCCTGTATAGGGGCAGGAGAACTCCCACTGGTTTCCTCCACCCCCATCCCTCCTTCTTGTTGGGCCTGATAGACTGCATTGTGGAGGCCATACGGCACTGGAGGTGTGCTAATGGTACTGAGTGGTACTGAGTGGAGTGGGAACCCCCCCATGGTGCTGACCTTGCTTTGGGGTGGGTCAGGAGACCTGAAGACAATCAGCTACCCGGTCCACACTGGCTTGTACGGCTTTTACCCCACTCTGAGATTCTGTGTTGATGGCGATTGAGCGGGCCTGCTGGAGACCATGATTAGAAAGCAGCCACATGGGCATGACTGGGTAATGGCAGCCTTTCCAACAATGAAAGCAACCCCCTAGTGTACAGTTTGCTTTGGAAATGCTGAGTTACAAAATGTTTATCCAGCCTTGTTTGTCTATGATAAACAAAATGCAGCTGAAGGACATATTATGTCTCAATCAAAATGTATGATTTGTCTTTGTACGAGTTGACAAAAGCAAAGCTTAGTACATGGGATAACCTGAATTACTTGATCACTATCACTCTTATATACACATCTGATGGACAATAGGAACTTAGATATGAGTTCATGTCCAAAAGCAGTGCTTAATTTGAGCCAGTGTTTTCTGGTGCTCGGCACCGACACTTAATTGTCAACTCCGGCACTTATTATAGCCTGACACATAATTGTGCTGTTTATATAATTTGTAGATGAGCACAATAACAGTTGTTTATTAAGTCAATATACGTAAAAAAATATAGCTTTGGGGGCCTGAAATAGTCTGAATTGTCAAACTTGTAGGCGTTCAAACTGTATTAAAAAATACTGGCCGCCAGATTGGATTATCTATTACCGAACCTGATTCACCCGGATCAATCCGGATATTATGAAGGGCAGACAGACACATGATAATATTCAGAGAGTGATCCACCTAGTTGAGAAGGCGACTAAAAAGTCTATAACGGCGGTCTTATTGGCTCTGGATGCCCAGAACGCCTTTGATCGGGTGGACTGGGCCTACTTACTCCATACCCTACATAGGTTCGTTTTTTGTGAGCAATTTATTAACATGATTATAACCAACTATACGATGCCCAGAGCCAGGGTTTTAATAAATGGGATAAGCTACAAGCTCTTTAAGTTGGAGAGAGGAAAAGACAAGGGTGTCCTCTGTCACCCATGTTATTTGTGTTAAGCATCAAACCGCTATACTGCCAAGATACATCCAACTCCTAGAATTCAGGGTGTCAACTTTGGTACACAGAGCACAAAATTATCTCTATTTGCAGATGATGTTCTTTTATCCCTGACTTCCCCCCGGCTTCTCTGGCAGCCCTCCTAGTTTAGTTAAATCAGTTTGAACGACTAGCGGGGATTGGTATCAATTTATACAGATCCTACTTGCTAAACATAACTCTACCAACCACAGAAATCAAGAACCTTGGGGCATTAAAACTCTTTAAGTGGGCTAGGAAAAATATTACATATTTGGATATCAAGATAACCCCCAAACTCTCAGATCTCTATCGCGCCAATTATCCCCTGTGGCTCCAACAACTGAATCTTGATTTTAAAAGATGGGTGCCCATGTATATCTCTTGGCTCGGGAGAATACACTTTATTAAAAGGACCGTGTTAACCAAACTGCTATACTTATTTCAGGGGCTCCCTATCAGACAGGACTCTGGATTCCTCCCGGTATTGCGAACCCTAGTGATTCGTTTTATTTGGTAAAACCGTAGGGCAAGTCTTCTTTACACTTTGTTGTGCTTATCCAAATCTTTGGGGGGTTCAGGCCTGCCAGACTTTCATTTTTACTACAAGGCAACATAGTTGAGGGTGATTCCTGAGTAGTCTGCGAACGAGTCAGATAAACACTGGCTCCATATGGATAGAGCGGTGGCAGGGAGATATATCTGGGATTTGTTGTGGAATCCTAAGGAGGAACATCCCCCTAATGCGTATCTAAGCACCCCCACAGGGAGCACTCTCAGGGTTTGGGACAACGTGTAAAGAGCGGCCTCATGGATGACCTTCCCCCCTCCATTTACTCTGATTCACTCTAACCTGGCCTTCACCCCGGCACTACAACCAGGCCCCTTTGATGCCTGGAGAGCTGGGAGCTGTTTGATGATCTCTGACCTATTCCACAAATAGGACATTTTAACCTTTGAGAATAGTCAATGGGACTTCCGACTACCGCCCACAGAATTTTCTCCCTATAATCGATAAAAACATTGAGTGCTTCAAACAGAGGTACAGGCGGCGGCAACCAGGGAGCTTACCCCTATTGAGAAATTTCTATGAAGGAGAACGGCACTAAGGGGTGTATCTCCTTTCTTTATATGCTCTTGTTAGACACTTTACACACCCCAGACCACGACATATGGAGTTCTGCTAGCGGATCTAGGTGAGCTCCATCCAAGAGACATACTCTTCAAATTGTGGAGAAAACCCTCATTTAATCACTCGATGGGTATGAGGGAGACTCATTATAAGCTATTATATAATTGGTATCTATACCCAACCAAACTGTAAAAAATCTTCCCTACCTCGTCTGATCAGTGCAGGAGAGGGTGCGGTATGATGGGTCATTTCAGGCATATTTGGTAAGACTGCAAGACTATTTGTCCTTTCTTGTCTGAAATTCTGGCCCAAATTAAAGATATTTTGGGGTATCTAGTGCCTGATAACCTCAGCTTTTCCCTTCTGGAACTGAGGGAGTATTCTCTTAAACGTCAGACAATTGGAGATCAGAGGGCAACGTGGGTTTGTCTGGGGCAGCGAAATTGGCTGTGGCTGCCACATGGAATCGTACAGAGGCACTCTCACTGACTCAATGGCTTGCAAGGCTGTGGCATGCAATTACAATGGAGCCCATGGCAGACATCCTCTCCGACACATATAAAAATATTGAATACGACTGGGATCCTTTGGTGACGGATGTATGACGTTACAACGCGTGCTGTTACAACGCGTGCTGTTACAACGCGTGCTGTTACAACTAAACTTTTACAATGCAAGTGGATTTACAACGCTATGCCATTACAACGCAAGTCTTTACATCGACTTGCGCTAGATGGCGTGCTAACATTAGAAAAGTGTAATTTACTATTCCAACTCCAGTCCACTTAACAGTAGGGAAGGTGTTGGGATAGTAAACTACACTATTTGTAATGTTAGCACGCCATCTAGCGCAAGTCGATGTAAAGACTTGCGTTGTAATGGCATGCGTTGTAAATCCACTTGCGTTGTAACAGTTTCGTTGTAATGGTAGTGTGTTGTAAAAGTTGCGTTGTAAAGGTTGTTTACCTTTGGTGACCTACCTCTCTAAAGGCCTAGCCCTATGCGCATGTCCCACTCAAACAAGCGCACTGCATCGCTTTCAATTTTAGGGGTCCCCACCACTTGTGAACCCCAGGAGAGGTGGGAGATCCAAGCACATTTCCCTGGCACCCATTTGGTGCTCCTTTCGGTAGAGGTGTCGAGCCCTACTATGTCATCACAGATATCTCCATGTACCACTAGTTAGTTAGTTCATGGGTTATGATTTGGGGAGTGGGGAAGGATAGAAAGAGGGGTGGTTTTATTTCACTTTATTGGTTTTCCTTACAGTGCAGATGCTTTGCAGATTATTGGAAATTGGCTGATTCCACTAAAAGTACAAACTGTACCTAAATGGCAATATTGTATTGCGAAAAGGATTATGCAATATGAGAAATTTGCACTGTATGATTGGTTGAAAAATAATAACAACTGTTTTGACAAAACTTGTGGCTGTGTGATAGTTAGTAACTGTGTTGTTAGTGTCATTTGCAGCACAATAGGGGCAATGGGTGCTGCAATGGCCTCCTGAAGAGGGCCCTGGCACTTATTTCTTTTACAAACTAAGCACTGCCCAAAAGATGATGACTGTTTCCAGATTCCATGTCTAGTGTTTGGTGCTTTCTTTTATAACTGGTTGTTGTATAGCCACTGTTTTGTGCTAAACTATGTGAATGTAGCTGAGACATGCTTTGTCAATTATGTCAGAGCTGTGTCTGACATGATATTATACGTTATATATTAGGGTCATATGAGAATGGTTTTGTTAACCTTTCCTTAACATGCACATGCTTTCTCATTGCCTAGTTCTTAAGTGCCAACACATTCTCACCAACGTAACTTTTTTGGGAACTAAATTACTGTTAGGAATGAGGGTCTCTAGTTGGCAGGGGTAGGTACCTTTGTCCAGGTAAGGGGGATACACTTCTAAAATAATCCCTGCTCACACCCTTGGTAGCTTGGTACGAGCAGACAGGCTTATCTCAGAGGCAGTGTGTTAAGCATTTGTGAACACATACAGTAATACAGTGAAAACACTACAAATGGACACCACACCAGTTTAGAAAAATAAGTAAGCTTTATTTAAACCAAAACAAGACCAAATGACAAAAATCCACTATTAAGTAATACAAATTTTACTTTCAGATGGTAGAAATAGTTCAGTTCAAAGCAAATTGCAGATGCAAAACTTTTCTCACAAAGTACCTGGGATGCATCACGCAAAAAAAATAAAACGGGCCACAGGGAAGGTATGCGTCAGTTCCTTACACACAGGGAAGGTGATGCGTCGGTTCCTTGCTTGGGGGGAGGTGATGCGTTGGTTCCTTACTGCAGCGCAGGGGAGGTGATGCGTCGGTTCCTTGCTGGAGAGGAGGTGATGCGTCGGTTTCTTACTACATGCGGAGGTGATGCGTCGGTTTCTTACTGCGTCCCCCAACGATGTGACAAACCTGGCGCCTCGATGCGATAGGATGAGCCGGAACGATGTGTGAACTCTTCAGCCACACAGCAGGGTTTGCGTCAAAATCGGTGCAGTGATCTTGGACTTTGGAGATCAGTGCACTCGATGCAGCGTGCAGCGATTTCTCGAGCCGCGGCAGGCGCTGCAACAATTTCTTCGGCGATGTGTCGGAAATAGGTGCAGATGCATCTCGCTTCTCGAAGTTGCATTACTTTTCCATCTCCCAGCGGAAAACAGTCTGTAGAGGTCCAAAACAACAGCAGGCACCTCTTTGCAGGTCAGAACTCCCTGCCAGGAAGTTCAGGGGAGCTGGTGGGGAAATCTTTTTGTCCCTGAGACTTCAGAACAGGAGGCAAGCTCAATTTCAAGCACTTGGAGAGCTTCTTTCAAGCATGGGACACAGCAAACAGCAAAGTCCTTTTCTCCTTTTCTTGGCAGCAAGTAGCCACTGCAGGCCAACCCCAGACAGCAAACAGCACAGGGGCAGTATTCCTCCTCAGCATCTCCGGCTCTTCTCCTTGGCAAAGGTTCCTCTTGATTCCCAGAAGTGATCTAAAGTTCTGGGCCCCAATATTTATACTAAATATCCTTTGTTCTCTGGTGGCAGAGAAGCCCTATGCCCAGTCAAAACCAGTTCTGTCCTCTCTGGTGCAGCTTCCTGGCAGGAGGTGGAGACAGCATTGTGGAAGGCACACCACGCCCATTCAGGTGAAAAGAAATCTCCTCCCCCTATTCTAAATGCATCCCAGGTCTATTCAGCCCAGCTCTTACTCATCACGCTCTCTGGAACCACTGCTCCTCCCCAGCCCCTGTCATCTAAAAGCCAGACATGCAATACACAAACCTAGCAGAGGCACACTGGATGGCTTCGCAGGAAAATACCTACAAGATAAAAGTGGTATTTTCAAACCCAGAATGTAAAAATCACCCTCACTAAAAGATGCATTTTAACATTGTGAGTTCAGGCATACTAAACCCAGGGGTAGTTATGTTTATAAGATGTTATAAACAAACTCCCCATTCTTTCCTATGGGTAGCCTTGCAATAGTGAAAAATGAAATTGGTAGAAATTCACTATCAGGACATGCCACACACACCAGGGCATGTCCTGCCATTCACATACACTGTACCCTGCCCACGGGGGTACCTTGGGCCTACCTTAGGGGTGACTAACATGTAAGAAACGGGAAGGTTAGGGCCTGGCAAGTGGGTACACTTGCCAAGTCGACATGACAGTACTAGACTGTACACATACATTGACAGGCTGCTTATGTGGGTGGCACAATCAGTGCTGCAGCCCACTAGCAACATTTGATTTACAGGCCCAGGTCACACACAGTGCACTGTATCAGGGACTGACTAGTAAATCAAATCAGCCAATCATGGAAACACCAATCCATAACAACAATTTACAGGGAAGCAGTGGTAAATTGCCCAGAGTCATAAAACCAACAAAAACAGGTCACAAACCAGAGGCCAAAAAGCAAAAAGTCGCGGGATAAACCCACTGAAAAAGCCAGGTCTAACAATTACAAATAAAACAACTTTTATATATTCTTTCAACAACATAAAGGACAACATATGTTATAGGAGCTCTCAAGATTCCAAGTTGTGTGATTAGCTCATCCAGTCCAGATTTTGTTCCTTTGCATTCTGTGACTTTTAGTGCTGTTGCTACCATTATAAATTCCACAATGAGAGTCAACAAAAACATGGACTGAATGAATTACTTGTACATGAACCTAGTAATATGGATACCTCTGTGGTACAGACAATATGGACAGATCCAAAACACATAAAGCAAGAGACATTGCGAGATAACACTCTCATACATATATATATATAATCTTTATTGCTTGATTAATAAATATTGCAATCACAGCATCTTCACTTCTCATAATGTTAAAAACTGAATTAATTGATAACAAAAGCATTACAATCAAAGCACCTTCCCATCACATAATATAAAAACGGTACCATATATACTAAACTATTTACTAATAAAATAAAATCAAACCACCGAACATCGATAATTACAACATAATATTGCACATTTTACATTTTAAAGTGACAGCGTGCACAACATACTATTTCCCTATACATAATGAAAAAATACTCTTAAAGAATATATCAATAATTTCTACTGCGAAATACTACACATGTTGCATTTCAAAGCGCTACCGTGCAATAATTGCAACAACCATCATATTAGAACAATCATAAAGTGCATCAAAAATGGCTAAAACGGCAAAGTTTCTATTGTACATTTATTACACAAGCTACATATTAAAGTGCTAATGTGTAGTAATTGCAAAGACCATCATTTTAAAACAATAATAAAGTGTATCAAAGATTACTGAAACGGTGACACTTCTATTATAACATTTCATGTTATCACCCTAGCAACAAAATAAATCATTTGGTGATAAAAATATAGACTAAATAGAGGTATTACGTACCAAAGCCATTACAATAGTAGAGCTCAACCTTATTGTATCAGATATTTTTCAACTGCCATTACAAATTTTACCAATTGACATTAGAACGGAATCGAATCGCCAGATAGTGACATAAGTAAAACCTTACGAGCTGGTCTGACCCTGCTCATCAAAAAATTTGGTTTCAGAACTATACGTCGAAGGTTCATCAGCTCGGGGCACACACACACTATATGTACTAGTGTCTCCTGTGGCCATCCACAAAGTCTACATTTGGATCTGGCCACTTCTTGATCCAAGGTTGAGTGCTCTCCTTTGTTGGATTTATTCCCATACGTAACCTTAAAAACATATTTTTAATCTTTGCTGAAAAAAAAGCAGTCAGATACGGCTAGATACGCAGGGATTGGTATGAATTAATCACATAACATGCATAATGTTTCTCTACTAATGCATTTTCATCCAATTTGAGCAAATCAGCTTTGATACGTTTTTTTAAGATTAATTTATAATTGGGCATTTTCAGATCTTGCAGTGCAATTTGCAGACCAATATCTCTTAGAGAGGTTAAAATATAAGATATCCATTTTGCAGCATAGACAGACTTATCTATTTCTTGCCAGCAAATATTCCCAAAGGATATAGGGGCTGATGTGGACAAAGCGACCATACATTTTAGAAAAGCTCCTTATGATACTAGGCACTCTCTCTGGAGACCAAACTCTAATCTTATTCCCGCTTGACACACTGAATTGGCAATCGCCAAAGTGGCTTTGAAGACCTTGACTACCAGTAGATCAAGGACCTTCGCGTCTTTCCCTCTAGTAAAGGGAGAGCCATATATAAGGGTTGGTTGTAATTTGGCTTTAATTACTTTAAGAATAAAATCATATGATTGACAGTTCAGTGATTTTTTTTAAACATTTAAAAGCATGGAACAAGGTCACAGCCTTGGCCCTTAAAATGAAATTTAAAGGATACTCGATTGTCTAACACCACCCCTAAGCTCTCATCTCAAAACAATACCTGCAATTAGGTTTTCTAACACAAATCAGGCAAACCACAGTCATGCTTCTTATGTGCCTCAATCTGAGCATATGAGCATAGAGGTTTAACCAGGGTATTCTTGGGACCCTCCTGTGCATTAGAGTGAGCCTTGAGTGCTGCATGGCTGTGAGGACAACCCAGCATATCTTGTGCCTTCAGGCAAGCCAAGCAACAGAAGTCTTCCCAGCACTCCTTAGCTTTGCAAGTTTGGACGCCCACTGCTCTGCAACAGGTAGTGATGTGTTTACATAGTTGGGCCAGCGCTGCATTACCCATTGTCCTCTGTTAACCTGAGGAAAGGTTTGGAGTACTCTACCCCAAGGACCTCCAGTTCTTCTTTAGAAAAACTGTGGACCCTTTTGTTATGCACCTCAGCCATTTGGGGGGATGAAAGAACAAAAGGAGCAGCAGGATGGAAAAGTATAGTGTTGTCATGAATGGATAGCTCAGTCATGACATACTTCCATATGTGTCATCTCTTGTTTATCATGTTTGCCAGAGATCACTGTCCCACCTTGAAACCCAGAGTTCTCACCCTAGGCACATAGTTCTCTGCCCCTAGTGTGGAGTTCTCTGCATACATAGTTGATGCAGACAAATCTGATATTTTTTTTATAAACTTTGTTTTATTGATTTTCACATAAGGAACAGCAAAAACAGGCAGTGCGATAGCCCACAAATTAGGAGAATCCCCAAATCAACATTACAGTACTACATAAGGCAGAAGAGTCTCATACATAGGAAAAGGGGTAGCAGAAAAATACGTTATTGTGATTCACAATTTACATGATCCAAGTCATTGTGCTAGGGTCATAAAAGAAATACCATCTATATCACACTTGGCTGCCACATCTGTTACACAATATTAGAAACAAATGTATGATGTTACAACGCATACATTTACATCGCGGTACATTACATCGCGGTTTTGACAACGCAAGTCGTTACAACGACTTGCATTGGAGGGCGCTGGACTTAGGAGTAGTATAATTTACTATTCCAACTCCAGTCTACGTACAGTAGGGAAGGTGTTGGATAGTAAATTATACTATTCCTTGTCCTAGAGCGCCATCTAGCGCAAGTCGTTGAAACGACTTGCGTTGTAAAAAACGCGATGTAATGGCATCGCGATGTAATCCCCGCGTTGTAAATGATGTTTCCCTTAGAAACAGTATGCAGAAGTCACATGCCCCTATCCGAGCCATTGTCCGAGCTGGAATCCCCCTCACCATTAAAGTTATCAAGAAGGAGCAGCACTCAGCTCATAATCACCTTCGCAGCCTCTTCATCAGTGTAAGGGAGGTACATGTGGCTCTCCTCCGCCATTCCCGCTCGAGCAAGTCTCACAGACATAAGGATACCAGCGGTACTCTGGCCGCCAACCAACCAATGGCTACTTATCCCCTAGCCAGAAGCAGCGCGAGCTGGGTGAATCTAAACAGAATTTTGCACCCCTTGGTCTTATCGCTACCCTCAATAGGTAGGCCAGCAGAGTGAAGGGGACCGCAATGCCCGTAGCCCCTCCAATCCTATGCACCACTTCGCTTCAGAACCCTTGGACCACATTGCATGCCCAGGCCAAATGCAGGAAGGTGGCACCAGCAGCGCATGCATCTTTCCTCTCTTGAGGTGTCCATTCTGTTAAACTGACTATGAGTCACATAGGTGCGGCGTAGGAAATTAAACTGTAGTAACTTAAATCCATGGTTACAAGACACCATTTTCACTAATTCACAAGGGTGTGCCCAATCCCTATCCTTAATGGGCTCCTCCAGCTCCCTCTCCCAGGCCCAAAGTGCCATGTAGGCGTTGCTCAGCGTGTTCCCCTGAAGAGCTTTGTAAAATAAGGTAATCAGATGCCTCCCCTCCCCCACTGGATTAAACCACATAACACCCAGCGGCGCAGCTGGAAAGCCAGTCCATACTTCCCTCGCAGTGTGCCCCATCCGAGCATAATGAAGGAAGTGACCCAGTCCTACACAAAAGGCCTCCTGTGCTTCCTGAAAGGTGAGGAAAGTATTGCTAGATATAAATCGCCCGCCACCTGGCATCCTCCCACCCTCAATTGTTCCATAGACATATCCTGATCAGTCACCCGAAACTACGCCAGATCCCAGAGTTGTAACTTCCTGTCAAAGGAGGTCTTACGAAGTATCTTCACAACTACAGCCTCCCAAATTGCTGCATTATGCCTCACCAGATATGTGAGCAGGAGCTCTGACTTACCCCCTCACATCAATACACGCATCAAAGTTTTGTGCCTTAGCATGTCATTGAACAATCTTTTCTCCCAACTGTTAGAGTCTGCCAACCACCACGTGGCATGTTGTAAATGTGCTGCCTAGTAGTAAAGTCTCATGTCCGGGAGAGCCAGGCCTCCATCCTCCAAGTCCCGTTTAAGGACCGACAGAGCTACACTGCTGTGCTGCCCAGACCAAACCAATGAAATCAGTAAACTATCCAATTTTTTAATAAACTGTGGCCCAAGCAGAGAAGCCAAATTTTGAACAAGGTAAAGGCATCGAGGAAGAATAACGTCTTGGCCACTGCAGCCCTACCCATTGATGACAGGGGGAGCTTGTTCCAGAACCCTGTCGAGCCCTGCAAACCTTCTATGACCCTTTTCACATTCATATACCTATGCATTGCTTCAGAATGCGTAACGTGTATACCAAGATACCGGAATCCCTCTGTCTCCCAGTAGAGGCACAGAATGGGAGCTGATCAGCTGCTGTCCCCACCAGCCTCCCAAGGAGGAACAACGGCCACTTCTGCACATTCATCCAGAGACTGGATACCACCCCGAAGTCAGCTCACAACCTCATCAGGACCTACACCGATCAGTTGGGGGAGTGGACATAAATTAACACATCATCCGCATATAAGGAGACAACATGCGTAGAGCCACCCACTCGAATCCCCCACGGCTCCAGTTCCCTGAGCAACAGCAGAGCCAGTGGCTCAATCGCAATCACAAAAAATAGGGGTGAGAGAGCGCAGCCCTGTCTGGCCCCACTTCCAATTGACAACGCCCCAAAAAGTTGACCCCCTCCTTGAGGCAAACCAAGGGATCAGTATACAATAAAGGTACCCAGCGACAGAAAACGGATCCAAATCTCATCCTAGTCAGCACTGCCAGCAAATATGCCCAATCTACAGTATTGCGGGTTTTTTCCAAATCTAGAGAGACAAGGGCTAACTCACAATTGTCATCCATAGTTTCATGCAGCGCATGCGTAAGTGTACATAAATTAAACACAGTGCTAGTGGTTGGCAAAAAGGTGCACTGATCCTCGTGCATCAGACCTCAAATGAGTCCCCCCAGTCTTGTCACCAAAGTTTGCATAGTATTTTTATATCTGAGTTTAGCATAGTGAGGAGTCTATACGAGGAAGGATCTGCAGGGTCACCCCCGGATTTCAGCATAAGATATATAATCCCTTCCCTTATAGAGGGTGGGAGGATCCCCACTGTACGCGCCACGTGGAAGACTTCTAGCAGCTTCTCCTTGAGTACAGTGGAATAAGCTTGATAAAACTCCACAGATGAGCCGCCCCCATCCAGGGCCTTGGGTACCTAGAGTCTCAGCCAGCTACTCCAGAGAAAACTCCTCCTCCAACTCTTGCATCCAGTTGGGGGACAGACGAGGCAGCCCCACTCCTGCCAGAAACCCCTCTATTGCTCCCTCTGGCCCTTCTCACCAGCACGATACACCTTCTTGAAGTGCTCCACAAATGTGTGCAGAATATCTTTGAAGCTGGTCACCAGAGTGCCACTCAGACTACCTAGGTGTAATATGGGGGGCACCTCCTACTCCCACCCGAGGATCCACGGAAGGAGCTGACCATATTTGTCTCCCTCCCTGTGCAAGTGCTGACAGTACGCGCTAAGTGTACACTTGTCCAGGGTGTCCCAGCTCCTTTTCACTTCTCGTCGAGCCCACAGCACCTCCAAGGGCACCTCTGCCAAAGTCGTCTTCAACATATTCAGGTCGGCCAAGCGCTTCTCCTGCACCCAACGCTCCGCCTCCAGTTGTCTTCGGACAAATCTGGGGGCAGATCTATATTGGAGATGCGCCACTTTTACGCCACCGTTGCGTCACTTTTGTGATGCAGCGGCAGTGTAAACCCTGCGCCACGTTGTGCCATATTTACATCGTGACGCATCTATGGAGATGCGTCACGATGTAAAGCCCTGCGCCACGTAAAACCTGCGTCAGGTTTCACCTGGGCGTGTCGACAGAGGGGGGGGCGTTCCGTCGCAGGAACGCCCCTGAAAAGTGACTCAGTCAAATCTATAAGATTTTACTGAGTCACTTTCCCAACGCTGATGCGCCAAAACCCTGCGCCTGCTTGAAGCAGGCGTAAGGCGTGACGCACCATGTTAGGGATAGGGTAGGTTGGAACAGTGCTGGAGTTGCGTCGCGCTTGTGACGCAACTGAAGCACTGCGCCAACCTTACGCCATTGGATGCGTCACGCATCTGTTTATTCCTGCGCCATGATGTGCCGCATTGTAAATGCGGCGCATCATGTGTGGCACAAGGGTAAACTTGCGTGACACATCTTTCCTGGCGCATCCTTGCTGATTTGCAGGGATGCGCCAGGAAACATAAATCTGCCCCTAGGGGGCAGATCTATATTGGAGATGCGCCACTTTTACGCCGCCGTTGCGTCACTTTTGTGACGCAGCGGCGGTGTAAACCCTGCGCCACGTTGCGCCATATTTACATCGTGACGCATCTATGGAGATGCGTCACGATGTAAAGCCCTGCGCCATGTAAAACCTGCGTCAGGTTTCACGTGGGCGTGTCGACAGAGGGGGGGGGCGTTCCGTCGCAGGAACGCCCCTGAAAAGTGACTCAGTCAAATCTATAAGATTTAACTGAGTCACTTTCCCAACGCTGATGCGCCAAAACCCTGCGCCTGCTTGAAGCAGGCGTAAGGCTTGACGCACCATGTTAGGGATAGGGTAGGTTGGAACAGTGCTGGAGTTGCGTCGCGCTTGCGACGCAACTGAAGCACTGCGCCAACCTTACGCCATCGGATGCGTCACGCATCTGTTTATTCCTGCGCCATGATGCGCCGCATTGTAAATGCGGCGCATCATGTGTGGCGCAAGGGTAAACTTGCGTGACGCATCTTTCCTGGCGCATCCTTGCTGATTTGCAGGGATGCCCCAGGAAACATAAATCTGCCCCCTGATATTTAAGTGGAGAACAATATAAAGAAACCACTTACAGGTAACAACATGTCTACAAAAATAAATATTTATTGTTTGTGAACAATGTATGGAGTCATAACATGTAATTAATGAAAGAATGAGTGTATATCTTATGTGTTAGCGTATGCATATTGCAAAGGGAACTACTTGTGTATGTGTTTGAGACATCATGATAGTGCAGGACTGTTGTCTCAGGATGGTGTTTGTGAACAGTGTCAAAGTGTACCATTACTCGTCTAAAAATTGTCCAATCACTATGATGCAGCAACCAAGTAGCAGGTCAGGTGAAAATATGGTAACTAGCTGGTCACACACATGCAGCCTTTGAGCTCTGTTCCAAGTCTCATCTTAGAAAGCTGGGTGGGGTCGTAGTTCTATATTCCGGGTTATGTCTACATGCAAGCATGTAATCTTGCACAACCTGTAAGGAATACTAGTGCGCACCCCTTTATATGATTAATACATCTGAAGTGTGACTTCAAGATGCCAAACGGCGCTCAGTGATGGCTCATGTACCTGTGAGTGTCCTTTTGTATCTGTGTGGATGCTGTATAGTTGACGTTTGGAGAAGCTGAAGAGATGGGGAGAAAGGGCATTCGCCTCAACAAAAACATGCTATTCTTTTTTAAATGTGCTTCTATTGTAAAAGCTGTAGATATTCTACAATGTTAATCTTAGGTGTGTATTTAGTGATAGGGTTATGGTATGAATGACTGTATCTGAAACACCATTCCCTAGGTATACACACAGCCCCACAGTGAGTTAGCAAAGTCCACCTATCAGCGACATAAGTGACTGTCAGAAAATATAGCTGAAATGTGTACTTCCAGGAAAGGCAGCATACACAACAGTGAAGCAGCACCTGGCATCAAAGAGAGCTTGCATGCTGACGGTGTACCTTTTGTGTCTGTTGCACAAATGGTGTTTGCTGCGGTGTGGTGGTTGAACTGCCATGTAGGTGCAATCAGTGTCACCAAATACCCAAGGAATGTGGACAATAGAATAGAAGTAGTTTGCCACCCGTTGCTTTCTGCCATCGTCTGTGTCATGGCAATAAAGTGCTGCAGTGGACTGGTGATGCAATTCAGTAATTGTCACAAGCAGAGTAATTGGCTTCCCTGTAAGATGCCCTGGGCTTCCCCACTGACACTCTGGCCAGGAAATGGAGTACAGACAGTATTTTGATATGTCTTGGGATAGCCTGGAAGCTGACTCCTGCTCTCAGTATGCAACCATGTCAAGGATCACATCCGGAAAGGAACAGTATCTAGCAATGACTGCTTTCATGGACATGCCCAAAAGTTTTAGCATCTGCTGATAAATCCTCGCTATCCTCAAATAATTGTTCCTCAAAATGAGGGCAAAGCAATAAAGATATTCACCAACATGATGAACCAACTTTTTGTGTGTGACTTGCTTTCTTATATGGGCAGCCTCTGTGTGAAAAATGCTGCAATTACTTTGTATGTGTTGATAGATATTACATAGTCCTGAATATTCACTCCCTTTCCCCTTTGCTGTATCCGGTGTTTTGAATGTGATTTTATACTGGGTGCAATATGTTGTATATAAAAATTATACATCAGTTTAATTCTGTTTCTAACAAGTTAAATATATTTAAAATATTGTATTATGTACATATTTTTTATACACTTACACAATTTTATTTTGTATATTTCCTCCTATGTGGGATTACTTCCTACACTAATTTCAATGAGTGTGGGTAGACTATCGGGAATACAGTTCATGCTAACACTCAGAGGGTGACAGGTAGGCAGCCTGTTGGCCGGGCTGTTGTGGGCAGATACTCTCAGAAACCCAATATTAGCCATTAAAATAGCCTTCTCAGATTATTACCGAACTTTGGGCCCCATTACGATGGCGGGCGGACTTTGTCTGCAGCTGTTCATGAAATGGAGGTGTCCCTCCTTCAAAGGTACCTACAAACTAGGCCTGTTCCCAGGACAGACCTACAATGGCATATCTTAGACGGATCGATAACCATAGATGAAGTATGCGGAACTATAGAACAGATGGCATGAAATAAAACCCTGGGAACGGATAGACTTGCCAGAGAATTTTACATCACATACAAAGCCTAGATTACCCTGAAGCTATTAAAGATGGTTCGAGGTTGCTAAACAATCTGGGATAATGCCTGGATCAATGAGGGAGGCACTGATAGTGGTACTTTCTAAGCAGGTTCTGGATCCTTGAATGTATGCTCTCGATCTGGATTACAAGACTTTAGGGAAAATACTTGCCAACAGACTGATACAGCAGACCAGAAAGGTTTAATTCCTGGTAGAAATACCTTCCTCAATCTGTGCTGTTTGTTCCATTTGATGGAAGGGGCGGCTTCAGAGGTCCCACTACAGCCAGCACTCTCTCTTGGTACGGAATAGGCCTCGGGCACCTTGTGATGGCTGTACCTAATGATGGGGTTTAGAAAAATGGGCCTGGGTCCAGATTTTCATAGGTGGGTTTAGTTGCTGTAAATGGAATTGATGGCAAGGGTGTGCATGGGACAGGTCATCTCGGACCATCTTACCATATGCCGTGGCACAAAGTAGGGGTGCGTGCTGTTGAAGCTCATTTTTCGCCATGGAGCCTCTATCATGTCTACTCTTTGGGAAATGAGAGTAAGAGACATATGCCACAATGTTTTGTTGTACGCAGATGATGCTGTCATTTATCAGATGCTTCCCATGATTTCTCAGAGATAATTAATATGTTTGTTGAATTCGGTGAAGTGTCATGATTAAAAATACATTTGGACTATATATAAATTGGATCGTCCCCGTTCCAGCTGATATATAGAGACATATGTCATAAGTTGAGGCCATAGTCACGAGGTTGGAATGGAGGTTTGATCCCTTGAAATACCTGGGAATAAACATATACAACACAGACGATATTCTCATTAAGGGAAATTTAGGCAAAGTGATGACGGTGACGTGACAATCTATATCATTTTTGAAAACCCAATGATTTATTGCTGAATTTTATTTCCTTGTATGCCAACTGCCGTCGGACTTTTAACTAGAGGGGCCTGGCTCCAAATCTGCGGCATGACACAGATGCTGCCTGCTTATTTAAATGTTATGATTTTCCTTTCTCATAAATGCTTTGCTTTAGTTTGGATTTACCAGTAGGTCACCAGTGTTCAAGGGAGCTTGAATCGGTGATCGGGGTTGCTGGACCCTGGTTTGCCGTCTCATTTGCCCAATCACTGTTTCTCAGCCAGCGCTGACTGACATGGCTGCTATTGGCTAACAACCCAGCCACGCCCCATGCCGGAACTCAAATTGATGCACAGACCACATACAGCGGGCACGCCAATGGCGCACCAAAGGCAAACCACATCAAAGGCAAACCCAGCTGCGCCTGTCTGCAGCTGGACAGTGGTCAGTGCCCGAACTCCTGGTCAATTTTTTAGCATTCCCAGAGAGCGACTGATACAGCTCATGCCTGGAGGTAAGAACCCTGCTTGTAAGATGTTTAATTTTAATCTAACAGACTTCGTGTATGGTTGCCCTATTTGTAGACTCGTTTTCTCACCTGAATGAGCTTGTGGGGAATCTTACCCCCAACCCTAACTGACAGCTACCACATTAAGCTGCTCATTGTTGAACATAAGATCTGCAATAAAACATAAGTATGAAATCTTTCAATATCTGGACGACCATAGCCCATATATTTGTTTCTGAACAGAAACTTGGCCTGCTAAGTCATCAGGCCCGGATATAACAGCCTCCTTTCCACCAGGATATGTCACCTTTAGATTGGACAGGGGGAGAGACGGGGTGGGGGCATGCCTATTTTGCATAAAGCTAACCATGATATCGAATATGAACCGTTTGATTTAACTGCAAACTTAATGATCAAACTAGATTTCATGGCATCCTGTTCTATCAAAGCAAACACAAGGAGATGACGGATGGAGAGCTGAAACTTTTCAGACACACACCCCCAGTCACAGATCTGGGTTGAATCCATCATCATTCTTTAGCTCACTTCGCCACCTCAGTTCAGACCCAGCTATATGCAAATCAGTCTTGACCCTGATCTTTGTGACTGGGGCGAATGTTTGCATTGTCCAGCATTCCGTCCATCAATTGTTTCTTTTGCATCCTGTTCTATCAACCACAAGGTCCTAAAGCAAAACTCTTGGAAGCAATTTGTGAGCTGTTAGACAATTGTGTTCAGCCCGTGAATGTTACCATTTTAGGAGACAACTAATTGGCAAGACAACTAATTGACAATATATATAACATAGGTCTCAAATTACTTATCACCCCTCCAACACATAATGATGGTCACACTTTAGATGCAATATTTGCTAACTATGCAGGACTTTTAATAGAAAGTATCTTACCTATTACATGGTCAAATCACTCGCTGATCTCTGCCAAGGGGAAGAAGATGGACAGAGGATCAGTAAAACATGTCCGTCCCTAGCATAAATTAGATAAACATGAGTTTGCGGTAATTCTTCAATCATCCCTACCGGATATGAGTGGGAAGATTAATGTGTCTGCAGATAAATTTTCCATTGAGAAAGCAGCAACAGTGCTGACTCCTATCAAACAGTTCAGAAGCCATATAAGGCTTCCATCAGCAGGATGGGATTCCTCTCAATGCAAGGAGTTAAGGAGACTGCAGAAAACAAGAACAAATATGGAGGATTAATTACCTAGAGGCAGAGAAAGCAAAATATAAGAAGCTTACGGAGTACAAAAATGAAATAATAGCCCCAAAAACAAAATTATTTACAGAGAAGATCAAAACTTCCAGTAATTTACCTAAGGAATTGTTTAAAACTGTTAAACAGCTCTCCTGTCCGCCAAATGCAAGTTTCCCATTCACATTTTCTGCGACAACCTAGCAGAATTTTTTAAGAATAAGGTAAAGTATGTTAATAGGATCCTCAATGTAGAAATTCAGGAAAACACTCCTAGTCTGAGCACCGTGCTCCCCACTAGCAATACTCCACCAAGAAGAAATCTTTGAAGGAACGACTGGACAAGAACGCCCATGACAGCAAGGAGCTCTTCAACATCGTCAAGGAGTTCTCCAACCCCAGCACCGGCAACAACGACATCACTCCCTCGCAGGACCTCTGCGACTCCCTCGCCTCGTACTTCCACCGCAAGATCGCCGACATCCACAACAGTTTCGGCGCTCCACCCCCGCACCCATCGACCGAACCTACGCACCCCGCCGCTATCCTCCAGACATGGACCAAAGTGACCCCCGAAGACACGACACGCATGATGAACACCATCCACTCCGGATCTCCGACCGACCCATGCCCCCACCATGTCTTCAACAAGGCCGCCTTTACCATCGCACCCCACCTCCGAGACATCATCAACGCCTCCTTCGACACAGCCACCTTCACGGAGAGCTGGAAGCACGCCGAGCTCAGCGCACTACGGAAGAAACCGACTGCGGATCCGACCGACCTCAAGAACTTCCGCCCTATCTCGCTCCTTCCATTCCCTGCCAAAGTCATCGAGAAGGTCGTCAACAAGCAGCTGGCCGCCTTTCTCGAGACGAACGGATCCCTCGACCCATCGCAATCCGGATTCAGAGCCAACCACAGCACCGAGACGCCCTCATCGCAGCCACCGACGACATCCGAGCCCTGCTCGACAAAGGTGAAACAGCGGCACTCATCCTCCTTGACCTCTCCGCAGCATTTGACACTGTCTGCCACCGCACCCTAGTCCAACGCCTCAACGACACCGGCATCCAGGGGATTGCTCTGGAATGGATCATCTCATACCTCTCCGGCAGAACACAGAGTACGCCTCCCTCCGTTCCGCTCTGAGGCCACCGAAGTCATCTGCGGCGTCCCGCAAGGATCATCGCTCAGCCCCACTCTCTTCAACATCTACATGAAACCCCTCGCTGCCATCGCACGCCAACACAACCTCAACATCATTTCCTACGCCGATGACACCCAGCTGATTCTCTCCCTCACCAGAGACCCCGACACCGCCAAAGCCGACCTACACGAAGGGATGAAAGATGTCACCGAATGGATGAACATCAGCCGCCTGAAGTTGAACACGGACAAGACAGAAGTCCTCATCCTGGGACCGTCGCCCTCCGCATGGGACGACTCCTGGTGGCCCCCGGCCCTGGGCACCGCACCCAAGCCAACGGACCACGCACGCAACTTGGGCGTCATCCTGGACTCCTCCCTATCGATGACCAGACAAGTCAACGCCGTCTCCTCATCTTGCTTCCACAACCTCCGCATGCTCCGCAAGATCTTCAGATGGATCCCGACCGAGACCAGGAAGACTGTCACCCAGGCCCTCGTCACCAGCAGACTAGACTACGGAAACACCCTCTACGCCGGTACAACAGCCAAGTTTCAGAAAAGACTTCAGCGTATCCAGAACGCCTCCGCCCGTCTCATCCTGGACGCCCCCCGACGCAGCCACATCTCGAGCCACCTGAGAGACCTGCACTGGCTCCCTGTCAACAAGAGGATCACGTTCAGACTCCTCACCCACGCACACAAATCCCTCCACGACCTGGGCCCAAGGTACCTCAACGACCGCCTGACCTTCTACACGCCCACCCGACAGCTACGATCCGCGAACCTCGCCCTCGCCGTCGTCCCTCGCATCCAGAGAGCCACCGCCGGAGGAAGATCCTTCTCCTACCTGGCGGCTAAGACATGGAACTCCCTGCCCGTCCACCTGCGGCTTACCCAGGACCACCTCGCCTTCAGGAAACAGCTCAAGACCTGGCTGTTCGAGCAGTAGCAGACCCCCTCCCCCAAGCGCCTTGAGACCCTTCCGGGTGAGTAGTGCGCGATATAAATTCCATGATTGATTGATTGATTGATTGAATACTCCATTCTTAAGTACCTTTCCCCCATGACAACCGATGCGGTGGCTCAGATGATCAACTCACCAGATCAGGTGCTCCTACAGACCCCTGCCCAGTAACTATTTTCTATTTGGTCCACAGCCTAGCCCCTACACTTACTATTCTATTGAATAATATTCTGACTTCATGTGTTTTTCCTACAAATTGGAAAAATGTGTCAGTCCTTTCTCTATCGAAGATGGATACTTTAGAACCCAGTATGCTGAAGATCTACTGCGCTGTTGCCAGACTGCCATTTCCAGCAAAAAGTCTTAAAAACATCTCAATACATCCCTTTCCAACTTCTTGGAGCAGAATGGGATTCTGGATGGCTCACAATTTGGCTTCAGGGAGTCCCATAGTACTGAATCGACCCTAGTAGAAGTAACTGAGGAAATACAGGGGATAATGGATTCAGGTGGCAAGGTTAGTCACAAAGGTTTGACACAGCAACTTATAGATATAGATGTCAGGGACAATGCCCTGGGTCTCATGGTCTCATTTCTGAGTGACAGAAGACAAACTGTCTCTTGCAGAGATTTTATTTCCAATACTTTCGCTTTGCAGTATGGGGTCCCACGGGGATCATCATTAGGCCCCACACTGTTTAACATCTATGTTGCCCCACTGGCTGACTTGATTAGTTCTTTTGGTTTCAACACAGTCTCATATGCTGATCATACACAACTTGTAATCTCCATCCATACTAACATGGAGGAAGTAGACATGTGATTCAGAAACTGCATGTCAGCCATCGTCAGCTGGACGGATAATCAGTGTTTTGAAGCTGAACTCAGATAAGACGGAGGTACTCTTTTTTGGGGCAGACTCATCTTTTTGGAACTCATCATGGTGGCCTGTCAACCATGGAAAACTTCCTTCTCCTGTTTCCAAAGTCAGAAACCTTGGAGTGATATGTGCTTCGAAACTCACCTTCAAGTAACAGACCAACCATCTGATCTCATCCTGCTTCTATTGCTTGAAAATCTTTTTTAAAGTGTTACCTTTCATTGCCCCAGACCTTCAGACTATGGGAGTGGTTTCTATAATACTATCACGTTTAGACTACTGCAATGCCATCTGCTTAGGCATGCAACAAAGACTGTTAACTAAGATTCAAAGACTACAAAACGCAGCCGCTCAGCTGCTGAAAAGAAAAACGAATCGGTGGCTAAGGTGCTCAAATAGATACACTGGCTGCCAATCAAGAGCAGGGTGGCTTTTAAAGCATTGGTCATGCTACCTCCTTTCTTTGAAACCAAAGGCCTTTTCATCTTAGATCACAAGCAAACCTCGCAACTTTCAGAAAGCAGCTAAAAACCTGGCCGTTTTCATCGACTGTGTAAACTACTCTTGTATCGTCCTATGATCGTTTCTCCTGTAGGCAATGAAGTGCAGACCTAGCACCAAGACACCTTAGGGTATACGCCGCACTTTAAGAATATAAATCAAATCAAATCCCTCTTTTGTATCCACTGAGAATGGTGGCAATAACTAAGATGCTGGTTTTGTAGAGGTTGCTGTATATTAATGTGCAAAACACACAAGATGATGGACAGAATGTTGCACATTGGCAAAACATTCACCCCCAGTCACAGATCTGGGTTTAATCCATCGTTATTTTGCTCACCACGCCACCCCAGTTCAGACATGGCCATATGCAAATCAGTCTTGACCCTGTGCCTTATGGGAACAGTCCAGCCCGAACTGCCAAGCCATGTCTTCCCTGGACCGGAATCAAGCATCCTAGGACCAGTTTCGGGGTTTCACCTCTCTTCAGCCAGGATAGCTTGACTCCAGTGCTGTTGTGAGCACGGGACCCACATCTGGGCATACCCTTCCCACATAGGGTGAACAGCAAAACACACATGATGATGGAAGGAATGTTGCACATTGGCAAACCATACACACCCAGTCACAGATCTGGGTTTAATCCATCGTTATTTTGCTCACCACGCCACCCCAGTTCAGACATGGCCATATGCAAATCAGTTTTGACCCGGTGCCTTATGAGAACAGTCCAGCCTGAACTGCCAAGCCATGTCTTCCCTGGACCGGAATCAAGCATCCTATGACCAGTTTCGGGGTTTCACGCCTCTTCACCCAGGATAGCTTGACTCCAGTGGTGTAGCGAGCACGGGACCCACGTCTGGGCATACCCTTCCCACATAGGGTGAACAGCAAAACACACAAGATGATGGACAGAATGTTGCACATTGGCAAAACATTCACTCCCAGTCACAGATCTGGGTTTGGAGCAGGCAGTGAAACCCACTGATTAGGGAAAACGGAAGAATCATGGTACAACGAGAATTAAGAACACAGCGGGAATTATTTCAAGTATTAGGACCATGAACACCAAAGTAATGGGGTCAGTAACAGGTGATCGCCTTGGAATTGTAATGAAAGGCAATGAGGCCTACGCACCGGGCGATGTAGCGGACCAGAGAGGGAACTTGATTATTAAAACAATGGTTTTGAAATGGTGTATTATGATTGGTCGGGTAAACAGCGGACCAGAGAGAGAACAGGGGGACCAATTAGAAACAATGCTCAGTGATTGGCTGTCCTGCCTTTTATAACCAGAAGAGCGGGAGGGTTGAATTTATAAAGCAGGAATTACAGACAGACCGCGGAGAGAGACGCTCCGGGCAGTGAAAACGCTTGAACGCATACAGGTACTGGGTCAGAGAGTCCAGAAAGAAGGTTTTTAATAATTAGGGAATGGATTGAACTGGTGGAGAATGTGTTTTCTCCTTTGTCTTTAATGTAGGAAAAATAATGTGTGGTGGTCATAGTTGATCTTCACGGACAGCATAAGATATAACACGCCCTGGAAGAGCTCACCAATATTATTGGATAACAAGGTGAGAAGAGTTGAATGTGTGTTGGGGCTGGCGGTTTTGAATTGGAGCCATAGGCCTAATACGATGATAGAATAAAAGTTGGTTAATATGATTTTTTTATGGTATGTGGGTGACTGGGTTGAGACTATGGAAGAAAGATAAAATTGCTTGAGTTGAATTATATCGAGGAAGGATTATAGAATAAGGACATAGGAGAGAGTAATGATACAATAGACCACATAAAAGAGGACTGGGCAATTAAATGGTTGGCACTGGAATATATGAGATGAATATTATCAATGTGGAGCCTTTTAAATTATGAAGTGTATTATGCTGAAGACTTAGGCGGTGTTTGTTAAAAACTAGGATGATCTGTTTAAACATCCTGATAAACCATGGAGACTGTTAAAAAGGCAGGAAATGATCCACAAAGAATGGAGGGTGCGAATATATTTGCAGTAGGGATTAGATTCTGATTGAATATTCTTGTTTATTTCACAGCCCTGATGATGTCCCAGGAGGGGACGAAACGCGTCGGCTGTTGAGAGTTTTTGAAATAAGGAATTGAAGTATTATCCTTGATATAATGATTGGAGCATAAAAGGATGGAATAAACGTTTGATGGATCAAAAGGAACTTTATTGACAAAAAACTCAAAAAAACAGACTTTTACATGGAACAAGGATAAAGCACCACAAACATATAATTTTTCTTTTTGGATACTGACATTAAACAAGGATAAAGGACCAACTGGAGGCATATAATAAAGAGGACATTTACATGGAATTAATTGGATATTCTCCATGTTGGAAAAAATATGAGAATCAAGAATTAATGATGTTTATGTTTGAATCAAAACATTTGTGTTTGGAAATATTGGATTGAATTAGAGTGCTCCTTGTATGTGTGAATTGATTACAGATCTGGGTTTAATCCATCATTATTTTGCTCACCACGCCATACCAGTTCAGACATGGCCATATGCAAATCAGTCTTGACCTGGTGCCTTATGGGAACAGCCCAGCCCGAACTGCCAAGCCATGTCTTCCCTGGACCGAAATCAAGCATCCTAGGACCGGTTTTGGGGTTTCACCCCTCTTCAGCCAGGATAGCTTGACTCCAGTGGTGTAGTGAGCACGGGACCCACATCTGGGCATACCCTTCCCACATAGGGCAAACAGCAAAACACACAAGATGATGGACAGAATGTTGCACATTGGCAAAACATTCACCCCCAGTCACAGATCTGGGTTTAATCCATTGTTATTTTTCTCACCACGCCACCCCAGTTCAGACATGGCCATATGCAAATCATTCTTGACCCTGTGCCTTATGGGAACAGTCCAGCCCGAACTGCCAAGCCATGTCTTCCCTGGACCGGAATCAGGCATCCTAGGACCGGTTTTGGGGTTTCACCCCTCTTCAGCCAGGATAGCTTGACTCCAGTGGTGTAGTGAGCACGGGACCCACGTCTGGGCATACCCTTCCCACATAGGGCGAACAGCAAAACACATAAGATGATGGACGAAATGTTGCACATTGGCAAAATATTCACCCCCAGTCACAGATCTGGGTTTAATCCATCATTATTTTGCTCGCCACCTCAGTTCAGACATGGCCATATGCAAATCAGTCTTGAGCCGGTGCCTTATGGGAACAGTCCAGCCCGAACTGCCAAGCCATGTTTTCCCTGGACCGGAATCAAGCATCCTAGGACCGGTTTCGGGGTTTCACCCCTCTTCAGCCAGGATAGCTTGACTCCAGTGGTGTAGTGAGCACGGGACCCACGTCTGGGCATACCCTTGCCACATAGGGTGAACAGTAAAACACACAAAATGATGGACAGAATGTTGCACATTGGCAAAACATTCACTCCCAGTCACAGATCTGGGTTTAATCCATCATTATTTTGCTCACCACGCCACCCCAGTTCAGACATGGCCATATGCAAATCAGTCTTGACCCGGTGCCTTATGGGAACAGTCCAGCCCGAACTGCCAAGCCATGTCTTCCCTGGACCGGAATCAAGCATCCTAGGACCGGTTTTGGGGTTTCCCCCCTCTTCAGCCAGGATAGCTTGACTCCAGTGGTGTAGTGAGCACGGGACCCATGTCTGGGCATACCCTTCCCACATAGGGCGAACAGCAAAACACACAAGATGATGGACGGCATGTTGCACATTGGCAAAACATTCACCCCCAGTCACAGATCTGGGTTTAATCCATCATTATTTTGCTCGCCACCCCAGTTCAGACATGGCCATATGCAAATCAGTCTTGACCCGGTGCCTTATGGGAACAGTCCTGCCCGAACTGCCAAGCCAGGTCTTCCCTGGACCGGAATCAAGCATCCTCGGACCGGTTTCGGGGGTTCACCCCTCTTCCGCCAGGATAGCTTGACTCCAGTGGTGTAGTGAGCACGGGACCCACGTCTGGGCATACCCTTCCCACATAGGGCGAACAGCAAAACACTCAAGATGATGGACGGAATGTTGCACATTGGCAAAACATTCACCCCCAGTCACAGATCTGGGTTTAATCCATCGTTATTTTGCTCACCACGCCACCACTGTACTGGGGTGAATGTATCACATTGTTCTGCATTCTGTCCATCAACTGTTGTTTTTGCATTTGTCACCCCGAGCGGGAAGGGTATGCCCAGACGTGGGTCCCGTGCTCTCCATGCCACTGGAATCAAGCTATCCTGGCTGAGGTGGGGTGAAACCCTGAAACCAGTCCTAGGATGCTTGTTTCCAGGCCAGGGAGGACTTGGCTTGGCAGTTCGGGCTGGACTGTTCCCATGAGGCACAGGGTCAAGACTGATTTGCATATGGTTGGGTTCAAACTGGAACAGCATGGTGAGCAAAAAAAGGATGGATTTAGGCCCAGATCTCTGTACTGGGGTGAATGTATGACATTGTTCTGCATTCTGTCCATCAACTGTTGTTTTTGTATATTAATGTGCAGCATTCTTTGTGAGCATAACTAAGGGTTTTTTTAGAGATCTGAACAGTGCCAGTTAATAAATCAAAATTTCATTATTCATCCGGAGCCATGAAAGAAAAGCAGCCACAAAAAAATACAAAATATTAACATTTCAGCAAAGGTATAGTCTCCTTCAATGGGAGCTAAAGTGCTCACATACAATTCACAGTGCATATGTGTCGCAGATATTGAATTTCACATTGTTTCCTAATAGTAAAAGCCACCCTAATAAAATGTGAAATTGCATGGCAAATATCCAACGATCCTAAACACTGCAAAAACACAAGCCAATCCTTGTAGCATCTCAATTTTGTCTTTTGTAAAATGGGAATCAGAAAGGAAAATGTAAGGGCTCACTACAAAGTGCAAAACAATATAAAGTGACTTTGCATAGAAACGTTATCACAACAACACGGAGGTAGATCGTGTTGCCAGGCCCCTGACTGAGGAAAAGGAAATTTAAAGTGCAATGTGCAGAGCCTAAAAAGTGTAAGATAATAGCGATAAGTAGGGTTCATAATCCATTCTAGGTAGGGTTCCATACTACTTGTTGTTGACACTAAAGAGTATCTAACTAGTGATTCCGTGGACTTGGAGTTCTCTAAGCATAAATTTATGCAATGATCCAATTAGTGCTGTTTGACCAATTCTTCGTGTTCAAGCCCAATTTTCAGAGGGTTTTTGTATCATTCTGAGAAGCCTATAATCTTGAAAGTTTCCCTCAAGTAAGAAAGCCAAGGAACCGGGTCTGCCCTGTCGAGCGACAAACAGACAGTAGTACAAGTTCTGTCAAGACCAGACTCTGGGGTTCCCCAACATTTAATCCACAGTAACAGTGGAGCAAGCCCAATCAAATCCTCCAAACATGACATTCCAAGCTCCCCGTGACAATCGAGTGTAGCAATGCCCCAATTGTCCAGGCCTGAATAGGTTTTCAGCTCGTTGAAGGAACCCCGTATTGCAATGGCCCCGTTGCCCTGCACCATATACCCCTACCGAAATTCATGTGCTTTTATAAATATTAACTCAACATTTCATCAATTGGTTTATGATTTAACCCATATACAAATCTGATTATTAAGTCAATAGTACCTAATGCAATTTGATCTGCGGGACAGGCAGAAAGAGTGGCTCTGCACAAAAAAGCTTCGGGGGGGAGGGCGGGGGACTTTGGCCCCAAATTATGAGCTATATTAGGCAGCAACCCAATTGCAGTGGCCGAGGAGATGGCCTGAGAGAGGGGAAATCAAGCATGAGTTACAAGGGTGTTGTGGGACTGGCTGATGGACCCAGCAGCCGTGGGTCCTGCACTAAATAAATTAGTGGAGGCAGCCGCATTCTGACGGTATAAGATACATACACCTGAAGAGGCAACCCCCTTCATAATCACCGAATATGACGATGCGGACTTTGCCTTAGTTTTGGTAAATAGCATCTAAACATGCTAATAGGACGTGGACGGAAGCTGGAATAGGCACAATAGGGGACATGTTCGTACACAGTACACGGCTTACATTGCAGGAAATCATCCAGGAATATGGGATATGCCCAGGCCAGTTTCTGATGTCCAGAGCACTAACGCACACACTATGACAGGTCTGGGGGCATGAGCACACTGAACCACATGCTTCCGAGATGTTGCAACTGCTACTGAGCCACAGCTGTGGCAGAAACATGGCTACCCTACTTTACAACACACTTACTACAACACAACACATAACTAAATATGCAGTTCAAAAATCTAAGTGATTAGAATGCGTCAGTCGGGCACTGACAGACAAACAATGAGTGTCTTCACTGGAATGTATACAGACACTCCAGACTCAAATACACACACTTTACCCACTTGCACCAGACGTATCCTACCCTAAAACCTATAGGCCAAAAAGGAACGTCAGCATACGGCCACCGGTGCATTCTTGCAGAGGGTGACTTCTACCATATGGTACAGCTGTGCCCAGTTACACCTGTTGCATTTCACCCTGGCAGTCAGGGGTTACTGGATTCAGACCGTATCAATCAGGGTTGTTTACCACTGGTGGCCATGGACTTAACATTACTTTTACTTTTTAGGTTTGGACTCAAAACTGAGCTCTAAGTACACCCCTTTAACCCTAAACCATCACTGTAACAAATTTGATCAGTCAAAGGCTTACTCGTGGAGGTGGGAAGGGGTTAGTGACTCAGATATCTATAAGAGAACAGTATCAGTCAATAAATTAATGTTCAGCCAATGCTTATTCTTGAGAAGGAGAAGTAATTTTCTTAGTTCACACACCCGCATTCTAAACAGAATATCACAGGGGGGCATTGCTTGTGCCCACAATGCTTATGCGAGGAAAAGAAGAGGTTGTTTCCATGAGAGAGCCTTAAACAACGTGTCTTAGTGCGACAGTCCTCATGTTGGTTGTTGGGGATCTTCTCTGTGGAGCACAGGAAGCGGATATGCGTACTGGATCAAGGGGCTTGGTCAGAGGTCTGTGCAGGATGGTATCTCTTCGATGCTAGCATAGGTTTCATTCCCTGGCCACTCTGGCTTTCCCCGTGTTTCGCAGAACCTTTAGATTGCTATGGCTGGTCATGACAGGCAGCGCATGCATGTTCCGGAGTCTCGGCAGGCACAGCCCACGGAGATCAGGAGACCAGGACCTCACCCTGGCTGGACTGACAGTTGTGTGTCTGGTGTCCGCGGTGCTGATGTGCTGCCAGAGGTGAGCATAGGAAACCCAAATACCAGTTCTGGAGGCAGCCGTGGAGATGCGGTGGATGCAGCAAAGAAGGTCTTGCGGTTTGGGATCTTCCCCTGGCCCTCATACAAACCCACCACACCAAGAATCTACCTGCAGATCCCCAAGTGATCATCACCAGGTGCACTAAGTCATGGTTAGTGGCCCCTCTGTCAATGTGGTGCACTTCTGACAATCTTGTTTCTTCTACCAGGACATCAGATCTTGCTGCTTTTGGTGCTTTATTACACCACTCTCAGCGCTCTACAGACCGACGAGGTGGCGGTAGTCACTTTCCTCAAAAGTAAGGCACACATAGTGTGCCCTTCTGGCTAGAGAGTCCTGCTCTGAGTCGAGCTCCATGTCACGGGAAAAGCCACAGTGCACATGCATGATCATTGTGGATGTTGAGGTGGGGTCTGTGTTCTGTGGTCAAAAATACTGCATGTTGCTCACGCACTGCAGTCACGCAGGTAGACGTTTGTCTGCCGAAACACCGTTTTCATCCAGATACTTCGACTACTGAAACTATTTGGAAAATTAGAAATTACCAGGAGAATCAAATGCCCTATTCCTGATACCACCTTGACTCCTCATTTTTCAGGACGCCCTAAGAGTACACCAGGCAGTCCGCCAGATTTACTGAAGTCCTGTGAATTGGTAATTTTAAGTTAGGTGCGAAATAAAGTGCTCAATACCGGGGCACTTGTAAAGATACCTTAAGTAGCTTGCTGTTTCCGAACATCACCATGATTAGCAGCTGAAGTATTGTGTAGGTGTTTCGCACAATAACTCACGATCCACCACTTCTTTATTAGCAAAAAAGGCCACTTTATTAAGACAGGTGCCAAATTATAATTTTCTCTAAACACCATTTTACCATTATCTGATAATCAAATCCCCAAATTTTCTTTGACATCTATAAAACCTAACCCCCAAGATAGACCCCAAGCAAAAACAACTCAATGATTCCTGTTGATAGATCCCCCTCATTCTCATTTCCCGTCCCCGTGACTGCGTCCCCCACCTCCCCCGTTGGAGGATGGGCAATCCCGCTCCAGTCTGCCCACCCCCCCAGCAAAAACCCGCCTACCAGAAAAAACTAGCTAACCGAAAAACCTGTCTTAGTGTGGCAAAAGAAAAACCCAGGCCTGGCAGTAGCCAAACCTAATAAAAGAGAACCGAGATAGGTAAAGGGAAAAACACAAAAAGAAACAAGAAAAAAGGGGAAGGGTGGGTGGGGCAAATTCCAAACCCTTCCTCCCCACTACCTGGATCACAAGGATTTTCCCTCCCCCACAGCACCTCTACTTATCACCTCGCCTCTTGCGCCTCGCGCCTCCCGCCTCCCTAATTACCCCTACCCGCACCTGGGTGGCTGCTCCATTGTGCGAAACCACCCAGGGGGAGACTGGCTCGCGCTCAGCACCCCCTGGGTCCCCCCTTCTGGAAGATAATGCCAAATGCAGGTTCAATATTCCAATGTTAGGAAGCTTTCGCCAATGTAAGAATTATGGACAGCAATGTAAAAAAAATAATCACTTTATTACACAGTTATGAGAACTCCTCATAAAAATTTCCCATAACAGGCACGTAGGCAAAAATAAAATGGCTACTGGCAATTCCTGATAACGCTATGATGTCAAGGAAACAACAGACAGCTGGAAGGTGGGCAGAGAGCGATTATTTCCCGTAACTGGCCTACTAATGCTTAATGGAACCGTGGGAGCCTGGGCGTGTTGCGTAATTGCTATAATGTGTTTGAGGCCAAGGAAATGTCTGACAACCACCGTGGCCAGATTGTGTACATGTAATTACTCTTCGAGCGACCCTTTGCAACTAGAGAGATTTCGTTTGTTTCGGAGACATCTGTGTACATGGGCAGTAGCTGCAGAACAAACAAAACTGCATTATACTGATAAGCATGAAACCTAAGATAAAATCAACACTTGGTATCTCGTAAAATCAATACAAGCAGCCATGCGCTTTTCTGAAGGTAAAGTAACTGCAGTTATTGCCATTTTAAAATTAATGAATATAAAATCAATAGCCGTGCACCCTTTCTTCCTGTCCGGCCAGTGTTTGGCACTGATTACAAGCTAATGTTTCCTAACAACAAAGATTAACATGAAAACGTATTCACGGTCGGCAGGCAATGATATGCAGAGCCCACGTCAGACTCACAGTCACAGATCAGTGGCCAGCAAACAAGGAAGCCGCATGCTGCTTCATGGAAAATCTATGCAAGAGCCATACACCGCGCGCGTAGAACAGCTGCTCCGAGAGCGAACTGACTGTGCGCGTGGCACAGTATGACGGTTACACGAGGTAGCAAAAAGGGTAACTTGTACGGGAACAGGAGCATCCGGCTACAACACGGATGACGTCTTCATTAACACGTGTTTTATACGTGCTGTGTTCATGCAACGCTGTTAGGATAAAAAAAAAACACGTTTATGACTAAGAAGAAAAATATGTTTTTGAGACCCAATGCCGTATAGCTGTATTAGGTAATGTAAAAAATAATGTATAAAAAGAGAGTACTTATTGATATATAATGAAAGTAGTAACATAGTCAATCAATTAGTGGTATGAGTACTACGATTATTATTATTGCTAATGATAACACTCAGTATGCGGGAATTACTATTTTAAATATTACTAGATACACAGCCAAAATGGCTCATTTTTTCTGTCCTCCCTTTCCCTTCATAAATACAAAGAGCCCATTTGACAGCATTCACTACAGATTGGTATGCAATAATAAAAGGGTAGGGGTACAAAGTCAAAACTAACACGATTATGCAGCCTACATTATACCTTCAATGACACAGTGTAGCATAGATTAATTCAAGTCCTATGCACTATGACAGCATTGAGAGGGCATTTGTACTGTAATAGAAATCTTCCAACTAATGTCACAGGAGGTTTGGATTTTATTAAAGACACAAATGCAACGATAATGAATGAGGGGCTCATTATGATGGCGGACGGACTTAAGTACGTCAGCAATCATCACGGGACTTGGGCCCAGCCACCTATATGGCGGCGGCCCCGCTCATGGGATTGCAATATGACTGCCACGGTGGCGGTCGTATTGGGCATGTTTACCATTGCGGCGGGTGATGCAGGCTGCGGCACCCACCACAATGGTAAAATTGGAGGTTTTGCATTTCCCTGCACTACGTGATAGGCACCATGCGGGGCCTGCCACATAGTGCAGGGAAATGTAGGGGGGCAAGATAGGCGCCCTCCAAGTTAATGTTAATGTTAAACTATTTATAAAGCGCACAGCTGCCCCAGCAAAGGGGCGTCCCGGCGCTGACAGCAGTTTCTAAGAGGAATTCCGGTTAGGCCATGGGGAAAAGAAAAGTCTTGATAGCTTTCCGGAAGGATGTCAACGAGTCTAAGCTGCGGATTTTCAGAGGAAGAGAATTCCACAGTTTAGCAGCAAGGAAACGAAAGGACCTGCCACCTGCTCTGGTTCTCTTAACACGTGGGACAGAAGCCAGAACCAGTTCGGAAGATCGCAGTAGGCGGGCCGGAACATAGGGAGTAATCAGGCCCGACAGAATCTCAGGTGTGGAAGACTTTAAAATTTTAAAAGTAAAACATAAAGATTTGAATTCAACTCTTTTTAAAATAGGGAGCCAGTGAAGGCGGCGGACCGCGTCCGTACCAGAGCACGTTCTTGAGAGTCCAAGTAAAGTTCGTGCGGCAGTGTTTTGAACGCGCTGCAGACGGTTCAATTCCGCTTTATTGACTCCTAGCAGCAGGGAGTTCGCATAATCGAGTCTAGCTAAGATAGTGGCCTGGACTATAAGTTGGCGTGTGGTCGCGTTAAAGAACCCCAAAATCGAAAGGCGGGGCCGGGATCGGCCCCGCCGCAAATATGGCGGGGCACCGACCCCCTCCTCCCCTAGCCCTTGTGTGTCGGTCAAGCGGCGCTGACCACCGTGTCATCATGACGCGATGGGCGCGCCGTGCGTTCGATTGGTCCACAATGGTGACCTATGGCCCGGAAGCGGTTAATGCGCTTCCGGGTCATTGGTGAGTTAGGGGGGCTGGGGGTCAGACCAGTTAGAACTGGTTTGACCCCAGGTACGAGCTTAAAGGGCTGGGGAGCGCGGGACTCTGTCTCTTTGTCCCGCGCTCTTACAGCACCTGGTCGCAGCCCTCTAGGAGGCTGCTTAACTGTTTTGTTTCCCCACCCTCCATCCCCTGTTGCAAGTTTTTAATGGCTGTTGTAAGTGACGGTGTTGTTCCTTCCTTAGGCGTTTTCTCCCGCTTGCAGATCTTCAATCGTCGTATTTATTGCTATTCCTTGGTCAGGCGGTAAGTTCATGACTAGTGAGCAGTAAATTTAAGGTCCTTAGGGGGCGGCCTCATTCTCGGATGGGGTCGCCCAGGGGGAGGGACAAGGGGTCTCTCCTATAACTCCAGGGGCGGTACATCCGGTTGGCTGGATGGGTGCGGGGAAGGGGGGGAGTCACGCTTTCTTTTAGGCTGGTTGGCCACCCCGCACTGGCATGGACGTCATTAAATGGCGCAGAGTGCAAGACCCCCCAAATTGGCGTGGAGTTCAGTTAACGTATGGGGGTAACCGGGAGGGGGAAGTACCCTCTCGGTAAGCGGGCCCCCTGCGCATGCGCAACCCTACGGGGGGGCGCGGTTAAATTGATAAGGATCTGACACCAGTTAATGACCTTGCCGTAGGCCCAAATAGGATACGCAGAAAGTAATTAATGTATGATTATGATCTTTATGTTAGATTCGGATAGGAAAACTATGTATTAGTGATATGTTAAGGTTAGCCATCTGAAATCTGTGCATTTATATTGTAATCAAACGTCGTGTTATGTTTCTGCGTAAAAAATGTAAATAATGTTTATCTTTTAAAACTTTTAATTTGTTTTCATATTTTAATAAATACGGCCGGGGGTTGTTCGACCCCCGCCTCCAAAAAGTCTTTATCTCTTCATGTCCCTCATTTCAAATGTGTTTATGACCAGGGGGGGGAGGGGGAAATTCGGTAGTCCCTGCCCATATGGGCTTTAGACCACGCAGAAGGCCAAAACAGGTGCCTGCAGTTTTTTTGATGTGATCTTGGAAACCTAAGGTGGAATCGAGCCAAAGACCAAGGTTCTTTACCACCTGCTTGGGGGTGGGGGCCGAGCCCAAGGAGGAAGGCCACCACTGAGTGTTCCAGAGTCCCTTATCCTTCCCCACCAGTAACACCTCAGATTTACTGGCGTTGAGCTGAAGACAGTTCTCCGTCAGCCAGCCAGCCACCGAATCAAGTCCTTTACGGAACTGGGGGGCACCGTTGGCATGATCATCCGAGAGGGCCACCACCATCTGGGTGTCGTCCGCATATGAGACAAAACTAAGACCATGGTCGCGTGCGACTACTGCCAGAGGCTGACCATAAAGGTTAAACAGAAGGAAAGTGCCCCTGCTGAAGGGGGGCCCGCAACGGGCCCCCAATGTAAATCTCCGTCAGCCTTTGAATGGCGGGTAAACCGCCATTCAAGGCTGGCGAAGATAAAGCATCCTAATATGGCGGACGGTGCCTGCTAGGCACCACCACCATTGTAGGTATGCTTTCCGGGTCCTACAGACAATCGTAACGATTACCTGTGTCCGACCCCTGGCGGACGGACTTCCTGTCCGCCAGCAAACCGCCCGCCATCCTAACTTGGCAGGCGGAGAATGACCGCATGTTGGCGATGAATCCGCCACCAGCAGGCTGCCGGTGGCGGATTTACCGCTATCGTAAGGAACCCTTAAGTCTTCTTTACTGTAAGTCTAGCACCAAGAAGTAACGTACATATCCAAAATGGATAAAGAAAAGAAATAACATATGTAGCTCAAGGTCAGCAATCTAGAGTATTAAATTACCTCAGCATACAGTCACCAATCAGCAGGCAGTCCATAGTATAACCATTTATGCAGAGCAGCAAATCCTCCTCTTCTTTGCCAATCATGCAGAGTAATTTGTGGAACTACTGAAAACTGACAGTCTCTTGAAGATAGATTCTCTTGATCAATCTGTTGCTTTTAAGAATGTATTCTGGTGCCCAGCGGAAACATAAGCTTTGGACCCCATAACTCCTCCAGCTGAGTAAGTACCTTCAAGCTTGCCACCCGGAAGCACCACCAGCTGATCCGCGCCGCCAAGAAAACTGCATTCAAAGACCGGCTGGACAACAACGCACACAACTGCAAGGAACTCTTCAACATCGTGAAAGAACTATCCAACCCCAGCGCAGGAAACAACGACATCACCCCATCGCAAGACCTCTGCAACTCCCTCGCCTCATACTTCCACAACAAGATCGCGGACATACGCAACAGCTTCAACACCCAACCAACGCACACCACGACCGAACAACCACCCCCCACCACCACCCTCCACGCCTGGACCCCGATCAGCACCGAAGACACCATCCGCACGATGAACTCCATCCACTCCGGATCGCCGACCGACCCTTGCCCTCACCACGTCTTCAACAAGGCCGACGCTGTCATCGCACCCCACCTGCGAGACATCATCAACACATCCTTCGACACCGCCACCTTCCCTGAGAGCTGGAAGCACGCCGAACTCAGCGCTCTACTCAAGAAACCCACAGCGGACCCCACCGAACTCAAGAATTACCGCCCCATCTCGCTTCTCCCGTTTCCAGCCAAAGTCATCGAGAAGACCGTCAACAAGCAGCTGGCCGCCTTCCTCGAGACGAATGGATCCCTCGACCCCTCACAGTCTGGCTTCCGAGCCAACCACAGCACCGAGACCGCCCTCATCGCCGCCACCGATGACATCCGAGCACTGATGGACAACGGAGAAACAGCGGCCCTCATCCTCCTAGACCTCTCCGCGGCATTCGACACTGTCTGCCACCGCACCCTAGTACAGCGCCTCAGCAACGTCGGAATCCAGGACAAGGCTCTGGAATGGATCATCTCCTTCCTCGACGGAAGAACACAGAGAGTCCGCCTACCACCGTACAAGTCAGAGGCCACCGAAGTCATCTGCGGCGTCCCTCAAGGATCCTCGCTGAGCCCCACCCTCTTCAACGTCTACATGAGCCCCCTCGCGGCCATCGCACGCCAACACAACCTCAGCATAATCTCCTACGCCGACGACACCCAGCTGATCCTCTCCCTGACCAACGACCCCGCCGCCGCCAGAGCCAACCTGCACGAAGGGATGAAAGAGGTAGCCGAGTGGATGACGACCAGCCGCCTGAAACTGAACTCAGACAAGACGGAGGTCCTCATCCTGGGCTCTTCACCCTCCGCCTGGGACGACTCCTGGTGGCCTCCCGCCCTGGGCACCGCACCCAAACCGACAGACCATGCACGCAACCTGGGCTTCATCCTGGACTCCTCCCTCTCCATGACCAGGCAAGTCAACAACGTCTCCTCGGCGTGCTTCAACATCCTACGCATGCTACGAAAGATCTTCTGGTGGATCCCCACCGAGACCAGGAAGACCGTCACCCAGGCCCTCGTCACTAGCCGACTGGACTACGGCAACGCCCTCTACGCCGGAACCACCGCCAAGCTCCAGAAGAGACTCCAGCGGATCCAGAACGCCTCAGCCAGACTCATCCTCGACATCCCACGAACCAGCCACATCCTCGGACATCTGAGAGACCTACACTGGCTCCCCGTCAACAAAAGAATCACCTTCCGCCTCCTCACCCACGCACACAAAGCCCTACACGACCAAGGACCGAGCTACCTCAACAGCCGAATCAACTTCTACGCTCCCAAACGCCACCTCCGATCAGCCAACCACGCCCTCGCCGCCGTCCCCCGCATCCGAAGAGCGACGACAGGAGGAAGGTCCTTCTCCTACCTGGCCGCCAAGACCTGGAACTCCCTCCCTACCGACCTGCGCCTAACCCAAGACCACCTCTCCTTCAGGAAGAAGCTGAAGACCTGGCTGTTCGAGCAGTAGCGGCTCCCCCCTTCCCCCAGCGCCTTGAGACCCTACGGGTATGTAGTGCGCTTTATAAATGTCTTTGATTGATTGATTGATACCAAAGAGGGAAGTATCAATATCACCTTCTGGCATAATCCACCTGATCTATCTAGTTACAGTGGAAGAAGATATAGGCTTGAATAGTTTTTATAAGAAATAAGTAACTGGGAAGACAAAGAGGTTAGAAAAGCAGCAGTTTAGGCTTCCTAGTAACACAGACTTGAAAAACACAACTTTTTGCAATTCTAAAAATCGCCGTTAAAAATGGATGAAGACATTGCTTTAGTCCGTCTTATGATGTGGAAGGTATCTTCCTGTGGGGAAAAAGACCTGTTATCAACAACCAAAGCTTCAACATCAGAAACTCTTCTAAATGATAATATACACAACAGCATGGTCAATTAGCTGATAATTGTTTTAATGAAATTAATTCAGTATTTGGCCACAACAAAAGTAATTCTAATGCCACCTTTACATTCCAGAAGAAGAGATTTCAGGATTCCTATGAGTTTTGCTGCAAATTGATCTACAAACTCTAGAAAATAGCTGAGCTGTATAAGTTAAATGTTCTGTAGGCTTTGCCGGAGAGAAAAATGGATAATGAAATGTTAACTACACCTACAGGAGGTGCCGATATGGGGTACATTTTCCATTCCACACACCAACCAATCCAGGCTGACCAGGCAAATTTATAATTGGGTTGAGTGGATAGAGCACAGGAATAGTTTATGATTGACAATGATTCTCTCAAAAGTCCCCTGACATGCCAGGCGAACCTAAAATCTTCCATGATATCAGAGCAAAATGGCCTTGGAGAATCAAGTTGTGAGAATGACTCTGGGGGTCTGTTAGTATGAGCTAAAATGTGGGAAGAATTGTTGGAAAATCTAGTCTCCAGCTGAAGAACTGAGGAACTTTGCAGAGTAGGAGGAAGGCAAAAACATTCTCTTGAATTGGACTCCACAGGTGAAAAATCTTTCGAATAACTTTGGGATGAAGACACCAGTCACTATGGTCCTGAAAAAACCTGGAGCCCCAGTCTGCCACCAAACTGTAAGTGTGCATCTTGCTCCCAACCTAATCTTCTGACATCTGACTCTAATGTGATGTCCAGAGCCAGGCAAAAAATGGATCTACGATTCGAGGCTACCATCAGGAAGAGCCACCATTGCAACTCCTTCCTTGTCTCTGGAGGAAGGGATATGAATACGGAGTAAGGGAGGCCTCTGCAAAGATGTAAAGCCTTGAGCGATTGCACTGTCCAGTAGGGCAGAGGAGCCACTATCTTCGAATGTCTTTTAAGGGTAAGTTTGTTTAGTTTGAGGAGAGAATAAATATCCTTCCATATCAAATAGATCTGCTTTCGAGGGAGGAAAAGTGATGATTGTAAGGAATCTATCGCCAAGCTGATAAACTGAATTGTTTGAGATGGAATTAGAACTGATTTCACCTGATTTATCATGAAACCCAAATCCTGGGGAGCGGATACTACCCTCTAAATCAGAGTAAATAACAGTTGTTTGGAATAAATCATTAGTAAAATGTTGTCTAGACATATGACAAGTCTGACCACATGTCATTTGAGTAGTGCCACCACCGGCTTTTGAAGCTTGGTGAAGCACCAAGGGGCTGAATAAAGGATGAAAGGGAGATAATTGAATTGGAATTTTTCATTGTTTCACAGAAATCCAAGATAATGTCTGTGAGAATGATGAATCAGAACTGATAGGTAAGCGTCTTTCAGGTCTATTTTTGTATACCAGCCCCCTTCTTGTAAATAATCTCTTACCAGTGGTTCCCAATCTGTGGGCATGGCTCCCTGGTGCGCCTTCAAAACTAGCCAGGGGAGCCGTGCACCAAGCACTTTAATGCATTTAATCTTGAAGGGTTTGTTCTCTTCAGTTAAACTAATTAGACTTAAACGAATGATGTTGATGATTTATAAGTGACATGCCTAAAGCCAGAAAGTAATGGTCAATTGATGGCATGTCGAGGGAGATGACCTCCATATTTCACTGAATCCCCACGTTCGAACACTCCCAAAATCGGCATAAGACACCTGATGTCTTTTGTTAAACTCATTGATAGTTTTTTTTTTTCCAAATGCATTTTACACCAATGCAAGTTATCAGGAAAGTAAAGCTGTCCTGTCTCTAAAACACTCTAAAGGCCTGATTACGATGTCATTTGGAAACTGTCCTGAATGAATCAGTTCCGGACTACTTTCCAAACGAATCAAACTGATTATGATGCCTCCCAACATCGTTCGGGCAGACTCGCATTAAATTCAATGGGAACCTGTGTTCCGAACGCGAACACAGGCTCCCATTGAAAAATGTGTGGTTGGGGAACGGATGTCCGAATGGGTCATCGCAATTGCTCGTCCGAAAACCGTGTCCATAGAGCTGTACGAATCGGCCATAAAGCCTTGGGCTGTCCGAATGCCTTTCGGAACCAATTCAGTCTGCTCGAACAATTTCAGGGCATCGTAGTCAGTCATGGGGAAAACTGTACGATTTGGTAGGAAACAAGGGTTCCGAATCGGATTCAACAGTACCAAATCCCACACGGAGCCCTTCTTAACGACATAGTAAGCGGCCCCTAAGTGTTATTAAGTATTGATGTGTACTTGAACCATAGGTACTTCCAGTCCATGTTTCTTCCAGAACACACACATTTCCAGACAGGCCTGCTCTCTCCATGAGCACAAAGAAGTAAAACACTATATACGGCATAATGGCAATTTTATTTATTTGGCTTGCATGGAATTGGAATTTTAGGGAGGAGACAGCTAAAATTAAGCTGCATTTGGTTTAAAAAATTGTGAGTAACCCTGATGAGACAGGTGTGCTGGTATGTACGACATGGGTAGAAATGGAAGTGCATGCAAATATTCTTCCAGCGCAGAAACACTATATCAATGGGGCCTACATGCATAGGGGGTGCTATCAAGTACTGTACGTGGGATAAATCAGTTTGAGAGGGTTCTCTAAAAAAGGTATGGGCAAAGAAGTGTAACTAGGAATATTTTATAAGAGGTGCCACCTTAGTAATACGAAACAACCTGAGTATATGATTATAATAACTTCAGCTTCATCCCAATTATTTTCTGGGAGAAAAATTGAAGTACTCCTGTAGCCGGTCTTATATCCACCCCACCCTCTAAAAAAAGTTACCAAGTGGGGAGCTGTGGCCAATAGGTCAAGGGATCTACGGGTCAAAAAAGTTTGGGAACCACTATCCTAATCAATGTATCCTTTTCATCTTGAAGTATCTGTAGTGTACAAAGTTTTTCAAGCATTTTAAATTTATGACTGGCGAGATTCATCTCCACTTTCTGGACCAAGAAAAGGTTGCTGAGGAAGCCCTGGGAAGACAGAGGAACCTTTTGAATGGGTTCCTTGCATATTAATGATCAAACCTCTTGCGATATTAACTCTGTTTCTACAGCATTGAAATTCATATGCAAGGGGGTATAATCTGTATTGGATGTGAGTAGAATTCTAATTTGTACCCCTAAATAGTTTCAAAACAATTTGTATGATGCATGTAACCTCCAATTGTGGAGAAAGAAAGTGAGTCCACCACCCAACCTTCATGGATAAAAAATGTTTTAAAGTCATTTGACCCACCTGAAGTGGCACATGCTCGTCCTCTGCAAATTTGACATCTTCCTCTGAAGAGAGATCCTCTTTATGGGAAAAATGGGTTATATCCAGTTCTGTCACTGAAGCCAGCGGAATGGTCTCCTTGAGGGTCATAAAATGATGGCTTGAATGTGCTCTGCTGGATGATGCTGGAAAAGCGAGCTCTTCCTTGAACCATTCATCAAAAAACACAGGCGGAGAATATCTTCCGTACATTTTGTTGGGTCTTATCCAGAGCAGTGAATGTTTGTACATAAGAGCAAATATCTTTGACATAATTATCTCCATTTAGATAATCTTTTGCTTCTGAGCCCAATTCTTTATCGGTCATGTCTGCCAATGTGAGGTTGATTATCATGGGGAGAGTCTTTAATTTTTCTCGATATGCAAGTGCCTGGATACCCTACCTAGTCCTTAGCTGTGCTAAATAAATTCTGATTGATTGATTGAGAGTACTGATTCTTCGGGGATTGCAGTTGTGGTGCAGCCTCAAGCTTTAGTGTACATCAAAAAATGGCAGGCTGCAACCTGGAGAGACAACATCCCACTAGCGGTGAGAGGCTGGCAGACATACATTGTTGATGATGTAAGGTCATGACCAAATAGCCCTGGGAAGACTCACAGGGTTATACGTAGTCACAAACTGAAGTGCCTTGCAGCCGCACCTCCAGAAAAGTTCTAAAAATGGGATGTGCACTCCATATGGCCCTCAAAATGGTAGAAGGGTAACATAATCAATGATTGAGGGTGAGAGTGTCTATAGGCATCTGGGGCAGTACTGGTGTGGAACCATTGCAGAGGACTTGCTAATTTTTATTTCCCTAACATGATTGATACCTAACTTCAGCAATGATATTACAATGGGGAAGTTCCAAAACAGCTGGCCCTTGAGATCCATGCAGCTCCAATCAAGAGGCCCAAATGTACTGCTCAACCTTGAAGGAAGTGACCTGATTAGGGTCGCCCGGGTCACTCACAACCACCTCTCTGCCTCCCACACAAATGAAGAGCTGGTTAGACCGTAGAGAATACAAACCAAGTTATTTATTAGTATTACGCTCGAGCGGAGTCCAGTCTGACCAGCCTCCTGAGATTGCTGCAGAGGGACTGACTCTCCCCAATGTAACATCAGATATTAAACATTTCAAATATCCAACAGGACCCGACTGGACTGGAAATTTCCAGTTGGAGTAGGTTAACAAAGGAGGCACAGAAGGATGAGCTACACTCCTATGACCGGATACATGCTATCTCAACTTCAAGGTTATTCTGCCCGCGGCTGCCACTGTAAGGATGAGAACAAGCCAATCTAGCAAGAAAGGTATGCAATGGTACAAGAATGTGTTCATTAGTACAACGAAACTCAACCTTGGAGAAATACAAAAAAATATCGAGGCTGCTTTCTGCTGAGGCAGACAAAGTGAGACAGAAGTTAGTTTTGATCATCAGACAAAATGGCAGCTGAATGCAAAATGGTGCCGCAAATACTAACTTAGGCAAAATGCTAATAGGAGGAGTCGACTGAAAATACTTTCTAGTCCATCAACCTAAAGAATATTTCCTCTACATCAACACCTTCATAAAGTGGAGCCATCACGGTAAGTGATACATACAAATGTCTCTCCAGGGGTGTTAGAGAGCGCTAATACCTGCTCTAGGCAAGCATCATGAAAAAGTGGACAATGCAGAGATCAAGTTCACAGTACTGGAGGACAGACAGGACAATATAAAAAGGTCCATGGATTCTCCAGCTGTGGTCCAATCACTGGAAAAGTGGGCCCTTGTAGAAGAGGAATGCATGTGTGGTCAATGTCCAACACAAGTGTCTTCCATTTTGGTGTTTGAGGACAGGCTTGAGAGGCTAGAGATATAAAAGAGGGATGCCCACATAAAGCTGTTTGGCTAAAAAAAGAAGGGGAGTGTTACTAATTTTCAAGACTATACAGAAGTATTTTTGAGGAAGAAGCTAGCCTTTTAAAATTATCATCACCTTCACTTGAAGAAAGTCACTAGACTCATGACAGGGAGATCACATGCCATTGGTTGAGGGTCCAGTCTGGTGCTAGTGTTATTACAGATTGAGATCCAACAAGGAACATTTCTAAAATGGTCTTATAGGAGGAGAGAGATGAGGCACTTAGATCAGTCAGCCTTATTTTATCTGATGTACGCATGGCAACCTTCACAAAGAGAAGGTTTCTAAAGAATCTGATAAGGGACTTTGCTGCCCACAGTGCCAAAGCAAGCACGCTGTTCCCTGCCTAGGGAGTGACTAGTGTTTGGTGACAAGATCTCAATGTTTACATAGACAAATGCATCCATTCTTTATCTGTTTTGGCTTAAGACAGCAGGACATTGTGAGATGCCACCTGAGGGGACACTGCTGTGCTGAGGAAGAACACCTGGTAATGGGCTCTACTGTCCACCTGCCTTGTCTCTGTTACAGGTTCATCATTGATTTTGTTCTATTTCACTCTTAACCCAACATCGCCACTAATAGCTCAGTCTTTGTGGCAGCTGTTTTTTGGGTACTTTGCTCTTTAGTTTAGTGATATTGATGATGATATTTTCCTCCAAGGAGTCCATGTTTATTGGTCTATTTCTTTTTTCCGAAATATTTGTAGTTTGCAGTTATCATGCTATTTGTTCTCATTTTGTGTTTACCAGTGTGATCTTTTTGTGCTCTGTACAGCGGTGAGACTTGATTAACATATAGCCAGGGCCGGACAGGCCATAGCGGGCATCGGGCATTTCCCCAGTAGGACGCTAGGGTGAGGGTCTGTTTTGGGCCCCTGGGGGGCCGGTTTTGTTACCGGGGGTCAGCAATAGCGGCCCCTTGTAACAAAATTGTACGAAACCGGCCCTCGCAAACTGCTCGGCTGCACTCGCCCTCACCCCGGGGGGGACGGCGACTGAGCAGTTTGCCAGGGCCGGTTTCTGTTCCCAGTCCGGCCCTGCATATAGCCCAATTAAAAATATGTTAAAAAAAAGAAAGTTAAGTGCCATTTGTATCAATCATACAATACGGAGAAAGGTAAGAGCTAACTAATACCTTAAATTATTAACTCATCCCCTCTATCACAGTCCTTAATCTCTGTGGGTGTGCCCTCTTTCTGGTTAATAACAGGCAACTTTCTTGCCTCTCCCTCCCAAAAAAGTGCCGTATCTAAGAAACTAGAGCTTGATGTACTAAAATACTGGCAGCAAAAAGTAGTCCGAAGTGGCACACTGACTACTTTGTTACCAGTCTTTAATTTTACGATGCAACCTGTGTGCTATTAAGTCACATCACAAAATCTCTAGTGGTAGAAACTCCCAAACTGACATGCCTAATGAACAGTAATGTGCAGGTTGATATTTGCAAAATCCCGTAATTTTCTGCAAACGTAAGAATGGAGGCTTACAATGAAAAGTATACCACCATCCCTGGGTGTGCAATTCAAAATAAGATATTTGTTTAAAAGCCCCCAATGTCCCTTAAGGGAACCAAGGATGATAAAAAATAACATAACAGAAATATCTGGGAACACAGTAGGGAGTAGAATGCTGCTCCCTCGCAAGGTCATTTAGCATGATTCCCAAAGGGGAGCAGTCGAACTGGGACAGCTTCCACTTTGCGAATTAATTACCAGCTACTTTGAGTTTGAGGAGGTGGTAACTATTCAATGGTTTACAACCAAATTGTGCTCAGAACCCATTTATGTATTGCATAATGAATCAAACTAGAGGAGATCACCCTTTCCTTTTTGTGGTTTGGTATGGGTCAGCAAACCCATTTCACGGATGAGAAATTGCTGTTCCCTATTGCAAAACGGGTTTAATACACAACAAAAGCCATTTTATTGTGCAGCCTTGTGATTCTTTGAACTGCAGGGTTTGTGGCAGCGAAATGGTTCCACTCATTTCACCAATTCTTTCTCCGTTGATGTACTGGTCACTTCATTCTTTGAAATGCTGCCACGCTTGCTGGCTTCATAAAATTGGTAAAGTTGTACTTTTTCTGTAATCTTTTCCCTGGGGCATTCACTGCCTGTAGGAAACAGGGGAGGTGCCACAGGGCCTCCTGTGATCCTCGTGCATTAGTGAGTCAGCAAGAGGCATGTGTATCTCCTAGGGGTTGACTATAGCAGCTCTGCACTAGTTCCACCCTATTCCTTCCCATTAGCTCTTCAGAAGCAGACACCGCCAGACTGGGAATAGTAACCAGGCCTGACAGATTGCCACCCGACCGGCCCCGGGAGCAGGGGGGGGATGCAAGTAGAGCACAATATGTTGTATGGTGGTAACACTGCTGTAAACCGCAAGAAAGAAAAAAAACACTCTAATACATACATATTGCTATTGACAACTTGCTTTCCAATGAAACAGGCACCATTCTCTCCAGGTCCTTTAAATTCTGATATTTCCTGACAGTGGGAACTACATCTGGCTTCAGTGTTTCTGGGAGCTGTGAACTTGCTGCTTCCTTTCCTTGTAAGAACTGTCTTGAGAAGCTGATATCATGATTAGGCTGGGCTTGTACCCAAGGATAAGCGTGATATTTTTTTATTGGTGGATGTAGCTTGTACACTTTGACGATTCACGGCTGCACAGGTTTTTGTCATCAGTGTGTTGCACAACTTTCATGAATGCACATTTGCATTTGTGTGGCCTGTTACCCATCGCTTTACTGACATTTCTTTCTTCTTGTCCAGCCTCTTTTGCTTATGTTTGTTCCTGTCAGTGTCAACAGATTCCATTCCATACATTCTCTGCTGGTGGGTGCATTTCAGTGCCAATCCCTCCAGCCAGTTGTAGTGTCTTGGGAGTTAACAATGACGTAATGAATAGAGTGTATTGCAGAGAAGGTTGCTTTAGAATGTTGAGTTCGCAGGTGCACGCAGACCATTAAAAATGTGTGATACCATGCTCTGTCTGTGGCGTGGTCATCTACGGGTACCCCTGCTGGGAAGACACTACAAATGGAGGCGGGATAAGTCATAAGTAACCCAAAGATTGATAGGGCTCTCTCAGAGAGTTTGTCTTGATCCAGACAAACTACTCATGCGGGCCACGTGTGCCATCGTCGAAGTACAGAATCAATGTTTAATGCATGTGGAGTCAAAGCGCAGTTTCAGCTGCTGTGAAGCAGTTGAAAATGAAAGCATTTACAGAGAATCTACATGTCGTTGATCAAGAACCTGTTGATCAAGCAATACATAACGGTACCTCGCAACATCGAGCCATACATAGTACAGAGATATTAACACAGCGAATACAAGTGCTGCTAAGTAGAGATCAACCACTTGTTAAGAAAAGTACAAAGTGACAGCCAAGTGCATGCGAACGCTGTGTTTCGAAGCAGACAATCACATACTGTCAATGTACTTACCAGAGGCTTGAAAAGGAACAGCTCTACAACCTCCATGGCCGGCGAAGGGTCCCACAAAGAAGCACAGAGGTTGTGCTTACTGAGCTATCCAATACCTGTTGTGGCACACCATCAAAGCGGCAGGGTGGTGGCTCAGAACAATGCCAGAGGTCTCCGAGAAAGTGAAGAGGCCCATTAGAGAGCAAGAGAGGGGTCACCATTCCACTGTCCATGATGACCCAGAGGCCAGCACGTCACAGGGCCTCAGAGATGGTATGAATGACCGGGTCCTAATGGATGACAGACAGTGTCGGAGAGAACTCCACTCTCAGTGTCAGCCACTCCTACAAATGGTTACAATGCTGCTGCTTTCTTAAAACCACCAAATTCGATACAGCCAAAAAGCTAAATATTTGCAATGGATGTACTACATGGATAGAGACAGTTGAAGATTTCATTGAGGCACTTGAAGAGACAGATAACAAAAAGATTATGAAATACCTCAAAAGTCTTGCTGGTGATGGCGTGAAGGAAGTCATAAAGAAAATACCACGAAGTGATGAACAGATCACATACCGTCAAATTAAAGAAACCTTGAATCTCAAGTTCAATCCATTGCCCAATGTTGACTACGAGAGATATATTTTCAGTCAAGAAAGACAGATAGTTGGCAAAACTATCGATACATTTGTAGAAAGATTTGACATACTCATCAAACATTGTAAGTCCAATGAATTTAATGATAAATAAGCCATATGTCTCAGGGTCATTGATGGATGCCTGTCCGATTCATTCAAATAGCAAATGCTTCTTCTTCGGATGTTGAGGTCTGTCTTTCTCTTAGTGATGTCTGGGGCTCAGGCCATTTGGATTTTCCATTCAGCATTTGGGCTTAGGCCTTTTTTAGTATGCATGGGCCTCAGTTGCTCTTCAGAGCCTTCTCATTTAATTAACAAAAATTACAATTAAAAATATTTTTACATTTATAACATTTACAGACCGCTTAATGTTTAACAAAGATACCTACACACCAGCCAAAAAATGCAAATCCTTATTAACATATATAGGGTACATCTATACAAAGCACAACAAAGGAACCTGCCCATTGGTAACATACAAAATATAGCTCTAATGGATGCCATGGTTGGGCCGCAACAATAAATAACAATGTGGAAAAATTTCCAAGAGTACAAACATCCACCTACATTTGCCACAACTGAGATTAAGACTACCTAGCAAGACTTAAAGAAGACACCCAAAAGTTCTTTCACAGATACTAACCCCTTAATAACCCAACACGAGTTACAGGACAGTTGCCTTCTGCCCCAGATTAAAAAAAGGACAAAAGAGGGAAATTGAGATCTATAATGTTAGCTACTCCTGCACTCAAAACACTCTCTGATATAGATTGACAATGTCACCATAGAGAAACAAATGCAAAACAAGAATGTATTCTATATTACAATCTTGATGACAGAAGAATATATTTGTTTCCACAACTAAAAACCTATTAAGGTTGACAAAATGTGGAATTTTGCTAGGGGGTGTGTAAGTTATGTCCACTATCGTGAAGCCAAATATGTACAATTTGTACAAACAGAACACACATTCATTAATTTAAAAAATACTTTTTTAACATTTAACATCATAATTATTGAATATAGTTTAAAGTAACTGACTCATAATCATATGCACATTTAAAAAAATAAAACTCACACTTCTGTAGCTGAAGATAATCATGTGAAATAATCCACATCCAATTTAAATGTAAAGAAAATAGTATAATGTAGTTGGAAAATGAACTATTTCAACCCATTTTCCTTGCAAATATATTTTAAAATGCTAGATCCAAGAAAAAGTTGAATGATAAACTTTACTAAAAAATAACCCAATACCAGAACACATAAACATGAGATTATATCCAATCATTTTTAGATAATTAATAGTATTAGTAGTAATGATCTTTAATTGGTTCATAATGAGACCATAAAAGTACAATTTAGTATTTTCGACATACATACATACCACTACTATAGTACTAATATTAAAATCAATGAAAGATAAACAATAGTTTAACCCCTTCAGCGCGGCGCGGATTACCGCGCCGTGCTGAAGGTTCCGTGCGCGGGCGGGGCCGTGACGGAGCGGTTCCGTCATGCGCACAGCACAACCGACGCGCATGACGGAACCGCTCCGTCACTCGCATCGAAGGGGTTAAACTTCAATATTATACACACAATAGAAATATATACTTCCTTTTGATATTTTGTTCTCCAATATTTTCGCACTGAAATTATTTTGGCCAGAATATAATGGTCTAAAAATGATTAGGAGTCACTATTCAGGTATCATACCTAACAAAGTATCTAGTTTCCAACTCCAGGATAAAGAATCATACTCAGAGAATAAGGAATCTGATAAGAAAGAATTGGACTAAAAGGAATTAATGTTATTGTGCAAGCTATAAAATAACTTCTTGCTAATGTAAACAGTCCATTTTACAGTGTCACAAATAACGTATGGGGATAGGTTGAAATACACTTATCATTGACTCATGGACTATGATTGCATGATGACATCAAGGAGGTCCAGTGCTTACAAATGCTCACTCTCTGTCGGCTCCCTTGTTCGCTTACAAAATTCCACAAAATCTCCCAAATTCTTTTTAATTAAAAAAAAAAAAAAACAGAATATGTGTACTGCAGTTTCATAAGACAGAATCAATTTGGCTTGTCATTTAAAAATATTCAAGTCCTTAACTATATACCGTATTTTTCTAAAGTATGCAATGTACATATTCATTCATTATTTTGCCACACCTGTCAAACCAGTTTCAGCATTGGTATGTCCTAAAATTTGACAATGTTCATAAAACTAAAAATAAGTGAAAATGGAGAGACCCATATTAACTGGTATGCTGTAGCCCAAAACGATTGTTACAGGTAACAGTGTATCGAGATTTCTAAGGACAACAACATTTTCAACAAATAGAATCTCAATGTGCTACTACGAAAATGTATAAATGATGTGATACATTGGGGGAAGTTTTGGATAGTATGTATATTTTTCCTGCTATACCTTAAGGTATATTGTTTATTTTCTAAGGGAGGAAGGAATACAAGGCACTACAAGGCACTTGGACCGGCGTACCTCAACACTCGAATGAACTTCTACCTACCTACAAGGAAACTCTTCTCCAAATCCCTCTTCCTAGCAGCCACACATTGCATTCACTGGACCAACAGTGGAGGCCGCTTCTTCTCCCACCTTGCAGCTAAGACCTGGAACAGCCTCCCTGTGCACCTCAGAGGATCTCCATTGCTCCAGCAGTTCACAAAGGACCTCAAGACCTGGATATTCAACCAATTGGAGAACTGGCAGATCACCCTCCCTGCGCCTCGAGAACCTCACAGGTCATGCAGTTACGATCTACAAATTCGATTGATTGATTGAATAGCCAGACAGATGTTCCTCTCCCTCTTCTTTTATTTGTTACAATACAGAGCAGTGCACAACTGTTCGGGCAGGATGTATGACGTTACAACGCACACTTTTACAACGCATGCACTTACAACGCATTTTTTACAACGCATAATCCATTACAACGCACTACACTTACAACGCATGACACTACAACGCATTTTTAAAAACTACCATTACAACGCATACCATTACAACGCATAATATTTAATTGCATTTAAGGTAAGTATTAGATAGTATAGGGGTAAAAATTACTTTTCTAACTCCAGGGGGTGCAACAGTAGGGTAAGTGTTGGATAGTATAGGGGTAAAAATTACTATTCTAACTCCAGGGGGTGCAACAGTAGGGTAAGTGTTGGATAGTATAGGGGTAAAAATTACTTTTCTAACTCCAGGGGGTGCAACAGTAGGGTAAGTGTTGGATAGTATAGGGGTAAAAATTACTATTCTAACTCCAGGGGGTGCAACAGTAGGGTAAGTGTTGGATAGTATAGGGGTAAAAATTACTATTCTAACTCCAGGGGGTGCAACAGTAGGGTAAGTGTTGGATAGTATAGGGGTAAAAATTACTATTCTAACTCCAGGGGGTGCAACAGTAGGGTAAGTGTTGGATAGTATAGGGGTAAAAATTGCTATTCTAACTCCAAGGGGTGCAACAGTAGGGTAAGTGTTGGATAGTATAGGGGTAAAAATTACTATTCTAACTCCAGGGGGTGCAACAGTAGGGTAAGTGTTGGATAGTATAGGGGTAAAAATTACTATTCTAACTCCAGGGGGTGCAACAGTAGGGTAAGTGTTGGATAGTGTAGTGTAATATTATGCGTTGTAATGGTAGGCGTTGTAATGGTATGCGTTGTAAAGGTATTTTTTAAAAATGCGTTGTAGTGTCATGCGTTGTAAGTGTTGTGCGTTGTAATGGCTTATGCGTTGTAAAAAATGCGTTGTAAGTGTAGTGCGTTGTAACAGTTGCGTTGTAAAGGTTGTTCCCCGTTCGAGGCAGTATTATCATAAATCACCTAAAATATAGGACTTCTATGAGTGAAAAAAACAAAGAAATCTCCACTCTCTTTATCAGTTACTATAATTTCCTAAATAATACTTAGAAAATATCTGAAAAACAAGGTGATGGCATAGCAACCTCTATACTATCAATTCCAGCACAGATAGGAGACATGAATATATCTCAAGCACTACCACAGATGGAAGGCTGGGATTCCTTAGCAGATGTTACAAAAAACCAGGACAAGAGTCCCCTCCACAGTGCACTAATGACCAACTATCTTTGAGCTCAACGAGATGATTTGGCATTCGGGAAAGACTAGTTCTTCACAGGATGGAAGTGTTTTGGGAGTGGTTTATTCTGATCATAAACACCAGAAACCTGTCTCATGCCCTCTTAATCAAAATACAGACTAACAAGAGCCATTTAATACCCCAAATACTAATTAGCCAGCAAAAGAAAAAAACTGGAAGAAATAAATAATAATATCTCTGAATTTAAGGAATTTCTGACCCAGTCAACAAATCACTCAAAGTCAACAAATCACTCAGAGTATGTCGACAGACGCAGTACCAGGGACAAATAAAGAAACAATATAGTCATAATCCTTCCCACAAGTACACTCAAGTATCAACGTCTGAGCCTCTGGAATAAAGGGCTCAAGTTTGTCCTGACTCAGATATCGTATAAATTCAGCTTCAGATGGAGTTGCTGGAATTCTTTAGAAATATATGATTAAAGGGCTTCTTCAATAATATGATGGAGAAAGAGAAGAACACATTGACATAGGCTCACGTAACTAATCTTTTTTCACACCTACACAGAGCAACATTCTAGCATGGGACTCATCTTTTGAACAGGTGGTGATCAACAATGTTGAACAGCTACATCTTCCTGATAATCACCCCTTTTACAATTGAACACAAAAATGGCCATACAAGAACTAAGATCTAGCCATGATCTGATCATGAAGCCAGCAGGCAAGGGTAGAGCCATAGTGCTACAAAACAAAAAAAGCCTATAAACATGAATGCCTTTGGGTATTGAATGATACTTGAAACTACAAAATCTTAGCACAAGTTCAAACCAAGGCGTTCAAAATGGAGATTAAAAACCTAGTTGATTTGTCCTTAGTAAACAGGCGGATTATGAGCAATGACACAGACTTCCTGATAAGCGAAAACCTTAATTCACCATTATTTTTTACATTTCCAAAAATCCACAACACCACTATACCACCCCATGACCATCCAATAGTCTTGAGCATAGGCTTAATCCTAGAACTGCTATCAAAGTTTGGTGATCACTTCCTAGTGGAAAAATATCCTCTTTCATTAAAGTCACAAAAGAGGTGCTAAACTTTATTTTCCAATTTTCATGCAATCCTGACACAGAACTTGATAAAGAATCCCTCTATATGAGTATCTCCCAGGAAAATATTCTAAAGGTGTGAAAGTGATTAAGGAATTCCTGAGTAATACAGACAGGAAATAATCAGCAACTAGGCACTTTGTGATAAATGTGATAAAAGTTGCCCTTTTGCACCGTTTCTTTGAATTTGAGGAGACATTATATCTGCCAAGCCAGGGTGCACCAATGAGCAGAACTTTTGTGCTCAATTTGGCTTGTTTATATGTGTAATAATTTGAAGAAGACCATATTTAATAATGATAACATTAAGAATTGGCACTTTTACATACATGTCACATTTTTACTTTGGCATGACATAGAATTGGCTTCAGAATCCATAAAAAGGATCAGTGACCGGAATTAAATTTACCGATACTATTTCAAACATAGAACTGGCATTCCTAGATGTTTTGATTACAGCCGAGAACGATTTACTTAAAACTAATGTGTATTATAAACTTACCAGTAAAAACAGTCTTCTGTTATTTCATTGTTTCCATTGCTGCACATTCCGGGCTCTCATTTACTGGTGGATCAGTTCTTCCGATTAGGTTGTAATTCTTCAACTATGGCAAATTAAGACAAGCAGGGTGACCTGTTGTCCAATAAATTACAAAAACACAGGAGTGACTAATGTCGCCACTTACATAATCAATACCGTAGAAAGAGTGATTAATAAACATCGACGTAGTCTTAGATTTGACACTCTTGACCTAACAAAACCTATAATTTACTTTAAAAAAAGAGGGCTAGTTTGTGTGAACTGCTACTACACAGTAGACCATTAACACAGAAAACGAAATTGGGCGCTGTATTTTGGAGATTATCTACAGTAACAGGCAATTACCCCTGTGGCAAATGTAGCATCTGTCATCTTACAAAAGCCACAAAAACTGTTGAATTGACTCTAGACATCCTGTGGATTTTTAACAAACACACCACTTGTAACTATGACAATGTAAATTGTGTTTACCCATGCGGGACTCTGGGGATGATCCCATAAAAGATCAAATTCAGGATCAGTGACTACAGGAGTAATATCCAATGTAAAAGAAACATAACATAACCTACCAATCATTTTCTGGTATTTGGAAATACAGATAACAACCTTCATTGTATAGTGATAGAAAAACCATGGATTCCATATGCACCAAGCATTCCTAAGATGGATCTATAGTTTGGGTACTCATAACCAAGGTTTAAATTATGAGATCCTTTGTAATCAGCTTAACTCGCATAAGGGATAATCTTTTCTCATTGACATGATTGCATCAATTTATGTGTTGTTGTTAGTAATTTACTATCAACAGAAAAACTAAACTGACATGATAGAAGATAGGAAGATCTGACTGTCAAAATCCCAGATTTATTAGTAATTGCAATTTCATCCTCCCGCACTGAATAGTATTCCAACACCCCGTGGTACAACGACTAGAGACATTCACTGTTATTGACAAATTTCCTGGGTTTTATCTTGTGGGTTGATGTCCCTGATGGTTACTAATGGACATGTTTGCCCAACTACAACAATGCTGTAACATCACGTACAAGTACAAAAGACATTTCTTTTTACACTAATATGAGCATTCGATACGTAGGTGATCAGCAATAAGGCAATATGAGGACCCAGTAGAAAAAGCCTAGAGACTGTGCCCACTAACAAAAGACTTTGACATATTGTTCCTATAAGTAAATTTTAAAAACTTTGAGAAAAGAAAATATCTTTGTCACTTAAAATGAAGACTAATCAATCCCAGACTGCTGTCAGGTGACTACATGCATTTGCCCTGGAAGACAAACCTCAACAGGGAAGGGGCGTAACACAGGCACCCGCAGCCCCCGCGGTGCGGGGGGGCCCGTTCCCCAGCGGCCCCCTCACTCGGCGGAGCCAGCAAGCAAGCCTCTTCAAGTCGTCATGAATTAAATGGTGCGCACGCCCTCCCCATAAAATTAAATGGTGCGTGCGCGCTACGGCCTCTTCATTTATTAAATGGTTGGTGGGCATGCGCACGCCCGGGCCCGGCCGGGCCTCTGAGGCTTTTCATAATTAAATGGCGCGCAGTTGTCTCCGCCGGCGCAGGTCTGTGAAAGAAAGTGTGGCATCTGATGGCCCCTATCTGCATGCAGTGATGTGCACGGCCTCTGCCAGCCCCGCAGGTCAGTACTGGAGGAAACTCAGATATGGGACACTGTGTGGCTCTCTCTCACTCGGAAAGAAGAAGAGGGCAGAGAGGAGGGGAGAAAACCAGGTGTGGTTTGCACCAATATTTCACTGTCAGCACACATGTGTGGAGCACAGGGCGCCCGGGGGTTATAGAAAGGTTCTAGAAGCTTGCAAAATAAGCTCACTAGTGCTAACAGACAAAGACAGGAGGGGGCAGAGAAAGAGAAGTGTGGTCTGACGCACAATGGGGACTTTGTGGCACACGCGTGCAGCAGAAAGCGCCAGGGGTTAGAACAGGCCCGGTTCTAGCGGGTGGGCCGGGTGGGCCAGGCCCACCCAAACATGAGCCTGGCCCACCCAAACAGGAGCCTTGGCCCTCGCAGCGAGGGCTTGAAGGCAGGCGCGCAACGGCATTGGGCTCAAAGGGCTGTCTGTGTGTGTGTGTGTGCACCCAGGCTGAGACAGCTTCCTGGGCGCACACACGCACAGACAGTGTTTGAGATTATTGCAGCCGCACCCGAGTACTTCACAGGTCTTTAAAAGACCATTTACATGTTAACAAGGCTTTGTTTATTTTTTCACCCCTTCATCTCCACATGGCGAAAGGCAACAAATCCTTTCTTTGGCCGCGGTAACCTTTGCCTACTATCCGGCTGCGTGAATATTTCTTATTCTATGCAGCGCAGGAGAAAAGAAGTTTGTTTATTCCTATTCACCTTTCCTGACCCCTGTAGCAGCTTATCACATCAGGCTGTGACACAAAGTTTGACTAATGGAGTAGGTAAGAGAATGTATTACTAGTTGTTTTTCTTTTTAAATCTGCGCAGGCCCAGCAGGGAACATACTTCGTGTGTGCTTCATTTAAACAGTTTTTATCATTATCATGGCCGATGCAGGACAACAATAAGACAATACAAATGCCCAGATAACTCTGGTGATTAATGATCCTGCTGGAGAGGAATCATTTGTCTGTTAGTAGTTTTTAAATGCAGATGAACTGTATTTTATGTGGATAGCTCAGTGGGTTACTGCCTTTGTCACAGAGATCCTTGTGTTACTTGCAGTTCAGAAGTTACAATCCTAACATAGGACAGTGACCAATGAACTGGCAACAAAGAGCTGCAAACAAACAAGAATGGTATAGTTAGAACTTCGCTTTTTTTGTTTTGCGATATAGTTAGAACTTCCTCAGTCTTTCATTATTCTAATGTTGCTAAAATGAGTATGTTTGGGCAGATATACATTTTTATCAGTAAAGCTGACCCCATGGAATACTCTTTAAATCCTAAGGTTGTGTTTCCCCAGGCTAAACCCTCTTAAAATATACTGCCCACCAGTATGGATGACATGTGATTCCTACACCTTGTAATCCTCATTGGTTTATGTGACATTCCCTGCAGACTGATTTATGTACTTGTATGATTCATTGTCTATGTATAATGTGTACGTGGTGTAAAGTACTGACACAAACTACACTGATATGAGTAGCACTATACAACAAATGAAATGCATAATAGAGAGGGGCAACGTAAAGATGAGGGGCACTGTTGGAGGGTGGCAGTGAAGGAATCCGAGGAGGAGGTCATGCGGGGGAGGGGCTATGGGGAGATGAGGGGCACTTGTGACGTGTGACAGTGAGGGACTCCGAGGAGGAGGTCAATAGGGGAGGCCATGGAGGGGCACTGTAGGAAGGTGGTAGTAAAGGTATTTCGGAGAAAGAGGTTATTGGTGTGGCGCCAAAAAAAAACTTTCGCATCAGCGCTAAAGCCGCCCCGTCATGGCCTTTCTGTTTTTGTTTATTTAATTAGCAGTCGGGTCATAAGGGCTACTGTGGAACATAATTTAAAGTGCGTGCTAATTATATTTACTGCTATATTCAATGTTTTAAGTTTGAAGGTGATTTTACTAATGTTTTTACCGGGAAAAATCAAAATGGTACCTGACATTGGGCTGGGGCCCAAGGTCAGCTGTGAGATAAGGTGCACTGGAGAGGAGCAGTGAATAATCAAGCCTGTAAGGGATTGCGCTGAAGAGTCAGGGGTCAGGTGGAGGTAGTAATGAAGAGGGATTCTCCCTGAAGGCTCGCACAGAGGGAGCCCGAGAAGTGTCACTTGCCCGATACTCCCACCTCAGAAACCTCCTCTTCCCATCACAGAAACATTACATGGAAAAAAACACTTTCTGAGAGTGATAACATTTAGAAAGAGATTTGGAAAAGAGTGCGTTTTACTGGGACTTGTAAGACTAAGAAGAGATAAAGGAGGGCCCTGAAGCAGGCCTGCCCAGATATATATACGCGACAAATCGAGCCCGCAGTGGCCCACTCAAATGCACCCTTGGCCCAACCAAATAAAAATTCCTGGAGCCGGGCCTGGGTTAGACTCTAGATAGAGGGGTCTAGAGAAGAAGGGTGCAGTACAACTCAACTAGCTCCGGCGGACAAGGGTGGGGCAGAGAAGTGACGTGCACAGAGAGGCCGTTAGGACTGACACACACATCCTTTAGGGAGGGGCACGGGCAGAGGGAGATGGGTGGCCTGCAGCGAGGACTCGTGGGCAGCGACACACAGTGAGGAGAGAGTGACAGGAGAAAAGGTGACTGCAGACAGGCACCCTGAGGCTACTGCCTGTGAAACACTCTGGAACCAGAGGGGGGCCAAGGGGCCTAGAGCAGAGTTCAGTGGTGCTAACTCTCTAGGCAGACTGAAGATGGGGGCACGTAGGTCTGAGGTCACAGACCTGGCATAAAGGGGAACCACAGTGAGACGAACACACTTCGACAGTTACGAATGGCACAAAGAGGGTGCGGTCAGAGTCGTGGCCTACTGGAATCTGAGGAGGCGGGCGACCAGGCAAGGTCAGCCCGCCTTTGCGGTAATTGCCCAGCACCGCAGCTCACGGCCTGGAAAGCTGAGTCAGATTCTGCACTGCAGGCTGCAGCGCGTGTTAACAATAATTTGCTTTTTAGTGTAAGCTGCAGCACGTGCCGCTGCCTGCCAGTAGTGTTACTAGTTAAATCTTACTTGCCAGTTTCAGACTACCTTTAAATGTAGAGAGTTGATGATGCTTTCATTGTTCATAAACCACTTGGACACATGCACCCCGCAGATGCCACTTTTTGCACACTCGGCTCTTAGACTCAGGCGGGTCTCCGCATAGGGCACAACGCTCAAAGGCTCAGCCAGAGCTGCGTGGGTGGGTTTTCTGTAGTCCTAAGTTTACTGTTTAAGGCGTACAAAGGTTCCTCCACGGAGGGCTAGCAGATGCCACCGGAGGGGGCTGGAGTTATTCGAGTGTGACATCCAAACTTTGCCAGTGGCGTGTCCTACCTTGAATGTGCAAATAACAAAGGGCCATAAGTAGGAGGGCTAATACCGGTCGGTAATGGCCGAAAATCGGTAAATTTCCCGTTCCCAACCGGTATTTAGCCCTTTGCGATGTAGGAGGCTGGATTTAAGGATTCGGTAATTTACCGATTCGTTATTTTAACCCCTTGTGTGCCCCGCCCTTTCCCCGCCCTGTGCCGGGCGTTGAATTAGCGGGCGGGGTTCATGACGAGATAGTCTCGTCATGGGCACAGCGCAACCGCGGCCCATGACGAGACCATCTCGTCATGGGCACTCAAGGGGTTAAGGAATCAGTAAATTACCGAATCCTTAAATCCTATGTAGGGAGCACTCAAGTGAGTACATTTTTGGTTTAAGGATTTGTTATTTACCACCAAATACAAGTTGGTGGTAAATACCGAATACCTTTCCAAAAGCAATTTTGTGCTTTGTTAAAAGTGCCATGTGGCAGACATACATGCCCTTAGGGCATGTATGTGCGCCACATGTGCACACATGCACGATTCAGGGGTGCAACAGGGTGTCAATGTGACACCCTGCCACCCTTGAATATGCTCCCCCATTACCGATTCGGTATTTACCGAATCGGTAATAGTGAATGGCTTCGCATTCATACCTATGGGCCTCCAGGCCCATAGGAATGAATGGGAAGGTATTCCTTATCACCGATTCGGTAAATACAGAATCGGTAGTAAGGAATATTACCGAATCGATAAAATTTACTGATTGTTTACCTACATTCTATTTACCGATTCTTAAATACCGAATCGGTAAAATTCGGTATTTAGGAATCGGTAAATAGAAATTACCTACATATGGCCCAAAGTGTATTTGAAAAGCGCACATTCACCCAATTGTATCTTTGCGCTGAATAACAGATGTTTATCGTTACCCAACTCAATGGAACTCATTTTATAAACCTCAGAAGGATAAAAGCCTGCTGGGATTTGAACCTGTGACCACAATCCCCAACGGTGAATGTATTAATCCACTAAGCCACCAGACCTGGCTTCAGTTACTTAAGGGGGTGTGGACAAGGGTGTAAACAAGGAAACAACAGGGCCATGCACGTCTGCGGAGTGGGTAGAAAAGGGGTGGAAAAGGCACAACGCACGCCGCACTGGTCACAAAGCCTTAACACTGACACTGCGCACGTGTAGGGTCTGGGGACTCACACAGCCAGGAGCCTGACAATCTACTCATTCTGGAGATTTTTTGGGCATAGTCCGGAATAATTCTGCAAACCACAAACAACGAATATATCGGTTCAATCTCACCAGTGAAATGTAAACCTCGCAGACGTAATCTATACCTTGTTAATGGAGACCTTCGGAAATATCTAGTGAGGACGTTGTCCGTTCATTGCCTGTGATGTCATTGTGGGCTCTGCTGATGTCTGATCCGGCCAGCATCGAGTACAGAGACGTGCACCCACCCTGGCACAAACATGAACCACCTCGTGGTGAGAGGGGCTCGGATGCATTCCCCGGCAAGGCCTTGACGCTGGAAACGGAAACATTCCTCCATCCAGACGCACACACCTCTTTTGAGGTTTCCAAAAATGAACGGAGAACCCCTACTGTTCCAGCAATATCTCCTAGGACGAATTGTGCTATTGAAAACCTAGGATTCCAAGTCTAAAACGCTTTTGTCCGATTCCATCACATAGACTTGCACATGTTTGTCCTTTATATAAAGCGCTTGCCTTGGTCACAACTGGGTCTGGTAGGCACTAAATAAAACTACAAATAAATGATCAACGCGACAAAGAGTAAGGAACAGTAGCTGGCCTGGGCCCTCCCTCGGTCTGCATTAGCGACTCCGAGTTCGAGAGAACCTGTTTTTTTGCTTTGCATCTGCTGCTTTCAGTTTGGTATTCCTATTTGAATCAGATAATGTTTATTGAAAGCAGTGACGCCAATGACGAGGTACATTAAGCGGTGGACTGATGAACATGATAGAAAACGTGGCCATGTCATGATAAAGTCAAATCAAAATATACTAGAGTTCTGGGTGGTAAGGCAAAGTGGTAGGTGATGGCCTGGGTCGCCGGGAAGGGGCCATCTCCATGTGCTTTGCAGGGGGGCCCCCTCAACTTTCGTTATGCCACTGCGACAGGGGATTGAGGTTGGGCGCTGATGCGATCTACTTATGTCCACATGCAATAACGTCAGACAAGGAAACAAATCTACAGCAGACAGAATGGAACAGATCTGCATTTCTATTCTGCCCGCATCTTCAGGGAAAGAGAAGGGCATGCTTGACAAGGAGTCATCCATCCCATGATGATGTAAGTGGACGACAGAACAATGGATACATAGTGCATTTTTACAGCATAAAACGTTATGATGCATTGTATTGAATTCAACTATTGTTAAGCAAGCTCTTCCCAATAAATCAGTGTTTAACTACAGGGATATATGCTCCTCTCACGTTCCTATGTGACGTGGTCCTAAATATCGCAGAATGAGTTCAGTGCACAGATTAAAATGGAACTACATCCATCTTTGTGAAGTTCTTCACTGGTTGGTACATTTCACAGTTATATTTATTTTATTTTTATTTTGCAGAATTTTATATAGCGCGAACTTGATCCGAATCGGGTAAAAGAGCGCTTTACATAGCACCAGTTACATTACATGAGGACAAGTTCATTTACAAAAAAAAAAATAGGCACGGGGAGATTAAGTGATTTGCCAAGAATCACAGGATGTTCAGCGTCATTGCCGAGACTCGAACCAGTTCCCCAGAGTCGAGGTCGACCGCCCGAGCCGTTTAGGCCAGCTCCTCTTATAATGCATGCGAATAGTGTCGCACCAAGCAATACCCAAAAGGTGTACTGATCTTTTAAATATCTTTCTTATTACAGCAAAACCCTGTTATGCAAATTGAATAAATGAAATTATTATTCATTTTTGTTCAGATAATAAAAAACATACATAAAAATAAATTTAAAGCCAAGAAATCCAAATACACTTCAAGAGAAAAAGAAAGTGCATTGTGCAAGAGTGCCTAATGGTTTGCCTTAACAAAGTGCATAGGAAGGAGACAGGCTAAGTAGTTAACATAAATTCTCTTTCGAAAGCCCAGAAGATTTGCTGGCCCCTGGGGAGGATGGCATTAATGTTCGTGCACAAAGTTAATGTTGCAGGATGGAATGTGGTCACCTTCATACTAGCTTCTACCTAGTGCCACCCGTGGGATTTTCAAGTGATATTAAAAAGCATTCGTCTGGAAGGAAGAAATGTGTCCACTCTATTCCAAGGCTTAATACATCTCACAAGGACAGCTATGTGGTTTCCTTTCAAGTTTAGGTGAGTTGTACAAAAGTACTTGATAGTTTGCCCAGTGCAATGCATAATGAGGTAATTGGCATAAGTATGACTTCATAGGCCCGAAGGCTTTACTAGCCCATGAGGGAGATAGCACTGGTGTTTGTGCGCGTGCTGGAGGTGGCAATATGGAATGTAACCACCTTCACCATGGCTTCTAGCCAGCAGCCACCCCCTGGGGGTCTTCAACAACTTCAGTTAACGGTCTGGAGGATAGGTATGTGCCCGCTCTATTCATGAACTTGATAAATCTCACCGTAACCACTGAGAAGTTTCTTTTCAAGCAGAAATTTACTGTGTGCTGATATGTTCTGGCGCTATGTTGGTTAAAAACTTTTTGAAGCCAAAAGCGACGATTGTATAATTAAAAAAGTGCAGTCGCCCAGACTGTGAGGTAACAATTCATTCTGGTTGCTGCAAAAGTGACATGACCTGACGGAGGTTTCGGAAGCCATTTTAGGCGATGATCCAGGGTTAGGGCATTGCCAAAGCAGATTTGCAGCAGCATTATTTTATAACAGGGTTTGTAATTGCCATTTAGGCCTGCGGGGTCAGAGGTAGATACAAATTGATGTCCATCGAACAGTGGCTCTGATTCTAAAATATTTTGTTGTCAGTAGCGAACGAGGGGGAATATTATCAAGCGGCAGCGATCATTATTGCTGGCCACGCTTAGCGTGAGATTTTTTATCGCCGGCTATGGCTGGAAATTATCGCCATGATAGCGCTGTATTAACAAAGCATAGCGCAATGGCGATAATTATTCCAGCGATAGCGGTGTTTTCCATGGAACGTCGTTGGTTTTCCAGCGATGTTCCATGGAAAACGGTGATAACCTTGCTGATATGACCCTGTGGTCGTATCAGAATAATCCACCCCAATGTAAAGTATAGGTAAGTCAGCATTTTAGCAGACGTTAGTTTTTGGCAAAAACCGCGGTTTTCGCCAAAAACTAACATCTGCTAAAATGCGTGGGCCTCCTTGTAAATATCGCGATGTGCACATCAGCGATAATTTACAAGCAGTACTGCCCAGTGACGCCCAATTTGCATCTCATTAGTGATGCAAAGCGAGGCGTCGGGAAAACGGGTGCTAACATGCGCTAATGCATGTTATCACCCACTTGTAAATAGGGCGATAGTTTTATCTCTGCTTTTTTGGCTTTTAATGCCAAAAAAGCAGAGATAAGGCCCTTGTTGATATGCCCCTAGATTTATTTGACCAGTTTGTTGAGAAGATGTCTGAACTGCTTATTTTGTGTTTTTGGCATGTCCCATATGGGTTCTGCTTTAAGAGCTGATAGAACCTCTTTCATTGCGGTTGCACAGGCATTCTTTTATGAATTTGTTTGAATTTCCTTCCAGATTAGTGCCTTGAGGTTTTCAGTATTTGCACAGCACAAGGACAAGAGGTATTTGAGAATCCCTGGCCTATGGGCTAGATCCTGTTGAATTAACTGAAACTTGAGCCTTCTTTGTGCTTGTGAGGTGTCTCCTGGCAGCTGGAAAAGGATGTGGAAGACTTTGCATTGTGAGATGTTTAAAAAGGATGTCAGTTTGTTCGGAAAAGCTTCTGTGCCTTAGGCTTCAGGGCATTAAAGTGCAAGAGGTGAGAAGTACGGTCCTAAAGCCACTCGCTGAGTTATTTCTATGTGCTTGTATTCTTTACCTGCACCCCACCTAGGTGCCAGGAGCCCTATACATTAAGTTCTTTCCCAAAGAAAATGATATTGGTTTTCCCAACGTTTACCAACATTATATTCTCCTTGCAGTATCCATCCAACGCATCTAGTAGTCTCTGGATTCTGACTCCTGTTTGATTCAACTGGTCCACATCATCAGCACATTGTAATGATGACACTGCTTGGTGGCCCAGTCTTTCAGGGGGTGAGTCTACTTGGTTCAACTGGGTAGTAAGATTCCACGAGAATAAGTTAAAAAGGAAGGGGGCAAGGACACGCTCTTGTTTTAGTCCTCAATTGGTTTGAACACCTAATTAAATTTGAACTCATTTATTTAAATACTGAGGGGCTTATTTACAAGCCCTTTGCGCCACTGGTACGTCACTTTTCCCATGTTAAAAATGGCGCAAAAGTGGCGCAAGGGGCTTGTAAATAAGCCCCTGAAGCTGGAATTCATTGAGGAGATTAGGTGGAATATTCCTAGCTTGGAGTTTCTTCTAAAGTTAACCCCTGTTGACCTGGTCGAGAGTTTTCGAAAAGTCAATAAAACAAGTATAAGGCTACTGGCTTTTACTGATTGATCTTTCCAACAGTAACGGAAGTTCTACCATTATCCAGTGTGCTCGATTTAGGTCTAAAACCAGTCTGGTTTAATGGAATTCGTTTTTTAGTGGCGGCCCAAGTTTCCATTTCCCTTGTAAAAGCCTTGTGAAGTGCTCAGCGTCTATATTCAGCAAGGGAATTAGCCAGTGGCTGTACGGATTTGCATATGTCCCCTTTTTAGGTGAGCCTGGGCAGCGCATGCGCTCAGTAGCGGCACGTGGTGGGAGTGCTGCTGGGCGCTGACGTGGGGCGGGGGAGGGGCAGGGTGGGGGGGTAGTAAACTACAGATTATGGCTGATTAGAGGTAAGTAAACATTTAAATACATAAAACGAATTTCGTTGTGTGCGCTGCATCGCATTTGGCCATGCAGCACGCGCAACAAAATTTGTTTTATTTATTTATATGTTTACTTACCTCTAATCAGCCATAATCCGTAGTTTACTATCCCCCACCCTGCCCCTCTCCCGCCCCACGTCAGCGCCCAGCAGCACTCCCACCACGGGCCGCTACTGCATGCGCTGCTCTGCGAGCCATGCTGTATTGAGTTAGGGATTTGAAGCCCCGCCCACTCGCCACCCATATTTTTCATTGGCTTGTGCCCTTGTCCTTTGTAAATGCTGACTTCTGATTCTTTAATCGCCTTGATAGTCCCTCCTCAGTACTGCCTTGTCTTAATTTGAAACCTCCCAAAGCGACTGGCACTTTTATTTCTCTTGCGACTCGGCATGTTTCATTGTGTCTGTAAGCACAGTTTTCTTATAAGAGTTTCTCGTCCTGCAGGCACGATGTGCAGCTCGCTTTCACTTTCAAAGGGTGCCGTCCACACCACTTTTAGCTCAAATGAACCGTTCAGATCTGCGTCTTCGCGTCCACTCTGCAGCCTTATAATGTATTGTTCTTTCATGTCACCTTAAAGATAATTACTATTTTATATATCACGCAGACATCGACCCGATGCACGAGCATATTTTAAAAAATATTTCTTTAATGTCATGAAATAATCATACATGCATCACCATTTATGAGAAATGGGTTTTTTTCATACAATGAGTGTGTTTAACTCCCAGGCCTCCTGGGCACCCGCATCCACAGGGACTCCTCTCAGCTCTGACTCCAGTTCACGCAGACAGCGCAACCTTTCACCCAGCACAGCCCAGAGATAGGTCTTTCACCCACTGCAGCTCATGCTGAGTGCGCCTGCCACTCAGACCCTGCAGGTTACACCAGCGTGTGATGGTCTGGACTCTGGAGTAACTTGAAACAAAATGGAAAGATGGCGCAGGGCATGTTCTGCCAAAGTCCAACAGCCCCATTCCCCACATGGCAGTGAAACCAAGCGTGCATCGTCGTACAGCTGCTAGGTGAGGGAGCGCGAGTGGGGTTTTAAAAATGACATGCATTGTAACGTTTTGCTTTTCATTTCCAATCAGTCACTGTTAGATTTGGGGTTCTCTAGTTTACATAGGTAGGCACTTGTGACTAATACGGACCCTTGCCTCTAGTCAGGGTAAGGGGGTACACTCCTAAAATAACCCCTGCTCCCCCCCTTGGTAGCTTGGCGCGAGCAGACAGGCTTATCTCAGAGGCAGTGTGTAAAGCATTTGTGAACACATACAGTAATCAAGTGACAAAACTCCAGATGGACACCACACAAGTTTTACATCAAAAATAAGTATTCTTTATAAAGATTTAACACAAGACCATAAACGACAAAAATCCACAATACTGTTACTTCAAAATGGTAGTTTTAGCTTAGTTTTTTTTGTTCTTAAAATGCGACACTCTTAGTTCAATGTACCTTTAGATGCGACACGCAGGGCAACGAAAGTGTTGCAAGGATGGTGATGCATTGAAGATTTTGGTGCAAAGAAATAAAGACGTGAAGATCTTCCTGATGCGGCACGCTTCTCCGATGTTGTGAGGTGTCTCGGCTCGATGCGTCAGCTGCAGCGGCGACACCCTTGTTCAGTTATGCGATGACAGCGGCTTTGGCGGTGACACTCTTCTCCAACGATGCGAGACGCTTCCGCTCGATGCGACAGTTGCAGCGGCGACTCCCTTGTTCAGTGATGCAACAACAGCAGCTCCCACGGCGCCACGTTTCTCCGTGGATGCGAGCCGCTTTTCTTGATGCGGTGCAATGCGAGAGCTACAGCAGCGACATCCACGATATGACGGCAGCGGCTGCGACAGCAACACGCTTCTTCCTCGATGCAAGACACTTCTCTTGATGCGGTGCAATGCGACAGCTCCAGTGGCAACACCCTTGTTTAGAGATGCGACGGCGACAGGATTCTTTGGTGTTGCGGGACGCTTCTCGTGATGCGGTGCAATGCGACAGCTACAGCGGCGACACCCTTGTTCAGTGATGCAACGGCAGCGGCTGCAACGGCGACATGCTTCTTCTCCGTGAGTTGCGCTTCCAGCTCCTTGCGACACGCAGTCCCTCAGAAGGCCCAAAACAGCAGCAGGCACTGCCAAAGAACTCTGGGGAGCTGGGGGTTGAAGTCTGTTGTCCCTGAGACTTCAGCAGGAAGCAAGCTCTTTTCCAAGCCCTTGGAGATCCTTACACAAGTTGAATGAAAATGCACACAAAGTCCTTTCTCCTTTCTTTGGCAGTCAGGCAACCACTGCAGGCCAATCCCCCAAGCAGCACTTCAGCTTAGGGATAGTCTCTCCTCAGTTTCTTCTGGTTCCACTCCTCAGCAAAGGTTTCATCTTGTTCCCAAAGTGATCTAAAGTTCTTGGGTTTGGGTCCCAATATTTATACCCAGTTTCTCTTTGTTCTCTGAAGGCAGAGAGGCGTTTGCCTAGTCCAAACCAGTTCTGGTCAGTCCTGGAGCACTTTGTTTACATGACTCCTTCTTTCCTTTCAGAGTGCAGGGCAGAGACATCAGACGCACCACAGGAGGTGGAACCAGCATTGTGGAGGGAAGGCACAGCCCTATTCAGGTCCCAGGTGCAACTCTTCCCTCCCATCTGGATGCTGATCTCTGTATTCAACACTGGGCTGACTCACCCTGTCTCCTGGAATCCCCCAGCGCTGTCACTCAACCTCCAGACAAGGAATACACAGCCTAGCAGAGGCAGGTTTGAATGGTTAGACAAAAAAATACCTACTTTCTAAAAGTGGTATTTTCAAACACAGAATGTTAAAACCAACTTCACTAAAAGATGTATTTTATCATTCTGAGTTCAGGCATACTAAATTCGAATTTCTACCATGTTCCCTGAATCAGTTAGGATTATAAGATGTAATAATCAAACTGTCCATTCTGGCCTATGGAGAACAGGTAGCCTTGCAATAGTGAAAAACGAAAATGGCTGTAATTCACTATTAGAACATGCCACACACACCAGGGCATGTCCTACCTTATACTTACAATGCACCCTGCCCTTGGGCCTACCATAGGGGTGTCTGATATGAAGAAAAAGGAAGGTTTAGGGACTGGTAAGTGGGTGCACTTGCCCAGTCAGCATGACAGTCCCAGACTGCACGCAGGCTCTGCAATGGCAGGCCTTAGACACTCTTTTACAGGCTGCTTCTGTGGATGGCACAACCAGTGCTGCAAGCCCACCAGCAGTGTTTGGATTACCAGCCCTGGGCACTCCTGGTGCATTGTACTAGGGTCTGACAGGTAAACCAAACCAACCAATCATGGAATCACTAATTCCTACATCAATTTACAATAGGGAGCACTTGCACTGTGGCACTGGACAGCAGCGGCACAGTGCCCAAAGCATCTAACACTAGCAAAAACACATGAGGCAACAGCAAAAATGGAAGGAAGACCCACGCCAAGGTGCCAGGTCTAACAGTCACATAAAGGCATCAGCCCCTGTTTGGAATGAGCTAGCACAGAGCTGGCTGATGATTAACACAAACAACAGGTAGAGCCCGCTGAAACACAGAGATAAAACCATCCTTCTGCACATGTGGGTGAAATGTGTGTCCAGATTTCGAAGCACGACTGAAGACCCGATTTCCACCTGTCAAGTGTCCGGTGGAAGTGTTTTAAAGGAGTGGATGTGGCCTAACTGCCAGAGCTGCCTACTTCAGAGCTGGGGAACCAGGTTCAAGTCTTGATTTCAGCTCAACATCCTGTGATTCTGGGAAAATCACTTAATCTCCCCATGCCTACAAAAAAAAAAAGCATTTGCAATGAAATAGGTCGCGCATTTACGCAAGTTTGAGCTATTGGCATTGTAAATAACAATGCCTTTTAATTATGTTCTGATTTCTAAAACATAAATAAAAGGCATTGACATTTGCAATGCCAATAGCTTAAGCTCACGTAGATGCGAGAACTATAGCATTGCAAATGCGTTTTGTAAATTGGTGAAGCCAGGAGTTAGGATCTCACTCTGTTGCCGGGCAATTGTTGAGTGGTTTGAAAAAAGCTGCTACCCAGTACACAAAGTCTTGTTTAAAAATTACTGCAGGGAGGCTATTTGGGTCTGATGATCTATCACTCCTATTTTACTGATAATGATACATTCTTCTATATCCATCACCCCTACCTTTACTGATACAGCCTTCTACATCCTTTTGATGGTATTCCAGGGGTGACAGGGGTGATGCATAATTCTCTATGGTAGAGTCTAGCATTTCACAGCTACAATGATTGAATATGGGATAGCTATGATTGTTGCTTCTCAATATTGCCTGTAATTCCATTGGTGCCTCTTTCCAGGTGATTAATCACGCACCAGAAATCTCACTGGATTTTGCTGGTGTACGCCTTATAGCATTCTAACCAGGTCTCATTCTCTCTACTATGTTTGGTTGCCAAAAGGATCCTTTTGTAGTTTTTCCTTAATATTTTTAGCTTTTCTTTTTCCTCGAATGGATATTTTAAAGGTTTGGTTGCCTTGATTTCCTTGTACGATATTTTCTTCTCAATTGTCAAGGCTTTTGAGCACCATTTTTTATATGAGAGGTTCCTTTGCATATGAGAAAGTCTTGTGTGGGCTCCAAAAACTGTTTAAGTCCAGTTTGGATACTTTCCCAGGTTTGAATATGGTTTTCTTCTGCCCAAATCGTAACCTCTGTGGCTGACTGTCATTCCTTTTTAAGGTCTGGTAAGTATTATTCCAGGTGACTCTCCCTCTTGAATATATGTCAGCTTGCAAACCAACATCCTGTATTGGAAGATGGGTAGTGTTGTAGTTTTGTATTACTATTTTTTGCGGATAGTGATCGCCTTTGCTCCCTGGGATAGTTCAGAGTGCTGACCTTCCAGAACAGTGACAGAGATTTAAAGGTGTAATCGATCACTGAGTTCTTTTTTGCATCCCTTAGGAGTATAGGTCATAGGTATGTCAAGAGCTTTGCTTAAGTGCGCAAAGGCCCATGGCCTCTAAAAAAAATAAAAAGTAAGGGTAAGTTAAAAGTTAAGAAATTTGAACCTTGCTATGGAATTCCCCATCTGGCGTCTACTTGTTCAGGTGCCCAGCTTTGCCACCATGTTTGGCTAATTTAGATTGAAGTCCCCAGTTCCTAGCCCTTGGCTGAGTCCGTGGCCTGATAGCAGCTGGTTCCAGGTGTTCTCTATGCATGTTTCTTCAACAATTAACTTGGATTTCTATATATGTTTAATGTTAAGAGGGGGCCTGAAAATACTGCAAACTTCCAATTATCCATTTTAATGCCCACCATACTGGAGATGTTCAGGATACATATATACAAGCACATTTCTGATGCATGTTCTATGTTTATGTGGTGTGTTCTTGAGGTAAGAATGTATAGGGCTCTTATAGTCCTGATGAAAGCAATTGAACCCAACTGCATATATGACTGGGTGAAACACGTTGACTGATTGACTATAGACCTCAGGAATCAATACATTCCCATTACCATTCACCAATATACATTTTAGCCTTGCAGAACAACCACCAATAAAACTGTAATTTGTTTCTTTTTCCAGACAATTGTATATACATTTCATTTACTTGGGACAATTCTGATCCTGAAGTATAATATCAACACCACCCACTCAGTGGTCGAGCCCATCTTGACTAGAAGTATGCTGCGGATGCGAAAGGCCTGATGATAAAGCATGCCACAATATGTGGGGGGGACGAAGTTGAAAGGTGGTGGAAGGCTGGGAATTAGAACGAATCCTACCTGAGTGTGCCACAGCTCTTGGCGCTTCCAAGTCCCTTGTGCCCGCGGCGTTTCCCTCCCGCCGTCGCTCGCTGTGGTGGCCGCTGTGTGGGGGGAGCGCACGCCAAAACTACATTTCCCAGGATCCCCTGGGGCCGGAAACACGCCGCCAGCGCGCCCGGAGGCGCTACTTAACGGACCTTGACCCCGGCAGAGCGGGGGACGAAGTTGAAAGGTGGTGGAAGGCTGGGAATTAGAACGAATCCTACCTGAGTGTGCCACAGCTCTTGGCGCTTCCAAGTCCCTTGTGCCTGCGGCGTTTCCCTCCCGCCGTCGCTCGCTGTGGTGGCCGCTGTGTGGGGGGAGCGCACGCCAAAACTACATTTCCCAGGATCCCCTTGGGCCGGAAACACGCCGCCAGCGCGCCCGGAGGCGCTACTTAACGGACCTTGACCCCGGCAGAGCGGGGGACGAAGTTGAAAGGTGGTGGAAGGCTGGGAATTAGAACGAATCCTACCTGAGTGTGCCACAGCTCTTGGCGCTTCCAAGTCCCTTGTGCCCGCGGCGTTTCCCTCCCGCCGTCGCTCGCTGTGGTGGCCGCTGTGTGGGGGGAGCGCATGCCAAAACTACATTTCCCAGGATCCCCTGGGGCCAGAAACACGCCGCCAGCGCGCCCGGAGGCGCTACTTAACGGACCTTGACCCCGGCAGAGCGGGGGACGAAGTTGAAAGGTGGTGGAAGGCTGGGAATTAGAACGAATCCTACCTGAGTGTGCCACAGCTCTTGGCGCTTCCAAGTCCCTTGTGCCCGCGGCGTTTCCCTCCCGCCGTCGCTCGCTGTGGTGGCCGCTGTGTGGGGGGAGCGCACGCCAAAACTACATTTCCCAGGATCCCCTGGGGCCGGAAACACGCCGCCAGCGCGCCCGGAGGCGCTACTTAACGGACCTTGACCCCCGCGTCGCGGGTAGCGTGCGGGTGGCGCCGGGAGAAGCCCGGGACAAGGGCGGGACCGTCTGTGGCCGTCAGAGGCCGATAGAGGCCGGGCTGGGCCATTCTATTTGGTTCGCGAGGCAAGTTGGGCATCTGTCTACAGCCATAAAAGGACTCCTGAGATCTGCAAGATAAGTAGGGGAGGGGCGTGTAGGTGATACATTGTTGGCCTATTGTTAAACACCAAATTAGGGGGCACAACAAATTGAAGTGTTACACGTTATTCTTGTTATCACCTGTGTGTCACCAGCGTTGGGCAATACTCATTGTAGCGTGTTAGCTAATATATTGTGGATCCTTACATCCGGGTTAGTTTCAGGCGATATTCTGAGAACGCGTACCTCGAGGAACCATATATACGATATTATACATCCATAGCCCCAGGGGTGATATGGGGAAAACTAAAAAAACCCTAATTGGACCAGGGGCGGGAGTAAAGGGTACATTGGATGCATTTATTACGCGAGCCGAATCCCTGTTGACGCACGAGATACAGTTAACGGAGCGTAGGTTGTCCCTTGATTCTCTATTGGCACGTAAACGCTCTTCGTTGGGGCAATAGCGGAATGTGTTACGCCTAGGGTAAGCATACCGGCAGGTCAGGGACTTCCCATGCAGAGCAAAAATCAGGGCTCCACAATAGTACAAGTCCACATGAACAGGCGAGTAGGTGGGGATCAAGAGTTACTGACAGTGGAGGGGTCTGCGGCAGATATATTGGTTAGTGGGACTGGGGGAGCCCATGAGGGAGTCCACGAGCAGGAAGGCATTACACCCGGGGGCGGGAGGAATCCCATTGCTCTATTAGAGAGGGAAAGGGAAGTAGTCACCCGCTCAAAAAAAGTGTTATTAGTGCCAGACCCCTCTCTAGAAATTGTCACCACTGAGACCTCAAAGTCCACAACTAAGCCACAAAGTAAGGGGACATGTAAAACCAAACAAGACATAAAAGCAAAAAAAGGAGGCTCCAGAAAAGACCCTATAATAGTTGAGGATGGAAGTAATAGGCCACCCTGCAAACAGTGCGATTCCTGCTCCCCCGTTAACAGAACGGTTTGGCCGCAGGAGTTATTGAAAATACTGGAGTCCAAATTGGAAGCTCTTTTTCTTAAACATTTGGCTCCCTTGGTGGAAGACATAAAAAAAAATCGAGGAGAAAGTCAGTAGGTTGTTAGAAGCGGAAAAGGGTGATCACCCAGTGCCCCAACAAACCATGAGCCATGATGGGTTAGGGAACGCACCTTGCCCGGGACGGGCAGGGACGAAGCAGAGGGTCGTTCCAACTGTGAGCAATGATAAAGACATACCTCCTATTATGGCGCTTGTGAGTCCACAACAAGAGGTTAGCACAAAAGGACCGATAGCAGCCCACAGCCTCCCAAATGTCCAGGTGCAGAGCTCTCCGGGTTTGCAGACGCTGGATCTGCCCCCAGCAGCCTGCCCTTACACAATAGTCTTAGCAGGGGTTCCAGCCCACAATGGGGAAAGAGAAGAGACCACAAGTTCCTTGATAAATAAGGTCAATCACTGGCTGCACAATAACGTGAAGGAATCCAAGCATCAGAGTATTCATATTCTCATGGCAAGGAGGGTAGCTTGGATTGGTCCCTCGGAGAAGAAGTTTGCAGGAGACTGTGTTATTGTTAATTTTAGACACCCAGAGCTGGTAAAAGAATTGCTTGGTTACAGTTATGTGGCTTTTGACAGCGGAACGACCATAAAAATGCTCCCCTTGAACTATTTCTATAGGGACTATGCAAAAGAGTTACGCCAAGTGCCACGCAGAAGAGGGGAAATCCCTATAAGAAGGTCGTACAGACTGGGGTCAGTCTCAAATAGGTTCATCCCACTGTCTGATGCGGCAGTGATGGACGAACTAGATTGACTGACTCCCATTGTAAACATGGAAAATTTATCCCCTCCAGCTAATGTCACGCTAAGGGAGAATGTTGGCATTACAGGAAATATTCTCTCACCTGAAATCCCCCAAAATGAGGTTGCAACTATCTACCTAGCCAATAGTCCAGCTTCAGAACTGAGTAGTTTTAGTAGGATTGGTGTCTCAAAAACAGTGTACCTCAGTGAGGAATGAGTCCACCCGTGGGGTCGGGGAACTCAGGGTGGTATCGTGGAACATTGCTGGAATCTCGACCAAATTAAGAAACAAGGAATGGTTGGATTTCAGCAAAAAGTTTCACATCATTTGCCTTCAAGATACATGGGAGTTGGATAGTAGCGCCCCGCATTTAGAAGGGTACAAAATGTTTTTTGTGCCCGCCCAAAAATCCTTGATGGGAAGAGCTAAAGGGGGACTAATAACATATGTGTCTCTGGCGTTACAAGGGACTTGGGAGGTTATGGGCTGGAACTCGGACAACATTCAGGGTCTTAGTTATGGTAAAAAGGGGTTAAAATTTGTACTGATAAATTTTTATAATGCGGGCCAATCAATGCAGAGGCTGGCTGAACTGAAGGACAGATTGGCTGACCTGTATTCCAGGGGAAAATGCCCACCAAATGTGATTCTGGTGGGCGATTTTAACTGTCACCCATGTCCATACTTGAAATGGGGCGGGGGAATATGGAACTCTTGTCCATCCTTCACAGATTGGCACCTTGAACACACACTGGAAGGCAGCGAATTGAGTAAGATTCTGGGCACATATGATCTAGCCCCTACAATGGATTTAATCAAGCCCAGGATCCCCAACATCATCAATCCATCTTTTAAAGGCAGGGGAAGGGACACCATCATTGATTTTATTTTTGTTTTACATGGGTTCAAAAGTAGGATCATAGATTTTAATATAGAGATTAGTATTTTTAGTGACCACAACCCCCTGGTGTTGTCATTGTTGGATGCGGATCCACCTGTGCAGTCAAGGCCCAGGATGACAATGGGAAATTTGGAAGCAATGGACCAGGGCAGGCGAATACGTTGGGCCAACACTGATGGGGAAGCATTTTATAAAAAACGTATTGCTTACCCAGAAAGCGGGATATGGTTGTGCTTAAATCAAGAAATTAAAGGTAAAGAATTGATAAGCGCATTTGAAAGTATGGCAAGGGACATCGATAGGTTATTGAGGATTAAATTGCCACCAATGTTCAACCTTACACCTAAATGGTTTGACAAAGCATGCTCCAGAGCCCAAAAAGATTTCAAACGGGCACTTAAAAAGATGCCGAAGGACAAGAGTAGGATAGCGGAATGTAGGGCTCAATATAAATTGGCCATAAAGAAGAGGAAAAACTCTATCCATTACGAGGCCTGGGCGAATTTAAGGGAGGCAGCCAAGATGAGAGATATGTCACGTTTTTGGAGGGTGATTAATGATCCTAGTTTCCAGCCCCCGAACAACGAGAAGGTCACCTGCAATATCTTGCCAGAAGCTTGGGTCTCTCATTTCAAAAAGTTGTATAACCAGGGCAGTACCATGGTTCAACATATCTCAGATGCAGGCATGTTACCAAGTTCATGGGTACAGTTCACAGTGGGCGAGATTAAAGACGGAATACATGCCCTGACAAGGAATAAGGCCCCAGGCCCAGATGGGATTCCCCCCGATTTATTTTTATCCCAGGTAGATTTGTGGGCTCCCATACTTACAAGAGTTTTTAACACAGCAGTGGAAAAGGGAATGCCCAGGTCTTGGTCAACTGCCACCATCGTCCCCCTATTTAAAAAGGGTAATAAAAGCGATCCTCAATGTTACCGCCCGATTTCATTAATTGACGTGTCAGCAAGGGTTCTAGGGAAGGTAATTCTAAACCCTTTAATGGACTGGGCTGAGGATAATAAGATCATCACAGATACCCAGTACGTTTTAGAATGGGTCGCTCCACATCAGATCAATGCCTCAATTTATACAACCTGGTGGCAAAGTACACCTTGGCTGATGATGGGACAGTCTATCTTGCTTTTATGGACCTGACGGCAGCCTTTGACCGAGTCAACCGAGAAAAATTATGGAAGATTTTAGAGCTGCTTGGGGTGGACCCTAGTTTGGTTTTTATTTTAAAAACTCTACACATGGATACAACAGCTCAGGTCAGATACAGCAATGAGGGGAATCTCACTGATCATTTTGCCTGCACTGGGGGGGTGAGACAGGGTTGTATTTTGGCGCCCTTTTTATTCACGTTATACATAAATGGTTTGGACAAAGCTCTGGGAAAATTGGGGGTTGATTGTCCTAGAGTGGTCAATAGAAGTATACCTGTCCTTTTATATGCGGACGACGCAGTACTCCTCTCACGAACAGGGAGGGGTCTACAGTCTCTTATTGAGGGCTTTTGTGGGTTTATGGCACACCTAGACTTATCCCCCAACCTAACAAAATCCTATATTATGGAAGCAGGAAAAAGACCAACGAGGAATTTTAGTTTTAACATTGGGGGTCACAAACTAGAGAAGGTTGAGGTTTTTAATTATTTAGGGATAATTTTTGATAAACACCTCAAATTTACCACACCAATCTCAGAAAAGTGTAAACAGCACACGAGTATAATGGGCTCAATAATGACCCGAGCCACGAGGTTAGGCCGCTGGTCACCGAATGAAGTATTGAATTTATATAATTCAATCTGTTGTTCCAAAATCATGTATGGGAGCGAGGTTTGGGGTACTAGAAACACCTCCATGATACAATTGGAGGAAAATAAGTTTCTTAGAAGGATTTTGCAAGTACCACAAAGTACCCCGGCCTACATTATTCATGAAGAGTTAGGGCTCCCTTACATTTCTGACAGAATAAGTCTTAAACCAATAATGTGCTGGATTAAAATTTGGACCAATCCAGATGCTAGCCTTAGTAGAGAAATAATCACTGACTGTATTAAAAGGGATAAAAGTCATAAAATACCATGGCTGAAATACGTAAAGGATAAGTTGAAGTGGCTGGGCTATGCTAGTTGTTTTGATGAGCCCACATCTCTGACGACCCAATCAAAAACACTCATAAAAGCAGAATACTTGAGGCGGGTAGCCTGCTCCCGAGAAGACTGTGAAATACTGAAAGGGTCAGTGCGATCATATATACTCACGAAATCTGTTGCAGGCTTAGAACCTTACCTGGCGCAGATTTATAACAAAAACGATAGATTTTTAATGACCAGATTTAGACTGGATCTTTTACACCATATTTTAGCTGTTCCCGCGGGTTTCACAAAAGACATTGGCTCAAAGGGTCCCTGTGGCTGCGATCTGGGATCTCCACAGGACACCCTCCATTTTGTATTCTTTTGTCCATTCTACGAATTTCCGCGGGATGTCTTTTTAAAAACCATCCTAAAAGCGAATAAATTCACCCATGTCAGGGTAGCTCTTTTATACCTAAAACTTTCCTCGGAGCCTCTTACCTTGTTTTGCACTGTGAATTTTTTAAGACTTGCTGCAAAATTAAGGAAGTCGAGACAAGAGACATAAGTTATCTCGTTTGCCGTGTATTGTTGGTGGGGCAAAACGAGTAAAAGTCTTTCAGGAAATTTGACACAAGCGGTGCATATAATAGTAGTTATAGCCGAAGAAGTATGTAAATGATGAACTGGATGGTTTAGCGCATTGGGGATGTTAAAAGGTATTTTAAAATGTTATAGTCCTTTTTCTAATACTTTGTTTTAAGTAGTCTATGATCATGTATTTTATTCTGGATGATGGTATTTTGCACTCTATAAATGCTTGCACCCTGCACTTTAATAATCTATGAATTTATAGCCTTGCCAGTAGCCCCTGTGTAACCCGGCCATTAAGGCCCTGGACAGGCCATTTAGAAACGCCCTATTTTGTCTTTTTTAAATTATTTTTAATATGTGAAATATGTTCGCAATATTATATTGTAATATGTGTAATTGTATGTGCTCTTTTCTTGGATGTTTTTATATCCGAATAAAGATATTTTGATGATGATGATGATGTGGGTGAGGACTTTCTGTCTGATCAGAGGAATCTCATTTTCATGGACCTTTCAGAGAACAAGTATAGTTCTCCCGCTATACCTAATGGTGCTGCGTGAAGTTTTCCATTACTGAGAAGGGTAGCTCTATTCAAAAGGATCACCCGGACAACATTATGCAGAACACCCTTTACTGGATTCTAGATACTTTCTTCCATTAAATTGATGCTCCTTTAAGAACCCTCCTATTGAATGCTAAAACATTCTGTACAATTTCAACGTCTGCTGCATATTTGATGGCAGGATTACTCTGCCTCAGAAGTTATTGTTTAGTGGCTCAATAAGTGGTGTTGATTAATTTGGCATACGCAAACCAGGGTGACCCTTCAGTTAGTATTTACAGATTGGCTATTGGTACATAAACATATGCACATTGTAACAATAGCAGGAAGATGGCACGTTTTGCCACACCTCTACCGCAGTCTTCACCTCCCAGCAGTTAGTTTGTGATCAAGTTAAAAGTGAGACATTACTATGGACTGTTGTGTGTCTGGGGGAAGTGGCACTTCTAAGAAACATTAGGGCATGGGTTGAATTTAGGTCGCCTGCACTGGAATTTGGAGGTGGACTCCTCTGAATTGTGTGATAAATGTAATTGGCCCAGATTAAATGTTTTAGATTCTTCCAAGTGAAAGAAGTTACAAGATCACTCACTATGGGAGATCGGGGTATTGAAGGAGGATACTGAAAAGAGGGCCAACTCCAGTATGCAGAACAATAGTTAAGACTTTATCAGCTAATTAAAAGCCAATTTTAAGTCCCAAGGAAAAGTGTTCAAATGACTTACAGCACATTAAGGATGGTGATTGGGATGAAGCTGAGTCACACCCTAGGGAAGTAGCTAAAGAGGCACAATTAGATCAATTTAACTCAAAATTCTACAAAGAATTTATTATCAGAGTGCTACTTTAGCTCTGGGAGCAAATTGCTTAAAGTGTCACACATGACGAGGTACTTTCTTCCACTTATTATGGAAATGCCCAGTTACGCTGGTCTTTTAGATGAAAGTTCACAAAGAGTTAATAGGTTGATTGGGAATCCAAGGGTGTCCTGAGCCCTAATTTAGTACTTCTGGGTAGGAGAGGGTATTATAGACTTCCTGCAGAGACCGCTGAACTCATTATATTTTTCTAATGTTGATGTTAACTACTTCAATATGATGGGACGGAGTGGGCTGGAAATGCTATATACAACACGTGGGCAGGCGAGGCTTGCAGGCTGGCATATTCGATTACATGGAAAAAGTTGGCATTGGTCCTTCAGAGAGCAAAAGCCTGTGTTGGCTTTCGAGATGGCTGACATAAATTACAGATTTTGTGTTTTTCTCATCAATTTAAAAAATTAAAAAATAAAACAGACTGACAGCCAGGCTAGCACCCTAAAGTAATGGGATTCCCTCCTCCCCGCAGAATGAGGAGGGGGGCCCTTGAGACTTCCATACCTCACAGATATGTATGTCTTAGGCGGAATTGAGGCTTCCTAAAGGGTGAGAGGGGGGCCGTGCTCTTACGCCCCTGGTCAGCACAACAAATGCCAAGGCAAGCAGGTTTATTTAACTTGAATGGATTATGTGCTCATAGTCTGCAAGGCCCATGATAATAGCAGCTTGTCAGAAGCACAAGGACAAGGTGCCCGCGTCATGATAACCTTTCAGAATAATCCTTTTGTGCTAAAGTGAAGCTTGCGATGTTTTATTCAAACTAAGTAGAAGTTAAATGTAAATCGCATTTGAAAAGAAATGATTGTATTAGGGAATATTTATTAAAGAATCGGGCATGAAGCCTGCGTTTGCATTGACTATTAATAGATTTCACCTACAAATAATTAGAAAGAAGGACAGTAAAACCTTGAGCTGGAATATAAACGGCAGACAGCAGCATGCACGCCCTCAATTACGGATCGGTGAAAGCGACCTTTTCAACCCTCTGCGGCTCAGCCCGGCGCTTCGAGAGCTGTGAGTCATCCTTCCTCTGGAACCGTTCCATTACCGAGCAGGCTCGTGCACTTACCAGCGCATCTCTGAATACCTCCGAGTGACGCTTGCTTCTGCTTCATGCTTTCCTCTGCCGAATGCGATCGAAGAAACCCATTGCTTCCAAATTCTTCCTTCAACTTTAAAAAAAAAGAAAATTAATTATTTTACCTGTTTTTCAACTTGTGTGTTCTGACACATACACAGTAAGATTTAATATCACATTATTGTTCCCTATTGTTATTCCTTTCTTCTTTATTTTTGTGTGTGTGTTATGTTTAATTTAGAGGAGCTAACTAATGCAATTAAATATTTCGATTTGTGTGTCATGTTGAATTTTAGGTTTAGGGATCTATATAGCACATGGCTACCCACAGGCATCCCAGCGCTATAACAGGTAAGGGAAACTATCTGGTGTGAGAATTAGGGGAACAGCCATGTTTTAAGTTTCTTTTTAAAAGACACTTCATTTTCCATCAATCGCAACTCTGGGTCCATACTGTTCCAGAGTTTGGGCACCAGGTGTGAGAACGATCTTCCACCCCACCTTGATCTCTTGATTCTAGTAACGTTCATCAAAAAATTCGACCCTGATCTGAGACAACAGCGGGATGAATAGTGGGAGATCAAAGTTCGCAACATGGTAGGGCCTCTACCATACATGGCTCTGTGTGCCAGGCAGAGGGACCTGAATTTAATCCTGGCCTGAACAGGAAGCCAATGTAGCTCCCTCAAGGACGCTCTTACTGACTGGTGCCTGGGTATCTTGAGAAGCAGTCTCGCTGCAGCATTCTGGACCACCTATAACCTATCGGTGACATATTTGGGGAAGCCAAGGTATCACGAGTTGCCATAATCGAGTCTCGAAACTACCAAGGCTTGCAACACCGTCCTTCTTGAGTTCTCTGGGAGTAGACTCAGAATTTTCCTAATAATCCGGAGGATACCAAAGTAGGTACTCACCAGTTTTTTGGCTTGCATCTCCATGGTTAAATTCTGGTCGAGCCACATACCCACATTTTTTATGGAGGTTTTAGGGGTGGGGGGACCCCAATCTGCTGGCCAGGGGATCTCTGAGCGTGGGCTAAAACTGCTGCCCAAAATCATGAGCTCGGTTTTATCCCCGTTCAGTTTAAGACTACAGTCGGCCATCCATGTTCCTATTTTTTGCAGGCAAGCGGTTAGTTGCCTATGGTTGGAATTAAGGGTATCGGCAATCGAAACCACTAGTTGGGAGTCATCTGCATATGACACAGTGGAGAGTCCAAACTCCTGTACTATATGAGCCGATAGCCTCATATAAATATTAAAAAGGGTCGGGCTAAGGGAGGATCCCTGAGGTACTCCCCAAGGGGCTGAGAAGGAGTCTGACAGAATGCCGGCCTCCCTACACTGAAAGGATCTATCGCTCAGGAACGAGGCCACCCATTGATTGGCTGTACCTCTAATCCCAATATCTTTGAGCCTGTTGACAAGGATTTCGTGATCTACCATGTCGAAGGTCGCACTTAGATCTAATAGCACAATAGCAGCGGCTCTTCCCTGATCTAGTATGCTTTCGAATTTTTCGGTGACAATAAGTAGTGCTGACTCCGTACTAGGTTCCGGTCGGGAACCCATCTGGGTCTGGTGTAAAATGCCATAATCTTCCAGAAAATGTGAGATAGCACTGTTCCCGTGTTTCTCCACAATCATTCCCAGAATGGGCAGCAATGAGATTGGACGATAGTTTGCCATGGAGGCGGGGTCCAGTTGGGGTTTTTTCAACAACAGTTTTACGATAGCATGCTTCCACTCTTTAGGTACTATACCTTTTTCGAGAGCTAGGGAGATGAGGCTAGTAAGTTGGGTTAAGACGCAGTTCCCACCTTGAGCGAGGATGTAAGGCGGAGCGGAGTCTATAGGGGACCCTGATTTAATGTTCCGTAAAAGGGAACCAGCCTGTTCTTCACTTAGTTTAGGATATGTAAACAGAGGCGGGGGAAGGGAGATTACTAACTGCTCAACTAATGGGGAGTTCCAGAGTACTCATAGAGACTTTGGTTGCGGCTGACATCTGGCTTATGTTTGAATGAAGGGAGTTGTAAATATTTTCCACCTTACTCTTGAAAAACGTGGCTAACCCATTACATCTCTCTTTTGAGTATTGAGGAAGGTGGGTGCCTGATTCAACTGTTGTAAGAGACTTTACAATCTTAAACAGCTCCTTTGAAGAAGAATAGGACTTCTCTATTTTTTCTTTTAAAAAGGCTGCTTGCGCTTTTCTAATGTTCTTGTGGTATTGCTGGATAGCTGCCTTGTATGCTATTTTAAGCTCAGGGGCATACGTTTTCCTCCAACTCCTCTCTAGCTTTTTACAGCTTTTCTTTTGGGCGACCAGCTGAGGGCTGAACGAGGAAGACCTTTTGGAATTTTTGGGCTGTATTGGACCTGGTTTCCTAAAGTTCCTATCCACGGATCCATTCATCCAGGTTGACCAAGTGTTGGGGCTTGCTCTAGGTCTCCTGTTTCTCGTGGGGAGGTCGCCTCAAGGTCTGTAAGCCAAGCTTCAGGGGCCAGCCTTGGCGATTTGCGTCCTAGCACTGGGCAGCCAACTTTGGGCTTAAATGTAAGGGGTTTTTGATACCGAATTGGAATAAAAAAGTGATCTGACCAGGGCATCCGGATGGGGGCGAGCACCTCCAGTCTAGGGTCATTGGAAAAAATAGGGTTCAAAGTATGGCCATTTTCATGAGTGGCTTGATGCATCAGCTGTGTTAGTTGTAGGGCCTCAAGGTCAGCTAAGCATCTCTTGGTCGATGGATTGTTATGATCGTCCAGATGAATATAAAAGTCGCCTATTGCGGTAAAGGTGCTTTTCCCTATAATCATGCTGGCCAAGATGTCCGGGATAGCCTCTAAAAAAGGCGTACAAGTCCCTGGGGGCCTATAGATAAGACTGCCCGAAAAGGAGGAGGTCGGGGTAAGGGACAATCTAAAGGCAAATGCCTCACAATTGACAATATTGAGGGGGGTGATGGTACAGGCCAGATGAGATTTGGAAATGACGGCAATGCCGCCTCTTGTTTTACCCACTCTATTGAGTCGGTATATCTCAAAACCATGGGGGAGGGTACTTACAATCTCTGGGATGGAGCTTTCTCGAAGCCAAGTTTCCGTAAGGAACAGTACCGCCAGGTCTTCCTCCTCTATCAGTAACCTGATCTTGGTTGAGTGTTTTGGAAGGGATCTACAATTGATTAGCCCCATCTTCCAGTGTTTTGTGTAGTCTTTCCCCATCCCTTTGCGACTTCCTTGCTGGGTCGAGGTCCCTGATGCAAAGCTCAGGGGATTGTTGGCGACCAGTGAGTGCAGGCAGGAGGGGTGAACTACTCCCTTAATGGCTTCAAGCTCCTTTTTTGAATATTCAATCAAGTTAGCAGGAGCCAGAACAGTTTAGGCAGGGTTCCTGGCCCCTGGTCCCAGACGGGCGCGAACGGGCGCAGACGGACATGCCTTCGGTGCGACTTTGGCAAACCAGCGGTGCGCCCGCTGTGCGTGTCCGATGCGCATCGGCGCCATCCCGACCAGGGAAGTGCCGAGGTTAAACACTAGACTGTCTACTCTCCAAAATGGCAGCAGTCTAGTGGCCCCCCGGAAATGAGTGTTCCATGCAAGAGTTTCTCCCTCCACACAATCAGCTATAGAAGCAGTGGTGGACCGGGGAGAGTCAAGTGAAATGACGAATAACAGATAAAAAATTCCCTAAGGACGAGCAACTGTGCAAATAACAACAAAGTGCAGATCGATTTCCCTGTTTTAAACGTGGCAACAATTCAAATGAATAGATAAAAGTGCAGAGGGCACTAGCAGCACTGTAAGTTTAAAATAGTTTTAGATAAAAACAGCGCGAATAAAGTATTAGAGTTTCTGGCTAGTACACCTACAGATAGCTGCCTGTACCTGTTCATTGTTTCTCACGGGAATTTGGAAATAAAAACAAATTGACATTTTAAAATGTGTTTCTTTGCGCTGGACTATCATAAAAATATGTAACCAGCCTTTACATAGAAAGTAAAAATAGTTTTACGTGGAAAACAACTATACTATTCCTTGATCAGCAGAGGAAAGGGAAACAGGGGCCCTTGTTAAGCATACTTATGATCTGGATGGGTTAGTTCATAAAACAAGACAATGAGCAGCACAGATTCACCCACCTCTAGTTCATCCACAGCGGGTCTCCAGTGCCGACTTTAGCACTGGTGGAGCCTGGTGCAACAATCTTTTTGGCCCTCCCCACCCCATGACCTCCTCCTTGGATTCCCTCACTACCACCAGGCACAGTGCCCCTCATCTCTCCATAGCCCCTCTTTCGCATACATTTTATTTGTTTAAAGCCTGGTAAAAGCTGGCTTAACAAATCCACTCATCTATCCTCATTAAATACAGATCTGTTCTTTGCAGTAGGCATGTTAACCCTCTGTGCTACTTGATGGCAAGGCAAAACTGCCACTATACAAAACTCCATCTCTTTCTCTAGCAGGAACATTACCCACAAGAGTTATCTTGACATTTTTATTGCTACCTAAACACACACAAGGAGCTATGCAGCAGGCACTTTTAAATTATAAGTTATTGCTAAACATAGCCCCTCCCCCCACTCCAGTGGTAAGTGCCCCTCCTTCCAGGTCATCGCCCAGTGCGACTGCACGAGTCTAGTAGCATTCCTAATATTCATCTCTATCAATTTCACGAGCTGGGTGCAGCAGACAACCCTTTTTTTCTTGCTTAAATTTAGATTGCAGGATCAAATGGGGACTCTTCCCTGTAGCCGCAGTGCTGCCACATGCCAAAATAGACGTGAAAGGCAGCAGGGGTTCCTCAAACAAGAGCCCTCGCAAAATGAACAAGCATTTACAATGCAATAGGTCTCGAATTTGCGAAAATTTGAACTATTGGCATTGTAAATGACAATGCCTTTTATTTATGCGTTTTGCAAACCTGCAAGAGGTGCGTAAACACACACTTTGTACAGATAATCGTTGCTTAGGAGAAGCTAGGCTGGCAGTAACCACACCTCTTTTACTGCCAGCCTTGCTTCTCATAAGCAAGGACTATAAGTTTAAACACTATTTAAAACCGGCTGCTTCTAGGAAACGTGGCACTACAAGCAACCTCAAAGTACTCAAATTCTAACAGATGAAAGGCTGAGGTCAGCCCTGTGCAGAATCAAACCACTCTCAGCCATACTCAGCATCTGGCATCTGTGTTGGCCTGTGCTGTTTCAAACCACTCTCAGACATCCTCCGCATCTGACAGATGAAATGGTGGCTCGGCTTGTGTGGTTTCAAACCACTCAGCATCCGACAGTTGAAATGCTGGCTCGGCTTGTGCTGTTTCAAACCCCTCAGCATCCGACAGATGAAATGCTTGCTCTGCCTGTGCTGTTTCAAACCACTCTTAGACATACTCCACATCTGACAGATGAAATGCTGGCTCGGATTGTGCTGTTTCAAACCTGTCAACAGCAGATACGGCAGAAATCTATACTATCCGGCATGTGCATAAGCCCGCAGAACTATAGTACCAGGCAACTTGGTTTATCAGTAACCACGTGTACATCATTGAAATACTATTTACATTGCTGCTAGTGGAAGGCACAGGCGATCTTCCTCGCGACACGCCGGGTCACGTGCAGGAGGGGTTTAAAACAAATTTCCACTCAGGGCACGTCGCGATTCTCAGAAGCATGTGCACAGGACTGTAATAAGAGCATTAAACACAATAAGAGCGGGCACAAGGGTGACATCCTCTGGACTGTGTATATATACAAGAGATCAGTCATGCATGTGTGGGACATACAGATATGTTCGGTGGGGCCAGCAGGGGGCAGTGTCTTAAGCATGTATGTATTTTGTTACATGGCTGCCCTTGCACCAGAGTTCATATTTCAATATAGTTTTTATTGCTTTTTTACAACATATAACATGTAATAGTCATCGCTTTGTCGTTACAGGGCAGCCCGAGCTGGCTGTGTTGGTTGTAGTATCTCTCCGGTTGATGTATGCTTGGCTGCCCCCTTTCCACTGTCACTGTAAGGGGAAATGAGAGGGAGTGAAAAGGGAAAAGATAGGAATAAAGGTAGAGAGAAATAGAGATAACATACCCGAAGTTAGTATTATCGTCGCTAGTGCCTTGACCCGGTGGGGGTGTGCTTTTCGAGCGTGCTGTTAGTGCTATTCAAGGCGGATCATATGGGTCAAGGAACTTGTCCAGGGACGCCCACATTCCCCTGCAGGGTTGTCTCCATGGTGAGTTTCTTAGGGCAGTTGTGTCCGCACCTCTAAGGTACATCACCCAATTGAGCCAGCACTTGAAGGTTGCCTTGGAGGTGTCTTTCCATTTGGTGAGTACTATTTTGACTGCCGCTGTTAGTAGGAGATGCAAAAGGTCTCTGTCCTGTTGTGAGTCTATGCTTGTTGTCATAAATGCCGTGGTTAGAGTAGCAAATTCTGCTTTTAGTGTGCAACCTAACATTTTATTTAAGAAGGTAAAAATCTTCTCCCAGAATTTTTTAACTTTGGGACAGTGGTAGATAAGGTGTGCCAGGTCCCCCTTTTCCTTGACGCAATTCCAGCACTGTTCATTGTCCCTCAGGCCCAGGGTTGCGAGGCGAGCCGGGGTCCAGTAAGTTTTGTGTAAGAGACAGAATTTTGTCTGTGCTAAAACCGGGAGATTTTTTTTGGCGTGGTGGAGTTCCATAGCAGATGGAGCTCTTTCTCGCTGAGTGCAGAACCCAGTTGTGCCTCCCAGTAATTGAGAGTTTTGTCATTGAGCTTGGTTGTGCTGGGTCGTAGTAGTCTGTGTAGGTGTGATACCTGATGGCCTATTCTGTTGAGATTCGTCATATATTGGATGATTGAGGGCTAGTGCTTAGTGAGCTTCGCTTTTGCCAGGGCTGTTTTGATTTTAAGGAAGTTGTACAGTTCTATGTCTGGTAGATTGTGCTTGTTTTTTAGCATGCTGAAGGTGGAGGGGCCTTCCCCCTCTTCCAGCTGAGCTGGGTAGGAGATACCTAGTATTTTCCATAGCGGTTTCACCCTGTATTTTATCTTTGAGTTTGCCCACAGTGACTTCCACCTTGAGTTTTTTACGCTGTGTTCCATCTTTTGTTCTACCTTCAGCAGGGCATTTCTCGTATTTTTGAGTATTGGGTTTGCGGTTTGTGTTTGATTGTTGGCTGTGAGGAGAGCTGTTGGCTCTAGGTTGTTTAGAATTGCTCTCTCAATTGTAAGCCAGACCGGCGTGTAGTCCTGGCTGGGCAGGACCCAGTAGGCCCCCTGTTTCGCTAAAAAGGCAGTTTGGAATGTTTTGAAGTCAGCCACATTTAGTCCCCCCAATTTCTTGTCTAGTCTTATTTTTTTAAGGCTTATCCTCGCTTTTTTGTCACGCCAAAGGAATTTGTTTATCATCTTGTCTATTTTGCGGTGGAAGTCGTCCGAGAGTATAAGAGGGAGCATATTCGACAGGTAGTTGACCATTGGAGTGATCATCATCTTTACTGTCTCTATCCTCCCCCACCATGTTATAAATTTGGGCGACCAGTCCTCCAACAGCGTATTTGTCTTTGCTAGCATTAGTTTCTCATTTTGGTCGAGTGTGCTTTTGAGGTCATTGCCGAAATGTATACCTAGGTATTTGATGAAACCGGTTTGCCAGGCTAGGCCCGATTCCCCCAGTATCTCTCTAGTGGTGTAAATGTTAAGTGGCTTACATTCTGACTTATCCTTGTTTAGCTTGTACCCAGAGTGGGTTGAGTACTTTTCTATGTTCTCCATGAGAGCCATGATGGAGGATTTTGGGCTCTCTGTGACGATAAGAATGTCATCCGCGTACGCGGCTAGTTTGACTGTGACCTCATTGATGGTGATCCCTTTCATCTCCTCATTGGCCCTGATATCTCTGATCAGAGGTTCCAGGGCCAGCAGAAACAACGAGGAGGACAAGGGGCAGCCCTGCCTTGTTCCACGCTGTAGGGTGAAGGGTTCTGAGACCGCCCCATTGACTACAATTTGAGCGCTAGGTTTTTCGTATAAAGCCATGACTTTCCGTGTATATGATTCACCCAAGTTGTATGCCTGCATGCACTGCTCCAGGGAGTGCCAGGATACCCTGTCAAACGCTTTCTCGGTGTCTAGTGTAATGGTCACTGCTGGTTCGCCAATCTTGGCACCCCTTTCCAGTATGTGGCACAGGAGTCTGGGTTATCATGTGACATGCGTGTCTTTAGGAATCCTACCTGTGCGTTGCTTATCAATTGTGGTAAAACCGTGTTTAGTCTTGTAGCCAGTATTTTGGCGTAGACTTTGCGGTCAACATTGATTAGCGAGATTGGTCTGTAGTTTTGAGGCAACTGAGTGTTTTTGCCTTCCTTTGGCATAACTATTATGTTTGCTTCCGACATGGTTTGTGAGACCGCTCCCACCCCCTCGCAGTGATTGAACACTTTTTTTATCGTTGGTTGCAGGTGTGTTAGGAAAGTTTTATAGAAGGTGGCCGTGTATCCATCCGACCCCAAAGCTTTAAGAAACGTCACCGCCATCTCAATTTCTGCTGAGCTTATCTCCCGTCCCAGTGTCTGTGCCTCTTCAGACGTTATCTTTTGGAGGTTTAGTCTGTCTAGGTATCCTGTAGAGCAGGGGTACTCATACTACAGCCCGCGGACCGCCAGCGGCCTGGCAAGCCTTTCTTGACAGCCCGCGGACCTTGCAAACATCGTACCGGTGTTTGTTTAACAGTGTCAGCAATCACGTGGAGCTGCTAGGGCGCTAAGAGGTGAAATACAACAAAGCCTCGTTATCATGCAAATGGTCTCTTAAAGACCTGTGAAGTACTCGGGTGGAGCTGTGTGTGTGCCCTGGAAGGGAAGCTGCCTCAGCTGCCAGGAGCATAACGCAGCCCCCGCGGTGCGGGGGGCCCCCACGCTCCAGGGGCCCCCTCACTCTAAGCGAGGGAGACGGCTGCGCCTGGAAGCAATCCTCTTCAGCCTCCCCAAGTCCCCACAAATTAAACTGTGCGCGCACACCACGGTGACAGCATCTAAGCCTCAGAGTCTTCCCTCTCATTCTGTCTCGCTCCTCAGTTACTGAAAGCCGAGACTTCAAGAAACGGGAATTACCCTCTCTTTCCTCCTTTCGCTTATTTGCTCCCCTGTGAAATGGATCCAAAAAAGAATAACATTTTTGCTGGAAACGTTGTCTTTCTCTGACACATGTGCAGCCTCCGGGTGGAGAGAAATAAAACATTCCAAATGTGAAAAATAAATAACTAATTAAAGCAAGACAGAGTGGTTGCAAGATGTCCAGATTGATTTATTTACACCTAAACACATTAGTGCCACTTTACAGTGTTTGCCAGTGAAGTGATACTTCTGTTTACTCCTCTCTCTTTGAACAACATAGTTTTCCCTGTGTGGGAAAGTGCACCTTGCCTGGAGGTACTGAAATACCTGCTTGATGGGTGAATTGGAAAACAAAATGTGTACAGCGACTGTGTGTTTATGAATGTGGTCTTTTTATACCATACTGCCTATGTTTTGAAAGAATATAAGCAATGGGCACTGAAACGGGTCCCTTCCGGGCCCTGTAGTCATGGCCTTACCTTTTCATGCAAAAGTACTCACTAATTTCAGAATAATGAGTGTAAAAGGAAAAAGGTAACCATGACTCAGAGGGAGGGAGACGGGGAGAGGGAGGGAGACGGAGAGGGAGGGAGAGAGGGGAAGAGGGAGAGAGGGGAGGGAGGGAGACGGAGTGGGAGGGAGACGGAGAGGGAGGGAGAGAGGGAGGGAGACAGGGAGGGAGGGAGACAGAGGGGGGAGACAGAGGGGGAGACAGAGAGGGGGAGACAGAGAGGGGGGAGACAGAGGGAGAGGGAGGGAGAGAGGGAGAGAGAGAGGGGGAGAGAGAGGGAGGGAGACAGGGAGGGAGGGAGACAGAGGGGGAGGGAGACAGAGAGGAGGAGACGGAGAGAGACGGAGAGGGAGAGAGACGGATAGAAGGAGAGAGAGAGGGAGACGGAGGAGGGAGGGAGATGTAGGAGGGAGGGAGACGGAGGGAGAGGGAAGGAGGCAGAGGGAGAGGGAGGGAGACGGAGGGAGAGGGAGGGAGATGGAGGGAGAGGGAGGGAGACGGAGGACGGAGGGAGACGGAGGAGAGAGGGAGACGGAGGAGGGAGGGAGGGAGATAGAGAGATATGTGTATGCCGGGTCCGGTGGCTCAGTGGACGAAGGCGTCCGCTGCAGGGACCTGTGTTCCACCTCATGGTCACAGTTTTTTTTTTTTGCTCTAGCCCCGCCCCCTCCCCCAATGACCCCGCCCCCAAGGTGCGGCCCTTGGCCACAAACCACACTGTAAATTTGGCCCCCAAGAGAAAGTTTGTGAGTACCCCTGCTGTAGAGCCATCTTCGTCCAGAGATTGGTCCTTTCTGTAGAGTTCTTGATAGAACTCACTGAATGTACGTAGGATCTCCTTGTATCTTGTGTGTGTGCTGTTTTGTGAATCGGTGATTGATGAGATAGTGTGCTGTCTTTGTTTGTGTTTCAGGTAAGAGGCTAGCATCCTCCCTGCTTTGTTCACCTCTCAGAGGTTAATTCCTTTATATTTATTTATCCACAGACCGGCCCTCTCACTCAAGATCCTGTTGTATTCGTATTTTTTCTTTGTTAAATCCGTTAGGGTGCCACTGTTGTTTGAGTCTGTGATGTGGGTTGCCTCTAACCTTTTGATATCCTTTTCTAGTTGGTCCAAATGTACCTTCGCACATTTGTTAATTTTGGCCTTAATATCTATTATTGTGCCCCTGATGGTTGCCTTGAGTGCGTCCCATATAATCATGGGGTCCGTTCCCAGTGTATCATTAAGTCTAACGTATTCTTAAATGGCTTCTTCTATCTTATCTTTGTTGGTCTGATCTGACAGGACGTCGCTATTGAATCTCCATCTTCGTGGAAGGTGTTCGTTGTGTCAGTAGGCTGATGCACGAGTGGTCTGAGATAGTTCTTGCCGCAATGTCAGTGTGTTCTATTAGGTGGGTGTGTGTGCCTGAGATTAATATGTAGTCGATCCTGCTGTATGAGTTGTGTGGGTCGGAGTAGAAGGTGTAGTCTCTAGTGTCGGGGTGTTGTAGATGCGACGGGTCTTTGAGGTTGAGCCTGAAGTATATGTTCTTTAGTGTGGTATGTGCCTTTGGGGGTAGTGAGTGGCACTGTGATTGTCTGTCGAGTGTGTAGTCAATTGCCATATTAAAGTCGCCTGCCAACACTGTAAAGTCATTTTGCGGAATTACTTCCAGTCTCTTCGAAACTCCCTCCCAAAATTCGGAGTAGTCTGTGTTGGGGCCGTAAATGTTCACTACGTGTATGCTTTCTTCTCCCCTTTTCAGTTGCGTTACAAGTATCCTCCCTGTTTCATCACATTGGTCCTCTATTGTTAACTTGGATTTCTTATTTATCAGAGTGATCACCCCCCGCTTTTTCCCTATAGCTGGGGAGCAGGCCACCTGTCCGATCCATCTCGCTCTAACTCGTTCGTCATCATCTAAGGATAGCCTGGTCTCCTGCAGTAGGAACACATCTCCTTTTGTATTTGCTAGGTAGTCTAGTATTTTCTTCCTCTTGACTGGGTGGTTGAGGCCCTTGACATTTAGGGAGACTATCTTTAGGTTAGACGCTAAGGAGTATGGATTGCTATGCGACATTGCTTGCGAAGGGTGTTCGTTGTCCTCCCTTTCCCTCCCTTGAGATGTGTACATACTCCTCCTTATCGCTCTGGTAATTTGTCTAGTAGTTGGGTAATATCTATGTCTCCCCTTGTTGGGTCTTCTGTACCTCCCACCAGATCTTGTTGACCTGTTCCCTGTAGTATGTAGGAGGGAGATAGAAAGGTTAAGATAGGATAGACAACAGTGGATAAGATCAGAGTGGGGAACAACCTTTACAACGCAACTTTTACAACGCACTACCATTACAACGAAACTGTTACAACGCAAGTGGATTTACAACGCATGCCATTACAACGCAAGTCTTTACATCGACTTGCGCTAGATGGCGTGCTAACATTACAAATAGTGTAGTGTACTATCCCAACACCTTCCCCACTGTTAAGTGGACTGGAGTTGGAATAGTAAATTACACTTTTCTAATGTTAGCACGCCATCTAGTGCAAGTCGATGTAAAGACTTGCGTTGTAATGGCATAGCGTTGTAAATTCACTTGCGTTGTAAAAGTTTTGTTGTAACAGCACGCGTTGTAACAGCACGCGTTGTAACGTCATTCATCCGATCAAAGTACCTATACACGACACACAGTACAGACATAACAGACAAACCCTCCCCCCTTTCCCTCCCTCCCACCCCACCCTCCCAGTTCCAAACCATCGTATTCTGGACGTGCGACGGCAAGGTCCCCATTCCGCCCCCCCCCCCGGGATATCTTGGTTCCTTATGCTAGTGATACTAATACTGTTACACCTCCTCCACCCCTCGGTGCCTCGCTCTCTGCAGTCCGTACAAATCATATGTGCGTTTTGGTACTTTCTTCACCCTTGGTTCCTCTCCCCCCAAAAGGATATAGTGTTAGGTTAGTCTCTCTTGATTCACGTCAGCTGTTGATACGCTCGTTTTAGACACTGTATCTGTTTCTATTTCTCTTCAAGCGCATTTGAGGTAGATAAAGATCCGGTATTCTTTGGTGAGTAAGCCATCAGTTTGAGGTCGGTACGCTAGGTCATTTTGTGTAGTTCTGAGGTAACATCTTTTCCCCCCCCCTTTATTAGAGTCGTGAGGTAGTATCCTGCGAAATGAGGTAGAAACGGTTATATTCCTGAGTGATCCTGAGTGTAGATTTTCAGTCCTGTTCCTCCTATTACTTCACTCTTGGTTCCGGCAAAGCTCTCCTTTTGCTCGTTCCTGCTTGTGATGTTTCCATCTCCTGATTTGACGGCCCTTGTAGGTATTTGAACAGCTCTGTAGGGTCTTCGAAGACATGCGTTCTTTCTTTGTTAGTAATTCTGAATCTTGTAGGGCCTACAAATGAGAAAATGATGTTATCTTTCCTTAGTCTGTCCCGCTGGGCCAGGAATCCTTTTCTTATGTCAACAGTGGGCTTGGAGTAGTCCTGTGTGAGGATTATCCTGTGTCCGTTCCATTGTATGTTTTGGTTTTTCCTTGCCACACCGAATATGGCCTCTGTATGTTGCGATCGGAGTGGTTTGAAATATTATTGGGCGTGGTACTGCCCTATTCGTGACTTTGTAGGCTGGTATCGTGTACGCCTTGTCTAGTTCAAAGGGGTTGTTAAATTTGAGGTTCGTTATTTTAGGGATCATGTCTTCGATAATGGCCATGCACGACCCTGTTTTGTCTTCCTCTCCCTCGGAACACCTAGGATTCTAATGTTCCCTCTTCTGTTTCGATCGTCCAGTTCAGCTATTTGCCTTTGTGGTATTGCCGTTGTTTTGGTTAGGGCCATAAGCGTTTTATTTGTCTTTTGCTCTCCATCCTCTATGTCGCTAACCCTCTGCTCCACCCCTGTCAGTCTGTTGTTTGCCGCATGGATGTCCGCTCTAACCGCGGCCAGTTCAAGCTGTATTGCATCAGTAGTTTGCTTTGTTGATTTGGCTAAGTCATGGACTTCCCCCAACTTCTTCAGAATCATGTCCAGTGTGCTAATAATATCTGGTCTATGTTTGATGGGGGAATCTGACATTGTTTCTCCCTTGTTTTTTTTGACTGCTGCGTGATTTTCCCTTCATTCCCAGCCATGGTTGGCAGGCCTCTCTTAACTTGCTGTAGCTCAAATTTTCCGCCCCCTTTCTGCGCTAGAGATTGGTATCTCTGTACTTGTGAGCTTTCCTTTTGAGCTCTTTTATTTTTTTCCTTAACTCTCAGCAGCGCTTGTTGAAAGGCTTTGTCCTGTTGTTTTGTGGGGCTCCCCTGTGCTGTTCTGTCCTGTGTGGATTTTGGGATATTATGGGCCTTATCTTGATTTTGTTGCCTTCGCGATGCTCTTGTTGACGCCACCCTCCTATCTGCGGTATATGCCCGCCGCTCGTCACCCACGCACATTGATTTTTGGTGAGGTTTGCACTTTTTAGGCAATTGTGTGTTTCCTGTATGTTCTTTGTCGATTGTTGTGTGTTGCGGATGCCTGTATTGTGGTGCAGGAGTTCGGGATATGATCTGTCGCCCCCTGTAGTTACTGCAACAGTGACGGTGGCTGCCCTTGCATCTGTGCGCTTGATTGATGTTGATGTTGCTGTGTCAGTCCCGTTGCTTTCCCATATAGCTGTGTACTGCTGTTGAAAATATTCTTGGACTCTGCGAGTTGGTCTCACGCTTGTAATATTCCCGCTATGTTCGCCACTGAGTTATCATTTCTGCCCCCTTATGGCATGTAGCCTTGTGGCCCCCTCTGGGCAAAAGGGCCCTTATGCCGGTTTGTGCTTTTTTATGGTCTTTCTTGCCGTCAAGTTTGCTTCTACCGTGTCGGCTGGACTTTAGTGCTATGTCTTCCGTCTACGAGGCTTGGCATTCGCTGTGCCTCCTGCCTTCTGCTTGTCTCTCTTCTTACTGCCCTTCGTAAGGTCCCAATCCGGGGGGGTACACTCATGTCCTCCACCACCTTGGCCCACTCTATCTCTCTGTTTTCCTGTGTAGGGCTTGCGCTGGCTTTTTATTTTATTTTATTGATTTAAGTTTATAACATGGTGGCCCCCGTTGGTCAGTTTCGATTTCCTGAAAATGGCAGCCCTCATTGATCAGTTTCGGTTTCTTGTTTCCTTTGGGTTTCTGGCTCCGTGTTCGGTTAGAAGACGACGCTGCAGTGGGATTTCCCTTTTTTTTTGGGCTCGTTGCAGGAATCCTCTACTTGCGCTCACCCCCCTGCTCCTCGTTTATCTCGGCCCGCGTTCTCTCCCTGAGGCACTCCGTATCTGCACTTCACTGGCCCTGCCGCTCGCTCCACCTCAGCAGTTAAAATGGTGGCCCCCAGTGCCTGGTTGCAGTTTCGGTTTGTTTTCTCGGGGGGTCGGGACGGCTCTCCTACCCTTCCTACTCGCCCTGGAGGTGTCGCGGGGGGGGGCTGCAGCGGTAAGTTTCACGCACTGACCTTGTTTCTAGAAGCCGGGAGCGGGGGTAGGCATTATGGTGCTCTATTCTGGCACAGCGGCAGTGTCGGCGGTGGAGCTCTCAGTTAGTGGGCGCCATCTTAGGGATCTTCTTCACAGCGTTATCCTCGGTGATGATTTTGGTGGTTCCGCTTTTTCTCCTTGTTCTGTACTCGCGCCACCCAGACCAAAGTCTTCACGGGCTCTTCCAATGTGCTATGCGGGGTTTCTTTCCTCCGTTAGTTCGCTGCTTTGCTGTTCATTTCTTGCTCGCTCCCAGGATACGACGGAGCGATGGACTCAGGCAACTTCTCCCATTGCCGTCCAAAGATTGCACCAGAGTTCAGACTTCAGAAAAAAACTCCCTTCTGCATCTGGAGAGAATGTGTTTTTTCTGCTACCTTGAAAATCCAACAGGGAGGGAAACTTCACTGGGAGCTGTCGATATCATAACTTTAAAAATGCTGACACGAGGGGCTTCAGGGCACGTCTGGTTTAAACGAGAAATGGGCCAGGGAAAAAGATGTATAGCAAGAGAACGAAGACAGAAATAAAGAAAGAAAAATATATGAACAAAGTAACAGAAATACAATTAAAATAAAGGCTGTAGGGATGTCAAAAGTAAAGAAAACAGTGAGTGGGGAAGTGAGAGAAAGAAATATAGATCGCAGGAAATAATGAAAAAATTAAATCTTAGAACTGTCCGGTGCCTTAAGGCACCATGTCTGCCCTTGAAAAGCGGAAACCATAGGACGGCGTCTACGCGCCACCATATTCCAGAGAAGCAGGTTTCCTCTACACTGCTGCCAAACATGGGCAATGTCATCATTTCAGTCCCCCACCTCAGCTCCCTCGAGTGCCTGAACACAGAAGCCTGTGTGTTCATGGACACGACTCGCACTGCGCCACTGCCGCACTGGCATCCCCAGCACTCCTGGGGAAACTCAAGCCCCGCTGCACAAACCACAGGAGCGGACTTAAAAAATCAACATTATTCATCAAGAAAATGCACCATTTACACGGCGCGCACCACAGCCCCAACTGTGCCTCAGCTGTTCAGCGAACGGTGTGCTGCCCCACTCAACATTACTTTTTTGATCAACCCTGGTACTGAGAAAGTCGTGGTCAGCCCTATCACGATGTGAGTCGGCGCTCAGCAGAGCGCATACAGCCCAGTGCAGCAGGTGCAGTAGCCCACCATGCCACCTTCAATATGCTGCGGGGTCTCAAGTGGAAGTTGACCACAAACGTGGACACTTGGACCACATGTGACTTGGCGAGAACCACCTGCTATTTGCGAGGCCCCAAACACAACACAGTCACATAACTCGAGGAGCTATCCTGCCAGACTAGCCTGTCAGGACCCTGGTCTATGATCAGCTTGCACACACCTCTGCAATGCATCAGCCCTGCTCAGCTCTCGGAGCAGAGAAATCATTTAAAACCAACTAAGTGCCGTGCAATATTGATGCCCTGCTGCCGTCACTCGGGGAGCAGCGGCGGGGGCGCGGGAGTACACACTGCTCGGATTTGTTTTTATAAAAACGCAAAGGTCATCATTCTTGTTTTTAATTTCAGCTGTCGCATCACAACACGGGGCACAGGCTGCCGGAAGGCCCAGAAACTGCTTGAGGGGTTAGAAAGGTGCCTTCCGAGGAGCCGTGTGCGCGTGTAAGGGCACGCGGGCGGCGCGTACGTATAAGATGATCCCTTAGACTGGAACACTAGGGAACCGGGTGGGTGAGCCAACTAATTAACAAGGGGAGCCGGGCCAAATGTCTAGCTGGGTTCTAAGAGCCGTGCACGAGCCGAGTCATAACAAGGCGGAAGAGACGCAGCGAGACGACCTGCGCGTGCACAATCAGCTGTCCGGGCAGGCACGGCAAAGAGGAGACGCAAAGAGCAGTCCAGATGGGCGGGGCCTAAAGGAGACAGGAAGGGAGGGAACCCAAAAGCATTACTTTCAATGGAAAGTGAGGTTGGGTGGAGTTTCCACCCCACTTCCAAAGCAACCCAATAGAAAACCAACGACTATAGATCTCGCAAGCGAGACGAGCATGCGCTGCAAGCCTTAAGGCACCAAATACCTCCTATAAAGTAAGAGAGATCATAGATGGAAACTGGCAGGATAGAAGAAGGATAGTATACACTGAAGTACACTGAAATATGGCAAAATAGGATATGGACGGAGAATCCAATACAGATGATCACAGGGCGAAGGCTGATAATCCTGAAAGACAGAAATGAAAGACAAGGGAGCAATGAACGTGATTAAAAAAAATCAATTCCTATTGTGTTGAGATGCACCCGTCTGTGTTTTGGGCTTTCTTATATATGCTTTTATAAGAAAGTGACATAAACAAAACGAGGGTGTGCCATCTTGGATTGGGAGCACACGTTTAAGGACAAATAGCAAGCAGTGTACATGTCTCCCTATGACTGCTGAGGGAAACTTCATGATTTATCAGGTAACTTTCAGGAGACATGAGCACAATCTGTGGAACACAAACAAGAGAAAACAGCAGCAATATCCCTCAGCGAGCGGAACCCAGATTCAGATCGTGGTCCACAAAATCATATACTCCCTCTCAGAGATGAGGAGTCAAGGTCAGGAACACTGGTCGTGAGAAGGGCCACTTCACAGTCCCAAAGAGCGACAGCATCAGCATCAACGGTGCCTGCGCTCGGACCAAAAGGTGCAACAATCTACTTAAAGTCCCTATGCAATTATTCCTTTTCAGTTGAAATAATGAGAAACAGTCTCAGAGAAATGGTTGGGATCAAAAGAGCAAGAAATAACTCAAGGTTTCAAATTTTTCAGTTTCCAACACAGTCTGTATATATGCTACATTTCTAATTTGTGTACTCTCAACTTACCAATTTGGACTGGAGTCTGCTATTTATCCACTGACACATCTCTGTTTGTAGGTCAGGTGAACCGTAGACCATTTGTTTTAAATAAACACACAAAGTAGGTTTAGGGTTAACCGCCTTCAAACATTGTAATGACACGGGTTCAAGCTTATCCCAGCTCATCTCAGAAAAGTACGCCTGGCTTATTATCGTGCTGCTAGCCTTTGGGTATATTATTCTGCTTAATATGGAGTTCTTTCATGTGACTGTGTGAGGTGCTTTGGCTTCGCCATCATGCAAGGACTATTTGCTGAATGCAGAAGAAATCTTCAAAAGTAAGCCTCCCATATTAAAGTCAACAGATTTCAAATTATACACAAACACTTGGCGATTCACTGAAATAAGTATGTATATATACACTATAATGCTTCTTAGTCTTATTTTTCAAGAAAATCCTTTTTTTGTTAAAAAAATAACCGCCTACAAAATACAAAACAAATGCTTTTATTTAACACAATGAGGCAGGACAGGTAACATAGTGCTTGTACATTTTTTCCCCCTCCACCGCCAGCAGCGCAAAACTCAAAATATAAAATGATAATAACACAGGTTTATTATCATTTTATTTTTAAAACTAGTCTTGGGGGCGGGACCAGATGATGACACGCAGGAGGGGGAGTGTTTCAGCACTGCTTTCATTGCGCATGTCTGTTCGGCCGGGCGTCTCAGGACAACCAAACTAACATGTCTCCACCCTGAGCTGCATTGCCGGGTTGGAGACCTGCAGGTACAGGCTCTTAGTCTCTCTTGGAGTGCAAATCAAGGGCGTTAAAACCAATCCTGAAGAGCAGTCAGGATTGTTTGCAGGAGAGTCTTGGAGCCTGTGCAGTGCAGCAGATGAGCACTGAGTAGGCGATGCAGCAAACATTAGGTAAGTGGTTTTCTTTTCATTTTTTTTCCTTGTTGTCGTCTCCCCGCATCCCCCACCCCTCTGCCCTGATACCAGCCGCCACTGGATCATGGCCTTTGTTTCTTGTTTTATTTGCATTGCTTTAAAGTTGAAAGTTCCCTTTTCGAGATGTCTTCTACCATAGCAGCATGCTTGCTCTTGAAAGAAGTAGGTGCATGCTGTAAAGTTATCGCGCCACTCCTCCTGAAGCCAAAAGGCTACGTCAATGCTCCTCATTAGCTCAGATTTTTGGCTCCTAAAGATAAGAACAGGAATGGTAATGCCAGATAAACACATCAACCATCTTGGAAAGGTGCTGCTACCAGTAGATGAAAGTATATTCTGTACGGAACAGAATGACCACTTCCCTCAAAAACACGATGGGCTCAATTCACGAAGTTTAATCAAGCAGTATTGTGTCTTGCTCATGTCCTATATGTAACTTACATCTGAATATTTAGGACTGATTCACTAAGCATTTTATGTGAGCATTTTATAGGTGTAAGGCGTGCCTACTCTTGGAAACTTGATGTATAGGGGTGTGTCTCAAGTACAGCGATGGTAAGGAGACATGGACACGGTCTTGGTTGGTAAATTAAATGAGGGCACTAGCACCCAACAGGAGACAGCAGACCATTGTCCCTGTAAAAGTATTACAATTTGGTTTTTGTAGAACGCAGCCGGAGTTTGTTAATGGAAATGGAGCTTCTGAACCACTGCCTACTCCCCTGTGAGCTGCTACCATGATTACTGAAGGAGACGTTGTCCAAAGGGAACCTCTTCCCCTCTGCTAATTATTTAACATCTCAACTTAGTGATTCGGAAAAACTTTCCTCAATCTTAAAAGGGTTCAGTACATTAGAAAAAGGTTTGTACCAGTCACAAATCCACTGATTTTGAAAATTGGAAGGCTGGAGGCTGGTAATATCCTTAAACATCTAGCCCTAAAATTCTATCACTGTAGTAACTTCACGCACCAGGACAGTGGTATGCTGGGGGAACAGACAATTGCAGCAGGGTGTTGTCACTTGAGTTCATAGTTTAACCTGTCTGGTGGTTTAGGGTATGAACACTGGTTGTGGACAGATCTCCTCTGTTGACATCAGCTTCAGATGTTCAATGGCATACACATGTTAAATTTTATATTTTTCATAAAATTTGCCTCGGTTAACAATGAAGAAAATGTGCCAGACATCGGTAGTTTTAACCATAGGAGAAGATGTTTTTTGAACATGTAAAAAATAAACGTGCAGCTTAAATAAGTGGTAGGCTCTCATATCTAATGTGCTTTTATGACTAGGCCTGAGAAATATTTTGTTGACTTCTGCTTGACATTAAAATAAAATGGCTTTCAGAAACTACTGACCTAATCCTCTAATTGTAAAATTGTTCATCAATTTAAAATGTGCTGTTCTAAGAGAAATGTATTTCTTTTGCTTCCTCACACCGTATGATGCATTTCTTTTGCTTTCTAATACCATATGATTTGCCTCATTTCACTGAATAATGTATTCTGCTATATTTTATAATGGATAGAGCATTGGCAATGTGGAACTTATTGAAGCTATTTGTTCGCATGGTCTCATCAAGACTTACTGATAGAAATGTTTCATTGCTTTAGACTAGCCCTTTGTCCATGCAATGGGATACTGATAACAGCTAACAGAATAGGTTTGCAAAGGTTGAAAAATGAGAACAGTCCCTCATGTAGCTAGTCCAAGACATGTTAGAATCCTTTAGTTAACTGCTCATCAGCGTGAATGTTTACCGTGGAAAATGGGAGGAGAGATGACAGACCATGGGAAGACCCATTTCCATTGGACAAACCGTGCTAAATGTTGCAAAATTTTATGTTTTCATATATACATGTTCTTAGTTAGAGTCAACTTCATCCACAGAATTCTTCTCTTTTTCCATGCCACCTTCCCCTTGATGTTTTATGCATTATTTTCTTCCTTATTCTTGCCCAGATTGCTGTATGCTACTGATAACAGTGATTTCCTATTATCCTGATCTTTTTGCTAGGAGACTTTCCCCTACAGCTAATCATAGCTACTGCTGGGACTAATTCTCTTTGATTTAATTAACAGTTGCTACTGCAACTTCTTGGGGAACTCAGCTGAGTTTCCTAAACTACTCTGTATGGGAAGTTCATTATTTTACTAACTAAATGCTCCAGAGTGTTGCTCTTTCCCATAGAACTGTTTAGTGGTTCTTATTTAGGTTAGGACTCTTTAGGACTCTTAGACTAAGATAGGGACTATTTCCTTTATGGAACACACTGTCTATATTATGCTGATTCTAATGAAACCTTTTCTCGATATTTCTGCAAATTGAATAATCTGAATAAAAACAAATAAAACGATACCAATCTCTGAATCAGAAATAACGCTTTAAAACTATTCCAAACCTATCATCATTAACTGAACATTAAGTTTATAAAAGTTGATGATAATATTCGAAATTAAACTTCTTACAGCTCCGTTGTACCATTGCGGCCAAGATCCGTTGGCCTGAAGATGGAGGAACGCCAAAAATAGGAGGGTTTTGTTGTAAGTTCTTTGGGTCTGCACTGCTCATCAAATTGTTCTCCCAAATCTTGGGCGCTAACACCCAAGAGGGCAATGTATAGAGAGTTTGGGGGCAGTCCACCTTACTGACCCCTGTGATCATTTGTGGGCTATATACATGTATTTATATGGTATATCTATAGAGCAGATCTAACCAAAAGCAGCGGAGCGTTGTACATGATCAAAGACAAGCATAATGTCAATGAGTATTAAGAGAGGAAGCTAGGTTGTGGATAATTAATGCATTATGATGGACTGTTATTTAAAGAGGTGAGTCTTCAACTCTTTCCTTAATTGGAGGAATGTTGGGGCAGTCCTGATAGATACTGATAGATACAGAGATGCTGTTCCAAGCATTTAGAACTGGGCATTGGAGAAAGAGTGACGCTGGAGCCACGTAGCGTCCACTGCAGTGTTTAATATTGAATTCTGCCTTTGAGTACCAGGAAATGTGACAGTTCGAAGACACTTTCTACAGGTCACCTCCAAGTCCAATTATCAGTTTCTCTAGTTGAGATGCACCTTTACTGTATACTTCATTAAACTGCATGCTGAGTACATGTGGGGCTAATATTTGTGGGTAGGTGCAGAACCCCTACAAATCTGCCTGAGGGATGGATCTGGATACCACAATCTCTGATATCATTGAGTCTACAACTGTTTTACAATGTGAGGTCAGTACTTAAAGGCCAACAAATCAAGTCTTATGAAACTGCTTCTATTCACCAGGCGGTTGCTGGCTTCATAGGAAGGGAAATCGTGATTTAAATGTGGAAAACATTGCTACCAGTTGATCCTTCTGAAACGGATCTTTGGGCTCTGCGATCACCCTCAGTAGGTCACAAACCCCCTCCAGCTCGCAAGGTATAGCTAATCCTTTTAGTGTTTTGGACTATCGGTTGTGAACTCATCAACAGGGGCAAATAGTCAGCTGCCAGTGATTCTGTTGTTCCTTCCAAACGTGTTTATGGGGACCCCAAGAAATATGCAGTATTTCTGAACCAATGTCACCTCAATTTCTTTTGTAAACCTGCAGCCTTTCCAGACAAGCAGATGAAAGTCACCTTGGTATTGTCTTCTTTGGGTGATAATGCAGCAAAATGGCTGATACCATTGATTGAGAAGAACAATCAGCTGTTGTACCATTTTGGTTGATTTTGTACGAAAACAAGAAGGTTGTTTTACAGAAAGAACCATATTATGGTCTTAAATGTACACTTTCTAACATTACAATAAGGTGCATGGGTTTTACTACTATATTATTGATTTATTTATTTGTTGAAGGTATTTAGACAGTGTGAACCTAGCTGCCAGGGCAACAGAGGGCTTTCTAAGTAACTGATGGCAATCACTGCTCTATTAAGGCATGCATAAAGAACTAAAAGACTTTGTGGCTGAGGTGGTGAAATCACCCACTACATGTTCTGTCTTTAAACTGGTAGTGTAGTAGGACCCTTGTCTAAAGGAACAGAAAACTGGTAAATCAGAGCATGAAGCGTATGTAGCCTTAGTTTGGCCCAACAAGGGCTCAAGTGATCAGGATAAAACAAAGATGGACAAGAGATAATGCAAGTAGGCAACATAGAGAGCCCACTTACAAAGGAGTATTGAGAAATGCTTCAATATTAATTGCATTACTCCAATTGCTCCCTTTGCCCAGATTAATTACTTTCATGAGAGGCTCTGAGCCTCGTAGACACTCCTTAAACTAAAAATCATTGTATACAAGCTCCTCTCCTCCTCCCCGATCATCCTGCTTTTGTTGACTCAAGCTGTTATTTCTCTCAGGTGGCCTGGTTTGAACATATATACTTATTCCGAGTGAAGGAAGCACTTGGAGTAATGGAGTTTTCAGTAAGGCATTGAAGCATTACTTTCATGAGATACAGAAAGTTATAACAAAACCAGGACAACGGAGATCCAAAGCATACATTTTAATTAATTATCAGCTCCTCCTCTATTCACAGCATAGATGATAGAACTTTTGAAGAAAAAAAACATTGTGGCTCTCCATCTCCTGCAGCACTCTATAATGTCTAACAGATGTTGAAGAGACCACCCAAGTGGCTGTCCTGCAGATCTCTGCCAAGGAAGCACCCTGAGCCTCAGCTAGTGTTGTTCACATTCCTGGATTGAGGCAGTATACAAGACTCTATGTAAGCTTAGGCAATTGTAAACCTTACCCACATACTTAATGTCCGTACTGAAGGTTTAAGACCCTTCCTGACAGACCCAAAGTTAACAAACTGTTAGAGTGTGGAGTTCATACCACCACTATATTCTCTCCATAAATCAAAAGCTCTACCTAGTCATCAAGAAAATGGAGACTTACCTCCTCTTGCATCTGAGGATTCTGATAAAATACTGGTAGGGCAATTACATGTTTGGTATGAAAAACTGAGCTAACTTTGGGAATGAAGGATGAGTCTAATCATAGGACATTTCTATCCTCAAATACTTGTAAGAACAGATATCTGAAAGACAGGGATCCTAACTACCCCAGATGTCTTGTCCAGATAATAATGACAAGACAAAAGGTCTTAAACGTCAAAGGTTTAAGATCAGTGGACTCCATGGTTCGAAAGGCAGAGATCTAAATAATAGCAGAACTAAAGACAAATCCCCAGCAGGAAAACTTTTTTGGGTAGAAGGTCTAATATTCCCAAAACCTTTGATTAATCTACTTAGTTATCTCTGATCTTGCTCTCCTAAACGTCTTAACTGCAGCCCACTGGATTGTAAGAACTGGAAGTTTAAGACCAAGATTAAAGCCATCCAGTAGAAACTCTAGCATCTGGATCAAATTAGTAGAATGAGGGGCTAGCTGTTCACCTGTGCACCACTTAGTGAAAGTACACCAATGTCTCTTATAGGATGTCACTGTAGATTTTCTTCTGGAGGCCTGAATCAAAAGGGACAATCCTTCTGGTGAATCCATTTTCATAACCCAGCCCTCTCAATCTCCAGGCTGTTAGTTTCAGCTTTTTCTAACTTTTGACTTGAAACAGAGGAAATGACAAAGGAGATGGATGCAACGGGAGAAGCCACTCCTTGCAGATATTCGATTTCACTACCAGTGCCAGGCCAGTGCGCGAACCCCTCCCGGGTCATATACGGCCCCTGGGACCACCATCTCCCCGGGGCCGGCCCATGCGCAAGAATGGAGGGGGGCCACGAGGCTCCCAGTCCTGGAGCCATATATGGCCCTGGGGACCACAGAAAATTGGCAAGGCAGAAATGGAAAAAAAATAGAATGCCCTTCCACGTGTGGACTAATTTTTTTGCTGCTTAAATGAAAATACAATATGACTTGCAATGGTAAAACTACAGACATTATGAGTGACAATTACAAGTAAATGATGACACATAATAAATGGTGAGTGATACAAAAAATGAAAGGCTGTGGGTGGCTGACATTTTGCTCCTCTCTGTAAAACTTCCATTAGCTCTACGAGAAAGGTAAAGCTGTCTCCAGCCAGACCTAAAAAGCAAAGGCATTCATTAACTAATCAATACGATTCCCCTCTTTCCCGAACAGTGTTGGTCATTTGCATGACTGGTTCCACGTTTGGGGTGAGCAATAGCTTTCGCTTGAAGTTAAAAGTACCTGAGATCATCTTGAACTGTAGGCCAAAGGATCAAAGGACCTAGTAAATCTTTGTGGAAAGAACCTTTTATATAAAAGTAATTACACTGATGCGGTGGCTGGTCCTTTGCCATTGAACTCAGCCAGGAAAGTTCAGGCTTTTAATGCGGTTTTCGTGCCAAAGTGTTCAAACCCCGATGACGCTTTTGCTCTGACACAGTGCAGCCTCTCTCCTTGAACAGACACTGTATGCCGCTTTTCACTTCCAGCAATAGAACGATCGCCATTTTGTTGCTGATGCAGGTTCTGGATGACAATTTTCAAGCATTAATTCACAATGTTATGTGTGCTTCAACAGTCCGAACTGTTTACAGGGATGTTGATGCATCTGGCATCCAAGGAAACAGGAGGGCATTAAAAAACAAATCTGAATACTTGGTCTAAAAGGGAGCTTCTCGCTCCGTCAAGAGACAGGTGGTTGGAAATCACAGCTCGAGGTCTGCACTTACAATTTCAGGACTTCTAAATTAGGAGTAAGCATTGCTACTGCTTACACGTGTAATAATCCAGTGGGTGCCTGAATCCATGAAATTGTCCTGGAAAGGAGACTTTAAGCAAAATGGCAATGTTTGATATCAAAATAAAGGGCACTTCATTGTATGTTTCGGTGAAACAATGTTAAAACATAATAATCTGCCTGGTGACACATGCCTGTTACCGTTTTGAAATAGGTTGCAATGAAACTGCGCAGAATATATGCAGAGCTTTGATGCTTCGTTACATCTGGCATTGGCCAAGACCTTTTGATTTTACTAATATTATATAAAAAATATACTTCGATACAGGGGCTTTCTTTCAGCCCTCTTCATCCCAGTGGTGGCTACAACTATAAAAATATGGTGAGGCGCTAGGGCACCAAACTCATATACTGTTCCCCTGGAGCACACCTTTCTCCCCGATCGGCATCCACGATCAGGAAACGGAAGTACTTCTTTCCTGCTAAGTGGACACCAATACAACCAATCCTGGAGCTGCTCTCATGCTAAGAGCAACTCCAGGATTGGTGGGACCAGGCTGACCCAGTGCTCAAATTGAGGCTGGAGACCTGTGCCATCAATCCCCGGCAGTTTCACAGCCAATGGATTGCTGGGTGTGAACTGTGCATGTCGGACTGGCCAAAGCAATAGAGCCGGCCAACCCGACATGCGCACTGCAGGGGCAGCTGTAATCCTGCAATCGTAAGAATCAGTCCTGCCCTTGCACTGCGGTGTTTAAGTAAAATGGGATTGACATGGCATTTTACTTATTCGTACGTGCCTGCTGCACTTGCAGCAGGTGGGGTGACGCTCCTCTGCTCAAATGGAGGAGTCCCTCCCCGCCCGGCTTCATCGGTTGGTCTACTGTTATATCATTCACATTTTTCTTGCGTCCAATACAGCATAGGGCAATGGATCAGCCCACATCAGCTACTGGCTAATTTCACTGTAAATGATGGTGTTCTGCTAGTTTCACTGTAAAGGATGGCATTCTGCTCTTTCACAAAGATCATACATACAAGAAGGAGCGCCCTTCACTACAAGGGATTGCTATGAGAAAGTGCGCTTTGTGTGGCCAAAACTATTTTTGCTTTCTGCCACCGTTTAATTGTTACATTGGCAAGGATCCGGTAGCACCCGAAAATAGTTTTTTTCTATTTTAAAGTTTTTAAAAAACCACAACAAAACAAGCATGAATAAAGCCAAAATACAAGCAACCATCACAAGACCTATTTGCTTTGCAATGCTTTTTTTTTTTTTTTGTTCTTTTTTTTTTTTTAGTGGTGGCATGTCACAGGAAAATATTCATATCCCGATCACAATCGGGCCATTCATTTTAGGTGCAAATTACACCCCCCACACATGTGAGATACCACGAAGTTTGAAAACTAGCAAGAACATTTGATACATGTGTGTTTTAGGCTACAAGACAGACACAGGTCTTCAATCAATTGTTTATATGCATGCCTTTCATAATACATGATGACTGCAAACTGAAAATAATGTACAAAGAAAACTTTCTTGATGCGCGCCTATTTTTGACGTCAACAGAAGTCTGTAACAATATGATCACATTAGAAACCTCTTGCTATTATGAATTACAGACAGGTTCTTATGCCTCAAGTTCTCGCAAGCTGCAGCTCTGGCATGGAGTTAAGGCCTACTTGTTTTTCCTCATTTTGTGGAAGGGCGCAGTGGGCGCAGGCTGTCCAGGATCAGCTGCTAAAAGAGCCCTAAACATTGTAGAAGGAAGAACATTGGGTCTGCGTCTTTATGAGTTGTAAAGCAATCTAATGGAAGCGGGTGGCGTGGTAGAAGCTAGAAAGTTAGGAAGGGGTTCTGGAAGCTGATGATGTGTGGGAGCCGAACCTCAATAATCTCCTTAACCCTAATATTAGATGGCCCTGACTTTTGCCAAAATACTTTGGCACCAGTGTTTCCTGTGGATCTAGAAGTTAGAGAGTTAAATAAAATATTGGCAGCATAAAGAATTGAGTTCTAGATAAAAAAAATAGGGCATAAAGTGAATTTATTACAGAATAATCTAAATACAGTGCATAGAAAAATGCATGAAATGCGATGAAGGCCCAAATACAGAAGTGCAGATAAATGAAAACGTATAAAATGAAATAATTTCTAATTAGGCAGTATCTAAGTAAATATTCGAAGCGTCAAACTCATAAAGTAGGGGCGCGGAGTCTGCCGCCATGCTGCAAGAAGCTGCTCATTGGCATTCCATAGCAGCCCTGAGGGCTCCAGATTTATCCCGGTGGTTGGAACCTTCATCGTGGACCCACAGAACTAGGACATGGTGGGGGACGCGGCAAGCCTCTCTGGGAGCAAGCAGAACTCATGCACCTTACCTTGCCGCCTTCCGGCAGCTGACGGTCCAAACTCAACCAACTGCCCAAAATGGCGACTGCGCCTGAGCTAGCCCATCGGCCTGCCTAGTTCCTGCCTGACCCTCGATTGCGGCACCGTCGGCGGCAGTTGAGCCACAGGGACTGGATTGTTGGCTTTGCCACTGCCTTGCACGGCTTGCCATTTAGATGGTGCGGCCAGACTGCAGCACTGGAACGGCTTGCCCCCATCAGGGTTCTTGCATTTGGACGAGTAAACGCCTCTTTGAATTCCCACGTCCACCGCTATTTGTCAATTCGCTGCTGTATGGAGTGCTGCTGGGGGTCAGTCCTCTGTCCTCTTCTCTGTCTTGGGAGGCACACCTATCATTCATAACTTCACCGCCAGGGCTTGAGTGGCTGGACTGAGCAGCGACACCTTATACACTAACAGCTTGAGATCGTTGCCCCTCTGCATACACTTTTAAACCACGGACACGCACCTCATCGCTAGAAACCACCTTTCTCTTCTCCCTGGGACTGAGAGGCCTGCTACTTGAACCCCTACACGGCCGCATGGGAGAGTGTGTGTGGCAAGGCAGATCTTCTTTATTACCACTCCCGCAGACTGGTAAATGAAGACCCCCACTTTCTGCCACCTCTGAACTCTTAGTCACCGTACATTGGACAGACTGGCGGGGGCCCACTTCCTTGAGTTGCACAAGGGCGTTCTGGAACTTTGACCCTGGCCCTCCGCAAGGGGACCATTGTACGAGTATCTTTATGGCTGCCACACTGACCTCCTCTGGATTCATATTGAGCAGCACTACCTCTGCGGGGGTACCCTGAACAGGCGCCTCGAAGATCTGCTTACTCTAGCTTATTATCTCATTGCTCTCCACACCGCCTCCCTCCATCTAACACCATGCGGTACACACACAAGATGAGGGAGGACTCCCCATCGCCATCAACATCTGAGGGCCGTGTCCCGCAGCTGCAGTCCACTGACTCCCCCGGTAGAATGCGCACAGATGCTGAGGACAAACTTGATGCCATACTAATGGCAATTGGGTCAACAAGAGAAGCCAAAATTCAAAATGGACTCCCTGGTGGTAGATCTTAGTCTCCTGCGGGATGACCATTGTTAAATGCCCGACTGAAACCACCACAGCTGAATTTGTGCCTGTATCGAAGAGCCACTTGTCTCAAATGGAAAACATGACAGTACACCTCAAAGTAGCTGAAACCAGGATTGAAGACCAAGAAGGTAGAGCCCGGTGCAATAATATTCAAATCATAGGGCTGCCTGAGAACATTGAAGGGTAGCTGATGGTTACTTTCCTTGAAGACTGGCTGCGTAAGACGGTTGCCCATGAGGGCCTCTTGAAATTCTATGTCTTAGAACAAGCGCATAGGGTGCCAGCGCACCATTCACCTCGAGGAGTGGGGAGGGCTCTTCCGAGACCCATAGTGGCCCACCTCCAGCACTTTCACGGCCGCGACTTCCTGCTCCGCCAGGCCCGCATTGCAGGCCCCTTCTGGGTCGAGAATGCAAAAGTCTAAATTTTCCCAGAGTACACTGCAGCGGACTTCTTTCCTGGCCCAAAAGAAGCAAATACCCAAACCTATTATCCTGTACACTTGCTCTTTCCAGCAAGACTGTGAATACACCTAGATGGCAAGCCCATGTTATTTGACACTCCTGAAGATGCCTGGGGATGGCTTGACACATACAATGGCCTCCTCTTCTACTGTGCCCAGTGGCCCCCCTCAGGTCGGTTGATCGCAAATGATGACGCTCACAGAGGAGGGGTTGCTTACGCCTCATCAGGCACACAGTGGCTGGAATCAGGCACTCGCCACAGCGGCTATGGTGAGGCGTACCACTGGAGGAGAGCACTGCTGTCTCCTCGGAGGAAGGAGCCAGCTGTGGATCTGAGAAGAATCCTGAATCAGACTCCAGCATCACCCTTCTGCGGGTCACCCCCGGATCTGGGAATGAGATCATTTCTGGTTTGACCTGTTCCCCTTGCTGTTTCAGCGTAATGAATCTACTACCCGGAACACTAATCCCCTTCTTATGCTGTTGGTCCAGAGCGTTGGATGTTATATTGTCATACTTTTCTAATCTAAGAAGTGCCTCCAGGGTTCAGGAGCATGCTACCTTCTTGGACTAACTACCCCCCCCCCCCCCCTCCCCGCTCACTGTTCTGGTGCAATTGCTATGTGACGACTCCACCAGTGGGGAGAATTTTATATGAATCCATGGTGTTTGGATGGAGCGCCTTGGTGTGACTGTCCCTGGGAATCTTTGTAGGGGAGTTCATCTGTTGTTTGTTCCCTGTTGAGGGTTCATCCCTCCTCTTGACACTGGGTTGCTGCTTATTATTTTGCACTGACTTTGAAGGCTGGGATAAAGCAACTGGGGGCAGGGAGTTCTGTAGGGCTCGAGTACTGTTCTACCTCTCATGGCTAGACTTATTCCCATCCTTGTGCTTACTTGGAATGTCCACTGCCTCAGTTCTCCTTCTAAGCGATATACAGTGCAGATGCACCTTAAAAGGCAGGGGATACAGGATGCATTCCTTCAAGAGACACAACTCACACAGGCTGAGAGCCTTCCATTGCAGAAGCGTGGAGAGGTAAGATTTATACTACCACCTATTTCTCCTTTGCTGGAGAGGTTTTTATATGGGTACTCCTGTGAACCCCTTCCTTCCCCAGGTGGAGGTCCTGGACCCGGAGGGCCGCTTTGTGGTACTGGGGGTAAATTGAATGGGAGAGATATTGCTTTTCTTACTCTCTACGCACCGAACACTGATCAATGCAAGTTCCTCACTTCAGTAGCTCCACACATTGCCAAGATCATGCAGTAACCATTGCTAGCGGGAGGTGACTTTAATTGTGTTGTAGATGTCGCTCTCAATAGATCGTACACCCCCTTAGCCACATCTCCAATCCATTACACAGCTCGCTTTTTTCGAACTTGGATTGCAAATTGGTGACTTGTCTATACTTCGTGGGCTCACCAGCCACTGAGTTCCTTTCTCTGCCCTGCATTACTTCTTGGTTCGTTTGATACGTTCCTCTGTTCTGCCTTCCTTTGCAAGCATGCCACATGAGCTGAATACCTTGCCAAAACGTATTTCGACCACAAACCCTTAATGTTGTCTTTTACTTGGGGTCGTACCTAACCCCCATAGCCTCCTGGAAGCCTAATGTTGTGGCCCTTGACAACCCTGTATTCCAGGACCGGGTGAGAAACACAATCAGCAACTACTTCATGGATAATGAGGGCACAGCCTCCTTGCCTCTGGCGGAGTCGGAGGCCTTCTAATTGGTAGTCTGAGATCACTGTATAGCTAGCATAGTTGGGATCTGAGCTCAGCTTTATAGAAAGGACAAACAGCAGGAGGACTTCCTAACTGCCTTGGGGTTCCCCCGGGCCAGTGCTCCAGCTTCCCCAGACGGTCATCAAACAGAATGGGAAAACCTTATAGTTTTAATTGAACTCCTCCGAACGTGCCACTATAGGGCCTCCACCACCAGCACACATAATAAGTGGGACAAGAAGGGGACCATGCTGACCTGGTTAGCCAATCCTAAACCACACTCCTCCAAAATCCTGCAACTGCGTACCTCCAGCAAGGGGGTGGTGTACACCCAGGCTGAAATCAATGAGACCTTGGCAGCGCACTATGCCCAGCTGTACGCTCGATGGGAGATGAACTGCTCACAATCTATGTATGGCTATATCCTAGCTGCTGAAGCACTGAGGCTCCCAGCTGCGGTAGTGGCCTCGTTGGAAGTGGAGATCATGGTGTAGGAGGTACGGGGGCAGTCAAGGCTTTGGCCGGAGGAAAGACTCCTGGCACGAACGGGCTGCCCATAGAATTCTACTCGCACATGTGGACACCCTGGCCCTTATCCTTACCAAAGTATATAACACAGCATGGGACACTGGCTCTCTCCCACCCACCCTAAGCGAAGCGCTCCTAGTGCCTCTCCTCAAGAAGGAAAAACCCGAGGAACTGCTCACTTCCTACAGACCCTGTGTCTATACTGAATGTAGACTACAAAACTTTAAGCAAAATACTGGTGAACAGACTGCTACCCCATTTCCAGAAGCTGATACACAAAGATCCATCGGGATTCATCCCTACCCTGTGCACTGCTAAAAATATATGCCCACTGGTGCAGGTCATTCACTCTTCTCCAAGCACCTACCCAAAAGCTCTGGCAATAGCAGTCGACATCAAGAAGGTTTGCGATTCTTTGATATGAGACTATCTATATGTGAGGATGGCATGCACGGACCTGGGTAGCATGTTTCTCCTCTAGACACACCTATTGTATACGAACCCTGTGGTCCGAATGAAGACTGGCGCTATCATCTCTCCATCGCTTGCTATTGGGAGAAGAACGCACCAAGGATTTTCTCTTTTGCCTATACTTTTCGCTTTGGCAATAAAATCCCTGGCCCTTACACTTTGTACCAAGCGTCATTACCAGGGGCTATGGATAGATGATGCATGCCTTTACATCTCTTTTTATGAGGGTGACTTGCTAGACGGTGTGAGTGCTCAGATGTTGAGGGAGCCATTGCCTCATTGGCAGCGTTTGTGTGCCACTCCAGCCTGAGGGTTAATTGGGACAAGTATAACGTTTTCCCTCCATATACACCACTGACACGGACTCCCCCGTTCTCGGTAGGGATGGTCCTCTGCTGGGAACCTATTGCACTTCGCTATCTCCGAATTAGTGTTTACAACACTTAGGCAGAATTGATACAGGGCAATATTAGGGCGTCACTCACGGCTCTGTGATGAGCTGTGCAGGTGTGGCTCACCCTCTCCTTATCTGTCATGGGTGGGATCACCCTGTCAAAGATGATATTCCTCCCTCCACTCCTATACAATTTCACATTCCTCTCAATTCGTCTCCCTAAATCACTTTTCAATTAAATGGATAGCCTGCTCACATGGCTTATCTGGGGCATGGAGCGACGTCGGATGTCCTGCGTAAATGCACCTACCACTGGATGAAGGGGGACTCAAGGTCCCCGATATGGAGCTCTACTATCTGTCGGTGCAGCTGAAATGGGCAGCACTCTGGTGCAATGCAATGCACTCTGGAGTGGTGGAGACCGTCTGCCGTCGACTGTGTTCTCGCCCAACTCAGACTGCCTGGCAACCGCCTTGTTGGCACCACGACCTCAACATCATGAGGAGAGAGAGGTTCCTGTGCTGTCTGTCTTCCGTTTTGCTTTGACCTATGAACCCCAACGCACAAAGGCAAAATGTCCTTGCGCCAAAGACCTCCCAGCAGCTATTCTGTCACACCTCCTGTGTACAGGAGACTGGACTGGGCAGCGTGATGGGGAACAGAGGGGCCTGACCAATCTTGTTGACTGGTTTTCAAAAGGCCAACTGTGTGACTTCTAGGACTTAATTGCTGTGTTGCAGACCTGTGGCGTCGAGGATCTGGAACCCACTGAGCAGGAGTGCCTGAAGGCTCTCTGCATTACGAAGGGCAATCCCACGTGATCACACTGCTATATTGTTCCCTGTTCTCTCAGTCCAAGCACAACCGCTCCCTCTTGTGAGAGGACTGGACCACTGACCTGGGTTGAGAACTGACAGACAGTGTGGTCAGCCATTCAATACATATAGTGGACATCAAGTCAAATACGAGATGTCTAACTATTTATTGGCTGCACCAAAACTGGTCATGTTTGGTATCAAACATGTTGCAATCCTACCCCAACACCGATTCCAGTGTTGGATGTAGGGTCCCATGTACTGGGGAGCTCTCCTAGGGAGCCCATCTGTCTTACCGGTACCAGCCTTCCAGAGTCTAACAGCAAGCTATGGCTGCTGCTTACCACAGACATGATTCTGCCCTCCTGCTGCTGAGCTGAGCTCGAGCAGGGGAAGGTAGAACAATAGGTTTGCTGTCAGATGGAGGTGTGACCACCTCCCAGACAGGACTTAAGTCCAGATGTACAACCATACTAAATTGCGAGTCGCAATTTGCGCTTGATTGCGATTCCCAATGGGGTCGCAAAATGTGAGGCTCATAAATATTAATGAGCCACTCGCATTTTGCGACCCCATTTGGAATAGCTGACCCTCCAAGGGATGGTGGCGTGCTGGGCTCAGCAGACCACCATGGCTGGGACTGATTGAAATAAAGCTACTTTTTTTTTTTTAAATGCAGCACGTTTTCCTTAAAGGAAAACGGGATGCATTTAAAAAAATTAAAATGTAACTTTTTTGTTTCCTTTTTTAAGGGGACTGCCTGCCCTTAAAAAATAATTTTGCATAAATTTGCAAATGCATTTCCACCTACTTGAAGTAGGTGGGAATTGCGAGTGTTTTGCGACTGCAATTGCGGTCGCAAAACATTCGTACATGGGTTTTGAAAGTCGCTATTTTGAAGGGAGCGCCCCTTCCAAATAGCAAGTCTCTAATTACTTTTTTTTGAGACTCGCAAAATTGTGTTAGTACATGGCCATACCAATTTTAGCATGCGCAAACGGGTCGCTAACCCCTTTGCGCATGCTAAAATTGGTCGCACATCTCACTCATAGTGTATTGGGCTGAGGTGGGGGCGCTTGCCAGTGCCACCAGACTTCTTTGAAGGGCACATTTGGTGCCCTCCTTGCATACTCCAGTTGGAACCAGTTCCAGGAGCCGTTGTCTCCCACTCTGGTGTCAAACAGGACAAAGGACATGGGAGTATCCTCCCCTCTGTCCAACCCCTCCTCTTGGAGGGATCCCTGAATCATCCCAATCCTTTCCCTAGGGTATTTAAGGGCTTACCTGTGAGAGGCTGCTCTTCAGATTTGTCGTGGGACAAGATTCAGATCCGAAACCACTTCACCTTCAACCCCTGTGCCGTTGCCAAGTCTTGTTGACTCTGTCTTCCGGAGATATTCGGGCTACAAGAAGCTCCAGCCTCAAGCATCTCCTTCTGTTAAGATCTTTGTCCTCACCGCATCCGTGGGCCTGCATCTTTAGTGAGCTGCTCGAGGTCCTCTTGCAACTCTTGTGCCTTCGGCCTGTGGGTCCTCTTGGGGGTCTTCTTTGACTTCAGTGGGCTTTCCTGCATGCTCGGTGCTTGCTCTGGCTCTCCTGCGCTTGGTGAGTCTCTCGGACCTTGCTGGTCCCAACGCTGTACCTTTTTCGTTTTCCATGTCTGTTGCTGCTGCCAAGGTTTGTTGGTGCTTCCGCCGGACACTGACCCCCTGGTTCTTGACGTCCGACATGGGACAGCTTGTGAATGGCTCCTGATCTTCCATAGCATCACCTGTTCCTTACAGCTTCAGCGACAAGGTCTCCGTCATCACTCCTGCATCTTCCGTCATCGGTGGCCATTGGTCTTCCGTGCCTCCTGGTCACTTCCAAGTGGCATGGACTCTGTCCCCTCTGCTTGCAGGTACCTCTCATCAAGAAGCCATCCTTGGATTCCACCGGACTATTTCACCTTCTTTGCCAGTGCCATCTTTTCTGAAGTCCTCCATTGTGGTCTATGGTGGTTTCCGACGTCACTTTGCTCCTATGCATCTGGCTTCCCTGGTGTAGTTATCCTGGTTCCTGGTGTATTCACAGTTGGGGTGACCCTCCAACCTTCCATCTTCCACAGGGTTTCTTCAGTGTCAACTGGGAAGGGTCCTTCATCTTAATAACTGCAACTTTCTCATTGACTTGCATTGAGTACGCGTCTGTGTTTCTACTCTGCACACAGCCTCCGTGGGGTTCCTGGGTACTTACCTCGGGTGGTTCCTTGGGTCTCCAGCTCTTCTGAGTCTTCTGGTTCAAGTCTCGACTTCGGTCGCAGTTTGCATTCCACTTCTTTAGTATGGGGTTTGGTCTCCCTTTGGAGACCACTATGTATTTGTGCTTACTTAGCAGTTTCCATTTTGAAATATTGTGTGTATTGTATTGATATCTCCGGGTAGGAGACATACCAATGTGTTAGTGAGTGTGTATAATAAATATTACTATTTTTATAACTACACTGTGTGGTTCTTTTCATTTTACCTACACTATAAGATTAAATCTGGTAAAACAAGCTGCTTAACACTCGGACTAAGCCTGAAGGCTGCTCTCCAAAGCTACCAATTAGAGAGCTTTCTATGGTTGTCTAAGACCACTAAAATTACCATAAGGGTTGTCTGGATTAGTGTAAGATGCTTCACTTAAATAAGTGTGCATACTAAGCTAGCCTCCTAAACAAGTCTAAAGCAAACGAACAGAGTCTTGGAGGAAAATGGAAAGTCACCTACAAGGGAAATAGTGAAATAAAAATGACATGAATAACAGAAACCCAAAGGTTTTATAGACAAATCACACAAGCTAGTAATAGATTCAGCAAATTCAGCATGGCATTATCATAGGTAAGGTCGCATTGGAAAATCAGAAACAACAACCTAATATTCTAAGGGGCAGATTTACAAGCCCCTTGCGCCACTTTTGCGTCACTTTTCCCATGTTAAAAGTGACGCAAAGGTGGCGCAAGGGGCTTGTAAATCTGCCCCTAAATCTTTAGAACGAATCCATTTCCTAAAGTAAGAGAAATCTTCCAAATGCACCCTCAGCAACTCCACTCAGGAGATGTACAACACAAATCAAATCTTTCTTTAAACAGTGGCCTATATAATTAGCACGTAGGCACTAAAATTTCTAGTGGAAGTCCTTGAAAATAATACTTTGAGAACACGATGGAAGCTTCATTCACAACGGCGCTTTTGAAAAATTTTGCACATTGCTAGTACATTGATTACATTCATTTGATCCTCCACGGAAACTAGATGACAGATGGTTTGCAGTGGAACACTGATTGTTTGGGGGTCATGAGCAGAAGCAAGCTGAATAGAACACCAGAAACTACAACCATTAAAAAAAAAAATTACTTGTTACACAAAAATGTGGCATAACTATTCTTAGCATTGTTTACACTTCTAAGTGACCTATCTAAATCAGTCCAAGTGCAACATCATTTGTTCAGCGGTTACGACTCTATGTATCATTAAAAAAAAAAATAATTATCAAAAATAATTTTCAGATGACATTTGCACATTTCATGTGAGGGTTGAGGAGTATTATACGGTGTGGTTTTGTAACCCCACCGTGTAATACACTCACAAAAACAATCTTGGACCCAGTCAGGCTCATTTGTACACCTTTAGCTAAACTCTTAGTCGCTGTGGCTTTGAACAGCAAGACTTAAACAAAGGAACTACTGTAATGCATTTAGAAGCACCAAACAACGAAATAAGAATATCATACACAAAAGAAATCCGACACCAAATTATAAAAATAGATATTTTAATGATTTTTCTAGACACTATGATGAGCAAAATTCACCAGCGGGTTAAGGAGATATAGATTTTTAAGTAAAACAGAAATCTCAGGTTTTCAGTCTCAAGTGCAAACAAGCATTGGCAATCGTAAAGTTTGGCAACTTTATAAAACATTTAAAGAGCTGTGTTCGACTACTTCAACCCGGACTGGGTTACCAATTCCGACAGGGGGTAGGCCAAGGGGGCAGTGAGGAGTCAGAGGACAGGTACCTAGTCACCAAAGCAGTCTCAGGCCCAGTCCACACTTTAGAAATGGACCAACATAGACTTTAATGGAGTGGCCTTGATGCTGATGATACACGAAGCTGAGGATGCTGAAGGATGCTCTGGGTTTTGTGCAGTTGAGGGGGGTCTGTTCCTAGTTTTTTATCAGTTCATAGTTTATTCAGGAGTCATGGTCCCTCAAAGTCCTCTTTGAGTCAGTAGAAATCCTGCAGCAACTGGGCTTACGATCTCTGGACACAGCAAGTCCAGCGGTTGCCTTTTGTGAAAGCTAGTGTCCATCTTTGAAGACCAATCTGCAATCTGGTGACTCTCTCAGGTCCAGCAGACACAGATGCAACTCTTGAGTTGAGAGTGGTGGTCCTCGGGGCTGCACGGTGGCGGACAGTGGCGATTCCTTGTGAGTGGCTACCGACGAGCCAGGATTGGCTATTTCGGCTTTTATGGCACCGGTGCTGGGACAAGTGGTCAGGAGGTGCAAGCAGCAGCAGGGGCAGCCTCCATTGCCAGGTCTAGGGGTTAGCAGGGCAGTCCTTCTTCAGTCCGCTCTCCAGTCCAGATGTGGTTTGAGATTCAAGGTGCCAGGGTTGCCAAATGTATGCCCCGAAAGTGCCCGGGGGGGTGACACGGTCACTATCAAATGTTCTACCGGAATTCCTTTCACCCAGTGATGACCTACAGCTATGTGTGGCATGTAGAGATCCCAGAGTGCACTATTCTGCCCACTCTCAAAATGGCTAAACCCCCTCCTTGGCTGTGAGGAGCTTGGCAGCCCACCTTAGAGGTGTGGCTACCTGTGGGCTACACAGCCACAGCAAAAATGGTTTGGCAACTGATCTCCCTACTCTGTCCCTGCTGTTAGCCCGTCTACCTGAACACAGGGGTAGCCCTCCCTTAGTGTGATTCCCCTTTGCTCACCAAAGGCGGCTTCTCCTTTGATATTCGCCTTTTGGGCTAACACCCTGAGTGGCTTCCTGCAATGGAGAGGTAACACCTCCCTCAGTAGCAAGGCCTCTATTGTTCCTGAACCTGGGAGTTTTTCACATTGCTCCCCAGGAGGGCAGAAGACTATCTGGCGGCCAGCTTCTGCGTAAGGCCACAGGATAAACTGGGCAACAGAGTGTCAACTTTCTAAAAGTTGCTTTTTCTCAAAAGTGACATTAAATTCAACTTTGGCATCAAGTAAGGTTTAATGCCACCATCAATTTGATGTCTTGGATTACCCATTGCGGTGGTGCCATTCAGACGTGAGCACTGCTGAGGGGTTAGCTTGTAAATCTGTACTAGCCAGGTCTGCATGTAACTCTATACTAGCCAATGGGGCTACTGACCTTTCCGCAGTAAAAACAACAATTTGTGGTTATTACAGTTCGAATATATGAAAATACATATCCACCTTAATAATATTAAGCAGCCAGACTTGGGGTTTATTGGGTCTTCCTGAGGGGTTTCTTACATACATTATTAAGGGAAGTGGGTGATTTTGCCATTGAGTTAATTGGCAAAGTTGATCTAGCAGTTTTAAACTGACCTTCTAGTCTGTAGTGGCAGAATGGGAGCCATGTTTTCACTTGTCGTGCTAATGGTGGCACAAGCCCTGGGTACCCTTGGTACCATATTCTAGGGGCTTAAAAAGTATGGGCCTGATTGCGATCTTGGCAGATGGATACTCCGTCACAAACGTGATAGCACTTCCATCCGCCGTATTACAAGTTCCATTACATCATATGGAACTTGTAATATGGCAGACAGGATATCCGTCATGTTTGCGACAGAGTATCTCTTCCACCAAGATCGGGATCAGGCCCTAAGTTGGGCTATGCCAATTGGAGACAAGTCAAACATGCACCATTTTAGGGGTCAGTGCACAGGCACTGAAGTCTGTGTTGCAGGGCTCAGGGCATTTCAGAGTCATTACACCAGTAACTAGTAGTCAAAATGTAGGCAAAAGGTGGGGGTAAACCTGCAAAAAGCCTGTTTTCTTACATTTTGCATATTTCGAAAATGCTACAACAGTTGTTTGAACCTGGTTGGAGGAGGATATGTTTAAAAGTTATATTGATAACAAAACTGTTTTATCAATTATGTGAATTCATCCGAACATCTCTATACCGGTGACAATGATATGATGACGCTGAAAACGGTGAAACATCTGTGCTTGAGCGAATCCTGGTCATGGCCTGCACTCAGTTTGTGTTACTGTGCATTAAATAAGCAGACGTAAGTTTGTGTTCGGTGCATAAACTGAGTTGTGCTTTCAGATTCCTTTAAACTCCCAAAACAGCATTTCATTTGAGGCTCATACTCTTACTCCACAAGGCCTTTGCATCTTCCATGCCGGATCACTTGGTATATTGCTGCCCTCCATTTCAACATTCTTTTCTGCGATCCACTCATCTCGGCAATCTGAGGCCTCCTGTAGTGACTCATACCACAACTCAAAAACCTAAAACAAATAAATCCGTACCTCTCAATTTTTGTGCAAAGCTGTACGTGACTGGTGTGGAGATCTTTTGCAGAAGTTGTCGTCTCTTAGTTGTCTGTCATACTCCAACGATTGTGTTATGGTTTGTACTGAAGCGCAGTGTCATGATGACGCTGCAGACACCTTGCGTTGGTGTATGCAACGTTATGCGTGATGAAGAGGTACATCATCACAACCTTTACTCGTTGTACCTTATTTCATGCAAAGCTGCAGAGGATCCAGTGATCGCGGTTCTCCCCGGGCAAAGTAAACAAGGTTTGTAACTGCTCTGCCGTTTGGTGTGTTATGCTGTTGGCAAACAACTGCGTTTCTTTTTAAATGCACTAGCACACAAATTCAGAATGCAGGGATAACAGTTGCCCACTTAATTGTGACTACGACCAGGATACTTTATCGTTCTTTTGTTACAATGGAATAAAACTTTAAAAAAGTTAATTGAAACTTGTTTAAAAATAAAAAACAAGTTTAGGCAGAGGAATAAAGAGTATTTATTCATCAGGATAGAGTGAGGGAAGAGAAATCTAACATTTATGGACGTTCTAAAGAATGCAAAACATTTTAACAGATAAATGATATTTTAATGCACGAAGCAATAACCTACTGAACAATTAAATCGTAGGTAGCCATACTAGAGGTTTAATGCCAAATATGAAAGTAAGCTTTGGCAAACCAGGTGTTTAGGGATCAATTCGTTATGCATGCCTACAGTGCCCAAAAATTGCAGAAGTGGGGAGCCCAACTTTATTCCTACACATATTCATCCTATGCGTGGGCGTCTCCATTGGCGGAGCGCCCGGAGTCCCGTTTCAACTGCCTGGGCACACTGCAATCAATCAATCAGGGGTTTGTAAAGAGCGCTACTCACCTGTGAAGGTCTCAAGGCACTGGGGGGGAGCAGCTCCGGATCAGTCGAAGAGCCAGGTCTTAAGGTCCTTCCTGAACATGTGCAGGGTCGGGGCGCGTCTGATGTTCACAGGGAGATCGTTCCAGGTCTTGGCCGTGATGTAGGAGAAAGCTCTTACCCCAGTTCTGTTTCTGCGGATGTGTGGAACCTCTGCCAGGGCGAGTTCGGCGGAGCGGAGGTTCCTCTTGGGTACGTGGAAGGATACTTTCTCGTTGAGGTATTTGGGCCCGATGTTGTTGAGGGATTTGTAGGCGTGGGTGAGTAGTTTGAAGGTGACCCGCTTCTCCACGGGGAGCCAGTGGAGGTCTCGTAGGTGTTGGGTCATGTGTTTGTGCTGGAGCAGAGTTTTCTGTTGAAAATTTATCGAGATTTAAGCTCCAGTTTTGTCTATATGTTATGATTAAAATTACTAATTTAAAAACATTAATTAATAGTTTGTTTTGTTAAAAGTCCGGATTAACCAACATTACTAATGAGAGAAATTACACGTGGGATGCATATATGTTGCTTAATAATAATGTGCAGTTTTACTAAATGAGTGTTGTAAAAGTGTTATTTGTTTCGTGTTTATGCTTTTAAAATAACGTGTGCTAATGCTTTATTGCGTTGCGGAAGGCTAGATAATTACATACACATATGGGTATTAGTGGGAATTAACACTGTTTAATCATTATGCTGTGGTAATGTTGTTTTGTGTTTCTTTTAATTAAGATGGTCCGTTTTGGCCTAAAACAAGATGGCTGCCTTTTACAGCCTGCACTCGAGTGATTGAATTTTGACGAGAGGCCTTGCTGAACATGGTCGAGAGTCACCTGACCACAGCCTTTGCCTGGTTAGAAAGTTTTCCGTGAGGACAGTAGCTCTGGGAATGATTCCAGCTGCCCTTGGACAAGGATAAAGCCACAATGAACAATGACTAGTCTGCAGTGGCTCTGTTAAGATATCAAGGAAGAACATTTACGAAAGATACATTTGCAAACTCGAGTTTCCTTCTTCCGTCTTTTTATTTTTGTGATTTTTCCTGAGCGGAGGTTTTTTTAAATGTAACTGAGTGACATCCTTTCCTGTTCGCTCTGCTCAGCGGCTCAACGGATATTCAACATTTGTTTGTTACTTTTTATTTGTTATTTTCCCTATAAATATGTTAGACTAGAGAGGGTCCGTGTTCCATTGCGCTTATTACTTCCATCGTGTTCCTTGCGGTTCATCGCGTTTTGGACTTCTTCCTGAACCTATGCTGAGGACGACAGCTCGAGAGACTTTACCGAGAGACCTGTCCTGACCCTTTTAGCTAGAATAGGTAATTATGAGAATAATGATTTTGCTAATGATTGACTTTCATCTTGAACTAATTTAGATAAATAAGCATTTGTTTGAATTACAGTGTTGGGTGTTCATTTTTTGTCATTTATTGAGTTTCCAAACGTATTTCCTATGTTTAAAATCATGACTCAGGACAATGTCATTATGGTCTCATTGACCTCATTGTAGATGCAGATTGGTTTAGGTTTTCTCTCCTATATTCAGTGTGGATAGAGTAATAGTGTGATTTTAGTGTGATGGGCCCTAGCGTATGATGCGTGTATGTGCGTGTGACTGTAGGTTTACTCTGTCCGTGGAAGTAGGGAGATTTTATATGCGCCGATCTGCAGCAGTTTCCTGGTAGCAGAGGATGGTTTTTTGGTATTGGGGCATTGGAGATCCGAGTGTACCAATCCACCATTAGTGAGTAATGAAAGTAAACCCTTAAATCAACAGGTGCAGAACGAGGGGTGTAATCAACAGCAGCAACAACAGAAGGTTGTCAGACAGCAGAGCCAAGAGCCAAAACCGCCTTTGCCGCAGTCCCAAAAGTATAACCAGGACTCGGGATTCTACAATGATGAGCAGGTAAACAAACCGAGACGTTCAAACCCGGTACAACAGTACTGGTTAAAGAATGAGGGGAGTGAGTCTGAAGGGGACTATTGACGGTGCCGAAGAGAGGAGGAAGAGTGCATACTTGGTGTAACTCTAGAAATAGACCAGGCAGGACCATTTGTAGATGGGAAAATAAATGGGGAGAGTGTTACTTTTTTGGTAGACACAGGAGCGACGAGATCAACTGTCAGGTCAGCAGATATTAGAAATCTTCCTCTCTCGGACGAAGCAATCCAAGTGGTTGGTGTAGCCAATACACAGATTAAGACTCGTCTTACTGAACCAGTAAGAGTGAGAATAGGGAAATTTTTGGACATGCACAGATTTGTTGTCTGTGACACTAGTCCAGTGAACTTGTTAGGTAGGGACCTATTGTGCAAGATGAATTGTACAATTTTCTGTACTCCTGATGGAATAGCTTTTGAGACACCAGATGAGGATGTTTTGTACCGGATGACTCTAGATAATAGAGAGAGTGAGATTGTTGGTACATATGCAGTGTTTAATCCAGATGATTTGCCTCAGGAGTTGAGACACACAGTGAAAACAGCAGTTTGGGATTTTACTGGAGAAGATGTGGGATTGATGAATAATATAGATCCAGTAAAGATTTCAGTGAAAGAGGGGATTGTTTATCCTAATATTCCTCAGTACAGATTGACACCAGAAATAATTGAAGGAATAACTCCTATAATTGACAAGATGATTCAACAGGGTGTTTTGAGAGAGATACTGAGTAGCCCGTGTAATTCACCGATAATGGGGCTAAAGAAACCTAATGGAAAGTTCAGGATTGTACAAGATTTGAGAAAAGTTAACAAAATTGTGGTGGCATGTTGTCCCATTGTGCCAAATCCTTCAGTGATTTTGTATCAGATTCCTCATGATGCTGAGTGGTACCCGGTGATTGATTTGTTTCATGCTTTCTTTTCAATTCCATTGCATCATGACAGCCAGCCAATTTTTGCATTTCGGTTTGGCCAGCGTATTTTAGCATGGTGTCGTATCCCACAGGGGTATACAGAGAGTCCTTCGATATTCAATCAGTTATTGAAGAAATCATTGGAAAGTTTGATCATGCCTGAAAGCTCAGTACTGGTGCAGTATATTGATGACTTACTTGTGGCATCGAAGACACGTGAAGCTTGTGAAGTAGATACCATAGCTTTACTGAATCATCTGGCAGATGGAGGATTAAAGGTATCTCCAGCCAAATTGCAGTTTTGCAAGAAAGAGGTGCATTATCTTGGACACAATATTGAAAAAGGTCTGAGAAAGGTGACCGATGACAGGATCATAATTATCAGAGGAATGAGAGCCCCGATGACCCAGAGAGAAGTGAGGATGTTTTTGGGGATGGTGGGTTATTGTCGTCAGTGGATAAGTAATTCCTCCCTGATAGCAAAGCCACTGATTAAGCTGACAAAAAGTGAAGTGAGAGACCCATTGGAACTGGATGGAGAACAAATGGCAGCATTTGAAGAGTTGAAGAGCAGAATGTGTGAAGCCCCTGCTTTGGGAATGCCAGACTATGAGAAAGAGTTGAGTTGTATTGCAGTGAGAGAAATGGGTGTGCACTTTCAGTGTTAATTCAGAAGCATGGACAACTAAGAAGGCCGATTGCGTACTTCTCATCGACACTTGACCCCGTAGCTGTGGGTTTGCCAGGTTGTCTGAAAGCAGTAGCTGCTACATGTAGAAGTTTGGAACAGAGTGAGGGTATAATAATGGGATATCCTGTAAGGGTATTCGTACCTCATGATGTGGCAATTCTTTTGACAAGAAGCAGGACTCAGTACATGTCACATAGTCGGTTGACTAAATATGAGAAAATTATTTTGGGAGCATCAAATGTGACTCTTGAGAGATGTGTGAATGTGAATCCAGCAACGTTGTTACCAGATGCTAATAATGTGAATGTTGGAGATGATGTTGATCATGATTGTTTGGATGTGCTTGATTACTGCACAAAACCAAGACCAGATATAAGAGATTTGCCGTTACCTGAGAGTGTTCATGTGTTGTTTGTGGATGGATCATGTCTGAGGACTGATGATGGTGTGCTGAGTGCAGCATATGCAGTGTGCAAAGTTTCAGAAGTTATGGAAGCTTCACCTTTGAAAGGAGTAAGATCTGCTCAAGTGGCTGAATTGGTGGCATTGACGAAAGCTTGCAAAATTGGGAAGAACTTGAGAGTGACTGTGATGACTGATAGTCAGTACGGATTTGGAGTCGTTCATGATTTTGGCCAGCTTTGGCTACAGAGAGGTTTCTTGACGTCGAGTGGGACTCCAATAAAGAATGCTGAAGTGATTGGAAAATTGCTTGAGGCGATACAGCTGCCTAAAGAGTTAGCAGTTGTGAAGTGTGCTGCTCATGGACAAGGAGATGATTTTGTTACTCTTGGTAATAGATTTGCCAATGACATAGCGCAGTATTGTGCGAAAAATAATCATTCGATTAATAGGGCACAAGAAAGGGAAATGTCTTTTTGTTCTGTGATGTTTACTAATGTCCTAGAAACGTGGGATGAAGTGAAACAGTTGCAGGATGAGGCAGGAGATGAGGAAATGAGAGATTGGATCAAGGCAGGTTGTGACCCAAGAGAGACAGATCATGTTTGGATCTATAGAGATGGTAGACCAGTCATGCCTAACTCCATGTTGTCGACAATGGCAAGAATGTATCATGGCCAGGGACATCTGGGAAGGGATGCAATGATTAGGTCTTGTAAACAAACCTGGTACAATGCAAAGTTCCGGTTGATTGCAGAGAGCATCTGTCAGAGATGTTTAATTTGTCAGCAGTTCAATACTGGGAAAAAGACAGTGGTGAGTCTAGGAACAATAGGCAGAGAAGGAGGTCCTTTTACCAGAATGCAAATAGATTTCATTGAAATGCCTCAGGTAAACAGATTGAGGTATGTTCTAGTGGTAGTCTGTTTGTTCTCAAGATGGGTGGAGGCCTATCCGACTAGGAGGAATGATGGAATAACAGTTGCAAAGTTACTGTTAAGAGAGTTGATTCCTAGGTACGGGTTCCCAGTGACAATTGAGTCTGATAGAGGTGGACACTTCTATAATGAGCTCATGGGTTTAATTTGTGAAGCATTGAGCATACAGCAAAAGCTACATTGTGCATACAGACCAGAGGCTTCTGGAGTCGTTGAACAGATGAACGGCACAATAAAAAAACGAATTGGTAAGATGTGTTTAGCCACTGGAATGAAATGGCCTGATGTCTTGCCTCTAGTGCTGATGACTATTAGGTCTACTCCAGATAGAACCACAGGTTTGAGTCCGCACGAAATCTTAATGGGACGTGCGATGAGACATGCATTTGTGCCTGTCAACAAGTTGATGACAATAACTGATGACATGATTTTGGATTACTGTAAAGGCCTGGCTGACGCAGTTCATTCTGTGTTTCACCAGGTTGGAGAAGACGCTACCACACTTGAGAAGAAGCAAGCCCATGATCTGAGTCCAGGAGAGGATTAAAGTACACAGAAGAAGAAATTGATTGGTTCCAAGGTGGGGAAGGCCGAGACAAGTTATTCTGACTACGACAACTGCAGTAAAGTGTGCCGGTGTGAAAAACTGGGTGCATGCGAGTCATACTCTGAGAGTTCCAAATCCAAAGGATGGGACTGGTAAAGAGTATTTTGAAGAGTCGGATTCGAGTGATGATGAAGCAACTGAGCCAGTGAGAAGGAGAAAGAATCTTGAAAGAGCTGAAGGAGAAAGAGAGTCAGGTGATTCTTTCTTTCCAAGAGAGGCTTCAGGAGAAACATTGAGAGTTTCAGGGGAAAGATCAGATTCTGTAAGAGTGCCTGAAGTTCCAACAAGCAGTGGAGAAGGAAGAAGAGAAATGAGCAATTCCACAGAGACTACTCCTGAATCAGATGAGGAGTTTGGAAATCCACTTGAGATTACACCTGAAGAAGCAGGGTCAGAAGAAGATAGAGAGGGACAGATTGCGGAAGACCCCCGAGGAGGTGTAGGGAACATTCCTGATAAGCTAGATGAAGGGACAAGTAGACAGCAAGAAGATTGAGTGTTGGAGACCCGAGGAGGGACAGAAATAGGGAAGTCTCAATCAGTGGTGGTAAAGATTGTGGAGCAAAAGAAAACTGCTGAAGAACAAGAGGCAAATGAGACAGATTCAGATGAGAGTGAAAATGAGAAATCAGAGGGTCGAGTTCTGAGAAAGAGGACTTGGATTGGAGAAAGAAATAATAAAGAAGTGAGACCAAAGAGGGTTGTAAGAGGAGATCTTTGGCCTAACAGGATAAAGAGGCTGAGGTACAGACTGACACGAGCAAATTCATCAAAAGCTGAACAGGTGAACGAGGTGTCGAGTCAGAATCAAGCAAAAGGTAAAAAACAAAAGATCACAAAAGAATCAGAAGAGATCAAGAGAATAAGAAAACCTAACCAGAAGTATAGGTCACCGGAATGGACGTATGTGGCACTGTCTGAAGGTGAAGAGACAGAAAGTCAAGGAAATCCAGAGGGGACCGTACGAGAAGTGGTTGAGGAGAAGACTGTTGGAATCCTGAAAGTAATCTTGACTGACATTGGAGAAGAGTCGGATGCACAGGATGTTGTTGATGATCTGATACAATTTGATGTTGCTGAAGAAGAAGTGAAAAGTGATGAAAACCCGAACTGAGTGAACTGAAGGAGTCACTTGGAGAAAAGTGAAAAGAAAGAGTCTGAAATTAGCTGTTTTGAAATAATCTAGAATTCTAAATTTCAGTAGTGGAGTAGAAGAGGCTAAGTCAAAAGACACTGTTAAAGTAGTAAAATGGCTAACACAGAAAATAATCAAAATAGATGTGCCTTTTTGAAAAGATGGTGTAGAATGTGCTGCTGCTGTACTGGATTATTAATGCTATTATGGGGTGTATTAGCTTTACTAGTTACTTTTAGAGTTACAATAGACACTTTTGGAATACATACTGAGAATGTGACTAATGTAGAGAAAAGTTCACAAAAAGTAGTTCCAACTAGAATTAGTAACATTTACATACATAAAGATAGGTCAATTAATGATTTTTCTAGCAATGTTTTTTCAAAGTTGTTGTACGAATACGTAAAGACAATGGAAGTTAGGGATTGCTACGTCTGTATGCAATTACCTGCATCCGTTTCTGAAGGTGTTACTTATCACCATTTACCAGCTACGTATGGAATTTCATGTAGTGTGTTAAGTAGTGTTTTTTATTTGTTAGGGAAAATAGATTATGAGATGTCTAACAAAGATAACATTTTTGGGCAATTGCCAATGGATAGAAAGCTGAATTCAGCTAAAGAAGCTAACATTTTTGGTGAGATTTTTATTGAGAAAGAAGAATTAACATTAGATTACATTTTTAGAAACAATTTAACTTGCAGTTTGAAAGAAGAGGAGAAGGCTTTCCTAAACATGGTAGGGGAAAGGAGAGTGAGCATGCATGAAAAGGCAGGGAAATATAAAGTGAGTGAGACAATATGGGATATTGAGATGGGAAAGGAATTGAGGAATGGGGCTAGTCCAACTTTAGCTTTAGATGCACCACAGAAGGGTAAATTATGCATTACCAGAAAGAAATCCCAATATGATACATATTTTGTTGGGACTAGTGAGTGTCATGATACATACTTCATTGCAACAGGATGGGGTTTTAAAGGTGGAGAAGATCCAGTTTTTCCAGGAGTGTATTATGTTTGTGGGAACAAGGCTTATTACAAGTTGCCTGACCATTGGTATGGCACGTGTTATGTGGGCCTGGTCTTTCCAAAGATTTTTCATATAGATAGAATAGAAGATGTAGAACACATTAGTTTACTAACACGTTTTAAGAGAGAAACTTGGTCAGAAATCGTAGGTGACATTTTTGGTGCTTTAATTCCAGCAGTGGGAATTTCTTTAAATGCATATGGAATTCGGAAACTGTCAACAGTGGTGGATCGTTTATCGACAAGTACCGCTGGAGGGTTTCTTTTGGTGAATACGGAGATGATTGCCGTACGTGCCATGTCTATGCAAAATCGACTTGCCCTTGATATTCTATTGGCCAAGGAGGGTGGAGTCTGCGGAATGCTGAAAGTTCAACATTGTTGCACTTACATTCCTGATGAAAGCAAAGACCTAAAGGTCTATATCAAAAATATTACTGATTTGCATGAAGAATTAGTACCACTGGAAGCTGAAAGTATCTGGACTAAAATAGCTAATAAGATAGTTGCTGTTAAGAATTTTATTGCTAAGATAGGTAGTACCTTTATTGGTAAAATATTATTTCCTTTTACATGTGTAATTGTTGCTTTATTGATACTAAGATTGGGGTGTTTGTGTTGTAAAAACAGGGGAGGGAAAAAGAGAATAATTAGAGGAAATACTGATAAGAAACAAAAGAGGTCAAAGAGAGATCCACAAGAAATAGAATTAGAAGAATTGAGGGAGAGTGTTTATTTGGAGTCAAAGAGGGATGATGTGAGGGAGTCTGGTGTTTAATGTTGTGTTGTAAAAGACATTTTCAATTTCTCCTAAAAATTGGGACTACATTTTTTCTTTGGGTTGGTTTTTGTGGTGATAAGATATCACCAAAGGGGGGATTGCTGGAGCAGAGTTTTCTGTTGAAAATTTATCGAGATTTAAGCTCCAGTTTTGTCTATATGTTATGATTAAAATTACTAATTTAAAAACATTAATTAATAGTTTGTTTTGTTAAAAGTCCGGATTAACCAACATTACTAATGAGAGAAATTACACGTGGGATGCATATATGTTGCTTAATAATAATGTGCAGTTTTACTAAATGAGTGTTGTAAAAGTGTTATTTGTTTCGTGTTTATGCTTTTAAAATAACGTGTGCTAATGCTTTATTGCGTTGCGGAAGGCTAGATAATTACATACACATATGGGTATTAGTGGGAATTAACACTGTTTAATCATTATGCTGTGGTAATGTTGTTTTGTGTTTCTTTTAATTAAGATGGTCCGTTTTGGCCTAAAACAAGATGGCTGCCTTTTACAGCCTGCACTCGAGTGATTGAATTTTGACGAGAGGCCTTGCTGAACATGGTCGAGAGTCACCTGACCACAGCCTTTGCCTGGTTAGAAAGTTTTCCGTGAGGACAGTAGCTCTGGGAACGATTCCAGCTGCCCTTGGACAAGGATAAAGCCACAATGAACAATGACTAGTCTGCAGTGGCTCTGTTAAGATATCAAGGAAGAACATTTACGAAAGATACATTTGCAAACTCGAGTTTCCTTCTTCCGTCTTTTTATTTTTGTGATTTTTCCTGAGCGGAGGTTTTTTTAAATGTAACTGAGTGACATCCTTTCCTGTTCGCTCTGCTCAGCGGCTCAACGGATATTCAACATTTGTTTGTTACTTTTTATTTGTTATTTTCCCTATAAATATGTTAGACTAGAGAGGGTCCGTGTTCCATTGCGCTTATTACTTCCATCGCGTTCCTTGCGGTTCATCGCGTTTTGAACTTCTTCCTGAACCTATGCTGAGGACGACAGCTCGAGAGACTTTACCGAGAGACCTGTCCTGACCCTTTTAGCTAGAATAGGTAATTATGAGAATAATGATTTTGCTAATGATTGACTTTCATCTTGAACTAATTTAGATAAATAAGCATATGTTTGAATTACAGTGTTGGGTGTTCATTTTTTGTCATTTATTGAGTTTCCAAACGTATTTCCTATGTTTAAAATCATGACTCAGGACAATGTCATTATGGTCTCATTGACCTCATTGTAGATGCAGATTGGTTTAGGTTTTCTCTCCTATATTCAGTGTGGATAGAGTAATAGTGTGATTTTAGTGTGATGGGCCCTAGCGTATGATGCATGTATGTGCGTGTGACTGTAGGTTTACTCTGTCCGTGGAAGTAGGGAGATTTTATATGTGCCGATCTGCAGCATTTGTGGCGCGGAGTCCCGAAGATGAATCTGGCTGCGGCGTTCTGGATGGTTTGGAGTCTGTGTAGAAGGGTTCTGTTGATTCCGGCGTATAGGGCGTTGCCGTAGTCGAGTCTGCTGGTTATGAGTGTGTGAGTGACAGGCAGTTGAAACTGGTGGACACGACGGCGTTGATCTGGCGGTTCATGGAGAGGGTGGAGTTGAGGATGATGCTGAGGTTTCGTGCGTGGTCTGTAGGGGTGGGTGGGTTGCCGAGGGCCACCAGGTGCTGTCCCAGGCGGTGGTGCAGGGTCCGAGGATGAGGACTTCGGTCTTCTCTGAGTTTAGCGTCAGACAGCTGTCTTTCATCCTGGCTGTGACATTCTTCAGTCCTTCCTGGAAACAGAGTCTGGTGTCTTCAGGCTTCTACGTGAGTGAGAGGATGAGCTGGGTTTCATCGGCGTAGGATACAATGCTGAGCCCATGGTGTCTGACGATGGCGGCAAGGGGGGCCATGTAGTTGTTGAAGAGCGTGGGGCTGAGCGATGATCCTTGGGGTACACTGCAGTTGATATCTGTGGGTTCGGAGAGGAAGAGAGGGAGTCTGATCCTCTGGATTCGGCCAGAGAGAAAGGATTGGATCCAGTCAAGGGGGGTTCCTTGTATCCCCGTGTCGGGAAGTCTGGCTGTGAGTGTGCGATGTGAGATGGTGTTGGAAGCTGCGGAGAGGTCTAGCAGGGTGAGGGCCGCAGTGGGTCCCTGGTCGAGTAGCATGCGGATGTCGTCAGTGGCTGCGAGGAGGGCAGTCTTGGTGCTGTGGTTACTGCAGAATCCAGACTGAGAGGAGTCCAGGATTGAGTTCTCTTCGATGAAGGCAGTCAGTTGGGCGTTTACGGGTCTCTCTGTGACTTTGGCCGCGAAGGGGAGGAGAGAGATGGGCCGGTAGTTTTTCAGGTCTGTTTGGTCGGCCGTTGGCGGAGATGGCCAGATGATATGTGCTCTTGTACGGCGCTCTAGACAGCAGGGAGCACTGCCTTCCCAACCTATATGCGCCCAACAATGAGGATGTTTTTTTTTGAGGCATTGGAAGCTGAACTCCTACCCAATGTTCGAATGCCCTTTATATGGGCTGTAGATTTTAACTGTGGCCTAGATGGGCGACCAGACAGACATCCCCCTAAATTGGGCAAGAAGGGCCACATAGTGGCGGGCTTGCATGAGAAGATGGCCAGGATACAGTTTGCAGACGTCTGGAGGGACCTTCACCCTACAACTAGGGAATTTTCGTGCTTTACACTGACTCACAGGCCTACAGTCGTTCAGATCACTTCCTTTTAGCGAATGACGGAGCATTGAACGTCCAGAGGAGTGCACGATCAAGTGCGTTTCTTGTCAGACCATGCCCCCTTGTGGTTGGAGTGTGGGGTGCAGGGACGCAGACCAGACATCCCTCTGTGGAGACTACGGCCGAAGTCACTAGGGGGCCCAGAATATAAAGTGGACATGCAGTTAGCCCTGCAGGGCTACTTCAAAACTAACTGGAACTCCACGGGATTATGAGGGACAGAGTGGGGTGCACTGAAAGTTGCTGTTAGGGGCGATTGCCTCAGCACCAGGAACAAATTTGAACTTGAGTTGAGTGAAGGGGAGGAGCTCCTCGCCAGAGGTTCCCATGGTAAGCAGGGTCAAGGCTAATTTGCATATGGCTCGGTTTAAACTGGAATGGCTTGGGTAGCAACAAAATTAATGGATTTAGGCCCAGATCTCTGTACTGGGGCGTATGTTGGACATTGTTCAACATTCTGTCCATCAATAGTTTTTTTTTGCATTTGTCACCCCAAGTAGGGCGGGTATGCCCAGACGTGGGTCCCATGCTCTCCATGCCACTGGAGTCAAGCTAGCCCGGCTGATGATGGGTGAAACCCTGAAACCGGCCCAGGATGCTTGTTTCCGGTCCAGGGAGGAGCTGGCCTGGCAGTTTGGGCTGGACTGTTTCCATGTGGAGCAGGGTTAAGACTGATTTGCATATGGATGGGTTTAAACTGGAACGGTGTGGGGAGCAAAAAAACAATGGATTTAGACCCCGATCTCTGTACTGTGGTGAAGATTTGATATTGTTGAAAATTCAATCCATCAATTGTTTTTTTGCCCTCGCCAGAATACAGCAGCAGATGGCGGACTGACTGACCAAGGCACAGAGGCAGGTGGCGTCTATCTGGGACAGATTGGACTGCCATGTGAGATGGGACTATAGGCAGTTACTGCACAGAGAGGGAGAAAGGTAGGGACGAATGTTGGCCTGGCTGCTCAAAAGACAAAGACCCCGCCCATTGATTCTCTCACTTAATCTACTTGGGAATGGAATACTGGTGGAGCAGGCAACAATTAACAGGCGTATATACGAAGCCAATAGGTAGCAAAAAAGCGGATGGTGGCAGCCTCTTTGGATTGAGTGGAGATCCCGACCTGACACAGCCTAGTCGGAGGTACCAGTTTGACTTCTTGAAATCGGTCTGTCTTTTGTATCAGGAAACTAGAGCACAGGTGCGCACCGGACAAATTGTACCTGAAGCCTTCAACATCGAAAGAGGTACTAGACAGGGTTGCCCGCTGTCCCCGCTCCTTTTTTGCGCTCGCCATGGAGCCTTTGGCCATCCCCTTGAGGGCATAAATGGGAGACTAAGGGGTGCGTGTGGGCAACGTGACACAAGTTGTGTAAATGTATACAGATGATACCCTGATTTACGTAACAGGCCCATATAGTTATTTGGGAATGCAGATAACACATGACTTACACCAACAATACGATCTTAACATGGGCCAGGTGATGGCAGGCCTAACAGCCTCTATACAGTTCTGGAACACCCTGCCGTTATTGGTAATAGGTAGGGTATCGCTAATTAAAATCATGTTACTACCCCAATGCCTGTACGAAATGCAGAATTCGTCCTGTGTCCTGCAAAATTCCTTATTTAAGAGACTTGATAGACTGTTGGTGTCTCTGGTGTGGCCAGGGAAGCGTTGTAGGGTTCGGCTAGAGATCCCAAATTAAGACATGGATAAGGGTGGACTGGGCTTCCCAGACTTAGGATATATATTATTTAGCCTGGTTACTCCAATACTCAAATACGCAAAGTTATGATGAAATGTCGACTCCAACTGGGAACAATCGCTGTTGGAGGAATCGGAAGCCACAGCTGAACTCCCCAAGATACTCATGCTGGCTGCAGGTCGCCGGCGAATACCTTCTGTATTGTCCAGCAGGTTGAACAGGCCTGGGAAAGGGCAGTCTACCAAGTGTTAAGGGGAGCACCCTATGCCAAGCTGCTCTCCATTTTGTGTCTGCGTCCATTTGCACACATATGAAACTCAATGGTTGTTTATCGCCGGATGGAGGGCGGATGTGACAGAGCGGGAGAGCTTTATCTGAACGAGGTCTTCATGACAATGGAGGAGGTGGGAGTCCATTATAGCATAGGTTCAGAACAATTCGTGCAATATGCCAGTATATCCCGCATGGTTAGGAAGATGTGGACAACCTTTCTAGCAGGCCATGTGAGCTGAGCACTCTGACGGTGCTGCTGGGCCCCGGTTCAGCCAAGCTATCATCTCCCAAATGTATACTGCCCTAAAGGAAGATAGATGGACGGACATATCAACCATGCAAGCTAGATGGGACAGAGACTTAGAGAGTTCCCTCACAGATGGAGAATGGAGGTGATATGGGCGAAGTGCAGGAGGTGGACAGAAACGCCAGATTTAAATTGACACGATTTTAATATTCACGCAGGGTGTACTTGACACCAAAGTGGCTACATAAGGTGTACCCAGCGAGCTCAGCTGAGTGCACGAGATGCGGAGTGTCCCCAGCCAACTTTGCACATGTCATGTGGACGTGCCCGTGCATTGGCCCTCTTAGGGGACAGATAGTGCAGGAGCTGCACAAAGTGATGGAGATATAGAAATTGACTGCACAGTACGGCACTGCTTGCTTCGACTGTTGTCACTCCCTAGGAAGTGTATCACGGTGGAACACAGGTTTGCCCAACTGAGATTATTGCTTGCCAGGATCAGCTTTGTGATCCATTGGACGAGCTTGTTGCAACCGACATGACATAAGTGGGCCGACTTATTGGAATGGGCTGTGGCCAAAGAATGTCGTCTCCGGAAAGCCTGATGAAAATGCAGAAAGGGCCTTAGAGGTTTGGGGCACAATGGTAGATCTCCGTCCGTGTCTCAGACACCTCCCACTGCCATTGTGGTGTCCCCAAGAACTCCTTTCGACCGCAGACTGAATTAAAAGTGTAGACAATGGCACTTACCCTTTGGCCCAAGTAAGTTGTTCGTAATTGACTGCAAATTGTTGGGAGATCTTTGGGTGTCTTCTGTGCTCCCCCCAAGCACGGAACCCCCCCTGGAGCCTGGGAAGTTAGTTTATTATCGATGTGCGAGGGCCCACGCATGAGGGGTTGTGAGTTGCCTCCCTGCCTTTTTCTGCCTGCCCCCCATCAGCCCATCTTGCGGGGTGGTCTGGTCTCTCCTACCCCAGTCCCCCCCACGTCCCCTGTTCTGACAGGAAAGTGATGCCCATACTAGACTATCTACCCATCATAGATAGTCTAGTATCTATAATACTATACTATTATAGATACTATAATAGTATAGTATCTATAATACTATAGATACTTATAGTATCTATAGTATTATATATATATTATATTTCATTGTTTGGTGACTGGCCGTTACCACGGCAGGTCTCATTTCATTTGAAGAAAATGTGAATAAAGACATTTGAAAAAAAGAAATTCATGCCTACAGTGGGTGCCGAAGGAGATGCTTATGGTGAATAGAGAAGGCGTTTTTGGCAAATGGCAATCTTCATCAGTCGCTGAATTGAGCAAATATGTTGTAAAAAAAAAACAGAACAGATGTCCTGTGCAAATATGAAACATTACATAGCCATACAAGGATTCTTTTTGCCCTGATGTGATTTCTTAAATCTGCCTTTCTGCTACAGCTTCAGAAGGGTCTCTTAGGGCCTGATTTACAGTTTGGCAGATAGACTGTCGTTCCTCTGTCATGGCAGAACTGATCTGTATATCAGGCTGGGGATTTCTGTCTGCAGAATTTAGAGTTGGGCCATAGGTACAGAAGTCCCTCATGATGGAGGACGGTACATCAACTGGTTCTTAGTCCTCCGTCGTTGGTCCCACCTTCAACTGATATAACTCCATCAATTTAGGTATGGCAGACATGTATCCGCCATATTTAGAGTTGTACGGCATCAGAGTGGTACAGAGAGACCAGCACAACAAGGGACTGCAATGGTGTAAGACATTGCCCTCTTTTTGCATGGCTGCCCCCACTTTTTGCTGAACTGCTGATGTACTATGACTGAGTGTGCCCTGGGCTCCAGCCAATCAGGTGCCCAGGGCCTATGTTCTTTCCCTGAAACTGCATTGAAGACCAAACCCAATTGTCACTCTCTGGCCACAGGTCAGTCACTGGTAAATGGTGCCACAGGTACCCAAGGCACTGTGACCAGGGAAGGCCTCTAAGGGGTGCAGCACTTATTGTATCACCCTTAGAGGCCCTGTACCTTTACACTCACACGCTGCCTTTGCAGGCTGCGTGTTTTGGTGCAGAACAAAGTGAAGGGATGACATGGCACACATCCCTGTGTGCTATGCCTACAACCCCCTGCCCTGGCATAGATCAGTCACCCCTCTAGCTGGGTACACTCTAACAGTGGTGAGGGTACAGGTGCCTGAACCCTGTACCCCTACAGTGTCTAAGTCAACTCCTAGACATTGTAAGTGCAGTGCTACTATTAAGAGTATATGGTGCTGGGAGTTTGTCATTACGAACTCCACAGTACCATAATGGCTGCACTGAAAAGTCAGATGATTGGTATCAAACTTTTCAGCACATTAAACCGACACTGATGCCAGAGTGGGATTTAATGAAAAATGCACACAAAGGGCATCTTAGAAATGCCCCCTGAAAAACAACCTAACACTAGTGTCCAGGCTGAGTGGCTGCTTACAGCTGCCACCACCAGACATGGTTCTGGACCCCTGGGTCGAGAGCCTGCTGCTCTCGGGGGCCTGAAACAATGCACATCCTGGGACGAGGTGCCAAGCCTCCTCGCCCAGGATGGGCAGGGTCCACGAAGGGGAAGCTTCAAAGGCTTGCCGCCTTTGTGAGCTTACCCAGGCCTTTTGCTGCTTCAAGCAACTGGTCCCCACCGGTTCTGACCCCCACTTTGGGAGGGAGAACTGGTGGGAAAACCAAGTGAGGAAGGAAGGTGTGACCATGTTTGCCAACCCCACCCCTCAGGTGGAGGAGGCGAGGTGAAGCACAACTCCTAGTCCCTGCCATCTTGCAGTTGGGGGGACCCGGCCAACCAGAGTGAGGCATATGCCCCCACTCCCACTGGAGGGTTTCATAATAGAGGATGTACCCATCCCAGGGAAGGGACCCATTGGTCCCAACCTTTTACCTACCGGTAACGCCCCTAAATGCACCCCTGAAACTTGCCTCCTCAGACAAGAAACTACAAGAAGAAAAGAAGAATGACTGAACAGCCATGTCTGTCGAAGCTAAAAAGAAGAGAACGGCCACTGACTTGGCCCCAGCCCTACCGGTCTGCCCCACCTCGAACCTGCAGAAGCGAAACTCCAGTGTGTCCTGCAGCCAGCAACCTCAAGAACCAGAGGACCTGCCCTGCCTTCCAAAGAAAATACTTTGTCTCCCGTGAACACTGGATTTGTTCACCAACAGACTACAGCAAGTCTGCACCACTCTGCACCCGAAGCCCATGGCCAGAGTTCGAGTGGCCAAACACCACGAGGAGGTCTACCCAGTGATCCTGACCTGAGATCCGGTGATCCCTGACCTGCCTCAAGCCTCCAGCTGACGCCTGCAGCCTCAATCCGGAAGGTCGCCCCAACCGCAACCAGGCACTGGCAAGAAGATCCGACCCAAAAGACACCCCTGCACCTGACGCCCCACGGCCTTGGGTGGCCCAACTGACGGTGTCTAACCAATCCCCAGCATCCCAACTTACCTCTCCAAGTGGTGGTGCACCCAGAAGACCTTCGTCCCCAAGCCTGCAGTGTGTTTGTAAACCAGAGACTCCCCATTGAAAGTAACAGGGCACCCGAAGACAAACCAGCACCCTGCACCCGGCCGCCTTAGTGCCGCTGAGGGTACACCTATGGTGCTATCCTGAAACCCCATTTGCCCTGAGCTTAAGTCTAGGAGCTTTGTTCCAAAAACCTTGTGGCCTGCTCGTGAGCAGCCACCAACCGGAGGCTCCCGATCCCCCATTGGACAACATCGTCCCTCAGCACTCTGCACCCGGCCACCCTATTGGCGCTGAAGGTGTAACAAGTGTGCATCCTTGAACCTGCGGGACCTCTGAGTCTAACCCCAGAATACCAATTCCCACAACAAAGTACTTACCTCTGAACCGATAACACTATTTTCTCCCATAAAATAACATTGACTGTTTTTCTATGAAAAAGTTCTGTGTTGAGTTGGAAAATCTATACATTTCTCTAAAACTGTAACCAAATAACCAACGCTTTTACTTACCTGTTTACAGGAAATGTCAAGTGATCATTATATATATATTTTTTAATTCTCTTTTTATTGAACAGTTGTGATGGTATAGTGACAGTCCACATGGCCACACAGCAATGACACATAATAAAGAGGCCACCTGAACTTGCTCACAAATTACATTGCATCGTAACATGACATTAAGCATTAAGAGACTCAAGAACACCCTAATTTTCCCACATTTCAACTGAAGGAGAGATACAAAGTTCACCACAGAACTTGTTCCACTTCGCCCATTTGTGATCCCACTTCGCGGGGCAACCTCTATGTTTAAACACGTCCTTCTCAGCAATCATGGCACTGTCGATATTGTTGAGCCATTTTGAATATTTAGGTAGAACTCCAGTCCCCCACCCCTGAGCCACGTTCCTCTTTGCCAGGACAAATCCCAAGGACGCCCACGTGTGTTCTGTTTGAGTCAGGTCTGTGGCCTCCCACAGATTCAGCAAACATAGTCGCGAGGAATGGACAATAGGTTTCCCGCTAACCCTCGCCAGAATGGAAACAATTTTTTCCCAATAAGGCTGGAGCTTTGAACATTCCTACATTATATGAAAGAAAGTACCCTTGGATAAGCACCCTCTAAGGCAGCTCAGATCAGGACGACTACTCATCCTGACCAGTATGTGTGCAGATAGATATGTTCTGTGTAGAATTCTGAGCTGAATGATTCGGAGATGCATTGGGATAGCAACTTCCCTCTGGGAGAAAAGGGCTTCCTGCCAATCATCATCATCTAAATATCCCAGGTCCGTCTCCCACAGTTGTCGAAGACGTACCAGCGGATTAGGCCTGTTGTTGATAAGTTTACGATAAGTGAGCAAGATCGCTTTACGTGGTAGGGGATCTGTGAGGAGTCTATTCTCTAGCGGGGAGGCCTCAGGCAAAGCCTCGCCACCAGTGACAACAGTAGTGACTGTGTTTTCCCGGAGTTGGAGATAGCGAAACGTCTCAGACTCAGCCAACTGGTACTCTTTTTGGAGGTCAGCGAATGAGACCATAGCATTGCGCCTCCAGAGATTGCCAAGTGTGGAAATCCCAATGAGGTCCCACTTATCAAAGCCCGGACATCTACTCAATATACCAAGTTGTTCGGATTCCCACAGGGGAGTGAGCAATGTTAATTTCTTGTGCCAACCCAACTTCTTTGTTGCACAGTGCCAGAGTGACACCGTGTGGGCAGTAGGGCCAGTAAGGTGCAGCCTTTTGGGGTTAGAGTAGAGTGCTCGTTGGTATCCTCCCTTAGCCATTACCCATCTCTCCATGTGGTACACCGGTTCAGATGGTGGGGCAAAGACCCATTGATTAACTACTGCAAGTTGGGAGGCCCAGTAATATTGTTTCAAGTCAGGCAGCACAATTCCCCCCTCATACCACCCTCTGGTCAGTTTGTGTGCCGCTATGCGTGGGCTCTTCCCGTCCCACAAAAGAGTTCTAATCTTGCTCTCTATGCTGACGAAATAAGAGTCCGGGACCCTGTTGGGGGTGTTTTGTAATACATATAAAAAACGAGGGAGAGCCAGCATCTTAAACAACGCCGCTCTTCCGAGCAAAGTTAAAGGTAATGTTCGCCAGTGAAGTACATATTTTCGAAATCTGACCAAGGGGGGCAGAAGTTTAGCCTCGTAAAAGCGAGTTGGGTGTGGAGTGATATAGATACCAAGATATCGAAAGCCCTCAGTCGCTACCGTGATTTTGGTGTCCCTGGGCATTTGCAGTACTGGACTCTGTACCATAAACAAGACAGATTTTGCCCAATTGATAGTGTAGCCAGAATGAGCGCTAAAAATTGCAAAAATGTGCAGGATGCTATGGATCGAGGCCGAGGGAGCTGCAATATATAACAAAACATCGTCAGCATAGGGGGAGATTCTGTCTTCATGCTGATCTGTCCACTTCAGGCCTCTAATCATAGGGTCACCCCTAACCCAAGTTGCCAGCGGCTCTAGTGATAAAGCGAAAATGAGAGGTGACAGGGGCAACCCTGCCTAGTCCCAGATCATTATATATTTGTTGTTGTTAATGGGGTGAATGATTTCCTGGGTCATGACTTTACATGTAGCTATTATGTTATGAGTACAAGTGGTGTTACTCTTTTGAACCATACTCTAAAACATGAACATTGAAACTTAACTTGGTAATCTGTAAAGTAATCTACATGACTTCTATTGAAAAGCCAATACAAAGTATATGTACAATATTTTAAAGCATTGAATTACTAGTAATTCTACTGTCATTAAACCAAAGTATATATACAACTGCAATTCAAACTATATTATTACTGCAAAGTATAAGTACTTACCTGTGCCAGGCTTGCTTGATTCTAGGAAATAAAATAACTAAAATTGGTCTGAGTTCAGTCATTGAGTGTGTGACAATCATTTGCTAATTGAGTGTGTACTCAATTAGCACATCCTGGGACGAGGGACGATTGAGTGTGTGTACAACAAATGCTTAACACTACTGCTCGTCCACACTACCACAAATAGAGAGGTGCTATCTACTTTTACCTGTGCCTGCCTTCAGGGTTCCACTGCACACTATACCTAACTTTGGTATAGTATATACAGAGCCAGCATCCTACAAATGGTGAACGTGGTTTCCGACAGCAGATGCTTATGTAATTGTTGACAGTTGCTACAGTCAGCACACACATGCTCTAAATCAGCTCATCAACCATCAACCACACCTGCAGCTTCCACTGCAAAAGACACCAGTCAAACTTCTCAGAATATTTACCACTCACAATACTCAGCAGCAAAGCTCCTTGCTACAAAAACTAAGCAATGGCTGTCCGTTCCCTAGCTTCCAGGGCAGACTCAGACGTCCTGGCAACTGGTGGTGGGTCTTCCAGATTTGTCAACCTAATGTCTGGTGGTGTTGTCCATACTCCACGCATTGTAATTCCAAGCATAGAGGAGACTGATAAGAACAAACACTATCTTCCTATCATTAACAATTTCACCTTCAAACCAATCTGCACCCCTGTTCCCTAACCAACAAGGCTACTCTAATGGCAACATATTTTTACATGTTTGCAATATGATATCTGTTACAACTCACTACATCAACTACCCAGGGATGGCTGGTGATATTTGAAAGTAGTAGGGCATAAAAGTCAACTTTGATTTTCATGGAATAAGCAAAGCGAGTGACACCAACTCCTTGGTGAAGGACTTCAGAGTGAAGGACGTTGTGTTCACTTTCACTAGGAAGACAAATGTATGTTTACATTAATATAAACCACAACATAACTGTGAAATGGGGCAGAAGGCAAATTGTAAGCATTATCGTAAACAACTTAATTTAATAAGTGATGGATAATATTTGGCGTTTTTTTTTATAATCAATGACTAGTAGCATGGACTGTCTAATGAAATAATTGTGCGCTACCTTAAAGAAATCGTGTTACAAGCTCAGTTGTAATAACTTCCCTGTACTGTAATACAACAAATACTGGTTTAATTATTTTTAAAAAGCTGTGCATTTCAAATTATAAGGACATGAGCTAAAAACAGTTGTAACTAGAAAACTATCACCTGGTGTTTATGATTTAAAATGCATACGCCCCCAGATTGAAATGTCGAAAAGCTTTCACTACCTCTGAATAAAAACAAGCAGTTTTTCTCACCCCTGATGAAGTGTTTTGCCATGAACTTGTTTCATTTAATATTGTGCACATTTCTTTCTGGCCTTTGGCACGAAATGGTTTTGGTATTTGGTAGATGCACTCCAAGCTCTTCTTACAACGGACTTTTAGGTATGCGTTCTTATCATGCCTGTTTACATCTTGTTTGCTGCCTTGTATCAGGCTGGGTAAAACTAACCCCTTGCCAGGACATGGTCTGTTTGGAAGTCAAATGCTGCATGGCCTTAAAGACCCCAACTGGGATGAGCTCGAAGTGTGCAATGTGTCACACACTGCAAGCCATACAAGTGCTCTTTCCTTTGTTTTAAGCCACTGTTGCGTATGAGAGTTTTTTATGGGGGTGTAAGTCCTCCTGTGGATGATGTCATCAGTGATGTCACTGACCAGGTCATGAGTGATGTAATATGTGAGGTCATAAGACGGGGTGTAAGTTATAGTTAGCTTAGCTAACTATAACTGATGAATTTCATTGTGTTTTACGAGGGAAATCACAGCCTAACTATAATGTCCCTGTAACCGTTTTTTTTTCAGTGATTTTTAAGTTTTTATATTCTATTTCCTAACTATAACGTCCCTGTAGTCTTTGGTTTTTTAAGTGAATTTCCATGGTTTTGTAACTGGTAGTCACATTTGCAGAATGGTGGAGAAAGGGGGTGGGGCTTCTGATCAGCTCTCAGCAATCCTGCTGTCTGGGACTTATTAGAGGTAACAGAAGGGGTTCCTGGCATCCAACAACCCTCAGCATCCAAGGGGACTTCATCCCCAACCAGTAGTGCGCTAGGAGGTGCGTTGCAGAGTGGTGGAGAAAGGGGGCATGGCCTCCGACAGTCTCTCAGCAATCCTGCTCTGTGGGACTTACTGGCGGTAACAGGAGGGGTAGTTGGCCCCAAGGACCCTCAGCCGCCAGGGGGACTTCATCCCCTAACCAGCAAAGCACCAAGAGGCACGTTTGGAGAGAGGTGGAGAAAGGGCTGTTTGAGACTTACAGGCAGTAACAGGAGGGCTTGTTGGACCCCAAGGACCCTCAGCATTCAAGGGTAATTCATCACTTAACTAGTAGTGCACCAGAAGTCGACTTTGCAGAGTGGTGGAATAAGGGGACTTACTAGAGGTAACAGGAGGGGTTTCTGACTCCAAGCACCCTCAGGAGGCAAGGGGACATCATCCCTCAACAAGTAGTGCACCAGGTGGCATGTTTGCAAAGTGGAGAAAGGGGGCGTAACCTCTGAAGACCTCTCAGCAATCCCACTGTGTCGGACTTACTGACGTTAACAGGTCTTGTTGGCCCCCAAGGACCCTCAGCAGCCAAGCAGACTTCATCTCCCAACCAACAGTGTGCGATGAGGCAGAGTGGTGAAGAAAGGGGGCGAGGCCTCCAGGGACTTGCCGGTCTTTTTTTGTTTGTTTTAGTTTTTTCTTTTATTTGGGGAGGGCGGTAGTGTGGACCCCCTTCCCTAGGCCAATTTTGGATCTGGGGACCCCATCCCGCGGGCCAGGCCTATTTTTTCCTATTTTCTTTTATTAAAGGGAGGGGGGACAATAGGTCACCCTCCTGGGTCGATTTCGGCCCCAGGGACCCCATTACCCTGGGGCCCTGCATTTTACTTTATTTTTCTGTAAAAAAATATAAAAGACAAAGGTGGGGTGGTGAGCACCCCTGCTGGGCGATTCCAGCCACAGAGACCCCATCCCCGGGGGCCAGCCACTAGTGTGGGTGCCCTGGCCCTACCCAGGGCACCCACTTGTCTAAGAGGAAGGCTAGTTGGCCCCTAAAGGACCCCCAACAGCGAAGGGGACTTCAATCCCCATCCAAGAGTGCACCAGGGAGCGCGTTTGCAGAGTGGTGGGCAAAGGGGGCCTGGCCTGCTATGAGAACATCTTTCTTTGTGGGACTTACTGGAGGTAATAGGAGGGGTAGTTGGCCCCCAAGGATGACCTTCGGAGCCTACTACCCCCCTTGTTACCTCCAATAAGTCCCACACAGTGGGATTGCTAAGACGTCTTCTGAGGCCATGCCCCACTTTCTCCACCACTCTGCAAACACGCCTCCTGGCAGACTACGGGATGGGGGATGAAGTCCAATTTAGCCCTGAGGGACTTTGGGGGTCAAGAAGCCCTCCTGGTACCACCTGTAAGACCTACGCAGCGGAATACCTGAGAGCTGGTCGGAGGCCCAGCACCCTTTCTCCACCACTCTGCAAACACGACTACTAGTTAAAGAAGTGTTTGCAATGTAAAAGGTCTCGCATTTGCGAGAATTAGAGCTATTGGCGTTATAAATGTAAAGGTTATTAACTAATGTTTTTTGGAGTGGAGTGGATGTACATTGTGTGTAGTGGAATTATGTGGTATGTTGTGCAGTGAAATTATGTGGAAAGTATGTGCTATTTAGTGTATAGGAATTATGTAGAGTGGGATTATGTGTTATGGAGAGTAATTATGTGGTATGGTAGTCTGTGTTGTGGAGTGGTAACATCAGGTTTAATCTTCCTCATTTCCATAGAAGAACTCAGGGAGACAAAAAAAGAAGGAATCACTGAGGAGCACTTGTGGACCTAGTCAGAGGTATGAGCAGAGCCAATGGAATCATGCGACTATTTGGCTGCACCGATTTTCGCACAATTATACATTTCCTGCTTTAGCCAAATAATTCATCATCTGCTCCCTAATCTGCAGATTTGAACAAAAAAAACCTAGTTTCTAGCTCAAACGGCTCAAACGTTACCAAAAATGCAGTGACAAGTGTTACAGCGTGGTGGAAGGCCCTTTGCAAACCTAGAATGGTCACCTGTTACTTATTGCTAAATGTGGGTGTTAAATTGGTACTAATGGTGTGCAAGCAACTCTTGCTTTCTTCTGCGCCTCTCTTGCCTCTTTCTTCATTTCTGTTGCTTCCTTCTGCACATTTCTTTCTTTTTCTGCACTTCTCTTGCCTTTCTGTAAATCTCTTCTACTTTCTGCACCTCTCTTTGCCTCTTTCTGTGCTTCATTTGCTTCTTTCTGTACCCCTCTTGCTTCTTTCTGTACCCTTCTTCCCTCTTTCTGCATCTCTCTTGCCTTTTTCCGTACCCCTCTTATGTCTTTCTGCACACTTTTTGCCTCTTTCTGCACCTGTTCCTTCTTTCTGCACTTCTTTTGTTTCTTTCTGCACCTGTCTTGATTCTTTCTGCACCCTCTTGCCTCTTTCTCCAGCCCTCTTCACTGTTTCTGCACTTCTCTTGCTTATTTCTGCACCTCTCTTTCTTCTTTCTGCACCCCTCTTGTCTCTTTCTGCACACCTCTTCACTCTTTCTGCACCTCTCTTGCCTCTTTCTGCACTCCATTACCTTTTTGTGCACCTCTCTTGCCTGTTTCTGCAGTTCTCTTGTCTCCTTCTGCACCTCTGTTGCTAATTTCTGCACTTCTCTAGCCTCTTTCTGCACTGCTCTTGCCTCTTTCTGCACCTCTGTTGGTTGTTTCTGCACTGCTCTTGCTTCTGTCTGCACCTCTCTTGCTAAGTTTTGAACCCATCTTGCCTCTTTCTGCTCCCCTCTTTCCTTTTTATGCACCTCTCTTGCCTTTGTTTGCATCCCTTATACCTCTTTTCCAGCTCCTTTGCTTCTTTCTACACCTCTCTTGCCTCTTTCGGCATCCCTCTTGCCTCTTAAATTTCTGCACCCCTTTTGCTTCTTTCTGTACCCCTCTTCCCTCTTTCTGCACCTCTCTGTCTCTACCCCTCTTCCCTCTTTCTGCAGCTATTTTGCCTGTGTCTGCAACTCTCTTGCTTCTGTCTGAATTTCTCTCACCTCCTTCTATTCTCAAATGGGAAGTATAAACTGTCAAGTTTAAAGGTCTGCGTGGTCTCGTGACGGAGGTATATGTTTACTTGTGCATGTATTCTTACATGTGCTATGAATCTGAAGATGGTCGCTTAAAAAGCGGGTAACTTCTCCTATAGTTGATCAAATCTTCTAGGTTCTGCGCTCAGACCAATCACAATGCTGCAAAGGAAAGGGAGCCTATGTCCTTCCTGGTTCCGGAGAGACGACGAGGGACAACACGACGGAGGAGAGGCGGCTGCAGACTCGGCATGGAGGTAACAGTTTAAAAAAACATGTAATACCCCACACCCACGATACCCACCTCCCACCAGCCCGCCCCTCCACTCCTGTCTCCTGCCAGCTGCTACTGAGGGATACTCATTCCTGAACCACCATACCCGCACTTCGAGTTCCCAATTCCGGGTTAAGACAGAAATCGGCACAGTCCAGTAGGTGGTAGTAAGTATGTTTATTTTCTTTTTCCATGTAATAAGCCAAGGTGCATGGTGTACAACAAAACAACAAACGCCTACAAAAGCCTATGTGTTACGGCCAGAGCCTTCAACTGGGCCATAGAGTGATGATAACAAAAGTGTCTATTTAAAGGACAACATCCCTTATTTCCCCCCAATGAATGTACACACTAATTAGGATGAACTAGCTAAGTATGTTGGGGTACATGGCCACCAAAAGAACTATCAGGAAATATTAAGAGGGATGTGAAATGCTGATATTAATGGCCAATTAAACAATGAATTAAAATACTTAAACATACAAATATATGGGCCACAATTCAAAGCATGAATATATTTGAAACCTACTATACTGGAAATATTGTAAGCCATCAAGTTGAATAGTTAGGAAATGGAATAAAATAAACACCAATTCTTCAGGCTGAATTCTTCAATGGTCATCCTTCATATCTCTGTCTCTTGCACACATAGCCGACATTCTCAACTCCCTCATGGACATCTCATAAAAAGATGACGTCCTAGCCTTGTCCTTCATCAAAGCCCTGTCAAGAGAAACACTCTAGCCCTATTCAATATCCAATCCAAAAAGCTTTATTTGACGTGTTAGGTCATAAAAGCACATACAAATACATCTAAAACAATTCCATAAGACATCAGATAACATATGATACACACACAGATGGATGGATGAATACAATTACCTTAAAAACACTATGTACAATATAAAAATACAGTAAAAATTGTTTTGATAAAAACTTTGTAGTTATACCATAATGCAAGCTACAGATTTCAAGGCAAAGTAGTTTTAGGAAAGGCAGTTGATTCCACATGATTTACGTTACAGCATAACATTATCTCGTTTGATCTAAAGCTTAATCAAGGAAACGTGCTCTTATTGCCCACGTCCACCCCAGATATTTCAACATTGCTATGGCAATCACCTTTGTTGTGTCGGTTCTTAGGATTCTCTCAGCTTCACTTGACCATCTTGTTCCCAAGAGCTTGCAAATTGGTGACAACCAGACACGGCGTGGGGTGTTGTATCCAGCACATACAAACAGTAACTGGGCCATTGATTCTTTACTATGCTGTCATACAGGACACAAGTCATCGCTAGATTTGGTCCATCTAATAATAAAGACTCTTAGTGGCAATGTACCCACCTTAAACTGGAAATATAATTTTAGCTCATGGGGCTTTGTAATAAGATCCCAATATTGTTCCAGCCTGGGGATAGATTTACAATCCAGTAATAGCCCTGTTAGATAAGAGCACTCACAACTTCTCAGTGTATTATTCTGGACCATTTCCCAATACTTGGCTTTAAAAATTATTTTTGGGGGATAAGTAGAGATTTTGGGATCCACCCACAGTGTATTCATACCGATACTCGATAGGATAGCTCTAAGCTCCCTCAAACATTTTATTTGGTTTGATGTATCTGCCTTTATTATGTCGAGGAAGCCAGCAGCGTACCCTGCAAGCTCTGGGGTAGACCAGAGTCTACGCCAATACAAAAGGAGACGTAGTTTAGCAGTATCTGCGATTGGCTTCCTCCCAAGATCATTCAATAATGGGCGTATCGGGGTACTCTGTGGCAGGTTGGTAATTTTTCTAAAGACTTATTTTCTGAGAGTGTGAGCTTAGCTAAATTCTCGTGCCCCCAAAGCTCAGCACCGTATAAGGCAGAGCTAATAACTTTCATGTTATAGATCTCGATTGCCGGACTGATTGTCTTAGAGAATGAGGTGTTATATTCCTTGCGCAACACCCCCGCCAGTTGTCGGTGTTTTAGGGATGCTATATCAACCTGGTGAGCCCAATTTAATCCCTCCTGGATATTTACCCCTAGGTATGTAAACTCCTTAACTTGCTCTAGCAGGAGGTTGTTCATTTTAATGCCCCCCTTGAAGGCCCTACGCGGATTAAAGGCCATCAGTTTTGTTTTTGATACATTGACCTCCAGTCCACGCCTCGAGCAGAACTCCTCAAAAATTGCTAAAGCTCTCTGGAGGCCACTCAGCGTCTTGGAAATGATCAATGTGTCATCTGCGAACATTAGTATGGGGACTTTTTCACCTGCTAGTGTCGGGGCATCTGTGGGGGTATATCTCATACAGTTCACTATTCCATTGATGTATAAAGAAAATAATGTCGGGCCATCACACAACCTTGGCGAACTCCCTTCTCTACAGGGAAAGATTCCGTAACTTCGCCCTGCGTACCCCATCGAATTTTATCCCTGTTGCCCTCGTGCAGCCTAATGATGAGTGTCAACAGGTCTGATGGTAGCCCCATTTCCTGTAATGTCCTCCATAATTTAGCTCATGGTACAAGATCTAATGCTGACCTAAGGGCAACGAAAACGGCATACAAACTGCCCTTACCCAGGGTTACTGTTTTCCAAAAAAGCAAGATAAACCAAAACACTTGGTCAATAGTGCTAGTGAAAGCTTGGAGCCCTGCTTGTAATGGCGATAGAATGCTAAACTCATCAATCCATTCTTGGACTTTGTTGAGCACCAACCTCCCCATTACCTTTTGCAAAGAATCTATTAAGCTGATCGGCCAATAATTCCCTAGGCACAATTTGTCCCCTTTCTTAAAAACTGGTATAATTTCGGCTCCTTTCCAGGAGTCTGGGACCGGCGCACCCTGGGCTATGGCATTTGTCAATAGTCGAATATACAGACACCATCTATCCTTATCATAGAGGAATACATCCCCAGGTATTTCATCTGGACCTGGTGCCTTTTCAGCCAAAATAGATGTAAGTGCCACCTCAACATCTACCTTGCTAAAGACTGCATCCTGGTAAAAATGTTTAGCAATATCGCCCTCTATTTCATACTCATTTGCAGCATATTGGGGTTTGAAATGGTTTATCCACTCCAACTGTGAGACATGATTTTGGGGCTCGCAGGCCTGCCCACCTCTATCCCATTTGTGCACATTCCAAAACTGTTTAGGGTTTCTCCTAACACATGCCTCCCTAAGTTCCTCCCATTTTTTATTGTCCCATTCTTTCTTTGCATTTGCTTGGGCGCCCCAATAGGTAGCCCTAGCTGCTCGTACCACTGTTGGGACACCTTCTTTAATAGCCTCCCCTAAGGCTGCACGTGCCTTTTTACAGTCTTTGTTGTACCAGTTCTGTGATTTAGGAATAACACCCTTTTTAGTTCTGCCCTTTTTAATAAAGTATGTACGTAGCTGACGCAAAAAATGTATTGTGTATGCAGGTGGGTTGCTCTAAGACCAGCAAATTTACTACACTGGCCTGGAACTCATTTATAGAATGATCCATATCCTTTACAATGCTAGCTAATACTTCAATTATCTTAGCCCATTTAAGTCACCTCAAGTCATTAGATGGACCAACGTCAGCGGTGGAATATGTATCTCGTAATTAATTGGGAGCCTTATACCTTGTTAGATCCAAGTCCACACACAATGGGTTATGGTCACTTTCTAATCTATCTTGAACCCTCATATCCTTAACGGCATGCCAAAGTGCTAAACTAACCAATACGTAGTCTATCCTACTAACACTATAACCATTGTCAATAGTGTTAGACCCCCTTATTGCCCATTGACTGCCCGCAAGCCCTTCTCCATACAGATAGAATTTATTTGAATAACCACGTCGGACCATCTTTTTATCGGATCAAGCTCCAGCTTACCCCACTTGATGTCTTCCTCTTCTGACAAATGACCCTCCTCACTCATTAGAGGCTCGAACGTCGCGTTCAGATCCCCCGCGACTATGATGTTTGCGTCTATCTGGCTAGTGTCAAGAAGATCGTCAAGGGCCGCCAAAACTCCCGATTTCTTCCCTCTGGTGCCTCTCAGATAGACATTATATATGTCCATGATCCAGTCCGTTCCCCTAATCAATCTAACAGCCTGGATGTCCTGATTATATGTTGGAAGTACCAGGATATTTAACCCTAGGTCCTGTCTCACCCAGATTGTCAAGCCCCCTGATGGCCTCCCTTTTGCGCTTTAAATGGCTGGAGTAAAAAAGTTTAAATATCCTACACAAAACAGGGGGACTTCTGCCCAAGTCTCTTGAAAAAGATAGATATCAAATCCCTCGATAAAAGCATGCCATTCTGGGGAGCCCAATTTTGAACATAATCCTGCGATGTTCCATGACAACAGGGTTTCCCTTAAGGGGATTGTACAAACAGCCAAATGACCACTTAAAACAGAGGAAATTGGACTACCCTCCCGCCTTACTCCCTGGTTCTCACGGTAACCCTCATCCTCTCACTCTTTATGAAACATACACTAGACCCTGATGACTTTCTTAACTGACTGTCCATCACTCACCCACCTTTCTTCTGCAATAACACAATTCCAGGATTCACATCAAAACCAGCTCTGTGCTGCATGATTTGCAATCTGGGTTCGGAGCACACTGCAGCATGGAAAAGGCTACAGATAAATCCTACTCTATCCATCTGATATTACTGAACCTCTCAGTCTCCTTTCAACACTGTTGATCACCCCACCTGCATCCATATCCTGTAGCCTCGAATGTCATTTACGAACAAAGTCCTTTACTGGATTCTCATCCTATGTATTCAACTGATGCCAGTTTATTCACATAGGAACCTCCAAGTCCAGAAGATACTTTTCAACTGTGGAGGTTCCTCAGGGTTCCATCCCAGACAAGGACAAGAGGGTGTATCAAAGCACATTTCAAGATGACATCTAGGAAAATATTAATTGACACCTGGTTCAGAGATAATATTGTCCAACCAGCTCACACTGTGGCACCATCTGTGTGACAGTTAATCGTCATACAACAAATTCAAGATCTCTGATACCTAGTAATCCAAGCTAACAATATCACTATTGCAGTAAGATTTAGGCGTTGATGTTATGATATATGAGGACTTTGAGAAATGTGAATTGAGGACTAATTCAAAGTATGGGACATCCATGCATGCCCTTAGAGAAAATTGTATGAATGACAAGAGCTGCAAGAATGATAATACCCACATAAAAAATAATGCAATCAGCTGCAAAACTGGGCAAAAAATAGAATAGAGCTGAGACAATATTTCTAGTGTGCTACATCAGATCTTTAACACAATCCTGAATATTAATCACACTTAAGAAGACACTTGCAGAGAAGTCAGGGGAATTAGATCTATGCCAATAGCAAGAGATTAAAAAGTGGAAGGCTTTGCTAAGCAAAAAACAAAAAAGGATCTATGTCAGGAGTCTCCAACCTTCCATGTAGTGAGAGCTATTTCTGATCATTGAAATCTCTCCTGAGCTACTGCCCAATGTGAGGATTACAGTAGGTTACACAATTTAAACACCACCACTCAGGTACCCCCAGTTCTGCTCCAGTGAACATACATCATTGTCACAAAAGCCATATTACAAAAGGGGTCCCAATAAATCAGTTTCGCTTATTTACTCTTTTGTATGAAGCACCTCTGAGGTGAGTGTTTCCTTGAGGCTCGTGATCTCAGTGCCCTGTTATACATATGATGACCATGCTCTTATATTTAGAGCCAGGGCCTGAAACATTTTTACTATCTGGATAATTCATTGATGTCCACAAATAAGCCACTGAAAACATTTCAAAACATATATATTGCATCATTATGTGGGACCATTAGCTGTAATCATTTTGAAAGGCGCATGCAGACTTTATAGCTCCCTACAAGTACATATCTCTGTAGTCACTCCTCATCGTATACCTGTCATGAGAGAGTCATGCCACACAAATTACTGTTTGGAGAGATTTCTCTATAAAAAACTAAACACACCTAAAGAAAGGAGGGATCAAGAAGAAAGAAAGTAAAAAGGATAACGAAGGAAGAGAAAAGAAGAAAAATAAGGGAAAGGGAAAAGAAACAGAAGGAAAGGAAGAGGAAGGAGGGAAGAATGGAAGCGAAAAGTAGAAGAAGAAGGGAAGAAAAAGGAGGTTGAGGAAGGTAAAGGGAAAGAAAGGAAGAGAAAGGAAGAGAAAGGAAAGGAAAGAGGGAAGAAAGTGGAAGGATGGAAGAAGGGAAAGGAAAGGAAAGGAAGAAAGGGAATGAAGACTTAAAGTAGGCATGAAGAAGAAAAGAAGAAAGAAAGAAGGACGGGAAAAAAACAAAGTAAAGAGGCAACAAAAGAAAGGGGAACACAGGCAGAATTGAAGAATGGGAGAAAGAAGCAAAAATGAAAGGAAGAATAGGAAAAGAGAAGATGAAAGAAAAAGAAAAATAGAAAGGAATGAGGAAAGAAGCAAAAAAAGGAAGAAAAAATGAAGAAAGTGGACAGAAGAAAGAAAAAAGCAGGAAAATAGAATGAAAAGAAAGCAGCAAAAGAGGAAGAAAGCAAGCAAGTAAAAAAATAAACGAAAATGGAATCAAAGAAAAGGGAGGAAAGAAGTCAAAAAAAGAAAAAGAAAGCAACAGAAAAAGAAAGGAGGGAAAAAGACGAGCATACAAAACAGAATGAATGAAAAGTGAGAAAGAAAAAAGAAAGCAGTAAAAAAGAAAGGAAGTAAGAAAGAAAAAGAAGCAAAAAAGAAACAAAAATGGAATAAGAGAAAAGGGAGGAAAGAAGCCCAAAAAAATGAAAAAGAAAGCAACAAAAAAGAAAGGAGGGAAAAAGACGAACATAAAAAATAGAACGAATGAAAGGCGGGAAAGAACAATATATAGGACTGCACAAGAAAAAAACAAAAGAAAAAAGTAAAAGGAAATCGAAATAAGGAGAAAATTAAGAGAGAAATTAGAATTGGAGGAAGAAAGGAGAAGAAAGAAAAAAGTAAGACATACAGCAAAAAAGAGAAGACAGGAAGAAAAGAAAAAGAGAATGGCAAGTCGAATGGAAAGACCTAGAGAAAGATAGATATAGGAATAATGAAAAAGAAGAGTAAGCAAGAGAAGGGGAAGACACAAATTAATCAACAACGAACGAAAGGCTAGAAAGAAAAGAAAGAGAAAGAGTCAGTACTACAGATAGAAAGAAACTATTCAGACGAGGGTACTCTGCACCATGACCTTCACAGGCCCCACAGAAAGGGTGCACAATGTTTCAAAGTGTTTTCTTACCAAAAGGTCAGCTGCATAATTTCAAAGCAACTGACAGGCAATTACGTGCGAGCTACTGAGAGGCAGGCATTGGCAGGAGTTGAGCTGGTAGCTTCCTACTGACCTGTTGGAGGTCTTTTTTCTAAGCAATCTCCTTAGAAAACTGAATTTGTCGTTGGTAGGGATATTGGGGGATTGGAAGGAAACACATCAATGTAGATCCTATTAACACAGTGAATTAAGCAGACAATCTTTCTAGGCCCAACTGGCGCCCAGAGAGAATTGACAATAACTAGAGCCCACAGAGTGCCATTTCAGAAATTAAAATACATCTGGAGAAGCAGCTCGAATCGCTATTTGGCTACTTCATAGATTTTGTAAAAATAAATTAATGCCAGATGTATCATTATATTGGTCGCAAAAACTAGTCACAATTTGCAATCAGTATAGCATTTTGCGAACTGGCCCATGTCCAAGCAGGCAGGTTCGTAAAATTCTAAATTAGAGTGAATGGCAATCTGACCTACCTAATTAATATTCATTAAGTAGGTCGCAAATTGCAATTCATTCAAGTGGATACATTCACAAGGATGGTAGCCTTCCAGGGTCAGCAGACCACCATGTCTGTGATTGCATTTAAATAAAAAAAAACTTTTAAAAGCAGCCCAATTTCCTTAAAGGAAACTGATCTGCAGTGAAAGATAACATTTTGCTAAAAGTTTCCCTGAGAGGTGGCAGGGGTACCTCAACCACTACCTACTTTTCCAGAAACACTCTCCTCTAATCACATAGGGGACATATTATTGTTTGCAAATAAGCTGCCACCCCCACCTTAGACGTTGGTAATTTTCTAATAGTTTATAACTGGAATCCTGGTCGTAAACCATTGATACATAGGTTACTGACTCGCAATTTGAGAGAGACGGTCTCAACACGCCTATTACAAATTGCTATTTAGTAACCATTCAGAATCAGATTTTAGGAGACAGAAAAGTTTACCTACTACGAAAACGGAATTCGTACATAGGAAATACTGATTTTGGTGTTGTAGACGCTCTAATTTTGCAAATTGGAGTTCTTGCAACTCCAAAATAGGTTAGTACATCTGGCCCATGGTTCTAGAGAAGGCCGAAGCGCTAAGTCAATGACTTTCCAAGGAGGCTTTACCTTTGAGATCTTTTTCGATCTTTCATTTGGAACAGCACAACATGCTAAATGGCTGAGAGCTCTGATCCCTGAGCAAAAGAGTGCTGGTGCATTAGCACAGGCCATACAGCAATAAGTTGAAAATCCTTTTAACATTGTGAATATAAAGTAGTCATTGTAATATGAAGGACTGACAAAAGAAATTACACACACACACACACACAAGCACGTCGGCCCTCCCAGGCACAACAAAGAAAATCTTCATCCCCACCCCATTTTTTCTTTCTCTTTGACATTAGTTACAAAATATTATTTATAAATAAATATTATGAAATGCAGAGCATGTATCAGACAGATGTACATATGGGCACGGTCTTGCAAGGCCCCAGACCATCTTCCTTACCTTGGCCACAATCCGCAGTGGGCTGCAAAGTTAGGAGGAATAAGAGAGTGTTGTTAAAAGTGGGATGGTTGCATTATGAGAAAATACTATGTGCCCATTACCGATAGACTTTTGTAATAAACAATATTCCCATGGGGTGGAAACTACAATGTAGCACTCACTTTATTTTTTTGCATCCTTTATATAGCGCGAACTCGACCCGAAGGTATTGGAGCGCTGTACATGAGCACTGTATTTACATTACACATTCAGGCACGGGGAGATAAAGTGATTTGCCCAGAATCACAGGATGTGGACGCGACCTCGAGGCTCGAACGCTGGTTTCCTGCACCAAAGTCGACAGTTTAAGCCGACGGACCACATCCTCTCCCTTCCTTGCAAAAATAGATTATCTGTAGATACCCAAAATGGATAGTTGAATAAAAGAGGAACCAAAATGTATACATTGATCAGAACAATAGAGAAAAGCTATGGTTTGGCATACAAAGCATAAGTACAAGGCCTGCTATACCCGTTGTGGTAAAAAAAATACAGAAGTTAAGCAAGGCTAGATTATTTTGTTGTCTTTATGGAACTTGGACCTTTGGAAAATAGTAGATTAAAGGCAGTTCTTTCACACCACTCTCCTATTTTACTGATATGTCAGGTTAACCCAGACAGGAAGAGTAATTTTATTTAAAAAAAAATACAGACTGCATAGTTACCAACATTTGGAGAAAAAAAAATGTGGGATACTTTACAGCACAGGGCTTCTGCAGATAGAAAGTTCCAGTGTGTAATAAAGAGGAACTGTTTCTGCAACAATATTATCCGGGACAGTCTCCAACTTGCCAGGACTGTCCCAGCAAAAACGAGACACTTGGCAACCACGAGACTGTCAATTAGATGTATCTTTATGAACAGACCCGGAATGCCTGGAGTCAGTAAAAAACCAATACAAAACATTTTTAGATTTTAAACTAGTGTTTATCTGCATTAGGAATATTTCAGGATTCATTTAATGCTTATCGAAGAGATATTTTTCCTGCCCAAGCAGCCAACATAGTGGAAAAAAAGACAGGGAAGTGTTACAGGAACTTGTGAAAACCGTTTATTGATCTTACATTGATATTATAGGAAACAACACATGTTCCTATGTCAGGAGCAGAGTTTGTAGACCAGCTGAAGGTCCCTGCTGTCCCTTAATATCTCAAATGTTGCAATACAAAACTTTCTACATACAATAGAAACTTGTGGAAAAATAGGGAAGTAGAGTGCAAAAGAGAAAGAAACTTTAACCGAAACTCACTCCCCGCACGGCAGCATCTTTATCAAGGCATGGCACCCCACTACCTTGAAGATGTAGAGGGAGTTGGGACTAGACCGACAGCAGAGAGCTAGACACCAGGCTGATATTTAGGGATAGTACGGTTCATTTTAGAGGAATGGAAACTGATTAATAAAAAACACACAGGGGCTCTGCAACATTACTCAATTTATCAGTTGTAATATGCTCCGAATTATCTTCCTTAATTCTCGAATAAGTACTCAACTAAGTTTGTTAGATATAAGCAGGCCTTTGGCACTTGTTTACACACACTTTGGTCCTCTACCAAGCTTAGTCACTATTGGCAAACCATTTTTCTGGAAACATGCAAAATCAACCTACCTCATGTCCTTGCTTTGCCCTTGTGGCAGTGGCTCCACGGGAGACAGCAGCATTTCCTACATCGCTGCCGCAGATTGCACTGGGAGGTCAAAGGTGGTGGCGCTAGTGGCACATGTCAATGAATGACTCTGCACCATGAGGTCACCGTAAGAACTGACCACAAAAGAGAAGAATGATGTAGAGGACGGGCACAAGGAGGAAGACGCCAGCCGACAGAAGCGTATGGCTGAAAATTGACACAGCACAGTTGGAGACTGTGGGACGCCGAAGGAGGCGGCCGAAACGAGGAGAAGCCCATGGGTAAAAGACCCAAGGAGATGCAACACGCTCACCAAAGGAGGTCGGGAGCAGCTGGAGTTAGCCGGGAGAGTCCGGGAGCTGACTGGAGTCAAACTCACAGAGCAATACGGAGAAACCATGTGCAGCCCCAGCAACCTACCGGAAGGAGTTGTTGGGGTCCCTACGGCTGTGGCCCGAAGTCAGAGCTATATCTCCAGGCAAGAGATATTGTGTCTGTTGATTGAATGGCACTAACAAAAGTTGGTGTTTTGGGAGAGCATGATAGTGGATATACCTGGCTGGAGGAGCTTTTGTTATTGGGTGCGGGGAGCAAGATTGACACCCTAGAAATACCATAAAAACACCTTAAAGTTTTGAACACCAAAGTGGTGGCTGGTGAAGGGAACGGACAACAGTAGAGAACACCTGCTCAGGTTCTTTTTTGTTTCTCTGAGGATCTACTGGACTACTACAGAGGAGATTGAGAGAGAAAAAAGACCAGAGAGGGAGATTAAAATAAATTGAAGGAACTCTGTGCAGTACCGAAAATCCAGTTGTGTTTTCTTTTACCTTAAGTTCCATTGTTTTGTCAAAGCCTCAATATAAATCATCCAACACTGGTTTGTGTCCCTTCTGATTAAACCTGTTACAAATGGTGTCAGAAGTGGGATTTTGGTCTCCATAACAGGTTACAGACATGACACAACCAGTAACTATTGAGCAGATGATCCACCAACCATTCGAAGTTCGGAGACATTTACAATTGTTATTAGAACAACAAACACAGATGGCGAAGCAGGACATGGGTAACATAAACGCTACAGAAGACCCCGGCTACGTTGATTTTTGATAACCAACAGGCACATGTTAACAGACGCTCTAGTGAGTTCTAAAGTACACCCCAACATCCCTAGCTCTGTGTTGCAAAAATATCAGGCTGGTGAAGACACAGATGTTATCTTTACCAACTTTGAAAGGGTTGCAAATACAGCCTCCTGATCACCGGGACGGTGGGGACAATGGGGCACATGCATCAAGCTATTTTGCGATCGCAAACAGTGCAATTCGCAAAAATCGTCCGTTTGCAAATGCAAAATAGCCCTAAGCAATGCATCATCCAAATTCGCAGAATATCTCGGAAAATCGCTAATTTTGGGATTCCCGATTTTGCGATTTCCAATTAGCGATTTCGTATTAGAGAATTCACTATTTGGTAATCGCAAATCTATGCATGAATCATTTGCAAGTTGCGAATGAACCAGGATTTGCAATTTTGCACTTGCAAAATAGCACCAATTCAAATCAGGTGGTTACCAAGTGAAAACTATTTAAACAGCCCAAGAAGGCCTCAGAATGTTTCACAATGGCCACGCTGCATGTCATGTCGGGGAGGATGAGGATACAAGCAAGAGCACAGGGAAGAAGAAGGATACAGGAATGCATTTATAGAGTGCGTGTTACATTGTTGGGGCAGACAGAGGAAGAGATTTATGAGAAATATAGTTTGGATTCAGACCTTATCTATGATCTGATAGCTGAACTACTGCAGCGTCAGACTCGCAGGACACATGCCATCCCCATTCATGTGCAGATCCTTTGTTCACTGCACCTCCTAGCTTCAGGTAGCTTCCAGGGTGTAATAGCTGCAACAGGAGGGGTTTCCCAAAATGCACTATCGCGCTTTTTAAATTCATTCCTGGATGCCATGTTGCAGAGGATACACCACCACATAATATTTGCAACAATAGGACTTTTATCAGAAAGCCCAATTTCCCCATGTAATCGGTTGCATTGATGAGACGCATATAGCTATATGTGACCCCTCAGTGAATGAGTACATTTATAGGAGTAGAAAGTCATATCATTCACTGAATATACAAGTTATATGCAATGCAAAAAATATCATCACAGATATAGCGGCAAGATTCCCAGGTGGCACACATGATTCGTACATCTTCAGACACAGTGGCGTACATACACGTCTCCTTGGGGGTTGAATTTGGCGAAGGATACCTGCTCTGTGAACACATGTTACACCGTTTTGCTGACTCTCTGGTGACTGAAACATAGCAGTGATCAATCTATTGCCTTCTACCCAGTAGGTAACAGTGCAATTGCTGTGCGCTTATTTATACTGACACCATACCTGAATCCAACTACACCAAGTGAACAGCGATACAATGCAGCGCACATATCAACACACAATGTGCTTGAGACGACCTTTGGCATACTGGTTCTGCGGTCTACATAGAACTGGCGGGACATTGCAGTACAGGCCAGATACTTGTTGCGAAATTGTGGCCACTTGTGCTATGTTGCACAACATTGCAACTTCAAGAGGCATACCCCTGGACCTAACGGATAGTGAACCTGATGAAGACTATGACCCAGGACAACCTCAACAAGCAGCAAGCATTTCGAGTGCAACAGAAGGAAGACAGAGACGTGCAGAAATAATACAGAAATATTTTTAAGGTGGGTAATGATGATATGAGACACTACATGGTTTAATTCCTATTGTGACTTATTCAATCAAAAAATCAGGTAGTGTTAATGTATACATACCAAGAAAGAAACGGGCAGTGTGACAGTCAGAATGCAACAGGATAACATTGCCATGGAACTTGTAGGTCAGCCCCGACAAATGAATGCTACTGGTTACCCCACCAAATGGTATTCCTTTGCTCAATGCCACACTATTTTCTTCAGCCATGTACTCCTGTGAGCCGTTCAGTGTGCTCTGTCACATCCCTTGTTGAGCATTCTAATGCAGAAGTATTTCTTAAACTGCGCCTTCTGCATTCGGTCACTGGTGCCATGATGCTACTGAGGCTGGAGTTCTCCTCATTAACCCCTCCACCCAGTACATTACTGCCATCAAGCAGTGTGCAATTGCTCCACAGCATTGGTGACCTGTAACAGTCCTCTGGCCACATCACCACAGCAATGGGTCATTTCAACCTGCATGCCCACAGCACGTCAAAACAGGAGAGTTGTTGTGGTGCTTAGGCACTTGATGGCCCTAGTGTAGCCATCTAAGCGGCCAAGTAATTGATGGTGCCTTTTGCGGTGGGACACATTGTCTTCCTGCATTACCTTGCATAAATCCTTGATGGCTTGTGTCATGTTACTAAAGTTTTCAGATGTTTCCCTGCTGTTGTGAGCTGTTTGATGCTGTCCCTCATCTCTACCATGTTTTTTGAAAATGATACAAATTGTGCCTGCATTGAACGTATGTGTTTGCATTGCAGGCGCTGCATCTTCAACATTGCGTTCCCCAGCTCACCAAAGACAGTTGATCTTTCGCCTCCATAAGCTAGCATTTGTGCCCTTGCCCTGCGCCTCCTGATGTGGACATTGCTGCGCCGCATTTGGTCTTGTGGTCTTGGTCTGGGTGTATGTCCAGCATGTGTTGTTGGGGGGTCAGGTTAGCTCTCCTCTTCCATTTCGAACGCAGGTAGTGGTACCACTGTGGTCCTGCGTCTTGTGGGTGCAGGTGTTGTGGGTGATGGGGGCACTGTTTTGTCATCTACTGACTGTGCCTGAGTCTCCAGAGGGTCATGAGCATCACTTTCATCTGACTCCTGCGCAGGTGCATCTGTGATGTTAAACAGTGCAATTTCTGTTTTTAGGTCTCGCCTGAGCCAGCGCACGTGTTACACAGCGAGACATTTAGTGTGTGGGCTTTTAAAAGTCCGACCACACGCTTTTGGCTGGCATAGAGCGTGTAGTTACGCGGACAATGACGAGCAGGGGCGCCATCTGGCTTTCCTCTCTCGTCATGGTGCGCGCACATCGCATACCACTCGCCAGCTTGCTTTTGCCGTTAGCTGTCACACGCGTGCACCTCAATTAACTTTCGCGCATGTCTTGGCCCCCACTCTGCTCCTCACTCCTTTTGGCTTCACTCTGCCATCTGGCTTTCCTCGCGGCACCCCTATGCCCCTACCCCACCACAGAGCGCGTCTCGCGGCCACGCGTCTTATTTCTTACGGCTGTCTGCTTTTCATTTGGTTTTCTTCTCGTGACCCCGGGCGTGTTTAAATACATCTTTAAGTTAAGGAAAGACTGTCATGGGACTTCAGGTGCGCGTGGATGGGTTCAACTACACAGGCATGGGCAATTCTACTTGCAAAAAAGATGCACAGAGCAATGTAGCGAGAGACTTTGTCAACTATCTGGTGCGCATTGGAGAAGTTAAAAGTTCAGAGGTCCCGACATTTGTGGTGAGTGACTTTCCTTTGCTGTGATCAGGCTGTACATATTTTGTCAACTGAAACCTAATTGTAAGTTGGAAGTCTGTCACTTGTCCCATGCTGGCTGTTTGTTTAGCCCCTTTATTTGCTTACTCAGATGGATGTGCTACTTTTCCTATGTGTTCCTGCTGCTGTCAGTCATTGACTCGTCTCTAATATAAATTAATTCCCATCATTTCTCCAACAGCCTGATCAGGAGGATATTTTAGAAAGTTGCTTCTTGAAAAGGCAGCCACTGTGCATAGTTGCATTAGCCGAAGGCATATTGAACCAGTGGGGATTGCTGTTACTATGTTTAATGATTCGTTCACATTATCTCTCAAACTGACAAATCTCTTTTGTGAAGCAAGAGAGGTTATTGCTTAGTTGAGGAAAGCTTATTTGAAAAACATCTGTTATGGGGTATTATTAATGCACGAGAAAGTTTCCGGATGCTGAGCGATTCAATGGCCATTTTGGTAGTTCATGTCTTATTTTTTTAAATGGTCTGATTGCAAGGCCCTGCTTCTCAGGCGTGTTGTGATATAGACTTGATCTCTTGATGCTTGGGGCATTTTAGATTGTTGAGGATGAATCCACCGTCTGTTTTTCAGTAGGCTGCAACTTTCAAAAAGGAAACAATGGTAAGTGTGCTGAATGTAAAACTACCGTGTTTATTATGCTTGTAGTTCTTTCTACTTGGTGGGAGATGGCTCCTACACCTGTATAGGGTTCATTGAACACTCTTTGCTTTAGCAAATACTTTTAGTTTCTATTCAGCTTCTCAGCCCATTCAGTGTAAACTATTTAACTGAGATGGAAGGGAGAAGAATATGATCAGTGTGCCCTTATTTTAAAGGCACAGCAGTCCATGTTTGGCTGTAATAAGGATCATGCAATATTAGAATACACGTATTTTTCAAAACTCACATGCTGAAGTGTGGAGGAAAATGGTTGAATTACTAAAATCTATTTAAAGCTGATATTTGACTGATATGTCATAAGACATATCTTGCTCTATCATCCATTTCCCTGTCTTGCTAACCCTTCTTTCCCTCTCTACTTTCTGCCTGCCTCCCATTAACTAACTCTTAGCTCCTGTTTGTGTTGCCTCTCTACCTCCCACCTCTACTCACATTTCCCTCCTTCATCTCTCCCTCTTCCTCTCTTGTTGTAAGTTAACTCTCTTTACCTGACCAGAGACTAAATCCCTGCCCTTCTCTCTAACTTACTTCTCTACATACCACAGTCTGTGACTAGCTGTCACTTCTCTATACCACCCAATACATTTCTTTCTCTGCCGCACCTTTCTGTCCCATGTCTCATTCCTTTACCTAAACACTCCCTTTTTACCTGTCTATTTATACATGGCTAGGTACCTACCACACTATTGCTCTACCTTTAAACTCTCTCTGTATGTCACACCTCTCTTTCAAAAAACCTCAGTGCCCCACAGCACTTACCTCTCATGACCTCAACTTGCCACCTCTCTCCGAACCTATCTCTAGATCTCTAGCTCTCGGTCAGCTCTCTGCCCCTCTCTCTCTCTCTCTCTCTCTACTTTCTCTTTCTGCATCTTGCTGCTCTGTTTGCATCTCACCCCCTTCATTTCTCTTCCATTTACTTCACCTCCCTCTTAATTTCATCTCTTTATCTTACCCTTTCTATCATTTTCGCCATCTATACCTTACCTTTCTCTACCTCTCGCATGCCTCTTTCTACCTCACCATTCTCTCTTTCATTTCTCTCTCTGCCTCACAACTCACCGCCTCATCCCTCTCTTCCCCACCTCTCATACACTATCTAGCCTCTCAATTTACCTCACCTATTGGCCTTCTATATCTCTCTTTTTATTGATGTCCTCTTTCCCTCACCTTTCCCATTATTTTATTTCTTTCTCTCTACAATGCTCTCTCTACCTCTTCCACTCCATCTATCACTCCCTTTGCTTTCATCTCTCTTTCTATCTCCTTCACTGTTTCCGTTCACTCTCTCTGCTTCCAATGTCTCGCTCGTTTAATACATCTGTCTTACCTCTGTCTCTCTCTCCCTATTTCACCATTCTCTACTTCTCCCTCGCCCTTCCTCTGTATTAGCCTCATCTCTCTACCTCATCTGCACCTCTTTTCTCTCTACTTCTCATATCTTTCTGTTTTTCGTCCCACCGGCTCTTCCTGTCTCTCTGCCTCGCTACTTTGTTTACCTGACCTGTCATTCTGTGCTTCACCTTTCTATTTGTGCTATCTCATTATAACCCATCCCTCTTCCTATCTTATTTCTCTCTAGACCTTGCCCCTCGGGTTGGCACCTTTCTTACCAGCCTTCATTTAAAACTGCATGCCAGGCCTCTAAAAACAACCATTGGCATAGCCAATAGGTCTCGCCTTTGGGACCTTATAAGTTTTTAGCCATGCAACAGTTGATGTTATTGCACCAAGGATATTGTGCTGCATAACTAAATACTTATAAGGTCCCAAAAGCGAGACCTATTGGCTATGCCAATGCTTGTTAAATTTGGACATGTATTTCACATTGTGCTAAATGTGTGTAATGAAGCTAAAGTGGAAAAGCAAAAAGCCAGGTTTTCAACTGTTTCCTAAACAACTGCAAGTTGGATTGCCTTCTCTAATGTTCTGGAATATAATTCCAGAGCGTGGAGGTGTGGCAAACAAAACCTCCACCGCCCCAAGAGGCTCTGTTAATTCTTGGCACCACCACTTTTTCGGAGTCTGCAGATCGTAGATATCTGTTTGGTAAATACCACAAGAATCTTCTTTTGAGGTATTCAGGGCCAGACAGATTAAGAGCTTTGTGAGCAGTACACAGTGCTTTAAAAGCAACCCTCTTTTTAACCAGGAGCCAACGTAGTTCCTCCAAAGCTTTCGAGACAGAGTCAAACATTTTTTTATTTTTTAGCAGACGAGCTGCCACGTTCTGTATCCTCTGCAATTTTTTAACATCCCTTGCTACAAGCCCAAATAGAGGGCATTGCAATGATCCAGTTTTGAAAAAAACAGGGAAATGATGAATGTTTTCCTAAAATCATAAATAATAAAGGACAAACATTTTTCTTGAGTTTTTAGCAGAAAAAAACAGGTCACCACAAGCTGATTGGTCTGATCCATGAAGGTGAGTTTGGAATCAAACATGATTCCCAAATTTCTCACCTTCGATACAGGAAAAGGCACAGGTTTCAGAGTCTGTGGCCACCAGGCGTTATCCCAAAAAGAGATATTGTTTCCAAAAATGAGCACCTCTGTCTTTTCAAAGTTTAGCTAAAAGGCAGTAGCTGCTGATCAGCCACCTCCTCAATGTTGTTAGAAATGAATACTACCAATTGAGTATCGTCAGCATAGGAGCTGGTTGAGAAGCCAAATATTCTTATCAGTTTTTCTAAAAGAGCTACGTATAGATTAACCAACAAGGGATTTAATGATGACCCCTGTGGGACGTCACATGGCAGAGAGAATGGTTTTGAGGTGAAATTTCTTAGGGTCGCTGATTGTTTCCTGTCATCAAGAAAGGAGCAAAGGGGGCTAAAAGCAGCACTACTGAAACCTACATGTGGCATCCGATGTTTAAGGCTGAGTGTCAAAGGCTGCAGATAGATCCAAAAGGACCACCGCAGCCTACCCACCGTTATCCATGATATCCTGAATTTCCTCAATGGCTACTACCAGAGCTATTTCTGTGCTGTGAGCTTTCCTAAACCCGAACTGAGTCTCATTTTGGTCCATAAATTTGGAGATGGAAATGTTTAAATGTCTCTCTAATATTTTTGCTGTCATAAGGAGCTTCTCTTCGTTTACATTTAAAGTAGTTTTTTTAGAAGCAGAACAATAAAAGCCCCTTTCCACTTTTTGGGAAAACTTCCTGTCAAAATTATGTTATTCAGTAGTGTGGTAAAAGGTCTGGCAATACAGTAGTCCGGCATACTAACCGGCAATAATGTTATTACCGGTTATTATGCCATACAAGACCTGCTTGCTATGATAGAAAACGCACTTTTGGGCGTTATCGACAGCCATGTGTTCTGAATTTCAGGACTACTGTGTGCTTCGGGGCCGCTAACTTTGGATGCCCTTTGATCCGTTCTAAGAAATGCAATTTTGGACGTTATTGACAGCCGTATGTTCTAAACTTTAGGGCCTCTATCTGCTTCGGGCCACTCACCTTGGATGGCCTTTTTGATCCGTTCTAAGATATTGTTTTTGGTACTATTTAGACTTGCCTTCTCAGAGCCAAGGGGAGCTGTGGTCCTTACCTTGTTTTGCTCAACAATAAATATAAATTATTTGAAGATCTGTCTAATTGCAAGCCCTGACAAAGGTCCCGTGGCACAAGAGAACGAAACGCATTGGCCGTGTGCCGGTTTTTTAACAAAAAACTAACAACTTTAATAAAAAGAAGATTTTTTGGACTACGTATGTTTCCTGACTGACTTCAATCAGGGTGCACCTTCCTTTCTGTGGACTCTCTCTATTAATTGACATCCCCCAGCAGCGGATGCCGGGAGTAGTTGCACTTGTGTGGAATATTTGAAACTGGTGGAATTTAAGTGCTTGACCTTGGTCAGCTGCTGTGTGCATTCTTGTTTTCTGTAAAATACTTATCTACTTTAGATCTCACCAAGCAGTATTGTCAAATACCACTCATAGAAGCCGGTAAAGAAAAGACTGCCTTTGTTACACCTTCAGGCCTCTACCACTTTAAGGTGCTACCCTTTGGCCTCCATGGTGCCCCTGCAACTTTCCAGAGATTGATGGACAGGGTGCTGAGGCCCCGTAGAAAGTACGCAGCAGCATACATAGACCATATTGTTATTTTTAGACCAAGTTGGGAGTGTCACCTTCAACTCTTGGGAGCCATTTTCTCCACATTAAAACAGGATGGTCTGGCTATCAATGCTGAAAAATCCACTCTGGCTACAGATATGATTAGGTATTGGGGTTATCAGATACAGGCTGGTCTAATACGACCACAAATAGACAAGGTCCAGGCTATCAATTCACTGGCCCCACCCCAGACCAGTTGAGAGGTGAGGTCTTTTTTTAGGTATGCTTGATTAGTACAGACTGTTTATATCATGTTTCTCTGACATTGCTACCCCTCTTATGGACTTGCCGAAAAACAGTCGCTCATCCTAAATTAAGGAGTGGCCTCCTATCCTACAACATAGTTTCAATTACTTGAAGGAGATCCTGTGTGGTGATTCGGTCCTGATATGTCCAGACTTTCTAAAGCAATTCCTGTTGCAGACCACTGCTTCGGGATATGGACTAGTAGCCATTTTGTCCCAAACTGACTCCGAGGACGTTCCGCATCGAGTCGTTTACGAAAGCCAAAATATTTCACCATGGGAACTCAACTATGCCACCATTGAAAAGGAATGTCTGGTGATTAAGTGGCCCGTGGAGTCTCTCCAATACTATTTGCTAGGTCGTTCATTTGGTATTTTGACTAAGCAGGCTCCCCTTGTTTGGTTAGTCCACAACTGTTGGAGTGGTGTGGCTCACTGGTTAGAGGCAGCAGACCCGGAAGCAGAGGAAGGCCCGGGACCAGGGTTCAATTCCCGACGCGGCAGGGTTGTGGACCAGGGCCAGCGGACTTGATAATTCTCGTCTCGGTGCCTACTCTAACCAGGGATCACACTTGGCAACTCTGGACATTAGCTTGCCTCATCTCCGCAACGGCCCCCCACATTTGCCGGGGATGCATGGTTTCACCTTGGAGATACCCAGGAGGGACCATCTCACAGGGATAGCCAGGACGGGGTCTACAGTGCCAGGACGCCTCAGGGCAGCAGTGCGCTTTACAAGACACATACATTTACATTTACAACACACATTCTTATCCCAGGATTCTGCTGTGGTTTTTGTTACTCCAACCTTTTTCTTTTCAGACCCATCACCGGACTTGCTGGCTGCAGACTAATGTGGTCTTCCTTTCCTGTGCGGTGTGTCATGCATGCCAGATCGGCCATCCCTAGTAGGGGGATGTTGGACAGGGCTTCGCGAGAGGCAGCAGCATTTCCAACATGGCTGATGCAGATTGTACTGGGAGGTTGTAGGTGGCGGGTCTAGCGGCGCACATCAATGATGGACCCTGCACCATGACATCACCCCCAGATTCAGCCACAAAAGAGAAGAAGGACGAAGAGGATGGCCATGAGGAGGAAGATGCCAGGCAACAAAAGAGGATGGCTGAAATCAGGCACAGTGAAGCGGGAGACTCCAGGACGCCAAAGGAGATGGACAAAACGAGGAGCAGCCCTGGGGTGAAAGACCCACGGTGATGCAACATGCCCAGCGAAGGAGGTCAGAAGCAGCTGCAGTCAGCTGGGAGAGCCTGGTAGCTAACTGGAATCAATCTTACAGAGAGAGATGGAGAAATCACACACAGCTCCAGTAACCTATGGGAAGGAGGTGTTGAGGCAAGGGAAATTGTGTCTGTTTAATGGATGGCAATAACAAATGGCGGTGTTTTGGGACAGCCTGACTATGGGTATACCAGGCTGGAGGAGCTTTTGTTATTGGGTGGGGTTCGTACGTTTGATACCTTAGAAGCCCAATACAAACACACTAATATTTTGACCACCAAAGTGGTGGATAGTGAAGGGAAAAGAGAGGGGTAGAGAACACCTGCTTAGGATCTATTTTATTTCCTCAGGGTCTGCTCTGCTACTACAGAGGAGACTAAGAGAGTGAAAAGCCCAGAGAGGGAGAGGGCCCAGGGAGACTCAAGAAGAGTGAAGGAACTCTGTGGAGTACCGAAAATCCATTTGTGTTTTCTTTTACCATACATTTTATTGTTTCGTCAAACCCTCAATATAAATCATAGCAGGTGCCTAATAAAGAGCCAAAGACACCATCAACACTTGTTTGTATCCCTTCTGATTAACCCTGTTAGAGCCCTGCTGGAAATCTCATGGAATATGATAAACCTGCCCAGAAACATCAATGATGTTTAACTTCATCAGATTCTTATTAACAGTAAAGAGAAACTGAATTTGATCTTAAAATGGAAGAAGTTTACCCTAAGTGACAAGGACTAATAAAAAATACGAATCGCTTTGGGACACACTTCTGAATCTGGACGAATAATGTATTACCATTGTTGCTTTACCTTTGCAACAATATCCCTCGAACTACGGAACATTTAAAATCATCAAGATTGTATGTTCTATTCTTTTTAGTTTTTTATGATTTATGTTGCATGGATTTAATGAGTGGTCAGTGGTAATGTCGTGCAGATATTCCAATTATAAGATAGAAAAATGCAAATAAATAAAATAGAATATGGAGTATTGTACCTGTTATGGTAGAGTCCCGTATAATGAGCTCTTTAGAAAGCATCTTAATGTCCAAATCCATGGAATTATTTTTACTATGACACTGTCCAATCTCACTGGGCGCTATCAAGCAAGCTGAAATGTATGCAATTTAGCTGCAAACAGTTTTAAAATTGCAACCCATGTTTTATATGTAAGTATATAATCTATGAAAACAATATTACTAGATATAAAACATGAATATAACATACATAAACAAGCATTTGTAATGCAATAGGTCTCGCATTTACGCGAGTTTGAGCTATTGGCACTGTAAATGGCAGTGCCTTTTATTTATGTTTTGGTTTTCAAAGCATAAATAAATGACACTGTCATTTACAATGGTAGTAGCTTAAACTCGCGTAAATGCAAGACCTATTGCAAATGCTTGTTCTTTCTGTATACACAGGCTAACCTGTCTTTTTCCTAAACATCCTGAATCCTGTTTCCACAAAGTTCCCCAGACAATAAATGTCCTCCTCTCTTTATAGCCTACCGGTAACCTCTCAGATAGAATGCCAGTTCTGCCCACTGCACCTCTTAAATGTCGTCAGCACATCCTGCTAATAGTTATTATAAACGGCCACAAGCAGCAGCAGTATGAAATGTTTATAAGTCGTGCATCACTTTTCTATCGGTGAATAGTGCGCACTAATTAGTTAATCTAAGAGGTATTATTAACTTTCCAGCTGCACCTGCACTTTACCCTGCACTTTATGACTCTCCAGTGGCCGGTGGCAGAGGAGCTCTGCTCTGCAGGCCTCAGGAATATTCTGCGAGCTCTCGATTTTAAGACTAAACAGGAGTGTGTGGGTCAGCTTCAGCAAGGTCACAAACCTCAAGTAGGGGTGTAGCTAGCGTTGATGAAGCAGGTGCAGTGACACCGGGGCCTGGAGTTGTGAGGGAACTTTAAACCCATTGAACTCCTGCAATTGCTGTATTTTACTGCCACAGCAGAAGTCATTGTTTACTTTATTTCGGTCATAAACAACCGTAACAGTACAGTGCAACGAAAGTAAATCACAAAAAAGACATCTTATTACATGGAATAAAAAAAATCTATAATACAATAAAATACATTTTATTTAAAATGATCTAGTGAACCAGGATGTCAATGGTTCCCTAAACATCGTCCAATTGCAAAAGAGAAAACCCAGTCTTCTGTGTCTAGTGCATCTGGCCGCGTGTGCAAACATTTCAAGGAAATCAGCAGAGACCAAGCTTTTGTATAAAAACAAATGCTACTTGTTGACGGAATAGTTTCAATGCCAAGACACGTTTGAGTTACATGGCAAATTCTTAGTTCAAAGTTACGCATTACAGGCATTCAAAGCAACAGGGATCAAATAAACATGTCAACTTACGCTTTATAAAAAATGTATGTGTAACATATTAACAGAAATACCATGTATAAAGTATCACAATACCCCAATCATTGTTCAGAGGAAAAGTCAATCAACTATAAAGTTTCTAGCGCATTTAGGCCTATGTGCAAGTCATGCAAGGGTGTTAGCATGTGCAAAGTCCAGGCTATTGTAAGAGAACAAGCAAATGTTTGGGGGAATAATCCAAAGCCAGATCACATTTGGCTCACATATTAAAATCATAATTCATGATGGCTAATATCAACGATTTATCATAGAGTAAACATTACAGTGCAAAAAGTGTTAAAAATGTGTAAACGACAGCAGTTAATGGGGTCATTTTCCTAGCTTGCAGCACGGCCCGTGGCATCCATGTTACCTATTCACCCCAGGGGGCCTCAGCACATACAAATAACACAGACAAACAAGCAAAAGTGAAAGTGATCGCGATCACGATCAAACATCAAAGCGGCCGTGCGGCCGCAAAAGTGAAAGTAATCGCGGTAAAGCGCGGCGCGCGCCCACGCACACGCACATGCACTGTAGCTCTAGGCTGGCCTGGTAGGACTTTTTGGAGCCCTCTCAATAAGTCTCGCCAGACCAGCGCATGCGCTGGGTCAGGCGAGACCTAAAAAGACTTTGCCCAATATCATATGCTGCACTAGAAATATATATAACTCACTATTTTATACTTGTTAAATTTCCAAATAAACGTGAATACTTTTCTTATGAAAAATAAAACGTAATAACAGTTTAAACAAGCGAGTTAATCCTCCTAGGCGGTAAGATGAAAAAACAGTGCATAAAGGTCCAGATGGATCAAGAATCTATTAAGCGATTTCCTAATTGCGAATTCTTGCGATTCGCAATTAGAAAATCAGAAAATGGAATGCATGAAAGTGTGTTTAACACTTTCTGAGATTCCTAGGGGATCGTAAATGACCTACCTCATGAATATTAATGAGGTAGGTCGCAATTTGCGACCACCTAGGAATCGCAAAAATGACGGGGATGGTGGCTTGCTGGGGTCAGCAGACCACCATGTCCGTGATTACTTTTTAAATAAAGCAATCTTTTTTTTGTCAAGTAGCCCATTTCCTTAAAGGAAAACGGGATGCTTTACAAAAGAGAAAGTGAAAACTTTTCCTTTCTTTTTCTAAGAGCAGGCAGTGGTCCGTGGGGAGCAGGCAGTGGTCCGTGGGACCACTGCCTGCTCTTAGAAAATGCATTTACAGACATTCACAAATTTGCGAATTGGTTACCACCTACTTGAAGTAGGTGGTAAAATGTGAATGATTTGCGACCGCATTTCGGTGGCAAAACATTCATGCATACCGATGCGATTCGGTATTAGGAAGGGACGCCCTAAACACGCCCCTTCCTAATAGCAAATCGCAAACCCATGTTGCGATTTGGTAACAGGTTACCGAATTGCAAAATAGGGTTGGCTGCATCAGAAAGGCATTTTTTTGCATTGGCAAACGGCCGATTCTGTGAATCGGCTGTTTGAAAAGGCAAAAAATGCTAGATGCATATCGCCCAAAGTCTCATTTGAAGAACTAAAGATATATTGAGATATTGCCCGCTGATAACCTACAACAATGCACAGACAACCATATAAAACTGAAAATATTAGGATTTTCAGATTTTGCTCAACCTATTAACTGTAAGAGAACTGTTTTTGTCAATTGGAGCATTTGTAAACTTACTGGGTAGGGCACATTACCTATGGCAAGTAGGATGTAAGGACCACGTTTTTTTTCAAATGAGGGTTGGTACATGCAATTCGATTATTACGGCATGGGAGCCTTCATGGTCAGTTTAAGCCATACTTTTGATGGTCCAAATAGACCTGACACCAAAAAAAGATGGTGTACTTTTGATTTTATGTGTAATCATCACAAAAATACATAGCACTGTGTCACTTCTGACAATTTTTAGTAAATTGCATTGGTAAGGTTGCCCTAACGTGTCACACATTTAGGCCTCTCAAGTAAGAAGGTGGGAACCAATCGAATAGTCTGCCTGTCAGTAGAGATTTGGAGAACTTTGCAAAAACATTTTTAATATGAACAACTCTTGAGCACTCCCAAATAAAAAGCAAAGTGTGAAATATGCCCATCCCTAGCAACAAAAAGGTTTACCTCTCATCAAACTCATAAAGGTGGGTGGTTTGCATACTATGACCTTTATCATGTTTATTTTCCTTTCCCTAGCGGCCATGCTACAGAACTGACATCCCACATGTCCTCTGACCTGGAGGTGAATACACCCATGCCCACTGACCTAGAATTAGCTTCACTTCTGGATCTTAAAATGTCAGTCCTGACCTGGAAGTGATGTCACCAACTAATCCTGATGCAAAAGTGATTCACTAATGTACCCTGATCCTCCCCCAAGTCCCCTCCTAAGACCAGAAGAAGAAGTGACCCATTGGAAAAGGAAACCCAACATTCGGGTTCCAAGGATCAAGACCACTCGTCCTTCAATCAATCCAGATATGTAATGCTCAGGAAGTTATGTAGCAGGAAGCGCCACCCAGCATAAGAGTCATAAGTAGCGAAATCATACTTCATGTAACCAGAAGTGAGCCTCACAACTTGGTGACAATAAGTGAGGGCACATTTGCCCTTCAGCCTGTCATGCCATGCAATGCACAGAAAGTAATCTTGCAAGAAATCATTTTGTGATTCCCTAATTGCGATTCACAATTAGGAAAACACAAAAGGGCATGTATGGAAAGTATGTTTAACACTTTCTGCGATTCCCAGTGGGTCGCAAATGACCTACCTCATGAATATTAATGATGACCCATTAGGAATCGCAAAATTCGCAGGGATGGTGACCGGTTGAGGTCAGCAGACCACCATGTCTGTGACTGCTTTTAAATGAAGCAATCTTTTTTTTGTAAAGCAGCCTGTTTTCCTTAAAGGAAAACAGGATGCTTTACAAAAAGAAAAAGTTTCCTTTCATTTTTTAAGAGCAGGCAGTGGTCCGTGGGACCACTGCCTGCTCTTAAAAAATGCTTTTACAAACATTCACAAAGGGGAAGGGGTGCCTTGGGGACCCACTTCCCATTTGCGAATGGGTAACTACCAACTTGAAGTAGTTGGTAAAATGCGAATGTTTTGTGACCGCATTTCGGTTGCAAAACATTCATACATACCGATGCGATTCGGTATTAGGAAGGGACACCCTAAACACCCCCCTTCTTATACTGAATCGCAAACACAATTGTGATTTGGTAATAGGTTACCAAATCGTAATTTGGATTTGATAAATGCGAAAAGCCTTTTTTGAGTTTGCAAATCTGCCGATTCTGCGAATTGGCCCATTTGCGAATTTAAAAAGGCTTCGTACATGTGGCCCTTTGTAACTTATTATAAAGAAACAATGGTCCTGGACCACTGATTCAAGGAAGAGTTAGATTAACAGAATAAACAACTTATTTGAATTTACATTAATTAGCTCCCAAACGTCTGTAAATAGTGAAAATAAATGTGCAGAAAAAACACTAAGTATTATTACAATATATTTATTTAGTCATTTAAAAGAACAATCATTAGAGGGTCAAGAAGGTAGGAAAATGTTCTAGGGAAGGTGTAAGAAGGAGTGCTCAAGTGTATATATAGGAGTCAAGAGAGCTTAAAGTGTGTAGAAAAGTAAAGGGCATATATTTACAAGACTGTACAAAACGGATAAATCAATAAACAGTTAGATGCAACCTGGCCACATGCAAATTATTCATTGGAATTTGTAAGGAGAGTTTCCTTAAGGCTGTAAACAGGTGTAATGGGGAAGGGGAAATTGGTCCAGGTGAGGTAGGGGGTAGCGTCGACATTTCGATCGGACTTATCGGCAAAAGAGGGACTTTAATATAGACCATGGTGGTGGTGCCCAAACCATTCATGGAACGTAATATTCGCGGTAGCGCGCTGTAGTAAGGACGTCGATCAGATCGTCTCCAGTTGTAAAAATCACGCTGTGCCCTGGATTGCCTGATTCATTCAGCCAACTTTTGCCACAAATACGGACCTGAATATTACGTTCCATGGATGGTTTGGGCACCACCGCCATGGTCTAAATCTACTGAATAACGGGCATTGTCCTTAGCTGGCCCTTGCCACGTTATGGGCATTGGTGTAACCAGGTTTTGGACTCCAATTGAGCATTGCAAGAGTGATGAGGGTCACTTCACCCGTCCCCTTGTCCAGAGGAAGATCTGCATAGCTGAGGTATTAAAGTCCCTCTTTTGCCGATAAGCCAGATCGAAACGTCGACACTACCCCCACCGCACCTGGACCAATTTCCCCTTCCCGATTACACCCGTTTACAGCCTTAAGGAAACTCTCCTTACAAACTCAAATGAATAATTTGCATGTGGCCAGGTGGCATCTAACCGTTTATTGATTATCAGTTTTGTACAGTCTTGTAAATATATGCCCTTTACTTTTCTACACACTTTGAGCTCTCTTGACTCCTATGTATACACTTGAGCACTCCTTCTTACACGTTCCCTAGAACATTTTCCTACCTTCTTGACCGTCTAATGATTGTTCCTTTAAATGACTAGATAAATATATTGTAATAATACCTAGTGGTTTTTTCTGCACATTTATTTTCACTATTTACAGACGTTTGGGAGCTGATTAATGTAAGCTCAAATAAGTTGTTAATTCTGTTAATCTAATATCCTTGAATAATTGGTCCAGGACCATTGTTTCTTTATAATAACTGATATCCAGGTCCAGGGACCTTTTGGGAATACCCAATTGTTTATAATGGTCCTTTGTAACTTAGCACAATGAGTTATGGACATATATCAAGTAGTTAAATGTAAGCTCCAAGAACCATTTTGTATTTTCCAAACCTTTTATTAGTCTAAAGTTGCTAAAAAGGTTCTTTGAGTAATGATACAGACGTATTAGTACAGAGAACCCCAAACACTGTGTCCTGTAGCCAGGCTTTTGTGTTTCTCCAGGTCAAGCACTCCTAGCATGTAATGACTAACAGTATGAATGATATACAACTCCTTCACCTTCTAACCCACATTGCCTCTTATAACATTTCCTGAATATTGACTTACACAACTCTATGATTTATTGCCTTAGTACAGTATTTGTGTTATATAAAGCGCTTTGACACACTCTATTGCAATGAGTAGTACTATAAAAGAAAATAAAGAGAAGTAAAGTAATAAGTGGTATACAAATGGTTATTGGTCTGATTATTCATACAGAGACATCGGAGGCTTTTACAGTACATACATATCCCTTACCTATACATAGAGAAGTTGGAAAAGTCAAAAACATGCCTCCCAGTCACAGTTTGTCTTTTAAGCACCTGTTAAAGGACAACAAGCTCATTGTCTTTGTTTTCCTTCCTACATGGGACTGGAATCAAGGTATTAGTCTTCAGACAGTTCTTAGGCTAAAGGAACAAAGGGAGTGCTGATGGCCATTTAAGTGACGCATTTATGTTTGGCCCAGCGTGAAGTGAAGTAAGAAACCTCCTCACTCCCTCTAGTTTGTTACTCTGAACACAGACACAATGTAGTCAGTGCTGGCCAGGCCCTCTGCCCAACTCAAAGCTGAGCAAGGCTGACCACCTCGAACGGATAGGGAGGCTGGATACCCGCGGGGGTTGGATGCTGGGCCTGGCCTGCACTGAACCCCGCACAGCAATGGGCATTTTACTTTACACTAAAAAAACATAGAAATTCACTGACAAAAACAATGGTTAAAGTGATGTTGTAGTAGGAAGTGTAATAATAGCTTACTTTAAAAAAAAATGTTTAACATTATAAATCCACTGAAAAAAACAAATGTTAAAGATACATTATAATTAGAAGAAAATATGAGTTAAAACATTACATTTTAAACTAACAAAACTACTGTAACTCACCAGTTAAAGTAATCTAACATAACTATAACTTGTGTCCTTATGTAACTATAACTCACGCTCTCACCATGCACATTGTTGTTATTAATGGCATTTCAGATGTATTTAGGGCCGTTATCAATGTAGTCGTTGAACATGTCATGAGTGACGTAATATGTGAAGGTAGAAGCAGTGTATAACATATATATTTTTTATATTATACATATATATATTACCGACTGGCAGTCGCCAGTAGGTTGTTACAGTTAGGACCTAGTTTCCATAGAATGAGCGTTTTTTCATTTGCCAATAACTTTAGCATTGTTTGACGAAGCCTAGCGAAATTTACAAAACTAGTATGAAGCTCACTTCAGCTGCTGTCTTGCAAGTTTCATGGTGATCGGCCAAGCGGGGACCGGGAAAAAGGGGGGGTCCCAAAACGCGTTTTCCCCCTGTTAATTCCCATAGAGAATTTAGACACGACTAGATCCCAAACTGCTGCAAGGAATTACACCAATTTTGGCAGAAAGTTAGCTGTTGGTTCAGAAAGCAACCTTCTTGTGAATTGGCGTAAATAAGTTCAGTAGTTTTGGAAATATTAATTTGTATACATAGGGATGCAGATCTTCCGAGGATCCAACAGTCCGTGGGCTCAAATCTGATTGGCTGCCAACTCTTCAAGCCAAGAAGTGTTGACAGCCATCTTGGGGCTTAGCTTCAGCTTAGCTTCAGCCAAGTCCCAAAAACAAATATTAAAAAAAGAAAAGAGGGCAGGGTCGGCATACCCTGACCTCCTTGGCCTCTTCGGGGGCCCCACAGAGACCCCGCAGAGCAAAAAAAGCATTTTTAAAAACTTTTTTAGACCAGAGCCACGCTGGATACTCAGATCCTACCGAATTTTTTAAAACTAAGTAATGTAGTCTCCTGCGCTTCTCTACTAATTAGCCACCGGGTGGGCAAGGTCCTGGGGGCATGCGGGCTCACATAAAATTAAAGGAGGGGTGTGCATGGGGCTCCCCTCCTTATACATTTGTATGCCTCGGGGACCACAATCTCCCCGGGCCTTTTGCTGTTTAATCGGGACCGCACAGCTCCCCGGGGACCACCACCTCCCTAGGGTCAAATTCTATCTTGAAAATGGGAGCTGGCTGTTCACGGCCCCAGGGACCACCACCTCCCTGGAGCAGGCCCTACTACATCAAAGGAAGGGGGGTCGCACAGCCCCCTCCTGAAGCCAATAATGGCCCCTTGCTGTGGCTTGGCGGGCACTTTAAACGCTCCTGCCAAGTCACAGCAAACACTCCACTTTCAGCATGCAAGACCATCAAAAATGCTCTTGCTTACTGGGAGTGGAGTTTTCGTCTGTTTCCCTGCCCGCTGTCAAACGAGCAGGGAAACAGATGAATTGCTTTCACACATGTTGCATGTTTAGCAGCTCCATGTGTGTGAAAGAGGTGGGAGCTGGCAGGGACCTTCAGGGTCCCCCTGCGGCCCCAATACAAACGGGGTGCCCTGGGGACACTGAAAGAACCATGGCCGGGCCTGGGAAATGGGGTCTTCGGGGCCAAATCGGCCTGGGGTGGGGGGTCACGTGGCCCTCTCCTCTATTAAAAAATGTAATAAAATAAAAGGTTAGGCCCCGGGATATGAGGTCTGAAATCGGATTTTGTAACGGTGGGCCACAGGGGATAAGTTGCTGAAGCGTTGTCCGAGGCCCCATTGCGTTCCCCGGGTGCGCTAAGTGATGTAATGAGTTAGCCCAAAAGAAAAAAATTCTGCTCCACTGCAGAGTGCAGAGTTTATCGATAACTCCGTATAATATTCTATATGAGTATAGCAATGCTCTGCAGTGAGTATTGGTGGGTTGGAGGAGGTCAGTGCTTTTGAGTACCGCAGTAGCCAAAATACTTGTCATACACTAGTTGCTGGATGTGTGTTAGGCATTCTGTCCAATGCTTTTTGTGCCATGTCAGATGGAAGCCAGGTGGTCTTGGTGTAATAGCTTAAAGAACCAGAGGGACTCCACGTGCCAAGGGGACAGGGTACCGTTAGACAGGAAAATACCCTTTAGGAAAAATATACAAGACCAATTCTGAAATCATCTAGATATAATATCAAAATGCCAATGGAAGCATGAATACATATATCACCTTTTATCAATGCGTGTAGAAAATACCCTAAAAATTGTTTAAAAAAATAAACATCATAAATAAAACAACATTCAGTAGTCCATAGCAAATGGTACTTGTTTATGGTGAATAATGTAGCAGTACTAGAGCTATGTTTGCGATTAGCTTGCGTGTGAGCGATTCCAGAAATGGTTTTGTATATTTCTACTAAGTGGAACTTTCTGAATTTTACTTGGTGTAATTTCACCTGTTGAGAGTTTGTCTTAGTCGCTAATGCCAACACTCCTGGTTTAAGTGGAAAACTTTCAATTTTTAGGGTAAAATTATATTTTACCTTTTTCCTGATGAAAGTTTCCTCCACTCCAATGTAAATGAATGGGGATGATATTTCTATTCCTCGTACATTTCAAATATTACTCTTATTTAGTCTCAAACATCGGCACACATGGTCTCGGTTTCCACTTCTGCTGTAGCACTAATTACTGCTTGGTGAAATTACGGATTCTGAAGGTGTTTTGCCAAACATCATCGTGCCCAACAAACGAAAGCTACAGGAGAGAGGGCGGACTTCTAGCACCTAACCCACCTCTCCAGCACCCCAAGTTCCAATGGGAAGGGGTGAGATTAAGGTTGCTAAGCGACCCCACTGACGTAGGGTGACCACCTGTCTGTTATCTGCGAGGACTGTACGTGACTTCGAACGAATGTCTGCAGTCCGTAGATGGTGGTATTACGGATAATGAGAGCAGCTTGTTCATAGCTAATCAGTGCTGGAAATGAGTGGGATGCAAATGACCCCAGAGAAATATAGTGAATACTTTCAGCAGTGCCCACACTTTGCCTTCTTTCCATTCTGTGCAGCACCCTGCAGAGCGGGAGGAGATTTATTATTTCCACTTCCAACTGGGCCCAGCACAAAGGCTCACTGAAAGGGCCATCAGCCCTTCTTCTTTTGAAGCATCACCCTGGCTGGAACCTATGGGAAGCCTGACAGCTTAATGCCAATGCAATGGAGTGAAATAAAGGCACCCAGCTAGTAGTCATCTTCACAAGTGCATAAGAGACACTATGATTTGAAGTCAGATTTTGACTTTGGACAACACATGTATGTAAGAGACATGCATGCACTGTAAGAATGTCTGATGTAACCAACTGTATGACTAGTTAACTAATAATGTCAACAGCACTTACTAGTTTATTTTTTTCTCAAATTTCTTTCATAGTGCTACTCATTTCAATGTAAAATGTCAGAGCACTTTACGTCTCACACACTTTATACATGTAAGATGAATTGCACAAGTCTGTAAATCAATGTACAGGAAATGTTACATTAGACAAGGAGGGTTACAAGGCGCAGAAGTTACGTCTTTAATGGTAGACATTATATGTTATGGGCGCTTGGTCTGTGGAAATATAAATTAAGGCCTTATAATGTAACACAGTGGTTGGGGGTTGCCCGTACTAATAAGACTTTATTACCACCCAAAGGACCCCTCTTTATCAACCTTACAATAACAAAGGATTGTGGAAAAACAGAACGCTCTAAAGCCATGCCTTGCAGTTTGCATGTAGCTCCGTGATACCAGTTTCTAGCTTACTGTACTATAATAGGACTGTAACTTATGAACTGCAAGCAACAAAAGGATCGCTGTGACAAAGGCAGCAAACACTAAGGTATTCAAATAAAATACTGATCTCTGATCTGAATGTTATACATTGTGCATTGCAGCAGCTACATTAACCGTATATGCTACTTTAGGATCAGTTAAACTGTAGACAAAACAAGCATCCCTCCAGCATCTATCAAACATGTTCATTAACCACCACTGCTATTTTACCAGTATTTCTATCCCCTGAATATTGCTGGGTATACTATTATCTTTGTAGCAGGTGCCTTTAAAATGCCAGAACAGAGTTACTGTCACAGTTGTCTTAGTTGCTAATTTAAGGGTGGCATATTTTTTAATAAATGTATATGTTACCTGTCAGATTCTGCTTTTCATGGCTCTGCCTCTCGAGACTCCACCCCGATCCAACTACCACACCTTGATAATCCCATATTTGGACCGGAGTAAATTCTATGGCAGGACAGGAGGCTCCGATTATGCTTTCTCATTTCTTTATTAGAAATGCTCAACAGCCAATTAGAAAACAGTAGATAAAAAAGAAACTACAGTACCCATGAACACCAGGGTATCACGTGACTTACTTGTTCTTTGCCTTGTTGCTTGATGCTTGCTTGTATTTCTAATGTTGATGCCTTACTAGCGCTGGCACTCGCTTTTTATCCCTCGCGCTTTGTTTTTTCGCGCTGCCTTGCAGGTATCGGCTTTTTGCTTGTGCGATGTTTCGCCGCTTCTGTGTGCGCGTGTTGTAGGGGGCGTGTGTTCACCTCCCTGTGTCCGGGCGCATTGCGTCCGCATCTGTGCTTATTTCAGTGGAGCGGGAGACCGGGGCTGGAGGACTCGCGCGCTGTGCCTGCGACCTCCTTTTCTGTTTACTGAGGCGGCCATTACCGCGCATGCGCGGCGGCCATTTTGAGGCTTTCTTTCCGTGTTTTTTCACGGAGATTTGGCTGACGAAGGTTGTTTTTCAACACCGCATGCCCACAGCCTCGTGTTCTCAGCCCCATTTACGCCTTTTGCTCATTAATATTGCATTGGGCTGTATAACGAAGCATAGGCTCTGCCTAGAGTGTCTATTTTGCAGCAAGCCCTCCCTCCACATTTAATTATTTGCAGTGTGTGCAGGTTCTACCTGTGCTGCTGGCTTGCTGTGGGGTTGTTCACTCCCCCTGCATTGTCATCTTGTGGGCATTACTGTCACACTATTGTGTCACTATGGATGAGTATCTTGATGAAGTTGACTACTATTATGAGGATGACGCCTCTGGCTTTTTGGAGCATGATTTGGTCGAGGCTTTGGACCAGGGTGTGCAACACTCAGTTAATAAGGCACTTGCTTGTGCCATCAATCCCTTAAAACGTCATTTGACTCAATACGCCAAACAACAGGGCTGGTTGGCATCCTCACGTTCGTCTTCTAAGTCACCAGTTAATCCACATAGGTCGGATTTTCGGAAATTGGCCAAAAGTTTAGCCTATGATAAGTCTTCCACTTTGCCCTCGGTGGGCGCTTCGGCATCCACCGGCAATTTTACGGACACAGATGGTACTCATTCCTCAACTTCCACTGATCAGGATGTTCCTCTGCCACGAAAGAAGTCGTGTAAGGAGCATTATGTTGATGCTCCTACACATCTTCCCGTACTAACTTTCGAATCTTCGGACATCTTTCATCCGTATTCCTCTTCCTGGCTTCCCTCCCCTGCTGTGGCGGAGTATGTACAGGCTCACATTCGACAACCCTTTGAGAAGGATGTCAGGGCCCGCCTTCGGTCCGAATGTCCACATCCGGATCTCGCCGACCATTCAGCGGACACTCCGGAGATTGATCCCACGATGGTCTCCTACCTCAAAAAATACGCCAAGGATCCCAAGAAGGGACTTGACAGATCCTGGCGCTCCTGTCAGGACAAGCTGCTGGACTTGCTAGGTCCTCTCACGAAGGTTTTAGATCTCGGGTTTCTGGCCAAAGAGTCTTCGGCCCTTGTTGACCCAGATGAACTTATCGAGTGGTCTCAGAGGGCTATTTGCCAGTTGGGTAATGCCAACTGCGCAATTTCCAGTGAGCGTCGCCGCTCTATTCTCCTCAAATTAGATCCCAAATTAGCAGAGCTCTAATCATCCGAGTCCGGTCCTGTAGCTCAGGGGCTGTTGTTCGGCCAGCCTTTTTTGAAAGAACTTACGAGGTTTGTGGCAACTTTCAGTGGCCTTGATAAAGCTCAAGCTTCGCTGCGGCGAGCGTTTCGACCGGTTTTTGCCAGGGCCGGACGACATTGGGGACGCTCGTTCGGCCGTGGCTCTCAACAAAACTCCCAGAGGGGATTCCAGTCCCAAAGAGGCGGTGGTCAAGATTCAGGCTACAACACCCGTTCCCACTTCTATCCCTCTCGCAAAGGGAGAGGGCAATATAGAAAGGGACGTTCCGGCGGAAATCAAGGTGTCTACCAGGATTCCAACACTTCAGGTGAGCTTGATTCCTGCTTCCGATGTGGTTCTGGGGGGCAGAATACGATTTTTTCTGCACAATTGGCGTCTAATCTCCAAAGATGCTTGGGTGCTGCAAACTGTTCAGGGTTACAAAATAGAGTTTTATCAGCCCCAAAATCAAACCCACCCTCCCAGTCCTCTGTATTTCTCTCTTCAGGACCAAGAGTTCATTTCTGCAGAAATTGATTCTCTCCTGGAAAAGGGGGCAATCATTCAAACTGTTCGCCATCCCCATGGGTTCATCAGCACGGTTTTTCTGGTGCAGAAGAAAGGGGGCGGTTCCCGCCTAGTTCTCAATCTGAAGGACTTCAACGGAGGTGTCGTTTACAGACATTTCAAGATGGAGGGGATTCATCTGTTGCGCGATCTTCTTCGCGAAGGGGATTGGATGGTTCGCCTCGACCTCAAAGATGCGTACTTGTCGATTCCCATCTTCGAGCCACATCGTCGGTTCCTGCAATTCCATTGGCAGGGGAATTGGTACGAGTACAAAATTCTCCCGTTCGGCCTCTCATCAGCACCTTGGTGCTTCACGAAACTTCTGAGGCCCGTCGTGGAATGTGTGCGTGCTCGGGGTGTTCGTTTAATAATATACCTAGACGACATTCTAATCATGGCAGACTGTCCCCTCAAAGTCTTGATACATCTGGGGTGGTCTATCTCTGGGATATCTGGTGAACCCTCAGAAATCAGTCTTGATTCCATCGCAGGTGATAGATTTTCTGGGCTTCCAGGTCAATTCTCTTTCGTGTCAACTTCTCTTACCCAATCAAAAGATTCGGTACATCAAGAGGGAATTGACTTCGGTTATTTCCAGACAGACTGTGTCATTGAGATCGTTAGCACGAGTTGTCGGTCTGCTGGCGTCCTCCATTCAGGCTATTTTCCCAGGTCCTCTGCATTACAGGGCACTTCAACGTTTGAAGATCCGCCATCTTCAGAAAGGCCTTCGCTATTCCGATCTAATTCCTCTTTCAGAGGAAGCGAGGAGGGAGATGCAATGGTGGTTAGACCACATGGATGCCTGGAATGGGCGAGCCCTGTTCGGCTCATCTCCAGATCTGGTGATAGAGTCCGATGCCAGTCTGTGGGGTTGGGGAGCCCGGTGCGGTCCTGTCTCGACAGGGAACCGGTGGTCCTTCCAGGAGTTGTCTCTCCATATAAATTGCCTGGAACTCCTGGCGGGATCATTTGCGATCCGGTGTTTCTCTCCTCTTCGATCCAATTGTTGCATTCTTCTCCGCATGGACAATATTTCGGCGGTCCGGTATGTCAACAAGTTAGGCGGAACAAAATCCAGGATATTGGCAGAGATCGCCAAAGATTTTTGGCACTTTTGTCTGCAACAGAAGGTCACTGTTATTGCCGAATATCTTCCCGGTCGCAACAATCAGATTGCGGACTGGAATTCACGCCACCTTCGGGACTTCAGCGACTGGCGGCTTCATCCTCGCATTTTCTGTTCTCTCCTCCGGATCTGAGGTCAGTGTCACTTAGACCTGTTCACCTCTCGCCTGAACACTCAACTCCCTCTGTTTTTCAGCTGGAGGCTGGATCCGAAAGCCCTGGCCACGGATGCGTTTCTACAGACTTGGCCTTCGGTTCTGTGCTATGCCTTTCCCCCGTTCATGATGATTCCCAGGGTCTTGGCTTGCCCGAAACGTTATCAGGCAGACTTAATTCTGATTGCTCCTCTGTGGAGGGCTCAGGCGTGGTTCCCGGTTCTCCTGGAGATGTGTTGTGCAGTGCAGCTCCTTCTTCCCCAGAAGTGGAATCTCTTGCTGGATCCTCTCGGCAATCTGCATCCCCTGATTCTATCAGGCAATCTCCTTCTGCTAGCATGGCGAATTGCGGGGATCGCTGGTCGGTCCCAGGCCTTTCACGTGACGCTTCCAAGTTTATCAGTGAAGCCTGGTCTCCCAATACTCATAAAAGATACAGAGGGTCATGGAAACGATGGTGTGACTGGTGTGTTCAAGGGGAGGTTGATCCCACTTCAGCGGATGTCTCCCTGATCATTAATTTTCTAGCCTCTCTTGCTTCCTCCGGTTTGGCTTATCGCACTGTCAACAACTTTCGTTCTGCCATTTCGGCGGCTCATCTTCATATTGCTGGTAAACCTGCGGGTGAGCATCCTTTGATTGCCAAATTGCTTAAGGGTATTCGTCTGGCGAAACCTCCATGTCCTAAGTACGTGTCTTTATGGGATGTATCCATTGTTTTGAAGTTTTTGGAGGCCTGGCCTTCCAATTCTTTGCTTTCCCGTATGCAACTGTCAGCCAAACTGACTATGTTATTATGCCTTTTTCTTGCAAACGGGTGTCTGATGTTCGTGCTTTGGACTTGGCAGGTCGCAGTTTTACACCTGAGGGTGTCACTTTTCTTTTTTCCAAACGTACAAAAACGAATACTACCTCGATTACCTATCCTTCCTTTCCTAATCATCCCAACCTTTGCGTTGTTCAATGTGTCAAGGATTATGAGGTATGTACTGCTCCTTTACGTTCAGATATGCATGGTCAACCATTGATTGCTTTGCAGAAGCCTTTTCGCCCTGTTACCCCAGCTACATCGGCTCGCTGGGTTAGATGGCTCATGTCTGAAGCTGGCATTGATGTTTCCATTTTTGGTGCTCATTCGGCACGTGGGGCTATGGCTTCTAAGGCATTCTCGGGGTGTTATTTTATTTGACATCATGAAGGCTGCAGATTGGTCTTTTGATTCAGTGTTCAAAACCTTTTATTACAAACCAATTGATCATATTGCTTCTGTGGTGGTGGATCAGCTTTGAACAAGCATAACCGGAGCCTCCTGTCCTGACATAGAATTCAAAATCTGCGAACATACGTGACAAGAATTTTCAATTCTATTAAGGACAAGGAGGCGAAGATTATCCCACCCGTTGTTATTGTTTTCTGCACATGTTATACATTTATACTGTTGCTTTTTGCATATGACTTATGTTTAGTGCAATTCCTTGTTTTCTCTACCCCCCCCCCCCTATTTATGACTTCATTCTATATACTGGATGTGTATTACGGCTGTATGTCTCTTTTCAGGTTCTGACCCGAAGTAGAGGTTTTCTGTTCCATCTGGCTTATCCTGTTTTTCGATGGTCTTCTGTTTCCGGTGATCTACTGCTGCTGAGTCCTTTGTTCTTCAAAGTGGACTACTGCTGCTGCTGATGGTCTTCCTATCCCTGATGTTCAACGTTTCTCTTGGACTTCCTGTTTTAATTTGAACTGTTTTTCCTCACCAAAGAAAGAGGATGTGATACTATCTACATGACCTTTTATACTGTGGTCTCTATGGTTGGTCACTTGATACCCTGGTGTTCATGGGTACTGTAGTTTCTTTTTTATCTACTGTTTTCTAATTAGCTGGTGAGCATTTCTAATAAAGAAATGAGAAAGCATAATCTTCGCCTCCTTGTCCTTAATAGAATTGAAAATTCTTGTCACGTATGTTCGCAAATTTTAAATTGTTCCTTTCCCAGCACTGTAGCCAATCAAGTGGCTGTACAGACTAACCAATCACCACCATGGAATGAGGCCATACTGAGTGAGCTGACCTATGATTGGCTTATAAATTGCTCAGCCAATTCTAGTGCTCTCCACACATCTTGCCCAGTGCTGATTTGATGTCCCAATTGGGCGTGCGGTTATTTCGAGGCATATGAGCCCCCTTTCAGTTTCTCTTTGTTTTTTGGCCGGTGGACTGATAATCACTGGAGCGGAGAAGTGACCAGCTCCTGTCCACTCTCCACAACAGCCAGTGGTGCGCTGACACTGTCTCTTCATGGTGATTTTCAGAATGCATTTTCAGCACTGGACACTTACCCTGCAGTGTCAGCACTAGACCATCACCAGGCTGTAACAGCACTGGGTCCTCAGCATCGAGGGTTAATACAGTGACCTTACCTTGCAGTGAAAGCCCAGTGCTTTCAACATTCAGTGCCAGTCCACAGCCCTCAGCATGCAATGCCAGCACTTGACCGTCAAGGTCCAATACCAGCTGTGTCCCTCAGACTGCACTGGTTCACCTCTCTCCATACTGTATAAGGTCCCTAGGGATCTATATCATATTCATGATATGAGCCTCTCACCTTACAGTGGACCCTCACGTTGCAGTGCTAGGTTTGAGCCTCATTTTCCAACACCAGCCATAGCTCTCATGCTGCACTGGTTCATCTCTTTCAATGCCACACAAGGCCCCTAGATAGGGACCTACATTTGATGTAGGCCATGAGCTCCACTGACACACAGGTATTTCAAACCCCCTTAAGGCTGTGCCTCCATCCTTATTTCCCTCACACCTCTCGATCTCTCCAGTGCTGTTTTCGTTGCAGTATGCCACCTACAATTGTCTTACAAAGATATTAATAAAGAATCCATCTAACATAACTTCCTGAGGTCATTGTGTTTTTTGTTAAGTACTGAGTTGGACCAACAAGCCTTTTCATTCGGCCTTGTATTTTGGAATTCTACTTTTTTCTTTCATTTTCCTAGTCTTACTTGCATCTCTCTCACTGCAGTGGTGGTGAAGTCTGATAGCTGGTAATGTGAGTGCAAGAGCTGTTGTGCAGTGAAGGTTAACTACAGGGTAGATAGACAATAGATGAATGAATGAAAACACTGATCTAGCATGGTTCTGTGAATTGTACCACCTAACTAGGTTCCTGGAGCTGTGATTGGAAAAGATGCGTCAGAAAAGAAACAAGCTTTGAGCTTTTGTACGGGAATGAGGTTCATGGCTTTGGTGAGAAGTTGTGAACACTGTGGCAATGTAGTGTTTATACAGTGACAAATGAGATTTTTCAAGTGGGGGAATGAAGGGTAGTACTATATTAAGGTACGATCTAAAAATACCTGGCTAGTAGGTATATCTACTTTATTCCTGCCTCTAGCCCGATGATGTAGCATGCCACCAAGGGGTAACCCTAGTGGGTGAAGGTTGTATAAGAAAAACAAAGTTTTTCCCTTCCATGGAGCGTTATTAAATGTACCACCGATGGGTTCTTGGTTTAGCATAACAATATACAGTTGAGAAGGACGAAACCAGTGCATCCTCTTCCTCCCTCCTTTTTTCTGATACATTGGTAGTTTCCCCACATTTAAATTCAACATAGGTATGGTCTGAGGTTTATATCCAGTTGGCTATTACCAAGGTTTATTCAACTGTTGGTGAGTCACTTGATGCTCCTTTTTAGGTCAAGCCTATAAGAAAGTGAAAGTTTTCTAGTTGCAAAAGACAAAGTGGGCTTACCAAAAACTTACAAGAATTACAGCCAAACTATTAATTACCATTTATTTGCTTTATTTTCAGTCTCATGTGTGTGCTTCTTATTTCAAGGCTTTCATAATGCATTTTATGTTTGCCCCTCTGCTGGAGCATAGCCTTTTTACCATCATCTTGATTTGCTGACTTGCGTTCTTCCACTGCTCACTCTTAGGGAACTACATATTTCTTTTCTTTTTGGTTAAGCACTCTATCAGAGTATGCGTTTTCAGCTCTTTTTTTGACCAATCTAAGTGGCACACGACATCTCAGATTAGTCAGTAAAAAATAAAATAAAATGGCACCCGCGCCATTCTGTAGGCGTGTGTGTGTGTGATGACACGTGTGTGCCTACAGAATGAAGTGATACCCAACAGTGGCCATGTCACTGCACCTTTTCTCTTTTTGCCATTACTTAACAGCAACGGCAAAAAGCATTGCTTTTTACTGCGCTGTTCAGCATAGCCAAAAAAGCATTGGCAAAGCCAGTAGATTCCAAGGCGAGTCCGATTGACTTTGCCACTGTATGGTCTTTCAGTGGGTTATATGGCTCATAATTTCTAGTTATTTTTCACCCACTAGAGAGAGGTTATCTGATCAATCCCTGTTGGTGTTAACTTGCAGTAGCGGCTGCTATCGGACCCAGGTGGTGGGCAGGGGAGGGGTAAAGGGGGGCAAAGAAAAAAAAAACACCTACCTGGAACGGCCAGCCGCAACCTCTTCTGCGTCCTCGGTCATCTTCCTGTAGACTCCTGGCCAGCAGGAGGAAGCATCCGACTCCCAGGCTCCCCTGAGCCAATCACAATGCTGCATGGTCTGAGCGCTGTGGTTCAGTGCTCAGACGGGGACAGGGAGGCTTTTCATGTTTCTCACCAGTCTGTGTAATGCAACCTGGTGGCGAACATGCAAAGTGCGCATGACTGTTTGACAAGCAGTCGTGCGCACTGCAAGAGTGCAAACCACTCCTCTCCCTGCTCCACCAGCCCCGCCCTGCTCAAGAACCACTGACAGCTATAGGAAAAATAAAATGATAATAATGATAGTTGTTATCACTTTTTTGCCCCTTATGTTCAGTGGGGCAACGCTCCTTTGCCTTAGCGGAGGAGCCGCCACTGGTTACTTGGTGTGTGTAAACACTTTGGAAGGTTACCACCACGGTGGGGGTAAGCATGCCAAAGACCCTATTAAGTCATAGCCCACAAGCATGCACCGGGTGTGCAGTCCACTAATAAAGGGGTATGTGTTCCTTAAATGAGAAAGCAGGCTAAGGGGTATGTGCATGTTAGCTGTTTTACAATCCTTAAGAAAGCCCATTTATTTGCTCAGTACTGCTATGTATTGTATGAAACAAAGAAAATAAACTTCTTTTGACTTGTACCTATACAAAACGTCTATTTTCTTACTTTTCTATTATTGTTTCACCGCAGCAGATGGGTCTGTAAAATCGACCTTCTAGCCGAAAATGAGTTTCCCTTGTCCTCAATTTCTACAAGCACTGCTCATAATGTGCCTTCACGTAATGTGGTCACCCTACACATTTAAGCCAAAGGTTTAGAGAATGAGAAAAATATTCAGTAAGGGTGGGCCAATTCAATTATTATAAGCGAGGCTTTTCTCTACATGTATAGAGGGTGAAGATGAGTGCAAGAATTGACACACTCCAAATGCGGGCAAGATGCGGAGCAAGGTACTTAAATACTAAAGAGCTTCGAATGGGATTTGGGGGGTAGCCGAATACAGGGAGGTCTCCCCCCCGGGCGGTTTTGGAGGGGCGGGGGGGCGGGCTTCAAGCCCTCCATTTTGATTTTGGGCTATGTCTTTTTTTAGCCCAAATGGAGCACAATTATAAATGATTTGGGCTCCTGCTCCCAGCCACCATTTTAGGTATGGTGACCTGGTGGCTGGGAGCTTTGGCGTTAGGTAGTTTTTGGTGGTGTTGTCAGGAGCTGTTCTATAGGCTTTTCCATGTAGGTTGTGGTAGGGTTGAAATTTCTGCTTACCGGATTGATGGCGGACCATCGCGTGCTGGAGGCTCTGAGGCTGCTCAACGAGGCCGGTATGATGGATCTCGGTGGGGCCAGCGCGGCAAGCCTCGGCAGGGGAGGCAGCAGCCGTTGCTGCCTTCACCTCGCCTAAGTGGTGTAAGGCATCACCAGTGAGTGAGAGGGGCCGTCCTCGTGGCAAGAGAGCGGCCCCTGGTTCAGCGCGGAGGTCTGCGGGCGGGTCAGCGGTGTCTGCGCCTGAGGGGGAGAGCGGGTTGCGCACTGCTTGTGAGCCCGGGAAAGGGAGGGCTTCGGGGTATGCAGTGCCCGGTACATCATTTGTGACCTCAGGGAGTGCTGGGAGAGCGGGCTCTGCACCTGCCGTTCGCAGGAGGGGTGGTGGGGGGCGGGGCGGCCGTGATGACGGGGTTAAGAAAGTCCGTGTTCTGTCTGGTCCTGAGGCACGTAATGACGCTGCGATTTGGCAGCCTGGGTCAGCACCCGCTCCCGCTGGTGGTTCCTCTGGGAGCGGTAGACGAGGCGGACGCAAGGAGAGTAGGAGGCGAGTTGCTGCTGGCTCTCAGGGGGATGTATATAGCCCGGGCATTGGGGATAGAGACTGGGTCGTTTATACTGCCCCTGTCTTTCAGAGGGATCATTCGTTTGGTGGGGGGGCAGAGATTGGGGCCTTTCAGCAGGGGGATTGTGGTGTCAAACCTGGCAGCCCTCCGGGTCTTTGGAGACTCGGTCAGTGGGGGACGGTGAGTGGGCGGAATTGGGAGGGAGGGAGGGTACTCCAGGGGTGTCTCCTCTCTTGGGAGAATTTGAAGGGGCTGCTGTCGACGCCCTGCCCGGCAGCTGGGCTGTACTGGGTTGTACCAGGGGGTGTTGGCGAACGGGCGTTGGAGTCGGCGGACTGGGACGGTGTAGAAGGCGCGCAGAGTAGTGGGCCTGAGTCCGAGGATGACGTTCCGGGTTAGTTAGAGCCAGCAGAGGGGAGCCAGGCCTGGGGGGTTTAGATATTTAGGAGGTGTGGGGGATGGACATGGTGGGACAAGTGGATGCATATATGGCTTGGCTTTGGCGACGGGTGGACGGGCGGGCAAGCCTGGGATGGGTCTGGAGGGGTCAGCAAGGGTGGGGCTGTTGGTGGTCCCCAAGATAGGGGGTTGGGCGGGGATGTGGGTAAGGGGCTGGGCCCTGCATCAGCAGTGGTAGCTGCTATGCTGGAGTGGAGCTAGGGGGGGGGGATGGGGGGGTCCCACCCCCGTGGGCCGGTTGAGGGGTCAGGTCAGAAAGGCCAGGTCAAGGTAGGTCGGGACAAGGTGATATCTCTGGGGGGGACGGGTAAGGGGGTAAGCGGAGGAGTTAGAGGTGAGGGACCCAGCACATCAGTCCAAACGTTTTTGTTGAAGGGCAGGGAGTGTTGTAGCGCAGCTGACTCGGCAGGGCTAGGAGCGGCCCACTGGCACCAAGGCGAAGGGAGAGTGGAGCGTCGTGCGGCGCACCCGGTACCCACGGGGGAACCCGGCACGGCAAGCACACGAAGGCCCAGAACGACCTCGCTGGCCCCAGCGAAAGGCAGGTCACGGTGGACCGCCTCACCTTCTCGGATTGAAATGGAAAGGGCAGGATGCTCAGGGGAGTACTGGCGTGTACAGTCGGCTCCACCGCAAGAAGGGCAGGATGGGTCCGGTAGGGCCCGCAGGGAGGAATGGTCTCGGGACTGGCTCCAGGTGGAGGAGCCAATTGTTTTAGATTACGATGAAGAGAGTCTGGAGGAAGGGGAATTGCAAGACAATGAGGTTCAAGGGGAGGGCTATCTCACGTGTTTTACAGGCACCGGCAGTGAAACCGCAAAGAGAGCATGGTTACCCCGTAGGAACTCCACGGGTTGCAGACGGGAAAGAGCCACGGGCAAGGCGGACGGCAGCGGTGCGGGCACCCTCCTTAGAGCCAGGTAAGGCTTTTAGAGTGCAGGACAGGCCCTTGATGGTGTTGGTGTCAGTGGGGACGGGGGAGGAGGTGGGTTGGGGTGACGGAATGGCGCTTGCGAAAGGGTAAATATGTGATAGACATTGGGGTAGGAACACAGGACATGGGGGACGCGAAGCATACTAAGGTTGAGAGCGGGACCAACACGGACGCAGTGGAGGGGGGTGGGGCGAAAGAAGGGGACAAAAAGGAAGGCCTGGAGAGTAAAGAGTTGAAAATTAAAAAGCTTCCTTATATGGGGGTGACAAAACCCCTAGGGGCCCATTTAATGTTGGCAACCAAGGAACGCATTTGAAAGGGGGAATATGTTGAGATGTTAAAGGTTTTACCCAGAGAGGTGCAGTCAAAGGAGAGATCTAAAGAAGAAGAATACGAGCTGGGCAAGAGGCCAAAGGTGCCATTGACCATAGAAAATTGGGCGGCTGCATTTTTGATCTATGCCAGTGTATACTGTGAAAAGTTCCCAGAGCGATGCGTAGCTTTATTTAAATATATGGACGTGATCAGAAAGGCCCAGATCACGGGGGCAGATACGCTTGGGCACAGTATGACTAAGAGTTTAGAGCGAGAATGGCCTGGGACCCAGAAGCAAAATGGGGGGAACTGGACACGGATCTGTGGCAGCATAATATGGGTGCAGCAAAATGGGGAAAAACTACATTTACATTCAGTGGCTTACCGATAGTGTACTGGCCTTTTCAGGGGAAGCCCACCCGGGGATCGGTGGGGAGCTCCGCTAAGACACAGTCTGGGACAGGGGGGGCATGCTGGGATTTTAATAAGGGCTTGTGCGCGCTGGAGTATTGCAAGTTCCGACACAAGTGTTCCAAATGCGGCAGCCGCCACGCATTGGTTCACTGCTGGGGCGGGCAACAACAGGGGGGCCTGAAGTGGCAACAGTCCGGCCCCAGCGCAGTGGGACACTCGCAGCAATTTCAGAACAACAGAGGGGGTAAAGGGCCATAAGGTCCTGGGCCCAAAAGCTTATACGCCAGTTAGAATAGACAAGTTGGAGGAGGGGCTGCGGGGGTATGGGGACTTGAGAGCAGCCCAGGTTCTACGGGAAGGGTTCAGATGGGGGTTTTGTTTGGGTTACCAAGGACTGAGATAGAGACGGTGGGCGGACAATCTCAAATCAGCATCAGAACACAGACAAGTGCTACGGGACAAATTGAAAAAGGAGGTGCTTGAGGGGAGAATGTCGGGCCCCTTTGATGATTGGCCAACGGAGAACTTGATTGTCTCGCCAATCGGGGTTGTCCCCAAAAAAGAGGAAGGGCAGTACAGATTGATTCAACATCTGTCATGGCCGAAGGGGGCGTCAGTTAATGATTTTATTGATGAGGAGGCGGCCTCAGTTTCTTACTCTTAAGTTGACGTGGCTAAGTAACTGGTAGTGACCGCGGGCGTAACTGCAACAATGGCAAAATGTGACATAATGTCGGCATTTCGGTTGCTGCCAGTCCATCCAGATGATTGGGATCTTCTGGGTATCTATTTCAAAGGGAAATGGTATGTGGACAAGGCACTACCAATGGGTTGCTCTATGTCGTGCGCACTGTTTGAATGCTTTAGCACGTTTCTGCAGTGGTTATTCACTCAGCGCACAGGTCACAGTCTGGTGACGCACTATTTGGACGATTTCTTCTTTGTGGGTTCACCGGGCTCCACCAAAGATCAGGCAGCACTGGACACTTTCCATGAGCTAACGGGTGAACTTGGGGTGCCTTTGGCACCGGAAAAGACAATGGGACCCTGCACGGCTCTGTCTTTCTTGGGCATAGAAATCGACTCAGTGGCAATGTGGGCTCGCTTGCCGGCAGAGAAAAAAGAGAAAATGTTGGACTCATTAAAGAAAATGCTTGGAAAAGAGAAAGTCACGGTTAAGGACATTCAAGTACTCTTAGGTCATCTCAATTTTGCATGCAGGGTGGTGCGGGCTGGGAGGACTTTTTGTAGGAGACTGAGCCGTGCACTGGCAGGACATCACCTCCCTCACCACCATGTGCGTCTTTCGGCGGGTGTAAAAGAAGATTTGCGAATGTGGACTGTTTTGCTGAAGTCTTTTAATGGAGTGCCTTTGACAAGGGAGGACGACGTCACATGGTACGTACAATTTTTTTCTGACGCAGCAGGCAGTGAGGGCTTTGGCATCTTTTGGCAGGGTAGATGGTGTGCTGAACAGTGGCCGCAACAGTGGAGAAATGGTGGACGAAACATAGCCTTTTTGGAACTTTTCTCATTAGTGGTGGCAATAACATTTTGGGGGGAGTAGTTGGCCCACAAGAAAGTTTTGTTCCGAGTTGACAACATGGCTGTGGTTGAGATCGCGAATAGACAGTCAGCGAGGGATGAGCAAATTCTGAAGTTATTAGGAGTTTTCGTGTTGGGGTGCCTGAGACATGACATTGCTTTCAGGGTTTTACACGTCCCTGGTGTGGACAATGACATAGCCAATGCCTTGTCTCGTTCACAGTGGGGGAGATTCCGTGGGCTGGCCAAGGAGTCAGATAGGACGCCGGCGCAAATGCCTGCTCATTTGTGGTACGTAGGCAACGTAGGATGCTACAACTGGTGGTAGGCTCGTTGTCGGCAGCCACATGGTCATCATACAGATTGGCTTGGAAGGATTTCCTGGCGTCAGGTGCGCAGCGGCACGTGGAGGTCTGGCGGCGGTCAGAGGATATTATTCAGTTTATTCTGGATCTCATTGAGAGAGGTTTATCCAGGGTAACAATCGCCGGGAAATTGGTGGGCATTGCCTTCATGGGTAAATTGCTGTGGGGTTACCCATCGTCTGTGGGGGAACTGGGGAGAAGGATGCTCGAGGGGTGGGCCAGGGAGCAAACTGGTGGGCGGCTGTCTCGGAGACCTCTTTCCTGGCATACGCTAGCCCGGGTGATCAAAGTTTTACCGGCTGTCTGTAGGGATGAGTTTGAGACCTGTTTGTCTTCTACACTTATGGTGTGGATGTTTTTTGGGGCTTTCCGGCTGTCTGAACTTCTGGGCTGTAAGGATGAGGGGGAGGGTACTTTGGCAGGATGTGACTCTGTTGGATTCGGGTATACAAATTTGGTTGGCTAGATCAAAAACGGACCAGAAGGGGCTGGGGAGAGGTGTCAAGTTAGAGGCAGCAGTGCCTTGTGCGACGTGTCCTCTTCGGTGGCCTCGACGCTGGTGCTTTTTGTTGGGGGGATCTGGGGAGGAGGCGGTGTTTAAACACGAAAATGGGCACAGGGTGACGGACTATAAGCTACGTATGGTGTTGAGAAAGGCTTTACAAAGCATTGGTTTGGACGGACGCTTTACGGGACTCATTCTTTTCGGATTGGGGAGGCAACGGAAGCGGGCAACAGGGGTTGGTCACAAGAAGACATCATGCGGTTGGGGCGCTGGTCCTCTGACTGTTTTCGGCTCTATGTTAGGTGAGTCGAGGGGGAGGTGCAGGCTTCACCCTCCTTTTTGTGAGTCTCATTCTACTTTTTCTCATTACATGTTCTGTGCCCGGCCCCCAGGCGGAAGATCTTACCATATGGATAGTGGGGCACTCTTTTGTCAAATGGGTGTAAGTTCAGGCGTCCCGGAGTTATTTTGGTGCTCATTTAGGTTTTAATGACCGTTTGTTTAAGATTGTTTGGCAGGAGAAGGGAGGTATTCTTTGGAAGGAATTAATCTCTTTTTTGAACAGGTGGATGGTAAGTGGTCTGTGTCCAGATGTCTTGTTGATTCATCTAGGTGAACATGATTTGTGCAGGGAAAAAGGGGTTGTTTTAATGAGGGCAATGAAGATCAATTTGTCCCTATTGAAAGAACAGTGGTCAGGATGCCATGTGCTGGGGACAGAATTTGTGCCTCGTAGGGTGTGGAGGGGCGCTTTGAACCCTAGTGCTATCGACAAAGCTCGGAGGAAGGTGAATACGGAAATGTCCAGTTTTTGTAGAAGCTTAGGTTTTCGGAGAGTAAGCCACAAGGACATTCGTTTTGACTCAGTGGAATTTTTTAGGGATAACGGGGTGCATTTATCCAGGATAGGCATTGACCTGTATTTATTAGACATAAGAGAGGTGTTGTCCAGGTGTCTGAACGTCCAGAAGCATTCATCCTAAGGAGTAAGGTCTCTACCAGTTTGGGGGGCAGAAAGGTGGGGCAGATTTTCTACTCCCACTTTCTGGGTGGCAGGGGTTATTGAAAGTTTGCCAGGGTTGGCAGAAGTTTTTTCGTCATTGTTGAAGTTGGGTTTATCGACAGGGAAAGGTTAGGCAGGTTATTTTAAGTTCAGTTAGACATGTTGGTGGATTTACTGTTGTAAAGAGGAGGTTGGTTAAGTGAAGTGTAGAATTAAAGGGTTTATATTTTAATGCAATGCTTTGTATTGTTGTGTAATATGGTAATGTCTGGGTGATGGCGGGTACAAGGAAATCTTAGGGGCAGGGTCGGGGCCAGGTATGTGGATGTAACAGTGAGGTTTTTTAGGTCTCGTCTGACCCAGCGCATGCGCTGGTCTGGCGAGACTTTTTGTGAGGGCTTAAAAAAATGCTGCCATGGCCGGCTTAGAGCTACAGTGCATGTGCGCGGGCGCGCGCTTACGAGCAGAGGCTTTCCTCCTCATGTTCATTAAGTGCATCACTCGCCGAGCTTGATCGCGAACGCGATCACTTTTGTGGCCGTGCGTTTACGATTGCGCGGACAATGCTTGTTTGATAATTGCTTGGCTACCCTGATGTTTCGAACTGTGGTTGGTCTGGTCGACCAGATGTCTTAACAAAACATTGGCAGATCAGAAGAAAAGGGTAGTAAGTGCTCGAAAGTCTATTATTGTCATTCATTTCTATAATAAATTCAGCTCGGTTATTTATTTTGGTACGGTGTGCAAGCTCATCTTAATTCTTAGTAAAGTTCCCTTAATATGTGTAATAAATAAATAACTACTCCAAGAACATTGGATGCGTTCCGCTTTCGGGGCTCACTAAGAAGGGCAGCGTTGAAAAATGTAAGAAGTTGGAAGACTAGGATTTCTATAGCCTCTGAGTGCTGTACAGCAAAACCCCGAACTTCAGGCCCAATCGCTTTCATGTAAGTGATTCTGTGTTAATCCTGACAACATGGCTTTTTGGTGTCCATAAACCAATGTTATCCTGTAATATGCATTTCAGTTTTCTTATTGTCTCTCCTCACCTCTTGAATGTGCTTTGCAGTTGCTTTTGGAGAATGTAAATATATAAAGCCTCCTTAATGGCGATCGTCTCCCTGAATCTGTCGAGCAGGTCTATAGTTCCACAAATCACAGGAAGTAGATACTGTTCTTGCCCATAGTTATGGGCTGAGAACATAATCTAAATTAAGCATTAACGACTTCTCCAAACTTGGCTTGCTTGCTATTGCTGTACTCGTTAACCTGTTTTTAATTCTCAAACAATTTCAAATGACTGATATATCATTAGAACTAAACAACTCTAATTTTGATTCTTGGTGTTTACTCTTTTCTGTTTTTTGATATTACAATTTGAGGTCAGGAAGGGAACTGGCATTGATGGCAAGCTTTTGGCTATCGATTGGATGTTGCTTTTCCCACTAAGCTACCATCAAGCTTAACTCAAATTCCTCCAACACGCTTGAGTAACCTACCAGGTTCAAAGTACTTGACGCTACTCTCTACCCCATTGTCTGTTCCCCATCATCCTAGCTCCTGCCAGTTTGCCCTTGGATTGAGTACCACATATTGATCAAGTATGTGGAATATTCTGGAGCAACCCACAAACAGCTACTTTCCTCATGGTTTCCTCACTTCCAGTTCAGTAGCTCCTCAGTTTGGCTGTTCACCATTCCATGTAAGTCAAGGATAATAAAGCAATAAATATGACACTGAAGAAACGATTTTGATTCCCATGGAGGTTTCCAAGCAGGTGTATGCCTACGATAAATTACCAACACTTTTGTCTTAACTTTCTCCATTTTTTGGTTGTTTGGCGCTCTTGTGCCGCACACGGATCTGCGTCTTATCAGCAAGTTTTCAGTGTACTTATACATTTAATTTACAAACGTATAGATTTTACTTTCAAAACCGTGCAGCTGTTGTTGCTGTCCTTTTATTTATATTCTGGTATTAGACTTTCAGATCGTGCCACCCTAAATATAAAATGTGTTGAATGGGAAAACTGAGAATTGAAATCCATACATTTTTGCATGGTACAGGGAAGTCTTGCTCTGACATTTTCATTGTCGACTTTACCAGTGTGCAAAAACAGCTAATTAGCCTTTGCAGGTCTAATGGGAAATTGGACTTTATTGGTACACATTTATATAATCTGGCATTCAGAATGATTCCAGTGTCCAATCTGATCATGGTTTTATACAGTCAGATTATTATTATTATTATTTTTTTTACACACGAGTCCTTGTCAAAGATCTAGGGTCTTATGTAGGTAATTCTGCCAGCAGTGAATCTCGCCTGTGCTGAGATTAACACGTGGCAAAACAGGCACTAATGCAATAATCGATTACTATTGCTAGTAACAAATTCATGTGGCTCTATATATCACATCAAGTAAGCAAGATTGAGCGGACAAATTTGTGTGTGTGGGTTTTTACTTTTTTTTTTTTGCAACTGAACAAATGCATTTATTACCGGAAGTAAAATAATAGTAGCTGAAACCTTCATGGGCAGGAATGGTGGCACTACCCCATTAACCACACCTTCATGTCCTTGAGTGTTATTTTTCTAATGCTCTTTATATAGTGCATCCTTAGTCAAGTGGGCAAGGGAGGGCTTTTCAAGTAACAATGGGACGAGTTAACATTTTTGCATAGATATCGAACAGGTTTAGAACACAAGATATGCAACAAAGTAATTAAGGCTCTGAAGAGGATGGTGGTTTTTCAGACTTTCAGATAGACTGTTCTACAGTCTCTGGGCTTGCCAAGAGAAGGGTTATTGAGTTTTTCTATTTTTCTCGCATTTGCGATTTGTATATCCATGTAAGATGTGATTATTTGCTTGTACTTCTTTCACCTCCTGTTTGTAACATATTGTTTAGGTGCATGGGTGAGATGATGTTGAATGACTTGATGGGATACAGGTTATTACAGCTTAGTATTGTATCATTCAGGACGATGCTCAGAAGCACAGGGTAGCTGATGAGAGCAGATTTTTAATGAGCTTTGTTTGGAATGGTATGTTTTTCTTGTGGTCCGCAGGAAGAGGAGCTGTAACATTATTTAAGAATATGGTGTTCCTTCACAACCCTGAAACTCAACACTCACTCTTTAAAGGCACTTTCATAGACTTGGTGCAGATATAACACTTCTTGGGCGGACAATAACTACGGTGGGAGGAGGTTCTCATGTCTGCAGCTTTTGTGGTTGTAGACTTATAAAATTGGTGTTAATGTAAGCCGGATGAATCCATGTCTTTACAGGGAACAGACTGGACTCTTACTTTTTTTTTTAATGGGGCCGTTCGAATTTTAAGACTTTCACATGCTGGACACTCATTGTTGAGAGGTGGAAAATGTACAGGCTGTATATATAAACTGAGTGCCCTGACTAGTCTACGGGTCGTCTGTTTGTTTGAATCTGTTTACTCATGAATCTCATCACAACTATTTCTCAGTTTTAGCCTCTGATACTAGATCAAACTGTTCTCATTCGTGCTGGTAATTTCTTTTACCTTTCTGGGCAGTATTTTGTTCTGTAATGGGCATTTCTGGTAATAATTTATCACTTCATCCGCCTCCCTTGTCATAGTCCCTGTCTAATAAGGTGAGCAGTTCCCCAGGAGACCGGCAACTCTCTTGCCCCCTTCCAGAAAGAAATAACTGTTTTACATCCGGGTTCCATCGGGTAGTAGTAAAGTCTTATTAGACTGTGTTTTGTAAACTCCTTGGTGCTTCTACCCACCATGCAGTCTTAATATAAAATGCTTACCAGTATGAAAGATATAATTCCTACATCTTGTAACCCTCACTGTTTAAAAATTGCCTGTGCATTTATGAATACAGTAGTATGATTTTTTTTTGTGTGAGAGATGTAAAGTGCCTCAACACCCTACACTGGAATGAGTTGCAAAATAAAATAAATTAAAATAAACTAGTAAGTGGTATTTAAAGTTTTATTTGTATAATTACTCATACATACAGAACAGAGTCCAAATAGTGTCTATATATATTTGTTTCTCTAAGTTGTGTCCCTTGGAATCTGGTATTTGTTTTGGCTCCAGCTGGAATTGAATATAAGAAAATCCCCTTATGTGCAGGTTGCTGCTCTGAAACAAAAGCCGACAGTGCTGAATGTGTCCCGGTGTGGACCAATTTTACCAGGACATAGTCTGCATATTTCACTGGGTCCAGTCGGGATTTCAGATCTAGCTGAATAATAGCTGCTGGATCTGCCATTTGACCGGATCTACCTCAATTCCTGCTCGGATGTAATGGCACTATCTTCAAATATCAGAGGATTAGGTGTTTCTGGTCTGCCATTACTCCAAACTTCCCCTTTACACTTTGGTCTTCCACCTTTTGAGAGATCCTGGAAACGACGTTTGCTGTTAACATTGCCCCTCAACTTCCTGTAATTCTGTCTCCCTCCCAACCCTGACATGACATGATCGACCAGCGACATGACTGTCAATTATTGTAAACTGTCATTGGAGGAGGGCCAATGGTGGGAGCTGTCTATTTATTGGGCATAGCAGATAATTTGATGGGGGTCTTCCTAGACTTTTGTGTTGTCTGTGGTCGTGTCGATGGATACACTTGTCTCACTGTCTGATATAGAGGAAGGCGGGAATGTGAGATTACGTTGAATTCGCTAGGGAAGGATGACACTGGAATGTATGTCTTTGTTTTGAAAGTACTCCAAAGTTTTGCCCATTCACTGATTTGAAGGTAGTAAACAGATCTATACTGCATCATTCTTTCAGAATACAAATGCTCGAAATCAAAATTCTTATCGTTCAGTCAGGGTTCTTTCTTGTAGTGGTATAACTGAAGGATACTAGCTTGCATTTTGTGGTCCACCCTATTTGTGGTTTCATGTGGGCATTTTCAGTTCAGGTGCTTTCATTCCTGCTGGCTTTTGCTCCTGGACATTTAATGTGGTGCAACCAGTGGTGGTGCTATTGGACTGTCTAGGGATAAGTGCATTCCCCGATTTAGAGTCTAAGGTAATTGCTGGCACTGTTTTTCGAAGCAAATGAGGATGCCAAGGCTTGGGAGAATCTCGTACTGAATAGATTCCGCTTCAACAAGAAAGGGAACTGACCTTTATGGCAAAGAGTTCTGTGTGGATATGGGGACAGAGCTTTCTTACTAGTACAGTGTGTCTAGGTTCTGGGAAATGTTTAAAGCAGTGCTTGAGACTAGTGGGTGCTGAAAAAGTAGTTGTTACATGTACATTGCAACAACCTTGTATGTGTTACTGTATGCATGGTGTCATCTGATATCAATTTAAATAGCCCAGTTGTCTAAAGCCTCACAGGTTTTACACACTGTGTTACACAACCACACACACACACACACTCACACACACACACACCCACACACACACCCACTCACACACACACACTCAACCACACACACTCAATCACACCCACACACTCAACCACACACACCCACACCCACACACCCACAAAACCACACCCACACTCAACCACACCCACACTCAACCACACCCACACAACACCCACACTCAACCACACCCACACTCAACCACACCCACACAACACCACACCCACACAACACCACACACACCCAACCATGCACCCAACCCCACCCACAACCAACCACACACCCAACCCCACCCACACCCAACCACACACCCAACCACACACACCCAACCACTTACACCCAACCACACACCCACACTCAACCACACACACGCCCACACTCAACCACACACACACCCACACTCAACCACACCCAACCACAACCAACCACACACAACCACACACAACCACACCCACACACACAACCACACACACACACCCACACAACCACACACACAACCACACACACAAAGGGAGGAGACAACTACAGCAGGACCTTCGGCTCGATCAGGACAGCAGAACCACCGGAAAAGGAACCCCTCGGCACGACCTGGGCAGCAAGAAGTTGTCACTGGAGACATCGTGATCCTATGAACAATAGTGTCATCAATGATCTAATCCAAAATGTAAACTGCGACAAATAACATCCTTATATATTGCAGTACCACAAAAACAGCAGCAAGCATTAGCATAGCCAATAGGTCTCGCCTTTGGGACCTTATAAGTGTTTTGCCATGCAACAGTTGTTGTTGCACCAAAGATATTGTGCTGCATAACTAAATACTTATAAGGTCCCAAAAGCGAGTTCTATTGGCTATGCCAATGCTTGTTTAGTTTTGTAAGGTGGTTGCCAGGGATGTTTTATGTTATGTGCACCTGTTTCAATAAAGCAGCCTTTTACACACAACTACTTGGTTTGTGGTCTGCTCCCTCCCCATCCCAAATAATGTGGAGCATCAGAAAAACAACAAAGTTGAAATTCCAGCAAGCAAGAGGCGTAGTACCTTGATAAAGTGTTAGAGGGCGTGGCTAAGTATGGCATAGTTACACTCAATCTATGGCTTTCTAGAAATCGAGAGCGAAGCAGCACTTTAGATGGAGGGACGAGCCATATGGGTGCTATGGAAAGCGCTCCAATACCTTCGGGTCGAGTTCGCGCTATATAAATATGCAACAAAAAATATGGGTCAATGAGACTAGCGTTCACCCTATCTTTACAAAGTGGCTCTGTCTGGACCACCGACGCTGTAATACGGCCCAGGCTCCGGATCTTACCAGTGCCCCGGGGGTGCCGATAACATCGCAATTCAGTGTGCTGCGCCACCTCCAAATCAGGAGGGAGGTAAATGACTGACGAAACAGAAGAGGGACTGATCAGCGGTGCAGCGGCGCAGGGGAAGCCGGTGGCAAGTGGAGAAGTCGCCGGTGGTGGGAGGCTGCTGTACTGTGACAGCGCTGCGGAGGACTTCGAATATCCACTCGGCACCCAGGCTGCACCTGCGATAGTGATGCTGCAGGCTGGCTGAGGAGGCGTCCTCTATGCAAGGTACGAGATGCGGGGAGACAGTGCCCCGCCTGCAGCCTGCTGTTCGTGATGTTTCACTGGCATCGCCGTGGCACGAGCTACCAGGCGGCTGCAACAAAGCAGACGCGCAAACCTATGAGCTGAGTCAAAGACCCGCCTGGTGCGATCTCTCCCAGCAGCCGGTGCCAGCTGCTCGTCTCAGCTGCATCAGCCTTTAACGCCAAGGTAGCCGACGTGATTCGTAAATGCTGCAGTGCATGCCATGCACTTTACCCGCCACAGCCCTTCATTGACCAGCTGCAAGCCATGCAGGCTGCCGTTTCTTAGTAGCCACCTTCATCTGTTTAACTTGATTTTGCATGAATGTTATTATAGCCCAGTGTCCCGGTGTTGTGCGATGGTTTTGAGTCTCACAGCGGCTGTAAAATCCATAGGGCTTTGGGAAGCTGGGGACTACATACATGGAGTGTCTGGAATGGGTCTGTTGTTAGAATGACCATGTACTACAATAAGAAACCGAAAACACTAATTAGAGTTCACCCGGACTCGCTTTCTACCGCTAACGCATGTTTTTAAACCCTTCGTGAAGCAGGGTTTGCAGTGTCTTGACAAAGAAATGGCACCGGTTCTTAACTGGCTTTCCCCCTAGTATGTATTGTGCAGACGCTTTTCCTGGTGCCTCCTGATATTCTCCAATGAAAGCAGTTTAATACAACAATGCCGTCAATTAACATTTTTGAGAATGAATAAGATCCCTGCCAGTTGACCTCGTACATCCCATGTTTTAATGCTATTGTAACGCACAGATGTTAAAACGTTTACATCATGCGTGACGGCAAATGCATTACACAGCTAATTTTGAGTAACAGTTTGTATTTGCATAATACCACTTTGCTGCTTTTATCCATAGCTGTGTATAAGTGAATGTGTCTCCTCTTCTTGCTCATATCAAAGTAAACATATAACCTAAAACGTTTACCTGGTGTGAAATGCGTTGCACAACTGTTTTATTGGCCTGGGTGTGTATTTGCGTTGTGCTTTCCTTCTGCCTGTCGGTTAATAGTGAAGTATTATCTGAACGCGTTTATTACCTACCCTGATCGATATTAAAGCCATATATGTATCTCATCAAAAAATGATTATTTATTTTGTTTAATGCGACACCCAATCTTTTTATCTCGGCTATGGGCAATGCATCCCGAGTGTTGCACATCTCTTCTCTTTGTGACGTTCTTATGTAATGTAAGACTATTTCAAACCACATTGTGGTTTGAAAATGAATTTAAAATATTCATCCTTTGACGTTTCATTGTCTTTCCAGTTTATAATGTCTTTGGCAGCAGTTTTATTTCAAAGTATTGGAACCCCAGATTGGAATTACAATGGCAGTTTTTGCATTGGTTTACTGAGAAAGCCTGCTCATGAATGACGGCAAATTAGCATTTAAAATGAGTCAGCACACTGTTTACTGTGACATTCCTAGGCATTGTTCGTTAATTATTTACAATACATAGAAAAAGTGCACGTATTAGCAATTTTACTTAGCATAGATATATTAAAGCACGTTTCTTTGTTCTGGAGTTGATCCCTTTGTCTCGATTATAGGATTGATTCTGCCACATTTTGAGTTTGCTTTCCTTCTTGTGTTTTGCCTAATGGTCACCGTAGGCGTCCACGTCTGTCTTTGGACCTCAACTTCCAGTGTAATGAGAAGCACAGCTGCGTTGACTGGCTTTCTTTTCTGTTTTGAAATGCAATGATGGCCTTTAGCCAACACACCTACAGCGAGCACTGTCATCATTTGTGATCTTCCAGATGCCGTAGCCTGCTCTATATTCAATGAACTGACTGCTACCTGCCAAATGGAGTCCTTATTTCACGTCCCAACCAATGTATTTGTGCAAATTTGAAAATTTAAGTGCTGCAGGCTGTCCGTGGTCCTTTCTCCGACTGCTTGCTACAGGGCATTTCCTCTTTGTGTGTAGCCCAGGGAGATTGCACAAACATGTAATGGCAGTGCTGTATTTAGTTAACAGGTAGCTTTCCGGCGCGGTTACACCATATTAACTGTGCATAGGACGTAATTTTTTCAACTATATTTGCATAATCTGGACGTCAAAACTACTTGGCTTTATTAACGACCACAACTGGTTTATTGCAAACGGTCACCCTATCTGCTAGTTTGCTACATATTTAACTTTCATTGAACAGTGTGTGTCATATTAAGACCTATTATGAAAATATAAAATGCAATGCAGTATAGTGTTCCATTTTAATCGACATTGGTTTAAATTATCACAGAGAACGTTAATTCTTGAAGCCTCGGATACAAAAATTCTAGATGCAAAAAAAATCAGTGCTGCATACAGTCTTTCACATTTGGTACCCGTTGCATCATATTAACTGTGTATGCTTATTAATTGAATGTCACCTAAAAAAGACATTGCAATCAGAAGGATCCACTGAGCTGCACGTGGCCTCTTTTGTGTGCTGCAAATTATTACTATCTTCACCGCCTCCTTGTGTTCACTTTGCGGTGCCTCAGACTTTAATAGGTCATATATTGCATCTGATTTTACTAGTGTGCTCCATTCCAGCGCTTGTCTTTTGTGAAGGTACCTATAGTAGTAGTTCTCTACAGGTACAATGGAAAAACAATTTTAGAAAATATTCTAGGTAAAATTTAAAAACCAAGTGCAATTAAGCTAGTCACGTCCATACCCTATTAATCACGTATTCGTCCTTTCATTCAAGTGGAAATTTGTAAAATAAACGGTTACTCTATCAGGTGTTAGTGTAACATTAACTAGTGCAATTTAAAGATGTATGCGTGTATGTGAATTGAGCATCTCAAACAGGAATACTGCCAGGAAGGGATTACATCGGGCAGTATATAGGATATAAATGATGTACGGTAGCAGGACACCAGTGTTAGTGATAGAAGATGGGAAGTGAGTATATTTATTCAAATCACGCTGAAGTATGAAGGTCGGCACTCTATGCTTTTGCATTCCCCTTTTATATTTCCCTGCATCTGCTCAGCTAATCCAGTCATAAACATCAATGCTGCCATCTGCCACTAAACACTGTAAGAGGTTGCATTGATTTTCTAACCTTTCTTTGTTTCCACCTGTGAGAGCGGTTGCACAAAGCAATTTCTTTTTTTTTTTACTATAAGCTTCTTTCCATGGCACCTTTTATTTTGTGTGTGGCTTGGATACATGTCACATGTGGCGATATATAATTTGCTGATTGGCGACTGTGATTTCCATTCCATATGTACGGGATGGCAGACGGTGGTGGTGCCTTGCCATGCATATTTAAAATATGTTCCGGAAGACATTAATGAGCACAGTACATGCAATCTGAATTCACATCAGATGATGATGTTGCATTATTATTTTGTGCTGTGTCACTCTTCAGTTGTGTTCTTAGAAAAAAATGAAGGCTCGCCTTTGAAATACAGCATTCAGAAATCCTGAGATACGTTTGTGAAAATTACACCTGCTCTGATGTCCGTGCAAGTTCAGTTTGAAGTTGTTGGCTTGATTTCAGTTTCGTCGGTTTCTTTTAACATGTTTTTGTTTTATTTTGGGTGTGCTTCAAGTTCGTAAATGGTGGTTGTCATTCTCTGTTCGTCGTTGGTTCTTAACCTGATATTTTTAAGTTAGAGACCCTCGCCTTGATTGACTGGTTTCTCCTAAACGATGTCAAACGAGTGCATCTCTGGTCTGTTTTGATCCATTTGTACACTGCTCTACTTTAATTCCCATAGCCACACTTTTGTGTTTTAACTAACACGTAAATCCATATTTTCCAACAGTTGCATTTGCTCCCACTCCAGTACTTTTCAAATCTGCTTTCCTATTGTACCCAGAGTTGTGAACATAGCTGTTCCACAAGAAGCTGCCCATTGTGATACTTTAATAAGGAAATCCATTTATTGTTGTTGCCTTTTTTGTTATAAATTGTCATAAGTCTAGTTAAGTAATAACCTAGGCTACCACTCTGTTTTGAGAATATTTGTTTTATACCTCTATTGAAATCATAAATGAAAATCCTATCTTCTGCTCACTTCGTAAACATAACCTGTTTACTTACCTTCGTTTTTATTTTATTTTTTATCTTGAATTCATATTTTTTAGTGTTTAAACGTTCAAAATAGTTATTCAACGTTCTGACCACACAACAGTGTAGTGCAAGGCTGTTTTTCCTCTGCAGTGAATAAACAGCAGCCCTAAACCCTCCATTTTTGCATTGCTTTCTAATAGCAAAAGAAGTCTAACTATGCCTGTCACTGAATAGCCCAACCCACTTTAATTGAATCCATGATTTGATTCCTAATACCGTTTGAAAAAAGTGCAACAGAATCCACTGCTGCTAAAAACAAAGATGTACCATGTATTAAGCATTTCAGAGTAGCAACAGGGACAATAAGTATTTGGCACAGCTCAAAAGAAATCGGATACCAATTTATAAAAAGTAATTCAATTTGTCATATAAATGTAGACACCAAAACGAACACAATTGGAGGAATATGACCGTAGTTATGGATTTTTAAAGGAAAAATAAATTGTCGCATTTCACTCCTGCAAAACTTTAATGTTGTGGTCAATGGCGAAATGGACTATTGACAATCGGTCACTTGAAGGTCGAGTTCAGTGGATTCCACTGAGGGTGAAGGTGAGGCGGGTCCCAGGTCCAAACAGTCAGTTGATTTTTACATGCACGTAGGGCACCGGTGCACTTTTGTCCTGGCTGTCCCTAGTGCTGAAGCGGGAGCGAAGGGTGCTGGTTTTACTGCTTAGACGGTGCTGCTGAGGAAGGGGGTGCAAAATCTTGACAACAGGGCCATAGAGGTGTCGGGTTGAAGATGCTGCAGGGTTCCCTTGTGGCACATTGCCAAAACAAAGGTAGTGGTAGCTCATCTGGCCACCAAAAGCCTTGCCAGCGGCAAGCTCATCCTTCGGTCACTTTGATGTCCAGGAGAAAACATCACCTAAATCTTGCTGGAGGTCAGGACTACATTTCCTACTTTGCACTAGTCCATTTACTTTTGGGTGTTTCCCTCGCAGGATGGCCGGTGATTCTTTGAATCCAGGTGCTGTTCTTGGCTGCAGGGAACTATTACCTGTAGTCTATGGGACTTCTGGAGTTGCTTTTGGCTTGCAGATGAGTTCCTCTTTCCTTTGGAACTGGTTTCTGGTCCAGAAAGAATCGCAGTCATGGAGTTGCAGGGTGGTTACCACATGTTCAGTCTTTGCTGCCTTTTCTTTGTGCAGGTCCTGAGTTGCAGACTCGGGCCTCCTTTTTAGGTCTCGCTGAGCCAGCGCGCATGCGCTGCTAGCGCGACATTTAGTAAGGGAGTTTTCAAAGTGCTACCGCTGGCATAGAGCTACAGTGCACGAGGCGTGCACGCGCACAAAGCAGCCATATGGCTTTACGTCGCTCTCCCTCGGAGCCTCCTCTCCGCCTCCTTCCCTGCTGCTATTTCACACCAGTTTTCTTATCCACACGGTAGCAGATAGAACAATTAGAGAAGGGGCCAAGTGCGCGCACAGAACTCCCGCTCCCCCCCACCCCCTCCCAACAGATCGCGTCTCGCGGCCGCTCGTGCGGCCAATGCTTGTTTGTTATTGTCTGAACGCATTCTTTAAGAGACTTCTCATGCTTAAATGTTTTTCACTACAAACAGTGAAAGCATTTCATATATTTTCAGATTGTAAAAACATTGTTTTCATGCAAAATTAGCCCAAAATAATCGTGTAAGCAAACAAAAATGCAAAACTAGTAACTTCTGTACTATGCCTCCACATTGCCATGGTGGCAGTCTGGTGACATTTTCACACACCTGTCTTCGACCAGTTGGTTTGCATGTGATTATATAAAGTTAACAATGAAATTGTTCTAAAGGGAGATATCATGTTGCACTTGGTCCTTGTGTATGCCATATTCTACACGGGCGTCCATAGATTAAAAAAATTAAACCTCTAACCTAAACTGCTTCCGGAAGCAATTAGACATTTGTATTAAAACGCTTCACTCACACACACACACACACACACACACACACACACTCACACACACATTGAAACGTGACTAGTGTTGCGTAAAGGGAGACGGCCAGAGTTCGAACTGTTGCTGATTGGGCGTCTATTTTTAATCAACATAAATACGGGTGGCTTATGTACAAAACAATTGTTTTCTTATTTTGCTAAAAACATCTACTTGTCTTAATTAATTCTGCACTGTATTATGTTTGAATAGGAGTCTGAAAGCCACATGATGTTCTGAGGGTGTTGGCCTGACAGAAAGCAATTGTGAAATATAATTTGTTGTTGCTTTAGAGTGAGTGTAATCGAAAAGAAGTCAGAAGATGACACTTTAAAGCAAGACACTTTAAAGCAAACACGATTTACTGCACAGGGTATTTCTTAGAATTGTGACCCTCAACAGGACAACTTTAGCTCTAGTATGCTTCCTTTCTCCTTAGTAGGTTTTTTCACTCCCATCTTGTCCATGGGTTAGTAATATTTGTTTCCACACTTTTGTTCCACCTCACATTCCCACAACTCATTCGAGACTACTGTACTTTTGTCCGTTGGCTATAACTACACTGGCTGTGTAATTTTTAGTTCTGCAGTTATAACAAATTTGTCGTTGGTATCGTTCTTTGATTTTTTTGTTGTTTTTTTTTTTTTTTGGTGCATTCTTGACAATAGTGCTCTACTTTAGATTGGTGCCCGTTTATAAAGAATAATCTGCACAATTGCGGCACACGGTACTGGATTTTATCACCACTGCATGGTCAACATTTTTGAATGGTTGTGAATGCTGTTTCTGAATTGACCCTGGCTGATGATTTCTGTCCTTCTCAGAAATGAGCAAGACTTCATTTTCCTCAAGCCTAACGGTCTGAGGGGGTTGCAGCCAAAGTGTATTTCAACCCATGGTTATGGACTACGGTCCCTCCACACAGGCAGGTATCAGGTTAAGGAGAATCTGTTTGCAGGCAACAGACCTTTTTATCTGTACAGATGTCGGGCAGAATGTCTAGACTTCACTCTAAAATTCCCCAAAGGTCCTGTCATGCCCCTACTTAAGATGGCCGCGTATCTGCTATTTAACTGCTTGAAGGTGACATTGGTTTGACCCGTGAATCCCAAGTTGGAATCCTGATGACGCCAACTATTTATAGGTTCAAAGTTGGTATACCACTGAATAGGGCAATAATGGCGCCCATCTTGTATTTGTAGTAGTCAGTGTTGACAAAATCTGTATGATGTAGAGCTTTATTGAAAAAATGCTTTTACTGTATGTCCACAATACCACACACAGACGGCATGTGGCGTACTGCGTTGCATGATGCAAGCAATTCAAATAACTTGAGCCACTGGGAATTAATTTGGTGTGTCTTCCAAACCGTATATTTTGTGGTCATCCTGCAACCTACATGACGAGCACCCATATTAATTTCCACATTGACACTGCCCAAAAGATATCGTTCATCCAGCACTAGTAAGCCGCTCTGGACCTGATGCAATTTAGGAAGGATTGTTAGTTGATGTGCATGCCAGAGAGCTTGCAGTAACCACTTTGATTTCTGCACTGCTGTGGCCCATCAACACACACAAGCGCACACACACAAGCGCACACACACAACCACACACACAACCACACCCACAACCACACACACACAGCCACACACACAACCACACCCACAACCACACACACACGCAACCACACACACACGCAATCACACACACACACACACACAACCACACACACACAACCACACACACACAACCACACACACAATCACATACACACACAACCACATACACACACAACCACATACACACACAACCACATACACACACAACCACACACCCACACACACCCACCCACACACAACCACCCCCACACACAACCACCCCCACACACAACCACCCCCACACACAACCACCCCCACACACAACCACCCCCACACACACCACACACACACAACCACACACAACCACCTACACAACCACCCCAACACACACCACATACACACAACCACCCACACACAACCACCCACACACAACCACCCACACACAACCACCCACACACAACCACCCACACACAACCCCACACACACAATCACACACACACTCACACAACCACACACACAACCACACACCCAACCACACACAACACACAACCACCCACACACACACAACCACCCACACACACAACCACCCACACACACAACCACCCACACACACAACCACCCACACACACACAACCACCCACACACACACCCACACACACACCCGCACACACAACCACACACAACCACACACAACCACCCCCACACACACAACCACCCCCACACACACAACCACCCCCACACACACAACCACCCCCACACACACAACCACCCCCACACACACAACCACCCACACACACACAACCACCCACACACACACACAACCACCCACACATACACATCCACACACACAACACATCAACCACCCACACACAACCACACACACAACCACACACACACAACCACACACACACAACCACACACACACAACCACACACACAACCACACACACAACCACACACACACAACCACCCACACACACAACCACAACACATCAACCACCCGCACACACAACCACCCGCACACACAACCGCCCACACACACACAACCACCCACACACACACAACCAGCCACACAACCACACACAACCACAACACATCAACCACCCACACACACACACAACCACCCACACACACACACACAACCACCCACACACACACACACAACCACCCACACACACACACACAACCACCCACACACACACACACACACAACCACCCACACACACAACCACACACACACACACCCACACACACAACCACCCACACACACAACCACCCACACACACACAACCACCCACACAACCACACACAACCACCCACACACAACCCCACACACACAATCACACACACACTCACACAACCACACACACAACCACACACCC